>NC_084883.1:36690000-46690000 GCF_023558435.1 Drosophila sulfurigaster albostrigata | reverse complement strand
GAGCTGTATTTGTAGTTCTGCGAAAGAAATGCGGTTTGATATTATTTTCGGATGATCACATTCAATAGAGAAACATTCAAATGAACAAGGAACAACAACGCAGATTAAAAAACAGACAGATGCATGAAACAGATTAAATACTTGAGCGAGAAATGGATTACAATACAATGTATAACAATGCAAAACACTTAGAAGAAAGTCTTAAATAAGTTAACTCACTTTATAATACAACAAAATAAAGCAATAATTATTTTTTCATGCAAAGCAAATGGAGCTAATCTATCCATTTTAATGAATATTAGTTCTAAAGATTTGCTGATATCAAAAAAAAATCTGACTGCTTCAATGAATTGTGTTTAAGTGATTTTGCTTATTTTATAAAACTTCTGAATTCACAACTCAAACTAAGTTGTAAAGTTATTGTATGACTATTAATTTATAATTTTTATATTACGACTAACTATACTATTCTAATTGAATTGCAGAATTATCTTTTCTACTGTCATTTGAAAAGGTTTTTGATTGTAACTTAAAAGGAAGCAATATAATCATGTTCCTCTTCATATAAGTACAGAGTTAGTGTACTCTATCTTAAGTCTTCAAACAAATTACCATAATTTTATTTCCTACTCATATTGTTGCATTTAGTTTTCAATAACTTATTTATAAGGTTATAAGTAGAAGCATAACAAATGGAAGCACAAACAAATCGCTTTACTATAATGGCATACGATGAACTTGATGATTTGTAGATCTTTGGCGGAATGAGCGAGTAAGAGTAAGAGCAATATAGGGTTAGGGGCAAGCGAGCTTATGAACAGGGTTAGACAAGGAGAGGACAACACACAGATAAAGGAGACGAGAGCACAACAATACAGAGGCTTTTTGCAGAGAGGATAGGAAAATGGCTTTGCCAGTTTCCAAGTGCTACACATAACAACGACAACGACAAGGACAACAACAGATAGTTAAGATTGATTGATCTCAGATTGATCTATGCGAACCTTCGCCTCCTGGCTGTAACTCGACGATTGCTGATTCTGATGCTGTGGCTGAGGCTGAGCCTGAGGCGTAAAGTAGATCTTAGCTGGTGGCTCAGGTTGCAACTTGGGTGGCGCTGTTGTTGTCGAAGACGAAGACTTCGTCTCGTAGAAGCTGGTTTCCGACTTGCGATAGCTCGAGTGTTCCTCGGTGTCGGCAGCATAGCCGCTGGACTTGAACGATGTCTCCATCGTAGCCTGTTGCTGGCGAGCACGTGGCTCATCCGATTCGCTGCCACTGTACTTGTAACGATCGCTCTCATAGTCACTTTCATAGCTGGGACCCAGACGATTGGGCATCACTGGTGGCGGTGGCCGATAGATGGAGCCATTGGGCTTGAGTGGTGCCGCAGCGGGCGTTAAAGTGGGCACCGAATGGGGCAACACTTTGCTGGGTCCCTGCACGAGATTTTGTTCTAGTTTCTGTTCCATCGACTCGACTAGCGAATGACGTCGCACCTCCTCCGCTTGCGGCTTCGGTGCAAAGCAGATCTCTGGTGGGGTGCCTGGCTCCAGCTCGATGTTGACCAGACGAGTGACTGGCGTGGGTGCTGGAGTCGGAGGTGTTGCTGGCGTTATGGTCTTGGCCACCTGCTGCACCAGGAATGGAGCATTCAGCTCCTTGGTGGGCGTGGGAGTTGCCAGCTTGGTGATAATGGTCTGCTTCTCAGACTTTTGCTCCACATCGCTTGAGTAACCGCTGACACCTGCTGGAGTCCACAGCTTGGACATGGCCACACCTTCAGCTGATGGCTTTGGCGATGGCGAACGTGGGTTTTGCTGTGCGGGCGTCGCAAGCATTGCCGCAGGACGCAGAATTGGCTGACCGTATTCCACCTTGACCTCTTTAGTCATTGTTGTCTCGTGTTGCACGCTCTGCAGATTCATGGGCAGCGGAAAGACGGGAACACCACCCTGTGGTGGTGTCTCCTTTGGCTGCACCTCCTCAAGTATCTTGATCTTGTCCTGTATAAGCGGCACCCGCGGTGCTTGCACCTCACCCTTGGGTGTGTAGCAAAACTCTGGCGGTGCTCCGGGTATCAGATTCATGCTTCGCAATTCCTCGGCCAATGATTGCGCTTGTGGTTTGCGTACCACCGTCTCGATGGGCTTCTGAGCCAGTGGCTTGGGTCGTTGTGTAATGGTTTCCTCATCCATTTTCTTGAAATACTCAAAGGACGAGGAGGTTTTGTGTTCGCTGGTGCTGCTCTCGTATCGGGTATTGATTTGGGTCTGCATCTGCGGCGGTTGCTCGGACTGGCCAAAGGAGGTGGCCACAACAGGCGCACAGGGCTTGGGTGGCACAGGCGGTGGGACTTGTTGTTGTGGTGGTTGTTGTTGTTGTTGTTGTGGTGGTGTGATGCCAGTCTGGAAGCTGGTCGTTTGTGTGCTATCGGTGTGATCCATGCTGGCAGTGTTATTGTTGTTGTTGTTGTTGGTGATGGGTGTCTTGGGACGCGCTGTCAGCTCGGGCAGGTCGAGATAGTTCGATTTGTGCTCTAGACGTATCGTTGCCTCGGTGGTGCAACGATGCTCAGTGATCACTTTCGATTCGGAGAGACCATGCAGATCATTGGCAGTGGTTGCATCGCTCTGATTTGTCTGATATGACTGTGGCTCTTTATTGAACTGGTTCTGATATGCAAATGTGTGTATTTTATTTTGATAACCCAAATGGAGAGATGTATTTGGTGTGGTTGTGGTGTATGGTTGTCATGAGCAAAGCGAAACGAACAACGTCGAAATCATGAGAGAAGAGAATTCACAATATTTGTTTATTATAAATATAGTATGTATATATGGTATATATAAATCATGTCAAATATAAACGTAACAAATCGAAGAGAAATATGTATAAATATAGAATAAATAGATTTGACAGTTCAGATAGAAAGTTATATAGCATATGTAGGTGGGGGATCGATAGATAGATAGATTAGATTTCGAGTTGCAGTCATGTAGAGATAGTAGAGTTTAGATATTGAGCACATGCAGACTTACTTCAGTTTTGAATTCACTTGTCGCCGGTGTTGTCTCGTAAACAATCGTCTTGACCACCTCCTGCATACGCTCCGGCGATGGTTCGAGTATGGCGCAGTCAGCGATGCTCTTGGCCTCGCCGCCAGCATTTGTCGCCTTCACCATATACTTGCCCGAGTCGGAGGTTTTAGCTAGAGAAGGGCATACAAATATAAAGTAAGTGAATATAAGTTCGGGACTGCAACTCACCTCTCTCGATGATTAGCTTGTATGAGTTGCCTTGGGCAAGCAGACGATGCTCGGACAGTCCAGCCTCCTTAATGGGCTTGTCATCCTTTAGCCACGTCACTGTTGGCTCTGGCAATCCTGTCACCTCCACTTCCATGATCAATTTCTCGCCCTTTTTGCTAACCTGCGCCTGCAAACGTCGACCGAAGACTGGCGGAAAGATGGTCTCTGCAAGGGAGAGAAGAAGGCGTCATTACTATTATGTAGTTCAAGAATTGTGGATCGTGTGCTCAGCACACACAAACATATGTTGTGTGGTTGTCTGTCATTGCAATCCACTTTCAATACAAAGCCACAACAGACAAACCGAAAATGAAAATAAATATTCTGCTTTTTTGTGTCATTGCAACAGCAGATCTCAAAAGATCGCCAAATAATTTACTTGTTGTACACACGTCCAAGAGCACGACGATCAGCCATAATGAGTAATTCGTGTAGACAGCCAGCAGTAAAAATATATATGTATAATTTAAAACAGATTTCAGCCAGAACTAATACAGAATACTCTCGCCTCATCTCGGCCAGAACGAAAACCACACAAGACGACAAAAATCCGCGAACTCTATGTTCATCTAAAATACAACTTGTGTTCTACGGAATTTACATAATTATTGCCCATTTTTCAAAACACAGTCCCACAGACTGTTCCTTTGACGAGAAAAAATATTTATAAATTGAAAATTCTGTAAGGCACATTTTTTTTCTTATGGCGTCTTCCCCTTTTGGGGGCCATCTTTTCTGAACATAAACAAAAACACAAACATGAAAATGAAAACTGCGAAAAACGCCACCTAAAAACTCATCAATATGGCAAAACTGGCGGCATTGACGTTTAAAGATCTATTGACGCCCCCGACAATGACACTTTAATGCTCCCCAAGCTGATTGATGTGCCCCGCAGATATTGACACACGATATAGGCCATATGTCCGACCCAATTCGAATGATCTACTCGCTCGTTATAATTCTGAGAAATTGCCTAATCAATTATTAAGATCATAACAAAAGAGATTGAGAGACAGAAAGTAAATAAACTGCATTGTCAGACGAGATCTAGTTGGAACGATATTATATGGCATTTTATCTATATTACTTAGAAAGATTCGCTCTAAGAAAAAAAAACTGTGGGAAAGACAATCGGAGGAGAGCTTATACTCCTTTATATTATTCATTTGTTTCGTTTGTGTATTAATATTTATTCATATTTAAAGAAAAGCTAAAAATGATCTACAATATACATACATAGTAATGTATATGCGAACATATTAAATCTTTGTGCAACACTTTTAATTTCAGAACAAAGGATGCTCTTTTATTTATGTAATCCCCTAAGAAGAATTCCCAAAAATCGCTTGAACAAAAAAGCTGTGGACTAACAGACTGTGGAAAACTGTGAAAGGCACTTTAGCCTTTTATTTGATTGATGAAATCTTTGAAATAAATAATATAGTAAACAAAATAAGAACTATGTGTGTGAAATTAATCAACATTATGTTATTTTTTTGATATGAGAAAAAAGGAATCTCTAGACTTTATATAATAATAATTCGTTCGACCGAAAAGGTGACGACAGACAGACAGTGGAACTAATCCCTTCACTTTAATTATTTGTTTAAGAATTTAATTAAATTTAAATTAAATCTAACGAAGGGGAAAACTGCAAGAACATATTCTATAGTAGTGCTTCAATACAATGTGACAACCTTCTACATTGTGTAAAAATATCTTTGTTTAAAAAAATTTGAATTCAGAAGAAAGGATGCTCTAGAATTTATATACATAAATCCTAAATGCAAATTCCTAGAATTCATTTAAATATGCGAAAGGAACTTTATGCCCTAATTAGTATTTTGATAAAGATTGCTTCTACTCACTTTTAACAACCAGATCGGCAGTGCTGGTGGATTGACCCACCGTGTTGGAAGCAGTCACCGCATAACGTCCAGCATCGGCCACATTCACTTCCTTCAACTCAATGGTGACGCGATTGAATTTGTTGGAAATCTTAGTGTGCTCATTGTCAAACAATTGATCGCCATTCTTCTCAACCTTAATTTCGGGCGAAGGAAAACCATCGTAGATTGCCTCCATGCTCACATTGGCGCCCTGATCCACAATTTTACCGGTCAGCGGGGTGGTGAAACGTGGTGCAATCTCCTTGCGGAGACGCGTCGGCGAATCAGGTAAAGCTGGCACACCGTTGGAGGACTGAACGAGTGTAAAGGATTTCTGTTGTACACTGGGGCTGCTCATCTCCTTGCTCTTGTGCAGCTCCTGGTAGTGATGACTCTCGACAATCTCGGGTCGCTGTTGTCCTAGCTGCTTGAGCGACTGATCAATGTGCGCTGAGGAGTGATGCACCTCGGTCTGTGGCACATTTCCTTCGTAGGAATTAACCTGCGATGTCGAGGTGGTGGTAAACGTTTGCTTCTTGATGGTCACTCTCGATGATTCGGTATTATGCTCCTGGGTCATGGTTTGCACATCACTGGAGGCAGGCAGACCGCTGCCAATGATGTTGAGGAAGGCCACACAGGTGGCTTTGCCCGCCTCGTTCTCGGCCACACAGCTGATTTTGCCCACAGCATCGTGTGTTAACTGCTGTATGGTGAGGACTTGACGATCACCGCTGGTGGAAACCAAAAAGTTGTGACCATGCACTGGCTGATCGTTGAAATACCAATGCACCTTGGGCGTCGGTTTGCCCACCACAATGCACTCGAACTTGACCACATCATCGATCTGCGCCTGCTTATCGCTGAACAGCTCCTTGAACTCGGGACACAGATGACGCTCAACGATCTCCACTGATGATTGACTACCGCGACGATTCTCTGGCATGTTGACGGACTTGACAATCAAATGTGAGAAGCACTTGGCATCGCCAGCATTGTTGGATACCTTCACCGTGTAGACGCCCTTGTCATTGGCCTCCACATTGTTCAGTATGAGCTTAAAGATGCCTGCCTCGGGATTTGATTGCGTCGTGACGCGTTCGTTCAGCTGCAACTCCTTGTTGGTCAAATACCACTGAGCGCGCAACGGTTGATCGCCACTAGCCTGCACCTCCAGCACCACCTGTTCGCCCTCATCGGCGAGCGCATCTGAGAGCAAACGTTCGAACTTGGGCTGCGCATCCTTGGGCATAGACTGACGTTCAGCTTGTGCCCTAGTGGCTGGCTCAGCGATGTTCAACGGCGTGACCTTCAGTTCGCAACTACTCGACGTTTCGCCAGCCGAATTGATGGCCACCACTTTGTAGTTGCCCGCATCCTCCTGATACACCTCCTGTATGAAGAGCGAACAGCGATCGCCCTGGAATAGAAGCTGCACATCAGCAGACTCCTTCACCGGACGTTCGTTGTGATACCAGATGACCTCCGGTTCGGGTTGTCCGACAATCACGCAGTCCAGGCGCACGGGTTTGCCCTCGAACATGGAGACATCCTTGAGGGGCATGTGGACGGCCGGACGAATGGGTTCGATGTCGCTGGCCATCTCGGAATCGGACGTCTCGTTTGGCAGGCGTCCCTTGACAATGATGTTGCAATGGCTGTATGCCTCGCCAGCTAGATTTTTAGCACTCAACACGTAGGATCCGGCGTCGTTTGGATACGCTTGTGGGATTATTAGCGTAACGCGACCGTTTTCGTACTGAAAGTTGAAAAAGTCGAACAAAAATATTGAAATGTTTTGACCACCGACTGACTCGAGTGTCTATTCACCATGTGGTGAATATAAAAGATGGCGAGACGAGGCCGTCGTCTGTTGACTTTCGGCTGCTAGTATATTCAATTTTCAGCTTATGGCCAGGCTAATGCTTTCAATTTCAATGCTCGGCACTTTATGTGCTCGCACTTGCAATACCCTGTATCTAAATAGTAAGGGGTATATGCACTAGAGTACGTGTTTAGAATATAGTTTTCTTTACAGCGTATCTATTTTGACTAGTTGATTTTTCCGACCACATTTAATTCACTTGTTGGCCATTCAATTTTCATTTTACACCCATCTCAACTTATTTATGTTGTGGCGCGCGGATGTGCGATCCCCCAAAGCCCCCCTCTCTCTCCCTCTCCCGATCTTTATCCGGTGCGGGAGTCTTTACTACAATGTTGTGTGTCTAGTCTCATATTTGCCGTGCTGACGTGCTGTTTATTTTCCAAAAAAACAAAAGCGGGAAACTGCCAGCGCCCCGCTTTTGTTGTTGCTCCAAATTGCAGGAAGCTCGAAGAGTGCTGCACAGGTGTTGTTTCGAATCGAAACAATAATATCGATCGTAGCAATAATGGCACAATTACAAATACAATAAGCTTAATTGTTTAATTGTAGAGATGTTTCTTAAATCGGACAAAAATGAGATCATTGCGTTTTTGGTTTTCGGTTTTGTCAAAGACGGGCAATTAAAGTGAGGAGCGGGCAATGAAATCATTTTGCAAAGCTGCCAAAAAGCGCTTTTCGCGATGAAAATCAAAATGAAATAATTTTCAGCATTTATAGCATATAGTAGCAACATACTCGTATATACATTGTGTATAGTATATAGTATAGATTGTACGGCGCCCACAATAAACAAATTGCCTGACAGCGCCCACGATCTGAGGAGGCTACGATCCAAGAACCGCAACATCCCCGTACAAAAAAAACCACGATGACTGTGGTGAATTGGATTCGCAATGGATGCCCCACGGCTGGTTGCATTTTCTTGTAATTTATAGTATTGCAACTGCAACAGCAACAGCTACAGCAAAACATTAACAGACGCCTCAATTGCCACGTAGTGCAGTGTATGCTGTATGCGTCGGCGTATTTTTAAATCATTTTCGCATTTGCCTTGAATTTACATTTTGTATTTCGGGTTTTTGCAATAAGATCTTTCTAATGATGCTAATGATGTACATCCCCCTCCCCGCATCTCCGGATGTGCACCCCTCCCCTCTCAAGCTACGCAATGTTGACGTCAGCAAAAACCATGTTCATTGAATATCTTTTTTGGAACTATTCGCCAGATTCTGCCAATACATCGCACACACACACATACACACACAACGCCCACCACATAAAATGTGTTCACTGCTTTTTTGCTGGAACAGCGCAAAGATTTTGTTTATACACTTGCATATACATAGCTTTCTCTTCTCTATATCTGAATACGTATATTTATTAATGTTTAATGTATGCATATATCATTGCGAGATCGCGCCATCGACCGATCGAACTTTGCGACCGAGGGAATTGTACTCTGTGCCATTTTTATTATTTGCAATTTTTGTGTGTATTTTCCCAAACGAATTGCAGAATGCGAGCAGTCTGCACCAGACGACTCAAAGGAGTTGAAAATCTTATATGCTTGTGATTGGCAACAGTTCTTGAATTGATTTTGGAAAAGTAAACTATTCTACTCAGTCTATTGTAGACAATGTTTCTAAAAGTATACTATAAATCTTTCATATGCTAATCATTAAAAAAGGCATGCATGGATTCCTATTGAAATATTTTCAGCCACAACATGATGTTTCTATCAATAGTTGAATTATATATTGCTTTCTTCACTAGGTTATAGTATAAAGAGATATTTCTAGTCTTCTTGAAAATAGTATTCAAACATTCTAGTCAGAGACCTTCATATGTAGCTCTATTCTACCCTTAAGTTAAGGCAGTAATCTTATATTATTACTTAACTACATATATATAATATAAATAAATAAATTTGCAAACATATTTCATTATACGATTTTTCTACCACAAATTTTCTAAATATTTCCACATCCAAACGATCTCTATTATGCATATTATTCAATTAAATACTCAAAAGTTCATTCAACTTAAAATTACTCAGTCTTTTCCATTGCTTATTTGTACTCACTTTGAGGTCGCGTGGCTGGAAGGGTTTGCCATTGTGTAGCCAGTAAATATCTGGCTTGGGAATGCCCGAGACCAAAGCCTCCAACTTGATCTTCTGGCCAACGCGTGCCATGGCATTCTGCAGTGGCAACTTAAAGCAGGGCAACTCAGTGGGCTCCAAAGCTGCAAAGGCAAAAGAATATTACAATACAATACTTTACAATTAAGTTGCTTAAGACTCACGTTCTACAATGAGACTAGCTGAGCAGTGTTCAATGCCCGTGGGATTGGAGGCGCTGCAGGTGTAAACCGCATCATCCTCAAGGAAGACTTCTTCGAAGCGCAACGTCGCCTCGCCATTGTTGTAGCTGATGACATAATCCTGCGAATCATCGATGCACTTGTCGTTCTTAAACCACTGCACAGTGGGGAGAGGAACACCGCTGACCACACAACTGAACTGGAAGGAGGTGCCTTCGGTGGCCTTGCCACTCTCGAGGAAGCGCACAATGCGAGGCGGCACCAGCTGCAGCTCGGCGGCATTTTCACGCACCGTAAGTGTGGCATTCGTATCACAGGTGCCCACCAGATTGGAGGCACGGCAGCTGAAGCGAGCGGTGTCGGCGGCAAAGGTCTCCTCGATGACCAGGCGACAAATGCCCTTGTCGAAGCTGGTTTTATAGTCAGCATTGCTCTGTATGCTGATGCCATCCTTGAACCATTCCACACTCGGCTCTGGGGTGCCAGTGACTTCGCACTCGAACACAAAGCGATCGCCCTCGCGTGTCAAGGCATCCTTCAGCGGACGCACGAACAGAGGCGAAGCGTAGCGCAGCTCGGTGAAGATCTGATTCACCTGGATATCCTTGCGTATGTTCTCGGTGACAATGCGCTGCTGATCCACCTGATCGCGCAGTGTTTGCAACCGTGTAATCTCCTCGCGTTGAATGCGTGATTCTTCCTCGCGCTTCTGTCTCGATTCCTCTTCACGTTTCTGGCGTGATTCCTCTTCGCGCTTGAGGCGCAACTCCTCCTCACGCTTGATGCGTATCTCTTCCTCGCGTTTCGTTTGCAGACGTGCCTCCTCCTCACGCAACGACTGCAGTCGGAGCTCCTCCTCGCGCTTGGCAATATCACGCAATGTCTGGATGCGTTGTTCCTCCTCGCGCGCAGCTTGCTCCCTCGCTAACTGCTCTCTTGCTGCCTGTTCGCGCACCGCCTGCAAGCGTGCCTCCTCCTCGCGCACCGCTTGCTCACGTAGTGATAACTGCCTAGCAGCCAGCTCACGCTGTGCCTGCTCGATGGCCGCCTGCTGACGTTGCGCCTCCAGACGTGTTTGCTCCTCACGTGCCAAACGCTCGCGTGCTTCGGCCTCGCGTATTGCCTGATCTCTTTCGGCTTGATCGCGTGCCTCACGCTCGCGTTGTTCGCGCTGACGTTGCTCCTGCTTCAGACGCTCAATGACAATATTAATATCCAACTTTAGCTTGACGAACGATTGGAAAATGTTCATCACGTCGTTGTACAAGCTGGACACTTTGTTCATATCGTGAGCACACTGTGAAGCATTGTCCAACTTCGCGCGCAGCGCTGATTCCCGACTGGTCACATACTTTTCGATATCATTGACCAGATTGGCGGCCTCGACGGGATCGCGCAGATACGGCACCTTGTTGGAGACGCTATTGTAGAAGTAGCTGATTTCGCGGTACTCTGCATCGATCTGTAAAGTTGAAGAAGTATTTTAGTGGGCGAAAAATTCATATATTCAAAGACTTACTTTCTCGACAACCTCGAAGAATTCATTGGCCTGATTGAGGCTCTTTCGTTTCTGCTTCACCTGCTCCTTGAAGCTCTGCCACTTGTCGTTGAGCTTGCGCAGCTCGTCCTTAACATACGCCTCGCTTTCCGGGTTGCTGATCAGCAGCTGTTGGCTCGTTGTCTCGGTAAACTTTTCAATGCGCTTCTCAAGCAGCTGTTGTGAAAGAAGCGAATTAAAAAATGAGTGCCAAAAATATCAAAAACTCTTTCCCTCTATCTCTCTCTTTCTGTCTGTCTAATTAACCCATTAAAAAGCAGCTAAAACAAATGTCTGGGCAAATAAACACACACAGCGACTCGGGCAGCACGCACAAGTGCAGCAACCAAATAGGCAAACAACTTAAGAGATACTTTTGTGTTGTGTGTGAAAAATCCATAAAAAATTCAGAACGTCAAAAGCAATTTATAACAGCAAATGCGGAGCTAAGAGCTAAGAGCAGTGCAGCCAAGTGGCAAGCGTTTAAATTTGGTATCTCAAGACTCTAGGCTGTGTATCTGTATCTGTATCTGTAGCTGTATCTGTATCTGTGGCACTGCACACAAGATGTATTTCTCAAGTTTTTAATTACAAACTAACGACAGCTGCCGCTGTCCATTCAACGCCGCTGACAGGCAACAACAGCAACAACTGCAACATTTTGAAAGCTGAATTTGTAGTTATTTTCGAAAATGTCTCAACGCGTTTTTTGGAAATTTTGATGAATGTGCCGAGGCTGTGCAACGATTCTCGATATGAAACTGAGCTGTGACCACCCAAAATAGGAGAAAGTAAAAGGGTGGCAGGGTGACAGGCCATCCACATGCAGTGTGTGCAAGAGATACTATGAATATCTATGAGAATGCCTCTCTAGAGAGCTACCTCGATCGTTGGCGCTGACGTTTGGCCCCAGCGTCGCTGATGTCGTTTCGTCGACTTCAGTTTCATAAACTTGGGCATAGAACTCTAAAAGATGAGTAGTTGTTGTACACGCATAAGATTAACACCCAAACAAATTCACTGCACTTAAAAAATCTTACCAAAGGCTAACGGAAGAAAAAGAAAAGAGTTCACTCACCTCAATGGTACGTTCAAAGTACTCAAATGCCAGCGACGTGGTCTTGGCTGCGGCCAGACTATCCACACTCTGTCCATTAATATCGTGCAATTGCTTGCTGACGCTGTCCAGACTGCGATCGATGTCATCGAGATCGTTGCGGAATTGCTCGAGCTTCTCGAGACGCTCCAGTGTCGACATTCTGGCGCTGCTGTTCGACTCGAAGTGAATGCGCAGATTCTCCAACAACTTCAAAATGCGATCAGTGTCGATTTCGCGAGCACCCGGCGGCTCCAAGACACGCACCCGATCGATCAGCAGTTCGGATTGTGTGATTAACGATCTAAATTTATCCATGCACTGATCGCGGAATTTTTCATGCTCGGCTATAGTACGTTCAACACCCGAAGATGATCCCGCTGTGGATGCAGCTTGTTGTCGTGCAAAATATGCATCGATCTCTTGACGCAGCTGCACAATGTTCTCGAGGAATTGCAGCACACTCTCCAGCAAAGTGCGATAGTCGTACTTGATGCCATCGAGCTTTGCCTTCAGCATGCGTAGATTATTGATCACCTGCTCGATCTTCGACAACGATTGCTGATCCTTTGTCTGTATGCTCAGCGTTGTCTGTATGCGTTGTTGTATCTCCTCCTGGGCACGCTCAATGTCCTGGGTGACAAACGACAGCTTCTCTCTCGTGCTCGTCAGCAGCTGCTTCGAGTCCAAGCTGGAAGTGCTGAACACCGGATACAGCTGGGTATCCACCTGTGTGCTCTTGGCCACAGTCTGAAAAGGCAAAAGAATCGTGTCAGATATTTAATTGGATATGTTATTGAATGCTACTCTTACTTCCTCGTTATCGCTCATGACTTTCTCAAGTAGATATTCGACTTGACGCTTCTCCTGAATGTTCGTTGTCCAATTTTCCAAACTGCTCGTCACGTCGATCTGGCGCTTACTGAAGCCGTTCAGCGTCTCTTCCACTGCCTGCACTGAGGATTTCGTCTCGAGATATGGATCCACAATCTACGCACACGCGATGCCCAATGTGATGTCGTATAAAAATAGCATAAAAATAAAATGAAATCAGTTGCTGTTCTTGTCTCTTTTCTTCTGTTTTCTTTTAGTGTTGTTTTTTTTTGTGTTTTTGGTTGATATTTTGTAGTTTTGTATTTTGAGATTTGCGTTTTGCCTTTTTGGTCGTCGACGTCTGCCTCAAGTGTCTGACTGACAAGTTGGAAAATTCGTGGAAAGCGCGTGGCACGTGGCACGCATCTGCCTGCGGCCAGGGTCTGTCGCCTTCTGCCGCATCAGAGTCCAGAGACCAGACCAACCTCTTTCGCTCTCTCTATCTATAGCCAAATGGCGCAAATTGCCTGCTTTTATTTATGGACTCAACTCAACTCAACTCAACTAGACGCGACTCGACTCGACTCGAGGCGTTGGCAGCCAAGCAAATTTTCTAATTTCAAAATTTTGTCTTTCCCTCTTTGCTGCTGCTCTTCCCTTTTTTTTCTGCCCGGCTAACCCTGCGATTTCTTTTTCGCAACTGCGAAAAAATGGCGTTGTCTTTGCCTGATATATGTTTATGGCTCGAGTATGTTAGGACCAAACTGAAGCATATTGTATGCAATTTATGCACCAGGGTCTTTTCTGCTGTCTTTGCCAAACAGAAATTGCAAGCTGACTTGGCTGGCTGCAATCATCGAAAGCGAAATAGCTTGGTACCCTGAGAGCCGCAGGTGGAAAATATACTTGCAAGTAAGCGAAGCAATAATCGTTATTGCATTACGCTGACAAAGAAGTTGGAAGCAGCTAAAGATGTACTTAGTTGAAGTGTAGTTGCTCGAGTTGGAGTTCATAATTATAACATTTTACTCTGCTTATTGCTTCAAATTTGTAACCATAACAGAACTAACTGCTATAAATTTGTTGAATGTATGATTAAACTTCATAATGTACAAATTCTGTTCAACTTCAAGTGACTTGTTTACCAAACATTTCATCTACAAATTTTATAAATCCACTTGAAATTGACAATTCAAGTGCGTTTGCTAGTTATCAACGTCATTTCCAGAGCACTTTCAATTAAAAACTTATATATTTTACAATAATGTTTAAACAGCAGCAAATTTGCAACTCATTTGACATTTTTCAGTCAAATATGGATTATTTCTGACGGGATTTGTCGCGTTAAAGTAAAGGTTATTTTTATAGTTCTGAGATTGATTTTGGGAATTTTTTCTGTTTTACGATAAAATTTTCGATATATTTTCGTTAATTCTGTGGATTACGAACAAACTCGTTAATTTTTGCAATTACTTTAAAAAGCGATAAATTGTTTCACAATCAAGAGCTAAAATTTTTTGTTACATTTTTTTTTTTTTCATTTAATAGTGTCGCACGCAACATCTGCGCCAAAGAATTATTTAAATATACTTTAAACTATTCAAAAGTTTGTCGTCAAATAATATTTCCTTTAATTAATAATTAATATTTAAAATTCTACAGAACTATTATCTTTCATTTATAATTTGTTTCATTTTTCTTATTTAAAATTCTTTAAAAATAGCGTTATTCTCACTGAACTATTATCTTTCATTTCAATCAGTGTATTCTATTTTGCAGCGAACACCTGCTGCAATTATCTTCTACCTAATTCATTAAGGAACTCATCTGCTTCTAAGAACATTAGTCCCCCTCCAAGTGCAAGTCTTTTGAGATGCATCTAATGTATTTATCTATTCACTAAATTATCCCTGTCTGCTTAACGCGTAGCTTTTCTATGATTATCCCCCTGCACTGAAATGACAATCCTCCTGATGAAGCTATTAAAAATGTTTTTTGAGGGAAATAAACAAAGCTGCGGCATCCACGTCAAGATGTCGACTATTTTGCAAATCGCAGACGCGATGCTAAAAATAGCAAACGTTGCATCACGTTGGAACAGCACAGTATATTAGAGACAGTTTGGGACGAGTCGCGAGTTGGTCTCGGGATCTGATGGACAGCGGCAGACGTTGGCAAATGTGCAAGCTGTCAGCAGCTGACATCAGCGGTTAGTACAACAAAAAAAAAAAGATGGAAACTATACTAAACTAAAGTGTAGCGAAGCATTGCATGCAAAGCTCTAGCCTGACATTAGAGAATTCCAACTAAATACACGATGAGAAGGAGGATGAGGATGACGATGAGGATGTGTTATAGATACCGATACAGACTTTCAAGTTGATGAATCGCTGGCCGGACGATTTGAGTTCCGCATAGCTGCCGGCAATGTTGGCCCAAGTGGCCTGTAGGAACTGCAGCTTGTGCTCGTCTGGTGTCTGTTGCAGCTGTCGCTGCAGATGATCCAGTTGACTAGAGAGCTCGTTGGCCTGTTCGAAGAACTCAATGAGCAGCGACACATAATCGACGCGCTTCAACACCAAATCCTTCAGCTCAATCCAATGCTTGTGCAATGCCTCCGCCTTGGAGTCGACATCGTAACGTTCCTGCGGACTCAATGACTCCAGATGCTGTTTAATCGATTCGAGCAGCAGATTGATGAGTTCGCCTTTGATCTGCAAGCGAAGTTTGTCATGAGTAAAGTTTCCTTACTTAGTAGCAACGCATCAACCGTGACTTACCTCCAGATCCTGCATGAGTTCGTGATGCTGCAACAGAAACTGTTTCGCCTGCTGCAGATTGCGACCCATGTTGACACTCTGCTGTAGCTGCAACTGACCCGAGGCACGCAACCAGGCAAGCAGCTCGTTGTGTTGCGACAGAAACTCGTTGAGTGCACGCTGTACTCGCTCGTGATCCTCGCTGCTGTTGGCACAGATGCCCTCGATGTATGCCTTGCGATTCTCCAGCTCATCGAGCACACGCTTAATGCCCTGCGTCTCCGGCTGCGTGCGTCCCACTTCATCTAGAATGCTGTAACCCAGACGCAGTGGCTCCTCCGTGAAGTTGCGCACGTCACGCGACACTTTGGCATACATGGCATAACTCTCAGGTGAATTCGGCGGCAACTTGACGCTGGCCAACTCCAGTTCGAGTTTCTCTAGAACGCTAAGCGTATGCTCCGCCTTGGCAAAGAAGTCACGCGACAGTTGCAGCCAATGCTCGCGCTGATCCACAATATCCAGATGCTCGGTGCAACCACTGAGCACAGCGTAAGCTCTGGCGCAGGCTTCCTCGCCCGCCAAGTGTCCGGATGCTTGCACCTTCTCCTTGGCGCGTGTGATCTTCAAAGCACGATCGCGCAACAGCAGCGCCTGTTGCTTCCACTCGCGATACTTCAGCAGCGTCTGGTTGGCCGAGTGCTCGCACTCTCCTAAACTGTACATGGAGTTCAGCTCATGCCTGGCCTGCTGCAGCGCTGATTCCAGCTCGATGAGCTCGCGTCCCAGCAGCTTTAGAGCCAAACACTGTTCCAGTTGCGTCTTTCGCGTCTGCCAAGCTAGTTCCAAAGCATTGCGACGATCGTGCAGCGCCTCGAGCCATTGTTGCACCTGGTGCACCGCTCGTGTGGCATCGCGTTTGATGTGCTCCGGCCTGGTGTCCAGTGTCTCGAGCTTCTCCAGCTCTTGCAGTTGTGCGAGCAACTCGTTGCCATCCTTGAGCGCAGCCATGACGCCAGTCAGCATGTCGATGCGCAGCTGCTTGAATTTGTTGAGGAACTCTTGCACGCCCGCCACATCTGTGGGTGTCATCGACTCGCTGCACGCCTCCTCCAGTTGATCCATGCGACGGAAGCACAGCGTCATCTTGTCGTGAAACTGTGTGCACAGATGCAGAATGTGTTGGCGATCTTGCAGCAGATTCAATATGTCTTGCCAGATGATGTTCAGTGTGTCGGCCATGGCATTGACCAGCTCTGAGCTGATGCGTTTGCTTGCGAGTAATTTGTCGGCTTTTTGCACAAACTCATCCATGGGACCGGGCAGGTTCTGAGATGGGGAAGTTATTTAGTGGGATTTCTATGAGAGTTACCCTTGGGGAGAATTACCTGTAGATTTCGCAGCGTTTCATCGTGTTCACGTTGCATTTGCAGCGAGTCGTCAAAATTGTCGCCCAGCGCTGTGATCTTTGGCTCCAGCTCAACTACTTTGATGTAGATCTTTTCAGGACTCTGCAACGGAATTAAAGCAACATGGTCGTATAAAGCGAAAAAGTAAAAGCAACTCCTAAATGAAGAAGGGAAATTAACTTTTAATCACCTAAGGTTAGAACATTACAGAGAACTTGTTCATCTTTTAAAGATATAATACAGAAATATAATATTCGACATCGAGAGTGAATAAAAAGTAGATTAATAAAGATAATCGGAATATCGAAGAATAGTCGAAAACAATTTTATATATTTAGGCTTCAATAGAGCAACATAAAGTAGCATAGTCACTTATGGGAAAGTAATGCAGACAGTTTCTCAGGAAACCAGCCACTTTATCAGGTATAAAGAAAAGAAACTTATTCCCATTGGAACATTATCATATGATAATGAATATTGGGACATCTGAATACAAGAAATGAATTCTATTCTTTCCTAGCTATTCTTTCTTTCACAATATCACAGAATAATCGAAAGTGTGCTTATCTTTTTAGGCATCTGAAGAGACGAAGGGATTCCTAATCGATGTTTATATATACATATAAGGAGACGAAACTAACTTTCTCGATCCACTTCACATATGTATAAAGGGAAGAAACTAACTTCCAGTCAATTATCACAATACAATCGAAATATAATATAAAAATTGTTATTCTTTCTGGCTTATGAAGAGATTTTTAAACACTTTCAAAATAAGTCAGTCAATTCATTAAGGAAAGCTCAAAGAGACTTGCTTACATGAACTAAAATAATGAAATCATCAAATATATTTAATCTCTATGGCCCTCTGCAGAGGAACAAAACCAACATATTGAATTTGTTAAGTTAAATAAAATGCAACCCATTTAAATCACAATATAACATAGTGTAAAAAACATGCTTAACTTTTTGATACTCCACTTCTAGAGTAAGCAATCAAAGCAACTAGGTACTGATTGACTTTCAGTCAATTTATTTAAAGAAAGCCAAAGAAATTAGCTGAAGAAAAAATGTTGTTGAAATTTGATCATCTGCTCTTCAACAGCTAAAATCTCCAATTCGAAGAAAAATCGAATGATTGGCAGTCAGTCAATTTAAATCGAGAAACAAACCGAAATTAATCAAACGATCAATTTGTTGAAATTTGATCATCTGCTTCCCATCAGCTTAACTCGAGAAATCACAAAATTGTTTACAAACAAAATAAGATTATTTGGCAAATGTTCATGGGCAACAAATAAAATTGATATTCTATTGCGAAAAGTAATCGATACGAGGTTAAAGATGGAATTTTGCATAATTCTTGCTTCTTGCATAAATAGTTCGGATGAAGAAAAGGGTTTGGAAATCGTTCTGTGTTGTGTTTGACTTTGGCATTTTCCCGAGTCACGCTGCGTTCTCATTCATGAAACTTGTCGCTGACATTGTCCAAGATGTGTGTTCTGTTGTGTGTGTGTGCGAGAAACCTGCTTAGACCTGGACGACAGACAATGTTGCACAGCAGCTTCTAATTTTGGTAGTCCACGAGGAGGCGAGTCAGCGTCAGCGAGAGCAGTAGGTGAGGAAAAAAGAAGAGATCTTTCAGCACCAATGGAACTGTGTGTGTTTGTGATTGCAATGAAGGTCAGCATTGTCTTTATATGGTAATGGCATCCGTTAGATTTTTCCTGTTGGGATGTTGTGTTGCATGTGTTGCAACTCACGGCTCGCGACTCTGCCCCTTCCACACAGACATCTAACTTACATATTTGGCCAGAGTTATGTGCGCAGTCCGGGAAGCAGAAAACTTCTTCAGTGAAAGCCATTGCCACCAATCTCTCGCTCTTCTCTCTATCTCTCTTCCTCTGGTTGCCACATTTCAAGCACAGCGAAATACTTGGGGGAAAACAAAGCGTGGGCGTTAATTTGATGCGACGCGACTCACGAACATAATTCGAAATGTTGTTTTCAAGCAGCTTGTCGCTTTTGTCGCATTTTTACGATCTAACAAACGAGGCATCTTTAAACCTATTTTCAATTTCGAATCGAGTTGATTTGAACTCCGAGGGAAGGGCGCATCGTTTAGATGTCTTTTAAATTGATCTTTAATTTGTTTGCAGAGGGCCAACATTTGAAATAGAAAGAGTGAGAAAGAGAGATAAATAGATAGAGATAGAGCGAGCTGCACAGCTGCTCTTCAGTTTTGATGAGTTGGACTGCTCAAGATCATCTAGCCCGCCATCGAGGCAGTCATCGGAGCTAATGACAGTAATCAATCAATTACAATGGAAACTAATAACCGTGCTATTAGATTGAAATTACACCATTGGCGCCTCAGGGGCATACAACGACTGCGACTGCGACTGCGACAGCGACGTGGCAGCGACGCTGACTGTGACTGCGACGTGAGTGAGTTTTCAATATGCAAAATAGACAAGTGCGTACAGTGAAAACTGGCTTTGTTGGACACTCATAGTAGGGCAACTTTTGTCTATGCAAGATTATAGATTATTTTTACACAGAGAGAAAAAAATTTAGTTTGAAAAGAAGATTGCAAATCTTCTTCTTAAGAACTTTTCAATCTTAAAAAGATTTTTAGATAAAAAACTTAAATAACTAATAAATATTTTGCAGTGAAATTTCTGCTAGCGAACAATTCTATTAAGCGGATCTTTAGGTTGACACTTTTTTAGAGATACTGGGGAACACTCTCATTTGACGGATAAAAATTGTTTCATACTTTCCTATATTATCTTTAAGTCATTAATAGCAAAGCATGTTAACAAATTACATGAATTAAAGATCGATTATGTGGGGATCCATTCTTATGTTTGTCCTACAAACATTTTTTAATGAACCTGTGATCAATAGAACTGTATCTAAAGAAGCGAAATTGAAAACCCCGACCCAATAGAGTCCGTTTAACAGAGGTATCACTGTACACATGTTTGAATTTGTAGCGAGTGCATGAAGAGATAACTCAACGCGATGTAACGGACAAAAACGAAAATAGAAAAATGAAAATCACGTCACAGTCGTCTAACTGAAATATGAACCATATATGGCTATGACATCACTATAAACAGCCAGACCATAACTGAGTGTATTCGAATAACACTCAGGCGCAGTATTCACGCATTTACATTGCGAAACAATTGAATCATATTTCACAAACTGAAAGCATGAAAAAGTGCTTGGACATAACTCTGCAATTTGTATGTAATAACGAGACGGAAGTCTTAGACGATCATGTCAAAAAAAATGTAGGGATTCATACCAGCACGGCAACCGATCGATGATATAATGCCTCTTCCCCCAAAGGCAACAAGGTTCTACTCACTCACACATACACACCTATACACTCGCCACTCACATTAAAGTGTAAGCGGCGCTTAGGCCAAACACGTTTTTGGCTTTTTTGTTTTCTTAAATTAATACTTGGCGGCAGCGCGAGCAGAACACGATTTCGATATAAAATTACCTTGACGTTGTTATCGTTTGTATGAAATCATTGAGCGTTTCTTCAGAGGCTTTTGTTTTCTGCTTTTTTGGCGCTCTCTTTCATTACTTTCGGCTTTGATCCAACTTTGATTGAGCATATCAAACTTGTGCACGCCCATTTGCGTGGGCGTAAAAGAGTTTTGCGATTTACGCGAATCGCGATTTATTTTTGCCAATTGACAGCAATCAGACAATTGCCAATTCTCGACACGACACGCGACGCAATTTGCTGTCGCCTCCTCCACACACACTAGTAAATTGGCGTGGATTAAATTCCAATTGTTTTACGGTTCTTTTGCAGCGTTGCCAGACAGGCTACTGCAGATGCCCACTAAGTACGTCATTAAATGGGTATTAAATGTGTGTAATTCGTCAATTGACTGTCAAAGCTGCTGCAGTTAATTGAAAGCGATTTATTTTTTATCGGCTTTCAGTTTTAAGCACATTAATTATATTTTTCATATTTTATTGCAATTATCCTGTTATCCGTCAGTCAGGCAGCATTTTTATTGAGATAGTGCGACCCAGTTGATGGGCAGCACTTTTTAGTACAAAGTTTGCAAAGTGATAAAACGTCGGTGTTTATTTTTTTATGTGTTCGTTTCTGTGAATTCGCGAAAGCTGTCCTTGCACTTTACAATTTGTGCGCTATAAAAAATCATAAATGTGTTTGCTGAATGCCAATTAAGTGTTGGCCTATTGAAATAGCATAAATCAAACACTATCTCTGGCCAGCCGCATGTGTGTGAACATAACCCCAATAAATGCTGCTGCTGCTGCATGCCAATTGTAAGAATACAAAAAAGTTTATACAAATAGTGAAAACTATAAAAATCACATTAGCATTAGCAGAATTAGCATTATCATATTGTGAGTGTGAATTGATAGAGAGCAAACAAAATTGACAAATGCGAATATGCAAATGTTTGTCCCCAAGTGTGATGCGTTGTTTTTATTCGCGCGCGCTTGTGTGTGTGTGTGTGTGTTTATTTTTATGCTCTGTCGCGTCATGCGCTACTCGATTGATCACATTGGTTGGCTGACGCAAGCTGACTGCTACAGTTCGTACATCGTGATGTAGAGCATCGCGCTGTCTGGCAACCCGGTTCAACTTGACTTGATTTTGTCATAAAATCATCGCGCTTTTTTGTTGTTGTTGTTGTTGTTGCCGTCGTTGTTATTTTCCCATTCATTTGCATTGCGCCAACTTAATGATCTAACAAAGGTTAACGCGCGTCGCTCGCGTGTGATGTCAGACTTTTGAGTTCTATAAATAATGCCCCTACACTTCAGGTACGCGACTATTTACAACTACAAATACAACAAGTAAGTATGTATGTGTGTAAGTTTTTCTTTCTCTTGCTGCATTTTCCCCAGTGAAACGAATGAAAAATTATGAGAGAGGACACAATCGCGACGTCGCAATCGAATGCAATTTAAATTTCAATTTAATTCGCAGCCAAGCGAAAGATAATTTCTATAATTGTTTGTACAAATTGCTAACCACGAACTGCAGACAGAGCCGAAAAAAAAAAAATAAATGCAGCCGCAGTTTCCACAGTTGCCGTTGCAGCCACAACGTCGACGACTTTCATTGAACGTTTATCGGCAAATATCAGTTTTCATGTAAACATGCAATACATTTCGCATCTCCCAATTCCCCCATCGCAACACTAAAAAAAATAACAGAAACGTGCCTGCATCGAGGGTAATTACAGCAGCTGCTTTAGCGAGGCAGCCAGCTCCTTTTAGCCAACAGATAGCTAACTGGATAACTGGGCAGTCCCAAAGCAGGCTCCAAGTCAGGCTCTTGGCTTTGACTTTCCTCCGATTATCAATCAGTGCGTGCCAAAACTGTTTTGTCAGTTAGCGCTAAGTAGAAGCCAGTCGCATTAAAGTCCAGTCATAGATATAAGATCCGAGCCAAAAGACCGGCTTGGACTTTGCCATCTGCATCGCGTTGCATAGAATACATTTTTTTTTTAATGCCAGCGACATGTTGACAACATGCAGCGCCACCTCTTGGTGTGAATGCAACATGTTAGGGCTGCATCAACACGCTTTTTTCCAGCTACACAGTTATGCTAATGCAACTGTGAGGCGATAAAAACTAAACATAATAAAAAGGGGGCAACGAAACTGCAAAAGTTCATTCTCAGTTAAGTATAGTAGAAAGAGAGTTCATATTCAGTTATATATATAACAGTTGATAATAGTAGAGAAAGAGTTCATATTCAGTCAGATATTCCCATCGATAATGGTAGCGGAAAGAAATAAAAGATAAGATAAGTTATTATATAACAAATACCAGATAGTAACTGTAGCGAAATTTTATGAATAGGGTCTCACACTTCATTCACTCAAATCAAATTAAACAACATTGAAATAAAACAATGCCAATTACAAATTTTTCATTTTCGATTTTAAGTTAAGTCCGAAATATTTACTTTATTACGGATTAATGTTGAAATTTTGTAATTATTATCCAAAATATTTCATTTTTTTCAGTTTAATGATTTAACTTTGTCATTAATTGCTTTTTATGATTGTCTACATTTCTTAATATTTTTAAGGATTTTTAGATTTTTGACTTTGAAATTATGTAATCGATGCCAATTTCCTCAAAAATTATATATTTTCCGTAGATTTTAGATTTTTTAAGTAATTCAACCTCATTCAGGCTTAGACTAATATCATGATTTGACTTGTAAGATTATTGAGAAATAGTTTCTAAACATTAATTTTTATCAGATTGTATGCAATTTGTAGATAATATTTGCTCGACATTGAAAGCTTATTATTTATTTATAGAATTAGATTTGAATTACAGCATCTTTAATAATATATCAATGTCAAAGTCAAATTTGAAGTTAAATCATATTCTATTCAGCTTTAAATATATTTTATGCTTTTAATAATGGGAAATTCACAGACTCATTTGCTTAGTTGATTTATGCTAAACTTTTGTAATTATTATAATTGATCTATATTTCAATGTCAAATTCAAATTACACAACTTTAAAAGCTAGTCATGAAATAGTAATTATTTGATCACATTGTTTGTGATTTCATTTGCTATAGAAAGATTATTGTTGGGCAAATCAGAATTATTCATTTTCATCAACAACATGAATTATATTTCCATACTTTTTACTATTTTTCATACTATTATTGATATCTCAGTGTCAAATTCAATTCATCTGCGAGACATGGCTTTATTTATAAGCCATCTCTTAATGTGAAGTTGTAGTTGGAATTTTCACGACTCTCTTGCATTTCCTGTGCTGAATAATTGAGCCGCAAATCACACTTTAGGATCGCTGAGCAATAAATCACAGTGACAACGAGGCATGCTGTGATTTTACATGTCGTCCATCCCTCGTCGTCCATGAGTCCAGCACTCACTGTTGCTGTTGTAGAGTGCTGGAGAGGAATGCGCAGCTTTTCATGCGTAAATTTATGTGCCTGCCAAGCGTCGTAAACATTTCTCTAACTTGGCATACGGCTTTCTTTTGGCCCACAGTCTGGAAGTCTGAGTTCCAGCTCAAACTCCAACTCCAGCTTTAGCTCTCTTTTGTCCATGTCTCTTGGCATTGGCATTAGCTTTGGCTTTGGTTTTGGCTTTTTGCGCAGCTGCAGCCGTTTCACCCACGCCAGCCCCAAAGCGACGGCACATAACTAATGCTCACGATATCCATGTGTGTGTGTGAGTGAGCAATTTATGAGTGAAAAGCCAAGAGTTTTACAAATGAAATTGCCATAAATTCAATTAGTGCTTGCTTCCTTTTGAGGCCCAGCGATGCGCTTCGATGCCAAATCAGAGCACACACACATCACACACAATCTAATCAGTGATCAGTGTGAAGATCAGCTAAGAACTAAGCTTTGAAGATACCCTCGAAAGGAGGTCGCCTTTCCGCCCCAATTCCCTTGCTCAACATCAACAATAACAACACAAAACTCATCAAAAGCATACATTAAATTGTGTTTTTGTTTCTTTCGTTTTTAACTAAGGCTAATGCCAAATTAATTTCGCGCATTAGTTCCAATTATGGAGCAGCTGGAGGTGTCTATCCATCCATCCATTTGTCTGTCTGTTCCGTGGCACGCTTCATGAAATTCCGACTGTTTATTTAGACTAACAAAATATGTAAATCTTTTTGAAGTTTTTCTGTTGGTCTGCTTGAATATGGCTTTTAATGGCTTGTAGTAGTAAATATTCGCAGCAACAAAATAAAAGAGATACAAATGTGTGGCCCAAATCGGAATCGGAAAATGGAATACCTAAAAACCATCTAATTTCGTATGGAAAACTATTTACAGTCTCTATGTTTGTGCAATAACAACAAACATTGCGACCCAAACAGATATGGAATTTCCACAGACCTTATTCTTGATGAGATTGATGCGTTGCCCAAGAGTTACATGTGTCTAGTAAATGGTTTTTTATTAGCCAAGGGTTGGGCGGCATGTTGAAAGCTTTTCCATGCCATGGCATAAAAAAAGGCGAACTCTACTAAAGTTTTCCAACTTTGACATCAGTATTATTCAAATGAATATATAGTCTGAGTGCTTGTACTTGAAAACGAGTGCGTTATTTGCATAGTTCTCTTTTTGTTTAGACAAAAGATGAAAACTTTAATCTGAGCATAAGTTTTTTGTATTTGTGCTTCCGCTTCCCTCTGCCATTTGCCAGCTACACACACATCTATTTAGTTGAACAATAACAATAACAAAGCAAAGAGAAAAAACTGAGCTCATCGAAAAGAATCGAAATAACTCTTTAAAACGAAACACGCCTTCTATTCTCTATATCTCTGTGAAGTCTGCTGATGTCTACATCTGTTTGTATTTTTTATACTCGCTACCGCTATAGGGTAGAAGGGTATTATAATTTTGTGCCTCTTTGAAATTTCCTACTCTATAAAGAATGTAACGTAAAGTTTTTTAAAAAACTCTTTGTACAGGGAAAAACACCTACTAAGGGTCTTAGTAGCTTTAGCTGACAATCTGGTATACTCTATCAATATATAGTCTTTGGTATAATTTGGTGTTTTTGAGGTATATTAATTCGGTATATTTATGATTGGTAGCTTTGACTGACAATCTGGTATTTTTTATAATCTATGGTATATTTTGTATGTAGAACCATAACAATTTAACTTATAGCCTTTGGTATTTTCTATTGTTTTTCTGTATATTCATTTGGTTTTTTATATGTAGTAGCTACGACTGTCAATCTGGTATATTTTGTACTCTATGGTATGTTGAATGTATAACTCTATCAACATAGCCTTTGGTATATTTTAGTACTTTTGAGGTATATTAATTCGGTATATTCATTTTCGGTAGCTGTGACTGACAATCTGGTATACTTTATATTTTGGTATATTTTGTATGTAAAACTATTTAAAATTTAACAATTATAGCCTTTGGTATTTTCTATTATAGAATATTTCCTGAATATTCATTTGGTATATTTATATTGTGTAGCTATGACTGTCAATATGGTATATTTTAGTATTTTGTGCGGTATATAAATTTGGTATATTTTAAAATTAATACCGCTCTGCTTTGCTTTTATTCAATATAGGTAGCGGGTATCTCAAAGTCAAGCACACTCGTCTTTAGCTTTCCTACTTGTTTTTATAAATTTTTGTTATTTCTTTCAGCTGCTCCCCAAATACTCTGCTAATTTGTTTACCTGTGTGTTTATTTTCAACACTTTTTGGTGGCAGCGAGAGAGTGAAAAAGATCGAGTTCTCGCCCAGGTAAGTCGACAACAACAAATCAATTAAATTGTTGCCAACAGTTGAATGCACAAAACTTTTCAAATTGTTTCCATTTAATGGAAAATACACACATTCAATACAAATATATATATGTACATATATAAATATCGAATATATATAGAGAGTAGAAAACGTGTTGAAAAGCACAAACAAAATTGTATTCTCAACTGAGTCATGCATTTTGCAGACGCGCCAAACTCACAGAAAATCAAAATCAAAAAAAAGAATCTGAGAGGAAAAAAGAAGACTGCGTGTAAATCAAATCGAATGCTAAACACATGTGTGGAGTGTTCAGAATGTGGCACAAAGTGGCCAAAATTTCAATGAGTTTTGCCAAAGCGGGTTGAATGAACAACCAAAAAAAAAAAAAGAAAAGATACAAAAAGGGGGGAAAGACGGATGGAAGAGAGAGAAAAATAATGCCTGTTGTGCCATAAACCTTCTTTGCCTCGTCTATAATTATTGAAGGCTGCTCGTTGTGTGCTGTGTGTGCTGTGTTTTTTTTTGCTGTTGTCTGGGACATGAAACTTGTAGCGCTTCCATTTCTCAATCTTTCAATCTGAATCTCAAGTTCAGGCCACAGATTGGCAGCCTCAAGTTCGCTTACGCATGTGAGGCCTAAAGTTTCTCATTGATTTAACGTTTTTATTTTCTTTAGCATTTTTGCCTCTCGTATTTTTTGCTACCAGTTTTCACTTTGTGTAGCAGTTTTTGTGGTCGCCTTCTTTTTTCGAAATTTTTATTTATATTTTGTTGTCTTTTTTTGTTGTTGGGGGGCAGGTAGCAGCTGCGCCTAATTGCCGAAAAGTATCTTGCAGATACATTTCTTTTGTCACGTTAGAACGCGCACGCTTTGCGACTCTCTGACTCTGCTGCTGATGTCAGACAACCTTGAACCTTTTGTTTTTGTTTCAAATACGCACTCACACTCTTAAACACACTCACACACACACACACACACACTCAAACGCCAATTTAAAGCGACTATCAACAACTTTTGCTTTCGTTGTTTGAGCTCCCAATGCGCTAATTGGCACGGAAATTATATTAAAGCCGGTTTAAACAGCCAAAATAAAACCAGTTTTTTCGGTTGCGGGGGGGAATTAGTAGAAAATACAAATACAAATACAAACAGAATAAAAGTATAAATCAAATACTCGACTTTTATTTGCAATTTGTTTTGAACTTCATTCCGAAGTCCCCAGAAGCCAATGCCAAGTTCAAGCTACAGTTAGCTTAGTTACTGAGACCAAAAATAATACAAATATTTGGCCTCTAGATTTTGAAGCAAATGCCGCAATAGGTGAAAATACTTTTGAGCAAATCTCGTGTACACAATTTTCGTTATGCCAATAAGTAAATATATAGATGACTTAACACTTGCGAAGAATAAGCAGCAACTGTTCGGATACTATGTTAAACAGTTTAGGGGGCACTGTATGAATATTGAATTTCGTGTTCTAACAGATAACGAAACAATAGAAGAATGAGTTACTGTTTGGAAGTTATGAATTGAATTTGTTCTTAATGGTATTTTAAAGTTGTAGTTGAAAAAAGAATAAGTAAGAAAGCTAGTCGAGGGGATTCGACTGAGATACTTTCAATAAAACCAGAACGGTGCGGTATTATTCCTAAAATATACCAAAATAATATACAGAAGAAATGCTGAGATATATCAAAGGCTATAGTTGGTATATTGATATATTAATACATTTAAAATGTACCATAAAGTACAAAATATATTAGATGGTCAGACAAAGAAACTACAGAACAAATGATAAAATATACCGAAGTTTACATTTGGTATATTGATACTGTTGATATACTAAAAGCAAGTGCTTTAAAAGAGATGAGAAGTGGTCATCGCTTATTAAAGTTAAATATATTATATATAAATATATTTATGAAATTGAAGTATAAACAACAAAAGTAGAAAATTAATTTGAATTTGATTTTACTTCGACTAGGTATAAAGAAACATTGAACTTTTAGTGCTATACTTTTTTGTAGGCGAATACATTTATTTTATTTATTATTATAATATTATTTAATTGGGTCTTCGTCTAGAACAGTTAATGAAGTTCCTGAACTTGGATAATCTTATATTACCCTTCTAAATATATTGCTTGTAAGTTGAATATGAATTTGGATTCAAATTCGAACTTACGAATACTAATCATAAATAAACATAGACTATTTGAGAGATATGTGCTCTCTTGTTATTTATGCATGCTGTGACAATTGTCAAAACAATTTTAGTTTAGTTTTGCGAATTCACAACAAAATGTAAATGGGAGATCTTCGTAGACTCCAACTGCATAAATTGCGGGCAGCATTTTGCGAGTTTTTCGGGTGCCAGGAGTTATCTCCTGGTATCTGTGCAACTCTGTGTATGTTATTCTGCTAGCAACAACAACAACTACAAGAGGAGAAGGAGTAGAAAACGAAGAGAGGAAAGTATGAAAAACAACAACTCACTTGCAAGAGCGCTATCACCAGCTGGATGGGTCCGCAGCGGACGACAACGGTGCCGATGGTTGTGGCACGAAGGGAGGAACAGTTGGTTGCCTGGCTTGGCGTTGGCGATGATGATGACATTGTTGCTGAATAATTGAAGGCGTCTAGCTGGGATTGTGACTGTGGCTGGTGATGTTGTTGGTGTTGTTGTTGCTGTTGGCGATTCGAGGAGCTGGCCGAGTAGAGTGAAGACATCGATGAGTCTAACGCTTGGCGACGTTCCATGTTTGCGGCTGCCAAGTGTCGTTGTTGTTGTTGTCAGTTGTGGAGTGTGTTGAGTGTTGTTGTTGTTGTTACTGTTGTTGTTGTTGTTGTTGTTGTTGTTGTCGGCTTAGCGGGTACGTGTAGTTTTGTATGTTTTGCGTGGGCGTCGTTTAATCTTTCCCGTTTAGTTTTCTTTTGTTTTGTTTTCGTTTCGTTTCTCTCCTTCGCTTAGTTGCTGTGCATTTTGTTTATGGTTTTTAAGCTCTGCAACATAAATTATGTACAGGGCACTTTTGTTTGTTAGTCGCGTTGTTGTTGTTGTTGTTCAGGTTAGTAAATGTTTAACGTTGATTTTGTATTTCGTTGTTCGTTCGTTTGCAAATTTTCCTCGCTTTTGTCGCGCACGCTATTAATGCTGGCGATCGTCTGATCGCGCCAATCGTCTAGGAATCGTTAGAAGATTCTCAGAGAGCAGCAGACCGAGTACTGACAAAAACTATGGCAAATAAATCGACTATGACTTCATGCTGCTTGCTGCCTGCCTAGCTGTTTATTATTGTACACTAAAGCACAACAATGTCTATGTGTATATAATTATATATATACACGCTCTCTATAGCTAGTATACTAATGTGTAGTTGTGCTTTGCTTTGCTTTGCTCTGCATATTGGTCTCAGATACATTTCGCCTTTGATGCGTGCTCGATGCTGCTCTCGATGACAATGCTTGAATTTGCGCTATTTTTGATGCCTCAGTCTCTGTTTGAATAGCCCACATTTTGTGCGGATGTGCGTCAGGCTAATCACTCGCTCACTGCTGTTGCTGTTGCTGTTGTTGTATCTTTGAGATACTCGCGGCAGACACATGTGCCAATTGTTGCATGCTAACCTTTTGGGCCAACGTTATGCCCCATCTCAGTCATCCGTTCAATCAATTGCAATCGCTGCTGCTGTTGCGGTACACAAAATTATGGCAGCTTTTGCATTTATTTTTGAAATATTACGCATACGCAATGTGCTCCCCCCTTCCTCCTTAAGAAAATTCATGTGTGCGCGCGGCTGTGGCATTAGGTAATTCATGTTGCTTTTAATTTTTCTCAATTTTCAATTGAAAATATTTTGGACTTTAATAGCCCCCCCAAAAACAGTCGAAGCGCAAATGTAAACTATTTTAATTGTACTTTTCTGTCAGATATCTAAATATAGCCATTCGGGCCACTATAAAAGTTTCTACAGCCTGGAAGATGGGGCGTGGTGGTTGCCACAATTTCGTTGCCTGTTGCCCCAGACAATTGTCAAAACTAAGTGACAGGCAGAGAAAATGATATTTACTCAAGTCATTTTTGCCATTTGTCTGTCATTTTATTTCATCTCATTTTTATTTTATTTTATTCAATGGGTTTTGAGGGTCGTTGCGAACAGAACAGAACAGAACAGAACTGAACGAAACCAAAACAACAGCAACAAAATTAGAACACAATATTTTCACAATATTATTATTATAACTAGATGTTTTTTCGGTTTGTTTGTATTTCAAATATTTTTCTATATAATTTATGTTGCATTCTCAATGTCGTTAGTTGCTAATTTATTGGCGTCACAAAACAAATTCATTTACATTTTTATGCCAAATTTACATTATTCGCACATTATTCGTAGTTTTTTTTTGTATATTTATTTTTTAAAATAACAAAACGGAGCCAAACGGAGAGTGTGAGAGAAAGAGAGAAACACGCGCGCGCGCCGCGTGCCCAACAACCGAACGACGCGAACTTCGAACAAGACTGAAACATGCGAAGCAAGCCGAAACGGCAACAGACCCAAACGAAGGCAGCTGGCAAATCGGTTGATCGGTTAGTCTGCTGGTTGTCTGCCCGATCGGGTTAAATTGTTTGCGAGAGCGGTTAACCGTTTCGCTCACGCTCTTTGAGCTTAGTTTGGCACTGGCAAAAGCTAACCCGGCACTTGACCGTTTCGCTCTTGTTGCTCTTTGAGCTCAGTTCGCAAAGCCGGCTCCCCCTTGAGAGAACGAGAGAGAAAGAGTCAGTGTGTGTAGGGAAGATAACATAAATAAACAAGTGCTCTTGGCATTCGTTGCGTCGTTAATTCATGATTTCAATTTTTAATGCCCTGCGCCGCGACAACAACAACAACAATAACTCAAGTATAGCTTGTACTTTAATAACAGAGAGACAGCGAAGAGGCAGCCACAGCATAACCACGAGAACAACCTGACTGGCATCGTGTCTTAATAGAATGCAACAGGCGGCCGCCCGCCCGCATTCAATAGTCATCCCATTTGCCAACACAAACACACACACACACCCCACTTTTCCTCTCCCTCTTTTGTACTCTTGCGATTTGATCGGGGTTTTCCGCCACTTGAGTGCTTCAAAATGCGTGTGGCAGGCAATGCTCGACTGCTGATCGCAACAGTTGCAACAAAGTTGATGATGAAGAGGGAGGGGAAGGGGGAGACATAGAGGCTGAGGCACATAATTCGTGCTGTTCGTGTTGCCGCCTTTGCTTCCAATCAACGTTTTCTGTTATTATTTTGCAGCCTATCAACGGACACAAAATTTATTGAATTATATTTTCAGCGCCGCTCTTTTGTTGCTGTTGTTGTTGCTTTTGCTGTTGTCTTCTTTGTTGTTTTCTTGGTCAGCTTTTCGCGGCAGTCACGAAACGCCGGCAAAACTGACGGCAATTTGATTTGATTGCTATTGCTGGCGCTTAACTCGAAGATGCGGCAGGTTTATACGTGGACTTTATACGAATTACCCACACACACACACACACACTTGCACACATGTGTGCCACACATAATAACATAAATATTTAATTTATAACATTTTCATTGAGATTAATGTGACATTTTGAGTGGCTTGTTAATTCGAGCGAATGGGAGAGAGTGAAAACTCCCTCTTCAAAATTAATTGACATCACTTAACGTTTAGGGACACCCACGGTGACACACAAACACACACACACCAACGCTTAATTGAGCGTTAGTTAAACCCCCAGTGATGCACAAGGGTTAAAGCGCTCCCAATTACAACTTCAGCCTGAAGTTATGCAACACTTTTTTTTCTGTTCGCGCTAGAAATTCAAAACTCTAAATTTCAATTATCAAAAAATGATTATTTAATGTATTATAAAATATATATTGAGCTATTTTGTGACTCAGTTGTGACTCAAAAAATAAATTCACTTAAAAAAACAATTTAAAACAATTTGCATGCAACATTTTTCGCTGATGGCTAAAAATAATTATCATTATTTAAATGTGCCGGGGATGATGAATAATAAATTATGTTGGATTTCTCTAATTGTCGGCAATATGAGCTATAAATTTATTTAAGCTAAACTAAAAGTAGATTGCTAATTAATAAATAAATACAATTGAAACATGCACTACGAAAAAAGTGAAAAGCACATCAAGAAAGTGCTTAAAATAGAAACGAACTTAAACGTAAATTAGAGAAAAATTATCTGCCAGCGATTTTTCAATTTTTCGGTTTTGGCAAGAGAACAACAAAAATGCAAAAAGTAAGGAATGTAAATAGAAATGTAACAAAGCAAATGGCGCGGGTTAATTAGGCGGGTTATGTCGTCGTCTGCAATTGGCAAATATCAGAGGAATCCCTTGATCGTCTGTTTCGTAATGTTCTCGTAGTATTTGCTGCGACGCCACGCAGCTGGCGGTGGCGGCGGCGGTGGCAGTGACGCACTCGACGTCGTCGTCGTCGTTGTCTTCTGTTCGTTGTTAGTGGCAGCGACAGCGACAGCAGTTGACTGGGAACTCACCTCCGGCGTGACAGCTGTGGAGACGCTGGGCAACAATTCGGTGCGAATAACATTCGAGTCCAATCCGTAAGCCTCCAATTCGCTGTCCGATTCGATGGGATGCGCCAGAAGCTCTTGTTGCACCTCCGGCGTGGGCGTAACACTCTGACTATGCAGCTCAGCCACGCCCACCACACTGTCTTGATCATCATCATCGACAACAGGAAGCAGCGGCGGCTGCTGAGCGGAAAAGTAGCTCAACTCGGAGCTGTCGAAGGACATGTTGACTGGCGACTGCGGTAACTCGGGTATCTCAAAGTTGCTCAGCGTCGAGTCGTCGGCCTCGTCGAAGGAGTTCTTGGCGGAGCCAATGTAGGAGCTGGTGCGTCCCGAGGCTGTTTGGAAGGACGACGAATGCGAGTTGGGCGTAAAGTTGCCCTCCGAAGCGGTGGCAAAGGAATCATCCTCAGTGGAACGTGATTGCCAGTCCTTAAATAAGGAAAGTTGATTAACATTCCAAGCAAAGAAATAGAGAAGGAATTTTGTAAGACTCACCTCGCTGCTCATCCCATTGCTGCCCAGTTTCTTGGAGAGATCCACATCGCCAGCGCTGCAATCGCGTATAACAGCGTCTAGGGATTCAGCAACTTCCGCAATGGCGCTCAGCTTGTGTGAGATGGCGGCGCAGGCGAGTTCGTTGCTTCCAGTGGGCGTCACCGTCACCGTGGATGGCGAAGGTGCTTCTACCTGATGGAAGGATTCACTGCCAGCGCTGCTGTTGCGTCCGCTGTCGTGTAAGGGACTCGCATCGGTGGCGGGACTGTCGAGGGGTAACTCGTCGGGCACAATGCTGTAATCACAGGGAAGTAAATCGTGATGAGATGCTGTCGAGTCCTGGGAGGCGGTGCGTGAGTGCGACGGGGGCGTGGCATCCTCTTGATCTGTGTAATCGCTGTGCGGATACGTTTCGCTGTCGTTGCGTATCAACGCTTTGATCTTGTCTAGACTTTGTAGTGGAGGTTGTTGAGGTGCTTCCTCTTCTTCCCCCTCCTCTTCAGTTTCTTCGAGTATTATGTCACGCTCTATAGAGGCTTTGGCTATCTTGGTCTTGACACTCGATGTGCTGGCCGTATCATCATCTTCGTCCTCATCGTGTTCGGTATCCTCGCTGCTGAGATCGGGCAGCTTGCTACTCAAATTGATGGCATCCAGCAGCTGAGAAAGTTCTTGTGTCGAGTTGCTGAGTGTCTCAATGCGATCGATGCTCAAATCCTCCTCCTCGCTGGCCAAAGGCGCTGCACTTGGAGACTGCTGCTCCTCAGCGGCAACATCATCGGCATTTGGTTGCTCTGTGGGCGCTTCATCTACCACAATTGTGGGCAGCTCATCATCGGCTTTTGATTTGGCAAACAGATTGCGAAATCGGGCAAACATTTAGGCAAACTTGTGGCGCCTTTGACGCAAAAGCTAAACACGCGTTTGGCTCGCAGCCAGTCGACAAATTATTAATTGACGGATGTGTGGCTGTTGATTGTGTTGTTGTTGCTGCTGCTGCGTGTGGAGTGCACAGTAATTGTTCACTTGTCAGGATCTATTCACACACACAGATTCACTAATTATTCAGACAGTGCAGGAATCAGACTGCTATAATTAACACACACGAAGACACACTTTGACCCACTTGTTGACACGTTTTTTCCAGTGGGAATGAGCCACAATTGCCACAAGATCTTTCTATATCTATATATATTGTGTTATATATATGTATGTGATTGCCGGCTGTTTTCGTTTACTTGACAACTTGACAGTTGCCACACTATTTATATATATATTCCTCGTATATAGTATTTATGTGTGTTTTTTAGTTACCGCACCGACGGAGCTTCAGACGCAACGCGCTGGATCACGCACCGAAATAGACTGATGAACCTAGAGATCAGCAAAGTTGGCGGCACTTTTCACTGAGTGTTTATACCCTGTAGGCAAGGTGAAAGGGTAGTTGAAGTGGCAGGCTAAAGATATCAATTGAATTGGATTGAATGTATCAATATTTTGAAATACTTTGGTTCATTGAAAATATTTCAGTTCTTTTGTCGACAGTTCATATGTTATATTTTACATTGATACTTGATATATTTGTATTTGTTTTACACTTTATAAAATCAGTTGTAATCTGTATCCTGAATTTGAATTCTTTCTTCGGTTTTAAAGAATTATGCTAAATATTTCATTGAATATATTTTTCTTTTCTTAAAGATATCAGTTATATTTTACATTGAGATCTGATATATTTTTTTAGTTTTTGATTTGCTTCTGTATTATCAATTATTAGCTTCATCTTTTTAAATATGTATATTTTCATCTAGGAAGATCACGTTGTGATCCGCAATAAGTACATATTAAGTTCTGAAGATCTGCTTGTATTATGCTTTGAATCTTATTTAACCCTTTTCTCGAGATGTGTTAAATGTTTAATTCAAAATATTTCCATTATTTTCTTGATATCTGTTGTATCTTAAGTATATTTTTTGCTCATATAGATAAAATATCGAATGTATTTTATATGAGCTTGAAATTCTTTCTTCGATCTCTCTCTTTCCTGAGATCTTGGCTACGCTTTTCTTTCAATGACCTGTTGCATTTTCAATGAAAACGTATTCCTTCATTTTCCGATTCATTTTTAAGATATTACTATGAAATATTATTTCAATATCTTTAATAATTCTTTTGAAACTCCGGATAGATTAATTATAATTTATTTGCAAATGTAGAAGTTTTTGCAAATTTTATTTTTCTTCCCATAGTGCTTCATAGCGTTTGTCTCTAAATAGTTTGCATATGAATTTACTTTTGTAGTTTTCTCCCAGGGTATCTGTGAGTCGTGCAACGTTTTCCTTCGCTTTAAGTTTTGTCAGATTTTATTTTTGTTTTATCTGCCGCGTTTATTGCTGAGATATTTGAGTGGTTTTTCCTCCCTCGTCGTTACTGTCGCTGAGTGGAAATCTTCCTCGCACTCCCCGCACGCACCTTCTCCATATGTGCTAGACAGATTTATTAGTTGTTCTACTCACCTCTTGCCCGTGAGAGCGTCGAGCATAAACGGTTCCTTGAGTCGCTTCTTGAGCAGACGTCCTAATCGCACCATGCGACCCACTTCCACCAGCAGCTGCTCCCTGGCCAACAGATGCCTCTGGAGACGCACTCCAAGGCCGCCACCTGGAGGAGAGAGTTCTGGCGAGGCTTCAGCCTCCGCTTCGGCATCGCTGCTGATGCCGCTACTGCTGCGATTGTGCTGCAGTCGCTGTTGCTGCAGCTGTGTGGCAAGTTCATGGGTGAGAAGTGGACGCAGATCTCGCAGCTGACGATAGTAAGCTTCGACACTGCGATGGAAGACAGCGGAGACACGCAATCGTGTCATTTGCTCCTGGGCAATGGACTGGAGACTGTGCCAGGTGCGTTGCAACTGCAGCAGACACTGCTCCGGCTCCGATTGCTCCAGCTTGCAGCACAGACGCAGTGTCTGGGATGCCTCCAGCAGCTGACAGCCGTAGTTGTAGATGCTCTGCGAGGAAGAGGAGGAAAAGAAAAGATAATAAGCCAAAAACTGGCTAGCCGAAAATGCGAAAGAGAGAGCTCTCTTCGCTCTCTCTATCTCTTTCTCTCTCTCTCTCTCTCTGTTGGGGAAACTCACCCGTCCGGTTTCCTCGAACCCCTGCAACTCGTCCTTCTGCAGCTGGATCTCGTGAATGTTGCAGCCAACATGGGAATGACACCGCAACAGCACCGCATACAGCTCGTTCAGCCAGTTGAGAGCACAGCGCACCTCCTGCTCGTAGCCATGAATGTGGGTCACCTGCTCCAAGGTGAGCCGCTGCAGTGCCACACGCTCCCCGCACCTCTTGCGTCGCGTGCGACTCGTGTCGAGCTGTCGCCGCAGCTGGGCAATGTCGTTGCTGTAGTCCAACTGGAGGTCACGGCCCAGGGCGTCTTTCACCGGCATCGCCAACATGTCGCTCAGCTTTTCCCCCTCGCGCACAAGTTCGCGTTCGATGTTGCCTGTAAACAGTTGGAGTAAAGGTTGCAAGGTTCGATTGCAACATCGAGATTGTAATGAAAACGAATTCATTCTAAGAGAACGAAGAAAGCAGCAGGTGTTTGTTCGTGTAGCTTTCATTGGATACTTTTCGAATACACGATCGCATATAATACTAAAAGGCAACGAACGACCTTTAATAGATCGCTTAATAATGAGTAAAATTTAATTAAAAAAGAGCTTTGTATTTGATGCTTTCATAGATCGTTTTGTAAAGAAGAAAATTAAATTAAAAATTGTAATGTCATTCTCTGCTCATTTTCCAACATCTCATTTCTCAACAAGATCAATGAAGAAGTGTTTGGGAATTTAATGAAAAGTCATCTTCGATCAAAGTCAAATTAAATATGAGTTCTCTATTTATACCGGCTTCTCAGCAGCCGAGACGGAGATGGCCCTCTCTGTCTGTATAAAAGACTATAAGAGCTATTGTTACATATATCGATAGACCAAATATATTTTTTGGATATATTCTTTGGAAGATAATTTTGCACTATTATGCTTACATCGATATACCAAATATACTCTTCTGTATATTTTAGTATTTTCCGAGTTATTAATTTGATATATTTAAATGACAACATTACACTGTTTTGCTTAGATTTTTAAATTTTTTAATTTGGTAAATACCAAATAATTTTTTTGGTATATTTCAGTATGTTTTGGCTTATTAATTTGGGATATTTCAATGATAATACTGTAGTATTTTGCCTATATCGATATACCATATATATATATATTATATATATTTCGGTGTATTGCAGTATTTTTCGGTTCATTGACTCAGTATTTATTTAAATGATAATACTGCACGGATTTGCTCATATCGATGTACCAAATATATATTTCGGTATATGATAATACTACATGTTTTTGCCATTATTGGGAGGTAGCCGGTGTCTTCCAGTCAAGCGAACTGCCTTTAATTTACAATAGAGTTGTTTACTACAAAACGTATATTTCTCAGCCATTTACACATTTTGTAATTCCAGAATTCTCTGTCAGCTATTATCGAATCTGTTATCAAAGTAGGCTTCGACCTAGACTGCTTATCTATGCAACTGTGAATGAATGAATAAAAATGAAGTCTACGCATATGTTGAAATTGAAATTGTGCCACTTTAGAATGAAGATATCAAACTAGTGGTGACTGCATAACTGATTTCACTAATGAAACTGTCAGAAGTCAAACTTCTTCTCAACAGATTTACTCTAAGATGAATAAGCTGCATCAAGTTTCTCTGCTATCAACTCAAGTGAGAAGTTGCCAAATACTCTCGCTTTTAAGCAAGCCAATAGCTATGCTGCAGCTGTCTACTTAAAAATCAGTAAAATAGTAGTCAAATCCATTTAAGACGATCATTTGCATCATCCTAATAGCAATGCAGCAGACTTTCACTTGATAAGCTGGCCCATTAAATAGTTACGACTGCAGTTTGCTAGTTGATCGCTTGATTAGTTGATGGATGATTAAATGGTAGTCGAGTCTAAGTTTAACGGACGTGGGAACAACATTTAGACTTACCCAACATCACTTGACTCGTCTTCAATTGCCTGAGCAGTTCATCTGCCTGTTGTGCATCCAATTCGCTGGGCTCAGCATCCGCTGCCTGATTGGCAATCAGCAGCTGTTCCTCGAATTGATCGAGCAAACGATGGAAACGCAACGCTGTCATTAGAACCTTGCGTCTTCTCTCCAAACGCTCGGCAAACGACCGGCAAACAAACTGCATAAAGTCGCGTTGGGAGAGCAGATCCTGGCACGTGGCCAGCGATCGCTCCTTAGCGAACTGTTCGATCTTGTAGAGCAACTCCGCATAGCAACCGTAGGTGTCACGGCATTCCATCTCCAGTTGATCGTGTGCCGCTCGCAGCGTCTCGGAGGCGCGCACATCGCCGCCAACGCTGCGCTGCCGGCTGAGCAGCTGCTCCGCCTGGTTGAGAATCCAGTTGGTGACAAAGGCCACGCCCTCGGCAAGGGTGGAGAGTTCGCGTGCCTCGCGCAGCGATCGCAACAGCTCAAGCCACGCGGTGCGTATCGCTGTCTGTTTCTTCTCGATCTCATTCAATCGCAACTCGATGCGGGTTCTCTCACAACCCAAATCGGGGGGCAACAGGGCACGGGCGGGGTTCGTTGTTGCCGTCGCTGTTGTTGGTGTGGCAACAGGTGTGGCATGTGTCGTTGTCGTCGCTGCAGTCGTCGTCGCAGTTGTTGTTGTCGTCTGCGTCTCGTAAACCTCGTTGAAGCGGGCCAAGATCGCATTACCTAAAGAGAAATGAGGAAAAAAGGTCTCAGCTTGTATTAGTTTCAAATGAAAATCTCTTTATTAGTCGAGTGTTTGCTTGCTTAACACATTTGCGTTTCGGTTTTTCTGTTTGCCCAAGCGAACTTATGTAAAAGTGAAAATCTTCAGTTTAATGGCAGTTTTTTTTTCGTTGCGCATCAAATCAAAACGGGCCAAGTGAAGGGTCACGATGTATGTTAAATAGAGTCACCCACACACACAGCAACACACACAACAATGACAACAACTGAGACATGAGATTCATGTGTGCGGTTTTTGTGGTACTCTCTGAGTGAAGACACTTATGAAACACAGCTCAACAAAACTCACAGTCGATCGCTTACAGATGTGAGATTAAAAGTGTATAAATTGAAGAACTTAAATTAGATGATCAAAGAAATACGCGATGAAGTTGTTAAAGTCCAAGATATACTCAGAGTTAATGAATCTCATTAGAAATATAATTTTCTTGTTCAACTGAAGACATAATCAGAGTTAAAGATTCTCATTATAAATATAATCATTTTGTACAGCTTTCTTATCTTTACTTGGAGATCTTCTTTAGCTTTCTATTGCCATAGCTCAGAGATGGTTTAAACACAATTTAAAAGCGAGCTGTCAGCTAGATCTTTCTTTGATCTTTAGAATAGAGTATACACTTCTTTTTTATTTTATTGCATGAACGATTTCGCTGTTGAAAAGTGCATATCATTACTTATACTGAATCTTGAACAATATTCTTACTCAATTTTCATTCTTCTCTAATAATCTTGTTTCAATCTTTTGAATAACACTATAGCAAATTATTTTATAGCTTCAGCTTCTTTTCTATTTGATTGAGTGAAAGATTTCTACGGATTGTAAAATTATTCTAAACATTTTATTCAAGAATTTAAACAAATTTTTATTGTAAGTGTTGAATTAGTATTCATACCTAATCTTTCATTCCTGTCTCATAATTTTGATTCGATCTGTCTTTCTTTTTTGATTGCATATTCTAGACCATTCAAAATTATTGGTTCATACTCAACATTTTTTAAAAATTTAAAACAATTTATTCTAAATGTTCAATTAGTTTTCAAATTATATTTCAAAGGTTTTCTTTTAGATTGCCACTAAATATTTAATTTCATCTTAAGATAATGTCTCATGTGACCTTACCATATAATAAGTTACAATGATTATCTCTCACACACTTTCAGTAATTAGTTGTTGTGCTTGTTTAATTAGTATTCAAATCATTTTTCCATTCTTCTCTAATAACCTTTTTTATCTGTATTTGCAGCTACTTCAACAATGCGTATGGTAAGTAGATTATTCCCTTGTTTTGATACTTTACGACTTTGTTTTCGATAAGAATTTATCCCTGACTCCCACAGTTTTTCAAGTTCAGCTGTCGCATGAAACAATTTCAATGCTATGCAGTGTAATAAAAGTCAGCCCACAACTCAAAACTCAAAACGCGAGACAAAAACAAGTTTGGCAAACATTTTCATTTCTAATTGAAACACGCACACGACTTATTTCTGAGCTTGTCTCTGAATGTTGTTGTTGTCGTTGTTATTATTGTTGTGTTATAAATTACTTGTCGCGCAACTCGTTTTCTCGACAACGTCGCGAGTGTCGGCGGGGGCATTGAGAATATGTAAATTCGTGAAGCGGGCGAAGCGAAAAAACGAAAGACTGAGGCAACGAACTTGCCGCTTACCCATTTCGATGGCTGCCTCAATGCTGCGCTGCACGTGCGTGTGCAATTGAGCGCACTTCTTCAGCTCAACGTCCGCTTCCGCCGGACGCAGCGACTTGTGTCCGCCCAACAGTGTCAACAGCTGTTCCATGGCGCCCAACGTCTGGGCGTGGGTGCGACTGAATTCATCGATGGCCTAAATCAAAATGTAGAGCATTTAAATGTTGATTTTTTTCTGTTACTTACCTTGCGCTGCTGCAGCCACAGATCGTAATTGAATTGCAGCGTGCCGCCCAGCTCTTCGGGCAGATTGTGTGGCTCGATAAACTTCGTCAGTCGTGCCTTAGACAGCACCAAGGGCTGCAGAGAAGTTCTGAATCATTTGCATGTTCAAGATGCGGTTACAATTGTGGCTTACCTCGCCTTTGGTCTGCGATTTGGCGCATGGCTCCACGTGTTTCTCCCAGAAGCCTTCCGCCCTGACTAGATACAAATCGACGCTGATGTCGCCGCCAAAGAGCGCATAGATTTGACGCACGTGCTGACGCGAGATGCGCGTGCTGCTCTCCTGAGCATTGACAACGATGCTCACGCCATTCTGCAATAGAGCAGCACTGAAAGAAGCAAAGAGAAAAGAGTGAAGAAGAGTTCTCATTAGTCGAGGGATCAGTCAAATCTCGTTTATCTCGACTGGCTTTAATCAACGCTTGATTGATCACATACACATATTTAGTCATTATTTATTTCGTGGTTTGTTTTATCGCTTTCGGTCCGAGTGAAAACAGTAAAGTTTTTTATAAGCGCTAAGCATAGGGTAGAAGGGTATTATTAACTGAAAATTTGATTGCGATCAGATAAAAATCTTAAAAGTTATTTGAGAAATAATTTTGAATGGGAAAAAACGTCTGCACAAGTCGGGACTTTGTTGGTTCGGTGGTTAGTTTGGCGTATTTTTTACTCTATGGTATATTTTGAATGTAATAGTATATCAATATACCAAATACCGCTCTCGGTATGTTTCAGAATTTGTTGGTATACTAAATTTTCAGATTTTCGCACTATTTTGCTTTCAATATCAATATACCAAATGAAGCCTTCGGTATATTTTAGTATTTACTTCGGTATATTTATTTAGTATATTTCAACAATAATGACACTATATTTTGCTTTCGATATCCATACAACAAATATCGCCATCGGTATATTTTAGTATATTTTTTGTATAGGACTGTAATACCGTACTGAATTTTTTTGGTTTTAGTGGGTATCTCATAGTCAAGCGTACTCGACTTTCTTACTTGCTTTGCCTAGAATGTTTGATCGATGTTTTTTTGTGTAGCTTTGATCGAACAGCGACAAAAAAATAGTCGAGAGAGCGAGAACTACGATAATAAACCAGAATTGATATGCTAATAACTTGGGAGGCTTATTTCCTTATCTACATAGAGGCCCCCAAAAAGAACCCGCGACTAATGAAAAGACTTAAACATCTAAAGCCTATCATTTGCATAAGAGTGTCGTCGTATATGTTAATTTGGTTTCGATTAGCGGTCGGTTTCTTCAGTTTCTTCATCATCTCACCTGAGCGAACGCTTGAGATAGTCGAGCGTCAGTTGAAGGCAGCGACGATTCCACAATTGTTGATCATTGAATGCATTCACAATGAATATGATGCGTTTGCTGCGATCGTAGCCGCCCGATAGATACGCACTGCGCATCTGCAGAGCGTTCAACACGTCCTCCTCCATCCAGATTCAGATCGAGAGCTTTCAGCGCGCTTCAGCTTAATTGTTCGAGGGCCGCAAAGTCATTTCTATGAACGTGGCAGCAAGAAAATAACAACAACAACAATGTTAGACAAGTCAGAACGTTACAAAAGGCTAAAACCACTATGACTATTTGTTTTTCATCGAGAGCGGCCTTTTCTCGTTGTTGTTATTGTTGTTGTTGAAAATTAATACCGAGTCACAGTTGCGGTTGTTGTTGTTGTTGTTGTGGCAGCAACTGTTGCTGCTGCTGAGGCTGCTGCTGCTGCATAATGCACATTTTCCAATGCCGTCTTGGAACACGTTTGACAAGTCGCAGCTGAAGACAGCGAACTGAAGTCAGAAGACTAAAGACTGAGTTGCACTCACTCACATGATTTTCACTATTTTCATGTTAGCTTAAGAGCTAAGCTGCTCGTTGTTGTTTGTTTGTTGCTAATGGAAAATGGAAAAAAATTCCAATTTTGCACATGGTTTTTTTTTGTTTGTTTGTCGAAATTTGCCTGACACAAATTGCAAGTCGAGGGGGAAAAGAAGAGGGCACTAAACTTTTTCTATGCCAGTCAGCCAGGCAGCGAGGCAGCTGCAGGCAATTGGCTTAATTTGTTGCCAACTAGCTGATAAGAGGCGTGGCAAGCACACCCAGACAGAGAGTGGAAATCCTGTTTCTCAATGCTTCTATCTTACAGTTATGCGTAAATGACTGTAAAACTTGCTCCGTTTTATGGACAAGAATTCAATGTGGCCAACGAACAATTTGCAGCACTTGGCAGCAACCTGTTGCCGCCTGCTGCCTGCTGCCCCAAACAACTGATAATTGTCAAGAGTCGCTGCTGCGCTAGCGGTTATGGCCCGTTGCTCCCGCTGCCGTTGCCGCTGCCGTCTTCCGCATTGAATTACAATTACAGCAAAGAAAAAACAACAACAACAACAAAAAACAACAACAACTTTAACAACAACTTCAACATGAATTTCAAGTTTCAAATGTCAAATTCAAATTGAATAATTCGCTGAGCAAAAAAGTAGCAAACGCAGCAAAACAGCGAAATAGAAATAAAATATTAATTTAGAGGCGAAAAAACGATGGAAAGGGGGAATCAAGGGAGGAGGGACACCCGCGGGGCGTTAAATGCCCCGCTTTTGTTTTTTGGGCACACCTTTCAGACAGAAGGGGCTTTTAGGCCTCGCGGCGCGTTACAACAACAACAAGAAACAACAAAAAAATGCTACTAAAATAGAAAAACAACAATAGCAATAACAAATGAAAATGAAACAAAAACAAACAAAAACCGTTTCTTTCCCTTCTGTCGGTTAGTAAACTTTCTTGAAAAGAGTTGTGTGTGGTTTTATGATATGGCGATAAGATCTATGCGGGACAGGCGAAAATGAGAGATGTTTGCTCTTCGCTCCCCGGGTTCGAGTTGTTAAATTAATTGAAAAGTTCAAACAGCAGCAACAACAATAACAACATCTCAAATAACAGCAACAAAAGCCATTAGCATTTCGAGCTAAGAATTTGTTTTAACAGCTGACAAATGTTGGTCGGTTTTGTTTCTTGCTCTTGGCATCATTTCGAATCTCTTGGTTTAATTAATTATTTTTCGACTTTTTTATGCGCTGCCCCTCAAATTGTAATTTGACATTAAATCTCGTTTAATGTATCTCCGTTTTGTTTTTTTCGTTTTTTTTTTCTTTCCGTTTTTTTGTGGCACATAACACAGTTCGCAACGACTTTCAAAATTGCACTTGAGTCGCGTTTTGTTTGTTTTGGGATTTGTTTTTTTTTTTCCTTTCTTGCTTACGAACCCGATTCGACGATCAGTTTTTCGATCCGTGCGTTTGCCAACAAGTTGCGCGCTCGACTAAAGTTTAGTTTTGTATCTTGTATCTTGTTGATTGTTGTTTGGCGCTTGCGCTGCCTGCTTTGCAACCCGGTTTGAGTTGCAGTTCGATCGAGCTTTTAAGTTCGAGTTGCGTTCGCTTCAAATGTCGCGTGTCAGCTGTTTTTTTTTCACACCGTTGCATATCAATTGGTTTCGTTGTTGTTGCTGCTTCTGCAGGCTTTGCCCTTTTTTTCTTTTCAGTTTTGTTTTTGTTTTTCATCGAGTTAAAAGTGCATATAAAACCTGTTCGCATGCGAGATTCCATGTTGAGGTTTCTTTTTCCAGCCCAAGCTAAATTAAAACAAAACATGCGTTTTGTCTGCCACTGCTGCTGATATCGGGAGTCTGTGTTCGCTTCTTTGACCCCAAAGCGAGTCCATTCGCTGAGTGGATTGAGAGGGAAAACTAGTGGGGAAATTGTGTAGAAAATTGCACATGTTATATGTAAATATTTATTACGTAATCTATGCGCGAGTGGGAAGTTTACGATTTGATTCTTTTAATGAACTTTGCATTAATTACACTTATTTCAGATTAGCTTCAATTTCCATTAAGGTAATGAACACATCAAGAAATTCTAACAGCTCGACTACAGTTATTTTGAAAACAATTTGATACTTCAAATTAACTCTATAATATTTATAGTTCTTCTAGACTAGCTTCAATTTTAATTTGAACATATAAAAATGTCTTCTAAAAAATAACAAAAATGTTTTCTAAAAGTCAAAAAATACTAAAGCTACAAAGTAAATAAGAAAGTTAAGAATCTGGTGTATTTTGAATGTAATAATATATCGATATACCAAATATAGCTTTCAGTATTTTTATTAGTAGTATTTTTAGTAGTATTTTGGTAAATCAATTTGGTATATTTGAAAAATAATACCGCACTGTTTTTCTTTTATTGAAAATGGATTTCGAGGACACTCGATTTTTCTTTATTTAACAAAAAGTTTTATGTATAAAAATATCAAACCCAATATTTTCTCTTAAAAACATATCTAAACCTCTTTTCATAGGGAGTTATTATTTTTAGTTTTATATTCGAATTACTTGCCAAAAAGAAAATCGTTTCTTCATTTATTTGATGCCAATTTATCAAAATAGATTTGCCAATCATTAAAAGAGTATGCAAGAGTCATTATGGTGTTGTTAACTTGCATTTATCATGTTGTTTTATTCATGGACCTTGTCGCAACGTGGGAACTTTTAATTGTGTGTGCGTATGGGATTCCAGGAATTCAAGTGGTGTGTGTTTGTTGTGTTTGGTTGCTGCCTCAATAAAGCACTTGAAATGCGAAAAGGATATTTAGTATGCTCGGACAGTGCGAATATCAAAGATTTATTGAAACTGGAAAAAGGAAAGAAAACCAGTTTTGGGCTTCACTTGTTATGGAGGTCAACAGCAGCAGAGCAGAGTGAAAACGCCCATGACACCCCTCGTCTCGTCACGCCATGGAGTCTAAAAGGAGGGAGAGCGAGAGGTGGAGGAATGAGAATGAGAATGAAAGAATCCTTAGCTCGCTCCTGCTGTGTGCGACCCTTATAAACATGTCAATCACAAGTAAATTGTAGCAGATTTAATGGGTAGCCGGAATGTGGGTCGAAGGATGGCGAGAAAATGCAAATGGTTGTCCTCTCGCTCTCACGCTGTTGTTGTCCTGTGGTATCGTGCTGCTGCTGTTGCTGTTGCTGCTGTGTCAGCAGTAAAAGGACGAGCCATGACGTTGACTATTTCAGCTGCTCCCCCGCACTCTTCTCCTCTCTACAGCTCGGCTGCTGCTGCGTTTCCATCTCGCTGCTTAGCAACAATTTATTGGCAATCTTCCTAGCATAGGCGCGTTTTTTCCCGTTCCCTTTATTCATTCACTTGTTTTTTTTTGTTTCGGACTTGTAGCGAAACTTGTGCGCTGTAGGTTAAAGTGCGTGATGGCCTCAATGAGCACGTAGCAGCAGCTGATAAGGGCATTCAGGGATCTCGTGTATGAGTTTGTAGCACTCGCTGCTGCACTCTCAATTGCAGCAGTCTTGGCCATAAAAAGCCGACCACAAAATGGCGTCGAAAGCACTTCCGGCCAGGCTAGCTTGAAAAACAAAAACTCCTTCTCCTCTGGCAATGTACGTGAAATGTGTTTTGGCTTGTTTTACTTTTTAATAACAGACCCAATGGTCTCGCTTCGCTTGCTCTCTTCTCTCCGATGCGTTAGCGGCTATTAGAAAATTGCGAAAATTGCGCGCACGTTTCTAACGTCAACGTCACTGCCAACGGCGACGGCGACTGCGACGGCGACGCCTGATGTTGCATGCGCTGCGGCAATTGAGTGCAGTTTCAGATTTATTGCAGCGTCGAGCGTAGCACACCAAGAATTTTAAACAGTTTTAGTTTATTAAGCGGCCAGCCGCAAGGAGTGATGGCAAGAAGAGAGAGAGTCCAGTGCCTCTCGACTGATGGGCTCAACATGCATAATTCATTTGGCTTAAGGGTTTCCAGCACTCATTTTTGCAAAGTTCTGCGAAACTAATTCAATTCACAAATCGCGAGATAAGAGCAATCCATTTGATTGATTCGCATTTCATTGCACACCGAGTTCCGAGTTAATTATGAGTTTTGTGCCCCGAAAAGTATGCCATAAGAATTTCCAGTGTAATGGATATGAAAAGTTATACCAGAGCTCTACAGAGTTGGCTTTAATTTAAAAATCTCTAGGCATACGCTGCCATACGTTCACAGTTTATGGCTTCACCTTCAATCCATGGCATGGAGACCTCCTGCGGCGTCTCTGGTTACAAAATGTATGCCACGTGTGTGGGCTGCGAGTTGAGCTAAAAAAGTGTTGTAGGAAGGCAGCTAAATTGCAAAATCGATATTGTTTAAATGTTGTTGTTTAATCAGCGTATGAAAATATGCAAGAACTCGACGCTGCTGCGTTAATTGATTCGCATTTGCTTTCGCGCGCGTTTGCGAGCCGTCGAGGACAAACTTTAAGCATAAATATTAATATGAGCAATCAAAATGTATGACAAGAAAATTATGCGAGCAAAGCAAATACGAATACATATTTGATATTCAGCATTTGCGGCCATGCGGCATGTGGCAACTGCCAGCAGACGGCAGCGCAGCAGCAGCTGTTTCAAGGACACAGCTGCAAAGCGACTGAACAACTAAAAAGATACTCTAGAATGTTCTATATGTGCTCTGCCAGTTGACTACCCTAATATACTCTCCTATCAAGCATTTCTAGAGTATTTGAGACAGCGGGAAACTGCTTAAATTAAATAAAGTATGCGCCTCGTTGTTTCCCGTTCCGCTTTTCATTTGCTGCTGGCTTGGCTGCTGTTACTAGGCGGCACCTAAAAGTAGGCAAGCAAAAATTTGTGCGGATGCCGAAAAATTAATTTACACTGCCGGCGCCGAAAAGTAGGCAACGCCTTTGTTGTCACGCCAACAATAAAATGATTTTTAAATGCTTTTTAGCCCAAACAATTGATTACATTTCGCATTATTTAAGTGCCTTTACATGTATTGTCTAGATAGAGGGAAAGAGCAGAGCTAATTGTTCGATAGCTCGCTATATTTTTAGGCTGTCTGATTATTTCATATTTCATTCCGCTAGGCAACAATGGCTTAAGTCATAAGCCAGTTGTCAGGCTGACAACCACTACAATCGCTGAGGATGGGAATGGATGGAGGATGTGCTTTTGTAAGCCTTGATTGTTGCTTAACTTTTTTGTCAAGGCCATGTCGAAAGCCGAAGCCGAAGCCATCGCATTGGCAAATGGCAATCGCATTACATGTGCCACAGCTAATTGTTCTAAAGCGCTCAAGTGTAGTTAAGCGGCTTAAACTTGCTCAAATTACATAGCAGAAGGCAATGCGAATATGTCCCCAATAGGATAACAGTCAAGTGGAGGCTAGAGAAGCTTCTGTAATAAGGGATCGTTTCTTTAATGGAATATTTTTAGTTTTGATTATTAGATTTTTCATTGTATAGTATCAGCATTAGAGTTTCCCCTTGGCTACTTTTGTCTCCTCCTCTGCCATCGACCAGCTGCCCATGGGAGGCGGACGATACCGCCTTAGGAAGGGAACAATGTGCTTGGCACACTCGGCCGCATTTGTGAGATGCACATGATGCAGTCCTTCAACTTCGTAGAATTCAAAGTTCGGATTATTCTCAGACAGATAGTTGAGTACTTCATCGCATCTGGAATCGATAAATGGCGATCCGGAGCCCTTGATGATGAGGTACGGCTTGTCCTTAACTCGTTTGATCAACTCAAGTGCCTTCTCCGCACAAAAAGGCAACAGCGTGTGATACTTGGTGCGACCATCGCGAGCAAAGTAGTAACGATTGGGATAGAGTGATGATTTTCGCACACTTCGATTGAGCAGATGTTGGGCAAACTCCAAAGGCACCGAGTTGAAGGTGCCACGACTCAGCACCACGCGCAGCTGCTCCATTGTATAGGAGGGAGGTTCCTGCACCTCGGCCAGTCTATTGCGATCCTCTTCTACCAGATGCTTCTCCATCCATGAGCGTATTTTCGGAATGTTTTCGGGAGCGTCAAAGGGCGGCAATGTGATGTCTAAGAGGATAACCATGTCGACAGTTTGTGGCGCAAGTGCTGTGTGTATATAACTCAAGACACCGCCCAGCGAGTGACCCATGAGCGAGACCTTTGACCATTTGTATTCCTTCATGACGCGACTAATAATGAGTATCCAATCGTCGGCACTGTAATGCATGCCCGGTGGCAAGTTTGAGGAGTAACCATGCCCAGGCATATCCATGCAGAGCACACCCAGATAATCGGGCAACAGGGGGATTAGTGTATCGAAAGTGCCTAGGTTATCCTGCCAGCCGTGTATTGCCAGAATGGGGCGATCCTTGCGATTGCCATACCAATGCCCCATCATATGTCCGAATGGTGTATCAATGCGCACAACATCGTACTACAGTTGGACAAATATATACTCTATATATCATGAGGTTTTTAAATTTTACTGGAGTCGCACTTACGTCGCTTAATGACAAATAGCCCATGACGATCCGCTGAACCTTGGACGCCTCTTGACTTTAGTTTCTAGACTGCTTCGACGCTTTTTGAACGCTATTGCTATGGCTTGACGTCGCCCGACTTTTTATCAATTGAACACTCAGTGGGTCTCCACAAGGCTTTTGGTTGCTATCTTAACTAACCGAAGATATTGATTAACGTTGAATATTAATTAGACGCTTATCCATTATTAAAAATAGAGTCTTTGTTTTCAACTATCAGTGCTCGCAGCTGTGCGGCAACTGTTTCAAATTCCAACTACTTTTAGCTATCGAAGATATTCTGAAAGAGCTTTCATGATTTGAATGCGAATGCAGTTGGTTGGAGCGATCACAAGCAAACATATTCGTAGGTCAGGTGTGTGTGAAAAGCTTTCGCATCAGCTGTCCGAGAAGCTTTCGTGGTTATCACGGTCCGGAATATTAGTCTCACTTTTACTTTCGTCCAAGTAGGTTGACAATTTTATTATATAAACTGACTACAATTTGTGCTGCTTCCGCTGGGAGTTATCAATTCTTGAAGGTGGACGATGACGCCTTAAAAAGGGAACAATGTGAGCGGCACACGCTTCAGCGTTGCAGAGATGTATGTAATGATTGCCCTGCAATTCGTGGAACTCCAGGTCAGAGTTTTGCGCCCTCAGAATGGAGAGAACCTCCTCGTCTCTTTCACAAATGAAAGGGGACTCGGCGCCTTTGAGGATAAGGACAGGTTTCTCTCGAATGCATCGCGCCATCTCAGCTGCGAGTTCCAAACTCAGCTCCAGTTCAACGGCACACTTAGTGCGATTATCTTTCAATGTGTAGTACTTATCTGGATACAATTGAGATCTGTGTACGCTGCGTTTGAGCAGATGTGGAGCCAGTTCTTTCGACACAGCCTCGACTGTACAGGTATGAACAAATTGGCAGAAATGTTCCATCGAGTAGGAAGTGGGTTCATAGTTGGTAACCTCATTAATTGCCATGCGATCCACTTCCTGTAGACACCGCTCAATATTGAATGCAGATATATCCAAGTCCAGTCGAGCAAATGGATTGATTACACCCTCAATTAGTATCACAAGATCCACAGTGTGCGGTGCTAAGGAGCTGTAAATGAAGCTAAGAATGGCGCCCATTGAGTGACCCAGCAGCGAGACCTTTGACCATTTATACTCTTGCATCACGCGGCCTATGATAAAAGCAAAGTTCACAAAGTCATATTGTATTCCCTTCGGCAGACGAGAGGAGTGTCCATGTCCTGGCAGATCTATGCAGAGCACTCCCAAGTAGTCCGGCAATAGGGGGATTAGTGTATCGAAGGTGCCCAGGTTATCCTGCCAGCCGTGTAGAGCCAGAATAGGACGTTCGCTGCGGTTGCCATACCAGCGACCCGCCAAATGTCCCCAGGGCAACGGAATGCTCACATCCTCGCACTGATTAATAATTTAACCATTTATTAGCTGTCTGAAGTATTTATCATACTTTTACTCACATCATTTAGTGACAAAGTTCCCATGTTGCTCCGATTCTATAACCAGCACGAGTTACGGCTAAACTATTTTGATAAGCAGTTTTACTTTTTTCGAGGAATTTACAATTTTTGGCACGCGACTGATTAGCTACGTTCTCCTAAAGAGTTCATCGACAACTGACCCGAATGTCGATTAGCCAGGTGAAAACTTCCAAATTTCTTTTAAAAATAACTATTCTGATTACACGAGCATAATCACAACCAAAGCGTATCGGCTTTTTCTTAATCTCTAATTCTTTATTTTTAATGAATTTTTTTTTCGTACATAATTGTTGCTTTTAATCTATTGAAGCTTTGCTAACAGCATAAATTGCAAATAAAATGTTGAAGCATAGTTTATATTATGATGTTAAGATTATCACTTACAGAAATATCACATTATCAAGTAATAATACTTTGCTATAACTGAACTGATATCGTCTCACGTTTCTTAATAGTTTTAGTGTTATATTCATAGCTTTCTTTATCGATGGATTAACGAAAATACATAGCTAAAATCACTCATGTTATAATTAAAAGCTGTTAAGCGTCGTAAATGTTAATTATTTACTTTATTGTTAAATATTTAGATTATGTTTGTTCTAAAATTGTGCGAATTAAGCTGAGGGATGCAAAATGACTCATGGGAATTTTCTTACATTCACTCACTCTTATATAATAATCTTTATTTTGATAAAAAGTTGAAAGTTTTCTCCTTTTCCCATTTGCTATTTCCCCCTTTATAATTTGCTACGTCGTTTCAAGTTCCAGGAAAAGAAACGCTCTTGGGCCCTGCGTTTCTCCTTTTTGCTGATGCTTGCTTCCTCGCCAGCCAGCGACCAACTAGACACCGGAGGCGGTCGATAGTGTCGTATGAATGGCACAAGGTACTTGGCAACCTCGGTGGCATTTGTGAGATGCGCATGATGTGCTCCCGCCACCTCGTGCATCTCGAAATGCGGGTTCTCTTTTCTTAGAATGGCGATAGCCTCATCGGAGTTGGGACTAACATAGGGAGAATTGGATGCTTTAATGATAAGATACGGTTTCTTAACGCGACGAGCCAACTCAGAACCCTGACTTCGATTCATCGGGAATATAACGTAATACTTGACACGGCCATCGCGGGAGAAGTAATATTTCTCCGGATACAACTGCGACTTGGCCACACTGCGATAGAGTAGATGATGAGCAAACTCCTTGGGCACCGACTCAAACGAGCCCTTGGCCATTAGACTGCGCAGCTGAGGCAGCGTATACGAGGGCGGCTCATGCATTTCACTCTGGTCGGCACGCTCCTCCTCCACCAGATGCTTCTCCAGGTACGGAGCCCATCCAGACAACATCCGCGGTGACTCCAGGATGGGCAGGCAAATGTCCAGCGAGATGACCATATCGACTGTGTGCGGCGCCAGCGCCGTGAACAGAAAGGACAAGACGCCACCCAACGAATGACCCAACAGTGAGACCTTTTGCCACTTGTATGCCTTCATGACCCGAGCGATGATGAACACATAGTCGTGCATACTGTAGTGCATTCCGGGTGGCAGACGACTGGAGCAGCCATGTCCCGGAAGATCGATGCAGAGAACTCCAAGGTAGTCGGGCAACAGAGGTATCAGTGTATCAAAGGTGCCCAAATTGTCCAGCCAGCCATGAATGGCAAGTATGGGACGTTCCGTTCGATTGCCATACCAACGACCCGAGATGTGGCCCCAAGGTGCCCAAATGCGAACATCCTCGTACTGTAAATGGGTTTCAATTACTTGTAGCACAGTGTATAAACAAAAGTTGTTGTTGCTCCCGCTGCTGCTGCTGCTGCTGCACATTGGAGCTTTCAATAGTGCTTACTCACGTCGCTCAATGATAAAGTTCCCATTGCGCGGCTCTCTGAACTTTGGTCGACCCTTTATTATTATTGTGGACAGCTGTTGCTTTTTTGGCCGCTTCCAAAGGTTCGTTTTGCAGTCTGGTGATTATCTCAACTACATTCGATTATGCTGGTTAGTTAATTACACAAATTTCCAATTTTAATTCTTGTTATTCGATGTGTGACAAATCGATAATGCGACGCACTTTGTTTGGTGTTTTTTTAACAACGTGTGGCCGGCAACTGAGACAAGCAAACAAGCAGCTGTGCTTTCTATAGCAAGCAAAAGCTTCAAAGAGAGTGTGTGAGAGAGAGAGAGAGAACTTTTTGCTGCGCTCTTGAGCGCAATTCGATCGCAAAGAGCGCGTAGTGAGTGAAAAACCGGAATTCAAATGAGTATAATGCACATAAATATTGTTGTCAGTTTCATCTTGGGATCTTCCCACTTTAAAGTGCATTATTAAAGGGACTCAAGGAAGCGAAAGCAATTGAGTATTTGAAATGCAACTGCATACGACACAATTGTTGGCTCACCTTCACCTACTTACGGCTGGCATGCGATTTGGATTTGGACAGTCTCAGAGTGCAGACAGCAACACACGCTCAGCTGCTCTCAGTTGGCTATGTTTGTCCACTGAGCCGTAAATGAGACACCTGGCAATGACTGTGGGACTATGACGCCGACTGTGACTGCGACTGCGACGGCGATGGAGACTGAAGTGAAGTGGACTCATGCCCGTGTCAAAGTCCATAAACTGTCGAGAGGTTTTGGGAATGCTGCGATTAGCACGTGACTTTCGAATCGAATTTTCCACTTCACTTATCTCATTGCTTTGGCTCCCACCGAAGGGATGTCCAATGGATTCCATTGGACGACACGTGCTTCTCGAACTTCGCTCGCATTCACCTCGATCTGACAGGTTGAAAGCACAGGACGACACAGCCACAGTGGAGACATCTGGCCTGGCCCATTCACGGGCTGACCTTGTGCCGCTTGTAAAGCGATTTGTTCAACTTGTGATAATGCGACAGTTACGACTTTATAGTAGGCGCAACGAATACAGTAACTTAGCATGAAGGTGTATTATTGATTTTTGTTAGATTTTATTGCGTTGCAAATTTATCATCTATTTTTGAGCTAGAATTTAAACGCCTTCTTTGGACTATCAAATTTGTGCCACACCAAAAGTGGCTTATCATCATGAACATGAAAATAATTCTATTACTAAATTTCTAGAGTATTTTGGACTTCGTCATAAGTCATGCCTTCGTTTTTTACTGCTTTTAAATGTTGTATTTTATTATATTTCAATAACTGACGGAGCGAGAGTGGAAAAGCGGAGTTCACCGTCGGTTTTCACCACAATTCTCATATCCCCTTTCCGCTTGTCTGTCTGTCTGTCTGTCTGTCTCGGCATTTCGCTGCTGTCTGCTGTCTGTTGATTACGCTTTCTGCACCTTTTGACTAAGGCAACCTTGTGTTGAGTGACGCCTCCTGCTGCAGCCACTCACTTGCTTGATTCCGGGCAAACCTGTCGTCACCGTCGGTTTCCACCTGCCTTCCACCCGTCGGCCACGCCTCCCAAGAACACAATTGCAAATGCATTGTGTAAATTTCCTGTGCATTGCACATTGCAGGCGCGTTAGCTATGATTTATATTTAATTCGTGTTTGAGTAATTTATCATGTCTGGCTCTGAACTGTCTCCATTCGGTTCCCCCCTCCAGCTCACTGAAATTCCCATTGGGCACCTATTTCACTCCCTACTCTCCCTATCCCCATACTCTCTCTCTCTGTTACGCTGGTTACCCTTGGGCCTTGTTGGCCGTTGAAATGCTATGCAAATTGTCTTGAGCACACGCCCCCCTAAAGTGAAAGTGCCATTTCACTGGCCACCCATCCACCTCCTGGGCTTTGATTCAAGTGCTACACACACACAATGCATATATATATATAAATATACATATATGGCAGTACTATGTACATATCATATTAAACGAGCAAACTGCGAGTTGGGAGCTGGGAACTGGGAGCTGGCCTTGAATCCATAATTTGCCTGTCAACGACAGCATACCCGAAATTTGCGCACATAATTGAGTTCAAGCATTTGGAAGCCAATTATGATTTCACATTTTCCACGGTGCTTTCCTCGCTCCTCCGGCTTGGGTTCTTCTTCTTTTTGCCCCGGTCCTTGCCCGAGTAGTCAGACTTGAGTTGGCATTTGGGAGCGTGCTCGGTTCTTGTGCTTTATGTGCCTTGTGCCTTGCGCCTTTTCACATCTCAATCAACCGCGTCCGCAGCAGCGACTTTGCCAGAGCTTGCTCTCTCTCTCTTTCTCTCTCTTGATATCCATCTCCTTATGGGGCCTCTTTCGGTTGCGTGCCAGGGCTTTAATTGCTTCTGCCACTTAACATATGCAAATTAATTTCCATTCTTTTCTTTTTCCCATTCGCTTTTCGCTGCTCTACTTTTTGCTTTGCTTTTCGTTTGCTTTACTTGTGCGGTTAACACTTGTTCGCTTTCCTTATTTCCATCGCACATTGTCCTCGCTGTTTTGTTGTGTCCCTTTTGACACCTTAAGTGCCCCCCGTTCTTCGCCATGACAGTATTTCGTTTGATAAATATTTATGATGTCGCAGCAGATAGTCGCAACAATGGGTCTGGCAAAAAAGGGTTAATGTCGGTTCGGGATTGAGTTTAGGTCGCCGCCTCCTCCATTTCGCATATCGCTTGCTCGCCATTTCCTAGCGTTTATTTTTCATTTTGCTCAACGGTAGATAAACAATTCTCCGGGTATCTCTTCATACAACAACACATATAGTGCACTCGACTCGACGAATTGCGAACTGTGAGAACGAAGTGCTGAAAACTGAACAGACTCACGGACTGACGCCTTCAACCTGTCCGCATGCGTGTGTTTCTGTGTGCATGTGTGTGTGTGTGAGAGTGTTGGTGTACCGTCATGGCATCATTTCGAGCTGAGCTCACAGCTCAACCCGGCTCAGTCCTCAGTCTGGGTCGCTGGTCGAGAGAGATGCTCAACAAAGGAAAACACCGGAAGTCTCCTGCTGCCTGATACGCACATCAGCCAAACAACAACAATAGAGTGAAGAACAAGCAGAAGAAGGGTGCGAGCGAGCGAGGGGGGAACAACTCTCTGCTATTATTCTTTATGTGCTTTTCCCCGGCATTTTGCCGTGTGAGAACTTTAAGAGCAACAATGGCATCCGGTCTCATGACCCGACCCAAACAAAAAAAAAAAAACACTATCGTTACAAGAAATTGCATTAAGAAATCATTTGCCAAAAATGTGCAGTCCTTAGTCTGTTTTCTAGTTTTACACATTTTACATTTTACCATATCGCATTTTAGGTTTTTCGTTTCGAGTTGCTCGTTATACGTTTTTGAGGTTTTTGTGCTGGTAGCGAGCGTTTTAATCTAATTTTAATGAATTATTTTCACACGAAAATTACTTAAGCTAAAAAGTTTCATTTTGTGGTTCCAGTTCTTGGTTTGCCATTCTTTTTTTTTTTTCTATTTACTGGCTGATGCATTCAATTTACGTGAGCGTGTGTGTGCATGGAATTACAGTTACACAAAAGCCAAGCAAATTTACATTTTTGGCTGCATTTCTAATTTGCATTCGCACAGCAGCCACAATTTGGACCAACGTGCGACTATGTAGTTGATGCCCTCTCTCTTATTTTGCATACAGACTGCGTATTAAATGCTGTTAATTGAAGGATACAAATATTTGTCATGCTGGTATAATCATTTTCTAATTTGTAATTGCAATTACGACTTTGGACAAACCCTGCAGCATCAGCAGCAGGTGAGAACTTTACTTATGCGCCTTCAATATTGATTAACTGCATCCAATTTGCAGTGTGTTTAAATTACAGATTTATCAAATTAGAAAATGATAAACTTGTGCACTAAAGTGTGCTATTACTTTACACTCTTGTAATTCAAATGATGTATCTTGTTGCCATTTTCAATCGACTCTCATTACACTTGTCTGCGCTGCTTAAAAGTATGCAATGGTATTTGTCACATGCATTTATTTACAACGCGCAAAAGTATGCAACACTATTTCGCTTTGCCTTTTTGTCGATTGCAATTAATTGGCAAGTTATTTAAAACATGCGCTTGAAAGTATGCAACACTAATTTTCAGTAGTTTTAATTGTTTTTATCATTTGCCGCGCAAAAGTATGCATTATTTTTTCTACACTCATCAACCGATAACTATGCTATAAATTTAGCGCGCCATGTGCGTATACTTAATACACAATCAGATGCCACGCGCAACATTTTGTGGCAAATACGGAAATACCAAACCCAATGTCGATAAATTAATTAGCCACACAATTTATGATTCCATTCGAACCAAGTTATTTTTTCGGTTTCCGTTTCGATTTGACTTTGTTTTGTTTTCGGTTATTGTTTGTTTGTTTCGTTTTGTTCATGCGTTGATTAGTTGGCTCATTGGCTTGCCGGTTAATAATTAATGTGGCTAAATTATGCATTGTCATAGCGCAGAGTCATATATATTTGGGAATTTGTCAGGCATAAATCTGTGTACAACTCGACCCAAGTTGGCAAAACTCGCTGCGTATCATAATTCAAAATGCTTCGATATATGTTGGCCAAACGAAAAGGGAGAGCGTGTTATCTGTACACGCTTCACTACAACTGAATCGGATTGTCTGTGTGAACACTGTATTTCTGTGTTTTTGGCCACTTGAGCCGCATGCCAATCGTTATTTACGAGTGGCCACAGTGCATAGAGCAAGCATCTACTTCCAGCTCTGCATCTGAATCCGTGTGTAATGCCAAGACAATTGCACGAAAATCGCCAATATCTGGTTTATAGACTCCAACTCCTCTATTCGTAGTGTCGGCTCGGTGCTTAGTCTAGCCATAAATTTGCGTTTTTTTGGTTAACAGTTGTTGTTGCTGTTGTTGTTGTTGCAACGCTTGCTTGCAACTTAGTCCCCAGTGTGCTTTACCAGTTTTTCGAATTTCCATTGAGAGATACACCAGCACTTGCCCTGTAGAAGACTGCAAGGGTAAAAGTACAAACGAATGCCAACAATTTTGGGCAGTCGAAGAGAGAGAGAGAGACGGGAGGGAAAATGTGAATGGGGAATGAGTCTGGAATTGGCTAGAAAATGCAGTTGCAACTGCAACAGCATGGGATCCTTTGTAATTGGAAATTGTAGTTAAAAAGTTTGTAATTCAAAGTTTATTTTTGATTTCGGTCTCTCTCTCTCTCTCTTTCAGAGACGGGATTCGTATTTGCCAATTTACGCTTAGCCTGTGTATTAAAGTGTGTGCGTGTGTGTGTGTGACTTGTTTTTGGCTGTAACTTTTGGCATTCTGACCAGTAATTGAACTCTGAACTGTCACAATAGTTCAACGGGGTCAGTAATTAGAATTTGGCATTGTGACTGCTCTTTCAATTGTGTGGCCACAAACCACAAAATTTCTCCGAGAATTCCGATTAATTTCTACCAAAAAGGAAGAACGAACGAAAGATGAAACACAAATCAAACAAATCGCTGGCTTTTAATGAAAAACAAATTCATAAATGCTTGTGCAAGCATTTTGCTGCCTTTTCCATTTGCTTGAAATCCAATTAAACTTTTTATCTAATAAATCATACGCACTGTTGTCTCGCAAGTTGCACTCTCTCTGTGTATTCCTTGTTCTCCTTCTTGGCCACAAAATGGGCAATCAAGATAAATATCTGTGAGCTGGTAGACAGCTTGACATGTGCACATTAGTTGCTCATCCAGATAAGCTCTCGTCTTCGTTGTTTTTGTTGCTCTTTTAGTTTATTTAACATCAAGAGGAAGAGGGAGAGGGCGAAAGCTGAGCGAAATTTGATTGCCATTTGGTGAAATTTGCTTGCGGTGAGCGGCGAGCAAAGGATATTCCTAGCCGTAGTTGGAACGTGCCGCACAAAAGCAGCAGCTAACAAAAAAATAAAAGCGCATAAAAAGCTGCTACCACGTACATGGCCTAAACAGCACCCCCTTCCATCGGTCTCCACTTCCCTTTCACTCGCTTTGTGTTCGTCATTTGCATTTGCATCCTTCGCTTTTGTTTTGTTTGCATTCGTATTTATTCACTTTTTGGCTGCTCGTTTGCCGCGTTCTCTTTCTGCTTCTGCTTGTTTTGCCAATGGCAAGCAGAGGGAGAATGGCGTGTAATTTTGTTGCAAGCAACAACTTCTCTGATATCAATGTAAATTTTAATTTGTTTGGCAAATATTTTAGCCAGCATTTTGTGGCATGAATTGAACTGTGAAATTGCCAGCAGCAACAGAAGTACAAACACAACTAATTTAAATATAAATAAAAGGCAAAGCATTGACTTTTCTTAAGAATTTCTTTTCACAGCTGCAAATACCCTTTGAATGCATTTGCCATTTGGCAACTTCTTGCCAGGGTATTTTGGCAGTCATGATTTTTGTTGATCGGAGGTCTGCAAAAAACTTTCGAAGCAAGAAACCAAAAAGCATTTACCCAAAAAAGCAACTGCAAAATGCAGCGGATAAATTTGTTGAACTCGACAAGTTGCTGCTGCTTCTCGCTTCTTGGGCGAAAGTTGTTTTACTTTTGATTGTCGGAACATTTGAGTGCTAAATGCAAACTTTGTCGAGTGCGAGTGCAAGCACAACTAAGTGGTAAGGCATTTGCACGCATGTCAGAGTCCTCTCGCCACTGCTGTTAACAGTGCGTATGAGTAACGTATGCCCCTCCATCTCTCTCTCTCCGCTGTGCTGACAGACTGTTTTCAATTTGTAATTTTTTTCTCTGAGCTTAGGCGTTGCTTCGTCACTTGCGAATTTCTTTAGCGACAGTTTATAAACGGCGAGTCCTGCTGTTGACGTTGTTGACAGCCAAGTCAGTCACTCAGCCAACGAGTCAGCCAGCGAGTCAGTCACTCAGTTAGTCAGCCAGGCAATTGCCGCGCTCGTGTCTGGCGCTGTCAGGCACGTGTGTGTTGTTGGCCCCGAGGCCACTTTCAAATGTGAGGAGGGGACGACTGTCTCCCCTTCCCTCGAGTCTAGACAGTGTCGCTGCACGGCTTCGTCCTGTCGAACACTCGCCATAATTGCCAAACGCCAAAAAGTTGTAATTGAAATTGGCTTCTCGCTTGCCTCGCTCGTTTGCTCTAAATATTTATGCACTCGCATTCGTTCGCATTGCATTCGAGCTTTATGGGTGAAACACTCATTTTTCAGCCTGATTTGATAGACTTGCTTTCGGGAGCGTCCCTTCGACTTTATCGCGATGTATAAAAATTTAAATTGCAGCTGAAAAATTGGCGGCGCCAACAAAGCTGACTCGCAAGTAAATGAGACTTTTCGCGGATTCCCTTCTCCCTCGTTGGACGCACTTTATTTTCTCGTTTTGTGCGATAAAATAAATAAAATTGACATTTTATGCAAATGTTAACGGGGCCAAATAAATATGCTGTCAGTCCGTAGAAAAAACAAGTAAGAAAGCACACTCGACTGTGAGATACCCGGATTTCATTTGGAATAAAAGGCAAACAGTGCTATAGCCATATTAAAATATATAAAATTATTATACTACAAAAATACTAAAAATATACCAAAGTCGAGTTTGCTCGATTGTGAAATACCCGCTATCCATTTTGAATAACATCATATTCTACAAATATACCAAAAATATATCTCAAAATACTAAAACATACCGAAGTTTATATTTGATATATAGATGCAGTACTGCAATTAAAATACTAAAAATATACCAAAGGCTATATTTGGTATATATAAATAAATTACAACATAAAAAATATACCATTAAGTGCAAAATATATCAGATTGTCAGCCAAAGTAACTAAGACCCGAATGCAATAGGCGTCTGTGCCCACATAAAACAATTTTATATATTATATAAGTTTTACCCTTTTTATGATACGTACAAAAAATCGGATCTAGCTTCAAAATTACGCTTGTTACATCAATTTTATCTATTTGCGGAAGTTGGCGTCGCAAAAATTTTAAACAAAACATAAGTGCAGTTGAAAATTATATTTCTATCTCTTATAGCCTCTCAGATCTAGGTGTTCATACGGACGGACGGACAGCCAGACAGACAGATCGACATGGCTATATCGTCTAAGCTGGTGTCGCAGATCAAGAATATGTATACTTTATGTGGTCGGAGATGCTTCCTTCTGACTGTTATTTACATTTCCTACAGGCACAAAGCTATAATACCCTTCTACCCTATGGGTTGCGGGTATAATAAAAGCTTGCTAAAAGTGAAGATAAACTGAAGTAGGAAGTTGTGAGCGGGCAACTAAATCAATGCGCAGAGTGACAAAAAAACGATTCAAATCCTAAAAATTCATAATTTTTAAGTGGCAAAATATATAAAATATGCTGCTCTTCAATTTAACAGCAAATTGAAAGTGGTTCCAAGTGGAAATCATATTCCAATTTCAAGCTTGACAGACATACAACAAAATTTTTGGATGGAATTTGTAAAACTTTTTCAATTAAATTCGAATAAATTCAAAGCAGAGCAGTTATTAAATTCAATATTGTAGAGGAACTATTCTATTTTCTATTACGTGTTGAATGAATGAATGAAAATGAAATAGCTGCAAACAAATTTCAAATGTTCTTTGACTGCTGCTCAATTCAATAAATATTTATTGGCAGTAGAATTCTATGACTTTGCAGCTGTCTCCGTTTCCAAAGAAAAATGGCATACTTATGCCTCGGAAATGTGCCATTCATTTGCACTTATTGCATAATTAATAATTACACAAAAATTGGATAGTTGTCGTCCCCCACCCAGTAAAAGTATTTTAATAACCTAAAGGAAAGGGAAGCAGTGGGGACAACTTGGCCAAGTTCTCAAGTTCTTTTGGTGGCCCAAATCAATGTGCGAAACGTGCTAATTGCGGCAGCTGTGCAAATGTGTGCTCTGCCATTTGATAGTTGGCCATCATTTTGATGGCTTTGGGCCTCTCAGTCAGTTAGCCACAGTCCAGCCACGCCCCCCGCCCCCAAAGCTTTGGACTGGTTTAATGTGTGTGTGGGTCGTTCGCTTGGCCATTGCCAAAAAACTAATTGCCAAAGCATTAGAGTTTGAGGCGAACCCCCAAAAAACTTTTGCATAAATGCCTCTTGGCAACACACACACACACACACACACTCACACACACACACACACACACACGGATACACACGCACACTCGCATACTGTGATACACAATTTTGTGGCATACTTTTAGGCCAAACTACTCGAAACTTTTGCAGTGTTTGACTGAGCCAAGTGTCGATGTGTGAGAAGAGGTGTTAGACTGTTGAGCGGAGAGGGGAGCGGAGGAGGGGATCTGCTCTGCTGTGCGCCGTAAAAAATTGCCATACTCATAGCTGCCGTAACACGTAATGAGATACTTCAAAATGATGTTATTGCTTTATTTATAGCGCCACATAAAAGCTGCCAAAGCGCGCTCTGCTTTTGGCTTTGGTTTAGGGCTCAGCTTTAGATGAGACAAAATGCTGTCTGGACATAAGAGGGGGAAGTGATGTGTAGTCGAGGTGTATCCAAATGGAAGTGTTGTTGTTTTTTACTCGAGTCCATAACCTCGTCCTTCTTTTATGTAGTTTCTGCCTGTCGCACACTTTTTACAGCTGCCATTCAACTGACTTCGCACAACACCTGCAGCTACACACACACACACTCATAGAACACACATACGACTATCTTGGCTAATAAAAAAGTGCAGCCTAATCATTTTCATAAAAAAGTCAGCCATGAATTTTGAGTAATTGCCTGTTTTGACTCTGCTTTGAATAGACGCAAATAAAATAGAAATAGTCGCTGATAAAAGCGAATAACAGTCAAAAGAGATGCCATAATAAGTTTCGCTCTCTTTATAATCCACATAAGCTTGTCAATTTCATCAGCAATTTCACCACAGCAAAAGAGACGCAAAGAAAGCGAGTTGATTATGATAAAGTTTTCTTTTTGTGGGAAAACAACTACTCAACTTTATTTAATTCCAGTTTAAAAAAAAAAGTCCTTTACAGCAGTTTCAATAAAATTTTATAAAATGTCGTCCCCCAACAGCATGAAGGATTAACAAATGGCAATGCTGCTTCTGCTGCTGTTGGATGCGGGCATTTAAAATGCACTTTGACCCCGTAAAAGTGCAGTGCAGAAAGAAAAAAAAGGAAAATTGTTTTCAACGCACTGCGAAAGGGAAAGGAAAAACTGGGCATTAAAGTGCATCAATTTAATAATGCAAACATGCAGCAAGTAGCATTAACTTTTTCTCTTAAATTTGCATAATTGCCGCGAGTCAGGCAAGCGAGAGTTGCGAGGGAGCTGGAGCTGGAGATGGAGTTGTAATTGTTGCAACACATGCACTGAGCTCGCGTCCAGCACTTGGCGCAATTAACGATTTTTCATGATTTTCCATGCAAGCAATTTGCATAAATCAGTGCAAAGTATCTGTGACAACAAAGCGAGTGCAGAGAGGGGAATAGTGTGTGTGTGTGTATGGGGCATGCTACTGAAAAATGTTTACACATTTGCAAATGTCTGAAGGTCAGAGGGAGCGAGCGTTGGCGTGGGCGGAGGCTGGAAGTTGCCTCTGTTGCGACATGATTTAGGCGCCAAGCCTCCCCAAGCACTGAGTAATTGCGCGGTGGGTTTGGCCACTACTCTTCCTGGTCCGTTTTGTTGCTGTTGCTGATGCTGTGGCAGGCACAGCTTTAATTTAATTTATGCGCAACAACTCTAACAAGCTACAGTTGAGTGTGCTCGACTGTTCTATACCCGCTACTAATTTTCAATAACAGCAAAGTACTGCTCTAATACTCTTACCGAATTAGTATACCAAAAAATATACCATATATATACCTCAAGTATACCGAAAGTTTACTCTTGTGAGATGCTCGCTACCCGCTTTTAATAAAAGCAAAACTACCAAAAGAGTATACCAGAAAATATACCTCAAGTTTACGCTACTAATTTTCAATTAAGGCAAAAACCTGTGGTATACTTCGAATATACTAAATTAAGCTTGCTTTTCGATTTGCAAAGACACTGCGGTATTATTAAAATATACCAAATAAATATACCAAAATCTGAAAAAATACTAAACAAATAATAAAGGCAAAGCAAAATATGCTAAATGAATATACTAAAAACTGAAATATACCGAAAATTGCGCCACCCTTTTTTAATAAAAGCAAAACACTGGATTTATTCTTATAATATACTGAAGTTAGCAAGAGAGAGACGTACGTTAAGACGGACAGACAGACAAAGGGAAGCTGATCTAAATTGTAATACCCTTTTACCCTTTGGATAACGGGTATAACGATAGTCAGAGGCGTAGGGAAGGAAATAGAAATGGGACAAGGGCGCGCAACTAAGTGGCCGCTTCAGCAAAATGAAATGCACTCAACAACGTTGTTGTCGCTGTTCTTGATGTTGTTGCTGTTGCAGCTGCCTCACAGCTCACAAATTTATTACCATGGCTAGAAGAATGTGTTTAGTTTTATGGACCATAAGATGCATAATGGGCATGCACTGCAGCTGAGTTATTTAATGCGTAATTACAACTAAAAATAATCTACTCAAGCTGCATTTCTCCCAAAAAATTGCACAGCTTAGCGTACACTTCATTGAATGCTATAAGCGTCTGCTCAAAAAGCACATAACCCCGGAGTGAACAAAGCAAAATATATATAAATGCAAAGCAAGCATAAAAAGCAATGGCAATGACTGCCACTAACAACGAACAACTAAGAACGACAGCTGCAGTTGCAACATAGCGACGGCGACAGCAACAACAACAACCGCAAAGGGTTGTCAAAAGTCAATTAACTGGCAACAACTTCAACTAATTAGCCTGTGCTTCGCCTCAAGGGTTGTGGCCTCTTCAACCGACCTCTTGCCTGCTTGCCTGCCACGCTCTTTTTGCTTCCCTCCTCTCCTCTTCTCTTCTTTCGATGTCTCTCCTTGCCACACATTTACCTCTGGCGCGCTAAGCTGCGTGCCGGCAAAAAAAGCGTTGCCTGCTTTTAGGCGAACGCATAGAATCTACCTAGAATGCAGCTCGGCACTTGACGTCGCTGTTTTAGCTATTAAGCTAGCAAGATTATCTCTGTGTGTGGGTGTGTGAAAGAGAAAATAGAAAGAGAGAGAGAGAGACATGGAGAAAATGTTTTCACACGTGTGTCTTTTCTTAACACCTTGATGCATATCTGCATGAGTTTATTTTCAACTGCAATTCATGCAGTCGCACTCTACTACAGTTGAATCTTACTTAATGAAGCACTGTTTACTCAAACAAAATTTGCTGTTTTTTTAACTGTATACATAGTTATCAGTTTAATATATATATTCATATTTTGTTATAAATACTTTTTTTTTATATATTAAATGTGAAATTTGCCGAAGCATAAAAAGTACCTTAAAAAAATGAAAATTGAAAAATATACCAAACATCAATACGCAGTATGAGGATTATAAATAGTAACTTATAATAAACTCTAAAATCCTAGCAAAAAAAAATTCCAACTCAAAAAAATATTACAATTAAATGTCAATTTATTTTTTTTTACTCTGGTTAACAATTTTCAGATTTTTTGCTTCAAATATTTTCAAAGTGAACAGAAAAATATGTAGGAAAATTCTTTTCATTTTTTGCGAAAAGCTTGAAAAAATGTGAATTAATGCACTTCCGACCAAAATGTTGTTGAGAAAAACTTAAAATAACTAAAATTAAATACCGTGAAACGAAATACTTATATCGAAATATAAAAAAATTAATATGATAATAGTAAATAATATTTGAGTCCCCCAACATATCGTTTTTGTAATGTATTCCTTAATAACTAGATAAAGTTCTTTTAAGGTATCAGAAATCCAGTTACTAAAATTATGAGTAAAGAAATGTTTTGTAGGAAAAAATAATGAAATGATTCTCACTTTAGTTGCACTGTTTTCATTTCATTTAAATATTTGCTGCACTTGAAGTTTTGTTTTCGAAAATGATTTATCATATTTATTTCACCCCATTTCCACACTCTGTCAGAGTATTTAGACAAATTTATTAGTTTCCTTTCACATTTGTTGTGAACAAGACAAGCCAAGAGACCAAACAGAATATTTGTCGAAAATTGTATTTATGATTGCAATTGATTTATTTTGACAAAATGTTTGGCTGACTTTTGGCCAGAGAAGTGATTGCATAAATTGCAAATTGACAAAAGTTTTGGCTATCGAATTTAAAGTTGTTTCTATTGCGTTGCCCCGCATTGTGGCACTTTCGCAACCGAGCTCAAAGCGACAGTCAGCTATGGCACGGCCAGTTTAATTACGATGTTGCTTTTACTGTATCTTATCAGTCAACAAGATACTGATAAAAGACAGCGCAGCAGCAGCAGCTGCAAGCTGTAAATTGTTCTTGGCATAGATTTCATTTGAAAGTCAACTCTCAACACTCACAGATCGATGAGCATTCGATGGCTGATACCATTTGGCAGGGATTGCGCATTATGCTGCAGCTGCCTGATCTGCTAGGTAAGCGAATGTTTAAAGGAATCCTCTTCAGTTCTTAATCTTTTGTTGTCAGTCTTTTGCTGCTTGTGGGGCAGCGGCCTCTCCTTGGGCTACTATCTGAAGTCGGCTTTTGTCTACGACAATCTGTGGCCACATTGGTATGCTCTGGTTGGTGGTTTGATGGCTTTGTTCCTTGCTCTGGGCTGGACACTGCGTAAGCGTGGCAAACAGCGTTATAGCTATGATCACTATTACATAATATTTTATGGATTGCTCTGCTCGCTGCTCGGTAGCTGCTTCATGCTCAGCAAACAATTAGGTGAGTTGCTGCCACTTGGTTGATGCTTCCTATGCTTCAACTCTTTTTTTTTACTATTTTCCAGCTGTTAGCTACTACTTCAGCTTCGTGGGGTTCAGCGTCATCTTTGTGGCCAGCTTCAGCTATGTGAGTTTGCGCAGCGAAGCCTCTGGATTGAGACCTGCTCGCATTGCTTTTGGCAATGCTTGTCATGCCTCAGGATTGGCTGCTGGTTTTGCGATCTTCAACGAGTTTGAGCCACAACGTTGTGGCTTTATTTCGCTGGCTGTCAATCTGCTGCTGCTCCTCTTCGTCTGCATCAATGAGCTGCTGCAGCATCTGGGCACACACAACTACAAGCAATCGCGTGATCTGGTCTTCAATCTGCTCAACGAAGAGCGGCTCGTCTTTCTGCCACGCCCCGCTGTGCTCGCCCAGTTCGTGGGTCGTCCGGACTATCAACTGCTGCCCAGTCGTCAGTGGCTGGTGTTGCTCTCGGGTGGATTGGTGCTGTTGCTGCAACGCTGCTGCTTGCTGCACTCGCCTGTGCATCTGCAACTCATGTGGAGTGCCACGACGGGATTTGTGGAACGTTCGCATCTCTATACGCCATTTGCACTCTATGCCGCCGGCTGTGGCTTGAGTGCCTTGCTCCTGCTGCGATACACTCCGAAGCTGGTCTATCTGCTGTTTGGTGTCATCCAGATAACGCTTGTGGTGGCGCTGCTTTGCATCTACAATGACGACCAGCCGGAGCACAGTTTCCTCTTCCTGTGTCTCATCTATGCCAGCGCTGGCGTGTTGTCTGGTCAGGCTCTCCACTGGCTTCTGGAGTGTTCGCCTTTTCTCTACGCGGAGCTGTCGCTGGCTGTGGGATTTGTGCTGCAGTTGGCTGTCATGGAGGGCTGCAAGTATGAGCTGAATGTGGAGGATGATGTCTGGCCTGCGCTGTTGGCCAGCAGTTTAACCTATTTGGGCCTCACCCTGTTGGCCATCGTGCTTGTTGTCTGGTTGCAGCCACGCACCGCGAGTCTTGTTGATGTCCGTAATCGCCTGCTGGGCATTAGGCGTCTCAATTTGCCCGCTGCTCAGACGCAGTTTTGGCACACGAATCACTTTCTCGCCCACGACAAGCAGCCCCATGAGCTGCAGTCGGTGCAGCTGGACAAGAGTCGCGTATTCCAGCAGTATCCAATTAGCGACTCCACGCCCAACGCCAATGTCAATGCCAAAGCGGACAAGCTCTAATAACAAAGCGATTGGCTGTGTTTCCTTTTGTTGCTCTGCTCTTGTTACTCATCATCATCATCGTCATCATCATCATCATCAACAGCGCTTGCTTCGAATTTCCCTCCTTATCGCAATATTCTTATCAGCCTTGTGACGCCTTGTCAACTTCTCGACTGTCAAACGCGACGCTTATTAAGCAAACATTTACGTATTTTTCAATCTAAGCGAACGTTTAATAAACAAGCTACCAACTAAGGCGACTTCAAGTGCCTCGAAAACAGTGTCGTTTAATTAGGCTCAGGTTGCTTTAAGCATAATAATAGTTGGGGAGAAGCTGTGCATTGAAGACTAAGCAAGTCATCACAAATAATTACAGGGTAATGGTTAGAATGTTTACGCTACTCTGATTGAATGTGAAAATTAGTCATCTACTTGTTAAAGTATTCCTTTCTCTTCAACATATGGTAACTGAATCATAGTGTTTAGTATGTATTTTTATTTAATAATTGAAGCACGTTTTTATGTGTTGTCAGATATAGAATATTTTGCAAGTAATATACTCACAAGTATTGCACGTAGTAGTATTTAGATATACCAAGAAGTTCATGTGGTATATTTAAGTATTGTACGCAATAGTATTTATATACCAAGAATAGAATATACCAAATATTTGAGAATTGCACATAATGAAATTGTTTAGCAAGTATCAAAAATTCATTCTTGTTTAAAGTAATGTTAAAGAGTATAGGAATGAATGTCTCATAACAAAGGCCAATAACACAAAATGGTCAGGGGAAAGAGTATCTTCAAAAACCTCATTATTACAAAGTATTATTGTTTTTACTGCAGAGTATTCTTGTTTTGTGTCCAATATAACTCCAACATAATATTATAAGACCTCTTTATTAAATCATGCCAATATTTAAACGAAAGCCAAATAAATATCTATTTTAAGGCACTATCACACTTTAATCTTCATTCCCACAAACGATTCTCCAATTCATCACTTAAAGTAAATAGATTTATTGAGCTCTTCCGTGAAGTCAATATTTTTTTTCTTAAATTGTGCTTGGGTATTTAACTACTGCAATGAATTGGATTTATTACTATAATGGACTAGACTTAATCGATCTTATCGGCATTTCAAAGAGGTTGTCTTGACTCCTTCTGCGTAATGTCTTCTGGTTGACTTAACCCTGCTTTGGCTGCCCACGCATCTTTATGGCTGAAACAACTTCAAGCGACAAACGGAAAATACGAAGCGAGGGGGCATAAATGATTTTTATTGATTTTAAACAAATTAAATTGCGCGTTAACCGCAAACTGAATTTATCATAAAGATGGTTTATCAGTGCGACCAGCAGCAGCAGCATCAACGACTGCTGGCCTTACCCCTACCATTGTGTCCCCCCTTTTTTACCCACCTTCAGTTTTTCAGTGGTTTGGCAGCCTTTTGCCGCAATTTTATTGCCAAAACATTAAACATTTATATCCGCTATCAATTTCGTTACGTCGGAAAAGCGTAATCGCATTGCAGCCTCGCAGTCGCTTGCCGCTTGCCGCTGTTCAACGTTTGGACTGGCACAATTTTTCCGGCTCCTACCTAATTTAATTTACGTAGAAACCCGGCCGCAACGTGCTATGGCAATAAAAACGTTAAATTTGTTTATTTTTCCAAAGACAGACTCGGTAGAGAAAGAGAGAGAGAGGGACGTGAAGTGACTCTCGGGGTTTGCCCATTGAATGGTCCCAGTTCGATTTCGACATTTGCTCTTTCTGTGCCACGTTTCTCTGTGCTCTCTTTTCTGTAGCTGATTCTGTTTCTGCTTCTGTTGATGCTTCTGCTTCTGCTTAGTGTAGCATACCTCGAGGCGCACATCGAAAATGTTCCCACACATACACACACAAACACACTCTGACACACTCTGGAGGCGGACATTTTGGGCCCTTTTGTTTCCTGCAACGCCATTGTTTTTAAGTGGATGCCGCACATCCCTTGGTCCCTTGGTTCTCCACTCTCTTCTGCTTCTTCTCACCATCCGCCTTATCACTAATGAAGTGGCCAATGAACTGCGACCCAAAGATTAAAGCCGAATTAAATGGCTCCCCCAAAAAGTTGATTGATCGAAAAAGGTGCATGTGGTAATTTGGCCAAAAAGGAATTCTCCGAAACAAGTCTCTGTCTTTCTGTCTGTATGTCTCTCTCTCGTATGAGCAGTATATTAAATCGTTCTCGGAATTCTTGGGGATTATGCTGGAGAGTACAACTTTTGAATGCCTCCACCAGCCAACAACTAAACTCCACTTAAAATGTAATTAAACAGCAGCAAAAGTTTATCGAAAACACCTGATTTTCGCCAACAACAACAAAAAGAGCATTACGATGAGGATTTATGCAGCACACAAAAGTTGATGGCATCAAGTCGAGAGAGAGAGAGAGTACATCAGAGTTTGACATGTTTACATTTATCAAAGGTTATTAGAGAAATGAAGTGCAAACTTTCGGTAATTTAGGATTAGATTGTTTGTTATGGTGAATAACCCCTGGGGGGAAATTTATAAAGAATATTCTATTATGATATTAAAAAATATATATATAAAGAATCTATACAATTAAACAGTATTGCATGTTAATCAGAATCTTTAGAATTTAAACAATTAAAAATAACAGTTGGAATATTCAGAATCGTTTCTATATAAATGAAATTATAAATATATGACGAATTCACTCTTTAGTAATTGCAAATATTTTTTTTCAAACTTTATACTTTATTTTAAATATACTTTTAGGTTGAATAAAACTTCCCTGACGCACAGTCGTAATCCCTGATTAATTGCGGTTTTGCTGGGTAAGTTTGTTGTCTGAAAAGTTATTAAATTACCTTTTTCACAGAGTTATTGAAATTATAATTGCCAAGTCTGAAAGTCTGTTGAATCACAGTTTTATTTGTAGAAACTTAAGTCTAAGTTGTTGCTATGCTCGTAAGCCTTTAGTCCTCTTATGGTTCTTGGTTCTAAATAGATAATTAATAGACTCTTCGCGCTGTCGACGCCTCAGAGATGAGTGCAACAGCTATAGGTTGCTTTTTCTCTTTCTTCGCTTCACATTCTCTGCATCATCCACGGCCAAAGCGAACTTCTTCACTGCATCCGGCAACTCGTTGCCTTCATCCACAGTCCACGTTTCGAGCTGCGGTGGTCGGTGGTGCATGATGAAGGGATTGATGACGGCTGCTACGCCGGGGGCATTGTTGAGATGCACATGATGAGTGCCCTCAACTTCGTGCAGCTGAAAGTGTGGATTATTGGAGCGCAGTATGTCGATCACTTCCTGACTCTCCTCGTCGATGAAGTTCGACTCGGAACCCTTGATCACACAGTAGGGCACATTACGTATAGTCCGCGCTAGTTCGGCGGCAAAGGGCGGACTTGTGTGGAACTCAAAGTAATACTTGCAACGTCCGTCACGGGAGAAGAAGTATTTGTCCGGATACTTGGTGGACTTGGCCACATTGCGTTCGAGTATGTGATGGCAATTCTCGAGGTTCACCGATTTCCCCGAACCCTTGTGCAGCACATGCTCCAGATCCTGCCAGGTGTATGCCGGTGGCTCTTCCCGCTTGGCATTTGCAAAACGCTCATCCTCGACCATGTAGCGTTCGATGTTGGTGCGCAGATAATCGATCTGCGATGGGGGTTTGCGATAGCGAGTGCGCACAATATCAATGCTGATCAGCATGTCCAAGCGATGCGGATAGAGCGAGGCAAAGATGAAGCAGAGCATCGCGCTCATCGAGTGGGCCATCAGTGAGACCTTGGACCAGTTGTATTCCTCCATGATGCGCAGTATCACGCACAGGTAGTCGACAAAGTGATAGGCAATCCCCTCGGGCAGTTTGGATGAGTAGCCATGGCCAGGCAGATCAATGCACAGCACGCCCAAATGTTTCGGCAGCAGCGGCAGCAGTTTGTCCCACGTGCCCAAATTGTCCAGCCAGCCGTGTAGTGCTAGTATCGGACGTACCTGACGATTGCCATACCATCGTCCGACCACATATCCCCAGGGCATATTGATGCGCACATCCATCGGAGGCTGCAGAAGGGAGAACGTGTAAGGGAACGGGTTAGTTGCTGTTAACGGCTAATTGACAGGCCAAACTTTCGTATGGCTGGAATAACCCGAGGGCTGTGATGATGGGCCAAATGTTCAACAAAGGATAACAGTCTGTCAGCTTGTTGTACCCGTATCCCAATTCCCAATTCCTGGTTAATAATACCCAAACAAAAAAGAAAATACCCCAAACGAAGGTATCGAGTCGAATTCCCAATACTCTGCCACACAATTGTTTATGACAAGAGATTAGACAACATTACCTCAAGCTTATCGCAGTCTTCTGCTAAGCTGATAGCTAATCTTTAGAGTATATCAAGATTCGTTGTGAACGTGCCGGAGTCGCTTGATTTGATCAATCGTTTGGTTTGCACGTGAAAAAGTTCAAACAATTGACAACTGAGAGGCGGCAGCAGCAGCAAGGTGCAGATTGATGGGCAGCATTCAGAACGGTGCTAGCCGACAATTTATCATCTGTCTCTTTTTTTTAGCTGAACCGGGAAGGGAGAAAGTCGTCGTCGAGTGTCAATCGATTGGGGTGTTGGGTGAACACTATGAGAGAGCTTTTGTTCCCCGCTCTCTCTCGCTCTCTCTTTCACTCTTTGCAATTGACTGCAGCACATGCAAACTTTAAATGTCGACAAATGGATTTTCGTAGTTTTGCCACAAAAAAAGTTTTGCACACAGTTGTTATTGTTATTGTTGTTGTTGTTGCTGTTGCTGTTGCCATTGTTGTTGTTGTTGGTATTCGAAGAGTTTTACTTGCTCAAGTTGAAAATTAGCGCAAAATGTTTTCAAGTGTGACGAAGCGAATGCCGGCAAAAGTTTTATCAGCACATTGATGAACTTCTAATGAGCTTAATAACAGAAAAGGCGTCACAACTTTCAAGTCGCCAGTCTCAAGTTCTTTCCCGCAACTGCAACAAGTTTCACTTATCTGACTTGAATCGGAATGTCAACTTTAAGAATTACAGCAACATTCGCTAACCATAATAATAACAGTAGCTGGGAACGAATTTCTCGATATCTTTTGTGTAAAGTACAAAAAAAAAACTCTGAATTGACTTTGATTCGCGTGGCTCTTTAATCTTATCGAACGACATCGCTGGCTTTCAACTCAATACCCCAATGATAAGCCAAGGCAGCAAATTGCTCTGTTGAATCGCAATGGGACTGCAATTGGATCGGTTCAAAGGTATTTTTATTGAAAGATAGACACGTCTGTGCATGATGATTTTTGTTTTGTATCAGACTCGATAAGCGAGAGCGACCCTTGGCATCGTGATTGTTGTTGTTGCCCAACGGTTAATCAATGTTTATGATCGACACCTTGTTACTTAATTACCTGTTCATGTTCCGATTCAATTCCATTGCTTTCATTCGTGTGTGTTGTTGTTGTTGCTTCTGCTTCGTGTGTTGTCATTTTGCGACTAGTACGTAATACGTATATTAAATATGTATATTCACATGTGTTTTAATTTAGCTCTGCTGTGTTCCTCCTGGGCGAATAAAATAAGCAACGTGCGCTCGCAACGCTTCAACTGAACTAACGCAAAATTCGCCTCGCTGTGATGTTTAAATAATTTGCAAAGTGTGAGCGAATTGCCGCTGAGCGCCAGAGTGACCTTTAATCAGCCAATTAACGTAGCATATTGGACACAGCGGGCAGGAAGAGTGTGTGCGATAGTGAGAGCGGGAGCGGGAGAGTTTGTGATCGTTTGATTAGCTCAGCTTAACAGCAAACACCTAAATTCGCCACAAGACGCAAATACAAAAAACACACGACAAACATAAAGAGAGCAAAAGCAAGGCCAACTAAATTGACTCATAGAGAGAGAAGAGAGAGCAAAATTGTAATGTTTACTAGCACTGCTCAGCGTCTAACTTCAATGCAGTGCAATCATAACAAAGCAGCTGACCGTCAACTAATTACTACTCTCTGCTGTATTTGAGTGGGAGAGAGCGTAGTCTAAGAGTGTGCAAGCAGCTCTACTGATATTTATCTCGCCGACACACATATAGCGAGAGCGAAGTGTATAAAATACAACAACAAAGCTAATGCGCGTCAACTTCAGCAAGCAGTGCTAGAAGAGAGTAGTGTTAGGAGAGAGTGGGAGACAGAATGCGCTCTAGCGTTGTGCTTGCAAGCAAAGCAGTGCTCGCATAATTATATGTAAAGTAAGAGTGCGAGTGAGAGAGATAGAGCGATCGTAGCCAACTTTTGTTGCTCTTGTTAAATTAGCAAACGTATTATATTTAGTATTTAGTATTAGTTAAGCTTAATTTGACATAAAAAACAAATCAAACTGTCACAGCGCGCATGTGTTTTTGTGATTTTCCATTCATCTCTTTAAATATGCAAATAAGTATAGCGCGTGTTTAAATTTAAAGCTATTTATAAACTATTCAATTTCCACACAAATGCTTGACATGCCAAAAAATGACAACTTTTGAGGGAATTGCGATAAAACAATCATAAAATCAATTTGGCATGATTCGTTTTTCGTCAGATTTCAGCTATAAAATAATAATTCATAATTCCGATATCAGATTTTATTGCAAGTGAATAAGGCTTAGAGAGTATTCAGATTGCACAGAAGAAAAAAAAACACAGAAATAGGAAATAGTTCAATTTTTATTTGATATTTTTGGCATGTGTGTAGAGAGCATTTTCAATAAATATAATTGAATTCAATTGCCAAATGTTATTGCTGTTCATGTTGCAGTTTTTTGTGTGAGTGTTTGTGTGTGAAAATCACAGCGCAAAAAACTAGAAAGCAAAAAACTAATAACAAAAAGATAACAATAAATATTTATTAAGCTCTTGCTCGCTCTCTGTCTCTCTCTCTCTCTCACTCGCTCGCTTGTATAAACATATTCAAAAATCCATTAGCATCAAATGCCGATGTCGACAACAGTTTACACAATACATTTGCGAGGTTAGTTTTCCGCGGAAAATCCCACGACGCGTCGGCCACAAAAGAGAGCAAAAAATGAACAGTTGCAAAATTGAAGCCTGCGGTTACTTTACGTTTGGGTTAGAAAGAATATCAACCAAATACAAAAAAAGAGAAAAAATGGCGATGGTCGAAACATAAATCTTGTTGGCATCGAAAATTGAAAATTGCCAGCCAATAGAGTGAAGGCAGCGAAAAGAGTAGAATTCGAAATTGGGGCCTGATAAATAACGAATTGCAATCATAAATCTGGCGCCGAGAAGTATGCAAAGCGTTTTAATTTCAATGCAATTAAAACGCAAAGGCCACAGACTCGCACAAGTGGCAAGGCGACTGACTGCATGAGAGAGTGGCAAAAGGGGGGTAGTGAGGGGAGGGATGAAGTGGAAGTGGTCGAGTGGTGTGCGGCGGCATTTAATCAAACGCAGCTGGAGCAAGGCGCAGGCCAGAAGTGGACGACATCCAGAGCACAAATTGCGCTCGTTTCGAAATGAAATTACGAGCTCGACAACGAACAAGGCTTGCCACATGCCACACAGGCCACCTTGCCGCCGCTGCTGTTGCTGCAGTTGCTGTTGCTGTGTGGCAGTTGCATGGGCTTGACCCAAGCCTCGCACTAATGACATTTGAATGACGCCGCTGCCACTGCTGCAACATGGATTGAGCTGCCACCAGCTGCCCATGGCTGCTGCTGCTGCTGCTGCTGCTGTTGCTGTGTAGGCCAGTCGACTAGTCGGTCAATCTGTAAAAGTTGGCTAATGACTGCGGCCCAGCAACTCAGCGGCTCAAAAGCAAAGCAAAAGCTGTCGTCGTTGAAGCTGCCACTGAGATAACAATTGGCTTGTCTCAGTTCTCGCGAAGCGAATTTCGGCCAACATTTTATACCCGATACCCATTGGAATTGTAAAATGGGTATTATAACTTTGTGCCAAGAGGAAATGTAATAACATATGGGTAATTCCATGGCAAAATTTGTCCCGTGCGAGACTTTTTACAGTGCGCTGCAGTGAAAATAACATAAACTGAAACAATTTTAAAAATAAGTGAATGTTATTCTAAAGCTCTAGATAAGCACTATATTTAGAGCTAAGACTGATTTTAGGAACTTGATCTGTTTTCCGATAAATTATATAATTTTGTTCATTATTTGGTTTTGCGTACGAATTGGTTAATTTTTGCAATTATCACAACAGAAATCAAAACAGAACGAAAATTCCAAAACCATTCTTAGCTCTAATTAAAGTACTTATCTAGAGCTATAAAAATAAACTTTTCTTATTTTCAAAATTGTTTCAGTTTATGTTATTTTCAATGTAAAGAGTCTCGCACGGGACAAATTCCGTTTTGGAATTACCCACATGTACATATGTTATTATTAATCTGTTAAGATGAAAATCTTAGAAGTTTTTCAAGAAATCCTATATTTTTATATATGTATGTTGCAGCGCCGCTATTTTCCGAAATCGTAATAACACAGCGAGTTTCGGTTTTGCATACACGACGATCTATACGCAACTGCCTGCGTCGTCCCTTCTTCATTCTATGCTTACCACCGAACCACACTCGGCGACAGCGACACTACGCTGTCGCCCTGCTAAAACGACACTTCTTAAAGCGACAACATACACACACAATTAATCACGGCGCAATTAGTGACTGATGCAATATTCCTATAATGATGAAATTAAGCCTCTGGTGAAATTCCTACAACAGCATACCCACACACTCACACCAACATATACACACACTATTAGTGTGCGCCGACATGTACATATATTAATATTATGTATTTTGTGGTATATCTTTTTTGAATGTTTACTTGATAATACTAGTCTAATATGTAGCTGCTTTATGGTATATTGAAAATAATAGTATATCGTATATATAATATATTGTATATTGTTTTAATTGCTTTGAATTGTGGTATATTTCGAATGTAATAGTGTCGTTTGCTGTATTTTTTTTGGTATATTAATTTGGTATGCTTCAATGATAATGCTAGACTTGTTTGTTTTTGCTTTCTCTATAGTATATTTTTTATGTAACAGTATATCGATATACCAAATAAAGCACTCGGTATATGTATCACTTTAAATTGCTGTGGATTGCACCTTGTGGAATATTTTGAATGTAATAGCTAATCGAGACGCCACCTTTGGTATTTCGGTATATTAATTTGGTATTTTTAAATGATAATTCGACACTGTTTTGCTATTATTGACAACTTGTAGCGGGTATCTCACAGTCAAGCACAATCGACTGTAGCTGTCTTGCTTTTCTGTTACGTTCTAGCCGTGATATACACATACAACGAGTAGTTGATAGCGTTGGCGTTGCCTAAAGTGGAAGTATAAATATATATATACAGTATAATGTTTGTATTGCTTTGGTTGGATCTATGCCAAGAGGCAGGCGTCAGTCGCAACGAGGCCTTTTGCCACCTCTTGTTGTCAGGTGTAAAATGCAAAGTAATGGCTTTGAATATGCCTCAGCTAAGAGGCTCGCTAAGCACGTCTCCATCGATGGTGTTATCGTTCTCCTAAGTAGACGAAAAGCGGCTGCCACACACACTGCACACCATGAAGTTTGGCCACCCAACGATGCCAAAAAGAGCAACAGTGCTTCGGCTTGACTCGTTCGCTGTCTAATGCCAACATTTCTCAACCAGAGCGAGCAGCTTGCGGAGCCCAGGCTGTTTGGCTTTTGTCCCGGCACTCAAGTGAAAAGTGAAAAGCTTTTGTCAGCGCATGGAAATTTGACGGAAATTGTTTGGTCTGATGGATGCAGCTGCTCCTGTTGTTGCTGCTACTGGTTGTTGCTGCTGCTGGTTGTTGATGTTACTGTTGCTGTTGCTGTGGCTGCTGCAAAGAGGAGGTGGCCTAACTGTCATACCTGGCTGCCTAATGGGCTCGGGCCTCGAGCTTGGGCAGCGTCTGGGCCATCAGCAGACTGTGCGCTAAGTAAGCAGACACTTTTTGGGGCACGACGTCGTTGCACTCTCGTCGCCGTTTGTTGCCAACTTGCCAACTTTTCAGCTAACACAGTGAAATGGCAATTCCAATAGAATTAAAGCCACAATTTGTTGCCAGTCGCGCCAGTCTAAAGATGCCGCCAAGCGGAATAAATGCAAATCGCATTAAAATAAATTTTGTTCTCCTCTCTCTTCTCTCTTTAGTGCCCCTTCCATCTCTCTATTATCCTTGCTGCAGCATAATGTCCTTAAAATAGCTGCGTTGCGACTGGAACAACAAACTTTGGCGACAGGTAGCACACAGATAATTCCATCCATGGAGTTCCGGCTCTGTCGCTGCCTCGCTTGTTGCAAGCTACGTGAGGCACGGTAGATTTAATGCGGCAGCGCCGACGGCACGCGCTTGTGTCCCGCCACAATTACTGCGCTAGAAAACACAATCAAAATCAAGTTGAACGTTGAACTTTTTAATGCATAATTTATGGCCAACAAAGCGAGTGAAGTGAGGAGAAAAAGAAGGAGACTAAAGAGGTGAGAGTGGCGCACCTTTTCTCTTTCTCTCTGTGTCTCAATGTCTCGGTTTCAGCTTCAGTCGCTGTCTCAGTCCCAGTCTCAGACATATCAGTTATAACGAGGGACAGCTGTGGAATGGTTCGCTGTCATATCATAAATATTTATGAAAGCTGCCAAAAAAAGCTCATTGCATAAAGGAAAGGGAAGAGAAGAGAGAGAGAGAGGGAGCGACAGAACTGAGCACGTGCGCCGTGTGGCATGCCACGATTTATATGCCGCCATTCGAGCCAATATATATTTGCTTTCATCAAAAACTCATCTTAAATGCCAACACATGCGGCACATAAATATTGCCTCCGGCTGCGAACTCACAACTCCTCTCTCTCTCTATCTCTCGTATTGTCTCCCTTGCTCTCATGCATATGCAAACATATTCAATTGCTGCGTTCCTTAAGCTGCAACAAGCTGTGGTAAGCCGCAAAATGAACCACTTCCAAAACAGTTAAACCAAAAACCATAAAATCATAATCAAATGTGGCACATATTGTAAAAGAGAATTCAAGATTGAAATTCTCTTTAAGCATCCTCGCTCCTTCCTCAATAAAAATGTCGGTAAAACTTTCTGCCAACAGGTTGCAAGCGAGTACTTCGACCAGCAACAATTGCAAGTTGAAGCTGAAGTTGAGCTTATGCATTTCTAGCGATGACAGCCAAAGATAAACTCTTTTTTGCCACACACAGACAATTCTCTGTGCTTTGCACACTGTCTTCGATGCTTTAACATAACAACTTTTGTAAAAATATTTTTAAAAAAAATAAAACAATATTTACTTACAAACTCTGCTGTCATTGATGTCGCTATAAAAATATATTGTCTATTTTAAACCAAAAGTCAAATTCAGATTTCATAAGATAAAAATAAACATAAATTTCGTTATGTCAACTTTTATTAAAATGGTTTTAAGATTGGCAGAAAAATTTGATGGAGACTGTTATACGATTAAAATTGCATAGCCACATTCTCTTAGCTGTTCATCTTGACAAACATCTGAATAGCAAATATATATTTTAAGGAAACATTCAATGCATTTCATATGTTTTTGGGAATATATTGGCATTTTCAAATAATAAAATTCTACAAAATTTCATTAAAAGTAGATTTCAATAAAATATCTGCAAAAATGACAGAATATTCAGATGGCTTTTCATCTGATGAAAATTCAAAAATATTATATGTAGGAATATACATATATAAAAGAATATTTTGTCAATATATTGTCAATGCATCTAATAATCTTAAACTTCTTGATTATTATAATACAATAACAGGTGAGAAAGCTATAGTCCAGTGTGCTCGACAGAGAGATACTCGCTACCCACTTTGAATAAAGTTTAATCTATACCAGATACATAAATTCTAATATTTCATTAAATTTCTTATGAAGAAAATTGCGTAATTATTTTAGTAAAAACTATAAATATCCAATTCTTCTATATTACTCTAAAATCTTATTGAATTTAATTCCGTACTCCGAATATTTTATTATTATTTTTTAAATTGAGATACTTCTATTTACTGTAATGAAATTCTGATCCTCTGATGAATCTAATATCTCTTAAAATTTATTTCATATATTTTAATGTGTGGTAGCTTTCTCTCAAGTAAAGTTCTATTTGAAAAATTTTCTTTTCCTAAATGTCATCTGCAATGCAACATTGCATTCCCAAAGCAGTTTTTAAATTGCAATTGAACAAACACGCATCTTAAGCGCTTAATTTAAATGGCAACTCTAATGATGTAATCTAAAAACTCAATTCAATCCGCATGATTATCTTCTTAGCCCAAGACAGCTGGTCAATCTGACAGCAGTTTTCCCAACTGGCCTTAACCCAGATTCGACTAAAGACACACACACACACAAGCTAACACACTTAAATACTAACACATATATACATATGTATTGGTGTGTGTTGGCTGCTTCACACTTCCTGACGCGAAAAGTTTATCGTTTGATTGGTGTGTCTGGGCGAGCGCAAAAAAGGTTGTAAGCCTGGCCAAAAACTACTACGTATCAATTAAACTAATTAGCTTGATTTCCCCTCTCGGGGGGAGGGAGTGAGAAATGAACACGAAACTCTGGTGGCGCAGCGAATTCAATCAGCGCAGAGCGCAATGCAGAAAAACGCAATCAAATGATTAAGTCAACAAATGAAGGCAAATTGTTGGGGCTGGCTGCTGCCACAAGTTGCATAGAGATTGGCAAATTGCGCAGAAATTGCAAAAAATAATCATTGAAGCGAATGAAGAAAAACCATCTGCCGCCGCCGTCGGTCTTTTCCCTTAAAGTTTGACCAACTTTTTGTGCACACTAAAGAGGAGGGTGGACAGGTGGGAGGGAGGCAGCAACCACTGCGGTATTCATTTGGGTCGATTGGGACCAGGTAACTAACTGCACATCAGTTGCAAGTGAAAGAAAAGAGAGTGAGCCAACTTTTTGGCTGCTCTAATGAGCGGTTGCGTTTTAGTAGCTAAATTTCACAGAGATGTCTTTTTACACCCGGTACTCGTGGGATAGAAGGGTATTATAAGTTTGTGCCTGTTTGAAATGTTTGTGAAAGGTAGAAGGAGTCATCTCCAACCCCTTAAAGTATATATATTCTTGATCATGGCTTATAGCCGAGACAATATAGCCATGCCCGTCTGTCTGTCCGTCCGTATGTATGAACACCTAGATCTCAGAGATTATTAGATATAGAGGTATAATTTCTTTCCGACAGCATTTGTTATGCTTGTACGCAGATCAAGTTTGTTTCAAATTTGTTGCCACGTCCATGTCCGCCCTCGCAAATCGACTAAAATCGAATAACAAGCCTTATTTTAAAGCTAGAGCGGCGTTTTTTTATACATTCAATAAAAACTTTAATATTTAAGAGTCCTGAAAATTTGGAAGTACTTTTGTATGGGGAGAAACACTTACTACGGATGTTAGTTGCTTTGGCTGATAATCTGATATAATTCAGTATTCTATAGTATATTTCAAATGTACTTCTATATCGATATACCAAATATAGCCTTCAGTATGTTTTCATATATTTGTAGAATCTGGCTTTATTGAATATGGGTAGCGAGTATCTCACAGTTGACTGTAGCTTTCTTACTTATTCTGAGTTTCGTTTAAATTCATATTGAATTTATTTGAAGATATGCAGAGCGCACACACATATCTTTTGAATACTCCATTTTTGGCTGCAGGAAATTTATTTATATTCAATTTGTGAATTTTTATGCCAGACGGGAAATTCAGTTTTGCGTCAAGGACTCTCGCAAGCGTGTCGCTGCCTGAGTGCGTATGGAAATGTGAGTGTATTTGCTTTTGTGTTTCGTTGGAAAATGTTCGTAGCTGCTGGCAGGTCGATAAAGTAATTTCGAGTTAATATTTTCCACAAACTCATAAACACATTTGGCCCAACAACAGCAGTCGCCGCACTCGATGGCTGCTGATTACCTAATCTGAAGGACTTACCACTTACCTGCAAGTACAGTCATGTTGTGTTGTGTCCTGTTGACCTGCAGCTACCTAACGGAGGGAAATGTAACATGGCTGCCAGACAGGCAGGCAGACACAGTCGAGTCCTACATTTATGGCTTAGTATAAATACGCGACTGATGACTGCATCCTTCACTCAGTCATCGTTTGGTCGTCGTCTCGTCAACAACACATCAACTACAACAATACTTAATAGCTGTGATAGCAAGTGTCCCAGTGTTAGCTAGCGAGAGGATGTTGTTTCTGGCGCCGCGCAAGCATCTGCTTGCCAGCAACCTGATCATCCTGCTGTTGATCTATGTGATGCGCAAGTGCCTGCAACTATTCTGCATCATCGAGAACAAGGCTTGCGGTAAGGAGAATTGCAAGTGCGAGGAGCCGGAGAATTGCATGGACTCACCGCCGCCGGAACGCCGTGGATTCAAGTTGATTCCGGATGCCATGCGGAAAACTATGCATGGCTTTGGTTATGGCGAGGGTCACTATCAGATCTTTGTGGAGAAAAAGGAGCGTAATTTCCCCACCAAATCGCGTCTGAATGCGGCCAGCGCTGAACTCAAGTTGAATCCCAATTAGGTGGGCAACTAAGAGTCGCAGTTGCAATGCCAGTGCGAGTGTTTGCAACGCAAAACCACATGTGCCAACAAAACAATTATCCAATGTCTTCTTGCGAAATGTCTTCATCCATTAATTACGAAAAAACACACAGCCGAAAGCATTGAGCAGCATATTTTATTACAATACTTTTGAAGCGCATTCTCTGTTTTGGCCATTAATAAAAATTATAAAAGCTAAATCTCAGCGACAGAGCTGTTCAAGCATTTTTTGATTGATGTCCTTTTCTCTCTCTCCGGGGTGCTGGGAAAACACTTTTCTATTTGCCACACATACGAAATGATCTGCAACATTTGCTGCCTCCCAACGCCAAGGCGATGATGATGATGATAATGATGTCGACTTCAACTCGAACTCCAGCTGCTTGAGACTGCATGAAAAATTATCATCGCTTGCGTTGACTGTCGGCTGATCGCGTGGGTGTGTTGTTGCACCATTAAATGCCGCCAAATTTATCACAAAGTAGCTAAAGACACAGTCACACACACACACACACACAGACAGACACTCAGATAACGAGAGACAACGAGAAAAAGTCTGTGCGCAAAAATGGCAGACAATGTGAGAAAAGTAACTCATGAATGCCCTAGGCACCAGCCTCATTGAAAGCATATTGATTTATTTATGCAGTTTTGGGGAAAGCGAACAAAAAGTGACAAATGAACACAACGCCAGAAATAAATAATAATTCAGAGTTATTTATGCAGCGTGAGAAATATAAATGAAATCAAGATGAATGCGCACAAGAAGCATTTTTAAATGAACGTAATGATTTATTTATTTGTCAGTTGAATTGATGCAAAAATTTAAGTTTAAAGTTAAAAATTAAATAGAAATTCAATGTGAAAACTATGTTATAATTAATGGAATATAAATTCACATTAAATAACTATAATAGAAATATAATAATTCTGATTAAATTCATTATACAAAAACATGAAACATAAATTCACATTTATTTACAATGAAAATTAAAATTGTGAATTATAGAAATTCAATGTGAAAACTATGTTATAATTAATGGAATATAAATTCTCATTAAATTACTATAATAGAAATTTTATAATTTTGATTAAAACATAAATTCACACTTAAATACAAGGAAAATTAAAATTGTGATTTATAGCAAACTATAGAAGGAATATAATAATATTGATGAAATTCAAATTACCATTATTAAAGTATAAATGCACAAGTTGAATGCGCACAGGAAAGAATTTAAAAAGAAAGTAATGATTTATTTATATGTCAGTTGAATTGATAAGAAAATGAATGCTTAACATCGAATAGAAAAAGCAGTATTATGTGATTATTAATACAAGTTCATATCTATTTACAATCAAAATTACTATAATAGAAATATAATTGCGATGAAATTCAGAAAACAAATACTTGAACTATTAATTCAGATTTATTTAAAAGGAAATTCAAATACAAATACCTTTTGTACACTGAAAAAAAAAAATCAAAATTTTGGTCTTTGTACTAAGAATTGTTGTCAATTGTTGTGCGTCAAGAACATGAAAATTTTAATGTTACACAAGACACATCTTGATTGAACATTTGATGTAAGAACCAAATTGATGAAATGAAAAAATCTTATAGTTTTAAGACCACAAATTTTATTATAAGATTAAAGATATATTACATTGTAATTTATTGTTTACTTTTTGTACTATAAATTTACTATTTTACTATGTTATTAATTAACTATTGCATTTAGCTATTCAGTTGTATACGTTAAATACCTCTCTTAGACTGCAATGAAAAATAGTCGAGACCATGACCATTAAACTAGATGAAAACTTTTTAGGTATTTCGATGAATTACGGAATTTTGTAACCTAAATTTAGTATTTTTGGTCTTATTTCGAAAGCTTTAAGAATTTACTTTAAGATTTTATTTTTAGAGTAGAATTTTAAAAGCTGTAAATAATGTTCTTGATTTTAGAAGTCAATTCACTTTTTCAGTGTAGTTAATAAATCTGCATTAATTTACAAGCTAAATTTATTTACAAATATGAAAATGCAACGTCTTGAGTTTGAATCTCAATTATATTGAATTAATAGTACATTCATATCGATGACTTAATACCTCATTTCATTAAGCTGATATTATTTTTATTTGCAATGAATATGTTTTCAATTACAGCTTCGCTCTTGGAAAGTGCTGATTGATTAGAAGGCAGCCTTTGCACTTGAGAGCCATGCATTTAGCTGGTATTAATATTAAACTCGTTATGCCATGGGTTATTAATTAAACTAATTGTAATCATAATTGCAGCAGCTTCAGCCTGACGCATGAATTATTAATATATTGTATGGCAAGAGCACATTGTATGCATTCAATGGCATTTCATAGTTATGCTGCTCGACGAGAGCTGAAGAGCATCTTCTTGTCATTCTGAGTGCACTGCTATTTTGCCAGTTTCAATCCATTCCATGTCATTCCATTGTTCACAGAGATAGGCAGAGATGAAGGACGGGAAGGGAAGGGAAGGGAAGGGATGTAGAAATAATGTGAGCGAAGAAGAACAAGTGAGCCAAGTGAGCTCAGCTTGAGCGTGGCAATTGTTAGCAAATCTATCATCATCATCTTCTTAAGCACGTGTGGCATCAAGGCTCTGCATGTGTGTGTGTGTGTGAATGTGTATGTATATTCTTACATGCTGGTGTGCGTGAGTGGAAACACTTGAAGATATTGCTGCTGCAAAAATGTTTTGCAGCATTTGTTGCGCGCTGCTTTCATTATAAATGAACAGAAATTTTTAGTTGTAAGCTGCGTTCTTGCTTGAGTTGCATATAAATTATGCACCCAACTCTTACACACACACACACCTCCCCCACACTTCCCCTCGCTCTGGTTGCTGCTTGTTTGCGTTGCAAGCTGTCATTATAATCATGATTATTATTGTTGTAATTCTAATTATGCTGCTGCGAGGAGCATATTACACATACGCTACGTCTGACGAACTTTGAAGGCCTTCCCCTTCTCACTTTCGCTCCGGGAGTGTACGCGTGTGTCTTTACATGTGTGTGAGCCAGTGTGTGTGTGTGCAAACGTGCGCGTGTTTCATTTTTATCAATGACAGTTTTTCGTCCTGTGTGTTTGCGTGTGTCGCCTGCTCATGTGTAAAATGAAAATGTCAGTCGGATTAGCGACAGCGATAAAACTGTGGCAGCTCCACCTTTGCACCTCCTTTTCAGTATTCCATTCGCTGACAAACTGATCGCCAGTCGAGTGTAGAGTATCTGTCTGCCTTATATATATATTGTTAAATATATAACCCCTGCCCTGACGCAATAGATGGACTCTGGCCAAGGGCTTTTATACCCGCCATGGAGTAGAAGGGTAGTATAACTTTGTGACGGACGATATCAAAATCTCAGATACTATAAATGACATAGCTTTAATTTTTGACTGCACTTGTTAAATCAATATACCAAATATGAATTTCGGTATATTTCAGTATGTTTTCGGAGTATAAACTTGATATACTTAAATGATAATACACCATTAGTTATTGTTCCACGCAACTCAAGTTACTCAATGGTATATTTTGAATGTGATAGTACATCTATATATTAAATACATATCCACTTCGGAATATTATAGTATTTTTTGGTATATTTGAATAATAATACCACACTGTTTTGCTATTATTTAAAGTGCGAAAAGGGTTTCTTAAGGTCGAGTGTACTTGACTGTTATATAACTACATTTCAATATATTACAGAAGTTTTTGGTGTATTCATTTGGCATATTTTAAGAATAATTGTATAACGGGTATCTCACAGTCAGGCACTCTTGACTATAGCTTCCTTATTTGTTGTAGTTGTCGTTGCTGCTGCTGCTCCTCGTCATCGTTTGCAAAGCTACGTCATCAGCATCAGCATCAGCATAAAAAGCTAAGCTCTCATGTAAATCATGTCGACGTTGTTGGTTGGACTTAAGCAGCAACGCCCAGCGTCATGTTTGTTGGACAGATACAGTGCAGTCAGTGTGTGTGTGTATGTGTTTGTGTATTAACGCTTTATAAATTGTTAATTATAATGAGAGTCCAACACATATACAAACACACACATTCACATAATACTTATACATAGACTGAAGCTAGTCTAGCAACGGCAATTTGCCAAGGCAGCCAAAAGAGCGTGCTCAGCACAAGCAAACAAACAAACCAGCCAAACATACAGACAGATAGACAGACCGACCTAGGGAGGATAACCAAGCTAGTCAGACAACAAAGAAGAGAGGAAGAGGGAGAGGGGGAAAGCGGGTTCATAGCATTCATTTTGCTTGTAAGCTGCTTTTCCAGCTCATCCTAGGGATACCCATGTCCTGCTCCACTCGTTGCCGCTGCTGCTGCTGTGCGGCACGTCGCGCGCATTAAGAAGATGAGCTGCATTTTTCATGCATGCGAAGTTGAGATTGCAGCTGCCTCACCCACAATAGTCACCGCTCCCCTTTCCCTTTTCCCCTCCTCCACACACACACACGATGCTGTTACCATTTCCTTTCAGCTTTCAGCTTGACTTTTTCCCGGGCGTTGGCTTTCAGCTTTCAACTCGCAACTGGCAACTTTCAGCTTCATCTTCTGCTGCGCGTGGAGCATTATCCTGCTCATCAGCGTCATTTGTATTAATTGCCGGGGCATTTTGTTGTGCAATGATACCGAAAATGAGCACGCTTCTTCTTGTTTTCGCTCGTTATTATACCCGCTACCCATAGGGTAGAAGGGTATTATAACTTTGTGCCGGCAGGAAATGTATGTAACAGGTAGAAGGAGGCATCTCCGACCCTATAAAGTATATATATTCTTGATCAGCGTCAACAGCCGAGACGATATAGCCATGTCCGTCTGTCCGTCTGTGTGTCTGTGTGTCTGTGTGTCTGTGTGTCCGTCCGTCTGTCCGTATGAACACCTAGATCTCAGAGACTACGAGAGATAGAGCTATAATTTTTTTTCGACAGCATTTGTTATGTTTGCACGCAGATCAAGTTTGTTTCAAATTTTTGCCACGCCCACTTCCGCCCCCGCAAATCAAAAAAATCGAATAACAAGCGTGATTTTAAAGCTAGAGTTGCGAATTTTGGTATATATAATAATAACTATAGTAGTTATGATTCCTGAAAATTTGGTTGCGATCAGATAAAAATTGTGGAAGTTATAAAAGAAATACTTTTGTATGGGCAAAAACGCCTACTTATAAGGGTCTTAGTTACTTTGGCTGACAATCTGGTATATTGAGCCGTCTATGGTATATTTTGAATGTGGTACTATATTGATATACCAAACATACCATTTGGTATATTTTTAGTATTTTTTAAGTATTTTTGGTATATTTTCAAAATGATACCGCAATATTTTGCCTTTATTAAAAATGGGTAGCGGGTATCTCACAGTCGAGCACACTCGACTGTAACTTTCTTACTTGTTGTTATTGTTATTGTTTGTCTTTTGCTTTTTTCGCCCCGTTCTCCCCTTCAAACTTTTCCCTAATTTTCATTTGTCGTTTCCGTGTAACCGCGAAAAATTGCGCTCATTATGCGGACTTGCTTTTCATTTCGTTTGCCCACTCAAAATGCATGGAAAAATAGTTTATTTTAATTGAAAATGGATTTGTGTGGCAATTAAATAAAACCATCAAGCTTAACTGTTGACTCGAATTTTGATTATTTAAGGGGTTCAGCACTAAATCGCAGCCATTAGCAAGTTGCTTCAATAGAGTTGGAGTTTATGCTGCATAAACTATGCAAATAGTCAGTCATAATTTCGAGTTCTCTTCGCAATTTGCCGCTAAATAAGGTTAGTGAATGTCCGATATAGCATATTGAGATTGACAGCGCGCAAAACTTTTGACTGAAAACTGTCGTTGCAGTTGCATTTTCCGCTACTCGCTCAATTAGTCAATAGCAGAACGGGGGGGAAAGCGGAACAGGCGGGGTTCCAATTGAATTTTATTGAGTCTTTAATTGACGACATGCATGCGGCTTGTGGCAAGCAGAATACTGAATGTTCTGCTGCTGCTGCTGCAGCACGGTAAATGGCGAATCGTAACAATTGCAGCGCAATTGCAACCAATTGCCATTTTGCCAGTCATTGGGCAAACTGCATAATTAGCGTTTGCCATTGCCATAAACAAAGCGGCTCACACACAAATGCAGGCGAATTGCTTTCTGTTTGAGCCAAATACAAAACGAACGAACTGCGTCAATGAGAAAGCGAATGCGAATACGAAAATGAATACGAAGGCAAACAAGAAAAACGCCAGCAGAATGATATGCGAAATGACAGTCATTAGCCATCATTTCCCCCTCTTCCGTTCTTCCGGTTTCCTGTTTCCTGTTTCCGACTTTCTCACAGCTTCTCAGCAATTGTGTGTATGATGACAACTCAATGAAGCAGCTAAGCATCTTTAATGATAATTAAACAAAAATAACCGAGCTCGCATCGATTACATATTGAACTTCGAATGAATTTTAATTAAACAAAAAAAAATTGCATTTTTAATCGGGTTGCAAAAGTCAGAGCAGAGAAGGGCAGCAAAAAAAAACCATAACCGCTGCCCACATTTTGCGGCAATCGCGGCAGCACTCACATACACATATTGTTTATGTATTTAAGTACTCGCATTTATAAATAAGTAGTCGGTAATTACATATCCGTAAAATAAACCACATGTGCAAATCCCCCCAGAGTCATGTGTCAATAAACGCAACATCAAAATTCAACAAATTGTGGCGACATTTCTCCCTCTTTCGTTTTCCTTTTCTCTCTCTTTCTGTCCACTCATTTTGCAATTAAAAATTAATAACTATTAACTGTGAGTTATTTGCCCAACAATTGGAAATTCCATTAAAACGAAATTGATGCTCTTGCTCTTAATATCTTTGACCTCGCCCACAACTTTATTTCTTTCGCCAATATTTTCACATTCATTTATTTATTTATTTATTCTATCGTCGCCTCGGCGCCATTTGCTCAGCCTCTACCAATAAACAAATTTATAGACAATGCAGACAACAAAGGGGAAAGAAAAAACGAATGAACGTTTACAACGAGCTCTCAATAAACTGCAAATGCACATAAATTTGTTGACCAAAATTACTAAGGAACATATGTAAATGTTCGACAAACACTGAGCCACAAATGTAGTTGGTCATAGACAATAAAAATCATAATTATTTATTGTAAATGAAGCATAGCTGAATGCATTTTTGAGACGAGCAATAAAAATGAGTTTTTTTCGGACATGATAATATACAAAAGAAGAAATCAAAATTGAAAAATAGAATGCAAACATTGATTCTACATTATAGAAGCCCTGATTTTGAAAACTTTTTGATCTCATAGATACATTTTTGGGACAAGAATTCCTCATTGAAAAATGAATGAAACTTTAACAGCTTTTTATTATGAATTGAGTTTCAATAGAATTATTATTATTCTTGAATTAATAATTTACTTTCTGGTTTCAAAGTTAATAATCATGTTATAAGAATTCTTAATTTTAGCAAGTTTATAAACCGTTTATGTTTGTGGTTTTAAACTCATTTTTAAGTGGGCAAACTTTTGATGATTACTTCAATTATTTCACACGCAAATCGCACAGTTATTAGCCCCAAAAATCAAATGTGAAAATGCGCTGAATAGGATGCGGCGAACCCTTGAAGCTATTAGCTGGTTTGTTCGAGCAATTACCAATATAATTTCAAACTGTTTGCAGACTGCCACGACTCAGTGTGTGCACGAGTGTGTGTGTGTGCGAGTGTGTGTGTGTTTGGGAATATGGCACAATGTTGTTTTTCGTTTTCATTCCTGTGTTTGCCTTTTATGGCTGTAAGCGATATTTGCAGTAACAGCAGCAGCAGCAGCAGCTTCGCTCAGCCAGAAACCGAAACCGAAACTGCGACTGCGAATGCAAATTCAAATGCCGTGCGATGCGATGCTAGTTGAATTACTCGTTGACTTGGCCGGCTGCTGATGCTGATGCCAAATGGGTCAAAGTGGCAGTCAGCCAGGCGGGTATCTGGCAAATAACGTTTGCCAAACCAATACACACACACACACACACACACACAGCGAGCGAGTCACATATGAGTGTGCGCTGCAAAGTATGCAACAAAAAACGAAATTGTGCGCTAAATTTGAAATCAAACACAAAAAAGGCAAGTAAATAAAGCAATGCGAGTGAGAGACTGCGTGGAGCCAAAGGCAAATAGAAAGATGCACACGGTCTGGGCACAAATGTTAACACAAAGCACCACACACACAAACGCTCGCACACACACATGCATACAAAGCGGGAAACCGCATGGACAAACATTAGTGCAAGCGCTGAACTATGGGAAATTTGATCCGTTTTTAGTGACATTAATTCATAACTCGAAAGCAACATGCAGAAACTATTGGAAGAAGACCCTCTGATTTGATTCCTAAAAACCTATATAATTTTCATTCCTTTTGAAAGCGTTTATTTTACATATTCAGTGATCATGTTTTCGCAATTCTGGAAACAGACCTATTATTCGACTTATAGCTTAACCGTGATGTGCTTTGTTTACGTTTATGATATGAGACTTTAAAGCTCAATGTTATGTAATGCTGACAGCTCTGTTAATTGGCTTATTACTTAACAGTAACGAGGCATTGCAATGCCTTCAATGCATTGATGTTATGCTATGTTGATTGCTCTATTAATCGGTCTTTTGCTAAACAGTTCACTGTGATCTTTTAACATTTAAGGCATTGAAACTCAATGTTATGCTATGTTGACAACTTATTGCTTAAAAGTGCTGTCTTCTTCTAATATTTCTGGTATGAGGCATTAAATCGTGATAAAATATCAACTTAATGAAGTTATCAAAACATTATTTTAGCTCTAGTAATGCCACAAAAAGTCATCGTTGGCTCCATAGTGCGCTGCCCGCAACTCCGGTTGCCCCATTGCTTTTGGCCTGGTCACGTACAAATCCGATTTGCACAATTCAAATAACGTAGATTTTGAGAAACGCATTGCAAACAATTTTGTTGAAAATGAGAGAATGTGAGGGAGAAGTGAGTGAGTGGGAGGACATGTTTACTTCGCTTTGACGGACCGATGAAGTTGCTAAAAGAATCGCATCGAGTTGCAGTTACAATCGCAATCGCAGTTGCCGCTGCTGCTGCTGCTGTTACAGCTGCTGCAGTCGGCCGTGAATTACGCGCCGCTGGGAGTGAAATGCGCTTCGCAAATGGCAACGCACTCGGTTTTATATAATTTTAATTAATTTTTTGCGGTCAGCTTAAGTTGTGCAGCTCTCATTTTCGCATTCGCCATCGTCGTCGAATGTGTCGTCTCATTTTCCTCGACACTTTCACCGTGACATGTTTTTTAATGCTCAACTTTGCTTTCGTTTTAATTAAAACTGTGTTTTAATGCGCTTTCTCCCCGCTTACAACAAATGCGCAAGTTGTGTTCTTCTACTGTTTTTAATTTTTTTTTATTTATTTGTATATATCTCTCTTGAATGTTTATTTAAAGTCCTGGCCAAGGACAACTGCACTGGGCACCCGCACTTGTATTTATTTACTTGTGCAGAGTACATGCATATTTTTATAGCCACGATTTCTTTCCTCCATTTTGCATTGTGGTGTGTTCTTTGTTCCGTTAAGCGTCAACATTGGCGCCTGCTGTGCATTCGGGGCAAGTTCAGAGGTTGCATCATCGTCGTGCAGCCGTGCAGCTGTGCAGCATCATCCATATCCATGCGGCGTGCGGAGTGCGACATGCGGCATGTGGCATGCAAATGGAATGCAATAAATTGCCAAAGCCAAGCACAAAATATGCCAACATTAAATGTCAAATAAAAATTCAAAACAAAAACTCAAATCAAAATGGCAGATTGTGCATGTGCACATCATACATTTTTATACCCCTTACTCATAGAGACGAAGGGTATTCTAACTTTTGTGCCGGCAGAGAACAGGCAGAAGCAGAGGAAAACAGGCAGAGCGAGGAATCTCTGAATCCATATACTCTTGATCAGCGTCAACAGTCACGATGATACAGTAATGTTAGCCTGACCGTATTATTGAATCCTGATTCGTTGCAATATCAATTTTTGAAGTTATATAACAAACAGTTTCATATGGTAAAAAAAAACAGCTGCTGCTTTGGTTGGCAATATAGTATAGTATATTTTGAATGTAATAATATAACAATATGCCTTCGATATATTTTAGCATTATGCACTTTATAGTATATATTAAATTTAATAGCTTATTAATATACCAATTATAGCCTTAGATGTCTTCATAGTATCTTCAGTATATTAACTTAGCATAATTTAATAATAGCACACTCTTTGATATAATAGTATAGCGACGAAATGTTGCCTTTTAATGTAATAGTATATCGACATACCAAATATAGCCTTTGATATATATTAGTATTTCTGCTCAGTATATTAATTCAGTATATTTTAAAAATGCTGCACTTTTTGAATGTAGTAGAATATGTGTATACCAAATATAGCCTTCGGTATATTCTATCATTACTTCAGTTTATTAATTTGATAAATTTTAAGAACACTCAAATTGGGTAGCGGGTATCTCAAAGTCGATCACACTCTCCTGTAGCTTTCTTTCTTGCTCCTCTCTTTATCTGTCTCTCTAGCTTGCACATCTGTCTCTGTCATATTTCTTTAACATGTGTCCCAGAACAGCACCCTCTGTGACATTGCGTATGCTCTAACCAGCTGCACAATTGGCTTCACAAAACAAACAACTTCATCTCCAACTATCCATCTCGCTCTGAGCGGAACATTGTTGACAACAAGTTGGCTTAAAAGCCAAGCCCACATCCTTCCAAGACAAACTGGGCAGAAAAATTGCAATGACAGCGCGTCAGCACAAACTTCAGCTTCCCACTTCAAATTTATGGATGCAGTTAAGTTGCCTTGAAATTAAGTTGCAAGCTGAATTTACACACTCTCTCTCTCAACGCTCTCAGTGTTATGCGGGTCAGTTTATGAGCTGTGCATAAAGCTGTGTGTTAACTGTTTAAAATGTGCTTAAATGTGCAGCATTAGCCTCACTCGTTATTATCATCTCACACACACAACTCGCATTTTATGACTGCCCTCGGTCGCTCACTCGCCTTCTAGCTGCAGTCAAATAAACACACACTTCGCTGCGCCTCATAAATTGCGCATACTGCAATGTGGGGCATGCTTCAACAGACACAGCCACAGCCACACAAAAAACTTAAAAAAAGAGTAAACCACAAGAACCACAGCAACAACGGCGACAACAACAAGCATTTTGGCATTTTTATGACAATCTTGTGCTGCGCTTTTGATGCTGATGCTGCAGCAGCAGCAGCAGGAGTAGTCATAAAACCGCAACAAAAGCAACTTAAAGCGACTGTGACGATGCCACACGCTGCGTATACGTAATGTGATTTGCTCTCTTAATGACATGTAAGCCGATTTTAACAGATTCCTTCCACCCTGACCTGTTTTAAGCCGCAAACAATTCTTAATTTGATTAGAATTAAGCGCCACATAATAAGATCAACAAATTGTGCGCGTCAAGTGAAATTTGAATGCAATTCCCAAATGGCTACATTAAGAGTTGAAAGTGTATCAAATATTGTTTACTTTGCAAGATTAATCTGCAAATATTCCACTTTCAAAGGCAAACGAAAATAAAGTTGTTAGGTGGAATGCTTAAAGCAGGGGAAAGGGGATAAGGAGTGGAAAAATATAGAAAAGATAGCGAAGCTTTTTCTCTCTCCCTGATAAACTGAGATGAGTTGGAAGAGCAACTTTGTGAAATTGTGGGACCTCCTCGATTGGATCTCTGCCAAAAACTGGAAAGAAAGACTCAACGAAATAAGAGCCAGATAGAGAGGAACTGCGAAAAGAACGGAAACATGGCACAACTGGAAGTTAGAGTCTACTTTTCAGATAGCAAAGCAGCAAAAAAGTTTCGAGCACTAAAACTCCCTATTGTGTAAGTTTCTTTAAATTCAAGTGCCAGCTAGTTTTTAAATACAACAAGAATTTCACCGCTGAAAATAATAGCAGAAAAAGACTTTCGATAGTTTTTATTTTCACAGAATTATGAAATCATAAGCGAAGATACTTTCATATAATAAATCGGCTTTTGGTTTAGATAATTTCTTCAAGTCAATTCTATTATAAAAAGCATTAAGTTCTCTGAGTAGACATTATATCTATATATTTGAGTTCATTAATTTAACTACAAGTGCCGAGAGTTTTTAAATGCATTAAAATCGAAAAAGACTTTAAATAATTTTCAAGATATAAGAGAAAAACCAAGTATGCTTTCACATAATAAATTGACTTTTAATATACATACATATAAAATATATTAAGTCAGCCGGAAAAGAGCCGGAAGAAAAAGAGAAAAATACTTTAACTTTTTCAGAAAAAACAGTCAGTTCTTAAATATGGGAATGTTAAGAGCAAAGCGATAATATAATTTACAACGAGTATAAGCAATAAGTTCTTCGACTGGTCATTATTCACTTATAAATCAGCCCATAAGTAGAATCATAAGAAAAGCTCTTAACAATAATAGACTTACCTTCATTCAGTTCATAACTAAAGCTTCCTTTATTATATTCCTGAGCATGTGTATATTAATAATGAAATGACTTTTAATGCTAACCATTTTGTCAAATCAAAGCACAATTCTCAAGTGAAGTGAATCTTTAATTGCAGTTTATGCTCTTAATTGTGGCAGTAATTGCAGTTAGTTTTCTCCCTGAACTACTGTTTATTTATTGACTTTCTGCAGCAGTTCGTTTTCCCTGTTGCTGCTGCTGTTCATTAATTAATCAATTTTTAAGAATATGCTGTAAATGAGCAAAGTTTGACTTGCAACACGCAGCTCAAGAAGAACAAACAACAAAATGAACAAATGGCATGAGAATCTGTTGCCTGAAGCGAAATCTTTAGTAATTTGTTTTGTTTTCTTGGCGCTTTGTGTTGGGCTTTCTGTATTTTTTTTCTTTTTTTTGTATTTACAACTCCAGGTGGTATTTGGAGTATACAAGAGTATCTGCAGCAGTTCGTTAATCCCCGTCCAAAGTCAATAAATATGAAGGCAGCAGGCAGGCATTGGCCGTTGGGCAGGTGGGAAGAAGTGAGGGGGGAAAAGCAACTTTTATTCGTGCTGAGTAAATTTTATGTTGCGTATAATTAGAGCAAGTTCTGCCCTGCAGATTATTTCAGTGGGCGGATGTTTGGACAAGTTAAGGGAGCTGCTGCTGCCAGCCATTTAAGTTAATTTCGCACAGTGAGCGCGTGTGTGTTTATGAGTGGGCGTGGACAAGAGAAGCAGAAACAGAAACAGAAGCAGAAGCTGGCGGAAGACTGACCACTAAACAAGGAACAGTTGACCCAGAGAAACCGAGCAAGTAATTGAGATTGTAATCGTTACTTACTCGCACAGTCAATATACCCAATAAGCGGGCGAGAGTGAGAGTGAGAAGTATCTCTGGCTGGGTGTGAAACTTTTTGGGGCATTAAGTTATTAAGCCGTTTGTCCTTGTTGTTGATGTTGCTCGTTGCCAGTTGTTGGTTGCTGGTTGTTGGCTGTTGTTGTTGTTTGCTGTGGTTGCGGCCCAAGTCCAAGCTGTTGGCCCAAAAGGCATATTGAAATATGCTGTAAGCAATTAATAACATGCCCATGGCCAGGCCATTTTGTGGCTCATCAATGGCAACGATAGCATCGATGGATTTCCGATATCTTCTTCCATTCCTCTCGCTGTGTTTTGTGTGGGGGATTTTAGCAGACATTTTCAATGCCATGGCACGTAATAACGACAATGAATTGCACTTGAAACGAGAGAGAGACAGAGTGAGATAGAGCACTGAAAGTATGCAGCGACAATCCTGGGGACGAGCTTAAGCGCTTTACCACGCCCCCTTCTGGTAGCAGCAGCAGCATCATCGTCATCATCGTCATCGTCATCGACAGACAACAGACTAGAGGGCGAACTGTACGTTTTTCAATATCAAACAAATAGACAACGAATTACATTGTAAGTAGCTCACGTGCTTTGGATTATGCGTGATATGCCTCGAAATTACTTCATTAGCAGCCACAAATGGCGTCCTGCATGTTAAATACCAACAACTGCACACACACACGCAGAGAAAGAGAGAGAGAGAAAGAGCGAAAGAGACTGAAAGTTCGGATTGTCATTTTTTATGCAAAGCAGCTGCGCTGAAATTTGCTAAACAGCGCACACAGAAAAACTACAACCAGGCATTTGTTTTTGCTGAGCAGCAGAAGTGTATGTGTGCGGGTGTGCGCGTCTGTGTGTGTGAGGGGAAAGAGGGGATCATTAGGTGAGAGCGGTGGGAAAATGGCACTTAAATGGCATTTGAAATGCGCTTAATAATCAATATTTTGAGGTGATAATTGTGTGCGTGAGTTGCCAGTTTAACTTGTGTTTCTTGTCAGCATCACAAACCACAAAAAAAGACAAGTTAGAAAGGTATAATCGAGTGTGCTCGACTGTGAGATACCCATTTTCAATAAGAGCAAAACAGTGCGGTATTAATCTTAAAATATACCTAATTAATATACTCAAAAAATACTAAGATATACTGAATGTGTGTGCTCGACATACCAAACAAATATACTAAAAATTCTAACATACACTGAAAGTTATATTTGGTATATTGATATACTCTTACAATACTTAAAAAATACTAAAATATACCGAAGACTATATTTGGTATATCGACATACTTCTTACATTCAGAATATACACAAAAATTAGAGCTTTATCTGTTATAGTCTCCTAGATCCAGGACATGGCTATATCGTCTGATCAAGAGAATATATACTTTTTTGCGTCGGAGATGGCTCCTTCTATCTGCTACTTACAATTCATGCCCGCAGAAAGTCATAATACCCCTCTACCCTATGGTTAGTATGTATAAAAAGGGAAATGTGTCAGCAATGGGAAATGGCAAATGGCAAATGGAAAGTGGAAGCGGCATTCGCAATCTATTTGCCATTTACATTTTCACCTGCTGTGTGTTTGCGCATTAAATCAATTTGCCAGGCATCGCACGATTTTCTTGATTTTTCGCATACCGACTGAAAAAATAAATATCAATTTTAAAACGGAATAATAAACAATAATTCGGCTAACATGGAAAAAAGCAGACGGCAAACAGCATTTATTTGCATCAATCATACGCACCGTGTGATTAAATCGTATTCCGTATATACAACGCAAGCAAGTCAATGAATAATTCCTTTTAAATTGTTCACTGAGCAAAACAAGCAAATTGTTGCGCATACGCACAGTATAACATTGGATTGAAATTGATTCTTAAATTTGAATTAAGTAAAACGATACAAAAAAATAAAAGAGTGCTGCACTCAACAAAGTAATTAAAATGCAAATTCAATGCAGTGAATTATATTTCTATTAAAAACAACTATTAAATGCACAATCAATATTAATTTCATGACGTAAAACGCAGCAATTATTTGCATTAAAGTGAAAAACAAATCTATCAATATTAAAAGTGAAATACATATTGCATTGCGCGTGCAAATTTGTGTCGCAATTAAAGCTCTCTCTTTACTTTACACACTTTTGAAGGCAATCACGCATACGCCCCGTGCGACGACAATATGGCCGGATATTTGCATTAATTTTAATTTAATATTTCTTTCACTCGGCTTTTTTGCCGTATCGTTTGTCGCTGCGACAGTAGCCACAGAATTAAATCAAAAGGCAACAATTTTTTCCATCGTATTTCCTGGTCAATTTGCGTGCGATAAAAAAATTGATAACGTAGTGAGTGTGAGTTCGAGGTATGCGGTAGAATATTGAAAATGCCGTGCATTGGATTTGTGCTCGTAAATTAACTCAATTCATCGATGCTCACAGACTGATTTAATTAACAGCAGCAGAAGCAGCAGCAGCAGCTGACCAAAGGCGAGTGCATTTTATTATAATTATTGTGGCACACTGAGAATTTCACATTGTAGCGAATTGCGAAAGGATTTGCGAAAGGATTTGTGGCAAACTTTTTGGCCAAGTTGGTGCACGCAATTTAACGGCAGAGTCACGTGCGAGCTCGAATAGAATTAATAAGCCAACATTGCATGTGTACGAATGTATGTAAATGCGCCACATGTGGCACAATACCACTGCGACAATGTACACGGGTGCGTATACGTAATGTCGCTGCAGCAGCATCAGCAGCAAGGACATTTGCGACATTGTGTTAATGCGGCTTATGTGACATGCTAGTTAATTACTCGCACTGTTTTGTAAGCGCAGGCAAAAACTGCGTCAAACTTGTCGCCAAACAATGAGAAATGAGCAAGTTCCTCTTCGTCTCATTCCCTCATCTTGGGCTTACCACCCTGCTGTGCTTGACTTGAAAATGCTTTTTAACGTCGACTGCTGCTTGAGTTGTTTACTTTACCAAATGCTAGAGAGAGAGAGAGAGAGCGAAAGAAAACGAGTATAAGTGGTGTGTTTGTTGTTGTTGCGAGAGTTGTCGATTTGTTTATTTATTTGTCAAGCTCTTTGGAAAATATATAATTAAATCCAACATTAGTTGAAGCACTTCAAGTGTATTTGACAGCAAAGATTATTTATGCTACTGCCATCAATTTCGCCGAAAGCAATTGAAGATAAAAGCCTAAGCTTCATTCCACATAATTGAACAGCGTCGAGTTTAGGCTTCTTCCATCGCTTCCCATAGCTTGCCATTTAACTCTTCAAAAGTTATGCGAGCACAAATCAAAGTGAATTCCCCGCTTTAAAATGACTCAAATGCCAGAGCAAAAAGTTAAAGCCAAAGCGTCACCGGATGCTTTAAAAGCGTTTGCTTTTGTTCGTTCCACCTCCCAAACAATTTATCATGTTTTCAACTGCATTTCAAAGTTGCGCATAAACCGTGGGACTGTGTTTGCCAAAAACAACGAGAGCAAAAAAAAAGAGAGAAAATGTCACAGGGCGGCAACATCAGACAGTTTCCTGGAAAGACAGCGGCAACAACATTCGTAACAATGTAATTTGAAATGACGGCAACGTCTGTAAACGCGTCAGAGAGTCAGGAGACGAGCGACGAACTCTGACCCTTGCCCTGATCCATGCGTAATTTACAAGTCACAGGCACAACGAACAACCAGAGACAATAACAAAGCGCTTTAAAAACATCAACAGAGACCGAAATCCAGCCGCTGGCCAACAAACAAAAATATCCACAAAATAGAGACAAAATAATGCTTGCCGAATCTGAATCCCTTCAACAAAAAACAAAACAGTAGCCGCGCTGCCGGCGCTAAATTCAAGCATAATCACATAATAAACAAGCGCAAGATGAAATGAGCACAAAAAAAAGGACACACACATACATATAGCAGACAGCTGGAAGGACAACCAGACAGGCGTGTTGTAGGCTTTCATTAGAGCAAGAAGCGAAGCGAAAGAAGGAACAGCCAAAAGCCAACGCGATAATAAATACGAGCTAAAGTGTAAAAAAGAGAGGCGAGCGCAAAAGCAATGCCAGACAACATCAAGATAAACAGGCATAACAGGCGAAAGGATACATGCATAACACACAGACGCACACATACGCAGACACACTCTCACACTCACGCATGTCTCACTCGCTTAACGCTTGAAATTAAATGCGAGTCCAAGAGATTTGTGCTGCATTTGAAAGACGAACAAGTTCCGGCAGAACAAACGGACCGAGCAAACTGTCAGTCTGTCAGACTGTGTGTGCGTGTGTGTGAGTGTGCGTGTGTCGGTGTGTGTGAGAGCTGTTTCCCAATGGTGTTGTTGTGGCTGTCGCTGCTCGCTTTCAGTTTCTGTTTTCCAGCCATTTGCACTGCTTTTTTGCGCTTAATTTCACTCAACTTTTTTTTTCCTTCTATCTTTGTTTTTATTGTTGCTGTTTTGTGGTTTTCCCCACACATATGTGTGTGTATGTTTTTGCGTTATTAAATTTAATTTTTCATATTTATAGCTGAGGTTAGACAAATTTAATAGCCAAAGTTTTTCCACCAATTGTTTTTTTGTTATTTTTTTTTCGAAGTGGAAGCTAAGCTGCATTTAATGTGATTTAAAGGCCAAACGAGTATTGAATGCGAATGAGATGAATATGAATACACTCCCGATAAAGCAGATGAGTCATTGACTTTGAATAACATAAAGTTTAAAGCGCGCACCCCCCGAGGTGATTTCAAGTTCAAAGTTATGAGTCTTCATTTTCCATTTTCTCGCATTCATTTTCCCAATTCTACCATGAATTTCTGAATGATTTGTTGGTCATTTGCCTAATTGGATTCACTGTTGTTGTTTGTTGTTATTTGTTGTTGTTGTGTGTTAAAAGACTCGTCTGGGAAATAGGAACTGAATTGGTATTTTTAATATTTATTATATTCATATTCAAGTTAATTTATATGACAGTTCTCCGAATTGATTAGCCTAAAAACTTTGTGTTTGTGTGTGGGAATTATTTACTGATTTCCAAACTTGTTTCTTTCTCACAGGGCGTATACTTAATGTGATGTGTATCGCATTTCAGAAGGCGTATTTGACAACGTTACACACACGATATGGATGTGTGTATATTAAGCAGTCATGGGGTAAGTGTTTTTAACATTTATTTTTCTATGAATTCAATATGCCAAAGAATTTCTAAAAATATACTTTATTTATATTGAGAGTTATCTGTCTGCTTGAAAGCTCTTCGCAGCTAAAATAATATTCTTAAAGCTTGAACTGTATCGAATGGCTGAAAGTCTTTTCAATTCACTTTTCAACACATGTGCCTGAAAAATATCAGTTTTATTTAAGGAAAATAGCAATATTATTTTATTTTTTTGGGAAGTGAACTTTTTATGTACAATCTCAATATGGATTCTATTATTTTGCACAAGTTCGGCATTTTTCACGAGGTATATTTGTCTTTTAAAACTGAACATTTACATTTTAGTATTTCAGTATTTTGAACATACTAACCTTAACATTCGTTATAAACAAAGTTGGCGTCGAATTCAAGTTTTTCTTTTTTTGTGCAGAGTTAAATCGAAGTTTTCAATTTAAATTGAACATTTAAGTGTTAGTTTTTCAGTATTTTTTAGATACTAACTTTAACATTTTCTATAAGCGAGGCTTATAGCTTGTATTTTATTAAATTAAAATTGAAAATTCAAGTGTTAGTATTTCAGTATTTTTATATACTAACCTTAGTAAATCACACAAGCAAGGTAAGTATTAAATTAAAGCTTTCAACACTGTGTTTTCTTTTCTCAAATTGTTAAATTAAAATTGAAAATTCAAGTGTTTGTATTTCAGTATTTTTTAGATACCAACTTTAACATTCCAAAAAAGCGAAGTTCGCGTCCAATTCAAGTTTTCAACATTGTGTTTCCGTTGTGGAGCGTTGCTAAATCGAATTATTAAATATATGAAGTACTTTTGCTGTCCACTCAATGACTTGGAAGCAATTGACCTTCTGTGGGCAGTTAGTTGCAACAATGTCAAGTTCCAAGTTCCGTCCCCAGATGGCGCCACACACATATAAGTATTTCAAGCACATTCCAGCAGCATTCTCAACTGATTTGAAATCTCATTTCGCTCGATTCTTTTGTATCCTCTTTTGCTTGTCTCCTTTGTCCATCCGTTTTTTCTTGCGCCAAGCACAAATTTCGAATTTATCACATGTTTTGTTGGCTCTTGCCATAATCTCTTTTTGTGTATGTGTGGCAGCTGCATTTATATTTGCTGCTGTTGATGCTGCTGTTGCAGTTGCACGTTGTACAAAAATTCTTGTGATTCGTTTAGCGCGTTGCGAAATTTGCGCTAAATTGTTATTGTACGTGTGTTTGTGTGTATTTTGTGCATTATTTAGTTGTTGTAGTGATTGTTGTAGTCGTTGCTTTGTTGTCTAAAACATTACAAACAAATTGAGTTTGGCTCGAGTGATGCTGCCCTGACTTTCCAGCTCTGTCCCCGTGTCTCTTTTGGCCAGACAGTCGACAGCCGCTGGCCATGGCCCCGACCACGCCCTAGCGCCCCTAAAAGTGACTGCAGCAAACTGTTTTTACTTTTGGCCACATAGAGACTCGAGCAGCCAAAAGTCATTTTAGCTGCGTTGTTTTTTTTTTTTTTTTTTTCTTTTTGCTAACTTGGCCCACTTGTAATTTATGAGTTTGCGCCTCAAGTTGTATGCCACACGGTGCTGCTGTAGCTGCTGCTGCTCCTCATTGCAGCGGCTTATCGTCATTTTGTTGCTGTTGTCGCCAGTGTTGCTGCTGTGGTTGTTACTGCTGCTGTTGTTGTTGTTGTCGTTGCTTGGCAGTTTATGAAAACTGCAGTGGCAAATGTTTGGCTTTGCTGCTCGTCTCTCGTTCTCCCTTTGCTTTGCTTGCTGTCGAGCTGCGCCCCCTGGAGTGCAATGTCCTTGTTTATGCGCTGACACTCGTTGCTGTTGTTGCTGTTGCTGCTGATGTGTCGCTTGATTGAATTGTGTCCTTGTCAGAGTCATGTCCTGCAGCAGCCTGCTGTTGCCTGCCTGCAGCTGTCCTCGTGTGCGTGCGTCCTGCTCCGCTCTGCTCTGCTGTTGTGTTTTGCTCACCTAAAAGTTTAATTAACTTTTCAGCTCAATTTCTAAACACGCTTTTTTGGCATTTCAGTTTACGTTTTTACATTTTATTTGCCGCCACAAAAGTTGCGCTAAATTTCATTTACAAATTCAGCAGAAAAAAATTATTCATAAAGAGTTTTTGTATTTTTTGCAGCCCCAAAATAAACCGAGCTTAGTTTTTGTTTCCTCGCTTTTGATGATTTCTGCTCTTGCAGCTTACAAGTCACTCTGAGTGAGTGTGTGATTGTGTGTGTGTGTGTGTGTGTGTGTGTGTGTGTGTGTGTGTGTGTGTGTGTGTGTGTGTGTGTGTGTGTATTTGCCTTTTGGACTGTCAACTGACTTAAAATGACAGCAACGGCTTTTGACAGCTGTAAGTTAACGGTATTACAACTGACAGCTGGCGCGCTCTATGTATTTGTTTATCATTATGTGTGTGTGTATGAGAATGAGTGTGTTTGTGTGTGAGTGTGAGTATGTGTTTTGGTTTAAGGATGTGCACAAATTTATGTTTATGTTAACAAAGTCGAGCCATTCAAGTGGCAAGCGCAAAACAAGTAAGCGAGGTAAGCAAGGCGACACACATATCCACACACAAAAGTGTAAGGAAGAGGGTGGAGAAAGGGATGTAGTGGTGGGAAGGAAGTGGGGCAACCACTGAACCAATGCCTCCTACACACACGGCGAATGCAGTCATGTGCGCAATGCCGAAAACATTGTAACCGAAAGCGAGTTTTGTGGCAGATAAGCGAGATACAACAACGAGACAACAGCGAGAAAGAGCAACGACGCTTGGATGGCTGATAATATGCAATGAGATTGAAGTACACTGAGCGAAATAAAATGTGAAGTGAGTTGAGTGAGACCATGACATTGATGAGCACTGACAACTCACTCCGCTTCCGCCTCCTTGGGCTGATTAGTGTGTCGTGGCTGCTCTCCACCCTGCGACTGATCCATGGCCTCCGCTGCAGCAGCTGCCTCCATTTCAGCCTTGTGCTTCTCCTGCTCCTCCTGCATGCGACGATTCATCTGCGCCGAGTAGTCGGCAAACGTCAGATTAATGTCGAACGGTGTGCGCACAAAGATGTTGGGCGGTGCATAGTTGTTCTGTATGGGCCAATAGAAGCTATCATCGTCGCGGCCAAACGGCACCTTGCCATACAGATCAGCAAACTCCTGCAGCGTGTAATAGAAACGCGTAGAAGCGAGCACCAGTTCAATGCGTTGAATCTCCGGCAGGAGTTTGCGAAACACATCCGGAGCCAGTTGAGTGGAGGCTAATGCTAAACTGGTCTTGGCCTGGTAGGAAACACGCGGCGGATGATCCTCCTCGCTGCCTTCGAAGCCGCCCTCGTTATCGGAGGGTGGATCCATTGTGGATTCGGCATGTGAGAGATCTGTGGCGGTTAGGCCACGCGGTTCAAGGCTGTCGTGCACAAGGCTGCAGATGGTGTGCATCTTCTCCTTGATGATCAGATGCTGTTTGCCCATCAAATACTCATCGGTGGGCGTCGAAGGCGGAAACTTTTCGTTGAGAAAGGCGGCTGGAATGCGGCGAAAGACAAGCTCCCTGGTGTAAAGCTGCAGGGAAGAGAAGATTAGTTAGTTGGTAGTTAGAAGATTAGATAACTTCTTATAGGAGCACATTTTAAGCAGCACTTTTTGATAAGCTTTTTGTTCTTACAGAATATGGTCACACTTCCTCAATGAAGTACTTTCATTCAAACTTCCAATAATGTGTAAAAATAACAAATACCGACATTCTCAATAGCAAAGGTTGTACAAGTGAATAGCACAAGTTGTCCGACGTAAGTAACCCAAGCTATTGAACGAGATCTACTCGTATTTCAATCGGTTAGCTTCAGATTTTTACCGCAACTCAAAAATGTTATTTTGCAAAAAGTGCCACTGAAAAAGTGTGCTTAGCAAGAGTGTTAAATGCTGTCTTACATCCTGTATGTGATCCTCGATGAGCACCACACGATTCGATTGCCAATAGTCGCCGATGCACTTCAAGAGCTCGCCGCAAAAGATGCCCATCATGTCTTCGCCACTCTCCAGCATTAGCATCGTATAATCATTCATATAGACAAGCAGTCCACACATGGGATCAGGAGTATAAGACAAGTAGCGACACTTCTTCTGCAACTCCTGCAGCTTCTCGGTGAACAGTGTGTATCTATCCTTGGGTCCTGCTTCGAGCTCTGCCTCCGCCTCCAGCTCTTCGGCTTCATCCTCACCTTGAGCATCATCGTCGAAATCAAAGTTAAAAGTGCGTGTCAACGTCTCCTTTTCAGGATCCTGCGCATCATCAGGTTCCAGCTTGGGCTGCGTCGGCAACTCTTCCACTGTGGATGCCTGTGAATAGTGCTCATCATCGCCTCCGCCCATCACTTCGGCTGTCTTCAAGGTGGCCGTATCGCCATCCAGCTGAGGACGCGATGCAGCCATTGTGGCAGCTGTGGCCGCATGTGCCGCAAGTGTGGCATGTGTACTTTGGTTACTCTCGCGTTCCCGTTCCACATTCTTGGCGAGTATGAAGATGCGTTGATAAAACACCGAGGTCTTCATCTCTAGCAGCTCATCGTCCACGTATTCCACCAGTGATTTGCGCACCTGAAAGATCAGCGGACGCTTTAACGTGAAGCAAGGCTGTCGGGTCGGAAAGGTTTGTCGGGACTTTTGACCTCCACTCATCGTGGAGGCGGTGCGTCCTACACGACTCCCGCTGCTGGCCATGACTAAAATGAAAATTTGCACCACGAGTTGTTGTTATTGCTGTTGTCTGGCAACAGTCTGTTTAAAACGGTTGTCAGGCGATGACAACCAAATAAGTCAAAAGCTTAGCTGGGACTTTGTTTTGGGTTGTGTTGTGTGAATTGAAAGTCAAGGCTAATTTCTCACAGTGCACGCTGCCTCTCTGTCAAACTGTTGTTTCGTGCTGTTGCTGCCTCAATTATTATTATCATTCGCTTGAAATCCAAAACGTTGTGCTTGCTTGGCTTTTGCTTTTCAGCGAGTTAATTTATTCATGGCGCATTTATGAGCAACTACAACAAGGCCAAAACATCATCAGCAACAGCAGCAGCAACAGCAACACCAACTATAAAGGTAGCAAATGTTGTTAAACTTCTTCATCAGCGTTGTTACAATCTGTTGGAGCTGCTGCTCTGGCTCTCAGCTTATCGCTCTGACTCGCTCTCTGAAACACTTGGGCATACAACATGTTGAAATGATAATGAGCGAAAATTGTTTTTTGACTCGCTCCCCAGGTGTTTTCCTTTCTCTGTGTGTGCTGCACACAAAAGCCAGACGCATTTGGAGTCCTGGGCGAGCGTCTTATCCTTGCGGGGTTGAGTGGCCTGTTTACAGTTTAGTTTATTGGCTCGAAAGTTGCGTAGCAATTTGCGGCATTTGTTTTCATAAATACACACTTGTCTGTCTCTCTCTGTCCGTGGTCCTGACAGCCACAGGCTGAGCCTTGAGACTGCGATTACAGATAGCATTAAGCTCCTTTTGGGGTTTGTCTTAAAGTGCTGTTTAAAGCCAGCACGGCTCTTACTTTCACTGCACATGTGTCGACATCGACATCGGCATCAGTTTCGCTTTCGCTTTCGTTGTCGTCTGGCAAACATGTGCAGTCAATGCTTCACGAGCTGAGAGCTGAGAGTGCCGAGAGCTGCGAGCAGCGTTGATTGCACCCAAGTTCTTAGTCAATATTTGTCAATTTCAATGAAATGAGAATTTGACATGCAAGCAAACACAACCACCGACAGCAGGCACCTACATCCATCCATCCACATTCACTTCTACAATCGCAGTCACAGTCATCACGTGTATCCTGCTGCTGCTGCTGTTGTAACTGCAGGATGCACAGCCAGCCAGCCAGTGTGGCAGCCCGAGCTATGCAAACAGAGCATCGCATGTCGACGAATCGCATGTAAAAGGCCTTGGACAGAGCCAGAAACAAGGCAGCAAGCCAGCTCGTAGCTCAAACTCAGCGAGACACACCCTCGCACTAAAGGGACAGATAGAAGGACGAACAGGATTGTCGAGGCGGGAGCGAGTAGGTAAATTAATTGCGATTTGTATGCACTGGCATTTTTGTGTGGCAAATTGATTGATGTGCAGGTTATTCGAGTGCCTGCAACCACAGCCAATGCCAATATTAAGCACGTTAAATAGTTGCCAGTGCATTAAGCTAAATCGGAAGCACATTCATTTACGTGTTGCAAACATTGCGACGAAGACAAAGTACCGAGTGCTAGTTGGAGGAAATTAATCTCAGAGATAATTACTTATTAAAGTAAACGATTAAATGTGATACTAGTTATCTGGAAGTAAGAATATTAAGTGTAAAGATTGAAAGAATGTTCAATATATCAACTAGATGCTTAAGGGTAAAATTGTAGTAAGAGTAAAACTATCGAGTTTAAAGGAGAGCCCGAAAGAAACGAGTAACTAAATCTTAAAATATAAAGCATATATGCATATGCATACTACGGATCGTAAGAGATATTAAAGCAAAGAATTTTATTACAACTTAACTTACTTTTTATACCCGCTACCCACAGGGTAGAAGGGTATTATAACTTTGTGCCGGCAGGAAATGTATGTAACAGATAGAAGAAGGCATCTCCGACCCTATAAAGTATATATATTCTTGATCAGCGTCAACAGCCGAGACGATATGGCCATGTCCGTCTGTCCGTACGTCCGTATGAAACACTAGATCTTAGAAATTATAAGAGATAGAGCTAAATTTTTTTTTCGACAGCATTTGTTATGCTTGCACGCAGATCAAGTTTGTTTCAAATTTTTGCCACGCCCACTTCAGCCCCCGCAAATCAAAAAAATCGAATAACAAGCCTAATTTTAAATCTAGAGTTTTGGTATATACAATAATTACTGTAGTAGTTATGATTCCTGAAAATTTGGTTGCGATCAGATAAAAATTGTGGAAGTTATTAAAGAAATACTTTTGTAGGGGCAAAAACGCCTACTTACTAGGGCTTTTAGTTGCTTTGGCCGACAATCCGGCACATTGTGCCGTCTATGGTATATTTTGAATGGTGTACTATATCGATATACCAAACATACCATTTGGTATTTTTAAGTATTTTGTTTAGTATTTTCGGTATATTTTGAAAATGATACCGCAATATTTTGCCTTTATTAGTACCAAGATCGAGAAACGTACAATATAGTTAGCCGCTGATATACATAAGTATAAACTACACAGTGAGTGTAACGAGTGTTTATCTATATTTGCTTTAATATATATTTTCTGGTATATTTTGAATTCTATTGTACATATTAATGTCATCATTTTGTACATTTTGTAAATTTTTTATCACATAAATACACTAAATATCGATTATGGTATAATTTTTAAGTACTTCAATTTGATATTTTTTGTATCGCAGAGTACTTTTTGAATCTAATAAATAGCATATGGAAATATAACTTTTGGTATATTTTAGTATCGTTTTATTGGTATATTTTAATTTGTTAATTTGGTATATTTTAAAGCACCATTTTATTTTCCTTGAAAATGAGTCGTGGGTATCTCTTATGATACATGCTTTCAATAGGAGGCATAACTGTACTTGAAACAAGAGGAAAATTGCATTTCATTTTTCATTAATTGAAAGCCATACAACGAATTAAAAGTATTGAGACAAATCAAGGAACACAATAGATACTAAGAAAATGTTGAACATCTAAATGAGAAAGCAACATACCGAAGACATATGATAAATATTATCACTTTATGTCGATTTTAAACATTCACAAATCATGTATTAAATATTCAGTTATAGCAGTTGTAATTTTGTAATTCATGAACTGAATAAGTTTATTTATGAATTTGCCAAATAAATTTGTGGTTTTCGACCACAACAAAACCGTTAATCTGCCCTCAGGCTGCAATATGTTAGCAAAATGTAAAATGTTTAGTTTGCAATTACGCAAATCAAAATAATAAATTCAATTAAATTGAAAACGGCCCAACGAGTGTAAAACAAAATGCACTTGTATTTACCACTGTTTTGAGTATATTTTATTACACAATTTAATTAAATTATGTTGCGCATCAGCGAGAGAAAAATGAGAGAGAGCACCAAACAATGAGAACGAACATTGAATTGTGGAAAATGCTGATGCCAGTTGCGCTGGCAATTTGTTGGTTGTCACAAAGTTTTACCAATGCAATTAAACTGCAAGCGAGAGAGAGAGAGAGCTGAGAATTGGAATTGAAGCCAGGAAACTGAGAATCGAAAATGATGAAATTGGTGAAATGCATTCAGTAAATGCGACGAGCTGTTTAATCAATTGAATCCTCCGCCCACTGCCACGACCATTTGGCAGGCGAAAGGACCAAAAAATGTCTGCACTTTGCCAATTAATAGCAGCTAATTTCGTTGAGCAGCAGAGCAGAAGGCCTCTTGACCCAAAATCAATATTGTCCTCTTCGCTCTCTCTCCCGCTTTGCTCCATTTTGTGGCCATGTGGACGCGACTCAACTCAATTATATTTTTATTTATGCGTCAACATTCGCGCACTCAACAAATAGCAGCGAGGCATCCTTTATGGCTAGGCCAAAAAGGACTTAGACAATGGCAAATTTATTGTTTCGCCAATCTAAGCAAATTTTTGTTGGCTAAAACTTTTTTGTGTTTGCCTCGCCATTAATAAAGTTATGTATTTGATTATGAAACAGCCGAGCGTAAACGTTACGAATGGATTCAATTGCTTGGCAATTGTAAGAGAAAGACAGCGAAGAGAGAGAGAGAGAGAGAGAGGGAGTGAGTAAAACAGAGACAAATCATAAAAAAGATGCTCTAGCAATATGCGAGTTTTATGACGTAACTTAGCTTTAAATGAAATTGCCCAGTGAAGCCTAAGCGAAACGAAGCTCTAAAACTGATAAAATTAACAGCGGACATTCCCGAAAGCGTTCCGAAAGCCTTATCCTTGGATCAGCGACGCATTCAAATGGTGAAATTGAAGTAGAAGTGCAAATGGGAAAGTGTTCTTGGTCAGTCTGAACCTTTTTTTGCAATCCAACTCTTCATTTCTCACTCCATCTCTTTTCGGCCATTTTCTTGCGGCATTCCAAAATGGCACATCCGTTGCCTAAGCTCAACTGTGAAGTAGTTTTAGTGTGCATGTGTGTGTGAGTGTGTGTGTGTGTATGTGAATGAGTGTGTGTACATTCCACAGATTCTCAGTCTCGAGTGCGAGTTGAATTTTTCACTTTTATGGGGTCATTTAAAGCTTTGGTCGAGTGGCTCGGCTTAAAGTGTTCGACTTGAATGCTGATTTCTTTAATTTGTATGTTTCCAGAATGTTGTGAGAAGAATTTGAGAGGCAGATGATGACAGCAATTAGCATTTAGATAAACGCTTTGTTGCTGCTAGCACAAACATTTTGCATCCCGAAAAATGAAATCAAAATGCATGTGCCATGAAATTGTTGTGAGATCACAAAACAAAACGAAACAAAACAATCGCACAACTGGGCTCAAAATAAAATTGTCTGTGTGAGTGTGTATGTGTGTTTGTGTGCTTGTGTGGGGATATCAGACAATTAAATAACACGCCAGCAAAAATAAAACGAAATTCAAAGTGAACTCAATTTGCTGGCATCTAAATCATTTTTAATTTGAACAACAAAAAGATGTCGCTGTGTGTGAGTGTGTGCAAAAACAATAATAAAATGTAGCATACATATAAGCATAAGTTTACAAACAAATACGCACACACAGAGGCACATATAAAGAGGGGAGCAACAACAGCAGCAGCGAGCGACAACAATAATGCAATATACTCGGCTGCATGTACCGTTACACGCTGTTGCACAATTATTCAAATCCACGAGCCATGACTGCCATCAGCAGCAACAGAAACAGCAGCGAGAGTACCAAGCCACGAGTTGCAAGTTGCTGAGGGGAACAGCAAGCAGCAGCTGCGAGGCAGCGAGAAAGAGAGAGGAGAAGATGTAAAGTCGAGTAGAGCAGGGAGCTTTTACCTTTCGCTATACACTTGCTCTGGGTGTTATCCATTTAACATGACAGCGGCAACACACTGAAGAAGAGTCCATGCAGCTCGCATATATTCTAGCAAAACAGAACGATAAAATGAGCACGTAGATAGTCATGAATCACAGTCCTTTAACTGCAGCAACTAGGGGAATAAATACTGTTGTCAGCAGAAAACAAATCGAGTGACTACAACACATGTTTCTTCATAGATATAATCGATCAAATATAGTTTTTATTATTTATTTATTTACATGTTAATTGTTATACAAAATAATATAATAAATAAAAGAAGGAAGTGCCAGCTACTAAGGCCATCGACCCAAATAGTTTTTAAAATTTGCAAAATGTATTATACAATAAGCATAGAAGAGAGGGTAAAATATATTTAATTAATTCATTCTTTCTTTCTTTAAGATTATGCTACAAAATGTTTCATATGATAAGAATGGAAAAGAATATATTTATTTTCAATTTGCATAAATTTTATGCACGCTGCTTAAAATATCAATCTTATATTTATCAAATTCTAGACACGAAACGAACAGCACAATAGTATTTATTTAATAAGCATCTTTTTAGGAATTTGATTTAATATTTTAGTAAAACTATTAGCGATATATTAGCGATATATTCTTCTAATAATGAATTGATGTATTTAGTTATCCAATTATAAGTATGAAATAAACTAATTCTTTGATATAGAATTCTAAGTATTTATGTCGCACCCTTTGCGAAGAAAAAGAATATATTAGTCGTATATTTAATACACATTTATTTGCATTTATATTAAATATAAGAATAAATTCCACTTTTACCAAAAGCGCATCCAGCAAGCGTATTTAAAATGCGACTTCACTCCAATGGCACTTCATTTGAATTTTTTCCTCCGTTTTGCTCTGTTTTGTTTGTTAATTTTTGCGTTGCTTTTTTTTGTTCTTTAGTTTCAACAATTTGTCACAATAACAAAGCATTTGAAATTTGTACAACAATTTGCAGGTTGTATTTTTTGTATAATTTAATTACTCGTGCAGTTGTGAAACGTTTTATTGTGTTCCAAATGCGACCCAAAAAAAGGCAAACTCCCACTGCAAATGTTAACTTGGCATTGTAACTCACAGAATATGCATTAATTAATGCATTTTATTTAAAATGTAAAAATACTTTCGCTTTTAAATTGAACACAGTACCAAAAAAAAAGGAAAAAACAGAAACACACACGCAGCACTAAAGACTTGTAAATCCTGTGTAATTTATGAGCCGCCCACGTGAGTTATATCAGTGCAGACCTGAGCCTTTTAAGCCCAAAAGAAAACAAAGCAAAGCGAACACAACACGGCGAACAAAAGAGACGAGCAAAAAAAAAAACTATCAATTACGATGATCACATTGCTAACAAGCAGCTGCTGCAGCTGATGTGCTTTTGCCTCGTGCCTCGTGCTCTGGCCAAGAGGCTAATAAATACGCCTAAGCACTGTCATTCCATTCGAAATGACAACGCCAAGCAAATTACTTCAAATCAACGAGGGACGATACAAAAGTTGCAGAATATGAATAAAGACTGTGGAGGGAACTGCACGAACAACCCTCGCAAGTAACCAGAGACGTAAGGCAAGGCAAGACCATTAACTGAGCAAAAGGCCTTACGCCTTCCGCCTTTTGGTTGTCTGATGATTGCCTACAGCCTTTGGGCCGCCTGCAACAACGTGGCGTATGCGCAACGTATACAAGTAATAACATGCCCGGCAGCGGGCATAAAAATCTGCGATGACAATGCGTGTGTGTGCCATAAAAAGGCTTTGCTTTGAGCATCAGCAGCAGCAGAATAAAGTCATCCTCTTGAATCTCTCTCTCTTTCTCTCTAAGCACATTCGTCGCGACTTTGGGGTCGCATAAAAAGGTTTCGTCCGACGGCGACGGGCATAATGCCGCTGATTGATTTACCTGTGTGTGAGAGTGTGTTTTGGGCGTGGGTATAAAATTGATGTGTCCCATTTGAGGCAGCTGAATTAAAAGGAGGAGGCGTGAGAAGGTCAACACTGCAGCTGCCTGCTGTTGCTCTTTTCTTTCCTTGAGGCGGTGTCAGTTGTCTTCAGAAGTTACAGTTCAGCTTAAGCTCTCTATCGACTGCCCCCAGCAGCAACAACAGTAGCAGCACAATCAGACAGGCGAACAGCAAAACTTGGTTAGTTAAAAGTGTTTGTCATTGTTGACACCTTTCGTCTTGTCTCGAGAAACTTGAGACAGCGACTTCGTCTCCAGCTCTGACTGCGACAATGACAGCAAACAGCGCAACGCAAAAGGGCAAAGTTTTCTTTTGCCTTGAATACCCTGGAACGGACCTGAGGGGTATGATGCAGCTAACCAGCATTTCTTGCCTTTAACTTTGAACTTTTTACTTGAAATTCGCGTCAGCGTGTCAACTCCAGCTAGAATTGACTTTTGAGCTCTTCTTTCGGCTATGCTTAGTAAAGCTGTTCGCAGGGGGCGTGTCACGTTGATTGCTGTTAAATATTTGGCATCGCGGCATCGTGCAAGTTTCGTAAATCTAATTTATTACATTGGCCAAAGCAGTTTAAAGCCTAACTGGCAACGACACACCAACAACACGCATATTGAGTTTCCCTACTCTGTGTGTGTTTTGCGTGGGTTTATTGGCATTGGTGTTAAGTCAGCTTTTGTTCTGCGGCGTTTGCCACAGATTTGCGAGCTCATGTGACTTTTAGACAAACTCGCCTCACACTCTCTCTTTTGCTTTCTCTCTGTGGCGTACCCCAATTTGCTGTTATGTCTTCATATCATTTGCTGTAAGACGAGACACAACCTCAGCCACACGCGCCATTTATCATTTCGCTTGGGAAATTTGAACAGTTTCAAGTGGCCCAAAAGAAAAAGTGATGGAGCAGCCATCGAGAGCACACACACTCACACTCCCACTCACTCGCTGTTATCTGCTCCATTTAAACTGCAGTTGAACTGCAATCGAGTTGGCATTTCATTACGGCCAGCCATAAAACCAACAGCATCAGCAGTTGCCAAAAAAAACCAAGAAAAAAAAAAGCGAAACTTATCAACGTAAACAATTCAAGCACTTCAACTAGTTTCAGGCATCTCAATAGTGCTCCAGATAACTAGAGAGAGGAGAGCATCGCAGAGGGGAGGAGAGAGTGTAGAGCATACTTGTGGCTTGCTAGATTGCATAATGAAAAGTTCGAGGAGAGAGACGCAAACGAAAACGGGAGCTTCGAAGGAGACAAATTTTTATGAGCAAACTTTCAATTACCGAACTTTTTTGCTGCTTGAATTACTTTCGAAATGTCTTCACATACGGACACACACACAGACACTCACACATGTGTGACACTCACACTCTCGTAGTTATGAGTGCTGTCTGCTGGCAATGTGTTTTCAATGCGGTGGCAGTCACAGCACTCCACAGCACAGCATTCACCTGACCTTCAAGTGTTTGGGCCATTCATAATGTGCCCACGTTTATTACTTTCGCAATTCTCTGCGAGTCAATTTACGAGCGGCTTTTCGCAATTTTTCAACTTGTTACTTAGCTTCAGCAACTTGAGCAATATTTGCCGCATTTTTGCAAAAGACTCTTTTTAAGCAATATTCGCTCCGGAATCCAGGACAAGAACTGGCAAAAAAAGAGCAGAGCAAAGTACAGAACAGAACGAAGCGAAGAGTTTCAGTAGCAATTTTAGCGCCAGCTGCTGTACACATAAACATAAATCATAATCTGTTGGCACAGTACATAAATTATTGACGCTAAAGAGTTCACAATGTGCAAACAACACTCAGTACACACACCTCCTAAGCACACACACTCGCACACCCACACACACACATACAGTGATAATAGCTACTAAACACCTACTTACAGTTTGGAGCGCAGTTATTAAAATGAAAGGCAAGAGCAGCAGTCGATGTGGAGCTGAGCTACATATCACTTACCACAAAAGGTGAAGAGAGCGGGAGAGGGGAGAAGGAGCGAGAGAAGAGCGGAGCGGGGAACAGTTTATCTAGGGTCTGTGAAAGCATTTTGCCAGCTTTTTCTTTAATGGCTGCATATGCAGTCTGTTGTGGCATTAATATCAGAGTAATCGCACTTTCTTTACGCTGCTCCTTTTTCGTTGTGGAACATGGGGCGTATGAGTTATGTGCAGCAGATTCAATTTAGATGTGTTTTAGCAGCAGCAGCATCTACAGCAGCAGAAGCAGCAAGTCAATGGCAATGAGCAAAAACAAACTGCAAAGTGAAAAATATTGATTTTGCCGCAACCTCAGTTTGCACTTTGCTTCATGGTCAGTTTTTGTTAATGCCTTGCTCTGCTATTAGTAATTGAAGCACAATCATAGCTGGATTGAAAGCACAACATTAAATAGGTTTTGTTTTCAATTATCCTGCTCTTTATTTCAGCTTTCAATACGGTAATTACAAATCATAATTGTCTGTTCTCATCTCAATTTTTATGGCTATAAATCAGTCTATCTGACTTTTGTTTATACTGTCTTTCTTAATTACCTTTCAATGAAGCTTGCTTTGAGTAAATTTTTTTTAATTAATAAATGTCATACACTAAATATGTATACTATATACTATACCTCAATCGAAAAGTATTTATTTTATTTTATTGACTTCATTGTTGCTTTCTTCATCAACATTTTTTGTTCCCACTCAATCTCAACTTTTATAGCAATAAATTCTTATTTGTTCAGCTTAGCTTTTTGTTATAGCTTTTTATTTGTGTTGTCTGTATTTCAGCTAAAGTAAAAAATCTTTATTAAGTTGAGCATATTTCAAAGTTAAAACATTCAATGCTTTTAAGTTTGCCCAACATGTTTTCACTCATCCTATGATCCCTTTATTGTTTCTTTCTACTTCAATTGCTCGGACTCTTTAGGGTACTATATATGTACATATGTATATAAATGTATATTAAAATTAAATACTCTGAATATATGTATCAAAATTGGCCAATTTTAATAATTCTTAAATGTATAAATTCTTATATGTCTAGATAAGTTTTTTGTTACAGATTTTCATTTATTTTGCCAATAGCTTTTATTAAGTAAGTTAAAAATATTAAAATCAAATACACCAAGACCTGTTTTTCATACTCACTTTTTGCCTAAGCTTGCCATCAGTAATTGGAATATTTGAATTGACATATGTACAGCAAAATAAATACTCTTTGTCCATCCTAATTTACATGGTTACCGCACAGCAAACATTGAAATCAAAAAACTGCCTCGATAAATTCTTCTCTGTCTGGCTTTGTTGTTCTGCTGTCTGTTTTCGTTGGCTACTTTTTCATGTTGCATGTTGATTGAGCTGTCAAAATCGTAGCCACCTCTCGACTGTGCAAATTTATATAGCTTAATTCCTTGCGACTGTCAGTTCGAATCCTTCCAGTTCGGCTCGTTGCCATCAGTCGCATGTATTTGGTAGTAGACATGGCAATTTAAGTTGCCTTCCGGGCAAGTGCAATCTATATGGCTTAATTCCTCGGCTGTCACATCATTCACGATTAACTCGACTCTGTCAATGCAGCGACACATCTAAAAATAGATTCAACACAATTTTCCCAAAATCTCAACAGACCACAAATACACATACACATACACACACACACACACACACACAGTCTAGAGGCGTGCCAACAACATGTGCAAAATAAAAAAAGAGGAAAACAAAATGTGGATGGAGAAAAAAATCAGAAAACTGGCATTTAAATTTCTATTGGCGTTTTGCAGTTTGCAATCCAAACAAAATTGACAGCATCAAAAGGCGGCAAACAGAGATCGACAGACTGAGAGAGAGACGAGGTAAACAAACACCAGCAACAACAACAGTTTCGACACCAAAGTTTAGTTGAACAATCTGTTGTTGGGTTCGAGTTCCAGCATCAACATTGCCATCTCCATCGACATCACCATCGACATCGTCATTGCCAACGGCAGTCTCATTGATGAATGCTGATTTGGTTGTGAGCCCTTTGCGGAGGTAAACAGAGTGCCAACAAAATGCTACACGAAATGTACAAAATGAACGAAATGTGCTCGAAATTTACGCGAAATGTTCACAAAAATGCTCTCTTAAATTTACTGCAAGGCCTGAGCCCTTTTCCATGTCCTTTCATTCCATGTTAAAGGGCTTCATTAAAGGGGAAACTGTAAAAAAGAAATCGTACGTGTTGCCATTTAAATTTGTCAGTCCCAAAGCAGCGTCAAAGCAGGCAGCGCATTCGTTTTTAGATTTTAGCAATTTATGGGTACAAATAGGGTATGTTAGACTAGGGAGGAGGGGAGCTTAGCGTAAGCTACATTAGTACAAATACATAAAACAAAAGTTCTAGATTACAAAGTAGAAAACATTATGAGAACTTTTCGATCTTCGAGATAATTTCTTGACCCACAAATTGCAGATTGAAAAATTCTCAAAATAAGAATTAAAAAATGCTTCAATAATCTTTTTGAGATTAAAAACTCTTTTTTTTAGATCGAAAAGCACTCCAATTCAAACATTTTTTTCGTGTTTCATTTTCATCTATATTTTAACGGCCTAAATCAAAGAACATTTCATCTTGATTTTAGATGTTGTTGTATGTGTTTAATTTTGATTATTTGGCATTGTTGAATTAGGAATTTACTCCGGAATATCAAGAATATTATATAGAATTAATGTAAAATTTTTATGCTGATTTAAAAATCCTTCTTGGATCAATTTTGACACTCTATTAGAATGATTTATGAATTTATTTTTAGCACTAATGAAACACTTAATGTTGTACATTCCATCTAAAAGAGCAAATAATTATTTCCATTTTGCTAGTATACTTTTTCAATAAATAAACTGTAATTTCAATACAATATTTGAACTATTGATCCTCTTCCTTTGAATAACTTAGCTTTATTATGTCTATATTCGATAATTATTTTAAACATAGTCATATTGATAGCAAATTTAAGGACATAACTTTAAACAATTTACTTAAAAATTATTAATTTTAAGGATTTTAATTATTTTTCAATCGTGAACGATCGGACGACAATATTATGGATGCATATTAGACCGGTAATTTTACACGAAATTTTAATCCTGATTTAGATCATCAAATACGTTGAGAACTTCTGTTAAATATATGTTCTTTTATATCAAGCTTAAGCTTTCTTGATTAAGCTTCTAAGCTCAGACTTTTGAGCCCAATCTTCTAAGCTCTATTTCTGAGTTCAAACAGATAGAAGTTACACAGCTTCGTAGTTTTATTAGAGTTGTCTAAGGTGTTTAATCTGGTTATCATTACATTCTGCAACCATATTACATGCAAAATAGAATCTTTAAGCTTCTTCTAACTCTTTTAGGGTATCCTTAGAGCTGCATGGTTTCGCTTAGCTCTGCAACACTTGAGCTTAAAGTGGGAGCACTTTTTAATGAAGTTGTCGGTGCAATGCTGAAGGACACTTGGAAGATAAATCACTGGGTCAGGATAGAGGTCGTGTGGTTTACCATGAATCATACCAGCCAAGTGGCAAGGCTACCAAGCAGGAGGGGAAAGAGCGAGAGAGCAGTAGGCATCGATTGTGCTGGGTCAGCAATTAAAAGCACATAATTCATGCATCAAATACAGCAACCACAAGCTGTAACTGTGGTAAAAAAAAACCGGGGAAGGGGGAGAATTTGGCTTTTTAAAGGTTTAAGCTGGTTGAGGAAACCTAGGAAGCGGCAGCATAATTAAATTGTAGAACTAATTGGGCTAGAGCTGCCAGCTGATGATGGAGCAGCCACAGCCAGAGCTGACGTCTCTTTAATTATACGCAAAAGAACACGAGAACACGGAAGAAAATGTTGCGTCCCACTGCGGCGAATGAGGGAAAATTTCATTTCGACAGCGAAAATAGCCAGGGAAAAAGGCCCCCGAAAAACTAGAAATAGCATACAGAGATAGAGAGAGAGAGAGAAACGAAACGAAGGTGGAAAGCAACGTGTAGCGACAGCTGCGACAATGACACATGATTATCAGGCAACAACATGGCTGTTATTGTAGTGTGCCTGACCTGCAGTGGCCTCTCCCTCAATTCCAAAAGCCAGTCCACTCTCTCTCTCATGCTCGCTGGTACCTGGCAGCTGCTGTGGCAAAACATATTATAACATATAGCTGGGCATTAGGTAGAAGCTTGGCCAGGACACGACGACGACGTCGTTGTTCTTGTTGTTGCTGTTGCCTGTGGCCAATGGGCATGTCTTGCTGCTGCTGTTGTTGCTGTCGCTGGTACGACACGAGCCATTATGCATGCGTATGATTAATGAGATCATGTTTCTGTTGATGTGCTCAGACCATACAATATATAAACGAACGTACGTACGAACGAGATATGTTAGGTGGTAGCTGAGGCGGCTAATAGCCTTTTGAGCCAGCACAACAACAGACATGACACTGCCTGGCGGATAAGGCCCCCAAACAATATTGTTAACTGTCCGTAATCCGTAATCAAACATTTCAATATCTCTTCCACTCCCACTCCCAATCACCCTCACACTCGATATCTGTATATCTACGCTTGACAAAGTCACTCGAGAGAGGCGAAAACCCAGCGGGTTAGAATGTAAATGCAACGTATTTGGCATTGCCACAGCAACCACAATTGTGCGAGAGTTGTGTATATGTGTGTGGGTGTGTGTATGTGTGTTGGAGTGTTAAAGTGTCTGTGTGTGTGTGTGTGTGTAGGGCGAACATTTTGGACGCAAATCCACTTCAATTTGGTTTCGTTGGCCTTGCGACCGCATCACAAATTCATGACTCTTTGCCCAAAAATGCAGCCGTCACTCACACACTCGCACACTCACACACACACTCACACTAACACACACTAACACTCACACTTGCACACGGATTGGGGTTAGCCATCAATCAAGTGCAGAGGAGCCAAAGGGGCAACATAGGGCAAGGGCATAAGGACAGCGTATTCACTAAAATCGCTTGAAAAATGTTAAAACCCAAAAAAATCGTCACACCAACAAACAAGTAAGAAAGTTACTGTCGAGAGTGCTCGACTGTAAGATACCAGCTATCCATTGTGAATAAAAGGAAAAGAGTGCAGTATTCATTTGAAAATATACTGAATTAGTATACCGCAAAAATACTATAAATACCATAGAGTGAAAAATATACCAGATTGTCAGCCAAGGCAACTAAGATCCGAGTCCAGCAAAAAAAGTACTGATTGCTGCTAATCAATATACTATTAAATTTAAAATATACCATACCGTATAAAATATACCAGATTATCAGCCAAAGCAACTTTGCCCTGCGATTTAATTCTCAGGAATTTTAAATACTATAGTTATTATTGTCTGTACTGAAATTCGCGACTGAAGCTTCAAAATTAAGCTTTCTATTCGATTTTTGTTGATGTAAAGAGGCAGAAGTGGGCGTGACCACAATTTGAAACAAACTTGATCTGCGTGCAAATATAACAAATGCTGTCGAAAAAAATTATAGCTCTATCTCTTATAGTCTCTGAGATCTATGTGTTCATACGGACGGACAGACAGACAGACGGACAGACATATCAAGAATATGTACAGTTTATGCGATCGGAGATGCCTCCTTCTGCTTGTTACATACATTTGATGTCGGCACAAATATATACCCTTCTACCCTATGGGTAGCTGGTATAAATACTGTGCGCCACGTGGCGTATGCGTGTTATTCAGCGTCATCTAACCTCATCGCAATCGAGCGACAACCGCTTATAATTATCCGCGTAACATTTTAATAATTTTAATTTATTTTTAATTAACTAGCCACGAGAACATTTGACAATTTGGTTTTACAAAATTGACGCTTTGAACTCTCTCGTGTCGCGAGAATTTCGTGGCTGAAATCGTTGTCAGTCCGCTCGACGGGAGCTTAGCCCTTTGTTTCGCTGGCAGTTGGCAGTTGGTAGTCGCGAGTTTGCCGCTCAGCTGCACACAATGCTTGTACACACACATTTTAATTTATTGCCAGCGCTGTCTGTTTTTGGGGTTGTGCTGACAGGCGATTTAGATTGATTGTCGCTGGACCGAGCGAGAGAGATTAATTAATAAACGCAGTCGTCAATGCAAAAACTAATTTATAATTGTTTTTTTCCGCCGCTGCTTTGTGTTGCACGCTGCAAATTGGCCAAGACACGCCTTCGACACAGACTGGCCTTGTAATTTATATTTGACGTTGTTTTTGGCATTCATTAGGCTGTCGCTGTCGCTGTTTGCTGTTTGTTGTTTGCTGCTTTCAAAGGTGTCGCGAACGCGTCAAGCAATTCTCGAAATTAATTTCATTTCATTGCGCATTTGTTTTGACATCCCTTGAGGGAGCTGAAGCTTAGCTGACGCTTAAATTAAACGCCAAATATTGCTAAATCGCGTTGAAGGACAAAAATTAATTAACAATACCCCGGCGTCATAGTCTCAGCTTCAATAACTTCGTTCGCATCACATCTCAATGGCTGGCTGGCTGGTGGCGGGGCGGCCGACGGTGCGTATGATTAATATGGTCAGGCATTTAAGTGACCTCCCGGCGCACGTGTCTGGCATTTCTGTGTGCTGCGTTCCATTGCCCTTTTTACAGTTTTAAATTCAACACTGCCACGCCCACCAACGCCTACAGCCGGCCTACGCACATTTCACTCAAGTCCCGCTCTCTTCCCTTTGTCTTTTGTGTGCTCTCCCCCACACATAAATCTCTCAAGTGTCACATAAAATTTCCGCACATGTACGGAATCAAAATGAAAAGCAACAACAAAAAGAGTGTAAAAAATAAAATTGCGACAGGCTTTTTACAGACAACGAATAGCGAAATACACTAAAATAAAGAACATATTAGTTGAGTGTTGATAAAAACTTTATAATTTATAATTTATTCATTTTAAATTGAAACTTTATTCAATGAATAACTGATAGTAGGCACATAATTGTTAGAAAATTGATTACAATGCACTATTATAATAGTTTAACAAGCTGAGAGTTAAAAGAAGAAAGAAAAAAGATTAATTTAAACTGAAATTGTGATTTTTTTGCTTAAGACTTTATAAAGTGACATCATTTTGATTGGAGTCTTTGTTTCATAAATAGTTCATTTAAAAATATTATTGTTGAAAAATACTTTAAAATACACTATTATCGTTAGACCATCAGCTGAGAGTTGAGAAAGAAAAAGATTGAATGCAATCAAACCTTCGTTTTTATTTGAGATTTCATTAAGTTGCATTATCTTAAAGTTAAACTGTATTAAATAGTTATGTTCATTCGGAAACAAATTTTCTTGAACACACATTAGCATAGTGGACACATTATCTGAGAGTTAATCGAGAAGAGAAGTTTAAATTCCATAAAGTAGAAGCCTTTTAAGTAGGTTCAATTTAAATGGAATCCTTATTTAATGAATCGTTACTAGTTTATTTGAAAGTATTATTGTATTACAATAAACTATTGTAGTGAGTAAATTAGCTAACAGTTAATTGAGCTGAAGTTTAAATTTATCTGAACTGAATTCTAGACTTTATAAAGTGGGCTCAGCTTAAATTGAAAATATGTATATATTGAAAAGTTATTTGATAAACAAAATTCATAGAAAATATATTGCTATAAACGATATCTTTGTAGTTAAAGAAGAAGCAACATTTATTTGCTCAGAAGTTTTGAAACTCAGATTAAAGACTTAATAAACCAAAAAAAGAAGAATTTTAAAAGCAAAAGTGCTGCATTAGCTGACTTAAACTCTCTCCATAGAAAGTGTATTTCTTTTACTAAGTATAAGCAACAAAAAAGAAGGGGAAAAGTGAGAGTGCGAGAGAAAGTGAAGCCGTTGAGATGGCGGCACTCAGAGACCATGGTGCAATAAGTCAAGTTATCAAAGTTAATAATTCTTAATGTTAGTGCATAAATAAGACGGGGGCAATGAGGGGCAGACGGCAGAGCGACAGTCAGAGAAAGCGACTGATACAAGCAGCGCCGAGGGAAAGCAGAGGGACAGCAGAGGGACAGAGGAACAGACGATATGTCACTGGCAGTGCCCATAAAAGTATGCTACATGGCAGGCAAAGCGCAGAACTTCAAATAAATACAAAGATGAATTTTTTGTAAATTTATGCAAAAAGGCAGCAAAGCAGCAAAGGCACAAAAATGAGTGAGAGAAACAGTGAAAAAATGAAAGAAAAAAAAACTGAACTGATGCCTAATTTGCATAAAGAAATCGGCTGGCGGCAAAGGAAAACGCCGAAATATGACTGTGACTCTGGCCCTCTCGCTCGCACACACTATACCTCGCTCACTCTCTTGCACCTACACATGGCATCTCCAATTGTATATGTGTGTGTGTGTGTGAGTGCTGCCAGTTCAGTGGCGCGGCAAATATGAAACTCAAAGTGTTCATGCTGACATCGCGACATAAAATTGTATACACACACACACACATATGAGCTCTGTGTGTGTATATGTGTGTGTTTGTTTATATAACAACTGTTTCCTTTTATTTGGCAGGCCTTTTGTGGCTAATAGCGCACACAGTTTGCCCAGCCAGCGAGAGAGTAAGAGAGAGAGAGACAAAAAGCAAGCGTAAATGCCACAAAAGCCTCGCAATAAAGCGCACAATGATCCATGCACACACCAGCAGCAATAACTGTATATCTGTATATATATATATGCATGTGTGTGTGTATGGGCAGAAGGGCAGAAGAATTTGTCATTTGACCATTGGCAGCATTGTTGTGGTCAAGTCAACAGTTATCGGCTTTGGGATTCCCTTTTTATCAAGGTCTGTATGCATATGTTGCTTGTCCATTTCGTTGTCCTTTGGATTTGTCCAATTGGAAACGACATTAATTTTAATGTAAACCCGATGACTCGATAAATACGCAAATCTGCCCATACAGAACTACGGTATTATTAAGGTTGCCCCATCAATATATTACTATTTAAATTTAACCCTCTCTCTCACACATTTAATGGCCAAATACTGAGAATCGCTGAGGGCGGCACATTTTTATTGCACACACATTTTCTGCTTAGCACTAAACTTGAGAAGCGCTGCGAAAGGCGCCTAAACTGTAATAATCTGAACAAAACTATTACTGCTTGAGGCATGTCGTGTAATAAAAGCGAAAATCTTGATTATTTTAAAGAGGAAAGCGTGGGACTTAAAATTGTGATATATGTATACCAAAATTTAAAAAAAAAATGTATTTCATAAGCTAGGAAATAGTATGATGTCTTAAATCTAAGTAGAACAATACTGATTATTTGGAGTTTTTAGTTTTTTAGCTGTTTAGATTTTGATTTATTAAATAGTTGAACCAATTCAGCAATAAGGTACCATAACAAAATAATTTAGGAAAAACTCATTCAGGCCAAACCTCATACTCATATCATAAGGACGTATGGAGTATTAAAAACTAGGATATCTGCCTTTAAATTTAATGAAAAATACAAAATTGTATGAAATTTTACATCTAAAAGGAACAATTCTTATTATTTGGAGTATAAGCTACTAACTATGACTTCCAGCTTTAAATTTATTTAAAATTACAAATTTATTTAAAATTACAAATAATATATATTTGATATCTAAAAAGATGAATAATGGGATCTTGGAAAAGTTTAACTATACCTTTAAATGTAGATTTAATAATAATTTAGCTTAAAGCTATGCATATGAAAAAGAAAAGTAAAAAGAGTTTAAAAGTCTACTCACACTTTCCGTTTTAGTCTCCTTACTTATTACATTTGAATAGATAACTAAGAGAAATAGCAACTAATTTCACTCTATCTTTAAATGTATTAAAACTGCTAAAAACTAAGCAAACGGAAACAGAGTAAAAAGCTCTTAACAGCCTGGTCACACTTCTCTTTTTAGTTTCTTTACTTATCACATTTGAATAATAAATTGTCTCGTGTTTTGTGTCTTTCCTTTCTCACTACAATTCCCATTGAGTCACTCGCTAGTTGTCGCAAAGATTCTCAGCAAAAGTAGTGCAAAAATCTTGGCACACATTCCATGTTTAACATGCTGTCAGTGGAGCTATCTTAATAAAAAGTTCAGCAATCTTGAAACTGCATAAAAAGCACATAGAAAAGTTGCTTAAAGCTGAAAGCGGAAAGCTTATCTTAGTGTTGCTCATTCGCTGTTCATCTGTGAGACAAAGAGGCACTTGAAGCACAGCTATTATCATTGGCGTATTACCATTAAGATGGAGAGCAACATGAGAGCACGTTTGTCTCCTCGTGAGTTAGATGGAGATGCAAGATGGAAGATGGCGATTGTAGGCGTAAGTTGGCCCTTAAGCAGTTAGTTAATTAGCCAAGTTCTCTGTCTCTGTCTGTGTAACTTTTTAAAGAAGTCGCTCGACTTAGTTGAAATTTATGAAAATAACTTTAAGCCAAAGGCAACTAGAAAGTCAAGGCAGAAACAGTTCATTGTGCCACATTTCATTTGGCTAAAAGTCTGCGCTCGTGTTGGCCATAAATGATGCCCTCGAGCTAACAGCGAGCTGAAGCTAAGCTGGCCTGAGCTGGCAGAGCGATTGCATCATTTTCTTGGACATGACTGCAATCTTGTGGATGGAGGATAAAAGGGAGCTGCGTTGCAGGAATAATGCTGTTAGCTGCCAACTGCCAGCCAATTGGGAATACTCAGTTGGTTTTAAACCTGGACATCATCGCTCGCTTCAGCATTTCGCAACTCTCCAAGGTGATTATTTTGCATTTGTTGTGCCAATTTCATTGCTATGCTAAAACACTTGGGTTTGGCTGAATCTCTCATATTTTGATTTCATTATTCAGTTTATATACTTTGCCGTTTCACCTGCCTCCCCTTCTCCGCCTGCTGCCTAGGACAACGAGAATAGCCTCATTATAAACGTAATGCTTCGCTTCTAAGCGAGATCTATTTTTGTCTATTTGCTCAAATGATTTCCTACTTATTGTTGCTCTTCTGCTTAATGCCTCTGTTTTGTTATAGTTGTTGTTCTTTTTGTTTTTGCTGCTGAAGCAATCATTTTGATTGCTGCGGTCTTTACTCTGTCCATCCCTCTGTCTGTCTGTTTGTCTGCTGCGCCTCTTTTTGTTTGCTTACTTTTGGATCGTTTAATTTTATAACATTTTTCCATATTGTTGTTTTCTTGTTGCATACCCATTACAATTGCTTTAAAGTGGGGTATATGGAGTAAGCCTAAAAGCTTTTGCCGAATAATTCAATTCCTTAAATCTGTCAATTATAGCATAATCTGTGGCTTTTTGTTTATGTTCGTATAAGCTTGAAATACTTCCTGGTTTTGGTTTCAACAATGAATGCAAATTTAAAATACTTCAGGCTGTTCAAAAGGATTTCAGATTTTTTTTGTTACAACCAGAGGTAGACAATATATGAAATAAAAATGATGCCAATAGTGAAATGAATTCATTTATTTTTTATTGCATTTTTATATAATAAAATTTATGCATTTGATACCGACACTCTAGCCACAAGGCCTGTGGCAAGATGACTTAGATGTTTTTTCTATGAATTCAATAAAATAACAAAGTAAAGTTAAAGTTTAATGAAAATTCACCAAATAAATGTACACAGAGAACAAAATAAGGATTGAAAAGTAGATCACAAATGATCACAATCACAGAGGAAACAAAATTAAGATTGAAAAGTAGATTAGAAACCTTGATTTTAAGAACTTTTCGATTTCAAAATAAAATTCTTGTTACAAGAAAAGTTCTTAAGTACTCAAAGTTCCTAAAATCCAGATTTGTGTTTTACTTTTCAATCTACATTTATTTTTCAGATTTTATATAAAATTGTAAGAAGAATTCTAGGTTTAAAAATTGTTAAAGATTTTAACATTCAAAAAATAAAATTATGTTTTTGAGATAAGAATAAATATAAAATGGAAATAAGAGATACAAATATATTCTTGAACTTTGAAAATGACCTATAATGATCTATAATTATTGTATAATTTTTATGCTGTTTTAAGAATTTACCTACTAGCATAAGTTCAAAATTGCCTTTTTCGTTTTGTTTATTTTTGCGGTCTCACTTCAAATTGTTATTAACCTTATAGTGCTGGCTAATACTTCATTATTTTATTTTTCTTGGACTTAAGTAATTGGAAATTATTTTGCAAATGTTGGAGAAACTGTGAAAACATTTACCACTGGAATTTAAATGGCTGGTGAGTGCAAGTTTAAGATAACTTATAGCTTCTCATTCCAGCAACTTATAGAGTATCTGCTAGTCGCATATCACTGCACTACATTCGTAAGTTGTTTTTTGTTTGTTGCTGAGGCGCGCCGCAACAACCTTCATGGTACTGTGCAACCCGAAACACGAACCCTTTGAGCTGCTGCTGTTGGCCTTTTGTTTTGCCATTTGCCATTGCCATTTGCTATTTGCCATTTGCCATTTGGCGTTGCATTGAATTGCAAAATTGTTACACAGCTTCGCACTACGATGCTGAGAGTAGCCTGGCCCCTTCCTCTCCCTCTTCACTCTGCACACTCCACATACCCTGCAGCCAGTGAAAGTAGGAGAAAGGGGAGGCTGCGTTCCACATTGCGCTCGACAGGCCGCGTTAAAATCTCCACTGACCGGAAACTAATTTGAAAATGTTATTCATTATGCATAGCACTCGGCAATGGCTGTGTTATTTTTCGCGCACTTCCTGCCTCACTTTTCACAACATTTTCCACCTCCTCCATCTCTTCCTCTCTTCTGCTCTTCCGCTCTTGTTCTCCGTCTCACGTTCTCGTGTTGTTTCTTTTTTTGTTCGTTATGCACTTTTTTAACTATGCACATTTTGTTGCAGTTTCGCCGCTTAGCATGAGAGTGTGTGTGTGTTAGTGTATGTGTGTGTGTGTGGAAAAGTTGAAGGAAAACTTTTGCGTTGCGTTTGCTCAGATTTTGCATTGGAGTCGAGTCGAGTCTGGCAGTGTTTGGTCGGGAGTTTTAACCAGATTGTTGCTTAAAGCCGAATTAGCGGTCGCCGTTTTTTGCTTAAGTAGTTTACATTTTCGTGTGGAAAAAAGGCAAAGTGGAAATGCATTAGATAAGAGCAGCAGCAGCAGCAGCAGCTGCAACTGCAGCTGTAAGTGAAAAGTGAAAAGTGCACAAATAAGATGCCGCATAACTCGCAACTAATTCTAATGGAGTGCAGCTCTCTTCTGGCAAAGAGTCTCTTGAGTGTCTCAAGTGACTCTCGAGCCAAAAACACCACAGCAAAAAAAAAAAAAAATAGAAGAGAACATAAATAATAAGTCGACAAATTAAGTTGGCTGTCGCCGAAACTAAAACAATACAAAACGCAAGTGAAAGCTGAAAAAGCTAAAGCTCGCGGAAGGAAGGCGCAAGGAAGCGGAAAATGCATTGCAGCAAACAGTGGATAGAGGGGGGAAGGAGGGCAAAGCCAAAAGGAAACCCGCAGAAACAATGATAGACAATCGTGGCGAAAGGAATGGCCAACTTTTGCTGCGCCAGAGAAGAGACAAAAGTCTCTCGCAATGGTTTAAGGTTTTAAGCCACGACCCTTAGATAAAAATGCTGGCGTGCGTCGCCATCGCCATCGTCGTCGTCGTCGTTGTCGCACATGAACATGAACCAAAATGGCACCCACAAGAGCTTCCGGCAGACATCCGCTTTAACAACTCTGTTATCCACACACTAACACACACACTCACACACGCACAGTGCAAAATCAGCGACTGCGACAGCGACAAAGTGCGCTCTGCACATTAGCAAGCAGGCAGGCGACTGTGGAAACTGGGCAGCGGCAACGTTTTTGTCATAAACCCATTAAAAGTCAAGGGCGAAATTCATGTTGCATGTTTACTCATGCACACACACACACTCGCACACGCACAGAGATAGACAGGCAGGAACTGTTATACCAACAACAGCAGCAGCAGCAGGGGCAGCAGCTGTGGCAACAACCAAGCAACCGCTGCCAACAAAGTAGCTTTAATTAATGAAACTCATTAAAGGGCTGCCAGCCCACAAAAGCAAAGACAGAGGCAGAGCAAAGCAAGAGTCCTGCTACTTACTGTATGTAGTAGAAGAGCAGCAGGCCTATTCCGACTGACAGACAGACAGCACAGCAGAGCAAGAAGCGCACGCTTGACGCTTTGACCTGCCACAATGCGTGCTGCCATACATTAGCCTAACACGACTTTGGCCTGGCCTAACCAAAAGACAGCGACTACGAGACAGCGGCCACGATAACTCCAATGACTACGACACTCTGGCAAATCCATAACGACGACAACGACTGCTCTCCGACTCGGCCAAGGCAGCCGATGTTGTGACACTTCGGGAAACGAGAGAAAGAAAGAGAGCGAAACGGACATCTCGTTAAACAGGGGCAATGAAAGTTCAATTACTCCGAAAAAACACACACAGAAAAGGGGAAGGCAATCCAAGAAGCAGTTGAGCAAGCAGTCGCACAAGCAGTGCAAACTAAGCAAGGCACTTATACAAGTGTTATACCATAAGGTTGCAAAGTCTTATACTGTGTAACAACGGTCAATTGAAAGTTATCAGAACAAATATTTACTGCAATTATCAACAAGATTTTAATTTATGTTAGGTGTACTTATTTTATTTGAAATTTATAAGTAGCACACAGTAACATACTCTGTCTCAATAGCCTCAGTATTAGAATTATTATGACAACGCATTTGTATAAGAGTGCCGAGATGTACATAATTGTTAAATATACAAGCTCCTTAGTCGAAGACTATTCAATAAAATTGTCGAAACTCATATTAGTTTTTTATTTAAATATATTTTACCAACAATTAAAATTTTAACTTTTATATTTACTATTTATGTTAGTAATTTAGTCATTATCAAAACCAAAACGAAAACCAAAAGTGAATACCGCAGCATGCCCAAATATATTATAAGAGTGTCCTGCTTAGCGCAGTCACAAACCTCAAGAAAACCGCCGCTAGTGTCGCTGCAGCAGGCTAAGCAGAAACCTCCCTTATTAGCAAATGTTCTCTCAGTAATTCCTCTCTCTCTCTCCCACACTCAGACTTGGCTATGTACTCCCTCTCACACACTCGTTTAGTGCGCGCAAACACACCTGTATGAATCTGCGCTCTCTCGCAGTCGCTCTCGCCAAACACACACAACTCTCGCAGATACATGCGCCACACGAGCTGTTGCTCCTCTGCTGCTGTTGCTGCTGCTGCTGCCAGGACTAGGCCAACAGGGTGCGATTGTGGCTGTAGAGCAGAGCAAACAATGCTAGCTGTATGTAGCTTTCGCTTTGGCTGCGAAACCAGCGTCAATGCTTTGACAACAACAACAATAGATTGCGCCAATCGTCGCTGCCACATCCTGTGGCATGCCCGGCACCTGCTGCTGCTGCTGCCTCAGCTTTTGCTGCATGCCACAGACAGCACAAAAGCCATTTATTTAGAATGGCAAGCGCAAAACGGAAGCACCAACAAAATAGACAACACGTCAAAGGGGGTTGCAACTACGCACGTTGCCGCGTTGCTGGTTGTTGGTTGCTGGTTGCTGGTTGCCACAACAACTGTTGGCCATAACAAGCATAGAACTTTTAGCTGAAAATTTATTGTTGAAATTCAGAATTTATTGAAGATTATACTAGCAAACAAACCGTATCCACAATGCAATTGAAATATTTGCGCACATTGCTCGAGGGTCAGGTGAGATTTAAAGTCGCTTAAGCAAATAGATCGTCGCGATTCATTGGGAATTTCAATGCAGGAGCAAATTCAGCGAATTGCAGGACTTGCCTGGTCCCCTAATCAGCAGAAATTGGCCATTGCCACCGCAGATCGTCACATTCTGCTCTATGATGATGCCGGGGAACGCAGGGATAAGTTTAGCACGAAGCCAGCGAATGCAGCGAATGGCAAAAACTCTTATGTCATCAGAGGATTAGCTTTTAGTCCGGATTCAACCAAGCTGGCTGTGGGGCAGAGCGACAGCATTGTCTATGTGTACAAGCTTGGCGAGTCGTGGAACGACAAGAAGGTCATTTGCAACAAGTTTCCTCAAGCGGGAGCAGTTACTGCTCTAATCTGGCTCACCTCAGGCGCCATCATCGCAGGTAAGCCGAAGTGGAGCTTCTCAAATTGCAAGTAATTTCCTACTTCTGTCTCTGCCAGGTCTTGAGGATGGCAAGATTCGTGCCCTGCACTGCAAGAGCAACAAGTCCCAGAGTCTTTATGGCGGCGACAGCATTTGCATCTCTCTAGCCTCGAATACCAAAGGAACTGGCTTCCTTAGTGGACACAACGATGGCACCATTATTCGCTATTACCTCACGGAGGAGGCCAGCGAACCCTTGGGTCGTATTGTTCAGCATCCTGTGCCGCCCTTTGCTCTCGCTTGGCCTCAGGGTGGATTTTGCGCAGGAGGTTGCGATCAGCGCATCATCTTTTACGACAGCGTGGTGAGTAGGGAGTTTTGAGGAAGACTTAAATACTTTGTAGAGAAACGTCCGATGGAGTTCCCCAGACGAATCTCTATGTTGTCAGGTCTAATGAATTGTCCTATTCTTTTCCTCTCGCTGCCACTAACTCTACGCTTGCTCAGGGTCGCCAGCAGCGCACCTTCGATTTTTCCCGCACGGAAGGAGAACGGGAGTTCACTGTGGCCGCCTGCAGTCCCAACGGTCAGGCTGTGGCCTTCGGCAGCTATGATCGCATAAGGATATTCGCCTGGAGTCCGCGTCAAAGTGCATGGAGCGAAAGTGCTAGCAAGGAGATCAGCTGTCTATATACTTTAAGTGCGTTGATCTGGCGAAGGGATGGAGCACGCCTGGCTCTAGGATCTGTGAGTGGAGCGGTGTTACTCTTTGAGTCTGTGCTGAAGCGAACCATCTGGCAGGACAAGTTCGAGTTGATCTTTGTGGCACCAAGTCAGCTGCTGGTGCGTTCGTTGGCAGAGCCAACGCAGCAATTAACCATCGAATCGCAGCTGGGACTAGAGATTGATGATGTCCGCATAATGGGCAAGGATAACTACTTAGTAGGACGTACTGAGGAGTCGCTTATACTCTGCGATCTTACGCGGAATCTAGCCAGCGAAGTGCCGTGGACAGCATCAGGACGACATGAGCGTTTCTACTTCGAAAACCCGCATGTCTGTCTGGTCTTCAATGTGGGAGAATTGAGTCTCGTGGAGTATGGCGACAATCGAATACTCGGCTCGGTGCGCACTGAGTTTGTTAATCCTCACGTCATCTCCGTGCGTTTAAATGAGCGTGGCAATGCGCGTGAGAACAAGAAGCTCGCTTTTCTGCTGGATGCCAAGACCATTTGTGTTGTGGATCTAGTCAGTCAACAGGTCAGCGGACAAATTAATCACGAGACTAAGATCGATTGGCTGGAGCTCAGTGAGACGGCACACAAACTGCTTTTTCGGGACAAGAAGTTGCGACTAATTCTCGTGGACAACTATAATGGCAAGAAGCAGACGCTGCTTAGCAACATCTCCTTTGTTCAATGGGTTCCACAGAGCGATGTCGTCGTGGCCCAAAGCAACACCAATCTCGCTATCTGGTATAACATCGATCTACCCGAGCATGTTACGCTTCAAACCATGAGGGGAGAAGCTATCGAGGTGCTGCGAGAGAACGTTAGTATTGATGGGTTTTTCTCTTTAGGTGCATACTAACTGATTTTATCTTGTGTAGGGACACACTGTGGTGCGCTCCCAGGACGGACCTAGCGAGCATAGCTATCAGCTGGACGAGGGTCTCGTTGAATTCGGTACTGCAGTCAATGACAACGACTTTGGTCGTGCTGTGCACTTCTTAGAGTCGCTGGGCGACAAGCCAGCAGCCAAAGCCATGTGGCACAATCTGGCAATCATTTCTCTAGAGGAAGGCAATCTGCGTGTTGCCCAACGTTGCTATGCTGCTCTGGCAAACGTGTCGAAGGCTTACTACCTGGCAGAGATGATTGAGCAAGCGGATAATTTTGAGCAAGCCACTGGCAGCCCGGGCATTCACTGTCCCGAGGTGCGTGCCAAGTTGGCGCTGCTCAGTTCCGATCTCAGAGCAGCTGAAAGGATCTATCTCGAGCAAGGTGACATCGAGGCGGCACTGGCAATGTATCAGCAGCTGCGAATGTGGGATGAAGCTGTCGCCCTGGCCGAGAGAAGAGGATATGCTCGTCTCCCAGAGCTACGACAGCAACACATGGACTTTCTGCTCGAGACTGACCAACAGGAGAAGGCAGGTCAAGTGCTGGAGGATGAGGGGGAATTACAGCAGGCAATGGCGCTTTTCCTTAAAGCCAATAAGCCCGCTCGAGCGGCACGTCTGGCTCTAAAGACACCGCATCTGCTACAGGATGAGCAACTGATGCTACAGGTAACCGAGGGACTAGTGCACTGTGAGCTTTACGAGCTCGCTGGTGACATTGCTCATCGTCTGTCCCGCCCGGAAGCAGCTCTCGCGCTCTATCGCAAGGGAGGAGCTTACGCCAGAGCCTTAGAACTGGCACGTGTGGTGTCGCCTCAGGAAGTGACTGCTTTGGAGGAGCAGTGGGGCGACTGGTTGGTGAGTCGCAAGCAGCTAGATGCCTCCATCAATCACTATATTGAGGCGGGTGCTACGCAAAAAGCGCTCGAGGCAGCTGTGGGTGCCAAGCAGTGGCGCAAGGCGGTGCAAATAGCCAAAGTTCTGGACGAACCTGAGCTCATTCAACGCTACGCTTTAGATCTGTCCAAACACTTGGCATTTGCAGGGGATCTGGATGGCGCCGAGGATTTGTTGGTGCGTGCTAATCTGTACAAAGATGCCATCGAGCTGCTCAATCGCCATGGCAAATGGGAGCGTGCCCACGTGCTTGGCGAAAAGTACCTGAAGGCGGAGCAACTGCGAGAGCTCTTCGTGCAGCTCGGCAGCAGCCTCGAGGAGCAGGGCAAATACCGTGATGCCGAAAAAGTGCTGATTGCTGTCAACGAACCCGATCTAGCCATAGCCATGTATAAACGCAGGGAACTCTACGACTCCATGATACGTCTGGTGGAGCGTTACCACAAGGATCTGCTGGACAGCACCCATCTCCACCTGGCACGTCAGCTGGAGTCGCGTGGCAAGTTCAAGAATGCGGAACTACACTTTATCGCATCCGGGGACTGGAAGTCCGCCGTGCACATGTATTGTTCGTCATCTCGCTGGGAGGATGGCTATCGTGTGGCCAAACAGAAAGGCACCGAGGGCGCTAGCCAGCAGGTGGCTTATATGTGGGCCAAATCCATGCCACTCGAGAGCGCTGTACGACTGCTCAGCAAGCTGGGACTGCTAGACACTGCTGTGGGCTTTGCCTGCGATTCGGGACAATTTGAATTCGCCATGGAACTTTGTCGGTTTGCTGGTAAACCCACAGATGAGGTTCATCTGAAGATTGCCATGTCTCTGGAAGATGAGGGCAAGTTCGAAGAAGCCGAGGCAGAGTTCCTGAAAGCTCACAAGCCCAAGGAGGCCATACTCATGTATCAGCATGCGGGTGATTGGGCGGCAGCTCTCAATGTAGCCGAGCAGCATTTGCCAGATGCTATAAATGAGGTGTTGATTGGTCAGGCATCCGCTGCTCTGGAGACGCGCAACTATCAGGACTACGAGATGCTCCTGTTGCGCGCCCAGCGTCCCGATCTCATCATTGATTACTACAAGCAGGAATCCCTGTATGAGGATGCACTTCGTATTGCCGAAGAGCATTATCCCTCGGCCATGAATGATCTGCGTCGCTTGCACGCCCAGCAGCAACGTGGTCAGCAGCAGGGAGAGGACACCACCTCTGATTCCCGCGCATATTTGCAACGTGCTGCGGAGTTTGCCAAGCGCGAACAGTTCCGCAAAGCGGCCGAGTGTCTCATGCAGATTGATGCCTCCAATGCCGAGGATGCCGGCACTTTGGAACGTGCTCTACTTCGTGCCGCCGAGATAGTCAATCAGTTCCTCGAAGGCAAGGACGCACAGGACTTGGCTCAAACCCTGGGACCACGCCTGTTGGCCATCAAACAGATTGGGCCAGCAGCGCAGCTCTATCTGGCCGCTGATATGCCCAAGCAGGCGGTGGATGTATTTATTCGCGCGGAACAATGGTCGAAGGCACGTCGCCTGGCCAAGGAGATTGATGCCGAGCTGCTGGCCTACGTAGAGCAACAACAGAAATCCCGATTAAAGCACGAAGGCAATGTGGAGCAACTGGCGGACATTGACATTATTAGCGCTTTGGATCTGCTAGCTGAGCAGGGACAATGGCAGCGATGCCTCGACAAGGCAAAGCAGCTGAATCCCTCAGTGCTGCAGAAGTACGTGGCTGCCTATGCTGCGCAGCTGATACGCGAGAGCGACTGCATCAACGCCCTTGGACTTTATCTCAGCTATGGGGCACCGCCCATCGAGGAGCACTTTAATCTTTACTCGCGCATCGCCTTGGACTGTCTGTCGCTGCGCGAGGAACAATCGGAGGGCGGCAGCTTGTGGCAGCGATTGCGCGACTTTCTGTACCGTATGATTATCGGAGTACGCGGCTCGGAGCATGCTCAGTCTGCCTTTGCCGGCAAGGCGGAGCAGTATCTGACCATTGCCCACTATTACGCCACCCGAGCTGCCTGTCGCCCTGTTCCCTCCCTTCAACCGGTGGCAGTGCGTCTTTCCCTGGCGTTACTGCGGCACACGGATATTCTACCCGTGGACAAGGGTTTCTACGAAGCGGGCATGGAGCTGCGTCAAGCTGGACGGGAAGCCGAGGCATTTGTCATGCTCAATCACTACCTAGATGTGTGCGAGGCCATTGAGGAGGGTTCGGGTAATCTGGTGGATCACTCGGATCTGGCGGCCACCGATTTCCCCAGCTCTGTACCACTCCCCGAGGATATACACCTGAAGAACGAGCCTAATTTGCATGAGGAGGTGCGTGAATGGGTTTTGGCTGTCAGCATGGATCAGCAGGTCGATCAGTTGCTGCCCAACGATGATCGTGGTCTCTACGAATCAAGTCTGGGTGCAAATGATATGCCCTGTCTCCTCAGTGGTTATCCTGTGCGTGGACGCCAGCCTGTGACCTTTCAGTCGTCCAACAGTCAGGTGAATCGCGATGTCTGGAGTAAGTTTGCGGTGGCCGTGAAAATGGCACCTGGCAGCGGTGTCACCGACATCATTGCCTTTGTTGAGAAGTGGCAAGGCTCCGCCAACTATGTGATGCACTAGAGAGAAATGAACAATACCCCATAAAATCCTTTAAGATCTATCTGAAATCTGAATAAGTAAAGATATTAAAGAGGATCTGAAATGAGGCAAATGAGGCGCAATGTCGACATGCGATCAAAGAATAAATCTATGCAATTGCTTTCTACAAAAAAGATTAAGACGAAAGAATCTGAGGAAACCCTGAATGAATCTTAATGGAAAATTCCCTTGAGAAATATCTATTAAAAATGATTCTCTAAATCCGCATAAAAACTCTATATTATACCCCAGCGGAAATATAAATAACAAATCAACGCAAATAAGTAATTATATGCTCTATTTAACCATCAATAAATGTTAATTACAATTGTCAGCGATTGTGACCATCATTAATCTTCGCCAGATTTACTTTGTTGAAAGTGCTGCTTCGAGCGATCCCTTTATAATTTGAATGGTGTAAGAAACTAGGACGTGCGACTCAACTCCATCTCTCTTATTGATCGTCTTGCTGTGCTAGGGTAGCTGGGGTACATCAACTGCCTGCTCGTCTATTGTTCATTTAACTTTTGTCCTGGACTCAGTGAAGCGTATTGAAGAGATCTCCGGCCGAGGGCAATGGAGCCAAGCCTCCAGTGACATCGGGCAGCTGAGTAAGATCTGGCAGATTAGAAAGATGATCGCGTATCTCCTTTTGCAAACCCAGCATCTTGGCCAGCTTCTTCTTGTGTTCCTGCAGAAGAAGAAGACAGGCAGTTAGACAACAATAGCAGTGGAAGCCAAGCGAAAATGCAAGAATTTTGAGGGAGGCAAAATAATAGGGAATTTAATTCGCAATTCAAACATTAAAACACATGGAGGACGTACATCCAAACGCTGCTCCGCTTGGGCTAGCAGCTCCTTCTGCTCCGCCTGAAAGTCACGCAACATGGCCGCCAGCTTGGTGCGCTCCTCCATTTCGGCAGCGAGACGTGCATTATAATCATTGAGCAGATCAACAGCTTCATTCACCTGCAACCCATAAAAAGTACAACATTAAAGATATATTTTAAATATTGCAAAATATAAACAATTGAAACTCACCTGCCTGGCCAGCACTTTGGCCTTGTCCTTATCCTCTAGTTTGGTAATGCAGCTGATCTCCGATATCTCTGGCGGCAGCTTGGCAATGCGTTCGCGAACCAAAGCATCACTAGACGCCGAATTCTCAATGTTGGTTAGCGCCTTGATGAGTTCCTCGGGCTCTGGGGGCTCGCCCAGCGGCAAATATGGTGGCGTATGGCCATTCTCCTCCTCTGGGGCAGCAGCTGGCTCTGCAGCAGCAGCCGCTGCAGCAGATGTGGTATGATGCGGCGTTCGCATTCTCTTTGACTTTGATGGCCGCTCCTCATGCTTGCGTTTTTCTCGCTTATCCGACTTTTCTGTTTTGCTGTGCTTCGAATCACTATGCTGTGCTTTACTGCTACCATTACCAGTGGTATTCCCATTGCTATTGCCAGCACCTCCAGAGCCAGATGTTGGTGCTCCTGAGGCCGCCTCATGATGCAAGCGGGATCGATAATCGGCAATTGTTTTGGCATCGTAGACACCGCGCTCTTGCCATATGTTGAGTATGCGGCCTAGGCTGCCCATCAGTTTGTCCGATTTACAGGTGTCGCCGATGTGGGCAAAGACCTTGGGCAGCACATTGCTGAACTCCTTGCCATATTCAGGGCCTTTCTTTTTGCTGTTCTGGATGACATCGTTGGCCAGGTACATGAACGTCAGTTTTTTAGTCTCCGGCACTGTGATGTATGGGTATTTAATTACTATACCATAATTGTTACGCATTTAGGAAGTTAGTTACCATTTTGTAGCTCCCGTTGCCAGGTTTGAACTATGACAGTGTGATGCTTACGATGATGAATGAGCCATAAGGATAATGTTTGTATGCTCTGTTGGCTGGTGTTCAATTCGGATAGTTTCTTGATCAGCGCGGATTCCGTGAAAGCTGACATTGCAGCGACTCTCACTTACTGGCTCACTCGGCCAGTTTCTATTTATACAACGTCTCGTACACGAAAAAAAGGACAGGAAAAAATAAAACACACGGCCGAAAAACAAAAATAATTCTTCTTCTTCCTGTTAGTGATTGACTAACAGCGCTATAGATACTTAGCATTCGCTTTTAATGTTAATTAACAGCGCACAATTATCATAGTTTATTTGAGTACCCCCACATCTTTTGTAATTGAAAGGCTTTGCTAAATCTATGTTATATCCCAAAATAATTTTATTATAACTTTTATAAATAAATGTTTTACATAAAGCACGTACTATTCTTTAAAATTCATGTTTGTCAGTGCAATCAGCTGTTTATCGGCGCCAAATACTGTTAATAGCAGATGTATAACAGCGACACAACATAAAATGTTTCCCAATAAAATGTGGTGGTGTGTCGATAATTTGTTAAGCGCAATACCCATCCATAACATCAAATGACTTGCCAATCACAGTGAAATATGGTTCTTATAAGTGCTGCCAACTTAGGTGATTTAGTAATAAAGCTTTTTATTTAGTTTATAGGCGCGTATATTTAAATAAATATTTAAAAAATTTGCTACATAAAGTATATCGAAATTCCTTGATAAGTTGGTATCCCATCGCTCATTCAGTGCAATGGAATGCAATCCATCAGCTGCAGAGGCGAGCACGCGTCAAAGCCAAAGCCACTCACACCGATAAGCAGGTGTGTTTATGATGTGTCAATTTCGATTCTCTCTCCCTCAGTTAGTTGGTCGCAGAACTTCAAGCGTATTGGTCGTGTGTCGATATCAAGGCGGAATCGTGGGCATTGTGATATTGAGCGCAGAACCGTAAGCGTGCGCCTCGCGTTTAGCTCAGCGAGCAGAGCAACAAATAGCCGTAACTGCCGTTAACTGGCTTATCAGCCTTTTTTTTTGTCAAAGAGTAATTTGTGATACCTGTCCGTTTTTTTTTTGTATTGGTTGTAGCAGCGCGACGAGCTTAAGTGGTGTTAATTTTTATTATTAATTATTATCGTATTTATTGGCAAACGAAAAAAAGTGAAGTGCGAATTACCAGCACTTCAAGTACTCCGTTTGTTGTTGTCAGTTGCAATAAATTTCTCAGCAATTTCTCCAGCCATTGTCCAGTTGAATGTGCAATTGCAGAACCAGATAATAAAAATCTGTGTGAGTGTATGCAGTGCGCGAGTGTGAGTGTGTGTTTGTGTCTGTGTGAAGAGTGTGTGATTTACAAACCATTAGTCGCTATCAACAACACATTAGACAAATTGCTAAATTAGCTGCGGCTGTCGCGCAACTCTCGCAATTTGCGATACACTTCAAGAAGTCGAAGCAGCAGCGGAGCAGCAGAAGTTGAAGGTGAAGGAGCATAAGCCAAATATTTGTAGTGTAGTAGCAAATAGTACTCTCCCTCTCTAGCCAAGCCTTTGCTTTAGCCCTCTCACTCGCACTCCCCTTTAGCCACCACCACCCTCACGCTCGCATCGCTTTGGCGCTCTGATAAGCTCGGTGACTGGTGTCAATCGGCTGGTTGATTGACTCAACATTTGTGTATTGTTTTTATATGGTTATAAGAGTTTGATCTGATAATCAACATTCACTGAATTCCGTTACTAGCAAGAGAGAGTGTGAAAAGGGAGAGAGGGCTGCAGCGCAATTGCCACCAAAAATGTTGGAGACTTGAACTACGCCGAGGCGCAACGATAAATCACAAGACGATAACGATAAAAAGAAAATGAATACGCAATTCGATTCTGGTATCGAGGGCAATCGTACACATCCCTTTCGATCAAATATCGATCGAATTCCCACTACACACAATGAAAAGAACTGGGAATGGACTTATCTGGTGGTAAGTGCTTTTTGTTTGCAATTCAATTTAATACTCGCATTAAAGTAGCGGAAATAGGGTATATTGGATATTGTGCCATATCTGATTGTAGGTAAAGAGTTGAATGAGCTCTCTTCGATCATATAAAGTATACACAAATATTCTTTATCAGCAAAACTATGAATCTGAATGTGCCGTATCAATTTTAATCGTTATATCTAAATATACACTTTAAATTTGTTAGGAAAGTTCCTGCAAGCAATATCATGCTTATTTCCGATTTTAGAATTCATGCCACAATTAGTCACATTATCAACTTAATTGCGACAAAATAACGGTTTCTGTACATTTAATTGTTTAATGCTATTCAGTTCATTTAATGGAACGCAATCCGAAATTAAATGTTTGAAGTACAAAATAAATTTTCTCTGAAAATATAATTTGTGTGTAGAATTAATACTTTAGAAATCTCGAACAAATTTTTAAATTTAAAAAATATAGCGAAATTGTGAATACAGATATATTAAAATAATTAGAACTTTGAGAATATTTATAATCAGATTATAAAGTTCAAGGGAACAGGGTATCTTTTAGTCTTTACTAACGAGATAATAATTGTTTTTGTTTTGTCGCAATTTATGTACTCTTAATTTTATATTGTCCACTTGACCATAGCGCAAATGCCGCAACCTCGAGCTAGAGGAGTCATATGACTTGTACATGCGCCGCCTGCGCATTGGCTACTTGTCGATCTTCATCTTCATCGAGCTGCTGGTGGCGAGCGTTCATACACTGCTGTTGCTGACCTCTTCGGATTTGACCTATTCCTACATTGACATGGTGGCCTACATGGTAACGGGTTTATTGCTATGGCTAATACTCTCGATCAACTTCAAGAGCGAACTCATCAGCAAACACGGTTGGATTGTTTACGCCTCCTCCTGGCTGGCCGTGTCCGTTATGGTGTTGATGGGTAAGTTAGCTATGGCATTTATTTTAAACTCATTATAATGAATTAATACTTTTTCAGACATTGGTCTCAACATTTATCACGCGACTTCCACCAACGATATACTTAATCCCATCTATGATGCTTACACCTTGTATGCCATCTACATGTTCATGCCCATTCCTTACATCCTGCAGCCCTTGATCCTAGGCATCGCAGTGACCATCTGCTATATCATAAACTACAGTTTTGTCATCGCGTCCAAGGAGCGAAGTCAAGACAACAGCTATTATGAGACAAATCAGCAAAATCAAATGCACAGCATTGTCAAGTGAGCAGCCTAAGAGATTTCTTATTCAATCGTATTTCGGATATGTTTATTGTATAGATTCTATATTGCAGCGAAGCCCTATACCTAATCAGCGTCAATTGCCTGGGAATTTTCTTTCGCCTGATGCGTGACATTGCGCTGCGCACTACGTTTCTGGATCGTCGACAGTACGTGGAGGAGAATCTATTGCTGCGCTATGCACGAGATCAGGAGAGAAGTCTACTCCTCAGTATACTGCCCGCCCAAATAGCTGATCGACTGCAGGAGGATGTGCGCAATCGCATCGAACGCTCCAAGCAGCAGCATCAGCAACGCACGCGATTCGATCAGCGTTCGATCAACAGCAGTCAGTCGATAAAGCGCTGGCGACAACCGGATCATGGGTGAGTATAATGTTATCTTATCAAGTATATAAAATTGTAAATCACACTCTCTTCCATGCAGCACACTGTTTATTGAACCACATAAGGATGTGACTGTGCTTTATGCGGATGTGGTGAATTACACGCATCTAACCACAACGCTGGATGTAAAGAAACTCGTCGAGGCGCTGCACGATCTCTTTGTGCGCTTCGACATTGCCAGCGAGGAACACAATGTGATGCGCATCAAGTTCTTGGGCGATTGCTACTACTGTGTGGCTGGCTTAGCCAGTCCGAACGAGGATCACGCTATGTGCTGTGTGGATCTGGGACTGCGAATGATCAAGGACATACGCGATGTGCGTGAAAAGCGACATCTCAACATCGATATGCGCATTGGCGTCCATTCGGGTGATGTTTTGTCCGGCGTCATTGGTGCGGCAAAGTGGCAATTTGATATCTGGTCTAAGGATGTGGATATCGCCAATCGACTGGAGGCCACAGGTGCCACAGGACGAGTTCATGTTAGTCAGCATACGCTGAGCAAACTGGATGGTGAATACTTCTTTGAGGATGGCACCGAGAAGGCCCGTGAAGATCCCGTGCTGCAGAAGCACAACATACGCACCTTTCTGATCAAATCGTTACGAGTGAGTATTCCACATGTGTCCATCGACTCGACTGGCATCGATTAAATCCCACATTGACGAAAGTTTATAGGACCCCAAGCACGATCCACGTCGCGTGAAGCGTGAGCTGCTCGCCAAGAAGCTGAGCGAGGCCAGCAAGTCCAATTTCATGTACAATTCAACGCTGCAGCAATACAATCAAGTACGTAACCAGGCCAAGCTGGAAATGTGCCGCGAGCTGGATAAAATGCCCATCGGTCGTATACAGTAAATCGAAAAGAAAATATAATATTATCGAAGGATTACTAATCAAATCTGTTGTGTTATAGAATGACGAAATTGTGTCGACGCTCGACGAATCCCACGCAGGATGAGATCGAGGAGGAGACTTTTCGGCGCAACATTAGCTCGTTCTGTTTGCTCTTTCAAATACGCAACTGGGAGTATCAATACATCAAGGAACCCGATATGATGTTCAAGTACAGCATTGCACTCTCCTGGATTGTCTACATGAGTCTGCTGACCGTTCAACTGCTGAGCAAGGAGTAAGAATGGGTTACGATTATTAGAAGATGCTAAGCTTTATAAAGCATGGAAGTTAGTGTCAATCAAAATCGAATTTAACAAATGGTAGATTATAGCTTAGTATGAATAGTTGAGGCAATGTATGATCTTATCTTATGTAGTTTATCTGTCCGTTCATATGGAGTCATATAACAAATAGACCATAAGAATTCGAGGTGCAAAAGTTAGATAGAAAACTTCTAACAGTTGCAGGTGCATCAATTCTGATAAAGAATTAAATCATTCCACCTTTAGCTCTATTAAATCTAGCAGAATATCTAAAACTTAAATTTTGAATTAGGTAGGATTGATATACATATATTATATGTATTTCAAAACTATTCAAAAAACAATTTCATAGAGCTAAAGTCAGTTGAATCTTCCCGGCTGCATATTTAGTCTTTCCCTGTTTTCTAATAGTAGCAAGAATAACAAACACACTCGCCTTTAGCTTTATTAACTTTCTTTTCTTTTGCAGTGCCAAATATCACTACTGGATTATCGACGGCATTACCATCAGTCTGCTGACCACGCTGCTCATCATCTCGTGGTACAAGAAACTATGGATCATGTACGTCTCGGATAACGAACAGTCAAGACCACGTACCAAGCCAAGCCGCTTTCTCTACCGATTGTCCGACTGCATGCAGCGCAATATTGTGCTTCGCATTTGTGTCTATTTCCTGATCATCACCTCCTACATTGCTGTGGCTGCCATGCAAGTGGTGAGTATACAGATTGCTGTTTACCTCATTCGAAAATTGTTTAACCAACTGTCTTTTTACCTAGATGGATTGCACACCAGAAGATGCAGTGCAATGCTTTCATCCCTGGGTAAGTGAGATTGCACTTTAAAAGCATTCAAAAGTAATTCATATTCCTTTTTCAGGTGCTCACCAATTGCATGACGCTGATCATCGGCACCACATTTCTCTTCACGCGCATTCCGTTCGTTGTGAAGACAACTGTCGCTGTGATTATCACACTGACTTATGCGATCCTTGTGATGGTCGAGTTTCATTATATCTTTAAGGACAGTCCATCCACAAATGCCAATTTGAATGCGGAGTATTCACACATTCTGCTAATACTAATTACGTTAGGCATTTTTCACTTAATGGAGCGACAAACTGAATTCATTGCCAAGGTGGATTACAAGTAAGTCCTGTCCTTAATCCTTTGTTCCGATCCAACTAATGAGAACAGCATTTTTATAGTTGGAAGCGACAGCTGTTGCAAAAGCAGGATGATGCACTGATTACCAACGATACCATCAAGGTGCTGCTGGTTAACATTCTGCCCTCTCACGTGGGTAAGTCCTTAAAGAAACTATATTAAAGAGTCACTTCTAATCATGCCTCACTTCCAGCGGAATTCTATCTATCAACGCAGCTGCAAAACGAACTTTACTACGAGGAGTACGACAATGTGGCTGTGATGTTTGCCTCCATCAAGAACTTTGATACGGACAAAATAGGTTTACGTGTGCTCAACGAGATCATCTGTGACTTTGACGATGTGGTTAGGAATATATTACCTCAAACATGCTTTCACATAGACTCACACTCTTCCCTTCCCTTTCCAGCTCAACAAATACTCGAGTAGTCTACGCGTGGAGAAGATCAAGGTGGCCAATTGGACATACATGGCTGCCTGTGGTCTGGATGTCACTCGCTCCGAGAAGGTGAATGCTCCACAGATCAAATTTCGCAACTTGTCGCTGATGCCCAACGGACGACGCAGTGAATATCGTCCCAATGGCTCGGAGCAAGTGCAGCGCGTGCCCTTTGGCAATGGCAGCACAATTGCCTTAGATTTGGAGCGTGGTCAGTACGAGGGCAATATCATAAGCAATACGCCGCGCATGAGTAGAGAAGACATCACCGGGGACAATGACGAAGCCATCAAAGTGATGGCCAACTTTGCACTGGATCTAATGCGTGCCATGCGCCGATTCAATGCGGAAAACATGCAGTCGGAGTACGAGGGCAGCACGGATTACGGCATGTTGCGCATTGGCATCTCCCATGGCCGAGCTATGGCTGGAGTTGTGGGCATCTCGAAGCCTCATTACGACATCTGGGGGAATCCTGTCAACATGGCATCGCGCATGGACTCCACAGGGATTCCTGGCAAGATTCAGGTCACTGAGAACACTGCCTTAAAGTTGCGTAACTATAATATTCAGTGCAACTACCGCGGCATGACCTTCGTCAAGGGGCGTGGCAACATTCCCACCTACATCCTGGGGACGGACGACAATTACGAAGGATTTCTGCCGCATCAGGCTTCCACAACGTCAGAACCCACTTAGTTAATCCTATATTTAATGCGTCCTCTTGTACATTATGTATGTTTGTAATCTGTAAATAAATGTAAATCAATCAAAAGGGAATGTGTTTTGGAAGTTATCTTGTCAGCATGTCCCTTTAATTCATCTGGAATTAATCACTTTTTCCATTTAGAAATATCTTTTAATAATGTTCTTGAAACGACTTAAATCCTTTTTACTGCGTGTTCATAGAAAACAAGATAGGAACTATTTATATGGGAAAGGACATCCTGTTAATCCTTAAAATGACCGAATTATATACTATTTTCTAACAGCATGTATTCTATAAGAAAAGTCCTTAAACAAAAATCAGCCATAACTCGGCCGTATACTTGCGCATTTTGCCAGGACATGTCTCGTTTGGTTAGTTAAAACCAACTCTATGGATTGGCATCAAAAAGTTATGGGGTTATCTAAGGATCGTACACTTCAAAAATATCGGTCGAAAGTCGTCTGAAATGTGTTCAAAAACACTAAATCCTTGATAACTCAGAAACCAACAGAACCCCGCCCATGTCCTTTACCAGGAAGATAGACCTGGTAAATAGCCGCCAAATAAAACTAGTCCCAAGAGCATCCTTCAAAGGACTTTCGAAATATGGGTATTTTTCGTAAAGCGAAAATATGTTTTTTTTTCTCAGCTCCTGTAAGAATTTTCGTCCTTGTTACTGTGGATTTGTATGTAGCTAAGAAAAAACTACCTTTGTATCAAAGGCCATCCTTCTAGTCCTTCAAATGGCGAAGTTACAGCTGATTTTTTGATTTTTGACTTAATTATACCCGCTACCCATAGGGTAGAAGGGTATTATAACTTTGTGCCGGCAGGAAATGTATGTAACAGGTAGAAGGAGGCATCTCCGACCCTATAAAGTATATATATTCTTGATCAGCGTCAACAGCCGAGACGATATAGCCATGTCCGTCTGTCCGTCTGTCCGTCTGTGTGTCTGTCCGTCTGTCCGTATGAACACCTAGATCTCAGAGACTATAAGAGATAGAGCTTTAATTTTTTTTCGACAGCATTTGTTATGTTTGCACGCAGATCAAGTTTGTTTCAAATTTTTGCCACGCCCACTTCCGCCCCCGGAAATCAAAAAAATCGAATAACAAGCGTAATTTTGAAGCTAGAGATACGAATTTTGGTATATACTATAATTACTATAGTAGTTATGATTAGTTGCGATCAGATAAAAATTGTGGATGTTATTAAAGAAATACTTTTGTATGGGCAAAAACGCCTACTTACTAGGGTCTGAGTTGCTTTGGCTGACAATCTGGTACATTGTGCCGTCTATGGTATATTTTGAATGGTGTGCTGCAGAGAGCTGCAACGATCACAATTTTTTCAATCATACCCGATCATTGACTCGGATTTTTTTGTGATGCAAAACTTTGCTTCAACGAACATGAATTGATCGTAAGCAAGCCTGTTCAAAGCGAACATTCAGTTCCGATCACTCGTGCCTGGTTTGAATTGATTTACTTTGATCGAACGCTTTGTGTGAGCAGCAAAGAATGATTGAGAATGCTGCTTACATTCAGATCGATCACGCTCATACCGTTTGGTCATACCGGGTGGTTCGATTCAACCCGATCTACTTATTTCATCATAAGCCGAAACTCGCGCGCACACGCTAAATACATATATGAATTTTGTGTTTCCTAATATTTTAAGCAATACTTATTTATTAATTTTAAGCATGCATTGAATTTTGATTTTAAGCGTCAAAAATTAAGAAATAAATGAAGTGATTTTTTAGTTAATTTTACGCATTGCAACTTTTTTCCGTTGCAACATATAAAATTTGTACATACAAACTACACACACAAACACATATAGTATTCGCAGGCAATTCTCGATCTGATTGCTTCACTCACAATCAAATCAAATGCAACTTGATCGATGTCTGAGCTTTCGTTTGCATCGTCAGACTCGATCGTCTTTGTCGGTACAATCATTTCCGATCATCAAACCGGTATGCAACAATCAGTTTGAATCAGTAAGCAGAGCAATCAAATCAGTTGCACGATCTGTTCGTTTTGTGCACGAAGCTCGATCGAACAATTTTGTTGCGATCAACTTTTTTGAGTTGTGACCGGTTTGAGCGAGGCTGATCGAACCGCATCGGATCATACTCATTGCAGGTCTCTGGTGTGCTGTATCGATATACCAAACATACAATTTGGTATATTTTTAGTATTTTTTTTTTTTAGTATTTTCGGTATATTTTGAAAATAATACCGCAATATTTTGCCCTTATTAAAAATGGGTAGCGGGTATCTCACAGTCGAGCACACTCGACTGTAACTTTCTTACTTGTTTTCTATGCCTCCTTGAAAAAATTTTCGAAAAATTTGTTGTGGAAATTTAAAAAATCTTTGAATGACAATCGATAATTACGTTTGCTGTGAGTCTAAAATATTGAATTCTTTTGAGAATTGCAAGAGCACTAAGAAAATAGAGCCACAAAATGAATTTAATTGTAGATGTTTGCGAGTATTGACAAAATATTTATGATTAGGACCACTATCTGTAACCCCAAGGATATTTCTGCCCTATTTACACTAAATTGTAACTACTATCAAGTAATTTGTATATAATCATTATATCGATCATAGCCTTCTGTTCGCTTTCGACAGCATTGGTTTTATTTATGTTTAATGAGTGTTTTGGTAGCGAATGCGTTCTGATTACAGAATTTTATTTACGGTAAATAGATACATATAGATATAGATATATATATAAATGGATATATATTACAAATATTCGTATAATACAGATGTCAGATCGAGTCACGTTACGGGTAAACAGGCAGGTAACTTGTCGTCACACAAACAAATCATTTGTTTATAACTTATTCACTATTATAATTAAAAAATGTAACTTTAATTTTAACATTTCTGTTGCTGAGCAGAACAAATAAACCACAAATAAATCTCTCTCGCTCACTCGCTCTCTTGGGGAATTTGTTATACATAACATATATATATATAAACGTTTTGTGCACAGTTTTGAGCTTAAGTAAATGGTAGATGGTTCGAGACCTACTCGGCGCCATTGCTGGCGAGCAGAGCCGTGTCCTCGGGGAGAGGTTTGCGCTTATAGGATGGCTCTGTAGCCAGGTAAACAACGAGAGCACCGAAGATCACATAGAGCACGCCAATAATGTTGGCCAGCACTCCAGCTGCGGGCAATGTGGAATAGTTGGCACCCCTAGAAGAGCATAAAAATAGTTTTAGTTGACTTTGAAGTTGCTTCAATAAGTTTGACAACTTACAGCGAGAAGATGGCCTTCTCAGTGAGTCCCATCACAGCGCTGGCAATGGCCAACACAAAGCCAAAGAGTCCGAAATAGATGTGAAGCGGCATCAGAGCAATCTTGTAGTTCTCCCGCATGCCCGGCACCAGGAAGGCCGTGAAACCAGCCACATACTGCAAACCAAAGATGATCACAGCCGACAGGCCCAACCATGAGTGCAGCGAGTACATATTGGGAATTGGGGGATCGGCCAGATTATGCGAATCGAATACCGTCTTCAGGGCAATCACCGTGAGTATGAAGGCAGCCATATGTATGCCAGCGTGGGTGAGCTTCAGTGTCTTCTTGCGCGTGGTGCGAAAACCGCGATACACCAAAATAGCTACAAGAAAGAGTTGCACCCATTAGTATATTAGTTGCACCTTTATCCGGTTAATGATACTACTCACAATTGCCATACAAGTAGATGAAGCCAATGGTCATAAATAATGGATGCCAATTAAACTCGAGCTTGGGATTCGATGAGCCACCTAAGCCTCCATAATGCTGACCAATCCAGGTGCCAACCAACACAATCATTGTCAGGCCACACAGCTGTGTCAGCACATAGAGCACCTTGAAGTTGATCAGTGCCGGATCCATAGTGGACTTGTTGTTGCCGCCTGCGAGAGCCAAAAATAAACAAAAATTGAAACGCGCTAAACAAACAACAACAGCAGAAAACCATTCCCAAAAACTGCTATCAAAAATAGCCAGCATAAGTTTTGATGAAAGAATGCAAAGTGGCTGTATAAATTATAAATTGCCCAAAAATATTCCCATTACTATAGAAGAGCGCATATCTATTTTTGGCACATTAAACATGAAATAACATAACAGATACATATTGTGCATAGCTACGGAAAAGTAATTTAAAGTAGTCAGTAGAGTCTATGGAATTTACAAAGATCTGCACTAAATTTCTTTATCTTTTTATAACTGAAAGACTATGAGACTATGAAATGCCTTTCACATTTCTTAACACATTTATATGTAGCGTATACGTAACATAAGTAAAAGCACTGCTTGCGCTTTTAAAGCAGTGCAAGCTGTTGGCAATTATTCAAGCAGATGCTGCCCAAAAATGCAGTCCCTTCAGCACACGAACTGCTTAGGGCATAGTGCAAGCAGTTGATCCTGTCATAAGTATTTTAAAGCAGTTCAGTATATTAAAATTTGCCTATTTATAAGAAATGGTTATATATAAATAATTAGCTTTAATTAATACTCGTTATTTGATCATGTATAGATCTGAAGATGCTACATCTCATTAAAACAGAATAAATTAATTGAAATAGGTGTCATTACAAAAAAAGCTGGAAAGACTTGTTAAGATCTCCAAGTGTTTTCCGCCGTTGATCCATTAATTAACTATAATGCAATCTTGATGGCCTGTGAGTCTGTGACCCGTCAATTGGGTTCCCCACATAGCTGTCATATGATATCATAGACACACGACACATGAACAACAGGCGTGGCATGTAATTCCAGTGATCTGTGTAATCGATAAACAAAAGTGTCGATAAACTACGCCGTCGGCAAGCTGAGATCTTTAAGCGAGAGCAGCGAGTGTTTATTTGTTTGTGTATCGGATTGCAAGTAATTGTAATAAATGCGAATTGCTGTGATTAGATTACACGCCTTAAGTCATAATAATGTGCACAGCATGTTAATTGTTTGCCTAACATTTTAAGGCGACCAATAGAACAGCAGGTGGTTGGCATCAGTATCTTCGATGGGACTGGAAGTGGGAGTGGGGCTGGAAATGGTGCTGTTCTGTTAGTTTGTTATCAGCAGAACGTGTAAACATTGTCTGGCAGCCTCTATACAATCTACTGTAGTGGCAGAATGATACCAAATCGCTTTAAATAGCATTTTTCGCTATGTATCTAAAGTTTTCGATATGGTAGTGGAATGAAGCGGAGCGGGATGAAAAGGGCAGATAAAAAATTGCAAATAAATTAAAAATCGGAATGCCTTTTTGATGAAATGTATGAAATGTGTTGTGCGCGTGTTAGAAGTTAAAGAAAAACTACAACATGCTAGATAAATTAAGTAGCAGGCAGAAATGCAAGTCAAACAAGAGCAAGCAGTTCACTAACCAGCTACTTGAATCGATAAAAGTCGATAGCATGATCAGCTAGTTTATAGTTTAAATTATCGACAGTTGTAAGCAGTTCACTTTTGGCAACCTTGACTTCGCTTTGTCAGCTACTTTAATTTAAGGTTCTTGTTTGCGAATGCTATGCAAATGTATGTTCTGCTATTGATAAAAGCCGATGCTTACGTTTACAACTTTAATTTTTGGCACTTTACAACAGATGAACTTGATAGATTGAACTAGTTTAATGGCTGAGTATCTGTTTCGCGATAGCGACAAGTGCAAGCAGTTCACCTTTGCTTAAGGACAACCTTAACTCTGCTTTATCGCTGCTTATCAACTGCTTGAGTTGAAGTTTTGTTTGTTTGCTCGCGAAAGATATGCAAATGTTTTAAAAGTGGAGCTAGTTTTGAATTTAGGGGCAGATAGTTTGCAACTTCACACGTGCCACATATTATACAATAATAAATTTTGGCTGCTTTATAAATTGTTTTTTTTTGTTGGCCAGAGAAATTAATAGTCGTGCACCTATTAATAATGTCTTAAGTGCACATTATAAATAATCGAGTGTTAGTTAAGCAGGCGTGCTGCACGTTGTTGTTGTTGTTGGTGTTGTGCAACAAAGCGTTGCAACAGATCGTGCGCAAAATTTGAAGGTAATGAATGGCGCAGAAAAAACAGCGAGAAAGAAATAAACAATCTACATAAAAAGTAAAACTTTTTCAAGATGCGACGACGCCGACGACGACTTTGGAAAAGCGTAAAAAGTTGAAGACAGCAAAAGTAAAATAAATACGACGAGCAAACACAAACGGCACAAAAATGCTGAAAAACTAAAGTGAAATTCAACTTGTTGCGATGTTGATGACTCTGCACAAGGAGACGAAGGAGAAGTGGGCGGGAGACGGGTGCAGACAAACAGACACACGAACGCACATTCGGTGGGTGAAGAAGAAGCATCAGCAAGTGAAGTATGAGCATTAGTAATGCAATTGCAACGGTTTCTCTCTATAACGCTCTCTGCAATCATCGCTCTTGATCTTCCACTCTGTCTCTCTTTCTTTTGCTTTCTTATTAGTCTATCCTGCCGACTGCGTTTTGTTTTAAGCTTTTACCACTAATTCGACGCCGCACTAAATTCGTTGAGTTGTTTAACGCCGCGGCCATAAAATTAATATGCATGTTATTGTTGTTGTTTTTATACCTTTACTTGCGGCCGCATCGGCAGCCGCAACTGTTGGCTGCACTTGTTCTGTTATTGTTGTTGTTACCGCCGCTGTCACTGCTTGCGGTTGTTGTTGTTTTTGCTGTTCAGCCTTGCCATTATTTTCGCCATTCGTTGCTGGTGCTGGCGCTGCCAATTCAACAACAGCAACAGGCTCGGCTTTGACTTCAATTGAGGTCGTTGTTGGCGCCGCTGTCGGCGTTGACGTTGCCGTCGTCTGCGCCGCCTGCTCAATATCCAAATCCTTTGACATGGTCACACTTTTAGTTACACTTGAAAATCAATACACGTACTCCCGCTGTCTAATTGCGTGTTGTCCCCTTTTAATTTGCATGCACAGGCAATAGCAGAGTCGCTAGTTAGACAAAATAAAACAATACACACACACACGTATGCAGACGCAATGAAATGCGAATACAACCAACCGAGCACCTCAAAGTGCAATGCGCAACTGAATTTAAAGTTGGCGCTTTGCTCGCTAGGCGGGGCGATTGGCAGCGCTGCCGACGATGACGTTGGCAGCGCAAAAGCTTTGACGCATATACAAAACTCGCATGGGAGTAGCAAAAGTTTTCATTACCACAGCTTTAACTGACATCAAATGTCGGCAAATTATAACATTTATCATAAGCTTAGGCACATAGGCAAAACTCTCATGAGAGTTGCAAGCTTTTAATAACGCATCTTAAAGTGTCGGCTAATTGTCTAACTAATAGAGTAATTTAAGAATGAACCTTAAAGAGCTCCCCGTGGACATTGCATAAAATGCTTAATAGAAGTTGACATGCAATCGCCTAAAGCAACTTTGTTGTTATTGTGACTGTTGTTGTTAATATGCACGACACTTAACCGCAGAATGTGAAGGGGGTTAGAGGGAGGCGCATTCCTTTGACTAAACCTCATTTGGGATGCTTACTGAGTTGCATTTCAATAGCTTATAAAATGTTCTATGCATAATAATTGCAAAACGCACTTGTCACTTACCCAGCGAGAAGAGCATTTTAAATTCACTTGTTTTTCCTCTTTTTTTGCTACTGTTATTTGTTTTGAATTTTAAGCGATTGCCTTAAAAGACTTTTACAAGATTTATCAATTTATTATTCACTTTGCCAGCTGTTTACTGTCTGGTCTTAACTTGTTGAGCAAATTGCGTTGTATGCAGGATTTGATTTTTGGCTGTATTACAACTCAATCCATTTTCCATATGGATGCAGTGAAAATTCTGCAAAGGCGACAGGCGGCAGCGCAGCTACGCCTCCGCAACTTCCCCTCAAAAGCTTTCGGACGAAGCTTTCTTTGACATGAAAGTTCAAAGCATTAACCAATACAAACGAAAGCTCGAACACAAATGCACACATTCACACAGATACACGGTGTGAACCACTTGTTGGATATTAATGCTTTGTTTATTTGTTTGAAAGTAACGAATTTGAAAACTTGGCTTACAATTACAGTTGCAACGTAATACTTACAGTTTTCTGTATATGTGTCAATCAGCAGCCACGTTGTATCCAATTCCTCCATCTAACGAGTAATCACGAGCAAAAAAAAAAAAGAACGCCGCGATCGAAGAGAACCACAACCGAATGAGTCAAGCAAAAAATCACAACAACTACAGATGCAGCAACCGCAGACCGATTCGGTACGTCAGCTTTTGGTCTGCATTACCGCGACGCGGCGTCAACAAAAGCCAAAAGCAAACAAATTAAGAAGAGATCTTCTTATCACTGCCCGTGCCAATGACCGGCAATCACTGTATGAGGAAGACTAGTTCAAGGTTGCACGTTTCCCTTAATCGGATTTGTAATCGATCTACCTGCCCTGCATGATAATTCCTGTTGTTATTGTTTACTCACTTGGAAAATGGCTGCAAGAGGAAGAGTGGATCAAATTACCACTAAGCGCGACGGCAAGTTGAGTTTTAAAACGCACTATTCTACGACAAAAAAAATGCCTTTAACTTGGTCACACTTGATTAGGAGTGGGCACAATTCTGTAAACAGGTGCAGAACTAGATAACAGCCACATCTTCAAGGAATCTAAAATGATTTTAATAAAAAAGCGTAACATAAGCAACAGCATTTGTGAAACAATCACTCCAAATATGCAAAATAATTTGACTTTGCCGAGCTTTCAGTATTAACCTGACACTTGGTCTCACTGAATTACAACGGCTGATATCGATAAGTCAGGTGTGCGCCCGATTTGTACATCGCTAACAAAACGAGCAACAACACAAACTGCAGTTTGATTTTTTATTTTATTTTTTTGTTTCGTGCCAATTAAATGCAACATGCTTTCCAATTTGATGGTGACCAATCAGAAGGTGGTTCTGATAATTGGTAAGTGTAATGCTACGCACACTGCTAAAGTAATTAAAACAATTCTTTTCTGCCTTGCACAGATCAACTGAATCGCGAACGTATCGCAGCAAAGTTCATTGACAGCCTTTTGAAAGAACAGGGACAGGGCGAGGAAGTTAAAGTGCTGCCAATTGGGACGCAATTGAAGCACGTGGCCAGCATTGAATCGTTGCTGGGTGACAACAACAACCCAAAGAGCGCAATCAATGTTATACTGCCAACACTCGCCGATTTGTTGTGCTATCACAAACCCGCCCACATCTTTCAGTTCATCAACCGACTGCGTCGCTGCGAACATGTGAGCCGCGTCTTCTTGTGGGCATCCCCGAAACTGTTGCTACACGCTGATGCCGAGTACATTCTGGCCGGCTGCGAGTACCTCTCGGAGCTGGTGCTACGTCTGGAGACGGATACCACGTTGTCGCTGCTGTCGCGCAAACCAGGTGGCGGCGTTAGCAATAAGCGTTACACTTGCGAGGTCAGCAAGACAGAGTTCAAAGTGAAACCTCTAGTTGACGCAGCAGCGAGTGCAGCAACTGTCACAGAAGTCAAGTCGGAGGAAGGCGTCAAGGCAGCTGATCCAGGTGGCACCTTTAAAATTGAGCTTGACGAGGATGAGATGGTGGCACGAAATGCGCTTACACTGCCATACGAGCGGTAAGAGTGAAGTTTTTTTTAGTCACATCCTTAAGTAAACCTCATTTTATACTAACAGCACAAGCGATACAGCAACAGAGGGCAACATTATTTATACTCCTGATGCGGACGACGACTTCGATGATGAGGATCCGGATGAGGATCTGCTGATCTAAAAGAGTTATCTCCACAAACACACACACACACAGCAAACGGCAGTACAAATCGCCTTGGCTTTAAATATTTACATAGGTCTCTAAATACAATAACAATTAAAAAAATACCTGTAAGCGAGCTCAGCCAATTTTTAAAAAATCCGGCTCGAAAATGAAACTCTTGTTTTGTGAATAGTTTGAAAGTTTATATACTAAAATGCTACAGATACAATTGCATCGCATTAGTTACTCTTAATCTTATCTAACAATGTCTTTGTAATACTCATAAAAAAACACATTCAGACGACACATTCACACCACATTTATCACACAACAATCTATAAGAGAAAAAGAATGGATCGAAAAAGGTGCATTAAATTTGATTTAAATCCGAGTTATAAAAGAGAGAAGAAATTGAATGCTCTGCCACAGCTAATTGACTTGTTGTTCTTCTTGCTGCAGTGCAACTAACTAAAAGGAACTCGATGTGCTACATTTTCGTAGTGTTTCTATCTACTTATTCAGTACGTATTGTATTTACAGTGCTGATCTGATCTACTAGCCGAAAAGCAAAGTGAAGCATTGACAAGGCAAGAGCATTCTTTTGTGCGCATAATTCTTGATAAAAATCCTAGCTGAGTTGCAGCATTTACTATTATATATAACAAGTTGGCAAACTACAGTCGCATTTGCGCGACTGTAAGATACCCGGTAATACCGGGAAATTGTATTATGAGCACATTTACTATAAGAATCTTTGAGGTAAAGATTGACGGACCGAGAGCTATAACTCGAATGCTGATATTGGAGATTTTCCTTTGACTACCGAGTATATAAGGACGTTTAAAACACTTGCACACACACACATAAACATTTAGAGGGACGCGGTATTTACACAACAACAAAATGATTAACAAAAATTGTTCAATGGTAGCGTTTTCAATATAAAAAATGGCTATAACAACTCGCTCCCACTTTAAACGGGAGAGAGGTGCTCATCATCGACGCTTGAGCAGCGCTTCAATGTCGCTCTTGGGATCCGAAGCGAGCGAACTCCAGGCAGTGTCTTGGCAGAGCGGCAGCTCGGGAAGCACACGCGTTTCACCATTCACCTCGCATGTTTCGCGCAGCTGAAAGAATTTGCCAACCAGCTCATCGATCCTGGCGTGAAGTTGCTGCCCGGTTAACTGAGCATTGGCCAAAGCTTCTTCACGCAGTGCAAAGACATCGTTGTCGTTGTCCAGATGCTGTTGCCACTCCACGGGCAGCTCAAAGTCTTCGGGCAGCGAAAGAGTCAGACCACCGTTCAGAGTCTTGGCCGCTGCAGCAGTTTCTAGTGGCGATCCATTCGAGTAGGCCAAAGGCGAGACGAGGAACTTAAGCTGCGCGTAGATTGAACTACGTCCAATGAGTTTGGCTGTCCAGATGCCTGGTGTAAGCGGTTGTTTGAGGAGCGTCTTCGAGTGATTGATAACATCCAGCTGTGATTCTTCCACATGCAGCTCATTAAAGTCTTGCAGACGTCCCAAGGGATCCAACCACAGCAGCGTCAAATTGTACGAGTGCGCAGCATCGTCGCGTGTTTCGGCCACTCCTTGATATGTATAGCTGAGCACAAGCTCACTTTTGGGCCCTAGCATCTTGGCAAAGTTGCGTGCCACCTGCTCCTTCTGGTCAAAGTCCGTGGAGACCTCAAAGTTGCGCAAACGTTTGCTAAAGCGCGCATTCCTCGCCAGCTTGCCCAGTTGCACGGGTCGCACACGTGTCTCCAGTTGCAGCTGCTTGGAATCGTTGCGACGCTGCGCACTGAAGCGCACCAGGAAACCCTTGTACTGATCCCGATGCAGATAGTGCGTGAGCTCTAACAACTGTTCCGCCTGCAGTTGATGCTTTAGCTTTGTCTGCTGCACTGCCAAACGCATCAAGCTGTCTCCTATAGTGCGCGTCAGATCGTCGCCAGCGCTGTGCACATCCTCGTGATGGTAAAGCGACTGCCAATAGCCATGCAGATTGGCGTAATCATTGGTATATGGGCCATAGAGCCATTCCTCTAACTGCAGCAACACAGCCTGATTGATGATCGGTTCAAATTTGCGTGCAAAGAACAGAGACTTTTGCTCGGTGGCCTGCAAGCGGGCCCAATCCTCAGGCTTGAAGTCATTGGGACTGCAGCCGCACCAGTCGACGACATGCTTATATTGACACTTGCAGCCCTGCTTACGTTTCCAGTTGGTCACATGCAGATTGTTGTCCACATAGCTGTGACAATGCTGCGTGTTCCGCAGCACCGTGTGAAAGAACGATTCCGCTGGCAGCAGCGTATGCCGAAAGATGCGCAACAGCTCCTGCAGCAACGTATCCTCCTTAGCCGGATGCGTCACATAGCTTACGAAGGGACGTGAGAGTGCCACCCAATCGCTGCCGCCATCGACTTGAATGCCAGCGGGCAACTTGCGGTCTCCGATGCGCCACATGTGCGTATCGCACTCGACAAAGGTCTTGTCCAGTCCCTGCTTCTGGATGAAACGTTGCGTCTCGCGGCCGTGACCTTTGACAAAGTTGCGTCCTCGATTCGCACTCATAAAGTCAACGAGTTTGTCCAGCGTCTTGACGGGAAAGTCGCTTTCACTGAGATTGATTACAAAGTCCCATTGCCAGCTGGACTTGAGCAGATCCTGCATGCACTGCAGCAGCATTGTCAGCAGCGAGGCGCCGCCCCAAATGGTCGAAAAGCGTTTGCGGGCCAATCGTATGTTTGGAAACTTTGGCTCGAGTTCGAGGAGTTTGCGGTACAAATAATCCTGGCGCTGTTAGTGAGGAAAAAAACAAGGGAACATATTAACGGGTGCGCATTGATTAAGGTTCGATATTTTAAAGTACTTAAAGCAGATTCTAAATTTAAACCCTTTGAACATTTCGTATCGGATATTAAAACTTTGCAGTTCTTCAAAAAAACGACTTTTTGGGGTTAAAATCCAATTCTTTCTTTCAATTGAACGATCGTAACTTCCTGTCAATTCGGAAATGCCCGCATACAATCTAATTGGGGTTCTCCCAAGCCTCATAAGGCAAAGATATTGGCAAGCTACGATTTAAAGCAAAATTCTAAGCATAGGGTAATAAAAAAACCTTTACATAAACCAATTTGACATTTTCGTCCAAAATAAAATAGTTAAGATTAACAGCCTTCTGTAAATTAATGTTGCTTGATGCTCGGATTCTAAAAATATAAAACTGTCTAACACAACAATTAGCACAAACGATGAAACCCATTTTAATTAGCAAATCCGGCGCAGTGGCGAGGCAACTAGCTTTCTCGTCTCTCCCCCCCCTGAACTCACCGCATCCACGTGAATGTAATAGACGTGCTGGGGCGCATAGAGCGCGCGGAGAAGTCGATGAACTTGCCGCAATGCGCGGCCATTCAACGTCAGTAGAAATGCAATCCGAACTTGTTCCTCTCCCGGCGGCGCACTGCTTGCTGCCAGTTGTGCTGTGAATTCTGTCGAGGATTATACAATTAACATAGAAGACAGTGCGCAATTTAATTGATAGCAAAACTTACTGGCAATGCCCGTTTCATAGACATTCATGGCATAGAAACCACCGCAGATTTCTTTGGCATGTCCCAAGCATTTCATGTTGCAGCTGGAATCGGGCAACTTGGCGGAGCTTGGCGGTGCATCGAAGCCACAGAAGCACTCGCGTGAATACTGAACACCCGCATAGGGATAACCCGACTGCAGGCAAAGCTCCACACAGCTGCTAGGTGAATTGGAGGTCTTTAGACTGGCAAAGTAGCCGCCAAGCAGGCGACTGTCCTTCTCGTCGCGATAGCAGCCAAGTGCCACGTTGGCTGTATGATTGCCGGCAGGGCAGCTGCTTTGCAGTTGGCTGGCATAGAAGCGTCCAGCCTGAATGGCACAGGCAATGTGGGCGATATGTTGACGGCAGTCTTTCGTCTTAGCACGTTGAAGTGCCGATATTGCTTCCTTGGCATTGATATCACATTCGGGCTGGAAGCCCAGTTGCTTTGCCACCGGCACCACATTGGCGGGCGCTGCCGGTGGCACTGCTGGCGAGGATTCGGGAGTGGATTCGTGGATATCGCGTTGGGTGCGCAATGCGCCCGCCAAATCAATGTCGCGTGATTTGTACGCCAAAAACAGTTGGATGGCAATTATGAATAGCAGTATTATGAAGAATGAACGGTAGCGACGCAACCAACGCATCGATGGCGACGACTGTTGCTCCATGCTGACCATGAGAGCCTCAAGGATTCACTCGTTTTTTATTGTTGTTGTAGTCGTTGACGCTGCTGCTGTTGCTTGTTGTCGTTCTATGAATGCGATGCAGTGATGCAGGCATGACCAGCGTTTGTGTGATTATTGTGTGCCTCAAGCGTATGGCATGGAAATTATTTACAATTTGCTTAACTTTAACTTATTTACGTATATTTAGCTGCATTTTTCACTCCCGCTTTTCACGTTCTACATGCACACGACATTTGCAGCGAAACAGCTGTTTGAGCTGTTGCCCTGGTTGATCGATAAGTTTGCTATGGCTTATCATCGAAAGCGGGAATCGCATTATACTCAAGTTGTTATCGGCAACCTGTTTATTATTAAATATTAGTGTTTATTAATTTTGAAAATTTACTTATTATGCAATTTAACTTATTTTCTTATGTTTTTCATTCATACTTTGCCACTTGAATTTACAACAGCTGTTTTCGCTCCTGCCCTGGGAGCTCTCTATAGATGATGTCTAGTTTATTATCGATAAGCAACAGCTGATTGGTGTTGCTATTTCGAATTTATTCGCTTGAACAGTATAGTTTTTTAACAATTAATTTAATATTAAGACTGCGTATATATATTAAATCAGTTTATTATTTTGTCTGGCACTGCGATACAGCGTACCTGTTAACAAAACAAAAGAACAAAAATGGTTGATCCCAACCGCAAAATTAACCGACTGCCAGAGAAAGATGTAAGTTTTCTAGAGGAATGTGAGTCAGAATTTGCCTTGCGCTACACCACAGACGATGCTGAATTTATGGCGCACTGTGCCAAGCCCGTGCCCGAGCCACCGCTGGTAGACAACTGGATGAGCGGTGGTGGTGGAGGAGGAGGTGGCGGCGGAGGAGGCGGCGGTGGTCACAATTCATATAATAATCGCTACAATGGAGGTCAACGCCGAGGCGGCGGCAATCGTGGATGGCATAGACGTGGTGGCGGCGGTCATGACCGTTATAGAGGTAACTGCCGATAAGCATACCATAATTTGTTCGGCAAATAATATATAACCATTTCTAGATAATCGAAACTATCGACATGAGGAATATCCTCGCAGAGATCGCAGTGGCGGTGGCGGCGGTAGAGACGGAGGTGGAGGATATGGAGATCGCAGACATCGCAATGAACCGTCACAGAGCGGACCAACTGGTCCGCCCATGAATGTGAGGCGAGACTACGGCAACTTTGTGCCCGCCTCGCGAGATTAGCATGCAATTTAAAGTGCCCCCAATTTTTACACGTGTATAATTATATATATAGATAATATACTGGACAGCTTGCATGATGTTTGAAAGCTATAATTCCTTGGTGTCTTCGATAAGCATTGGATGAAATACATGTGACGATTTGTGTCTTAGCATAGCGAAGAAATATTTTATAATTTTTAAATAGTTTGAATTTCGACAAAACCCATCTTATTGCGCGACCAAATGTAAAGAAATTATGTTGAGTAAAGTCAGTCAGGACAAAGTATTTAATATATATATATATAGGTGTACGATATATTGTGGACTTGAATGTTAGAGATATAATGAGACTGAAATCTTAATTGCTAACTGATGATGTATTCCTGTACTGTCCTAGACAGCGGACTCGGATAGTTCCTCGTCCTTTTTCTCGCTGGCTGCAGCTGCCGACATTCCCACCCCCATGGCGGTAAATAGATTGGACACCGGACCAGCGCCGCCCATTTGCGACTTGTAGCTGTCCATCATGTTGCGCAGCGTGTTCACATTGATGTTGATGGGCTCAAAGTCCTCGATGTCATCGAAATCATCTTCATTAGCGCTGCGCTGCGAGCTGTTCACGTTGGCATTGGCATTACCGCTGGCCTGGAACGATTTGCCTATTGTAGTCTGCGATAATTCGCGATCCATTTGCTCCATGTAGGCCTTGATATTACGATCCAAACGATAGCTATCCGGGCCCATGCCGCTGGCACTAGAAAGAGCATCAAAGTTGCGTTCAATATCATCCTCATCCGCATAATCGCTCATCTCTGAGTTCGAGTCCCAGTTGTCCTCGGGTATCACAAAGTCCAGGAAGTTGCGCACATGAGTGCTATCCTGTTCCTCGGACTGAATGAGCGAGTTGCGTTGCTGACATGCCTTGCGCATCGAGGGATTCTTCTTCACCCTGCTGTTACTGCTGCTGCAGCTGGTGCTTGCTGCACTTGCTGGCTCCGCCGGCTCATCGTCATCCGAATCCAGTTCGGCAGCGGCGGCTTCTTCTTTTGTCTCGATGCCCTCAAAGTTTGACTGTCTATCCAAAAACTGCGACAGTTGCTTCGTAAATTCAGCTGCATTCACATCGCCATTGGGATTGTAGAGTTTCTGTGGACCATAACGCTGCTGCAGCATGGCATCCAGTTCCTCGGCACTAATGTTCAGCCAATCATCCGCATCGCTGGGCAACAAATTGTTCTCCTCATCGCGAAGCTGCTCAGCGGCATTGCCTTCGCCTGTGTGCAGCAGCAACTCAACAATTTCGGCGCCCACCAATGGAGCAGTGCGAAAACGTTGCTGGTTGCCCTTGAAGTACTGCTTGGCAGTGTTCAAGAGACGAACATACTCCGCACTGCCCTCAAGATTGTCACGAAAGTAACCCTTCTTCTGCAAGCTGCGCAAATACGCACGCCAAGCGGGAGACTGCTCCTCCAACTCTTCGCTGGACTGTTTCGCCTGGCTGGCCAAGATTTCGAGGCCGCTGGCCAACTTTACGCCCAGCAGTTGCTCCTTGTAGATCTCGGGCTGGGCCACAGCGTCAGTTAGCTTCCAGCCAAGTCGACGTTCTGGGGTATATTGACTATGCATCAACATGGCGTAGAGACAACGGGTGAAGGCGACATTTGTGCGTATCCTTTGCGACTCTGGTGGGAAATAACGCATGCTGCGCAAAGCCTTCGTATCCAACGAATCGCGTTCGCAAAAGGCACGCACAGCGGAGGCCACAAGCGCAGGACGCTGCTTCAGCAACTGTGCCGCATTTTGTGGCAGCTGGACAATCTGTCGATGAATAGCAGCATGTTGTTTCGCCGCCTGAAACTCACGACAGCGCGCATCGATGCAGTTCTGTATGTCCTGGGAGCAGCGATAGAGCGTGGGATTGAGATGAATGCGATGCACAGCAGTTGCCATGGACAAACGCTTCTGTTGACTGCTGTTCGTCGAGTTCTGGATGAGCTGCAGTTGACCATTCATTATGTAGACGCGCTGCTCGCAGGTTTCGGGACTTGCCCAGTCGGGCAGCACATCGGCGGCCTCAATGAGTAGGAATTCGCCATCAGCATCGCAGACACGCGCTATCCAATCCGCTCGAGCGGCGGTCAATTCACTCAGCAGGTAAACAATAAACCATTCGTCGCCAATATTATCGCCATAGTGGGTCACACCATGCAAATGAGGTGGTAGTGCAGCTGAAAGATGTAAATTTCAATGTCATCTCTAAATATAGACATAATTATATGGTACTTACCTTCCTGTTCCTCCTCTCCCTCATCTTCGTGGTTGTCCTCTTCGTTCAGCAGACGCTCCTCGGCGCTCCCCGTCCGCAGTTGCAGTTGAAACTGATCCTTGTGCCAAATGTAAGAGCGCTCCTTTACTTTCATCTCCACTATTTCCATACAATCCTTCCTGACCTGTTCCAGCTGCTGACGCAATTCCTCCTCGCTTGAATCTTTTTGCTGGGCCAGCTTGGGAAATATATAATACTCCACAAAGTCATCTTCGCGCACAAATTCCAAGTTGGCTCCAGGAAGCTTACTCATCTTCGCTTTCTTTCACACTCCTTTGTTGTCTGCCCTTTGTTTTCTTGTAGTTGTTGTTTTTTATTGTTTTGTTTGTGGCCGTGACTCAGTTTGGATTTGTATCCTTGGACTAGCTCTTTTTGGTAGCGAAAATACTGATTTTTCAAAAATAGGTCAACAAATGGCACTGCTGATGACTAATGCAACTATTTTTAAACTAGTTCTCATTTATTATTTGCTCAACAAAAAACAAACAAAAACGCTTTGTTGCAAAGGGAGCTGTTGCTGTTGCCAATCACGCTGCTATCGACTCGCTCTCGATAACGATAGACAATTGCCAAAAAAAAACATGTTAAGTATCGAGCAGCCCACACGACTGTGAAATACCCGCTAATCATTTAAAGAAAAAAAAAGTAGGGGATTGCACAGTAATTAAGATGGAATTTTTAATTTATACTACTAGATTTATTTGTTATGCCCGTTACATTAATCTTTTTTTATGTGTAATGGGTTTAAAAATCTTTCTTTTATTTACTTTCGCAAAAGAAATAGAAACTAAAATATGAATGATCAATTTAACATTTATTAAAGTGAAACTTATTGTTTGTATTAAAATAAATTAGAAAGTTGAATAAACTTTAAATAATTTGTTTTTGTTAAGCATCGCTGTGCACAGTGGTTGAAATTATGTATATTAGGTCAGTGGTGAAAAATAGTAATAGACTTGTAACGGCCTCGAAATATAAGAAAAAGTATTAAATTAAAAGAATGGTCATATTTAGATAGATAAATTAATAACCAATACAAAATTAAATATGTATAATACAAATATCAGCTAATGCTCTTAAGTTAGTTTAAGATTTGTTGACTCAACTGAGCCTAGCGGGTAGCGGGTATACTACATACATAGATATTTTCAAAGCGATAGAGACCATTTTTATTGCATTGAATGTTACAGCTGAGGCAGAACTCGAAGTGATTACAACTAATATAAGTCGACGATAAATAGACGTGTAGATATACAAACATAGCCCTTGGGCTATATTTTAAATGCTTCTTGAGCCTTCTTGAATGTTTCACATGATGATCCAGTTGAATCGATGTACTTCTACTTTTCGGGGGTGTCATTAATAAAAATACTCATACTTCTGGGCATGCTGCAGCATCACCTCCATCGCCTTTTTGCCCTGCAGCACACCATTGCGTTCCATGTAGTTCCAAATGGAGGCCATAAATATACAAAATAGTATGACGCCGAACACTATGAACTTGAGCAGCAGATAAATGGTCCGAAGTCCTACCGGAGCAGCAAATTCCACGAGCAGCACCAGCAGCACAAACAATACTGTTGCTGCACTATAATATAATAAACGATCCGTGTTCAGTTGCAACAAGGAGGCATCGCAGAGAGCCAGAGCTTCATTGAGAGCTGCGGTGCGAGCAGCTGGCAACGGTTGAGCCACCGACAAGCAGACATCCTCAAGGGGAGCATCTCCGGCGCCGCCCAATTCTCGCATTCCCTCGCCGTTCACTTTGCAGGCGACTTGCTCCACATCCACAGTAGCAGTTGCTGTAGCAACAGCAGAAGCACCATTTGCTGGCAGAACACTCAAACGCAACTTTGCGAGCACCGCTTCATGGTCGGAGAAACTGAACTTCTGGCCAGGCACACGCTCTGGGAACGGCAGTGTGTACTCTACAATCTCGGCATTGATGTGATCAGCGCCACGCACAAAGATGTGATCGATGCGTATGCCCAGTGGATTTTTCTCTAGCAAACGCGGCGATGTATAAGAGTTGCGTCCGCATTCATTGGTGCGAATGGTGTCCGAGGCACAGCTGTCCTTCATCTTCGACGTGTACAACAACACCTTGTATGAGATATCCTGCGGTTGTGTGTTCAAATCTCCAGCGAGAATCTGCAGCACCGAATTGCCGCGCGTTGCCTCAATGAACTGGGCGGTGTCGAAGGCCTGAATGACACGGTGTGTCTTGTACTCATCGTTGTCATTGTCATACTCGGCATGCAGATGTGCATTGTACAGATGCACGATGTGATCGCCAAACAAAATGCGACAGAGACCAACTCCTTTGCCACCAAACCAGTCCGCATGCTGAATCCGATGGAAGTAGCCGTTAACCGACCAGGCGTGGAAGAGTGTGCCCAGTATGGGATACCGAGAAAGTACCAACAACCCGGCACCCATCACTCCACTGTGAAAGTAATGGGCATGGGGCAGGACATTGGCGGTGCCTTCTTGCAGCTTCTCGCTATCCTGTTGGGACCAGACTTCTTGCAGCGACACAATGTCATAGTCGCTGGACCTTAGCTCCTTACAGATGGCTTCGATGCGTGGCGCTCGATCACTGGAGACCAATGGAATACCCCTGAAACCACATTGAACACGTAAACAATGCCAAGGCAAATTAGATTAATGCGCGTGACCAAATTAGGGGAAAGTGACCATAAAACCAAAAACACACACCATATATTCAACGTTAGAATTTTTAGCTCCAACAGCAGCATTGCGATATGTGTAATATTATTGTCTTTATTGTGTGCCTCATTTGCTATAACTGGCGTTCATTGGGTACGCGGGTCGCGCCGATAAGATTACAGGTTTTGTTGCTAAACAAATCAACACGGCATTTTTTGTTGGTGTATTGGTTATGGTGCAGTTTTAGGTCTCGCGTGAAGTTGGCTGCGCGCAGTTTAGAGTCTATGGCGGGTGACCAAATTGAATTAAATATCAATGAATGCCCATGTTAACATTTTTCAGCATTAGCAGTAACATTGCAAATTGCAATGTATAATAACGTACTTATAAAATTTCCAGTTGCTGCATTTGCTGTAATATTATATATTAAATATGCGCAGTTTTGCATCTCACTTGAAGTTAGCTGTGCGCAATCTGGAGGCACGTGAAGTTGGCTGTGCGCAATATTAAGCCCTTAAAAAACTGGAAGCACATTATTGCAACGAGTGAAACGCATTTAAACTGGGTTTGAAATCAAAATTAAGTAAGTAAGTAAGTAAGTAAACAAAATGGCACGTACTGAACTGGAGCCCAAAAAACAAAAGCGTAAATCAAAGAAACGCAAGCATGAGGCAACGCAAGGCAGCAGCGACGACGAGGTGGCAAACAAAAGTTTGATCGTGGACGAGCAACCAGAGGAAACTCAAGTGGAACCAGAGGAAAGAGTAAAGAGTAAATATAGATATTGGACTAATGATCAGATATTCATTAAATACCTTTCCCCTAAGCAGGCAAGGCATCTAAACGAAAGCAACAAAAGCAAGACGTTACAGCGATCAAAGAGAAACGCAGCAAGCAATCAGAAGAAACCAATGAAGATGTTGAAGGCGATGAGGTCGAGGGTCCGACTGCAGAGCAGCTAGAAGAGGCAGCGAAACCAGAGAACACTAATGCTATTGTAACGGTACGCCAAAAGAAGAAGCAGAAACATTTAAAGCGACTAGAAGAGCAAAAGGATCAAAATGCCGACAAGGAATCCAAGCGCAATGAAGAGTACTTAAAGAAATGGAAAGACAATCGAAAGGAATGGAAATTCGAAAAACTGCGACAGATATCCATACAACAGACTGCCTTCGACGAACAAAAGGTATCTGAAGAGCTGTGGCCCATTGCTCTTGAATATCTGGCGAGTTCCAAAGGTGCGGCGAAGACAATGCTAACGAAGCTGGCTGACGATGTTATCCAAGATTTGGACAAAAAGTGTGAGAAGCTGGAAGATGATGCTGAACGCAAGACAATTGTGGAATCATCGCGTTATCAACGAGCTCGCAATCTGCTCCAGAATTTTGACTGAGCGAGCTCTAAATATGTAGTCATTAAGTTCAAATAGTAAAACAAATGCGTTCTTGTTAATGTTTAGAGTTTTATGATACAACAATTATTAAAAGAAAGAGTTATATATATCTATATATATTTACAAATCTACATAAGCCAACATCTTGTCCAAATATTCAATTCGTTGCCGCAGCAGTTGTTTCTCCTCTTCAACCTTGTGCTCGTCTAGCTTGTCCAGCATGAAGTGCTGCATAAACAATCGAATGCTCTGCTTGAACTGCTGTAACTTTGAGTTCTTGGCAATGCGCTCGAAGGCTTGATACACTTGATCCTCTTCGTTGGACAACAACAGCCGCTGCATAATCTCGCGCATAAAATAAAAACTTAGTTTGTGCAGCTGCATAAAGTCCACAACCTTCAACACGGACAACTGCAGTCCGGAGGAGAGGATGAGCTGCTGCAGAAAGCTGGCCAGATTGCGTATCTGTGTCTTGGACAGCGACTCAATGTCGTTGATGCGATCCCAGCTGGCAAATTGAAACGCCAACTGGAACTTGCGATTGTACTGACAGAATTTGAGTGCCAGATGGGCATAGTACGGATTAGAGCGACGCTCGTTGAGCGCACAATGTATAATCACATACGCAACGGTGCGTTGATCTTTCAGCGCCAGATGCAGAATCTTTTCAAAGGCATCCACATAGTCAGCGGCACTCATAATGATGCAGAAAATGTTACGTCGTTCCGCCGTATTCATGTGTTGTTTCTTTGCTAGCTCTAAGAGTTTCTCCGAGTAGCGTTGACTGCCTTGTTGCTGTCGCTGCTTCTCTTGGTCTGCCGCCTGGGCAGTGCCCATCTCGGCTAGATTGCCTGTCCAGGCCGAGCCAACAATCCACCATTTGCCCACCTTGTCGGCACGCAACAAGTCCTCCAATGTGATGTTCAGTGTGACCACATAACGTTCATTGCGCAGCATTCCCTTTAGACGCTTCCGCAGCGTCTCTGCCAACTCAGGATCGTATTGGGGCAATTTGCTCATATTGTTGTTCTTTACAGCATTCAGTGTGTCGATCATAAAGCGCAGTCGAGGATTTTCTTTCAATTCCAACGGTGCTGCAGCGATTTGCGTTTGCACATTCTGCATCATGCTCTTGAAGGCCAAGGGATCATCTTTGCGCAGTCGAAAGCCAACAGTTTGGAAGATCAGCAGCAGACACTCAACCGTCTTCTCGCATAGATTGGCTGCCAGGCGAGCAATTAGCTCGAGCAATAGTCGCAGCTCATAGATCTTAAACATGTACATGTAGCAAAGCAATAGCATGAGGTTGTTCAATCGCTTGTCCTCCACCTCCAGTTCATCCAGTTGCTTCAGAAATCCATCGAATTGCTCCACAAACGTCTGCAGAAAGTGTGCGCCAATCTCGCTACCAATGTGCGCATGCAAATAGGCTAACAACACCATGTGTTCCTGCACCATGCGTTCATTGGTCTTCGTTCTGCCCAGCAGCGCTTCTTGCAGCAGTTTGGTCAGCGTTTCGTTCATGTTGTAGCGTGAGTTCTTCATGTACAGCTCCTCGATGCCGCTGGCAATCTTGTGCAGATTCGCCTCGGACAGACGATTGAGCAAACCTTTGCTCTGCTTTTGGAGACGCGCTAATTTCTCCGCCTGCTGTGCACTTGATCCTTCGCTAGCCGCCAGCAGTGCACGCTGATGAGGTGGTACATACTTTTGGCCCGTTGCCTTGGGCTCAGATTCGTTGGCATCGTTTACTATGTTGCCATCAGCATCGCGTTTGCGTCCATAGATGTCTTCCTTGTCTACAAAAAGATAGTGTATGATTAGGAGTAGCTGCAAAATGTAAATAACAAAAGCTTACAATTTGATTGCTCCTCGTTGCCACTTTCAGAGCCATCTTCGTCTTCATCCTCAGAATCGTCTTCATTCTCTTCCATGTCACTGTTCTCCGACGCCTCTCCACCGTCATCATCTTCATCCATTTCGCTGTTTGCCTCTGGCATCTCATCTTCCTCTTCGCTCCACATGCCTGCTTCCTCCTTTTCCTGCTGCTCTTTCAGTTCCTTTTTGCGGCGTTGCTTCTCCTCCCACTTCCGCTTTTCCTCGTCATCGTCTAGCACAAAATCAAGTAGATAGTCCAAGCCATCATTGAACATTTTGCGCACCATGCGATTTTTATCCTTGCTCTTGTTTAACTTTAGTTTCTTCTCCAATTTAGCAATTTCCTTGTCCTCCTCCTCATTCTCGATCCTCAGCTGCTTCATGCGCTGCTTACGCGATTTCTGCAATAGTTCCTTCTGCTGGCGCAGTTCTCGTTTCCGCGCCGTCATCTCATCCTCTCGCTGGATACCAGCGTGCTTTGCCGGTTTCTTGCCCAGAGGCTCAAATGTTTTCACTTTAAGTGCAGCTGGCAGTAAAGCGTCAACTTCCTCATCACTAAAGTCAGAGGCAATGGACTCATCATCATCGGCATCCACTTCTCCAGCCAACAGCTCCTCGCGAGGAATGTCCTCCGGATTGATTTGTTGCTTCTTTGGCTTCTTCTTTTTGTTGTTTTTGTTTTTGCCTCGCGCTGCTAGAGCGGCTGCTTCGGCAACAGCTTCAGCAACACGCTGCGCTCCATCGGTTTTGGCCGCATGATAGATCCTTTTGTTGTTCTTCTTGGTCTCATGCTTGAGCTTGCGCTGCTCCTTCCGACTCAGGGGCTTTTGTTTTGCTGCCTTTTTTCTTTAACTTGACCATGTCAATGTAAATTTCAAAATTGTTTGTGTTTCTAGTGAGGCCAAATCAGCTGAGCGCAACACGTGCGTGGCGTAATTTAGTACATTCGGCGGATAGTATAAATTTGTGATTTTTGTTCTTCCGCAGTGGACAAACAGCTGTTTGTTTTTCTATTTAGCTTCAGTTCAATTTGTATTTTCTATTTGTTAAATAATATTGAATTGAATACAATATGTCCACACGCTGGTATCCGATTTATCAACGCGGAAATCCGCAACTGCGAGTTTTCCTACCAAACTTCTGGATGAAACTGGTGCGACCCACCGAGGAGCAGCCGGCTAATGTTGTCACATTTGCGGTGTCCACACAAATGACCAAACATGATGTGAAAAACTATTTGGAAAAGATTTACAAAATTCCCGTGGTGGATGTGCGCACACGTATAGCACTAGGCGACACCAAGCGGGATCAGGTATATGGCTACATCACCAAGAACGAGGATGTCAAGTTGGCTTATGTAACCATGGTGAGTGGGGGAACTAAATTTGAATTTTGAAGACGACATCACAAGTATTTCCGTTTGTTTTACAGCCCAAAAATGAAGCTTTTACGTTTCCCGACCTGTTTGCCAACAAGGCAGAGAAACAGGAGAAGGATGAAAAGTCAATGGACGAGTCCAAGCAAGGATTCCGCAAATTCTTGGATCGCAATAAGAAGCGACCTGGCACTCCAGGATGGTACTCTATTTAGACATATAGGCATTTTATAGTTTAATAACATTTATATTTTGTTGATGAGTAAACTGAATTTAAAGCTCTGCTCCAATTCCAACGCCTTGGACGTTCTTATTTTACTTGGCATTCTTCACCGCTGTGGCGACCCAGGCACGAATCTTATCCTCATCCTGTAGTCCCACCATGCGCTGCACCTCTTTGCCATTCTGCATTATCACCAGCACGGGAACAGCAGCCACATCATAGTCCAGTGCTAAGTCAGTGTGCTCATCAATATCGACTTTGGCTAGCTTTATGGAGCCTGCCTGTTCACCCACAATGCTCTCAATGCGTGGTGTCAACATCTTGCAAGGGTTGCACCAACTAAATAGAAGTATTACTTAGTTTACTATAAATAAGGACATATAGAATATCATCTGACGTACGTTGCGAAGAAATCGACGACCACGGGTGTCTGACTCTTCTTCACTTTGTTTTCAAAGTCCTCGGGACTCTGCACCTTGAATATTTCCCAACGCTGCGACGACACGGAGAAGGCTCGCTGTTGGCAACGCAATTGACGCGTTGCATTGCTTAGGAGATTTACAATTTGCCGCTGCATTTTTATTTGTAATTTGATCACAATGAAATAGTTACGACAGTTTATGACAATACAACAACAGCTGACAGCTAATGTGACCAGTTAATGAAAACAGCTGAGCTGTTTTGTAGCAAAAATTGGCTGACCATATGCAAGTAATACAAAATACTACTATTCATATGAAAAAAAGTAGGTTTGTTATTATTTTTCAGATTTGCTGAAGAAAAATCAGAAAAAATACTAAATTAAGAAATAAATACGCAGCTGTGAAAATACCAACACCAATACACGGACACACTGCAAAACACGTATTCGCGTTGAGTTAAAAAATTGTAACATCAAAAGTTCAATTGACGGTAGTTGATTGCACACAGCAAATTTATAATTAATAGTGTTTAGTTGCGCCGCGACAATTTGTGCTGTAACGAAGTGTATGCATTAAAACGAAGCGTGTGCAAGGGACTTACAAGTGCAATTAGAGAAGCGCCCTATAACTGCGCAAATGGCAAAGAGCCATCGAATGAAGTTTGACGAACATTAAAGAGGACAGAGGCACTGAAAGTCGAAAAGACACGACAATTAGCAACAACGCTGCTGCTGCACAATGGATGATCTGTCGCAGGGCGACATCTGTCGCGTCTGCCGCTGCGAAGCGGTCGCAGATCGCCCGCTCTTCTATCCCTGCATCTGCACGGGCAGCATTAAGTACATCCATCAGGATTGCCTGATGCAATGGATGCGTTACTCGCACAAGGAATACTGCGAACTGTGTGGCCATCGTTTTAGCTTCCAGCCCATCTATGCGCCCGATATGCCACGCGTTCTGCCGCTACGCGATGTCCTTGTGGGTCTCATGTCCGCTGTTTTGGAGGGCGCTCGTTCATGGCTCCACTTTTCGCTAGTTGGCATGGCCTGGTTTGGTGTGGTGCCATTGTCAGCGTATCGCACCTATCGCTACCTATTTCGCGCCAGCTCTTTCGACATGATACTCTCGCTGCCGTTTGACATCTTCTCCATGGAGAATCTGGCTGAGGATGCGTTCCGTGGGTGCTTTGTTGTCACGTGCACTCTGCTCTCGTTCATTGGTCTTGTTTGGCTACGCGAACAAATACTACATGGTGGTGGACCTGATTGGCTGGAGCGTGACGAGGCACCAGCTCCAGCTCCGGCTGCAGCACCCGCTCCACCTGCTGCTAATGCTGCTCCACCTGCCGCTGCTGATGCGGCACCAGTTGCCGCTGATGCGCCACAGGATGATAACAACAACGGCGAAGCACCGCAAGAAGTGCCTCTCAACAATCCTGAACCGGCGGTTGCGAATGCGGACAACGATGAACAGAACTGGAATCCCATGGAATGGGATCGTGCAGCCGAAGAGCTTACCTGGGAGCGTCTGCTGGGTCTTGATGGTTCGCTAGTCTTCTTGGAGCACGTCTTCTGGATCATCTCGCTCAACACCATGTTCATCTTTACCTTCGCTTTCTGTCCGTATTGCGTGGGCAACTTTATACTAAGTTCAATGGACCTGCTGCAGCCAGAGAAACCTTTACTCCATTTCCATGGATTGATCACCACGCTCTTTGGCTACTGTTGCATTGGACTGACACTGGTCGTGCTGCATTTCTTGGCACGCATCTTTCGGCTGCGTCGCATCTGCTGGTTTATTGGACTCTGCTACATTGTGGTCAAGGTATCGCTACTATCCGTGGTTGAGATTGGTGTGTTGCCGCTCATCTCGGGCTGGTGGCTGGACATTTGTTCGTTGCCGCTGCTCGATGCCAGCTTGAAGGATCGCAAGGCCAGCTTTAAGGCTGCACCTGGAACCTCGCTCTTTGTTCACTGGATGTTTGGCATGGTTTATGTCTACTATTTTGCGGCCTTCATTTCGCTGCTGCGCGAAGTGTTGCGTCCCGGTGTGCTATGGATCTTTCGCAATGTGAATGATCCGGATTTCAGTCCTATACAGGAGATGATTCACGTGCCCATCATTAGGCATGTTCGACGTCTCGTTGCCTCAGCCATGATCTTTGGTTTCGCTGTGCTGCTGATGCTCTGGCTGCCCATACGCATACTCCAGGTGATTTGGCCCAATTTCTTGCCCTACGCGTTGAGTGGTGACTCCGAGGTGAACGATCTGAGTTTGCAGCTGTTGCTGCTGCAGGTGAGTGAACACAATTAGTCAAGCAATTAATTAGTTTACACATTAATCAATTATTTGTTTTCAGATTGTGTTGCCTGGATTCTTTGAGCAAACGCAGACGCGCATTTGGCTAAAGGGTTTGCTGCGCATCTGGTGCACAGCTGTCGCCTGGCTGCTGGGCATTCGCAGCTATCTGCTGCCCGCTCCCGAGGAGCCACCACCACCAGCTGCTGCTGCTGCCGAGGAGGCTGCCGAAGCTGCAGCCGAGCCAGCAGCTGATGGAGTTGCTGCTGCAGCTCCTCCAGTTCCGCCACCACCGCCCGTACCAGAGCCAGCTCCACCGCCGCCACGCAACTTGGCAGCCGCCCATCAAGCCATCATGCAACCCGTTGTACCCGTTGGCTTCCAGCCCTACGAGCGTCCCTCGTTCTTTGCCGTGCGCCTGTGCGCGCTGCTCTCGCTAATGTGTCTGTCTATCGTGTGTGCTGCCATGCTAATGCTCACCGTGCCCGTCTACATTGGCCGCCGTCTGATGATGTTGTGGACTGGACAACCGGGTGATAAAGTGCCGCCTTTGGTTGCCGACGATGCGGTGGCTGCTGCTGCCGTTGATCCGGAGACAGCGCGTAAAAACGAACGTTTGTTGCGGCCACATGAATTATACACTGCTGAAATCGGTGGCTATCTCTGCTGGATTGTGTCGCGTGGTATTGCTGTTGTCGTCACACTGCTGCCCCAAGGACGCGCTGCAATTGTGAACAAGCTGAAGCACTGGGCACGTGTTGCCCTCCAGTATGCGCTGCCAGTGCTCACGCTCGTGGGCATCTTTGTGCTGGTGCCGTTGCTGTTTGGACTGCTGCTGGAGCAGGTGGTGGTCATACCATTGCGTGTGCCATGGCGCAACATGCCCATACGCTTCCTGTGGCAGGATTGGGCACTGGGCGTGCTCTACACCAAGATTGCCATTGCACTGACGCTCATGGGACCCGATTGGCATCTCAAGCGTGCGTTGGAACGCGCCTACACCGATGGATTGCGCGATTTCGATTTGAAATTTGTGATTCGCGATCTCGCGGTGCCGGTGGTGACCACATTTGGTTTGGCGCTGGCAATACCCTATGTGATTGGTCACTCCATATTGCCAATCTTCATTGTGGATCCCTTTGGACGGCTGTTCATTTCGAAAGTGGTGTATCCAGTTAGCTTCATACTTGTGGGAAGCATTGGATTTGTGCTCTTCCAAATAAAGCAGCTGAAGAAGTTGTATTTGTCCATCAAGGTGGACAAGTATTTGGTTGGCCAGCGGCTGGTCAACTATGAGCATCGCAAAAAGCAGCAGGCTCAGCAGGCGGCGGCTGCGCAGGAGCTGAAGGCACGCCAAGAGGCCGAGGAGGCGCAACAGGCACAAGCCCAAGCTGGCGAGGCGCAGGCAGTAGAGCCACAGCAACAACAGGGCTATGTTATACCCAATGCGGGTCCCGATGAGGAGAGGGAACTGGATCCGGATCCCTTGGTCAATCTCGCCGAGCAGGCAGCGTTGCATGCGCGACGACGACGAGGTCCGATGCCGCGAATCCTGATAGCCGATGCCAATGAGGAGCTGCTCTAGGGTTACGTTTACTTCATCTGCATGTTCATCATGGAGTCCCTGTTGTTGTATCTCTGTTTGGCACACATGCTTCATACCCATCCACACGACACATACACTCAGACCCAAACTCATACACACTCACACTCAATGTATCATCTAGAACAGCAGCTAGAGACAGGGATTATGGCACAGGTCATGTAAGTAGGCGATGCCGCCAAAAAAAAAAAATGGGGCATGTTTCAAAATTTTCAAGTTGCAATCAACTTTTGTTTTCTTGCTTTAGAGTTATTTCTTTCTTACGCGTTAGACACAATTGTTTGTTAGAACTTTTTTTGCTTATAGGTCCCCCCTCCCTCAAGTTCCATGATCCCAATCCTTATCCATACGATACGATGTACGATATTTTAAGCCAGCCGCAAATAGCCAATAGTTGAAATCATTGAGAGTTCAATGATTTTCTATAAATATTTATAAAAACACACATATAAATTCGGGGCAAGGACTAACCGATATTCACCTGCAACATTTGCAACGTTGCTTTGTAAAAAGAAAACAAAAAAGAAAAACGAAAAAAAACAAAAATTCAAATACTATGATATCCATCAGATATATCTTTCTATATACAAATATATATATGACGATTAACTCGACACATACACTCATAGCAGCACTCGCATATATATGATATATAGACACGGAGATTACCTTGTATTAGAAACTGAATAAAAATAAAAGACCGCGACTCTTCGTTTATTCTCTCCCGATAATGATATATATAATAATAATAATACAGAACAAATAATAACAATAATACAAATAGATACAACAGAACTTGGTAAATGTGGTGAAAACTTTTGAGTAGCTTTACGAACTTGTAAAAATTATATATGTATACATTTAATTATAAATGATATAATAAATTAATAAACTTAACTTTAAAGTTTCCTCGGATATCCAATTTGTTTGTCCCTAAACAGCGATTTCCCAACAGGCAACAGCGAAACCCTTTTCAAACAAAAAGGCGAAACGAAGAAAATTAAAGTTTTCGCATAGTTTATGCGAATAGTGAACTACACTTTAACGTTAACATAAATATTTTAAACCTTTCTCAAGTGAAAGTGAGTTCAAACACTTAAATTTTTCTGTGTGAAATATCTTGAAAAAGAAAGTTTTGGCACAGTTTATGAAAATAGTAAAATATTATTCTCTCATATTATTCTACATTCTTAATATTCTAGCATTTACATAATTTCCTTAACTTAAAAGGAATAGTGACTACAAAATAGTTTAGGATAAACTGTAATTTTTAATTTAAATTTTTATACGATAATTTTCTTTATAATTTGTGGCATGGTCATTTTGTTGCAGGGTATACAACAAAGCGAAATTAAATTGAAATTGAGAAATTTTATACCCGACATTGCTTTGTTAAAAAGGTTAAGACAGGTATTTTCTGTTAATGATAACGTCCTTTTTTACAACTAACTCTCTTAGTAGATAACTTCTAAGATTATGAACTTCTTAGAAGATGAAACTTAAATAAATATAGTGTTTTAAAATAACTTATGAATATCATTCTTAAATCTTTAACTTTCCACTTGTATGCATGCTATGTATTTATATAGTATACATATATGGTAATATTTTCTATAATCCCATAAAACATGTTTACATTTTTGATATGAGTTTAAAACTAATTCAAATTTCTAGAATAATAACTTGCTGAACTAGAGTTGAAACTAAAACATTTTAAAATTGAACTTGAACATTTTAAAGCTAATCGAAATATCTAGAATGATCTTTTTCTCAACTAAAGATGAAATTTTAATTTAATTTAAACGTTTTAAAACTACTTCAAATCTCGATGACGTACTAAACTAAAGCTGAACTTTTGTGGACTTAAATTTGTTCCAATTTTTTTCTGTGCATACCAGGTGACTCACAGTCGAGCACGCTGTGGTAAAACTTTCTCACTTTTGAAGTAAGCAGCATGCAAACATTGCTAAATTGAACCTTGACCCTGAGTGGTGCTTTTTTTTGTGGTTGTCACTTGACTAATGCGACTCGAGCACTTGACACGCGGCGGTGAAATTAAATTTCTGACTTTCTAAGAGCATGCTTAAGTCCACAAACGTGGCCGGACCGTTAATAAGGCTGCGCAAATGATCCACAGCAAGCCAAACCAAAGCTGACCCCAAACCTCAACTCTGCATTCAGCAAGAGCAGGGCACTTAATTAAATGCCCATTACGCAAATGCTTTGCACTCCTGGGGTATCCTTGCTTCCTTTTGCTGTGGCCAGAATGGCGACTCGATTTTCACTCTCTCCCTCTCTTCCTCTCTCTTGCATGTGCAAGTGCATCCAGCTGTGCTTGTTATACTGCTGCCACCGCATTACCATTGACAATTGCAATTACGCTTGGAATAACATTGATACGGGTGCAGCTAGCACACACACACACAGGACACAGAACACAGCAGTAGCCAGGACATTGATTGCTCTAGTCGAGCGTAAAAATATGCACACTACGATTTTCTCCAAGTTTTCGTTATTAATTTTTCCCAGCAGAGTCCTTATCTGCCTTATGCTTTTGTGGTGGCTCGTTGCCTCCATATGCAGCTCTTTGCGGTGTCTCTGATTCTCAGTTTGAGCTCGGCTAATTCTCTTATTCCACTCTGACTTTTGCTAATGCATTTTGCGGTGTTTCATGGCAAAAACTGTGGCAGCGTTTTAGCTGCCATGTAGCACTTAAAGTGTGCACATTCCTTTTTTGTTATTTAAATTCTGGGAAACACTAAAGTTGCAAAATTATTATATTTATGTGGTTCACAGAGGGTGCTATAATTGTATCCAGAGAATGCGCATAAAGAAAGAGGGTAAGTATTTACGATTTAATTTGGTTTGAACTTGGCCTTGCGCCTTTACTATTTTTTGTCTGTTGGTTGAAATTTAAACAAATATGAAAGCTTCAGTCGAGTGTTCTCGACTGTGAGAAGCCTGTTACCCCTTTTGAATAAGAGAAAAATAGTGCGGTATTAATTTTCAAATATTCCAAAGTAATATACCACACAAATACTAAAAATATAACAAAGGTTATGTTTGGTATATTGATATAGTACTACATTCAAAATATACCATAGAGTGAAAATATACTAGATTGTTAGATAAAGCATAAGAAGCGTTTTCCATGAAAAGCTAAAAAACTTCTACAGCTTTTATCTGATCAATTTGCGGGGTCGGAAGTAGGTGTGGCGAAAACAAAATTGATCTGCTTGTAAACATAACAATATACTGTATAAGGAAATATATATATAGGGAGATGCTTCCTTCAGCCTTCCTCGTGGAGGCACAAAGTTATAACACACTTCTACCTTATGCGTAGCGGGTATAAAAACTTTAATTTAAACTTTCCATTGAAAGCATTACGCAAATGTAAAATACAAAAAACATTCAATTTATTAATTCAAATTAAAAAGATTTTGCGTATTTGCTGTCATAGAAACGATTGATTGGCAAAAGATAACTCCAACATTATTTGCAATTTATTTTAAGATGTGTCAGCCACATCCTGACGTAACTTTAATTAAATAAATTGTGAGTTATATTCTTATCATTAGTTGATTGTTATTGCCATCTTTGTTAAATGAATTATGTTTAAATCTGTGCCACTTTCCATTAGTAGGTGGAAGTGAGTTTTCAGCACTTTAAAAAACCTCTTTCAATGTGGTATTTTTAATTTCTCCCTAATTGGATCTAACAATTTGTCCCTGATGGCTATTTGTGGACTTGAGATTAGATTAATAATAACATTATGCCTGTATATAGGGAGACTAAGTTTGAAGTACAGCAATTACTTGGCAAGTGATTTCAACTTCCCCAAGACGTAATCTCGCCGATGTCAGGCGGGTGGCTTGCAACCGTTTAAGGCCCACAGCTCATAAATTTACCCCGCGGTCTCGTGGCGTGACAATACTCAAGGGAGGGGCATGAACAGTGGACACACACACACACCTACACCTTTGTTTCCATTATTTTTAAGCTGACCAATGCCTGCGATGAGATTATTTAATTTTTTAGCCTTTGTTTTCCCTACTTGCACCATGCCAAATTCTTGGTTTATTGGCTATAATCAGGCAGGCTGGCAAGTTGCCGGATGGTTAACAGGAAAAGCAGGCAACACTTAGCACTCCTTAAGTTTTATAACTTCACGCTCAATCAGCGACGACGGCCAACAGCTATAAAAACGTAGCACAACTCGAACTTCAAACTGTAACCTTTGGCCTGGCCAAGCCATAAAATGTAGTTGCCTTGGCAACATCTTCAAATTTATCAAAAAAAGAAAAGCAGCAAAACCAAAAAAGGAAGAAAAGTATTTCACTATTTTTTTTTTTGACAAACGCAAAAGTCGCAAGGGTTCTAAACATTTGTGGTGCCAGCTTTAACCCAAAGCAAATAAATATATTGCGGCCGGAACTTGGTCCGGTTGCCCTTTGTTACGCATGTTTTGGCTTTTATTGGACAGCTGTAAGGTATATGAGTTATAGAGTATATGACAAGAGCTGTAAAAATTATCGGGGAAAAGGGCTGCAAGTTATTGAAATGTTTCTTAAAAAATTATTATAAAATAAGATAAGTTTAAGAAACCAACTAAAAACTAAAAAATGCACTTATTAATATTAAATTATTATTTAAATTATTTATTATTATTATTTAAATTATTAAAATGGAGATAGTTTAAATTAACTACCTATTAAATAAAACTGTATAGTGCATTTTAAAAACTGCTTACAAAATATATACAACAAATGTCTTTTAATGAAATTGTTTATACTTTAAGTCGCAGATATTCTCTGGTTTATTTTTCAAATAATTCTCAATGAATTATTCTTATAAGAAGTATATAGTATATAAAAATAAAATTGGCATATATGTATATATACATTTGAGTCTCCTTTATTTTAAATCAAATTTATCTCTCATTTGGTATACGACACATGTTAAATAATGAAATGAGTTTTCATTGTGTCTTATATGTATGTTAAGAGACAGATTTATCACTTGAATTTATTTATGGCTATAATAGCAAAATATTTTATTTCATTCTCGATAATTTTAAATAATTATTCATCTCTTTTTTTATTAAGAACATATTTCAAATAAAGAATTGAGCTGTAATTAGCAATTACATTTAATGATCGTTTATCTTGAACGCTTCATTATAAAGCTCTTAATTTCTTGTGAATTAATTTATATTAATAATATATATTATATACATATTAAATGATTGAATTGTTGTTGTGTGAAATACACAAAGTGAGGGTATACTAAAGTGGCATATATATCATTTGTTTTTGTATCTGCGTTGCCATCAACCTTTTGTTTTGTTGTTGTTTTGTTTTCGCTGTGGTTAACTATTTCGGTATTATGTAGCACGCATTTCCTCTCTTCTCACTCTCCACTACTTCGTCTCTCCACCACTTGCCACGCAGCCATTTACTAAAGCTTTTACACAAATTATTTTGATTTTATTTCACTTTCACTCGGAGAGAATAATGAAATATGGCAAAACGCAAATCAAAGGCCACTTCAATGAGCACCGAAACAAAACAAAAATAATAACAAAAGTTGAACGTAAACAGCAAACGGAAAGCAGCAAAAAGATTAACTTACACTTTTCGCCATGGCAACGCGCATTTTTAGACAACAAGGAAAGGGCAAGATATTTGAGATGGGGCAAGGGATATAATGGCAGCATTTGCTGGAGGGTGTAAGCTGCTAACGTGCGAGAGTTTTCCCGTATTCCGGTATTCCCTTACAAAGTCAACAGGAACAATTTGCTTGCTTTTGTTTTATAGCTAATTTTAGACAATTAATGAAGTGTTGGCTACGCTTGATAAGAGCTTCAAAGTGCGCCTGCAGCCAACATCAACACAAAAGCAATAACAAAAATATAAACAGCAGTTGCTGTAAAAGTATGAGTAGCAACAAAAACGACAACAACAACAGCAACAACGGCAAATAATTCATGCAAATGAGCGACGGTTAAGGCCGCTTGTCGCATATTCATATCACGCATACGCCGCATACGCCGTATCTGCCTTTGCTTGATGTGTGGCAAACGATAAGAGCACACAAAATGTGGGCTAAGAAGTTATCAGCTCCAACATATGAAGTTGTAAATTTCACCCACACGAAGGAGTAGCAGATACTATATAAGAAAAAACTCTGCGTTGAGTTGCTGACATGTGTGGAAAGGAAGGAGGAAGGAAAGAAACACTTGGTGTTTGGGTTTTGTGATGTCGAGACTTTTGTCGTATCATTTGCGTAATGCTGTACAAAACTTTGGATTAACTTCACCAACTGGAGAAGGGGGCAACAGGAAGTAGGGGAGTGAGAGATTTAGTAATGCTGTTTTATGTAAGAATTTGCAAATTGGATTTGACTCATTGTGCTTTCCTCATCTCATTCCCTCTCGCCACTGATAAGTTTAATGTAGCTAATTAAATATGCGCTGCATAATTTAAATGACCAAAGCAACATTTCAAATGCCGAGTGCCTGAATTTTCAGCCCGTTGACAGTTTAATTATTTAAATGAATTTTTGGTTCAAATTTCAAATAAATCTGCACAGTTGGCTCTTGTCATTCTGTCATTTTGTCATTCTGTCGAGTCGCCGCCATTGAGAGTGAATTTTAGTATTTGCTTTGCGAATGAAAAATCCACACCCCCGACTCACATCAGCTAACTAACCCACATGGCGTTGCCGTCTGTCAGGATATTTAGTTCTGTGTGGCTTTGTGGCTTTTTCGTTTCAATGCAAATAACAACAACAATTATTTCGCCTCACTGGCTTTTGAGTCGAGCCAAACACGGACCCGAAAGATGCGCCATAAGCTGTAAAACTTAAAGTCCCCAAATCCGCTTATTGCAAACAAGTGATAAATTCACCCAGATATACATATATACAAGGATGAGACTTTTGCATGTGACACGCGTCGTATACGTAATTAAAGTACATTGTGCATGCATGCTGCATTGCTGGCCATCCGGCAGCATGTACATATTTCAAGAGAATGCCACACATTTTTGAATTATGCGAGCCAGGAACTCGTACTCGTTTATTTATGAAGGAAGCAATGAATTCAGAGCAATGTTCAGCTTGAAGAAGAATCTAATTAAAAAATTCGCTAAGCATTCAATATTTTGGGGAAATATGTCAAGCGCGGTCGAATTAGAACTGATTTGCTGTCAGCTCGTTTTGGCAAACACATGAATTGTCAGAAATGTTTGATTGTTTTGGCAATTAGCCGTAAGCAGCGTTCGCATGCGCTGAATGCAAACAGATGTAGCTGACAATTAATCAATGTCCAGGGCATATTGAATGAGGCAGTTCAATAATTGAGAATGTGGTTGGGGTCATCTTATGATTACGTCAATCATACGCACTGTGTGACAACAGTGCATAGCAACCAAGTGCGCTGCACAGCCAATTCACACAATGGCAAATGGCAAGTGACAAGTGACAAGTGGAGTTTCCATTTGCTCCTTGCCTGCGGTCTAAAGCTCAATTCGCAATTTTCAGCACTGTTGCTTTATATTTTTGTATTTGTTGTTTTCGTTTATTGTTTTGGCTTTTATTTTTATATTTTGAGACAAGTTTGGCAGTTCATTTTTGTTGTCGCCAATCCGCTCATGACAAATAGAAAAGTTTTTCAGTGTTGCTAACTTAAATTGTTTTGTGGTTTAACATGACACTGACTGCGAGTTGCGAGTAGCGAGCTGCGCGTGGCTCCCGGCGGTGCTAAGTATCTCGACCAATCTAAAGTGGCTTATGTGCCGGGACTATTAAAATGTGTGTGGCAAGCGAGACTTGGCAGCAAATAAACACACTGACAGGCAGACAGCGCATAAAACAAGCAAATAATGAAATAAGTCGCAATCATATAATTTGTATTAGGCGAAAGTTGAAAGTTGACACATTTCGAGCGCGCGCGTGCTCAAGTGCGGGGCAACGCAAAGCCTCGCCACTTTGGGGCATAGAATGAGCAACGGGAAGCGGACAGTGGAGGGAATTAAGAAGCAGCAGCAACGACAGGAAGGGCAGCATTCATTTGCTTGAACAAACTTTGTGTGGGTGGGATTTTTGAGAGCTCTGAAAAGTAGGCAACACATTTTACAATTGAATTTTAATAGTGAAACGAAGTGACGACTTTCACCCACAACACTCTCCCTCCAAACAACTGAATGACTGACAATTGAGACATCGCTTATTCCCCCCTGTTTCTCTATATAATTTGCGAGTACGCGTGGCAAAAGTTTGACGTTCACGTGTTTGTCGTCTTGGGCTGCAAATGACATGCCACGAAATTGATGCGCAACATTTTGAGCTTAAAAGAAGTTGAAACTAGAGTTACATTTACCGCTAATGACAAACACATTATGTTGAAAGTTCACTCTATGATTCTGAAAAACTCTCGCAGATCTCCTACTAACATCCATCTTCTCTTTTAAATGCTCTGAGCGCTGCCTGCAATTAAAATTAAACTAATTTACAGCCGCCGCTCAGTTAGCTGCGTAATTTGCGCATAATTAGATTTGCGAAGGCGGCCAAGCCCCGCGGGCTTCATTAGAGGAGCATAGACGAGCCATTTTTTTTTTTTTGGCCAACGGACGGCACTCAACTGGCTGGAGATTCTGACAGCTTGGACAGCTAAAATGGCCACTCAGCAGGCGGTCATATGATATGCTGATATGTTGGCTGAGTGGCATTTTGGACAGCACATGCTGCCCAGTAATGCGACTGAAAAACCAACAAAAATAAAAACCGAAACTGAGTATGAGAAGCATACATGCTAAGTAGGCCAAAATAAGCTTTGTTGAGGCAACGTGGCGTATGAGTTATGCATGGAGAGCATACACTCCCCTTGGACCAACTAAAATGTACTCTGCTCATCATATGTCAGGCAAAAAGGGGAGCGAAGCCGAGCTGTTGTGCTGTCCAACAAATTTGTTACGGTTGCGCATTGTAAACTTTTTAATAAAGCCACTGTGGACAGCATAATGGGAAAACAGCAGCAGCAGCGGCAGCAGCAACAACAAACAACAAACAATTTTATATGCACATTGTTAACTCGCCAACAGACACATCAGACGTTGGATAGAACGCAGCACAGAATACAGAAGGCGTAATACCAATAAGCGAAACACATATCCATATGTATATAAAAGCAAGAGTAATATATATCTTTTTTCATATTTGTATCGAGCAATATGAAAATTCGAGAGGAAAGAAAAGTAAATACGCTGCATGACGAATTTGGAAATTTCTTATTGCTTCTTTCTCTCTCTCTCTCTCTCGCTCTTCCTATCGATGGGGGCAATGTATAGAAATGTATCTGCAATGTAATTGAATCGAGTTTGCAGTGATTTCGAGACGCATGTGGAGAGTAGATGCCAACAGAGGTTGGACGACTCGAGTAGCAGCAGCAGCAACTAACAGCCTGCAACTAATCAAATGGCACAATGAGTTCTCTCTGGCTTAATTCCAAATCCTGTTAGCTATACCCTGAGTTGAACTAATGTTGGGTATTTTGAGAGTTAAGCAACCTTTAATTATAGTTTTTCCTTTTTGTAAAATTGACTTAAACTTCTCTTAAAACTTGCTATTACGAAAGCACAAACTGCAATTTTGAAGTACTTTTCTGAAATTGTAAACAGGGTAATTAAGAAGTCTAGTACACTCATGCTGGTGCATTCTTACTTTTTATAACCGATACACATATAGGGTAAAAGGGTATAGTATGAATACAGGAAATATACGACACCAAAAAGTAAACATACAGATGTGAACTTTAAAAAAAGCAATAAGACAGAAAAAAACTCCATAACGGCTTAATTTGCATATTCCTTTTTGTTAGTTGATCGGTTGCACATTGCTTTTATTGCGTTTATTATAGTTAATTTCAATTTTGATCGTCTAAGTTTTAAGTACTGCTATTTCTATGTTCACAGCTGTGTATATTCTTGATCAGTGTTAGAAGTTATTATATTTATGTATAATTCATATAATACGTTATATTTTGGACTTAAAAGTATATTAGTAAACCAAATAAGCCTTTGAAGTATATTATTACGGTATATTTTTTAATATTTTTGCGCTATTTTAATCCGTATATTTTAGCAATACTAGCGTGTTACTTTTATTTAAAATGGGTATCTCACTGTCCATCACACTCAACTACTGCTGCATTCTTTCCTTGTTTTTATCTTGTGTAGAGCATGAGCTCAACAGTTGCTGGCATCATAAATCTAGCTGTGATTTACCACTCGACACTCGGAAGCTCGAACACTCGGACACAGTGCCACGTGCCTGAGTGTTGCAAGCAGAAATGTAACTATTTGTGGAATAAAAGTGTCGTCAGTTGGTCGAAGGAATTGCAAACCTAATTTGGCATTCAGTTTAATTGCAGGTTAAGTGCGACAACATGTCGTCTATGTGTTTGATATGCTGTCCAGCTGATTACCTTGCCAATTAAATGCACTTTTATCCCACTGACTGCCATTCACATGATTTGTGGTGCCACAGTTCAGAGTTCAGAGTTCAAGAGATTTTGCAAAAAGTTGGAAAAGTTGTGCCATTTGCGGTTGGAATGTGTATAATAAAAGTAAGATCAGAAAACAAAATCTAAACTCAAACTTAGTTTAGATATATTGTTGTTGTTGTTGTTAACATTTGGCATTCGGCAATTTTGTAGTTTTAGTTGAATTTTCGAGCACTCTTTTCGACTATTTTTGGGCCTTTAGTTGCTCTGTGCTTAGTCCTCTCTCTGTGTATATATCTGGCTGCAACTCTTTAACTCAATTTTGTGGTCAATTTGGGTTGTGTTTTTGCTTTTTTGGGTCTGCAAATTTGAGTTGAGTTGAGTTGAGTTGAGTTTTTTTTGTGTGTTTCGTTTCGGGTTTTTGTGCCAGGCATAGTTAAGATGCTTGTTGATGCTACCCATTTGTGGCTGTTGTTGCTGCTTAATTAGCACAGCATAGCACAGCAGAGCACGGCACGGCTCAGCATAGACATGTTGTAGTCATCCTGTCTCGAGTCCCAGTCAAATGTCAACAGCTGCTCCACACGCAATATACGAAATAACACAAAGGCGAGCGAAAGACGAGCTGCTTGCTTCATCTGCCCTATGGCAAGGGTCACGCCCAAGTGCGCCCACAAAGTGTCCCTTTGCACTAATACAAGAGCAAACAGAAATATGTGTGTGAGCTTGAGTATGTGTGTGGGTGTACTTTGAGTCATGTATTTATTCCGTCGAAGGCCATAATTAAATGCCAGAGCACAGCTGCTGCTGCCTCTGCTCTTGCTTTGTGCTACTTTGAAGTCGTCGCCAGGATTTGTGGCGGAGTGAACGTCAGCTGCAAAATACTTTGCCACGCACTCAGCTTATTTAAATTTATTGTTTGTTATTGTTAACGCTGTCAAGCACACTCACACACACACACACACACACAACTGTATTGGGACTGTGTGTGTGGATGCCACATGAGCCAATTGCCTCATTAAACCAATCAAAAACAATAATTTACTCGACTTCATTTCGCGCTAGCAACTTTGAAAGTAAAAGTTAACTTCTACACACATTACTTACACACATACACACACACATTCATTTACACCCAGCTACTTATATACTTAATACATTTACGCATTCATTTCATATCAGACGACGGCGCCGCGTGGGCGTGTTTAATCATTTGAAAGTGCTTAGCAACGGTAGCTGGCGGCTCTGGGAACTGTCGAACCGGAGTCAGGGGCGGCAGTGGCTGGTATAGAAGCGGGTGGAGGCGTGGCCCATGGCAAAAAGCTTAAGGGCCGCGCAATCGGAGCCAGACAAATGCCCGAGCCCAGTGCTTTACACAAAAGGCGTGGCTGGCACTTCACCTGCTTAGAGGCAGGCTCCCAAATGCCCACGCCTGGTGGCATCGCTGCTAATTAAAAACTTGTTCAATAGCAAAGAATTTCAATCAAACAATCTTCAGGCAGACAAAAGAACAAGAACAACAAACAACTGCGCAACCAGAGAGAAACGGCCAAGCAGAAGGCTTTCAATTGAAAAACAAATATAAAAAATCATTTTTTCTCGTTTGGTTTCTTTTTTTGTGTTTGGAGCGGAAAGTACAAAAGTTTTTCGCAATGAACATCCTTGACACTAGAACAAAAAAACAAAAAGGTTTAAGATGCGATTGATGAGTGAAAAATACCCTGTAGTTGAAATTAAAAGTACTGAGTACTTAATACTAAATATGCAACCCACACACATTATTAATTTGGAGAGTTGCAATCGCCTCTTCTTTTATTGTATATAAGTATTGCTCCTAACATAATAATTAGTATTTTAAAATACTGAGTGTCTAATACCCAAAAGTTTAGGGTTACATATTTAGTATTATGTATGTTTTTTGGGTTTAGTATTAGTATTTAGTATTCAGTATTTTAAAATACGAAATATTTTGTTTCATTCTTATAACTGCTGTCAAATTAGGTATTCAATATTTTAATATACTAACTACTATATATTATGTTTATTATATTATTATTTGCTTTAATTTTGCTTCTCAGTTACACTATCTTAAGTGTTGCATACCCTTTTTAATCCATTTTGTAACATCTATAATTTATGGAAATAATTTTTTTGTGATATAAAATTTAATAAACATAAATCAAAAGTTTAACAGTGTCTAAATAAAGTTAAGTTATGATTGAATAAGTTGTGATGCTCCTCTCAGAGTCAATACCCTGCAAGACAAGTGTCTGACATCATAAGGACCAGTGGCTATGGGGCAAAAAGGACACGTCGATGTGCTCATGAATGCAAATTGATGTCCTTTAAATGCTTGTAGTTATTACTTTTTATGCACAGCCCGCAAATGTGGATTACAAAAGATGAGCATTGTTATTTACATAATTGATATTTAAAATATAAATGGAAAATAATACATAACGCACACACACACACACATACAACACGCAGTTATGAGGTATCGCGACAGGAGACGAGCGTCATTAATTGAAAAATAATACATTGCGGTTGCTGGAGAGTATGTGGGAAAGGAGTATGGGTGATTGTGTAAGGACATGTGCAGCTTTGTCAGCGCTGTCAGCTCGTCCTTGCTGTCCTTCTTAAGTACTTGAAGTGTTTGCTGGCATTAAAGGCATTAGCAGCGGGGCAGCTTGAGCCGCTTTTGTGTGCCATCTCTACACATGGCTAGCTCAGATTATGGCCACATTAGAAAGTAGAATAAGAGAAAGAGAGAGTGAGCGAGAGGGAGAGGGATAGGAAGAGGGAAAAAGAGAGTGCAAAAGCAAACGATTTTCTGTTGCCGTGTGAAAACTTAATTATACTAAAGAGTAGAGAGTAAAGAGAGTACACATTTTAACATTTACTTTTGTAATTAAATTTTCAATGACTGCAAGCACACACATGCACACACGCACACACACTTGCACTTATACACAGACAGCTGTAGTGCACACGTATACGTTATTTGGCAGACGGCGCATTTAATATGCAATTAAACATTTATCATACGCCGTGTGGGATCTCGTTCGACGCTCCGCTCTCTCACACATATTTGTACAAAATTAATTCGATTCGTTGCGAAAATGATAAAAATTAAAAGCAGCTCATTAAATACGCCGCCGCCGTCGAGTGCTGTGCATTTAATTTTTTGGTCTTTGCTCTAATTTTTGGCCATTTGCAATTTCCTTCGCAACTGTTGCACTTTCTATGATAACCACAATTATGGTTTAAAATAAATGCACAAAATTAGTCAAACAATGATTATGCATTGCTAATTAAATTGTTATTGTTTAGCAAATTTTGCAGCATCAGCGATAAATGGAATTTCGGTTTTAATTACTTTGCGCTAAATTACGAAAAATTATCTTAAGGCAATATTTACATTTTGCTGCAGGAATTAAAAACAATCTAGCATTGTGTACTTTGTCCACTTTGTCTATTTGCAAGCGGTTAAATCGTAAATTTTACTGCTTAAATGACTAAGCCACTTGAAGCTTCATTTGGGTCTGCAGTTTTTCTTTCTTTGCGTTCCTTTGTTTGTTTTATGCCTTTTTTCCGTCCTAGATAGAGCGAGGGTACAAAATAAATATTAGGCGACAGTTTTTTGTTGGGCCTTTTGCTATTCTTGGGCCATCATTAAAGCAGACCACGTTTCTAGTCTAGCCAAAAAATGTTGTTTTTGTTTTCGTATTCGTTTTTTCGGGTTTTTCTGTCGCGTTTAGTGGGATTTTCCTGTCGAAATTACTTGCGCTAATTAATTGCAAATTTTGCCTTGTTTTATTTTCTTTTGTTTCGTCAACTCGACGAAATTGATCGATGACAAAACACACAAATTTGTTTGCGTGTCAATGAAGCCAGAAACAAAACACCCACAGCCAAAACATATTATGGAATACTTTTTTGAATGATTGTTATACAATACAGCTGAAAATAGTCATTAAATTAATGGACGGAAAATATGAATGAGAATCTAATGTTAATCCTAATATAAACTGATATTAGATTTCCGTGTTGAATTTCTCTAATAATTATAATTCGAACCACTTTGATTGGCCAAAAACATCAGCATCATCTTCATTTGATTTATAATGGAGCGATGAATGTGATTATTAGCACTTCAATGAGTTCAGATCACATTGATACGCTTAAAGCGCAATGATTGGGGTTTTGGTCAGTAAATGGGACGATGATAAGCCCACATTCAGCAATGACAATGACATTGATTTGCCTGTCTCGAGACGAACACTGTGAAGGAGGTTGTGTGCCCGAAACTGGGACAGTCATAAAGAGGCGAGAGTGAGGACTGTTTCAGCCACAAAGGGAAGAGTGAGAGAACGGTTTCTAGGTGTGAGATTTGCTGTGGCTTTAAGCCCATTAAATGTAATGCTTTGGTTTAATCATCAAACTGCGGCGAATGGACATCAATCTAATGGCAGTGAGCATATATAATCTAATTAAAAAAGGAGGGGGGAAAAATATACTATCACCACTGCCATCATCATCATCATCCCGTTGCCCATCATAAATAACGCAATCTCAGCCAAAAGGCAAGTCATTAAATTTATGGCCATTGACCAGGCAAAGTCAATGGCAAATAAAAGCATTTTATTTATATTTTAATAGGCTTCCACGGGGCTTCATTTCGATTGTTTTGTTGTGTAAATAATGATAAGCTGTTTGGGTCGTCCCATCCGAGAGTGGGAAAAGGAGAAGAGGGCAAAAAAAAAATGGAGAGTGGAGTGAAATACGAATTAATGCTAAATGAGGACGGACCGCTTGATTGCCAATTAGCATATTTTTAAAATTAATTGCCACCCAACGTGTGTCCCCAGTTGCAGTTTAAAAGGCGCCTGATTACTGATTGCATGATGTGTAAACTCGACACAATCTATGAAGTCAGAAGGGCCTTGCATTGACTTGTGAATACTCTGACAAAGGAAAAAAATTGTGTTAAATTTGTTGTGACAAAGTTTGAATGCAAAAGGGAAAAATGTGTTTGTCGAGTGGTGCAAAGTTTTCTCAGCTTATGGCTTCTATTTTCTTGCACTTTTCATTCTCCATATGCCTCAAGGTTGCTTGCACAATCTGTTGAAGTTGTTTCCTGCACTGTCCCTGCGACTTGCCATGCAAATTTTGCAATTCCAATTGTCATGTGGCAGCTCAATTTATGCATTGGTATTTTAATTGAAATTTTATGGCAATTTTACATTGCTTTGAACTTCACATTCAGAGACTTACTTTGCTTGACTTAAAGTCTGTAAAGTCTATAAAATCTTAATTTAAATTTAATTGTGTAAATAGTTTAAATTCAGAAATTCTGAAATGGAAAACTCAACCACACTCCAGAGTCGTTTAACGCTTAATGATAATTCAATTTGGCTCTCGACAACTTGTTAACATTGTAATCTTTTCTCTGCCTTTGAGAACTATTTTGTGCGATTTTCATGTAAATATATTTCAATTTAAATGGGGGATAAAATCCAATAGCTTAGATTGAGATGATGCTGGCCAAGTTATTTATATGGAATACAAATATTATTAAGCTTTGTCAATTTCGAGAGTAAAGAGTTGAATTTTAGTTTGAAGTTGCAATTTTCTTGGTAGCTGCCGCAGCATTTTGCATAATTGATGTAAAATGTGGACAGCTGCGAAGTTGCTCCAGCTACTTGATTAAATTTGCAATTGATTTTAGACACGCGCCGCAGGCAGCAACGCTTTTTGACTGCCACCCGAAGTTGCAACATGCCAATGCTGCTGTTGCAGCTGCTGCTGGGGGCAACGGAACAAAACTGCAGCATTTGAGAATAATGGAATTGCATGTTCATAACTTTTACAACAAGTTCATGTAATTTGTAATTTGGAAGTACATTGTTCCATGCCTGATCAATACAAAATGCGCGAAATTGTGTAATTTTAATTAAAATCAAGTATACGCCTCGTTGTTATCGTTGTTGATGGGCAATAGTTATGCGCCAAGCGAAAGTCGTAAAGGTCAACTGGTTGCAATAATTGCTAACGATACGATGCTCGTTGAAATTGAAACGACGAGTTGTTAACTTTAATTACTCACTCCCCTTTTATGTGATTCTCCATTTCTCTTTCTCGTCTCGCCATTTTCCATTTGTCGACTACCTGGGCAGGAGTTGGCCCTTGCAATGGCTTTTGCCATTCGAGCTCGCGTTGAAGTTTTTTTCCATTACGCTGGCCGTTGTCTTAGCAGTTCTTGCACTTCTCATCTTACGCGAAAAGTGCTGAAAAATCTATTGCAGATGGCCGCTGGACATGGCAGATGAGATCTGCGAAAAGAAAGGACACAGTTCTTGGATCCCTTTTGTAGTGCAGGTTCAAGGACTCTCGCTTTTTCCAGGGGCTTAGGGTTGGAATTAACTGCCTCATGGCTTATGTTAATAAGTTGTGTGGGATTTGCAAGTGAAATCTGTGTGTAATCAGGTTCGTATTATTTACGGGATTCGCTCCAGCTTAAAGCGGCAACGAAATCGAAAATTTATGCAGAAATCTGAAATTATATGAAGTGAAGATGGAGAAGATGAAGAGAACGAGATTTTGGATTTCGCTTGGAGTTTGTCAAAACACAAAATGGCATGTGAGAAATCTTAGATTTGATTTGGGATAAAATGGAAATACACGAACATCGGAGAACAGTAGAAATGTTCACATTTAAAGAAAAATCAGAGCAGCTGTGTAGCGTGTGTATCGTGTGTTAAGTCGTAGCTCGTAACCCGAAACACGCATCAATCATATCCTCATTCACATTTCTGACAGCTGAACAGCAATGAGCATTGAAATCCTTTCAAGGGCGACCTCAACTTTGAACTTCAACTGCAGCAGCTGTTGGTTGTTGTTGCTCTTGTTGCTGTTGTTGCTTGTGCTCTCCAAGAATATGCTTCAAATGTGTTGGCAAATATTAGAGGCCAAAAGGTTGAAAACACTTTTATGCTAAATGAATTCAGCGCGGTTTGGCCATAAAGCTAACAAATTAAGCAGCGACTTCAACATGAGCAAGTAGCACACTGTACACTGAAAAACAAAAATGTTTTAAAAATCAACATGTTGGTGTTAGTACTACGAATTTGAATCTAAAAAGTGTGTCACGAACATGCAAATTTTGAAGCTGAGAAACATATTGTAATAAAATATTTGATATAAGACCATGTTCTTAATAAAAGTATGAAAAAATCGTATTATTTTAAGACCAAAAATTTTATTATAGGATTAAAAAATATTACATTATATTATATTTTATGGATTTGATCCTTATGATGTGAATTATGTGCCTTTTACTATTTTATTAGCATTTAACTATCTAGCTGTCTATCTTCAATACTCTACACTTATGACAAATTGAAGATTAGCTCTTGACAGCTCAACGAAATGAGTTATGAGCGAAATTACAGTATTTCGATAAATCTAGTATTTCAAAACCTATTTTGAGAATTTGGTATTTTTCAGATTAATGTTCTTAGTTGTAATAATTTGAACTTAAAGTGATTTTATGTTAAGAACAAATATTTTAAGATGAATGCTCTTGATTTTTTTTTCAGTGTACACATATGTGTGTGTAATTCGGCAACAAATTGCTGTGCATGTATTGGTATGTTAGTATGTGTTGTTCACGCGCTAAAACACGTTCGCAGTTCAAGTGCAAATTACATTTGGGTCGGCAACAGCACAACGCAACGCAACGCAACAGCAGAGCAACAACATATAGACAATAACGGGGCTTAACTGGCACAACAACAGCAACCACAACGACCACAAACAGGCAGAGCGACAACAACGACAACGGGACAATGGCATAATGTCAACACCGCCATGACAGCAACAACAAATAAGCGTGCGCCCAAAATGGCGGAAGTTGTTATGCAAATTTTCTATCAAATTTGCTTTGCTTCACGCATTTTCATTATTTTTTGCGCAGTTGTTGTTGTGATTGTTCGATTAATGCTCATGTGTGTGAGTGTGCGTGTGCGTCACGTGTGTATCCCAGTGTTAAGCCCTTAAAGCCAGACAATATCGTGGACACCACGCAAACCAAAGTAAAGTTGCAGCTTCCAGCTTGTAATCCCAGTCGCTTTTTACCGTACGCCGCTTAAATGGCAGCGGACTGTTGTAAAGCGATACGCAAGTAAACAGATTACCCAGCTGGACCTGGGGCAACATTTCGTAGCGAGAACACACTTCCAAATGCACAAACACCACTCTTGTTTTTTGGTTTGTTGCAACCAATAGTTGATATAACCCCAAGGCAGCGAGAATTGTGGAAAATGTGCAGGAAATTATAGAATGAAGGCGCCAATATGCACTATTTATTTGTGAGATTTCACAATTTACATAAAATATAAAACAATAACCCTAAAGCTAACCAGAATTCTGGATATTTCAGCGAGAAAAATGCTCGGGAAATTATGGAATAAAACCAGTCAATATTCAGTATTTGTGTTGATGTTTTAGAGAATATGTTTTTTATTGAATTTTCTATAGCGATACCTTTTTCAGTTCTATACTCGATAAACTAATCCAATTTAATGGTTTTAGATATTTTTCTTTTATTTTGTATAATCTCCATGTTCGCTGCTAAATTGCAGTTGTTGTTAAGCTGCCTAAAAAAACTAATCCATCCACAACTACACTGCCTAGCCTCGTTTTTTTTGCTTTTAAAAAATGCACATATTGCTGTGAGCATTTTTTTGCGCCAGTTATTTTGCTATGTGTGGCACACGCATCGTATGCGTAATATGCATGCATGTGGTGTGCTGCTGCTGCTGCCGCATGCTGCATAGTTTCAAGTTTCTAATAACATTTTTGGCTCTAAGCGAAGTGTGTTGCCCGCTCGCTGTCAATGTCGTTGGCTCTTAATTAAGCCAGTTAGTTGTTACACATACGCACCGTTGCACACTGGACAATTAACTTAAAAACTCCTTGTCCTTTTCTCATTCGCCTTTTGTTTTCTGCTGGCTGGCAAAAAGTTTCCTCCAAGCTTGTCAATGGCCAGCCTTAACGGAAACGTAAAAACTGTGCTTTAACTGTTGTGCTCGCTCCGCTCTCGCTCTCTCTGTTTCTCCCTTGCTTTCCTTCCATTTACCAGTTGCCAATGGCCGAAAGTACGAAGAGATTAATTAACTGCTGTTTTTTCGGAAGGGGCAAAAGTTTTCGAGCAAACTGCCGCCTGAATGGCTTCAGAATATTTACCAAAGTGCTGTACAATTTGCTCGAGTTGCGAGTGGGCAGCTGCTGAAGCTGTTGGCCTGACTTTAAGCCTGATCGCACATTGAAATCGTCTCCTCTTCTTTCTCCCTCTACCTTCGAATTTCTCTTCCCCTGCATTACGGTTTAAACTCGATTTGCCGCCGGGTTGTGCACTCGACGCGTGGCAACAACAAAAACAGCAACAGCAGCAGTCACTTAAAGAGCAACAAGCACTTATGTGCATATGTGTGAGTCTGTACTTATGTGTATGTGTATTCGTCTATATGCGAAGTTGTTATAGCTCTTTGACAGGTGTTAAGAATGGCGCCAACTTGTTTGTTGCTGTCAGACACCGTTGTTGCTTAGCAGATAGAGTAGAGGTTAACATATAGTATTTGAGCAGATTTATGCTTCAAGCACTTTATCAAAACATTCAAACCACAATAATAAATGTGTTTTAATTTATTTGAGTAATGATTGCTTTCATATTTATTTTCATTTTCATTTCATTTATTTTATTTGACGCAACATATTTTAGAGTTCAATAAGACTATTTTTTGTTCGCTTCGTAGATTTTAAAGCTATTCTCATTCAGTTTAATGTTTTTCATGATTTTCAAATTTATTAAGTTATATGTATAATAAATTGTTTGGTTAAATAAAATTGGTTTCTTATTTTTAATGGTGCATGTATTTTAATCTGAAAATGATGTTTAAAAATACTTTCACAACATTTAATAATACTTTCAGAAATTACTAATGTAGAATGAAATATTTAAATATCTTATTTTTGTTACAGTATTTAGCAATATTTTTATCATTTTGTATTATATTTCTTTCATTTATTTATTTTATTTTATTTGTTTTTATGTTACTTTATTTTGTTAATTTAATTTTTGATTTAATCTAACTTTATTTTAATTTATTTCCAATGTTTAATAATACTATTTTTTCGCTGCGTCGACTTTAAAGCTTTTCCTCTGAAGTCATTTTATTTTATTAAATTTTAATTTTTCTATTATAAATTATTTTTTTATTTTATTTGTTTTTATGTTATTTTCAGTTTAGTTATTTTTTATAATTTACCTCAATGTTCAATAACAATATTTTTTCCTCTGCTTAATCGCTTTTCTGCTTGATTCCGACAATAACGCGCAATTCAGCTTAATCGCTTAATCATTTTTTATGAATACCAGCTTTATGTCGTTATATAAAAAAATGTTTTCGTTTTATACAATTCGATTCGTGCGCTTCAAGCAATTGAACAATAAATTCTAATATTCATTTTGTATTTTAGTGCACAAACTTAAGCGGTTTATGTGACAATTTATTTCGAAATACAAGTATGTATATGAAATCTGTGCCCAACTGTGCCATTTACATTGCGATAACTTTCCCTTAATACTATCTGGTTTCTCTCATGGCAATGGCATAAACATCAAAGGGTTTTCGCAATGTATTCTTCATCCTAACGTTTGGGTTCTAAGCCTATCAAGCGCCAAGTTCAAGTTACAGTTTTGTGGCAACCACAGTAAAATAATTGCTGTCAAGCTTGTTTGCCAAAAGTTAGTTAGTTTCATTTGGCAACCATGGTAATGCACACACCCACACACACTAACAAAATAAGTAAGCAAGCTATACACGAGTGTGCTCGACTGCGATATACCAGTCACATATTTTCAATAAAAGTAAAGGAGACCGGTATTATTTTCAAAATAGACCAAGTTAATATATTATATATTGAAAACTACAAAGATATATAATATCAAATTATGCATTTGTCCTAATATAGCTTCTACAATTTGTATCTGTTACTAATCTTTAAATATTATTATTATTCAAATTTACCAAGTTAATATACTCAAGAATACTAAAGTATACCAAACGTTAAATTTGGTATATCGATATACCAAACATTTAAGATACACCCTAGAGTAAAAAATAACTAATTAAACTAGCTTGCAAAAAATATAATTATAGCTGTATCGCTTATAGTCTCTGAGATCCAGTATTTCATACAGACAGAAAGACAGACGGATATGGCATGTCATAACTTCTTCTGCCTGCTACATATATTTGCTGAAGGCACAATCTTATTATACCCCTTTTCCCCATGTGAAGCGGGTATAAATACACACAGACGCCACAACAACAGTTGCGGCAAGCATGTAATGCTATTGGAAAAATGGGGAAAACATTTGAAAAGGAAAATCTAAGAAAAATGGCAAGTTATGTCTAGCATTCAGCACAAGAAAGAGCTGTTTTTGAAAAATGTGAGATAGAGGATACTCAGATAGTGATACGAATAGAAGGTGGAAGGGGGAAAGCGGAAATAGAGTGACATTCAGTCACGTTTCGCCGGAAGATGGCGCTTGAGTATTGGTTTGTCTGCACGTCTGTTACCAATTTCAAATATATTACTGTCATCTCAGCACTCACACACACACTTTTATCCATACAGTTGCAATGGGAGACGACATACTATATCGGTTGTGGCTGATCTAATTTGTTGCTGCAATGTTTGTCATGCGGACCACAATGGAAAACTTTAATGACTTTTGATGCGATTTAATTAAATTTGACCATTTTCTCTTTTGTGCTCCTTTTCCTGTTCCTTTTTCACTTCAGTTTTCTTTTGTTTCCACCTGTTTCGATTTCGATTTCGGTTTTCTTTTCCTTATTAGTTTCTGTTTTGTATTGTATTTGGCAATTGTTAGTCCTTTATTTGGCTTGTTTAAAGACGCCGCGGGGCCTTGTGCAAAATCATGCATTCATTCGATCGATTGCGATCTGCTGAGACAAGTGCTGAAATTTTAATAAATGGCCTCAAATAATTGCTGGCAATTGCATTAATAAATAATTAATTCGACATGCCATGCATTAAATGCGCCGTGATTATCCTGCGACGGCCACAAACATTTATCACAACAAAAGAAAAAAAACTGGAGCACGAGTTGTGTGAGTGTATTGACTGACTCCGAAATACCCTATTATTTAAGTGATTTTAGTTATATGCTTCTAACTTAATGTAAGTTGATGAAAGTGTGAATTTGTTTAGCAGTTTGCATTTGTGTTTTAATGAAATGTTCATATTGGATTAAGCTCATAATTATTAATTGAGCTCAACATTTTTTAATGTAATTTTTATTACATAAAAATAAAACTAGCTTAAATATAAATCGAAATAAACCAATCTACAATAAAATTTGGAAATTTAGGAATTTAAGAATTAAGAATTTTTATTTAGTGTTTTATTTAAAACTAGAATATGCATATGTATTGTACAGTTTTACTTACAATTTGTTATTATTATTAAATCGAAAAACCAAATACAATTCCTTATTGCAATGAGATGATTCAGAGCGACTTAGGTCAAACTATTTACCATTTGTACTGCCATATATGCCCTCTGTCTTTTGATATTATTCCCTTAATCCCATTTGTTTTAATTTCCGTACAGGGTATATTAACTCCACGTGTTAAGTGTGAATGCGCATTGAAAGCAAGACCAGGGATGGACACTCTAATAAGCCTTCAAACTACGCTTAAAGTATGGAAACAACTGCCCTGAAATTAGGCTGCACCTTTCGAAGGTTCTATGCTCTATATACTCTTGACTAATTTATGTTCGTACACATCCGGCTAGTTGTCGACAAGCAACAGCAACAACATCTGCGATAACAACAACGACAACTAAAATGTTGGGCCGCCATTTGTGGCCACTTCACTCAATTAACATGTTTAATGCCATTTTTTTGTGTTATCCATTTTTTCGTTGTTGTTGGCTTTTGCCTTTTGGGGCTGCCAAGGATATGGCTCATAAAACAGGCGGGTGCCGCGTGTGGTTACGCCCTTCTTTTTTCGTAAATTATTAACATCAAACAATTTTCGACTATATTTCGACATTATTTTTTTGTAGCTTTTTCAGGTAATGGAATCTGAGTCGAGTTTAACCAAGCGTAGAGCTTAAAGCCGTGACTACTCAAGCCGCTTGAGCTTAAGATTAATATAGTATATATACTTGTTGGCTAGACGAGAGTTGTATGCTCTACTTTATATGAGGATTGAACTCTAAAATACTTTCGGTTTTACAATTGTCAAGGACTAAATGCTTGTGGTGGACCTTTCCTTTCACACTTTTGCTTAATGCCAAAGTGCTTTCGTATTGCAGAATGTGTTGGTTCAAAGGCGGTACTAATGCTTGGAGCTTAAAGACCGGCCAACAGCACTTTAAGGCTCTTGATCCTGGTTCCAAGTAGTAGCAGCAGCTGCTCATGCTGTTTTCGGTGGGCAACCAGGCAACTAGTCTGACAATTGACAGTTACACAGAAAAGCAGCTAACGAGCCGTTTTGCTTTAGTGTGTGTGTATGTGTGTGTGTGTGTGGAAGGGTATGTGCTGTTCAGTAAAAGCAATTATTTGTAGACAAGCAGCTGCTATGTGGGTTGAGTTATCGCTGAGTAGAGTTTCGCCGAAGTAGCCCATGAATTAAGTTGCTTCACATGAAAAGCATTGCACTCCATTAGCCATTAGTTTAATTGGCCTCGAATTGAATTGAATTCGTTGGATTAGATTTCCCTCAATAGGCTTTTGGCATTCTTGCTTGATTAACAGAATTCAAAATTCCATTTCCATTGCTAATTGCCAAAACCATTTCACATATCCTCACATAAAGCGCTGCGGGATGCTCAATAAACAACTCAACGGCATAATAAGTATTCATGTTTTAACACAAAACTCAGTTGGAATACGTGTAGTTGGAGCTCTGCGGGTGCCATAAGTAGCAAGTTACACAGTCTACTCAAGACTCAAGGGTGCAGCAGAGGTTGCAAGAAGTAGTGTGGGGAGAGGCAAGTGAGGGCAAGTTGCACAGAACTGTAAGCTGATTGCACAAAGCGGCAACTAAAGAAGCAACCAGCTGAAATGCTCGAGTCAAGTGTAATCTATCATGAGAGAGCAAGCGTCTATACTCTACAAAAGTCAGCGACAAGTAAATGGTTTATTTCTATATATAGAGATGGGAGTTGACTGAAATTAAATTAAATATTTCATCGAGTTCTTTAGACCATTAATTTTATACTTGCCCGACATTGAGAGTGTAGAGAATAAATACATAAATATGTTGCAAATATTTATATAGAATTTATAGCATAAATAAAAATGTTTTTTTCAATTTCAATTTCACATTTCTAATATAAATGAAGTATAGTATAGAAAATTTGGAAGTAAGGTTGCTAACAAAATTACTTTTTTTGCTCTTCTGCAATTCACAGTTCTAGATTATTAATTTTATACCAGCACGACATTCAGAATGCAGAGTTATGCTTTAAAGATATTTACATGGAAATTCAGGTATAGATATTAAGTATTTTTCAAACAAGAAAAATTGAGGTGAATTCAACATTTCATTCTTAATGGGCTTAGCAAATTTCTACTGAAAACTATTTCTTATAATCTCTGCAACTTTTCGCAATACTTTTACTGAAAATATTATTGGTAATCCCTACAACAAAATTGACAATACGTTCGACACTTTTTAATTGCAATACAGACTTAAGATAGACAATTGAACGCTGTATAAGTTCATTTTATTTCTGAGTATTTAATAATTCCAATTCCATCTTTCCAATAAGAATAGAATATAGAATATCGATTAAAAGCAAAGCCGCTAGCAAAATCACTTTGTTGCTCTTCTGCATTTTACTGTTCTATTTAAATAATCTGCATCTATTATTCTGTACATTCTCATAAAGAACTATTTTAATTATAATACACTTTGTATGCTACAATCAGCGAAGCTTGTTAACCTTTTTGCCAACTATGTAGATGCACTTTGCCGCTTGAGTTGCGTTTTGGGATATTTAGCTGAAGTTAGCTTCTGAATTGCAGTGTAGTAACTAGAGAGCACACCCACACGTGTGTACACGCACACAGTAATCATAATCAAGTGGCGAGGTTTTTGCCAGTTATTACAGACATCACGTAATTACGGTAATGAGGCTCATTAGATGCAACGGCAGCAGTAACTGCAACAGCAACGTCAGCTGCAGACAAAACTGGAATCGGAAGGCACAAAGTACGGAGTGCAACTGGCAAAGTGGATGAATCAGGCAAAGGGCTGAAGAGCAGGGTCAAAGGGATGTTAAGTTGACGGTGCTTTAAGGCTGTAAGCGGCAATTAAGCAAAGGATGATACAGTATTAATGCCTCACACACATTTGACCGCAGACGAAATCTACAAAGCATTTGATGATGTCAGCTGCTCCTCTGAGCTCTGAGCTGCGTGTCAGCAACAGTAGCAGGCTGCTAATTGTAGCAGTCGCTGTTAAATGTAATATACAAGAGACGAGCGGCAAATGACGATTTAGGCGCCAAGTTGCACGTACTCTTGAAATGCTCTCATGCGGCTCGTTGCCATGACATTGTTGCGCCTCCCCTTTTTGTAGCATTTTGCTGGCAGCTGTTTGGCTGAGCTGCACTTAACGACGCAGGAGATGCAGCAGCCCTTTGCCGCACACTCGCACACAGATTCACTTTGTCTCTGTGCCATGGGGCAAAAGTTTTTCAATCAATTTCATATGAAAAGTTTTGAGCACCACAAAGGCTGACAGTGCGTATGCTTAATAAAAAGATAAACGAGCGGCAATAGTAATTATGCATAGACATGCCACCAACGGCAAATGGCAAAACTACTTTTTACTCTGAAGTGTGCTAAAATTAGCAATGCTTGAAAGAGTTTAAATTCCAATTCAGATCAGATCTATGCAATAATTCTTCGATTTGCTCATCGTCTTTGGCAGTCGCAGCACGTTTTCATAAATGACCAAATGGCTTGAGGCGATGCGCAGTCATGAAACGAGATTTGATTTCAACTCAGTTTTATGACCTGACTTGTCCGTTCTACAATTGCAATTTAAAGCGAGACTTTCGCATTATTAATTGGGAATGGTAAATTTATTGGCTTTTGTGTGGTTCGTATTTGGCAATTTGAACTGTCAAAAGAAAATCATTTATTACACAATTTCTTGAATTATGGCCGGAGTTTGGGGCGGGAAATTAACTGAAATTAGGAAGTTAGCAACATTAAATTGGGTTAATTAATGAAGCAGCTTTTCGGCAAATTTCAGTTAAGGTTATTAGAAAACGTATTATGAGCTTAAGGCCCATAAGCTGCTTTCGCTTTCGCTCAACTTTGCTTTCGGAGGCCCAACTACTTTAAAACTCTCAAAGACGTTGTTGGCTTACAACACTCGGGCGCCTGCACTTAATTTCCTGGAACCGAGGCTTCTTGCTTGTTGTCTCGTTTCTAAAGTTTTTTTTTTATTGTTTTTTCTTTACGCTCTCTCGTTTTTTTAACTTTCTGGTGTCCCTTTTCTGTATGATAGATGTAAATGAAACTTTATTAAATTGTTTGTAGCCAGGCGAGTTGCTAGGTTCTGCATCACTTTTTGTATTTTGTGGGGCTTTTGTCGCTGTTTGTGGTTTGGCATTCCTCAACTTGGGCTTAATTTAAAATTATTGAAAAACTTGTTAAATTGCTAATGCAAATTATGTATACGACATGTTGAACATGCCAAGAATGCCTTTGAATTTACAACTTACCGTCGAGTTGAGGGAGAGAAAGAAAAGCACTTCATATTTAGTTCACTTTATTAAATACATCATAAATTTTAAGCGTTGCCAAAAATTAATTGTATTATTAAGTATATAAAGAACTTACTGACTAGAGTAAACTTAATTTAATTCGATCGACAAACAACTTTATTGATTATTATATTATTATTATTATTCTTATTTGTTTAATACAAACATAATGGCAACCATTTTTGAAATCAATTACAATTACAATTACAATTACAATTTAAACCATTAATTTATTGAGTATACTTTACATTACATTATCTACGATTTTATCATGTGAAACATTTGTATTTGATTTTTTGTTGTTCTGTATTATTAATTGTTAATTGTCAACAAGCGCAACACAAAAACAATTTCGTGGTTAATGTTCAGAACTTTACGTCAAAGTCTCCGATTGAAAATATTTGCCGGGGCTCAATTGCAAACACTTCAATCAATCAATGCGAAATTTTTTCACGAGTGTGATTCAAATATGAATATTCTATGCATATTTAATAGATTTTTCATGCAGCCTTCTCTCACGTATCACTTAAATATCTAAAATTAAACAGTCGACGCTTGCGATTCAACAACAATTATTTATTATTTCAAATATTTATTTCGATTGGCCTTAAGCTTGAAGTACAAAAAGCTGTACGCTATTTTTCTTATCGATTAATTTATTTTCATAAATATTTATTATATATATTTATATATATATTGTTAATACTCCTGCGAGCCTATTTAAGTTGAATTCCATTAGGATTGCAGCTCATAACTCAAATGTAACAACTTTATTGTTATCTGTACATATTTGTGTATATGATTTATATTTTCGTTTATCCATTTATTATATACATTAATAGTTGCTATAAAAAATTCGTAGTTATTTGTGGAGTTTTTGCATAGTGTGAGAAAAAGGGGCAAGGAAACACGTCATATCTGCTTAGTCATTCCGTTTGATTTCACCCACGGATCGAAAAGGGCAGCAGCATGGGGAAGGGGGAAGAGGGGCGTGTCCTTGCATGATGTGTGTGCAAAAATTAAAAAAATATGTACATATTTTCCTATACATCTATATTTGGCAATGAGCTGTGAAACGCAGTGTTTTGTCTTTCACATTTCGAAAGCCAACGGTGCGTATGAATGATGTGGAATTTTGTTTTTTCCGCGCGCTTCACTTTGGGTTTTTTTTCTCATTTTTTCATTTGTAATATGCAAAACGCCTTAATGTATGCAATATAGTTTATTGTGTGCACCACTAAATAATTCATCAACCGTAAAATGTGTGTTGGACCAAATATACGAGTAGATTTCTGTCTCTACTAGTTATCATATCTTACATAAGCTATGCTAAACTCACGCTCTGAGCTCATCACGTTACATGCTTGGGAGTGGGACTCTGACATATCTGATGGTCTATGGCACCGCTGCTCTTGTCCACAACCACAACAATCGTTTGGAACTGCAGCGTGGCAGCATTAGTGGCATCTCTTTCACTCGCTGCTGCACCGCGCTCCGCTTGACGTCGCCTCAGGACACTGAGCAGGCGTGCGCGCAGTCCCATTGCAGCAGCACCATCGACAGCCACTTTGGGTTGCTGCGACGATGACTGCTGCTACAGATTCGTCACTTGGGTGGTGGTTGTGGTAGTGGCAGCAAGTGTCACCACTTGCGGCTGCTTGTGCAACGCCATCGTATGACAGTTGTCCGGCGCGGCAGCCACAACCGAACGCAGTCCATCGGCACGCGTGGCAGCCAGCTCATCCTGGGCCACTGGCAGCCACTTGTCGAGGAACTTGGGGCGAAACAATAAAGTGAAAGTGCTGCGAAACTGTTTGCTCATCGAGCAATAGAGTATGAAGTTGATGCTGGAGTTAATCAATGCCAGCACATCCATAAGGTCACCTAGCGAGTGGGAGAGAAGGGTAAAGAGATTGCCTGTGATTAGAAGTAGAGTCTCTTTACTCACTCAGTCTTAAATAGCATTCCATGAGGAAGGCATCGCCCAGCAGCACATTCAGCAGTCCCATGATGCCCTGCGGAAACTCTGTGATCAAGAAGAGTAGCAACACAGCCAACAACATGCGCGTCGTGCGATCCGTTTGCTTCTCCTTCTCCAGTGTTTTGCTGTTCTTTCGTGGCCGCTCCGCTGCCTTGCCATTGATTACAGACTTGCCATTGACATTGCTGGCTGCTGCCGGTTTGCTGGTCAGTTTCTTACGTCGTCGTTTCGCCTCGAGCAGTGCGAGTATTAAACGCACCGAGAGTATGGTCAGTGCTATGCACGGTATCAGCTTGATGAGCACGCTGTAGATGAGGAACGTTGTATTCCGCAGCGAGACATTGTGCAGCGCCAAATCGCTGTGATACAATCGATACACGGTCACATTGCGTGCCACCAGCGAAGTGGGCACCACTTGTGGCAGCGGCGTGGTCACATTGAACCACTGCGTCTCGTTCGACTGCAGTAGACTGCTGGGCGTGGCATTCAAGGCGGCCACCATGGACTGCATTTCGTTGTTGTAGTCGATGACATACTGGGTCATCGGTATGTTGTTGATCAGCTTGCCCTGCGCATCCAGCTGATCCATCCACTCCGTGATGGCTGTGATCAGATAGAGCGAAGGCGACACCACAAGCACACACACCACATAAGCGGTGGTTATGGTTATGATGGTGGTGCGCATGCCGCACCACAAGCGATTCTTCTGCGGATATCCCACAGCAATGTAGCGCCACACGGCCAAGGTGACCGTCAACCAAATGGAGATGGTGTGCAACACCTGGGCGAAGATCGAGTGGAACTTGATGAAGCAGGCCCAGCTATAGCTGAGCTTCTCCTCACGAGGCAAACTGTCTGTTAAGATATAGTCATGCACTGTGTACGGCATATACTCCAGCATCACAGCCAGATCAGCAACTGCCAAGCCCGTGAGTATGGCATTTGTGGGTGAACGCATCTCCTTGCGTGTCAGCACAATGATGTTCAACGTATTCGCAATGGTACCCAGAATACAGACGACGAGCGAGACATAACCGTGCATGTTCTTATAGCTGAAAGAGGAAAGAGAGAAAAAAAATATTTATGTATACACAGAAAAAAACAAATCTAGATTGAAAAGTAGAGTCCGAATCTTGAAAAATGATTTTTAAGAGCTTAAAGCAATAATAAGATTTTTAAGTTGAAAATATCTTAAATCAAAATTTGTATGCCTAATTTGTATTTTAAGATTAAATACATCTTATTTTTAGATTAAAATCTTGCACCGAGTGTTTTATTCTAGGTTTTAGATTGTACTTCATGATATAAAACCTTTTTTTTATATCTTAAAAAAATATCTTGAAACAAAATTTTTAGGTCAAAAAAAGATTAAAACAAAATTTTGTTCTTACATTTTGGTTTTGACATCGTATAATCTTGATACAAGATTTTTTCTTGATCTTAGCACATTTTTTCTCTCTGTGTGCTTATTAAAGTTGTCTTTAGTGTCACCTGAACTGAAATTGGAATTGGAATTGCACTTGGTCTGCCGTTTAATTAACCAAGGTCTCATTAATGTCTGCCAGTTGGCCATAAAGAAATAGCGAGCGAAAGCGAATGAGTGCGTGTCTGTGTCTGGTTACGCAATTAGATGTGTATCTAACACTTGGCCACTTTGTGTGTGTGAGTGTGCTAAAGACGTGCTAAATTGCTAGAGACAGCGCCAAGGCGACGCCCGACGCTCGACGGCCGACACTAGACTCTCGACTCTCGACGCTGTCACGCCTCAGACAGACATGGTCTGAAATTCGGTTGGACAAAGCGCAACACAAATTGTAACGCCAATGTGTCAACAAACGCAGAGACAGATATTGTCAGACAGTCAGTCAAGTGCAACCCTTTAAGGTGTAACTGACGAGCGTCATGGCAACGCGACGTATGCGCAATATACATACATGAACATGAAGCCACGCACAAAACAAGCAATTAACACGCATAATACGAAATGTTATCAAGCCTTTTCGGCAAAAAATATCGAAATAAGTGAAATGAAAAAATAATAAATGGTTGCTACATGCATGACTGACTCTCTATTGGAAGGCAAACAACACAAAATATTAGAAAAAAAGCGGGTTGTTGATGGACAGCCTGTCGCAGTGGCACTTTTTGTAATGGCTTTTAACTAGTTTCGATGTGCGTGTGTCCCAGACTCGAAATTGAGTGCGAAATTGAAGCGGGTTTTGCTGGCTCGCTGTTTGGCTGGCAGTGTGTTTGTCATTGTTTTGGACAGGCAATGGACAGTTTGCTTCTTGAGAGAGAAACACCCACACAGTGGGCTGCCATTTTACAGCTCCATTCATCAAATTCATTTGTGGGACTAACGCAAATGTCTGAATGCACTGAGCATTCCTTTTGACTCCTACGCAGCAGGGTCGTGTCTATCGGCACGCCGTGCTTAGTTTTATTTATTGCCCTTGATAATCCACGTTGATGAATGGCCAAGGTAGACAAAAACAGAAACAGAAAGAGAAACAACGACAGCTACTACGACAACAACAGCACATTGTTTTGCTGAGAATGCGAAGGGTTCACAACAACTTGCTACTTTGGTTCTCTCCCCTTCTCTTGGGCCTAGTTCAGGGCATGTGTTTGTCGTACGATGTGTTAAACAAATCTTAAAGTTTATGATCCCCACATGGGGCACATTCCATGTTCCATGTAGTTGTAGTAGTAGTTGTTAGTGTTTTTTGGTTTTTACAGCTGTTGCAAGCCGAAAAACAAGAGCTCAAGTGAGGCGTGTATAAACATTGAGTTCATTAAAACAGCATGCGAACTCGAGGGAGCAGTTCACCGAACAAACTACATAAATACAATTCTTGGAAAGAAACGTGTGCCTGGTGAAATTATAATTTGTGCACAGAAATTCCAGTTGGAAATTCCACTCGAACTTTTCAACAATTGCAATTGGAATTCTTTTGCAAAAGAAAAATAAAGTTAAAGTTGGCATTATTGTTGTCTTTAAACTTGCCGCTGGCTGCGCAATTTATTTCATCCAATGAGTCTAATTTGCTGCACAGCAAACGAGCAGCAGGAGAAAACACACACACACACACACACTCACGCACACCCCAAATATTTGCACACACACCTACGCGCTGAACAAATGACAGCTTCGGGCCAAAGCTAAGGCTAAAGCCAAAGTCAAAGCTAAAGCCAAAGCCAAAGCCTAAATGAAAGTTGGTTTTAGAGGCAGGCGCCAAGTTTTCGCCTTAGAAGTTGGCAATAAAAACTCGACAAAATTTTTGAATGCTGCAAACTAAACAAAGGGCCATAAAACGCGATTGTTGTTGCTGCTGCTGCTGCTGCTGCTGTTTGTCCGCTGTTGTAGTAAGTAGGCAAATGCTGCAGGCTTACAGTCTATATTGGCATTGCAGGAAACTCCCACACACTTTGCCTCCTTATTCCTTTTTTCTCTCGCTGTTTGCACTGTACACGGCGACAGCCATCCGACGATTTTTATTGCCAGACATGTTGCTGCCCATATATGCGCCTGCCTTCCCGAGACTCTTAAATTCAAATTCAAATTGTTATCCAATATTCAGTCGGAATGCAACCAGTGGAATGGTATCACCATACGCGTATCCCTAGGATCACATTGCGTTCAATATGCAAAGCAAATGCAAATACTTAGTGCAATATTAGGCACAAATTTATGTGCGTCATAAAGCCTTTTATAGTTATTTAATGACCATAATAAACGCATCTTTACGGGTTTTCCATACAAGTGGTCTTATCGAACAGCTTTTTCTAAGCTCGAATAAAAAATGGCTTAGGTACACACAAGTCAAATGAAATTAATCTCATTTAGAATGATCTTCTCAATATTTGCAGTTTATGACAAAACCAAATACTAGAATTAGTTTTTGAAACTTGCAAATTTAAATTCAATTAAAAAAATTATAAATTAAAGTTTTATTTATTTAGTGAAAATGCTTAAAATATTTACATCGGGAATAAGCTTCTGAATATAAATGGGTTAGGTAGCAAACTTAGTGAATGCAATGCCAATAAATCCACTAAATATATTAAACATTTCCTTAAGTCACATTTTAATAAAATGTTCGTCCATTTATTTTAACAGATTGAGATCAGAATTAAGCAAAGAAAAGTATACACGAGAAAAATATTACACGAACACGAGGTAAATCATTAAATAGGAAAAAGTGAAAAGAGTAACATAAATAAAATAGATTTCCAAATTATTAAACCATAAATAAAAAAAAACTCTATTAGAAATTCAAATTAAATTATGATAAAGCATTCATTATATTTGTTATGCTTTAAAAAAAAAAAGCCATAATCGTTTGCAAAATAAACTAAAATAATAAAAATATCAAATGAAAATTATTTACATAGCAATAAAGAGAAATGAAATGAATACCAATAAAATGTATAGACTTTAAATTTTGACCTTATGCTAAAACCAATTGCGCTTAATTTTTGAGAATTATTATTCATCATTTCTTATGATTTGATAAAATATTTGCAAATAAAACTAAACTAAAAAAGCTATTAATATAATTTCCATTTTATTGCGTAAAAATTTTTTTTGCGTAACCCTGGCTTTGCCATAAATTTCAAATATGATGTAGATTGTAAATGAAAAACGCAAATGCAAATTTTGTAATCTACCTACACAACATATAATCAACGAATTTCCAATTTAAATTATGTATTCGCGATGAGTTACTTCAGCTCGATTGGTTTGTATTTCTTGTTTTCACCATTTGCTTTTCATTTTATGAGGTTTTCGCATGCAAGAACAATAAATATTTGTTGTTGCTCAGTTCGTATAACATTATTTTGCTTACACACACACATGTGGGTGAAAATGTGATGGTGTTTAGCTGGGAATTACTTTAACAATCAATTGGCCTTGGAGAATGCGGATTAATCGTAAATTGTGGTAGACGCCAATCATTCGGAAGGGGGCGAAGCAAAAAGCAGCCAAAAATGTGTGGCACGTACTTTAATCGATTTTTGATGTCAGACAAAAGCAAAGCTAATACTTGAATATCCCCACAGACTGTTGTCGATTGTTGTCGCTGGTTTGTTGTGCTGGTGTGTGTGATTGTGTTTGTCCTTGGGGAACACCCCCAACGATGACACTGACATTGACATTGCCAACTTACCTCGTATGAAAATTATCCATGCCGCTGCCGCAGTAGAGCGGCGTTGTATCATTATTGCCACTGGCCATTGTTTGTCGTTGTCGTTGCCGTTGTCGTTGTCCTTCTCTCTTCGAGCTCTAGTTGTTGTTGACAGTCTATTGTTGCTGCTGCTCGTCAGCGCAACGCAGCCGCCAAGGCCGACAGCAGCTGCATAGAATGTCCGCTGCCCGCAGACGCATTAATAATTAAATATTGTGAAAATATATTAGACAAGTGCTGCAAATAGAATAAAAGAAGACAAAACAAAAAGGGGGAATGAGAATGTGGGTTAGCTATGAAACCAAGTAGGCGTATACTTAATGCCAATTGCAATTCATTGCGCATACACCCCATATGCTGCAGCTGGCAGCTACTTAAGTGGCAGCTTTAAGGCGATTAATAAAAATGCTGCAAAAATATTGTATACAGCTGAGGCAACTCACAATTTAATTGGCTACCACGAGAGACGAGCCGTCATAAGCAGCAAAAACATGCAGCTGAACCGAGTTTACTAGTTCACATTAGTTGAGCATATCCTGGGCATATCTTGTGTACACAGTGGCGTTAAATTAGATTTGTTTTGCAACACGCACAAAGCAGATAAATGCATTTCGCCTGGCCAAAGGCACAGGCATAAGCACAAATCTCACTCACATCCATCTCTTCTACTCTCTAGCGTTATTCGTCTTCGTTCTCCTCACTTCACCCGCCATTCGCCAGCATTGTCCAGCTCGGCAGCTCTATATTTGTTATCTGTCATGTGTTTTACTGCTACTCTTATTCCTTGTGGCTAGCTGGAAACAAATTCTGTTACCCAGAGATTTTAATTGCATTTGTGAGTCAGCTGTACTTGGCAGTCCATAGTTCAGAGTTCTCAGCCAGAGGCTGAGTCTGCGGCTGGACTGCTCTGCAATTAACACGTCTCATGACGCATCTAACCGCAGTGGCAACAAAACAAACACTTTTTAAATATGCAAGCGGACAGACAGCATCAAAATCTGAAAATTGTTAATTTTCAACACTAAATATGCAAATGATGGCAAAAGTGCTTTAGTTTTAGCTGTCAAAATAACCAATTTACTTGAATGTCACTACAAATTTCTAATGTTCGTGTCTAATTTTATGCTGCATTATTTGGCAGTTTATTGTTTTGTTTTCGTTTTGGATTAATTAACCTTATTAATATGCCATAATTTATTGGAATTTTATGGCGCGCGCTATGTTAATTAAATGCACAGCAAAATACAAGGTACAATTCGTAACGCAGCACGCATTAATATCATCAAAATTCCTATAGCTCTGTAATTTTATGATCGTGTATTAATTTGCTTTTAATTACAAAAGTGTGTGTGTGTATGCCCAACTATGTGAGTGAGTGAGTATGTGTAATGGAATGATAAATGAAATGATTAATGAAGGGGCAACTGCTGCTGCTGTTGGCTGGCGCACAAAAGTATGCTACACTTTTTGCAACAATGGCAAAGAATCAAATCAAATGGCATTTGTATGGAGCTGATTTTATTCAATTCCCCGCAGTGAGCAGGGAGCCTAACATATTGGTCATCATCGGATGACAGGGACAAAGGATGAGCGGACACACACACACATACACAGGCACACACATCAATGCAATCAATTACGCAGTGTGAGAGCAACAACAAGAACTTAATTTAGCGCATGAAAAGCGTTTTAATAACACAAACTGAAGCACATTTTCATTTACACACACTCCAATGCACACACACACACACGTGGACACTTACACACACGCGGGCAGTCATAGAGGTAAATGAGAAATTGAAAACTGATTTCCTCATTGCAGGCATCGCCTTTCAAGCAGGCTGGATGAATGCCAATACCGAATGGCAACGTCGTGCTGTAGCGCTTGCCAGCAAAGTAGGCGACTGATGAGCCTGATGGACTTGTGTGTGTTTGTGTGTGTGTGTGTGTGTGTGTGGGCAGGTGCTGTTGTTGTGCATGCAAGCCACAAACAGCAGCATTTCATTTACGCGAGCCTTTTCAACCCCAGAGAAGCCCTTCGTGACAGCAGGCCAAGCTGCTGGCTGGGCAGTTCGTGTGGCAAGTGACGAGCGTGGAAGCATTCAACGTTGCTCTTTGTGTCAACGGTGAACAAAGAAAAATGAGCGACAAGTCAAATTGAAGGGCCCCCGAGTGTCCTTTGAGTCAAGCTCGTGTGCGCTGACTGTCTGGGCTGTCTGTTTGTGTCTCCTGCATTAGCCTGGCATCGACACTTGATTTATGCATTGACGCAGCACACATCACGTGGTCAGCTTTAAACCAGCCAAGAGAAAGTGAGTGAGAGAGATTGAGGAAATGACACAGAAACTGGTAAATTAATATGCACTTCATGCTATTGATTACAATTATTGATTTGATTCTGTTTACAGTGCTGGTCTCTCCATTTCCCCCCCTTCTATTTGCAGTTGCTACTTCTGCTTCGTCTGCTATTTGCATATACTCGTACTTATTTTCGTGTAAACAAAAAAAGTTGAGTTTGCTTTTGCCACTTCTGTTTACTCGAGCGCTGCCAATGGCATTATTTTAAATTGTTTTTTAAATGGCCAACAAACAAGCACTGAAGAACTGAAAGTGAATTGTCTGCCGCAGCTCAAAACAAAAAAAAAAAGGGGCAACAACAACAATAACAATAACAGAGTTTTTCTATTACCAAAGGAAAAAAATGTGTAGCAGACATTTCGATTGATCTGCTGATTGGCAGAATTTTAATGCTCGACTCAATTTTGGGTTTTTTTTTAAGTTTACTTTGTATTAAGCTGAGCGAAATTGTGCACAAAATCTTTTGGCAAAGTTTTGCAGCTGTGCGAGGAAAATGTTTGCGCATAAGTTTTCAGCGTGTTAAACTGTCTGCAATTAACTTATATCATCATCAGGGTCTCTTTGCTCTCCTTCTCTCCTGCTGCGAGAGCGACTTTCTCATTAGTTATGCGACTTTGTTAGCCAACTGTCGCTTCCCATGCTTTGACTTCCCCTTCGCCCATCGCTTCTACTGCTGCTAAAAATGATGTCGCGCGACAACATCAACAACAACAACTACAACATCAACAAGGACAACAATGAGTACTGCGATAACAACAGTTGTCGCTAAGTTGGCCCAAGGGTAACACAACACATTAGGGAGCAGCAACCGGGTAACTCTTGGTAGTTGAACACTTAAAATTGCATGCATAATGCATATGATCACCCTTTCCTTGAATCACTCTTTAAAACTCGATTTAAATTGCTGGAATCTGCACTTTTGACTCAACTCACTAACTAAAGGAAGCTGCTAAGCGCTTAACTTGTCATATGGCGTGGCTGCCATGAAAAGAGTGCGACAACTTTGACTGGCCATTGGACTTTACTCCATATACTGTATATACAGCGTATAAATATAGAAAGGAAAGCAAATAGACGATGTACGAGAATAAATACAAATACAAATAGTCGTGCTGTTACATTCCGCAAACATTGTGACCAGACCAGCTTCGACTTTGGTTCGGCTTGCTGTCAGCCAACATCCTAACAAATTTCCGTTTGCTGTCCTCTGCACAATCGTGATGACAGCAAAGCCTTGCTTGCAACTTTGTTCCACTTTTTATGGGTGTGAGTGTATGAGTTATTAAAATCCCAGCTGCAGATCGCTCACTTAACTCTCCATTTATCATTGAGTTTAAACAATTTTATTCTCTGTCGTTAATTAGTAGTGGTTTTCTGACTTTCGCGCTAAGCCATTTATTGCCTGTCACGATGACATGGCAATGTCGCTTTAATGAGTGTCGGCGAAAGTACTTTTATTTTGTTGTAATCATATTGCTCATACGCACAGGTGTCGCGAGTGTCGTTGGCACAAGGCGTGGCCTTGTAATTGTCGCTGCCAATAACTCAAATGTCACTCAGTTAATGTGAATGTCGCTGCTGTTGATGCTGCTGCTGGTGCTGTGGGCGTGTCTCATTTCAAATTGCTTTTTATGGCGAAACCGAGCTGGATTTCTAAAGAAAAGTATTTTTAAGACATGTACTAAGAAGCAGTCTATCTTCCTTACTCGGTACCGTATACTTATTCAATGTTTTTGTGCTTGTCACGCATACGTCATGTTGTCTGCGGGAATGCGGGCAGACATTTCACAAAAAAAAAAAAGAAAAAATAATACGGCAAGGAAGAAAGCAGTGACAACAATGAAAACTTCTTTGGTATTTGCATATCGTATGAGAGAAAATTGCTTAAAGATGCGAAAGACTAAGAGAATATTTTTGGCTTGCTTATGCAATTCGTAGTCTTGGGTTTCAAAGCAAAACACTTAACAGCATTGCAATGTGATTTAGACAAACAATGAGAATGGACTACATTAGATATAGGATCTATTTATTAGCAATGCTTGTGCTTGGTAATTTGAATCATAAAGTTAAATTTTCAGTCTGTTTGTGCATTATAATCAAACTAATTGTGTGCTGGCCAAGAATTGCAACCAAAATGTAACCGAATCGACAACAGCAGCAACACAGCAACACAGCTTGAGTTATCAATGCAATTACACATGAGTTCATATTATTTGCAGCACTTATCTGTGCATTGTCTGTGGCAGAATTTCCTAAAAGCACAAAACTGAAACACAAAACGTTAGGCAAAGAGATAACAGAGAGGGGAGAGTTTACCATCCTTTCATCACACACACACACACATTTTGGCAAATTGAAACGTGCTGGCTTGGCTGACAGAAACCTGTTAAATAGTTGGCGCTTGCCAGTTGGCCAAACTGAATAGCAGCAATTTGCAACAGCATCCAAAAGTTGCACATGTCTATGTATGTATGTGTGCGTTTTGGGGCGTGCAAATGGCTTAGCTTAGCTTAGCTAAGTGAACAGCCACAAGTTTTGCTTGCTCTCGGGCATCTCAGAGCACGCCCTGGGATTTAGAATGCACTCAGCCAGTGCCAATGTCAAAACAAAGTTGCTGTTAATTGACCGAGAGCCTAGCGAGTAAGTGACGTGAATTAAAGTCAACCGCAAACTTGGCGAACACGTTTCGTTCAAAGTGTATCTTTCTCTATTACAATAAGCGTAATCAATTGTTCGTGATAAGTGTGTTTTTACTTTGTATTTGTATGCGTAATTGACTCGTCTATTGTTGCATTATACAGTTGTTAAACAAATAGCCTGCCTTTTAATAACACGCATACGCCATGTGTGTCATGCCGCCGTATTGTTTGTATACACAAAAAATCAATTTGCTTGTCTGACATTGCACCTGAACTTGATTTTTTCACACGCTTCAAGTGAGTAGGCAACTCCTCCTCGGACAACCCCTCAAGTTGCCTTATAACAATTGGCTGTATGTCAAGTACTTGGACAGCTTGACAATTTGTCGCCTCCTGGCGTTCAACATTCAACTCGCTCAGGGGCGTGGTCAAGTAGTCAAACGAGGCAGGCAGTCAGTCTATCATTAAGTAGACGCATTGGCGCGCGACTGTCTCGACTTGACTTGACTTGGCCTGGCTTGGCTTTGCCTGGCGTGTGGCCCCAATGCAGCAACCATTGAAAGCAGCTTGTCGCACTCAAGGTCGAGGTGTGAAAAGAACGTTGAAAGAGGGGTGGAAAAAGAAACGGAAAGCTATGTAAATGGCCACTGGGCAAGCTGAGCACTCAACGTTGTAATTAAAAGAGAAGGTCAGAGTGAAAACTAAATGCAACAGCAGCAACCATTATATAGTAGCAAGCAATCCCATCAATTTATGCTTTAGACAGTAATGGGATTATAATTAGGCAACTAAATAATTTACAGAGCTACACAATTTAATATGTTAGGTAACTACAGATTTCTCTTAAGACAAAATTAATAGTTGTGAGCATTTAAAATAAAAGACCATTTTATTTTGCCGTTTAAATATGCTTTTAAGCAATATGGGGACGATTACATAGAAGAAGATGTCAGAAGTTAGTTAGGAAATAATTTGATTTGGCAAAAGGTTGCTTGCCGAGTCTTATTCGCTCTGGATGATAATTTGGTATATTTTAAACTTTATTGTATATATTTTCTGCGCAAAATGAAGCTTTTGGTATAATTTAGTATTTTCGGTATGTTTATTTGGTATGTTTTTAACTTCGTGGTTTATTTCTTACTTTATAATATCAATATACCATAGATAGTCATCGGTATAGCTTAGTATTATTTGGTATATTATACCATAATATTTTAGTTATTTTAAAAATAGGTGGAGCGTATCTTAAAGTATAGCGCAATTAACTAAAACTTACTAACTTATTTTAAGTTAAAATAATAAAAAATTATGTATAAATTAAAATTAATTTGATCACCCAAATGCAATTGATATTTGTGTAACTAATTTTGAAGAGCTTTTACTATTTAATTTTGCAATTGATTTGCATATTTCTTAGGAGTTAATTTAAAGGCCGTGTTTATGAACCTGCACCTCAAAACCAAATTGAGCTTGTGTCAAGTGAAGCTTGTCCAACGATAAATGCAAAAGCTGAGATGTTCAATCAATTGGAAATTTGCAAAGAAAAAAGTATATTTTTGGGTCGGAATTCGGTATTAAATGCGGCTTAAAATATTAAAGCTGGCTCGTAAAATGCATAAGGAAAAACTTTGCTAAAGCCCTTAACAGGCTTAAAAACTGGCAAAAATACTTTTGACTTGATGAAAATATTCGAAGAGAAGTGCAAAAATAAAGGAGAGAGAATGGTAAACTTGGTTTTTATTAATTTTGAGCGCATTCAGGCGAAAAGTTTGTTTTTGGGAAAAACGCAAAAAGCAACAAAAATAAAAAAATTAATTTCATCACCTGAAGGACAAGGAGCTTTATGGAAACCTTAACTCGTCCCTTGCTAAGGATTTGTAAGCAGCAGAATTCCCTTTTTGCTTTGTCATAGCCAAGGAAATGCATTTCCCCCAAGCGCAAACAATGAAAATGAGCGGAAAAGTGCTGATAATGGAGACGGGAAATGTCGTCGGAAATGACACTTTGCCCAGTGAAAATATTATTTGTGTCAATGCAACAAACGCACAGGTTAGATAATCCCCCTCAGTACAACGAATACTCAATGCGCTCTCTTTGCTTGACTGAGAGTGAAAGTGAAAACGTGCCATTAAAAAGTCGGTGGGAAATTGCGTGCTGTTTGCATTGTGGGCGGCTGCTGTGGGCGTGACTAAGTGAGTGAGTGTAGTTCAATGGATAATAATTCAAATGAATTGCTTCTGCGGAGCGCGCTTTGGGCACTTTTGCATTGTTGGAATGCCGTGGAGACGCCGACGCGAGTCCAATAAAAATGCCAGGCAGGACATTGTGTTGTGATTTTCAGCGACAAGGACACAAATGAAATGAGGCACGCTGAGTCTGAGTCCTGTAGTCTACGACGAGTCGAATCATCGTTATCATTATCGTCAGCTGCCAAGTGTTGTTGCTGCTGCTGTTCTTGCTGCTCTCCACGTTAAAGTAAACGACATTAATGGAAACATCAAAGTAATTTGATTGCATTTTGCCACAATGGATATGAATGAGTCGAGCAACACAAAAAACAACAGCAGCACGAGGAAGAAAAAATACATGCTAAATTTAACATGAGCAGCAAGACAGCTCGCTGGATTTGCGAGGCAGTCTCCCGCTGCCTTGTGCCATTGCCATTGATATCCTTCTCATCATGCGCCATCCTTGGGCCTCCTGCTGTGTGTGTCTCCATTGCAATTTTCTCTATGGTCTCTACGGCACGAGAATACTTACATGAGCTGTGCCTTGGGTCAGTGTTTGTGTTAATTCGATTTGCGTACAAAAATAGATGATAGACAAATGGAATGGAATGGAAAGGCGAAATATGCCGCAAACAACATTAGAATTAGAATTATGAACCCATGTCCTGCACAGCTTCTTATACGATTATTATTAACCACAAATCAACAGCAGTTGGCGCAACCCAAATCAATTGCTTTAAATTTATGTGTCTTTAAAGCCTTCTCAATAATAAATGCCAACCTCACAACGCACAAATTTTCATTAAATATACATTTGCCAAGGTCTACTACAATATGCAAAATCAGCATAAGTAATACACCTGAGACACACCTGTGTCTATTGTTAGCAGATCTTGTAGTTATTTATGAGTTGGTGTCCTTAAATTTTCATCTACTTTCCAGCTGTCGTTGCTTGGTTTATTTAAATCACAATTTATGGCTGCTCAGCATAAATCAGCAGCAGAGAGAACCAAAAGAGAACCTTTCAAATATGCAACAAACAATTTAAATGCTCGACTTACTCGACTCCACATTTGTTTAAATATTTTATATGCAGACTTTAAGCATTTATGCTGACCAACATTTCTTGCATATTTTACAGTATATACCCAACTTTTGTGGCATGTTTTTTGCTTTGCATCTTTTTTTGTTGGTTCGACCTATTTATGCAAATTGTTTTAGGCTGTGTTTCAGAACTCTTCTCTTTCTGCTATTGCAGTTACCTCCATCTGCCTGATTGATTGTGAGAATGAGTTCACTTCAGTCGAAAAATGGCAAATAACAAAACAGTCTTTATTAGGTTAAGCTACGCTTTTGATGATATGCAGCAGCAACATGCTTAAAAATGGGGCTTCGGGCTGCCTTTATCTCGAAATGGCAATAGAAAGATCAAGCGTGTTGGTTGGCAGGTTTTTCACGCTTTTCACCCGCATTAGCTGCTGCTCCTCGTTTCAACAACAACAACTACAACAAACAGGAAAAATAAAGTAAACAGGGAATACAGGGAAAACGAAATGCGAAGAAAACTCGTTTGTTGCGTTGCCCACGTGAAATATGCGCAGAATTCGGCTTAAAAGCAAATAGAACGCATACGCCGCGTGGGCCCATAGACCCTGTCTGTCAAATATGAATAATGTTGAGTCGTTTTACAGGGGGCACTAACCCCAGTGGGCCCCAATGCTGGATGCCAGGTTCGCCCCCTTTTATTTGTGTTACTGAATGGCAGCTGTAAAAAATTAAAAAGCCCTCAGCAGCCTGCGGGAGAAAGTGCCAAGTTAGCTGTAAAATGCCGAGTAGCAGTGGCAGCCTTCGCATTTGACTGAATGCTAGCAAGGTCAAGTGTGGGGACTGTGTGTGAGAGACTGTGCGTGGGTTCTTCTCTCTTTTGCTTTGTTTATTTACTGGGCAACGCTTTGGAATGTTAATTTTGCATGAGAGTTTGAGGCTGCTTGACCACTTGACAATATTTCGGTGTCTAAGTGAAACGCACAGGCAAGCAAGCAAATATTTTATAGGACATCCCTACGTGTTGGCCATAGCTAATTTATTATACATCCCATGCTGCAAAAGGACCTCCTTGGGATGGGGGTCCTGTGTTTACGTGCGTATTTGCCGATGCCTTTAAAGTGTAGCTGTCAACTTTTTGGTAGTTTGTTGATCTTTTATCTGTTGTGTCAGCCTCAATCAATCGCACAACAGCAGCAGCAGTAGCAGCAGCAGCAGCGTATCTTATCAAAGCTGTCAGGCAGCTCAGGAAGTTCTGACAAAATAGAAATAGGCAGTCCTTAAGAGTGGGCATTATTATGACAGCACGCCTCCCTCTTCCCATCATCCTCGTACTTTGCCTTTGTCATACTCACTTTGCCCTGATTGATGTGTATTTACTTTTTCACAGGACGACAGTCGAGTCCTTCGTGCATGCAATTTGCATTTTCTTGCTTGTTTTTCTTTGTTTTGCGCTTTAAGGACATCATCGCCTGCGATTTGTTTAGTAATTTTGTCACAATTGTTGAGATTTATTTGCTGTCTTGGCGCTGACAAATTGAGGGATATTTCCACGTTGAAACTAGTCTTGGGCTTCTAGTATCCGGCGGCGTCTATATTTAATTAACTTGGCCAGCTTTACTTGCAGACACTAGCGCCACATTAGCACTTCACACATCATCCAAGTAAATGTATGTGCTGCCTGCCCCATGCCAAATGTCATCAGCACTAATGGCATAATTTGAAATCTACTTAGCTTGTTGCCCGGCTGGTGTCCTTACAAGGATGCTGGCATACAATGTTTGTTTTAATTATTTTACGCAGAAACATAGAGAAATTACAAGCAGCTGACACACCACGAACACACGACACTAACATTATTTTAGGGCGTGGCCACGTTCCACGTTTCAGCAACTGTGTCCAATGTCACATGCTGGCCAAAGTCTTTTGCTTTAATTAACAATGAAGAAGACTAATTGAATTACAAGTCAGAGTGCTACGATACGAGCTGACAAAAGGTTGCGAGCTGCGATTACAATCCACGCAGCGCACTCTGAACTCATTCGCGCCCTGAAGCATGCTGTGAAATTTTCACTAAACAAAATATAAATTAATAAGCATGAATTCATTAAAGAGAAGTAAGTAGAAGTTGCTCGACTAGCGGATATCCTAAGGTAATTTAAATTTATCAGAGAAAAGCAATCTGCTGGACACAAAATTTTCTCTAAAGAACACATAAATTAATTGCCATGAAAGCATGCTCAATTAAAACAACTCCTAAGGCATTTAGATCAATGTTTTATGATAAGGCTTGAGGGCTAGTTGTTGGCGTTAAAATATAACTCTTTTGGGGTTCTCAAATTTTATTACATTTGTTGCCATACTAAATATGTATACATTTTTCGACAGCTATTTATAAGATTAGTGATGTTATTATTTAACACAAATCTACGACTGCTTAGCTGAAGGAAATCCAAGGCATTTAAATGAGTATTTATGGAAAAACTTTAAATGCTAAATGTCAGCAATGTTTTATTAATAAGTGCTAAAAAATAAGTTTTTATTATATAAGGAATTTATTATCGCATTTGTCACACCAATAATGTGACATTAATAAATATGTATAAATTATAATTATCTTTAATATGTTATCATTGATCATTATAAGATTTAATTACAAATGCTAGTTAGCATAAGAGTTAAAATGTTAAAAATTACACTTTCGACGTAAAGAAATTAATGTCTTGAATATTGTGAATTACTTAACTATTAAGTATCTGCAATATCAGCGACATGACAACATTTAATTAAGAGCTTAGAACGCTAGATGCTAATGCTAATTAACTCTTTCGATTATATAAAGAAGTAAATTTCTCATGAATTTGTGAAGTATGATAAATTCTATTGTCACATTGGTTGCAATATGAAATATGTATAAATTACTCAACTGTTATCTGTTATATCAGTGACATCATCACTTGATATTAATCTACATTTATTATAAGCTGTGTGCGTAAATTTATGATACCCTTTTTACTCAGTCGAGGGCATACAAAAATAGAGTTGTGTTATTCTAACAGGTTAGCCAATTTGCTGGAATTCGCTTTAATTGACAAACGTGACAGACTTTCATAATTCGAGAACGTAGTAAGGGGCGAGAAGAAAGTAAACAAGAAAGTAGCCACTTTTACCCACTAGCCATTAACTACAATAATACTGGCTCTAATTATGCGCCAGAGTAAGCCATTAAAATGTGATTACTTAGAGTTAGTTTCGGCTTAGCTTGACACACAGAGAGAGCGAGAGTAAAAGAGAAAGTAAACAAGTTGCTGATTAGTAAAACGCCTTTCCTCAGGGCTATCAATCATGACGATTAATTATTTAAGTAGTTGGACAAATCACTGGGTGTTGAAAGGCGGTGGTTGGTGACGACGAGTCTCTCTCTCTCTCTTTCTCTTTCATTGACCATATCAATGACCTCATAATTATGCCAAAGGCATAGTGAGTGATAGAGGCAAGTCAATGTGCATATTTTAGCACACAGCGATTGGCGATTGATTGCACCATTGATACGAAAAGAGAGCTCCATCAAAAAGCCGTTTGAATTATACGAAACGAAAACAAAAAACTTGACTTGACTTGGCAGACTGAGAGATCCTTGAACTAGTTTATGACCCAATTGTGCCAAAGTGTCTGCCAATTGGCGATGCGTTTTTCGCGCCACCCAAGCGAAATTAAAACCCCCCAGCTCTATGCACACTTCAGTGCACTTTCAATGAGTAGAGTTTTCGTCCCTTTTTCCCTTCGCTTGACTGTGCTGCAATGTGTGTGGCACGCACATGTGTTGCAAGCAACCTGTGTGCTCATTTGGACACAGCCGAGACTAGAGCCGAGCGAATGGTCTGTCCTTTGGCTACATCGTTTGTCTAGTCATTCATTCATTTCGCATTCAGTTGCATTTTGAGTCTATTCATATTCAATTTGATCGCAGCAATTGCCATTGCCAATAAATAAATGAATAAAACGTAATACGAGTACCCGCCCCCCTTTCGCCACCGCCCCCGCACTCTTACTCGTTTGAAGTGTGTGCTGACAATTACGTGCTCGAGTGCTCTCTTGTTTACTCCACCCAGCCTGTGTGAGTGCGAATGCGAGTCATTGAAATGGAATTTGCCTTGCATGTTTCACTCTCTCGCTCGCTCTCTCGACAGGCTGTCGCATCACCAGTTCGTGCCTCGCTTGTGGCACGTGTTGTGGCATTGCCCCCTGCCACATAGACTGCCACAGCGAGCAGCAGTTGGGGTCAGCCTGTGAAGTGGCAGGTTTTCAAATGCTCGTTATCTAAAAGCCGTTAGCCAAAGGTCGACTCATGTTTAATATGACAGTTTTGTTGTTGTTTTTGTTGTTGCTTCCGCTTTATTTCATTACCGCAACAAAAACACGAGACACAAGTTTCTGTTGCAAGTTGCGGCACATCAAAAAAGATGAGGCGAAATAATGACATTGCCTGCAGGCCATCTGCTTTGCTATACCCCGATATATGTTACTAGTAGTTTTAAGCTAACCTTTTGCTACCTCATTAAGTGGAGCAAAACTTTGCCCCAAAACAATTTGCCAGTAATGTCATCGTCGTCATCGCCCTGAACGTGCTGCAGCCTGCTATTTAATTCATGCCACACACATGCCACACATCTGCCAGCACTTTAACAGGCATCTGAGCTGTCGCCCAAAATGTTGCCGAACATTCCGCTCTGACAGCATTTAACAATTAGCGGCAGTTGGACAACTTCTTCTCAGCATCACGTAAAAGCTTAAAGTTCTCCGCCTTAAAGAATCATTTTTATTACAGTCACTCAGAAAAATGTCTTTTTCTACATTTCTGCAACTCAAATTTGCGCTTTGCTTTTGCTTTACTTGCTCTTTGCTATAGCTTTCTCCTTCACCTCTTTCGAGGATTTATAAATTATGCGACTGTCGGCTCTCGCCTTTGTCTTTTGGTTTGGCATTCATGGAGTCAGCTCCTGTCTTAATACCCTGTAAAAACTATGAAACTTTGAAAGGGAAAATTTACACTTAGAATAATGTTTATACCCACTAACCATAGGATAGAAGGGCGAGTAGGAAACGTATGTATAAAGTAAATTCATAACAATCGAGCACAATCGACTTTAGCTTTCTTACTTGTTTTTTATTAAAATCCTTTTATTTTAAATTATTATTTAAACTGAAATTTTTGATGATTTTGGCTTTCACTTTAGGTATTGGTATTCTCCAACTTTAAATATATATCTTGAAAATACTTGTATATAAATTGCTTCAATAGCACATCCATCATCACTTGCTGGCAGGAAGAAGGAAACTTTCTTCTTTCACTGTTGAGGCGTGGCGTTTGGCTTGTAACATAAATATTTCCTGCTAGCTAGCTAGCCACAGGCAGTGCATACCCTGCAGACAATTGCAATTTGGGGTATACAGTACAAATAAATGAATCTCCGCAGCTTGCATCGACTAATGCTCGAGTTCGTTTTTATAAATTGGCTTAAATATGAATCCCATTAGAGACAGAGAGTGCTTAAAGTCGACAAAGAGTATCTTAGAACTGAGAGCACCCTTGACTAGAGCAGTCACAACTTATTTCTTGCGTCGTCCTCGTTGTTGTTGGGTCTGTAAAATGCCATGAAACATTTTTGTGACAATTTTAGCAAGTTTATTTTTGTATAATAAATTGTTGGCCAAAAAGTCTACAAGCAGTCGGTGGCAACTTTTTCATGGGTTAGTTTCGTTCTCTTTTTTCTGTTCTTTAAACATTTTTTGTACTTGAATTTATGTTGTGTCTGGCCAAATACTTAAGGCGTTTTTATAGAGTGTTCTGTTTATGAGGGTGGGGCGATGGGGTGTGATAAAAGTGTCGGTTGCAGTGCAAGTTTTTGGCATTCTTCGTTGTTGGCCAACTTGTTTGTTATAAGTAAGAGTGCATAATTCATAAAAGTTTCGCTTATCAGAAATTAAAACTTGAGCGTGAAGTTGATATAACCAACAACAAGAGAAAAGAGCACTCTAAATATAACTCGGAAATGTATTTGAGATACAATTGTTTCGTGAGCTGCGGCAAAAAGTTGCCAATCGTTTGGCATTATCATTGAGCTGTCGACTTTTGCTATGAGTCGCAGAATAATTTTTGGATTTGCTCGGTGAATTCATAAATAATTTCGCTGCATTGCCGAAAGTAATTTCAATATAATTGGCATTACGTGCTGCCAGCCTGACGTATCATTCGCACACAAATCTGCGTCTAAGTACGCACATAAAAAAAAGCCAAAGTAGGCGAGAGGCCCGCGGGAATTGCTGTGGCAACAACAACAATAACAACGAGGAATGAGCAACAATTCGAAGGCTGTGCCAGGTCAACTCACAAATAAAATATGAAACAATCGCAGCCACGTGATAGGTTTTCTTCTTCCCACCTTCCTCCTGTCCTGTCCACCGAATTTCATTGGGTGTGTCCCCGCTGCTTATCGTACATCAGCTCAAATTACGCGTGCACACGGCCAAACACCGAAGAAGAAACAACAAAAAAACATCACAAAAACAAAACAAAACAAAAATAGGCCAACAGCAACAATATCATAAGAGAAAAAGGAAATATTTGTGCGTGCAGAAGAAAAAAACAACAAATAGGCGAAAGGAAACGCGGGGGAGAAAAGTCGAAAAAAAGTGAAATTCAATAAGAGCGAAACAGGAGCAGCATACAAAGAAAATAAATCCATTCAATTCAACGCTGAATTTCCTTCCGACACTGACTTGATTTTTTTTTTTATATCCATCTTTATTACGTATACGCAACGTTATGCAAATTGCTTGTTTACTTAAACTTAACTCATAGCAGAAGCATCAGCAGCCGATGAGTTGCTCAAATCACTCAGCACTTTTTGCTATCATTTGAGCGAGGCATAAATTTATAATTTATGATTAAAATTAGTTTCGTAGTAATTTTCGATTCCCAGCATTTTTCATCTGCTTCTGAAGAAAAGTTTTTGCAAAGTTTGGGATGCCGAGGCGCTGTTTACCCCAAAATTGAAAACTTTCAACTGATTTTTGATTAAAAGTTGATGCTGGCATAGTCGTAAACTGGTGCTGCAAAGCAAATGTAATCCGTTCTTCGTGTCATGACAGAGCGTTAAAGTTAAAGTTACACGGCTGTAAAACTTTGGAAAGGAAAAACCGAACGGAAACTAAACGAGAGAAATAATGATGATCGGCGCTCAAACTGATAGATTTCTAGTCATTAAATGGCGACTGTCGCGTAGCGTCCGCTGCCATTGGGGGCTTAGATTTTAATTAAGTTCCTCGTGACTATCAGCTTCGTCGGCATTTGATTGATGCCAGGTCGCAGTCGTGCGCTCGCTCGCTAAACAGCAGAGCGAATTTTAATTAACACAACAGCAGAACAAATTGTCAATGAGGACGACCACCGCAACGGAACGGACAAGTCAACAGTCCAATGCATTGCTCCACACATTCTAGCTCACACGGTTATTGGGAAATGCAGTCAACAACTTTTATTACCTGCACTGGCAGCGGGCTCGAGAGTTCGACATTTGTACTTGGCTGTTGGCAACAATGAAGATGGAAGAAGATTTTTCCAGTTGTTTTCATTTTGCACACTTCAGTTTCTTTCATAACCCGTTCTAACAATGCAGCTCAGCACTCATCTTTTCAATTCATTTTCATTTTCTTACTTTCTTATCTATTGCCATCTTCCATTCTCTTTGCTCTTGTTTTGTTTCGTCACGTGCCAACAACGTGCTCTTTTATTTTTCCTAGTGCCATTTTGTGATTGTTTGTATTTTGTTTTTTGTTCGTTTTATTGTTTTATTCAACGAATTGTCATTTTCAGTTGGGTATTCTCTTCATTCCCTACGATAGCAATCACTTTGGTTGCGCACACAAAAGGGTTAAGAAAATCAAATATCAAAAAGACGAGATTTCTATATAAATAACATTCAAAAACATTTACTTTACTCAAGTACTCGTATTTGTTTGTTTGTTTCCTTCAATCCACTTTTCCCACTTAATATTAATAGCAGCATTGATGCGTTTATCCATTTTTGCTACCATAAATAGGCATCTTTGTCAATAAAATGCGTCAACATTTATAACACTTCATTAATTTTTGTGGAAGTGGCAAATGTAAATAAAACCGTGAAACGTAAAACGAAGGCAAATCAGTCGAAATGTTCAATTGAACAAACAGACAATAACAGATTAAAATTGAAATAAACTTGGCTGCAAAGACCTTAAAAGCAATCAGATGAAATATTGTAAAGAATAATTTAATGAATTGTGTGAGTGATAAAATAAATTTAAAATCAAATTGTGCTGAAACTTTAAAGGAAAACGTAAAGCACAGAATAAATATTTAAATGACTAAGAAAAATTTCCTAGAAATTGTGCATAAAGTCTGCAATTCTGAGGAATAACATTGCAAATAAAACAATTGATGTTTATACAGCGTTATTTAATCGTCTCATTTTGCAAATCCATTTCGCATTTATTCTGTCCTGTTTTTTACTGTCCTTGTTGCGTATTCCTAGAATTGCGTTCGTATAGCACTGCAGCACTAAACACAAAATAAATGACCGTAATAATTCATATGTGACACTTACTGCAACTGGGGATTGCGCGTTACGTTTCTCGGTGTAAATTCCAAGCGCAAATTGTTATTTATTTTTTTGTTTTACACTGCTTCAAGCGACACACACATTTTTTTAGTATTTGCAGAATTTATTCAAATATTTGTAAAAGAATTTCAATCCGAAAGAAAACATTGTTTCACAGTTTTTTTTTTTTTATTTGATAAGCTGTTTCTTTTGGGTTTAACTGATCGAGCGAATGAGCCGATTCGCAGTGCACGAAATACAAAATACAACTGACACAAGTATGCGAAAAGGGCACAGCATATTGGCAAAACAAGGATCCGGACTCTGACGACTGAACAACGAATGGTGAACGGCAACTGGCGACTGGCGACTTGCGAATTTGCGACTGTCGAGCGACGACCACGACGACACAATGCGCGACGTGATGCGATGCGATGCGAGGCAAGCTAAACGTGCCGAGAGGCAATCAAAACTGTGCTGCGTTTCGCAGCAGCTTTTGGCGGCTACTGTTGCTGCCAGTGACTTGCCACACATTCGCAGCTGCCACACGCGATGGACAACGTTGTTAGCATCCACAAAACGCAAACACAATCCTGCAAAGTCAATTGCAAATACAGTCAAAGTCAAACAGCGTCTGCAAAGCGTTTCTCTTAAGTTGCCTTAACTTTCTCTTAGCTTTCTCTTCGACGCGCAGGCGCCTAGGACGAACAGCTGATTGATCAGCTGTTTTGAGCTGTTGCTCCTTGAGAGTGTGTTTATGTTTTTTTCGGTATTACTTTGTTTCGCTGGCTGTGTTTAACTCGAGTTTTGTTTTCTTTCCATTTCTGTTTTCTGCCAGCTAGAGTAGGAGTAGAAGGATGAGTATGGGGAGGTTAAGGTCAGTACAAAAGGCGACAACAGATGGCGCTTTAAGCACACGCCACGCAACATGCCACATTCAGTTGTTGTGAATGAAAGGCAGTTGTGGTAATGGTAATGGCCTAAGCTAATTTATGCAGCCAACACGTCGTATGTGCAATGTGGTTGGGAGATTTGCTTAATCCAACAACCACATATGTATGCGAATGTCGAGCTGTCCATGTTTTCCCCAAGCTGTTGCTATACAACATAAATAATGCCTTAAACAGTTGACATAATTTTACTAAGACTCTACTTACGTTTTAGGCCATCAAATTAGACATTATTTATGTAGCGGGAAATACATTAACTGAAGTAGAATGGCAGCGAGTCAAATATTGTAAACATTGCAATGACTTTTCGCTTTGTGCTAAATATAAATTTAAATTCAAGGGACATCAATCAAACGTTCACCCACAACTTGAACTCTGAATTGGGCAATAATCGAAACATATGTTGAATTTCTCATCTTTCTTCTCTATAAGCAATTACTGGTTGGTTTCTGCTTTGCAATCATGCACGCTTTGCCAACTGTTGTGCGTCTGTGTGTGTCGCCTTGGCATAGTTGTATACAAATCGTATAGATTTGTCAGCCAAAAAGACCAAAGTGTTGCCATTGTCGCTGTTGTCCTTGCACAGACCGACAGACAGACAGGATATATGTATCTGGACCGTCTGCGGACGAAATTTATGGCGCGACTTTATGCAAATGAAGCGTGAAACTGTCAGAGCAACACCAAGCGATAAAGCTGTAGCTGAAACTGGTCCTTGGTCCTTGGTGTTCAGTTGTCTGGCTGTCATGTTGCCACGACAGATGCGTCTATCAAAATAAAACAAAGAATTCGTTGTTGTTCTTTGTTAATCCGCTAATCCTTTCGCACAACACGTAGTCCGCTGTTCGAGTGGGCAAAATTGAAATTGAATACAATTCGGTTAGCTTAAAGCATTCTCCATGCGACTTAAATGAGGATTAATCAGCCTAAATGTTGTTGGCAGCGAATCACAAGGGATAAAGATGAGTTGGATGGGAAAAAACTTGCACCGAGGTCGTCGGGACCACTAAATGCGGCTTAATCGCAGTCGCATTGGCAATGCAACCAGAAATGTGCCCGGGGCCAACGTCACTGCCAAAAATATTGCCACCAAAAATGTTGCAGACTTTTCTCGTTAGTGTTTCCGGCTCGCCTCTCTCCTCACACTTTTCACAAAATAACTCATAATGTGGCGCGCTGTTTGCATATTTTCTTTGGCTTGCTTATGAAGGGAGGGAGGTGCATAATACAGGAAGCGTGGTGTCATACAGGCCACGAGGCAAAAATGCAAAAGTTTTGCGCCCATCAGCTTGTGATGATGGGCATGAGAGAAGGGGAGTTGAAAGAGCACATGGACGCGGGACATGCATAATTAGTGCAATTGCAGTTTTTGGCAGGGCAAATGCAAATGAGTTGAGTTCTGATATTTAAATGGATATTTACGAGCATGCCTGGCAAGCGAGTGCTCAGCGCTGGCACAGAGGAAGCAATTAATGCAATCTATATCTATAAATAATAGATATGCAACCGATTCCAGTATAAAGTTTAGGTCAAAGTCATTAGAATTCCAATTAGGTGCTTTCATATACTCTCGAATCATTTTTACAACAACATGATATTAATTTTGTGCCCAATATTATTGCAAATATTTGATATAATTAGTTTACAGCAAATAACCACTAAAATTGTTGTGCAAATCTTAAATGTTTTACAGCAGAAAAATATTTATTAAAAAATTTAAGCAATTTGCTGCTCTTGCGTTGAATTTATTGCAGGTTCTTTTAACTAACCAATTAAAACACTTTCATTGGTTTGGATTTATCAACAAATTGCGGGCAAATCAAAAGTTTTCAACGAAAAATATTTCAATTAAATGCAACAATTTACGGTTGAATATTTTTGGAGAATATTCGCAACGATAACAATAAATAATAAATGCTAAAAAGTGATAAAAATGTGACATGCACATGGGCAAAAAGAATGCATAAAACAAATACCAAAAATGTGGAGAATCAAATGAAAACAAGAAGAGGCAACGTGCTGAACGAGCATGTGAAAACAAATAAATAATATTCAAATATATACTATACACATAAATTTATAGTAGAGGAACCCAGACCCCGACCAAGAACCGAACTCGTGTTCACATTCGAATTTCAGTTCAATGTGCAACTAAACGTTCTGCGGCTTTCTCAGAGATATTGCGAAACATATAGATTCGCTTGATGGTAAATAAAAGCAAACATCACATGCGAATTTTTATTATACCCTGGCAACAAATTGCCTAGAAGTGTATTATAATTTTGTAAGGTTTTTATTGCTTCGGTTTTCAATCTAGTATATTTTGTTCTCTAGGGCATATTTTAAATGGTATGGAGTAATACCAAATATGTAAATATTCAGGTGAATTTTAATATTATTTTGTATGTTAGTTCGGTTTATATTAACCAAAATATCGACAAGAATATTTTGTTATTTATATTATATTTAAATGCAGAAGAATGTACTTATTCCATATATATATTGGTATATTTTAGTATTATTTTGTAATATGATTTCAGTTTATTTTAATGTTCTGACTTTAGAGAAGTACCATATATGTATTTAGGCCTTTGCAGCCAGGTATACCTTAGTATTTTTGTAGTCTATTTATAGCGGGTATCTCACAGTCGTATCCACTTGACTCTAGCTTTCTTACATGTTATATATTTATTCAGTTACTTCTTCGCCTTAGCTCTCCGAGCACGTGTTGGCGTAGGCGTGCATATGTGGGCGTGGCAAATGTGGATATGTCAGGCATATGCCTGGCGGTTGGATGACCCAATTCCCAAACAATACACAACACACTCGGTCAATAGTCATGACGAAATGTAAATTTAACAACGTCTTAAGCACCCCTCGAGGCTGAAGAGGGGAAGGAGGAGAAAGCAAATGTCGCTTTATGGCCTATTCATCGGCCCACCGCAGTTCATTTGTCTAATGCCGTTTACACAAGCTGTCATTAGCCTTAACCGGGAGTTGGCAGTGGAAGATGAGCAGAAGAAGAACAGGAAGAAGGCGGGGAGGGTGTTGATTGTAAACAAACAGAACGTCAGTTGAATGCTAAACATTTATCGTGTTTCGTTTTCTCGGTCACTTTTTTGGCAGCATTTGAATTTTTGTGTGAATTTGAAAGCGAAAAAAGGAAAAACTGTGTCAGCGAAATTGTTCAATATTTTCTTCGCGTGGGCAGCGACAGTTTCTCCTCCACAAGGAAGCAAAGTCGAGGCGCCAAAGTCGACGGCGCTAAAATGTGTTTATTTAAATAGGCGACCGCAGGAGCGAAATGCGGGCAGCGACGCCTCAAAGCGGGGCGCCAGAAATGCAAGATATGATGAAGAATATTTTTTTAAATAAATATTAAATACGAATATTCACAATTGACTCACAATGAGCTCCGGTCCAGTCTGGTTTGCTTACGCATTCGACTTCGTCTTATTCTTTGTGTTCATTTTGTTCTTTTGTATAACGAACTCCTCGAATGCAAACATAATACATAAGAAAATTAAATTTTGTTTGAAAAAACTGTTATCAACTATGAAATACCCGAAGCTAACTCCAACTAAAAACGCAGTCAAATGAATCGAGAGAGCAAAGCATAATATACCCGTTGGTATAATTTGCTTTGCGGGCATTATAATTCGTGGCGATTTCAATTTGCATTTTATTAGAACGTCAGCTTTGTGTTCCCAAGGACAATTCCGGACTTTTATTTGGCCTTGTACATTAATCAAACCGAATAAGAGCAGAAATTGCGAGGCGTTGTGCATAAAAAATATACAAAGAATTTGCCACGGGACATAAAGCAGAATTACTCTTACACACCCGGAAGCCAGGAAAATCTCCTCCACCAAATCGCATGCCACAAGCAGCTGGAGAACTGGCAAAACTGCCAAACTTATTCACATTTAGAGACAAGTTCAAGAAACTTTAAAGAGCAGCAGTAGCAAAAGTAACTTCGCTGCAGGCGGATGCTGTGAGTGCTAAACTTTGATCACGTCAGATGGTGTCGATAGTATATAGAGATGCATTCTAGTTCAAATAGTCTAAATAGACTAATTTCCTTAGGGTTCAGTCAGCAGTTCTTTGTCTCGACGTGTCGATGACTCCACAGGGGGTGGTGGACGAGACTGACGAAATCAATCTCAATCCCGAATTCGATTACATGCGGCATTTGTCGCAGAGCAGACGTGACGCAGTTTGTGACATACTCAGCTCTCTCGGCTTGTATAACACACACACGAACGAAAAGCAATCCAATTTCATTTTCATCTGAATTAATATTAACCGACAGAGTTGTTTTTCCAATATAGCAAGCAACGAAAAAAAGCGTCAGACATTTTTAATAATTCGCAGAGAAAAGTGCTGAACTATAAAAAAAGAGAGTCGACACTTTACGAGCAGGAAGCGCTGCACCACACAATGGCCACTCGAAAGCCACTGACCCACATCTCTGCTACAGAAGTCCCAACCACGTTCACGGCTCGAATTTTTCGACTCTGTTCCCTTAGAGAAATCTGCGTAATGACGACAACGACGAAGTAGGGACCACAAAAACTAGGTTGGCGGTTCATTTTTCACGTGGAAAACCTTTCAGAAGTATTTTACTATTTTGCGCGCCACACACAGCTGGTAATTTTTCTTGGCAAGTCGACTTTTCTCTAAGCGCAAATTAATTAAAAGCAACAGCTGCGAAGCGGAGACATTGCCGGCGACTTGGACTTGGGACCCGCTTAAAAGGGCGCCTGGGCAGCCTTATAATTTAATCATGCCACAGTTGTAATTATAGCAAACGCCAGGGCGAAAGCCAAGCCAAGCCAAGCTACGCTACGTCACGGTATGCTATTCGTTCTTACCTTTAGGTGTTACGCGGCGTATGAGTTATTCATTTTGTTAAATCAAATGCCTCGAAAGCATCACTCCAACGGCAAATGCGCAACGCCGTCTGCATATGCAAAATTAATTATACGCAGAACTTGATTGCAAAAGTTTTTCTGCACGGAATTACAGTTAACTTTTGGCTAAATAATTGAAATTAAACTTGGTCGAAAAAGTACAGCTGATGATAGGCAACTGCACGAAATAGACTTCAGTTAAGTTAATATAAAGTTATACGTATTTACGACAGACTCTCGCCTGATTTATTGGCTGACATTCACCTCAAGACTATAAATTTGTAGGTTACATGAATTTTAAAGCAGCCTAGCATAACGCATACGCACAGTAAGCCGGAGCGCACACACAAATGTGATTCATATCTGTGCACTGAATTATAAATAAACTGTAATAAGCTTTAAATAAAATGCCACCTTCTCATCCACCCACACAACGCACACGTGTAACTGTATTATTATGATTACTGTTTTCTGTTTCTGTTCTGTTTTTCAGTTTCTGTTGTTATTGGCCAAAATGTCAGAGCATTCATTTCACTTTGCGACGCGCAGACAGCGCATAAAAATGCCGAGCATAAATCAAATTAGGCAGCATAAAATTGATAAATTGTGTTTGATTTCTTAATCGCACTTTAAAAACTAAAACTGAAACTTGACTTTAGTCCTCGACTCCCAGGACTTTAATTTGAAGTGATTCTCTTGCCACTTTCCCAGCCAAATGATGTTCGCTCGCAGTTGGCGCATAATTTGAGCGCGTGTGTGTTTCGCCACGACTGCTTTTCGAGGAATATAAAACCCTAACACACTCCCAGTTGGGTACCCAAAACACATACTAATTTACGCTCGCCCAAATCTAATGGGCGGCGGGGATTGCAGGGGGCGTGGCAGCTGCAAAAAGTTTACAGCTTGCGTTACTTAGCTGAATTATGGGCCAAGCGCCCCTCGATTTCCATAGCTGCCGGCACGTGGCAGCTTCTTTTTTTTTTGTGTGTTGTGTAGTTCACTCTCCACGAAATTGATCTGTTTTTTAGTGAGCTCCGGCTGTTTGCACTTTAATATGCAGCAAGACAACAACAAACAACGAACGAGAGAGCTTCAGTTTAATTGACTGAAGTTTGCCCTGAATGTTGGGTAAACAAATGAAATTAAATTTGCACCTCTGTCTCTCTGCCTCGTCATACCAGAGCAACAACAAACAAAGGGCAAAATATTGCAGCCATTGGACAGCCAACGGATGCTGAGAAGAAGAAGCTGCTCTCACTATAAATTTGTCAATAATTAAGCGTTGTTATAAATAATCTCAATACAAGAGAAACTCATGAGCCGAAAGATAGACTTTGATAAAGTCGCTTAGTTGCCGCTTGGCTGCGTCTTTTGTTTTTCAGCTTTCTCATTGTTTGTTATTTGACTTACATATTAAGTCGAAATTCGCCTTTGTTTGTTTATCGTGTGCGTTGTGTTGTGTTGTCTTGTGTTTGACGTGTCAGCTGCCGTTGTCCTTTGTCGTTGCCTGTCGTTGATTTCCGCTGATTCGTCACCTGCTGTGTGCCACATCAGGAAGCAGGAGGTGTTTCTTGTTTTGCTTCTCTTTTCTGTGTGGTGTCGACAAAAAGATAATTAAAATTTTGTGAAATTTTGTAAAGCTTAAACCACAGCTGGAAACGCGCTGCTGTTGACGCGACGACGCCTCTCAACTAATTGCATACAATTAATTAAAAAGTGAGGCTTTTTTTTGGTTGTGGTGCAGTCAGAAAGCAATAAAAAACTATTTCAGTTTAAGCTCATGTTGCACTTTCCGCTAGAACTAACATTGCTCATACGCCTCATGACTTTAAGCAATGCCCACTGAATACTTTTTCTATTTGCATTCTTGTTGCAGTGCGCAAATAATGAGCAGCCAAGCGGAAACGGAAATAAGCCAAAGAAAACAAACAAAAATTGTGAAATCAATGCAATAAGTTGACAACTGCACAACAAAGTAAGTAAGTAAGTTTTACATTTACATTTTGATTGTGATGGGGCGAAATTGAAGGGAAACTATCAAAATGGATGGTAATAGCTCATACAAAGTAGGGAGCATAAATTTGATGGCTACAACCTCGACAACTCACTGTCAACTTAGCATATTCCTCCCAGAGCTCCACTTTAAAGTTGACAGCACTGAAATTATGTGGCGCTCTCCCCCCTCTGGCAATAAAGCCCAGCCGAAGGGGCCAATGTCCAATGAGCCGCTCTCAACTAATGGTAGCATAAATCATAAGCCTATTGACTTGCCTGACAGACCACGGGCTACAGGCTATGGGGATATGGGGCTATGAATGACTTCACCCTGATCCCTTTTTATGGGCTGCGCAACATTCGAACATCATTTCGCATGGGGAACGAAATGCTGCCCTTTCCCATTGGGGAATCACTTTTTTTTTGAGGGTGCTATTTTAAATTTCGGTCTACACTTTAATGCTTTAACGAAGCACGTCGTCGAGTTATAAAGCATTAATGTGCGTGTTTGGCCAAGGGAAGTGATGAAGCGCAAAGCGCAGAAAGGGATAAAAGGACCATCGTGCAAACTGGTCAAACCTTTAATAAATGAATGGTTTCCCATTTTTTTCCTTCTTTTTTTCTCGTTTTGCATTTAAGGCATGAATATCATGCATTAATGCTCATAAATGGAAACATCCTGTTTTTATACCTATTACCTATACGGTAGAAGGGTATTATAAAATACGGAAAATTCATGTAACAGACAAAAGCACTCGAGTCTTAGTTGTTTTGTCCGACAATCTGATATATTTGGTATATTATGGTATATTTTGTACTCTATGTTATATTTAAAATGTAATAGTATATCGACATTTTTGGTATATTCTAAGAATAATGTCTCACTCTCTTTTACTTTTGTTGAAATTGAGTAGCGGGTATTTTACAGTCGAGCACACTTAGCTGGAACTTTCTTTCTTGTTTGCTTTCAACTCTTTGCTAAATGGGAAAAACCCACGCCGACTTGAAAGCATGCTCTGAATTTTATAGCCAAAATTGTTGTAATGCCTCTAGTGAGCTTTAGCGAATGTCACAGCCTACACGGCGAATGCTTAATATTTCATTTTATTTCCCTCGAGATAACCACACTCGACAATGGTAGACTTTAATTTATTTTCAGCTATTAGAGCGTACAAAAAGTTGAATTTAATTAAAGGAGTTGAATGATTGCAACTGCAATTCGAACCTGTTGCGATTTCCATAGCAACTGCTCGTAATTGCAATTATCTAAGCAAAGACAAACTATGTGTTGAAGGCGTCAACACGATTGTGATTTAATGAGCTTTAATTCAGTCTGATTGTTGTGCGAAAAGAAAGCTGTTTCCTGTTATTGTCGTAATTCATGACAACCGGTTGCTTTAATTAGACTTCTAATTGAGATGTTATGAACTTATAACTCTCAACAACAAAACAGCCGAAGTCAAGTGAGTCACAAATAGACTGCAAACGAGAGGTGGCAGTGAAATGTGTAATGAAGTCACGTAAACATTTTAATTTGGCATTAAAGTACATGCATAACGAATTCTCCTGCTACGTCCTTTTTTCTCCACCTGAAGATATATAACAAGCATAATTTCCAGAAAAAATGTATTAATTTTGTCATGTCGTTAGCTTATTAATGTATACAACTGTAACTGTGTGTGTGTATATATGTGTGTGTGTGTGTAATTGAGCGCGTCGAATGCCGAATGTTGGAATGCTCAGTGCTTACTGGACGTATGCGTAATATTAACGTGTACGTGATTCGGAGTCTGAGTCTGAGTTGTCGCTGTATTTGCCTTTGTCTGAGCCTTCGCCTCGATGTTTTTGTGTGTGATCTGCTTGGTAACAACGTTGATTTGATTAGGCCATATGCCTGCTAATGACAATCGCCTGACTCTGAGGAAATGTCGACGCCCAAATGCGTTGTGTTAGCTGCCAATCTTATTCATATTTCATATGCCATCTCGCCTTCAAAAGCAAAGAGCAGCTATTGAAGTTGAAGCTAAAGATTAAAGCACAACATACATATAATCACACTTCACGGTCGATTGCATTCGAGATGAGCTGCTGCTGCTGTGTTGAATGTGATTGTTTGTTTGTGCACTTGTTGTCGCTAATGAACTTTAAGCTGGATTGTCTTTGATTGCCAAGCTAATTATTTTAGAACTCGTTGTCGACGGTCCTCGCGCTCGGCTTATCGAATCAATAGCAATAATTACTCATACGCCGCATGGTACGCGACTGACTGGCTGGCTGAATGACTGACTTTTGCCACACAAATCACGCGAGCCTTTTGTATTCAGGTCGAGTTGAGTTTTGGATTGACAAATGCGCCTGTCGTGTCATGTTTTTGTGTACGAGTGAAAAGGGTATTTGCTGTGCTGCGATGATAAACAGGGGCTCGCAGGCATTGTCGATTTTGCAGTTGTTAGCTTCACAGCACGTGCACGTCACGCAGCCACAGCTACAATTTATGCGTTGTCATGCTAACCAGGGGAAATCCAATGATGCCGTCGCCGCCGACGTCGCGGCCTGTGTGGAAATTGTGGAAATGGCCAGTGCTTGGGCGTAATGTGCAATCAATGTGCCATCAAAAATTCAGGACTCATAAAACAGGAAACTAATTAAACCAAATCACAACAAGGCAAAGCGAAAGCAAACATCGTTGCTGCTATGTCAAGGATAAAGTTTGTCGCAATAAAACCGAAAAGCCAAATTATTCTGTGGCCACAAAACACAACCTCGAGTTATTGTTTAGACTGGGAATGCGATAGAGAGCGACAGAGAGATAAATGTAAACTTTTCCGATCCATTAAGTGATTTCAAAGTAGTGGGCGTGACATCAGAGGAGCCCACATAAAGCATGTAGACAGTATCTTAATTCGATCATTGTTAATTAAATGTGTCCTCTTTCTCTTTTAGCTTTAATCTAACATCTTAATAGACTTCCTGTTATGTGAGTTTATGAACGCGCTCTCACGCTCTCCCACACTCACTCCTTGACATAAACTAGTTGGAGAAAGTTTTTAGAGTGCAAATGCTGGCAGCATAATAATATTGTGCAAATTGACATTTCCGGCGAAAAAGGGACATTTTCATTATGGCCAAAATCGAAATATCGAAAAGTCATGAGCCAAAAGTGGCAGGCGAACAGTAAAACTTTTTCCCAGCCAAAGGGTGAGACTGTGTGTGTTTAGCATGTTAGCATGTTGTGCGCAGTCAGGCGAGAGTGTAAACTTGCATACTCAAACTACATAAGGGCAAACATGTTGCTGCTGCATTCAGTTTTCCTTTCCTCGTAGCAACGTGTTTAGACCGTCTGCATATTGATTTAAGAGCAGTCAAGGTAAAGCCACATGCTTTGAATAAATTTGAAAAGAAATTGAAATGCATTTCGATGGATAAAGTTGGATACACAATCTTCCATTAGGTTTAACAAACTCACGACACGATTCAGTTCAAAGACTGTTGCCAGCATAGACAAAACAAAGGGATCAACGTTGCGTTTGTTGTGAGCCATTGAACAGGACAACGGAGACAAAGAGAGAGCGAGCCAAAGCTGGCTATTTGTCAGCGATAAAGCCTGGGCATTTTAGCATTCAAATTGGCAGTTTGGGCTCATTAAAGCCATGGCCAAAATACGCTCGGGAATTTGCATTTGAAAAACATTGTAAAGTGCTCGAGTTAAGCTGCGTTGCTGTCACGTTGATGATATGTGGCTTTTGGTCAGCTTAAAACCAGGTTATAAAATAAAAACCAAAAGGTGCATGCGCTTTTAATGATAAAAAGATCTCAAACAAAAAAAAAAAGGAAAAAGGCATCAAAGATGACTTTGGCAAGTTATTAAAGGATTTGATGTCAACACACAAATGCCGCAGAAATCATCAAAGCAGAAAGCATTCGGCATGATGTGACAGCTTATTTCTCGGAATTGTCATAAGGCGTTTTTGGCAAAAGGCTTAAGCCAAAAAGTGAAGGAGATAGAGGCAAGAGTTAACTTGCTTTCTCGTTTGTTGAGGCCAATGCTAAACATAAATCATTTTCATTAGCCCAAGCCCTCAAAAGATAAGCTAAAATATTTGTGCTCGTCGTGTTTACACAAGCCAGAAATTTGACTAATTACAGTCAGAGCTCAGCAACAGCAAACGACAACAACAGACGACAGAGAGATGGTTGTGAGTAGAGTGGGTAGAAGGATAACAGCTGGCAATACACGCACTGAAATAACCATCCAAAGATGTTGCAAGTAAAGCTCGGCTAATTATGCAAATGCCCCTCATCTGTATTAAGTACATAAACATTTGAGCATTAACCTTGGCTTCCATCCCATTTCCCATTTGCACTCCTCGACTTGTATGCAGACAAACAATTTGCATTATAATTCGAGTGTAAACTTGTATGAGGCAAGTTAAAAGGCCAATGCACGCTTAAACTTTAATTGGCTCCAACAACAACTGGAATTGCGCAAATGAAAATGAAAACGAAAGCGAACACGAAACGATAAACGAAAAGTTGTTATAAATCATATTCATATCGCAGTCCCGCATTTGTTTATTGTGCTAATTATGTTATTCATTTAGATAGCCCAATGAAAAACTCATTAGCTGACCGTTGTCCTTTATCCCCGGTCAAAGTGAATCTATGTAATTAGTGCAACACATTTTTAGGTGCCTTTTGTTACACGTCACGTATACGCAAAGTAAACCAACTGGACACGTGTTTCGCCTGACAGCTTTCCTTTCTGCAGGTAATTAAAGCATCCTTTAGATTGTCTTGAAATTGCTTTAAGTGGTTGTCGTATTGTTTTCCACTTCACTTAACGCGAAAGCCTTTTCCACGAAAACGCTCGGGCATTTCCCTGGAATCACAACAATGGCATTACGAGAGCATCAAATTGATTTACTGGAATGACATTGAAGCTGGAGTGATGTAACAGCAACTATTTGAGGAATTTGCTTAACAGCCTGCAAAGTTTTTCATAGTTTTGCTTTCGTAACGCAAACTAAACAAATGACATTAAGAATATTTAAGAAACAGCTGAAGCAAAAGGAAGCCATAAAAGAGGACAAACTCTTTTGTTACGACTTGTTTTTCGGCAGTCAAGTTTTGTAGCTCATTTTGAGTCATATACGAGCATGTAATGATGCCGAGAGGACAACAGGAAATCCATTAAACAAGAACTTGGCCAGAAAACCCTAAGCAAGGCGCTTAGCGTCTTTGGTTCATCAAAATTTCATTTGCTCAAACAACGTCGAGAGAACAAACATTAAAAAGCATATTGAAAAACGAGTGCGAGTGGGGAAATCTGTTGAGCTTCGGTAAGCTGTTTAGCGCCGGTTGATCTGGCGCGTTAATAAACGTTTTGTTTACACAAAAATCTTGCTACACACTTTATGGCTACGGCCAAGATGTTGCTGCCGTTTACGAGCACCAAACACTTGAGTCTCGTGTTGTTTCCCTTTGGCTTTTAACAAGGCGCATTAAAGGCGCTGGAAAATTGTGGCATATGCAAATTGTGTGTTGCATACTCTGGGGCGTCTTTGAAACAACAGAGCGTAAACAATATCCAAGCATGACCGCAGAAGCGGCTTTAGCTTTAATCTTCGCTTCTCACACATGAGTTGATTTATGCCACAATTCGCAAAACCGCAAAATTGTTGCAAAACCCCAACTTCCGATTGCATCAATTTGTTTGGGAACCACAACTTATATTTTTTATGCTTTTGTGTTTTGCTTACTGTGTTTTCGTGTCTCTGACGACGACACTTTTTACCACCGGTAGAAAACAAAACTTTCATTTGTTTCTTACTTCGTGCGGCCTCCAGGCTTTATGGTGCTGCATGACCAACCACGTGCCACAATTGCGCACCGTCGGGGGCATTTTTGCAACTTTGCTGCAACTGAATTTGTTGCTGCGTGCGAAATTCCTAAAACTAACACAAACGGGAAATAAAACATGGTGAGCGAACAAAATTGCAGGATCATCTGCATCACAAATTCACACAAAAAATTTGAATTGCGAATTGCGACAACTTTAAATCAATGTGTAAGCTCGGACATTTGTAATTAAAGTGCCATATGTATTTTCCGCCATATGCATGCGAGTGCGGGAGTGCGGGAGAGACGTTCAGACATTTGCATAAGCCGACCAAGCGGATTAAAATGCAGTTCTTAAGTTCGGGCTGTGGGCGGTGGAAACAGAGCAGAAATCTGTTGATAGTTATAGGGCTCGACGAAGGTCATACGCGTTTATAATTACCCGTAATATTTACATATTTGCGTGGTTTTAATTAATTGGATTTCGTTTATCGGCTGCGTGAGTTATGGCCCATAAGCGATAAGATTAAAGTCGTAATTGAAAAGCACTTAGCATTACGCGTTTAAAGAAACCTGTGAACGAGAGCCGTAACAAAATAGAAAACATTTATTTTGTGACAATTTCGGGCTTCGTTTTATTCCCTTACAAATTGGCCAAATGAATTCCTACCGACCGACCTTCGAATGGCCACAAGCGAAAACAACGAACAAAAGTTTTTCCCTACGCATCAGATATGAAAATTGTAATTTTCCCAGCACTGTATGTGTGTCTGTGTGCGTGTGTGTGTGTGTGGGCTGCACATGAATATTAACGCACACATGAGCAAATTGCGTATGAATAAAAGTTGCCTTTTGTTTGCTGAAAGGCATTTTTATATTTGTTCCTCTTTTCGGAATGCCCAGCAATTAATATGACTTGTTGTTATATACGTATTGTTTGCTTAAACAAATGTGTGTGTATGTATGTGTGTGCTTAAGTGTGTTTGTATGTGTGCATAGCGTATGCCATTAACTGTGATTAATCCCTTATTAAAGAGTGTGCAGACTCCACTCCTCAGAGACCAAAGCCACAGGCATGTCTTGCATATTAGACACAGTGATGTCCATAATATTATGCATGACATCCATTAAATATACACACTGGCGCCATCTGCAGTGCAGATACATAAATACGCCATTATGCTGGTAGATGAAGTGTTTAACATATTCGTGGATTAAACATAAGCATGACTACCATATACCGTGTAATTTATTGAAAACACTTGCCACTTGAATAGGACATTCTGTAATCTCTCTTTTCAATTGCTTATAACTTAAAAACGGAATCTCCAAATAACGATATTTATTTAATATTATCGGTGTGCAGGAATTCTTTGATCTTTCTAGTATATTCCAAGTTTTGGAATTTAACTATTATAAGCAATGGCTACAATCTACAGTCAAGTCTTAAACATTATGTACCGTCTTTAATATAATGCTGTATATAAGTGGGTTGACCTAAGTTTAAAGCTTTAAAATTATTCTCATTTATTTTCACTTTATACATGTAATACGACTTTCAGATATCTTATAAAGTAATCATGAATAGTTTATCATTGTTTACAACCTATAAAACGGTCGCCTATACCCTTTAATGGCAATCCTTTACGCTCCTAGTCGCATCCTTGAATGCTGCTATTTGTCAAACATGTATGTAGAACATGAATCGCTCTCTGCTCTCGCTCGCTGTCAGTCTGCGTGATTACACTGAAACCTGATCTATGAGCAAAAGTGTTGCCGCTTACACAGTGTTAATTGTGCAATTAATTTGCCAGTCGAGGACAGACAACGTGTTGCATGAACTACCGTGGCAAACTTGGGTCTCGTCTCGTCTGATTAGCCAAATTAGCATTTCGTGCGTTTTAAACGATGTTTGCTAATTAAAGACTAGTTTGCTACGTATGTAAGTGGACCTTGGCAATAGTAGCTGTAGCGTGTTGCCAGAGTACAGCCCTTTGACCGTTGGGCATAAAAACTAATGACCTGACAACTGGGCACACTCCAATGGCAGAGGCATTGACTGGCCTTTTTCAATTTAATTAAAATGGTAAGTACCACAGCACGAGTAAGTGGAGCCAAGTGGAGCAGAGTCCAAGTCAAGCCGAGACTCAAACTCAGACTCAGCCTTAGAATGAGACCCAAACTCAGACCCTCAAGCAGACGCAGTAGCAGACCCAGAGCTAGAGTCAAGTGGGGGCAGCGCTTGATGGCAAACATGGCCGCACAATTTGTGACAGAGCAAACGGAGCATTAAAAAAGAATGCCAAGAAGGGACAACAATAACAACAGCACGACAAATTGCTGTGAGTCTACGTCAATTTCAGACCAATCAAGTACGCGATTGTCCAAAAAAGAGAAACGAATCAAGCAGCCAACAAAAGAAAAGAAATCCGCAAAGCAACGTAATGCAACGTCGACGGTAAAAGTCCTTCAGTATTCGCATATCAAAAAGTTCCTGGAATCAAGGTTAATGATGCTTTCGTTTAATTCAAGAGCGCACAAGTGAGAGTGGGAGAGAGTATTTTGTATTCGTTGTATTCCGTTTTGTAGCGTTTTCTCGCTGTTTTCGCATATTTTGTGCGAGCCTCTTTAATGACCTGTCATGATGAATGATGTTCTTCTACTCGCCATTCAGCTGTCAATCTCCAACGCCCGCTAAGCTCTTGTCTAATTAATTTTTTACAGTTTCTCAAGTATTTTCCAGCCCCACTCCCGAACACGTGTTGGAGGCTCGTCTATAATGTCCCCTGTAAGCTCTTTGTCTTATCTTTTATCGGCTATTACGTTATTGTGCATTCGTTTGCTGTCAATTTCAAAATAATATTTACACACAATTTTCCAACGTCTTTTGAACTCTTAAGCGATCTGCCATAGACACACATACGTTAAAAAGGAAGGAGAAAGTAAACAGCAAATAAAACACGAGCCGCATATAAACACTCGCAATTTTCGTGTTGCCAGCTGCAAACATGGCTTGAATTGTTGCTGGCTTTAGTAGCCAGTGGAGGGGGAAATATCGGGGGGTTTATATAGGGGAAAGTAGGTGAATAGGAGGGTGTGTGTCAGCTTGTGATGCCTGCTTACGACATGAGCTCTCATGTCGAGCATTTCCCAAGTGTTTTTGTTGTTCGTATGCGTGTGTGTGTGTGTTGTGGTTATAAACGCTTGTCGAGTTATTTATGCATAATCATTTTGTGGTTATACCCTATATCGAAAAGGCTAATCGAGTTCCCCTTCAAGAAGCTGGAAAGAAGCATGCCGAAAACGCTGCTTAAACATTAGATAAGTTCAACGTGATTCTGCGCCAACTTTACATAAGATTTAAATGCCAAAGCAACACTCAAAAATCGCTGTTAAGTGCATTAAATAACTTTTGGGTTTTTGGCAGGTGTTGAATTTTCCCATTCTCTTCACAATCTCGATAATATATTTAAAAAGTTTGGTCACACTTTCCATAATTTGATTTTTCTTATGTCTTTAATATAATTTTCTACTTTGGTCACATTTAGAAGTAAAATAAAAATGCGAAATACACAAAAGTTTGGTTCATAATATTCTCATTCCTAATTCCTAATAATTGGTGACGCTCTTTATAACATACCTATTATCTCCATTCATATATAGACAATCTCAATAAAATATTCATAAAGTTTGGTCACACTTAGAAGTTTGCTTTTCATCATTGATTCCGATCTCATCTAAAGAAATTTACAAATTTAATTATATAAAATGAAAAACGAAAAATTTAAGCTCATTTAATTTCTGGTCATAAATTCTCTGTTAACACTGCATGAAATATCTGTGTATGCGAATAACTAGCTACAAATATAATTCACTTTAGCTAAAATTGCAGACTTAATCCAAATGCATGACACACTGAAAAAAGATTAGCAACATTTCACTTTCATCTTCATTTCAAATACAATTTATTTGAGAACTTTCAGCTTTCAAGAATTTTAGCTACATTTCAAGTTAGAGTAATTAAATAATTGCAATTTAATTCCTGTCAGTAGCAGCACTCAACATAAGCTGACAGTGATTTCTACACTTTATGAAGAGTAACTGCAATTCGTTGAGTGTTTTGCGACTCTGAATGTTTTCGGTCTGCTGTGTTTTCAATAATACATGCATTTTACTGCGTTGTGTTGTTGATATTTAGCTAATAATTCACATATTTCGATTCGATGTGTGGCATCGCAATTGGTATTCGCTGCTAGACATTTGGGGCGTAATTTATTTGCTGCATCGATATATGATTAAATTTTTATTACGCATTGCCGCAATTTGTCTTATTAATGTAGTACTTGTGCATATGTAGGAACAAGAATTCCAATTTCAACAATGCGCCATATGCAAAACAACTGGGAAAACTTCTACATATTTGACAAATTTCCCATGACGCACAAAACAAAAAGAGAGGGGAGGGAGATAGAGGTGTTGTCTAGTGTCTATGAAGCAGACTTTGCTGACAGCCTATTTACAGTCAGTGGCGAAAGTTTGCACTCTCTAATGTGACGCTGTCATCGTCAGCCGTAGAATGTCATCATAAAAAACTTTGTCAGCACTCCCAGCTCTCTCTCTCTTTCTCTCTCTATCGCTCTCTCACTGTCTCTAACCGCCTGTCAACATGCCTGCCATGTGCAAAATGCCATTCCTCTGCACTCGACAGACACACACTAACACATATATGCACCCTCACCCACACTCACACACACACTCACACCTGTATAGCAGCATATGCAACTGCAGTCAACGCATAAATAATATGAAATGTCTCGCATAGACAACAACAACAACAACAACGCTCGACTTGACTGCGCTTTAGACTCTCACACGTCATGCATCATACTATATACCTATTATGGCATGCAAAAACTGACCAATCGATGTCGAACAATAGGCCAATTTTCCAGCACTTTTTTGTGGCTGCCGATAAACGATGGAATAACATGCTTTAAGCTGTGTCGCACATAAAGCTATTTGCATTTTGTAAATAAAGCACATCAAATACAATTGAAAGCCATCTAAAACAATGGAGCGATGGCTTTGCACAACACTTGTTCAGCTACCACGTGGATAAATACGCATTTTGTTGGGTATTGCGAATATACGAACAGGCAAAAATTTCTTAATATTGAATTCAAAATTTACAAAGCGGATAAATATTCATTTCATTTGGTAGTTCCATTATATCAAATTGAAATTATTTATTCAAATTTAAAATATTAGAAGCAATTAGTATTAAGCATTTAATTATAACGGAAAAGATGCCACTGCAAAGTCAGCGACAATCATTTTTTAATGTGCTTATTAATTAATTTTAAGTTGTGCAAATTTAATTAAGATACTCACTTTACAATATTTACATATTTCTGAGTTAAGTTGCCCAATTAAACTAAGCAATTGTTGGATCGAAAGTTCACTAATAAGGCTAGCATTTGTTATCCTTCATTTCATGTTTAGCATTGCTTATTCCTGCATATTTGGAAACTTGTTTTTATTTCACAAACCTCTTTATTAAATAATTTTTAATTTAATTTAAATTAATTTAATTTTCTTATTAGTTATTCTTTTTAAAACTAATATTCATTTATTATCTTTTTTTCTTATAAGAACAACGCTCAATTATTCAATCATTAACCAACACTTTAGAGTCTCATTTTAGAGTTTGACTCAATTTTACCTCATCAAAATCAAGAATTAAACTTTTTAATGATTGCCTTCATTTTTTACATGAACTTATCATTAATGAATGCCTAAATATTTAGTATTATTTTTTCCTCGTTTTAAAACAACATTTACAGATTCTCTTTTTTTATTTTAAAATAATTTAAAGTTAAAGTAATTTGTAATTTGTTGTTCGACTGCTACTCAGTTAGTTGGGAGGCGCACAGTGGGGTCAGAATGCAAGGGAAAAGTGCCTAAGGGTTACACTGCGAAATTTCGTATTCCCAATGACGCAACGGTATTTCAGAAACGAAATGAAAATGTGTTAAAAATGCAAATTTATTTGTTGGCCAAATGCCTGCCATTTGTTGTTAATGTATTGTATTTGGCCTTGCATCAATTTAGTTGCCAAAGCAGCGGGCCACGTGGACAGCATCGCATCGGACAGGCACCGCACAGATGGGGGCACGTGTAGTGTGTCTGCCACACAATCTACGGGCCGGGCAATTCGAAGTAAATGCCATCAATTTGGCAAATATGAAAGGAAACTTCGAGCCCGAGTCGATGCTGCCCCAGACAGCAGCAGCCAACAGACAGCGGTTGTCCCGCTGGATTTACCTGAAAACTTTTGATTGCTCGGTTTGGTGATGAAGCCGCAACGCATGTCCATCAGCTGTTCCCTTACATCCATGTCTCACAAGTGTACACGTGTGTGCGAATGTGTATGGGTGTGTGTATTGGCTGGTGGCAGCGACTGTTTGACACAACTGGGTCGTCGTTTGGCTCACGTCGCTTGGCTTGTTTACAAAACTGGTTCAAGGAGACAAACAACAATTGCAGCAGCGCCGCAAAAATGTCGTACAACAAAAGGAAGCAACTCAGTTAACCACACGCACACACACATACCTACACACAGAGAGACACACATACTCATGCAAGTATCTGACGTGCCTTTAAAATACTTCACACTCACACACACACATGAAGTGACAACTTTCAGCGTGAAACGATGTTTTAATGAGCCAAAGAAAATTGCGAAAACAAAAAAAGAAGAACAAAAAACATCAAAAACATGATGAAAGGAAAAACTGAAATTCATTCATCTACCCTGTAAACCTTTAATGTGTTAAGCAGGATTATCGTCGCCATCAATCATTATGTTCCAAGTTTGCAGGGCATCTCGAAGGCGTGCAGTTTCCGCTCCGTATTTCTTTATTTTTACAGTTTCCTTATGTGATTGTTTCTTACCTTGTGGACACCTTGGGCAAATTGGCAAAATGGGGCGTAGTCAACTTGGACAACTTTCGGCTCAATGTTTTCACTATTGTCGTCGTTGTTGTTGTTCTTGTTGCAGTTGTTGTGCTGCTTGTTGTCGACGTTTTTTCCACAATTGTTGAGCCACGTGCCACGCCCACCTTTCAAAACTGGGCCAGCGTATCCAAAATAGCAGCAAGCACGCAATGTTGCTCAAGTTGTTGTCGTTGCTTTTCACTGCTCCTGCCGCCTTTGTGTTTAATGAACCTTTTGCAAAAGTTGTTTACATTTTTTATGACGTTTTTGTGCCACATTGCGTGCCTCAATATGTTGTAGTTGCTTTTCCTGTAGGCGTATTTTGTTGTTGTTGCTCGAATGCTATTGAAAAGCAATTAAGCTTGCCGTTTGTTATGCGCTTTAAGTCGTTAATACATCAGGCCAATTTCCGTTGCCATTTTCAGGTCAAAGACACCTAAGTTCAGATTCCTGATGATCAATTTGCTCAAGTTTGTGATTCACAACCGCAATTATGAACTTTATAAGTGCCATTTCAATACATAATTTATGGCTAAAGTAAAAGTTTTTTTTTCGCTTGAAAAATGTCTTAAAGTAGACACAGCAGTTAAAGAGGCAATTCAACAGTTTGAGTTGAGTTATCTTTCTCTTTGAAGCATGCTGCCTTTATGAAGCATAAACTAAAGTTATTTTCTATGGCAGCTGCAGCTGATGGAGTTGAGTTACTCTTATAATATAACTACTTGCTTTCAAGTTTTCATGTTTCTTTTATGCTTTAATAAACCTTTCCTCCTAGCTCTATCGATTATTTCTGAAAGCAGACATCATTTACTTAAACAATTTTTTGATGTTTTATTAAAAGCCTTCTATAGCCTGTATTTCTATAAACTTATTTTATGGTACATCTGGGCATCATAATCTAGTTATAAAGCAAAGCCATAGCAGGTAACAGTTTCCGTTTGGCTTGAATTTATGACTGCATGGAATTTAATCTTACATTGATTCCCAGCAAATAGCAATCAATAACTGTTTTTGCTCTGAATGGAATGTTTTTTGTGCTTTATTCATTCCTTCCTGTATTGCTGTGCCTTTAAGTTGCCAATTGATGAAAATAATTTCCACACAGGAAATTTGGAAATTCTCCTGCCACTTACATTATCTGTTTGCCAAAGTTATTTTCTCTATCGACTACGACACGATATTTTATTCCAGCCAGTGCTAAGATTGAGTTTATGTTGTGTTTTGCTGTGTCTGCCACACTGAGTTAGAGCTTTATGGCCTTATGAATACTTAATGCACGTCTGCTATGCAAATATTCCCCGTCAAATGGGAATCTTCTCGGTTTTGCAACTACTCGCACCAGAAAACGAAAATATTCGTTATCGTTATCTCCAGCTGTTGCTTTGTTTGGGCCTTCAATCAATCAATTACTCGACACGTGCTCTTTACTTTCTGTATTTGCCTTTGCGCCGCATTCACACACAGTATTCACACAGTATTCGTTTCCAGGCTGGCATTTTCTGATTTGATTTGATTTTGCGAATAAATATTTCACTTTCGCCATGACTCCAATATGCAAATGGCGAGTGAATCCGCATAAAAAACCACAAGAATGCTTCACAACGTTGTGGGAATGGGTGAATGAATGCTGTGCAGTAGGCTTAACTTTCTAAGCCGCCCACAACAACTGAATAATTTAATCGCAAAATGCGTATACGACGCGTTGTCAGAATGAAACGAAATGGAAATTACAAGAGAAAGAGAGAGAGAGAGTGTGTGCGGTAGATTTCAAGGCTGTTGAGTGCTGTAGTTATTATAAAATTGTTGAATACTTTGCGGCGCAATAAGCAACAAACATTTAACTAATGAATTTTCGCTGTTTTCTGCCACTTCAAACGGAAATAATGCTTAAGAACCTTTTCACAATTTTGCCATTTACAATTACTTAGAACACATTTCTAACACCTTGTCCAATTGCTCATCCCGTTGACAACCAAAGGCATTCTTCTTATTTTTGCTTCGAGTCAAGCTGCTCAGCTGGTCTCGAGTTGTTTGTAATTTATAGCCAAAGTTGCAAAATGAAATATTTTTGGAAATTCTTGCGGATTGGCTGAAAGTTTTTTTTTGTGCTTTGGCGCTTTGAAGAAGAAAAGCCGACACGTCACGTTTGGTTCATGGAACTCATACATCAAAGGCGCCAAGGCGCCTGCGAAAAAGCCATTTCCCAGGGCCATCAAATTGTATTAGATGTTAGACAAGAAGTATTCAATCAAAGTGTATTCCCTTTGCCCTTAGAGGAAGTGCAGCTGCAGCTGCAGCATCTGCAATATCTTCGCCTCGTGAGCGACACAGATTGAAATCCAAGTCAAAGAATTGTTGCACATAAAAGCATTGCAAATTTATCAACAAATCATGCAATGGCAATGCGTGGGATGCTGTCAATATAACACCATCATCATCATCATCTTGTTCAGCTGCCAATATCGATATACAGCGGAATAAATGCGCAGAAAAACTGAAATTCAAAATACAAAATACAAGCTGCGAGTAGCTCAAGAGATTTGTTTAGTAAACGTGTCAAAAATGTTTAACAATTTCTTCATGTGCGTTTCTTGTGTCGATGATTGGCGTAAATGCGAATGACAGGATCTATGTTCAAATACTCGAATCATTCGGAGGCGTTTTCGGGGTAACAACTGCTCCTAATCCCAATTTAACTTGTAATGAACAAGTGGCTACCAGCTGGCTAGCTTAAAGTCTAAAAATAAATGAAACATTGATGAGACGGCACAAAATTGCGCCAAGGATCAATCAAAACTTGACCGTGTACTTAGTTCCCCATAGACAATTTCGCACATGAGCCAGCTCTAGCATTAAGGCGGATAGGGAATCTAATTAACTGGTTGTTGAACGTCAGTCAGTCAGCCAGTCGTTGGTTGGTTCTCAGCCAGCAATTTGTTGGCTATAACACATTTGCATGCCACGCTTGCTGCTGCGCGCTCTCACTCTCTCTTCAGCCAATTATGTTAATTTTTCTGGCCAACTGGCGCACATTTTAGGAATTACCAAAAAGCCAAAGTCAAGGACTCTACTCTAATGCCGGAGGCGGGACTCGGGAGCTGGCCTTGCTTTGTGTGTGTGTCTGCTTAATTCAACTGAAATTTTGCTACAATTGCATTTTAAATTTCAGCAGGGTAGCAACTGGCCATTATATAATTAACACTCTTGCTGCTGAATTTTGAATTTGGTTTCGAAATTTTTTTTGGTATTAGCCAGTCAGTTTCCAGTCAACACCATTGTAAGAGAAGTACGAAAGTTACAGTCGAGTGTGCTCGACAGTGAGATACTCATTTTTAATAATGGCAAAACATTATGGTATTATTTTTAAAATACACCAAATTAATATACCAAAAAATACTGGAATTGGCCAAAGGTTATATTGGCATATCAATATACTGCTAAATTTAAAATGTACCATAGACTATAAAATATACCAGATTATCTACCAAAGCGATTAGCAGCCGAATTTTGCCATCTATTGTACACAAGTAATAAAGACACAGTCGTGTCAGCTTGACTCTGAGATACATGTCGAACATGTCGGTATTATGCTTAAAATATACAAAATAGATATACAAAAAATACCAAGTAAACAAAAAATATATATTTGGTAAATTAATATACTACTAAATTCAAAATACTCCATAGACTACAAAATATACCAGATTATACTTCAAAGTAACTATCAGCCGAATTTTGACAGCTATTTTACAATTTTACAAAGTCAAAATACAATTCAAGAACAGGTAGAGAGTCACTGTCCTAATTAGCATAATTACAAATTGGGTTTTCCTTTGGGCCATAACTCATTTCAAGTTGTTTTGAATACCATTCAACTTTAACTTGTTGCAAATTCACATTTTTAGCCCAAGCATTTTAAAGTCATTTGCAGAAGGAGAGAAGTAAAGTTGTTGTTCTTGTGGCTTCATGCAAAAATATTTCAACTACCACAAAATGACCCAAATTCATGAAAGTTCTTTGGACGTAGCCACAACCAGGCCATAAACTACACACACACAAACACACGCACATAGAGAAGTGTGTGTATAGGAAAATAGTATAAAGTGCAGTCCTTGTGGCCCTTGCCTCTGTAGTGTGGCATCATCAAGTGCAAACACTGCCATTGCTGCTGCCACCATCATGCAAAGGATGTTTCGCAGCATTTTGATTACTTTTTTGTTGCTATCGTTTTTTATTGCAAACGCAACGATTTCTACTCCTCCTCTACCAGATAGTTTATTGACACTCTTGCAAGTACTTCAGCGAAGCGAAGAGAAATTGAAGTGATAGAACGGGAGAGAGAGAAGGAAAAAGTGGGTTGATGGCTCGCAGAGTGAGATGAGTGCATCCTTCAAAAGAGCTGCAAATTGGGTTTAGTTGCATTTGCTGCATGACCCACAAAAAAGCCAATGCCGACAATCATCCAACATCCAACTATCGCCAAGTGTAAATCATCTTGTCATTCATGCATTTTCAATGGCGTTTAGGTCACACTTATTTCGCGAAAGAGAGCGAAGATAAGAGGCAAATTGAGTAAAAAATTTATTGGCTGTAAATTCGAGTGGGAAGCTATAAAATAGCAACTAAAACCCAAATCATGGCCACAAAAAACATATTTTGAAAATTTAAATATATCAATCAGATTACTGTCAAGCTGTCAAATCCTTCTCATTATTATTTAATCTTAAAATGTTCCCAGTTCAAGCTGAATGAAAATTATATATCATAATTATTTGGTCTTATTTATATTACATTATTTAGTAAAAGCTTTTCATCATATTGCATCTTCATTTATAATTTCAAAGGTATTCAAAAGTGGCAATAAGCTTTATAATTACAAAATCAATGAGCATGCTTTTTGCTCACAAATTAAATGTCGTTTCTTTTACATAAATTTCCTAGAAAACATCCTTCTTTGCCTTTTTTGTCCCTTTTTGAATAATTTTTCAAATCTGTCAAGCTATCAATTGCTTCCAAGAAATTAGACAAATTATTTCAAGTAAGCAAAGATGTCGTATTTCAAGGGCAGCGAGAAAATTTTAAATTAAATTGTTTCATTGCCTTTAAATGTATAGCAACCGCAATTGCTATTTTTTGTATAGCAATTTCGTTGTTCAAATTTTATATATGCAAATGCGATTTAATTATTTTAAATTTCCATTAGATCACCTTTTTGGCTTCGTCCTAGCGCGTGAGCTTGATATTTTGCATAATTTTGTTGTTGACACCCGGCAAAATAATTGCAATTTGGCAATTTAAATTGTATTTCTGCTCGCCAAGCAAATCAATTTTCTATAATCAATCACTTCACGAAGGGAAGCAATGGAATGTGGCGGTTAAGCAATTGGAGAGGGAATTCTCCAAATATTTATAGTAATTAAACTTCTATACTAAAGATTAATATGCACCGACTACTCGAGGCGTATTTGCTTCATTGGCTGGGTGGAAAAGCCAACAGAGAATTTGCCCACCCATTCTTAGAAATTTATGACAGACATTTGCAGTATTCAAAGTCAACTGACGGCAGCTATGGAAACGTTTTTTGGCTTTTGGCTGTTTTGCCAATTTGTGGCAATTTGTTTAGCCGGTTATTGGCTTTACACGCAGCTGGCAAGAGGTCAGAGTTCAAAATCACCGCTAACAGCTGCATGAATTTCAAAAGCCTTTTCCATTTGATTAACAAAAAAAAGCAAGCGTTGGCTTCCGCCTACTGAAAGTCAAGTCATATATCATATCTAATAGCAACAATCACGAATGGAAATGATGCCATTAGAGTCGAGCCAACGAATTGGGTCATCAGTTTTTTGGACAGCTTTTGTTCAATGTCGTCTGAATCCATTCCCCAGAAGGAGAATAAGGAGTGTGGTGCGTGTTGGTGTCTGAAAAATTGCGACATCGCACTTTGATTAAAGCAACAATTAATCAACGTTATTTTACTTAGGTATTAACATTGCTTAACAGAATGCGAATGGCAAAACAGACGCCAAGTTTTGTTATATTTAACCAGCATTTCTTTTCATGGCCAAAAGCAAAAGCGAAGGCCAATCAATAAAACACTTTGTGGACTAACAAAGTGCGGGTAATTAAACCCAACAAATACATTTACACTTGCTATGAAGAGATAGAGAAATACTTTGAGAGTGAGTAGCATAGATAAGGGTCTAATTTATTTAGTACAATAGTCGAATAATAGCACTCGACTCTTCACTCGGACTCTGTGGCGAGTCTGAATCAATTGCTTTGTGGAATAGGAATTTATTTCAATACGAGTGTCTGCTCAATATTAAACTTCTATTATCTCTTTAATTCGTAGTGGTAACCAATATTTATTTAATTGGCTAAAATAACAAAAATATTGTAAACTCATTACGTACATTGATTAAATTATTTGCCAATTACAAAGAATACAATTAACCCTTTTAGATAAATACAGATTGAATCAGCACTTTAATTGCATTGCATGCTTTGCTGATTACTGTATATTTTTTATCAGATTTGCCAATTGAAAAAAAATTACAAATTCCATAATTTATAAGTTGAGTGAGGGATCACAGCATTTATTTATGTATTTACTCAGAATTTATTTACGTAATTTCTGCATATTTAAATGGCGAAAATATGCAAGATATCAGCATTTATTTTTTCATTATTGTTATTTAATAATATAATCATTTTGTTATAAAACAAGTAAGAGAGATACAGTCGAGTATGCTGGACTGCAAGATACCCGCTACACATTTTCAATAAAAGCAAAACATTATATATGTTACGTTAATATACCAAAAAATCATAAATTCTCTCTTTATTTATTTATAGCAATAAAACCACACTCAAATAAGATAAAATTGGCCTGAAGCAAATATATAAACTGCTTAGTTTATTCCTAACTAAACTGTTTAGTTAATTTCCTAATTAAACCCCCTCTGAGTTTTCCAAATTAATCAGTATTGAATTGCATTATATATTTACCTAATGTTATAAATCATTCCTACTTACCAGCATCTTGAATCCACAGCTTTTGCGAATAATAAACGACTTTGATTACATAAAATCATGACGCCGAATTCTTTATTCCAATCATAAGTATAATAGTTCATCTTAATACGAAAGGCAGCACGAGATGCTGGCCACGTTGTGGAGCAGCTATTGACTGAGCAGTGCCATTTAGATTCAGAGATGGACTCATTGACAAATGGCCAAATGCACAGTGAATAGCTATTATCTATTATTTATATCGTACTTTAGTTAACTGTGTATTGTGTGTGTGTGTTTTGGTTGGTATTAAATACGCTTTGCTTGAGCTTACAATCTAGTAAACTATGTCAAGTATCACTTAGAGAGACTTAATGCCGCACCACAATAATTGCTTTCGTGGCAAGCCGCACGACTTTGGTGGAGCGAGGCAGGCGCGAGGGGCTCACAACGTGCCTGCAACGCTGCCCAAAATGTCAGCTGCCCCGAGAAGAGCAAAGATTGCGGCGGGTTTGCTAATTATTACAATAACAATAAAAGTACATTTATAGACAGAGACTTCTAGGGGGTTGGAGGGAAGGAGGGAACAGAATTGTGTATTTACAGCCACAATGCATCGATGGCATCGTCCATTTCTTCGGTTGCAGTGCGACTGAGACGTTGCGGTTGCTGCGGTGTCGTCATTATCGCCTGCTGTTCACTAACAACCACCGCCTTCGCCTCCATCTCGCTGCCACTAAGCAGCACCATCAGCAACACGCTGCTGCGTCGCGTGCGTGACGTTTCACGTGACTCCAAATCCCGCTCCCGTTGCAGTTGTTCGCTATGCGGTTGCTGTTGCTGTTGTTGCTGCAGTTGCTCCTTGTTACGCAATCGACGCAGCCAATCGCTGGCCGGCCAAATGCATTTGCCACCCACGCTGCAGCGTCGTCGCGCTGCTCTATTAATGTTGCTGTTGCAGTTGCTGCTTCTATTGTGATGTTTGCTGATGTTGCTGTTACCGGCAGTGTCTTTTGGTTGCAGCATTTCAACCACGCAGATGTCGTTAGCGGCGCCAATTTCGTTGGCACATCCATCAACATCAACAGCGGCGGATTCAGTTGCATTTGTCGCTGTCGCCGTCGCTGTTGCCGTCGCCGCCGCCGCTATCGTTGTGGCTGTTGTTGTTGACACTGCCCGGCTGCTTTCCTGCTACACATTTGTCACTTGCGTCGTCAGACCCAAATCAATGGCCATGCTCTTGCTAACAGCATCCGTGTGCACCAGTCGCTGTCTCCCATACCCATCCAGCCTTCCCCCCATCCCGTCCCGTCCGTCGCCGTCGTGCTGCGACAGCGGCAGCCATTTGTCGAACCAGCGGGGGCGGAAGAGCAGGGTGAACGTGCTGCGGAACTGGCGACTCATCGAACAGTAGAGTATGAAATTGATGCTCGAATTAATAAGTGCCAGAATGTCCATTAGGTCACCTAAAATGAGACATTGAAACGCAATAAGTGCAAAGAACGAGTTCAACGTGGCTCCACATTGTCTGACAGTTGGCAACTGGTCAAGGCAAACACAAAAAGTTCAAGGACAATCGCTAAATAATACAGTTGGCAGACAAACTGTAAACAACAGGCAACGGTTAACGTTGCGTATGATTGATGCGAAAACAAAGCTATTTGCCTGCATAATCAATACTCACTCAGTTTGAGGTAGCACTCCATGAGAAACGCATCGCCAAGCAGCACATTCAGCAGTCCCATAATGCCCTGTGGAAACTCTGTGATGAGAAACAGCAACAACACCGCCAGCAGCATTCTCGTGGTGCGATCCGTCTGTTTCTCCTTCTCCAGCAGCTTGCAGCTCTTCGGTTGCGAGGGCGTCACAACTTTGCCATTGACAATCGGTTGCATGTCGTTGGCCGCATGACAGGCGAGAATTTTCCTACGCTTCTTCGCCTCGAGCAGCGCGCCAATTAAACGCACTGAGAGCACTGTTAGAGCAAAGCAGGGAATCAGCTTAATGATCACGCTGTAGATGAGAAACGTCGCATTCCGCAAGGGAAGATCATTCAAAGCCAGTTCGCTGTGATAGAGCTTATATACTGTGATGTTGCGCTGTCCCAGCTCAGAGGGTGCCACAGTTGTGGTGGGCACCACTGTGCTCAGATTGAGCATGCTCATCGACGTGGTGTTGCTGCTGGAAGCGAAGGCCCAAGCCATGTCCGGCGTCGTGCTGGACATCACCTGCAGCGAGACTTGCTCATCGTTGTCCACCATATACTGCGTCAACGGCACCGTTTTGATCGTCTTGCCATTGGCATCGAGTGTCATCTGATACTTGGTGATGGCAGTGACCAAATACAGCCAAGGCGATACCACCAAGACACACACCACATAGGCCATCGCTATGGTTATCGTTGTGGTTCGCATGCCACACCAAATGCGATTCCTTTGAGGATAGCTCACCGCAATGTAGCGCCACACAGCTAAAGTTACTGTCAACCAGATGGAGATCGTGTGAAGCACCTGGGCGAAGATCGAATGGAACTTGATGAAGCAGGCCCAACTGTAGCTGAGTTGTTGCTCGCGCGGCAACAGATCGCTGAGTATGTAGTCGTGCACGGTGTAGGGTATGTACTCCAGCATCACGGCCAGATCAGCTACTGCTAATCCTGTGAGTATAGCATTCGTTGGTGAACGCATTTCCCTGCGAGTCAGCACAATAATATTCAGTGTGTTTGCAATGGTGCCGAGAATGCAGACCACGAGCGAGAAATAGCCGTGTATATATTTATAGCTGTCAAAAGAGAAGATTGCCAAAAGATTCAATTAATTTACTTGAATTTGCGATCCATTTAAGGTAAATAAATTATGCTTGCTCTCAATCAAAGTTGCTTTCATATACACTTTTAAATTCAACTGTGTCAGCAAGTGCATCATTGCGTATGAGCAATTTCTTAATTGATAAAACTAATTAATTAAATGTATTTTAAAGAACTAAAATTAATTAATTTGCAATTTATGTGATGCACAACTTTATGCTAAAGACATAAAATTTATATTTATTTTTCAATAAGTACAATATTATAGTTGCTGCAACTTTTCATATTTTCGATTGTCAATAAATTTATTTTTTTTTTTTAAGTTTCAATACATCTAAGTAAAATAAATGTTATATGAATATACTTTCACATGAAGTTTTAAATAAGTTCTACTGTGCCATCTAGGGCAACACGGCGTATGTTTAATTTATTGGCCATTAAAAAACTTAAAAACTTATGAATTTAATGGATCGTAGAATACGGAATTAAATTCTAGTGGCAATTTAGTTTATGCAAAACTTTATGCTAAAAATGGTATAATTCCTATTTATATTTTAACATCCAAAAATAGAAATAAATCAGTAAATATAAATGCAAATTCTAGTTGATGTCTCTTTTAATATTTTCATTTATTTTCATAAAACAAAAAAGTAGCAGCAAATTAAATAACATATATACACATTTTTAGCCTTCAGAGCGATTAAAATTTCAATCAAAAAAGCATATTTCTGCAGCGACATTATTACTATTGATATTATTTTGACTAAAAGTTTCAACTGAATATTTCATAGAAATTGACAAAAGTTATAACACGAAAATATTTCATTGAAATTCAATGAACTAAATAAATATTAAATCGAATGTACATTTTACTATCATTTGCAATTTAATTTGAATTTGTGACGCATGCGAAAAGCTTATGTTAATACTCAAATGGAACTTTCATAGATGTTGAGCGTAACTTTGATTAAAATTAAGTAAGTTATATGCTTAGTTTTCATTTAATTGAAGAATGTTTGGGCGAAAATTTGCATGGGACTTTGCTTAGCTAAAATACGACGCAGCAGGGTTCTAACCAGCTACAATATATTTCATGGCAATTACGCAGATCATTTGATTATGTACACATCAGTTATCACGTAGGTAAGCAAATCATTATGCAAATTACATTTAAAAAAGTAATTAATATGCTGACATGGCAGCAGGCCCATTCACAGGCAATGACCCCACAGGCGTTGCCCCTTGCCTCATGCCACTTGCCACACGTTCGCCTCAGCAAAACTCTCGTCTCGACTTACTTTGTGTGAAAATCATCAACGCTGGCGCCGCAATAATGCGGCTGCGACATGTTCGTGACCATGTTGTCAATGTTGGTTGGCTGGTCGATTGGTTGGTTGGTTCGTTGGACGCCTGCTCGCTTGACTGCCCAGAAGTCCTGCTCCACCTTCTCCTCTCTCTCTGCTCTCTCGGTCACTCTCCAGGCTGTGGTTATGCGTTATTGTGTTTCAGCTGTGCCCTGTCAACATGCCGCAGCTCGAACTCCGCCTGCTCATTAATTTTACCTTTTCGCCTTTTCGGTTCTCCAATGTTTAAATTACTTGGTTAGCTCTGCTCACGCTGCTGCTGTTGCTCCGCCTGCTGTAACTGAAATTAAATAACGAAAATATTTTGTATTCCGAATTCTGTTTAGCGGCAAATTAGTGCCGCGTTTTGCTGCCGTGTGAAAAGGCCAAGCCATGTTACGTGTTGCCATTATTTTCGCTTTTTATTTTTTTTCACTTTTGCTGTGCTGCCAGCAACAAATTTCATGTAACATGCAAATGCAAAATGAGGGGAGAAAACGCGAACAACGTGTGTTTATCTCAAGTTGAAGTTCACGAATACGTAAATTGCTATTAATTGGCATTGCCATGGGCCAAGGATTGCCGAAAATATAACGCCACGAAATTTGGTATTGAAATTTTATTAAATTTTAAATCAATTTTAAATACTCGCTAGTCCTAAGGCGTAAACAGATCTTTCTCTTGGTTATGCAGAGGGAATTTCAAATTTCACGTCACACAAATTTATTAAAGATGCTGTCCAAGATACTCAGTGCTATCACAAGCGAAAACGAAACCCATGCTGAAGGCCAACTATACGTATACTCGTTGTGCAAAAAAGTTTTCGTTTGCTGGTCATAAATTTTGATGTCTAGCACAGTTTAGTTTAAGTAATTGGGCTAAATTGTTGCTCACGCCTGTGCAAACACTTGCTGCGTATGTATATATATGTGTTTGTGCTTGTGGGGCAACAGGAGTGTGCAGCATTAAGATGCTACTGTAAGAGCAATCAATATTACGCATACGCCCCGAGCGTACACTCACAGAGTCTGATCGAATTTTTCGGCATAGAAAAAGTGCAGTAACAAGTCGTTTGTCTTCCAATTACAAAGCCAAATAACGATTTGTTCGATTTGTTCCACACAGCTGCTGCTGGTCAAGCTGACGCACATTGCGTATACGTCATGTTGTTTTCGGAGTTGAAGTTGCACGTAGAAAAGAAAATTCTCATCGAAATGGGAGCAGTTGCATTTGTAGTTGCAGTTGCATTCGCAGTGACTTTTGCACTTTGTCAACCACATTTAGCTTGCTGAACTTTCGAGTTTCGAGCTGCAACTAAAACTGCAGTTGCTGTCTCTCTCTCTCTCTCTCTCTCTCTCTCTCTCTCTATCTCTCCTTCTCTCTCTGTCAGTGTCTGCCTTTCATTTAATTAAAACTTTTGTCTCTGCAGATAAACAACAAATATCTCCGTATGTTTTGTTTATCCTGCCAAAAGATCTCTACCCCTAGCAGCACATGGAATATTTTGCCGAAATTTCGTGAAGCAGTTGAAACTTGTTTTCTCTCCGTGTCTCTGTCTCTTTCTGTGCATGTGTGTGTGTGTGTGCGGAGCTTATCGGATTTTGCATTTATCGGATGATGGCCAACCACTTGTGCCTTGTAATGTGATTTGGTCAAGTGCAAAATCTCACTTGGTAAAACTTTCGCAAGCTCATGGCGAAAAGTCAAATGAAAGCCAAGGCAATTTGCTTGCCTGACCCAGTTCCCAGTTCGCAGTTCCCAGTTCCCACCATCAACTCGAGGTGGATCCAATATTGACACTCCAATAGACACATAATCCAGTGGGGCACATCTGCAGCTAATGAGCGAAACAAGTGGCTGCGAGCTCTGCCATTAGGCAGCATTATTAAGCCATAACAATGCTCAAGACACTGTGAGCCACTGGACGAGGCCAATTGAAGGCAGCTGGCAACAAGGAGAGCAGCAACAAGCAACAGGCAATGGCAAAGGGAGAGGCACAGTAATTAAAATTGGCTGGCACTCGAGTTGAGGCTGATTATGGGAACCATTATTCAAGGCTGCATTAATAATGCGGACTCTGCTAATGGTCTCAACAACTTCATTAGATCATTTAAATTGAAGCTCGGGCGCCATTTCGTGTGCCAAGTGCCAACTGTTTGCGATGTTTCATTGCCACGCACTTAAGACCGTAGCCGAAGCCGAAGTCAGGTCTGCTCCTGTCAGCCATCAACAAGTTGTGTGTGTGTTTGTGTGTGAGTACGTGTGGTGCTGCGATGGTTTGCTGTTACGTGACTTGCCTCAATTTGAACGGTTTCCGGTCAGTCGACACCAACAGTCGCCCACTCAGCTCTCAAAAGATGCTAATGTGCCTCGCCTCCGTTTTGGCCCTTAATGTGCGGCATACGCTGCGTATACGCGTTTATTTACAAAGAGACCAACTCATGCTGATAGGCAGCAATAGGCTACGGCTATTCAGCTGGTGTGGTTGCCAAGTAATTTAAGCTATTTGTTTATTACTTTTTCGCGCAATTTCGAGAAGCCCCACGTTGAATTCAATTAAGTGCGGCCCAGTCAAACTGCCACATGCTACATGCCAAGCTGCCACATGCCACATGCTGTGTATGAGCTGTGTGCTTTAAATCAAGTCGTATATATTTAAAAGATTATTTCCAAGTCCTGAGAATGCTGGGCATTTAGATAAGCCTGGGCAAAGCACTGGATAATTATGAAAAGAGCAGCAGAATGAAAAAGAACAGATAGTCTTGGCCAGTTGAAGCCTCTTAAAGACCTGGCTGGCTGGATGGCTGGCAGCTGTCTATACACAACAAGTTGTCAAATTAATTGAAATCCCTCAAAAGCAATGAAAAGCAGCAAAAGGACGAAGTCCTTCACGGCCACATCAATCGATTGCTGGTCCTAAGCTGACTACAAAACTTAAAGTGTTAACTGTAGTTTCTCTTCATTTTTTTTCTCGTTTGGGAGGCCAAAACAACATACGATTGCCACAACAATAGTCGTAAAACGAAACCAAAGAAAATTGTGGCGAAAACTTCAAGTATGCCAAAAGTATAACAAAAACTCTACGGAATGTGTGAAAAACTCATAGAAAAGCTAAGCTATCTACAACAAATGTGGCTAAAAGTAAAATGTGAAATGCCAACAAAGCCCAAAACCCAGAAGCTAAAGCAAAGCAATTAGGCAGCTGAGAGAGTTTCCAGGAAACTGATGGCCGACAAAGAAAAAAGGAGATGGGGGAAAAGCAGCACTGGAAGCCAACAAATTGTACACACATGATATTGTGTGTGTAAAATTTCCAGTTAAAATTGAACGCAAATTGTAGTTGTTCTTGTTGACAGAAGCTGCAATTGACGGCGACAACCAGCCAAGCAGCAACAAGAACATCAACAAATAACAGCACATTTCATGTGGAAATGTTGTCAACCAAACCAAAAAGTAAAAAACCACAACGCAACAAACAAGCATCGGGCAGCATCTGCTTTTAATTTCTTTTAATTTTTTTTTCGAGAGAGCTAACATTTGATTGGGTTTTGATTGCCTTTGGCTGGGCTGGTCAAGAGCATACAATGCAAGCAATATTTTTTATTGCGCATACGCAACGTGCAACCATTCAGCTGTTCAATTATTTACGCTGATTTAGCTATACTTTTATGCTGCCGCTTTTGCTCGTTGCTTTTAATGATATGATTTCACTTTTGTGCTTCTGCTAGCTGGAGCTAAGTGGACCCAAACAAATACACACAAACGTATGTACTTATATGTTTTTATATAAGAACTTAAGCGTACATACATATGTAACAAGTAAGAAATCCACTGACGAGTGTGCTCGACTATGTTATACCCGCAGAACAGTGCGGTATTATTTTTAAAATATACGAAAATAATATACCACAAAAATACTAAAGATATACCAGAGGATATATTCGGTATATTGACATAGTATTACATTAAAAATATACCAATGACTATATTTGGTATACCCATATAGTACTTCACTCGAAATATACCAAAGTCTATATTTGGTATATTGATATAATACTACGTTTAAAAATACCATAGAGTATAAAATATACCAGATTGTCAGCCATAGCAACTAAGACCAGTTCAAAACTGTTTCTTAAATAACATCAACAATTTTTACCTGATCACAACCAAATTTTCAGGAACCAAACTAAAGTTATTATTGTATGTTTGTTATGTATTAAAATTCGTCTCTAATTTCAAAATTTTGCTTGTTATTCGATTTCGATATTGAAGACAAACTTCACCTGCGTGCAAAAATAACAAGTCTAAAAAAAAGTATAAGTTTCTATCTCTTTAATCTCTGAGATCAAGGTGTTCATACAGACGGACGGACAGACGGATGATATAGTATCATCTCATCTGTTGACCCTGATCAAGAACATATAGTAAATACTTTGTTGATTCATACATGTTCTGGATGTACAAAGTTATAATACCCTTCTACCCTATGAGTAGCGGGTATAATAAGAAGGTGCACGTCTGACTGTTGCTTGTGGGTTGCGAACTGTAAAACCGGATTTGGTTCCATTTTGTGTGGCAGGCAGAGCATATCTGGGGACACGTGCCACACTCGCCGCTCGTTGTGCCACTCATAATTTCGAGCGTAATGCCTTAACTTATGCCACAATGGCCACTACTTGCACTCTTCCCTTCCCTTCCTATTTCCCCTTCCACCAACAGCTTTGGCATAAACTTTGTTTGCTCTGTTGTGCAGCTCGTGCTGTGTGGCATCGTTGGGATCGGAGGCGTAGCTTAGTCTGTGCTCGAGAGCGAGACACGCGCCTGTCTTCGGGGTATGCGAGAATCACAGTCAAGGGTATTAGGGACGAGAGTTGACTGGCACTCAAAATACGACAACAATATCATAAATACTTCTGCTTCAGCGTATTTAAACCTGGAGAGTGTATTGTATACCCAGTAATTGGCCCAGGCCAAGAGGGTATGCTTGGCTTTGCCTTTTAAGCCACTTAACGTATTTAAAGCTGTTTGCTTGGCCTGCTGAGTTGCCAGCCAAATATTTATCAAGGTGAAGCAGTGCGAGAGCACACACACAAGCCACACAACAAACAAACAAATACACACACACTCGTACACTCACACACGCGCGCACACACTCATGACAGTATTTTATAATTAAGCATTCAGAAAGCGTCGTCGAAAAGCAGCTTCAACAAACACACACAATTACAACGTACGAGCGAATGGCAAAGCTGAGCTGGCAAAGGAGAAAGAGTGAGAGTTAAAGGGAGGGGGATAGTTAGCGTGAGAGTAAGAGGGCAACAAACAAACAGACAGATAAACAGAGCGACAGTTGGCACACATTTGGCCATAAAGCAGCCGCAGCCACGTTAGGGACAAACTGCACATTTCATTGCCGAAATAACAAAGTCCTGTTGACAGCGCACGCCAGGCAACTCTTTCTCGCTGTTGTTGTTTCACTCTACGCTGCTCTCTCTCGCTCTCACTCCACCCCGCTATTGTTCTAGTGCGTCGTCCTTTGTGTCACATCGCTTAGGTCAAGGTAATTGTCAGCAGTCTGAGCTCCACTCGAGTTGCATTTGGCAAATAGATTGCAGAATGACAGGACACAACTTTAAAGCCCTTTGTTTCAATTATCCTGCTGTGCTTAACGCTTTCAACTTTTTTGTGCTATTCACAACTTAATTGAAAATTGTTGTGGTTGCATTTTAAAATGAAAATTATAAATTGTTTTGTAACTATGCACAAAGAAAGCGACGTATTTGATGTGGTTGTAATGTAAAATTAAATGCCAAAAATTTCAATTAAGTTATATTTTTAGTTTCTATAGGGCAACTCTTAGTCGTTGTCTCACGCATCACTCTGTTGGCCTTGCTCTCCCTCTCTGTGTGCATATGAATCTTATCTGGCAGATTACTTGGCTTGCTTTATTGTTTTAGCAGTCGTGTTTATTGCTTGTTTCCATTTCTATTGCCAATCGACAGTTGATTAGCCTTCTTTCCCTTTCATTCCGCATTGTCATTGGAGTTCATAAAATTGCCGAGTATTAATAAATTATTGACAGTCAGCTAAGCGGAATAATCAATAAACATTTCTCGCACCTCATTACGATCTTTGTCTCTCGGGCAAATTCATAAATTTATGACACATATTTTTTTGTTGTCTGTGGATTAATGAAGCATTTATTGCACAGCAGAAAAAACGATGAAACAAGTGAACTAAATGTGAGATTAATATTACTAAATATTCTAATTAAATAAATTGCAGTTGATTGAGTTGTAAATTTCAGTCCGTCTGCTGCTGTAATTAAAATATCAATGGCAATTTTGCTTAATTCGCTTAATTAAACTTGCACACAAAGCTGATTAAAGCATCAGCTACAATTTAATTTTGAGTTTTTCACTTGCAACACATGTTGTGCAGCTTCCCCATGTGGCGCTGTCAGAGCTTAACAAATAGAAAAATATGAGAAAAAAAATATATATAACACAATAATTTCCTCAGCTGCACAGATTTAGCACAAAAAGATTCGTAGAGTGTAGGAAAGGAAACACACAAAAACCAAAAAAAACGCAAAGCCTGTCATAGATTGTCGAGTCCAAGTTCAAGTCCAAGTCTCCAGTCATCTGGCTGAAAGTCCACGTAAAAGACACATATATCAATTGGTCCGTAGGACTTACCCCCAAAGTCTACTCAATAAGTATTATTTTTCAATTTATCATGAGAGAGAACGCGTACCTGTCTTCATTTTTGTTGGTTGGCCCCAGGTCAGCGGATTTTCATTGAGCGCATTTTCTTTCTATTAAAGTCCCATCAATTTTGCGGTCCATTCCCCAGTTACCTACCAGAAGGTGTCTCACAACGCTTAGTTGTAGCCAAAATAAATACAAAAAAAAAATCCGAAAATAAGAGAACGAAAAATCGCGTTTACACAAAATTTTCCAGACGCCATTCAGCGAGACGTGAAAATAAATTCTATTGACTGCGAGTAAAAAAGAACAGCTGAGCAAGAAAGTCGAAGTCAAGTTGTCTGTCGATTTCTCATAGTGAAACACTTTTACTGTCATGTCATAATAAAAATGAAATGAGTTTGCCAAAAAAAAACACGATTTATCCCTTAACTTAACTTAGCTTTATTTTAATAACATCTCTTTCAATTTTTTTAGAATTTAAATAGAAGCTGTCATAATAGATGATTAAGGCATTATTTGGGCGGGCATGATTGATCATTCAATTGTAAACTGGCGCAATCATCGTGCACATTGCGTTGCTCATAAAATATGCATTCCTTTTACACAACTTTTCTGAAACCCAACAGAATTTGTAATTAAGTTCGATTTTGGGACCCCCAAAAAGTGAAAGCATGGCAACACACTCAAACTCTATTTTTATACCCGATACCCATAGGTTAGCAGTGTATTATAAATTTGGGTCCGCAGAAAATTTATGTTACATGTAGAGGGAGTCATCTCTTACCCCATATGGTATACAAATATTTCATTGATCAGTGTCAACAGTTTGACACCTTCACAAATCGAAAATAGTGTTTTTATTGTAAATACAACAACCTTATGATTTTGAAAACTTTAGTTGTATCAAAGAAATAATTTTAATTGGCAAATATGACTGCTGCAGTCGGATCTTTGTTGCTTTAATTTGTATATGTATTACTCTATGGCGATTTAAGTATAAAAGTATATTGACATACCAAATTTGAGCACTGTTTTGCTATCATTCAATTTAGGTAGCGGGTATTTCACCGTCAAGCACACTCGACTGGAGCTGTCTTACTTGTTTTGGCTGTACATTTGTATTAGCCAGGCCACCTTATCGATTCATTACCTCTGCTCTGACCCAATCCCAAATCGAGTCCCAGTCCCAGTTTCCACGACCTCGAAAACCTTTGTCGACCCAAGGAATTTGAAGTCATAACACGCGCAATTAAACTCCAGCCGCTGGCGTGGTGTAAATACTAATATATGTGATATACACACTAATCTCTACGACTGTAAGAGTGTGAGTGTGGGTTCCTTTATGCTAATGGTAATTTGCTGCTGCTCCTACTTCTGTTTCTGTTTCTGCTGCCTACTTGAAGGCAATGTCCCGGGACACATTTGCTTCTTGTCCACGTGTGTGTATTCCGGCAATATAAGCTGAGTCTTTCTCTTTCTCTCTATCTCTCTCTCTCTCTCTTTCTCTCTGTGTGTCTCTCCGTTTCTCTCTCTCCCTCTCTTTCTTTCTCTCTGTGCGTGTTTAAATCATATTCATTACAAAATTACAAAATTTTTGTTACGCCATTTATTTTTGCGGCTTACGACCTTGTGCACAATTTGTGTACATTTATTTTATTATTTCAACATTTTTTTCCATGCTTGCTTCCTTCTTGCTATACCTCGCGGACAAACTGGGCTGCTATCACTGTGTGCTAGCATATGTCTTCGTTAAAAGTAGGTAATCGCTAAAGCAGATGTGAATTGTAGTCAATAATTTCCGACAAAGTTTTTCAACATTTTCCATGCTGCTGCCAGATAAACTGTATTTCATAAAACAAACTCCAAACGCTTCGCATCTTGCGCTCGCTCGGAAAATTTCATTAAATTAATGAACACTGGGAAGCGAGTCATTTCTTTGTTTTAAAGTTGTTTAAAGTATTCAGTTGGTATCTGTTAGTCGCACACTCTCTTGCCTGCGGGTTTTGCTTTTTCTTCTTCACTTTTTTTTTGGCATGTTTTTCTTTATTTTCGTTGGCGGTGCCTACGAAATTTCCCTTGCCGCAGCTTTAAAATGATTTTTCAAATTTATATATTTTTCTGCTGCCGCCGCCGCCGCCGCCAACGCTGCTGTCTGCGCGAAACATATACTATATAATTTTTTTTTATCATGTCAGCATGTCTCGCAAGTAAAAGCTACGCGTATGTTACAACGACACTGAGGAACAAAGGAAGCAAAATGAGGCGAGGGGACATGAAATTCATTTCGTTAGTTTCAGTTTTACATACATTTTAATGCCCGCCGCCGTTGTAGACATAAAAGAAGTGCGTGAGACAGCAGTTCTCATGTGTGTGCTGCAAATTTAAGAAGTTGCCAAACTTATATTGCGCATACGCAGCGTACGCATGCAATTAAAGTGCCCGTAGGCTGCCATTAGAGTTTCGCAGCTGCTGTGGGGCGAATCATGTTGCGCTTAAAGCTTTTGCAGTTGTCATCGAGTTAGACTCAACCCGCTCGGTTCACTCTCTGATTGATTCGTTTACAGACAGTCGCTTTGATGCTGTGCCAAGCTCTTAAGTCGCTGCCGCAGCATTTAAACTTGAAGCAGCGCCCCCAAAATTGCATATTCATACGGAAAATTGACTACAAAAGCGAGGCGAATTCACGGCGACGAATTTGGCGCACCACTTGACAGGCTGCTGCTGCCACTCTTGTGAAATTCCAGGGCCAGCCAGCCAGCATAACAAAAGCGTTTGGCTTGGACTACAAAGAGCTTCGGCGCTTTACCTTGAGCAGCCAGCAGAAAACAGCATAGAGAGCAGGAGTGGCCTGAAGGGAAGTGAAGTGGTCAAGAGACTAACTGAAAAGTATTTGCTGTCAACGAATACATTTGCTTGTCCAGCACTTGTGACTACACTTCAGACTCCCTTCGCTCTTGCCTCTTTAAGCTGTGGCAGCCTCAGTCTTAATTAAATTAAAGCACCCAAAAAAATGAAAAAAACGAATTACGAAAGTCTCTCAAAGCGATGCGGAAACAGCAAAATGAGGTCAACAAGCTGCCAGAGACTTAAGAAAATTGCAAAACTAAGTAGTTATGCTACAGCAAACTACGGCAAATATGTTGCAAACCAAAAAGAAGAAGAAAGGTATAAATAGCAACACATGATGTGAAATTTGCCTAAGTGAAAGAAAACGGACTCGAAGGTGGTTGGTTTTCTGTGCCAAACACACTCAAGAGTGTCTGTTTGTGAGTGTGCATATGTGTGAATGAATATGTGTGAGTGAAGGTGGCTTTCTTGCAGTGAGTAGAACAAGTAGCCAGAAACACTTGAGTGCGCTTGAGACATGCATAACTATATATGTATATAAGAGAAAGCGAGAAAAGAGAACTGGAAACTGAGGTGAAGAAAATGCGACGACGAACAAAGTGTTTTTCGACACTTGCTTGCAACACATTCCTTCGTCCCCTTTGTAACCCAAGCACCATAAACCTTAAGCCACAACAAGTCAGTTCAGCATCAGTTGCAGCAGCCGCAAGTCGACGAGGCAAACACTCTAACAACAAAAGTTCGTTATCACTTTTAATCATAATTCAACAACTTTTTTCAATTAGACTATGTTTAGCATTTTTTAATTAAATTATATTTCTTGTTGTCTATTTTTAGTTGCGTGCTTGTCATCGAAATGTCGCCAGCTGCGCGGCTGCGTTGCATGCAATCCCTTGTGCCACATCAACAATTTGGTCATTGACATATACGAGAGCGTGTGCAAGGCAAGACACAACCGCGTGGGGGTCGTAAGTCGACGGGGGTCATCGGGGTCCATGATATATATTCTCGGCAGCCAAAACACGCTACTTACGACCCAAGCGCATTTTTCACGTGCCAAAGTTGACTTTCGAGCGTAGGAGAAAGCGACTTGAAATCGCCCACACATCCGTGTGTGTGTTGAGGGGAGATTTTACAAATTGTTAGCCATTGGAAAAAGTGTTGGCCATTGCAATCAGCGACCACTGAAAAGATTTCAACTTTTATGTTCTAACATGAATGTGGTCAGAACTAGCTCGTGGTCTCATTTCGAATGCAATTTAATCGCCTTAACAGCTCGATGACAAAGCTGTCAGTTGCCTAGCTGTGCATTTTTCTGTTCTACGCTCGACCCAAAATGCAGCTGGTCCTCAGCTCCTTTCTCATCATCGTCCTGGGCATGTGTTGAATAAATGAGTGAGTTGCTTCCAATAAGCTGCTGACGAGCGCACATCATGCGGGCAGCTAAAAACAACAAGCTTCAAGTGCTTTAAAAGCATTTTGTGTTGAGCTGATGCTGCGGGTCGAGGGCAAACAGATTCATGAAATGCCTGGCAGGTTATTCACTTTTATCCGAGCATTGCATTGCAACTAAGGGAGAATGCATTTGAATGGAATTTAATATTTAAACCAAGCTGGTGCAGAAATTTCAATAAATGCAAGCACAAGCAGGAACATTACTGTAGGCAGACTGACTAACTGACTGACTGAGTGAGTGACTGACTGACAGTAACTGCAACAGCTGGCTGGCAGTGCTGGGATCATTTACAAGCTGAAGATGTCACGTTCTGCCGTTCCGAGCACGAGGAAATGTCAACAGCAGGTAATAAGCATGTCCTCAGCGCTTCCTGTTTATGCCACATTCAAGACGAGCGCAGACTATTCCCCAAGCAAGTCGAGTGATGCTTCCTTCAGCTGGCAGACGGATAGAAGCAAGATAGACAGCTCCCCAGGTAGAGCAGCTGTTTATCCTCCTTCTCCTCCTGTTGTTGTTGTTGTACACGTGGCTCATGTATTTGTCTCTTGACTTTTCTTGTATGTGCATGTGCAGTTTGTTGTTTGTCTCCTTGATAAAAATGCAATTTTCGTTTATTTTCAGACATTGAAAAATGGGCAAATGTCTGTCTATGCTCTGCTGTTTACTGTTGCTGTTGAACAGCTGATAAGCATATGCAAATCAAGTGAAATTGCAGCTGAAATGACTGCGATAATGTATCTATAAAGTACGTGCAACTCTCAAGTAAGCCAAAAGCCTCATAACTCACGCCAAGTTAAGAAATTCGTTCGTCCTTTTCATGTGCCGCCATCAAACAAGTTTATGAGTGTACTTCGCTTTTCTACACTGATTTCATGTCTCTCTCAGAGCCACAACAAATTAAGCTGAACATGGCGAAATCATGGCAAATAATCGTAATGAAAGTAAGTGGAATATGCCGTCAGTTAAGCATAACAACATTGTTCTGTTTCCTTTTGCTTTTGCAATACTAACAAGCACGAGTCTGGCATATTGTCTGATGTCCCTTTTGTCCCCCTCTCAGTTATTTTATCTGCCGCCATCTTCTCAATACGCTTGGCATTTATTCTTTATAATCTTTTAAGGGCCGTCTGCCGCATCTTTTGTCTATTTGCCATTGCTCCGCTTACAGTTGATTGTTGCCGTTGCTGTTGCTGATGTTGTTCGCCATTCGCATTGTTTATGTTGCCAATGTCTGGCATGTGCTGCCGTCCGTTGTTATACTTCTACACACTTTACTGGCCAAAGTAAACAAAGCACTTTGCCCACGCACGCCTCGCTTTTCGCCGTTCGCTATTCGCCACTCACAATTCTCCTTGACTGCAATGGTTTAGTGCACTTTGTTTAATGTGCCGGTCGCAAAAAGTGTTTTGGGTCGACTCGGTCCTCGAACCTTTTTTGTACGAACTACCTAATAGAGCCAAACAACTGATGGGGGAATTGGCATAAATAATCGATAAACAATTTAGATAGAGAGCTTGCAGCTTGGCAACAAGTTTAATGCCCTACAACTTGAAATCCCCTTAAAGACCTTAATCACGTTAAGAATGTGCGGTGGCATATGTTGTGGTTGTCTTGCTTTAAATGTAAATTTATTCTTGCTCTTACTCAGCAATTAAATAATAATTTAAGTTTGCTTTTGCCTTAATAGCCATAATTGCAGCCCTCCGAATCTCTATCTCATGCGCTTTGCGCTTCAAAAATTTACCATCTATAATTACTGACAGACACTGCAGCTCAGCTTGGTTCACCGCTTTCTTGCCACTTGCCACATGCCTTTAATTTCATTTAATGCTAGCTCTCAAATGCAACGCATTCCCTTCGTCTGTTTTGCCTGCGTAATTTACACGCTCGGAAAATGCATCATAAATATCATTTATAAACGAAATTCTCGTAATCATCATTTATGACTGCATTTCGACTGCACTAGTTGCAATAGTTGTTTCCCATTTCCCCCGCACACACGCTCTCTGCGCTGACAGATTGTTTCATAAGCATTTCCTGGCGCCACATTGCGTATGCATAATATTCGCCTAGATTTATGCAATGCTTTTTTCGTATGGGAATGAGTTGGAGGTTGAAGAATTGAGAAAGCGCGTATGCGTCGTATTATATGCAATATGGATTCGCCTTCACTCATGCACAACCAAAGTGGATGAGGCCAAGCCTCGGTTGTCGGTTGTCGATGTTGAGTTCGAGTCTGCTGATGGGACGTGATGAGCGAGAGAGGGACTTGCTCTCGCTTTTCCTATTGCTGGCTGGCGTTGACCTTGCAACAGTTTAATGCATACGTAACAGTTTTTGCATGTGTGTGTGTGTAGTACACATATGGCACACAGAATCCCTTGGCCATGCTGCACACTGATTTATTTCCACTACTTAAACGCGACTGGGCCTCAAACTCCCCTTCCCCCACCTCCACCCGAAGCAGCCTCCCGAAGCATTCGCCCCGAAGTGTGTTGTTCGGTCCCCAAACAAAATGAAATATTGATCCATTTAAGGGTCTAGCGTATGCAAAAAACATAAAATGAAATAAAAAGGCTTACAACTTGCGTACCCTGAACCGGGGGGCGTGTCACGTGGAATTTTATCAGGCGGCAACAACTTTGTCAACCGCACCCATATAAATCTGTGCGGCTTGCCACTTGCCACACACGAGAGCTCCAATATTGTCATAGAATGTAGTATTGAGATTTTCATGCTGTGACCGCAAGTTTTCTTTTCGTTTTTTTATTGAAAAATTGTTCGCAATCCACATCTAGCATCGGCTAGACAAACACTTGACGTGCCTCATTTGTGGCTGAAAGCTCTTAATGTAGCCCAAAGCCATAGTCATTTATTTGCTGTTGCCATTTTGGGAATTCAGTCAGTATCAAGGTATGCAACGCGCACACATGCTTGGATTATCACTTTTCACTTTGCGTACCCCGCAAGAACCGCACTCACGTTCACCATGGCGTATACACAATTTTGTTGGTAATCGCAAAGTTGGCAACAACTTTTTTACAAGCTGTAAAATGTTTCACTTCCCGTTGAAAAGTTGGCGATTTATGAATATGCGATGCATCATAAATGTATTCACAATACATGGCAATAAGAGGCGCATGTGGCGTATACGCAACTTTTATACGCGAGTGTGAGCGCGAGTGGGAGAAAATGCTTTTATGTTTTCATGAATTGTTGCGTTGCCATTAAGAGTTGAATCTGAAGGTGCACCTGAATGTATACGCAATATGCTGCAACAATTAAAATTGTTAAGCAGTTCGAGGAAAAACGCTTGAAAAAGTAATGTTAATGAGAAGGCGACGCAACTGTAATTTATGCATTGCGCATTTAAAGCCATTGCTTCAAGCTTGTATTCTCAGCAGTTGAACGCCTCGAGCACCACATTTAAATGAAACAAAAATGCTTCAGTTATTATGGAAGTCACAGCCTGGCAACTTGTAATTAAACTGAGACAAAGGATGCGCAGTTGCTACAGTTTCCCTTTACTTAAATTGAGTTGACTCAAAGTTGTTGGGAGATGAGATGAGTTGAGCTGAGCTGAGCTGAGCTGAGGCAATTAATGGGGCCGCAGAAAACTTGACCAAAACTTGTCTGTCATTGATTCGCATTTGAAGAACCCAAAACGAAGACTCTACAATTATTTCTCGGCTATTGACATTTGACTCTGCTTGTGAGTATGACAGACAGCTGACATTAGGAGCAGCAAATTTATGGCCACATTCATTGCGAATACCCAGCACGAAAAGCAAGCAAAGCATAGAGTACACCACACATTGCTGGAATGATGTGCAGGGTAGACCCAAGTCAATCAACATGCACGCGCAGTTAATGTATTTGTCATCTTCTGACGCAGCCACAAAAATATTTGCGAGAGCGAACTAAATGTGTCAGCAGTGGAAAAGCCAATTAAATCTAACGATCGTATTCATATACATTTTGACAGCTGTGTGCATTAATGCATGCGAGTATAGAATATATTTCAGTGTGTGACGAAAAACAAGGGAAAACTCAATTTTGGGGAAAGCATTCTCTCTCTTTCTCTTTTTTGGTCATTGCTGTTGGCGCAGTAAAATTGAAATGTTTATGTATTTTGTGGCTTTTATTGACACAAGGCACAAAGTTTAGTCTGTTTGCATAAATAAGGGACGCTAGTGAATGGTAAAAGGCTTGCACTACGTGGACTAAGCTCTGAGCTCTGTGCCGTGTTTTGAGCTCAACGGTTTAGCCAACTTGCGTGGCAATTTCCTTGAGGGAAATTAGAAAACTTTGGCGCTATCTCAGCGCACAACTGGGCACAAATATTTTCGGCAAACAAACAAACCTTTCGTGTATTGTGGCGAGTCGAGTCGTTCATTTGTTGGCTCTTCTCACACAAATTTCTATACTCACTCCATAGCCACTAGCCCGTAGCCATTGTGTGGCCATAAAAAGCGATTCTCCCTTCTTTCCCTCCCAGGCAGAAAGAGATACAAATCTAGCCCAAAATGTAAAAATTTCCACGTTTATGTGTTTGAGGTTTTCGCAGTGTTTTTTCTTCCACTTTATGTTTTCTTATTCGTATTTGGATATATTTGTTGTCTTTAGCTCTTTCCTTTTTTTATTGTTGTTGCTTTGCTGTGACTTGAATGCTGTTTAAATTCGATTTTTTCGTTCGAAGCTTCCCTTTTTGGTCTGCATACAAAGTGAAAAATGATTTTTATGACTTTCCAAGCAGCTGTACAAATGATTCCGCTCACTCGTTTGCTGTTTATTTCTATCGCATCGCAAACGCAACGCACCGACTGCGTCTATTGACTATAAAAATATATTTTATGGAGAGCACATAAATTTCATTTACACTTTTGCCGTAGAAAACTACACCCCAGTTGATAGTTGTGATATTGTTGTTGGCTCTGCCATTGCACTTCGGTGGTCGCATCGATCATAAAAATGGAAGCAGGAAGAAAATGCTCGCATCGCCTGCGGTATTATAACCGTAATAGCCATAAGTGAGAGGGAAACATGCTGCCATGTTGCAGGAGAATAAGAATAGATAAGCATAAGTCAGCCACCGCCGAGGGAGCTTTAAAAGTCAAACACTAAGCTGGGACAAGGTTTTGAGGGAACTAAGGGACACTCACTCAACTTTTTGTTATTTGACAAGTACCTTAGCACAATTTTAATTAAATTTATCAACTGGTTTTGGTCGGTTGGTCGGTCGGTATGCCTGTTAATGGCTCTGGAAAGCCGCAAAATCCTCATCAAAGTAGCTTTGCAAAATTGGCAAAAGTTTCCGAAATTTCTTTTTGTGGACGGGGACGTTCCGGAGACTTGAACTCACCTTAGGAGCTCGTGTTTAAGCAGCCCAAAAGCTGAAGAGCTGAGCTGACGGCGCGTTTACACGATTTCAATTAAAGTCAAGACTCGCGAAATGCATTTATCATCTTTGTTGGATGGAAATCACTTCGACTTCAATGTCACCAGCAGCCAAACAGCGACCGGCAACTCGAGCGCAGCAGACGAAATTTTCCAAAGATATTTCAATTTATTTTCTTAATTTGCTTTTTCCCTTTTTTTTATTTTTATTTAATTTTTTTTTTTTTTTTTTGTGGTTGGCTTTTATTTTTTTGACAACTTTTCGCGTCACTTGAAACACAACGCAAAAACGAGTAGCGACCGAAACTGAACTCAAACTCAAACTCGGACTCGAACGCGAACGCAAACGCGACTTGAGAATTCCAAATTCAGAGACTGGGAAAATTGAGATCCAGACGTAGATGCTGCTGACCGAAGCGTTGCCGTGACACGTGCGTGCGGCGCCGCAATGGAAAACCAACTGAAAAGCTGAAAACTCAAACACAGCCAGCAGCAGCAGCAGCTGTTTTTGGGCCTCGTCGCTCGACGCGAGTCAGTTTCCTGTGCGCCTGTCGAAAGTGTTGCCAGCACTCGGCTGACGACTGCGACGACGACTGCGACAGCGGCAGCAGCAATCAGCTGTTGTCAGAGTCAGGCGGTAAACAAACCTTTTGAGTTCCACAAGGCGCAACTGGTGTACCAGCCAATGGCATCCACTTGGCATCCACAGCAACAGCTGATGTGACTTGTTGACGTTGCGCAGCGCTGCAAAGCTCTCTCCCTCGCTCTCATTCTCCCGCTCTCACTCTCTGGCAGCTCCTCTCACGCCTTTGCAGCCATTTTGTTTGTTTTGCTTTTGGCGTGTGGATTATGTGTGGCGTTGCTTTTTATGAATGGACATGAAACACGCCTTTCTTTGTTCGCTGCCTTGTTTTTTCTTGCTGTCTTTTGGCGCGCGAAATTTTTGCTACCTGCGTTTGTGATTTCATTTTATTTATTTATAGCGAAAACTTGTTCTTGGCCAAAAAGCTAGCTAACTGCCAAACATGGCTAGTTGGCTGTCAGAACAACACACACACACATACACACACGCACAGCTACTGCCAAACATTTGTACATTTGGGAATAGCAATCGCTTGGCCGTTGGCCACTTGGCGTATGTGTAATAAATCAACAAATGAAATGATTTAGTGCACACACTTTTTCTCTGCACTCTATTTCAGACAACAACAAAACAAAAGCACTGACGAGAACAACAAAATGGCGTTTTAATACACTTGGCAATGCCGTATGAAAATATGTTTAAACCCTTTTTGAGTGGCCATAAAGCGTTACGGTTTTATCAGGCCGCTTTCCATGTTCCACTTTTTTTTGTTCGCCCCATTTTTGCCAGCTGCTTCATTGTTAGATTTATGTTGGCCAACTCACACACACATTTGTCATTTCAGTATGTGTTTCAATTTACTCGCACTCACTCTCTCTATCTATCTATCTGGTTGGTTGTTATTATTTATTTATTTACTTAGTTGTTGGTTGGTGGTTGTATTTTTTCACACATTTGTTGATTAACTTAAACCGTTTATGATGCCCATTCAGTTGATTTACGACAACAACTTAAATAAATGTATTATTTATCTACAGCTAACATATGTTTAAATTTTCCATTGAAATTTATCAAAACTCGAAGTCATTCAGTGTCAGCATAGTTTCTGCGACAACGAGTATTTGATCTAATATTAAATTTGAGCTATTAAACATGATGGCACAGGCCATAATAATTCCGCCCAAGGGGAAAGAGTGAGAGAGAGCTGAAAACCCAGGCCAGCCCGGTTACCCCAGAAATATGTCCAAGTGAATTGAAAGGATTATCGCGCTGGGTTGTGAAGCCCAAAATGCTTTTGGTTTTTGCGGTTTAAGTGAACAGTTGCCATGGCAGCTGCTCTTTGCCTGCTTTTTGGCAATGCGAATCTCAGCAGCTGGAGGGGGCGGGAGGAATGAATGTTCAGGGGAAGAGATAGAATGGAGAATGGCGCTGTCAAGTCAGCATTTCCTGTTTACTATGGCGGGCACTTTAGCTCTCACACACACACAAAGTGACACACACACACACACACACATAGAGACTGGGAGACTAAACCGCAGAGATGTTGTCGTTGTCGTTCGGATGCCAGCGGATATAGTGCTTCAGCTTTGGCATCAGCTACTGCCAGGCTTTAATGCAAAGCAGCTGAATTGGATTTGGCATAATATACATGTATGAGAGAGTGTGCTTGTGTGTGTGTGCTGGGTATGCTGTGCGTCCAAATGGCAGCCACATTTAGCTGGCGGGACAACAAAATGGCTGTCAAATAACTTCCGGCTAACGTTTCGCTTTAATTTTGTGGGGTCACGTGCAAAATTGAGGCAAAACGACAGTCACGCTGAAAATCAACAGTAGAAAGCGAGCTTTCCCCTTCCCCTTCCGCCTCTCCAACCTTCCCCTTTCAGCCCCACACTCCATTAGCTCTGTGTCATTCTGAGCACATTATCAAATGTCTCGTTGTCATTTTGCGTCGCAGATTTGATTGTGTCCTGGAGCTGCTTACGTATTACGGTTGCTCCAGCTCCAACTCCAGCTGAATGTGTTCGGCGCAAATCGATGCAATTGAAAAATAATTGAACGTTTGAAATGTTTATTGAATGTCAGTCGGAATCGAAACGAATCGCAACGAAGCGAGGAGCGTTTTAGTTGAGTTGAGTGTAATGTGTAATGTGTGAGCAGTGCGTTTTATCCCTCGGGCTGTTATCCTGCCAGCCTTTTGCATATCTAATGGGTCTCCACTCCTGCTCTCAGGTTGTGGCATGCGGTGCTCCAACATTCCTCATGCCACGCACGTCTGCCGCGTGTGATAAAAAAGAAAAGTTATTGATTGGATGTTTAGCGGTAGCTGCTGCTTTAACGACACTTAGGCTCATAATTGAGCCTGTGATATGTGTGTGTGGCCAAGAGAATGTCGCAGCTGTGACAGCCATAATAATGTGACGTGTGTCCAACTAACACCAAGTTGCTGACACAGTTATTAGCGCATAAAACTGATTTAGTTAAACGCTTTTAGTATGTGTTTAATACTATTTAAGATATGTCAAGGTTCACTTTATCCATTCTTGAATTGAGAATGTTTCTGCTTTCTATTGGGGTAAAAATCAATCTGATTTTATTTATAGAACTTCTTTTCTGGATTTTCTTTTATAAGTTTAATTTAAAGTTTATTTTTTTAGAAATAAGTCAAGAAGTTTTTTACAAACTTGTTCTTGGCTTAAGAATTTACGTTCTTAGTTAAATTTTCACATATTACAAACTTGATTCACGATTTTATTCTTAATTTAAGCACGTTTGTTCTGTGTGCCTATAAACTTAAAGCAGCTAAAGCAGGAACAAAATCAATCATTGTTTGTGGAAAATTGATAAATATCTTGAGCTCTACACACACATAAAGCAACTGGTTCGAATTTGATATAAATTTAATGGACCTTAACCGACACATCTTTGATGTTAAATGAAGCTTTGTGACAAACTTCAAATGCAAAGTTGATTATGGCTAAGCTTGTGACAACTTGACACATCTGAGCTGCTCCAAGGGAAAGACTTGAGCACAAACTCTTTTGCAGACTGAGTGAACTTTCGCCCAAGCAGTCTAGCAATTTTATTTAAGCTTGCTTCCATATGTGCAACATCCAAAGCCATTCAAGCCAGCCATTAAAGCGGTAGGGGAAATTTGCAAAAGTTGCCTTAAAACTACCTGTCTGTTGTTATACCCGGTACCCGTAGGGTAGAAGAGTATTACAATTTTATGTGAATAATAACTACAGTACGAGTATTTTTGACTACTGAACATGTAGTACTACATACATATATATTTTCTACTCTATTTTGAATGGAGTACCTTATCAATATAGCATATATAATATATAGCCCTTGGAATATTATACTATTCTTACAATATACCAAATTAATATATTAATAGTGTAATTTATAGATATGCCTTATATACCGTTAAAATAAATACATATATATATATTTTTTTTTCGTACATTCATTTTGTATTTTCTTACCATACATATGCCACCCATTTACTAAAATATATTATGGGTTATTAATAATGTTAGATGTTAACAATATTACCCAAAATACAGTACAATTATTTTATAAGATATATTCTAGAATAACTATAAAATTATTTCTTAAATTTCTTATGCAATTTTTATCTGACCGCAACAAATTTTTCTTTAAGCCTATTGATATCTCACAGTCGTGCGCACCCGACAGTACCTTTCTTACTCCCTGTTATTGTTGTTGTCATTGTGCTTTTATTTTCCTGTCTCCGCAAAGTGCAGGAAAAATTATTATTATTTTTTTAGAGCCCTCTCTGAGCTCTAGAGCTTCTTTTCTTTCCTCCTGCAGTTTAATTTTCATTTTTATTCTCTGCTAGCAAATTTAATTATGCATAGTTCTTGTGTCAAAGGCAACACAGCCCTCATCTTCGTAAATTCTTCAAAGCAAATGACACAGTTCTTTGCACCTCGACAACCTTTGCCCGAGGTGCCAAAACATGAAAATCAAACATTTCATCTCAAGATATTTTCAACCGAATGTCTTAAGGGTAAATCATATTTTTATGTGGCAGATAAAAGTCAAAGTTGAATTTAACTCAAACAAAATTTTTATTCCATGTGTATTTATATCACATTCATAATCTTCAAATTGTAATTTAATTTCGCATATTGCTTAAATATTTTATTGTACCTAAAGTTTGACATCTTTTTCATTGTGGCATTCAACTTTAATGTAATTTTCAGCAGTCAAAAAGTATGAATTACTGAGCTAAAGCTGAAGCTTGTTTATTTAATATTTATTCCACATTAAAATCGTATTATTGCAGTTCAACATTCAAGTTGTATTATAAGAAAAGTTTTCTGAAATTGTTTTGAACACATTTTTTTTGTGAAAGCTTTTCATTAGTCGAAAAGGTTGCAGCACATTTAATATTTATTGCTGTAGTTTAGTTAACGTCGCTGTTTGCAGCACAAATCAACTCGGTATTTATTCATATTTTATTGTCAAAACAAAATTTTACTTCTTGGAAATGTTTTCGCTTTTCACCGTAAAACACATACGAGTGCGTAGACTGTTGTGACCAGCCCTTTGTTTTGTTTATGCCACTTTTGTTTGTTCGAGTGGGCCAAAAAAATGAAAAAAAAAAATAAGAGCAAAAATGCTTTGTAAATCAAGCGGAGAGAGACAAGTTTATCGCAGGCTTTGCTGACGGATGATACGAGCATTTTTTTCGGGTATTGTCAGCTGTTCCAAGTCCCAAGCAGCAACAATGAAAACTTTTTTCCACCATTTTTGTTTTTTTTTGTGGGTTGGCTATTTTCGGAGCTTTGCTTTGGGTGTGTGGGAGGAGTGGCTAAAAAAATTTATTATTGTTAATATTTGCGTTGCTGTCGCTGACACATTTATGATATGTGGGCCCGTTTCCCATTAGAGTCGACCTCCGCATATTCCCATTGCCTACTTGGCGGCGACGCCACGAAGCCTTTGAGCTGACGAATTTCAATTGTATTCGCACACACACACACACACTCATAGCTCCATAAAATACACACTCACACATACTCGAAAGCAATTTGTTAAATGAACACATGAAATTACGTGGCTGCAGCCGTAGAAGTGTCGACAATCAACAGACCCCAACGGTTCCCCCACAAGCCAAAGGTCAACATCGTCACGCCCAAAAAATGCAGCTGTTTAATTGATTTTTTATTGAAGACGCTTGGCGATGTTCCTTAAGACGTGGGTGAAGACAGCGAGTCGAACTGCGACTGACACAGGCGAACCTGCCCAAGGACGTGGCGAAAGGATGCCAGGCAGAGCAAAGAATGAGGGAAAGGAGTCGGGCAACTCGCGTGCAATTTATCACGAAATTCCCCAATTAGCGAGCGTTAAAGTTGAAACAGTTCCGCGCGAATCTCTTCTGCCTCACTCGCAATTAAGTCGTAGACTCCACGGGTTGTAAGGGATGAAAGGCGAATGGATGGAGGCGCTGAAAGCGGGGACTGCTCTTGAAATATACTGTAATCAGGGCCGAGCGTATTAAGTGCCTCAAGAATTTATTGTCATTGCAACTGTCAGCTCATAATGTGGATCGTGCAGTTATGTTAATTAACTTGTTGAACGAAGCCGACAGGAAGCCAACAGCAGTACTTTGAATGGATGGCCAGGATAAGCGGCAAGATTGAAAGACGGAAGCAGGATGTTAAGATAAAGCCAACACCTTTCAAGTTGTGTGCATACATATATGTATTCAGCTATAGAAAAGGCGAAGATTTAAACGCTTTAAACAACGCTTTTATTAAAGCTAATTAAGTTTGGTTTAATTATGTGGCTTATGGAAATATTTTCTCCTCAACAAAATTTTATATTTTGTTCCTTTCATTGGACTATGGTAGGAAATGTCTTTGCCTGACTTTATTCTAACTTTAACTTTTCTGTGTTTCTTAAATATTTATATTTCCCCACTTATGACTATCTCATTACCTAATAATGTGCTTAGTTAGTTCTATTACTTGAAGTTATTTAATAAAAAATCTGGTAGGGTTTGTTAAAATCTGCATTATTTTTCTCTAATTCAATATATATTAATTAAATATAATTTGATTCGCTTAAGCATCAATTGCATTTCTTCTGCATACGCATTGCATAAAATTTCGCTGAAAGTTGCTTTCGATGTAATTATAAGTCAATTGAGTTGAAAACTTTATTTAACTGTTTATCTTTATGCTGTGCAATGATAAAACAAATTAACTCAGCTCTCAGCTCAACTTTGTTAAAGTAAAACAATTTTAATTGATTTGTGAAATGTTTAAATATAACTTATTCTAGCAGCTCCACCATTTTGGGTAATTGCTGCAATTTTATAAAATACATTTTAATGAGAAATATGTAGTTTAATTAATTAGATTAATTATATTACCACTTAACTTATTTCTAAACTACTGCTTGCTAGGGCCTTCGGCTTGATGAGAAATATACTTTAGGCAAAAAATATTGAAAATGTTATTTTGATTAGATAGAGTCTAAATTAATTTCACACATTTTTTCTCTTTAAATTAAATGAACACGCAAACTAATTGCGTCGAAAATGTTATTTAAATTAATTTCAAATAAATTAATTCAAAATAATTTAATAATTTTAATTTTGTCTTAATAATATTCAAATTATAGAGACCAGAACGTCTCTTGGACAAATCTGCGCTCACATGCCATTTTTATTGTTATTAATTACCATAATAATATATAAATTATCAAAACCAGAATATATCAAAATTTAAACAAAATTGTACACACATGCAATTTTTTTTATTTCTAAATTCACCTTAATGATACTCAAAATTTTAAGAATAGAATATGTTAAAATTTAAAGAAAATCTCTGCATACATGAAATTTTTAAGTGCTTACAGAACATTTGAATTTAGTCGCTGACTTCAGAATTCTGTAAGCACAACATTTCACATTGCCACTACCAATTTTTAGTGCTCTCTTTAAGCAGTTTGCTGCGACATTAAGGTAATTGACCCCAAAAAGAATTACCTTAATCAGCAATTTATGAGCACAGCAAGTGTAATGTCGACTACATACTTAGCTGCAATCATGCATGTGGAGCTTCGTCGAGTTGAATGCACTCATTTGAGCACATTCAATGGGCGACAATTGGCTGTCAGTTGAATAAACTTGACTCGCTTAATCCTTACACGAATGTCTTTCTAATGCTAGATAGTGTGTGGAAGCAGTTGAATGAGCTCTCAAACTGAAACACAATCGGATTTCCAATTTCCCAGCCAAGAAGTCATTAAATAAAGATACAGAAATCAGTTTATTGCTCAGCTTGCTTCAACAATATAATAACAACAAGCAGAGTTAGTAACTAACTAAAGTTTTGCTAGTTTAGAGTATATACAAGATGCAAATACATTGAGCCATTTGTTTGTTTGTGTTTTGGCTCTTTTTGTCAGTTATTGCCACGACTGCAATTTCAGAAAGCTTTTCCAGCAAAGCCAGCGCAGTCACAACAACAATCAAAATGTGTGTGTTGGAGTGTGTTTTTGGGAGTGTGTGTGTCAGAGTGTGGTGTGTTGTGGTGTGTGTTAGAATGTGTATTGGAGTGTGTGTTATGTGTGCGTGTGTCTGTGTGTCTGTGTCTACCAACAACCCTGCATATGGTTGAGCTGCTGAATGGCCCCGCATCCGATGCGATTCTGCATGTAATCGGGAAAATTGCTCTGCAGCACACGCATCGTATTCCGCTTGTAATCGGGCACCGCATGGGTGACCAGCTGGCAGGTCTGACTGCGGTAGACGGGCTTAAAGTTCGTCTCCGCAAACGTGGAGTTGGTGTCCCAACGATAAACCTCGGCATCGCCCTCGTTGCGGAAGAATATCGCCGAGCCATTGTCGGTGCCAATGATGACCATGCGACTGGGTTTTTTGCCCAGATCTAAAACAAAGATACGAAATAGAAAGTTAATAATTTAACTAGCAACCCATTTGTGTTGTCAACTCACCAAGAATGCGACCATCGGCCACACCGCTGCGCAGATACTCGGACTTCAGCGAAAACAGTTTGCTGGTGCTCAGATATGTGAAGTAAAGTTCCGTCGAACCGCAATCGCGACGTATTAAAGCGATGTAGAGCACATCACGGGAACGACAGCCGGCGGAAACTGCCTTGGGCAGCACAACACGGAAGCCACGATCCGCCTGCAGATTGTACACAATAATCGCCCGATTCGCCGCATCACTCACGTAGATAAAGCAACCGCCATCGGGTGCATAGTCCACCACAAGATACTGCAACCGAGAGCTGCTCGAGGTGAGACCCTCGAGGGAGACTGTCTTCAGCACTTTGCCTGTTTTCACGGACATTGCGACCACCTTGGGCGCACACTTGCGCACCGGCGTCTCCAGTGTGTTGACTATGCCTGTGTCCAGTACCCAGAGCACTTCATTTTGATCCACCACAAGATCAACCACCGATTGCAGCGCTTTGCAGTTGCCCTCCTCTTGCAGATCCCAGCAGGGATAAGGCTTGAACGTGGTGGAACAGGTGCCCGGTTGAATGGTGGTCTTCACCAGCGTGGCGGGCACGCCCTTGCGATAACGAGGCAACGCCAAGTAAATGGTGTCACCAATCAGCTGAGCACGCGTCGCAATCACATTCTTGGCTATATACTTGCCGGAGCTCTTGAAGAGCGACTTGGTGCTGGCGCAGGGGAACTCAAACTGTCCGCCCGTCCACTGAATGGGCTGTGTGTCGGAGTGCGCGCGATCCGGTGTCCACAGGCCGTACTTGGTGCCCTGACTTCCAGCGCGTTGGGCAATGCAGGCGAGGATTAACACGATTAAAGCCAGCAGCTGTTGGCTGTTGGCTAGTTGTGAGAAGTGCATCTTTATGATAACTCTTCGAGAACTGTGGCTGTGGGGTTTTGCGCCAAGAGTTGGCCAACTTATGCGCTTATATAAGCCCATCGAATGCGGCCACAAATCAAAGACGTGCTGCAAGCCAATTTCTCAAATTGCAAGTACTCTTTTTTTGGGTGGAAGAACCTTGATGGCATCGCAGAGCCAAAAAACAAGTGCAAAGAGTGTGTGAGAAAGTGTGTATGTGTGTGCGAGAGTGTTCGAGTTGGCAGCCAATTGCATTAAAAATAATTGAAATACTTCACGCGCAGAAGCCGCATCAAAGCAAAACAGTCAAACAGTGAAGCTAGCTTCAAATGAATGAATTTGAGTATCTGCATTTTGTTTAATTTTCTAGTTTAGCATTGCATGGCATAGCAATTTAAAATTAGTATTCTATTTTTTCTCAATTTTGTTTATATATTTGAATACAACTGTTAAATGTTGTATATAAATAAGTCTATTCCTCTTATACTTGTAAATTTGTAATTTGAATTATATGTTAGTAATCACTCATTATTGAAAATTCGCTTTTATTTAACTGCATTAAAAAACTGAAGTAACTTATGTTCTTATGTTAAAATTAGCTGTATTTTTATTAAATATACAAATTTTTTAACAAATATAAGAGTCAGTTGTAGTTTATATTGTGTCTTCACTGTACCTAATGCAGTGTGAAATGAATTTGCCGCCCACTGCAGTGAGAGCTTGGCCTATGGCCAGCTAAGCCAGCTAAGTGCATTCTATTTGCAATTGCTTTGCATTTGCTTCTTCATCGTCATCATCATCATTGTCGTCATCATCATCATTCATCATTACCAGCGGCATATTTGCGACTAATTGATGTTGATGCACTTGAAATCATACACCAATTGATTAATCACTCAAACGCGGCTTGAAATATTGAAGGCAAACACATAATTGACAACAGCACAAAGCAAGAGCGAATAGTTGAAGAGTAGAAGAGCTTCGATTTTATTAATAGAGTTAACTTATCATATAATGGCTTTAAGTAAATCCTGCACAATCAAAGTAGCTACAGGCGAACACACAGACTGTCTGCGAGGATGCTGAAAGTTTTTCCTGAGCGTCGCGACATGTTCGGCATGCCAAAATGTCAGACCCAAAAGCCACGCCCAACAATGCGACATGTAATTTGCCTCTTTCTTCCTTCCATTTCGCTTTCTGTTGCTTCCTTTTTGGCCTTTATTTCGGGCAAAACAAATAGCAAACTGTAAGAAAATTGTCTGTGGTCACGTTTGTCTTGTCGTCTTCGACTCTCTGTTAAATGGGCCGATCAACTTTGCTGGCCACAGCAACTTTTTTCCCCCTACAACCAGCGAAGGGAAAAATTCACATAAATTATAATAATATTTCAAGTTTTTGGCTTTTGTTATTTGCGGACTATTACAGGGTATAAAGGCTATTTGCGGACAGTGATTGATTGTATCTTTTGATCTAACGAAGGGGGAAAAATATGCAGAAGTCAGAAAGTTGTAGGGAATACACGCTAAATGGCGACACCAAGGCAACTAATAGTATATTTTGAATATATTATACATATATATTTATTTACGCTTGACTGTAAATAATTCTATATATTCTCTTACTTTAAAATATATATGATTTAAAATATAATTATTCAATATTTTACTGCGGGTATTCGAATATATAGTCGTGCTTATTTCAGTGCTAATTATTATACCTACTACGAGTCTTAGTTGTTTTTGGCTAATAATCTGGTATATTATATTATATCAAAATACCAAATATAACATTTGGTATAATTTTAGTATTTTTACTATATTAACCTGATATATTCTAAAATGAATACAGCACAGTTTTGCTTTTATTCAAAATGGGCAACGGGTATCTCACAGTCGAGCACACTCGACTTTCTTTCTTTATTGTTTTGCTATTAATTTATTGCGGCCTGAGTTGTGTTTTTGCTTGCGCTTTCGCTTTCGTTTTAATCTTTGACTTCGTTTTGCGCTTCTCCAACTTTCTTTTGTGTCAACGTTTGCTTTAAGCTGCGACTCTATGTCGTTTTATTTAATTTCGTTATTCTGCGAATTAAATGATTTGTCATAAAATAAATAAACGATGTGTCACATTAAGTAGCAGATACTCTTGCTTTGAATATGGCTAATTAATAATGGGGAAATCCAAAAATATACAAATATATATAAGTATATTATTTGGACGATTTATTTATTATTTCATAGTTTCAGTCAACTTCCACAAAAATTCAAGTATTTTTATTTTCCCAAAATGTTGCTAGAGAATTTTGACTTCGACTCGCCTGCAGTAGTAAATTCGCATATTTATTGATTTTATTGAAATACAATTATTGTTGTTGCATTCGTTCATTTGGCATAAATGTTGCACAATTGAACAGATTGCAAATGTCTTTTGCAATTTGTTGGCATTTTGTGTATATTTTCGAGTTGTCTGCAAATTGCAACGGAATTTATTGAATACGAAATACTTTGAGCCATTTATGGGCACACCAAATGCTGTCAATGGCCAGGTTTATTATTTATATGTATGTATATAGTATACACACAACAATACTCACATATCAGCAGTCAGAACAGTCGACAGTCAGTCGGACAGATATCTGAATTGAACATGCGACTCGTGTGAAGATTTTTGCATGATTTCGTTGGCGTTGTCATTGCTCGTTTTTCGTTTTTCGCTTTGGTATTTGTTTTTTCATTATTGCTTTTATTTATGAAAGCGCATAAATATTTATCTACAGCTCGTGCAGCTCGCATCGCTGGCAGCTGATGCCCCGCAACAGACAAGCATTCGCCCACGCACACACATACACTCAACAACACACACATCTATGAGTTATAAATTTGCAGATTATCATCAAAAAAGGCAACTTGCGACAGTTTATTAAAATGATTTCCACACACAAATCCAATCTGCTTTGAGTTCGAAATCTGCGGAAGTCAGTTCACGGCTTCCTCTCTCTTTCTCTCTCCCTCTCTCTTACCTCCCCTTCTCCTTGCCAAAAGGGTCAACTCGATTGACCCATGTAGCGATTTTATTGATCTGTTTTTGCTCCAGCTTTAATTCATACTGTGCTGCTGCTCTCAAAGCGCAGCTTGGCCATAATTCACTGCACATATTGCTCCTCTCTCTCTCTCTCTCTCCATTCTTCATCTCTTTCCTTTCGTCGAACAAAAGCCAAGCAGCCAGTTGGTCATTGTGTCCACACGTTGCCATTGAGAGATGCTGAGATAATCAGGCAGTAGAATTTATGGCTGGTCACGCATTGTTGACGCTTCGCTTGCATTTGAACTCACGGGGTCAAGGGTCAACTGCAGAGTTCATCAGCTGCTAAAAATATTACTTAAAATCCCTGCAAAAAGTGAGCTTTGTAGGGGGCACCCGGATTTGAACCGGGGACCTCTCGATCTGCAGTCGAATGCTCTACCCCTGAGCTATACCCCCAGTTGAAAAAGCAGGCGACAAAAGTTATTGTTGATCTCACAAAGCGAGACGAGACGAGAGATAAAAAAAAAGAAGAAAGAAGCACACAAAAAAAAGAAGACAACGAAACCAGTCGAGAGTTCCGACTGTGTTTGCTTATCGAATATTATTTTTAAATTGTCAATATTGAAAGTCAACTGATAAAGTTAACAGCAAGTGTAATAAACATTGCAGTTAAAGGTTTTGGGCATTGGTTTTCCGCATTTTCCCATCGTTGCAGCGAACAAGTGTAAGTCATGTGTGTGCATCAATTAAAACAGAAAACTGACGACACAAAAGCTGCGAATGCTGCGAATCGCAACACGCGCTGCAAACATATTTCGGTGTCAACTTCCGCACAAACTGTGAAGCGAAGCGGGTGGCAAATAGCAAATGGCAAATGGCGGAAAGCGGGGCATACATGGCGGCTGTGTGCTTCCGCTGTGTCGCAAAATGGCGTGCAGCAGACGTGCTGGCTGCCCAATAGTACGTGTATGTGTGTGTGTGTGCGTGTGAGACACATGTTTCCTCATGTTTACCAGACGACCCCGAATTGGTAGCCAAAGAACACGCGCTTGCCATCAAGTGTCAAGTGTCAAGTGAAGCGTCCAAAAATCATGCGGCTATAAATATAAATAAATGCGCCAAGCGCCGCGACAGTTTTACATAATCAGCAGCAGTCGAAGCTGCACTCAAATCTCGAACTCAATAGAACAACTCACAAGCTCAGCAATGACCAAATTGCTGTCCGTGTTTCTGCTCTCGCTACTCGCTGCAGCTTGTAGCGCCGGCTACAGCTCCTCCAGCGATTCGTCCAGCTCCAGTTCGAGCAACACGATTGCCGGCAGCAAGTGCGACAAGAATCCGCTGACGGAGCTCACCTTCCAGCTGAGTGGCAGCAATCTTCACTGGCCCTGCGACTCCACCAAGAACATCTATGTCCAATCCGGTCGCTATGTGCCCCGCAATGTGATTGTCACCCGTGCCCAGCTGCAACGCGACTCGGCGTTTGTTGCACTTCCACGGTACAAGCAAGGCGTTCCCTTTACCCTGGGCAAGGTGAACCTGAAGAAGGGAGAGTGTCTGGCCAAGATTGCGCCGTATCCATGCTGGGCCATTCAGGAGGAGGGCAACTGTCAGGCGCTGCAGTCTGTCGTCGATGTGGCTGTGGATCAGAATGTAAGTGCAATTAAATTTGATATTCCACGAATCACACACACACACACACACACACATACACACAACCCTCACACACACTCGCTCACTTAGTTTGTTGGTCAGTTGTCAGTGTTGCTGGAAAAGCAATTTGTTTCTTTAAACCTGAAACTTGCGGCGCATTTTTTAACAGTTTTCGCACTGCATTAAATGCATTCACTCACACACACACACGAACACTGACTTGCACAGACACACATTTACATCTATAGACATCTCTTTTTTACACCACGAAATTGCTTTTTTAATCAAATAAAATACAGTGCCAAGTGGCGTGTGGCAAGCGGCACAAATAAAGTTCCATCCCATGGTAAATGGAATATTATAAAAGTCAACATCAAACGCTTGGTTATCCCTCTGTTTTCCCTCTCTTTCCCTCCCTCTCTCTCTCTCTCTGTCTGTCTCTTTCTTTTTAACACTCTCACAACCTCTCCAGCGGCAGTTCAAGGGAAAAGCAACTCGGTGAACTCCATGGAAAATAAAAATGCTGATAAACTCAATTGGTATTGAAGAACTGTTCATTTGTCAGCCAGTTTCAGTTTTATCAGCCAAATTCAAGTTTAACAGCTTGTGTCGCAGCTCATTCGGCACTTGAGATACTTGAACTATATTTCCGATTCATGATTAACTTGACTGCATTCAGATCGATAATGCAGATTTAACAACTGAATAGTGTGAATTTAAAGACCGACTTCTTATTTACATCATTTAAATTTGAAGTAATTAAAATATTTCAACCACAAAAAGACAATATATATTATATGTTGAATTTATGAACTGTGTATATTTCTGACTCAGAGATAGAAAGCCAAATCACATATAATAAATCATTTTAATTTTATATCGAATAACTATGTCTAAAAAATAAGAAATATGCAAAATACTTAGAGTATTTATTTCCACCAATTATTCCATATTGAGTTGCATAATTCAAATTAAATTAGGTCTGCAAGCCTTATAAATATAATATAAATCAATGGACTATACTTGTATAGTAAATATTGTTACTTTTAATTACATCAATTTCTTGTTCATTAACTTAACATACGAATGTGTTTCTTATTAAAATCACATGAATTTTAAGTAGTTACAATACTTCAACAACCATAAGGGCAGTTCATATAAATTTTAATCAGTTATAATATATTGAGTTAACGTAATTTCCTATCGAAAATAACAGTCAACACTGAAAGCACGTTCATCATTGAGAATATTTCTTTACCCTCTTAATTATGTCTGTAGGTTTTGCAAATATAAATCAATACACTATAAAGTAAATATTGTACATTGAAAATATTTAAATTTCAAAAAGTTCCCATTGATTTCTATCAGTTATTAGATAAATATATTTAAAATTTATTAACTCTATTTAATTTCATAGGGAATGATAAAAATCAAAAGACAGAACTTAAACTTTATGCCTCAAATAACAAATCAATTTTAAACTCATAAATATGTGTAATAAAAACTACATTGAATACTGCAAGTTTAAGCTTTAATATTGAGAACACTTCAGTTTCAAAAAGTTCTAATACTGAAAAAACTATTAAAGCATTTCACATTAATATCAATATGTTATTAGCTGTGGACATTGAGAATTTATTGCATTTATTTAGTTGCTTCGCAAATGATAACAATCAATGGTCAAGGCACAAGCAATACATAGAGAGTATTTCATAATCAACTATAATTGAAACTCATCGACAATAATTAATGCTTAGACAATCGGTCAGCAGTTGAAAAGTAATGTCAACAAACAAATGCTATGAAAACAACAACAATAACAATAATAATAAAGCAACAATGAGGCAGTGCATTTGTTTATTTAATGGCAATTCAGCAAATTTGCACAATTTGTTGTGGTTCAAGTGCAGACAGAATTAATTGCAGAATTGTTGACAAATTCCGGCAATTAAAAATGCATTCGAATAAAAAGAATTTTTATTTGGTGTCTATGGCCAATAAAGTGATTTATTTTTATTTGTGGTCTATACTAATTAATGGATTTATATTTTATTTTTTAGGGTCTGCTGTGGGCTTTGGACGTGGGCATTGTGAACACTTTGGAGCAGCCAATACGTCGTTGCAGTCCCAAGATTGTGGCCATCAACACGGCCAACAACAAGGTGGTCAAGAGCATTGATCTCAGCGATCTGGTTACTTCCGAGTCGCGACTGCAATTCATTGTCATCGACTACTCCAAGGACAACAAGCCCTTTGTGTAAGTAGAAAATTTTAGTTGCATGTGCAAAGAGTTTGGAAGTTTCTCAAAGCTCTCGTATTGCAATCTTATCAGTTGAGTTCATTGATAAGCTTGCAAAGAAAGTTGCGCGATGTTTTCTAATGAAACAAAACCTCACCTACAATTCACCTACTTTCTCTCTTCTCCTCTCCCCCCACAGCTATGTCGCTGATGCTGGTGCACGTAGCATTCTAGTCTACGACATCACGGGTAACAAATCGTATCGCATTGTGCTGCCCCGAGCCACAGCGCCCACCAACGATGTGCTCTACGTGGCGTTGACCTCCAAGCCCGACGGCACCTCGACGCTCTTCTTCAGCTACCTGAGCTCCTCTCGCCTCTATTCCATCAAGGGCGAGTATTTGCGTGTGGGCCAAGGAGCCGGCTCCATCATCGATGTGGGACCCAAACCCTATGGCAAACAAGCTGTGCTCTTGGGCGCCGATGGCGGCACTTCGTTGTTCTTCCGCTACAAGGGCGAGAATGATATCTATCTGTGGGACTCGGAGACGTGCTTCAAGGCCTCCAATTTGCAGGAGGTGCAGCGTGGCGGCGACTGTCGTCTCTCCACTCAGGTGCTGCCGGGGCACAAGCGTTTCATGTGGGCACTGGAGAGCAACTTCCATGACTTCATCTCAGATCGCACTGGCTGCAATGGCGCCTCCATTGTGCTGCATCCCGTGGTGCGTGAATGCGACGATTAAGTTGTATCGAAGTGCAATCAATCAGCATTTTTTGATTAGTTAAGTTAAGTTTTTGTTATGCTACAATAAAAAGTTATTCAAGACAAAAAATAGCCACTGTTCATTTAGAAGGCACACTCGATGAAAGACATTCTTCTAGACATGTCAACTGGCTGTCCAGGCATAATAAGTAAGAAAGCTACAGTCAAGTGTGCTCGACTGTGAGATACCCGCTACCCATTTTGAATAAAAGCAATATTTTTTGCGGTATTATTCTCAAAATATACCAAATATACTCCAAAAATACTAAAAATATACCAAATGGTATATGTGGTATATCGATATAGTGCCGCATTTAAAATATACCATAGACGGCACAATATACCAGATTGTCCGCCAAAGCAACTCAGACCCCTAGTAAGTAGGCGTTTTTGCCCATACAAAAGTATTTCTTTAATAACTTCCACAATTTTTTTCTGATCGCAACCAAATTTTCAGGGATCATAACTACTATAGTTATTACCGTATATACCAAAATTCGTAACCCTAGCTTTAAAATTACGCTTGTTATTCGATTTTTGATTTGCAGGGGCGGAAGTGGGCGTGGCAAAAATTTGAAACAAACTTGATCTGCGTGCAAACATAACAAATGCTGTCGAAAAAAAATTATAGCTCTATCTCTTATAGTCTCTGAGATCTAGGTGTTCATACGGACAGACGGACAGACGGACAGACGGACGGACGGACAGACGGACATGGCTATATCGTCTCGGCTGTTGACGCTGATCAAGAATATATATACTTTATAGGGTCGGAGATGCCTCCTTCTACCTGTTACATACATTTCCTGCCGGCACAAAGTTATAATACCCTTCTACCCTATGGGTAGCGGGTATAAAAATATCTACCAAATTAATATACCGACAAAATACTAAGAACATAAGAATAAACGGGCATGGCTATATCGTCCCGCTGTTGATGCTGATCAAAAGTTTTTTTTAAAAAAGTTTTTTTTTTTTGATGGGGGCCCAAATTTAAAATTTCCTTTTACGCGTATAAAAAATAGTTTTGGAGACTCTCTTTATCTTTATCTTGGTCCTATCTTCGGTATCACTCTACCACTTTGCATCTACTCGTATATTATTTAGGGAACTCACGCAATTCAAACTTCCTATACTGCAGCAGATAATAGTTACTATATTTCATTGAATCACTTGAGAGATAATCAACATAGACAAAGCCCGCACTTGATAACAATTTTAGTCAGAAATCGTTATATTATTTATTAATATAACTTTCATGATAAGCGTGGACAATTTACCGGTAAAAATTCTGTGGCAAACAGAGTTTAACTCTAAAGTCGAAGAACATGCCTTCTGGGCAAGCGACGTAGATTAGTTCTCCTTGATTGCAGTAATAAAAACCTTGCTCCGTATCTCCAGAAAACACTTGATACTCCGTACAGTTTTTAAGATCAATACAAGCCTGTTGATACAAGTCGAAGATGCAGCCTGCTTTGCAGCTCTCATAATCCAATTTTCCAGCATTGCAGCTATAGAAACCAAATGCTGACTCTGCTTCATAGAGCTTGCTATCCTGGCAATCCTGATTCTCAACACAAGCGTGCAGCGTCTCATCGAAATATTTGTTCAGCGGGCATTGTATATACCTCAGTTGGCCATCGATGCAGTAGTAAAATCCATATTTATTAATCTCAGTTACCATTTCACCCTCTTGGCAGCTTCTCGGCGGTTGAACGCACACTCCCATGTTGGGCTCATACACCTTATCGTCGAGGCATTCCATGTAAATCAGTTTGCCATCCAGGCAGGTATAGAAGCCGTTAGGATTCTCCGCTGGATAATGGACACCTGACTGGCACTCCTCAGCCAAGTCAATGCCATGAACGGTAAGAACTCCCAGCAGCAGAAGTAACAGCTTGGTGAAAGGCATTTTAAAAACTACTGTCGAAATGTGCCTCAAGCACACTTTAAATGTCTAGAGATAAAACTCTGTCCAGATATGATAATGTCATAATCAGGAAGATAACCCAAATGATTTAAAAATCAATTATTATACTATTATTTCTTAAATAACTTGGAGAATTTTAATCGGATCGAACAGATCTTTTTGGAACACTTAAAGACTGTTTTTATTGTATGTAAAGAAATAAAGCTCCAATATTTATATTTTATTATTTATTTGATTACCAAACTTATTGCATTTAATTAGCCAACACTTAGGAAATTGAAGATTTGTTTAGTGTATTTCATTTTAGCAAAATAATTAAGCTCGCAGTTGTATATTTTTTGTGATTCGAAGGTGTTTAAACTTAACCTGTATTTAGAAACCTATAGACTTTGTGACATCGTTGACACTAATAATATTAGACAATTTGGAGACTTTTCGTTATTTATAGTATTTATTTATATTAAGAGTAGTTGAAGTCCTTTACCATGTTACATTTTATAAAAGTAATTTAATATTTACTTTGTTTGTGCATTTATGAATAACTAATTCAAAAATTTATACATTTTTGTATCAATGAGCATAATAAAAGTTGTAACTTTTAAGAGATACATATTTAGATATACATATGTAAATTTATTAAAGTACTACTCAAAAATAGTAACTTAACACAGTTTCGCATCAAGTTTTATTATCAAGTTGAGCAAAGTTGAAGGAAGTCAACAAGTCCCCCGCACACAAGTGAATTTAACCAGATCAAAGATGTGGTTATCAGGACAGTTCCCACGCTGCACAGCGTCACCTTTGGCCGCGCAGTGATAGAAACGATTGCAATCTGTCAAGTCACCAGATAGACCAATGCGTTGGCACTTCCCAAGTACTACTAAGTTATCACCGGGAGAAGAAGTCGAAGTTAAAGTTGAAGAAGTCAAAGGCGATGAAGTTGTAGACGAAGAAGTTGCAGAGTTTGAAGGTGGCTTGCCATGACGACACACAGAGCTGTGGGCATCAAAGTAAGTGTTTTCTCCCGGACATTCCTTTTGCAACAACACACCATTCACACAATAGTAATATTCATTGTCTGCTTCCGCAGCATACAAAACGCCATTTTTGCAATTATCAGCAGTGACAACAGCGATCAAAAGTAGCAGCGACAACAACTTTGACAAACACATTTGAAATACTGTTCCAACCAATGCGAAATAAAGTTTAAATACATCAGCTATGGAAACTTAAAACCTTGACCAGATATGATAATAAAATAATTAAATTATTAAAACAGTGACGCTTGCATTTGAAATTTATTCATTTAGGAAAGTGCAGATAATACATTATTTAATGATAAACAGGGGAAGAACTGAAAATTAAGAAACCGTTTCTCTATCAAAGGTAGACAGGTAAATCTCTCTGTACACAGACATCGCGCTGTTCATCGTAGTAGGCTGTCTCCGCGGGACACAATTGGTAGTGCAGTTGTCCCTTAACGCAAGTGTAGAAACCAGCAGCTGTCTCGGCAGGCGAAGTGCTAAAGTCCCTGCAAGTCTCCGCCAACTGGCGACAGGCTTGAGCATCCTCATCGTAGTAGTACTTGATGGGACAACGCTGATAGATGAGCTGGCCATGCAGGCAGTAGTTGAAGCCATACTTGCTATCAGCTATGGAGGATTCGCCTTCCTCACAGCTATCCGCATTGTAGCGACACATCTTGAAGACGGCATCGAAGTAGTGACCAACAGGGCACGAGTGGAAGGCCAGCTGACCAGCATGGCAGGCAAAGTAGGCATTGGCATTGTCCGAAGCGAAGCGTTCACCATCTCTGCAGACCACAAGCTTCCTATCCAGCTGTTTCTCCTGTTGCTGCTGCACGGCTCTTGTCTGCACAGGAGAACTACAACTGAAACCATTGAAGGTGTAGCCATCGCGACACTTCATCATCAGCGGATAGAAGACAGTCGGCTCGCCCCATGTCTCCTCCTGTTGGCAGATATAATAGTAGCTACTATTGGCAGCCCAGACGCCAGTCTGCCCCAGATAGCTGCAGCTGTATTGCTTTTGCGAACACTGTTCGCTGTCGCGTGGCAAGCTGCAGCTTTGCGTGAGCAGCGAGTAAGCTGCCCCATTGGTGCACTGACGTGGCGTGTCCACGTTGGCGGCACTGCACTCGTGGTAGCTGCGACAGTCGTAGGGATCGGGATAGATGCCCTCGCCCTGGCAGTAGAACTTGCCACGCACCGGCACCTTGCATCGTGGCTGCCACGTGCAACCGTAGGTCTCCTCGTCGCTGCAGTAGAAGCCACGTTCCGACTGGCAACTGGACATCTCCACAGTTTGCCACTGTCCGTTGATATAGGAACAGAAGCCCAGTGTGCTGCAGTCCACGCAAATGAAGCCAGCTAAACGTACATCCTGGCAAGGATTCGTCACCAGTTCAGCGGAGTCGATGCCCAGACTATAGTTGAGCAGCACCCTTCCTTGGCAGCCAACGAAACCGACACTTAGCAGTAGCAAGAACTCAACAGAACGCATTTCAAAAAACTTTTGAAGGTGACGATCGCAGGAAGGCAGCTTAAATAGAGCCAAGAAACAAGAGAACCCCAAAGATAAGCAAAAGATTCCCCCGAGACGAAATGTAAAACTCATAATTAAAAGATAATGGCAACTGGTTCATTACACATACAGATTGGCAATTAACTCTTAAATTAGCACGTGCCAAGCACACAAGACGAGAGCTCGGGTCGGAAATAGGTGCCATCGGGGCAATCCTGGTGCTGCAGTTGTCCATTCTTTGTGGAGCAGAAGAAATACTTGCGACAATTGGCGCTGTCGGCCATCAAACCGACATGTTCGCATCTGGCGGGCATCACAGTGAAGCCATTGTCATTGGGATCAATCGATGGAGAAAGAGTGGGCACCACCGATGAACTGTTGCCGGGGCGACATACATAATCCGAAAAGATTTCGCCGTCGTTGCAGCGATGCAGTGATGGATAGGTGACCACAGTGTCCTCGGCATTTTGATTCACCGTCGACTTGCAGACGTAGAAGATGTTCGGATTGCTGGGCCAAGCTGCCACGTAGCCCACATGGGGACATTGGTATTGGGGCTGAGTGCATACGGCGCTGTCCAGGGTGAGGGAACATTGACCGGTGCGTGCATCGAATGCCCTGTCATTGCCACAGTCGACGGCAGCCGCAACGAGCACAATGTCGAGGAAATAGCACATGTGGTATTTCTGGCAATCGTAGGGATCGGGGAAGATGCCTTGTGAGGTGCACTGGAAGTTGCCTTCGATGCCAAAGGGATGGCACGGTCCAGTGGCATTGGAGCAGGTGCCCAGGCGTATGTTGCAATAGTAACCGTTGGCCACATCACACGATTCGACGGGTATGTTCACCCAGCCGTTCGAATGCTGCACACAGGTGGCGAGCAGTTCACAGGACTCGCAGATGGGTCCAGGAGTCTGGCGACCTTCACAGCTGCTCGTCTCCCTGGGCTGGATGATGCGAGTGGTTACAGTGGCGGCCGTAAGTAATGTGATGACGTTGAGCACAAGCTAAGTGTGATAACATTAATCAGCATATTATTCAATTTCAGTAAACACACTTTTCGAGATCTTACCATGCTCCACAATAGCTTATCGAAGGACATTGTGAGTTAATTTGTGATTTAATTTGTTATTTTGAAACAGGTCTAATTGCTGTGAGTTACTTCAATTGTCTGAATTGATAGCGTGGCTGGGAACTACACAAAAGAAGTTTGACTCACAACCCAAAAATATAGCGGACGCCCAAAGGTAAAGATATCTTCTACTCTCCCACCATAATGAGAGCTGCTCTTTATATCAATTCGTGTGTATCTGTGTGAGTGTGTATGTCTTGCGAAAGTAAGATTACAGCCACAATAACAACTACAGTGATTGGAATGCCACCATGATGATGATGATGATGATGGGTAAATGGTTCATATTGACACACAAAAAAAATACATTGAACAATGGAGCAAATTCTTAGCTTAACGGCAATTGAAAGATGTAACTGTCTTACTGTTGTTTCTTAGTAAACAGGGAAACACTTAAGCGGTGTACAAACACTTAGAAATATCAAATATTTACATAGCGTTTTTTTTTTTTGATTGGATGCTTGCCAATTTAAATTTAGCGCGCAATTACATTTAAAGCTTCGATATCATCGATATCGATAATATAGCTTTTCAAACTGTATAATTTCTTACCGAATTACAGAATAGCGACATGTGGTATGTTTTTTATGCGGTTAAGCAATTTTTATCTAAAATTTTCTATTTTTGAATGATATCTGAGAACTGCACTCTAATGGCATTGAAGAAAAAGGTAAACAACTTTTTTTAACTTGGAAGTATCAATTTGTTTCAAATGACGCGCGCCTTAAAACTGTGCAAGCAACTAGATTCCAGTTATGGGCAAATTCAGTATATTGGTATATTTAAGATATGTTCCTAATGGTCACACAACGACAATAGATTGACACACTAGTCCTCACAATATTATTATTATTAGTAGCTTTAAATTATTTTTACCTATTTGTAATGGACTTTATACACGAATCAGTGGCGCTGGGCGTCGATCTACTCATCCTGGGGCTCTGTGTGCGCGAATATGTGCACTACAAGAACACCGCCAGAGTGCTTAAGGTAAAGTCCACTTCAAAAGCAGCGAATGCATAATCAAATTGTTGTTGTTTTGTAGGAAGCTCCACAATACACCATTGATAAGGAACTTAAATCCATAGTGGGACGACAGCAGGACAAAAAGATACCCTATGCCGTCATACGCGGCACAGTCACGCCCATCGGCGTCCCACTGCGCAGCGCCTACGTGCCCAGTGTGAGCGGCGTGCTGCAAATCGTGAAGCTCCACGAGCATCGTGTGATGCGCGCCTTTGCCGGATTCTGGGCAGAGCAGCGCAAACTGCTGCATGAGAGCGTCAACGAGATGCCGTTCGAGTTGCGACAACACGATCATGGCGTGGAGATCGTTGACGCCGTGAGCGCGGCTGTGCTGGATGTGGATGTGGTGTATGACAACTACGAGTCCACGTCGCTGTCGTTCTTCGATCACATCTTCGGCTTCTTCACGGGCGTGCGCCAGAAAGGTCTGCAGACCACGGAACAGGTGCTGCGCGACGGCAGCTTTCTCACAGCCATTGGTGAGATTGAGATGGATGGCTCCACGTTACGCATGCAGCCCTCGAAGCAGGGACCTCTCTTCCTGACCACTGCCACCAAATCGACGCTGATCAAGCGCTTTGAGGATGCCAAATCCTCAATGCTGTAAGTGCTTACAGTTTTCCTAAAACTTGTGTCTTATTTTCGATTCTCTACAGCTTCAAAATTGTGCTGTGCAGCAGCATTTCCATGGTGCTCGTGGGGCTGATAGTGCGAAAGGTGTATCGCAAAAAGAAACAGGAACGTGAAGAGGCCAAGATACGCAGACGCCTCGAGACAGAGCGACGCGAACGTCGCGCTCGCAGCAGACCGCACACACTGTCGCAGGATCAGCTCTGCGTCGTCTGCTCCACAAATCCCAAAGAGGTAAGTAAAGTGTACGATACTCTGAAAAGTTCCACCAATTATTTCCCACATTTGCAGATTATTTTGCTGCCCTGCGGACACGTTTGCCTCTGCGAGGATTGCGCACAGAAAATCGACGTTACCTGCCCCGTGTGTCGCGGCCACATTGAATCCAAGGCGGCGGCATTTATCGCTTAAGCTACGTAGCAACCCCAATTCCACGTGTACCTGTTGTCAGTGTTTGCCAAAATGTTTGTCTAATCTCAATTAGCGTTTATTACTGAGCAATTTTCGTGGATTCATAAAATTCGTTTTGACGTGTTCGACTTCGTCTCCGTCTCTTAAGTCTGCCTGCCCTGCATTATGTCTCTGTACTGGCGCTGATGTTCCAGCAGCTTGAGGAACACCTTGTACTTGCGATTGTGCAGCTCCACAGTGTCGGGATTCGGCTTCAGCAACTGCCCAGTGCCGCCCATGGCTTTCGAGGCGCTCTATGGGATTACACGCTCATCAATTAGTTTTCCTTCATCCTCTCTCTCCCTCTGTACACTTACCTCCACGCTGTCGTAGTGTCCAGCGGCGGCAGCGCCCAGAGCAGCTGCTCCGACAAGCACCATCTCCTGTTCGTTGGGTATCAGCGCGGGCAGATTGCAAATGTCCGCATGGCACTGCACATAGAGTGGATTCTTGGCCAGGCCACCGCAGAAGAGCAGCGTCTGGAACGCCGCTCGCTGGTGCTCGTACAGATTCTCGATGATGTGCCGCGTGCCATACTGCCACAGAAGGTTGCAACAATTACTAATAAACATAAGACACAAAGAAAACTAACTTAATGTTGTAAAAGTTCAACTCACAGCAAGAGCTTGGGTGAAGGCCAAGTACTTGATGGCCAGAGATTCAACGCCGCGCGTCATGTCCAGACCAGTGATCTGCCAAAAGAGAAAAAAGGAGGACAGTTAAGTGGTGTACAGATTGAGGTGGCCTCACTTACTGTGCCACGCAGCGTGGCATCTGCCACCGGAGAACGATTGCCATGCAGATCCGGCCACACATGAATATCCTGCGTCAGGCAGTGCACACTGCTAAATCCACGCTCGGCAGCCAACTTTTCGAGCAGCTTATTCAGATGTTGATAGATGAATCTGCAAAAAATCGTTCACATTGTCGTAAGAGAAACCACTACAAGGATGTGGCAACCACTCACTTGTCACCGCCCAACTTCTTGTTCAGCGCAAAGTAGCATTCGTGTGTCTTGAGCACATGATCCAGCAGATGGCCGGCTACGGACTGACCTCCCTCGTTGAGGAAGTAGCCTGGAATGATAGCATCCTGATAAGGACCCCAGATACCCTTAGCAAAGCAAGCGTTGCGTGTGATGCTCATATGGCAGGTGGAAGTGCCCGCAATCAACGCCATCTTGCCCTGCACATCATCGTTTTTGCTGCTGCTGTTGTCCGCCCGACAACCAAACATGCCCAGAGCGCCGGCGTGAGCATCGATCAACGATGTGCTGACCACGGTGCCCACTTGCAGGCCCAACTCGTTGGCTGCACGTTGAGACAGTCCCTTGCCCACCGGCTTGCCTGGTGGCTGGACATCGCTGCCAAGTGCTGCAAACTTATCTTTGGTCAACTCTTCGAGATCAGCGCCACGCAAGAACTCGCTGTTCCAGCTGTGCGCTGCCGCATCGTAGTTCCACTTGCAGACCACAGAACAGAGCGAACGTGTATCCACTTCGGTGGCACGCCACGTCAGAAAATCAGGCAGATCGAAAGCCCGCCAGATGCTGCCATAACTCTTGGGCAGATGCCGCTTCAGCCACAGCAACTTGGGTATTTCCATCTCCAGCGACACCTGACCACCCACATACTTGAGGAGTGGATGCTTAGCAGCATTGATCTGTGCCGTCTCCTGCTCGGCACGATGATCCATCCAGAGTATGATATTTTGCTCCGCAACGCCGCTCTTGCTCACAGTGACGGGAGTTCCTCCATTGCCGAGGATGACCAGCGAACAGGTGGCATCGAAGCCAATGCCCTTCACTTTCTGTTTATCGACACCCGCAATAACATGCTGGATGCAAAACAAACGTAATTTGAGGGTTAATCTAATCTCCTTGTTAGAGGTTATCAGCAGACGTCGCAGACGCCCCACTTACCTTGACGACCTTGCAAATTGCCTGCCAAATGTCTTCGCTGGATTGTTCGTAGTAGTGGGGCTCGGGTGTCCACGTTTTGATCGCCTCCACAGCCTGCTCCTGGACACGCCCGTCGGCGGCAACGAGTGCTGCCCTCGCACTTCCCGTGCCCACGTCCACGCCCACAAAATACGCCTGCTCAGACATGTTAGAGTAACTTCTATGGCTTGTTGTGCGCCTTGCGGTCAAATAAATGTTATTAAACCAAACTCGACGACCACCCGACGTTGACTGATAACAAATACGAGCCGAGCCGGTTTGTCGTAGATCTCTCACCCACAGTCGAGATACGTCAGTATTGACTGGTTTATTAGGGGACGGGCTGGGGTTGAGGAAGTGTTCTGCCTGCTGGAATTCCGATATACTACTCTTCTGTCAAGTCAGCACACCTCAAATATTACCCGAAACTGTCTGTGCGCTAGTCTCGCTATATTCAACATTTTTTTATTATTATTAATTATAAAAAGTAGAAAAACAAACAATTTAATTGATGTATATCAAACAAATGAGTTATTAAGCAATGTAGATCATTTACTCACCGTGGCTTCCGCTACCTGCGACGCTCACGAACTGAAAACACGCTCGCAAGTGCGACTTAACTTATTTGAATTTTTGAATCGCTCAATTTACTCGCGCCGATTTTGCCTTCCTCTCTCTCAACAGCTCTCTCTATCGACCGATTGCACTCGACATCAAGGTCACGATCAATCGGCTGCGTTGCCACTTGAAAACGTGACTTCGTACTTGCAGCAATAGGGCAACACTGCGTGAGTTTTCCAGGCAGCGCTTTAAAAATTTGCGGAATATGTATTAGCAAATATTACTTAAAAAAAAACCGTGAACGTAAATGTAATTTCTTTAACAGTTATTAGCTGTTATATTGTAATGCCAACAGAGCCATAAAGAAAATATAGTTTGCACTCGTGACTCAACTTATTCAAAAATTCAAATCTCAATTTACTCGCGCCTAATTGCTCATTCTCTCAAGCGAACTTTATCGACCGATCAATGGGCAGCCTTGCCATTCGCCAACGTGACTTTGTGTTTGAAGCAGTCTGGCAACTCTGAAAGCGTTTGTTTACCATGGTACGCATTAAGAATCGGTAAATCAAACACACAAATGTAATTTTTTTATTGTTTGCACTCTAATTAATTTGCATCCACACCCTTTATCAGTTATATTGCCGTGCAAATAGTGCCACAAACGCCAGTGCAAACGCTGCGCCTTAACGACAGCACGCTGTCCAAGTGCCTGCTGCAGAATGTGGAAAAATATTATGGTGTCTACGGACTGGGATTGTTGGAGCACGGTTTCCGTGTGAAATACTGCAATGAGCGTACCAAGATTGCTATCATACGTTGCATTCACCGGGGCCAACGTTTTGTGTCTAGCATTTTGCCGCTGATAACACTCGTAAGTATTTATCGCCTCATTGTTTACACAAATCGCAATTATCATTTGATGTGTATTTGCTGTTATTCTAGATTGGAGATGTTCGCGCCAAGTTCCGCACTCTTTATGTGGGTGCCACGGTGATACAGTGCAACAAGTTCATTATCAAGCATCAGAAACATTTTCTGGACCGCATGATGGGCCAAACGGCATCGGCCAAGGAGCGTCAAGATCTCTTCAAGCGTGTAATGGAACTCGACATGGAGAGATAGCTGCATGCAATTTTATTTAATTTCAATTAACATAAACATAGTTCAACTAGAAAATAATAATTATTTGTTTAATAAATAATAAAATCTTTAATCAATGATTTCAAAGTTGATGTCATTTCTTTATTATTCATAAATTGCTGTTTCTTCCTTAAAAAAAGTCAAGTATAAATTAAAGCGATATTATTTAATATCATTTGTTTATTGTAGAAATTTAGATATTTACAGTTGAGTTGAAATTTGAGCTAAAATCATAAACAAAAATTCGTAATTTTTGCGTCGAGAAATACAGTGATAAATCAAAATACAATATGATTTGCATATAATGTATATGATCTTTGCAAAAAGATTTATATCTACTTAAGCTATAAGTATATAGTACAATACGGTCCAATTCAACTAAACAGATTAAGATTAAGAAGTATTTGTTTTTGTTCACAGATTAGACCTCGATAAGAAATTTGCGACTCGGGGAGCGAGGTGAGAATCGCGTACTCAACTTGCTGAGTCTGTGCTGCAGATCGGTGAAGGTCAATTTGTTCTTTTTGCTGTAGACATTGAGGTAGATGCCCAGTACCACAATAAGTCCGGACCACAGATATCTGCAAAGGATCAGGGTTGCGATTAGATGGAGAAACATATAGCAATGCGTTTACTTACTGCACGGTAAAGGGTTTGCTGAAGAGCACAAAGGAGAAGGCAATGGTCACAGCCTTGCGAGCTGTGGTCACCGTGGCAGCCAATGGAGCGCCGCTGCTCCTGACTAAGGCCAGTACAAACTGTATGCCCAAGTAGCCGGACAGGCTGAAGAGAAAGCCATAGCCAAAGGTCTCCAGTGGATGCGCTAAACAGAAGGCAAAGCCACTGAAGAAGTTGCCGGTGAGCAGCATAATCACAAACAGATAAACGAAGCCCAGTCCGTAGGAGTAGAAGACCACCTCGCTGCTGGGCGCCTTGTGCTCACGCATCGCCTTCTCCTGGACATTACCAATGGCTGCATCGCAGAGTAGCGCACCCGATATCATGGCCACTCCCCAAGGATTGAAGTTGGGCGTCATCTGAGAGTCGGCGAGCGTAAACCAGGCGAGGCCAATACACATACACAGCGCGGCAGCAAAATCGAGAGGGCCATAGCGTTTGCCCTGGATTAGAATACTGCCCACAAGCACCGGGATTAGCTTGCAGCATTTGAATATCACCTGCGTGGGATAGTTGAGATAACCGAGACTGGAATTCGACAGTCCCATGGTGCCCAGCGTCAGGGCGGCGAGCACAAAGTACGTACGAAGCGGTATGCAACGTGGCGCCGGCTCTACACTCCACAGATTTCCGCCAAGTAAGCGATAAGCCTCTAGGCGTCGCTCCACCAGTCCAAAGCCAATGTAATAGCCAAACTGCACGAGTGTGAGGAACCAACCGTAGGGCTTAAAGCCCTCCACCGTGAAGATCAGCTCCTGCAGATAGCCATAGAGTATGTATAGGATGAAGACGCCGGCACAGCTCAGCAGGAATTGTGATGTTCGATTGTAATAACTTAGATCGAAGCATAGAATGCGCATTTCCTGTGTGGGAGACGGCTTCGAGGCGGATGATTTACGAGCAGCAGAAACAGGGGTTGCCGACTGTGCGTCATTGTTGATACTGATAACACTGCTGTGCCCACTATTTCCATTTCCACTTCCCGCTTGACTATCGCCGGCCATTGTTAGTGTGTGTATGAGTGCTCAAGTGCTTTCGTGTGTGTGTCTTGCGTTGGGTTCTTTCGCTGCTTAATTATTGGCACGCATCGATTGCGTTATTCGCTGTTTTGGCGTTCTGTTACATCATCAGTGCATGTCAGACAATTTCTAAACCACAAAACGTTCGTTTCAAAAAACTGTATTTTCAGTTTGTTTATGATGCACTTGCTGGTCGCTCGATAACGCGATAGTGCTCGATACGTTGGTGCTGGACCAGCACTGCTGGTAGTTGAATTGGATAAATATCGAACAGACAAATCGATTTGTTGAAAGCTTGGGAAAGCTCTTTGTGTATATTTCAGTATTTTTATACCATGAAGTATATATAACGTCTTTGCGGCTGTGATGTTATCTAAATATTGGTATTATTTTCCAAACTATTGATGTTAACATTAAAGTTTATAATTAAAAACATTTATGGCTGCACACATCAAAGTTATTTCACTTTCAGCTGCCAGAAAATACGAATGCGGAAGCAAAGTTATGGTCACCTTAGAGTACACAGCAAAATGAGGTCAGGGCGGCCAACTTGCTACAATTAGCGTGTAGCGATCTGGTAACGCCGCCGACTCAAAAACATCATTTCGTCATTTAGCAGGCAGCTCTCGTTTTGTGTTTCATTTTAAAAATGGCAGACGTAGAAAAGGAGCCCGAGAAGACCATTGCTGAGGATTTGGTTGTTACCAAATACAAATTGGCTGGAGAAATTGTCAACAGTAAGTGAAAATGCATAAGTGTTATTTTAGAAACACGCTGCAAAGTGAAAGTGCATTCCAAATTTTTCTGCTTTTTTGTCGTCGTCGTCGGCCACTGCTACGTGTAGCCAGCCGACAACAATGGAGAGCCAACGAGAAGACGTCGGCGTTGACGTACATACGCTGACGTTGACGCCGCTGCTCTGCTGCCTGAAGTAGCCACGCGGCGGTGTACGCGGGATAAGCGACAGTGTAACGTGCATAACCTCAAACTTTTCAGGTGCTCGACAAAGTTTTTCCATAAAAAGCAGAAAGTTTATACTTAAAACTCAAGACTAACTAATTCAATTTGGCTCACAGAGAGCAACAGTTGAATTGTAACAAGAGTAAAAGAATAGAGAATTCACATGTGCCACGCGAGGTGGTAAAAACTTGTTCCGCATAGAAATAACTCGACTATATCAGTTTGCATTTATTGTGTTTAATTTTAGAAACATTGAAAGCAGTGATTGAACTGTGCGTGGTGGATGCCTCTGTGAGGGAAATTTGCACCAAGGGCGACAATCTGCTGACTGAAGAAACCGGCAAAGTGAGTTTCATCTCGATATTTTCACATCTACAGTTTAGTCAAAAAACAAGTCCAATGATTAAAACTTTACAAAGTTGAGGGCATCCTCAATGTTGTCATACTTCATTTCACGTTGCAAACTAAATTATTGGCAGCATGCTTTCCGCGTGCTTGCAGCGTGCGTGAGTATTTATTGCCTCCCACGTGCGTTTTGGCGCCTCTCGTTTACTTGCAACGTGTGTGGCGTGTGTGCGTCATTCGATGGGACCCAAAGATCATTAAGATTATGAGATCTGAGGACATTTTTTGGCAAACAGCCAATTGACGATTCTACTGACAGTTCGATTAATACGTTCTTTTCTGTTATCGTTATCGTTTGGCGTGATCCATCACTAGGTATACAAAAAGGAAAAGGAACTGAAGAAGGGCATCGCATTCCCAACATGTCTATCGGTCAACAACTGTGTCTGTCACTTCTCGCCAGCGAAGAACGATGCCGACTACACGCTCAAGGCTGGCGATGTGGTTAAAATGTAAGTACTATTAACAAATTGTTCCCTCTGAGCAAATTTCCATCTCTTAATTTTTGTTTTCCAGTGATCTGGGTGCCCACATTGATGGCTTCATTGCCGTGGCCGCGCACACAATTGTTGTAGGTGCCAGTGCGGACAAGAAAATAAGCGGACGACAAGCTGATGTTATACTGGGCGCTTATTGGGCTGTTCAGGCGGCGTTGCGTCTGCTTAAAGCCGGTTCCAACGTAAGTCTTATCAATAGCCATTTTTAAAATCACACTGCGGGCAACGAATTGAGATGCTGCTCCTAAAACTTGGCGCTTCTTACTTCGACGCTCGCGGAGATCAATTGCGGCAATTTCGTGAACTGAACGAGTTTATTATCCAGAAATGTTCGGTCTTTACTATTGCACACAATTTCACATTTAAACTAAGCTAAGTCACAAACCACAGCATGTAGATCATCCAGTGCTTAGTGAAGCTACATTATTTTAAAATGCATCGCAGTTTAGTGATCAATTATTAATATGTTCTCTAATTATTTACAGAACTACTCAATCACCGATGCCGTGCAACAAATCAGCGAGTCTTACAAGTGCAAGCCCATTGAGGGCATGCTCAGTCACGAGCTGAAGCAGTTCAAAATCGATGGCGAGAAGACGATCATACAGAATCCGAGCGAGGCGCAACGCAAGGAGCATGAGAAGTGCACCTTTGAGAAGCACGAGGTCTACGCCATTGATGTCATTGTCAGCACCGGCGAGGGCGTGGTAAGAACATCGCTCTTTTTCGGCACCATCTTTCTATTCACTTGTTCAATGATTAAGAAATACGCGCTTGAGGATTGACAGTTGCAAGGCGAAGGTTGCCAAGCATGAGAGTGTCTTGTACGCTCCGCGAGTTTCTTTCACAAACTCGGCATCATGTGAAGCTTCTAAGCTGCGCTTTTGTTGGCCCGAAGATTGCAAGATTATGAGATCTGAGAACGCTTTCATTTACATTAATTCATTTCGATATCTTCGCCAATGCTCTTGCTTACATTTGAGTTTTGTTTTGCAGGGACGCGAGAAGGATACTAAAGTGTCCATTTACAAGAAATCCGAGGAGAACTACATGCTTAAGCTGAAGGCATCGCGTGCCCTGCTCGCTGAGGTGAAAACCAAGTACGGCAACATGCCTTTCAACATCCGCAGCTTCGAGGAGGAGACCAAGGCGCGCATGGGTGTCGTCGAATGCGTTGCGCACAAGATGATTGAGCCTTTCCAAGTGCTTTACGAGAAGCCCGGTAAGTTCATTAACCCTTCACATACCATTTGCAAAACTTAATTCCGGATTTGGTGTTACTCTTTGAGCTGCCATCTACGGCCAGACATTTTGCAAGAACAAAGCTCCAAAGGCTTTGGCGTCTTCAGCGCTTGCCACTAGTTCTATGGCCTTCGTCTGAACATGCCAATGCTACATTCTATTCTTTAAATCCTTATACTGGAATGTCCTGCTATAATGAGAGTACTCTTCATTTACAGCTGAGATCGTGGCGCAGTTCAAACACACGGTACTGCTCATGCCCAACGGCGTTAATCTGGTCACCGGCATCAACTTCGACGTGGAGAACTACGTGAGCGAGAACAGCATTGCGCAACCTGAGTTAAAGGTATGTAATTGCTTATAATCCTCTCCAGCCTTGATATTAACGATTTATTTTTCAATAGGAACTGGTTGCTCAGCCATTGGGACCCGTCAAAGGAAAGGGCAAGGGCAAGAAGGCGGCTAGCGGCACAGCTGCTGCTGTGGCGACAAAAGTGGAATCGGCGCCGGCCGTTGAGACCAAGGCATAGACAAGGCCCTGGATAAAAACCCGATAAAATCAAACCACGCCCCCTTAAAGCAACTACATTGTGAACAATTGCGCTGCCTACTGCTGCCGCTCCATTAACTTTTTACGATATAGAATTCGTTGAGTAGTAAAACCAGATAAAACCAAAAACAACCATTTGACAACTCGTTTTCGTTCCAAGAACTTTAAAGATGCCCGCTTCTCACCTGAGATACTACAATGCCAGCCAAAGGATAAAATCTATCTGTGGCAGGCATTGCAAGTGCTTTTGGAAAGGCGATATTATCTACATTATTAATTTTTCCCTCCTTATAAAATGCTAATTGCGTTATTAATTGATTGTGACGTTTTGTGTTCAAAAAATCACAACGAAACGAAAATTTGTAAGATTTTAAAAGTACATAATGATATCACATCTTTGAAACAAACTTATAATTCAAAAAGATTGAAACAAAACGTTAAACACGCGCCGTAGTAGGTATTACAAAATAAAATTAACATTTTATAAAAAAAGAACAAGCTATTATTTCTTGCATTTCCCACAAATGGAACTGAACTGAACAGAATTACAGAGATAAGAATAATTCGATTCCAATACAAATGATTTGCTTTTATTTTTTATGTAATTAATTTAAGTATTTTCACAATTTGTTTTTTGTTTTCATTTATTATTTTGAATTTGCTCTTGCATGTAATTAAAATTGTACACAGTCTCAAAAAGTAGCAAGAATCATATATATTTTTTTGTTATCGTTACTGTTGTTGCTAGGACACCCACCGAATCCACCTCCCTCTCCTCCTCCTGCATCTCAGCAAGCAGCCCTTTCGCTAAAGAATATTGCGCCAACAAATTGAAACAACAAAAGAAATTACAATATTAGATTGATACGAGTGAACTGAACTGAACTGAAACGGAACGCCCGATCTAAATTATGAGAGGAGAGGCAATGGCGTCGTCGTCGTTATCATTGGAGGAGGAAGAGGATTTAATTCAAGTGTGTTTTTAGTTTGAAAATATGTGTATAGTATTCATGCATCCGGGTTTTACAACGAGCACAACAATGATGGGGGGCGATGACATTAATTCGCAGCATGTGCATCAATAGGCGCCGAAGCTGTGACATTGCTGGGCTTCTCGGGTGAGTCCAAGTATATTTTCAGGGCACGTTCGCGTCGTTGCGAGTAGCGTGTCGTTGATGAAATGCATCCCAATCGATCGAGGCGCGCCTTCTCCTTATTATTCAACGAGCGACGCTCCTCCTCCGACAGTTCTCGCACTGCCACCGATTTATCTCTGCAAGAGTAGTAAAATGAAAGCATTAGCAATAAACTCAAGGATATTACGCTCGTGTCGCACTCACTTGTACAAATACATGTTGCCGCATTGCGTTGAGCACAGCGGATACATTTCCATTGAGACCGGATCAGAGGACCAGCTCATGGTGTCATTGACACTAACTGCAGATATGCTGGTGTAGGGGAAGTTGCTGTTCACCTGCGAAAGAAAGTGAACGAATGAGATTTCAGAATAATTACTATACGAATTTGCGAATTACCTTCACGTAGCTCAAGTTGTCAATGCTGATATCGCAGATTTTGGCCAAGCAGCTTTTGATTTCGCTGTCCTCTGCAAGTAGAGACTGATATTAGTCTGAATTCCAAATTGAAAGCACCGCTCAAAACTTACTCTCCAATGTGATCTCCTGGAATTTGCCAAACTCCCATTTCTGTGGACACCAACGACGCACAAAGATGGTCAGAGAGTCATCCGACGGTTGCGCCACAACGCCCGCTTCGCACTCTTGCAGAATGAACTGTGGAAAGCAAGTAGGATTAGCTGGAAGTCCTTTCTCTTACAGTTATTGTCAACTTACCTCAGTGGTGATGGTGGTGCGCATGTCGCAGTAGAGCGTCTCATCGCTCTCGAGTATTTTGATGGGACTGCGACCGCCTTTCAGCCAGATGCGACAGTTCTCGACCGTGAGGGATTCGTATTTGGCATCGATGCGATGCAACTTGGCCACCAGCTCCTGCTTGGCCTGTTCCGTCGTCGTCGTCGACTTGTAGACCCATTCGCAGACGCACGCCAGCTTGGCGGTCTCATTGTCCAGATCCCCAAGTCGCAGATAGTAAATCTTGGCCTTGTATTCGTCCGGCGACAGTGTCTTGCCCAGCTCCACGGTCAGCGTGTCGCCTTCGTTGAAGGTGATGATCGAATTGTGTTGACTACTCGATATGGTATTGTCATGCTTGCCATTCACCTCGTGCAGCCTAAAGTAATCGCCAGGCACACGGATCAGCTGCTCAATGTGCTGCTTAAAGCTGCCCATGCCCATGCGCGATCCCACGAACAATTTGTAGGATTGCGTTGGCTTGCGCAGCTGCGATTCCTCATCCGACTGGTGGGCACTACTGCTGCTGCTGTGTGTCGTTGTAGTTGTCGTTGTGGTGTTGCTGCTGCTGCTGATCTTGAGGGCATGGAAAAAGTGCTGCGTCGTGCTGGGGGTGAATGAGTGAGAAGAAAGCGTGTCACCCGCCTCGCCGGCATAGCTTCCATTCTCATTGCAATAGGCACGCACTCGCATCATGGCATCGTGTGAGGCCGCCTCGTCCTCGGGACTCGACAGCTGCGGCGAGTGACTAGTAGAACTGACCTGACTGTCGCCACCTCCGCGATGCTGCATGCTGTTCTCCACCAGTGTGCGATCGCCATCGCTCAGGCTGCTGTCCTCCGAGTTAGACTCGTGGCCAGGCGTCACGAGTGGCGCCAGAGGATCGGGCTGATCGCGCTTATAGCGACGCCAATCACAGTCATTGCTCCCGTTGCCATTGCTCATTCCATGCTCACCGATGCCGTTCATCATGGCCGCATCGACTACGTCGCATCCATTTGTTAGCGGAGGCTGTGACGAAAAGCAAAGTTAACAGAACACAATGACAATCGAATCGTAATACTTGCATCAACACAGCTAAGATCTTGAATCATAGATAAGGAAAGAATGGGAGAGGAAACCTACCTCAGTGGCAGCTGCGGGCAGTTCGCTGCTGGGCACGCCCAGCATCTCGAGGGTGCTGGCATCAGTGTTAGGCACGTCCAAGTAAAAGTATGTGATATATCTGAATTGAGTGCTGGCCAATTGCTGCAGTTTCTCCTGTGCCTCAACCGACGGCTGCGGATCGTAGGCGACAAACGCCTTCGGATTGCTGCCACAGCCACGGACGGTGGCAAGCAGGAACTCCTGCTCACTAATGTGCAGGCGCATCGCGATCGAATGGCGCAACGCGTCGCTTCGTTCCCGCGCTGCTGAAGAAACCAGGAAAGGACCGTCCATCGCCATGGTCGAGAGATCTACGATAAACACATACCACGTGGTGCCATCGCTAGCATAGCTTTCAAACTCCTGATCCTCGGCCCGATGCTCCAGCAGAAAGTCCAAATTGTAGTTGTTCCACGAACGCAGCTCCGTCAACGCTGGATCATTGAAGCTCTCCAGCGACTGAATGATCGTGTCCATTGCCGAATTGTAGGCGACGAGGCGACAACGCGACAGAGGAGCAAACTGCTCCACGTTGAGCATCGTGTGCGCTGATTCCAGCACGCGATTCACATCGAAACTGACCGACAAATACACACGTGTCATCTTCATCTTCTTCAACGTCGGATTGTAGAAGTAGACGCGCGGTTTATACGCGGGCATCGCCAGATCGGCGACTGTGATGTGCCTGCCCAGGCGTGTGCTACGCGTCTCCTCCTCCGCATGCAGCTTGGGCAGCAGCGTCTTGATGTGTTCCGGAAACTCGCTAGCCTTGGCCGCCAGCTCATTGCGCTTCGCATCGACCTGACGATACATCAGCATATAGGCATTCGTGCTGGACGTGTAGGCGCTCGAATAGTAGCTGCCATTGGGGCCGCCAAACGAGCGCTGAATATCCTCCTGTGTGATCTGTAAAAGAATAAAACCACATCAATCGAAGTGAAAAGTGTGGATAATAAAGAAAACTTACCGACGAGACGTTCTGATCGTTGAAACTGAACCAATCGTTGTTCTCAAACTCTTTAATATATGCATAGTAATGACCGCCCGAAGCGCTGCCCGAGTGTATCATGATGGCAAAAAGCTCATAATGATACGGACCCGGCTCCTGTTTCAGTCGCTGATCCATGTGGCCGCTCTTGCCTGTGGTGCTGCTGCTCATATCGATGCCCTCGTCCTCATCATTCATGTCGTTCTCATGCTGACTGGAGCTGGCTGTGGTGCCCACACCGCTGCTCAGGTTATCCTCCTCCATGGCTGAGCCACTGTCCGCTGTGCTGCAGTCGTCGACAGTTGTCGAGCTGCTGCCGTTCATCTGATACTGTTCGCAGGGAGCAGGCGTGCGATTGACGAAGCTGTTAAGGTTCAGACGCTGCGGGAAGGTGACTCTGTAAATGAGAAATGAAAGCAAGTTAGTGTCGATAGAATAGAAGTAAGAAAAGTCGATATGCAATTAACATTTTCTTATTCAACAGTCATTAAATTTTCAAAAACTAAAACATTGATGTCTGTTATAGCGTTGCGATTGCGTTTGCAATGAATTTTCAGATATAAAATATGTAAGCATTGTTCTTAACGAGCTATTATAATCTGTGTAATTTGGATGTGAATACAAAAATATCAAGAGACAGACGGGAAAGAACAAAAGGATGTCAATGCAATATTACTGCTAAACAAGACAGTAAATACTTTAAATTCCTCTTGCATTCACTCACCGATCGTTCAGCTTGATGCGATGCATGGTCTGGTAATCAAAGTCGAAGCGCTTCAGATGCAGCGTCAGAATGTAGGGGAACGACTTGAAGTGCAGTCCCTTGTGGGCATCGCACTTCTTTTTGCACTTCTCGCACAGATACTGATTATTGCCATCCAGCGTCTCGGGCTGAACGAAGGCACGCAACGCCTCCTCAATGCTGCCGTAGGCGGAGCTGCTGCCATATGGCCGCACCGGCAGCGGTATATCGAGGAACGTGTCCTCGCGCGTCTTCTCTGTATTGCACTCCAAACACTTGACGTAATCGTTCATCTTTCCCTCGTACAGTGTCGAGATGAGATTGGCCTGTTTGGTGTTCTTGAATTTGTGCTCCAGCGCATCGAACATGACGCGACACAGCTCCTGAATATCGTGCTGTTGCCACGCCTCCGTCGAATCCCAGCCAAAGCTGCGCGTCAGATCCGTTGTCTCCACCGACGACTTGGACGATGTCTGCAGATTGAGAAACAGTTTCTGCAGCTGATAGGGTATATTCTTGGCCTCGTTGTCATTGTCAAACTCCCAGCGATACAGCGCATTACGGAACTCGGGCGTCATGTAGAGCGCCTGGAGCAGACTGTTCAGATAGCAGGTCATCGCCTGGTTCACCAATCCCACATAGTTTCGTGGTCCTGGACCATTGCGATGCGATTCGGTTTCTTCTGTGTTGGCCGAATTGGCCACAAAGTCAGCAGCACTGGAGTTGGTGCGTTGCCAAGCGGCGACATCATCGCCACCATACTTGCGACCAAAGAAGTTTGTAAACTGCAAGTCCTGGCGTGCCTCCTCCTCGCTTTTGCCCGCAGCCAAGGCATCGGCGCCAGCCTGCGTAGCTGACAGCAGATCGCTTTCTGTGGGTCCCGCATTGCCAAACTCAAACGGTGGTCCCATCATTGTGGGACTCGCCGAAGCGCCCAGTGCCAGATCGTCATCCGACAGCGGCTCCACATCAGAGACGGGACTGATGTTGAACAGCTCAGAGGCCACATCATCGACTGGTGATATGAGCAGTCGGTTCTGTGGCAGCTGTTGCAGCTGTTCGGTGATTTCCACTTTGGTTAGCTCATCGATGGGTATTTCTGGCATACCATCACAATTAATGGGTTGCGGTTCCAGATCCTCCAGCTCCAGCGGTTGTTGTTGTTGTTGCGGCTGTGGCTGTTCGTTCGGAATGGGCTTTAAGCTAATCTCGCTGGGTTTCGCCTTCAGTTTTGTGCTCTTTTTCACGGGCGAGGCGACTGCAGTGTCATCGGTTGTTGGACTAACGCTGGAGGAGCTCGTCTTGGTTTTGCTGGGTGACTTTTTCTTCTTTAGTTCGCCGGACGCCGTTGTCGTTGTTGATGTCGTTGTCGACTTTTTCTTCTTCTCCTTGTCGCCGCTCTTTGCTGTGGTCGTTGTGCTCTCCACTGAGTCTAAGTCCTTCTTCTTGACTGTAACAGTTTTCTTCACAATTAACTCGTATCGTTTGGCCACATTGCCATCCCAGCTGCCCTCGGGCAACAACACAAGATTATTCTTTAGCTTGCGCTCAAACCCAGTGACATCATACAGCAGCTGACTATCGAGTGCATTGAGATATACCTGAGAGAGCGGGTGATAGATTAGATTGATTACGAAGGCTGTTTGATTGATTGATTGCTTACCAGATCCTTGTCGCCATGTGGCTGCAGCAGCAGCTCGAATTTGTCGTAGGCAAACTGTGTGCCAATCAACGTAATCACACGCTGCACTGTGAAGTGATCCCGGACCACAATGTTGATCTTCTTCTGCTGCGAGCCGGGCGTTTGATCGAAGACCACACATTGTGTCGTCTCCTCGCTTTCCTTTTTAGCCTGCTCAGCCATCGTGTGACGGACGAGTTGTTAACCAAATGGGGAAAAAGGCCTAAAGTGATGTGTATAAAGAGCATAAAGAGAATTACTTATTAATTTTGATATAAAAATATTTGACGTGTCATTGAGCAGCTCCTTGTTCGCTGCCTGTTGTCCAGCTGCAGTTGATACTATAAGGAATAAAGCAACTTTCCTCCCACTTGCAACGATCGATCTATTCACTGTTCATTGCTCTGCCTTTTTTGCTTGCTCTGTACGCTTTTCCCCACACTCGACACACGCCGGAGACCTCAATTCGAAAATAAACCAATATCCCATCGTAGACGTCTCCCTCGCGATCTCCGGCTGTTGCTTTTCGCGCCTTATTTGTATCGCGCGTTGCCCAAAAAATATGACTAACATGCTGCGGAATTTTATAAACAAAAATTGCGGACAGCATCGGACGCTTCTAGAAGGAGCTGTCGTTGTTGTTTTTGTTGCTCTGTTCTTTTGAGATATTCTTTCTGACCACGTCGGCAATTTTCACGTCAGCGTCATAATTGCCGCATAAATTGCTCGAGCGAATGTCATTTCCAAATTGTTTCTTTGTTGGGCCATTGGGCAACTTTTGTGCCTCCTCGTAACGGAAGTTACACACAGTTGTATCTGTATCTGTATCTATATATCTACAACTGTGTAGCTGTATCTCTGTATCTGCATGTGCCAATATATAGAGAAATATGTATTTTTGGCCGCAATGCGCAAATTCAACAAAATTGGAACGTCAGCATCGGTTTTGGGGGCGTGCGTTCCGAATATGCAAATCAATTTTTCTCAATTTTGTACAAATCTTTTGAACACGCTCAACGCTTAGACATATGCGTTTTGGGTTTCGTCAGCGGAACGGAAGTGAACACAGAAGCAAAAGTGACAATTGAATAAAGAAATTCTTTTGCGTATCTATAGAATACGATCTCCAGTGTTAGATCTTTTGCTGCACAGCTGTTGCCATCGATCTGTCGATGATCATTATAAGTCTTTTGCTGTCCTCTCTCTATGCCTATTTCTTGAGTTAGTTTTTGGCAATCGAATTAAATGCCCTAAGCAATTTGTATGTTTTTCCAATTTACAAGTTACAGAAATAACCGCAAAACATTGCAACCAAAAAAAAAACATACACGCAAATCGAGCTGCAATTTCAAACACATGTTGGATGGCCAATAAAACATCCACACGAATATATATACGGCCGACGAATACAGGGAAAGACTTGGCGACAGTTGCAGATACAGATGTATATCTGAGAGAAGGAATCCAAAAATGCTAATACGTACGACCAGCAGAAATCAAAATAAAAAATCCGACAAAAATTGTGCGTCTAAAAATAAATGTGGACGGCGAAATTGAAAAAAATACACATACACGAAAAAAAAATACGTCAAAGACAAACAAATATTCAAAGCAGGCAGGGAGCGTACAATAAGTATCCGTCAGATACTCAGATACTATCTGGCTATTTGTAAATGCGAAGGTTTCCGATATACCAAACAGAACCGAACCGAAGCACAGGGACAAACGCACACACACATTCGTACTTTTACTATATGAACAGAGTATATCAATTGAGAATTGAAGAATCGTAGACGACGCATAGAATTCACATCAATATTTACGTTTACGGGCTACGGGCTGCGTCTCTTCTTCTTCTTCTTCGACGGGCGTGATGATGACGAGGTCGAAATTTTTACAGAAATTAAGCCAAATGCTGTGTGAAATGATTTCGATGTTTTTTCTTTCAAAAGACTAAAAGATTGTTAAGTTAAGTGTGTGTGGATATTTCGCATATATTCGTTTTTGTGTGTGCTATTTATAAAACTATTTCTCGGTCTGCCACATGCCAGATAGTTCAGATTTCTCGGCTATATAGTACACACATACAACAACAACTACTGTAATTGAGTTCGAGTTGCGAGTTGTTTGTAGAGTTTTCTCGCACACATTCTCCGTTGCTCGATTAGATCGTTTAGCTCTTTCTCCACTTTTCTCTCTCCGCTGCTGCAATTTATTACGAAAGCGATCTATTTACGTGCAAATGAGGTTTATTTTTAGACCCAATTGCTTTGGGGTATTTGCACGTTCTACAAAAATGTGTTAACTTCACTTGCAACACCACAAAACCAAATGGGCAGCGGATTAATAGCCCACATATGTACATATATACTATTATACATCTATACACACAAATATATACTCTATATATATACCGTCTGATTGCTAGCGAGTTCTTGGCGCACTACAAATTATCCGCCGTCAACGCAACGACATCGTTTCACGCGTCCACGAGTACTGACCATTAGCTGATTCCGACAAAACTGCCGTTGGCTCTGGCGCTCTGAATGTTCATGTTCAGATGGCGCCCCAGCAGAATGTTTTCTCAGATCGCATCGGATCGGATCGCCACCGACTTGGCCGCCCGCTCAAATACGCTACGAATTGCTTATGTGCGAATGCAGTTTTTCCCCTGATAACAACTAAAGTGTGTACAGAATGAAAAAGAAAACTACTGTTTAGGGTGCTCGACTGTAAGATACCCTATACTAATTTGAAAGGAATACAAAATTGGTTTGTCCAAAAAATGTCATTGAAATTCGATTGTAACCAATAAGAAAATTATAAATAAATATATTGTCAATCGAACTACTAAGATTTCGATTCTGATCTATATTAAGTATTCTGGAGATCTTATGTTCAAAATATTTATTATTAGGCTTATTTTAAGAACTCACGAAATGAATTTAAATATGTTTTTTGATTGACTACACTTCTGTGAAGTGATAACTAGATTTATTCATTTTCAATGATCTGTAGGGTGAGGATATTTAAAATTCTCCTTAACCTTACGGTATCAGTCTCAAGTCAGCCTACTTGTAACTAAACTAATAATACCCAACTATACACCTATATATGTAAGTAGTATGACAACTGTTGATAATGATATCGCGAGAGCAAAACTTGGAGAGAGGGAGAGAGTGAGTAGTTTAGGGCCGAGGCGAGGGCTGTGACCCGACGACAGCGATGACTGTTATGACAGAATAGAGTAGCCCACCCAGCAGGTGAGTGCTGTCCAATCTATTTCGATTTCTCAATGAACAGAGCTGACAATACAATATATATTTTGTATAATAGACTCGCGAGATTCGCTCGTTTATAGCGAAAGTGCTATTAATGTTTGATTTCAGATTCTCCGCTCTGCTCGCCAATTGCCCGATGAATGACTATTTTTATGTGTCGCTGTCGCCGACGATGTCGAAGTTGCTGCCACAGATTGTGACTAACGCCGTCTATCCAAAGCAGCCGGCATCCCCTTAGTTCTCTGAAGATGAGGCCTCGATGGGGGGCGGGGTGATGGGCGGCGAAGAGTCGACCCCATACATGTAAGCAAATTTTTTATTTGGTTTGCGCAACACTCGCAACACAGCAAAATCACTTGGGTGTCCAAAGAGAGTGGGAGGAGGGGGGTGTGTGTGTGTTTGCTACTCGACGGGCGGCTGATCGGTCAAGGTTTTGCTTTGGAACGTGACACATGTGACTTATTTGAGTGTGCGACAAAAACTAGTTCAAACTGTGTGTGTGTCCTTCGACGTCTTTGACCAAATGTCGGGAAAACTAGCGGCTCCAAAATATCAATATGCTCATACATATTGTATGTGAGCATACACCAGATACACAGATACAAGTACACATACCCATATATACTTATACACATACATATGTGTATATGTGTGGTATGTATGTATGATTTCACTCACCTGAATTGTGAAAATGTTGCAATATTGTGTGCGGGATTTATGCACAATCCGGCCGCACAGCTGAGCGTACACAGGGACTTCGATTTGATGCTATCTAAACTGGCTAAACTGCGGTAGCTTCGTGCTGATACCGACCAGCAACCATTTTAATAAATGAAACAAATGTTTTTTGTTGTTCGGCTGCGGTTTTACTGCACTGCTATCGATAACAATGCCGATAAGTATGGCGAATATCGATGGTGGGCTGATAATTTCTGCAATTCTACTTGCCAAAAAGCATCGATGCTCAGAGTTGCTTAACGATATCAGTATCAGAAGCAAAGTGACCATTAAATCCGTATTATATACTAGGCTGCAATAAAATTCTAAAAAATACTGAAATAGATTTTAGGTACAAAATTAAATCTTGATTTCACCAAATCACATAATTTACAAAGAAAATGTAAGTAATTTCTATTAAATGCTTTTAACAAATAATTTTTATTTAGAACCATTTTATATTTAATAAAGAGTACGCTTGAGCACTTAAGGAAAACTGTTGAAATCGATATACTAGTTTTTTTAAAACGTGGAAAAATTTTGTCATTCAAAAAGTTGCGCCTTTTTACATTTACTTTATCCGAGTCCGAACAAGTGTGACCTGGCATTATTTTCGAATATGGCACATTTTTCGTTCCGGATGCAACCCTAAAGAGCGAGAAGCATCGAGAATTTTCGACGAGCAGACTGTGCCGAGTCTATATAAAGCCGAGCGTCACTGCGAGACTAAATCATTTTAGCAAGAAACGAGAGAGACGGTTGTTGGGTGTGTATCGAGACACAAGAGAAGAGAAAGACTATTGAGTTGGAAACAACATACACATAAAATACTTATAAAGACAAATTGTGCGTCTTAAGAAGAGCATTTTATATAAATCAAAGTGCAAGTGAAAAGCGGAAAACCACATTTCCTACAACATAAAGTGAAAACCAGGGAATATTGCACACAGCTGCAAATATAATTATAATAAAGGTGAGTGGCCCAATAAGTAATTGTTGCTTAAATTTGCATGTTTGCCTTGGGGTGCAGTTGTGTTGTGACCTCAAGAGCAGCCAGAAGAAGAAAAACAATAATAATAACAATGAAAATGCCCACATACAACAAAAAAAGAACATTTCAATTACCACGTTAATCCCAAACACGGGTGCGTCGACGTCACTCGCAGATTGACAACACAGCAGCGCTTCGCTGCTGACGTCGCTGTCGACGCCGTTGTCGTCGTTGCACAACTCAAAGCTTCTAGCAAATTCCATTGAGCGACGCGTTCGAAAAAAAAAACACAAAACAATCGGCATATTTGTCAGGCACATTTGTTGTTGTTATTGCTTTCACATTTTACAAATATATATATATCGAAGTGAGATAATTCATTTGCTTTCTTTTGTTTATTCTGCAGTCGTGTGAGCTGCGCCAAAGCTAAAAGCAAAGCAAAGCAAAATGGGCAAAGACTTCTACAAGATTCTCGGCATTGACAAGAAGGCCACCGACGACGACATCAAGAAGGCATACCGAAAATTGGCACTGAAATACCATCCGGACAAGAACAAGAGTCCCCAGGCCGAGGAACGCTTCAAGGAGATTGCCGAGGCCTACGAAGTGCTCTCGGACAAAAAGAAGCGCGACATCTTCGATCAGTATGGCGAGGATGGTCTCAAGGGCGGTCAACCGGGTCCCGATGGCTGCGGACAGCCGGGTGGCTACACATATCAGTTCCATGGCGATCCACGTGCCACATTCGCACAGTTCTTTGGATCACAGAATATCTTTGGAGCAGCAGATCCATTCGGTGGCTTCTTTAGTTCTGGCGGCGCCGGCGATGCCCAAGAACAGGTGTTTATGAACATTGGAGGCGATGAGATGTTTGGCGGCGGCGGTTTTGGTGGCCATCCGATGGGAGCCTTCCGTTCACAGTCTTTCAATGCACAGGCCCCGAGCCGGAAACGCCAGCAACAGGATCCACCAATCGAGCACGATTTGTATGTGACGCTGGAGGAGGTCGACAAGGGATGCACCAAGAAAATGAAGATCTCGCGCATGTCCATGGCGACAGGCACGGCCCGCAAGGAGGAGAAGGTGCTGAGCATCACTGTTAAGCCTGGCTGGAAGGCCGGCACCAAGATCACATTCCCCAAAGAAGGCGATCAGGCTCCACAAAAGGTGCCCGCCGACATCATCTTCATTATCCGGGACAAGCCGCACACACAGTTCAAGCGCGAGGGCAGCGATCTGCGCTACAGTGCACAGCTGAGTTTGAAGCAGGCGCTGTGTGGCGCCTCTGTGACAGTGCCAACGCTGCAGGGCGATCGCATCTCGGTCAGCACACAGGGCGAAGTCATCAAACCCACCACAGTGAAGCGCATTACTGGACGCGGCCTGCCCTTCCCCAAGGAGCCATCGCGACGTGGCGACCTCATCGTTGCGTTCGACATCAAGTTCCCGGATACGCTGCCACCCAGTCTGCGGAATCAGCTGGCGGAGCTGTTGCCAAACTAAACCTGTTGAGCTTTATCCTCATCCTGCTTCATAAATTTATATAGTACGTTATATATATATAATTTAAGTGCTAATTTAATTAAGTTTACCATAGATTATCGTTCGATTATTAGCGCAGCAGGGACTTGAAATTAATTTACAATTTATAAACTCATTCATCGAGGCTTCAAGCGTGTCTTTGAGATAATCGCAGTCCTTGTGCTAATTGTCGGACTAAGCTAGAAGATTCCCCAATCACTTACAACATAACAATTGCAAAAGATATTTGGCAAGGTATATATAAGATGTTTTGTTCTGGAGACTGATCGGTTATTGGATTAGGAATTTTGAATTATCATGGATGTGTGTAAATATATATAAGTAAACTAAACAATCCTAACCAGTAACTAAATTCAAATAAATCACATTGAGAAATGTTCTAATTGTATCCTTGTCTATTGTTCAGCATATCTATCGACCGATCGTCTCCTGATATAGCAATAATATACACATTGGCTATTATATTGTAAGACAATACACACATAAAAACACACAAACACATGAATATACACAAACACACACATATAAATGAATAAGCACATTAAATAGGTTTAGTACGTTTTAGTACCATAATATTTATATTATAAACAAGTATTGAATTTGACTAATTTAAATAAACTGATTATAACTATTGAAATCTGTTGTATTCAATGGGGGAATTATTTTCTTAGGACCTGAATTAGCTGGAATGCGACATTCCAAACTGAGCTCAAGCTCCTTTTCTTTCTTTCAAATGTTGAAAGAACATGCTTTTTTCTAATCACGAGCAACAACTCTATCGATTTGCATTAAACGATTCTCAAAATCTTTTAACAAAATTTTGCGAAATTTTTTGTAGGGGGAGGCATAGAAAATTTGGCCAAAAATCGGAAAACCCGCCGTAACTCCGTTATTTGAAGGACTACGTGGATGTCCTTTTCCATAAGGAATTTTCTTATTGTACTGAATCAGAACGTTCAACAAAAAGGACGAACGACCTTACAGGAGCGAAAACCATGATATTGCTTGTATGGAATAACGTTCACAATTCGAAAGTGCTTTGAAGGATATTTATGAAATGGGTGTCAATCGATTGCTTTTAAGAAGCACTATCGATGGGTAAGGGACATTCAAATCGTCCTTTCAGCTAACGAGCTATCAAGGATTTTTGGTTTTTTTCGACTATTTTCTTGTGACTTTGACTGAAAATTTAAAAGTTAGATTACCCAACTAAATGTTTAATGCAAATTGAATAAGTTGATATCGACAAGTCTAGCACACAATGTCCTGCTGATTTGCACAAGGATGGATCAAGTTATACGGAAATTAAATTATGTTTTTAAAACAGAATGTCAGTTAAATGTACTTAATGAAATGATAATTTCGATGGGCCTTTTTATTGATATTCCTTATGCTGAAGTACGAAGTTAAAAGAATGAAAATCTTTTAAGGTTCGTGAGCTTTGTTTATATAGAACAACTAAGCAATAACCCGAAAGTTGATAAACAGGCTTAAATAAATTAGAGCCTTAGCATTTCAGATTTGGATTCTAAATAATTAAGAATTTGATTCCATTGCCCAAAGAACCGATGAATATTAAAACTTTCCTTCTGAAATATGGTAAACCCTCCCGATTCCAAAAAACAATTTCATATATATATTTTTTTTTTTGTAATTTCACATTTTATTTTGTTTTTGTTTTGGTTTTTGTTTCACTTCAAAAGGATTTTTGTAATTTATTTATTTTCACATATTTTTTTTGTCACTTTCCTTACTTTGAGTGTTAATTTGCTTTTGCAATTGTATAATAATTTTGTTCATTGTGTATTTGTTGTTGTTGTTGTTGCGGTTCTTGTATATTTTTCATCATTTCAAAAATTATTAACATCGATTGCATTGTTGTTGTTGTTGTTGTTGTTTTTGTTATTCTTGCAGCTGTTAATTATCATAATAAAAATTGAATTCATTTAATTTGTTTGTTCATTTGTTATTCTTGCTGTTCGTTTACCTTTTGTTTATAACTAGAATTATGTTCTTTTGGTTTTGTTTAACTTGTTGTTTGTTTGCTATTGTTATTGTGTGTTACGAAAGTTAATTTCGATAATTTGTTGTGTTTTTCTTATAACTGTAATACATTTGCCATTTATCTTTCGTTTTTCGTTTTTCTTTTTATTTTTCTTTTCCCTTTCTCTTTCGGTTCTGTTCGCGCCAAAGAAAAAAGAGGAAAATCAACAATTGCATAAACAAATCAAGTACACATTAACAATTTGTTAAATCCCAAACTAAACTAAACTATAAAGTACGTTAAATTAAAATATATATGTTTGTATCTTGTTAATTAATAAAATGTGTATTTATACATGGTATAATAAGTATACATTTACTATTAATATATTAATAGATAATATATCTTTTAAAATGCATTAAAAATAGTCAAATGTGTACAAAAGTTCATACTATTTTTCCAATGATTCATACAAGTACGAGTATTCTTCTTCTGCTTCTTTGTATTTCGTATTCGTTTTCTTAAATGAGCATTATAATTTAACTATTTCATTGACTAAAGTTTTCCGGCAACAATCGGCTGACACTTCTCTGCCTGATCCTGATCCATTGATCATTTCTTTAAATTTATTTCTTCATTATATTATTATATTAATTATTTTCTTTTTTTTTCTTTGTTTTTTTTTTTTTTTTTGGTTGTTGTCAAACTTATACAAACAGTAAAAATGATGTTAAAATGTTGTGATTTGGTATTTCTGTTTTATTTTATTTTAGTTTAATTTTAGTATTAGTTTTTGTGTTTGATTAACATTCATTCATTGATTTGTTTTTTTTTTATCAATTAGACTGTTGTATAATTTTTTTTTTTTTAGAATTTATGTTGACTCGATTCTTAAGTTTTCCATTTTGTTTTTGCTGTCTGTTGTTTAATTAAAGTTTACATTGTATATTTAATTCAATTTGATTGGAAACCTAAAAATGTTTTGATTATGTTTCGATTTTTGCTACATGCGGTCGATCAATGAATGGAGAGGGGGAAACTGAGTAATGAATGCCTTGCCGGGTACACTGAGAGAAATAAAGAGAGAATATATATTCTATAATCGAATGATTGGCACTAATTGTGTACTGAGTACTGAATTGTACAGTGTACGCTGGCTAAATGAGCTGTCGTCGGTTAATGCATTGAATTCATTCAGCAAATTGGGTAGATACGAATACTCTTTCTGATTCGAATAACTTCCGAGCTGCATTCACAACCAATATAATTATTATTCTTCAACGTTTCTTTTTTAGGTTTAGGTTTTCACTTTTTTTTTTGTGTGTGTTCATCTTCATGCGATTCGATAATAATAAATAATCAAAAATATCGAATATCAAATATAAAATTGAGAATAACGAATGGAAATTTGTGCTCAGTATTTGGTTTTTCTTAATCGTTTTTCATTTTTGGTTTTTTCATTTTTCGTTATCGTTTTCGCTTGTTTTTGACTATGGAATTTGACCTATGCTTGTATTGTTATTCGAGTGAAGATCTTAATTAATATATTATTGTAATTTAGCTAGAAGGGTGTTCCTCTTGTGAGTGAGTGTTGCTCTGTGTGTGAAAGAGTGTGTGTGTATGTTTTTTTTGTGGGCTTATATAAGTATTTTTGTATATTTTCCTTTTGTAGTTTATTTAAATGTGTTTAACATGTTAGGTTTGCTTTTGTATTTTTGCTTTGAATGCTGCGATTAACCGTTTTCTCTTGCTGGGATTTCAAATCCCGAATAACTCATTTAGATTTCGATTTAGGTTTTCTTATTTGTGTGTGTTTTTTTTTTGTTGTTTATAAATATGTTTTAAGTGTATGGAATTCTCGCTTGTTGCTTTTGTTTTTAGTTTACCATTTAACATTTTGACTAAATTGTTGCTATTTGTTGTATTTCATTCGCTTTTTCTGTCACTTCGACTGCGTGTTTTAGTTTTTCGTATTTCCATATTAATTTTTTTCAGTGTACTTCCTACAACTAAACATTTTGCAATTAATTCGAGTGTGTGTTCATGTGAGTGTGTATTGTTGTGTTGCTTAAGTCACTAAGATTTTTTTCATTATTTCTTTTTTAGTTTTTATTTTTTTTTTAGAACATTTGTTTAAAGTTGCATTTTTAATATAAGATTTTTGTTTTGTTTTTGGTTTTCATTTGCGATTCTTTGTTTTTTTTTTTTGTATGATTTTGTTTTTTTAGTTTTATTTTAAATTGTCTAAGCCTAAATACAATCAATGTTTCAATTTGTTCACGTATTTCTCCTCAATAAATGTATTTATGTACGTACGTTATTTAAATCGAAATTGTTTATCTTTTATCCTTTATGTTTATGTTTATTTCAAGTCTTTTTCAGCGACAAATGCATTTGAATTTGTTCACATTTGAATTCTTATTGAATTTGTTCAAAATCCTCTTTGCTTTTTTGTTTTGTTTTGTTCAATTAATTATAAGTTTATTATATGTTTTGCACATTAAATACAATACAATCAATCGATCGATAATACAGGTAAGTATAAATCAAAGTCTTGTTTAAAAAAGATGTTGTACGTTGACGAGTATTATCCTCGTCGTCATCTCATCATCTTTTCGCTCTCATATTTAAAAACGCGAAACACAAAAAAACAACAAACGTTTTCGATGTTTCGTAATGCTTAAAAAACAATTCCAAACTATCCATCAAATTTCTTGTATATTCTTTTAGAGCAAGCAACTTCTAGAAGGTTTTCGAATAACTTCTGATGTTGCTTGCTGAGCTTGAGATATTACGAGTATATTATTATCATAATATTCGTGTCTGGTTGGCATTGTTTGGGGTTGTGTTCGTGTTCTTTGATTGAACTGTTGCCGTTTCTTACACTTGATTAGTTAAAATGTAACAAAAGAAATTAGTAAAGAGTTCTTTTTCGATTCTCGTACTAAGATTTCTTTTGTTTTGGTTTTGTTTCGTTTCGCTTTTAGTTTTAGTTTTGGTTTTTGGTTTTTTCTTTATGGTTTGTTTTGCTTTTTCTGATTTAATTTTTCACATCGTCTTTGCGGGTTGTTGACTGTGGATCTGTGCCTAAATTTATCATGTCTCGTGGTTTCCACACCGGGGACCCTACAATTAAATGAAAGAAAAGAAAAGATACAATGGAAACCATATATGAAAAAATATGAAATTTCAAATTCTTCTTCTTCTTCTTCTCATTCTCCTCATCCTTCTTCTGCTTCTTCTCATTCTTCTTCTTCTTTACTTAATTCGATTAAATAAGAATTCAGAACTTAATTTAGTATATAAAGAGTGAGAGAAAAAGAGTGAGCAAAAGATTGAGATAGACAGACAGAGATAGAGAAAGAAATAGAGTGAGAGCGAGAGTGAGCAGGAGACTAGAATATTCTCCATTGTTTTTGCGTGGTAATAATTAGTAGATAGAATTCGATGCCAATCGTAGAGATAATTTCGATAATTACTTTTCAAAACATGCAAGCATTTCGCTTAAAGTATGCGAGAGCACGTCTCCTTACTTTAAACGGATTCGATTTATCTTAAATAAAATATAAGCAAAACTAATTTCTTTAATGTTTAATGAGCACTACTTTAAAGCTGTTGCGTAGCTACTTCAAATTTGGATAGGGAGGGGAAAGAGGGGGCAAAGCTGGATGGGGGGAGTTCAGCAGCTAAACTAAGTAAGATTTTTGGTATAATTATTGATATTTGTTGGGGGTGGCGGGGAGATCAGAGCAGTATGGGGAATAAAGTTAAGAGCTGTTGGTTAAAATGTTGACATCGCTTGGTTTTTCGTATTATCTGCTACACATATTTAGATTGAGGTTTTAGTTGCAGTTTTAGTAAAGTTTTTTTTTTTTCGTATTTAAAAAGATTTGTACAAGTTTTCGAATTTCATAAATCTCAGTTTTGCATTTTATGCCAACATTTTTTTCTGGTATGTTTTGTGTACAGTTGAAATGGAAATCGAAAAACAAGAATGGAAAAAAAAAACAAAAATAAAAACAATGTGTCTCATCCATTTCATTTTAGATTTGAGAATTAAGAAGATCGAGTGCGATAGTCGGAAATGGATAAATAGAAATTAAATTGCCCGGTAAATTGTGTCGAGTTGAGTTGAGTTGAGTATTTTCCCCCCAGTTTGTTCCATTTCGTACATGTGAATTGAAAAGTTTTCAGCTTGTTTGGAAAATAGTTGATGAAACAAAGTAAAGTTGATTAAAAACGATGAAAACGCAGTGCAATTCTCTCTCAAAAAAATGGCAAAATGCAAGCGCGCAAAAGTTGTACCAAAAAGCGAAATGAAATTTTTGGAAAAATTGTTCAAAACGTTTGAATTAATTGAAAGAGGAAATGTGTTTGTACAGTAGTTTTTATTGTTGTTGTTGTTGTTTAGCAGGTTAGTTTTGATTATATTTGGTTGGTTTGGGTTTTGCTTGTGGAGGGCGGGGGGAACACGTGTGTGTAACCATAAGACATTAATATCATATCATTTATCATTTCGTTTATCATTTGCTCTTCAGTTAAGCGAGCTTTGCGAACTTGATTTTATTTGGCACAGTTTCTTTTTTGATTTTGGTTTAATGCTATTGTTTATAGTTGTACGATAATTAAGAAAATGCAAAACGGATTACGAGTATTAAAAAATCCCATTTCATTTGTTAATTAATTAATTAATCAAGCGATGCCAACTAATAATATACTTATTGTGTGTAGTAATTGTTATTTGTTTTTGGTTTTTAAGCTATCAAGTGTAATTGTTACAACAGTTATACACTAAACCCTTGTTTTTTCTCTTCTTTTTTTGCATTAGCTAAAATTCAAAGATATTCTGAGTCGGATTCTGATTTGAAGTTGAGTTTTGAATTTAGTATTTTTTTTGGTATGTCAGTAGGTAGGTTTTTTGTTTCGATTTTTGTTTATATTCATTTATCTTGGAGATAATTTGCAATAACAAAATTAAATATCACCCGTTTAATTGTTTAAACTCTAATGCAATTTAATTATATTAAAATTACGCACCTAATTACAATGAATTCTTTTTCACACTTACCTGCTAAATGATTCGAGACTAAACCAACTCAGATTTATTTTATAATTTCAATCAATTCATAACTAATTCTTTTTTGGGTGCCTAACATACGATTTGGTTTTGGTTTTTGGGTTTATGTTAATTTCTATTGCTATCATTGCTATGGTATGGTATGGTAGATAGGGACGGATTGTAGGGGAGGGGTTTGCGGGGATGGATGGGAGGATGGGCTGTCATTTAGTCGCTGTCCAAAGAGCCATTGACATTAATTTGGATTGTTGTTTAATTAGCTTTTCGCTTTGTTTACTTTTCAATATTCGTTATTTAAATGTGTGAGCTTAATTATCATTTTATTTGCTATTTGATTTCTTTTTCAACGCGCTGCAGCTGTTGATGTTGTTCGATTGATTATTTATTTTTGATTATTTGCTTTAGTTGCATTCGATTTTGGAGCGTTTTGCATTTGCATTTCCCGCAAATAACATTTTGAAGTGGCTGGTCGATTAAGGTTTATACCCAACGCAGCATTTGTTTTAGTTCTCACTTTATTTAGTTATTTTTATACGTATTTGTCTATGGTACGAGTATGTATGTATGTATGTAATATGTATGCATATATTTTGTTTGTATATTATATATGTATATTTAATTAGGTTTAATAGTTAGCATCATAGTTGCTGTATAACTTTATTATTTCAGTTTTTGATTCGTCATTTCGGAAACTTCTTCATTTTTTGATTTTTGAACATTTTGATTTTGCTGCTGTGAAAAGCCCAGTGTAAACTGTACACGATTTTACGTAGTAGTAGTTAGTAGTTAGTAGTTAGAGTATGTAATGTAGAGTTACGAGTTAGCGATTATCTTAAGTATTATCGTATGTTTTGATTCAACTATTTTTCGGTATTTGTATTTTTGTTTTTTCGCTTTGCTTAGCTTGAACAACCTGACATTTGATCTTGTAAGTCCGTCTATATATGAGAGTGTTTTCTTTTGTATATAGTGTATCTAATCCTGTGTAGACACCCAAACTTAGTCTATATGCGAGTTGTATATAAGATAAATGTTTATATGTATGTATGCGACTGAGCGGCTGAACTGAACGCATCCAAAAATTTGAGGGGAAGTTCAAGTTCTTGATGCATTATTGGATTCCATTGCGTTCAGATTTGCCCATAATATAATCCTATATTTGTTTAGCACTAATATTTAATATAATTTCAATATAATATAATTATTTGTTGTATTTTTTTTGTATTTAATACTGAACATTGAGGTACGACTTACGATTATCATTCTTCAATACATTTATTGTATTTTGTTTAATTGAATAATTGCCTAGTTCTCAATGTGAATCGAAATGGAATTACAAATCAATGAAATGAGATCACGTGAATCAATTCGTATATAGTATACTATATATAATATATATATATATGCAAATTATTTGTCACAACACCGCGCACACATTTTTGACAATTTTCTCTAACTAACTACGAGTAAATGTAAATATTTCCCTTTTTTGTTTTTTTGTTTTTTATTTTTGGTTTTTGGTTTGTTTTGTCTCGATTTCAGATCTTTTTTGCTTAGGTAGTGTGTGTATAATGTTAACCTATAGAATGTTGCCAACCCGCATTTTCACTTAGACCTTAAACTTAAATACGCATACGAGCAGCAGCTGCAAGTGTATAAGTATTTCTCTGTGTGTGTGTGTGTGTGTAATTAAAAATGTTTTCGATTCGGAAATGGCAGCGACACAGTTTTACGTGCTCGGCTAATAGTTGGGCCGCTGACTTTTTACCTACAACTTTTACCCTACATAGGACTACACATGCATATCCTTCAGCCTTGTGCCTTTTTTTTTTGTTTTTGTGAAGTTGTCTCCTAGTTAGTTTACTTGAGTGCGAGTATGAATTTCAACTTTAGTTTGCTGCATCTCTCTCTTCTCTCTCTTTTGCTCTTTCTCGTAATTACGCCACTTGAGCATTGTGTGCAACGCGGCGTATGCGTCATCTGTGCGTATACGTAATTTTGCTTGGTTTGCTGCCGAACGCACAACTTCCGCCGCAGCACATTTCATTTGCTTGTGCCACATTTGTTTGTGCATCGCAACTCTGCCGCTTAGCAACTGAAATAATTAACCTGAAATGTGCGGGGGCGTGGCAGTCAGCCTTCCCAAAAAGCAACTCGCTCTTTCCACTAGAGAGTTAGGGTATGCGTAGTCGTATATGTTACGTGTATGTTTGCTAGGAGCTGCAGCTGCTGCTCTTTCTGACTTAATCTAACACTTAAACATGACTCATTAAACTGTGCTTCGCTTCCGTCTTGTTTTGTAGTGCAGTGTAATAGTGCTGTGCATTTTTTTGTATTGTAGTTTAGTGTAGAGTTTAGTGTTTGTGTCAAGTAGTTTGCTTTCAATCCCTTGTGATTAACATTTTGTTTAGTTTTCCAGTTTAGTTTTGCATTTTCGCGTTTTACGTATATTTATTTGTATTTTAATTTGTTGACTAATATTTTCCAGACTTGAACTGCGCATATTTTCCTTTGTTGTATAATTATTTAGTTGAGGCATTTCGGGTTACTCTTGTTCTGTTTTGTTTTGTTTTTTTTTGTTTGGTTGCTGTTATCTTTGGTTAATTCAACTGTCTCATAAAATCCCTGTTTCCGTCTCTGTTTCTCGTACTCCTTCCAACTCTTTCTCTTCCCTTTGCTTAGACATGTATCTCGAAGTAATCGTGGCAATCAACGCAGCCGCCTTGATCACCTCCCATGTCCGGCATGTAGCCCATGCCGCCGCTTGCTGTCGGCTGTGTGCTGACCACCATGTTGCCCATGCCCGACATTCCTGTCATTCCTCCCATTCCCCCCATTCCTGGCATGCCACTCATGCCGCGTGGCGTCTTCTTCCGCGTGCGACTTTGCCGCACGCGGGACTTATGCTAGGAGGGTCGCTTCTGATACAGACAGTCAATGCATGTGGTGTACTCGGGTGCCGAGGAGCTCAGCTGGTACGATGACTGCCCGGCCGGCTCATGTGGACAGCTGGGCGGTGGTCCATAGCCCATTTCCATATCCATGTCCATCTCCTGCATGTAGCTGACCATGGGCATGGTCATCGGCATGTATTGCTGTGGCGCCTGCCGGGGCAACGCATCGTAAATAGGCTGAGAGAAAGTGTTCTCCGCCGACTGGGAACGCAAAGGTCCGGAGCTATAGACGACGTAGCTGCGTTCGGGGGAGACGCCATAGGCGCGATAGGAGCTGCTTGTGGTGCTGTCCCTGGAGGTCGAACGTTCTAGGGACTTGCTCAAGCGACTACGTCCATTACCGGAGCCGCCATAACGACTTGTTGTGGGTGCGGCGGCCACATAGTGATCACTGCAGGTCTGATTGTCGTAGACCGGATAGTATTGATATGTCTCCTGGGCATGAGGCTTGTGGCCCGTCTCGAAGCTGCCGTGAGCAGACATGCTGCGCTTCCTCGAGCCACCGTAGGGCACATCCAGGTTGTGATCGGAGCCACCGTCGCGGCTATCGAAGCTGCTTCGCGGCGAGTGACGCTGACAGATGCTGGCACGATCTGGGGACAAGTGATCCACGCTGCTTCGGGGCGAGATTCGTGGCGATAGCGAGGTCGCTGCTGTAGTTGGCTCCGCGCTGCAGACGTGCGAAGGTCCGCCCTTCTTCAGGCAGCTGCGATCGGGACTTTTTGACTTTGCGGGACTTGCGGGTGGCTTCAAGATGCCACCGCCGGTATTTGTGTGCTTCAATATGCCGCCGCCACCCTCGGAGCTGCGACGTGGACTCGGTGTGCGTCGTCCAGCGGACAGACGATCTTGCGAGTTGTCACGACTCGAGCAGATGCTCAGCCGCTTGCCCTGCTCACTGACGCTGCTCCTGGGTGATTTGATCTTGATAATGCGCACCGGGGAGCTACCTTGGGACTTGCAGCGATCCGGGGATATGTAGATGCTTTGTCGCTTGCTGGTCTTTGATTTGACGGTGCCAGTTGCAGTTGCTGCAGCTGCTGTTCCGCGCTCTGGCGACTTGGCCTTGAACACCTTGTCCACTTTTTTGTCGATGACCACAATGTGCGAGGCTAGCGAGCTAGTTGGTTCGTCTTCTGTCTCATCACCCGAACGCTCCGAAGGTCCTGTGGTATTTCCTGTACTGTCCGATTCGGTGGCCGGACGTGAGGGCGATTCAATGTCTACGGTGACAGTCTGCTGTGTGTTCTCCACAATGGTCTGTGGCTCGGGCGACAGACTCGAGTCGTTTTGCTGCTGATCTGCGGCTTCTTCGGCAATGTCCGCTGCATCGAAAGATTTCTCCCGAAGGCTGGCCATGTAAGCGGCAATGTCACAAGTGCCCGCTGCCAGATTCTCTTGCTCCAGATCGCTTAGGTGCTTGTCCATGTAGCGTGAGGTGGCATCCGATTCGGCAACATGCTCCGAGCAACCTGAGCTGCTACTGGAGTCTCGCTCTCGTTCGCGTCTCTTGTGTTGGGAATCGCGGGAACCCGAGGGATGCTGATGCACCACAGCCACCTGCTGAGAAGCGGCATTGCGTTCCGCCTCGCTTTCGAAGATCTCAATTACTTCGATCTCTTGCTTGGGCGACTGTCGTGGCGATTGGCGTGGCGACAAGTGCCGCAGGGTTTGGCTCAGTGACTGGGTCTGTGTTTGGGTGAGGGATAGGGGATAGGGATCGGGATCGCTACTGACTGTGGTGATGGTTGTGGTGGTGGCAAACAAGCTACCGCTACTGCCTAGACTTAGATTAAATGTGGCTGCCACTTGGGCGGCATGCGCCTCGGATTCCGATTCAATTTCGGACTCGCTGCTCTTACCTAGATCCTTCATCAGCACCGGTTGATAGCTGGCTGGCGGATGTGATGATTGTATCAAGCGCGCCTGGCTGCCAGTGCTGCCCACTGAGAGCGTCGATGTGGTGCTACGGGAGGAGAGAGGAGCGAAAGTCAAGCGATAAGCGAGCGTTACGAGGGGAAGTAAGAAATACGCTAAGACTGCGCTTACATTGCAACTTTAGCCTTAAGGCTAGCGGCGATTAATACGTTTACATTATGATGAAGAACTGAAGCTGACGATTTGTCATGAACAAAATCGTTATTCTATATTGAATTGTAACTATTTGAGATTGAAATTAATTTATTCACTAAACTTTTTAAATTTATTGAGGATAGAATCATTTGAAGTCATGTTTTAGTAAGTTATTGCCGAACTGTGTAATTATCATGTCAACATACAAATTTTTTCATTTTTCAAATTTCAAATTTATTTTATTATCACAGAAATGATTTTATAGCTGAATTATTGATTTAATGTGCTCTTAATGGCTGCCTTAAGGTTTAAATCGTGCCTTAAGGCTAAATTCATGACTTGTAGACTAATGCTTGCCTTAAGGTTTAGTCCTTGCCTTAAACCTTAATGCTTTCCTTAAGACTTAAGGCCTAATACCTCAGACTTTCGACTAAGGTTGCAATGTATAAAGTTTACACTGTAAATACTAATGAGAAGAGACCTACCTCAGCGTCAGGTGATTGGGCGTGCGGCCCAGCGTGGCCTTGGGCCTGATTGTGCCCTGCTGCGAATCTTCCTCACCCTCCGACTTGGTGCCCGGATCGATGCGTTCAATGTCCGTGCTGTGATGATGCAGATGCGGCTGCCTGATCGGCGGTGGTGGCGGTTCACGTGGATGGGGATGAGGATGTGGGTGCTGATGCGGAGCAGCTGCCTGTTGCTGTTGTTGTTGCTGCTGCATTTGATGTGGTGGCTGCTGCGAATCTACGGGGGATTGAATGATATCTTTATGGCATGACGATTGATGATTACAATGAAGTGCGCATAGTTTTGGGTTAGCAACATGTGACAACCTTCAGTTCAGGGGTAAACTACTAACCTGTGACATCGCCGAGGGTCTTGCTGCGACCGCGAAAGCCGCCACCGTTGCCACCTGGTTGCTGTTGCTGCTGCTGTGTGTGCGGGGCATAGTGGACCACGCCCACAGTGGGGGGCAGATCATCGCCCTCCTGGCTGCCCGACAGATTGTCGTAATCGATGTTGCCCGCCGAGTGACGCTGCGAACCCGACTTTTTCTTCGGCTTTCCTAGCGTATGCGAACCATGCACAATGGTAATCTGCTGAAGAGGAAAAGGAATTTAAGTACCTCAAGTAGATCGCTCGGTTATAAGGCGTAACTTACCTGTTGCTTGGGTCTTTCGAGAGTCTGTGAGTTGCCCGCATAGCCGCCCAGCTGCGAAGAGAGTCCAGACACGGAGCCAGAGCTGCCTCCAAAGTTCTTCATGGGAATTGACATGTTGCGTACGCTTTCGCGTATGATCTGTCGGATCGTCTTGAGGAATGCATTGCGGAAGTCGGCGGTGCTGTTGGACAGCACATAGACTTTCTCAGAGCGACGCTGCAGCTGCGAGCGCAAGTGTATTAGCTCCCACAGGAAGTGCGAGTCCATGTCCTTGGCCGAGCTGGCACGTACTTGCACCTCGGTGACTGGGATGAGCACTTGGTAGCGTATGATCTCCACCTCATTGGGAGCATTCTTGCTCGAGACACCCTGCAAAAAGAGAAGTGAGATTAGTACACGATATTTAAGGATAAAGTTGATTATGTCTACTATTTTAGAAGTTAATTTATATTTGAATTATAAACTTAAGCTAAATACTTTGAAAAAAATATATATGTATTTTAAATACACAGCATTTGGTTTATAAAATTGAAAGATATATATATTTAAAGTTTACATTATGGTACATTATTTGTAATCTGAATTATATTTTCAATGAAAAGGTCGAAACATGATAATTTAATTATAAGCTGTAAGAATTCATTATCCAAACTCTGTTTCCAATATGTTAAACAAGCTTTCAGCAAATACTAAAAGCCATTTTAATGTTTTTCAATTTTTAATATAGTTATTTCAAATTTAGCTATAAATTTATCTGGAATTAGCTTGCTTTTTAACGTTTATTAACAAATAAATAGATCATTAATAAATACTACAAAAATAATGAGAGATTAATATATACATAAAGTGCACCCACCATTAGCTTCTTCTTCTGACGCAAACGCTCCTTGCAGAGAAAGACAACGGCCGACTTGAAGACAAAGCACATGGCATGCAGCTCCAGGCCCTTCTTGATCTTGCCGAGAAAATCAGAGATGTTGAGCCACTCGACACCGCCGTAGTAGAGCAAATCGCCTGGGAATGCGCAGCAGTGTGGAGGATTGGCATTGGCTACAGTGGAATGCGATTGTTGTTGTTGCTGTTGCTGTTGTAACCCACCTGGACTCAAATCGATGGGCTGCTTGCATGACTTCTGATGCTGCCGGAACAGATGATCGAATATGGCGCCATACTCCTCATGAATGCGCTGCATTTCATTGATATGCTCCGCCACCTTTTCCATGCCCTTGAGTGCCTCTGCGAGTGTTTGCAAAGTGGATTAAACAAAATAATGATAATGAGCAAATGGAAAAAGTCGACTTCAACCGATTTATACTTACCGCATAGATGAACGTGCTCGTCGGCCCGAGTGTCTGTCAGATTGCGCATCTGCTGCAGCAGTAATGGATACTTGAGGATGCGTTGAATGGGTTTGATCAGATACGATTCCAAGGTGCTGCTGTGCTGTTGCTTGGGATTGCGCGCAGCCAGGAACTCCTGCAGTGCATGGTTGCCCTCATCTACAAGAGAGTGAGAGAGGGAGAAAAGGGAGGGAGGGGAAAAATTGGGTTGGACAATTGCAAATTGAGACATTTGGCAAATGATTTGATTTCAATGTGCTTCAGTTGCCATTAATTGCAACGTTGGCCCATTAAACGAACGAAAGCGGGCGAGCGACAAGGATATGCTGTTACAAGGATATGCGCAACGTTGACAAGAAAATGTCATTAACTTGTTCTTATTGTCAGCTGAGAAGCTTTGATAAAGGCGCACAGTCAAAGCCTGTCTGCTGCACGGATTTGCGTCTAATGGTGCCTGTCCTGGAGCCTCTCCTGTCTGCCTATCCCACTGTCACCAGTCTCTGTCTCTGCCACTGCCACTGCCACTGTCTCTGCCTGAATGACAGTCTGTCCTGCTGGTTGCCTGGTGCTGCTGCTGCTGCTGCTGTTGCTGCTCGTAACGAAGGCACTTAAGTGCACTTCTTGCTATAATTAATTATCCTTTCAACTTTTTTGCATAAAATTGCATGCAACAGCCAACAACAGTCGAGAGGGTCTGCCGCATCTCGTAAAGCTGCTTTGGCAACTAAAGTTGCCATCCGGATCTGTCGCTGCTACTGGCAGCTCCTAACCAGGCTGCCAAGCTGCCAAGCCCGTCAAGCTGCCTTGCGTCATTGATTGTAAATATTGCAAATTTTTACCTCAATTTTTTTCCGACTTGTTGTTGTCGTTGTTGTCAATCAGCTACTTTGTTATGCAGTTGTAAAACACTTGCCACGCCCTCCTCCTTTCGTTGTGATTCTCTCTGTTCTGTTTTCTTGTTCGTTCCTCTCTCTTTTGTATGTTTGTTCGAGTGTTTTTAAGCTGCGACTAAGTCTAATTTAATTATGACATGTTGTCGCCTAAGCTCGGAGGCTCCCAAGTTCTTGCAGTTCTCTAAGTCCCGAGTCCCAGCTGCTTTCCAAACTAACAACTTTGCTGCCTTTTATCCGCCTGACTGCCACTGCTGTTGCTGCTGCTGCTGCTGCTGCCACAGCCAGTGGCAACAACGTGGCATAGTTTTCGACACCGTTCGCCATTTGCAAGCGTGTCATAATTCTACAAGTTTAATTAACAAAAGATACTTGACAGTTGCTGGCATGGCATGAATATGAATATGCTGACACTCCCCCAACTCTAACACTCTCTTGCTCTCCCTCTCTCTATTTTACGCATTTCCCCTTCTTCTACTACTTGGGGACTTGGGACTCTTGCCACGTCTCGGCATTTGCGGTTGTAATTATTCATTTAACTTGCAAATCATTTAAAGGAGTGCGGCATGCGGCAGCTGTGCGCCAGCCACTGACAACAATTGAAGCGCATAGTTTGCCAATTGTTCGAAACTTGTCGCTTGTTTGACTTTTACAACTTTCCTCGGCGCGCACCCTCCTTCCCCCAAAAAAACCAAACTACTTTCCGTTTACAAGCCAAACTCAAATAGACTTTGACGCTTCACGCTGATTGCAATAGTTGAGGCTCACACTCACACAAATGTCTGTCTCATTATATATGTATTTATGCATATGGCAAACACTTTTGATTTGTCAAACGAGACTTCAATAGTTTACTTTAAATTTAAATCTGCTAAAACAATCTATTTTTTTCTGCTATGATTGCAACTGCAATATTTTCAAAGGTATTTCCATTATTTTTTTAAATTATTAAACAATGTTATGAATATTTGAATTGAATGTATTTTTTTCAAATTGTAATCGAATAAAAAATTTAATTGGCATACGCGGCGTATGCGTAATCAACTTTCTACGACAGCGAAACTTTGTTTGACTGCAGTTCAAATTACTTTTCGACTATTGCTATGAATTGTTAAGCAATCTCTTGTATCATTTTAATAATTTCATGAATAACTCAACGATTTTTGCTTAAAGCATAGTATGAAAAACGATTAAATTGCAATTCAGAAAGTTTGAAGAATTTCTGACGCATTTACAAATTACTTTCTGGTATGCCGAAATATGATTTTAAATTGCACTCAATTTTAATTGAGAACGAAGTGACTTTAAATGAAGTCATTACTATTTTTATTCATGAGCTATTTCCTATGAGGCGTATGAGTAATTTACAAAAACTAAATAAATTCTTCTTTAAATACGAGTTGTTTCCTATGAGGCGTATGCGTAATTTACAGCAACTAGATAAATTCCTTGTTTAATACATTTGTTTTGTATTTAATTGTTAATTTTTCCGCTTATTTATTTATGTATTTGATTACTTACTTGGATGCAGAACCTTTTGCGCCTTGCTGTGACTGGCACAGAACGAGGAGTAGAGCTTGAAGTGATTGACATAATAGAGAAAAGCGGATCCAATCGCAAACAGAACATTCTATAAAATTCAAAAAAGGAATCAACGTAAAGTGTTGGCCAACAAAAGAGTTAGATAAAAAGATGATGCTTACCCTAAATTGACCGCAATGCTCGAATTTGTTGAACTCGGGCTCAAGTTCGAGCGCCTCTTCGAGATTCTGCAGAAACTGTCGCTGGAATGTGACAATTTCGTGTATGTTGCCAAAGAGTGCATTGATTTCCGCATTCGATAGAAATGTTTCCCGTTTCATGGGCTCCAAATAGTGTTCCAGTAGATTGTTCAAGTGCTGCATCATGCAAAATTCAGTGTAATTCAGTTGTTTTGTTTCGCAAGTTATTCGCGGCGTTGTTGTTCAATAAATTAAAATTTGTTGACATACAGAGAAAAAAGATACGAGAAAGAGCGATGAGGGTAGAAAAATGAGAGCCAAAAAAAAAATGCATAAATTAAATTAAAAAATCAGCAGCAGACGCCCGCAACACGCTTCAACTCCCTCGGCTGAGACAGCGACGAAGCGCTGAGAGGAGGAGAAGGGAGGAGGTGCGGGCGAGGGCTGAGTTGGCGTCCAGTTTGGGTAGTTGAACAACTTTTAGTTTGCCGAGTAACGGGACAACCAACACACACACACACACACACACACATATATATTCTCGGGCAGCAGTAAATAAAAATATGAAGGATAAAAAAAACTGTAGCATAGCCGCAGGCGCGCGCTTTCATTTGGAACAATACTTCCGGCCAGCGGATAGGCAAGCGGCAAGAGGCGAGAGGAGGCTGGAAACGTGAGTGGGTTGTGGCTGAGATAAGACTCAGACTTGGCAACGTTGCCGCAGCGGCGCTTTACATAATTTCTAAATTATAATAATTATTTGTATGCTTCCTGGGGCACACAGCACACAACACAGTACCAAGAGGAGGCACAAAACTCGGACCACGACCATAGGGACACCCGGACTTCGTTTGGGTTTAAAGCCGCCTGGTTAAAGGATTAAAATTTGCATTTTTAATTGCAGCGCGCGCGCTCTCTCCTCTTTTGCGACTAATGAAAGAACCAAAAAGCAGATAGAGAGAAAAACAGAAAAACGCGTACTGAGAACTTTGAACTGAATCAAAGTCTAAAAAGGAGACAAAAGAGATGACTTCTGAGAAGCCATATAATAGGATTGATGCGACTTACCTTCACATAGGTGCGCTCCGTGTCCACCAGTTCCATGATGACTTTGCGCAGCTTCTCCGCATCGGTCAGCTGGCGTGACGGTGTCAGCGCTGTGGTGGAGACCGACGATGTGACTGAACCCGTGGGGCTCGATTTGCGCGTTTCCTGAGGTGAACGACAAAATCCGGTAACCTTAACAGGTCAGGGTTCGGGTTGGTTGGTTTTGTTGGTTGGTTGGTTGGTTGGTTGGACGTTTTGGTAGATTGTGTTGTGTTTGTTGTAGTAGTAGTTGTTGTTGTTGTTGTGTTGTTGTTGTTGCATGATGAGGATCGTGAAACGAAACAAACGAAAACGAGGCGAGACGAAGCGAGACCACAAAAAAGAGACACCAAAAATAAATGACAATAAACAACAAAAATGAAGTTAGCATGACAGAGATAGATAGACGGCGATAGTTATAGTGGGCAACTAGGATGAGAGAGAGATTCAGAGAGGGGGGCGGAGGGTGTTTAAGGGTCTAAGGGTGCGACTGTGGTTTGGGGTCATCGTTAAGCTGGCTTGGCTGCTCGAAACTCTCGCGGCGGCCACTTTAAACACACATACACACACTCGCACACACGCACACACGAAGGGCGAACGACGCCAGGCTGCGGTTCTAAATGACTGTCACGTCCTTGTCGTAAGTCCAACTTACGTTACGGGGGCGTCGTTTTGTCATAGTTAGTTGTTGTTGTTCTCCTTGTTGTTGTTGTTGTCGTGGTCGTTGTCGTTGTCGTTGCCGTTGTTGTCGCTGTTTGTGTGCGGTTACAAGCACATTTGGCACTGACAGTTGACGCTTGACGGTTGACATGGAGTGTGTGTGCATACACCCACTCTCACACACACATACACACACACACACAGTCGCACACTCAACCGGATTTTGCATAAAGCGTCGAGGTGCGCAAATCTTCAGCCCTTCTTATGTCACTTGCACAGTGGTTTGAGCTCTCTTGATTTTCACTGTTTGCGTTTTTCGGCTTTTTTGGTTTTTAGTTTTTTCCCCCTCCTTTTCTGCTTTGGCTTTGGTTTTCTCTGTTTTTTGGGGTTAACTTGGCTTTATTATTCTTAGCTCTGCTGTTTGTTTTGCCCGTCTGCCTGTCTTGCTTAGAGAAGTGTTAAATGACGCGTTGACCGGAACTCGGATAAATTGACTTGCCACGCCTTCTTGCTTCTTGCCTCTACCGAGGACCACAGCAATGCTGAGCAAAATATTGAACGAATTTGCATTGTAAATGCCTAAACAAATATTTTTATGCGCCTAACATTCGCCTGCCCTTTCCTTGCCCCTCTTCTTCTTTGCTAGTTTGTGTGTGTGTGTCTGAGTGCTGTGCAATTTGCAAAAGGTCAGAGTTTAAATCAACAGCGCAAGGGAGAGGGAAGAGAGCAAGGGAGAGAGAGAACGAAAGAGAGAGCGACCACTGTGCTTGACAGTGATGCGAATGCGAGCAGCTTGAGGGGCCACCGCCTGTCGCCAGTCTGCTTCTCCATTGGCGTTGCGTTGGCGTTGGCGATGACAGCGTGACCGTGCCGAAAGGCTTAGCTCAAAATCCTCTCTCCCTGCTGCAGCGCACTCTTTGAGGTATTTGATATATGTGTGTTCACAAACTCAACTCAATTGAAATTCAGCAAGCAAATTGCACTTTAGCTTGAAAGAATGGCTTAAATTGCAATACTTATGCAAATAAGTGTACAATTTGCAACAAATATACATAACTTTGTCTTTCGCTTTGAGCTGCACTTGCGGGCACCATCTATTGTGGGGAAGCCGCTGAGCTCAGCGTAAAATATGTTAAATTCCAATTGCTCTAAGATGCATGTAAAGCCTAAATTGTTTCTATTTGAATATTAAGCGTTCACATAATGTTCGAGTAGCTTACGACAGTTGTTGAATAACAACTAAATTATTGTTATTGCATTTATTTTGTTTAAACTAATCGTTTGACTATTTTTTTTGTGGCGCCATCTATTGCTGACTTGCGCTTTCTAGAACTGGCTTTTTGCTTTAAGCTGCGCTTACGGGCGCCATCTATTGTCGAGCAGCCGCTGAGCTAAGCATAAAATGCAAGTCTAAATGCTTTCAATTTGAATATTAGAGGACAACTGGTTTATCTCTCTAAATACAGTAAATGTTGTTAAATTAAGTTTATTGCATTTGTTTCATTTGTGTAGCCAACCTTTAGCCTAGAGAAATTAAGTAACGAACTTAAGCAACGAGTTTCACAAACTTGTGGCGCCCTCTATTGCTTATTTGCCCTAAGCTCTGCCTCGACAACTAGTACATTTCAATTGTTCTAAGTTTGCGTCCATTGTTGTCAGCGAAACTTGTCAAATTATTTGCAATTTTCTCGTTTTCCCTAGCATTCGCGCTGGCGCCATCTGTCGGTAGGGCGCTGGGCGTTGACAAACTTGAGCCAATTTTAATGGGTTTTATCATTTTGATTCGCATTCGCATTCCCATTCTCCCGATATTTGCAAGTTTGCCAGTTTGCCGTGACTAACTGATATTTTTGTCACGTTTACAGCGCTGTCTCCTCAATGCCTGTTTCTCACTTTGTCTCCGTCTCCGTCTCTGTGTCTCTGTCTTTGTCGCTCTTTCGTTCTTGTGCTGTGACATGGCGAGTGTGGCAACAACAATCTCATGAAATTTCAGTTGTCATTGTTCGTGCAACATTCAGTTGAATTGTTCTTGTTGCCTTCTACTGCTGCTGCTTGTCGTTGTCGTTGTCGCTGTAGTTGTCGTTGTACGTTGGCATTGTGAAAGACATTTCACTTTTATGCAGTTGCACTTTGTGTATTATTATTTCGTTCGTTCTCATTCTCCGTCTCTCTTTCGCTCTCTTTTTGCTGCTGTTGCTGCTGTTGTTGTGCAGCTTGTTCTTGTCTACTTTTAACTGTTTTATTGTTCTGCATTTCTTTCTTGTTGCAACGTCGCTGATTTGCATAAGCGGCGACAGCGTCGTCGACGACCCAAAACCAACAAAGAGGCTGCCACAAAGGGGGGCAAGGGGTGGAGAGAGAGAGGGAGAGAGGGGGGTAGCTCTGCCAGGTGAGGCTTATGGGCCAGCTGCTGAGTGCCAACATTGTTGTTGCAACTGCAACCAACGGCTGCTGCTGCTGCTGCTGATGGTGCTGGCGTCATGCCCCAAAGATGAAAAATTTGAAAATTTCTTGAATTTCTTGGCGCTCTGTGCGAAATGTCAACTTGAATTAAAAGGATTCTTATGTAACGCCCTGACTCTCCAGTCACTCACAGCTGCCTGCTGTCTAGCCATGTGTGTGTCTGTGTGTGCCTCTGTGTGTGAGTGTGTGTGTCGGCCTCAGTGTGTTTGTGTGTCACAGTGTTCAAGTATCATTAAATGAAGTGGGTTTCTGCCAGTTTCGAGCACACTTGGGTAAAGCATATCCAGAAACAAAGTGCATTCTGTGGCATCTTTGCGTTTCTTTCTCTTCGCTTCGTTGTCTCAGCTGTCCCTCCCCCGTGGCATCCCCATGTATTCCCCCTCGGCTCCACTGTCTGTCTAGCATATTTGTTGTGTATATATCCTTGATATTTTTATGCCAGCCCATTTCTATTTGTGACGTTTATTGTTTGGTGACTTGCAGCAAAACAAGACCCAATAGGCCAAATTTGCCCCCTCAGCGTAGCCAGTGCACCTCTCTCTCTCTCTCCTCCCTCTGCTTCTTCTACGACATCTTGACAGCCACTCCCCGGTCCCTCCTTCCCTCCTTCCCGCTCTTGCAGCTTCTCTGTTGCTTGTTGTTTGCCTTCAAACCTCTAATCCACTTGAAAGAAGCAGACTCCCTCCTCCGCTCACTCTCTTTCATAGCTTTGGCAAATTTCAATTTGTGCACATTTCAATCAGAAGTGCACCACATCCCAGCCACCTCCTTGCCCCCCACACCCCTCCCCCTGTATTCCTCCTGAACTGTGTGTGTTCGTGTTTGGCGCTCGTTTTAATAGTTTCCGTTTCCGCTCAGCGAGTTCAAAGCAATTGGAACTGACTTTGCCCGCTGCCTTAGCCAAGTGCCAAGTTCCGGGCTCAACTTGAATGTGTTCCATCTTTTCCCCCCTTTTTTCTGCATTTTTTTTGGCAACCAAGACTCAACGTTTAAGGAAGGCGAAGTGGTGAAAAGGATGGAAAGGGGCGTTTAACGTGTTTGCGTTTTGTTTCTTCTTGGTCATGTTTATATTAGCTATATATAACTATATGTACGTTATACATACATATGTATATATATTTATATGCGAATACGTTTCGCAAAGATGTGAAATTTATTTTTTTTTAGTGGGGAGGAGTTAGCTAAGGGGCACGGGTGTAAGGGGAATGGGTTTAACTTACTTGCTCCGCGGTCTTGAGCAGATTCTCAATTTCAAAGCTGCTGGTGCGCGATGTGGGCTTGGCCACGCCCAGTCCCGAGACACCGCCAGCACCCACAGCCAATTGCGATACTGTTGGCTCCACAAATGAGGGCGCCGGCGAACTTTCCGCCTCCGGTGAATACAAATCCTTGCCAGTGCCATCTGCAGTTGGAGAAAGAGTCGGGGAGTGTGAGTTAAGATAACAGTTAGTCATGTTTTTATTATCATTATTATTATTACGATTATGAGAGTATTATTAGTTTTTCTTGCTGCTCATAATTAGTTGCCACTGGGCCTGTTTTCTTGTGTGCTTCTGCCTTTTTGGCCAGCTTTAAAGTTCGATTAAGATGGCTATTCGTTACCCCCGTTATTGTTGTTGTTGTTTGTTTCTGCTGCTGCAGCTTGTTTGTTAATTTTAAATTCCATGTTTGCGCAATAAAAAGAGCAGCAGGAATTTAATACTTGCGCAAATGGCGTTTCGAAAGCAACAAAAACAACACAGAAACAAGCACAAAGTAGAAACATTGTAGCGCAAAGAGTGCTCGACTAGCAGATACCCTGAAGATCACAGCTCTAGATAATTAAAAAAGAAAAATATTTCTTATAGTGACGTATGCGTTATTTTCTTAATAGTTAAGAAGACTATCTGAATTCGCTGCACGATAGATGGCGCTTTGTCGTAGACTACGCTAAGTTTCATTATTGCATTGTTAACATTTATATTTATTAGGCAATTATGATGAAAAAAACAAGTTGAATGAATACAAATATTATATTGACAATATAAGATTGAAATAGCCAAGAGGTCAAACACTTTTTATGGTGACGTATGCGTAATTTGTAAAATACTTTACAAAACTGTCTTTAGTAGTTGAGCAATAGATGGCGCTTTGCAATTCGGTAGCCTAAGCTTCATTATAGATCCTCTACTTTGTTAGTTTATGAAGCAATTGTAATTGTAAGCAAGTTGAATGAAATAAACTAGAAGATTATTGAAAGCTAAAGTTCATGGCTTCAAGCAGTTTTCATAGGTATTGAAAATTCATATCAAAACATACTTTGTTGCTGTGTCAAAAGTCAAAAGAAAAGCCGAGAGTTAAAAGTTTTTCTTTGCAGCAACTCTAGATCTTTTTTAGGCTTTCAGAAAACATTTCTATAGCAATTTAATATGTAATGTAATTTATGACATGTAATTTTGAAAAAAAAAAATTCACTTGACTGTTGATACCAAGTAAAAGGGAAGAGGCATCTCTTTTGCTTAAGTTCAAGTTAATGTACCCCTTTTAAGTAATTTTTTTACTGAGTGCAGGGTATAAAAAGAGCACAGAATTGGCAACAACAACAACAAGAATAGCGGCGCATAAAGCTGAGCGTAATAACAACAAAAACAACAACAACAACGAGAGCAACAACGGCATCAACAAGAGCCACAACAAGCTGTAATGATTATTGCTGCGATGTGTTTGCCACAACGTCCGCAGCAGGCTCAACGAGCGAGCGAATTGCGGGCCAACACAGGATGAGCCCACACACATATACACACCACACACATATACATACAAACCACACACATACATTCACACACATGCACAGACACAGCGCAAAGATTTTACCCAAAAAAAAAAAAAAAGAAGAAACAGCGAGCAGCAGAGAAAAAAAATTTATGGGCCATATATGAGGCTTGTATACAGTTGTAAGTATGAGTGTACGACTGTATCTGTATGTGAGTGTGTGTGTGCCAGTTTATATAGCGGTAGTTTTTGGCAACGCCAGGAAACGTTTAAAAATCATGTCCTTGAATGCCCTACTCTCAATGCCCTGCTCTATGCTCTCTATGCTCTGTTCTAGCTTTCGACTCTATGTCTATGACTATGCCTCTTTTCTCTCCTTCGTTGCACTCCTCTTTCTCTCGATGCTCAGTGGTCCCTTGGCTGCTGCGCATGCAAATTGGTTACTACAAATTTTATGAACATTTTGCTTCAAATTTGACACCATACGCACACACACACATACACACACATATATATACTTTGCTATAGAATAAGTGTGTGTGTGTGTAAGATATTGAAATTGCCGCCTTATAAATTTCAACTTGCGGTCTTCTTACAAATTGCACGTAGTCCCTTTGTAAGTGCCAGCAACAACAGTGAAAACAACAACCACAACAATAACAACAACAAGCGAGTAGGCTAATAACTTATAGACGTTGTCCGTTGTTGTTTGTTGTCGTTGTTTGGTTGCTGGCTCTCGGTTTGCTGGTTTGCTGCCTTTCTGCCGCTGCTGTTTCTGCTTGTTGTTCAGGTTGGGAACGTGCCAAACTAAATTTGTGCATTGGCCATAAACTCACAGAGTTTTAGTGGCTTTACTCCTAACTATGATGGCTATGGCTCCTGCCCCCAAGGAAAAGAGGCAGGGAGCGAGCGTGGACTGAGGTTTTCCCAGTTTATGATACGTGCAGAGAGGGAAAACTTCGGTTAGCAAACGTGAGTTAAAGGCATCGATTGCATTTGAACAGGTGAAGGACAACAACAGACAGCAACAACAGCAACAACAGACAACCACAGCAGTTGTAGCTCGAATTTCTATAATGCTATTGGCTACAAACTCTTAAATTTACATATTTTGTTTTGAATATTTTTAATGGCATGTCTGAGCATAAACAAGAATCATTTACTGACAGGTATATTGACAAGAAAAAATGAGATTTAAGTAAATTATCGAAATTCCAATTTTAAATATATTCTTTAAGTTTCTCAATTTGTACTAAATATTTATAGCTGCAGAAAATACACGAAGAAATATTGACCTATTGATATAAATCTTTCTTGAAAAGATATAATTTTATGAACTAATTCTGTTGAATTCAAATTTTTAATTATTTCTTTGAGTATCTGAATATGAGCTAAGTATTTATAAAAGAAGGGGCTGCTAGAAGAAATATTGACCTATCAATAGAAATCTTTCTTTAAATGAGATATAACCCTTTGAAATTTCATATGCCAGACTAATGTGAATTCTAGAGCATTCAAAATTCTAATTATTTCTTTCGAGTATAAGAATATTTTCTCATTATTTATAATTGAAAGAGAATAAAGAAGTAAGATTTATTTATCAATGGAGGTATTTTTTTCTTAAGAATGTTATTTTTAAAATAAACAATTGAATGTCCGAATCTTTTCAGAACATAATTGAAGAACGCACTCGATAAAATATTGATCTATCACTGAAAGTCTTTCTCCATAAAATATATCATTCACTGCAATTGGCCATAAAGTAACCGATGACAGTCATTTCTTTTTTTTAATTAAATTCTTGAATATCATTACAAGATGAAATATTGACCTATCAATGGTAGTCTTTCTTTACAAAATATATCACTCACTGCAAATTGGAAACTAAAGTGACCCATGGGAATATATCGAGGGCTTTACAGTTTGCCTTTTATCAACAACGAGCCGCTTTGTTTCGTTCTTTAAAGTGATGTCAGTTCTTTGGTCGAGGAGTTTTAATAACTGATTGCCGACAAGAAAAGGCCGTGTTCATAATTTGAGGCTGCTTTCAAGTGGAATATTGTAAGTTCCTTTTGTGCCCGCTTTTGTTATAGGATTATATATGATAATTAAATCCTTTTTGGGACTCGCAAATGAGCTGCGAGTTACAAGCTTGACCAGTTTGGCCAAGACTCCATATATGTGAGTTCTCTGTTCCTTTGCTGACTTTTTTCTTTGTGCCTCTTTCTTCTTTCTTTTTTGTCAATCCCTCTTTTCAGCGTTGTTCGCTGTTCTCGCACTCTCTCTCACTGTAAATTTCACTTAATTGTGCATTTAATAAGCTAAAAGTGCTTCAACATGGCCCAGAACTCCAGCAGCCTTGCTTGCCCGAGTTCTTTCTCTGTTTAATTGCCAAAGTGAAATGTAATCCACTTTTTTCTCTCTCCCTCTCTCTCTGTCTCTCTACCCTCCTTTTGGTCCTGCCTATCCTTCATTCATTTTGAATGGCAAACGCTTTTTTTGAATGTGTGTGTGCATATGCCGCCGCCATATCCATAACCCATATGCCACAAATGTCCGTTCATCAGCAACCAGAGAACCGAGTGTGTGTGTGTGTTGGTGTGTGGGTGTGTGTGCCATAATGGGGTATGTGCATTGCCTTCTTATAGCCACCCTCACACACACACACACATTCACTTGCAACCAATACGTGTGCCAGTTGCATGCGAGTCGTTTAATTTTTGCTACATTTCCTTCTTTTTTTATTTCAGTATTTTTATACCCTGTAAAACCGGAGTTTACTATGCAAGGCACATTGATTCCGAACTCTTTCTTCATTTTCTTATCTTCAGCATTTCTCTATTTTACAGAGTATTTGGCAAGTTGTGCTTTGTTCTTCGCTTTCTTCGCTGCTGCTGTTGCATGTATTTTATTTTAATTCTTTTTTAGTTTGTTGTGCCTTTTAATTGTTTGGCGCATAAAAAAGTTTCATTTTGTGAATAAAATACACACTCACACACATACGTACACATATCAGTTGTTGTTGCTGTTGCAATTGTTGTTATAGTTGTTTTCTGCGTTTGTTGGTTTTTAATTGTTTTGTGTTCTTAGCCACTTCGGCTTTTTGAGTGCAGTGCAGCGTGTGTGTGTGCGAATGTATGTGTCTGTGTGTTTGAGTGTGTGTGTGTGGGTGCAGTTTGTAATCCTGTAATTATGTAGTCGTTGTTGTTGCACAACGAAACCAAACCAAACGAAACGAAACGACAGCAGCATGGGGCGAAATCGTGCCACAAAAACCTCATCTCATCTGCCTTCCTCTTTCTCTCTCTCTCTCCCTCTCTCTTTCTTTATCTCACTCTTTCATTCTGGCTCTGGCTGTTAGCACGCTACTTATTGATGTAATTGTTGTTGCTACTGCACGTTGCACGTTGTTGCATGTTGTAGAAGCACTTGCAACATGCATTAAACGAAAAATATAAATTACTTTAATGAACTTTACAAATTCGCATGCAGCGCCCACGTCCGGAAATGCGCTTCACGTTTCCGCTCTCTACTCTTGCATCCCTTTCACACACACTCCCACACACACACACACACCTATATAGAGGAGCAACCGCACCTTAAACCACAACAACAACAGTAGCTAAAACACACACAGGTGAAGGTTCTGCTGTGATTAGTTTGTTGTAGCCGGAGATGAATGTTCTGTTGCGGCTTTTAAAATGTTACTGAAAAATCCCGCCCCCCGAAAATACTAAAAAAACAAACTTGCGGAAAAGTAGGAAAATTCCGCACACAGTTTTACACAAGGGAAAACCGCTTAAAAAATACTTTTATATAGTGTGGTTATATTTGTTTTGTAGTAGTTGTTGTTGCTGTTGTTGTTCGTGTACTTACTCCAACCGGGCGCTGGCACAATCAGTCCAGTTATCATCTCCTCGCTCATCACCGGCGGATCAGTTGGCGGCGGCGGGCACACCAGGGAGTCAATCATGTCATCCGTGACACGCATGATGCCCACTAGATCTGGGGGTTCGGTGCGCGACGAGCTGCAAAACAAAACAAAACAGACACACAATATGAGGCAACAACTTTGGCAAAACACACACAAAATTAACATAAATTTTATTAGATTTGATTTGCTTCGCTTTTTGTGTTGGAAGTCGAGTTGAGAGAGTTTACCTGCTGCTGACCTTTTTCTATGTCAGTGGCAAAAGATGCGGAAAAATGGCTCTCAACACAACGTGCATAATTTGAATGGCATTTGACGGGACGCTGGGGAACGAAGAGTAAGGGTAAGGGGATGGGGAAGGGAGGGGAACGGGGTTACAGTTTGTTGCCTCGGCAAACGCTTAGCACAAAAGCCAAATGCTGTGCCCATAAAGAGCAGCTAATTAGGCTATCAAAATGCTATGCCAGGCTCACGAGTCAGACTCGGCTTTTTTTTCCTTTTTTGTTTTTTTTGTTTTGGGGGAGGACTGGAGAAGGGTCATCGCAGCCGCCAAAGCGGAACAAGTGCCTCGCCTCCCCCTTCTGGACAGCGTGTTTATGTTCGGCTGCGGCTTCAAATTTGTTGTTTTTTGAGTTTAGCCAGGAAAAAACATGGAAAATCAAATGAAAAGGCAAAATATTGAAGCCTTGCAAAATTGTGTGGCGCCTTCTTCTTTATCGTGCTAAATTTCACATTTTTGATTTGTTGCAAAACAATTTGACTATATGCGAGTGTAAGTGTGTGTGTCTGTGTGTGTTTTTGTGTGGTTTCAACAGCTTTTTTGGGGAGAGGTCAACTTCTTATTGGCCAGCGCCAAAAGCTTGTCGAATGTTGACATTTTTTGGGTTTTTCGCAAAATATTGAAGTTGGAAGTTTGGTCGAAAGGCTCGAGCTTCGGGGTTTCCTTTACTCTTTTTTTTTAATTAATAAAAGTGGTTTGTGCATTGCGCAAACGGCGAAATTAATGAGAATTTTCTAATTTTGAATTTTTCCATGTTGGGAATAGAAAAGTTGCTTTATGTATAAATCGATGAGCTGAGGAACTCAAGTTGAGCTTAACCTTAAAGCAGTGCAGAGCTAAGCAAATTGCGTATACGCCGGGTGAGTTGTCTAATACATTGTAATTGACATCTGAGGCCAATTAAAGCACACAGCTTGATTCGACTGACAAGCTAAAGTCTAGTCCAATTCATGTCAATCTTTCGCTTTTGCTCTCTGAATTTATTACAATGTTAACTAGATTTTTAGTAGCCGATATTTTGCTCAAAGTATTTTCATTAAATACTTAAAATTACTCAAAGTATTGTCATTAAATTGCTAAAGAGCGTAAAGTTCATTAAATTTCTTCACTGTGAACTAAGAAAAACATTCGAAAATGTTGCTTGCGCATCAAGTATGCAAATCATTTGTTATGCGTAGAGATTACATTGTTATGCTACCTGGCAATCGATCTGTTTATTAAGCCAGAGTTGAAGTTTAGTTTTGCGTGTGCATGCGTGTTCTCTCATGTTATTATAAGAGTCACGTATATATTTTGGTATTCGGGTAAATTCAGAAAACCCATGCGGTGGCTACGTAATTAATTTGTGAACAATGCGGCGAATGGCTGCTGTTGCAGCTGATGCTGTGAAGTTGTTTTGTAGCCATTGTAGCTGATCAACTGAGGCACGAAAATGACGATAAATCGGCATTGTAAGTTTAAACAATGGCGCACAGCTGGCGACTAAAATAGTTAATTAATCTGTGTATCTGTTTAAACAATGCGAGAAGCGTATGCAAACGACGAACGAACGGACGGAACGGAACGGAACGTGTATTGTCAATAGAAATAGAAATGTCATGAATGAATGGCAGCAAAAGTAAGGAAAGGGATAAAGAGGGAGGACAGCAGCAGCAGCAGCTGGAAAATGGTCGCACTTAGCTGCCGTTGCATTCAAGTCAACAGATGTTTGCAGAACGTGCGATAGCTGGACAAACAATTGACAGTTGAGCTGAGTGAGTAAAGAAGAGCAAGTGTGGGAGAAGAAGGAAAAGAGGGGGAGAGGGAGTATGACAGCACTTACCGCATCATCATGCTGAGGGATTGCTCCTCCTGCAGGACGCTCTCTAAGTACATCATATCTAGATCAGATACAATCGCACCATTGATGACCATTATTTCGTCTCCTTTGATAATGCCTGCAATGGAATAGAGAAAACGTAAGCAATATGAGTTACAGTTAACTATTATATGCGACTACACAAATAAATATGTATATATATATGTATATGCTATATATGTAGTTGTATCTTTATCAAACACAATGGACGCAGTCTTTTCAGCTCCATCAGCCAAGTGAAACGTAAAAGATGCGCGTTGTCTAACGTTGATAGCAGGAGGTGAAGGGGGGAGGCAACTACAGGGAAGTTGTTGTTGTAGGATATACAACATCAATTGTGGTAGAGGCAGTGACATCTTTTCGTATAGATAAGCGCCCATGTCTTTGCCAGTGATAAAACAATAACAGCATTGTGGCTTTTGCATTGTTCATACGCCACGTTGCCAGTTTTACGTCTTTCGTTAGCATTTTCTAACGTGTGTTGTCGTCGTCGCTCGTTGGGTGTGTCGGTGTGTGTGTGTGTTTGTGTGTGTATTTTCTACAACATTTATTTCGACCAGGCTGCTGCTTGTTTTCTGCTTGCCTTCATTTTGTTTTGCTGCTGTTATCATTGTTGTTGCAGCTGCAGTTTCTTTGCAGCAACTTCGACAGATTACATGTACAACTCTCCTCCTGCTCCTTCTCTTTCGCTCTGCTTTCTCTCTCTCTATCTAGGTTGTTATCTGCCTGACAGTTGTGTGTAGTTTATGCCAGACTCGGAGCACACCTTGAACCAACGAGCAGCACCTAAAGTTACGTGCACCACACACAAACACACAATTTTTGCATTTGTTATAAATTCCAAATAGATTTCCTCATTTGTTTTTCTTTATTTTCCTTTTTTTGAGGGTGGGAATTCGTTACGTTTACGTTTCGTTTCGTTGCGTTTGCGTTCCGTTTGCATGGGAGGATTATTTGGCTTTGGTATTGCCAGCATATGCATTAGACAAATATCAACTCGACTTGTATTTATATTGTTTATTTTGCGGTTGCTCTTTTCTTCTTCTTTCAGGGGGCTTCTTCTTTTTTGACTGTTGTCAACAGCTTTGTTCTTTGGGCTTGAGCAAATTGTTATGCCATGTTTGCCAAATACTTTGCCACGCTTGTTCTTCTGCTCAACACACTCGACTGAGCGAGTATGCGGCTTGCAACTTTTGCAGCACATGCTGCCACACACAGTCGCGAAGAGCAGCTGCGCTTGTGGCCATCATTATTATGGATGGGCTCTACTATCGCTCGCTGCTGCTGCTGATGATGCTGCTTCTGCTGTCTGTTTGTTAACTTGAAAAGGCCAAGCAAACACAGAGCGAGAGAGCGAGCGCAAGCGAAATCGTGTTGCAAGTTGCACTTAAAGCACATTGATCTAAGCTAGTTACAGTTTGGTGCCTTCATTAAAGTGCTGGCCAAAGAGTTTTGGGGTTTCAATTAGCTCAAGAAAAGTGGCAAGCCGCAGCATTTGCATTTCCATTTGAATTCGAATGTAGCCCAACGCAATTCCAGCTCTTGTTGCTCTTGTAATTGATGTTGCTGCTGTTGCTGCAGTTGCTGTTGCTGCTGCTGCATTTGTGGTTGCACTTGTTTTTGTTTGCTGCATTTACAGTCGGAAAATGCCTTTTGGCTACACTCTTGCTGAGCTTTGTTTGTGGTCCCCTTAAATTGGTCTTTGGCACATACTAATATGAATTAAACTCAATTGTACGAAACGAATCGAGTCGAGTCTGGTTTCAGCTTAAAGTAACAACTAACTAGCCTACTCCGCTTGCTACTACTCCTTCTTAATTTATGCACACTCACGCAATTCGCATTCAATTGTCTGTTCAATCTGTGAAATATTGCGTATACGTAATATTTGCTTGCTGTCCTTGGATATTATTCTAGCATTGTCATTGATTTCTGCCTTATGTTTGCCATTTCGAGTGGAAGCGACCAGGACAATACTTGTCTAAATGCTATCGATACATTGCGTATACGCAACGTGCTTTTCTCTGAATTTATTGCACTCGTTTTGCCAGCTCGAATTCTCTCAATATTTGCAACAAATTATGCTACAACTGACTTCGATACTTTTGCAATAATTGAACTTTGATTACAAACACACACACACCTACACACTCGGCGATTGATTTGCAGATTTGCTAATGAAGCTGCAAAGAAAGTCATTAGCAAAGTCTGTCACTTTCCCAGTCGAGGGGATCGCTTTATTTGTGCTGCTCATTAAATTCAACACCCGGGCAGCAAAAACTTGTTCAGTGGCATTGTTAACGCAGTTTTAAACCGCCGAAAAAAAAACTAACACTCAGCAGCGCAAACAAAGCAACAAAACGAATAGGAAAAAGTAGTGAGAAAGCTACAGTTGAGTGTGCTCGACTGTGAAATACCCGAACCCATTTTTAATAAGGGAAAACAATGCGGTATTACTTTTAAAATATGACAAATGAATGAACTGAAAAATACTGAAAATATATTGAATCTTATATTTGGTATATCAATATACTATTGTATTCAAAACAAAGAAACTAAGACTCGTCTGCAGTAGTAGTTTTTTCCATATAAAGTTATTTCTTAAAAAATTTCTTCAATTTCTATTCAATGACAAATTTTTAAGAATCGAATCTTTTCCAATAATCATAACTTTTTTCCAGACATTTGCTAAGGGCACAATGTTAAATTACCCTTCTACTCCATAGGTGGCGGGTATAAAAAAGAACTGGTGGCAAATTATAAACTAACCGTCAGTGGTAGGGCTAACTTTTGCAGCAGAGGAACTGAGGAATGAAGGGAAAGTGCAACTGGCTTCATGTCTCACTTTTTTTTCTGTGAGAACAAAATTTTTGGTGTGCATTGTTTCACGGACTTTTGATTCGTTGTTGTCGTCGTCGTCTACGTCGTCGGCGTCGTCATCGTTGCCACATTCGCACTCAACGTGCTTAATGAGTTTTCCGCTGTGAAATTTTCTTTCAGGTTCATCACTTTTGCAAGTGCAGCATTGCAGTTTTCCTTCTTGTGCCACACACCTGACTGACAGTTGGGGAGTTGGAGTTGGAGTTGCGAGTTGGAACTGCAGCTGTAACCTGCACTGTCAACATCAGGCGACATAATTTAAAGCGCTGCTCTAGTGGCATTTCGACTACAAGCACTTGACTTGCGCTCTTTGCCCCCAGGACAGGAGAACGAGTCCTTCTTCCTCTCTCTCTTGGGAGTGGGGATTGCATGCAAATGCCAACTTAAGTTGATTTTAAGTGATAGAAAAACAACAAGGAGCCGACTAGCAATGGAGGAGTGGAGTATAACTAAGATGACGCCCGAAAACCCTTTAAGGACTTGACATGCAGCTCTGGCCCTGCGGCTGCCATTACAGGTGATAGAAAGTCAGGGGAAGGAATGAGAAGGAGACGACTTCGAGTGCGCTGCTCATCATCAACGTGATCTCTACTCGCTTACAAGCGCTGACTGTTGAGTTTTTTTTTCTATGCTATGAAGAAGTAGCCTGGAGTTGGAGTTGGCGTTTGCGTTTAGAGCTCAAGCTGCAACTGGAGCTGGAGTTGGAGTTGGAGTTGAAGCTGCGCCTGGAGCTGCAGCCACTTGACGCGTTGACTCCATGCCAACCAAAGTGAGTTTGTTCAAGTTTTTGCTCTTTCATTTTGACATAAAAGTGAAAAGCATTTAAATACATATAAAAGAAGCGCAGCAGCACAATACACAGAAAAGCGCAGGAGTCGAGTATGATGGGGCGCCACTTGATTATTACCCTCAGTCCATTTTGCAAAACAGACTTGAGCTTAAGCAACTGTTTAAATTGAAGTACATAGAATATATACTCACCATTATGCATGGCAACGCTCTTATCCTCGACGCGGCTCACATAGCAGCAGAGTTCGTCCTGTCGCTCCGCATTCTCGATCAGCTCCGCCTCCACGGAGAAGCCCCACATTTGCTCCAACGTGGTGCGTTGCAACTCCACCTGGTACAGTATTTTCATGCAGACCTCGACAAACTCGTGATTATGTAGCTGCAAAGTGCAAAAGTCGAAGAAATAAAAAAAAATTAGCCAAAAAGCCGCAAGCTCTCTTTCGTTTTTTCGTTTTATTCCTGTTTTTTGTTGTATGTAAGTAGTAAGAAGTTATTTTTGCCAAGCGAGTTTCAATAAATTTTTTGGTGCAGTTCTCGCCCGGAAAAGTTGTTGGTTTAATTCGCAATTTATTGAGCAGGCAAAAAGTTTGTGTTGTGGGTGCAGCTGCACTTTTGACCTGGCAATATTTACAGCTTGTTGTTCGGCTCAAAGTTTTTACGTAGTTCCCTCCGTTCGCTGTTTTGTTGCAAGCACTTAGCTGCAGCACGAAGAAGGGGGCGGAGGCAGCGCTGCAAAAGTGCTGACTTGAGAAATGGCATTCTCTCTGACTAATCGCCTGCTAAGTGGCAACATTTTGCTATTTACCAGCGCTCGACTTTAAATGCAAAAACATAGCCATAAAGAAGACTCGTTGCATTTCGGATATAAACAATTATTTATTATTTCGTGTAATTACTTAGCAAATCTCTCAGAAAAATCTTTGAATATTATGATTTCTGCACTTTGAAATTGCAAACGCTAATTGAAATTCCTTTTACCAGTTGAACTGTAATCATTTTATGATATCTGCTAACTAGCTAATATCCTTGTTAATAGTCAAAAATATGTATGTTATTTGATTGCTGACGTAATTGCTTAAATGGCTAAAATTATGGTTCAATTATAAAACTGACAAATTTATATTAATTGACATTTAAACTATGGCTCTGTTTACAAAGAATCACAAAAGTTTAATTAATTGAATGTTGTTTTTATGACTGATTTATGTGTGTGTTTTTTTTTTTGCTTTGAGATTTATGAAGTCAAAAGATAAATGTTGCAACATTTTTGCAGTGATTATGCAATTTTTATTGTTTGCCTGGCTGAGGCTTTATAATGTTCTTGAAGTTTATTTGTAAATACTCAATGTTGAGAGTCGAATTTAAATTTTATGAATGCCATTCAAATGCGGTTTTCACTTGCAGAAATATTTAGCGAAACGTTCGTTACTAAGTTGCGGTTGCAACATCAAATTTCGCACATTTAATTAATTAACCAATCATTTAATTACTTATTGGCCAAATCTATGCATAATTGGCATGGCCTTGCTAACCGAATAGAAATACAATTATAATTCATTCAAAAAGTAATTAATGCTTTCTAAAATAGTTACCAGCTAGCGAAGAGGCGCTCAGAGGCTTAGAGGCACTCTCACACCTTTTTGACCCTTTGCGCAACACTTGCACTTCGTGAGGAAATCGGATTTAATCCTTTTGAATTTGGCTGGCGAAATTCGAACGCTTCGACTGTTCAAGCTGAGAAATCACCCTTAATTGCCCTTAATTTTGAACAAACAACAAACACGTGCACACAAAGTTCAAAGTTCAATAGAAATTGCCACTCACACGAACACGTATACGCCCCGTTGGGTTTGAGAAATGGAGAAGGCGGCGCCGTGTGAATGTATGGATGCCATGGCATGGCATGCGATTGTGGATGGGTTACTTACATAATTTTCAATCAGATCATTGCGATGTGGCACAAAGTAATTGTGATCCTCCATGTCACGTCGCTTCTTGACGCGCACAAAGTGCTCCATGGGATTGAGGCTGCGACGGGCGCAGGCGCTGGCAAGGAATTCCTCCACAGACATCGCGTCACGTAGATAAACTGTCGAGTAAGCATTGTCGGGCATTGCAACTTTGAAGGTTTTTTCCGGCTCGTCACGTGAATTCATCTGGAAAAAGGCAGAAAATTCGATTGGATAAACAGGCGCTCACTCTCGTACTTTCACACACACACACATACAGTGTCATTAAGGGTGTTGTTACACACACATACACACACACACATATACAGATACATACATGCGGAAGTGAAAATTGAAAAATAGCAAAAACACATTTCTACCAGAGGAAATGTAATGAAAAACGTCAGCAGCAGGCAGTCAGGAGGCAGTCAGCCAGTCATTCGGCAGTCAACAGAGAAGCGAGAGCGAAGTAAACTCAGTTAAAATGCTTAACGGGGCATCATCTCATCTCATCTCGCATCTCGTGTCTATGTCTGTGTCTCGTCTCTCTGCGTGTGCCAGTGTTGGTTAACGAGACGCACACACACACACACAAACAGTCGATGCAGAGTTTGGCCAACTGCTAAACGAATCAGGCGCCCAGCTGCCAGTTGTTGCCTGCTGCAAATTGCATTTGTATTGGCAGCCATCGTCGTCGATGGTTTTGCTGGCTGACTAACTTTGACGCTACTGCGTTGCTGTTGCAAGCAGCCCTGAGGCAAGCTGCAGCAGCTGCAGCCACACATGCGAGTACAGGTGTAGCAAACACACACATTTGTAGACCAAGAGAGAGAGAGAGTTGTCAAATGCTGGAGCTCTGTGCTCTGTGTGTGCAGTTTACTACTTGCACAACAATTGAATTAGTTTGGCAGTTGCACAACTCACACACAAGCAACCAGGCGACAGAGAGAGGAGAGGGGAGAACGAAACTTGTAGCAGCCACATTTACATGCACATCCGTCAGGCACGAGAAGCTGCAGGCAGCTGTCGAAGGGAATCTTCGCATTGCATAACAATTGGGCATGCAGTTCGCATATAAATATAAATACCAAAAGAGTCTATATATACCATATACATATATATATATATATATATATACGATATGTGTGTGGGGAGTATATCGCGCTGAAAGTCATTATGCCAAACAGTTGATGCCACACACAACACACTGAATCAATAATAAATATGTAATGCAAGCATTTTTGGCTGTCAACTTGATATTCATGTTGTGCGAAGCATCGAAAAGTCCTGCAAAAAGGAACAAGTAAGAAAGCTACAGTCGAGTGTGCTCGACTATGATACCCACTACCCATTTTGAATAAAAGAAAATACTGTAAACTTACCAAAAGCTATATTGGGTATATTGATATAGCACTACATTCAAAATATACAATAGGCTACATATGGAATTTTGATATTCACATTTGGGTATTTTACATTCACAATATACCAAAGCCTATAATATATTAAAAATATACCATAGAGATGCCTCCTTCTGAGGCACAAAGTTGCTATACCTTTCTACCTCATGGGTAGCCGGTATAAAAAGCCAAAAAGCCAAAGAAAAGCACAAAAAGGAAATGAATTCTGTTCTCGTATGTGTGCTCAGTTGGTCTTTTTTTTTGTTGGCTTGCATTGTGGCAACTAGAATTGCAAATCATAACAATAACAACACGTTCTCTCGACTTTTAGATACTGGTTAAGTGACAAGAACATTTACTCCATTCAAATAATTTTTGTGTTACGAAATTTGCACATTAATTTTGATACATGGCATTTGAGTTGAAGCCATTTCTCTTTCTACCTTTCATGTGCATTTCTTCAGTTCAATCAAGTGGCAAATGCATTCAAAGTTGAATGACTTGCAGGCAACTTTAAGAAACTTTATTTGAAACTGAATTTAAAGTTGAATTCTTCAACAAGCTGCAGTTTTGCAGTTTGTCGTTGCACTTTTGCCGCAGCTTTGTTCAATCGATTAATGAACTTTGCACTACTTAATGCCACACAACGAGTTGAGTTGAGAGCAAGCGAAACGAAAGAGAGTTGTTGGCAAGTCAATTTGTCAGTTGACGTCTCGTTGCTTAATTCAATTGCGAGTTGATGTTGGCTCTTCTCGGCTATACTATTGGCCAATTAAATGCGTCGTGGCGAAAATGGTTTAAAGCCGTTTTTTTCTGCTGCCGCTGTTGGCATTATTTTCCCGCGAGTTTTCCACTCGTGCTTCAGCTTTTTGCTCTACTCTGCTCCGTCCGCTCGCCGTTGGATAATTGCCAGTTGCGTGTGCTACGGGCGCTGCGGACACCTTTAATTTGATTTCATTTCATTTTCAATTGCAATTTCTGCTGCATTGCAGCTGACATGCTGGCAAAATGAAAAGCTACACACATACAGCACACAGAGGGAATCACAGTCATTGCATTGGATACATGAGAGTTGACTGCGCAAAAATATAAACCAAATCAAATGCACATTTTTCAAATTCATTGAATTTTCAGCGCCACATTTGCTGCCACACACACGTACACACACTCACAGCACACATCAAGGTGTGTGTCTCATTTTGCGTTACAAACATTTTTGTATTTATGTTATATTCACTTGTTTTTACCATGCATATTTTTGGCTTCACTGACGATAGCTTCGACGTAGACGTCGTCGTCGTCATCGACTGCGGCTGCAATTGTGCAGCGTTGGCAAATTTAATTGGAAATGAAGTGTGCACGCCTCTGTGCATCGAGTGTAACACGAGTGTGTGTGTGCGAGTGTGTATCGAGTGCTGCGCACAAGATTATTTTGCCAATAATCGAAACAAATTGAATTTATGAAATGAATTTCATTATAAATACGAGTAGATGCGAAATTGGCAACTCTAATTGAAGTTTATCAAATATCCAATATCAAATACATAACGACTACAACAAGAAAGAACAAAAAAAAAAAAAAACAGAATAAATACTCTAACCCTCTTAATTAACTGTAGCTCGTTCAATTTAAATTCATGCATACGAAAGAGAGAATATTTATATCTCTAGTTTTAGCTTTAGCTTTGGCCTTGTTAAACTTGCATCCCAAGTGCTTGAAATCCCACAGCAAACAACCGAGTTTGTCAAGTTGACTTTAAGTGACTATTACACAAAATTGAGTTGAAAGTTTAATATGGCCTTTAATGGCTGCTTACGTTGCGTATGCGTGATGTGAAGTGCAAAGTGCAAAAAAAATGTAAATGCTTTAAGCTGGCGCACATACGTTGAGTGAATTGGATTTTGCCAGATTTGATTGCATTTATATATATTTTTGATAATTTTTGCGATTTTAATCGAAAACCCACAATTTGCATTTGGCTATTGACTGATTGACTCTCGCTGACGGACTGAATGATTTATTTGATTGATGGCCAGACATCAAAAGGAAAATCTGCATTTGCTTTTCGGCTTTCAGTATACAATTTGTAAATTTTCGTAAATGGTAAGTTGCAAATTGTAAATTGTAAACTGTAAACTGTGTGTGTGCAGTTAAGCCTGGATATTAAAAATGAAGCTGCGTACTTTATGCAAATATTTATACAACTTTGGATTAGTTTTTTTCTTTCTTTTCATTCTCCATCTCTTTTTCGGTTTGTTGGGGCGGGGCCATTTGGCTAATGGCTTTGTAAAGCGACATGCTGAGGAATGAAACCACGACGAGTCGTATTCGTACTTCATAAATTTGTTTTTGTAATTCTTGATGGCCATTAAATTTAAATTATCCTCCGACAAACAACAACGAGCTGTAAAAAATAAAATATGCTAAAAATACGCGAAAATACATTAGAGAGCGCGAAAGTCCTCGCGGACTTTGGCGACACATTGCTGGCCATTTTTTGGTGCAGTTCAGTTGGCTCGCATTAGCGCTCAATTTGGCTTTTAATGCCGTTTCCGCTGCCTTAAATACAAATTCAATTATTCACACACACACACAGATACACTCTTACACCAACACACACACGCTAGGCCATAAAAGTGTGAGACAGTCGTGTCGTAAAAGCGTTTTAAAATTGATATAATTTTATTACGCATACGACACGCGGACCCAAATCATATACATACATACATGCATACATATATAGAATAGTATTACGACGACGACGACGACGACGATGACAACTCACCTGCATGGAGCGACGACTGGAGCCGCTATTCGAGCGCGACAACATCGGTGGTCGACGCTTGGTGGCACCACGTCCAGCCAACAGATTATTGAGCAGCGATGGCGACCGGGCACAGATGAAGGCATGGAACGAGGAGACCGTAAAAAACTCCCAGCTTGTTTAAAGTGTTCTTCGTGGGACGTGACACATGTGTGAGCAGCGACTGCAAGAAACAGAGAGAGAGTACAACGAAAAATGAGATTGAATTTATGATAATAGAACATTAAAGTGCAATAAATTCGCTTATCTAGCGAGAATATCGAAATGAACGAAGCATTCAGCAGTAGCAATTGAGTGTGTGAAAATATGTGCTTCCGCTTCCCCTTTCTCCTCCTTATATCGCCTTTTCCACTTTCCTGAAAGGTGATTTGAAGCACATTAATGTGGCATTGGAGGATTATGACAAAAGCAGATAGTTGGCGTTAGCTTGAAAAGCAGACAAATTGCAATAGATGAATGCGACGATTGGGAATTTTCAAACTAAAAGAATGAGACAATTAAGAACTCCTGAACGAAAAAGTATTCGACTATCATATATGCTGCTTTAACTGTGTTACTTATTTTAGTCAAAATGAAGAATAAATACAGCTACATATATGCTGATTTCTTTTGCATTATATTCTACGTTTTTTTTTTTTTTTAGTTGTTTGCTATAACTTATGTCACTTAAGCTAAGAATCTTACGTACTTATTTTGATTAGGCATAAGAAGAAAATAGTAAAAAATTTAAATAACTAATAACTCTTGATTTAATAATTTTGCTCTGTATGTATATATAAAAGTATATAATATATATATAAAATTACGAAAACTTAAAAATGAATCGATCTAGAAGAATTCAAGACAAAAAAAGAGACTGCAAATGGAGTACAAATTAAAGCACATTATGGTGACAATGGAGCACCAGAATCGTAGATAGAAAGAGGAGAGGAGAGCCATTGATTAATGCCAGAAAGAAAGAGAGCGGGAATAAATTGAAGTACATTACGGTGGCAATGAAGGAACTAGAATAATTATATAAATTAAGCAACACACAGAAAAGGAGAAAAAACCTCTTTAAGAGCAGCTGCATGATTAATTTTTGGTCATTTTGAGTGATATGACATAATTAATAACTGAATGCAGCAGACGCAGACGCAACCAAACACCATTAAGTAATGTATGTTTTGTGTGTTTCTGTGTGTGTTTGTGGAATTTGATGTTTGTGTGAGTGTGCTGCAAGTGTGCTGTGTGCAAATAGCCTACGGTGCATGCACTTTCTCGTGTAAGTGGCGTTGCTGAAGTTGTTTGAGTTTTGCGGTTATTAATAATAAATGTGGTTGCTCTTTATGTGCATTTGCAAAAGAGAGTTGAGTGCTCGCCTAGTCTCCCCTACTCCCTCTCTCTATCTATCCATCTCTCTCTAGCTGACAAGTCATAAAAAGCGCAATTAACTCGCAGCCCTTTTCGTCACCCATCACAACATCGACATCAAACTTGGCTTTGCAAATCTTTTTAATGCCGTGTAAAGTTCGAGTTCGAGCTGTGCCACACCTCCATTTTGTGGTTGTGTTTGTTGTTGCTAGTTCAGAGTGTAATGTCTGAAGTTGCCAGCAACCTTCTTCTGCTGTTGTGTCTCGCACTTTGACCCTTTAAGCTGCAGCTCATTTAAGGCGCTTAAATTGTGTTATGGAGATTAATGTTACACGTTACGCATTCTCGCCCAAAGAGAGAGAGAGAAACGAGTTAAGTTGAGTTGTGCTTTGCTTTGCTTTGCTACGTATTTAGTTTCGAGTCTTGAGCAATTGAATTGCGTCCCCTCTTTTGGCCGCCATTGTGTAAATAAGTAGGTAAAAAGCAATTACAGACAACAGGGCCAAAGGTTTATGGCTCAAGCATTCTCTCCATCCACTTTCCCTGCCTTTCGATTGTGTGTCTTTTAATCTACGCTATGGCCGTGAATCTGGTTTTGATGTTGTGTGTTGTGTTGTGTTGTGTATGGAGAATTAATCCCTATGGATGGGGTTTTTAATCAATCTCGACTGCAGCATTGAGCGAACTTTAATCAGCTTATAGACAAGACTTTTTGTGTTGACTCTGCATACGAGTCGGGGTTTCACTTTGTTTTTACAGCTTATAAAACATTGCGTCATGCAACAACAGCAACAGCTTAATTAAGTTTAATACAAAATCATAAATATATTTCTAATTAAATGCAAAATGCCTTTGCTTTGTCTTTGTTTATCGTACCGTAAACAACTAAGCCTAACTACTTAAAGTTGTCTTATGTTTTAGCTATATTATTTGAATTTAAATCTGCCTTTTCACATACATATTTCATTTAATTATCTCTCTTTCTGTGATGCCCATAAAAGTAGGCAACAATTTTTATGCTCAAGCACTCAGACCGTAAACAATTAATGCAGTTCCCAAAAGCTACATCTGTGAACTCCATTTGCTAATATTAACTTGTGTTTTGCGCACAGATTGCTCTCTGTTTAATGTTTGGCCATAAAATATTTGCTCCTAAAAGCAGGCAACAGTTTTCTGTTGAGCTCTGTATCCTGAGTAGTAATTTGCCATTCGAAAAGCCAAAGTAAACTCTATAAAATTTATATATTTTTCATGGCTTCGCTTGCGCTATGGCATAACCTAACCTGCTGCTCTATGCTCTGTGCTCCGTGTGCCACTTGACAACTACTTTGCATTGAATAGCAGTTTGGGGCACGCACTTTATCACCTCTGTTGAGAGAGGGCTAAGTAATTCAAATTGACGCAATCTCAGCCACGTAATGTGAACTTTCCTGTGGCTTCCTTCCAACAAAACAAATTGCTGCAATTTTAGAGATGCTGTGTGTTGGGGGTGAGGGGACGGAAACGCATAACTCACCTTTGGATTGGGCAACTCGCCGCTCTGCAGCGAGGCCATATAGCAGCGTAGTCGAAACTGTTCGCAGTGCAAGCGCTCGAGGTTCTCCTCCCATTGTAGTATCTGTGTCTGTATCTGATGGCGTGTCTCCTGATCGGTGACAACTGATTGCTGCAGCTCAGCCATGTGCTTCAGCTTGTGATCCTGCAAAATGGAATAAATCCAAAAAAGAAAAAAAAAACCAGAAGTTAGACATGACCAGCAACACACACACATTCAACTAGATATAAAAGAGGAGTCAGGCTTTGGGGACTGGGATTTTGGGTTGTGCGGGGATGCAGATGCGACACTCGTGATGGTTATGAAAGCATCTCTGGCATGGCATGGCATCATTAGCATTTCATGGCAGCACCACAGCAGCAACTATTGCTGCTGTTGGTGCTGCGGTGGCTGCCATTTGACGAAAATACATAAATCACGCGTCATGTGCAGCAGCATTTTTCGTTGGCGCAATTCAAATATCTCTTTGCCTCCCCGTTTTTGGGGCTGAAGTGCGTTGGCAATGCACCAACTTTGACACACACAGAGAGCGAGAGACTTTGGCATCGTTAGCCACACACACACGCACACACACTCGTACACACACTTGCACACTTACTGGCACAACACATGGCCCTGTTTTCATTACAAATAACGTTTGACTTCCGCCGCAGCGTGTCCCATCAGCAACAGTAGGAGCAGGATACGCTTCCTAGTTTTTAGCCAGCCTGCCACGCCATAGCTGCCTTCACTCCCCTCCCTTCCCTTCCCTTCTTTTCTGTTCTCATCTCAGTCTCTCCTCACTCATTGCAATCCCACTTTCACGTGCATTTATACACGCTTGCATAGATTTCATGGAGCACGTGATTGTTTCATTTTGGTTGCTAGATTTTTCCTCTTTTCACTTGCTGCTCTCATCGTTGTTGTTGTTGCTGTTGCTGCCGCTGCATTGCATTCAGTTCGTGTAAGCTGACAATTATTTGCAGATGCAGCTGCCGTTGTCATTGCTGTTGCTGTTGCCGTTGCAGTGGCGGATGCAGTGGGCGTCGCCGTGGCAACATCAACCTGAATGGGCACTTTCGATGTTCGACATTTTAATGAATGTGTACACATAAACAGCAGCAGCAACAGCAACAGCAACAGCACACTCGCACACTCTTGCTGTGTATACATATGTAAATGTATTTGTTGCCGGCTTATACAGGTGTCTCACTTGGTCTGCCTCTCACTCTCTCTCTCTATCTCTATCTCTCTTTCTGTTTCTGTCTCTCTATTTGTACGCGAGGACACGCTACTTGCCAGCTTATGTGATGTTGAGCTCGGCATTGTTTATTTTACGTGAAATAAATCATATTTGGTGTATTTTACTTTACTCTCCCCACCTCCCACTCCAAACTCTCAAGCAGCGCAACAACACAATACAATACGTTGACGTTTTGTGTGTATTCGAATACGTAATGCGTATACTTAATATAACAATCCAGCTTGCCACGCATTTGAATTTGATTGCATACGTTTCACTCTGTGTTTGTGTGTATTTCTGTCAAATTGATATAACAAAAGCATCAAGAGCGAGTCCCACACACATACATACACACACGAATACACAACATATCGATCAAATGAAACAACGCCTTCTTCTTTTCGGCAATTCAAAACAGATTTAATACACAGCAACGAGTGCCATGAAGAAGTAACGAGTGCGAGTAACGAGAATCAATGTTAATGTAATTCTGCAGTGGGAAGTGAGTAAAACTTTTACGAAATACAGCATAAATGTCAGTTCAATAATAATAGTCTGATGGCAAGCTAAAACTATGAGGACAATCGAAACAGAGCTAAAGGAAAAATATATTGAAAGCTCAGAGTGGCAGCGAGCCTTAAAAGCACACCTAAATCTCTCAATCTGATCTCTTCTCCCAATTGAAGCGAAATTTTGAAACGGAAAATGAAATTGCTGTTAAAACTTGCAACCTGTAATATTCTCCCGAAAGCTGTCTAAAGTTATTGAGAAAATCAAAATAGAAGACAAACAGAGACAGCTGAGAATAGCAGTGAGCATTAATGACTCAGAAGCACAACTAAATCTTTCGAAGAAATGCAAGATGAATGCAATTGCGTTTGCAGAAGAAACTGACAATTGAAATAATTGTGCTAAATATCCAATTACATCAAATTGTAACAAATACAAAAAGAAGAAGGCGTCTAAGCTCTAAATAACGAATGCATGTAGCGAGAAGCAATGAAAATAATTTTCGGAAACGGAAAATCAAATTGCAGCTAAAACTTGGAACCTATAAAATTCTTAAGAAAACTGTCTCTATCATTAAAAAGAGAGTTCGTATTGATAGCTAAGAGAACAAGTACACAACTGCATTTTAGAAAGAAATTCGAGATAAATGCAACTCATATTGCTAAAGAAAACAATTGTGTCAAATATGCAATTACAACAAAATTTTACAATTACAAAGATTAGAAAATTACTAATACCAGTTGCTTGCAAACTTTGATGATATTGTCATATTCTGCATCCTTTTGTCAGTTTCGATTAACGAATATTAAATGATGTCCTCAATATATTTGGCTAATTCTACCAAAGAGGCAGATGGCAATTGAACTTTTGACTGCTTAATTGGATGCAATAAACTTGAAAATTTCGAATTCAACTTGAGGGTAATGCTGATTTATATGAAAGTCCTTGCAGAGAAAGAGAGAGAGAGTGGGCAAGAGCGGGACGAAGCCATTTGGCCACTTAATGAGCTCATCTGAGCAGCCTCACGATTGTCATTGTTAATTTAACGAGCAGCAAGCACAATAACTGGGCTTAGGATTTAATGACTGTATTTAATGTGCTTGCAATTTCCCATTATACATTACAAACACAAAGAGAGAGAGAGTGAGAAAGATACACAACACAATATGAGGAGTGTTTGCAACAAGCTGAAGCTGCGGCAGTTCAAGTGCTTGGCAGTCGCATCAATTTTATAACAATTGCAGCATACTACAGACGGCAGCCAAGTTGCAAGCTTGTGCTCTTGTGCAGACGACAAGAAAAGGGATAATTAATAAGGCAGCTTGCCACACACAACCACACACACACACAGACACAGCGTGGGAGCATACATTTTGGCAACTAAATTTTGTTATTAATAACCTGCCAAAGTGCTGAGGCAGTCGAAGCAGCTGCATAGTCAACAGTTTGTTTGGGCTCCAAACACGTAGCAAAACGCCTTCAAAATAATATGAGCACCAATAAACATGAGAGGGAGAGTGTGAGTGAGTGTGTGTGGTTGTATGTGTAACCGAAATGTGCACATATTAATCGTGGGCATTGTTTGTTTATGGCTGTCGTTTTGCGTGCTGTCACGTTGTGCACTTCAGCTTGGGTTAATGGCATTGTTAATTGTCGTGTAATTGCATGCAATTGCAATGTAAATGCTGTTACTTTGATGTTTATCGAGCTGTTATCGATTACACAATGTACAATACATATATCGATACAATGCACACACACACACACACACACGCTTTGTGACACCTGTCAGACGCCAAGTACAGCAATTCTGTAACTAGAATTCCATTCTTCTATTTCGCTTGTTATCAATTTCGACTGTCATCTCAATTCTCTCCACTTAAAGGGAATTTTATTATTGCTACGTTGTTGGTTTCTGTGGTTTGTGTTTTTTCCCTCCCCCACTTTTGCTCTTTGCTTAGTTGTCTTTTGCTCTGCGTTGTCTGTGTGTGTCCTGTTGCTGTCTGTTGCTGTTGCGCTTTCATTAAGCGGCACTCGTGTATGGCTCCCCATGCGCACATTTTAGTGAGGCTATGCTCTGAAGGCTCAAGTAGGCGAACTGTAGTTGCTGTTGTAGCCAGAGCTAGAGATTGTCCTGTTTGTCCCCGACTGACTCTCAGTCGAAAGTCTCAGTCTCTGGCATTGCCATTGCGCCCGTCCTTGTTGTCGTCCCATTGTCGTACTGTCATTTCCGCTTCCTCAGTTTGGTGCTGCCTCAGTTGAGTTGAGTTGAGTTCAGTTCAGTTGAGTTGAGACGAGTTCATGGTATGCGTTTTGTTCTCCTTCTACTTCTGCTTCTTGACTGTTGCTCTGATATATGTTTACCCGAGAGTACAATTAAAAAATACATTTTGCCATTGTTGTCATCGTCATCGTCATCGCCAGCGTCGACGTCGTCAGCATCAGCATCAGCGTCAGCGTCAACGTCGCATGACAAGCCAAAGATGCCGCAAATAGCAAAACCACAGCAACCGCAAACCACAACAGCCAACAACAATAATAACCACACACTCTCTCACTCACACACACACACACACTCGACTGAAATAATAATAATGCCCAACACAAAAAGCAAAGAACTCGAACTCGAACTCGAGCTCGATTCTCTTTGCTGCTGCTGTTAATGGCTTCATCTTCTTCTTCTTTTGTAGCTCGATAAGTTGCTCGCTTATAGCAAACCGTAACGATCAATTAAGACAGTCAAAGACAGCGGGAATTAAAAGCGACGGTGCAATGCGGCGTATGCGCAACATTCAATTTTTGAAATGAACTGCAACTGCAACTGCTGCAACTGACCTCAGGGCAGGACTTTTGACTTTGCTGGTGTATTAAATGCCATCCTGCTGCCATCCTACAAAAAGTCAAATGTGAGGCCGACCAACCGCAAAAGTGGTCGACAGGGGTGACAGGGGAAGGGGAATGAGCTGCAAAGGGTGCAGTAACGGGTGCAATTGTCAACAAAAGGCCTGCAAATTGTGCGCTCCATACAAGCATGAAAGCGAGTGTATGTATGCGTGTATGTGTGTGTGTGTGTGTGCACATGTCCTGCATAAATGCTGACCACAAAATGATGGCACATTATATAACATGCATATGGGAGTGGCAGGAGGCTAAAAAGAGTTATGCGTGAAACGATCTCAGCCTAAGCGCAAAACTAGCGCCTGTTTGTGTTTGTGGCCACACACACACAACCTTACTCTGTATGTGTGTGTGTGTGTGTGCATTTTTAGCACTCTCCTCTGGGCTAGCAGCACCTATTGCTGTTGACAATTGAATTGAATTTGGCAGCAACGGCAATGGCCACGCCCACATGCCAGACGCATAAAGCATATTTCTGCATGCAAAAACCAAAAATCCCAAAACCAAAAACAAATCAAAAGCCAACGCGCATTTACGGCCACAGGGACCAAAGGCTTGGGCTTGGCAAGAGGCTACTAAGCAGAGGAGGAGTGGGGGAGGGGTTGGCGGGGGTGCAACACCTAGCAGTGTGTCAGGGCTTCAGGTCCGGCTTCAACTGTGGACCATATGTCGGGGCCATTTCCTGTGCGAACTTGCGACCAAAAGTTGCAAAAATATTCGCACGTTTGCTCCAAAACAAAGCCCAAAAACTGTGCAGGGGGCGTGGCAGGGGAAGGGGGAGAGCGAGGGGAACTTCGTCGTTGCAACATGTGTGCGTGCTTTATGACGTTAGAACTCGGCTTTGCCTCATATTTCTTGCCATAAATTCTTGCCATATTTTTAGTAGTTTTTTCTCTTTTTTTTGCCAGTTGGTATTAGTTTATGAAAGGCCAAAGCCACGCCCACAAATGTGTGTGCATTGGCTTGCCTGTTTACTGTGGCCAGTTAAAGTTGCACTTGGGGGGGGGAAACCTTACAGCATCGAGCACTAAATTTTACGGTAATTATAAACTTTATGCTTTCATTACGAGAAATTTGATTAAAAAAAAAAAGGGAAAAATGTTCTTTAATAATATACTTGCAACTTGCAGCTTCCCAACTAGCAGCTAGCAAAAGTTCGTCTCGTTCACAAGGTTTATTGTTTTGCACAAACTTTCCACAATGTGCGACGCTTGGCGAGGCAGGTGGGTGGATTAAGGGGGAAGCGAGGTAGGCGAGAGATTGCATGTGGTTGCAAGTTGGCCGGCAAGGAAAATCAACACACTAATTAACCAAAATTTAAAACTTAACTAAATATGTATTTCATTATGTGCTTTCGCTTCAGTTTGGATTCTGTGTTTTTTCCCTGTAGTTTTTCCTCTCATTTTCACCATTTTTTTTGTTGTTTTTCCTTTCTCATTTACTTGCTGTGGTTGCGTTGGTGTGTTTGTGTGTGTGTGTGTAATATATTACACTGCAAATGTGCATTTGAGCGTTGCTGCAGAGCAAACGCGGACGAAAGCGAGCGCCAGACGAGCGTTGCAAATTTAAGGATTTTGTGAGCTTAAATTTAAGCTTAATTGTAATCAAATTAATTAAGGGCTTGACGGCTTTCTACAGTGTCTGGCCCGTTTTTTTGGACCAAGCCAACTACAAATTAGCTGGCCGACAAAATATGCTGTGGCCAAAAAATACGAGTACGCATAGCAGCAACTCTGGAGGAGAAGAGAGAGCCGGAAATAGTTTTGACTAACTTGCGATTAGTAGACACGTGCAGTGGGATTATATTTATATGGTGCAACATTATAGTTATCAACATGTTGCAGCACATTCTTTAAAATAAAGTTAAACACATATTAAAAGAAACTTGCATTAAGTTATTGAGCTGTCTTTATACTAAACTCAAAGATTTAATACCCATTTTTCCTTTGGATATCATATAAAGAAAATGTTGAAATATACATACTATACACAAACGACTACTTGCATAGATATACTACCTCAAATTTATTTAGTCTACAAATATTCGACATTGTGAACCACAGCAATTCAATCAGCTGTAGCCATTTTTTGCCATATATAATTATTTCTTGAATAATTTCTATAAATTTTATTTCGGCGTAAAGTTATTAAAACCTTTCACCATTAGATTATAATAAATATTCGGATTATCTGCCTTTACTCATGTATTTTGGTATTATTTTAAATTCCATTTTTTTAAGCGAAAACAATCCAATAAACGATTTTTTCAGACAACCTCGTAAAAAATGTTTGAAAATTAAAGTCATAATAAAATGTTGCATAATTGAAATTGGTCTATTTGGCAGGAAATTGATTCATTTAGGCATTTTGTTAAGCGTTTTTCTGTCGCTCAATTGAATGGCATAAATTGTGTTAAACAATTAACAGCCTAAACGATGAATGCAACATTTAATTAGCCCAATTATTCATATGTACGCAAGAGCATATATAAATAAATTTATCGATGGAGAATATGCAACAAGAGCAAGCCAAATGCATAAAAAATTTAAAACCAAACAGGCCAAGCGATTTAAAAAAATAATAAAAAAAAGCCAGAAACAGAGACCACATTCGACCAAGTGTGAGGGGAGTGAGGAGAGGAGAGAAGAGGAGTTGCTATTGAGCTGAAATGACAGCCGCCATTGCAAATTGAAAGCAGCAGGCAAGTGAGCCTTGTTTAGACTGTGCGCCATGGCAATTGCACACGAGCCACGAGAGCCACTGGGAATAAAAACAGTAACAGCGGGGGCAGAGGCAACTATGGCGACAGTTCGTCGTGTTGTGTGTGTGTGTACACTTGTAGCGAGGGGGATGAATGAAGAATGTGGGGAAATGGGGATGGGGAATGGGAGATGGCCTGTTGTAGGAGTCGTAATTAGAGCGTAAAAACCAGAGCGTACGAAAAACCAAACGCGCTCGGGCAGCTACTACCCATTTTTTTTCATTCTCTACATATATTTTCTGTATTTTTTTTTTCGTTTTTTGCCCAACGTACGCCTGCATTGTGTATGTGCGTGTGTGTGTGAGCTGGTGTGCAAGTGCTTTATGCGAGAAGAAAAATAGATAGCTGGCGAAAAACTAGAAAAGCTAAAGCAAACGAAGCGAAGTGCTGTCCCCCACTGACACATATATGATTATTTCCGAAAGGTGACAGCTATAAAAAAAGGGCAGACAAACAGCCCAAGCTGTATGTGTGGGCGTGTGACACACACACACACATACACTCGCATACATTTATGCCTGGCACAAAGTAGAAGTCGAAGACAAAAAGCGTAGACAACACTGTTGCTCATTTCAGCCACGCCTGCATGACTATAAAACGACAGTCGTTGTTGCTGTGATACGGTGATAGGCAACCCACGTTGGGCGCCACATGACGACACCTTTTCATCGCACCCTGCACGCATATGTAAATGCAGCAGGTCGCTGCGACTACAAGGCATGCTTACAAGCGATTAGAGTTGAGTGATAAAGAATACACTCAAATAGTATAATAAATAGTCACCGCACGTTGGGCGCCATCTTCATATAAGTCAAATAACACTTTAGCTAAAAGCTGCTTAATTATTTGAGTACTCACTGTCTATGCAGGGTGCTTTGATGTCGAGCAGCATAAAGTTTCAGCTTTTGCCACACAGTTGTTTAATTCCATTCAGGGCAATAACATTGCGACTTCGTCTTCTTCTTCATCGTGCTGTTTTTATGACTTGGCAGCTTTGTTTATCCCGAGGCACTTTAATAAGTACGACGACGACGACTATTTTGCTGCTTTTCTTTGCACACAAAATTAATTAACAACAAATGCGAATGCGAATACGAATGCGAATGCAAATGCAAATCCAAATTGTAATGCAAATGCAATTGCATTTTGTGGCCACTCCTGCAGCTCATTTAATTAATATTCATGGCGGCAACTTTGGCCAGGCCGAATTACATAAAAAAAAGAAAAACGAAAGCGCGGAGGCTCAGCATTTTGCGAGTGGGCGTGGCACTTGAAAACTAAACCAGCTGACTATCAAGTGACTCTTGTGACAGTCTCGGACTCGGAACCGGACTTTGCGACTCGAACTAAAGTGAAAACAAAACAACAGCAGCAATGAAAAAATCTAGTTGAAAACTTGCAAGTGGAAAAGTGGACAGAAAAACGCAGCGTTCAAGGAAGTAATTATGGTTTATCCAAAGGGACAGATATCCTCGGACAAACAACAGCAGTAGCAGCAGCAAACCGGACAACGGCAAGAATAACGATGGAGAAGGAAAAAGCTGAAGACGGTTCATAACATCAAACTTGAAGTTAACGTGTAAATGAGAAAAACTAAATTAGAAACCGGGGGCGAGACGCTGCCAACAGTTTGTGCAAAATCCCAGCGACAGAGACGAATGAATGAAGTCAACGGGAACGGACAGCAGGCAGCAGTCAGGATATATAAGATGGACTCGCCGTTCGCCGTTCGCCATTCGTCGACTGATGGACAGACAAAATAATTGTCTTTAGGAGTTGCGCTAACAACAACAAGAGCAACAACGACGATGGCAATCAACGAGAATGCTTTAAGCTTCAAACTAGCTCGACTACCAGATAATCATTCCCCAAGGAATAGAGTTTAATAAAGCAGTCAGTAAAACCTCAAGTACAGGGTATTCATGCGCATGAAAAAGATGGCCGCAAAATTTGCGCTGCAAATGACATGATGCAAAAATAAATAAACAAATCAAAGGAGCCCAACAACAGCAGCAGCAGTAGCAAAAAGAGGTTTATTCAGTGCAGCTGCTGCAGTGTCATCCAAATGCGGCACAAAACCCTTTGCAGCCCTTTGCTAAGCAGTCTCCCTCCGCTCCGCTCTCCTCCCCCACCACACTCTCTCCCTCACTTTGGAGCCCAGTTTATCTAGCCATTTATTGTGTGGCAAGTGCAGTTCCTTGTACTCTCCAACGACTTGACTTCGAGTTCTATTTGGTTTTGTGTTTCCACTTTTTGTTTTCATTTTGGCCGCTCAATTTTGCTGCCGCAAAGTTGTGCAAATAAATTGCACTGCAGCCCAGAGAGTGAGTGAGTGGGAGAGAAAGAGAAACAAATGTTGTTGCTGCGAAGCCGCGACGCGAAATTGATGGGGAATTGATTTGAAAGCAAATACATAAATGGAGCAGAGCCAACAGCAGTGGCAGCTACCACAAGAAGCTGCAAGTCGAAAGGAAGCCAGCTAAAACAGGCAGCGCATAAATCATTGGGGAACTTCACTGAGAAATTGGCTAGAAATGTGCTTGTGGCTGCTGCTGCTCTTGCTGCTTCTGCTGCTGCGACGACTATTGCGAAATTGAGAAATTGCGAAAATTCTGAGGGGGAGAATTCTCCCCTACTTATTGGCAAATGCGTTTGTTGTGTCTTTGCCACACACACACACACATAGAAGAAAAGTTGAGGCGAAGTTGAGAAATCATCGCGAATTGATGTGTTCGTTCAATTTGGCTTTGTTGTTTGATTACTTGAACGAATGATTAGGTGCCGAAACATAGAAAATCCTGTTCTGAATATCAATAATGTGCCCTGCCACAAAAAAAAAGAAGAAAACTCTGCAGTTGCCAAATTGAATGAACACGAGTAGCTTTAAGATAATTTTATTGATTGATTTAATGGTTTTACTTGGATTTGTGTTGATCTTTTAGATTGCCAAGCATTTATAGCAGTCTCCTTCCAGTGTAAATACATCACTGATTGATAATCAAATCACAAAGTAGATCAAACTGCATTTAAATTTTGTTGAAATCTTGATGATATGCGGGCAAAGTCATGCTGCAAAATTTCACTGCATAATTATGTCATTTATGTGGAATTTGTGCTTAATCGATTCAACTGCCTTAAATGCTTACAAATGGAAATGCCAATGGAATAGCATTCGCTGTAAACTTGACTCACATTTCGGAATGTAGTTGAATCGCGGAGCACAGAGTTCATAAATCAAGAGATTTAAATGTCTGCCGAGCGATTTCTTTTTGCATATCTTTTTGTGTGGCGAATAATAATGCGGTGTAGTGGCTGCAGCTGTAGTTGCCACGACAAGCAGCTTTTCCACACCTCATACAGAGAGTGTGTGTGAGAGAGAGAGAGAGGAAGTGAGCGGGTAATGCTCATATACTTAACACATGCCGTGAGTACACTTTCAATGCTGGAGCCACTTGAATTTGTGCTGAAGCAGCTCAACAATTTCCTTCAAGCCAAAAACCGCTCGGCAACAATTCAACTCAATATCCTTGAGCTCGACAAACACACACATGTATCCTTCAGACATACTCGACATAATCGCCAACAAATACTTGTCGACAGGTAAACCGAGGAGGAAAGAGGGAAATGCTAAGTAAAACGTTGGCATTCACTTACCGATTCAATGGCCTTCTCCAGGCGAAAGATCTCCTCCTGCAGCAGATGCAGTGTGCCCGTTTTACCGCGATGACGTGCAAATGCGGCGGCACAGGCGCTGTGTATGCTATTCACCCAATTCTCCAGCTCCACCTGAGAAAGAGTGAAAAAGGGAGAAAGAGACAGAGTGAGTTAGAGAGAGAGCAAGCGAGCTATGTTAGTTGTTACAAATTGCAAAGCCAAATGCACCGCAAGCAATTTGACGTTGCTCCCCAGCGCCAAATGTCGAATTCGATGTCGACAAAGTTGTTGTTCTCGTTGTTGTTGTTATAGTTATTGTTGTTGTGTATGTTGTCGTTGTTGGTTGACTATCAGTTATGCAAATTTAATGACAAATCACTAAGGCGGCCAGGCAGAAATGCTGTCAGCAGCCAGCAGGGGGCTCCGCTGCAGCTTCGACTTTGGCTTTGGGTTTGAGTTAGTGCCGAGATGAATGAGCAGCGTATGCCTTTGAGACATGTAACAGTTTAGGCACAAGGACCCACAGCCCAGGACCAGGCCCAGCTACTGTTACGTTCTTCCGTTCAAGGCAATCTGCCAGTTGCCAGTTTGCCATTTACTGTTGCCATTGCTGCTTTTGCTTCTGCTGTCCCAGACCAACCTCAATCGCACTTTAAGCCTGGCGATTTGCATTTGAGCCATTTGTGGGGCTGCTGCTGCCGCTGCATCAGTTAACGCCTGCGAGTCTTGAACTGTCAGTGTGTCTGTGTTTCTGTGTATGTGTGTGTGGCACACATTTTGCATGGCGATTACGTGTAAGGTCTGTTGAAAGGCCGCGAGCGCTGAACTCGACACCACACAGCGAAGGAGAGAGCGAGTGCGGGAGCTGATAAATATCCTTGGTATCCTTGCGCAAACAACTCACACACACACATACACACACAGACGCAGAGCTAACTGCACTCAATGGCTCAATGGCTATGTCGTCCAAGTCCAAGTCTTGTTTGTCAATGTTGTCGTTGCTGCCGCCTGGACAAGGCCAGCTTTTATGTCCCGTTCTGGCCAGAGGCCATCAAAGCTCTTTTTTCTAATTGAGGAAAGACGCTTACGCTTGAAGGACTTCCCAGGCTTATTGACTGCGCACCACGCATCCTCATCCTCATCATCATATCCTGCGGCCAACAACGCAACGCAACACAACTCGAACTTCAACTTCGACATCAATTTCATCTTCAGCTGGTGAACTCACCTGACAAGGCGCCTGGAAGAGATAGGCATCACCGAACGCGGTGCTCAGACAGAATATGTAATCGCGCTTCGGATGCTCCGGTATCGGCTGCATAATTGCCCCATCGACAATAATTAAATGCTTGGGCGCCGCCTCGACGCTGCGACCCTCTCGCGAATCGCACGGATAGAAGAGCAATGTTGTCCCCTTCAGGCAGACCCAATAGCCCTTCCAGCCGCGCTTGCGAGCCAGCTCGATTTGATGCTTCTTGCGTAGTAACCATTTCTTTACCGATAGAAAGCTGTAAGAGAAACCAAAAAACGAAATGCATAGAAATTAGCAATCAGCGAATTATAAATCAACTCGAGCGAGTGACGAGTCAATAACGAAACGAACGAGAGCAAATGCCATCACATAATTCCCAACACACTCGTCCTTGTTGGCCTTGTAGCTGGCAAATGTCATTAATACTCCTGGCTATTTGCTGCTGCAAGTTCTTGCATAACTGAGCTAATTAAATGCCAGCTACTTGCATAATCCTCACTTTTCTCTAGTTACATTCAAAAGCATGTTGCCTCGCTTTGTTTGTAATTTGCAGTTGTTAAATATATGCTAAAGGTATCTAATTTACTTGGCAAAAATATCATTGAAATGTTTGCTAATTGCTATAATACGAATAAATGAATGTTTTCATAGATGTTAAATATATACTAAAAGTAACTAATTTACTTGGCAAAAATATCATTGAAATGTTTGCTAATTGCTGTATTAAATTAATATTTTTATAGACGTTACATATATGCTAAAAGTAACTAATTTACTTGGCAAAAATATCATTGAAATGTTTGCTTACTGCTGTATTAAATAGTTTTTAAATATACCTTAAAAGTATACAATTTACTTTAGGAAAATATAATTAAAATGTTTGCTAATTGCTGTAATTTCATTCAGAAATTTAATTCATTTATAGATATTAAATATATTTTCTAAGTATCAAATTTATTTTCGCAAAATATTACTAAACTGTTTGATAACATCAATGTTAAATTGGTGCTTCTGTTGAACATTAAAAATAATACGATTTGCCAAACATCCTTGGGTGTATTGAATTTTGTTAGATTCATTTTATATATATCTTTTGCGTTCAAATTTATTGAAAGAATATACATTTTTTGCACTTTTAATTTTTCTTTAATTTATGTTTTTCAATTTCATTCATAACTCGTCATCAAGAAATAATATATGGCAGTCATAAAAAATACCTGTATTTATAATTATCAATCTACGCATTTCATTTTTAAATTAACATTAATATTGATTTTCCGTCGAATGTTCGTAGTTGACGTTGAATAAATTAAAAATTCAATTTATTGTCTTTTAAATTGTATATTTCATTGAAAATCGCTTTAAGCTTAATTGAATTTCTCGATTGACGCAAGCAATTGCCTAAAACTAGTTGATGAATCAATAACAAACTATCATTTCAATGATAATGCGCCACAGAGGCACTTTAATATCTTTTTAAATGCTCTGTAAGCAATGTGCTTTTACATTAAACATAATGTTTACACTCTATTTAAATTTAAATACTATTTTCCAATTTTTTAATATTATTTTTGTAGTATAACGAAAATTTTCAAAAGCAATTGCCTAAATTTAGTTTTAGTGTTTATTGATATTAAGCTCATAAAATACTCTGTAATCCTGTCGTTATTCCCATTGAATACAAAGAAAATAATAGTTAAATATTATTTTTGGAAAAGTGTAGAGTTTGCAGCAACAGCATTTTCATAAAAAGGTAATTGTCTAAAACCAATAATTGGTTTTGGAACATTGTTCAATGTTCTATGATACTCCAGCACAATGTTTAATTTATACGCTTGCTTTATAGTTTAATTTCATGATTCTGTTCAAGTCATTTGATGTGTTATTCTATGACTCAAACGTAAAGCTGCAAGTACCTAAAACTAAGTGGGTGAAGTAATAGTGAGTTATCATTTGAATGTTGAATATTACTCTTCACATTTACTATCTTATAAAATTGTATATAATCCTTGCATTATTAACGTTAAGTCAAATAGAAATCGTTGACTTTTTCTTTTAAAACTATTAGATATTGATATTGAAGACATTGTTTTCTGCTTAAATATTTTGCACTCCATGTTCTATTCTCGTTAAATATATCAGTATTAAATAATAAAATACTTCACTTTCTTAAATTTTTTCATAACTCTGTTGAAATCACTTCAAGCATCATTTAGTTTCCACTAGTGCTTCAAGCATCATTTAGTTTCTCGTATAAAGCTAAACTTCAAAAGAAAGTGCCAAAAACTAGCGCTTGAACTAATAATAACGAGCTATTATTTTAATATTTGATGATAATCCGGCACATAGAAGCGATTTGTTAGCTCATAAAATACCCTGGACTCCTCCTTTTGGTGCTATTCGTATTCAACATGCGCTGCAGCACTCCTTCCCCAGTTTTGCCTCGTTGCTTGCTATCATCCTATTTATCAGGTGTCTAATAATCTCCGCACACACTTCATAATACTCGCGCAGTACACGTGATGGGAGTAGCGAGATGTTGGCAGCCCCATTTGCCGCATTATTTATGATGGAAGGAGTTGCTGTTTGGCCGAAGAGTTGTGGCACACGTGCCAGGCAATCCCTAGAGGGGCATGCCACACACACAAACATACGACAGAACACAGTTATCGCTATCAGTACTCACCCAGCTTTGCGGACAGCGCCCGTGCAATTGAAGGAGGATGCAGCGGTGCCAGTGGCCTTTGCTTTATATGGTGACGCCATGACACTTTCGCCATCATCTTCATCCGAAACGGCAGTAGTTAGGCTCATTCGATCATCGTCCGAAATCTGTAACAAAATGAATGCCAATTAAAGTACAAATCAATACAGAACAAACAATTCGAGAGTTGGCAACAAAATTCACTACTTGAAATGTATCTTACTTATTGTTGTTGCTGCTGTTGTTGTCGCTGGCAACAACAATCATGTTGGCATATATAAGGCGCACAAATAATAATAATTGAAATAATTAAGTCATAATTAGCAAAGAAAGAGAGAGAGCTCGAAGTCAGAGCTACAATCAGCATCCTCAACCCGATGATGCCCCGCCAATCGAAGAGCCGTAAGCCATTTGAAACCAATAATGGTTGACTGGCTCCTTGTTGTTGCTATTGTTGTTGTTGCCATTGCTGTTGCCGTTGCCGTTGTCACTGCCGACAGCAACATTTGTTACGTATGTCGTCGATAAAGCAATTTGTCTTCTCTCGCCTGCATTTTTAGTGAAGTTGGCAACATGGGACAGGCAATGGATGAGAGGCAGATAGAAAGAGAGAGAGAGAGGAAGAGGAAGATAGAGAGAGAGCAAGCAGCGATGGATGGACAGCACAACAATTGACAACAACGAACGGCTCAGAAAACGAATCAGCAATAGCTGCTGATAGAGCGCAGAGTGAAGCAGCGGGAGATGGAAGTGGCAGAGTAGAAGGCAATGCCAAACAGTTACTTGGGCATGTTATCGAGCGAGCATTCCATCAAAAGCCGGGTCGACAGCAGCGACTGCTGCTCTCTCTTCTCGCTTCTCTTTCTACTTGCCATCGCATGGCCATCTTCCGACTTCCTTCCGTTCTCACCACAGCACCCAGTGCGCCAATTTTGCTTTCGCAACAGGAAAACAGACATGCCAAGGCAGCAGGCTGGCAACTGGCAACTGGCAACGGGGGCAACTGGGAAGCAAACTTGAAGGCGGGGTAGTAGCAGCCTCTTCCTCATTCTCGTTCTCGTTCTCGTCCTGGTCCGTGTGGGAATCAAGTTGAGGCAACGGCAGCGCGCTACGTGTCCCGCGTGGCAATAAAAATTGGTTTGCCCATTCATTCGTTTCAATTGGGTGGTGCTACAGGCCACGCCCCTACCACCGCCCACCGCCCACAGCTGACAGAGCCCACAATGTCGTCGTCGTCGTCGTCGCTCACTTGCTTTTCATGCCATTTTTATTTGAGTTCCCAAGGAAATCAATTTACAATGTGTTTATTCGTTTCGTCTTCTCTTCCTGCAGCGCCAAACGGACAAGCGAGGATAGAGAGCGAGAGCGGGAGAGCGGGAGGAAGCGACAGGACCCGTCAATTCCTTGGCCCCAATTTCTTGGCTTTAGTAACTACGATACAGTCGAGTTCTCACTCGCTCTCCTCCCACACATCCACTCTCCCGATCCCTCTTCACCTTTTAGGTTTTTGGCAATTTTCAAACATTTTTGCTCATATGCATGTTTTACAAGTTATTTATTTGACTGCCCCACGGGGGGGCAAAGCAGCAAGCAAGCGGCAAGCGGCAGGCAGCTCGCAACTCTCTCTGGCAACTGGCAACTGTCAAGTGGCGTGTGCGTTTATGTTTGCACAGCAGCCACGCCCCAATGATCGCCCTTTTTCTGCAGCAAAGTCATGTGTGCTTAACCCACAAGTGACGTCCTTTCACCCCGCTCCTTCCACCTCCCTTAGCTATATCCCTATCATCATGCCCGTCTACGTCGTCGTTTGTCGTTGGCCAAGTTTAATCAAATTTTATATTAATCGAAGGAGTGCAAAGGCATGCAAATACCCAAACGTGAGCTGAGCTGATGGAGCTGCTTCCCCTCTCCCCGCGCTCTCTCGCTTCAGGCTGCGAGCGGCAACATAAATATTTTCAGAGTTGGAATTACCAAAAAGCAAGAAGAAAAAAAAAAGCGGAGCTCGAGTGAAGAAAAATAAGAAATAAAAAAAAAGATACAAAAATAAACCCAGCAGACGCGCAGATCAAAGCGGCACCTCTGTGGCAAGGGTAGCAATTTTATTGGGGCATATACGGGTGGAGCATGGAGGCATGTGTCATGTGGCATGCGGCGGGAGCATGGGGCATATGGCGTTTGGCATGCGGACTCCATTGAGTCGCAACGATAGGTGCTGATGACACATCGCTTGTAGCTCTGATTAATTGGCAAATGTCGCAAAGGGAAAATTCGTTTGTGTGTGACGCTGAGTGTGTGCGTATGTGTGTGTGTGTGTGTGTGTGCGTGGGCAACATCTGTTTGCCTCTGAAGAGAAGCAGATTCTATGTTTAAAGCGTTCTACAACACTGCACGCCAATTGTGTAATTGCCAAGCACTGCCAAGGCTGATGAATGTTTCCATCTAAAAGCGAAGAGCTTCCGACATTCTTATTTAATTTGCAAAATCAAATTTACAGTATTCGAATTTCATATGGAAATTGATGTGAGACACATTTGTGAATAGTTTTAGAAAAGAAAGGAAGTATTTACTACTTTTCCTATTCATGTAATTGTACAGAACTGCAGTGAATTCAATATCAATCAAGTAAGAAAGTTTCAGTTGAGCGGGCTGGACTGTGAGATACCCGCTACACATTTTCAATAAAATCAAAACAGTGAGAAGACGGTATCTTATATTATATTATATTATTACCAAATTAATATACCGAAAGCTATATGTTATATATGTAGTATCCATACTCAAAATATACCGATTGTACCAATGAAATGCTAAAATTTACTGAAAGATATATTTGTGGAATGAATATACTACATTACGTTCAAAATATACCATAGAGCTAAAAATCTACCAGACTGACAAACAAAGCAATAGAGAAACGACTTCAACAGTCGTTTTTTGCAATATCAAATAGTTTCTTAAATAACTTTTGAGATTTTTATCTGATCGTAACCAAATATTCAGGAATCATAATAACAGATTTCTCGGCCGTTCAATAGTATATGTTTATATTCTATAAGGGGTCGGAAATGCTTCCTTCTCCATGTTACATATAGATATTGTGTTATAATACCCTTCAACCTTATGGGCAGCTGGTATAAAAAGAGAGCATAGAAAGAATAGATGACTATAATTTGTCAATATTAGTTTGTCATTTAAGTAATGACGCAGCACTGCAAAAGCAATTTCATTTATTGGACATTTGCAGTCAGCAAACATTGTAATGAATTTATGTAATTATATTCCAATTGCAATAGTTTCAATTGCTCGCTTAGAATGAATTTTTTCTCCCATAAGGAAATGTCAGAAAGCACAAAAAAAATTGTCCAATACTATTTGGCATTTTTATCAGATTGCACAACACTGTGGAAAAGGCAATGTCCATGGACATTGATGGACATTTAGTTAATTAACAATGTCAACTCTTTGTGTGTATAGTTCTAGTTTTCCAATTATCTTGTACACTGTGTTGGCTGCCCATCAGTTAACAACAACGACAACAGCAACATCGATTGTCTAGTATATTTTGCAATAATTTGATGAAATTCATTTTCATTTTCCAACATTTTCAACTATTGAATTTTCGTTGGCGCTGTTGTTGCGTTTAAAATAGCCAAAGTTGATGGTTGCCTAGGGCAGTGCAGAGCAACACAAGCCCCAGAGTGGCCTCAATCATTTTGGGGGGCAGCTTCAATATTGAAAACTTCAAAAACACTCAAAGAGCAGCCGTCAACGGGGCGTGGAAGTGGAATGGGGAGCCATTCCACCATTTGCTATCCACTTTGGAAGACCGCCCACTGGTCCACCTGACAACATTTATAGCGGCAAATGAAATAGTTTCCGCTTGCTCAATGAAGTTTTCCATGAAATCATCAAGCCGAACGGAAGCTGTCGAGCGGAACTGTTGAACTGTGTTGCACGAGCAGCAGCCGCCGTTGTAGTTGGCCGTCGAGTTGGCAACCCTGTCTCTCGCTGCGAGGTGTGCTCGAAAAGTACTTCAGCAGTAGAGAAAGAACACTAGAATAACTTGTACAGACACAGACACAGATAAGAGTTTGCAAGTTTAATGTGTTTAAAGACTCTTATGTCGCTCTTGAGACCAAAGGTCACTTCATTAGTTTTCTCGCTCAAAACATACATATCACAAATATACGAGTAGATGCGAAAAGACACGCAACAATCGGGGCTAATGTAATGGAAAACCCTTTAGAATGTGCGAAAGTGCCTCGCTTCTGTTGTTGCTGAAAAAAGGGACAAAACTCGTCGCTCTCTACTACATATCTCTCTGTGTTCTAGCATTTACGAGTTTTCTACCTTTTACTTACAACAGATTACTCTGCATTTACAATTGTATGAGTGTGTGTTGGTGAGTGGATGTGTGTGTGTGGGAGTTTTGACCGGCAAACAATGGTGAACGAGGGAACCGAAACAGGGGAGCAAGCAGAGAATGCGACCTCGACTGATTGGCCTGGCGAATGGCAACAATTTGCAGGCACCCAAAGAGTTTGTCAAATGATTCATGAATTTTTAATTGATATCATCCCGTTGCCACACACACATATACAAACACAGTCCGAATCCAGTCCCAACCGGGGACAACAAACTAGGTAGGCTGAATTCCCCCTTTTTCCCCTCTCTTCTCCTCTGACTAAAAGTGTTGTTGTTGAATTTCATCAGCTCGGCACGAGGTTGACAATGAGCTTCCCCTGCGCACATGGGTAAGCCTAAATGGGCAACCCGAAACACGCACACACTCACACACTCGCATCATACAAAAGATTAAATGCCCTATGCAGAGCCACACAAGTCATACGTCTCTCCTCCTCGTCTGCTCCACAACTGATTACTTTGGCCTAATATGCCATATCTCAGCATCAGTGCAAAATCAAAATTCAATTTACGCACACACACACACACACACATGGAGACACGCCCACTTAGGCAGCAGTGTAGTGTACACCCTTATCCAAGCCAGGACAGGTGCTTCGCCCCCCTCTTGTTCCCCTCTTGTACCCCTCCTCGTCTGTCGCCTGTCGAGCCTGCGTTTTCTAATCAAGAATTGATTGTGATCCCTCGATGCGGCTGTCGTTCACGTTTCATCCATAATTATCAATGACTTTTGAATGTCAAATGTGAGACGACAACGATGACGACAACGACTGTCGACTGCCATTGGCACCTATGTTAGCAACTCCCCTCTCCCCACTCTTCACCGAAAAGGAAGAAAAATCATTTCATTTGTCGCTGTCGCTGTCAAAAATTACAATATTTGATAGAGTGTTTATATGCACGGTGTATTCCCAGTCTGCCTCAGACTTCCACCCCCGTGATTTGCCACAACTTTGAACCAACTTTAACATTCGCACAATTTCACATATGTGTAAGCAAGCATTCGCTTCGCCAGCTGTCAGCAAAGAACCTAAAATTCCTGGCACGTTTGCCACGAGCTGCGCTTAAGTGAGGCATTAAAGGACACAAGACGAAGACAGCGCGAGCAAAGGGACTGAGGGAAAGTCAAATTGATACAAAATGTGGAAAATCTGCAACGCATTGCAAGTCTTTTCATGCGTTTTTCCCCATTTTACTAGTTTTTCTTAGTCTCACAGCTCAGCTCATCTCAAGTCAAAGGCAAGACTCGAACTCGTCTCGTTTCACAAGGCATTCAAATTACTCGACACTGTGCAGCGTGAAAAGCAATTTGGCATTAACCGTAAGTTGGTATTTGGCAATGATTAAAACGGAAATGCGACAACGAGCAGCAGCCAAAAGGGAGGCAAGCCAGGCAGCTGCCTTGGGGAACACAGGTAACTTGGCTGTGCCATGTCATTGGGATTTGATTAAATATGTGCAGCAATTCAGTTGAGCAGCAAACCAGCAGAAGATGCTTAGCGTTAATTGGCTGCGAAGCTTGTGGAGGAAATGAGAGGAGAGTGGGAGAGAGACTGAGAAATTGAGGCCTGCTTAGCAGCAGATCAATCAAAACTAACAAGGATTTTAGTTGACGTAGCAGGCAGCAGTCAGCAGCCAGAAGGAATTGAAATTCAGTGCGGGATTTTAGGCCAAGAAAATGGAACTGTAAGCATTATTAGGTCAAGGAACAAGGCAGAAACTGAGAAGGAAGAAATATAACTCGGCCTTGGATGTAATGAAACTTTTAGGCCGGAAGATAAAATATAACTATTTATCTTTAGAAACGTCTCTATGCCAGTCTTTGCTAAAAAACAGACAAGTCCAATATTCAAATAAGTTAGGAGCACACCTTGAGCATCTTTTATGACACAATGAAACTATTTCCTAATGAAAAATTTTCCTAAAAAATATTCATCCTTTATACTAACATAGTCATGCTCTTTTAGTTAAGAAATATTAAAGCATTTTATGTAGTTTACGTTATTGAAAAGATATTCCTATTTTCAACTTTTACATCTTGCCTTTAAATAATATTTAATGCTGATAAATACTTATGGGAACTATAAGCACGTTATACTAAATCAAGAATCTATAATAACATCCGTAGCACACTTTTTAGCCTACTACAAACAGTTCAAGTAAACATTTACAAGCTGAGCTTCCTTCAACACATCTCAAGCTAACCTTTTTGCTGCCCAAGCCTGATTTATGCTGATGCAAAGCCTAATCCAATATGGTTAAGACCCAAAGCGTTGAGCAAAGCTAAAATGGCTTTTTTGAGCAGGTAAACTGATATTATCTAAACACGGAGAGCTAGTCGAATGAAAAAAGAGAGAAGAGAAAAGCTATTCATTTGTATTATATGAACTCTTGCTTGTAACTGGGAGCTAAGCCCAGGGAAATCTTCATCATCATTATCATGAACATTGTGCTCATTGCCGTTGATCTGGCAATTAATTAATATGCAGCGCATTTAGTCAGCTATCCAGCTTGACTATCTGACTGACTATCCAACTAATGCGCCACCATTCAAACTCACTCATTTGTGTATCCATGTGTGTGAGTGTGTGTGTGTGTGTGGGTGTCTGTGTGTGTGAATACTCATTTTGAATGCAATCAGCTGACTTGAATGTTGTGGTTGTTGCTGTGTTCTTGTTTTTTTGTTGCCTCCCTTCTTTTTCGTGCTTTGCACTTGGTCAAGTTGAATTAAGTCAGCAGATACGAGCTCTGTAGTTGCCATAGATACAAAGATACCAGATACAAGTGCTTTGAAAGTTGAATAGCATGAATGCAGCAGCAGTAGCAGCTGTAGCAGGAGAAGTACTCATGGCTTATGCCACGCCCTGCATTACAGTGGTCGACAAAAGGATTCGCACATATGGCTCCAACAAATAGCCTTTATCACTTTGCAACTGTGATTCATGCGAATTCCAATCAATGCCATTCATTACTCCAAAAACTAAATACGAACGGTAAATGAAACTGAGAATCGCACTTCACATTGCCCCCCACCCCATCGCCTTTGAGTGTGTGTGAGTGTGCGTGTGCTAAGAGCTTTTTCGGCTGGAGCTAATGCTTTAATTTATTGCCTGCCTCCTTTGTGGCGCAATGGCAAGAGCAAGCAACACACAGAGTAAGAGCTGAAGGCACAGGAAGGAGTCGACTCGCAGCAGCTCGAGCGTGAAAAGGATGCTTTGGCTTTGATCAACGTTTTGTTAGGCAACCAAAATGAATTTGTAGCAAGCAAGCTACAGACAGACAGACAGAAAGACGAACGGACAGGCAGGCAGGCAGGCAGGCAACCAGGCGAAAGCCGAAAAGGAACGTTGCGACAATACATTTAAGTCATTTGAAGCTACCGACACAAGAAGAGGAACAGCCTAATGGGGCAACGAGTCAGCGACAGCAACAACGACAGCGACAACGACAACGACAACGATAGGGGCATCAGAGGCAGGCACAAGGCCAGCAAACAGGGCAAAGCTCAAAGTTAAAGCAGCTGCAAAAAATCAAGTTAAACTCAGTGTGGAATTGCTCAAGATTGAGATACAAATTTAAACGGCGCAGCCCATAAATGGGGAGCAAGCATTAAGGACATTCTCAAGTTCTAATAACAAGAGCTGATTATTTAAGTGTGACTAAAAGGCGAGTTGAGCAAGGTAATGGGAGATATGAAGCAAAGGCAGAAACTTCCAACCATGTTAGTAATATTACATTATAATATTAATAATATTATTATGATATTTAAACCCTTCTCTTAAAAAAAGGTGAAAAGAAGAAGAAATTCCATATAATTCCGAAGCACAAACACTCAGAATCTTGCAATTTAAATTGGTAAAGTTTTGGACAAGAAAAGATTTGGAAATTGACAAAGTAAAGAATTTTAGAAGAATTCACCCAAAAAAGCTCTGGTACATTCTAAATGTTATATGCCAATTTAAAAACATTATATCTACTTTAACGCTACAATATTTTTGTAAGATTTATGAAACTCAAATATTTGCAATGGTTTAGTTGAGTACAGTCAAAGGAAAATATATATTTATAAATAAACGGTGCATAAATAAATTCCACGCAAAGGACATTTTGTCATTTATTCCCAAATAAAATTATTTGATATATTGAGGTTGCAGCTTTCGGGGCTATACTAAGTAAATCAAGTTTAGTTATATACTTGATATATTAAAGTGGAAATTGCTTCTCAGTTTGTTATATGCTTTAAGGCAACTACACCTCATCGATATAGTATCTCATAGATACCATAAAAATATCAGATAATGGGGAGTGTTCCCAAGCGCTTCTCAATGAAATCAATTCAAATTTAACCATAAAATAAGCATTATTAGGGACTGCATCTCTCAGATACAATATCTCAAAGTAATACAATTTATTTGTAAGACGTTTACCTTGCGAAGGAACATTTCGTTGCACTGCTTGGCAGTGCTGCGCCAGTGGCGATGGCGATAGCGCGAGTTGCCCAGCTTGAGTGTGCCCTGCAGATCAGCCGCCTCCTCGACAACGCGACGAATGCACTGATACCGCAACCGATTGCAACGATGGATGGGCTGGAGGGCAACAAGGCCGTGTTCTGGTTCCGATTCGGCGCCCGAGCGCACCTGATCCTCATCATCGTCAACCCAGGCACTGAGCACACCCTCGACAAAGTTGTATAGCATCTGGATGTTGGCTTGCATAGGTGCGGAACCCGATGGCACTTGCTCGGTTTTGATGAGCTTGCGATTCTGACAAACCTCGCGTAATAGATTCTCACCAAAGTGCACGGTCTTGTGGCGTCTGCGACGCGAATTCAACGATGCAGCCGATGCGGATTTCATCAGTTTGCCATTGCCATTGCCCAGCACATGATGCAAATGATGTGCGGGAGCATGCGCTAAGGCTGTGTGCGATGCAGGTGGCAGATTAATCGGCTCCATACCGAAAGTGCAAGCCATGATGGAGCTGGAGGCCGTGGAGTCGCCGCGTTGCAACGTATTCGGTTGCGAGTTGCTGCGATAATGTTGCATGGGCAGCAACGGCAACGGTTGCTGCTCCAGCTCCATTTCCAGATCGATTTCATGATCGTGATCGAGGTCGTGGAGAGGCGCCGGCTCAATGTCGTCCAAGGTGGCTGGGGGTTGGGCGAGCGAGGTGCGCAACCGATTAAAGTCGGCGGCACAGCGAGGCAGTGAGTTGCACTTGGCGGCATTGAGGCATTTGCGATTCTGGCAACTGATTAGCGGCGGACACGAACGGCACTCGTGACAGATGACCAGACGACGCTCCCCGGGAATCACAGATGTGGCTGACACCACCGTCGTGGTTGTCTGCGGCGGCGGCAGCGGCAGTTGTGGCGGTGGCGTTGCTGTTGTCGATGGCGTCGTCACATCCGAACCGTGTCCCATCAGATGCGCGGGCACCGCATGCAGCTGCACCTGAGCCAGCTGCTGGTGACGCGCCAGATTCACAGAGCTGGCGCTGGAGGTGAGACAGCGACGCTGTCGTTGGCATTCCTGGTAGCGACAGTGGGGATCGGTGCAGATCGGCAGCAGCGGACAGGCGGGATCGGTGCACGGCGAAGGGGAGCGTGAGCGGGGCGCACGCTCCGCACTCGAGGACTTCCGCTTCGAGTGGTGGCTGCTCACGTGCTGGGCTGGCGCTGTGCCACCCGAACGTTGCACCGACATCTCGGTGACGGTGGCGCTGCGCTGCGTCTGATGGCGACGCGAACGCTCGCGCTTGGACTTCGGATGCTGCTGCTGCTCCTTGGGCGGCGTCACCTTGGGCACATACTGATAGCGCTCCTTGTGCGGCTTCGCATAGAGTCTTTCTAATTGCGCCGTGGACGTCACGGCCGCCGACGTGCTGCCCACCACCTCGCTAGCCGAGTGACGCAACCGACGCTCCCGGGAGCGTTCCTCTCGTCTTCGTTGCTCCTGGCACAGCGGCGTATGTGTCGCTGCCACGGGCACATCATAGCCACTGGGCACATTGGTGGCCGTCTGTTGCGTCGACGGCGGTGGCTGTTTGCCCAGCGATTGCAGCTTGTGCAGCGGATACGCAATCCAATCGAGTTGCTGTAGCTGCTGTAACTGCAACACCTGTTCCTCGCCGCTGTCGGCGCCGCTGTGACCCAGCGAATGTCGCTTGCGCTGCAGCGCCGCATGCTCCGAGCTGCCTTGCGCCTGATCCTCCTGCGAATTGGACCGCGGTGCTGCGCCGCTGCTGCCATTGCGACGATGATGCGAGCGACGTGACTTTCCACCGCTGCTACCCGCTGCTGACACTTGCATCTTGGTGAGCCACTCGACTATGTCGGTTTTCAGCAGCGACACTTCACAGGGTCCCGAACTCTGTCGTGACAGCGGCTTCTTTAGCAGCTCCGCCAAAGCTTTGGCATAAGCGGAGCTCACAGGTTTCTCCCCACCGCTGCTCGACTGACGTTCGCGTTCACGTTGCCTGGGTAAATGCTCCAGCAGCCATTCGGGCAGTTCGTCTTTCAACACGGTGATTTCACTCGGTCCTGAGGAGGTGCGAGCCGGCGCCTGTTGCTGCTGCGCTGCGCTGCTTTTCTGCAGCTTCAGCCACTCCATTGTCTCCTCCCGCACCTGTCCACCTTCAGCTGACCTCGCTGAGTGTCGCTGCTGCGCCTTGCGATCGAACCATTCCAGTTGCTCCGGTGCCGCTTGCGCTTGGCGCAATGCGCTCTTGGGCATCGCAACTTCCTCGGCGCTCTTTTGACGTCGCGGCGGCAGTTGTGGCTTGGGCTGCTGCTCGGCTGGCAGTCGCACATAGTGCGGCTCTGTGAGACGCACTGAACCCTTGCGCTTGATGCACTTCTGCTCCATTGTGTCCTCATCACGTGCGCGCACTCGGCGTGTGATCTCAAAGATGTCGCCGTTGATCTGGTGATAGAACTTTTCCACCTCGACGCCGCGTTCGAATTCCTCTTTGACGCTGTGCTTGGCGCGCGTCGGCGGTCGTGGTGGCGTCTCCTCCAACTGTTGTTGTTTCTTTTGCTGCTGTTGCTTCTCCTCGCTCTCATCGGAGCTAGCCGCAGTGAGCAATGCCCCGCCACCGCCGCCATCCACCACCCAGCTTATGGAACGCTCTCCGCTCGCTCCCTGCTGCTGTTGAGAGGGTGGCAGCTGCTGTTGCTGCTGGAGCAGGCGATCAAGGGAGCCGTGATGTGTGGTCTTAAGCGTGGCACCTTCGCCCAGCGATTGGAGGCGACACTGCGCATTGCAGATGCAGACGCCGGTGCGTTTCTTGCTGCCAAAGCGAAACAGTTGACTCGCCAGCTGTGAGACATTCTCGCCAAGTCCGAGTCCGCTTCCGCCTCCACTTCCTCCCCCGCTGCCTCCCGCATCCTTTCCCGAGGCCGTTGTTGCGGATGTCAGGCGTGCCACCGGATGTGAGACAGGTGTAATGTCGACGATCACGCAACAGCAGTGTAGCGAGAAGGATTTCTTGGGATCGGGGGCAACGCTGTTGCTGCTGTTGCTGCCTCCGTCACCACCGCCGCCGCCGCCGCCGCTGCCGTTGCCGCCGTTGTTGCTGTTAATGCAGATTGTTTGATTGGTGTTGGTGTTGCTGTTGCTGCAGCCGGGATTGCTGCTGCTGCTGCTGTTGTTGGGGACGTTGTTGGTTGGGACGTTGGTGGCGCCAACGCTTGTGGTGGCGCCGCCGACTTCGTTTTGGGCGTTGTTGTTGCTGTTGTTGTTGTTCGGTTCGCTGGCGTGGCGTTGCTCGTTGCTGGTCTGTTGGTGTTTTTGGTGTTGTTGTTGCAGTTGTTGTATTGGGGCGGCCAGAATGAATTACAGCAACAGCGGCAACAGCAATAACAACAGCAACAGCAATGCGACTCGCGGCGACACTGACAACAGCGATCTTTAACTTCTAAGTGGGGCGTGGCTAGGCGTTCAATTGATCTCGTTGTTGTTGTTGTTGCTACTGCTGCCATGCGTCATGTGGCATGTGGCGTCATGGACACACAGAGACAGAGACAGTGAAGCGTTGCGGCACGTGCTGCACATGAACGTCGAATGTTGTTGTTCGCTTTAATTGTTGTTATTTATTTAGTGATTAATTAAACTAAAAGCTCATTTATATAATGCAGTCCATTTATTAAACGCTCGACGTTACGCTCGCCGCACTCGCTCGCTCTATCTGTCGAGCACACATTTATCTATAATTAATTATTTTACTTGTTGCGATACGCAACGCAAATGGCACCACAAAAAATTCGCTAAATTATACGAGTTGCTGGTTGTTGCTGAACACATTTGATTTTCGTTTTCGTTTCTCGTTTTCGTTTCGTTTGTCGCTTTTTCGCCCTATTTATTATATTTGGTATTTATTATTTATTTATTTGATTATTTCGTTTTGTTGATTTCGCTGTTAAACAGTTTATCTGCTGTGCGTTTGTCTGTGTGCGTTTTCACATTTATTTACAATTAATTTAATTATATTTACGCTATAAATAGCCGACGTCGTTTCTCGTTGTTGCTTGTTGAATTTCAAGTTGTTTTTCCTTTTTGCTGTTCGTTTTCGTTTTTTGTTTATTATTAATTCGTTTATTTATTATTCATTGCATTGTTGCTGTTCATTTGCTTAATGTTATTGATGTTGTTCTTGTTGTTGTTGTTGTGAAATCGTTGCCATCAGCTTAAAAATTTAAATGCCTAACATATTTTGTTGCCTACTCTTAGGCTCAACTCAAAATGGCGCCATCGCAGTGCGCTGTGCCCTTTTTCGTTGCCTACTTTCCGGCTGAACTCAGATTTTTCGCTCTGCACACTTTCCGTTGCCTACTTTTCAGCGCTGAGCAGAAGCAGCAGCAGCCTTCAGCTTTGTTTTCATATTTTTACCCCGCCTTTGCCAACTGCAGCTGCGAATATTTCAGGGTTAGGCTTTTGTGTGCAATTCGACTTTATACAAACACACACACACACATATATAAATAACATATATACATATTATTTTTAGGCACAAGGACAAACACATATACACAACCTAGTCTGTCTGTTTTTTTTTCGGGTATGCTGCCTTTAATTAGCATAGAAAAGTGCCGAAAAAAAAAAACATAAATAATCGCATGCTGTACGAATAGCAAGAAGTTTTTAAATTTCAACTTGCCGCCGCCGCTGCCCTAAAATCTATTTTATTTTCATATTTTTCATATTTTTCTCTTGTGTTATTTTAAAGTTTTGCCAGCAAGAGGAGGCGAAGCAGAGGACGAAGGAGGAGGAGGAGTGGCAACAAAACTTTTTGCACGACTCCTCGTGCGCAAATATTTTGTTTGTTATATTGCTAGCATAAATTTGCTGGCTATCTGCACACACCGACACACACACACACACAGTCGCATAGCTACACATGTTGTGGGAGCGAGGGAGAAGAGTGGAGGGGGTGGAGAAAAGCGAGATGTGCATATATTTATAAGCGCATACATAAATACTTTTCTGGCCTGGCAAATGCATAAATTTTTCAGCGTCATGTTATGTGAGAGGCTCCAAGTCACATCCTGTAGCCTCTTAACCCTCTCTTTCTCTCTCTCTCTCCCTCATCTCTCTGCTGCTTGACTTGTGTTTATGCAAAGCACAACATAGCAGTTGAAAAAGAAGAAGCAGCAGAAGAAGTGCGCAAAGTTTTTCGGTCTGTTGCCAAAAGTTTGCTTGTTAAGTGAAAGGATTATATGATCCAGTGTGTTTTTTTTTCGTTCCCTACTCTTTTTTTTTTGTTGGCTTGAGAGCAGCAAACTTAAAAACAAAAAAACAACTCGGCAACTTTTCCTATTTTTATGTTATGCTTATGCCAGTTTGTTGTCAGATTGTTGTTACTGCATCAGCTCAGTTCGCAGTTCTCAGCTCTCAGCTCTCACTTCGCAGTTCCCAGTTCCCAATGCTCAGTGGCAATCTTGAGGAAAGCGCAACTCTTGCCGCAAGCCTCGAGAGTTGTGTTGATAGTTTTTATAGCCTACATTTTTTTCCTTTTATTTTTTTTTGTTTCTTTTGGGTGCAAAAGAAAACACAAACAAGCAACTCTTGCCGAGAGTTTCAGCAGAGTTTGAGAGAGTTGCGAGTCGTGAATTAGTGCGTCTTAGTTGCCTTTTTAGTTCAAATGTGGAGCAGGTGGAGAATTCCGCACACACACCAACACACTCGCAAAAACTTTCGGCCAGCTTGTAGCCTTAAGATGCGACTTGTCGATAACTCTAAGTTGCCATGTGTTTAGCTAAGATCTCAGTCTGTCTGTCTGTTCTGTGTTCAACTAGTTGGCAAGTTGAGTTCAGCTTCTGCCTTTGGCAGCAGCCACCACTTGAAAAAGGTGCTCGAGCGCATTTGTTTAGCAATTTTCTCTTGATTCGCCCAATAAAGTTAATTTCTGCGCTAAAGTTTTCTCTGCCATCTCTCTCTCTCACCTCTATCTCTAAGTCTGCCACGACTAAATGACATTTTTATAAGTGTATCTAGGCAACTGTAATAAATTATTTGGATTGTTTCGGCATGGCTAACAAAACTTTCGCTTGACTTTCAGGCTGCAAAAAGAGTTGTTTCGCAAACTGCGCAACTAAATTGAGAGTCTCAGCGCCAATCGCAATCGCTAAGTATATAAACTTTTTGGTTGCTAAACAAAAAAAGGATTAATGCTTTAAAGTTTTCGTTTTGCGCTGATTTTCATCTATTTTTATGTGTGTGTATTGTTTGGTCCTTGTAGGATTTTTATTAGCTGAATTGTCTGCTGAAAAGTAGGCAACGATTTCACTTGAAGAGTTTCAAATGGCGCCGTTAAGTAGGCAACGTTTTTCATGCAGTCGCTTTGAAGGTTTTTTTTTCAGTTATATTTTTTTTTGTTCGTTGTTTTCTTTGTCGAGTTCTCTTATTTTTTTTTGTTGGTTGGCTTCGCGTTAAAGTCCTTGCCAGGTACACGCGACGCATAAATACGTGAAATGTGTTTCCTAGAAATTTGTGTTAAATTTATATTGCCAGGCGTTGACGTTGCGATGTTGTTGTTGTTGTTGTTATTGTTGTTTGCAGGCTGGCAGCAGGCAATTTGAGATCAACTGACTGACTGCTTGGCTGCTACAAATAAATTAGATTTCCGCATAATTCGATGGGCAGCCACAGGCACTAATGAAAGCAGCCGTCCGCAGCGAGACGAGACGAGAGACGTGAAGCGAGGACAACACACAAGTTGTTGTTGTTACTGCTTGTTGTTGTTGTTGTTATCGTCGAGGAGCAGCAGCATTTATTTTTAGTTAAATAAATTCTAATGAATTTATCAACATGTTTTTAATGCATTTAATGTCAGCAGACACACACACTGATACACATACATGCAGTCATAAATATAAATACGTTTAATGGCAGTAAAAACAACAGTCGAGCAGCAGCAGCAGCAGCAAATATGCCACACCAAATGTCTCGCTCTCGCTCTCTCTTGCTATCTATCTCTTTCTCTTTCTCTTGCTATGTGTGTGTGAGTGTGTGTGTGCTTTGGCAGGCATGACGTTGATAATATCCTTGCACATGTATGACGTTGCTGGTTATCCTTGCAGCTGCTGCTGCTGCTGTTGCTGTCGTCTCATTGCTGCTGCTGCTAGTAACGACAGCAGCAGCCGCAGCCACAGCAGCCAAGTGACAGCAATATGCCACAGCAATTGTTGTTGTTATTGCTGTTTCTTGTTCTTATTTCTTGTAACTTGTTATTATTATCGTTGTTGTTGTTGCTGTTGTTCTTGGCCCATTTGCTTGTTGATATGTATTTTATTAGGCAAGCGCCAAAGCGAAAGCAAAACTTTTCCTTGCTTTAAATTCGTTTTGCTTTTATTTTTCCTATTTTTTCTACTTTTTGCGTGCTAAAAATATGGCCAAAACAACAGCAATAACAACAACAACAACAACAACAACAAACAAGCGACAAACTACACAACGCAAATGAAAATGAAAACGAAACGAATCCTAGAACTCTGAAATCTCAAGTCTCGCTTTCTGCCGCCGCTGTTAAATGTCTCTGTTTATTGTTGTTGTTGTTTTTTTTCCCCCGCCAACTCTTTGTTGTTGTTGTTGGTATGTGTGTTAAGTGCGTTGGTATTTGCGTGTTTTTCTGCTTTTTCTACTGCTGCTGCTGCTTCTCTTGTTGCTGTTGCTGTTGCTGCCCCGCAGCTGTGGCATTTGCTCAACACTTTTTGCGTTCAACTTGTTTTCATTTTTATTTTCATTTATTGCTTTCGTTTTTTTCTCCTTTGTTTCTTTCGCTCTCTCATTCTCTGTCTCTCTGTATGTTTTTTTTTTTGGATTTGTTAATTTGCTTTTAATGGCGATTGCCCCGAACATTTTTCATTTGATTTCTGCACAAACACACACACACACACACACTCACGCACACACACGCGCTCGCTTTCTTTCTGGCTTTCTTTTTTTTTTTGGGCGGCTGCGTTTTGTTCCTCTTTTATTTTTTCGCTTTTGCTTTTGCGTTTGCTTTCTGCGTTTAACTTGTGTGTGTGCTAAATTATATCGTAGCCTGCGTCGACTTCAGCAGCGCGTTGACTGCGTACGAGTGTATGTGTGTGTGTGTGAGTATGTGTTTCTCTGTGTATGTGTGTGTGTTGCTGTTTTGTAATTTGATTTCTTTGCCGCCCGCCTCCCGCTGTGGCTAAGGCTTTAACAACGGCTGCTGCTGCTGCTTTCACTGCTCTGCTTCGCATTCGTATTCTGATTAGAATTATTATTCTGATTCGAATTCGCAGTCCGATTTGCGATTCTTATGCTGTTCACTCTTCTGTTTTCTGTTTCTGTTTCGAACGTTTCTGACGCACTTTTGCTCACTCGCCTCGCCGCACAAAAAAACGCATTGCATTTCGTTTCGTTTACCGAGATTTCGATGGCGTTTTCGATTTCGTTTGCGAATTAAACTTTTTTTTGTAATTTTCCTACGCTTTCTCGTTCTCGCTTTATTTATTTCGATAACTACGACTACGACAACGACGACTACGACACAAGCAGCAGGCTTCTTCTCTGCTGCGACTGCGAAGCGACTGCGATTGTGTGTGCTTGCTTGCTTGCTGCTGCTTGCTTGTCTTGTTTTCTCGCCTCTCCGCTGCTACAGGACACAAGTGCAAGTGTGCAAGTGAAGCGCGCTAACAGCTCGCGACGACGTTCCCGTTCTGACTGATTTTCACCACGCACCAAAGCCAGCAACTAACCGACTACGCGACGCTTTGCTTTTGCCTGTCGCGCTGTCGCCAACACGACAAAACACGACAGGCATTGGGCGGCAGTCAACTGCGAGAGAGAGAGCAACTTTAAAGAGAGAGCAGCCTCTTGCTCTCTCAGCAGCAGCAGCATCATCACACAGCCTCGTTAGCATTCGTTTGTTTCATTGTTGTTGCTGCTCCATGGCTGCTGATGCTGCTGCTGCTGCTCCTCGCCCCATTTCGTGTGTACAGGCTAAGCTTACATTCGTGCGACCCGCTTTCGTCGCTGCTTTCGTGTTCGTGAATCGTCGTGTTGTTGTCGTCGTCGTTTCGTCGCTGCTTCGCCTTTATTTACGTAATCAGCAAAATCAAGCAGCTTTCACAGCATCCTCTCACTCTCTCTCTCGCGCTTCGCTTTGCTTAGTCACATGAGCGCGGTGAAAAGCTAAGCTGAAGCTCAAGCGGCGCTCTCTCGCTCTCTTTTCCTGTGTTGCGTGCTGCTTTTAAGAGAGCGCGCGTGCTTTGCGTTCTGTTAACAGCCCGTTAAGCCACATTATAAATCTAAATACGAGAGTGTGCGTGTGTGCAAGAGTTTGCCTGCTCTGTCTGTGTGTGCAAGCATAATTTACAAATCAGACGACGAGTACGACTACGAAAAGCGACAGCACCGACAACGACGACAACGACAACGTTGTCGACGTCATCAAAACCAAAATGCAGTTATAATGCACTCCAAGGAGCAGGCGCTGGGGGCAAGTTCTGTTGCCACTGGGTGAGTTGTGTGTGTGTTTGTGGAATGTAAGCGAAAGCGTGAGGGAAGGGAAGGGGGGTGTGACAAAGCACGCTTGACAGCTGTCAGAGGGCGAGGCATATCTTGAAATCTCAAAGGTGTTTAGTCAACATGAGCAACAACCACAATAACAACAACAACAGCAACGACATCGACAAGCTAAGTTTACGGTGCGGTAGGTCGGTCGCAGCTAAAATTAAATTTATTCATTGTTGTCTTTGGAGCAGTAGCAAACACAGTAACAGCAACAGAAGCTGCTGCCGAAGCAGCTGCTGCTGCTCTTTGTTGTTCTCGTTGTTGTTGCTGTGTGCACTTAGGATTTGGCTCTAGGGCGTATTAAAGCTTTTACAAATCGTAAGCATAATTTATTTTGTTAGTCTCCGTTACAAGTTTGGGCGAGGGTCGCTGCCACCGTTGCCATCAGACGCCAGCAGGCGAACTTAATAGAATTGTATAGCAGCCAAAGTTGTCTCTGACTTTCCTCTCTCTCTCTGTCTGTTTCTTTGTGTGCGTAAAGTATGTGTGCCAGTGTGTGGCATGCTGCAAGCTGCGACAGAGATAAGTCCTGCCACGTGGCGACGACGACGACGACGACGGCGGCAAGAATGCGGCCAACTTCATAATTACAATATTTGGCCGAGTTATTAGGCAAATGCCCATAAAAGTAGGCAAGACTTTATGTGTGTGGCTTGCTCTGCTTTTGATGGCGCGCATAAAAGTATGCAACACTTTTCTAGCCATGCAGGCCACAAGTTGTCGAGAGGCGCGCATGGTAAACGTGGGCAAAAGTATTTTTATTTAAATTTCGCATTTCAAAAATACTTGCGGCTTAATTACGCGTGAGCGTCGAGATAAGCGTAACGAGCATGTCTAAATGCTTTAGCCGCAAATGAGCCATAAAGTTAACACCTTTTTTTGTGTTGTTGTTGCTGCATAGGTGGATTATTTGGAAACGCCCCCGCAATGTGCATAGGTAATCACACACAGTCAGAGGAGTCATTCGAAAAGTTGCTTAAGCGACGCGTCGCTCGGCTCAAATAAGTCACATGGCCCACATGGCCACGCCCACACACACACACACACACACATGAACAGGCTCACACGCACACACATACTGTGGCATTCCAGTTTCAGTTTCAGTTACAGCATATAAATATTTAGCTTGCAATAAGAAAATATCTTGGAAATATGTTAATAATGAGATGGGCGCTGGTAAGTGCGAATATTATTCATACTACAAGTATGCCCACACATATATATATATATATATAGTATATATATATAGCATAGTTTGCATTGGTATGTGTGAAAACCCGTGTGTAAAAGCAGTCAGTAAGCTGCAGAAAATCTACATAAGTCGGTCAAGGACACTGCAGAAGGCTGCGGCTGCCACCAAATTGCCTTTAAATATAATTATTTTCCTTTATGCGTCAGTGACAGGCGACAGTGTATGTGTGTGTGTATGAGTTGCCTGCCAGCGACATTTAAATTTGGACTACAAACACACATAGAGATAGGATAGGCATACACAGAGAGACATACGCAGCATAACTATAGAAAAAAACTGAAAGAGAGAAGAGAGAGGCATCGACAACCGACAACGGCATCATCCATCGCCATTCGCTTATAGATACTCGGCCAGATAAGAAAAGACACTTTTATGACGTCAGTAAAGCATTTTAGGCCCACATTTTGCAGCCTGACACAAAATGTTGCCAGTGTTGCTGCCGTCCTGCTGCTTCTGGCTGCTGTGTTGTCGTCGTAGCGCGCGCAAATGCTAGCAACAACAACAACACCAGCAACAGCAACAAACAATAATAACAAAAAGAGAGACGGAGAGAGAGAGAGACAGAGAGAGAGAGCGCAGCATCAGCTTCAACTCTCTTTCGAAGAAGAGAAAGTAAAGCTCAAGTTTCACTTCTCTTTGTTTCAGCTTAGCAAACTAAAGTTTCTCTCTCTCTCTCTCTCTCTCTCTGTCTCTCTCGCTCTCTTTGTATAGCGTGCTCTCTCATCTATAACCATATATATAAAATCAAATCACAACAATAACCATAACCATATAGCAAAGATTTAATAACTGTGATTGGAATTTGAAAAATGAATTTTTCTTCTGTTCGTTTTTTTCTTCTGTTTTTTGTACGTTTTTTTGTTTTTCTCTCTGTGTTCGCGTTTGCTACAAAATTGTTTGTCTTGTTGTGTGTCCCCTCCTCGCATTTTCCTGCACAACTTTCCCCTACCCATCAAGCTTCCCCCTCACCCTCCCCCCTCCCCCCTTCAGCACTCGTTGGAGCCCATTACTTTTTCGTGTCATTTCGTTTCGTTTTTGGTTTTGGTTTATTTACGTGGATTATTTAATGGATTTTCTGTCCTTCGTCCTTGCCGTCCTTCTTCTCTCTCTGTGTGTGTGTGTGTGTGTGTGTGTCGCTTTGCTCTGTCGCTTGTGGATTTGGATTTGGCATTGAATTTCCTGTGCGTAGCCAAAAAGAACCTTTTGTAAATATTGTCAATGTAATTGGAGCGCGCGCGACGCGCACAGTTTTATGGATGTAAATAAGAGCATAAGGACTCCGCAGGACTCAGCACTCCCCCAGGACTCTGCAGGACTCCAGCATTCAGCATTCAGCATTCACGAAATTATTATTGCCATTTTCGGTTTTGATCAAATTTAGCAGAAATATTGCGACAATTACATTTGTAAACTTCGCAAACGTAGCATGAAATGGATAACTATAATCTTTATATGAATTTTATACTTTGACTAGTTGATAAAATTGCTTTGAATGCATATTGAATAGAACTATCTGAATGATTAAATTATACATACTTGTACCATATTTTTATTTAATAAAGAGTTTTCTTTCAGGATGCATCTAACAATTATTTGCGAACTGAATTTTGTTCTTCAAAATAAAATCGTTCTTCATAACTTGCTCTTCAAATTCTATGTTTTGTCAAGTTCTTACAATTAATAAAACTCTTTGTATAACTTAAAAAATATTTATATTTATATATACAAAATATTTAAAATAAAATTTACTTTGAAGTTGCATCTCACAATTATGTTTTAATCAAATATTATTAGATACAATTATCAACTATAATTCTTCTCTACATTTTTTATTTTGTTTAGCCAATTAATGAATGAGAATAACTTTAAAAATATAATTATAAAATATTTAACAAATATTTAAAGAAAGATTTTTCTTTCATGCCTCACCTAATGTAGACAAAAATTGTTAGATAAAATGAAATGGATAACAACAATCTTTCCTTCCACAAAATGTGTACTTTGTTTAGTTGATAAAATTGTTATGCAAATACTAAAAAGTATTCTCAGAAATATTTCTAAGCTTGGGAGCATTTCATATAATAAACTAGCTGCAGTTGTAAACAAAACTTTTTATTCTTTCTCTTATAAATGAGCAAATTCTTTCAGTTTGCATCTAACAATTATTTTCTAAACAAATATTGTGAGTTAAAAAGAAATAATCTGTGGCTAAATTGTAAGCCTTCTCTAGTTGATAAAATATTTTTGAATGTAATGAAAATATTACTTTAGCTTAGTAGTTTAATTGTAGTCAAAAGCTAATTCTACTCAATTACTCTCTATCCATCATTTTTGTGGAAAGTTTAAACTATTTTTTGTTGATAATATTGCTTTGAAAATAATTCTGAGAAATATTCCTAAATTTATAAGAATTTTCTATAATAAACTAGCTTTAGTTGTAGGCCAAATACTTTGCCTTAAATCTTTATAATTACTTTCAATCGAATCGAACATTGTTATTTAATTGAATCCACAATAAACATTTTCTCTAAATGCTTTTATTCGCTTTGCGCATTTCTAATAAATGGCCAATAATTGTAAATTGTATTATTTATGCAAAAGATGCTTTTTACGGCGTATTTCCGACTCGTAAACTTGCTCGATACAAAAAAAAATGTAAAAAATTGCTTTGGCGATTATCCTTCGCTCTCTTTCAACGCCGGCGGCAAACCAATCAAGCTCAGTAACCGCAAAATAAAAAATATCCAGCAGCAAATAAAAAAAATAAATGTATCTGTATTTAAGAATATTTTATAATTTCCGGCCTTATAGCGTCCGCTTTCATTTCCGCTTGCCTTCTGCAACAATTGCAGCAACAACAGTAGCAGCAGCAACCACCGACAACAGCAACAACAACAACAACAACAATCGCAATCAACCAGTCGACAACATGACAAGATTTATTTGCGTGCCATAATTATAAACTGCGTCCTGTTTGGCGGTTCAATTTCGTTGCGTTCTTTTGTTTACTTTATGCGACGCCCGCTAAAATTTGCTAGCCACCAAAAAAGAAGGTGTAAAAAAGTAGAAAGAGAGAGAGAGAGAGGGGGGAAAGGAGTGTGAAAATGCCGCTGGCAGCAAGTTGTTGGCCAAGGGATACGCAAATTTTTGATAGTAGTCGATGCCGACACGGTTTTGCATTTTCTAGGCCAAAGCTCTGTCAAGCTGTGTAACATGACACAGAGAGAGGAGGGAGAAGGGGGGGCAGAGGGGGCTGCAGGCTGGCCGCAAGCAAAGTGCTGGCCCAGAGCTCCTTTGACAGCATCAGCATCAGCATCAGCGGCAGCGGCAGCCGCGACGTCTGTTCATGTCCAACTCGTGGAAAATCTCCGACTGTGTCTCTTCAACTGAGTGTGTGTGTGCGTGTGTAAGTGTGTGTGTGTGTGGTGGGTGCAAAAGCTTCTGCGGCTGTTGGCGGCATTAAACACAGCCGTCGTAGAAGTGTTTTGAAATCCAATTACCAGCGCAAATTTAATTTGTTGCTGCACTCGAAAAAGTTGCCAACTTGCCGCTGACACCGCTCAGAGAGAGAGAGCGAGAGAAGCTCTCCTCCTTTCCCCTTTCCTCTGTTCAGACTGTCCGCCTGCTGATAGGCTATGAAAATTGTTTAGCTGCAATAAAAGGGCCAGCCAAAACAGGGGGGAAAGAAGAGAGCGCGGAGGGGAAGCGACGTCGAGTGGATATCAGGCACAGCTTTGCTCCTGTTTTCATTTAGCAGCCCGCGGCGAAGTTGCTGCTGTTGTTGTTGTTGTTGTTGTTGCTGCCATTGTTGTAGTTGCTGTTGTTGTTTTGCTTGGTGGCATCATCAAGTGGTCAGAGTGCAAAGTTTAATTTGAAAAAGGTTTTTTTTTTTTTTTTTTTTTTTTTTTTTGTTGTGTTATTATTACGAGTATAATTTTCTCTTTTTTATTAATTTTTACTGTTGTCCAAGTTGTAGCTGTTGTTGTTTTTGTTGTAGCTGTTGCTGTTGCTGCTGCTGCTGCTGTGTTTGTAGGTGTTGCTGTTAGGTGTTGAATTATGAGCAAAGTTCATGAGCTGTGCACGGCGCGTCTCAACAATTTATAAGCCAAATAAAGCCATGTTATGGCCATAGGCGGGTCAGCAACGGGCAAGCACACACACACACAAAGCCTGACGCTCTCGCACGTGCCGCTGTATATGTGTTAGTGTGTGTGTGTGTGTGTGTGTGTGTGTGCGTGTGGTGAATAACGTTTGCGCAGTGGGCGTTTTTGCCTTTGCCTTTGCTTTGCTTTGACTTTGCTTTAACTGTGAGTTTTTTGGCGCCTTTCAACTTGTTGTTGGCTGCGCTGTTAACTTAACAGTCTGTTAACATTCACTTAACATTCCAGAATTTTAACTAATTGCCTGACGTCTTTGCAAAATCTGTTGCAATGACCGCGCACAACGCACAATTCTTAAATTTTGTGTTGTTAGCAAATTGAGCCGCTGCGACTTGGCCATGACTTGCAGCCAAGCATTGAAATAATCAAGAAATTGCCGACCTTTTTTTTTTTTTGATTGTTGTTGTGCTCATCTTTTGTAGCTCAGCTCTGCACTTGGGTTTGATATCTGCTCTAAAAGCAGCCTTGCAATATTCATAAAGGTTAGCCAATCTCATTAGTTGCGGTCAAGTCGCACAATCACAGAAGGGCAGTCACAACTTTTTTTTTTTTTACAACCGCCTCTCTCCCAAGGGGTCGAAGTGTATTATAATTTAGTGACTAGCAATATTTCAGTTGCAAGTTGGGTTTTTTAAACCATTAAAAGCTTGCTTTTTGTTAGACAGTTACAACATAACCTTACTTTTATCCGTCTGTCTGTCTGTCCGCTTGCTTTGGAAGTTGTTCCAGCATTCATTTCGTGATATCTAAAGAAGACGCAACTTCAAAACTTTATTTAACAGATTCTAGCATATTTGAAGAGAATCTTCCGAGCTCTGTAAACTTTACAGTTCGAAAATATAATATTAACATAATTAATATGTATAAGTTTTGATGGTATAACAAATTTGGTACCTATAGCATATATTATATTGTATTATTTGGAAATCAGTTGCAGCTCTAACTGCTTTAACTCTCTAAAAAAGGTTGAGGTTAGCTTTCGAAATCCGGTGTAGTTTTGAAATTATAGTACCGATATAATAATCTAATAATATGAAATTGATTTTAAGTTAGCAAATTTTAAAGTAAATTGGAAGTTATTCCAGAAATCAATTCACAAATATCAGGTGCACATCTTCATTGCCTTGCAAACATGTATAACTCTTAAAATATGTAGAGGGTAGCTAAAAGTCGAGCAGACTCGCCTGCTGCATTCATGCTTGTTTTTTTATTGTTGTCGATTATTGTAGCTTTGTTTGCCTTTCGTCTATTTGTGTTAGTTTTACTACGCACATGTGTGTGTGTGTGTGTGAGTCTGCGACTACGTGTATGTGTGTCTGCTACTATGTGTGTGTTTGTTTGCCAGCTGCTGCCACCTAATTGTTGGGCCGTTGTGAAAACTGAGCAGAGAGGCAAAGGCGAAAGCAAGGCAATGGCAACGACAACGGCAGCGGCAAATAACAATTGCCTTCACTTCGAGACTTCCCGCAGCGTTTTGACCAGCACGAAACGCCTCGTGTAACTTGAAACTTGCCACGCGCGCAGCATGGGGAGGAGTAAGAGGAGTAGGATGAGGAGGAGGAGAGATGCTGCCGCTCTTACAATGGGGCCATAATTTGAGAGCCGCTGCGAATGCGAATGCGAGACTCGAGACTCGACGCTTAAGCACAATGCCCCACTAAATTACAGTTAATGTTTATTTCTTGGCCCCAATGACAGCCGGAGCCAGTGACCATCGAGAGTAGTCTCGAGCAGTCGACACAGTCGACGCAGTCGAGTAGTCGCCCCGGTTGCTCGCTGCCCGTTGAATCGCATGGACAGTCAAGCCCTGGGCTTTGTTTATTCTTCTAATCTGTCTGCCTTTTTCGCTGCCTTCCTCCCTCTCTCTCTCTCTCTATCGCAAGTTGTTACTGCATTTCGATTGTATCTTTGACTGCTGGCGTTGCCTGGGTTTTAGTTTAGCTCGTTTGTCCTTTGCCGCTTTTACTGTTGCCTTTGTTTTATGCTCCACGCTCCACTCTTCTTCTATGGCTTTGGCTAAGGACAATGCTTTATTGAGTTATGGCTTGCATGCGGATATCCGCAAAACCGAGCGAGACGGCAACAGTCAAGAGCCACAGACAAACACAGACTGAATGTAGAATATATATATATATATATATATATAGAAAGTATATCTCTCTAGCAGCAGCAAATCCTAGTTTGTGTTATTATTGGCTCAACATCGAGGTGTCTGGGCCAAGATTAAGCCATAAATTAGCAGCATTTTCAGTGGCCTCATAAATCCCCAAAAATAGTGCAACATCACACACACACACACTAGCACAACAAATATTCATTTCATAATAACAATAACAATAATACTTACCAACTTACTTCTCTAAACCAAAAAACACACAAACACAAGCAGGAAATGGCATCGAAACTTACCTGAAAAGAAAGAGAACAAGAGAAGAAATACGTTTAGATATGCAATTTATTATTTATTATATTAATCTGTGATTTATGGACAATATCTATTTTCAGCAATTTCCCCATTCCCTTTCGATTTGTCGCAAAGTGGCCCCAAAAAGTAGGCAACATTATTTATGAATGTCTAATTCTAAGCAAATGGCAGTGTTGCAAAGTGCTATAGAAAAAAGGATTGTATAAAATTGGATGATATATTGATGGTTTGTTTAATAATAATGTATTCACAAACTATACATAGGTTATAAGAGAAGTAAAATAAAATGCAAAATCAAAGTAAAGTGCATCTTTTAAATTGAACACTTCTTTAATAAATCTTCTTTGGCAAATTTCGGAAAATATTTATTAAATTTTAATTACACACTGTTTAATTAAACTTAATTAAATCACAAAACAAACAGTTGCTCTTTAATCCCTGAAGTAGTAAACTTTTACAAGTACTTGATGTGTTTTTGCGTAAGCCTAAAAGTTCGTCAGGTTATTTGACATTTGATAACTATTACTCAACAGCTAAAGACAACGTTATCAATAGACATTTAATGGCGAAGCATCATTGACAGCTTGAGCTTAAAATAACTTGAGTGCCCAATTTGATTTGTAGAAATTCGAAATTCTTTTTTTGGTTCCCACTTCGAGCACATTTCTGATTTGGCTGCTTTATTGCGGCACTTTCTTTGTTCTCTGCCTCTCTGTCTGTGTGCCAATTAAGAAACTCATTCAACGCATAAACTTAAAAACTTAATCTCAACTGTGACTACAACAGGAAGTGTGTGAGGAAAGGGAGAGGGAGAGAGTGCGAGTGAGAGAGAACGAAAGCAGAACAAGAGGCAAAACGCGCAACATTTCAATTCAACTTAATTTCCAACTTTGGACTAATCTTTTCTTGTCATTGCCTTAATTGTTGACCAACAGCAACAACTACAACAACAGCAACAACAACGCGAAGCATTTGCCGTCAAGTTTTATGCGCAGCCTTTCCGTTTGGCCCAAGCAATTTAGTTGATGGCTTTACGCCGCTTTTGGCCGCTTTGCCATAAACACCTGCAGAGGACTTTCATTCTGTCTGCCTTCCTTGCTCTCCCACTCTGTGGGTCTCATTCCATCTTCGCCGCAATTTAAACATTGCCTTATAAGAGCTAAAAATGTAGTTGTTACATTTAATTATATTCATATCTTTTGCCTGCCAAACGTGCCACGTAATCCGACAAGTTACAAAGCGGATGGCTCGACTTGTCTTCCACACTTCCCCACTCTCTATTTCTTGCTCTGTCTTTGCGTCTTTGCTATCTCTGTATCTGTCTCTGTCTCTGTTGTGGGCGTGGCGCGTAAACTTTCGTATCTTGCAAACTGTGCGAAATGTACAAAAATGCTGAACACATGCCAATTACCAAGGCTCCAAAAACTGTCGAGGTGCCAAAATGAGGCCTCTGTCGCGCTGCGTTCTCGCTGCTCTCGCTCTCTGTCTCTGTGTGTCTCTCTGTGAAGGTGCACAGCAGCATCAGAAGCACATTGCCACGCCCCCTCCGTACGCCTCACTCACACACAGAGCGCGCCGCACGGTTGCCAGGCACAAGCTTAAAATGCGCGAATGCCAAACGACATTTACATTTACATACAAAATGCAAAGGCAACTCAACGCGCGCCCTTACATTTATATGGGGTAGGATGGGGGAGGAGAAGGGGCAGGACCCATGGAAGGGGGAGTGTACAGAGTAGGGTCATGGTCTTCATATTTGGGTGCGCTCATGTGAGCAGCACGGATTCTCGGATTCTCAGCTTCCCGCTGACTTTTGCGCCTCACATACGTTCGTTTCTCTTGTTGTTGTCGCAGTTGTTGTTGCTGCCACAGTCGAAGTTGTTGTTGTTGTTGTTGCTGTTGGCATCGTTGTAGTTGTGCGTTCGCACATTTTATTATTTTTTATGACTTTTGACAAAGGTGCGAAAAAGCATGCGTGCAATGCGAGCAAGCGACTAAAAGATGCCCTGTAAAAGCAGCAGCTCAATTGTAGGCAACAAAAAAATGTAGTTTTCATATGCAGCCTAGAAGTAGGCAACAAAATATTAGCGAAGCTTCACAGTCAGGTGCTCAAAACGTGATCATTATAGTTTAGTTTTAGCTTGGATAGCTTTAATAAATATGCATTCTTAAAATAACTGTCAGCTTGAACTTTGAACTCTAGTCGCAGCTCTCTGGCTTCAACTTTACGGGGTATAAATATAATAAGCCGCGCTCGCACACACAAAAAGTTGGTGAAAAAAGGATTTTGGTTTGAGGGCTGCACGGCGACTTACACGCCGTTTCGCGGCTGCTCTGGCGGAAGGAAGAAATCAAGGAGCGGCGAGTCAAAAGGCAAAACGAAACAAGCCATTTGCCATTTTGCCAGTTGCCAGGACGTGGCTGTCGCCTCTTTGGGCGCGCGTTTTATTTTTTTGCGCCTTGGTAACTTGATTTGCAACTCGTATGAGCGCGGTTGATATGGCAAGCGTACGAGAGGGGGAAGGCAGGGGGGAGCAAAGGGCAGGTGTTGGGCCCATCGTCAGCTTGTTCAATTGTTAAAATGTTTGTCATTGATGTTTGGCTTTTGTGTGCGCGAGTAACATTTAAGTATTTCTCGTTTTTTTTTTCTTTTCGAAAGAGAAAGATTGTCATCTCGAGTTGAGTTTTCCATTTCCATTTGCATCACACAGTTTCAGTTTTTCTTTTCTTTTTTTTTTTGACTTAAGTGTTTTGTCAGCTTACTTTAACCTGTCCCCCATCCTCGTTGCCAACTCCTTTCGCGCTGTGGGGCGCACTTCAATTGAAATAGGAGCCAGACTGTTGCCACATTCCATGAGCCAACGACGACGATGTCGTTGGCTCTCATTGCTTCACTGTTTTTGGCCTGTCATACGCCTGGTTTGGCATTTTTGTATTCAGCCATTTCATTCATTTGCACAAGTCTTTTGTGAGCGGTCTTTATTACGTCGAGCACACTGAGCGCCCTCTACCCCCTTCCCTATAAATATTTGTATAATTTGTTTAAAGGCACCTCATTAAAGAGCAGAGCGGCGTGTCGTCCCCAGTCAAAACTCAATTGAATTGAAGTTCGTGACGATTTTCTTTGTTTTTGGTTAAAGGCATAAAAGTTTTGTGTTTGCACTTCAACTGAACTCTCCAACTCTCGCTCATTCACTGTGAGTGAAAAGTTGTGTAAGCATTTTAAATCTACCACAAGAGACGACAAGAGAGAGAGATGCTAAATGCCAGCAAAAAGGAATCAAATTGCGGCTGTCGAGAGTTTGCCAGCATAGTTTTCAAGTAATTGAAGTTATCAACTATGAAACATAGTCTTAGACACAGATCAAACACACACGCCATCAATTATTTTGTCGATAACTCCATAATTATTATACAAATGAAGCGCTGCAACATCGAAGATAGACAACATAGAACTGCTGAAGTAAGGAAGAGGTATTTCTCAAGGTAACATTTCATTAATTACTGTGCACAAGCACATTATTAAACCCGCTATCCAGAGAGTAGAAGAGTATTATAACTTTGTGCCTTCAGGTAATATATGTAACAGGTAAAATAAGGCATTTCCGACCCTATAAAGTATATTCATATATTCTTATCAGCATCAACAGACGAGACGATATAGCTATGTCCGTCTATCTGTCTGTCTGTCTGTCCGTCCGCATGAAGACCTACATAGATATCAGAGTCAATAGGAGATGGACATATCATTATTTTCGAGAGCATTTGTTATGTTTTCATGCAAATCAAGTTTGTATCAAATTTTTGCCACGCCAATGTCCGCCCCCGCAAATTAATAAAAATCCAATAACAAGCGTAATTTTATGGTATATTTTCCATTCTATGGTATATTTTGAATGTAGTACAATATCAATATGCCAAAAACAGCCTTTGGTATATTTTAAGTATTTTGTGGTATATAAATTTGGTATATATTAAAATTAATACCGCACTTTTTAGAGTTAGTATCCTTTTAGTAGTTTTGTGGTATATTAATTTGGTATATTTTAAATTTTATACCGCACTGTTTCACCTTTGGTATGTTTTAAGTATATTTGTAGTATATTAACTTGGTATATTCTAAAATAAATTTCGCCCTATTTGACTTTTATTCCAAATGGGTAGCGGATATCTCATAGTCGAGCACACTCCCCCATAACTTATTAATACTATAATGAAGCACTCATTACTGTCTTCATTAAACGCAAAATGTTGCAGAAATAAATCAAGTCTTTGTCAGTGATAATTATTAAAATGATTGCAGCCTTTGTGTGTGCAATTTTCAACTATAAATTTAACAGTGTTTTTTTTTTATGGATGCTGCATAAATAAGAAACTCAATTGAGTAACGCAGCTTTTACGCTTAAAGAGGAGACCAAACTGCACAAAATGAAAGAAGAAAATCAACATCAGTTGCAGCAGTTTTCTTTTTTGGCAGCCCGCCGTAGGCCAAGTTGATATTAAGCAAAGCTGAAAACACATTAAGACCCAACTCTCGACTCTTTTGCGAACACGCAAACATTCGCAGCTGTAACTCACATGCTGTGGCAATATATTACCGAACGAACGCGCAGTTTTTATCCAATATTGCAGCCTAAAAAAGAACGATGTGTCACCGCTCAATCCGCTCCTCAGCCACATGCTGTATGCTGCTCCATTCACTGTCATAGATCAGAGCCAGACTTACAGTTGGCCACAAAAGTTTTTCGAAGGTGGAGAGGGAAGGGAGAATGGCCATAAACTGTATGGGAAACCGATGGGAGGCGAGGCGAAGTGAAAGGCAAGTTGAAGAGGCGCAGCAAATGGCCAGGCCGCAATGAAATGCATTGCAATGCGCTTAAGTTTCATAAGCTGTGGCCAAAAGGGGCCAACGGCCAAATCTGTGCCACATATCGCCAAGCAGTACTCAGATTTTGTGAAATGACCACGCCCCAGTTACACATACGACGACGTCGTTGCTCAGCACCCACACATAGACACACACACATAAAAACATAGAGAAAACAACACAAAATACCAAGCGCAAGGAATTATCGAAAAGTGAATTCAAGGCAAATGGTTTTTGGCTTTAGCTTTGGCTTTTTGGCTTCAGGTTTTGCTGGCCAAAAATTGCCAGACTCGATTTCTCGTTCATGACATGAAAGCGAGCGACTCAAGGAGGAGGAGGAGATGGATGGAGCGATATTAGCAAAAGGGTAACTGGCAACGGGCAACTGGCAACTCGGAACTGCAAATACGTGTAATAGTTGAACAAAACTCTCGTTTGGTCAACTAAAAGAAGAAGGAAGAAAAACTGTTATTTTTGTGTCAAATAGTTGGACAACTGTCCACGTACACGTCGAACTTTCGCTGACAGCTGCCACCGGGGGGCGTCCAAGTTGGAGTCCGGGTCCGGGGCCACGCCCCCTCACGCCTTAATGCACTCGCTGCAAATTAATATTGCAGTTTTTTTCCCTCCCTTCCCCAGCGAACTTTTTTTGCAAAAAAAAAATTGAGGCAAGGACGAAGAAGAAGATAGTTGGCCCAGAGTTGAGATGAGAAACTGGTAAGAAACTTTTAGCGCGTCTGCGTTCATCTTCTGTCTCTATGTTGTTGTTGTTGTTGTTTTTGCTGTTGCTGCTGCACAAAAATTAGTTTCTTCACTTATTGAAATGTCAATGGGGATGTCAGGCAGAGACGACGACGACGACGTCGACGTCGACGTTTTCCCTAGCCCAAATTGTAATTTCCACGTCTGCACATCTTTTGCGAGTTTTCTTTTTCACTCGCTCTGCTCGTCGTCGTTTTTAGTCCTGGCGTCAATTTGCTTGAAATGCTTCGTGCCAAATGATTTAGCGTCTCGCGTTTTTTCATTCCATTTTCACACACACACAGACACACATACACCGACACACAGACAGTTTGTAAAAAGTTTTAGCTTTTGTTTTTCAAGCTTGCCTTGGGGGACTAAAGGCAGCCTCAGCTGTTTGGCAGCGCGTTCGTCAATTTAGCCTAATGATATCAGCGGGATTCCAAAAAAGAAACAGCACAAGAGAGACGCAGGAGGGGAGAGTGGAGTGTGGAAAAGGTGCGAAACTGAAATTTAAACAAATTAAAAAGGGAACCTGCTCACAATTGACAGGGCAACCAACTATGCGATGCGATCTAATGCGATAAAGCAATGAGCAAAAAAATGCGAAATAAAAAGGTTCACGCTTGTCGCAGCTAATGAGCTTGAGCCAAAGCCAAAGTGACAAAGTTACAGCTGCTAACTGAACCGCAACAACAACACCAAAATAAAAAGGTCATTCCGCTAAGTGGCTTGGCTTAATCCCTCCCCTTTTGGCTTTCCCCTCTAATCAAACGCCCACGCACATTTTGTTTTGTTTTCAATTTTTGTTTTCGGGGTTCATCTTCATTTTTATCGGTTTATCTAATGAAAGTCGCGAAATTTTCTTCGTCGCTTTTTTGCCACCACATAAATTAATGTCTTGGCTCATATTTAAAACGCTTTTCTGGTAATTAATCAATTTGATTGATCATTGCCTGCTCTTCTGACTGGCTAAAACATTTTTGTGTCTATTGTGCTCCTCCTCCTCCTCCTCCTTCGTCATCCATTCAAAAGTCACTTGAGAAATGATGATGGCACATTATATTTGATAAATATTTTAAATACTCGACATTATTGTTTGCCGTTTTGCCTATTAAGCCAATGGAGATAAATGACTTATGAGTTCGTCACGCTCAATTAGCGTTATGTAAACAGTCTGTTAATCGGGAGCAGCTGCTGTTACTCCACAGACAGCTAACTAAACGTGCAGTCAAATTGCATTTTGCAATCTTCAATTAATTCGCAAATTCAATTGGCTGAACCAGAGAGGAAGAGAGGGAGGGAAGAGGGTAGGCAGCTTAGTTTGGGGTCAAGCTTCTATTACAGCAGCTTGTCAGAGTCTTAACAGAGCGCACTGAACCACTTCCCCACTTTCAACTTTTTGTTGTTGTTTCCCACATCCTGTGGACACGGCAAAGCTTTTAAATCCCCAGTTTTGAAGTGCTTGCTTGCTCGCTTGCTTAACAGTGCACTGGGCAGGGCTGTGCGCTGAAAGCTTTCGGCTAAAGCTTTTAACGCTCTGTTAAGGCGCCACACGATTTACATTATTTAAACAGCACTCGCAGCTTTGTTTGCTCTCACTCTCTCGCTCATCAAACACACATGCTCTCAGCTTGCTGGACCATACAGTGCGGCTTGACTAAGACGAACACGTGAGTAAATTGACTAAAACTTTAAAACGAATCTTTAACAAATAACAAATTGATATCAGATATAGAAATATGACGCTTAAATTTAAGATAAAATGTGAAAAAATATTATAAAACAGATCATTTTGGAATAAAAATAATAAAATATTTCTTTCTTAAGAAAAAAACATAGTTAAAGGAAACTCAAGAATACAACCATTCAATGCTTTTATGTATTTTATTATATTGTTCTCGAAATGTCTTGAATATTATTTATCTTTAAATGACAAAAAAAATTTTCCACAACATTATTCAAGATTAAATATGCAAAAAATAAAAAATCCACAAATAAACAAAAAATATAATATTTAATAATATTTAAGACATTATTCAAAATGAAATGAAAAAAAATAGAAAAAATATATTAAACATCTAAGACATCTAAAATATTATTTAATCTAATCTTTTAGAACAAGAAAACTCAATTAAAAGAAGATTCCAGGTTAAACTTTAAGCCAATAAACACAAATTTAAATATCACAACAATATTTATAGTAAAGTATGAGGGAAAAGAGAATAAAATACAGATTTAAGAACAAGAACTTAAATAATATGTTATATAAATTTCAAAGAAAAAAGAACTAAGAAATACTTTGAATTAAAAAATATGCCCATAATGCTCGCTATAATATTTGTGATAAAATATGGAAAAATATACAATAAAATTCATAAACGACGCAACAATCGCGAATAATAAGTTAGTCTTCCTTCACATAAAGAAAACTTAGTTCAAGTGAAACTTTCAGCAATATGCATTATTTATCCCAATATTATTTAACATCAAATCTGAAGTAAAATATTGCCAAATACACCCATTGAAGGCAAAACTTAACTAATATATTAGATACCCTTCAAAGGAAGAACTTTTAGTTTAAGGACAGTTTCAAGTAAGAATCCACTTCAAACTAGCGAAATTGATTAAACCACATCAATAAAACATTAATCTTGAAAGACATTTCCAAGTTATTAGTCTATTTACATATTTCTTCCTAGAGCAAAGAAACGTTTCCATGGAAACGCATGAATGGACGCATGATTTATGCATTCACTGCAAATCTTTGTGTGTGGAAGTGTCTTTAATAAACAATCTCAAGTGTGTGTGGGGCACATGAAAGATAATCCTAGGCGTATTTAAGAGCCTAAGGCTATTGACGTCGACAGCAGTTTTGTGACTCAATCAACAAAGCGTAGTAAATAGACGAGATTCATCAGTTAAATGGCTTCGGCAATCATTGAATATAAAGCCCGGTTCTATTTTTGTTTTTTTTTTCTTCTGGTTTTTTGAAATGCGGCTAATACGCCTCGCAGCAGTTTATCGCACCAGCGAGTGCCTATCAACCACATTATCAGTTGCTGCTGGCCTTTTTTCTCCGCTCGAGCCTCGTTTGTGAGCTGGGCAGCCGTAGAAACGCCGGCCCCGTTGCTAATACACAACTCTGCGGGCTTATCAAAACACAACATCAATACAAACACACACACACACACACACATACACACACATGTACACACACCCACGTGGCTCTCAAAGGGAAAAAGCGTGATGCTAATCGCATTTGCCAGTGACATTTTCCACACAGTTATTTTCATTCTTTGCACATTTGAATTTGCATTTGCCATTTGTTTGTCCCGTCCCGCATTTTGCCAAGTAACGGCATTTTGTTGTTCCATTCTAGTTTAATTGAAAATTGTGCTTGTGGCTGTGATTTAAGCACATTGCGTATACGACTAGTTGTCGTTGTAGATGTAGTAGTGTGGGTGACATTTGTAATGCTAAACACATACGCATATTACGCATACGCAGCGTGTGACAATCTGGCAGCAAATTTGATTGTCATTTTTATTATTATTGCCGCACTCACACACAATGGGAGGGAGAGAGAAGGAGAGCGAACGAGTGACAGAGAGAGAGAGAGAAGGAGACGGCAATAGTTGAAGGCGAATTTTTGCTTGAGTTGCTTTTATTTTTGCAGAGGAAAGTGCTTAGGCGCTCTCGAGTCTTACAAGAGATTAACAAAGCATTTAATCTTAGCTTGGCATAAAATGACACAGCACACACACACCAACACACACACATACAAACACACAATGCACACAGAGTGACAGGGTTAGATTATAGCTTGGTGCTTTTCTTGTGTTTTGCTTTATTTATTGTGGCGCTGCTTTCCCCCATTTTTGTATTTTTGCTGTATTTTGTTTTTGGCTTTTTATTGACATTTACTTGCTTAACGTGCGCCTTTCGTGCTTGTTTGCTTCTTCTTCCTCTTTTCTTATTGTTGTTGTTGTTATTATTGTCGTGGGTTTATTGTTGTTGTAGTTGTAAATTTGTTTTGCTGCCGTTGCCGTTGTTGTTGTTGCTGCTGCTGCTGTTTTTTGTGTGGTATTTCAGCAAAACTGCAATAAAGCGAATTTTTCCACACGTTGCATACTTTTGAGCGCTATACACACACACACACATACAGAGACACTCACTAACACAGTCACAGAGAGTCGAGTACACTCACACAGCGTTACAAAAACAACACATACAGAACGAAAATTGCAGTTACTGCCGCGAAGCAAGAAGAAGCACCAGCAGCAGTCAGCTACTCGTGAATTTTAAAACAATTTTTATACACAATTTTTCATGATTTTGTTGGCCTGCTGCTTGTGCATTCTGTTTTGTGACTCTGCACATTCGAGTTTTGTTTGGCAGTTATTTGTTTATTGTATTTATTTTGTTTTTTCGTGTTATTTTTTTTTTCGTATTTTTGGCAGTAATTGTTAATTTGTTTATTGTTAATTGCACACGCACCAAAAACACACACACGCGCACGCAACACGCGCACACACAATGTTAAAAGACGAGAACGAGGAGAACGACGTCGACGACGACGACGGCAACGACGATAGCCACAGCGACAGCGACAGCGAAATCTGTGAGTTGATTATAAAACGACAGAGCAAAAGTTAGCGCAACACTAGCAAAAATAGCAGCAATGACAGCGCGGCTAGCGGAGCGAAGCGAACCGATTTTTGCCGACGAGCGCAATCTCGAAAGCTTTCGCAGCTGGAAGCCTGCCAAATAACCAGAGCTAAAGACAGAGAGAGAGAGCGAGAGAGAGCAGCAGCACCTTGGAAGGTGCGAAAGCTTAGTGCCGCTTGAAGAAGAGCACGAAAGCTTTGCGAAAGAGCGTAAGCAAAGAGCTGCGAAGAGCTTAAAGCGCATGCGCCGCCACATGAAGGCTGGAAAAAAGGGCTTAGCGTAGCGATGAAGTGCGCCAAAGTTTGTGAATTTATGTGTCAGTGTAACAATGGAATTACCATTGCAATTACCAAACACACACATGCATATCATACTATATACATATACGAGTGTGCGTGTGTGACTGGCTGCTGTCCAATGATGCGTGACTGCATTGAAGTGGACGCGACACAACTTTTTGGCCTGCGCCTCATTAGTGTCAAGGCAAAGAGTTCAAAATTGGCATAAAGCGTGTGCCACAAGTACGCACATTACATGCTGCATAATGCATGCCACGCCCACACACACACACACACACACATAGAGAGCGTGCACTGCTATTAGCCGGTTTGACATGCCGGGTCGAGCCCCGTGTCCAGAGTCCAAGGCAAAACGGCAGCAGACAAAAGCGTTGAGCGGCTGCACAGCAATTGCAAGCGTAGGCAGGAAAGCGCTTGCATTTCCACATCATCATCATCATCATCAGCTACTGCATAATCATCCTCATCATTATCAGCTTCGTCATTACGATGATTATTTACAGCAGCAAGCAGCAGGCAGCAGCATGGTTGACGTTGACAAGGCTGCAAGCCGAGGGAGTTGCAAAAGAGAAAGTTTTTCCTTTTTGCCTCCTTGCTTGCAACTGTGTTTGCTTAGGAGTGTGTGTGTGCCAGAGTGTGTCTGTGTATGTGTGTGTGATGCCTGGCAGTTTGTTTTTAATCAAGGCGAAACTGGGTCAGTTTGGGCTGCAACTAAAAATATCATTTATGTTGCCCAGCCAAATGCGCCAGTTGACTTTCCCTCCACATCATCCTCATTCCCCATTTCCATTCCCACTCGCTTTTCGCTTTATGTGCATGCATTGTGTGCTCAGTTATATAGATATACACACAAATACAAATACATATATAGTATATTTGTAATTCCACACGTCATCGTCCTCCGCAGAGTTACAATTGGATGCTGTGTTAATTGCTACAGAAATTCATTGCGCTCGCTCTGTTAGCTAACAGCACCGCTGTTAACATTCACTGTTAACAGCAGTCAGCAGCCAACATTGTTGACCCAGTTCCGTCTATAAATAGAGCACACTCACACAAACACACACAGCATACAGTTGCCGTTTCGTCAAAGAGCGGGAGAGAGAGAGAGCAGCGACTTCAATTTACAGCGAAGCCAACTACAGCTTGGGGTTGACTCTATACTCTACTCTATACTTTGCTCTACACTCTATCAATTTTTGGGGGTTGGGGGTTGGGAGCTGGGACTTATGATGGATTTTTTGGGCAATTGCAACTGTTTCACAAAAGGCTTATGCGAATTACATTTCTATTTATAAGTCACTTAAGACTTCTGCCAAAAACATTGCCAACTTGATGGATAACTTTTAAGCCAATACCAAAGAGTTGAATTGAGTTGAGCAGATGGGGTAATGTGGCCTGGCACAGAGAGCTATCAACAGGCCAATGGAAATGGGTTCGCAGTGGGCTAGAGAGTAGGTGACAAATAAGTATAGTGAAATGTAGCTCGATTGTGATAGATGGCATACTTTGGAAATTGAAAAACTGAACTTTCTATTGCATTAGTATTGAATACTGCTTAAGAGCAGGGATTAGGTAACACCTTTTGGTTATGGCGACATATAATTCAACTTTAATACATCCTTTTATATACAATTCTATATTGGCAATTTATAAAGAACAGATATCCTTTTTAGGAATTAAGAATTTCTCTAAAGCATTTATGATAAAATTGTATTGGCGATTTCTTTGGTCATTTAAAATAGAAAATATAACCTAATGAATCCTACACAAGATAGATAATTTTGATGTATACATTTGTTGCCTTTTCCCTAGTTACAAACAGTGATTTGGTTATTTAATGGGACTTATCTGTAAGGTCGAATCTCATTATGTTAACAATCTGCAGTGAACAAAAATTTCCAAATGTAATACTCGATGTGCAATTAGAGATTTACAATTTAACAATAAATTGTTCAACCTATGTTACTTATCTTGTGTAATAATTTCAGTCTTCTTAGCAAAGAATTTGATATGAACCAAGTTCGTATATATAAATCCAAAAGTGCGCAAAGTTTTCTTGAGTTACCTTTCATTCATATAAGCACAAGAATTATCATTTGTTCCACTAATACTTTTCTAGTTTCTTCTTTCTGATTCGAAATAATGAGTTTTCAGAATTTAAAGCATAAATGTTCACTGCGTATACGTAATAATATATATCATACTCAAAATGCTGTCATACTTCATTGACATCGCTCTCTAAATTACTCTTACTCTTAATTCTTCCCTTTCTTTCCCTTTCTACAAATAATTAGATTGTTTTTTAATTTTACAAGCTATCACTCACCTCGGATGATGTGAGATAACACATGCGCGAATCGGTGCTCTCGATGGAGGCTTGTTGTACAATTCCGTAGCGTGATTCACGATCACTTAGATACTCAGATCGCAAACTGTCTTGTCTAATAAATTCCGCACTGCAAGCGAGAAAATGAAATAACATTAATAAACAAATCTAATTAGAAGAAATATAAGTTATACCGTTGTTCTAGGGAATCAGCACGAGCACTCTTATAACCAGAATCATTGAGGCTGCTGTCCTGACGCAGCGATGGCAACGAGTCCCAGGGCGAACGCTTGTGTCCCGAGCCGGGCACTTGTTGCGTCATCATGCCGTGACCGGAACCAGAACCAATTGTCGAGCTGCCCGAGCGCCAGCCATCCGAGTGACGGAACCATTGAGCGCGTGCCGATTCGCCAATGCAGCTGGCACAACGCGAATTGGAAAAGCTGTGTGGGAAAAGAAAGAGATTAGAACTAATTCTTAAAAGAATGTAAAGCACACTTACCTAGCATTGTGATCGGATAGATAACCACGATCTCGTTCACGCTCTCGCTCGCGTATCAACTCATTGCGATCACTGTAGTAGCCATCGCGATCACGATCACGCTCCTTATCGCGTATGGTTGACAAGGGACGATGTGGGGGCAACGGCAAAGTGGAGGATTTGGCATTGGCTGCGAGGATAAAAGAGAAACGAAAATAAAGTGAGATTTGAATAGATATCTAAATGCACAAAACTAATTAAAAGCAAAACAACAGCGACAATAAAGTAGCGCACAAGGATAATAATTACGACATAGTTTAGACACTGAAACTGTTTAAAGAGGTGCAATGTCAATGGAACTACTTACGCCTACGTAGTGGATATGGGCTGCGCTGTGTTGATCCTGGTAGGCTTTCAGCGAATTCTGATTGATTGTTGTTATAGTTGTTGTTGTTGTTGTTAGCGGTATTATCGTGGTATATCATGTGAGAGAGTTTTGTGTATGAGATCGGAGATGAGCATGTTGTGATATGTATGAATAGCATTTAAGTTTTAATTATTTTAATCGATTTATTAGAGAAAGAGAAAAAGAGAAATAGGGTACAGAGAGATAGATATATGATGGCAAAATAAACTAAAACATTGATCAAAAGTAATTAAAGTTTGTGAATTTATAGGAAAGGAAGATCGGCTTCAGCTTTTTCACATACACGAAACACGCATAGGAGAGCTTGCGAGCTTAAAGCTCTGCTAATATAAATCGCACTAAGACTAGCACACTTAATGGGCATAAATGTGAGTGGTTTCATTAAATTCGAACAATAACAGTGTTATAGTAAAGGGATCTTTATCAATTCTCTGTTTTCCATGTCTAAAAACAGCAAAACTAAACTACTGAAATCTTTTTTTTTTCATTTCAATTAGCGCGTGACGTAATTTGCGTTGTTTCTTTTGTGATTCCAATTGAAATTCCTTTGGCAGCTAATCTGCATTTGTGTATCGCACAGTGGAATAGCCAAAGGGCATTTGGCATTAATCGGATTATCACACTGCACTCCCATTACCATTACCATCGCCATCACCATCAGCATTTCCAATCCCAATCCCGTATCCATTCCCAATTACATGCTATCAATCGGAATCGCAATTGCAATTGCAATCGCAACATGAAGCGAATGCTTGTGTTTGTTTAACTTGATTGAGACATTGATGGAGGGCATGAACTGAACTGAATTGAACTGAGAGCGAACTAGGGATAGTTTCGTAGCTAATTAAAAATTCGATTAGAGTGAAAGGAAGGAAGGCGTCACAAAATGAAATGAAGCCAACACAAAAAAACAATTTCGAAAAGACCGAAAACTAGAAACTACAACAACAACGAGAACGAGAACAAAATGAGAGACGGGGACTGAGAGAGAGAGTACAGAGAATAAAACTAAATGAAAAATGTCTACGGACAAACACAACGGCAAATCGAATGTTAACCAAAAAGCGGGTAACTAAACTAAAAGCACAACGCAAGCGGACAGCATGGGCAACTCACCCAGATTCTCCATGCTCTGGGAGAGCAAAGCCTCAAAGGTGTGCAAGCTATAGGATTCGGCATCCATGCCCTTGGCCAACGTGTTGCGCAGATGCATCTCGTACTCCATCAACAGCCGTGAAGTTGGGCTGCCCGGCGTCGGTGTCACATTCGGTGCCTGCTGATGCTGATGGTGTTGATGCCGCGACGAACGCTGTTGGGGATGCGGCTGATGCTGTTGCTGCTGTTGTTGTTGTTGCTGTGACGATTGCTGTTGCGGCTGCTGTTGGCCATACGATTGATCCTGATCGGAGTTGCCATTGCTCGAACTTGGCGTTGTGGCATAACATTGATTATCAAACATGACGTTATCCGAGGGCGGTGAACCCTCAATGCAGCTACGTTCACGCTCACGTTCCAGCTCCAAGTACAGATTACGCGGCGGATAACCACGTCCAATTTCATGCGAAGATCTATTCGAATCGAAATGATACCAAAGTTTAGTTCAATTCAAAGCAAAATTGCCAGCAGCTAAACTCACCTCGAGCCGGAGAAGCGCGACGACTGACTGCCGCCGCCGCCGCCACTGCCGCGTCCCAATGTATTGTTGTTCATGACATGATGGCCACCACCACCTCCACCGCCACCTCCCATGGCCATGTTCATGGCATGCTGATGCATGTGCTGGGGGCCCAGTGTTTGAGCCGCATTCGCGTTGTAATAGTTGTAGCGACGTCGGCCCATCTCCGGCGAGGTGACGGGGCTCTCGGTGCTGGGCATCGGCTTTAGCATGCGCTTCAGTGTGCTCGTATCGACGTTCATGTCCTCGGTGCTCTTGGTCTTGCGTCGTGTGTTGTTGTTGATTACGTTGTGCTGGTGGTGCATGTCATGCGAATGCGCGTCGCGTGTCTGCAAATTCGAATGCATGAAAGAGAGATTGGCGGTTAGACTAGACAAAAGCCAAGCCAACTGAGTGGAGAGTGTCACATTCTCAGCTGATATAGTTATTTAATCACTTTTGCTTCTGCTTCGCTTCACTCACCATATCCTCGTTGAAATCCTTGCTGCGTGTGCCCGTCGATTTGGTGGAGGTGCCCACACTCTGATGCAGTCCACCGCCCACCTGAGTGCCCTCGCTCTTCGACAGATCCATATCCATCTGACAGGCACCGCCATCGTCTTGGCCCACCTGCGAGCCCACATGATTCTGTGTGCACATATCTGAACCGCTGCCGACGCCAGTCACAATCACACCCGGTGTATTGGTGTTCACACCCGCATTGGCCACCATGGCGCCATCTTGGCCCTTGAGCTGACGTTGTAGGGTATCTGTGGGGTCAGATTGGATGAATGCATTAAAATGGTGTAACAATCAAAACATACTGGTTATGGAATTATTGCAGATAACGAATTCCCCAAAAATATTTATTTAAGAAATTTGCTAATTTCCTAAAATATAAAACCAACAGACTTAGCTTCTCTGACTATACTTTTTGTACCACATAAAAGAATAAGAATAAATTGATCAACACATTTCTTAATAAAGGTAGCGAAAACGCCAATTTAAATCGCTTTAAATTGCAATCATGGTACGTAAATTCATTCAGTAAATAATACTAATAATCTGAACTTTTGTCTAATACGTGAAAATACAATGAGCCGCTGCTGAACCGGTTCAAGACCATTTTATTCAATTGAAAATCGTGAACACTAGAGTTCATAATCGGATATTTATTCCTAAAGTAATAATAGTCTAATACATAGAATATATCGGTTCAAGTATCAACTTAAAAAACTTTTTATATATTAAAAATCCTATATTGGAGCGGTTCAAAATAATAAATAGTACAACTGCTTAAACTTTAAAGATCATCATGAAAAATGCGTAACGTAATCGTAATCATTTATTGGATCACTACAAATAACTGAACAATTCAAATTTGATCATGACAATCTCATAAAATTAAAAAAAATTGTTTAGAGGCTTTAAAATGGTTCGAACGGTTCAAAGATCAACATGAAAAGCTTACTAAATATTAAAAGATTTATTGGAGCGTTTCAGAATGGTTCAACTGGTATGTTTTAATAGCAAAATTGATTGCAACCACTTTCCAGTGATTTCAGCAAACTATTTTTAAACATTTACTGTTTCCTATTGTGAACCGGTTCAGAGCAATACTTAATAGTAATTCAGTTTAAAATAATAATAAATTTCAAATAGTTGTAGTGTAGTTACTTACCGCCTGCTTGGGATGGGCCACCACTGGCGACATTGTCGTAGAGTGAGGTGCTGCTCACGGCGCTTACAACTTTGCCCTGCTGCTGACCATCGACATCGGTGATTCTGTGGGAGCCGACATTACGCGGCAACGTGGATGAACCTGCAATGAGTATGGCGATGAGATTTGATGGGGGATGCGGTGGAGGACTTTTGGCGCCTAGTTTTCTTTCCTTTTAATTTTTTTTTTTTGCTAAGTTGCGGTTTTAAAAAAACTGGTATTCGATAGTGATAAGTAGTAGGAACCATTTCGTATAACATTATGAAGAGAGACTAAGGCTAAGCGTAACTTAAAATCACCATAAGGAACCAGAGGACAACGCGATCGAGGACGATAAAGAAAAATTAAAGCGATAAACTTGCAACGCAAAAGCAAAAACAAAAAAGAATAGGCAAAGAAAAAGTTTTGAGGGGGAACGCTAACATTGAACTAAGTAGAACTAACCGACGATTTGGCTTTATAGAGTTGGTTAGTTACTTGCTCGAGTCTCAGTTTGGTTTTTTGGTTTGGATTTGGATTTGTTCTCTCACCTCTAACACGTGGATCGGTTCTCAGGCGCGCATACTGCTCGGCGGACATGCAGGTGCATTGGGGCTCTTGGCGCACCCGAGACGGCGACGCGGGGGTGCTGAGCGGCTTTCGCTTGGCCTTCACCTTGCCCTTGCCCGGCGGATCCAATTTCAGGGAGTAGCTCGACGAGGCCTTTCGTGAAAATTTGAAAGAAGGCGACTGTAAAACGTCGCACTATCATTAGGTTAGTTGATTGGGATAACAAGGTTCTGTGTGTGCGGTTTCTCTGCTTTTGCTCGAAATCTCTCTCTCTCTCTCTTTTTCTCTCAAGATCGCTTTGATCTCTCGGTCTATATCTGGCTCAAGTTGGTTGGCAACTTGGCGAAATTTTTGATTTGTTAGCTGTTTTTTGCTTCGTGTGTGACTTAGAGAGCTACTAAGTTGGTTGAAGAGTGCATTAAGATTATTTAGTTAGTTAAGTAACTTTTGAGATGTGCTTGAAGCCTTGAATTTGCTGATAACAATACATATAGATATATATATTTAAGTTTAGATAGAGAGATATAGTTAGTAGATAGTAATTGTAGTTGTAGTTGTAGTAGAGATAGTGAAGTAGACAAACATACACATACAAGCATTAGTTAATAGCTACAATTAGAGTTGAGTTTAAATTGCATTAAGTTGAGTTTTGTATGGTTTTCAGATAGAAGACTTTTGAGTGCATTCGTTTAAGTAGCGTGTTTCTCTATGCTTCTCTATAAGCTTGGCGCTAGGCGCATTGGGATTATCTAAACTTACGTCTAACAAACGCTTTAGCTTGTGGATAATATTAACATTAAGCTTAGTTTTGATTAAATTGCTGCATTAACATTTAGTTATTATTGTGAGCATATGTGCGTGTTGCTTCGATTTGCATTATTATCGCTATCGATGTTTGATTTCAATTCGGTTTTAGAAACCTTTTCAAAATGATTTTCCAAGAATATATCTGTATATTTACTGCTTGGGTTTAAACCTCACGTTAACTCGTCGGTTAAATATTTTAAATTCTGTGGTTAACTCTTTTATTTTTTGTTGGTTAACTTGTGCTTTTTTGAGCCTCTCTCGGCGCTTCTCAAAATTCTCTTTTTTGGCTCTATTTGCTAATACTGCTATCGTTTATTCGATCTATTCTCAGTTGAGCATTGTTTTTGAAAGTTGTTTCGATAGTTCTTTAACCGCCCACTCGGTTCGGGATAAGGATGGAGCTGGGGTTCTCGGGTTGAGGGGATTTAGGGCTCATCGGAAACGGTTTGCAGAGGATAGGTAACGGTATTGTAGTAGAGGATACGTGCGATTGTTTTAAAGCGTTTTGCGTTTTTCTTTTGCATTTTCATTGTACGTTCGGCAAATATTCAATTCAATTCAATTCAATTATCAATTGTGCAATTTTCGTAATTCGCAAAATTTGATTTCGTTCATTAGTTTTTATCGCAATTGAAATTTTCAGTTAAGTTGGTATTTTTTTATATTATTTTCATTTTTGTGGCACATGTGTCAAATGCAAACGAATCGAGTTGGAAATATAACATATATATTTATACATACATAAATATATAATAATAGTAGAAAGTTGTTAAATAAAGTATTATGTTAGAGATAATAAAAGCATTGTTTTTTTTTAAGTATTTTTTGATTTGGAGGAGGGACAGAGTTTTCATAGATAGAATATAGAATTGTAAGTGTACATTTAGAGAAGTATAAATTTATAATTATTTATGTTATATTGTTGTTTGTTGTAGTTGTTGTTTGTTTTTTTGTAGTTGCGTGTGTAAAAGTTTTGTTGAGATATTTTTTGCAGGTCGGTTGTTTTATTTTTTTTTTTCGTTATTCAATTTTTTTTCGAGGTAAACGTACGAAAATTTGAATACATTTTACAATAAGTATATATTTTAAGTATCAAATGAAATGCATCAAAAATGAAAGATATTTCAAAACGAATTTTGATTTGGTTTTGGTTTCGTTCGTTCGATTATTAGATCGATATCAAATATATATTTCGATTGATTTTATTTTATTTTTTTTTTGTTTGTTGTTTGTGTTTCGAGAATGATTTCGAAAATGATTAGAAGAGAGAAAAAGAAATGAAAGAATATATAATATAAATACATTTAACAAATTTTAGTGGCTGTGCCGTGTTTTAGGTAGTTAGTCATTGTATGTGTATGTGTTTGTATGTGAGAGTATTTTAGTGTGTGTGTAGTGTGTGTGAGTGAGGGTGTGTGAGAATTTGTTAACATACATAGACACAAGTAAACCTCTTGGGGATACACACACACACTCACACGCACAATCACACACACACGCAAAAAAATACATTTATTGTAGTAGAAAATGAATGCAGCTGCTCAGTGGTCTGGTATTTAACTGGTATTTAGTTGGTATTATCTGGTATTTATAACTGTTATGCTCGGTATGCTCGGTGTGTGCTTGGATTGCTTTGGTTTTAGCGATTTGTGATAGATATTTATTGGTTGTTTTTTAGGTTTGATGGGGAAAGGGGTTGAAAACTCGTGAGACACACATAAAAGTGAATAGATATAGTAGACAAGTGACAACAGAGTTACAACGACATATAGGGATACGTTCAGCAGTGGACATTTTTACATGTGAATGTATATATGTGTGTGTGTGTGTGTGTGTGTGTGTGTGGTTTATGATCTTACACATGCCCCGACTAAAGGGAGGAAGCTACGAGATTATGGGATTTTCAATAGAGTTAACTTTCTCTGTGGTGACAGTTAAAAAAAAGAGTTGAGACATTTAGCTTGACAGTTAACAGTTTGGTAAAAACGTTAATGTACTAGTAAGTTAGTTGTAAGTGAAAGTAAGTTGTAGAAAGTAGTACTATAGTAGAAGTAATAGTAATAGGAGCAGTAAGAGTTGTATTTTCGTGTGTCGTGACAAACAAATAGAATGAAGCGATACTAACGTATTTTTTTACAATGTAAGATACCTGCAACAAATGAGGCGCAAAGTAAGAAAAGAAACGAAACAATTATTAGATACGAAAATCCAGACAGTTTCTATGTTTGACTGGTCAGAGTGTTCAGTGTGAGTTGTGAGTTTGTGAAGTGTTTCCAAATGCCAAAGAAATAACTTTTCTTTTTTTTCTATATACAATTCCTTTGACATTTGGCTTAAAGCAGTTTGTTCTAAGCTCTGTAATGATATATAGCAACTACGGATACAATTCTTACTTTTACGTTTTAGCCAAATTGTTTATTTTTGGAATGTTTTTGGTTATGAAACGAAACTAAAGATGGAGAAAACAGAACTGAGGGATAATTTTCAAAGGTTAAACATAATGCCAAATTGCACGAAATTTATCGAAACTAATGAACGAGAATATATATATTATATTGTATATATATAAATATATGTATACTTAAGTATGTTTTACAGTTACAGCTGTTTATTGTTATTTGATCGTTTTTCTTATTTCTTTTTTTTTTGTTGATTCGAGAGCGTTTTGTTGTTGTTGTTGTTGTCTGTTTTGTCTGTTTTGTCTGTCTGTGTGTAGCGAGATGACAGTGACAGTGACTGCGACTGTGACAGTGACTGTGACAAATGGCATGGCATGAGTTAAAGCTTGAATTTTGAATTGAATTCAGTTTCCAGATTGAAATGCATAGTTATAGGCTGTATACATCAAACATTCACCACGCTCGGTCATCATCATCATCATCATCATCACAGCATCATCAACTATGTGTGTGTTCTTTGAGCAGTTCCTTGCAACAGAACTGCCCAAATTGCTATTTGTAATTGTTAGTAGAGTGTCTGTGTGTGTGTGTGTGTTCGCTATGTGTTCTGTGTTCTGTGTGTGTTTGTGAGTAGTTAGTGGTTGGCTGAGGTGGCTTTTCTTCTTTTTTTTTGGTGGTTAAGGTATTCAGTTGAAGGTGGTTGTTGCTTGTCGTCGTTAAAGGCAAACTTGTGCAACTCGCAAAACTGTAAGAGAATACTTACACAGCATTCTCGGAACTGTTTGGCATCGATGGGCGATGTAAAGTTCAAGCCCCAAGTATCGTTAGTCATTGGATCCTTCCAGTAAACAAAGCATTCCGATGCCTGTCCAATGCGTGTGCCTAAATCGAAGGTAAACACATACGAACAAGTTAAACACACAGAAAAAGTAAGGGAAAGACATTAGAGGAGAGAGGAGAGGAAAAACTCACCTGGCTGCACAAGTCGCACGTCGAGTATCTTGTCCACCTGACTGTTGTAGGCGGTGATGTGGAAGATGCACTCGGGCGAATCCTGAATGCATGTGATGTTGACAGGAACCAAATCTTCGGACACTTGTTGCCACTTGACGGTGCCGGCGCCGCTTGCCGATACGTGAAAGACCTCAGCCCACAACCTGAACGAACTAGCGTTGGTTAATAAAATCGTATTTGCGTTTGTTGACAATTAAGGCATTAAGGTTGGTTTTTTGGAGAGTTGTAGTCGGGTTGTAGTTGGTTGTTGTTGGTTGGTTGGTTGGTTGTTGTTGGGGGTTTTCGGTTTTCATCCAATTCAAATTTTGTGCAATTTATTTATTTTGTTGGGTGAATTCAATTGAAAGTAAAATCAAACAAAGGAAGCGCACAGTTGTTGTTTGTTGTTGCAGTTGTTCGTTTTTTTTGTGGATAGGAAGTTGTAGCAGGTGGCAGATTTGTTGTAGTTGTTGTTGTTGTTGTTTGGCCGTGTGGTTTGTGTGTGGTTGGTTGGAAGTGTAGGCAAGGTCGAAAGTTTTACATTTGTGTTTAAGTGTTGTTTTTATTTCGTTTTTTTCGTTTTTTTATTTTTTGTTTGAAAGAAAGAAAAACCAGAAGAAGAACACAATTAGTTGATTACGAAAAAAGTTATCGAAAGAGGCGAATTCAATTGTTTTTTTCGTTTTTTTTGTTTGTTTTTTGTTCCATATTTACAACAGCCAGTCAGAGAGAACAAAAAGAGTCACACACAAAGAGTTGTACAGAGGAGAAAGTTGCCACTGCCACACAGCAGTAGTAGAAGTAGAAGTTGTTGCAACAACTGGCTGGCAACAAACAAACACTCACCTCAATAGATGTCCATCGCGACGACGAGAACTCTGCCAGGGTGAATCCTCATAGCGATAAGCTTTGCGCATCAATGGAGCACACGAACAGCTCAATTTGTTGCCCATGGCGCAGTTAGCACAGCCCGCCGCAGATCCTAAAAACGAGTTTACAATGTATTAGAATAATATCTATAAGTTATTAACTTCATTACTTACCTTTACCAGAGGCACCCCGATGTCACCACATGCCGCTCACGTCCGCCTGCGAGAGCGCTTGGCCGCGATTTAGCGACTGCGAGCGTTGATTATGCCGATGGCCGTGGTAGCGACTTCCTCGCTGCTAAACACGCAGAAAGAGAGCAAAGAAAGTAGACATAATTAATAAGTAAATAGGTGAGACAACATTTAACACTTTTCTTATATGGGAATTTGCAAAAATAAAACCAGTTTAATGAATATAAAGCAACTGCACAATATTGGCATTAAGTCTGAAGATCTTTTGCTAAACTTGAATTTAATTATTACATCTTAAATAAAACAGCTTATGTTTCTTTTAAAGCAGAAAACTTAGACAACTTAGAAACTTGGACATACCAATTAGTTTCTTTTTTTATATTAGCTCAAAAAATGCATTTCAATTCATTCTTTCTTTCTGGCTGATCAAATGCAACTCAATGAGAATCTATTTAACAAATCAAGTCTACAAGTAAAAATCCTTATCATAATTTAAACAGCTCATGAAACAAAGCTTGGACATAAAAATTAGTTTCATTTTTATATATTAATTAAAAAACAAGTATTTAAATTCATTCTTTGACAGATTTTCTGTCTAATCAAAGGGCACTGAATGAGAATCTAGCCAACAAGTCATCTTCTCGAAATATAAGTAAAAATCTTTATCTCCGTTTGTATTCATACTTTGACAGATTTTGCTATATAGTCAAAAGCCACTGAATGCAAATCTATACAGAAAATAATCTACTCCAAATATAAGTAAAATCAGTACTCTGTAAATAAAATGATCAAAGCTTACAATAAAAGCCAGTTTTAAGTTAAATTTCCAACTAAATATAGAAGGTATTTTTGCAAGATCATTCTTAAGAATGGTTTCTCAATCTAGCCTCAAAAGAGAATCCATTTATTGGCTGCTTAAACTTGAATAAGAGTAAATAACTCAAGCAAACCATTGCGGTATTATTCTTTAAATATACCAACATAATATACCATAACAACATTAAAAATATACCGTACTATATATTTGGTACATTGATACAATACTGCATTCATTTGATGTTTTTTGATTTGCGGAGCGGAAGTCGGATTGGAAAGAAACTAAAACTTTTCAAACAATGCTACTAAATTAATTTTGCATAGAACCTACGCTGTTTAAAAAATAGATAATCATAATAATGGATCAAATTCAAACAATATATCACAAAAATATTCGTATTTATTTCATCCCTCACTGAAAAGACTTCGAAACGAATTCAAAACAATGCATGAAAAATGTGAATTTCATTGAAATATTTCAAACTCTTGCATAAATCAAAATGCATATTTTGAACTTGAAGCAAATCTTTTGGCTATGAGGTAAGAGTTGACTTAAGTTGTACCACACACACACACCGTTTGTGATGTGTGATTAAAACATTTGAATCAACCCACGCCGGTTATTTATTAACGCCGTTGAGCGAGGTGCGAACGAAGCGAGTTCAACGCTATTTGCTGGCCAAAATGCAGTCGGAAAGCAAGCTTCTTGCCCCGCCGCTCGCCGCTTGCCACATGCCGCATGCTTGGCGTGTAGGTGTCAACAATAACGATTAGAAAAAAGAAAAATAAGAGAGAAAAAAAAATAAACACAGCAACAACACCTTGAAGATTAACAGCGGAAAAAAGTGCTTTGAAGTTGCTATGATATGAGTATATTTCTAATTTGATCTGATTCGATTTGATCTCGCTGCGTTTTGTCTTTTGACACACACAGAGCACACACAAAACTTATTCGCGCCACATGTTGCACGACTTTTATTTATATGAATTTTCATTCCACCTTTGAGAAATATAAATATAATTATATATCTAAAACTTTTTCGCTTTTTTTCGGCCTGGCTGCAGCCTGTTGCCTTTTTTTTTGTGTTTGTTTGTTTGTTTTGTTAGCGATTCTATACGAATATATATACACTATATAAACTTATTTTGTTCTTTAGCTATTTTTGTTTACAGCATTTACCGAGCAGACACCTGTTTACGACCTTTGGAATTGTTTTAGTTAGTGTTTATATAAAGGTTTTTCGCTTTTCTCAGAGAACATCAAACTCGCACAATGCACGCCACAAACTCAGGCAAACAACTAAAAAACTGACAACAGAAAAGCTAAAGGAAAATCCAAACACATTTTCATTCATATTCAGACAAAGTTCCCTCTCTCTCGATCTCTCTTGTGCACTCTCGATGTCTCTTCGAAATCTCAAGAGCTTGCTGCTCGCCCACACAACACAAATCGTTATGCTGAAGAGATCGAGAGACGGAGACTGAGACCGAGAGAGATCGGCAGATAACTATTTGTGGGGGCCCCGCATGCTGCCACATTCAAGTGGATGCCACAATCGTTGCGTCTGCACGTGTTTTCGTTTTTTGTTTTAAATTTATTTTTAAAATCAATCAAAAAGTGCTCATTCTCTAGCTGAATTTCTCTCTCTTTCGATGTTTGTCAATCTGCGACTCGTCTGGCTCATCAAAATGCAATCAGGAGCGAAGGTGGCGACAGCTTTGGCGATTTTTGGGTCACAATCTCAGACAGTGGCATCATTGACAGATTGAATTGTCTGTGCCGCAGCCAATTGACAACTTGAAAGACCGAAAAACAATGCTAGAGATGACACTCAAGTGGAACTATCAAAGTGCTTGGCAAGCATTAAACATGATCTCTTTCGATATGCAACTTAGGAACTGTTTTTTGCCCATCATCATTATAAAATATTATTCTGATATTCATACAAATATATAAAAGATATAGCTAAAAACTAATAATTGCGATGTACAAGCATAAACTTGATCTCTTTGGATATGCAACCTAAGAACTCTTTATAGAAAGTAAACTGATTTTCATATATAAAAGATATACTTAAAAACTAATGATTTCGATGTATTAGTTGCATTTTTAACAATTATATCCCAAGTGTGAAAAAACGAGTCACTTTTTTTGTGCCAAAAATGAATCAATGACTATTTAGCAAAATTCAGCTTTATAGTATCTGAGACAAATATCCGTTAAAAAAACTGTTATATTCACATTGAAATTCATAAAAATGAATCACGAACTATTTAGCAATATTCAGCTATATAAGAAGAGTATCTAAGTCAAACATTCATACAAAAAACTGTTATATTAACATTCAAATTAATATTTATATTAAGCACAAAGAGTAAGGCAATAGCTACACATATTTATTTTGTCTGGGAGACTAAGGATTAAAATTTGTAGTAGAGGAGAATCATAGAGCTTTTTTGAGGAAATTTTGATAAGGATGTCAGAAGATTATTTGGAAAATAGAGAGCACACAGAACACCATCCCATAAAAAGAACATTCACTAAATGTTCATTTAAATAAATTGTAGTGTTTAGTATAAAGGGTCGAAAGACAATAGCTCGTCACAGGACAGAAAGGAATAAATGAGTAGAACGCAATATTCAATGATAGTTTTCTAAGAAAATTTTGTTAAAAATGTCTCGAGATTATTAATTAAGAACAAGATTAAGAACAATATCACCAGAAAAAGATTTAAAATTAGTTTTTTTCAAGGTTAATTTGTCTATTTTAGGAGGGGAATATTAATCTACAACTCAAGCAAAAATAATTGAAAAAAAATGGATATTCTTTTTCTTTTAGAAGCTGAAACATAGCTTTAACCTAATCTTCATTACACTTTTTAAAGCCCAGCCTTTTCGATTAGATTGTTAAATTGAATTAGAAATTTGACATTTTTATACACACCTCCACGTGGCCCCAGCCATCGGCATTCATTTTAACAGCTGCCTCGACACTTTCCTTGGCACCCATTTTGGTTAGTTGATTATTTGTTTGTTTGTTTGTTTGTTAATGTTGTGTTATATTGCTAGTTAGTTAGACTTGTTGTTGTTGTTGCTCGGTTGATTGTAGTTACAGTTACAGTTACAGTTAGTTGTAGTTACAGCTGTAGTTTGTTTGTTTATCTTGTGAATATATTGCTTAGAGGTCGCTGCAAATTGTGCACTCGAGACTCGCGACTGAACTCGACTCGACACGACTCGCCTCAACTCGACTCGACTCGACACACACAACTCGAATTGACAGGACGACGAAGAAGCTGAAGCTGAAGCTGAAGCTGACGACCGAGTAGGAGGCGAAAGCAGGAGACGAAGTAGCAGCAGCTGTCAGATGTTATTTATTTTGGTGCTGCGGCTGAATATCTGTTTTTCTTTTCTTTTCCTTTGTGTACTTTTTTTTTTTTTGTGGGCCAGTCAGGCACCAGTCGAAGCCAACAGCGAACCGCACTGAAGCGCACAGCACAGAGTCTCAAAACCCAGGACCTAGTGGCGTCTGCGTCTGAAAGTTCGAGTTGAGTTTCAGTTCAGTTGAGTTTCGTTTCGTTATGCTGAGCGCGGCGGAGATATAAATATTGAGCGGATTGACGTTGATGTCGTTGCTGCCTCTCTCTCCCGCTCTCTCTCTACCGCTCTCTCTCTGTCTGTGTGGATGCTGTGTGGTTGTCGTTGAAAGCGACTTTCAATCAGGCTTCGTCAAGTTGAAAGGTGCGTTGAAAGCAGTTAAATAATAGAACAGCCAGAGTGTACTGTGCTTGTGCTTGCCTCCTCTTGAGTGCCGACCGAGTCCTTTTATATCCCTTATATCCTATATGCTATATATGATTGTTGTGTGTATTATTAATGCAGCCTTGCCTTGCCTTTCCTTTATTTTCTGGCTTTCTGCTGCCTTTCACAATGTCACTTGAAAATTTCACTTTTGGTGCGGTTTGCTTTTTTTTAGGTTTTTTACTTTTTTGCGGTGTGTGTGTGTTTAACGGTGCGTATGATTAATTTATGCTTGCTCTCTATATAGTAATTAATTTTGTGCCTGTTATAATTATTAGTTGTATGATGTATTATTATTGTTGTTTTGGATTAATTGTGCTCGTTTCACTGTGTGTTTTTGCTGCAGCTTTTGATTTGGCAACGCCTTTTGCCTTTTTTTTGCAAATAAAACACACACACAAAAAAAACACAAACCGATTTTTCTTGTTCGCCTCTCTTCTGTATTTTTTTTCGTTTTTCGTTTACTGCCAATTCCTTGTGCTCGTCCTTAAACTTGTTGTGTTTAGTTATTTGTTAGTCAGTTTTTTATCGCGTTGCTGCTGGATTATTGAGTGTTTGAATATTTGGGAATGTTGAAGTTTATTTATGATGCGGCCGATGATTTTTATTCACAGCAGGAGCAGCAGCAGATGACGAGGACATGTCGTCGCTCTGTATATTTGTGTGTGTAGCCAGCCTCCTGGCCTGCCAAAATACCTACAAAACTTGACGAAACGAAATGTTTTCACTTAACGAAGCACACACACACACACAAACACGAGAGAGCGCAACGCGAGAGCAGAGCAGCGCAGCAGCTGAGAGCAGAGCAGAGAAAGAGAGAGAGTGAGCGCGCGGGCAGCGCAGATGAGCTTCGAATTACAGCGACAGCCGAAAATTGCCTGCGCCGCTGTTGTTGTTGTTGTACTTGGTCTTGTTGCTGTTGCTGTTCTTCTCTCGGCTGCTGTTGCTGCTTCTGCTGTTGTTGTTGTTGTAGTACAACATATATTTTAATTTCGATTTCTTTCTTGCTTTTTCGTCGCTTGTTCGTCGTTATCCTTTATTTTGTATGCTGTGTGTCTGTGTGTATGTGTGTATTTGTGTGCTTTGCTTAGAGGTATGTGCAATCGTTGACTGCTGCTCTCCCCTCGCTCTTCACTTCGATTCTGATTCTGTATGTGTGTGTGTGTGTGTGTGTCTGTCGCCGCCCTGTGCTTGTGCGTGTTTGGCTAAAAACGTTGCATAAATCACCACACCTTAATTTACTTAAATATCTTGATTTTGGCACAGCACTTTAAGCAATTTCGCTCACAATTCGCCACAAACTTTCGTCGCTTTTGTCGTTTTCAATTTGCGTAGGCGATTTTCGTTGCGCTGCCTAAAAGCATGCTACACTTTTTTCGCCTCCCCCAAAATCGCTCTTCGCTCGCATTCTTGTTGTTGATTTTTCGCTTACTTTTTTTTCTTCTCCACTCAGTATGCGTGTGTGTGTCTGTGTCTGTGTGTGTGTGGGTGTGAGTGTGTATTTGTGTGTGTATGTGGGTATGTTGATGTTGTAATTTTAGTTTTGTTAATCTGTTGTTTTTTTTTTTTTGATTGATTTGTGAAAGTGTTAAAAGCGTTTCTTTTTGTCAGTTGCTTGCTGGAAAAAAGGCAGCACCGGGAGCCCAAACAAGCAGCGCGAGCCACACAACCGTCGACTTCGAAAATCGCTTTGACTTTGCGAGCGAGCGATACGAATGAGCCACAGCAGCCGTCGCTGTCGACGTCGCAGCGCATCTTCAGCTGCTGCGCGTCGCAGTCGACGTCAGCATCGCTGCAACTGTTGGAATGTGTGCCATATTTTTTTTTTTTTTAGGGTGGCTGCTGTTGACGACGACGTCGCTGCCTTGTGTTGTTTTTGGTGTATGGATGCTGCTGCTGCTCCTGCTTTTGTTGCTTTTGTTGTTACTGCTTCGTGTTCGTACGCATTTTGTTACATTTATTTTACATGTCGCGTGCTCTTGTTGTTGCTTTTAGGACGTCAAATGAAAGTTTTTGCCATTCTGTTTCACTTTAATGTCTCCCCGATGCATGCGTGTGTGTGTGTGTGTGCGAGTGTATGTGTGAGCATGCATGCGCTGGTGTGCGTTAATGTAATATTAATGTTATAATTTGCTAGGCGTACGCGACCAAACTCAACCCGCTCTCAGGTAGCCTGTTAGCCACACACACATACTTTAACATACATATGTGTATGTGTGTGTGTGTGTGTACGTGCCAAGTTTTTGCATTAGCAGTAGCTCATAAATAATGCAGAGGGTTGCCAGAGTGCTTCATTGTGTGGGAGGAAGGGAGGGGAGGCGGGTGATTTCGCTTAATGTGCAGGTGGCCAATGGTCAAAACCGAAAAAACAAAGATTGAACGTGCGACAACAACAAGTCAACGCTTTTTTATGACCCAGACAACAACAACAACAGATGATTGTCATGGGACTTTTGCGAAGTTGCCCAACACTGTCGCACACCCACACACACTAACACTAACACCAACACTAAGACGACTGAGACTGAGGCACGTTTAACATACACAAAGTAAAAGTGAAAAGCAACATCAAAATTAATAAGTAGAAAGGATGCTGAGTGCTCGCTGCTCTCTGCTCGCAGAGCCGTCGACAGCGACAAAGTTGCCCAAAAGCAAGTGCAAGCGACAGACAGAGAAAGCAGGAACAGAAGCAGCAGCAGAGCCATCGACAGCGACACACAGAGAGAGAGTGAGAGCGAGAGAGAGCGCAGGCGTGCTTTCAATATTTGACGAAGGCATCGTCAAGTTGACAAACGTCTCTGAATGCTGTATGATGCAGCATCAATAATAATGCGATTGTCACGCTGCATTCACTTAGCCAAAAATTCAAAAATAGTAATAATAAAAGTCATATTTCAATAAACACATATTTGAACATGCGACACAAACAATATTAGGGCAGGGAAGAGCGGAAGCAATGGCAAAGTGCAAGCTGCAGCTGCAGCTGGGGAGCGGCCGCAAAGTGAGAACAACAACAAAGCTTTAAAAGGATGCGCCAGCCTGAACTGACGTCATAGCTTCTTCGCACGCCCCACGCACAAAGTCAACGCCGACGACAACGTCAACGCCAACGCCGCTGCTCTCGTTATCTCTTTAAGCAACGTCATTAGAAACTGCAGCTCTTGGTTGCAGCGGCAGCAAAAAGGCGCGCCTGAGCACAAAAAAAAAAAACAAAAAGGGAAAAGAAAAATCAAACAAAAGTCAACGCTGGACCTTCTTGTAAAATGTCAAAGCTCTGTTCGGAATTTGTTGCAATAATTGGCAATGTGTGTCGCTTTTGTTGTTGCGTAAGGTTTTTTAGGGCAACTGGAGGGTGTGGTTCACCGGGGAGCCAATGTAATATACAATGTCCCACACACACACACGCACATACACATGTGTTAGACACAGATTGACACAGTTTTCGGGCTGTTTTGGGCATCTGCGCCGCTGCGCAAAGCTTTAACGCGAACTTTTCTCTGTTGTCGCTGCTGCGTTTTTATGAATGAACACACGGGAGCAACAACAACAACAAGCACAACAAGAAAATTACGGATGTGAAATGAGCTTTTGAAAGCAATTCAATAGTCCAACGATTTATTGTTCACTGCCTTGCACATATAAATAACTTTATAAATTTACCCGATTTTCTCTTATTTTCAACACATTTTTTTCAATTATTTTGCAATTTCTTTCGTTAGCGTAAAACTTTTTCACATTTCGCGCGCGTTTGTTTATTTGATACCTTTGCTGCAGAGTGACCGTACACGTATATTTTCATCCCGAACAGATATACTAAAAATACTGCATGAGTTGATTAGTATATTGCCAAAATACGTTATTTGAAACACCTAGTAATTTTGTTATTAACATTGACGTATCCTTCAGCAACATTTGGCAACATTTAATAGAAAAAAGGTAAATAACGTATACGAATGCTTGCAATGAGCATTTTAAGTATTTTACGCTTTGCATCCAAAGGTGAGCATTTAAATTGTTATTATAATTATTATTATTATTAAATATGCTAGTAACCATAGTTTTGTAAATATGCAAAACATCATTTCATAATATCCGCCAATTATCGATATCTATCGATAACAGCGACCAGTGTTTTTTATTTCTGTGCGCGCGCTACCAACACTGAACCAAGCGAAAATGCGCAAAGCAACAGCTACTTGTGGCATGCAGTGTCCAAGAGGCGCATTTATTCGAATTTACAAACTGAAATTGTGAAATTATAAAAAGCTATGTTCACTGCAAAAGCCATAGATAAAGAAATGCATGGCCTGCAAAATGCGCAATCAGGTCCCGAAGCCAAAGGTAAGAAATAAAATAGTTAAAATTTCTTCGCTTGTTACGACTCACACAATTTCAATACACAGAATATAATTTGCTGCGAGCGGACGAAGAATATCGCAATGGCAATATGGAGCACTCGATTTACTACCAAGTGCGTGCACTGTTTCAAAACAGCGACGCACGGTTGATAACCGAGGCGCAGCAGCTGGAAAATTGCTCGCCAACAGTTGAGGAAATTCTTGCTGCCGCCAGCGCCAAAGAAAAAGAAGACTACAAATCGTGAGTTGCAAAGAGGGAAAACAATCAAGCAAACTCAATTAAACTTCTTTTCCTGCGCAGCAATGCTTTCTTCAGAAACATTCTCAAATATAATCAAAAGTACGAGCTGGAGCACAAAAAAAGCAAACCGAAAACCAAAGAAATCTCTTTGGATAAATTGGATTTTCTCGAGGAGATTCAAGAGCCCGTTGCAGGCTTTGCCAGCATTGCGTCTGTTTGCCGCCAGTTGCCGCAGGAATGGTGCGTGTTGCAGCTATGCAAGAGCTTCAATCCAGCCACCACCTGCTCCACATACTACGAGATTGCAGGCTCGAAAGGCGACATCTATCTGAGCTTATTGCAGCACTGTCGCAGCCCTGAACTCGGTCCAATATGTCTGCGCTTTGATAATGCTGCATTGGTGGACATCTTCAAGCGTTATGGCACTTTAGTGGAACGCTTTAAGCGTGTGGTAACAGTTGATCCGACTGCTGTTAAGACGTCACAGCAAAAGTCAAAATACTGGAATGAATTGAATGCCTATAGCGATGATCTGCAGGTCCGTCTAACGGGTGTTCCCTTTCTCTTTATGCTTGTTAAACTATTTTTGCCTTCTGCAGGAACTCATCAATGATTTGAAGCGCGTCTTTGCTCCCCTATAATTTTTTATTTCTGGGAAAACGCTATCATTGCGCCTCTCTGAAGCAGAACATGGAACAGGCTTGGGCCAGCGTAGATGAACTGTGTGCCAAGCTCAACTGGAGCAATCAGCAGCGTATATTGCTCTCTCAAGCGGTTCTACATGCGAATCGCTTTGACAACGACGAGCAGAAGGCGCTGAGCCTGGAACTGGCCAATTATAAAACGACTGAAGCACAACAAGCGCTGCAGCTGCTCAAGCTGTGGAGCAGTAACTGGTCAACACTGCAGCAAGAACAGCCGTTGGCTGAGAAGCGTTTTCCTTTGCTACTCGTGGTGGATGAGGCAAGATGTGATTGTCTATTATCGTGTATTATAAACTAAACGCTTGTACTTACAGCGTCTGGATCACATGCATTGGGAGCAGCTGATGCCGCTGCAGGAGTGCACGCGCTTCAAGTCGCTGCACAGCTTGTGGCGCCTCTACAAATGTCACAAAGCGCAGGTGCAACATGGCTACTACACGGTGAGAGTCGAGCGACACGGGATGAGTATCATAAATCCCGAGTCGGATTTGGTTAAATCGGGGCAACGAATGCGCAGTTTTCTGGAATATTGGCTGCCACATTGGCAGCACATGTTCGAGACGAAACCCACCGAGCAGTTGCTCACGGATCAGGCTTTCAAAGCGGACTGTTTTGTGTAAGTGAAGCACTTCCAATTTGGAATCTCGCTAAGGAATTTCTACTGTTTATTCTTTTTTAGTTATGCTGGTCATGGCTCCAGTTTGCAATATGTTTCGAGTCGCGTCATTTATCGCAATCGCATCAAAGGCGTCGTCTTTCTTTTTGGCTGTGATTCGACGCGTGTGATGAGTTCAGGTCTCTATAGTCCGCTTTATGGTGCTCACGATTACTATCATGGCGCACTTTGTCCCACTGTTGTGGGCACTTTGATGCCCGCGCTCGATGGCAACATGGACAACATTGCCACCAATCTGCTCAGTCGCTGGATTGCACCGGCCAATGGCAAAGTGACGCCCTGGACACAGATTGATCGCGTACCTTGGATCTCTCAGGGCACCATAAAAGGTAGCAGCTGCCCTTTTAAACTAATTCAATAACCAATTCAAATTCTTTTACAGCTTTAAAAGGCGTCACACAGACTGTGGATCAAGTCACGGACTATCAAGTCGGCAGCCTTTGCTCGATTCTCGCAGGGATACAGCAGGGCAAGGTGGAGCCCAAGGTTTACAACTATTGCGTCTATGTATCACGTGGTTTACCCGCTTGGAATCTCGCTGTGGAGAAGCTGCCATTCTCAAATAATTAGGCTACTCATTCACAACTAGTTAGGCAATTTATTCAATTGGTTGTGAAGAGTTTTTAGTGCTAAGTAAAGTAATGTGAAATCAAAGTGAGAAGTCTGTTAGTTCTTACTACTTTTAATTATTGAATTTAATTCAAGTAGTTTCACTTGTTATTGAAATTTGAATTGTAAACCCAGAATTCTTAGGAGATAAGTAGCGATATAAAGAGAGCAAATGGTCTGCAAAATGTTCACATTGTAAGTCCCAAAATAAGACTGTCAAAGAAGACCAAAATAAAGTGTTGAATTTAAAATAGCCTTTAAATTCACGAGCTAAGAATATTAATCATAAGACAGCATTTTCTTGATGGAAGAAAATCTAGATAAAACTGGAACTACGTACGTAATATTGCTTCCCTTAGGCGAAATAAAAACTTTAATCTTTTCTATATAACCAGAAAACTAAATGAATGATTCATTATTTTCTATTCTTCTCTATATTAAAATTTGTATGTAACTATTTACAACATTTTCTATAATTTCATTTTGTTGCATTTAAAAAGTGCTTAAAATGCTTGAAGATTAAATATGTACAACATTTAGAATCACTTAACAAAATATGATAACCATTTCAAATGACAATTAGATGGATAAGATTAGCAAAAATGTGCTCTTAACTTACCTTAGTTGGGTGCAAAAGTTGTGTGTAGAATTAATTAGTTGAAGTTTCGTTTTAGTTTAAGTTGATGTGTCGTTGGCACTTGGTTTTTGTTTTTAATTTTTGTTCTTGTTTAATTTGTAGTTTTTACTTAGACATGATGTTTGAATTAAATCTTTGTACAAATTGTGTTTAGTTAAGATTATTGGAACATTAACCGTTTTAGTATTGCATTGTTTAACATTGAAAATTTGCCATTTGCTGTCATTTGAAACACATGCCAGAATCAATTAAATATCCTGTGCAGGATACCAAAAATTAGTTAAATTTATTTGTGATTATTATTTTTGTGTGATTGCAAGAAATTCTTAAATTTAAAACAAAGTTAGGTGAACTGTGAAAGGTGAGGTGCAAAGACAGTTAGACAGATTTGCTTAGTTATATAGTACGGGAATACGAATATAATAACAATTAGATTGTAAAGTGAACAATTTGCCAAACTGCTTTGTTATTTAGTTCTATAACTTGAGCGTGCCGTGGACTAAACACTTAAAAATATATTTTTTTAAGAGACTTTTTATTTATTTATACACTTTTCTATTTCCTTCTATTTCATTCCTAGCTAAATATGTGTTTCAACCATTTAAAAGAATATTTTTTAAATTCTTGGATATATTATTATTATTATTATTATTATTTTAAATTCCGTTCAACTTCATTTTTAAATATTTTTTAAAAAGATGTATATAATTTTTATTTCTATTGGCTTTATTTCTAACAAAACATTTATTTTAATCGTTTAAACTAACACTTTGTAAATGCTTTACTATTTTGTGTACTTTTCTAATTCTTTATAGTTTTCAAATAAAATATTTCTTTCTATTCCTTTCTCTTCGATATCTAGCAAATTTATTCCTACTAATATAATATTTTTATATTTTAGGTATAGCCATTTTGATATACTTTTAATGCATTTTTTTTTTTAAATACATATGTTCAACATTAATAATAATATTTATAAAATACTTTATTAACTTGTGAACCTTTTCATGTCTTTTGATTTTTACTCTTATTCCTACTTTCTACTTTATTCCTTGTTATTTATTTTATTTATTCTTTACATGATCGCTGAATTTTATTTAAATAACTTTTTAAATACATATCTACTTTTATATTAATTTTAATTTTAGTTATCAAATAATATGTATGTACCAAATAATATGTATTTTGACCCAAATAATAATATTTTACAGACATAATTCTCTTTTTTTGTTGTATTTTGATCCTACATATTCATTATTAAAAATCCAATTTATTTAATAGATATTCTTTCTACAGAATTTTAACTTGCAAAACTTGATTGCTAAATTGTTATTTCTGAACCAAAAACTTATTTACCAACCCAATCATTTTATGATCTACCTATCTGATTTTCTTTCACACATTTAATTCTCTACTGACATCACTTAAATAGTTTTAGCAAAGATATATCTAGTGCAATTTGTATTCGAATGAAAAATAGTTACGAAACCCAAAAAAAAAAGCGCAACTTAGGCAAAGTAATTATTTGTCGATTTTTTTTGTTCGCCCCATTTCAATGACAGCTATAAGAAATAGGCATCTTAAGGCTGAAGATATATGTGTGACATTTAAAGAGGCATCAGCATAACTTCTAAGCTGACAAACTGACAATCCGATGAGGCAAGGTCGAGTGTTTGAGAGAGGAGCGAATGTGAGGCCTGCTCCTTGAATGACACTAATAATTATCTATCAATTTGGCTGGGCTATGTGTGTGTATGTGTGTGTGTGTGTGTGCATCCCAGTTGCCATTTATTATCCAATGGCTAAGCTCAAGCCACGAGAGCTCTCTAAGCCAGAGTGCTGCGCCCATTTTGGGGGGCCAGCGAAGAAGTTGGCCAAACAGCAGCACACGCCCTTCTATTTATTTACTTAACTTTTACTCGCATCGTCGTCGTCGTTGTCGTTGTCGCTGCTCGTTTTTCTAATGCTCAAAAAAAGGTGAAGGGAGAGGAGAGAAGAAGAAGACGAAGCAGCAAGCAGCAGCAGAAGAAGAACGGGGTTGGGCCAAGGAAAGAGTTTGGCCCTCAACCTCAACCCTCAATCCACTTGACCTACTAACTGTCTGTCGCATTATGACACACATTTCATTAATTAGGCGCTGGCAGCGACTGAGCGACGGAGCGACAGCGAAAAATCTCGCAACGACCTTCGACGCAACCAATGCGGCGTATGCGTAATATTAGCGATTGCTCATCGAATTAGTGTCACTAAATTTGCATGTGCGTTTTAAATGCGACACGCCCGTCGTGCCTCTATTTTTGTGGCATATATAATATTTAAAAGGATCACTGCGTTGCTGCGTTGTCCTGCGTCGTCGTTCGTCCTTCGTCCTTCGATGTGTTAATGTCTCAATGCCGTGCCCGTGTAGCGTTTGCCAGTGTATAAATCATTTTAGTAGTAAACTGAGGTACATGCCACGCCCCCGCAACACGACCTCACACACACACACACCAACACACTAACACACATGTGAAGCTCGCCTCGCCTCGCCTCCTGCTGGAGCTTGTAACATGACAGGCGACAGCTTCAGAAACAGGATATTACATAACAGGCGCTGCCTTAACAGCGACCGACATGTAAATGTAAACTGTACGTAACTGTGAGAGAGTGTTTGGGTGTGTGAGTGTGTGTGTGCTGATGTGTGTGTGTGTTTGTTGTTGTGCTGTGATTGTTGTGCTGATTGCTTTTGTTGTTGTCCTTTTCGAATTGCAATTGAATTTCTAGCTGCCTTCCTTTTTTTTATTACGCGTATTTTTCGGGCCATTTCCCAGCTGCGTCGCAAACATACATTGACACACTCACACACACACACACACACAATGACAGACACACACACACGCATACTGTGACAGTTCACTTACTTCATTTGCTTATTGCAAGAATGTTGAAAAATGTCGTATAAAAAAACTTAAAAAACATTTTTTGCAACCTTGAATAAATTTGCGCATTTTGTTTGATTATTTTGATTAACTTTTATTTATTTGTAATATATGCTTAAAAAATGATTATTTTTTGTTTGCTTATTGTTGCTGTTGTTTTTCTTCTTATATATTTATTTTTAATTTCATATGCAAAAAATGTGTTACAAATGTTTTTTTCTTTTTCTTTTGTTTTTGTTTTTGTTGCTGAAACGCTTTGTTAACTTTGGTTAAAATTCTTGTTGTTGTCGAAGTTATTTATTATTGTTTATTGATGTAAATTATTTGATTTCTCTTATTGTTGTTGTTTTTAACTTTAGTTGCTGATGCTTTATCGCTTGCTTTTTTTGTGTTTTTGTGTTTTTTAGTTTGGATTATTTAAATCCATCCGCCGCGTTGCACACACAACAATTCTCTGGCAGAGATAAACTGAGACTGAGTCCGAGAGTCTCGACTCTCGAGACTTTTTGGCTTGCTGTGTGCTGTGTGTGTGTGTTTGGCGTTGCGTCCTCGCGGCAAAGGCAGTTGCATCCTTCTGGATGTGTGCTCAGCCACATCCTGGCCAAGGTATTCGTGGCCACGCGCCAAAAAGAGAAGCGAACAATGTTGCAAAAGCTGCTGCTGCTGCGCTCATTGTTGTTGCCAGCAGCAGCAGCAGCAGCAGCACAAAAATTCCAATTTCAACCGCGACTGAAACAAAAACAAAAAAATGGGAGGTAAGAGGGCAAAGGACACACAGCCGAAAGGGATATTCGCCCTCGCCCAGAGAGTCGTGTGGCGAGTCACGACGAGTCGAGTCGAGTCGAATTGAGTGAGAGAAAGAGCGCAACTTTCACCTCTCGTGTGCGTGTCCTCGCACAATATCCTTATTGTTGTTGCTCCTACTGCTGCTGCTGCTGCTTCTGCTGCTGTTATTTCACTTTCCATGCCATGCCATGTGGCAAGGGCCTCATCGTGGGGCACCACGAGGACCACAACGCCAAAGGGGCCCGACGCGCTTTCGCATGTGCTACAATGATTCTGCGTTTTCATGGTGATTTCGCTGCTGCTCGTTGTTGTTGGCAGCCCCAAAAAAAGCTTCGCGCTTTGTTATTGTGTCCACGCTCAGCACGTGACTCGGCCAGAGCTTTCTTATCACAGTTATCCTCTGCGGGAGATGGGAGAGGAGGGATGTGTGTTTTTGTCCGCCTAACTCTCTGTGTGCTTATTACTACCGTTTGTGTGCCAAGATTTAACGCTCTCAGGGCAAAGCTTTGCACGGTGGAAAATCCAGAATATTTTGGGGAAAATTTATTTGCTATCCTAAACATAATTTATATATATGATAAAAAAATAATATACATCTATGGAAATACAGTTTAAAAACCAAAGCACACAGAGAGAACAAAATCTAGATTAAAAAATCTTTATTTAAGTTTCTTTCGATCTTAAAAGAAAAGAATCTTAAAATAAGATTATTAGGTTTACAAGACTTTAAATCATGATTTGTGGTAAATTTGCATTCTAAGATTGAAAACATCTTATTTTACTATAAGAATAAAATTTTGATTCAAGAAAGTTTTATTATAATTTGAAAAGAAGATTGCAAATCTTGATTTAAGAATAAACCTTCTTGATCCAAGTTTTTATTCTTGATTTTAGCACGTTTTTTTTCATTTTTGTATTCAGCGTATTATAAGAATTGTTTTTTAAAGAAGCAAACAAAATTTTTTATACACCATAAAGGAATTTGATATTTTGGACAGACTTCTTATGCAAAGCATAATTAAAATAAATTGATATAATTTCATGGTACACACGTTTAAAATACAAGCATATTCAGCAAATTATAAGAATTCTTGTTTTTTTACGAGTTTTTCTTAACATCCAACCAAAAAATGAGTACACCATAAAAGAAATAGTTTAATTCGGACAGAATTCTATAAATTTTCAAATCTAAAGGATTATATTTTGATATTAAAACTATATAATCAAAAAATATTTCACACAAAGATTTTCGAAAAAGGTGCACTAAAGAAAAATTGCTCGAAGTATTATAAGCAGCGTTTCCCATAAGGATTTTTGCATGAGAACAATGGAAGAAATGTGTCTCAAAATTGAATATGCTTATCGAAGATCAATTTGTCTAGGGATGTATGTATGTAAAGTGAATCTATTTTCTTGGGGTTGATGTCACGAAAACAATCAATATGGAATTTAAGCCACAGAAACAATAGAGATTTTTTATTATTCTGTCAAAATATGTAGTTTAAAGATATCCAAGGGATAAAATATTTTTGTAAGGGGTGCATAAAATTTCTATTTTAGATTTTGAGTTGATTAATTTATTAAGAAAAGCAAGAAAGTCTTAGCATACATAATTATATTTCAATTTTCGCAAAAAAGGAGATTATAAGTACAAAATAAACGTAAAAATAAAAACGGTACCAGAAAATATTTAATAAAGAATTCTAAAGCAGAATAAATAAAGAAAATCAAACTTTCCTTAAAAAGTTTTTAATGTAGTTAAAATTTGTGTTTAATAAATCACTCAACTTAGATAATAAAAACGAATAGAAGTCCATAAAAAGTCCATAAGAGGTTGCTTAATATTGATAGTATATAGTATATCCAATAACTTACTATTTAAAGAAGTTATTAATTAGCTGTAATGATAATATTCTATCAGAAAATACTTTACCCTGTGTTTTTAAATCTTTTCAACTCTAAAGTAGTTCAATTGCTGTTAAAAAATATCGAATCCAAAAATTCCCCATTCTGCGCAAAGAATTAAATAGAATGAACTTAAGTTTTTGCTATTCATTAGATGGCCTTTAGTTTATTCTTTATTTGCATTGTACACAAAATACTTAAGAGCTAGAGCTTAAAGAACTAAGTACTACAACTCTCGGATGCCTTTCCAACTATATTATTTTGTACTTCGTGATTGTGGCATCCAGAGCTATATCTAATATCTAAAGTTTCGCATACGAAAATGACTGCACTTAGAGGTAGTTTGTTATTTATGTTTTTTTGTTTTGTTGTACGTTTCTCTTTGATTTCAATGCGTTTTTTGTACAAGTTTTGAACTTCGTATATTGCCCGATAGCTAGTTGAAGCTTTTTCTTTCTGGGGCTAGGGAATTGTGGACACAGTTAAAGCTTCCACTGCTTCCTCTATGCTGGTGATGCTTTTGCTTCTGCTCCGTTCGGTTTGTGTCTGTAAAAAAAAGTTCAGGACACCGAAAGCTTAGTTGTCTATTCAGCATTGTCTTTTGTATCCTTCGTTACTCACCACAGTTGCGTTGCGATGCGGGCAGTCGGCGTGCAAATGGTCCTCGCTGCGACAGCGATGGCAGCGCTTTGGCTGAGGTCCTTGCGCGCACTCCGAGGCAATGTGATTGGCGAATTCGCCGCAGTTGTAGCACCGCATGCGGCGAGTTTTGCGATTGCTGCGGCGAAAATAAGATGTGAATAAGTTAGATTATGAGATATTCATTTTTGTTGTATATTATTATACTACACAATTCTATTCTAAGCTATAATTCTAATATTTTTATAAATATCTTAAGCAAAACTATTAAAACCCATTTCACTCTATAAAAAAGTATTTAATAATTATAAATGTATATTTATGATTAATATTTTAATATTTATTTACTTAGCATACTATAATTTTTTATGAACCAAAAGAACCAAATCTGCGCTCCATAAAACTAAATGAGTTCCTAATAAAAATATATAATAGTTATGAACTTCTAATAAAAAAATGTATGTAACGCTTATACATAACAATACGGCATCGCAACTTTACGCCACAGAACTGAACTCGACATTTTATATTTATTATTATTTTTAAATTCAATTGTACGTCATTCTAATTAATAATTCTACTAAACAAGGTACAACTCATGTTAATATTCTCATAATTTTAAAGTCAGTTTAGATATTTTAACCATTTAGTCTTTAACCAAAATTATATATTATTAATATAATATTTTCAAAGTTATTTTTATGAATAGAGTTTTATAACTATGAACAAACGATATAATTTTATGCACACAAAAATTGCCTTACTTTCATATTTCCTTTTATTTTGGGAGCGGTAAGAGGTGTGGAAGAAATTGAAAAACAGTTTAAATTTGCGTGTAACATAAAGAAGTTTAGCCTTTAGATCTTTAAACTATAACTCTAGCAGTGTGTAAGATGTGGATAGTAAGAATGATGTACATTATTCAATAATATTATAAGAAAAGTCTTTATAGTGTTAACAATACCTATTCCTATGTAATATAACGTACATACGTTTGTCACTAACTTTTATGTTATTTAGACTGTCAATATTTTGCTACACAAATGTATTTATTACCGAAAGATTATAAATAATAAAATACAGAAATAAATAAACTTATAATCTATTTATTTATTATTAGCCACTTAGAATTTTAAGGTAGTAAAGTATACTTACATTCGTGGCCTGTAGGTGCTGCCATGGCAATTCTCGCCCTGTCTCCCCGAGACACGAGTCGCCTCCAAACCGCGCGCAGTTCGCTGACACTCGAACTCGACTTCCTCCTGTTCGCCCAGCGAGCGAAAGCCAGCCATTTGTATAACACTCTGTTAAGTGAGGGAATAAAATATATTAAATTGTGATATGCAAAGTGAGGAAGTGTTGTAAGTTCACCTGATGCACAAAGACTTCTTGGCCGCCGTCGTTGGGCGTGAGAAAGCCCCAGCCTTTGGCTACGTTGAACCATTTGCATTTGCCCAGACGCACACAGCCGCATTCTTCGCCAGGACTCGCTGTAATTACAAGAAACGGATTGAATTTAGGGAATCGTATGCAGGACAGTGTAGGGAAGTACGGGTTCAATTAAGAATATCCTGTGCGCAGACAGGCTGCAGTTTCGTATGAGTTTTTGTTATTCAAATGAGGGAGCAGCTGAACAACTCGAAAATAGAGGCAGCGTGTCCTTGTCCCATTTGCCGCAAGGCAACAAATAAAATATAGAAAAAACTCTATCACAATCTCAAAACAGGTTTTTATTAGAAATGCTTGAGGAGAGAGCTGGAGCGGAATAAGGCGATTGAAGTGAATACCATCCGAAATTGGAGTTGTTGTTGTTTTGCTGCTTCTTCCACATTTTATTTTTGGGTATTCATTTCTTTATCTATGGCATGCGTGAGTTTCATCTACAAATAATCTCACACACACACGAACACACGCATACGTAAACATTCCCATTCATTTGTTGTGCTCATTCATAACTTCGTTTTTCCACAGCGAGTTGTGCGTTCCATTTTCAGTTCATGCTTATCTTTAGCTGTCGTTTGCTTAGGAGTATCTCAAAGATACAACACAGATACTCTGTCCACTCACTCACTCACTCATCGAGCTGATAGCTCTTATCTGAAAATACATACGTGCACTTCTTGAGGGTGGAAAACTTATCACAACTTATTTTTCTTATTGAGGCATTTGTTGCTTATGGCTGGGAAAGTGAAATTTTTCAAAGTATTCGAAAATGATAATGAAAATACTTCGAGCACTTTCAAGTAAGTAATTTAGTTGAAGTTGGTATTGAACTGACATCTGCTATTAATAAAATGTTCGAAATGCACTTTTGTATCTTCCGTAATTGGAGCATCTCTTTAGCTATTTAAATTTGTCAAGACAAACCTAGAAATCTAATTTAGTATTTGTGAAAAATCTGTTTCCAATTGTCTCCGTCAGCTGTCTATGAAATCTCTAAATAGATTTCAATGGGATTTCTTTTCTCAAATAAGATCAGCCAATAAGCAACATTTGATCTTTCTGAAGATAAACTGAGGTTTCAGTTACAGAGCTCAAGTTTTCATTTAGATTTCTTTGCGAGCATAGTATTTTTTCAGTATTTTAATTATGTAAAATAGTTTCAATCAGTATTTTCAAAATTTAATCTGTATGTTTATAGTTCATTCGAAGTAGTTGCAATTAGTATTTTTTCAGTATTTTCAAAATGTGAAGTATTTCTGTAGAGTACTTTGAAAAGAGTTTCGATTAGTATTTTCAAATTGTTTACTATTTTTGTAGAGTTCTCTCAAAACAATTTAATTCCAATTTTTCCAGTATTTGTAAATCGTAAAATATTTGTTTAACATTTTTCCTGTATTCTTAAATTCTAAAATATTTTGTTAGAAACAGTTTTAATTAGTATCTTTTCAGTATTTGAAAATTTTTTCTTTAGTTTTCAATCTAAGTAGTTTTAATTAGTATATTCAAGTTGTAAAGTATTTCTTTAGCTTTTATTCTCATCACTTTCAATTAGTATTTTCTAGACCTTTAGCAACGAATTGTGAAGCTTCTCTTCAAATAAAATTTAAATTCAGTTTTCCATAAGATGTTATTCTAAGAATCTTTAATTAGTATTTTTAGTGTAAAGCATTTCTTTAGCTTCTCTTCCAACAAATTTCAATTAGTATTTTCTTCGACAACTCGTCCGCAACTGCTTGTTGTAAAGTATCTCAATTAGTTGATCGGCATGTAAATGTAGATGAAGATCTTTCGTTTGCATTTTGGGTCTCAAATTCAACCACCGCATGGCTGAGTGCGCTGGGAAACTTGTCTATTAACATGATTAGCGCTTAATTGTTGATGGAAAATCGTTCAAGTATAAAACTGAGAAAAGAAGCGCCAAAAAAATATACGAAACGAGTTTTGTAACGAGTGGTAAAAATATTGTAAGAAAATTATGGAAAAAATCGTTGAAGCAGAAATTGGTCAAGCTGTAAAAGTAATTCTATGCTAAGCTGATATTTTTTGGCTGGACAAGGGCGAGAGGGCGGTTTATAATAATGCAGTATGCAACTGCTGACCATGAGGGATGCAGCAGGGGATGCTTCGTGACGAGGGGGGGAGTGATAGTGTTTGCGATTTGCGATTTGAAATCGCGCTTCGAGGGTTGATCGAGGGTTGAGCCCAAAAAAAAAGAAGTATATAGAGAATTTGCCAATAAAAATGTGTCGAATGGCAAAAGCAAAACACAAAATGCGGACAAGAAAAAACGAACTGCGCAGTACATAAAAAAGAGCAAAACAAAAAAAAAAACAGAGAATGAGAGCAGCGATCGCTGTGGCCAATCAGCGGCGAGTTTGATAAGATATTTTTACGTCGACTTTTTGTTTTTCTGTGCTGGCTGGCGACATAAACAAAAGTGAAACTTGTTTTTGCTGTTTCTGTTTTGGGTACGCTATTTGGATACCGTTTAGGAGAGGGGAAAGTCCAAAGAGGAGGATGTAAACTTTTACCTGGCGCTGAAGAATTGCTGATTAAGTCCACTTGAGTATGCTCCATATTTCGTTTGAATTTTTATTGATTGTTGCGCTTTAATTGAATTTGTTTTGCTTCGTTTCACGTTGACTGCATTTTACACTGAACTGCAGATAGTTTTCTTCTAAACACACACACACACACACACACAGTTGCACTCACTACTCGCTGTTGCAGTTGCAGATACACACACGAAAAAACACAAAAGTGGAAATCGAAAGACGAAATCGAAATTGAAATAGTTGGAAAAACGCTGCCGCTGCGCACGACGCACTTCGTCAAACTGAATTGTGTGTTGCGTTTTACTATTTCTAGGAAGGCCACACTTTCCGAGCACACACACACGCACGCACACACGGTCACATAGATACAGCTACATGCACACACACAAAAACAGACAGGCCGAAAAATGTAGCTGTATCTTCAAAACAATATTCAAACGGCGACGCACATGATGAGTGCCCGAAATGAGTGTTTGAATGTGTGAGTGTGAGTGTATGGATAAGTGTGTGAGTGAGATATTCATGTGTGTGTGTGTGTGTGTGTGTGCGTGTGGAAAAACATTTGAGTCGAGTCGTGTCGTGGTGAGCATGAAACGTAAGCAGCGTAAGTGTATCTCACAGATACTTTACGTTGCGATCGCATGCTAAAGCGAGAGCGCAGCGTTTAGCATATGAATGAGCGAGAGAGCGACAGAGAGAGAGAGAGAGAGAGCATTTATATGAGAGAACGCACAATTTTAGAGAGCACGAGTTTTCGTTGCCCAAAAATATTTATCTGCGTTTCGAGATACAAAATTCCAACTGTACGCACACGCGACTTTTCGAATAGTATCTGCGGCTTAGCTCAGGATGATGCGCTGTTCTACTGTCGTATAACAGTGCATGTAACTGTTATACATCCCACTTTATATACATACATAGTATATAGTGCAATTTGCTGCCCACTTCTGATAGGCTCAGGCTCAGTTGTTTTTTTTGGAGGGTTTAAAAAACGCACACAGAAATCTCTGATTGGCGGCCCTAAAAAAATTGCATAAAAAAACTGCACAACAACCCGCACGGCACTCACACACACACGCACTCTGCCACACACAAGGGCGGACTTGCCACCCCGAAACATGAGACTGTTGCAAGATTATGCACACAAATTGCTAATGTCGCGTGCCACATTTTTCGATGTTACCCTCGCTCATTGTTGCAACAGCAGTTGGCGAATTGCTGCTTTTGTTGCTGTTGTTGTTGTTGCCCAGGACATGGATGCAATTTATCATGTGCCACGTGCCACGGGTGTGTGGCATGCCAAATTGTCGACCAATGCCACAAAGTGTTCGATGACAGCGCATCTGAGGCGGGGTTGAGCAATGAAGCGAGTCAAACTCTGGCGACTAATGTTGCAATTTGGTAAATGGACAAAACTTATGCGAAAAGTGCAGCTTGCAGCTTGAGAGTTTTCTAAAAATAATAGGAAAAATCGTAAAAGAAAATAGTTTCTCTATTATTTTTACGAGCATCAATAAAACTGTTTATTGCTAATGTGTTTCTTTTGGCAGATTTTCAAAGAAAACTACTTTAAATAAATTAAACAATTAATGTAATAACTTTTGCGATGTAATTTTTTATAAAACAATGCTAATCATAAGGAAATAAAGGATATGTTTAAACAAATTCATAAAAACTAATATACACTAAACATTATTTTTTCATATACATTTTCATTTACATTATTATAATATTAAAGGCTGTAAGAAAAACAATGCAGACAAGTGTAAATAAAATTATTATTTGAGGAAGTTTTACGTATCCGACTAATAACTTCAATTACCCAGAAAGTTGCCAAAGCTTATTGTGACTGAACAGTGCATAAAAATTAGATACTTATGTATTTTAAATTATTTAATAAATTTTAATTTTTAAACTAATTTAAATTAGATATAAATATGTATGTTAAACTGTCTAATAAATGACAAAATTCAATTTTTCATATAAAAAGAAAAAGACAGAAAATTGGCACATTAAAAAAGATAAAGAAGTTATATTTCCACTCTAGCTTGGTCATCGAGAAGTCAAGTGTTATTGTCACCAAAGAGTCTATTATGAAAGCGAGACGTCCCATCAGATATTCTATTACTACCGGTTTTACGTGTGTGAAGGATACAAAAGAAATAAAGTGAAAAGAATGAGACCGAATTGTTTAATTGTTGTTCATTGAAATACTAAGGATCTATAGATCCTATTTTGTTCTTTATTGTCTGACATTTCTTATTCTAAAATAAAAATGTTGACCAAAGAATCTTATTTATTTATTTTCTATTCAAAATACTTATTAATGGGTTCACAGAGAAACGAAATCTATATTGAAAAGAAGATTGCCAATCTAGAGTTAAGAACTTTTTTTAAGTTAAGAACTTTCGAGGATTCGGATAAGATTGTCTATGTGTGCTTATTCAAAAATCACTTTCGTTAATTAAACGAATTTGTAATTGACTTTTTTTCTTAGTTTAAATATTCTTTTGAATTCTTATCAATATTATTTGAAATAATTACATGTCAAACAGTTTCTGAATGTAAAAAATATATTTAAAAATTCGTAATACATTTCTTGAATTTAATTAAAAACGAATAAATCTATGCCGAGAAAATCTTATTTTAGTTGTGGATCAAAATATTTGACCAGTTCATTTTTTGCGCATTTAATAGGCATATGTTATGTTTGTTTAGTTGTTTTTTATGGAATCAGAGCACGAGTCCTTGCTGTGGCGGCTGCTGTGAGTGACGGAGGTCAGGCGAGGGTCAGTATGATTTTTATCTTTAATAAATGCAAACAACAACAGCAGCGAACTCGGCATTGACAACGTTGCAGCGATGCAGAGAATGAGAATGAGAATTGAGAGAATAACCGTTGGCTCAAAGGGGCGCTGTAATCAATATTTTGCCGACAGCCAAGTCCTTTCGTTTCTCTATTGTGTATGTGTGTGTGTGTGAGTCCAGACACAATAAGAGAAATGAAAATGGAAAGTGCCCATTAGGGATACGAAGCCGAAGCACTCACATGCGCATAATTGGAACAGGATTAACAAGGCAGAGCACAGAGCACAGAGCACATGGTGAATGCAATTGCCAGGACACTGTCCGCAGGACAGCTGGAGGGAGGGAGAGAGGGACGAATGGACCATTGTCCATTGCAGGACCCGCTCTGCATTTCCGGCCCAAAGCAGACACGCGCCCAGACAAAGGATGCTGGAAAATAATCCGCTTTAAGTAGATGAAAACGTTGCCAAACAAAAATTCGACTCGCGCCGCGTTTCCACATTAAATGGGGCAAAATCAAAGCTGAAATCTATGCAAAAATGCATAGTAATCATAAAACTGCATGTTGCATGCAAAGTGGTTGCAACTTGGTTGTAACAACTGCAGTTCACCCCCCGCAGCATGCGTTTGACCCGCCCCAGCACCTCGAGTTTTCCTCTCCCTTTCTCTCTCACTCTCTCTCTCTTACTTGTGATAATCTCCGCTGCTGCTGCTGTTGTCGGTGTCCTTTTTTTTATGGCAGAACGCACACACAATTTGCATGTTCAGCAGGAGGCCTGATTATTGTTGTTGCGATTGAGCCACAATAACAGGCGAGCATTCAAGTATCCGACTTTCACTCGTGATTGACACGTGATTGATGTTTCCATTTGCCACTGACAGCGCTCAGGGCAAGGCAAGGCACGGCACAACGGCAAAAAACGAAAACAAATACCCAAAAAGGAAACGGAAAATGGGGGCAAAACTGTGAGTACTTGTCCTGCAATTGCCATTAACATCTCTAGCTTCGTTCAAGGATGTGTCGCCTCTGAGCTGTCTTTGGCTTCAATTAGGGTCACTTGAAACAATGATGAATGAAACAATGAGTTATAAATACAAGAATTACTACTATATTGTGCTGCAAAATGCTCGAATACTAATAATAAGATTGTGAATACAAATCAATATATGAAAAGAGAGATCTGGTTTAAGGTGTGGAGATAAATCCTTTTCTTTAACCAGCTAATATTCAGTGTTGGTTTTACCCAATTACAGAATTATATTTGGTCTGAAAAATGCTGAAAGAGTAATCATAAAGATGTATGTTAAATATTGTTCTGTAAGTGAAATAAGATATGTATGTAAAAATTATATTCTTAATATTTTGTGTGTCTTTAAAAAGCAATTATTCAACATGAAAAAGTTCTAACTCTCAATAATCAATATAGAAAAAGAGAGATTTGATTTCAAGGATTAAGATTTTTGCTATTTCTGTTTTAATTCAATAATGATTTAATTCAATTAGAGAATAATTAATGAATCTGAAAAATGTTCTAGTTCTAATGGTAAAAAAATATAAATATAGATCCTTAGATGAAAAGAAATTTGGTTTAAAGACCAGTAAGAAAGTATTTTTCCTCAATCCTTCATGGTAATATTTAATGCTCATTTTACTCAGAGAATTATTATGGTTAGTTAATTAGTTAGTTAGTTAATTGGTTATTTAATTATTAAGTGGTCTAGTACTAAACTAAAAGTAAGTACAAATCAATATATACATTTGGTGAAAAGAAACTCTTAATTTTCCGTTAATATTCAATGATAATTTCAACCAATTAAATAAATTTATACATTTTACTTTAAGAGCCTAACAAAATATTAACAGACTATTCATGATTACATATCAAATATTTTTTAATTTTAGAATATGGTAAGTAACTTTTGAAGAATGAAGAATGGCTAAACCCAAAGAAGTAAATAAGAAAATCTTTAAGAAATGTTTGCTCCTAAAAGTATGCTTCACATTTTTCAACTACAAATGGTGAACTTCAGACATCACATAACTTTACTTCCTCTTCTTGATGGTAAACTTTTTCTTAACATTTTACATAATTTAGCTCGTAGCTTTCTTCAACATTTTCCAAATTAAATAAAATTTGCCGCTTGTTGATTTTAGTATGAAATATTTTGTTTTTATTTATGTCATTTTGTTTCGTACTTGTTATTAATTGTGGTTTTTCATTTAGAGATATTTTTAGAGATATTTTATATAATTAATAGGAATTTAAGTTGCGTTCAAATAATGTTTAATAATTTTTAGATTTACGCATATATATATATAGTCAATTATGGATCATCTTTCACTTCTTCGTCTGTTTATTATTTTCTTTTTTGTTTTGTATTGTGTTGTTTTTTTGCAATTGTGGCATAAAGGGTGAATGACAGAGACATCTGCATGTGTGTGTGTGTGTGTGTGTGTGAGTGTTTTTATGTATATATCGCTAACATTTTAAATGGATTTCAACAAAATACGATCACTAATTTAAGGTTTTAATTGCAATGTTTTGTTTCCTCCTCGTTTGAATGATGATTGCAAATGAAATTCGCTGCGTTTTTTTTTTAATTGTGTATGAGAACCAATTTTGTACATTTGTGGATACAAAAAACAATCAAGTCAATCAAATAGATATATAGATGTATATATATATATGTGATAATTTATATATATATATAGATGAATAACAAAGGCTCTACATGCACTCTATATGTACTTAATAGATATATGAGAGAATATACAGATAGAGAGATACAGATACAAATAGAGTTACAAATACAGATACATATATGGGGGGAAGGGGTGGAAATATTGATTCGCAATAAAAGTTGACATACATATCAAGTATAATTATACTTATCGAATAAATACATATAATGCAATATATTTGGATTTGATTTCTATCATTTCGATTCGATTTTTGTTTTGTTTTTTGTTTTTTGTTTGTTTGTTTGACCTAAATCAGAGTCACTTATAATACTAAGAAGCAGTCATTTATTCTCCATTTAAATTTACGTGTTGTCGTCACTTTTTTTGAATCCTGAAACAGATTTCAATTTACTGTACAAGTTGTATCTCCTCTTCGTTCTTCTTCATCTCACTACGACTACAAACGTGTGTGCTATTATAAATATATATGTTTTTAATGTATATCTATAATATTTATTGAATATGTTACAATGCATTTCGAAAAGAAATTAAGAATGAAAATAAAATCCTGTTGTCGTATGAAAAAAAAGTTCATTTCTAAAATATTTCCCTTTGTTTGGTGTAAAATATCGAAAGTGGGCGGGGCAAATGAATGTTGTTGTTTGTTGTTGTAAGAGAGTTTATATATGTTTGTATGTTATGTATTTGTATTGTATATAGTAATTCGTTCAGTCTCAGTCTCACAAATAGGAAAGTATTACTTGCTATTTATTGTATTTGATTTTGTTTTTCTTTTGAATATTTTAATAATGCACATAAAGTAAAGCGAAAAACTTGCCGAAAATATAACGAAATCACAACCAACAACCATAGAAAACCAAAATGCGAAAACCAACGAAAGAGTGAACAAAAATAAAAAATTCAATTTTGTGTATTTGTTTTTTTGTTTTTATAATTTTGATTATCTTGTTTTTATATTTTCCATGTATGTAGGTTCTCCTCGGATTTGCATCCGTCATTAGAATTAGAATTATGCGTATATAAATATTGCATATGCTTATAAATTCTCAATTACAATCTATGCATATATAAACTATATACTATATAATATACTATTGTATAATCTACGATTATCGCTAAATGTTGTTCTTTTGCGTCTTTGTATCGAATACAAAAATACAAAATGTTCAATTTTGCATAGTCTTAGTCTCAATTAGCGGGCCAAAACACACGCTGCGCCGCCCCCTCACACAAAAACAGCGAACAGCCACACCCCCGATTTACAAAAAGACGAACGCACGCAGCAGCAGTAGCAAATAATTAAAGAAGTTATTACGTATACGCCGCGTGCGCTCCGCAGCGCGTGCCTCTTGGGAGAGAAATACTTAAACGTTACGAATTGGTGTTGTTCCTTACAGTTAAGAGCTGGTATTTAGCTACAGTATATATATATGTATGTATGTATGTATATTATAGTGGATATATATGTATGTTTTGTATATAGTACAGATTTAAGATTAGACTTAACAGCTAGTCAGCCTCATTAATATTATAAGCTTAAATGTTACGTGTTTCAATTACTTGTAATCAGACAATGACAATTAATTAACTAAGCATTTCTTTTCTCACTTAACTTAACGACATTGAGAATATATATAATAATAAAAAAACGAAGACTAATTGAGAGCGTTTTCAATAATTTTGGTAAAGTTTCAAATACGAATTATTTGCTTATTTCTTTTGTTTTGTTGTTTTTTTTTTGGGGGGAGTTGTTTGAAATTGTTTCTAAAGGCGCAAAAGTAGAGAAAGTTGTATGGATAAATGTTTGCTATTATATATCTAATATATCTCTAATATATATATGCTATTTTTTGTTTATGCTTGGGCTCTAATATATTATGCGTATTTTAAATGGTATTTATTTAAGATTATGGTATTGTGTTTCATAATACAAATACAATATGTAAATGTAAATGTGGACAAATGGAAACAGTCAAAAGCACCGATTTTTCAGCTAAGTTTGTTTTTTCTTCTATTCATCTTCTGTTTTGTTTTGTTTTTGGTTTTTGTTCGTACTCAATATATAATAATCATAATGATAATCACTACGTGGCTAAATGTAATTAATACGCTAAACACTAATCGAATTAAGCAGGCATTCTCCTTTCATTTTTTTACTTTTTACTTTTTGATTCTTCTCTGTCTCTCGGTCTATTTACAAAATTCTTTGCACATAAAATACATATAAATATATATATTAAATATCGATATTGTATATATATTCATATATAAAATACGTCACATATGCCTCCAACTTGTTGTTTGTTGTTCTTATTGCTTTCTGCTCAAAATTTGGAATTGTAAGCAAATTGTGTTTTTTCTTTTTCCTTTCTCTCTCTCTTTCAGTGCTAACGAAATTCAAATAAGGCAACTTGAATCTAATTGTTTATGTACTATATATGATGTGTGTGTGTGTGTGTTTACTTTTATGCACAAGTGTATGCAAAAATTTACAAACTAAGCGCGCCTAAAACTCAAATCAAATTTAAATGCATTTTTCATGTTTCTCATGTTGTTTGTTGTTGTTGTTGTTACTTTTGCTTATTATTGAATTTCGCTCATTTATTATAAACAATGCTTCTTCTTCATTTCATTTAATATAAAATATTTATCAAAAATAATATGCAGTATATTTTTTTGCTGTTTTTCATTTCACATTTTGTTGGGGATTTTCTTTTTGCCAATTGTTGAGATCGTTTTCTTTTCTTGAAATGAGTTATAAAATTTTGAGTGGATTGTAAGTTTTTCTTTTAGGGGTTTTCCTGCCTATGTACACTCTAAGAATAATACCGTTATGTATGCTTGTGCTACAGTCTCGTGCGTCTGTCCGTGTGTGTGTTCTGTACTTCTTAAGTTTCTTATTTTTTTTTTGTTTGCTATTGCACTTTAGTTGCTAATTAGAATTTCCTTTTATTTTTTTGTTGCGCTCTCTACGTGCACTCAATGATCATGGGCTGATTGGAGGACTCAATGACCGAGGGTCGATTCTCCTGCGCCTGAACATGACCATGTCCGTGTCCCAGACCATGAGCATGACCATGACTGTGACCATGTCCGTGTCCGTGGCCATGCAGATAGCCAGCCTCCTGCTTCAGCGATTTGGGGGATAAATGATGGGCGGCTGGACCCAAATGCTGCAGCTGTTGATGCTCCGTTGGCTGCTGTTGCTGTTGCAGATGATGTGGCGCATTGGGCGCTGTGGTCAGCAGCATGGGCGGTGGCTGCAACAGGTGGCCAGCTGATGGTTGTTGCTGCTGTTGCTGTTGCGATTGTTGCTGCTGCTGTGGATGTGGCATATGCAAATGCGGCGGCTGCGCGTTGCTGCCGAGCGGTATGAGACGCGGTGGCGATTGACCGCCCGTCAAATGCCGCAGACTCGGATGCACCGCATGTCCTGGATGCATATGCTGCTGCAGCTGCTCGTAAGCCTCGCGAGAGTCCGGCTCCGGCAAGTCTTTGTCTGCATTAAAAATATGAATTTAGCATGTGGAAAAAGCGAATTTGGAAACTCTCAAAACTCACCTAGACACTCGGAAGTCGCTGCTGCGGCCATGGCCAGCTCCTCCTCCAGATTGTTCGGTTTGCAGCTGGTGGTCTTCCAGTGTGTGCGCAACCCTGACGCACTGATGTACTTCTTGTCGCATCCCTGACACACATACGGCCGATCGTTCGTGTGCAGTCGCTTGTGCAGCTTCAGGTGCACGAATTGCGTGAACTTCTGCGGACACAGATCGCAGGCGTAAGGCTTTTGGCCGCTGTGCAGACGCAGATGAGTCTTCAGATTCGAGGTGCTCGAGAAGCGCTTCTTGCAGATGTCACACTGATGCGGCTTCTCACCCGTGTGCACCAAATGATGCTTCTGCAGATGCGCCAATTGTGTGAAGCTCTTTGTGCACACATTGCACTTGAACGGACGCTCGCCGGAATGCGTGCGGAGGTGCACCTTGAGATTGCTCAGCTGACCGAAGGTCTTGCAGCACACATTGCACTCGTAGTGCATTTTGCCATCCTTCTTCTTCAGCGGATACGGCAGCGAGCGATAGCCACGTGATGCCAACGAGTTGGGACTCAGCGGACTTCCGCTACGCGGACACGAGTTGCCATCGGGACTGAGGCTGCTCGGTGGCGAAATGCGCAAGGGGGACAGACGTTGCAACGGCGTCAGCGGTTGCATCAACGGATGATTCAACATCTGGGTGCTGCTCTGCAGCAGATGCAAATTCGATGCCGAGCCGCCGCCGCTTGAAGCATTCGACTGCCGGTCGAAGGGCGAATGCGAACTGTGCGGGGGAGAATGGAACGTGGAGGTGGCCGCATGCAACGATTGTGCTCCCGGGTAGCCAGCATAGCCCGCATAGTTCGGCGAATGCGCTCCAGGCTCGTAGTGTGATCGGGATGGGGAGTAGATGACATTGTGATGATGATGCGACGTTGGGGGCGGTGGCGAGCATTCACCCTTAATCAGAGCCGCGCATTCTCCCTTGATCAGCGTCTCACGTCTCAAGGACAATTCCTGTTCGGGCAGTGGCGGCGCCAGCTCCTGCGACTGTCCCAGATTCGAGCTCGAGTCGGGACTCACGGCGTTGCCATAGCGTTGCGACTTCTTGTAGCTGTAGGCCATCTCAGTGGGTGAAGTTGGCGGTGGCGTTGCGGCATTTGCCTGACGACACGCATTGGCAGCGGCTGCTGCAGCCTCCAAGCGATGCTGACTGGTCAGAATGGTCTCCAAAATGCTCGAGCTGGGCTGCGAGAAGCGCACATAACGATCACCGCTTAATGCGGGCGGATCAGCCTCGTAGTAGGGTTTGCTCAGCGGCACAATCGTGCGATTGTGCTCCAACACAATCACCGTGGAGGACGCAGGCTGTGAGTTTGTTGGTTCCATCAGCGTTGATTCCTCACCCAGCGTTGTTGTGGTGCTAGGTGGACACAGCGCATCCTCAGCGGCAGCTGCAGCATGCAGTTCATGCAGCTCCTCATCCTCCAGACTCGCTGTGGGCGCCAGATGTTCGTCGACATCCTTGAGCGGTTCCTGCTTCACGCAGCTCTTGTTCTTGAACTCGTACTTCAGCGGCATCTTCACCTTGAACTTGCGGTACTCGTTCTTGTCCGCCTCCGGCTGACAGCTGCTGGGCGTGGCCGCATGTGGCGGCGTGCTGGGCGCTGGGGGCGTCACGCTGCTCGGCTTCTGTGCTTGCGCAATCACCGTTTCCTTGGGGGCAATTGCCTTCTTGGAACAGTCCAGCACATAGTTGTGCTCGCTTTCGCTGTCACTCGAGTCCTCGGGCGGCGTCAGACCATCCTCCTGGCACTCGTTGCTGTGATAACCCTCATCGGAGCGCACCGAACGCACGCTGCCATCCTGCGGCGTCAGCTGATGCTCGTAATGATGCTCCGAGACCGCCGAGTTGACGTTGTCCTTGTCACTGCAGCTGTTCAAAGGCGAACGGTCCTGTCCGATGATAACAGACGCATGTCGACTGTGCTGTATGTGCGGATGTGCGCTTGTGGTCGTCGCTGGCGTCGTCGTCGTGGTGCTGACATGTGCAGGCGGGCTGCCGCGACGACAGCATTGCGTGGAGGAAGCCGAAGTGGGAGCAGCAGCGGTTGAGGAAGCGGGTGTGGGAGCAGCGCCTGGCAGATGCAGACCCATCACGTAGGTAATGTGACTGACAGCCACCTCGGCGGGAATTTCGGGTGCAGCGGGCATGGCATAGTGCGGTTTCTTGTGCGGCAGTTCATCATCCTCATCCTCATCCTCCACATCCACATCCTGCTTGCAGGCGCCGAAAATGGTGCGCTCGGGATCCACATCGTAGCCAAGGCGGCTGGCAAAGTCCTTGCAGTACCAGACCATCAGTTCCTCGTTGGGCAGAATATCGCGGGTGGTATAGAAATAGATGTTCTCCTGATGCTGACAGGCGACCAGATTCATCACCTGCAGACTGTAGGCGGAGGCCACGTAACGCATCCAGTTGGACTGCGAGCGATCCGAGCCATCCAAATAATAGTAATCATCGTCCTTGAAGATCTATAGGAGAATGGAGATCGAGAGGTAAAGAGTGGGAAATTGAGTAAATTGCGAAGCAAAAGCCAACAAATAAACACAAACAACAAACACAGTGAAGCAAGCGCAATAGATTAAAGTTAGAATGTACAGAGATGAGACAGCAAGTGCAGTAGAAAGAGACAGAGATAAGCAGAGAGATAGAGGTAGAGGTAGATAGGTAGATAGAGAGTGCGTCACAAATAAAATCAAAGCAAAAGAGGTGGTACCTTAATATTCCCGTAGGTTATGTGGCGTGTTCCCTGCACCTGATTCAAATTCGAATTCGAATCCGCAACAAAATGCAAAATTGTAATTTGGAATTTGTAGTAGTATATATCGTTTATATATAGTAATTTGGGGTTTATGCACATGAAATTAAAAATTCAGAGAAACCAGTTGGTTAGTCGCAGTTTCAATCCAAAAAAAAATAAGTAAGGTTAATCAACCAAAAAGAAAAAGCCCAAAGACTAGTATTATAAAGCGGTTATATAGCGTAGTTGTGTATGCTTACCCGCCAGAAATATCGCGCCTTATTCTTATCATTTGGATAGTTTGAGGTTGGAATGCCTTCGAAAGGGCCAAAGCGTGTGCCACGCGGTATCACGCCGCTGCTCCAAACTCCTTCAGTCTGTAAGTAAGCGACAAAAAGAGATGACCAGTTAATATACTACTTAGAAAGCATGCACTATTGTTCTCACCTTAACATTTGGCGTTGAGTAGACCATCGAGGACTTTAGCGTCAGACTGCGCGGCAGCGTTTTATCCGCCCGATTGGGCAACCCTCGCTCTGCCTGCACATCGGGCACCAAATAGACGGCCAAACGTTCAAAGTCCTCTTCACGCATGCGCGTCACATCGTAGTCTTGGCTGCCGTCGGGCGTTGGGCTGCGACTGCGGCTGCGGCTGCGACTGCGCGAGCGACGCAACAGCTTTGCAGCGTGCTGTGGATGCGCATGGTGTTGTTGTGGATGATGTGGATGGTGTGGATGATGATTTGCTAGCGCGTGTGCGTGTGCATGCGCATGTGGATGATGATGCGCATGTGGATGCTGTATGGCTATGTGTTGTTGTTGTTGTTGCTGCTGCTGCTGCTGTTGTTGCTGGACATTACTCGACGTCTTCATGCTGGCTGGCGTTGGCTGCGCTGACGCTGACTGTGACGCCGACTGCGGCTGCTGTGGATGCTGATGAAGTCCATGCATGTTTGTGTGTTGTTGTTGTTTGTTCTTGGTGATGCTTTTTTTTTTTCTTTTAGCTACTTGAGTATGCAGCTGCTGTGTGTTGTTGCTTTTGCTACTGTTGTGGCTGTTGCTGTTGTTGTTGTTGTTGTATTGCTTAAACTGCTAGTTGAAGTTTCACTTGATCTGCAAGAGAAAGAGAGAAAGAATGATTTAGTGGAAGCTTTTGACTTTTTGCTGCTTTTCACTTTTTTTTTTTGTCAGAACTATTAATAAACACACACAGAATGAGTGAGTGAGAGAAAGAGAGCGCTTGACAGGCAAAGCTTCGCCCACTCACTCAAAATTACACTCTCTATGCATGTGTGTGTGTAATGCAGTGTTGCATTCGTATTTCAATGGCGGCAAAACAAGCGTAAGCGTTAACGACGCGACGTTGACGACGCCTCTCTTCGGCAGCTCGTCGCTTGCGCTTGACGCTCGTCGTAGTTCAAGATTACGGCCTTAATGGAGGTTACGCGTTCACGTTCAGGGGCAAATCTCCTGCCTCCACCCATTTCACCCCCCACTCACCCCCCTTTTACACACCCTTTGCTGATTAAAATGTAAATTATGCTAAAAAAAATAAAATAAAATAAAACTCACTAACTCACTTTTGGCCAACTGCGCTTTGTACTTTCGTTTTTTCATGCATTTATATAAAAAGAGTTTTGTTTCTCGATTCTCGAATTAATTAATATATTCCTGCTAATTGAGTTGCCGCACTGAATAACATTAACTCATTATTGCTCCGCTTTTGATTTGTATTTTTATTTAGTTATTTTTATATTATTTGTTGTATTTTTATTTTTTTTATGAATTTGATTTTATTTTTTCGCTGCTTTGCTCTGCTTTTTGGTTTTTTTTTTTTGGCACTTTTTGTGCTGCTGGCAAATTACGCATCACTTTCCGTTTCGTTGCTGGTTTTCGTGCTCGCTATATTACGCATACGCCGCGTTCGCCCAGCACAAAACAAAACCAAAATGTGCAATTGCCTTGACAAATTTTGCAAATAATTATGTATTTCTTTTTTTTTTGAAGGGATAATTTTTGTTGAATTTGAGGATACGTGTTTGCTACAAATTGTTCATGGCGCACCCGGCGACAACGACCACAACGACGACGACGATGACGATGACGATGACAACGACGACGACGTCCGACCGCAACGCATTCTCGATTGCACTGAAGCACCTCACAGAATTCAGTGTCTTCCCGTTGGATTCTCTCTGTACATTACACATACACACACACATACACATATATAGTGTATATATAATATATAATATTGCCGTTCACACACAGTTGCAGCTATGCGGAAATGTACAACACAAATGAGAGTGGGGGGGTGGGGGAGGCAAAACAAATAACGAGACGAAATAGGAAAATAGAGAAACGGCGAACAACAAATTATTAAACTAATGTCGTGCAAAAGTTTTTGTTAGAATGAACGTTGTGCCCATCCACACAGACGCGGACCGAGTGAGTGTTCCCACTACTGACCCACATACAAGCGCACTGCATGCAACCGGCAGCAGCAGCAGCAGCAGCGGCGACGGCGACGGCGACAGCGGCAAACGTCAGCGGAAAAGACGGAGCAAAAGCTCACGCGCTGCACCCAAAAAAAATAAAATAAAAGCCAGTGAGAGCGAGTCAAACCCGGTAGCCTAGCCATTTTACCCGGCATAGCGAATGCACTCACTCACACTCACACACACACACACTCACACACACACACACTCACACTCACTCACACTCGCACACACACACACACACTCAGACTTGCACTCATTTGATTTTGTGGCGCCAACGCAACAAAGTTTATCGCTCAACGTTGTTTTTGTTTTGGTTTTTCGTTTTGCTGTTCAAGGGTTGCGCGCAAAAGCTTTCGCCGCCTTTTTGCAAGCAGCGAATTCGCTACGCGACGCGGCGAATTCAAACACTGCTGGCCAAGTCCACAGTGGTTGGTGGTTGCAATCTATCCGTTACTTGTTCTCTTCTTCTTCTTGTTGTTGTTGTTGTTGTTGCTGTTGCCTGAAGCGCAATCATAAATTTATTGTGCAAGGCTGCGGCGACTGTCGACGCAGCTACAGTATTGATGAGCCACATTTGGCAAGGGAAATGCGCTGACTGGCTGTCAGCGGCAGCCGCATGGAGCATGCCACAAGTGTGATTGATGCCCCAATGGGCAAAGCCAGCTGCTTATGCTAAGATCCTTTAACAATGAGCAGGCAAAAAAAACAGCTAATAAAATTGAGCAAAGTATTCATTATGTAAAGTATGCTCGACTATTCTATTTTAAGGCAGTGAAAGTATAAAAAATTAAACTCTTATTTTTATTGCCACAATTACGAAAAGTGAACCAGAATTCCAAATTTAAAAATTAGTAATTTTATATTACCATATATTTAAAATTTTATATTATTATATGATTAAATTATCATATTATCATATTGTTATATTCGTATTATTTATTTATGCCACAAATATTATAAGCAATGTATTTTCTTTTATTTTATTTGCAATAAGTTGTCTAAATTTTTTAAAGATAGAATTATAAGCTAAAATAAAAGTATACTTGAGAAGTTAACAGTCTAGAAATTCTAAATTTAAATTTAAACATATATTTATTTTTTTTTAAATTGTACTAAATAAAATCTACTTTTATGTTTTCCCCAATAAGTTGACAATCTTGCATCATAAATATATTAATAAATCAACAGCTACGTATGATCTCCAATTTCCTTCAAATTCTAATCAAAGGACAAAGCAAAGCTCGCACTTCAAAAAATTCAATACCAGCCAACAATTTGCAACCTTCGAGCGATCACAAAACTTATTAATAAATCAGCCACTGAAATGTTCCTTCCTACATTTGCGTATACTTAATAAATTGTGAGCGACAAAGAAATGCGGAACTCTACACCGCGGTGCTTAGCAATCTAATCAGGCAATTGATTGTTCCACTTCTTAAGTGTTTTATCATAAGGTAAATATTTGCTGATGATGACAAACTCACCGCTATATTGTTTTCAGTGCATTTTCGTAACACCAACTGCTCGTCGTTATATGTTTTGCTTCTTTGTTTTCGGGTTTTTTTTTGTCGAAGGGAATAATGCCGTAACAATATCTGTGAGCTACACGCACGTAGAATGCGAACTGCGGCAACGTGCAGCATAAATGAGAACTTTTTGCCCAGACAATTGGCAATGGCAATGGCGGCAACAACACGGATGCAAAAAGATACAGATACAGATGCAGATACAAGTGCAGCTGCAGATACTGTATCTGTATCTGTAGCTGTGCACTTGCACTTGCATTCGATTCTATTTTGATGAGTGCGGAAATGTGCGAATTTATTTTGGCTAGCTAAAAGGTGTATGCAAATGTGTGTGTGTGTGTGTGTAAGAGTGTATACATATATACATATGTGTGTGTGGGTGTGGGCGCCATCAGAAATGCAGACTGTGTTGTTCACTTTGTTTGTTGTCGATTTTATTTTTGGGGTTCAATTTTGCAATTTATTTGTTTTTCTCAATTTATTTTTGGTACTTTCGATTTTGCGCTGCGCCAGCTGCCAAAAACAAAATAAGGTTCTCCTGCCGATCCGATCCGATCTATTCAGATGCCATACTTTCGCTGGCCACGCAATCAAAATTTGCATTCACACAGATTGCGTTCTATTGCCTTAACTCTAGGAAGTCGTCAGTCAAGCAAGGCAAATTATACACATTACACATTACACTCATTGCACAGATAGTGCGCCAAAAAGCTTTTCGCTATCGCTGTGAAAAATGAAAATAAGCAGCTGCACACACACACTCACACACACACACATGTAGTGTGTGTGTGTGTATTAGAAACAAAAAGTAAAAAGCTCAACGCTTTGCGTTTCTAATCATCGCACAATTGCATTTGAAGGACACGAGACGAACAGCGTAGGGCACAGCGAGGGGGCAGCCGAGGGGGGGTTGGAACAGTAAGTGAGGGGTTCGTTGGGGAAGGGGGGTGGAGAGAAATTTGCTTAGAGTTGCGCAGCAAATTAAAAATAAATAAGAGGCACAAACACACACATAACATATGCATAGAGACGAACGCATTTCGTGTTTACGACATAATCGAATAGTGCAGTGAGCAGTGATAGACGTAAAGTATACCCTGCAAATTTAGCTAAATCAGAATTTTATTTACAAAAATTATATGTTGGCTTTTACCTAACTAACTAACTAACAACTTGAAAGTGGGAATCCTTAATATTTGTAAGTCTGTTAATTATTATTATTAAGTTGAAAAAAAATAAAAATAAAAATAAAGATTTTGTAATAAGAAAGTAAAAAAAAAGATAAGAGATTTTAAAAAGAATATGCAGTTTATATTCAAGTAATATTCTTTTAGCGATTCAATAAAAATACCATATTTTATTTATAGTATATATACATTTAGTATATGTTTTGTATAATATTATTTATATCTACTCTTTAAATTTGCTATATTTCGTATATTCATTTCTTTATATGGTTTTATGAAATACCAAACGCAAGATTATAGTATTTTTTCTTTAGTATGTTTACATTTGAATACAAATTATATATTTAGAAAATACTTTTACTCATTTTAATACTATTTTTAAATTCTTATAAAACTATTAAATAATCTCTCTTATATTTTATATGATTACTTTCAATTGAGCATTATTTTGGCTTGAGTATATTCTCAGTATATCAATCTACCCCGCTAGACAAGCAATAAATATTCGCGCAACTAGAAAATTGTCAAGCGAAACGACTCGCAATGAGTTTAACATTCAACTTGAACGCAGGCGACCCGCTGACGATGTCGCTGCAGTCGACGCTGGCGTCGTCATCAACGTCGTTGTCGGAGTGCATTTGAATTTTGATAAGCTTTTGCACATTGCGCATACGCCGTGTGTGTTCGCTAGCTATGCGAGTGAACTACACATCTGCTTTTCTCTAGTATATGAGCACATATGAATAGATTTCGAAGTATTCATGCAATGCTCATAATAATTTTGTTATTCTAGACTGTGCAAAAAAACTTCCGCAACGTTGCTGTTGCTGTTGCTGTTGCATCGATCTTTATCAAATTGCAATGGGGAAGCGAAACGTTGCGAAACGTAACGAAACGAAACAAAAACAAACAGAACCAAATGGCGATATTTCGATTCAAGGACAAGTGCGCGATAGGCAACGGGAACTGTACTAACCGCAGGCCCATATACTACCTATATACAAAGTATATATGCACATATATATAACTGATAACTGCTGCAACAAAAGGCCATAAATCGCCAGTCCCTGGCAAAGAGTGTGAGAGAGAGAGAGAGAGCGAGCATTAGAGCGAAAGAGAGACTCCCCTTTGGGTGGCCTTGTGAAAAGCTATCTAGGAAATCTACGCGTATCTGTTAAGTAGTCTCAATGAATAAACAAATTTTACGATGTATTTATAAGTGCAGTGCAAATATTTGCGTTTAAATGGGATTGAGCTACTATACAGTTCGAAAATGGGTAAAGAAATGGGAATCTTTTGGGTCACTTTGCCATTTCTAATCTAAGTATTGGTAATTCCATTCAGTTGAACCAACTTTGAACTAGTTCAAACCGATTTCAAGGCAATTACAAGGGCAGTTCAAGTTGATTGTCAACTAGGAAAAGGGAAGATAAAGAGTCAGCTGCGATCTACTTCAACTTTTGTAGTACGTGATTCCTGCATTAGAAAGTTTTATAAATGATAGCTATTTATAGTAATACTGTTGTTATCTGTAGTAGAAATCTTTGATAATACGATTATCATTTATCTTTATTGACTTAATATAAAAGTATAAAGTGTTTGAAGTGCTGTCCTTAACAATCAGCGCATTCATTAGCTTCTTAGATAATAATAATATTATTTATGCCATATTTATTGATTTGTTATAAAAGTGGGAATATTTGAAGTGCATTTCCTTGTAATCAGCTCATTCATCGTTTAGTATTTATATTTATTGAACTATTAGAAAAGTACAAGTATTTCTAGTGAATCAGCAATTTATATTATATTATTATTTATTTTTATAAAGTACTACAGAATTATAAATATTTAAGCTGCTGTTCGTTGTAATCAGCGCAAATATCATTTATATTTATGGCTTTATTATAAGAGTCGAAATATTTCAAGGGCTTTCCGTTGTGATCGATTTAAATTTATTTCAAATTAATTGTTGTTTTATTATTATATAAAATTATATTGCATTTGACAGTTAATTTCTTAATTTGTATTATTATATATTTATATTTTGTATTATATATATTTTATAATAACTTATTAATTGTTATTTTATTTCGTTTCATTTCATTTTCTTTCATTATATTATATTTCTCTGTATTATATATTTATATATTTTATGTTCTTTCTTATTCGTTTTTCTTTTTATTAATTGTCATTTCATATAATTTCGTTCCTCATTTTTGTGAGTAAGTATTTAATGCTGAATTTTTTTTGTGGCGTATTTATTAGGCATTGTTTTTATTATAATTGTATGCAACACAAAATTGAGAATTCATATTTTGTTTTGCTTGATTTCAAATAAAATTCTTTTGAATTAATTTGCTTGATTTATTAAATTGAATTTCAAATTCTCTTTCATTACATTACACATTGTTTATTATATTTCTTTGGGTTAAACGCTTTTATACATTTTTATATCGTATTATTCCTGCTTGATTATGCATTTATATAAATGTGTTTACATGATTTGTTTTTCGCTTGTTTTTTTATAGAGTTATTGACTCAAGTGAATAACAATATTTATTTGTGTTGAAATTATATATTTGCATAAGCATTTAACTGCACGACAATATTTTCAAGTATAATTTGTTCTAGATATTCGCGCTGTCAGAAGATCTCAACATTTTAATGATCTATGACATATTTGCTTTAATCTATTGACAGACTGTTGCAACACTTGCTTAATTGCGGCATAAATTATGATTGTTTATGTGCAACAACAATTTGCATACACAAAAAAGTGTTGTTGGCGGGCGTGTTCCAACCCGGAAATGTAAATGCAAATACACAGAAAGAGAGAGAGAATACTCAGAGTGAGAGAGAGAAGGAATGAAATAATAATAGCGAGCGCGACAAATATCTGACAGAATTGTTGTAACGTTTTGAGTACTCGCATTTATTTTATGTGCATGCAAAAGCGAAACGAAAACGAGATAAACAAATAGCTCAAAGAGAGTGGAGAGGGGGGAACTTTGGTGCATTGCATTCAGCTGATAAAATAAAATTGTGTGCGCCAAGTCACATGTGAGTGTGTGCAATATAATTGCCAGAGCTTTTCGAAGGGAGGAAAGTGGTTAAAAGGGAGGTAGTGAGGTGGCGAGTGAAGAGGAGAGTAGCTAGTCAGTCAGCATCATCATCATAACCTTGAGTCACAAGACGAGAATGTGCATGCGAACGGAATGCAAAATGTATCTGAATCTGTGTAGCTACACGTAAAAGTATCTCAAACAGTTTTGTTGTGCTGTGTAGCGATGCGACCAGCAACAATAACAACAACAACTGGTAATTAATATATGCAATTCAAGGACAAAATGCGATTATAATTCAATTTATGCTAATTAAAATGTTCGCTATCAAAATGTTCACAAAAAATGTGTTGTAAATATATTCTGTATCTACACTAGAAACAGAGAGAGAGAGAGAGCGAGGGAGAAAGAGACCAAGAGTGAGTGAGAGAGAGAGAGAGAGTGCAAGAGTGTGTTAGAGAGAGACAGAGACAGCTTGGGCCATCCCCTCGCTAGGGACTTGTGAAAAAGTATTTGTTGCGGTTTCGTTGCACTTTAACCTTGAAATTTTGCTGCTCAACTTTTTTAGCGAGCGCATGTGCAATAGCTAAATGCAATTACTCTCGCTCTCGCTCTCTCTCACTCTCCATCTCTGTCTCTCTCTCTCTCTCCCTCTCTGTCAGTTGCTGCCTCTCTCATTCGCCCGCTTATCAATTGCTGCTGTTGCTTTTGTTTTTGTCGCTGCCCGCATATTAATTAGTTTTGCAGTCGTTCGCTTTGCTGTCGTATTGCAGCCCTTTTCCCCACCACGTCACCACCCACTCGACCCCCACCTCCTTCTCTTGCTCACTCAGACAACTTTTAAACAAAAATTTCATTTTTATTTCAACAATTAAAAGCGAAAGTATAATTTGAGACCTTAACAAATCAAAATGCAAAATACAATTGTTGTTTTTTTTTTGTTCTGTCTCATTCTCTCCATCAATAAATCAACCAGATATATATATGTTGTTTATAAATAATTATACAGCTTTAACAATTGCTTTTTTTTATTACCCTTTCGGCTTTGACGTAGGTCGTATACTCGGTAAGTTTTACTTGCCTAATCACACACAAATGCAATGCCAATTTTCTATAGTCGTCTTATCAGTTCGCTTACTTGCAGTTTAACCCCCTCTCAACCCCTTCTTGTTCGCTTATCAGCTGAGTTTTCTTATTGCGCAGTGAAAGTTTTTCGTTCCTTTGTTGATTTTAATGTTTGCTCATTTAACAGTGCCGCTTTGTGTTGTTGTTGTTGTTCATTTAAGTACGCACATTAAACGTTGCTTGTTTGTCGCTTGCATTTCGTGTAGTTAGAATTGCATTGCGCTACACTGCAGCGAGTGGGGTATATTGATGCAAACAGTCATGTTGCACGGTGCGAATGAAACTGCGCCTAGAAGTATGCTCTAAAATTTGACTAAGGATATTTAGTACAACTTTTTATTGTACTAAGAGATTGAATCTCTCATTATTGAAATATATATTTCTTCAACAATTTATACTCATCTCTTTCTTGAGACTTATTCCTAATATAATATATCTTATAATGAGGTATTTTAGTACATTATATGTATGTATATATATAACTACAAAAGCTGTTATCAATCACTCAGTTGTTATAGACACAATTGATTGTAAGTCCTCAGTTTATTTTTAGAGCAAAGATTAGTCAGTCTGGCATAAATAAATACACGTATGTATAGAAATATAGTATTCAAATTTTGCAAATAATTAGCACGCTAAAGTGCACTGTGTTGTTGCATGTACATTTTAAATTGAAATGAATTTTATTCAGTGACGTCAAATGTTTTTATTTGAATTGAATACTAATTCAATTTAACACATTTGCAATTGTGTTAACATTTTGTTTTCTTGTATTTTGATTAAGTAGTTGAGCTTTAAAGTGCTATAAATACGCAATAAAGAAATAAATAAATACACATTTTAGGAAAAACTCATTCAGGTTAAACTCAACATCATAAATAATAATTATAATTTGTGATAATGTTCAAGAAATAATATAAATACTAAACAAATTTGCAATATCGATTGCATATTAATTGTGGTGTTTATATTTTGTTTGCAATTAAACCCAAAATTATTTTATTTTAAATTTTAATAATAATAATAATAACAAGAATGAAAACTACAGTCAAGTCTGATCGACAAATTAATAATAATAACTTTAATAACTTTACAGCTTGAAATAAAATACAATGAATTAATTATTTATGTATCTTATTTCAAATTGAAATCTCAAATATTTTCTTTAAAATGGAAAATAAATGTATGTTCTCATAGCAAGTCTTTTCTAAATACCTGAAACTAATGAATGACTTCTATGGAATACATTTACTGATCCATAAATCCATAAATTTAATGATTAATTGCTACCAAACTGTAGCTCATATCAAAACCCTTTAACAACTGTTGCCACCCACTTGCCGTGCGCCCAATTCGAGGCATTGCATCATCTGGTGAAATGGCAACTTGCAACTTGCAACTGGCAACTGGAGGTCGCTGAACTCAAAGGTCAACTGCCAGCCAGCAGCGTGAACTGCAGCTGAGTGTAAGTAAGTATGATGTCATGGCTACCAGTCGGCAGTTGAGTTAAGTTGATATCTGCATATGCCTGCTGCCAAAAATAAAAGTCGAAGAAATGAAACATAATTTCGTCAGCAATCAATAAGAATTTGCCAGCAGACACGAGAGAGAAGGAGGGGGAGGAAAGGGGAGTGAATAAATCTCAGACGGCAGGCAGATCTTGGGTTGCTTTAGACTATGTGGGAGGATTAAAAGCATAATCCTGTGGGCGACATTACCTTGACGACACACACACAAACACACAACAAAACACAAAGCAGCACAATAACAACGAACAGCAAAAAAAAAACCAACAAAAACAAAAACAACAACAAATCCGACCTACGACAAAGCGATTGAAAATGCGCATAAATTCGAGACGAGCAACAGAGATAGAGAGACAGATATAGAAAGAGAGAGAGAAGGGTAGACAGACAGGAGCAGACAGTTTGTTGTGTGTGTGGGTGGCTTTCAAAGAGAAGAGGGGGAAGAAGGGCTTTTGGCCGGAAAAAAGTCAAAGTAAAATTTTTGAGCCAGACAACAGAAAAGGCGAACGACCCTTTTGAGCCCGCCAGCCAGACAAGAGACGCGACGAGACGCAGAGCAGACGGCACATAATAATGTTGGGGCAGGGCCCGCTGCTAGGAGTTGCCACTGCTGCTTCGAGTTGCTGCTGCTGCTGCTGCTCATTATCCTTTTCGCTTTTCATACATAAATCGCAAATTGCTGCTGTTCTGCTGCTGCTGCTGTTGGCGTTCAATGAACCCGTGTGTGGCACGTACAACAGCAGCGGTCGTCGGCTTTTCGCCGGCTGCCACATCCACTGCTGCTGCTGTTGCAGTATACACACCCCCAATACGGAAAGCGAAACAAGCGAGGACAACGACAGCAAAAGCTGTACACAATGCACAGACGACGAAGCGCTGCACGAAGGTCCTGGGGCCTGGGCTTCGTTTGGGTTGTGGTCTTGACAGTGTGCAGCAGCAGCAGTGGCAGAGACAGAGACAGCGTTGCAGCTCTTCGCTGCTCGCTGCCACGACTGAGACGGCGACGGCGACTGCGCTGCAACAGCGGGCAAGGACCCTGAATGCAGCAGCAACAGCAACGGGCTAGGATAATGCTTGTTGAAGGAGGCGCAGGCGCCAGGCACAGAAATTTCACTTTTAATTTTTTTGCCAAACGTTGCCGCGACGTCGATATCGATGCGTGCGAGCGAGACAACAATAACAGCAACGTCTGCCATCGTTGTTGTTGTTGTTGTTTGTGTCTGGCCAGGACATTTACTGACTGCTTGCGTATTTCGGTAAGGTTATTGAACTGACAGCGACAGCAAAACTTTCACAAAGCACAAATGCGCTAGGACATGGTCAAAAGCAAAAGTCTCGATTGCAAATTGCAAATTTGCAAATTAACAAAATTCGATGAATGCTTACCTCTCGTTTTTTTGTTTGTGATTTCTTTCTGTATGTTTTCGTTATTTGTTTTCCTTGTTTATTGCACTATTTTGGATGAGTCCACAGTTCAGTCTCAGTCTCGTTTTTGGGTTTTGTATCTCAGTCTCAGTTGCAGTCTCATTTTTATTAGTTTTTCAAGTGTTGGCCAAAATGCATTTTAAACGCGACTTGAAGAAACTGATGATGGCGAAGAGATCGCGAAAATAGATACGATGAAAGTGTTGAGTTCTACGCCCGATGGAGCACATTGTATCGATCTAATATATATATGACTATATATATATATATATGTATGAACCTTAGACACTACAACGAATGCTTACACTTAAATGCCACTTAAACGATTTCTTATTTGTCGATCGACTTGAACACATTTGTGGTATATGATTTTTGTATTTCTCGAATTTACAACATTTTATTTATATATAAATATTTTTTTTTTTTAAATTTTTTTTTGGTTGTTGTTGTTGTGGTCCACGCGACGCGGCTGCTACGCCTGCCAGACATGACCTGCCCAACGCGCAAACATCCCGAGTCAGGACTGAAGCGACTGCCAATTCAGCAGTTGCCACTTTGGCCTGCCACACAGTTTGCTGTCGCTATCGCTGCCGCTGCCGCAGTCGCTGTCGCCGTCGACTTCGACGTCGAGTGCAGACAGTAAACAAGCAGCCACAAAAGGGGGGAGGAAGGGAAGGGGCAGCTGCCACTTGCACTTGGCATGAGCATGAACTCGCACAATAACAATAAGAATAACAACAGCGAAAGCAAGGGCGGCGTCCGTCGAGAGTCGCGTGAATCGTGTGAAGCGAGAAGCGAGAGTCGCGCGTCTGCACAAAATGAGGGGCACAAAAGCTACCCCTAAACAGAGCTTGCAGCACGCTGCAACTGCGACTCCGACTGCGACAGCGACTGAGATTTTTTGTCTGCAATAATTATGCTTCCGAACTAACTGTTAGCTAAGCAAAGGACTGTTGGCCTAGGTCTCTGCTAACTTTGCTGCACTGCGCAAAAAAACGTTGTAAGTGCCAAAGTTTACTTCGTTATACAACACTGTTTGCCTAGCGATAAGTTTGGTTATGCAAGATAAGCAATCTTGTAAATTTTATCTTATCTCCTCAGCCAACGCAAGGTCAGCTTTTGTTACGTTTGCTTGCGCTCATTTCTCGCAGTGCACACAAATTGCAAACTGCAAAGCTTACGCTCTCTCTCTCTCTCTCATGCTCTCTTGCGCTCTCTCAATTGCATTCGCACTCTTTGACTGCATCGGGGGGTGACTTTGGCTTGCGACACTGTTGACAATGAACTACAACCGGAAGTGTTCACATGAACATTATGCAAACTGCCAAAGCACTTAAAGCTCACCACCAACCACCAAAAGCTAGTCTCGTCTCGTCTCGACTCCAGACTTGAGACTGTGGTCGACTCTCTTGCTCTATTCATAAAAATTCAAGCACGTTTTTCAAGTGCTCAAAACAACGGTAAAACAAAAGACGCTCAAGTAGAAGAAGAAGCAGCATGTAGCACTAGAAGTCGAGGCTAAAGCTATTCAGGCAAACAAGCAAACGGCACGTCGACTATTAAATACCCTTGAAATGTTGATGAATTTTTTTGTGTAGTACATTTTGTAATTCGAATGTTATACATTTAGATTTGTTATACTATTCCAAACAACTATTAAATATTGAACCATTTTTAGTTAATTTTAAAATATGAAAATGGTAAATATCTAAATACTTTTTTGTATAATTTCGAAAATTGAGATCTTCTTATATTTAAAAAATTTTAAAATGATATATTTAAAAAATTTTAAAATGATTAATTTCATAAATAGTACTTTAGTTAATATAGTAAAATAAAATCAAAATATTGAACAAATTTTTAATTTCGATTTTTTTCTACCCTTTATTATTTAAATGTTCTTATTTTAAGTTTTAATTGCGTAAAAACTTTAATTCTTATTCCAAGAAGCGTTTCATAAGATTTGTAATTTATTTACTTCTACTGAAGTAATAATTTTGTCGTTTGTCACGACTTCTTTAACAAATTTATTAGACTCCGCTTTAGCGAACACAAAGCATATGTTGAAGAGGCAAGTAGCAAGAGGCCAAAGCAATTCATAAAATAAATACAGTTAGAGCGCGTTTGTGCTTAATAAAAAACCATTTTGTCATTGTCAAATTACAATTACGCGCCCCAAAACTAAGGCGTGGCTATTGCTGGGCGATGGGTTCGTGGCTCGCATAACGTAATGTTGCTGATTGCAATTACGTATGCGCGACACGTAAATGAGCATAACAACAATAATAGGTAAAGCAACAACAAAAGAGCTAGCTCCCCAAAAATAAAATTAGATGGAAAAAGACAAAAAGACGGTGCGCGTCGGCGGCTTTTTTTATCAGCGCCGCGGGCTCAGTCAATGTCACAGTCAATGCACAAAAGCAGGCGCAACAACAATGCCTGCACATTTACAGCTAAACAGCAAACGCCACACGCGATAGTGTCGAAAGACAACAACAGCAACAACAACTACAAAGCGACAAGAGCAACAGCAACAGCAACAACAACATGACACAGAACCTGTCGCAGCAAAGTTCAACAACAACAAAAGCCGAAGTTGAACACGAAGTCAAAGCTGAAGCCGAAGCCGAAGCCACCTCGGCGCATGCGCTTGCGCTCTCAATGAAACGAGCACACACGAACGAACGAAGCCAAGTCGCGCTCTCGCGTTCGCTCTCTCTCTCTCTGTCGCTGTGCGTGCGTGTGTGTGTTGTTATTGTTGCTTTGGTTATAACGCGCTTGAGTAGGTCGGTCATTGAACTGGCGAACTTGTTTTCTTTTCATATGCGCCTCGCATCGCATCGCGACGCGTCTGTGTCCGTGTCCGTGTCTTTCATTTCGTTCTGTTGTGTTGCCTTTGCCATGGCCATTGCACACTTTCTTCCTGGTGAGCAACGCTCAACGCTGAGTGCGGGCTCTCTTAAAACCACCTGTGCATCGCGCACAAAGAGAGCGCTCGCTCTTAAGCGCTTCTGACTGCTATTGTGAGGCTGTGACTGTGCTGGCATGACTTGCATGTCTTTGCAAACGAGCAATGCGTGGCAAGTGCATGTCAAAGATATGCTCCAAGAGTGGCTGCTGTTGATGTTGCTGTTGCAGCCTGGGCAATCAGTCGCCGCGCAACAATTCTAATTGCAGCAGCAGCAGCAACAAGAAAGCAAAAGGCAACATCAGCAGCAGCAACTTAAGGCAGTGTCAATAACCCCTTGAAGTTCGTTTTGCGGCTGCGGCGAAAAGAGTAAGAGTGATTTGATTCCCTTTTCATGACGTGACGGCGCGGCGCGCAAAGCCTTAGAAACAACAAAGCCAGTCAGCAGCATGTTGCATGCTCCAAGAACTTGCTTGCCAGCAAGAATAAGTGCAAGAACCTCTCCGCATGCCATGTGCCTTTTGAGCCATTTGAGCATTTGCCAGTTGAACGCCCTTTTCACGGCAAATGATTCCACCACAGTTGCCAGCGAGATGCCACAGCTCTAGAGTTGCCTGTACCTGCCCCAACCTAGACCCAACCGACCCCCTTCCTCTCTCTCTCCCTTTGCTGCTGGCAGGATGGTTGCTAGTAAATTGCAGCGTTGAACTGGTTTGCTACGCTCAAGCGGCAGATTCACTTTTTTTTCTTCTCTCGAACGCGCCCTTGCCCCATCATTATTCTAATGCAAGACTCCTGGCTAGCGAAGCCTCGGCTGTATGCTGTGTGGCCGGCCAGAAATGAAAATGAAAACCGTTTGCGAGTTCGTTGCCTAAGTCTTTTGTTTGCGCGCGCGCAGTCATTGAACTCTGCCAGTGTGTGTGTGTGTGTGATGCTGCTGCTTCTTCTATGTAAGTGTGTGTTTGCTTAGTTGCTTACGGACCCCCAAAAAGTGTGGCATATCAACAGCTGGCAAGAAAAGTGCAAAGCTCTTAATACACTCAGCCTTGTTGTGTCTCATTTAAATTGCTAAATCAACACTTGCCACGCCCCCCGGTCGCGACCTCTGCTTATAGTTAATGCAATTCAACAGGTGGCAACTGCGTTGCGTCTTTGGCCAGGTGCAGCTAATGACCTTGATATTGAAATTGAGCTTTGTGTTTTTTTTTTTGCTTTTTGCTTTTTGTATTTGCATTTTGCTTTTGCATTTGCTTTTGCTGTCTTTGCTTTTGCGTTTGCTTTATTCATTCATCTCCATCGCCACGTTTCGATTTCATTTCAAATTTGTTTTTGTTTAGATAATATATCACAAGTTGTTGTTGTTGTTGTTGTTACGACTCGCGAGTCATTTAAAGTCAAAGTCAAGGTTTTTCTGCCTTACGTCGCCAATTATTTTCGCGTCTCTCGCTCCCCACTCTCTCTCTCTCTCGCTCGCTCGCGCTTCTTATATACCAACTGAATATAGTATACATATATATATATATATATATATATATATCTATATCTGATTGTTGTTGTTGTGTGTTTGCCCATTAGCTGCGTTTTATTTGCTTAAGGCCAGAAACTGGTTTTGTCCAATTATTTGTATTTTTATTTTGTTGCTCATTTTGCGCTAGCTTCTTATTGTTGTTTTGCGATTATTAAAAATATACAATGTGTATAGTATATAGTAGCTACTATAGTATATTGTTCTATCTAACAAAATGTTAATCTACACATTGTGGTCGCTGACTCAAAAGACTGATTGAAAGTCGTCTCGTCTTCTTTCTTTTCTTTCCTTCTTTCACTCGTTTTCCTGTTCGACGGCTATTTTCGATTATTTTTCATAAAATTCGCATAAATTGGCGTTAAGAACGTTCAACTAGCCTGACATTAATTAATCACCATCGTTGCTTTTTTTTGTTTTTTGTTTTGGGATCTCTTTGAGTTCTTCTGGTACATAGTATAAATTTTGGATTTTTACCTTGAAACCCGTTTGGGATGGGTTTAAGTTGTTTTTGTTATTTTTGGTTGTCTCTGTGGATGATTATATAATCATTATTATGCATTATGCATAATTCACAACTAGAAAGTCTTCAGCGACAGCTAGAAAGATGTGTCCGTTCAAGGCGGAATACTTTTCTACCAATGATCATGGTTAAATTTAAACGCACTTATGTCCACTTTTGTCTAATTGACAAGCAATAATTTGTTAAAGCAAATGTGCTTTCTAGAAATGCTTAAATTAATTTTAAATTCAGGAACAATAATTAACAACTTTTGCAGCTGCAGCATGTCGAACAATAACAATAAAACTCAATAATTCAATTAAAGTGGCCAAGTCGAGTAGCTTATGCAATTTGTTTACCGCTTTCTATTTAATCGCGATGCTTAGTATTCAATTAGTTGAATTAATTCTTTTCCTTTCTTTTTTTGGGGGACGTTTTTGATTATGTAAGAAGTCGTTTAAGCTGTCACCAGGAAGTCCCGGGGACTTTGCGACTTCACGTCTTCCGTCTAGACATTGACATCGACAAACAATTAAACTCTGATCTTAAGCTCTGATGTAAGCGTGAACAATATCATCATTAATCACAAAGTATCTACAGGGAATTGTCAGTTCCATTTTAATCAATTGGCATAACGATTGCAAGCTAAGCTCGGCTGTAACTATCTGCGTATCTATTTAGTGATCGGTGTAGATAAATATCTCTATTGTCCAGACGACAAAGTAGATGACAGTTTACTAAAGTTATCTCTATTGAATTGTCTATTTACTGAACTTTGTAACGATAGCTATCTATATCTATCTGTAACTATTTAGAATCTTCTATTTCTAAAAAGATTGATCCCAATATGTATTTTCCAAGTTCCTAAGCAATAATAACTACATCTCTTAACTATAAACTATCTATAACCATCTATTTCTATAAAGCTCTTTTCTAATATTTATTTTCCAAGTTCTCAATCTAATAACTAAAGATGCAGTTACTATAATCTATAAGCTGTAAGCTTAGTAAGTCTTATATATAGTTCTCTTCATCCAATTTACTTGCTTTTAACTATACTATATAATTTTGTAGTTTATTGTCTTTGATCCTATACAATTATTCTTTTTAGTTTACTTTTTTAGTTTTAACTATCTATAATTTTATTTTATCTGCACCTATCCCATATAATAATAAAGATTTTCTCTATATACATTTTTTATTAGTCTGAATCCATCATATACAATTTTTAAGTCATTCCTTCTACTATATTATTTTTTTTCATTTTTGATAACAGTTGACAACCCTGCGCTGTAAAGTTATGCGTTCAGTCCCAAAGTAGTTGGAAAGCTTTTCGGGGAGAACTTTCGGGAATTGCCCAAAAGCTTCTGAGCAATTCTTGGGTTTCGTTATAAATATGAGATGGACCAAAAATAATTACATTTAATGCTAAAAATATAACTCACCATTTTCATTGTTTAAATGCATATCCGTATTGCGGTTTTTTGTTACTGCTGCTGCTGTTGTTGTTGTTGCTGTTGATGATGCTGTTGCTGTTAATTTTATATCCATTACGTAATTAATCCAAATGCTGTTTGCTTGTTGTTACATTAAACACTTGTTGTTGTTGTTTCTCTTGTTGTTGTTGTTGTATGCACATCTTTTTGCACTTGTTTAATTTAGAACTGATTGACCAATTGATTAGACTTTTGATAACGATTCACGTCTTATCAATCTGCTCTCAATAAACCATTTGTTGCACCTTTTACTGTTGTTGCACTAGAACTTGAGTTTAGTTTAGAGAATTTGTTGTTAGCACTTTTGTGTGTTGTGTTCTATTTTGTGGTGCTGCTTCTTAATGTTGCGAGTGTTGTGTGTGTTGTTGCGAGTGTGTTGCGTGTGTTCCGTGTTATGTTTGTTTGTTTGTTTTTTCTTAGTTTTGCGGCTGCTGCGTCTTCTAAAAGCAATAAAAAACGTAACGCGTGCTGCTTACGAAACCATGTCTCGATCGTTTTGTTGCTTACGGGAAACTGAACTACGGATGAGTCGCGGTCCGACTTCAATGTCGAAACGACAGCAGCAGCAAACAGCAGCAGCAGCAGCAGCGTCGACGTCGACGTCGTTAGAGGCTTCTGAAAGCAGCAGCGGCAGAGCAGCACAGATAGCATTTCATTACACGATACGCACACACACATACGACCAGAGACCACAGCAGACAGACAAATGCTCAGCTCGCTGCTTTCTACTCTTCTTTCTCTTCAAAACACACACACGCACACAACCGCAGCCGCAGTCGCAGCTCAGGTGTCTCAGGTTCTTGATCACACACTCACACACGCAAAAGTCGCTGCCGACGTCGCGTTGCTGCTGCTTCCTTTTTACATTGAGCGACGAAGTCGTCGTCGTCGTCATCGGTATCTCTTCGGCTTTGCCTGTCTGTCTGTGTGTGTGTGTGTGAGTGGTGAGCGCGCAACAGGCCAGAACTTTCATTCAAGGTGAGCAGCGGCATCTCTTTGGCATTGGCCTCACTAACTGCTTTGCTGCTTGCTGCTTGTCTCTCTTCTGCTTGCGTCGCGCTCTCTTCTTTTTTCGTTGTGTGCGTGTGCTTTTTCGCAATAGTTCTAAACGCCTCTAACACACGTCGTCAAACGGCCAGTGAGTGCAAATTGAGCATGAGAGCGTAAAATTACAACATTTTCAAGGCTTGCCTCTGCAGCAGCGACAGCAGCGCTTTTAGCATTGATCTTGGCGCTCATTTGTTGGACTCTTCTAACAAGTTTAGAATCTGCGCAAGCGAAGCGCGACCAACCGCCACTTGTTCTCAATTCTCTTAACCCGTTTCAAAACACACTCGCACACACACACACACACACAAGCGTCACATCGCGTTGCGTCGCTTCGCGTCGCGCTCTCGCCCACTCTCTGCCCAGGTGAATACTTGTGAATACTTGTACTCAGCACTCACAATTGCATGTAATTGGACATTGCCGTTGTTGTTGTCGCCGCTGTTGTTGTTGTTGTTGCTGTGTTTGTTTGTTTTGGCGTATTAAATTTCATGCTATAATTGCATATTGTAATGGACGAACGTCTCAACTCGCAGTCGCCGTCACCGTCATATTTGTTGCCCAAAATGGAACTGTAATTATAAGCAGCTAAAAAAAAAAAAAACAAAATAAAACACGAATAAATCTTAACAACACAAATAAATCTTATTATAATATTTAAATACATTTATTTTAATGTGTACACTAATAAACTGCTATGATTAATATTGATTAATACATCATCAAATTTCAATAGCAACAAAATAGTAATTCAACTAGTGAGGTTTTTAGAAAGGGAATTTAACATACTAAAAAAATAGCAAAAAATAACTATAAATTATGATTAAAAATATTTTTGATTATAAAAGTTCATGAGTAATCAATTAATCTATTATTATTCACACCATTCAAAAGTTTAACTAGTTTATCGCTGCATCTTAAGATAAAAGTTTCAATAGAACATAAAAAAGAAAGAAAAAATCTCTTTAAAAAAAATATATTATAGGAATATAAGAAATAGAATTGATCAAATAAAATTACGGAAAACTATAAAAAAAAACTAAAAAATAAAAATATATTTTTTTTATTGTATTATTAGGAATAATAATTTAATCTATAACAGATATTCACAACGAATATTAAGATACAAACTTCAATAGAACCAAAAATATACAAATAATCCATTTTCTAACGCTAATCATAAAAATATATTATATGAATATTAGAAAGGAAATTTGACATATAAGTACTACAAAATATAGCAGAAAGTTCTGAATTTTCATAAGAAATACTTATTTTAAACGAAATTTTATTAACAGATCATGAGTAAGCAATTAATCTGTGCTATAGAGATATTATAGAGATTCACTCTATTCAAACTACATCAAAGTTTAACTAGTTTATCGCTGAATCTTAAGATGGAAATTTAGCAAAGTTCTAAGTGAAAGGAATTTGGCAAAGATTTAGTATACTTTCAAAATGAAATGTTTGTCCATAAATCGTTGCTTATCAATCTTAAGCGAGCTCAGAAAACTGTTAACTCTTTAAATAGAACCTAACAGTAACATAGCGCTAAACTATTAGACAAATAAGCAAATTATTTACAGAGTATTAAAGTTGTATTTATATTATATTTTGCATATTTTTACATTATACAATGCTTATTGATTAATCATTATGTATTAATCATTGTGCACTATAATCAAAAAATTAACCATCCAACAGCGCAAAAGAATGTTTTTGGCTAGGAATTCATAGTATTAGTTCATCAAGCGTACTTTCTAAATATAGAACCCAAGCATTGTTTAAACCGAAAGTAAGAAAAGCAAGAGCTTAACTCAAAAGAATAAAAAATAAAACTTAACACAAAATACAAAGCGAAATGCGCGGATTGCGTAATAAAAAGCTAAAAGGTATTTACCTGGTTACAGGTAAAGACTTCCGCTGTGGAGAGAAAAAAATAAAACAACGAATAGAACAAATAAATGCCAAATCATTATTTACAGCAAAGAGGCAAAAAGGCATTAAGAGGCAACTAATTGAAAATGGCATTTACATAACTAAAATGTAATTAATAAAGGGAGCTCAAGCGCACAAGCTGCGGGCTCAACGCCAATTGGCAGTTAGAAGTTGTGAAGTTGGCAGCTTAGCAACTTGGCAACTTGGAAACTTTTTCTAAGATAATCAATATTTTTAGCATTAAGCTAACCTTGAACTCTAGCATTTGGCGGAGAGGTGTCAGACAGCCAAAAAGAGAGGAGCAAAGGGAAGATTATGAGGCAAATCAAAAGGCACGCATAATAAATCAGTTTGTGGGAGATCAGAAAGATCAGAAGCCTATGAAGCCAACACAAAAGTCATTAGCTTTGCAACATTTACTATCATTTTCTATAAATAACAATTGAGGCATACAGGCAAATGTTCTTGTTGTTGCTGGTGTTGATTCGTTCGTCTACCTTTAATGGACAATGAAGTCCAAAAAAGAACACAGAACACAGAACTCAAAAATATAATAAAAGACACGCTCAAGAAAACTTGGGAATTGTGGTCATTAGAACCTTTTGCTGTCCATGCTGCTGGTCGTCGTGAGGCACATAGAAAGCAAAAACGCTTCAACACGGGGTCAATAAATTGTTGAACAAATACAAAAAAAAATGATGAGAAAAAAAGCCGCCCAAAAAAAGGCAACACGAGCATTGGTCTTGGACATGGGCCACAATTATAATATTTGGTAAATAAATCATCATTAAGTCCGACTGACAGACTGAAGTTCGTCACAGGAAGACTTTGGCTTTATATTCTATCAAATAAAAGTGACTGGAAACTATTGCGTTTTAAATAAATATCCATCGACAAAGATTCCCGAGATTCCTCGGATTTGGCAAACAAGTTTAACATAATTGAAAGTAGAAAATCAATATTGAGAAATATTAAGAAAATCAAATAAGATGCGTGCCAACAACAAGTGCGTTTTAGGCCTGTTCACATTCTTGCCTATATTATTTAACACCTATACACACACAAAATGAGAGACAGAGCGAGGGAGAGCGAGAGAATGAGACAGCAAGCGGACAGCTGAGACAGCAAGTTGTCTGCTTTTATGGCTCTTTCGCTGTTGTCGTCTGCTTTTTCGGCAGCTCCCCAACAAAACAATCATTTCTTTTCATTCCATTTCATTTTATTTCCATTCCATTCCATTTCATTCCGTTTCGGTTTTGGGCCAAGTTTATTTCAAGCTCACGCACCGAGCGTATCTTTTTTCTTCATTTCGTTCTTTTCGGCTTTTCGTTTTTTTTTTGGTAACAAGTTCAATGACTTCTTGCAACCAAAATTTTGTTGTTGTACTCGGGAATCGTTTCGGTTTCTGTTTTGTGTGTTCGGGGCGCACATTTCATTTCATTTCTTCTTTTATTATTTTTTTTTTTTGGTTCTTCTTCGCACTTTGTGTTCTGCTTCCTCTTCTTCTTCTTCAGCGGACGGGTTGTTGTTGTTTTCATTTTTTTTATACGTTCGTTTTCATTGCTGGAGTTCATTGGCCAGCAGAAGCAACCAGCACCAAAGCGAGCCACACTTCAATAAATAAATGATGGTAGAACAACAACAACAACAACAACAACAACAACAGCAACAACAACCAACAACAATAGCAACACAAAGTGCTCTAAGTGTTGGCCATAAATATGCTTTTTATTTATTACATTTAATCTAAAGAAATTCAAATAATAATTTTTCTGCTACCTGCCAAGTTCGTTGCCTCAGTCTTTTGTTTGCAACGTGTCACGCCGCGATTGATTGTGATTGATTACATGGATTAAACAATCATTTTTTCTCGTTTTTTTTTGTCAATTATTTTGCATGACAATTCAGAAATTTTGTCAATTCCAAAATTTCCGCCGCAAGAAGAGTTCACTTCAAGTTTGTTGCCTAAGTCTTTGGATTCAGCGCACACGAAAATCGAAATCAAGTAAAAGTTGTTTGCCCGTTTTTTGATTATTATTAATCATAGCAAATGGTAGACGTGAAAATTCGTGAAAAATCTACAAAAGAAACGCAGCTAACCACAAAGAAAATCTTAACCCCAATCTGTTAAGAATCTTTGTGGCAATTTGCAGTTGCAGTGCCAAATGTGGTTGCAAATGTTTGTGTGCTTAATGGTCACTCATCAAATTACCAAGTCAGCAACCTGCCACAACACACAATTACAACGTATCAACTGCCAGATGCAGTTTGGGCTTTGTTTAAGTGGAGCAGCAAGAGCGAAAGAGAGAGATAGCGAAAGAGGGAGAGATACGGAGTTGATTATGCAGCCGAGTTGCAGCTTTGCCACCTCCGACGGGGGCGCGAAAGGTGTTAAACACACGCGCCAATTTTGCGGTAAAAGCTCTCACCTCACACACACAGAAGACACACACACACACACACACTCACGCAGAGATTGATGGCCAAGACTCGGTGATGGTTCTAAGCGCGCTTCAGTCGCCGGGAAGTCGAGTTGTCTCCAGTTCTTTGCCTCTTCTTGGTGTTGTTGTTGTTGTTGTTATCTATGTGCCAAACCTGATTTACTTCATGATTATGTTTGAAAAATTAGGTTAGGAGCAATGAACTTGCCATTCGTCAGCCGCTGAAGTTGAAGCTGAAGCTGAAGCTGCAGACAAAGTGAATGTTTTGTTGCGAACTTTTGTTATTTGTTTGTCTTAGTAATAGACACCTGTAGAGGGACGAGAACAACGACGACAGCATTTAGTGGCAACTGGACTTAGAATTGTGCTGACGTTGTTTTTGAAAGTTATCGCAATCAATCTGCAAAAAAAGCCGCTTTCGAGTGCAATCAACAAACGTTGCAACGTTCAACGTTCGAACGTTGTCTTGCCACAAGAGACGCAGACATTGGAATTCACTCTTTTCCGCAACGAAATGAAAAATGTGTGCTAAGCCAATGACCGACAGAAGCAGCAGCAGCAGCAACAGCAACCAGCAACCAACAACCAGAAGCAGCAACAACCGACGATGACAACAACAACAGTGCAAACAACGGCGCGGCCAACGCACACAAAAGCAAAGTTAACTGTTTTTCTGCTAACACACACACACAGCCATACAGCTATTGAGTATTTGCAACTTGGCGAGAGAGTTGGCAAGAGAAAGACAGAGAGAAAAAGAGTGAAAGAGAGAGAGAGAATTTGCCAAGTGTCTTGTCTTTGACTGTGGAGTTTTGTGCCGTTCCCGTTCTGCATGTCTTCGAGTGGTTTGTCAATCCGCCAACAGTCAACAACAACAGCCAACGACCTACGCCAGTCAACAGTCTTCACTTCCCCTTCCCCTCTTTGACTCCCACTCCTCACATTCATTGTTTTGATTATTACAGAGAGTGAGACAGAGAGAAGAACTCAAACTGCAAAAACTCCACACAGATTCTGGAAATGCTCTACATTTACATGCCTTCAAGTGCAATTAAAATGCAAGAGCCTAACGGTAAGCGGATAAGGCCGGATAATGTGCTGCCAAAGACGTAATGCAAGTTCGTCATGTGCCACATGTGTTGCACATGTGGCGCAACTTCCCTTCATCATACTTACTTTAAGTGCCCACTATAACGGTCGCAAAGTGTCTCTTCAAGAGAGAACTTTGAAACTTCCAAGTGACAAGTCCTTCTCCTTAAAACTGTAACAAGACTTCGACATATATAAAAGCCAACATTTAACCAACATTATGTTCTATATTATTATTGCTTTACTTCGCAACTTTATCATTTTCTTATCATCCATAATCTTGACGACCTTCGAAACTAGGTCAAACATTGATTTGTTGATTTTTATTATCGCTTCGCCAAGTTTTTAAAGATTGATCTGAAATGTTCTCCAAAGACAATTTATCAACTGCTGAGAATCATAACTAGTTGAAATCGGAAACCTGATTGATTCCCGTGTGAAGTTTAACTTTGTTTTTGCACTTCAAACTAGCGACTAATTTGATTAATAATGTTTCTACTACTGGTTTTTGCCTAGGCTATCAAACTATGTTATTATAACTTGGCAAAAAATCTAACTGGTTTTCACATAAAATTGCCTCTTTGATTATTTATGATTTGATTAAATGATTATGGTAATAAACGTGGAGTTTTTGTATAATGGGTGAATAGTTAATAAAATGTTTATTTTAAAACCATATGAAAACTGTAATGTGATGTTGCTTAATTACAGTGTCTTTAACAAATATTTGTTGCTGTACACCAAAATAATATAAACTTATGCTTGTATGCTTGTGTGAATGTGGAAATTCTTAATTGCAATTTTGAATACATTTACTTTATATTCTTCAATAATGTCTATTCAGAAAACATTTATTCTCAATTATTTTCAAATTTAGTAACATATATGTTAATTGATTTTAATATGGAAATATTCTATTGTTAATTCATATTCTTTTATTAGAATATTGTTTAAGTAATTTACAGAGTAATTTATTTATTGTAAACTATAAACAATCCACTCAAATTTTTTTTTTAAATTTTTGGAACCGAATTGACACTTATACTATAATACTTTCGACACATATTTTTGATAGTCATTCAATTATTTTAAAACTTGTTTAAATTATGATGGAAATGAGGAATTACAATGTTAACTTTATTATTTTCTTGTTTTCATCTATCATTTTATGAATAATTGCTAGATTATTTACAAAACATTTTTCTACTCACGCAATTGTTTTGAAACTTATTAAGACTTAATTGACGAATGTCTAATAATAAATGTATTAATTCACAAAAAAAAATGTAATTTTATATAAAAAATGAAAATTCCCTTTTATGTATTATTTATTTATGTTTGTTTTGTATAAATTTTTCATTTTATGTTTAATTATTTTATATTAATTTATTTTTTTATTATTATTATTAAACTAAAAACATTAAGGTGAAGTTTAGGATAAGAATTTAATTCTTAATAAAAAATAATAATTATAAATAATAAATCAAATACTCTTAGAAAATTCTTTCATAGAGTATTCCCTACATTCGTCGTATTCCAGGTTCAATTTGTTGTCTTCGTTTTTTATATTTTTATCTATTTATGACTTTGACTTGTTGGTGCAGGTTGCTTGGCTATTTTGGCTATTCGGTTGTTTGGTTATTTGGCTTGTTGGTTATTTCGTTCGTCTGGCTGCTGATCGAATCAGTGTTTTGGCCCCGAGGGGGCAACACTTGATAACTGTAACAATGAACTCTTAAGCTGTTGACGCTCTTGTTTCGCGCAGTTGAGCTGCTTCGCAAAAAAAAAAGCGAAGACAACTAGACTAATGCTGATTGATTGATCGATGACGAAGAAACTCGAGTACGCCAACCAACGAAAAAAATAACTGTGCAAAATTGCTTAAAGCTGAGCGGATATCGAGAAGTAAAGAGAATCAGTTGTATGTGGAAGTCTCGCAATGAGTGACAACTGCTTGCATAATTATGAACCGTTAGAAAGGCGCTTCATCTCGCATATCCTGTAAAGAGGCTCCCACGATTCCCTCGCTTCGAGTGCGGCTTCGATAATTACCTCAAGCGCGGCATCGCATCGCATCGCGTTGCGTTAACTGTAAACTGCGCAACAAAAGGATTTCGATTTCCTACCACCGACAGTGACAGCGACAGCGACAGCAGGCAAAAGGAGCGCAAGGATCTTCTGCTCTTCTGCTCACCTGACGAAATCAAAAGCGTTTCACAGTTATAGCGCTGCAACCTGAGTTCCCCTTTCGCCTAGGAAGAGCGAATGAATCCAGATAATAATCGTTGGCATCAATCGACGCATCTGTCGGCGCTGCCTTTTTTCCTGGGTTTTCCTTTTTTATTCCCTCGATCTGTTTTTTTTGGGGTTGTTGCCATAGAAATAAATTTCCCATTGCGCGCGAAAATTCTCGAGTTTTTTATGGGTTTTTTATTGTGTACCTACAAAGTAAGGTATTTACATTGTAAGGTAGCTAGCGGTAGCAACTTATAATTATGTAATTTTAGCCCATTCGATTTGATTTGGGATAAAAGGAATGAAGTATGAAGGATGTGTCAGCCGTGTGGTTTTTTCTCTTCTATTTTTTCGTGGACACTTTGACCGAGTTTTTCTCATTGAAATCACAACGGAAATGACCTGGAAAAGCGTCCTCAGGATGCGTGCTCCACTTCAATTGCGGAACTAGTGACCCCAATTTTTGGGCAACTTCAATGCAATTGATAAGATATGAAATGAAGTCTAAACAAAGCCGTTCGTCATGCGTTTGTTTTATGACCTCAAAACACAAAATTCCAACTCATATTTTTTCGTCAGTTTTTTTTTATGTCCTTTCGGCATCATAAAGTTGAGCTGCATGATTTACGAGTCGCGTTCCGGTCGGAGAGCATTTTCCAGGGATCACAGTTTGCCACAGTGACGCAACTTTTCGTCACGATCGTCGGCAGGTCAGTGAGGCAACAAAAATCCTCCAGTCCCTTGTTATTGTTTTGCATGAACAGAAACATTGACACGCGCATTTTGCGGACACACACATAAAAACAGTTCAAGGACTCGCAAATACTCATAACTTTCTCCGTTTTTATTCTTTGGCCTCCTCTCGATTTTTTTAAGAAGGTTGCGGTCATATTTTTTCAAGAACTGTTTGCCCAGGTAGAAGCAGAATTTTGTGCGAAAAAAAGGCAAACGAGGCAAAATGTTGTTGTCGTGTTTTATCTTTTTTTTCTTTGGCAATTATTGTATTGGCCCATTATGAAATGACATGAGATGAGACGTTCGCCTGGCATGACTTGGCTTCGACTTTGGCTTGTGTGTGTGTTGGCATTACGATCCCAAAATGTGCTAAACATTTATGTAAAATTCAAGCTCAATTACCTTAAAGACATGCTGTGTTCGAATTGAAATCGCATGATGATTCTTGCTTTTGCTATTGAATAATCAAACACAAATCGCTGGGTTACTTTCGGTTATTTAAACGGGATGAATTGATCTTTAAGTGAAAATAAAAATTCAGACGAGACAGTTTAGATGTGTTCTCGATACTTAATTGAATAATCAAATAAATCACATTGTTACTTTCAGTTATTTGGAAACGAGAAGTTCACAAAGGATCAGATAAATTTATTCACGATATACTTAACTGCAGACCAAACAATATAATAGGTCACTTTCGGTTATTTTAGAATTGAGTATCACAATGTAGCTAGATTTATACTCAATTGAACACAAATTGAATGACCAAATAAAACATTCGGATTCTTTCGGATGCTTAGAATCGAGTATTAATGCTTAAGTGAAGATTAGAAAGAAGAAAGCCAATAGAGTAAGATTTATTCAGAATAATCTCAATTGTAGAAAAACTCGATAACCAAACAATTTAAATTAGTTCTTGGTCGACTTATTTCAATAGAAACTGAATAACGGAATAAAACATTGGATTACTTTCCCTGTTTTTTTGGCTCAATTGAAATGAAAATTGAAGCCAAGAGAATTTATTTTATTGTAAATCCTTAATTGGTTTGAAAATAAATAACCTAACCAAATATTTATATTAAGAATTAAGGTTCGAGTTAAAAAATAATGCCAAAATAATTCCCAATTATATCCATCCGAAATTTTGAATATGAAACTTTATAAGAATTTCGATGGATTACGTAATTTAAAACATAAATCTAGTATTTTTGGTCTTCTTTTGGCATTTTTCAGACTAATATTCTTAGTTTTAAGAATTTGTTGTTAAAATGATTTTATTTTAAGAACATAATTTTTAAGGCGAATGTTTTTGATTTTTTTAGACGTAAAACAAGTTTACATTTAAATAGGAATAGTTCTAAAGATTAAACAATTACAATTATTAACAATATTTGAATATTACAGAGCACTAAATTTAAGAATGTGTCACGATGTCAATAATTTCTACTTGAATATGTTAGCATTAAAGTTTAAAGACATGAGAATAATAGTTAATAATTGAAGAACAAAATGTGCTCAAATTTTCAGCGTTGTTAGGTTTTTTGTTTCGAAACTCTTGACTTTATCTTGTAGCTCCAACAAATTCCAACAATTATTATAATTGATGAATTTGGCAACAAATTCTAACAGATTTAGCAGAGCAGAGAAAATTGCGCACACCTACATCTATTTCCTGCTCTGATCTCCAGCTCAGTGATTAGTCATTATGGCATGGGAATCAGCTTAAAGCAGCGCATATAATTGATTGATTTCCGCATCGTGATCTTATCAACAGTCTCCAAAAAAACATAATAAAACCCCCTCCTCTGAGACAGCAGATGAAAAAGAAAGCAAGAACGTCAGCAGTTCCCCGTTTGATGAATACACCCGCTCAGCAAATACGCGTCTTAATAATCGAATATGAATACTCAATGTGAATACTCAGTATGAGTATTGAGTATTGAGGAGACACACCTACTACAACAGGCAATGAGTGAGCACCAAAAAGCTGCAAATCCGCAACTTCCAGCTGCCGAATTTCTGTTTTGTTTTTTTTGGCTTGTTTGCCCAACTCATTCGACATAATTCAACTGAATGTGAATGCGAATCACAAGTAATTTGTAGCCCCATTGCCCATCGCTGACGTCGTCTGTCTGACGGTCAGTCAGCGGCTACTGTGCGTGAATCAAAGTGATTCACTTCACTTTTCAACAGCAGCAGCGGCAGCAAAAGCCCCAAAAAAAAAAATAACCAAGTCAAGAGCGAAGTCGCGAGAGAGTTAAAAAAAAGCAACGCATGAGGCGAGAGTGTTTCACAAACACACACACACCGAAATATATATGTGAATGTGTGTGTGAAAGATGTAAAGAACATTGTGCGCGCTCTTTTCCATTTCATTTTCGTCTTTTGGCCAACAAAAAAAACAAACAAAATTGAGTTGGCAGCAGGTCAACAAACTCATCTCCAAGCCACGTTGCCGCTGTGCTTTTTTTTCGGCCAGTGCGTGAGCTGAGAGTGAGAAGAAGAGGAGAGAGTGGAGAGGGGGGGTTAGCCAACTGACTGACAGACAGATTGCTGGCGGGGAGTAGGCAAGGTGAGGGACAAGCCCAGTGAGTTGGCGCTTGTTTGTAACAGAGCATTCATTGTTGTTGTTGTTGCTGTTGTTTCTCTTGTTGTTGTTGTTGCTGTTGACTGTTTCATTATATTCTCTGTGTCTGTATATATTTGAATTTTGTGCGTTCGTTGAACTCCGCTGCTCGTGTCGAGTTGAGCAACAGTTGAAGCAGCGGCAGCGTCTTCATTTTTTGGTTGGTTGTCAAAACGAAAGACTTAGGCAACAAACTTGATGAACGCGCCCGCTGTCAATTCGGAGGAAACATCATTTGCCTACCGTGCAAAACCGAACGCCTTTCTTACCAGGAACTGTCCAGTGCACTAATTGTCCTGTGCTGCGTGTCCTGCGTCCTGTTTCTGGGTCAACCCTTTAACGGCAGCACGTAGTAAATGGATTTTATGGCTTTATGACTGTTACTGCTTCTGTGTCCTTGCTTTAATTAAACCATTGTGCGCAGGCAGGCTGCCATTTCCGGAGTCCGGGTAAATCCTGTAAACCTTCAACGCGAAAGGAAATCAACAACATGTGCGCGCCAACAGCGAAAGAGAAAATTGATATTTTCTTGCTCAATATTTTCACGCAATCAAATGGCATCGCCTCCAACTCCACAGCGGAATCTCACGCGGATACTCAATCAAAAGCAAAGAAAGGGGAAAGGGGAAAAGGAAAGCAGTTAGGGGAACGCTTAACTCGGCAATCCTTGCCAGCGTCAGGTGCTGTTACGTTACCTGCCTATCGAGTGGTTGTTGTTGTTGGTGGTTGCTGCTGCCTTTTTTCATATTCAAATAAAGCAAACTCATCGAAGCAGGTAGCGGGCGAGTGAGAGAGTCCTTTTCTAATCCTTGCTCAATCAGTCAGTCGGCGACGACGACGACTGGCAGAAATCTCATTTTCGTCAGAATGAAAATATACTTCTCAAGCGGATCAAAACGAAAGGATTACGGTAAAAATCCTTGCTGCTCTTGCTGTTGTTGTTAGTTGTTGTTCTCTATTGTTTGCGTGTTTATGTTCGGCTCTATTGTTCACTTTTGGCTGTGAGTGGTTGTTGTTCAGCAGTTTTGTAGGCGGGCGGAACTGAACGTCGCGTCGTCTCAGCCTCCGACGAACGGCGATTGCTTCATTTACGAGAAATGGAAAGGAGCAACAGCTCAACAGCAGCAGCAACCCACGACAACAGCAACAGCAGCAACAACTGCGGCAACATAGCGGTTTTTCTCACTTCTTTTTTTTGCTTTATTATTTTCTTATTTAAATTTTATTTCTTGACTGGCGACAGGAAACTCGTTTTTTTCACTGTAGTGTGATCACTTCTCAGCTCTTATGTCAAAGGATGTGTGTGCACACACACACACACACATGAACTCATTGTACTCTCGTATTGTGTTGCATAACTGTAAATGCAAAACAGATCTCTCTCGCTCTCAAGTTTGAGTGTGTGATAACAGTTGGCTCTAATGTGGAAGTGAAATACGTTTTTGCCTCTTGCATTTATGACGACCGGAGAGCGGAAATCAATTATGAATGGATTGCTGTCGCTGCCACTGTCGGGGGCAGCTGCCGCTTCAAATGGTGTCAAAGGATTGCAGCACCGTTAGGTCAGGAGCAGATGCTTGACATGCCGCGAAAGACGCATTTACATACGCCACGGATACAACAACTTAAGGAATAAGAAAGCCTTTCTTTCTGCATGGCTAATAAACATCAGGTGGTTGAAGATATCTCTCAAATTTATTCTTAATTTGCTCTACAGTCATTCTTCATTTTCTTTACTTAAAAACTACTTGGAGTTAATTAACATACACCTAGGAATCGTTCAAGATATTCAACGTATGCAATTTCAAAAATTTTATTGTAATAATTCGTTAAAAAAAATATATAAAATGTGTCATTATTCAAAATGCATTCAACAATTATATACAAATTTGTATTGGCATAAGTAATAATTGAATTTATTCATCATAAATGGGCGTAGTAAAATGCGTAAAAGAAACAATTTTATTGAAATAATACCAACAAAAAGAAGTATCCCTTCACATTAGTTTTCATATATTCTACAGCTATTTCACATATAGTAATTTGGGTTAAAAAAACGTCGACTATATTTAATAAAATTAAGGAAATATGTAATTGAATAAATTCTTTAAAGAATAAATATATATTTTCTATAGATAGATATTCTATGTGTTCATTTGCTTAATAAACACTTGAATATATTTCGCATACAAAGTTTATGAAGATTTGCAAGAGATACACTTTAAAATATTCAAATTTATAATCAACTTCAAAATGAAATTGAAAAAACATGTATGACAAATATTAAGATAATCTTTCTGCAATCACTAAAAGTTAAATTTACTATGATTATTTCAATGTCATGACTAATTACTATATTCTATGTTTTAATATTCACACTGAACTAAATTATTTTACTCTACCAACTTATGCTTATGCCTCCCACATAAACCAATGCTTACTTCTATTATTCATATGACAACTAGTCCCGCGTTTTAAATAGAACTTAGTAACCGCTTAGCAATTATGCGGGATTGTCGAACTAAAAATAAATGTTGAAATATTCCACATCCGACGCAAGCTTTTAATTTTGCTATTATTCATCTAGCGCTCAATAAATAAACAAAAATAACAATAGCAAAGCTAAATAGCAATTGGATTAGTGAAGTTTGAATCGAATTGCAAAATGTCAGATAACTAAAGAGGAAAGATCAATGCTATGTGAATATATTCCAATACTTTTTCGTGTCTATTTCGAAGCGTGACGAAATTATTATTCCCACTGTAAGGGCATAAAATGTGTTGAGGCTGTCAAACTATAACGAACTTGTATTATTTATGCCCTCCACTTTTCGATCGTGAGTAGATCAATAAATTCAAGATTGACACGAAAAGTTAGCTCATAAAATACTGAGTCTATGTTGAATTTTAAATAGACCAAGCCCACTTTATGCTTATCTTCCGATAAGATGCTTCCTTATAGTCCTATATCGGATATAGCTAACACATAAAATTGTATGCTAAAAGGAACAACTTTTACCTTTAAATGGCATTGATTATAGATCCGAGATATTTCTGGTATTTAATTTTATAGTTGATTCGTCTATTATTTGCATATTCCACACGCGCCTGAGAACGTTTTTATACCCGTTACTCTTAGGGTAGAAGGGTATTATAACAAGCAGAAAAAGTCATCTCCGATCCCATAAAGTATATTATTCTTCACCAGCATCAATAGGCATGTCCGTTTGAGCATATAAACACCTAGATATGAGACTAAGAAATAAAGCTAGCATATAATTTACTTAAAATTTGGTTGCGATCAGATTAAAAATGTCAAAGATATTTACTCTTACTCTTATGGGTCTTACTCTATGATATATTTTAATGTAATAGTACATCGGTATACCAAATATACACTTCGGAATATTTTAGTATTATTTTCAGAATAATAATTTGGTATATTTAATGATTAATTCCACATTGTCTTGCTGATTTGAATGTTATAGTATATCGATATAGCATATACAGCCATTGGTATTTTTTTAGTATTGTTAGTATATTAATTTGATATATCTAAAGAATAATACCGCACTGGTTTGCTGGTTTGAATATAAAAATACATCGAAATACCAAATATAGTCTTTGGTATATTATAGTATTTTTCAGAATTAAGTTAGTATATATTAAGAATAATACTGCTGGCTTCAGCGTAATGTTACATCGTTATAAATAGCAGTCGGTATATATTAGTATTTTTCCAGTATATTATTTGGCAATTAACAAAAATGGGTAGCGGGTATCTCACAGTCGAACACACGCGACTGTAGCTTTCTGTCGATATCCCAATCGCAAGATGCTGAATCTGAATGTAAAAATGCTAATCGAATTCAGCGCAGAAAATCGAGCCGCACATCTAATTACAATCTGTTTCGATTCTGTGTTCTAGACTAAGAACTTTTGATTAATGAGATTTGCCAATTCGAGATGGTTTATTATGATGTGACTATCCAGCTATCTATCTATCGCATTTCCATAACTATAGTGAACACTAAACACTAACACACTCTCGAAGCATACGAGTATTCAAATTTATGCATGAATTCTCACAATAGAGCCGAATGAGTTCTTTGAACTCCAGTTCAGAGCTGCGACTATATCTATTATGTCTTCATAGCTTAGCTTAGCCACCAAAAACTAAAAAAAAAAAAAAAAAAAAAGTAAAAAGAAAACGAAATAACAACATGACATAAAAGCAAACTGAAAGCAAAAAAAGTCTAACAAAAAATTATTAAAAAAAAAAAAAACAAAACTAGAAAAGTTCATTCGCCTCACAAACAGACAAATTAGAAAAATTAATACGCTTCTGGCCCCCACGTAGCTGCCACCGGGCCCCCTCCCCCTCCTTTCTCCTCAACAGTTCCCCAATAAAGCCACGCAGCGAAGTGCGTCAAGTTTTTTTTTTGAGTTTTTTTGGTTTTATGTAAGACGGCGGGCTGAGAATGTAACAAACAAACGGCGAGCTCTGAACTTTTGGGTTTCTTTTTTCGGGCAGTTCATTGACCACAACCAACAACAAAAGACACGACAAGAAGAGCGTGTTGCAGGCAACTTCAATGTGAACTTTAACACAAAAGTTGTTGTGGAAAAGAAGCAACGTTAGAAGCGAAGCTGCCAAAAAGAATTACTCAACTAGTCAGCCAGCCAAACTCCTCTGGGCACTCGGTCATACTTTCAAATTGCAGTTGCAGCAGCAGCAGCAACAACGACGAGAGAATTGCAAGCTTGGCCAGAAAGAAAGGCTTTCTTTTAGTGGCTGGCCAAAGAAAAACTGGTTGCGATTTGCCGTTTTTTTGCCGTATTTGCCCGCAGAGCAGCAGCAGCAGAAGAAGAGAAAGAGATTCGCGCTAAAGCCAATGAAAGTATCTCGCCTTGGTTACACTCTCTTGGCCAAGTTGTTGTTGCTGTTGGCTGTTGGCTGCTGTCGCTGCTGCCTCGAAGAATGTTTCTACTTAGATTTTTCTTTGCCACTGCGGCGCCGCAACGTTTGCGGAAATGTTTATCTACATCTTTGCCACAGTCTCCGACTGAACGCTCACGTCTCCCCCATTCTCCCCAGTCTCCCGACGTCTCTCTCGACGTTTTTCTGCAGTTCAAGCGAGTGCGTTGAACTTGCCATGGAAAAAAGAGGCATACATATACATGAACAAAGTGGAGTAGCCAACAACAACAACAACAACAAAACTAAGAACGACACAAACTGAAGCCGAAGCTGGAAGCCGAAGTCGTGGACTTTGCCGAAAGAAATGAAAATAATTACCGAAGTCGATGTCGATGTCGAAGTCGAAGTCGAGCTTGCCGAGAGTTCCCTTTGCAGCTCGACAAAGTCGATTCAAGTCTTCACACACGCATGTTCTTCGAGAGCTTCGACTACCAAGCGGAGGCCGTGCAGCAGGTTTGCCACTCTCCAAACACACACACACATTTGTTACAGATTTCGGCTGAGCGATAAAAGTGATCATCAAAATGCTATTACGATTGCATCTCCGACTACGACGAGGATCATCATTTGGGCATCATGCGATGCGAGGAGCAGCAATTCTTTTATTGTTTGTACTCTAACGCACGCTGGGAATTCTAATGGCATTCACACAGCACACACTAAGCGAGTACTCACCGTACTCACACTCATATTCATACCTGATACTCACACTCACTATCTAGGTCTCTTTTGGTATGCCAAACAATTTATTGCGGTTGCCCGATCGCAGCTCAGCGATAACAGCGACAGTTGCACTGGGAATCATTGTGTCTTTAGGGCTCTTTACTTATTTTAATTAAGTACTTGCAGTGTCATTATTAAGTAATATTCGTTTGAGTTAATAATGGAGTTTTCTATTACACATTTTCGGGGTGTTCTTTTGCGCTGTAGATTAATAAAGATATTAAATATTATTATTTGAAATGTTGTAAAAGTTTGAATAGAAAATGGCTAAGGACTGACAAAAAATAGTAAAATAAACAATAAAAAATATGAAGTTCAACAAATATTAAAAGTTCAGTAAATAGTATTATTCATTTTTTCAATGCTTCAAATTATCTCAATAAAATAAATACACAGCCTTAAAAATATCATTAATAAAACATATTCTATGCGTATTAACTATTGTTTTCATTCTTAACGAGCCTCTTGTTAACATTGCTAAAGCTCATAATTCATTCATTCATAATGTATTCGTGACAGTGGCAATCTAATTAAAGAAACATTAATAAAGCATCTATAGCTTTTAGCGTGACTTTTTACACTATTAATATTTATTAGCTATTCTTTAACTGACATTTTTAAAATGTTTAAAAGAAATACAAATTATTTCTGTACCTTCCACAGTTTTATTAATTGTCATTCCTCATAAGTAACATTTATTAAAGTTCTATACTCAAAAAAGACCAGTAAAAATCAATAATGTAATATTTTGTTGATCTTATAAGAAAATTGTTGATCTTAAAACTATAAGATTTTATCCTCTTATTGATAAGAACTTGGGTATTATATCAAATGTTCCTGCAATAAAGATGTGTTTTCTTGTTTTAAGATTTTTATGTTCTTGAAACACTTTTTGAGTCCAAAAGTCTTACTACTAAAAAAAGATTTTAGAATTTTTTTTTTTTGGGGAAAATATAGTATTACTTATAGCATTTTTTTTAAATACTCTTTTCCATTTGTTCTTGACGGTTTTCTACTTTAATCTTATTAATCTATTTAAGTAGAAACCTATAAAAATTGACCATTTTTGTATAATTAATACACAATCACTTATAAAATATAAATATTTTGTAAATAAAGTATTCAAAAGTGAATGAAATTAACGTATTAAAATTAGAAAATAGTTTAGATGACTGTCCAAGTACTTAAATAGATTAATAAAAACCTCAGCAAAGTAATCGAGAGTGTTAAGCAAATCACGTTTTAAATTCGAAGCTCCAAAAATAATTTAACTATATCTTTGAAATTGTAGAAGTCATTAATAAAAAATTTATAATTCCTAATGCAACTTTTTGCACTATTAATATCCACACACCGATATTTGGCTATGATTACTCAAACTTTTCTTAGAAATGAAAATTGTTTTGTCTAAATTCCACTTAAGTTTTAATTTGTTGTTGACAGTTGTGTAAAGTGGCGCGAAATTTGGCCAAAGCAGAGGATTTTGCAATTCCATAGGGTACAAGAGAACAGTTAGCGAATGCCATTGTTAGGCAAACGTGTTGGCCCATTTAAAGTGGGGAATACCGCACGCTCCGAAGAAGTTGAAGAAGCAGCAGCAGCAGACGAAGACGAAGACGAAGCAGCCACAACAGCAGCAACATCGGCAGCAGAAACGGAGTTAGTCAAAACAACAAACTCTAGAATTTGTTTACAATCTTGTGTGTGTGTGTGGATAGTTCAGTCACATTTGGCCCTAATCAAAGCAGAACAGATTGCAGGTCGCTGACTCACAAGCAAAACTTCAACTTGAAAAACAACAAAGCGAAGCAAAGAACAAGCGTTGCTTTTATGCGTTGTCGTGTCATGGTCAAAATTTCCATAACTTCAAAACAACTCACTCAAGTGACTAAACGATGCCTGTATGTGCGAGTGTGTGAGTGTGTGAGTGTGTGTGTGTGTGTTTTTGCGATTACACTTTCGTCACTGCAGCCACTGTGGACTGCTGTTAGCCTAATTATACAATTCTCGATACCGATTCCAATGAAAAGAAACTCTGTCGAAAAAAATAACACAAAAAGAACAACAAGTTGGAGCCTCTTCATTTCTTTAGCATTATTTTTGCGTAAACAAGATGACTCAGCCTGCTGCTGGATTGGGCCAGTAAATTTTGAAGAAAAAGGCAGTTTCAGTTATCAGCCCGTCGCGACGGGGGGAAGCCGGCAGCAGCTTGTTGGCCCACAGAAGTCGTTGACTCCAAGCAAGCGCGCGCATTTACACGCCAAATTATTACAGATGAAAAACGAACTCGCAAGCGAACTCGGCGCAGGTTCAACGACCGTTTTTGTAACATGGTTGATGATGGCGACGACGACGACGATGATGATAAACACACTTGGAACAGAACCTTTTTTTTGTTGTTGTTTTTTTGGCGAATAAGAACGAGCCGGGGCGTTGAAATGGCCAAGAAGTCTGAACAACAACTTTCACCAATTTGTTTTGCTTTCGCAGTTCTTTCGGGCAACAGCAGCAAACAAACACACATTGCGAAGACACTGCGACAACGACAACGACAACGACAACAATTGGCTGGGCTGTCAATGCGTCAATCCGATCAGCCGATCAATACAAGTATAAAACTTAGAACTCATTTGCTTGTTGTTGGCTTTGCTTTTTGGCCTACCAAATTTGTCGCTTTAATAACTTTCCCATTAAAAGCTAATAAAGCCAGCTTGCAACTTCCGCTCAGACAGCCCGGAAAAGTCGCGCATTTGATTAGCAGCAAACACACACACACACACATAGAACACACTCTTTTATGTGGCACAACAGAACGTCACGTTCTGGCCATGCCACACAGCTAACTACAACAACAACAACAACTCTTAACTATTCCCCACTCCCTGCCTCTTTTTGGGCCAACGTTCGCTAATCAAATGTGCCTCGCGCCGCGTCTTCGTCTTCGTCTCCGTCTCCATCTTTCGTTCGCTATGTTCTTCTTCCAGAAGCCTCCGCTTTGTAGCGGTTAACTTACGGTACTTTTCGTTTTCATTGCACGTCAGCGCGAGAATGTTTAGCCTAGATTCGAGCGCAGGTTCGTTGAACTGAACTGGCTTCGACTTCAGCTTCAGCTTCGACTTCAGCTTCGACTTCGTTTCTTTTCGTGCCTCGTCGTCTTCGTTCGTGTGTCTTGGACTGCGTCTTCAACTTGCTGCTGCAAGTTCTGGCAAGTTCGTTGCCTAAGTCTTTTGTTTTGGGCGTTGCCAACGAGTTGATCAGATTCGCAATATTTTTCTGTTTTATTTTTTTTTGTCAGCTTATGATTAGGCAACCCATTTGCCATTTCTTCTAATCCCCAAGTCCAGCATCAGCTCAAGAATCAACAGCAACCACAGCAGCAGCAACAGCAATCGGTACAATGGCCGCGAGTCACCTCCAAGCGCAAAGAAGAAGAAGAATAAAAGCAGTTGGCGGCCAGTTGCCAATGCAGCCGCAGAAGCAGCAGCAACAACTGCAGTTAAAGCCAATGACCGCAAGTAACTTACATTTGAAAAATGTGTGCAAAAGCACAGCGAAAGGAGCTGCGCAGTCGCGAAAGAAAAGAACAAAAGAAAGAGACGCAGAGAAGAGAAGAGACGAGTGAGTGCGAAGATAAGACAGTGAGAGGGAGAAGGCATCAAAGAGCTGACTTTACTCTCTCACATCGTACACAGAGATGCATTCGAGTGGAGACGTGCCGATGCATTTAGCAGAATATAACAGTACCTCGACGGTAGCTCTGCCTCTGCAACGCGATTCTGCAACGTGCAACAACAATTCTGCAATGTTTGCTGCTGCTGCTACCAAAGATGAAACCGGTCTATAGAAATATTTCCAAGAAAATTATTGAGGGAAAGGCGCAATGCGAAGCTCGCTGTCTCTGATTCTTCCTCATGGCTAACAAAAAAAAAAAAATCTGTTGTGTTTGCAATTGCTGTTGCTGTTGCAATTGTTGTGGCTGCCGCTGTTGCTGCTGCCACAGAGGCTAAAGTTCTCAACAGCAACATTCTCCTATTTTCCTCTTAATAGCTGCGAAAGGCATTTCAAGCCGCTGCAGACCATTTTAATATAATTATAAAATACATTTCAAACAATGCACAATTTATGGCATTCACTTGAATTCTTTTCCAGGCGGGGTTAAGCAACTCTACAGAATCTGCAAAATTATGCTATTAGCTTATCAAAGAATTTTATATAAATTAATCAAGATTCTTTCAATTTAAAAAGTGTTTAATATTAACATTAAAATACTTCACTCGGTGAAAATACCTTAAATAATTGTTAATTCCATTTCAATGTTATCAAATACTTTATATAAATTTAAAAATTAGTAAATGTTTGTAACATTAGTAAAAATTATTCTTATTATAATTGTATTGAAATAATGAATACAATTTCTAATTGCTATAAGCAACTAAGGCCTTCAGGCTCGATAAAAATTTACTTTACATATTTAAACACTGCTTTAAAATTAATTTTTTTATTTAATAAATATTTTAATCTTCAAAATGATTTTAAACACTTTTTGTAATTGGCCAAAATCAAATACTTTATACAAATAAAATATATTATGAATAATTTGTTTCTGCATATTGAACTTTATTTATTAATCTGTAAGAATTAAAGATATTAATTTTGTGTATAATATTTTGGCATCAACTTTAAACTGATAGTTAATTTATTTTGCCCGAAATTCAACAATTTTTTTTGGGTATCAACCTAACAAGGCCTTTTGTTAATTTTGTGTGTTATGAAGTGTGATATTCAATCTTTTTAAAAAGTTCTTCTAATAATACGAGTGGAGGAAAGAATAAAAGTTCTTATATTTATTATATTTGAAGTATGGTTAGAAGTAATCCTAACCTTAACCTACAACTTCTTACTTCTTTATGCTGAAAGCTTCACGCCTTATATTACAATTTAATTCTAAGCATCTTCATTTATTTTCCTATTCTTTTCCATAAATATAATTAATATAATTTGGCAGATATCTATCCTCAGGCCTTATCAACAAACACTGCGATTGCTCTCTCGACATCGACTCAAATCACTAAATCTTTTATTGGCATTTCGATTGAAGCCACAGCACAAATTCCATTCCATCGATCAATTGACCACAAAATTTTCAATGCTATTGTGACTCGATGCTCGATGCTCGATGCCTGTGAACTTGCAACTTCTGTTCTATTCGGGTTTGTGATGCTTGTGGCAAGCATTTCACATTTCGCATTTGGCATCGGCAACAATTGAATGCTGTGCAGCAAATTGAAAATTAACGTCACAATATTTTTCATAGCAACTCAATAAAGCTTCGACTGGGATCGTTGCACGTTGCCCGAAAACTCCGCGCTGTCATTACGATGAGTATGAACAACAATAACTGCAACAACAACAACAACAACAATAAGAACTACATCAAAATCAGCACTAAAAATTCTAACCACAAACAACAGGCAAGAGAGACAACAACATAACGTTGCACAAATGGGCAAAAGAACAACAACAACAACAACGATAACAAAAAAATAAAAGAAAAAAGAATTCCCAGTGACCTAATTCTGCACTCAGTTGCAGCAATCGTAGTTATTGTAGTTGTTGCTGCTGTTGTTGTTGCTGTTGTTGTACCTATTGCTGTTGATGTTGTTGCTGTCATCGCCATCGTAGCTGTTGTTAGATTTAGTTGGCCTTTTTATACCCTAGACCAAATGAAAAGTTAGATAACTCTTATATGAAATATGCAAAAACTGTACAAAATATAATACAAGAAAAGGATTATATAAAGATATGGAAGATATGGATATATTCTTATATGAATATATAACATAAGATATGAACATGCCCCACCTAGAATGCTTCATAAAGTTATCTAAAAAACACATTACGTTATTTGAATTAAAATAAAATTGTTAACGATATGTAATAAAAAAATCTTCTATAATTTTCATTATTAAAATTGACTTATCGCTATCCATAGATACATTTAAAAACTTTAGAATGCTTGCTTAGAACCACACTACTACATTTAGTTAAAAAAGAATATTCAAAAAATATTTACAACATTCTGAATAGTATTTTTGTAAAAATATATTTTATGGAACTGACAATATCTCTCAAAATGTTCATTTTTTTTGAAATGGTTGAGTTAACCTTAACATGATTTTCAATGTTAATAATATTACCAAAGAACTATTGCACAAACATATTCATTGCTAAGAATATCTCCGAAAATATGCAAAAATTTCTTAGAAGTAATGTTCATAATATTATCAAAATACGGTTGCAAAAATATTATCTTATTCTGTTATTATTAGGCTAATACTGTTTTTCTTGTTATTATAATGTGTCGTAATAATATTTAAAACTAGTTTATTTTATATTCATCGAACTTAAGGATTGAAAGTTCACTTCACAACCACAAAGAGTGTTCAAACTTCGTCTAGTTCTGTTCCTTTTTGCTATTCTTGTTTTGCTGTTTGTTGTCCCGGAAGTTCTATGCGCATGCGCATAGAGCGCGTCGCAGTCGCAGTCGCAGTCGCAGTCGACGCCGTCGTTGTCGTCATCGTCTCCGTCGCGGTGGAGGAACTGAGCTGGCAAATAACTGAAATTATGTTTCAGCTAGTGGCAGCCTAAGAAAAGGCCATGGCTAAAAGAAATTGCAGAGTGCAGTGATCGCTGGGTTCGATTGCATCCAATGCTGAAGTGGAAAGGCAAAAGAACTTCTAAGCGAGTGAGGAAGAGGGGAAGAAGGAGAGTGAAGCGCTGTGCAATTGGAACGTTCGTTCGCCCAGCGGTCATTGGGCGATTGACCGACTCGGGACACAGCTCTCAGCTCAGCTCAACTCAACTCAACTCTAGTCGAGTCGACTCAACTCGACAGTCAGAATCTCGGCACTTTTCTTTTGGCCACAAACAAAGAAAGAAAAACCAATTTCCTTTCGAGCCAGATATGAAAATTACATATGATCGCTTCAAATCTGTTGCAATCCCTCTTTATTGCCACAGCCCAGCCTCCCAGTTGCCTCCCCCTCTTTACCCTCCTTCCACCCACGCAGTCAACTGCACGCTCAACTCGATTTTGTTTCTTTTTTTTTGTGTTGTTTGCTGACTTTGGTTGTTGACTGTTGGCCGCTTTTGTATGCTGTAACAGGAGCGTAATAAACACTCGTCTAACGGTGCTTTTTGCATGGCCATAGAGTGTGCAACAGCAACTGCAACGAGTACATGCAACATGCAACGAGGCAGCCAGCCAGCCAGCTAGAAAAGCCAGAGAACCAACTAAGTGAAATGCTGAACTGAAGTGCATTATAACCGTACATTCGACTCACACACATACACGAACACACTCGCACACTCTGATTTTCGCATTGCAATTTTCCACTTTTTGCTTTTAACTTGCCTCGAATTCTGTTGCATTGATAGACAGCTAAATTTAATGCCCACTGCGCCAGGTGGCAAAAAAGATTGCCTATTGATTTCAACTGATTTTTTTTGTGATCTTGTTTGTTCATCTCGTTGCCAAATGGGTTCCAATTATTGCTTAGATTACAAACTGAATAGTACTTAATTCAATTGAGTTCAGTTATAGAGCTAGTTAATGTTCATTGCATTAGCTTGCGTATATATTTTTATTAGTTTCGAATTGATTAGCTAATTTGATCTATAGTTGCTTCAATTGATTATTTGCTTTCGTTCTGGGAGATTCTTAAAACAGTTCAAATTTATGTACTACAATTTTAGAATAAATTCTACCACTCAAAATTCGATGTAGTAAATAAAACAACAAATTTGTATTTTTAAATGTAATTTGCATTTTTTTAAAGTCTAGAAAAAAAAAATGTTCAAACATTAAGATGAAAACAAAGTCAGCAATTTTACCCAAAAGATTATATCTTAAATGAAAACCATAATTCTAGTATAAGAATTTTCTTGAAATTTCATGTTTTTACCATCAGAAACTTTTTTAAGAAAATTTAGAAAATATTTCCTTAATTCAAGAATTGAAAAACAACAAAATTTAATTCAGAAAAAAATTAATTATCAATATCCATACAACATTCTTAAGCTTAGATTATTTAAAAATAAATTTTACAAAATCCTTTGTTCTGTTTTGTTAAGATCTAAGAGGGATAAATATATACACTATTATTTATCCCACTTAAGTCTTAACAAAACACAATATTCAAAATATAGAATGTCTATATATATCGAGTATATCTATATTCTGAATATAGTATATTAATCCATAATTTTATACAGTTTTGTTTATCCCTCTTAAATTTTAACAAAATATACCGAATGCTTAAAATTATACTATATTTTGAATATAGATATACTTTATACAGTATTTATATATACTATTATATATAATGAATATGCATATTCTCTATAGAGTATTTTTTACCCTTAGAATTAGCTTACAAACATACACTAAACATTAGCTAAATTATATTAAAATATTTATGCAATTCCCTAACAGTTTTAATTTGTAACAATTTGTAAATTTTGCTCCAAAATTTGATTATTCTTTTTTTTATAGTATTACGCTGTTCTTTTAGTATATTTTTCAATATAAAACTAATTTTCATTCGCCGTAAGCTGTAGAAATAACTGGCTTGTATGAATATAGTTTTTACAATCAGCTTAATTTGCTTAATAAATATGTTAAATTATTATTAATTTCCATCACACTTTGCCACAATCGACTGGATATTATTTACTTAGACAAGTTCTGGCTGATTCTGGTTTCAAAAGCTTCGAAATGGTCTCTTCATTAGAAGCTGCCACAATATTGCGAATAGACTCGTTGAATTTATTTTAGCCTCAAGAGAAAGCAGTTTTTTTTCTATTGCAGCCACAACTGCAAACTGCAACACACACACACACATACACTTACACATAGACAGCAACACATACACGATTGCTGCGCATGCGCAACGTTTTTTTTTTTTGCTTTTGCAGCGTCTAGAATGCAATTTCTGTTTCTCTAGCGAAACGTTCGCCGTGTGCTTCTCTTTGTCTCTCTCTATGTGTGTGTGTGTGTGTGTGTGTGTTTGAACTTTGAAAAGTGGGTGAATGTACAGTAATGTTTGCTGCATGCTGAATGCAACACTGACGCTGCAAACAACAACAACAACAAAACGTGGCAAATTCGTGATGCACAAAGCGCTAGCGGCCCGCAGAATTTCAGAATTTGGCAGCAACAACAACAGTAAATAGCAAACAGCAAACAGCACTTTAGAATGCATTAGTTAAGGTCTGGCCCCGTCGATTAACTGCCGTTGCAGTCCGCCATAGTCATAGCTCAACTGTAAAAAATCATATTTGCCGCTCAATCAAATTGAAGCGCTCTTGTTATCAGCGCTTATCAGTTCAGCTTTGATGCATTGAAGGCCACGCCAGTCCGTTTCATAAATTGGCACACTTATGCAAAGTCAACGACTCACGCACATTCACTCACACTCACACTCGCATGCACACACGCACGCACGCACGCACACACGCACATAGACAGCGACTAGCCAAAGTCGTTGCCTCAATGCAAGAGCCTCACAATGCGAGGCCGAAGAAAGAAAGAGCAGTTAACTTGTTTTGCGCGCGCTGAGCCGAAAGCAAAGCTGCGCTCACCATGGCGCTCAGCTCTATGAGTGAGTGTGAATGTCTCTGTATAGATGTGTATGTGTGTGTGTGTTGCGTTGCATAACTTTCGTGCCAACGCAGCGTCGATTCGCCTCCAAAGTTCATTCGCCTCGTGCACTCCATTCGCCTGCGCTCTCTCTCTCTCTGTCTCTCTGCTCTGCTCTCCACTCTCTTCGCTATTCAACTGTCTGGCTCTCTGCTGCTGTTGCTGCTGCTGCTGCTGCGACGCGTCTCTGCTTCTTGTGCTTTTTCTTTTCGGCCGCTGCGCTGTGATTGCTTTTCTCTTTCTTATTTTCAGAGCTTGGCTTTCGTTTGGGTTTCTTCAAACTTTGGGTCTCTTGAAAAGGAATGTTTACTGTTGTCTTCGAGTTGTTGTTGCTGCTGCTGCTGCTGCTGAGATGCTTTTAGGTGAATATGTGTGTTGTTTTTTTTTTTTTTATCATCTGTGGGATACGTCGTATGTTGCTTTTACTGTTGTTTTTGTTGTTGTTGTTGCGGTGTCGCACACAAAAATCTGTGCCTCGATCTGTGCAGCATTGTTTAAGGTCAGTTCTCTTACCTAACTTTGATTGCATTTCTTTTTGGAGTTTCGTCGGTTTTGTTGGTCAAGCATCTTTAAGTGGTAAATAGACGGCTTTTTTTAATTGGTCACGAGAGGTTCGCTGACCCCACTGTGTTAACTACTACTATATGTCTTTCTATATGCTGATGCTTACATAAGCCGCAATGAGAGGTGAGAAGAGCAAACAATCCTCAAGTGTCTTCAATAAACACAAACTATTGCTGCAATAGAAGTTCTTTAAAGAACAAACGCAAAACAAATGAAAGGTCGCAAAGGAAAAATGTGAAACACTATTCTAACATTTGTAAAGAAATTTAGAAGAAATCCTAAAACCAAATTCTTTCAATTATTTTAATAATTTTAAATGTAAAATCATAACTTGCATTTAAATATTAAAAAATCTTTAATTAAATTATCAATTACTTAACCAAAAAGTTAATTTGAAAGTATTATAATACTTGAAATGTAACATTTAAAAATGTTTTTAAGTCTCATTTGTCTCTTAAATGATTCAGTTAAAATATTAATAACTTTATCATTTCATATTTAAATTTATAAAAATTGTTTTTTTATTATTTAATTATTCGATTGATTCACTGAAATTATTTATAACATTATTAACACAAATTTAAAATTTTACAAATTGTTTTTAAATATTGTTAATTTCTTTAACGATTAAATTAGGCTATATATAAGCGACATGAATATTAAATAGCGTTTTAAATATAAAGTTCTGTTCCTAAATCGAATTGCTCATCACAAATAACACTTTGTGTGACTTTGTGTAATTAAATTAATTAAGATTATACAACAGGAGTGCATTAAAATGCTAATGTGCATATGCATATGTGTTTCAACACACACTTATACTTATGTAAATATATGCATTTATGTACATTTCCCATTATACAATACAATTGCAACAATTCAATCAATTTTCAATGCCCACGCAAAGTTTTGAAACGAAGGCACGCAAACTGCACGTTACAAATGACAGCAACAACAACAACAACAAGAACAAATTTGCAGTACCATGTAAAAGCTCAAAGTGCTTAGAACAAAAATGCATGCGAGCCCCACAAGCACACATGCACACACAAAAACAATCAGCCAGCACAAAAATAATATAACAACAACAACAAGTATAAGCAGTGCAAATTGTGACGCCCCATCATGCGAATGAACACACACAATCAAACATACACATACGAAGCGCAAGAGAGTGCGAGCGGGAGAGCGCACACCATGCTGAGTGACGCGTCAGAGCACAGAGCACAGCAATGGCCGCGACGACGACGACGACGACGACATTCAACTTGAACTTTTTGCGCACTCACGCTCTCTCGCTCTCGCTCGCTGGCATGTTTGCTCTCGTGTGCTCATTGGCATCGACAGAGCGGCTGCATAGAAAATAATCAAGATCAAGTTTCTTCCGGCATATTTGCACAAAAACAAAAACTAGAGCTTTTTGTTGTTGTCGTTGCTGCTGCTGCTGCGATTGTAAAGAGAGCGCGTATTTAAGAGAGCCGCGATGCAGTAGCTTTTGCATAAGTTGAGAGCGAGTGTCAGTGAGTGTGTGTGTTTGTGTGTGCTCTGGCAAGTGCATATGTGTGTTTGTCAGTCAATCTGTTATGATGTCACTGCCAGCGCCGCCCTCGACCTGCCCCCTCCATTTAAATTGGTTCATGCGATTTTTGCATTTCATTTGAATTTCAAAATAATGCTGCCATATTACTAAAGCGAGCATTTTGGATGGCGTTTTCGATTTTCGTTATTCGATTTGGCGTTTTTGAGAAAAGTAATTTTCACTCGCTGGCGGCTTTGGAAAGCGTCGATGGCAACAAACTATGTGTGCGATTCTTGGAAACCAACGAAAAGCGCAGCAGCAACAGCAACATCAGCAGCGGCAGCAGCAGAAGAGACAACAACAAGTTGCAGCAGCGTCGTCATCGTTGCAAGCATTGAACTCGATTTTGTTTTCATTGCCGCTGAATTTCTAAAACGCAGCTAATTAGTCGAGAGTGTTTGCGTTGTTGTTGCACTTGTTGTTGTTGCTGTTGCAGTTGTTGTTGTTGTTGGCTACGCAGTCGTCGTTGGCCGTCGCTTCTTTAGCTGTGTTCCACTTTTCTGGCAGTTTTCCACTTTTCCTCAGTCACCGCAGCAGATTTCACACGCGGCCATGCAATTCATCATAAAAAGTATTGTAAACTGCAGTCAATTGGCTTAACAACTGGGGGGGAGGGAGATGGAAGATGTTTGCCTAAAAAAAAAACCAAATGAAAATAAGTTTTTCCAAGTCGCCCAGGCCGCGCCTCGTGTGTGTGTATATGTGTGTGTGTGTGTGTGTGTGTTTGTTTAAATAAAATGAAAGTTTTTTGCGCGCCAATCTTTGACACACATAGAAGGCAGTCAGTCAGTCAATCAGGCAGTCAGTCAGTCAATCAGTCAGTCAGTCAGCCACTTAGGCAGTCAGACGTGGAAGCAGACTTTGCTTACCGGCTTCAGTTCAGTTGCAAGTTGCAACTTGCAACGGTCGTTGCCGTTTCGATTTTCGTTTTGATTTCATTTTCTAATGTTGTCGCCGTCGTCTTCGTCGTATTTGTTTTCTTCGCTGCGCTGGATTAAGTTTTTGAGTCTGGGCCAAAGATGGTCTCATATGAAAAGTAAGAAAAACGCGTAGTCCAAATAAAATCACGCATACGACGCGTCGCAAGACGAGACGAGAAGCTGTTAAAAGTGAAATAGCCAAAGGTGCGTTTGCGTTGCTGAGCAACAAAGCGAAATGGTAAAAAGTAAAAGAGAAAGAGAGTAAAAGGGAGCGCAAGCTTACGCAGCAACAGTAGCAACAGGCAGAGCTGCCACAGCAGCAACAACAACAACAACAATAACTACAACCGACACAGATGGCGGCAACGCTTCACTTTTTTTTTGTGTGTGTGTGTTGTTTTTTAGGCAGTTCAACAAACTTTTTGGGCAGCAGCTTAGAAAGAACTTTGGGTCAATAAACTATGAAAGCCACTGTGATGATCTGCTGATCATCATGATCATCACCATCATTGTCTTTATGATGAAGAGTGTGATGGCGCTTGTTGCCGTGGCTTTTGTTTGAGTTTGAAATACACGCATATATAAAATAACCGCACCGCATAGAATAAACGACGCAACCAAAAACGCCACAAGAGGTCAATGGCAGACGCACTCGAATTGTCTATGAATCTTAAAAAGGGCATTGTAATGAAATTGCCTGCTTGCCTAACAATATGATACAAGACAAAAGCCACAATGAAGAATACTCAACCAGCAGGGCCCACCCTTCACAATTTATTTACATGAATTCCTAATGTCGGTCTTAAGAACATATCTTGTAAAAAATCAGTTTCTTGAATTTGAATTAATTTAGAGCATCACCAAACTGATTTCAAATTTAACGGTCATGTGTCGCTCACTGGCGCCATCTAGTTTGCGGTCATGTAAACATAGCAAGTTATCGAATCAAACAACACTGTCCAGTGTGGCCATTTTTAATAGCTCCACGCACATTTTGTGGTATACTGAGCAAATCCATTTACAGCCACACTTTAGCTTGCATTGAGAATCGCGAATCAACTGCAAATATAAATAAACAAAACAAAAAACGCAAACAAACAAAATATGAGTTCACCAACGAGTAAAAATGCCAGTGATACAAACAACAGCAACAACAATAAGCCAAAGAAGTCGGCCAAAACAAATTCCAATGCCAAGGGCGGCACCATGGACACACGCGGAGAATTGGCGGACCTCATCAAGAAGAAGGCAGAGACATCGGTAAACAAACAACATATATAAATGTAAACAATCAAAAGTAAATACTAAATGTGTACACAGGAACAACTAGCGAATCTGGAGCGACAGATTTATGCTTTCGAGGGCTCCTACTTAGAGGACACACAGCTGTGCGGCAACATCATTAGAGGCTGGGAACGATATCTGACCTCGAACAAGGCAACGAACTCAAAGGCAGACAAGCGAAATCGCAAATTCAAAGATGCCGAGCGTTTATTCTCCAAGTCCAGCATTACATCGATGGCCATATGCAATCGTGAGTCTACAATCAGTAACTGTTTTATGTTATCTATATGGTTTAATTGATAATTGCAGCTGAACGTGCTAGTGAATCGGATTCCATAACGAATGAAGACTCCAGCGATAATCAGTTGTCAATGAATCAGAATACAACAACCGCCCACGATGGAGCCACCAGCATCAAATCGCAGGATGACAAGGGTAAGCTTGTGAACCACACTTTTGCGTGAACTGTTGTAGTGGAATAACTATTCTAATCTTCTCTTGTAGATTCGCCCTCGCATCGCAACGATACTGGCAGCCTGGCCAGTAATAACAAGGAACTGCTTGGAACACCCACCTCGAATACGAAGAGCAAATTGACATCCAGCTCAAGTGCGACGGCCAAGAAAAGTGGACACATCAACAAGAAAATTAGGCATCGATAATGCTGCTGATGATGTCAAATCATTGTTTTAACGTACTATAATAATAAATACATTTGAATAGCTTTTGATTCTCATTATCGCATTTATTACAAAAAACATATCCATAAAAATAGACTACTTGCTAAGCTAACAAAAACTACGCGGTAATTATGGCATCTAACCTTGCTCCCCCCGCTCACTTCTTCGACTTGGCCATGCGATCAAAGATGCCCAGCAACTTGCCGCGTGTCATTTCCTTGGATTCCCGCAATCCTAACTGATAAACTTCATCCTGCATAGACTTAATCTTCTCGATCAGTTGATCGGGCGTCAGACTTGCCAGCTCTGCAAAGTAAGAGTTGACTGTGAAGTCTTTCCATGGTAATGTTCCAGCTTTAACTTACGATTAATTTGCGCTGCATCCATGTTGGACACACCTGGGGAGTAATCACCGCTTGGCTGGTGGATCGGTGTATTGCTCATGTTCATGAAATCATCCATGCCCGGAAAGCGCTCTGGCCATTGCACTGGAGATTCTCGTAACGTTTCCATTGAGATGAGTTCATCCTCCTCCTTCGCTGACAGCTCTTTCTTGCCTGTCGGACTGTCTTCGCCTTCGCCGTCTGTTTTCAGGATTGTTTCTGGTGCAAACATTTCAACACCCGGTTCTAAGTTGTTCATTTTGTTAACAGTTTTGTGTATATTTAAGGAATGCAATAAAAATTAATTAAAAACGCCGTTTGTATTTATGCTGCCATGCAGTGTGGCCAAATTGTTCGTTAAGTACAGTAGTTTTCTGTTAGATTCACAACAGGGTTGTATGTAATGATTGATAAATACTTGGTATCGATGCCAGTCGGCATATGCTAATGATAACGGAAAATGTTCTGGAAAATCTTTAGATTTTTAGCTAGTCATGTAAACAAAACCAAAAACCGATCATAAATTATAAAAATGTAGCAATTTGCAGCAAAATTAAAATAATAAATGCCAAACAAGCTGTTATTGACGTTGTGCAATTTGGTATATTTGATGACGTAAATTAGGATATTCTGAAATTGCAAGTTGCGGTCACGTAGAACAGTCAGCACTACAAAAATATATTTCGTTTAATTCTTTCATTTTGTTGAACTACAAAAATATACCCTGGAAAGAAACGCCAACTAGGCAGCAGAAGCAACAGCAGCAGGCTCAACAGCTTCAACACCAGCACACAGCAACAATAATGGGCACGTCACCGGTCTTGCTAATTTGTTTATGTCTGCTCGTCAGTAGCTGCTACGTGTCGGTGTCGGCCGACGAGCACAATCACAAGGTATGTTTGTATTTGTATTTGTATGCGCTGTATGTACATGCTTCCTTCTCCCTCTACCCACATTTTCTGCAGTACAATGATCGAGAGGAGGTCGTCTTGTGGATGAACACGGTGGGCCCGTATCATAATCGTCAGGAGACTTACGCCTATTTCTCACTGCCTTTCTGCAGTGGCGGCAAATCGAGCATCTCGCATTACCATGAGACGCTCAGCGAGGCGTTGCAGGGCGTCGAACTGGAGTTCAGTGGCTATGAGATGGATTTCAAGACGGATGTGCCACGTTCCGTGCTCTGCATGGTCGAGCTGAATGAGGAAAGTGTCAAGGCATTCACGTATGCCGTGATGAATGAGTATTGGTATCAGATGTACATCGATGGTCTGCCCATTTGGGGTAAAGTGGGTGAGCGAGATGAAACCGATGGCAAGTACTATATACATACGCACAAGAAGTTCGACATTGGCTATAATGGACAGCAAATTGTGGACGTTACGCTCACGACGGATTTGCGAGAGGAGCTGAAGCCGGATGCCAAGATCAAGTTCTCCTACGAGGTTAACTGGAAGGCCAGCAAGATTGAGTTTAAGAATCGCTTTGACAAGTATCTGGATCCCAATTTCTTCCAACACAGAGTGAGTTTAATGGAGTTCGGCCTGCAATTAACTATGACTAATTATTAATGTTTGCGACAGATTCATTGGTTCAGCATCTTCAATAGCTTTATGATGGTCATATTTTTGGTGGGCTTGGTTTCAATGATTTTAATGCGCACACTGCGCAAGGATTATGCGCGTTACAGCAAGGACGAGGAGGTGGATGATATGGAGCGCGATCTGGGTGACGAATACGGCTGGAAGCAGGTGCATGGGGATGTCTTCCGATCGCCACCCAATGCGCTGCTCTTCTCTGCCCTCGTTGGCGCCGGTTATCAGCTCATCTCGGTGGTCTTTTGTGTCATTATGTTTGCCATTGTCGGCGAACTCTACACTGAGTATGTGAAGCGAACGTAATTACAATTACCATATTAAATAATTAATTTCTTTATGCTTTGCTCTTGCAGACGTGGCTCGATGCTATCGACTGCCATCTTTGTGTACGCGGCCACATCACCGATTAATGGTTATTTCGGTGGCTCGCTTTACGCTCGACTTGGCGGCCGTTTGTGGATACGCCAAATGCTCGCTTCCGCTTTTACGGTGCCTGTGGCTGTCTGCGGCACTGCGTTCATGATTAACTTTATTGCCATTGGATATCATGCATCGCGTGCCATTCCTTTTGGCACTATGGTGGCTGTCACTTGCATTTGCTTGTTTGTCATCTTGCCCTTGACTCTCGTGGGCACTGTGGTGGGACGTAATTTGGATGGCCAACCGGATTTCCCGTGCCGTGTGAATGCTGTGCCACGGCCCATACCTGAGAAGAAATGGTACATGGAACCATTAATTATTGTGCTGCTGGGCGGCGTGCTTCCGTTTGGTTCCATCTTTATCGAAATGTATGTGATGCAAACAAGTTCTAAGATAAGAATAATTGCTAATTACTCGCTAATGACTTTTGCAGGTACTTTATCTTCACCTCGTTCTGGGCGTACAAAATCTATTATGTCTATGGCTTCATGTTGCTCGTGTTTACCATCTTGACTGTGGTCACTGTCTGTGTTACCATTGTGTGCACGTACTTTCTGCTCAACGCCGAGGATTATCGGTGGCAATGGACGAGCTTTATGGCCGCTGGATCCACATCGATTTACGTTTATGCCTACTCCTTTTACTACTTCTTCTTTAAAACCAAGTAAGTTTGATTTTGAAGTTGATCCAGAATTGTTTTCTACATACAATTCTTCTTGCAGAATGTTTGGCCTATTCCAAACGGCATTCTACTTCGGCTATATGGCACTCTTCAGCGGTGCATTGGGCATCATTTGCGGCACCGTCGGCTATGTGGGCACAAATTTGTTTGTGCGTAAAATTTATTCCAATGTGAAAATAGACTAAGTTCGTCCGGCTGTATAATGCTAACCAATCCTAAACCACTTACAATTGTATTTATTGCATAGTCCTTTAGTTAACCATCTTGTGTTTATATATATACTACTATCTCTTATATATTTTTCCAAAACTATCCTAAATTTGTATCCACGCCCCTATCTCTCTCATATCGGACAAGTCGAAAGCGACCGCACCAATGATACCAAACAGCCCTCGAGCTGAGCTGATTATAATCTGATCAGATCTGATCTTTGTGTGTATATTATACATATATGTATGTGGCACATACTATTTTTAGTGTTCTGTGTGAGTGAGTGCATATTGTAATATCATCGAATACTATGCCTGGAATCTTATCAAAACAAAAAATAACACACACACTGCAGCAGCAATTAGTAGAGATGTAAAATTGCAATTTACAAACGTGACTTCAGATTGTTTTTTGCGCCAATTAAGTTTATAAAAAGAATGCAGACCGTACGCAGAAATGTGCTGATTAGCAATAGTCGATAATTATTAAATTAATAAAGTCAAACATAGAAAACCAACGATGAATCTGAGATTAATCCAAATTTAACCGCATACACACCCAAAAACACTTTAGATTTCTTATCGTCCCTCGGTATCGCGTGTTTGCAACGCGACTTCTATCAAAGTGCAAACAACAGTAGCTAATTAAAACGTGTTTAGCTTAATCAATAGCCGGCAAATGGTTACAGAATGTGCGTAATCATTGAAATTGTACACGTGATTAATTTAAGGCCCCAGACGGGAATCCAAATTTCGAATTTTTTATTGCCTTCACGTTTTCAACGGTGTGCGACGAAGAATGGTGAAATTTATTAGCGATTATTGCGAACAAAACAAGTGATGACCAAATCGTGACCAAAGTATTGTTATATGATGGATCTATATCAGCAGTTAAGACTACGTTGCCAAGGACTTTATATGGAATTACCCCTTCAATTTATTGAGGTAAGTTGGAACAACAAGCTTTGTTTTTACTAAGTATAATATGGTATGTACTTTAAAGTTTCATGATGATTGGTTGCTTAGTTGAAACAACAACCAAATTTATGTAACCCTAAGAAAGCGAGTTAATATTTTATTAATGTATTCAGCGCGCTGAATGACCCTATAAAACATGATGGCTACAGTTGAGTATACTCGATTAGAATACACCCACTTCCCATTAATAAGCTTATCAGTTTACTTTTGATAATGTTAATATATTCCGAATCAGCATTAATAGTTAAATCGATATAGCCATGTCTGCCTAAGTAAAAAACCTAAATTTCCGTAATTAAGCAGCGATAGAGCTATTCAACTTTTTTACAAATGATTCTGTTCCTATGATACATATGTTTATTTTAAAATTTTATATATGATAATAGCAACAATATTTATCACTATGTTGATTCACAAAAGAAATCCCACTCCCTACTAAAGCAACTAATCATTTTTGACATATTTTATTGTTTCTTTAATAAATTCTACATTTATTATCCGATCGTAATAAAATTGTAAAAGTTTTTATGTTACTATTCAAGTCGCTAGCCCTTTCGCTCTATTTTATTGATTCTTTTATAGCTCACAAAACTATAATACGATCGTAATTAAATTGTCTTAAGCCATTTAGACTACAGTCAATTAATGTGTATGCTTTTAAGTGACTAGCTGTAAGCCATGTTCGTTCTTTCATAATGTTTCTCCGATTAGATCGTAACGAAACTCTAAGAAAACATATAGTATATGTATGGGTGCTATCCAAGTCTCTAGTGTCAAATTTAAGCTCTATTCATTTCTTTTCTTTGCGTTGCTGTGCTAATATCTAAAACAAACTTTATCTTTTATTTTTCGCATTAAGTATTTCCGGTCGTTTGAATTCGAAGAATAGAAGACTTTCCAAGTTTGCAAAGTTTTTTATAAATAGCAAAAGCAGATAACGTTGAAAATAAATTTATGTGTCAGTTTAATACACTACACGCCCTTGTACGTAATTGAACTAGGATATCTTTTAGTCGCGCATTTTCGACTCTCAAGACTCGAGTACTTTTCCACGCAATCTCGAAAAACACTTTTTCTTTCGACAAATTCGTATGCGTACTAAGTGTGTCTTGTCAATCGAATCCACTTGGATTCCACAATGGAAGTCACTTCGATATGCCACTCAAGATAAACTAATGACGCGTGTTGGGGAACCAGGAGAAGTATGCGATAAGCATGAAGAAAGAACTCAAGAACTTCCACGAGAGAATGTATGCGTAGCTTTAAATTCCAAGAGTGTTCATTTTATTCTTAATTTATGGAAATGAAAAGTTCGATCGAATTTTCTTGTTTCTCTCTCAAAAAATTTTCCCTAATTTAACTATTTGTATGTGTGGGGACGTTTATAACGGCGCTTAAAAATAGTTTTTTCTGACATTTGATGACCAAACATTAGAACCCTTCACTTGTTTTGGAGTGTGGAAAGGTGTTCAAAGCAATCGATTTCATTCATAATCACAAAAAATGTGCCCACGTGATTTTTAGTTTCTATCTCAAAACATGAGGGTAATAAACATCGGGACTTGTAAAAATTTTATGTGATGATTGACACGAATTGAGTGACATGCTTTTGAGCTCAGCTCAAGCGAGACAGTGTAGTGACTGTGATGATGCTGATGATGATGACCGCGATGATGCAGGCACAACCCACTGCATATGGTATGTGTTCTTGAGTTTCGTCTTTTATCTGATGAAAGCACAGTTAGAACTCATCTCATTTGGTATGCACATGGAAATGCCCTGCAACGAATATCATTAAAACTAGTTCAAACTGTTTAATATAAAAGACAGATGCCAAGGTCTGTTCTCAACTCAGTTTGTGGATGCTGCTGCCATAGAACACATCATGTTATCGTATTCTCTGCTTGCCGTGCTGCTGCTCGGTAAGTGCCCAAAGGATTAACTGTACCTCAGCTGCGACTGCTGCAACTTCTTCGACTTTCTTCAGGCTTTTACTCGGCTGCTAATGCTTCGCTCTTGAACTGCAACTGTGAGCCAGGACCTCCGGGTCCGCCTGGACCGCGTGGCCCTCCAGGTCTTGGTGGCCTCGGCAGTGCTGGAGGCGGTGGCGGCATCTGGGGTTATCCGCCTGTGCCGCCCTTCAACCAACACATTCCACCACTGATTGGACCCAGAGGATTGCCTGGACCGCCAGGACCACCTGGCTACTGCTTTCCCTGTCAGTACGGTGGTCAAGGTGGCCAAGGATTCGGTCCGAATAACTTTGGCTTGGCTGGTCCCGGCGGTGTTCAAGGACAGGGCATTGCCTCAGCCATTGGCAACATTATCATTATTCCCTCGGGCGTCAATGGACGTGCGCAACTTTTCCGTATCACACCCGATGGGCAGCTAGTGCGAATTGAAAACCCCCGCGAAGGGATAAATGAGATACTACCCAGCAATTTGCAAGATTTACTCGCCCAACAGGCAGCTGTACCCACAGCAGCCACAACATCAGGAATTACGCCGCCAGGTCAGGCCAGACCAGGAGCTACGCCCCCCACACCCGATGATCAACCCGAAGGATTAGATGAAGCCATGTTTGCTGTTTCCTCTAACAATATGGAATCGCGCAAGGAGGCAGCGTTGCGTGGCATTACCGATGCCAACGATTGGCGTCGGGTGCTGCTTTTGGGTGAACCGAATGCTCATAGTGCGGCCAGCTCGGAACCGGGAAGCACTAATCAGCTGGAGAGCAGCATGGATAGTTTTCAGCGCGCCCTCGTCGATTTGAGGGACAAGTACGCTTCGCTTATTCAGCCACGCACCACCGATCAACGATATGCCGTCATCCTCTAGACTCCTAAGTAGACCCACTTAATATACAGTTATTATAATAAACACGTACTGATAATTCCTAACAATCTTGACACAATCGCGTCTCAATCTATGGCTTATTGACACACCCTAATGAAATACCCTCAATGGAGACACAGACGTTGGTAGCGAGAAGGAGAGTGTGCGAAACATTCTAGAGTCTAAATATGGAATTTCCTGGGGTCTTGAGATAATCTCGCCTCAAATCTCGACAATATTGACAATTCATTCTGAAAAAAAAATCAAAAAATAAATGGGATATTTATTATTCTATGTATAGTTCGGAATTTCCATAGATCGATCATGGTTCAACGTGCCATTAAAAAATACCCCCAATAGATAGATACGCAGTAAAAGAAAGACAAAGAATGAAACGTTCTTTATATTCGTGATATGGACTTTACTTCAATCCTAATCTCTATTAAATCGCAATAAAATTGATAACTTATTCGGAAACAAGAATTTTCCTACAAGAAAAAAAAGTAATTCCTATTTACATATCTTAAAAGAAGAATGAAATGAAGAATGCTACATTTAATACAGACTAACCACAGACCAAATATATTAAAACTGTTTTCCTTTAATTAGGAAATGATCTCACAAAAGAAAATACATAACGAGTTATCTATATTACGGAATTTCCGTTTGAAAACCTTTTCAAACGCTGATAGCGATAATTATTATATAGTTTCGATTTCTTAAGCTAATAACTGAAGGGCAATCACACGACTGCAGTTTGATTAGATCTAGAAAGTTGTTTGTTTCAAATTCGAAAAAAGATTAGTTTCAGCGACACTCATATCATATCAAATTGTCTGTCGAATTTACGATCAGAACAATTTAATTTCACTTATACTTATACGAGTACTTATAATCAATGAACATAGCGTGATCTCATATATCATTGAGTTGCCATTAAAGTGCTCATATTGTTTGGCTAATCATTGAAAATTTATTTATAATAAGTTGTTCAGAGAACCCATCAGATTCGGCGAATGTTGTTGAACTTATTCATAACTCCAAGCGGGTTCCCCTCGAAGTAATCTTCATAGAAAAGACAGAGTACAAGGTTATTAGAGAGATTATTCAGAATTATGACAGCGGAAAGTTAGGGATTCGATTGCTCAGAGAAACTATAAATAGTCTTCTATTGTTTTTTTGGTAATGTAGTCAAGGTGCATTTTTGTTTTCAAACAAATAAATAGGTACATATATGTAGATAACAAAATTAATTTATAATGTTATTCTACTATAATCTATAATGATAGCTTGTTGATTTAGGAAATCTTTCACTATCTAGTACCAATAAATTATACTTCTTGCATTTCCCTTGCAATCTGAAGCTATCATTTGATTGTTCGGCTCAGCAACGAGAGAATATTTCATGGTGCTCTTGAGATACAGGTTTTGTTAATTTAATAATGTTTTGAAGGTCTTTTATACTGCTTACATCCTTTGTATGTTAATCTATCGCTGGAATTTTTATAGCCTAGATAATCCTAAAACATGAAAGGTATACAATTCCATAACCTTTAATTACCTTCATGAATTCAAAGGTAAATTAACTTAAGAAGTATTTCCTCTGAAAATCTGAATTTTAAATCAATGACAAAACAACTGTTTTCATTTCAATACTTAATTTATTATTATTTTTGTATATTTACATTTAAATTATTATTCAATAATGAATCTATGGTCTTCAACTCTGAATTCAATATTCTGCGGAATAGAATCAATTCCATTATATTGTCCCGCTATCTAATCCCCATTTAAAAGACAACTTCTTATGTAAATATATTTTAAATTTATTCAAACTGTAATCCCCTTAAAAAGAGAACTTTTTTCCCAGCCGGATGAATATGTTGATTTGTGAGTATTAACGCGTATATGAGAATCGTTTTGGCAATCGTCACCAAAGAGTGCGAAGTTTAATTAGAACTAAACAATCAATCAATCAGTGCTTTAATCACAGGCAGTTTTGCCATCGCCAACACACGCAGCAAAGGCAAGCATATGAGGAATGGTGTTCTGCTCATAGACTCCAGTAAATAGATGAGCCCAAGGTCCAGAGGCAAACACGCCGACATCCTCGCCGCCATGAGTCTCCGACTCCAAAGGAGCTGTGGCCGGAAACAGTTGAGCAGTGTCCTCGGACAACAGAGCAGTGGGATCCATACGCTCATGGGCTTCCGTATCGTAGTACTGATCGAAACTCTTGCCGTTCGCATAGCTGAGGGTCAAGTAGGGTTTGCCATCGGTGCCCAGGGATTCGGCCTCGCCAAAGATGTCGCTGCCACGTGCCTGATAGCCGCCTACACTGAACGTATGCGAGTGATCCGAGGTGACCACGATGAGTGTGTCTTCGAGGTTAGTTAGTTCGCGTGCACGCTTAATGGCCTTGGAGAACTCGGCGGTCTCGTCGAGAGCAATGCGTGCCATGGTGTCGTGATGACTGATATCAATTTTGCCGCCCTCCACAAACAAAAAGTAGCCGTTCTCCTCCTTCTGTAGCATTTCGATGGCCTTCTCTGTCATCTCCTCCAATGTGGGTTCGTTGTTCTCGGGATCAGCCAACTGCTCCACATGGTAGTGCATATGACTCTTGCTGAACAAACCAAGCAGACGATCCGTTTCAGTCACATTCACTTTGAGCAGCTTCTTTTGGGTCTTCACGAAAGTGTTGCCCTCGGCCAGAGCTTCGAATTCGGCAACCAAATTACGTCCATCGGTGCGACGTCCCTTCTCATAGAACTCTGGATCGTAGAAGCTGCGTTTTCCGCCGCCAAGTATCACCTTCAGTTTGCCGCCAACCTCGCCATGAATAAGCTGCACTGCAATATCATCCAATTCCTCAGCTAGATCGCCACAAGCTTCCTCCAGCACAGCATTGTTCTCCCACTCACGATCGGCGGTGTGAGCATAAACTCCGGCTGGCGAAGCATGGGTTACTCGAGTGGTTGTCACTAGACCAGCCGCTTTGCCCGCATCCATGGCCCATTTACCAACAGAGAACACATGGTTGTTGGTGTCAGCCATAGCCTGGCAATCGCCACGTTTCACATGCGCATTGACACCAATGGTGCCATAGTTGGCTTTCACACCGCACAAATAAGAAGTTGAAGTCGAAGCCGAGTCGGGCACAATTTTGTCCACACAATAAGTCTTGGAGAGACCCGTGTAGGGGAACTCCTCGAAGGACAGTTTCTGCTCTTCACCGCCAATGTAGCTTCGGGCAGCAGCCAGCGTAGCCAAGCCCATGCCGTCGCCCAAGAAGAGAATGATGTTCTTGGCACGCTTCTCATTGCGCACATAGCTCAGCTTCTCCAGAATATGCGCCTTGCTCGCCGACAGCCAATAGTCCTGTGTGTCCTCGCCCTCAATGATGCGAGCCCGTGTGCGCGTATTGCGCTGCAGATCGGGATGCATGTGCTCCTCCTCATCCACTGGTGGCGTGCCGGGCACAGCGCCGCCCAAGACGCAGGCAGCCAAGAGCAGCGCGGTCAGCAAACGTAATGTCCACATCTCGATAGTCAGGCAGATACTGTACTAACTACCCAATTGATCGACCGTTTTATAACCACGCTACGGACACTCGGACAAACGGCAGACAAGCTGTTGTGAGGCGTTGATAGCGTTGATTGGCTTAAAACCGCACAGATGTTTATGGCCTTTTATTCGCGCTACCCAATACCATATGCTGGTGGCACTCAAGATTAATCGATCGCCACTCAAGATTGGGACAAATCACAATAACAATTGAAATACACCGGGGATTACTGGCCAATTCAGCTAACTCATCGATAAGCAAAACTTGAGGCTATATAACCAGGTCGCATTCACTTTGGACAACAGTCTAGCAGCAGCCGTCGGACGAGTTGTAACAGAAGAGTAAAGATGTCGCTGAAGTTGCAAAGCAGTTTGCTAGTCTGGTGCACCTTGGCCCTCGCCCTGGTGCTCACGTCGCCTACCAGAGCGGATCTAACAGACGATCAAGACCATGGTAAGTGAATGTCAACGATAAAGGCTTATCGTTAGCTAAGGCTAGAAAGTAGGGAAGGGATCCCTAAGTGAAAGGGAAATAGTGAAAGATAATTAATACCTCTACAGTGTCGCTAATCATTTGCTTTAAGTTGATTAGTTGCGAAGTGGAAGCTCCGACCGATTAGCAGATTGTATAAACGATTTGTGCTAAGGGGGAATAAAGTCATCAAGATAGGAGGTAATCGATTATTTATGAGATTTGAGAACATTATGGGAGGGGTTATTGAAAACCATTTAAGAGATTTTTGTACTGGCAAGGAAATATAAGAAAAAAGAACAAAGAGTTGTTAATAGCGAATAAGTAGAAGTTTTGAGGGACACTTAGAACCTCTTTACTTTGTTTGTGGTCTTTGCCAAACAATAATTTTCAGAATTGAATAGAATAGAATATATGTAATAGAAAGACGTCTTCGAGGGAGTCTTATAACCTCTTAAAGCCTTCCTCCGTGAGGGACTGAGTTCTTAGAGGCAATTTAAAAAAATGTATAAAGGAGCTCTGGCGGATGATGGGTTCATAAAGGAACTGTCTATTAATTTCTCTTTACTAAAGGTTTATCTCCTTAACGTTTAGATTATTTTATTTTTTTTTAAATCGTCAGTTATCAAGGCTCTTAATTGGTAATAATGATTGTGAAGAAGATTTGTTAAAAAATTCCATGAATAATTTTCAACCAATCCGATAATTTTATTTGTGCAGAACAACATCCTAAAATGCCAAGCTCCCGGGCCTACGTCGAATTGGATGAGGAGCTCGACACCAAGTTCTGGTACGACAAAGCACAATCTATATTGGCCGACAAACTGGAGCACCACAAGAAGCTTAATGAGAATCGCGCGAAGAACATCATACTCTTCATGGGCGACGGCATGTCAGTTCACACTATCGCCGCTACTCGCAACTACATGGGTGACAGCAACAAGCAAGTCTCCTTCGAAAAATTCCCGTATGTGGGACTCTCAAAGACCTATGCAGTTGATGAACGCACTCCTGACTCGGCAAATACAGCAACGGCGTATCTGACTGGTGTCAAAGCTAACTACGGCACCATTGGTGTCAATGCCCAGGTGAAACGCAAGGATTGCTATGCCGGAGTTGATAACAGCACACACACCCAGAGCATTGCCCAGTGGGCACAGGAGGCTGGAAAGTGGGCGGGTCTAGTGACAACAGCTCGTGTCACACACGCTTCTCCCGCTGGTGTCTATGCGCATGTGGCTAATCGCGAATGGGAACACGATGAGCGTATCACCAAGGACGGCTGCAGTGCGGAGGTCAACACGGACATTGCTCGCCAGCTGGTGGAGTGGCCTGTGGGCAAGGATCTGCGCGTGGTTCTGGGTGGCGGAAGAGCTTACTTCCGTGACAAGAAGTTGCGCGATGAAGAAGGCATCCTGGGTCTGCGCACTGATGGACGCGATCTGATCAAGGACTGGCAGCAGGATAAGAAAGAACAAGGCGCTGAGGGGCACTATGTCTGGTCGCGCAAGGGTCTCTACGATCTCAACCTGGACAAGACAGACTATCTGCTGGGACTCTTCGATGTCTCGCACTGTCCGTATCACGGCGATCGCACCCGCAGCAGGCTTGACTATGCAGAGCCCTCGCTTTCTGAAATGACCGAGGCAGCCATCAAGGTGCTAAGTCGCAACGAGAAGGGTTATTTCCTTTTCGTCGAGAGTGGACGCATTGACATGGCGCATCACGATACCCTGGCACGCAAGGCTCTCGAGGACACCAAAGAGTTTGCCTACACCGTTGAGATGGCACGCAAGATGACCTCCGAGGAGGACACACTCATTGTGGTCACCTCAGATCACTCGCACACGATGTCCATCAACGGGTATCCTGTAAGGAATTTCACTATATTACCTCTTTTTAGCTCTGCTAATTCTTTTTCCTTTGCAGTATCGTCGCCAGAACATCTTTTCGCTGGCTCCCAATCTGGCCACCGATGAGAAGCCTTTTACCATTCTTTCATATGCTAACGGTCCTGGCTATGCAAACACCTATAATGAGAAGGGTCGCATTGATCTCACTAATGTAGACACCTATCAGCCCGACTTCATGTTCCAGGCCACAGTACCACTCTACTCTGAGACGCACGGCGCCGAAGATGTGGGCGTCTTTGCCTCAGGTCCCAAGGAGCACTTATTTGCCGGCAACTACGAACAGAGCACCATTCCCGCCCTGATGGCTCATGCTGCTGACATTGGTCCCTTTGCCCAGGACAAGCTGAAGAAATAGAAATAGAAATAGTAGTTGCAATAAAGTGATGCCTTTGTTGATGATATTATAGTATAAGATTCCAGTAGTCAACTATCTTAGGGATTAAACAGGCTATTAGGAGATCTGCACATTAGTCTTATATGACGGCTATATGATAAAAGCTGCGTATACTTTATGTTTAAATTTACTATTAAAAGATAAGATAATTGAATGATTAATTTATGCAACGTTCATGCTATGTTTTATATTCTGTTATCACACTCAATATACCCTATAAGCAACTAAATAAATATTTAAAGTAAAGTTGAACTTTTTTTTAGATACATAAAGTCACGAACGCAAAGCTTAATAATTTTGAAACCAAACTATCTACTTGTATCTTATTTATATCCTTTTTAAAAACCATCGAAAACCACCAAATCAAAAGAAATCTTCAAAGGATTCGTGAGCAATCAAAATGTCTTGTTATCTTCTTCAAGGACTCTCCGATTTTATTGCATAGTAAGGCTTAAAGCACTCTAGTCTTTCTGCATGTAAGAGAACATCCTGGTATTCCTTAAATTAAAGAAATCATAGCTAGTTCTATATGATCAGGATCAATTTTTTTATACTTATCATTTTGTCATATCCTTTCGCACATTGATAGGGCATTGTTTGCTAGGTTACACAAGTGAAACTTTATCGATTGGCATAAAAAAATAATATGGTCAAATTTGTAAATTGTAAATTTTTGCCCAAAAGTCGCAAAGGAATCGCCCAAAAACAGAAAATCCTTGATAACTTCGAAACTAACAGGTCGATTTGAATGATATTTGGCCAATTGATAGACCTTTGTTAACAGCTTCGATTGACACCAATTCAATCATCAGGATCCTTCAAAGGACTCTCGAGTTATAGCTTATTTTTTCTACACAGAAATGTACGATTAATTCCGCTCCTGTAAGGACTTTTATCCTTTTTATATTATATTTCAATTCAGGGCACCAAGCACTATTGGTATGCCAAAGGACATTTCGCTAGTACTTCAAACGGCGGAGTTACAACCGATTTTCCAAATTTTCGACAATTTTTCCATGCCTCACCCTATAAAAATTTTCAAAAATTTTGTGGTGAAAAATCTTAAAATCCTTGAATGCAGATCGGTAGAATCGATCACTAACGGCGCAAAAATTAAGGTCCTTTTTACATTTGCAAGGAAATAAGGGAACTAGAACTAAGTGTAAAATCTGTTATGTTTTGTATGATTCTATGTACGCAACTGTACTTTCGTTTATTTGCAGAATTTAGTATAAATGTAGTTTGTTTAGTTTTTCTCGATTGTTTTGTTTTTGTTCTTAAATAGAATACGAACTTTGCTTAGACTAGGGATTCGATTCGATATATTTTCACATTTTTCCAGATGAATCGATTCTATTTACAGGCGTTTTAGTTTCTTGTAGAAATCAATGGACTAAATGACAATGAGGATGCTAAATAATGCTCTCAGTTGGTTAAATCTATCTCGAGTTAACAATAAATGCGTTCTGCTTCCAATAAACAAATGAAATCAAAATGAATTCAAAATAATAAATGTTTCTATGGAAGTATAAAACCAATGTAAATGATACGTATATAATTGCCAGGAGTTTGGCTCGTTGGTTGATCATGTAAAAAAAAAGAAATAGGTCTACGTCCATACTAAGGCTATAAGATAACTACTTAAAACTAGCTTGTTATATGATGTGTCCAGCTTGCAGGTTTGTCGGTTCTAAGTACTTGCGAGTATCTATCTATAAGAGTGTATAATATAGCGAACCGGGTGATCTTAAAACTGATCAGGAAGTGGCTGAGGAGCGTGCATAGTGTTGTGTGTCTGTTCCTGTTCTCTTCGATTTGTGTCTTAGGCTTCAAGCAGTTGTGGTGCTGACGGCGTTTGCACCTTGGCATCGGCTGCCACTTTCGGCGCCGCTTCGGCATCCGTGAGATCGGAAGTGGGCTCATCCAGGCCAGGATCCAAGTCCAGTGTTTTGGGCAACGGTCCAATCTTTTGCAAAATGTCCACTGGCATAATCTCTCGCATTGTTGACACCGGCTGCACCTTGAAATGCGATGATAACGTGGGCAGCGGTGGTGGCGTGAAGAATGGCGGAGGTGTCGATGTCATGGGCGATGCAGTAAGCGGAGGAACGGGCAGTGGCAGCGGCAGAGGTAGCGGCACAGGTTGTGGCACAGGCGCTGGTGTGGTTAAAGATGCAGGCACTGGTATGGGTGCAGGCGTTGGATGATACCCGCTGTAGTTCTGTGAACCGAGCACAGGAATCGGCTGTGATGCGGGTGCGGGCGCTGTCATCGCTGGCGGTGGACCGCGCAGATAGTGGGGCAGCACATGATGTAACGGCGGTGGCGGATGTCGCGTGAAGAACTCTTGCAGCAAGGCCTCTGCCTGGGCAGGCGGTGGCGGCGGTCGATGGCGCATAAACGAAGGCATGGGCAGATGTCCTAATTTCACCAGCATGGCCATGTACTTGGGATCAAAGTGCGGTGGAGGGGCTGGATGCGTGGGTCGTAAGATGCGTTCCCGTGACTTGATTACCAAACCTTTGGCTACATCACAATGGTAATAACGAAAAACGGGCTTTTTCTGCACCAGAACCGCCTTGCTCGCAGTCGCTGGCTTGGGTGCCATGGGTCGAGGTGGCACAGGCAACGCCAGCAGCTGTTCGCGCGCCTGTTGCTCGCGTGCCAACTGCGCGGCTGCTCGTTGTTGATTCTGTCGCACTTTTTGCTCTAGCAGCTGCACCACAACTTTGCGATCTTCCTTGTCGCTCTCGTAGTTAGGCAGCACCATATCCACAAAGTTGACGCGCTTGCGCTTTGGTTTGCTAAAGGATTAAAACGAAATAATAAAAGAGTTGAAATAAAGAATGCTTTGGCAAAACTTACCTGTTATCTTCGAGCGGCACCTCGGGCTGCACAGGCGCCACTATAGCCAGCGGCTCCACAGTCGCCACCATCGAGGGCACAATCTCCAGCACATTGCCCTTTTGCACAGCCACCGATGACATAGGCATGCTTGCTATGGGCATTACAGGCGTCATGGACGACATGGGTGCCATAGGCAGCTCTCGTAGCACAGGCATCGCCGCGCCAGCTGCTCCGACTGGTTCTACTAGCGCACCGTTATAATCATAGTTCATGGGCGCCACAGCAGCTGTTGCGCTGCCCGCATACTCTCCGCTGTAGTGCGCATAAGCCTCCTCCATGCTGTACGCCGGATCCATGTAGGCATATCCGTCGTAGTGCTCGCCACTTGCCGCCGCCTCCTGTTGCTGCATCAGGGTCATGTTGTAGTAGTATTCAGCTGCCTCCATGCTCTGGTTCTCCACAAAGTAGTCAGCAAAGCTCTGACTGTGAGGCGATCTCGAACGCGATCTACTCGGCGATCGTGTACGCGGGCGACGTCGTGGCGGCGAGCGGGATCTCGACGATGACCAGCTGCGTCGCATGGGCGGCGAAGGTGGCTTGAAGGGCAACGGTGAGCGGGAGTAGCATCTGTCGCGACTGAAGGAGCGACGTCTGTTTGGCGGTGGTGGCGAACGTGGACCAGCAAAGAGCTTGCCGCCGCCGGGCGGTGACAGCGAACTGCGACGACGTCGCATCATCGCTGGCTTCACGTTGCGATTACGCCTGTGCAGCGGACTGCGGCTGCGCGTTCGACTGCGACTTATGCTGCGACTGTGACGTCCCATGCTACCCATGCGCCCCTTGACAAAGCGTCCGCGTCGCAGCGGAGGCGAAGTAAGCGGTCTGCGTCGTCTGGGACTTGGCGAGCGGGTGATATCCTTACTGCGACTCGGTCGCACATGACGTCGGAAGTGATTACGCGAGAGCGAGCGAGATCTGGAGCGTTCGCGGGTGCGTGAACGCTTCAGCGAATGCGGCGGATGTTGCTGATGTGATGACGGCGGATGATGACTTGAGTTATGGGAGCGGGAAACGGACAACGGAGACGGTGGCAGTGGCTTTGAGTGACGCGTATCCATAATAGTGGGCTTCACAATGGCAATCTCCTTGTGCGGCTTCACCAGCTTCGGTTCTGTTGGCGCTGGCTGCGTCGTCGTCTCCGGCTCATCCTTGTCGAAGATGGCGGGTTTGCGTGCCGACAGCTTCAACGGCGAAATGGTCAGCTTGATGGCCTCGCGATTCGCATTGAAGATGTTGTTCACAGGCGATGCAATTGCGGCGACTTGCGGCGGTGTCTCAACGGCTCGCGACTGTTCTACTTGCTGTTCCTCATCGCCAGCTGCTGTCGGCGGCTTTAGCTCCGATTTGCGATACTTGTTCATGATGGCGTTCCGCTGTGTAATGAACAGCGATTCCATTTTCAGCAGCTCCTCGCAGATATCATCACCTGAATCGTAGTTCTCTCGCATCATTTGTATGCGCGCTAGATTATCCTCGAGACTCTGCAACTTGCGCAGATCCCGACTCACATTGTTCTTCTTGTAGTTGAGTTGTTGCTTGCCGGGCATTGACTCTTCGGTGGCGGATGATTGCGATTGCGATTGTGATTGATCGGTGCTCTCCATGCTGAGAAGTTGCTTTTGCTCTTCCTGCTCGTTTTTGTTCGTCTGCTCTTCGTCCTCTGCACTCGAAGCTTCAGCATCATCATCTTCGTCATCTTCCTCCTCTTCGTCGTCGTCATCATCAGAGCTGCTTGCACTGCTGCTACTGCCGCTGCTGCTGCTCGAGGTGCCGTCGTCTGTGCCATCGCTGGAAGATTCTTCGGCAGTGGAATTGCTTAAGGAACTATTTGTTGTTGCTGTTGTGGTTGTGGCAGTTGTAGCCAGATTTGCTGTGTTCTCGCTTGCAGCGCTGCTTGCTTCAGTCGAGCTGTTACCTCCCATCTTAATACTCTTCATGAACTTGTCATACAGATCGTGTATATTAATCAACGGCTTGTCAGGCACAGTTGTTGCGACTCCTTCTCCTGTCGCTGCTTCTGCTACTACTGATGTTTGCTGCAGTTTCGCCCTGGGAGGCGGCGTGCTCTTGGCATTCCACAAGGTATTCGAGTCATCGTCGTCGCCATTCAATCGCGCCACAATTGTGCTTGCTGCATTCTTCGGTGTGCTGCTGTCGCCGCCTGCTGTCGAGTCATCGTTCTCCCAGTTGTCTATGTAGTCATCAGTATCCGGACTGTGTGCATCAGCGGTAACAGCAAGAGGTTTGGCTAGCGGAGGCGGTTCATTGGCAACCCGCGCTCCATTACGCACTGGCGCGTCTCGCTCCCTATCACGTTCGCGTTCTTTTTCCCGCTTCATTTCCCACTCGATTTCTCGCTCCACATCTCGCGGCGGCGGCGTCAAATTGCGCTCCACTTTTATCTGTCGCGCTGTGAGCAACGGCGGCGTTCGGGAGCGATTCTTCTCTTGCTTAATGCTGCGCTCCCTGTACTTGTTGTCCCGCTCTCTGTCCCTCTCTCTGGAGCTATTTCGATAGCTACCATTGCGCTGCATGCTGCGGCGACCTTCAGTTAATACTGTTTCACGCTTGAAAGGATTCGCATGCCTTGGTTTCTCTCTCGGTTGCTCCTCCTCGACGTGTTCCTGCTTAATGTGCAGAACTTCCACCACCTTCTTGGTCCGATGCTCATGACTCTTGCGCAGCAGCTGTTCCTTAGTGGCCAGCAATGCATCCAAATGTAAATCATTATCCTCGAGAAGCGCTCCAATGCGACTGTGAATCTCGCTGTGCATTTTTAGCTGCGGTGTTGTTGATTTTGAGGGCTCTGGGGGCGTTGCTGATTTGTTTACGTGTCGATTGTCAAGAGGTGGCGTCGTACTTCGCTCCAGCGACACAACTGGCGTGGGCGTCAATGTCCTGACTGGGCTGGCTTCTTTGTTCAGTCTTGGCGGCGATTCGGCAAATATATCGAAAGCTTTGCGCGTCTCGACGACATTCGTTGGCGCTCTTGGCGGTGTTAGCGGTTGCTGTTGCTCCTTCTCCTGTTCTTGCACATTTTGCACTACAGCTGGCAGTGTTTGTTGCTGTATTTCTGGCTGAGGCGTCACCGCTGCCGTTGCTACTGTTGGTGGCGGTGGCGTCGACGGTGTTCTCACTTTTATCTCTGCCTTGCGACTCTTGCTGCGACTTCGTCGTGTCTCCCTTTCTGTACGTTCCCGGGACTTTTCTTTACTTACATTGCTGCTCGTCTCGTGGCGACGCTCTTGCTCCCTATGGCGTTCATTTGACTTCTCCGTTGGCTTCGATCGCCCCCTGGAACGTTCCCTTGCCCTCTGATGGTTCTCCGTTCTCTCTCGCGAACGCGGCGTCTTCTGCCTCGGCTCTTTGGATCGTTCCCTTCGTTTTTCCCTGTGATTGGATCGCTCCCGTCGTCTGCTGCTCTTGCCGGCATCTGGATTGCTTGCTAAACTGGAACGTGATCTCTGCTGTGCTCGTTCTTTAGAACGTTCTCGTCGCTCCGCTCGTTCCTTGGAGCGTTCGCGTTGCTTCTCCATATGTTCCTTGGGCAGCTCTTTGTTAGCTTTCTCCTTTGACCTGCTGCGTCTATCACGCGGCCCGCAATCTCGATGCTGCTTGTTGCCGCAATTTTTGACCAATTTAAAAATGAACGACATCGATGGCTTCGTAGTGGTCCAGCTACAAAAAGAGATCGATTTTAAGGTAAAGACGTCGGTATCTTTCTGCTACTTACAGTAATTCAGAGCGGGAACGCATTCCGCTTTGTCCTGGGCCTTGATTGGGAGGTAAAGCTGGTCCATAGGTGCTGCCTGCTGCTGCATTTGGAGACGTCGTTCCCTGAGGTCCATTGCACGTTGTTGATGACGATAGTGTTGATAAAACGCTGTTGTTGGGCGTTATACAACGATTGGGTGCCGGCGGCCGACTGAAGAAGGGCGAACGCATGCCTCGCATGCCACCACGCGGCATCCTCGGTCGAAATGGACCCATGCGCCCGAAGTCAAAGCATTGCGGCGGCGGACGCATGTGAAAACGCAGCGGATTGATTCCAATGAAGTTGCTGTGATGCGGGGCGGGCGATGGTTGTTGTGATTGTGACGATGCTGATGAAGATGGTGTTGATGTTGAAGCGGCAGCTGCTTCCGCTTGTTTCTCCTGACGCGCCAACTGCACATCCTTCACATCCTGCGAATCGGAATCGGTATCAGAGTACAAACCTTCGCTGTCATCCGCATCCGCTTCTGTTGAGGTTGTTTCGCATGTGGCGCTCCCATTTGGTTGGGTTTGATTTGCAGTCGCCTCCTTGCGCCTGATGGCTTCCAGCTCCAGCAAAGCGCGCACATTTTCTTCGCCAGAGTTCGCGTTATCGTTATCGATTTGTGATGTCAGCTTGCGCAATGATTTGTTCATAACGTCCTTGGCCAGTACTTTCTTCAGCGCTGGACTTGCATTGCCTTGTTGTTGTTGATGGGGCGGTGTGACCAGCTCTCCCGGCTCCAGTTCTCGGCTGTTGTCTCCATCTTGCATTTCCTCAGCCAACGCGACGCCGCCTTCGCCTCCACCTCCTACTGCTTCTCCTCCACCAATTATTAGCGACATTTTTGCATAAATTTGCTTGTAAATTGTTTTTTCGTTGCTCGCTGCTCACATACAAACACACACACACAATGATGATGATGAAAATATGTAGTAATCAATGCGATTGCTTTTGCGGGCTGCGTGGGGTGCTGCACGGGGGGGTGTGGTTCATCCTCGTTTTGACACTTTTGCGCTTACTTGGTTATTGTGTGATTTATGTTGTGTTTCCAATTAGTGAGTGCACTGTCCTTTGCACTGTTCACCTCGTACGGCACACACGCTGCGTCGCATCCACGTGCACACGATTTGAGTTTGCTTTTGTTTGAATACTTCATGTAAAATGGTGTTTATGCATTTTCAAAGACCATTACAATTGTGTCGAATCCCGTTCACATCTATAATGCCCTCAGCGTGACCGCAGCTTTCAATACTCAATATACCAAATACAAATATACCAAATACACTTGACAGCGTTCGCTCAAATGAACTGCTTAGTGGCTCCGATAAGGGCGCCAACTGTTAATTAGATTTTTTGTGTTTTCCTTTTTTTCTGTCACACTAATATCAAAGCAAAACACTTTTAATTCAAAAACTGCAAAATTTGTTGTGTTGTGTGGCAATAAGTTCCTTATATCTTAAATATATACTAAAAAGTACCACATACCACAGCTGTCGGCCATAGAGGTTTTTCCCACAAACACGTGCCTGGAAGGGTGCTTGGAATAAAATATATTCGAAGCTTAATATCGTAATGCATGACGAATATTTTTTCATTCATCTGAAAACACAAAATGAATTATTATTATTTACAAAACGATGCAAACATGTGGCTGTAATCGATAGATTTTCTCATGCATTATACACGCCGCACGAAAGTATGCAATAAAATATGTGCTTACAGTTTGAAAGTCGTACGTAACTATCGATAAGTGGCAGCGATAAGACGCTACACTTTCAAATTGGTAAAAACGGTATGCTTAAGTGATTGGCAACTTTGTTAAAGAGCAATTTGAAACGGGCAAATTGAATTTAAACGCACTCAAACATCACACTCTACAACAAATGCCACTTATTTCCGCTTCCTGCTGTTTCTGTGGCTGATGTTTGCCGTTTTCTGCAAAAACGCAGTCAAATGCGAAGTGCAAAAGCAAATAAATGACAAATAACGCACACAATTGCCAAGTTGGGTTAGGCACCCAACTGAAGCGAAACGCTTTTAGCTTTAGTTTAAGCTTCGGCTTGCAATGAGGAAAAGACAGTGCACATTATGACATAGCCATAGCCACAAGAAAAGAAAAAGAAGGGCCCTCTGGGAAGCAGCAGCCTCCAGAAGAGAGTGCACCAGATCATGATTTGAATTTGCAGCTTGCTGCTGCTGTTTGAGCCACAGTTTTTTTGTTGTTGCTTTGCTTTTTATTTGCATGCAACTTTCACCGGCTGCTGTCTATAGATGTTGCTGCTGCCACGACAGCTGCTGCTGGTTGCTGCTGCTGATGTTGCAGCGACAGCGACGGCAGCAGAGGCGAAAGGTGCAAATTAATTTGTGGCGCCCCACAATATGCATACATACAGATATATACATATACTATAAAACCTTCCTCGCTTTGTCTTTGTCATTATTGTTCATACTTCAAGTGTAATTTTCGTTGCTTTTCTTCTATAATTTCCAAAAAACCAAAAAAAAACTCCCAAATGTGACTTGTTATCGCTTTCGAAAATCGCATTCGTTAAGTGGATTTGCAATATTGCGAGCACAACAAAAGAAATACAACTTGAGATACAGCATTGTATGTTTTTTTACGTTTTGAAGATGTCAACAATGACAAAAAAGTACAAAAAAAATGAAGAAGAAACGTCCCCGAGACAAGACTTTGACTCAAATTTGGCACCTTGGTGTGAAAACCTTGAGCATTGTCTTTTTTTAGCATCCAACTCCTTGTGGTTAACGATCACGTGCTCGAAGCAGGAGCACAATTGCGTTGGATTGTATTTTGTTTCATATATTTGAACAGTGTTTTTTCTTTCCTCATAGAGCACTCCCAATGATTTTGGCCAATTAACATTTCTAAATGCCATTTTAAAGCCACAATAGTTGGATTTGAAGTTACAACTAGAATTGCTGTTGTTGTTGTTGGCAAGTATTTATGATCTGCTTAACAATTAATAACACAAAAGCGTTAAAAGCGCAACGCTCTATGGCTATTGAGGGCGACATTGCCATTGTTGTTGTTCTTGTTGTTGTTATAGTTGTTGCCTCTTGTTGTCGTTGCTGCTGTTGTTGTTGTTGTTGTTGACAAATGAGCACTGCAAATGCCACACTCTGCCTCCAGCTGAAACAGAGCTCTAGTTATATAGCTTCAGCCAAGTCATTGACATTCAGAGCTAAAGCGTTGAAGCCAGCCAACAGAGCTTGAACTAGAAAATCAAAGCAAGCAGCAAACACAGCAAAAGCCAAAGCCAAAGCAAAAAGCAAAAGCAATTTGGGCTTGCCAGAACGGATGGTGTTAATTGGCATTTATATACAAAAATAAAGCCACATTTATCTATACCCATATATCATATATACTTTAAATATAGAAATGTTTTCTATACAAAAATTTCTCTAAACTGACCAAAAAAAAAAAAAAAATAATAATAAACTGTGGCGTGGATAATCTGCGCATCCAAACAAACTCAATTATTACTCGTCTCGCTTTGCTTTTGTGCCACAGCAAATTGATTAAATGCAAGCTCAGAGCGGGGCGAAGGGGAAGGGGAAGGGAGCTGCGTGTTCTATTGTTCAGGTGTTAATCACAAACATACAAAAAAGTGTTTCTTTGAGTAGGAAAACCAGCTCACAGCAATTACTTTTAATTAAGTTCCTCTTCGATGAGAGTGCGATCTAAAAGAAATGCCGACTAACTTATGACTGAGTCAAGTAAACCTTTAAGAAAACAAGCCTCTGACACACCCACTCCACATTTAATGTCATTCCCAGAGTATCCCACAACAAATCAAATCAGGTAGAAAGAGAAGTTACGTATTTGAAATTAAATAATATATATATTGCAGCAGATGGTACTTTGTCCATTGGGAATACCCTTTCGCTTGAGAGTGCAGAAAATCCCCCTAAAAACGATCTTCAGACACGTCAACAAAAAACCAACAACAACAAATACTAATTGTAATCACCGCAACAATCGTTCTCCCGTGACCAACTCAAAATATAATCATTGCTTACTCAATAGTTGTTCACACTATCCTACAGAGTTGACCAACTATGTATATTTGCAACTGCTCCCAAAAAATCTCAAACTCAATCTCAAAAGCAAATATGTTACAAAGCTCAAAACAATTCCACAGACAGTTTTATATTTTTCAACTTATATTTCTATTATTTATTGTTCATATTTCGCATGACAAAAATTGCTAATGATCTTCGCTATGCGTTTGAAGCTGAAGTTTTGTTTTTTTGTCGCGTTTGTTTACCTTTTTTAATACTCTGTAAATAATTTTTATTAAACAAGAGATGTGTGAAAAGAAAACAAAAATTTGATAGCTGAAAAGTCTATTTTAAGAAAGTGTAAATTTCTAATAATGAATGCATAAATACAAAGTCTTCTAAGAAAATTACTAAAAATTATAATTATCTCCACTCCCTGCTATAAAAACGAAATATGTAAATTTATACACTTTTCTTTGTAACTCAATTTAATAAGAAATAATTATATGCATTGTAATGAAAATTAATGCACTATGAAAATATAAATAATCTATACTTACTTTTAATTTTTATATTTATCAAAATAAATAATTCAAATGCGCAACAATTCCAAAAATTTGAACCTCAGACAACAAAGCGGGACTAGCGCCATCTATCGTTCGTGGTCTAAAGCACATAAGCCTTCACATGCGTCTTAAGAATTTGCAACTGAATTAAGAGTATTCTTTAGCCGTTTAGAGGGTAACTTTGAGTCAAGCAATCGCCTCCATAGCGTTCTCACAAGTTTTTGCTAACTATTTTTGCTTTTTTTATTTTGGACTTTTTTCAATACGAGTATTATTATTAGCTAATTTGAAGCCGAGCCAAAATGGCGCAGCTGAACAGCATCGAGCGACTTGTTATTATTTATAGCTTTACTGTGCTTGTTGTTGTTAGACACATATGTGTGTGTGTGTGATTGTGTGAGTGAATGAGTATCTGTATACTTCAGTATCTTTTAGAGTATCTTTCGCTGTTTCGGCTGCATCAAGTGCGAGTTGAAGTAAGCTCGCATTGAAAGCGCTTTTGTTTTCCTTTTTGTTTTCGCTGCTTTTATTTTACTTCATTTTGTTTTTTATTATTATTTGTTGTGGTTTGCTGCTCAATTCCCAGGCATGTGCCCCGGCTCGCTTGACTCGACTTGGCAGCAATGGTGCCAAGACGTAGCTTGGTACCGTCCCAGCCGGCTCCCAGCTCACACACTCAGCTCCCACAGCTGAGATAGCTCCCAACTAAATTGCGATACAGGTTGTCTGCGCTCGGCTCATCGCTGTTTTTTTTAGTGTAAATTGAATTTAGCGATAGTTAAAATCAAAATAAAAACACAGCAAAAATCCCCAAAGAAAATGAAATTTACAAGCCTCGCTCCTCCCTCCAACGCGTCCCTCAAACCCGTAACTTATTGGCAATAGACGTTAACAACTTGGCATCATCCCCGCTCATTAAATGCGCAGTAGACACATCCACATACCACAACGGGGATGCGACGTGCATATAAACAGCCATCGCCAGACCAGATTATCATCTGTCCAGACCCTGGTTCCAGCTCCAGCTCAAGCTACAGCTCCAGCAAACAGGTGACGGCTTCTCTGTTTCCCCGTCGCCCACGTTTCACGTGCTTCATGTTGTGGGGGGCTATTACGGTGCGGTCTATAAATAACATATACTCATTGAATCTAACTATAATATGAATTTATTTCAATTTCAGTTCGTTATTGTTTTGATTAATCGCATGCAATGGCAGTTTACCCTGTAGACTTTGAAATGGGGTGTTATTACTATACTCAAGAGCAGCTTAGCAAATTATTTAAGTTTCGTATGAAAAATATAACTAGTAATTACATAAAATAAAAGTTGATTATTGTTCTCTTACTAATGTTATTTTTCTGGCATTTAAAGATAACTAAATAATCTTAATCTTAGAATTTCAGCATAAAACTCGAAATATTCTTCTCTACTCAAAGCGATCATGAATTGAATTATTATAGTCTCAGTTTTATACATTAATTTCTATGAAAACCAGTCTTTGTGGAAGCTAACAAGTGATTCTTGATGCCAAAGTCTGCTTTTCGCTAAAGTGTAGGTGGATCAGCTTACTCTATAAAAAATTTAAAATGCTGTTGCTTAATGATATTTAAATTTTATTGAGTAGCAGAGCATAGTCTGAAGAACAGGTACCTTAACGATTATAATTTGTAATAATATTTTACTTTTTTTCATTAATTGAAAACTAACTTGTTAATAATGAATGACAACTTTATATTATCACTTACGTACCAACACATAATCTATCGCCGTGCTATTGAACTAAAATTAAATTTTATTTTTTATACCCGCTACTCATAGGGTAGAAGGGTATTAACACCTTTGTACCTGCTGGAAATGTATGTAACAGACAGAAGGAATCATCTCTGACCATAAAGAGTATAAATATTCTTGATCAGCGTTAACGACCAAGACGTTATAGTCATGTCCGCCTGTCTGTCTGACCATCTGTCTGCCTGTCCGTCTGCTCGTATGAATACCCAGATCTCGGATACTATAAGAGATAGTAGACAGATGATTTTCGAATAACAAGCGTAATTTGGAAGTTGTGTATTTTGGTATATATGTATGTTACAATAATAATTATGATTCCAGAGAATTTGATTATTTAAAAAATACTTCAAATTACGCCTACTGTAATGGGTCTTAGGTGCTTTGGCTAACAATCTAGTATATTTTAACCTCTATTATATATCTTGAATGTAGTACTCCATCGATATACTAAATATGTCCTTTAATATTTTTTATTTTAGCAGTTTTGCGGTTAATTATTTGATATATCAAAATACCGCATTGTTTTACATTTATCTAAGCACACACGACTGAAGCTTTCTTGCTTGTTTATTATTATTATAATAATGTTAAATACAAGTTTATCAAAGTTGCTGATATGTTGTAAATAATGCAATTAACATATTTTATAAACGTACTTCAATTTTTGTAACTTATATACATATATTTTTTTTTGCTGGCGACTATTACAAAAATTGCATCTATTTAGTTTTCACCAAATCATCTTTGCTGCTACATATAATTTTGAAAGTGTTAAATAAAGTTGCCTCTTTGAAAGGTTCTTTCCTCTGTCTGAAGAGTATTTTGCAGTCAAAATCATAGTTCAATGGATTATTGTTTTTTCTTTAGCGAGATTTAGCAAAGAAACCAGATACGCAACTTGTTTTTATGTATGTAAATTCCTGCATAAATATTGGGAATTGCCCAAGAACATTAATAATTTCAAAGAGATTAAATAAAGTTGGAATTGTATGCGAGTTTTATGCATCAGCGATAAGGATATTTACATAATTATTGCGATACGTTTCGCAGTTTGCTGCAATTGATTCGATTGTTAATTAATTTGGCAAACAAATTATATGCAAATTGGGGGGAGATCTGTTTGAAATTGAATGAAAATGAAAACAGCAAAGCAGACAAAAGAAATGGAAAGTCATGCGAAGACTGAAGCTGGCAATTAGCCTCAACTTCAAATTCAACTTCAACTTCAACTCCAACTCCAACTTTAACTGAGGGGGCAGCAGCATCCAAACGTTTAATGAACCGACCGACTGGGAATCGAGTGAAGCGTGGGCCAAACGGTCATTGGGCGTCTTGGGTTGCATAACGCCAAACAAAAACATAAAAGATAAAACCCTAAAAAAAAAAGAAAAGAAATTTAATAACTAATAACTCAATGTGAGTTGAGCTGAGCTGAGCTCCAAAGTTAAAGTTTGTGTGCTGCTGCGTTCGTTGGCTTGTGACATTTTAAACATAAAAATTATGTAATTACATTAAGAAAAAAAAAAACATAAATAAAGCAAAGATTGCATAACGGAAATGGACAAACGCCGGAGATGGAGATGAAGTCGGAGTTGAAAACGAAGACGAAGATGAAGATGAAGCCGGTGCCATCGGCCATTGGGTCATTCCCCAAACAAAAAAAACAGAGTTCGAGTTAGATGAAGATATTGGCTAGACGTAATAAACGAGCATCTAGCATGATATAAAACATTAGCAAGGCAAATCTTCGGCTCGCTTTGAATGCGTTCGTTCATATATACAATATGTGATCATTTATAAGAATTAAATAACAGATTCGGCGATGCCAGCGACAAGCACCAATAATGCGAATGACAGACGAAAAACAAAAAGACGAAAATGCCGAAAAACAGAGATCAAAACAAAAAACAGCCACAGCTGTTGTAAGCTATCAAAAGATCATAAAGATCACAGTCAAAAAAAAAAAAACAAACGAGAAATTCATATTAATATAAACAGCAAAAATATAATAAAAATAATACTCAGAGCTATTCAACTTAATCGCTCACAAAATGTAGCGACTAATTTGATGGTAATACTTTGGCATAATGATAATGCTTCGGGTCATTTGATTGGCCATAAGTTAAGTTAAGCTAATAGCTGGCGACGTGGCGTATGAGTAATATATCGAACTTTATTCTGCGTTCACTGCGTTTGTAGTTGCTATTGAAATGTGCAATGCAATACGCTTAGTTATGGCATCGATTTGCTTGGCCAACAAGCTGGCTTTGAGCTCAAGTGTTTTGTGTGTGTGGCGAGAGGTTAAATGGACAAAGCTAAACAAACATTCAGCGGACAGTGGCAGCTGCTGAAGCAATCAAGATGAACCCGAGTCACACACTCACCAAGTACATATATGTTACTATATACTCGATATTGTGTACATAAATGTATCTGTGGAGTGCAATGATTTGTTGTTGTGGCCACAACAATTATTCGAGCTACAACAATAATAACACAATACTACTACTACAGCAAAAGCGAAAAGTTTATGTTTATTTTTTGGTTTTTTTCGTAAGCAGCAACAAGTTTGAGTGGTGCAACAACAACAACAACAACAACAATAACGAAGGCAGCAGCAACAGCTGCCACAAAGGCGACTTGATCAACGGCCGTTGCAGCAGCTGAAGTAGCAGCAACAACGTCAGCTGAGACGTCAACGTCAACGTCGACTGCGGCGTCGCTGCCGATGCCAACGTCAGCGGCAACAACTTTGAACCGAAGCTAGTTTTACGAGATCCGAGTTTTAATTTGTGTGTACACGAATGTATTGGGTACCTTTAATTTTCGTATGCCAAGCTTTAGCGTTGCGCTACACGCCAATGATCGAGCTTATTGATTCAATCAGAATATGAGTATGGTATGTCTCATACATTTATTTTTTCCTAATTATGAATTTTTAACTCCTTTGTCAAACAATTTTTGTCAAATCGCATTAAAAAAAAGTCTGTTGTTCTTTATCAACAGTTACGGTCTATAACTTCAGAATAATAAAAATAATAATTCCTAAAGAAAAACAATTTATATAGTTCATAAAAGAAACTATTTAAAAATACTAAGGAAAACTGAAAACCGAAAAAATATAAATATGCTGGAAATGAATGAAAAATTTACACAACAATGTTTCATTTTGTAGTTTTAGTTTTTACATTAACAATTTAACATTTGAATTTATGAATACATTTGTATAGTATTTGAACTCTGAAAGTTGCATTCTAGTCACACTTACTTTATGAAAATATCGCTGTGTTTTATATAATATTTGCAATGCAATTTGCAATTTGCCATGCAATAATAATAGGGTTGATAATTTACTTAAGACGCAATTAAATCTTATTATACATTCCAAAGCAATATTATCAACTTTGCTTTAATTGATTCTCAGAAAAGACTTCTCGCATTGCAAACAACCTAATTCTTAAATTGTTTATTGTGAATACCGTCAGATTTGGCTTTTTACTTTATTTTTATTTAATTGACATTGCTCTCCATCTGCATTGATAAGCTCATTGCGATTATTAGTTATCAACTGATACTATATGTGTTTAAACTTTGACATGACGTCACGATGCACCGAGTTAGTCCAAATAATCTACATAATCAAAAATATACACTTTAGAGAGAGAAGGTCACGAATTCATAATCCGGAGCTCAACCGTTAGAAATAAGAAAATATTGTTAGCTATATAAGACCTTAGATTTTACGAAATAAAGGTTAGTTCTTAAACATAATTCATACGTGTGTTTTGTACATGTAAATTTAACACACATGTCTGTGAGCGACAAATGAAGAAAATCAATACTGGAATTTTAATTTCTTCTTGAATATTGTATGCTGCTTTACTTACGTATATTGGTCAAACGCATCTGTAATTTTCATTGAAATAATAATTCTATTGAACTTTAATTTATTTTTTATTTACTTAATGAAAGGACGCCTGGTCATACGTATAGGTTTATCATCCAACGTGGCGGAATAATGCCCTAAGGCAATGTTAAAGTCTTTGTAAGTAATATTCTCGGAAATTGGATTATATCCTAGATCCCCGAATATTACGGTCGCCAGGAAAAAAAGTAAAATGTATAGCCATCCCATAATGCAGTCCTGATGTTATGTGGATTCTTCGCTTGTCTGCGCCTATTGAATTACGTTCCTTCAAGACTTACAAACGAATGCTTGAACAATTTACTGGGCTTCTGCTATTTATGAATCCTGAAATGGCGAATGTTTACAACATTTAATTTGATAATCGACAAGAAAAGGTCAGATGCGGGCAAAAAAATAAATTTAATTTATTATTGAAATGTGTTTACAGACATTTTATACCCTTGATTAACTTTACATATGCCAGTAAGTAAACAAAAATAATTGATTATTATTACGGCATTTTTTTAATCTTTATGCTAAAATCTGCCTGTCAAAAGTGATTAAAATGCAATTCAATTTCAAAAATAAGGTATTTTTTTAAATTGAATTTTAATCACTTAACTTTGTACTAAAAATATGATATATAATATGTATGTATGTATACTATTCACTTAAGATGTATTTCCATTATGTATTGGTGTATTTATTATTACAGCTAGAAATATATGCTAACTAATGATGAAAAATCAAAATTTGTAGATAAAAAAAGAAAAAACTAAACATAATTTTATTTAGAATTGGAACTATATGGAATACGAGCTAAAGATTAATTCCAATTACTTCAATTTACTAAATTTACTTATAATAAGTGAAGTATTCAAATTCCAACAAAATTTAATTTGCAAGTTTGAAAGTTTGACTGCAACTGTTGTTGTTGTTTGTGTAGGTGATCTGAGAATTCAGAAGACTGCAATTGAAAGCTTTTTAAGCTTCGTGTCAAGCTTGGCTGCAAAGCACACAGCAATTGACAATGTAAGTGTATGTGAGTACTGTATGTACGTGTATGTGTGTGTGTTTTTGTCGTTTTACTCTTATTTTTATTCGCTTCTCGTTTCGTCGTTGTTCGTTTTTGTTTTGTTGTTGCTGTCGCTGCCGTTGCCGATCGTGTGCTTTTAGCTTGGGTGTGCGGCTACTGCGTGTTGCTGTATATGTGTGTGTGTGTGTGTGTGTGTGCGGCAGCGCAGTCGACGGCGACAGCTGAAAAAAGTTTTAAATCTGGTAGAAAAATCTGAAATGAAACGCGTTTGAGGCCTCAGACGGCGAGTGGCAGTCGTACAACAAAGACGTATTATTATTTTCGTTATCCACCTGGCGGAGGCTCTAAAAAGTTGGTCAGACAACTTTTCAAAAAAACACAACTAAAAACAAAACCGACAACAACCAAAAAAATACCAACAGAAAAACCGCAAACATATTAAAATTGAACTCCTTTTACTTTTTCGTAAAAATTAACAAAAATTTCAATGTAAGTGAATGAAACAAAGTGAAATTTTATATCGTATTTCGAAAGTGCCGCCAAAGCAAGCAAAAGAAATATGGAACAAAAAAAGACGAAAAACTGTGCTCAGCAAGCGAAACGCAATGCAAAAAGGATAAATGTGAAATATGTCTTCTATATTTTTGTAGTGCTATCTACTCTCTCTGGATATTATATAGATGACCGAGAAGGATAACGTATCCATGGCTACCGTGCAACTGAAGCCCGACTATGCGGCTAGCGAGGTCTACAGCACGGCCAGCGAACCGCCACCGGTAAGAATCGATATACTATATACTATATATGGTAGATTAGTATACTAACAAAAATAATAATCTGAATTGATGTGAAGTTTTGTGCGTTTTTTTTTTGGTCGATTGCGTTTTAATGCGTACAATTTTTGTCATTGTTGAATGGCCAAACTAATTACAATTTCCATATGTCATTTTGTCATTTAGTGTGGCAATTATTTGCGCTACCTTTATGTAAGCCAGAAGCAGAAGCAGGTCAGCAAGATCTAAAGGTAGAAACTGAGCAACTGAGCAACTGACTCGCCAGGGTCAATTGGTTCGCTGTGTTGGCCAGCACATCCGTTGCGGCGAGCACACAGCGCGTATGCGCAATATGTCGTTGTCGTCCCTCTATCTGTATCTGTATCTCTGTGTCTCAAGCCTTTGTCTTTTGTCTGGTTTCTGTGTCTGCACGCAGCTGCAAACGTGATCATTTTCACTAAGCAAGTCGCGTCGTCGAGACAGTGCAACTGCATGCATAAGCAATTTGGCTGTGGATAATTTTAATGCAATTGTTTTTTTTTCTTTGCTCTTTGCCTGTATTTTTTTAAATTATTATTATGATTACAATATTGCCTGCTGACTGCTGACAGGCTTTGTGGCAATTGCATGCAACGTGCGCTGCTTTGACAATTGTCTCTGTGATTCTGTCGGCGACCCCCGTTGACATTTTAAAACAGCAAAAATAAAATAACACAGACTAACCGACTAAATCAAAAACCACTCTGAGCCTGAGAGTGAGAGCTTCACAAGTGGTATGTGTGGCTATGGCGCAGTTGATGTCGGTACAAATAAGTGTGAATAGATTTGTACTCATTTGCAACCGCAGCCACAGTCGATGTTGAAGTCGGATGGCAAAAGCCCGGAGATCAAATAGAAAACCAGTTGAAAACCCAAATTCGAGATCTAATACAAAAGTCACGACTGTAAATAACAAAAACCTAATAATGATAAACTCAAACAAATGAGTATAACAATAATCCGCTATGACAACATCCACTTCGAGTCGAGTCGAGTCGAGAAACTGGCTCAATTTAGCGACAGACTCTAAACAGATTTTTTTCTCTCTCGTGAGTTCTGAAACCGTGTTTGTGGGCTGGCAAATTGATTTGTTGAATTTGCATAAAGCGCGATTTGCATTTTTGTGCAGTTTTCCGCATTTTCTGCATCAGCCCATAAATTGCAGCTGCATTACAGTGAAAGCCAGCAGTTATCTAACACACAGATGGCAGTTCAATTACTACCTTTTAGTGTGTGGGATCACAAAGCTGTGTGATCAATCATGCCAAAAGCCCTATTCACCGTGTGCGTATACTTACAGCTTTCACTGTAACTCATTAACCTTTCATCTCTTTCACTCTCTCTGTGTCTGCTCTCATTTGCTGTGTGTTTTTCTTTTGTCGTAATGCACACACATAATCGAATCATCAAAGATATATATACATATATACATATATTATATGTTCGTATTTTTCAATCTCCCCCCCCTTTTCGCACCTCAACAACAACAACAACAAACAACTGCAAAACAACCATCACAACAACAACAACAACAACAACCACACAGCTGGGATTTTTTAACTTTAATCATCAGGTTTGTCGCTCAAGTCTTTTGTCTTTAACTGCACCCCAAAAAAACACCACCAACCAACACCAACCAACAACAGTAGCAACAACAGCAGTGTAGTAAAAAACCCATCAACCATCCATTGGTAAACGAGCAACAGCTGTTTTGTTGTAGTCGTTGTTGTAGCTTTGCCTCTAACATTCACCAAAACACACTTCACTTCTTCTTCTTCTTCTTCTCTACGTCTACGTCTACGTCTATGTCTACGTCTCCACTCGACTTTACTCCACTTCACTTCAGTTCAGTTCACTTCACTACACTTCGCGCTTAACAACGATGATGATGTTGTGACGTCGACTGCGACTGCGACTCACTTTCGCAATTGCATTTGAAAACATGAAAATGGGCACAAAACTCACGTAGTAACACACAAAGGTGTAAAAATTGCACATTTCGCTGCACACACACACACACACACTCGCACACACTCATGCGAAGTTGTGGCCTCACCCATAGCAAAAAAGCAAAACGCAAAAAAACACAAAAAAAACTATCCTCTCTTTTATTTTCACTGGGTTTTTGGGGCTACTCATAGCACACAGATGCGCTGTTGCCAAATTTCATTTCCTCAATTTTCGCCAGTATATTTTTGCGGTATTTCCTGCTAACGCTCTGCAAGCATATTTGCTTTGCTGATTCGACTATTTTGACATGATCTTGGCAATTTTGGCACCTATAAAAACTATGCAAATATTTATGTGCCAGAGAGAGACTGTGATCTAATCGAGTTACAGTTACGCTTGGCAGTTATCGCACACCGTTTGGCCTAATCAGCATTTGCGCATTATGCAATTCTCATCATCAAGTAGCTCTCTTACCTCGACTTTTTCTTTTCGGGTTTTCGCTTTGACACTCGATTTTTTTTTTTGTTATATGTTTTTTTGGTTTTTCCTTGAGGCGTTTTCTTTTGCTCTGCACTTTTGCACTATGAAACGTGAGTCAAAGACAAGGTGAACGCTTTTACTTTGCTCGCAACGCCAAAAAGGTCAAGCCCCAAGAGCACAGAGCGCACTCACAATAACAATCACAATCACAATCTCAAAATGAGCTACTTACGAGTCTAAAAATGTAATTACACAAAAAAAAAAGTAAATGAATTAATTAAACTTAAATGCTTAAATGTGATTATTACTACAAATTTTGTGAACTGTTTTTGCAGGCCTACAAGCGTCAGGCGAATTCGGTGAAGATCGCCAAGATCACCGCATTCACCATCATCGTGTCCTCGTTCATTCTGGGCGCCTTCATTCTGGCCTCGTCCTATCTGCAGGCCAAGGCCTCATGCGATCAGGTGCAGGCCCTCGACTCGGTGCTGGAGAAAGAGCTGATGCTGGAAACGTTGCAGCAGGTGAACAAGGTAAGTGAAGTGATCGGTGGGGGCATGTGGCAAGCGGCAGCTAAGTGGTTGGTTGCACGCCTCAATGCACAGCGATTATATCGCAGAGATCTGAGAGATTCGAGTTAGGGAAATAAACGCCCAGCTCGTATCAGGCGGTGTCAGCTTGTGCTTTTTTTTTTGCACACAGTCCAAAAATACAAAAATTATTGTGTTAGGTAAGCTACACACATACGCTAAGGTATGTGTATGTGTGTGTGTGTGGTTGTTATTGCCTTTTGCATCGTTCGCTGAACACGCCACAAAACTTTATACTCGCCGATTAGCCGCAACAGACTCGAATTATTAAGCCAAATTAATGATAATTACCGGAAAATGTCGGCATATATCTACAACTTCAACTACTTATAGTATATATGTATATACATTTGTTTATAACAACAGCTGCGTGCTTCTGATTATTGCCGCTGTTAACACACACACACAAGAAACGTTCGCTGTTGTTTTCCCATTTGATTTCTTGATTTTTTATTGCACGCACTATTTAGTTTCAATAAAACAAAAAAAAAGTGTATGCACACATGCAATATGCAATATTTCTGTGCAATAAACTTATTTATACTGATAACATTTAGCTAGAAATGCAAATGGGAATGGGAAAACCCAAAGTCAGCAATAATCTCACATCTCAACCTTTGGCTTTTTGTGAGCTTTGAAAGCATCTGAAATACCCATAAGAAAAACAATGCGCTGAATGCTAAATACTTCAAGTTTCCTACAGTTTAAAAGTCTAATTAGAAGAGCATTTTGTGAAGGGAGAATTACATTACATTAAGTGTTTATAATTAAAAAGAAAAGCTGAGAAAATGTATTCCATAATGTAAGCTTCGGATTTAAAGAGAGAGAACAAAAAGGGAGAAATACTTTTTATTACTTGTAATTATAATAAAGACTTTACACAAGTTAAAAAGAGCAAGTGACAGTTATTATGATATTACGATTTCGTTTATGAACACAAGACAAAGACACCTCAAACTCTTTAGAAATTTAAATGAGTCATTGTGTGCCAAATGCACTTGACAGCTCATAACAATTTCTTGCAGCATTTTAAGGTTATTCAATAAAGGGAAGCTTAAAAAAAAACTGACCCAAAAAGATTACGAAGAAACATACAAAATTATTACGAGATAACAAATAAACAACAATATTATTTGAAGATTACGAAGTAACATCAAAATGGGTTTCAACAATTAAAAATGCTAAAGATAGATTACGATTACGAGGAAACATTGAAATTATTTCAATGTTGCGAAGACATCATCAAAATAATTTTCAACAAATAAAAATGTTTGTAATCTCAACTAAAGATAGATTAAGATTAGGAAAAAACAATTAAAATTATTGTTACAAAGTTTACAAAGAAATATCGAAACTGATTTTCAACAAATTAATAAAAGTGTAATCACAGCTAAAGATTGATTGAAAAAGTGACTTGGCTGTACAAAATAAAAGCAAGATCAGAGATCAAAATAAAGGGTTTCCTGAAGCAATTGCATTGACCCAGTCGTATACGTGATAAAGCCATAAAGCGATTTGAAGAAGGAAATAAATCGATTCGATATGCTAAACTGCAACCTCAGTTGTCATCGAGTGTTAAATTAATGATTTCTACGATTGCATGAGTTATTCATAGCGAAGTATTCATATATACATTCATAGCTATATTCATATGCAATTGTATAAGTGCAAATTGAATTAGCGTGTTGCGTGCTTCCTTGAGAAATTTCACTCATGTAACCGAATAGACACAATCATTAAACCATAACCATAACGATATGGCGTTAACAGCCATAGGGTATGCATCGAGTATGTAGTATACACAGGGTATAATTCAAATTTAATGGCACTTAAGTTATTTTTTCTTATTATTAATCACATTTGCATGCAACGGCATTATGCGACGTCATCAATATTCAATTAGCGTGCAACAGAAAGTACATAAACAATAAGCAATCAAACTAATTAAATGCCATTCATTAATATGCAGCGGCAATTAAATTTAATGATGAGTCGCAGGCCGCGATTGAATTGCATTGCATTGAATCGCATACGATTGCATTGAAAATGATGCTGCCCCATTTGGGAGTCGGGTTATTCAACTCGACAGCGATGAAAAACTCTCTCACACACAAAACTTATGTAAAGCTGCTGCGGCAGGCAGCAAATGGAAAAATTCAATCAAGCGAAATTCCCATAATTTGACGCTTAAATGGACAACGAAATGATACAGCTGGGAGAGACTGCAATGAAGTGGAGTTTGGGAGCTGTTGCTGCTGCTGCTTGCGACATAATCATCGGTGGCAACAATTGGCGAATCAAATGGCATACACAAAGTGAAAGCAGCAAACGGAACAGCAGCCAAGAGGGAGATGAAGTTGAAGCTAGAGACTTGAGTGCTGCATGTTGCAATGTCTGTGCATAGCTAAACCTGATTTGCTCAAACGGGGGGAGCGGGCGTGGGCGCGGCAAAATGCCAGAGATCATCAGCTGCAGCAACCATAATGCAGTCGCTGTCACTTTTTGCCGGCTGGCGCCGCTTGGCACCGTCACACAAATAGACAAGCGGACAGCCAAGACAGACAGACAGTTAGACGGGTTGTAACCGCACACACAAACACACACACACATACTGACTGTGACTGAGTCACACACTTGCAGCCACAGAGACCGACAAACGAAGACGCGTTGACTGTTTGCCATTTAAGGCAAGTTGCGCGCTTAAGTCTTTCGTTTTGAGCACGCAAACAAAAGCCAGCAACAACAATAACATCAACAACTTATGGCCCGCAGGCGATTATGTAATGCCAACACACACACACACACACACACACACACACACACACACACAACACTCAATATATGCTTATACTTTAATTTATTTGACGATTGTGCAAATTTGTTTCGCCAGCGGAATTATTATTATTGTTATTATTATTGTGAATTCTCTTTTCTGTTGCTTTTGGCTTTTCTAAAGGAAATTCTGTTGTATTCCTCTAGAATTTTAATGCTGAAACATTTGCGTCAACGTCTAAAAATAAGTGTAAATTGAGTGGAACAATAATTGCAATAGAAAAAAAAGAATGTAAACATTTAATTATCGCATTTGTGATTGTTTTTTTTTTTCTTCTCTCTTTTTTATTGAACGTTCTGTGCCGTGTGTAATTTGATCTTATCTTGTCGCGTTCAATCGAGTCATGCAGTTTAGTTCAGTGTTGGCCTTGAAATCGCCCAACAAAAAAGCTTACAGCAAATTGAGCTGTAAACCGGAGTTAAGTTTAGCAAACAGACTTAATGAAGGGGGCGAACTGGAACACAGACTTGTCGAGTTGACTCGATTGTTGTTGTTGTCAAACTGGTTTAGTTTCTGTCTTCTGTTTTTATTTATTTTTCGCTTTTTTTTGTTTTCTTGAGTGAAATTTTTGAAGTTTTTGATTTGATTTCGGGCGAAAAGCAATTATGTGTCACACGCCTTGGCACCATGACTCAGTTAAACTATAGTTTAAAGCGCTGTTCGCTAATGAACTAATGTTGAAAATAGGGCGCAAAAAACATTCCATTGCCTCATTACGTATGGAAATTGGCAAATTGCAATTGCACAGCTGCTTTTGCGATGTTTACTCAATTGGTCAATAGCATTTCCTTAAGCGTAGCTATCCGCGATGCTCAATCTGTTCAATGTCAAGCTAGATAATGACCCAGAACCCAGCAAAAGCAACAACAGCAACAACAACAACAACGGCAGCGAAGCCATCAGCTACCGGATATATGTATTACGAGGCGTATACATTATTTTTCCAAGCCAAATCACTTGCTGCTTGCGTGGGCGCTCTGCCCCTGGGCAGGTGCTGCTGCTGCCCCTCCTGCCTCTGCCCCTCCGGCACACTCTTGGCTCCCACTATCAATCATCATCATCAACAGCAACATCATCATCATTATCATCATCAGCTGCGTCGCATTGAATTAATGAGATTTTTGTTCTCTCTCTCTTGTTTTGTTCAACAAATTATTTAAATTTTGCTTTTGTTTGCTTTGAAGTATGCTCAACCACACTCACACACACACACACACACTCGAGTGCTTATGTAATCTATGTGTGTGTGTTTTTTGCTTTTGCTCATTTTGTTTATTTTTATGGCATTTTACTTTTGGTTTCAGTCGCAGTTGACGTCGCTTCGCTTCGGCTTTGTATGTAGGTTGGGGTCACATCTTCTGACGACAACGTCGCATTGTTGTTGTTAGTGGCACATAACAATTGCAGTCACTGTATGTACTTTAAATACTGCTGCCCGGTTTCGTACGTGTTCGATGGCCCAAGTCATTTTAACTGCCTTCTAACAACGCAGAGCAAAAAATAAAAAATAAAATACACAAAATGAAAAAGACAAAACGCAAAACAGAAACATTTCCTTGTCAAATAAATGGCATGTTAGACATGCTTTTCGGAGACGAACAGAATTAGAGCCTTGACTTGACTTGAGAATTCCAGAAGTGAACACAAAAAGCGTCGATTGTAATTGTCACTCTTTTTTTATTTTGCTAGACTACAAGTCAATTATCGGACTTCAGTTAAATCTTCTTGTTGGCATTGAAACTTCTTTAAACACAACAGAATTGGAGTCTTGATTTACCTGAGAAGTAACGAATATTGTAATTTTCACTCCTTTTTTGCTAGACTACAAGTCAATTACCAGTCCTCAGTTAAATTTTAAAATCATCTTAAGATTCAATCATAAATACTTTGCTGACATTGAAACTTTTTTAAAACACGGCAGAACTGAAGCTTGACTAAGAATTTGAGAAGTGACAATTGTAATTGTCACTGCTTTGCTTTTTAAATATAATCTTGCAGGCAATCTTCTTAAAGTTTAGCACTTTGTTGACATTGAAAACATCTTTAAAAATGTTTCCTAAAAAAATTTGTCATCTGTTTCAAACACAAACTTAAGTTTATTTAAAATTACAAATTGCAAATTGTTGATTTATGCCGCTTTAGCTTTTTCATTGCTCATTAACTTCTTAATCTTTTTAGAGATTCTCTGATTTATTCAAAGTGTTTTTTTGTTTTTGCTGATTTAAATCTTAGCTATACAAGTTTATTTGCACAGCCGTCCATGAATTGCTAATTTTATTGAGACTTTTGCATGGATTAGTGGCTTTAAAGAATTTTAATTTTTGCAAACAAACATCTTTTTTGGGATTCTAGAGTTGACTGCTAATTTTTATTTAAATTTTTGCATGGATCAGTGACTTTAAAATATTTTAGTTTTGATTTCAAATATCCCTTTGGATTCTGGAAAATATTTACATTTTCAGGTATACTTTTGCATTGGATTTAGTGGATATTTTATCCGATAAACTTGATTAAACTTTATAGCTTAAAATATTTTTATTAGTTTTTGGACATGCTAAAAAGCATTCTGAGTAATCAAATATTGAACGACGTTCCTTTGTTTTTGTTGACAATACAAGATTATTTGCAAAGTCATTGAGTTGCCAAAGAGATGCTTATTTTTATTGAGATTTTTGCATGGATTAGTGGCCATAAAATATTAAATTTTTTGCACAGAAAAACGCTTTGAATTCGTGGATTTGATTAGACTACAGACATCTCTTTGAAGTGTAGAATTGTTTACATATTATTATTGACAATTTTGCACGGATTGAATTTTAGTTAAAATAAAAACCTCCTGAAAATATTTGCATGTTGGGCTTGACATTTATAGCTACAAAGTAATTTTTTGTAATCGATTTCTTGGGGTACTCAAAAGATCTCTCAAATGTGCTCAAATATTGAAATCCCTTCTAAGTATAAAGTAATTTCTAATCTTTTATTCAATCATAATTTTAGGAACTACCCCGTGCTGAAGCTTTGCTGGGCAAATCCGATGGCGGCGAGGACTTGCAGAATCTGGATCATGATGATGCGGATAAGAAGCGCGACCCCAAGGCCGAGGACATTGAGCCGACTGTGAGTGAGCACGACAACTCGTACTCGGACAGCGATGAGACCGAGGAGCTGCAAAAGTTCCCCGGCAAGATGCCGCTCGAGCTGGACTTGAGCGATCTGGCTGCCGCCATTCTGCGCAACAACAAGAAGTAACTTTCTGAATAATCAAATGTAAACATATGTAATAATAAATGTGTTTTTGCAGATCCCGCATGAACTGCGTGGTCGAGCGCAAGCATGCCGAGGAGTTTGTCGACTCACCCTCGAAGACTGTGGCGCTGCCTTTTGGCGTCAATCTGACCACCGATCCCAAGAAGGCGCGCATCACCGGCGAACGCATCTCCATCTTCTGCGACGGCGGCGACGACAAGGAAGACAAGGAGGAGAAGGAAGCCAAGCGTCAGCGTGAAGAGGAAGACGATTCCGAGGAAGATGAACCCATGCGTCCCATGTTCATTCCCTTCCAGCGTGTGCCCATTCCCTTTGGCCGCATTCCCGACCAGATGCCCCTGACCCACATGCCCCAGCGCATGATGCCTCCGGCAATGCAACAGCAACTGCCCCAGCAGGGTTCGATCATCATCCGTCAGCTGCCTCCCCCATTCCAGCATCTGCCCATGCGTCCCCCCATGCCTCCTCAGGTGATGCAGGCCCCACGCATGGAACAGGAGCAACCTCAGCCACAGCAACCCCAAGTGCAAACCGTGCGCATTCACATGCAGCAGTTGCCTTTCCGTCAGATCCACATGGCCGATGATGTGCCCATGCAGATTCCCGCCCAGCAGCAGCGTGAGATGCAGATGCAGCGTGAGATGCAACAGCAGCGCGAGATGCAACAGCAACAGCAGCAGCAGCGTGAGCGTGAGATGCCCCAACAGCGTGAGATGCCACAGATTCAGATCCAGCACTTGCCTCTGGGTTTGGCACTGCAGCGTGTGGGGATCACCGCCGATGATCTGCGCAACATTCAGCGCATGGCCGAGAATCGTTTCACCGAAGAGATGCGTCGCCTGACCGCCGAGGAGGCCGCCGACTCCAGTGAGAACACCAGCTCCAATTCCAGCGAAGAGGATGAGCACAGCGAGACCCCCATGTCATCGGATGAGCAATCATCAACCTCCTCCGCACAGTCCGAGCAGCAGCAGCCCGAGCAGCAACAGCCCCGTGAGCAGCAGCAGCAACGCGAACAGGAGTCCAGTGACCAGCAGGAGGAGCAGACGCCTCAGCTGCAGATCCAGCGCTTGATTCTGCAACCGCTGCCGGAGCAGCCACGCGACACGATGACCCCGCCGATGCCCGATCAGCCCGCTCAGGTGCCATTCGGTCGCATGATCTTTGGCCGCAGCCTGGCGCAACCGGTGCGCATTCCAGTGCCCATGATGCAGCCAGCTGAGGGCGGTGCTGCCTCCGAGGAGTCGCAGCGACCACACTGTGAGTATAAAACTATGTTCATACCAAATATAGCCTTCGGTATATTATAGTATTTCTGCGGTATATTCTGAATGCCATGTTTTATCAATATACCAAATATAGCCTTCGGTATAGTATAGTATTTTTGCGATAATGCTCTATCAATATAATATAATTGAATTGATTGAGCATTCAGAAAATATAAAAAGTAAATTTTTGCGGTACATTCAGAATGTTATGCTCTATTAATATACAAAATGCATCCGTCGATTATATATTATATTTGGTATATTGATTAAGTATTCAGAATATACCACAAAAATCTAAAAAAAGTAAATATTTTTGTGGTGTATTCTGAATGTAGTACTTTATCAATATACCAAATATAGCCTTCGGTATATTATAGTATTTCTGCGGTATATTCTGAATACCATGTCTTATCAATATACCAAATATGTTATATCCTACGTAATTTTTTTTTTTTAATATTTTTGTGGTATATTATGAATGCAGTACTCTATCAATATACCAAATATATGTAGCTTTCGATATATTTTTTGTATTTGTGGGGTATATTCTGAATGTAGTACTTTATTAAAATACCAATTGTAGTCTTTGATATATTTTGGTATTTTTGCGGTATATTCTGAATGTAGTGCTCTATCATTATATGAAATATAGCCTTTAGTATATTTTAGTATGTTTGCGGTATATTCCAAATGTCGTATTGTATTAATATAGTAAATATAGTCATCCGCATACTTTAGTATTTTTACAGTATATTAATTAGGTATATATTCGAAAAATTTTCGCTTTATTGTTATTAAAAATGGGTAACTTTATTACTCGTTTAAATAAAATATTAATCCCTTTCTCTTCCTCTATATCTCTTTGCAGTCGTCCAGCCTCGTTCCGTTTAAGTAACAACAACACCATGCCTGTGATTGCTGCTCTGCGAATTCGAATTCGAATCTGAATCAGAATCTGTATTGTAATTTTCGTTAATTTTTTGTAACCATGTCGCGTCATCCGATTCCGATGCTCGATTCCGAACAAAACAAAAACATCTCAACAGCAGCCTCCCAAAACACCAAAAAAAAAAAGAAAAGCAATGAAATCAAATTTTTGAGTTTTGGCCCTAACTTTCGAAATCTCCCCTCCAAATCTCTATCTATATATGTTACATATCTGTATTCTCCACTTATCTATGTATATCTATCTACCTACATATATGTGTGTACTACTTTTCGTATATATAACTATCTATATATTTGTATATTGATATATTGTGTGTGTATAACATTCCAAATTGGTCTCGTTTACAACAACAAATTTGATGTGAAAAATTACAAAAGTATCATAAAAAAAAAATGAAAAACAATTTGAGTTCCATTTCGCGAGTTTTGATTTGATTTTTGTTTTCTATTCTTCGCCCTGGCCTGTATTTCACAAACAAAAAAAAATAAATCCGATGCAAATTTGTACATAAATTATTGTATTTTATTTTTAAATACGTTTTACTAGTTTTTTTAGTAAGTTAAAAACAATCAACAAAACGAACAAAGCCAAACAACAAATTGTAAATTTTTTTATATACATACATTTTGAAGCGAATAAAATTGTGGATAATTGGAAATCAAAATGGGAAATCGTTTTGAAAATGTTTATGGGGAATTCTTAGAAAACGTGATTGGCTTTGATAATAATTGAAGTCAAGTCATTAAATCCAATTGCAATCAATGTGAGACAGATTTTATTACAATTGTGATTGCAATGAAAGCGAATATATAATCTATATTTAAGATTAGACATTTAAATAAAGCTGAGTTGAAAGCATATTGAAAAGTTCAGTTATCAGTTCCAGACTGATTGCCTTAGATGACAAGAAAGTGACTAGGTTCAAAGCACTTTAGTAGAGTTCCATGTTAATATATATTAATATATATATATATATATCTTATCTAGCATTTCAGATTAAAATAAAGTAAAAAAGTTTTTAGAATTGGGAATAAAATAGAATGAAAAGTAGCATCATAATCATAAAAATATAATAAAGTATTGAATATCTGAAATCAGAATATGAATATAAAAATACTTCGACAGGATTTAAATTTACATTGGGATTGGTTAAAAGTCTTATAAACTAGAACAGTTCTTAAAATATTGAGCTGTCTGTACAATTACCATTTAGGGATTGCAGATTATTTAGTTGTAAATAGTTTTAGACAAACTTTAGATGAAAACAACATTCAAGTTACAGCTTTCAATTTTTTTTATTTCGTTTCTAAACATTATTTCGTTTTTTTTCGTTACGTTAGTTATCAATCTTTTTGTTTATTTTTTGTTTTTTTAAATAATTCAATCAATCTCGTGATTAACAATTTTTGTCGCGTCTTAATGTAGAAAACCAAATATATCTTGTCTTTAGCATTTCTGATTATTTCACACAATTCATTTAAATACTTATATATGAAGATTTACATATACATATGTATATATTAATGTGTAAAGTATATTTCTAATAGTGTGTATTTGTATTTGTGCGCGTATGTGCGTGTGTATGTGTGTCTGTGTATGTGTCAGTGTAATTATATACAATTTGCATGTGCAGAAGACAGGGGAACAACCGATATCAACGTCCAAAAAGGAAGGACGCACAGCATTAGTTTTCTTTTCTTGTCGTTTTTACAATTATTTATTTAAATAATACACATAAATGTATGTATAATATAAATATTTATATATGACTAATTGTAGAATTGCATTGACGGACTGAACAGCGATTGGGGAGGGAAGCTGGAGGAGGCGGGAGGTTTGCAATTACCATTACCACACATTTACAATACATTTTGTAGCGCTTCTTAAATAATACACTTCAAATGGGGATGCGGATGGGGAGATGGATCTCGGTTTGGGAAACATTTAGCTAAGTTATCAACTAAAAATACGTAATGTAGAACGAGTAGTAGAAACGGTTATGCGATCGATCGAACGTTGGGATGAAGTCGGTTTCGGTTTCAGTTTCGTTCATGGTTTTGGTTTTTAGTCTCCAAGGTTTTTTCACTGCTAACAGGCGTAGGCGTAACAGAACTCTGTTAAATCACACACTTTACATAGACGTAACAGAACTCTGTTAACTCACTCACTTTTTTATCACTGATTGTTTCGCTTGTAACTCTTTTCGCCTTTATTTGTTGTTGTTTGTCGATTAATATGCAAATTGTTCATGATTTATATAAATTTTTCTATATTTAGCACTCGTTCTCTTCTTCTTCTTGCATGTTCTGCACCGTGTTATCGTTTCGTCGTTGACTATTTTGCTAGACTGATGATTGTTGTTAAAGGATGGGATGCAGCATATTTTGTTGTTGTGGTTGCTTTTGCCGCTTAGCCATTCTCGCAATGATGTCCCTCGCAGTTGCCCCAGAAGATGCAGTTGCCAACGCCGCTGTAGCAGATTAGGGAGACTGCTGTGAGAAACACCAGACTGCATATGGTGCACGGCTTGCGCTCCAGAAAGAATCCAATCAAATAGAGCACTATGAACATGACGTGCGTTTCCATTAACGCTGGATTCGTTGGCTTTGGTATCAGCAGCACAGGTAATAAACATTGCAGGCAATACATTTTTGTGTTGTATTATGTTGACGTGTCGTTAGCCAAATACGTTGTTGTTGCTGCAAACGTTATAAAGTAGGTCTATAATTGCTTTAATCGTTTTTTGGTGTCCTGGCCTGGCACAAGCGAGACGTCAGCAAAAATATTTTGTTGTCTCAGTTGCACTTTGCATTTTGTTGTTGCCCACAGAAACTTGTGCGCGTGTTTGTTTGTGTGTATGTGCGTACGATTGACACTTACCTTCCCCAATCAAGCCCGGCCTGGCTGCAGTTGTCTCTGCTAATTTTAAGCGTCAGTTTGTTGTGCGTTTTTTATGTTATCATCATTCACACATTGCTCATGATTGGAGGTGGAGAAACATCGATTGCACTATCGATGCATCCGATGTGTTTGGACTTTGTATAAACATCGATTTCTTGTGACAAATATCGATGTATTTGTAAGCAGAGAAGATATACCAAAACAAAGAAACGTAAACTGTCGGCTGTTTCCTATTCGTTAAGCATATTCGTAAAATACAAATCTCATGTAAATGTGTGTTTCATTAATTGATTTCCACTGATTAATAGCAAACATTTTTAAAATTTGAGATAGAGAAACTATTTTTTACAGTATATTTCACAGTACGGTCTGATTATTCTGTAATAATAGTTGATGACTATTTTTGATATCGCTGCCTCACCTTTTAATGCTGACAACTTATCGCTCTGCGTGCGCTTTTCGATATCTTTTACAGGCGCTTCTGCTGTACGCTTATTGCGCGCCAGTACAAAAATCGATTTGTTTTTTTTAATTGAATATTTTTTATTCATTCATGTAACGGAAGACTTATTGTAGATGATATGACTTATGATGTGATACATAAATAAATATGTACATACGTGTGCGACAACAAATTCTCAAATATGGCAACAATATAACATTTGACTAAATCCAATCGACTTCTCTTAAACATTCCAATAAAGTCTATTCTGGTAGAGCGACGGCTCAGTCGCAATGGGCAGCAGGTAAACCCAGCCAGCAAACCCAACCAGGTATAAAATGATCGCTACCACACGCTTCCACTGATCCTGTTGCCACAAATCCTGAACATCAGGCAGTCCCATGTAATTACACAATGCATGAGCCAATAGAGGAGCAATCAAATGCCCGGTGCGGGCAAACAAATAGGCCGAATAGAAGCCGAACAATGTGGTGTAGGTGAACTGAAACAAACCGATGAGCAGCGAGGTGCTCAACTCGATGCCCATGCTCAGACGCTCCACAATGTGATGTAGATGGGCGACGCCAAAGAAAAGAGGCGTAATGAACACAGCTGTGAGCGGTGTAAAGCTCTGCAGGATGAGTGGCATCATGCAGGCACGAAAGACAAACTCTTCACTCAAAGGAGCCATCACATGGTTGCGTATCCAGATGATGTTGCTGAACGATCCTCGCCAATAATCCAAGTCTAAAATATGCAATTGTGATTAATTATAATTTGTTAGCATCTCTCACACCTACCGAAATATGAACGGAATGATTCATTCTGCATGTTAACAAATATGGGGCCCAAGTAGAGCAGCGCAGTCAACAGATAAGGTATCACAGTAGCTTGCCATAATCCTGGTAGCCGGAAACCCAGCAATTTAGGGAATGGTTCGCGTTGCAGCAACTCTGGCGACGAATAAAAATACACGAAAAACGGTGCAAAAAGCATCACAACCGAGACGCTGGCAAAGCGTCGTTTAATGGTTGTGGGATGATCCCGATTGTATTTCGTGTCCCAAACATACAAGCTGCCCACATAGATCACAGCTAAGATGAAGCTACAGGCAACCGATGTGACTATTGGTATTTGTGGAAGTGCCTCTAGAGGCGGCAGTGCTTCACTTTCGTTATACATTTATTAATTGGGGTTATATCAATTAGTCATTAAAAATTCCTTGCGAACAAACAAAAAAAACACAACAGGAAAAAACAGCTGTCGCTCCAGTAACCAAACAGCAGAGTTGTGTCCACTGTTGCCACAAACGGCAAATACAAATATAAAACTGTACAGTTTGATGGTCACATCTTATAATCCCGACCAACGAGCATATTTGCGTCACGTTAACAGAGCTGTTATATTAAATACCAATTTTATAGAGCAAACATCGTTATGATTAATATTTTTGATGTTAATTAAAATTTTGAATACATATTTTTTTGGTATACAGTGAGCGTTTATTGATATTTTTCGAACTACAATTCATAGACAAAATAAATGTCGTCACTCGATTTTCTGTTATGGGAATTTTTGAAACATGTGAACATTTCTAACGGAACTTTAATTGCTATGTGTAAAACAAGAAACTATATTTTAAAAAAATCACCTTTTTACATGTCATTGGAAATATACCAAAACCTTATATGCAATTTTTGTATCTTTGAATATTTCCCGTGTCCACAGTTGTTTCTTGCTTGTTCAAAATAAGAAATAATAACAGCAATAGAGCATTTTTGCGTCATGTTGTTCGCAGCGCGTTAACAGTGTTGTTCTATTATTAAACCAGTGGCCTGTTAAGCAACGACAGCGGCGGCATCGTTTGTTGTTGTTGTGGGTTATTTAAACAAAAACAGCGCTAATTGCAGACAATAAATATATCAAATTTGAAATTATACAGTTCAGTAACGCAACGAATTTGAAAGAACAACATGTCGCTTCTGATTAGAGCCGCCTCCACAGCACGTCAACTCATTCATAAGGTTTCCTATCATTAACATATGTTAAACACACTTAAGATTCTTGACCTTTGCCTCAAACTCCAATACGTCTTTGTTTATCTAAAATTGCAGTTGCCTGCACTGCAACAACAGCAAGTGCGTCACTTGAATCTCTTGGAGTTCCAGTCAAAGGATTTACTGCAAAAATATGGCGTTGCCATTCAACAGTTCAAGGTCTTGGACAACTCCAAGACTGATGAGCAAGTGGTCCAAAAATTTGGTAAGCAACCGGTTGAGTTTTATATAATCTCTGAACTTAATTGTTGCTAATTATCACACACAGATTGTCCCGAATATGTGGTGAAGGCACAGATTCTTGCCGGTGGGCGGGGCAAGGGAACTTTCGACAATGGTTTCAAGGGAGGCGTGCACATAACCTCAAAGTAAGTGGCCACCGTTCTGCAGTGATAACGCAACAGCGATAACAGAGAATGTGTGTGGGAGTGAAAGAGATAGCAAGATAATAAACATAACAATTAAAATTTCACTTTGCAGCAAGAGCGAAGTTCTATCGCTGAGCAAACAGATGATTGGCAATCGACTGATTACCAAGCAGACACCCAAATCGGGTATTCTGGTCAACAAGGTGATGGTGGCACGCAGCGTCAACATCACCCGAGAGACTTATCTCTGCATTTTGCTCGATCGCGAACATAATGGGCCCGTCTTGATTGCTTCACCCGCTGGTGGCATGGACATTGAGGCTGTGGCTGAGGAAACCCCTGAGAAAATTAAGACTGTTCCCCTGGATATTGCTAAACCGATTCCGGAGAGCGTGCTGCTGGATGTGGCCAAGTTTCTGGAGTTCAAAGGTGATGCGGTGAAACGTTGCGCCGATGAGATACAAAAACTATACACACTCTTCAAGTCGGTGGATGCTGTGCAGATTGAAATCAATCCATTGGCTGAGACCGATAACGGTGAAGTTATCTCTGTAGATGCTAAGCTGAACTTTGATGATAATGCGCAGTTCAGGCAAAAGCCTATCTTCGACATGGACGTCACCGAGGAGGAGTCGGATCCACGCGAAGTGGAGGCAGCTAAATACAATCTCAACTATGTGGCCATGGATGGCAACATTGGTTGTTTGGTGAATGGCGCTGGACTCGCTATGGCCACCATGGACATTATTAAGCTGAATGGTGGCGATCCGGCCAACTTCTTGGATGTGGGTGGCGGTGTCAAGGAGGATCAGGTGGCCAAGGCTTTTGAAATTCTCACATCGGATCCCAAAGTCAAGGGCATACTGGTTAATGTCTTTGGCGGCATTGTCAATTGTGCCACCATTGCCAATGGCATTGTTGCTGCTTCCAAGAAGCTGCAGCTGAATGTGCCACTTGTTGTGCGTCTGGAGGGCACCAATGTCAACCAGGCCCGCGAGATTTTGAAGAACTCGGGACTTCCCATTCAGACAGCGAGTGATTTGGATGATGCCGCTCAGAAGGCAGTTGCTGCCCTCTAAAGTGGCACACACATACATTCATCATCATTAAAGACGCACAGTGTTTAGCATTTAAATTGACGAAACGTAGTTGTTATGCCTTTACATTTTATGGATTTTTAATCATATAAATACATACTTTATATATTTACACCGTTAAAATGACGTAGCGTTTGAATTGTTAACATGGCGGGTACAAGCTGCTGGTGGGAACATTCTGTAAACAGTGTTCTGACTTATCGATAGGCAGCTTAGTCATGCCTATCGTTGCAATGTTAAGTGGTGTAATGTATCGCACAAACTGCTACGATATAAATATCGTTTAAAATTATAGGCAATTAAATGCAGCTCAAAATTAAACTATTTTGATTCATAATACTGCTAATTACTGAATTCTAATTACAGTAGTTCATAATTCATACAGAAATTGTAATCATTATTATAGCGATATATTAAACATCGCTTAGCATATCGATAACAGTGAGTCGCAAGCTTTGCCATCGCCAACCAGTCCACACCCTAAGCCCAAGAAACCAAACATTTCAAACGAAATCTGTGAAAAACATTGCCAATTCTCATACAAAGCATGCAAAAATCGCCACATTTTGCACGCGAGGATTCCCAGGAGCATCTGCCCAGCCCACACAATACCGTCAACATGAAGCGTCGCACTCTCGCTGGAAGCTGCGGCGTTGGCGTCTTCATATTTGCCTTCGCATTCATTGCGATTGCCTTTGCAACGCCCAGTTGGTTGGTGAGCGATTATCGCATAACGGGTGCGAAGCTGGACAGATTGGGACTCTGGGTGCACTGTTTCCGTTCGCTACCCGACGTCAACGATGACAGTCAGCGTCGCTTCTTCGTAGGCTGTCGTTGGGTCTATGACCCATTTACCAAAGGCTACGATGAGATACGTGGATTCCTGCTGCCTGCTTTCATGATTGCCACACAGTTCTTTTACACGCTCACCTTCATTGGCATGCTGGTCAGTGCCATTGCAGTGCTCGTCTTCTTCCTATGCGCAGGACCAGATCAGAAGCACTTCATCAATCTCATTCGTGGTCTGGGCTATGTGCTACTTGGCTCTGGGGTGAGTGCAGCAATTGCTGTGATTGTTTTCGCGGTATTTGGCAATCGCAATGGTTGGATGCCGGAGCATGCGAACAATTGGTTTGGCTGGTCCTTTGTGGTGGCGTGTGTGGGAACCGTGCTCACCTTGGTGGCGGCCACGTTATTTCTCACTGAGGCTCACGTGCAACATCGCAAGCGTTTGCAGTTCAAGGAGTCACAGACACGCTTCGAGCTGGTGCGTGGTTAGCCCACAAATTGCTTTCCCTTTTTTTAGCTAAGTGACAATAATTTTGGGTAAGTCGTGGAGTATTCAGTGTGAGACATAAGTTTAACCTTCATTCTTCTTATTTGTTTGCAGCATCACACCACAACAACAGCAGCAATAACAAAAACAACACATTCCGTCCCCACGTCACTGCTACAAAGAATTCTCACCATATAATTAATTGTATACTTAGTTTTAGTTTGGCCTAAACCAGCAGCTTGTTGAATGTTTATGCAATTTGCCAGAGAACTTTCCGCATAACACCTCCCCGCAAAAAAGAGACTTTCAGTTGGTACTTATGAATCATTCAATCAGCACAGTTCAATCAAACGACAAAAACAACGAGGCAAAACTGTTCTACCAGAAGACTGAATGAATCTGCAATGTTTCTTCTCAACCACAACAACAACAAACAGCAATAGCATCTAACGAAGCTCAAATGAATCATTATCGCGTGTAACATCAAATATTTGCATAAGAAATTGCGCTCAATTAACGCACAATTACCCAGCCCTTGTCCCCCCGCCAATGTGACACCTTCTCCTCTGAAATTGTTTTTATTATTTTGTATGACGTCGCAAGCGCTTAGAAGTAACAGTAGCAACAATTAGATACACTCTCGTGCCTTAATTAGACATCGCTGCTAAATAGTTCTTAGTGCCTTAAATCAAAGTATTGTTTAGCTTCTAAAATACCTGAAAATGCGCGTTGCGACGACAAACCGATTGGATTGCATAAACTTCTACTAATCTAGTGCCTTAGATAAGCATGTCATGTCCCAAAATTAATAATGCTAAACAACAAAATGTAACTTAGTTAAGCACAACGAAACGATTAACGTCCAATATACTTCTTATATTTAAGACATTCCATTTTTCTAATATCGAATACACACAATTTACACTCGAGTTTACCTGCTAGTGAAGGTATTGAGAGCTTTATTGCATCTACTATGAACTCTTGTCCAAGAAATCTTACAAATTTTTGTACCATATTCAAAAGGTATTAAACTGTTTTTTACCATATATATTTACACATACATATCTATTATACATGTAACTTTTTTGTACAAACGACTTTTTAGCTAAAGCGACGAATAATAAAGATTTTTATTGTATACAACAACAAAACAACAACAATGTAAGTCAACTGCAATCTTGCATTTACTCCATGCGAGTTCAAGGCAACAAATCCCATGACAAAAGCAAATGAAAGATTTTTGTCTAAAGTTTTCCCATGAAACTCGTTGCAGTTATTTGATTGTATTGGGCAAACGAAGATTTATGCAACGCATTGTACTATATTAGTAACTGTAACAATAGTCAGTGAGTGGCTTTGAAATCTTTTCGGAATTTCCTATTGGAATTCTCAACTAATTAAATCAGATCACCACTTAAAATTGTATTAAAATGGCAAACGCAAAATTGATAAAAACATTAAGTGAAAAGATGTTTTTGGTCATAATTAGTCAGACCTGTCGGATTTAAGCCAGAGTAAAGTAAGAATTATGAAATCCATTTTGTGTTGTGCCCACACACAATTTGGCAAATTTGGCCCCCCATGTCGTGAGGACGTGTCGAAAAGCAGCCAATGAAGATAGTGAAGCGTGAATCGCTGCTCAACAACGCAATCTGCATTCAACTATTACTCTCATAGTAGTAGTGACGATTGATGGATGGATAAATCGAATGGGTGAACTGAATTCGCCACAGATCTGATTAGCACTTGCCGAACCGGATGTTTTGTCTTGACTCACCCATTCACCCATTCGATCAGCCTTTTCAGAGAGGTGTAGTAGTAGCCTTGATGATCATAGCGCAGAAATGTGCTAAACGCAAATTTATTATGCCAATCCAAATAGGAATCGTTGGCATGACCTCACAACAACATCAACTAGCCGACAAACTGAGAATCCAAATCTGCAAATGCCGTTAGAAAAGCAAATAAAATCCGCTTAGTTATTAATAACAAGTGCGAAATGCACATAAAAAAAAACCGTTTGGATTTAAAATACTGTGAGAAAATCATCAAGTCGTGTGTTCAGCAAAGCGAAAAACGGCAAAACTGAAAAACCGAATTTCAAATTCCAAATGACGGCATAAATGTCAACTTTGACAGTTGCGAGAAAAAATTGTATATACTATACATATAAAAAACAAGATTATTAATATTCTTATTATAGATATTACATTCTGATTTAAGACTGGCTTAATTACGACTACTATTTTATTAGCTACAGTAGTCACTCGATAAGCTAAAAACTAGAAAATATAATGATTTAAAACAAATTTGTATTTTATTTATTTTTAAATCTGCCTTATATTGTATTTGACAAAGGGTATTTGAAAAATAGTATAATGAAAAGCACTTATCATTCTAGTTTGACGAATGAACACTGTATTTGCCATAGAAGACACTTTTCAGCTATAATAAAATAAAATAAAACAAAATACGGAAGATTTTGAGTGTGCGAAATAAAAATTAAATTTATTTATTCAAATGAAAATAAATATAAATTAATAAGCATAGACAAAGATTAAAAAACAACAACAACAACAACAACAAAAACTTGGATCGCAAGTCGTGAATACAAATAAATTCTTTGTTAATTTGTAGCTAAGTTTAAGCAGTTTCAGTTGCTTTTTAAACAAATTTCGTTTTCATTTGCATAAAATGTGGCTGCTATCAAGAACATGACTAAAGGACAGATGGACAGACTGGCAGACGGACGGACAGAGAGTCATCATCGTGTATTGGTTAGTTGCTTCGGCAGCCTGTCAAAAAATTAATTTCAAAGCAAAGCTTCATTAACAAAGGCTATGGACCTGTTCCGAAGCGCCTAACAGAGATTAATTGCCCAAAAGAGCCGCCGCAACGAGAAGCGCTTTGGATAACGTTTTCTATCAAATGTTTTTTCTTTTTGTTTTTCTTTGGATTTGCCGAAGTGAATGAACGCATTGAAACCAAAAGTTTTTGTGGATTCCAAGATATGAAAAAGCGCCGAGAGTTGAGAGTGCGTCGCGTCTTTAAATAAACACATTAGATTGATTATTGTTTATCGCACACAAACTTTCCTCATTCGTCTCTTGCCTACTGTATATGTTTTTTTTTTTTGTGGGGGCAACTCGCACTTTAAATATTGACGCGTCAAAGAGATGGATCTGGTATCCAGCCGCAACACGAAGGTCTTTTGAGCCAATCGTCGCATTAAAACTTAATCGATTTGATACAAATAGAACTACTTTCATGGCATTCAAATTCAAACTATTAACGAATTGGTCAAACACAATCGCCCACAAATGATAAACTCGTCTAGTTTATTAGTTGATTCCATTTAATTGGTTTCCTTTTATGACTTTAGAATCTATTTGGCTGCTACTGAGGCAGCTCAGCTACCGCCGCTGTTCCGTTGACCTTGAGCTTGACCAGGACAAGTTGTAAACAGCCTAAAGCCTCAGCTTCCAGCCTCTGACGTCTGTCGTCGCCGTATTTAATGAGGCATGCCCCGTGTGTCTCTCTACCCGCTGTCCAACTACTATAGTTATGCAAATTATCATCTGTGTTATTTGCATAATTTGGAACGAGCTACTTTAACTTATCTAAAATGGAGCAGCTTTGCAGGAGCCACAATTTTTGGCGATTTGCATTTCCTACGTGTTTTTCAAAACGAGCTTCACATTATCATTATTATTCTTTGTGCGATTATCTAATAAACTTGACATGAGTTGATTTTGTCAAACACTTTCTTAATATTCATTTATTTTCATTTCAAAATCAATAGCTGCAAAAATCAAGTTCTATAGGAAATAATTAACTGAGGCCACTGAGAACAATAAACGAACGAATCCGGTATAATAGTCATAATTATATAATAGTTTATTGTATACTCTAAAAAAATCCCGAATTTTTAACATAAATCTTCCAGAATTGTGGCTACTTAAAAGAAGCCAGATGCATTTGGTTAGTTCGAAGCGGTTTCTAATGTGATTATAGATTCATTGCATCCGTCTATGAATTGGATTTGAAACTAGTTTGTTTGAGGAAAGTCAATAAATAAACAATCCCGAAATTCAAAAACAATAAATGGCGAAGAAGTCTTGTTATGAGAACCATTCATTTGCTTAATGTCAAAGTGAAAGTTCTTTCTTCTACAATGATTACATAATATTCTAGCTTCCGCTTGGAAGTTATTTAATTATATAATTTCTTTCGTAATTTGCATGTATTATTTAATCAAATGTCAGATGTGCAATAAAAATTCTTTCAAATCTAAAAAATTTGGGTTTGACGACTAATATTTCAACTCATTTTCTAGATCCTTTATCAAGTGCGAAGAATTTATTTGAGGTAGAACTAATTTTTCCTGCTGTTAAGTTAATTGGTTTTATGAACAAATTTGACAAAGCAGCCATAAATGTTTGTCAAATTTCGTAGAATTTTTGTCAATGTCAAACTGTGTTTTATCAGCATCAAATTTGTTTGAAATTAGAGTGATTTATAAGCTATAAATCTTCGAGTATTCAAGCTGCGGATTGAACTGAAATGAGTTATACATTGATTGAATGTCGGCAATAAATGACTTTCTTGTAGGCCATAAAAACAACAATCAAGACTGCAAACAGAATGTCGTAACTTAAGTCGGCCAGCCAGTTCCTTGAACTTGAACACGGGTTATCCGAAAATAGAAAATAGATAGGCATAGCTTTGAATAAACATGTGAATATTAGGTGAGTTTGTGGTTAAGATTCGTGAATGTCGCTTATGAATCTAGGAGACACAATAGTGAGTTTTTTTTTTGGGGGCTAGCAGGCGGCAGAACATGTGTGCGAGAGCCATGAGATATTATCATTTAAATGGTTTGGCCAACATGAAAAACGCCAAACCACCAGCCAAGCCGGACCAACGAGATGGGGGCATAAAAATAGTGCTGAGCAAAGCTAGAGTCAAGTTAGCCGCAGCACACATTAACACTTGATCAGATAAAAGAGCTAACTTATATGAATTTTATGTAAATACAATATGCTATCTACAGTTTATACTATGGATATATATATCTGCGATATAGATTTAGTTTTTTTTTTTTTATAATTTTTTGTTGGGTGGGTTTGGTTGCCTCAAATTAGCTGGCGAACACAAGTCTGTGACGATCATGTTAATGATCACGAAATTTTAGCTGAGTTATGAAAGTAAATTGGCATTAACACTTCATATCGTCAGAGACCGAATGAGAGCCTGTTGTGTCCAGTTGAAGAGCTGCTACATTAAAGTCTTGAAAACAAACAAAAACGATAAACACGAATGTAAATATAAGGAATATATGCATTATCGATTCGATTCAATTCGCTTCGCTTCGATTGGATTTAAATTTATGCACACACTTTGGAATTTTGATATTCTGATATAGGCAGAAAGTAAGTTATAGACTATCTGGTAATAAAACAAGCTACTTCAACGAAATTTGGCATTCAGAAATGTGGTTGACTTTTCTGGTCCTAGTTCAATTCTCAGATGCGTCTCGTTTGACGACATTTGGGTGCGAATCTTTAATGAGTTGCTATTGGTATTAATTGCATTTATTTATGAATGTTGTTAACGAGTAACAAACAATAAACCACAAACAACAAACAACAAACAAAATGGCAGGCTAAAAGCACAACCTAATTGAATGATTTACATGCAAATTCGTTTCGAACTGCTTGAACTGCTCGTAAAAGTCAAATGATGATGCCAGCGAGAACTCATTCCCAAATACCTAAAAGCTAAAAGCTAAAAACCAAAATCCAAATATACAAATCTAAAAGCCCGCCTCGCAGCGAAAAACCTTAACACTCCAATTAATATCAAATGTGATACCTGTGCCACAAAATGTATCATCCAATCTCCAATCTCCTGTCGCCATCGTCTACTAAAATGTTATTTAATTTGGGTTTGCTTTAGTTTTAGTTTTATAATTTTTTTATACAATATATTTTTGTTTAATTTCGTATTTTATTTTAGTTTTGGGTTCGTGCAAATTAATGCATGTTTTTATTTGTGAGACGCTTCAATGCCACCGGTCTTATTTTGTTGTTGTTCTAGTTGTTGTTGGTTTTATTTAAGTCTCCCATCTGTTTGTATTTCCTGAATGAATTCTTCAAATGTGGACAAACTAACGCATTATATAAAGATAAATCAATAGGCACCCTGATTTCAGTTTTTTTTGTCTTTTTTTTTGCTTGTTTTAGCCGCACAAAAGGTTTTTTGAAAGTTTCATTTGAGTCGAAGCGCAAATGACTCTTAAATGTCTATTAAGATACACAATAAATTATATTTAGTTCAGACAATATTCATGACTCTATTGTAGGTGTTTTTTTTTGTTCTACAAAAACAATAGATACACAACTGCGAGATACTTTTTGTTTGAGATACTTATTTGCATTCGCTAATGAAACTCATCATTCGTATTACCTTTTTTGGTTGTTTCAGTTTTTTTCGTTTAAAACTATATATAATTTATTAAAACTATTTGCAAAATGCATAAAAGAGGTTAATTGTTTCTTTGAATTTCTTAATTATTGTTGCGAAGCAATCATAAAAGCTGTGAATTGTTCTAAAGATCATAGGATGATTAAAACTGGAACTATACTGGAGATGAGCGCAATTGCAGTTAAATGCCGTATAACATTTTTTATTAAGATATTCAAGAATATCCTGTTTATGTTGATATTTGAAAACCATGAAGAGTGCCGTTAAACCTACAAAATATCTAAATATCAAATTTTTTTCGCAATAAATACTCCTCATAATTAAATCTAGATATTGTATATGTATAACCTGTAGTTGAATTGCAAAATTTCTAAAAAATATATACTACACAAAAGGTAGTTTAATAGAATATACTTTTAGAAATTGAAAGTCAAAATAACATCAGTTATACAAATGTTATCTATAGATCTATTTCTATTCATTCAGTAGGTCAAACTTTTGTTGGTATATTGTATGTTTAGTATATTGTTTTGCGATTTGTTTGTGTGATAATTTAGTTAAGAAATTGAAGAAATTATTGCATATGTAGAATACATGCTATACGAAAGTTAGTTAAATAGAATTTACTTAAGAATGTTTGTCAAACTTTTGTAGTGTTATATTGCAAAATTTCTATAAATACATGCTATACAAAAGTTAGTTAAATAGAATTTACTTTAGAAATTGAAAGTTCAAAATTTAATTGACGTTAAATGTTGTCTATTTGTATTCATTCAGTATGTCAAACTTGTGATGCCTTATAGAGTGTATTATATGATTAGTACGCTTAATTTTGTCAAGAAATCGAAGAAATGATATTTGGATATTGTATATGTTATAACCTGTAGTTGTTTACTTTTATAAATTGTTATTCAAATGAATAATGCAATATTATCTTTATTATCTTTAGATATATTTCTATTCATTCAGTGGGTCAAACGTTTTTTGTTTTATAGAGTATATTGACTTGTGATTAGTTTTCTGAGCTTAATTTAGTTAAGAAATCGTAGAAATATCGCATATTATGCTAATAGGCGCAATATATCATTTTAATACCTCAATATTAAGTCAACAATTTATCAAAGACGGATTTTACATTCCACAGCAAGTAGCAAACGCAATCTTGGCCGATTTTCATATCGAAAACAAATTTATTGAATGTTAAAAAATGTGTGCTAAATAAATTAGCAATCATTTCGTAAAAAACGCATCGCTTATCAATTGTATCTCAGGCGGAAGTACACGAGTTCTCTCATCCGAATGATGATGATGATGATCAAGATGAAGATGATTTTGCAAACCTGCGAAATTGAATGACCTTTACACCAGAGAGAAACAAGAAGTTTAGCATATAGAAGCTGTCTTGTCTCAGCGTTTTTGATTGTTTGATTGTTGATTGATTGCGTTGCGCTGGTGAAAAGATGTTTGCAGTTTGTTTAACTGACAAATTCAGATGTTTTGCACCGCCTAAAGAGCCTTCGCCTGCAGTTCTGAACAGAAATAACACGACAAGCACCCGAAGCTTAGCAGGTGTTTCCCTCAGTCAAGTCTGATCACATAATTTATGCATGAAATTTATATGCAAACTATTTGTCGATAGGCCTCAAACAAGTTGTTCTGCTGATACCAATGATAAGATGCCACAAACAAGCATGAGCAAACCCAAACTCAGTTGGCTGTCATTTGTGACAGGTCTGTCATTTGTTTTAGCATTATCTTAATTTTAATTGGCCATAGAAAATGACACGCATTTAGTTGAATCGTTTTTGGTTTGAATTAGATTGGACTCGCGTCTCTCATGGATTTCTCACGCATTGTTTTTCGACTATTTCGACTTTGATTTGAAAGTTAGGCTTAGTTTGTTTTTAATTCCACGCTCTGCAAATTTGACTAATGCATTTTTAATGGCGAATCCGTATCCGATTCGTCGCCGCATCAGTATCAGAATAAGAAATATGACATCAGCTTGTTTTGTGTTTGGCCTGAGTTCTGATTTCAATTACATCAACACTCAAGAACTCATTATGAGATGGCAAAGATAAAGGCCAAGAAGTGGTATGTGAAGAAGCGTGGCTTCGCCTTTCACATTTGCGCTGACATTAAAGGATTAAATTTTTGATTAAAGTTGAGAAACTCAACGACACGCCTGGGAAATACCTCGGATGGCAAGTCAAGAACGCGCGATGCGCTAAGCGCAACATCTTTTTAGTTGATTTATATGTTATTTTGAGCCAACAGAAACTGCAATTGGTGGTCCAAGGTCGAGTATGCGACGACCCCTCCAAGTTCACTCCAGCTCCAGCTTCAAGCAGAAATCCAGCTGAAGTTAACTCGAACCCGCGTTGTTGTCGTGCTGCCAAGAAAGTCATTCAACTTTATGCATGAGTTCGATGCTGATAAACCTTACATAAGCATTCGCCAAACGAGGCATGCAACCAACCAGCAGCAGCTGGTTTCGCTGAATGGATGCTGCCTGCCTGCCGCATCCAAGGTCAACGCATGTCACATGCCGGTCGACAGGAAACTGGGATGATTCATGCCCAGAAACAGACGGAGACAGAGACGGAGACAGAAAGAGACATCGACTACACGCATAATATGTAAGTCAGGTCACCTTCTGATTCAGGGAAGCGAATTAAATTTTAAATTGATTGCTCGTACACATTTGCTGTTAACTCAGGTTCAGATCGGAACGAAACGGATCAGTCATCAACTCTTTTTTTGAGTCAGCTCTCAGTTTCATTGACATTTGATATTTCAACAGCCAGGAGATTGCAATTTACACAGGCTTTCTCAATTTGGCCATTTCAAGATTGTGCGCAATAGTCTCTCAACGCAATCGGAAGACGCATTCTTTTCGCTTGGTCAGCGGGCAAATACTTGTATTTGGTTTTGGGTTAAACTCTGTTTTAAAAAAAGCAAAAAAAAAAAGGTAACGTCGTATTTGTCAGCCTTAATTCGGTATTTGATAGTTTATGAATACATTATAAATATTCAACTTGTTTTTCGGCTTTGCTCTTGGGTGCTTTGTGTCTTGTGTTTTGTTTGTTCTCATCAAAGGTCGTTTCAAAAACAGTTTTCATCATCATCACCATCATCATCATCGTTTGCTGATGCTGCTGCGGTTGCTGATGCTGTTGCTGATGCGTGGGTTGAACAATATTTGTGTTAAATTATTGAAATATACTTATTCATTAATGGTATTTATTAACATTTCTGAGCGGTCTAAATTACATTCACGCAGCGGGTTTTTTTGCCAACCGAATTGCATTGCAAATTATGCTTCATAATTTTTAATTTTGCCATATTTTTTCGGGGCTCAATGAAATGCTGTCAAAAATGCATTTACATATGAGAAGCCCAACAAAATGCATTAAACACGCATTAAAACTCAATTTCTCACTTTTGTTTTCATTATTTTTTATGGCAGTGCTTACGAGAGTAGCTGAGGGCAATAAAAAAAGTTAACTCTATAAATTATGCAGTTATTTTGTGATAAGAAACTAGAAATGTTAAGCTATGCGCTGCTGTGGCAAGCAGAGGAAATCATGTACAAAATAATTATTTAATAGAAAATAAATTTAATAAAATTCTCTATTATGCGAAATATGGTCTCACTTTATCATTTAATATATAGAACAAAATAATTAAAAAAAAAAAAATAAATACAATAAAACTTATTTATGAATCAGAAAAAATTTGGAGTCTTTTATTCACTCTTTTATAGAAAATAAATTTAATAAAATGGTTTATAAAACAGTAAAGTATGAAAACCTTATATTCACTTTTTTCATTTAGTATCAAGCAAATAATAATTTAAAATAAGATATATAATAAAAGTTACTGGTAAAGCGGAAAACTTTGCGTGTTTCTTATTCACTCTTTTATGCATTTTCTAGAGACTTCCATTTTAGTGTAGCGCCCTTCGTTGTTCGTTGTGACTTGAACACTCCATCCATATCGAGCCTACAAGACATCGCTAAGATGGCTAAAAAATCAGCTCCAATTGAAAGCGCCAGCTGTGCAGAGCCAAAAGGCGCTACATGCTGCGTTTCAGCGTATTTCATTTTATTGTTTTTGATACTTTGGTTGACTTTGCCTTGACTTAAGCATTGTCGTTAACTTCATCCTGTTTACGCTTTGTAAAGAGTTGAAACACAACAACAACAACTTAACTGTGTCAATTGCAGTTTTCAAGAGCAACAACTAGAGAGAAGAGACTGCAAAACTAGTTGTAGGATTTAACAAAACTTAGCTAATTGTTTCCTTTTTGCCAAATGTGACAGCTACAAAATCACATTGCGTATACGCAATGCTAAATGTCAAACGTACAACATTCTTAAGACTTAAGAATTTCAGACTGTTTAAGCGGATCATCAACATCATCATCGAACGGAAGCATGTCGTGGACGAGCTTCAGCTGCCAGTCACTGGAGCAACCAGGTGTCTAAATTAAGCCGAAATGGATTGCGATGATGACGATTGTATAGATTAGAGGCGGCTTAATCGATTTCCTATATATGATCTCAGCATTAGACTTTTTTTCTTTTCTAGTATCAACTATCGGCTACCGTGTGATTTCATAATGAAATTATAAACGATTCGTCTCGATGTACACAAATATTTGTGATCTATAGCTGGTAATTTATTTTAATTATGCCGCGCTGAATCAATTAATATATACGGAAATCAAAAAATTCGCATTCTGCATGCCACCAACAAAATGATAAAAAAAAACAGAGCTAAAAAAGTGCTATTATGTAAGCATTAATTAAATCAATAAAATCAAGCAACTATTTTTAAGATACTGCATACACATTTGCTATTCAAATTTTCGTCTATCCATAGATCGATAACCGGCTAGCGAGAACAAGAATAGGAATATCAACAACAACAACAACAACAACAACATCACAAACAGCATTTGGGGAAGAGCTACTATCTATTGCTAATAGATCAGTTTTCGATTAATGCTCAGAATTAAGTCAGACAAAAAATATATAAACACGAAAAACCCGAATTTTCAATTAAAGACAAAAGGAATATCGAAAATTCTTTTTCGTGCAAAAAAAAAAACGAACGCACAATAAATCTTGATATTTTAATGAACAAAATATAATAAAAAAAAACTCAGAGACTGAAACAGAAACTTGAAATTGTAGCTAAATTCTTGATACACGCAGCATAGGCTAGGCTCTGAGGGGTAGGGACTCCCCACCCTCCCTCCTAATCCATAAAGTGCTCTGAGAGAGTAGCACCAATTTATTGAGTATACGATCCGAGTTCAGCTGCAACTAAGTTAAGCTCATCTTTACTCTTGGCCGTATAAATTAACAAATTCATCGACGAAAAAAAACTTGTTTCGCACACACACTTGCACACACATTCGCACACTCGCACGCACTTTATACTACACAGCACAGCACAGAGACAGAAGAGACTCTGACAATCAACTGTCACCGAAGCTGCTCCCCAACTCAATTTTGCGGTTGTGCGAGCACACATACTCACACTTAATGTATGCATGTATTGGTGCTGCTCTCAGGTTGGCGTTGTTTTTTATTTTTTTCTTTCCGTTTTTTATTTTGAAGTCTTTTTTTGTTTTGTTGTGTTCAGCCGCGTTGTTTATATGGCAAAGACGGGCTGCGTTCATCTTCAGTTCGTCCACATCGGTCAGCACGGTATGAGCTCTAGTTAGGCTCCCTTCTCCCTCCCCAGTAAACAAAAAAATAAAGTGAACAACGCCTAACTCAATCCCCATCCCAAAAAATCCACACAACAACAAACTCTACTAATGACAAGGACAAAAAAAAATACTATAAATAAATATATTTCAAAATATATTTAAAACTAAAATCCAACCAGTGCTTGTGTAAAATAAAATTGAAAATTCCTGTTTGAAAAATTTACATTTTTTAAATATAAAACACATTTTCTTCATCTTTTTTCTCTATATTTCAAGATCGGAATTTTCAATTGCAAAATTTGTCAAAAAAAGAACAACAGCTAAACAAAAAAGTTACTGGCGTTTCTTGTGTCAATTTTTAAATTATTCGTTGCAAAATGGCGCGTGCAGTTCTATGCATGGTGAGTGTAAAACAAAATAAATATTATAATTAACCAAACAACAGAACACAAACTGAAAAAATGAGTAAAATACAATTGAATTTCGGGTTGTCTGTTAACTGTAAAATTTTTAATGGCATTTTAACTGTAAATGTAGCTTGAGCACTTCAAAACGAATTTATTTCGATTGCATTATTATATGATCACCGAGTATGAACGTAATATTGACCGTTAGATTGGTTTTTGACTCATTGTCGTAAATTTCAAAATTCCCGTCTGTACACATACTTATTTAACACTTAGCGCTTAGCTAATCAAATAAAATAAAAAAACTGGTAGGATCGGTAGATGCGAAATGCAAATAAATAATCGAAATATGAGTTCAACTTTTTGTTGTCGTTTGTCTAGAAATGCCTGAATACCAAGGCTGAGGTCTCTCTCTCCATAAAAAAACAAAACTGCAAGTGCGATCAAAGTTAGTAGGTTTATTAACAACAATTTTAACAAGCAGATCCGGGTCAAGCCATAACTATACTTTTAACTCTAGAGTATTGAGTATTCCACGTGCCAAAGAAGTACACAAATAATAATAATAAATAAATAATAACCGGCATTTCGACTGAAACCGAAATACCGGTGATCTTCAACGTTGTATTTTTTGCAAAACGATTTCAAGTCTCGCTTTTAGTCGCTGTGTGCAAAAATCGTCTCGCCTAGTTATAATACAAGTTCTAACAGCTCGTATTTATTATTGGCAACTTTGTCAGCACGTCAGCTGCTAATCATTGGCTTGCTGTTGGCCATATTTGCGTCAGCTGACAAAAATGCATGCTCGCAAATAAAAAACTTGGTAGAGGAGCATTAGAGGGAGCAAAAAGATTCGCAGTCAATAAATTTGCAATAAACTTTTACTCAAAGTATGCGATGTGATTTTTGACTAGCATTTTGTGTTTATTTGGTAGTCCACAGCCAATGAAGTTGTAGCTTTAATTTATTTCATTGTGTTTTAACACGAATGCAAATTATCACAACTGTGTTGTTGTTAAACGTTGCAAACTTATGAATTGGTTTACCAAATTTAAGCAATGATTTAATATGGTGACTTTAGTTTGATCATCGGCGAAGAACTTCGCAAATGTCAGATAGCTGTGAGAAATATGCAATCACATTATAATTTTAGCGTTGACGAAAGTTTTATTAGTTGAAGATTTTCATAATATTTATTTAGGCAATAACTTCCAAATCACAAGACAAAGTTTAGGCATATGATTTCGAAAATAGTTTTTTTAGTCTAATTATTAGTTTATTTTGCATATTTCTCATAGTTCTTTGGCAATTGTGTTAGTTCAGCGCTTGTCACATCACGACAAGGAACCAAAGGAACTTGCACAAAATGGTGCTAAATACATCAACAATTCAGCGAACTCTTCGCTAGCTACTGCTAATTGCCATAATTGCAGTCCACGAAAAAAAAGACAAAAGGTGCAAATAGGATTAGGAATATGTTTTCTGGGATAGAGAGGGGAGACATTTATGAAAATTTATGACAGACACAGTTGACAAATCAACAGCTAAAGAGAGTGAGAAAAGGTGTCGTAATGAGGCTCTAAGCGTTTTGATATCCATCAGCGACGACAACACCTTTTTTTTGCATAGACAGTGAATGGATAAACGGATTTTGGGATTTTACTTCACTTTTTTTGTCACCTGAAAAGTTTGGCTACCGTTTTGGGCATTGTCACACGTGCGACAGTTTCTTGACCTGTCTTTTGGGGTTAGACGAGTCCCCACCATAAAAAACAAGTATGAAAGCTACAGTTGAGTGTGCTCGACTGTGAGATACCCGGATACGGATATACTTGATATATCGATATAGGTATACCAAATTAATATGCCACAAAAATAATAAAAATATACTAAAGGCTATATTAGGTATACTGATACAGTACTAAATACAAAATATACCATAGAGTGCAGCCGAAGTACTACATTTGAAATATACCAAACGCTTTATTTGGTATATTGATATAGTACTAAATTCAAAATATACCATAGAGTGCAAAATATACCAAATTGTCAGCCAAAGACCCTAGCAAGTAGGCGTTATAATACCCTTCTACTTACGTGTAGCGGGTATACAAAAACAGCTGAGCAGCGTTTGGCTTGAATCGCTGCTGGTTGTGCATTTATTTTTTTTATTTTTATCAAGATTTGCTGTTGCTGGAGCTCGTCTCTTTAAGCCAATTGCTTGCTGTCTGGCCTGGGTTCGTGTCTCCCTGGACACATTTTAGGCCACGGCTCGCTGACACGTACACGGCGTGTTGTCCAATTTGTTTGCCATGCGGTCGTCGCTCTGGACGCTTCACTTGCCTTTGCTTCCCTATCGCAGCACACACACTTGTTATACACTTTACAGAGAGGAAATAATTAATCTTCTTGCAATTTTCCCAAAGCATTATTAAAAACACAATTGCGCCGTAAATTTCGGGTGTGCTGAACTGAGCTTCTAATTAGCTTTAATAATTGTAGCTGGAGAATTTCTGCAAGAGTATTTTGGCTTCGTTGTACCCAACAAAAAAAAGTATTTAACTTTAACTTTTCAAAAGTCGGGAATATCTTTTCTCGTTTTGTTGTGCTCGCTGCATTTAAAGATTTCGTATTTAGATACGACTCGAAAGTGCTGTAGCATCTGCCCAAGAATTCTTTGCAATCACATAACATATCTTATCAAGTTGTAGTTCTCTTTGACGCTATAAAGGTATATACAGTGTGAGTCATAAAAGTGTTGGCTGAATGTTAGCTCAAGTCAAGTGTTTGGCATGCCAAATAGTTTTGCGAAGACGAGCAGCTAGTTTTTATTGGCTTTATTTAGGCCCATAAAAGAAGAGCTGTCGGTCAAATTTGCTGTTCTACAGCCCATTTAATGATGGCGTTAAACTTTTGATTGCGTTTTACAGTTTTGTTCACAGCCATAAATTGCCTACATATATTGACAGCGATGAGCTGGTTTCTTACGGTGATTTAATCAGCGAATGTTGCGATATAGATAAAGATGCTTTGCGATTACATCATTGGCATTTGATAAAGCGCTGAAAGGTTATTCCCCAATATCACCTACAGATTAGTACAGTTCACACAAAAGTTCTTTGTTTGCTCTGACATTTAAGCGTTTCTTTTTTGGCTACTTTATTGAAATAGCCAAAATTAACAATGCTTGGCCACTTTCGATGATTACCTCACCTCGCCGAGAGGTCACTTTCAGTTCTTGAATCACCTTCACTTTTACTCAGTGACTCGCAGCAATTTCTTCGCTTTCAATTGGGTGCTTTAAAGGTCTCTCAACCATCGAGGCATTTGGCTTGTTGTGGCTTGAAACACAAACGGGCTAAAATTTGATATTGCATATACATATTTATCTATAATTCAAAATCTAGAAATGCAAATTAGCTTTTGTGAGATTCGTCAGCGATTAAAACAAGCAAAAACCAACAAAAAAAAATTAAAATAAAGATATCTCAAAGAGACTGAAAAAAAATCACAAAGCGGCAAATAGTCGAGGAGAGGCGAGACGAAAAATAACGAAACTGCTTGAAGAACTGACTTGAATTTTGTGTCTTTTGCGAGCCTCGTTTAAATAAAAACGAAATCGATACACAAAACAAGAGATATTTGATAAATGAGCCTGCTCAAAATGCCAAGAGTCGGCAGCAAAAAAGAAAGTAAAAGTGCCTTTTTAAAATATCAAAAAAAATGCATATATAATATATGTTATATTGTATAATAATGATGTCAGAGCTGTGCTTTGGTCTATTAAGTTTAATTAGTTTAGAGGAATTGCAGCAATTAATTAGATTCTTTACAGTGTGTCACTAAAGAGACGTATTTTATTAGATGTTTGCTGGGCTGCAATTGTCGGTTAGAACTATAAAGATGACGTTTGACTTGGAGAGAGAGCGAGAGATGTGATATCAATGAACTCATTAGCGCTGGGCATAATTTAGTCGACAAACAAATTCTGCGCTAATTAAATCAGTGTCTGGATTAACTGGTAAATCCAAAAAAAGCACAGTTCTGGAAATACTTGTTTTTGTCCCATTGGCCATTCGGGTAGAACATTTCAAAAGGTCCAGTTTAAGGCCGTGTTCGATGATGTCTAATAACTCTTTAATCGGCTGACTTGTTGCCGGGTTGCCTCATTTAAATATTTCTGTTTCGCATAATTTAACAAGTTTCACAATCAATTTGAAGTCTTTTACTTTTTTATTGTGTTCAGCACACAAAACAATTTCAAAATCAAACTGCAACTGGAACAATATTAATAAATATAAACTGCAGTTGTATCGATCGATTAAGGTCAGACACCGCCCAAAGCAGTTGCATTTTATTTTTATCATTTCTGTTGCTGCGTGCAACAACGATGCCAACTGACCTTGAGGTGTAAGAAATGAGAAGAAACTACAAGAAAATAATCATAAAAAAAAGGTCTCGTTGACGCGAAAAGGGCAATCGAAATGGCAGACGACTCAAAAACCGAAATCATGGCTAAAAACCAGTTTTAGTCCCATAACGGGCACGATTACGATGATTACCAAACTAATGATGAGCGTTATGCCACGCCGATGATCATGATGATGAAGTTGATCATGATGTCGAAGTTGTAGCTTGCCATGTAAACAAAGTGTGTGCGTGCGAGCACAACTCGATTAATACATATAGAAAATAACATGCGGCTCCATCTCTATATCGTATGAATGGATTGAGTTGGTTGCCTCTGAAAGCTGAAAGACCGCCCAGCTGTCTTGAAGATTTTGTCTGACAACTTATGCAAAACTATGCATAAGATTCATGGCGCATTGTTGCTGCAGCGACAAGGCTGGCAGAACTTTTCGGGTCACACATCTCAGTAGTACATAGATGCATAACTATTGCCAGTCTCCTCACAACTCGTGGTGCAACGTCAACGTGATATACGAGCACAGCGAGTTGCCGCCTGACGTTGCACGCACCTCAATGAAATGTGAACTTTAAAATGCCGCCTGTCGAATGCCGCAAGTGTTTATTCAAATCGTCAATACACACTCTTAATTGATTTCGCTTTGAGATTCAATTCGAGTTACACGCATGCATTTGGGGCATGCCACTTGCTGATGCCTGCTACCCGAAATGCCATTTGCTAATTAAGTCTAACAAATGAATCCAGTTCCAGCGCCAATGTTATGCAATCTGAGTATGTGGGGGCGCTCATGTGATGGGCGTGGCTTGGCAATTAATTGACTCAATTCAGCTGCGTCTGAGGGTTTAAGGTTTGTCTCAGCATCCCCGCTGAGTTTAATTTCAAATTGCTCTGTGAACTGTTATTGTATTTGCAATTTCTGATCAATTTTGCATTTGCATATTATTTTTTACAGCTGCCTTTTTGAAATAAATTACAAATTTAATTAGACTGCACGCTCGTTAAAGTTGACCTTAAAAAAACGGTCTCAAACTGTTTGCAAACAGGTGGCCAGCATGCCGCGCCTCTTCAATGCTGCCACCATCAATCAATAACCACATTTTAATATTCAATTATGTGGCACACACACAGAAAAAACTTCAATTCCAACTTAATCGAAAGAAAAGTTTTTTACAACTTTCTGCTTAATATATTTATGACGGTGTGCCTCAGACCAGCTGAAAGATTACGATTTAAATAATTCAGCATGATTAACGTGTCCTTTGTTTCCGTGCAGCTCTTACTTTAAATCACTCAGACACAACTTCCAACCTTTTGTTGCAACTTAAGCCGGAGATTGCAATTTATCAGTCGCATTTATCACGGTGAAAAGTTACAAATTGTTCGCGTTTGATGAAAAGTTTTTTGGTGTTGGCTGCTGCCAAAGTTGTAAAGCCACAACATTAATAATGCGCGTTAGCTGCGTGTAAAAAGGTCAATGTTGCAAATGAATCATGCGTGCAACGCAACGGCAACGCCAACAACAACAACTACAACTACAACTACAACTACAAAAGGCTGCCCCCAAATAAAATGTTGTAGACAATGAGATCGCGGACTCTGTTTTGTTTGTTTTTTTTGGCGTTTGATATGTGGGTGACAAGACAAGAGACGACAGGGCGACCTTTGTTGTCAGCAGCTGCAATAAATAAATGAAAAATACAAATCGAAACCAGACTTGAAATATGGATTTTAGATTTCATGTTGGACAACAAGTGTGCGCAAGTATGTGTGGAGATTTTGGAGCAGGTAGCACCTCCATCATCATCATCATCAACATCAACATAGCAGCAGCATCATCAGCACCTTGGCAACGGCAGCTGCATAAATTTTTTTATAAACTCCGTTGAATTTTTGCAACCATCCGGAATCTTGAGGCTGCCAATCAAAGCGCAGTCGCGAGCCTCGTTGCTGGCCATTAAATCAATTTGCATTAATGAGTTACCATTGGCCATTGTGGTGCAGAGTTTTGCTTTGCGGCCTTTCGTCTCTGCTACCGAACAAATACGGCTAGACAAACAAATTGTCTCCTTCGCCTCACGTTCAATATTATATATTAATAAAGTCTGACTATAAAATTATTGACCTTATCGCAAAAATTCAAATTTTTATTTAACTGTCTTTGCCATCAATTTATGGCCCTTTAAAAAGCGTTAAGCCTGACAATTAAGTGCCATTGTCTTTCGATTATAAAGCAAACAATACAAATAACTCATAAAATAGTAGTTGCGATTAAATGCAGTTTACATTGCAAACGATATTTTCGTGTATTAGAAGCACACCCTGTCCTTTAGTTAATCCATTAATTATGTTTGGCTTAATGTGAAGGTCGTCATCGATGTGAAGTGTTAACCTTTATGCTATATTAGTGGTAACCTAGCACCACAGAGAAGCCGTCACATATCTAAGAATTATTGCTTTATGAATTCTAAATTTGGGATATGATTATTTGTGTCGCATTTGTGTATGTGTTTGGGAACTGGTTTCGTTATAAGGAAGTTTCTTAGCATTGCCGGAACTTAAAAGTGACTTATAGTATATAAACTAAGTATGTATGTATGCTAATATACTTGCTACGAGTATATTATGCAAATATCTCCAGCTGTTCACCTCTTGCTTTTATTTTTTTTTTTTTGGATACATTGCCATCTAGGGGATTGCGTAACAGTAGATGTGTTCCTCATCAAAATATATTAAAACCGCATTCTATTGAGGCAAGAAGTGAATGGCTGCAAACAAATTAATAGAAATTTAACGCGATTCAATTAACTTTTATTTGGCTGTCAAGTCAACTTCGAGAACTAAGCTAATTGACCATAGCTGTCAGCAATGTCTCGACTGCTTAGTTTGCGTAACCACGGCGATGCAGTCAAAAAAAAAAAAAGATACAAATGTATCTAATAGAGGTGACGCAGAGTAATTTGCTGCGACAAATGCGCACAAAATTGACTTGATAGGTGCAGCAGCAGCAGAAATCCAGTTCGACTTTAAGTTTGTCATCTTATGTCTCGTCTTATGACGTCTGACGACGAGTCAAATCTACTGGAAACGAGAATTTTGCCGTGATTTAAATACGTATACGTTTATATTATATTTTACGCCTTTGACATTTTAACTGGGCCCATCCGAGAGGCATTTTTGGACATTTTTTTTTCATTTTTGCAAACTAAACGAATCGAACCGGATCTAAATGGCGGCTGATTTGAATACATAAATACAAAAACAATCAGAAAAACAATAAGACAGTCAGCTGAGCTGCGCTAAGCTCAGCTCTGCGGTTAGCTGCCTTGAGTAGAGGCATCTTTATATATTTATATATATTTATTTTTAACTTGACTCATCTCGGTGGTCTATGCAAATTAAGTCAAGCACAAGACACCAAAGTCAAGACTTCATTCCACAAACGAAAGCAAAAGTTGTGGGTGTGTCTCTAGCGACGAGAGTATTATATTTTAAAACAAATTATTTATGGCTTTTTCAATTTTTTACAGCTCGTCGCTTGCATTTGGTTGCAATGCGCATACTCTGCTAAGTTCGATGCAGAGAATCGTCGATTGATTGTCGATATTAACGATAAAAAGACAACGAATCAACAATACTATTCCTCAAACTTTGACACAAGTAAGTAATGACGTTTAACAATTTATTTAATAACATCGCTTAATCTCACATTTGAAACAACATCCAATCAAAAAAAAAAATTAAAAAGTAAACAGCAACTTGAACGTAATTCTCTCTTTTCTCACATAATTGTTGTAATATATTAGTTTGAAATTTGTATCATCTTATATATTTCTCATAATCTTAATCTATTTGCGCACCATTCATGCAGTTTGTTAGTTTCTTTGTGTAAAGTAGATCAATTTGTATTTGTAATTTGTTTGTTTTTAAGTACGTAGTTGTTTCCCCCCTTCAGTATTAAGTAATCGTCTTGGGTTCCCCCCGCCCTCCACTGTAGGTCAAGACTTACACATTAATCCCACCACAAAAGCGAACCAACAAAAAACAAAAACAAAACCAACCAACAACAACTATCAACCAATCAATCAACAAAACAACAACAATATAAATCTCTTTGTAGTTGTTTTATGATTTTATCTATTATATTATTATTTTTTACCCCCAAAAAAAAACGCCCCCCTGTAGCTCAGCTTTACTAAACTCACCGTAGAAACCGTAGTTTTGCGACGTAGCTAAAACTCAAAATTGTAAATATTTATGCTCAAAAATCAACAACAAATCGCTCTCTTTCTATCTCTCTCTCTACTCTACTCTCAACTCTTTCTCTCTCACACACAAAACACACACAATCAATCAACCAACCAATCAATCAATCAACTTCTATCTCTCTCTTTTACATAAATATTTTTCTTATATATAGTTTTATGTATCTATTTTGTTCTTAGTGGAAAAAAGTTATACATAAAATACAAAAATATATATACAAAAAGGCTTCGCATACTCATACTCTCTCCTCTCACCCATAAAATTCAACCAAACCCAAAAAAACCCAACTCCAAGTACAAAATTAAAAATGCAATTCCAAAAAAGATAATACAACAACAGCAACCACACACTACAAAAAAAAAACAACAATCCACACCCAGACAAACATTTTCTCTCTTTCCAAATTTCATCTCCTTATCCTTACACAAGAAGAACAATATCTTCTCGTAAATATCGTTCGTGAACTCTTGCAGTTGCAGCGCCCAAAAAGCAGGCTATAAATTGATGTTAGGCAGTTTAAGAGGCAGGTTAAAACAACAGCAAAGGCAACAACAACAGGAACAAGAAACAAGTACCAAATATATTCACAGCACAAACTCAAATTCAAAAACTCAATCACACCAAAATACAAAAAAACAAAAAAACCAAAGTTATACTCTACAACATTATCTTTCAAAATAATTCCTCCCGACACTCCTCCCATCACTACCAACAACAACAACAAAAATTTTCAAAACCCTACAAAAATATACTGCAAAATTGCAACCCAACAATCAACAATCGTCGTCGCAACAAAAAAAAACAAATACTGACACTCAGATGCCTATCGATATGGCTACGATGTCGGCAAGACTGGAAACTTCCACCACGAGACGCGTGGCCCCGATGGCGTCACTTACGGCTGTTACGGCCTCATCGATCCCTATCATCTGCTCCGAGCCACACACTATGTGGCCGATGTGCATGGCTATCGGACAGTGGAGCCGGAGAAGCCAGTGGAGACCTTCCCGCCCGGTCTGTACAATGAGACGAACGGCGGACCCTCAGAACCTGGCATTCTGCTGCAGTGGCACGAACTCTACTTCCCCATTGGCTGCGGCAAATTCGAGGGCGGTGCCGTCCATGATATACCCTACTTTGTAGTGGATGAAGTAAGCACACGATGACACATGTGATGAAATATATGTGTGTGAAGATGTGAGATCATTGGGCATAACACCCACATTACTCACCAAAATGCTACAAATCGTATTTCTAGAACAAGAACAAGAACATTGGAACTTCCGGTTCCACGCACTTCGCCTCAAACATACCCGTGCTCAAGGGTGAGGGAGTGAAGAGTTTGCCCATCCATAAGCCCACCGGACCCAAGGGTCTCTTCGATGTGGAAGGAGGACACACACATGCCGGACCTGGTGATCAGGCGCCATCATTCCACTCGGTTGCAGCCCTTAGACCGGGCGACAGTGGTGCAGGCAGTGAGCAAATTTGACTAGGGTTCAGCAGAGTCCAGTGTTGGGCAGGATTCAAATCTTTGTGTTTCAGATAATGGACAATACACGCCCGATCCGAATCCCTACAAACATGTTGTAGGCCCCGAGGGAGGTTTCGGCGGCTTTGGTCCCAACGGTGGACCCGTTGGTCCTAATGGTGGATTTGGTCCCAATGGCGGACCTAATGGTCCTAGTGGAGGCTTTGGCCCCAATGGACCTAATGGAGGCTTCGGACCAAATGGCGGTTTCGGGCCCAAGGGTCCATCCGGACCTAATGGCCCTAATGGACCACCCGGACCTAAGGGACCTCCCGGACCACCTGGACCTCCCGGACCTGTCGGCGCGGGAGGCGGTGCCTCAGGAAAACCGGTATATAGGGATGGCGATCGCACTGGCAACGGTGCTGGTGGCAACAATGGTCGTGGCGATAATTACGGTCCCGGTGGCGGTGCCGGCGTTGGTGGCGGAGATCGCATTGGCACTGGTTCCGGTGGCGGTGTTGGTGGCGGTGATCGCTACAACACTGGCACTGGTGCCGGCGTTGGCGGTGGCGATCGCCTTGGCCCTGGTGCCGGTGGCGGTATTGGCAGTGGAGATCGTTACAACACAGGTTCCGGATCGGGTGTTAGCGGTGGAGATCGCTACAACACTGGTGCCGGCGCTGGCGTCGGTGGCGGTGATTATCACCACACTGCCGCTGGTTCTGGTCCCAGTGGTGTCGGCGCTTACCACCCTGGCAGCGGTTCAGGAGCTGGTGCTGGCGGTAACACTGGCCCCGGTCAAGGCTCTGGCTTTGGCGGCGGTAATGCCAGCGGTCCTAGCGGTGTGGGCGGTGGCAACGCTTACCGTCCTGGCAGTGGTGGCAACACTGGCAACGGTGGTGCCTACCAAGCAGGTAGTGGTGATGCTTACCGTCCCGGTAGCGGTGGAAACACTGGTGCCGGTAACGGCGGTCGCCCAGGCAGCGGCTTTGGCGGCGGCTCTGGCGCTTACACTGGCAATCAGCCCACCAACAATGGCGCCTACACAGAAACCTATACACAGACCAATACCGGTTTTCCTGGGGCTGTGCAGTACACACCAGGTTAGCTCAATTTCGAGATTCGTCGCAGCACAGATCAAAATTTGACCAAGCCTCCCGGGGGGAATCCCAAAATGGCAATTGGCATCGACAAGTTCAGCTTCAGTTTCGTAGGTGTTTTCAACTGCTTTGTCCTTGGATGGTTTGTTCAAATTTTTGTCTGTTTGCTTGGCGTAGTTTTAAGTTCTCTATACTTTATGTCTATATTTCGCATTAATTTATGATTTATTTTAAGCAGATCTTGTTTATTTTCAGCCAAAAAAAAACAAAAACAAAAAAAAAACCGCACATTCGTTTAAATATTAATCTGTTGTTATTTTAAATGCAATCCCACACAAGAATAAACTATTTCTTAGGCACACACAATGCAGGGCAAACTTAGGGCAACTTTCTCCCCACCACTTCCCTTATATACACTTAGAGTTATCGTTATCGTTATTAGAGCACTTTTGCTATGAGCGCACAATCAATCAAAAGCAATATATAAATATATATCGAACTCTACCTCTCTCTCAAACTCTATATCTATCTGTCTATCTCTTTCTCTCTGTCTGTTCCTGTCACTATCTGTTTACTATCTGCACGAGTTATCGTTATCAAGCACAATCGATAAATTCAAACATATTATCGATCAATTCCAATTATTATCAGCACTTTTTCCTTATCACTGTTTTTTGTTTCTTCAGTCCAGCATTTGACTGAGAAACCACGCACAAAATCACAGTTACTTCACCATTGTCACAGCTCACAATTATTTCACAGTTACTTCACAATCTTGCTCCCATGTAAGAGATTTCCATTTCTTTTTCAACACACCCACACAAAAACACAAAAGCACACACATACACCTACTCGCACTCGTTCATGTCGCCAACTTTTGAACTGCCTTGGCTCATTTGTAAACTATTTACTCACACAATGCACAATGCCACGCCCACGAACAAATCGCTTAAGCAATGCTACTAACTGTTAATGGTTTTGGTTAATAATTAATTCTGTTTTTTTGGGACCTTGTTAAACCTACCTTTTAAGAAAATCCCCCACTAAACATAAACCTAAACTTAAGCATGTTAATTATAAGTTTTTTGGTATCGGTTGCCCTTGCACTTGACCTAGACCTAAGTTGTCCAATTCTATCTGAATGTTCGTTGTAGTACCACATATGCATACGTAGTAGTACCTAGAAGTACCAAGTAGCCTATGTACCTATGTACGTATTATTGTAGTTAGTCCTTAGCTAAATTGAATAGTCAAAAAAAAAAGATTAACCGGTAAAATGTATTTTATTGAATACATATTAATCGTTTGCATTTGCATCGTATTATCCTCTTTTCTACTCTAGGAAGCGGTAAATATAACGGAAATAGCGGACGCTATACCGGTAAGTAATACTAAACCCCCATCTACATATATTGGCAATCCATTCTAATCAATCGAATTCTTACTTGTTAACAGATGTTCCTAATGGCAGATACTATCATGATGATTCTGGTAAATATGTTCACGTTGAAGGCCCAACCGGTCCTCCAGCTCCCCCATATGTGCACGTAGTTGGACCCGAAGGCGGTTATGGAGGTGAGGGCGGCAATGGAAACGGCGGCGGTACCGGACCTAACGGCCCTGGAGGCCCCAATGGACCCGGCGGACCAGGCGGTAAGTTAAACACTCAAGTCTGCGCGCAGCGCCCATTAATTCTTTCGCTTATTCAGGCCCAAAGGGACCCAAAGGACCACCCGGCCCTCCCGGACCACCAGGTAAGTTGGTAGTCCCATTACCTTACGCATATAAGGAAAAGTAAAATGGGTTTGAAAATGAAATACGTATTTATGGTGTGTAGGACCACCCGGACCTCCCGGACCCGATCGTGGAGGACCTAAAGGACCTAAGGGCCCACCAGGACCTCCCGGACCACCTGGCCCAGACCGTCCAGGACCTAAAGGACCTCCCGGACCACCCGGACCCAATCGCCCAGGACCCAAGGGTCCTCCTGGCCCACCCGGACCCGATCGTCCCGGACCACCAGGACACGGTGGACATGCTGACCTGAGCCCACCTGGTAAATTGCAACAGCAAATGATTAAATTATCAAACCTCTACCGAATGAATTTGCATTTAATTAATATTGTCCATGATTTTTTCTAGCACCTGGTCCATTCAGCCCAAAGGATCCCAGACATTCGGACAAGGAAACTCCTGGCTATTTGCCACCAGATCAACCGGGTAAAAACGCACAAAAGCCCCCATCTTCCTCACACGTCATTCAGCCGAATTCTACACCAACTTTTAAGCCAAATTATGTTCATAACGATAATTCAGTGCATAAGTTTGAAAAGCCAACCACTAAGTCGCCACTAACCTATATTCCTCCTTCTTTCCCAAATACCGCTCCTCCCCGTCATGTTCCTGTGTATCCCCAACCTCAACCAATACAGCCAAAGGTCCCGGCTATCACTATTAATACGGAACGACCAAGCCGTACAACACCAGTAATTACGGGTAATTTTGATTTCCATAAGACTGTACCACCACAACCTACAGTTGTAGTACAACCCAGACCACAACCTACACAACCCGAACGTCCTATTATTACATTCAATACACCCAAACCGACTCCCAGAACACCATCGACTGCTATACCAGTCTACAAACCATCGACTCCACGTCCATTCCAGACGCCGTCGACATTCAAACCAATATACGTACCCGAAACGATCACGAACTCCGCACCTCATTACGTACAGCCAAAACCGCAGGCACAGCCACAACCACGACCACAGCCACAACAAAAACCACAACAACCACAACCACGACCACAGCCACAACAAAAACCACAACAACTACCACAAGCACACCCACAACCTTATCCTCAACCAAATGTAACACCACGTCCATCTCCCCCACTCTCCTCCCGCAGCGAAACCTGCGTTTGTAAAAACGAACAGACGCACTCATTTACCTCCTCCTCCACCACCTCTAACTATCCCAACCCGAATCCGGCCTCGGTCGACTTTAACAAACAATTCACCGGCTTCAATGGAAACACGAATTTCGGCAGCTTAACAAATGCCATGTCACTGAACCAAATCCCCGTCGTGCCACAAGCACCTGGCCTGCCCGCCTTCTATCCACCCGACAAGCTACCCAAGGGTGCTGTGATCGCGTTCATGCCAGTGGTTATCCTGCCCCAGGAATACTATACCAACTGCGAGGAGAATTCTCTACACATCACTGAAAACAAATACCAAACTGTTGATCCTTTCCCGCTGGGCGTGCAGCCTGCTGCCATCCCGAATGCCTTCAGTGTGCACTCAATCTTCTCGGGCGAATCACCGAGGGATCAATGCATGTGCCCATGCTCCTGCACACAGAACCTGAACAAATCGTACAAGAAACGTGAAACTAATGCTGAGGATGCTGCTGAGGTTAAAGCCGCTGTAGAACCTGTAGCTGAGGCTACCACTATTGAGGAAGTCAAGGTTGAAGCACCTGTAGAAGTTAAGGCTGAGGCTCCCATCGAGACCAAGATTGAGTCACCTGTTGCTGAAGCTTCTGCTCCCGTTGAGGTCAAGGTTGAAGCACCTGTCACTGCTGAAGAAACCAAGGTTGAGGCTCCAGTTGCTGAAGCTTCCTCTCCAGTGGAAGTGAAAATTGAAGCACCCGTTGCTGAAGCCAAGGTTGAAGCTCCAGTTGCGGAAGCTTCTTCCCCTGAGGAAGTCAAGGTTGAGGCACCTGTAGCTGAAGTTAAGGCTGAGGCTCCCGTTGCTGAAGCTTCATCTCCCGTAGAAGTCAAGGTTGAGGCACCCGTTGCCGAAGCTTCCTCGCCTGTGGAGACCAAGGTTGAAGCACCCGTTGCTGAAGCCTCTTCTCCAGTAGAAGTCAAGGTTGAGGCGCCCGTAGCTGAAGTTAAGGCTGAGGCACCCGTTGCTGAAGCTTCATCTCCCGTAGAAGTCAAGGTTGAGGCACCCGTTGCCGAAGCTTCCTCGCCTGTGGAGACCAAGGTTGAAGCACCCGTTGCTGAAGCCTCCTCTCCAGTAGAAGTCAAGGTTGAGGCACCCGTCGCTGAAGCCAAGGTTGAGACTCCCGTTGCTGAAGCTTCCTCGCCTGTCGAAGTCAAGGTCGAAGCACCCGTAGCTGAAGCCAACGTTGAGACTCCCGTTGCTGAAGCTTCCACCCCTGTTGAAGTCAAGGTTGAGGCACCCGTTGCTGAAGCCAAGGTAGAGTCTCCCGTTGCTGAAGCTTCAACTCCCGTAGAAGTCAAGGTTGAGGCACCCGCTGAAACTAAGGTAGAGGCACCAGTCGCTGAAGCCTCTTCCCCTGAGGAAGTTAAGGTTGAAGCACCCATTGCTGATGCCAAGATTGAGGCTCCAGTTGCTGAAGCGTCCTCTCCTGTGGAAGTCAAAGTAGAAGCACCCGAAGCTGAAGCCAAGGTTGAGACTCCCGTCGCTGAAGCTTCCTCTCCTGTGGAAGTCAAGGTCGAGGCACCCGTTGCTGAAGCCAAGGTTGAGTCTCCCGTTGCTGAAGCTTCATCTCCCGTGGAAGTTAAGGTAGAGGCACCAGCTACTCTGACGACCGAGAACGAAAAAATCACCGAATCGACCTCGAACTAGACAACAACAATTAGGAACTTCTACATGAATTGGACGTCTGGACGTCACTGAAACTGAAAACTCTGCTCTAAGCCCTAGAGCATCCCCCGCTTTCAACCCGAATCCCAGCACTGCAAGCACCGCTAATTCCCAACAGCACATAATCCCAGCCCGAAGCTCCTCAACTAACCCAGCTAACACAGCTTAGTCATAAGTGTTTTTAGTAACGAGAATACTCTCTCAACCAGGAAAGGAAAATCAGAAAATGGAAAGTAAAAAAAAAAAAACGAAAAATGTTAGAAAAACAAAAAGAAAAGCGAGAAGAGAAAAGTGCCTATTATTGTGTTCGTTAAAAAATTTTCTTTTGATCAAAATGCACTCCAAGCTTCTTGTCAACTCTGTCAACTATTTACTCAATCTATCTGACTTTACTGTTATAGTGTTGAATTTTCCAATTTTCCTTGAACGGGGAAAATATGATTGTTTGTGACATGTTGTTTATTATGCATTTTTTTGTGTTTCTATGTATTAACTTGTATTTTGTTCACTTTCTTTAGATTTAGTTGATAGTTTATTTAATCTCTACTCTAATAATGCTTAAAACACGGAGAAATGAATTGTTATGTCTAAAGAGAAATTATGAAATTAAATAAAATGTAAGAAAAATCAATTGTATACTGCGTTTTCATTTATTTATTTATTATTCTTATTTATTATTATTATTTATTTTATCGTATAAAATATTTTTATATCACCGCCTAAAAGTATGCTGTTCCTAGCACCTTTCCAACAACAAATGGAGACTCGGGCCTGCCAAGGCTTATCCAAGATCCAAACCAAAGCCCAAAGCACATGTCAGCGCACAAAATTGCTGTCGAAAATCTTATAAAAATTGAAACGAAATTATTTTAATAACCATGATTTGTTTGTCTAGCGTCAAGAACACTCTCGGTCTGTTGTTGTTGAGTTGTTCTACCCTGTAAAGGAAAAATGAACGAGATTTATAATTTTGACAGCAGATTTAAATTATCTAGAAATGGAAAAAAATTGTACACAGGAATTTGCAAAAATGTAAATTTAAAGAATGAAGTAGTGAAAATTAAAAAAATAACAAATGATATTTATTTTAATTAGCATAAAAATATAATAAATATGCTTAAAAGAAAAGTTGTAATCTAATAAAAAAGGCCTTCCAATTTGGGTTACAAACAATTAAACTGATTGTAATATATCAATACTTTACTTACATTTGAAAAATGTTTGTTAGTTATTCTCGTACATCCCTTGCTCTCAAAACTTAATTTTTGTTATATAATATAAAAGTCTAATCATATTTTATAGCGCATCCTTTTGTGTACCACTGCAAGTCTTTTCACTTACTCTCTAGTTGCCTTTAACTGTGGTTGGCTGTGCGTAAAATTGTTACGAAAGTAAAAAAGTTTTTCTAAATATGTTTTTCCAAAGAACAAAAGACTTTGCCGCTGGAGTTTTATTTAAAAAATGTATTATTTTTGCCTTTTGATAGGTAAAAAAAATTATTGGAACGAAAGGTTAGAACTAAACTGAAAATGTAAATTTTTGTTTGTATTTTGATTCACTGGAAACGAAGTCATAACAAGTTAGCTATTATTTATGTTTCCTGGCTAGCAATGCAATTCATGGTTGTGATAAGAATTGAAACTGAAAGGGCAAGCCCTCAGTTGTTGCATAATGAGTTGAGCTTAAAGAGCAACAATTTTTACAATATCTTTGCGGGCATTTCACCTTGAATCGTCAACGTAACCCAGTTTTTTTTTCTTTTCAACTTTACGACTGTGACAAGTCAATATTGAAAAAAAAGAAGATTGTAATTCCCGCAAGCCTAAAGCTTAAGGCCCCAAATCATTTTCACACGTTGAGCTCGGGTGTCAAAACCATATTCGAAAAAATATATGCCGAGCAGACAATAATATTCATGAATGTGAATATGACAAGTTAAGGTACACGTTTATGATGTAGCAAAGTAGCCTAAGCGAACTTCACCAGAGAAAGAGAGTAGATACAAATTCTAATCCGCCATATATCGATTATTAATGCCTCAATTTGTTTGGCACACCTGTGTGTTTATGAATGAATTTCGAGTGCGGGGAACCTCAAGGGCAACAAATGCTTGTGTGTGTCGTTTGCTATTATCTTTCTGGCCGCCTAAGTCGTTACTCGCTTGTTGCCGTTGTTGTTGTAGGCCAGGCTAAGCTAAGAAAAGAAAAGCAAATAGATAAAAACAAAAATACACGATAGCTGGCAAATATTTACCAAAGCGGCCCCTGCAACAGATTTTGAGCTATATGTGCAAGTGTGTGTCTGTATGCGGATAATTGGAATTAAAGAAGATATAGTATGCAAACAATATGGAACTGAAGTTCTCATAAAAAAACCGGGCCCCAGTCGGGTGAGATAAAAGAAAGCGATCTGTGAACCAAGTTAAATAACGCAATTTTTCAGCGTATTTGGGTTTCTTGTTTTTATTTTTGTTTGTTAAAGTTTAAAGCGCAAATATGCAGCGTATCCAAAATTAAACTAAACGCACGCACAAAAGACAGCTAAAATGAGGCATTTATTTTGTCACCTGCCCGGACAAATATTAAATAATCATAATAACACATAATCGGTTGACAAAAAAGGTCGTAAGTGCTATACGATTTCGTAACACTGAAAAGAATCTTGACATGCAAACAGGGTTGCCAATGGCAAAGAATTTTGATAGTATAATTTAGAATACAAATTAAATGCATAATAAACCTTAAATTCATATTAATATAATTGAATTTAAATCACATTAGCATTAAATTTTGATGTGGCATCTCATTAAAAGTGGGGAAGTACGAGTTGCAGCCCTGCCCGAAACGTAACTGGCAATTTTAAAGTCACACTCTCGTCTTACGTGGCGTATGAGTAATAAAACGTAGCCGTCACTTTAACTGGTCGCTTCTAAGTGAGACTTGTGAGTTTGCGACCAGGCCCAAAGCTTTATATTGTTTCGGTTTGTTTGTTTCAGACGTTGGCGACGTTGACGACGCTGAAGTTGAAGCTGACGTCGACGCAGCAGCAGCAACTCAGCCGGAAAATGAAAAATATAAATTGGCCCCACGGCTGGGAAACAGAATTATTTAACGTACAAGCGTCGCATCAGACAGATCGTCTTCATTCTCATTGCTCTTCACAGCCAGCTGCTTGTCTACCTTTTTGGCAAAATTCACATTCGCAATTCAATTGAATACGCCAAAGACTCAAGCAACAACATGTATGCCAAGTGCTTGACGCTTTTGGTAAGTATGAAAAGACAACGCACAACTCAAAAAGGAATACTCTGTTAATTTGAGGAGGTAAATATTCCAGTTATTCGGGCTCGTGTGCGGCGCCTGGGGAGAAGCACTGCCGGCGGCACAGGATGCGAAAAGCGGCGACTTGGCCACCTCGGAAACTTCTGCGAAACGTAAGAAAACGCAACCGTTCTTCGAGTGTAATTTAAATATGCTTAACTCGACAATGTTCTCTCTCAAGTGTTCAACTTGGGTAGTTTATTTGGCCAGGGCACGGGATACCCGAACTATGGCTACAACTACCCCAGCTATGGATACAACAGCTACAACACCGGTTACTACAACAGACCCAGTACAGGATATTACCCAAATACGGGGTATTATTATCCCAACACCAACTACTATGGCAGCACTGGACGATCCTATTATCCCAGCACTAGCAGCGGCTATTATCCCAGCACCGGCAGCGGCTATTATCCGACAACCAACATTCTGGGTACCGCGGGATATGGCGGATATGGTGGATATGGAGGTAATGGCGGCTTGAGGCAATATTCAGGTTATTGGCAGCCCGATTACACGGGTCAACGCAACCGGGGTTACGGTTATTACCGGCAAACCGATCGCTATGGCCTGCCCCCGGCCAGTGGGCGTGATTACAACTATCGTGATCGCAGCAACTATGGCTCATATCGTGGCTATGACTAATCTTGTTAATATTCTTTGCTTTTGTTGTTGTCGTTGATCTGCTTTTCTTTGTATATAACGCTTTGCGCTTTTTGCTTTATGCATTAAAGCAATAAACTTGCTAATGGCTACTAATTTAGTTTAAGCAGCATTTTAATAATCACTTTTCGCATTCGCATTTTTTTTGCAGTTTCGTTTCAGAATGCTGCTGCTGGGGTTACGCCCAATTGCACGCTGAAATTTGTCATTACGGGTGTCATATGAGACCCCTCCATTCGCATTGCAATTATGTCTCTTAGTGTGTGTGCGTGTCTGTGTTTATCTTTGTTGTTGTTGGTGTGTGGTAATTGTTGTTGTCTTAATCAACTTGTCTCGTCGCAATGTAATTTGACTGCCAACTACAAGGTAGACGACGCATTTACAGTCGACTGCCTAAAAGTATGCAATGTTTTTTACGTTCCGCACGCGTTGCCAACTCTTTTGTTAAAATTCATACGCATTGTTTGCGCTGCGTCTCTTTCTATCATTCTACTTCACAGTGCGCACCACATACGGCTAAGTGAGAGAGGGAGATAACAGTAAGAAGTACGCTTCAGCAAGCAGCAACAACAATAGCATAAGCAACAATTTCGCCCCCTCATCCGTTGACTATCCAAAGCTCATAAAGTTTACTATGCACTTTATTTGCAACGCCAAAAACTTGATGCACCCGCATTACCAACTAACATCTTTAACTGCAACTGGCATGCAAGCAGCACAGCAGAGCCCTATCTTCCGCCTCACGCCTCCATCATGCAAAAATTTTTGACACACACATGTTGTGTCACAAGCTAAGAAGAAGAAGAAGAAGCCAGCTAAGAAGAAACCCAGAAGAAGCCGAAACAACAGTAATCGAAGTATGAGCGAGCAAGAGGGCAACGCATCTTTCAGGGCCAAGTTTTGCGGCTGCTTTTTATGTTTGCGTCTTAACTTATATAGTAAAGTCATGTTTATGTTTTTACTCGTATTCCTTTGTTTTCTGCGGGGGAAGGCCAGTTGGAGGGCCAAGCCGGGGGACACAAATACTAGTAGTGTTCTCGTATACAAAATGCATCGAAGCGTATGTAACTTCTCCCTCGAAAATTCCGCTTGAGATGCTTGGCATGCCAGCGTACGCTGGCAGTCTTTCTGTTTTCCGTTTTCCATTTCCCACATTTTAGTTGTCAGTTTTTGGCGAATGGGTTGGCTGAGGGTGATGACACTCTTAAGTTGTTGCTTCTTGCCTTGCTGATAAGCTGAAACCAATTTTCTGCTTACACCAAAACAACAACAGAATATAAAGTAAACAATAACAAAAGCAACAACAAAACAACAAATTCGTTTGCCATTTGGTATTTCAACTTTTGGCCCTCTCCGACGCTTCTCGTTCCAGCCATAAAGCAGAACATAAGCTTCAAACACATGCATATTTTGTGCGCTGGATAAAAAAAGCCATTTTAATCAGCGCCAAATAAAGAGGCGAAAAAATTATACACAAGCATAAAACTTGATGAATTTGAAAAATTTTCCCATCTCTGAAATTGAGCCAAAGTCAACACACAAACGTACACAACGTACATTTTTTGGCATCATATGACAGCAATTAAATCGGCACTCGTTATTCTTTCTCGAGCACAAAATATTCCATTCGTTCAATTCTTTAATCTATCAATGTGCACACACTTTTCTATTTATCACTCTTCATCTCTGTGAACATCCGTCTCACTCTTTCTTTTTGCTTACCACGCATCCTATGCCTTAGTCTATCTCTCTCCTCAACTGGTTCCATTCATTGGATGCGACGCTTCCTTCCGCGATGGTCATAAAAAAGGTTATGTGCAAGCGGGAAGCGAAGAACCAGGCAGATTTCAAAAATATGTATAAATTGTCGAAGTTCGAATGCTCTTTTAATGATAGAAGCTTTTGTATAATCGAATAAAATCCCGAAGAAAATTAAATTTGAGCTCTTTGTGTTATTGCTGCTAATATTTTTAATAATCCCATAACAATATTTCGAGTTCATGTGGTAAAAGTTTTAAGCAAAAATTATATTTGAATCTTCAATTTGATTTAATGCATTGCACTTTTAATTGAAAAAAACAAATAACGATAGAATTAAAAAATATACCACACATTTAATATTAATAGTAAATTGTTATTACAATTGAAAAAAATTTAAACAAAGGTGTTTAAGTCTCAAGTTAAATAAATTGTTAAATATATTGATTTATTACAATTGTACAATATTTAAAAACAATGAAGTTTTTAGACTTAAATTCAATAGTTGAAAAAACACAAAAAACTTTTTTACTTTGTTCATTTATAAACTCAATAATCTGAAAACAAATACTAACATTAATTACTGTTAACTTATCATTTTTACAATATACATAAAAATATAAAATAAATATATTTTACATGACCAATGCATATTTCAAACTCATAAAACTGCAAAATAAAGTGTATTAAAAACAGCAGAAATAACCAGCAAATGGTGTGCGGAATTTCATTTATCGTTAGAATGTTTAAAACATACACACACACACGTGCACACATGCAGACACAATCACATTTATGTGGCCATAAAAAATTGCTTCAATCGCAGATTGTTTTTTTTGTATGCTTTTTGCCTTTCGGTGCACTAAAATTATGATCAAATGAAACTAGGCAAAAATGTTGCTCATACGCAACGTTGGCCATGCCATTGGTTGCTGCTACTGTTGTTTTTAGCCATTCACTGCACTGTTGCTGCTGTTGTTGTTTATGGAAAACGATTTCGGCAAATACAACAATAATAAAAATAAAACAAAAACGAAAATAATTAAAACATTGACAGAGAATGAGGCATGGAGCAAGCGTTGTGTTGCTGCTGCTGCCGCCGTATTGCTGTTGCCATAGCTGGCCGGGCCGACGTCGTCGTCGTCTTCAATAAATAAAATGATAAAGAAATGGAATTATTTATTTGTCGTGGGGCTTTAGCATCGTCACGCGTTGAAATCTAATGTTAACAACATTTTAATTAACGCCAGCAATAATAACAATTACAGAGACAGAGGCCGAATTATACGGCAGTCCGAATACACAAAAAACATGCATTCATTATTGGATTAATCGACCGCAGCGCAGCGCTGGGCCGAGCAGTTTATTTAGCGGCAAAACAATTTGGCAAATATTTGCCTGGCATATTTTTAGTTAAGTCACCACCACGCAATGTAAGCCAGGGATACAAGTACTCATGAATGCACTCAGCAGCTGCAGCAGCAGAAGCAGAAGCATCGAAAACACCTACACGAGTATAAACCGCTTAAAGTTGCTAACTTGCGCATGCGAAAGTAAATGTTATCTCAGGTACACTGCAAGAAAATTTAGTGCTAATAGTTTGTGGAATAAGAAAACTGTTATGAGATATCAAGTAAGAAAACGACAGACGAGTGTGGTCGACTGTAAGATACGCACTAAGCATTCTAAATTAAAACGAAACAGTGCGATATTAATTAAAAAATATACCAAATTAATATACCGAAAAATACTGAAATATACAGAAGTCAACATTTATTGGTATATTGAAATAATATTACAATCACGAATCTAGCTTATACCAAATATACCAATTATGATACCAAATAATACTGAAATATACCAAATTAAACATTTTTAGTAAATCAATATTACATTCGCAATTCTATTATTATATTAAATATACCAAAGGAATATAGCGAAAAGAACAGAAATTTATAAAAATCAAAATGTGTTGTATATTGATAAACTATGTTGCATTCGCGACTCTACCTTAAAAGTTATTCTTCTCTATTCGAATTTGTCAGAAGCAAAATTAGGCGTGGCAAATATCTAAAAGACATTTCCTGTCCTCACAATGTTATAACATCGTTCCATCCTACGGATAACGGGTATACACATCTTGAACGTACTCAATCATTTTAATTTGTATTCCACAGATGACATCAAACTCCACGGGAATTGTTTATCTATAATTACTAACTTCAAAGGTAAGTGAAATTTTCTTCCCCCGCCTTAAACGGAAATGGTGAATGGAACTGTCAGCAGCAGCTACCCAACTTCTCCCTTGTGGAACTCCACTATTATAAAGCACATTCGCACTTTAGTCAAGCACACACTCGATGCCAACTTTTTGAGGCAACTTTAACTGCTCTATTCCATTGTTTCTTCCGGTGTAAGAATGTTTTCAGACCGCACGCTGCGTGGGGGATGGGAGCGAGACAAAACTCGAGTGTTGACAACTGACAGGCACTTTAAGAACTTTAGCAGCTCATCCTTATACTTATCTGTGGAGCATTGAGTTTCGCCCAGTAGCAAAGAAAAAAGAAGAAATTGCTTGTTCAAACCCTCGCGCAATGCTTGCGTGAAACTTTTTGGCCTGCAGCTAAATGGCCAACAACTTTTTATGGTACTTCATAATTCGGTTATAGAATAGAGAAACATAGACGACTGTAAAGTTTTTCACTTTGAAAATTCTGTGTGTGTTTCAAATTCAATTGTAACAAAAAGTTAACTAGCTGATTGACATGCAGCATGCAAAGCGGGTTACCTGTTGAGGTTGCCAAATTGACAATTGGCAAATAGCTTTGAGTTCTGGGCAATTTCTCAATTTCGTACCCACATCAAAATCTAAATTTCGTATACCAATTGTTTCAATTGTCAAAAGAAAAATATGCTACATGCAAAATGGTTGACAGGTGTCTGACAAAGAACGTTACAAAATTCCAAAGAAACTGTCCAACGTTTTGTAGAGTGGAAGAACGATTTAAATGTCAGTATATAAATCCATTAGACGGGTGTCTCTCGGGAGCTGCCTCGACGAAATTCATTCGTGTTCAGGTTGTAGCCAACAAAATAATTAAATCTAAGCGCCAAGCCAAGTTTATAGCTCGCCATAATTTCATTATGCATCTAGTATATATAGTATTTATTATATTTGTCTTAACCGCTTTTTGTCTCTATTTATATACGCATTCTCCCGGGGAGTTGTGATCAACTGGCATGCTTACCTGATTAGCACCTTAGCGAGTTGGGCGTGAGTTTGATTTGATTTGATGCGATAAAAAAGAGCCACGTGCCTCGTGGTTGCCTTCGCAACCGAGACACTGACAGAGGGTGTATATTGGGCTTTGACATTGACATTAAGCATGTCATAAAGGGGGCCAATTGCAGCAGCAAGTGTTCCAAGTTCCCACACCACTTAGGGGTTAACTTAACCCTGTTGTGGGCATCCCTATTTGTTATCAAACAGCACGTGCCAAGCCTGAAAGCGACTATAAATGATTAAATTCATTATCATATCGCATTTTGTTTTGATTTCTTTCCCTTTCCATTCTCTTGTTATTTTTTTTTGTACAAATAGCTGGCGGTGTTGCCAGACCCCCAAAATATTATTTAATGTGCATAAATCAATTCACAAAATGCCTGTTAACATTCTGCCATCTGCATTCAAGTGGAATTTAAGCATAATTGCATTTAATTGTATGCATAAATGTCGAGAAGCAACCAAAGTGTAGCGCCAATGGGGAAATTTTGCTCCAGTGAGTGTGTGAGTTAACAATGTAAATACTTCAACGATGATGGGGCTATAAAAAAATTCTACATGATAACTTGATGGAATACACACACGAGGAGTCCATTAGGGCAGGAGAGGCAAATCAACAAATCGTTTGCCGAAGCGGAAATACTCTAGCAGCCGTTGATTGATGTCTGATGGGCTGTAAAATGCACAACAACAGTCTATCAAGAGCCCATAGTAAACTACGCTGTCTGAGTTTTGAGTATGCAAAATGGCATTTTTAGGAGATGCCTCAAATCTCGATTTCAGGCTGACTTTGCACTTTGATATAGCACACACTCTAATGGGCTAATCATGAAGAGCAGCAGTCTATCAAAGTGTATTTAAGTTGGGTCGGGGCAGCATTTTGATGATACTCTTCTGGTTTGATTGATGGCAAAATAACGTGTGTAAATGCCGAAAAAAGTGTTACAAATAAACGCCTAAAATAGTCATTAATATTGGAACAATTTGTGGCAAATAAAAATAACAAAAAAGGGAAAATATTTGGGATAGTTTTATATTTCAATTTATTTCCGATTGAATTTGAATTAGATTGAATTTCGTTTGTGTTTGAAATATTTCAAACCCCAATCATAGCTTTACCAATTAGCAACTTTCAAATGCAAGACCAAAAAAAGAGCATTTAAATAAGTTAAAAGTCATAGTCCGATATCATCTACCCTTTAATATGTCGCATTCTACTATTGAGTAAACAAATCAACATTTAATTTGAACATTTAGCAGTCAAACTGGTATTGAAAGACTGTTAAAAGTCGGACTGCTACGTATACGTTATATTTCAGCTGTGTTGGTGTGAAAAAATATTTGATATTGTATCAAAACCGTTGAAGTGTATCGAGTGATTTGAAGTTTTTAGCCACAGCAGTGTGCACAAAATTTAGTTAATTAGTTCGTATTTAATTCAATTCACAAGTAAATAATAAAATTGATGCCGAAAAATATAAAATTTAATGACGACTCGAAGTCTGCTTTCTGCTGTAATACGCCGAGGTATTTGTGTAACCATTTAGAGTATTTTTAAGAGCTGAAATTAAGCGTGGCGCCATTAAAGCTTCACTCAAAAAAAATACTTAAATACAATATGTATTCTAATCTCTTGTCCCGGGGCAAACAAAAAAAAATTGTGTCTGCAAAAGTCGAGCAACATGAATTCAAATGATGATAGCTTGGCACGCAAATGTCGCTGACAATTGAAACAATTATTGATTGACCACAAAAAAAGACGCAATTTAGACACATGCTTTTTAATAAAGAGCTCAGACAATACCCTGTAAAATGAAGAGCACCAACAAAGGTATTTCAATGCTATTGTTTGCGAAGTATCTGCTAGTAAAGCAGACTTGCTAACATCTTGTCTTGACCCTTTGCTATCGACGATTACAAGTAGTTGGCGCATTTAATTAGCTCACATAAAGATATTAGTGTTTGCACTCCCAAGAGAGAGATAACATCAACCTCTTAGTCTATCGACTAATTGAATTAAAACAATCATGGCAATAAATGATTTATCGCCGCGGTCTTTTATCTGATCGAATCGTTGGTCTGCACGATAAAAACACGCAATCTTCAATCTTGCGGCATATCGTGGGGGGGCAATCAAAGTGACTGACAAGACATCAACATCAATACGTAGATATGTGGAATAAAAGTGGGTAGGTGCTTCACAGGCAAAAGGTAAATAAATACGACTTTCGCACGACTTTTTGGTTTCAGTGATATAAAGCAGAGACACGCCCATCCTCCAACCACATAGTATTATTATTATTGTTGTTGTGGTTGCTGTTTATCGCAATGTGATTTTTATTGGTGTTCAGTGCGAAAATTGATTAAGATATAGCTGCACCTGCGTTAGTCTACCTTTTGCTTGTACCACATGACGTATGCGTATTCTTTGCCTTCAAGATAAAGTGCGCTGCGCTCTCATCCGCTGTGCCTCTGTGTGTGTGTGTGTGTGCTGTGTGAGTGTGTGCGCACGCCTGCCTGCCTGTCTGTGTGAGGAATCAATAGAGAAGCAAGCAAGCGTTTGCCGGGGCCGAAAAAAAATGTGAAACAGGGCTGCCATCAGTTGCTTCTGTGCGCTTTCATTGTGCGGTTGCTCGGCATTTTTTGGGACGGCGATCATCGCGTATACGTTATATTTTGTGGTGCTACATTTGAATTGTAACGAAATGGAAATCAAAGTTTCACGTCTGCCGCGTTTTAAGTGAATTCTTATTGTTTGGCATTGGCAATCAATTTGCATTGAATTGAGCCTTAATCAACGGTCATTTCCACGACTTTAATTGGCAAAAAGGGAAAAAAACAAAATATTACAAACACTACACTACTACACTAGCAAAGTAATTAAAATTATGTCAGCATAAATGTATGAACACAATTGGTGAATGTGTGCTTTTGATTATCAACATTAAATAAATGCCTCATAAAATCAATAAACAAAATAGCTAAAAACAAACTCAAAGCTAATTGCATTCTACTGCAATAATAAAGTGTTCGTGCGTTGTGTGTGGCCGAGTCATTATTTAATTACTATTATTATAACTATTATATTTGGATAAAATAGAAACCGTTGCTGTAATTAATTTCTCGTTTTGAGTAGCGACAGAAAAGTGTAAAATCGTTTGGCGCTAAATCCATTAAATATTTAAAGGTAACAATTGATATATTTATGCATATGCAAAACAAAATAATAATAATAAAAAATATGAATAAGAACGAGCGAGCGGAGAGAATTTGCATTTCCGTTTATGACATTTGAATACATTTCAATTGCATTGCACATTAAAATTAATTTTCATTACAATTAAGAGCATTAAATGCATTTGCGCCCTGTTTATTTACCAACGCATTTGGCATACTAAATAATTCGAAACGACACTGACACCAACCAACTACTAAGTAGTCAACGCTGCAATGCATTCATTCACTCATTCACTCTATTGATTGGCAGCCATAATTAAGCGATTTAATGCAGTGAAGTGCAAAGCACAACTGGGAGATACTCTGTCTTATTTTCGTTTGACTGATTCAATTAAATAATGGTTTTTGTGATACCCTCCATAAATTCTATGCTATCAACGAGTAATCAGTTAAGTTTATCTAATCAATCGCTTGCTGCATCAACAAAGGATTAAAATAGATGCAGAGTGAAGAGCACAACTTGTAGATACCCTCGGAACATCTTTAAATTAGTCTCAGAAATAATTGAAGGTAGCGAATAAACAAATTAATTTAAAACTCATTTCCATTAAAATTTATTTGCTTGTCAACTCTTTGTTAAAAGTTCAGAATAATAATTCGAAAAGACGGCAAAACGTAATCAAATAAATACTTCACGATTAATTGATACTCTGTCACAGTTAAAAGGGTTGTCAATTGTTTTCTACACAATTTGATTAAATAAATTATTGTTTTGTAACTTTTTATTTGTTATTTTCCAAGCGCAAGCTAATCAAACCCCCCTTTAACGCCACCCATCTACCCCGAATACAGAGTATATAAACTATTAAAAATACATACACTACACTCGTTATTTGTTTGGCAATTGGGCAATTTATTGTGTTTTGTGTGCACTTTGTTGAATTTATCAATGAATTGAAGCCTCTCTATTTTTTTAGCATCTGTGTGTCATGTTTGATATTGAGTGAGTGGGTGGCAAAGAGAGAGAAAGAGAAGTGGAGAGCAAGCACCTCAGCATATACAATAATTCAATGTTTACTTTTTGAAGCAAAATGTTTCGAGGAAGTATTGTGGTACTTAATTGCGGATACCATTTGCTCGAACTTAAACTGAACATAAAGAGGGAGAATTAAATAAATATTTTGCTTGCAGTTGTTTTGATCTAACGCAATAATATAAACAACGAATCGAAAGTTGAGTGTGCTGATATGATGATAATGGTACAAATAAAAATGCCGATGCCGGTGAACACAACAATACATTGGCCACATTAAATTATTGAGTTATTAAAAGTGAATTCAATAAATAGCTGCCGCATGCCGCAAACACACACAAAAAAAATCGTACAAATTTTCCGATGATAGTCTTTTGCCCCAGGGGAATTACGTCAACAAATTTCCTATTGTGGGTGGTGGTAATAGCCAGGTGTTGTGCTTACATTTACAGCACTACAATTTTTGTTGCTTGGCACGCCTAGGAAAACTACGTGAAAGAGTGAAATGAAACAAATAACAATAGGAGGTTCACCTGGACGTCTTGCAACTGTTACAACCTTACACCCCTTTAACGAACTGTAATTATGCGCTACAAGCGGAACCACAGCAATATTCAAACGCAAGTCAGAACACAACCCCACCCAAGCACAACACAAGGCAAAACATAACCCAACCCAAAGAGCTCTACACAAATTCAACTTAAAAGACGTCGCGATGTCGACGTGTTGGGGAAATTTCTTGGGCCCGTTGTTCATATTTATGATTGTAATGTGCTGAAGTAGAAAGAATTATTATACGCACTTTCCTGCTTGCTTTCTTGACTCGACATACTTTGCTTTAAAATGCGTTTTCCTTGTTTAGCAGTCATATTTTCATTATTTTCATGCTCTCACATTTTTCTTAGTTTACAGCGGCATGTAAACAAATTTTTTGCTTGTTTTAAAGTCAAACATTTTCGAGTGCCTTTTTAATTTATACGTGAATTGCGTGTGTCCTCGAGGCCCACACTTTGCTTCACTTCACTTCACCTCGTCTCTAAGCTCTTTCCTCCTGTCAGTCAGAGTTGAGATTTTGTTTGTTTTATACATTTTTCCTTTTCACCCGAATTACATTAGGCAGGCGTTGTGAGTTTCTTTAATTGATTCGCCAGTTAATTACTTTTAGCTTAAAATCTTAAAATAACAAAACTTAGTTCAGATCTTGGCGAATTAACAATGCACATTTTAATTGTAATCCGAGTGTCTTTTCATGCTTGTGTTTTATTTAACGCCCTCGGCTGTCTTTTCAAATTAATTGCACATTATTTTTGAATGGCATTTCAAGCATTAAAATTACACATTTCTTTGGCTTTATAAATACATTGCGAGTGGTGTTGTTTTATTTTAAATAGAGTTGGGCGAAATTGAAATTCCATTTAAAGTGAAAACCAATATTGTTTTATTGCCTGCTGCAAAATTTGTGAGCTGTGCGAAATGAATCAATAAATCAAGTGTGTGCAGGTACACAAAATATTTGTGGGAAAGAAATTGTAAGCAATTGATTCATTATAGCAAAGTTTCAAGTCATAACTTATCCTCCTATTTGCATTCCATTTTTTACAAGAGCTGTTCATCTTCTCTGAGAAATGAAGAGATGGTCTAACAATTAAAAAAATTGAAATTATGATAACTCGCTTGGAAATTAAAATATAATTCGAAATTTGCATACACAAAAAAGTTGCTTCAGTGGAAATTTTGAAGATGAGCAGCGAGGAAACTTTTTAATTATGCAAAGCCAAAGAGAAACTATAAGGAAAGCATTACATTCCGAAAAAATGCATTCAGCTTTGGCTACTCTCTGCAGACGAACTGTTTGCTTACTCTTTAATAACAACAGAGCATCCGCCAGTCAACCACTCACTTTGTCATCTTAACTGACAAAAAAATTATAGCCTACTTATTTGGGCTCAGGTTTGAATATCTTTTTAAATTTGTATCACGTTCTCATTTGCAATTATTCACCCAAAAAGACATTGAATTGGCATTTGCCAAAAAACAATTGCGAAGAGACATTGCGAGCAACATAAAAAAGATATAAAAATGAGGAAAAGTTCGTGGTTAAGGTAACGTTTCCTTTTTTTTTTGTTTTTATTTTTGCTTGCTTTGATTAAGCTTTAACTCTCGGTTACAGTAAAAATAACCAATTGGTTTTTGTTTTGGCGTCGTCGATGCTGCGGCCTTTGATGAGCACTTTCCTGGATTCATTGGCCACGAAAATTAATGTAATTGTTGCTCTTTGTTTACACGCTGTAGAACATGCATAAAAAAGTGTAGTAGAGAAACAGGATACGCCCGAAACCTCAGCAAAAATCAATAAAAGTAAAAAGTGTGCATTCCTTTAAGCTGGGATCGGTTGCATGCTTCGCCAATTTTCTTTTAATGAGCTTTTGTGGCAAGTTGTGCTGTACGCCAAAAAGGTCACACGACAAATTGGTTAACTGAGCTCATGCTCATGGCCAGGCATGGAGTTAAGGGCAAAAGTTAAAGGGACAGCGCGACAAAGGAAGAGGAATAGTGTTGGGAGCAAGTGTGTTATCTCTCTTGCATGCTGTCACCTAATTCATAAATTTCATCAACATGTTTATCGGCAATCCCCCAGTGATGGGTTGCCAGGCAAACAGCACACAGTATACAATTTAATGTGTCGAATGCTCACCGAAGCACATAAACATTTTCACTTATTTCTAACGCGCTTCGCTACCCTCCCATGTTGACACTTATTGAAAAAAAAAAAATTGCAAATTTTTTTGCTGCTTGGCTTTTCAGCAAAAACAAAATGCGAAAAGTCAATGGCGTCGTCGCTGCTGTTGGCAGCAATGCAAATATATACACAAGCACATTTCTATGGCATACTGACGACCCGCTTGGATACGTTAAAAGAGACCCAACTCTCTGCAGCACCCACATCTTTTACTTGTCTGCAATAAACGGCAATTATTTGCAAATTTTGTGCAAATTTTCGCATTGACATACCCTTGAACTAAGGCAAATACTATCGGGGTTTAAGCAAGTGCAAACTATTTAAAGTACGAGTACACTGCCCATCTGTGTGGTATATTTTGTACATGATCGATATACCAAATATAGCTTTCAGTATATTTTAAATGTAATAGTATATTGATTTACTAAGTATATCCTTTGGTATATGTTTGTTATTTTTAGTATATTTATTTGGTATATATTACGAACAATGTCAAATTTTTGTATTTTTTAGTATATTAATTAAAGTGAGTTACGGGAATCTATCGATATACCAAATATCGCCTTGAACATAATTTTTAGTATATTTTCAGTATATAAATTTGGTATATTTTAGGAATAATACTGCATTGTTATTTGAAATGAGTAACAGGTACCTTAGAGTCGAGCACACTCGACTGTAGTTTTCTAACAAGTTATGAACTACAAATCCAATAAATGCTTTCTAAACTTGGATTTAATCACCTGACCGGACCACAGGGTATTTGTTAATCGCCTACTTTACTCTAAAGTTTTGCTAACTTGTTGCGAAAGTTTATCCTGTTATTATTTCAGCGCTGTTGCTACCCAGTTGAGCAAACAGCAAAGTTGGCCGTGGCTGCAGGGTATCCTGTATTCATGTGTTTAACTACAAAACTTGTCGGAGAGCTATTCTTGTTTGCTATTGCTCATTTTGCCTGTTACTTTGCATAATCATCAGCTTTTCTCTATATTTAGCAGCATATTCTTGGACTTGAATCAATTTAATATAATGCGTTTATAAGTTTTAGTTTTTTTTTTTTTCTGTTGCCACCCGCTGGAAGTCTCTGAACTCTGGACAGGAAGTTGAGTTTCACATTACTTGGGCATTAAGTATTAAACTTTGGGCAAGTAGCAAAACTTTAATAGCCAGTGCAGTAATTATAATAGAACTTTCAGGAACTGCACTTTTTGGGTATGCATTTTTCATCAAACTGTCGTTGGCAGAATGCAATTTTGCAACCAAGTATTTCAACTTGAAGACATTTCTTCTCCCCATTTTAAAGACGCCGAAGGGCAACATCAAATTGTCAAAACAATTTTGTCAAATGATGCGAAACGGAAACAGAAACAAACAAAGGCAAAATACAATATTATCGTAACCAAATGTACTCCATTCTTTTGCTGATCCTTAAATTGAAAACATGTAGCACGTGGCGCATTGTCAAAAGTTATTTGCTTTGAATTATTTATCAAAAGTCCGCCGGACTCTCAGGCTCATTTGCCCATTGTTGTTAGGTCAGGTATCCCAAAACAAGGCCACATTTTGTCAATGCTTGAGGTTGTATCAAATAGTTGGCCAATATGCAACGCTCATTAGAGGTGTCTGCAGATAACTTATCTAACAAAATTAATCACACTTCCATTAGCAGAAATTATTGTGCCATATATTATGTACAACATTGTTTCTGATTTGCATTATCTCAGATAAATGTTTGTTGTAGTTGAGCGATTTAATATCATTTGAGTTGTCGAAGTCTACGTATAATAGTATTTCACAATGTTGCACTAATAGCTCTTTAGTGTCGAAAGTAATTAATTTATAAATAATTGGTTACGTAAAATTGATTAACCAACTTCATAATTTTCTATATCATTTATTCGTTTAATGTTAAGCTAGTATTCTCAATAGGTATTTGATTTGTTCATTTCAAACTATATTATATAGTTATATATAATATTATATATAATTTATTATATTATTAATTGTCAACTAAAAATTATTTCTTAACGTTTATGACGAAGGGAAAAGGTATGAAATAAAATAATAATAATAATGTGCTGTAGGGCATCATCACTTCGTTATACAATATGACTTTAATGCCTTTTTTCTTAGCTTGCTAAAGGTTATTTTTCTCGTGGCAGCGAGCTAAGTGTATGAGTTTTCCTTTGAAGTGACAAAGTTAAAGAAAATCTCGGTTTGAAAACATTTCGTCGCATACAATTATTCGTATAATTAAAGCTCATTTTCGTCGAAAAATATTTGTGACTGTCGTTTTTTGCCTCAGTTTTTTGTTAGAAATATATCGTCTCGCATTGATCAATCAATGACATTTTTTCGTTAGCTTTTTGATTTATGTGTGTATAAATGACTGAAACCTTTGACCTACCGCTACTAATCACACTGATGGGCCTCAACAACATTGCAGTCATTAGTCAAAAATTCAGTTGTGGACACTGACGAGTTGTCTCTGACGGAAAACTTTGAATACACATGCGATTATTCCTAATCATTCGCCTAGTATTCATATCAACAATGTTCACATTACATGACAAGCTGGCTGTCTGTCTGGCTGAACAACAACAATTAGTTGTATTAAATATTTATTAGGTTTTGTGGCATTTAGATAAATGCGATGTCTAGACCGTAGCTTGTAAGTGACTCGTATATAAATAGTCAAACAGAGGGAGCAGCTTTATCTGCCTGATTGGATGATTTTCTTTTGTGTCACAGCCCTGTCCGCATTGCATTTAAATGTGTTGATTAACTTGATTTATTTGCTTTAGGGATCGCACAAATAGAAAAGTCAACACTGTAATCCGTTTCAAGCGAATGCCATTATAGCATGAGTACCTTTCACTGCAAGCAAATTGCACTTTTTTAACTTAATCCATAAGTTGATTAATGCTAAAAGCAAATGCAAACAAGCGGGAAACATGTGTTCCAAAGGATTGCGTGTGTGTGGAAGCTTGTAAATCTAATTATTTGTATAAGAGGATTCGTCAGAAGGGATTGCGTATACGACACGAGCAACAAACAAACCAAACTATGAGTTTGCAAAGAAGGGTCTAATTACATTCCATGTGGCTATAAGATTGCTACACTAAAATAGATAATTGACAGGTGGAGCGTAGGTGGAAAATGTTTCAATTGCAACCAATGGCTGTCAGAAGGGATTTGCAACCTGGCAGTTGGCTGCAACCAAATACAACAAATTGCTTGCAATTCTTAAGTCGTTGAAACTTAGTATTAACAGACAGACAAATGCCACTCACTCAGTCAATCGCCCACACTGGAAAAAAAGTTCATTTAATGTAAAATGTGCGACAAGAATATGAAAATCTTGAAGGTAGAAATGTTTATTTCAAGAACATTTGACGTAAGACCACGTTAATAAGAGGAAAAATATTATATAGTACTTTTAAGATTACAAATCTAAAATTTTATTAATAATCTATTATATTAATAAGCCCCCGCATTTAGTTGTGCGTTGAACACTCTACTTGTCAAATACTTAGTCAAAGCTCAATTAACTGAGCTATGAAAATTATTTAAATTATTTATTTTGAAAATTGTTAATTTGATGTTAAAATTATCTTATTTTAAGAATACAAGGAATGTTTTGATTTTATAAACTGGTCTTTTTATCAGTGTAGATTGTCTAGTATCAGAGTTGCTCTCATACGCAGTTCTCGTTAAATGTTTCAAAAATCAATAATAAAGAAATAGGATCTCTTTACAGGCAGCAGCTGTTAGTTTCCCATAGTCCATGCATATCTAAAGACTTGTATTCCACGAAAAAGCATCAACAGATATCTATCCTTTTAACCTTTCTGCTCTCAAAAATGTGACGAGGAGAAGCTCAAATCAGTTCTGTAAATTTACACGTGTTGTTTGTTCACCCTTCAACATACGTGTATTTTAATGAGTTTGAGTCTAAACGTGAACTGTTTATCAAGTATCTGTTGCATATTTCCACTTAATTTATACAGCGAGAGACGTGTGCTCAAATTCCAAATGCTGCAACACTACGTGCAAACAATCAGTTTTCCATTTTTTTCAGCGATTAATATTTTAGAATTTCCGCAGAATTTCATTCTATTAACTGCGTCTTAGCTTAAGCCATTGCTATAACACGTTCTTTTAGGTTTACTTTGATTGATTAGCCTGGCGAATTTCGAATGTCTTGAAAAGTCTCAATTGAATAGAGCAAAAAGGGAAGCTAGCTTCAGTGAAGCATACTTATTTTGTTGTCAAGTGCTTTTCACCTGATTTCCATTTATTGCTAGACTATGACAATTACCCCCCTCACATGAAGGAAGAAAGTATTACAATGCGAAGCCGAAAACACTCAACATACTTAAGACGGCAGTCGAAGTCGATGGCACTTTACACAAAATTTGTTATGCTCGATTTTTCACGGTCATTAGAAGACGCAGCTACTCTGCATGTGACGTGAAAGACTTTAACAAAAAGAATAATCACAAATTTAAGACATCAAAAAGAGAGAAATACGAACAGGACACACATGTCTTTGCCCTGTGGCAAAGTGCTCGCAACTTGCCACAATGCGACGCACTCGATACGATATTTGTTTATTGGCGGAAGTATTCGTGATGTGGCAGCAGATAAGTAAATACATTGAACTCTTCCTTTGACATTCCATTTCCTTGACATTGACGCTTCTTCTGAGACACTACTTCGCATTTCTTGAAAAAAATGTAATTAAAATTTAATTATAGGCAGCTGCTGAAGTTATGTTGATGGCAAGGCATAATTTTGTTAGGTTCACGAACTGTGAGACAGTCGCAACTTGCAACATGTTCGTGCAACTTGTTGTGTTTTGACTTCAAGTGGCTCTGTTTGCTTGAGAAGTTGCCTTGGCTCGCATCCTGTCGTTGTCGTGTAGCAAAACCGAAGGCACAGAGCTTGCCGCACAGTTGATAACGCACGCTCGCGCGGTTAACATGTGCAACAAACAACTCTCGTCATCAACTTCGACATCGGTTACACGAGTTCGCAAATCAAGTGAAAGTTGGGCGCCATATTCAAACTGAGAGCCGAGACTTGCCACACACACAATTAATTCAATTTGCACACGCAACTTTCAATAATTAAATACACAAAAACCGAAAAGAGAAAGCCGCAGAGTGAAAGTGAAAGTGAGTGTGAGAATTCATTGGCAACTTACAGCACCTGCGGGTAACATTCGCATTTATTACAATTACATTTAATACTACCACAAAAACCCACACACACAGAAAACTCCAAAGCCAAAGCCACAGCATATTGGCAAACACACTCAAACACACATCGTTTGCCTTTAGGTGTCGTTTTAGCCTTTGTTTTGCTTTTTATTTGGATGTGACTTATATTACGATTTCTTCGAATCTGGGCACGTGGATGCCCTGCTGGGAAACGGATACAGATATCCGTATCCTGCCAGCAGAAGCAGGAGTCAAGCGTGTTGTGTAGTAAAAGAGTTGCCTCCACTTAATTGCCATTTTAATATTTAATGTTGAACATCTTTTGACTATTTTGCCATAGTACAAATAAAAAAGAAGAGCCTCTCGAGAGTAGCGGCCCATCAAAATAGATGCAAATTGACAGGATGCGTCGCTAATGAGCTGTCATACAAAGGAGCCCGCAGACTACTTACATATATATTTTTGCTGTGACATCAACACCGCATACCTACGATAGATAGTCCGTGTGTGTGTCCTTTGAGAGCCTGCATTTAATATGCTAACGAGGCTGAGAGAAGCAACAGTAATTTCTGTTACATTATTTTCCGAGTTGTAAAAAAGTATTTTTACTGAGTCACTGCGTTTTTGTTATCATAACAGGTGTAAAAAGTATTTAATTAACAATTATAATCGAATACTAAATACCTGAGTTCAGTGCTCATTTATTATGCAAAGCGCCTAGGTCAGACCCTAATTAACCTTTAATTCAGGAAATTAAAAGAGCATGAAAACAGTCAGAAAGAGAGTGTGGTGAAGCCCCAGAGTGAGACAATTAAAGGAGACAGCTGAGAAACTTCTGCACAACTGAACTAAGTTCAAATTGCCAGGCTTAAATTGTCCTCGGGGCTAAGGCGACAAGCAAATAGACCAGACAACCAGCATTCACAGCTAAGCGGGGGCAGCACTATTTCGGAATGGAGGGGTCAATGCCTACACACAAAGTAGTCTAAATATAATAATAAAGCACAAAAGTTACTTACGAGCCGAAGATCTTTTTTTTTTTTCTTTTTGTCAGCAAACACCCGCCCGCTAAGTTCAAAACCCACGCGGGCATCGATTGTAAGCTCAATTTCAAAGTCGACTTTGCACCCTCGTCAGCCTTTTGGTTCCACAGCTCACAATTATTTGCTTATTTGTTTCTCTCTGTGATTTGGCTCTGCTTCTTATGCACTTTTTTGCGTTTGTTAAGCGTTTTGTGCTTCTTTGTTCGTCTCACACGGCGTATACGCAATATTTTCTATTTAAAGCTGCTGAAAATGGAAAATTTTTCGTATTGGTCTTTTGATGGCGATATGCTACTGCTGCTGTTGCTGCATACTTATATTTATAAGGTGGGCACGTGATACTGCTTTATGAGCATTTCAACATTTACTTTGAAGTCACACGCATCTTCCCTTCCTTCGGTTGTCCGTCTGTCTGCTTCTCTGAATCTGTCTGTTGAATCTGCATATTTTGTATTTTTAATATGCGTCATTCAATAATATGCTGAACACAACGAAAAAAAAGTTCCCTATTTTCCACTTTGATTGAGATTTGCGTTATATGTACATTCGCTACATACGCTTGGTGCTCGCTTGATGCTCTCACCTCGGACACAACGCGCAACACAAAAAGCAAAGTGGCTGCCGCTTCAGATGTCTGTCAATTTGAGAAATTAATTGAAAATGTCCTTTCGAGGCCCCTTTTAACTTGTCAGTGTTGTGCTTAACAGCTTTTCATGCTGAGTTTCAGCTGAGCGGGGATCCTCTTTGATTCTTCCTAAACATGCAACTCAATGAGCCATCAAATGCTTTCACTAAGTAATTGACTGTCCCCAGAGAGAAAACGAAGTGAGGGAGAGAGAAAGAGAAAGGGAAGTATGTACCTCAGTTACATGAAAAAAATTTTGAAGGCCATCCGCCTGCAGACTAATTGATAATCTCAGCTTGGCAGCACATTTTCACGCTTTTCATATTTATCATACAACAATTTTTGTGCAGCGTTACACGCAGCATGGCATAAAAGGATTTTTTATGACCCGCAGGACGAAGCTCACTCGCAGTCGCATTCGCACTCGGTAGTTCCATGGCCATAAAGTCAGAGGACTGTGTCGGTATTATAAACTGATAAAGCTTCAAGTTAAATAAGTTGCATGCCACCTCCTCGTCTTTTGAATGCGAACCCTTCACCTGTGGCAAACTGGCAAATAAAAGCTTTGCACACACATGTGGAATACTATCTATAGAGTGATAACAAAGAAGTTTCACTTTTGCTTCGCTTGTTTGCCTTTTGTTGTCCTTTTTTGCGATAGAGATAAAAAATGGATGAGATGGGATATAAGCTTTATTTTTGGGCTTTACGCTTACGTTTAATCAATTTAAGCACAAAACCCTTCAACCGTGCCTGGCCTTGGGTCATGGCTAATTTAAGGATTTCGTTTTATAAGCGAAAGCCGATTAAAGTGCTTACTACAAATATGCCATAGATATGCGGGTGAGAGTACAAGGCATTCCATATCAGAAAGAATGCATACACAATGAAAAACTCTACTTAACTGGCGGGGGGAAATTTTTTCCTTTCTTAAAATTATACACGAACCCGCACGATGACCGAGACCCAGACACTCGCCTCCATAAACCCGAACCTTTAACTGAATTCTTAACTCTGCTCATAAGCATGTAAATAATGTTGCATAACGAAATGAAATTCATGTGCTTTTCATTAAAAGCACAATGCATGCTTGAAGCTGTGCCTTCAAAATGTTACGCAAATGTTTTTATTAAATTTAATTCAATTTATGAAAATTAATGTTGCGCATTTTTTGAGCATAACAAAAGCTGAACAAATTAAAGTTTCATTCCATAAAAATGCAGCGATGAAGCGAGCGTTGAAATATTCATCAATTGTTTTGGTAAATAACATAAATTTAAATATTTATAAAAACCAAAACAATCAATGTTTTATTTTGTTCTTCAACTTTGATTCAGTAGTGAAAGTGAGATTTATTTTTACAAAAAATGTTCTTATAATAGTTTTAGCCTATTGAAATCCGCAATTATTAATTATTACGTTCATTTAGTCAACATCAACACTCAATTCATGGAATACACTGCAATGGAAAATTCTAATGTTTATTAATTGTTTTGGTAAATTTAATAGACAAATATTTACTTTACTTTTTCGTTGAAAATTTTTATTCTGTTTAAAAATAATATTTTTAAATAAACTAGCAAATAGTTTTACTTACTCAAACTGTTCAGCCACCGATCATTGAAATATTCATACATTCTATTGTCAAACATAAGAAATGTAAGTATTTATTGAAGACAAGAATCCATTATTGATAGTTAGACTTTTCTATAATATAAGTTTATTTTTAACATTAACATTTTCTTATTATTTGAAGTCAACAAAAGCTTTTATTTCATGAAAATCCGTGAAAAGTTTGGCAAACATTATAAATTTAGATATGATATTTATTATATATTTTGGCAAATATTGTAAATTTTAATATTTATTAAAACCAAATTATTATCTTTTATTTATAATCACTATTTTCTTAATAGTAAGTTGCCAAAATGTATTATTACTAAATAGTTTTGCTTGGCGAAATTTGCAATCAATTATAACATTCATTTTCCAACATCAACATTAGCTTTGCTTTTGTTTGAAGGACCAGCTCAGCAAAGTTATGACTGTTACCTGTAACAACCAGGTTTATTTTCGCTGCGTGCAATTTTCACTTGTCAATAAAAACAAAACAATATTATTATTGCTTTGCGTAAAAGCAAATATGTGCCATAAACTTGTTTAAAAGCAAACAATAATATGGCCAATGGTGCAATGGCGTTGTGGTCTTATGCTCCAATGCTTCAACAGTCCAACAGTCCGACAGCTGTACGTTGGCCGTCAATGTCAACTGACCTCTGGCATCCAAAGCCTGATGCTAACCAAATGTTGGCACCAACTCGCTCTCACTCTTGACGTCCTGCCTGCCTTCTGCCTGCACTTGACGCATAGCTGCCTGGGAGGTAGCATAAAGGGTTGAGCACCGCTTTCAATTATATAAAACAAACTTTTGCAATGCGAAACCTGACAGCTGACCATAACTCATACTCAGTGTTAACTGTGCCAAATACCTGATAACTAAACCTCCTACAGATTCAGAAGCATTCTTCTTTTTTTTTGCGGACTGACAACTGCAACTGCAAGTGACTTGGCTTAAACTTGGCTATAACGACCTTTACTGTTGATTCATTTCTCGTTTATGACAGCTTATAAATGAAGACATTAAGATTGATTTAACCAGAAACTAGAGCAGATGTGAAACCGTAAACGTGCTGGTCAGAAAGCTAGTTAGACAATGTGGACCAAGCTGGTCTTGTTGACTATTTGAATTGTTTTTTTCCCTGCCAGAAAGCAGCTTTGTTCTAGTTCTGTTTGAAATCTCTTAATCTCAACCCTCATGCAATTGACTCAAAGTTTCCATCTTCCTCTCTTTGTAATCCATTTTTCATTTAATTCCCTGGCATAATGTCAGTTAAATACACCGCAAGAATTTTCCGTCTTATATAATCCTCCCTTCTACTACTATTTTTTTTCGACTTGCAGGCGAAAGCTGTGTGGCATTAAAATGCATTGCATCTCATAAATAAAAGCTCAGTTCGGCGAAACGAATTTTTGGCTTAGCCAGAAATTCGCGCTGCTTTAACAAATAGACGCTACTTTGTCTTAAGGGAGAATCTAGCGTCAGTAAACAACAACAACAACAGCCACAATAAAAACCAAAGCAACAACAAATAACAGGAAAACACAAGAACATTATGGAATCGGATATATTATTTATCCAACACGACCATGAGGAGCTTCTGCCCGGCGCTGAAGAGGAAGCTGAATTTGGTAAGTTGCCAACAACTCGAGAGGAAAACTTCTCTTTTTTCTCTCTCTTTGTATTTTATTGTTTTGCTCTTTTGATGGAAGAGAGCTAATCGACAGATGATTCTTATGACACAAACTCAATAATTCTGTTAGCATCCATCTCGCATCTTTGTCAAGTTTATGTTTGCTTTTGTTGCATCTCTCAACAAAGTTGTCTGTGTGTTTGATACTTTGATCTATGAACGAAATCGGCCAGCTGGAAAATTGTTAAATTATTTACGATTTGTGAAGAAGAACATTTAGCACGCTTAATTGATTGATTGCTTTGATAGCTGAATAGAGGCAGAATCATAGCAATCATTCTTTAAATCGATAATAAATAAATTGAAGTCTATTTTTCTTAATGGTCAGCATTGTGTCAATTAATTTTTAACTACTTTTTTGCATTTTCATTTCAACATTGATTTGGATTATAGTTTCACATTAGTTTTATTTATAAAAAATTTACATTTTTTAGGATTAATAGAATAATGAATGAATGAAAAAGTTAAAAAAAATCAAGTATACCCAATATTTAATTCAACTATTCAATCATAAAGCTTATTTGTCATTGCCAAATAAGTATCAAAGCAACAGTTGAGTGTGCTTGACTGTGGGATACTCGCTGTTTATTAATATACCACAAAAGTATTAAAATATGCCAAAGGCTACCATAGAGTAAAGAATATACCAAATTGTCAACCAAAGCAACTTCATGAATCACTTGTTTCATCATCAATTAAAAGTTTGAGATAAATTGAAATCTGTCAAGTTTTCTTAGCTTTGCTAAATTTAAAAGTTTAAAAGGCCAATTAAATATTCTGTCAGTTAGGTAAAAATATAACTCTAATTAAGAATATTTCATTCATATATGGAACGGTAAAGCTAAATTTATATTACTATTGTAAGAAATGCTTTCCAACGATCGATATGTGTCACTTTACCTAAGTCAACATTAATTAATAGTTGGATATAAATACGAAACTGCCTTTGTCTATGGTCAAATTTTCTTCGCTTAGCTGTATTTAAAGATTTAACAGGCTGATTAAATATTCCAAAGTCACGACAATAGAATTTCAATACTGTCCGTTTGGATGAAATAGATCTTTAATTAAGAATATTTAAATTACATTACTATTGCATCAATTGCTTTTCATCGATCGATAGATGCCACTTTACCTAAGTCAACACCAATTAATAGTTGGACATAAATTAGAAAATGTCTTGGTATATGGACAAGTTTGCTTCGCTTTGCTGAATTTAAAGATTTAACAGGCTGATTAAATATTTCAGAGTCCAATCACGACCTTAGCTTTCACTGCTGTCAGTTTTGCTCGGAGTGCCAACTGATGCCGTTTTGGCTTCTGCGTTGATGCTGTTAATCAGAGCCGCTGTCATGTTGAGTGCCTTGCGAAATTATTTCAATTATGTCCTTTTGCCATTTCCATTTATAATCACTCGCTTATTTGCTCCGCTGTCTTCTTCTGTCTCGTTTTCTCGGTTGCTCGCCATGCAGAGCGTCTTTACGTTGCGCCCGCGGAAATTGTGGCGCTGCTTTCCATCTTCTACGGCGGCATTAGTATTCTGGCTGTCATTGGCAACACGCTGGTGATTTGGGTGGTTGCCACCACACGACAGATGCGCACCGTTACCAATATGTATATTGCAAATCTGGCATTCGCGGATGTCATCATTGGACTGTTTAGCATACCGTTTCAGGTGAGTACGAATCAACTCCGAACTACAAACTACAACGATTATTTATCCCCCGTTTCTGTAATTATGCAAATGCTCGGGGTTGGCTAATTGGGCATGGTTGAATAAACATTTTTATTGAAGGTCCAACTGCAGTTATGCGCCGAAATGCGCTGGCTGCTATGATAAGTGTCAGGGTTTAGCATTAATTAAACATTGCGTATACGCCACGGTGTGCGGCGAGCAAGAGACCTGGTTAAATAAATAGAGTTTACTGATTTTTCGCCTCGCTGTTAACACTTTGTGCACATAAATCAGTTTTATGGCATTAGCCCAGTTTTCAGTTTCGACAACAGTATTGGTATTCCCTTTATGACAACAACAACAACCACAAACAAAATACAATACAAGGCAACGCAACTCGACACGACACGACAAACATCGATTTCACTATAATCGAGCGTCAATTTAATTTCCGGAGCTTAAACACACCCCGCACATTTTGGGGATTAGAACCTTTGACAGACTGTGTCTATCTCTCTCACGTTCTCTCTCTGTCTGTTTCGTTTTATCGACTCTCGACTCGAAGCCCAACTGATTTCCGATAATAATGAAGCTCTTCTTTTTAAGGGGGGTGCCCAAGTGTTAATGGGCTTAGCTGTTCAGCGCAAAATGTGCTAAAAGCCACTATGGTAATGCAATTTCTGAATTTCCATTTTTCTGGCAACAATAAATTAAGTTTTTATCGCCTCGATGTCAAATCCACATTCACCTTTCCACATTTCTATCGATTGAGTTTGCAATTCCAACATGCAAATTATGAATTGAGTTCACAATTTTTCCCAATTTACCAACGAAGCTCTGAACATAATTGAGCCAACACTAAGTGGAAGGCACTTGAATAAACGACAATGTCTGACATTAATATTCAATTTACAAATGGATGGCATGAGAGAAGTGCATTAGAATTGTCCTCAGTTGCTTCTGCAGCAATCTATATTTATGCAATTTATTTCCCTAACTGCTTGAACTAGCAAGATGCTAGCATACACTTATTGTAAGAATTGTCATTGTTCAAAGCAAAGTTCACAACAGTTGATCAGCTTTTCTCAAAATTTAAAATATTCTGAATATAGTAAATGTACATAGCTTTCATTCGTTAAGTGAAAAGGAATTGCAAGGAAAAGCGGTTTAAATTTGTTGCCACTCACACACTCGAATAGATTACTACGATGACTTGACAACTCGATGATGACAATTTGACTTCTACTAAAGCTACTGGCAATAATATATTAAATATGTATTGATTTTTGACATTTTTGTGACATTTATATATTTTACCAATTTATTAGTTGGTTAAACTGCGAAATTTAAAAATGCGCCACTTTTTAAAAATCATTTGCAAAAATATTTTGCAACAAAAAAAAAGCTCAACAAATTTACTATTATAACATTAAGGGATAACTAAATTATATTTGATTCCTCTTTGCAATAAAAGCAAGACAGTTTAGTTTTGTTCATAGAATATTACAAATTAAAATACCGAAAAGATACTAATATATACCAAAAGTTATATTTGATATATTTATATAATACAACAGTAAAAATGTGCCATAAATTACAAAATATACCAATGCATTTAAGAACTCAAAACAGCTTCGGTTTTTGACCAAACGAATATGCCTGTAATTGAACTTCGTAATATTTCATTAAATGAAAGTCAATTGATATACATACGAGTAGTATTACATCATTTTGCACTTTGCAAGCTAATTAATTAATGTGATAATATCATTTAAGCTGCATTGATATCTTTAGCAAACTAATTGTCCACAAATAGCATAAAATACAATACAGACTTAATGCTCTAAATAATTAAACAATGTGTCTAGACAAGAACTACTGAACAAACACTTCAAAACCACAAACATTCGTGTCATTTGATAATAATTAACAATGGCTTTCTGGTTTGAGATAGTTAAACTAGTTTAGCCTAATTGAATTATTTGCCAATGTTTGCACAGCATCTTGAGATGTGATTGTCAAGTGCAGTCTCTTGACGAATAAAACAAAGCCAAGCATGCTTTGCATAATAAATATTCATTAAGTTGACAATCAAACAACAGAATTGCTGTCACAACAAATTGTTGGCGTTATCAATAAGCAAGTGAGACTTCTGTAATTTGCACTAATTGTTTGGGTTTAGCACCCAAGTCAACCCCCCTTTTGATAAACAACGCCTCTGGACATCAGTAAGAAAGCTACAGTCGGGTGTGCTCGACTGTGAAATGCACCTATTTTCAATAAATAAAAACCCGTGGGGTATTATTGATAAAATATACCGAATTGATATACCAAAAAAATACTAAAATACACCGATATATATATATAAATATATCGATATACTTTTACTTTTCTTAAATAACTTATATAATTCTACAAAATTAAATATACCGAAAAAATACTTAAATTAGTATAAGTTAAGTATATTGATATATAATATTTTTACTTTTTCTGTACTTTTCTTAAATAACTTCTACAATTCTATAAATTAATTATACCGAATAAATACTAAAATATAATATACCGAAAGCAATATTTGGTGTATCGATATATTGTTATCTCTGTCTTTTCTTAAAGACCTACAATTCTACAAATTAATATACCGAAAATGTACCAAAATATACCGAACGCTATATTTGGGATAGTAAAATACTTCGATTTTCGAGGCATCACAATGTTATGATACCCTTTTAGCCTATGTGTAGCGGGTATAAACCTGCCGCCTGCCACATGCTGCATGCTATCGTTCAATGAGCAACAGCAACAGCAGATTATGCGCACTTTAACTCCATTCGCAATTGCAAACCACGCACTTTGGACTGCACACACAAATCACAGCCTGATGGCAGGACACACGACACAGGACACTCGCACACTCACACTTTCGGCTATAGTTTTGCCAATTTATGCTCGACAAATGCCTGGGGAACAACCGAGCGTAGATTGTGTCCTGCCTGCAGGTCCTGCGGCCTAGCTGCGTTATTGTAGTCGCTGTTAATGATATTTGTGCTGCGGTCGTGTCCTTGTGCCCTTCTGCGACAGCTGCTGTCGCCGTGGGCGTTTTAATAGGGGGATAACTACTCGGGGTGTATGTGTGTATCACGACGAGTGCCATTTAATGCACTCAGATTTAATATTTTTCTTTTTGCCTATTTTCAGTTTCAGGCCGCGCTGCTGCAACGCTGGAATTTGCCATATTTCATGTGCGGCTTCTGTCCCTTTGTGCAGGCACTGAGCGTGAATGTCTCCGTGTTTACGTTAACTGCAATTGCCATAGATCGACATCGAGCCATAATTAATCCATTGAGGTAAAGCCAGCACACAGTTGATGACTCAATAACGACTTTGTCTCATTAAAATGGGATTATTTTTACCACACACATACACACAGAGCACGTCCCACCAAGTTCGTATCGAAGTTCATAATTGCTGGCATTTGGCTTCTGGCGCTCCTCTTTGCTGCCCCCTTTCCCATCGCCTTTCGGGTGAAGGAAATAACCGACCGTTTTCGAGGTAAGTGTGCACTGAGAGAAACTCGAGTAATTCAACAAAGTTACTCGTATAAAAAAAAGTGAAACAGTAAAAAAGAACATTGGAGTTACAAATGACCAAAAACTAACAATAAACTTAAACATATCATTTAAAAAAGACTATAAGAATTAAATACTTTTTTCTTAAATTTTTAATTCTCTGTGTGTAGAAAGTATGATTGCTTAAAGACTTATTTAAAAATATAAAAAAAAAAAATCAATAATTTAATTAAATTGTCTATATTTTAAGGTCATTTTACTTTTTTCTTTTCTTCTAAATTTAGTGACTTTTATAGATTTTTTATAAATTATTGAAATAGCTGAAAGATTATATAGATTGTTCTTTAGCTATTTAAACCACATTACCCAAAGAATTAATTGAAAAACCTTCAAAGCCATTCAATAGCCTAATGAACTTTTCATTGATTCTTTTCCCTGCTCACTAATTAAGCAAAGTGAAGTCAAATTAGTGAAATAAAATTCATTTCCACTTGGACAATCAGAAAATGAAACAATTTCTACTTTAAGGTTTTACTATAAGAAATATATAAAAATATAAACAAATAAATATAAAAAATACATATAAAATATATTAATGTTATTTATTTTACAAAAGTCTGTTGAATAGATTTCTCTTTGCTTAAAATGTTGAAATTAGATTTAAATATGCTTATACCGTGACTTATTATAAGAACCAAAAATAATAGTCAATTACTTAATTAATTTGTCTGCATTATACGTTTATCAATTATTTTTCTTTTTGCGAATTACCATTAAGAAGAGTGAAGTTAAAAGCCAACATTTCGCTTATTTCCCTGTTCACCAATTACCATTAACTAAAGTGAAGTCAAAAGGTAGCAATAAAATGCATTTTCTCTTCGACAATTCGAAAATCATTTAATTTCTCAAAGTGTTCCCCAAAGTTGACTGTCTAAACTCACCCATGACCCCCATTAAAATGTTGTTGTTTCTTTTCCTGTCGACAGAGAACGATGTGTACTTCAATTTGACTCGACCTTTTTGCATGAACAAAAACCTAACGGACGAGCAACTGAAGGTGTATCGATATGCTTTGGTCTTTGTGCAGTATCTGGTGCCATTTTGTGTGATTAGCTTCGTCTACATACAAATGGCTGTCAGATTGTGGGGCACTCGAGCACCGGGCAATGCGCAGGATTCGCGCGACATCACGCTGCTTAAGAATAAGAAAAAGGTAAGAGGCGTAAGATGATTGCTATTTGAATATTATTATTAACTTGTTTATTACATTTCATTGCCAGGTCATTAAGATGCTAATTATCGTTGTGGTCATCTTTGGGCTGTGCTGGTTGCCACTGCAGCTCTATAATATTCTGCACGTGACGATTCCCGAAATCAATGACTATCATTTTATAAGCATCGTTTGGTTCTGCTCCGATTGGTTGGCGATGAGCAACAGCTGCTATAATCCGTTCATCTATGGCATCTACAACGTGAGTACGACAACGAATTTTGCCATTGATTCGACTCACTCAAGAGTTAAGTGCTACAGTGGAGATTCGCTTTAAACGAAACAAAAAAACATAAAACAATTCCCTCGACACGTGTTTCAAAATTCAATTTCCTTTACTCGATTATGTGACAGACGAATGCACATTGTCAATTATCAATTCATCAAATCACAAAACAATTTCCGCTCATTATTATAAATAGCTAAATCTACTTTTACCACTCCATCTAATCGCGAGCCGCGCACTCAAGTTAATTAAAAGCACGCTCCACTGTTGCCAATAATAAACACCTACAGCAATCCTGTCAAACACATAAAACCCATCCAGAGCCCATCATTCCCATCCCAAACATAAAACGAGAATCCACAAATCGCAGGGCATAAATGCGCAAATATTGTGAGTCTCACTCTCGAAATCGATAAAAACGACATGGAAAAACAGAAGACACAAAAGCACGTAAACTTTTTTTTCGCCCCTTCCACCCACAAATGCAGACAAAAGAATCTTGTCTCTCGCCTTGGCTGTTCACGTGTGGGCGGCTGTATATATTTTGAGACAAAAAGTTTGTCGACAAATATTTTGGTTTACGGCCGCCCAAAAACTGGATGTGGAGGCAATTGAGAAGAAGGCCAGAGAAGAAGCCCTTGACACTGTTGTTGGCAATTAGGAAGTTTTCGGGCTAAGGGGAAGCCTGGGAGTTCGAATTGATAGACCCAAGTGACAGATGGCACAATAAGTAGTAAAATCACATGGCTCAACATTCATTAGTAACTTTTCTTGGCCTGGCATTATTTTTGTTTTCGGTTTTGATCGAAGTCTATTCATCGCAGAGGTTAGCATCACTAATAGAGTGTATTAACTTATTCAACTAGTTCGGCAACTAGGGCAAATATTCTGGAAACAAAAAAGTATGGCAACTAGTTTAGGCAGCTACAGTAAATATTTTCTGAGAAAAATAGCAAACTAAAAGAATTCTTGGAAGCAACTATTGCATGGCTAAAAGTATTTAGTAGCCACTCACAATAATTTGAGGGGAAAAACAACAGTTTTGCACTTGGGTGCGGCAACGAAACTAATTGGAATCTAGATAGAGTAGACAAGCTCTCACTTCTTATTGATACTTTTCTAGAAAGTGTAGTGCTTACCCTACAAAATTGGGCAAATTAAAATAAAAGACAAAAATAAATTAGATTTTTAATTGGGTAATGTATTTTACGTAGAATTTTGTTCGGTTTACTCTCTGCATCTTTTTTGAGTACAAGAAAAATGTGCATCATATGTAATGTAAATTGTATTTTATTAAGAATTTGATTCAAGAAAATTACCATTTAAAATCCTCACAATAATAAAGCCATATTTTACTTAGAATTATTTGGCCTTCAGGCATAACATAAATAAAGTAGGTTATTATAACTAAATTTATCCTAATATAAATAGAAAAAAGTTTCGCTAAACAGAGTAAGGGTTAGTTTATAAAATGGGTAAGTTGGGAGCAAGGTTTTCCATAATTTCTAATGATTGAAGTAGATGAATTTTAATGATATAAAAGTTCGCATCATAGAAATATGAGCTTCGCATAATTTGTATGTAGCGCTTAAATACATTTTTCTGACCACTAAGATAAGTATGAAGTGATGAAAGATATAAAAACTATTAATTTGAAAATTTGTGAATTTGAACTTATGAATTTATCAAATGTTCTTGTTCGACAAATGTTGTAAATTTCTTACTGAAATTCTTAATTTTATGGCTTACAAAATAAATGACCATTCATTTGCCTTTCAAAGCATTATTCTTTGTCTTCTTTTTCTTATTAAATTTAAAATGTATTTTATGTTTTTGATGGACAAACATTCTGTATTCCTTTATTAATCTAACCAATCACAGATTACATAAAAAGAGCATTCAATTGCCTTGAATTGCAGAAAATATTTGCAATATTTACATGCTGTTTGGTATCTTCTCCCCACAGGCACATTCTTAGTCATCAAGATTGTGGTTCGAGTATTTTCATTAGACAGCAGCGCAGAATACAACTTTCGAGAGTTTGATTGACATTTTGCGTATTTGTTTTGTTTACGAGCCGAGCACATTGCGTATTTGTTTTCTGCTACTTATACTTTTATATTGTTTTCTCTGTGTTTTTGCAGGAGAAGTTCAAGCGAGAATTTAACAAACGATTTGCGGCTTGCTTCTGCAAATTCCAGACAAGTCTGGAGCAGCACGAACGAACCTTTTCGATGCACACGCGCGCCAGCTCCATACGCTCCACCTATGCGAACTCATCGATGCGCATACGCAGCAATTTCTTTGGCGGTCGCAGCAGCAGCAGCAACGGTGGAGGAGGAGGCAAGGCAGCAATAGCTGGTGTGCATATGAATCGTAATGGTTACCATGCCAATGGCAATGGACATGGACATGCTAATAATGACAATAGCAATGGCAATGGGAATGGATTGGCCAACAGTGGCTACAATAATAATGGACAGCATCAGACTGTCGTGACGTTCGCTGGCTCAACAATGCCGCCATGGCGACGCAATAACTTCAAGCCACTGCATCCCGATGTGGTTGAATGCGAGGATGATATGACACTGATGGAATTGCCCTCCACCAGCGAGGAGTTGCCCTCAAGCATTGCCGGAGCGGGAGTACAACTAGCACTACTCAAAGCGGAATCACGCGAGAGTTCCGGTTGCATTTGTGAACAGGAATTCGGCAGTCGAACGGAATGCGATGGAACCTGCATTCTCAGCGAGGTGTCCCGTGTGCAGCAGCCGATGTTGGCGCGGCATGGAACGAACTGTGCTTGCAAATCGGAAGTCGAAACTTTGTGGCAGCCACTGTAAAGTTAAGTGATGGGAGTTTTTTTGTGGGCTTTCAGTCTGTGATTTCGTAATAATGAATTGTGATTACAAATACAATGAGGAAGTTGAATGGAGGATGCAAATATGAATGCGTTTGCTAAATGCTCGTTATAAGCTGGAAACTTGCGAATCCCTGTACAGTATTATGAACAACAAACAACAAACAAAAAAAATAAAAATAAATGTATTCAACTTTTGCATGTCGAATTATATTCTAGCTTTAAAACACACAAAAATCAACTTTCCAAAACATAAATTCTAGTATTACGAACTAATGTGTATCTATTTATGTATGTATGATAAAGTGTCGAAATCGAATTAAAAATTCCGCAGCATTTGCTAAATAAACAAACATCGATGTATTTTTATTTACATACACTTCTCCTCCGCCCCAAGCAAATTTCTCACCTCTCTTGGCTTTAATTAATAGGCACATGAAATCAATTAACTAGCATTAAAACGTAAATTATGAAATTAGTTTTTAAACAACAATGAAAACCTATTTATAAATAAAAAGATACATATATGTACATGTAAATTGTGTGTAAAAAGGCTAATTAATGTAATTGAATTGTAATGGAAACATAAACATTTCGCGTCATTAAACAAATCAAACAACTATCATAACCAGAGTGTTTAAAATTTAATGGGTTGCACAGGAAAAATAAAATGTGCTAGCATTAAGAAAAATTCTCCAATCATGCTGAAATAATGCCAAAATTTAACTCAGTAGATAAATTCTTAAATGAATATCTACAATCCACAATAAATTTTATTTGATCAAGCTTAAATAAAAATTGATAGTTCTTGGTTTAAAAAACCAATTTTAAAATTCTTGAATTTGGAAATTAAGAACAAGACTTATTTAGTTTCAATACGATGATTGAAGAATGAAATATTCTTTCTCCCTTTAAGATTTTTTTTAATATTAAAAATTTCAGAAATGTTTTTAATATCGAAATATTCTTTTAAGAACTCTTTTCAAACCTTTTAAAATTGAAAATTTATAAAAAAAAAAATTGTATAATATTTTCTTTATTTGTATTTAAAAACAAAAAGTTTTCTCTCTGTGCACGCGATATAATCATAAATCATAGCTCAAATAGTACTAGATACTTAATTAACCGTAATTTCCACTTGATTTGCGCTTGAAATTTAACTGTCAAATGAAAGCTTTAAACTTCTCTGACAGTTGATTTATAGCAAGTCTTTGAACTTGACAAGCAAGTAAAGAGCTTTGCTATAAGAAAGTGAATTGTCTCAAGTTGTACGAGCTTTCTACGCTGCGAACTTAGCGTAGACCAAAACCGGAAACGGAGCGAAGCTCAAGATTAAGTTTGCCAAAGCTTTGCACTTGCTTAAAAACGAACAAAAGAAAAACATTAAAAGCTTTGACGTTCACAGGGTGTTCCGGGCACTTGTTAAACTGACGATTGGAGTTTGAGTTGAAATACGATACGATACCTTATGAATACAGCTTATTTAACGACTAAATAAGTTGTTAAGATTATATGTATTTAAGTTATTTGAGTTAATTTCAGTTTTAGTTGAAGTTTTGTTGAATTTGGAATTTAAAATGGAAAGCCTACTCGTTTTAAAGTCGTCGTGTGTTATGATTAAACTAAGCTAATAGCAGGACAAACAAAGCGGCACATCCTGGATGACAAACACTAACAAAATATGACAACAGCAACAAGGATATTCGTGGCAACAACAGTGTCACGCAATAGACGGCATATGTGCGGCTGTAGTTGCTTTCTTTTTTATGCCACATGCAATCAAACAACATATGCTGCACTCTGGCCAACACACACACACACACACCGACACACACACACATACGCGCAGAGTAACTCACACGCACACAGAGGCTGTTAGATACACAGTGCAAAACACGCAATGAACTGACTGAGTGGACATGCACATGAACATGGGACATGTTGGCCATGGCAGACACACACACACAGACACATCGACAGACAGCCGGCCACCCTTAATATAGCGTCAGGAATATTTTCAGATAACTGGACACTTGGTTGCATGTCCTCGCAGCACACACACATACACCGACATACACACAAGGCGCATTGGCTGTTGATAATTGAATAATTAACAATGTTTAAAACGGCTGGCGAGAGGCGTCTAACGATGGGGGGAAAAGTGTGACAGAGACAACGAGTGAATGAGTGAAAGAGATAGCCACATAGAGAGATGTTGACACTGCCAATCAGTGTGCGTATGTGTGTGTGAGTGCAGCAGGTCAGCAGGTCAAATGCAACCGCAATGTCAGCGAGAGACCTCAACAGGCCGCACAGCCATTTAGTTGAATAACTCGCCAAGTACACCACTTACACACACACACACACACAGATACGCAGACAGGACACTCACCAACACAAACAGACAAGTACACTCAAGCACACAGCCATGTGTATATGAGATAATTGGGTTAGCATTTCCTTTAAATAATTGACATTTCGGTGGGAAAATCTTTATAACCCATGGACTGTCAGTTATTGATTGACATCGTAGGATATCGCCCGTATATTATTTTTAACAATTAGAGAGACAAAAAAAACAACGCTATTCAAAAGCACTTTCAATGTTCGTCTGGCTTTTCTGTTGTGCGGTTCGTTTCTATACAATTCTAGTGCAAAATGCATGAAACAAACGAAAATAAAGGTGTGTAAACAAGAGATTAAAGATCAAAGATATATTTGCATATTTGCAAATCGATAAAATGTGAATTTGCTGCTTAAATTAAAGGCAGTTGAAGCTTGTTGGCAATGTGTGTGTAAAGAATTGTTTTTCAATGTCAAAGCGAAACTATTCTTGAAAAAATAATAGAAAAGAAAGTACAGTTATCGACAGACTTTAAGAATTTTAATTTACAGAATTTTAGAATTACGTGTGTAAGTATGTAGAAATTAGTTAATTAATAATGGGAAATAAGCGTATTAAAAATCTTTCCATAAATAATTTTTGCTTTAAAAAATAAGGAATAATTTAAAGAGCGCTCTCTTAGAGACAACAATTGATTAATTTCTTTTCATGAGAATAAAAAATTTGAAAAAAATAAATAAAAAATGATTTTACTTTAAAATATATGCAAAAGAATTTTTATGACTTATTTGGTATGTAAATAGAATACCATTATATAATGAATAGACGTTCAAACATTAGTATCCAATGAAATTTTACTTTTCAATGCTGAAAAAAACAGAATTTCCCCATTGTTGTTTGTCTAAAAATATCATTTTTAAAAGCAAAACCCTTGACATATTAATAAACGTTTTGTATAACATTCCAAAGTTTCTCATTCGCCGCTTTGAGATTAATTATAGTTTTGTAGCTCTTGCTAAACAATAAAGGACAGCACTTAAAGAAGCTACCTGAAATGAAATAAATGATAAGGTTTATAGTTCAAACTTTTTTAGGATTTAAAAACTTTAACACATCATAAATTTATACAATTTATACAGCATACAGTCCAGTATACAGATAGTGAATTAGTGAATTTAAATAGATTTCTACAAAACTCAGATTATGTAGAGGGATTTTTTTAATCGACAAAATTCATAAGTTAAATCATTCTGGTTTAAACGTAAATTAACTCTTACAAAATTTAGTTCATACAGCAGGATTTCTGAATCTAAACTGACTTCTGCAAAATGCAGTTAACCAAGATTGTGTGCTTTTGAAGTGCTTGCTTCAGGATGTAAGCAGCAACACAAAGTGTTTGACTGTTTGATGAGTTGCAGCTCAAACTTCTCTATCAGCCATATTCGCAACTCGACAAATTTAGCTAGATTTCGATACACATCGCATATTGGTTTAAAGTTTCGATATGCAAACTCACTTGGGCAAACTTTTAAAGTTGTTGCGTATACGTATAATAACCTTATCCGCTCTCTTTGCTTTCCCTTTGCTGCAAATCGTGTTGAACATATTGGAAATGACGGCGGGCCCCCCATCAAACATATATCGCCCGAGACAGGAGCGCGCAAGGCTTTCTCATCGACGAGCTCGTCGCGTCGCAGCAGCGGCAACGGCAGCGCAGAAGGCAGCGCTTGTGGCAGCAACACGGAGCTCTTCGAGGCAACCACAATGAGCAATGAAGCAGCAGCAGCGGCAACAAATGGCAACGCTGAGGTCGCTGATGTTGCTGCTGGGAGTTGTTGCACGGCGAGTTGCATGCCTGTTACGGATTTCTATAGTAATGCCACGGTGCTCATTACTGGCGGCACGGGTTTTGTGGGCAAAGTGCTAACCGAGAAATTGTTGCGGGCCTTTGGTTTGCGTAAAATTTACATGCTGATACGTAGCAAGGACAACATGAGCGTGCAGCAGCGATTGCAAGGATTCTTCAATGAGTCGGTAAGTCAATAGCAACTGGGGAAATGAGTTGCTGCCGGCTGTCGTCGGTCTGCTTGTCAACTGTTCAACTGCCAACAGAGAGAGAGAGAGACAGAGAGAAAGAAAGAGAGAGAAGGCACACAGTCGCACAGTTTGCCTGTCAATCGTCTTCTGGCGGCACTGCACAATGCAAACTCAACGGTAGCTCTTGGCGTTGTTGTGAAATACTCACTAACAATTAAAAGACTGCAGCGGGTATGCTAAGGCATAAAAACACAAAAAAAAGGGAGAAAATGAAGAACTAATTTTTTAAATGCGAGCTAGAAGATAAACACTTAAATCAAGTTAAAAAAAATCTACATTTATATTTTACTTTTCTCTATTTAAATAAAAAATCTATTTATATATAATATATTCCTATATTAAAAAAGTTAAATATGTCAAAAAATACCAAATCATTTCAATTTTGATTGTTACAATATTCCTTCAGGTTGTATAGAAAATTCTTGTTTTAAAATGTTTTCATTCATATCATCATTAAAAGGCCAACTTTATAAAGTTGATTGAAAATTAAATTTGTGTTTCACGAACTATTTTCCACCGAAATCTTATTTCAATAATTTTTTTTTGTAACACCATTTTTATAATAGTTATTAGAGCCTCAGCCTCGAAACGATAATTTAAGATAAAATAACATTTTCAGATTGGAATCATGTTTTAAGAATATGAGATTGAAATTGTAGTTTAAGAACGCTAAGGACTGAATTTTTATTTTTGTATCTTTTTAAGATTAAAATTTTGTTTTATGATCGAAAAGTTTTTAAGTATTTTGCTCTGTGTAGCAGATGAAATGGTGATACAAAACCATATCTTTTTTAGAGGGGATTTTCTGAGTCAAACCTTTTTCTATTCGCAGATATTCAATACAATGCGCGAGGAGAGCCCCGAGTTGTTGGAGAAGGTACATCCGATACACGCTGATTACAGTGCCATCGACCTGGACATCGATGCCGCCGACCGTGCAATGCTCTCGTCTGAGGTCCAAGTGAGTATCTTCTACCTCTCCGTTTTCCATCTCCTTCTGCTTCACACTGTTTCTCTCGTCTGTTCTCAACAGCTGGAGAGGATCTCGTGTATTGCAGTTTGTTGTCTGTTTGTTGGCAATTCAATCAATGGACTTTTGTGTGAAACTTTCCTCTCTCCGTCTGCTTCTTTTAGTGTGTGTGTGTTTGCCTATCTGTTTGAATGACTCGCTCCCCATGTCCTGCTCTCCATTTCTCTGTCTGTCCGTCCGTCAGTCTGTCTGTTTGTGCATTACGTTACGTAGCATCGTGTGGCAAAAGCAGGCGCCATGTTTACGACAACAGCAGCATGCAGTCGCTTTATTTTCTTTTTTATGATTTTTTCTCCAACACTCCACACACAACGAGAACAACAAAAAATCAAAAAAGCAAAGGCACAAAAATATATATTTTCTACTTTTCAACAAAAATTGAAACCCGGCACGTAGAACTGTGAAAATGTGTACCTACTCCTCTGCAGCATTCTCATGCAGCCTTAACTCCAACTCCAATAGGAGCTTCTTCTGTTGCTCCTACCGCTGGTTATAAAAAACAATATATAAATAAATGAAAATTCCTGTGCATGCTTCAAGTGTTTGGCGTGCGCGAGCCATTGTCCTGCCAGGCGCATCCGTTTGCTGTTTTAGTTTCTTTTCATACCCTGTATTCCTGCATTCAAAAACGCCTCAGGAAGAGCATGATACAATAATGGCAATGCACCTAACAGGCAGCAAAAAATTCAATCGATATTAATACATTAAATGTTTTCAAGTTTGTCTTCTGAATGAAGGTGTATCTATTACCTTATAAAACACACTAAAGGGAACCTAAGCATGAAAAGAATATTAACAATAAAAATTAATGTTGCTATGAATAAAAAGTTTTTCTTTGGAGCTTTAAGTTCTGCTGAAATAAATGAATTCAAGTTTTTTGTTTGCTATATAAAAGACATTAAATTGAAAATTTTTCTATCAACAGTCATCTTTAAGGTTTCAAAACATATTTGATATCGTAATTAAATTGAGATTTGCTTCACTTAAACTTTAGATTTTTTTAAAATATAACTTATTTATATCTCATTTACTATTATATATAATACTCCGAAATATAAAAGAAGAAACGAAAACACAAATGCAAAATCTTTTCAATATAAAACTGTTGGTTTTTTCTTTAACTGCAGCATTATCTGAGAATTAAAAAGTATTTGTATTAAAATTCCTTTCCTAGCTCTTGCTATAGCTATCTCTAAAGTTTAATTATGTATTTCACAATATCATTAAACTGTTTTTTTTTTTTAAATAAAATGTTTTTATATTTGCATTTATCTTCAAATACATATCGGTATTAAGTGAAAATTTTACGTGTCTCCATAATTATATAGAATACTTTAAAAAAAGAAAATATTACTCAAATATTAAAACTGTAATTTCGTTCGAAGAGCAATTTGTTAGTTCTTTCATTAAGCCAACTCTGAGATTTCAAAATCTGTATATTAAAATTCCTTTCTATGCAAGGAAGTTAGTTAGAAGATACTTGAGTCGATGGCCTTCGCAGCTAGCACTCTCTTCTTTTAGTTATTATATTATTTGGTATAATAATTAACAGCCATCTTTGGAGTTGCATAATTCATTTTACAAAACGAATAATTTAAAATATCCTGTTGCTTGTAGAGTATCTTTAAGTCGAGCTGTCATATTCTCAATTGTTTTCTTTGTGTGCTTTATTTATTTATTTTTGTTTTTGTTGTTTTGTGTGTGTTTTTGCAAAACATTTTGCATACAAGTCAGTCACTTGCATGTGGTGCAGTCGGCAGGATTCACAGCGCTTAGTCCTTGCACAGTTTTAAAACTAAAATTGCTTTGTTGTCGATGTTCAATGCAGCAGTTGCATGTGTAGCCATGTCCTGCAGCCTCCCCATCTCTATTTCACATCCTCCACATCCCGCACATCCGCGTGTCTCCTGCCTGACTTTTAGGTTATCAGCGAACGCAGCAGGACGAGGCGACACCAAATGCATCCTGCAATCGCTTCTGTCTTGTTTTGCATGCACTTCTCGTGCATTTTGCATGTGCTTTTGTTGTTAAGCTGCATGCTGCAAGTTATTGTTGTTGTTAGTGCTGTCGCTACTCGTGCTTTGTTGCATTGGTATTTTTTTTGTTTTCTATTTTCAATTTTAATATGCATTACATTTTCAACATTTTCGTTATTTTGTTTTCCTTTTTCTGGTTAGATTGTCTTCAACGTTGTCGCTTCGGTAAAATTCAATGAGAAGCTAAGCGATGCTATTGACATTAATGTCCTCGGCACCAAGAAGATACTCGATTTGGCCATGCAAATGAAGCAGTTAAAGGTAAGTAATATTCAACTGCATCTATAAAAGCTCACAACTGCAAAACAATTCAAGACTCTTATCGCAACAAAGGTGTGAAGCATAATAAAGTTACTAAATTAGTCTGAAAGGTAAACGAATTCCCTATATTCTTAGGGTATAAGGATATTTGGCAAGGAGAACAAGACATCTCTTGCAGTTCAGTTAAAAAACTTGGAAGTTATGAGAGAAAAAATATATTTTATATTTTATAATGTTATTCCACTAATATTTGATACTTTCAGTATCATTTAGTATACGTATATTCAGTATATTCTGCTGTCGTATCCTAATAGCTTCAGTTGACAATCTTGTATTCTTTCTTCCCTATGGTATATTGTTATACTAAGTACTTATACTTAGTATAGAATTTTTATTTTTTGATATAATTTAAAATCAATGCAGCATAATACTTTGGTATATCTTTATACTACCCAATTTAGTATATAGTATAATATAGAATATAGTATATACTCTATGTACAATTATGGTATATCATTATACTAACTAATTCACTATATAAATTCCACTGTTCTACCGTTTGGTATTATTTAGTATATATTCGATTTAGTATTTTGGTATATTTGATTAATGGTCAATAGACTTTGTCTATAAAGTTCACGTATATATAATTGCTTTATTAAAAACTTAAACTGTTAAACATTAAAATATATTGATGTGTAATACTGAACCATCTGAAATCATTATTACAACCACAATTGGTGTGAAATCTGATCGTTAGACCTTTTTCTGTTGAATCCAAAAAGAGCTTTTAATGGTTATAGCATTAACAGATTGTGGTTAAGGTGCGGTTAAAAAATATGGATCTTTTGTTGTGGAATCGAGTTAAATATTTGCATATCGGTTTTAAGTAACCAAAATACATAATTCCCATGTCTGCATGGCAAAATATTTGTGTATGAATTTTAATATTTACAGCACTTTGCGTGTGAATGTGTGTGTGTGTGTGTGTGTGTGTGAGTGTGTGTTATGCGTAAGAGAGTGTGCGTGTTTGTTTATTTTTTGTATCGTAATACTTTTTCTGTTGTTGCATATTTTTAACGGCCGCGGCATGCAAACAATTTCAACACAATTCAATCAACATTCGACATGATGCCACGCCCATTGCGCCTCCGTCCCGCAGTCATTCGTACACATTTCGACACTGTACTGCAACTGCAATCGCAAATTCATCAAGGAGCAAGTGTACGAGAATGAAATTGGCTACGAAAAAATCATGCAGGTTGGTTGAACGAGCAAACTCAATGCTTGGGTATTTAAGAGAGGGGAAACAAACAGTACTCCTGAATATTATTATTATTTTATGTGCATACGCAATGACTGCATATGGCAGCCTGATCTGATTGGCTTAACAATTTATTTAAATTAAAATCTGACATACACAAAAGGTACAAAATGTATATAGTTTATTTCTTCACACAGATTTATCGCACCTTTGACGATGAGACGCTGGAAAAGCTGCGTCCCTGCCTCATTGGCCAAATGCCCAACACCTACACCATGACAAAGAAGTGTGCCGAGAATCTGGTCAATCATCGTGCTTTTCACTTGCCCGCTGGCATCTTTCGACCGCCCATTGGTAAGATTAGTGCACAAAATCCTTGTGGGCGATGGTGGTGGTGGAGAAAAACTGCAACCGTGATTTTCCTGTGGTCTTAAAGTTGACTTCACAAACTAATTGTCAGATAATTAGACCCCAAAATGCCCCAGGGTAGCTCGTGAGATTGCAAGCGTAAAAAAACGAAAATGCGAAAAAAAGAAAAGAAATTTGAAATTCACAGCTGCCTGGACTTGCACACCAGCCCCAAAGGATCAGTGAAGCAGCAGCAAGCAGGAGCAACAGCAGCTAGAAAAAGGAATATTTAAAATTTGTGGAAAACAGAAAAACAACGTTGCATTTCCCCATAGTGTCTGGGGACCAAAGTCGAAGAGTCGAGTGTGCCAAGCTTAGCTCAGATAAATGCATGTGCAAAAACCTTTTTTTGGTGTGCAACGGCGATGGCAGCAGCCAAAACGCAACGTAACGTAACGTTACGTTACTAAAAAGAAGCAGGAATAGATTTATTGCAAGTGCCGTTGATTGTATACTCTTTCAAAGGAGGAATAGAACTTTAATTTGGCATCATTAGAGAAATCAAATAAGACGAATTCTTGTTTTGACAAATATCCTATAAACTATAAACTTCCATACATCCCAGAGGGTGAATGATAACATAGCTTAAGAAATTTTATCGATTAGTGCATGAAATAATTTTGTCAAAATTCGTTTTCTAACTATTTATATAAATAATTTTAAATTATGAAGAGATTTTACCCTTAAGCAAGTCACAAACCGTAGCATGTTCATTAATTGATATTCAACATGGACACGAACCAATTGCAGTTTGCAAAGACATTGCATTGATAATCCGATAGATGGCGCATGAGCAACATCGAAAACTCTCATGAAAAATATAAAATTTAATTGAATATAGTAAAGTGGGAGGCTGCAACACTTCTTAGTTGAGAGATTAAGTTAAAAAATGCTCACGTTTATATCAACTACAACTCATCAGACTGATTTAGGCTAGGAATATTTCTACAAGGCTTTGCATATTTCATGACGAAGCGTTAATGCCTTTTGCAAAGTGCATAACAAAGCGCAGCTAAAAGTCAGAGCATGGCTGAGTTGCTCAGACCCAGAGAACCGGCGACTCTCGATTGCCGCCGACACACGGACTCACGGACTCCGGCAGCTGGCCGACTGCTGCTTGAGCTTCGTAACAAAGCGCAAACAAATTTTCATTTATTTTAACACAAAAATGCCAAAGCATCCGTAGCATATCCTGCTGCTGCTGCTGCTGCTGCACATCCCAAGCCCTTAACAACAGCAACAAATGAAATAAAATGGAGCAGCAAAAAAAACAAAAAGAGAGAGAGACGAAAATTCAAGTGCAAAACTTGCAATTGGGAGTCAGGCATATCAGTTAGCAGTCGAAAGAGAAGGAGGAGAAGGAGTATGAGGAAGAAGAAGAAGCCATTGGACCATTATCGCTTTTGGCGTTGTCTAAAATCAACAACGGACTCGAGTCTCCATACTCCATGCTCTCCCTCTCTCTCTTTCTTGTTCTCTGTGTATTTCTGTGGCCAGCGAGCACACAAAGCAGCCATTAATTCTTATTTATTTGCAGTAATGTCAACGTACAAGGATCCATTTCCCGGCTGGACTGATAATTTGTACGGGCCATCAGGTTTATGCACTTGGTCGGCCCGGGGACTCGTACGTTGCATTTACGGCACCGCCAACTGCAAGGCGAACATGGTGCCCGCCGATTATGTGGTGAATGCAATGATAGCATCCGCCTGGGATATCGCTCGAAGGTTAGTCGATGCTTAACAACTGAGCAACTGCACAACACACAAAGTAGTCACAGTAGTGGGGAAAAGTATTTTGTTAAAGACCTTTCAGCTAAACATATAAAAGAAATCAGCTTCCCCAACTGAGTTGCACACTAATTAATGCTGGGTAATTTTTCATCCTATTATTGTCTCATAAGTATTGTTTATACCGATAGCTAAAAAGTCCTTTTGAATTTAAGGCTTATTGCTTCGACATCTTTTCAACTAAACTCCTTTTAGTATACGGTGAATTGGAGATAGTATATAACAAGATTAAATTATTTTTTTAAACTATGATGCATTTATGCAAGAAAACTAGGAATTACTCTGCCAACTTTTTAGAGCTGCTGTGGATTTAACTAATAACATTGTTTTATTTGTTGAATAGCAAATTGAAGTATTTATTTGATATATTTTCATTAATTAGTTGCCAAAATTATTTGATAGAATTTGTGCGTTGCGTTGCATTAGTAAATAAACTCAAAAATATGCAAACTACATTAGGAAAGTTATGGAGTAAAATAACATTAAAGCATTTATTCCATACTCGTATAGTTGCTGATTTATTTGTTAATTTATCACATATTTTGCATTAAATTGTATTGTATTTTTGCCAAAAACTGTTTTGAACTTAACTATAAAATTGTGTTGCATATATAAAGTGAATAGAATATTATATATTTTATTGAATCATTTCGTATTTATACAACTAAAAGTATTTAATAATCTCAAAGTTTGTAGTACATTGTGCTTCATTTATGCATTCAGCTTTTAGATTTATATCAGAAGTTTGCATTTTTGTAGTAGTTTATTTTATATCTATTTGTGTATGCATTTATGCAATATATGCATAAGAGAAACTGCTCTTATTTAAGTAAAAAATCTTGTCTACAATGAATAGTAAATTAAAGCACTTAAATTGAATAATCTTTATCATGTACGCAGTTGCATCTAATAGTATTTAATATTCACATATTTTATATTAAGTTATGTGTTTGCATTTATGCTACCAGTTCTTAGATTTATAACAGAATATGTTTTGAGTTTCCTCACTAATATCTTTTATACAGTGAATATTAAATTAAAGCTTATATTGATACATCTAATAGTATTTCAAACTATGCTTTGAATTTAAGTCACATGCATTTTTTGAATCAATTTCCTTATATAGATATAGATGTATATCCTTTCGTATTTAATATTCTCATATTTTATATTAAATCATATTTGCATTCATGCAACAAAACTCTGACCTAGATTGAGTTACAGCCTAAAGCAGTTGAGCTCATTGCATTAAAATAATGCCATTGCAGATTCGAACAGCGTGAAAAACAACTGGATGGCAAATCGGAGCTGCCCGTCTACAATTACGTCTCCGATGTGAACAACATAACCTGGGGCCAGTACATGCACCTGTCTCGTCAAGGATTTCACGAGCCATTCGACAAGGCGCTTTGGTGTGTATACATAGATATAAATATTCTTTGTTGAATTTTTCAATTTTTGTGGCAAAGTTATCCGCATGAAGCTTGGCCATATTGCATGCATGTCTAATCCCAAATGCTTAAATATTGCTGGTGTATTTTGCTCTCATTGCGTATTTCTGTGCGGCGGCGATTCGAATGTTTGGCAAAAATTTATCTACACTCTGCTAATACCTTGAAACAATGGAACTACTGCGCACACATGTCACACCAAAACCAAACAAAAAACGAACGGAAAAAAAAACGAATTGAACGAATCGAATTCATCGGCGGGGATAACAAAAACCCCAAAAACCCCAAACGGAAAAAATGGCAACTAAACCAAATCGAATGGCTGTTGAATCGCCGACAACTCCTACAACTCCTGCAACTTGCAACCTGAAACCTGCAACATTCGCCATCGATATGGACAACGAACCCATTGGACCACATTATTGTCACAGGTGCTTCTCGTACGTTATAATACCATCGAAGCCTCTGCATTGTGCAATTGCATTTTTCTTGCACAATATCCCAGCTTATATTTTAGATTTAATTGCCATGGCCACCGGACAAAAGCGCATGTAAGTACACACAGAGACAGCGAACAGCAGCGAGCAGCAATGGAGGGAAGAGAAAGAGAGAGAGCAATAAGAGAAGAGAAAGAAAGAGAGAGGAGGAAAGGAGGGAATCAGTGTGGCAGATAGATATCGATAGAGTCACACCCATTGCAGATTGTGCTGTGTGTATATAAGTTAGTTGCAGCTATTGTGGGTTTCGGGTTTGTGCTACATTGAACGGATTTTAAACGCTACATTGAAAGGCAATTGAATGCTCCTGACATTAGAGCAGATTGTGCAGGATATATTGCCTGAGAGATGCACTTTGGTTGGCTGCAAAACGATGAGAAGTGTAGAGAGAAACAGAATCGGATAATAAGTAAGATGAGCATAGAAACTACTTTACTACTTTAGAGACTGAAATCTACTACTATATAGTATAATTTTTAATGTAGTAGCGTATTAATATACCAAATATAGTATTCGATATATTTCAGATTTTTTTTGGTATATTTTAGGAACAATGTCGCATTATTTATATATAATAATTGCAAATCTCAATAATATAAAAATATAACAGTATATTATATTGTCGGGTTTTATTGGAACTAACATAGTATATCATAGTATATAATATAACATATTAACAACATAAGTAGAGCATTGCGTATTCGCTTCTAGGCCATCAACTGACCACACTTGCTACTCTCGTCGTGAGCGTACTACATGTCGCATGCGTTATATTTAACAAATTGCAATTAGAGCGCATTACCAGAGCTATTTGGCATTTATTTATGAACCAGTTGAACTGGTTGATGCTCCTTCAGTTGCTGCTGCTGCTCCTGCTCCTCGTTCTCCTGTTGCTTTTCTACCCAATTAGCAGTGGTAATCAATACTGAATGATTGCTACTTCTGTCTGCTGCTGTCCTGTCCTGTTGTTGTTCACCTGTTCTCCTGTTGTCTTTCTCTCTCTCTCTGTGGACTGTTCATTTGTGTGGTCGTTAGGTACGTGAAGGCATATCGTAAAATCTCGCGCATAATCAATATGATGTCCTGGTTTGGCCTCAAGGAGTGGAAGTTTGCCCATCGCAACATTGACGAATTGAACGAACTGCTGCCAGCTGGGGAGCGTGAGAAGCTGCAATTTAACATAGCAACGATTAATTGGAGCGAATATTTTCGTTCGTATCTGAGCGGCATCAGGCGCTACTTCTTTAAGGATAACGCTAACGATAATAAATTACAACAGCGCAAAACTATTTATCGCAGGTGAGTGAACGAACTGAGAAGGCGAAAGCGAAGCGAAAGGCAAAAGAAGAAGCGAATGAGTGTGCACTAAGTACTTTTTAATTACACTTTGTTTGGTCTTACTTCCATCTCATCTCGTCTTTTCTCTTCTCTTCTCTTTTCCTTACAGGATGCTGCTGCTGCATACGCTGCTGAAGACGACATTTGGTCTTTCATTAATTATGTGCATACTGCGCTTTTATCTGCGCATTTTCAAAATTATGCCAAGGATTGCGCTCTAAGTCCTGCGATCTGCGTCGACCGAGCTCTGCTGCTGCTGCTGCTCTTAGCCCACTGTCATTATAAATTATAATCAAGTGCCGTAACCTTTTAATAAACTCGATGCCAAGCGATTTCTTAAAAAGGCATTTCAACTTTGTCTCACATTACTCATACGCAACGTGGCCGCAACAAGAACTTTTTTCGCCTTTCGCCTCGCTGTCTGACATGTGTGTTGACTGAGAGTTGGCCATAAGAAGAGAGGAGAAGAGAAGAGTGGGAAGATGTCAGGTAAAAAAGTTGTCTGTCGGTGAACTTTGTATTTTTATATTTTGTCGCGCTGTCTTGAAATATGATGCAATTTCTGGCGCGATAAAGTTGCAAGGACTAAAACGTCATAACACACACATACACACACACTCATACTTACACACTTTGAACAGATTGTAAGTGTTGACTTTGAGAGAGGATCTCACAAAATATATAGGGATTGCAGTTAGCTAAAGTTTATGCTGCTCTACAAGCAAACAATGCGAGCATGTCAACAGCTTGTGTGTGCCACGAAATAAGTGTAAACAAAATCTATAAATAAAGTCAGTTTAAGTTTTTGAGCAAATAGAATTAAAAGTGCACTTAAGAAGAGCTTTTTTACGGTTAATCGCTCGCTGAGTTTATACAGTGTAGCATAGTTAATGAAACTAATTGGAAGATTAGACACAATCAGCTTATACTAAAACTAAATTTAAAAGATTTAAAAACAATATTAAGTGAAGCCAGCTGAAAGCATATTTCGTGCAATACTCAGAAGGTAAGTCTTTATCTAAAAGTCAACAGTAAGTTTTGAAAGCTGTTTAAAAAGCACATTAATCAACGCATAGAAATTTTCCAATATACAAGAAATATTCAATAGAGCTTAAAAAAAAAAAAGAATATAAATATTATACAATGTTCTGCCGATGACTGTTAAGTTGCAATCTTTAGTTTCCTCTCTTTTAGAAGCACATTAATTACTTACACATACTTAATCACATTCTTATATGGGACAAATAACGTGATTTAACTTAGAGTTCTTCAAAAATGATTTGTAGACGAATATTTAATTAAAAGTTGATCTTAGGTATTGAAAGCTTTTTGGGAAGCACATTAACATTTACATAAACACTTGCATATGTACATGGTAATAGGACAATGTGATGATAGATTAAACTTTTAGAAAAACAAAATCTTTTAAAGTATGACAAAGCTTAGACAATCGTCAGCTTACAAATCTTTAGTTGAAAGTCGATGTCAAGTGTTGAAAGCTCTTTAAAAAGCACATTAATCACAGCTGCGGCATTTATATGGTAACCGAACAGTCAATGTCATTTGAGGAAGAGCTGTGCTCAGTCTCTTCCTTCTTCTTTTTAAAATGTAGGGCATGCAGAGTTCAGAGTGCCGCATAAATTTACAAGCAGCCTGGCCAAAGAAAAATGGCCAAGAAGCGAACGTAAACAACATGACAAACCAACACACACACAATGTCGTTATATATGTGTGTGTGTGTAACATACCATTACATATATAATTTTAGTTAAAAGTTTTATTTGCCGCATATTTCATATTCTTGTTCTTGTTTGGTTTTTGCTGCTTTCTTTTCGCAACTTTTTTGCGCTCAACATTTTGCTTCTTTCATATTTCATGGCAGCGCAGACACAGCCAAGAGACAGAGACAAAGACAGCGATACAGAGTGAGAGAGAGAGAGACGGCGAAAGAGAGGAGGAGGCGGGGCTGACATTGGGGCGCTGGCAACACTCCGCGCGCATTCATTATTGTGTAATATTTTTACATTATTTTATTATAAATCAACAAAATGCACTCAACGCTGCACTCGCTGCTCGAAACTTGCAACGACGACGTCGACGTCGCCGTCGGCAGCGACGCTGACTTCTGGCGCTGACAGCAGAAACACATTAAACGTCATAAAATGCACGAGCAGCGAAAAGTCGACGGCTGCGTCGGCTCTGCTGGCTGCCTTTTGCCTTTATAATTTATTTTTACTTGAATTAATGTGCATACTTTTTTGCACTCGGCTGCACAGTTGGCCCGTTACCTGATAGCAATACGCCCCCCGCACGCCCTTCATTTGTGACTGTGTGTGCGTGTGTGTGTCTCTCTGTAAGAGTGTGTGTGTGTGAGTGAGTCTGTGTGTGTGATAAGCAAAGTGGCCAAAAATTGCGTTGACGTTGGCATAAAATACTTGCAGAAATTATCATAAGTGCAATGCAAGCCTCGAAACATGTGAGCAGCAAATGCAAAAGAGAGAGAGAGAGAGAGAGAAAGAGGAAGAGAGGGCGACAGAGAGTGTTAGGAAGTGTTGCAACTATTTACGATGAGTTTCCGTATGGCGAATTCTAGGAATTCAAGGAATGCAATGAAATGCCCACAAAATAAGTTTTAAAACGAATTTAAGTTTTTCTCATGGTTTGGTACTTATTGCAGAATTTTACAATACTGAATTTAATTAGTTACGGAACTATAACTAGAAGTAAAATAACCACAATATAGTTTTTAAAATTAATTTAGGTTTTTCTTTAATCGTTTTTGGTATTTTTTACAGTATTACATTATAATGAAATCTAGTATTTATTGAATTATAAGTAGAAATAAAATGTCCACAATAAATTTTTAAAATGAATTTAAGTGTTTCTCAAATATGGTTTGATATTTTTTACACTATTTCATAATACTGAATTGAAGTATTTATTGAATTAACATTTGGGTTAAAGTCAAAAATAGTCACAACAATATTTGCTAATATTCCTATTCATGTTGAAGCCTTTCTCAAATAATATTTAGTACTTACTTAAAACAATTCATGATACTGGATTCAAGTATTTATTATCTACATATCACTTATTTTCTAATATCTTAAAGTTTGAGCAACTTCAAACATATCAACCATTTAATTGACAAGATTTGAAGCGTATACTTGATATTTTTTATGTTCACATATTTGCAAGCCACCTTAGCATGATTCGAATGCCAAGTGCCTACACAAAGTTTTGGCATTCGCATGCTCGTCAGCTGATCAAAAAGTGCCACAGATCGCTGAGATATTTAACATTATTTTGCATAAATTTTTGACGTTTGCATCTGATAAACATTAGAGAAGGACTGACGATGACAGCTGACATTTGTGCTTGCAGCTTGCTTGCATCGCAACAGAACATCAGTCGAATGGTGAATAGCACTCATCTTACAATGGCCCCGCTCTTTTGCGGAGGCATGCAACTTCATCAGTTGCAGCCAGATGCAAATGCTGACGGCACACATCAGGCAGGGCATCAGCTGTGCAAGTGCAGCGGACGGTGATAATCAAGTCATGAACTGACTGACTCAGTTGCCACAGTCACTGCCACAGTCGCTGCCACACACACACACACTCCACTCCACTTCACTTCACTCCGCTCCACTCGACAACAACTTGGCCCTTGGCAATGGGATTCACAGCGTGGAACGTGCGTGTAATTGGCCGTTCATGTGCAGCGAGTTGGCCTCACACACACACAAACAGACACACACACACAATGCCAAAATGGAGTTTGCCATTTGCCGGAATGAGTCGAAGTTTTGACTGCATTTTGCGAATTGCCAAGAAAATGTGAATTCGATTTTGCTGTGCTGTGAACGTGCAATGCGGCGTATGCGCAATGTCCTCCGCATGTCATAGAAATCCATAGCAGCTGAACAAATCCAATAAAAATACATACATAACAAAACATGAAATAAAAAGAGAAAAACTAGAGAGAAAAGAAGCCCAAAAACCTAGTCCCAAGAGGCATAAATCATATTTTTGGTCAACGAAAACTGCAAACATGGAAAATATTCCAACTCACAGGCCACCTGTGTGTATGTGCTTATGTATGTGTGTGTGTGTGGATTTTTAATTTAAAACAACAAGCCGAAACGGATCGAAGAGCAGCAGCACCTGTGCGCTAGCCTCGATAGCTGAGTGGAGGCCGAGTACAAAATGCCTTAAAAGGCCATTAGTTGTTTGTCTGGAGCCTTTTCTAATGTGCTCTTGTCAAAGCACACACATGTGTAACAAGCCGTGTGTGTGTGGGTTACCTGTCTGTGCATGCAAAAACGTAGCAGCAATAAAGAAGATTTGTGTAGCCGTCGCATTTTGCGGACTCGTTTTATTCATTCTTTTCTACCATATCCTGTAACAAGCTTACAAAGAGCTACTAAACTGGATACTACAAATACGAGCTACTATATACAGATAATTGATAAATAATAGAAAAGCGAAGAACTTTAATTTCTATGCAAAATATTAGCAAAGACAGTTAATCACTGGCTCAGTGTTGTCTTTGGCGCCATCTATTGGCTAGAAATGAAAGCCACCTCAAAGCTTAATTAATATAACAGCTTAGATCGCTATAAGCGCCATCTATTGGCTGTCAAAAGCCACCTCAGATTTCATACAGGGTCTCTTTTGTTCGTTCAAGCTCAATTGTCACGTCCTACGTTGTCTTTCTTTTTCATCCTTTTTTTTTTTGCAAATTCTGCACAAAATCTGTGCTAGAGAGTAAAGTCAGCTTTGGTTTAGGCTAATGGCCACAGAATGGCTGCTACTAAGCCACAAGCTACTGCAGTCATCCACACACACAGCGACACACACAGTGAGAGGAGACACACACCTAGGGGTCAACTTCAATGTCCTTTACATTGTCTAGGCCATGCCCAATATGTAAAAGGACTCACTTGAACATGCCTCGCACAAAAAAGAGGCATGCTACAGACAGTCATGTTGCATATGTAGAACGAGGTATACACAGATGTGGCATGTGCCATGACCGATGACAGCCTGATAAGTTTATACATACACACATACATACATATATGCTATATAGGTGCTGACAAGGCTCTACAGGACAGATTGCAAAATGAAATGAATGATTGCTTCGTTCAACGCATAATAAACAATGAAGTGACACTGCAGGAGTTGCATAACTTCCTTCTTTCATCCATTGCCAAATTCAAGCAGACTTTCGACTTTGATTTCTTGTTCGAATCGAAATTCTCGTATAGTGGCTGCTAAAATGTGTGTTTTAGATGCTGAGAAAGAAAAAGTCACACTTACCTCTTTTAAAACGTTGCCACCTGAGAGCATTGATTGGTACAATGAATTTCGGAACTTATTGTTATGGCGAGTGCATAGAAAAAGAGGACATGTAAAAGTAGCAAAATTCGACAGCAGTTGCAAGCGATGAGTTTAGCAACAGATGGCTTGGGTTAACACTGAATTAAACAAGGTAATGACCGCATTAAGTAAGCTTAAAGATTGGAAACTTTACTTAGTTGTTTCAAAAGTAGTTCAAAGTTTAAATAAAGTATGAATATTCATTCAATAAAATCAAACCAGTGTTTATTTAGTTTTACTTAGGTCATCAAATAATAGTGACTTCGTAAAACGATTCCGGATACTATACATTAAGTAAGCATAGCAAATTTACAATTGTTATCGTTTTTAAATTTGATAACTTCGATGTCTCTGAGGTACAGTACACAATATTTTAGAATCTTCCATTCATTAAATTTAATTTATTTAATGTTAAAAATGTTTAGTTGTTTAGTTTAACTTTAAATTAAAATAGCTTCACTGAGCTTTTAAATACTCGACAATAAATGATGACTTACATTAAGCAGAGTGTTATCACAGTTTATAAATAATAAAAACAATTCATTGACAACTCCACTATGCATCAACATTAACATGAATATAATGACTGTGAATACTCCAAATTAACTAATCATAGAAGTGAAGAGTTGTCATCGTGTTGAAATTTGCTATTTTCGAAATCTTAACCCCTGATGCACTATAAAGATTAAAATGTGATTCTCATTAAGTTCATGTTATATAGTTATTTTTAAAGTTGGTTTCGTCTAGCATTTAAAAATTCGTAAATCAATTGTTTGTATTGCAAAAGTAACAAGTTCAAGTACATACGTATTCAATATTTAATATAAATTTCGATTAATTATATATCGAAACTCAACTCAATTTTAAAATAAATAGCGTTGGTTCTGACTATAATAAATACTAAAACAATACTATAAATATAAAACAAAAGTACCAAAGCGTTTAATTATTTATTTTGCTTGTTTGGTATAATACATAAATGTATTATAATAGCTATTTTCAACAGTAACACTAATTGAAGAAGGGAAATAATGCAATATACAACTTCTTTGTCTTTTACTTTAGAACTTTAAATATGCTATTCATTGAATCTATTTTTTGTTTGTATAACTTTACAATTAGAGCAATTTTTAAGTATTTTAAACTCATTCAAATCTGTCTTTAGCTTAACAATCAATTGTGCCTTTCAAAAGTACATATTAATTGTACAATAAGAAAACATAGTACAATAAACACCTTCATTGTCTTTTACTTTAATGATTATAATATGTTGTTCAATAAATGAAATTTAATTAATCCGTTCATTTAGCTTCCTTAAGCACTCTAGTGACTTGCAAAAGGATATGTGAATACCCTGTAATCGGCTTATTACAGAGATTAATCGACTGCCTGCCAGCTGCTGGCTTTGATTTAATTAATTTTAATTGCATTACCAAGCGCCGAGGTGGAGGCTGCAACATGTGGCAACAACCACCTCAACCAGCACTTCTATCGATTTGCATCGTTGTGCGCCATCGATGCGGCTTTCAACTTCCAACTGAGCCAGAACTGAATGGACGACTGCCCATTAAATTCGCTGACTACAAGTTGGAAGCGGTTGCTCCCCAAAGATTACCGCAAATGCACAATGGTAAAATAATCATAATTGCATATAAAATGTTAATGGGCAATGGACCAAGTGGCGAGGCAATGAGGACGCGGCACAACGGGGAGAAATGGCAAATGTTTGGCGAGCTCTAAAACCTTTTTAATACACCAAAGGACACATTTGGGCCTCTGCCTCCGACTCCCTCTGCTGACTGTGTTGTGTGGATCCCAACTGTTTTCAATGTGTGTGCGAGCGCCGCAAATGCAAAAACAATTACGAAAACTTTTGCTGGCAACGCGCCACACTTGCCACGCCCCCGCCCCACCACACCAGTCCCCTCCATCACACCTACCTACACTGTGCACCCAAAACAAGAGTCAAGCTAGAAGCGGGGCAAAAAGTCAAAACCAAATGTGGAAAATTTTTGGGGAAAGCGCAACTTTCTTTTCAGGCCGCGCGCCAACGTTTGCCTGCTTGTTGCTGTTTTTCTTCGGGTTTTTTACTTCGCTCTGTTTTCTGTTTTTTTTTTTTTTATTGGTTATTGCCGTCGTGTTTTTGCTTTCATGTTTTCATTGCCATGTTAAGAGTAGCAGCACAGAACAGAAGAGAAGAGGCAGGCAACAAGGCAAAACACTTAAATTTACATAATTTCCGGTCCACGTCACTGATGTAATGCCACGCTTCATCTGCACCAAAAGCAACAGCGACGCAGCGCGAGCCAACTTCAGCCAACAGCGAAACCAGGATACACCAGGTCCTGCTTTAAAAGCATCCTTGTGTGTGGATCAGCTGGGGAAATGAGCAGCCAAAAGGGGGGGCAAAAGAGGCAGCGAGGGGAACTTCAGTGGGCAGCGGACAGCAGCGTTGGCAACTTTTAGCTTTTTTGAACTCGCGCAATATTTTAACGCTGCAATTTTAGTTGAATTTTTGCCTTGTTTTTATTTCCGTGAGCGAGCTCCCATCTCTCCACCTCCCTCTTTCTGTTGCTTTCTCCCAGTGGTAGACCGACTTTTATAGTGTATTCACAACAACAGCAACTAGTGCAGAGTTTGCACTGGGGTGCTGTAACTTGTTGTGGTAAATGCGCCGCGCACCAACTTTATAGACGCTTAGCAATTATGGCAATAGGAATTTTTATTTCCATCACTCCGCCGACATGCAAAGTTATCAAAGAAAGTGAAGAATGAATGAATGATATATGTGTAGTTTACGTGGAAATAAAACCCATAAAAGATGTTAAGCAACTTCGAATGAAGAAACTAAAAGTATTAAGTTAAGCTTTATAGAAATATTAAAGATTTCAACTTTCAATTCGAAAGTTTAGAATTAATTTAAGGCATAAACATCTTGTGTTAGGGCTATAGAATAAGATTATAAATGGTAAATAAAAACAAGAATGAAAGCTGTAGTTGATTGTGCTCGACTGTTAGATACCGTCTACCCATTGTTAACAAAAGCAAAAATATACCAAATATACTGAATAAATATTAAAATATATTTGGTATACATATATTCAAAATAAACTCTAGAGTACAAAATATGAAGATTGTCAACCAATCCTTTCTATAAAACTGTATAAATGTTAATCAAAGAATTACTTTCTTTTTGATAGATATGTGAAAAGGTAAAGTAAAAAATATAATACAATGTACATAGATCAGGTCAGTATAATCTATAAAACAAAAGCATTGAATATTTTATCAAACTTTCCAGCAACAAATTTAAAATATTAGAAATTAATTGTAATATCAGCAGTCTGCTCTTTGGGCCATAGAATTGAATTCAAAATGACAAATATAAATTAATAAAAAATATAAGATAATTAAAAAAATAAGAAAGCCACAGACCAGTGTGATCGACCACTATTTTGCAATAAATACCAATATCTTCCTAGAATATACTAAATTAATACCCAGAAAATATAAGTCCATATTTCGTCTTTTTTTTCGTTAAGTAGTGAGTATAAGTAGTGAGTATACAAACTATTAGACAATAATGAGTCTTAATAAAACAATAAAAAGCTTTAGAAAATAGAAGGCAGATAAACAGAGTAAAAAAGTTTCACACAATTCTTTGCCATTAATTAAAAATTCTCACCATATTGCAATTATACTGAAGGAGCTTTTGACCTATTTCCACCGCTTTTTAATTGGTTAAGAAGCTGATTTTAAAATAATACGAGTTTTTCTTTATATTTCCAAGAACTCATTAAATATTCACATTGCTTTGCCTATTCCCATCCTCACTTTTTTTTGTATGTTAATTAATTTTATTCATTGCAGCACTTGATCAATGCATCCGACAATTATTTGCCTTTGATTTGCGATAGAAGACAAAAGCGAGAAAATGGCGAAGAAGATATGAAAATGAATTTAATTAAAAATTATCCTTCTGCCAATAGAATATTATCTACTACATATCCTTTCCCCATCACTTATAATAGTTTGCCCTTGTCGAGAAGCTGGCCAGCGACATGCCTCGCAAATGCAATTAAATTTGCGAATTAATTTCATTTCATAAATCGAATTTGAAATTGTTCGGCAAATAAAGTAGACGAGTATGTTAGAGATGACAGCGTGACTCATGTTATGCGATGTATGAAAGACGTGAGTGGAAAAAATTAATCGCATTTTAAATACTATACAAAGAAAATTCCTATTATTTTAATAGTTATCTAGATATCAAATGTTTATGGGAATTATTATAATGGAGAGGTAAAATTCCATTTATTTTTACGTATGTAGATTATCAAATTATTAATTATTTTTGAGTGGAAATTGTTGGAACTCAATTTAGACAAAAAAAAAGGTGAGTGGGAAAAGCGATTAAGTTTCAATTTCCTATATCTATTATTGTTTATGTCGAAAGCTAAAGAATAAAGGTTTTATAATAAGAGACTTTCGACATTATTAGATATTTTCGTGATTAAAATTAGGCGATGAATACGTAGGTGGTGAGTGACGAAAGTTAATTTCTGATATAGAAATCGCATACAATTTAAAGTAGAAAATTGTATTAAATAAATAAACGAAACAAGTTTTACTATAAATCCTTATTCGTGAGATTGAAGAAAAGAATCGCACATTTAGCATATTAGCTTTGATTATAATTAGTATTTAAGTAACACTATTAATCTAAATATCATTTTATTTCTAGTTATACACCAACTGAACCAATTTTCAACAAGTTGCAAAGCTTTCATCACTAGCTAACGACCTCAAGCACATCCCATCAACAGATTGTGGAATCCACAGGACATGCGGTTTGCTCATTTGCCACATTGAGCGACGGGTGAGGGGGAGGGTGAAAGCAGAGAGTGAAAGTGGTAGAAAGACCGTCACTTCATCGTGCTCTAATGACAATTAACATTTTGTTTAATGGTGCTCAATTAAAGAACGCGCTGCTTTAACTAAGATTTATAAGCTCAAGCGCAACGCACACACACACACACACACCCGCCAACCAACGCCAGAGGGCGCTGTCAGTGCAGAAGTGAACGTCAGCAGCTGGCCGCTAGAGGGCGCTAACCAGCAGTCTTAAGTAGCGGCCAAGTCCTGGGCTGGCAAGCAGTGAGAGTTGGCCTTATTATTACATTGTTTATGAGTTCTGCCGTTCTCAATTTATTGTTTATGTTCTTCAGCCTGTGGTTTGTGTTGTTGTTCCTTTTTTCCGTTGCCCACTTGCCCCCCGCTGTTATTGTTGTTGCTGCTGTTCGCTGGCTTGTTTTACAAGCGCGTCTCGGCATGTTTAACTCATGTTTCTCGCCTCTCTCTCTCAGCATTTGCCATTTGTGGTCGTCTTGGCTTCTCCTCCCCCCCAGAAAGCACACACAAAAAGTCATATTTTCTTATTATCTGCCATGGAGAGAGGGGCAAAGTAGTGGAAATGGCAGCTTGGCCACTTTTGCCTGCGCTTTTTGTGGCCAGCCACACAAAGTAAAAAAAAAATAAAGTCGAAAAAAAGAAATAGGAATTATTAATAGCCTTCTCCATTTGCTGCTAAGTGGCGCAAATTGTGTGTTTGTTTATATCATTTTGTTGTGCGTTCTTTAAGTCTTTTCGACGACAGCTCCTTTAAAGCACCTACAGAGGGGAGGCGATTCGCACTTTAAAGCCACCTTTTTTTTTTGTTGTTGCTTGGAGAAACGGGAGCATTGGGGCGTGTGCAGTTTATGGAGCGCGTTGAACCGCGAACTGTTGTTAATGGCACTTGAACTCATCGCCCTGCCATAAAGGTGTACATCATGGAACATGGAACCCAGAAAGAGAGAGAGAGAGAGAGAGAGCGAGCGAGCAAGCGAGAGTCAAGAAGCAAGTGCTCAACTGTCTGCCTCGATTTTCAAGTGGTTTGTGCTTAAAACTCAGCCAAAAATAATCATAAAAAAACCCCGAATTGTTTAGTTACCACACAGAATCGTTTGTAGTTTAACGCCAACTGCACAAATGCATGTTAAAGCGTTGTTAAAGTCACGCTGCTAATGTGAACTTTGACTCACCTAAATGCAGCTGTTGCAGATGAAAGGATTTTCCTTATGAGCAACTGAAATTCAAGATATGGGTTAGGTCAAATTCACGACTGTTCATGATTAAGTTTACTCACCTTTTGCTGCATTTTGCTGGTCAAAATGGCTTTGCGTCATTAATCCTGTTGCTGCACAAATTCATATTCAGACCTTTTGATATTAAATTAAAATCACATTTGCACAATTAACAATTAATATCTGTTTCCTCGCAAATTAATACCAAAACTGTAATTAAAACAATAAATATATGAAGCATTTTGTATTGTTTATATCATTTAACAATTCCAACAAAAGTTTTACTTAATAATTTATTTATGTTTTTATTCATTAACATTTCTTTGACCTAATGTCTTCATTACATTTTGTGGAAACCAATTAGGAAATTCGTAAAAAACATTCTGAATTTTTTCTGAACTTCTTTCACTGCGCGTTGACATTATCATCTTTTTTAACGCCTTTTCTTAATTATAAGATCCTATTCTTAGAATAGCGGAGACCACGTAAGAAATAATACCACAAAAATACTAAAATATGCAATATTTGGTATATTGTTGAAGTAATACATTGGAAATATACCATGGATGTCAAAATATATCACAGATCACAACCAAAACGTTCCAATGTTACAAAAAGTAAAATAAAAAAAAATACAATATATTAAAAAATGAAACCAATTTTAAGGAATATCCCAAACGACTTTTTAAAGAACAAAAAAGTATTTACAAAATAAATAATAATATTAAATGTTAAAGTTATTTTACAAGTTTTCTGATAAATCTTTAACAATATTTTTATTTCTAACAAATCAAGACCTTTGTTACCTTTACTATTATGTTACCTTTAAGCTTTCATAAATACGGCTTTATTTCATTCGCAACTTTAAAGCCATAGTTTTAATACTCGCTGACCCTTCGCTCAATATATTTCAAGTAAATCCTTGGCACGCATTTCTGCTCGCTTGTTGCATTAATTACCAAGCACACACACATACACATACACACGCGATGAGTGCAGGTAGAAAAATCTGTGGCATCGCTAAATTGCACTTCAAAAGCAGCAAAACGAGTGAAGCAGCTGGGAGCCAGGGAGAGAGAGAGAGAGAAAGAGAGAGAGACGCAGTTTGAAACTCGCGGAGCGGCGCGTGGTCTGATGGGAAGCAGCTGTAAAGTGTTTGCACGTGAGTTTGCTTGGCGCCCAACGTGCGCTGATTGAGTTCTCCTGCCGCGGCGAAAGGATAAATGAAGGACGCTTAGATATGACGATGGCGAAATGAGAGAGAGAGAAGCGACTTGTTGTTTGCCTTTTTCTTTTCCTCTTGCGCTTTTCACATTTTCCACACACACACACCCGCACACACATATTTTCTCCACACACACACATCATTCATTTTCTTGTTGCTCTTGCTTTTGGCTCGAGTGTTGTTCAAGCGCTTTGGCAAATATTTGATTTTAATTTTTCCAATTAATTGGTTTTCCATCAAAATTTAACAACGCATCCTTCTTGCACCTGTCTGCTGCCGAGCCCTGCATTCCAACTTCTTCTTCGTCCTTCGTCTGTGCTGCATTTACATGCGAGTTTTCCTCGCACATTTTCCGCCTGGTTACGACTTTAAAATGCCGCTCAACACAAAGCAGAAAAAAAAACAACATGAGAACCGAGAGAAATGAAACACAATACAAAAAGTCGAACGGCAAAAAGTTAGTCCTGTTGCGGCCTTCGTTTGCCATTTGGGGCTGAGGGCGTGGCATGTGGGCGGCCGCAATGTCAACTACAAGAAAATTGTCACTAATGAGTGGTAAAAAGGCCGAGTCGAGTGACCATCATTGTTTGCATAGAGAGGCACGAGGCACTGCAAAAATGGTCACGGAAATGGTCTCTAAAGCAACAAGGCAGCAAAAGTGGGCGTAGGCGTGGGCGTGGCCAGTGGCACAGTCAATATTGGCAAATGTGTCAGCTGCAGTCGGATGAAGCGCAAGGAGCGAGAGAAGGTGGTAAAAAGAGGAGCTTATGAGCAGCCAAAAGCCAAGCGAAAGGGATAATGAAAACCACGACAAAAGCACACAAGGATAGTGAAAGCTGTGCATAGGGATAAGAGCAGCAGCAGCAGCAGCAACAGGACATCAACTGGCCACAGAATGTTGGGAAGGAGTGAGCTCGCGACATAAAAAGAAAGAGAGAGGGAGCGAAAAAAAGAAGAGATGAAATAAAGTCGCAAGTTTGGTCTGAACTTTTGTGTGTTCGTGTTAATGAGATAAGCATGCAAATGGGATAATAGAATGGCACATGCAGCCAGCCAGCAGTAAGGACTAACAAACAGGAGCAGCAGCAACAGCAGCTACTCAATTAAGAGGCCAAACGTAAGAAAGAGATGGAAAATGTCTGGCTTAGCTGCCGTTCATCATCGTTTATCTTAATAAACCGCGCACTCAGTCAGACATTAAACCCCAAAAAAAAAAGGAGAACACCAGCGAAAAAGTCCTTTTGGAAAATTGCTTAATTTGCAGTTGCTCTCTGGACGAAGGGGGCATATAAAATCAGAGCCTGACAAAGCGAATGGCAACGTGTTTGCTGAACGTTGCAAGGAAGTCGGCGCACACGTAAAAATGTGTTGATAAAACGCACAAAGCCCGCGTTGATGATTTCAATTTATATATATCCACCAAGTGGAGCTCATCTTCAGTTGTGCACACGTAGAAAAGGACGTCGTCAGGCAGTCAGAGTAGTACTTCACTTCCATCTCCTCTTCTTCTCTTCCACTCTCCCTCTCTCTCCCACACACATTACTGCAGTGAATTTGCTGAAGCATCTCACGTGCAACATAATTTTTCCGAGCGACTTGCCGACGACGAAACGCGTTACATGAATGTTGTTCCCCCCTCCCGCTTTTCACCTCTTTCCCCAGACTACGTGGAGGATGTGTGGCATTATGAGCGTGAAGTAGACTAAATAAATTACATTTAAGCGCAAAGGTGTTACGCATTGCATGCCACACACACACACACACACAGACACATACATACATACCTCTTCTATTCCCTACCCTACTTCCCTCCGTATTCCTAGTTTGGCGTGTGTTTACCAGTCCCGTTACTTTCATCATAATTACGCCATGTCAAAGTGCAGCTGCTCATTAATTAACAAATTGAGAGCGATCTGGCAACGCTGCTCGCATTTCATATCAATAGCACGCTGCATGAATATTTCATCAAAACGAAGCTCAACAAAGGATTACTATGTGAATAATAGTTTGAAAAGAAAATAATACGGAATTGAAAATGAAAAGTGAAATAGAACAATATATATTTTCTAATTTTTGAATAATGACTTTCACATAGCAATGTATTTTTGTGTGACTTTAAAGAATTTCACAAATAATACGAATATTCAACTCTTTTTGCTAGTGTTGCCTTTTTTTAATATTCATAATATATTACATAAAATACAAAGTAAATTTAATAAGGTAATATTTACTATATACATAATTAAGGAGCGTTTTTTTATGTCCAAGTTAAAGTGTTGTTTAGTTATCGCATGAATAAATTTAAAGTCATGATAGAAGAAGTTTAACTTATTCTTTAACAGAACGTTAACTAATAAAATTTCTGTGCAATATATTAAAAAAAAATATGTCTATTATCTATACTATTGAAAATTTTCGTAGGATGGTGTAATTGTTAAATTTGATTTGTTAAAATAAGGCGATTTAAGCTAGAAGCTGGCTAAAAATAAAGAGTTAATTTAGTTATGCGACCAATAGACAATCAATAAAAGTTTTCAATGTGGCTTTATCTAGGCAAAAAGTATTAACTAATAGAATATTTTTTAATACTAAATATATTATACAAATTTCAAAATGATTAAAAATTGAAATAAACAGTTACTTAATGTTACGCCAAGTATGTTTAGTTTCAGTGAAGTTTCCTACCTAATTTCGACTTGGACTTTAACTAGAACATACTTATATAGTTTTCCTACATGTTTTCGGAACAAATGCCTTAATTTTCCGGCTTAAGAATTTGCCATTTACGCTTCAGTTTGATCACCTATAAAAATTCTTGTTTAAATATCAAAAGTTCAAATTGCAGCATAAAGATTCCAATGAAGTTTGCGAGGCTAAGCGCGACAGAAAGAGATGGAAATTGAGGTGCGGGAGGGGAGAAAACATACCTGGTCACCTTTGGCGGTCGTAAATAGTGAAAGTTAAGGCAACTAAACGCTAATATCATAAAATGTGAAGCCGAATGCATTAAAAGTGTTGGCGGTGTTGAGTGGCATTGTGAGGGAGTGGGAAGGGGGGAAGAGGCGCATGGAAAATGGTGTGAAAACTTTACTGGCATAAAAATGGAGCAACTTTATGCAGTTTTAAATGCTTTTCCACAGATATTTAAACTGAATATCGAAAGCAGACTTCCCACCCAGCCAACTCCATTGCATTGGCAACTTCAAAATGCATTCGAGTTCTTGTAAAAGTTTCTGGCAAGCAAATGGAGCAGGAAACAGCTGTCCCTTCATATCTTTTGCATATCAAAAGTATCGACGACGACAAGACGAAGTCGAAGGAAGAGAGAAGGAGAGAGAACGGAAAGGAAGCGAAGGCTCACATAACAAGAGACCCCAAGAAGACCTTCCCCCTCCTCTTCTACCCGCTGCAACATCAGTTCAATGTCTCTGTGTTAAAGTGAAATATATGCAAAGTTTTCCTATTGGGCACAGGGACACACCCAGAAAATTCTCAAAATTGCATTTGGCTTCGAAAATAGCTGAGTGTGAGTGTGTGTGTAGCTGAGGCTGCATGTTTGCATAGATGAGTGCAAAGTTACATTCAATTTATATGCACTTGCAAAAGTTTACACCAAAAAAAGTTTTTACTCAACGAAAACTAAACATTTTGTTATCGCCATGATAATGGACCCCGGCACTGCAGCGATTGAGTCCCCTAAATACACACACACACACACACACAAGGACAAGCATACAAACATACATAGATCGATACACATACATACTTATATCGATATATACACACACAAACAAGTACTTACGCTTGCTGAAGTAGTCTCAGCTTCTTTGGCTGTAGTCAAAGTTTACGGCATACGCAAATTTGAGCCAATTTTCAATGTATGGCAGGCAATTTCCAGATTTTAAATGATAAGGAAACTGTTACGATTGTTGTAAAAGTAATACAGTAATACAATTTTTTTTTGCCGTGAGCGCCTATCAATATTACTTCACCGATTAATCAACCGTCTGTAAGCTAAGGTATCGATAAAGATCATCTAAAAGCCTTCACAGTATCGATTGTCTTAACAGTACGCTCCTAATGCGCCTAATGTAATTAGCCTAGTTCACAATAGCAGAATACGCCGACTGTTCATGTTGTTGAATATGCACGACTGACTGCAGTATGTATCATAATAAGCAGCTTGTGCAAGCTAGCTTAGCAACAGGCATTTGATAGCTGCTAACAATTAAGTAATTAATATTGCTCAATGAAAATTTGAGAAGTTCGCAATTTATAGGTATGTACAATACAATGTCATATTTATGACAAGCGAATAAAATTTAAAGCATGAACAAAAGCTTGGTGTATTTTATGATATGGGTAATTCCATGACGGAATTTGTCCCGTACTCTTTACAGTAAAAATAACATCAACTGAAATAATTTGATAAATAAATAAATAAGTGAATGTTGTTCTTAAAGCTTTAGCATTATATTTAGAGCTAAGATTGATTTTAGGAACTTGTTCGTTTTACGATAAAATTATAAATTCGTTCATTTTTTGGTTTTGCGTACGAATTTGATAATTTTTCCAATTGTCAGAACAGAAAACAAAATAGAATGAAAATTCCAAAACCATTCTTAGCTCTAATTAAAGTACTTATCTAGAGCTATAAAAATAACCTTTTCTTATTTTTAAAATTGTTTCAGTTTATGTTATTATCAATGTAACATATGTACCCATATGTTAGCTTTATGTTAGCAAACTTATCGAACACTGTGATTAATAGCTTGTTAAGCACGTGGATTTCGCAACGATAACTTATCGATATCGTCATGTGGTCAAAGAAAACGAAGAAGAAGAGCAACTGACGCTTGTGAAATAAGTTCTGACGCGCAATAAAAAGTTAAAGGTGTTTCGAAAACTTAATAAATATGTGCATGCGTATGTGTTCTTATGAAATTTATTCGCAATGCGCAATTAACAAAGTTCGTCGAATAAGAGGAGAAGCAGTAAGTAAACAAACTGGCGATCAAAGTAAAGTTGACGCTACCCTTGACTTATTAACTTTGCCAGCGGCGATTGTCGGCATTATTTTCAAAGAAATTAAACAAGAGCAGCAGCTGCAGCATAAATGCATCGATTATGCCGAGTCAGTGCGGAGACCAGCCGGACATCAAAATTAATATTCTCAGCTATGCAATGTAAAAATGCCAAGAAGCTGCCTCGGATAAAGTAACGAACGAACGGAGAACAAGCAGAACGAACGTAAAAAATGAGTTGCTTTGAAGTTTTCAGCAACAAGATGCCTTTCGGCCAGCAGCAATAACAGCAGCAAAAACAACAACAACTACAACAAAAAACGAGAGGGAAAATAAAATGCAAAAAATCCAAAAAGGAAACATGGCAAACGGCATCCTTCTCATCATCAGCAGCAGCAACAGCAGCAGCTAAAGAAGCGCAAGTGAAGGAAAGAAAATCAAGTTGCGTTGCGTTGCGTTTGCTTCATCAATGCCAGAAATGGCAGAAGTGGAAGAGGAAGCACTGAACTGACTGGCTGAAGTGGAAGAGGAAGAAGTTGCTGCTGCTGGCCTGCAGGGCAAAAGCAACGTTTGCAGTGTGCATGTAATTTCTTGAATTTCGCTGAAATCACAGCGCGAACTGCGAACTGAATCAGAGGGAATGCAATTTAAGTGCCATAACAATGGAGAGATGCTGCAAAATGTTGTTATTGTATCAAATGCAAAAGGAGAGCTTAATAAGCTCTGACCGAAAAGCGCAACCCACTAATACCTGAAAGTGGGTACAAGAGTGACAGAGAGGGAGAACTACAGCGAACAGTGGCCGCAAAGAGAATGGCAAACAAAGTAACTGACGTTGCGTTTTTGTGGTTTTGCTTTTACGTTTGCACAAAGAAAACAAAAGCAGATGCAGCTATGAAGATGCAGCGACGTCGTCGTCGATGCCGACTGCGCAAGCATGCGAGAGAAGAAGAAGATGCAATTGGATGCTATATATGTGTGCACTGCTTACATATTACTCATGTGTGCCGGAGGCGTTTGTTGTAGAAGGGTAAGTAAGCGTGGGTGTGAAGAGAAGGGGAATGCTTGGTGGGGGGTGTATGTGTGGCAAAGACGTGCACTGCTTTTGTTCTGGGCTATTTGGTATCCTCTGCTGCCCCGTGGCTTATGCTACACTTTTTTAATAAATTATAAATTGCTGCAAATATATTTGCAAGCAGGGATTACATTTATCCCCCCTTCCTCTCTTTCATTCTCACTCTTTCGATGCTTGTTTGCATATCGCTATAGTTCGGCTCATGTCCCAAGTGTGCGGTTCAGCTATTGCCCCCCCTTCAAGCCCGTTTCAACTAGATGTGTGCTTTGGCATTTTGTATTCATGCTCGAGTCACGTTTTGCACATTTGTTTTAAAAGTAGTTCTTAAGGCGATCCGCCACAGCGAAATTGTGTGAAACGTCTTAAATTAACTGCAAGTGGCAAGCGCTGCAACTTGCAACTTGGTGCTTGCAACTGATGTCTGTTTTTTACCTGCCTGCTTTATTTTGTTTTGTTGTAGCCCTCGGCCAAAAGCGCTTTTTAATCAATCACACACATGTGCATATAATTCTTGTGGGGCCTCCGGGCGGCGACTGCCGCACACATCAAATAAATGTAAACGCTCAAAATAAAGAGCAGCTATATAACAACTGTACTCATAAATTTCGAAAGGCTTTCAAAAACTCTCCCTTGTCCTCCTGTGATAAAGGTTCCTTCCCTTTTACAATCTGCTTTTAATGCCGAAATAAATTCATTAAATTTCTGCGCCTTTTGTACTTTTGCCATACAATAAAAATGTCATTTTACAATGATATATGGCTTCTATAAAAAATCCCCTCCGAAATCACGTAGGAAATTTTGCGTAAACTTGAAAAAGCTGCCGGTTTCGATAATTCGTCGCGAAATGAAACATGTTCTTGCAAAGTTTTTCTTTTTGCTCGCTGCGTTTACCCATTTCATTTTCTTGCGTTTTCTTTCACTTCGTTTTTCACTTGCTGCCTGCATATTAATTTGAAATTTGTAGCATACTTTTCTTCATAGATGTGCGTGTGTATGCATGAGTGTGTGTATGTGTGTGTGAGTTCGGTGTGTTAACAAAGCCATAAATTTACAGCACTGCTGACAGTTTTCATATTTGACTTTTCCTATGTTGCATGTTTGAAAATTGCTCAAAATGTCTGGCAAATGGATTGGGCGCATATTCGACGACTTGGCTTAGCTTCTTCTTCCCTACGTTGTCCTTAAGGTTGAGATTTAGGTGCGATGACGACACCTAACAAATATTTTCATCTAAAAGTATTTTCATGTATTTTATATGAGTTGATTTTTTATAAGCTGCTTTTCATACTACATTGATTTATTGCAGGTTCCTCTTCTAAATTTACTATTTATTTAAATTCCTTCAGTATTTTACAAGTTAAATGAGGGTTCAAGTGATCTTTCTCTTTTTACAATTGCACTTATGACACTTGAAAGATTTAGTCAATTATTTATTGTGTCGACAACATTTTAATCGTTTTGATTTATATGACAGTTATGTTGGTTATATGGTGCTAAATATATGGTATACTGCTATAAGATTTACCTTTTAAATTTAAAATTTATCATTTGCAAATAAGTTGGTAAGAGGAGGCTGAAAATGTTGACGCAAAAACCTTCAAAATAATTGTATATATCGTATCAAGCAGCTTTTGCAACAGACCTTTGATAGCTGCTAACAATTAAATAATTGGTATTGTTCAATGTAAATTTCAGAAGTCGAAACTTTACGGATACAATGCAATGTTATGTTATGTTTATGTTGGCATACTTATCGAACACTGTTATTAACAGCTTGTTAAGCACGTGGATTTCGCAACGATAATTTATCGATATCGACATGTGGCCAAAGAAAACGAAGAAGAAGAGCAACTGACGCTTGTGAAATAAGTTCTGCGCATGCGTGTGTTTCTAAGAAATTTCGCAATGCGCAATTAACAAAGTTCGTCGAATAAAAGGAAAAGCAGTAAGTAAACAAACTGGCGATCAAAGCAAAGTTGACGCTACCCTTGACTTATTAACTTTTCCAGCGGCGATTGTCGGCATTATTTTCAAAGAAATTAAACAAGAGCAGCAGCTGCAGCATAAATGCGTCGATTATGCTGAGTCAGTGCGGAGATCAGCCGGACATCAAAATTAATATTTTCAAGTATGCACAGTAAAAATGTAAGTGACCTTTTCCTATTTCTAACTGTACCTATGACATTTGTTTAGTGCTTAAAATCGCCAGATGGTGCAATAAGGCTGAGTTTTTAAAGAATCGTATTTTTGTTGATTTTGTATAAATGAATTATTCTCTAAAATGCTAACGAATGAATTAAGAGATATTTTGATTGACTTTTTACGGACAGCAAGTTTATATTTATTTTTTGTAAGAGCAGACAACAATTAAGTTGATTTCAAGTTTGGCGAGGGGGGAAAAACTGTCAGCAAAGCGATGACAGACTTGATTGAAACCTTTACAATACGCATCTCAATCAGCGCCACATTCAATCAAATGTTTCGGCACAATATTTTTAGTGTGTAAATACACCCACACATACACACGCACACACAATCGCACGCACACACTCTCGCACATTTATTGTGCATTTGTTGCTGATATTTATTTACTTTCTTTGGGGGGTTCACAACATGCGACAGCATTGAATTACATTTCCATGGAATTGAACTGAACAGAACAGAACTGAAATCGACGGCACGAAGTGCAGAAAGTTTTCAGCTGCACTCGGCGTAAACTTTTCTGCTATTTCCGGTGGCAACAGCAACGGCAACAACAACAACAGCAGCAGCAGCAGCAGCAACAAGGATTCGTCCATGACGACAACGATTTTGGGCCAAATTGTGTGTGAAATTGAATTGCAATTGTCAATAATTCGTTTCCAAAAATATTTCCAATGCTGCCAAGCAAACTGATTGAGTCAACGAGCGTGGCGAAGTGACTGAAAAAGTTTTGCATTGCGTGCAACGCGATTATAAATATTCGATCTCGTCGTTTACGATGAAAACTTTTCTTTTTCTTGGGGTGCCTCAGGTAATAGCGTCTAATTAAAATCCGCTTCAAAAACTTTCTTCACTATTATTGTATTTTTTTTTTAGCCAACTGATTGAATGTAAACATGAGTCGAAATGACAATTCCCCAATCGAAATCGAAGCTGATGATGGAGAAAAGGACACGTTGGCTATGATCTCTAAATCATTTCTGCTGCAGTCATAAAATCCAATGGGGCGCAGACAATTTATTTGTTTTTTATGTGCTCACAACTAATGTGAGGAGAGGCAGTCTCTCCGTTTACATGCTGCCATCGCTCGTTGCCTGGCAGCTGGCATCAGTGCTTCAGTCTCCTCAACAAAAAGGATCTCGAATCGTGCCTGTCCAGAGTGGCACGTACCAAAAGTTCCGCAACGCAATTTTTGAGTTTTCTACTTACGTAAAATGCTCGAATCGAACTCTCTGTGTTGCTGTTTGTGTGTGTGTGTGTGTGTCATATGTTACAGCAGTGTCTCTTCTGAGTATGGGAGGAAAAACTGACTTTGCCTTTTTCTTTGGCCGCAACATTTGACACCTGCTACGCTTAGGTTTTTTTTAGACGTACTGCAGAGTGAGTAAGGGAAGATGGCTGGTGTGGTATGCCTTCCATTGTTTCCATTTTATTGTGTGCTTAAATATTTACACAATGAAAACGAAGCATTTCCTTACACACACAAACACACACACCGACACTCTTACATGTATTTATGAGTGTCTGCTCTAACACATTGTTTTTGGGGCTCAGCGTATTTGATTTATGAACATTGTTGTTTTCCTTGTTGTTCTTGTTGTTGTTGACCCCCAGCAACACACATATGACATGATATTTTATACTCGATTGCCAATTATGACCTGTTAAGGGTTTATGGCCCATATCAGTGAGTGTGTGTGTGTGTGTGTGTGTTTGCTGTGTATGTGTGTAATTGTTTGGCCTGAAGGGGCCAATCAATTGAACAAGCACTTAAGTGTCTCTCTATACAATAGCATAGCATAGTTTGTTAATTGCATCTAATATATTTAGTTAGTATTCCGGCATGAATATTACCTATAAACTTCAATTGTGCTAGAGGGTTGTTTAGTTCATCAAATATTTGCATTAAATTTGCCTTTCTCTCGCCTTTCTCTACCCTGTAGGGTGAACTGTAATTTGGTCACTTTTAAAGCGGCAACTTTGACTATTGACCACAAAACGTTGCATCGAATTTCCATCATACCACAAGAAGCTCAACGTGCAAGTTTCAAGTTCCAGCAAATTGCCTTTGGGGCGTCCAGAAGATTTACTGTTGCTGCTGGCCAAAACGCTTGCCGAATATATGTTTGCAGTTAAGTGGCAGATGTCTAGTTCAGGATATCTACTAGTCCGTTTGAGTTGCTCAAACATCTAATTGCCGAAGGCATAATTTGTGGTTTTATATCAAAGACAATCGGCAGTTAGATGTCCACTTTATTAGTATGTGATCTACTCTTTGGTCAATTTAAAAGCAAAGAGTTTTTCGTAGACTGATTGAAGTTGTCATCATTTAAATATTCGTGAGAACTGAATATCTACTAGTCGTATACCGGTTGATTTCATAAATAAATATTTTATGGATTTTAAATGAAATAAAACAGTCGGCCTTTAATTTTCGTTTTTGGCAATTTGATTTTATCGTTTCTTTTTGACTAGTCATAAAGTAACTAGATGTATTATCTAGTCATAAAGTAATGCTAAATATTTATGTATTTGTCCGTCTTAAAAGTGTTAAAATGTGTAGATCAAGTTATTAAATATTTTGGCTTTAAATGTTTTTTGAGTTGTGATTACCAGTCAGCAGCGAGATGTCCACTTCAGTCGCCTGTGGTCTTCTGTTTAGTTGATTTAAAATCAAATAGAATACCTTTAGTTGACTGAAGTTGTCATCATTTAAATGTCATATTAGTTCTTTATAGAAATCAAAATTTTACCGAATTGTAATTGTGGTAATCAGACAGGATTTTATTGTCATCTTTTAACGTTACTTTAAGGCATATTTTTGCATTTAGTCATTAAGTAACTAAATGGAATTATATGTTTTAAGGTAATGCTAAATATATTTTCTTCTTAGGGCAAGTTTTATCAAATGTTTGCTCTTATATTTTGTATAACTTGTGTTTTTATGTGAAAGGCAGCAGTTCGATGTCCACTTTAGTCCTCTGTGATCTACTGTTTGATTGATATAAAACCAACGAGTATTTCATAGGCGACGAAAGTTGTCATCGTTTAAATGCTTATTATATCTGCGTGGAAAAGTGAAAGCGTTTTATTGTCATCCTTTACCGTTAGTTTAGTTCATGATTTTGCATCTTGTAAAGTTACTAGATGCATTTTAAATAATAATAATACAATTTTTAAATAGATAATTCTCATTTTTAAAAGTGAATTTTATTGTAGAAAGCCCGTAAATATTGTCATGATTTTATAGAACAGGCATCTTAAGTTTTCATCAATTAAATTACTGCCTGAAATGAGTTGTTTATTAATTTTTATTAGAAATATATGTTTAACAAATTTAAAGTATAGGTTGGAAAATTGATTATAGCGTTTCTTTGAGGCTAGACCATATATCTAGTAATAAAGTAACTAGATATATTTTCTAGTCATAAAGTAATGCCAAATATTTATGTAATTGTCTGTCTTAAAAGTGTTAAAATGAGTAAACCAAGATATTACATATTTTGGCTTTAAATGTTTTTTGACCGCTTTGTAAAGTAAATATTTTGTCATGCTTATATTTTTCAGTATAAGTTGTGATTTTATGGGACTACCAGTCAGCGGTTAGATGTCCACTTGAGTCGCCTGTGATATTCTGTTTAGTTGATTTAAAAGCAAATAGAATACCATAGGTTGACTGAAGTTGTTATCATTTAAATGTTATATTAGTTCTTTAAAAAAATTACAATTTTACGGAAATATTATTATGGAAATCTGACAGGATTTTATTGTCATCTTTTACCGTTACTTTAAAGCATATTTTTGCGTTTAGTCATTAAGTAACTCAATGTAATTATATGTTTTAAGGTTATGCTAAATATATTTTCTTCTTAAGGCAAGTTATCATATTTTTGCTCTTATATTTTGTATGACTTAAGATTTTATGTAAAAGGCAGCAGTTCTATGTCCACTTTAGTCCCCTGTGATCTACTGTTTGATTGATATAAAACTAACGAGTATTTCATAGGCGACGAAAGTTGTCATCGTTTAAATTCTTAACATATCTGTGTGGTACAGATTTGAAATTGTGGAAATCAGACAGGATTTCATTTGCATCCCTTTACCGCTACTTAAATGCGTGACTTTGCTTCTAGTCATAAAGTAACTAGAAGCATTTTCATGTGTTAATGTAGCGGTATATATTTATCTGTCTATCTTAAAAGTGTGAAAATGTATAGATCAAGCAAGTTAATGCATATTTCTGTTTACAAGCAGTTGACTTTAATTTGTGATTTTATATGGTTGATTTAAACGCAAAAAGATTATTATAGGCTGACTAAAGTTGTAATCGTTTAAATGCTTAATATATCTGCGTGGTGCAGATTTGAAATTATGGAAAACTAACAGTTTTATTGTCATCTTTTACCGTTAGTTTAATGCATGATTTTGCATCTTGTCATAAAGTTACTAGCTGCATTTTCATGTCTTAAACTAATGCTAAATAGATAATTCTTATTTTTAAAAGTGAATTTTATTTTAGAAAGCCCGTAAATATTGTCATGATTTTATAGGACAAACATCTTAAGTTTTCATCGGTTAAATGAATGTCTGAAATGAGTATGTACAAGTCGTTTATTAATTTTTATTAGAAATAAATGTTTAACAAATTTAAAGTATAGTTTGGAAATTTGATTATAGCGTTTCTTTGAGGCTAGACTCTATATCTAGTAATAAAGTAACTAGATGTATCTTCTAGTCATAAAGTAATGCTAAATATGTATGTATTTGTCCGTCTTAAAAGTGTTAAAATGAGTAGATCAAGTTATTTATTACATATTTTCGCTTTAAATGTTTTTTAAGTTGTGATTACGAGTCAGCAGTGAGATCTCCACTTGAGTCGCCTGTGATCTTCTGTTTAGTTGATTTAAAAGCAAATAGAATACCATAGAGTGACTGAAGTTGTCATCATTTACTATAAATGTCATATTAGTTCTTTATAGAAATCAAAATTTTACCGAATTGAAATTGTGGTAATCAGACAGGATTTTATTGTCATTTTTTACCGTTACCTTAAAGCATATTTTTGCGTTTAGTCATTAAGTAATTGAATGTAATTATATGTTTTAAGGTAATGCTAAATATATTCTCTTCTTAAGGCAAATTTTTGCTCTTATATATTATATAGCTTGTGATTTTAGGTGGAAGACAACAGTCGGATGTCCACTTTAGTCGTATGTGATCTACTGTTAAGTTGAAATAAAATCAAGCAGTATTTCATAGCCGAAGGAAGTTGAAATCGATTAAATTCTTAACACATTTGAAATTATGGAAACCATACAGTATTTGATTGTCATCTTTTACCGTTACTTAAATGCGTGACTTTGTTTCTAGTCATAAAGTAACTAGGCGCATTTCCATGTGTTAACGTAATGGTAAATATTTATTTGTCTACCTTAAAAGTCTGAAAATGAATAGATCAAATTAATGCATATTTTTGATTACAAGCAGTTGACTTTACAAAGTCCGTAAATGTATTCATTCAGTTTAATTTGTGGTTTTATATGGCAGTCAAGCAGCAACTAGATGTCCACTTCAGTCGCCTATGATATACTGTTTGGTTGAATTAAAAGCAAATTGTAATTCATAGGCGTCTGAAAGTTGCCATCGTATTTCATAGACGATGGAAGTTGTCATCGTTTAAATTCTTAACATATCTGCGTGGTAAAGGTTTGAAATTATGGAAAACATACAGTATTTGATTGTCATCTCTTACCGTTAGTTTTATGCATGATTTTGCATCTAGTCATATTGTAACTAGAAGCATTTTCATGTGTTGAACTAATGCTAAATAGTAAATTCTCAATCTAAAAATGTTATATTAAAAAGCCCGTGAATAATGTCATGCAAATAATTTGCTGAGTAATTTGTGATTTTTTATGACAGACGACATGTCGATTGTCTGTGATATACTGTTTGGTTGATTTAAAAGCAAAGAGTATTTCATAGACTGATTAAAGTTGTCATCATTTAAAGATTCGTGATAAATGAATATCTACTAGTCGTATTCCAGTTGTTTTCATAAATAAATATTTTATGGATTTTAAATGAAATAAAACAGTCAGTCAACTTGATTTTATCGTTTCGTTTTGACTAGCCCATATAATAAAGTAATAAAGTAACTAGATGTTATTTCTAGTCATAAAGTAATGCTAAATATTTATGCATTTGTCTGTCTTAAAAGTGTTAAAATGAGTAGATCAAGTTATTACATATTTTCGCTTTAAATGTTTTTTAAGTTGTGATTAGCAGTCAGCAGTGAGATCTCCACTTGAGTCGCCTGTGATCTTCTGTTTAGTTGATTTAAAAGCAAATAGAATACCATAGAGTGACTGAAGTTGTCATCATTTACTATAAATGTCATATTAGTTCTTTATAGAAATCAAAATTTACCGAATTGAAATTGTGGTAATCAGACAGGATTTTATTGTCATTTTTTACCGTTACCTTAAAGCATATTTTTGCGTTTAGTCATTAAGTAATTGAATGTAATTATATGTTTTGAGGTAATGCTAAATATATTCTCTTCTTAAGGCAAATTTTTGCTCTTATATATTATATAGCTTGTGATTTTAGGTGGAAGACAACAGTCGGATGTCCACTTTAGTCGTCTGTGATCTACTGTTAAGTTGAAATAAAATCAAGCAGTATTTCATAGCCGAAGGAAGTTGAAATCGATTAAATTCTTAACACATTTGAAATTATGGAAACCATACAGTATTTGATTGTCATCTTTTACCGTTACTTAAATGCGTGACTTTGTTTCTAGTCATAAAGTAACTAGGCGCATTTCCATGTGTTAACGTAATGGTAAATATTTATTTGTCTACCTTAAAAGTCTGAAAATGAATAGATCAAATTAATGCATATTTTTGATTACAAGCAGTTGACTTTACAAAGTCCGTAAATGTATTCATTCAGTTTAATTTGTGGTTTTATATGGCAGTCAAGCAGCAACTAGATGTCCACTTCAGTCGCCTATGATATACTGTTTGGTTGAATTAAAAGCAAATTGTAATTCATAGGCGTCTGAAAGTTGCCATCGTTTCGATGTCTGCAAGTCGTATATTAATTGCTATTAGAAATAAATAGAATACATTCAGCATTTTATTGTCGTTTTTGGCAATTTGATTTTAACGTTTCTTTTGCGATTAGACCATATACCCAGTGATAAAATAACTAGATGTATCTTCTAGTCATAAAGTAATGCTTAATATTTATTTAATTCTCTTTCTTAAAAGTGTTAAAAAGAGTAGATCAGTAGTAATTCTTACATATATTCGCTTTAAATGTTTGTTGAGTTGTGATTACCAGCAATGAGATGTCCACTTGAGTCGCCTGTGATCTTCTGTTTAGTTGATTTAATAGCAAATATAATACCATAGAGTGACTGAAGTTGTCATCATTTAAATGTCATATTAGTTCTTTATAGAAATACAAATTTTACTGAATTGAAATTGTGGAAATTAGACGGGATTTTATTCTCATATTTTTCCGTTACTTTAAATCATATTTTTGCGTTTAGTCATTAAGTAACTAAATGGAATTATATGTTTTAAGGTAATGCTAAATATATTTTCTTCTTGAGGTCAAGTTATACCATATTTTTGCTCCTATACTTTATGTAACTTGTGATTTTAGGTGGAAGACAACAGTCGGATGTCCACTTTAGTCGTCTGTGATCTACTGTTTATTTGATCTTAAAGTAAGGAGTATTTCATAGACGATGGAAGTTGTCATCGTTTAAATTCTTAACATATCTGCGTGGTAAAGGTTTGAAATTATGGAAAACATACAGTATTTGATTGTCATCTCTTACCGTTAGTTTAATGCATGATTTTGCATCTAGTCATATTGTAACTAGATGCATTTTTATGTGTTAAACTAATGCTAAATAGTAGATTCTCAATCTAACAATTTTATATTAAAAAGCCCGTGAATAATGTCAGGCATATAATGATGTGTAAATTTGTGATGTGTAATTTGTGATTTTTTATGACAGACGACATGTCGATTTTATTAGTCTGTGATATACTGTTTGGTTGAGTTCAAAGCAAAAAGTATTTCATAGGCGTCTAAAGTTGCCATCGTTTCAATGTCTGCAAGTTGTATAATTGCTATTAGAAGTAAGTGTTTTACACATTTTCAGTTATAGAATACATTGAGCATTATCGTTTTTGGCAATTTGATTTTAACGTTTCTTTGCGACTAGACCATATATCTAGTCATAAAGTAACTAGATGTATTTTCTAGTCATAAAGTAATGCTAAATATTTATGTATTTGTCTGCCTTGAAAATTTGTAAATTAGAAGCTCAAGGTTTTGCATACAAAGCCCATAAATATCGTCATGTTTATGTTTGGCAGTATAATTTGTGATATATGACTGACATGTCCACTTTCGTCGTATATGATTTACTGTTTAGTTGATCTAAAAGTAAGGAGTATTTCATAGGCGACGGAAGTTGTCATCCTTCAAATACTTAACATATCTGCATCGCACAGATTTGAAATTATGTAGAACATACAGCATTTTATTGCCATTTTTTATCATTACATTAATATATTTTTTCGAGTCATAAAGTAACTAGATTTAATTTTAGGTCTTAAAGTAACGTTAAATATTTATTTATCTGTCTTAAAAATGTGTGTCATCAACTTTAAATTGTGATTTTATATGGAAAACAATAAGCAGCTGGATGTCCATTTTAGTCAATTATGATCTGCTTTTTGGTTGATTTAAAAGCAAAAAGTATTTCATAGTTGTTTAATGTTGTCATCGCTCAAATGTCTGCCAGAATTGTCATAGTCATATAATATATAGTCATATATCATATTAGTTGATATTATGAATGTTTTTAAATTATGGAAAAAATGATTATTATTTTATTGTCATCTTTACCGTTACTTTAATGTGTGGTTTTGTACCTAGTCATAAAGTAACTAGATGCATTTCCATGTGTTACTGTAGTGGTAAATATTTGCTCGTCTATCTTAAAAATGTGAAAATGAATAGATCAGCCAATCAGAAGCTAGATGTCCACTTTAGTCATCTATGATACTGTTTGGTTGATTTAAAACCAAAAATATTAACATAGGCTGACTGAAGTTGTCATTATTTATGTGGAATAGAATGGAAAAATGTTTTACGGATTTGTAATTATGGAAAACCCTGCTTTTCTTGTCATCTTTTACCGCTACTTTGTAGAAAGATTTTGCATCTAGTCACACAGTAATTAGATGGATTTTCTTTTTATAATGTAATGTTAAAAAGTGTATTCTTAAAAGCGATTTAGTGAGTCGGCCACTTGGTCAAGTAATTGTATGTTTTTGCTTTAAATGCATTTTACAAAGCTCGTAAATATCGTCGCTTATGTAGCAGTAAATTCGAAAACTCTTTTGCTTTTGAAGTAGATGTGCAAAAAGCGTTTTATTGTGAGGAGTCACTTTTCTTGGGTCCTTGGCCAATTGAATATTTCATGACATTTGTCACTTTGCATGCAACAGACATTCGTTTCCTGTTAACAACAGAACCAGATCATACTCCAACTTGAGAGCTCTCTCTTTCACTCTCGTCTCAGCGTGTCGCGCTTTTGACTGCCTTCTGAGAAGTTAACTCTTCAAACGTTCCTTCCCACTTTTCTATCTACTCTCTCTACCACATATTGCTGGGGAAAAAGGCTTTTTTGCGTATTCAGCATGTCAACTGTGGAAACTCAATTTGCCTAAGTAAATAAACGGAATATGAATGTTTAATTTATTTTACGAGCATAGATATTAAATAAACACACAAGTCAGTGTCAGTTGTGTGTGGTGTAAGTTCCGCATATGTCGTAAAAAAAAGTTTCCCAGACGGCAAATTGATGTCGGTGGCAAAAGCGTTTGCTTAAGCTAAACCCAAAAATTTGCAATTCGTAAAAGTTGATCCGGTTATTACGCTTCTCTTACATCGATTGCTCAATCTCAAAAGAAGTTTAATTAAATCGAAACGAAGTAGATACAGGGAAAAGATAGATAGAGATAGAGAGAAAAGAAGCAGATAAATATTTTCATGCATTTGATTTGCATCTACTCTGAGAGCTCTTCAGTTAATACAAATCTCATCGCTTGTATTGACGGTGGTTAATTAATTTTAAAACAATTTTCGTTCTCGACAAACAAAGAACATGTCGAATGAAATGTGGGGCAAGTAAATAGAAAAATAGAGAAGTCGACAGACCGCAAAATGAGTTGGGAAAAAGAGAATAAGAGCCTGCGGCTAATTGCTACCTGTATTTACATTTCTCATTTAATTAAAATTGTCATTTCAATATTTTTCACATACTTTTTTAATTAAGCCACAATTGCTGTCGTCACAAGTGGCGTATACGCAATGTGAGTTAAACTTTATCTTCAATCAACGTGCAGTCCATAAAATTTTTTGTTGCGTGACTCATAATTTGTTGTCGACTTGTTTACATCGCCGCCTCCCCTCTCACATGCTGCTCTGCTGCTCATAATGATGCGCGTCTTTTTATTAATATGAATACTGTGTTCCGGATGAAAGATTGGCTTGCGTTCGTCGTCGTCCTCCTCCTACACATAAAATTCTAAACGTTAAATTTGTGAGCTTCTTTTATATGACCAGATCGTGTGCATTACAAGTTGTAATCGGTCCTGTTTATGTTGCTTTTGACGGGACATGTTAAGTGGATGGATTTGTGCGCGCTTAGCAAATGTTATGCCAGATGAAGAGAGCTGCAATTTGACAAAGTTTTGCAACAGTTTCGACTTGTTGGCAGATAGAGGTATGAAAAAATGTTTAGGAATTTGTTTTGCTTTTTTTTTTTATAATGCAAAAATGAAGTCCAGAAAGGGAAAAATGAATGTTTAGCAATGTAAATGTCTGGATATCATTATTTATTGCTATTATTATTGTAGAATATTAATCATCGAATATGAATTCACAAATGAAAGTGCCGTTTTTAGCGATCAATTTTTGTTTTGTATAGCACTATATCTAAATAGAAGCCTCAATAATAAAGACCAAATAGCAATTTGACCTTACATCACTAAAATTAAAACAAGTAAAACAGCTCGACTGTAATATACTCCCTGTCCATTTTGAATAAATGCAAAATGGTGCGGTATTAATTTTAAAACATATCACAAGAATATACCAAAGGCAATATTTGGTATGTTGATATAGTACTACATCGGCTATTCGCGCTTATCAAAAATGTATATACTTTCTGCTTGTTACTTACATTTAATGGAGGCACAAAGATATAGTGAACTACAAATAATGAAAAAATATTCTAGATTTATTCTCAATGATATTCTCAATGACTTTTCATTAAATTAGACTAAACAATACATTTTGTGCATTCATGCTCCAAATTCAATTTTGTTTGCTAAGCAAACAACTCACATAAACTTTGAAACTTGTAATACACTTGTTATGGGTGCTTGTTGAAATCGAAAATCAAACAAAACATTTCACAGCACGTTTTGTTTGCTTTCTAGCAGCTGTCACCTTGATGCATTTGGATCGTTGTTTAAAGTGTGGTAAGATTTGTGTTGTAACAGCAGTTGGTTGCTATAAAAGAGCTAATCATTAAGCAGAGAATACAGTTCAAGTTGCGACTTGTAGTCAGTTAGCCATGCAGATCATCTCAGTTGTCACCCTGCTTTTGGGCAGCATCTTTGCCTACTCATTGGCAGTGCCACAGTATGGTAGCGGACTGAGCGCAGCTCTGGCACAATTGGCTCAACAGTTGGCGAAGGAGCAGGGAAATACCACAATCAAAGTGGGCAACAATTCAATCATTGTCTCAGGTGTATCTAGCTCAATTGCCAATGCTCATATCGATGCTGATCGTAACCAGAGCAATGGTTGGGGTAACAATGGCTGGGGCAACAACGGTTGGGGCTACTACAATGGCTACTGGCGCGGTGTTCCCGATGAGGAAGTCGAGTCTGATGAATATGCTGCTGAAGACGCAGAACTCGAGGCTGAAATCCAAGCTGCACTTAACGCCCTCGACCACGATATAGCTGAAGATGACTCTGGGGAAGGCGCTGAACACGACGAAATTGAAGACGACGCTGAGAAAGGCGCTGAACACGACGAAATTGAAGACGACGCTGAGGAAGGCGCTGAACACGACGAAGTTGAAGATGACGTCGATTCCAAGGAGGAATAAATATCTAGAGAATTCTTCAATGTTCCCTTTAAAAAAAATGTGTAAATGAAAATGCAATTTAGAAGTTGTTCATCTAGTTAGAGTAATCAAATAAAAAAATGTATATTTGACAATCAAATTGAAATGAAATCGATCAATAAACATTTCACAAACTCTTAATCCTCAAACACACACACACACACATACATGCATTCAAACTGACAAACAGACTGGGAATCAAAGTTCAAAAGTTTCCAACTCGTCCCGTCCATTTGATTTAATTTTCATAAATTCATAAAACCATTTGTGTTCGCATCAGTTCAGTTCAGTTCTGTTTTGGGTTTTGTTTATTGCATGTTGCTGTAAAGGGTTTTACGGAATTTGCTTAAATGCAAATATTGTTGCGAGCATTCAGTTTTTAGCTATGCATTTTTATTTGCCAACTATCATTTAATATACATGCATACTATTCTATACTATATATCATATTTTATGTGTCCAGCAAGGGTTCCGACTGAATGCTGAACTCACTTTCAGTCTATCTGTTTGCAAAACATGGCAAAATTCTCGCGGGTGGTATAAAATACCGAGTACATTTTCCATAAATGGATGGAATTGCACATTAATATTTGCAGCAAAAGTTTCGTAAACTAAAGCGAAGAGAAGGAGGGCAAAAATACAGAATATATGCATATGAACATTTGTGCAGAGATGTGCTGCTAATTGTTAGTTACAACTGATAACTGTGAACTGTTAGTTGGCATCTGCTCGAAAAACTAAATATGAGGGCATTTTTCAACTGTCAACCTGACAAAATACTTTTCTCATTCTATTCTCTATATATTTCCACATTTGACTGCAAGTTAATTTTAAATGTTTTATTAAAAGTTTTCTCCTTCCTCAACCATATGTGATGGTTGTGATTAAGCATACGCCAAGTGTGACATTTATGAGTTTGGCTCGACGCCCAGAAAAACCTAGTAAAAACTTCAATGGGCAACAGTTTTGGCAGCATTTCAACGACTTGGCCGAGTGTCAACTAAAGCAATATAAATGTGCAACCAAATTGTTTTTTCATAGCCAACTTTGAAGCGATGCTTTTTTGAAATTGCCCATAGCCGAACGATTTATGGATACGAGGCAAATAAAGGAAGACAGCTCGCTGGTGTTGCTGTTGACTCTCCTACGTTTGCCACACTTAAGGATATCCAGTTGTCTCCAGAGACTGCGAACAAATCTCTTTCGAATCGCAATGCGTGTCTATCGTTTGAATTGCGACAAATGGAACGCATTAAGTTAACATTATTGCCAAACAATTTGCTCAGAATGTGTTTATTTCGCATCCTTGTTGTTGTCACATTGCTTTCGCCTGCTCGACACAACATTTTGTGTCGTTTGTTCGTGTTTTTTTTCCCTCTCACTTTCTCTGTGCCCCTAAACACAGTCGGCAACAACAACAACAAACAACACCCCTAACATAATTCCTTAGCCAATTGTGCCAACCCGAAATCTGATTAGGTTGTTGTCGGGTGTGAAGGGGGGATGAACAACTGGTGAAATCAAACAACGATAAATTGCTGAAACTTGTAAGCGATATTATCCCAAGTACGACTTCAATTTGCTTTCGTTGTTAGCCTGTTGCTGCTGCGAAATAGAGTCCTTGCTTGTTTGGGGTTTCATTTCTTTGTCGCGAGCCTCTTTTTCTTTCATTCTCTCCATTTCCCCCTAATGACAAACAGTTTGTGGCCAAATGGATTGCATGTTAAGTGGTAAATTATCTTTCCACTTTGCGCTGTTGCTTTGCAAAATAAAAGGGTTTGCTTGTAATTGATACCCATTTGAGCTACTTCCGAATCCTTATGAGTGCTATCACTAAATGGATTTGCATTTGTGCATTTAGTCGATTGATTTCAGGAGTTAAGTAGACAACACTTTTGAGCTTTGCTTTTATATTTGTTATATGCTTTCTTTGTAAACTAATTTAAGGAACTTGCTGAGTGCAGTTTAGAAATTTAGTTGGGTCAGTTTAGTAGCAGGAATCGACGCCTTCGGCGGTGCACTGCAGTTCCTGAGGATCGAATAGAGTTCCTTCGGCACAGACTACAGCATATGGTATGGGATAGTCACAGACCACATATCGGTTACAGTCATTGGGATAGGGTAGAAGTGTGCCTAGCGGAACGCCACAGCAAATGTTGGGTGTATCGGGATGTATTGTTGTCGTTGTTGAATCGGTTATTGTTGCTGTCGTGGATTCAGTTGTCGTAGTTGGTGTAGAAGCGGTTGTATCAGGCGATGTGTTGCAAGGTGTTTCTGTAGTCGTGGTGAATGGTGTAGTTGTGACAGTTGAGGTACTTTCTTCAGTTGTAGTTGAATCATCTACAGTAGTAGACTCCCGAAGTTGATGTAGAAGCGGTTGTATCAGGCGATGTGTTGCAAGGGGTTTCTGTAGTCGTGGTAAATGGTGTGGTTGAGGGCACAGGTGTCGTTGGTACTGGCGTCGATTTCGGGAGTACAGTTGGCTAGATCGGGAGACATGCATTCCAATTCCTCCGGACTAAATTCTAATCCCTCTGGACAATCGTAGCCAATGGGTATGGGTTCTTCACAAATAATATATTTGCCACAATTGTTAGGATAGGGGACGAGTGAACCAAGTGGCTTGCCACCACAAATACCGCTAGGTGACGGTGTCGTGGGTGTAACTTCAGTTGTTGTGGTGATTTCGGTTGTAGAAGTTTCGTCCGTAGTAGAAGTCTCTTGGGTTGTGGAAGTTTCGTCCGTAGTAGAAGTCTCCTGGGTTGTGGAAGTCTCTTCGGTAGTAGAAGTCTCCTGTGTTGTGGAAGTCTCCTCGGTAGTAGAAGTTTCCTGGGTTGTGGAAGTCTCCTGGGTTGTGGAAGTCTCCTGGGTTGTAGAAGTCTCCTGAGTAGTAGATGTCTCCGGAGTTGAAGACGTCTCCTGAGTGGTAGATGTCTCCTGAGTTGTGCTTGAAGTTGGCGTAGTTCCCGTTGAACCAGGCGTGCAGTTGGCCAGCGAGGCGTCCATGCATTTGCGTTCCTCGGCGCTAAACTCTTCGCCCTCGTCACAGTCAAAGGCCGAGGCAATGGGCCGATCACATTTGATATACTTCGAGCAATCATTGGGATAGGGAACAAGTTCTCCGTCAGCAGCATCGTCACATGGACCCTTTTGGGGTGGTGGACGTGTAACAGCGGTCGTGCTTTCAGGAGTGGTAGACTCGGGGGTGGTTGATGTGTAGTCCCAGCGACAAGCATCGTGCGGAACATCCGGACCGCAGGCGCCCACTATCGGATCGTAGTATTCGCCACAGTTACAGACATCCATCATGTAGATGTAATCGTCGACACAACGAATGAACCACTGACAGTTCTCCGGATAGGGGAATGTATCGCGCGTGCTGTTCGTACAGATGGTAGGCTCGGGAGGCGGTGTAGTGTTGCCCGGTGTGGCGGTGGTGGTGGTGCTGATGTCCTGGTCGCAATCACTGTCCTCCCATCGGACGCATTGTTGTCGCTCCAGGCTAAAGTAGAAGCCCTCGATGCAGTAGAAGGCAACGGGTATGGGTGACACGCAGACAATGTATTTGCTACAATCGTTGGGATAGGCAATCATTTCACCATCATTGCGACCCGCACAGATGCCAGTTGGTTCCACGGGTTTTGGGCTGCTGCTTGTCGTAGGCGTGACAGCTTCTGTTGTCGTCGTTGTTGGCGCCTGAGTGGTAGTCGTTGTAGTTGATGTTGTTGTTGCTGGCGTTGTGGTGGTCTCCTTCTCCTTGCAGGCTGTGGGGGACACGTTGGGACCACAGTTACCCGTTTTGGGATCATAATATCCACCAGCACAAGGTGCTATGTAGTACTTGTCATCGCCCAGACACAGTATATACTGGGTGCAATCCTCCTCATAGGGAAACGAAGTACCCACCTCCTGACCATCGCAGAGTTGCGCAGGTCCTGCAGTGGTTGTAGTGGCAGGCGTAGTCACAGTGGTGCTGGTGGTTGTGGTTGGTGTAGTTGTTGGCTCAGGTGTGGTCGTAGTTGGTGAGGTTGTGGTGCGATCACCATAGCAAAGCACATCGTCGGCATTGTCGCAGATGAGGAAATCGGGATTGAAGAGCATGCCATTGCTACACTCACCGAGTATCGCTTCATTGTCCTTGCACTGCACATACTGCGAGCAGTTGCTGGCAATGGGCAGGCGACTGTAGTCGGGCAAACCGTCGCAGATTTGGGGATCCACATAAGGTGGCAGCGGCGTGGTTGTTGTTGTTGTGATGGTTGTGGTGGATTCAGGTGTGCTGGTGGTGCTATCATTTGGCAGTTCTGTTGGCGGTGTCTCCGTTGTTCCGACGGTTGTTGGATAGGGCTCAGGGTTACACACCACCGAGTCAGGTGTGTCGCAGATGAATAGCATTGGGTTGAAGAGCTTGTCGGGTTTGCAGTAGGCTAAATTAGTGCAGCCATTGCGACAGCTGATGTAGGCGCTGCAGTCATAGGGATACTCGTAGAACCCATTGCCCAAATACCAACAGTAATCCTCGTCTATGCCCACAGGAGGTGGACCACACGTGCCATCGTCTTCAGTGGTTGTTGTTGGTTCATCTGTAGTTGTTGTTGGTTCAACTGTGGTTGTTTTTGGTTCATCTGTAGTTGTTGTGGATTCATCTGTAGTTGTTGTGGGTTCTACAGTTGTTGTCGAGGGCTCAACCGTAGTTGTTGATGGTTCGTCTGTTGTTGTTGGGGACTCTACAGTGGTTGACGTAGGCAACGGCAGCGGTTCACATTCCGCGGTATCTGGCGTATCGCAAATTTTCAGCACCGCATTAAAGACCTTATCGTAATCACAGTAGTTGAGCACGGGCCAGCCATGAGTGCAATTAATATAGGCATTGCAATCGTAGTCATATCGATGCACCGAACCGTCTGGGTAATCGCGGCAGAATGAATCGTCAATGCCAGGCGGTGCTGGTGGTGGATCCCAGCTAGAAGTTGGCCAATTCTCTTCAGTTGTAGTCCACACAGAAGATGTAGTGATCGGTAGAAAAGTTGTATTATCTGCAGGACTGCTCGAAGTCGGTAATGTAGTTGGCACAGGTGTCGTAAAGCTGTAGTAAATGCACTTCGTATCCTGAGGATAGTTACAGACTTGTGTGTCGTTGTCCCACCACAGTGTAGCGGGGCAAAGTTTGACCGTGGGATAAAGACAATTGCAGACGAGGAATAGACTGCAATTATCGGGATAGGGCACCTGGGCACCAAACGGTTTGTCCACGCACATCATCTGGTTCTCGTAGCGTTCCTCGTTGTCACATGTGGCAGCCCACAACTCGCTTTGCATTGCCACAGTAGTTGCCACGAGAAGCAACAGCAAAGGCATCCAGTCCCAGCCTTTGGCTAGAAATATGACAGATAACGTTTATGATATATGTAGGTGGCAATTAAAATTAATATTTCTCCTACCATTCATGATGAAAATTATTTTATTATTGGTTTCAAATCTGCTTCACTATTGAGTATTCCGCACTGTTTTAAGTTCTGATCGCTACTAAAGGGGCTGCGACTGGAACACTAGCTATAAGAAGCGGTGATTAGTTCGAAACTTGGCAATTTAAGTGATAAGATATTATGGCTATTATTATTATTATAGTCGAGTATCTATTAATTATTTAAATTGATAATGCCGGCACGAGTAAATGATGTATGATATGTTTGCATTCTTATCTAGTTGCTTCCATACGTTACTCGTATGTACGTTTGTTTCTTGTATTCTAAGAACGAAGGTTAATATATGAGCTAATTGTGGGTAAATAATACGTATTTGCACGAGTTCCTAACTCTTATCTATCTGGACAGCTTGTTTCCTTTAAAATCATCACACAAGATTGTAGTTTGATTCATCAGTTCTGCAAATATAGCTGCAGTTTCAATGAAAATTTGTTCAAACATTTTGAAGTAGGCAAAGTAATCTTTAAATTACGCATATTTCTAGGGAATCACACGATTGTTTGTTTGTGCATATTTCTGAAGAATTGCCAAAGATAGATTAAAGATGGCAGATATATAAATGCAGCGATAAGGAAATTGATATTGATGGATTATTTTGAAATTATTTCCGGTAACAAAAATTAGATTATTTTGATTTAAATACATATTAGCAAATTGGTTTATTTTAATACACCATAGAATTCATAGTTTTATATATATTTATATTACGCTCATGTGCAAACAAAATCTTCTAAACTAAATAAATAAATGTAAGAGCATAAATTACTTAAATTCTGAATATTTAAAAACACTTGAAAGATTAACATGATATTTTAAGACCTACCTTAAAGTAGACTTTAAAGATTGCATAGATTGTAATTTTACTGGCACTTTCGCATGTCGAATGTTGAAAGGTAAAAATGATTGTGTTTGACATGTGTGGAACGCTTATTGCTGTTGTTATTACACTTATTGCTGTTGTTGTTTGTTGTTTTAATGAGGCAACGTGACCTCTCAACGAGTCCTCAACTCGACTGCACTCGGTGAGAATTTATGTGCGCCATTCTAAGCTTAAATTACAGAAATAAAAAATGCGAACATAAACATAAATGAAGCCAGAAACTCTAACGCGCCGGCCATTAAAATAAAGCGACAAAACATGAGCAGTAAACAAAATTGGCACAAAACTCGCTAGCCAATAAAAGACTTTGCTTATTATATTTTCAAAAGCACGCGAAAAGAAAAGGAAGACTGAGGAAGGGAGGGGAAGAGAAAAGTGCAACTGCACTCCAAACGACAAATAACTTGAAAACATAAATCTATTTACCGAATTGCTTTCGACTTTCGAGAAAGTAGCCTTTTGTTGGAGCAACGCAAACGCTGCTCTCGAACTACGTGAAAAACATTAAAATAAATATGGTATTATTTTTTTTTTTTTTTTTTTGGCTACTGTTATAAGAAAAGCACAAATAAATAGTTTACTCAGGTGTTTCGACTGCAATTGAATTTTTGCTACTTCAATAGCATCGAATTCAACGAAATTCAATTTCAAATCGGAATGGAAAGTAAATAGTTTAAGCAGTTGAAAAAAGCTAATACTGTATTATAATGAAGTTTGTCGTAACTTCCTCAGATACGTTCTCTCTAATGGCTTTAATAGCCATCCAAGCAAATTGCTCGATGAGAGCCATTTTTCAGGTTGATCTGTTGGCCGCTGTCAAGCGTTTGATCTGCAACAGATTGAACTATCAATTATGGCCAGGCGGACGTGACTGTCTCAACATTGCCTGCCTGCCTGGGGGAGATGCTACTTTGGTAGCTGGAACGAACGTTTAGTTACAGCTGAGAACCTGTCGTGCTGCATCAAAAGAAAGGCGAACGTCTGAGCGAGCAAAGGTGTACGTGTCCTACATGTGCAGCAGCAGGAGTTGCCCTTTTGAGTTGCCTTTTGTTTTTACGTTGCTTTTGTTGTTTTTCGTGTGTGCTGCATGAAATTGACCTCGTCCTCCTCCTGGTTTGGTGCGTGTGTCGCTGAACGAGAATTGAACAAGCAGCCAGAGTAGAAGTAGCAAGAAAGTCCTCTTGTCCTTGGTTTGGTGTGTGTTTCACACGGCTTACGTGAGTGCTGGCTTGATTCATGGGAGTAAGGGAATGAGGGAGGCCAACCTAAGATGAAACGCCACAAATCAGGCTGCATACGCTGCTATCAAGAAATTACACTCAAAAAGTGTAGCAAAATCAAAGCTACATTCACTCAAAGTAAAGCAAACTCTAAAGTCAAAGACACAACCCCTCCATCAAACATACTACATACATACATAGGACATGTGCTACTTGCTTTGCCCTACCTGCATGTCGTTGTTGTTGTTTTGTCTTTTGCAATTTCTCTTAATTAAAATCCAATGAATCTCTGTTGGTGAATTTGCATTTTCACTAACCCGTCTTCTTCTGTCTGTATCTGTTATGCGATATCCATCTCCATTTCTTTTTTATTTCATTTCTTGTGTCTTTGCTCTTGTTGTTTGTGTTTTTGCTATCAGCTCTTTTTATAGCATACATTTTTCCAAAATTACAATATACGAGTGCAGCCTGTTTTCATAAGAGAGGTTTCATTCGGAACTGATTGCAGTAGAGTTTTGCTTCATTTAAATTATTCAGTTTTCTGACTTTTGTTCTTTATTTGTTTGCAATATATTTTAAATGCCAGAGATTGATGGTAATTTATCAGACATATTGATAGTCCAATTTTACATGCATACATACACCATTTATGAATAGTTAAGGTATTTCCATTCTTTACAGCAACAACAAAATTTTTTTCTTTGAATATTAATTTTCCTTTTATGGCTTGTGGCCATATCATACTATTTCAAGAGTCTTTTCACTTTTGTTTCACCATTTTATGTTTGTACACTCTATTAACTTTGATAATAACTGTAAAGTTATTGGATTAATGCAGGTATTTTTTAAATTAAAATAAATATTAACTATAACTCCTCGTTGTGTGAATAAGACCAAATAATCTATGTAGAAGGCAATGAAACTGATCTGCGTTGTGATCGTCCAAGATGTTAAGTATGTGCTAGACCCATTATATTATTAATATTAAGCTTGTGGAATTGACAGTAAGAGACAACTTCCCCGACCCGATATGTGTGAAAAGTGTTTAATAGGAATATTTTAATTTTTAGTACATAGATTAAGAAAAAATGTGATGGATCTATTAAAGTCAAAACTTGAGTGTTGTTTTTTTACTTGTTTTAAATATTTCTGGTATTCATTCATAACTATGTGAATAATGAAATCAAAGCTGCTGGAAAGGTTCTGATAAATAAATATCTTGCTAAGTTGTTTGTCAATTATAATTATCTTTTATAAAATCAGTTACAGACTAAGTAAAGCTTTTGTCTCTAAAGACTTCTCATTTATTCAGCTCTGCATCGTTTGCCTAGTGAAGAAGTTGACTAGAATTCCAAGTGCTAAAACTCTTATAAAAACGATGTTAAACTGTCCAATTGAACTCGATTCGAACAACTTGAAACTCATTTTAGAATATTTCGAAGTTTGCAACTGCGCCGACGCGCAAAACTCTTCTCTGAGAGTTTTTTCTGCTCTTTCAATTTAGTCGGCTTTTTTTTTCTTTTCGAAAGCCGAAACAGAGTTTTTAGTCGTGTTAGTTCGTGTGATTCGAGTGCGAAAGTAAACAGCGAAAGTGAAGACGAATTTGAGGACAGTTGCGTTTCAGCTGATGCCGAAAGCAAAAGCCTGCGGAAACGGCACGGAATACTGTGGCTCAAGGAATTTCCAAGCCAGAATTTTACGTAAATATGAGGGAATTACAGAGACAAGATATAGGCAAAGGAAGGAAGGTGGGAAAATTTCACAATAAATATTATCTAAATGGCAATAAGACAAGACGTTCGTTGTCTGTGCGACACGCTGACCCCAAATAGGGCACAGGAAAAACTTTGCATACATTTATATAGGTGTGAAAATCAACACAGCGCACAAACAAAATTGCTGCATTTCGTGTGGCAATGCAATTAAAAATGCCTTTGAACAAGAACAAATTAATTGCCAAAGGAAACAGTTGCCTCCCGTCTATGCTATTTTTTAATTGAGCTAAGGAGCATGGCGAGAGAGCAGAGAGTGCGCCCGGCAAAAGCAAACAAAAGCGTACAAAGCTGCACAACAAGGGGTAGCCTGAAGATTAGCCGCAAGTGAGTGAGACAGAAAGGGAAAAGTATAAAGATAGAGAGAGAGAGGGAGAGGAAGAGGGAGAGCAAAAGAAGTTTCAACATGCAAATGCAGTGATTTATGGCAGGCGGCTTCAACTGCCCGCAATGGCCCCAATGCCTGCCTGGCAGCCGTTATGCACTTGAGGCATTTGTTGCATGCAACAGCAGCAGTGGCAGTGGCAGTTACAGGCAGGCAGAAGGCAGCCTGGAGGTGTGGTTGTTGCAGGAAACGGCGTGTCGGATGTGCATTCTTTGGCCTGGCCCCGATGATTGCCAGGCTACTTTAGCAAGAACATAACAAAAAGCAGAACAGCGCACCGCATTTCCCTTACACTCTTTTGCTCTCCTTTATCTCTTATTAGTGAAGCGCTGGCAACACAACGAACGTAACTATCCGAGCTCTCAGTCATTCATCAGCGTTGGGAATGAAGAGCAAAAAAAAAGAAGAACCTCATGAAAAACATGCGCTGAAGTTTTCTTCTGCTGCACGTTGACAAAATTGCAAAATGGCAGCGCAGCGCCGCACAGCGAGTTGGAGTTCGACAGAGGGTCTGTTGGCAAAAAGGAAAAAGCCAAATGAAGCATTTGGAAAAACACACGGAAAACGCTGCAAACTGCGCTGTGGGAAATGTGTGAAATTTCCCAGCTGCAGTGCAAGACACAAAAAAAACGAAGTCTGAAATGAAAACGAGAAAACTGTTGAACAACTTTTCGGCGACATTGCTTAAAAATTTAAATTTTCATTTTCTGCAGCAAATTGGAGAAAAAGCCGAAAACGATGCCAGAGAACTTTTGTCGCGAGAATGGCAGCAAAAACTTTTTTTTCTCTTTTTGTTTCAACCACAAAGCGTCTACTTGTTGTCGTTGGTATTGTTGTTGCAGTTGCAGAGTTGCCGGCGTCGCCTTCAGTTTCAAGTGCGAATTGCATTCTGCTTTTGTCGCATTTGCGGTTGTGTTGAGGCAACTAAATTTTCTAGCAGACACCGACAGCCACCTGCTCAACAGCAGCAGCAGCAGGAAAAAACCTGGCTAACCCAAAAGAGCGTAGACCAGACTAACAGGAGGCAGGCAGCAGCCTGTAGGCAGCTTGTTACCAAGTGCACTTCAAGCCAACAAACCTCTCGTCTGTCCCCCTTTTAACCCGTAAACGAATTTTTCGGTTTGAATTTATGAGGGGAAACGAAATGAAGTGCACTTGACACTCTCCGCACTCTTTCGCTCTCTCTCTCTCCCTCTGTATCTCCTTTTCTTTGCCACTTCACATGGCACTTGACTCACTCGACGCGTCGCTGGGGTGGCGCCACAGCAATGTTGCAACACCACAACACACACAGCAGAGAGAGAGTGTCATTTGCAGTTTTTCGCCGTCTGCGTCTGTAAATGTTTTATTTGAGTATTATAACTTTGACTCTTTAGCAGCAGAAAATGTGTCAAAAGGGGTTGACGCAAAGCGTTGCAAGTTATGCTAAATAAACACTTTGATTTGTTGTCAATGCTTTGATAAGCGACAAGTGCACTATTCGATAACAAAGCCAATTATTTGATTAACTTTTGAGAGCATTGAGGTCAATGCTCCACAAAGCAGTTCAACTGTTTAAGCGCTACACGTATCGTTGCCTAATGCTTGTTAGCTTGTCCGCTTTGGGCCACAATTGAGGTTTTGCAGGAAATGCCCCGCATATGTCCCAACACTTGCCACAAAACCACGCCCCCTCCACTCCCAACACCCCGCCCGCTGCCTCCCACTGCTGTTGGCGTTGAACCATGATGAGTGCTGTTGTGGTTTGTTGGCACTTCTATTTAAACTTTTATTGCTGCTCAGTTTGCCAAAAAGGTCAGTCAAACACAAGTAAGAAAGTAACAGTGTGCTCGACCTTAAAATACCCGCTACTCATGTTTAATAAAACCATATTCCACAAATATACAAAACATATGCCAAAAATAATACTGAAATACCGAAGGTTATCTTTGGTATATCGATAGATTACTACATTTTAAATATACCATAGAGTACAAAATAACATACATATATCAGATTGTCAGCTAAAGCAACTAAACAATACAGATGACTCCTTATGCCAGTTACATACATACACAAAATTGTAATACCCTTTTATCCTAAGAGTAGAGGGTATAAACAGTTAGGGGTGTAGACTGGAGAGTGGTCAGCATAAGAGGAAGGAAAATAGTTCCCTTTTCCAAATCTTTAGGCATGCATATTAATGGTTTATGTTGTTGTGTAATATTACAACTTGATGGCTTTTCACTTTAATACCCTACAAAAAGAAATACATAGGTTAGTTATAAATGTATTTCTTTGTTGCACACTAAAAATATTTATTTGCTACCATTTTCATTTGCTCATTGCACTTCCGCTTTTACATTCAATAGTTTATTTAATTGTTATTTACTTTTTGCACTTGGAAAAAGTGAACGTTGCATGCGTAATATTTTAAATGTTTATTATGTTTGCCATGATATTTATCAAATATGTATATGTATGTGTGTGTGTGTGTATATATTTCGTCTTGTTTGCCAAGTCAATTAAAATCTGAACAACCATGTAAACAACATGGCAATGCCAACGACAACAGCAGCAATTAAAACAACAACAACAGCAACAAAAAATAAAAAAGACTCACGAATGTTGTTCCGCATATGTCACAGAAATCTATAAAATAATAAAAATGCTTTTTAATTAAACATTTATTTGCGTGCATTGAATTTTAATCAGATTCCATTTGGAGAACGGATATTTGTTTAACACGCCACGAGACAAAGAGCCCAAAAGAGAGTGGGATTAATGCATTTGTTATTGCCAATTGGTTGGTTGGGGAGACGCAAGTTTGTTGTAAGCCCGCTCGTAACCGAAATCAATTAAATGCGGAGTATTTTGTGCGAGATTTCCGTTTTGTTTAACGACTCACGCAACGGCAGGCAATTCGCAATTGAATTTGGCAAGGTGGCAGTTTTATGGCCAAGTTAATGCAACATTTTAATGACGCCACCACGGCGACTCCAAATGATATTTTACGAAAATTATAATTACAATTTAAATGCGCGTAAAAGTAGATATAAATTACAACAATGCATATAAAACTTATAAAATTTATAGCCGCCTCGCCTCGCCTCGCATCGCCATTAATGCATTAAATTTAACGCCATACTTTTGCCAATGCATTCCGAATTTAATTGATTTTAATAGGCCGCTTTCGACATTTGGTTGGTCAACGGGTTTTTGGTATCGCCATCGACACATCAGCATCAGGCGAATCGATTTCTGCATTGGATTCCCGCATTTTCAGCTGCAGTTCTGTTTCTGTTGCAGGACGTCATTAATCGGCTTACAGCTGACATAAATACATTTTCCAATTGGAATTTATGCCAGCTCGCTCTCTCGCTCGTAGCTCGTGTTAATTGGAATGCAAACTGTGCTGCGACACCTGCTAAATAAATAATTCATTGCATTCATAAATTTTGCTCAAACATTGTATAAAATGTAAATATACAACATTGTATCGCCAAAAAAAGAAAACAATTAAATTTCTCTTCAATTGCAATAAAATTATATTTGATTAAACTGCAACAAAAAAAAAATCCTAAAAATTCATCACATTTCAATATTATTTGCCTTGATTAAATATCGCATTCATTGCGTTTGTGCTACGTGTCTCATGTGTTGTCATACTCATTAATGAGTTGATTAAATTAATTTCTATAGCACACTCTGTTTATGCTTTCCCTTTCTCATTAACATTCATTTGGCTAATTGGCTAACGAACATTTTGCTCATGACTTTGCAAGCTCAGCATTAAAGTTGAGACTAGAAATTTATATTTATATTAGCATATTCATATTTATGTCGAATCTATTTATCTCAAATGATAATGACCTAAGAAATGTGCTGTGTTCAGACTGTGATTGGAGTAAGCTTTGATAAAAAAGTATTTGATAAAACATGAACTTTTAAAAAATATAATATATTATATGTACCCCATAAGGGGTAGTAGAAAACTGCATTATTGTAAAATATAAATAATAAAATTATAATAATATATAAAATACATAAATTATTCTTAACGTCAACCTCTCTTATCTACCTAAATTTTATTTTGTATTAGTTTTAATAAAAATAATATTTTATACTCGCTTCCTATAAAGTAGAAAGAAAGAATTTGTCTTATTAATATACCAAATGTACATTTCGGTATTCATTCGAATATTTCGGTATATTAATTTAGTATATTTTAGCGATAATATTTTGCTCTCATTGGGAACTGCTACCGGGTATATTAATAAGTTTTAAAAAGGTTTTTGTATAAGTTCAATACTATAGATTTGTTTATTTCATATATTTTTAATACACATTAACCTGGTGTAAACGCAGCATAAAATTACTATAATTAAAATTCATTTTATTTAAGCAGCTGAGTTAGCTTTAGTGCACTGAAAATGTGATTAAAATAATTTGAAAAAGGCTTAACCCACACTAAAACTCAAAGTGCGTTAAAATGTTGTCACATTATAACTTAAAACATGCATTAATTATTAACAAAGTCAGAAGAGCGAACATTTAGCCAAATGACTCATTAAGTAAGAGTGGTTTCATGTGTGTTTATGTGTGTGTGGGATAAGTTAAAAACCATAAAGCGTAGGGAGGTCTAATGACTTGAGGACTGTGCTTAAGGTTGCAAATGTCGTGTGGCAAGTGTAGATTACACACATTTACTATAGATATAGATAGAACATAAACCCGATTAACATAGGATCCAATTTATAATATGTGCTATTGCAAGGAACATGTGGCACGAGGCAAAGGAGTGTGGCAAATGTAATCTGTAAGCTGCTCAGCTCACATGCATTTGCTATTTACACTGACCTGCATGCTGGCAAGTTTCCACTTGTTTATCAACATGTAATTTGATGAAGCTGCTCCTTCTCGTTCCTATGTCAACACGTCGTCGTCGGTATCCACGCCATGCAAATGCTCATCTGTATGCAGTTGAAGACAGACTGATTTTAAACTTAACTGAAATACGTGTGAGAGCCAAGAACCTTGTGCTTGTGTCTCTCTGTCAAAGTGTTCTCGTCGTCGTTGTCTATCGTCTGTCTCTAAGGCGAAATTTAGTTCAAATATTATTTGATATCCTGCGGTGGCCTGGCGACATTCATTGTTTGCACTGCTTTCGGATTCTACTTTTGATTTCTGAGTGTCGCAAAAAGGAAAATGCCTTCAACAGAGAGGCGTCTGTCAACAGCTGTGCAGCCTGTGCCTGTCTGTCACTTACATTGTCACTTGGGTATTGTTGTAGCCTCCATTTCACTGCTAGTCTCTCCCACGAGGAGTCTACTAACACGACATCTCTATACATACTAGATGCGCGCGTGTGTGTGAAGAGGATGTGTGTTTGTGTGTGTAATCCACAAGTGTGCGCTTGTTTTGAATGTTAATATTTGCACTTACAATTCAAGCAGGCCAAGTGACAATTTATTCGCTTTGTTGTTGCTCTCAATTTCATTGAATTGTGCGCTTTTGTTGCATCGAGTGTCAAACTAAAAAGTATTTGCGCTTTTTGCCCACTATTCGCCAAAGAAATAGAAGTGTCAAAAAAATCTAAAATTAAACTTTAGCAATGTTAAAGAAAGGTTCAAATTTGATGCAAACTTTTAAATTGCCAATTAAATGAACATTCGACTTCTTTAAGGCTGCTTTCGATCTGTTATCAGCAATTAAATGTCCCAACTGACAAGTGCAACAATTTTGTGGTTTAAGGCCCAGACACAAGTTTTGACCCAACAGTGTACAGAAAATTGCACAAGCAATTCGTCGAAAGGGATCACTTTAGAAAGCACCTTCAGAGTGATTCATTCATTCACTCACTTGCTCACTCTCTCACTACTGATTCAGTTACCCACTTAGCTGGCCCATTCAAGCTGTCATTCATTCATGCCTTAATTGCGTACAAAAGTTGCCGCTTAAGTGTTGCTCGCTCAAGTTGACATTTGTTCGTTAATTAAACCTTTTTGTTGTTGCCAACTGTGCACAGCAAGCAAATTGATTTATCTTCTCGACACCTCAATTCCGCCTCGTGCTAGAGATGCGCACTTAATGCTCACGAGGTTTGTTGAGTGCTGGACGACAACTGAAAATAAATACAAATTGTAAATCCTTCCTCGGTTGCAATTTGCAATTTAATAAATAATTATATGAAATCCAAACAAATCTCTACAAAATATACTATTAAATATTTCCAAATAGTAAAAAAATATTGAAAAAATTACTTCATGAGAAAAAAAGATGAAAAAACTTTAATAATTCAATGTTATACCAAAACAAGTAAGAAAGCTACAGTCGAGTGTACTCGACTGTGAGATACCCGCTACCCATTTTGAATGAAAGCAATATATTTTGCGGTATTATTCTCAAAATATACCAAATATACTACAAAAATACTAAAAAATATACCAAATGGTATATGTGGTATATCGATATAGTACCGCATTCAAAATATACCATAGACGGCACAATATACCAGATTGTCAGCCAAAGCAACTCAGACCCTAGTAAGTAGGCGTTTTTGTCCATACAAAAGTATTTCATTAATAACTTCGACAATTTCTATCTGATCGCAACCAAATTTTCAGAATTCATAACTAATATAATAGTTATCATACACACCAAAATTCGTAACTCTAGCTTTAAAATTACGCTTGTTAATCGATTTTTTTGATTTGCAGGGGCGGAAGTGGGCGTGGCAAAAATTCGAAATAAACTTGATCTGCGTGCAAACATAACAAATGCTGTCGAAAAAAAATTATAGCTCTATCTCTTATAGTCTCTGAGATCTAGGTGTTCATACGGACAGACGGACGGACGGACAGACGGACATGGCTATATCGTCTCGGCTGTTGACGCTGATCAAGAATATATATACTTTATAGGGTCGGAGATGCCTCCTTCTACCTGTTACATACATTTCCTGCCGGCACAAAGTTATAATACCCTTCTACCCTATGGGTAGCGGGTATAAAAATGTTTCAATATTTCAACCATATAATTTTGACAACACATAAATTTAAATATTTCCAAACAAGTAATCAAAAAACGTGCAATACATATCAATCTCATTAATTCTTTTGAGTAATAAATGTCCAGTCGATGCATTCATTGTAACATTCGAGACGAGACAATTCATAATATGATTAATGTGGCAGCCAAAATTATTCAAAGTTCAATGAAACTAATAATTTTAAATGCAGAATAACATCGGTGGCATCTGTAATTTATGAGAATTATGTCTTTACTTTATGTTAACCAACACTATGATGACTATCGAAATATCGAATAAATTTCATATAACTTATGTGGCAATATAAAAGTTAAAATGGCCGATAAATATGCTAATGGTTAAAAGTATGGGAATTGCAGCTATAACTCACGCTATGTGTATTAAATGCTTCCCTGATTTATTTACTATTTTAGCTATTGTATCTTAGCTTCTATTATCATCATGGGACTTTAAATATAATGTGAAATACTAACTTATAAACGGTGGCTCGACCCCTATCTAATGTTCAAGCACTTAATCATGTCACTCACGATAGTTAGCCCATCTCTAGCCTGCACAAGCTGAAACCTTGGATTGGAGACTGACTTAGTTCACCGAGAAAGACTGGCTGAGTTTACGTGAACCACCTACGAGGAGGACAACAACAGCTTCAAGAGCAAACACGAGTTTTAACCCCTTTCTTCGGCTTTTGCTTCACTTTTAATGGCAAAACTTTTTCACTTAACATTTACTCATAAATTGATTTTTACTTTTTAACTACCTGACTGTGGCTCTCTCTACTTCTGACACTGCTAATGGTCTGGCCTTGGGCCTTGGCCCGGTATCCTCATTGTCCCGCTTCATGCATGTCTGGCAAACACTCGACACTCAACTTGTTGGCCACAACACACAGACACACAAATACACACACCAACATCTATTTGACTGTCGCCTCGTTGTTGTAACCAAATTAGTTGGCTCTTCACATTATCAGCTCGCAGTTGGAATTTTCAATTAGTAGGTGAAAAGTGGTCAAGTTTTTGGCCGTGTCAAACGTGTTTCGTAAACAAATTATGTGTTAATTTTACTAACGAAAAAAAAAAAGAAACACAAAGTTTGTAAGGACCTTGCCAATGACGCCTCGTGTGTCCTTTGATGTTGTTTAATTATGACTTCCGGCAAGTAATCAATGTGCAAATTTCTGCCTGCTGCCTGCCTTCGCCTTTGCATGCTAATGTCGACCACAGAAGTAGCGAGTGAGAGAGACACAGAGAGAGAGAGAGAGAGATAGCTGCTTTGAGTGTGGCACATCTTGGGTGCGAGAGCGTGTTGCCAAAGTTTTTGGCATGGCAACCATAAATTTATGCAAGCATCTTCGCTTTCCCCAGCCCCCACTTTTACATTTTGTGGCAACTTGTGCGCAATTACATGAGCATTTTGTGGTTGCACATATGAAATATGCATGCAATTTTGAATTTGCCATTCATTTAAATGTTTTCTTGATTACATTCTCACTGCCCCCTCGCCTTTGCCCCCATGTCACTTCCACTATATGTTTTGCCTGCCACAACAGAAGCTGCTGCAAATAATTCCATGCAACGCTATCATTGTCTTCTTGCGTCTTCTGTGCGTATGCGGTTAAGTTTGCCAGCCAGCTTTTAAATGAGCCACAATGCCTTTGGGGCATGCAACACACAATAGTAGCAAAACCAAACAGACAATGCTGCTCTTGCACAACAAGCAGATGCTCTTTCCAATACAAAAACAAATGAAAATGCTCCGAGTGGGCTCGACTTTGATATACCCCATACTCAATTTTAATATAGTCAAAACAATGCGGTATTCTTAAAATATACCAAAATATACATACTGAAAAAATACTGAAATGTATATTTGATATATTAATACAAAAAGTGACAAAACAATGATAACTACCAACAAATTTAAAAATATGCCGAAAATTATATTTGGCATATTAATATTACATGTGCTATTAAAAAGAGTGCTGGAGTGTGCTCGACGGTGACTTACCATAATACTGAAATATACCGAAATCTGTATTTGGTATATGGATAAAACAAGCCATAAAAATTATGGCCACCAAAAAGAGTTTTAAAATATATTAATATAAAAGGTATCAAAATATAGCTAGCAAAAATACTAAAATATACCGAAATGTATATTTGGTATTGAATGTGACATATGCTACAAAAAAACTAAAGCTATATCTGAATTAGTCTCTGACGGGTATAACTAATTTCCTAATCCTAATTCAGCTCACAGTTAATATGCCTTTCTTCAATTGCTTAGCACCTTTAGGGTATTGCCGCAAATCTCTAGTTACAAAGGCTCAAAGCTAAACACTAATTACATTTGTTGTTGCATATTTGCACTCCTCATGGAGTGGTATGTTGCACGCGCCTACAATTTGTCAGTCAATCAATTTATTGTTCTTACTTACTTTTGAAGACTTTGGCCCCGAACTTTCTCCTTGGTCTCGAAAGAAAAAAAAAACAGTCTGGACACAACTTTGCCGTCAAGTTACAAAAAACTGCTTGAAAATTGAAAGTTTTGATTTATAATCTGCAAAAGTTTTTTCGCTCTCGCTTCCTCTCTAAGCGCTATCTATTGCTATCTCGCTTCTAAACTGTCTAACGGCATTGAAGTGCATAAATATCGTATATATATCTCGATTTTCTTTTTTTTTGCCTGCTAAGTTTGTGACCGCCGCGCTGCAATCAAATTGAAAGCATTTTGGCCTGAGCCATAAGTAAGGCATTGTGTGCCCCTTGGGCAAGTTGTGTCAGCGATCACGCCCCCGCGTAAAACCATTATTATCGGATGGGGCAATCAATAAATTTTTAATAATCGCTGACTGTGAAACTATCTGGCAAGTTCTTGGCTTCATATTTATGACTCGAAACTTTCGCCCTTGGCGCCTTTTGATGTGCCACATAAATAGAGCGCAGCAAGCGAGAAACCGAACTTAAAGTGCAGGACTCCGTGGCGTGGCAACTGCAACTGCAACTGGCAGCGAATTGTGTCATAAACTGTGCTTCTGTGATATCCACGTCACATCGTTCAGCTCGCAGCTTTGACACTTTTGCCCAGAGTTTGTGGCACAAAATCGATATTCTAGACATCATGTGAAGCCTCATTATGCTGCATGCAACTATAAATCACACAGATATTGTTAAATTTGTGCAACGTTGCTGCAACTTACATTTGCCACACATCAAAGCACATCACAGCTCGGCAGCAATTAAAGAAGATGCTAAATATTAAATACATTTATCACGCGCTGTTGCTTTAACATCAAAGACTTCCTTGAGGCAATCTAAAGATAACATCGCAGTTTCCGATAAATCCTCAATTTAGATTTATCTAATCTTTTGACACATTTCGTGCTACAAAGACAAATGACTCTTTAGTGTTAATAAATTATATTAAATATTTATTGCATTAAATTAAAATCTATGCTAACACTAAAGTCTAAGTCTAACTTTGGCATTGTTAAAAATAGAAAAACAAATGCCAGAAGTGCATTTAACTGACAGTTGCAGTTGCAGTTGCTGTTGCTTTGTTTGTTGTCTGTGCTTATCGCAGTTGAGTTGTCAGAAAAAGTTGTGGGAAATGTTAAAAATATTTATAAAAATCATTTGTGTGGTTTAGTCCAGATAACAAATCATGGTAGAGACATTTTCAGCCACAAAATTAAAAAAAAAAAAACTAAACAAACTCTTAGGGAAAATAAAGAAAATACACAGTTATAAAACCAAACAAAAATATCAACTATAAACTCTGCAGTTAAATGCCTTTATTCTGCGTTTAAAATTATGCGTAACAAAATAGTTTGCTAGGGATTTTTATGTCTGAGAAAATTTGCAGCTTGCACTTGGCCACATTTGTTAAGCATTTTCATATGTCTGGCGAGAAAGAGAGAGCGAAAGGGAAGAAGAGTCTAAGGAGAGGCTATCAAAATATGTTTAGAGAAGCACATTGAAGTTCTCTCCCAGTTGATGTGGCCATAAATCTCAATGTTTACCTTCTCAACGAAGCAAACAGTGAAATTAAAAATATGTTTTCTTCTCTTTTGTGTCAGACACAGCAGGATTTAGATTCAATTAAACTGTCAGCGGGACAAGATGTCCCTCAAGCCTCCCACTCGCCCACTCGACACGCCATCCACAATATTTGTCATGCCGTGCAGCGAGCATTAAATTCGAATTAGCACAAAAGCACAGCAAGGGGATCGACTTCCCTTCTCTCTCTCTTTCTTTGCCAATGATTATGCTAAACACAAAGCGAAAGATTCGATTTTAAACGCGCCCAAGATTTATCGCTATCGACGCTATCATTTTTCATGCTCCTTGACTCAAGAGGTGACTGGGAAGGGGCAGTGACAGAGAAGGAGAGAGAGGCAGGTGGGCGAGCTGTCAACAGTTTCAGTTTGAGAACCGAAAACCGCAAAGGACACGCGAAGTTCGAACTGAGCGGCCATTGAGGCCATTCAAGGACAACAAAGTGGAAACTGAAACTGAAATGCGCGAGGGCAACCACAACGACAGTCTGTCCATCTGTCTGTCAGCTGGGGACAACTGACAGCTTGAGAGTACAAATATTGGAATTGGGTGTAGTAGGTGAAGGAGATGGACACCTGTGGCTTTTGCTGGGCAATAAATCAATTTGCCTGACGTCTTGACATTACCTCTAATCACAGGGGACACGACTTGACTTCAACCAGAACTTTGCTGCCTTCTCCTTTTCATTGAGAAGGCTTTCCTTGTTGAAGGCGAAATCTGCTAATTCGAATAACTATAAATGACTTCAATGATAATCTGAAAGAAAAGGGAAATCTCTTTAAAGCTATCTAGTCTACAGATATTGTCTTCCTTTAAACTGACCAATGGAGTACCCTCTATGAGCAGGCAATGAAATGGAATCCATTAGAAGAATGACAATTCAATAGATTTGCCGTCTGAGTTGTCTGTGGGCGTGCCTGGTTGCGTTGTTGCTCAACTTCTACTTAAATCATTGCCAAACCAAGCAAAACGTTCACTTCGGCTAAAGTCAAAGTCAGAGTGGAAAATATAGAAAAAGTTTACGACCCAAATAAAACAATGTTCTGTGTGGGAAGATTGTCTGGTTGCTGGCATGACATTTTGTTGATAATTCAAAAGTTTCTCGAAAGTATTCAGCTTACACTCATTTGCAATTTGAATATGAGTGAGGGAGAGTGAGTGCAAGTGTGAGTACAACATTCATTCGTAATCAATGAATGTCAGAAACAGGCCTCATCCAAGTGCAGACAGAATGCGAATTGAAGTGCGCTCTTCGGAATTAGCCAGCGACGATTTATGACCACACTCGAAGCCTGTCTCGATGGTCATCGAGAGGATTCCGAATTCTGGCCATAATCCAGCAATTGTTTGGCATTTACACCGTCGGAATGAAGGGAATGTTCTGCTGGTCTTTTTAATGGAAATTATGCTGAATCCTTGCCAGCTTCTCTCTCTCTGTGAATGTGACTGCATTTTGGGTGCTTGAAGGCAGAGTTGAACTTTGAATCCCCCACAGATAATGTAAAGGAGTTAAGGGTTGTCATCGTCTGGCTCTCTGCAATTGACATTTATCGCTGTCGCGTACTGAGGACAACGTTGGAACAACTTAACAACTCATTAACACGCGCAATGGAAATGAGAGAACAACAACAGGAAGAAGACAAAGCAGGAACAGATCCAACAATTGTTGTCGTTTTAAATGCTGTAATTCACTTGTTACTCACAATTATTCACTCATTTACCCATTTGGATTATAACCCTTGTCAAATTAATTGAATCGTAGGTAAAGAACACGATAAAAGAAGGTTCTCATAACGAGGAATAGAGCTGCATCCCTTAGCTAATATTCTCTCAATCATAACAAGCATTTTTTCTATTCATTGATTGCTTATCTAAATTGTCCAATTCAAAGCTAAGTTTGTTTGCTTTAAAGCTATTTCCTCAAACACCTTTAAGTGGCAGGACATTGGCTACTTAAGCACACATTTAACGTATCGTTCCCTTCATCAGTCATCATGTGCCCCACTTCATCCCCTTCCCCACTCTCCTCCTAGACTCTGTTCACATGTGCGTTTGGCGCTGGGCCTAAGACAACCCGAGCACTTCTGACATAATTCCAGTTGTGCTCCTCATCTCTCCCATCCTGTTCCTCGACAATTTTTGAATAACTAATGAAGGTGCCAGAAAAACAGAAAACAACAACTTAAACAATAACAGAGCGAGAGAGATAGAGTGTGCGAGAAAGAGAGAGAAGCGGGTTAGACTCGAGTGCTTGGCCTGAATATGAAATTTGGATATTCATCCAACTGTCGACATTCATCTTGCCAACTGTCTGTTCAACTGGTTGGCATTAGGAATGCCTGTCCTTTGTCCAGGACTTATGCGTCATTGTCAAAATATTAACAGCTGGCACATTCCGAGTCTCTCAAAGAGACAGAGAAAGCAACAGAGAAAGGCAGAGAGATCATATGAGAGCTTAAGCCTCGGCTGATGATGAAAAATAGGAATTTAACTATTGTGAAATATATTTTGGCAAATAAATTTGTGAGTGACAAGTGAATGTGGGTCAAGGCGGTCAAACTAAATCCTTTCAGATTCGCACTCCTTTTCGTCTTCTGTTTCGTATCCTTGTTTTATTCTGATTCTTTGCCCCAACAGCTGTCCGAACTACATAAATCTATGAGAATGTTTTAAGGAAGACTGGGTTAAGCTTAGACTTTGGATTGTTTAAAGATTTCAATGCGAAGCTTACAAATTAAAAATGAATATATAATTTAATGTGAAAGGATTCAAGCAGCAATTCATCTCACTTTCCCAGTCACAACAATCACTCGACTTCAAATGCAGTTGCAACTTCAACGAGGCGTATAGGAGTATCGATTTCGCAGACTGGCAAAAAGATAAAGAGAGTGAGTGAGAGAGGGAAAAGAATAGAAAGGGGAACTTCACTTGGGGTGTCATCGGATTCATATGGGGGAAATCTAAATAAATTTGCTTTTGAGTAAATGAAAAACAAACAGGGAAATCAAATATTAATGTGCTGTAACGCGATTCAGTCAACAATTCAATGGATATCCAAAGGATGCTTCAGTTCAATCATCGAGGACAATTCGAGTCCTGTATTTGCAACTGATACTGTTTCAATTTTTATTTCGCATTCGGATTCGAATTCTCTGATATTGATTCGTTTGTCGAGTCTCGTTAAGCAAACAGCGGCATTTAGGAAAATCAATGCGATTTGCCGCCCGTTTATTTGTCGATCAATTGAAATGAAACAACATAAAAACTGTCATTTAGTCACTCGCAAATGAAGATAGGAGAGCGAGTATATTCGAAACTCTAGTGAGTATACTCACTCTCGCACGCTGGTTAAATATTTCCATTTTTCAGTTTCAGCTTCAGTTTTTTTCTGGCCAGTTTAGTTATCCTCGCAATGTCACCATGAAAATGCACGGAATAGCTGCGGCAGCGTCTGCCTCCAAATGGAGACGTCTCCATCAACATCAACAGCTGCCTCACCTCTCCCCATCTCTCATCATTCTGCTTCTCGTTAGTCTGACGTGGCACAAAAACCTTTTTTGGTATTCAAATGTTATTTTTGGCGCAACATTTGTGGCATTTTTCTACTGCCCCGGCAAATACAAGGAAAACGTGTGAAAAGCGGAAGTGTTTTCCCTCTTTTCTCTCCCCTTGTTGACACTGAAATGTTTGGGAAACGCTTTGAGCAACCGCAGCTACGAAAACGCCTTCAAACTTTTCGCTAAATTGTTTGGTTTTATTGTTGAATTGAAGCCGGAAGAGGAAAAGGATTCAGATTCGTGTTTGGGGTCGTCAAAGGGTTAAAAACAACCGGAAAATATAAAGCTTGATGTATCCTACGGCTGCTGAGCCACTTGAGGGTTATCCTTCTGAAAGGATGCCACTGATTATTCGGTAAGTAGAACAAGTCAAATGAGAATAGCTTCTGCTGTGTCTCCTGGCTTCACTCTGACTCTGCTTTAAGCATGCAAAGGTGATTGCATCTCTATTGAATGCATCGACACATTGTAAACTCAGGTGTGTGTATTCGAGTGTGTGTGTGCGGGTGTATTGGAGTGTGTGTGCTGCTGCTGCCATCAGCAAGATTCGAGAGGCAAGCAAATATTCGGAGACTGAACGAGTTACGGGCCTAAACTCAACTGTAGCCTGAAGAGAGACCCAAACAATAATTTCGATTAGTGAATCTGAGAGGCAGAAGGCAGAAATTTGTGCAGCAGCCGCAGGTGCAATTAAATGTTAATCGATTGTGTTTCTACTTCAAAATGGGCAACGACACGCCCACAGAATTCTGTGTGTGTGGGAGTTGGCATAATCAACTGCAGCTGAGGATGCAGAAGACCTTTTCAGGTTGCCCCCTTTTTTGAGCTGTTTGTTCCCTTTGCTTTTGGGGTTGAGTTTAGGTTTCACTCTGTAGTCTATCGACAATTTCTGCAGCTCTTAAAATGAAGAGGGAGAGAAGGTACTTGTGTTTGTGTGTCAAATGCGTAATTAATTGTAAATAATTGCTCAACTGTCACTTGCAATTTATTAATTCGCAAAGTCAAAGTGAATGACCCCCAGAGAAGATTTTTCAGAGAAGGAACTTAAATCTTCATCCACTTTAATATGTTAAACTATTGCAACTGTCTGAAATGAATACACAAATCAAGCATACGCAGTGTTGTCGTCAGTTATAATTGCCTGTTAGGATCAGGCTCAACTTGTTTACCGATATTTGCATGTCAAACGCGTGGTAATTTTATATTACTGCGACACTTTTTGTCCCTTCCCTGCTGTTCTCTTTTCTCTCTCCTCTTCACTCGTTTACGGGTCGAACGCATTATTTATGACTTGTACGTTTTCCGTGTTATTTTATAAACATTTTTCAAAATATGCTACAACTCAGACGCAGAGTTAGAGAGGGGAAAGAGAAGGGAGAGGAGGAGGCTGCAACTGCTTGCCGACATCATAAAAAAGGAATTCTACGCGCCGGCGCTTTTATGTTTTATTTATGAGCTCAAGCAACACAGCGAAGACCCACACACAAAAAAGTTAACATGGGGCCACAATGCGTGTCGCGTTTTAATGTGAGGAGACTCATTCGAAGGAAAAAGAAGAGTCCTGTCTGGAGAGCAGGTTGCTCCACAAGATGTTAACTTTTATAGAGGTAATTACTGGGGAGGACAAGCGAGAATGTGTTGGAAATATATATCTGAAATCGATTTTCTTGATATGCAGATTAAGCATTATCTGCACTCATAAATATACAGCAAAGGCAAAGGGTCAAAGGTTACGAGTTGACTTTCATTCATCCGAGTCGAGTTAAGTTGAGTTGAGTGCAGTTACCCAGTGGCCCACGAGTCGTTTTGCTTGTGCTCTCCAGAGGCGGATGTATGATGAGAAGAAGGAGAAGCCACAAATCGCCGTTTAAATATTAATACATCAATCCACTTAATATGCGAGTTTACAGCAGCGAATGATGCAATAAATATAAAAAAGGGAAAACAGCAGACAGACAGATAAGCAGCAGCGGAACATCTAAAGATGATGAGCATATGTTGGAGTTATAAATCCAGCCAAGTTTCAGTTCAGCACAGTTCAGTTTATTATCTGTGCTTTTTCACATATCATCAACGAGTACACAACAAATGTCCATTAAAGTGAAGTCAAGTTGTAGTCATATTTTTGCCTTTTTCAATCTGCAATCTGGCCACAAAGCAAACAAGATTCTCATGTTGTAAGACAAAACAAATTTTGTTATAAGCGCGCACTTCCTGCCAGACTTCTGGCTCCTTGCTTCTTGCTCTTTGCTCCTTGCTAGAGCACAAAGGAAGTATGCTGTTTGTTTGTTTATTTCTTCAACTTGCAATACAAACAAAAACTTGTTATTCCAAAAAAGCCGCCAGAGCCAAAATAATAACAGAGACAGATACAAAATATCAGAGTACAATTTGCATTACATTTCCCAAGATAACTTTCAGAGAGAGAGGGATGAGGCGCGGAGGCTGCGTGGGTAGGAAATTTAGCTGTCCAGCGAATTTGTGGCTCTCTTGTAAGTTGCCAATCAAAGATTGTGCAAAACATTTGTGTGCGCTTGTGCGTTATGATTGCGCAAGCAGAAAAAGAAATACACAGAAATATGCTTCAGATATTATCCCAGAACTTCTAGCACTCTTCCCTCTTTCCCCCTCGACATGGCCGCAAAACTAAACTGCAACTGACATAATTACGTATGCAGAATATTTAAGTGCAATATGTATTTGCAACTTGCCACGACGAAGCGTCTGCTGAAAGGCCAAAGAGGAAAGAGGAGGTGAAGAAGTTCAACAAACTAAAGCTGCAAGTTGGTTTATGGTTTTTCTGCCACAACAGCAAATTGACAGTGCATAAAAAATGCATTAAAAATTTGTTAATGAAAAAAATTGCATAATATTTTATGCTCTTAAAACGTTTTTTCTTAATTTCTGTCTGCAAGTTTAAATAGTTTTTTGTTATGATAATTTAATTTAATATTGAGCTCAATGCATAAGTAAACTTGATAAAATAGAAAATCGATCATAGTACAGAGCATATTGAATGAAGTTTGTAAAGCCTCTTGCTGTGTATTTAGCAATTTAATAACTACTTAATATTATGCTTCTGCTTGTTTTAATAATGCATTTAAGATATTAGCAAATTGTTAGAGAAAAATGATGCATACAATTTTACTAAGAAATAAGTTAGTGTATCATTAAAAATTAAACGTTTTAATTATTTATTTAACAGGTAGAAAATTATATTTGCTGCTACTGTGTCTCAACTATTATTAATTTTGGATAAGGAAATTTTGAAAATTAATTTTAAAGTTTACATAATAATTATTTATTTTCAAATGAGAATTTTGAAATAATTAAATTACTAAAATACGGTTGTAATTATTTAAAAATTATAATCCTGTAGTGACTTTTACTAAATTATGTTCAGAGGAAGTTATGAAATATTTTACTGTGGCCTGACTGTAATTATCAATTTAACTGCTTAATATCTTACTGTTTTTATTGTTTCATGCAAATTATTATCTATTTGTTAATGTATCCGACCCACAATAATAAATAAATAATTTTCTGAACAACAATAAAATTTAAAGTAATTGAAAGTGGTGGCAACTGTTTGGCATAATGTATTGTGGCTGAACTGAAGTGTAAATAGGGAATATAGTTTTTATTCCAATATATAAATAATATTTAATATGTATTCTGAACAAAATTTATAACAATATTTTATATATAACAATATATAAAAAATGTTTTATAATATGCTTTATTTCAAATAAAATATTACCCAATTAATGGTTAATGCTTCCGCAACACAATTTAATAAATTTCGCATGCTGAAACATGTTTAATAAATAGTTATCCGAAGAACAACAAAATTTAAAATATGTTTATATAATTGTAATTATTTCGAATTTAAAATTATGCAGTAAATACAATTGCTCAATGTGAATTTTTCAATTTAATTACATGTCTGACTTATTTTTTAAACAAACTTATGCCTGAAGGCCTTAGCCCTTTCGGGACGGGGTTTTATTTCGAAAACCAGGATAGTTAGAGAGAATCCTTTTTCAGATTCTGAAAGATGACTAAAAATAATTATGTACTGCATACTTGGAAATCCTGAATTCGTCCTTTTATCATGGGACATATAATCCCAATCCGAAGATATTCACCGTTACTTTTTTGTTTACATTATGAAATAGACACTTAAAACTGTGTTTGGGATATTTCACAAGTGCTCTAGCATTAAAATTATAGAAAATGCGATGCAATGAAAAATTTTGGGACGTATTGTCCAAGTATGCAATGAAAAATTTTGGGACGTATTGTCCCAGTAGTCCCGAAAGGGTTAGTCATCTCATTGCTATAAGGAATGGTAATTGAAATTTGAATAAAAAAATATAAACAATAATTGTATTTTCTTTATTTGAATAAAATAATAAAAAAAAAACAATGCATAATAATTTAAAGAAACAACTACTTGTAGTTTAAATAATAATAAACTACAAAACAGTAAAGTTTAAAGTAATTTTTAATGCTGGCAACTATTTTGTAATTTACAATGGTGTTATAAATCGCGTCTCTTCACTTAGTGTCGCTGTTTAACTTAATCAACATAATATGTATTCAATTTGCTGTGCTCGTAATTAATTGAATTATAAGCTAATGTATGAATTCACTTTGTGCCACAACTGTTGCGCCTCGTCGTTTTCTCCTTCGTCGCCCACTACGGCGGACTGCTGCTGTAGTATTCACAAATCCAATTCAAGTTCAAGGGGGTGACTCGTCGTTGTTGTAGGCCTAATGCCACCGCAGCACTCAGAGAGACCCAGCCCCAGAGTTGGCCAACAAAAAGAGCCAACAACAACGCAGTCGGCGCCGCTCTTTGTATTAATTTGTGCACACATTCTTGGCCAATGAGATTTATGCGCTGCGTACAACATTTTTTTCCGCTTTCTTGTTGTCGTTGTTGTTGTTGGGGCACCCACAATGCGAGCGATGTTCGAAAAAGGCGCGAAGTCACAGTCACAAAATAAATGTCTTGTTTTTGTTTTTCTTTCGTTGATTTGCTTTACATTTTTTGTGTTGACTTTTTTGCTTTTGCCTTTTCGCCTGCCATCGCACGTGTTTCGTTCGAAAGCTACGACGCAAGCGCAGCGAACAACGTTCGAAACTTAACGAAAGAACCACGAACTCGCAGACGAAGCCGAAGTAACGTTCGGCTGCTCGTGCTTCGGCTGAGGACACACGCGAAGGCTGCCAATGAAGCGAAGCGTTTTGGTCGTCAGTTCGACTCGAAACTGCGCCGGAAGTGGACGCCAAACGTCGCCGTGTGTATTTTGGCAAACAACGAGCAGAAAGAAATTAATAAAGTTCCGTTCGTTGTGCTCCGTGCTGTGTTTGATTGTGCAGTGCAAAGTTAGAAATGCATTGAATTTAAATAATTAATTTAATTGTTTTTCATAAAATTAAAAAAAAAAAGTGCAAACAATAGTGTGACCAATGTTGCCAAGTGCTGCCGGAAGTAGCTGACCAACAAAATGTAAATACCGTTTTGTAAATGTTACCTCTGATATTGCCCCTCAAAATGCAATTTGCATGCTAGCAAATTTACAAGAAAAGAAAAGAGTATAAAAAAATTGCATTGCTGCTGCTGCTGCTGCTGCTGTTTCAGTCGCTCCACGGACACATAAATTTCACGGCAATCAGCCGAACACGCTGCAAGTCATCCCAAGTTCATTTGTTGCGCTGCGGCTGCTCCTTGGATCCCTGGGAAAGTAGACTCCACTTTGTTTCATCCAGCTTTTGCGCTGCCTTGAAATATTGCTTCCATTATTTATGTTAAGTTTATGCAACATTCTGCACGTTGCCCCGGTTGCTTCGGTTTGCTGCTTGGCTGCTGCCCCTTTGCGTGCTGCTGCTGCTGCACTTGTTTTTAATATCCTTCAGCTTGTAAAGGAATTACAGCTGCTGCTGCTTCAGCTCCTGTTTGCTACGGTAACTCTTCGTCAGTCGCAACACTGATCCAAATTACGCGGCAATGGTTTTTCTATCATTCGCCTCGTTATTGCTGCCTCCTCTTGCTTGGTTCATTGTACTCGAAGTCAAAGTTATTGATAGCTTAAGCTCTCCGCATAAATAAAAGTCCATGAACCTTGTTTGCTGCTCTTGGCTTTTTCTGCTACTTATTGAAATGCAATCTTTAAGCGGATAAATGGGAAAATTCAATGCTGCTGAAAGTTGACTTTAACTTTTCAATACGAGTATCGTTTAAATTCAACGTGTTAATTATTTATTCAACACTCCAAAATTGTCTTTTGCTGCTACTTATTGAAATTAAATCATGAAGAAAATAAATGAAAAATGCATATTTAAAATTGACTTAATGAATGCAGTTCGAGTATGGTTAAAAATAAATGTGTTAATTATAAATTTAACACAGAGAAATTAAATTTTCTGCTACTATTGAAATGCAGCATCTTTAAGCATTTAAGTGCGGAAATTCAATGATGTTTAGAAATTGACTCTTAATTGAAAGTTTATACATTTCAAATTACACTTGGCAATTATTATTTTAACTCTAAAAAAATTTACATTTTGAGCTACTTATTAAAATATAATCTGAAGCTTAAATTTTGACTTTCAGTATGAAGTTCGAATTTTATTCAAATATAACGTGTTAAATTCTTATCTCAGAAATTGATTTTTTCTGCTACTCATTGAAAGCATGAAAGTTAACTTTAAGACTTAAGTTCGATCATAGTTAATTAAACATGTTATTTATTTACTTCACACTCAAAAATTTAAATTTTCTGGTACTCATTGAAAGCCAATCTTAAGCTTGAAAGTTGACTTGAAGTCTTAAGTTCATGTATCGTTATTTGTGTTTTAAATTAAACGTGTTAATTATTCATTTAATACTCGAAAACTACCACAAGCTCTCACTCTCCTTCTCTCTTGACTTTCCCTCTGCCTTTGCTTTGTTCAAATGGACCGCAAGTCTCTTTCTCTGTATGTGTGTTTTTTGTCTTTGCTAAGCTCATTACGGAACTGCTTATAAGCAAGGTTCTATTCTGGTATAGTACTTGTGGCAACAGCCAAAGGGCGCGCCTACTGTGTATTGTTTTTGCATGTCCTCCATTTCGAAACAAAAGATAATAACAGTCCCAAAAAAAAGTGAACTAATTAGCGCTTCAAGGCGAACACAACAAAATAAGCACAAAAAGAAAAAATACTTGTAAAAACATATAAAAAACTGCTTTTGTTTTGGTTTATTTTTTGTGGGTCTTGGCAATTATAATGTTGAATGGGTTTTTTGTTGCGAGTGGGAAGAGGTAGGAATTCGAAAGATGCTAGTGATGCATATAAATGAACCTTTTAATATTCATTAAGATTGTCAAATATATTCTCCATGTCCGTCTCCGTTTCTTGTGTTTTGTTTTGTTTTGTTTTGTTTGCTCGACAATTTCGGAGCTCTCGTCGTTTTGGCAACTTAATGCGTTTTCGTGTTTGTGGCTGCAGCTGCTTTTCCGTTTTCCTCTCAACGTTGCTCGGTTGCTTGGATGCCGTTGCTCGGCTGCTGCTTGCTGTTTTCAAGAGGAAACTGCCAACTGCCTTTGCACCATTATCCATTCTCTCTGACATCCTGTCAAGCAATTCCATTTGCGATGTGGCGGCTGTCAGTTTGGCGCATTGCTGCTCAGCTGGTTGTCTCACTGCCACTCAAGATGCAAGTCGGTGGATGACAGCCCTTGGATGCCATTTCTTTGCCACCTCCGAGCATAATTTACATTGTCGTGAAGGGAATTGAAAATTCCTTTGCCAGCTAGAGAAAGAGAGAGTGAGAGCTGCTCTCACACAAGTTGTGTGTGTGTGTGTATGGATAGAAAAGTTAGCCTTGCCTGTTGAGTTGTGATTTTTAGCCTTGTTCATTTGTTTCCAGACTGATTGCATCATAATTACCCCCGCCCTCTGCTCTTCCTAAGTGCTTTTTAACGAGCTGCTGCTGCTGCTACAGCTACAGCTGCCTCTTCACCCGTTTGTCCACTTTTCGGGGCAAATTTGCGTTGGCCAACACACATGACCGAAAACAAATGCTGTAATTTCCAGTCATGTGCGTTTGCTCTGATTTTGTCGCTATAATCTGCTACATGAACCCATAATTTGTAATTTCAACCTAATTACTTTGACTGCCAGTTGTATATACGTATATGGACTGACCCAGCGGGGAGAAGCGAGGCGGGAGGCGTGACGAAGGCAAAAACATTGTCGTCAGCCATAAAATGTCAGCAGCAAGCAACAAAACGCCCATTTCGACAGCAGCCGCAGCCTTCACTTACAACTTACACACATACACACAGACACACGCACGCACATGTTAACACTCTGCCACGCCCACATAGTCAGTCAGTCTGTGTATGGGGGTCAGTCACACATGTTGTTGTTCGACGACTCGTATTTGCGGATGCCACATATTCCTGGCATTTGCGGTGCGACATATGTAAATTTCTGACAGCTGTTTGGAGGTCATTGAAATTGATTTTTAGTTTGTATCACCAAATAAAGGATACGCAAATAGCAGCCAGAAATAGTCGTAGTACATAGTAGTGCCTATAAGAAATAGATTAAGAGTTGACCCATTAACAATAATGGATAAAGGATTGACAGTTCTCTCAATTATGACAGCATACTTTTCGGGGCATGACGTGTGAGCGACTTTTTGTGAGGAAATTTTGCGATATAAATAGATTGCCATTTAATACGAAACGAAAGTGAAGAAATAAGATAGAAAGATAAGAAGTTAAAGTTTACTATAAGAGCGAAGGATATAGAGAATATATTTTACCAGGAACCGTAAATAATCATTAATAATAATAATACAGATATTGTATAGCATACTTTTTAGGGCGGAATCTTATAAGTTGTTATTTAATTCAAAGTAAAGATGTCGGAGAAAAAGAAATTAAATTTTTGATGTTAAAAACTTTAGATCATCTATTACAAATGCGCTTTTATTAATAATGAGCTGTTTACAAATAAAACATTGTTAAATTACTTTTGACTATAACAATGGATAGCACAATATTATTATTTTGTTTTGTGTTTTTTTTTTTAAATTACTCTTTTGAAATTGATTTGAAAAAGATCGATGTGAATTACATCTTTATTTTTGGATTATAAAGATGGTTAATTTTTATGTTTCCTTTCATTGTAATGAAGTTGGACGCAAAAGTAATTATTGAGAAAAAAAATACAATTTAAAATCATTAAATAGAGAAGAAAGGGCAATACAAATAAATATCATAATATTCCATATAAAAATTTATTACTATCACTGGACTATACAGATAAATTATAAATAGATGGCTGAGAATATATTTATTATTTTATAGGTAAAAATGGCATTTGTAAATTTACTGACAATATTTATAAGCTTTGTAAAATAGATTCTTCAAAAACAATGTTGCAAAGTAATCAAAGTGTTTCATTCTCATGGCCATATGCATATTGATATGCATGGAATTTGTGGTGTTAATCGAATGAATTTAAATTAAAAATGCCATTGCCTAGTTTGCCGGCACACGCTGAGCTCTTAGTGGAATTGCATTTTTTTTTTCTTTTTGCCGTCTGTACGGGCAATTAAACAATTTGCGACACATTTTATTGCCTCGTACAAATGATTCGGAGTTTTTCTGGCGAAATAAAAATACTGCATACATATTTAAAATATCTTGTAATTTTTTTCAATTTAAATAGTTTAACGCGTTGGTTTTTGGGCTGATTGCCCGCAGAACAGAACAGCGAGAGACTCTATACATTGTTCATTATATTTAACAGCTGCAGCTGCGATGTATGATTTTTTATCGTTCATCAAAAATGAGTAATGAAAAAGTATCACAAAAATGCGGCGCAAATAAAAAAGTCAGATGAACTCGAACGCGAACTCGAGACAGGCGTATGATGGGCGAGCGGCTTGTTTACATTTTATTTGACTGAGTAAATATTCTATATATATATATATATATATATATATGGGACTGGCCAGTTTTAAATACAGCAAATAATAATAAAAATAAGAATGTAAATAAACGATGATTCGATTTATTATTAAATGCATGTGTATAAATATTTAAGCCAAGCGACGCGAGCGACAAAAACGCGGCAGTTAAATCAAAAATTAATGTCTTGATGCTGCGGCAACTGCAGTAACGGTACTTTACCGGGTACTCAAAATGGGAGTGGTGAATGGGACAGAGGTTTGAGGGTGATGTCAGAGTGGGCACAGGAAGCTGATATGTCATGTGCATTCATAAATCATTTCACAAAATTGAACCGGTCAAGTCGCAGGACACCACAAAACCCAATCGCATCACTTGGTTAAAGTGTATTTAAATGCAGTCACCTAAAGACAGCAGGCAGGCAGACAATGTTGACAACTTGGAGTATTATGATGTTGGTTAAGATACTCTTATTTTATTCTTAAAGAGATTTATTGTAATAATTATAGGGTTTATTAACAATATGATCAATTTATATTTTATCAAAAAATAATTATTATTTGAGTTTTTTTCGGATTGATCGATCAATTATTATTTTTTTCTGAGCTAAATTAATGCTTATAATTACTGTTTTTGGTTGATTGATTTGATTAAAAATGAGTACAGAAACATTTTCTATAATTGCTTTACATCTACTTATGATATAAGCTATAGTCTTAAACAATTGGTTTAGCTAAAGTTAGTAGTTGGTTAAGCCTGGTTACTTGCGTCATGTTCAGTATATTCCAAGCTCAATACTAATTACCAAATATTAATCTGTGCCTTCAGCTACTTGTTAATTTTCATTTGTACACACATCTTGGATTCAATTCCATATCAAATCTAGTCATTCATATAATTTTGTTCAGTCCAAAGTAATTTGTCTTTTCCTTACTTTTAAGCCAATGATATCTAGTCTTTAATCTCACAGTGTCTCAATTTTACATTTAACTCAATTTGACACTCTTAATTGCCAGTTATTTTGTCTATAGCTAAACATTCCATTAAAAACATTGATTTTACATTTCCTGTTAAATCAACTTTAATTTTACATATTTTCTTTGATTGCCATTAGTCATCTGAATGTACTTGATATTTCATTGGACTGACATAAGCCACAGGCACACTTAACTGTTTGCTAAATATCGACAACTAGTCAGATTTAGCTCTCCATAAATCACTTTTGAAATGAACATACAAAACGCTTGACATAGTCGCCATGCTCTGTTGGGGAGTTGAAGTAGACAATAGTGAAAGATGGAATCGAAATGAAACGAAATGTAACAATTCATGCGCAATGAAAATGTGGCCATGTTATGACAACGGCAACAACAGCAACATCAACAGGAAAATAGCAGCAAAAGCAACAGAAACAGCAACAGCAACTACAACTGCAATAACTGTAATAAAAGCAAAAGCAACAAGAATAATAAGAACGATGCGTAGAGCGGTCATAAAATAGCAACATCAATGCAGCGCGTTCATTTGTATACACAACTGACCGGAATACAGTGCTATTAATAATAAATGTAGCAATGGCAACACATACACTGACATCACACACACACCCGTACACACACAGTGACATACAGAGCAGCAGTCAAATGAACTTTGCAAACCGAAAATCCCAACAAACAACAACGAAACAACAACGCAGAGAAGTCATTGCCCATAAACGAAGCCTCGTAGGAGCTGCAATGCGTATATGACATTGTTGTTGTTGTTGTAGTCAGTCATACACACACACACACACACACATACATATAGCATATACAACATTGTAAAGCCCACACAACAACAAATGAACATGCGAGTGCCATAATAATAATAAATGCCATAATCCCTTGAATTGGCGCGCCTCTGCGCTCTCTCATTCTCATATCTCTGCTCTCTCTTTTCCCAACTCCCACGCGTTGCCGTATACAATTTTTATTTTCAATTTTCATTGTTTCATCTGCAGCAACAAAAACATCAACAACAACAACGTCGAGAGCAACAAGAACGACCACAACAATCACAACAACGAGCAACGACGACTACGACAACAATGCAAAGCGGCGCGTCAAGTGAATTAAGCGATTTTTAAAGCTTTACGCTAAATGAAATTTGAATTGCCATTTTCTGGAAATTGGAAAAGTGGAAAGTGTTCACTTGTGTGTGCAAATTAAATTACGCAAAACAAATAAATGTAAATCATTCCTTTCCACCCGCACACTCACTCGCAAACAAAACAAACAACATCAACATGTATGAGAAATCAAAGTAAATCTGCGATATCCAAATGCAAATATCTATGAAATGAATGCAGAACGCTGTGAAAACTAAATAACCAAACAACATTTCGTGTAATTCAACAAACTGTGTGTGCGTGTGTGTGGGTGTGCAAGTGTGTGTGTGTATTTTACTAATTCTGATTAAACACACAAATCTGTGAATAACACACAACACAAAATGTTTATCATTACGGTAATTAAACTCTTGCTAATTGCGCTCAACATATTTCCAAGCCGTTTCACAAATCGGCGAATTATGTTTCTCATCTACATGACGAATTTAGTGACACATGGTAAGTATTAAATTGTAATGGTCATATTTTAGAATTTTAGTGTTAGAATGGTCGAATTTAAATTGCAGTAAATTTTGGAAAATTTTCATAGCATACTTATTTGGGCTGTCGGAATTATATTTTGTTATGGATCTTTTTGGTGACAATTATTAACTATAATAGAAACATGCTACGAAAATACAGAAATATATTATATATATATAAATATATACATTCTATTTTCTCCATAATAAATAAAATCAATAAATAATTTTGTACTTTTAATTTTATTTTTTAAATATTGGGAAATAAAATGTTTCATACAAGAAACCAATTTGTGAAGGATAAGTTAAATATGTTCGTTCGTGTGGTTGGATTTTATGTTTTTAGCTTCACTGTAGAACAAGTTACTAATTATACGTATACGGGTTATAGAAATGTAAAGTGAAAGTTTTTTGTCTTTGACAAGTGGGTGCTTTAATATGCAAAAAACTTCTGCTGCAGTCCGGTCTTAGCTCTGTGCACTATTTTGTATCTAATAGAATATCAATTAACCAAATATAGCTTTTGGTATATTTTTGTATTTTTTTAAATTTATATCAAATATAGCCTTTGGTATATTTTAGTATATTCATTTTGAATATTTTAAGAAGAATATCATATTGTTTTACTTTTATGGAAAATGAGCAGACCATATCTCACAATCGAGAACATCCGAAAGTAACTTCTAACTTGTTTTAAATATTGAGTAGGTTATATTTTTTTTATACATTTTTTATATAAAAAATAATAGAAATATCTATACTGCCAATTTATTTTCTCATAGCAGTGGGTACTCACCAAAAATATTAAACATAATTCTATTTACACCTGCTATTATCACACTTTTTGAACCTTATTTATAAAGCACAAGTTTCTCGACTCTTTGTTAGCGAAGTTCCCCTTTTATTTGCACCATCTCGCGAATTTAGATTAGAGATTAACATTGCATAAATTTGCAAGTCAATCTACTAGAATTTTAAAGCAAAGTAGCCGCATTTTCGGAACCCTCACACGAAGCTACTTCACGCGGAACTGCTTTAAAATTTAGCGAGCACACCCTTAATGCTTGACTCCTTTTCGGAGTGAACAAAGGATTTGCAGACTGTTGCGAGGTGTTTGGTGTCGAAACTGCTGGGAGCCGCGTCATAATTTAATTAGTAAAATGAGACCTCAAATTGTCGGGCGACGGCAGCAGCAGCAGCAACGACGACGGCGACGACAACGATGCCGGCTTGCATTCAATTTCAATGCCAGCTACGTTGTATCCGCATCCGTGTCCGTGTCGATGTTGATGTCTGCATCTGAGTGTGTTGCTGCAGGTCGCAATGTGGCAGGTGAGGCAGTTGTGTGTATGTGTGTGTGTGTGTGCGTTGCTGGTATGCGGGAAGCCAGCTGCGTGTTGCAGATAGGTGCATCCACTTGCCTCCGCCTGCTGCTGCTGTTGCTGCTGATGGTGTTTTGCTTTTGTGCAACATTTCCGCAGCAAAAGCAGCACACGAAATGAAAGCGTAGCAAAAACAAAAGTCTCATTCCCAGCAGCAGCAACAACCAAGGACGTCCGCAACGTGCCTTGCAACAGGCTGCGGTTGGCGCTCAAAACTCCATCTCCAACTGCCGGCTAGATAAAAAATTGCTTTGTTAAATTATTTCATAATGACACTAACTGCAGCCCGTTGATTATATTTGGCCTGCGGGTCATGGACATCCGGCAACAGCAGCCAGCAACAGCAGCAACTGCAGTTGCAACTGCACCTTATTTAAATATGCTGAGCCATAAATTATATCACTTTCTCCAGCAGCTTTGGCACGTTGCGCTTCCGACATAAATAGATTTATTTTTATAATTAGTAAAACATTAAATTTTAGCTGCCCAAAAAAGTATGCAATCTGATAAATTTTAATTAAAAATAAATTTCAATTTTAATTATAGAGTATATTAGACTGCGACTTTAGTCAACTATTCTCTATTTTTTGTTGCGCCTGCTTGGCTGCTCATTAACTAACCGACTTGTTTATGCCACTCTTCATTCGCAGTTATGATGGATGAGCCACGCTTTGCACAGCCCATACCGAATGTCACCGTTGCCGTCGGCCGTGATGCGAATCTGCCCTGTGTGGTCGAGCATTTGGGTGGCTATAAGGTAAGTCAAATGTAGCGAAGAACGGGGGAGTCGTGTCATAAATCGTGCGTACTGTGTGTGAACATTGCCGTCATTGAATGGAAGTTTCAAGCTGGCGACTCTGTCTAAAATCAATTTTGTGAATTGCTCGCAAATACGCACCAAGAGCGAGAGATAGACTCAAACACAGACTACGTCAGCTTGCGTGTTGAATTGACAGCCAGAGATAAAGGCAGACGTGATGTTGTGCCACTGACAAGTTGTGGCCTATAGGCGCCAAGTGACAAGGAAATCGAAAAAGGGAATAACTCAAGCTTTAAAGCAGCGAAAGTCTTAATGCCTAGAAAATCACTTATCATTTATCTCCTTGGACACTGCGCGTTCATAACAAATCACAAATATTTACTCGCCATATCAAACTTCATATAAAACTGTGCACAGAGTCCTTTCTCGTGTGTGTCCTTGTCACAAAGACCGAGTGAACGCTTGGCGCGCTTATTGGACTTCCATCAGGCGCAGAGAGAAAGCTATTGTTGGTTGGGAAGCTGAAAACGAGAAACTCATTGCTGTCACTGGGCAGTAAAGTAAATTTGAAAAGTTTGCTGCACAAAATCCAGTGGCATACTCGAGACTCAGTCCTTGTCCTTATGTCACACGCAACGCAAGCCAAAAGAATGAAAAGTATATTAAACAAGTGAGTAAGCTACAGTCGAGTGTGCTCGACTGTGAAATACCCGCTACCCATTTTCAACAAAAGTAAAACCGTTTGGTTGTACTCAAAAGTATATATATATATACCGAAGGATATAAGATATACTCAAATATGGTATATCGATGATTCTATAATTCTCTAAATATACCATATATTGCAAAATATACCATAGATTACCATATAGTACAAAATATACCAGAGAGTACAACATGGTATATGTATATATATATATATATATATATATATATATACAGTCAAAATATACCGAAGTGTACAAAATATATATATATAGTAGCATATATACCATAGAGGACAAAATATACCAAATAGTGCAAATTATAGTAATGTAGTCATAATAATAGCACATTACCAACCAAAGCAACTAAGAGTCGACAGCGATTTTCAGTCATGTAAATCCATTTATTAAATAACTACTGCAATATATACTTTAAAAGGCTGTAGATGATTGCTTCTGCCTGTTACATATATTTGCGGAAATCACAAAGTTATATTACCCTTCTGTGTTTTGGGTAGCGGGTATAAAAAGCGGAAACAGCTGTCAACTTGGCTTGCTGCTGGCTACATCTCTTCATTTATTACAAATGTCTGAGTTATATATTATGTGTGTTTTCGTTTTAGGTGGCCTGGATACACATTGATCGACAGATGATACTCACCATACACAGACACGTTATATCAAGGATACCACGGTACAGTATTACGTATACGGACAACACGTGGCTGCTGCACGTGAATCAGGCGCATCAGGATGATCGCGGCTATTACATGTGCCAAGTGAACACCAATCCCATGATTAGCCAGGTGGGCTATCTGCAGGTTGTAGGTGAGTAGTCAGTCAACCTTCTCTCTCCATCCTATTTTCGATGTTAATCCATGCTTTCCCCCAATGCCAATGGCAGTGCCACCCAACATACTGGACATTGAGAGCACACCATCTTCGGTGGCGGTGCGTGAAAACCAAAACATCAACATGACATGTCGCGCCGATGGTTTTCCCACACCAAAAATCATTTGGCGACGCGAGGATGGCGAGGAAATTGCCGTTGAAAAGAAGAAGAAAGGTATGCGCCAAAAGTTGTTTGCTACTGCCCTCCTCGGTCTCATTGAAAATTCTCTATGCTCGGCACGTTTATTTCCATGGTGCGGACAACACTTCCTTCCGGCAAACATTCAGTGCTTGTGTACGATGGCGATGTGCTGCCGCTGACCAAAGTGAGCCGCAATGAGATGGGTGCCTATCTGTGCATTGCCACCAATGGAGTGCCGCCCTCGGTGTCCAAGCGGATCATATTGGATGTGGAGTGTAAGTAGTAGTAGTAGTAGTAGTGGTGGAGAGCTAAAGCAAAAGCCAAAAGCCAAATAGTGGACTTAAAGTGCCAGACGGGGAGGACATCAACTCGAGACTGGGACTGGGAAGTAAATGTAAAACTATATCTACATGGTATTGACGCTAGTCGAAGGATACGTATGAGCGAGCAAGCGAGCCTGGGCACATTATTATTGCCATGGCTGTAACACGCGCGTGCACTTAACGAGCACGACGACAACGAGGACGACTAGCAGACGTTAAGGGATGGGGGATAGCTGTATCTATGCGGCAATTCATCCATCTATATATGTGTGTGGAGCAGAGCGTACCTGCTGCTCATCAATTTAACTGCAAGGCGCGCTCGTCCCCCCGTGACAAAAGCAGATCCTGGCTTGGTGGTTCTTGCTAATGCAGCTGATATACTACTCTTCCCTTATACTATATGTATGTGTATGTACGCGACTGTTGCACGCCGTTTGCCCAAGTAAACGCTTGTTAATCCTAACGAGTTTCTGCTGCCACCCCCTAAATGCCTCCCTCTCTACCTCCCTCCATTCCATTCGCCGCGTCGCGTTTGCTGCGCATTGACAATAATTCACGTCACGTACCTGCAATAAAGTCACTTGCCGGCATTGCACGTATGATTTTGACGGCGTTTCGCAACTATCTCGCTCTATCACACGCATGCCGCTATCTCTCACTCTTTTTTTCCTATTTTATTATGAACGGTTTTGTGCGTCGAAGGTAGAATTGCCACCAGAGAGAGAGAAAGAGAAAGAGACGTAAGCTAGGCATTGTTGGCAGCGGCGCTTTAATTCTCCTCTTCTCGTTCGCTGTTTCAATTTTCGTTTGTGTGTGTGTTTCACAAAACTGGGACAAACTGTTGAAAAATTCGAAAATCTGTTAGAGAAAGCAGAATGTGCCAACAGCAAGCGTTGTGTCAGTGTTCAAGCACAAACCACAACTAAATTGATAGAAATTCAACTTGTTATACACAACATAAATTTACTTTTTTTGATGCCTTTGCCAAAGCCAAAGCTTAAAATTAATAATATTTTGAGGAATTTCAATAAAATCTAAGCTTATAAATTTTGTTGGAAGATGCCGCAAAACCAATAACGAAATGCAAAAGACAAGGATGAATGTGGCTTAATGAGAGTGCTGGACTGTCGAATATCCTGTGTTAGGATAAAATTAAAAATAATCCATAAATGTAGTTATATACATTTATTTGAATTTAAGAGTTTTTAATTGGTAAATATTATTGAGTGAAAATATTATTTGAATTTTGCAAACTGAGTTTGCTCGATTGCCAAATATTCTATGATGATAAATCAATAAAAGTAATCTGTGAAAATATAAAATGATTACAAATAAAATATTTGTTACATATTTGATTTCGTAAGTTAACTTTAGGAATATGTATATTATTGTATAGCAATAACAGATGTATAGATATTATTATTTCAAATAAGAATTATAAATAATTGAATCCACATATAAATTGCGAGTGCTGGATACTGATGACTAATACTAAAATACTCCAATGTATTAAATAATAATTTTTTTGCAGTATTCATTGAATACTGAATGTATAAAATTCATATATTTTTGCATTTTCAACTATGTCACTTTTGCTTGATGACTATTACTAAAATACTCGAAAGCATTAAGTAAAAGTAGTTTAAAGTATTTATTGAATACTAAACGTATACCATAAATATTTTTCCATTTTTATGCAATTAGTTTACAAAGTCATCTATGAAAATGTCAGCCTCTTGCACACACTTTTATCAAGCAACAAATTATGAATTTCTTCATGAAGCTATTGAATAGAAAGTAAAGTATTTCTAATTGCACTTTTGATTATTGAAAGATTTTATTGAAATGTTTAATTAAACACTTTTCAAAGGATAGACCGATTTTATTGCTCAAACAGTGCTTCGCCAAACTTTAATATTAGAGGAGAACATTCAACTCAATACGCATCGAGCGAGTATTGGCAGAAAAACTCTGTATGCTGTAGCTGTGATGTAATAATCCCAAAAACCCACAGCACGTACTTTCTCTGCTAAACTTTACAATTCTTTTCTCGTTTTTTTTTTTTTTGTGTGTGGTGTTTTCTTTTTTTAGAGGAACTCGAGACGGCAAACGTGTGTTGTGTCTCGGTGTTTCATGACAGCCATGTCTCGCATAAGTTTTTCAGCTTTGTCATTGCACTTTCATTTTAAGCTTGGCAGACAGACAGAAGGACAGACACACATTGAACATACGTAATGCTGCAGCTTATGCGTGCTTTGGCCAAACGCTTAAAATGCAATGCCACCTTGTCACACACACACACACACACACACACGGAGACATAGACGACGGGGTGACTCTTATATATACAGTATTTTCTCTGAGGTATCATTTACTTTACTGACATTTGCCACCACCTTCTCTCGCTCCTCTTCTTTTACAGTCTCGCCCATGATTTGGGTGCCGAATCAACTTGTTGGCGCGCCAGCTGGCACAGATGTAACCATCGATTGCCACACGGAGGCGCATCCCAAGTGAGTTGTTTGCCACTTTTTTTCCTTTTTGTTTTGATGTGCGCATTTTCTTTTTGCATTTGATTTGAAGCTGCTTTGCACTTTGCTGGGCGCTGCCATTAAACTGATGAAATGTTTGCGTCAACTTTCTTTGCAGAGCCATCATCTATTGGGTGTACAATTCAGTGATGGTATTGCCGAGCAAAAAGTATAAGACCGACTACACGGAGAACTCATATCGGTAAAGCGCCGTTGTTAAATATTTATTATGCATTTGCACTTGCACCTGACAGTAGACGAGTGTGTTCCCAAAAGTCAAACCTCCCGCATTTCACAAAATTGCAAATGAAGTTGGCCTGACAAGATTTTAAAGATCAAGAGTCAAGGGCAACTTGGAGAAAACGCTGGCCGGAACACACACTATGTCACTTTACTACCACTTGTATCTGTATCTCTTGTATATATTTGTATCTATTTCGTGTAGTGCACACATGAAACTGACGATAAGAAACCTGCAATATGGCGACTTTGGCAACTATCGATGCATCTCAAAGAACTCGCTGGGGGAAACGGAAGGCTCCATACGTGTTTATGGTAAGTGCAGCGTTTGTATTGGTAGCTTAAGTGCACTAGTTGCAGCAAACACACACATCTATACATACACACACACACATTCACCTGCTGTTGCAATGCAATATCGAGCGCCTTTTGTGCCACAATTTTGCCAAAAGCTTTTACCTATGTGCCGCTCCAGCGCGCCCACAAGCAGTCCAACCGAATCGAGTCGAGTAGAGTTGAAGCAATGTTGCCACGTCTGGCTAGGAGACGCCTCCACTCTCCTCCCCTCTCTCTTCCACTCTCTTCGATATGTGTGCTCTTCTGTGCACTGTGCTCTCGAGCGTAAAACTAAACGAGCGACCACCAACGAAGCTGAACTCTACGTCTGGCTCTCGATGATTCCGACGCTCTATGTCTGGGTTTTCAAATTCGCAAAACACTGACAGGACACGTGGATACATTCAGTATATGTATATACCAAAAACAACAGAAAAAAAAAATACAGCTGCATTTCGGAATTGTTTGACTTTGTGTATCGCTTGCAGCAAACAAGCAATTCGTTGTTCAACTGTGCCTATGCTTCACTTTGCCCTCTCTCGCTTGATTTTTATGTGATTCCTATTTATTTTTTATGCATTCAGTTTGCTTCGAGAACGCATTTGCCTTTTGCTCTCTTTTTTTTGCCGATTAAATAGGAAAGTTTTCCCCTTACCGTTTACAGCAGAAGGTCGCTGCTGTTTTGATTGCGAGCGACCTCAGAAGGTCGAGCTCGAAAGTGTTTTCCATGTGAGTTGCCATCTCTCTCCTTTTTATTTTTGCAATTAAACAGTTTGCTGACTTTGTGGGTTAAGAACCACAGAAGCCAATGCAATTTAGTAATTTAATTTTTGTCGAAAATGGACTCGATATTTTTATTTTACTGAGAATTGAAGAGAACTTTAAATTGATTGCTTAACTATGAATGAAAATATATTTCTTTATGTTAAAGAAATTTGCATTTGAAGTAAATACTTTGAAAACGTTTTACAAATGACTTAACACAGACCGAATTTATAAAATACATTTGAATTTGCAGTACAATAATGGAACTTGGTTTTATTTTGATTTAAAATTGATTTTACTAGAGTATTAGTTTTTGCAGTTTATCTGTGGAAAACATTTTTAACTTGGTAAAAAAAAGACTTCGAAGCTTTATAAACAAATTACATTGCGTTTAATAGTCTTAAATATAATTTCTAACTATTTAACAATGGCAGAAATCGAATGCTAGTTTTAAAGTAATTCAAAAAACAATTTTATATGGCGAAAATCGGCTGTAGGTGTCACTAATATGGTATATTTTTTAATTTGTGGTATATTTTTAATGTATTAGTGTATCAATATGCCAAATATAGATAGCGGATTCGACTTTAACTTTCTTATTTGTTCTTTATTTTTTCTAATATTACTTACTATTTACTCATTACTATTACTCATTTTTTGTAATATTACTTACTATTCATCCACAAAGTAAAAAATATACCATATTGTCGACCAAAGAAGTTACGACCTGACATCTACAGCCGGTTTTTGTCATAAAAGTATTTTTAACCCCGCAAAGTTAATTTAAAACTGCAATTAAAGCCCGTTTAATAAATAATTACAGAAATGTTTGCACACTTTTTTGTTGGGCCGTTGAACACCGTCTCAATTATTTATTCTGTCATTCACCTCAATTCGATATTTAATTTAATACTCAAATTGCACAAGGTTATGAGGTAGAAAGATTTGTTAACCCACTTTTTGCCATACAAAAATAATGTGGCTAATCAAGAAAAAAAGGCAGAGCGAAGCTAAAGTTGCCTGCAACTTGACCGCTGTGGCAGCACCAACTCAGGATGAGGAGCGAGGAGGGAAGAGGCAGAGCGACCTTTTCAATTCGAAACCACTTGACATAGAAACCACAGCTTGCAGCTTGCGTTGGCATACATTTCCCACACACACAAACACACAGAGAGTGAAATTAAAAACTCATTTTGTTGATTTTGCGATAATTAATTATGCGCTGGTTATTCGATTTCATTTTCATTTTGTGTGTGTTTTTTTCGCTTTTCTGTTGCAGAAATACCTTTGCCATCAACACCATCGAAGCAAGTAACGCACACCACCGTCGAGTCCAGGGAGAGTAAGTATAGTATCAGACAAGCTGATGGCACTGATATGTGTGTTAAAGGTGTAGAAAGATGAGATGGAGGATGAGCAGGAGGAGGGAGAGGAAACGCTGCTCGTTTTTGTGCTTAACACATGCCGAGGAGCGTTGCATAAACTGTGAAAGTCACACCGGCAAACCGACACTTACTCACACACAAACACACACACATACACACGGAGAGAGAAGGATACACAGAGGATACGGCGAGCCACAAACAAAACTGCGAAAGTAGCAGCTAAGCCAGACAGAGCCACAAACACCAACACACATAGACACAGATAGAGATGTGCGGTGGGGGAGTGAGACACGCCCACAAAGAGATAAAGTAAAGCAAAGCACTTTTGACTATTTCAACGTGGGGCTTTCGAAACTCAAGTCGAGCAGAAAAGTACACACACACACACACATATATACAAGTGTGTGTGCGAGTGTGTGTGTGTGTGCCTGGCTTGAAGTCCAGGCCAAAGCAATATGCTGCGGATTATGCTGCAAGGGGATTTTCGGGGGCATTAGGTTGGAAACACATTTGAAACACTGCCGAGAGCAGCAACAACAAGGACAACAAGGGAAACAACAACAACTTTAGTGAAAGAAAGAACCAAACATATTTTATTTAAAGTGAGTGGCGCGGCGAGTACAGCTTTAGCTTCAGCTACAGCTTCAGCTCCCGCTGTTGCTCTCTCCTAGCTGCAATGGAACGTAATCCTCGCCGAGACAACAAAAGGATGTGTGCTTCGTACTCTATATGTATGAGTGTGTCATTTCCTCTTTTTCTCATTCGTTGTGCGGTAAATTTTTGTATCGCTGCCAAGTGGCTGGCACAAGATTTCCACACAATTTAACTTGCGAAGAGAGCAGGTTGAGCCATTTATTGAGTTATTAGCTGCATTGCAAACAAGTTAACAATGCACTAACTCACTTCTTTCACTCTATCTCTCCTTGTTTAGGCAACATTATACCAGCGTTACGCAACGATACAACGAAATCGCTGCAAACGGATGTGTATGCAATGAAAAACGATTTGTATACTGGCAGTGGTTCATCATTGGCAGCCTCCGGCTCCTCATCGGCTGCCTCATCGAGCTCATCATCGTCGTCGATGCAAACCTCGTTGCTGCCCGGCGGCGCCGCCGGCAACAGTTTGTCAGCGTTAAGCGGTGGCGCCGCCGCTGGCGGTCCGGGCAGCAAAGGTTCCCTAGCGATAGGCAAAAGCATGTTCTACACCGAGAGACCACCGAATGAATATGCAAGTGCAGCGGGTAAGTGATCAAAGCAGAGTTCTACATATATACGTACATACAACTTTAGCTAATCCAATAACAATTCTTTATCCTTTGTGTGCTGCATTTGGGTTTGCAGCTGGATTGCTGCATAGGCTGAGTTGGCTGCTTGCTGGATTAATTCTGGCTGCGCTTTGAAATCAATAATTTTGTTTTAGTTACTCGAAGTAAGCATTTGTGAAATGCAGCCAAAGGGGGTTCAACACAAACAAAAAAAAAACAAAAATTGGGGTAGCTTTTAGGGGTCTCTAAATTGATTTCGCAGTGCAAGCAGAACAATGATGATCATGATGATGATGATGGTAAAATACATTTGTTTATAGCAACAAAAACAAAAACAATAATAATCTAACATAACTACATACATATATATTTAATTGAGTTTATTTCGCTCGAAATAGTTTGTAAATTGAACTAACGAAAGAACGAGAGAAATATTCAAGTATTTTTTGTCAACAATAAAAATGCTCATTCAATGTACAATATGAAAAACATAAACATAAGTGAACACACGTGTATTTAGAAATTTATTTATATATTATATTGTATATGTATAATAAAAGTTAGTATGAAATTGTTGAGCTTTGTGCTTGGTCGAGTGTCAGTTTTAGGGCTTAGCATATTATTTTCCCCCAAAAAGAAACGAAAACAAATTTGCAAAAGCAAAGCTTTTTCTTATGCAGAAAAAAAAAATAGAGAGAACGTGAATTGCATAGATACGTTGTATCTATGATGTGAGATAATACTTTTGCTTCAATGGAAATGAAAATGCAAATGAAATGAAAACTAGAATTTAATTCATAAATTGAGAACAAAATTGCATATCTGCTGTATGCATATCTAAGGATAATAACAGAACCTACCATATCTTAATGTTATTCACATATATGACGAGATATATACACACATACATATGATATTTATACTTTATATGCCATTCATTATTTTACTTTATAACTTTTATGCGACTTTTTCACATGCCGCAGTCTATTAATTTGGGTCAGCGCTGCACAATTAAATGAAGACATTAAAGTTTTTTAATTTCCACTTATCTTTTATCATTATTAAATTTTGTAATACCCTTTAAATTGTACAAAAAGAGAGCATATTGCTTCACTTTAAGTTTAGTTCACATAGTTATAAAGTTCTTCGTACTTATTACGTATACGTAATAAACTTGAGCATTTTCTGAGCGTAGAGTATGCATTGGTTGACTTGCCAAAAGAATCTTTTCTTTCTCTGCACATTTTCTTCGTTTGCTTCTTCTACTCTGGCCAAAAGCCGCAGACAATTTTCCAGTCCTGCTCGCAGCCCAAAACAAAATTGATGTGTGTGTGTGTGTGCACAGTGCGCGCGCTCAGTGTGCAACATAAAAAATGCAATTTATTTAATGAAAATGCGACGTGCAGCCTGCTGCGTTGCCACGCCCACTAAAGCAACCACCCACTCCCCAAATGGAGAATAGGGAATGGGAATGGGAGTGGGTTGTGGGACAATCGTGTTGCCATGTGTCGATGTTGGGTCGAGGCATTAAAACGCCTTAAAAATGTCATTAATTTCATCTCCCTTCGAGACTCACAGCAAACACAATGCGATGAGTAGACTGGAGAATGAGTGCTAAGCTGCATGATACCCTGTAAACTCCGATGTCTGCCTTTCCTTACTTAACCTACCTTGTACACTTCCTGCTTCATTTGCTGAGCAACTTTTGTTCAACTGCCTGCAGCGCAGCCCGAGAAGAGGAAGTGCAATAATAATATTAATACCGCGACAGCAGCTTTCGCGCTTGGACATTGCCTTGATTTTTGCATATATAGCGCGCAAATTGTTGCCTGCTTGTTTCCTTGTGTTGTCCTGCTGCGCCTTTTGTGCGCTTTCATCATTTTTTAATAAATGCACATGCTAATTATATTATTACTCATGCGACCCGTGTGTGACGCATCGCTCGAAACGCGTTTCGTTGTCTGCGCGAAATGCTTGCAATTAATTTCAGCATAAAATTGCGTGGCCTGCGGTGTCCTTTCGTCTTTCACCTTCCCCTTCCCCTTCCCCGTTGCTCACACAATGACACACAGTTAACATGTCCAATTTATTGGTCATAACTCATGCGCAACCCAAACGCGGCCCACAGACGATGTACGGACAGACAGAGAGACAGACAGACGCGCTATCGACAGCAGCAGCGTCGGCAAGAAAAATGGCATTAAGACCAGAAGATATATGACACATTTGCATACACGAGGAATGCATAGCAATAGTAAGGGTGAAAGGGACGGAGAAAGAGCGGGTTAAAGGGCTGCCAATTTACTGTATTTATGTCAGGCAGGTTGTTGGCTGTAAACGTGCGTGCTTTTCAATAATTTAAAGCGTGCACGTGCGGCAGCAGCAATTGGCCGGGTCAAGATGAAACAACAATAACAACAAGAACAACAACATCAGGCGGCGGTCAACGGGTCGCAGCATAGATAAATAAGTGCATGTTGTATAGTCGAAAAGTAATGCGAGCAATTAACAATGCCACCAAATGAATGCATTTTATTTAACATTTTTTCATATTTCCTCCACTCTCTGCGCTTTCACATTTCCCATTTGCCATTATTGCTGTTGTCCAACGTCCGGCGAGTGTCTGTGTGTGTTGACTTACATGCATTGTCGCTTCTGTCTGTTATCTCGAGCGCGAACAATGCAGCTAATTAAGTATTATAAATGCAAGCAGAAGGCACCGCAGAGGCTGAAAAACTCAAAAGAAGCAACTGAATTGCGAATTTACGGCCAAAAGGCCAATACTGTCAGCAACGTAAATTTGTTGCAACTCTTCATAAATAAAAAGCAGACATTAATTTATGAGCGCCTGAAATTATGCGCTAATCATTGTGGCCTCATTTTAGTTCATTACACATTTCTATACCCGCTAGCTATTGAATAAAAGGGTATTAACATTGTTTTGCTCCAGCACATGTAACAGGCAGAAGACATCATCTTCGACCTCATAGAGAATATATACATATATTCATGATCAATCTTTATGATTCCTGATTTTAGTGCAGTCACAAAAAATTTCAGAAGTTATTTAAGAAATAATATTCTAGTATATTTTGTATTTTACGGTATATCTTGAACATAATGGTATATTGATATACCCAATATATGCTTCGGTATATTATACTACTTTTTAATATATTATATGTTATTCCACATACTTCAGTATATTATCTGATATACATAATATATCCTTCGGTTTATTTTCGTATTTTTTGTATAGTATAAAATCTGATACACCAACTATATCACTCGGTATTTAAGTATTTTTTTAGTATAATATTTCGGTATATTACAAGAATAATGGGTTTTGTGTACCTCTTACTTCTTCATTTATATTCTCATGTTTTTATTTTGGCATAAATATCATCAATTTGCTAGAGTATCAAAACTTCGTTCTGGTTCATTAAACTTGACAAAAAGAAAAAAAGAAAGAATAGAAATGTGTAAATAACAATTTATTAAAAGCTGTAAATAGAATTGCCTTTTTATGTAAATAGCAAATCGAATATATACAAAATTATAATTAACTATTGCCCAAAAAATTAAATTCAATACGAACAAAAAATGAATACAGCGCTAAATAATTGCAAATCATTAAACATAATTAGCAAGTTCTGACAAAAAAAAACACCCCGAGATCAAACAAAAAACAAGTTGTAACGCATTGCAGCCTATTTAACTAAAAATGAAATGAAACATTGAAAATATGTAATTGTAATTGTAATTAAAAACATAATATGCATACGTATTTATATATAACATACATACAAAAACCTCTATATATATATATGCATAGTAATAAATAATTATGTTGTTTGTTGCCTGTAAAACTCGTATACTTAAGCTCAATATGTATCTCAAACTCAATAATAGTATTGTATTCTAATTATCGCCAGCTTTCGAAGAGCTGTTGCATTTTCCTAACTAATTTGTTTGTTTGCAAACGAAAAATTGCATTTGATTGGGCGGCAAAAAATCTAAATAAATCGATTTCAAATCTATGACAAATTATATTGTAATTAGTTTTCTCATATTAAATTTCGACACACAAATTTAGCTCTCAAAAATAAGGTAACTAAAATGTGAATTGAATGCGTTGCAGCTTATCTATTTTTGACCCATTTAATTAATTAAAGTTTAAATGTTTTTTTTCAGCTTTATTTAAATAGTTAGCCGCTCAATTAGTTTGCCAAAGCTATTGTAAAATAAACAAATTAACTACGTAAAGAAAACATACATAAAAATTAAATCAAACCCGAAACACAGACAAAATATTTAAAACGAAAACAAAAAACTGTATTTAAGATTGAGATTAATTGTAAGCAGTTATTATAACGCGAAAATAAGCATAATAAAACTTAGGTTGATTGATACCAAGCAAAAAAAAAAACGAAACTAAACTAAACGAATCTAAGAAGTAACAAGTAACAACAAAGTGGCGAAAGCGAAAGCAAAACAAATGCCAACAAAATGGAAAAACAAACAAAGTAACGAACATAAATAACTGTTGTTTTATTCAGCAATTTGCATCTAATTCAGCGCTCAATTACATGCAGCGCAGTCGCTGAGGACGTCGCCGTCGACGTCGCTTTTATGCAAATGACTTTGGCTTTCAGCTGCGGCGCTTTTGGCTTTGGCTTTTGGCTTTTAGCTGCGGGGTTTGACATTTGGCTTGGTTTTAGGCCAAAAACGAAAAACGTTAATGAGCGCGTTTATTTTGCAGGCACCCAACACTCGGAATGTATGTGTGTATGTGTGTGTGTGGTTGCTAATTGTTTGAGACACGCAAACAAATTTAACACAAAATATGCTAAATATTTTTGGCGATGTGGCTAAAGAAGAGAAAACTGTTTAATAATTTAATGTTATTTGCATAGATTTGAGCTGACGCGTTGACGTTGCCCAATTAAGCTCGACACGCAGCCACTAAAGCCGACATCCACTCACACAATAGCAGCAAACCACATCGCAAGCGCATAATTTGTTTGTTTTAATGATGGCCAGACGAAGTTTTCGAGCGACAAAACGTTTCGCTCAGCGCACACGCACGCACGGACGCAGGCACGGAACAACACAGAACACACGCTGCGTATACGCAATCTGTACGCTTAAAGCCAAAGCTACACACAAAAACTTTCGCTTAGAGCGGCAAGCCACAAGCATGTAAACCACTTGGGCGCACTAACATTATCATAATTATGACATATATAGACCGACTAAGCGAGAGAGTGAGGGAGTGAGACAGGAAATAGAGAGGGAGATAGACACCTTTTTGGTTATCTTGTTGTTGGCGATGGCGCCACTCGAGCAACTTTTCAAAAGTCATTTAAATTATGCGCACAAAAGCGCGAAAATTATGCCACGACGTGAATTCAGACGCCACTTACAGCCGAGCCACACACTTACATACAGCGACGGAGACAGACGCAGAACCGGAAACCACATTTGTCGGCAAAGTTTTTGCCTACAGCCTTCGAGAGAAAAGAGAAAGGAAGAGAGTGAGAGCAACGAAATAGTTGAGTGCAAAGCGTGCGCACACTTAAGATAAGCTGCCAGCGTAAAACTTTCATCTTACAAATTCGCGGTGCCACGATTGCTGTGCCACATCGCAATCCCCAGCTGCACGCTTCCTCCCTTCCTCCCCTTCGGCTGCTGCATTCAACAAATTAATTCTGTGCCGATGTCTGTCTCTGCTTTGCCCGCTGCAGGCAGGAAATATGTTTAATTTCATTTAAATGTAGTAAGTGCAACACTTTGGTTAGCTTTTGCCAACACCACGCTACGGCTTTCTGGGTTTCTGGTTTGCATTTGTGCGGGCTTGCTCCACTCCCTTCCCCCATCTCTTTTCCTTTCTCTCTCAGCGTGCAATTGCAACGAGTGTGTGTGCTTTGCCTCCATTTTACACATCCACACTCGTATTTGTGCTTGTGCAAAGTGTGTGCTGCCAGCTCAAAGGATACATTTGGGCTTGTTAATGAGCCAGACTAGAGAGTGGCATTAACAACAACTCTATCTCGCTCTCTTCGGCTTTGATTGCGAATCTTAAAAGCCATTTCGAAAATGTTGTTTTACTTTTCACATCAAATTGCAGCACAAACTTGCGCAAATTTCAACACTTTATTTTATGCATTCGCTGTTATTATTTGCTGGATAGCACTTGAAGGAATAGAATATTATATTTTATTAGTTGGATTTTGTATTTGATTTTTGGCATATATTTGTAAAATACCCTGTGCATTCAAATTAAAATAATTTTATATGTATTTTATTTATTTCATTCCTTCTTAAAGAAATGAAAAAGTGAATGAAGGGATATTGATTTATTCATTAAGTTCATTCATTTCGCGAAATCGTTTTAACTTTAATATTTTCTGGTTATTTGATTGTTATTAACTATATAAATACTGACTACATAATCTAGTGTATTTCCATTCAATATTTTTAATTCAATATTTATCTAATTTTAAATGTTTTATTTTAATATGTTTTATTTGCTAGATTTTTAATCATATAATGAAATTAATAGTAATTACATTTCTATATTTTATTATTTTATACATTTTATACATTAAACTAACCGCTTTTTTTAAAGTGTTTAACTTTCAACAACTTTTTAAAATTAATTGTAATTAAATAATACTTTGTTTTCAAGTGGGGATTTCGTAATTCTTTATTTTTGAAATATTGTATGCAAATTAATTTAGTTGGAAAGTTATTCTATTTTATTAAAGTTATTGAGACTTTTAAATTGAGTTTCAGAGTGAGTTGATGTTGATTCGTTTATATTTGACAGCACTGCAGTTGATGCTGATGCTGCTGAAGCTGAACTGGCAACATCATTATAAACATTTTCTAAACCAAATAAACTTATAAAAAATGCAATAACAATAACACGAAGAGCAGCAACAACAACAACAATAAAGAACTCTTATAGCCAGCGGGGATTTATAAACTTTGTGCGCTGTTTTTTTTTATATTTTTTTGTTAAACAGACGCCGCAAATTGCAGCCAAAACTTGTCGAGCAGTTAAATTTTTGTTGCCACATGCATACTTTGTTGCCATATTCGTTGACGTCATTGTTGTTGTTGTTTATGCTGCTGCTGTTGTTGCACTTCGCCCCGTCATCACCATAGATTTTGTTGCTTTTATTTGTGGAAACTCATCTGTCAGTTTTACATAGTGCACCCCAGAGAAATTTGTGTTTGTTGCATAAAAATTACAGCGAGCATTGTGTTCGCTAGTAGCGGACTTTGATGGCAAATGACTGGCCCACACACACACTCGTATGTGTGTGTGTGTATGTCTGGGTGTGTGTTTGTTGAGTTTTGTCTCTGCTTTTGGCATTTGTTAAAACCATCAGCAGCCAGCTGCAAGTCACCGCGGGGACTCATTGATGCGACTGTGACAACAAGCGAGAGCTGAAATGTTGCTGTCATTTCGGGGTGCAATGACATCATTGTCGATTTTACGATCTTATGTGTGTTGCCTTGTTTTTCTTTTCTCTCTCTTTTTTTTTTGTTGGCAACTTTACACCACACAACAATGCGAGCAAATATCATTTAAGCTAAACCAAATTTAACAACTGCAGCAAACTGACAGCTGCTTCAAAACTTAAGGCACGCAACTGTTGTGCAATTAAGTAGAAAGTGTATAAATGTTCACACAAAGTACTCCTTTAATGCAAATGAGACGAAACTTTTGATGATATGCAAAGAACTTTCAGGCAATGTGACGCTTTCAGCTATTGCTGCAGCAAGTGGCAAAAGTTGTTTCAAAAGGTTCCAAGTGATTAGTTCATTACTTGACTAATATACTAAAAACAAATTACAGACATTGATGGCAGCTTATCTTAGAAAGTAATAGTTAAATAAGTAAATTAAACTACAATTGTTGATAGACGAAATTATATTCCGAATATTGGCAAATAAATTGAATGCTTAACAAATGTTAGATTTAGGAATTTTGCTATCCTGCAGCAAAAGTTATTTCTAAAGGTTTCAAGTGATTATCAGAGGAGTTTATTTATTTGACTAAATTGCTAGAAACAAATTACAGGCATTGAACCACAAGTAAAATATATTTAGAGTATTTGGAAATAAATTGAATACTTAATGAATGTTAGAAGATTAGTAAGGCAATCTATATATGGATTTGTGCTTCCCAAAAAATATGTATGGCGAAAAACGGCTGCTGCAGTCTGGAGTTGAATATCTATTATATTCTGTACTCGATGGTATATTTTAAATACTAATACTATAATAATATACCGTTTCATTTTATTTTAATCCAAATTTAACAGCTAGTATCTCTCAGTCGACCACACATGACTGTAGCTTTCTTATATGTTTATTTTGTCTTTTGAAACAGCCAAAAATGAACTTACCCATATTTTCATTTCAAAAGTTAAAAAAGGTACAACTAAATCATCTGGCAACAATTTAAATTAATATCCCATACCTTAAACAGCTGTATTAACACAAAACCTTGTACAACTCAATTGACAACAAAATTCACACCAAAGCAAACACAATCATTTCGTTCAGCTGACAATCAAGAGGTCACTTAACTTTGCGCACTTTAGCAATTGTCTAGATAAGAAGTTCTTAAAATAAGTACTCACACTCTTCAGCTGTGATCTAGACACTTTGCCAAAACTTGAAGCAGCTTTTCATTTTTAGGATAATCAAAAGCCACTTGCTGTTTGCTCTTTAAGAACACACAACAGTTGCGCTTAAAATAGAAATTGTCATTTTTTCCCCTCTCATTCGCAGCTCTTTAAACAGCAGTGTCAATACTTAATATTGTGTCTATGCTCTTTGAGCTTTCTTTGCCACGGCAGCAGGACTTTCAGCATGGCTTTTGTGTGAGTCCTTTTTAGACGTTGCGCGCATATTTGTTTGACTTTATTTTTTAATTTTCACAACTTTTGACAGCTTTGCAGTTGGTCACGTAGCCTTTGCTGTCTGGACACATATATTGACTGCATGGCACAGTGTTCGAAAATGGAGGATAGTGTATGTGTGTGTGTGTGTGCGAGTGGCTCGCCACTGGATGGCACTTGGCTGGCATCTGCGTTTGACGCACGTGCGGCGGCTTCTCTCACTCCTTTTTTTTTCTTTGGTTGACCAGCACTTTGCTCTCCTTCTGTCTGTGTTCTGCTCTGCCAGCTGTTGCCCTGGTCAATTTTAATCAAGTTTTCTCGCCTTTCTCTCTATTTAATTGTCAATTTGTTTGGCGCGTGTCTCGTATATGTGTTGCTCTGCACTGCTCTGATAAATTATGTGCCCAGCCCAAAACAAATACCACAAAGCCGAAAATAAAATGCAATCACAGACGCAACACACACACACACACTCACGCACTTAGATGCAATGCAATTGTCTTTAAATGTGTGTGCGTGTGTTTTGTGTTTACGAGCTCAAAATGTGTATGCAAACTTTTGGCTCGGCTTTTGTACATTTGCGGTGGGTCGTAGGCGTATAAGGAGAGAGTCCAGTCAGGCGTCGTTATCAGTGTCCTGCAGCCGGTTTCGGTTATCTTTTCTTAATGATTCCATTGTCAAACTCATTGCTCCGGAAATTGTGTACACAATTTAAATATTCAACAGGATATTGCATGAAATATACATAAGTACAAGGCATACTAACACACACGCACACACTTACACATACACACACACAAGCAAGCCGCCCTAATGTCCTGGACAAGTCAAGTTGGCAACTTGACCAGTCAACACTGCGGGCGACAAAATCTTGTTGTACCTAAATGTCCTGTCCTTTACTTTATGTGTCCAACAAATATTTTCCAAGAGATTTTCTCTTCTTTTTTCCTCCTTCTCTGTGTCTCTCTTTCTGTGTGTTTTCTTGTTGCTATTTTGCTGTCTAAACTAATCTGAGATTTTGCGTCATTTCAAAATATTTTTACCTTGATGACGACTCTCTGTGGCTGCTGCAAATTAGTTACAAATTTGATTCCAGTTTGAATTTAGTTATTTGGCAAATTACTTTATAAATTCGTAGGTGTGCCTGCTGAGCACTGAGACTAGTAATTTAATTTATTTAAACTATTTGTTTAGCAAATATCAAATTAAATACATGAGCATGAGAGAAAACTTTCGTTTCTGATTCATAAATCTACTTTTAGTTTTCAGTAATTAATGGCAGCTCATTTATTTTTTGTTTTATTTGGTTTTTGTCAATTTACTTCTCATATTTCTGGAAATTGTGTAATTTGTTCTCTGCAATTTATTTGTCTGCTCACCTTTTCGCTTTTTCCATATGCATATTTTTTCAAATAATTTACATAAAGGAAAAACATTATTCTATTTATTAAAAAGCATAAATTTGTGATTTCTTTTTAAGTTGAATTTTAATTTATATAAAATTCGCCTGATTTTCTACAAAAATGTTTGTACTAATTTTTTTCCCATTCGATTATTTTCACACATAGTTGGTTCATTATCAACAGGATACATTTTAAATAAAATGAAAATGAATGGATACCATTTCAAATACAAAAACATTTCAATAGCTGTTTGCATCTCAAAGCTTAAACTTATATTTTATATCCAAAATGAAATTTGCTTGATTTTCTTATATTTTTACACTCTTTTGTATTCTTTTTATTTGACTATTTCTGCAAATAGTTTACTTATTTTCGCCTGAATAAATTGTAAATAAAATAAATGTAAGTAAATTCCATTTAATATTTCTACTGCAATTTGAAACTCGAAGTTTGATCTTGTATTTTATCTGGTTTTCAATTTCAACTAAAATAATAAACAAGTAAATTATATTCTGCGAATATCCAATATTTTCTGAACATTTCTATTGTAGTTTAAATCTAAAAGTTTAATCTTATATTTTATAGATAATATATAATTCGACTTTTGTATTATTTTTTTGGTTGTTCTAGCTCTTTTATTTTTGTAAAAGCTGCTGCTGCCTGAATGCATTTATTTTCATATATTTTTGTGCTCGGCTTTCATTGTCTAATTTTGCCTGGCATTGATTAGCAACGAAATTGTATTTTCTTAAGCCTGTCACTTGGGGCCAAAAGACGAGCAGCCACAGTGTGTTCTACATTCCCACGCGCCCCAAGAGAGAGAGCGAGCCGTGCGCCTCCCAGGACTAGGAGGAGGATGAGGTGGAAGGAGTAGAATGCTGGGCGTGCAGCTCTTGGCAACTCGTGTCAGTAACAAATGCCATTCATTTCCGATGCCGAGCTGCACGTCGTTGCGCCACAGTTGCGTTGGGAGAGAGAAAGAGGCTGAGAGGCCAAGCAAAGCTTGTAGGCTGGTTAACAGGCAGCGACAGGAGCTTCAAATATGCTGTAGTGGCCCGTAGCCTAGTCGGGAGGCTTGTGTCTTAATCTTGAGATGGGCAGCAAGCCACAGCGGCAGATGCTATTGTTTATTGTATTCAAGTGAAGCCAAACTCAAGCCTCAACTCTGTGTTGTTGTTGGTGGACAGTGACTTTGACAAGTTTGCTGTTATAACATTAGTTTGTGTTAATCTTTTACTTGCTACGGTCACGAGGGGATACACGAATGGAAGACGTGGCTGTGTAACTGAGACACAGAGAGAGAGGGAGAAAGAGGTCGCTTAAACAATTGAAACGGGGGCATAGATTTGATGGACTTTCTGGTAAAGTTTTCTAATGCAACTTGAAAACTTTTTGATAGCCAAACAAAAGCAGAAAACAGAAAGCAAATCACTCGATGCTTCTCTTCGGCCGACGACGATGCCACAGGATGCCTCGTAAACTTTTACGCGCTCATTTAGACGACTCAAAAAAACGTGAAGCGGACGCAGCAGAGTGACAGTGAAAGAGAGAAAGAGAGAGAGAGAGTAGATAGAGATAGCTACACTTGGAGTGTAGATTGTTGTGTTGCTCAGTTGCAGGTTTTTGGTTTGACGGCGCACAAACACTTTTCGACTCCCTCGCTGTCAAAAAAGAGGAAAATAGCTTTTCATTGTCTGTGCTGCCGCAGTGTTCAGTTAGTTGAGCTAAGGTGCGGGTGCCAGAGGAGGGGAAGATGAGGTTAACGAGAGGCAGGGATGGAGGGGAAGGCATACAAATGTCAATAAAATAAATACTGTTGACGCAGCGCGGTTATTTTCCAACACAATCTCCATTACGGCATTTACATTTGTGCGACACTGTTTGTTGTGTTTGTCTGTCTCGCTGTGTGTTTGTGTGTTTGTGTGTCTGTTGAACACGTCTGCCTCTTGGCTGAGTGGCTGTATTTGACTTTAAGCGGCGTTAACGGCGACAAAGATAAAGACATGAAGCCAGACATGCTCAGAGCATAAGCGTTGACACACAGAACACAGAGCTGGCTGCCGAAAAAGGCAAGAACACAACAAAAATGGAGGTGGAGAAGTGGAAAGAGAGAACTGCGAGTGGCACTCGTAGATACAACGTCAATTGACGGTCATTGTCATTAAGTCGCACGGAATGAAGATGAGTTTTTCGCTTTTATTTGGACGCTGATGCTGCTGCTCCACTTTTTTCACGCCTCGCTAGTCGTTTAGTTCATTTGCCTTATCAGCGTGCAGACGATAGACAAGAAGAGATTCAAGGAAGCGCGAGTAAAGTGCTGACATTGCGTATACGTAATATTGTTAATCGAAATGCGAGCGAAACTCTTAAAACTTATTTATAATTGGCAGAATGGAAAACTGTGAAAAAGTTCTATGTTTATTTATCAATAATGAAATGCCGGCTAACCCATTTGCAACATAATGCTGCATGCTGCAAAGTTTTCCCACCACGTGCCACATGCCACACAGTTTTACCCACTTTGTGTTGGTTTATCTACTACTTTATTACTGTAAATCCTCAGATAATTTATTTGATTTGTACGCGCAACGCAGCAAGCAGCATCCCTTGCAAAGTAGCAACAGCTGCGCTCAAGAGAGTTTCAACTTCAGCTTCGTCTGCGTGTGTGTGTGTTGTCTACTTAAGCGAGTGTGTGTGTGTGTGGGTGCTGATTTGTATCTTCAGACTGCAAAGTGTATCGCATTACAATCAGATTAACTTAAAGCCGCCGCCATATGCAAGCTCGTGTGTGTGTGTGTGAGTGTGTTTGCTACGCTTAAATTGAATTTAAAACTTGTATTGAAACAAAATTGAAAAAGAATTTGCATCGTCTGGCTTCGCTGCGTGCTCTCGACTTCGAGTTTTGTATCTTAAGTAAATTAAGCTGCGCTCCACGTGGTGAGGCCTTTAAAAGTGGCCTCCGGGCCTTTTCGCATAGATCCCATTTTAAATGCCTATAAATATTTATTTACAAAGAAGCAAACCAAAATAAAAAAGGGAAGCCGAGTCTGGCTGAGAGACTGGCTTTTCTCTCTTTTGTTGGCTGCGGTTAACCAGACGCCGCCCCAGCCCCCGCCTCGCCACGTAAGTGGAAATTTATGGCCAGTCCTTGAGCAAAATATGCAATTGAGCAGTCACACAGTCAGACAGTCAGCAGGGCGAGCAGTTACGGTAGCTCTCGGTATGTCCATTTATATTCAAAAGGACATTGAAGCAGCAATTGATGAAGCGAGCATAAAAAATGTTGTAAATGCAAAAAGGATACAATTGTCTGTGTGTCTCTCTGTCTGTCTGTGTGTGAATGAGTGTGTAACTGCCAGACTGTCTGTCTGTGTCTGTGTCTCTGTGTGTGTATTGGTATTTGGCTAATGTGATAAATCAATTTTATGCGAAAAATCCAAGAGCATAAATTCGCTTAACTAACGCATTTGTCAAGCCAGCACACGGCTAAAAAACTAAGAGTGAGAGAGGCAGAGCGAATTACGTTGGTAATAAATTGAGCCAAGTCAAAAGAAATTAGAGTTCTGCAGCAGCAAAGTTTACGAATTGTAGCAGAAAGTGAAATGCAGCGAAAGAGATGACAAATGCACTTGAACAGCTTCTCAATCAGCTTGAGAATGTTTGCCAAGGAAACGCTCAAAATAGATTTACAAACAACTATCTTAAGAAATATTCGAAAAATTTTGAATAAAAGTAATTTTTAATTTTTATATTAAAGCAGAAAGAATGTAGCACAAAATTCAATAGCAGAAAAGTAATCTCACTGCGAGTGCTTTTTTATTGAAGTGGAATCAAAAAGCAAAATTGCAAACAGGGATCTTAAAATATTGATGCTGAAATATTTGAAGCATTTATATCATTTTTATCGCATTTAAAAAGTATTCATACTTGGTTTAAGCAAAGTCAAACTTTATTTTTTAATAAAGAAAAGAAAGAGATTATGAAAAAAGACAATTTGTGATATTTAATAAAACCCATAAAAAAATAAACTTATGTTACTTATGGCATGGCAACTCATTTTTGACTTTTTATTTGAAAAATATTTATATTGTGTCCGAATTATTTTTTACCTAAACCAATTAATAAAGAATAACAAGTTTAGGGAACAAATTCGATTTTGTTTTACATTGTGCAAAATGAAATAAATGAAATATTCTGAACACAAAATGCATAAAATGTTGCCTCAGACCGAGGACCAATTCACTGAAGTATTTTATTCAACAATTGCTCAGCTCGAGTCACGTTTACGAATGCAACACAAAATGGAATTGCGAAATGAGAATGCTATTCAGGGAGCAGTTGCAAGCGATTGAGAATGCGATTGGGAGTCTGAGGTTTTGGCATTCATAACTGTTCGCATTAACGCCTAGCCATACAATCCATTCACCTGTTCGTTCGGTCATTGCTTTTGGTATTTGGTAATAACCACACAGTTTGCGACAGTTTTCAGGAGCTGTGTAACAAAGCACATGGTCAAATCAAATCCAATAATAGTCGTCTACCCCTTCCTCCTCCCTTCCCTACGTAACTTATATACATACACACACACACAATGGGCTGTGTGTTCGGTTGGCTGTTATTTGATTGCCATTGCCGATGGCTAAAGTCTCCACAATCGAAAACCGCAAAATGTCAGGGTAGCTTTCTTTTCCAACTATGCACGGGATTTGTGGGCGAAGGGGTGGGGTGGGGAGACTGGCGAATGGGGATTTGATTTTCTTTTGTGCAGTTAGCGCTATGGCTAATGCCCCAATAGCTGACAGCAGCTTGGCTTTTTGTTTGCTTTTCGGACGGTTGTTGACCAATTTGTAGACCATCATCAAGTGTGAAATTTCCAATTTCCGTCATCGCAGAGAGAAAGAGAGCGGGAGAGAGAGAAATGTCTGATCCATCAACAACTCCCGGCACTTCCCGGCTGTTGCATTACAATTGTTTCGCCCACAAAATGCAAATGGCAACGTTTCGATGCTTCGCTGTTTGCCCAACGATTTTGTTCTTGTTTGTGCAATACAAATGGAACGAACGCACACTGCGAAACGATCTGTTTGCAGAGCTAAGGGCGTCGAAAAACCAGTTAAAACAGTGTGTTGAATATCGCCAAATAGATATTCCAAATTAAACTGCCCGATATGTAAATAAAACAACAGGAAAGCGAATTTCATATTCATTGTTTATCAATACAAATATATCGAATTTCAGTTTGTTGGCACATTCTGTACGTTCGAAAGGTTAGCATCATATCTATAAATTTTCAGGTGTATAGGTTGGACTAGCCAAATTTATAAATAATTGATGCTAGATAAATCTTTATGAATTTTATGTACTTCATGTACAAGAATAATTTCTTACTACGAAATTATTTTATGGTCATCCATAAGTATATATCGAATTTTCAATTCATTGTTGTGTTCTGTAAACTGAGAAGTTTCGCTGATTCTCTTACAAATTATATATGAATAAACATAACATTGGGCTCGCAAAATATGCAAATAAATAAATCATGTTTAAATCTATAGTTTATTATTACTTTACAAAAAAGATTGTCTTACCAACAATGATCTAAAATTCACTTTCTTTTACATTACATGAAGGTTTTCTCACCAGTAAATGATCAATTTATCTATTGATGTTTCAGATGAATACAAATCAGATTGGGCTGCCAAATATGAAAAAATAATGCAAAGATAAGAATTCTATGTTTATTATTACGTTGCCAAAAAAATTGCCGATATAAATATGAATATTAATGTTTAGTTTATCGTTGCACTCAGTGCATCGGGAAGACTATCAAATTGTTAAAAATGCAATGGAATGAAATGGAAAATTAAAGTAAATACTTTATTCTTACAAAATTTTCGTCTCAGTATACTATTAAGTAGAGACATAATCTACAAATTCTAGTTTAACGTGAAGCATAACTATAGATTATGCTCGCTGAATATTGGAGTAATTAGTCAGGTGAATAATAAGCATTCAGCGCTCCAACACCTTGGCTTTGGCATCAGCGAGTTTCATCGCGCATTTCAACTTCAAAGCGTCAAAGTTTAATTGAATTTAATTAAAAGCCGACAAATTGATTTGCCCAAACTTTGAGTTTGAGCCTCTTAAGGATGGAGGCGGAGTTTCGACACGCAAGAGATCATTAGCTCGAACAGAGAAAGAGAAGAAGAGAGGAAGTTAGGTCAAAGTCACACTGTCAAAATATCTACGATGAAAACATAAACGGAGCTTAAAGCGATTTGCCGCAATTAATTGCGTTGAAGCGAAAGTTTAATTGAAGTGCGATGCTGATGCGCTGAAGTATAGACAGCCATGTTTGGCAGTTAGGCAAATAGCAAATAGTATTCAGCGCCTACACGAACATAATTACACCTGTCCAAAAGTTTACTTTGCTATTTGTTCAGCGCTCGGATGTTGGTTTAATTTCACGACTGATAAAACACAAAGATTGCGCTGCCACACGAAGCACTTTAAGAGAGTTTCCAAACACTTAAAGCAACGCCTAACGCTCTCTATAAGATTCTCATTGAGTTCGGTCAGTTCAATCACTCAATTTATGATGTGTGGTGCACTCTACGTTTGGCACATTATCAATAGATGATTACGAGCTTTCTTGCTGCCCTTTTAAAGCCACAAGAAAAGGACTCGACTTGGAGCACAATGAAAATAAAATATAATAAAATAAATAGGGTTGAGTTTTCAACTAAAATAAAAAAGCATAAATGCCGGAGCGAGGCAATCAAACAGAAAGGCTGCTGCTTTATTTCCAATGTGTCTGTGCGATGATGCTCTCCCGCCATCCTCCTTTGCTGTGTTTGGTTAGAGAGACAGAGAGCAAAATGGCTGCCTGTTAAATTGGCAACACTTTATCAAAAAATATAAAAAGCACTAAAAGTCAAACGGTTTGGGAGGCGGAAGCATTGAGAGAACGCTACAAAAAAAAACACACACACAGCGCTGAGAAAATAAAAGGGAAACGACAGGACGGCGAGCCCTATTTGAGCAGAGGACAGAGAGGCTTGCATATAGATTGGCAATAAGGCCAACTTGAATCATCATAAGGACAGACACACACCACACACACACACACACCCACTGACATGGAAAATATGCAAATGTCGCAGGGCTCGCATAATTCATATGATTTTCCCATTTATGAAATGCTACGAAAAATTGACAGACAGTTGCATAGCAATACGAACCGCAATTTTGCGGGCAAGTTCAAAGCAATATTAAGCACAATTTATGTATCCTGACTATGTATAAACAAAATAAGTACGTCTATGTGTGTGTGTGTGTGTGTGTGTGCTCTTGTATTGCTCTCATCACAGATAAAAGTACAGACAAAATCAACTTTTGGAGCTTCATTAAAAATATGCAAACTACGAGCTCAACACACACACACACAGAGTTTCGCATTTCCATTTTGTAAGTATATGTCTTTGATGCAACGAGAAATTGTTGAAATATTTGATTGACATTACTTTTTTTACAGCTTTTTATTTATTTTTTTGTTAATTTGCAAATTTATTACGCTGAACTTACAAAGTGAGCAACGTGTGAAAATACTGGAAAAGTAATAACGATATTGCCAAAAGTTCATAATTAATAAGTATAAATATATATTTATGGTAACTTTAAAGAATATATTATATTATCTAATGCCTATGTTAGTATTTTTGATAATGCTGATATGAGTGGAAATTCCAAGGCAAATGTGCATATATAAAATATTTATTTGTCAGCCAAAACGATATAGCCATGATCGACTGTCCGTCCGTATGAAGACTTAGATCTCTGATCTCAAATTTTCACAGCACTTGTTAAGTTTGCACGCAGATGATGTTTGTTTCAGAAGTTATTTAAGAAATACTTTTGTATGGGAAAAAAACGCCTACTACAAACGGGTTTAAACTGTTTTGGCTGACAATTTATTATATTTAAACCTCTATGGCATTTATCGAAGTAGTACTATAATATATACCAAATGATGACTTCGGTATATTTTAGTATTTTGTGGAATTTTTTTGTTATATATGTAGCATATGGTTTTATGGGAAAATGGGTAGTCACAGTCGAGCACACTTGCTTTCTTACTTGTTTTAAATTAATTTAATCCTTTTTTAATTTTTTACTGCTCAATAGCTGACATATTAATGGACTGAAACTAAAGTTAAATGCGTAAATTATATTATTACTGAACTATAATCTACTGTATATAAAAAATAATTCATCGGATAATTATAATGATTACAGTTTTATAAAAAATTAGATTTCTTTTCAATGGAATTATTGCTTTATTATTCAATTCTTTCAAAATAATTTGTTTATCTACAATATATTACCATGGAATGTATTTATGCAAAGCATTCGAACCATTTAAGACCCATTGGCTTTAGTCGTTAAGCCACGTAAGCTGAAACAATACTCACATTGTGTCAACTAATCTGTGCAATCAGCTGTCAATTAACAACCAATTGAAAACGTGTTCCCTGTCTCTGAGCTCTGACACACACACACACACTTCTCCCTTCATAATTTATTCAATTCGAGCGCTGCTTTATGACACAAACAAATCGCTTCATATCAAATTGATTCGATAAGCAAATGCGTCCAACTGAAGCGAACTAAAACGAAACCCCCAAAACAGATCCGGATACATTGCCAGAGCTAATGTCATTTTAATCAGCGTGCAGGCACCAAACACAAAAAAAGCATAATTTCAATAAATCGAAAATAAACAAGCAAAGTAAAGGCGGCAGTGTGTGTGAGAGGCGTGTGGCATGTGGCAGGTGGCAACTGATGTTGTCAGTTGACCGAGTGTAATTAGGTTGAAATTACAAATTATTATCGAGGTCTGAGGGGCAGCAGCAGCAGCAGCCAATGTTATGTTGTGGCAAATGAAAAACACACACAGAAAATTAGCCGCATCAACTGTTAAATTTTCTCTGTGTGGAGCTCTCGTTATGAAGCACTTAAGCCATAGCCTGCCCCATCGCCCTATTGTGATAATAATGCAACGATATGGTCAAAACCAATTGAAATGAGGATTACAAGTGGTTACTACAGACGTGGGTTGGAAAATCAGTTTGAAAGTGCACAAGAGCCAATGTTGTAAAGTGCATGAATTGCAATTAACTTTTATTTGCGGCATGCTGCACACTGAACGAGGCATCACGAGGAGTCCTCTCTCTGTTTTCAGCATCAGCATCCGCAGCAGGCAACCGGATAACACCGGGAGAGCCGGAGTAGTCGTAGTAGTAGAGACTGACAGTTGCACGCTGAAAGCGAAATAGAATCACAAAAGATGCCAAATCTCCAGACAATGCCAAGTACAATGTAAATTATTCAAAAGGTAGCTGAAAATACGAGTATTACGCGATGGATGTCATTTACATTGCGGTTGCCACAGCGTCGTCTCCTCAGGCAGACAGCAATGGCAGCACCAAATGCCAGAGAATGGAAATGGAATGGAATTGTTTGTGGGCACAAACGAAAAAAAAAGAAGTAACGAGTGTATAAAAAGCAGAATACAGTCAAGGGTTGGGTTGGGCTTCTTTTTGGGCTTGAAAAGTGCCTGGCAAATGCATTAAATTCAGTTTCGTGCAACTGAGACAACAGTTGAGTAAATTATGGCGACTAGCAGCAGCGAGAACGCCTGCCGCTGTCGTCTCCTCTGCCGGGTCTGTTGAAATTTTTATGATGCTAGGAACAGCAGGAGGGCGCGCGTGCCTTCAAAGAGTAGTATGCAGCAGATTTTGAATTTGCAGATGGGAAAATTCTTTTGGGGGCAACCTTAAAGTGTGCGTCCACAAACTACCGTTATCTAACACTTAAGCTTACTTTTGAGCTGCATTACGACAAACTCTCATCATAATAAGCAGTGCCTCAGTCTACCACTATTGCAACCGCACGAGGCGTATGCGTAATATTCGCAGTCTGCAGCAGACGGTGAACCAACTGCTGCTGTGTCAGCAGCAACAGCGTCGTCTGGTCGTCTGCCCGTCAGCGTAAAATGTTGCATACATTTAACATAAATAATGGCCAGCATATTTTAGCAACAAGCCATAGTCTCGGCTCGTCTCCGTCTGCTTCTCCGGCTTGGGTAAATTGTGCAACTTGAGAGGAAAACTGCCGGTCAAGCAACTTCTATGGCAACCTAGCAACGGAACCCAGCCATCCAGGTAACTGAAGAGCAGCAGTCCGGCCAAAAGCCATGCTCAATTTTTAATGAATGCCAAGACGGCATTGCCCTTAGAATAGCACACAGCATGCGGCATGCAGCATGCGGCACACAGCGTCTGCAATAAAATGAGTGTTTAATGCCCTCCCGAAAAATCCAAGCCAATGTAGAATTCCATTCACATGATACTGCCACACAATTTAATGTGCACATTAGTTGTCGAAATTCCTTTTGTAAATATACGCATTAATTTGTGCTTTTGCAATGTTCATTGCTCCACTCAAAATACGCAACATTTTGTGGACTGAATTGCAATGCAAAGATTGTAAAATTCTGCTGTCAAGTCCAATTTATTTGGTTGTCCAAATTCAACTGACTCAACAATTCGGCTTAGCTCTCGACTTCGTCTACACGATTTTCGTTCTCGTTTTGGCTGTCGTTCAGTTTAGTCAGTTTTCGAAAGATTGTCCATTATAAGAGAGTCGAGATTTCGCTCTTCAAAACATTGCGCCTGCGCAACGAAACTGAGCTGAATGTTTAGCAGAGAACTAGGCCAACAGAACGCACTTGACAGCTCTAACTGCATAGGCCGAGAGCCGAAGAAAAACTCAAATTTCATTGGCCGCAAATGGCGCCAAGGACACGCGACACTTAATGAGCACACCAAATTGTAGTAATTATATTTAGCTAAATCTAAAAAATATATATTTTTTAACTGAGCATCTTGATCTCGAGCTTGGTCAGTGTTTTTTTCATTTTCATTTTGTTAAATTTATTTATTAACTTTAATAAATATTTGTAATATGGCATCTTACACATTCAAACCAATCAGTGTTTGGTTTGTATAGGATGATAGTTCAGTATCAATAAAAAATTGTGAATTTAAGTATATATAGATGACATAATGAATTTTATATATTTTATAGACGCACTAATAGTTTAGTTGTCTAGGTTGATAGTTCAGTCTGAAGAAAGAATTGTGTATAAATAAAGATAAAATATCGAATTCTACATATACAATTAAACTTAGAAATACCTTTCCTGCATTTCATTGCAATAGCAATATTTATGCTTTGTAATAACAACTGTTATGTTTGCATTGCAAGTTGAAGAAATAAACAAACAACAACTTCCTTTGTGCTGCAACAAGGAGCAAAGAGCAAGAAGCAAGGAGCCAGAAGTCTGGCAGGAAGTGCGCGCTTATAACAAAATTTGTTTTGTCTTACAACATGAGAATCTTGTTTGCTTTGTGGCCAGATTGCAGATTGAAAAAGGCAAAAATATGACTACAACTTGACTTCACTTTAATGGACATTTGTTGTGTACTCGTTGATGATATGTGAAAAAGCACAGATAATAAACTGAACTGTGCTGAACTGAAACTTGGCTGGATTTATAACTCCAACATATGTTCATCATCTTTAGATGTTCCGCTGCTGCTGCTTATCTGTCTGTCTGCTGTTTTCCCTTTTTTATATTTATTACATCATTCGCTGCTGTAAACTCGCATATTAAGTGGATTGATGTATTAATATTTAAACGGCGATTTGTGGCTTCTCCTTCTCATCATACATCTGCCTCTGGAGAGCACAACCAAAACGACTCGTGGGCCACTGGGTAACTGCACTCAACTCAACTTAACTTGACTCGGATGAATGAAAGTCAACTCGTAACCTTTGACCCTTTGCCTTTGCTGTATATTTATAAGTGCAGATAATGCTTAATCTGCATATCAAGAAAATCGATTTCAGATATATATTTCCAACACATTCTCGCTTGTCCTCCCCAGTAATTACCTCTATAAAAGTTAACATCTTGTGGAGCAACCTGCTCTCCAGACAGGACTCTCGCTTCCCCATCGAATGAGTCTCTTCACATTAAAACGCGACACGCATTGTGGCCCCATGTTAACTTTTTTGTGTGTGGGTCTTCGCTGTGTTGCTTGAGCTCATAAATAAAACATAAAAGCGCCGGCGCGTAGAATTCCTTTTTTATGATGTCGGCAAGCAGTTGCAGCCTCCTCCTCTCCCTTCTCTTTCCCCTCTCTAACTCTGCGTCTGAGTTGTAGCATATTTTGAAAAATGTTTATAAAATAACACGGAAAACGTACAAGTCATAAATAATGCGTTCGACCCGTAAACGAGTGAAGAGGAGAGAGAAAAGAGAACAGCAGGGAAGGGACAAAAAGTGTCGCAGTAATATAAAATTACCACGCGTTTGACATGCAAATATCGGTAAACAAGTTGAGCCTGATCCTAACTGGCAATTATAACTGACGACAACACTGCGTATGCTTGATTTGTGTATTCATTTCAGACAGTTGCAATAGTTTAACATATTAAAGTGGATGAAGATTTAAGTTCCTTCTCTGAAAAATCTTCTCTGGGGGTCATTCACTTTGACTTTGCGAATTAATAAATTGCAAGTGACAGTTGAGCAATTATTTACAATTAATTACGCATTTGACACACAAACACAAGTACCTTCACTCCCTCTTCCTTTTGAGAGCTGCAGAAATTGTCGATAGAATACAGAGTGAAACCTAAACTCAACCCCAAAAGCAAAGGGAACAAACAGCTCATAAAAGTGGGCAACTTGAAAAGGTCTTCTGCATCCTCAGCTGCAGTTGATTATGCCAACTCCCACACACACAGAATTCTGTGGGCGTGTCGTTGCCCATTTTGAAGTAGAAACACAATCGATTAACATTTAATTGCACCTACGGCCGCTGCACAAATTTCTGCCTTCTGCCTCTCAGATTCACTAATCGAAATTATTGTTTGGGTCTCTCTTCAGGCTACAGTTGAGTTTAGGCCCGTAACTCGTTCAGTCTCCGAATATTTGCTTGCCTCTCGAATCTTGCTGATGGCAGCAGCAGCACACACACTCCAATACACCCGCACACACACACTCGAATACACACACCTGAGTTTACAATGTGTCGATGCATTCAATAGAGATGCAATCACCTTTGCATGCTTAAAGCAGAGTCAGAGTGAAGCCAGGAGACACAGCAGAAGCTATTCTCATTTGACTTGTTCTACTTACCGAATAATCAGTGGCATCCTTTGAGAAGGATAACCCTCAAGTGGCTCAGCAGCCGTAGGATACATCAAGCTTTATATTTTCCGGTTTGTTTTTTAACCCTTTGACGACCCCAAACACGAATCTGAATCCTTTTCCTCTTCCGGCTTCAATTCAACAATAAAAACCAAACAATTTAGCGAAAAGTTTGAAGGCGTTTTCGTAGCTGCGGTTGCTCAAAGCGTTTCCCAAACATTTCAGTGTCAACAAGGGGAGAGAAAAGAGGGAAAACACTTCCGCTTTTCACACGTTTTCCTTGTATTTGCCGGGGCAGTAGAAAAATGCCACAAATGTTGCGCCAAAAATAACATTTGAATACCAAAAAAAGGTTTTTGTGCCACGTCAGACTAACGAGAAGCAGAATGATGAGAGATGGGGAGAGGTGAGGCAGCTGTTGATGTTGATGGAGACGTCTCCATTTGGAGGCAGACGCTGCCGCAGCTATTCCGGGCATTTTCATGGTGACATTGCGAGGATAACTAAACTGGCCAGAAAAAAACTGAAGCTGAAACTGAAAAATGGAAATATTCAACCAGAGCACGAGAGTGAGTACACTCACTAGAGTTTCGAATATACTCGCACTCCTATCTTCATTTGCGAGTGACTAAATGACAGTTTTTTATGTTGTTTCATTTCAATTGATCGACAAATAAACGGGCGGCAAATCGCATTGATTTTCCTAAATGCCGCTGTTTGCTTAACGAGACTCGACAAACGAATCAATATCAGAGAATTCGAATCCGAATGCGAAATAAAAATTGAAACAGTATCGGTGGCAAATACAGGACTCGAATTGTCCTCGATGATTGAACTGAAGCATTCTTTGGATATCCATTGAATTGTTGACTGAATCGCGTTACAGCACATTAATATTTGATTTCCCTGTTTGTTTTTCATTTACTCAAAAGCAAATTTATTTAGATTTCCCCCATATGAATCCGATGACACCCCAAGTGAAGTTTCCTCTTTTACATTCTCTCCCCTGTCTAACTCACTCACTCTTTTTATCGTTTTGCCACTGTTGGAAATCGATACTCCTATACGCTTCGTTGAAGTTGCAACTGCATTTGAAGTCGAGTGATTGTTGTGACTGGGAAAGTGAGATGAATTGCTGCTTGAATCCTTTCACATTAAATAATATATTCATTTTTAATTTGTAAGCTTCACATTGAAATCTTTAAACAATCCAAAGTTTAAGCTCTGTCCTCCTCAAACATTCTCTTAGATTTATGTAGTTCGGACAGCTGTTGGGGCAAAGAATCAGAATAAAACAAGGACTCGAAACAGAAGACGAAAAGGAGTGCGAATCTGAAAGGATTTAGTTTGACCGCCTTGACCCACATTCACTTGCCACTCACAAATTTATTTGCCAAAATATATTTCACAATAGTTAAATTCCTATTTTTCATCATCAGCCGAGGCTTAAGCTCTCATATGATCTCTCTGCCTTTCTCTCTCTCTTTGAGAGACTCGGAATGTGCCAGCTGTTAATATTTTGACAATGACGCATAAGTTCTGGACAAAGGACAGGCATTCCTAATGCCAACCAGTTGAACAGACAGTTGGCAAGATGAATGTCGACAGTTGGATGAATATCCAAATTTCATATTCAGGCCGAGCACTCGAGTCTAACCCGCTTCTCTCTCTTTCGCGCACACTCTATCTCTCTCGCTCTGTTATTGTTTAAGTTGTTGTTTTCTGTTTTTCTGGCACCTTCATTAGTTATTCAAAAATTGTCGAGGAACAGGATGGGAAGGATGAGGAGGAGCACAACTGGAATTATGTCAGAAGTGCTCGGGTTGTCTTAGGCCCAGCGCCAAACGCACATGTGAACAGAGTCTAGGAAAGGGAATGAAGTGGGGCACGTGATGACTGATGAAGGGAACAATACGTTAAACGTGTGCTTAAGTAGCCAATGTCCTGCCACTTAAAGGTGTTTGAGGAAATAACTTTAAAGCAAACAAACTTAATTTTGACTCAGACAATTTACATAAGCAACCAATGAATAGGAAAAATACTCGTTATGATTGAGAGAATATTAGCTAAGGGATGCAGCTTTATTTCTCGTTATGAGAACCTTCTTTTATCGTGTTCTTTACCTACGATTCAATTAATTTGACAAGGGTTATAATCCAAATGGGTAAATGAGTGAATAATTGTGAGTAAAAAGTGAATTACAGAATTTAAAACGACAACAATTGTTGGATCTGTTCCTGCTTTGTCTTCTTCCTGTTGTTGTTCTCTCATTTCCATTGCGCGTGTTAATGAGTTGTTAAGTTGTTCCAAAGTGTCCTCAGTACGCGACAGCGATAAATGTCAATTGCAGAGAGCCAGACAACCCTTTACTCCTTTACATTATCTGTGGGGGATTCAAAGTTCAACTCTGCCTTCAAGCACCCAAAATGCAGTCACATTCACAGAGAGAGAAGCTGGCAAGGATTTGGTATAATTTCCATTAAAAAGACCAGCTGAACTTCCCATTCATTCCGACGGTGTAAATGCCAAACAATTGCTAGATTATGGCCAGAATTCGGAATCCTCTCGATGACCATCGAGAAGGGCTTCGAGTGTGGTTATAAATCGGCGCTGGCTAATTCCGAAGAGCGCACTTGAATTCGCATTCTGTCTGCACTTTGATGAGGCCTGTTTCTGACATTCATTGATTACGAATGAATGCTGTACTCACACTTGCACTCACTCTCCCTCACTCATATTCAAATTGCAAATGAGTGTAAGCTGAATACTTTCGAGAAACTTCTGCATTATCAACAAAATGTCAAGCCAACAACCAGACAATCTTCCCACACAGAACATTGCTTTATTTGGGTCGTAAACTTTTTCTATATTTCCACTCTGATTTTGACTTTGGCCGAAGTGAATGTTTTGCTTGGTTTGGCAATGATTTAAATAGAAGTTGAGCAACAACGCAACCAGACACGCCCACAGACAACTCACAGGGCAAATCTATTGAATTGTCATTCTAATGGATTCCATTTCATTGCCTGCTCATAGAGGGTACTCCATTGGTCAGTTTAAAGGAAGACAATATCTGTAGACTAGATAGATTTAAAGAGATTTCCCTTTTCTTTCAGATTATCATTGAAGTCATTTATAGTTATTCGAATTAGCAGATTTCGCCTTCAACAAGGAAAACCTTCTCAATGAAAAGGAGAAGGCAGCAAAGTTCTGGTTGAACTCAAGTCGTGTCCCCTGTGATTAGAGGTAATGTCAAGACGTCAGGCAAATTGATTTATTGCCCAGCAAAAGCCACAGGTGTCCATCTCCTACTACACCCAATTCCAATATTTGTACTCTCAAGTTGTCAGTTGTCCTCAGTTTCCACTTTGTTGTCCTTGAATGGCCTCAATGGCCGCTCAGTTCGAACTTCGCGTGTCCTTTGCGGTTTTCGGTTCTCAAACTGAAACTGTTGACAGCTCGCCCACCTGCCTCCCTCTCCTCTTTCCAGTCACCTCTTGAGTCAAGGAGCATGAAAAATGATAGCGTCGATAGCGATAAATCTTGGGCGCGTTTAAAATCGAATCTTTCGCTTTGTGTTTAGCATAATCATTGGCAAAGAAAGAGAGAGAGAAGGGAAGTCGATCCCCTTGCTGTGCTTTTGTGCTAATTCGAATTTAATGCTCGCTGCACGGCATGACAAATATTGTGGATGGCGTGTCGAGTGGGCGAGTAGGAGCGGGAGGATTGAGGGACATCTTGTCCCGCTGACAGTTTAATTGAATCTAAATCCTGCTGTGTCTGACACGAAAGAGAAGAAAACATATTTTTAATTTCACTGTTTGCTTCGTTGAGAAGGTAAACATTGAGATTTATGGCCACATCAACTGGGAGAGAACTTCAATGTGCTTCTCTAAACATATTTTGATAGCCTCTCCTTAGACTCTTTTTCCTTTTCTTTCTCTCTTTCTCGCCAGACATATGAAAATGCTTAACAAATGTGGCCAAGTGCAAGCTGCAAATTTTCTCAGACATAAAAATCCCTAACATACTATTTTGTTACGCATAATTTGGAGCGTACAATAAAGACATTTAACTGCAGAGTTTATAGTTGCTATTAGTTTGTTTTTATCGCTCTCTCTTTCTATCGTTCATTGTTGCTGTTTCTTTCAGTTTTTACATAAAAATAGTTTGCTTTTTTTTAAAGAAATTTGTGACCAAAGTGTGTGTGTCATGATTTGTTATCTGGACTAAAAATCCAACAAATTTTTAACATTTCGCATAACTTTTTCTGACAACTCAACTACGATAAGGGCAACTGCAACAGTTATTTAAATGCACTTCTGACATTTGGATTTTTATTTTTAGCAGCCTTAGATTCAACTCAGGCTTTAGTGTTTTGTAGAGAATTAAAATCAATTTAATGGATACACTTTAATTTATTGACATTAAAGAGACATTTGTCTTTCGAACTGTCTGAAATATGTCAAAAGTTCAAATATATTTGCAAGGATATAAATCTAAATTTGCCCGAAAGGCTCGTCGCATATGTGAAATCAGCGCGTAAGAGATTTATCGCTGTGTAAGTCGCATCGAGCAGCTGTCCAGGCGGTAGCGGTGGTTGCGGCGGTGTCGGTAGATAAACAAAAAAACTTTTGTGTGGTTTATTTATATGTATAGAGAATGGGTTACACATGTGCACAAATATTTGTGTGTGTGCGTGTGTGTATCGATATGTGGAAGTATGTGCGAGTTGTTGTGTACATATTCGAGTTGGATGCAAAGATTTAAAAGCTGTGGGGCAGACGCTGCGTATGAGCAATATTAATTAATATGCGAACTCTGCTGCGTGCTTCTTTTGTTTTCCCTTCTTATGCTACTATGCTTGCTTCTTGTTCTTTTTATGGCATGCAATCCGTATGAATTATTGTTTGCCTTTTGCCTTTCGCACTCACATTCCAGCTGAGCTCCCGCCAAGCTCCCCAATCTTGCTGTTGTTGGCCTTCGATACGTTGGCAATTCATTAACAAAATGAATGAAGAGTTGCTGCTGATGTTGCTGCTGCAGTTGGCAAGGCGAGGCAAGAAACTGACGGCATGTTGTGCGTCCTTCTTCTTCTGACATGCAAATGTAAATGATGCTCTGCCTTCTCCGTAACAGCCTCATGTTGTTTATTGACGGTACTCCATGTTTGTATGTTTGGCAACACCAAAAACAACAACGGAATTCTCTCTTCATCTCTGTTGTATGAAATTTAATAGCATTTTGCAAGACCAATTTCCGATTTCATATTTTTACTCGCATATAATTTACCTATGCTGTTAATAAGAGCCAGTAAATGCCTTTGCCTCTGTCGATTACATGTTGCAAAATAACTACAACTGCTTTGCAACCAATTTTCCTCTTCCTTGTTTCATCTCATATTATTCCTTCTATTAACATAGATCCCCCAAATGAGCTTAACGCTTATCATATCGACTGCTTGCACAACCTTAAATGCACTTTGTTTATATTGTAGTTTGGCAAGTTTTAAAGCCTTAACTCTTTGTGGTGCCAATTAACTGAAGACCCAATGAAACTCATGTATTTCTAATTTTTTTTTGTGAGTTTTTGCAGCAACAAGACATTTCATTTATATAAGCACAACAAATTTGTAGTTTGTTGCCCCGAAAATGCAAGCCAGCTTCGTTTTAATTAACAGCTTGTTTGTGCAGCTTCTCCGTATGTTACCTTAGAGCTCGTGTATCAACAAGTAGCTGCAGCATAAGAAACTGCCACAGGCGAAAATACCCTGTAATTAGACAAAAGGTAAACTGTAAAGAAATATACAAAAATACCTTAATGGGATTAATTGACCATCCGGTATATTCTGTAATCTATGGAATATTTTGTTTTAATATAATAACTTTAGATAGAATAATAACGCACTGTTTTGCTTTTATCCGAAATGAGTAGCGGGTGTAGTCCTCTTAATGTAAGTTATACTTTCATGTAACTAAAAAAAATAAATTTTATAAAATATAATAAAATATTGAAATATAAAAAAAGAGGGCAAATTCCATTTAATTTCATTTGATTATAATTTCTCTCAATTACAAATTCCCTCAACTGCTCATACTCGTCTACATCAACCCGTTTCCGCAGGGCAACTGTTGTTTGTGTTTAAACAAACCACTTGGTGAATGGCATTACATAATTTGTCACTAACACTTTTGACTTTCAATTTTGAAACTGTAAATACGAGAGAGCAGGCAAAGTTGCCGGAAGTTCATGAAGGCAGCTTAGTCTCAAGACGCAACATCGACGACACAAGCCATAGATGTGCAGCAGACTTCATATATTACTTTGCGATAGACATGTGTACAAATAGAATGAGAGAGAGGGAGAAAAGGAGAGTGAAAGAGAAAGAAAACATGCACATAACTCATCATATGGCAGACGCACGCATGCAAAGTCATTACTCAAGCAAAAAGTCGTTAAAAGCAAAAGAAATCAATTCAGCTGAAGGTTAAGTGAAAAAGTTTTACCATTAAAACTGACAAGGTGAGGTTGCCTCTAATGCCTGGCTGTCGTCAGGACCCAGGACTCGCAAAACCCAGGAGGTGAGAAAAGTGAGCCTCTGGGTCAATAAACTGGCAACTGCCAACTGAAAACTGCCAACTCGAGTTATATCAAGCACATAAATCAAGTTATTCTCTGCCATCCGCCTCACTGTCTGACTGTTTGTGAAAGGCTTAAACAGATGCAAGAAAAGTTATTAAATTGTTCAAATGCTACACGCATTTTAAGAAATAGAAAGTTCTTGCAACAATTGTCACAAGTTTGCCAGTCATTTCCATTAGAGAAGTAGCAGTGGAAGCCTTTGAGCTGACTCGTAAATATAACAGAATGGCTCAAGAAACTGTCTCCGATTGCAGTTGGTGTCGGAAAATGTGGAAAATTGAAGCTAGCAAGCAACTACTATGAGCATTGAACACCACCGCAGGACATCGAAGTGTAGTACAAGAAATTCACTAAAAATATTTCATTTTACCAGCAAATTTTCGGTTTCATAAATCTCTTTGTGGCATGAAATTTGCATGGCAAAGTTAATTAAAAGAAAATTCCCAATTCCGTTCTATTCTATTCTGTTGTTATACAAGGCAAAAGTCAAAAAAAGGATAACAAATTTTTCTGCATGCATTTGCCCTTATGCAATATGCATGTTTGGTTTTTGCCAAAAATGAATTGGCTTACCTCATCTAGGTATTATTGGCATTTAATGCCCACAAAAATCGAGCATTGAATCATATGAAATTTGTTTCAGCCTGATGCAATTGCAAGTGCAATCGATGCAATCGAGAGCAAGTTTCATGCAAGAATGGTAGATGATAAAGCCTACTTCCATTAAACTGGCAGATAAACAACATTAAAGTAATCCCTTAGTCAGCTGTTTAAGCCTTCTGCAACGAGGCACACAATTAATGCCTTAACCAAACGCATGTTTTCCACTTGTTTACAGCAAATGCATACACATTATTTTTTCCGCACCCTGTGCGAATATTTAAGGGGCGTATGAGCAATAAGTTCTTAAAAGTAATTGGTGTTCTAACTAATCGAATTTATCTTCGTCAGAACATTTAAGTGAATAGCGGAGAAATCATAAATTGAATGATTATTTATTTTCGAATTTAATATTTTCTCTTTTATAATCGTTAATATTTAATGAGCAATTAACCCATCACAATGTTGAATTTTTTAAATTTATAATTTTAAAGTGTATGAACAATTTGAGTAATTAAACAATAAGCAAAAATGTTAATTTTTGATATGTTTATAATTCCAAGCTATGTAGATGAAGGTACAAATGAGTTTTAAAAGCGCTAATATTTCATGTTTGTTTTAAGATAATCAATCAACCCCTCAAAATGGAGAAGTTTTTTTTCGAATTATATAAATATTTTCAGCAAAGAAATACCAAAAACAAATTTTCTTATGGTTAAATGTTTCTATAATTATAAATAAACCTGAGAATTGATTATAAAGTTTTTAATATTACTTTAGTGTTTTAAATATTCTACCGTTAACCAAATAAAATATTTAAAGCTGTGAATTATAAATTATATAATTATTTCAAAACCAAACTAGATATATAAAATTTTAATTGTTTGGCTAATTTTTTTTTTTTTTCCTTTCATATGCCGAACTTTATTTAAGGCTAAAACTTATCAATAAACAATTTACAAACATAATAGGAATACGCAACATCTTCACTTTCTCAAAGCTTAATAAAGTTACGTTTTATAGCATTTTCTAAGTTATTAATTTAAATAGGATATCCAGGAGTCTTATTTTTTGTCAATGTGAAACACTCATATTTATAATATTTTTATGAAATGAGCTGCCCTTGCTTAATACTCCGGCATTTATATCACTTTGTTTTATGTATTTATATCAATTTCGAAATTTATTAAGCTTGTTTATGTTCGCTTCAACATCCATTAAATATGATTTAAAGTGCACTCAATAGCAGCAACAACAATGGTGGATGGCAAGCAGAGCGACGAGCTTTTAAATCGATTGCATTTATCGATTTTATGTTTAATGCGAGTGTAAACATTATTGCCAAAGCAAAGTAAACGCAATTTGTAAGTAAACTGCAAAGGAGCGAACGAAATGAAAGGCGAAAAAGGAGAGAGCATTGTTTAAGGCACAGGAAAGCATGGAAGCTAGCTGGTGGAAAATCCGTGCAGCGGAAAGCGTGCAACGGTAACAGCAACAACAGTGCGCAGAGGGCAAGTCATCAATAACAAACCGGCAGCAGGAACTTTAAACTGGCCAAAACACAAACAAGCGAGTTGGCTAAGTAGATAGAAGGGAAGAGTGAGTGAGAGACGAGTTCTTCCCTTCCGTATTTATCAGATTAAGATAGCAACACATGATCGAGCAGGAAGAAGGATGGCCAGCCAGCCAGCCAGCTAACCAACGAACGCAGACAGACAGCTTCTAATTTTGTGGTTTCGGCTTTCTCGGTGGAGAGCACTTCCGCTTGTTTGTTGCCGCAACGCTTTTGGTTGAGACTAAATGCCTTTGTGGTTTGATGCGCTTCTCCGCCGATGCTTTGGCGCTGCCTAATGAACGGCGACATTAAATAAAATGTCGGTCAATTGTCGTTGTGGCTTATCAGCGCCAGACAAGACGCCGCAACAGAGTTGCGAGTTGTGAGAGAGAAAGGCGACTTGGGCTGCGTGTGGTAATTGATTTTCCAAATGGCGTCAACTGAATTGAGCTCTCAGCTCTTTTTTCTATGCCCACAAAACGTAACTTTTTGCGTGTGCTCTTCCCCCGGACAAAAGTTTTCGTCGTGCTGATGCACTTGTGTTTTGAACGCTGAGCGCTGACAACAAAAAACATTGCAACAGCAGCAGCGGAGGCAGCAACAAACAGCCACAAAAAAAGCGAAAACTGGCATTATGCCAGGCAGCAGCCAGTATTCGGTAAAAACTTGTTAGCCTAATGCATGCGATGCTAGTGGCAATGCAACGATAGCGATAGCAAATGGCAAATGTTGTTGTCGATGGCGTTGAAAGTCGTCGTCGTCGGCGATGGGTAAAATAGTGGAATATATAAGTCAATATTTGACAGGCGTTTAAGACTTTAAAGCCAGTCAGCGAGAGCTCCATAAATATCGAAAAACCATTGAAATTGACACACTGCGAGACAGATGACGGAGAGTAAGAGAGAAAACGTGAGATAGATAGAAAAATAATTCAAAGCGACGCGCACATTAAATATTAACACTTTAATCTAGTCGAGGACTTTGTGTGTGCGACTTGTGCTGTGTCTACTCCCTTCTGCTCGCTTCTTTAGGCCCCCGACAGGTCGTGCGCCGCATGTTAAACAGTTTTTCAGTGCGCACAAAACTTGCCAATTGAAAAGTAAAACAAGCCAAGACATAAAACTTGCCGGCGTACAGCGAGCCGGAGAGCTATGTCTGCAAAGCACGCAAAGCGGTAGACCATAAATTGCCCCACACACACACACTGACACACACTCGACCCACACACACACACACACACACACATAGAGAGCTGAAGAATAATTATACAGCTAAAAAGCGTGAGGGGGCTAAACCGCGACCACAAATAAAATCAACATGAAACGCCCAGGAGAAAGGACAGAACAAAGCATAGCAGAACAGAGCAGACTTGGCGAAAATATGAGTCATTAATATTCACGCCCACGTTAAAAGCACATAAATAGGCGTGGCCCATAACAACACTGACCCAGCGCACAAAAACCAGACAACAACAACGATAACAGCGAGAGCAACAGCAAAAAGCCAACGAAAGGTGCAGCGCTTTGTGTAGCATTTCCGGTTGCCGCCTAAAATTATGCTACAAAATGTGGCAACCGCTAAGCACAGCAGCAACAACAGGAACAACAACAACAACAGCTTGCTAGTATAGTAAATCACCCAAAAGCAATGAGACAGCTGAACAAAGTGTTGAATCTGACACGCCCACAGCAAATGCAGCACCCACAGCGAACAACGAACAACGAAACAAATGGCGAACTCGTATAATTGAATGCAATTCCAGAAGGCAGCTAAAACTTTACTTCTTTCCTCACTTTCTTCTCTCTTGGCTATTGTTTTTATTTAGAGTGCTGCTCTTTGCGAATAATTACCATATGCATACTGAGAATATGCGAATTTATTTAACTGACTCACTTCAAATATCAGTTCACAACAATTCCATTTCTTGCTCAGCACTTTCGATTGTGTTTTTGGGATATTTTCAACTTAAATGATTTTACAAATAAATGTTGACTGGCAACCTAAGCTTTGGCTTTAGAAGTGTATCTATCACTATGTTTTGTTAAAGTTATTATGACAATCGTGAGATTTAGAATTAGTTTAAGTTGCATTGCAGATAAAAATTTAATATCCTTGTATAAAAAAAATTTAAATGTCTTTGACAACATAGATTGTACTTCAAGAAACTTATAATTTATATAAGCTTAAAGGTAGTAGAACTCGTATTTAATCCATACTATAAATCTAAAATTATTTAAACAAACTTATAAATAATAAATAGGTTAAGCTGCCTTACAGATAATGGGACACGTAAGTGATTAAAAGATATAATTAAATTGGAATAGGAATGTTTCATTGTAATCAACGTTAAATTAATAATATGAAATTACTCGTACTTGGAATATTTTTCATCAAAAAGATGATTTGATAACATTAGTTCAACACTGTTGAAGTAAATTGAAGTGTTTGCGACAAAACATCTACTTTTATAAGCTTTTAAATAAATATTATTTCATTTTTGCTGCTGATAGAAGAAACATTCATAAATATTTGATATTTTTAACCTTTAAACTCTAGATTTTTCGTTCTGACTTAAAGTAAATATAAAATGAAGCTTCAACTCTTATGCCAGACAATAAACAATATCAATATTCAAAAGCAAAAATATCAATAACTTGCTGGAAATAATAACTGTCAATAAGAAAAGCATTTTTGGTATGTGAATAATGCATTTTGATGTTCTTAATTTTGTTCGTAATTGTCGAATGCCTTAAAGGGTTCTGCTCCTTGTGTTATGTGGACAAAAAGTTTAACAACAATTGAATGGAATGTGCTTGACAATTTTGCTTATTGAATATGTTTCTTTGTGTGTGTATATGTGTGTGTGTGAACGTTTGTTGGGACTTTGAATGACCAAGTTCAACTTACAATGTTTATCTTTGTTTTACTGACCTGAAACTCATAAATTTGCAGCAACAAAAGCGGTTGAAGCAGATTACAATTGAAATGCTTTTGCATTAAAGCAAAGTCTTAACTCAGTGCGGAATGCGCATTTGAGTGTCTCTCTCTGTATGTGTGTGCGAATGACATACTTTTGGCCAACAATTTTATAGATTATGCAATAAAATGTACAACGCTTTGCGGTCGTTTGGCAAATAAAACAAAACTTTAGCATATTTAATGCCATATAACAAACATATGTATGTGCATTTTATAGTATAGTAGACTCCCTCGAATAGTCGATATGATTGTGTATCTCTGTGTAAGTTTTGGCCAGCTTCAAACACACACACACACACACACACTTTGGGCCAAAAGCAAACATCAAATATTTACCACACTTGCCCGCATTTACATTCATACCCAGACACTCGCATAAAGTAACAGCTGTGATAATGTGCGATTCCCAAACTGTCTGTCTGTGTGTGTGTGTATTGTATGTCGTCTGCTCCCCAAGGCAAGTCCAGCATTTTATATACACTTCTGCTTAAATATTTTTGAGATAGAGAATCCCATTGTGTTGCTCTTCTGCTTATGCAATCATCTATTTTAACAGAGATTCAACTTTGAATTTTCTAATCCGCATTTTCGTAATTTTACATTAACGTAATTGATGTGATGGGTGTGTGTGTTTGTGTCTCTTTGTGTGTGTGTGGATCATCTCATAACACAATTCCAATTACATTATTTTCGTAATGGCAAAAATGTCGAAAAGTTACCACATTTCAACTTGATTAATTATGGAACATACATCAATTGTTTGATACCCAAGCAGTCAACATCCAAAGAGCAACAGCATCAATAATGTCATCGTCTATGCCAACAACATTCAATATTTATTTAAAGCTGACAACAATAATTGCAATTTACAAAAAAAGGAGCTTAAATAATGCCCACGAAATTAAACATTCTGTAAAATATAGAGTAGGACGATACATGTTGAGAGATATCGAAAATTTAAAACAGCAAATTGACATGTTGTCAATATAATAACAAAAAGATAATTGAAAGATATTTATTTTATGTAGAAAAAAAATTGTAGTAAAATCAAGAAAAAATTTAACGGTTTTTAAGTAAGATTCTGTTTTAATATGTTCTTCTTCTAAAAAAAACTTTACCACTTTTCTTGCAAGTATAAGAAAAGAAGAAAATCATTGAAAATAAAGTTAAAGTTTACTTAAACTTGGTTTACACTCTTCGTAACTATTTTTACTTTTGAGCAGCAAGCGAAACAATGGTTATTTATTTTCAAATTATTTATTTATTATTTATTTTTTTATTTTTCAATTGCTATACATAAATGATGAGATCTATTCTCCTATTTATGGTTAACTTACATGTCATCATCATCAGTAACTTGAATTGAAATTTAATAACTATTATAGAAAAATTCCATTTATTTATTTATTGATAATTTAGTAGGTTTATAAATATAGATAAAGCTATTTAAGGCTGACTGACTGTTTAGGCTTTAGTCAAGTGCTTTGCTAACTGTATCTGTTGTGTTGTGGCAATTCTGACAGCGAGGCGCTAAAGTTATTCCGGTTCCCAGGCGACACTTGCGAACACCAACAAACACAAACACATCAAGTGAGCGCGGCTCAATTACATGTAAAGTGATTCGCAAATTAGGACAACGCTTTGCCACGCAGGATAATTTAACAGGTTGTACACAGAGAGAGGGAGGGGGAGTGAAGCAGTGACAAGGGGGTAATCCCCTTGACAAAGGGATGGCAAATCGCAGCTGGCCCGAGTTTGATTTTGTTTGCTTAACTCAATGAGATAGCGATATTCTGCGAGACGTGCAAATATTTTGACTGCTAAACTGAATTTCAAGAGAGCGTGTGTGTGTTTATGTTTGTGTGTATGTTGTGTGGTGGCATCAAAGGAAGGCATCATCATATTACACATAAATTTGCCCCTGACTGTGGAGAAGCAGCAAGAAAAAAACAGCAAGCCACAAAAATGCGAAGCGGATGCGAGTTATGTGTAGGAAGCAGCCAAAACGAATCATTTCCCCACCAGCCAGCCCCATTGTGTGCGTGTCGAAGGGAGTGTGGGAGAATGTGTGGAAGAGAGACAGAGAGAAGGGAGGGTTGAAGTGACAACAACAAATAACACAAATAAACACGATTAGAGTGAAATTGTTTGGCAATAATGTTAACTTAATGCGTTATATTTGTCGCACTTCAGCCCGATAAACACGCACTCAATTTGCGCCTCGAGTCGATTCGAGTCGAGTCGAATGACAAGTGATTCGTAATGCTTATTGCTACGAGACAAGTGCGAACATGAACAAACAAGTCCACTTCATTGTATACACGCTCTGCTTTGCTCTATGTATTGAAGGCTTTCTTTTTAACTGCTTTGCTGTTGTGTGTGGCTCAACAAGTTGATTGAGTCGCTTACAGTTAATAGATAAACTCGCTAATGAGCTCACAAAAGCCACAGCTAAGCGAGAGTCCTTTCCCCCCACACGCACACACACACTTCTACACAAAAGGCCAAAGGCTAAAAAGGAATTGGTTTTTATGAGGGTTAACTGGCGGCTCTAATTAGTTGTTTTTATGACCAAAAGATTACGCAACTTGAGCTGCAAATCTGCTGCGAGAGATTTGCAATGATTCGCCGCTGCTGCTGCTGCGTGGGGATCTTAACATTTGTTGCGTATACGCCGCGTTGTTGTCTCGTCCGTGCTAAGTGTTTTAGCTTTAGCCGTTTCCTTAGTTGTGAAAACGAAGGTGGAGCAGCGAAAACTTTATAATTTCATCAAATTCACAACCAAAATTGCGTGCATAATTTTATTATTTTGAAAGCACTTGAACGAACTTTATCTAAACATGCAGACCCGCTCAGCTTTTGTAAGGCTTTTGGCCAGAGAACTTGTTTCAAACAGCAATTAAAATAAATTACATTTTGCGATTTTAATTGCGTCTAATTGCAGGTAAAAGCCAGCAAATAAGTTGAAACACAAAAGTTCACAATGCTCTGTCGCGCACCGTCGCCAGAGAGTGAAGGGAGTGGGTGGAAGAGGGGTTGAGGGGTGTGCTGCCAAATTAATTTTGTCCGTTGTCAGTTATGAGTGTGTGTTGAAGAGGCAGACAGCAATAGAAATAGAAATAAAATCAGAAACTTTCGACAGCACACTCGAAAATGGACATGAACATGAGCAGCAAATGACACAAAATGATAATAACACAAATGTACAAATGGACAATAAATGAACACACATACAAACACACACGATGCGTATACGTAATTTTAGCGTACAACTTTTATGAGTGACAATTTGAACAATTTTTGTGCAATTTCCGTTGATTGACAGTCGTTCGCAATCACAGAAACGATTAGAGTTTTCCCCCTACCATTTTTCCACCAAACATGAAACAAAGTGCGCTTCCTCTACAAAAGAGTGGGAGCGATATTTAAGCAAATTACAACTTGTATTCCTTCACATTGAATCAATTTCATTTAAAGTCGTCTCGATTCCCAAGGGAGTCGTTTATTAAATAAATTTCAAAACAAATTAAACATATGTATGTAGAGTTTAAAACACGATTCAGCTGTCGTCAGTCGACTGTCGCTTATTTGCTTAGGCAAATTGAGTTTTCACGGTTGACATGTTTGTTGAATTTGAAAGCGTTTGCCGAAAAAAAATAGAAATAGAAGCGGAAACTCAACCGAGTCATCATCACAGTCAAAAGCAGAGGCAGAGTCGAGAGTCGTGTGTCTCTGGCACGTAAACTGACACATGTCATGAAATATTCAAATGCCAAAACAATTTTCAGCTGCGAGGAGCTATTTTTGGCCGAGACTTTTTTTCCTTCAAGCCAAGGAAAATTGCTTTAAAAGGCACGGCAAGGCATTTCCATTGGCCTAATTAGTTTACTTGCCAGCCGCCTGCAAGTGGCACTTATGTGACAGCTGCTGCAATAATGCTCGAAAAACGAGAAGAACGAAGAAATGCATTTTTTGCATTTTTAAAGCTTTACAAGTTTTATTCAACGAACACAAAGGCAAACGGAGTTCTGGTCTTTTTTCCTCATTGCAAACAAAAAATTAATTTTCTTTGTACTCCAACTCTGTGTGTTTGGCATAAAGCAGAAGATTATTTTTAGGTTTGGCCGCAGGTAAAATGAAAAGTGCTGCAGCACGAAAAACTTCATCAAAGGTAGCAATTGGAGTGGAGTAGCATTTGAAATTACTTCGGGCTATAGCAGAAAAAATAACGAATCCCACAAAAAAAAAAACAGAGGAGCGGAAAGCCAAACACAAATGATAATTCCATTCGCATTGCTTTTGCTCTACTTGTAAAGCAGCTGGTCATTGGGATTGCAATCTCACCAGGACAGGATAAACGATTTACAGTCACCTGAGCACATAAACCAAGCCATCGCCATTGCCATCGCTATCGAATTGTCTTTACAATTCGAAATGCTGCTGCTCCCACTAAATTGCAGTCCATTTAGTGTCTATTTTGTGAGAAATTCTCTAACATTTGTATGCTCCACTTGAGTGCCGTGTAAGCCCATTAAAAATCGAGCATCGACCATCGAGAAACGAGCATCGAGCACTCGACTCGACTCTCGTCCAGTTGCCCACTTGAAGCAGTGGCAAGACAATGAAGTTGCAGCTCAAGCTTAAAACTGCATTGCGCATACGCTCTGTATGACCAGTGCAGAAACCATTTGGCAGCCTCAGCCTCAGAGTTTGCTTCTCACTGTTGAGCATGAATTATAAATGGAAGTAAATATATTCTGCGGTTGGGATTACTTCTCGTGCACATACAATTGTCGGCTGCAACTTCAGCAAGTTATGGAACATTTTCGATTGCGCTTTTAGTCACGTTTCCGACAACTGCGAGAAACGAGCATAACTTCAATTATTTTCTATACATAACATACTATATATGGTATGTGGCTGGTGTTGTTTCCGCTCTCGCTCGCTGTTGGAATTTCTTTATTTAAGTTTGTAAAACAATTACTACAACTTTTTAATGCCTCGCAACCAGTTGAAATAGCCAAGTTTATGGCTTATTTGCTATGGTCGAAAAATCCTCCTCCGCTGGCTGGTGTTATCCTTTGGCCGCTTGCTCATCATGTTTTCCAGTGCCATGAGCTAACAGCGCGCCACTAAAAACACAACGCAAAAATATGCAGCGGAAAAAACACTTAAATTTACATAATTTCCGGTCCACGTAACTGATGTGGCCAGCTCTCTCTTTCGACCTCTCTACTACCTTTCTCTCTTTCTGCTACCACTGCGAAGTGGAAAAGGCCGCCAGCGAAGTGCTTGCATGCTGCCTGGTTGCCTAGTTTCCTAGTTGCCGTGTTTGGCTAGTTGCTTTTAGCTTTTAAAGTGCGGCAGCAGGTGCGACAGCTTTTCTCTCTTTTTTTTATTTTATACAGAATTTCAGTCAGCCCTTTGGCATGCATATTAACAGGTGACTAAAGACCAGAGGCCATTTTGAGTGGCAGCTGTTGCGCGATACACAAGTATTTGCTTAGTTTTTCTATGCCATTGACGTTGCGTATACGCACCGTTTGGCTGACGCAACTCGGCGACTTGCGCAAATATTTACAAATGTGTCAAGTGCAACACACTGCAAGTGAACTTTCTCGGCGAAAAGCATCGCTGACAAACTCTTCTACACGACATTTGCATGCAAATGCTGTTTGCAGCAACAGCCACATCTGCAAGTGGCACGACAACGAGAACGACGACGACGACGACGACAACCGGAGACGTGCTCCCTTGGCTCTGGCAAATGAACTTGTTTGGTAGCTAATGAGATAAGCATGCAAATGCTAACGTTTGGTAGCAGAGAAAGAGAGACAGAGAAAAAAAGAAACGACGGCAGCAACTGCCACGAAGAGTCAATTAACTTGCAATCCGGAAATTGTCAAGTTACTTATTAAATGGCCAAGTTCCTAAACAGATTCGCTGAGTGCACTTCCAAGTACTTGCTGAAGCAGAAATAGACGCAACAATAATGCAAGTTTCGCCTTTTAAAGAGATCATGTACACAGAAAAAAATGAGCTATAATTAAAATTGAGCCAAGAATGTAAATTCTTAAATCAAGATTCAAATTCAACAAAAAATCTCGTCATAGTGACCTAACGTCTAAGTTTAGAGAATGGGATTTACAACATTCGCCCTTCTAAAGGTTTCAATTTCTTGGTTTAAGAAACAAGCACAAAATTCTTCAATTTTGCGATCTTGAAAAAAGACTATACCAGGTTGAATGGTATTATAACGGGACCTTGTATCTTTACTGACAATCTGGTATATTATAGTACACTTTGGTATACTTTGAACGTAGTTCTCTGTCCATATTAATATACCAAATATTTTTATTTCAAAGCATTTTTCTCTTTGTGTATGCATTAGATTGAAAATTGTAATTATCTTAAAAATCAATTATCTATATCGTCACAAAAGTATGTATATTATTGTTTCGTAGTCTCGACATTCACAACACATTTCCTCAGCAGCTTCTCGCATAGCAATCTGACTACAATTGCTATAATAATAATGCATTTGTTTTATGCCCTTGGGTGCTAGAACTAAACAACAATTCGCATGAAAAGTTTTCATGACTTTTGACTCAATTTGGCGTTTAGTTCTCGTAGGCAAAACTTTTAATACTATGTATATTTGTTTTATCTGGCATAGTTTTGGTGCTCTGGCACAAACTTTATTTAGTTTGTTGTTTGACTGAGTGCAAGAAATATATGCATAAATAGCTAAACAACTGCGAGATAAATTCTGGCATTTATTCATTAATTTTATATCCCACACATGAAGTCATTTAATGCTCGCTTCTCCAAGAAAAATGTAAAAACTCATTGCATGTTGGCGGCACATAAAAAGTGCTTTGGCCATTAATAGCTAAGTGAAAGCGTAATTACGCACATTTGCTGACAGCTCTGAGATTAAATTAGAAACCAAAAAAAAGGCGAGTAAGGAAAGTGCCCTCAGTATGTCAACTAATTTTATGACGTGCTGTTGATTTAATTGCTTGCCACATGCAACAAACACAAAACCCTTGCCACACATACGTATCTGGGGCGTTTCCTTAAAGTTCTACGAAATTTCAATTCAATGAAATGTTTTACATAATGAAAGCAGCAAAAAAAAAACGAGAAGAAACTGTGAAGGAAGGAAATTGTATAACAAAGTGGCCTGACAACATTGCGTATGGGTAATCTTACACTCGTTTCGTTTCGCACATAAACATGTAAACACATTCCGTTATTTCTTTCTATGTGTGCGTCTCGGCAGCTTCGTTTTATGACAAGCAAATGCATGCAAATCTCGAATTTTACAAACGATAAACGCCTTGAGGCAAGCTGCTGCCGCTGCCTCTGCTGCTGCTCCTGTTGTTGCCGCTGCTCAGCTCAGCTTTCTTCGCATACAATTTATGCCATTTGCCACTTGAGCGTCTGTGCGTAAGAGTGTGTGTGCGTGTGTGTGGGACAGGGACAAATCCTACTAATGCTCAAATGCGTATGTGCACGCATTCTATGCTCATTTTTCTTTTGCCACACCAAATCCGCTTTTTATGCACAAATCAAACAGAAAACATTAGGCAAATGGCAAATGGCGAAGCGACAGTAGCAACAAAGAATACAATATGCTAAATTGTAACCTTTTTTGTATACATTCTGCTTATTTTTATACAGAATTCTGCATTAAATGGATGCTTGCAGAGTTTACTCTCAACAAACTTCTGTCAATTGAGTTTCCCCCGAAAGTATGCAATATAAAATTATGAATTTCTTTGCTTGATATTTTCTTTTTCAAGTAAATTCCTTTAGTTAGCAAAATACTTATTTAATAAAAAGAAATACTATCCAAAATAAATTGAAACATTACAAAAAATCGAATTCCCAATTCATATATTTATGCACTTTTACGTGAATTTTTTTCATATTGAAGTTTATTTTCCTTTTTTTTTGCATTTCATATGCTGGTTTCAGCAACAATATTTCATTTTTAATATGGGAATAGAATTTATGATGTACTCATATTTAAATTTAATTTTATGTTTGTTGTTAAATCATCCTCGTAGATCTATTATTATTTAAAGTATCACAAAATTGAAATCCCATAATCAAAAATAAATTATTTTTCTAAAATATTTCTCTTCAGTTAATACCAGCAATTGATGAGGAATATTTTAAAACAATTCAATTCAATTCAACAAACATTCAAATTAAAGCTTTGAAATGACAATTCTCTGGAACTAAAACTCACAAAAAGTTGCAAATTGTTTATGCTGTTCTATTTTAAACAATTTGCAGCTAATTCGCTTAAGCAAATAGCATTTATTTCGTTTTGCCAGTTGCTTAAAATCTAGAGTAATTGATATAATCCACCACAATTAGCGACTTAAAAAATTGTTATTGCTGGTGTGGTAAACTCATTTGGAACCTAATATCCCACTAATGCTTAAATGCGAATCCTTTTTACACTCAATCCCCCGCCAATCTGCCACAACTCAAAAGAGTGAGTCCAAGATACATTACGTTATTCAACACTAAGCGACACAAGCTGCCGCACTCTCAAAACATCTGTTGTCCTTCCGGCAGCTATGTGTCTTACTGTTTAGTTTACTTGTTGTTGTGGTTGCTCTTGTTGGTGTTCTTCTTGTTGCTGTTGTGCGCTAGTGAAAAGGATAAGAAACATGGGCCCCAGGGGTAACCAAGCAACAGCTGCATTTGAAATGAAAAGCATTTGTTTCTGACACAACTCGTCCTCGCCTTGCCTTGTACTGTACACACACACACACACACACATAGTTCTCTGCTGTAGTTTTGTGAATGTACAACAGACAGCAGAGGGAACAGTCCATTGAGATAGCTCGCTCCAATGCGCTCCACTCATTATGTTGATTATCCCAAGCGGCAGGCCCATGCTCTCAAGGATTTCTTAAAAACTAAGAATGCTAAGAATAAAATATGAATTGAAATAAATGCGCTTACCGCTACTGCCGTCGCTTTATCTCAGAAATTTCATTAGAAACGTTATAAATTCTGTTGCTAGCGCGCAGTAAAAAATAGTAGCTGCAAAAAATATCGCACCATTAACCCTTCTTTTGCGGTGGCTTAACCCATGTTGTATGACATTTTTTTTATTTTATTTTTATTTTTTTTGGTGACCTTACTGTCCGACTAAATTTATGGCTTTCTCTTTGGGCCATCTAATGCAATTTCATGTGGCTGGCACAAACCATTTCAGAATATTGTCAAAGCAGGCAGTCGAGACTAGCCTTCGACTCGGTCAATTGATGAGCCAAAAAGCCAACGAGCATGAAATGAAGCCAACTTCCCAAACGAGTTGCTGTAAACGGAGCTAGTCTGAGTCTCTCTGTCTCTTGCTTATATGGTTAATGTGATAAATCAATTTTATGCGAAAATCACAGAGCATAAATTTATTTAACTAGCACATAACTCATGTGGACCTTTGTACATTTGTTTTGCTCGCCTGTCTGCATGACACAAATACACAAATAGTTAACTACTCGAATTTGTATTGCAACGCGGCATTCGCTTAAAGCCAATTCTCATTGTTGTGGCCGAGCATGCTTAACTGATATCTATCTGTCTGTCCGACAGTCTGTCTGCCAGTTTGTCTCTTGGCTTGAACGCTTGCTCTGGGTCATTTGACACTCTCGTTTAGCCCCTTTATGACAGCAAAGGGCACACACTCACACAGACGCACACATTCGCAGGGGAAATCAAAGGACACGGCGTCAATCAACTGCCTGGTTGAAATCAAACTCTAGCTGCGGGTTTTGTGTCACCGCAGAACAGGAGAAAAGCTGGTCAAGTTGTTGTCCAAGTGGAAATCGGCCACAAAGCGGCAGAAAGAACGTACAACACACTTTTCGATCCCATGGCCAGCACCTGCGTACACGCATGTTCTTGCTGTGTGTCCTGGGCACAGCAATTGTCTGCAATCTGAGAGCCATCATCAGGTGAAAACAATTCCAATTGCTCCCTCACTTAAAAACTGTCAAGTTGGGAATGGCATTTGAACTTGTTTAATGAAATTTACAGATTTCTATTGAAGTAAAGTATTGTGAATTTAAAAGCATTCTATAAATATCAAACAACTAAATTGCTTTTGACAATTTTTGGCAAATTTATAGAAACTCTTACCACAATTTTCACATTTTAATACAGCTTATGGTTTGTTTGTAGATTTATTTGGTAATCTTTTTTATTTGGGTGAACACTTCTATTTCAATTATAACAACAAATTTGTATTTGTTATTTAAATCCAAATCTAATATTTACCGACTAGAAGCATTTTCTTTTGAAATTCATATTTTGTATTTAACATACGACTCTTTTTTGGTATTTGGCTTACGTGGCGTGCGTTTAATGCTCATTAAAATTCATTTAGATTTTTCACCTTTTATCTTTGTATGCACAATGAATAAAATTAAAATAATCCGCGGCCAAGTGACTGTAAAGGCGGCGAGCAAGTTGATAATTTTGCTGTTCCGTTCTTTTGTATTTCTATGTGACTCTGACTCTGAGTCTGAGTTCTAGTTCATTTGAATAACTGAATTGTTAAGTGAGCGCCGTGTGACTGATGGACCTGGGCAGTAGAAGGATGATCGCGGAGGGCGGGATGGCGGCATTTATCTGCTTGAGTTGGAATGTGCGCAGACTTTTAATTAAATTTAATTACAAATGCCAACAGTCAGAGTTGGAGGCGAGTCCGCAGTTGACTTTGATAAAGCCATTTGCCAGTAATTTGCATATTTGATGCGCACCTCAATTGATATGTCACACAAAAACAGAAAGAAAGAAAATAAGAATAAGGGATTCACTCGCATCATGTTATTAAAAGTGGCTAAGCTAGCAGTTGGCCCCTAACAACTACCTGGCAAATGGGCAAATGCTCATGTAACTGAGACCAAAAAGCAGCTTCTGCATTTCTAAAATATTGCTGCATGCTTTGCGGCGCACCCACAGACAGACAGAAAGACAGACAGAAGGTCCTTTATAGCATGTGTCGCACACAAGTCACGTTTGCCAACTGGCAAAAACTTCAACAAATGTTAAGCTCAAGATTTATTGAGCTACTTAAGTTGCCGTTGATGATGCTCCTTTTCTTTTCTCTTTTCGTTTTTTTCGTTTTTCCCGCTCATTTCATTTCCACGCATTACGCATACGTCTCTGGCAATATTTTACACGAATTAAAGTGCAAAGATAGAGAGATGAACTGTGTGTGTTTTCAATGCACTTGCAAACTTTAAAAGTCTTTTGTTTCTATTTGAAAAGTTATCAGACATTAAAGTAGATCATTAGAAGCAGTCTTCGGCTCCGCCTTTCTCTCGCTCTCTTATGAGCTGTTTGCTCATAAATAATACATAAGAATATATATATTTTTTTATTTTTATGTTGCAACTTTCAACTTTGTTGCTTCGCCAGGCACACAGCACACACACACGGCAAAAAAAGCGAAACGTACACGCCATAAATAATGCGTTCGAGAGACCAAAAATGATGCGTGCTGAAAATGTTTAAAATGAGTTCAAGGTGGAGAATCAACACTGCGAACACTGTGAGCTGGGAGTATCTTAACAGAGCTCAATATTATGGCCAACGTGTGCCGCTCGTCCGGGCTCAAAGCGATGGCCATATAAATGTATAACGCGTTTCATATGCAAATAAAAGAAACCCCCATTGCTTATCATTTTGATGACCTGCCTGCCTGCCTTTCGTCTGTCTTCCCACACATGGCGTATGCGCAATATTGAACATATGCTTCCAATCTTTCAACCACAAGCCCGCAAAAATGTTCCGGCTTCCACTTTTCCTTTCTTTTGGTTTTTACTTATTCTCTTGCAATTTTTACAATTCAATTGAATTGTTGCAAAGTGTCCAACAAAATATGTTGCATGTTGTGCCGGGCCTCAAGCAAAATTTGAATTGTCAAAAATATAACGAGGTTTTTCCCCAAAAAACTATCCCCGCGCGACACTTTCCTCATGGCTGGTCGTTGGCTCGTTTCGCTGACATAAACTGCATTGAAATGTCATAAAAATTGAAACACGTTTCTCTTCGTCGTCGTCGTTCACCTCTTTCCTTCACTCTTTCCTCTTCTTTCTGTGGCTTTTACCATCTGCCTGCCTGGTCTCTGTTCGTCCTGCTGACTTTGAATGTCAGTTGGCTTGTGTCGCTGCAGTGTCGCATCATGTTGTTGCAGTTGTTGTTGTCGGTTTTTGGGCTGCTGCTTTGCATACAAATAACGGTAATCTTTAGCTGGCCCCGAAAACTATTTGGCTCTCGTCTGGTCGAGTCGAGTGGAGTCTGATTCCCTTTGCTTCTGCCTCCTTTCTCGTTGACCCATTTCGCTGATGTTGCGCTTTTGCACTTTGAACACGAAGAAACCTGCTCATGGACATGTGTGTGTAGGCGTCAGTGGCGAAGCTATTATGAAAATTTATTGTTTTTCGTCCGAATCACTTTTTGTGGAAATTTTTGAGCAAGTGCCAAATGTGAAAATGCGCTTGAAACTTGAGTATTTCGGCATTAATAAATTGGCCATGACATATGCACAATAATTTGCAATTAATTAATGCGAATTAGCGTACAAAACGCGAAGCTTGGACTCCTACACAACAGAGCTGGGGTCACATCAAATGCAGACGTCGGCCTCCGCACAACAAGAGCCGAGCAGTTGATTATGTAAACTCACACACACACACACACACTTGGACATGCGCCATCGATTTACATTTAATTGCGGCTTCAACTCGCAAATTCTGTATTTGAAATTATTGTTCGGCATATAATGGAACTGTCATACGACACACACACACACATGCGTATAGTCTGGCATAGAACGGATACGAGCACTCGTAGTGAATGAATGTATTTATTAGTTAAGCCCACAGGCAGCTGCTTCATTCATTCCTGGTTTGTCTTTTGTTAACAAATGACAATGCAAATACGAGAGCGAATGTTTTGTATACATATATGTATATGTATGTAAGTGTGTGTGTGTGTTTGGACTCTTGTATTATACACTCATTACCATGGGGGCGTATACGTGTTAAATGCGTCTGACAAATATTTTAGCTTCGACAATATTTACACAGCAACTGGCCGATGTTTTCTACCTCCCTCTTGCTCCCCTCTCTCTCTCTCTCTCTCTGTGGCAAGTTTTCTACGTGACAGTGCGAAACGTAATCGTGGCATTATTACAAACAGATTCCGCATTTCAGATTTCGAGTTGAGTTGAGTTTTTAGCTGCTTTTGTTTTTCATTTGCTATTCCCATTGGTCAGTCAGTTAGTCATTGGAGAACGTTCTCTCGCTCTTTCTCTTCCCTTCGCTTTGCTTTGCTTAGCGCGTGCTGCGGCTTTTCTTTTGTTTTTCTTGTCATATTTACGTTTATTTGCCAAGTTGATATTTCAATTCCCCCGAGTCGCATTACATTCGCAAAAGTTTTTAGACACATTTATTGAGCTCCAAAGAGACTGCGACTTGCCTACGACTAAGAGCGGCTTTTCTTCCACTTCCACTTCCACTGTCATTTCCATTTACTGTTTGCTGCTTTGTTTTGTTGTCTTTTAAATATTTGAAAAGGCATAATAATAATCTTAATGCATGGCCAGCGAGAGGACCTTTTGAATGCTATAACAACTTAAAGCAGTCACGTTTTTTGGTTTTTTGTAGCAAATCAAAAGACCATTGAAAATGGATTTTAGCGACTGATAATTGCACTCGGCTTGTACTATTAAAAGCGAGTGCAGCATTTGATTGAATGAATTTACAAGTGGATTACAATAATTCGCCATTCGAACTGGGCACAGTTTATAGAGAAAAAGAGAGAGAAAGAAAGAGGAAGAGACAGAGACTGATCGCTGACTAAATTAGTGCGCTTTGTGTCATTAAGTTTCGCTTCACTTGGGAACCATTTGCCGGCTGCTCCGGCTGCAATCAAGGGTATGCACTTAACAGCTTTCATCCCGTTTCCACTCCAACTCCGAACGATGAGAGAGCGATGCGGGAGGGGAGAGCCAAAGCGCTTTTCAATTTTCGAACATTTTACGCAGCACAGTTTTTGCTTTTAACCCCTTTTGCCTTTGTGGGCTTATCAAAAGTACTCGTCTCAGTCGTCTGCGTCGTCTGGCGTCGTCGCCATTTCGTTATTTTATGCGAAAAGGCCAAAAACAGTTTGGCAAAAACTTTTAAGCCCTAAACGGACTTGTGGTTGCCCAAAGTGCAAACATGGAAAGCAACGCTAACCAACGAAAAAAAAAAACTGAAATGAAAATATAAATATATATTTTTTGATGTGAAAAGCGAGCAAGCAGATTCCTCAACTGTGCGCATAACTTTTTCAATTTGTTTAATACGCATATTACAACTCATTTTCCACACACACACACATTCGACAGCGAAAAACATTTTCTATTCATTGCTGCGCAAAGAGGCGTCAAGTCAAAAATGTCCGCCTGCTGGCGATTGATTGATGGCGCCCCCGAACGACCGAGAACCAGCCACAGGTGTGTGTGCTAGTATTAACTTGACTTGCGTGTGTGCATGATGAATTACTTGTTCGCCCACTTTGCTCCTCTTTCTCTTCCGCCCACATAGCTCTATTATTCTATTACAATTTCTGTCTTGTCACGACGCTCTCTTGGAGCTGTCAATAAGCAAATGGTCGCGATAAATCTCATGTGCGAATATCTTACCAACCATTTTCTCATTACAACCTGCATACAACAGCGATTTACCATTGTTGTTTCGCAGTTTCGCTTTAAATAAAACTCTCGTTTGATATTAGTGACAGATTGTGTCCAATGTTGGCCTCACGTTGTTGACATATTGCGGCTGGTTTTCCGCTCCGACAATTTAATTGAAATGTTTCTTTTCCGCCAACAAAGGCAAACATGTTTCACCCGTATTTAACCCAGTTTGCAGGTCAACGTAACGTATACGTAATATTATTATTTTTTAAAGGCATTAAGGCTGGTGCGACACTTTAAGCACAAGTAATGCCTTTTGCAAAAAGTTTACCACTTTCTTAATATCTTGACAATTGTATGCGACAACGACGAATAGCCAAAGCTGACAACCTACTCAATGCAAACTGCAAAGTCGGCAAACTGTGAGCGACAGCAAATAAAATATGCAACTGCAACGAAAGAGAGACTTGAACCATTGTTTTGGAATACACTTGCAATAGTTATTGTCACAACTTGGTTGACACATGGCAAATACTCCATGGGGAAAGTGTATGAAACAGCAGCGTGGCTTATGCTGTGAATGAAGCGCAAAAACTTTCGCGATTATAAATCAAAAAACTTTCAATTTTCTTTAGTTTTTCCTACTGCGACTGCTTGGGAAAACTTGCAACGCCTTCCGGCTAGACGAGCGAAGCACCATTTGAAATGATAGAAACTTTTTCTTGGCTTGGCAGCTCTCTAGATAAAAGTGAAACTTGAAACTGAATAACGACAATTGATCGAATTTGAATACGAACGCAACAACCATGCGAATAATGATGTTGTATAGAGAGAGAAAAAGTATACCAACAATTTAAAGAGAAATCGCAATACACTAAAAACTTTTGTCAAACAATTTAAATGTACCGGAAAAATGTTTTATCATATAGAAAACAAAATTGTGTGAGGTTCAGAGAGGGGAGAGAGAGGAGTTGATATCTCTCGTATCTAATGTATTTATGCATTAGACAGCAGTTTCGTGTTGCCCAACAAAAGTTGATAAAAAATTTTAATAGTTGGCACTTTGCCAGGTAAATGCGAATGCGAATGCGAATAATAATAATCATAAATTACAGTTGCAAAACTATTTTGCGAACAACAACACGAAACACGTGTAAATAAATACATTTAGCAAAAGTGCAAATGGTTGAGATATTAAAGTTTAAATGACACAACAAAAAAAACGCAACTTTTTTATACACAACACAGACACACACACACACACACACGTGGAGCTGACTAAACTGTGCTTAAACTATTACCAACGCTCAATTATACATAATTGAGCCTCCAATATGAATTATTTATGACAGAAGCAAGCTTCTGTGTGTGTGTGTGTGTATGTGAGTCATCGTGTGTGTAATCTGGGTGTGTCACGCCCTGGCCAAAATGGCAGACCTAAATATTAATAATGTCAAAGCACATACACAGGAAGAGAGAAATAGAGTCTGATAGAGAGAGAGAGAGAAAGAGAGAGAGAGAGATAGAGTGTAAGAGCGAGCAGAACACATAATTGTTTTGGTAGCCTCATTAAGGGTCACAACTTGTGTCCAAGATAGCCAAGAAGCAGTTCAAATGCTCCTCGTTCGCTCACACAGCATGAGATTATTATGATTATTAACTTTAATGGAAATTGCACATACACTTACACACACACACCCATACACACACAACATGAACGAAAGGCAAAACAAAATTGTGTCATTTCTATGGCAATTCCTTTGCCTTTAACTTTTATCAAATTAGAATTATTTTCGATTGCCTTTTACCATAAGTTGCAAATTTGACATCATTACTGAAAATTCGACTTAGCATTTTAACTGCTTTGCAGTTGCAAATTAGATGTACAGAATTATTATCATATCATTGTCATGATTGGCCAGATGGCAATTAGGAAATACTCACCTAACATTTATTAATAGCTAATCAAACACACAATTTATTTTCACCAACATAAACCTTAAAAATGTGTACAATAAAATATAAGTACTATTATTTGCGGTCATAGGCTTGCTTTTCGACTGCAGCGCTTTAATCTGTATATTATTTTCAATAAATGCAGCAATAATTCAAATTCAGAGCGTTCATTTATTAGAATTTGTTATAATAATTAACTGGCCATAAGCACTTGAAAACTTGATCTAATATTATTTATTAGACTTTGTCTTTAATATTACAAATTAACTTGTTTTCTTCAAAGAATTCATATGAATTTAATTTATTATATTTCAGCTACGTAATTGATTGCCTTCTTTGGATTATAAAACATTAAGTTCAAACATAATTGTTTGGCCATATTTCTCTGAATTTATTAATAAATAATAATAATACTATTTAAACTTTATGCCGGCAGGAAGTATATGTAACAGAAAGAAGGATGCTCCTCCGATCCCATAAATAATATTCTTGATAAGTGTCAACACACAAGACGATATTGGCATATCCGTCCGTCAATATGAACACTTAGATCTGAGAGACTATAAGAAATAAAGATTAAATTTTTTTCGACATCACATGTTTTCACGCAAATCAAAACATTTTGCCACGTCCTACCCCGCAAATCGACAAAAATCGAATAAGAAGCATTGGTATATATAATAAAAACTGTATTGTCTATGATTCCTGAAAATTTATTGTTGTTATTAAATAATGTAGTAATACCAAATAAGGCTTTCGATATATATTAGTATTTTGCGGTATATTTATATATGGTTTTATTCACAAAGGATAACGGGTATATTTATATTTACTCCGGACTGTAGCTTTCTTATAAATTGAATTTATAAATAATTATGTTTTCAGTATCATTATTTTATTCATTAAATCATTAATTCATGTATTTGTTGCATTTATATAAGAAAAATTCATTTTAGAAAATATTAACTCGGTGCGTAAGCTTTATCATCAGCCACTCAATTAACGCAAAGTTATCTCAAATTAGTTGGTTTAAATTCAAGCAGCATTCGGTCTGCTCTCTCCTACTGCTTTCCTAGTCTTTATCCGCTCAGACAGCTTGGCGTTCCCTTGGCTTAAGCTTTTGGCTGCATTTCTTTTCTCATGTGCAGCTGTCACTTTTAAAAAGTTGCCATCACCTCACGCTGCACAATTTGCGCGCATAATTCGTAGCTCTCTCTCTCTCTGTATAAAATTTAATTAAGACGCTCTAAAGTTTTTCACACTTTGACACAAGCCCCAAGCATATGCTCTTGCTCCGCTCTTGCTTCGCTTTGCGCGCTGTCGTTGTCGTTGCCGTTGCCCAATCTTTATGGTCTGCTCACTTAGGTCTCACTCGGTTTGCTCCAGGGGCGTTAAGGCAACTACTTTACATTGGCTTTGGCAAAACTTTCCATTTGGCCAGACCGCGCGCACACCATAATATTGCAAACTGTGAACTGGCAACAGCAACGGCAACTGGCAAAATTATGCGCCCTGCTGAGCGCTTTGTTAATTATGCTGCAGCTCTCCCGGTTTTGCCCGCTGCTGCTGCAAGTTGCTGCTACTACTTCCTGCCATTGTTGTTAGCTGGCTTTCTTGGCGAAACCGCAAAAGTTTTGTTGCACAATTTGCGCTTAAACAAAGCCAAAACAATTTAATTGTCGCTGCTGAAAGAAACTCGCGACTCGCCCAGCATCAGCTCCCATTCTTTGCTTGCTTCCCTCTCTTCCTCTCTCTCTGTCTTTTTATCCGTCTATAAATTCTGTTATCAGCAGCCACATCGAACCCATCGTTGACGTTGACACTTGCAGCAAGCAACCCCAAAAACAAGCGCATTACCAAAATGCAATCTCTAAACAACAAAAAAAAAAGAGGACACACGAAAAACCTGCAAATTCACTCAGCACGCCATGTTTCCTCGACTTTAGAGAGTACTTGTTGTGGGTTGTGTCCGTTGTTTACGAGCGCAGGACATCGATACGATGTATGCCTCGGCTCTCTAATGAGCAAGGACATTAAATAAAGAACAGCCAGCTGTAACTTTTGATGCAGCTTTCTTGTTACTCCACTAACCGAAAATGGAAAACCGAAAATTGTAATTGATTTCTAGGCTTGTTGCGGCTTTGCCTTTGCTTTTTACACTAATGTTTTTAGCAAGTACATTTTTTGTGTGGTTTTTTATTTATTTGTTGCGAAGAGAGTCAGTCCTCTTCGTTGGGCACAACATTCCAGTGTTGTAACATCGACTGCACGCAGACGGCGAAATAAAAGTCTTTTCAAATTTAAAAATGCCTAAGAGCGTCACTTTGGCATCGCGCCAAGGCCCACAGCCATAGCCAAGACGTTAGCCTGGCCGGGTTTGGTCTGGTCTGGTTTGGGGGCACAACTTTGTGTGTTGTACGCTGACAAGGAGCAGCCTGCTGCTAAAAGCCACTAAAAAGGCAGAAAAATGCCTTCAAAGTGAAGGAGGAGCATGAGCGGGCGACGCAGGAAGATGTTACAACTACTGAAAACTTGTTATCTTAATGGATATTTTGTACTTCGTTTGTGGTTTAAATTGACTCACTCGGCCACGACAAGAGAGAAACTCTGCTGCTGCTGCTGCTGTGTTTGCCGCCAGCGCAAATATAGTGAACGCCAAAACGAAAAAAACAATTTTTATTTTCAACTCAACATAAGTAAATTCAATATTTCTCTTCTTTGGGCTCATGCTCATGCTACGCGTCGTATACGCAATTTATTCAAATGAAGCTTAAGCTACTTGAGTCACAATTCAAATTAAATAAAATCAATTAAATAATCGTAATTGGATTACGCGTGTCTTACGACAACCAAAATTTAATTATGTAACCGAACGTGTAAGTACAAAGTGCATTTGTGTTAAGAGAGGTATGTGGGAAAGTTAATTTAATTAAAGTTTCAACTCTTGTCAAATACTCGAAATATTTTGCGCGGAGATGAAAATCAATTCCGCTTTGTGCCCGGTTCACAGACACAAACAGAATCACAGACGGAAAGCTAATGAAATGGAAAACGCAGAAAGTGAAAATCCACTATGAAAAATCAGCCAAAATGAAAGTGTGAAATGCGCTTGGCAGTTGTTCCTTTTTTTTAAATCATACAAATAGAGTGCGTGTGGATGCGGGTGCATGCATGTTAATTCATTGAATCATATGACCTGTTGAGCTGTATTATAAATAATTAATCACCTCATTGATAAGGTGCATCCGAAAATATTTATTCATTTAATTCGGTGAAAAAGCTGTGCATTGCTTGTTATTTTTTTATTCAATTTGAATACATATTTCCTTCTGAATTATTTGCATTTATTCTCTAGAGCTATTATTATCGCACTTCCTCTGCTTAAATTGGAATTTCGTGTAATACATTTTTCTTCTGGTTTTTACTACTACAATACTATTTAATAAAATATTCCTGTGATCTAATTCAGTTTGATGACAATGCGATACTTCCACTTGGAGTAAAGGATCTCAAAGCCCAGCACCAAGAGCGCAATGCCGTAACTCAACAAAAGTATCATGAGAGCAGTGCTAACCGTGTCCATATCAACCTTAAAGTAAACCAATTTTTCATGTACCCTAAACCAAATTGATAAATGAGAACTCACATGTAAATCAGAAGTTTCAATCTTCTTAACACAAGGCGGTTTTCTTGAGTGCCAAATATTGAATTGATACGAAAAAATGCCCGTCTCTGTTACACGCCTTAAACTATAAAATGTGAATTATTAAAATAGTTTTTTATTAATAAAAAGTATCAGCTTACCCATATGAGATAACCTTACGCATCGGAGAGTTCTTCTGGGTGATGCAAACGGTTTTCTGTGGCGCAAACATGCTGACCTCTGTGAGATCGCATATCTCGCGCTCACTGAAAGTCTCGGCAATTATTTTGTACGCCGCTGCGACATCGACATGAAAAGCAAAACCTTTGAGAACAAAAGGATTAACACCTCATCCCTCTACACAAAGCCAAAAGAGAAAGCGTGCGCTCACGTTCATGCTTGACGCGCAATAAACCAGTATCGGGATCCATCCAATTGGTCGCCACATTGTCCTTGGCATGGGCGCCCACCTCATGGCTGTGCACAATATCCCGATAGGCTTTGGCCGCATCTCCGGTGGCAGGTGGTGGCTCTGGTTCCTCTTCGGCAGCGGTGGGTGCCTCGTTCTCTTTGCTTGTCGGCACACTGGTGATTTTCTTGGCATAAAGTTCCATGGAAACCGGATCTTTGGTGTGCTGCAACAGCAAAGTGAAAAAGAAAAAGTTGGTGGAAGTCGCACAGCGCAGCTCAGCTCAGTGTTAAATGAGAAACTTTAAAGCTTACCAAAAAGTAGTCACGATTGTACACAATATCCTCGACGCCCACCTGCAGTGAACTGTGCACGAGGTCGCTGAGTGTCTTGATTGTTTTCGGCTTCTCCATGAGCAGCGTGCCCACAATGCTGGCCGAGTAGAATTGATAGATGCTGAACGAGAACAACAGGCTGGTGATGACAATGGTGCGACCCGAAATAAAGCTGGTGGAGAAGCCCAAACCCTGCTGGCAAATGATGCCCACAAAGAACAGCACCGACTCCAAAAAGAGACCGACACGTTCCGGCGACGTCCGCTGCGCCTGACGCCTGCTAATGTAGTTGCTCAATCTCGCATAGCATCGCTGCCAGAATGTGCCCTGCACCGGCAGCAGCTGCAACGAGGCAACTGACATGGCATCGGAATCGGGTTCTTCCTGAGTCTTTTGCTGTTGTTGCTGCTGATGTTGATGATGGCGATGACGTTGCGGTGCGCCTCCTTTGGGCTTGATCAACGCTGCCCCTTGATGCGGCACCAGTTTCCACTCGATAGTCGTCAGCAGCCAGAGTATAATCACAGTGAGTACACCGCAGACCAATATCAGAACCCAGACATCGTTGGTGAACGGCTGCAGGAACACAATGCGATCCTTTTGCGTGTTCCGCGGATGCCGGAAGATGAAACACGGCCGGCTCGACCAACTGCGACCGGCAGCATCGATCCACTTGTGCCGTTCTAACCAATAGAATATTGGTGCTCCACCAATATCTGTTTCGTTGCGGATGAGTGCGCCAATCATGCCGTCGTAGCGGCCATTCTTCATATAGCCCCACGTGGAGGTCCTTGACAGCACAAACGTCCAATTGAACATGTCGCGCACAACCATCAGCAGATTGAAATTGAAACGGTTCATCGTATCGATGTGGCTGGAGACCGTGTGCGTTAGATAATGCATCAGGGTCCCTGTCATGTTCTTGTTGGTCACCTGCCAACAGAGCAGACCCGAAGCAGCAGTAGCAATAGCAATATAGTCAGTTCAGTCTTCATACCTACCACGACCATGCAACGCACTTGGGCATGCTGCATATTGAGACGCCGCAGCAGCGTCGACGTTGTGCGAAACCATTGATGTATCTCCAGTCCCCGCATCAAGCTGTATCTGCCAATTTCCGTGATGTTCACATGGCCTCCATAGATGAGTCCCGGACTCCTAAGCGCGCAAAAACAAAAATATTACAAAAGGTTCCAAGTTCCTAAATGAACTGCAGTGTTTCACTCTTGTAGTCTATCTTCTAAAAAACAATCCAGTTTTATACATTAAGTAATACTCCGCTCAAAGTCATCTTCAATTAAATGTGTTTGAAATAGTAGAAGTTATCAAAATTTATTGCTGGCAATCATTAAGTAATCTATTCGAATATATGTATATGAGGTACGTCATAAAATAGAATGGCAGCTTTAGATTTCGCAATATATTAATTTGTTTTGCATTCATTAAAAATGGGAAGCGGATATCTCACTAATGTTTGAATGCTCACTGGCTTAAAACCTTCTTTAGCATATAATTATAAATCCAAGCTCTAAAAGTTTAATATTCTTTTATAATTACACTAACTGGCCATCGTGTGATTCATATTTTCAATTATTTTTATATATTTAGGGAGTAATCGATGTGTTGTCAAGCCCCAGAACCTAATTGCTAATTTTAAATACACGAGCCCTCAATTTGGCATTCTGCAGGTTGTATGGGTAGCTTACTTTAGTGACTAATACTGAACTAGGAATCCAGTGCGCTCGACTGTGAGATACCCTTTATTCACTTTACGACCAACAGTTTGAAAAGAACTTCTTTACTTTAATTATAAATAACTATAAAAGCGTTTGAATTTTATTAATGGTATAGTGCGAACTAAGAGTTGCGGTTTAATTTCAATTTGATCGCCAATGTGTATTCATTGTTCAATGTTTTACATTACTAATTATTTTGAATTTTGATGAAGTGACATAAAATTACCCGCACATAAATATAAATTCGTTTATGTATGTAATTTTTGCGATAAGTCGCGGGATTTTTAAGAGTACGGGACCTGACTAACTATAAAAGGCGTCCGTTGATGTAGAAGAGCGCATAGTAAGTTCGAATATGAAAGTGCTCGTAATATTTGCATCGGCGCTTGCCTTCGCATCGGCTTCGGTTCTACGAGATCAAACTCAGATTGAACCTCATAATGCTGGCAACATCGGCATCGTCAAAGGTCATGACGCTCGGCCTGGACAGTTTCCCTATCAAGTCGAACTAATAATGACAACAAACTATTCGTCCAAACTATGCGGTGGTTCTTTGATTAGTCATAATTGGATTTTGACTGCTGCACACTGCACTTGGAAGTATGTAGTATTAGTATTTGAAGTAATGACTGTTAACTAATTATAACCATTTTATCTAGTGTCAATACTGTGAAAGTTAATTTGGGCAGCATTCGGCTACACGATCCCTTAGTTATACGTTTGGCGAACAAGAAAGACATTATCATCCACGAACACTGGGACGGAAAACGCAAACTAAATGACATCTCACTCATCCGCATTCCCTATGTAGGGTACAACAAGCTCATTCAACCCGTTAAATTGCCCTCGATCCAATCGCGTTATCCAGACTATGCTGGTTATGAGTCGATTACTTCGGGTTGGGGAGATACGTTGAATGCTTCCAACCCGAGTCCCGAAATTCTGCAATACGGAAAAGCAAAGATCATGACAAACACAGATTGCTCGTCTGCATTTAAGGTCTTTAAGGTCATTAAAGGTTCCCACATCTGCGTTTCCAATGCTTGGACAACTCCTTGCGCCGGCGACTCTGGTGGCCCGTTAGTGGAAACCACCAAGTGGGAGCAGGTCGGAATATCAGCATTTGGCAGTGGTTGCAATGGAGGATATCCATCTGTCTTTACGCGTGTCACTAGTTACCTCGGTTGGATTAAGAGGAACACTAGACTGCGTTTATAAATATATATTCGACCTTATGTACATATACAGTATTTGTTTTCAATGAAACTAATGACTTGTATTTTGGCATAGCCTTAGGATTGCGATTAGTATTGTCATGAATTACATGGAAACTATGATTAATTTGTAAAATAAATTAAAATAAACGTATTGATTAACCCTTTCACTGCTGTCTACAAGAAACATTCACTTTGCCTTTATAGACTCAGTAGGGACACACCAAAAGAATCGAAAATCAAAGTGAACGTTACTTGGGGCTCTTATTGTGGTATTAACTATTTTGTAAATTGCCCAGTTTACATCAAACCAAAGTAGTCTGCGGAGGCTGCTAAAATGTTATATGTGCAATCAAACTAATATCGTAATGATTAATTATTATTATTTAAAAATTGTTTTGTAATACTTTAAAGAATTTGTCGCAGGTGAAGCTGCTAAGGTTTTTAGCTGCTACACTCTTCGTTCAAAATATAGATTTCCGTGTTAAGTTAAGTTAATCTGAGATCTGTCTTAATGAAATATAAATATAGATTTCTTAATGAAATATAAATATAGATTTCCGTGTTAAGTTAATGTCAGTATTTGAGAACAGTCCCAATGGCATATAATTAAATATGTTTTGCCATTGAATGCAAATGCATTGAGTGTACTATAGAAATGCAGCTAGCACTCAGTGTCGATTGCAACAAGTAAACGGGAAAGGACATTTGACAGTTGTGTCTAGGGCAGAAGGAAGAGACTCCTTATTCACTCCTTACACCGCTTACACTGCTTACATACCAGACATCGTAGAGAACATAGCTGTCGTTGTCGGCGTCGTCGTCGTCGTCTTGGGTGCTTCGCTTGGCCAACGTTAGCTCCGTGTTCATGTAGAAGTTCAGGGTCTCCATTAAGCTCTCAATGGGCTCGAGTTCATCCGTATTCGCCTCGTTATCCTTATCCGTCAGTTGCAGCTGCTCTGGCTCTGCCGTGTGAGGCTGCGACTGCGTCGGGAACTGAGGCTGCGAGTCGACAACGCCTGCACTTACGTGCAGCGAATAATCCTCAATCAATAGCCAGTGATATTTATCGTTGTAGAGCATCTTAGCTGAAGCCTTTCAAATAGTTGCAGCTGAGCACTCAATATGCATAAGGACACGGCCATGCTACGCTACATCGCTACTTCACTACTCCGTCTCTCATCTCCATCTTCGTCTCACACTCTGCCACTTACCATTTCCAGGAAACGACGACTTAGCATGCCGCATGCCAAATCCACGACCACAATTTGCCGCAGGGCTTCCACCGTCAGCACGCTGCCCAGCCACTCGTCGTTCTGCTGCAACGGACTGAGTCCTGTGACGCTACTGCCACCGGCAGAGATGCCGCCTCCTCCGCCTCTGCTGCCACCGCGTGGCACTCCACCTTTGCCTCCCTTGCCACCCGCCTTGCTGCTGCGTTGGCGCAACACATCCAAGAGCACAATCCGCACAAAGGGTCCGCCGTCAGCTCCACCTGGCTGCTGGTAGAGACTCTCAATCAGCTGGAAATTCTTGGCATCGAATGCCGCGCGCAGTTGTTGCAAGTTGGCGCGATTGGCGCGCACATTGCCCGTGTCATTGTTGGCGGGATTGCGGCAGGTGCAGTAAGTTAACCTTGGTATTTGTTTGTGCCTTAGCGCGAACTCCAACATCATTCGTTGCTGCCGCATCGCCATGCTACGTGCCTCTGCCAGCGTCTTCGACTCCGTCTCCGTTTCCCTCCTGCCTTTGACTTCGACTGCAACTCCAGCCAGCAGGCTAAATAAGAGCAACGCTGTTGGGCGCATTCTAACGATTGCTTTGCCCAACTATAGTTGGGCTCCTTTATAAGGACGACTTTGGACTGCTCATTGCGTGTCACTGTCAAAATGCTGTGTGGGTATGCGTTTAATTCGAAAACCCAATAGCCATAACCATAAATCGCTCATTGGAATTTCACTTTTCTTGTCAAGCGACACACTCATTATTCAATTTCATTCAATTAGCCTTCATAATTCATAAGTCCCGCCCATTCGCCTGCCCTCTATCTCTTTTCTCACATGCATATAAATGTGATTGTGAATGGGAATGTAAATAAGTATGAGTATGTAAATGCCTTCCCTCACTCTCTCCTGCTGTACGGATTATTCGTTTAGTGTGTGTTTGGTCTGTATGTTTGTCCTTTGGGTATTCATTTGCTTTGCTTTTGGTCTGCGTCGTCCCATGTCAGAAATTTTGACAGTTTGTCACTTTAATTGAATTTCTATGCAAAGGTCGAAGGGCACTTTATAGAACTGTTTTCGTTTTACAACAAAAAAAAAACACGTTAAATTTATTCGTTTTATTTTGTTATTTCTCTAATTACCTTTTAAAGCACACAAACTAAGCTAGCTTATTTTTCACACAACTTGGCTTAATAGTTGTTCTGTTTACTACATTTAAGTTTTGTAGTTCCCTTTCCAATAAACTTCAGGGATTACAATGAAGTTTCCCATTTAATGCTACATCTAACAGATTACTTTAAGCATGCCAGAATATTATATATACATCTTTAAATAATATATTAGGAAAAAATATTAAATTTTGTAATATTTTTATTGAAGGGAAAGAGAAACCAACAAAATTCTGTTAAATTTATACATTTTATTGTTTTCTGTTCCCACAAAATAAAAATTAAATAACACTTAAATGTAGCCAAAGCCTTTTTGTTAAATTCCATAAATTATACTATCGAATTCCCAATCAAACTATTTATGCGAAATAACTTTCTACAATTGTCTTCTTTGTTGATTTTATACAAATCTAAAAACTCTTATTTGTTTTTACTAATTCATCCTGACTTTAATTGTTGGTCAGCTTATATAAATTTAAAACCTCGCATCATTAGTTGTGTAATGACTTCCGTGAAATTTTTAAATGTCACTCTCTACTTTGTAATTAAAGCAGCAAAACTTGAATGTAATTCCCCATTTTAATGAGAAACTTGTAGCAGGCTTCTTTCTAGCTGTTGAAGCTAATCGACGACCTTAAAACATATTAAACTTTATGTTGTTCGTGGCAAGTTTGCGTGTCGGATTTTGCTGCTCGTATTTTCTGGCGTTGTTTTGCTCATTATTTAATTCCATTTTGGTGGTGCAATTTGTGAGCTTAAAGCAAGGCAAAGGTCAGGTCAAGTCAAGTCACAGGCCACAATACCACAGTGTGTCCACACAAACTTGGCCACAAAATGTCATATTTCCTTATTATCTAGAGCGGGCACAAAAGAGGAGGAGAAGGAGAGGGGCTGTGTTGGGTAACATCCTTATAATATAAACGCAACGCAAAAAACGAAACCGAAATGGAATTATTAATGGCGCTGTCCATTTGCTGCTAAGTGGCGCAAATTACATTTTTGTTTATTTTGCTTGAGGTTTTTTGCCTGTTGTTTTATTTATTTATGTTTTGCGTTGTGCGTCTTCTGCTCGATGCTGCTGGGTTTTTGGTCCTCTTAACTTGACTCATTGGCCTTGGGGCACCACGACTCCTGTTGACTGTGTGTTGTTGTGTGCTTTTTTCATTCGTTTTTTTTTTAGGTTTTTCAAAATTTTATTTTCATACTTTGTGTATGGCTTTTGGCGTTTGCTCGGAGATTCTTAATTGTTCTTGACGGCAAACGGAGCGCAAGGACTTTCGGCAAGCGCGTCGAAGCGCGTCGACTTAATGACTTCGCAATGCCTCAATACCTTTCGGCTGGCTCTTATTTATGTGCCGCAGCAGTTGCAGTGGCGAGCACAGTGCGTATGTGTAATATTTTGCCTGTAAGCCGATTTGAACGCAGCCTAAAAGTAGACTACAAAACTTGCCCTTTGCTTGACCAACACAGTGTGTAGAAAACTGGCGATGAGCACGTGTCGTGACACGACGAATGCACGGCACGATTTAATTTGTTTATGTATGTAAACAACTTGAGAGTTGCCACTCAGTGCCAAGTGCTGTGACTAAACTGTCTCTAATGAGTGGTTAAGTGCACATTTGCAACTCCAACTGCAACTGCAGTCGGCAGCCAATAAAAAGCAGCAACAACACTCACAATAGCAACAAAAAAAAACTTGCCCTGAAAGAAGGAACTTTTCATAAAAGCCTTTTCTCTCTCTCTTTGCTCTTTTTTCTGCTCCTCCCTCTCATGGTTGTTCGTGCTGCGTGCCTGGCATATTGGCCTGTGAAGTGTCAACGGCAGTTGCAACTGTCGGCGCTTTTGGGCTTGCTTTATGAGCTCCATAATACCCAAAGCCGCTGCCCCGTTGTCTCGTTGCCCCGCTGCCCGCTGTGGCTTAAAGTCAAGCCAAGTGCAGGACTAAACCACAACAAAGGCGTGCGAAAGCGCAAAATGAACAGCTGAAAGAAGAAAGCAGCGGCACCAAGTGACAAAGCAGAACGTGGAGTAGGCGAAGAAGCCGAGGCGAGGGTAAACTAAAAGTGCCAAACGACATTTGCATGCAAATGATGCAGCCAGTCGGTGGCAAGTGGGCAAACGGCACTCTACTCAATAGGTGCTGCAATGGCCGGAACGTGTAAGGTATTGGTCATGTTGAATGCACGACGAGCATAAGGCGGCAGCAGATGAACTTGCTTCGTGCTAATGAGATCAGCATGTAAATGGCTGCTGTTGCAAAACTGCAACTGGACTAGAGTTGAGATGGGAGCTTTCCCTCTGACTCTTTCTGCACTCAATAAGCCAGGAAATTGCAATGAAAGTAAGCCATAATGCTCGGCCATTATACAGTTACATTAGAGCCTTAAGTGACTTTCAGCATTCATCAGCATCAGCAACAGAGAATCCGTATCCGCATCCGCATCAGAATCAGAATCAACGTCTGAGGCCATATTATGACAAGCCACATTAATCAGCTCAGAGCGCACAGCTCACAACACTTGTAGAGTAAAAAGTCAAAAGTGCCTGCCTGATGATGATGATGATGATTTCAACTGTGAAAATGTTGCAGTCATCCCGAAAACGAAAAGATGAAAAAAAAAAACCCGAGTATTAAGAGCAACACGACCGATGGTAATTTTTCCAGTTGAGCTGCTTTCCGACACGAAAAGCAGCAGCAACAACAGAAGCAGCTCAAGCCTGCAGCTAAATTTCGTATTATAGTATGTTGCACGTAGTGTTATTATATGTGGGTCAAAGCTTCTTTCTACATGCTGCTTACTACCTGTGCTTACACAGTTCATGGATACGGGACTCCAGTGGCATGTGAACTCATCAATCAGTGCAGCTACTTGTAAAACAGCAACTGAACTTGAGCTGGCAAACAGTTGAAAATGAAGTCTCACACATATTGCTTTCAACGTTTCAAGATCATCTGCGATTCGCTTTGAGCTTGAATTTTCAATCAGAAGCGCCACCGCCGCTTTGTGCTGTCTTAAACTCTCCGCCAAGCTGTCATATTGATATAAAAGAGAAGCGCGCACCAGCAGCAGAGAACGGAAGAGGTTTAGTAACTTTTTAATGAAAGGCATTTTCAGCAAGAATTTTCACTTTCTGTGCTGTGCTGTGCTGGGCAAGTTGATGCGCGCTCCTGCTTACTTTCGCCTTTTTTGCATTAATAAACTCGACTGTCATGTGCCATTTTTCATCATTATGCAGATGCCGCAACTTGACAAATTTCCGTGACATTTTCTGAGCTAGCAAACCGTCGGTGGCTAGAAGAAAAGGATGAAAAGTGCGACACGCTTTTATCCTTGAAACAAATTTGCATCTTTCGAAAGTAAGCAAAACGAAAAAAAAACCGAGAAACGCAGCTGACTGGCAGTTGTGACATTTGTTTCGGAACACACAGTCAAATGCAAAAGCAAAGCGTATTTACTTTTCGCCAACGGCGTGACAAATAAATAAACTATCTAAAATAAAATGCCAGAAAATTGCAGTCAAATATTAAACTAGCAAATTTAAAAGCCAAATATATTTTATAAAATACGTGAAAACATTTTGTAAGCTGATTGCAACTTTTGCCAAAAGCCATAATCTTTATATGCACGCTGCCATTGCCTTCAGTTAATTTCCATTGCAAAGTAAATCTGTTGCCATTAGGTCGCGGCTTAAGTCATAATATAAATGCCATGAAAGAAATCGCAGTGCAATCTTTTAGTTTGCATCTTTCCCCCCGCCAAGCGCATTTACCCCTTTGGGTGCTTGGGTAAAAGTTGCCACGTCAACTGAAAGTCGCGTTGAGTGCATTTTGTTGATTTATAATAAAAATAATGTTAAAAACATATTACAATATAATGAATGCGCGCAACGGGGAGCTTTGCTGCAAGCGAGAGTAAAAGGCGCTCCACGAGATACGAGTATGAAAGCAGAGGAAAAAAAAACAACACACACAAAATATAATAAAATAAAATATAAAAGAAACAACAACGAAAGGCAGCATGGAAAAGGCGTCGTAAACAACTTTCGAGTGAAATAATAAAATGCGCTTTTTATGCATTTCTCAAGGGTGCCGCCGAAGTGAAGAGAAGAGAAGAGTAAGGAGCTGTTCACCTAACGCTTTCGACTTGCTCCTTTGTATAATGCGTGTTATGTAATAGTTTTCGTTCAGCCCTCTCGCCTCCAACCCTCGGCTAACTTGCCTTGCCATTATTAAGGCAAGCTGTCGTGACGTCCTTGCAAGTTTTGCTAGCATATTTCAACGCTGTGGCAAAAATGTGCAAAACTTTCGCTTGAGACGACGACGCTGACTGCCGCACTCAACCCCACAATAACAATAACAACAACAACAGCAAGTGCTGCACTGAGCCAACAATAGCTAAAGAATCACATGAATAACCTGCACATGAAACGCACACACACAAAAATAAGCGTGTCCGTAAAAGCAGCCACAAACTTTCAACCCCACAATTTTTGACACCTGAACCATTTGCCGTGTTGACAACGACCCGGCATGTTAATCCGTCCTCAACAGCAGCAGGAGCAGCAACAGCAATAGCAGCAACAAACGCTAACAACAACTTGCCAACAGCAGCAGCCAGAGCCGCATCCACAGCCAAAAGTGTAACAAAGGTTGCCAAAAACAATCAAAAACCGTAAAATAAAAACACAGTGAAAAGCGACACAGAAAAAAAAGAGCAGCAAAAGAAACGCGCGCTATTTGCGGGTCAACGTGGCGTATGAGCAATGAGAGCCAGCTTAAAATTTAAATAAATAATTTCAACTGCCGCCGCTGAAAAATGGGAATCCTTTGAGAATACTCTTGATAGATTATACTATCCACGACGTTGTTAACGTAGCTCTAAAAATGCTCATAATCTGCTGGGCTGCCATTAAATTTTTCCTTTGTTTCACTCAGACTTTAAAGTAGGCCTTAAATAAGCTCAAACATTGTGATTCACCTCTGCGCTGTGTGTCTAATTTCCAAGCAAAGAACGCAAACATTTCTTAAACACAAAAACCTTTAATCAAACATTCGTGCAAGTGTCGAGCACAGTGTGTGCGTTCTACTTTTTATTACACGCAGAGCTCGCTCTAGCACTAGACGCTCTTCAATCAAAAGCTGCCGGCACATATGTAGTGCTGAATTGTTATGGAAATCCATAAATAAAAGCGCACAGACACATGTTTACACGCTCATCAATTTGGCTCGCAACGCAACGCAAGGCAGACAAACAGACACATCCGGGGCAATAGGGACGGGAGGAAGGCGTCTCAGGGGTGTTGATGAAAAAGACTGTCTGTCTGTCTGTCTGACTGGCAGTCAAACGTCAGGCGCGAGCATTTGTTAATCTTGGCAACGTTGACAATAATTCACGGCACGTACCTGCAATAAACTTGAGCGCCAGCGGAACGTGCAATATAGCTGCAAGGGGGAGGCGAACAGAAAGGTGAGAAAGAGAAGCAAGAACTTCAACGAAAAACTACTAATTTTAAACTAGAAAGAAAGTAGCAAAACATGCGTTGGCAAGCGACGAATTTATGTTGCCCACTTTTAAGCGCAGGCGGAAATAATGCCACAACTTTAATCCCAATTTGTGTTGCTTGCAAAACAGAAAAAAAAAACAACTAAGAAAGCTACAGTCGAATGGACTCGACTGTGGGATACTCGGTACACATTTTAAATAAAATATACTAAATTTTTATACCACAAAAATAGTATAAATTTACCACATACTATATTTGATATCTTTGTTATATTTGGTATTTTGTCAGCCACAGCAACAAAAGTATTTCTTCATCTTACGGCAAACATAATAAATGGTGTTGAATATTAAAGATCTATCTCTTATATTCTCAAATAGACAGACAAGTGGACTGACGGACATGGCTTTTTCGTTTCGGCTGTTGACCCTGAACGAGAATATATATACTTTATAGGGTCAGAGAGGTGGTCAGGGTGGAGGCACAAACTTATACTACCCTTCTACCCTATGGGTATCGGGTATGAAAACTTTTCACTATCGTGGAAACTCTAATGATTTTATGAAACTACAAATTTGTCGACTTAAGTCTCAGCAACTTGAGCTATTTCTGGCCCCCGAAAAATTTCAGCGACGTCTCGTGTGTGCGTGTCGCGAGCTCATAGAAATTTCAGGGGCGCATTTAGTGCTGACATTTCGGGCTAGATTAAGTTATAAACAAATACGGAGTACGAGTGCTAATGAAGTGTTTGTTTAACTCGCACTCACTCGCCCCCCTGCTAGGAGCCAATCAAAAAGAAAATGTCAACAACTTTTATTGTGTGAAGCTGTTTATGGGCAATGGAGAACGAACGACTGACACGCAACGCAAATTAAGTCATGAAAACGCAGATAGAATAAGGCCTACAGTAGACCAAAGGCATTTAATGAAGCCAAAAAGAACACTGAGAACGACGGACAATGACCAAAGGCAGCAGGAAGGCAGCACGAACCCAATCCGAGTCGGAAGAAAACATCTGTGTTAGCTGCTTACTGTTTGCTGCCTCGCATTTCATTTGCATAATTTGTCAAAACAAACATAATACACAACGTAATACAAAGTGCTCGAGCTGTTGTGCTGTGCCGTGGCATGTATATGAGACCCAAGCAAGAGCAGCACACATTGCGTATGCGTAATCTTGCAACACTCTGTTCCCAGTGCCCCAAACAATAAACACATATACAAAGTGCAAGAATTTTGCCTTTTTTTTTGTTCCTTCACTTTCACAAAATACATGCAAATCGAATACAGAGAAACGGAGCAAAGAATGGGGAAAAAATGAAGCGAGAAAGCGATAAACGCCTGTAGGACACGGCACAAAAAGAGAGTTGGGAGGAGGAGTAGGAGGAAGAACTGCAAATCCCACTAATACCCAAAACCAAATGGATGCCGTTTGTTGGCAAATCCGTCCTTTATGCTAAAATCAAACAACAATAAAAAGCGAAACCCAGCAGGGAATGAAATTGGAATAGGTGCGAGTACAACAACGAGTCTATCGAGGGGCATGAACAAGTTGTTCCTCGCTCGTTTTTATGGTTATCGCCAAAATGTGGGTTTATGTTTTATGAGCCAAAAAGGATTTCGAGTTGAACGGATAATGGATAACAACAGCATCAGCATTGTTGTTCACCTAACGTAAACGTCACTGGACGACGATGGGTCATGCATATTTCGAGTGGTTTCCTGTTCATTTCCTTTAATTAACTGCGAGATAAATAAATTGCACGCTTAATGACAATTCCATCATCAGCAGTGACCGCGCTTTGACTTAATGACAATTATCATCAAGCTTCACTTTCCCGACCACACACACACACTCAGACAAAAATACAAAGTGTCAAAGAGAATCTCTACACAAGCATAACAACATAGTCCAAGGATGCTGCGATACTGCGATGGATGCTTCACTTCGTGTCACACGACAAAAAAAAAGTACAAAATAAACGCGTTGCATCAACAGCATTCGCATTTATTTTTATTGGCATTTCCTACACCCGAAAAAGGCGAAGAAAAACCCTCAACGCAATACAACAGCAAAAAAAAAAAGAACCGCTAACCAGCAGCGAAAATGGAGAGCAAGAAAAAGCCAGCGAGCGAGCGAGCGATTTACGTGACGAGACCGCGACGGCCATTTAATGCGAATGCGGATACGAATGCGAAGCCAGCAAACGCAACCACTCCTGAACCACCCTCAACCTCCCCCCCCCCCACAACGAAACAGGAAAAGCGCGACAGGCACAAAGAACATGCCATTTTCCGGGTGCCCATAATGAATGCGTAAAAGTTTATTGCAGCAGCGCATGAAGTCGAGGAAATGGGCAAATGACTGAATTGTCGATGATGCTGTTGCGGGGGGGTGTAAGGAAAAGGACGGGATGGGGAAATACCAAAGGTATTGGGGTTTTTTGGCCACAAGGTAGATGGGAAAGTTGATTTATTTGTCGGTGGAAAACTACAGGGAGTAACTGTCAATTGCAAGCAGATCAACATACAAAGTGCCCGCAATATCAAAGGAAGCATTGAATTGAATTTGACAGCGCGGCGTTGATAGAAATGGAATTGGGAATTTTTTAATATCATTCACATCATTAAAATCCAATTAGGATGAGAAAACTCCTCCCATCTAATCTCTAATCCCCCTCGATAGCTAAAACATAATTCGAATGGCATTAGCCAAACAATTTTGCAATTATTTAGGCAAAGGTCAAAAATTGAACTTATAAATTGAAGCAATAGCTGGAAGTCAATTTCAGTTCGGGCAAAATGTTGCATTTACTTGTGCAATTGACCAAAAAGAGCATTGACTGTTGCTCTGGCTGGGAAGAAACAAATGCCAAGGGGCCAAACCATTAGCAACTCCACAAAAAAGTCAGCAAATAATTAAACTACACACAAATTTTAAAGGCAGTTGGTCAGTTAAAAGTTACAACAATATTGTGGAGGGTCGATTAAGGAGTTGTGAAGGTATAACAAAGTTGCTTAAGTATAAATTATGAATTTGAATTTTGAATTTTTTAATTGAAATTTAGGCAGTCTAATTTTCAAAGCAATTGTTGAAATGAAAAAAAAAGACAATTCTTAAGTTTCTTAGTTCTAATATTTGTTTTTTATTGTATCATTTCTTTTTATTTATTTTACAATTTAAATTTGTTGCTAGTTCTTGTTTAAAAAAAACAACCATCTTTATAATTTCATAACTACTTTATTGCCAATATTTATTAATTTTGTTGTAAAATTGTTATTGATTTCACAACTTAAATTTGTTTTTAGTTTCTTTTAAAAAGACAAAGAATCTATATAATTGTATACTTCGAAGATTTAATTATTTGTAGTTTATTTATTATTGTCTTACAATCTAAAATTTTTACGAAACATTCGCAAGTCCTTTCAGCATTAACCCATCTATTCCTTAGCTAACTAGAAGCAGCCTCCTGTGTAGTACTCGTTTACTATTGTATTTTGTATCAATAAACAACTTGAGTTCAATGTTCGAGTTCTTTCATTTTATTTACTTGTCTGTCGACCCTCGTTGTTTGTGTTGTATCTACTAGTTTTGCTATCCTGTGGCTATTGACAAACATTGTGCACCGAATCTTTCCACCTGTCCAAACGCAATTGGAGTAACAAATTGCTGCACTGGCAAATAATAAAATGCCTCGCTAAATGTAAATAACAATGAGGGAAAACTACGAGTAACTCGAGACAGTTCAAGGAGCGAAGCACACGGCCAAAGCACACACACACACACCACACACAGATCTCCTGTTGCTGTTGCTCTATCTGTTGAGTTGGCGTACAAATTTGCACAAATATCTGGGAAATATCCATGACAGTTGTTGTGGTTGGATTGCTGTTGCTGTTGCTGCTGCTGCGGGCCGTTTGCTAGACCATTGAACATTTCGGAAATTGGAAATTTCGCACTTGATGATGGTCCACAAATTGGGCCGACAATGAAGACAAGGAGATATAGCGAATACCAAAGTCCACAGTCCAGTCCAGTCCAGTCCAGTCGAGAGCCAAACTGCAATCGTGCGTGAGTGAGAGATTCTCTGGGCAAAATCAAACAACTGTTTTGGATTGAGGTTTTTCGGTGTGGTTTTAGCCTTTGGCCAACTTTTCGCTTCGGTTAGGTTTTTCTGCCCGCAGTTTGTAGCGCTACATTCCGTAAAAGAGGCAAACAGAGACAAGCAAAGAGAGCGAGAGGAAGACGACTTGATTTCATTGTCACAATGTTGCTGGCTGTTTTGGGGCACGTCTGATTGATGCCACATCGTTTGATTTCCCAAGTGTGTGAGCAGCGGACTTAAACCCCGTTGGGTCGCTCTCTCATAAAGTGTTTATGAGTTCTGTCTTTTCATTCCTTTCCTTTCTTACTCTTTGTGCAATGCAGTTCGTGGGCAAGTCTGCAGACAACTTTTATGACCTAACACACACATTTAACCTTAGCCTGTCGCTGGCTTGACTTTTCCTCCATATCCGGCTCATAATTTACAAGGTGTTAACCGGCAATTTGTGTGGCACATCAAGGCGCTTAACACGGACTGCAGCATAATGAGTTTTTGTCCCACTTTTATTTCCACAGCGCGCGCTAAGCCTCGAATTTTTCTTACGTTTAGCCAAAAGTCAAGTGCAGGGCTTAAATAAACCTGTGAATTTATGACCTAGCCTAACATAACACGATTAATAAAGCGCGCTGCAATATGAATTAGGCACATTTTGTGACTTTACTTTCTGCATCACTTTCGCTTAGACAGTTTGTTGGAATGGTTTTGAAAGCATCCGATGAACTGCAAACAATTGTCAATTGACAATGTCCGATTTTTATTTCCTGGCTAAAAGCACTTCCCTTTTCCCCCTTCCCCTGTCAATAAAAAGTTGTCCGTCGAGAAATCATCATTCACTGGGGAAAATCCTCCTGAAAGGCTGGGGCAGAAACATTTCGTAATTTTATCCGTAGTAAAAAGTCGCAGCAACTGACTTTAACTGAGTTTGAAGCAAAGTATCTTTTTTGGTTCTGCAGATTGTTTTGGCAGCCAAAATGAAGTCACTTGGGCAAAGGTCTTCCTGGAATTTGAAGTTACTTGATTGAAAGTGAAGTCAGTTCTTGACTGGGTAATCGATTCACTCAAATCCTGCTCAACTGCAGCTATTGATAAAATTCAATTAACATTTTGCAAAGCGCAGAAAAAATGTAATTAAATTGAGAAATGATTAGGAAAAGTGCCACAAAGAGTTGGCTGATTAATTGGATGCATGCTGCATAGTTTGCGAACAGAGAATGACGGTTGTCATGGCAGCAGCCATCCAGCAGATGGAGGAGGAGCAGCCACTTAGATGGCGTTAGATGCTTCGCATAGCTCTCGAAACATGCCACAAACATAACACGCGTATAAACAGCTCGCGTCGCGTGTCGAGTGGAGAGCTAGTGGAAAGAGCAGAGGAAGAGGAAGAGCTTGAGCCTTACATACGCGACACAAAATGCGCATCGGTGGCTTTTGAGGTGACGCAAGCGAAGGTGTGAGCCTTGGGAGGTGTGGTGGATGAGAAGGAAAACATTCAGTGCCGGAAATCGTCAACACACAGCGCACACAACACCTAGGCAGCAGCTAAGCACCTACACCAACAGCAACACCAACACACATACGCACACATGAGTTGACAGAGGACACCACAATGTCTAAGAAGCGTGAATATGCCGCTGGTTCAGAGTGTGGCAATGTGTCACAGGCGGCGGCGGCAGCTGCAGCTGCAACAACGCCAGCTGTTGGCAAATGTTGTAGCGAGTATGTGGGGCATGTTTTGCATTTGCCAACGCAATTCTTGCCCTCCCGCCTTACCCTCCTGCATATGGACATACTTTGGGTCATAGAAGCTGGCACCAGCTGGCAGATTTAAACAGTTCTACGCAAAATTTATGCAAAATGTTTGCTTCTTTTGCCCACTTCAGGCATGCCACACGTGAATTGCAGTGTTTTCCCACATCCACTTCCACTTGCTTTTATATTGTGTTGTGTGTACACTCTTTTTGTGTAGCCTTGGCATGGAAATTCAATTAAAGTGACAAACTGTCCAAATTTTTGACATGGGCGCACAACACAAAACTGAAACAGAAAAACAGCAAAAACTGGAAAACAGTTCAGAGCAAAAAAAAAAAAAATAATAAAGCAAAACAGTGCACAAAATGGAAGTAAAATGATTTCAAATGAATGCCCAATGGACAATCACTCTAACAAGTAGGGAAAAAAGAGAAAATCACACATACACACACGTTGCAATGCATATTCATTGCCAGTGAATGAAAGTGTGTCCAAGTGCAGAGAGAGGCCACTCATGAATTATGAGTTGTAATTGAATCAATGCCCAGTTTGCCCGCTGCTTAAGCTAAATACCAACTCGACTTTTTGTTTGTTCTCGGACTTGAATATCTCACAACGATTCAAGCAGTCATTCGCAAAGGCTTAAGCTCTCCAAGTCCGAGTCCCAATCCCCAGACACTGTCATCAACTAGCTATAGACCAAGGCTCAGCAGCAATTGAAGCAAATGTTTCAGCGCATCAGCAACAGTAACAACAAGAACAACAACATCTACATCAGCAGTATGCCATATCGATTTTGGATTAGTCACTCGTCCTCTCTCTCTGAACCAAACTTGACCCACGACCAGCAGCAGCCAAGAGTCAACGGTAAACAAAGCTCTTTAATGCCAGTCAATAATATCTGGAAATATGCAGTTTAGAGACGCAGCTCAGACTGCATTTAAAGTCATGTTTATTCATGTTGAATTTGATAAGAATGCTAGAGTTTAGTGAGCTTCTGAATAGTTATTTGACATCATATAATAACTTTCTTTTATGCTTCAGAGCATAAAGCGAACAATAAGCCGGCACCCACTGCGTATACGAAATATGCATTTTATCAATGTGCTTGCAGCGAGCCATAAGCAAATTGGCATAAAAAGCAAACTTCGTCAGCAAACAGAGAAAAGGAAAAAGTATTCAATATGTTAAAACCATATTTTTAATCACTTCTTTTGACCCACATGATGGTTATCGGGAATTTTATAGAATAAAAGTATGAAAAGTATGCTACAATTTTGGTATAGAAATTGCAAATTGATTGCAATAGCTGAAAAGCGAATAATAATTTTAAAACTTCTTGTTGCCAAGTGGCCAGCGCTAAACGTGATTGTAATGATAGTATAATCAACATTAAGTATACGCCACTTGAGCCATTCGAAGTGAGTTATGAGGCAATCGACGAAAACGGCAAACGATTGTCATTTGATTTTGGAAATGACATGCAAAAGAGATTTCCGCGCTGGCCCTTTGCCAGTTGCAGAGTCGAACAGTTGAACAGTTGGGTAGACAATATGCTGCAAGTGATTTGGCCAGCAGCAACAACGGAGAGAGAGAGAGAGCGTCGTGTAGACACACAGCACATTTGAAATGACTTTTATGCGCTGCACATTTGGCAGCTGCTCAGCAACTGAGAGCAGCTTCAATTTGCAACACAAAATGCTGGCATAAAACTTGTGATTTAGTGGCCATTTGGTGAGCAATCAGCGACAGCTGCATTGACCGAATGACTTTTAAATATCGAGTCTCAAGCACCGAGCTCGAGCATCGCTGCTTGGCAATCAGCATTTTCGTCATTTATTATTGTACAAACTGTACGAGTATTGGGCCAAATCACAATGTGCTGCATACAAATTAGGCCGTTGCTGCTTAGTGGGGCTTACAACTTCATTAGACCACAAACAAATTGAATTGAAGCGTTGCGACGTGATCGAGACACGCTTTAAGGCAACACACTCGAGCACAGAGAGTTTAAAGCTCCTTCGTGCGTTTGATTTGAAAAATTTGTATCAATTCTCGCAGTCGTTGCGTTCAATCAGTTGAGTGCCCAAAAAACAGCTCACAGTTCATTTAAACTCAACTCGCTAGATGAAGAGCGTAGAGAGCGACTAGCAAAGAGAAGTTGTGGCCATTTTTAGATAGCGCTACGCATAGCAATTTCTTAGTGCGCAGCGGTGTCAAACGTTTGATCTGGAACAGATTGAACAATCAATTACGTGCTGCCAGCCACGCCCCCACACAAAACGCCCACATGGCACAGTCAATGTTAGGCACTGCACAAACGACAAACTGCAAAGGTGGCAGGTCGACTAAAAGAGTGAGAACGAGAGAGAGAGAGAGAGAGAGCACAGGAGATTGACTGAGTATGTGAGTGGGAAGAATAACACGTATACGTGCCGTTGTCCAGGTTGTACGGGTCGAGTCCGTCGCCGTTGCATGAAATTGACCCGCGATGTCGGGGTTTATAAATGCATGTGTGCACTTGATGCATGTGACTCGACTCCCAGCATCGCTTGAGTTCTCCACCAAGGTGTATCTAGGTGTGTGTGTGTGTGTGTGCGGGGTTGGGGGTTATGAGAAATGCAAGAAATCAACCAAAAGAGAACGTGCGATGCATGCAAAAGCTGCAGGCGAACGGATTGTTTTCTTATATGTAGTTGCAGCGTCTGAAAAATGCAATCAACTTGAGGCGAAAACTTGCGCATGTAAACGACGATAAATATGTGAATGTGTGTGTGTGTGAGCTTCAGCATCTATATTATATATGTATATGCGAGATGCTAAGGCAAGCGGAACAACACACGCATCCACACCTCTGGGGCATGCCACGGCAACAGCACTCCAAAGCATCACTCCTCAGCAGCAGCAACAGCAGCAGCAACACACAGGTTCAACGATTTTAATAATATGAAAATATTCAAGTGGAAACGTTTTTATAGCCAGCAGATAACAAAGATGCGCTCAAGCAAAAGCAAATGAGTGTCCTGATGCTGCTTTAACAACAACAGTAACAAATTAAGGATCATAGAGCAAAAGCAAAGCGCTAGCAAAGTGTGTGCCAATTGCTAAATTGATCAGCACACAGAATTTGGATTAGGTGATTTCATCTTAGACAGTTGCAGGACGAATTAGATAAAGTTTAAGAGCAGGTGAATAAAGCGGTTGGTAAAAAACATTAAAATAAAATCGTAATAATTGGCATTAAAAATAAAAAAAATATTATTCTTAAATAAACTCAACAAATGTGAGGGTAATCAATAATAATAATGTAAGCAACAAATGTTAATTTTAAAACAATCTAAATAATTTGAATTTGAAATAAATAAAATTAAATTTTTAGAGTTAGAAAATAAATAACAAATACCAAAAAAAATGTCTTCAAATTTACGCAGACTTAAGTTACTGTACTAACTCAATAAAATTAAATTATTAAGAGCAAATTCGTTATTCGTCGGACTTTCAATGAGCCGCTGACTAATAATAAGAGAAATACATAAAAGTATAAAAAGTATAATTCTTAAAACGAATTAAATAGTCGAGAAAAGAACGCAACACTATATGCAACAAATTGAAATTTTAATAAAATCTTTTAATAAATAAGATATTTTATAAAGACAATTCTTTGCGCAAGTAAGTCTCAATGTTATTCAATATGAATGCTCAAAATTCAAGAAATATACAAAATTCTGTGTTATCTTAAACACACAGCTAATATTTATTAAGAACAAAAAGTGAATTCTTTTTTTAAATATTCGAAGTTAATTAATATTAAAGACAAATTTATGTAATTCAACGTTTATCAATAAAACCTTTACAAATATTTTTTAGTCGGCATACGTATGTAGCTCAAACCTAACTTCACCCCAAAGCAATCATCAGAAATTGATTAAGCAAACTTTCTGTTGTGAACGTTTTACACATTTAATTATCATTATAAATGCATTCAAAGATCATAAATTCTCTGATGAAATATGAGCGCAAAACTAAAACTATTTGCATAATACCATCAAAGCAAGCCGATAGCCAGTTAATTATTGAAATATAAAAACGACTAGTACATTTAAAGGGAACACATAAATCATGCATGCCGTTGAAATACAATTTGCAATGCGATTCAAGCGATATTATTATGATTATATGCGACTGTGCGCTGTGTGGCGTGTGGATGAGCTCAAGGGAGGAGGAGGGGCGAACATGTAAATATATCATATTATTTACCCCCAGGGCAGACAGTCAGTCGACTGTCTGTCTGTCCACCTGTCTCATTCGTCTGTCTGTCTGTATGTTCGTTGGTTTTGTGGCATTTAAAATGCAAGGATAGCGCTTTGTACGAGCGAGTGAGCAGCTGACAGTTATTTTTCGGCCATGTTCAACATGCTTGGACAGCTGGCTAAAATGCGTGGCCAGCAGAAAAGTGAAATTTGAAATTTGATATTTGCAAATTTTGGGGCAATCTGAAACGTGGCAATGCGAATTGTGAGTTGTGAAATGTGAATTTGAATTTGATTTGCTACATGAATATTAATTTCAAAACAATAAAAATCAAAAGGCATCGAGTCTGAAACTGAATTTAATGTTTTCAATTAGCTGCCAGAAATCGTTTTAGGCCGCAAAACAACTGAGCTAAAAGCCCAGGCGAACAACAAGAGAGAATCTGGCAAACAATTCGGCTCAAAGTTAAAGGCAAGCTATTGTGGGATCAGAGTTAGGTGGTTGGGGAAAGGGAGCAAGGAGGATGGGGATTGCCTTGCCTTGTTGATTGTATTGGTGGTGTCTGTGAATAATTTTGGCATTATTGCCTGTGCTTAATTCAAATGAAATTAATTTCACCAGGTAAACTTCGTGACGTGCCAGGGCAAAAGCCCAAAGAGCAAGAGAATGAGACGGAGGCGGAGACAGAGGCGGAAGCAGGAAGCAGGAACCAGGAACAGAAACAGAAACAGAGCCTGCCAGCTTTGGGGCCCAGCTCATTGTTTTTGGTGATTTAATGGCAAAGCGAGTGAATGCGTGTGTGTGTGTGAGTGGTTGTTTGTATGTATCGGTGTGTGTATGTGTTTTGAGGGAGGACTCTGGACGCTTGTGTGTGCCGTAAATGAATTCATCCCTTGGGCAACATTTTATGGCATAATTTGAGGCGTCAGGAAGTACGACCGTGCCAAAAGGTCAGTGCCTGTCTGATGTGGCATGCCTGGTGCCCATTTCAGTGGCATCTCTCACCCTCATCCTCCGCGCTCCCTCTCTCCCACCCTCTGCTCTTGGGCACTCATGTGGGTGTGAATATTAATGCTTCATATTTTATTTTCAGCGCTATTTTCGTGCTGTTTAGCTTTTAATATTGTGCACGGGATAATTTCTGCAGAAGGCGTCGCTTGTTGATTTTTGGGACTTCTACTCCACTTCTCGCTCCACGCCTCCCACTTCCTGTTGCTGCCCCTTCCCCAATCTTACACTCGACTGTAATTATTTCGAGCTGTGCTTCAATGAAGTGCTGATTCAGTGCACAAGTATCTCAATGATGCCGCTAAGCCTTTGCAGACAAGCCACCCTCTTATCCCCTCCTCCTATGGAGTTCCGGGGCTTTTGCACCTTTCGAATGCGAACACTTAGCTTGAGCACGTTTTTAACATTCACCTCGAGTATTTGAATCCTGGCGCTGGCTCGCCTTTTGCCTTTGTCTGCTGCTTTGCTGCTGCTGAATACCAGCGCGTCTTACTCGCTCTCTCCGACTCGTCGTCGGACTGTCGTTGTGTCTGATTTGTAAGATATTTTGCTATTTTTTATTGCCACACCATTTGGCTGTGAGTGTATGTGTGTGTGTGTTGGAATGGCGCATAGCGTCTGGCTTTGGCGGCTTTGCTCGCTGCCATTGAGTGGATTAAAGTGTAAATATTTAATGCACGCGATTTGTGCGGCTTACGTTTGTCGGCCTGAGTTATTATTACGAGTTTCGCATATCCCATCGTATCTACTTTTGGATTACATAACCCAGCACTTTAAAGCATACTACACTCAACAATGCTCAAGGCTTTAAGCTGCAACATCATCGCCCTATTGGCCACATTCCTTACACATCATTGCTCATTAGTAAGCCAAAAAGTAAGCAATAAATAAAAACCTCAAAGCTCATAACTGGCCAACAACAAGCTACAGGAAGGGAGAAATGGGGTGAGGGGAGAAATAACTGCTCATTGTATCGAAAGTTCATAATGCTGCTGCATTGGCTTGGCTCTATGGCTAGATAATGTGGCATGCCAGTTCAATGGCTGCAACAGCAACGTTTTTATGTTGCCGCTGGCAAGTTGCAACTCAAGTATCTGTGAGATACTACGAGCATGAGAACGAGCAACAGAACATGTACAAACATGCAGCACACACAAAACATCCAACAAACATCAAGCAGCTCGTTGTTGTTGCAACTTTTTCTTCCTTTTGCTTGCCTTGCCGCACTCGTGTCGAGTTGAGGCTTTTGTATTATTTATGGCTCTGCTAAGTATGCTATAGATTTGCGACTCCAAGATAGACGCAGCACAGAGCGAACGAAGAGTGAAAGAGATAACTGCAAAGAGATATTGATTGCGGATTGCATCTCTATTTCAACATGTACATTTATTAATTGAGTGCTGTTTGCATTTTAAATGCGAGTTTTTTTCATGCATTTTCGATTTAGTGATTAAATACAAGTAAATCATCATCACAATTTTAATGCAACTATTGAAAACTAATTAAACTTTATTTATGGTGCTCTAAAAAAAACAAGTGAGGAAGCTACAGTCAGAGTCTGCTCGACTGTAAAATACCTGTTACTCGTTTTTAATAAAACCAAAAGAGTATATCGAAAAAATACTAAAATATACCAAAGGCTGTATTTGGTATACCGATATACAATTATATTAAAAATATACAATGAGAATACAAAATATGACAGATTGCCAATTAAAAATACTAAAATATACCGATACCTATATTTGGCATATCGATATACTGCAACATTCAAAATATACCGAAAAAGAATAAAATATTCCTGATTTTCAACGAAAGCTACTAAGAGCAGACTGTCATTTAAAATTATTGCCTAATACATTAAATGTAAGCTTAAAGTTATAATTCCCTACCATAGGGTATAAAAACATGTTGGCTTCATAAAAGCCGAAGATTAAATGCGTTTCTATAGATATTAATGGCTGCAAATGTAAATTTTATTGTAGTTGGACTACCACGACAATTAATTATCGCAAATTATTATAAACTAGCCAAATCAAATGCTATTCTTGTCATAAACTTCAACAAAAAAAAACAACAAAGTGCTCTTCAACAATGAAAATGAATAATGCACATTGAAAATTGAATCATTTAATTTGCGTGTAAATGTTGAAATTTAATTCTAGACTATAAATTGCCAAGTGCTTTGGCCTCAAATTAATTTAATTAAAATGTTCAAACTATTCAAATAATAAGTGTGAAAATAAATACCATTAATTGAATTGTTCAACTCAATTGCATCAAATTGAGCTACAAGCGATAGCGCAGTATTTATTGTGGCCTCAATCCCTGCAATCTCTGGATATAGTTAAAGATATAGTCTCAGCGGCTGGCTTGACACGCCTTGCAATATTGACATTATGCGACCCCGATACTAATTAACTTTGAACGTGTGTTTAACGACAGCTAAATGAACTACCAAAAACAGACAGAGAAGCGGCACAAAATAGAAAAGATAACGACACACTCATTATCATTCCATGCACACACACTCTCACATACGTTGCTTGCCGCATGCCACAGCACAACACACACACATGCCATAGACACTGACTCTGGGGCAGACACGTTTCACACGCAAAAGACAAAGATTTTTGGATCGCACAGATTGACATAATGACAACGAAACGCCCAAATGATTGGCCTTGGCTGTAACCAAAGAGGGGTGTGTGTGCTGCCGAGTGAGAGGAGTGAGGGAAGTGAGTGGAAAGCATTGTGGACAACTCTGCAATTATAGAACCTGCCCTGGATAATTCCAAACAGAAGCCAAATTTGCAATCATTTTATGTGGCTTTAAAGAGCCAACCAAAATGTTGGCAATCTCTGCCATTCCAAGTTAATAATCATCATAATCCCCCATGCTGTGTTTTGCTCAGCGAGGATTCATTCCAGGAGCAGCACATACACACACTCACACACTCCCATACATGTGCACACACACACGTGGACACTCACACACTTGGGCTTAAGTTCTGGCATTTAATGAGGCTTTCAAAACAATTATGTGTTGTGACAGAGTATGAGTATGGGACAGTGTGTGTGTGTGCGTGTTTGTCTGCTTATGTGTGTGAGCGTGTGTGTGTGTATTTGACATTATTAATATTTAAGACTTTCTTGCTCGAACTTAATAGGGATTTGCTGTTTATTTTAGTTTTGGATTCAACCCAAAGCACAAATGAGAACGACACAGTTGAAGCGTAGTTGACAAGGAAATACCTCACAAAGAACTCTGATGTTTTCTACAACTGCTTAATTGATTGCAAGTTAGTCTGCTAAATGAATTTAAGTTATTCTAGTGGCTTTTAATTCTGTACTGAACCTTGCTTTAAAGTCATTTAAAATAATGAATTATAGCAAAGTAGAAAAAAAATGTATAGCAACTTTAAAGGGTTCAACAAAAAATGGATTCATTAATTTTTAAAATAAATTATTCATTACACATGCTTAGTGAACGCTTAGAAAGATCTTTGAATAAAATGATAATCACTGACTTTAAAGAACTAACAAATTGAATAGTGATATATTTTGAAAATACAACAAAGACATCGATAAAAATGACCGAGTAATAATTTAAAATTATTCGCGAAGTCCTTGCAGCACTTTTAACTTAACCATGTATCTTAGCACATTCAACATTTTATGTGGCTTAGAATAAATTTTGGGTTATTCATCCTCAGTGTACTAAATATATAAAACTCTTATGTTCATCTAAAAATAATTTCTTATAAATAAAACTAAACTTGCGAGCCCAATATCAAGAATCTGGCTTTAACCTTTGGAGCTTTTCACAGTCTTATCTTATTCACTTTTGACTGTGTTGAAGAAAATTATAGATTTAATTATGGCACAGACGAAGAAGATTCATCCTTAGTCTTCAAACCGCAAACCGTCAATTTCCTTTGAGAAATAACTTCTTATAAATAAACCTTTTCATTATTAAGAAATCTGCCACAAACTTATGTCAAACCTTTGCTGTCTTAGCGTTGAGCTTGTCTTCACTTTAAGTTCTAAATTTTCACAATCTTATTTCACACACGTTTCTTTAAAGCTTACAGGGTATAAAAGAGTATTTGCCACCTGAGTAACAACTAAATTTAATTAAAGTTTTGCCTGTTTGCAGTTGACAATAGTTGCTTTGCGTTGGTTGCGTTGCGTTGAGTCGAGTGTAGTTTACTGGTAGTTTAGTTAAGCAAAAGCTATGCATATGTCTGAGGATACTCGAGTCATTGTTTACTCAACTCGACTTTGGACTGGTGTCGGTTTTCCCTTCTCCCTCTCTTCACTCCCCACTCTTTGCTGTCTACCGTCTACAGACTGCTGTTAGCTCTGTCAACTCGTCGCCAGCTGATGGAGTGTGCGTGGACATGACCTGTTGAAGGAGAATGGAGAAGGGGGAAGGGACGGGTAGTAGGTGGCGGTCGGTTGATGCCACAAGTGTGTGTGCTTGTCTTGAATGTTAATATTTGCGCTTTCAATTCGCAGTCGCTTCAAGTGACAATTTATCATCGTGAACTATCTGCTCGTCTCTCGCAGACCATCCATCTCTGTCTCGCACGATTTTCCTCGTCTATCCCCGTCTCTCTCTTTTAGGTTTTTGCTTTAAAATGCGCAACGTGGCAACACTTGAAGCCACAATTGTGTGGACAAGCTGGCTTGCTGCATGTAATTGAGGCATTCGGCATTTGGTATTTGGCATGCTGCAATTATTTAAGCATTGCCCATGCACTTCCTGCCTGTCATTTAATATGAATTAAATTTGAAATTCTTATGAATTTGTATGTTTTGCCAACAAAAGGCAAAGCAGCGCGCCACATGCATTTTCCGTTGCTATTGTCCTCAAATTGCAGTTTTCCCTTCTCAAATATCCCTTTTTCGGCTGTGTCAGCAACAATGCCAAAAATCTAAAAAGTACAAAAAGAAAAAACCTCAAAATGTCCTCTTGCCTTTTGTCTAATTTTTCTGGCATCCAATTTTAAGACCTCCATAAATTTTTGGTATTTATTCTAAGTGCTTCACTGCAAAAATTTGTTGACTTCATTCAACAATTATTCCAACTAAAAACAAAACGTTGCTTTATCCCGAGCTGTGTTTTTCATTTACCTATCAGGAGAGAACAATTCATCAACAAGTGCATAGAAAACAGGATGTGTTACAGTTGCCAGAGCGTTGAAAACATCCTGGCAAATAAATTATGCAACTGTCTGCATACCTTGTAAAGCCAGCTGAGAGTATCAGAGAATTTTAAACTTGAATTGTATTTCGATTATCTGACAACATAGAGTATTTCCTCTTCGCTATCTTTTTCTCCGTTCTGTCTCATATCAATTATGAATCTAGTAGAAAAACTCCTCTTGCTTTTCATTGACTTGGAATGTATGACTCGAAATTGAAAACAAAAACTTATCTTATGCTTAGTTTATTGCCAACAGCTGCTGAAAGATTTTTGTTAAATGAAATATTTAAATAGGCCATCTCGATGCGAGGACCCTTGTAAAGTGTCCTTAAAGTTTGCACACGGATTATGCTGGGGGATTTGTGTGCTTACAACACGAACAACAACAACAACAATAACCTTTAGGCCCCGTTTTAGACATGTTTTTATAAAGCCTTTTTCTTTTCCATTTTTTTTTTTGTTGTTTGTGCTGCTACTGTTTCTGTTTTCGAAGCGAGTCGTTTAAGGTCGGTCGCTCTCTCTAAGCATTTGTGTATCTTTTAGGGTTTGTTGTTGGTTTTACGGCTAACCGAGCAAATCGTTTGAGTTGGTCATGCAAAGTGCCAAAGTTTTTACACCCAAAAGGGTTGCGAATGGAAGACGGAAGACGGAACGGGGTTTTTGTGGTTGAAGTGAAACGGAGATTCAAATGGATGCTTAAGTAAAAACATATTAATAATGGACATGATGCCATAGTGCGTTAAAGTTTTAGTTTTATTGCTTGGGAATTGTCTTCTGCCATCTCTATTTCTTCCCCTCTCTATCTCTCGCTCTCTTTCTCTCCCTCTCTTTCTAGCTGTCTCTTCCTTTGTAAAAGGGAAACTTAAATCCTTGCTGTACAACAATTAGCAAAATTACTGCAATTGATAGGTAGAGTTGTAGCTAACACTGGGCAACAAAATGTTTAAATGAAATATTCATTACAAAAGTGTAGAAGTAAACTGCATAAATTTTAGTTTTCAATTTAACTTACAAAAAAACATGTAAGAAAGATACAGTCGAGTCTGCTCGGCTGTGAGATATTCGTCATTCATTTTGAATAAAAGAAAAACAGTGCGGTTAATTTTAAAATACTCCAAATTAATACACAACTTTCAAAATATACCATAGATTGCAAAATACACCTGATTGTCAACCAATGCATCCAAGACCCATAATAAATATGAGTTTATTCAAAGAAAAGTATAGTAGCTCTGTCTACCATAGTCTTTGTTCTCTCTAATATAAGATACATTTCATGGAGGCACAAAGTTAAAATACCGTTCTACATTTATCTATATAAAATGAAGTCTGAGTTTAGTCAAAATTTTGTTAACTAGTGCTGCTATAAAGTACTCTTTTTAGGTTTAACAGACTGACAATGGAAGTAATATGCAAGTGGCTGCGGTATTCGGTTGCAGCTTTTAATTGAACTGAATTGAATGGCAAAAGACAATGACAGCTTCACAATCGAAAGAGGATTTGTAAGGCAGCAAGTCGGTAAAATTTCAGAGCAGTTTCCAAACGAAGCAGTAACGTCTGACATGTGTAGGTTTAATGCCTGGTCAGAAACGAAGCGCAAGGAATGGTCACTTCATTGAGAGGCCAGACAGACAGACCACTTCAGTGATGCAGCTGCTCCAACTGCTGCTCGCCTCCCGCCCCCGTCCCTTTTCACAATGAGGGAATTACCCCTCTTACAATGTGAGTGTGTGTTGATTTAATTTATGGTCGCTTTGCGTTGCTCCGCCGTTCCAGATAAATGTGTCTGTACTTCGACAATGGGTACATTGGCCATGCAACATGGAACCGAACAGAACAGAACAGAACAGAACAGAAAACAATGTTCCCCTACGTATGTTGAGTGCAACGATGCCAAACTCTTCTATGCTAGCAAAACTTGTGGTTACATACTATGTATGTGTGTGACCACAGCTGACCGAAGGACCACAAGGTAAACTGCACTCCCGATGACGAAGTAGATAAGAATAATTTATGTTGATGCCGCATGAATTGTGTGTGCAACATGCGCAAATTAGACATGCAGACAAATTTATTGGTCCAACAAATCTTCATTCTTTTTTTATATACACCCCAAAACATTCTGCTAAAATTGGCTTCAAAACAACGAACAAAAGAGACGTTGACTTTAATTGTGGGAGCAGGGGATATTGATGTATTAGCAATCGATCAGGGTAACATAAATTGACTCTTTCAGCAGAAAGGTATTTCATCAATATCTTAAAATACTTTAACTTAATCTGTAGTAAATTTGGTGTCTGTTATTACACTTTGAAGTCAGTTTGCTACTTGATTATTTTTCAGCTTTAAATGTAAAGATAAAAAGCAAGCTTTAGTTAGCCTAGATTTAAAACTAATTGGGTACTCACAAAAGTAAAATAAACTCGTTTAGAACAGAAAGGTGTTTTATCAATAACATAACTCTATCTTTACTATTGACTTACATCTTCCTTAATATGTGACTGTTGTTTGTTTGTTTTCCATTGTTGAATGTAAATATAAATTGCAAGCTTCAGTCAATTTAAATTGAAAAATATTGACTTAGTAACAAAGAAAAATATATTGGCTTCTTTAGCACAGCAAGGTGTTTGATTAATTTCAAAAATACCTATTTTATGTTATTTCTTTTTAAAATCTTTCTGTTACGTGTTTAAATTTCAGTCTTAAATGATAAGATAAAATGTAAGCTTTACTTGAGTCACACTTCTAAAATATATAGACTTCTTTCACAAAGCAGTGTGTTAATTCAATAACACAGAATAATTTACCTAAATCACATCTATTTGACGTCTTTCGACTACTTCTAACTATTCTAATCATGAATATCAACATTAAGTGTTGGGTTAAACCAGTGGTGTCATCATTCTTAACAACTTACAATCAAGATTCAAACAAAAGATCGTACAGTATTTATAAATACTATTCATAATTGACTTTAACCCAAGCTAAGTCCAGCGCAATCAATTTGAATTTCATGGACGAGGACATATTTATATAAACAGCTGCCGAAACTGAAGACATTCAAAATAATTTATCCTGAACTCACCCAAAAACGTCTTGTTGGCAAAAATCTCTGACCTCTTGCTGTGCGCCAAGCATAATTGTACTTTAAAATAATGTCAGCTATTTTAGTCATTTGCAATTTATCTGACAGTGCAAATTATTGTTATTATTTCCACATTTTCCCCATCATAAATGTTGATGTAGCAGTCAACTGTGTTAAGCACTTCGACGCTGTCATCTCCTCCTCCTCCACGTCCTCAATCTACTTAAGTTTATATTTAGTTTTCGGATGTGTTGCTGTAGCGCTATGAAAATAATTTTAATGGGATTTAATGTGCGCAAATGCAGTAGTTAAAACAGTTAAAAGCTTTTTCACTTTTCCAGCATGCCAAATCAGATTATTTTATGCTTTGTTTTGCATTTCAAGTTGTGAGCACACAAAGTATACTACAAAATATATACGTAGGAATTATAATTGTTTAGTCAGCTGGGGGAAGGTCGAAAGCCAGAGAGAGAGAGAGAGAGAGAGAGAATTTTGCTGGCAAGTGTAAAGGTGTAAAAACCAGTGATAAACGCAATTAGTGCGAGTTGCGCCGAAGTTGCCACTGCAATCACACAAAACAAATTATTAATGTGCAACTAAAAACAGAAAACAGCAAAAGGAGAAAACTGAAAACTTGCAAATCCGACAAAGTGTTTGGGTCAAATGCAAAGGACACGCTTGAGTAATGAGTCCTTGGGTCCATAACCCAACCACAGACGCGGCAAAAGCATGCTCTACTTCTATATGCGGTTGTTACTCCACTACACAATAGTAAAAGCCTTGTGTTCTCTCTCACTCTCTTCGCTCTTCTGGACGCATTCTAAATGAGGAAACATTACAAATGTGCGGTTGGTTTTAATGGACTGACCAGTGAAGTGGGCATAGAGTTGACCATGAAGTGAAAGGAGATTTGACCAACAACACACACACACACACACATTCATTCATTTCTCAACTCATCCACAAACTTTGCTTTGCTTTGCTATCACTAGCATGCATTTCTCACATTTTAGTTGTGCTGTTTATCCAATCAGAACTAAATAAATTTGCTTAAGCGCAAATTGAAAGCAAACAACAATATCAAACATTAATGCACGCATCACATCGATTTAACTGCTGCTGTCTTTATTTTTTGCTTTTTTTTTGTATCCTTTTGCCATCTGACCAAAGGGTAATTGAAAAGTGTTTACTATTAAATTTCATTGATATTATGCAAATTGTAAACGCTGCTGTGCATAGAATCAAAGCAAAATTATATTAAAACTGGAAAAAACTTGCTAGCATTCAGGAAATTAATGCAGCAAGACGAAGCTGTGATATGCTTTCTAGAAAAACAATTCAATACAGATTGGTGGAAAATACTACAGATATTTTATTATTAATGAGATAAATCGAAAGAGCTATTCTAATATTATTAAGAGTTCAATTAAAATCGTTGGGACGCATGCAAATTTTGTTTTCAATAGTTTCAAACCTTGGAAGCTGACAAATATTAAATATAATTCACTGGTATTTAATAAATATTGTTTCAAATTATTATTTCTCTTAAAATAACTTAAAAAATGAATAAATTTTCTTGATTATCTTCTTCAATTGCATCCAAAAAGTATGCTACAGTTTTTTCACAGAGAATCTTCAATATTTCATACACCAATCACATTCATTGTGCCGCTTTTCAGCAGAGTATTAAGTAATTGCAAAAATGTATGTAAATTTTAAGCTGCCAGCAACTTTTACTATGTTTACGATGCATTCATTCTCTTCTGTCTTGCGTCTGCTGCATTCATTTATCGAATGTAAACACAGAAAGTCGAATAAAAAGCCAGTCGATTACTGTTGTTGTTTCTAATTCACAAAAGGGATTATTGTATGCACTTATCGAAATGGTCTGCTTAAGAGGCAGAAAGAATGCTCATGTTTAAGCCTTTTATGCGTCCCTTTTTTGGCCATTTTGGACGCTCTTAACTGTTTAACTGTTTCAGATCATTAAACACTTCAGTTTGATTGTTGGCAAATTGCTTAAAGTGATTTCAATACCCAAAAGCGCTGTAATTCAGCGTTTCACAAGCGAATGCCAAGAGCACAATTCGTATTATTGTAATCCAGCTAAAATTCAATCAAAACTCTGCCATTTTCCCCCGCGTCCCCGCGCGCCTTTTTCCAGCAATTGCCGTTATTCTGGTTAGCTGCCAGTCCACCAAAAAAGCGAAAAAAAAAAGTCGAAAGACGACAAAAAGCAAAGGCAAAGTCATGGAAATCGCAGCAATTATCTGACAGAGCCAGCGTTGAGCGCCCACAACCAAAAGCTAGAGAATGAACTCTCACACCCAAGCATACCCAAACACACACATACCCCGCACACCCCCCTCGGCACAACCCAACTACATGCATTCACATTTTCAATTGGCAGTGCGCTGCTGTTCGAGCAAGAATGTAACAAAAATCATCGAGCGACAGGCCAACATAAAAAAAAAGCAAAGGGAATGAACAAAATAATATTTACTTTTGCCATGACAATGTCTGCTGTTGGCCTCTTCCCCTACAGCTTCCCACTTCCTTTTGACTCCCAGCAACTCCGCCCACTCGCTGGAACTTTGATGGTGTGCAAGTTGTTCCAGATTATTAGAGGGCTGGCATGGCATAGCGGGGAGGGGTGGCAGCGGAGAACAGCAGTCTCGGGGTATTATTGGCTTCTGATTGGGGATTATGTTTTTAATTGACAAACTTGAATAGATAACGACGTTGTCAGCAGGAGAAAGTCGCATAAAAAGTGCCGACAAACGAATGCATAACAAGCATGTTCGTCTTCTTGTTGTTGTTGTTGTTATTATCCTTGTTGTCCTTGATGTTGTCGTAGTCGTTGTCGTTGTTGTTCATGTTGATGTTGTTGTCATTGGCATAAAATGGAAATTGATACGCTGTCGGTGGGTGAGTCGCAGCTTATTGCATCTATTGAATGCTGCTGCCCAAGTTAGATTTTGCCTCAATCTCTCTTTCCCACTCTCTCTGGCCATTCTTTAACGAGCTGCCGGATTATGGGCGCAAACATTTCAACTACCTATTATATACATGGAGGTGGGAGCCCTATGGGGCAAATTCATTATGTTCTCTTTGTGACTTTAAAAAGTAGCCTTGGCCTCAGGAAAGACAATTCAAACTATGTTTCTTATGGAAATTATTTGATAAAAAATAAACCATCTAATTACTCATATGGCATTGCACAATAAAAAGTAGTATATTTTACATATTTCACCACTTAATTGGTTAAAGTTAAAGAGCAAAGAAACATATACAGTGGCGTGCAAGTGTGAGTACATGTTTGCAACTACTGACTTTGGGTTCGCATAAAAATGTTATTAGTAAAGTAAATGAGTCCAAATTTTTTGTGTTTATTCTTTGAATATTTATTAACAAACTCTTATACAAAATATACCAAAAAAATCTAATTGGTTTATTTACGAAATAAAAACCAAAAAAAACTCGCATGTACTCAGTTATGCTCATTTTGAACACTTTTCAACAAACGTTTTTTTTTAATACTTGGTCCAAAGATCGATATTTGTATTTTCTACCAAATTTGATATTATTTATTTTAGAATAGCTCTCCATTCTTGATGGACTCGACGCTGCATCTCGCGCTAGCTTGCTGGTACTGATTCGTAGAGTCCCAATCGGTTTTTCATTATCGACCAAAAATTTTCGATCGGATTGAGATCAGGACTCTGTGCTGGCCACTTCTTTAACTTAAAATGTTGTTTTGCGATCCATTCCTTGAAGATTTTGGACGTGTGTTTTGGATCTCCATCTTGTTGAAATGTGATGTCTCTCTCCTTATATGCACATTTGTCAACAAAATCGCAAATATGGGTTTGCAAAATATCTAGAAAGTCTTCCTTTGCATAGTATCATCTATTTTCATAATTGGTCCAACGCTCCACCAAGTGGAGCAGCTCCAGGCCATGATATTTCCACCTCAGTGTTTCGCAGTTCCTTGTACGTAGCCTATTTGCAACGACTATTCTGGCTTCTTCCATAAAACTTGGGAATTGGACGACTGGAAAATAGTTATATGGTCTTATGAAACGAAATTCAATCGATTCCAGTCGGATTGTAAACAATATGGTTACAATGTGGTTAAAGTTAAAGAGCAAAGAAACATATACATACATATTTAATATTGTAGAAATGGTATGAAAGAAAATTGTATAAAGACGACAACATAAAGGTAACAGCGTAGTTGATAGACCCTATAGATATCTCTTTAGTAAATCGATAAGCTCAAAACTATCAGTACTATCAGTCTTCAGTAGTAGAGCCTTAGTCGTAAGACGTTGAACTGCAGTCATGTGAAGCAGATTATCATCAAAAGTAGAACGGAATCATCAGTAGTCATCAGTCATAACGAAATCAGTCATCAACAAGATATTGGATTATTTAAGTCAAAGCTAACTCTACTTTACACATAACATATTATCAATTATATAAGAGTATTAAATCAAGGTAATACATATAACTAACATTACATTTGCGAACTCAATCGAAAGATGACCCTAACATTGCATTAATATAATATAGAAGAATATTTAGGTGTTACACAAACCACAATATTTAAAACAACAATCGTAACCATTTATTTCGCTGTTGTCAAATCACAACAGTTATGCGACGAATTCTGAAAGCCTGCAAATAGTTAGTTGGAACTAAAATACATTATTTAAAAATAAATTATTACAGTTCTAACTAATTAATTTGGTTTCCAAATTATACTATAGCAACTAAGGCTTCTATAAATATTTTGGTTTGAAATAAATCACTACATTATTCTAATAAAACATAATAATCTTATTTTAATAGTTTATAAAGAGTATATCAAATCAATTGCCAGTTTAGCTTTAAAATTCAAAAGACATTCAGTATGATTCTAAAATTTATTTTAAGGCATTAATTCTAAGTTTCAAAATTATATTGAAATATATTTATGTGGTTTTTATTTATATTAAAACTTCTATTCTACAAAAAAAATCTTTAATTATAATATAATATATAATTATTATTATAGAATGTCTTTCAAATTTGTGACTTACTGGCAATTAAAAAATCAGACATCATTTAGAATGAGTTAAAATATATGATTTCAAAATATCTTCTTCAAATTCTAATTAATTAATTAAGTTTTCGAAATTAATTTTAATCTTCTACAATGAAATCTCTTCACAAAATAAATGAGCTAGAAATGACGCTTCGCTTGTATGGTTAGAGAATAATTATCAAAATTGAATTTGAAATGTGAGCAGATTGTAATGCATTCAATTCTCAAAATGTTCGTATTGTACTTGGCTTAAGTTGCATTTATAATTATGATTTTAAGCCTAGGCAAACAATAGTTAAATGCTCAGCAAATGCAAAGATGTTGAACAAGTGAATTTCTTTGGGAGAAATATATGCATATATTCCTGATGTGTGCTTAGCGTAAAGCCTGACCCAATATATTTGCAATAAACTGTACAAGCGATGGCATTATCATGCAAATATTAAGCATACGCCTAGTTGGTAATTACATAATAAACAAAAGGTGTGGCCTTCGGATGTGCAAAACACTTAACACCCTCATGCGAATATGCACATAAAACACAGTCAAGTTCCGGTTTGAATTTGAGTTCTCCGAACACACACACACAAACACACATAAACACACGAACAAACGCATTTAATGCGAGCGTGTGTAGAACAAACTTTGAGCAAATTAAACCAACAAACAAAACAAATGTGTAAACATTACAACAATGTGAACAATAATTTCGATTACAGAATTTGCGAGCCTCAAATTTGTGTAGCCGCAGATGCAATTAAATGCAAATCGATTGTGCTTGTTATTCGGGTGTTCGACACGCCCACATTCAAGTGGTAATCCCAAATGTGAGCATGTGTGTGTGTGTGCTCTAGTGTGTGTACACAATCAACTGCCTTGAAATGCGGCAGCGTGTGGCAATCGAAGGGCAAATTCGAACTCAAGCTTCTGCCACCTGCAGTTAATGACCTTTTCTTGTAGCATTGCTCGCGACTCTGTCTGCGTCTATTTCTGTCTCTACAGATGATGTTCGCATAATTAATTGTAAATAATTGTGCATATTTTATGGGCAATTTATTAACCAATCCTAAGACTTCAAATGTGCATTTGAATTTCGCAAACATACACGGAGTTTTCGCTGTGATAGATTAAAGCGGCATTCTTCAAAAATACTCCAAAAATTATTCGCACGTAAAACAATAAATTTTCATAATAGCCTCGCAACGAACGCCGCCTCCACACACACATGGCCACGCCCACAGTTATTGCCCCCGCCAAAAGCGCAACATCAGCGAAATGGGTCAACGAAAAAGCAGGCAAAAGGCAAAGAGAGAGAGACAGAGAGAGACGAGAACGACGCCAGACTCGTCCAGACTAGGGCCAAACAGTTGTCGGGGCCAGCTAAAGATTACCGTTATTTGTATGCAAAGCAGCAGCCCAAAAACCGACAACAACAACTGCAACAACATGATGCGACACTGCAGCGACACAAGCCAACTGACATTCACAGTCAGCAGGACGAACAGAGACCAGGCAGGCAGATGGTAAAAGCCACAGAAAGAAGAGGAAAGAGTGAAGGAAAGAGGTGAACGACGACGACGAAGAGAAACGTGTTTCAATTTTTATGACATTTCAATGCAGTTTATGTCAGCGAAACGAGCCAACGACCAGCCAAGAGGAAAGTGTCGCGCGGGGATAGTTTTTTGGGGAAAAACCTCGTTATATTTTTGACAATTCAAATTTTGCTTGAGGCCCGGCACAACATGCAACATATTTTGTTGGACACTTTGCAACAATTCAATTGAATAGCGTAGCGTTTAGCTGATCTCCCCAGGCTATCGATATATAGTATCTAATACATACAACTTGAACTAGATGTAAACATATTTGAGAAGGCATTTAAAAATTGAAAGTTGGTTTTTCTACCTGAACACTTTGCAACAATTCAATTGAATAGCATAGCGTTCAGCTGATCTCCCCAGGCTATCGATATATAGTATCTAATACATACAACTTGAACTAGATGTAAACATATTTGAGAAATCATTTAAAAATTGAAAGTTGGTTTTTCTACCTGTCGAGCACAGTCAATTTTGTTGTGTTCATAATTTAAAGTGATTAAGCACACACAGACAAACAAAATGCTGACACACCCACTTGAGACACACACTTAAATACACAGTTGAAAGAGAGACCGACAATTAGCTTTTGTAATGTCCTTAATTGAGTTAAAGTCTGCAGTCAATGGGTTGTTATGAATCTACTCAGTTTATTTATTACGTTACCTCTTTGTGATTGTGCGATTGTGGTAATGTCGAAAGCAGAATTTCAAATGTTTATCATAATTAATCAAGCAAACGTAATTCGGAATGCCTTGCTTCAGATTTACAATTTTAAAATAAGCGAAAAAGAAAATCTTAAATTCGATTTGTACCTACAGTTTTTTTTCGATACTTTGCTCCACTTTCAATAGAGAGCTAAAACAAATATAAGATTGGAATCATCAAGGGCAACTTAAGTGTTGCAATAAATCTAGAGCTTAACATGTGCTGAGGCTGCTTCCCAGACGTGACTAACATATAGACAAGACCAACTACAAGTACTACAATTCTCTCACACACACACTCACACATTTTCCTGGCTTTTCCTGCAACGGCAAAGGCTGGTGATAAATTAACGCATTAAAAGCCGAATGGAGAGCGGAGTAAGAGAAGAGTACAGAAAGCGGCCATGTTTCAGCTTTTAATAACACAAATTGCAATCGAATATGCGACGCAGAAAGGCAACAAAACGAAAACAGAATGCCAAATGCAAAATGCCAAATGAGTAGAAGAAGAGAAATCGAGGAATATTAACTCAATTTGTTTGTATGTAAATTTTTGTTGTCAGCTGCTGTTGCTGGGTTTGGAGTCAATGCAAAGAGCACAATTAACAAGCATTAAGAAAGTTGCTTTAAAGTTCCAACAATATTGTCACTTTATGCTTTATCGATAATGAGAGACAGGCAAGCAAATAAACACATTTGCAAAACTATTTCATAGAGATAGATATACAAGCAGCTACACAGAAAAAAAGGTGTAAAATTTACTTAAATTCAAATAAATGAAGAAAAAAATAAAAATTCTCGAATAATTATAGATTAGACATTCTTGAGATTCAAAAAATATATTCTCAATTAAAGAACACAAAAAAATATATAAAGATTAAAAGTTCTTAAATTTAAAAAATAAAATTCTCTACGGTACATTTCAAATATATAGAACACCAAATATAGCCTTTGGTATATTCTAGTATTTTTCAGTATATTAATTTAATATATTTCATATCGATACCACTTATAGCCTGCGGTGTATTTTAGTATTTTTCATTGTATTAATTTGGTATATTTTAAGAATAATGTCGCATTCTTTTATTTTTGTTGAAAATGGGTAGCAAATATTTCACAAGCAATCATTAACGACATTATTTCATTAATATTTTCTCTCTCTGTATGTAAGTGGCAAATGGCATTTACATACTATATATGTATAGGCCTGCCAGCAGATTGTGATACTGTTGCTGCTGCTGTTGCCAAATATTGTGCAAGTGTGCAACAGCATCAAAGACAACGACTGGTCAGCAAAATAGCAAATAATAAGATAGCTCAGTAAATGTAAATAAAAGTGCTCCATTTGTGAGTAAACTTCTACTTCTACTACTACAGCCAGCATCAACGACAATATCAGGGCAGGCAGTTGTCGGAAATTGGGATATTTCGCACACACACACACACACACACAATTCTAAGACAGAAATCAGGTAAAATTGCCAGCACAATCAGACGTTAGATGTTGTGTATCTCTGTATGAGTGTGCCAAGTGTTTTCCGGTATGCTGTATGCTGTTGGCTTGAGGTTTGCTTCGTTTTTTTTTGCGTATGTGAATACCCGCAGTTCATGACAAGCTGCTGTCATTGATTGACGTCACGTCTTTTGATTTCCCAAGTGTGAACAAAGCCCTGTTGCTGCCGCACATGCAAACAATGACAGCTGCTTGCCGACTGCAAATGCAACTGCAACTGCATTTGCTGTTATCATCAAAGATGTCAGCAGTTCTCTAAATGCAGCTAAATATTTAGCTTGACAATACAAAAAATGTGCATCGACCATAAATTCATATGTAATTTATAGGCCCGAAATAACAGTATTAATAACGATTTCATTTAAGCTGCAAACAATACATATTTTGGTAACTCTAAACGAGTATTTTTGGCTATAAATTTTGAGGGAAAGAAACGTTTTTTGGAAAATGCTTTTAGATTTATTTTGCAAACACATATTGTAAATGCTGACAATTGACAAATCATTTTTGGCATCAATTTGCATCGCAAATACAATATTCGTTTGCATTGCAAACATGCTCGTCCCAGCTTTGTGTGTGTGTGTATATGTGTGCATTGCGTATACGTAATTTGATTGTAATGTTAAACTGATAAACTGATGCAATTTTCCGATACAAATCAACGCCCAACTGTTGCACGTTGTGTTCGATGAGCGCGCAAATTCAATAAATTATGTTTCAATTTACAAGGCCAGTGCAGAAAGTGTGGCAAAGCAAGAAAAGCAAATGCAATGAGCAAAAGCGAAATACAGCGAAACAATCGAGAAATAGATACAGAACAAGTCTTCATCGAAGAAAAGAGAAGCGAATTAAGCAATTGGAAATGCAATTTAAACCTCTTAGCACAGCTTACTGTAAATATTTTCTTTAATTTCAACAAAATTCCATTCAATTTTCACGAAAACTAAATTAAATCCTTACCAACCCAAAGGCTAAGTCGAACATTTTGAGAATTAACACGCTTTTACGCTTTTGTAAATGTTATATTCCATCTAATTGCATTTGCATATTTTGATTATATTAAGGGGAAATGAAAGTGCCAAATGCATTGAGCTTAGCTGGTGCAGTGCCACTGCAGTTCCTTCTCAAAAGCTCAAACAGGAAATTTGAGTGCAACGGAAGTGAGTGCCAAGCAAAGCAGCTACGCAATTCAATTGAAGCCATCTTCAGTTAATTGTTGAATAATGCAATCAATTAGTTTCGCTAAACTTTCATGGCATGTATCACCAATTAATGGACAATGCTGAAGAAGCTAAAGGCCGCATAATAATCTGCTATGAATGGGTAATAAATTAGTATTAAACTAATTAAAAGAACCTCAAGACTCGTTTGCGTTCGCGCAATTAAGTTGCGCCATCTAACGGCTGCTGGCAGTACTATGTAGCAACTAAGTGGCTTGATAGCGCCATCTGTACCAACTGTTATGTTAACATAGCTCTGGTAATGTTAACTAACAGTTTGTTTGTACTGCGGGCACATTGAACAACGTTAGCGCGCAACTTTTAAACTTTTACTTGAATTAGAGCAAAAGTATGATAGCAATTGTTTATAAAAATAATTACTGATTGTATTTATAAGACATGCGCGACATTTTGTACAACTATGACTATGAGATGTGTGATGCAGCTTACAACTAAATAATACATATTACAATCAACGTAATATTAAGAGAAATTAAACACAGGCGACGGCGACAAGAATTCTGCACAATTCATTCGTGTATGGCAATAACTGTGTGTATATGTGAGAGTGTGTGTGTGCTGACATTCGTATGTGTGTTATGTGCATTTGTATTTGTGCGTACTTCGTTTTGCTTTATGGCCTAAAAACAATAGACAAAAGTCCAGTAAAGTGCATTGAATGCCAAGAACATGCCCGGGAATAAAAGACGCGACCGTCTGTCGATCCACATGGCAATCTCCTGTGGCGTCATGGTTGTAAACGTGGGCGGATCCTTCTCGGACTTCTTCTCCTTGTCAATGTCGACGACATGATCATTGGTCGAGCGATCGCTGCAAACTGAAACGCTATCAGCGCACTCAGTTCTTATTATAGGCAGATTGGGCTGTAAGATATGAATGATTAGCCAGTTTTACGATAAGTTTCCATTAGATAACTTACATGAACTGTGAGATAATTGTTAAAGGCAGGATTGACAGTGCCATTGCCATTGCGCACACTCTCAGTGCTGGAGACAATATTATCCAGACTGGAGCAGGAACGTGCTCTGGAATCATTGCTCAAGCTTCCGCCAATTTGACGTCTCGAGGGACGCGGTGTCAATGTGGATTTGATAATGTATTTGCTGTTGACCTTCTTCAATTCAATGTTCTCCTTGCGTCGCCATATCGTATTGACAAAGGCGAACTCTACCAAGCTGCAGAAGATGAAGAAGGCGCAGCCAATGAACCACACCTCAGACACTTTGATGTAGCTGACCTTGGGCAGAGTTTTGCTCTGCGACGAAGACAGTGTGATGAATGACAACATGGTGCTGGTGCCTGAAAGTTAAAGTTTTTATAGTAATATTCGAAAATATTAAAAAGTGGTTGACTTACCCAACATAATGCGCGGTGGGGAGGCATCTGCTTGCAGCCAGAAGGAGACCCAGGAGATGGCGACAATCATCATGGAAGGCAAATAGTAATCCAACAGATAGAAACCAATCTCACGCTGCAAACTGACCGTAAAACTCAGCGAACTGTAGTTGCCCACTGCAGAAGAGATTTACAAATTAGTAAAATCACAAAAGTATTTATTTTTCGTAAACTTACTGAATGCACCGTGTCGCATATTGATGTGATCTGAGTGCACAATCGATGTGTTGTGCCAAAACTCTGCCAGATTGTATTCCGTGAGACGCATGTCAGGATCAAAAGAGATGGGCGCATGATCCTCCCATTCCAGCACCAAGTCAGAAGTATTGTACATCCCTAGAAGCCAATCATCTAAATAATCAAAGCACTCTAATTCAAGTGGTCGACAATAAACTTACAACTCTCGAGCACCGTTGAGCAGTATTGCTGATCGAAGGGGAACTTCTTGAAGTTCATCCAACAATAGAGTGATGCTTGAAGTCTCGTGGAAATGATCACATTGCCATCACGTGAAATGGAGGTGAGCACATCCTTCTCATCAGTACCCAGAATACTGGATTCACGCTCGTTAGCGAAGAAGATGTGCGGTAGCCAGAGACGCTCGCTCAAATGCTTCTGTCCCAAAATTGTCTCCCTTCGCTCTGGCGCAAACTCTTTATAGGCCAAACGTTTATCCTGAAAACTGAGTTGCAACAAAGCATGCGTTTTGAACTGCAGCAGATCCGAGTTCAAGTTCTGCAGCAAGTACACATAAATGCGCATCTTGACCACGATGGGCAGACGCTTCAGTGTTTGACTGTCGTATTCGATGGGTCGCTCCAGGCGATCGTATCGACAGACGTGCGTCATTCTTTGTATGAGTTCTGTGTACTGCAAGCTATCTGCATTGGCCAGCGATGGACAGTTCTCATCAACGATGGTGTCATTGACAGCGCTGCAAAGAAAAACAAAAAAGACACGTATGAGTAATGTGATACGATATTATCTCTTTCATTTAAATGAAATTCCCTTTCAGCCGGCATACTATGATGCGTATACACAATATTGCCATCAGAAAATCAATTAAGAAAATGGTAGGGATCGGTCTGAGTATTTCCCACATTGCGTATGAGTAATATGTGATAAGGGGAACTGAAAAATCTTTCTATAAATTTCATATTTAGAAATTGTTTGGCATATTGTGAATAAAATGAATCAACTGTATTTTAAGTCGCTTCGTTTTAAATGCCATTTAATTTGTTATGCATCAAATTGGAATTCGTTACGTATACGTAATATAAAGAACTAACTTTTCAAGCGAACACTGCAATGAAAATATTATTGTTAGCGTATGTCGTTTTACATTTTTAAAGAGTTGCTTAAATTTGTTGTGCAATGACAGTTGATTCATATTTAAATCGATTTGGCAATAAGCAAGAGCACGTCTCATATTTCAAATCATAAGATAAATATGCTTTCGGGATGCACGAGAACTTCCACTCTAATTTTAATGATCGCTGCTCTTTATTATTTTCGCAACTGTTGTTTGCATACGATACATTTACAGTCAGTTATTAAAATATTTGACTGATTGTTAAATTGGATGTGGAAGGAAAACAAATGGCGAATGGGGAAGGGACAGAGAAGTGGGCGCTAGGCTTTATGCAGCTGTGCAAGCTCATTTGGAGCTAAGCTGGGGAGAGATATTTGCAAACTCAGCTCTATTACTATTATTATTAATTTTATTATTTAGCTTGCGCATTGTAATATTGTTATTTATTGTGTAACCAACAGCAGTAACTGTAGCAAGCAATGGCAAACAAACCAATTCAATTAGTGCACTTGGGTTGATCCCTAACCAGAAATCCATAAATAAACTCCACTCGCTAGTATTTTTTTGTTATTGTTTGTTTCAAATATTTACCTATTGACATTGCATTTAAATGGCAGATAATAATTTTTGTGCTCGGATCTCTAACCTTCATGCACACACATGAAAGCCGAAAGTCGGCATCGGCATCGGTATTTTAATTAATTACTTTAGAAATCGGGCGGCGCCTTCGAATTATGGAAATTTTGTACTTAGATCGGGGCAGGTGTCGGTGTCTGTGTCGGTGTCTGTGGCGTATACTTAATAACCCGATTCGCACGATGAGTACGCTAATATTTTCTAGATAGATTTCATCACATTTCGAGTTTTGCGTGATAAATTCGTTCGTCGTTATCAACACACTGATGAAATAAAGTATCTTCTACCTATATTTTATTTATAACAATTGATAACCCTTTCGACTTTTCGCTTGTTTATCGAAAACAAAATAAGAATGAATTGTACAAGGAAATGCTTTGGTTACATCTTGTTGCCACAGTTTTCTTATCAGCTTTATCAGTTGTGTAACTGTCATTCAAGTTGTTAAACATTACAGAAAAAATTGTATCGCTCACATTTCCAACTGCATAAATATTTAAAACAAAGCAAAACAAAGAGACCCCCAAAAATAAAACAAGAAGAAACACAATAACTTGAGAAGAGAGAGAGCAGCAGCAGCAGCAGAAAGATACAAAACTTGCCAGCTATTTTTGGTTGTATCCGAACAGTGGAAAAATATCACAAACTGTTTTATTATCAGTCGCAAATGTTTCAACGAGCTGCCTTTGCTGCTCTTTGTGCCCAATTTGTAAAATACCCAAAAAGAAATTAAAAATTATAATCATTATCAGCATTTCTTTGTGGGCGAAAAGACAGCGACACATAGAGAGCGAAGTGTTAATTATTCAATTTTGAAGCAAAATGCAATTAACTCACCCGATTGGCGTCTGCATTAGGCTGCATACAACGATTATTAGTAATACTTTGGTAGAGTGTAGAAAATGTAGCTGCTGCATTTTGTCAAATCACTTTTTTAATTGCTTTTGATATTGATATTTAATTCAATTTGTGTTGTCTTAATTCACATGCGTTTTGCTTACGCTCAAATGCTCATGTTAAGTATTTTTATTTTATTTTTAATAAACTCAAAACTCGAAATTGAAATCGAACACTTGTTCTGTCACACGCTCGATTAGCACTCGATCTTTTATCCTCGCTTCACTTCGCTTTGCATTCGAATTCACACTCGCAATCGTATTCACATTCACTTTGTCGAACGCATTCCGAATTCCATTTATAAATTGATTTGTAAGAATTGTACGAATTCGTGTTCTATTAGCAGCGAGGACGTGGACCTGTTGCTTCTCGTTGCCGTTGCCGCTTTGAGCTCGCGTTGCGTTTGCGCCTCGCAGAAATACCTGAACACTCTCTCTGCCAGCCGGCTAGCGTTGCTGCCTGCTGCGGCGTCTGCGTCGACTGCTTCGTCTGCTGCCGCTGCTGCTGCCGCTGCTGCCGACGACGAAGCCTCGAAGAACACTGAGCCAAAACACCGCTCAGCTCAACTGAGGCAAATGGCAAACACTCTGTAACCAACTATTCAGTTTCTCGCACTCTCAGTCTCCGCAGTTTGCTGTTTGTCGTTTTGCCTAAAAAATTTACTGATAAGCCAACCGCCAACAACAACAAGAACAACAAGTAAGAACGATAACAACAAACACAGCTCGGCTTTTGAAGGTGTTTCAGTATTTCAGTGTTTCACTGCGTCGGTGTTAGCTGTTGAGCAGCGGAAAGGCGACAACGCAGGGTCGCCGGAGATCGTCTCACTTTATAACTGGGCACAGCATCAGCAGTAAGAGCATCAAAGTAACGACTAGTAGATACCCCTTAGAACAGAAAAATCTAATAAAAAACCGACAGTTGGCAGCTGTAAACTTTTATTAAACATATGCAAGCATTTGCGACTAAATTAATTTGTTTTTCTTTGAGTAGTTTTAAAATAATGTAAGCATGTCTGTCTTTTAAGGTAAAAATTACTTAACTAAATATTTTGAAAAATTTCCATAAATACATAAAAATAAATTGGCCGTTTAATTGCAAGGTGGGAAAACTCGTTTAACGCTCTTTGAACTTGTCACAAAAAAAATACTTTTCACTACAATTTTCTCTTAGCTTATTGCGTTTTTTACACCCACTACACATAGAGTAGAAGGGTATTATAACTTTGCGCCTGTAGCAAATGTATGTAACAGTCAGAAGGAGGCATATTCGAGAGGTTTGTCCGCTTGTCAGAATAAACCCCTGAGAGACTAAAAGACTATAAGAGATTAAGACAGCACTTATTATGTTTACAGGCAGATCGAGTTTGTTTTAAATTCTCTCAATGTCCACTTCCGCCCCGTAAAACAAAAAATATCGATTAGCAAGTGTAAATTTAAAGCTCGAGTCGAATTTTGCTAGGGACAATAATATCTGACAATCTGGTATATTTTGACCTCGAATATCATTATAATTTTTGCGGTATATTATTTTGGTTTTATACAGCTCTGTTTGTCTTATATTCGGGTATCTCACGGTCGAGCTGACTCGACTGTGCCTTTCTTACTTGCTTGTTTTTGTGGTTAAAGATCGATTTGTACATATGTATGCCTCTATAGTTTCATAATACCCAATTGACTTTATGTGTGTAAAGTATTAGTTGAAATGGCATTTATAATGCGGATAACTATATGCAATTCTTATTTATCGGAAACATTACAAGTATACTTACTCATAGCTGCTGGAACCGGTATCCAAGACTAGGGAATGCGTTTTAACAGAAAAAAATAGAATAAATAAGAAATAAATTAATGCACATCAACAATTATGAATGTGCAAATTGATCCAACAGCAGCAGAATTTCTTGTTCTAGCATTAGCATACTACTATCAGAACAGTAGTCAGAAGGGGAGGGGAACAGAAGCTGTGGGTGTGTGGGTGTGTGTGTGCTCAGGTGTTTTGCCCAAGACGCGTTCGACACATCAACATATGAACGGATTGTAATTAAGCGATTGCCCGGCTTTCAGTTTGTAATATTTGCCCAAGGCACACGCTTCGATCGCTGTTTAAACAAATGCACCGCAGTGAAAGACAGACAGACAGACTGACACATGATTTGTGCAAATTAATTATGAAGTACAGCATATAAATAATTATATAACATGTTAATGCTGAAGCTGAATGTTATTTCTCGCTGTATGTTAGGCGGTTCAATAAACTGGCAAACTTTGAAAACTGTTTAATTCTTATCAGCTTACAATTATGATGAACAATCGAAACAATCTGATGCATATAATCATCGATTTATTGGTTGAACAAACTCGCAGATTATGCTTAAAGGTCGCCCTCTTAAAGTTGAACAAACAAATCGAAAACGAATCAAAACAATAGCAACAACAGCAAGATCAACAACAACAGCAACAGCAACAACAATAATAAATTAAACAAAAACCGCGACGACGTGACATAGAGAAATGTGTGACAATAATTGGCAATAACAAAATAAATGAGTTAATAACATTACCTATTGATATATTGATACAATGTTGCCGGTAGCCAAAGAGCCCTCAGATCATGCCTTGTTTGTATAATTGAGTGACGCTTCCCTGTACATAGTTGAAGATCGAAAAAGTAGCATCAAAAGCTGACTAATAGAATCAATCAGATCTAGTCGATCGCCCACTCGGTTATTGATTAATTGCATGGGAATATCTAAACGGCTTTTTAATTGATTTTTAATGCAATGCGACAGCTTCAGCTATGATACAATCGTACTCCGAAGCAAATTCCAGTTTATAATGCCTCTTCTTCCACGCTTTTAGTTTCTTAATTGGACCATCAGATGCGCGTCAATCAGATAAGAAACAATTCAAACAGTGGCCCCGAAAATCCCATCTCAGTTTGTTTAAGGATCATTAACATGTTTTATCAGTTTAGCGAAGAGAACAGTAGGCGCAAGCTGTGAATTTTACCCACACATTTTACCCACGTTCCTAGTCTATTAATAGTGCAGAAAATAATTACATGTATGTCAGTTGTGTGTGAGATTAAAACCGGATATTTACATTGCGACACCGAGGGGAATTGGTGAAATAATTTATTGATATTTTATTGAACTTTGAAATTGCGTCAATTTGCATGTTGACCAAGTTTAAGGAATTTTCAGACGTTATTTTTTTATTTTTGTGTTATCAATACTCGAGTGCTTTAATTAAATAACTCGAGCAGCGATAAACTAAACAAGAAAGCAATTTTAATTAATGCTCTCACGTATGTCAAATAAACAAATTGCTTTTGTTTTATTTTGTGCTTTCTCTTTCGCTCGTTGTCGTCAGACGACGCGGCGTATGCGCAATGTCGAAAAGACAGCTACTGTGTGTGTGTGTCCGTGTGTGTGTGTGTCTGTGTGTGTGCGCTTGTACAACATTTGCTCTCCTTGCGGCCTCGAGATCGCGGCGAGGTGTTGCTTGTTGTGTCTGTTTTAGGGGGCACACAACACGGCGTATGCGTGTTATTTCGCCCATTTAGAGGTTAAGCATTTATTTATTTGCCATGTTTTATGGGTCGCCGAAATTGTGATTTTATATTTGCTGGCAAATATTGACTATTTACTGTTTGAGCCAAAACCACAAAAGTTAATGAAAACCAATTTCAACACGTGATATAATTCGATGCAACAACAAGAGCTTTGTACTTTGCCGACAGAAAGAGAAAGAAGAGAACCGAGAGATAGTGTGATTGAGGCAGATGCTGTTGCAGATCTGAATTATTATCTTTGCCATAGCGTGAGTCATAGACACCCCTCTGGGATGGGGCGTGGCATGGATGGCATAGTAAATTTTTATCTGACAACGACAAGATGATGAAGATGAAGATGATGATGACAGCTCTCGAGCAGGCAGACAGTTACTTGTGTTTGGTAGACCGCTTAACTCGCGGCCATTAAACAAGCACGAAAGCGCAAAAAAGTTTAATTAATTAAAAGATTGCTTCTTGCACTCGAGTCGCTGTCGCTCGCGTATGCTAAGTAAATATTTAGTGCAGGGGATATACACACGAAATAAAAAGAAATAGAATTAAAAGAAAGCAATACAAAGCGAAATGAATAGTCAAATTGTCACAAATAGACATGACAAATACTTGAAAATTAAAAATAAAATTCAGATTTCGTTTTGGGCTCGACAACGACGACGATCGTCCGTCAATAATGATAATCAGAGTCCAGCGACTGAAGTTTGATTGCGGCTAAAATTAAAAGCATGACAGTTACAGCAATTGCCGCTTCATCTATTTGTAGCTATTGCAATTGTCCTCCTGTGTTTATCGCTGTGTTTGGGTATTTTTGGTAGGGCACTCGAGTATTCCACAATTAGGGATACGAGGCAGCAAGTCAACAGTCGAGTAGTAAACAATTAGCAGTTTCTTATCAGTGCTTCCAGTCGCACGTTCACCTCCCTCTTTCGTTCTCTCTCTTTCTCTCAGTGACGTCTTTTCACCCAAGTATTCCTATTTATGCTTATATCTTACTACTTAGTTGTTAGCTTTGCTTTATTTGCCGTGCGAGGCGTAGAAAGTCATCTTGAATGTGTGATTTTGTCGTGTGTGCAACTAACATATGAGTCGTATGCGTAATATCTGTCTACTCTAGCAGTTGTAGTTGCTTGGCATCTGAAAATGTCAAATCTCAGCCCACTTTCAGCGCTAGCTTTACAGCTCAATCAGTGACTCAGTTGATGACGATTCGAGCTGAGAGATGCGAACTGTGAGATGAGTGACGTTTCATGCAACCTGCCGCAAAATTTTCATTTTTATCAGAGAGACAAGAGACTTGATTCTCTCTCTTAGTTTGCTTAACAACAATTTACCATTTTATAGTGATTGACAACTAGCAAAGAGTTTGCTAACAAGAATAATAACAACAAGTTCATGCTATCGGTCGCAGATGCTCGCACTTCCTGTGTTGCCGCACTTCATAAATAAACATGAAGATTGGCAACGTTGCGTAGAGTATCTAAAGAGTCACAAGAACACATTTAAATGCAATGTGGTCTAGCATTTCATTCTATATTTTTCAATTGAATTCAACTTTACTTCGAAATCATTACAATGTAATAATCTTATTTATTGTGTTAGATGACGGATGTTACATAAATATATAAAAAAAAAACGCAGGAAATAAAAAGTTCTTCGGAATTTCAATCAGACTCAAACTTTTTGCCATAACAACATGATTTTCAATTTAAAATCTTATATTTTTCTTGGAATTGCTGCGATTCGACTTCTATTACGGTAGTAATCATATATTTGCCGTATGAACAATCTATTTACTAGTTGAGTCAATGTATTCCAAGTGGGCCAAGTGCACCCATTTCTCTATTTAACATCGTCATGCCAGCTAGCGTTTTGTCTCCACTTCTTCGCCAAATATACGATTTAAGCCAAATTTACTTTGTCTGTGCTATAAATAAATTGTTGTGACATGTTTTGTCTGTTGTTTGGCTAGATGATGAGAACTGATCTGTTTAAGTAATACATGTTAAGTACACAGCGAAAACTTCATAGTGATTTACAATCTTCGGAAACCGTATTACCTTGAGTAGTTTAATTTTAGAATTAAATGATGCTGAATAAGTTTTGCAAGGCGGCTTTCACGCTTAAGACATAAATTTAGTTTATTGCTAGCATTAAAGGTCGAACACAATACGCTTAAATCTCCAATCTTCACATCAATAAGTATTTTTAAGCATCTACTGCTCGAGATAGTTCAGAATTTGTTAAGTTGTGGGGGGAGGTACATAAACATAGTATTCAATAGACTAACTATGAACTAACATGAAAACAGCCTTCCATTGAATAAGCATTTATATTCATTGAATATCCATATTTCACTATTTCGTCGCTGCCGCTGCCGCCTTCTCGTTGCCTCCCGTGATGGCTGGCGACTTGGCAAAGTCCTCGAATGTGTCTTTCACCTTCTTCAGACCACGGCCCGCATAGCAGGGCAGCATGTGGATGAAGCGGAATGAGCTCTTCACGCCCTCATTGTAATAGTGTTTGACCAGGAAGCGCACTTCGCCCGCTTGTGGTAGCTTGGGCACCTCGAAGGGCAGCTGCTTCTTCGCCTTCTGCACATAGGGACAGAGCTGACCCTTCACGTCATTCAACAGCTTGTCCGTCTCCTCGGCGTTGCCCCAGACGCCAGCTTTGCGGGTGTAGTACACAGTTCCAGCGACCAGACCGCCGCGTACCAATAATCTATCGCATCAGATGATTAGCGTTTGGGGTTACGTAATTTTGGACTGGCAACTTTGCTGCAACTCACCCAAATACCATGTTGATTCGTTTGTTTAGTTGCTACGGAAGAGGGGACGATTTTTCGGTAGACGTAATCCAAACTTGGGCAAGTCTGGTCGTGGATCGGTCGATAGTTGGCTTAAAGTTAATACTAGAAATCCGCAAAAAGAGTGTTTATTAGTGGTGACAAAACATCGATGTAACTATCGATTTACCATATATCGATTATTTTTAGTAAATATCGATGTTTTGTACAATAAAATAATAATAAATTAATGTATTAATAATGATTAAAAATATATATATTATAAAATAAATTATATTTTTGGAAGAATTCAGAAATTGTTCTTAAAAAATATTGTAGTTAATACCAAAACTCAATACCAAATATACCTATTTACATCTCATTTCAGTATTTTAATACCAAAAAGTATATTTTTCACCCTTCATGCTCAATCTGCGTCTGCTCTTAAATTAAGTATTTTTATACCAAAACTTTTGGTCCAAAAGGTGTGTTGTATTGCAGAGCGCTGTTAACTAACAGAACTGTTATACACCTAACGAAACTGCTCCACACGCAACATGCCGAAAAAAGAAGCAGTGCGCGAACTTTCAAAATTTGATTTGCTGATACTGTAAGCAGTGCTTATTAAGCATAATGAATATTCAATACTTTAAATACGTTAATATTAAAAATTTAAAAATTTTATATTAAATTTTAATTTTAACTGCTGGGCCATAAAAACCAGTTGCAACGTTTAACACACATATAATTTCATTTATTAATATAAATATTGTTTGCATTGCTAATGGATATGGATGTCACATGCAATAAACAGTAATATAAAACTCTTTGCACATCAATAATGAGTACATATAACATTTTTTTTGTTGGGTTTGTCTGATTTATATATCATAAGTACAAATTGCTCTTTTTAGTGGACAATGCCAGATCGCCCTAAAAGGTTTCGTTTTATATTATATTTTTACGTTAAATGTAGGTTTCGTTTGTTCAACACATTTATAAGAAACATGAATTAAGAAACATTTCTCTCGATTTTACAAATTAACACTCAGATATAAAATACATATTTACTGGTATATGATTATCAATATTTACCTTCTGCGAACTTATTATTTATATTATGTTATGTGTGTTTTCAGAAAACCAATTTTAGTTAAGTTTAAAGTGTGAACATAATATTAATTGCTGCACTCAGTGCACTCCTCTTCCCTTCTTCCGTTTCGTATTGCTTTTCATTGTATTTGAACAAAATTGACATATAATATATTTTGTATTAGAACTCGTTTTATAGCGCACAGAATTCATCAAATGTAGAACATCATCATCGTCATCATTAATTAGTTATCATCATCATATTACGAACATCAGTCTTCGCTTGTAAGCTGATTGTATTATTAGTGCTATTATATACAATTTTTGAAACAGTTTTTGCTGGGGGAACAAATCTAAAGTTTGGAATTAGGATCAGAGAGCGCTTAATTGTTAAAAGCTCGCTTTATATATAGTGTATTTTTTTTTTAGAAAAAAATGGTAACATTTGATTCTTTGAGTTAGCTGTAGTTTGATCAACAATTAAACAGTTCAACGATAGGAAGACTACATGGTTAAACACATAAATATATATAAAATAGTTGTTTTTGCTTTTATCAATACATCGATTAATGCCTAGGGCAACACAGATAACGATTCAGAAAGAAGCAAATAGAGCTTTGAGATCGATAGATTACTCTATATAATATATATATATATATATATATATTCTATATACTTTATAAACCTAAATTCAAATTCGGTGTACCAATTCTGCAAGATAATAATAGTTCTATCTGTGTTAAAGTAACTGTCGTTTGGCTATCCGGTTACTAAATATTCCATTCATCTTATCTACGGGGTTTATTAGGTTTCCTCTTGGGGTTTCTCTTCGTCGGTTGTCGCTTTCGGTAGTGTTTCAGCCTCCGTTTTGGGAGGATCCTCAATGTCTATAGAGTTCTCTCGCTCCGTTATGTCGGGCATTTTAAGCGAGAAGCTGCTCAACTTACGCTCAGCGGAACCCAAAGAACTCTGCGAATCCGCCTTGAGCAACGTGGAGCGACGCTCGTTGATGACTCTCAGCGAGTCGTACATGTGATCATCACCGCTGGTGGAGCTGGCATGTCGCTCCAGCGAGCGTATGTAGAACACTGAATCATCCCGCTCGTTGGCTATGCCCGGCTTGGGTCGATAGAACTGCCTGGAACTGTTGCTTCTGTACAGCGTGGCAGGATTAACCTTTTGTGTATCTGACGACTGTTGCTGCTGCTGTTGCTGTTGTTGCTGATGATCTGCACTGCTGCCCAGAGGCAAGAAATCCGGGCGTTGCTTCTTGGGGGGCAGGCTGCTGCTGTGATGCGCCAATTCCGTTATCTCACTGTAGGAGGACACGTGGCACTCGTCATTGTCATGGCTGTGACGCTCATCGATTAGCTCGACGCTCTCCTCCGGCACGGCGGGCTCCATGCTCGACTGTCCGGACAATTGACGCACTGGGGGTGGCGGCTCAGAGCATACGGACAGTTGGCTGCTGCTCAAGGACAATGAATGGTTGATAGTCAGTTAGTCAGTTAGTTGAGGTGGTATGGGAATTGTTTGCAATTTCTATGATAATAATAGAATGTGCAGCGGAACTCACCGGAAGTCCTTCTCAACGGATGGCGTGGCCGAGGGGCCGCAACTGTAGCGTTTGGGTGAGCGCAGTATCGACTTGGGCATCACTTCCGGACTGTGCAGATCCACCCGCACTTGCCGCGAATCAATGCTCGAGGTGCGACTCGCCACCGAGGCACAACGCGCCGTCCAGCGGCCGCTATACGATGAGTCCGACATGGTTGAGTTGCTGCAAAGTGCCACAAAATGCATTAGCCAGATTTCGTAACGATGAAATAACTGCATATTGCATATGCATTTGAATTTAGTACAAATTTAGCAAATGGAAATCCATTTGTCAAGCTTTCAGACTAGCTAATGCTTATATGTATATGCTTTTCAATATTAGAAAATATATGGATTGAACTTATAAAACAGAGATTAATAATGTTATTTAGTGGCCTTATCTATAAATCCATGAACACTTTAAATAAAGTTGGTGAAGCAAGTTGAACTATTACATCGATAAAATTGCTTTCAATATTGTTAAGTAGTCTTTGAATCCTCAATGTAAAAACGATAATACACCATGAAAATTGATATGATAAAAGAAATGGTCGTATAACGTAATGATAATTGTTCTTAACTGACTTTATCTTCATTCCTGACTATCATGATTAATGTCAAGATTTAAAAAAAAAGAGTTTCCAGAGTGGAGTTGAAGTATGAAATCGTTTAAGGAAGACACATTCTATTCTTTTTTAATTGAAAATCTAAGTTTTTGCCAAGCTTTGAACCTATTTTTGTATAATAATTTCATATAAAAGCTTTAATGTGCTTTAAAAAGCTAATTAATGATTTAATTTGTCGTTTATGGGAAACAATTTTTAGTTTATTTTAGTCACATTTTATATCAAGCTTTTAATTGTTGGCAAAGCTTTAATGAGCTTTAAAATCCAAGTTCCAATATTGTTGGACATGAAAAGTAATTCATAAGCAATGTATATATAGTGCTTAATATAGGGCTTAAAACCGATATTTCAAAATTTCGAATATTTTTTTATTCACACGAATTTAAGTCAAATTTCCTATCCAACTTTTAAAAATTTTAATCGTTGTCAAAGCTTAAAAAAATTTTGAAAACCACGTTAGGACATTGTTGTAAGTGAAGCGTAATTTATAATCTATGTCTTCATACGGCTAATCGAGTCTTTAACAGCTTAATCGCGGTAAAAGCTTTAATGTGCAAAGATTTTCAATATTTTTTATCAGGTGAATTTTAGTAACATTTCCTATTAAGCTTTTAAAAATTCAATCGCTGTACAAGCTTTAATGTGCTTTGTGTGTTTTAGTGCTGCAAACATGTTAAGCATGCAGTGTTGTAAAACGAGCGTATGTCAGACATTAAGCTGGTGTCATAAACAGAGTATCTCTCCCGGCTACTTACCGCCTGTGGCCCAGCGGACTGCAACGTTCCCGCTCCCTGGCTGCCTCCTCGTGCTCGATGGGTCGCTGACGTGACAGAACATGTCGCTTGGCCGTGTCGGAACGTTTGTTGCGCTCGGCGCGTTTCTCGCTGCCAGCAGAGCTGTGAGCCACGCCCACAACGCCGCCCATGCCGGCATCAAAAGACGAAGCCTGCCAATAGACGCGACTCGCAGCCGGCGGTTGCAGCAGAGTGCAGGTGGCATATTCGCGAGTGTTGCGCTGAATGAGGCTGGAGGAGTTGCTGATGATGCGTGAACTGGAGCCAACGGCACCACCAGCAGCACCACCGCAACCACCACCGCCTCCACCGCCACCCGCCGAGCGTGTGGTGCGCACTCGACGAACGCTGCTGCTCGAGTGTTGTTGTTGTTTGCGTTGTTTGTGTTGATGTTGATGTTGATGATGGCGATGATGATGATGATGTCGTTTGCAGCACATTTGTAGTTGTTGTTGTTGCAGTTGGAGTTGCAGTTGTAGTTGGAGTTGTTCCAGCGGTGTTTTGTGGTGGTAGTGCGGTGAGAACAGATTGACAGATGGATTAGTGTCGATGCAAGCGTTGGATGGATGAGCATTGGCATGGTGGTGGATGGTGGACAGATTGGGCACGGAACCGGTGAATGTGAGGCGTCTCAGCTGTGGCGAGAAGCGTGTGGATGCGCTAATGGTGGTTGTTGATGCAAAAGCATGAGCGAGAAAGCGTATTTTACACAAGACAGAGACAGAGAGAGTCATAATGAAAGTTGCAGCCAATTTTTCCTTTACGATTTACAAATTTACAATTTACACTGATGCGTTTGCGATGTGGGGACTAAATGCGGGGAAAATGATAAAGCTACTGGCAAGTTACCTGAGCGACTTCGAGAACTTGATCAACTCCGCGGTGAGCGCCTCACGATCAAATGGTTGCTGCTGCTGTTGATGTGGTTGCAACTGATCTCCAGCAGCGCCTGATGCCTGCAGCTGTTGGTGTGCATCGCCGGGCGAGGACCGAAAGACGCCAAAGTGCTGATCCCAACGGGTTGATTGATACTGAGCGCCTATGAAAGGAACATGTAGAGAATACAATTATTATCTATTTATTTATTTACAATTTATCTTATAATAGGTTATAGAGTAAAATAAAAATAAAGCGATTATTAAAAAAAAAAAATTACAAGTTTTAACTTACTATATATATATATTTTTACGATTTAAAAACTAAATAACATATATTCCTTTTTATTTAGTTTATGAAGTTAAATGTTAAATATCGGTTTACAACTTAGGGTAAAGTAAACAAGGTCTTCCGTTTAATATAATTGGTTGGACTATAAGAATAATTTTTTACAAGTAATATTCTTTTACTGTTATTATTATTATTATTATTATTCCAATTGGTTTATGTAATGATACAAAAAAACACAAATTCATACCTACATTTCATTAACTAAATATCATATTGATCGAGAAGAGAATCAGTTTTAATTTAAAAACAAAACTAAAGAATACTGATCCAGAAGTGTTTCTAAAAAATTATTTGTAATTCGAAGACAAATTTTCTATTTAAGTCTAAATATTGAAAATAAAACGAATATTTATTGATAGTATGATAATAATTCTTGGAAGTGTTGAATACATCTACATCATACATATACATCATAATTAAAAACTTATATTAATTGTTAAATTCCGAATAGAATTTAAAATGAAGTTTAAGACTTTATGAACCGAAATTAATTGATAACTGATAACTCAAAATAAAAATGCAAATACATTTGAAACATACAAATAAATCGTTGACTTAAATGTATTTTAAATTTAGCATTACAACATATTTGATAAATATAAAAAATTTAAAATTAATATTCTTCTCACCCATGCCCCTTCTCTGCGACGCCGAGCTGCCTTGATTGCTCCGCGCCGTGGACTTGTTGCAACTGCCACCGCCTGCGCGTAGACGAGCTGGCACCACTTTGGCTGCAGAGTCGCGTGCCTCGAAGGTCATCACACAGCTGGCGACGACAATGAAGCCACCGAATCCCATCACAATGGGTCCCACATACGAGAAGTTGTTCAAATGGAAGCCCTTCAGATCGTTCTTTACCCGCACCGTGACATTGCCCCGCAACTCGGAGCCCATCGACAGATGATCCGCATAGTAGCCGAGCGTGGCCATCCCGGCACCCACCAGCATCAGCGTGAGGCCCAGGATGAGTGCGCGGCAAGCATGCCACAGGCACTTGGAGGACATCTTGCCACGCACCACCTGCACATTCCATGTGGCACCCGAGGCGGGATGCGCTCGCCTCAGGTTACCCAATGAGTGCTTGCGTCGTGTGGTGCCCACACCACCGCTGCGACGTGACGGCATCACAACCACATCGACAGTTGCCTCTTCCTCAGCAGTTGCAGTGCGCAGTCCTTGGAGCCCAACAGCGGCTCATTCACCGACCATCAAGTGTGCTGTGGATGAAACAACAACAAAAGCGGATCATTAGTGAGTGCAGAAACTTATGATGAATGGGGATAATCATACTCGAAAAGAAAGGATTACAATTATGCTGTAAGTTGTTCTTCATCTGATGAAGATTCTTTTTATATCTAAAGAAATTTTCTTAAGCGCAGATGACAAAATTTAAATGTTCATAACAAGGAAAGCTAAATCAAGGTCTATCAGTAAAATAAACCTTTCATAATGCGCGACAATATATTCATACTTCATAATTCATATTCATATTCATGATTCTATAAATTAGCTTTGCTGTAATTAGAAAATATTCATAATTCATTCATAAAAATATATTTTTTTAATATTTATTTCTTGTTTCTTCAACTTAACCTTTTTTAAGCATTGATTACATTATTCTTCTTAATTTAATATTGTAATTTATTTCATCGGAATCCAATGTTAATTTATTCGTCTGGTCTACTTATCGCAAATTACACCGATATTATAGAACTAATTTAAATGATATTGAGAAGTTTGTTTATTCTATTTAAAATTCAAAAAAAAAAAAAACAAGTAAGAAAGCTACAGTCGAGTGTACTCGACTGTGAGATACCCGCTACCCATTTTTAATAAAAGAAATATATTTCGCGGTATTTTTCTCAAAATATACCGAATATACTGCAAAAATGTTAAAAATGTACCAACTGGTATATTTGGTATATCGATATAGTACCGCATTCAAAATATACCATAGACGGCACAATATACCAGATTCCCAACCAAAGCAACTAAGACCCCTAGTAAGTAGGCGTTTTTTGCCCATACAAAAGTATTTCTTTAATAACAAATTTTACATGATCCAACCAAATTTTCAGGAATCATAACTACTATAGTAAATATTGTATATATCAAAATTCGCAACTTTAGCTCTAAAATTACGTTTGTGATTCGATTTTTTTTATTTTCGGGGGCGGAAGTGGGCGTGGCAAAAATTTGAAACAAACTTGATCTGCGTGCAAACATAACAAATGCTGTCGAAAAAAAAAATTATAGCTCTATCTCTTATAGTCTCTGAGATCCAGTGTTTCATACGGACAGACGGACAGACACACAGACGGACAGACACACAGACGGACAGACGGGCATAGCTAGATCGTCTCGGCTGTTGACGCTGATCAAGAATATATATACTTTATAGGGTCGGAGATGCCTCCCTCTACCTGTTACATACATTTCCTGCCGGCACAAAGTTATAATACCCTTCTACCCTATGGGTAGCGGGTATAAAAATATAGCCTAGATTTTCTATTTAATCAAGTAATTCATTAATTATTTGCATAATGTTATAGAATATTATTTATACTGTTTATACCAATTCATTCTGAATATTCATTTTTCTTTGAGGTAGACTCAAATTATTCTTGCTTATTTATTTTTATTATTGCATTTCTATGCTCCAAACTAGATAACTTTTTTCGCATTGATAAATGACAAATTCTAATTTTAGCTTTTTGGCTAATGAACATTTTGCCGTGGAATCCCCCGAAGAAATGTGCCTCCTTAAACAAAAGGCTGCAATGGCGATGACGAGATGATGGTGTTGTGAGTGTGCAACAATAGTTAAGGACTCGCTGTCTGTGCCAATACGAAGAGTACGAAAACGAGGACAAAAAATGTAACATACTATGCTAGGTGGCCATCCATCCATCCATCCAACTTTCCACCTGTTGTTGTTTTGCGTATTGTAGGGTTCTAAGGTCATTCTATGCATCGTCTGGCCTGAGGCCTATTTAGACAGAGCCCAGTTCAAAATGTTGTTGTGATTGTTGTTGTTGAACTAATTGTTCGCACAAAAACAACAACACCAACAACAACAATGTCAGTGGCAAGACGAGACAAGAATAGCAGCAGAATAGCGCTCAGCTGCTGGCACTTGTAAGGAACCACAGAAGACAACGCATCCGCACAATTAGCAAGAAAAGCCAACACTAGCATAGGGAAAGGGATTGTAAGCGGGTGACAGCTGAAGGATCTGATAACAAGCTGTGGTTGTGACATTTTTCAAGCGATACAGAAACAGGTGTGCGCAGAGAGAAGGGGAAGCAAGGGGGAAGCAAGGTAAGGCAAACACAACAACAGCTCGTTGTCTAGTACATATATTATTTATGTAACTAAAGACTCGCACTCTTAGATAGATACTCACACAATTTGCATAATTAATTACTTACGCGTCTCAGCTTTAATTGATCCTTAATGTGCTGTTGTTGTTGTTGTCGTCCGCGAGGAGGCTGCGCTTTAATTGAATTTCATTTTGAGTGCAGCTTTTATTATTTTTTCCTTTTTTTTTGTATTCGAGTTGCTTTTTCTTTTGATTTTAGCTTGGCTTTTGTTTGACCTAAAACAACTTTTCCTTCACGACATACATATACAGCGACGCGTGTGTGTGTGTGTGTGTGTGTGTGCGTACGTGTATGTTTGTGTGTATGTGTGTGTACTTAGGTATTCATTAGCAAGCCTCAGCAGTTGTCCTTTCCGTCGCTAGCCTGCGTTAAGGCATTGTCTTTATTATAACAAAAAGCGGAGCACATCATCCTGATTGCTTTATGCTTTTCACGTTTCTTTTCCTATCTGTTGTTGTATGTGTGTGTGTGTATTGAAGGAGCCAGCGTATAAATGCACAACAGAAAACTTCAAATTTTCATTCAGCCGAGACGTTTTCGCACTTTAAACTATTTTCAGCAGCACTCAACTTGATACAACAAAATTATGTGTAACACACTGTTTGCGCGTCTGTGTATGTGTGTGTGTGTTGTTGTGAGTGTATGTGTGTCAACAGTTCACAAGCAACAAGGACGAAGGACGTCTGCACCCGACCAGCATCCAAGCGTTTCTGATAAGGACACCAGTCACAACACTTGCAGATGGCAAGAGAGAGCGAGAACAGCCAGGCGCCTTGTGAATTCTCAATGCTCTGGGGAATGCGACGTGCAGGTGGCGCCATCTATGAGTGTTTAACAGCTACACGCCATGCAAGTCTTATACGTAGAAGAGTGCTTATACTTATGCTAAGAAAACTGACATACGCACTCTTCTAACTGAAACTTAGCAGAATTGTCTTATATTAGATAGATAATTAAAAAAAACAACTTTTATATGTTTGATTTAATGAAGTTTGTCATAAATAAATTGAAGTGAAAATATAATGTATTTTTAAATATTAAATTTATAAAATGAGTAAGAATAAATCTTCAAATTTCTCGAATGAAAACTCACCACTTTCCTCCCCTTTTGAGTGCACTGCTTTGCCAACATTTCGACCTAAACGCACCCCTCACAAATTCGGAGTGCCGTAACTCAACAAACTCAACGTGGAAAGCTTCGTTCGTTTGACATTTCCCCTGGCAAAAGCCGAGCATCTAGACGACGCAGAGATTTCGCTGTTTTGACAGCTTCGGCAAGAGTCAACAACAATTCAAATTCAACAATATACTGATTTGGATGCCTTCAGAAGGACAGTCATAAACGAAGTGTAACGGCGTGTTGACGTTTCTCAAATGCGCACCGGTAGAACGAACTAAATCAAAGACCAAAAAGAACCATCTAACCATCCAACGACTCTATGCTAACACACAGTATATTTGAATCGCACAAATCGAAAAACTTGCGTGTAATCTCAACTATTTCAATACCGTTTTGTCCGCTTCTAGTTTCGTGTAAATAAAAAACGATGCAAAACTTTCGTTTTTGCTGTGAAACGAAATGCTAATTTTTTGGCCATAAACGGAAGAGATCCAACAAAAAAAAAAGAAAAATGTTCAACATATTCTATTTGTCGAGTGCAAAACTTTTTGGCTGTTACCAAGTTCGAAATCGTAACGCTGAAATTTAAAGCGCTTTAAGCAAACGCCCAGAACGTCGAGAAGTCCTCGAGTTCGAGAAACAGGGCGTAGCTACTCTTGTGGTTTTAATGCCTGACATACAAAAAATAAAAAAATATAAATAAAAAAGTAAAAAGCGAAACGAAGAAATTGTGTGGTGTTAGTGAAATTGTATCTTTGGGATACTTAAGCGCGTATGTAACTAGATACAAATACCAAATTGAACAAAGTGACTTTTCTCCGCTCTGTTGTTTCATCCCTTTTATGGCGTTAATTTACATTTTTATTTCTGTATAGTATAGAACACATGCGATTTGTGTTTCTGATTGAATGGACAGCTGCTTGATGTATGTTGACTTTTATAATCCAACAAATCTGAATAGTCGCATTCGCATACAGAAGCAGGCGCTTCATTATGAATGCAACAAAATAACAACAGCGTCATGCTCTCTTATAGAGTTTGTTTGTTTGTTGCCCCAGTAATGGCGTACACAAGCACAGGCAAAAGTAACAAAAAAAAAAAGCTGCCAAAAAAGTAGTTTATGCAAAGAGGTTTAGCTGTCATATTGAGTCGAACACATGTCTGTCTGTTGCACCTACTATACAGTTATTTGGGGCATGTAAGCGCTGCTTTATTTGTCTTGTCGAAGATTTAATACTCTGTCATAATATAGTAGTAGTTGAGTAGTAATAGCAATAGTAGTAGTGACTCTCTAACGGGAGAAACTGTAGTCAGCTTGAAATATGGGTTTATGGCCTCGTAAATGTTTCTTGCAATGCGTGACGAAATTATTATAGCTAGCACGGGGTTATAAAAATCCAAAAGGAATAAAGTAGCGAAAGCAAAGGCTTTAAGTGTGCTTTAAACAAGCCATAGATTTGTTAACAATAATTGCGAATTGCAGTAAAAATACATTGCCTATTTTTGGGAGGAGTGCAGTGAAAAAGCATTGCCCACTTTTAGGCTGAAATCAGTAAACGAGGCTGTGCAAATGCATTGCCTACTTTTAGGGTGAGACCTGTAAATGGATTTATTATCCTCGCTAATTATCGCTGCACGCATTTTTAGGGGTGGCTCATTAAATCGGATTTATTTCAGCCTAGTAAACTAAAATAATTATTACTTGCATTTAGGCCACAAAAAAGAATTAATTAAACTAAAAAACAAGAGTGAAAAAAACGATAAAAACGAAAAACAATAAAAACACATAGTTCAACTAAAAATGTAAATGCAAAATATGCCTAATTAATTTAGTAACAGTGGGCGCAAATGAAATTGTAATGGAAAACCAAACAAATGCAATTTACAAGTAATAAGCAATTATCAATGCAGCCATAATCGAAACGAAATCTAAGCAAAAAAGCAATAAAAACGAAAAAAAAAATTGGAAAACAACGAGTGAAAAGCGTGGTTGCAGAGAGAGAGAGCTAGATAAACAAGCTCGATGCAGTTAGTGAAATGTGTTTTAGTTAAAGCAAATTCCACGCCGGAATTCACAATTGCAAAATGCGTTTAAATGCCACAACAACAGCAGCAACAACAACACGCAAATCAACAACAACAACAAAACCAAAAGCAAAAACAAAACAGACGCTTCAAGCTTCCACAACGCGATCAACGTCAACGTCAACGAGAACAAAAACAACAACAGCAACAATAAAAAGCCGCGACAAGTGCAATATTGAATCTTTTTTATGCAATTTAATACAATTATTTATACTAACAACAAGTATAATGTGTATGGCTAATGCCATTGGCAGTGGATTGCTGCGGGTCGAGGCTCAGTTCCAGACACAGACGCAGACATCGGCAGCCGCAGGAGGAGAAGGGAGCAGCAACATGGATGCGTTTAGTGGTCAGCAACAGCAATTTGATGATCTGCTGCCACCGCCGCCAGAGTTGGCCACAACAGCAGCACCCTTTCAATTTTCAACTGCTGCTGCCAGTCACACACAAACACACTCACACACACACACGCACTCGCACACACATCAGCATCAACATCAACATCAACATTCACACGGTCACACACACATACAGGCGGCAACAACGTTACGTGTTAGTTACGGTAAGTGCCAGCGTACCTCAATTGTGCGGTTATCTGACTGATAGAAGAATGTGAAATGTAATTGGGCAACATGCCACACCCTAACCACGCCCATAGCCACCACATAGCCCCATTGTACGTGCGCCCTTGAACTAACTTTCCAATAAGTCACACAAGTCGGAGCACTTGCCAATTGGAAGAATGCTGCTGCTGCGTCGAACTTAAACCTCACACAGAATTCCTTTAAAATTAAATTTTGTCAGCTTCCTTTTAACCCAGTCGCGAGCGCGTAACTTTGTCCTTACCGCCGACACAGCAAGAGAGATAGAAAACTCTTAACACAAGACGGAATTTATAAGGAATCCTTTTGTCATTCGCCACACACACACACACACACATTACACTTTTCTGTAGTTTATAAAGAAGCTCCGTTACGTTTCGTTCCGCTGCGTTCCGTTTCGACTGTTGTGGGAAATTAAAGAAAGCATCATGTGTTAAACACAAGTAATAAATACAAAAAATGAGATCATTGATGTGTGCCATGTTATTTATAGACTCATTAATCTCAAGTCATTTCTTTTTTCGTAAAGCTTGTGATATATATAAGTATATATTTACTTTTTTTTCTGCTTTGCTGCAAAAATCGAGACAGCTTTAACCTAACACGAACACAGTTGACCCCCAAAAAGAATGAAAGAAAAAACGAAAAGCGTTCCCGTCAATGTTGTTACTTTATTAGAACATATTAATCACAAAGCTGTTAGCCAAAGAAGACAGCAAAAGTCGTGCCATAAATACCCTAAAGAGGGCATGCAAAAATGGAAGAAAAAGCAATCTCTGTTATTTGTCAATATACTCGTAGTCTGTGGCAAATCACATGCCCGCATAATCAATTTATATAAAGTATTCCCCATTTAATTTCCAATATCAAATGCAATAAACATATCCTACAGAGACACAGTCGCCACATCACTTCTCATATATTTTTGTAGCATACTTTTGCGCGCATCTGAAAATTGAATTCACTTCGCTGCCCCAGAAACTGTGCTACACAATGTGCTATTAGCTAGGGTATAAGAGCGCAAGTGGACTGACATATTTTATACCATGTACTGCGAGTAGCACGCCAATGTCCTCAAACTCAATTTACTGTTGTCTTTCATTATTGCGACACAGATTCCAATGAAATCGATAATTCCTATGCCATTGCTGCCGCGGAAGCAGCTGCGGCTGAAGCAGATGATGTCGACTCTGATGCTGATGCTGATGCCGATTCAGATGCTGATGACGTTGAAACAGTCGCCGATGATTACGTCATTGCGTTGGGACATGGCCAGAACACAACGAAAGAGAAAAATGACAGAGCAACGGCAACAACATCGACAACAACAGCAACAGTAACAACAATACCAGCAGAAGCAGCAGCGAATGGAAAGCACCTAATGAATGCAAAAACACAAGATTTATTATCCTTATCGCAGCTGAGTTCACATCAAACATCAACTGCGCCACACGAGAAGAACGCATCAAGTCTGAAAAACTCCCTCAGCAGCAGTAGCGGTGGCGCCTCATCTGGCGGCAACTTCCAGCAAATTGGCTCACAACGAGTCAATGGCAACGTTTCGCCTACAGCTGCTGCTGCGTCACCAGCTCACAATGTTAGCTCCAATGGCCAACAGGTTGCAGTCAATGGTAGCTCAATAGCGCCCACCTTATCCACATCCACCTCCAATGTCCGAACGTCGGCCAAGAAGGTGGATAGCAAATTCATTTTGCCCAAGCAGCAGAAAACCGATGCTCCCATGCTCAACTATATCTTCGACACGTTCTCGTCGGCCAACAAGCATCATCATCACGATCAAAGGTAAGCTTAAATTCAAGAATCCTTAAAGATTAGTGCAAATATGCTTCAGGGACAAATTCATGCCACGCAAGAAGACATAAAAAAAAATATTATGCGAACTTATAAACAATAAAACAATTTATTCAAATTCATATCCATAATTTTTCTATTTTGTTATTAACAATTTAACTTTGTATTCTTATTTTAAGAGAAATTAATTTCTATTACATCTGTACATATCTTCATACCTGATGACGAATCCCTTTATTGGATAATATTTGCTATAATTTCATAACCATTGTTATAGTTAATTCTATTTTATAAATTAGACGTATATCTAAAGAATTATTAAAATTAATATCTCTCTTTCTGAATAATAAAATGTTTTGGTTAATATAAATAAATAATAATTTAAAAATAAAACGTGCAGTTTACAGTTCTAAGAAGACTTTTAAAGAAATTTCTTATGCTATTCAACATTCCACTTAAAAAATGCACATGTTTATTAAATATAAATACAAAGGATTAAACCTTTTATCAGCCTAATCACCACTTTACCTGTACAGCATTAAATATGCTGGATAATAAATGTGAGGATATTCACTTATCAACCTCCTAATTGGTATATAATATCAGTTGTTTTGTCTAATTACAGTCACATCATAGTAGTAAATATACTCATTATTTAACTTTACTTTGCGGATAGACTGCAATTATCCTAGGTTCACTTAATTTCCTCAACTATTCAACTGTAAAAAGATATTTATATTTCATTCGAGTAACTCCCACTTCAATTGCGGCTTGCCTCAACTTGTGGCAATAATAACTGGTCTTCCTCAGAGTCCTTGAGAGTATGTTATATACTTACTCACTTGCAACTTTAGTTTTTTAAGACTTTCGTCGAGCAATAAACATAAGGCATAAAGGGAAACAATATCGGACTACTGTCTAGGCTCACACCCTCCTCACACACATTAAGTACACCTGCTGACCAATAAAACTGCATACCATCCACAAGTATCCATTATCTGTGTGTATCTGTGTGTGTGCGTTTCGCTTATTCGTTTTTCATTTTCTTTTGGCTTTTCCCTTACAGGTATGGGCCGCACTTTGAGGACGTGCAACGCGTTGGACAACCAACAAATATGACTGTTCAGGCGGGGAGCAGCATTCATTTAAATTGCAGAATTTCATTGCTGCAAGATAAGACTGTAAGCATATACATACTTAAATATTACATTTACTCACCTGTTTGTGCCCAGTTAAGTAGATATTACAAACAGGCATTAAAACACGCTGCTTGCAATGAAATGCAGAATTAACTATTTATTACTTAAAAGAAATACCATGTTTTTGAGAACTTAAAACTACATCAGATGAATAAGGAAATATATTTGAGAACTTTTAAATTTGTTTGTGAATGTTAAGAAAGAGAAAACTTCACAATTATTATTAGAAAGAGTAAGAAATAGTAAAAAAGCCTTTATGATAAATGGGAGATAAATAACATAAATGTTTCTACAAATATTTACTGTAGTTAAGGATTTGTTTGAAATTTTACAATTTTAAAATATGCCGAATAGAAAGAAGCTTTTTTAAGATATTTATATTTATGTTTATGTGCCAAATATGAAAATACTACAAATAATATGACAAAGTAACAAATTTACTTGTTATTTAAATTAAAATTCACTAGAGACACTTAAATGTCTTGAAACTGAAATAAACTTGTTATACACTTAAAAAGCCAGCACTAGGTCGGAAAAAGTCTTTAAAGCAATGTCCACAATTTAAGCATAACGTTATAAATATTTGCGGCAGGTCTCTTGGGTGCGACGTAGTGCGCAGAACGAGGAAAATGGATTGGATCTGCTGACAGTGGGTCTGCATGCTTATACGGGCGATAAGCGCTATAAGATGGAGTTTCAGTATCCCAACAATTGGCGGCTGAAAATTATAAATGTTAAAAAGGATGACGAGGCGACATACGAATGCCAAATCTCAACGCATCCGCCCCGCGTCATACAAATAAATCTGCATGTAAATGGTAAGCGAAAGAAGTATAATATTTAGTACTTTCATGTGTTTTATGGTATATTGGTATATTAATATTCCACAATTTTAAGGCAATTGTTAATATAGTATATTAAATTCAACTACTATTCACGAAACAGTTGGATTAATAATTTGTATATTAAATATAATATTATTTCTTAAATTGTAATTATAATATTGTTTTGAATATGTCATATATTACATTAAATATAAAAACAAACAATGCAATTGGTAATATAATATATGTTAAATTTATTATTGTTTCTTATATTCGATATTTTCATGAGTCTAGCGAATATGTCATAAATTGAATATACACTAAAAATGATTGCAATTTTTAGAATAGTATATTAAATATTCTAAAGCAAAATTGTAGAAAATGTATATTAATATGTATTGTTAAATTTTAACATACTATATGAACAACTGAATTTATATTTCTTAAATTTTAATTGATTTTAATGTACCATATTAACAATTGAATTAATTTTTGAAATATTAAATATAATGCCAGAAATGCTGTTTGAAATATTATTAAATTATTTGATATTTTTCTCTTATTTCCTCCCTATACCTTTCTAGCTCCCAAAGTGATGATTGTGGATGAGTATGGGGATCCGTTGCAGGAGAAGTACTATGAGATTGACTCCACGCTGCAATTGTCGTGTGTGGTACGCAATGTGGCCATGACCAGCTCGGTGGTATTTTGGAAGCACAGCGAGAATGTGCTCAACTACGATGTGACACGCGGTGGAGTTAGGTAGACTAAGCTCTATACTCTAAAGAGATTATATCTTAACTCAGCACATATCTAACTTTAGTGTCAAGACCGAACTGATGGAAGATGGCGCCAATTCGACATTGTTCATTGCGAAAATTCACAAGGCTGATTCCGGCAATTACACCTGTTCCATTAGCGAGTTCCAGAACTTTACCATTGTGGTGCACATACTGAATGGTAAGTTCGATGGATCCACTTTTTGGTACTTCACTTTACGATTAACTTTATGGTTTTCCCGTTGCAGGGGAGAGTTTTGCGGAGCTACATCATGGCGCTGCCGGAGTTGGGGCACGTGCAACGTGGCAATATATAATCGGATTGTACGTTTCTCTATTGCTGCTGCGTTGGCTTCGCTGCAGCAGTAGGTAAAGTTTAACACAATGAGCACAAGACGCCTAACTTTATCTAAGTTACACACAGATATAATTAATAATAAAATTAAAAAGAAACAAAAAAAAAGATACTGAATAATTAGGCTCCTTATGTACATTTTTGTTAATTAATTGTAAAGATTTTTTGGTGGCGGTGAGTTATTAGAAATAACTAAAAACTAAACGAAATAAGTTCAAACTGAATTGTTATCCATAAGCAACTAGTCTAAGTAAAATGCCTATAGATAAGATGAATGAAACACTCTCGTTTGATATTCGTTAGCATCAATTTGTACATGTAAAAGCACACATAAAGTTAATAATAGTTGTAAGTCGAAATATGCAAAAGATGCCAACGAATTTCCATAGAACAATTTTGAACTAAACGTAATTATAATCAAATTAATGAGAAAAACGATTAACAAATAAACAATGGACACGCATATGAGAATAAAAAAAAGGAGAATTAAATAAATAAATACAGGAATGTAAGATAACATATGAAACTGCTGTGGGATGGCTTTTATAAATACATAAACTAACGTAAAATACATATTGTAAGCCACAGGATACACACCCACACACACAAACACAACTACACACACACTGAAACACAGAGTCAAAGTCGCAGAACTATTTGAAGCAGCGTAAACTTGTGTAATTTAATGCTTACAATATCTAGAACGTAAGCCAAGATATGATTAATAAATAAAACTACACAATGATGAAGTATAGCATTTTATTATCAGCGGTGTAAATATTTTTCCAATCTCTTATTTGGCTTAAGAGGTTGTTCAAAATAGTGCCATGATATTCGAATGAGAAACAATTTATATTCGGCAACCCTATTAGCTCATCTAGAATTCAATTTTGCATTGTTTCTTTTTGGGATCCAAGAGAATAGACTTCAAAAGTAAAATATCATGCTGTTATTCAACTCAATGTTTCAAAATATATATATTTATTTTTCAGTATTAACTATAAATACACTAAAAAGTGAATTAGTCTTCGACACATGTTATGTTTATGTTTATTAAATTGATTAATTTTTTATTTTTAAAATTTGCCCTTACATTTTGTATGTGGCCATGTGGGACACGGCCAGCAAAATTTCTGTAACCAAATACCGAAATACGATTAATTTTAATGTGAGCGATAAAAACCCGCACCTGGTATACTATAAAAGGCGTTCATGAAGTTATGTATGCTCATAGTCTTCAGAACATTTCAACATGAAGGTGCTCCTAGTATTTGCTTTGACCCTGGTCATCGTCTCGCTGGTTTCAACGGCTTTGGTTCTTCGGGGTCAAGCCGAGAATTTTGGCATTATCAACGGACATAACGCTTCGGCTGGTCAGTTCCCCTATCAAGTTCAACTGATTAATAACTTCGGAGTCTCGTGTGGTGGCTCGTTGATTGGTCACGAATGGGTGCTGACTGTCGCCTCCTGTGCAAAGTTGTAAGTTAATGAGTTTTTTCAGGAAATGTTTATTACTAACTGTGTCCTTTTTCTATAGTGCCAAGAATTTTACTGTTCACTTGGGTAGCATTCGGCGATCCGCGCCTCTAGTAACCCGCTTTGCGTCTGAGAAAGATATAATCAGCCATCCACATTTTCATCGTATGTTCATGCACAACGACATCGCACTTGTCCGTATTCCATATGTTAAATACAACAAAAACCTTCATCCCGTTAAGCTACCGAAGATCCAATCACACTATCGAACCTACGCTGGTTCTGAGGCTATCTTTACAGGGTGGGGACCTACCACGAATACTTCCACCACTGAACCCGAGATACTTCGGTACGCTAAAGTAAAAGTCATGAAGATCGTAGAATGCAGGGCTAAACATCACAACATCATTGGCTTTGAGCAAATCTGTGCTTCGGCCGCCTCTGGTGCATTGCCGTGGGGCGGTGACGGTGGTGGCCCATTGGTGGAGTTGCCAGGCTTCAGTCAGATTGGTATTACGTCCTTTTTAATAAAAAAGCAAGGTATTGCTGGCTTCACCCGAGTAACTAGTTACCTCGGCTGGATCAAGGAACATACCGGTCTTCCTTTGTAATACAGTCGGTGTGACTGTGATCGAACCTTTCCTTATAACTCTTTTATTGTTTATTACTAAAACCATAAACATTGTAAAATTCGCAAATATAAAATAAAAGTGATGTAAGAAAAGAAAATATGGTGACTAAATTAACTAAAATTGATGACCAATTGAGGCTTTACAGAAGTATTGGTTGCTAAGTAAGCTGCAGCCGATTCTGCTCGACTGTGAGATAAATCCACATTCTAAAATTATACCACAAATAATAAAATATACCGAATGTATGTTAGTACTACATTTTAAATATACCACAAAGTATAAAATATATCAGATTGTCAGCCAAACAAAGACTCAATTGTAGGACAAAAGTATTTCTTAAAGAACTTCACAATTAAATATTCAGAAATCTTAAAGACTATATGTTGTTATTATTGGGAGACGGTCAAGAATTTATATACTTTATGGGGTCCTTCTGCCTGTTTTTGCAGAGACAAAGTTATAATACCCTTCTACCCTATGGATAATCACTGGGTAACCCGATAAAACAAACTCGTGAAGGATAATACCATGAACATACACATTTTGAGAGTTTTCGTATGTTCAATTAAAAAAGACAATGATAACCAATGATTTAAAAAAATAAAGGTTGAATAAAAATATTGTTCATCCAAAACAAGTTGTAATATGTAAATCCCATTAAATCCGTTAATAATCATATTACTACTATTCAACTGCCAGAAAATTCAATATCCGATAATAATAACGTGAGATGCATTATTGTTCATTTGGGCGTTTTTATACCCGCTACCCATAAGGTATCCATAGGGTATTATAACTTTGTGCCGGCAGGAAATGTATGTAACAGGTAGAACGAGGCGTCTCCGACCCTATTAAGTATATATATTATTGATCAGCGTCAACAGCCGAAACGATCTAGCCATGTCCGTCTGTCAGTCTATCTCTCTGTCCGTCCGTCCGTATGAAACTGGATCTCAGAAACTACTATATTAGAGCTATAATTTGTTATGTTTGCACGCAGATCATGTTTGTTTAAAATTTTTGAATTTTGGTTCATATAATAGCAACTATAGTAATTGTGATTCCTAATCAGATAAAATAATCAGATACAAATTGTGGAAGTTATTAAAGAAATAAATAAAGTAAATAAAACGCATATCTACTAGGCGTCGTTGTTGCTTTGGCTGACAATCTGGTATATTTTGCAGTTTATGGTATATTTTCAATATGGTACTATATCGATATTTTCAGTATCTGTTGTAATTTGGTATATTTTAAGAAAAATACCACAATATTTTGCTTTTATTCAAAATTGGTAGCGGGTTTCTCACAGTCGAGCACACTTGACTTGTTTTATGTGAATTCATAGAACACTAGCATAACACAACTGTAATTGCCAAACGAAATAAAGAACTCAGATTAATTTCAAAATTTGCGAAACGAACCCGCATACATTTATTATTCAAGCTAGCCAGGTTGCCCGCATTACATTTTGATTTATGTACATATATTAATGTTAATATATAATTAATTGTTAATATATAGATATACTTTTAATATTTTGCTTTGTTCTTTAAGCCATGGAAACATTCCCAAAGCTACTACATAATAGAATTAAAAACTAATTTTAGAACGAATTTATAAAATTATGACATAGACTATTGATGTACGCTGTAATTAACGCTTTGATCATATCAAACGCTAATCATTTTTAACTAAAATCTTATTGCTTTCGTGCCTCCAAGAAAGAAATGCCATATAGAAACAAAAATGCAATAATGTACCTAAAGCTTATATACATTTCGTATTTTCTTTAAACACCTAGATATCAGAGCCTACAAAAGAAAGATAAATTTTTGTAAACAGCCCGTTTATAAAGACTTTTACCTGTAGACTTTTACCCACGCCCACTTTCGTCCTCGCAAATGAAATAGCAAGCGTAATTTGAAGCTAGAGTAACGATTTTTTATATATATGTACAATCATAAGTACTGCCTTCATCATTCCTGGTTTTAATTGCGAGCAGATAAAAATTGTATAAGTTATTTAAGAAAAGGTTTTAACGGCTGCTGATTTCGGTCTTCATTTCTTTGATGTATGGTAAATTATGAAAATAATAGTTTATTTATATACCAAATATAGCCTTCTGTATTTGTTCCTAAAATTAATTTTAAATATTTTAGAAATAATACCCTGCTGTTTGGTTTGGGTGTAGCTTTCTTACTTATTAGTTATGAATAAAATGCAGTAGGCAACCTGAATACAATTATGTTAGCCTATTTAATAGAAATAAACATATCTTAAGACGAAAGAGAAAAATAATACAGAAGTCCATGCTCACAATACTTTATTTGTTTTATAAATAGTCATTTTAACAATCTTAAAGTTTAAATATACATATGTACACATATGCCCGTAATAATCTGCCGGTTTAAAATTTATGTGGGAATGTGGGACACAATTAGTAAAAAATTGCAAAACCAAATAAAAATGAGATTAATTGTAATTTAAGCGATAAAAACCCGCACCTGTTATACTCTAAAAGGCGTTCGTGAAATTATGTATGCTCATGGACTTCAGAACCTTTCAACATGAAGGTGCTCCTAGTATTTGCTTTGACCCTGGTCATCGTCTCGCTGGTTTCAACGGCATCGTTTCTTCAGGAACAAGCCGAGAATGTTGGCATTATCAACGGACATGACGCTTCGCCCGGTCAGTTTCCCTATCAAGTAAAACTATCTATCAAGGAAGGCAAAAAATATTTCCAATGCAGTGGTTCGTTGATTAGCCACAATTGGGTCCTGACTGCCGCCCACTGCACGAACGGGTAAAAAACTTAAAAAAAATTACTTTATCCTCATAATATTCATTTTTTCAAGTTCCGATTCTGTCGAAGTGTTCTTGGGAGGCATTGAAAGTTCTGATTTCCGGGCGAATTTCTCAATCAAACCAAAATACATAATCATTCACGAAGATTGGGATAGGGATGATTTAAACGACATCTCACTTATCAGGATTCCATACATTAAATACTCAGAATACATTAAACCTGTCAATCTACCGAAAATTCAGCGATACTATAAGACTTACGTTGGTTTTAAGGCTATTGCTACCGGCTGGGGAGTTACATCGATTGCTTCTAACTCAAGCTCCGAAATACTTCAGTACGGTACAGTAAAGATCGTTAACAACAAAAAATGCAACGATACTTTTGACAACATTACGTCTTCCCAAATGTGCACTTTCGCCTCGAAAATATCTCTTTGCTTCGGCGACTCCGGTGGCCCATTGGTGATATTGCCCAGCAAGGTCCAGGTCGGAATAACGTCCTTCAACGTTGTAGGTTGCTTAAGCCCCAATGTCTTCACCCGCGTAACTAGTTTCCTCAAATGGATCAAGCGCCATACCGGTCTGCCGTTGTAATCTGATAACAAATCAAAATGTTCAAATTAGTATATTTTAAATCCAAAAAAATCTGGGTAATGCTCGATTCCAAGATTAGAATTCGAATTAAAGCGGATATACTTAAGTTCCTTATTGCAAAAAACTAATATTATACTAGCTAACTTAAATTAAACTATGTTAGTAAATAACAAGAAAATAAATACATAAATAAATAAATAATTAATAGTTATTAAAGTATTATTCAATATTAACCGAAATAAAAATAATTTTCTTCATGTTAAAATATATTATGAGTGTTACGATTTACGATGTATAAGGCGTTAACAGCTCAAATTTGAACTTGCAGCTGATAAGCGAAGCTTTTTCAGCAAAAGCTACAACTGAAAAAAAAAGCCATGTGAGTCACATAAATTAGTATGTTTTGTTAAAATTGCAGTACAAATACACAAATTAGATTCACATTTTACTCTTATTGTATTCAGAGGACGACAACATGCAGGAGTTCCTTGTATTTGCTTTGACCATGGCATATGTCTCGACATCGGCTTATAAAGATCAACCTGAAATTGATAATAGTTCCAATATTGGCAACATCCACGGGCATAATGCTTTGCCCTGTCAATTTCCCTATCAAGTCAGACTTTTGATGAAGAAAGACCAAGAACGTGGCTCTTTGATTGATCACCGTTGGGTTCTAACAGCCGGCAGATGCTCAATCGAGTTAGTGCCTTTTTCTATAGTGCCAAGAATTTTACTGTTCACTTGGGTAGCATTCGGCGATCCGCGCCTCTAGTAACCCGCTTTGCGTCTGAGAAAGATATAATCAGCCATCCACATTTTCATCGTATGTTCATGCACAACGACATCGCACTTGTCCGTATTCCATATGTTAAATACAACAAAAACCTTCATCCCGTTAAGCTACCGAAGATCCAATCACACTATCGAACCTACGCTGGTTCTGAGGCTATCTTTACAGGGTGGGGACCTACCACGAATACTTCCACCACTGAACCCGAGATACTTCGGTACGCTAAAGTAAAAGTCATGAAGAACGTAGAATGCAGGGCTAAAGCTTACAACTTCATTGGCTTTGAGCAAATCTGTGCTTCGGCCGCCTCTGGTGCATCGCCGTGGGACGGTGACGGTGGTGACCCATTGGTGGAGTTGCCAGGCTTCAGTCAGATTGGTATTACGTCCTTTGTAATAAAAAAGCAAGGTATTGCTGGCTTCACCCGAGTAACTAGTTACCTCGGCTGGATCAAGGAACATACCGGTCTTCCTTTGTAATACAGTCGGTGTGACTGTGATCGAACCTTTCCTTATAACTCTTTTATTGTTTATTATTAAAACCATAAACATTGTAAAATTCGCAAATATAAAATAAAAGTGATGTAAGAAAAGAAAATATGGTGTCTAAATTAACTAAAATTGATGACCAATTGAGGCTTTACAGAAGTATTGGTTGCTAAGTAAGCTGCAGCCGATTCTGCTCCACTGTGAGATAAATCCACATTCTAAAATTATACCACAAAGTATTTCTTAAATAATTTCACAATTAAATATTCAGAATTCTTAAATACCATATTATTGTTATTATTGGGAGACGGTCAAGAATTTATATACTTTATGGGGTCCTTCTGCCTGTTTTTGCAGAGACAAAGTTATAATACCCTTCTACCCTATGGATAGCGGGTATAAATACATAGTAGTGTAATCACTGGGTAATCCGATAAAACAAACTCGTGAAGGATAATACCATGAACATACACATTTTGAGAGTTTTCGCATGTTCAATTAAAAAAGACAATGATAGCCAATGATTTAAAAAAATGAAAGTTGAATAAAAATATTGTTCATCCAAAACAAGTTGTAATATGTAAATCGCATTAAATCCGTTAATAATCATATTACTACTATTCAACTGCCAGAAAATTCAATATCCGATAATAATAACGTGAGATGCATTATTGTTCATTTGGGTGTTTTTATACCCGCTACCCATAAGGTATCCATAGGGTATTATAACTTTGTGCCGGCAGGAAATGTATGTAACAGGTAGAACGAGGCGTCTCCGACCCTATTAAGTATATATATTATTGATCAGCGTCAACAGCCAAGACGATCTAGCCATGTCCGTCTGTCAGTCTATCTCTCTGTCCGTCCGTCCGTATGAAACACTGGATCTCAGAAATTATAAGAGCTATAATTTGTTATGTTTGCACGCAGATCAAGTTTGTTTAAAATTTTTGAATTTTGGTACATATAATAACAACTATGTATAGTAATTGTGATTCCTAATCAGATAAAATAATCAGATACAAATTGTGGAAGTTATTAAAGAAATAAATAAAGTAAATAAAACGCATATCTACTAGGCGTCGTTGTTGCTTTGGCTGACAATCTGGTATATTTTGCAGTTTTTGGTATATTTTCAATATGGTACTATATCGATATACCAAATATACAATTTGGTATATTTTCAGTATCTGTTGTAATTTGGTATATTTTAAGAAAAATACCACAATATTTTGCTTTTATTCAAAATGGGTAGCGGGTATCTCACAGTCGAGCACACTTGACTGTAACTTTCTTACTTGTTTTATGTGAATTCATAGAACACTAGCATATCACAACTGTAATTGCCAAACGAAATAAAGAACACAGATTAATTTCAAAATTTGCGAAACGAACCCGCATACACTTATTATTCAAGCTAGCCAGGTTGCCCGCATTACATTTTGATTTATGTACATATATTAATTGTTATAAAAGTATATTTTGCTTTGTTCCTTAAACCATGGAAAAATTCCCAAAATTAAAAACTAATTTTAAAACGAATTTATAAAATTATGACATAGACTATTGATGTACGCTGAAATTAACGCTTTGATCATATCAAATGCTAATCATTTTTAACTAAAATCTTATTGCTTTCGTGCCTCAAAGAAAGAAACGCCATATAGAAACAAAAATGCAATAATGTACCTAAAGCTTATATACATTTCGTATTTTCTTTAAACACCTAAATATCAGAGCCTACAAAAGAAAGATAAATTTTTGTAAACAGCCCGTTTATAAAGACTTTTACCTGTAGACTTTTACCCACGCCCACTTTCGTCCTCGCAAATGGAATAGCAAGCGTAATTTGAAGCTAGAGTGACGATTTTTGATATATACAATCATAAATACTGCCTTCATGATTCCTGGTTTTAATTGCGAGCAGATAAAAAATTGTATTATATAAGTTATTTAAGAAAAGGTTTTAACGGCTGCTGATTTCGGTCTTCATTTCTTTGAGCTATGGTAAATTATGAAAGTAATAGTTTATTTATATACCAAATATAGCCTTCTGTATTTGTTCTTGTTGTTGTAACCCGATACAACAAACTCGTGAAGGATATTACCATGAACATATATTGACAGACAATGATAGCCAATGTTTAAAAAAAAAATGAAGGTTGAACAAAAATATTGTTCATCCAAAACAAGTAAATGATCATATTACATATATATATATTGTAGGTAGGAAATAGACGAAACGCTTACTCTACTGCATTACCGTAAGAGCAGATTGTTTTAAAAATGAAATCAAATTCCATGTCAAACTTGCTCAACACCCAGAAAATTCAATATCCGATAATAATATCATGAGATTCATTATTGTTCATATGGGCGTTTTTGTTTATGTGAATTCATAGAACACTTTAGCATAACACATTTGTAATTGCCAAACGAAAAAAAAGAACTCAGATTAATTTTAAAATTTGCGAAACGAACCCACATATGTACACTTATTATTCAAGGTAGCCAAGTTGCCCCGCATTACATTTTGATTTATGTACATATTGTTATAAAAATATTGTATTTGCTTTGACCCTGGCCTTCGTCTCGCTGGTTTCAACGGCATCGGTCCTTCAGGATCAAGCCAAGAATGTTGGCCTGGTCAGTTCCCCTGTCAAGTCAAAGTAATGGCCGATAAAGGCCAACGGGCTAATTGTGGTGGCTCCTGTATTGACCACAATTGGGTTTTGACTGCTGCCAGCTGCATAGCAGAGTAAGTTGGAAAGTCCTTAACGAAACAGTTCTTAAATAATCATGGTGCCGTATTGTTGTGCACTGTTAACAGCTCATCTGCTCCGGTCTTGCGCATAGTCAGTAAGAAAGACATCATCGAATTCAAGGACATTGACGATTCTATTCCTTTCGCCGATATCTCGCTTCTTCGCATTAAACATGTTGAATACAACAAAAACATTCAACCCGTTAAGCTACCGAAGATCCAATCACACTATAAAATCTACGCTGGTTCTGAGGCTATCATTACAGACTGGAGAGATACCTTTAACGCTTCCAACCCTAAGCCCAAAATACTCCAATACGGTAAAGTCGAAATCATAAACAATACAGATTGCAGGGCTTTATATGGAAAAGAAATAGTTTCCTCTGCTCTCATCTGCTCTTCGGCTGCCTCGGATGTATCCCCATGGAACGGCGACTCTGGTGGCCCACTGGTGCAATTGCCCAGTTTGGTCCAAGTCGGTATAACCTCGTTTTACACCCCCGATAACCAATTAGGATACCCCGCCGTCTTCACCCGGGTTACATTTTTCCTCGAGTGGATCAAGCAACACACCGGTCTCCCTTTGTAATCGATGACTTCAATTTAACCTTAAGATGCTACCCATAAGGGGCTAACTAATCAATTTACTTTATATAATTTTAACGATGCAACTTCGCCGTACGAATTAAATAAATAAATATTCACATTGCATTTACATATTACTTAAACATATTACTGTATTATAAGCGATGCGATAGACTCCTCCAAGACGTCTGTTGCAGACTCGCAAGTGATTATTATTTAAAGAATCTTTCAAAAATAAATTTTAACGGTTCAACCCATACCGAGTGAAAAATCTATTAAAGGCCTAAAGCACGTCTATTTAAGCCCTTGCAATCCAGTAAATGCGAAAGGTCGGACACATAAAATGGATCCACAACATTGCTCTGAAAGGAAAATATGATGAAATGTATGAATTTTTAAGTCATCAAACATAAACAGCATAGAGTTAGAAATCATACCAACCTCATAAAATATTTGTATTCTTGGTCAGCTTACCCATAGAGTATTATAACAAGTATTATAACTTTGTGCCGGCAGGTACATAACAGGTAGAAGAAGGCCTGTACCATACCAAATATATAATTTTTCACATTTTTAATATTTTTGAGGTATATTATTTTGGTATAATTTGAGAATATTACCGCAATATTTTAGTTTTATTCGAAATGGGTAGCGGGTATCTTAGAGTCGAGCACACTCGACTCTAGGTTTCTTACTTGTTTTATAATATAGGTTGTACAGAGTTGTGGCTTGTATGAGAAACCAAAAAAAACAAAATAGTAGTATTATATTTATACACATTTTTATCGATCATGTGAGCTTGCCAGCATACAGCTAATGTTGCCAAACCGAAGAAAGATTTTTATATTTATTTATACACATTTTTGGCGATTATGTGGGTTTGCCAAGATGCATATGTACATATGTATGCAGCTTAGCTCATATTGCTAAAATTAACATTCCAGCGATAAGTCATCCCTACCTACGACATGCTATAAAAGGCGTTGGTAAAATTAGTTACGCTCATAGTCCTCAAAACGGTTGAACATGAAAGTGATCGTTGTATTTGGTTTGGCCTTCGTCTACGTCTCGGCATCGGTTCATCAAGATCAACCCGAGATTTATCATCATAACGAGCTACAGGATATTTCCAATGTTGAAATCATCAACGGACATAACGCTTCGCCCGGTCAGTTTCCCTACCAAGTCAGACTATTTATCAAGAAAAGCAGAAAATATTTCGGATGCAGTGGTTCGTTGATTAACCACAATTGGGTCCTGACTGCCGCCCACTGCACGAACGGGTAAATGAAAAAAGCTTTCAAAAAAATGCCTGTTACCTCATCATACTCATTTTTTGTAGTTCCGATTCTGTCCAAGTGCTCTTGGGAGGCATTGAAAGTTCTGATTTCCGGGCGAAATTCTTAATCAAACCAAAATACATAATCATTCACGAAGATTGGGATGATTATTATAAATTAAACGACATCTCACTTATCAGGATTCCATACATTAAATACTCAGAATACATTAAACCTGTCAATCTACCGAAAATTCAGCGATACTATAAGACTTACGTTGGTTTTAAGGCTATTGCTACCGGCTGGGGAGATACATCGATTGCTTCTAACTCAAGCCCCGAAATACTTCAGTACGGTACAGTAAAGATTATTAACAGCAAAAAATGCAGCGATACTTTTGGCAACATTAAGTCTTCCCAAATGTGCACTTTTGCCTCGAAAATATCTATTTGCTTCGGCGACTCTGGTGGCCCATTGGTTTTATTTCCCAGCAAGGTCCAGGTCGGAATAACGTCCTTCGTACCGGGTAATTGCTCTAGCCCCAATGGCTTCACCCGCGTAACTAGTTTCCTCAAATGGATCAAGCGCCATACCGGTTTGCCTTTGTAATCTGATAATAAATAAATATGTTCAAATTAGAATAAGTCAAATCTAAAAAAAACTGGGTAATGCTCGATTCCAAGATTAGAATTCTAATTGAAGCGGACATACTTAAGTTTCTTATTGCAAAAAAACAAATATTAACCTATGTTAATAAAAACAAAAAAAATAAATACATAAATAAATAAAGTATTATCCAATATGAACCGAAATAAAAATGATTATCCTCATGTTTAAATATGTTATATTATGTGTGTTACGAGTTGCGATAATGCATTAACAGCTCAAATCTGAACTTGCAACTGATAAGCAAAGCTTTTCCCCCCGAGCTGATTTTTTTCAGCAAAAGCTAAAACTGAAAAAAAGCTAATTGTTATTATTTATATAACCATGTGAGTCACATAGATTAGTATGTTTTGTTAAAATTGCAGTTCAATTACACAAATTAGATTCAATTTTTACTCTTATTGTATTCAGAAGACGACAACATGCAGGAGTTCCTTGTATTTGCTTTGACCATGGCATATGTCTCGACATCGACTTATCAAGATCAACCTGAAATTGATAATAATTCCAATATTGGCAACATCCACGGGCATAATGCTTTGCCCTGTCAATTTCCCTATCAAGTCAGACTTTTGATGAAGAAAGACCAAGAACGAGCTTACTGCGGAGGCTCCTTGATTGATCACCGTTGGTTCCTGACTGCCGGCAGCTGCACAGTCGAGTAAGTGAAAAGTTTTTAATGTAATGATTCTTAAAATTTAATTCCTATTTTTTCTAGTGCCGATAATGTCACCGTTCAGTTGGGTAGTCAGAACTCAAGCCCATATGCGACGCACATAGTCAACAAGAAAGACATCATCGCATTCAAGGACTTTAACGATTCTATACTTTTTGCTGATATCTCACTAATTCGCATTCCATATGTTGAATACAACAAAAACATTCAACCCGTTAAACTACCCAAGATCCAACCACACTTTCGAACCTACGCTGATTCTGAGGTTGTCATTACAGGCTGGGAAAATACCTTTAATGCTTCAAGCCCAGATGGCGAAATATTCCATTATGCTATATTAAAAATCATAAACAACACAGATTGCAGGGCAGTATATGGAGAAATAATTTCCTCTGCCCTAATCTGTGCTTCTACCTCCTCGGATATATCCCCATGGATAGGCGACTCCAGCTCTAGCTCGTGTGCTTTGGGGGTGGTGATCTTGCTTGCACAAATCGATCCTATTTTGCGCTGCGCAGAGACTAGAATTGAGCGTGCTGCGACAAAATATAAGCTAGAACACTAACCGGAAGAGAAATAAAAATATTTTCTTCTACAGAGAAAGAGAGAGAGAGAGAGAGAGAGAGAGAGAGAAAGAGAGAGCGAGAATCAGGCCATAATCTTATCACCGGTGTTGCGTGATAAGGATCCCCACCCACCCTACGATCACTGAGTGATACCTTATGAGCCTTAGGACTGTGGAGCCTACGGCATGGTTCGGCTAAACAAAAAAGAGATTATTTCATATTTAAATTGATGTAATTAAAGAAAAAAATATAAAAAGAGATAATACACTATAAAATACGAATAAAAAGTAATTATGACAATGAGTAATACTTTATATAATAGTTATATTCTAAATCTATTTATTTTTAAATTGTATTCGAGCGTTTTAAATGGTCGTGCTATATTTGTTTTGTTTAATAGTTTCAATTTTTAATTGTATAATTTGTTTCTCGATTTCATTAAATTTTGTTTTTTAATCAACAACTTTTCATTTTTGATTAGTTTAATCTTTGAGCAACTTTTATTATTAACTTTTTCGTTTTTTTTTTAACCGAAAACAAATTATAAATTAATTCCTACAAATATTTAATTCATATTCATTTCACTTTCTTTCTAATTTTTGATACTGATTAATTTCCATTGCTTTTAACAAACAAAAATTTCTTTTAAAAAATGTATCCGCAAAACTTATTTTTTTAACATTCGCAAACTATTTATACCCGCTACCCATAGGGTACAAGGGTATTATAACTTTGTGCCGGCAGGAAATGTATGTACAAGGTAGAAGGAGGCATCTCCGACCTTATAAAGTATATATATTCTTGATCAGCGTCAACAGCCGAGACGATATAGCCATGTCCGTCTGTCCGTCTGTGTGTCTGTGTGTCTGTGTGTCTGTCCGTCCGTCCGTATGAAACACTGGATCTCAGAGACTATAAGAGATAGAGCTATACATTTTTTTCGACAGCATTTGTTATGTTTGCACGCAGATCAAGTTTGTTTCAAATTTTTGCCACTCCCACTTCCCCCCCGCAAATCAAAAAAATCGAATAACACGCGTAATTTTAGAGCTAGAGCTGCGAGTTTTGGTATATACAATAATTACTATAGTAGTTAAGATTCCTGAAAATTCCTAAAAAATCAGATAAAAATTGTGGAAGTTATTAAAGAAATACTTTTGTATGGGCAAATACGCCTACTTACTAGGGGTCTGAGTTGCTTTGGCCGACAATCTGGTACATTGTGCCGTCTATGGTATATTTTGAATGGTGTACTATATCGATATACCAAAAATACCATTTGGTATATTTTTAGTATTTTTAAGCATTTTCGGTATATTTTGAAAATGATACCGCAATATTTTGCCTTTATTAAAAATGGGTAGCGGATATCTCACAGTCGAGCACACTCGACTTTCTTACTTGTTTTTTTTGTTTTTGTGTTGCACTCTTGTTTTAATATTCACAATTTCATTTTGCATCGCACTTTTACTAATTGTGTTATTTATTTTATTTTATTATTTTTTTTTTGTTTGTTAACCTATCAGTGCTGCGTTTACTTAATGTTTACGATCGTATGTGTAACTTGTTTTTATACGTGTTAACGCTTCGCTTTTGATTTGATTTATTCTTATCTAAATTCTTACTTTGTTGCAATTTGTTCTTAATTTATTTGTAGACAATAGCACCCTCTTTCAACTTAATTTCTTTGAACTAGGTTTAACTTTAACTTTAACTTTTAACTTTGTTGTGAACTTTTAAATTTTAAATTATTTGTGTACAATAGTAATGCACTTTCGTTTTCATTTCCATGTAGTATTTGAATTTTAACTTTCTTTCAACATTTTTACATTTTCTTTATGTGCGATAGCGCTACACTTTTTATCTCGGTTGTTTAATTATATTCAATAGACTTTGCTGCACTTGCGTATTAGATTGCTCAGTTTATACAATTAGGTTTAAATCATCTTCAGCACAGCACTTAAGAACAAAAACACACTCAGGAAGGGCCACCCGCTGATCGAAGACAGAAATCCTTGCGATCCTACGAAGAGGTTGCCATGCTGCTAATGGTTAGAGTTGGCGCCTAAGGGCGCTCCGTTGGACAGGCGGTAGCCTGTAGAGACGCTCCGCTGGCCAAAATGGGCCTGTTGAGGTGCTCCGCTGGCCGAAAGGGCCTGCAAGGGTGCTCCGCTGGCCGCAAGAGACTGATGCCTTCGACGAAGCAAAATGGCTGTCTGTTTCGACAGGCGCTCCAATAAGCCAAGAAGCAAGGTCTCACAAAAAGGAATAAAACAATCCTGCAAAACCAACTATTATAAAAACTGAAGCCTATACCGACTTAATAAAACTTTTCTTTTACCAGGGCTCGATGCCTTAAAATTTAAAATTGGCTTAAATTTTGCACCAGAAAAATAATAAAACCCGAACCGGCTAATGTTAAGTTGGCCGCGCTGAAGCTGGTGCAGCAGTCGCAAACGTCAAAGCTGAGCTTTCAAATGAAACCGATGCACAACTTCAAAGTCAGCTTAACAGTAGCTTTATTGTACTAGTGTAAGCTCGGCTTAACTGCAGATTTAACGTACAACTTTAAGTTCAGCTTAACAGCAGTTTAAGCTAATTCGACAGACTAAATAAGCCTATTTTTTGGAAGCACAATAGAGGCTAACTAAGACCTCATTTCGAGTTAGAAGAAGGGCATACTTTCAGGCCCTGGATAAAACAAAACTTAATCTGGCTTAAGTCTAACATACTTTTAGGGACTACCTACAACAAAATCAATCTCGATTTAAACCTAGCAAACTTTAAGGCCGAATTCAATGCCTGTTGCTTTAGGCGCCGTTAGACACTTAACGCGTCTTTCAAATTTAGGCCTTTTGATATTTCTTAAATTTCAATTATTTAAATTTCTTAAAAATTATCTTTACGTCACAACAACAGAATGATCGCTATTGCCATATCCGCATCTCTCTGTTCTATTTGAAAACGCATATTTCTACAACTATGTATTAGATAGAGATATCGAACTTTAGCGATAATATAAATGTTCAAAACAGAACTTTTGCTCATCTTCGACTTTGCATTGAAATATTTGAAAATGTGTTGAGAGTAAATGTAAAAACCGCTTATATTAGTTAAATCTAATATTTTCCCTATAATAAAATGTGAAGAAAACATACTTTTATAGACTTTGAATTTTTTGGCAGCGGTTGCAGTTTCTGGAGAATTACCCATATGTTTATTATTAGAGGTATTATGTAATTTTATATTTATTTATACACATTTTTGTCGATTATGTGGGTTTGCCAATGTATGTTTAGCTGATATTGCTAAAATTAACATTCCAGCGATAAGTCATCCCTACCTACGACATGATATAAAAGGCGTTGGTAAAATTAGTTACTCTCATAGTCCTCAAAACGGTTGAACATGAAAGTGCTCGTTGTATTTGGTTTGGCCTTGGTCTACGTCTCGGCATCGGTTCATCAAGATAAACCCGAGATTTATCATCATAATGAGCTACAGGATATTTCCAATGTTGAAATCATCAACGGACATAACGCTTCGCCCCGTCAGTTTCCCTATCAAGTCAAACTATCTATCAAGGAAGGCAAAAAATATTTCCAATGCAGTGGTTCGTTGATTAGCCACAATTGGGTCCTGACTGCCGCCCAATGCACGAGCGGGTAAATGAAAAAAGTTTTCAAAAAATTACTGTAACTTCATAATATTAATTTTTTCAAGTGCCGATTCTGTCGAAGTGTTCTTGGGAGGCATTGAAAGTTCTGATTTCCTGGTGAAATTCTTAATCAAATCAAAATACATAATCGTCCACAAAGATTGGGATGATTATTATAAATTAAACGACATCTCACTTATCAGAATTCCATACATGGAATACTCAGAATACATTAAACCTGTCGAGCTACCGAAAATTCAACCACGCTATAAGACTTACGCTGGTTCTGAGGCTATCGTTACCGGCTGGGGAACAACATCGAAAGATTCTACCACATTTTCCAAAATACTTCAGTACGGTACAGTAAAGATAATTAACAACAAAAGATGCAGTGATACTTTTGCCACCATTAAGTCTTTCGAAATCTGCACTTCCGACTCGAAAATATCTTTTTGCGACGGCGACGGTGGTAGCCCATTGGTGATATCGAACAGTAGTGTTCAGGTCGGAATAGCGTCCTTCCTACCGGACAATTGCGCTAGCCCCAATGGCTTCACCCGCGTAACTAGATTCCTCAAATGGATTAAGCGCCATACCGGTCTGCCTTTGTAATCTGATAACAAATCAAAATGTTCAAATTAGTATATTTTAAATTTTAATAAAAAAATCTGGGTAATGCTCGATTCCAAGATTAGAATTCGAATTAAAGCGGATATACTTATTCCAAAAAACTAATATTATACTAGCTAACTTAAATTAAACTATGTTAGTAAATAACAAGAAAATAAATACATAAATAAATAAATAATTAATAGTTATTAAAGTATTATTCAATATTAACCGAAATAAAAATAATTTTCTTCATGTTTAAATATATTATGAGTGTTACGATTTACGATGTATAAGGCGTTAACAGCTCAAATTTGAACTTGCAGCTGATAAGCGAAGCTTTTCCCCCCGAGCTGATTTTTTCAGCAAAAGCTAAAACTGAAAAAAAAGCCATGTGAGTCACATAAATTAGTATGTTTTGTTAAAATTGCAGTACAAATACACAAATTGGATTCAATTTTTACTCTTATTGTATTCAGAGGACGACAACATGCAGGAGTTCCTTGTATTTGCTTTGACCATGGCATATGTCTCGACATCGACTTATCAAGATCAACCTGAAATTGATAATAGTTCCAATATTGGCAACATCCACGAGCATAATGCTTTGCCCTGTCAATTTCCCTATCAAGTCAGACTTTTGATGCAGAAAGACCAAGAACGTGCTTACTGCGGCGGCTCTTTGATTGATCGCCGTTGGGTCTTGACAGCCGGCAGCTGCACAGTCGAGTAAGTGGAAAAGTTTTGAATGAAATGATTCATAAAATTCCTACTTTTTTTTAGTGCTGATAATGTCACCGTTCAGTTGGATAGTCAGAACTCAAGCCCATAAATATTAAGTCTTCACAGGTGAATTTAATATTCAAACAATTATTACAATAGGGAACTGGAATTGTTTTACAACTTCAACGTGACACTTTCAGTGCTAATAGCATTGTAGATAAATGTATTATCAATTGGTTTGTATTGTTTGGTAATGATCTTGATAACCTCCTGGGCCGCACAACCACCTGCAAAAGCGAAAACAAAAATATAAATTGTGGAAAGCCATAAGCAATCTAAGCACATTTACCAATGAAAGCAGAGACCGCATGCAGCTCGGCGCCACCATAGCGACAAATCTCATGGAGCACATCATCGCTGAGGTTCACATGCAAGCCCAGATCATTGAGCATTTTGCTGGCAATGCTCTTGAGACGTCCGATGTCCTGTTCGACGGCACATTCGCCGGGAATGCTGCCGCACTCGCTGAGGAAACGCTCATAGGCGCGCAGGGCAAAGTTGTAGGCGGTTAAAGTGCCCTGTAGTTCATTGTCCTCCACTGTAGATATCAAAAATAAAAGCGATGATTATATATACATACTTATACTTATTGATAAGTAATATGGTATTAACGCAAAACTGATAAATTCAAATTTTCGACCGTGTTAAAAGATTTATAAAAATTTAACGGACAATTAAAGGATGCTTAATAAAGACAACAACCAGTTATACCGCTCAACCATATTTCAACAATAGATACAGCTAGGAAGACAATATAATAACAGATTTCTCCTACTCCTTTCAAAACTCCTACTCAAATTCAAAATAAATTAAAATTTGTCAGAAACTCTACTATAGCGAGTATTTCAACTAATGCTTACCGATGACAACAACCAGCTGTGATTTCAAAACATATTTGAAACAAACTCGTTGAATACAATCATTATTTCATACATACCTAAGGGCAGCAGGCGACAGCTCTTCTCGTACTCATCGGCAATGCGTGTGCCTCGGAGGATAGCCAAACCCGACGCTTCGCGGCACAGCAAACGCACAGTGCGTTCATCTATGCTGTCTGCTGGCAGAGACAGCTGCTTGAGATAGTCCTGGCATTTGTGATAGACCTGATCTGCATCCTGCAAAGCTTGTTGCCGATAGATATGCTGCAGGGCAATGTAAGAGTCTGTGTTGGCTGTCATATCAGGCAGCACGCCTGCCAGTGGCAGCAGCCCCTTGTTCTCCTCCACCACAAAATGCTTCAATGCCTTGGCCATAATCCAGAAAACGTCACTCTGGATAATCATAAAATATTGTTAAGAACACTTTTGCTTCTGCTACTCTACCTTTTTATGCAGCTGCTCGCAGGCATCATCCTCGAATATGGCCTTGAGCGAACTGGGCACCACACCAGCGCCAAATGCTGTGTTTACTGCCTTGATTGCCTCCTCATAGTTCTCCTCATCCGATTTCATCTCCTCTCTGATTGCTTCACGTAGCTTTGTCTTCTCTTTGTAATTGGTGGGCGCCTGTCGTCCGTCGCCTTGCTGTTTCTGCCAAACCTTCAAATATTTGTAGAGCACCAACAGCCATGGCACTTTATTGGTCACTTCTGTGGCTTCCAAATGATCGTGCAACGCTTCAAATGGTTGCTCCAAGCGCAAATCGTATTGACGATTGTCTGGGTGCGCTTCGACCACACAATGCTCCTTCAATTGCAGGCGAATGGTGCCCAGCATACCCAGGGAACGGCAATAGACAAAGGGCACATTGGATTCCCACAAACGATTCGCCAGCAGCAGCAATGATTGCTCATTTAGATTGGAGGCAATTACCAAATTGAAACTATCAAAGAAATTGGGACGATTCGCCAGAATGTAGTCCACACTCTCGTCCACATAATCGCCATCCACATCGGGATTGAGTTCCTGTAGCAATTGCTTGCAGGCCAAAGCTTTGGATTGCCCCAAATGGCTACTGTCTAAGAAGAAACTATACGCAAGCTTTTAATAATTAACAGTGAACTAAATTGGACTTTATTTTTTCCTTACTTGTTGCCTAAGTCTTCCTCCTTTACGGTGCTGCCATCGGCTATGGTGAAGCCACCAATTCCAGGCAACACGAGTCCTTTGGCCACCTCACAGCCCACAGCCGTCACATTAACCAAACAAATTGTGGCCGCCTCCAGCAATGTTTGTCCGTGTTCGCCCCATAGTCTGTATTGCAAGTTCTTGGCATTAATTGCATTTGACACTTATATATGTGCTGATAGTTACCTGATTTGTCTATCATATTTTTTGCTTTTATCGGATAATTCCGGTGATTTGGGTGGAGCGGGCGAAGACATTTTACAAAGTGCCGGTTGCCAAATAAAAAATTGCAATAGTAAAACAAGTGTTGCAAAAAGCTACACACTGTTTTATCGATAAGTTTTTTTTATCGCACAAAAAAGAACGAATTCAAAAGAGGTATAATATTCAAAACATTATTTATTAAATAATACGTTTTACATTTCACATTATTCACATCGGTTTTTGTTTAGCTTCTGTATTGTAAAATTTATTTCGTTAAATTTGCGGATCTTCTTAATCAACTACATACAAGAAATCAGTCTTTACAAACAAATTGTATTAACTTATAGAGTTGTCTAACATAACGGCAAAAATAATACCAAGTTCTGAGCAAAACCATAATTGTTGTTGGAGGTTACTAACGATTAATTTCTTTCTTTAACTATTGTACATAAATGATGCTAAAATTATTTTTTGTTTTTGTTAGTACATTCAACTTGGTAGATTAATTGTATATTAATACCGCATCTCTAGCAGCCGTGTTGCTCGTTTTTCAACACTAGTTCGCCACATATGTTTTACAAATTACGCTTTGGTACATCATTCGCGTTGTAATTTCACAACGACATTGCATTTGTTGGGCTACATTTTTGTCGTGCTTGGAAATAAAATAGCATTTAAATTAAATACATATTAAAATTATCACCGAGAGAATGCCGGCCAGGAGAAGTACTGCAGGAACGTCAAGAGGCAGCGCAAGCGGTGAGACAAGTCCACAGTCAGAGGATCCCGCATACAAGTTGAAAAGAAAGAAGAATAATGAGGTAAGTGAGCAGAAGCAACAAATAACAACAGACCCAAAATAGCATCTGGCTGTAATTTCTATATATATTTTTAATTTTATAGGCGGTGCAGCGCACGCGTGAGAAGACACGACAATCGGCTGTGGAGCGTAAGAAGCGCATAGAAAAGCTAAAGGAAGAGAACATCAAACTGACGCAAAGCATCAAATTGGAAAAGAATCATATTAATGTACTGCGTAAAATGATCATAAACGGTCGCAAGAACGAGGAACAGGATCGCCTTATAGACGAGATCTTGAATAACCCCGAATACGCTGACGACAATAGAAGGAACGACGACGACCCCGTTTCGGATATAAAATGACGAACGAACAATTAATACTTATTTACTTAATATTATTCACATATTTTTAAGCATATTTATGTATATACGATACTAACCATCGTAGACATCGAGCTTTTCCATGTGCAATGAGAAAACCTCATCCATTTTGTTTATCCTCCAAGTTGTAATGCAGAAATGTAATTAAAAGTTCTTATCTGTTTGCCTCCAGCCGCTTCAGTCTTGTTTTCTTTGTTATTGTTGTTGCTTTGCTTTGCTTTGGTCACTCACTTCCGCCTTCTGGCAGCAGGGCATTGATTTATTGCACTTTTCATGTAAGTATGTGTATGTCTGCATGTGCGAGTGTATTGGTAAACGTTCAAATTTAGTCTGCACTATCTTTTTTGTGCTAAATTACTGCCGGGCGTGTATTATTTTTATTTATAGTTAACTATTTTTATGTGCTCTTAAAACGAGCAAATTTTCAACTGACAATTTCTGTTCGTTAACCATGTAATTAGCACCCCCGGTGCGTTTTGCCAGCAATTTAATAAAACTGTTGTTGCTGCCTGAATTTGAATGGAGGAAACGTCACATGCCCGAATGAAAGCACAGCAAACTCTATTTTCAATTTAATTGACGTCGAGTGTGTGCTTACAACAATTTGTCTGATTCACGTATGTGGCATTTGACCATGTCATTTAGCTTTTTTCTCGTATTTCCATTTATATTTTCACGTAACTTATTGTTGTATGTTTGTTGTTGTTGTTGCTTTATTTATTTATTATTGTTGTTAGAGATGAGGAAAACATCGATAACAAAATCGATTGATCAATGTTTAAAGAAATCGATTTTGCATTTGCAAACAGCGGTGCTTCCGAAAAAATTTGATATAAATTTATATTTCAGTTTGTTCTTTATTTGATAATTTATTATTATCCAGAAACAATCCACTTTACTACGAGCTGCTCAGATTTATTTTCGAAATATGCAAAATACTGATAACATAAAGGAAAAATTGGCAACAGCAGATTGAAGCGAAGTACCTTAAAAAGTATTTCAAAAGTACTCCAGTATTTTAATCCAAAATAAATATATTACACTAACCACATCATTGTCATTTTCCCATGGCCAGTTAACAGAGTTTAACACCATGCGTTTGTTGTTAACGCAGACTTTACAGAGCTAAGACATCGATTTTTTGCTATCCCTTTCGATCAATGCTGCTATGAACTTTCAATCGATAAGCAGTTTCTACTCTACATGTAACGGCAGCCATTTCAAATTTTATGTGTTTCAAATTTTAAATGTTTATTTTATTTGTAGCGTGTTATAAAAATTAAAATATAAATAATAAGTAATTATGCTGCTGCCTTCACAGAACTACGTACCCAAATTGCAAAGCAACTCGAACATCTATTTGCTGAAACGCCGCATTGCCGAAGATGGCACAAAAACGCAAACAAAACTCTTCCAGGCCTTCCGCAATGATATCCAAGACCACAAGCAGCCAGTCGAAGCCAGTCAAGAGTGCCGAAGACATATCCAGATCTACTAGTGATCAATCTCACAAAAAACATGGAATTCGCAGCTTCTTCAAGATTTTACCTTTCCTGCCGCGATTCAAGCGGAAAACAAAGACCAATCAGCGGAAAGTGTCTCAAATAAGTCGTATTAAAATACGTTCAAGTTCATCCTTAACCAATCATGATAAACGCAAGCTGATACGACTCTACCAAAGCCAAGAGAACCTCTATAATCCCAATCATCCCGATTATGGCGATTCCAATTGTGAGGATTCAAGCTACGCAAAAATTTCCAGCTTCTTTCCGAGCAAAACATGCCAAGAGATCCAGAGCTACATTCATGAGCTGCGTCTGCTCTTCGAACGCGAATATATCGTTATTGAGAATGGCTATCGAAGATTTGGCGAACTATTGAAGCCATCCATCAAATATTACAATGAATTTCTATTCTTGGTGCCTTTTCTACGCTTTAGTTGGGACAGTGCAGCTTATTTACCGCCAAAGGAAACCTGCACAGACGACTTCATCTCGTACAATAGTTGCACCTCTGATGGCACTGATCGCATTATGTCCAGCGGCGATGACTTGATTGGAGAGCATCTTAATCGCTCGTCAGCTGGTAAATGTTTTTTCTTCGGCAAGAAGAAGCAGACCAAGAAGAATGCCAAGAGCGAGGACGATTTAGTGCCGAAAGAGAAGCCTCCTGCTGTCTTGGATGCCAAGCAAACATTGCCTGAGAAGCCAGATCCAGAAACTGCCTCATCGCCGCAGAAGCGATTATCAAGGCATAGTGAGGAGATGGCAAAAAATGGCAAGACCGTGGAAGAGCATCACGATACGCCAAGGAAGTCAATAACCGAGCATCACGATGCGCCAAGGAAGTCAATAACCGATCATCACGATGCGCCAAGAAAGTCAATAACCGATCATCACGATGCGCCAAGGAAGTCAATAACCGATCATCACGATGCGCCAAGGAAGTCAATAACCGATCATCACGATGCGCCAAGAAAGTCGCTAACCGAAGAGCAACATGCGGCACAGAAGTCCAAATCCGATCACAAAGATGCGTCACATAAGCAATTCTCTTTTGGCAAAAAAACGCCAGCTCAGCAGAAAGGTTCAACAGAATTGTCAGAGCAGGGCAGCCTTGAAGCCAGGCGAGATTCCTCCAATAAGCGACTATCCTGGAAATCAGATCTATCAAGCGGCAAATCTCAAGAACCTCTAGACACAAGGAAATCTGTGCAATCAACTAGATCATCTCAAGCCTCAACTTCAGTTCATCGCGGCAGCGTAGATCGTGCCCCATATCAGGTCAACTCGTACTATTCCGATAGTCAGAGTGCAAAAACAAGCCTGCTGCAGCAACAGCAGCGAAGACCATCACAGCAATCGCAACCAACCTATCCGGGCAATCAAGAGCAACTGAATATGTTGTGTGAGATGATTAAAATAGAGCTGAGTGCATCGCCGGATTTCATCTACTACGATGCCAAGTGGCGCATCATTGAAATACTGCGTGAGGTGCAAAAACGCAACATGATTCACAGCAAAACCGATCCAACTGCATGCAAAAGCCTAGAGTCTTCGTCAGCTGGTCGAAGAGAATCGCAGGCGCAGAAACAGCATTGCAGTTGTTTAGCGACAACCAATTGTCTCATCAACCGGGAGGCGACTCCTATACAACGCATCCCCTGTCCAGCGAATGCCACACGTTGTCCCTACTGCTGCAAGCACTGAGAGCGCCTTCCATTTCTTACGTTATCAGTTGGATCAGCTGATCGACGTCCCTGACCAAGTTTTGTGGGAGAGCGATAAGCGAAAGTTAAAGCGACATTTGTGCTTATCTTTTGGACAGTTTCTCAACAACTGCAAGCGAAGATGGAAGCGTTGCTCAACAGCTCCAAGTTGCTGCAGCATTGGCCCACTATAGCGCTAGGAGTGCTTCTGGCGTTGACCATCACATACCTAAGACAAAGAAGACGAGTGATTAAAAAGGAATTGGAAGGCGAAGAAGATATTGCAGGTAAAAACACTAATCAGTCTACTATTGTTGTGTATTAATAACGTTGTCCACTTCAGTTAACTTTCCTCAGTCAACTGCCGATGATGACTTGCAGCCCGCTTTGGAGGAGAAGCCGCATATTCTCTTTGTGCCGGGCCAGAGTCTTAATCCCAATGGCGCCAGACGCTTCTACGAGCTCATGCGTGGACGTCGTAGCGTACGTGCCTTCAATCCACACAAGCAGCCATCGCAGGAGGTCATTGAAGATTGCATACGTGCGGCGGGCACAGCACCAAGTGGCGCCCACACCGAACCCTGGACGTTTTGTGTGATCGTAGATTCGGAAATCAAGCAGACGGTGCGGCAGATAGTGGAGCAGGAGGAGTATATTAACTACAGCCAACGCATGCATGCACAGTGGGTGACGGATCTGCGACCACTGCAAACAACGTCCACAAAGCCGTATCTTAGTGATGCTCCATATCTCATTCTGATCTTTAAGCAGACGCACGGATTGACGGCGGATGGGCGTAAGAAACTGCACTATTATAATGAGATATCCACTTCGATAGCAGCTGGTATGCTGCTCTGCGCCTTGCAAGCAGCTGGGCTCTGTTCGCTGGTCACCACGCCCTTAAATTGTGGACCCGCCCTGCGGCGTTTGCTCGATCGCCCGGCAAACGAGAAACTTTTAATTTTGCTAGCAGTTGGTTATGCAGCCGAAGACTGCAAGGTACCAGACTTGGAACGCAAGTGTTTTGAAGACATCATGGTGAAATATTAATTACATTTCGATGCGCTCACTTTAAATCTCAGTTAATTTAATTAAATTCAGCTCCATAGCCCAGCTACAAAAAGAAAAGTATTTGAATTAATAGTGGTGGCTCGTCGATATCGACTATTGTGACTGCTGACAAAACAGCTGTAACTGTCAGTCACGATCAATGTTTAATTTGAGGTTCTAGATATACATAGATATAATTGTCAGTCACGATCAATTCTTAATTTGTGGACCTACATGCAGATGTTATTTCTATTTTTTTTCTGCAATGTATTATTATATAAAAATTAAATTAATTCAGTTTGATTCGATTGTTCACAAAATAAGGGTTTACCTATCGATATTCCCTCAATAGGCATGAGTGACCAAAGAAATGGAAATGTAAGATTTTGGTATTCAAAGTAGAAGTTCCATTCTTAGTCAATTCTTTTTCGACTTTGAATTTTAACTATTAAAATGCATCGATTTTAAATTTAAGTAATGAATAATATAGTGGTTTGCTTGTAAAAATCATACAAAAGGCTATTTCAAAACAGCGATAGTATAAATGGTATATTTTCGACGCAAATTAATACATTTTCAGATGGAAGATGCGGTAACGTTTGCAGCGAGTCATTTTATAAATAACTTCAATGTGTTCGGTGGCGCCGTCGGGGAATTTAGCAAAATAACTAGAGAACCGAGTGAATAAATAAATAAATGTTACTAAATTGTTGAAAGTTATGTGCACTTGCAATCGTTTAAACAAAATGCGGGCTTGCAGATACATTTCGAATAATCATAAACGTGTGCGTTACTGTCGATGCAACAGCAGCAGCAAATAAGTGGGAAAGAATGAGAGTGCAAAGCAGATGGCAAAGAGCGTCGCGCCGCATTGGTGTTGGTTTGTGTGTGTGCTCAAGTGCGTGTGTGTGCATATAAAGTAGAAAGCGGCGGTAAAAACTTGTAAAAACCACACACATATTATACATAGATATATTTATATATATACATATGTCTACAACAAATACTATAAGGTTTTTATTTCCGACGAGATCGATTTTATCGTCAATTGGAATTTAAAATAAGTCGCACTTATTGCACTCCAGAGAATCTGCAAGTCAAAACAAAACAAACGTGAAACGTAGCCGAAAAACGCCTGCGAGTGTGCGTGTGAGAGTGTGAGTAAGAAAGAGGCAAATCAAAAAATATAGTGCATACGAAGAGCAAGCGCAAAACGTAATCGATGAAATTCGTGATAATTCACAAAATTTGTATTAACAAATGGTTGAATAATATTTAAGCCAGGGCTTTAAAAAAATACAATATATACATATGTTTAAATGATATCTTTAAACACAAAACCCTTCATTATCGAAACGTTTTATACTTAAAACGAATACAAACATAATAATTGGGCTAAATTATTATTGCCGACACTTTTGCGCCTTTTGTATTGTCGCCTTGAGAGGTGAGTTGTAATGTTTGTTGTTGTAGTTCATGCAAAGTTTTTTAGTCGGTGCTTGTGTCTAAACTGTACTAGAGATGGGAGCGTGACGTGTTCGTGCTTACGTGTAAATAAAAAAGCATAGAATGTGCTTGAATATTAATAAATAATCAATTTGAAAATATACAGATATAAGAATAAAGTGTTGAAAGTTATTGAAATACATAGATGTATTGCACCCGTGTAATTATCGTAATCGATTTATCGTTTTGCACATAAGTTCATAAGCATTCCTATTGTTAAATGAATACAGTGAAGTGAGTTTGTAATCATCGCATACACGCGCTCATCTCTAGACCAAACTGTACCATATTGTCAGTTGACTGACGGGGGAGAGAGAGCGAGAAAGAGAGCGTAAAACTATTCGTCCCTTTGCTTTTTGCTCTCTTTACAGCTCTCTTTCGCTCCATCAGCTCAATATGATGTTGTTAATCAGCTGCAGCCAACCTAAACAGTTATAATATATCAATTAACAGCCACTCTTATTGACTACGTAAGGCATAATACGTAGTAGTAACAGTAAACAAAATTGCTGCAGACAAACATGAGTCGTCTACAGAAGCAACAGCCACAACAACAACTCCAGCGCAATCAGTGCGAAATCGTTAGTAGCAGCAGCAATAAAAACACGAAAAGCAGACGTAAACCTCCGCTGCCAGCAGCGCCGCCTCCGCGAGAGGATATTGAAAAAATGATGGAACACATCAATGGACACGCGACAACAAATGGTAATGGAAGTGGGAAAACGTCGACAAAGCGTCGGCGGCAAAGCGACGATGAATCGCAACAACGACAACAACAACAGCAGCAGCACTTGACCAATGGCATCAGCAGCAGCAACAACAGCAAGCATGTCAAGTTGACGGAAGCATCGTCGACTGCCATCTCGAGTTCCCCCAGCTCAGCGTCAAGCTCATCGACTGGGCAACAACAACAACAACGTCACAACAATAACAGCAAAACTGTTAACTACAATAATAACAACAATAACAGCAAAAAGACCAACAACAATGTGCGCCCATATCACAATAACATCAACAAGAAGAAGCCAAGCTCTAATACAAATCCAGAAACAACAACAACAACAACAGGCACAACTGTGGAATACAGTTACCGTAATAACATATCCACCATACCAACACCCCCCTCGCCAGCCTCGCCAGCGTCACCGACAAATGAACCAATCGCATCGCCGGAAGTCGTTTGCATTTCGGATGCGGACAGCGAGGAGGAGAACGATGAATGTGCCGAATATTATGACCAAGAATCGGAGGAGGACAGCGACTTGGAGATCCATGAGTCAACAGCACCTGCCCCCGCCCCCGCTACAGTCACCGCCTCAGCTGCGAGCAGCAGCAGCAGCACTTTAAGGCATCCCAATAATAAAACCAACAACAATGCAGCGGCCGCAGCAGCCGCGGCAGCAGCAGCGGCGGCGGCAGCAGAGGCAGCAGCAGCTGCCAACAACACATCACCATCCACATACACTTTTCCCACAAGCAACACCAATCCACTGGATCTCGAAAACGAGGCGCATCAGCGGGATTTAGAGAACGTGACGGACTTGCGTTCCTATGGTGAGTAGAAGAAATTCCAATTCATTAGCATTCAAAACGAACAGTGCTGTCTTTTTAAATATTTTGCGGATAGATCTGTATAGTTAGTTTTAGAATTATCCTAAAATTTACTCTTTTATTGGCCCCATTCAGTTATTTGTTTATTTGTCTCGTGTTTTAAGTTTTAATAATGGTGTAATAGTTGAATTTCACAAAGACTTTACTATATTATTTTTGAAGATAATTTAAACATTTTATAGAGCAACTTTCCATATGTGATTTTCTTTTAAATTCAACTATTTGTTTATTTCATTTTCAAAAGCAATCAGAACTCGTATTTAACTCAGATAAGCAACTTTAGTGTAGCTTAATTCGATTTGTTATATTATATTTGTCTTATTGTCTTATGTAAAATTTTTATGTTCCTTGGAAATGTTATTCTTTCTGGGAAGTGTTATTCTTTCTAAGAATAATGTTCGTGCTTGAAACTGATAAGCGGCCGGTGACGTTGTCGTCTGACCTAGGCTAGAAAGTTGAGATGGTTGCGAGCGGTGGTCAATGCAATGACCTCGTCCACGTCCTCTCTCGCACTCCTTTCAAAAGTGGGGCATATGCATTCAACCTTGACATACTTAGCGTATTGCTATTTGGCTGGCTGTTTGTGCGTTGTTCGCCTGCTGCAATTCACCCCAAAAATAAACTCAACTCACCTTAACTCACCACACAACGACAATCGGACATGACGTTTCGTTGGCTGTGTCTATGCATGCCTTTGGTGTCTGGTGTTGTAATATTTGTGACTGAGTGTATGAATGTGTGTGTTGTACATGTGTATATAGGCAATTGATTTACTTGAACTTGGCACTGCAATTTACCCAGCAACAAATGCATACATAGAATATGATAAATACGTTAGCTTTTATGCCTAATTGACAATTTGTTATTTACCTTTTGAGCATAAGTGGAAACATGACGCGAAGATAACAAAACAAACCGACATTCTCTCCACTAAACTTCCCTTTTCGCAAATGCATTTTCTGTTATCATGCGTTTGCCAGATCTTCCCTTCCACAGCATGAGAGTGAGAGAACGCTCTCATTCTCTCTCTGTAACGGCTCTGTGCGTTTGTGTGCGTGCGCCAGACATTAAGACAGCTGTTGGGCCCATTCTGTGGTGTGTACAGCATCGCACTCCCAATTTGACGATCACATCTAACTTACGTTAAACATTTTGAATATGCTAACAGATCATTAACATAGATCTGCTTATCACTAAAGGAATGTTGCGTGTGTTCATTTAGCATAACTCGTAAACCAATGATGATAAAACAAGCCTAATGAATTTCACTTTGCAGCTGTTTATCATATTTTAGGATTATATCAAAATAAAAAACACATTTTGTGGTTAAACACAATTTAGGAGGCAACTAAAAAAATACACTTGTCGCTCAAGGTCATAATTTGCTTGCCCGCTTGTTGTATGCTTTTGCAGTTTAAAAATAAAATGTACTAACAATTATAAAATACAAATACATACATATGTATGAATATCATTTTATTTTGTGAAATGTGCAATTTTTGATGGCCATTTTGATAGCAATTAAAAACGGAAAAAATAAAACAAGTTTTCATACATAAAGTATCGTGTTGATCTCGTTGCAGTTTTATTATTGTTTAGCATTGCAATTATTTTGGTTTAGTTCTGTGTTGTGAACTAGCTATTTTCTGCCCCAGCCTTTCCCTATACCGTGTAGTCGTAATAAACAATGATAAGAATTCTAGTGCATTTCTTTATCAGCGCGCTTATAATAGAGCATATACATAAGCAGCTCGATTCGATTTAAGGTTTTCTTGTTCCTACTACTCTTACTGCTTGTTGGATCAATAAATTTGTTCGCCATTCAAAAGAATTATTTTTTGTTTTGTGTTTTTTTAATATTTATACCGCCTACGTCACCTAAGAAGGAAAGAGCTTACTACACAGGGTTCAATGCACCCTTTAAAAAACTCAAAATGAATTCGCTAAAGTAAATTTACGTCGCGTGTTTAGCAACTTGAATTTCCGAAATGAAGTATATATATTTATTATATACATATAATATGTAACTGGTTTAATGCAACAATTAGCAAGCAAGGTGATTTCATTAACCTGCTGTTGTCTTATGTCAATGCACCGAGAATAAACAATCTAACATTTAAATTCTGTTGTAGAAATTACATCTATTCACAGTTTGATTATTACTCCACGTTCCTTTCGTAATGACAGATGTACATTTTATATGTATTTGTGTGTACATCACTAATCGTGTTTCTGCTGAAATGAGTGTTTCGAATGAAATTCGACGAAGCCAAAAAGGCCACAGGTTCAAGGACAAATGTCCAGCAATGGCATTCAACTCACTGTCGCTCTATCTCTTTCACTTGTTGGTGCTCTCTACTCTAAGGCCGACGCAGACTGTCAAATACTACTGTACTTATTCGTCAAATACCCTACTTTTTGTGTGCCTAGGAGTAAAGAAATAAACGTATTAATCACTCGGGAATTTTATGGTAAATATACAGAGGCTTGATTGGTCGCAATGTATTTCATATTTTTCAATAGCGATATTATTCTACTCGTATATGTAATGTCGTCTGAAAATTGCCAAAAATTCTAGACAGGGCCAATGAACCGATAAGCCTGTGTAGCAGGCAGGAGGAGAGAGCAGAGCTGGTTAACAGGCCTGATTTGATTGGCTGCTGCGCAGTGTATTGCTCTTCTTGCACATACACATACACTTTGCGCTCTCAGTGGGTCAGCCACCTGCTGCAATGGCGCCCGATACTGATTATTGTTGTTGTTCTTCATTTGCAGAATGTATGCAAAAGTGTGTATGTATGCAGAATTGTGTGTGAGTATGTTAATAACAGAGCGTAATCGTTGCTTGTAAAAGAGTCGCACGTGCTGCGTCGCTACTTAATTGTGATAATGCTAATCACATGTGTCAAACAAGTACAAAACAAGCAATCGAATAGTTTCACGCTCTTCATAGCTTCTGCTCTCTTTTTCAGTCTCTATAGTACTTGACATGTGTGTGAGAAAATGTTGTGTATTGATTTTAGATGATGCTTTCACAGTGTGTTTTTGTTACTAGTTATTGCCTCTTATTTTCAATTATGCTATGTGCATATGCTAATCAATTCCATTGCATTCTATTTTTATCTTTTGTATTTCAGTCAAACTGTACAGCGATGAGCAAGTGAGCTTGAATGATTTTAAAATAATTCGCGTGCTTGGCACGGGCGGTAAGTATTTATTACCAATAAAAATACAATATATATATACTAATTAATATCTTTCCATTTTTATACTTAGCTTATGGACGCGTGTTTTTGGTACGAAAGCTGACCAGGCACGATGCTGGCAAACTGTATGCGATGAAAGTGCTCAATAAGATCACCGTAGTGCAAAAGCGCAAAACGGCTGAGCATACAAAAACGGAGCGTGTGGTAAGTGAAATAAGAAGAATGAATGTAAAGAGTACAAGAAATACCCACACATTCATATGTATGTATGTTTATACATATCAACGTAAGCAGACCCTTTCAATGACGGGTAAAAACGTGTGCTAATCACACGATCGAAAAGCGAAGCTAATTGAAATGAAACCTTCGTCTGATGCACGTACACTAAAAGCAGAAGAAAAAGCAGACACTAAAAAAGAGAGAGAGGGAGAGCCAAAAGCAAATGTAGCCAAAAAAAAATTTAGTGAGAATCCAAACGTGCTCGTGACACACATACAAGTGTATGTGTGTAAGCTCGCTCAACTTGTTGCACCGGCAAAAAGCTAACGGGATGCCAACAAGAGAAAGAACCGAAGAGAGCGAGAGAGCTAGTTGAGAGCTAGCTGATCTACTACAACTACATGCATGTATAGATGGATGTATTTGTGTGTATGTATGCATTCAATCACGACCGGTTCAGAGGTAGGCGGCATTGAAAATAGAAAAGCTAATGCAAAACTTGGTTAAATAACTGCAAACAGGTGTAGCAGGAGTGAGAGTGTTGGTCATACAGCCAGATAACACACATGCATACACACAAGGGCATCGTTTGGCCGAATAATGTTAAATGCTTTAACAGAGAGTGCGTTCATTGTATCAATGTAACTATCTCGCTCTTACGCACTTGTAATACACTTACAATGTATTTCAAGGTACATAACGATGACTATGACGACTGTGCTACTAACCCAGATTGTTGTAGCACAAAATACAAAGAGCGGGGGAAGTGGATGCCGGCTCTGTTGAACGCACATACATTTATACATTCTATATGAATTTCCTGCTTACGCTTTTAACTGTCGGTTTTGTCAAAATATAAAATGTGAAAGTTAAACGCCAAAAAAGCACAACAGAGATGCTTACCAATTGTCTATGCTCCAAAATACAAAGAGAAAGAAGTGTAAATAAGTTCAATATGAAAATAAATGGCGCGCACAGAAATCTTTTTACTTTCATGCACAAGATCAATATTTCGCTATGCATGACAATAAACAATAAATTGTTGTTTGCAAAGGCATACAAAAATTACATTTCATGAGTGTATATTGCGTTGTTCAGTAGTCATGTATGTACATAAGAAGACATGCAAATTTGAAAAATCCATCATTTATATTTATTAAGCATCGCAGGGGAAATACATGCATACATACATATGGGGCAATATGCAGTGCTAGGGTATTTTATTGTGCTGGAGGGATGTGGCTAAAACAGCTGTTTTGTACAGTTATCTATACAATCGGCAAGGCCTAGCAACAACAAAAAAATCCCCCAAACAATAACATCGAGCGAACGTTGCCGCAAAAAAATAATAAGTAAATAAACAAGATGGCCGCTAAAGCCGAACGCCAGCAGCAAAACAGACAAACAAAAGATTATCGATTAACGCGCCGCTTGTACAGTAATCGATATAAAACAATTAGAAAAATGTACATATTTCTAAATAATTAATCGAACGAATAATTAAATGATTTGTATGCCATTTTTAGGTTTTGGAGGCTGTGCAGCGTAGTCCGTTCCTGGTCGGCTTGCATTACGCATTTCAGTCATCGTCAAAGCTGTATTTAGTGCTGGGTAAGATATACAAAAGATTTGATTCGCTGCATTTTCGATAACTTTACTAATCTCGTTGTATTTCGCAGACTACGCCAGTGGTGGAGAGCTTTTTATGCATATTTATCATGCGGAATATTTCGAGGAAGCTCGCGTTCGCGTCTACATAGCCGAAGTAGTTTTGGCACTGGAGCAGTTGCATCAGCTGGGCATTATCTATCGCGACATTAAGCTGGAGAACATTCTGCTCGATGCCGACGGTCACATTGTGCTCTCCGACTTCGGTCTGTCCAAGATACTCACGGCGGAGTACGACTATCGTGCGCACAGCTTTTGTGGCACCTTGGAGTACATGGCGCCGGAGATTATACGCACTGGGCCGCCAGGACACGACAGTGCCGTCGACTGGTGGTCGGTGGGAGTACTGACGTTTGAGCTACTCACCGGTGCCTCACCATTTGCCACCTCGGATGGGCAAAGTCAACAATCGGAGATCTCCAGACGCATACAAAAGGAGCAGCCGCTGATCCCATCATCATTCAGTCCTCAGGCACGCGACTTTGTCATCAAGATGCTCGAGAAGAATCCCAAGCGTCGGCTGGGTGGCAATCATCGTGATGCTAGCGAAATTAAGGATCATCCATTCTTTAACGGCATCAATTGGCAGGAGTTGCGCAGCAAACGTCGAAAGGCTCCGTACAAACCAACCCTTACTGCCGAGGACGATGTGCAAAACTTCAGCAGCGAATTCACAGATCAGACGCCTGAGGATCCCGAGTGTGATGCGCCCCCTGCACGCATCCAATTGTTCCGTGGTTACACTTATGTGGCGCCCGAGCATTTGGAGCAAATGCGTCGCGACAATCATTGTCAGATCGAGTACTGCAATCCGGATCTGCAGGTGAGTTATGACGACGTAACTATCAAACAGCATATTTAATTCTTGCATTCATCTTGCAGAATATTCCTTGTCGACCCGATGATTTCACGCTTGGTTCTCGCCATACGCGTGGTGCCAATGGCACATGTTATTTTGTGATTGACGTGGAGATTGTGTTTATGGCCAAGGTGATACCGCTGTCCAAGTTCCGCATCTCCGAGGTGGATGCGCTCACCTCGTGTGCGTTGGACAAGCACGGTCATGAGCGCATAGTCAACTATCATGGCGCGTTCCGGGACAAGTGCGAGGTGTGGATCATTACAGAGTGCTTGTGTGGCGAGGAGTTGGCCGTCTATTTGCAAACCAAGAAGCTCGATGAGGACGTGTGCCGCGAGATCTTTGTGCAACTGGTCGAAGCGATACAGTATGTGCACTCCAAGCATTTCATTCACGGAGACCTCAAGCCCGAGAATATCATGTTTGTAAGTCGCGATTGCATGGATGTTAGGCTGGTCGACTTTGGCAATGCGTGGTGAGTTTTCATTTAATTCCATATTACGGGGATATAGGGGGGAGATTACTTTGATCGATCAGTATCAGTATAACGTTTTGTTCTTCGCCTTTGCAGCTACAACAGCAAGTTCCAGAGCTGGCGCGACAAGCCGCGCTACACTTTGGACTATGCGCCACCAGAGCTGCTCAAGGATCCCAATGTGGTCACCTATTCGCCAGCCGTGGACATTTATGGCCTGGGTGCCACGCTCTACATGATGCTGGTGGGTCATGCGCCATATCGCATGTATCGCGGCGACAATGATCACAATCCCGAGGCACATCACAAGCTGCGCAAGCGCATGGAGAAGGAGACCTTCAATCAGACCTCGCATCGTTGGCTCAACGCGAGTCCGCAGTTCAAGCAATTGGTCAGCTGGTGCCTGCAGAAGGATCCAGCGAATCGGCCGCAGTTGAGCGACATACTCGACAGCGAGTGGATGCAACAACAGCAGCCGGCCAGCGATCCCGATGTGGACATTGTGCCACTGCCCGAGCAAGTGGTTGTCGATCTCAGCGAGGACACCATGGAGCAGCCCGCAATCGAGATGCCAGCCAAGTTAGTCACCGCGACAGACGAACAACAACTGCCACATCACCACGAGGATGATGATTTGATTGTGCAGGAGGTGTTTGATCCCGACTTTGCGGAACTCACCGATTTCCTGGGCTTCGATGAGAATGCGCCACCATTGCGACTGCCTGACGAGTACTACGTAGAACTGCCGCCGCCACCTCAGCCGCAGTTTGAAGGCGAGGCATTTGTCGCCGAGCCGCCAACGCAAATGTTGCCACCAGCAGCTGTGCCGCCGCTGCGTATTGACGGGGAGCAACGTCCACGGACGCGACAACAACGTCGCACCGAACTGCGGCAAACGGCGGGCACGCCGCCAGAGCCAGAGGATACCAAGGCCGGGCTGTATCTGCTGATGCAACAGCTGCCACCGACGGTGGAGGCGGACCTGCAGCAGCATCGACAACCGAGGAGAGCCAAGTCACCGCGGCCGCTGGATGATCTGCAGGGCTTCAAAAAGGTGAAGGGCAACCTGCGCAAGACGCGCGCCAGCTGGCGGCACTTTTGTCTGCTGCTCAATGGTGTGCAGCAGGTGCTGAAGCAGCGTTTCAAGAAGCAGCGACGTGTCTACTGTGTGCCCACCATCAAAACCGAACTCCTGGACGAGGCCTACGAGAAGCCACTGATATTTCCACGACCACGACCGCCGGCCAAGCGCAAAGCGAGGCAGCCGAAAGTGGCAAGGGCGCCAACACGTGTCCAGCCGGAAAGAGCGCGTGCGCTGCGACAGCGTTATGTATTTGACTGACGACTGCGTGGAAAGTTTGCGGCGGCGGCAGCAATCGTTGTGGATCTGCTGGACGTGAAGACCGAGGATGAGGACGAAGAGGAGGTTGTTGAGGATGTTTATGAAGATGAAGATGAGGATGAAGAGCAGGCGAAGCTTGACGCAGAGACAACGGAGGAGCAACGGCAATTGCAAGCGATGCTCGCGGCGGCGACAAGTGGACAGTGGACGAAGCTGTGCAGCTGACGACAGACCGATAGTGAAGTGACGAGGACAAGGACAAGGACGACGACAAGAACGAGAACGAGAACGAGGACCATGAGACGCCTACGACGCGGCCAATTGGCAACCATATAGGAGTATAGACACACACAAATCTGCATTGTATTGTATAGTTAGCAATTAAGGAGAGCAAATGTGAAAAGCGGAGAGAATGTGGGCGTAAAATGGATCAAGGCGCAGCACCAAAGATCCTGTTATCAATAGAGATTTAGCCGTTGTTATATTCTAAGGACATACAGTCTAAGTTGTATTTTGACTTTTGAAATATTAACACCCACCCTACACACACACACACACACAGTCACACAAAAGTAAAGAAATCCCCACACAAACCTACATTTCCCTCATAAACGCGACACGCTCGTTGTTTTTTTTAGAACATTTTTTGTTTTCTTCTAATTTAATTTAGCGTATTTTTTTGTGTAAAAAGTTCAGGAAATAAAACACCAAACAAATACAATACGCAATGTTTGGCAAGTGCGAAATTTTAAAAATTTTTGAATCGCATAAAAATGCTTTTGCGGAGTTAGTATATAAATATATATATATAGACGATACGCATACACACACATATATAAAAATACATATAAAGTGAGAATAATAGAATAATAATAATAATAATATAGATAATACGCTTTAAGTTGTGCTCTACGTTAAGTTTACAAATTATTGTTAACCCACAAGAACTAAGAACAGAGGTAAAAAAAAAGTAATGCATATAAAGTGCAAGTAGCTCTTATATTTTCTATTCTTCAGATACAATACAATACACATAATTAATTAATTTTATTAATATTTCTCCTCATTGTTAACTTGCGTTTTATGCCGCTTATTTTGTTAGAAATATGAAATTTTTAGCGCCTCAAAAAGTAAATGTATGAATTGAATTGAAATAAAATTTTTAAAAATACAAATATTTACAATAATGAATGATTTACATTATTTTCTTTATGATTTCCCCACACACACACACACAAACACAGACATATCTTCTAATCTGTAGAGAGAAAGTGGAAAGAGCAAGAGGAGTCCCAACATTTAATATATTAAAGTTGCCTTTTAACAAGTTGCCTTAGACAAAACGAAGAAAAACAAATACGAAAATGTTTAACCAAAACTCCAAATAAACAAAAACAGTAATAATAACAAAATCAAGTATATTAATTACTGTTTAAGTGGAAGCCAAAATACAAAATACTGGGTTAAATTAATTGTAATAATCAAAGAACCACACACACAGATAGTTTTTTACAAGTGAAGCAATAAACTCTTAAGCTTCCCCTCATATTATTGTAGAAATAAAGTAAGTTAAATCAATATATTTAAGTTATAAACAAAACTCACACGGACAACACACAAGGAAGGGGGAGTTTTGAGAATAACATAAAACAATCAAATGGAAAATATCTTTTGCTGCATACGATATATCATTGAAGCATATGTGTACGATAGAACGTTCTATCACGATCTATCATCAAGTATCAAAGCGCATTGTATATAGCGCCCAAAAACGATTTACGGGTTGCTTGCGAATTAACTTCGTTGGCGACATTGTTTTTAGATTGTAAAATAAATATAGCAAAGTGAATAAACAACACGATAATTTACTAGAGCATAAGTCACCAAAGTTTGTATATAAAGTTAAAATAAAATACTATTTCAAATAATAACGAAAATAAAGTGTTATTGAAGTATTTAAAATTGTGGTAAAAATATGAAGGTGGTGTAGGAATATTATATTATATGATTCAATGATCTTTTGTAAGAAAAAAAGTACAAAAAATCTGAATTGAAAAGAAACAATTTGTAGGATAGATTTTTGCATTACTTTTGACATCAATTACTTTAAAATCTGGACTGGAAAGAAATATAATATATATTACTTTATCAATATAGTTCTTTCTCGGTCATTTTGTGTTTGTATAATTTTATTGCATTAAAACAATTCGTAATTTCTATAAGTTATCAACATTGCGCTTAATGTTTGCGCTTCTTTCCCTTCCCGCCGCCAGCTCCTCTGCCTCCTCCTCCTCCTCCGCCCTTTCCAAACTTTTTGCTAGTGTAATTTTTGCTGTTCGAGCGTCGCTTCTCCTCCCACTTGAGCTGCTTATCGGAGGATTTATCCTTGTTGAAGACGGCATTGCTGGTGCCTTGGCCCTTCGTCTTGGCCGTCTCCTCCAGGAGGTTAGAGAAATCATCAGCTGCCGCAAAGAGCGAACTCATATCTGCAATTAGTCATGATTAATATAAATGAAAATAAATTAAAAATATCACGCATACGCACCGTTGCTCTGTTTCAGTTTCTGCGCAAAGCCGCGCTCATTGAGCACCGCATCCTTGCGAGATTTCTTCGACTTGGGCGGCGCATCATCATCCTCTTCATCAGGACTTTCGGGCGCCTCACTTGAATCGCTATCGCCGCCATCCAAATCAATGGATCCCGCATCATCATCGTCATCTTCACCGTCATCCAAAGGTTCCAGATCAATGGAACCCGTCTCATCGTCAGACTGATCTTCGCCGCCAGACATTTCGGCCTCGTCTTCCTCATCATCATCCTCATCCATATCTCCAGCATCATCTGCCCAATCATCTTCCACGTCATCATCCATGTCATCCTCTGACTGCTTCTTTTTCTGCTTCTTCTTAGACTTGTCCGCTTGCAGTTCGCCGCCCAACTCCTGCAGATAGTTCAACTCATCGTCATCCTCTGCATCGTCGCCGTCTTGCTTCCCCTTCTTGCCAAAGAAATTGTCCAAGTAACTCTCAAACTCATCATCATTCACTTCGCCCTCCTTCAAGTCATCATCATCGGCCGCTTCGTCTGCCTCCTCCGTCTCCTCCAGTTTGGGCTGTTTCTTGCTCTGCTCCACAATCTCTGCCTGCTTGCGCTTCTGCTCCAAATAGTTGAAGATGAACAACTCATCCTCGGTGCAGTTCAGTTTGGTCAACGAACGCACAGGTTTGCCACGTGCCCCAAAGGATGTGTAGCGTTTGTGGGCGGCACTGGCGGCGCCTTCAGCCACCGGTTGATGCTCCAGTTTCTTGGGATTCTTAAATGCGAAGCGCTCCAGGAAATGGGGCAAGCCAAAGTCGCGCAGCGGATCGCCATAGTAATCAATGCGTTTCTCTAAAGAGGGAATGAAATTTTAGTTAATTGGTGACTACAACGAAGTTCTCTTTTCTTACCTAGAAGTATCTGCTCGGCAAAGACCTGCACGGTGGGATGATAATGCTGTCGCAGCAGCAACAGCTCATTTCGCAGTGCGTAGCCGGCGCCGGCAAAGGCGGGCACACGATGATACGGATCGTATTTGCAGGCATCGATGTTGCGAACTTTGGCCTCTGCTTGATTTGCCGCCAGACTGGCATGATGCCATGAACTGGGCTTCTTCTCCGATGCCTCCTCCTTTTTCTCCTTCTGCTCGCCCTCCTCCTCCTCTTCCTTGACATCCTTGTACACCTCCTCGCCATCACCATCGCTGCCAAACTTGTCCAGTTCCGCAGCAGCTGCCACGGGGAGCACTTGCTGTGCATCCTCCGCCTGCTGCTCATCGCCCAGTCCGCCGTGCAACTCCTTGCGCATGCGCAACAGCTTGTGCAGCACAATTAAGCAACCGGCGGCCATGTGAGGTGGCGCATAGAGCGCAATCTGCAGCAGACGCTTCACAAACGCCTGCGCACGTGCCACATGCTGATCAATGTGCACCGCACGATGCACAATGTGCAGCAGCTGACTCGCTGTCTTGGTGCCAATGTTGATCAGATTCAGATCGAGCAACTTGATGTACAAAGCATTATAGAAACGATCCGATTTCTCCGTCTTTACAGTGATGAGCTGCAGCAGCAAACCCAGCGTTTGCACTGAGACGCGTATATTCGCCAAATGCACCAGTCGATAGATGGTATCCTGCATCTCCTTGGTCAGCAACTCGGTGCTACCCTTGGCCGGTTGGGCTTCGGTGATGGCTTTCTGCAGGCAGCGCAGAATCGCTTGCATGGTGCGATTGTTGACGGCGCCCTTTTGCACCAGCACCTTGAACAGCGCAAAGCAAATGTTCACGAGCTTGGTGCAGACTTCGGGACGACCCGAGGGCGCAATGCTCGAGAGGAAGCACAGGGCAAAGTGCTGGGCACGCTCCGAGATGTTGTTGCGGAAGAGCAGCTTCTCCGCCTCGGCCACAATGACGCCGCACATGTTGGGATGACGTTGCGCCACCTCGCTTAGATGATGCAGTGCTTTGGACGCAATCTTGGCAATGGGATCACCCAGCTTATTGATCAGCATGGTGAGCAACATTTGCTCCTTCTCCGGCGCATAAGCGAGCAGCCTAGCCGAAGCCACAATGGAGGCGGTTTTGTTGTGTTCTTGGCCAGTTTGAAGCCCCTGCATCAGATTCTTCAGGTACTCATGGTATTGATCCTTTAGTTCGTTCTCAAAGTACCAGTAAGCGTAGATGCGACGAATCTGATCCTTGTGCAAATCCTCTTTCTTCACCTTCTTCCAGTCGGCGCCACGAGTGTGGATCGAAAACAATTTACGCTGTGGCGGCAACAACACTTGTTGCCACAGATCCGTTAGCACGGAGATAACATCGTTGCTGCTCTTGTTGGAGATCTTGCAGAAGCCAATGAGCGTCGTCAGTGCCTCCAAATTGCCCAGCGGATTGCTGGTAACGAGCAGAGCGCCAGCATTAGCGCGATCCTTGGCTGTGCCCTTGTGCAGCGCCGTTTGCAGCCAGCGGGCATCACTGGGATTGCCTGGACGATTACAAAATTAATGTTATAATGAATGCGGTAAAGATTTTATGTTGTTGATTGACTCACGTTTGTAGTATGTGCTCTTCTCCGATTCGTAAGCGTTCTTGCAGAGATTAAACAGCTCCAGCTGCTCGTTCTCCTTCATGTCCAGCAGCTCGTCACTGCAAGGATAATCCGGGTGCTATAAAAGATTTAATATGCAAAATCATTAACCGTTTGTGATGAAACTCTAGCAGTAATCCTCTCTAGCTTCTCTCTAACTCACCACATGATACCATTTCTTCTGCGCATCGTCTTCGTCTGTGTGCGCCTGATACTTGTTGCGCTTCTTGGTCTTCTCCCTTTCCTCCTCCTCGGCATCGCTGTCAGTAGCTTCCGCTGCTTCCTCTTGCTGCTGCTCCCCGCCGTCGTCATCAAACTTGATACGCTGCGGTTTCTTCACGTTGCCCGCAGCATCGAGCACCAATTTATCGTGCTTGCCACTTGGTACCGCTGCTTGTGGCACCTCTTGCACCTCATTGTCGGCGTCGTTGAATTTAATCTTTTGTGCCTTTTTCACATATCCATTTGATTTCGCAGGTGCATTATCATTTTTTGGCCGCTTTGGAAATTCATTTTTTTTGTTGTGCTTCGCTTTGATGGGCTTTGTTTGTGCTTCACCATTGTCGTTGAACACAATCTTTTTATTTTTCAATGGACCGTTGATTTGCACACCTGTAGCCACTGCTGCCGGCATGATTTTAGTTAATTGCAAACAGATTTAACATTAAAATATTGAAGTAACAAATTCAAAACGCGCTGCACGTGTGTTCAGTTCGAATTGACATTCACCTCGCATCGGCGACACAGTTTGTTGAGCGCAATGTGGAGCAAAACATACAGAAATCGTGTTATCGTTGTGGTGTCCATCACTAAATTTATTATTATGGTATTATTACAAAAACGGTATATTTTGAATGTTAGCTGAAATCAACTTTATAATTTCTCTATATTTACAGTCCAACTTTTTTCATAAATTTCAGTTTTTAAATTATATTTCTACCTTTTGTTTATGTTTTTATTACTACTCCACATTTAGGGCAGTATATTTTCGAACTAAAAATGGGATTTTCGGTAATTGAACCAACGGTTACACAGTGCTGCGTTTATTCGTATTTGTGCAACAACAACAAACGCTAGCGGTAGTGCGACGCACGGTATTTTCGCCAAGGCAATTTAATTTTATTAAACGCTCGCTGGTGCTTCGTTTTATTCGTGAGCTTGCTGGTCAACAAACAAGCTTGAACGTGACTCGACTTTAAGCTTCATAATATAAAGAGCACCTTTGTGCAACTACAACAACAATAAGAGAAGCTTCGTTTCGTGCATTCGCCCCTCAATTTTTAGTTGCTTGTCTTTCGTGCGCGCATTTCCAAGAAAAACGTTAATTTTGTTGTTGTTTAATTTATGCGAAATTACACAAAATAGATGTGAGAAGGAATATGTAACAAAATAAAAACGCTCGCACGCACACACTCTTAACAGCAATAGCACAATTACAACGAAAAAGGGGCAAAGCCGTGGAAAATTTGTGCAAAAAACTGTGACGACAGCAGCAAATAGCAATTTCAACGTAGGGAAAGAGCATTATTGAGTGAGTGTGTGTTCGAGTGTGTCTGTGTGTGTGTGTGGGGGCTAAATTAATATTAAGCGGTTGCCTCCTGCACCTCGGCCATTATGACAGTGATGATGGCCAATTTCCATGAAGCAGCAGCAGCTCAGCAATGTTGGCAAATCATCCAAAGCCAGCTGCTCTTTCAGCGAGTGTAAACAAAGCAGCACACATACACGCATACTCACGCACACAGACGCAAACGCAGCGAGACAGCGACGACGTCGTCGTCCTTCACCTTGCGTCGTTGCCACCGCAATCGCCACCTTCAGCTGCTGTCCCACGAAGTGTGCACACATATTGAGTTTCATTTGCCATCTTCTCGCAACCTGTTCACAAAAAGACAGGAAGTTTCGCAAAGTGCAGCCAGCAGCAACAACAACAATACAACGACAACGGAAGCGTCAACGCTTCGCTGCTTCTGTGACTTCTGCAGCTGTTCCCAAAATCTACGACTGCAGCTGTTCCCAAATCTACCAAAATATACTCGACGTCTGCAGTTGTTCTCAATAAAATACTAATACACGGGTAAGTGTCCTCTGGGAATAGCCGCAACTGTGCGCATTTTGCTTAAGTCTATTGTTCTCACAAATGTCGCAAATTTTGCCATCAGGGTGGTTTTGATCAAACTCTGATTAGTTTCAAGTTGCCAAGTACTTATCTGCCCCTCTATCTCTCTCTTGCGCTTTGAGGTATATTGTGGTCCAGTATCCGCTTTGCCATACAAAATTGTTTCCGGCTGAGTAATTGCTCGCCAAGTGCTTTGTCCGTAAAGCATTTAACTTTATTAGTCGAAGCTTTCAGCAAAAGCTGCTCATTGTCATTAATATTGACTCAAGCTTTAAAAATACACATCATATCTCCTCTCTCTTTTACACACCTTGCACATGGCTTATCTCAGTAGAATTTTTAGCACGCGCCAAGAATCGTTGCACTGTGACGTCACACAAGTGTGCAGCTGCAGTTGCGCTCTCTGACATTCTTTGAGTCTCTCTTCACACACACACATACCGGCACAAAACATGCACAGCCGCCTCTGCGTGGCCCACTTGCATGCGAGCAGCGCAGTCAGCGTCGGCGCTGGCGATGTCACTGTGTTTCCAAGCTGACGTAATGTGGCTGATAATCATAAAGCAGCGACGCAACCGCAATTTTAATTCGTCGTTTAATTTGTTTTATGGCATACGGCACTTTCGCTAATGAAGTACCTCAATGATAAATACATATGTATGTGTGTGCTGTGTCCACTTCTTGAGTTCAAGTTCGCCGCGGCTTATCGCAACGTAAACACAAATAAAACGAAGAAGACGCAGACGGCGACAGCGACTGCGGCAGAGAAGTGTAGCAACAAGTTCGTTAACCAGTCGAACCCACCCAAAGTAAAACCCCCTTTGAAGATGTTCGAACTGAGTAAGCAGACAATGAATAGTTTTTTAGTTTTTAGTTGGAAACCAAGCAAAACTGAAACAAAAACAAAAAAAAAAAATAGTAACACAAACGACGTGACCGGCATGCAAATACCATTTCTCAAATTGTTGCGAGCGGAGCGTGAGCGTGGGAAGCCCCCTCCAGCAACAGTAAACAGCCAAAAGACAAACACAGACAAATATGGCGAGCATTCCCAACTGCGAAATCTCTGAAAACAAATCATTGATACTATCACTATAGCGCAATAGTGAAATATTATGACATACAAATTAGAAAAAGACTAATTTGTATTTTTATAATTCAACAGTTTTAAGGCAATATGTTCGAAATTAGCTAGTTTTTAAGTTTATATTTTAATAATTCATCATTTTAGTTGTAAATCGACATTCTTTAAAGCGTTAACATTTATCGATAAATATTGATAGTACTTTACTCTGCATTTGTACAAAGCAAAGAATTCAACATTTTTTAATGCAATATATTCAGGAATTTGAATATTTATTATTACGTTTAATTTAATTTTTGAATCATACCATTCGTTAATAGTTCTTCAGTATAATTCTAAACATTTGTTCAAAATTTTTTAATTGAAATTATCAAGGTATTGATCATTTGCAATTTGTTTAGTTTTTCCCGTATTTTAAAAATAAATCTTTCTCTGAATTTTGTAAACAAATAAGCACTTTTCTTGAGAAATGAAAGCTCAAGTGTGTATGTTGTATATAGAGAATGACAAAAATGAACTCAATAAGAGTAGTTATCTTTAACAATTCGATACTATTAAATAGGCCATTCAAAACGCACTCGTTACTATCGCGATAGCTGAAAGCTGTGATAGTTGATCAAACGAAACTATCGATCAAAGCTATCATCTCTAGCAAAAAGCGTGGTTAAAACGTAATAGTCCTGCGTCTCTTGAGAAATAGAATCAGAGTGATTTTAGAGTTTACGATGTCAGATTACGGCGGATTAGATCTTTTGATTGAGCAACTACAACGTTGTGAAATCATTCCCGAGTATAAAGTGCGCTCCCTGTGCGGCAAGGCACGTTCGCTGCTCATCGAGGAATCGAACATGCAACGCATCGACCCTCCGGTGACTGTTTGCGGCGACATTCACGGCCAGTTTTATGACCTGATGGAGCTGTTTAAGATTGGCGGCCAAGTGCCCGACAAGAACTATCTCTTTCTGGGCGACTTGGTGGATCGCGGCTTCTACAGCGTGGAAACCTTTCTGCTGCTGCTCGCTCTCAAGGTGCGCCATCCGGATCGCATTTGGTTGATACGCGGCAATCACGAGTCGCGTCAAGTGACTCGGACCTATGGCTTCTACGATGAGTGTTTTTCGAAATATGGGAATGGCAATGTGTGGAGATATTGCATGGACATTGCCGACTACTTCAGTCTATCGGCCATTATCGATAACGAGGTATTCTGTGTGCACGGCGGTCTATCGCCCTCAATCAATCGTTTGGACGAGCTCAGACCGATTGATCGCAAACAGGAGGTGCCCCATTTTGGTCCCATGTGTGATCTGCTATGGAGTGATCCCGAGGATCAGCTTGGCTGGAAGGTTTCGCCTCGTGGTGCTGGCTTTCTTTTTGGCAGTGATGTTGTCGACAAGTTCAATTACACCAACAACATTAACATCATCTGTCGTGCCCATCAACTGGTCATGGAGGGCTACAAGTTTCATTTTAATCGACAACTGTTGACAGTTTGGTCGGCACCTAACTATTGTTATCGCTGTGGCAATGTGGCAGCTATTCTCGTTCTCAACGAGAACTTGCAACGTGATTTTGTCATCTTTGATTCGCCCGAAATGAAAGAATTTACAGTAACCAAAAAACCACCGCCTAAATATTTTCTATAATGAGGAAAGATGACATCTTAAGAAGGAATTTAAATGGCAGTCTCTTTAACTTAATCTTAAGTCTTCAATAACACAACTATGAAAGGAAATTTCACTTCAGATTATGCATTAGGAAATAATCGGGGAATTCCGATAGAATTTTTCCCCCACTTGCATTAACAAGTATCTGTCTTCAACTGCCTCTTGACGTTATGCAGTCAGAATACTTGTTATATAGCAGTGCCATTGTTGTATTACTAATTATTATAAATGTGACAAATATATATGCTGATGTCATACGCGATAAAGCAATGTTCACCAACAACTGAACTATACTTACATTTTAATAACGGTCATTATGAAAGAATCTGCTGAAAGTCAATAAAATATAATCTTTCAAGTAAATTTAGTACTTAGAATATGGCGATTTATTATTAAGTTTAACAATTAATGAAATATTAATATAATAATGTAGTAGTAAGAAACTGCTGAATGTCAATAAAATATGTTTTAAGTAAATTTAGTATTTAAGAAAGCTCAGCTGAATATGACGATTTATTTTGAAGTTTAACAATTAATAAAATATGAATTATTGCATAACGATTTAATGATGCTGGAAAGGGGAAATATTAAAACATCATGAACGCTTTTCAGTCGCTGTAATTATGGCTTTAATAGCCGGCTACAAAGTAAACTCGCTTTTATGCAGCCGTTGAACACTTTTGTCTGAAACGGTTATCGATGCACAGTTAATCGGTAATTGTTTATGCATTTTAATAATAGTAAATAGTATGACTCAAGTCTAAAGATCAAGAATTTTTCTGTGCTCTCTTGTTTTCTTCTCTAAACTGAAGTTATGAAAACAGTCTTTGCTAAACTGGGAAATTGGAGTTGTTGCACAAGTAATTCTAATGTGATTTGCTTAATTATCGATAGTAATATGGACATTAATCGTATTGTAATTTCTTGGTCTAACATTCAATGACAACTATGTATAATAAAGATTAAGTATATCTTGTTGATAAATTTGTGTTTGGTGTATTGTTACTGGGTAATGATGCAAAACGTACTGAAAACATACTATCGATAGTAATAACAATATATATCGATGGTTAACACTTAGTGGTACCTATGGAAATACCGTATTTAATACCTTGTTTGATAGCTCTCGAGTGTTTTAATGGATTTGAGAGTAAGAGAGAAACTTATCGGCTTAAGAAGATATCTGAAGATATTTAATTTCTGTAAAATCTTGTCTCTTTTCCAATGATCCTCTTCGTATCGATAGTAAATGTTGTTATGATAAAAAATGTAAACTTCAGCTAGCTTTTTTAGTTCGATACAAATATACATGACAATCAATTATATTTAGTTACACACGTTATCAATTAAATATAGTTTAATCTTATCGATAGGGCTTCACATTCATAACTCCAGAGGTGACAACGATCAATGACTAACACAATTTGCAATTCCACAACCAAATAAATAAACATATTTTCGCTTGCAGTTGGTAAACGCAGGAGACGAGAGATGGGGTCACCAGCTGGCGGGGATGGAGGTCAGAGCGAGACCGCCTGGCTGGAGGATTTGCTGCGCGAGGTGCAGCTGGAGCAGTTCCTCGAGCGCATACGCGACGATCTCCAAGTGACGCGACTTGCGCACTTTGACTACGTGCTGCCCGATGACCTGGAACGCTGTGGCCTGGGGAAGCCGGCGATACGTCGCCTCATGGAGGCGGTGCGCAAGAAGAAGGCGCATCAATGGCGCAAGAATATACTCTCGAAGCTGATTGGCGGCGGCAAGCAGCCCTCATCGAAGAAGCAATCCCAGCAGCAACAGCAGCAGCAACAAACACAGCCGGGAGCACTCACTTGCCTCATCCACGAGAAGGACATCACGCTGGGACTCAAGCTAGGCGATGGCTCCTTTGGCGTGGTGCGTCGTGGCGAATGGAGCGCCTCGCCGGCGGGCAAAGTGCTGCCCGTGGCTGTTAAGGTGCTCAAGTCGGATAATCTCACGCAGCCTGGGATCATTGATGACTTCTTTCGCGAGGTGCAGGCCATGCACGCTCTGGATCACTCGAATCTGGTGCGTCTCTATGGCGTTGTGTTGTCGCAGCCCATGATGATGATCACCGAGCTGGCGGAGCGTGGCTCCTTGTTGGATACACTCCGCAAACAGTGTCGCCACACCTCGCTCACCCACATCTGGAACTGGTCCGTGCAGATTGTCACCGGCATGGCGTACCTCGAGCAGAAGCGTTTCCTTCATCGGGATCTTGCGTGTCGCAATGTTCTGCTGACGGCGGCCAATAAGATTAAGATTGGTGACTTTGGTCTGATGCGTGCGCTGCCCCAGGAGGATGATTGCTATGTCATGTCCGAGCACAAGAAAGTTCCATTCCCTTGGTGTGCACCCGAATCGCTGCGTTTTCGTCAATTCTCACACGCCTCCGACACTTGGATGTTTGGCGTCACACTCTGGGAGATGTTTAGCTTCGGCGAGGATCCCTGGGTGGGTTTGAATGGATCGCAGATCTTGCGCAAGATTGATCGCGAGGGTGAGCGTCTGCATCAACCGGACGCCTGTCCACCGGATGTCTACGCTATGATGCTGCAGTGTTGGGACAAAACGCCTGCCGAGCGACCCACTATGGCAGCTCTCAAGTGAGTTACAATCCGTTATTATTATGTCTGTCTTTCTGTCCGTCCATCTGTTTGATGTAAACGTTCTCTGGAACTATACGAGCTAGAACTATCAAATTTGGTAACAACATTCTTGTATATTTTACGTAGTTCTATCTGGTTTTAAGATTGCGCTACGTCCACACATTTTAGCATAAAACTAAAGAATAGTAATAAAATATATCCTGAAAGTTGAGTTAGAATTCGAACGACACAACTCATTAAAATAATAGAAAATACATTTAAAATGGGGAATTGAGTTTCCCTCACTATTTTACAACACCTTAAAACAATAGAATTTATATTTTTTTTAAATATACTGCCAACTTAATAAGTACTTGCAATGTTACAATCTCCAATTATTAAAACTTCAATTCAATATTTCCTTAAATGGAGCTACAGAACTGTGGTTAACTGGGTAGCATTTTAAATTTCTAACTTTAATTGCAATCTATGACTAAAGCATTTTTATTAGTGAAACATACTTAAATGAAAGTATTGGCATTTTAAATTAAATTTAGGAATATATTAAGCGATTTTAATTATGATTGTAACCAAAATGTGGGTTTTGCATCCAAGGAAAGTTTGCTCATTTGAATGCTGACTACTTATTTAAAATTAGATTTTTTCACGCTAAATTGTTCTGTTATCTTAGTTATCTCAGTGAAGCTTATTCAATTATTATAACTTTGTGGCGGCAGGAAATGTGTGTTAACAGGCAGAAGGATGCATCTCCGACCCCATAAAATATATATATGCTTGATTAGCATCAACAGTCGAGACGATATAGCCATGTCCGTCCGTCTGTCTCTCTTTCCGTCCTAGAAACTATAAGAGATGCAGGTAAAGTTTGTTTCAAGTTTTTGCCACGCCCATTTCTACCTCCAAAAATCGAGCTAGAGTTCCGATTATCGGTGAATACAATAATAACTATAGTATTAATGATTTGGTTACGATAAAAATGGTCCAAGTTATTAAAGAAATACTTTTGTATAATACATTTTAAGTATTTTTAATACCTTATTTAAAATAGTATCTCACAGTTGAGTACACTTATTTGTTTACAGCAATTGCTAATGCTTCTCTCATCTTTACAGGGAATACCTGGCGAGCATGTCGCCTCCCGTGCTGCGTGCCTCGCGTAGCTACCACGATGCCAAGGGACTCCAGATCGAAGCGGGCGATACGATTGCCATCATCGATGGTCGCTCCGAGCTGAAGCTGATCAAGGGACAGAATCAACGCACCTACGACATTGGCGTCTTTCCACGAGGTCTCCTCGAGCAGCGGCGTCTCAACGATGTGCCACTGCGCAGCAACGGAGCGCAGTTTGGCTTCTGCTGGGGCGGCGCAGGAGGTGCCACAGCGGCGATGGCCAATGGCGATGAGAGGCAGCGGAAATGCGTCAGCTTGTCGGCTTCGAAGACGACGGCGGCGCATGCCAAGGAGTCGAAGAACAATTCGAGCAAACAGTTTGCCTACAACAAGCTGGTGAACGAGGCCGCTGGACTGCAGCGTCGCAATGCGGTGAAGCAGCGCGTGGCATCGGGAGCAACTGGTCCACAGCGTCCGCCGCCACCGCAGCAGCAACAGCAGGAGGGCATACTCATTGACATCTCACCGGAGCTGCGTCCCATGGCGATGGCAACAACAGCTGGCGACAGTTCGTCGCTGCAGCTGGACAGTTCCTTCTGTCTGCTCGATGCACCCATCGATGTTCCCACGGATGCGGGAGCTGGCGGCGTGACTTATGCCTCCTCGGGTCCGAATACGCCAACCTATTTCAATGAGCAGCCGCAGTTTGACTTTGTGCGTCAGGAGGAGACGTCGCCAGCTCGTCTGCAGCCGCCGCCGTATCAAATGCCGCCCACCTACTCCAACACGATGGAGTTTGCCCAGAAGCGGGAGCCTAATCGTGATCCCTTCGACACCAGTCACATGGAATCGCCATCGAATGCGTTGATGCTCTACTCGAATACTTTGGCAGCGGGCAACGAAGCAGCTGCTGCTACTCCGCCTGCTCCTGCTCCGCTCTACAGCAGTCCGTCGGTGCGCAAGAGTCTCTTTGGCAACGCCAACAAGGAGAATATTCCCGCCTTGGAGTCCGCTGCCATGCAGTTTAATCTAAGCAATCTTTCGCTGGAGGCGACGCAGCCAACTATGGAACAGCATTCGCAATCACAGCCACAGTCGGACAGCATGCTGCTGGACAAATCGTTCATAGCCGAGCTGGAGAAGGACATGTACAGCGGCAGCAGCAGCAGCAAGGCGCAGCAGGATTATCAACGCAACACGTCCGGCATGTATGCCAACAAAGAGATTGTCTACAAGCAGAATCTGACGCCACTCAAGAACGCCGATGGCCAGTCGAATCACTCGAGTCCGCTCTCGAATGCCAGCGAAGTTTCGCCCACGCCCAAGCAAAACAATGTGGAGCAATCTGGCGTGGCGTCCACACAATCGCTGGTGAATCGCATCTGGTATGAACGTGTGGCGGCGCCATCCGAGTACTATGCCCAACCGCCGCAGGAGACGGCGACACAACTGGCTGCCAGCGAGCAGATCTATCAAAATCATCAGCAGCAAGCGTTGCCAGCGGCGGAGACACATCACTCCTTTGTGGCCATCTCGAATCGTGTGGTCGCATCACCGCCCAGCAACAACAGTGTCTATGCCTCTGCCGCCTCAATCTATGGCAGCGTGGAACGCTATGATGCAGTGGCCGCCAGCACAGCGGGTTCCACCTACTATGGTCAGGTGCCCAATGGCAATGGTGCCATCTACGACGAAGTCACGCTCGACGATTACTTGCGTCCCCATCGTCCAGCTCCGTTGGCACCGCCGCCGCTTTCGGCACAGCAAATCCAGCGGCGACTGGACAAGATGCGTCAGCAGCAACAACAGCAGCTGGAGGGCGCCCATCAGCTGTATGCTCCGGTGCCTGCGGATGCGCAACGGGAGCAGGAGAAGCTGCAGCAGCTGTTGCAGGAACTGGGCAGCTCTGCCGTCGAGCAGGATGTGCGTAATGCTTTGCGTGCCGCGAGTGGCGATGTACAGCTGGCCTTGAGGCACTACAAGATCGATCAGTTGAGTCGTCTGGGCGTCGCTGGACGAGCACAATGCGAACAGGCTCTACAGCAATGTGGTTGGAGTCTTGATGTCGCCGCTGAGCTGCTGCTGCAGTCGACCGTGGGCTAGGTTTTAAGTTTTGCATGCCAGGAGTATTGTATTGACCTTTTAGTCTTGTAATTTTATTTCACTTAAGTCGCGATATATCTCGAATTATTTTCGCAAAATACTCGGCAAACATTTGCTTGAACTTCAGTAAACAATTAACGACTCTATACAAACACACACACACACAAGAAACACTCACATATATAACATATATATATAGATGTATATCTTTTATATATGTTTCCTTGTTTTAGTTTAAGAGCAACGATTTGAAATGAATTTTTGTAATTGTTATTGCATTGCATACTGGAAACTAGTTGGAATGCAAGTGAAATGATTTGCACGCTATTTTACACAAAAACAAGAAAGTCTCGACGGCTACGGCTGCTCTAAAATGCCTGCGAAAGGGCTACATTTTAGTTAGTTATTAAATCAATAAATTATATGGTAATTGTTACAAAACTTCGCATTGAGCTTTTTATTTGAACTGCAACAGTTCGATTTATTTTGCACACATTAATCGGTGCGTCTCGCGCTGCAGCCCTAACAATGTTTATCGTTACTAATCGCTGTTTGGTATTTTAACCAACACTGTCTGGCTTTGTTCACAATCCCAGTGCGGCCACACTGGAGTGCTTTGCTGCAGTTTGAAACGAATCGCCGAAGGTAAAACGACGCATGGTCCGCTTTAGTTTGTTTTCGCACGAACAAAAAAAAACAACAATTAATTGTGGTCGTGTGTGTGTGTATGAGTGCAAATGTCGCCTAAATTATGACGCATACTAAGTGCAAGCCGCATATCATTGCGATACACATAAAATTGTGCAACACTTGAACAACGGCTTACTAATAATACTACTTAATATTGAGAATTGCCAAATGCTGCATTTCCAATTTCCATTTCGATGCGCGAAAAGAAACGAAAAAAAAAACAGCAACGAAGTGTAGAAGAAGCAGAGTGCGTGCACTCGGCCTACGTTCGTTGTTGTGTGCGTGCGTGCGAGTGTGTCTGCTTGACTGTGTGTGCGTGTGTGTGTGCGAAATTATGTAAAAACAACAATAGGCACATTTGCCTATTGTATTTGCTCTCTGGCGTCGCATGGTTGTTGTGCTGTTGTTGTTGGCTCGTTTGTTTGCCAGCCAACGAGCATTTAAATGGCAAAAGCAAAAATTAAAACTAATGGCAAATTCAATTAAAGACGTGCGCGCGTGTTTGTGTGTGTCTTTATTATTTTAATGTATCGATAGTCATCATAAAGATAAATGATTGCTTATAAAAAAAAAATAAAAATTCCAATTGTTTTTGCTTCGCGCTCTCTTCCAATTACGAAATGCAGCCTCGCTCTCTATCTCTCTCTCCCGCTCTCGCAAATACTGGAGTCGCGCTCTCTCAATATAGCCATCTCGTTCGCGCGACTGCAACGTATGCCAGTGCACACAAATTTTCTTGACGTCAGCAGCGACGCGACAGCGAAATGAGTTGGAAGTTGGCCGGTTTTATTTATTAATGTTGTTGCGTGTGATTGCGAGTATCCCTGCCGTACCCCTCCCCCCGTTCCCATTCCATTCCCCCATCACACGCATTTTTGTCGGTCTACCTGCCATTCCGCTGCCGCTGCCGCTGTCGACGTCGACGCTGGCGTCGCTGCGCCTGGACACGTCTGCATTTTACCTGCGTTTATTTGATGTAAACTCATCTATTGGAATTGTGCTCTCTTTATTTTTGTTGTTTATACACACACACATAGACAATTAAGCAAAAGGGAAACGACAACGCAAACGAAACAAAAACGTACAAAAAATTCTCAGTTTTAATTCTTGTTCTTATGTTTTGCTTCATGTTCCGCTTCTCTTGCGTTAATGAACAACAATCAAACAACCAAACAAACCAAACGAAACAACAACAACGATAACAGTGGCAAACGGATCAAGAAGAAGCAGCGCAGCAGCAGAAACTGGCAGAGTCAGAAAACGCAGCAGCAGCAGCAGCGCAAAACTCCAACAACAAAATGAGTTGGGGTACGGATCTATGGGTAAGTGTTTTTATTTTTGCATTTGCTTTTGCATTCTGTATTTGTTGACTTTGCTTTTGCGTTTGTTTTTTTGGTTTTGCTACTGTTGGTATGAAACTGCTCTTCTTCTTCTTGTCTTTGCTGCTTAAAGTGCAAGCGTGTTATAACGTTTTCTTCTTCTTATTGTACTAAAACTTCTCTCGCTGTTTCGCTCTCTCTCGTCTGCGTCTCCATTTGACCAACACAGAACATCAAAAACGAAAAGAAAAAAAAATACCAAAAACTGGTTTTGCGTGTTTTATGTAAATTGCCTCAAGCGCGTTGAATTCCTTTTGTTGTTGTCGTTCTCGTTGTGGCTTTGCGCGAGTTGTTGTTGTATTCTACATTTTTGGAGCGTTTCAGCAGCAAGCGGCAAACTTTATGTATATTTTAAACTGCTTTTTCATAGCCTCCTGTCGCAGCTGTTTTCAGTTGCTGCCGGCGACACGCCCGAAATTGGCGTTTTACCTGATCCCTGCTTTCGCTCTCACCCTCTCTCGCTCCCTCTTCAACCCACGCGCCATGCTTGCAATTTTGCTGTTTCAGCTGTTTGACAAAGCTGGTAAGGGGGCGGGGATGTGGAATGGGGAGAGTAGTGTCGTTTTTGCGGATTTTAGTGCTTAGTATTTTTTTTTGCGTTTGCCTTCAATGTGATTTTTATTCGTTTTTCAATTTCAATTCGATTTCGGGGGTAGTTTTGTCAGCACACCCTCAAACTCACTCTCTCTATAAGTTTGCCTGTGTGTGCCTCTGTGCGTGGCTCTGGCTGTGTGTGTGTAGGTGTGACTGTCTGTGTCTGCGGCATTTGCAAACTTGCTTCCGCAGCAGCTTCTGCTCTCAGGATAAAATTGCATGTCTAGACAGAGTCAACCATCTATTAGCCTGGCATTTAGCCTTTTTTTTGCCCTCAGTTCGCTGTTGCCGGATTTTGATAGTTGTATGCAGAGCTTTAAGCTTGCAAATGTGACCAAATTTGTTTGACTTGCGGATTTACAAAAAGAACTATTCAAATATGATATATAGTGTATTTAGAATGAGACTGCAACGTGATGGATTAGTTTAATAAAGTTGAGGAGCGTGTTGAGAGAACTATGATGAAAGTTGGCGGTTAGACCTAAGAAGTATGTTGAAATGTATTATTGCCTGGTTAGCAATAAATCTGTTTTCCAGAATTGGTATTCTCTATTAGTCTGTTTTCTCCTATTATATTCAAATTATTGGGTGCTAGCCCCAACTTGCATTTATATATTATATTTGGGATCGTTTGTAATAGTTTTCAAAGTAATATCTATCAAAATATAAAGAATTTATAATGATTAAATATTATTATAAAATCTTATTTAAATTTCTTGAAGAAAACTCGTTCCCAAATTTGTAAAAATTTCGGTAAATAAAACCAAAGAAAACGAAAAGAATAGTTAGGATCTTTCTGAAATGTATTGTTTATTCTCATTATATAATTTCTAACGATCTATCGCTATTCCCTCACTCTAGAAATTTCCATTTCACATAAAAATTAAGTCAATTCTTTCGCTCTTACTCTTACTCTGTATAATGTAATTTCTTTCGTTCTTTAAATATTTAGAATGTTTAATGCCTTCGACTTGCTCACGAAATTTACAAAATCTTTCTTTTGTCTTCTGCCATGGTCAATGGGCATCTATTGTTCACGTTCAGGGTAGAATCGGTAGCCCACAATATGCGATGATTGTTTATTTTTGCAAAAAAAGCGCTAAACATTTGCATAAATACGAATTTGCACGCGAATCAATGTTGTTTTTTTTGTTGTTGTTGCTGATGTTTTTGGCTTAGGGAGTAGAAACGGAAAATACTCGTAGCAAACGGAGCAAAGAAAGTGCAAAGCGAAATTGTAAATTCGGTTAATGGAAATTAACACGTAACGCTAAAGAAAAAGCATTATATATAGTCGTTTTTATGTTGTTTCGTTTATTATTTATAATGCAAATTCCGAGCTTAAAGCCGATTCGAAGTGGGCTAATAAGCGGGTCAATTGCGAGGCCTGCATAAAAAATTGAAATAGAAATAAAAATAATAAAAACCCAACCGCGGCGTGTTGCTGTTGGCCAAGTGAAGCCAAAGCCAAAGCCAACGTCAAAGCCAAAGCAATTTCCAAGTGGCGTCAGTCAACTAAAAAAATACAACAACAAAAAATAACAACAAAACTTTCTTTGCATTTTTTTCTGTTTTGTTGTTGCTCCAGCTGCTTTATGAACGAAATTTTCACTTTAATTAAATTTAAAGCATGCGCCAAAGGCGAAGTTTAAGTCCATTAAACAAAAACTTGGCTCGTTGCATATGCAAAAAGCTGAAAAATAAAAAAAAATTGAAAATCAAACAAAATGATATAAAAATAGTAATAAAACTGTTTTTACTATGTCTATTTATTTTTCTTGTTGTTGTTTTTGTTGGGGTGAATTTCTTTTCCTCTGCTATGCCGGTTCCGCCCGATATCTCCCTGCTATTCTCTTCTCTCATTCTCTGCTAAAAATAGTCGCCTGCCATTTCAGATCTCGTAATACAATTGCGTGAGTGTGCGTGTGTTATTGGGTGGGAGTGGGAGTGGGAAAGGGAGGGGGAGGCAACGTGTTGTGTGTATTTTATGTGGTCTAGTTGGGTATTTTGATTGGGAAGCACTGGCTGCATAAATTACCGATTAGTGACAGAGGAATTCCATATCGATAAACACGTGTCGACTATGTTAATCGAGTTAAGATTCCTTTCAACTTCAATTGCGCGGCTGAGATATGTGATACTGCAATATGGTCACACTTTTGTTGACATGTAATGTTTTTATAATGAAGTCGTTGATTTAAAAGATACAAAAGTATTTCTAGAACTGAATTGATAATTTGTTTTATAATTTTAGAGTTATAATTTACAAAACATTTTATACAGATATTTCTAAATTTATTTGGTCACACTATTTTTATATATATTTGTAATTTTTGTATTTTACATAGTTGGTTTATAATTTTAAAATAATTTTTAGATTGAGTTGCCAATTTATTTAAATATTTCTTACTTCTTCAATTATCTGGTCACACTATTTTTAACTTTTTTTATTAGTTGATTTATAATTTTAAAATAATTTCTAAACTGAGTTGCAAATTTATTTATATAAATTTTATACTTCTTCAATTATCTGGTCACACTTTTTTTTAACTTTTTTTATTAGTTGGTTTATTATTTTAAAATAATTTCTAGACTGAGTTGCCAATTTATTTATATATTCCTTACTCCTTCAATTATATGGTCACACTATTTTTAACTTTTTTATTAGTTGGTTTATAATTTTAAAATAATTTCTAGACTGAGTTGCAAATTTATTTATATATTTCTTACTCCTCCAATTATCTGGTCACACTATTTTAAGCTTTGTTTGTATTTACTCTCCCTAAATCAATTTTATAATTAAGTGAGCTTAAGTGATTGGCGGGTTTAAGCTGTAAATACCCGAATTTAATGCGGAACTCGAGTTGTTTACTCGTCTGATCAGCTGTTTCCGCATGCACATCAATTACAGCTGTTTATTATCTGTGAGCAAATAATATGATAACACTCCATGTGATAACTGTTATTATTATTGCAATCTATTCTAAATGTGAGTGGCTCTCTTTCCCCTTTCGCGCTTTGTGTAGCGCAATTTGTCTACATTAATCAATCTTTGGAATGGTTTCTGATTTGTATCTTTGTATCTTGTTAGACTTGATCAGCTGTCTGCGCTTGTTATTGTACAACACAATCGAGCACTTGTCTTCGTTCGTCTCTTTCACTCACTTGCTGTGCGCTTTTTCGAGGTCTCTGACGTTGCTTTAGCTCCTTCACACTCTCCAATCATCCACTCGACGACGCTCTGATGTTCAATGCCATCATCGTCGTGGTCATGGAGTGCAGCTGTTTAATGTTTTTTAGAGCACTCTGTAAATAATTTTTGTTGTACTCTTGTTATTGTTGCAGTTTTTCGATAAGTTTTCGTGACATTGAAATTACGTATTGATTGGCAACACTTTTGCTACTACAAGAAAACAAAAAGATAACCCCAGAAATGATCTCGTAATTTTACCGCTAACGTTAGCCGTTTTTTTTAGAGCTAAAAATAAAAACTGAGCAAGAAGATTCATTTTTTTATGATCTTTATGAGTGACGTGCAACGATGCAAGTTTTAAAAAAAAAACATACAAGACGGCGAACACCAACTTCTTGGGGTCATATATCTTTCATCAGGTCTAATTACTGTCTTCTCGAAGGGTCGTTCATTTGGGCTAACGTGTGCGCCATGATTACGTTTCTGGCACACCCCAAAGCCAAATGCATTGACACAACGCCCGCCGCCCCCTCCGGCCAACTTCCAATTAAATCAAAAGATGGCAAAGTCGAGGGCGATGACGATGGCGATGGCAATTTATGTGCTCAAGGCCAAGAAATATATGAGATGGCACTTGCATCTTTTTTTGGGGTCGCACCCTAACTGAAAATTTCGCTCTCTCTCTCTTTCTCTCATTCTCACTGTCGCTTATCGATTTTCCAAGCTGACTTCAGACAGACGCTTGAGATGCTTGGCGCCAGGAGTTACGCCTTTGGGAATTACAAGGATTTCTCAGCATGTGGGGCGCAACGCAAAACTTGACGTCTCGACGGGTGGTTTCTCATTTTATTGCATCCGAATCCGGCGAATTTTGTTTTTGCAACATTTCCCTTTCGGTTACAGTTTCTCAATATGGTCAAGGGGTAGAAATGTGTTGTCGCTGCATTGGCAAGCTTCACTGTACTTTCCAGCTCTCTTGATGACAATCTTGCTGTGGCCAAGATAATTGCAAATTCCATTCACATTGTCCAAGTGCATTGTACAATAAACTCTTTGCACGATTGTTGTTGTTGTTATTGCTGTCTGGCCTGGCGTCTATTGATTTGAGTAGCCTTCAGCCTGCGTTGCATGCATATTAAGCAGCGTACCTGCTTCGCAATCCATCATCACGTTCAATATGCAAATGCAAACAAGTAATCGACCGTTGCGATTTGAAATTGCGGCGTCTCTTTGCCATTAGAAATCACAGCTTTTATGGCTATATAGTATACACTATATAGTGTGCCATATATGCACATATATAGCATGGCATATTTACAACTAGCGCTGCGTTGATAAGCACTTAAAGAGACCTTACTCATAAGCAGAGCAAGCCTTCTTTTCACGCACTTCGCTTCCTCTTCTGCTTTGGGTCTTTCTTATCGTTTGACCAACTTTTTTTGCGGCTGCGATAAAAAGCGCTTAGCAAACCGAAAGAAAGAAAGAAACCCCACAGAAAAAATATAATATAATAATATATATAAATCTGAGAAATATTTCATAAGCATTTGCATATAATAAGAAAACAATTACAGCGCAAAGAAATTTTTGGTTTTCTTTGTCTATGATTAACACCTTCATGCCACGCCCCTTTTAAATTGTTTTAAACTGTGCGTCATAACAAAGTTGTTTGTTTTGTTGTTGTTGTTGTTTTATTGCTATTTCTTTGCTATTTTGGTCAGCATCTTGAGCTGATTCACAATTTACTGCGATTGTTACTGGAATTTGTTTTTGGAATTCGTTTTTTTTTGTCATAGTCGCCACAGACTTTACACATATTTCCGCTTGATATGAGGGAGCTTGAGTATGTGTATGCGTCAGAGTTGTGGCTATCAGTAAGTAAGCCCAATGGGGCATTTGTTGACTGTGACTAAATTAAATGAACCTGTTGCCGTTTCACGACAATACGTATACGCACAGGTGTCCCTGTGGTTGTGAGTGTTTTTATTATTTTATCGGGAATTTTGTCTTATCGCGCTCACTCTGCAAACTATGACAATTTGTGTGTGTATTCAATTATATTATAGCACACTCCTCGCAAAAGTTTGTAAGTTAGGGGAATTGGATTTTAGGCTCGATATTGTAATAGATTTCAATCGGCATTGTTTCGCATTAGCCTTGAGCTGCAGTGCTGTCAAATTTGGTTGTGTGTTATCTAGCTAAAGGTCGAATTATTTGCCCAACTTATCGCTTGTCTGGTATCTTTCCATAAACACACACACACAGACACAGACCAACACATTTGCAATCGCGATATGGACAAAGGTTAATAAGCAAATATTAGTTGGATATTAGATACACAATGTGACAGGTAACGTTGAGAGAACATTTTTCGTTGTTTGCTTTGTTTGTTTTTGGGCAGCAAAAACAAAAACAAAAAAAAAATACAAAACCAATTAATGTTTGCGGCCAGCATGGCCATAAAGGGTGTGGCTTGGCAAAATGGGCAACAGCAATAGCAAACGATGAGGTTATCATACCAGATGAGGAGGAGTGTATCGAGTGTATGTTTCTTTTTCGCTGTTGTTGTTTTATGTTTGTAATTTTCAATAATTAAAAATTCCAAAATGATTAATGCGATGATGAGACGGCAAAAGAATGCTTTCCATATTTGACCGTATGTTAATCATTTCTTTTATTGGACGTCTGCTGTGGTTTTTTACACACTGGAATGCTGATTAATAAGTGCCTCTATTTTGTAGTGAAATTTAAATAGATTTTTTATATAGAAAAGCAAACCGCATCGATGAGAGTTCAAGCGAAAGGTCAACTGAGTTGCTTGACAAGTTCTTTTGTTACATTTTCGAAATAAATTTATATTGTATGCTCTCATATGTAGATTAATTGCCACTCAGATTTATGAGTGTATAATTCATTTACGCATCGTGACGCGTCAAGGCGCGACACATGTGTGGCAGCCACAAATGTTTTTTAAGGGTATAATTTCCATTTGCACTTGACACGAAGAGATGAGGCAACCAGTTGCCAATTGCCAGTTCTTTGTTTATACTCCCTCTGTTCACCCTTCGGGCACTTCTATGTGGTCTCCATTCAAGTGTGAGTCGCTGTGTTTGCTCTAATTTCAGTTAATATCACGTTTTAGCCGCTGTTGATTGCACAGCAACACGTTCCACCTTCCTTTATCTGCGCTGACAGTTGACGAAATGCTTTTCCTTTTTGAGTCATTCTCCCTGTTTTCTTCTTTTTTTTTTTTTTTTTTTTGTTGCTGACTCACTTTGCCCCCTGAGGGGGAGGTTCGACAGGACGGGTGAGTGGGCTGAGCCACCCTTGTGTTAGCTCACCCACTGACTAACAACAGCTGTTTACTGTATGACTCACACACAGGGTCAGCTGTGCAATGAGATGAAGGGAGAGACACACACACAGATACAGAGAGAGAGAGCTCTCTCCCTTTCACTGTGTGGGTGGCTTTGTTTAGCGAACCCCCTCTGTGTCACTGGTTCCTCCCCCTCATAGACCCTTGTCACTGAAATTGCGGCAAAATGCTTGATTATGATGTTTGTATAATGCTCGAAAGTGGAAAAGAATTCAGTGCACCAAATGCACTGCGAGAAAAGTGCATAAAGTTATGAAGAGTAAGTTCTAAAGATGAAAGAAAAAAGATACAGGCAGTAGAAAGCTATATTTATGGTTGAATTAAACATTCATTTCGCTCAGTGTAAGCAGAAGTAGTCAATGAAATGAAGAGAGAAGTAAACAATTATTCACAAAAGTCAATTAGAAATATGTCATATGAGTACTTCGCTCAGTGTAACGAAACTTTGTCATATTAAAAGTTTGTTCAATGGAACATTAAAACTAAATTGAATTCCCATATTAAAAGTTCGTTCAATGTAACATTAGAAGTCAATTGAATTTTCACCAAAGCAAAACCATTTCCTCTTCTATAATGCAATTTAAAATTTCAATTAGAGCTTCTCTTAAAAATTCGCTCTATGTGTTACTCTCACTTCTTGAAATCTCTTTAAGAAAAGGAAGTGAAAAATGATTAATTTCAAGAGAAAAAAGAACATAAAATATGAAGTATAATTTTAGTTGCTCAGTGTAACTCAAAACGCGCTCTAGAAAATGAAAGATAATGGGTAAAGTAATCAGGGTTTGTTCTATTTAAAAATACTACAATAAGTGGAGCACATTTTTATGCACAGTGTAGGTGGAAGCTCATAGAGAGAAAAGCTTTCATCTGCCCAAGGCAAGTTCAAAGGCAAAAGTGTAGCTAAGATAGAGCGAGAAAGGGAGAAAGAGAGCCAGTGTGGGGAAGAGAGACAACGCAGTTGTGTGGGCCAAAAGAGGAAGGAGTAAGGGAGGCTGAATAAAATTTCCTTTGTTGTGTGTGCTGTGCGTGTGTGTGTTTGCGGTGCGTGCGTGTGTGTGTGTGTGTGCTGAATGTTCCGTGTCGTCTCATCATAAAATGTTATGCGCTTTTATCCACTGTCACAAAAGCTAAATGTAAATATGAGGACACACTGCAAAATGAGACACAGAGCCTTGGCCTGGCTTCGGCTTCGGTTGCGACTTTGGTTTTGCTTTTTGGGTCCGCCTGCGCCTTTGTGTCTGTTTTTTTTTTGTGGCCAAACAGCTGCCACACCCCGCCAGCAAATTAGCTTCATTTCCTGTCACATGACATGCCCAAAAGCCTGTGAAGTTTTAACCCTACCAAAAACTCAATATTTCCCCGCATTGTTGTTGTTGTTATTGTTGTTATGCATGAAATATGTTTGGCCATCTTTTTATTATTATTATTTTTGTCGTGCTGCGGCTGGCGAAAACTAAAAACGAATAATTTATCAGCTTTGCAAATACGCTGTAAAAAAAAGTTGTGTTAGGTAGTTGAAGTTGTAGTTCGCTTACAAAATTGTTTATTATATGTAAAAAGAGTATTTATCAGTCGAGCATTGCTTTTAAAACTCACTTGTTTTGGTTCTCTTGTGTTTCTTTTGGTTTCTGCTTGCGTGGGCAACTTGTGAAGGAGTCGTCGATAGTGAGCGTCGTCGTCGCCTGCACAGCTAACGGAAATCGTTAAATGCTTTTTGAGAGCAACAACAGAAACAGAGATAAGCAGAGGCAGCTGTGGCAACATGTTGCCGCAACATGCTGCCAACATTTTGCAAGCGATGCCAACGAACTCATTGCGAAGGCAACATCAACATCAACATGTTTTGCTTTTGTTTTTGTTGTGTATAAAGAAATCGATTCTTTCAGGCCGGAAGGGCCGAAGCAGAGGAAAGGGAGGGGGGGAGACAGGGGGCAGGCAGCATGGATCGCACGTAGTTGGCTACTGGGCACGATCCCGAAGAGAGCGCTTGACTCATTGGACTGTACACAAAATGGGGTCGCTTTCAGTTTCGAAATGAGCTGAAAACTGAAATCTGAATCATTCGTCCATAAAGGAATCGCGTGCCACATATAGAAGCGGTGTGTAGAGGGAAGGGGAGAGGGGAAAAGAGAACTCACAACGCTTTGTTGCCTTTGATGTTTATGACAATTTCAAATAAAATGCATCAATCATTGAGCCACAGTGTAAAAAATACTTACACTCATTCATTTATGCATTTGGATTTGTTTAATCGTGAGAAATTGCATAGATATCAAGTTGGATCATCATCACAGTCACAGTTGCAGTTGCAGTTGTAGTTGGAGTCCGAGTTGATCATCAGGCGGCACACTTTTTGTGTTTGTGTGTGCGGAGCACAGTCGAAATAAGTCAAGAGTCTGAGACGTGTCTCGCTAACTTTGTTGCCACTCGACGTGGCATAATAATATTAAAACTCCACTCGGCCCATAAAAAACACAACCAACAGCAACAACAACAACAACAAACGTTGTCGACAGGCATAAAAGTTGCGCGTTGTTTGCTGCCAGTCGAGCAGAAGCTGGAGCTGGAGCTGAAGCAGAGCAACGAGTTGAAGTTGGAGTCGCTTATGGCATGGGGCGGAGGCAGGGCGCAACAAGAAGAAGAAGAAGTTGTTGCACAGTTGTTGCCGGTGCATTGCACTCGCTGTCATTGTGAGGCAGCTGCCAACTATTTTGCATTACACACACACACACACACACACACTTGTCCAGCCTTACTAATGAGTGTTGCAAGTAAGTTGTGAGTGTGTGTGTTGCATGTTGCATCTGTGTGTTGGGTCGTGTCATGCAAGTCGCTGCACACGTCGTTGTCGTCGTCGTCGTTGTGGTTGTCGTCTTCATCGTTGTCGCCTTGTGATAATGCTATTATGGTATGACGGTAGCGTTGATTTCAAATAAGTTGCAAGTTGAACGCGAAGAAGCAACAGCAGCAGCAGCTGAGAACATTGACTTTGAAGTTGTCCCCAATGGTTGGTTGCTCACTCGATGATGTTGCCACAACTTGGACAACAAAATTGCCGTTGCACCGCTATGAGAAATGTAATTAAAATATGTTAATCCATGTGGAAAGACTGATAAATGCATCGATTAATCAGGCGATCGATAATATTTAATCTATGGTATTTCGACGTGCGCTCAACATCATAAATTATCACTTGATATTAATTAGGTTCTATTAGCTGCTTTACTATTGAATTATGGCTAATATACAGCCGGAAATGGGAAAGAGAACAGTTTAAATGATGACTGTAAATGTTATTGAAACGAATAGTTAAATAGTTAATCTTTTAATAAATGTTTCTACGTTGTTTGTTCGGTTTATTAATTGCCTAACAATTTATATTGTTGAGTATTTAATTATTTTAATAGTATTACATTTTGATAGTTAAATGCATATTAAAATTTAGAGAAGCCAATACTCGAAAATGTAGTTTAAAATTTAGTTGACACAATTCTCTAAAAATTATGATTTTAAATTAGATAGTAAAATAGCTAATCTTAAATCGATTAAAAATCTAATACTTGACAAATTAAATGCAGTTGAGTTAAAACTGTAAAGATAATACAATAATTTTATACTTTGTGGTATATTTTGAATGTAATAGTATTTCGAAATACCAAATATAGCAGTCGGTATATTTTTTTAAATTTTCAAGTATGCTAATTGGGAATATTTTAAGAAAAATATCTCACAGTCGAGCACATTCGATCGTAGCTTTCTTACTTGTTTAATCTTATAATAAATGATTTTAAATTTTCTTTTCTTTCTTATAAATGAAAATAAATTTTCTTTCTTAATGATTTTTGTGTCCCCGACGCACTTTTTAAATTCAAATTCTTTGTACAAAAACCAAAATCTTGATTGCGGAACTTTTTTTTATCAGTATACTCTAAAAGCAATTAATCCAAAATTCAAATGCAGTTGTATATGCAGTTAACGCTGTGTAGGGGGGGCGACGTTTGATTAAATAATAACACTTTACTTTTTCAAATTATCACAACTTGTAACTTTGTATGGGATTTTATTTCACTTGAAAATATTACATGTGCATGTGCGTAGAAATTTGAACATATGAAAAGGCGGAGTAGGAAAAATCAACATCTAAAATATTTCGACATTTTTCTATAGCTACATTTGTTTCTTAGCGATACAATTTGTAATTAATTAACTTCGAATTATAGCAAACATTTTCCTATGCATTTTCAATAACTTTCTTTCTCTCTCTTTTTTCAAATTTTCAGGTAAGTTGAATGCACAATTAATCAAGCCACGTGAGTCGCAGTCAGGCAGCTTCCACTGTAAATAGGATAAACACATTTTGCCATTTGCACTCTCGGTAAACAAAAGGTGTGAGAGAGGGTAAGTGGTGGGCAAAGAGGGGGGTGAAGTGGGGGATATTGCCGGCATTGCAATTGATGCGTTTATTTTTATAAGCCTTGTGCATTTATTATAAACAAATTGGAATCTTGTGTGCTGTGTTTATAGAGTTGTGTTTACGTTAACGTTAACATTGACTGCCAAGTAGAGAGAAGTAGAAAGAAAGAAAGAAAGAAAAAAAGAATGAACGAACAATCGCATCGATAAGGCGAGTATACAAAACACCCACCAAATGAAAAACTCATCTTGACGCATTTCCTTGGCATTTTTTCCATAATGTTGCTGTTTAGTAAACAGCACGTCGAGCACGAGGAACATGCCCCAGACCACACCCATACAAATACATATATGTATATATATAGTATCTACATACACACATACATATATAATGCGAAGAGGGGCTGCAGTAAACTTTTACTTTTGTGGATTGAATTGAATTGGAAAACGAATCGATTACGTTTTCAGTTTTGATACGCAAAATGCGTTCATAATTCTCATTATTTCCATTTCCGCATTTCATTTTTGGCACTTTCGGTTTTCATATATGTATGTATATGTATGTAAGTTTGTCTGTAGACCATATTTAAGTGAATATATAAATATTATATACACATGACGAGTGCTTATTGTCTCCTCTCGATTTGATGTGCTGACTAATGAAGTTGGCTCGGCTCTTTCGCTGGGATTATTCATCCAGCATAATTAACATTACAAATCATAAAATACGTCAGTCCATTTGCATTTCCATTGTTTACAAAAACAACAACAATGAACAGCTGCAGTGCTGATGGACTACAAAATACCCTGTAGAGTTGGAAACATGTTTGATCGATAAGAAATATAACAAATTTTATTTTGGTAGTTGAGAAAACACTTTAAGATGTTAAATCGATCAATTTTTAAGTTTAGACAACACTTTTGAGATCATTTTATAGAGTATATCAGGCCATATTTTTGAAGTTTTGAAGATTGTTGTTGTTTGTTTAGAAAATTACTTATGCATTCTTTTGCGCCTCTTTCATAATTTCACACACAGTAGAGAAGTCGAGACAGGTGCTAACCGGTTTTTTAAGGTCCACCATCCGCTCGCTCTTTGGCTTCTCTTTCATCTCATGTGACTGCATAATTTGTTGGGTTTGAATTTGATTTCATTTGATTTGATTTGAGTTGACTTGATGTGTGCATTTCCATAGGAAAGTGTGCTGCTGTCTGTCTGTTGAATTCTTTTGTTAATTTGCGAAAGTGAAAACATCTATTTTATTACGCTACAAACAACAACACAACAATAACAATTCAGCGTAATAACACAAATGAAATGCAAATTACTCAGACACCAAAAAAAAAAACAAAGAGCAACTGTTGGATCATAAACTTTTTGGAATTGGAACTCTGAAAATTAACATACTCATATTATTATGATAATGTTTGTTTGTAAAGAGCACAAGAATCTCTGTTAACGGTTCGTGAAATGCATTCTAACTGTTGATGCAGCTGTTTTTGAGAGGCTAACAAAACTTCTGAGAAGCGCCGGCTACATTATGATTAACTAGTGATTAATGCACCGATGACAGTTAGTTCACTATAATAAAACATATATTTAAATTTATTTATAACAATCTACTAAATAGTACACAATTTGTATATGTATGTAAATATATTTGCTGCGGTGACTAAAAATATAAACCACACAACAAAAAGGAAAAAAAAATTCCTCTCGCTGCTTGCTGTTGATACACAAAAAAAATATTTATGTCTACATCGCAAATGGCCACTTGGAAAATGTTTCTCTCTTACGAAAATAAGCAAAAATCGCCCACGCCAAAAGGCAGCATCAACACACAGCCGGCGAAAATTAAGAAAACACTTGAAGCAAAAAAACAAATGTAGAAAAATCATCTTTGAATCGTTCATAAATCGTTTGCTTTATTGTCGTGAGAGCAGAGAGAGGAGAGGGGGACGGTGGTGGTGGCGGGATTTGGCAATAATTGTTATGAAATCACCGGCTCACTTTGCTCCCCTCACCGTTTTGCTCCCAGTTGTTGGTCAGGTTTGTGCAGACGTTTTCATTGTGTTGATCATTTTCAATTTTTCCACTAGGCGTTGTCCGACTCTTTGAGCTGAAATTGAACCAGGCCAAAAACAATGAAATAACCCCAGACTTGGCGCCAAAACTCGTTTAGCTTTTTGATGTTGAAGTTGCACTCTCTTCTCTCCCATCTCTGCATCTCTCTCTCTCTCTCTCTTGCCTTGTGGCTGCTTCATTGTTTTGTTGGTGTGTGTGTTTAACGTCGTCAAGCAGCTGGAACAAACGGAAAATCTCGGCTAAACAATGCCAAAGTCCGTTGCTGCCACAGTCAGAGGCACAGCTTGTTGCACTCAAGCATAGGAAACTAAGTCTAACAACCGCGAGCGAATTGAAACCAGAATTTCATTTGGTTTAGATTTTCACTTTTTTTTCTTCTTTTTTTTTTGCGGGCTGTCGGTCAAAACACAGTTCGCTCCCTTGCCTTAACTTACTCCTTTCCTACACCTGCCAAACTCCACCTCAATCTCAGCTCGTTTTGCCAATCAGTCTCGTCAGTCAGGCTTGCATTTGTTGGGGTCTGAAACAGGCACGTGTGCCAGCAGCAGCAGCAACAGCAATAACAACAGCAGTTGGCTAGCCAATTTTCTCTTTGTTCTAAGGCGCATTTTGCCTGCTTTGGACTCGCTTAATTGAAAACGTTTTTCTCTCACTCTTATTTCGCTTTTTTGGTCTATGTGGCTGCCCAGTCAATTGTCCACAATGATTAGGAGGCAGCTGCTCAATTGTTGACTTTGCTTGAGGCTTTGAAAAAATGACTGAAAATGCATGCAAATCGTGCTGATTTGCTGGGCTTATTTTTCATTATTTTTATGAATTTTTAAGAGGTATGAAAACAAGTTTTAATGAAAGATTTGTTTAGAAATTTGTCAACATTAGCTTATTTCTGTTTATACTTAAAATGCAACGAAAAGTTTTGTTGGTCTCTATAATAGTAGTGCGTTTATCGAACAATTATTTAACTTATATAATTATTTTTACTCAGTTTCCATATCCATATATACTACTAAATCTTCCATTTTAGTAGTCTTTAACTTCAATGCTTTAGCAACATTTTCAAACTAAAATTATGCATAATTCTCAAGCAAAACTTTAGCCATAATCTTTCTCATTTCTCTTGAAACTAACTGCTAAATTTAAATGCTTTTTATGAGCATTTTCTCTAAACGAAAGAAGAAAGAGATTCTTTAGTTTTAGTTGCCCATTTGGTTGGCAGCATTTGGCTGGCAGCATCTTCTTTGAGCATATGAAATTCTTGTCTTTCATTCCACTTCTCAGGCAACATAATTATCTCGTTTTAATCTTTTTCTTGTCTTTTGTCTTTTAGACATAACTTAAAGTTAAGTTTGAGCTAGGTTACAACAACAGAAATTCAGACGAAACTCTCTCACGTTCGTCGCTCATGCAGCTTGCGCAAAAGTCGATGGCAATTTAACCTTTTGAACTGGCCAGAGCAAAGCTGAGGCGACTTGTTGTGACGTCAGCTGTGGGGCTGCCGCATGCTGTGGCATGTCTCGAGTGGTCTGTGGTCTGCTGTGGCTGCTGCCTGTTATTAATTGACTTTTGAGTTGACTTGCTGGGCGAAATGACAGCGTTTAATTTATTGCGCATACGCCCCGTTGCCAATCGCAGCAACCAGGCACCCACAAGATCCGTATTCGCTGCTGCTGCTGATGCTGCTGCGGAAGCTGCTGCTTAAGGAAGTTGCAGCCAATAGTGGACGCGAGGTGTGTGTCTGTTGTCGGGAGGAAGACGACTCCAATTGCATTTTCATGGCTCATAAATATTGCATTATGGCCTACACTGTGGTTCACACTGTCATCGGTTCTTTGTCCGTCGTGAGTGTGTCTGTCATATACCCTGCACTTCTGCAGGATAGTGCAGCGGGTAGTATATTAAGCAATTCGAGAGGAGGAAATGCATGCCATACTTGATTTTATGGCTGCGTTTTTCTGCTTGCAGCTGGTGCAGCGCGTTAAAAGTCAATAAAAAAAAATATGGCGATATATTGTATAAAATAAAAAATATTGCAGCGAAAGTTGCGCTCGTTTCCGTTTAGCTTCAAGTCTTGCGTTGGGGAGATTCTCGTATAAAATATTTCATTAGCTTTTGTTTATTTACTTTGAGTACTTGTTTCTTGGTGGTATGTGAGAACAGGCTGACGTTCGCTCTTCTTCTTCTTCTTATTCGTTTGCCTAGCGTTTCGCTTTTACTTGTATAATTGCCACCTTGTTTTCCACGAATCTCTGGCGCACTATCCACTCAAATCAAAAGCGTATGTAAATACACATATCTGAGAGAAGAATATGTGTGAGTATTTTAATTACAGGGGCAGACAACAGCAGCAACAACTAATTACTTACATAGATACATCGCATATGAATGTATAGCTCTCGTCGCAGATTAATGATAACTTGAGTTGTGTTGAGTTCAGCTGAGAGTCGCCTCGAGTTGAGCCAAGAGCGTAGTGTGGAGAACATGTCGAGTGCATGGGAAATTACTTACTTGGAATTGTTGTTGCTCTAGTTAAAGAAAAAAACAACACCAACAACAATAACGACGACGACAAGAGTGAAACACTGTAATAATAACATTGCATTTCTTGTCGTACAAGCAGCGGAAATGCAACGAATTTTTGATGTTTGTCTCGAAAGCTCGCTCGCTGGAAAAGCGAAACTATGGCAAATGTCCTGTCGCCATGTCTATTTATATAGTTGTTGTTGTTATTGTTGTTGTTGTTATTGTTGTTGTTGGCTCGTTTCCCCAATGATCATCTTCGCTGCGCTATGTGTAGAATCTAGCATGTCCGGCCCGGGTTTGAGCTGAGCTGCGTTGAGCTGAGTTGTTGCATTGGGCAATGCGCATGCGCCACATGGTCGACAACAACAACAACGGCAACGGCAACAGCAACCACAAAGTAGTTCAACCTGTTCGGCGGCTTCTGAGCCGACCAAAAGAATGTGGCTGCGAATTTATAGCTCTTTTGCTTTCAACTTTACAGCCGGCTACAATGAAGACTTCTTCAATACACACACACATAACTAACACACACACTTGCACATATTAATGTATGTATTTATCTAAGCAGCAACAATTTTATTTTTATTTTTTTTCTTCTTCCAACTTTCTTGGCAATTTGCGTGCAAGATTTACGCAAAAATGTTGCTGCAAATGCTCATGCCACATAAAGAAGCTCACAGCCTGTTGGCCAAGTATGTTGAGGTAGGGAAGAAGACGAAAGGGAAGACAGGCTTATGATCTAGTCAAGTGGCAGAAGCTGCTTGTTGGCGAAAAGGTTGCGTAAACAAGATGATGGTACAGCTAGAAGTGAGCATTGAAGTTTTAGTTATCAATGGAATGACAGAAAACTAAGTTTATGGGAAAAGCGGAAGGCTAAACGCTAATAGTGATAATAATAAATGATCTAGAGGGAAGTGTTTTAAAAGGAAAACAAAACAAAAATAAAGTAGATTCTTTTATGAAGCAAGCATGAAAAATGTGCCAATGAAACTAGTAGTAGAAAAGAGATAAGTGATGACTAGACGATTTTGCTGAGGAAAAATAATAATATAATAGAACCAATAATTTAAGTATATCAGCAAAATGTGCTTATAGTTCAAAAATGTTCAAAATATTAACAATTCCTAATTTAAATTTAAGATTCCTGCAAAATTTGATTGCGATCAGATAAAAATTGTAGAAGATATTCAAGAACTACTCTTGTATTGCAAAAAAGCCTAGTACAATCGGGTCTTAATTGCTTTGACTGATATATTTTGTACTGTATGGTATATTTAAAATATAGTTCTTCTATATCGATATACCAGATATATCCTTCGGTAACGGGTAGCTCACAGTCCAGCACACTTGCTTTCTTATATGTTTTTGTATGTCTTCAAGAACTTTTTATAAATTTATTATGACAAAAAAATATAACAGAAAAAAGAGATTTTATTTATTGCAAAATTTGGTTTTTATTCCAAAAAAATTCTTAATGGTAGTAATACCTATTTTAAATATATTACAACAGAAAGCTTTTAATGCCAATATTTCTAGTAATCAAATATTCATCTCAACAAGAACCTAATAAATTTATTAAGACAATAAAGTAACTGAAAAAACAATTTTACTAATTGCAAATTAAACTTATTATTCAAAAATATTCTTGATAGCATAAAACATTAATAACAATATTTCTCGTAATTACTTCCTTCAACATAATTGAGCTTCGTCTCGAAATAGATCTTTTATTTTGCATATGAAGTGAACTTAACTACGTTCCACGTTGAGATCCGTTGTCATTCATTCAAGCAATCATTCCTTCACTCACTCATTCATTTCAGTTCAGTTCAGCTTTTGTCTTAAGTTTCGTTTCGCGCTTCTTTTGCAGCATCTTCTGCTGTTTCTCTCTTTTTTATCTCTGGCTGCCTCTCTCTCTCTGGGGTTTCTCAATTAAGTTTAATGAGCACATGGGCATTTTCATAATTGGAGCAAATTAACTTGATGGCGCTTCAGTAGATTTTGAGCCGAACCACAAACAACAAAATGTATATATACATATATATGTATGTGGATCAGCAAGCGAAGTACTTAAATAACGTAGTTCCGGAAGTATCTGTTGGCCAACTGCTTGCTGTGTTTTCTTGACCAACTTGTTGGGGAGCAACTTACGCGCAGCATTTAACAATTGAATCACTCGCGCGTATTTTATCTCTTAAAATTGTTGTTTAGTCACTTGGCTTACAAAGCTTTTGCTGGCTAATGAGACGCAATTGTCAACAACAAGTGGTGAACTGACAGTTCTTCTGCGTTTTATGGTCACGTTTCGAGGTCACTTGGCCAGCACGCAATCAGCGCAGCGCAGCGCAAAAAAAATGAAAAGAGTCAAATAAAAATCTTGAAAGAATTACAATAAAATTGTTAAGCAGCGAACACACTTTGGCATCTTCTTATGCTTCAGGTTCTGTGCCTGTGATATACTTGTGTTTATTGAAATTCTTGGCTTATCGACAACACAGCACAGCCAAATGTCGAGTTTGGGGCCACTTAAGCTTTGAGATGCTGCCACTTGGCCAATTAGTTTGCTGTTGGCTTTCAACATGAGCTGCCTGCTTGGCCATTTGACTCTGGCTGTTACACATTTCAGCCACAAGCAGCAGCACAGTCACAAGGATTGGCATGTGGAATTTTTGGTGAGTGCCACAACAGCAAAACCAGCGACAGCAACGACAACAACAACAACAACAACTGTAACTAGAACTGCACCACAGGTGGTTAACTGGCTGCCAAGCGTTTTACATTAAAAGTGGCCAACAACCAGTTTGCAATTAAATGTCGCTGCTTTGATTTTTGCATAACCAAATGCAAGCAAGCAAGCAACCAACCAACAAGCTTTAAATTGTACAAAATACTAGCTGAGAAAGTACAGTCCAAGTCCAAGAAAAGTGACCGAATACAAAGTGAAAAGCCTCGAGTGAAAATGCAAATTCTGTGTGAGAATTATTGCAATATTTTTTTGAATGAAATTATATTCTTAAAAAAAAAGCAATTACAAGTGCAATCATTGCAATTTCAATTTATAGAGCGTGACAAGCTGCATTGAAGTTTCGTTTATTGCTGAAGCATATGCCACATGCCGCATGCCACATGCAGTTGCCACCATTTGCTACCAAGTTGAGCAACTCGCTTGGCCAGCAGCGCTTAAAGTTAAAGTTCAAATAAACGGCGTTGTTCAACTATTTTTATGATTATTACTTGTCTTAACGCTAGCCAGTGGTCACTAACGGTTTCACACACACACCGAAACACACACACCGACAATTACACACTCGGAATGATATATGTATACTTATTATATACTTTGTAGATTTTTTTCGGCTGCTACTTTTTTGTGCTTCCTGTTTGGCTTCGCTTCGCTTTGCTTTGACTTTATCAGCTGCTCAGCAGCAGCCACAGCCAAGCAAAGTCATCATTACGAGCGTTAGCTTCTGCTGGCCAAGATCATGTAGTTGTATTTGTTGTTAATGTTGTTGCTGCTGTTCTCTATCGCTTTGGGGTTTAAGTTGATTCTTCAGATTTGTGCTGTTTGCCAGTGGCTTTTTGCCTCCAGAGTTAACTGTGAAAAGGCGTCGCTTGATTTATTCATTTATTCATCCAGCTGCTGCTGCTGTTGCTATTGCTACTGCTGTATATTATCTATATATGCACCGTATATATTATGTATACGTTCATAAAGTACATACATACTTGTATATGTAATTAATAAAGCTTGTAAGACAGCAATTTGTTGCTTGCAAGTATTGTACACATGTTTCTTGGTTCGCTGTGAGACTGTGAACAGAGCAACTGTACCTACATATTTGAGATACCCTAGAGGTAGTCAAATTGTAGCAAGAGAGTAGCTTAGTTTAAGGAAGTGTAGAGATTGAAAAGTATTCAGTAATGAAATGCATAACACATAGTTGTTAATGCTTTTAATTATACTAAATTCACAAGTTGTAGTGATTATATGGAACTTAATTCGATGTTCTGAAGAAGTTTTTAAATTCAGAAAGAAATACTTAGTTGTGTATTTGTTATAGTTATAATTAAGATTAAATATATAAAATATATTAAATGTTTTGAAAATATAAAAAATTATGAAAATATCTTTTTTTATGTACTAATAGATTGTGAAGGTTTTTAGAAAGAATATATAAAATAGTATAATAATATATAATGCAGAGATGGAGAAGATAGACAAATGTTAAGATGCCAATAGAAAGACTAGAAAGAAATTGAGCTGCAATAAATGTTATGGCAATATAAGAAACATTTCACAATTATCGCATGAGAATATCTTTATATATTTTTGTAACTTTTTAAGACAAAATATGACAATTTGACTTTTATTACTTTAAGTATTAACTACATTTTATATAGGAATATTTAATACTAGAGTCATTAATTCATTGAAGAATACATAAAAATAGGTTTCATTTTCTATTATGTAGATTGTCCCAAGCATATTATAGCATATCTGCGTGTCTAGCATTCGCTATCTCATTACTTTTGCTTGTTTTTATTCAATCTTTTTCATTAGGTATCTGTATTTTGTATCTTGTCTATGGTTTATAATTGGATAAGAGCGCATTGCTTTTGATGTGTTGCTGTTGTTTTTGCTTTTGCTTCGAGTCGACGGTTGTTGTTATTTCTGTGGTGGCTCAACATAATATCGATATTGGTATCGATTTATGTGCGCACATTGCAAACTTATTTAATCAATAGCAACAACAAGAGTAACAACAACAACTGCAAACGTGACACACAAAAGTGGCAGCAACAACAACAAAAGTAAAAGAGTAACAACTAAAACTGGCGCTGACAGCGAACGGCAGCCAACAACGGGTTAATGTGCTAATTTTTGGTACGCTACTCAACAGCAACAACAACAACGAGAGTTGCCTGGCAAAATTAGGTGGAAAATAAGAGAGCACAAAACACATAAATAGCATTTGACACACTCGAAGAGAGAGAGGAAAGAGTGGGAAATTTAAGGGGGGTTGAGAGGGGCTTAACAAGTGGCAAGCCGATATTCACACAATGTTTTGCCCACAAGGGCTTCGGCTCTCTGGTGTCATTTGCATTGTTGTTGCCGTTGCTGTTGATGCGGAAAATCGTTACAGCAAATTAACTGAAAATGCGCAACAACAACAACAACAGCAACAACGACGAGAAAAGCGACTTATAAATAGCAAAAAGAAACGGGTCAGGAGTTGCTTTTGTTTTCTCTCTTGAGGTTTTGCCTCAAATCAAAGCAAATTAGTGGAAAATTGTGGAAAATCGTATGAGACAGCTGGCCAAATTGTTGGTTTAACTTTTTTTCCTTTGCAGTTGTTGCTGTTGTTGTTTGTTGTTTGTTGCAAATGTGTGCTGCATGTGCGCTGGTTCATTGAACTTGCCCTGCAACGAATGCTTTTACCCGACACAACGTCGGGCAACGAAAGTAAAAAAATAATGCACTTCATGATGAGTTTGACAGTTTATGGTCAAAACAAAGGCGCCGCCGTTTGTTAAATAAATTGTACAAAAAGTACGTTGCACACTCATACATACATGTGTGTGTGCATAACAGGGGGCAAGAGGGGCGTGTCGGCTTTATGAATACACGCAGCCAATGTCAATTTACGCGGTCCAAGGCCCCGACGAGCAGCGTCATCCAAATGTCAACTGGGTGCAGCACCAACAGCAACAACAACACAACCAGCAACAACAACAATAACTCGTGCTGCTGCCTCAATGAGGAGGGGACAAACAAGCTGCATGCCGCCGCGCGTTGCTTAACTTTGTTGTCGCTAGTTGCGTTGCTTATCAGCTGCAACAGTTGTTGCTGTTCTGGTTGCTGCTGCTGCATTCCACGTCCGTTGCAGATAAAACGCGTGCTGCGGAACTGTCATGCCAAGTCATCCGACAGTCGACAGTTGCATTTTTCTTATTTTATTGTAATCATTTCTTATGCTCTTTAACACATGATACACATGCAATGTGCCAGAATCAAAATCGACTGCATTTTGCAAAAGAGCACACAAGGTTTGTCATATCAGTTTCGACTTTATAGAGAGAGGAGAGTTCAACGCAAAGAGATTGAGTAAGGTTAAGCCTGAGAGAGATAAAAATATGTAGAAGGAGAAAAGAAGCAAATAAGTACAAATTAGAGATAAGATATTGAGAGAAAGAGAAAGTGTATATAAAATAAGACCGATAAGATATAGTGTACATTCAGATAAATGATATAGAAACATCGGAAAGAAGAGACATAAATTTTAAATTTAATACTATTCACAAATATGCAATTAAAATAGAGCGATTTTAGTGTATTTCTATAGATTGTTAACTATACTTTATACAACATTTTAGAAGAGTGATAAGATATAAGGCACATGCAGATAAATAAATATAAAATAAAAAACATCGAGAAGAAAACACGTAAATCTCAAAACTAATTGAAATTCCAAAGATTAAAAGCAATTTTAATGTTTTCTGTAGTAAATCTTAATCTGTATATTGTTAACTCTTGATATAATGTTTATTCAGATAAAGCATATCGAAAAAAGACACAGTAAAAATATGACCAATTTTAAATTTAATTCAGATATATAATAAAGAAAATGGAAATACATAAAGAAGAAAAGACATAAATTGAAATTTTAATATAAATCCGAAAGATGAAGAATGTGCATTTAAAATAAAGCAAGGTTAATGTTTTAATTCAGATAAAAATCTTAGTCAATATAAAGACATATAAAAGGAAAAACACAAACGTTATATAATTTAAGTTTCAAACTTAAGAAATGTGTAATTAAAACAAAATATCACTTTGTTTTCTGTAGTCCTCATCTGCATTTTGTTAACTAGACTAGGCATTAAAAGATAATATCTGCCTGCGTTTTCTCTCACTTAAAGTGTTTGCTTTCAAGTAGTTGGTTTTGTGTGCGGTGCACTAATCCTGTTGTCGAGTGCAATTATTGTGTGTGTGTGTGTGTGTGTGTGTGGCATGCCTCAAGCTCTTGACAGCTCTCGGTAAGCTCAGCAAGCGGACTCCACCCCCTCATTAAACAAGCCGCCTATGGCTTCCAAACCGCAATGGAATTGGTAACCAAATCGTCGTTGTCGCCGCTGCACCTGTTACCCACTTTTTTCTTAGCCTGGCCGGGTTAGCGCTTGGCCAAAGCTTGGTTAGTCGGTCGCTCGAACTGGGTCTAAAAATGAGAGAAAAACAAACGAAACTAAACTCAAACTGAACTGAACTGAAAGCTGAAAACTGAAAACAAAAGCAATTGCAGAGCCAAAAAGGAAGCCAATGTTTCTGGTCGAATGCGCAGCGCTTCGACAATTGTAATGTAAAACAGGAACAATATTGTACGCCTACCACGATGAATATGGTATTATAATTGCGAGTACGAGTGAGACACGCATAGTGTACTTAGTTGCTGTCGCTTTCTGCTTCAATTGACACCCTTCAGTTGCAGTTGCAGTGGCAGTTGCAACTACAGTTGTGTTGCAGTTGCAGTCATTACATAAAGACAAACATTGACAGAGCAACGCGCAGCTCATTTGGCGGCCATCATGTTGTAGTTGTTGTTACTGTTGTTGTTGTTGCTGTTGTTGTTGTTACTGTTAGTGTTGTTGTTGCTGTTAGTGTTGGTGTTGCTGCTGTTGTTGTATTAGTTGTTGTTCTCTTGCCTTGCGGGTTTCCCCTTCACCTCTTGCACAATATTTGATTTGGCTTTAAATGCGCTTGCTGCTGGCTGCTTGTGTGGTGTTTGTGCTACTCGCTGTGGTCTCTCATGCACCTTCTGTGGTTTAGCATTCGATTAGATAAGCCAATGGCCCTCCTTCTTCACCTTCCCATGCTCGCCACGCCAGCTGCCATTAGAATTGAATTTATGACAGGCCCCAGAGCAACAACTGCGACTAGAAATCGTACTGCAGCTGCAATACTTATTAGACCTATCAAACAGGTGACATTTGGCATTATTCAAAGCTCAGAAATTTATGATCTATTTGGTAAAACAATTGCATTTAGATCAAAGTTATACTAACAACAATGCACTTTATAGTTTTCCTTATTATTTGCGAATTCTTAAAGATAGAGATTGCATTAGTTAGTTTAATTCAATTTCAAATAAAAGTTATACTGACAATAATGCACTTTACAGTTTTCTTATTATTTGACACTTTTTTAAGCTGACAGAGTTGTTAAAGAAAGAGTTAAAAATGATTAAACTTATAATAAAACTTTAAAGTCGGATAAATTGCATTTTCATTAAAATTATACTGAGAAAAATTCACTTTTTAGTTTTATTATTTAAAAAATTTTAAATGTTAAATATGCATTGATTTCTGCTAAAGTTTTGAAGTGAGAAAAATTATATTTTCATTAGTAACAAAAAAGGCACTTTATAGATTTCTGATTATTTGTCAGTTTTAAGCTATCATAGTTGTTAGCGAAATACGTTTAATTACATTCCTTTCTGAGAGCGCAACTGTGCTTTCCTACACATTTGATTCAGCAGCTCAATAAATAATTAATATGTAGAGAAGCCTTCAAGGCCTTTCATTTATTAAGTGAGCAATTCATTGGCAACTACGCAAAAGTAATCATAATAAAATCGAATCAAAAATTCACCAGTCATATAATGCGTATTGCAGTTCCTTTAGTAATAATAGAAGATTCGCCACTCCAATTTCAATTTAATATAAAAAGGTCTTCAATTTTTATTGAAATTTTGTATATAAGCAAATTGATTTGATATTTAACTTTTACCATAAAGAGTACATTCAATTTTAATTGCAATTTGTTCAGTTTAAGTATTTGTAATTCGATGCGGCATTTCCTCAGCATGTCCATTGCATTTTATCTGGTTTCTTGGGCATTGATCAACTGTCACGAATCGAAAACGTATTGAAACAAAACGAAACAAAATAACAAAACGAATCGAGACGAATCGAAGCAGAGACACACGATTAATTTAATGAACTTCAAGCGATTGCTGTGCGAGTGCTTTAATCAATCGCTCAAATTACAATCTTGACCCAGTGGCGAGGCGATGTTTTGTAGCTGCCTCTTGCTGCCTGCTGCACAAACCTCAGATCATTAAGGTCTGTAATGGAAACGCCCTTATGTGCTGTGGGCTTGGGGTTCGATGTGGATGTCGATGTCGATGGCGTTGGAATGTGGTCGATGGTCTTCGATGGCGTTGTTCCGATACCATTTGCACTTTGATTGCTCACACACAATCGATGACAATCTTCAATCGAATTTAACACTTTTCGTTTTATTTGTGTTGTCGATGAGTTTCCTTTGCTGTTTGTTATTGTTATTGCTCTTGGTTTGTTAATTTCTTTATTGCTTTTTATTGTCATTGTTTCTATTTCTATTTGTATTTGTGTTTGTGTTTGTCTGCCTGTGTGTGGAAAGTGTTTAGTTATTGTGCTTGTCATTAGATTCTTATTGTTACATTTACTTGATTGTCTTTGGTGTTAAGTGTGGAGATATGTGAGGTGAGTGTGTGTGTGTGTGTATCAGTGAAAGCTTGTTTTGGGATTGGCTTTGACTGCGACTGCGACTAATACTATGCGAAGAGCTCTGTGGATGGATTTGAGGCATATGCCTGATGACATCTGTTGCCCCCTTGTCTTGTGGCCAACTTTCGCCATGATTTATTGGCCAGCTTGTTAGCCAGCGTCAAAGCTTTGGCGATTGCGACATTAATCTTGCGTCGGACTCGCTTAAGTAAATAAATATTATTTAAATGTTTATCTCGTGGTTATCTTCAATATCAGCGCAGGTTATTAACCCACTCATAAAACTTGTCGCCACATCGCAGCGACAACTTTGCAACTTTGTTTGCCAGCTTCTCCTCATTTGGCATCGCGTACATTGCCTGCTGCTTGCCACATGCCACACAGGGGAGTCTTTGAGTCTTGGCATGCCATTTTGCAAACCCTTGCCCCAATGCTGTTTGCTCCTTATATGTTTAGCGCGCTTGTCCGCCTTTTATAGTCGACGCGAGTCGAGTCAGCCTGGTCAAGGTTAACAATGCGATCCAATGCGAATCGATGCGAGATTCAAGATGCGAGAAACAGCGCAACGCAATCTGAAGCTATGCGATGCGCGATGAGACTGGCAAATAACCTCCAGAGTCGTCTGTCAATGTCAACCAATGGACTCGGCTCGCAGTGCGCATAAAAACGAACTCTTGATTGCCACTCGAGCATAACTGAGCAGCATTTTAATCTCTCGTCGATCGCTTGCCAGCTGAACAAAAGAGTCGAGTCTTATGCAATCCGAAAAAGGGGTTAACACTGTAATTTTGTTTTAGATTTGTGCTGCCATTAATCAAACAATATCATTGATTGCTATAAAATTAAAAATTAGTTTTAATTCTTTCCACGATCAGTTTGTAATTCATTTCATTTGCTACCTTGAGAGCGTGCGTTTTAATGCTACATCAATTATGAATAATATTAGCAGTTGGTTTTCCTCAATTTGCGATTATCGCTGTTCTCTGAATGCAATCATCATATTATTGATTTGCCACTCACCTGTGTTATTTGCTCTTTACATAAATCAATGGCGTTAATCGCAACTTTCCTGCTCAGACTCATTTTACCGCTCACTCGTTTTTAAATCAATAAAGAAAAAAAAACTGGCACACAGTCGATCAATTGGAAATGCAATTTCCCGCTGGCCAAAGGATGTTGCGCAAGCGTCGAACACGTCGAAGACAAATAATGAAAAGCTCGTGAAACCAATTTGATTACACTCTTTAACCAGATCTCCCAGAGTCGAGTCGAGTCCCTCGGGCATTATGCAAAACTCGCTCAGTGCTCAGTGACAGCTGTGGCAAGCAGGCAGGCCACCCACACACCGTGGCATCCACATGCCGCCCACAGTTTGAATACATGCCACAAGCAGCGGCACAGTGGCAACCGCATTCGCAACTCAATTATCTCTCACGTGTCTCTGTGTCGTCAACATTTCACAAACGCATTTGCCTGATTAGTTTTTGTTTGGCCACAAAAATGCTGCTTCACCCACAAACAAACCACACACCCACACCCACACACACAGACACACACCTAAATACTCGCACACACTCTCTGCCCAAATGGGTGAAAGTTGTGTGACAAAGAATTCTACAAATGCCACTTAAAATTGTTTATTATACCCTTGCAATAGGGTCTTTTAAATTGATTGCAAAATGTGCAACGCCTTGAACTATATAACTATAATATATAGTGTTGATTGGATTGGCTCATTCAATGGCACTTTTTGTTGTTTTTGTATATTAAATTATAGTTCTTATTATCTGTCTACTCATTTGATTGTTGGTTGGATTAGTGAAAAATAATCACTCAATTTTGTAAAAAATGCATTATACTAGGGAAAAAATTGATATTCATATTTGTATACATTAAAAATGTATTTATTTTTATTAGTCTATTGAGTATAAGTGGGATTTTCAGTTGCACGAAAAAGAAACTTCATCTGCCTTTAGTCCCATGCTTCTATTTGAAAAAAAAAACAATTTTATAAAAACTTCTTTGCTTTAGCAGACATATTATTCTGCTTTAACAATAGTAAAGCTTACATCTCTTGTTAAACTTTATTTAATATAAGAGAGGGGTTTTTAAGAAAGATGAAGCCAAGAATCAATCGTTTTGTTGATTATTTTATTTTGCTTCAATTGGTTCTTGTTAATTGCGCTTTTAGTATTGGAACGAAACTGGCGAATTAAATTCTTTGAAATGGTAATTGATATGTGTTAAATGCTTCAATTCTAAAATTTATATTTTGATTATTAACAAGATGTAATGTATGCTTGGCATATTAACATACCAAGATGTATATTTGGTATATCAATATTCTCAAATGTTTACTTGGTATATTGATATACCAAGGTTTGTCAAACAAAATTATAGCTCTATCTCTAATAGTCTTTCATCTTTTTCTCACAAACATTAAGGGTATTACGTATTCGACTTTTCAAGGTTTACTTTTATAGCTTGTTTATAGTATTTTAGTTTTAATTAATTGCGCGCACGTTGTCTTCAAAATATCGAGTGAAAATCGAAGCCAGCGGCGGCGACATTGCTAAATTTCACTGATTGAAAACATTTAAATTCGCTACACATTAAGCATTAAACCAAAGCAACAGCCAAAAGGGAGGACGAGCAAAAGCAGAGAGAGACCCAAATAACGTAAATTAGTGGCCCAAATAGCTTCAAATCGGGGGAGTGAGACTCGACACAGACACAGAGACAGAGACACAGACTCGATAAAGCTGATAGACTCTCGATCGTGATAGCGACGGGGGCATTAACTGTTATTTTAGTTAAGTTTATTATGTAATTGTTGTTAATTTTTGTGAGGCTTATGCAAATTCGCATGTTTGGGGCCACTCCACAGATTTTGTCTACAAGTATTTTTTGGCCGTTTTGTTGTTAACTGCTTTGAATTCAGCTTGTTTTGTGGCCTGTTGACGCGTTGTTGTCGCTCTTGTTGTTGGTGTCTTTTGTGGGCGTGTGATTGGCACAACGGCAAAACGTCTTTTGATGTTACGTATTTTGTATTTTGTTTCTTTAGAGTTTAAAGCATATTATGTATTTTTCAGTTTTTTACTTTTATTTCTGTTGCGTGCGAAATTTTAAATGTGTGTATAAAAAGTGGAGCGAAGCACAGTTTCTGTTCGTCTTGTCGTTTGTTTATTTGTTTTGTCTATTGACAAATTGTATTGAATGCCGCATGGCAAATTGGCAAAAGCATAACTCGAGACATTATGTCACACGGCAATTTCTGTCGAGGAAGTTGCACAGAGTGGATGAATGCCTACCATATTTGTGGCAACGCTTAATGACAAATGTTTAGCATCAAATCGAATGTAAATCGTTTGCAGTAGCTGCTAATGAGAGGCCTCCACTTTGGGTTCAGTTTCCAGTTGCTCTTTATGGCGCATTAATCGCTTATAGTCTGCCTCTCCTTATAAATGAGTGCGATAGCAAATAAAGAGATACATCAGACATACATATATATGTGTGTAGTATATTCGCATGATACATTTATATCGCACATTTTCAATATATATATCAAATTCAATTGAGTTTCATTTGGTTGCGTATACGCCACGTTGGCTGCTCATGCGCATGCTGTGACGCAGCTGTTGCCTTTTGCTCTAATTAAATACAAAATTCGATTAATTCCAAGAGATTTGCCACTAAGATACAGACACAGATACATATACATTTATAGATACACAGATACAAATACAGATAGTTGAAGCACGCAATTCAGTTTCTCTTTGTGCTCGCGCTTCAATGTCAAGTTTAACAATTTCTTTTACTTGTTTTTGCGTCTCACACAAAATGTTATAGACGTATGTATATATTCGTAATCCGTTTCATGTGTCGACTTATTCACACTATTAATTATACATTTTATTTCTTCTATGTTTGCAGGATCAGTTTGATAATCTGTCTTTACACACAAACAGAGGCATTGATGTGCTCGATAAATATGCCAATTTCTTACGCGATCGAGTGGCCATAGAAACCGAATATGCCGGCAAATTAAGGTGAGTGTAAAAGAAATATTCAAATTTTATTTTATTACTACTGTGACTCAGCGTAAATTTGAAGAAACATATTAAATTGCTTGATACAGTTTGACATTTCGACTTGAATTTAGAATTAAATTTAACTGGTGATTCACACTTTTGCATATCAACAAGCTTCTCACTTTAGATTCAGTCTCGGATTCCGTTTTAGCTTCACTTTTGAAATTCACACTTGGAGAGTAAATTTATGGCTTTCGCTTAGCCTACCTCAATGTGCTATACAGTTGACTCCCGAATTGTTAACCTCTCTACAATAAAAAGAAATAAAATTCAACCACAATTTATGTATGCGAAAATGCTGAATGAAGACATCCCAAAACAATTTAATGTATTATTGTAGTGTATATATGTATGTTTTGAGGTAATTTGAAATTGCAAAAATACTCAATGAAGAGATCTCCAAGCAATTTAAAATATTATTGCAAAATATATATATTTTGTGGCCATTTTGAATACGAAAATGCTTAATGAAGAGATGCCCAAAACAATTTACATTTATGATTTTTAAATATAGATATTTTATATAGCAATTTAAAAATAAATTGAGAGCGTTTTAAAAGACAAGGGCACTGAGGGATCATTTAACTTATAAAACTTAAGCCAGAATAATTTATACACTTTCGGTTTCACGTTGAACTCGGCACTTAATTTGTCGCTTTGGTTTGTTTTTTGTATAAAAAATATTTACTGGAATAATTATAAAAGCTTTTAAAGCGTCCGAGATATGTGTAAATCATTTGGCGCCACTTAATGCCCATATTTGTAAGCCAATTAAATGATTTTTAGCTTATACATTTTTATTACTTATGCGCGATTGCATCGGCATCTCTCATTGGTGCCACAGGCCGCGCCCAATTCGGTGGCCTGTCACAGCAACAACACGAAATTAATAGACACAAAAAAAATAAAGAAATAAACAATTCCTTACAAGAAACAAGACACATTAAAACTGAACGCAAGTGCAGTTCTCATTAATGTTAAATCTGTTTTATATATGTACATATGTATGTATTTATTGTAGTAAAAACAGCACAAGGTCAGCAAGTTGTAGAGATTGTGCTCCATTGGCCATTCCTGGGTAGTAAAATCAATTTATGTATAGACTAGAGAATCGAGAGCAAGAGAACGTGGGGCAAATAGCGAGGGTAAGCATATCTAATAAAATTTATGCTTATATTGTACTGTGGCGCACTTCAATTTGTTGCCCTTTAGACGCGGCTGTTGGGGTCACTCTTTGCCACTGAGAATGTGGATCCGCACCTCAGCTTAGAGAGAGAGAGAGAGAGCGAGACTGAGAGGGAGAGAAGCTGTGGCCCACCCCATTAATATGTACATGCTCATGTCTGCGTCCACTCGCGCTGGCTAAATTGCGCAATGGAATGACAACTGAATAAACAAGAGCCGCGACCTGCCCCACGCAACTGACACGCGACACTGCGCGGAAAATAACATGAGGCAAAGCCTGGGGCAAGAGGGTAAAAGCCGGAGAATTGGAGGCGCTGAATACCCAGCGTAATTTTACCCACTACATATAAATATATACATAAGTATATTTATACGAGTGTTTGATTGAGCTTGAGTTACACACACACTCAGACAGACAAAAGCCGAACCCATCCATGGCTCAACTTGCAACCAGGCGTCATAATTGTTTAATTTGCTTCATGATTATGCTGCTTGCTGTTGATGATGCGCTGCCCAAGGTGTTCTTGGCAAAGCACTTGGGAAACGCTGCTCATCGTTAGGCAGCTATTTTGTCAATACCCTGTAAGTGGGAGATAATTGAGGAGGGTTGATGACGAGGGAAGTTGCAAGAGAAAGATATTTAATGAAAACTTGATTGGAGTATAAGAAGGGGTTATTAAGTGTGCATGATTAAATATAGAAATATAAAAAGAATTAACTTATCGATAAAAAATAAAATAAGGAATACATTAGAATATTAAAATGAATTTTTTATATCCTTTGTATTTAAAACAATATAATAAGGAAGACTATTAAAGTATGATTATGAATATTTATATAATTTGTATTTATATTGAACATGTTTAAAAAGAAGATAATAATTGTAAAACTTGAGAAATATATATCTAATGGAAAGGTTATTGTGATTTATTGAATTGTTTCCTGCAATTTGTGATTAGAACATCAGATTGTTATGCTATAAATGACATAAATACTAGTGAGAATCGCTTTACCAAAAGAAGAGGTATCTTCAAGTTCAAAACTTTCTACCAAACAAGTACTACTTGTTTACTCTTCTTTTTTATTTCCATTTAAATTTTTATTTCTTAATGCGGTGGCGGCGTCTGTTCCCACAATTTGAATGGCGCAAAATGAGTCGAGAGCTGGCTGGCTTGATGACTGACTGACTCAACTCAACTCAACTCAGCTGAACTGAACTGGGTTGAACTGTGGCCTCTGCCGCTGCCAGCCTGCAGCTACTGGTAGGGTTGAGAGCACCCGTAATGACATTATTATTGCTCGACTGGCAGAAGCAGAGCTTCAGCTTGTCGCAGGCGCTCAACTAGACCACAAACAGCAGCAGCAACAGCAGCGGCAGCGGCCACATGAAATGGAAAACTCTCAACTTCAAGTCGCTGTTATTAAATACAACCCAGTGAAATCTATAGACTGTAGACTACTGAAGACCGCTTTGCGTGTCTCGCAGTGGCAAAATGAAAAGTCTCTCGTGTTAATGCAAATACTTTAGCTTGTTTGTTGTTATTGTTACTACTACATACTATTACTATGCTCGTATTGTTATTGCTATTTCTTTGTATGCATAAACCAAATTTCACTAATGCCATGTTATGTTTTTTTTGTTGATTTTCTTTTTGCAGGCGCTTAGTGAAAAATTATCAGCCCAAAAAGAAGGAGGAGGAAGACAATGAGTAAGCACAAAAAACACAAAACACAAAATAACAATAACTACTACTATACTATAAAACGAAACACATAGTTATAAGCGTAATAACAATCATATAATAAGAGCAGCGAGAGAGCTGTTAATTGCAGCTGCTCAACTGTGAGCTACCCTGTAGTTAAGTGCGTGTGAAATTGCGGCACGAACGAAAGCAAAGAAGCTGAGAAATCAACTATTAGTATAAATATTGAGCAGGTCTTTATAAGGTTTCTATAGCTTAAAGTCTAAACTTAAACCTGACTCGCAATTTGTAATAATGTATAAAGTTGCTACTTTAAAGCAGCATACCTTCTACCCCTCTTTTAAACAGGGTATTATTAAAGCTTTCAAGTGGTTTTGCCTTAACACGATTGCACAAATTTTGTTAAATCTTTCGGAAAATTAACCATAATTTGCGCGATTTGTGTTTGGCAAGCTGGTTAGCAAAGTGTTAAATGGATTTTCGACAAATCTGTTCATATGACCAAAAGAAACTTTGGAGTTTATAGAGTACTCTCGACTCTTATGCATATGCGTGAGATGTGAAAACAACGCATAATTGTTGCTATTTAGATGTGTGGTCTGTGGAAATGTTTGCGGCCAGGCAGCACTCAGTTTTAATTACATGCGAGAACTGGGAACGCTCTATTCCCATTCTTGAGTGGCGGCGGCAGAGGCCTGACATCATGACTACACAAATAGCAGAAAGGAAGGCGCAAAATTTGTAATGTATAGTCGTAAAAATGGCAATGAAGCCATTGAGCTTCGATTGGCCTCGCGAAACGCTTGAAGAGTTGGTCATGAAATATGACAGAGAGACACCGAGACAGCGAGACAGCAAGAAACATTTCAGTTCAATATGCCGCTGCCTTATACAGTTGTAAAAGACAATAAATTTATTCATGATTGCCGTTCGGTCGGGACGACAAATGACAGACACGGACTGACTGACAAACCGACGACAGTGTGTGCGGCATTTGGAGGCGTGGGCGCGTGTCCAAGTCAAGACCTGGGCAGGCGCGAAATGGCGTGGGTTATTTGTAAGAGGGCTAAACTGATTGGCTTTGGCTTTGACTTGGCATTAACTTAACACTGACTTTGGTTCGCCACTTTTTACCACAGATTTACATCGAGGCAAGCGTTCCGCAATCTGCTCAAGGAGGTGGGCGATTTGGCGGGACAGCGCGAAGTTGTGTCCGAGACCCTGCAACTACAGATCATACAGGGTGTGACGTTGCTATCGAAAACACTGCGTGAAGATCGCAAGGTATAATAAATCATCATCCAAACTATTGAACATACTAATGATACACACTTTTTACACACTCATAGAAATGCCTAAACGATGGCACCGTGCTGCAACAGACACTGAGCGCACAATTGTCGTCGCTGGAGCGCGCCAAACGCAACTATGACAAGGCCTATCGGGACTCGGAGAAGGCTGTCGAGAATCACAAGAAGGCCGACATGGATTTCAATCTGAGTCGTGCCGAAGTTGAGCGTTACAAGAACATTATGACATCGAAGATACAACAGTCCGATGATGCGAAGAACGAGTACGCCAACCAGCTGCAGAAGACCAATAATCTACAGCAACAGCACTATGGTACACTACTGCCCGCCGTCTTCAATCGGCTGCAGGAGCTGGACGAGAAACGCACGCGTGGCATACGTGAGTTCATCATTGGCGCCGCGGACGTTGAGTCCTCGGTGGCGCCCATCATAGCACGTTGCATGGAGGGCATTGTGAAGGCCGGTGAATCCATCAACGAGCAGGAAGACTCCCTCAAAGTAATCGAAAGGTGAGTTAATCAAGTAACTTACATACTCCATAACTAAAGTCTGCTTTCTTGCAGATATCAATCGGGCTTCCAACCACCAGCGGACATACCATTTGAGGATCTATCGAAGATGGACTCCTCGATAGCGACGCAATCGAACTACAGCAGTGTCACCTACAATCACTTGACCATTAAGGGCACGATCAGCGGTCCCAAGTTCAAGAAACCACGCGGCGGCATCTTGAACAGCATCTTTGGCAGCAACAAGGTGAGCGAAGCCGTTTGCGATTCTCAATTCTTGTCGTGTTGCGATTCCCGGTTCTCTGGTTTTGGTTAATTCAACTTAGCTGCAAGTTCTTCTACTACTATTCAACTTTCCTTATGTGGTCCTCCTCTCCATCTCTATCTTTCTCTGTTGTCTCTCTATAAATCTATTTAATTTACTTTTTTTTATCCTGTCATTGCCTGGTACTTTTAGCTACTAGCTCTCTCTCTCTCACATCCGCTCTCTATATGTTTCGTTTGTTTGTGTGAGAGAGTTTGTCATATATTGAGTTCAACAATCAGTCAGTCAATCAATCAATCAGCAAATCGATCTGTCAGTCAGTCAGTCAATCAATCAGCACATACGCCTCTTGTGTTCGGATGCTTCTTGTGTTTTAGTTTTAAGTTAATTCTTAAGTCATAGGCATTTTACTCATGCCGTCTCTATTCTCTCTCTCTTTCTCTTTCTATTTTTCTCTTCTGTTTTATCATTTATCGATCAATCGTTATGCCATTTGTCTATTATTTCTGTTACGAAACTAACGGACGTTGTGTTTCCAACTTTGCTGTAAGTACCAAGTGTCAAGCTCGGCTCATCTCAGCTCCGTTTCGTATCGTATCGTAACTCGTATATCGTAACGCCTCGCCTCGCCTCGCATATCGTAACTCTCTCGTAACGTCTCGTATCGTGTCCTCTCATGTCTTCTCCTCAATTGTAAACTAAAAAAAAACAAACCGATAACAGATCGTTTCCATAAACTCTACTATCTCTACTCTACTCAACTCTTGTATTTACATAATTCAGTTTTTCACTCCATATGCTTGTTTAATCGCTTTTCACTCGCTTTTCATTGAAGAATTCGCCACCTTTCAACACACAAATTGAAAGAAAACAAAAATAATCATACATATCAATTAATCATTGTGTTTAATTCTTTAATTCTTTATGCATATTTGTTGCTGTCACACAAAATTTCTAACACAATTGCTTTTACTTACAATCTTGAATCAAATTAAACACCACACACACAACATACACTTATACACATCCGGAAAAACAACATGTGATACTACCTACCGTTCGTTATCAATGAAATATTGAAAACTGTAACTCTGTATAACTAAATGAATAATACTATACAAATAATGAACTCAATTCGCTGCCAATAGCAACGGCAGATAATTGAAGCCTGTATCACGATGAAGGTATGATGTATGATATTCCTCCAGCTCAACTAACTAACTCTCTGCTCCTAACACATCTACTACTACTATAACTACTACTACTAATATAATAAGCTATCGCTCTGACTAATCACAACTGCTAAAACCTAATCGACACTAGCATATAACATACATACAAGCATATCTTCTTCTATCTCTCGCTCTCTTCATTGAGTCACCTCTCTCACTCACCAGCATTCCTCAACATTCAAATCTACTCAACTAAAATGATAATTCAATAAATAACTTAGTCAATTACTTAGTTAGTTAGCAACAAGCCAAAGCAGCACACTCCACACTCACACAACGCAGAACAAATAATAATAATTAATTTAATTAATATGCAAAATGCAAGCATGTCTTTTTCATTAAATCTATGTGTTTTTTTCTTTTGGCCTATTACTTGTTGTTTATAATTTGTTTTGTGTTTAGGTTGAGTTTTTGTTCTTATTTGTTTATCAACAACTTATTGCTGTGAATGTGTGTTTGTTAAAGTGTTTGTTGTTCCGCCTTGTATAGTTACTCATTGCACATAGTTCCCATACAACTTATTCGATCTCGATCTCAACTATTTATCCAAACTAATGCCGTGTCATTCGACTATCCATAGAACTCACTCACGGCGGACGGACAAAAGGAGGACTATAGCGATCTGCCACCGAATCAACAGCGAAAAAAACTGCAGGCGAAAATTGCGGAGCTGCAGCACAAGGTCGATCAGGAGACGAATACGCGGGATGGACTCATGAAGATGAAGATTGTCTATGAGGCGAACTCATCGCTGGGCAATCCGATGACCGTTGAGGGTCAACTTAACGAATCCGAGCATGAATTGGAAAAACTGAAAAATGATTTGAAAAAGTATCAGGGCTATTTGGACAAGGCCAATCAGCTGCAGGTGGCCAACAACAGTCCGCAATCGAATCGCAATCAATTGCAAAACGGACACAGAACCTCGAGGTAAGTATTTCACTTTGTTTCGCTGGCTATGAGAAGATTATTAACTTGCTGCTTTTCATTTCTTGGCAGACATTCCAATGGCAGCGCCAGCGCTGATGATCATAACGATGGCGATGATCAGCCCGATGATGCTGGCAGCTTAAGCAGGTCAGATTCTGAGGATAATGTGGCGCAAATACAAAATGGGCATAATAATAACAATAACGGGTACACTCATAAGTCTACGTTCAATGTTTATATATCAACACACACTTACACACTCGTACAGAAACACACAATCACTCACACACATTCAACACACACAACAACACATCTACACTTACCATACATTATTTTCTATTGTATTGCACTTATGATTTGGCTCGTTTTACTCATTTTGTATAATCTTCTCTCACTCATATTTTCTCATTGTACATTTAATGGCATTTTTCGATTTTTGGTGTTGGTTCTTTTCATACTTTCCTTTTGCTCATCTGCGTAAATCCAAATTAAAATTAAGTAAAATGAAAAAGCCCAAAGAAAAAAGTCCACAATATGCCAAAGAAAAGAAAACAAAATTTTCAAATTAATTTATATAATTTTGTAGTGAAATTATATTTATGTTCATTATAGTTTTTTATATTATTTGCTTACACCATACATAGAACACGTAATAATGTGCGATTTTGCAACTTCTTTCAAATATTTCGTTTCATTTTGCCTTTTCCATGGTGAAATCCAGCAGTTCGGCAAGTCCCGAAAGCGGCCTCGGCACCTCGCACACTTCGCTGCCCGGCTCCGGTCAGGGCAGCGCCAATGAGAACGCCATGGGCGAGGAGACGTGCTATGAAACGGAAGTGGAGCTGCTGCAACCGCTTGGCACATGTCGTGCACTGTATCCCTTCGAAGGTGAGTTGTTCATTATGAAGCAAACTTCTGTATTTATCTAAGTTTTGTACTCTGTACTTTTTAGCTACCAGCGAAGGCAGCATACCCATGAATGAGGGCGAGGAGCTGCAGGTGATTGAGAACGATCAAGGTGATGGCTGGACGCGCGTGCGACGAGCGAACAACTCAAATGGCTGGGACGAGGGCTTTGTGCCCACGAGTTACATCGAATGCACACTCTTTGCCTAGACTACGCTTCGTAAGCATAAAACTCCTATAATGATATGGGATAGGATGGAGCACAGAACGAGAAAGAACAGCAGGAGGCAGTTTTCAATGTTAACAAAACAGCATTTTTGCATATGTTCCATACATTTGTGTACTTTTGTCATAACTTTGCGTAACTTTGGACAGCCATAAAACAGACATTGAAATCACTTCAAATCAAACACTCACACACATACATACATACTCACACACACACGCACAACCATGTACATTGTCTTAAGGATAAGTTAAACAAGTTTTTGGATTTCTATACAAATGTTGTATACTATTTACTATGATTTTAAATGGCATTGATTCAATGATTGATGGAGACAAATAGATATATCATTACAACTATACGTAGTTCATATACTATATTTACTATATATATACCAAAACTAAATCTATATATACATATATATATAGCGCATATAGTATGTGTATATGCACCCCACGAGCAGACCTCACCTAATTGTAAGCAAATGCAAAACGCAAACGTTTCCCTCTTCACATCAGATCAACTTTAAGTAAAACAAACAATCATGTATTAACTATTTATATATATATATACATACATATATATACAAGCATATATATACATCAATATATATATATAGATATACACGTAAAAAGTATAATTTAAATAACAACCTAAAACATATTTTCAATCAACATCCATCACATAAAAAGTAAGCTGGTAAACATATTCTGAAGGCACCTGAAAATCAATCTAAATGCACTTTACAATATGCTTACTACATTTATTTTTTATAATCGCATTTCGCATTCGCATACTCAAAAAAACAATTACATATACGTATATATTTAATAGCACCTGCTACTTTTCGAGCTGACCAAGAAAAGCGACAGATCCTGTGGCTATTAGATTGTAGAGCACACACACACACACATTCTTAAAATCATTGCTAAATAAATAATACAATTAAATATGAGAAAATTCAACTAAAAACAAAGTGAAAGAAAAAACACTTCGAACAATTATTGAGGATCGATCGAGTGATCCTCATCTATCTATCGTACAGCAAAAGTTATGACAATGTTGCATGTGTGGCATATGCAAATTGACGAATTGAAAAGCAAATAACGCGCTAGCTTGTTATATATGAAATAGCAACAATTGTACATTTTACTTTAAACAACTTAATTATAATTTTATACCTAATAACTTTTGTATTGCTTTTTGCCTTGTACATTTTCACACATACACTGACACCCCCACACACACATACATACATACACATTAATATGTATTTAATGAAATGAAAATGGAGAAAACAAAACGATTTCATGAAATTCGAAATTAATTTCGTTATAGGAGAACCATAAGTTATTTAAGTTAACAACATTTAAGGCTTAAGTCAAAGCAAAGCCGGGCGGCGCTACCTTTTGTTATGTGTTGAACGCCACTTTGCAATACATTTATTTATAATTTACGCATTATATAATTCGTATATATATGTATATGTACACATAAAGCTATATAAAGAAAAATACGTTTATATTAATAACCGAAATCAAAAGAAATAAGTCTGCGGCAAAGCGAATCACTAGCAGGCCAGGCGAGTGATTAAGATTTTTAGTTACTTTTTCATTGCATTCAATTAAACTTTTTTTTTTCGTAACAATCTCCGATATGACCGAAATGTCTGTCTACAGTCTGGGAGCAAACTATATGTCTAAGCAGGTTGTAAATACGTCGGAGGCGACATTGTCAAACTGATCAAAATTTAATTAAATTTATCCATTTCATTTTCGTGGTACGTAAGCAAAAGAAAGAAAACTGAACTAAGAATACACAAAAATACGCGTAATTCCAAAATTCTTAAATTTATATAATTTATATAGTAACTAATGCCGAGATAACAGACCAGACACTTGATGAGAACTGAAAAAATGTTTTACACGAAGATAGTGTGGTATGGTAGAAATGAAATTAAGTGGCAAATGGTGTCATATGTGAAAATGGTCAATTTTAAATGAACATGACAACATATGTAATAAAGAATAACGAAAATAAAATGAAAATTGAATAAAATAAATATTTGTCGTTTGAATTCGGCGGGCTTAATTGTGAATTACTTGAACTGCTTCATTTCGCACTGCTTTTGGCACTGCTTGTTGGAGCAATAAAAGCTGTTTGCTTTGCCACACTTTTGGGAATTTTAAAGTGGCGCCATCTGTCGATAGAAATACCCTTCACTGCATGGCGCCATCGGTTGTCCATGTGTTATTTGTAGTAAAGTCCAACACCTCAGTCCAAATAAATATTGTATGTTTATTGAAACTCAATTTGATATACATATTGTTTTGGGTGTTGCATTGTTTGTTGTTGTTTTTCAGTGTTTTGCTACATTTAAATATAATAATATTTTGTATATGGTATGTATATATATATATGTTCATATTGTTCACATCTGTCTATATATATAGGTATAGGTTTTGCTAATGTTTAACAAAATTGTTAAAGTTAAGTTATCGTACTACAAACTCGTATATTCGTAAGCCTTGCTACACACGCACAAACACACCCATACCCACATCCATTTCGATACCCACGCACACACACTCGGACTCACACACACACAATCGGCACTTTTAAAGCGCACTGTCCTTAACCCTTAACCCATGCTAGTCCTTGTCTTCAACGCTACACGTTGATATGGTGTTATTTTTACAGTATTCAGAGTACTCGTTTTTTGCAATTAGAATTACTCACAACTCCCTCCCAATAATAAATATCTCATAGTAATTATAGATTTATAAGAATAGCTAGTAGATAAAGGTAGCGATCGTGTACAGATCAAATAGACTTAAGTTTCAGTTACAGCAATAGTTGATAGTATCTAGGTTTTGCTTTTAACAGCCGAAAATAGAGTTTCAACAATGATTACAATAGTTTCTTCTCATAGCACAACCATTTTTGTTTAGTTATCGTTATCGTTATCGGTTTCGATTCGTTTCATATCAAATATCGAAAAAGGATTTGTCGGCTAAAAAGTGAACAGCCAAAACGTGAAGAATACATAATTGATAATTAGCTATCATATAGTACTTTAACTCAAATGTATTAGACACCTCTCATTCTCTCTTTCTCTCTTTCTTTCGTTTTCTCTATTTTTGTCTCTTTCGTTTCTTTGTGTTTACCCTGGTTACCTGGACAATTACAGACATACTCGAACATTTTTGAAGCAGTTGCGTTTCGCAGGTTACAACAATGATAATGAATTAATGAATTAGTTCTTAACTAGTCTTTTTTGGTTGTTTTTTTTTAGAGTAAGCAACATCTAAGATTAACCTGGGAAGTAGAATTTTGATAGTTGGCTTGAAGTCCATCATCGCTAACTAACGATAAAAAGTCGTTGCAAAGTGTAGTAGTAGAAACAGTTAAGCGAGCTCGCAGTAAAAAGATTTCTTGTCTTAAAAAGTACTCTAGTTTTGCGTTTATAATAAGTATGACACAAGTACAATTTAAATATGTATAGTAAGTGAGTATTTTTAGCAATTTTGTTTGATTCTTTTGTTTTTCGAAAACTTTGTATTCATTTATATTTTCGTTTTATTCACAAGTTTGAAACTCCGAGTTGAAACTTGTTTTTTGGTTTTCGTGTGATTTTCTTATTTTTTTATGTCAACCTTTGTTTTTCGGGGGTTTTCCATTACAAGAGATTGTCCTGTTGAAAGTCAAAATTTCGAAGCTGAATCAGAATTTTGAAATATGTCTAGGGGCAGGGTGGTTGGCTAAAGGGAAGCTAAAAGTTTTAAGTGTTGTGTTGCGCTTTCCAAAAAATGACTACAGTAAATTCGTCTTAATCACACTTTAGTCGCACTCACACACACACACATGCACACATACATACATGCACACACACGCATACATTGAAGAAGATTGTCATATTAATTAAGTTTCGTTTTTTGATATACATTTCATCATATTCCATTTCGGTATTCGTTTTTGTACACTGACAGAAAAGTTTAGCTGGGGGCTGGTGAAACCTTTTGTGGGTTTCTATTCTGTGCTGCCTGATAAAGTTTATTTAGTGTTTTGGGTTAATTTGCGCAACATTTGGCTAACAGATATACGTAACGGTAAATATACTTTATGTTTTGTTTCGGGTAGTGTACTATATAGTTTGAACTATTTAATTGTTTAACTGTCATTTCGTTGCCTCGCTTTCGACTTTCTCTTTCCTGGTACAAACACAACAACAACACATCAACATCAACATCAACTTCATCAACGACAACGATAAGCGTTAAACACAACAACGACAACAACAAGCAAAAATATATATATTTATATTGTATATTATCTTTCTGGTACTCTCAATTTTTCATTATTATTGTGCTCTCTCTGACTTCCTAACTGTATCTAACTTACTCGAACAAAGCTCTCACGGGTCGCACACATCTTCTATAAACTGTCTTCTATAACTGTCAAGCTCTTTGAACTATGTATATAACTATGTAAGGGGGCGAAGGACTAAACAAAACTTATGAACTAACAAATTGAGCTTTAAGTTGTAAGTGGTATTCGCATCTCGTTATAAATATTATTATTTAATATTGGTGTTATGCATTTCATTTGAATTATTGTTTTTGTTGTCGGACGACGCATTCGCAATCGGAATCGGATTTGCGTGTTCGGTCAAGGAGAATTATCCGAATCGGAGCCGCCATAGCTGTGCATGGGGAAAAGCGGATACCATCCATTAATATGCTGTCCAATGTTCACCTTGTCCAGGTTCACCTCGGTGCCACCAAGTCCCTGATTGTGCTCAAAGCCCACGCATCTCTGCCACACCATGATGACAATATTCCGGCCAAACACATCAGAGCTCTGCGGTCCATCGGGCAAAAAAACGATGCGAAATGAAAAAGAGAAAAAGAGAAAGAGGGAAAAAGAGAGGGAGCTGGTTTATTTGCATACAAATTGCGTTAATTTCACAGTGTGTGTGAGCGGGTAATTACTTGGCAACATATATAAATAAATACACGAGTGACTGCACTGACTGCTGACTGACCAAAAGGCTGTTGCTCAGTTGCTGCCGCTGCTTCCGTGTATGTGTGTGTGTGAGTGGCATGTGCTGCAAATTGGCCGCGTGCCTCAATTAATCGCATTACACGGCAGCAACATCAACTGGCAATAACCTTGTGCTTGTTGTCACTATTTGCATCATCATTTGCTCACCTGGTACTTGATGGTCTGCTTGTAGAAGGGCTCTGCCGCATGCCGCACCACGCGCGTCTTCTTCTTGTGACGCAGTCGATCCCCATCCTTGATGTAGCACTTCACATACGTATCTGGTGGCGTCTCACAGTCCGCATTCACTATGTTGCGGGCACAAATCAGCTGCCAAAGAAATTAAATGATTAAATACATTTGCAACAATCAATCAACGAAATATAGTAATTAATAGTAGCGGATTCTGTAAAATATTTATTATTTCATTTGCAGCAGTCTATAATGAACTCAGCATTTTCAATAATTTATAGTTTCATTTCATAACTGTATATCAATTAAATTTGGCAGCCTGCCTCCATGGCAAATAAATCATTTTTCAAGCGAAATGTTCAATATGGAAATGCAATTTGACTTCCATCAAATTTAATTAAAGGGTGAAGAAACAATATCCAACAAATAACTTATTCGTTTCACTTAATCATATGAATCATATGAAGAATGTTTCCACATGAATTTCTAACCAATAATCAAATTATATTTGTCTTTGACTGTTATCAAATAACGTAAAGAAATATTCAATTACAATTTGTTCCTTGAAATTGAAATATCTACAGAAATTTTAAGATTTATTCTTCACATAGTCATATTTATTTTAATTTATGAATTGTCTACATTTAAAATACTACACTGTATGAAGTTTACAGAAAAATAACTTCATAAATAAATGATTAACTTGTCGCCAAAAAATCAACAAGTTGACATGAATGAAAACTAAGAGAAGTAAATAATATTCAATTACAGTTTGTTAGTTTCTTTAATTGACAGCGATATAAAACACCTTTCCTTTAATGCAACACAAAATACAGTTATTCAATTAAGTGTATACAGTATGGCAAAGCTTACCTCCACCTCGACATTGCCTTTGATTTTGACAAAGCCCATTTTGAGCTCCCCGTAGCGTGCGGTGGTCAGGCGATAGCCCTTCGGATGGATCTGGGAGGGACCCAGCTTCAGGCCGTAGCTCGACTCGCTGCCCGTAATGGCCGAGACGTTGACATAGCTGCCGCTGAGAGTCTTGACCACGCTCTGCTTCCGCTGTGGACTCTCGTTGCTGTCCGTGCTTGTGCGCTGATAAATGCTGCCCTTGCGCTGGGGGCTATCGTTGCTGCTGCTGTCGACGCTGGGTCGCTGATAGACGCTCCCCTTGCGAGTGGGCGTACCTAAAGGAGGCGTGTCGTGTGTCGACGATGCCACATACATGCTGCCTTTGCGCTGCAGCAGTGGCGACTGCGATTGCGGTTGTGTGTCGCCCAGCTGGAACATGCTGCTCTTGCGTTGCTGCTGCTGCAGCTGGCCGGCTGTCAAAGTGTCCTGGCCACGCAGGTTAACCATGCTGCCTTTGCGCAGCGTCTGCTGTGTGTGGCCGCCATCGCCCAGATTGCTGCCCAGCAGCTGACTTTGCCTCTCTTGCGCCACATTCGAGACGGAGGCCGCTTGCTTGAGTCGGGACAACGCCTGCTTGGCGCTCTGAGGGGGCAGCTGTGTGCCTGAGCCCTTCCAGCGTGGACGAAAGCGTTTGTCTTCATCATCGGACGGGGGACTGGTGTCCGTTGTGCCAATGCCTGGGGGCAATTGATGCTGTTGCAATTGCTGCTGCAGCTGCAACTGCTGCAGTTGCAATTGCTGTTGCTGCGAGAGATCCAGTATGGAGCTCTTGCGACTGTTGGGGCCACTCGGAAGTCCCACTCGACTGGCACCTGCATTCAGAGATAGACACAAGGGAGCAAGACAGAGCCAAAAGAGAGAAAGAGAGGGGATCAGAAAAGCACAGACAAAGTTTGTCCATTTGTAGCATCAATAAGGACAAATGACGCTCAACTGAATTCAACTTCAACTCAAAGTATCAAAGTTTTATTTTTTACTGCGCGAAATATGAAGAGAGTTACAAGTACACGATCTACGAGTAAGTCTAGTTACAAGTTAAAGTCGTAGAGGAAGAGAAACACTCGAATGTAGCACAAAACAAACATGCAAAGTAACAGGTGAATAACATACTATGCGTATACGTAATAAACGAATATGATTTCAAAAATAGTTAAGAGTGAGGAAAATTTAAAGTATTTATAATAAAAGTGTAAGTAAATGATGGAATATTAAGTATCGATAATGGCGCTTAGAAATTTAGTCAATAATGTACAGAATATGTTTCGGAAAATAAATATCTTAAATGAAGTAAATTTTGGAATGACTTTGGATAACATATCAGTGTGTGCTGTTTTGTTGGTATCAACAATAAATCCATTTCATTAGAACATATGTCTCTATAAATTTTATGACAAAGACAGCCTAAAACTTTAAAATGTTTACTGAAGTTTCAGCAATAATAATAAAGTGCTTGTTCTTTATGACTATTAATTTCTACAGTATACTTTAAAGATAGTCGAGTTGCTTGTTTATTATTACAAAAATAAACTTTAGTTTGTTGATTTCCATAATGAAAGTTTTGAATGCTGAATGATATTAGAGGTAGCAAAGGTTTTACAGACAAATATACATAGTTTAATAAATTTACCTCTGACAATGACAAATGATATGTTAAATGCATTTATTTAAACTGATTCTTTGTTTATTGTTGACACAAATTTCTACACTATGATTTAAAAGATATTAACTGATTGCTTGTTTACTTTTACGAAAAATCAAGAATTTGTTTATTTTCAGAGAGAAGTCTTAAATGAAGTACCATTAAAAAAAATGTTCTTCTTCATTAATTGAGGTATGATTTAATTTCTCAGGTAGGATTTAAAGTATGTCGAATTATTGTTTATTTACTATAACAATAATATATCAATAACTTATTTATTTCAAAAGGTTTTAACATTGCTGAATGCAGTTCTATGTAAAATTTGAATACTAACTATCATCATCAGTGATAAATCAATAAATTAGCAGAAGTTTAAATTTGTTTAAATGTGTTACGTTTACTTTCCATTACACTTCACAAACACTATTTATATTTATTTCTATTTATTTTTATGTATTTGGTAATACAAATGAAATACCCCAGAGGAGGCAGCTAAACACAGACACCGCAATCGATGCCTGAAGCGAATATTGATGACGTGCTCAATGCACTTGGTAAGGATTAAGTTGTTGAACACAATGAGCTTGATGGCTTGCTGACTCTTCAACAGGCTTTGGCCGGATGCAGCTCATCATCTTTTTCAGCTGCGCCACTCAGCAAATGTACGTGGCGAACGAACAGTTTGGACTGGGACTCGTCTCGGTGGCCGCCAGCTGTGATTTTGCTATCGATGACCATCGGATGGCGTGGCTGATAAGTGCGGTGTTTGTCGCCCAGGTGTGTTCCAGCCATTACATGGGCTACAAATCGGATGAGATTGGCAGGCGTAAGCTGTTGGTTATCTCGTCGGCACTGTCAATGATCGCCTCGTTCATTTCATCGTTAATGCCAGACTTTTGGTCGTTCCTTGTGATGCGTTTCATTGTGGGCTGCTTGTGAGTAGTGCAGAGTTCAGCCTGTGTTAATCTATTTAAAATATTTCCCATTTAGTCTCACAGGTCCCGGCATGGCGTTGGTCACCTACATGAGCGAGTTTACTAAAGTTGCGCTGCGTCCCACCGTGGTGAACTTTATCAGCTATTCGGTTGGTGTCAGCATGATCTATATGCCACGTAAGGGAAGAGTTTCCACTTCCAAAAGTGCTGTTTTACCCTTTGTGCCTTGCAGTGATGGCCATGTGGCTGTTTCCGCTAAAGTTTGAAGCCAAAATTTGGGAAGGTTACAACTTTACCAGTTGGCGTGTATTAATATTGATCAATCTGCTGCCTGGCGTGCTTTCTTGGATTGCCTTCTTAATAATGCCCGAGAGTCCCAAGTATCTGCTGTCCATCAATCAGCCGGCAAAGGCTCTTGAGGTGTTAGAAATGTGCTGTCGCTACAACAAGGGCAAAGAAGTGACGCTCAAGAGTTTAGGATTTGAAAGTGTGTCCCAGCCACGCCTGCGTAGCGAAGCAGCCCCACAGCATAAATTGTAAGTAATTAGATTAATTTTTTATTGCATTTTAATTCCTTTTTCAATAGCTTGCTGGCTCGCATGTGGTATGAAACTGTGCCACTGTTCCAGGGTATCTATCTAAATTACATGCTGCTTATACTCGTCATTTTATATATATTTTTCGCCACGTAGGTATTAAGTATATTTTTAGTTTTTGTACCTGCTATCCATATTCTTAATTATGCAACAGCAGAAACAATATTGATATGTCCTTATATAGCAAATAATTTTGTATGGCTAAAAACGGTTGCTGGTATATTTTGTATGCAAAATATACCATATTTTGAATGTAGATACTCCAACTGCCTATTTTTGGTATATTAATTTGGTATGTTTTTGCTTTTATTAAAAGTGGGTAGCGGGTATATTACAGTCGAGCACACTCGACTGTAGCTTTTCTCCTGGTTTATTTCATTCATTGTCGCCTTCTACAGCGGCTTTGGTCTGACTGTTTGGGTGCCGCGCATAGTCAATATGGAACACATTGTAGAAGAAGAATTAATACTGTGCGATCTAGTGGAAGTAGCTGAGGCAGCGGAAGAAGCTGCAAACAGCACTTTGAGCGAATCAAAGGTTTGCAAATTGTTTTTGAGTGAATTCTCTTTTATGTTGGTCAATTTGTTAGTGCACTATCTCAACAACCTTGCTGCTTGGAAGCATCTTCAACGGCTGCAGCTGTCTGGGCATGAGCATATTGGTCACTTTGCTCTTACTTTGCCTTAGGCGTAAAGTCATACTGCTGCTCTTCACAATAATCGCTGTTCTGGCAGGATTTCTGCTTAATTTCATCATCACGCCAGTCGTGCTACTTTCATTGTTTATCTTTCTCTCAGTGCCGCCATTGTGCAGCCTGAGATTAACGATAACCGTGCTAATCGATGTGATACCCACGCACATGAGGTGAGCTCACAATTAAATAGTTAATTAGATAATTAGCAGTTATTTTGATTGCAGAAGCAAGGCTGTGGCTCTGGCGATGATGTTTGGTCGCATTGGCGTACTCACTGCCAGTTTATTCGTGGGCTACACACTGAAATGGAACTGCTTTGTCACATTCAATTCTTTTGTACTTGCCTTGCTAAGTAGGTGCGTATACTTAATATTGCATAAATTAACAACTGCGTTTCACAGTCTGCTGCGTGCTCATCACGCGTTTACCCTCGGAAAGGGACATCGTTCGGCTGTCAAACAAATAGCTTACTTCCATTTTTTGTATGATTTGCATTGTGTGTCAATAAATACTTTCTTATTTTATATATTGGAAAATGTTTTTCAAATTATATTGTATTAGTTGATTTAAATATAATGCCATATAATGATTGCCGATGTGGATACTGTGCTCGATCTGATTGGTAAGTGTCGGTTCTCTTCATTCTATTGTCTCGAATATCTTTGTCTTAGGCTTCCGCTGGATGCAATTCTTAATGTTGATCGCCCATTCGTTCCATTCGGTCTATGTGGTCAGCGAAATTATGGGTGTGCCAACGATTGTGGTTGCTTGTGAGTTTAAATTGAACGACACTCAGCTCTTTATGCTGACAAGTGCTGGATTCGTGGGCATGATTGTCTCCGGTCATTATGCTGGCTACAAGTCGGATATCATTGGACGTCGTGCCTCGCTCTTATTTGCCATGTCGCTGGGGTTGATTTCATCGTTCATAAGCCTGCTCATGCCCTGGTTTTACGCATTCCTATTCTTTCGTTTCGCCACCGGTCTATTGTTGGTATGTGTGTGCTTCTAAGTCGAGCAATTAACTAGATTTTCATACTATTTGCAGCGTGGGTGCTGTGATGACCAACAGCTTTACGTACCTCGTGGAGTTCACCAAGATCTCGCTGCGTCCCATAATCGCCAATTTTGCGTCCTATCCCATTTGTTTGGCCGGCATTGTGGTGCCATGTGAGTGCTTTATAAATATAAATATTTTCACTTTATAATCGAAGTGTGTTGCAGTCATTAATCATCTCAATGAACCGCTGGACAGCGTACTCTGGAGTTGGGATACTTTTCATGTGCGTAGATGGCGGCTTTGTATGTTTTTAAATTATGTGCCTGGCCTCATTGGCCTTATTATCATATACTTTCTGCCAGAATCGGTGAAGTTCTTGCTCTCCGTTGGCGATGGTGAACGCGCCTATGAAGCGCTTGATCTTCTGTGCAAGCGGAATCGCGGCAAAAGCCTCAGTGAACTGGATGTGACAGGCGTCACACAGCCACATATACGTGCGAGCATTATTTCACACCGAAAATTTTTCGCACGCATGTGGAATGACACAAAGCCACTTTTTGGGGAATCGTATCGAAAGCCCGTCATACTCATTATCCTCATTATGTGCGGAGTTTTCTTTGTGTGAGTTGAGATTGAATTACTGTTGCAAGTACTAACACAATTTATGTCTTTAACAGTGGCAACGGATTGAATTTGTGGTTTCTGAAAATCAACAATCAATTGACTGAGGAGGAGCGCATCATGTGTGATCACTTGGAGGATACAGCACATCTAACCGAAGGCAATGTTTGCTCTGATCGACCCGTCAGCTACCTCGAGAATATGATGTTGGGCGCGGCATCGATATGCGGCTGCGTATTCATCAGCATTATGCTTCGACTTATCAGACGTCGCAGCGTGATGTGCATAAACACAATTATTGCAGCTTTAGCTGGCTTCAGTCTTAATTTTATCAAGCACAACAAAGTGCTGCTCGCCGCCTTGTTGATCTTTATAGCGATGTGCACCACTTGCATCTCACTAGTTGCCTCGGTGACTGCTGATATTGTGCCCACCCATCTGAGGTGAGATTTTAGGTTCCATATGGAACATCATTTTACGACTACAACTAATTTATACAGCTTCCTTTTTCGCAGAGGTAAAGCAATTTCTTTGGTCTTTATGTTCGCGCGATTTGCCGTCATTATTGCGAACTGCATCTTTGGGCATTTTGCACATACTTGGTGCCTGATAACATTTAACTTATTTGTTTTAGTGACTGTTGGTAAGTTTTATACAGTACGTATACTTACTATTTTTTATTGGTGTTCTTTATTGCAGCGGTTGTTATAATGATATTATTTTTACCGGCTTAATACGCCTCCAAAATCTGAGCTGTTTTTTCTATGAATATCAATCAATCAATAAATTGATTGCAAAATACGGTTGTTGTTGACCTTAATCAATCAATTAAGCGTCGCAACATGTTAGTCAGAAAATGTGTAAAATCTCATATTTAAATTAAATAAAGTATATTTGAATTCCTTATATTTTATAAACCTTTTTTTGTTTTATTTGTTTAATTGATAAGTTACTTCTGTTATTCGACGCATATGGAGGCAGCGAAGGTAAACAATTGGTTGCCCTTCATTGGATAGAACAAAGCTGAAAGGAACTCAATGGCATTTAGATGTTTGTCTGTGACACTTGATCTTTTTCGTCAACGCAATTGCAGATGTAATCTATGGACGTGTAACTAACGTTGCACAGTCAACTTTTAATGCAAAGAGCACAGATTCTAACTATATTCTAAGAGTGCTACATTTTACAGCCGTTCTCCGTATTCTTCGCTATACTCAAACTTTATTAGCTTTAAATGAACTGTTGTTTATTAGTAAAAGACGCTATGGCTTGTAGCTTGTTATCATGGTTCATTATTTGTCCATTGAAGAGTTGACCTTTTGAGAGTAGTCCTTACTTCCAGCCAGTCATCTATGGCTACGACTAAGACATTATACTGAGGGTCTTTTCTTTTTGTAGTTGCGTTTTCATGAGCTGCCTGATGTTATGTGTCATCACTTGGTTGACACCTGCACTCCATTAGCGTTCTCTGCGCCTCACATTTGAGGTGAATTGGCGTCATATTGAAAACATTTTAATTTGATAATTTGCACGTACAATCATTGTTGGCATCAGTCTAATGCATTATTATTATTCGTTGTGTGACTTCTGTGCGGTGTATTTCCATTTTTTTTTTATAAATTTTTAAATTTGTTGGGTTGGACATGGGTCGTATACATAATATATTTATGCTCAATGCTTATGCCAACTCATTGCAAGCGGCCGCTACTTTATCATATTTGCTACCCGTTTAATAAAGAGCTGCTGTCATGTCAGAAAATTCCATAAATAATAAAAGTAAAGTATTTTTCGGGTACTCTGCGTCGTATACGTGATATGCGTAATTATTTGACAGGCATGCTTCATTAAAACTTTTGCCAAACAGCGACGACGATGATGAAGGGTAGGCGGCGGCTGGCTGTATTATCAGCTGGCACAATCAGTCAATCAATCATTCAATCAATTGAGCGCGCACACACACACAAACAAAATATTGTTGTTGTTGTTTGTGGCAAAAAGGATTATGGCAAAAGTTCAAATATTTTTCTCAAGGCCCATCAGCCAAAAATAAAATAAATGTCAAATAAACTTGGCAAAAGCTCTCTGCGGGTGTGTGTGTGTGTGTGTTAGCCGGATGTGAATGTGCGTTAAATGTTAAAGCAGCATCAGCAGGAGAGAACCAAATAAAATTGAGGCAAGGCGAAAAGCGGCTTAATACGACAAAAGCGACGCAGTGGCCAAACATATTGAGAGCAAAGTCAGCAAAAACTTGCTCAACTAGCGCTATAATAAGTAGACTCGATTATTGGATATACACACAGATACATACATTGTGAGAGGGGGAATTCGTGTTGAAATGAAGTGGAACTGGTCAAAGCCAATGTAGTGCATTTGAGTAACTCGAAGAAAATAAGTTAAAGTGAGGGATTCAATCGAGCTTGAGGATAGGAAGCGAGAGTGCTGATAGAAATAAAAGTATATAGTAGAGGAATTATATAATAGAAATTGAAAGTGCAGTATGAACAGAAAAAGAATAATAGCAGATACTATATAGAATGATGGTCGAAAGAGGAGTTCACTTACAAATGGCGTTAAGAGTAGAAAATGGGAATGAAATATTCATAGAATTCATAGAACAGAATTCAGTTGAATTGCCAGAAAAATACGAAGCTTAAATAAGAGTTTCTCAGACTTATTTTAGAATGTATAAATGCAGGGAGATAAGGATAAAAAAAAAGTTGTTCACAAAAGAATAGCTAAGATAATTGAAAAAAAAGTCTACAGTACAGTACAAAAAATGGGAATTAAAAAACAGAAATAGAAATAAGCAAAGATACTTTATAGAATGAAAATTAAAAGAAAAGTTTAGTTAATAAACAGAAATATAAACAATGACAGATCGTAGAATGAAAGTAAAACTGGAAAAACAAATATTCATATAAAGTGCAGTCAAGTTGCCAGAAGAAAGAGAAGCAATTTTGTGCACTTAATTGTAGTCAGAATGTTTAATTACAGACCCTAATAGATAATGATAAAACAAAAAAATAGTTCACAAGCAAGTCGCCAAAATTGCTGTTGTTGTCAGCTTTAATGCGAGTTTGTTACTTTGGCAAAGGTAGAAACATGAACCGGAAAGTAAAAGAAAACGACATGGTAGTAAAAGCAATTGTTGGCAAAGGAAAACGAAGTTGGAGTCGCAATAAAAGTCGTGGATAAATAAATTACAGTAGTAGTAGGACTCATCAAGGTGGCTTTTTTTTTATTTTCATACTATATTTAACAGCTTGTTGGAGGCACATCAAGCATTCATCATTGCTTTGCCATTGCCCAGTTGTCATTGTCGTTATCGTTTCGATTGTTCTTCTGTTATCTTTTCGTCTTCATTTTTTTGGCTCATTTTTTATGCGCCGTTTCATATTTTAAAAGTTAATTTCAAGGTTGAGCTATTCCTCCAGTGACGACGCCGAAGTTGAAGGGTTTATGGCAGGCGTCAAGCAGTTGTCAGAGCCAACAGGTAATAAGGCGTGGCAGTTCACGCATGTGTCTGTGTCTGTGTCTGTGTATGTATGTGTGTGTGTAGGTGTGGCTTTGCATTTTAAATAAAATTTGTTTTGGGGCTGCTTTTGTTGCTTTGTGCAAATAGCAGCAATAAGCTGAAATAAGCCCAGCCAAATGATGGCATCAAAAGTTTTCTTGTGTCCTGGGACTTGACTTTTGCGCCTTTCACATTTTATTTTATACTTTTTTTTTGGCACGCCACGACACAGGATTACCAATGGTGTGTGAGTGTGTATGTGGCTTAATAAGATGGCAATAAAGAAGAAAGAGATAGAGTGGGAGAGAGAGCAATGCGTCTGTGTGATAATTGAAGTGGCTAAGGAAATTTTCTTTAGCGCAGACAGCGTGCATAAGTAAATTGTGTATGAAAAGGAGTGTGAGTGTACGTGTGTGTGTGTGTGTGTTAATTAAATGGCATGCAACTAGCAAGCGCTACCTCTGAGAAACAGCATAACAACATACATATAACAAAGCATAACTCGAAACTCGTAACTTCAACTCAAAACGCAAACAAAAGTACATTTTGCATTCTTACCAGTGGTGGGTGAGAGAGTTGGTTATATTTTGTGTGTTCTTAAATACTTTTTGCTTTGCTTTTTGTACTTTGTTATAGTTACTGTAGTTACTGTTGTTGCTGTAGTTGTAGTTTTGGTTGTAGTTGTTGTTGTTGTGGTATTTGTTTTAAAATATTTTTGCAATTCTGTGTATATTACATTAACATTGATGCTGCCAAGCTCAATTTGCAGTGTGGTTTTGCTTTGTATAATTTACAGAGAAGGAAGTTTCTTGTGATATATATAGTAGAATAATATATAGTATATTTCTTGTGGCTACTCGCAAATAATTTAATGCGATTTATACAGCCGTGCAAATAAGTGTTAAATATTATATACGATTTAGTAAGTAAAGCCTTTGGCTGTTCAAATTTTTAGTGTTGTTTTGAGGTGCATTTATCATGTTGATTCATATTTTTTGTTTTAGTTCGATTGGTTAGTTAATTAAGTTTTATTGTTTAAAGTTTTTTAGTTGGCATTTCATTTATAAGTGGTGTTTGTCCAGTTTGTGTAGGGTGTGTCAAAGCTTTGATAATGCGACACCGATATTGTGGCTAATAGTTGTGAGAGAGATGGGAGAGCAAAGAAATTAGATAGGCAGTTGTAAATAGATAGGCCAAGGCAATATATAGATATTAGGGATTTAAGTGTATATAGTTCATAATATAAGTTGAGAGTTGCAATAGTTTTGTAATTAGGTGAGCCAGACACACAGCAAGGCAGGAGGTTTAAAGGAGAGATAGATAGAGAGAGAGCGATAGTGACAGCAAAAGAGAGCAAGTTCGTGTGGTCATACTTGCACAAGGACATCAATACCCCTTCTAGCATAAATATGTGGCATATATATTTGGTAAATCATATGTGAAATGTATTCTCAATATAATAGTATACTCACGTCGGGAACCCATGCGTTTGTGCTGCTCGGTGCCGAGGCTCATGGTGCGTCCTAGTTCGCCGCGCACAGCTTTTAAGGACTTCAAGATCTCATCCGGATCGCGTCGCGCCACCGAGGAGCGACGGCGTCCCACCAAATACGAGGTGGGCGGCGTGGCCATCGCATCCTCCTCGAGTCGATTCTTCTCGGCATCCTGGAAGCTCGAGCGACGCGAACCAGGCAATGAGCGCGAGAAGTCCTTACCCAGCTGATACACCTCCACCTCCATCGTTTCCGACTGCGATGAGCCTCGTCGCGATCCCGCAATCCATGCATGATCCGGATGCAGCAACGACGCCCCATCGCCAATCGAATCCACCTCATCCGAAATCGAACGCTGCATATTGTAGTCGCGTCGCAGCAGCCGTGTGACATCGCCACATGGCGCACCAGCGCCGGCTGCAATGGAGCCACGTGGCGACACACTGGGCGACTTGCTGATGCTGATGCCGCGCAGCCCCTTGGGATCCTCCAGACGGCACCAGATGGCCTGGTCGTCGAGGAACGCCTGCTGCAGCTCAATGTTGCACTCCCCCAGGAATATGGACTCGGTGTGCGGCACCAGATCCCACAGCTGGATGTCAATGTAGCGATCCATCAGGCTGTCGGCCTTCACATGCGCGAACGTCAATGTCGCATTCCAAATGGGATTCTGAGTGGGGCGGCTAACCTCTGTCTGCTGTACGCTGCCATCGCCACTGTGAAGCAAGGAAAAGATGAGTTAATATGATTGGTAAAATGGCAAAGAATATGCTTTTGATACACGCTACCAAAAGTGAAAGAATTTGTAGACTGTATTGTATTGTAAGTATCTAGTAAACTTTATTAAAGCTTGCAGATGATGTTGTTTAATAAAGGTTATCTTCATATTGAAGCTAAAATCTTTAGTGATTAAAACAGTGCCGTATTGTTCTTACAATATAAATAAAATAAATACAATAAATAATATAAATATTTTGTATATTTATATAGTACTACATTCAAAATATATCAAAGACTTCTAAGCATAGTATATCTTCTACTCTTTAGATAGTGAATATAAAAACACTTTTTCATTTAAATAAACTCAGTAATGTTCTTACGATTAAATTAGCAGGGAGTACATCTTTATGCAACCTAGCTAGCTGTAACCTATTTCCCTAATTAGATTTTTTGAAATTTCTAAAATTCTACTTCTAAATTAATCAGGTAATTTCATTTATATTTATAGCCAAGGACCAAAGCAGCCAGTGCTAGTAAATTCACTCTATGTTATAAATTTGTTATCTATGCTTTAATAATAACAACAATAAATAAAACCAATTTTCAATTGTAAGCTCTATTAATAGGCAATAACCATAATCTAAATGTTATTTGTGCTACTTTAGTTGTAATCAGATAATGACAAACTGCGGTTACGTTGCAGCCAAAATGCTGAAAGCTGAGGTAATCTAAAGCTAACTAGCTTTAATGTATGAATGTTATGTACGCTACTAATAAAAGTGCTATGAACTCTACATCAGAATGCATCTGCATTCGTAAGCAACCATCATAAAGCCACTCTTAATATGCATTAGCATTCGTAACTATTATTATTAGCATCATAAAACGTTTCTGTTGAATACAGTAATAATATGCTTAACTAACTGACTTTATATGTCATTAGTAATTGACAGTTATCATAAAAATACCAAAAACTAAAATTTAAATATAGCCAGACACCTATTTAGTCAGTGCTATTCTACCCTAATTATATAATTAAAATTTTTATTTCATTCATATTTAAAGCTAAGCTATTAGACAGTAAAGCTTATTATACTCGCAATGTACTGATAAAATGGGTAGCGAGTGTCTCACATTAATATCTTTAATCATAAAAATGCAATAAATATTATTTCAAAAAAGTTTAGTTTATTTTTTTACTACTTATTTGTATACTACTTTAAATAAGCAGAGAGAGTACAGTGAATTCCTATAAAAGAATTGGGTAACGAGTAATTCACAATCGATTACACTTAAACAGTTAACTTGCTATCGAATTTTACTTACCATTTGGGTAGTATGCGTACTTTGGCATACGCCTCGGGCAGATTTCCATGTCCGTAGGCCTCGTCGCGGAGAGCCAGATCATCGCCAGCCATCAGGGAGACGACCAGTTCGTTGCGTTCGGCGTGATACCAAACCTGAATTTGAACACGTCCACTGACCATTTTCTCGCGTGCGATTTGCTCCTGCAGTTGGTTTTTGGGTTTTGGTAAGAAATTCATTAGCGAAAAAGGGATGCAATTACAAATCATGTGTGTGTGTGTGTTCGTTTTCAATTACGCTATACGCTGTACAATTTCGCAAATTAATTGAATATTTAGTTGTAATTAGTTTTAGGCCTACAGTCTATGATAGTTGGTTGGTTGGTAATGTTTGCTATTCAATTTCGCATATTTACAGCTGCCGTTGGTTGTTTTGAGTTGAGTTTTTGTTGTTGCTGTAGCATTGTGTACATAACTAAACAACAAATTAAAGCAATATAAACATAAATGAAACTAATTAAACGACCAAAATGAAAACAACAGAAGGAGAGAAGAGAAACAGCAAGAGCGAGAGGAAAGACTAAAATGAAAAGCGTGCAAATCAACAGAGCAGGAAAAATGCATTGCATACCCAGAGGCGTACAAACACACACACATGTAAATGATGCTTAAATAAGCGCATGTTTTATTATACTCTCGCACACACACACACATACGCGGGCGTATAAACAACCCTATATTGACCACAGAGGGAGAACCGCAGATGCAATCTGCTGTGGGCGATATCTGTGTATTCGTGTATTCGCAGTGTTTTTGCAACCTTCTCTTGCTCTGCTCTGCCTCCCCAGGGCACAACGGCGGCTGAAACGGAAGTCATTGCTGCGCAGTTGCGCATAAGAGTCATTGTTGTTGCCATAGTGTTGTGTTTATTATACGTGTACTATAGAGAGACGACGGCCTCATAACATATTCATAGCGTGTACATGAACACAATAGCAACAACAATGGCAACAACAATCATGCCTGTCGAACTGTCTGACATTCAGTTTCAGTTGCTGCCATTGCAATGCTAGCGGAAGCCGCCATATTGCAATAACGTGTGCCAAAACGGAAATGGACTACACACTAACACACACACACACACAAAACTGTTGCTCGCTCTCCGGGTGTGTGTGTGTGTGAGAGTGGGACAACTCTTTATGGCTCTACCCAAAAAGTTTATTACATTACGAGACGCATTTCTCATCTCTTGACTGGGGACCGCACACGAAATCGAATTCGTGTTGGGACTTTATAAGGCACGCGCACTTATCTACAGGTACACGCACACACACTACTTACACCTACGTACACACGAATACATTGCCGGATTATTGAAGTTTATCAAAATGGCAGGCTGGCAGGCAGCGATAAGTGCCTAAGCACTTGAAAAACTTTGTTGTAAAAAGCCCGAAAGAGATAAAGCAAGGGAGAAGAGAGCGCACGCAAAGAAAGGGAATGGATAAGGCGAGGGAAAAACGGTAGATTGAAGTGGCGGCCGCCTTTCAAAAGCAATGCCGATAATAATGACGACGTTGGCAGCGCCCGACTACTTGCTGCTTGCTTCAGAATTGTTGTTAAAAGTTTTCTAATTTTCGACATTTCAAACATTTTATGCCTCCCAGCTGTCAATTAAAGGCGACAGCACCTGTTGCTGACAGCCAGACCTAAAACAACGCCCAGCACTGTGTGCCGCAAAAGTCAACTGTTGCCTGGTAATGAAAAACTCGCACGCCAACTTGACACCTGCCCCAACGGCAACGGCAATGGCAACGGCGACGACGGTGGAGACAAAACACCGACTTGTCTCTGCCTCTGCGAAAGTTGTAGCTGAAAAAACCGCAACTAGGCGAACGCCTGCGGTTGCCACTCCCCCAACTCGTAAATAGTACAGTTATTTAGTGTATGTGTGTGTGTGTGTGCGTGTGCGGCTTAAGTAACTAAAATTCATAGTAAACTTTGCGACTACGGTGCGTATGAATAATAAATGCAGTGCGGAGGAAAGTGAAAACGAGATACACTCAACACATAGAGAAACAAATACGTTAGACACAAATACGTTATATAGAGTACATACATAGAGGATAAGTATACACAGAGGTGGGTTTAAAACGGCAACATGTCGTATACGTAACATGCATAAATATATAATTAGCTACACACATACGATTGGGCAGGTCGTTTTCCTTTGATATACAATCGCACATATGCTGCGAGAGCTTTCTCTCTCTTCGAATTTCGTAAGTCAATAATATTAAAAATTCAATTCATTATGCCTAAGAGAGAGGTATGAGTGTGCGTGTGTGTGAGTTTGTATGCATATGTCAATGAAATCATTACATTCAATAAATCAATCAATCAATCATAAAGTCAGACGAGAAACAGCATAGCTCATAAAGTCAATCAATCAGCAATCAAATTGATGACAGTAAATTTTTCTTCTTCTGTTTCAGTTTCTCTCTCTCTCTTTTTTGTGTGTTTTAGTGTTGTAAATTAACACGAATATTATGCATATATATATTTTTGATATAAATATTATATAGATAGATATTATATATTTATGTTTTTTTTAGTTTAGTGCTGCAGTTTATGGTATTAAGTTTCAAGTTCTTAGTTGATTGCCATAACTCGTGCCAGCTGGGGTTACAATTCTTGTACAGGTGAAATGAAAATTGAGCTCATACAATTACGATTCAATTAGCATAGGATTTAGTTGTTATAAATATTGTTGTTAGTTGGTATTTGTTTTTAATTTTTGTTTACTTTTTTTTTGTTTTGGGTAATTGTTTCTTGTTTTGGTTTGAGTTGCAAGGAAATGCTAGTCAGTTGTTAAGTTTAGGTTGTAAGATTAAAGAGCCACTAGTTAAATGCTAGTCAAACAAATTCTGTAGGCTTTGCGTACATTTTATGCAAATTAAGCAAAATGCAATCAAGTTAAAAGAATTACTTAGAATAAGACAAAACAGAACGGATACAGAAAACGAAAGCAAAAACGAAAAAAAAACCAAATCAAAATCAGTAATTCGTATAATGAACTTAAAGTATTTCAAAGATTTGTTCTGTTTTGCGTGTGTTCATTGATGTTGTTGTTGTCATTGCCAAACGACCCTTTAAAAGCGTCTAAACTCTACAGCTCCTAATATAATTACATTATAGTCAAAATGTTCTTTCAATTGTATTATTTACAAACAAAATCGAAAGGGATTCGAGAGTGTGTGAGTGTGTTTGTAGTTGGTATAATACAGGGCGACGCTAGGGTAAAGTGTTAAAACAAATGCAACACTATGTACGAGTACTGATTGGACAGACAGAGAGAAAGTTAAGGGGGAAAGAGCAGAAACAGGAAGGGAGATCATTAAAGAGTCAGGAATTATGCACAAAACAAAGAGTAAGGGAGAGATTGGGCCTGAGGGAAAGAGGAAAGGAAAGTAGGGGAGGCAGAGAAAGGTAAACATTTGCTAAGCGAAACGCAAACAAAAGCTCATAAATTGACAGAGAAATGGAAATTGTTTACAAGGACACAGGACACAGAGCAGCGGAAAACAGGGCGTATACGTAACCGAAACAGAACACAGTAAAAAGAAACAGAAACGAGAAACGAAAAGAAATTGTTCAACGAAATAGGAGAGAATAAAACATAATGTAATAAAGTAGAAAAGCGCACTTTATATATTACAAATTTTTTTGGTGGGCATTACAATATGTATATATAGTATATGTTAAGTACAACTTTTAGAACCTAGCTATATTACACTTGGTTTTTTGGTATTGGATTTGGTTTGGTTTTGGTTTTGGTTTGTTTGGTATTACTAGCGGGCGTACAGGCGGGCTTTACTGAATTTTGTAGTATTTGTTGGGTTGTGCTAAGAACTGTACAAGTTATGTATATATATATATATATATAGAAAGTATAAGATTTGTATGGGATGCTTCATTTACAATAATAAGTATTATATAGATACGATACGTATAGAGTTGATAGAGTTGCTTATTTGTTCATTTACCATTTGGGCATCGATTGTCGTTTGGCTTTGTAGCTTGCAGTGGCATTTGCGGTTGCGATTGCGGTGCTAAAGCTGCATAAATCTGTTGGATCATCTGCTGTACAAAAGGTGAGAAAGCGTATATCCCAGATACTTTCTTTGTTTTTTTGGTAAGTTTACAGTTATCAACATTTGCAGTTAAATAGAGAGACTTTATTTTTCACGTTTCTTTCGGTTTAGCACATTTTGGTACGTTACGCATCACGTATACGCAATGTAGTGTTAGATTTCAAAATAACTGGGTGTATATAAGATATCGTATAGAATTGTAAAGTTATATGTATACATTGGTATATATAGTAATATGTATATATATACATATATATAGATAAGCGACTGACTTTCTCAAATGACGATTAATATGCAGCTCAACTTATTTGGCTTTTTTTCTTTTTGTTCTTTCACCCTTTTTGAAGTTTAAACATATACAAAAATGTGTATGTATGGGTGTGTGAGTGTGTGTGTGTGAATGCAACACAGTTAAAGTTACGATTACGGTTACAAGTTACAGTTACATATTACATGTTACAAGTTACAGTTACAATTACGATTACAGTCATCAGTTTTCATGTTTCTCATAATTTCATAGTTGGCTTTCATTTTTCATCTTGAAGAGTTTTTGGATTGTACTTAAGTCAATAGATTTTTGGGGCGGGGTTTGTTTTCTTTTTATTTGGTACTCGACTTATATATGTATAAAAATTAAGTTGAGTACACTTTTATAAATACATACATAGGTACATCATGTACAATGTAAATGTGTGTGATTATGATTGTGTGTGAGTGTGTAAGCTATACAAAGTGTAATTACAATAAATCAAAGATCAATTCAATATCACCCATCTGACAGGAGTTACACAGCAAAAGCAGCAGCTTTTCGAGTTCGAGTTTAGAGTTTAGAGTTAGATTATGTTAATTAAGAGTTACAGTTAGACTACGAACGACCGATTTAACGGTAATTGGATTTTCGTTTTCGTTTATCCTGTAAATCTGTCTAAGTTTAGAGCACTTTCGTTTTATTGTATGTTATTCAGTATGTTATATTAAGTAAAGGTGGGCTCCGCGATCTCCTACACAAGTTCTTGTTTTTATTTTGGTTTTAACATTAACAAACACAGCACTAACAATGACATACACAAATACAAAGATACTCGTATGTGTATACATAAACATGGATATACAAATACAAATACAAAGTATAACTTATGATTGGGTCCAACAAATGCGCACAACTCTCTTCCGTTCTCCAAATATTCTATGTGATACTTTTTGTTTTTTAGGAATTTAAATTTTTTTTGGGGTTTTCGGTTAAAAAACATTTAAACATTTCAACAACAAGCTACTTTTAATTTTGTTTTTTGTGTTTTCTCATTGCGCACTTGACGCTTGCTACTTATTTGTTTAAGTTATAAAGTTAATAACATTTAAAACACACATAAATATATTTATATATATATTAAACTCTGCTACAATTTGCTCTAGTAACATATATAAAGTTTATCTTTTTTTTGGATTCGTTTTATTTCACTAAATGTAAGTAACTGTTTAGCTTTCGATTACGATTATTTATGTGTCATTCATTCTTTCTTCTACACAAGCTGAGTTGGGAAAATGTTTAAAAATTCGTTACGACGGCGACCACGACGAGGACGACGACGACGACGACGATCACGATGACTAACAATTAAAACTCTTTATGTTTTATGTTTCAGCTTATAACTCTATTGTTGGTGCTTTGTTCTTACTGTGTTCTTTTACTCGGGCAATTCGATTGCCCGATCGAAGAGAAGGATTCAACTAACACAAAATATTGTACGAGTATATAGTTATAGTTAAGAATATTTAGTAGAGTTAAGGGATGCTAAACGTATTAGTTCTTGAGCATCCAAAGCTATCCTTTATATTATTTTTCTTTCTTCTTAAGGTAAGTTGTAGCCATATAATCGTATCATATCTTGTTATGTAGTAGTTATGTAGTACTTTTTTTGTATTTAATTTACTAACAATTATTTCTACCAACACCGAAAAATAAATATGTTGTTTAACTCTGTGTGGATTGATTATTATGACAAAATATATAGCAAAGAACACATTTATCCATTTGTTTTATGGTTAGTAACTTGATTAGTTTGTTATTTAGTTAGTTAGTTAATTAGTTAGTGGTAGTAAGTAATATTAACAATTAAATTAGAATCGAAAGGAAAACACATAGAAACTCATAAAGGAAGTACTCAATTCATCTACTACAAAAATACAAATATGAAATCGAATTGAATCGATTTCGCATTTGCTTTAACAACAAATGAAAATATTTGAAAATATGTGGATAGAAATAAAGGTGAGTTTTCATAAGTAGTACGATTACTAAAGCTGCACTGAAAAATGATGAGTTCAAAATTTGATTGAAATTGAAAATTTTTGTCATTTTGAGGAAAGCTGAAAAATCGTGTGGGAGAAATCTGCGTATGCTTAAGCTGCATTTTTTGTTTATAGCTAATTATTGCATTATATAGCCCATTGTGTATTATATACGATGCACTGTATATATATAGGGTATATATATATTTGTTGTTTGTTGGTTTGGATTTTTTGTATGCTCACGTTCTTAACTCTTAGCTCAAATTGAAATGAATAATACGAAATTGTTTTTTATACCGGAGTTTTTGGTAATTTCCGTCTAGTTGGCGATGCTGGTGATTTGTCTGTGTTGGTTTCGGGGTCTGTGGTACATATATTTTTGTAAAGATTGGTTGTTGTTGTTGTAGTAGTAGTTGTTGTTGTTTTGGAAAAGAAGTAACAAGAAACGAGAACAACAAATGAAAAATTATGGTAAATGTTTTTCTTTTCTTTTTCATCTTCAGGGTACATCAATTAAAGTTTAATATATTTATATATACAACAAGATCTGGGGGCGAATAATACACCAAAAGAAAAGTAGCTCAGTGAAACTTACCCGCTATAAGTCCCAGTCCCACAGGACCATCTCCCGAACGTCGTGGTCCACTTTGCCCGCCACTATTGCCAGGCGGTAGATTCTCATCAAAGAGATCGCACATGCGAAAGTCGGTGGCATGCTCGACGAGCAGCTCGACAATGTCCCCGGTGCGGTCCATAATGGAGCAGACTTCCTCGAAGCTGCGATCGATCAGCGACATCCCATTCCACTCTAGTATCTAAGACGGAGCAAAGAGGGGAAAGCAAGCATTTGTCAGTTGTGAAATTTATGAGTGCTCCGGCAAATGCTTTTCATGACAGCTGTCTGTCAGCACAGTTTAATTACGCTCACAGCACAGATATTGTTTAATTTGCGCAGCGAGAGAGTGAGAGAGAGCGAGAGAGTTCACCAACCTTGTCGCCCTGCTGTAGGCCATTCTTTTCGGCCGGCCCGCCAGGCACAGTCCAGACAATGTAGGCAAAAAGTCGCCCATCCGCTCCGGTTTTGCCGCCAACAACTCGCATGCCAAAGCCTCGTGCTGCAAATAGACAAAAATTGAATAAGAAAATATGCTGACTGATTATGGAGCACCATACAAGGGGAGAGAGAGAGAGACAGAGAAAAGGGAAGGCAACAAAAGAAATCAATATTAAATCTTAGACTCACAACAGACTCAGCTCACGTAGCAACAGCAGCAACAGAGATTCGGATTTTGGGCATGTGGCAACAATTTGTGTTGATTTCATTTGCAGTTTGCACTGTCTAGCGTACATTGCGTATACGCCCCGTGTTGTCCATAAACAAAAGCTCTGGCACTCGACTCGTATTTGCTTTACTATCCCAGCTTGTCTGCCCGCCTACAATTTTGTGCATAGTCAACATTTTATCAGACTCACACCAACATTTATTGTTGTTGTTGTTTTTGTGCTCGCATCGCAGCTTGACTTGTTGTGACCTGTGTCGCACCCTTGTTGAACAAATTAATCAACATTGCTAGCTTAAAGACTCGCCGCCATCTTCACCTGTCTGAAGTTCGCTTTAATTTGGTGATGCGTTGCAGTCTGCACTCTAAAGATTTCGCTGCCAGAATCCTAACAATTTAATTAATTTAATTGCAATTTCTGTTGCCAGTTGCCAGTTGGTAGTTCGCAGTTGGCAGTTGGCAGCGATGTGCAGCTCAGTTTCAAGTACTTATCATTGGGCGCAGAAAACTAATTTTAACAATTTGTGCACGAAAACTTACGAAAGCGGATTTCCGTCTCTTTCCCCCCACAAATCCCTTCCACCCTTGGCATTTCCCTTACGACCAGACAGACAGTTGAACGCTAGCTGCTGCAGACAATGGCCAAGAAAGTTAACTAGAGACTTGCCTGCTGGCCATGCCAAGGAGGAAGGAGATGAAGGCAAGTTTGTCTTGCCATTGACAATGAAATTTCGGTCTCCCGCGGCTGGGGTTGATATTTTCGCTTGCAGTTTTGCGTTGCGTTCGCGTTCTGCGTTGATTTCCAGCAGAATAATTCAGGGCAATGAAAAAGCAAGGCAGGTGGCTTCCGTTGGCGAAAGTTTTGTGCCCCGAAAAAGGAAGCGCTCCCCAGAAGTGTGCAATAAAATGTTGCGCATCCGACGACGTGGCTGTTGATTTAGGCACATTGATACCCAATTAGGATAACGCGACATTCTCTCTTGAGTGTTTTAATCAAAAGTTTTCGTCTTGTTTTCTCTTCTCATTTTTTTCTTTTGCGCTAAAGACGGCAATAAAAACCAAATAAATAAAACATAAATCCTTTGCTGTCAGCGTGCTCTCTACTCTCTCAGTTTGCTATTGCTCTGCTGTGATCTGACAGCACAAAAGCGAATGCCAGAAAAGGATGTAAAAAGCGCAGATTATTCATGATAGCAAATTTGGCCAAGATGACGCAGCAATTTCGGAAGTCACGAACAGTGAGAAATCATTAAAACTGATTTATGAGACGCGACGAGAAGTGCCATTGATTTGAAATTCGAATAGGGTATCTGGTAGTCGGAGTAACGCGCACTTCTAGTTATCCCATTTTAACATGCACGAAATGTGTCCGCTGAGTGAATTTTCGATTCGTTCTGCTCTTCGTCTGGTCATAAAAGTTGCCACATTAAAATCATGAGCCGACCCTGAACGGGTCCAAGGACTGACTGAGCTCAACTACGACAACGACGACGACGACGACGTAGAGGTGAGGTGATCTGGGTTTGGAGGCTTTACTTTGCGCTGTGGCTATTTTTGTAGCCTTTGTCTCATTGTTCAATGTCCTTGCTCGGTTGTGTTCGTGTGTATTTGTCATTCATCCACGTTGCTTTTTTATGATACAATTTGTTGTTCTTTTTACGTTTTTTTATGTGGGTATCATTAGGATTTTAATAAGCCAAACACTGGGCAGTGAAAGGGCTTGTTTATGCCCAGCATTTGGCAACTTTTTATTGGGCAGGTCGACCCACTCGTTTTGTGAATGCTTTTAAAGTGATCTATGTGGCTGCATGTTAAAGTTGCTTTCCTCTGCTATGTTGAAAACTTTTCAACTTGTGTCCTAGAACTGCTCTGCATCTTGCGAGTGTAATGTCATTAACTGTGCAAACTTTTAGCTAGTTGAGAGAACGGCGAATGACTTAATCGATGCAGTGTCTGTGTGGGTGTGTGTGTGTGTGTCTAAGTTAAGTTTTAGTGCTTGTTATCGGCAGCTATAAAAATTGATTCTTAATTAAACTAGCAGCGTAGTAGAATACTGAGTAGAAGCAGAGCTTGCTCTAGTTGAGGTTATCATCAAGTTTAAGGCAAAACTAATAAACAAACCAGACGCACACGTGTGCATCGAAGTGCTGCTTGGCGACACCTGCCTTAGCTCTCACTCTCTCGTGCCAAGGCAATTCCTCGCTTATGTCAACAGATGAGCGACAAGTCGAAGAACGAAGGATGAAGGACGAGTGACTGGCTGGCTGGTTGGCTAAAAGCAAGTGGTTAAGTAATGTACTTAAGAGCACTAAAACTATGAATGCGAGTCGAGCTAGCTGGCTACCTGTTGCCCAGAGCCAAAACGATCCATTCACACGCAAAGCAATGTTCACAGTTAACACTCTCTGTGTAGTTGTAGATGTGCCGTGATTTGCAGCAATAAATGTGTGTATACTATGTGTGTGTGTAGCTCATGAGGATGCATAAAATTTCATTAGGCATGTTAAGACGCCATTTGGGCCGCACTTTTGCCTTTGGCATTAAGCTGAGCAGAGGAAATGTAAATGGGGAAATGGGAACACAACAGCGTGGTCGTTTACTGTTTTGCGTTGTACATATAACAACACTTAAGTAGCTGCATAATTGAAAGCGTATTCGACCATTCAATTACATTTGTCGATCGATTGCCAATTGCATTGCGATGTGCATTTCAGCTTAATTAAACGCTTCCATTAGCTGAAAAGCAGCTGCTAATTGCGCTGCAACTTCAAATGAATGTACATAGTTGCTTTTAAATTATACGAGCGCACACATTCAAACAATTACAAGTGCTTTGCCCCGCATGGCGTGCAAGTCAATATTTCAAGGCAAATTGCAGCAGAGCAGCCAGGTGGCAGAGCAGCAGCAGCCACGATGCTCGTCATGCGTGTGCTTGCGGTTAAGCCGCATAGCTAAGGATATATCTACGCCAAGGTAAGGACACGACACAACAGAACACAGCACAGCGGCAACAAGGATACAAGGATATGGCCACGCAGCTCGTATAACAAATGCCAGGAGCACCAGCAAGCCAAGAAAATGGTTTAGCACATTAAAATTCCACTTGCTTCGTTGCATATCAAATATGCCACGCAGTTGACAGGCAGAAGGCAAGCATCCACACGACAGAGGGGAACAAGGCGGGTGGCAAGTCTCAAGCAAGACGCAGTGAGGCAACAGCACAGATATGAAGCAAGTAGCAGCAACAGCCACAGCCACAGCGGCAACCAGGTGAGCATGCTTAACTTCTGATACGAGACTTGAGCCCACTCTAGCATTCTTTTTTTTTCCATTGCAGCTGCGCTTATGCGTTATTTGTTGGGTATTGACATATTTTTTATGATATGCAAATTGAAATTTTACTATATATGCGGAGTAAGTAAGGCTATAAGACGCACGTAGAGCAGGTGGAGGCTGCCATTGGCTAGTTATTTTGATTGAAATTATGTGCGTTCGTGCCGTCAGAAGCAGCTGCCAGACAGGCAGAAGGAGGCCGATATTTTAAGCCAATTAGGTGTAGCATACTCTTCGGCTGACTAATTTAAGCAGTTCCGGCACGCGAAAGCGCCAATAAAAGCACACAGGATAAACTTTTGGTATTCCGATTTCTTGCAGAAGATTTCTCAAAATTGAGTTTAAAGTTAAGCGCAAGCAAGTTGCCAGCTCACACTAACGGAAAAGCTTTTCACAATTTTTGGGGCTGCTTTTTGATTGACATTTAGTCAACAAATCACTCAGTTAGTGTGCATAAAGCGCTTTTCCTCAGAGAGTGAGTGAGAGAAAACTTATTTTTTTGCGAAATTGTGTAGAAAGCGATTTGAGTTTCAATTACGCAAAACTAACTGGCAAATCGATTTTCAATTTGCGTTCTCATATTTGCATAAACTTTGCACTCAACTCTCAGTTTTGTTGTTGCTGTGACCTTCCTCACAAGAGCTACAACTTTTCGCATTTACAAGTCCTTAGCTGCAGCAACTTTTTTTGTCAGTTTTTTTTTTTAAATTTTATTTTGCCATTTACCAATTGACCAGCGGGCAAAACTGTGTACCAGCTATTCCCTCTCTGCGTTGTGTGTGTGTGTGTTGCTGCCCCTGGGAATTCACAAAAGATGAAGCAAAAGAGAGGAGTGCGAGATTGGAAATAGAACTGAACTGGCCGTCTTTTATGTCATGTGATTTTTGGTGTGCAGCTGTGTGTGTGTATTTGTGTGTGTGTGTCAACATCTAAATAACACGACAATTAGAAGCCTTTGGGAATTGAGAGTAGGAGTGGCATATGAATTTATTGAGTCAGACACTGAGTGCATAAAACGCTTAAGAGTTCAATTCAAAAGTTCTGGATTCTTTACGACCTTAGTTCAGTCTTGTCTTTTTTAAGAGGCCATTAAGGTTTTGTGTTCAATAAGCTAATATTACTTCAGTCTACCTAAAAATATGCGGCTAATAAAAGCAAGCAAGCAGTGGAAATCGAAATGCGATATAAATGACTGTTATTGAGGTCTATATCTGTAATCTCGATAAAATATCTACGAAAAGAAAAAATTATATAAAGTAAACTATCTGCAAAACTAATTTAATTTCGCCACATAATTGTTTATTTTTCTCTTTCAATTCCTTCGTTCACAGTTCTTTTAATTACCATTTTATGCAAATTTTTTGAATTCTGAGAGTATATTCGCTTTTCTTTAACATTTTATGGAAATATATTTAAACTATTCAATGTTTGAATATTTAAGAAAAATCCTAAAAGTAGTTTGTAAAAGTAGTTCGTAAAAGAAGTTCAACTTCGCCGCGGAATTAAGAAATTTTCAATTTTAATTCTTTAAATTCGACGAGTATTTTTCCTTTACCTTAGTTTGTAATTAATATATAGTCATATATATAAATATTTAAGAAAAGTCGTAAATATCGTAAAACCGTTTGCAAGAGTAGTTCCACTTCGCCACGGAATTATTTAATTTCCTCTTTCAATTCGTTCGTTCACAGACCGTCTAATTCCCATTTTATGCAATTTCTTTGAATTCTAATACCCAGGCACGTTTTTTGCTATTGATTTTTCAGCTGTGCTGATAATTAAAAATTCATTTGCACGGTCATTTTATGCGCATCGTTGGACGAGCTTCGACGTCGACGTCGCGGTAGCAGCTGCCCACTGAAGTATGCAGCAAAAAATGCATATAATTAAAATCCTCACACACATACATTTGAAGCAACTCAGTCACATGCAGTGTCGTATATAATATGGCACTGAGTAACCTCAACACTGGCAAATAAATGTTATTCTTCGCTCGTGTGTGTGTGTGTGTGTGTAACACACATACAAATTGTGTCGGCAGAGGTAAGCTGTATAGCATAGTAGTTTCTTCATTGTGGCGGGTCTGTATATGCCGATGAAATCCTCTCAGTTGCTTAATCTGCTACCAGTTTTGCTTCCGCTTTGGGTTTCATTAGGACCCACGGGGTTCCGTCCGACCACATTATCCCCAACGGTTTGCCGTTCGCCTCGCATCCTCAGACCTATAGTCTTTGCTGGGGTGCACTTTGTTCGGGGAATTAAGGAGAGCAGCGGTCGACCCACACACACAACAGGAAATGTTGGCGGTATGCCGGAGTTCTTTCGCTCTCTCGCTCTCGCTCTTTGCTAGCTTGTTTGCTCGTTCAACGGAAGGACGGACTGACTGACTGACTGACGGACTGTCGAATTAGCATAACCAAACGTTGTAATGAGTCTTATTTACTTGGCCATTTCCGGTGCGGCTAGAAGGGCGACCTACACTAAGCTTTCATCAAATGGAAAATTTGCTGTGTCCACACTCACACACACACATAAACGTAGTAGCCACACATTAAGGTAAGTCCCGTTTGTGTGCCTAAGCCAACTTACTGCGGTGTGCCTTGTCCGTGGGATCCCGTCGCAGAATAATGCGTCTCTTTGATGCACAAATCGGCCCAGAATCCACGTCGTGTATTACAATGCGTATGGCTTCGCCATCCATGGACGTTTGTCGTCGTGGCGCTTCCAAATCTTCTAGATTGGGACCCGTAAACGCGGCCATTGGCGGCGGTATCGAGGCCGCGAGTCCCGTTGGCAACGCGCCACGATTCTGCAATGCCGCAATATCCGGCCTACAAATGAGACAAAGTTGAGGGAGTGTTAATATGATATAGAGGTGTTTCACATACTGTCCACTTACAGCTGTGAGCCACGTCGTCGCATGCGTCGATCATCGTCCACGGTGAGCACAGGGCTGCCTTTGTCCGGCGACCCGGGTGACTCGTCGTTCTGCAGCTCTTCCGAGGCATGCGGCACTCGGAACGAGGGTCTTCGCGAACCTGGCAGCTGCATGGGTGGCATTATACCCGCGCCCCCGCCACCTCCCTCACCTGGCGAGCGTTGCAGTTGCTGTGCGGCGGCTGCGGCGGCCGCACCTTGCATCAGACCAGGCGCAAAAACATCATAGGCCGATTTTCTGCAACCCAAAAGAAGAGAAGCTGGCATGCCAATTTATGTGCCGCATTGTTAACTTGCACTCACCTGCGTGGCATGGCGGGTATGCCCAGACCCGAGCCATCGGCAGCCATGCCCAAGGCCGGACCACCGCCGCCCATGCTCCCACCGACGCCACCAGTCTTCATGTCATCGTCGTAGCTGTGTTGACGTGAGACACGTGAGCCACGGCGCGATTGCATGCGGGAGAGCGGCGCACCGAATGCGGGCTCCAGTTCGCTGCCACGCGGCGGACTGTTGGAGCGACTGGGCGCCATGCTGCGACCTCCTTTCAGCTGCTGAAATTACACCAAGAAAACAATGTGTAAAACAATTCCGAAGAAAAATTGGCAAACGGAGCTCTGCCACTTACACGTTCGAGCTCCTTGAGCGATGCAGGTGAAACGTCCGAATGCCGACGCAGCTCGGGACTGCGCGGTGGCGCCAGCGCTGCGCCATTGCTGGGCGCCAGAGTCTGTGTACTACTGCCGAGCTTGGCATCCGAGTGACGACGCTGCAGCGCCTCCAGCACGGGCACGTCCAGCGTGGAGTCTGTCGAATCCTGTGGAATGCAGACGCGTGAGGCCATTTTGCGGCGACAGACGCTGCAGCGCCACATGTTCTAAAAGGAAAACGAAGTATGGCAAAATCAATGCGAGCCTTAGCATCAAGTATACGCAACGTGTGGTGTTAATTAAAATTACTAGCTAAGCGCAAAATGCTATTTGTGGCTTCGCAAACAGCAGCAGTGCAATATTTATTAGCTAGTTAAAGTTCTGTTCAACTCTCGCAGTTGCTGTTGTAATTGCTGTTGTTGTTCTTATTTTTATATTATGGTTGTTCTTTTAGTTGTTGTTGATACGGGTGAAAATAAATATTAATTACTTTCTGAACAAAAGTTGCGGCAGTTTTCACCTTGCACAAAAAAATCTATTGCTCTGCGCACGTGGAAAAGGACTACATCGAAAAGCGAAAGAGAGATCAAAAAAAGGAGAGAGGGAGATGGCAGCCAGCGCTTCGCAGCATGACTGCAACATGCGCAACCACAGCCAACAGCTAAGCTCGAACAATGCTCGGTACCCGCTATATTTCCACCTTTTCGTGGATTCATTTCACCCGCAGCGACAAGTTGTATATATGTGTGTGTGTGTGTTAGTGTGTTAGTGCGTGGCTGCTGCACCGGAAGTTGCGCCATTTTAATTAAGTTGCAGCCAGTTGCAGCCAGTTACAGAGTGTGTCTATAATCATGGTTGTTGCTGTCGCTCCGCACTTTCGGTTTATTGCTTTTGTTTTTCATCCGCTCCTCTCTCCATCTCTCCTTCCGTGAGTTATAATTACAGTTGAAGAGCGGCAGTAAAAAAAATACTATAAAGTTGGCAGGCTGCCAGACTATTTCAATTGAATGAGAGAGATCCTTGCAAGTCGATTTGTGATGATTTGAAATGCATAACCAGGAAATCGATTTTGATGAATGTGCAAGACAGGAAGCCTGCAAGATTGACTGAGAGGGTGTAGTAAAATTTCAATTTTGCGCTTTAAGCGAATGCAATCATTGGAAATATATTCGAATTCGCATTTGCATGCAAAACTATGCCGTGGTTTCTGTTGCTTGCAATTACATTATATCTATATCATTTTGACCATGGCCGAAAACCTCAAAACGTTGGCTGTGTTGACAGCGGCTTGGGCCAGGTTGTGGTTAGATTCTGCTGCCAACTGCCAGCAACATGCACGCTCATGTCCAAATATTGCCCATAATTACGCTCCTGTGGTTACACACACACATGTGTGTATACCATATAAGTGTATGGGTGTGTGTGAGACGCCCACAAAACATCAATTTCAATTAACCAAAGTGGCCAAAGTTGACGGACAAACGTTAAATTTTATGCGCAAGGCGTTGCCGAGGCACTTCAGCGCTCTTGAGCTTGCCAACCACCAAATCGCCAGCACAACTTGAAGACAATGTGTGGTGTTTTGTGTTGTCCACATTGTTGTGGAGTATCGCACATATCGTTAGCTTGTTATTGTTCTTGTTGTTGTTGTTGTCAATGGCCATTATCTGCTTCATTGATACATGTGTGCTGGCATCGCAGATAGCAGAAATTCTAATGGGTGCTGCAGGTCAATTGCAACTACAACTAAAGAGGGTGTTGCTTGCCCCCTTTCTTTATTGTTGTTCCTGTTGTTGTAGCTGTCATTTAATCTCGTTAATCTGGCCTTTATCTTGCTCAGGTGCTTGCCACCTCAATGTAATCTAATTTGTGTGCAGGCAGCGGTTAATATATGCCACTTTCGCTGTCGTCCCCTCCATTGCCTTTTCGTTGCTTACGCAATCATTGTCATAGCTAAGAAACTTCGTATACCCGCTAACTATAGAGCAGAAGGGTATTATAATATTTTGCCAAAAGGAAATGTATATAACAGGCAGATGGAGCCATCTTCAACGCCATAAAGGATATATATTCTACTATTACTTTTTTCGACAACACTTGTTATTTTGCTACACTCACTTAAATTGAAATAAAAAATAATGGCAAGTGTATTTTTCACACAATTAATTGGGATTAATTCGTATATTTGATCGGTATATTTGATTCTCATTGCTATATGTTAAATGTTTCAATTTTCGTCAAGTAGTATTTTTTCGCCATAGAAGTATCGTATATTTTAATAGTAACACCTCACTGCATTGCTCTTATTGATATACCAAATATAGCCTTTGGTATATTTAATTAGTTTTTTGTTAAATTAATTTCGTAAATTTAATTAATAAGCTCAACTGTTTTATTTTTAGTTAAAATGTGTAGCGGGTATTTCACGGTCAAGCACACTCGACCGTAGCTTTCTTACATATTTTTGTGTGTTTCGCCTTTGTGCTTGTATTAATTAAACGCCGCAGGATAATGTGTTTATTTTAGCCTTGCCCACGAAGAAATGGACATTGCCTAGTGGCATGGAAAATATGGCATTGCAGTTTGTGCAATAATAATAACCACACACAAGTTCGGTCTGGGTCGACTTACCGCATCCTCGTGCTCATCCAGTTTGCTGTAGCTGGCGCAATCCTCGCACACTCGCTGCTGGCACTCGAAGCACGTCTTGTGGTAGTCGTCCGGCTTGAAGGACTTGAGGCACACCCGGCAAGCGCCCGCCCTCCGTCCCGGCTCTTGCTTTGCCGCAGCTCCTGCCCCACCACTTGCTGTATTGTTATTATTGTTGTTGCTGCTGGACTCCTGCTGTTGCTGTTGCTGCTGCTGCTGTTGATAGCTGGGTGAGCCATAGCTGCCGCTTGTGTCCGCATCCGTGGGCACCAGCGAGGGGCGTGGCGACATTTTATTAACTGCAACAAGAACAGGTGCAACATGATTAAATCGTTTCGTCCGCAAATGCATTCAAGCGTTCCCTTGGGTCGCATCACTGTCCATCTCTCCCTCGCTCATTGGCCAATCGATTCAATAATTAACTTGTTGCTTTGCAAAACTGTGACCTGATTTCATAATTAATTCATTCGCAAATTGCTAACGTGACGGGCGCAGGCGACAAATGCGATAAATAAAATAAATGGGCGCGATTAGCGATAGTCAAAACGGAAATTGCTGACATCGTTTGTCGTTTTTCGGGGTGGGCGGAGGAAACATTTGACAAGCCCATGCAAACGACAAGTGGGCGTGGCCCATGCTCAACTCAAATGAGGCAATTAACGCTAAGAAAATGAATGCCAAAGGCAACAAGGACAATGTCGAAAGCAGCTGCTTTCATATGCTCATAAGCCGCTTGATGTTTGCCATTGTATTATTACATTATTTTCTTTCTTTTTGTGCTATTTTCACTGCCTTTTCGCTCGCTTCTGTTTTTACAGCTGCAGCTGATGGCAAAGGTAAAGTCGCGATCCGAAAAGGTCGTTCCGCGTTAGTTACAGTCGAGAGGCAAGCACAAAGCGTTCTTTATGCGGCGCGTTGCGCATACGCACAGTTGCACGTGTCGCTTTCGCATTTCGCCATTGGCAACTGAGCGGAACAAAAGGCGAGCATATAGTACAAGTGAATGTACATCTACTTTGACTGCACTTTATGAATGTTGAATAGTTTTTATAAAATTTAAATGAACTGCAGCTTAAAATTTTAATTTAATTTAATTTGAAATGCAACACACACATGTTCAGCGTGTTGCCTGTTGAATGTTTTCAAATTTAATCCAACAATTCGACTCCATAAACGCCAGAGAGTGTGCGAATAAAAGTGCCAAAATATTGGCACTTGACGGGTTATGTGGTAACTGTGTCTGTGTCTGGGACTGTCGACTGTCGTCGCTTCTCTGAGTTCGTTTGAATCAACAACATAAAATATCATTTCATTTAATTCTAATAAATCTGCTATAGCCGCAATAAAATCACAGCGAGAGTGCGAGTCCCAGCAGTGAGCGAGAGCTCTGCTCGCTGCCAACTAAAATGCAATAAAAACACAACACAAAAGTCAACACACTCTCATATTGTGTGTGTGGGTGGCTTTCTCTCCCTGTGTGTGTGTATGTGTGTGTGCAGTCTGTTGCTTCTGTGCGTCGTTTATTGACATTGGATTTGTGCTGTGGACACTAGTAACAAGTAAGAAAGTTACAGTCGAGTGTGCTCGACTGTGAGATACCCGCTACCCATTTTTAATAAAGGCAAAATATTGCGGTATCATTTTCAAAATATACCGAAAATACTAAAAAAATACTAAAAATATACCAAATGGTATATTTGGTATATCGATATAGTACACCATTCAAAGTATACCATAGACGGCACAATGTGCCAGATTGTCGGCCAAAGCAACTCAGACCCCTAGTAAGTAGGCGTTTTTCCCATACAAAAGTATTTCCTTAATAACTTCCACAATTTTTATCTGATCGCAACCAAATTTTCAGGAATCATAACTATTACAGTAGTTATTGTATATACCAAAATTCGTAGCTCTAGCTTTAAAATTACACTTGTTATTCGATTTTTTGATTTGCGGGGCGGAAGTGGGCGTGGCAAAATTTGAAACAAACTTGATCTGCGTGCAAACATAACAAATGCTGTCGAAAAAAAATTATAGCTCTATCTCTTATAGTCTCTGAGATCTAGGTGTTCATACGGACGGACGGACGGACGGACAGACGGACAGACGGACAGACGGACAGACGGACAGACGGACAGACGGACATGGCTATATCGTCTCGGCTGTTGACGCTGATCAAGAATATATATACTTTATAGGGTCGGAGATGCCTCCTTCTACCTGTTACATACATTTCCTGCCGGCACAAAGTTATAATACCCTTCTACCCTATGGGTAGCGGGTATAAAAATCTACAACTCTCGGTCACATTTATGGCACCATAACAATGACAATGATAATGCCAATGCCTGGCAATGGCTCGGTAATGCATTGGCCAGCTCTGTCTTCCCCTCTCCACTCCTCAGTAAATTCCCTCTCCACTTGGTCGACCCTTGCCTTACGTTGCCGTTGTCGTGCATAATTCAATTTGCTCAGCTGGAGCATAAAGCAGGAAAAATATTGCGTATACGCACCGTTTGATGCTTTGTGCAAGGTTAAAGCGCCGTAAGCTCAATGGGGCTGCTGAAGAGGACATTGGCAAGAGGGGAACGCAAGGGGCGGCTGGGGACACGTTGGCTTAGCACATCTCTGCTCTGTTTCCGTGCATTGTTATAAGTTGCGTGCACTTTGAGCGCTTACTTAGCTTTGGTCTTTTGTTTGTGTTACCGTTGCGTATACGTAATATTTTTCAGCGAACGTCAGCTGGCTTTGGCATTGCAAGGGAAAAGTTTTGGCGCAAACTTTCCCAGAGCTGAGCAGAGCAGCTTTATGAGCACTTGTATAAAAATTCATGCCATAAATTCGCATGCACTTAACGGCCAAGGATCTGAAAACTCAAACACCAATCCAACCGCATCCGCATCTGAATTCAACTCCAGGCACAACCCAAACCCAATCCCTAAGATATCTACACACATCCACTTACCTTTGTCTGTGACGGTTAGCAGCGATGAGGAGAGCGTTGCCTTCATTTTGTTCAAGGCGCCTGTGTTCGAGGCACCGCCGCCCGAATCTGTTGCATGCTGTTGCCTCTCGTTGGTCTGCTCATCGGTGGCCACCATCTGCGAAAAGCCAAAGCGAAAGCGAAAGGAAAACGCGTGTAAGATAAGAGATTTAAGGGCATAAATATTAACAGAATATTGAACTGGAATTCTCATTTGCGGCAGCTACAAAATATTTATAGTTACGAGCAGAGAATATTGAATTTTCATTTCAAACTGCGATCTCAGCAATTTTCTCTTCCCTCATTTCTCTTTTCTCTTTACTTTATCTTTTTGCCTGACTGCAAATTGAATTCCTGAATGGCTTTACGAGCTCAGCTGTTGCCCTGAACAAAAAATAAAGAAAAACGTCTTACCCATACTCGACATACTGTGCTTTATGCGATTTGTTAATTTTATTTGAATTTTGCTTTTCACTTTTCCGCATCGCGCCGCAACATTTATATTGGCCTCATTTTGAGCCACGTCATTGTCGAGTTCTCCCAAAAAAAAAACCAAGAAAAAACAAGAACGCAGGCAGGTGAAAATAACGCGTTGCGTTTTATTCGAGTTACTTTTGTTGTTGTTCTTGTTCTTGGACCGGCTGTGGCTCAGGCGCAACAAATTGCCAGGGAAATCGTAAAATGCGGCAAGCAATTTTTGTTTAAACTACAAAAAGAGCGCCAAGTTCTCTACCACGAAAAAAAATTGCCGTCATTCTTTTTAATGCACAAGCATAGAGGAGAGAGCGAGAGATAAAGAAAAAGAAAATGCGAGAGAGTGTTAGATACTGTTGAGGAGGCCGAGCGAGCCTCTGGAAACATAAGTGCTGTGCGTTGTCAGCATTTTATGAAGTGGAAATTTTCTATTTGCCAAAGCGATGGCGGCGACGAAACCGGAACAAACAGCCGCTTCTCGCACACAGCAGCACTCTTTCGTTCTCTCTCTGTCTCACTCAGAAAGATAGCGCAAATTACGCTAAGTGCTTTCGGCTGCAACGTTTTGTTGTGCGCTCTACCTTTGGGATGATAGTGAGAGGGGAAATGGAGTCGGCCTCAAGGTAATATCCATGTGGCGGATTTATGTATGCAGCAACCTCCTTCCCCCTTCCTTTGCTCACCGAGATATTAGTGTACACTACTCATCCCTCGCTGTCATGAATCTTTTGTGTCTGTGTCCCTTAATTTATGTACTTGCTCTGCTTTTCGGCGCCATTATTTCACAGCATTGCCTTCCGTAAACTACTCGCTTATGTCTATGTCTGCGCCTGTTTCGTGTCTCGCCTCGCACAAGCAATTATTGCCGTGTTAATTCTGTCATTTATTATGATTTTTTGCTCTTTTTGGCAGTCAGGCTTTAGTGTCGTCGTCGTTCCCCCCAAAACATCAGCCAAAAGAAATAGTTACGTGTTTAGTGCCGAAAATTACGGCTCGTTCTACGGGCATTTAAGTGCTGCCAGCAATGATGTGTCCCAAACACCATCACAATAATCCACATTCATGCCAGCTGCCAGCTGTGCCATATGTGCGCCCTTTACGGCCGTAAAGTATGCTACATAAAATGCAAGTCAATACGTAATAAGGAGGCAACAGCACAAAGGGCGAGCGAAGCCACAGCATCAGCAGCTTTTAGCGTTATGACTGAATTGCAGCTGCAAATGCATATGAAAATCAATAAAGGAAAAGCGGGGAAACTGTTGTCCAAAATATTACAGCGAATACGTAATGCACTTGCTGTCGAACAGAGATTGCAATTGCAAACTGGGAAACTTAAAGCTCTGATGTGGTTAGTTTATTGTGCCGTTTTTTACAGGTAAAATATATAACAGCAACTAGGCATCATGTGGCTTTGAGTGCACTTCCAACCATGTGCAAACCGCAAATGAATGTGGTGCACAGTGCAGTATATTAGATACCTCGTACTTAGAAGAAATGGTTTATGGAAAGGCTTTTATGTCAGAAGTAAATATATGCTTGTGCAGTCTCCTCCTGCTTTTGATTAATTGTACTAGGCACTTGAATTGTTAAATTTGTGCACATCGCAACCTCTTCCATTCAGTTTAAAATTCTTCTACCCATCTTTATGATAGTTGAAACCCTTCTTAGGGTATTGCACAACTTGGTTTACCACTTCACTTTCGACTGCAGCGTGTTTTTTTTACTTGTTTTGGGGTTTCTTTAGTTTCTCTGTAGTGTGTGCTGATAAAGAGCAGGAAAACTATTAAGAAAATTACAGCATATAATTTGCAGTCTCTTTATTCCGCACCCTCTCGCAATCCATTTCTATTCTGTCTGTCGGTAACACATTCATGCTCGACTGATTGCCTTTGAAGTCAGCTGTTTTATTTTTGCTTTGCACAAATTGCCAGCACAACACAGAACACAACACAGGAAAGAAAACATAACATAACAACACAAAAAATTGTGTTAGGCATTTAAATGGCAAAACAAATAGAAAAAGTTTCTGCAATCCTTTAGATTGTTGTTTACTTGCTTGTTGTTTCTTGGTTTCGTTGCGTTGCTTTTTTGTTCAAAAGACTTTGGTGACAGTCACAGTGCGAGAACTGTCATCAGCACATCATCATTGTCTTGAGTTAGGTTTTTGGTGGGTGGAGGTTGCTTGTGCTTTGATTTTGTGCTTCATTTGGTCTAATCAAAGTTTTGGCTAAACAACCGAAGAAAAGAATGAAAGAACTCTTCAAACACAACTTGAGCAGTCGCTTGGCATTTGCTTATCTCATTTTCTGATACTTTTACTTTAATTCCCCCTTTCCTCTACTCCGTTTTTTTTTTGACAAACTTTTCCAAGTATTTTGTGTGTTGTGTGGGCTAAATAAGAATTTCAACGGAATTTACACTTTCCCTTTTGTCGTCTCCTTCGCTTTTGGCAACCGGTTTGCGGCCTGCGACTGCGACTGCCTGTGTCTGTGTTTTTTTTTCTCTTAGTCGAGCTTATGTCCAATCTTTTTTTTTTGCCACCCTCGGGCAGGTGTTGTGGGACAATTGAACCGATTTGATTGCTGTCCCTTTACACGTATTTATTCATTTTTCCAAATATATATATTTATTCTTCAATTTTTGAGCTGGAGCAAGGGAAAGGTCAGCAATAAAAGGAAGAAGAATCAGTGAAGCGTTCAAAGCATTTAACGGACTTTTTAATTAAAAAGTTTTGTTTGTACTCAAGGTTGAGAGAATCCCTTCCTCTTGCTCTGCTGTCAATTTTAGTCTTGTTTGTCTTTACTCTGATCTCTGTTTGAAAAAGGCTTAAAAAAGCATTGGCATCTAGAGCGTTGATATCACCGATATACCCAGCCAGTGCAGCTCTTAAAGTGCCTCTCGCATTGAATTCATTTGTTTTTGTTGCGTTTCATTAAGCAACAGCAACAAAAAGAAAATGCTCATTAAATTTTCAGTGAGAGTGCGCACAATAATTAATTAAAAAAAATTCAGTGGAAAATACGAATGTGAATGCGATAAATAAATTAAATTGGATATACAGAAAAAATAAGGCATAAATTACGAGTAGCAGCTGTCAATGACAATGGGCGCGACAAATGGGAGTAGAATGAGGATTTTTACACAGATTTATTGCGAATTCTCCTCATTTGATAAGTCACTTACCTTCTTCATGAACGTCATCACATTTGTGGGCAACATGTTGGAGCTGTAGTTGAAATTTTCTTCTGTTTGTGAGTGTCGCTTTTCGTTTGTGTGTTTAAAGTGCAATTAATCACGCATACGCAGTGTTGTCCGGCTGCCCGTTGGATTTTATGTCAATGTGGCTTTTGTTTTATTTATTTTTCCTTTTTTTATTTTTTCGTTTTGTCAATGTTTTTTGTGTGTGTGCGCTTTTAAGCCGCTTTAAGTCATCTCCATGCGCTTTGTTGATGCAGTGCTTTCGCTGTGTCCGTTGATGTTGTCCATTCTGTGCGCGTTCGCTTCAATTTGATTGGAAACAAATGGCCATTTTTCATACGCCATGTAAATAGGCATTGACATTGTACTCGGTATTGAATTGAAGTGGTCCTTAAAGCGCAAGCAACATGTTTGCCTTACTACATGTTGTTGCCTGCCGCTTGCTGCTGTTCTTGTTGTTGTTGATGTTGTTGATGTTGTTGTTGTTGGCGTCAATTGATTGATTTACGAGTATAACGTGTTGTATGTGGCAGCAGCATAAATGCTGCTCGTTGCCTTTGGATGCCGCTTTTAATTAACATTGGCTGCAAGAGAAGAGTGTGCAAAAGGATTGAGAATTATAATTAGTCATTGGGTTCTAGGCTGTTGAAATTGCATGCGGCGCCAGGCGCAAAAAGTTGTTTTACTTCGAACTGCGAGTCACTCATCTCACACAAATCCCGCCGGGCTTACACCGTACTTAAGCGAAGGCCCATAATTTACCCAGCGATAAGCATCGCAACAGCGCTTGGGTTGGCCTACACACACACACACACACACACCCAACACACACATATACAGAGTCTTAAACACTACTTGACATGGCGCTGAAAAGTCAAGCGGCAAAAGTTTATAAGGCGGAAATAATGTGTCGCGCGCTGCATGCAAAGTGAAAGTGCTTCGAGGCTTTTGTGAATTGTGAATTGGCGTGAAGCAACGGCAAATGCGATAAACTGACCGTTATAATAGTCCCGTTACAGCTTACAACTAGGTTACCCGGTTACAGCTTAAGCTTGCGTGTAAAAATAAACTAAATTTGAGCAGAAAACTCTTTGGTCTTTAAATCGTTTTTACGTAGCACTAAAGAGGGAATGGAATGGAGAGTTTTTGGTATTTGTAAGTAGCTCTTTAGGAGGCGGCATTGAGTGCTGCACTTAGTTTGCACCTGCTTCAAGCTGGCAGCTTTAAGCTGAAAGTATCCTTTTTCTATGTGCTGTGCAGCCTCTGTCAGGCATTGTCATCAGTTAGCAGTAACTTGGTGTACTTGGGTACAAATCCCTGGCATGCTCATAAGCTGCACACACAGCCATTCACATCTCTCTCAGTGCTTTGTGCAGCTTATGGCGAATTCTCAGGAAATCTCATTGCCTTAGCTTCCCCCCCCACCTCCTCCCATCTTTGTTCTTTGTTAACTGCTGCTCAGTTTTGGTAGCTGGCAGTGAGCTTTGCCTGGCTGGCTGCAGCAGTATTATTAAATCAAATGACCCACATAGCAATCGAATCGCTCGATTTGCAATACGATCTTGCAACATTTGCAATTCTGTATTCTACATACACACACACAGACAGAGATAGACAGATTAAAGACAGAGCTCAACTATTTCTCATGGTTGAAAGTTCGGAACGTGGCTATAAAAGTAATTGGCAAAGAAATTTCATTTGAATGCATTCATTGTTGGGTTATTTCGTTTCGTTCCGCTTCGACATCGACACATTACAAAAGTTCATAAAAAGCCATCGAAGCGCTGTTCAAAAACTTGTTTGGCAACTGAGTAAGAAATCGAGAGATAGAGCGAACGTGATATGGAGAATATTTACGCTAAATGAATTTTTTGACTTGCTAAATGAGTTGAGTTTGCTCAACTTTGCCAAATGACATTTAAAAGCAAAAAAAAAAACGATGGCAAGAGAAAGAAAATTCTGCTAAATTAGTTGGCGCTTCAAAACTGTCAACAGCAACAGGGCAAGCTGCAGTCTGAGTGCAGAGAGCACAAATTTTTGGGGGGCGTTTGCCCTCAAAATGTAAAGCAAACTGTTACAAGTGTTTGCTTGCCACGCCCCCAGCCCATAGTCAACAACTGCGAAGACGAAGGGGGTCGGCAGCTGCTCCTGCTCTGATGTTGATATTTCTTCTCCTCTGGCTGCTGTTGCTTACACAAGCTTAACGCGCCACCAGGATGTGCTCATAAATTGTAACTTTGGCTGCCGATGCCAAAGGCAACAAGCATGAAATCACACACATACACACAGACAAGACCGAAGCTGGCAAAGTTCCACCGAAAATTTGGCATAGCCTGCTATGGTTGGCACATAGTTAATTAGCGCGAAATTGAGGGAACGAGCCTGTGGCTGGTCCGAAGGCCTTTGCGACTGGCTTCAGGGGTTGAGGGGGAGATTTGGATTTGGATGTGGGTTCAACATCGTCCTTTGCATGCTAATAGGTAACTGATCAGCCTTGCCAATTGCGTTAAAGGTCAAAATGTGTGGAAATAATGCGTGCATTAGCCAAAATCAAACAAGATTTATCACACACAAGCTGCAAACAAACACACACATTTATCGAGCAAGGACAAAGTCGTGAAATTGTCACGCACATTTGAGCCAAACCGAAATTGAAACGTTCGATAAATACAGCAAAAATGGCGAAAGGCAGAATGTGGAGTTTTTGTTTTTGTCCAAAGTGTCGAAAGTGAATTGTAATTTGGAACTTTGTGGAACGTGCATGGGACACAAATTAAGTGCCAACAGCGAGCTACTAAGTAGCATACGAAAATAAATGGCCAGCCGGAGAAGAAAAGACTCAAATTGCAGTTGAGAAATCGCAGCGCAGCGTAGTTCATAAATAAATTGCAAGCTGAGAGCAGCGAGCACAACTACACAGCGGGTACACAAAGTCTCATGAATGGCATGAATGAGAAGCACACTGTCAACAATGCCAAGGCAGCTGGGGAGCTCAACGAACAGCACAACTGGCATTGTGATTGGGATTGGGGGACTGCAACTGGTTGCTAGTTGTTTTGGCTTGTTAGCGCAGTCAATGCAAACGTCTGTCGTCTGTCGTTTGTCCGTCGCCTGCTGTGTGTAAGTTGTTGTGGTCAGAGGCAACAGCATAAGATGAATGTTAAATTCCAGCACTGAGCACTGAGTCCGTTGTCAACATTATGCCAAGGAAATACTGAGGCAAACAACAAGTTAACTGCATGAAAATCAATCTACATTCGCCTTTGACATTTGACTGCAATTTGTCTTTTGTTCGTAATAATGAAATTAAATTCTTACTTGAATTTATCTGAAAATGTGCTTAATGTGTAACCGCTTAGCTCGTTTCGCTTCGCTTGGCAAATGAATCAAGCTCATTAAAAGTAGTAATTAAAACTAGACTAAGCACATTAAATTTAGCACATATGCACAGCATTCAGCAACATTGTTGAAACTGTCAGAGGAAAGAGTGGAGAGAGGGGAGAAAAGGGACTGTGGCAAACATTGCCATTATTGCCTAACAGGATTTTTAATGAACCTGCAAAGTGTGGAAAGCAGGAAAAGGCAGCAAGCTTACAGCTTTTGCCTGACTCATTGTCAACGCCGTTTGCCTAATTGACAGCAGTCGACCGAGCGGCTTACATGGCGAATGCGTAACGCTTAAAAAGTATGCAACAGAAATCAAGGCACGACTTTAAGTAAAACAAAATTAAACATTTAATTGCATAAAGTAAATTACAATGTGGCAGCAATACGAGGGCCAAAAGAACAGATTGATGTTTGGCGAAACAGCTGCCACACTTGCCACTTGCCACTTGGCATTGACATTTGCTGATGCGGGGCACGTACACGCCATCCAAATGAAATGAAACTACGCCCATCGGGGGCGAGTTGCTGCTGCGTGTTGACAACAACATTTTCGGCTAGAGACTGTAACAAACAAAACGTTTAAACTCAGTGGCTGCCTGGCAACGTTCGTTTTCAAACTGAAACTCAATTATTCAAATGCCCCCCGCAAAATGCAGAATGTAACTGCGTAGGCGTGCCACATTGCCATTGCCACATGTGGCACTTGTGCTCGTTTGCTGTGGCCAATACACGCAGATACTCGTATGCTGATACCCGCAATTTGACATTTAATCAACATGCTACGCCCAGAGAAACCTTCCCGAGAGCCATGCGTTAAACCAAAAGTCACTCTCAGGCTCGACTTTCAACTAGAGTTTGAACCGCAAAGATCAAGTGTTTGTTGCGGTCTGCACAACAGTTGTCAGTTGTTCTGTGCGTTGCTTTCATCTTAATTGAAATCAAATCAAAGTGTTTTCACTCACTGAATGTAATTGTGTGGCAAGCTTTGTTCTTGTCATTCTCTCAATTTATTGGCTCAATGGTAGTCAATTTTTTTTTGTCGGATTTGAGACTACTGCTAATGACTTCCTATTGTTCCATGTGCCATGTTTTCCTTTTTTTTTTTTTGGTTCGTTCTTGAATTTTACACTCAATTTACTTGCTGATATTGTGGCTTATTGTTGTATCAATTATTTATTCGAAGATTTTCTGTTTGTTTTCTCTCTTCGAGTGCGTCCGTAACACATGTGGGAATTGTGTGCTTGGTTTTGGTTACCTGCAAAATGGATTTTGTAAGTTTATTTGATTACGGGACTCAAAGGAGCCACAATTACGACAGCGAGCATATACATATATGCGAGATTTTATCATCAGCTGTTGGCCTGCATATTGTCATATTACACATACGCAGCGTTTACGCCCCCTTTGGCAAGTGCAGTGTTTACTACTGAGAGCGAGATAAGAAGCACGAATTACGCATACGCCGAGTGTGTACAAAAGCGCACATAAAATATTCGAAGTCACGCTGGCAATAAAACGGAAGTCAACTGAATATGGGCAATATAAAAACGCGTAGCGTAGCTCATTAACGCTCGAGCCAATGTGCAATGTGGTTGCTCATTCATTCGACTGCATGACAACACGCAATGTTCCTCTCAGAGTGCGTGCGAGTTTCGCATTTATGTTGTCGCGCCATAAGAGCACATTTGGAAATGCGTGAAATTAAAAGAGCGGAAATAACTTATTTGGGGGGCTGCTAAATTTTGATTTATTTGATTTAATTAGATGAAATTGATGCCGCATGAAGGTCCCTCGCTTGACCTAGCAAATTAAATCAAATTGCAAAAGGCGCTAGAACGCAGTGCCCGAAAATCTCAAAGTACAGTCCAAAAGGGGTTTAAGTGCCGTCGCAACCCGCTGGAATTTCAGCGCGAAAACAAAGTGACCGCAATTAATTAACCACAAGCAGCGGCAATAAAAATAATGATAATGCCTTGCGAGACAGCGAGAGAAAAAAAAAACATAGAAAAAGAGTGAATGCCTGTTGCTGGAACTTAGCTAGAAGGACATTGGCCAGCTGCGAGAAAAAGGTTGTGCTTGATACTTGTAAAAAATTGCAATTGTCTGCTGATTAAAAGAGTGAAAAAGTAAAACGAGGGCAATGAAAAGGTTAAGCTGTCTTAGTTGCCACACACAAATAAATACATATCGAATTAAATATTCAGCGTGCGGTTCGGGCAATTGCGAACATCAATGTCAATGTCAATGTCAGTCTCAATGTCAAGCTGTCGTCTAACTAAACAAGCTAACAAACTTGCCCAGGCCAGGACTTTGGCAGCTCAACGGCCTCATGAACTTTTGCAGCGCATCTAATGCGAATTCAATGTCAGAATTGCTGCTGCTTCTATTACTCTCTGGATCTGGTTCTGGTTTTAGCTACGGCAAGGACAAGTTCGTCAGACTGTTAGCTGGCTTTTGATGCTAAAGTCAATTAAAAATATGAACGACAACTAAATAAATTTGCATTAATATGCAAGAGAGCTAAAATGTATGCAAATGAAGGACATTGCAGTGTGTGTGTGTCTGGCTCGTCCTTAACCAGAAAGCAAGGCTGCTGTAATCCACTTAGAGCGAGCAAGCACGTTGCAAATACAAATTAAATATTTACTCAAGTTTTTTGGGCAAACTATTAAAGCTATTTAATGCTTGCACTTTCAAAGTATTGCAAATTCTTTTTCACTTACCAAGCTATCTGCGAAACTATCTTATTATACTATGCACACAGCTATGTACAAATAGTTGTACTACAACAGAGTTGCTTCAATTCTCTATAGCGTGTCACCGACACAAAGTTACATCCTTGAGTTGACTGTTCGCCTGTCGCTTCACGCGCTGTTGTCATTATTGTTATTACTATTTCATTGTAGTTGCTTTAGTTGTTGTTGTTGGTGTTTATCGCGCACACTCACACACACATACACACTGCACTGTCACACATGTTTCGTCTGCGTCTCCTTACGGCTTTGCTCTCATTTTTCTGCATTTCAATATCGCGTATACACCACAGCAAATACTCGAGCGTATAAATTGCATTTCATGTTTGTTTCAGGCTGCTTATACCCTGGAACTCCTCTGTCTCAAGTGGATAAGTCCATTTAATCCACACATGCAAAGAGTGCATCAGTGTCTGGTGTTAACTTCATACTCGAGAGTGTTTTTTATACCCGCTACCCATAGGGTAGAAGGGTATTATAACTTTGTGCCGGCAGGAAATGTATGTAACAGGTAGAAGGAGGCATCTTCGACCCTATAAAGTATATATATTCTTGATCAGCGTCAACAGCCGAGACGATATAGCCATGTCCGTCTGTCCGTCTGTGTGTCTGTGTGTCTGTGTGTCCGTCCGTCTGTCCGTATGAACACCTAGATCTCAGAGACTACGAGAGATAGAGCTATAATTTTTTTTCGACAGCATTTGTTATGTTTGCACGCAGATCAAGTTTGTTTCAAATTTTTGCCACGCCCACTTCCGCCCCCGCAAATCAAAAAAATCGAATAACAAGCGTAATTTTAAAGCTAGAGTTGCGAATTTTGGTATATATAATAATAACTATAGTAGTTATGATTCCTGAAAATTTGGTTGCGATCAGATAAAAATTGTGGAAGTTATAAAAGAAATACTTTTGTATGGGCAAAAACGCCTACTTATAAGGGTCTTAGTTACTTTGGCTGACAATCTGGTATATTGAGCCGTCTATGGTATATTTTGAATGTGGTACTATATTGATATACCAAACATACCATTTGGTATATTTTTAGTATTTTTTAAGTATTTTCGGTATATTTTCAAAATGATACCGCAATATTTTGCCTTTATTAAAAAATGGGTAGCGGGTATCTCACAGTCGAGCACACTCGACTGTAACTTTCTTACTTGTTTAAGTATATCTTTGACTTTGACTTAACCCGCAGGCAACTGAACTTTTCGGGCGCAGGGTATCTTGTAATCGAAGCACACTTCAGTGCACGTGTTTATTCTTTTATTCATGCAATATTTAACAAGCGCTCGTATTGTTTGTACTATTTACTTGCATCGCGTAGACAACGTGTGTGTATGTGAAGGTCAAATGTCAAATGCAGCTGGCAGACAGCAAGACAGACAAGTCGACAGAGAAACAAACAAAAAGACAGACAAACTGACAGACAGACAGACGGAAAGATAGAAAGACAGCGAGACAGACGGACATAAAGTCAGACAGCTAGCTAAATGTAGCTCGCATTTTTTTTTATTGTGTTGGCCGCAGATTTTGACTTGTGCTATTTACTTTTCCCTTTGCCACGACGCTTCTGACATAGGAATCCTTTACACACATTTTCAAGCGTTTTTCTTTTTTTTTTTGTGTTGCTGTCAGTTGCGCTTGGCTTAATCATTTAATACGTGTAATTCATAGCTGTCTCATAAAGAATTTAGTAGAAATCCAATATTTATGCCTTTTAATTCGATTGCTGTGCACTGTGAAATGAATTTATGACTTTTTCCCACCCACCCGCTGACTAACTGACAGATTAGAGATAAGGTAACAAAAACTGTTTTATTTTTAATTATAAATGATGGGCTGCACTCATTTAAATTCATTTACATTGGCTTGCTGTGCACCTCAATTATGCATCTATTCATATTAAACAGTGCCCCATCAATTAGTCAGAATGTTTTTACTTTCAGTCGCTGTGCTAATTGTGATTATGTGACGCCATTAAAATCAACATCAATCATCATAATTTATGATGTTGTTGCGAGAAAACATTGTGGAAAAAAACGAAAAACATGCAGCAGCAGAAACCAATTGCTTTTGATGTTTTGCGCTCCCGCCAAGCACACTCAACGGGTCGCATACGCAATATGGAGTGAACTTCACATTTCACATGTTGCGCATACCACGTGTGGGACGCCTTGAAGTGACTTTGGCAAATCATTTTTCTTGTTAATGCATTTAACATGGTTATTAATCAAACACACACATACATACACACACAGACGGTCGACCAAAGTCATTTTGTTATTGAATCCAGCAATTTGAATGGATCCGCAGGCATCGCATCGACATTGGCAATGGCATTGAAGAAGCAATAATTGCTGTGGTTTTGCCTTGGTAAAACCGAACCGCATAGACATTGCCATTACTCAGCCGCATTTGTGACTGTCTTTGGCCGGCTTTCAGCTCGACTTGTGGTTGACTAACAGCCCGCAGCGAGTGTCAGGCATACTCGTAGTGTGTAAGGATACAGGACACCATTTGCACAGCCTAATCCCGAACATTTATAATGCATATACATACACAGAGAAGCAAGAAGAAAGCCATCGATTCGAATGTATACTCATTTATGTAGCAACTCTTCCCCGCTTTAATACACTTCTACCTTTTGTGACAACAAATTACCTGTGCGATTTGATTTCATTTCCGTTCTGCTGAAGCCGCCTGCCTCCATCATCATCATCATCATCAAGCTGCTCGATTTGTTTCGGTTTATTCAGTTTCTGGTTTGATTTGCTTTTGGGTATTATTATTATTATTTTTTTTGTTTTTTGGTGGAACTGCAGATGAAATATGTGGTGTGTGTGAAGCTGATTGAATTCGAACGAAGCTGAGTTGGGGCATATGGCATTCGACAGCTGTCGAATTTGGAATGTACTCGTAAATCAAACATAAGGTTCGATCATGCGAAAAGTACTCACAGCTAGCACATTTATTTATTTGCTGTGCTGGAATTTGTTTCAATTTTTGCGCAAAACTCCATTAAATCTTAATTAACTAAAATATTTTGCAACACTATCAAATATTTGCTGAAATATTTTTGACGCTTCAAACCCAAAAAGTGTCGCATTCTCAAAATCAATAATATGCTGAAAGTATTTCTATATATACATATTTTGTACAAAGTCTATTCAAGAGCATGATGATAAAGAGTTGAGAGTCAAGTGTCTGGCAAGTTGCTGAAAAGTTCGCACTAAGTCATTCTCGTATTCAACGAGTAGAAGGCAAATATATTTCCATCGTTAATTTCTTGACTGACTGGCAAAGTTTTTACTCTCGTAATTATGAAAGTTGGTCAACTGGGCTGCTGCTGCTGCTATTTGGCTTTGGCCTCCAACTGGGGGCTGTGGTCTGGCCCATTGGGTATTCCATCTGACAATGAGGCCTTCGCCTGCCAAGGCCTTAAAGCATGCACTTGAAGAGCGTTGAGCGAACGTTTGGCATTGTGGTTGCTAACTAATGATAGTGTTGGCACAATTTTGAAGCAGGACATTCTCATTATGTACCTACATAGAAGCACAACAAAACGAAACTTTTTGGCAGCGACAAAAGTTGATTTAAATTAGTAAATTAGAAAATGCCCAACAGCAGCAGCTGCTGCCAAGGCAAGGAGTCAGCGTCAGCGAGTCATCATTGTGAAACTCACTTGACGTGCTACAGCGGAAGTTGTCAATGTCAATGGCAGCAACAGCAACAGCAACAGGACTTCCTTCTTTGCAAATTGCACACAAAAACAAGAGCATAAATTACACAAAGGCAAATGGAAAGTTTTATGCCAAAGTCTGAAGTTTCATCAGACTCGTCGTTGTCCTTGCCGTTCAAGTCCAAGTCCATTTTCGACAGCATCAAAGTACACGAGCTGGCAAGTTTGGCTAACATGACGATACGAGTATGCATATAGCCAGGACCTAAGAAAATTATGAAGCACTGCCAGACAGCCAACCAGACAGACTTCCTGTACGTGCCAAAGGGACTCACTGACTGACTGACTGAGTGACTGACTGACTGACTCGAGGAGTAACAGTAACAGTTAGCCACGTAGCCACTTCACTTCGCTTCACTTCCTCGACTAACTTGTTTTTGTTCAATCAACAATAAAGCTATAGCTTCAGCTATATAGCTATAGCTATAGCTATTGCTGTTTGCTCTGCTGTTGTCGTCGTCGTGCGTCGTTCTTCCTCGTTTCTCTCGTCAACGTTCGTTGTTTGTCTAAGCTCAGTGAAGTGTGCCAAAGATATTTGCACCCGATATGCGAGCAAGCATTTCGGCTCGGCTCGACTCGTGTCGTGGCAAACTTTTGCCATGTCTACTTGTTGTCATATGACTATATCACTTAGACGAGGAATATGTGATTACTTTGACCTAATAGAGTAATAACCCAAGAACGAAGCAGCTCCGGATAGAGCAGAACCTTTGGAATTACAATATTTCTGTTTTGCATCTCGCCTAATGAGCTCCGCTTGCCGCCTTTTGACGCCGCTTCCTGGCAACGGAAGCACAACCGGAGACACGTGTGCGTACAAGAAATTCATCAGAGAAAAAGATAACAAAAGAAAGTTGGGTCTCTGAAATTGAAGCTGGCACTTTGGCTCCTTTTGGTCTTAGGTGCGACTTTTGGCTCACAATCACGTATTCACTTTTTGTTTTCTACGAATCCTAAAGTGTTTATGCACTGTTGAAGATTGCGCGCTCGCAGGAGCACAATAAAAAACTCACACACACAGCCGAAATTATACGCGTGGCAAAGTTATTAAAAGCTCGCCAACGCTGAGCGTGAGATAAAAAAGCGCTTTATGGCACACCAAAGTTTTTAATCTAATAATAAGTTATTAGCACGTCCGCGCTGGAAAAGTTACCATAGCTGCAGCTGCAGCGGCATACATTGTATGCAACACAGACTAATCCATGAAGAAGGCACTCAAAAATTCGGTTTTTCACTTTGCTTTGCTGCACACACAAAAACTTGTGATTCATGAACCCTTTTTTTTCATGCCGCCTGCTTTGTCCGTTGCCCAGTTTTTTTTATGTTTTTTTTTTGTGTGCTCACATGCTCGACTACTACTGCGTATAGTCAGCGAGGCGTGAGTCCTTTTTGCTTTCCTTTCTTTTTTTTGGGTAGTCCTTTGGGGTGCTGTTGCGGCTGCTGTGCGTTGAAGGCGAGTTTCACAAATGATTTCACATTTTTGCATAAATAAATGTCAAGTGTGCGCCGGGGTGCGCTGAGAGTTGCTGACAGCTTTCTAATAAACCCAGTGAAAAAAGGATAATCAGCGCACACACAAAAAGCGATGTGACGCACCCAAGCAACAAGTAGTCTAGATACGCATCAGTCTGAGAGAGTGTATGTATGTGTTGGTGAGTGTGTGTGGGTCCACTTTGGCTTAGCAATAATAATAATAACCTTGGCTGCCATGACGCCTCGTATTTTTCAATGTGCGCCTCAAGAGGTTGGGAAATGAGACTTTTCTCATATGAAACTGACAATTTCCATTGCCACTACAAAGGCACTCGACAGCGGGCCGCCAGAGGGGCGACACCACTCCCACTAGTCTTCTCTCTTCTTCTCCTTCTATTTCTTTTTTCTTTCTCTTTCTATTGCTATGGGTAGGTCTATGTGTGTTCTTTGGTTATTTTAGGATTGCTTGGCAACGGCGTTGGCAATTTTAATAATGTTTACTTAAGGCGCAGCAGCCTAGCCAGTGTTGGTGTCTGTGTCTCGGTGTGTGTGTATGTGTGTATGGGTGGGTGGTAAATGTGTAAATAAATAAACCAGTAGCAGTAGCAGGAGCCACAACAGTGACAACGACAGCGGCAGTCAAGTGTAGCACAAAAGGCGCCACGGAAAAAAAAGTATAGCATACTTATGCGGGCTATGCAAGGGCTCGCCTGCAACTTGCAGGTGCAGCGAAGCATGCCAAATGACAGCTGCTTATATTGTTGCGTGGTTTAGTATAGTAAATGCCAGCAGCCCATAAACTGTAGCCAAGGAATGCAGCACTAAGTGACACTTAACGCCAGGTTGGTCCCCGCATTCGAAGAGCGAGCTTGGGTTTGGCAAATGATGCTACCTGACCAACTGTAAATCTTTGGCTTTTGTTATGACATTCTGCGTGCGCCATAAAAACTTTAATTTATGGACGGGATTGGGGCAGGCGAATGTGAATGGGTTAGCTTAGAAAAGCCAAAGCGGCAACTCTAGGCAGCGTCCAAAAGTCACATTATCCCTTTTTTGCAACTCAAATGGAGAAGGCATTTATATAAATATCACTTTAAGCTGCCAGCTTGGTGCAGCTGTTGCCTAATGAGCGGATTAAGTGGCCAGCAGCAAGCAGCAGTCAGCAGCTAACTGCAATGGGCGCTTCCTTTCGTATTCCTTTTCCCTTTCCGCTGCCGTTGCCATTTTCGTTTACGTTTCCGGGCAACCCTTTTGTTGACACGAGCCTTGGGTAGTTACTTTGACAAATGGCTGCCCTTGAATGGAGTGAATGGAGATCGAAGGATTCTGTACGGGCACTTTAAGTTTTCAGCTTCACTTTCTCCCTGTCGTATACGTAATATGAGTACCACACTCACAGTCATATCCTGCCGAGCTCCGAGTTATATAACAAGCAAACAAAAAAGTGTTTTCTGCATTTCCAAATAAAATGAAATAAAAAACAACAATGTAAATGCGATTCAAGTGTGAGAAGCGACAGCGAAAAGAAAGCGAAACAAAGAAGCATCAAATCCAAGCGCATTTGACACGCATCCTGGCAACGCGACAAGTGCTGGCTGCCTGGTTTTGTTTGGCAAAAGGATTTGTGCTTGCTTTGCAGCAGGCAGCAGGCAGGCAACATAAGCAAAAAAATATTGCTGTTCATGCGTTTATATTGGAAAATATTGATTTACCTGCTATCAAAGACAGCTGCCACACGTTCAAAATTGTATTCGCCAAAGCATTTGCCTCGAATCGAATCGCACTCGCGCACTTTGCCTTTATGCTCGCAACTCAAACACATAAACGCAATAATCAATAGAGATTTGCTGGAGCTTAGCTGCCGCTCCCGCTGCTGCTGGTGCTGCTGTTGTGGCAAAGTGGCAGAGTTGCGCATACTGCTAGCAGAGACTGTTAATGATGGCAATGGCAATGGCAGTGGCAATGGGCCTCACACAGCCTGTGTCCCTCGCCTTTGACTGTGGCTGAGATTGACGTTTTGCGGCCTGACACAAGTTACACACGCTCAACAAGTGCAGTTAAGGCCACATCATTAACATTTGGCGTCAGTCTCAATGTCAAGGCAGCCCTTTTGCCCTTTACGCTTGCCCACTACGGTTATAAATATACAAATACCAAAACGTGTATATGTGGAAAGCAAAGCTAGTTACGTGGCTGACTTGGAAGTTTCTCACCGCAATTACGCAAAATGCTGCAATGACGATAAAAATTTGTAAGAGGCGACTAAGCTAGATGACTTGAAGTTAAAATATATTAAATGCAAGTTAAAAAGAGAGTGTAACTCTGTAGGATATGAATCAATTCATGTTAAGTCACTATTTAAGGATTCAATCTTGCTTTCTTATTTATTTTATAAAATTAGACATGATTAATATTAACACAAACTTATTTGTGAAGCACTGAGTGCAAAGGCCTTCGGCTTGTCTCTTGATTTCTGTTACTCTCAATCTCCGCAGAAGTAGCGCATTTAAATGTCGTTCTACTAACAACTTTAACTTCATCGTCTCACTGCCTGCACTTGGCAGCGTCTTTAAAAATATAAACGCGTATTTTTAGCTACCACAGCCTTGGCTTCTTACACTTAGACTTAATAAGATGACAGCAGCAGTCAGTCAGTGTCACGCTTACACCTACGCGCGCTCCGCACACCACAGCGAAAGAATTCAAGCCATTCCATCGACTGGGTGAAGAATTTGCTCATGTTTCACATGTTGATTTTTTTCTTGCCCCACGCAAAAAAACGCTCTGTTTGTTTGCAGCAAAGACAAGGCAAGGCAACGCAAAGCAGGGCAAAAGCAAAGGTTTCATATTTCGTTGCTAATTTAAGAAATTGCCATCATTACGCATACGCCGCGTTGGCAGCTGCTACTTTAATTAGCATTTAAAATGTGCAATTCGGCCTGTTAAATGCAAGCAGATTTCATTGTTTCACGCGTGTTAAATGCAGAAAGCTTTGCAATAACACAGCTCATAAAATCTACCAAACTAATGCCCAGCCATGACAGCTATGACAAAAACCCTCCCAGATTTGGAGACTGCCTGTTGCGTGGTCTGGTCTGGCTGCTGGTTTGGTCTGGTCTGGCCTGGTAGGTGGCCATCTGCTTGTGCAAAATGTTACTTTGCGCAAAATTATGCAAATTTGATGTGCGTTTTGTGAGCAAGAGAAATGCGTTTGCCTCTGCCCAGCTTCTGTTCTGCATGTCCTCTGGCTGTGGCTGTGGCTCTAGCTGTGGCTGCCTCCTGCTACCATTTGGCTCTTATTCAATGTATGCTTTTATGTGTGAGACGGCAAGTGTGAGTGTGTGTATGTGAATGTGTGTATGTGTGTGTGTGTGTGGTAACTGCACCACATGCCCAAGCACTAAGCAAACAGTCGGTTTGGACCTGCAGCAGCTGAGCTCGGGATAGTGCAAGTTTTCGGACAGCAAGCAAAGTGCAAAGCAAACACAACTGTTAAAAATAGTCATAACAAACAAAATGCATCAAAAGTTGCCAAACAACACTTTGTTTTATTTTCTGAAACATTTTTCACGTAAAGTAGCTCGTTAGTACGAATAAAGCCAAGTATTATGCATGAAATATAACGCATAGTTAAATAACAAAAATGAAAAATGAACAAATTTTTAAAGAATGTCAATCGGTTGATTACAACTTTTAATGGTTTTGCCATAAATAAGTTTGGCTTCATGTTGATATTGCACTTTTATGAAGTTTTAAAGCTTTTTCAGCAATTTCCATGAATTATGCGAAATGTCATTTAAACCCTTATGGCAATTATTATAAATGGAACTAATGCACCGCTTAGGACAACTCTATGGTAACAAATTCGAATCTCCATTTATATATTTCTCTATATAAATTGGCGGAATGGAATGATTTGTGCTATAGTTTGTAAAAATAAGAGAGAAGCGCCTGAAAACCCAGCAATAGCTGATTTAATACTATATAATTTTCTCTCTGTATTGAAAATTGAAGTTTACTTGAATTTACTATTTATGCTCTATATTTTTTTCGCTCTGTTTCTCCTTCCTTTTGTTGTTAAACAGAATTTTACTTAAATTCATCTAATCGAAACTTACTTTAATATAAAACGATGGATTATCGGGATGAAAACCGCTGGATCAAACATTTCTTTGCAGCTGATGATGTTGCAAAACATTTCTCGCCTTTGTCCATTCATAAAGAAGTCTACTTCGAAATTAACGACGCAGAATCGAAAGAGGAGCAAGAGAGGCTGCGCGGTCAAATGTTAGATTGGCGTGACAGGATCGGTCTTGGTGGCCCGCTTGCAGATCATCTGCATCGTCATGCTATTTACACAGGTTGCACAGTGCAAAATGCACGAGTTTGCAAATTACTGGATGATGTCATCACAGGGCGCAGCGAGATGGTCATGGAGCCGAAAAGATTTCACAAACTGTCAGCTCAGAAAAAATAATATTCTTAACACAACAGTACTATTACTACTATTTATTAATATTCTATGAAATTAGATTGCACACATACAAATAAATATTGCGGTGTTGCAAATGACGAATATTCAAAAAAGTTCTGCCCATCAATCGTTAATAAAATATAATTGTCATGGCATCACACTATAATTTATAGAGTATATTAAAAGGTCATGATTTAAGCTTCATTTTATTTTATGCTCAAAGCGCTTGTTAAAAGTTTACATTTTACACACATGCCTAACATATGCATGATATGTAGTTATAAGCCTTAATGAACAAACTTGAAGCGACGAGCGGCAAAAAAATTCCTAATCTACTTTAAATATTTGGCTTTAATAATAAAAGTCTCAATCCTCAATAGAAATAAATTAGTGTTAAATTTCACACGACTGTATAAAAAAGAATAAAAGCAATTTACTCTTTGCTGTATTAAATTGGCATTAAATCTTAAGCTCGCAGTATGAATTGAAATGCTCTGCCCAATACATATTTCTACACAATTTAAGTGTTATTCTTGTTATACTATTTTTCTTAATATGAATATTCATAAATTTGTTCAAAAAATGTTGTTGTTATGGTTTGTGTTGTTATGTTTTTATTTTTACGTTTTTTATGAAATTAATATGCACAATTCATGATGAAGACATGAAAGTTTTTGTCCAAAAATGTTGCACAATATTTACCTTTATGGACTTTCCTTAAAAGTTTCAATTATTATAGTCAAAAAATTAAATGGGTAATCTATCTTGTCATATTTAAACAACTTAATTATATAAAACTCCTTCTCAATTTATGTCAGCAAATATGTATTATGAGGCTTAAAGTCTTGCTCTAAAGAATATTATGTTATGCTTATCGGCAAGCAGGCTTTAATCACTTTTTATGCAAGCAGCCGCTTTGAGGCGGTACAAAAAATGTGAGGCAAGAAGAACACAACAAAAACAAAAAAATACAATTTATTTTAGCCATGCTATTTATAGCCTGGTTGTTTTTGGTTTTTTGTTTTTTGTTTCAAAAGGAGCCAGAGCGAACAGCACGATACTCGCAGTACTTTGGCGTGTTAATCTGATCAAAGTGCGGCAGCTAAGAAAACAACGCAACAATTTTGCGCCAAATGAAAGAAAAACACGAAAATTGTGCAAACTTTTGGCCGTCCTCAACGTCGTCGTCGTCGTTGTTGTCGTCGTTTGTTGTGGTTGTTGTGGCCCGAAAGAGGCAACCAGCTGCCGCTACACACACACGAGTTTTGAAAGCGGAAGCCACACACACACACGCTTACAGTTATATACTTACATATGGAGGGAAATAAACTGCTCATTATTATGCAAAGTTTTCCTTCTTTTGCTTTATCTGCCCGGGCGGAAGTTGGAACAAGAGCTTCACAAGTCCGAGGAGCAACAGCCTGCTCAGCCATCTCCATATGGCATAATTGGCGCACTGTGGCCAACAACGAACAACGAATGTAAGCCAAGTCGCCCCAATATGACGATATAACATACATAAATGTACATACGGTATCGTATATGGGCTCGTCTGGTCGCGTTTAATATTTCACTCAGCAAGCACTCGTTGGGGATTTTGATTTTGATTTTGGGTTGACTTGCAGCTGCACATAAAATTTACCCTGCACTCACTCGCATATAAAATATAAAATTCAATTTCCACGCACACAAAAAACGGCGACCAATTTTTACCCAGAAGCACAAAACCAACAAGTAAGAAAGCTACAGTAGAGTATGCTCGACTGTGAGATACTCGCTACCCAATAAAAGTAATTATTATTTTATTATTTAATTTTAAAATATACAAAATAAAATAACACAAAAATTCAAATAGATATTTAATATATTAATTAAGCACTACATTCAAAATATACCATAGTGAACAAAATATTCTAGACAATCAGTCAAACCCACTATAACCTGTATTAAGTAGTTTTTGTCCATACAAAAGAACGTCTAAAATAATTTATAAATTTTGTATCTCATCGCAATCAAATTTTTAGAAATCATAAACACTGTAGTTATTATTGTATATACCAAATTATCGACGTAGCTTCAAAATAACGCTTGCTATTCAATTTTTGTTGATAGGGGACGTAAGTGGGCGTGGCAAACATTTGAAACAAACTTAATCTGCGGACAACATAATAAGTGCTGTCGAAAAAAAGCATTATTATATCTCTTATAGTCTCTGAGTTCTAGTTGTTTATACGGACGGACAGACAGACAGACGGACACGATCAAGAATGCATATACTTTATGGTGGGAGATGCCTTCTTCTGCCTGTTACATACATTTTTTACAGGCACAAAGTATAATACCCTTCTACCCTATGGGTAGCGGGTATAAAAAGCGAGTGAAAAAAAGCGACGCTTAATGCGCCAAAACATTTGCCTCTGCCATGAAAAATGAGTTAAGCTGCTGTGGTTGTTGTTGTTGTTGTTGCTATTGGTGCGTTTAGGCTAACGGGAAACGGGCAAAATACGAGAATATATATGATTTATGGGGGCAGGCAGCACACAAAAGCAGCAACCAGCAATGGAGTTTGCCAAAGCGTAACGCTCGCTTTTCAGGCTTTTGCCAATTTTACTTTTTTTTTTTTAAAGCCCAAGCGATAAGGACGAGGCCTTGGCAATCAGCATATGCATGGCCTCGTTCTGCCCACGCATAAGTACACACACATACATACATATGTGTGTGTATACTGAGTCAACTGTCTGCAGGCAACAAAGCGCCGTTAAACATGCCAGTAAAACACACCCAGCTACAACAACAATAGCGCAAAAAAACAACGCAAAACAACAAAAATATGTACTCGTAATTGCCTCGTTTCATTTTTAATAACTGTCAATCCTTTGGCTTTTTTGGGCGCGGCAATTGCCAAACTGACAAAACCGCTTGTAATTTGTGCTTGTGCTCAGCACATGAGCAACAATATAACCAGAGTAGCGACAACAACTCCCACCAGCAACCAGCCAGCAACCACCAGCAACCGCAACAGCAATAAGCAAAATAACAATACACACATTTCTGGCCATGTTTTCCCTCAAAACAGTTGCCAGCGACAAAAACTCTGACACAAATTGTAGCAAATGGCAAAATGACATTATACTCTTCCAGGAAGTGAAGAATACTACATAGAATATTCTCGAGCGTGCGATGACAATAGAATGTAAACAAAGGAAAGCATTCGAAACGAATTATATTAAAATGAACTCTAAAAAGAATCGCTGAGAATAAAGCAGTTAAAATTAGAATATTAAATTGGAATTAAGTATATTTTGAGATCATTTTCAAGCGGCTGAAAATAGAAATTTTTCTGAATAATAATTTCTACTATAATTGCTTTAAATCCCAATTACAATTCACTCCTAAGAATCAATAATATTCTTAACTATTTATGATTGCAAACGAATGTAAGCAAAGAAAAGCATTCACAATGAATTATATTCAAAAAGAAAAGTGTACTTACAAGGATCGTTGAGAATGCAGTAGCTAAAAACAGCTTATTAAATTCTTACAAATATATTTTCAGTTGATTTTTAAGCGGGTGATAAGAGAATTATTTTCTTTAGGTATTAAAGTATTACAGTATTAAATCACAAATTTTATTTTATTTAACTTCCAATTACAATTCAATTCCAATCATTTAGCGTACGAAGAGTGAAATATAAACACCCAAATCGATGAGAATAATTTAGTTATTTAAAATTAAATTCATTTAAAACTTATTTGCAGTAAATTGAAAACAGAAATCGATTTGGAATTTAAAGTTAACATTTCTACCGTTATTGCTTCAACTTCCAATTATAATTCAATCCGACTGTCAGTCAGGAGCGAAAATTGTTTGAAAAAGCTCTATATTTCACATAAAAAATAAAATAAAAATATGTTGCATTGAAATATTAACCCAGCAAAAGGGCATTAAAATATCGCAGTTGGAGACAGTTTCAGCATTTCAGCTATTTTCCGCAGTTTTTTTGTTGCCAGTTTCAGTTTTCCAGCGCTTGTGGTAAAAGTTTTCGGGTAGCTCGTTTGATAAATGTTTGTCTGAACTTTTCGCCAAACTGTTGCTCGGCTTAGACTCAGGTCGCGCAGCCAGTGGCAATACAATGGGAGCTAGTATATCCCCAGCCATGTATCTACAGCAATATTAGCGAACCTCAGCGCTGTGGCCAAGTAAAAAACTCCAGAGAGAGAGAGAAAGAGAGAGAGAACTCAAAAAAATCACGTTGAAATTTGCTTAAAACTTTAAGCAAACAAGCGCTTGGAGAAATGGTTTGGCCTTGGCCAAGGATTCTGTTGCCAATACTCGTGTGCTGTGAGTTAAGGCCTTCAAGGAGCCAAGCAACTAAAGAACTGAGGAGAGCTGTCAGAACTTCGCTGAGCTGCCATCCATCTCAGTCTTTATTATTTTGTTGTGGATGTTTAACTTTACATTTACTAAAAATTCCATTCATTCATTTCATCTTCTTTCTTTTTTTCAGATGTGTTGTTCCTTTGTTTCAGCTTTAAATTTATGATTTCTTTTTTTTCCAGCTGCTTAAGTTTTTTCGTTCGTTCTGCCTGTTGCCCGTTGTTCAGTGCATACATTAATCATTTGAAGTGCACGGGGTTCTCAGGCTCAAAGTGCCAAATCGTACCCTTGGGCGCCAATTACATTAATCAAAGTATGAGACGGAAAAAGCTGGTCTCAAATATTTCAGCGAAGTGCAAAACCCAAAATCCACTCGAACTATGACACGACATAAAATGACAATTTCGTGTGAGCAACTAAGGTGAAGGTGTGGTCACTTGTAGGGCAAACCATTATCAGCTGCTTCGAAGAGATTACAGAGTCAGAGACCGAGTTTGGACATGGGTCAGAGGGATGCGTTTAACAAAATGTAAACAGCCAGCGCAGCTAGGACAGACAGACACCTTTGTCTATATAGAGAAGTCTCGGTGTGTGTGCGTGTGTTTGTGCCGGATATTACGGTTAGTCCGCGTAACGGTAATGGCAATGCCAACAGCCGGCGGCCATCAGAATCCAAATCCAAACCCAGCTGCGACTCGCCGCCCAAAGTGCCGCACGGAAATTGTAAAATTTGTTACATTTTGTTTCGTCCTTCGAGCCGTGGATTTTCTTTTGCATTTATATGGAAATTAAGTTATTATGCTAAGCAAAGCAACAACAACAACAATAAGCGAATCAACCGCGAGTGGAAAACTTTAACACGAAAACTAACCAAAAATAAAAATAGATTTCATTAGAATTAAAGTTGTTGCGCTCTATTCAAATAATTGTGCGAAACTTGAAGGGAATTTATTTTGTGGAAGTCTTTTCTACATACTATAGTACGATATCTGCATATATGGAAATTGTGCCCTGAAACCAGGGCTGGCGTAAACACTTTTGCTGCAGTGGGGGCTTTTGAGCAAACATTTTAATTGAAAATTGCAGAGCCGCAGCAAGTAAATAGAGGAGCGGCAACTGCAAACGACAAGTTGGAAACTGATTGCATGGCTGAATCGTGGCAGTACGTGAATGTGTGTGTGTGTGGGTGTGCTTGTGTGTGTGTCTACCTCCTACATTTAGAGCTGTTTGATTTTTGCATAAGCTCTGCACTTTGTGAAGCATTCGAAATATTTCTGCATGAATAATAAACTGAAAAGGCAGCAGGACTCGTAGACGTAGACGTTGACGCTGCTGCTGCTGTTCTGCTCTGCCCTTCAACCAATGACTGAGCATGCCAACGCAAATTAAATTAATTAAATTCCACTCAATAAGTGAATATCTGTGTGTGTTGTGTGTGTGTGCTCGACAGTCAAACAATTTGTGTAAGTTCTTTGTCTGTCTGCTGGTGCTGCACACACAAAAAAAGCAGCGACAAATATGCGAATTATTTAAAAATGTAAAATAAATATTTGCGTCTGCGGCCGCAGTCAAAAAAGCATGGCCAACGGCCATAAAAATTCAATTCGTTTTCGTTTGTAACTCAACAGCAAGCGCTATTGCTGTCTCCCTCACGCGTTCGTTCGATTGCCCCTAAAAGTCTGCTACAAAAAATTGCGTATGGCGAGCACTGCGTCGTTTTTGGTTGGTTTATTAAAAATTTGTGCAAATGAAGTGGCAATTTACAATTTGCAATTGAAGAGCTGGTCACTGGAGAGTCGTTACACACACCCGTGCGCACACACACACGCACATACGCATACACCACATATGCCAAAAAAAGGGAGCTAAAAAAGCGCTCGCAGACAGGACAATTGTTTTGACGTTTGAGTAAAAGTTAATTAATTTTTGTTGCTGATTAAAATACGGGGCAAAAATGTGTGTGTGTTAAGCAAAGCAAAAGGAAAATTACAAGCATAAAAGAGGGAGAAACAGTGAATGAGAAAAAGGCTTAAAGAACACACACACACACACACACATCAGTTGCCTAATCCAGCATCAGAAGCAGCAGAAGGATATGCCCCAAGCGTGTATAACATTTTAAACACTTTGACTTTGCCGACATTAATGAATATAAGTATACATATAGAGAGAGGGAAGAGAGACAAAAGAGAGCGAGAGTGAGAAAGCAGACAGTCGAGCGAATAGCAGAGTAGTTTAAAATGCCATTAAATACGAAGAGATGGGCAGCCTGTCAGCTAGGATAGTGACATGTCGGATGGCAGCAGCAGCAACAGCAGCAACAACTCGTCGCCTGCTGTCTATGTGCCTGTGTGTGTGCTTATGTATGTGTGTGGGGGAGCTGTCAGCATGTATAACTGTTGCTGTCAGGATTATGGCTTGTCATATTATGTATTATGGTGTATTTTATTTGCATTCAATTAAAACGCACGTGTCACTCGGCTTCGCATATAAATTGCCAACAAAATGAGGCGAAAAATTATGCAAATGTGACCAAAGGCTGTAAGTTTTTTTTTTGCTTTTTTTTGTATATTTTTGTGCTGTCTGTTTTATGTCGAATTGTAAATGAGTTTTAGTCATAAAAACAGCTGAAGCAAAACAACTTTGTTTACGCTTTGAGCGCTCATAAAAACGTACCTAAAACTTAACCATAGAAAAACCTACACAAATTTGTGCTTTAAAAATCCAAATACGCTTCTTCACTTCGAAGCTGCTCGCTGTCACATAGCAATTGTTGTGGTCATTACGAATAATAATTTTAATGTGCCTGACCTTAATATCGAGCATTTAGTTGAGTGCACAAAATGCTTATTACCAATTGATATGAATCTAAATTAAAATGGCATCATAAAAACACTTTGGCCACTTCGAGTTTTGCGACAGACAGGTGCAGACGCGCACCGAACTTTAATGGTGTCGCCAAGCCAAGGGTGGCTGGGGGAGATTAGACCAAGAATAATGACACCACCTGGCTATCGGGCGCGGTCTGCAAATGTTTCTCTTGGGTCCACTACAGTGGAGCACAATGACGTTGTCCTGGCATTAGACAATTTTCCTCCCTCTAAAGTGGTAGGAGAGTGGTGGGTGGAGGTGGATGCCATCAATATGCTAGGCTAGTCACGTTCAAAAAGTCTTAATCGAAGGCTGCACAGCTGCAGGGCACGGCTTAAAGCCCATTAATTTAAAGCCCCAAAACAGTTTTCAAGTGGCATTAACATGCTGTTGGCCATCGTCTGTCTGTTCGTCTGTCTGTCTGGCGTCTGTTGTTGCCTGGCAAATTACTAACTTAATTATAAATTAATTATCTAACAAAGCATAGAATGGCTGACAAGGCGCCCGAACATCAAAGTATCAATAATTAATCGCCTCGGTAATGTTTTCAATTTCTTGCTTCATTAGCTTGTTTTATTTGCCTCGTCCGTTGAAGGCGTCAGCATCTCAGCCTCAGTCTCAGTCTTTTGTTCTGCTAATCCCAATGAGTAGGTGTCCTGAGGGACTTGAGGAAGACCAGCAGCATATAGTAGTAGTCGACCCTAAGCTTCGTTAATACATATTGTCTAAGTTGCTGGCCAACACAAAAACAAAATAAAACACTTTGCTAAACAAAGAAAATCAATAGCCATTGCCAATGCCGAAAAATGTGTGATGTTTTTGTGTCGAGCATTTTTGATGACGATCGCTGAACATTCGTAACGTAACGAAATAAAATGAAATGAAATGAGTTATGAGTTATGAGTACGCGAGTTTCGAGTTACAAAAGTATGTATAACATTAAATAGATTTATATTCGGCACATGCCAAAGCAGCACATTGAGCATTGAGCACACGGACGTGAGGCTGGCAGGAAACAAAACTGAAACCGGACGTGCGCCTGACGACCATGCCGGAAATTAAACTATTTGTTAGGCGTCCCCCAATCTCGCAGCCGTTCACTTTCATTCAACAATTCATAACAATCTCTTTGGCGCAAAACCAAAATAAATACAAATACAAATACAAGCACAGCACAAAACCAGAATGAGAACTCGCACTGTCACAATTGTTGACATTGACGGACTTTCGAGTTTTTGACTCACCTGCGACTCTGACTTGCAGCCAAATGATTATTTTTCATTTGCGATAGTAATGTGACTTTCTCTCGCCCTCTCTCTCTTTCGCGATATGTACATCTGTGTGTGTGTGTTTTTTTTTTTTGTTATGTTTGTGTAAGACGCGCTTGTTAAATTTCGAAATGGCGCATAATTCTCAAATTTCGGGTATGGCGTATAATTTGCAACACTTGAATGTTGCCACTTGAAAGTTGCTTGCGTTCGTTTGCGCTTCGTTTCGTTGCTGCTTTTGTTTGGTCAGAAAACACTCTTGCACTCTCACATCAACACCGTCACAGTCACAGTTACAATCAAAGTCACACCGTCACACACTCACATCTATTCAACGACTTCACCCACACACAAACACACACCTTGACTGTTGTGGAGTGTTAGAAAACATTGCAGAACGCGCCGCTTGAACGCTGCCTGAAACTGGCTTCACAACTGCTTATTTGGCTGCGGGCAGCTTCCGCGTATTGTGTCCTGTTCACGAAACGGCTCAACTCGAACTGTAACGACGCTCAGCTGCTGCGGCCACAGCCAGTCCATCACCGATTCGTTGCGCTCTCTCTCTCTCTCTTTCTCTTGCTCTGCGCGCTCTCTTTCTCTCTATCCTACGCACCTTCGTGCCACTGGAAAGCTTTCGATGTATGTGCTCGGGTGTGTGTGTGTGGGAAAACCAGCTGGCGCAGCATTAAAAAGTAATATCAATTTCCACCTTGCAAAACGGCGTCGCAACGCGAAAGCAACAGCTAAGCGATTTCCCAGGATGCAGCCAACGTCTGTGTCTGTGTCTGTGCCTGTGTCCATGTCCACACTCGATGGCGCTGTCGATGTCGATGTGTCCATGTCGGTGTTGGAGCTGCTGGAGCCCCGCCTCCTTGCCTACCCACGCATTTATGTTAGGTGCGCGTGCTCTTCACGTTCCGCTTAGTCTACATACACACACACGGACACACGAAGTGTAGACTTTTCCACAATTGTTGCATGCGATGATATTGCGAATGTTGCGTATACGCCAAGGTGAACAATTGTGTTAAATGTCTACAACGCGTCGAGTCGATGCTGCAAAACAAATATTTTTAAAAGTAAACAAAGCATGTAATGCTAGCAAATAAATTCAATTCAATTAAATTTGAATAACTAAGAAAAATTAATAGTCACAAAGATCAAGTGAAGCAAAGTTAAATTAAATTAAATAATATTTTGTATATATTATCAATTAAAGTTAATTTCTAAGTAAATGGAAAATTCCAAAAATAAATAAATTTGTAATAAAAAAGTATTTATGTATATATTATTATACAAAATTAAATGCATTTAAGAGAAATGAAATGTAGTAAAGCTAATCTTTTACAGCTTAAGAATTTGTCTTTCCATTCATTCTATTTTCGCTACAAATTCCCATTTATTTGGGGTATAAGCGGTCAATTTGAGGTGCTGACAAATGCGTTTGACAACTTCAACATGGCTTTCTAACCATTCAAAGCCACAAAACTAAAGGACACAGTGGAACAGTTGGACACACACACACACACACATTGAAAAAAGCGCAACAGGACCAAAATAATTGCGCGTTAAACATGTGCCAGCGTTACGAGGCGCAACAGACGAACTACAACTCAACAACAGCAGTGTGAGAGAGTAAGCCAACGACAAGAGAGTGAGCAAAGGAAGTCAAGAACCGAGAGAGAGCGCGCAAAGCCGAGTGGAGCCGAAGGGCAGAGAGCGCGACTGGAAATGTTCAACTGGTTGCGTTTTTGCAAGCAACAGGATATGTTGGAAGCCTGCAAAAACATCGACAACCACACGAAAACATCGCACACATACACAAACACATATAGAGAAGGCAATCCCCAATAACAATAACAGCAACAGCAGGAACAACAGCAAGCACAGCAGGCAGGCAGGCAGGCAAGCTGACTGGCTGGCTGAATGGTTGGTTGACTGGCTGCTTGGGATGGCGGCAACACCGCAGGGCACGGCTGAGGGAAGGCAGGACAGACAGGCAGAGGACGGCCTACAAACAGTCGCGTGCTTAAAGCCTCAATACCAAAACAATTTGAGAGCGCACAATAAAATTGAATGGGCGCAAAGAAAGGACGAAAGCAACAGCAACAGCAACAACAACAGCAACACGAATACGAAGAAGAAAAAGTGAGGAGGCAGCAGAAAAATGTGCCAAGCGCAAAAAAAAACACACATACACAGAGAAAAGAGAAACGAGAAAAAAACAGTAGAATGTAGAATGTTGCGTGTGAAAGGAGCAGCGCCTGTTGAAGGACGAGCGGCCATTAGAAAGCTGCAAAAGCGAACGGCACAAAAGTTGGCAATGTTTACAGGTAGCCAAGGCAGTCAGGGCAGCCAGCAAGGATGTGTTTGTCTACCCCTCCGTGTTTCGAAGGACACACCAAAAGGTACGCGTCGTGTGTCGATTAAGATGCCGAGCCTTTGTTGTTGCTGTTGCTTTTGGGATTGGGTCGTGACAGACAGTGAGATGTTGAACCGAACCGAAGTGAAGTGAAGAACTGTAGCTGGGCTCCGACTGTCAGCTTATCAATTTGTATGCCTGCAGATATTTATTTATGAATATCCTTTGGATGCTTAAGCGTTAGCTGCGCTCGTTGCGTGCCCGTTCGGTCTTCTCTCACGCCTTTCCGCGCAACGAAATGCCGCGTAATCCTGGACGCATACCTGAGGGTCCGTGCTTGTGTCCAACCAAGCATCTTCGCTCGCTTCATTCTCCATTTGTCCCCATATCTTCGTGCTTTCCCTTTTTGTGAGCGTTTCGCCGTTTCAACGTTCAACGTTCACCGTTCACCGTTTCCGTTTTCTTTCGCTTGTCTGCCATTTTGTCGAGTCCTTTTTCTTAATTTTATTTTTATTGCAGATTGATTTTTTCAGATTAAGTTCGGCCTCTCAGCTTGAGTCTCGACTTTGCTGTCTGTGCGCATTTCTTCTCGCATTTATACGGCGGCATTAAGTCGCTTGTAAAAACTGTTGCCTGTGTTTTCAATTTTTTTTTTCAGGGTCAGCAGCGAGCACCTCCATCTCGCTCAGACCATCACAATGAAATATGAGTCAGCTCGAGAGCTGGCACTGTTGGCTGTTTTTTAAGCCAACTTCTGCTTCAATTAGCAGTACCAGCAGCACCCAGTTGCGAGCAAAAACCAAAACCGACATACAAACAGGAAACCTCTTTACCCATTTCCCCATTTCCTCTATTTTTCATTCCTCTGTTCCCAAACCAACAAAACAACAAGCAACAACAACAACAACAACAGCAGTAGCAGAAGCAGCAAACCATAAGCTCAAAGTAAAAGTAAAACATTTTCATGCAAATGGTTTTGTTTAACCACGAAATATTTTCACCATTCAACACACACACACCTCAAACCCTGAATCGCATACATATGCAAGTATGCATACGGATATGTGTGTGTAGGTGCCGTGCGCGTGAGAGTCCTGCGGCAAAAGTTTTTACTACTCGCAGCGCAGAACAAACAAAATCAAACTGAGCGCAACAAAGTACACAAATATTTACCTACATTCAAACACACACACACACATATGTGTGTGTATACCATGTGGTGCTTGTGTGTGTTTGTGAATATGGTCAGCTGGAAAAGTCATAAAGGTAGCGGATCAAATCCTGATGGCAGCAATAACACTACGACAGATTGATGGAGTTAGCAAAGCGTGAAGCGCTGCGAAGTATGCAACAATAATTTTCAAGTGCTGTCTGACTAAAATGCAAATGGATTCGCTTCAGTAAATGGCAGTCAACTTCGAGGAAGTATTTTTTGTGAATACAACTTTAATATATTGTTAACGCTTTAGCAAGCTTAAGAGCAATTCAGAAAAGCTGCACAACAAACAACTTATCAAAACACAAATAAAAATGCTCAAAACTCTAAATTTAATGTAACCAATTAGCGTTCTATGACTTACGAATTCTTTTATGAAACTCACACCACTAAACTTTTTGTTAAAATTTTTTAATATGTATATTTATTGTATATATACTCATATATGTATATGATTTCTATATAATATATATTAAATAGAGTAATTTTTATATGATTAATGAGTTATGTTTCTTTCAATTTAACTACAGTGAATGCAAAAGGATTCAGAGCAAGCCACACGCTGCTGATCTCTAGCTTATGTTGACATAAATTGCTAATTGCCTGTCCTCAAGCTGGATTAAAATTCTATTAAAGTGTGCAAATGAGAGTGCAACTTCACTTAGACGAACCAAAGGATAGATATATTGGCCAGTGAAGGAGCTTATCATGATTTTTGCCATGATGCGCCATTAGCACAGACAAAAAGAGAAAGAGTAAATTTTGAGCCAAGCTATGAACAGCTTTTGTCAATAGCTGACCTAATCCTTTTACAGGATTTCAATGGCAACAACCAACAACTTAATTATGCAGAATCATAAAGTAGCCGGAACGCTAATGATGCTAATGCTTAAAAGCGAATGCTGCACTCAACGACAAGTGTTTAACAAATGCTTCGAGCACACAGCTCGACTAAGAGATGCTCTGTGAAATACAACTCATTCAAATGATATAATACAGAGTGTTTGTTACCTGCTCAGAGACAAGAACAACAACAAAAGCACTTCATTACAATTTTAATTTGGCATTGTAGCTGGCTCTTTGCCGTTGCCACTGCCAGCGCTTAATTAGAGCAATTTGCGAGCAGGACAAGTGTCCTTAGTCCTAAGACCGAGATCAAGGAAAACGGCTGGCTGAGAAGTCAACTTGCTGTTGTCTCTCTGAATGTTCAATGCAAATAGTTTAAAGGCGGAGTGAAGGGACAATTGAGGCAAGCAAAGTAAGCGTGGAAAACGCGTCTTGTTTTTTTCTATTTACAGCAACGTTAATTGAATTTTCACACCGAACAGCGGCGAACAATATTGAGCCTAGAGCTATTGCTATTGCGCAGAACAGAGAGAGAGATTGTGGAGTACATGGAAGGAGGGGAACGGAAAGACACCCACTAAATGTTTTATTTGACAAAGTAATTAAGTCGGCATAATGTGCATGGAAATTGCTGTCAAGTGGTTCATAATTTGTTTGGCAATGCGGCAGTCAGCTTCTTTATGGACTGCCAAAGGTAAATTCCAAATTGTTAGCTTGAATCGAATCGAGTGTTATGTTTTTGCGTACCCCCAAGCCACGGGCCATGTTCAAACAGTGGTACAAGTGGATACAGAATCGTCCCTCAAAAAGAATGGCTGTCACGCACTTAGAATTGCCCGATAAATCCGAAGGAGACAAAAAACAATATCGCATACTCAACCTATCGAATGGCGTCAATGCCATGCTCATCTCCGATCCCACCGCGCCCGAAGGCAGCTCGTCGAATCTGTCGGCAGCGAAAACACCGAGTAAACAGAGTTCCACAACAACGTTGGAGCAGTTCCATGGCAAGTTGGCGGCATGTGCTGTTCTCGTTAACGTTGGTTCCTTTAGTGAACCGTACGAGTATCCGGGAATGGCGCATTTCCTGGAGCACATGATCTTCATGGGTTCCACAAAGTATCCCGAGGAGAATGCCTTTGATTCGTTTATAGCCAAGTGCGGCGGGTTTAGTAATGCGCACACAGAGAACGAAGACACTTGTTTCTACTTCGAGGTGGAGGAACAGTATCTGGATAAAACCATGGACATGTTTATGAACCTCATGAAGTCGCCGCTCATGCGGCAGGATTCCATGACACGCGAACGTTCCGCCGTGCAATCGGAATTCGAGCAGGTCTATCTGGTGGATGAAGTGCGTCGCGATCAGATACTCGCCAGCATGGCGGGCGAAGGTTATCCGCATCGCACGTTCAGTTGGGGTAACATGAAGTCCCTCAAGGAGATGGTCGACGACGATCATCTGCACCAGACACTGCACGAATTCCGGCGCAAGCATTACGGCTCAAATCGCATGAAAGTCTGCCTACAGGCGACGCTCTCGCTGGACGAGTTGGAGGAGCTGCTGGTTCGCCATTGTTCCACCATACCGCAGAGTGAAGAACCGCCGATGGATATCTCCAAGTATAACTACAGAGACGCCTTTCAGGATAGGTTCTTCAAAGAGGTGCTGCTGGTGCAGCCCATGGAGGATGTGTGTAAGCTGGAGATGACCTGGGTGCTGCCTCCGATGCGTAACTACTACAAATGCAAGCCGGACACGTTCATTGCCCATCTGCTGGGTTACGAAGGCGTTGGTAGTCTCTGCTCCTACTTGCGACGTCGCCTCTGGTGCATGAGCATCATGTCCGGCGTTGGAGCCGGCAGTTTTGACACCAATTCCATCTATTCGTTGTTCAACATCTGTATTCATTTAACCGACGAGGGTTATGCCCATTTGGACGAGGTGATTGCCGCCACTTTCGCTTGGATACGCCTCATTAACGAGTGCAACACGCTGCATGAACCCTACGGAGAATTGCAACAAATTGCGGCGAATAATTTTCGTTTTCAAATCGAAATTCCCTCCATGGACAATGTGCAAAGCATTGTCGATGGAATGCGATTTCTGCCACCCAAAGATGCACTCACCGGCAGCCAGTTGTACTTTGACTACGATGAGGCAGTGATGCAGATGGTCCGACAACATCTGACGGAGTTCCGGTTTAACATTATGATCTCATCGCACATACGCTACGAGCACCACGATTACGATCGTCGAGAGCCCTGGTTTGGCACCAACTACACCAGCATTGGCATGCCCGACAAGTGGCAGGAAATGTGGCACAATCCTGTGCCACATGCGGAACTTATGCTGCCCCAACCGAATCCTTTTGTGACAACAGACTTTACGTTGCAGTGGCTGCATGCTGGCAAGCCGCATCTTTCGAGGCGTCCCAAGCCGCTGATTCGCAATGATATTTGCGAGTTGTGGTTTCGCCAGGATGATACGTTTCTGCTGCCCGATGGCTACGTCAACATCTACATGATCACGCCCATTATGCGTCGCAGTGCACGGGATTATGTGACGGGTGTGCTGTTCACCTACCTGGTGGAGTTCTACATCGCGGAGGAGTTGTACCCGGCGTTAATGGCGGGTCTGACATATGGATTAGATGCCGCCGAGAAGGGTTTGATACTGCGTGTCAGTGGGTACAATCAGAAGCTGCCGCTGCTCATCGACATCATAATTAGGGTGATGAAAAACCTTGTTGTAGATGTAGCTCAAGTAATGTCCTTCAGGGAGCTGAAAAAGCGACAGCTCTTCAATGCGGTCATCAATAGTAAATCACTCAATCTCGATTTGCGTCTCTCGGTGCTGGAGCAAATGCGTTTTACCTTAATGGAAAAGTACGAGATTGTCGACAACATCACTGTGGATGATATTCTCAAGTTCAGGGATAACTTTTATAAACAAATGTACGTTCAAGCGCTTATACAGGGCAACTTTACGGAGCAGGAGGCAAGAGACATTACACAAAAGATACTGAACACTTATGAGAACCAGAAGATCGATAATCTAATCGATCAGCACAATCGCATCATGCAACTGCCAATGGGCGAGCATTATTTGCGGGTGAAGACGCTCAACGGGGACGATCCCAATACAATTATTGTCAACTACTATCAGATTGGCCCAGCCACCATCAAGATGGAGGCCATGCTAGATCTCGTTGATCTAATTGTTGAGGAGCCTTTCTTCAATCAACTTCGCACCAAGGAGCAACTCTGCTATAGTCTGGGCATCTTTCAGCGCATTGGCTACGGCATTATGGCTTATATGCTGATCATTAATACGCAGGAGACGAAATTCAATGCCGACTATGTTGACAAGCGTCTGGAGGCTTTTCGACTGCGAGTGCCTATCATAATCTCCGAGTTGAGTGACGAGGAGTTTGAGCAAATGAAGGACGCGCTGCTCAATAATAAAAGGCTGGGAGATCATGGCCTCTTCGATGAGATGGTGCGCAATTGGGGTGAGATTGTTAGCATGGAGTATGTGTTCAATCGGAATGAGATACAAATTCAAATACTACCGAGCATCACCAAGCAGGATATTCTCGAGTTTCTTGCCTTCAACCAGGACACCAATATGCGCAAACTCTCGGTGCAGGTTGTCGGCTCATCGAAGGTATCACGTCGTTCGCTTACAGATCTGCCCGAAGCCATCTCCGATGCGGTGAGCGCGCGTCACAGCTCAACAACCGGACTGTCTAGAAGGCCGGGATCCTTGGCCATCATTTTGGATGAGGTGCAGCGCAATATATCCGAGGAGCAGCTGCTGTTCGAGCAGATTGGTGACCGCATCCATTTGGAGTTTATTGGCGATACAGGTGATGACAAGCACATCATGGACGTGGCGGCTTTCAAAAAGAAACTGTTTGTCTATCCGCACATTGTCGTCAATCCCAAATATCATGGGTTATAGTCAGCGTCGAGTTCAGTCTCTGGTAACTGTACAACATTATTATTATTTGTCGAGCTGCTGCTGCTGCTGGCAACGCAAGTAAACAAACTTCAGGAGGATGGAAAAGCAACGTGAAACATCGCTAATGGTTGGCGCTATTTGCTGTGGGGGAACTTTTCGCTTTGGTAAGCAACTGACGCCATTTTAATAACGCAAATTACAGTCAGCTGTATAAATTTTTGGACGTAGAAGCGTAGGAAATGGCAATTGCTGGGCAACTGTTGCTGGCACATATTGCGGCTGCTGTTACATACAACCACAGTAACAGCAACAACAACAATAATTCTAAATTATTGTGTATATGTATGCATAAATAAGACAAATACTGAGAGCAAATGCGTAGGCTTGACTACTAAATACTCTAAAAGTAAGCTAACTTAAGACGTACCAAAGAATTGTTGTAATTAATTTTAGATGGATTTCCAAAATCTTTGTACTTTCATTCCTGATGACTTTGAAGAGAAAACTAAAGTAGTGACTAGCCAAAAAAGTACTGTTAATTAAATGCATTTCATATAGTTATGTATACATCAAATAAATGTCTGTTAGCACTCAGAATAAATGAAGAAACTATTGCAAATTTAAATGGGTGAAAGCTTAAATTAAATTGAAGAAACAGCTGAAATTTTAGTTACCGCTTGACCAGGTCCATAGCCAAATGAACTGAACAAACAAAGAGTGCGTTGGCTCAGAAAAAGAGGAAGCTGCTGCTGGCGTTGCCAAGCATTGAGAGCTTCATTATACGAATGAAACGACATTGTTCGCACTCGGACTGATGCTGTGCGTGTGTACGAGTGTGTGTATGTGTGTGTGTGTGTGAGTGGGCTGCCAGCTTGGCAGCCGTCCAACTATGCAGCATTGTTACTCAAATTGTTTGGCATAGTCAGAGTGCTGTTGCAATTTTGCGTCATATTGTTTGCTTATTTCGTTTCGGGACTAAAAATAAGCACACCAACACACTGACACAGACAAAGCAATAACAACAAGGACACGCCCAAAAGCCGCCCACCAATCAACCAATGGCCGCTTTTGCTAATGATAAGCCTTGTTTTCCAGCACATCATTGTTGTTGGCGTTGCTTGTGGCTGGCTTTGCCATAAAATCATTATGATTGCGTTTTATTGTGCCATTGATTTAAGTTTTAATGCTGAATTTATCAAGCGAACGAGTGAAACAACAATAACAACAGAACAGACGTCGTTTTGCGCTTAATGCGCTTAAATCTCTGAATTAATTATGCCTCGCAGAACTTTAAATTCGCACACTGCGAAATGAAACTGAACTAATTAACCAACTAATTATTAATTTAATCACTTCAACTTACGCAAAAGTACATTGTTTTCTCTTCTCTTGTTATTACAGCGAAATTGAGTACTCGAAATGCATTTGGAAAAATGAATAAAGTTTGGTTTTTTTATTTACGCAATAATTTCTTGCACAGTTATGTGTATAAGTATATGTATATCACTTGTTATAATTAATTTATATAGTATAATTATTTATGATCCATTCACTTGATTTATTCCTTTTTTCATTATTATTATTATTGCCAACAAAAAAAGAGATAAATAAATTAAACAATACACAACTTTTTATGACGTCAGAGAATTGATGCACTGCATTTTATTTATTGTAATATGCATTGAATTTAAATTAAATTTTAAACGCAACACACAGAAAAAGTTTAAGCCAACATTAAAGTAGATAATATATATAGGTTTATGTATATATATTTAAGATATAATATGTATGTATAATATGTATATTGTATTTATTAAGTATACAATTTGAATTAAGCATTAATAAAAACAATAAATTTAGTTATTGTAATTAAATTCTTTTGCGCCTGTCAGGCACCTAACAATAAGTAAACTTTTAGCAAACTCTTTTTTTTTTGTGTGATTTTCCTTTTTGTTTTTTGATTTAAATTAATTAATGTGTGTGATTAATGGAAACATGTTTAAAGCGCGTTGATGAGAATATGATATACTTATTAAGCATGCAATTCAATTGAGTTTTTTTTTTGTTCCATGAACTTTGACATGGTGTATTGCAAATGTAAACAAGTGTTAAGTTAATTGTTGTTGTTGTTGTGGTTGATGTTCTCCTCTTGTTGTTATTGTTTTTGGGCGCATCTGATCGCCACCATGACTAAAGCTACAATTAAATCAAGTATATCAAGTAATTTACTTATATAAAAATATATATATGTATATCCATATCAATATATTATTACAATTTATATTTATTTTAAATTATTTCTTTTCTTGCTGAAATGTGTCAATTAACGTATTGTTTCATCAGTTTTATTTATTTACTTTAATTTTGTGTAGAACACTGAAAATATGTCCGATGTCCGAATGCTAAGCATGCTCTCAGATAGTTCAACTTACATTTATGCAAACCGAAAAATTGTATTTCTAATTCTCGAAAGTTCTCTCCAACTCTTTTGGCGTAGATGAAGTACTTGCCGCATTTAATTTAAAATTTAATTTAAGTAACGGAATTTCGCTTAATTCGTTTTGCGTTTAAATAATTGGCTTAAGAAGGCATTAAATAAATTTTTATTAATAATTGCTTTAATTTTTAATTTAATTTAGTTTTCTTTTTTTCGTCTACTTTTTTAAAGGCTTTTTCTTTCCTTACAGGAAATACTTCTCAAATTGTTTACGTTAATTGTAATTGTTAATTGTTAAAGTTATTGTAAAATTTCCTTTGCTGCCATTGGTTTTAAATCTGTCAAAAGTTTATCGCTAAATTTAAATTAATTTCATTTTAAATAGAACTTAAAACAAAATTCTTGAATGTGTTTTACTTGTTTCTCTCGCAATGACAAGAACATTTTCATATGTTTTTATTTTACGTTTTTTTTTTTTTCTTCTGTGTTTCTTCTGTTTCGCTTTCAACTCACCCTAGGCTCAACCAATTCTCTCTCTCTCTCTCTCTCATTCATTAGACACTCTCACACTCGCTCACGCTCTGCTAGACTTTTAGTTAGATTTCACTCGCGATATTTTCAAATTGGAATGACCTTAATTAGAAACATGTACTTTTTTCTTTCGAGCTTTACAACATTTTTTTGTTTTTTGCTTATATTTTATGAATATTATTTTTTTAATTATTATTTTCTTTTTCTAAATGTTTGGCTGTTGTTTATTTTTTTTTGTTGTTGCTGTCGCTGCTTATAGGAAAGGGTGCGGAAATATAGTGGAGTGTTTTCTTCGACTAACGCTCCCGGCAATTTTGGCTTTAGTTGTGTGTGTTTTCGTTTTTGTTTTTTTTTTTTTGGAAATAGTAAAGTTTTGAAATTTGTTTGTTTTTTCTTCGTTTTTGTTTTTTTAACTATATTGTTCAAATGTTTTAAATGCATTTAGAAAATAAATAGGACTTCTTTTTTAGTTGTGTGTTTGCGTTTTTTTGTGTGGTTTTCTTTCAGTTTTCTGTTTTTTTATAAGTGTTTCGATACGAATTTTAAGGAATATATTTTTGTAGAAAAGCGAGCACCTACACAAAAGCACCTGTACAATTTTCGTTTGTCTTGCTTAGACAGTAAAATCGCCAGCTGCCCAAATCATCTTGTAGTCATCGATGTTGAACAGATCGAAGATGTCGCCACTCGGTACATTGAAAGCATCCACGGCACCGCCATTGCTGCTGCTGCTGCTGTCCATGGCATTGCCAACGCCAACACCAACACCAACTCCCCCATTGGACATGCCAGTTGAGGTTGAACTGTAGTCGGAGTGGTGGCTGCCGGTGGGTGGTTGGGAGACCGCTTGCATGATGGAGTTCAAGGTGCTCTCGAAGTCATCGCATACATCCATAGGCGTGCTGTTGTAGTGGCCATTTGAGCTGACACACTCCACGCCGCTGTTGGTCGACGGGCTGCCCACAATGCCATTGTTGCTGTTGCTGCTGCAGTTGTTGTTGCTGTTGTTGTTGTTGGCATTGCTGCTGTTGCTGTTACTGCTGCTGCTGCTCGCCACATGCTGGCTAAGCTGCGCCACAAAGCTCTCCGCATCGAAGTCAACGTCAGCGCCATGATTGTTGTTGAGCAGCACGCTGTCCGGGCTGCTGGCATCGAGCAGCTCATTAATGCTGGGCTGCAGACTGGGATTGAGATCGCGCCGCAAATTGTTGCTGTTGTTGCCAGTCTTGTTGGTGGTACAATAGTTGTTCGAATCGTCGCCAATGTCCATTTCCAGCTGCTGCGACATCAGTTCCAGCAACTCGTACTCATCGAAATGATTGAGCTTGGCATCGGGACTGTTCGGTTTATCGCCGATGCTGATGCTAACGCTGTTGCACTTGGGCGGCGTGCTTGGCGGAGGCGTGGCATGATGCTGCTCCAAAAATATGTCCAGTGTCTTGGCCACGCTCTCCGCATCAATGGCGCTCGCATCCGGTTGCAGCGGCGATGCCATGTCGATGCTCTCGATGAAACCATGCGCAGCAGCAGCTGCTTGTTGCTGGCTGCTGGTTGCATAGCTCACATGGCTGTTCTCATTCGTGTCCATGGCCATGTCGAGGTTGGGCAACGATTGTGGCGTCGGTGGCGCTTCCAGCTTGGGCACCAGCGGCACAATGCTCGCACCGCCAGCGGCTGTTGTTGGCGTCACGCCGTTAAACATCGCGAGTTCGGGCAGCGGCGTCAGTGGCGTGATGGGCTCTAGGGCAGCGCTTTCGGGCAGCTCGCCCTGCTTGATGAGTATGTCGAGCACATCGCTGACCTGCTCTGATTTGATGCTGGTTGATTTACGCTGCAGTGGAGGCGCAGCAACGGTTGGTGCTGGCGATGCTGCTGGCTCCTCCTTGATCTTCATCAGCGGCATGCTGCCCAGGGCTGCAGCTGCTTTGCTCGCTGCCAGCTGCTTGGTTGCTTCCTCGTATTGCGGCGGCGGTGCAGGCGTTGGCTTAATATCCAGCTGTATGAGCTGTTGGCCAGGCTGAAAGTGTTGTTGCTGTTGCTGTTGTTGTTGCTGTTGTTGTTGCTGCTGCTGCTGTAGTTGCAACTGCTGCAATTGCTGTTGGGTGATGATTGGCTTCGCATCAATGGGAAACACAATGCTAGGCAGCGAATTCGTGCGCTGATGTCCATTGAGCAGCTTCTTCGCCACCGGTGTTGTTGTTGCCGATTGCTGCTGTTGCTGAGGCTGTGCCACTGTTGTGGTTGTTGTCGCCGTGAGACTTATGTTGCCCAGCGTATGCGCTGTCATCTGCTGATCGTTGAGACCCAGCAGAAAGATGGTCTGATTGCCCTCGTTCCACACGAGTCCCACGTTATTGGGATGCGGCACAGTTGCAGCTGTGGCTGTTGTTAGCGGCTTGGCTGCATGCAAAATTGCTGTCGTGTTGCCAGCAGCAACAACATTTGGCTGCTTGGTGGGCGTGGCTGGCAGCTTGGGGGGCGCTGATTGTATTGTTGTTGGATGGAATGACTACAGTTTGTGTCTTTTGCGTAAGCAATCGCATCTGTTGTTGCTGCTGCTGTTGCTGTTGTTGCGCCTGTTGCTGTTGTTGTTGCTGCAGTGCTGCTGCTGCCGCCGCTGCCTTTTGCTTTTTGTATCTTCGCCTCCAGCTGCTGCTTCACCACCATTTTCTGATTGATTGGCGGCGGTTGATTGCTGTTATTAGCAATGTTGCTGCTGTGATTGTTGCTGTTGCTGGCAGGTTTCTTCGCTTGATTGCTGCTGCTGCCGTTTAACTTGGCTGTCACTGTTGCTGCTGTAGCCGGCTTCACAGTCACCTTCGCTGGTATAGTTTTCTCCAACTGCGGCAGCACCGTCAACGTCTGTTGTGGTCCATTCGATGTCGTCGTGATCAGCGTGATCTGCTGCGAGGGCAAAGCATTCACCACCTGTGCAGTAACTGTCTGCTGTTGCTGCTGTCGCCGTATCTGCTGCAACTCCTGCTGCGAGCGCTCTAACTGTCGCTGCAGTTCATCAATCTTGCGCTGTTGCCGCCGCAACAGCTCCTGGTTCTGTATGATGGTTGCTGTCTGTGGCTGTGGTTGCATAATGGTCTGCAGTGTCATGGCATGATTGCTGTCCAGCTGCTGCTGCACCACATCCATCTGTTCGTGCTCCTCGCTCACCAGCATGGCTACTGGCGCAGGTTGTTGTTGCTGCGGCTGCGCATCTGATGTACCACAGTTGCTGGTGTCCATAGCGTCGCTGATGGTGATAATCTCAGATTGCACAGCTGCTGGAGCTGTGGGCGCATCGAGCGGCTCGAGTGGCAAATAAAGTTTCAAGCGCTCAATCAACTGCGGCTTCGGGCCGGACACGGGTAGATTGCGGCGCTTGAGATGCTGCTTCAGATCGGAGACTTTCATCTTCTCGAGTTTTGCTACATCCGTTATGGCGGAGCTGGTGGACTCGGCATAGCTGGTTGCTGGACTGGCTGGTATGGAGGAGCTCACCGAGAGCGCTGGCGATGGCAAAGGTGGTGGATGTTGCTGCTGCTGTTGTGGTTGCTGTTGTTGCTGTTGCAGCTGCTGTTGTTGCTGTGGTATGACGGCAACAGTTGCTGATGGCTGTGGCGTATGTGTGATCAGCGACAGCGTGGGCGGCGCTTGCTGAACAGTTGTTGCTGTGGGCATGGCTGTCGCTGTCAGCAGCGTGGCATCGCCAAAGTTTAAGGGCGTCACGTTGCTGTTGCTGCTGATGGAAATTGTGTTGGGCAGCGTAATGGGCGCCACTGTTGCCGTTGCTGTGGCTGCTGTTGTCACCGTGCTGGCCAAAGCAGGCACTGTTTTTGTGGTCACCGTTATACTATTTGCGTTGACATTCGTGTTGCTGCTGCTGCTCACATTGTTGGCTGTGGAGGCGGCATTGGCATTCGCATTGTTGGCTGGCAGTATGGATTGATTCTTGTTGAGGTTCTCCAGAAACTTGAGCAGATAGTTCTGCTGTTCGAGCAACAACTGATACGACGTCGTCTGATCCGCCTGCGCCTGATCTTGCGCCTGTCCCGCCGCACTCGGTGGACCCTTGTACTCGTGGAATTTGATGGTTCGCGCTTTGGAGACCGGCTTCGACTTGGACTTTTTGCGATTCTTATCCTTGCCCGGTGCATCCGATTTGATGGACACTGGCTGCAGTTGCAATCGTGTGGGCGGCGGCGGCGGTGAGGCAATGGAAGACAGCGGACTCAGCGTCGAAGTGCTGGAGCCCAGAGAGCAGGGCGAGGCGAGCATGGGCAGCATGTGATTGCTGAGCTGGCTGGGACTGGGTGTGGGACCGGCGACACTCTGGCAGAGCTCTTCGAACAGATTGGCCGTCTCTTGCTTCACCTTGATGCCAGCGCCACCGCTGACACTCGCGGTGACAGCCATCGGCATTGGCGGTGGCGGCGGCGGTGGAGCGCTCACGATATGCGTCGTGTTCATTGGAAAATCCGAGCTGTTCTTCAGTAGCTGTATCGAAGGCATGACGCTGAGCACCAGCTGGCCACAATTGCTGGTCGTCGACGTGGGCGTGGTCAGCGCCACGGTGACAATGCCCGCCGAGGCAGCAGCTGCCTGGAGCACATCCTTGGGCGTCTCCACAGCAGCGGCAGCTGCAGCTGGCAACAGCACACTGTTGCCGCTCGCTGTGGCCACTGTGCTGGGCATAAGCTCATCGAGACGTGGCGGCGTCTGCCGAGTATCGCTCTCAGAGCTCTGTGAGTCCTCATCGTAGGTGACATAGCTGTGTGGATGCTGTGGCCGAGTCAGCAGACCCTCACTGGTAGCCTTAAAGGGCACCAAACCCTCCTTGACAATCTTCTCGATTGGTTTCTCCGTGTGCAGAATGTTCTTCTTGATCAACTCCAACGGGCCGGGTCGATGTTGTATCTGCGAGTTCAGCTGATCCGCGAGACGTGCTTTCTTCAGCATGCGCTGCTTCTCCGCCAGACTCGGATCGATGTGGCACTCATCCTCCTCGAGTATGTGCAATCGCTCCAGATCTTCGCGATTCGGACGCTGTTGGATCTTCGCCTTGAGCAGATCGCTGGTCTTGGCGCGTTCCAGTTGCTTGCATTGTTCGTGGATGGCAGGCGAGGTTTTGAGCGCTTTAAGTAAAGAAATAGATATCGTCAGAGAAAAATAATAGCATACTTTTTGGGGCAAGACAAATTTACAATTTCTATGGAATCGATTTGAATTTCTAATTTGTCAAATGTACTAGAACTAAAAGTTTTTGGTATCATTTTCAATTCAAAAACTCAAAACAATAAATTCGGAATTTGCCAAGTAGTATTTATCTTAAAGCAGCTCAAGATTATTATTATATCATTTATTGTAGGGCTCTCGCTCGCTCGCTGGCATTGCTGTCGAAAATTTGTCATTTAAATTCAAATTCAAATTCACTTTCGGCTGCGTTGAGCACATTGAATTGGTTTGTAAATTCGCGTATTTTGTTGATTCTTTTCGGCTTTCTTCCGTTTGTGTTCGCTTCCTTCACACTCCCCTCTTCCTGTGCTCTCCTATCTATGTATTTCTTTCGTTGGCTGTCTGAAACTTTTTCTGGGGGCCCGCGCATAAATTGCCAAGCATGAGGATGAGCTCGAGACCATTGAAAATGCGCACATATTTGCATATCCTTTTTGCCGGGCTTTTACATTTTACATTTGCCACTCTTCTCTCCTCGCTGAAGCACATAAGTGAGGCTAATGTGTGCTCTTCAATACTATTTATCGATTCAGCTAGACTAACAGCTAATATAAGACGAAGGTCTCTCTACTTACATGGTATGATGCCCTGCTCGACGAGTTGCGAATGCGGTCGTCGCACCATCAGCTTCACTTTGAGCGCTGCAAAAATAAAAAAAGAGAAATATAAATTGTTATTTCGATATCGATTTAGAACCTGCAACAAGTTTGCGCCACAAATTTGACAGCCAACAAACATAAATTATTATAGAGTGCGGATAGTGGTGCAGAGTCGCATCGCAGTTGGTGGCGGGGGCCAGAGATCAAAACATAAACATAGCTCATAAAAAATACTCTAAACAGCTGGCCAAAAGTTTTCTGCGGGTTTTCCTTTTACTGTTTTCTGTTTTTTGACAACGCAAAGCAATAAATGTCGAGCCCAACACACAAAAAGCAGCTGCAAATGGAAAAACAAGGCGGCAGCAAAACGCACACAAATATTACTGAGAAGCAACACAACCGAAAAAAAAAAAAATAAAATAACGCAAAAAAAAAGGAAAAAGTTTTAATATGTTTATGTGCGGTTGGCTATTGTTGTTGCTTTTCTTGTTGTTGTTGCTGGCGTGCGAAACTTTTTTCTTTATTCATTTTGACTGCTTAACGCCGCTGAGTGTAAAGTTGGCGCCCAAAAAATTAAATATTTAAGCCGAGCGTCAAGAGTTCGCTCGCCCCACATACACACACACACACACGCGCTCCGTCTGTGCCATGGCATGGCGCCATGGGGCGTATGCGTAATAATATGATTATGTGGCAACTGCTACTAAATGACAGATTGATGTCAATTAACTTGACATAAAGTCACCAAAGCCAGCTTGTGATAGCGATAGAACGAACGAGACAGAGAAGGAGAATTAGCATTAGCATGTGAAGGATAATCAGTGACAGAAAGGGAGCAAAAGGATATTCAAATGACGTTGATTGAATTTACACACAACAGCAAAAATGTAATCGAGATCAAAAACTTCTAAATAAAAAAAGTATATCAAAACATAGTTAACTATTCATGACCTAATTAATAAATGTCTGGCTTTAATTGCAAAGTTTTAATGCAAACAATTTTATATTATTACATGCAAAACAAATGTTATAAAATTAATTTATTCATGAATTTATGATTATTTCTGCTGAATATTTCATAATTTTTTTTAAAGCCGTTAACTGATTACAGCAAAAAATGCTCAAATTTAATTATTCATTTCTCATTATTTAAAAGCAAAACTATTTTTATGCATATTTGAAATTGATGCTTTAATGCGTCTATTTAATTTTGTGATTATCGATTTTTTTGTGCAACTTTTTAATACATAGTTGTAGTCTAGTGTGTCTGTTACTCAACTACTACATGATATCTAAGTAATCTGGGTTATGCAATGCGACCTGTTGTCTTAAAGTGATTAACTCCAATTAGGCTGTGGACATTAGCGGCAGACAGTTGAACAAAACGCCTGTCGAGTCACGTAATTATAACGAAATAATGCGCATTACGGAACGGGCCAGGCAAGGCAAGGACAAGAGAGGTAAATAAAGCCAAAAACCGCAAATGAAATGAAAACACAAATCTTATGGCCTCCAGGGCAGTGCACTGTGCAATGTTGGTTTGGTTTTTGGGGATCGGCATCGGGATAGAATGTGCTGTGCTGCTGTGGTTGGAGCTCAGTCTGAACGTCAGAGAGGCAACCGCATGAAATGCCAAATGCAGGTTTTTTTTTTGTCTTTTCTGGCATTTGGTTAATGCGGTTAGACATATGCAAAGTACAAGAGTGTGTATTTATTTATTTGCCAGCCGAGTTGACACAGAGACTTTGTACGCCAAGCAAAACAAAGCGAGCAACACTTGACGCCACAACAAAGTCGCCCAAAGAGAGAGAAGAGAGCAGAGAAAAGGCAACAACTACGACGCAGACGACGCCGACGACGACATCAAAGTGAGGCGCTGACAATGACGTTATTAAAGTAATTTAGGCTCTTGGAAAATCATCATAAAAATAAAGAAAAATACAAATACAACGATGAGAAAAAAGGCGGCCAAAGAGCTGCCAAGGCGCGTAATTGTCTCGCGGGGAGGCAACTGACGGCAGCTGTTGTTGGCCAAACGGTCGTCGTACATTTTACGATTGAAGTGTGTGCACAACACAGAAATGTATAAAAAATTCATTTCTCCCGCTCTCGCTCTCCGGTTTTGCGTCTGGTTAAGATATCTCTGTGTTCATTTATGCCGTGGCAAATATTTGGACTTGTTGTAACACGGCTAAAAACAATTTTGGTGACGATGCCAAACAGACTGAACTGACTCGACTCGACTCGACTGTGCCGTCTGCCAAATTAATTACGCGAACAATTTATTCCTATTCTACACCTTCTTGTTGTTCTTATTATTGTTGTTGGTGGCGGTGGCTTTTCTCAATTTCTAAATGGGCGCCCAGCCTCTGTTTACGTGTCGATTTTACACCTACACACGCGATTGATAAAAACAATAACAAAAATTCCAAATTAAACACATAAAAGTTTTTATGCGCTGGCAATAAAAGTCTGTAAACGTAGCCAAATCGTTTGCCTCTCATTGTTTTTGTTGTTGTTATTGTTGTTCTTGTTGTTATTCATCTTCTGTGGGTGGCTGCCCTTCTGCATGGAGGCCCCAGTTTCCCAGGCGAAGGTCAGGTAAACAAAACATCGCCGAGAGTGCGAGAGCATTCGAGATGACCAAAGCAGAGAGAATGAGAGAGAGAAAGAGCAGCAACAGCTGGCTGACCAACACACTCCCACACAAACACACACGCACACATAAAAAATGCTATAGGAAAATGTATTATAAAATCGATTACGTGATCAACGGCAGCAGTTAAAGCCAAGACGCCATCGGCGTGGGCCAAATCAATGAGCTAAACCAATACTCTTACTGAGGAGGGAGTGGCACAGTGGGATAGCTAGCTATTTAACACAGCATCAAATGCCAAGCATTACCCCAAAGTATGCTATAAAATTGAAGGAAATTGAGCGTTTAAAATAGTACGACGTATTTACTATTCATTTATTAGTACTTATTTAACACTTTAGCCTTCGCGTTCAATGAAATAAGCACGCGTTTTTTTTCGCAAAACCTTGAACCACTGTGCAATGGCATTTTACATGCCATCGACTGCCGTTGTGGCGGCTGCTATTTCCGCCTTGGCGTTTGGCGATTGCGTTTGCAGCCTGCAGCATCCCACATTTGAGAATGTTACAACACATTCTCCCCTACCCATCTGCCCTCCCTTCGACACACATATTTCCCCTCTATCATCGCTCTCCTCATTCGTTCGTTTTTCAAGTCGCGTGCAGCGTGTTTATTTGTCAAAACATTTTTGCAGCGCCTCCGTTTCTCACCGCCTGCGCCTCGCCTGGCCACCATCTGTTTATAATAAATTTTAGTTGCAAATTGCAAAATGTTTACAGTGAGCAGCCATTGCTGTTTGGCCTTTTTTTTTCGCCATCGCCATCGCCATCTTCTTCTTCTACTGTTCGCTAATATGCAGTCGATGTTTATTTGTTAGATAACGGTTTAGTGTGTGCTGTGTAGCAGCAACTCGCCTGCCGGAAATTTTGACCGCCCAAATGATTTGCCTTTGGCAGTTTATGCAGCTTTTAGAAATATTGCCAAAAAAAAAGCGGCGATAATTTGCGAAATAACAAGGAAGAATTGAAGACATTAAAACACTGAATGTTGTATACTCTTTAAGAATATTAAAAATAAAGCAAAGTTTTCTAATATCCTAAGTATTACATTCTCGTTAAGAAGATTTGACTTTAATTACTTTTTTACTTTAATTAATATCATAAAACCTTTATTTAATTATTTTAAGAGAGCATAGTTAAAACCCTCTTTCTTAAATAAAAATTTGTTGTTGCATAACATTTTTTGTTATACCCGTACCTATAGATTAGACGGTTAGGGTAGATGAAAATTACTCTGGTTGGCAATCTGATTTCTTTTCCACACTATGGTATAGTTTGGACGTAGTAATACGTAGTATGTCAATATATCAATATATTTTTGCGGTATATTAATTGTTTTCATTAAAAATGGGAAGCTGGTATGTTACAGTCGAGCACTACTACTTATTAAATAAATTGTTGTCCATTAACATTTAAGTCTTCTCAAAATATTTTCTTAAACGATATTTCCTTTCAATATCCGATACCTAAAGGGTACACTAAACATTCTTTGGTTTACAATATAATATATTTTGTACTCTATGGTATATTTTGAATGTAATAGTATATTGCTATACCAAATATAGTATTAGGTAAATTATCCTATATTTTTGGTGTATTTTAATAATAATACCGCACTGTTTTGCTTCTATTAAAAGTGATAGCGAGTGTCTCACAACCGATCACTCTTAACTGTAGCTTTCTTACTTGTTGTTTTAATGAAATTGTTTTCCCAATTTAAAACGCATAATTGGCACACTGTTGCTAAAATAAATAAATACTGAAATTGCTGCAGAGCTATTAAGACATTTTAAATTCCAAACAGCAACCACAACAGCTCTCTAAACATCATTAAAGTAGCTTCTGGTTGCACTTCATAGTGTTACCATTTCATTCATAAAACTGTGAAGCTTGCTTGAAAAGACTATAAGCAGTGTATATTGCATTGCGAAATTGTGAAAATGCATGCAAATAATTGACACCCCTTTGCCAGGGTCAGGGCGTTGTGAACTTTCAGTTGTTCGGACCTCAGGCTTCAATTTTTGCTTTCTTTTTGTTGTCGTCGGACTGCGAGCACCGACAAAAATGTCAAAATGCCAGCGAAGCGCAGGCGACAAGCGCTGTCAAAACTATTAGCGAAAACTACACACACACTCACTCATACAGAGGCAGACATAGGCATGTGTGTAGTAGATTCAGGCCATTCAAAATGAATAAGATTATTTCTTTCTTCACTCGAAAATGCCAAGCAAATATGTAGGCCAACAAAAGCAGGCAAAAAAAAACCAAAAGGAAAAACTGCTGTTGACAATTTTAAAGAGTGTGTGTGTGTGCATTTATATTTATGACTGTGGGTGTTTAGTGGGCTATGAATGAGTTGGAGGATGGGCGTGGCACATCAAGTGCACACCTTAAGTGCCTATAGAGCATTGACAGCTTCATTAAGACTTTGCTGCGGCGTTCATAGAATGCCTCCAAGTCAAGCAGAGATATCTGCATCTACATAAATTATGTCTGACGATAGACGACAACATGTGGACGATGTTGATGATGATGATGATGTAGCTGCTACTGTTTGGTCAGCGTGAGATGACTAAACCAAAAGAATTAAACCAAAAACAACACAAGCAAGTTGACAAATGTCAAACAGCCGCGAAATGGTCAACGAGATGTGGGCGTTTTTGCTCCAAATTTGTAAACAGCGAACATTTACACAGCAGCGTCAACAAAGGGCTAACAACTGAGACAACAATTTCGAAAAATAAAAAAAGATGAACAGGTTTTTGTAAGCCATTTAAAATTGAATTGAAATGCGCTTTGAAATGATTTTTTAATTATGTAAAATGTGAACAATTTGATTAAGTTTATACATCTTTGATAATTTTCAAAATTGAGCTGTTATATTTTTGGATAAATATGTCACTAAGTGAATTCTTTTTACTGAATACAATGTGGTCATTAAGTGAAGATGATGTAAAGAATCATAACAGGTTTGACAGTACTTTGCATCAAACATTCCCACATCTTTCAACATTTTTTTCTGATACTCACATTCTTTATTCTTATCCATGGCCGGCTGCAGTGGACTGGAGTCCACAATTGCCTTTGGCGGCGACTGTCTGGCATCATAGCAATCGGAATTGTTGCCATCATCGCTGCTGCCCAGAAACGTAGCGTGCAGACGATGTTCACCTGTAATTGAAAGCGAAACAAAAAAAAAAGTTACATTGATTGATGGGCTCTGGATTGGCTGAATTTGATTAGATAATTGCTCAATCGTCGACCGATTACACACCTTCGGACATGTCGTCGTAAGCCTCGTGCAGCAAGATGATATCCTGAAATGTATGCTCCAAGGCCTTGCCGCTGAGCCGTGTGGCCAGCAGGCCGTTGCAATTGGCGCTCGAGATGAGCTCAACGGTGGTCAGCGGCGATGTGGAGATGGTGGCCAGCAGCGATGAGCCGCTGCTGCCACTGCCACTGCCACTAGCGCTGCTGCCGCTGCCGCTGCTCAGACTATGCAGCGATGCGGACTTCACCAATTGCCCAACTTTGGGGCTATTGTTGTGCGTCTTTTGCGTGTGCGTTGCCTTTAATGTGCGGCTCAAACTGCTCTTGCTAGGCGATGTGGACGTCGACGTTGATTTGTTCAGCAAACGTTGCGCCGTCGCTGCACTCACGGATTTGGTGCTGGAGCTGGAACTATTGCTGCTGCAGCTGCTCACGCTGCTGCTGCTGCAGCTGCTATTGGATTTCTTTGAAGAGTTTGAGCTAATGGATGATGCGGGCGATGCTGATGACGAGCAGCTGCTCAATATCGCTGTCTGTTGTTGCTGTTGCAACTGTTGCTGCTGCTGTTGTTGCTGTTGCTGGAGTGTATTGTTGCTGCTGTTGGCTGATTTGGTGTCAATGCTTATGGGGATGATGCTGCTGCTGTTCACTAACTTCTGCTGCCGTTGCTGCTGATGTGCCGACTGCGCTTTGTTGGCTGCTGCCGCCGCTGCTGCTGCTGCTGCTGCCGCTGCGGCTCCCGATGAGGTTTGAAACCAACTGGGAAAGTTGCCCTTGAGCGTGTCAATAAGATCCTGATCGAGCGTTAAACGCCACGATGCAGGGCCGCCGTCCACGCTGTGCGTAGACTCTGTAGAGTAAAGAAAAAAGTAATTGCAATTAGTGCAAGTTTGATTGCGGGGCGTATACTTTATGTTAAATAACACTGCAACAACTATAGCACAAATTCTCCATGCAAACTTCATATTGAGTCCCTCGATTTATGCATCTAATATTATATGATAAGGTGATTGCACCTAATGCAGATATTAATACGTGGCGTATACTTAATATTAAATGGAACATCTGATATAGCCAAAATAATCCCCATATGCTTAGTATTGAGTATTTTATCGAATTATGCGCCTAATATTACACGAGAAAGTGATTGCAACTTAAGCTGGTCTGAATATGCGACGTATACTTAATAATAAATATAATTTATATGAGGACAAGTTATAATATTACACCAAAAGGTAATTGCAAGTCTACATATTTAGCGTATACTAAATTGTATATAATACTTCAAATTGTCCAAAAAAATTTACCAAAAAAATATTGTTGCATTTAACACAGCTAGAAATACTTGACGAATACCTAATATTAAATATCGGTTATGCTAGATGACTGGAATTGAAGTTGATCTGAAAGCGCGGCCTATACTTAATATTAACTATATCTTATATTTCTGCAACTAATATATCAGCAAAAAGAGAATACTTTCAACATATGTGGAAATACTTGGCGTATACGCAATTGGTTAGGCGTAATCTACAATATACTTATAAGTACACAATTGCGATTGATAATATTTTTTTTTTTTAACTTCTACAGCTATTCTAAGAGATAATTGCAATCCACAAACAAATAAGTACTCGACGTATTCTTAATATAATACTTAAATAGCAACAAAATAGTTCCTGTCAGCATTCAAAATTTATTCAACAATCGATTATAGTCTAATAATTATGCATACAGCATATTGGAAATGCAATTCTCTGTTTTCTGTTCTCTACCAAAAGTGCTTAAAATTTCATTTTCTTCTGTTGCAGTTTGTAGCTGCCAGTCTCTAGCATTTGATTAAGCCAAGCATTGTGGTTGCAACTTGCAATGTAACTCAATTTGATTCCCAATCACATAGTTCTCTGCCTGCTGGTTGTGCTGTGCCACTTGTGGTCATTACCCATGACCCTTCATTTGCTCTGCTCTGTTGGGCTTCCATTTGCAACAAGTGCAGCAGTTGCATTCAACAGTCAGCATTGCATTTCACAAATTCATTAAGACACACTCCACAAGAACGACGACGATGTCGACTCTCGACTCTCGCTCAACTGTTGAGCAAGTAAACTCATTTAGTTGGCATATAGACAGAAATGAATTACGAGTGTATATTTGTTTATTTATTTTTATTTTCCGTTTTCCTTTTTCCGCACTCCCGTGTTTCCTCCCGTACTTATTTATTTATTTTAGTTGAGTTTTTTTGCGCACTTATTTATTTTAATGTTCACCCTTTGGTGGCAAAGCCAATGACGCAGCTGCCACTGTGCTAGTTATTTATGCTAAGCACTGCCAAGTAACCTACTTAGTTCTGTTGGCAACCACCGCATTTTCCTCCGCACTCACTGTTCAGTGAAAACTTAGCAACGGGCGTACTTGGTATTTATTTTAATACTCTTACTGCGGGCAACATACACACAATTTTTTTGGTCACCTGATGTGCAGAAAGCATGTGCGTCCATGTGGCAAGTAAGAGCATTCACACTTCGTTCACTGCTTTCCTCTGTTTTCACCCGTTTTTCTTTCATTTCGCTTTTCACTTTGCGCTTTACTCGAGCGTTTGGTTTGCCTTGTGTTTGTTTACGCACTTGTCAATAGTTTTTAATTTGCCTTTAAATATTTAATAAACTGCTTTCTCCCCCCGTTTCGTTTTCTTCGCACTCTTGCTTGTATTAACTTGTGTTGTGTCAGTTCATGGGACATTGCATCATATAGACAAGCGCGCGACATTCCCAGACGCGCCTCGAGTTATGCAACAATTTGTGTACATTTTTAGCTGTGTCCGCAAATAGAAAAGCGCTAAGAAGAACGAACCTTTTTATACCCTTTGCCAAAGCGCATACAGAATAGACATAATGACATGCATATGTCAAATGCACACAGCACAGCACCAAACAGTTTTGGCTTTTGTTATTTTTGGCAAAATCTTTTTATCTCGATCGTTGTTTTTCACTCTAATTATAGTGTCTATGTGTCAAAAGGTTTTATTTACTTTGTCATTGAATGGAACTATTTATAGTGTGAGTCTTAAGTCTGTCAACCAAAAAGTGGCAGACAGCTGTCGCCAAAATAGAGGCGCATAGAAAATTTCAATATTCCTTCGACAGACATTCCGATAAATATGTTAGAAAGATGTCTATATACCGACCGATATGGTCGTTAAGTTTTGCTCGACATTTATTGGTCATTAAAGTGGGCGCCGCCAAGTGGCAGCCAGCGAAACAATGCAGAAGCCACCGCTGCTGCACCACACACTGCAACACCACCACGCGACCGCTTGTTTCCGCTTGGCAGTCACACCACCAGCATCACATGTTCTTTTCTCCCCTTAACGATCTACAATCGAATCAAAGTGTATATGCTGCTGCAGCATAGCTTTGATGGCAGCCCCCTCAATGGCGCGACATGTTGTCCACACGCAGTCAACACACACTCACACCAGTTGAATATCGCACACATGTTGTTCACTGCGACGACACTCACAAAGCCATTGCCAATTCTATTTATATGCAACCCAGGCAGCCACTTGCCAAATGCAAGTGGTTTTTGTTATTTTTTGGTCGAAAATGGTTTCAAGTCGTGCCCAACAGACGGGAACGAGACGCGGATGCAACTGCCAACACCTAGCTAATAATAAAATGTGTCAATGCGTCGTATGCGCAATATTCATCAATAATCGCATAAGCGTAATAATAGCAATCAGCAATACATTTTCACACACATTACAGCAACTAATCATAGATATCTTTGCTGTGCTTCGAAATCGAAATTTCAACGCTTCAGTTGGGGAGTTTGTTGTCTGAAAACTCGGGGAATAAAACAGTTTGTTTGCTATTACACATTTGGAGACATTTGAAAAATCGTCAACTATTTATTTTTGCAGTTCTAATAAAAGCATTTGCAGCTCACAAACATGGGCGACTCACCGGACGCGCATAGCAAAGAGAATTTAGAGGCCAAGGAAGCCAGTCCAGAGCAATCAGCTAAGGAGAAACCCGTTGGCAAGGCCAAAGAGGGCAAGGAAAAAAAGGGCAAAGAGGATAAAGATGATAAGGGTCGCACATCGATTGGCCTGGGATTGGCGGCCATGGGAGGACAGGCAAAGGCTGCACCACGTTTTGCGCCCACCTATCGCCTGGAGCCAAAGAATCCGTTGCGCAAGGAGCGTCTAGAGATCATTATCAAGGCCGAGATGGATAAGAACTATAACGAGGAGTACACATTCCATCCGAAGCACTCGCTACTGATGGCTGCCCAAGTCAGCGAGGATATCAAGACACGCATCAAAGCATTGAATTTCGATCGATATCGTTACATTGTGCTGATCACTGTGGGTGAATTTCTTATGCAGGGATTGTATTCGCTGGCTAATTTCTTGTGGGATGCCGAAAAAGATGGCTATGTTAATTACACAATCGAGACGCCGAAATTCTTTGCCGTTTGCACAGTATTCTACATTTATTTTGACTAAGGAAAACACGCTTTTAAATTCAGTTTTATTTATGGGTTCAATTGATGTGCAAACTGATTGTATGTGAATGTTGTTTAATTTGCTAAACGACAATAAAAAGGAAAGGCAACTAAAGCCAATCGCAATGAAGACGATTTTATACTAAGAGCAACAGTCGGCAACAACACATCGCCTTATAATCTGACTGACTGTCCATGCACCAAACTAATCATTCAAAGCGTTCGAGGAAGTTGCGGCGGAAGTTGTAGCAGCTCGTCTCCCTTTAACGCTTTCGCTTTCTCTTTAGTTGGGTAATAGCTTGGCGTTAACATTGGCGCTGGAGTAAACATCAATTATGTATGCTGACTGTTCGAGTATGTTTCGTTTGCCAGCAGCTATACACGAACCAACGCGCCGCAAAGTATGCTACGTCTGTTGTCTCTATATCTGTGTGTGTGTGTGTGTCTGTCTGTGTGTGCGGCACTTCCTTTGGCAACAGGAAACAGGATGCTGTAAATGTTACAATTCGACATAATCGATGCTTGTCGTACGAGACTCGCATTTAACCTGGCAATTTGTCGGCTGCATAAACATTAACGTTTTATTTGCAGTTCATCCTGTGCCCCGCCCACTCTCTCACACACATACACATAAATCAAATTGCGGCACAACTAACAACTTTAATGGCGGCAACAGTTGGCTAGACCCAAAACTTTATGACCGCATTAAAATCATGCAATCAGCCGAAAAGGTGCCTAAAAAACAAGAAACGTGCAAAACGCTGACCTCTCTCTCGCTCAACGTGACGCTGCCATTTGTTGTTGTAAAAAACACAAAAAAAAAAATCTACGCGACGTTTACATATTCATTTGAATGCCAATGGCAGCTGCAACAGCAACAGCAGCAACAGAAAACGATGCTGCTGACAGCTTCGACAAGCGAGGATTATGCAAGCGCCACACAGACAACAAAAAAAAAAGCAAGCAGAATAACAAAAATCAAATACGTATATCGAGCACAACACGATACGCCATGTGTCGCTGTGACTGACTCGACGGACTGTATCTATAGATACATACAATAAAATTGTACTACAAGTCGATGGCTGTGGCAAATTGAAATGTATATTTGTAAACAATACGCAGACGTCATAGACAAAACTCATTTAAATGAGCAACAAGTTAACAAGAAACAACAACAGCAACAACAACTAATATAAATACTAACAATAACAAGTAGGCAAGTCGATTCTGCTCAACTGTGAAATACCCGATACCCATTTTCAAGAAAATCAAAAAAATGGGTATTATTCTTAAAATATACCTAATCCAACCAATACTAAGAATACACCAAAATGAGTTGTTAAGATATACCAAATATATTTAGCAAATACTAAAAATATACTTATTAACTCAGTACCACGAATACAGAAAATATGCATAAACAATATACTAAAAATATACTGAATTAAGGTGCCAAAAATACTTAAACACATCGAAGTATTTGTTTGGTATATCTATTATAGGTTCTGTGAATTATTGTTTGATAAGGATGACCAGACAGTCAACCAACCAGACACGCATACCTGTATCGTGTCGACTATTGATACTGATCAAGAATATATATACTTTACGGTGCCGAAGATGCCTTCCTTCTGTCTGTTAAATACATTTGCTGGTGGCACATAAACATACCCTTCCAATCAATGGGTAACGAGTATAAAAATTAGAAAAAGTACAGAGCCAAGAAAATTTTATACTCTAACAGCGAGTATTATTGATTTATTCAACGAAGACGTAAAAAGTGTAGGTGAGTCACTAGCTAAATGGAATATTTCATGTGTACAAGAACAGACAATTAAAACATAATAAACACAAGTTATGCGTTCTTTATTGATAGTCCAAAGAAAATCAATTATATCAGTCACTACCGAAGTCAAACCCATGCAAATAAACAAGACTAAATTGTGACTCAACTCATCCAACAACATTTGGGTTAAGTAAAGATCTGTATATTATCTTCAAATGAAATCTATTCATAATTTAGCAAGAGTATCAATATTTCCACTGCTCTCTCTGGTTGTTGTATACAATATTTTGGTCATGTTGCCACAAACTTGTTTTTCTACTCAGCAAAAACAACGACAACAACAACAACAATTACAACAGCACGTTAAAAATGTATACATTTAATAACAATTTATAGCAAACGTTATATTGTTTATTTTTTTGCTTTTATAGTTTTAATATGCAACAAGTTGAGTTGTGTGAGTTGTTTTGCCTTTTTGGTAGTGCTTGGCAGAAATTTCGCATGTTATCGCAAGTTGTCAAGTGTCAGCGATACGCAAGGGGAACTAATAAAACGAAACACGCAACAAAAAAAAACAAATATATATAAAGCACATTTGACAAAACGTGTTAAGCTTAAAAGAAATAAACATTTAATAAATACAGCTAGAGCAACATTGAGCAATGATTTTTTGATTGGCTTTCCATGAGCTGCTTATCAAAAGTTAGTTTGTGAGTCACTTAAAAGATCAACTAATTGACTTACTGCAAAGTGAAGTGTTACTATTTAAATTGAGCTAACTAAAATACATAATGTATTCTATTTCAGTGCATTCATTTAATGTTTACTTTCGCTTGCAACTCGGAACTCGTTTGTCGTTTATCTTATCGAATTTTGCTAATTTGTGGCGATTGTTTGCTTTAAGCATATCACTTTTGAAATAGGCGATTAAGCGAAGACTTTGTAAATGAATCATTGAGGTTTCGGTGTTTACTTTTTCCAGCTTTTTTTTATCAGTTGTGATTGCGACGACGGGCGAAACGCGCACCGTGAAAATTGTTGTCCAGCGTGTGGAGCGCGCACCGGCAAACTAAGTAAACTGTTCGAATGTTCGAACTGAGCGCGTCGAGAACTGCGCTGATGACGTACACATGACGACTGACCAACTGACTGAGTGACTGAGTGACTGACTGACTTGGCTGACTTCGACTGCTTCGAGTGGTTAAGGTGACTGAGGTGGGCGGCTTCGACTATCGACTTAACTGGCATTATGCGAGGTTCTCTTTTAATTTAAACAGTATTTTATGCTGTTGACATATTTTTTGCGCTGATTGATGGCACACTCTCAGAGACTCAAAGAGAGAGAAAGAGAGAGAGAGACACACAGAGAAATGGTGAATTGGCGAATGCCACAACAATGTCTGGTTAATAAGCGAACAGCACACACACACACACACACACACAGGTTGGCTGCTGTGGCTGTTGCACTCAGCTGCTCAAATTGAATTAAAGCTGTTTTACTGCGTCTGCTGCATGCAAATGAGTTTTGCGGGCAACGTCAACGCCTGCGGCGGTTTTGCCATTCAGCCACTCACTTCCCCCTTCGGCTCTCAGTCTCTCAGTTACCTGACCAAACAATTGCAGCCCAGCAAAAGTCAATTGGACATGCACACTCACATACACACACACACTTCACTCCGGACTACCGACGACTGGCTGTCTGACAACTTGTTTTGCATACCAAGCAGCGCCAGTAATGACGTCGACTGCCTGCCTGCCTGCCTGCTTTTCTCGTCCAGGATGTGCTGCCTTATTGTATCACTTCGGGCACAATGCGCATTGTGTGTGCGCTTTGTATGTGTATGGAATACTGTGTGTGTGTGTGTGTGTGTGTCTGTGTACTCGCACGTCTATGATGACTTCCGACCAGCCAAATGCCCAATGGTTACTTGCCACTGCCAGCCGCAGGCATTACCATCAACTAGTTTTAAAAGCTTTTCTTTCAGCGCCAAGCTCAACTCCACTTAGTGTAAGCTCTTATGTGCTATATGCTAGCTTTGTTTCAACTTTCAGTAATTATAATGCAGCTGCATGTTTAGGTGATTGATGTCAAGATGAGAGAACCAAACTAAAATTCTGATTAATTTTTGCCATATACAATAAAACTTTGTGATTCCAAACAATTTTGATGTGATCAGATGAAAATAGTAATAGTTCTTTGAGAATTAATCTAACCTATTTATGAATAAATGTTATAATGCAAAAAAACTCATGCCACTGGGTTTTAGTATCTTTAGTTGACAATTTGGTATATTTTGAATGTAATAGTAATGTATCGATCATTTGGGTATATTTTTGACTCTATGGTATATTGTGAATGTAGTAGTATATCGAAAATCCAAATATACTTTTCGGTATATTTTCGGCAGTATGATATATTTTGAATGTATTAGTTGTATCGATAAACCAAATATTCCTTTCGGCATATTTTAGTATTTATGGTTGGTATTTGAATTGGTATATTTTTCGAATAATCTCACAGTTGAGTAAATTTCTTACTTTTTTCATTTTGTATTTCGCAAAATATTGTTTTGAACACATTTTTAAATAATGTGTATGTTTTTCCACTAATGTTTCAATGAAACGTAGCTGGTTATCGTCAAAATTGACAAATCCTAATATTATAATAAAGGATTATTTTCCAAGTGTTTGGTAAATCGTATCATATGTTGAGAGTGCATTATAGATTATTCACTACAGTGTTAAAGTGCTTACAAGCTCCTCTTTATAAGTAGATAGAAGGATTTAACTAAAATTCACATTGTACTCATATCAAGTATGCTTATTGTTTATTTCGTCGGATTATTGTTGGCACGTATTAAGTGAACTTTGGTCAACCCAAAATGTGTTTTGTTCGACTGACTTCGTACATGAAAATGGCGAAATTATAAATAGTTTATACCTTTTTATACGAATTAACGTCTGACAGTTCATAAACAACGCCGCAGGCAAATTCACATACATAACGTAAACAAATCAAAAATTTATCAATTAGTTGCGCGTTGCCAATAACACAAATCACAATAGACTTGATGAAGCGCCTTTTGATGCCAAAACAGAGAAGAGAGAGCCAAACTGAAGGCTATTTTGTGTGACATTATTTGTAATCCGTGTATGTTAATTGTCTGCGGTTAAAGTTCTTCAGGGTTTATGGCTACTGTTCCGTATAAATAGCCGAAAGCCGACGACTACGACCACGACGACGACGATGGCCGAGCTGTGTTCTATGTGTGTCCTCAATTAAAATTAATTATGCCCAAACGATACGCTCAATAAAAATTTAATTTGCAAAAATATGAGTCAAGAAAATGAGACAACATTTATTTGACATTTAAGTGCTGCACACACTGACAAGAGTAGTCTAAACAAACACATGCATATTACGGCTCGAATAATTGAAATTGAATTTTCAATGATAGAATAGCAGACAAGAAGAGATGACGACGATATCATCTCATCTCAACGCCATCGCCATTGCTTCATCGTCAACCTCATCTTCATCTTTATCCGCATCGTGCACACATTCCCCAACCTCATTTCCATCTCACTATTTTTCCCCCAAATGAATTTCAGTTCATTCTGGTTGTTGTTGCTAGCCACCCCCACAAGCATTTTGGCAAAAACTATTTTTAATCAAGTGCACACACGTTGCTTTGCTTTTGGCAACTGCAACACAAAACACACACACAGAAAACACACACACAGAAAACACACACACACAAAACACACACACACACACATTACGCACACAAATGCTCAGATTTTTGTGTGGCCGGATGTTGTGGACACAGAGAGGAGGGAGAGGAGATGCCAAGCAACCCTTAGCACCAACAGTTAACAAGCAAATGTCCAGAAGTGGGCTTCAAGTGGGCGAAAGAACAATAAACACTTGGCCGGAATAAGCAGAACGTATTCTTGGTACTTATGCTGCCTGCTCTGCTCTGCATTTAGTTTTTATCCGATCGGGCGAGAAATGAAATTAAAAATAAATAGCAAAACAAAATCAAAAGTGTAAAATTCAACTTGTTGGCTATTTGGCCAAGTCTTAGCCGCAGTCGCAGTGGCAGCAGCATTTTGGCCATGTTGCGTGCCAAGTGGAAAATATTTCGCAAGTTTTTCTACATAGTATTTTGTACGTATCAACATTGTATTGTTGTTGTTGTTGCTGCTCGTTCGCTCTACACATTTATTTATTGTGCGAAAAAAAAGCAAAAAGCAACGAAAAAGAAAAGCAGAAAAATAGAAAAATACTAGAGAGCAGATGGGACGAACTATCTTGCCAGCCGGGCAGGCAGCGTGTTATGTTTAGTTTTTGTACATTTAATTTTGTTATTGGTGTTGTTGTTCCTTCTGTTGCCGGCTAAACAATAAAAAAGCATAATAAGCAACAACAACCAAGCGTAGAATGAACATTTTTTGGCAAACAATTCAGGGCTAAATATTTTGTTTATGTGTTTTTATCACACACAGCAGAATCAAAACTTTTATAAAATACATCAACAACAACAATAACAACATAGAAATTCGAAATCCGCAGCCAGATCAGCTGAGACAGCCCATATCTTAGTTGGCATTCCATTTGTGGGCGGGCAAGCAGCATCACCTGATTAGACAAATCACAGCGCAGATCATAAGAGTTGCCTATTAACGATGAGTGCGTATAAATATTTATCTTACTAAGTTCAAGTAGCGTCAAGGACGTCATAGATTAGATTTGAATTTATAACACTCTTAATAGACAACGGAAAGCACATGATTTCACTTCGATGATAATCATAAACGCTTCTTATAAAACCAAGGCACTTGTTTACTCTAAACTAATTCGAAACAATTAAATTGAAGAGATGGATTACTTGCAATCTAAAACAAGGGTAGTGAAAGTTTATCTCAGTTGCCTAATTATTTTTATTTATTTGACTAAGAAAGTGAAGGAATAAAATACTTCCTTGAAAACTTTCTCTCATGAAGTACAAATTTCTTTGAGTTTGCTTCAAAATAGTTCTAATTTATTGACCGCAAAATGATAAAATGATAAAATGTTTATTTGACTAAGAACAAAAATAAAATTGCTTCTTTGTAAACTTCCTCTCTTTAAAAATAAATAATATATAACTCAATTTTTCTCATTAAAAGAATTTTTTTGTTGGTAATTATAAATTGCGCTAGTTGTATATATCAAATAACTAAAACACTCATATTTATATTTATTTGAAGAATTTAAAGAAAAATGTAAAGAAATAAAATAAATTTCATGTAAACTACCTCTTTATAAAGTTTATTTTTCCTAGTAGAAATTATCTAATTCTACTATAACGCTTACCGCTAAGGTTTGTCATGCACTCAATATATGTATATAAGCATTAGATTAGAATAAAAATATAAATTTATAATGAAGGTGAAATAACAATATTTTCTATAATTTTCCTCTTTCTATAATCTCAAAATAAGTAGAACTTAACGATATATGTATTTCCCAGTAATAGTTATCTACTTTAAGTGATTAATCATTTTGTTTGCTAACAACTTTCAATGATAAATAAAAAATGATTTTGTTCGCTTATCAGTGCAACATGCATTAAACAAATTAAACTCTTTGCGTGGCTCGTAAAATGAAGCAACTAAATCAAATTAAATTAGTTTGGGGTTGAATTGGGGAATAACTTCACTCGCTTGTTCAGCATGACGGCAGAGTGGAAGGCTAAGGTGGAATTCAGGTGTTTCCCATACACACACACATGCACACGCACACACACACATTGCAAAAATGGTTAATTATGCATGAAACATTGAAATAAGAAAAGAACTGCCACACACACGCAACAACTGAATAATTCATTTTGGGCAACAGCAGGCGAAGTATTTGTTGATCGCTCGCTCTCGCTTTCGCTCTTCCTCTCTCTTTCTGTTCGCTCTCTTACTTTGTTCGCAGCGCTTTGATTGTTCAGCGCGCGTTTGTAAAACAAACAAACAAACAACTCGGCACACTGTGCATACAACAACAAAAACTACAACAAATCGCTCTAAGGCCGCGCATTAGCAGCAAATAATTTGTGTGCCTAATGACGTCGACTTAGACGTCGACGTTGATGTTGACGGGCCTTTCCAGACGCCAACAAAAACAACAATAAGAGAGCAGCAACAACAACAACAAAAGTTTTTGGCCTGGTCAACAACATTTCGTTTGCAATTTGCACAACACAACAAAATTCTGACAGCAACGGTCAAGTTTGTTGTGCTATTGAAAAGATGGCCTAGCATACCCTTTTCACTTACATAGGGTATAACAGCTCATCTATCAATTAGAGGCTTAGAGTTAGAGAGGTATGCGGGCAGTCAATACATCAAGTATCCTCTTGCTTCTGCATAAATTATTGGTCAAGAGATGCACAGTGGGGCAGTGATAAGAATAATAACTATAATATATATTTATAAAATGGTTGATTGCTGACAAAATATTTAAGTTATGATTACTATTTGCTAAATATTCAAGAATATTACAATAATTAGGATAGTTTATGAGACACATAGAAAAAAAAAACCGTTAAAATGAATATTAAATTACAATAAAATAAGTGATCAAGCTAATTTTCTACTTAAAAAGATTAATTTAATGAAAAACAATGTAAGGAACTTCATATAAGATTTGATGAGGAAAAAATGTTTACAAGAATCGCATAAACCAAATATATACAAGACTAAAAAAATATCGTTAATTTCAGTTTATAAATATTAAAGTTAAAGCTCTAAAGTTCGAGGGAAAAAGTATTTACAATACCCTACTAAATCACATATATTTCTAACCAATATATCGTTAATATTTAAGTGAGACATACTAAATATTATTTATAATTTGGTTATGCGAATTTTCAAAGCTGTCATCAACATAATTTACGGTAAAAAGTAATTGTAATATCGCAGTAAAATACATATATTTCACCCAAAATATTGTTCATATTTAGGTTATTTATATTCAATATTATTTATATCTTAATTATGCCAAAAGTTTGCACTACTATCTGCATAATTTCCATAATTAATTCAATTTATGCAATCCTCTCATTAATAATATGCTGTGCATACATTTCAAACTCCCCTTCAACTATTTTAATCACTTCATCGAGTGTATTCCTTGCATCGACTCGATTTTGCTGCCTTAACCTTTGTTGTAATGCGTAACACAAACAACCACAACTAGATACACACACACACACTTGCGTGTTTACATCTGGATAGACAGAGGCATACAACCTTACCAGCCGCATTTGTAATCTTTTATGCTCACAATTAGCTTGCGTTAACTTGGCCGAATGAATGAGGCGCCAAGCCAAGCCAAACAACAACAAAAACCGAGTTGTTTAATGCATCCGCAACTTACCTGCAAAGAGAGAGAAAGAGAAAGAAGGAAAGGTTAGCATATGAACATATATCAACTGAGTAGAAAGAGTAGAAAATAACAGCAAAAACATGAACATCACATATCAACTAATTAGGCGCCCACATTGCGCATACGCCGCGTTGCGCTTTGCCGTCAACGTTACGTTTGTTGGTCAACGCACTCTCAAGGCTGATGTCGCCGGCTGATGCTTGTGGCGAAAGCAGCTGCAAACATGTCGCTAATCATAATTTTTGATCTACAAATTAATTAACGATGCTTTCGGTGTGCTCGAGTGTGATTGCAATTTATTGGACACCAATTGAGACGAGAATTTCATTCATAAACATTAAAAGGAAGAACCCGCATCGCATCGCATGTAAATTTATTAATTGCCAGCAAATGTTGCGCGTTTTCTAATGTTGTGTGTTGAGTGTGTCGTCAACGTTGCAGTTGCTTTCCTCCTCCCACCACCGCCTCCTCCCTGCGCCATCATTTGAACTGAAATTCACAAGCCATATTGCAGCTCTCAAAAGTTCAAAGTTGCACACAAAATCTTGAGAACATAAAAGTTTTTCGCACGTTTTGACTGTGTTGCGATTCGGTATTATTCATAGCGCATATTTCGACGGTTTGGCAATAACTGAGCTCCTCCTGACGGCGACGTCAACGTCGAGCGTCGAGCGTCGACGCTCACAAATTGAAATAAATAATTGCAAATATTATTGGGCACTCAGAGCGCATGCCAAATGGCAACAACTACATAACAACAACAACTACAATAATGGCTAACAAAAATTCGACTCGCATAGTTTCGCAATAAATTTGCAATGACTCAACATTTGTGCAAAACGAAAAATATATAACCATAAAAACAAATATATTACACTCGGCTCGTGTAAATGTAAAATACAATAAAAATCCGCAAAAGTGTATAAACAAATAATAGATAGATTATACATTTTGACAGCGCACACACAGCAACAACAATGAGTAAATCGTTGAAGAAGCCATCGAAATATTTATAAACTGTAATCGGACTGTATAGCAACCAGGCTAACAAAGGTAAGAGATAAATAATTGACAAGTCCCAAAAAAGGTAAAGGTAGGTTATCTGTACTGTAAATAGTAAATATATTTATAAACTTTTAAGTTTGAGGAATTTAATTTAGTTCAATAATCTAATGTGGGAAATCCAAAAAATATGAAATATACCGAAGTCGATATTTGGTATCTCAAAACAGTATTATTCTCAAAATATACCGAATTAAGATACCGAAATACTAAAATATACCAAATGCTATACTTGGTATATCAATATACTATGACCTTCAAAACATACCATAGAGTACAAAATATACCAGACTGCCAACCAAAGCAGCTAAAGTCCGACTTACAACATTTTTATTAGAATCGTAAAATAAGTAAAATATAACGACAATATCAGAAGCCACCGAAATATTTATAAACTCAAAGGTAGAAAGATAAACAAGGCAAAAAAAAAGGCATTATAACTATACACGAAGCAGTTTTATTATACCTGCTAATCAAACATATATTTTTATAGATTTTTCTATGAAGGAATTTAATTTAGTTCAAGCATCTGCTGCGACATGTTTGTCATCCCATCGATAAGTCCCTTATTTATCTCATTTATTTGTCTATGCTGTATTTTTGTCATGCTTCTTTGACACACACACACACAACAAGCACATCTGGTAGTCTGTTTGTAAGGAGTATTTGCACAATTGCATTGTTAAAAGTATTTGTTGTGGGGCTTCTGAATGATCCTGCACTTCAATGGACATACTACATGTTCAGTGCAGTCTCTTTTGAAAGCAGCCCTAGTCAGGTCAGGTCAGGTATTTGTTCGGTTTTGCTTTGGGCCATGCAACAAGCAGTTGCCAAACCTATGCACAGCTTCTTCTTCTACTTAAGGCCACAGCCACAACCACACGTCAGCAGCAAACACACACACATAGAGAAGTGTGTAAACTTTATGACCAAAGCGAAAACTACAAACTAGAAGTAAGTACAACAAAACTGCAGTTGTGGTCGTACATTTTCTTGGCTCTACGCTGATTGTGTGTGTGTGTGGTGTGTGTGCGTGTGGGTCAATTCGATTGAATTTATGCGTCTCACGGCCGCCGTGAATTTTCAACTGAATTGAATTACGTTAAATTCGATTTTGAATTATTTATATATTGGATTTGTAGCAGCAATTCAGGCAGGATACGTCCTTGAATCTGGCGCCATTCGGCTACGCTTTTGCCGTTTGGATAAGTTGACTTTAATGCAGCGAATCTGCGAATCTGTGAATCTGTATACCAAATCCGTATCGCCATTCCACGACAGATTTAATTAAAAACTACCGAAATGAGTTGCTGCCCACCCTCACCAACAGCAACAACAACAACAAAAGCCCTGTGATTTATGGGCAGCGCCCGACACACAAAAAAAAAACAACTGAAAAGAAATCATCTTTCTGTTCTGCGCTAATTTCGCTCGTTGCCTCAAAAAATTTGCATGCTAAATTTCACGTAATGGGAAAATTTAGAAGATTTTCATAATTTTCACACTCGAAAGCGCGACGATTGCGGCAGCGTACGTTATTTCTTAATTAAATTTATTAATTGCACACAACATGAGCCAGCCAGTACAACGCGGCGTATGCGCAACGCCCACAACACCCACTGTGCAACGCACACACAGAAATATGCGAAACACCCCCGAAAACACAAAAAAATGGAAAAGAAAAATAAATAATATAAAAATACAAATAATAATGTTGATGATTTATCTATGCGATGATTTCTTTATTGCGCTATTAAGGAAAGTTTTCGAGTTCGTTATTGGCAACTGCAAATCTCAAAACGCTGGCGACATTTGTACGTCAAACAATTAGTCTCAAGTGGAGCGAAGCTGCCTTTGTGTGTTGCCTGTGCCTCTGTGACACACTCAACATGAATGCGAATGCGAATATAAATATGAATATGCATATACATATATTGAAATGGAGGGAAAAACAAAAACCGCAGGGGTCCCTAAAGACAACAACTGCTAGAGAGAGAGCATGAGTCGAGAAAACTGTGACAAATGCCAAAGTAATTGAGTGGCCTCACCAAACGGCAAATGCAGGCAAAATAAGAAGAACCAATTCTATTGCCAACAGCGCAGACAGGTGAGGGGGTGGTGGCTAAAATGACTAAAAGTGTGGGAGAGCCAAACAAGCCTTGGTACCGTGTGACAATTTTCAATTTAATTCAATTAATTAGATGAGATTTTGAATGCTTAAAGCTGAAATAAAGCAAAGAATTTTATGCTGAGTTTATACTATAATAAATAAATAATAAAGTGCCAAACTACCTCATTTAATCCCACTGCTAGGGTATTTGAAAATTTACAAGATGTTAAGCTATGTCAGCGAAACATCGCACAACAGATGAACGGAAAGCCATCAAGCGATCAGCGCCACCCGCTGCAACAGCTAAAACATATTGAGCTATTTGCTACAATGTTGCGTGTAAATAAATGACTCTGGCAGTTGTTGGCTTATAATGTAAACCTACAAACTAAATACGAGATGCGATTGAAAATCATTGCTAGAGATGCGTTGTTGTCCCTTGTGCCACAGGTGTTTGTCTTGTTCAAGAATTTACAAGCCTATTCTATGTGAAAAGAGCGAACAACTAGGAAAGAAAGAGAGATAGAGAGTGAGGGAGAGAGAGAGCAGCGACCGTTGCATGGCGTTAAAATATTTGCAAGCTGTTTTCAGCTTTTATTTTCGGCCATTTTGCTGCTGTCGCTTTGCTTCATTCGCTTCACGAACAGTTTGAAAACGTTTTTCATTTTGGCTTTTGTTATTTTTATAACGTATGCATAATCTGTCTGATTATTTAACTTGCGCTAAATACAAATATTTAGAAATATTTTGTAGCAATTTTTATGTTATTTTTCTTGGCTTCTATTCTTTTCTTTGCTATTTTTTTTTTCTTTCTTTCTTTCTGTTGGTTGGTTCTTTTGTCATTTGCTTTTGCTCAACTTTGCGCTGACAAAAATGAGGGTCATTAAAGTATATATAGCCTTAAGTCTTTAAGATCTATATATTATGGTTGCTTTTTTACTTATTTGCCAGACTTTGGCTTAGGCATCACAAATTCTCATTGTTATTTGTGGCCTACAGGTGGGCAAAAAAGACAAAATCAGAAATTGGCAAAATGAATATCATTGCATGTAGTATCGAAAGATAAAAAAACTTTTCTCTTTACCCATACTATTTTTTATTTTATTATTATTATTGTTTCGTAACCTTGAAACCCAATGAGAATATTTCAATAGGATTGTCTCGAGAGACGCCCACAGAAAACAGTTTGGCTGGCCTCATAAACTAATTTCTCAAAATTTCTCGTTCAACTAAAGACCGGCCGGCATATAAGTATCTCGATGTTGATATAGATGAATAAGTATAATAAGCATTTAGAAAATAACTAAATACTTAACACGGCACAGCATTCAACATTTGTGCTGATAATGATTAATAAATCTAAGCACTTCAGCACAATAAAAGAAACAAACAAACAAACAATCGAAACAGCTGCCGTCTGGCCAATCTCTGACTAATATACTATATACTATATATATAGTTTAGTATAATTAATGTTTAGAGACAATAGAATCACTAAAGAACTATAAAGTACTAAAAGCAAGCAATATATATTAAATGATTTGTGATTTCTAACATAATAAATTGTACAAATCATAGTATATAATTATTTATTTGTGGAGGTCAGTGAACTAAATGCTTAAAGAAAAAATTTCTATTACATTGAAATAGAGTGCTTGTTAAGCGAGTTTGTTGAGCTAATCCTTGGCACACTTATCACCTATGGCTCGACCGATTTATAGCTGCAAGCATAGCATCAAATGCAGCCATTAACATTAAATCAACTAATTCTCCATTAAGCAGAAAAAAACAAAGTACAATTTAACAGGCATCGGCAAACATAAATTATAAACATCACATAAAAAACTCAATTAAGATGCGACGACGGCGCTCAAAATGTGAAACATGCCTAAAAGTGTCTGCAGCACAAAAATGCAATAAATAAACAAAACACACAAATAAAAAAGAATCAAAATATATATGAGCGAAAAAAAAACAAAAGCAAATGGCAAATGACGCTAGAAAATTTGACAAGTTTTGGCCGCCCGTTGGGAGCCGCCAAAGTGCAGCGCCATTTAACACATGCGGCAAATTAAGAGCATAAATATAAAAATAAGAAATAAAAAAAAACGAGTCAAAGACAAATACAATTAGCAGAGTAAGAGAAAATGGGCAACCCACGCCACAAGCTGCATATGGGAAAATATGCAAAAACTGAACTGGAAAAGCGAAATGCAAAAGCACACGACAGTTTGTCAGTCAGCTTGATAAATTTGAATGGAATGAAATTAATTAAAAGCCTGTAAATCTACAAAAAGGCTGCGCAATAAAGTTGTCAACTTATCGACCAACTTATTCAACTGACTGACTGACTGATGGACAGACAGACAGACAGACGGAGAGACTCAAAGACAGATGAACTGACTCACTGAATGACTGAAGACTGGCCACAGATTATGATGGATGTGTGTGCGACATTTGCCAATTGTTCATGTTTTTCACATTTCGCTTCACTCGCACTTTGCCTTTAATTTTCCTGCATTAACATTAATCATCATTGTTTATGCCAAACAGCAAACCCAACAACAAAAAGACAACGACCAACAAATATTTTGTCTATTTCATTTGCAATTTATTAGCATTTAATTTATTTATTATTTCTCTGCATTTCATTTTGTGGACAACGCATTCTGCTTTCATTTTTCATCATATCTTTCGCATAACTTTTAATTAATTTCGCATTTCTCATCAGCATTTTTTGTTTGTTGTTTTGCTCATTGGAATTTCATGGAAGATTTAAGATAAGAATTTTAAAGCAATTTTAAGCATATTCATATATTCTCAAATCTGCCCACAATGAACTTGGGTAAATGTGATTTAAGTATCAATATATAGGAAAATTTATGCAGTTCTTTTTTATTTTGAAAAAGTTATCGAAACTCAAACCTTTCTATAATAGAGAGAACCTTTTTCAAAGTTGGCAAACAAAGTTTGGGAGCTGAACGTATTAATATGCCAGATTAATACATCTGTCTCTCTTGGATGCTGACTAAAATTGGGACACATTCGCGCCCACTCGAATGCTGTAAAAGTCATCTAGCATTTTCCCTACATTTTCTACATACGCATATCTGTGTGTGTGTGTGTGTGTGTGTGTGTATCTATAATTATTTAGTGTGTGCTACCTTAAGGCACACAGCGTCAAAGGTAAAAAGTTTTTCTTGTGCGGGGCGCGCATAACAACATTCGGAAAAGTGAAAATGGAACGCAACAAATCTTGTCCAAAAATAGACGACAGCATTGGGACACAGAGAAAGAACTGAGTTCAGTGTTGACTTTTGTGTTCGCAGCAGTCAACTGAGGCGATTGAGTGCAAAAGTTGTCAGCGCAACTTGTTCACGCATTGTAACTAAGTATCTAAGCTGATTTCCAGTACAGGACAAAAAGCAAAAGGAGCTGGGAGCTGGAGCTGAAGCATCATCAGCAGGACTTCCCACGCTCTAGAATTTGCCCATTGAACTTTGCCTTCGTTGGCGGCGTCATTGCACAAGGCCAAACGGAAATGGGCAACAGTTGTCAGCGTTTGGCCACCTTCCCCCCTTCAAATTTTCATCTTCTTCAAATATTTACTTGGTATGTGGTATGTAGTGTGTGCGTGTGTATGTGTGTGTGCGTTATGTTGTGCGTGTGCGTGAAAATTTTCCACGCTTTTCGCTGGACGGCGTAAATCAAATGGGGGCGCTGCATTTGCTTTGATGGCAACTGTCAAAGGCATTTGACAAGATTTTCAGTTATGTACGGGTTTTGGTCAAAGTTTTCCCCCTCCAAAAGCTTTTTTCCATCAGCTTCTTGGCTACCTTCAAGTTTGTTGAATTTTATCACAAAGTCAAAGTTACATTCTCAAATCTGCTCAAAGAGAAATCAACACGCACACACACACACACACATAACAACACTCACTCACACACACAATCATAAATACTTTTAGCCACAGGCTTGTCGCTTTGCCTTGTTCTTTATTTTTATTTTTATTGTTTTCTTTTGTTTTCCTCGCTTCAGTATTCTTTTTTCTTTTTTGGAAGTTATTTACATGTGCTGCAGTCGCCTGACAATTGACAGCACACCCTGCCACGCCCCCCATTGGCCACAGTCACCGCCCACACACACACAACAGTCAAAGCAAACTTTTCAGCCAGCGGTTATTTGGCGCAGTCGGCTAGTCAGCATTTTTACCAAGCGTTTAAATTTGTTGACAACATGTTGCGGCTGATTGTTCAGACTCTTCTCTGTCTCCCTTTCATGTGCTCTTTATCACTGTTTCTCTATCTTTCCACCTCTGTCTCTGTCTCTCATGCCACCCCTCAAATGCTGTGCTATCTCTCGTGTCTGTTACAGTTGAACAAATCGATTGATTGATTTCTCAGGTGTGTTCGATTGCGCTGACGCTTTGCAGAAGGCCGCCGCAATGATTCTATGCTGCGACCAATGATGCCATTTTAGCTGTTTTCAAGCTAAACTACCATAGCAAATTATTGCCAAGATATATGTATTTTTAGAGTTACCATTTGTGATTTCTTTTCATTTTTTAGTCATTAAGAGTTAGAATTTAAAGTTATTAAAATTTTGTAAAAAAAAAAATCTAAAGACTTTTCCTAATTCAATTATTAAATAAGATTTATTTTAAATTGTAATAAAATGTATATTATTTAGTTATCAAATTATAATAATAATTGAAATTAGATGGCATACTCTAAATTTAGAAAAAAATTGTAATAGTCCAATTAATCTTAGTAGAACTCTTTTAATTTCTTTTAAAGGGAAGCGTCTGCCAACTGTGCGAAGTACTATTGACAAGCATTTTATTATTTATTTAAATCTATAAATTTTTAGCTATTTTAACGAAGGAGTATAAACATGTGTAATAGACCCTTCATTTAATAAAGAAAAGGATCTATAAATGTTAAGTCTACTATGTTTATTCCCAGTTCAAAATAACAGCTATAAATTTATATTCAATATAATAAAGAAACTTAAACATGTTTAATATACCCTTTTGCACTCTTTGTTTAAAAAGGGTCTCAAAATGTGAAATCCACTTTGTCTATTCCCAGCTCAATTGAGCCGTATTTTCATCTATGCTCACTATCTATGTTACATTTAGTTAAGTAGAGACAAAGGTAGTTCAGCTTGATTTAACAGCTTTTAGTAGCTTTGCTTTGTCAGAGTGTAGCAAATATTTGTGAATAGATATGAAATAGTTCTGTTGACATCGCGACTAGCGTCTATTTGTGAGTGTGTCTGCCTCAACAAACTGCAAAACACTTACTGACTGACTGACTAACTGTCTGAGTGACTGACTGACTGGCTGAGTGTGTGTCTGGGCATTTTATAGAGCTTGGCAAACGTCAAAGTGATGCGCATTGAATGCGTTTGGTAGAAACGACCTAAAACCTAAATACGGCGCTATTTTCGAAAGTGCTTTCAAGTACGCAAAAAATGCGCCTTGTCGTTTGATGTGCATCAGTAGAGAACCAAACAGAACAGAACAGCAGCAGCACAGCACATTACACAAAAGCAAAAGAGACCGAGAATATATGTCTGAGCAGATCGATGCTGCATTGAAGCATTGTCGCTGACCAAATGCGCAAAATAAACAAAGCCAAATCAAGTCATAAAATGGAAAGGATTTTTTTTTATGTGTTTGGCCAGCAAAATTAATTACAAGAAAGCAAAAGCAAAAGCGATGCCAATGCTAGACTAAATAAAACTTGCACAAAATGCGAGAAACAACTGAAAAGAAAGCCACAAAAATAATAATAAAAGAATCAGACGACAGAAAAGGCGAACAAATGCTGTGCATTTTTTATGCAGGGTCCTAAATAAACAAGACCAAAAACTGCACGGATACGAGGAGATTCCCTCCGCTTCCCTTCCCTCTTTCCTATGCCAGCCCAGCAACTTCGCAACTCATCTCTTGACTAGTCTCAACGCAGAGCTGTAGGCCGAGCCAAAATGAAAATTGCATTAGAATCTTTGTTCATGCATGGCCACGACATCGTCAGTCAGCCTATCTGTCCGACTGTCCGTCCGTCTGTCTGTCCGTCTGTCTGGCTGTGACTGCGTGCCAAGTTATTTGCATTGCTGTTGATGCTGATGCTGTGGCGTATCTTTGAGATACAAGTGCGTGGCATGCGCGTATTTTTGCGCTTATTTGGGCTAAAAAACTTTGCCGTTTGGGGCTCAACATGGCTGACAATGCTTAGATTTGCATGCCACAGCTCTGTCTCTCTCTCTCTCTGTTGGCGCTGCTGTTGCTGCTGCTTTTGGGCTGACAGTTGGCTCGTGTCGATAAAATTTGTTGCTGCCCCGAGCTGGCTTAAGTGGCGACGTTCTTGTTGCCCCATCTATTTATAATGCTGCTGGCCGATCCGCCAGCAGTCAGTCCCCATCCTCAGTTCTTGATCTTTGTCTGAGTTTTTGTGTGCCGCATAAATAAAAACTAAGCGAAGCAAACTTAAAAATGGATATTTATCCACCATACAGCGAGCGGAGCGCGAGCGCATAATAAAAGTTTTAAACAAAAACCATCTTTCGAATAAAACCCCGACGAAAATACAAGAAAAATCTGCACAAAACTCAAATTAAATCAAGAATCTAATAAAAATAAGAAACTAAAATATGTCTGCAGCACACACAAACAACATAAAAATGTCATGCCGAAACTCAAATACTCTACTGCGATTTATTTACAGAGAAGAAGATTTCTTCGATTTCTTTATGGGCAAACACAGTAGTCGTAACCTTTTTCTATTAGTGACAAATTTCTCAATATTCTGGGACATAGAGCATAAAAGAAGCTGGCAATAACGGACAGTTTAAAATCAAATTACGCACATAATTTATATTCAAAACCTCAAAACAAGAACAAAGTCGAAATAAAAACGAGAGACACACACACACACACACACAGACTGACTGCACACCTCCAGATCTAAAACCGAGAAATTTCGACTGCAAAACTTTTATAGTCCGCCCTCAACATTATGCTAGCTGTCCCCTCGTCTTTCCCTCCCCCCTCTCTCTGCTAGCAATTGCCACGTCGACGAGTCTGTCGTTTTTGTTAGAATGGAGGGGCATGGCATTGTGACTGTTGTTGTTGTTGTTGTTGTTATTGTCGTCGTTGTTTGTTTGTTGCTTGGCTCTCGACCATTCAATATTTGTCCTTCATTTGAAAGTCAAATGCGTGTGGAGGCAAAGAAATCTGTTGCGCCATGGTCGATGTATCTGTCTCTCTGATACTGGGACTGGGAAGTTCTTTGGGATTGCCTGGGTATGGGTTTGGGATATGGTGGGATTGGTGTTGGCACTGACACTGTTTTCTAGCCCTGGACACACGGCGACACTCACGACCTAAGCAAGAGATTTCTATACACAATAAAGTGGAAAAGAAAAGGGAATACGCTACTAATATACTCCCTGTAGTTAGATATTTTAATTTTTTCAGTATTATCTGGTATTATTTTAGTATTATTTTAGTATTATTTTAGTATTACTTTAGTATTATTTTAGTATTATTTTAGTATAATTTAAGTATTATTTTAACATTTCTATACTAGCAACTTATTGCAAACTTAATTATAAATATTGCGCATAAAATGATAAAAAATATTAGCATAACACTAATACTAAAGTAATACTATAAATACTGAAACTAATACTAAATTACACTAAAATAATGCTACTTTAAAATACTGAAAACTATAAAATACTTCAAATATACTGAACCAAACTTGTGAAGGTATTTAAATATAATATTAAAAGGAATGTTTTTATTATATATTAACTTAAATGCTTAAAATTGTATGGGATCTAACAGTACTAAATTACACTAGCTGAACTTTAACAACCTAAGTAAACTCTTTTACTTTTACTTTTTAATTATACTAATAATCTTTATGAAATATTTGCAACAAGAGTGTTAAACAAGTGTTAAAAGCTTAAGCTGTCAAAAGTGATTTTAATAAAATTCGTTAAAATTTGCGACGTTTTCTCCTAATAAAAATATATAGATTCTTTCATAGTACACCCCTTGTTTTATTTTACGACTACAGGGTATTAAAAAATATAATGAAAAGCGAATGAAAACCGGCAGCAGACAAACCAAAGAATGTATGTGAAAAACATAACATAAATTCTAAAAAGCCTGACAAGCATATACACACATTAAATGCCAGCCACACACACACACAAACACACAGAAGCACACACCGAACACACACACACGCATAGCAAGATAAATAATAAAATAAAGTTGATATAAAAACTACGAGTCGAAGATGAGTCGGAAATTGGTTTAAAAATAAATGCAGGCACATCAAAATTTATGATCATTATATGATATAGCCGACACTCCAACGCCAACTCGAATTCGAATCAATTTCAAGCGATTAACAACATTTCGCCCGCACCCGAGAGTGCCAATCGAATTTTAAGTACAATTGTATTTAGCGTAGTGAGTGTGACTAAATCAACGCATCGATCGTATAAATGTTTTCGAGTAAACGGAATGTAAACAACAATTGCTGGATATGGGAAATGGGAAATGCGCAAGTACAAAACCGAAAAAAACACCAATAAAAAAGTCAAATAGCATGACAGGCCAAGGCAGAAAAACAAATGAAATGAAAATGAACATGAATGGAAACTAAACAACAAGTCAACGAGAGCAATTTATGCACAAATGAACAAATTTCCACACACAACACACACCACACACTGGCCAAATTAGTTTGGCCGAAGACCGGGCGACTGACCGGGCGCCATCAATTAACCGCAAGGTGGCAAAAATCGAAATTGATCGAAATATGGGCATCATGTGAATCGGCCATAACAATCGAAAAATCCAATTCCCAAATCCAATATCAAATCCAATACCATAATGTGTTAATTGCCATTTAAAAATTAGAAAGAAGGAAAAAAAAAATCAGAGCAAATATTTCTAAGGCGCCTCAAAGACTTTGCTGAGTTACATTTTCATTATGCTGCGTGCCACGATTTTTTCCATAATTTCCATATTTATTTGTTGTGCTTTCAAATGAGGACACAAACGGCCGACTGCTCGCCGAGCTAATGGCAACAAATTGCCAAAATGTCAATGAACCAAACAAAGTGTCTGCATATGCTTCGAAGAGGCGTGGCAGGGTTCGCTATTATCGAGCACAAAGTTCAACGATTCCGCACACACTTCTTTCATCGTTGGCGTCTTTTTTTGCAGCAGAAGCAGCAACAGCTTGTCAGGAAACGATTTTCAATTAGCTGCCAAACAAACTGAGTCAGTATATATTTATTTTCCCAGAGATTTTGGTCAAATACTTGCAGCACAACCCGAAACCAACAAATGATAACAAGAACAGCAACAGCAACGACTGCCTCAAGGCATTCGCATTGTTGATCAACTTAGCGCGTGTGTTTGTCCAGGTTCTCGGCTTGACCAGGCTAAGGCCAGCGGCTGTCTTTGAGCGCTCTCTCTCTCTCTTTCTCTGTGTTTACCTTTAAGCGGGCAAGAGTTGGATAAACTTTACCCTGACGAAACTAGAAAGAGGTTGTCACAACAATGGCACAATCAGAGTTCGCCAGCAGCTCTCAACACGTGTCGAACCTCTCAAGGTAGCTTAAAGTTTTATGCCAAATTAAAGAAATATTCCATAAAATGGCCCCAATGGCATTATTAACACAAAATATGGAAACTAAGCTATTAAATATTATTAAGCTGGCAATGTTAAAGTTTTCTCTACTTAATTCAAGAATTAATTTAATACTTTACAAAGAATATTACTCAATAATGGAAACGAGTGCTGTGATTCATGTAAAGCGCTGACGAATTCTACGCTCTAAAATGTCATTATATTCGTTGCTATGCATAGGTCACAAAAAGTCATAAAGTTCACGCTCGATTTAGGCACGTTGCAGTCATTTAAAGCTTGATATAAACCATAATAATAACCGTATTTAATAAGTAAATAAAAAGGCACGTTGTAGACAGAATTTACGATCGATTCGCGACGATTTTATTCACATTGTTTTCACAAAGTATTTGTTTTAATTTAAAACATATTGCATGCAAATTGTAAAGTTCTGACCGCACTGCAATAGTTTTCCCTTAGTCAACCTCAAAACTGCGGCAAGTAATTCCATTTAAGAGGCGCACGGTTTACGTGAACGTGAACGCCAACGCCACACAATGTTGGCGCGGGGAGCTTAGGACAACTTAAGGGCTTAAGCGATAGATGGCGCCACCAGCAGCGAGAGAGCGAGAGAGTGACAGCGACAATGTGTGTTATGTGCGCATTGCACATACGCCCAGTTGGCCAGCCAAAATTACTTTTTATGCCCTTTTAAGTTGACAACTTTGCAAAGGGGTTGAAATCGGAATGGGGGGACGGAGTGAGGGATAACTTTTCCATTAAGACAACAACAGGAACTGCAGTGGCGACCTCAGTTTGCGGATGCCACGAGTCAACATTAAAATAGTTTGGGGATTTGTATTTATGTTGATTGCATTGTCGGTCCACGTAACTGACATGGACAACAACCAAGTGAGTGTGTGTGTGAGCGAGTGGGATTTGTGTGAGAAATTGAAAAGTTGATGCCACGTACCGCCTGCTGTCTGCTGCCCGTGCTGCAGATTTGTAGATTTGCTCTGCCAATGCACGAGAGTTGAATGCAATTTTGTGCCCTGACACATGCAAAAACTGCTATGCCAAATGGCAAACTGAGAACTGAAAACTGCAACGTGAAAAGTTCAGAGTGCAAAGAATCAAACAGTAAAGTGCCAGTATCCAAGTGGAGGACAAGAGCAGAGTAGTTGTAGTACTTTCTGCTGGACCAAAACATGTACGCAAATCAACAACAACATTGCCAACTACATAAAACAGCAAACTTTATTGCATTCCCCACACGCTGCTGCTGCTCATGACTGTGGCATGCACCTGTTTCAACTTCACTTGAAGCTGCTTTATTTATAGACGTACTGCAGCGCCGCCGCCTGACTATTTGCCATGTTTGACCCACATCAAGTGCCTGACAATTTCTAGTTATTAATATACAGGCCCCAAAGGAGCGCACCTCGAGGCAGGGCCATCACAATTATATCTAGACAGCTGTTGTGTGTGGCTCTTGTTCTTGCTTTTGCTGCTGATGCTGCTTCGCTGGAAATATAGTTATCAAGGCAGGCACAGACTTTAATTGTCAGTCGGCTGCGAAAGGGGGAAACTTTATAATTGCAAAATATGAAATTTGCAACAATTTTTTCAATGTAAAATCTGACTGGATTAAAAAAATAACACACACAGCACAAGCAGCTGCATCAGAACTTGACCAACAAATAAATGCTGGTAACTTGACTTTACCACAGGCAACATTTAGTTATTTTTAGACTGCAATTTCAGCAGTAATTTAGAGCGAAAGCCTCGAAGATATTTTGAGGTTTTTGTGGAAATTGCTTTACTTAATACAATGCAAAAAATATGCAAAATGCAAACCCAAATCTAATTAAATAAAATACTTTTATGGATTAGTTTTAGTAATAAAATGAAGCATAGTTTATGTAATCATAGAATTTAATTTAAGTGAATTTATAGCTAATAGTTTTAGAAGCAAAATGTATGAAGAATAATTTATAGCTTATAGATTTAGTAATGGAATTAATAAAGAATAGTTTATCTATTCACAAAGTTTAATTGAACTTAACTCTGCTTATAGATACTTTTATAGCTCATACTTTATCTATTTATAGAGTTCAATTGAAGCGACTAGCTTCACCTATTTAATCCCTTAAATAGAAGCTGCTGTCAACATGAACATCATAACCTGCCCATTTCAATTTACGACATTTAAGAACAGATGATATCTCGTTTCCATCTCGGAGGATTACATTTCCAATTACTTGCAATCCACACACACACAAATCTCACATCGATCAGCATTAGTTGAGATTTTGCTATTGCAGCTAATTAGACAGTCACATCACGAGTTTCACTCTGAGTCGAATTTCGAGTGGGAATTTTGTGCTGCGACGAACGGGGAGGTGAGTGGGAGTGAATGTTCCTTGGGGACGACGACGATTGCAGCAAAAACGCCTGTTGGCAATTTATCTATATCGAAGTGGCATTAAAAATACAATGACCACACTTCTTGACGTGCCATGGTCAAATTTTTGTGCATTTGTCAAAGTGAAAATAAATCAGAAAACGCCAAACAAAACAAACGCAATGCGCAACGCAAATGACAAATTTTTTTTTGGCTTTTTGGCAATTGTTTTGTTCAGAGTTTGTTCTATTCTATTCTATTTTATTTATATTTGTGTTGATTTTGTTTGTTTTTGTTGTCGTTGTTGTTGTTGTTATTATTGTTGTTGTTGCTTTCACTCTTAGAATAAAAAGAAATGCTTCATGCACCCGAGCTAATGAGCAATGTGACACAGTTTGCAGGACGCCCACGTTTTTTGGCTAGATTAGGCTGTTTTTTAGAGTGTTGAGGATTCAACCTCGATTCGATGACAGCGGCAAAAAAATGTGTGTGCGATGTTATTTAAAAATACCGAAAAAAAGAGAAAAAAATGTGAAATATAAAATGCAAATTTTATGCCACATTTAAAATAGCCGGCGCAATGTTTTGTAATTTATCAACGACCGCCCGCATATAACGAACTGGCAATAAGACGCAATGTGAGGCGTGGCATGGCGTGTGACTGCAACTACAGCTGTGTCGACGACGCACGACGACAACAGCAACAGCAACAACGGCAACAACGGCAACGACGTCGACAAACGTTGGCGAAATTGTTGCAACAGCAATGGCAACGCCAATGCAGACATTTCTTGACACTTCTCTAAATAGTTTTGCGTGCGACGCAATGAAAGAGAGAGAGAGAGGGAGAGAGCGAGCGCAAGTGCGTTTGCCTTGCGGCCACAAGTGACGCAGAAGAAGAGACGAGGGGAAAGACTGTGACAGGGGATGATTTAGACAGCGGGGGCTGCCACACGGTCACTCGAGTGCCAAAATGTCCCCGCACGCCATTAAAAATGTTGCGAAAATTACACAGCAAACTGAAAGGTGTTCTAATGAGGCGTGCGCCGGAGTCTTCAATGTGAGTGTGCGAAAGTGTGTGTGTGGGTGTAAATGTGATGTGGGTTGCTTGAATAACTGTGGCATGAGTGAGATCTCTATGCTTAAAGCGCAAACAAATATGCGATAAAGCATAACCTACTGAGCAAGAAAAAACCGCAACTATTTAATTTAATTTTCTCGTTGTTTCTCGCATTTTCCACACCAACTTTAAACTTGGATAAAGTGTCATACGATTTTTCAAAGAATATTTAATATAAATATATATAAATGATACTTGTAAAAGTGTGATTAAAATAAATGCTGACAAATGCTTTCTTTACGACTGACGATTGCTGTTGCTCCTGTTCAACTTCTCACGACTGATGATCTTCTTTCAACAACTGATGATTTACTACTGACGACTGATGTTACCGATAGCTTAGTGCCTATCGGGTTGGTAACGACAACCGATACCGATAGAGTCTATCGACTAGCCTCCACCTTGCATTATATAATATTTACTTGTATTATATTTACAGACTTAGTATAGAAAAGAGTCTGAAATTATTGGAAACACAACTTTAATACAATTTTCCATAAAACATTTAAAGCCAGCTTCAACTGACTTAAAAGCTAAACATACATATATGTTTCAAATTCATAATTAGCTAAATTTAACATTAATGTTCAGACAAAATATAGAGAATAATTAAGTTGCAAGTTGCATCACAGACGAGTTATAAACAATATTGACAAAATATTAAAGTAAACTCTTCTAAACTTCTAGTTCAAATTACCAAAAAGCATAATTTAACATTAATATTGAGAAAATGTGTATACAACAGTCACATAGACAACAGAGAAATTTAGTAAAATTTAGGCAACTTCTTCTGTCATAAAAGTTCACCATAAGCATAATGTAGTATAAAAATGCATACTAAGCATAGACAAAAGTTGCAAGTTTTTTTTAATTGAATTAAATACAATTTTGGCCAGATATTAGAAACAAAACTTTTAAGCAATTAAATTAGAGTACATTTTCAGCAGCTCCAAAAAGACTGTCAGCTAAACTAAAGACAAATTAATGCAATTTGATTCAAGAAACAACTTTAAGGCAAACTATTTTTAGTTGTGCATTAGACCAACCCTTTCTCAATTTTGATTAGTTTTGAGCAAGTTCAATAACCATAGTTGATACCTGTTCAAAATGGCAAAATCCCATGCGGCGACCCAATTACTCAGCCATTGGCCTCTATTTTAATGCTGCAATCCGCAGCGAATGAGTTCAAAATCAAGGTCGCCCCTCCGAGGCAAAGGAATCCATGCAGCGAGGTGTAGCTGAAGGAAGAATGGTCATGCTACATCATCCATGAGTCGAACTCGCCATGAATACAAATTGTTGTATTTTACAAGCAACAAAAAATAAGAGAGAGAGAAAGAGAGAGAGAGAGATCGAAAAACATGGAAAATGGAATTCCATTTCAATAAAACATCGCTACACACAGCCAATTGCAATTGAAGAGAAACAGTTGAAGCTTATTAAATATATAAAGCCAAATTGCGAGCAGAACATGGAGAATGACCTTAGAGAAGGAGAAGAGAAGTAGAGAGGAGGGGGGGAGTGGAACGCACACATGTTGCACGGCAACGTGGAAGAGCAGAACTTCGATGTACTCGGTAATTGCCAAGAAAAATATTTTTCAATAAGCCAGCGCACAGAAAGCGAAATGAAAAGAATTTAAAAATACATAAAAACAATAAAAACATAAAGGCAAACACACCTGCAGATTGCTAGAGAGATATTGCTATATACAATACAATTTGTCTCAGTATCATTCTCTTTATCTCTCTGACTCTCTTTCTCGTTCGCTGCTTGTAAAACTGGAATGCAAAACACACACACACACACACACAAACTTAGCTTCCTTTCATTCGTTTTTTTTTTTCGCCATTGTTCCTTTTGTTTATTTGCACAAATGCGTGAGCTTTCATTTGGATTTTTTCCGGCGAATTCCGAGGCAGCAGCATTCGCATTCAACGCTAATCAAATGCGGAGGAGGCGCGGCGTAGTTGCTGAAAAACTTCGAGGGAAAACTTTTTGGAAAAGCGAAGCAGCGGCCTGTTGCTCTGTCGAACATATGTCTGCAATATGCAAAAGTAATGCACAAGCTCCCGACAATGGCCGACAATGCTCGTAACCGCCCGTAAACCAAGCCAAATACGAAATACGCGCCTGCCTTCGACTCCCTCTTTCTTCTTCTCTTTTCCCCCTTTTCAATCACGACTCTCTTTAGCCTCGACACAACGTTTTACATGAATTTTGACTTTGGCGTGCACATGTATGAGAGCCTCCGTCTGTGTGTGTCTGCCTGTGTGTATGTGTGTGTAAACATTGCGCAAAACCGAAAACAACAAAATTATTCATACGCCACGTTGTACCGCAGCCACGGCAAAGACGTCAGCGAGACGCGGCTGATTCAGACAGCAGCCAAACGAAATTTGACTACAAAAATGGGCAAAATACAAAACAGAAACAACAGCTTCCATGTGTCTGCTGCTGCTGTTGCTCTCTGTGCATGTATGTATGTGTTTTTGTGTGTGTGTGTGAGTGCGTGTGGCTTTTTCGGCAATTTTGCGGCATGTTTTTCACACTTTGGCGCGCAGCTAGGCCAAAAACAATTGAACACGACGCCCTGGCTGCCATGGATATCAGAGAATTTTTGTTCGTTGTTGCTTTTGTTGCTGCCACTGCCACTGTTGATGATGCAAGTGCAAATTTATTTGCCACTTTGTTGCGCGTCCAGCGGCAATTTCAAATATGTTTTGTTGACTGAAGCAGCCAAAAGGGATTTCAATTGATTTTCATTTGCCACTCGGGCCAAAAACCATCGTAAAGCTCTTATCATCAACTAGAGTGAGTGCATGCACAACAGAACTTTAAATATTTTATACAAATTTGTGCGCTAAAGCTAATACTTTAGCTAATAGCTACAGCAAAGCAGTTCAATTTGTGGGATTATATTTACCAACTATTTTGACAACTTGACAGCAAACTAAAACACAAACATCAAGTGATGGTTTTGGTTGAAGTTTAATGCGATTACCTTTTCAAAAAGGTAAACGATTTAGAGCTTTTGCAGTGAATTGAGTACAAATTTTCTATCTACTTTCTATTCAGATATTAGCATTAATAATAATGTATATTGAAATATTCGACTGTTTAAAATGCACTTTAGACTTTTCTCGAGTCTTAAGTAAAATATTAATATAAATTGTAAACTTTACACAGAAATACATATATGCTTAACTATTTCTATATTCTACTTTATGAAACAAAATAAACATAGAAAAGCATGTTTTCCTATGCAAGTTTACTCAGAAATCAACATTTATCATTTTAGATTATGAATAGAAACTTTAGTTATTGATTTTGCAGTGAATTGTTTAATAAATTTGTCTTTGTTGCATTAGAATTGATGCACAAACATTAAACTGCTTCCAAAGCACTTTTGCATAACAAAATAAACATGGCACAAACATGGAATAAGATTGATTTTAATGATTAACAGTTAACAAATTATAGTGTAAATATTCTACTGCTCAAAATTCACGTTTCTTTAACAAAAAAAACATAGCACACAATATTTAACTATGCAGCTTTATCATTTTAGTTTATGAATGATAGCATTAATTATTGATTGCTGGTGCAGTGAATTGTTAAGAAATTTCACTTCAGTGCATTAAAATTGTTGAACTAATATTCTGATGCACTTTAAACTTTGCTAATCAGCTTGAGGCTTAAGTAATGTGTAACAAAATAAACATAGCAAATATTTTCCCTTTACACAAAACTTTATGCTTATTATTAAGCTTATGAAATACAAACAATTTGGATTGGATGCAGCAGCAGTTGATTTGAGGTGAATTAATGCAGCAAGCTGCCAAGTTGATTATCAAATAAAGCAAAACACTTTAGCCAACTCTTCGCTTTCAGCATGTTAAATATATATAATCGAAATGTGGAGAAATGCTGGAGAAGGCAACAGGAGAAGAAAGCACAGCGTTGGTGGCGTTTGGGGACGTTGGGGCTAAAAATAGCAGCTGCGACACTTACTTAAAGTGTTTAAGAGCACAAACAACGGGACAAACAAACACACAAGCATCACTCGAACACAGCAGCAGCAATAACAACAACAACAACAACAACACCTTGTGCCCCACTCAACACTAAAAATTACATTGAAAATGGCCATAAAAAAAGGCAGGCAGGCAGCAGTCGGAAAAACAACGGGCAACAGGCAACAGAACAGAACAGAACAGAAAAACACGAAGGCGGCCCTTTTGCCTCTTATTTCTCATTTGGCTTTCATTATATTTGATTTTATTATTGTTGTTGCTGTTGTTGCTGCTGTTGATTGTCGCACGACGGCTAATTTTGAGCGCAGTCCGCTGCTTTGCATGTAAATAAAAAAGCCATAAAAAAAAGCAGGCAGGCAAAATGAAAATTCTTCAATTCTTTTATATTTTTGCCATATCAAAGCTAAACTGCACAATATCTAGAAAATTTAGAAATATTTTACTATATCACAGTCTATATAATACTGACTATAGGCAAATCGAAAGGAATCATAAAAATCACAACAACAATTATTTTGAAAGAGTGTCAAGGCTTTTGGGACCACAGAAATTAGTTTTTCTTGCGGCTTTTCCAACTATTTGTAAACAATGCGCATTGTTGTAAACAAGACATTTTACGATTATTTGCTTGTCTCGCACTCTCGATGCTGTTGCTGCTGCCTCCTCCTCCTCCTTTTTAGTGTGATCAATTCTGGGTATTACAATAATTTATTTATTTTTAAATACGTTTGATTTTTGAGGCCTCTGCTTTGTTTTTGGGTGATGGAAATTTCGAACTTTTTATTGTTTCGCCTTAGGCAAATACAAAAGATGATTAATGGGCCCCACTGCGAGCTGCGAGACAATTGTCTAGTACATATTGTTTTTCATTTGTTTCCAATTTTCTTTGATTTTATTTTAATGTTTAACACTTTTGGCCATATGTTTTGGCAAACGTTTAATTCATGTTGTTAGCACATTCCCTTGGCAAAATGTATTAGACATTATTTCTATGCTATAATTGCAAATTGTCTGCATTTTCATCCTTTACATTGTGAGCACAAAACAAGTGAAATATATTATTAACAGCTTGTTAACAAACGAGGGCTCCTCCCAATTGACATTGCTCCCATTTGTGGCAGCAAACTAAATATAAATCCGTTAAGCCCCGCAAATAAATAATAACACAACGAGGCTAATCTAGCATTAAGAGATTCTTAATGTTGACTCAGAATACATGGCAAAAGTTTGTTGACATTTCATTAAGTTTTGCGAGACGTTTTCACTATTTTTAAAGGTACTAAAATTAAGTTTTTTTTTTTGGGTGATATTGTTTTGACATTTCCGGCGAGAAATATTTTCAAAAAAAATATATATTTATGTATGAATATTATCAAAATTTCTGGGGCTAATTTGTAGGCCCAGAGGCCGGTTAGCTGTCATGATTTCGAAAAATTTTAAGTAGTCACGTCAGCGGCTTTTTAGTGGCAGCAGAAAGCAGGAAAAACAAAGTGCCCCCATCTCCAAAGCAGCAACAGCAGCAATTGCTGGCGTTCCTTTGCACCAACAATTTGAAGAGAGAGAACACTGAACACTGAACACTGAAAATTAAAACAAACAAAATGCTGAAAGGCAAACTAAGAGCCAAACTCGGGGGCACAAAGTTAATGCCAGTCAAGACACAGTCAAGTGCCGCCCGACTGACTGACTGACTCAGAGAGGCGGTAGACAGAGACAGAGATAGTGGGAGAGAGTGTGGGAAAGAGAGAGAGCGCGTAAGAGAGCAAGTAAATTACGCATAAATCTTTCAATTGAAGCGAGCAAAGCAAAGCAATGAGATTGAAACATTTCGGGGATGCAATGTTTGGATTTGCCTTCTAGTTAATTGCCGCAGCAGCAGCAATCAAGATACAACACACAAGAACTAAGAAATAGTATTTGTATTTTCTTCTAGTTTCGTAGTTTGTTTTTGGCTTTTGGGTTAGTGAACTCCCGAGCTTCGAGGATCAATCGTTTTTTTTTCTTTTGTTTTCAAATTATATGGATAAATTCTAGGCATACCCTCACAATATTTGCAACATTTTGCTGGTGGCTCATCGTTGGCGGTGGCATCGGCAATGATCGGCATGATCCCGGTTCCGGTTCCGTTGCAGTTTTTGCTCCTCCACCCGTAAACACTTCACTTCAGTCCTCTTCTTGTTGCTGTTGCTGTTGTTGTGATGGTTGTTGTTTCGCCTTCCTCACAACCAACACAATGTCAGCTGGCACATCGTTTGCAACACACAACACACACACACACACACTCGGAACACAACACTTTCAACACTCACACACACACACACACACTCGCGACACTCGCGTTTGGCAATGATTGAGGTTCGGATCGGTATTTTATTTTTCTTACGGGGGTATTTTTCTAAATGTTCGGCGGGTCTTAACCACCTGCCTGCAATATCGAGTCGCCTTTTTTTCCTTTTTTGTTTTGCAAAATCTTTTTAGCACTTTCGTTTTTTTTTCTGGAATGTTAACAGCATTTCTTCTTCGTTTTTAGCACAGTTCCCTCTTTTCTCAGGATAACGTCACCATTAAACCATTCTAATCTGTTACGATCTGATTGTGATCTCAACCGATCTGAACTGGGTTCGCTTCGGTTTGCTACTGTCAGTGTGTGTCTACGAGTCTGTTTTGGTTGGGGACGTCACGCCGTGGCTATTTCTAGTCTTTCGGCTTTCACATTGCGCTTTTTCCGTGAATATTGTACGAGACGTTCAAACGTGAAACCTCCGCAGAGACCACTGAGCAGACACACTCACGGACCGGCCGTGTCGAGCCGTGCAAGCAAGCATCCAAGCAAACCAAACCGATTGCCAGCCAGCCAGTCAGCCAGCCAAGAGTATTCTTTTTCGAAAATTTCGAACACACACAGAAAATTTCGAAAAAACCGACGAAATTTTCTCAACGAGCGGCAGCGTCAGCATCAGCAAATGTTAGATAATTTGGCGTCGGCGCGGCCAACAAAAAGTTTTTCACCATTTTCCTCAATGAAACAATGAACTTTCACATTTCGAACACAGGCCACACAACACAAACGTTTTTTCTCTCTCTCTCGCTCTCACGCTCCTTTTGACGCTCTCTCGAGTTTCGAAAACGATTTTCGAAAATAGCATAGCGAGCACGTCACACAGCACAGATATAGAGAGAGAGGAAGATCGAAAAGAGCATAAGTTAGAATGAGAACAGGAGATCGTTTCGAGAAAAGTTTTGAAAAAGTTTTTCCATTTTTTTTTTCGCTTCGTATGCTGCGCGCGTCCGCAATTTGGTTTGTGTTTTGCACCCTACGCGACGAGTTGTTCGACGCGGCATTCAGGATTCCATAGAAGATTCGCACTCTAAGTGGGTTTGTGGGTCAAGGTGCGAGCAATTAGCGAAAAACTCGAATAAATTGATTTTTTCAGGTGATATTTGAAGCACAAAAGTTCCATTGACGTAAATCGAACCAAGGCAGTTCCTTAAATTTTTAGAAATCATTTTGAGATCTTCAAACAAAAGAATACTGACTGACATTATTAATATAAAATCTTGACACTTTATATAATTAAACACTTTAATCTACTAAACTTATTAAACTAATTATGAATTATGAACATTATTCTCATTAATCCATCAACAATACATTAAGAATCATTATGAGCATTATTCTCTTAAATCGATCAACAATAGATTCAGAATCGTTCTCTTCGGTTATTGATATCAAGTGCAAATTTCTACTTATAATAGAGCTCTGTTACTAAAGACGCAACTGCTTCAGGATTTATAATAGTATGTACTAAAGATTTGGCATTTGGCCAGCACATCTTAACTGCACACACACACTCACATACCCATACACATACACATAAGCAGAAGCGGAGCACTATGAAAATCCTTGCTAAGCGGCAATAACAAATAGACAACGACCTTGAAGAAACAAGTAAGAGTGAATTGGTCACGTCTGATCGACGAGGAGATGCTCTGTAAACTCTATTAATATTTTTAAGTTCAAGATGAGAGTGAGTGATCTAAGCAAAGTTATAAAGTCTATGTTTATGAAGCAATTGTTTTTAAATTTGCAGGATAGCAACCTAAACTTAAAGTGTAAATATTACATTAACTATTTAAGAGATATATTGATTTTTGATTTATAGGAATAATTTAAATCCCTTTCTTTGAATACCGCTTCCATATTACATTTTACACTTTCTAATTTTAATTGAGATTCATTCATTCCCGGGTCGCTTTTATATTGTATTTTATAGTTTCTTTTCATTTAATTGTTTTGAAATTTGTAAGATAGCAAAATAAAGTTCAAATGAAAATATAACAAAAAAACTTAACATATATGTTGATGTTTGTCTTTTAAATAATTTCAGTATATAAATAACATATAACTTCAATATGTTTCAAGCAATGGTTTTGAAATTTAAAGGATAGTACAACATAAGCGAAATGTAAACATAACATTCACAATCTAACATAAATGTTGAGTTATACTCTACAGGAGTGATCTTAAGTCATTTTTTCCTTGAATGTTTACATATTGAACTTTATAACTTTATCATTACTTAAGCAATTGTTTTGAAATTTAGAGGATATTACAATAAAGTCAAAATGAAGAGAATTTAACATGAATGTTGATGTTTTCTATAGAGTCACAGAACAGAAAAATATAATAATAATATAATAATTTACAGAATCATATTTTGAATGCTCTTAAGTCATTCATTCCCTCAAGTCTCCAATTCCCCTTGTTTTCTTAGACATTTCAAATTTATAAATCGCAAAGTTTTCAACAACTTTCGCTATAAGTGAGCATAAATTCGCATAAACAAATTCACAAATTGGCGAGCGCCGCTATAAGAGGCCAATTATCGATAACAACAAATATAATTTATATGATTTTTTTTATATAAATTAATCTAAACATAGCAGCAACAATTGTGGGCACCCAAAACGTTTTGCCTAGAAACACCTGAATGACTAATCAAAGAGGTAATTGCACAGACTCTTCAACTATCTCTGATGTTCTCTCTCTCTTCTCATTTGGGTTTTCCTCTCTCTCTTGAGATTGAAGTAAATTGGCAATTTAAATTTAGAAATCGGACAAATAATTAAGATAAATATAGCATAAATTTCTTGATTTGAACTCACGTTATTATCGCGCATCGAGTATAGATGATGTCCAATCAAATATGTGTTGGAAAAATGTATATAGAAAACGACATTTCGAGCGCAGCGTTGGTAAAAATAAATCGCAATCAACCAATTTCCACGCCCACGCCCCCTCAACCCAAGTGACACCGCCTCCTGCACACATACACACAATATACATAAATACTTATGAATGTTCGTTCAGCAAAAGCCAAATAGCAACTAAAAATACGAAAATTGACTCAGCTTTGGCTTTTATTGTTGTTGTTATTCATCCACCTTTCTCCCTTGCACCACCTTGCTTGTTCCCCCCCGTTGTCTTCGTCTTGTTTAGCGACAAAAATGTTGTGCACGAAAAATGTGAATTTTTAGAAAATAATTTCTAAAATTTATTGCCAAATTGGGCACAAGTCAGAAAAGTCGTACGTCAACAGCTGTCGGACACTGTAAAGGGGCTCGAGCATCTTTACGTGGGCAGATTCCCAGACTTGAAACTAATTACTAATTGCGCACAGTGCACAAACTTTTTGGCCGTCTGGGAAAATTCCACAATTTTCACACACAATCGCACACACACACACATTTTTCTTCCATGCTGCAATGTCAGGGACATGAAGCAACAACAACAACAACAAAAGGGAGGTGAATTTATGGCAACAAAATTTATTGTGCACATGTTTGAAAACATAAAAAAATATGTGCAATGACATTTAGCAACCATTAGAATTGTTATTATTGTTGCTGTTGCTGTTCCCATACATTTGTGGTTGCTCTTGTTGCTTTTGTTGCTGTTGCTGTCAAGCACCTCGCCCAGGGTCAGTTGAAATAAAATTTGCAAATAGTTTTTGGCTTATGAATTATGAGTGGGCCGACGAACTTTATGGCCCACTGTTCGCCGCTTTCCCGAAAATTCATTGCTCGAATGTCTTATTTGTTGCAGCCAGCAACCAGCAACCAACAAAACATCAACAACCCACAGGAGTAGCAACAACATCGACATCGACAACGACACGAACATTTACTTATTTATTTTCTTTCCAATTTTCTTCATTTTTTTCCCCCTGCATTATAAATTATAAAAGCTGGTAGCATAGAAAAAAAGTAGAAAAGAAAAGAAATGAAAAAAAGAAATGATCATAAGCCACAAAAACTGAAATCGAGCGCGTCAGAATTCTTTCTTTTTTTTTTTTTTTTTGTTGTGCTCTTTTTGCTTTTCTTTTCGATTTTCATTTCTTATTTTTTTTTTGTTCTTACCCACTGTTGGCGTGGGCGAGAAATTTAAAAACATTTTTCACTATGCGAAAGTTGCTCGACTTGACGTCGTTTATAATGACGAAATGCTAAGCATTCAGTTTAGAAATGCCATAAACAAACAACAAACAACCAAACAACAAATGGCAACAGCAACACCAAATACCAAATGGCAATAGAAACGACCAACGAGCAACGAACGACGGGCAACGGCAATGCATATATTACGTATACGCATACAAAGAGAAAAGTCGCTGGCAGTTTTAGCGATTTGCCAAATTAAAAATCAGCCTGCAGTTTATTCAATTATTTAAATATCTTTGCTTTAGTTCTTGAGCATATTTATTGCCTGGATTTCATTCTTTTTATAACATGCAAATCACTGAAATTTTTTGAGTATTCTTTCTTCTTAAGAGAATTAATTTTTTATGAAATGAAATTTTTCCTAATTTTATTTGCTTGCATACCATCAATTAAATTTTGTACTTTATTTTTTAACAGACTAGCTGCTTTCTTTTTTCACTCAGTGAAACGTAAATATTCGATTTTATGTTTAAAAAATTCTGATCATAAGAATGTTTTTTTAATAGATGCCGATGCCCGTTAAGGATCCCTGCAAACCTTGCGCTAGTCGCATTGAAGCTTGCCTGCAGCACAACAACTTTCAGGAGCAAAAGTGTCTGCAAATGGCATTGACTTAAAAGAAAGCGTATTTAAAAGAAAATGAAGTTAAGAGTGTCTAATAAAAAGCATATTTAAAAGAAAATGAAGTTAAGATTATCAAATAAACAACAAAAATAAATAAATTCTTATTTCAAGTGCATCACAAAATTTAGTTGACAAACATTTTAACTTTGGGGTAGGGAAAGAGATGAAAAGCTTATATTCTTAGCTAGTTCCATCCAAATAAATCCAATTGCATCCAAACGAAACCAGTCTCTTGCTGATTATAATATTGTTGTTTATTTACGTGCAAAATAATAACAATTAAAGCAGCATATTTTTTAGCTGTCATTTCTTTGTGGTTGAAGCAAGAATGACAGTGCTCGACAGTTGCCCTGAGTGTTGGAAAATCGCTGATGGAAAATTTCAACTGTTTATTTCATAATCTGTGATAATTTATGTGATTACTTAAATGAGCAATGTTATGTGCCGAGAAAAAGAAACCGAATAAAAACTATGCCAAGAACAACTAATTGGTGCACACAAAACCAAAAAGAATAAAAATACATACACTTCTATATGCGTGTAGTTGTGTGTGTGTGTGTGGGAACACAGTGCGGTTGAAAAGTATGCGGATGACTAACTGCAACAGGTGCCAGCGCATGTTGGACATGGACTTTCAACTGCCACTGTGCGCGCAAACATCGCGACATCACGCCACAAACTAGCAACACTAACAAACATGACAACAACTCATTAATTATGGCAAATAAAACTGGTGCCGCTACCAAAACCGATAAAATGTTTTTTCATATTTATTTTGATTGCCGAAGAGTGTGAAAATAAACAGTTTTATTAAAGCTGCAGTTGTTAAATTTAAACGTTCGATAACGTGATTGCCGTTTCATGCACATACTTAAATCGATTACCTGCAATTCTTCGATAACTTGAATGAATCGTTTGATAATACAGCGATTGCATTAATCTATTTTTTGTAATAATAATATAGACTGATAAATAATGTAATACCCTTTTAATTTAAACAAAACTGTCAATAGGCTGCAGTGATTCGATAACATCTACATCGATATTTTTATAGTCTGCACTGCTTAACTTAGGGCATATGAAATGCAAGCAGTTTGTTCTTCTTCATAATTTTGGCGATCACTTTGGGTGATTGTTCGCTATGCAATGATATTTTGCACAACTATGACGCTCGACAAACAACGGCAGCAATAAATACTAAAATTAGCTAATAAAATAGTGCGACACAAATGCAAAAGTTGAACTAATATGTAAACAACGCAACAGTTGAATGCACTTCCTAGTCGGATTCATATAAGAATTCAATGCCTAGCAACAGGTTGCTAGGAGAGTATGCGACATTCGGACTAAACATCTTGTGATGCGGTTTATACTTGGTATTCGAATCATTCGACAAGTCATAAATTATAAATGGACACACAAATGTAACAGGGTTGCAATCTATCAAATTGTTTCACAGAAATCTATTGTTATTATTGTGCTTTTCGATAAATTCGCAGAAATCAAAACGATACAAAATGTTGCCAATTCGATTGTTCACGCTCACGCACGCAACACAGCCAGCCAGAACAATCCAGTGAGAACGAAAGAGAGAGAGCGAGATGACAATCGGACCAGCTGCACATGCGACTTCATATTGGAAAAGGGCGTCGCAATGAAGCCGGCAAAACAAAGACGCGAATCAGACACAAAAGCAACAAGACAAAATCGCAAGCCAGTCGAAGAAGAAGAAGTCAAAGCAAAGCGCTTGAAACATTTTCGCATTTTCTCACAACATAAAAAAACATTAACAACGTCACAGGCGATAACGAGAGAAGCGCCAGCGCCTCTCCCCCTGTAGCCGTCGACGTCTCCAGGTTGCACCCAAAGCAGTTTTTTTCAAAATAGAGCAACTATTCACACGCACACTCTTGCACGCACACATACACACGCTTGTAATAAAAATAAACAAAAGCTACACATAAAAAATAGCAAAATTACCTCAGCGCTGCTGCTTCTGCCGCTGCCTCTGCCTCAGCCCCTGCTGCTGTTGTTGTTGGATTCCGTTCCCGTTTGCTCTCTTGTGAAGGCGTCTTCGGGCGACGGGCGATTTGTTATTATTGTTACTGCGTCGCTGGCCAGTTGGCACCACAGTTCCAACACGCAATTCACGATATGTATTGACAACTTTGAACACTTATTGCACTTGGGGACACTGCAATTATTGCTTTGAACGCATCAAAGTTGCTTAATTTTAGAATTTTATGCACAGACGTCGCGGAATTCACAAAAACACTTGCATTTGCACACTGGCGCCGCCTGCAGCTGTTCGCAATAACTAAACCTACACACAATTTGCAGACAGTTGGCAGCCCCAGCAACCAACGGAACAGTGTTGCATGCGTGTCGATAACATACAACAAATGTCGGCTGCAACTCTGACTATACCATCAGTCAGACTGACAGTGCTCACAACCAGGCTTGGCAAGTTGCAACCCTATTCAAGACGCCGCAGAGGGTATAAAGAAAAAAGAAGAAAAAAGGCGCACCGAAAACGAGCCGCTTTGCATTGAAATTTTGGGTAAAGAAAAAACACCGCATCCAAGCAACGAGTGAAATTTGTGTTAGTTTTTAAATACAGGTAAGCAAGTAAATGAATGTACTTGAAAGGCTGAAAGTGTAGCGAACTCACGTGTGTATACAACATTTTCAATTTTTTTTATCAAATTTTGCAGTGCTGACGAAACGTGTCTCTGGTTTCTGAGTCTGCGTCGAGAGCAAAGCAAAAAGGAAAAAAAAATAGAAAAGAAAAGTGCAACACGAACAAAATGTCGGACATCTCCAGCGCTCAGCTCAGAACCGAAATTCAGGCGGTACTCAAAGATGCCGATCTCTCAACCATTTCCGCCAAGCGAGTGCGCGAACAAGTTGAAGGCAAACTCAACTGTTCGCTGGTGAGCCGCAAGAAGGAGTTCGACAATATTGTGATGGAGGTGATCAACGAGCAGCAGGAGGACGATGATGATGATGATGACGATGATGGCGGCGATGGTGACGATGGCAAGGATCCCGATGCTGATCCCCAAGATGATAGCGAGCAAAGCGAAGAGGATGAGGTCGCCAGCAGCAGTGAGGAGGAGCAACAGAAGAAGCAAAAGAAGAAGCCGGGACCCAAGAAGCGTCCACAGCCCACCAAGCATAAGGTGTCTGCCAAGAAGAAGCGCAAGACTCTCAATGCCGATGACTCGGGCACCGAAAGCGATGCCGGCTCCGATTCTGACTACGAAGTAGTCAAGAAACCCACTCCTAAAAAGAAGGCTGCCAAGTCGGGGGCTGGTGGCACAACCGGACGCAAGAGCACCGGTTTCACACGCGCCTACAATCTGTCGCCGGAACTTTCGGCTTTGGTGGGCGCCGATTCGTTGCCACGCCACGAGGTGGTCAAGAAGGTGTGGGCCATCATTAAGGAGCGTGATCTGTATGATCCGAAGAACAAGCAGTTTGCCATATGCGATGATGAGCTGATGAAGGTGATGAACATCAAGCGTTTCCGCACCTTCGGTATGCTGAAGCATCTCAAGCCGCACTTCCTTGACTAAGTAACAAACAATTACAACATCTCTTCCTACTCCCTCTCCTCTTAATCCACATCCAGATGCAATTTGGACAACCCACGACACATCCATACACATTTTGTTTAGTTTATAGTTTTGCTTGATTCCTTTTTTTATATAGTAGATACATATATATTGAGAATCCACAGACACAACACACACACACACATACACAACACTTTTTCGGCACCTTGCAAGAATTTCGTTTTTAAGAATTTCCTACTTTGTTCTGCTTCATTTCGGCTCTCGTCCCCACCAGAATAATAATTGAGTTAGGATTAACAACAACCTAATTAAGACGAATCTACAAAATATACTTTCATATATAGTCTACGGCATTTTAAGTAAAATTTACGAAAAAAAACGATAACGACATAAAAATTAAACATTTAATTTTTTGTAACGTGTAATTTACGATTTATGGTAAAAATATCAACAAAAAAAACGAAAAAACAAATTTAAGGCATGATATCAAATAAAAAATAGACGAGTGATGCATCTGATTAAAATAAATACAAATTCTATTATTTCAAACATTTCAGAAATGGGGGGATATAGTTGCTTTACATTTACCTTTCCAGATCCAAGCACAGTATTATGAATTAACTTGAGATCAAATAATGTATTTTATAGGCCTTATTTTTACTAAATAAAATCTAGGTTGAGCCCTTTTATTTATCAACGAACATATTAATTAACTTTATTTAGTAATTAAACTAGCAGAATCAATAAAATTAAACTTTTATATGATTTACATTATAAACAAAAAGTTCAGTCTAAATACATCCTTTCTATTTATTTAAAAAAAATGTTTGAGGATAAAATTATTTACAGAAAACCTTTATGAACATTTTGAAATTAGTAAAAATAATTAATACTGAAAAAGCCAAACAAAATTTGAATTTTTTTAAAAACATTTATTTCTTGAAATAAAGTTTACTAGTTTTATAATAAAACAACCCTCAATTTAAAATATATTTAAAGAAAAACAAATTTTGATTACTTATTTAAGAATTGACTATTTTCGCTCTTTAATACTTTTCCAAATTTAAGAAAATAAATCTTTTATTGTCATTTACCCTATAGTAAATATTTCAGTTGAAAAGAAACTACAGAATTGCTCAATAAAACGTTTTGTTTATTTTTTTTATTGGTTTTTGCATTTCTCACAAATTTTCATGCTCAATTTTTATTTAATTTTTTTTACAAACATTTTCTGTTTAAATTTCACGTTTTTTGTATTTATACATAAAGTTTTCTAATATATGTATATGCGTGTATGTGTATATATATATAGAATTCTTTATCTATATCTTTAGATTTAGGTATTTATCTGATATATGCCTGCGTGTACCTGTGTGAGTTTGAGTACCTCAATAATTGAATATATGGAATTATTTGCACTGCAATTATCGTCAATTAACTTTCGATTTTATCGTTAACGACGCTACGTCTCGATACAAAGAGGGAATACAGGAGGAAGAAAAAGGGTAACAAATGTTATAATAAAATCGTAAGTACATAAACAATTGTATAATATTACATAAACAAAGTGTACAAATACAAAATTTTATATAAGATCGTATTAAGTAGTAAGTACATATTTAGTAAATTCCAAGCGACGGCAATAAAAAGATTTCTTCAAAAATTCCAAATTTTTAAATTCAAATATTAAGTACAGAGAAATGATGAGGGGCGAAAGAAAGCAGGGTAAAGAGAGCTTAAAATTTTTTTTATGTGTTTTTGGGTTAGTCACCGAAACCGTTAGTTTTAGTGTTGCGAAATGAAAAATAAAGAGAAAATGGGTGGCGCGTAAATTAAATACTTTTGCGGCTATTAAATTGTTAAATTGTTTTACAAGTGAAATGCTAGCAACTAAAAAAGCATCCGTTAAGTTTGTTTGGTTTTGTTTTGTTTTGTGAACAAAGCGAATACAATTTTGTATAGTAACTTTTAGTGTTAAGTGTTAGTTGTGTTATGTTTGTTTTTGTTTTTTTGTTTGTTTTGTCAACAAATGTTGCGAGAATTCTCGCATAAATATATATGCATTTTTAGTTTATAATCCTTGCAAAGAAAATACTTTCGTTGGCGTTGTGTTTCTAATTGTTTTGTTTGTAGGCTACTGCTGCTCATGTTGTTGTTGTTGTTGTTATTGTCCCCATTGTTTGTTGTTGTTCTCTAGTAACGATAGTAGTTGGGCTTGAAGGGACCCGCCTTATTGAGGCCCATGTACTTGGCCTGCTCATCGCTGAGCTCGGTGAGATGCGCATCGAACGTTGGCAGATGCAGACTCGCCACATACTCGTCCATCTTCTTGGGCAGCAGATACACATCGCTCTTGTAGCGACCGGGCGGCGCATTAAACAGCTCAATCAATGCCAACGCCTGCGTGGCAGATGTGATGGAGACCGCAAACGAGGGTATACTCGAGCAGCTCAAATTGACAAGGCGACCCTCGGCGAGCAGTATGATATACTTGCCCTCGGGCCAAATGATGTGATCCACCTGGGAGCGAACCTTCTCCCAGGTCAAATCGGGGGTACGCAAACCATTCACATCGATCTCCGTGTTCGAGTGTCCCATGTTGCACACAATGCAACCGCTCTTCATCTTGTCCATGTGCTCACGGACCACAACATTCTTGTTGCCCGTCGCCGTCACCACAATGTCCACGTTGCGAATCACCTCATTCAACTTGACCACACGGAAGCCATCCATGCTCGCCTGGAGCGCACAAATCGGATCGATTTCCGTTATGTACACAATGCAGCCCTAAAGGAGAAGAGAGAGAAAAGAGTTAGTAATCATGATCTGCATTGAAGATTAAGAATAAGTTGTATACTATCGATAATAAACAACATTGTTTAGACCTTATCTCATGATAACTGCGTGCATTCTTATTGAACAAGGTTTATAAAAAACTTTAATAAAAAAGATTAAATTCTTCAATAAAAGTATAAATCAATTCGATCCTAAAATGCATTTCTTTAAACGGAATATAAGCTAATTAAAATTTTATATATTATCAATTCAATATATTGAAAATAAAACTATAATAATTCAATAGACAATAGCTATCTTCATTATAGTTTTTCACTTCCATTGAGCTGATACCAAATTTTGAATTCAAATGTGTATTATACACTTAGGAATGAATATAATATAAATATCAATCCAATTAATGGAATTTGCGGCGTGCTATAATTACAGCATCTGCAACTGCCGATAATTCTCGATTTCAAATGTGAATCTACAGAATTTGAATTCCATATTTGTGAAACAAAATCGTTTCTAATGAAAATATGGTAAATGTGTAGGGAATTAAAATTGTTATATGGAAATACTAGAATATTTAAGACTTATTCTAATTATATCCACGTCCCAACCATCATCTCACCTGTCCCTTGAGCGCCTGAGCACAGCCCTTGCCCACATCTCCATAGCCACAGACGACAACCTGTTTGCCACCGAACATCACATCGGTGGAACGCTTCAGACTGTCCAATATGGACTCTTTGCAGCTATAGAGATTGTCGAACTTGGTCTTCGTCACCGAGTCATTGACATTCATGGCAGGCACCGTCAGTTTGCCCGCCTTCGACAGCTGATAGAGACGATGCACACCGGTGACACTCTCCTCCACAATGCCCTTGACCAGCTTGAACATGGTGGGATACTTTTTGAGCATCAAATGGGTGGCATCGCCGCCATCGTCCAAGATCATGTTGGGCTGCCAGTTCTCGGCATTGACACAGCGATCGATGCACCACCAGAAATCCTCCTCCGTTTCGCCGCGCCAGGCAAAGATTGGAATACCCGACTCGGCCAAGGCGGCGGCAACTTCGTTCTGCAAAACATAGAGAGGAGAGAGGGAATGAGTATTATGTACTCTGATAAGTCGATAGCTTGTGCGTGTTTTTTGGTTGGGTGGTGAGTGAGTGAGTGTGAGTGTGATTCAGTGTGTCAATAAAGCTGTCGATAAGAAGGGCAGGGCAACCACGATCCGCACCGCAGACCGCAGACGTGTTTGTGTGGGTGGCGCGTTTAATTAGACATCGCATAAAAATAAAAGCAAACAGCGCAATGCTAATTGCATTCGCTCTGGTTGCTGGGCAAGACTTGGAGGTGAAGTTGAAGCTGAAGTTGTAGTAGAAGATGCTGATGAAGTTCGCTGGGGGCACAAGCTGTAGATGAAGCTGGTGCAAAGCGCCAGAAACTAGTTTTACTCCCTTCGCAGTGGAGACCCAATTTCGGCGCTGAGCAACACACATCAATTATCAGCGTCGCCTCTTTGATTGCCAAACCACTTGAGTCCCCATTTGATTGATGATTTGTTTGTCTTCGTCTTTGTCGCGCTGTCTTTGTCCTCAGTCTGTTTTTTTGTGTGTGCATGACTAGCAATTGACTCAATTACTCACTTGCGTGGAATAGATGTTGCAAGCGGCCCAACGCACACTTGCTCCCAGCTCCGCCAGCGTCTCAATCAACACCGCCGTCTGTGCATTGATGTGGGTGCAACCCACGATCTTGGCATCCTTCAGCGGCTTATCCTCCGCCGCACGTTTACGCAGCGCCATGATGCCGGGCATCTCCTGTTCGGCAATCTCGATTTCGCGACGTCCAAACGCATGTTGAGCTGCAATATTACGCACACAGAAATCGGAGCTGCCTTTCGTGTTCTTTTGCACTTTTTCGCGGGGTGGCACATCGTCGCCATCCTCGCTGCTGCCGGTGTAGGAGGCGGAGCTGAAGGAGTCCGTGGAGGAGGCGCTCAGCGAGCGACTGCGATAGCGATTTGTCTTCTTCAGTGCTGAGGATTGCTTGGTGGCGGGTGGAGGGACCACAATACTAGGATCTTGGGGTTGAGTGGCCACCGCCTGTTGCTGTTTGTCGCCGCCACCGAAGCCCGGATCAACGACAACCGTGTCCGCCAGATTGTTCATTGTGTGTTATGTAAAACGATTTACAGGATGTCAATAGAAGGGGGCGGGTTCTTAGAAGGGGGGAGTGGACGTCAATTGTGGGAGATGGAATTATTACGTATCGTCACGTGATGGGTGTGAGTGTGATCAGTTGTCACGAACAATTTACAACACAAAAAAAAGACGAAATTTAATTGTGTTTTTGTGTGCGCTGCGCCGTCGCCGTTCTTCGTCTCCTTTGTTTCACCTCTCCGTTTCAAAACACACTCTCTGCTTGCTGCCGCTGTCGCTGCCTCTGCTACCGCCGCTGCTGCTCCCTCTTCTTTCAGCTGGTGTGTGCAATAAAACCAAAAAAAAATTAAACACAATTGTATGGGGAGTAACGGCGTTGCGTTTTTATTAGTTTTTAGCTTTTAGCTGTAGAAGAGAAACGAACTGAATGCGTGAGTGCCGCAAAACAAAAGGTATTTTATGGTAGAGTGAAAAAAAACAACAAATTGCCGTCCGTGTTTGTCTATCTGCCAACCGCCACAAGTCATCGGCCATAGTATCGACTTATCGCACTTCGCAATGTCGTGCGCAGTCTGAGCGTTACAATATACCAACTGACTCGAATAAATACTGAGCTCCACAGTTTTAAAATAGAATTACAAAAAATGAGGAAACAATTTTAAGATCAATTTAAATTTTACATTTCCAATTTCTTATGAATATAAGAAAGATAGAAAAAGGAGAATTACCAATAACTTTAGCTGGTAAATAACTACAAAAGATTGGACTAACTGCAATATCGATACATTGGAAGCACCTATCGAAATTGCAACGATTAAAAAAGTGCAAAAACAAATTTAATATCTTAAGGAATGTACACCGTACGTAGATATTAATTAATAATTACAATTAATAGTTATTCGAAGGTTTGATAATAATTAACAAGGGGTTACATATGTTCTTCCAGGTACCCGCAAAGCTCGCTGTCATCCAAATCAGTCACTAGATGAGCCTCCGTCAACAACGCCGCCTTATAGGAATCTCGCTTTTCCACGACACGCGAGAGATTCGCCATTCCTAGTGGTCCATACTTGGCATACTTACGAATAAATTGTCCCACTTGCTTGCTGTCCACCACCGACATGCTGAGACTGGTGCTCCACGACAGCAGCGCTAACGGTCGCTCAGGCGTCAAGTCCTGTGAGGGTGTGATGAGATGGCGATAGAGGCAGCCACGTACAATGTGCTGCAGTTGCTCCACTTGGCCGTGGTAGGCACAGGGATGATACAGCATGATAATGGCACCCTCGGCCAGATTGCGCATGTAGCGTTGAGGCGGCAAAAACTTGTAGGTGCCATAAACAGCGGGTAGAGGACGAAACGCGCCACTACAAAGTCAAAAAGAAAACGGTATTAGAAAGGATTTCCCAAAGGCTTTGTAGTAGACATCAAGTACTTGGTAGGCGGCTCATGGCTATAGCCAATTGACTCATTTAAGCACTTGGCGGGCGGCACGTAGGCACTGGGCAAAAAGTGTTTCGTCAACAGCGCCTCGGTGTTGAGATTGGGATTAAAGTGGCTTCGGTTGCTTTGCAGGCACAGATAGTTGTAGTTGTGACGCACATCCAGCGGATCAAAGTCGACGGCAAGGTTGTTCTATATAACAAAAATATGAAAAAGAGCTTTAGTTGAATATTTGTAAGACTTAGAAATAATTTATAATTTTATAGTTAAGTAGGCTTCTTGACTCACAATTTCGCTCGGATGGCATTTTAAAATAATGTTCAACTTGGAAAATGTTCTCACTGAAGTTTCTGTCTCTGTTTAGAACAACGCATCAGAACAATGAAAATGCTTCTTCGATAAAATGGTGTCCTAAATAACTTGCTAATTACTTAATCATGCTGATCTTTTCAGAAACCATTTGAAATGCAGACGTTATGGGACATACAGAGTTGTGGCCTAATTATGTAACAAGCATTAGTTTCATAAAAGCTATAGAAATAGTTCTATATTTCTATTAAATCGGAACCCCAGATTCTCTATGGCATACTATATAGGAGTTCAAGCAAGCCGACAAACGGATAGTCATGTTATATTACCCATTTATGACTAATACCAGACTCTCAGACACATTTTCAATTACCTCTAAACTATTAAAAGTTGATGATTAATCTTTGAAGAGGGGAAAACCCAAAGTTTTGCTTACCACGCCATCATCGCAAACGGCGATCGGTTTGTGCGCCGCTGGCTTCACTGTACTATCTGCGACTACTTCGCCTGGCGCATGAGGAAACCATTTACCCTGCCAGCTGTCCTTAATATTGTTGCTTGGTTTTGTTGACGTTGATGTCTTCTTGGTGGGATCAGGCTGAAGATCGGGCTTTTCGGTTATTGGGATGTGAGGTTCCCCAGGCACATACGGAAACCATTTGCCTTGCCAGCTATCTTTCGATTTTGAAATGTCGTTGGACGGCGACTGCACACGTTGCACTTTCTTGTCGTTGTGTGAATCTTCTCCGGGTCCATAGGGAAATGATTTGCCCTGCCATGGATTAAGTTCTTCCAATGGTCTCAGCAGATTTGCTTCCGCTTTCTTTATAGTTTTGGCATGGCAAATGTTGAAAGTGGCAAACAATAAAAACAATGTAACCAAACTATGCAATTCGGATTGCATTTTAATCTAATTATAAGCAAAATGAAAACAAATGCTGGCAACAGGTGCTAAAGAACAAAGCCGACTGCGCAGTAATCGAAACGCAGAGCAGCTGTTCTCTATACAGCATTTTACAACACTGCGCTTAAATTTGCTTGCGTATTTCAATTCTTAAAATTGGAATTTATTTACTTTTCTTTTTTGGTGAAAATTTGGTATTATACTGGGGAAAAGCTGCAATCACAAAAGAGTCATTTTTTTTGGGTGGGGCACAATATTTACAATTCAATTTGTTTGAAACAAAAGTAATACAAAAATTGCCTTGAAGCGAAGGCACATCGAGGCAGCTTGGTTCAAAATGCATCCTTTCGATGTTCGATTTTAAGTTGTTTGCCACTGCGGATGAAAAGAAATCGATAATAAAAATTCACATACTTCGATACGTATGATCACACTTACCCGCAAATTGGGGTTGTTGCCCCCTTGACGAGCCGCCTCCTCTTCGCGACGCTCCATCTCCTCCGCCCTTTGCTGCTGACGACGCACTTTGTCCAGATTTTTTACACCTCGAGATTCGTTTTCCTGTCGTCGACGCTCTGCTGCCTCCAACTGCTGCCTACGACGCTCGTCCTAATAATTATATACATATTTCAATCGAATGAAATGTCAGTTGACTGTTTACTTACTGGAGGTGGCATTAAATTTGTCTCCTCGGCACTGTTGCCGCAGCAGGAAAGACACATTCCCATTTTGTTGTTGCTTTTTTTACTGTGCCCACCAAACTCAATGAAGTTAATGTAGCTTAGTACGGCTTCCTTTTGCGCAGTTTCGCTTTAATTACTTCTGCATTACTATTTATTTTTTCTGTTTTGCGTCTTGTTCTGTTGTGACATTTCGCTCAGCTGATTGGGCGACCAGGATACCATCACTAACAATCAGCTGACTATCGTTTGTTAGAGATGCGCTAAAATGGATATACTAAATAATCTATTGCAATATATTGTTTTAGCATAAAATACATGATATAAATTTTGTTAATATGATAGCAATTTAATTTATTTGTTTATATTGTACAACGCATGCAATATATATTTTTTTATTATACGCAACTGGTCATTTTTATCTTGTCTAGTGACTCGGTAGCAGTTACTCTAACATTGCTCATCTCTAACGATTTTATGCTTGGTTCTCCAATTAGAGAACGGCATTCAGTTTTGTATCGTTTCTTACCGTTCTTGTTGTGTTTTTATTCAGTTTATTCAAATTCTTTGCGTTGCGTGGTCTCGTCGTGCGGTTAATTTCGTCATAACTTCGTGCACTTACGTCGTCAAGTTTAAGTTAAATAAATAAGTCTATTTAAACGTTAATAACTATTTAATCAACATGTTGGATATACCTCAAGAAGCCAAGGTAAGCTTTGTTATTCTTTACGTCTTATCTTTCTTGCTCTCTCACTCTCGTTTGTTCTTACGTTGACTCTCTTCTCTGCCCACTCTCTCTCACACCTGATTTGCCTTTGAATGCAGCTTGTCAGCAGCGTAAAATTCTCCAGCAAAATGCAACAACTTTTGCCGGTTTTTTACTCTCTATTTATAGCAGCAGCAGTAAACCTTTGGCGGCGGTTGTTGCACTTTTGTTAGGATTTTCCACTCTGCGCTGCACTGTTTACGCTTAACCTTCAAGTGACCTAGCCGCCCAAGTACATACGAATTTGTATGTGTGTGTATGTAGGCTATGTACACACAGCGCGTGTGTCTCATTATCTGTATGTGTGAGTGTGGTGGGTGTCTTTGCCCAAATTTGTTTTTAGTTTTTGCGTTTTGCTTGTTATGTTATTATTTTTGGCACTCGTCGTCAATACAATCTTTTCGTTTGTTACTACTTATCGAAGCGTGAGCAACGGCATACAATTTGATAAGCATTTATCGATAATCGCAGACATTTCTTGACCTAATTGGGAGGCATGGCTGTTCGCTTAGCTGATAAGCGCAGCTGTTGCCCCTATGTTGCTAGTACTCCAGTACATTTCCTGCCCCCCTTCCTCACGCTCTGTGTAATCTACCCATAACTTGCGATTATTCTTTTAGAAGTAGAGTATTTGGAATTTGTTTTTAGGTTTGTCTAGCATTGACGTAGGTTGGGAACACATAAAATTTATTTATGTATATATTTATATAGAACATATGTACATGTGTGAATATAATGAACTGGTAAATAAAAGTCAGATATATGTACTTTGTATAATGCTAATAAGGTAAGTTTCAGAAAGAAAATACAAAATATGCACTGAAAGTGTATACAATAAAATAATTATGATAATGATGTATTAAATAATATAATATTCTAAGCTATACTGTCCAGGCTTTTGTTAGGGCATTCAATGTGCGTTGTGAGAAAGCAGCGCTGCGCCTTTGTTGTTGTTTTTGCTGTCTTTTCTACAATTTTCTACGCCGCTCATTAAGAGGTCGGCTACTTGACTTGCCTCTTATAGTTTTCGTTATTTTGTTATTCTGCCTCTTTTTCTTGTTGTTAGTTTTATTTTATTTACTGCTGTCACAACCACACTCACACACGCACACTAGCTACGCAAGCACGCACACACATTTACAGTGACGCTCAAACGCGCGCTATCACTTGTTGCTTTTGCTGTTTCACTTGTCGCTCTGCAAACGTCGCTGCCGGCGTCGCCGTCGCTGTCGCAGTCGACGCAGCGTACTCATGTTGAAAAATTGTATTGAAATTCAAATTCATATTGAATTCTAGCTGTATTTTCAATTGCACAGTCGACGCGCAAAGTTCGCCTTCGGAAACGTTTTTTTAAGCGCGCTTTTGTTTCGCCACACCAAGCACCAAACAAAAAATAAATAAAAAAGCAGAATATAATTAAAAACGTAGAAACAAAAGATAGAAACACAAGTGTTTTAAAAAAAAGACTTATACAAATAAATAATAGTTACCCAACTTGACATAAGTGATAATAAAGCTTTAACCATGACGTCAGGCGTGAGACCCATCGATGTGCTACTGCAACGCGCCGGTGTAAGTTTTCCATGTATTAATACGATATATGGGCCAAGTGCGAGACTGAGTGTTACCACAATAAAAATAATAATAATGGAATAATGAAGAATGATAAACATGATTGATATTTGCTGAGGAAATGGCAATCTTGGAGTCGCGGAAATTTTGTTTGTTAGATCTGATCAAAAACGAATGTTTGTTGGAAGTTCAGTGACAACCGGGAGAAGCAATCTTATCTTCCAGACAAGTTCCTACAACATTTAAAATTACTATAATTGTAGAAGCTCCCGAACTTAAGCAAAACTCAGACTACACGTGCCACATAAAGATAGTAGAAGGGAGAGAGAGTAAATTGTTTTATTCACAAATTTCATCAGCTGTTTTTTTTTTGTTTGTGCTGAACTTTATACGCTTTTTAAAGCCCATTTGAGTCACTCGGAAGTGGTAAGAGCCTCGTAAACATGTCAAACACATTCATCAACCCAGCTGCCCAGGCCCAAAAAAACAATGTAAAACAAAGCGTATGAAGAAGCTTCGTATTCATATCTGGAGCATTTGACCTTGCCGAAGTTCAAGCACCTGCCCTCTGACACTTTTTGTTGCTGTCGTTTTTTTTGGTCTTATCAATCCGCTGAATGGCGCTTCGCTTGTTAAATATAGACAGCCCACATGCAATGCGTCTCAGTGGGCGTGGCGGAAATTCTATTTGTTTATTCATTTTTTTTTTTCGTATGCGCAATCAGCTCGTAAAGTTCGATTATAGCAATTACGTCTATATTATATGTATTTTCACATAGGTTTAATTGCTATTCGGCACGCCACAACTGAACGCTAGATGGCGCTGCTGTTAAACGCCAGAAAGTCATTGGCCCGGCAAATATTTGGGCTTAAAGTGTTAGTTGTTTTGTTGCTTGATTGATTTGCCAAGTTGTGAACTCATCTTGCGCATCATATTCAGCATCCTCAACCTTGCTGAATGTCAATGCACAGCAGATCACAAATAATTACACAACGCCTCAAAGCTATTGCCTTTGTCATTGCATATTTACCAAATCATTAATAAAATCTACACATACACATTATTGATAAGCAAACCCAAGCAACTCCTTCACTTGGCCCAGCTTAGTTGACACAAACATACACACACATAAATACATATATTTATTTCTATGTCTTTAATGAGTCCCGAGAACGCGACGATTGTGAAATTCAAATTGCTGCTATTAAGTTATCAATGTGTTGAAAACTGATTATTTTGATCCGTATTTGAGCTAAGTAACATAGTAAATACCTTGACAAAACTATATTTAGTTTTTCATAGAGACAAGCTTTCCAATAGTGTGATGTAATTGCCTTGACTTTTCCGCATATCATAAATATTACTGACTTCTTCGGTGGCCTATCAGTTGTCAGAACTTTATTGACACGATCGATTGATTTCTTGTTTTTGTGTTTTATATCTCCAGTTCAGAACGTGCGAATCACAATTAGACAACAATTTCATGGCCACTCGACATTTGATCGTGTCATGATCACCGTGCAAGTTATTATACAGAATCAGGGTGTATTAGCATTAACATTTGGGGTAACCCATGCGAGATAGCTAGCTATAAGCCTGAAGCTGCTTATCAGATCATGATAGCGGCAAATTGCGAGCCAGGAATAATGGCAATTTGGCATTAGGCATTAAGTGTTACATATAGCCACGCTCATGGGGATCATCTATAGTATTATGACAATATAGTTCGTCGTTGCATTTTAGAGGTCGTTTCATGGAACATTAGCGCCATAACGGGCCGCCACCATTAGTCTTATCGCTAAGGTCGTCGCAACAAAATTCGTATAACGATCGTACTATCAACTCGCACACACTATTGATTTATTGATGAAACAAAACATTTACAAATCGTAATGTAATATTGTGATTAGAGTAGGCGCCGACGCTTCTCATTCCGGTCACTCTAATTAGGGTGACCAAAGCGCTTCGCCCGATTGAAGGTGTTGCTTTAGGTAACAATCTGATTAGCTTGCAAACTTTTGTTTATTTAATCGTTAATCAGATCTGTTAATTATAAATAGCTGTCTCTTTTCTAGGGGTTATTATTTTGCAGCATTGCTAAAATTCGCGATAATCTTTTGATGCTGTAACAAACCCTTCATTAAATCATAGAGGTCGTAAATTTGTTGATTAAACTAAATATAATATAATCAAAACAGTTTATTTAAGTCTCTTTCAACTCGTAACTTTATTGATTAAACTAATTATAAAAATAAAATAATCAGCAATGTTAATGTTTTATAAATAGAACTATTCATCTTAGGGTGACCATATTCCAACATATATAAGGGTAGTCTATACTATTCATTATATTCTTTTCTATTTAAAGTGAATCTATAATATTGTTAACTTTGCAATTCAAGCTGAACCATATATTTTAACCGATTTTAGACCTATAATTAGAGTTTCCCTAAAGTTCCATTCCGTGGACAGTACTTGGAAAATCGATTCTCACAGCTTAAGCCATGCTGCTTGTACTCGTCCCAGCTGGGCAAATACTTGAAGAACGCATTTGCATTCATGTAACTGTCCTGGTCATCGTCAGGTTCGCCTGCAAGACGCTTCTTCAGGGAGTTCTGCATGCCCCAAATAATGGGGGAACTCTTGCACATCAGCAGCTTTAAGCAGGCGGCTTCGTTGCCATCGGGCGTCTCCTTCGATTCGATCATGTCGACAATGTGCTCGGGCAACTGTTGATCCATGATGCGACGCAGCATGCGTTTTGTGTTTGCGCCCGGACGCTTGAGGAACCAATCGATAGGACCGCCAGAGACAATGGAGCGAGGCTGATGATCGTTGGGCTCAAAGAGTTCCTCAGGTCCCGAATCCTTATCACTTTCAGGTGCTCCACGCGTAGCCTGAACAATTGTGCTGCCGATCTAAGAGAAGGAAACAATTATGGGAAGTGAATGTGAGAATGGAAGTTGACTTACCGCCTGGGCAATCATCACAATGGCATTGAGAGCAAGTGCGCCCAGTTTGCGAGGATCAAAGCCAATCAAGCGCATCATATTGGTCAGCATTTGCACGCTGTTCAGTTGCAAGGGTTGTCGTCGCGATCCTTGTTCCACTGGCGGCGACTCTTGAGCATTCTCTGCCTCCGATTCCTGTTTGGATTGATCTTCCTCATCTTGATCTCCCTCCTCGTCATCATACTGTCGCTGTGACTCGAATCCTTGCTGCAGCACACTCATCAAATCGGGTTTCTTGCGTGTCGTTGCCTTGGAGAATGCTTTGGCCACCAAATTGGCCACATCGGCCGCTGTATTGATGCCAAACATTTGCCCAGCCATCTTCAATCCATCGTTTACATTGTCCATCACTCCGCCAGCTGCTTGTTGGCTCACACCCAACAGGAGTAGCAGGCAAACAATTGGCGTCCAACTTGTTGCCATGACTGTCTTTGCGAAACTGTCGTTACAATCGGTGAAGACGCCACAGCCCCAAAAACTGTCTGGCTGCCACACGAAGCTTGTAATTGCCCCAGGCACGCATTACGCCAGAGCACAAACAATTTGTCTATGTTTCCCCGATCAGCTTACTGTAGTTGTTGATGTTGTTATTGTTGTAACTTTTGTCACTTGAGTGCCTTTTGGCTGGTTGCGCTTTGCTGGACACTTTAAACGTTTGCTTGCCACAATTTCGTGCAGTGTAGCCATGAGAGTAATTTCAAAAGGTGCCATTAACGGAGCACTCTCAAAGCCAAAGCCTTGATTTTTGGTATACTGCCTACCTAAGTAGTTGGTTTCATTTTCTAAAACTTTAATGAGGATGCCAAGGAAATTTATTAAATTATATTGCAATTTGAAAGTGTTCATTTTTGGCTTCATATTCTGAATATTTATGATGAATTGTTATTATAAATGAATGTTATATCATAAACGCATTGATTTTTGGTATAGTATTTACGATTTAAAGCTACCTTCATATTCTGCAAATTTAATGGGGGTATGCTAAAAAAATGATTATTATATATGAGGGTACCTCCAATGCTTTTATTCTTTGGGCATATTTATATTTACTTTTAATGTCGATAAAGATGAATTCATTGTTTGGTATACTGCTTACTTCCAAGGTTATTTTTATAATTATAAATATTTAATTAATATCCGAAATGAAACACTGAAACACTTTGTGAATGAATCGATATCTAAACTGAACTGTACTCAATGTTTTTCCTTCTGATATTATAGGTGCGCGGTCACCAGCGTGCTCCCTCCGATTCGAAGGAATTCCACGAAGTGACCAAGCGCGATGCACTGCGTCTGCTGGAGAACGATGTCGATCGTCTGCTGCAGACAACGGAGCCAGCCAGGCGTCCAGCTCTGCAGGCTGAAATGGGTCGCTTTGCCGATCTATTCGGACGTTTTCTGCAAGAGGGTAAGTTATTAGGAAATCTAAAATATGTATATAGAAATTAATACGTTTTCCGATTTACAGAGGGTCCCGCGTTGGACTGGAATAAAATTCAGAAACTGCCCGAGAACGCCGTGATGAACTATTCCAATCTGAAATCGCCCAAGAATGAGCAGGTATGTAAAGCGGTTCCCTTTCAATTGGATGCTCTTTTCTAAAGGTTTGCTGGCCCTGTTCTCTCCAACCCCCCAAAACACTCAGAACACTTACGCCTACCTCAAGAATCCAAACTACTTAATGATAACTCTCTTATGTACATACATATATGATAAACAATGTTTTTTTTTATAATCTTTACATATTTTCATGTACTTTGATTTGAATACTCTGAATTGTACTCATTGTCTGCCGTTGTTATGATGGCTTATGTCTGCCTATGTATACCATACATACATATATGCAATATATAAACACATATATGTTTATCACATATAGAATGAGGTAAAAGCGTTTTCTCTACTCAATTCTCACAATTCTCCTATGCTTCTCTGATCTGACGCTCTACCCGCTCTTCTAATTAATTGGGGTTATGGACGCTTTACTCGTTTTACTTATTTACTTAATATATTTATTATTATTGTTGTTATTATTATTATTAGTTTTGTTTAAACTTTGTTGTTATTGCTTTAGCTCCTCTAGCACTGTTACTAAATTCCGAAATTCAGCTTAACACCTCCTTTGTGCTAACCACGCTTTACAATTTACTAAAACTTTCACTAATCTTTTGTTTCGTAATACCGTGCAGATTCGCAATATGTTGGATAAACTGGTCGTCATCAAGTTGAATGGTGGTCTCGGCACCTCGATGGGTTGCCATGGACCCAAGAGTGTTATTCCTGTGCGCTCTGATCTCACCTTTTTGGATCTGACTGTGCAGCAAATCGAGCATCTGAACAAGACCTACGATGCGAATGTGCCGCTTGTGCTGATGAACTCCTTCAACACCGACGAGGATACCGAGAAGATTGTGCGCAAGTACAAGGGATTCCGTGTGCAGATTCACACATTCAACCAGAGCTGCTTCCCACGCATCAGTCGTGAGCACTTCCTGCCTGTGGCCAAGGACTTTGATGTGGAGAAGGATATGGAAGCGTAAGTGAAGTGAGGATATTCGATAGCTTCCTTTACTCATCATATATTTAATGTTTTAGCTGGTATCCTCCCGGTCACGGTGACTTCTACGACACCTTCCGCAACTCAGGACTGCTGAAGAAGTTCATTGGCGAGGGCCGTGAGTACTGCTTCCTTTCCAACATTGACAATCTGGGCGCCACTGTCGATCTGAATATACTCAATAAGCTGGTGGGTGAGGAACGCGCCACCACTCCCGTCGAATTCGTCATGGAGGTGACCGACAAGACACGTGCTGACGTTAAGGTAAACACAACTGTTTTGCTGCCCTTTGAAAGAGTATTATTTCCGCATCTGTTTCTAGGGTGGTACACTCATTCAAATGGAGAACAAGCTGCGTCTACTGGAAATTGCTCAAGTGCCACCAGAGCATGTGGATGACTTCAAGTCTGTCAAGACCTTCAAGTTCTTCAACACCAACAACATCTGGGCTAACCTTTCTGGTGAATATACAAAATCATTGCATACTTTTAGGCAAATTGCTAAATTCGTTTCTTTTATACTGTAGCCATTGATCGCGTCTTGCGTGAACGCACGCTCAACATGGAGATTATTGTCAACAACAAGACACTGGAGAACGGTCTGCGTGTTGTGCAGCTGGAGACAGCTGTGGGTGCGGCGATGAAGTGCTTTGATGGCGCCATTGGCATCAATGTGCCACGTTCTCGTTTCTTGCCTGTGAAAAAATCCTCAGATTTGCTGCTGGTCATGTCCAATCTGTACACGCTTAAGAACGGCAGCCTGGTGATGTCGCCGCAGCGCATGTTCCCCACCACGCCGCTGGTCAAACTCGGCGAAAATCACTTCTCGAAAGTCAAGGAATTCCTGGGTCGCTTTGCCAATATACCCGATATCATTGAGCTCGATCACTTGACGGTGAGCGGTGATGTGACCTTCGGCCGTGGTGTCTCATTGAGGGTAAGTTTTGCAAATAGCTTTTACTTTTACTTTCAACTGTAAGTAATTATCGAATTTATTTCTTGACAGGGCACTGTCATCATCATTGCCAATCATGGTGATCGAATTGATATTCCCGCTGGCGCCATTCTGGAGAATAAAATCGTGTCTGGCAACATGCGCATCCTGGATCATTAAACAACCAGCATATATGTATATTTGTGCGAACCAGCATATATATGTATGTGTGTGATATATGCCAGAATCTATCATTATCTCTGTAGCATAATTAACTAAGTTTATGTACAAGTACTCGTAGTAGTCATGTTCGAAAAAGTTCCAAATTATCTAACACGTTTCATTTAGCCAATCGTTGTTGTAAGCACAAAGTGTCATTTAGTATATTGTATATTAAAATATATTTAAAGCGTGCTTCAGAATTGTATATAGTTAAGATTTAAATCACATTTGCAAAATGCGCTTTCAAAATTGTTGAATCCCTGTTACGAGTCCAAGTTAAATAAAGGCATGTTCTTATACTTATCTATAATCAACGAATTTATTTACAATTATTTACAATATGTATTGTTAAAATTATGAGAGAGATTCCTTTACTTCAGATTGTCTATCAATTGATAATCTCGTATCACAAAACCCAAACCAATGCCATGTGTTAGCAGCTCCTCTGCAATCTTTCGCTGACTGCTTGTTGGTGCTGATTGACTGACAAATCCTATAACGAGACCCTCGAAGTCAGGCACATGGCAGCTATTGTTCCAACCACGTCCCACATAGACGTTGCCATCGCCACCCACCACAAAGTTGTAGTTGATATCCTTCTGCTGAAGACTCTCGATGTGATACGTTTGCATGTAACGCATGCGATAGGTGCAAGATGCTTGTGTTGTACACGTCTCTGATGCTGTGGACTCAAAGCGCACACTTTTGACAGGCACCGACAAGGGAAGCAATGGCTCCACCGGTGGTTGAGCCAGCCAAAGGGAACGTTCCACAAATCTGAGCGGTTCCATGTTGAGACGGCGCACTACAAATGCAAAAAGCAAACCTCAGATTACCGCACAAAATTGACAGGCGACAAGTGGAAATGCTTCGTCTTACGCGTAGTCACATCCTCGCTCCAGCGTGGCCAGGTTTTTATCAGGCCATAGAGCTTTTCGCCAGGACTCTCGGTGGCACTCAGTTGCCTGTGTGCATAGATATGATAATCCGCGTGCAGCTTGTGCAATCGAACTCCCTCCTCCATTAGCCGACGTGCTGCCCACAATTGCTTTTTCTTTGGCGTCACATTGATGAAGGTGCCAATGAAGGCAATGCTAATGGATACTGCTCCATAGCCCTTCACATGCTGCCCCTGTGACTGCCAGCCGCGTCCCACATAAACCTGGCCATCGCCTCCGACCAGAAAATTGTAGCCAATGTCCGTAAATCCCAGAGACTTCATATGAAACGCTTGTATAACGCGCATTCTATAGACGCATTCCTCCTGAAGGTGAGAATTATGAAAATGTGGGTAAGCTACTTTGTAATTTGAATATGATTATTTATAATAAAGAGTCAAATTTTAAGAAAGATTAAAAAAATAAGTGCACTTGGTGTTTAAAACACTTTAATATTGAAAGCTTAACAAGTTGATATGTGCTCTTCATTCTGCATTATTCTAAAATAAAGGTTTTTTATCAAATTTCTATAAGATGTCAATATTATAATAGTAAAGCATACATTATTATTTGTTTGTTTTTCCCCTTTTCGAAAATAAGGGGAAATACATTCAATCAGGTTCAATAAGCATAGAAATATTTGCAAATGCAAATATTCTACGAAATGCTGTTCGCAATGGTGTCATATTTTTAATTATATTCCTTATAGAGTTTTTAAATGGTAAATATATTTTTTTAATTTCCTAAAGAAACGAAAAAAAAACAAAATTTTGGAAAAAATAAAATACTATCTTCTACAAAGCGTTTAACTTACCTTCCATCTCTATAGTTGTTATTGTTTTACTCTACAGTTATTATATTTGTCGGTATTCCTTAAAACATATCCTAAACTTACCTCTCTTTCGCATCCTTCCGTGGCTGTGTGATGAATAATAACGTGGGATATTGGCGTGACAAGATTCTCAACACTGGTTGGGGGTTCCCCCAGCCACTCGCTGCGATCAAGTATACGCAAACCTTTGCTAAACGTGTCGACATTTTTCGCTGTAAATTGATCGATTAAACGATTATTGAGTCGTTAGCATTATCAATCTAAAAGTGCTACGCTTCCTTACTCATCATCCACACAAAGTAAACGACGGCTGTAGCCACCAGCACCATCAGAACGCCGCAAAGCCATATCAAACCTCTCATATGCTTGGCATTTGTATGCGGCACTTGATCTTCAACGTCTGGCGCTGTCGGTTGTTGGCTTTTCATGTTGAACGCTATCTATCATTTGCGAAATTATAATATTGTAAGAAAGTCTTCTTTATAGAGCGCTCTCTCAGCGTTGTCTTCCTGCCAAGCTGGTTGCTCGTTCTGAACTGAATTGAGAAAATCAACTTGTTGATAAACCACAAATTACAAACACACATTCACATACATAACCGCAAACGCTTCCATGTGTGTGTGTGTTGTTTGTTTATTTATTTTTTTTGATGTTAGCAAAAATTCCCCGTGCTGAAATGCGCAACAACCGTGTGTCAATGAGCTTTTGCTTCACAATGTTGTGAGATGAGTTCGATTTGAAAGCTCTGCTTTATACCCTATAAGCTTGAACTGAGCAAAAAGGGGAGATATGGTTGAGAAAGAGAAATTATCCATTGCTTAAATAAAGATTCAAATATTATTTTAAATTTTGTAGACATAATTATTTTACACAATTTATTATTATTGTATATTGACAGAATACAAGATTTTATTATCATTCATTTTGCAGTAATATTATATTTATTATTTTCGATTTGATTGAAAAATAAATGTATTATCATAATTACAATTGTATATTTAAAAAATATACATGAGTTTCATTAAAAATAAAATCATTAGAGTTTCATAAAAATATTACAATTATATACATATGTACAAACTTAATCTATATTAATGATATATAATTTTATTAGTAATATACCTATTTCCTTTACACGGCATTTCCAGCGTCAACGATATTCTCTACTATTTAAAACCAGTTTCGACTATATTTGCAAGCTCTCCCTTTTCTGCGGTAATAGGTCTTTAAAAGCAGTTGGTGCCTATAACGTATACGCAACTTGGGATCGTGATGTCTAGTGCCGGAGTGCTCTGAGCAATACTTTGAATTCAAGCACGTATTTGAATCTAGAAAAACCGGCGCTGAGAACGCGATAACGTTCCATTACAAATATGAAAAAAGGCATTTATTATAAATTTCTATATTTGTTTGCTTTTAATTATTCACAATTGTTGCAATCTAAGCTTGATGAAATATGCCACATATCATATATATTTTGGAGATACTAGTCATGACTACACTTGTATTTTGTGGTTGTTGTTATTGTTTGTTAGGTTTGTTTAATTTACTCTGATAAAGCTCTGTTACAGCCGATCGGCTCCAAAGTGCTGCCTCCAACCAGTTTATACGAGTTGGGCGCAATCTTGGCCTGGCTGACGCCATCTTTGAGCATCGCTTTTGATGGCTCAGTTAAAGTTATGTGATGAATTTTAATAATCCCAACAATCCCCATTCGAGTTTCACAATTTTTATTAATTTAAAAAGATACCTAAAATAGCATTTACAAGCTTAAACTATAGAGTTCGATTAGTCCAATGTGGCCATTTTTGTATGATGCCATAAAGTATATCACCCGGACTTTCAGTGGCACTCAGCTGACGATGTCCATACAGTCTGTAGTCAGGCACTAGTTTCTTGAGGCGTTCGCCCTCCTCAAGCAGGAGTTGGCAAGCTACCAGCTGTCGTTCCGTAGGAGAGATCTTGGTGAAGGTGCCCATAAAAGTGATGCCAATGCTATCGATATTGTAGCCCATGGTATGACTTCCCCGAGTATCCCAGCCGCGGCCCTCATACACCAATCCATCGCCACCAATTAGGAAATTGTAGCCAATTTGATCCCATTGATAACCATCCATGTGAAAATTTTGCACCAAACGAACTCGAGCGGCACAAATATCCTTCGAAGCGAAAAGAACGTTGACATAAAGGATGTGTGGACGGGTCCAACTTGTGTACTCTTACTTACCTCAGATTCACATCCTTCGGCGGCGGTGTGTGAAATAATCACTCGATGCACGGGTAAGTTGAGAGGAGTCAAAATATTCCTTGACTGTCGTCCACCCCAGCCGTCTACACTGATTACCTGCAGTGACACTGTGGTCACAAATGAAACGAAATTAACATGATAAATTGCATTGCATATTCCATTCAACAGCACTAAGGTCACTGTTTAAAGTACTTTACAACACTGAAGACAGTTTTATAGCGATACCGAAAAAGTTTGACAAATATAGCAAATAATCTAATGATGAATTGATTGGAATACGTTGTCCGGTATCTTCGCCATCACCAAACTTACTTTTCAATGCCGTCGTGCCAAATATGACTGCCAGTAAGGCCCCAATTACCATGGATAATCCCATGATTATAGCCATTATTAAAATGGCCTTGCGACTGATGCAACAGGGCGGGAGAAATGGACACAAAATTGGCGTCCCACGAGAGTTATTTAATGTGCTACCTGTTATTGTAAGAGAGAAAGAACAAATGAAATAAGAAATGTAATAAATTTCAGATGTATGCATATACATATGCATATAATATTATAAAACCTGCTACCGTTTTCATTGGAAAAAGTATTAGACTTGAACTGGATTATGAATCACAAAACAATATTAGGTTCCACTTATTTGTTTCTCTCAAGTATGGAATATGATTTCTATTCTTTGACTCACTCATGCCCTGCTCTAGGACTTCCAAACGTTTCTCATGCTGCTTGACCAAAGACTCCAGCTTTAGCGTGTCCTTTCTTTGACTTTCTTCGAGGCAACTATTACAGCGCCAGCCGATGTTTTCCATATTGTGAAGCTGTTGCTCTGTAAGACCAGAGCAGCGAACATGGCAGACGCTGTCACAAGTGCCAATGCACTTAACGGGAATTTCCTTGATTAAGTCGCCGCATTTTAGACAACATCGAAGCGTGTACTCGTTGCTCGGCATCTCTAAGTATACTGAATATCAGCGAAAGCAAAAGCGAAAAAAATCAGTATTTGTCGGCTCATTTTTTTCCTTCTTCCACATAAGTTTGTAGCGCTGATTAACGTAAACAATCGCAAATACTACATTTGCTACAAACAAAGAAATTCCCCGTACTAAAAAGAATACGTTTTGCGAATCAACTTTGATGACTCTATAGCCCAGTTCAGTTAGGAGTGAGAATTATCACCTTGATCTAACTAAGGTGCTCCTTTGATCCATGGCTGCTAATTCCAGATCGAAATCGCAAAATTTTTTTGCATTGTTCCTTCTCCAGAAATGATACTAAATTCCGAAATGAGGCTTAACACCTCCTTTGTGCTAAATAATTCCGAATTTGTTGGAAAAACTTGTCATCAAATTTTGGCACCATGGAGCTAAGAGTGTTATTCCTGTGCACTCTGACCTCACCTTCTTGGATCAGACTGTGCAGAAATTCAAGCATCTAAACAAGACACACGATGCGAATGTACCGCTAGTGCTGATGAACTCCTCAATACGAACTTGTACGCAATTACAAGGGATTCCGTGTTCAGGTTCACACCTTCATCTTGAGATGCTTCCCACTCATCAGTCGCGAGCACTTCCGGCTTGTCACCAAGGACTTCGATGTAAAAGCGTAAGTGAGGTAGGAAATTGTAGTTGCTTAGTTTACTTAACTTACTTGTAATGCCTTACCTAGGAGCGCATGGTATTTTTTCTTGGAAACTGATAATTGCATTCCATTGAACGGCATTTTCCTAGTCAATACATGATAAGCTCTACTATTTGTTACCAGTTTCGATCATATTTTTAAGTTCTCCCTAAGCTCTTCGCATGTTGTTGCTTGCCAGTCGAGCGACGGAGAGCTTTTAATATGTATTTCAATGTAGAAAAACCGGCGCTGAGAGCGCGATAATATTATATTAGAAGTATAAAAAGGCATCCATTAGAACTTTCAAGATATTTTTGTTGCTTTTAATTATATCACAATTGTTACAAACAAAGCTTAAAGCTAGCTTAATGAAATATGCCACATATCAAATAAATTTTACATGCGAATTGGAGATACTAGTCATGACTACACTTGTATTTTGTGGTTGTTGTTGTTGTTGTTGTTTGTGTGGGTTGCTTAGTTTACTGTGGTCCAATGGGTCCAATTGCTAAAGCTCTGATACAGCCGATCGGCATTGTATTGCGTAATTGTGGGCTCCAAAGTACTCGCCCCAACCAGTTTGTAGTTGGGCGCAATCTTTCCCCGGTTGACGCCATCCTCAAGCAGCAATCGCGTAACGTTGAGCTGCTTCGGCGACGGTGCCTGATGCTGAAAAGTGCCAATGTAGGCGAAGCTCACACTCCTTGTATTGTATCCATTCAGGTGGGCTCCAACCAAATCCCAGCCACGACCAATATATACATTGCCATCGCCACCAATCAGGAAATTGAAGGAAATATCATCGCGACGCTCGGACTCAATGTTGAAGGTCTGCAGGAAACGCACCTTGAACACACACTGTGCCTGGGTGCTGCAGTTCTCCGAGTTCGTGGGCAGCAGTATGACCATGGGCACGGGCAGCGAGAGGCTCGGCAGCTCCTTTTGCGGTGGTTGAGCCAACCACACGGCACGTGGCACATATCGCAGCACCAAACCGCCGCCAATGTTGACCTCATCTGCAAAAGGCAATGGGAAAAGTCTTGTTATTCGTATCTGATAAAGGAGACGGCGTCTGCTTAATGAGCGATTAAAGCGAAGCATGAAGGGTGAGCATGAATAAGAACGCGTACACAGAGAGAAAAACTTACAATATGAAATAGATTAGATATTCGATTATGCTATTAGACAGTTCATAAGTTGTTTTAAGTAGCAAATCGTTGAAATAAATGGTATTTCATTTAAAAACTAGTAATTTTTTACACCTAAAAATTATGTCAAATAAAGATGAATACCAATAATACTATAAAATACTAATTATAAATAGTACTAAATATATAAATTTAGACAAAAAATAAAGTTGGTAATTTATTGCAATACATTTCAGATGAATACAAAATACAAATAATAAAAATATCAGTCCAATTCTGATAAAAAAGTAAATATAGAAACCCGATTTTAGTTCTAAGCTTTTGCCAACGAATCGTTTCGTTTCAATTCCAACTTTTCTCTCTGTGTATTATTCGAAAATTATCATATAATTTCATTTTATTTCAACATTTTTTTCAACATTTGCGTTTATTCAGTGTGAGAATACATTTGGATACAGTTCAAAAACGACTGGCAAAGTGTGGCCAGGTTTTAATAATATTGTACAGCTTATCGCCGGGGCTTTCGGTTGCCAACAGCTGTCGATGCCCAAAGATCTTGTAGTCCGAGCTGAGTTTCTTGAGTCGCACACCCTCCGCAATGAGAAGAAGGCAAGCTTTGATCTGCTCTTGAGTGGGTTCAATCTTATTGTAGTTGCCAATGAAGGCGATAGCAATGCTAATACGGTTCGAGCCAAGGGTGTGAGCACCAACGTAATCCCAGCCGCGACCCACGTAGACGTGTCCATCGCCACCGATCATAAAATTGTAGCCCACTTGACCCCAGTTCAAGGTATCTATGTGATAGGCTTGTATAAACCTTGCTCGATAGGAACAGCCATCCTGGTGGGAGGAGTAGCAAATTGTAGATGAAACTTACGCGCGGTTATACGGTCACACTCACCGTCGATGCACAACCCTCGGTGTCAGTGTGTGCAATGATCACACGATCCACGGGCAAATTGAGGGTCTCCAGAGGCTCACTCGACTCTCGGCCGCCCCAATCGGCAACGCTGACCAACACTAGCTCGCCATCATCGTTAACTGCACACAAAAAGGGGGGCGATGGGTTAGTGGGTCAGACGGGTGATTAAGAAGTCAAAGACACATATTTAGAAGCGTGCAAAGAGTTCATACATACATACATTTAAACGTGCAGTTTGTGAGCATATAAATAAAACGATATTCCAATCAAATCAACGGTGAGCTGTAATCACTTTAGAACACTTTTGACGGCACAGTTTACAGTTATGTGGTGAATTTTTAGTATGGTTAACAGCACGAAAGGAAGCGAAGAACTTGAGATGAAGTGAAAGAGTTCATTTGTTTTTTTTTTAATTTTTATTAGAGTACTTAAAACATACACTTAACATAGCATTTACAAGTTTAAACTAGAGAGTGCGATTTGTCCAGTGTGGCCATTTCTGTATGATGCCAAAAAAGTATTTCGCCCGGACTCTCGGTGGCACTCAACTGTCGATGCCCGTAGAGTTTGTAGTCGGGCACCAGCTTCTTGAGGCGCACGCCTTCTTCGATCAGCAGTTTGCAAGCAAGCAGCTGTCGTTCCGTTGGCCAGATCTTAATAAAAGTGCCAATGAAGGAGATGCCAATGCTGTCGATATTGTAGCCCAAGGTGTGAGCACCCTGAGAATCCCAACCGCGACCCTCATACACCAATCCATCGCCGCCAATTAGGAAATTATAGCCAATGTGATCCCATTGCCAGCCATCCATGTGAAAACTCTGAATGAGACGAACTCGAGCGGCACAAACATCCTTCGAAGCGAAGAGAATGTTGACAGAAAGGGTGTGTAATGGGAGGGCAATGAACAACTTACCTGTGATTCACAGCCTTCTGCGGCAGTGTGTGAAATAATCACACGGTGCACGGGCAATTTGAGGTGTGTTAATTCTTTATTTGGCTGTCGTCCACCCCAGCCGTCCACACTGATCACCTGCAGTGACACTGTGGCCACAAACGAAGCGAACGATAAATTAACATATTATGCGATTCACTTTTAATACAGTATATTCCATTCAATTGCACTAAGGTAACACTGTTTGGCGCACTTTACAACACTGAGCACAATAAATATGTATTTGTCGATAGAATTTCCCGGTAATCAATAAAATGTTAATGTGTTATTGCATATGTGAGTGTGGTTACGGTTAAATCGAGATACCCAAAAGGGTGATAGAGACAGATATTGAGTTAAATGTGATGGCGTTAAGTGTGACCAAATTTGAGCAGCAATAAGTTTGCTTAGTGTTTTCGAACACATAAAAGCGAGACAAAACTGTACCTATTGGTGAATTGATTGGAATACTTTGTCTGGTATCTTCGCCATCACCAAGCTTACTTTTCAACGGTGTCTTGCCCAATATGACTGCCAGTAGGGCGCCCATTATAATGGTTAATCCTAAGAGTATGCCCGTTATTATGATGGCCTTGCGACTGATGCTGTGCGGCAGAAAAGGACATAACGCTGGCGCCTCGCAGGAGTTATTCAATTTGCTATCTGTTGGGGAGAAAGAGAATGAATAAGTTAGAAATGGAATAAATAAAGGAAGAAATTAATGCATATATTCTAAAACCTGATACAGTTTTCGTAATTAGACTGAAACCTGATTATGAATCACAAGACGACATTGGGTTCTACTTATTACATCATCTCAAATATGAAGTCTGGTTGGATTGCTATCCTAGCACTCACTCAAGCCAGCCTCGAGAGCTTCCAAACGCTTCTCATGCTGCCTGAGCCACTGCTGCAGCTTTAGCATGTGCTCTGGCTGACTTTTCTCTATGCAGCGATCGCATCGCCAGCCGATGTTTCGCACATTGTCCAGCTGTTGCTCTGTAAGACCTGAGCAGCGGACATGACAGACGCGGTCACAAATGCCAACGCACTTGAGGGGACTTTTCTTGATAAAGTCGCCGCACTTCAGACAAGATCGCAGCGTGTACTCGTTGCTCGACATCTCTGGGGCCACTGAATATCGGCGATTGCTAAAATCGCAACAAATGCGAAATAAAATCCGTATTGGCCGCTACACTTTCTGCTCTGTTCCACATAAGTATAACGTAAACATTCTCGTATACAATATTCGCTACACGGACTTTTCGAAAGTGCGTATTGCGCTTTTATAACGACAAACAAAAAGTTCCCCCAAGCACGTGTTTTAATATAATTAATTATCTCTGTAGCCCAGTCCAGTTAGGAAGGGGAATCACGGCCAAAGTCAAATTCAACTCGGTAGTCGCTTGTACTAAGGTGCAACTTTGATCCATGTCTGCTAAATTCACATTGAATTCAATTTCTTGCTTTGTTTTCCGCTCAAATTTTAATTATGCCAATTGTGAGAATCATTTGAGCAAACAAATAGACTCTGCTGCTGCTGCCAGCTGGGTTTTGTTGTTTTTAGCTTGTAGGTTTTATTGTGATTGATTTACGAGCCACATGCGCAATGTCTTCTTCACTGCAACCCACGCTGCGTATGCGCAATCTACATGTGTGCAAAAAAGTTATTACAGCCATGGCCTTGGATTTAATTTATTGATACACATGCTCATTGATGTCGATGAAATGTTAATTATAATCTTGTTTGTCTGTTACTTTGTTTTTTTTTTTGTCTGCTGTCAATATTACGCATACGCAATGTTCACATAATTATAATTATTGTTTTGACTACCTTTGAATTGACTTTTGAGTGAATTAATTGTATCTTCTTTGTGCGTAACATTTATATCATGTGATTCAGAGTTTTGCGTTAAATTGCGGTTTACTCTGCGTTTGCACAATTTATTTATTGTATTTAATTCAAAGGGCCAATGACTGACAATTTTTTATTATATTAACTTGAAACTGACTTTAATTGCAACTAATTTTATAAGGAGCTATCGAAACTCAAAATAATTTCATGTCGAAAATGCTTTTAAATTTATTTGTAAGTACTAAGAAAGAAAGAGTATTTCAACATTCGCATGCCTCTGCTTTCCGGCTTTTAATTAGCATTTAGCACATTTTTTTGTGTACAACAAACTTGTCTGTCTGTATTACGGCTGGCGGCTCTCAGTAAACAAAAGCAGTAAACAAATAGCAACGTCAGAAAAGAGCGAGGGAAAAGTAATCAAATAATATATTTATTTGTGTATAGTATATTTCGAAAATTGTTGGCTCACCTGTAGCGTTGGGCGTTGCCTGCGTATTGAATGCTGGATTATCATGACCTTCGGCCGTTTTCCACTTATCCCGACTATCGATGAGGATCTGTTGTATCGTCACGGGTCCCTCGTAGTAATGCTTGTCGCCAAAAGTAACGTCTGTGGTGTTGTTCAACGCAATGCTACCAATTTGCTGTTGCGGCGAGGCTGGACTTGTGGGCGTGGCCAGATTCATGTTGCCATTGAGCACCTGTTGGGCAACCACATCGGCAGCAGCCGCTGGCGGATGTGGCCCCTGGCCATTGTTGGGCACCACCTGGCGACTGATCACGGTCAGTCCCTTGTTGAGTTGTGTCAACTCTTCGCTTTGTGACGGGAATTTGACCTGTTGCCCCAGTTTGTGGACTGTACAGCCATCGTCGGCTTCTGCCTCGGAATCGCTGTCAATGCAACTGGAGTCGATGGCATCTTCATCGATGGACACTATCGAGATCGTGGTGCTGCGTACTGAAAGAGCGGGTGATGTTTTCCTTGTTGTGGTTGCCTTATTGAGGTTCACTTTAGCCTCCACCTCAATGCTGATACGTTGCGGTTTCGCTTCCGCGTCGGGTTTTGCCTTCTCCTCTTTCTCTTCTCCAGCTGCTGTTTCGGCACTCTCTTGCGTCTTCTTTGTTTCTTCGTTCTTTTTGCTTTTCGTGATCGTTGGACTCGCTCTGTATGTCGCTGAGTTATCAACCAAACCGACGCCGGAATCTGTTGAGGATGTGCTGCAATTTTTACCACTCGTCCGATTTATGATATGTATATTATTGCTGTCATTTGTGTTTAACTCGGTCTCATTGTGGAAATGCATTCTTCTACTTGATCAAATTTTACTTTCTTATCGCAATTTTGTGTTGATAATTGAATGCTTTAACTCTTAGCAGCTGCGGCACATGTTGAGTAAATAATCTGTTTGCCAAAAGTCTCGTTAATCCTTTTCCAGGAACGGCCTGCGCTCTAGGCAAACATCATATCTTCAACATCTGCAAGTAAATACATACTATATAACAAACATTCTTCGTATAATCAGCAGTTTATTTATGATAATTATTTCACTTGTTTGTCGAGTTGCTTAAATCATATTAATTTTGGGTTTATTTAATCAGTTTATACATTTGTCTATTGAGTCATCATTTAATTGCCCAATAAACAAATCTTAAGGTTTGTTTTTATGTTATTGGTTGATAAGCAAATGCCAAGGAAGCACGACGAGTGTCATATTTTGATATTGTGCTATAAAACTTCCGCTTTTTACAATTCAATTGCAGGCACTCAAAGACACTTAAATTAGAGAGGAAATGAAGATAGTACTTGAACGAAAAATGCTCTCGATTGCTTTGCAAATTTTGTGTTTATTAAAGGTCGTACACTTATGTACATAATACTATTATACTCTTTCTAATTGATCATATCTGGCGATGCGTTCGTTTTATCTACTATAAAAAATTTTATATATAGTCGTCGAATATTAAAATGAAAAAATTCCCTTTATTTCATTTTGATTAATTGAGATAATGATCGAAAGGGTTTTACTTGAAAGTAGTAATAACTATTCTATCTAGTAGTACTATAAATATTTTACGAGACTAGCTGGCAAGCGCATGTCTTATGCTAATTATAATTATTTACGTTTTTAGCTCGTCAAATGCATTTTTCCCAGAATCGAGCAGCAACCCCACTTAAATTGCTATGGCAATACAGAAATACGAATATAAATAGAAATACGAATACTCGAAGTCGTAACGAATGTAAAGAGCAAAGCTCAACTCTATCGAAAGGTATTTAAAGAAAAATCGAATTGCATTGACGACAATTATGATTTGACCTCCGCTCCGCTTGGCACGCAACAAGCGAATTCTTTCATTGCGGAATCGAAGAGTTCCCTGAATGCTGGCGATAATGTTGATGATGTTGATGTTATAATATTGTGTATGTCCAATGCATGGCGACGGCTCAGCTGGGCCTTCGGCCAGTGTGCGATAAGGCTTTGCTTGACGCTCCCGTAGAGTTGGCACACTCGCAGATAACAATGCCACAGCAACAACAACTACAATAACAATGACAACAACAAGAAGAGCACGGAATGAGGCGGCGACATCGCAATGCGTCTCTGAGCGCACAAATACAAAGAAACACATACACACACGGCATTTAAGCGGCAGCCATTGGCAGCAATCGCTTCAAGTATGTGTTGGCAATGCTCTCAGTGTGTATGCGTGTTTGTGTGTGTTGGCCTGTTCACTGAGCTTTGTCGGGGAGTCGAGCAATATCATTACCAAGTTGTGTTTCATGTGTGCCAACAATTATCATTCTCATTCTCCGAGAATTGCTTGGTGCAAATTAATTATCTCTTTCATTCCCTTCATTCTTTCTTTTTTTTCCTGTTACTCACACCCAGCCATATGACTAGGCTAATTTTTACTTTTTATCTTTTCCTGCAATACTTTATTTTTTTTTTGACTATTTTTATGTACTCAAGTCGAGCTTGATTTATGATTTTTCATTTAATTCCTATTTTTATCTGCAGTGTCTACAACAAGTTAAGTCGTGTTTCGCTTTGCTTTATCAACTTAATCTTAATCACTTATTTATGAATATTTGTTAAGCTTTGCTATTTTATATTCGTTTCGTAAACGCTTATTTAACAGTTCATTGTTGTTAAGGCTTTTTACTATGTGTAAATATTTGTTAAATTTTTGAATATCCTTAGCCTGAATTTAAGATTTCATTTCCCACATTTTGTTGTTTTTTATTGTACACCAAAGACATTGGCACTTTTTATATCATTGATGTATATTATATAGACACAGTTTTCTAGTGTATTTATTATCAGCACTTATAACACACTCGCAACTTTTCATTACACTTTCTAAAAAAGTTGCTCTGCTTCCGTCAAATTATTGTTTAGGTTTTTTTTCGCACTGTTTGTTACTAATTTTATTGTGCTTGCTTCATTACCGTAAATTTGAGATATTTTGTGCGGCGATTTGGCGGCGGAACAAACAACAATCAGAAAACCGAGCACAACTATTCCGTGCGCGTTTTTTTTCTATGTGTTCAACCGATTTAACAAAAACTAACACCAAAGTAAGTATATATTTATATAAAAAATGCTGAGTATATATAAATTACGTGCTATGTATCTTTTTTTTTGTATTATTATTATTGTTTAACGCTTTTTTTAATTTTTTTATTTGTAGTTTAAGCGCGTGGCAAAAATTGAATTCACTGAGCAGCGTCGCGTTCGAGAGGCTCCGATCAACTGAGCGGCGATCAAAACACGATGCGAGTGGCTCAGCTGAAGCGATGCGAGTTTAATGTGGCAGCTGTTCTCTCTCTGGAGAGAGCGAGAGAACGCGATCGATCGAGTGGGATCACGCGGGAGTGAGTGAAAAGGTGTGAGTGTTAGTGTGAGAGAGAGCCAAATGGCAAACAACAAATACTAAATAGCAAATAGCAAATGAAAAATCATGTTTCGATTTGCACCTACATATAAAAAAAGATTTCAAAATTTTTTGTGCCATTGCAGTTAATAGCTTTTAGGGCATTTCCAGTAATTTGTGTCTAATTTTTCAAATAGTTGTCGAGTTTCGGAAAAAAAATGTCTGCTGTAACAAGAAAAAACCTTGTTCTAATTATGCAGAGTGCTGTTTCATAGAAGAGTTTAGTTTTTTAGTCGGCCGTCTGAGCAGTTTAATTAGCATTCATTAATTCAATAACAGGTTATGCCTAGTTGCATTTCAGAGACATTCCCAAAACGAGTTCTTGATGAAGGAAAATCCAATGGATTGATAAGCAAAATACCTGCATTCTATACACCAAAATGTTTATACCATAAGAACTCGATCGGTTGCGTTATTTAATTGAACCCGTTTCGGCATTTATTTCACCATCCAAAATTTACTCAATTGTTAATGTATCTTTTTTTTGCTCTTTACTTCTTCCCACCTCTTTCAGCTAGTATTTGATTATAATTTTTTGTTTTTCGATTTTTTTTTTTTTTTGGTTTTTGGTTTTTTTGTTTGTGTGCTCAAGTTATAAACAACAAAAATCACAAACAAACTCGTAGCTCTCTCGAATTCTGAGAATTTGTGTGTTGTTTGCTAGCGGCGATCTTGGAATAGATATGGCTGTACCACTGACTGATTGAGTTAAGAGTTATGTAGGAGTGTAGCAAGTGACCTTATCAGAGATGAAACAACGCAAAAATTTGTTAGGAAATGCATCATTTAATATAATTTAAATGACTTTCAGCTGATAAGCCGCTAAGTGGTTTAGTAATTTGTTGGCTTAGGTCAACGTTATAGAGATTGGAAAATTGCGTTTTTCTTTTTTTTGCTTTTCTACTGTGTTTTGAGATATCAGCGGAAATTTAATGGTTCGAAATGATATACAGTTTTTAATTAACTGGCAACCAGCAGCACTGAAATAACAACTTCAACAGCATCAATGTGATATATGTGTGAGTGTATAATAGTGATAATGATGTACTATATACAGAGACATACATATACACAGACTTACAACTCGTCTCTGCTCTCGTACTATATGCTGATAGGTTTTCGCTTTGGGTATTTCCAGCTTTTGAGCGCTGTGCAAAATCAACAACAATAACATGAACAACAAACAACGTGTCGAGAGACAAAGCACAAAAAAAGCTAAATGCTTTAGTCTCTCAGCGATCGCCGTGATTGAGCTTTGGAGAGTTGTCCTCTGTGCTCTATAAATAACACACCTGCAGAGCATACGCCCTCGAACCGGTTCCATGACAACTGAGTAAAGACGAATACGAATACGTATACGAATATGAATACGAATGTAACTGAATATTTGCATTTTATATTGTTTATTTATTTGTTTATTTGGTTTACTTTTTCTTGTTTCTCTCTTTTGCACAAATCTTTTATTGTTTATCGTCTTAATGCTAAAGCTTGGCTTTAAGTCTGTTTCTGTCTGTGTTTTGCCTGCAAATTCTGTCTCATCACATCTTTTGAAGTCTGCTCTTATTGGGCACCGTTCCAGGACTCGGCTGTCATGCCTAGCTCGCTGCCACATTTCGGTTCCTGCATCATGTTGCACGGATAAAAATGACTCCAACGCATTATCTCACGATACACATTGACGCCCGGACTCTTTGAGGTTTTTGTCTGCAATTGGGAATATTCAGTTAATAATGCTACAAATTCAGTATACTACATATATACAAAAGAAGAAATATGCAGTATATACCACAACTAGAATTTAGTTTAAAGTTGCGATAATAATTGTGCTTAGAAATTCAGTATACTACATATACATATATAGAAAAGAATAAAAATGCTTCATATAGCATAACTATAGCATAATATAATGTTGGGATATATTGAAATAAATTGGTAAACTCAGTATATATGTACGAGTATTTTATATAGAGAAAAGAATAAAAATGTAGTATATACTATAACTAGAATTTCATATAAATTTGCGATAATAATTGTGCTTAGAAATTCAGTATATACTATATATACATATATATATAGAAAAGAATAAAAATGCATTGTAAAATGCATACCATAACTAGAATTTGGTATAATGTTACGACATATTGTAATTATTGTGCTGGTAAATTCAGTATATTCAGTATATATGTATTTTATATAGAGAAAAGAATAAAAATGCAGTATATACTATAACTAGAATTTGATATTAAGTTGCAATAGCTATAACTGTGCTCGAAAATCCAGTATATACCACATACATATATAAAAGAATAAATATATGCAATAACTACAATTTAGTATTAAGTTGCGATAAATAGCAATAATTGTGCTGGGAAATTCCAATTGTTCTGCTAGTCAGGTTTTCAAAATGCAAGCGGGAAATTTCCATTCTTGGCATAAATCATTGTTAACTATTTAAGCTTCAGCTGCTTTACAAATGCTGCATGTGACAACGGCATTAATTAACGCTAAATTTAGCTAAATAACATTCACTTTCACATCGAAACAACTTTTTAAGGAAAGCGTGTACATATTAATAACTTTCTTAAGATTCGAATCTAAATGAAACCGGTTGGCAATTCGCAGACTTTTTAATAAACACAAATCTAAAAACCAGAATTTCTGCACTTTATAAGGATAAAGAATCGAAATATTAACTCAACTCAACTCTCTTCATATATAAAGCAATCTATAATAATTGAAGTGCCTGTTGAAACTTTTATTAATCAGAAGTTTAATCCAAATTTTAAGTGGCCTGCCATAAACTGAATTGTAAAACGAATCACGAACTGTTTAACCATAATTTATCGATACAGTTAACTTTCGAGTTGCGAGCCTGTTGTCTTTACCTGATTTTGAGCGACCAGCTTGTAGTTGAAATCCAATTTGCGATTGGCCACCGCATGGGCAAGAAGATATCCAACGCCCTCGAGCTGTTTGGCCGTCGGCGTATAGCGGCCATAGTCGCCCATAAAGGTAATCGCGAGTGTGTGATTCGCATACGTGTTAGCCCAGTCCCAGCCGCGTCCCACATAAATGTTGCCCTCATCGGAAACCTGCAAAGAAGAAGAAGAAGAAGAAGAAGTCGAAAATCAACACAATTTGCGTAAGCGGAAATCGACAAAAAAAAAATCGGAAATCGAAATGTTCAAAGACGTGCTGGGAATTATTTTAGTGATGTGCGCTTTCCAAATGAAGTTTACTTACATAGAAATTGGACTGTATGTCTGGCAGATTCTTTTCGGCTATGGCCGAATCCTGTATTGTACGCATTTTGATGGAGCATCTGTAGAGATTGGTGCACGGCGTCGACTGCACACCGATGTGGGTGATGAGCACATAGGGAATGGGACTTGTCAGTGGGACTGTCAGCAGCTGGGCATGCTCCGAGGCGCCCCATTGCACACGCTCGATGACCAGATGACCGTTTCCTAGATTTGGAACTGCACAACTTGTGAATAGGCTATGGCGATTGCTTTAGTTGCCCACTTACACGTGCCATCCTCATACGTATTGCCAAAGTAAATCGATTTATTGTTGCCCAGCGCACTAAAGTGTGTCCTGTTCAGTTCCACATACACAATCACGATGGCGGTGATCAGCACCAAAAGGACGAGTAAACTGAGCAGCAAACTGTTTCGTGTCAGTCGCTTCGATTTGCGTTTGTTGTCGTTGTCGTGGTTGTTGCTGTTGTGATTACTGCTGCTGCTATTGCTGCTACTGCCACTGGGTGTGTTGCTGCTGTTGATTCCTGTCGAAGTAGAATTGATTAATTAGTTGAGAGTTTGACTTGCAGCTTTTTTCTTTGGCGTACTCGAAGATGGCGATGCTGAGTAGTTACGTTCGGGCGTGCGGCGATTGCGCGCTGTGCGCTCGCCATGTACTTTCAGCAGCAGCTTCATGACTCGATAGACGAGGCGACGTGTTTTGTGTGTTGCTTGTATAACAGTGCTTTGCACAGAGTATAATTGTCACAAAACGGAAAAAAAACACACACACAAAATGCTTATCGTCACTCACTCACACACACACTCGTGATTACTTCTACACATTCACACTTTTACTTTTTGTTGTGTGTTTCCCTGATGGTTAGTAATTCGCAGCTTACGCATGTGAAATAAATAAATTCACTCTAATTATCGATAATTTTGGTTGAGTCATGCATATTTTTAAATGCGAACGCTTTGGATAATTGAATGAACTTTGGCTGTGGTTGCAACTGTTGCAAATACTATAAGCAAAAACTATATTCAGAACGAGAGGAGAAGAAACGAGGCGAGACGAGACGAGACGAGTCGAGAGACTCTTCAACAAGCAACTGCCGCACCTGAACCCGTCACTGAAACGACTGAACGACGCTGCGCATTGGCCAGCTATACGCCACAACGTCGACGTCGATGGCGACGCCGCTGTTGACGCCGCTGTTGTCGATGTCGAGTCAGTAAAGCTGGCAGCACGTCTCCAGCGCTGCCCGCGACCCTTCTGCACACATACAGATACACATACACACATAAGCAAGCGCCTTGGTTGACATGTTTCTTGCTGCCCGGACGTCGCGTCGTCTCTGCTTTCTGCGTCATGCTTTGCCGGGCTTTTGTGATTGTTATTGTTGTTTCGCGGATTTTCCATATCGCTTACAACTTTTTGTTTGAGTCTTTCTTTTATTGTTGTGTTGTGCTGTGCTGTGCTGTGCACTTTTGTTTCGCTCGTTTTTGTTCATTCGCTTTAGCTTTGCCTCCTTTTTTCGTTTTTGGGCGTACGCTTTTAATTGCGGCGCGCGTCGCCAGACAACGTGACGTATGCGCAACGCGCAACGCTGCGCATTCGAAATGCGCTTCTCTGCCTGCGCTTTTCTGTGTGTCTGTCTGTCTGTCTGCCTTCTCTATAAATATATTTATTTAGGGAATTCCTATACCATATAAGTTATGCTGCACTGCGCGTATTTATACAGCTGCGATTCTGAGAATTCGATTTCAGTCGAACCACTTGGCGCTGTTTGATTGGAACTTATGAGCCGATAAATGGCTTAAGTTATCGTTCTACTTCTCGCTCGCTTAGCTAGCGGTCAAAAGCCTTTCAATTACTCTTACTATCGCTGTGTTGGATAATGTATTGCGGTTAACACCCACATTTTGCCAAACTGCCAATACATTGTTATCTTATACAATTTGCATGGGAATGAAATATTACTTAATTAAATGAACTGCTCTTTGTGTCAAGCAAACCAAATATTAGTCAAGTGACTCAACGAAATTTTGTTTACTTTTCAGGAATTTTTCGAAAAATAAAATGCTTTTTGTAATTAACAAACACAAATTCGCGTGTAAGATAAATTTTAAATTACAGTTATTTTAAGGCAAAGGCAAAGTGAATACACAACAATGTTTGTTTGCTGACAACCATTATATTAATTTTCAAATTAGAACATATTTTGTTTGGCTTGATTTATTTATGGATCATTAATTTTGTTGTTGGCACTTTAGCATACAGCTCGGAAATTAAAAATAGCAACACATTTTCGAAAGTTCTTCCGCTTAAACATCCCAAATTAACTTTTATTACATTAAGGAACAACTAAATTACATATCTAAGAACAAGTAGAGTTTGGTAGACTCTAAAAGACCTTTAAAATATAATAAATTAACGTATAGCAAAAATATTAAACATATACCAAATGGTTTATATGGAATATTGATATAGTACTACACTCAAAATATACAAAAAAAAAGTATAAAAATATACCAGATTGTCAGCCAAAGCAACTAAGAGCAACTACAAAAGCTTTTCTTATATATGTCAATTCTTAAATTTTTATCTGATCCCAGCTAAATGTAATATATAAAGACGATAGTTGTTATTGAATATACTAAAAATCGCGACTGCAGCTTTAAAATTACGCTTGTTTATTGATTTTCGTCGATTTGCGTGGGAAACATTTGAAACAAACTTGATCTGCTTGCGAAAAATTATTAAAAAAAAAAAGTTTCTAAAAGTTTCAGAGATCTAGGTATTCATACAGACAGACGGACATGGTTATAGCGTCTCGTTTTATGAGATTGAAGATGCCTCCTTCTGCCTATTACATACATTTCATGGAGGCACAACTTTATAATAAATACCCTTCTACCCTATGGGTAGCTGGTATAAATATTTCGGATTGCTCTTGTAGCTCTTCTCGTAACTCACCTGCCGCCGTTTGCATACTGGCATCCATGTAATAAATGCTAACCGGTCCCTGATACTGCGTCATTGGGCCAATGACCACGTCCGTTGAGTTGGATAAATTGATCACGCTCGATGGCTGAATGGCCGGGTTCGTGAAGATGTTTTGCGGCATTGTCATTGTCGAGCTGGAGGATGCGCTGAACGTGTGATTGTTGAGGCCACGTCGCCCAGATCCTTGGCGTGCGTGCAATAATGCGGCTACACCTAAGCTGGGATCCTGCTGGTCGAACATGTTCAACAAAAGCTTAGCTTCTATTTTGAGGTATGTCTCCGCTTCCGGTCGCTCTGTGTGTGTGTTGTGCTCTGCGTGCCAACTGAACAACGACTGGTCGCAGTTGAACTCAGTCGGCGTACATCAACAAGTCAACAATCAACTGCAAGTGTTGCTGCTGCTTCTGCTCCCTCAGATTATTGTGTTGGGAAAACCGTTTTCGCAAAGCAATCATTTGAATTTAAGCCCCCGCCCCGGTCTATTGCCGGACTTCTATATGCCGCACGCGTATATATAACAAATATATTTCACGACATTTTATTTGTTTTGTGCGGCTTTGACAGGCTTTGAGTAAAACAATCGCTACAACAAAAGTGTACATACGACTTTATTATGATAATGTATTTTGTCGACGTCGCTATCTTTCTAGTATTGCATTTGTTTATCCATTAGAATTGTGATCGTGCCTTGGAAAATTATTGAATTTTCTATTTAATGAAATTATAAAAAAATATATATAATTATCTACAGTACATCAATTATCATATTAAATGGGCAGCAAAATTGCCACTGAAACATGTTTATGACCTTGTCAAGAGAATACGTGTTGAGCGCCCTATAAGTTATATACATACAAATATATATGTATATATTTGGGTAAGTTTGATGCGTTGACTCATGCTGCCCAAACTGCTTTTGCTGACAAAGTAGTCATTTCTCGAATTCAATATTGAAATCAAATAAAGATAATCAATTCAAATTCATAGAGTACAAATTTTGTTTACTCAACTGTTATTACTCATTTTGTAATCAAATTTAGATTACAATTTAATAAAGTTAATAAATAAGCATTAATTCATTTATAAGTAAATGTATTCAAAAGTCGACGAGCAGAATTTAACTCAATTTCCACGATAACAAAGTATTGTAATTAACGTTAATAAAATACAAACTACGAATTGGTGAAGCAGCGCCATCTGTCGGCTACATTAATAATGCATGAGCGCAAAAAGCTGTTGCAAAGCTTTCGTTAGTACCAAAAACGGCCAACGCGTCGTATCACAAGCATTTGCGCGCATTTATTAATCATACGCCCCATTGAAACTTGTAAAGCGCTGCCAAAAAATTTGTCGAAGAAGAAAAGCAAAACAAGAGCGAAAGAACGAAAGCAAAAGCCGTTTGGCAGACAGCAAAGTTTTTTTTAAGTAGAATTTATGTTTATTTGCATAATTATTATTAAGCTTGTTCAAGTTATTAACTTGAGCTCATAAATGCATGCTTTAAGCTTGATTAAGGCAACGTGCAACGTGAAAAGTGCAGAGAGCAAACAAGCAACGAGCCACATGCAATGTGGCATGTAGCATGCATGCATCAGTTTACCGTGTTGCACATTGACTCTCACTCACTTTCGCCCAGACGGCAGACATCAGCACTTGACTTGCAACGCCCCAAAATGCGGCTGTTGGCGCCTGGTGTCAAGTCATGCCATGGCACAACCTCGACCACGGTTGGGGGGCTATTAACACGCAGAGCAGCGTCAGCGCCAACAGCAGCGGCAACAACAGACATACTTTGACGTATGCCCTCCTAATGACGACCACGAGAATGGTGAGAGCATAAAGACGACAACGTGAACGTGGCTATGGACAGGACAGGGATGTGGCTCTAGTTGTGGATGAGCATAAGCATGAGCATGAGAATGGGAATGGGAATGGGTATGGGAGTTGGGAACGTGGCAGCTTTAGCTCCCCAAAGGGGAGATGACTTTGTTACTGTTCAGCTGACTTTAGTAGCACTTTTTTTTTGCGCTCACTTCTTTTACTTTTTATTTTATTTAACCTTTTTATGCTACAAGTGTGCGAGTGTGTGTGTCCGACCATTGTGCCGCAGTTGCTGGAGTTTGCAGCCGTCGCAGGTGAAAACCCCAAAGTGCCCTAGGACAGTGCGAAGTGCTGAGTCAAGTGTCAACTGCAAATGACATTTGCATTTCGCTGGCAGCCCGAAGCTGCTGCTGCCGCTGCCACCGCCGCGCCGCGTCTGCAACTAGAGCCGAGGCTGAGGATGATGCTTGGCTATAGTTGGTGTGGCAAGTGGCAAGTGGCAACTGGCGGTGGGCTGCCGCTGCTTGGTGGCTACGCGTCAACTACGACTGACATTTGTTTTAGTTTTTCTTCCGCTTTGCGCAAGCCATTTGGCAGTTCGTTGTGTTTCCTGCACAGTGCAAAAAAAGCAACAAAAAAAAAATTATACAAAAAAAAACGCTGTGAAATATGCAACAAAAGCGGGGCAAAAAAACAGAAAGCAAATGGCGAAAAAAAAACACAGAAGAATAAACTATGAAGAGGAGCAAAGCTGGCGCTGTGGAAATTTAAACTGTCAGGAGAACTGCTAATACTTAAGTTGCAACAGTGCCAGCTGCAGTTTCAGGAGCAGCAACAGCGGGCTGCCAATTTGCAACTGCATAAATGCAACACGCAGTGGCAAGTTCTTTTTTCGCTTGCATTTTGAATGCGTTTTGACTGCAATTATTTTACAAGTTTCGTTAGTTAAATGCTAATAGATTTTTATGCCAAGAATTGTGTGCATAATTATGTTGCACAGTGCTGCTGCTGGTTGCCTAAATAATTGCCACCACTGCCGGGGCAGCTGGCCAGCTTCTGCTTTTGCCTTTGCGGATGCTGTTGCCACCTTTGTGTGGTCTAACCTCGACTAAGAGTCTCGCTGCAGCAGCAGCAGCTCTTTGTGGCTGCCTTGCCACATGTTTACTTATTTTGCAACACACTCGCACATAATTACATTTTCATATGCAGAACACAAAGAGTAATTAGTGACTGTTCGCTGAGTCTAGACTCCCAGAGACTTGCAACGTTTTTACACTCGACGAGCACCAGAGGAGAATAGAATAGAATAAAATAGAACAGAACAGAGAGTAATAGAGTAAAGCAGAACATTTGCTTCGGCTCATTTGATTAACGCACAACAAGGCAATTGATTAGGCAGCATCTCAATGTGCCACGCCCCTGTGTGTGTGTCCCATCTATCGCCTGTTCTATAATGCAATTGCATCAGACAATATGCAAATTAGTTAAACCTATGCGATTCACTGCAGCTGTGAGCGTTTGAAATGCTAAATTGTGGGCATAAACTACATTAGCACACATTCCACATCCGTTTTGCCCCACCGTCCACGTCCTTGCCCCCACCCACCCAGTACCTTACGCACAGTATAAGTGGCAAGTTAGTTGCTTGGCAGCACGCTTTAAATTGCTAGCGATTTGTCTGCCCTGAAAGCATTGCCAATTGCTGCTTCACTTTACGCGAGAGAGTGGGCAGGGGGTGGAGCCGGGGGGTGGGTAAACAAATGAGGAAAGTTAACTTTAATTTGTATCCTATGCATAGCTGGCGGAATATTGTATTGTATTTCACTCTGCGAGAGAGAGATGGAAGAGATTGCCTCTATGTAATGCGATTATCGTGCCAAACCCAATTTGGGGCTGAGGTATAGGCGTTCACTATTTGATGATTATTGATTATCCTGCCTCTAAATCGCATTTAGGCAGCACTTTAATCCTTCTAATTACCGCTCATATTCATGCATAATCCAGACATCAGCCAACAATCTGCATGCCAAATATGATTTCTAAAATCCATTCTCCTGAGTCTTAGTTCGCTTTAATTGTTGCTTAATTGAGTTCATATTCAATAATTAATCGAAATTTTGCTCAGCAAGTTGAAAACATCTGCAGTTCATTGTGCCTTTTTGAACAATATATGAATATATTATGTTTACTTTGAGTGCAACATCGAGTTTTGGGTGGATGTGTGATATACATTCAATAACATAGAGTGGCATATATTTGTATGTGAACTGCTTGCTGAATCATGTGACGAGGAGAAAGCAGTTGTGCAGTGAAGCAGGCCAATATAAGCTTTGCAAAACAACTGCTTGCCCTTAATAAGGACAAGCAATAATTTAATTATGCAAATTTAAAAAAATCAATACTATGTGGAAATACAGACCCTTATTTAAGATGGCTGCGAGAAATGGGAGAAACTTTTTAATTACATAGTAAATGAAAATATCCCAAATGAAGTATTAATTAGAATTGATAGTTAAAACTGCTTACTTACTATGTACACCATTTTATGAACTGCTTGCTAACATCACAGTACAAACTGCTTTCTCTAGGTAGCTGCAGATCACAGTGGCGTCCGTGCAATGAACCTACTATGATTATACATAGCTTACAAATAATCCAAATGCAGGCTGCAAATGTCGAGGCACTCAACACGTTCTGAGCAATGAATGTGCTGTAAGGCGCAGCAATTGAATTTGCAGCCAACAACGATGATGTGTGTCACTCACTCTCCATGCGCTTCCCGTCTATAGCTCTCAATCTGTCTGTCTACTTGTCGCTCATGTTGTCTGCCACGTCTAACACGACACGACTGTTGCTAGTGCTGCTGTTGCTGTTGCTGCTTCTGCGGCTGCTGTTTGGATCATGAATATATATGTATATCTGCACACACATGATGAATAGTTTATGGGATTGGAAGTGCACTCGTTGTGCCTCCTTCGCTCTCCGCTTGAAAGTGTCATCTTATGCCTGTAAATGTAAAGCGAACACAGTCAACAATGCGAGTGCGGCTGCTGTGCGTGTGTGTGTGTGTGAGGGAGTGCAACGCGGCGTATGCGTAACGTGGCAACCAGCTGGGGAACTGTGGCAACTGTGGCATTTATGCACAGCACAGCGTGGCATGAGTGTGGCTCTAAATACAATAAATGGTGTTTGCAACAATTTTTGACTTTTGGACGCCTGCAGTCAGCGTTGACGTTGACGTTGGCGTCGCATTGCATTATCGCAAAGTACACACACACGCACACACACCAAGAGAGAGACAGGCACAACATAACACAACATACATAGTTTTGGCGCTCTATGACGTCGTCGACTGCCGCTGCTGTCAAATGTAAAACAAACACAAAACAGACAGCGCAGCCAGCGGCAATAGAAAGTGCGCTGCTCCACCCCCCCAGCTCTTCCTCACTATTCCCCACCACGGAACTTCGCCTTCTTTTAGCTGCCTCCGCCCTCGTTTAGCTACTCGCGCTCTAACAATAAAATCGAAACTTTTGCATTGTGCATGAAAATTGCCATTGCTTTTTGCTGCTGTTGTTGTTGTTGTAGTTTTTGTTGTTGTAGTACTTGTAGTTGTTGCAGCCGTTGTGTGTGTGTGCATTGTTGTTGCCATTATGCAAAAGAAAAACTTTTTCGCAGCGAGCATAAAATTTTATTTGTTGCTACTTTTGGGCTTGCGCTTGATTTGGCAGCTCGAATACTCTCACACACACACACACACACACAGAGACGTATACAAACAGTGGAGCCTTGTTGCAATTGCCACTCCCCCTCCTCCTCCAAGCCACGCCGTCGACCACATTTCTGCCTCTTCTCTGCTCAACTCCAATGCTGATATTTGGCATATTTCGTGCACATCAATATATCGCGTGCTAGTTGGCAGCGTCCACAGCGGCCTCAACTCGTTCCCAATCCTTCCTCCCCTCTCTCCCCTTACCACTCCCCCTCCCTCACGCTCTATACACAGCAATCCCAAGTTGCCAAGAGCCCGCGGGCGCATTGGCTGCGCGTTTTGTGGTGCGGTTACAGTGCAGGGAGAGCAGATTGGGCATGGTTCGACTCGCTCTGTTGTGTGTGTGTGTGTGTGTGTGTGTGTGTGTGTGTGTGTGTGTGTGTGGCGCATATTTCGTATTTCATTCTTGAACTATGTGAGTTTTGGTTTGCGGCATTTAAGCAAATATTTTCGAAATGCAGTCAGCTCAACAGCGGAGCTTAACTCGAGTTGTCGCTGCGTAAGGTATCCTGCTGCTGCTTGCTGGAATACTTTTTGCAATTACTACTACAGCGAGAGTCGATGTGGGCGTGGCAAGCGCGTGACTTTGGTCTGGCCTCAGCTAACAAGTTTTTCTAATGACTTTGTCAACAAAATGATGCTGTGCACAGTAATTGACGACGATGACGACTGAGCAGCTCCTCAAAAATCTATAACTTTGCCTTTGTCTTCTTCCACATAGTTTCAAGTTGCACATGTCAAGGATTTGACAACAATTTGCAGCATCTATTACTGCCAATTTTCAGACTGCTTTTATTTTTGCCAGACTGCAACATTTATTGCCTTTGCTGGCAAATTAAATTTGCATGCCCAATAATTGTATTTGCAATTTGTATTTTTATTTAATTGAAATACAAGATGTCACAGCTGTCACTTAACAGCATCCGGCAAGAGGCTTAACAGTACTACAACAGCTTTTAATATGTCCAACAACAGAGACTGTGAAGCGCTGTTCACAGCTGGGAACAGTTTTGACTAGCAGTGCTGTTAGATAACATTTGACTGTTATGCAATTGCAGGGGTAGCTGGCAACTGTTAACTTGCTATGGCAGCTCATGAATGTTTTAGCAGGGGTTGATTGCAGATGTTAACTTGCCAGACATTTTCATGAATTTATTTGCAGGGGTAGCTGGCAGATGTTAAGTTGCTATACAAGGTTATGACTGTTATTTCGGAAATAGCTGTTAAATGTTAACTTGTCAGACTTGTTCATGAATGTTATTGCAGGGGTAGCTTCAAGATGTTGGCATGCCAAGCATGTTCATAACATGGGAGTGGAATGTATGTTAAGTTTGCTATAAACTAGCTTAACAGCTGCTAATAGAATGACCCACTTAAAAAGGGGCACGCTGTTAGCTTAACAGCCTTTCCGTACACTGTCCACACACACAACACAGCCAGCAGCCTGTGAAGGCATGTGGAATTTATTAACCGATTTTAATTAAATGAGTTCAATTTGCATGAATAATGGCAATTGGACGTTGGCTAAGTGAATTTCGCATAAAGTGCGCCATGGACACGCATGTCCTTGGCAGGGACACGTAGACGCAATGGGCCCGGATTGTGCTGTGCTGCTGCTTCTCCTGCTGCCAGCCCGCAGTCATGTGATTTTCGAACAGCACCCAAAGGTATGCTACAAATTATTATATCGCAGGGCAAGCAAGCAGTGTTCACAGGGCAAGCAGGAGGGCAGCAAGAACAACAACAACAACTAGCAAGTTCCGTTTCGTGTCGTAGGATGTCGCATTGTGGCGACATTAGCATTGAGCAAATTGTCAATTGAATTGTGCCACATAATTGGAATATTAAATGTTTACAAAATGCAATACACAAATACACGAACACACACACACATACATACATACACACAGAGCAACAAAGGCTTTGGCTACAATTTGCACTTAAATACGAACATACTCAACATACACATGGGCATAAATCAAATACGCAAAGCAGTCAGCTAGCTTTGCTCCCCTCTTCTGTCTCACCAAGCACTGGGATATTGTTGAGTGGCCGCTTCAAATGATTTGCATTTGAAACAATGACAGCATTTTGATGGAAACCAATACAGTCAGCCAGCCTGCCAGCATTTTGCATTCTCCACATTCTCTCTGCGACTGTAAGCTATACCTTCCACCTTTTTGGGGGCTCACTGAACTGTGCATTGAGTGTGCGACAGTATGTGCGACAGTGTGTGTGTGTGTGTGTGTTTGGATCATGCAAAATGCAGCCAAATTATTTTCCGATTGTTTGATTTGTTGTTATTTTGATTGTTGTGGGGTTGAACAACGAGAGACCCTTAACATATTTGTTGTTGATAGTTTTTGTTGGCAAGTGCATATGTCAACAATATTTGAATAACATGACCGCAAAAAACTATAATAACAAAACAATGTTTGGGCGTTGCAACAACTACAACGACAGCAACAATTTGGGTCATAAATATTAACACTTGATAATGGTGATATTTTTGTCACATTTAAAACGAAATGAATTTCGAGCTGTAAATGGCAGGCAAAAGCAGCTACATAAAATATACATGAAGCATAATGAACACCAGTCACGCCCACAGTACACTACCCACGTCACTACTCCCCATCTGCAACCTCTCGCTGGCTCTGGCTGTGGCAAAAAACGCCCACAGCTGGACACATGTGCAACTGACAAAAGCACAAAACACACACACACATACACACAACATCGGCCCAAGGAGCAACCGAAAAAGCAAAATTGTTTGCTCACCCAACATAAATAAAAGAAAAATGAAAAAAATATCAAAAAAAAATGTAAAAAAAAATAAAAGAAACGAAACGAAAAAAAATGAAAATATTATTTGTTGTTGTTACGCTTTGGTTTAGTTTTAAGTTTTTAGTTTTTGGCCAGCAGCGTTTTTAAGTGCGGATATTTTATGAATTTTATACGCTGCTTGACCTGCCATCAGCCAGCATCATGAGCTTGCCACCCCCCGCACAAAATACCCAACTACCTCCCTCTCTCTCTCTCTCTCTCTCTCTCTATCACCCTCTGTTTCTTGCTCTCGTCTCTCTCGTCTTTTTATCGCCAGGCATTGCCCCAAAATGCTCCACTTAGTCTTATTGTGTTTGCTTTGGGCTTCCGCTTTTTTGGGGCGCTGCTGCTGCTGCCACATCTTGTCGCAACTCTTGTTGCTGCTTCGGTTATTTTCTGGTCATTGTGCGGCTTGTTTACGCAGTGGGCGTGCCACGCCCACCCACCTATCCCAGCCTCGACTGGCTGCCTCGTTGACTGCCTGCAAGGCACATCTCTGGCCCAAGTTAGTGACACTCAATTTAAATTTATGCCGGTTTATAATCATTGCCTGCCTGTCATAAAGCCGTGAAACACTCTCTCGCTCTTTCACTCACACTCTCTTCCCCTCTCTCTCTCTCTTGCTTTGGGTTTTTTGTGGTCTCTGCTGTTTTCTGGCTTTATACCATATAAATTGTGTAAACTGTTTAGCAGTTTACTGTTTGAAAGCCCGCCTGCTCAATTAAATGATAATAAGGCATTATATCAGCGGCTTTTCTTCCAGCACCTGATCGCTTGTGTTTCTTGTATGACTTGAATATAATTTACAGCTAGCTCTACTTAAATGTTGATTTACATTTTACCTTCAATCAGCAGCTTGCACTGGCGCTGATTAGTTCAACTTTCATTGCAAGTATTAAGAGCTTAAAAAAAAAAAAACAAAAACTTTAACGTTGATTCTTTCATTTTTATTCTCATTCTCATTCTCATTCGCATTTTCATTTTCAGCTTTAGCAAAGCTCGCCTTCATCAGTTGCCTTGCAACTTATTTCAAGTAAATAATCGCATTTTGTAATTTCTCATTCTTTTTGCCATTTTGTTTTTTTTTTTTTTTTTTTTTGCGCGTTGTATTTATAAAACGGAATTTATAATTTTTTAAGACTCTTCGTATTTGCAAATGACTTGAAAAGCATTTTAATAAGCGTTGGCAGACTTTTGGCGTAATTTTAATAATTGTATTATACAAATTGTTTGAATAACTTTTTCTTTTCGTTGCTAGTTTTGTTGTGTGACAACAAATACTATTTATTGCTGTGCATTAAGTTGATGAATATATATTTTTTGTAGTTTCGTATACTTGATATTCCTAGACTAATGCTTGTTGCCATCGCTGAGCATAGAAGTGTTGTTTGGAGTTGTGATCTTAATAAACGCATGTGTGGAAAGCATCACAAAGCATTCTTGAAATTCCAGCTGGGGAATGGCGTTTAATTATTAACTATTAATGAAGTTTCATTACTCAAACTCGACAAGTGAGTTTAAGCTTTAAATCAATGCCACTTCAAACACGTACATACATATGTATGTATACGTATACAGTACTTAAACTTGTGCCCTTTCAACTGAGAAAATGATGGAGAGGAGTAGGACGAGAGCAACACCCAATGGTCGCCACGCACCACTCGGCATCCACTTTAAATTGCGGCCATTTGGCCACTCAACGTTTAATGAGCAACAAATGTAATTTATTTATGGCGTGCACTGTTGAGGCCTTTGCCGTTGCCTTTGCCGTTGCCATTGCCTCAGTGCCCGTGCCCACAAAATGCTTCAAGTTTTCAGCACAATTACCATAAGCACACACACACAGACACATACACTGTCGAACACATATACACATGGATAACCAAGTAAAAGGGAAATGGAGATAGATGAGAGGGAGTGAGCGTGTCAGAAAGAGAGCGAGAGAGAGCTGTGTAAATCGTTGGCCACTTTTAGCTGCCGTTTTCTCAATTGCCTTGACTACTCTCTAGCTCGCCCTCTCTCTTTCTCTCTCTAGCTGTTACTGTGGGCAAAAGTGTTGATATTTATGGATCATTTGCATATGTGTGCCAATGCTGAGGGCCAAAGCTTTCTTTCGTGCGCCACCACACACACAACACACAATGGGAGCACACACAAAAAAGAGTGCCAACTGGCGAGACAGTAAAGCATTTGCTGCCACTTCCGCACACAGCAGAGGGCCAAAAGATAGAGGCCAACATGGCACATATGAAAAAGAGAGAGTGGGAGAGAGGGAGGAGGATCTATGGAGCTGCTTTTGAAAGTTGTCCAGTTGCGGTAAACATAAATTCTCGTTGACACGTTAATATTGTTCCCCTTTGGTTTTGTTGTGTGTGAGATGATGCTGCTGCTGCTTCTTGCCACTTGCAGCACACTCCGCGCGGCACATTCCAGCTGCCACTGTTGGTTGCCTGGTTGCAGCCACTGTTCTTTGTGTGTGTGTGTCTTGTTGTTGTTGTGCAGCCGTCTCTGCCACATTCACTACTGCTGCTGCTGCTATTTTGCTGAAAATGTCCAACAAAAGCTTAAAAACATTTAAAAGGGATTTATAGACATTTGGGGAATATGCTAGCCAACCAAGCAGCCAGTCAGAGAGACAGACAGACGGACGGACAGACGGAGAGACGGACGAAGCATTGTGGCAAAAATATACGCAGCAGCACGTATACGAGAGAGAGCGCCAGCCACAAAAGTCATTAAGCCAGACTGAGAAGTGGCCGAAACCGAAAACAATAACAATTCTCGAGCTCAAATCTAATTCATGATTTCATTACCAAGACTCCGCCCTCCGCCCTCTGGCCCACCTTCCTTCTTCCACTCTCAGCACTCTCTCGCACTTTTGTGGAGTAGCCCGAAAATCATTTCCTGTTTAGCACTCAATGTTGCTTGCCCCTTCCCCGCTTTACCAACTGGCCGCCTTTCATTTATTCTTATTCCCCTTACCCCCGCCCAGCAAAGGCTCCTAGAGTTCGGAGGCTCATTGTAGACTTTCGGTAATTGTCTTTGGGCCTTTTTTACGGGCCAGTGATAACAACAACTGAAAGTGTCGACTATCGATGAAATGAAAAGCCATTAAAGGAAATTACGCAACTTGACATTGAGTTTCATTTCGTTCCATTTCGTTTCGTTTCGTTTCGCATTAAATGGCACATTAGAAGAGCTTCGTTGCAAAGTCCTTTCAATGTCCTGCTAATCACATTGTCAGCCTGACGTTGCTCATACGCCACCGTGATAGAGACACACACAATCAAAACACATCACACACAATTCAATTGACAATCGTTTTTGATTTGTTCACAATGATAGAAATGAATCAGATTTCAGTTTTCTACAATACACAAGACTGCAGTCAGGCAGCATTTGTGAAATGATCTTGGCTCTCTGCCCCAAGCTTAAAAAAAATAATCTTCAATCAACGGAAATAAATCTTATATAAAATATATTTAATATATTTGAAATACTAACTTGAATTATATTTATTTTTCACAAATACTTTCATTGGTATCTGAAATTTCGATCATATTTGAATAGCAGTTGTTTCGTCACTTGTTATGGAGTTTCAATTAATGTATATTACAGACATAGAATGAATAATAAAACAAGCGAAAATCACGTTCATTAAGAATAATAAATAGGTTTCCAGTTAATTCGAATTGTTACAGGAAAACTCTTCAATAGTTTTTTAACTAATATTACGTATACGCTCATTCATTTCGAACTCTCCTACACTCTTTTGTCTTATCTTTATTAATGAACTTTTTCATTGTCATTTTGGTATTCGTCTATGAATATTCGTAAGAAATAATACAAAAATCGAAAATCTTAAGAAACCTACGGCAACTTACGTTCAATTCTTTTAATATGTTACTCAAATTCTTAAGCAGACTAATATTAAGTATACGTCGAATAAACATCAAATTTTACTATTTCGCTTTCATTTTCTTTAGCAAATTTATTTATTATCATCTTAATATTCGCATAAATATATTCCTCAGACATTGGCACCTCATTTTAACTTCACCTACTATAAAGTTGATAACGATTTTTCGTAGTTAACTGCAAATAAATTGTTCAGCTGTTTTTTGGTCACGCTTCAACGTTCAACAAGCAAAATCTAATCGATTCCCTCCAACACAAAACTCCGTTTTGACTTTGACAATTTATTGCTATTATCTAGTGCTTTACATTTCTTTTTTTTTGTTGTGCACACTTTTAGTCGAGTTAATATTTCGAAATGTTATATATTAAAGTTCTGAGAAAAAGGGTCTGGCTTAGAGGACAATAGGTGCTGGCTGTGCACGTATTAAGGGCAAAAGCATAAGGCAAATATAATTCCCTGGTAACCCTGACAGTTCTGTGCGTGGGCAAAGGGAAGCAGCATGAAATAAAAAAATGAAAAAAATTTAGACGAAAGAAGAAAGAAAAGCGTATAATGCCGTTAATGTTAAACGTTGCTCATAAATACAATTGCCTGGGCATAGAAAATGCTGCTGGATCTCGTTTATGCTGCTGCTGCTGCTGCTTTGCGATGCTTTGCGATGCTTTGATATGCCAGCAAGTCAAGCATATTTTTATTTATATTTATATTTATGTGTGTATGCTCAGAGTCTTCTACGAGTGCCCATACTCATACTATACATATGTGTATGTTATATGTTGTGTGTTTAGAAGGAAAACCCAAATTGCTGTCACATATCCATTTCATGCATTTGACTGCCCAAATTGTCAAGTTGACATGGCAGTCGGAGCTGAAATTAGAAATGCGCCAGCATTTAAACTTGCTCCAATATGCAAATGAATATGCTCAAAGAAATATTTCTGTATAAATGTGATGTACGTACATATATATAGTATACTATATATGTATTGGATGTGAAGGGGACACTGAATATACATATATAAAATTTTTGCATGAATTTTATATTGTGTGTTCGAGCATGGAAGTGCGTCTCTCTCTCTGTGTGTGTGTGTGTGTGTGTTTTGAGGCCACAAAATGCTGTGATGACTGCATAAAATATTAAAAAATCTAATTTCCAAGTTTTCTTGCTTTCGCAGTAGCAGCATCTGCCACGCCTCTCCTGCAACGCCCCCTCCGTTTGCTGCGTAATTTGTATAAGCTTTTTAAAAGCGCCAAATGCAAAAATCGCTGGCTGAATGTCGTCTCTCAGTCCGTCTCTCCGTCCGTCCGTCTGTCCGCTTGCCTGTCTCTCTGTCCATCTGTCTCACTGTCAGTTAGTTTAAATCTCTTGCAGCGCTGACAGTCGCTCTCGCAAAATGAAATAAAAATAAAAATATGCATGTTAAATAAAATGTCAACGAGAATGCCATTTAAGGGTGCCGCCCGAGGAGAAGGAGGAGGAGGAGGAGAACACAAAGGGGCAAGCGAGGGAGGTAGAAGCGGGGGGGACTGCGCTCGCGTGTTGTAAACTGAGCTGGATTTATGTCAAGAAAGCCAAAACAGCAACAAAAGGCATTCAAAATGCTTATAGCTCGACGACGTTCGTTCTCTCGCTCTTAAACAGGAAACGCAAAGCGAAACATAAAAAAAAAATGCAAAAGAAAAGAAATGAAAACGAGAAAAAAAGCGTAAAGCATGAAAAGATATGAAAATACCTTTGGACCAAACTGTTAATCAGTCGGCGTCAACAGTAAAGAAGGTCAACGACTTGATGTCCAGCCAAACGCATTGAAATGCGGCTCGATTGGGATTCCGACTCAACTTGCAACTTTAAGCCGAAAGTTTTGCGCTAAACAGCTTTAAACTAAGTTGCAAGCTGCACAGCTGCAATTAGGTAAAGCACACTTGAAGTCTTAAGCTCAATGCTTTTAACTGATGCTCTTGAATGATGTTAATGTTATTAACTCATTTACAGTTGAATTCGCGTTGGGCGAAGGTGCAGCTTTAAGCAATCCATTGATTACTCCAGTTGCAGCAGCAGCTGCCTTGTCTTAACTCCAACAGCAAGCAAGATATTTTCTCCCTTTCTCTCTCTCTCTTTCAGTCTTTATTTGGCGCTGTCTGTCTCATTCAGCCATCATCCATCTTTTGTGTGCCAAATGGTACTCGGCAAAAGTTGCTGCAACCACTTCCGGCAATGCGATGGACTGACTCTCTTATGGCCAACCCTTCACCAACTCAATTGCATCTTTTGTTTGTAGTTGTTCTTGTTGCTCTCCGTCTGCGTGTGCAACCACATTTGTGTGTGTATATGTGTGTGCTGCTTTAATTGAATTGCTGTAAAAACGCGGCACAAATTATTGACTTGAAGTGGCAGCTAGCCAGCACATATTTTTGTGAACTTTTGCTTTATCTCCTCTGCACTTCTTTCTCTCTCTTTCTCTCTGTGGCTTGTCTCGTCTCTCATCGTTTTTTTTGTGTTGTTGGCAGCCACAAAATTTTACCATAATTTGAGTGGCCTGTGTTGCTTCAAGGAGTTTGTCGAGCCAAAAAGCTCCCTAAAGTTTTCCATCAAAACGTTTAGAATGTTTTTTCCTGTTGCCTGTCGGCGTACACACATTTCTTTTTATCCCACATGCTGTCCCCTGTGTGTGTGTGCCGCCCACTTTCCCTCTCTCTCGCTCCGTCTCCGGCTCACGCTCTCTTTCTCTCCGCTGGCTGCACGCATTTCGCTATTGTTCAAGTTTGATATTGCTACCGTTCCCCCTTCGGCAACCTCTCGCTTGCCCTAACCTACTTTTGGCATTCTCAATGTTGGCTTCTTTTCAGTGCTTCATTCTGTTGTTGTTGCTGCTGCCGTTGTTGTTGTTGCTCTTATTCTCCATTCTTTTTTCTGACATAAATTTGAAACTTTTCAGTTTTATTGTTGCGGACTCGTTGGCAGTAATGGATTTCAAATAGAGTTACTCATGGGTAAAATGTTTCATACTTTGGGGTATTAGCAAATCTGCAAAGATGACGACGACGTCGACGACAAGACGAGAGATGTATTAATATGTGTGACTTTAGCATATGCTCAGTGAGCACACGACTGTACTTGTTCTTGTTCTACATGTTTCATTCCATTTCATTCCACTCGTATTAATATGTGTGACTTACACTTCTGCTCAGTGCACATGACTGTACGCGTTTCATTCCATTGTTTTCCACTCGGTTCACACAACTGTCCACATATTTTATTCTATTTGAATTCTTCGCATTCTAGACTAGCTTTTCAACTGAAGTGCTAGGAGAAAGTTCTAGCTTTTAACTATTCTATGAGGTGAGTTATTAAAAGTATTTTAATAACAACAATTTTATATAGGATAAATAAATAAACATTGCTAATTAAATGACCTTTTATTAAAACTTGTATACAGAATAATACATTGAAATTGACTTTTCAACTTCTAGTTCTATTTCTACCTTTTTCTAACTCCTCATGCATTGAGTGATCGGATAAAAATTATAGAAGTTACGTCTTAGATGTTATGCCTGACAATATGGAATATTTTGATGTCTATGATATATTTCGAATGTAGTTCTTCATCGATATACCAAATATATCCTTCGGTGTATTTTAATATTTTTGCGGTATACTATTTAGTATATTTTAAAAATAATACAGCGCTGTTTTTACTTTTTACTTTTTGTGTTGATTTTACAAATTTGGGTTTCGTCTTTTAAAAACTACAGAAAACATCTACATTCCAAAGATTTAAATGAAAGAACAAAATTGTTCTTTAATAATCTTAAGAATGTGCTAGAACTGTGTGTGTGTTTTTTTTCAAAATCATAAAAAAAACTTATACCTTCAGAATTTTGAAAAAAAGCTAAGATCTTGTTGTTTATTAAAATTGTATTCTATTTATTTACTTTGCTTAATAGATTTAGAAATAAAACCAAATCTTCCATTTCATTCTTCGTTTCATTGTCTGTTTCATTCTATATGTGCCTGCTTCTTCATTACCATCTCTGTTTCATTCCATGTGTGCTTGCTTCGTATACATGTCAAGTGAACTCGACTGTACTTCTATTTCGATTTAGTCTTCTGCATGTTTCATTCAATTTTGTTTTGTTGTTACGCTTTGTTTTGCATTTGTTGCTGTTGTTGTTGCTGCTGTTGTTGTTGCTGCTGTTGTTGTTGCTGCTGTTGCTCCTGCCATTGCCATTGCCGTTGCATACTTTTGTGCGCACTAAAAGCCTCGAGTTATTTGTTGCTGCCTTTTGGTCTGCTAATGCACATTTTATTGAAATAAATTCCGTGCTCACTTCAAGGCATCTGCCCGGTTACTGCTTTTGCGCTCCGACCACGAGCTCTTGCTGCTGCTTTGGATGCTGCTTTGGTTGCTTTTGCTTTAGCTGCTGCTGCTGCTGTTTCTGCTTGCTGCTTGCTACTCTTGGTCTGCGGCACTTGGCTCGTGTTTTGTGGCTGCTTTTAGCTGATTTTATGGCCTTAAGAGGCGTCCGCTGCGGTTGCTAGCGTTGATTTGCTGCGGTCTATATACAGCCCAGGGGCCAGTTTATGGCTTCAACTTGGCTCGAGCAGCTTAAAGACGCTACAGCAAACAGCAGCAGCAGGAGCAGCAGGAGCAACGCATTGGCCGCCCAATTGCAGGCGGCACTTAAAAATGCAAATGATATTTACGTTTTTAGCTACAGCTTCAGCTTCGGCTTTAGCTACAGCCTGAGCTTCTCGCTTGAGCCAGAGCTTCTGCTTAAGTGCTAAGTTAAACGACGCCCCAAAGTATGCAATGCTCGCCGCTTGGCCTGCATTTTTAATTACGCTCCGCAAATCGGTGCAGAATCTGCAGATAAATGCTGCCAGCGGGCGACAGTCGGCTTCCGCTTTCAACTGCTTCGCTTACAACAAATCCCAAAAAGCAAATCTTGAAATTTTGATAATGTTCTGGACTGCTGCTGCTGTTAGCGAAATTGCGCTATAAGCTTCATCGAATTGTAAAATGTATAATTGTATTTAAATATTGGTAAACTTCATTAAGATTGGATTTAAAATATAGACAAGTCGCGATTATATATACGTTCTTTTAATATTTCTTGATTTGTTAAGCAATTGAAACAGCACAACAAAATATGACCATAACAATTAAGTAATTACATCCGAGTGATGCACATATTCTAATATCAATACTCTCTGTTTATTTATTAAACTAGTTTTCTTGGACCGAAGTAAAATCATAATGTTATTTTATAGAAAAGCAATTTGGATTTCCAAAATACATAGCCAGTATTCTATTGGCAATGACAAAAGTGATTTGCATACGACATTTTTAGAATAAGTATTTCTGTTTTCACGCAAAATAAAGTATATTATGTTCAGAAAATGTAATTATATATTTAAATAATAAAATAAATGGGGACAGTAAAATTTTGTTCAAGAACGAGATAAATTTTGTGTGATTCAAATACTTTATAAAAAGTAGTTTAAGAACAAAATGAACTTTAAGTGATTCAGAATTGCTTTATAATTTTGTTATTTGATCCGTGATAAGTTTGTAAAGAACAAAATTTAAATTTTGTCGAAATTGAAGCATTACCATTAACTATAGTAAAATGAGAGTAAAGAATATATTTCGCATGTTTCAATAAAAACATTTTCATATTAGCACAAAGGGAAAAGATTGAAACAAATTATAAATCTTTTATATTTTTTCTTTATATATTAGATTGTGAAATGCTAAATAATGTTAATGTTAATATTAAAGTGATTAACTTTCTAGCAGTTCATAATAGATCTTCCAAATATGTTCTTTCAATATAAAATCGTTCAATGATTGATTAATAACTTTATTTGCGTCTGCCTTTTATATTGACGAAATTGCTTGATAAAATTCCAAAAGTGATATGCGCGACTTTGGTTTATCTGCCACCAAAATTGGTTGGCAAAATCATAATTTAGAACACAATCGCTGACGATATCCAAAGAGAGCCAAATGTGGACCATATTTCCGGCAGACAGGTGAGAACGCGACGTTAGCGCTTTTTAATGGCTTTGTCTTTTGGCTGCCAGAGCTGCCAGCTTCCTCTGCCAGGTAAATGCGCCTACCAGCAAGCTAGCCAGGTGTGTGTGTGTGTGCATAAAGTGGGCGTGGTTGCATTTCAGTGTCATGCTGGCGTTTAATTTTACTCACTGCGACAATGTTTTATGTCTTGGGCAAACACTTGCTGCGCTTCCGTCCCCCTCTCTTCTCTCCGTTCTCCTCTCGCTCACTTTCTCGGCAGCACTCGCTCAAGTGAATTTTATGCGCCGCACGACATTTTTGCAGCTGGTGCTTTTGCATTTTTGTGTTGCCAACTTTGGCGAAAGTGAAAGCAAACGAAAAAGGTTAACGAAAAAAACAAGTAAAAATACACAAAAAAAAGAAAACAGAAAATCAACAAGAATAACGACAACAAAAGCAACACACAGGTGCAAATTTTATGTGCACATTTCACACCTGCAACGACACACACGCACACATATACAAACACACACATACGTGGAGTGTAGCATGTAAAAATTTGCTACTTTAAATGTTGGCCAAGAGGGAAAAGGATGTGAGGCGAGAGGCAAGGGAAAGAGTGAACAGAGTGGTTGATGGTGGCTGGTGGCTGGCGCCAAAGTGCTGCAAAATCACAACACAAAAGAATTCAATCAGCAGTGCTTAGCTGGTAGCCAGGCACACACACACAGAGCACACACACACACATTGAGAGTATAGCTGGTGTTATACATGGCAGCCATTGCAGCTGCGGTTAACAGGCCAAGCGTAATATAAACTTGAGCTCAAAAGCGAGCAGCGCACAAGGCAAAAGAGTGCAAGTGGGGCGAGGGACAAGAGGCAGGAGACGTTGCCAAGCGAAGACGAAAAGTGTGCGCGCTTTGTGAGAGTGTGTGTGTGTGTGTGTGAGTGTGAGAGTGTTTGGTCCATGCGTGGCATTTATTTTTGCATTTTAAGCTTAACAGTGAACGCCTCTGTTGATGGCGACGACGACGACGACGAGCTCAAAACCGGAAATGCACACACAAACACACACAAACAGGTGCAAGCACACATCAATAAACACAGACACATTCGCTTACACACACACACACACCTTAAGCTGCTCGAAAGGGCAGCTTTTAAACTTGCAAACAAGGTGGCAATGTGGAAAAGCCGCCAACGCCAACGGCAACGGGGCGCAACGTTGCCTGCTGCTTGCTGCTTGCTGCCTTCTGGCAATGCCAAACAGTTTCGATTTGTGTTTGCTCAATGCTCATTGGTTTTTCCACTTTACCATTTTCAATTTTCCATTTTCTCATTTTGATTGCAATTCAACAAAATGGGTAGAAATAAGAAAGCCACTTATAAAGCAGTCTGAAGTGACTTTTCAACAATTACGCAAAGCCCAGGCTCAGATCTTACTTCCTCCCCCCTTTTTTTTTGCTACTGCTCTCGAAATAGGGAAAGAGAGAGACAAACAAGGAAGAAGCTACAGTCGAGTGTGCTCGACTGTGAAATACCCGTTAACCATTTTGAATTAAAGTAATACAGTACGGTATTATTCTTTAAATATACAAAATAATATATGAAGTACTACATTCTAACTATTCCACCAAAATATACCAGAATTGTTATATCGATTAAGTACCACATTTGGAATATACCACATTGTAGAAAATATACTAGATTGTCAGTCAAAGCAACTAAGATCCGATTGCAGTAGGCGTTATTTGCCATACAAAAGTATTTGTGAAATAACTTTTACAATTTCTATCCGATCGCTATAATATTATAACAGAAAGCTAGCTTCAAAATAACAGTTGTTATTCGACTTGCATGACTAAAATTTCAAACATACTTAATCTGCGTGCAAACACAACAAATGTCTCTTATCTTATCTAATCTTATAGTCAGAGATTTAGTTGAATATCCGGACAGACGAACAACAGACAGACGCTGATCAATAATAAAAGACATATTTTCTAGAGGCACCAAGTTATAATACCCTTCGACCCTTTGGGTAGCGGGTATAAAAAAAGTACTCGGCTAGGCGCCAGAGTGTTGAATAATTAAATAATTTTCTGTACTTCGTTGTTGTCTGTTGTTTATCGACATTAAACGAAACTGCGAACTTTGAACTGCGAACTGTGAACTCGTCATAAATTGCCAGCTGAAAACTGTCAATTTCAATTAAAGCTTTGATTATTTATGGAGCCATACTTATGCCTTTGCAATGCAGTAAATTCTTGTGTGTGTGTGTGTGAGTGTGGGGGTGTGTGTGGAAAACAAATTAAATATTTGCCACACATAAAACAATATTTAATTGGGCAACTTCCACCCACGCGTCGCATTGTAAAGAGAGGCTTTTATCTGGGCGAGGCGAACAAAAACCACTTGGCCGTGGTATTTATTTTGCCTTAATGAAGCGAGTTTCCGAAAACTGATAAACAAATATGAGAGCGTCAACAGCTGGGAAAACTGGCTGGGGAAAACTACTATATACGAGAACTACACGAAATTTTCCAGCTGGCGGACTAAAACGAATTCACGTGTTGAAGATTGGCATAAAGAAAATTTTGCGTTGTTCGCCTGCGGCTCATTTGCAGCTAAAACAAAATTATATGCGTCTTGTCATCGCTGTTTGTCTCCGACTCTCGTCGTCGTTCATGTTGTTGTTGTTGTTGTTGTTGTTAAAGAGAATTTTCCATTTTTTATGCCTGACGCCGGAGCTACCTACTAATTTTCTGATACAAACGAAATGTATGTAATTTCCCTGGAGCCAAATTGACATAAGCAAACGTAAAAACCGCCAACAGACATAAATGACAATCAACTGGCTGGCACAGCTGAAGAGCTGAAGAGCATTTGTGTGGCAGGGGTGGGGAGTTGTGGGCGTGGCAGGAGTTGGCTGCCTGGCTTCAATCATTACTCATCATCCATCAACGTTGCAAATTTTCTTTCATTTTTTTTCTGCTGAATTTTAATTTTTTTTGTTTTTTTTTTTTTTTGGCACGCAAAAATGCAAAAAACAAAAGGAAAAAGAGAAATAAAAATAAATGAAAATGAAAATGGTTGCCGTTGGCAATTTTACAGCCTTTTTGGCCAAATTGTTGGGCCGAGTGGCAAGTGGCACACGGCAACAGCGAGGCGCCGCAGGGCATCAAAAGGGCGAGGCGAAGAGGGGGACGCAACTAATTCGTGCATGCGATGCGATGCGATGCGAACGGAGTATAAATTATCATCATGGAAAACAAGTGCAAAATGTCATTTATCATATTTTTCGGTACAACGGCAGCAAAGCGACAGCAGCAGCAACAGCAATCACAGCAGATATACCAAACACACACACACAAACACAGTGACAGCCAACTCTCTCACACAAACATACACACATAGTGTAATCTCGCATGCTTTGAAATACCCGCAGTTTTCGCCGCATTTTTGGCTAATTTCATTTGATACTATATCTTGAAAAGTGCAGCCCAAACAACCAATTCTTAGCAATAACATGAATTGTTTTTGTTGCATACTTTCTGGGGCAAAAAACAAACAGCACACACATACATGTGTGTGTGCAAAGGCCACTTCATGAGTGTGTATGTGTGGAAGTGTGTTAGTTAACTGGAACACATTAGCTAATGAAAACACTGGTAAAAAGCACAAAATTTTAAATGCATAACTTGAAACTGAGAACGTACTAAAAAACAAGTGAAAATAATAAAGGCGAAAGTGTGGCTAGACAATTAGATACCCTGTTGCTAGATAAAGTTGTCAGCTTTCGCAATAAACTAAAATCATTTCTTTACTCTACTTAATTATTACTTAAACTAAATTTAATTTAGACTAAAATTCCGTCCACTTCTTTTATCAGCTTTTAAAATTAATTGCTAATAATAGATAAGAAAGGAAACTTTACTCTGATTATATCCTAGTAAAAGTAAATTTAATAAAAATTAAAATTCAGCTCAGCATTTAAAATAAAATAATAATAAAAGCTAAGCAACGATTCTTTAGGTTAACGAGTTCTTACTTAAACTAAATTTAATTCATAGTAAAATTCAGTCTTTTCTCTTACATTTCACACACCTTTTCCTCTCTTTCATAGGGTATGATAACATGCTTTCTCTAGCTGCTTTTCAACAACAAAATGCGACAAGTTGAACTCTGAAAAAAAAAGACTATGGAATTTTATTATATTTTTTGCCCTACGTTTTTTTTATCATCTTTTTTCTTCAGCTATATTTTGTTTGGCATGCGCGATGACAAATTTACAAATGTTTTGCCGTTTTCTAGGTCACACTTAATTTTTATTTTATTTTCAGCAAATATTTCTTTCTATTGGTTTGCCTTTTTTTTCCTCTGTTGTTGGTCGTGCCACAAAGAAGAGAAGGTGCCACAAGGGGGAGTGGGCGGGTCACGGTGGCTTTCTCTTGGTGGGTCTTGGCTCGTTGCCTGTCAACTTCATTAACATTTTTATGATGCGCCTTGGCGACCGCACTGTGTGATCTGGGCAAGGAAATCCTCCAAGCCATGCTCCCTGCTCCTCCCCTCCACAATCCTCCTCACTACGCCTGCTGCTGCTTAGGACTGTGAACTAGGACTGTGTGGCATCCAGCAATTCTTAAGGCCGCATGCCAAATGTTTTGTTGTATTCCTATTTGTTGTTGTCACACGCAGCCTTGACGCTTTTTTTTTGTGTGTTGTTGTTGTGTTGCGCTCACGCTATTATAAAGATTTTTTATCTAACTGCTTTTTGTTTTTTGTATTTGTGGCATGGGATGAGTGCAAGAAGAGGGCGAGGACGACGACGAGGCATTGTCCAGGCGCTATGGCTATGACTGGGGCCCCATAACAATGTCAGCACTGTCCTTCGTGGCACCTGAGCCATGACCAAAACAAAGCCATTACAGTTATTTGTTCGCTATGCTGCGCTCTCTTGTAATTTACACAATAAATATATACAAAGGACGAGCCCTAGACCACACCCTCACTCTCCACCTCCACCTCCACCTCAACCTCAAACTCAATTGTAAGGCAAATCAAAGTGGGGAATGAGATTGAGAATGGGAATGCGACTCGTAACTTTAAGCTGACACTTTGGTCTCTCTCTGTGTGGATGTGTGTGTTTGTTGCCAGCCACTGATCCGATCCATGACTCCTACAACACATGACACCATTATTTGCGAAGCCTATGAAAGGATACACCACAGTATTGCGTACCACATTGAATCCTGATCCAAGCGAGTTGGAGTCGCGTTGTGTCGAGTTGAATCGAGTCGACACTCGTCTCGAGTTGACTTCACTTGGAGCAGCGCGTGTGTTTTTCTTTGCATTGTCATTTTGCTTTATTTTCTTATGCGCTTCCTTTTAGTATTTGATTTTCTTTCGTCTTCTTTTTTCAACATTTTTTTTTTCTTATTTTTTCTTGTTTGCCTTTTGTCTTCAAGCTAAGCGTTTTGGCTGCAATCACGACTTTTCCGCAGATTTCGAGTGCAATTTTTTCTCAGTTCCTTTTTTTTTTGTGTGTGCTATATCTGTGTTTGCTGCTGCTCAGTTTTTGCTCAACTGTTTGCCCAGAGACAGTGCAAAAATGCAGACGATGACAACTACAACGGCACTGCGACATTGTTTAAGGGGGAGGTAGAAGTGGGAGAGAGAGAGGCGGGATTTAAAGTGAGGTTCGCTTATAAGAATGGCAATGACTTTGGTAATGTTGATGCTGCTGCTGCTGCTACTGCTGCAGATTGTTCGCAAGTGTCAATTGTTTTCGGCAACTTCTGTGTGGGGATTGCAACTTTGTGGCTCTCAACTTGTGGCACAGCATACAGCTGAAGACTCTTAAATGAAAATAATGCAGCTTATACTTATATCAAAAAGGATTGTGGAACACTTACTATCCCCCCTCCACTTATCCACCATCACCAAACCTCTTTCTATACTTTCAACTACACTGCACACAATAAAACCCACTCTGCAATGACCCAATCGAGCATTAAATCAAGACTCTATTCTTCTTTTTTTTTTGGTTAAAACTAGGGCAAGTCTGCTTTTAGTTGAACTCTGAATGAGGAATCAATAATACGTATAATAAAAATAAGTATATATTTGATATATATTTAGATGCTGCAATGGACAAGTCTGTGGTGAATTGGTTTCTAAACATTTTATGGCATGGAAAATAAAAAGAATTGTTTAATGAAATTCTTAATTATGAGTAACTAAACTTTAAGTGCCAAACATATTTTATTTTATTAAATTTGAAGTCGCAGAAAGGTTTTTTTTGTTTATTTTAAATTTAACTATTTGAAGGAGTTCAAAGATCATTCTTACTTTGTTCACTCAAAAGTGGAAATCTTGTGGCATTGCCAAGCATTATATATAATGGAATAAGACCCATTATGCGGGAGACAAATAATTAAATGAAAAACCCGCGTTGTGAAATGTGTTTTTTATACCCGCTACCCATAGGGTAGAAGGGTGTTATAACTTTGTGCCTGCAGGAAATGTATGTAAGACGCAGAAGGAGGAATCTCCGACCCTATAAAAGATATATTCTTGATCAGCGTCAACAGTCGAGAGAATAAACCCATGTCCATCTGTCTGTCTGTCCGTCCGTATGAATACCAAGATCTCAAACACTATAGAGATATAATTTTTTTGACAGCTTTTGTTATGTTTGTACACATATCAAGATTGTTTCAAATTTTTTGCCACGCCCACATACGCCCTCAAAAATTTAAGAAAATCGAATAGCAAGCGTAATTTTGAAGAGTGAGTCACGATTTGTGGTGTGATTCCTGAAATTTGGCTACAATCAGATAAAAATTTTGGAAAATTTAATTTTGCAATGTGATATATTTAAGTATTCTATGGTATATTTTGAATGTAGCACTATATCACTATGTGTAACTAGCCCTTGGTATATTTTTATATCTTCCGGTACATTAATTTTGTATATTCTAAGAATAATACCGCACCTTTTATTGAAAATCAGTAGTGAGTATACCGCACTCGCACACACTCGACTGTAGCTTTTCTTCTCATCATCAGTTGAATTTGAAAGTGAATGAATATGCTTTGCTGTAAACTTTGACAGCAACATTCAAATGTGATTAGCCAACAGAGAAAATAATGATTGTCTCGTTCATAGTTCACTTCGATCAAGGTTTCCTTTGACTCCTTCCGTTTTTTTGTTCAGTGCAACTTCACGTGAATGACACAAAGCAGCTTGTTGGAAGCATTTTAACTGAAGTAGACTTTCTGCAGGCAATCCAATTAGGCAACATTTTGGCTTTTAAGCAGTTAATTAGTTTGCCACGTGATGGCTGCCTCTGCCAGCCCGCCTCGTGAATCTTTGAATTGCTTTAACTTGCCTTGACGTGACTGACTGAGTGACTGACTGACTGAGTTAGTGCTTTGTAGGCCAGAATTGGCTTTGTGCAACTGCCACAAATTTTCGCTCAATATTTCAATTTCACGCTACCAATCAATGCGACCCCTAAAAGCCAGCAGGAGTTGACCCTGCTCCAGCTTCAGCTCCATCTCCTTGACTCCCCACACATCCTAGTTCTACTCGCATATTCGCAATCGCAGTTGCCATCTCTCTTCGCTCCGCTCTCCAGCGGTGCAACTGCCACTATTAGCATTCTTTCCCTTCCCAATGGTCTATCGCTTTGCATGCCTGGCATGCCATGGCATAGTTAACGAAAAAAAGGGCGAATAAAAAAAAAAGCGAGAGAGATTTCCAATAGTTTTTTACTGGCTGCGGCTGATGTTGCTGTTGCTGCTGGGCAAAAGCATTTTTTTTTTGTACAGCGCCAAACCCCAAAACATCAAAAAGCGAATACGCCAACGCATACAAACACACACATACGTAGGAATTGGCAAGACATATGTGTATGTGTGTATGTATGGGTAACCACGTTCACATCCTGGCCATCATCCTGGCCAGCATATTGGCCGCGAAGACCAGCAGCAGCAGCAGCGGTAGAAGCGTTGGCATTTGGGTGAAGGTTGCATGCATACGAGTTTGGAGAACATGCCACTGATAAATTTGTGCATGCCGCGCATAGATTTCCACGCATCGCAGGCCAGACCAGAGACGTACGTACTCTAACCATATATGTATATATAGAATCAACTCGCCAGATGCCTTTAGATGCCTGGTTTGAAACGGTTGAAGTCATGTCGAGACCACGTTCAACTTAACCACAAATATGAGCGCTATGTGGGCGTGCCCTTTGTAGTTGCGGTTCGACTACTTTACTTTACCCAGCGCTTCCTCTTCTCTCTAAGCAGCTAACTATGCAGAGCACAGCACAAAAATCGGTAGAAAAAAACAAACAACAACAACAGCAATAGAGAAGAAGAGAAGAATGTGTAAAGGATTGCTGCTGCGTTGCGCTGCGATAGAAAGCTGGCTGAATGTAAGGAACCTGTACTCTGATTAACTTTATGAGCTACGTGCGGCGTTTTAATAGTAAACGGGGCCGGTTAAGTTTGCCTTATCACGCATACGCCCCATTGCACCATGACCTCGTCTCAAGTGTAACATTTTGTGTGTGGCTCTCGCTTGCTTTTCGTTTATGTGTCTGTGTGTTTGTGCAGTGAAAATTTATGCAGCTGCCAGGATGCAAGTCCTGGACGCTAGCTGGCATTTTATTTTATTTTATTTGCATTAATCACGTCGCCTGCGACGCTATTGAAAAATATATTTGCCTGCTGGGAAATTTCGCGCGCCTGTTCTGCCTCCGCTTCCCTCTCTCTCTCTCTCTCTCTCTCTCTCTCTCTGCTGTCGCCAGTGTGCAGAAAATGGCGCACACCCAGCGTGTGCAAGGACATGGCACGCAGCAGGACCAAGACCAAGTCTTGGCAAGTGCATACGTTTCGCTTTGGCTGTTAATGTGAAAACGATGGCTCAGGTTTTTGGCTGCCAGCAGCGAAAAGAACTGAAAACTGAACTCAAGCTCGATGCCTCGCCTGGCTCCGCTGCAAAAAGAAATGCCGGAGAAAAAATTGCATAAAGCTCGCAAAGATACAATAAAATACGTCCATCTACTATATATGCGAGTGCATGAATAAGTGCATATATAGTATGTGTATATATATGTATCTACAGATATATATTGTATACCACCTCACTCTTTAGATGTACTTGTACTTGCATTGTAAAAGATTTTCTCCAGCGCCAGCTGCAAATATTGTAGCAACATTTTTATTGAGGTTTTGTCTGTTTGCGCAACAAAAGCAAAAGACGTCCAGCGGGGGAGCTATTACTCTTCTCTTTTGCATTCTTTTTTTTGCTTTTCACTTCCATCCTTTTTCATTGGAAGCGTTTCGTTTCGTTTTGCTTCTTTTTTTGCATTCGTTTCGCTTCGTTTTGGTTTGGTTTTGGGTTTTGGTTGCTTCGACGTCGTCGTCGTCGTCGTCGTCGTCGCCTTGCATAATTTCAATGTAAAATTGCTGCAATGAAACTTGCACTGAAATGCATTGAGGCGCAGACACACAAAAGCCAACGCGGCGTATGCGCAATTATTTAAAAATGACGCTTGGGAGAGGCGCAGCTCAGCTTCAGTGCAGCCCAAGTGCTTGGCTATGGGAATGCTCTGCCAATATATTTTCAGACAGATAATTGAAGTAAAGATGTAAACCGCGTGGCAAGTAAATGAGGCAAATAATAGAAAAGCCTGTCAATAAAAGTGTGTAAAAGGTATTATTAAATTTATTTAGTTTATTTAATATTAATGTAATCTAGATATAGACTTCAAATAATTGAAGCAAAGATGTGAACCGCGTAGTAAATTATAAAGAAAAGTTATAGAAATAATTCTCATTGTTTAATTGTTTAATAGAAGTATTAAATATTCTGATATCATTTAATCTGAATTAAATTATATTAATTTCAGCTTTATAAATGACATTAATAAATAGCAGTTACAGACTTCAGTTTACCATCTAATCATCACTTTAGTGTTTAGTTTAACTTAACTTTTGCCTGCCTTTCGCTATTTGCTCAAGTTCAACATTTTGCTGGTAATGAAATCAATAGATTTTGAGCACACTTTAAGCTTTATAATTTGCGTTAAAAGTTATGCCTCGGCAGCAATCCCGAAACGTTGCAATCAGCTGATGTGCTTCGCATGATGTTTACCATTGGAATTGGGGGCATAAAGAGAATTGTTTGCCATGTGCAAATCTTTTGTGCTGGCGTTAAATCTTTACCTACTCCCCCTCCATTGTTCTGCCACCCTCCTCTCTCTATTTCCCTCTCTCTTCTACTTTCATAAGCCCATCAACACTCTCGCTTACACACAAACACACACATACAAACAGGCGTTGCCTTTTAATTTGTTTCATATTGCAGCGTTTTGTTTAAATGCAGCGCTTTGTTGAGCTGCCGCTGCCGTTGCTGATGCTTCTGTTCTCGTTATTGTTGTTATGCTTGTTGTTGGTATTGTTGTTTATATTGTTGATACCCTCTCGTTGGCTGTTGCATTTTATGAAAATTCAATTGGTTTCGTTGTCGTCAACAAAACAAAGCGAAAGCAAAACAAAAACAAGCACAAGAGAACAAAATCCCCTCTCTCTCTACGCTCTCTTCGTCGACTCTGAATATTTGGTTAAAATCGTTGCGTTTCACTGTTTGCCATTTCAATTATGTGCAACGCGGCGTATGAACAATGTTGTAATGAAATGGGCACACAGAGTTCCAACAGCAAAAGCAACAGCAACGGCAGCAACGGCAACAGTAACATGGGGCATACGCATAAATATTGCCAGAAATGGCCATTGGAATTGCAGTTGGATGCAGTTTGGCTCAGTTTGTTCAGTTTTCACGAATTGGTTTCTGTTCTGTTTCGGTTATTTAAAAGGGCATTTCTCGTTTAGCACTGCGACGAGAACATGCCCATGGACGTGGACGTGGACGTGAGCACGACGAGGACGAACTGCTGCAGCTGTTTCTGCATAGTGTTAAAACTTCATGCATATTTATGGAGTCATTCATATTAAAATCGTTGAACATACTCGTAAAACGCATTTAAACGCTCCCCCGTAAGCCAAGTGCTCTCTTAAAACATAAAAGTAATCGCTCGCCGCCTATCCAATTGTAACTTCAATTTCAAATAGAGAAAGTTATCATTTCGTATGCTGAGCTATCAATCATTTGCAAAGTTTTTTCACTTTTCATTACAAACGATTTTCTTGCTGTTGACGAATATTTGATTATTTGAAGCGATTAATTTTAGTCTACATCATCTTTTTATTTATTTATTGTAGTCGCTATCAAATGTATATTTGTATTGATTAACGATTAACGTAACATAATTTTTTGAATAATTTAGACAACTATTATATTATTTAATCATTTTAAGTCATTAAATTATTTTGAGTTATTTAAAATTTAAAGCATTTAATTGATGGTACATTCGATTTTAATAAAACTAATTTGTAAACCTTTTATTTCTAATGCAAATTCTTGTTACGAAAATTATTTCCGTTTTATCTTTATTTTCGCATTATGAATTTTAAATCAATATAAATCCATGTATACTGTATTTACCCTTGATAAAGAAGTTCTTTAAGATTTGGTTATTATTATTTTAATTATTAATATGTTAATTTTGTATGGGATCTGTTTAGATGAAAATATATTTTCGTTTTATTTTCCATTTTTTAATACCTTATTAATATAAATTAACTAACTTAATTTTTAAAATTGCAATTCCTTATTTTCTAGCCATTACACACATTAGCATCATCAAATTTCAATTACGATTATTTCTTTTATATTGAATCATTCAACTATTAGTATTTGAGCAGAGTTTCTTTTGTGCTGCCAACTTTCAAGTTGAGTTCTTTTTCATTCAAAGCCCTGGCCGACAGTTACTCATATGTCAGATTGAAACTGCCAACTAATTTTATTTTATTTCTTCACCGCAAACGCTCGCTTCCCATCCCGCACTTGCCTTTGTCCTTCACTTAGCCAGAGCCCCCCTTCGGTCAGCTGCATAATACGGCTTATTTTGTAAAAGTTGCCTTTGGCAATTTACAAAGTTTACTACAACTTGGGCGTTCTACTATCCGTTATACCCGGCCCCAGCTACAGTCTCCACTCTCCATTCTCCAATCTGAACTGTAACTCCTCAACTACAACTACAACTACAACGATGACTACAGCAGTCAACTGCAACCCCAATCCCTCTATTGCCAGAGCCAATCCCAATCCCAATTTCAATTCGCATTCACCATTAGCAGCTACTTTTCAATGTGGTTAGCTGGCAAACAAAGCGTTGCACATTTGCGCAGATAAAGTTCTCACTCAATAGACCGGTAGGGGAGCGGAAAAGGGCACACGAGAGTGTTGAAGGGAGTGGAGCGGGACGGCGAATGAGAGTGGGTTAGGGTAGAGGAGGTGCGGCTCTGAAAATAGTTAAAAATATGTAAAAGTATTTTACTTTACTATACTTATTTCCTCTTCTTATACACTAACTTGTGGCATACTTATTTTGTGTAGTTCGTAAAAAGTATTTATCGTAGGTATCGATAGCTTAAGCAGTGAATCGATAGTTCGTTTAAAGGATTGGTAAATAATGTACATATATCGATCGTTTGCGCATTCATTCGATAGTTCGTTTCAGCTGGCAGCAAATAGGAGAGGTACATAATCGATATATCGATCGTATACGCATTCATTCGATAGTTTGTTTGAGTTGGCAGCACTGTGTAATAAGTAAGGGTTGGCAGCTCGCCGATAACCGAACGTAAGCACATAACGAGCGATCGAAATGTAATTAATAAACGAGACCCGCGATATTTGTGACTGCAAAATTTGTCACGGAATGAACGTCAAGCAAATAAAGAAAATGAATCTACAGTCATTTAATAACCATTGCTGCTCTACAAATTGTTACAAATATAATAATTAATTGAATTTTGTCTTTGATTAAAGGTTTCATCGTTTTTGTAGTCTGCAAAATTTAACTCTTTTTCCACTTCACTCCTTGTTTTTGAATACATTTCTCGATTTAATTTAATGCATGACTCATTGCTATTAACACTATAAAAAATGTGTTATTTATTTATATATGGTAGAGACATGCATAAAGGCAAAAATTACAAGCTGTTTGAAGTGAAAGCATCGAATCCAGCTAGCCAGAGGATATTTACATGGCGTTTGCTTTGCTCTCTTGCCAATTTCATGCTTAAAGCGTTGCACACATTTTTTTTCTTTGGTTTTTTATTTTACGTCACCGTTTTGCTCGCCCTCTTAATTAGCCCGTAGTTTTTTTGTCTGTTCAACTGTTCAAATAAATTGCGATTGAAGTGAAAATAAATAGACATTTAAAGTAAATATAAAATGTGAATCTTTTTCAATTTTAAATGGCAAATAATCGATAAATAAAATGCCAACTGAATGGGCTATAGAAAAAAGCGTTAGAGTATTGCGATTTCGTTGTGTCGTTTTTGAAGAGATCTTCTTATTTCATTTTTGTTTTTTTTTTGTTTTTTTATTTACGAAAAAGTTCAGACGAAATGCACAACAAAAGTTGACCATAGAAAACTGCACACATAGTAAAAGTTAATTGCGTATGTGATGCAAGTGTGTGTGCGAGTGAAAACTAAACTTTTTATTTAGGTAAGTTTATGGGTAGAAAACATTAAACACGACCCCAGAGCCAGAGTCGTGTGTGGCTCGTTGGCTCGTAATAATTAAACACACATTTTATGCTGCTAATGAAACATTTGTTGTTTACATTTAATTTGGTATTTAGCACCCTTTTAACCAACACCCTGTATGTAACAAGAGAGTGAGAGAGAGAGAGAGAGACCGAGGACAGAGGACAGTCCATCATTAAAGTGAAGAGCTTTTTTGTGGGGTGGCAAATTCCAATTGTTCTTCTTCTGATTTCTTGGCAATCAACTTTGCTGCATTGCCCCGAGCTGTGACTTTTCGTTTGCCGTTTTTTGATTTGTTGACTTTCGGCAGAGATTTATGCTCATAACATACATTGTTTTGTATGTGGGCCAATGCCCAAAGCCGAAAGCCGCTTATGCATGCAAAAGTCTAAAGATTACACAAAATGTTGCACTATAGTAGTGTTCTGTCATCCTGCATTTTGTGGCTTGTAATTTATTGGATTGATAAAGAAATTGGCAAAAAATGTGTTGTTTGCAATAGAGAATAAAGTGCAGATGAAGATGAAGAAGAAGATGAAAGATGAAGAGGCAAGCGGAAGACAGATACGAGACAATGTGCAAAATCATAAAATCATTGGAAAATTGGAAAAGTGAAAAGCGTATTCATGTCGAATTTACAAAAGTTCAAACGACTCTATTGACACACACACACAGACTCACACACGCACATACACACACACAATGGGGCGCCGTGACATTTATCATAGATGTTGCTCCTTCTCTGATTGAGTTCGAATGCGTATTTTTTGGTGCGTTTTTGATGGCGAAGGGAATTTGGGCAACCACAAAATATTCTATCCTGAGATTCTGTTTGTAATTTATGAAGCCATTGCCATTGGAATATACATACTATATATAGCATATATATGTATATATAAGCCAGGTAATGGCAGTTGCTACCAAACTTCCAGCAACATTTATGGCGAATTGTATGCAACGATGCATGAATTTCATTTTGTTGGCCAGCAAAGAAGGGGGTAACAGTAGGCGGGGAGCGGTGGGTACGACGCAGATGTGGGCCATGACGCCCAAAAAGTATTAAAAATAGCTCTTCAAAGTGCTGCCTACATGTTGGCAAATGTTTGCGGTTACACTGAGAGTTGAGCGAGCTGACGAGGAGTGAAGGGAAAAGGAGATTGGTGGGATTTGGCTGACTGTGGATTACATTTATGTGGTTTCAATTGGCAAATATGTAGAAAAAGTGATCTCGAAAATGTTACACATTGCCATCTGCCGCCATTTCCCCTCATTTTTTTCTCTGCCTTTACGTTTTACGCTTTTGCCATCGATTCGGTTTTCCATTTCACTTTTTCCGTTTAATTAATATGCCAATTTGACAAGTTAGCAAATACGACAATATAATAAAAAAAAAAGACCAAACCAAATCAACTAAAACAAAAAACTTTGCAAACTAATTGAAACTGTCAAAATCATGGGCAACTAATTAATGAAATCAAGCAAAACCAAAACCGGGCAATAGCATAAAATCAATAGAAATTAATTATTATTATAATCAAACAAAACTGAAGTGAAATAAAAATCAAAATCGAAAACGAAATAAAAAACACAACACAATATGGAGAAAGAAAAGCTATCGAAAACAATTATTGTACATACGCCCCGTGAGCCGAAAAAAAATACTGCGCCGTGAGTCTGAAATCCAATGCTTAATTGCTTTTAGTTGCATGTTTTGTCATATTTCATTACAAACAACAAAAAATAGAAAAACAATTAAAAATATTTATAGAACAGATCTCTCGGTCATTGTTTTGACTGCGAACAAGGCTCAGTCGATGCTCCTCTGACTCCCTAAAAATCGAGGTCATTCGAGGTCGTGCCTGGCATTAAGCATAAATCTCTTTCAATAGTTCTTTTTATGTATGTATGAGCTTTTTTTTTCGTAGTACCTGTTCAGCATTTTGAGGCAGCAGCAGCTCATAAATTTCGACAGCTTTTCGAATAATGAAATTATAGTTTTGCGTTGCTGTTGCTGGTTTTTTGTTTCTTGTTTACGTTGTTTGGTTCGCAATGTTTTTTATGTGTATGCCCGCCTTATGATAACTGTATAACTGTATGACAAAAGTTTGAACTCCCCCCGACCCTGTCTCGACAATCACGGGGCTCTAGGCGAAAACTTATCAAAAACTTTCACGTTCGTCATTTGCAAATATTATGAGTTTTCGTGCAAGCCAAAACTCTAGAATTTGTTAGAGTGTTGAGCATGCATATGGGAAACATCATACTTTTTATTGCAAATGCGTGTCGCGCACTTCACTTTGCTTCGCCCCCCGCAGCGTCACTTGATCTGTGTGTCATTTTGCACACACACACAATGAAGGAGAGAGAGACAGTTACATATATGCAGAGATGGAAAAAAAATGAAAATCCGCTGTGATTTTTGGCCATTACCAGGCAGCCACGCTTATCTCTGGCAACAAAGCATGGCAAATACATGGGAATATACATGGCACACACACACACACTCACTCGCAAACACATGTGAATACACTCTATATCTATGCACATATCGCACGACAGAGATCTGCGACACACATTCATTTCTCAAACGCATTCCTCATAGTACGCTACACGCTCCCGGCTCTCGTCTTTCTCGCTGTCTCAGTTCGCAGTCGCAGTCGCAGTTGGAGTCTGAGTTTGAGTCTCATTCCCATTCCTATTTACCAATCCCAGTCGCTGTCTCCTGCTCCAGCTACAGCTTCAGAGAGTTTGCGACTCCGACTGGTTTGGTTTGCGTCGTCCTCGTTTTCATTTTGTGTGTCCTGCAAAAGTTTCGAACCACATACGCCATATTACGCAAAATGCAAAGCATGAGGATTGACAAAATAAATAAATATGAAAATTTACGGCAAAACTTTTTTGTATTTTGGCAGTTCACTTAAAACTGTTTATACCCGCTACCCATAGGGTAGAAGGGTATTATAACTTTGTGCCGGCAGGAAATGTATGTAACAGGTAGAAGGAGGCATCTCCGACCCTATAAAGTATATATATTCTTGATCAGCGTCAACAGCCGAGACGATATAGCCATGTCCGTCTGTCCGTCTGTCCGTCTGTCCGTCTGTCCGTCTGTCCGTCTGTCCGTCCGTCCGTCCGTCCGTATGAACACCTAGATCTCAGAGACTATAAGAGATAGAGCTATAATTTTTTTTCGACAGCATTTGTTATGTTTGCACGCAGATCAAGTTTGTTTCAAATTTTTGCCACGCCCACTTCCGCCCCCGCAAATCAAAAAAATCGAATAACAAGTGTAATTTTAAAGCTAGAGCTACGAATTTTGGTATATACAATAACTACTGTAATAGTTATGATTCCTGAAAATTTGGTTGCGATCAGATAAAAATTGTGGAAGTTATTAAGGAAATACTTTTGTATGGGAAAAACGCCTACTTACTAGGGGTCTGAGTTGCTTTGGCCGACAATCTGGCACATTGTGCCGTCTATGGTATACTTTGAATGGTGTACTATATCGATATACCAAATATACCATTTGGTATATTTTTAGTATTTTTTTAGTATTTTCGGTATATTTTGAAAATGATACCGCAATATTTTGCCTTTATTAAAAATGGGTAGCGGGTATCTCACAGTCGAGCACACTCGACTGTAACTTTCTTACTTGTTTTTTTTTGTCGAACCAAATGAGGGAAGGGAGATCGTTCGGTGTCCTGGGCAACGGCTTTGAACTTTTACACAGCTCAGCTCAGGCGGCGGTGGCTGCTGCTGCTGCTGGTTGGTTTCGTTCGAAATTTATTGAAAAATCGATTTTGAAGCATTAAATGCGCCCTGTGTGCAAAAAGTCAGCCTGCTTACAGTGCCACAAATCCTGCGGCTTTTCAGCAAATCAACACGGCTTGAAGCATCCATTGCCCAAAGGCAACAGCAGCTTTCTTTTTTCCTTCATTTCATTCTTTCCTCTCTCTCGCATCAGCCAAATCTTCAGTTCAGCTTCCAACTCAGCGCGTGACTCTGTCGAACTTTGCTGCTCTCGGAGCTGAAAAAAAAAAATAACAGACTGAGAGCGGGAGCGGTAGAGTAAGGATAAAAATAAAAATTTATGCAAAGCGCTAGCAAGTTACTTAAAGTAAAGCCAAAGCTGCTCCGCTGCTAGTTTTTTGCTCAACACTCGAGAAATGGCCCAAAAAATTGAGACTCGTCGTAAGCTGAGGTTGCTACTTGTTAAGGGTTAAAGGTGAAACTTTCGGGTTTGTCTAGGGTTACAAAGTGCCAGAGCGTGATGTATAAGTATTAAGTATTGTACAACGACCCACTGTGAATAAGATAACTTTTTTCTCCTCGGTTTGTGTGTGTGTTGACTTAACTATGCGGGCTAACACACAGAGAAGAAGAGCGAGTGAGAGAGTTGAGAAACGCGCGTTTTTGTGTCCCCCACAATTCCCAAAGCTGTCAGCGATTGTCATGTCATAGGTACACACTCACACACACACACATAACATAGGCTAAATGGGTAAATGGGCAGATGGGTATAACACAATCTTTCGCTAAGTAGCCGCAAACTGCGATAAGCACGATTAAAACCTTTGCATTTTTAACTCACTTTGTACGAGGGTTAGAAATATATTATGCAGACTTCCATTATTACATAATAAGGGGAGCTAAATCTAAACATAACATTTATCCAAAAGCTATTCATATAAAATATGGCACAAAGAAGAATTTCAGATGTGAAATTTTAAAACACTTGATAAGTAGTAAGACCCTTAAAATAATTGTACTTAAAATCAATACAAGGCAATCATGGCAAATTGCTTTACTAAGCTTCAATCGAGTAATTATAGTATCTACGCAGCAGGTATAGAAGTAAATCAACACAAGTTTATCAATATAGTCCTAAATTCAAAATATACCACAGACTGCAAAATACACCAGGTTGTCAATCAAAAAAACCATGAACCAAGCAGCAGCAATCGTTTTTTGCATTATAAAATTATGGCTATTGGTAGCGTATAAAATCATTGAAATATAATACTAGCTTCAATTATTTCTACCCAAAAACCAATGCACCGTACTCATTGCAAATCACTTTACTGTGCAAATAAATATCTCGTTTTTCATAGCAAACATTTGCATTAGGATGCAAATCACAGTTCATATTTATAATAACAATTTAATTTACATGCCATAGCTTTGCAGAATCAATAGTAATTTATGCGTTAATAAATAAATTAATATCGTTTACATTATTAATAGACATTTACTATTTTTTATGCACATACTTCTTGCAGCAAGTGAAATTTATAATTATTTCTCGTGGCAATTTAAATAACAAATTCAACAACAAAACAGGCAACTTTTACAGTAAATATGACTAAAGAGTAATGCTGGATTTAAAAGCCCATTAAACTGTCCACAAATTTGCAACTTTAGGCGCATAGGCAAACATTTGCATCTGCATTTGTCGTCGTAGTTTTCGTTTTGTGTGCTCAACCAATTAGTTTATTAAATAATCCCGTAAATTTGCGTATACAAAATCAACTGCCATTTAATTAAATTCGCCCGCAGACATTGCACATTAAAAAGTGTTTGGCCTGACAATAAAAAGCAGCGACAAGAAAATACAAAAAAAAAGAAATATGTATATGAATGCGAAAAACAAAACCATCAAAATAAAATCTGGCTAATTCTTACAAAGCTGATTTGCCGCAAATTTGGTTAAATGAAAGGCAGCTGCAAATAATTGCAAAGCATTAATGGGAAATTCAATTCAAATTCCAATTCAATTGATAGCCAATATCTAATTAAATGCACACAACCGCAAACATGTAAAACACACAAATACATTCGCACACACATGACGATAACAATTATCGCAGAGTACATTTGCTGCTCATTACTTTTTTTGTTGTTGTTTGTATTAATTTGGCTCAATTACAAATTGAAACTATGCAGTAAAAAATAACCAAAAATAAACCAAAAAAATGTGCAACAAAAATAAAATTTGCTTTAGCTGAGCTGAGCTGCGCTATGCTGGGCTTTTGTTGACGTGTTTGTGTTAACTTGGCGTGCATGCATAATTTAGAGTCAACTCCAAGCTACGTGCCACTCGCCGTCCGGCATTCGTCTTGCCACAGCTTCAGATCCACAAAACCCGCATCTTCCGCATTTCCCGCTTCTCGTTTGCCGCGTTTTGCGTCGCTAAACGCAAAGTTTACATTGAAAGCCGCTTAGGTTGTGCAGTCGACGTAGCTGCTTTGTTAAAACTTTAAGTCAGCTAAGCGGCTTACCCAACCCAAACACACACACACTAGCTCACACACACACACACACGCACGCACAGGTGCGCTCTTTTGTATATAACTCATACGTCGCGTTGGCCAAAAGGCAAAAGGGAAAGACTTGATGTAAATGATACGCTTGTGCTTCTGCTTAAAATGTATGCTTTATTATTTGGAATAATTTTTCGCTTAAGCGCTAATTACAGCTAGTTTATTATGCACTCCCATTGTATACATTTATCAAAAATACAAATAATTAGACTGTACAGTTTTAGAACGTCGCCAGTTTTGCCCACACAGAAAATGTTGCCTGTTGCCTGTTTCGCTTTCCAGTTTTTTGATTGCCAGCGTCGTTTAGTTAAGTGTTTATGTACAAGTTAACTTGGCCAAAAATTGGGCTTACATGCTGTACTGATAGCGCACATTCGATGCCAGCTAAAAGAGTGAGAAATGAGTTAATAAATAAATTCTTATTATAAATAATATAATAAATTCTTATTATATTTTGTACAAATACAAAATATACAAAATAAATATACCGAAAAAGACTAAACAAATATACTGATAACTATATTGAATATAATAATATAATTATAAATTAAAAATATACCAGGTTGTCAACTTAAGTAACTAATACACCACAGAAATATACCGAAATGTATATAAAAGACTATATTTGGTATATCAAAATACTATTAAGTTTAAATTATACCAGATTGTTAAGCAAAGCAACTCATATACATTATAAATATACTGAAAATACCAAAAAAAATACAGAAGACTTTATTTGTTAAAAATATACCAGATTGTTAAGCAAAGCAACGCAAATACCATATAAATATACAGAAAATAATAATAATATACCGAAGACTATATTTGTTAAAAATATATCAGATTGTTAAACATAGCAACTAAGACTCGTCAACGGCTACAGTTTTACTCATATCAATCTTTTTCTTAAATAGCTTCTACAATTTTTATCTGATCACTTAACCCACCTCGACGCCCACTAGACGTTCATCGTAATCGCTGCCCGCCTGCATGGCCAGCTTGGCTTGAGATTGCATAATGGCATCGGAGAGCGAGTCCCGCTGATATGTTGATGAGCCCAGCATGCCGCCAGCTGAGCCATTCGCCGGCGCCTTCAGACGTGAGCTCTTGCTGCGGCAAACGAACTCGAGTATGGCCACAAAAACGGCGAGCAGCAAACCACCGATGAGTATATAATAGATGCCCGCCACATTGCTCAGCGATAGCTCATTGGGTGTCGTTGTGTCCTGGCTATCCAAGTTGAGATTGCATTCGCTCTTATCGAACCACCATTTGTTGCGCAATCTTAACAGTTCACCGTTCTCCTTGAAAGCCAACACGGCCAAATTGAGGCGATTACTACAACAAGAGAAAGAGAATATAACAGCGGATCGACTTTCAAGTTTTAGCGAACTTACCGCAGTGGCGAACCAATGGGTGTGGCCACGCCAAAGCCTTTGGTGTCGATGTTGCGTCCCACCTTCATCGTGTCGCACGGTGCTCGAGCGTTGACATATTCATTCTTGGGCGACTCCACGAGCAGCGCATACTTGCCCTTCGAGGTGCGAACACGGCGGATGCCTTCATCGTAATTGCGCACCGAATAGCGCACATTGGCATTCATGTACTCCCACATCTTGTTGTGCAAGTCAATCTTCGAACGCTGCAAGCACAAGAAACCAGTGAGAAAGTTGCAGTTGAGTGTTCAACCCATTTCGGATGCATACAAAACAATTGTGTGGCCAACATTCAAATTGAAATATCTAAACTGTGGCATTGAGTAACTATCATACTAGAAAAGATTTCTACAACAGCTGATCTATTAAATATCTTCCATAGTTTCCTTAGCTGACCTTCACAACTTGTATTTTTTGAATAAGAATCTTTTCAATTTTAGTTAGAAAAGAAAACAAGGCTTAAAAGAGTTCTATTGAGAGCTATCATACATTTTTTCTTAGAAATTTATGTACAATGTATATATCATATCACTAATCAATTTTTCTACTTATGAAGGATGCAACATTGCTCAATAATAAAGCTAAAGTAAGATGGAATCGGTATTAAGAAATTATAGAAAATATTATTATTTTTATTATATGAACTAGCTTTCAGGGCTTACCTAGGTATGATATCTCTAACTTTTAAAAGAGCTAGATTTATAGCTAAATAAACCCTACTACCATATCAAAAGGATAGCCTTTTCTAAAGCCTGTATCGACTAATTCTAAAACGCTCTTTATCAATAAAGTCTTATCAACAATTACGGTCTATAAAAACGGCATTTGCATAGCAAACTCCACTCGCCAACATACCTGAAAGAAGTCCCATGTGGAGCCATGCAGCAAAGTTCCGTATTGCACATCGCTCTGCCTGGCCAGATCGTCGGGTGACTTGATGGGTGCCACCATGCGTTCGACAGTCAAAAAGGCAGCCAAGTTGGCGGTGTACGATGAGATCAGAATGATGGTGAAGAACCACCAGACGGCGGCAGCGATGCGTCCGGCAATCGAGGGTGGTGTCAAATCGCAGCCCTGCTGCATAAAAGCGGCCAACGAATACCAAAACGAGTTCAACAAACTGAAATCATTGACGGGGACATTCTGCTGTTGAAGTTGCTGTGCATTCGCCTCTTGGTGTGGCTCGGTGCCACCAATAATGCCAGGTGGCTGCTGTGTGGCGGCGGCACCATCGTTTGTCGAGCGACGCACAATGCGCCATTCGTGAGGTGGAAAGCGGGTGACAAAGTAAAGCACAATGCTCACTCCCACGTAGCTCAATATGACACTCATCTGTAGTAGCAGCAGTAGCAGCAGCAGACATTGAGTAGAGTAGAAAGTCGAGTTGAGTCGAGAGCAGAGAGCAAACAGAACAGAACAGAGAAAAGCATACCCAAATCTCCTGCGAGAGCGGATTGAGAAAGCTAAAGACACCTGGCGTTTGCTTCACCGGCTTCTTGATCATAATGGAAATGCCCAATGACATAAAGGGCTTGGTGAAGTCTATTACACGCTCCCGTTCTGCAGTTATCGTCATCGCTGCTATGGCAATGTCCGCTTCCTGTCAACGCAATCCGCACAAAAGAAAGCATCATCAGAGCATTACAAAGTGTTTTCGTGTGTCGTTCGTTACATTTGTGTGTTTGTGTGTGTGTCTGACTTCTCACCTTACGCACAAGCTCACCAACCATGCCATCCCAACCGCCGGGAGCAAACTGATTCTCGGCCCCATATCTGCCATCCTGTGCCAGACGCAGCTCAACTGCTCAGAGAGAGAAAGAGAAGAGGAGAATGGAGAAAGGGTGTGTAAAGCGAACTCACCGAGATTGACATGCCTTGATGCAGTGCTTGGCTACTCACATTTAATGCCCAACGTGGTGGCCAACAACTCAGCCAGATCCTTGCAATATCCCTCAAAGCGTTCATTACCAACCAGCTGCTCGCCATAGCCGCCAGCCTTATGCATTAGATATGGCTCCTCCAGCACACTGGTCACTATAAAGGTGTGATTGCGTGCATAATCCCCAACGTTGCCGCCGCCAACGCCACCGTTGACCGTCGAACGCGCGTTTGCCGCGCCCCAATAGCGTCCGTGGAGGGGGATGAAACCAGCATCATCACGCCATTCGGCCACCTGTTGCAAGGTGCTATTCACAGACATTTCGACCACCTGCAACGTGTAGTTGACACGCCGACCATCATCATCAAAGCGCACTTCGCCCGTCAATCCATCGATTTCCACCTGAAAATATCCGACACAACGTTGGATTGTGTATGTGTTTGCACATAGAAGATTAGCATTGGGAATTTGGGAATGTGTTTTGGGTGGCAATTGTGAGGATTGTGCAAAATGGCAAAGCCCAAAACAAACCAAAGCCAAAGCAAAGGCAAAGGCAAAAAGCAACATTCCAAGTGCCAACTGGGAACTGGCTTACATCAGAAATTAAAACGGAGAATATCGCAAGTTAAGGAATTTGCCTTTCATTGTCTTTAGCTTTGCTTTGCTTGCTTCTCGGCAAATAATTGAGGTCCTTTGTGGCATAATTCTCTCGTCTTTTAATTTAAACACAAATATTTGCAGACCGTCAAAAACTTGTCAGCCTTCATTCAGACACCGTGCTTTTCGGCAACAAAGGAAACAAATATAGATTATTCTCAAGTTTCCCTAGCACCTGTGGGTTTTCCTACACGCCTCACACCAAAAACAAATTTCTTGGGCAGTTTTCTTGTGAATTTTGCATCTATAAATAGCTTTTTGTTGTTGGGATTCGCATTGAAAGTTTCGTTGAGTTGCAAAAGCAAATATACTTCTGGTTCTTTGAAATAAAATATTAAGATTGTGTGCAAGTTTCATTTTTTACTTTGGTTATTTATAAGCATTTAATAGGTCCTTTTACAATGTGTTTAGTTGTAACTTGATTTGAAATTAAAATGAACCTATTTATAGCTATTTTGTTTTGTTGAACTTTTGCCAAGTGTCATCGGTCTCAATTACTACGAATTTTGTACGAATAAATTCAATCAATATGCTTCACATCGTTGCACAGAAATCAAGTAATTTTAATGTTTAAGTTGTATCTATTTTAAACGCTGTTTGAAGAGTGTTATTAAGGCTTACTTTATACGATATTCTCAAAAGAAAAGGTCTGAATATTATTACTACAAATATTACTAAAATATAATTTCATTCTCAATTATTCTCTCATTCTCTATTATAAAATACGTTTCATAATACTTTATGAATAATACATAAAGTATTATCATAATACTTATAATACTTTTTGAATAGAATTTCTGATCTGCACATATTTCTTGTTTTTGAGACAGATTTTCGCACTTTCCATTTCTATGAATTTTTGTCTAACAAATTCTATGAATAATCTTCCAAAATCAAATAAATTTTACTTATTAGTTATATCAATTTAAAACGCTTTTTGTAGAATGTTGCTCAGGTAATTAATTAAATATTTTTCTCTCAACATAACATATATTATATTAAAAATATTATATCGAATATTTCTTTTTTTTGTTCAAGCTTTGAAAATTTTGCAAATTTTTCAAACAAATTCAATCAATATACTTTGAATATTTTATTTATTATATACATATATTCAAAACGCTTTTTTGCTGGATGTTTCTGAGGTGTTGATTTTACATAATTTTCTCTCATAAAATATATTGATATTATTACTTCAAATATTGCTATAAAGATATTTTCCTTTCCAATCAATATTCTTAATTTAATTTCTAATAAATTCAATCAATATTCTTCCAATATTTTTCAATTATATCCATTTAAAACACTTTTTGCTCGAATTTTCTATGCCAAATATTTTAATGTTATTACTTCAGAGCTTGCTTTATTAATAATAATTGCCACAATTACTCAATTTGTTTTTCTTATGCAGCCTTATCATTTTTTTCATTTGCAGGAAATTAAAGTTATTAAATAACTCGAAATTCAATAAAAATATTTTCTTAAGAAATTCCATAACGGAACTCAACGCAACTCAACTTAACTCAAGGCAAAGGCAACGGCAAAGCAAAGAAAAAGGCAAGGCAAGGAAATTTGTAATTTCATCAACATTTTTGCCAACGAAAAATTGTTGTTGGCTGCTTGCTTACCTTGCGCAGAACCCGTGAGATTTTCTCCCCCTGCTCCCAGGGCGTGACCCAGCCTTTGGGTGTATTGCAGTCCAATAATGCGCTCGACTCATTGAGAGTATTGCCACCGCTGCCGCCAGAGCCAGATCCGCCGCCTCCACCGCCTGTGTGACTGCGTCGCTGCAGATGATTGGCACGAAACTGATCCGGTTTCTTGCGGAGAATGCGATTGAAGGCCTCGACGAGCACAAAGACCGCATCATACATGAGCGCTGCCTGAGCCTACAAAGAGAGAGAGAGAGACAGAGCAAACAATAAAACGCACATGAGGTGCTTTAAATCCACCTCACACAGGACAGAAAATTTACCGAAATCGCTGGCATGCTGCCGCCTCCTGCTGTGTTCTGCCCACTTGGTGGCTCCAAACGCTTCCGGCTATCATGAAAATCACGCAACGCGCGCCGATTAGTGTCCACAATGCGAAAGCCAGTGATGTTGATGGCTCCAAATTCCACCACATCGCTGGGCCAGTGGTTATCCATGACCTACGCGCGATACAAGCGAGTAAAATATGATAAAAAAAAAATCAAAAAAAAAAAAAAATTAAAAACGTGCCAAAAGGCAAAAGCAGAAAAGGATAATAAAGCCCAACGGATGCTGGCAATAATTGCTTATTAAAGGTTTCCCTCCATCCACCTCGACAACGCTTTACGGATGGAGGTTTGTTTTCTGGTTTTTGCACTCACCAGGCCGCTGAGCAGGTAATGATAGGTGCGCCGTCCCAGCTTTACATCCCGCACATGCTGTATGATGATCTCTTTGGCCATTTCCGCCGGGCAGTCGAGCACGATGCGCTTTTTGCTGAACCGACCCAAATCCTCCATCGTGTGCAAAAATTCAATGGCCATCGTTACGTTGGCGATGCGTTTGACCATTTGCACACGAAATGTTTCATTTCCGGGCTTCAGTTCTTGATAGATTTGCTGCAGGCGCAGTAAGCCTAAGGGCCACAGAGACAGCGTGCGAGTAGAGTTGGGAGAGAGAGAAAGAAAGACCATGGATGAGCCGCAAAAAAAAACATAAAACAACACTCACACACACCCATACGAAACAAATACAAACGAAACAAACGTTGCCCTTTTGCCGGTGGCGTATGAGTAATTTGAAGTACCAAGAATGAGTGAGTATAAATTGCGCTGGCTATCAAATGTAAAATACGTTTTAAGAGTTCGCACAAAATATTTGAAAAGCACAATTTAAGCTAAAGACTGATCAGAATACCGGACAGGTTTAAGTATAACGATTTTAAGCTCAAGTTACGATTTCTCAAACTATCTCTGAATTATAAAAATATAAACTAATCAAACGTTGCTCTTTTTTAGGTGGCGTATGCGTAATTTAAAGTACCAAGAGTAAGAGAGTGTGAGTTGCAATGGCAAAATGGACAAATTTGTATAAAATATTTGAAAAGCACAACTTAAGCTGAAGATTCATCGGATTAAAGTCTCATTGCTTTCAGCCGTATCAAAATATCTGTTACTTATGTATGCAAATATATAAATCTAAGCGAAGCAACGTTGAGTAATTTGAAGCACTCACTAAGAACTAAACTGCAAAATAATATTTGAAATAATAAAAAAAAATAACGATTCATCGAATTTATCGGATTGACATCTCAATCTTTTGAACTTAAGTCATGCCATTTTAAACTTTCTTTTACTCATAAAATCGTAACAAATATTGACCTGTTGCCTGTGGCGTATGAGTATTTTGAAGTACCAAGCAATCGCCGGTAACTCAGAAAAAAGTAAAAAGCGTTTTAATATTTTAAAAGCACAATTAAATATATATAAAAAAAAAACTGAAGATTTGTTGGTTTAACACCTCTGTGAAGCGTCATGATTTTGTGCTCAAGTTATGCCATATCACACGATCTCTTCACCATGCAACACTTGACGTTTAGATTTGATTTTGTGGCTGAACACAACGTCCACATGCTACTCAACTATGTTATATGAATGCTCCAAACAGCAATCACATTATTTGTATTTGTGTGGTTTGTGTGTATTTTTATTAAAGAAGAGAGAAGAACTGTTGAATATGCTGCATATTTGATAGCTTTTGACTATGATTTTGGGCGGGGACAGGCACAAAAAGCCATAGCAATACCGTTCGATAGCTAAAACCAACAACAACTAGGAGCACCACCAATACAAATACTATAAAATGTTTATTTATCTCTTAACGCTATTTGCTATTTTACCCATACATGAAGCGCATATTTTGTTTATTTTATTCGAGTGTGTGTGTGAGAGTGTATATCTGTGCCTGCTTATGAATACTTTATACACACAATGAAAGAGAGAGAGAAAGAGATAAAAGAGAGAGTGAGAGACACTCAGTCAGTCAGTCAGTCAGTCACACTCAATCACTACCTCAATCTCTCATTCTCATACTCATTCTCTGGCCGCAAAAAACATTTTCACGCGCCATTTGTTGCACGTCGTTGTTGTCACAGATGTTGTTGCCCTTCTCTCGACTTTGTCGTTGTTGTTGCTGATGCTGTTGTTATTGCCATTGATTTCTGGCTGCATGATTTGTTGGCTATGGCCACAAAACAAAAATAATAATAACAACAGCAAGCAACAGCAACAGAGGAAACGGAAGTGCACAGACAATTGAAGTACTTTTTTGTGGCACGTTGGTAACATTTCAATAAATAGCGAACCCCTCCAAACCAATAACAACAACAACAACAACAACAACAACCACGAGAGCAGCAGCAGCAGCAAAAAATACAACAAAATAATAAAATTGGGTGCGTGCTGTTTGTTTGTTCAACCATTTGGCTGTCGACTGTGTCGGCTGCTGTCTGTGTGCGATGATGTTTTATTGAATGCTTCCTATGTTGTCGCGTATTGCTTTTTCTGCAACTTTTGTATTCATGAATGCGCCAAAAAATATGCTACCAATTTGTCGCCGTGTGCGCGCTCGCTCTTCGTTTAACGAACAACAACGAACAACGACATCGACAACGAGGAGCAACAAAAAAAAAAACTGTTGCCCGATAACAGCGGGCGGGTCTAAAGAGCCAGAACAAAGCAATAACAACAAACTGCTGACAGCGGCATTAAAATATAAAGTCTGCGCTGTGGAGCCTTTTCGTTAACAATGTAAACGATGCTGAAGCATCGTGTATTGAGCTGAAGTCGGCCAAAATGGCAGCGCCCCAAACAGCAACAGCAGCAGCAGCAGCTTGATGCTACTACGCTGCTGTTGCTGCTGCTGCTGCTGCTGCGGCATTTCCTTTTCCTGCTCCGAATGCCAGTGGCAACAATGTCGGCCTACTTTTCGGCAAACGGCGCAAAATATTAAAAAACGAACGAAACGAGAAAAAAAACGAATGTTAAGGCAGTCAGCAGGCAGCCAAAAGGGCCAAGCGCCAGCCTGCCAGCAGTTGCATAAAGTCATAAATTTTATTTCACACAGAGTCATTAACACATGACACACACACACACACACGGACAGAGTCTCGGAGTGGCACAAAAGGAGCAGCCATAACGACAGCATGGTGAACTCATTACAAAAGGCGCAAAAAAAAGGAGCAAGGCGTCGGCATAAAAATGCTCAAATAACACACGCAGAAATCACTGCGGCGTATACGTAATATCATATGAAATTTTTACAGAGCTTCAGCGGCCCATTGTATGTGTATTATAAGTAGGCACACACACACACACAGACAGACACACACGTGTCTTGTGCTGCGCCTTGATGTCTTCATCTTTGGCCGTAATTGCTGTCGTCGCCGTCGCCGTTGACGTCGCACGTAGACTGCAGGAAATTGCTTTGAAATAAATTTCAATACAACAAAAAGCCAGCCTACGACAACAACAACAGCAACAACAACACAGTAGCATCAACAAAGGCAACATTATGTGGCATGTAGCTGAGACACCACCATATGTGTGTGTGCTCCGTGCTTCCCCCCTTTTATCGTCTTTCCTCCACTTGTCGCTGCTCAAGCAGGCGAACCACTTCTAAGCGCTCGAAAGCACTCAAGTCTCAGCTGAAGCCAGGTCTTGGCTGTCGTCGCTGTTTTGGCTGTCTTCACTGTCTTCTTGTCTGGCCTCCGACTACCGACTCGTCCTTTTTACTTTCAGTTTCAGGCAGCAGGCGCGTCCTCTTTGTGCCGCTTATTTAATTACATATTAGCAAAAGCAAAAGCAGCAGCAACAGCAGCAGCAAAAGTAGAGGCAAAAAAAAAGTAAGAGCTAAAATAAAATTGAAGAGGGCAGCTGAAGATGCCCTCTAAAGTGCCACACAGCCAAGATATAGACATGTGTTTGATGTCTGATTTCTATTTACATTGTGCTATTTGCCGTTTGCCGTTCTTCGTTTGCTGTCTGTTGGTTGGCGGCTCAAATAGCATAAAGTAGAATGGAAAGAATGGTTTGTCGGCGAAAACTTAACGCAACTGAATTGAGTTTAGGCAATTTTCGATTACTCGGAAATCCATTAAAAACATTGTCTTCTCTTCAAATGAAAATATTAGTTAAGCGTTTGATTGAATTTCAAGTGAGATAATCACATAAAGCATTGTTCGCGAGGCAAATACATTTTTGCTTTAAAAAAAATATATTTTGTTTTTCATATTTGAACTTAAAACCATTTTTGTTATTTCCCTCATTTTGCTACTGTTTTCTATTTTTCTGTTGAGCTAATTATTAACAACTAAAAAACTCTTAAAGACATACAAAGATATTTCCAGACAAATTAAAATATTTTTGCTTTTGGCAATTTTTGCAAATTTAAGCAAAACTAAATCTATCAGTCTGATTTTAACTAAACTTCTCCTCAATATTATTATACAATAGGAATTAAAAAAAAAATAATGAAATGCAATGGCTAACACATAGATGAAGCTTAAATCGCGATAACAAGCGATGGTCAACGCTTTGTCAAATATTTATCTCCCAATACCAATTAAAAATACTTCAATTTAAAATGCAAATGAAACTTGTATATTTTAAATTGAAAATTAAATCTTCGGAATAAATGAAATTAAAAAATTGTTATTTAAAATAAATAAAACCTCTTTAAATTATATGAAATTGAAATTGAAACTGAAAATAAAATCTTAAAATTGAATGCAACAATAAAGCTAATATATTTTAACATTTAATCATTTTTACATAACTTGTAATAATTGTTTAAAGCCCAAATTTTTGGAAATTTAGATTTCTCGACTGTCAGAAATGAATACAATGCTGTTTACTCGAACTCTCGTAACAATTTATTGCGGCATCATAAATAGCTGGTGAAAACTATGCCAAATATTTGCATTAATTTCAATTAATTGCCATCTTTCTGTGTGGCTTCGCTCGACTTTGTGGCCATTAACGCTGTTTTGCCACTAGTCACAAACACAAAGCAAAGAATAACAGCAAAAATGTCAAACTCGCTTAGCCAGACAGCAGAAGAAATAGAGAAAACAACAAACATTCATTGGCGCCCCATTTGTTTTTGGGCAAAATGAAATGAAATCAAAATACGCGCAGTAAACAATGGGATAATATAACCTGCCTCCCTTTCGCCATTCTCGTTTCTCGTTTCTCCCTCCAAGCACTAATCATCTTTCACCCCGCATACTCACCATCGTGCGAATCGTAGAGATAAATAATGCTCTGCCAGCCGTAGTATTGTATGGTATCAATAATTGCCTGATGATAATCCGGACGCATGCTGATCGCAAAATCCAACAGGCCCGATGACGGCGTAAGCACCTAAAAGTATGCAAAACAAAGCGACGCATAAGTGCTAGACTATAGCTGTGTGTGTGTGTGTGTGTGTATGCGAGAGAGTGTGTGTGTGTGAGGTAGGTTATGGTAGCTGCTGTTGCTGTTGCTGCTGCTGTTGATGTTGGTTTCTGTGGGGCAGGCTTGATTTGCCGCCTCATTCCCTTCGCCTTCCCTCAGCATAACAATGTAATGTGCACGCTACATGAAGCAATAATAAAATGAAACGCGTTTCCGCTTTGACGCTGCCAGCGACAGCAGCCAGGGTATGAGACACGCGGCTTCGATGGAGGACAGTGTAAAGGACATGTTAGTCCTGCCTTTACGCGTGGTGGCAAAGTAGGCAGCATATACTACACTGAGCGAAATCTATATAGAATCTAGTTTGAAAAGTAGATTGTTAATCTTGATTTAAGATTTTTTCGTTCTTATATTACCTTGCATGAAAATTATTAAATTGAAAATTCATAAATCAAGACTGTTTTTGCTTTATTTGTGTTTTTAGATAATAAACATCTGAGTTTTAGATTAAAATCTTGCTTCTAGATTGAAAAGAACACAGCACCTCTTGATTTGAGAACTTTTCGTTCTTAGACAAACATTTTGAAATAAGATTTTTAGGCTGAAAAAATCTTAAACGAAGATAGTATTCTTTAATCTTCGTTTTGGGATTAAAGAATATCCATTTAAGATCGAAAAGATCTCAAATTAAAGAATTTTAATCTTGCTTCTTAAAATGTTAGAATTTCTTTCCTTTAAAATTATAAGCTAATTTCTGGAAATGTTGCTGTTAGCTCTGTAAGTAAATTCCGCAAATCATAGTGTCTTATGGTAGTTGGTCTTGTGTTCAAGCTCTTTTTAGTTCGTAAATAAAATAAGGGATAAATGTTATATTTTGATTGTATCTGATATTAAAAAAAATTACATGAATGTGTAAAAAACAAAAAGAAAAATAGGCTATATATTTTAGTTTTGTTTGATTTTAACCAATCAAAGCTTAAGATTGTTGGATATTTTGAGATTTTTCCGCTCTTGAAACAAGATTAAAATCTTGAATTTCAAAATTGGGCAATCTAGAATTTTTGTTGAATTTTGATCTTGAACATCTTTTGAAGAGTAAATTTTTATGGTTCAATTATGACATTACATTATCTTTTTCTTTCTGTGTACAACGACATCTACTTGGTGTGTACATCAAGAGCGAGAGAAGATACACAGCGACCCGTTTCCGTTTAGCTCCACACACACACACATACACGCGCCTGAGGAAGCACGCAAATGCGCAGTCTGCTGTGTGTGTGTATGTGTGTGTGTGTAAAAAGAGAGCAAACTGCTGTTGTTGCTTGCTTGCTGGCTGCTTGCTTGCTTTGCTTGCTTGCCGACGCCATATCTTGATTTATAGTGATTGAAATAAAAGAGGCCAAGAGCGCATCATAAATTTTTTTGCGCTCACTGTATGTGAGAGTGTGCGCCGCTCCGCACACTGAGGGGGCGCTCGTTTGGCATTGTCTTCCGGCTTTGGCTTTGGCTTTGCGCTTTTCCACTCTGTTTTCTCTCTGTTTTGTGAAGTGCCAGGCACAGTGACAACAGCAGCAGCAACAACAATGCCAGAGCAGACGGCGACTTCTTGCTGTTGTTGGTAGTAAATTTTCTTCAAATTACAATTATTATGATTTGTGCTTGGCTTTTGATTTAGTACTGGCGTCTGGCAGACACCACAGCCACACCAACAGCAACACATGTGCGAGTGTGTGTGTGTGTGTATGTACACAAACACACACACTTATTGCCACTTTATGAGATGACTTTATTTTTATTTTTATAAGCTTAAGTTTTGTGTTTGCTCTCGAACTGAGCACTGAAGGTTGATCTTAAAATTAGACTCGTGGCAGCCACGCCCACCATTCTCCGCCCATGCAATAAACTGCAGCTTAAGCTGTTAAGTGAGCTGCATGAAAAGTTATGACCATGGCTAGTAAAAACTATTTGCAAAGAATATGCTCTTGGGAGACTTTCACTCGTATCGAATGAAATACTATATATTAAAGTATTTTCTTTCTCTATTGTCAGGCATAACTACAACCTATTGACCTAAATTAAATGGTCAGCAGTTTCAGTGGCTGACAACAACAACAACAACAACAACAAAAATAACTAGAGTAGCAACCACGGCAGCAAATTGTGTTGTTCAATCTGTTGTCAGTTGACATAGATAGAGAGAAGTTGGTTTTATTTGGCATTTGCATTTGGTTTTTCATTTGGCAACGCCCGAGTAATTTGATTGGATTCGCAATCACACTCCAATGTCAATACCCTTTAATTAAGTGCAGTCCACTTCACATTGAAATAGGGTAGCGTGTAGTCGACACCTTTTTTTCGTGTTTCACACTAAATTGTTTTTCAGTCGCTCAACTCGGAAAACGCAAATATGCAACCATCAATTTATTTGCTCTCGCCTATTTGTGACTAAATTTATTTCCATTTGCCGCTAGAAATATTATTTTCCACTTTTTTTCGTATGCTGTTTAACTATTTGATTTTCAGCTTGAATTAATTAAATGTATTTCCAGTGTATTTGCTTTAATTTTTGCCACAAAAGTATGACGATAAATATGTAAAAATGTGTGAAAGGTGGAGGGAAAAACGAAGCCGAAACCGTTGAGACATTCTTTGAAATTGGAATTGGGTTTGAAGCGAGCTTTAATTATAATTTTGCAGCCACTCGGTGTGAGTGAAAATTCCGCACATATTCCGCACATATTCTCTTTGTTTCATTACGAACTTTTTGCCCTTTTTCCGTTCGCCCGCTGGCGAACTTCATTACTCATCAACTGGCAAACATACATACAGTATATATATATACTAAATATGTGTGTGTGTGTGTTTGTGTGTGTTTGTGTGTGTGTGTGTGCTAGTTTATTGACTGAGTATGTGTGCTGAAGGATGACTGAATCGCTGGCAACAAACCACATCAAATGTAAATAACTGCACACAAAATCAATTACGAATGACAATTTTTTAGCGTTACGTTGCAAGTGGCAACGTTGACTGTGTGTTCCCTGTGTTGTTGTTGTTGCTTTTAGTGTTGTTCGTGTTGCGACTTACCTTTTCCGGAAACCAGGGCGTCACGAATGGCATTTGGAACGTATTCGAATAGGAGTGCAATGTGTCAAAGGAGTCCGGCGATACGGCGCCCAGCATTGAGTAGACTCCGCGCGAGAATTGATTGCAGACTGCAGGTTACAGCAATAAATATTTTTTTCCCATTTTTCGTTGCAAGACAGACAGAGAGAGGGAGAGAAGAAAGAAAGAGAAGCAGCCACGCGACATGGCAACAGTTACAGGTTTTTGGAGCTGCGATTCGTTGTGGAATTCATGCTTGATTCCTTTTGCTTCTACGCTTTTTTTTGGGGTTGGGCATGAGAAATGTAATGTGAAGGAGTCTAAGAGAATACGAGTTGTAGTCGAGTGTGTTGAATGTGTGTGTGGCAGTGTCTAGGTCGTGATGTAAATGAATGTGCGCAATTAAACTGAAGCCAGAGAATGTAGGAGGGTGGTGGAGGAGGGAGGTGAGGAGTGGGGAAAATGTGTAGTGCAATTTTCAATAAAAATGCGCATAATTAATGCAGTCTGTGTGTTTGGAGTGGTTTCACTTTATTGTATTTGTTTTGTCATTGCTTTGTTTTAAGTCGGGGGGTGAAGAGATGAGGGAGAAGATGAGAGGAGTAAGGTATGAACAAATGAAGGAATAGGTTATGAGAAGAGAGAATTGGGAACATGAACAGATGAGGAAAGAGGGAAGAGAAGTGAAGGCATGAACAGATGAGGGAGCAGGGAAAGGGAAACGATGAGCGAGGAGCGAGGAGGGAAAAAGAAAAGAGGCATGATCAATTGAGGAATTGAAGACAGAAGAGGAATGTAAGCAAGAACCGATGAAAGGAGAGGGAAAGGGTATGAAGAAGAGATGAGCGAGGAAGGAAAGAGAATATAGAAGTGAGAGTATTGACAGATTGGGGAGCATGGAAAGTGGAGACAGGAGAAAGATGATGAACAGATAAGGAAAGTCGGAAAGGAAAAAGGGGAAAGAGAAAAGAGGAGTGAGAAGTAAAGAATGAGGTATCAACATATGAAGGAATAGGGAAAGATAAGAGAGAAGTTGAACCATGACCATATGAGGAAAGAGGGAAGTGAAATCAAGAACCGATTAAGGAAGAGGGAATTGCGAAGGAGGAAAGAGGAGCGAGGGAAATAGAAGAGATAAGTGACAGCATGAACATATGAGGAAGGAAGGGAAGCGAAGTTAAATCAGGACCTATGAAGGAAGAGGGAAAGAGGAAGAAGGAGAGGAGCGAGAAGGGAAAGAGGAAAGAAGAGTAATAGCATGATCAGTTAAAGAAAGAGAGAAGAGGAGTGAATGCATGAATCGATTAGGGAAAGAGTAAGGAGGAGAACGGAGCGAGGAAGGAAAAATAAAACAGAAATGAGAGCATGATCTGATGAGAGAAGAGGCAAGAAGAGAGAAGCGAGGCAAGGGGGAGCAAAACCTACTCAAGCGCGATAATTTGAATGCATCCGCTGTATTGATGACATCAACGTACGCCTGCAGCTCAAAGCGACGCGCGCTGACATTCAGATTGTGATTGAGCATTGCATATTTAAAGGCTGATTGCACATCGTCGGTGCCCTGCTCGAAGATGGCGCCTAAAAAGAGGGAGAGAGAGACAGAGAGAGAGAGTGAGATAGGTGCATATGTGGAATATAGTTTTTGCTTCGTTAAATATTTAGGCAGCTTTTGACACAGTCCTCTTAATATTAAAACGAAAGCGCACTGAATAAATATTTACACAAATGATAGTGTAACACACAAGGCACACCCACACCAACACATACACACACACATACACCAATACACAGAAGCACACACTAGTGGCTGGCACTCTAATGCCGAACGAAGTGTTGATGCAGCAATTTTGCAAGCTGCGCTTTTGCATGGCCAGGCACACGAGGCACATGAGGCAGCACACAGCAGTGGCAATTGCTGCTGCTGCTGCTGTGGCAGTGGCAGGAACAGGCCACAGAAGGAGCAGCAGCAGCAGTAGCAACAGCGACAATCGCAGCTGGAGCCAACAGCAGGTGAATGGCTTCGTGTGCAAGCCAGTCAGCATGACTGTCACATTAGCACACACAAATACAAACACACACAAATACAAACACAAACACACACACGTGCACACTTCAAGCAGAGCCAAAATGACTGCAGGCGCAGTGACTGAGGCGCCATCGCGTAATAAAAATAAAGTAGCAAAAAAAAATGATGCCAACAACAACAAACTGAAAATAAGAGGTAGAAAAAACGAAAAAATTCCGAAACTAAAAAAAAATGAAAATGCAGGAAATGGCGTCAAATTGTATTGCTTGTGTTCCAGTTAGCTTTTTCGACACAATTTCAATTATTATTCATATGCCATATGCAAATGCTGTAAATTGCCGAGCACAAATTCTATTATTACACACACAGCATAAAATCGAACAACAAAAAAACGGAGAAAAAAGGAAAATTCAAAGTAAATGAAAACCATGCAAATTGGAGTTTATTGCAAAATTCAGTAGCAATTTGCCGAGTTTATTTTGCAAATATATAATATATATTTTATTAAAGTTGAAATCCACAACATGAGCACGAGTTGCAAATTAAAATTATTTTTTGTTTTAGCAAATAATACAAAACTATTGTCTCGATTACGTTCTATTGTTCAGGTAAATAAACAACTTTTGAGCAATGCCACAAATACATTACAAAATATTATTGATAAATGCTTTGCTATTTAAAGCAATTCAATTGCAATAAATTACAAGTAAATTCTAGTTTATGGCTGCAAATCTGCAACCAATATTATTGGTTTAAATCGCACCACAACTTTACTACTTTAGGCTATGTTAAATGATATTTTATTTAAGACATTTTAATTGAAATATAATTTTTCGATTTGAAGTTATTCGAACAACTTTACTGTAATTGAATTTTTATATAAAAAAAATTTAAATACATCAATAAAGAAAAGTTAGCAAGAAATTGCATTTTTTAGATACTTATATATCATAGGGATATTCTGTTTAAATCATATCAATTAACATATAATAAAGACAATAAAGAAACCATATATAACTTTTTCTAGAATTTTGAACCGAATAACGACAACTTTAGTTTCTTAGAATAAATCGAGTTTCCATGTAACGCATTTAAATTAAAATAAAAAAAAACAAAGTTTAAAAAAATTACATTCTTATGAAAAATTTTCTGTTTTGGCTTGCGAAATATAATACAAAATATAAAGAAACAATAAGTTGAATTTTTCTAGCTTTTTGTTTGAATCAGAACAATTTTAGAGCCTCAGACTTAAATAATTTTATAATGTAAAACATTCAAATTCAAATATTGTAAAGCAAAGTTTTATTAGCACTAAATTGAATTTGTATATTCTAGACTTGTAATTCGATATTCTATTCAAAGCAACTCACTTCAAATGTGATAAAGGAATGTTTTATTAGCTATAAAAATAATTATTTTGGTAAATTTACTGTTTGTGTTATTCAATTTAAAGTATTTCAATTAATATATAATAAAGAATTGTGTTTTTTTTTTATTATCAATAAATTGCATATTTCTATCATTTCAATTGGAATCTCGACAATAACTTTAGTGTGTTTGACTTATTATATGATATTTTATTTAAATAACAAACATAACAAAGACAACTTTTATTAGCCAATTTACTGTTTCTAGGTATTTGATGCTCTGTTCAAAGCAAGCTAATTCAAGTATAATAAAGAAAAGTTTCAATAGCTAAAAAAAGAGTTTTTTCTAATAAATTGTTTTTCTTTTATAATATTGCATTTTTCTAGCATTTCCATTTGTGTTGAATAATATTCTATTTCAAGCATTTCAATTAAGATTAAATTACGACAAGTTATTTATAATTTTTAATTTGCTAACATTTGCTAGTATTTTATTTAATATTAAATTGAATGCCATTTTTTTAATATATATAAATATAATTTTTCTAGTACTATTTCCCCTTCATATCAAATAACGTTCTACTTAAAGCCTTTTTATCTATAAATTGCATTTTTCTAGCACTTCTATTCGAATCACTTTGTTGCAATTTGTGCACATTGTAAAGTTACTTGAAAATTGTTAATAAAAATCTTGAAAAGTAGTTTAATAAATTGTGTGCTCCGTAATGGCTTAACTCCACTTGAAACTTGTGCTACCTTCTCGATTCTTTTTTCTGTTTGCTGCTGCTGTTGGCAATTTCATAAATTTTTGTCAGGAATCCGAAATGAAAATGGAAAACGATTTAGGGAACAGCATTCCAGCGAGAAGCGTCATGAAAGTAGGGAATTCCTAGGTACTTGTTGGTGGCACACACACACATACAGTCATACACACACACAAATACAATCACATCGTGCTATAACCATTGCCATTACACATTGTAGCGAAATGTTAGCGACAACTGCAACTGCCACAGCAGCAGCAGCGACTGCCACTGAAAGTGCAGCGAGGCGACTCCTTTGCTGCCTCCACGTTGCTGCTGCTGCTGCTGTTGCTGCTGCTTGGGGTGTTGCTTTTGAGACTCACCTAATGGTATTTTCTCGGTTAACGATGCACTTTGTTGTTGTAGCTGCTGCGATTGTTGTTGCTGCTGCTGTTGAGCTGCGCTAAATTCCAGCAGCGTGCAAATGCTGGCAGCGCACATTAAATGTAAATATGCCAAGAATTTTAGCCTCGAATGCATTTTGTATTGCTTTTGCTTCTGCTATTCGTTGTCGTTGTTACAAATTCGGTGAGAATTTTCCACTTGTAAGTTGTTGTTGTTGTTGTTGTTGTTGTCGCTGCTGTTTGTTATTATTGAATGCGCGGTGTATTTGCTGGCTTAATTTGTAGCACAGTTGTTACAACTGTTATTGTTGTTATCGTTGTTATTCTCTCTCTCTCTCTCTTTCGCTTGTTTGTTGAGCGCGTGGCAGTGTGCAAATATTTGTTGCCTACTTTTGAGCGCGCCGATTACTCGCAACAGTTTATGGAAGTTTATTTGATTTTTCGGCTTACACAAGCATTTACGTTTATTGCCGCTTTGATTAATTAACTCTTATTAGCTGATACGTTACGATTATAATATTTATTTATTTATTTATTGTAAGTTCTACTGAGCTGAGCTTATGTGTTATTGATGTGTTAGTTCAACGTGCTTAGCAGTTGGCGGATATCTAAGTGATTATTAATTAGTTGAATTATATTTGCAATTAATTCTAGCTATGAGCGATGCAAAGAGTCACTAAGTAAGTTTCTTGTGGGCGCACTTTAAATCGTAAGTGTGCTTGACTTTAACCAGAGGCATGAACTCAGCCCTTCAGTCCTCTCAGTCATATGACTACCTTACGCATACACGCACAACACTAACACCGAACACCAACACCAACAGCGATACCGTTACCGACACGCACACGCACACAGTGACAGCTTTACACAGACATCTCAACAGTAGCTGGCCGCTACAGCTCTGGGCACGCAGTCAATTGCAGTTCGTCGTCCGCTCGCATGAACCAAACGGCAACGCGTTGTAATCAGCACTAAAATCGTCTAAGCTGCCCAGTAATATGAGACTCAGCATCCCAGCCTGGGCTACACAACCACAATTGTCGCTTTGTCGCCTTCGTTACAACAACAGAGCGAGAGTATGCGAGAAAGCAAACGCCATGTGCGATTCACGCATGCTGGATGCTGTGCTCTTTGTACTAAAACCCGAGAGAGAGAGCCTTTGCTTACGCTCACTTGAATTTTGCGTTCTCTTGCTCTCGCTCTTGTCTGCAAAGCCGCTACGAGTTCGGCTTTCGCTTTGACTTCGGCTTCGTCAATTACTGACCTACTACGTTTAGGACTACACAAGTTGCAAATTGTTTCATACTCTCGCCGTCGTTGTAATTGTTGTTGTTGTTGTTGCTGGATGCTGCTACTGGCTGCTGCTGCTGGCTGCTATTGGTAAAATGTTTGTTTACGTTCTGCCTTGCATTTTCGGCTGCATAATTGATACGGACAACAGCAACAAGAAGCTGCGGCAACAACTGCAGCACTCGTTGCTCGATTGCGTTCAAATCGTTTTCCCATCGCCCCCATTTTCAGCAACTGAAAATCCTGTTGTTGTTGTTGTTGTTTTGGTTTTTTGTGTTTATGTGCTGCTGGCATTCTCTTTTGGCATTTTTTGGTTTTTGTTTTGTTTTGTTTTGTTTGGTAATTACAAACGATGCCGTGACAATCCTTTTAACAAATCTCATTAGGCTGTCAATTACGTGTCATTGCTGTTAGTTCGTTCGCACTGTAATGAAATCACATTAATCGACTTTAATTTTGTGCACAAACAAAACTTAAGTGCGAAGCACACAGCAGCCGTAGCCACTTGCTACTTCATTCGTGCTACGTGCCACGTGCCACGCCCCTTATCTGCTTCTGGGGCTGCATATTGTCGAGGTCGTGGCGTAGAATTTCATCATAATCTGTAATTAGTTTATAATGCGCACAGGAAGCGCCTCGCACAAAGCAGGAAGAGAATAAAGTGGCAGCCAGAAGGACATGCGGACGCCAGGACGTACAGTCAGGACAATGCTGGCTGCGACGAACATTTCTACTTAACCTACAGCAAACTGCGCTTAACAGCAGCAGCAAAAGCAACAACAACAACAGCAAATAATGAGAGCGGCAACAACAACAAAGAACAAACGCTAAAAGTCAAGCCAATAAACATAAAAGTTGATGGCAAAATTTTTTAATTAAGAAAATCAATGAATATTTTTTCATCATTTCATTTTAACATTATGGGCTTTGCCTCTTTTTAACGCTCTCCCACTCTTGAACCACCTCCATCCCTCTTCCTCCTCTCTCTATCATTTCAACCTTCTTTTTTTATTTTTCTTCTTTATGACCAGCGTTTCCAATGTTCGTTAATAGGTTATTACAACTTTTGTCGGCAGCGCAAAAAGGCAAAAAAAAAAAGGACCTTCATAACTCAGAGTTTGTCTGATAATCAAAGTTTTTTTCTAATTCATTTGATTAGTTGAAATAATTCTAAAGTACCTGCACGATGGCTTTGCAAACGCGCACGCTGAAGTAGCAAATATTAATGAAGTGCAATAAGGAAATTACAACTATGAAGTGCTTTTGATATTATTACTAAAGCCAATGGGGTTTAGATGGAATTGAAAAACAAGTAAGAAAGCTACAGTCGAGTGTACTCGACTGTGAGATACCCGCTACCCATTTTGAATAAAAGAAATATATTTTGCTATATTTTTTTCAAAATATACCGAATATACTACAAAAAAAAAATAAAAATATACCAAATGGGGTATTTGGTATATCGATATAGTACCGCATTCAAAATATACCATAGACGGCACAATATACCAGATTATCAGCCAAAGGAACTAAGACCCCTAGTAAGTAGGCGTTCTTGCGCATTCAAACGTATTTATTTAATAACTTCGACAATTTTTATCTGATCGCAATCAAATTTTCAGGAATTATAACTACTATAGTTATTATTGTATATACCAAAGATCGCAACTCTAGCTTTAAAATTACGCTTCGATTTTTTTGATTTGCGGGGGCGGAAGGGGGCGTGGCAAAAATTTGAAACAAACTTGATCTGCGTGCAAACATAACAAATGCTGTCGAAAAAAAATTATAGCTCTATCTCTTATAGTCTCTGAGATCCAGTGTTTCATACGGACAGACGGACAGACGGACATGGCTGGATCATCTCGGCTGTTGACGCTGATCAAGAATATATATACTTTATAGGGTCAGAGATGCCTCCTTCTACCTGTTACATACATTTCCTGCCGGCACAAAGTTATAATACCCTTCTACCCTATGGGTAGCGGGTATAAAAAGGATTGCAAATTATTGTGGTTTAATCAATTCAGCTTTAAAGGTTGAATATGATAAAACTTAGTATATATTAAGAATTTTTACTACAGAAAATTTAGCACACCTTACTACTAATTATAATAGTGTTTGTTGGAATTTATTAAAATATTATTTAAATGTGACAAATCCTTATAATTTAAATTTTGCTTATTTAAGATTATAAAGATTTAAATACAATACATTTTAATTTAATATATTTAACTATGAATGTTAGTTAGAATCTTAGTATATATATTTATTATCTTCAATCACAAAAATTACAACTATGCCTTTATATTTAGTAACTTTAAATAGTCTTTCAAGTATGCAAATTTCCATCACCTAAAAAAATGTACTTTATATATATTTTATTTATTTATAATATTTCAAGTTTTAAATTACATTTCTTATGGACTAACTACCTTCATTTAGTGTTCATTAATTGAATATTAAATTTATTTAAATTAATATTTAAAATGTAAAATACATTTTTAATAAACTATCATTGAAATACATTTTACTCAATTTAATGAAAATCATGAAAAGTATTATATTTATACCACACTTAAAATCCTAAAAAAAAATGTAATCTTTCTTAATGATCATTTTTACGCAACATTCACTAATTAAATACTTAAGGAAATCACGAACATTTCATAACAAATTCTAAATGAATCCTGTAGAGTACTTTCCTTTACTAAATTACATTTAATATGGCTATGCCTTTAATTAGTGTACATCAAACATTTATTTTGGGCATGCTAAGTGCTTTCCAAATTAATTATTTTCCGCTCTCGAATGCGCTGCAATAAATCAAAGTCGTCTCTTTAATTTTGGGGCAGTGATTAAAGCACGAAAAGTAGAAACAAAAATACAAAAACTAACGCAAAACCAAACAATTAAACAAATGAATAAACAAATAAATGTGAAACTGAATGCGAATGGCAAATGGAGAATGGAAAATGGCGAATGCGAATGCGAATGCAGTTTGATATTATAATTAAATTTGTCTATCATTCCTTTCTTATATATATTCAGCTGGGACTATATGCAATTTGCAAACAAATATTCGACTTTTTGCGCAATTATTTAATGCGAACGCCAATAAAATTTTAATTGCTCTTTTTCCATAAATATGTAAATTGAAAAATGCGTCTTTTTGTTCGGAATCAAGGGCCAGAGAGAGGGGAGAGGCAACCGCGAGGGTATTGCTAATTATTTACAATTAAAATTTATGCGGCTGCCTAAATCAACAAAACTAAATCGTTTAATTAAAAAGCCGCGAGCACACAAATGAAATAACAACAACAACAACTACAAAAAAATCAACAAATACTAACAACAACAACAACAACAACAACAAGAGGAAGAGCAACAGTAACAGCAACATTAACAATAAAAACAAGAGCAACAGCAACAGCAACAAAAATGATATTGCTTGAAGCCACAACAAAATCAGAGCCGCAAGTACAAAGATAAATAAGTGGCATTGTCGGTTTCATTTCCGGTTGTTGCATTTGCATTCAAATGGCTGTGTGTGTGTGGGTGTCTCTCCCTCCCCCCTCTGTGTGCGTGTGTGTGTGTGCGTGTTCTTGTAAGCGGTATATAAGCACATTTCCAACTGCTTTTTAGATTTAAGCGGAGCGCAGCTAAAAGCACAAAAATAAAGCAATAAAAAGCAGCACGCCACAAGAAAAAGAAGCGTTGTTGCTTGGGTGCTTGGAGTGGGGCATGTGGCATGTGGCAGGGGGCGTGGCACACTTCTTACTCACTTCTTCACAGTTACTAGCAGCTGTCGCTTCCGTCCAACCAAATGCTACAGAACACACACTCTCACGCAGCAGCATTTGTATTGCCTTAGCCTTAGCCTCGACTGTCTTTCAGTTTCTCACTTCATCAGTTACGCCAAAAAGGAGACTCTGCAATAAATTTCGCTGATTGCTTCCGCCCGCTTGCTGTTCTCCCCCGCTCTCTGAATGACTCTCTCTCTAACCTCGACTCCACGATTCGGCCGACTGCCTCATTTTTTATGCCGCTTGATAAAGTAATATCCGTTTTAGGTATACTTTGTTTGAGCCGCGGCGATTGTTCGAGCTACTTTTATACCCTGTAGTCACGCAGCATCGTTTGCGTATAAATGTGTATATATTAAGCGTTATGCTGACAGGCATTTAAATCGAATTAAGCTTGAGCTTGAGCTAAAGTCCAGCGATGCAGCATGCCCATGAATGCAAAGTGAGTGCATAAATTAAAGGGTATTAAATTCATTCGCTTTGGTGATGTTGCTGCAAGTAATGTGCCAACTTTTATGCTATAATTTGGTCACTGCAGCAGCAGTAGCAGCAGTTTAGCTTTCAGTTTTCAGTGCTATACACTTCCTTTTTTTTCTTGTTGTTGGTCTAACACAGATTTGTGGCCTTGCGACTGGTCTAATGGCTCATGGGGCGTATGCGTCATATCACAGCACGCATACGTCAAGTCAATGCTGTAACGAGCCCCAAAAAAAAAACACTGAAGAGAAGAGTTTGCACTCCTCTACATTGGCCTTGCAAAAAGTGTGTCTGTGTCTGTGTGTGTGTGTGTGTGTGTACATGTGTGTAATTGAAACTTCCGCTTTGGTCAGTTAGCGCAATTTAGCAAGCTGCAAAAAAGTTAGATACGGCTGAAGTAACAGGCAAAGTGCAAAGTCCATTGCAGCTACTTGGCTTTCATTTCAATTTAAACTTTAAAAAGCCAACACAGCTACGTGTGCGAGTGTGTGTGTGTGTGTCTGTGTGTGAGAGTGTGTTTGTGGTGTGTGCAGCCACATGTAGAAATGAAAATTATTTAAAATGATTTATTTCACAACAATTTTCATTAGGCGACCAACTGCATTGCAGATTTCGTCTCTCTCTCGCTCTCTCTTCTCCTCTCTGTGTGTGTGTCTCCCCTGTTGCCGTGCACTAATTCACTTTTGCTGATTTTAGTGCAAGCGCAGGAAAAAAAAGAAGGAGAATAATATGCGAATGCCTTGCCTTGAGAAGCAGAAACTGGCCTGACTCTGGCGGGTTTTCATACATGTTTCATATGAAATAATTATATATGCGGTCAGCCACCAAGCTGCAGGCAGTGCAGCATCATCCTTTGACCTCCCTCCCTTCCCCCTGCAATTTGCTATTCGCTTAGCCAATGAGAAAGGAAAAAAAAGAATTTGTAAAATATAATAAAAAGTGGTTGGCTACAAAATGTGCTACATGCTTCGTGTTCCGTGTTCTGTGTTCCATGGCGACTGCTGCATAACTTTTGCGGAAATTTGACTCTAGGGCGCATGCAGCCACGCCCCCGCCAATCTCCGCCTGCTGCTGGCCTGGTCACTGTCAGCGTCTGTGCGCAAAAATTAGTAGAAAAGAAGCACGAAATAAAGAAAAAAAAGAAACGAAATGGAAAATAAAAAGATTGGCAAAAGCAACTTGAAAAAGGTTAACAAGCGGCAGAGCGTCGAGCAGCTGAGCTGCCTGAGCTCAGCACTGGGAATAGTCAGAAAAGTAAAAAAAAAAAAGAAGTTATAATTTTTGGCAAGCAACAACAACAAAAGAGAACGTTAATGAAAAGCAAGCGTGAAATAAAATCATAAATTTTGCAGTGCTTGCACGGCAACACGACAACCAGTGGAAAATTGTGCTTGGTGTGTGTGTTGTTATTTTTGTTTTGTATGTGTGTTGTATGTGTGTGTGTGTGTGTTGTGCCTGGACAAGTGCATTTGTGGTGTGCCCCCAAATGTATGCTACATTAATGCCGAAAGTTGAGCAGGAGAAGGAGACGTAGACGTAGATGTCCATGTGGATGTGTAAGTAGCTCGACATTAACTGGCAGCCAACATTACAAACTGCACAAACAACACACACTCACACTTCTCACTGCTCACCGCTGCGTCTAGACTTGGTCCAGCAGTGGTCAGGCTTAGTGTGTAACCAAGTGCCTGATGCACCCCAGTGCCATGTGCCGCCTGCTGTTAAGGTTTTTGGCTAGCTACAGCTACAGCTACAACTACTCCTCGCAAACATCTGCTTCTGTTCTGTCGTCCACTGTGGCCAGAGCACAAGTGTGCACTCTTGTTGAAGCCGAGCACAGAGCGCTGCACATGCTAATCAGTTGGCATTAAGGTGGGGCGAAGCTAAACCTCTAATGCTCCAATCGAATTTTGTCAACGCAAAATTTTCAAATTGGTTGTGGTATTAGAACGCGGCCAAAGCGGAGCTAAATTGAGCAAATTCTGATTTCGTTTATAATCTGAATTTCGTGACAGAACTTAAATTGGTGCTGATACAAACGAAAGTCTTTAAGTGAAATAGTTGATATTTTCTAAAATTATAATTGTAGACATTGGCAACAAAATAATAAAAAAAAGTAACTGATATAACCGACAATGCTCTTGTGTTAAAATAATTGTTATACTAAAAAATTTTAATAATTTACTTGTATAACTTGGCATTAAAAATAAAAGGAGTAACTAAAATAAAAAAACAAGTTAGAAAGCTACAGTCGAGAGTGCTCGACTGTGAGATATAAAATATTGCGGTATTATTTACCAAATATACCGAAAATACTTTTAAAAGTACTAAAATATACCGAATGGTATATTTGGTATATCAATATAGTACCACATTCAAAATATACCATAGACGGCACAATGTATCAGATTGACGGCCAAAGCAACTAAGTAAGTAGGCGTTTTTGCCCATACATAAGTATTTCTTTAATACCTTCCAGAATTTTTATATGATCGCAAATCAAATATCAAATTTTCAGGACTCATAAAAATGTTACTATAGTTATTATTGTATGCACCAAAATTCGCAGCTCTAGCTTTAAAATTACGCTTGTTATTAGATTTTTTTGATTTTCAGGAGCGGAAGGGGGCGTGACAAAAATTTGAAACAAACTTGCGTGCCAACATAACTAATGCTGTCAAAAATTATTGCTCTATCTCTTATAGTCTCTGAGATCTAGGTGTTCATACGGACAGACGGACAGACACACAGACGGACATGGCTAGATCGTCTCGGCTGTTGACGCTGATCAAGATTATATATGCTTTCTAGGGTCGGAGATGCCTCCTGTCGGCACAAAGTTATAATACTCTTCTACCCTATGGTAGCAAAGCAACTCTTTTTGCTTTCAAAGTGCATTAGGAATTATAAAACCAAAAAACATAAATTTGACATCCAAAAAGCAAACTTTTTTATTATTAATATTTTGAAATTGGAAGTGATAAAATGAAGAATTAAATCAAACACGATATTTGAGATTAGTAAGCATAATTATATTCAAACAATGCCACTCTTTTGGGTTTTAAAATGTATTAGAAATAATGAAAACAAACAAAAAGCCATAAATTTGACATCTAAAATACATTCAAACCTCAGTACAAATAAATAAATAAAAACATTCCGTATTAGTAAACCGAATTAAATTCAAGCAAGGCTTACCGATACTTATTAAAAATACTAAATTTTAATAAGTACAGAAAGTAATAAAGTAAAAGATTAGAAACCGCAAATCTCAGAGACTCTCGAGTCCTAACGAAGAAACTTCAGTAAACTTTTGAAAAGCTTGCCCCTTAAGCTCATTCGCCCATGGTGTGAAACTGTGCTAGCTAAGCTTTTACAAACAAAGCGCTGTTAAGCGCATTCACTGTTAAAATTGACACTTGCTGTTAAAGTTAACAGCGAAGCCGTAGCAAACTTTTGATATTAATAAGAAAAGGCGGAATATTTTTAAAAAATTCTGTGTACATACTTTATTTAACTACTATTTTTCGGTTTAATGTTTAATGTACTTTGATGTGAGGGCGTTGGGAAAACGTTGCCAAGTTGATTTCGATTCGCAATTCGCAACTGAAGCAAAAGGAATTCATATTATTTGAACAATGTTTAAAGCGTTGCGTTTGCAGTTTTTTTAAGTTACTTTTAATATTAACTAATAATAAAATGCATAATTCTGTTAACAATTTGTACGTGTGAGAGTGTGTTGCGTGTGTGTGTGTGTGTGTGAGTGTCTATACTTTAATATTGACATAAGAAATTCGCTATTAATTTATGTTAATCTGATTGTTATTTGTTTATCTTTTGCGATTTTTCTTGAGGATTCCATTTTTTTTTTAAAGCCAAAAACCGAGCAACAAGCAACAGAGTTTCTATAAATTTTATAATTTTCGTACAACAATTAAAATGACACACACACACACACAGTTATAAACAATTTGTTTTAGCTATGAACGGCTGAAAAATACACAATAATTTGCACTATTCTTACGATTTATCAATTTGGTGATTGATTAATTAGAATTTGTAATTGTAATCATACTTTCGCAGTATTAATTTATTTTAGTTTTCCTATGCTGTTTATAGACCAGTGATAAATGCTTATCAGTATGTTGTATTATTAAACTATACCTATAGGTAAGGTAATTTGTATTTGTTGTATTTTGTTTTATGTTGTTGTTTTTCTTGTTGTATTTTGAGTCCAGCTACAAAACGTTGCATAAAGTTTGTATAAAATTTGTTTGTTTTTGTTTTTTTTTTTTCCTGTTTTACATTTTTGTTAGATTTTGTTGTTGTTGTTTTTGCTTCTTTCTTTTTATATATAATTATGTATATATTATATGTATATATATAGTATATATCATTGACTAGTTGAATACAAAAACCCAAACAATCAGTTGGCGACGACAGTTAAACCTACATTCGCTATATATTGTATGTATATAGTATATATATCATCTATATAGTACTCGTATAGTAAGTATGTTAGAAACAGCTGCTATAAAATCACTGCCAGACCATTTTTTTTTTTTGGTCTGGCCAGCACTTGGTAACACTTGGTAATGTGTGTGTGTGTTTTTTTGTAAATGTATTGCCCATTAGACTAACATCATCGTCATCATCTTCAACATCATTAACTATGTATATATGTATGTTATATATGTAATTCATAAGCGCTAATATTCGTTAATGCAACAAGTCTATGTGGGATTCATCGTCGCCGGAACGCTGTCGCCGTCACCATCTCCATCTTCAACTCCATCTCCATCTGCATCTCCATCTCTAGTTCGTCAATCGAAAATGCAGACAAAAACACGCAGACAATTAATGCCAACCTTCTCCCAGCATCCCTCCTCGGTGGCTCGACCCTCGTGCGCCAGCCGCATCTTCTTCGGATAGTTCTTTGGGCTGCTTCGATCGCTCAGATGCACAGGCATGCGGGCGTATTCAGCTCGAGGGGTGCGAAACTTCTCCAGCAACTCCGTCTGCTGGTCCGTGAGGTTCTTCAGCTTTTTTGCCTGCAAATTGAAAGTGTGTACAAATGATAAATTAAATGACATAAATTACTTTTAATGAGAAATTTTGTGAATCAACTACAAATTTGTGTGCTATTTTCGTTTAAAAAACTAGAAGTGTACAATGAAAATAATTTGCAATAAACTCAGATTCTAACAAAATACCAAAAATATACCGCAAAAGTTCTAATATCGATATTGTACTACATATAATAAAAAAATAAAAATATACCATAGAGTACAAAATATACCAAATATACCAAATTATCAGCCAACGCAACTAAGTCCCCATTTCAGCAAAGTATTTTTTTAAATAACTTCTACACTTTTTATTTGATCGCAACCAAATTTGAAGGATTCATAAATACTGTAGTTAATATTGAATGTACCAAAAATCACGTCTCCAGTTTGGGAATTAGCTAAGATTGTTATCACATTTAACTATTATTAGCTCAATTTGTACACAACTTTAATTCAATCGTCATATTCAGTATTGCAATCTTTACAGCTATTAACACTCAATCGAATTCCTTAATTTCATCTTAGGAACTAGATAAGATAATAATCATTCTATTTCAAACGCTCATCAATATTTTTCCTTTAATTTGTTGCCAGCCAAATTACAATGTAATAAAATTATATTAAATATCATAATATGAATTACTTTACTTAATGAATGTTTATTTAAAGTTGAAACACAACAAGGGAATCTCTTTATATAAACTCTTTATACGTTATTCAATTGTATGAGTTTATCTGAAATAAGTCATGAAATTTCATACGAAATGTCTTATTTATACTATAAATAAATTTTATAATTAGCAATGCTTGAAATACACTTTATCTAATCCACATACAATTCATTGACATTTTAAATTGATGAGCATTTGAAACTTGCGGCGAATTTATTGAGTAAAGTCGTGGGTAACTAATATATATGTACATATGTTTAAACAACCTGCTATAAATACTTTAGATTCAATTTAAATACATAATCCATAGTCTATAATGCTAAATGTTGCCTAATATTTAAATCTCTGACAAACATTTGGAATTTCTTCATTTCTGATGACAAAAAGTATGCCATATGGCATGTATTAACTAGACCATGATTTCGTTACTCTAACCAACCCACAAAATGAATTTTGATTAGTAAACTTTACTCACCCTCAAGCGCATCGCTGATTAGCGAAATCTCCAGTGGCGGCAGCAGTTCGATGCGATCACAGCAGCGTCGAAACTCGTTGGGGGTCATTCGGAGATAGCGCGGCGTGAGGCAAAGTGGACCGAGAACGGTGCGACGATTTTCGGGCGTGGCATCGAGATTCTTGCGTCCACACTCCGCCAGACTCCAGCTGGCCAGGCACTCGAACAACGTCAGCTCGGAGCGCAGTTGCAGCGTGTCGCGCTTGGCCAGCGTTTCCAGCTCCTCGAAGCGGAGGTCACAGATGGCAGGCATGGAGAGCAGCAGCTCGGCATGCATATCGATTAGCTGGAGTGTATTGTGCAGTAGCGCCACGCCGTAGTCCTCGGTCGTGAAGGGATTCGGATTGGGTATGAGATTAACCTGAGCTCCGTCGCCATCGCCGCCATCCTGTGCCTGAGCTTGAGCGGCAGCCAGTTGCTTGGCCGCCGCTTTCGCCTTGGACGCCTGCTTCCTGGCCTGCTGTTGGGCAGTCTCTTGGGTGGTGATCACCGTCTGGTGTTGGTTTGTCAGCGCGATTCCCTGATAGAACCACAGCGCCTTGTAGATGTCCAGTGCGGTGGCACTCGAAATGCTGAGATCAAGTTCACGAATGCAGTAAATGATCTAGGGGGAAATGAGAAAGAGTTTATTTAACATTAACTTCGATGGAACACCTTTAATATTAAATGTATAATAGGAAAAAATATCATACTATAACAAGGGTTCATAATTGAACAGTTTGTAAATGAAATGATATGTGAATAAATTTACAATGATTGGACCGAAAAAGCAAATAGAAAGTTTCTTTTAAGAGCAAAAGGATAAGAGAAGATTTCAACTTATATTTAATATTAAAATTGGAATCATTAAGTATAATATTTAATTAATAATGGGCACTAGAATGGTCTAGGATATAGCATTTCTTCAACTTTGAATAATCGAAAAATCCAAAATTAGCAAAGATGATTTACAATGAATAAGAATGATTTACATTAATTAGAATGTACAATTTTTAAAATGTACAATTTTTAGGTCAAATATTGAATATAGGAAAAAGCAAAAGAACAATTGCTTTTACAACCCATTATTGGAAGTCAAACGAATAATTGAAATAAAATATTTTATTTACTGACAAATGATTAAAATAGATTGCTACTAATGTGGTCTAAAGTATTATTAACTTAGACAAAGATCCGAAAGGAAACAGTTTTAAGCAAAAGTAATTATGTGTTTAAAATTATAATTAGGAACAAAATGTAAGAAAAAAGCATAAACAAAATTTAGATTAATATAAGATAATTATTTTTCATCAAACTTTTTCATATTCGTCCAATCTCTCTCCCTCACTTATTCACTCACTCTCAATCTCTCTCTCTTTCCTTTCTCTCTCTCCTTCCCCCTCTCTCTCTCTCTTACTCACTCTTTCTCCTTTCTATAATTCTCTCTGAAAGTCTTATTTCTTTGTACTCACCAAATCGGGCACATTGAAGCGATCCGAGAGCTCGAGTATCTTGAGCAGATGCTTGTGATCGCGATAGCGGATGAAATGCTTTTCCATATATCGCACGATCAGCTCGAAATCGTTCTTATCCACATTGAGTATCTGGAAATGGTTGTCGCTCTTGCGTCCGCTGTTTGGGCCAGCGTGTATTAACTTGGCCAGCTCCACACTGCGCTCCAGCACCGATTTGCGCTCGCATCGAATCATGTAGCGATCGTCGCCATTGACCACAATGAAGTCTATATAGGGATTCACAATGATGGGCACGCCTGTGTAGATATTTGTCTGGCCACGTGCATAAAGCGGAGGCGCCACCATGTGAGCTGGTGGTGCACTCGGCGCCGGTGCACTCTGTATTGCATCCACATTGTGGCCATCGGGCCCCAGGCCAAAAGGCAAAACCATGCTGGAGATCTTGTTGTTGTTGTCTGCCTTAAATTGCAGTGATGTTTGTGTTGTTGTGGTTGTTGTTGTTGTTGAGTTGGTGTCACAGTTGCGTACTTGCAGCGCCTTGTGCACCAAAGCGCCAACGAGCGGCAACTTTGTGGTGCGCTCCTTCTTGGTCAGCTGCTGCTCCAAGCGGATCGGGGTGCTGCGCTGGCGATTCTTATTCCCAGACCGTTTTTTGGGCAACTGCAAAGAGAAACGAGTGGAGTAAGGATTAGTTAACTTTATTGAAAATGCGGTAATGAAGGAAGAGCAATCACGAAATCACAGGAAGAAATTTTGTGGGAAATCAAATCGACATAGGAAAACTTGATAACATGATAACAACAAATGAGACTGTGACTGAGACTATGAGAAATAATAATAAGTTACTTAGTAGACATTAAGAATTGAAAATGACCAGAGAAATGACAATTAATAAGATATGATCAAGCACATGATCAAAAAAATAAAGTCATTGGGAAGATCTAAAAACAACTGAAGAGCAGTCAAATCGTCATACACAAGTTAAATCGATTTATACTTTAACAAATCAGCCTATGAAAGTATTAAAAATCCACAGAGAAATAACATTTATTGGGATAAGATCAATCTTACGATCAGAAAAATAAATTTTGTGGGAAGATCAATCGCATGATCCGAAGAATAAATTCATAACGAATTGGAAAAAATAAATAAATCAAATTGAAATAGAAAAACTTTGCCATTCAATGCTGTGTAATAGTTGGTGGTAGAAATTAAATATAAAAGAATATAAAATTAACTAATAATAATCCCTGATTAGTGGGTAGTAATTGATGTTTGAAATTAAATATATGCAAGAATATTTAATGTACCAATATTAATCCCTTAAAGCTCTGTAATAGTTGCTGGTTGAAATTAAATACAAAAAAAGTTTAAATGTACTAATAATAATCAAAAATTTCCATTGACATTTGCACCCAAGGATATTACTCTATAATATCGCTTGATCTATGCTTTGGGATTGCCCCAAATATATACATTCATCACCATATAAAGCCTTATCTACAAGTGAGTTAAGTAGCTCTGCTTGGCATTTTTATGACCACTTGTTGGCGATAAGCATAGTTCATATCTCAAACTCAAATTGGTAGTAAATTGCAGTTTACGATATTTGCAGCAGGGAGAATTACCCGCTTTAGTTATCCACCTGGGAAAGGGTCACATGCCAATGGACATTAGTCAGCTTTCGAGCTTTTGATATTACACCATATGGAGCAATCGATAGGAGCAACTATAAACTTCTAATGTGTCAGATATCGCAGCTTTTTCGCACCTCCCCCAAAGAAGTGTTTACGGCAAAACATTATCGCTTTAGCTTTATCTTTCAATTGCGGCACTTAAGCACACAAATCGTTTAATGTCGTCGATGAGTTTAATCGGTGATTTTTGCACGCGACTATAAATTAAGTATACGACGATCTTAATCATTCATAAGCCAAGTCAAGTGGCTAAAAAGAGCTGAGGCAACACCCACAAAAAAAGCCTAATTCAATATTATTTTTGGTGAGAGGTCAATCGATTTAAGGCATTCAATCGTTTAATTACCCGCCGCAATTCCTGTATGCAATTCATCATCGTCTAGCGATAAATCATGTGGCCCACAATCGCGGCCATATCATAACGCTGGACGTCAGATACACCACCGCGTGACAGCTCATAAATTGTATAATGCCCCCTAAAAGAATCCATCGATAGTGTCAACGGTAACTCCCACACTTACGACTACGGTAGCAATTTTCTACTGCAGGCAGCAGCGGAACCTCGACAATTTGAGATCCAAGAGCACGCTGCTGACAGCCTAATATTCCTGTCAAACTCGTCTCAATTTCTAAGCTCCCGAATCCACCGGACATGGCCTATGAAAGCACTCCGAGGCGGACGCCTATTGGCCATGCCGCAACTGAATCGATTTATGACTGGAAGCCACAAATACATCGGTTATCAGTTTGCTGATAACGAGTCGACGCAAGCGCTGATGGTGAAGCATCAGTGCATACAGAAAAAGCGCCAAAGGAATTAATAATCTTCAATCTTTGCCTTAATGATGTGATACTCTAAGCATTCTATAAGAGCTAACATATAAAATATTATTTAAATATATAAAAAATAATATACAAATTTATATGATTATATGTATATTATACAAAATTGGATATTACCACAAATTCTGATATCAAAATTTAATTTGAAATTTTATTTATTTTTTTTTTTAAATTAAACCAACCTCTATTATTGCTTATCATTTACAATCGCAAATCATCCAACTATATATCAAATTTATTTTGCAAATCTTTCAAAGAATTTTGTAATAGGTCTGAGATTTCATACTTTGTTTTAAGAAGTATGCAGAAACACAAAGAACAGCAATGAAATAAATTTGTATATTATTTGAAAATCATCTAGCCTGAAGTTGTAAAAGCTTTCATGTGCTGAACTCCCCAATGCCTATATTTTTAGTAAGATTGTACTTTAAGTAAGTATACGGATTTATAGCATTGATTTTAGATTTTATATTAATCCTATTTATTATTTAAATTTAAAAATTAATACCCAAAGTGTGAAAGATAATGACAAATGGTTGAAAACACGTCATTAATTATATATATATCAAGAGTCATAATTTAAATGAAGTCTATTAAAGACACTGAAAAAAATACCAAGTTCTAAAATCAAGAAATTTTGTCTTTAAAATTGAGTTCTTGAAATAAGATAACTTTGAGAACAAATTCTAAAAACTAAGATCTAGACTAAGTATTTTCGTTCATAGATGAGTTAGTAGAGTTGTCTCGAAATATTCTCAATTACAGTTTAAAAGAGGAAAGTCCTGCATTCTCAAATGCTGCGCGAATCGATGATAAATATTTCGTAAGTAAAAGTGCTCAACAACATACAACTGAATAAATCCTAAAATGGTAAAATAATAAATAAGTAGTAAAAACAATCAAATAGAATTTAATAAAATACTTTGTTGATCTTATAAAAAGATTTTTGGTCATAAAACTGTAAGAATAAGAAATTGGGTCTTGTTCTTGAAATCAAGATGTTTTTTCAAGTTCTTGACATACTTTTAGATTAAAATTCTTAGAATCAAGACCACAATCTTGATTTTAACACTTTTTGTTCAATGTATAGATTTTGAATGAAGAATCTAAGCATACAAAAGATAACAACTTTGAACCATTTGGAATCGGCTATTTCCCTAGCGGAGACCATGTGCTCCGCAGTGTAGTGTTAAGCGTATCCACAAACAGCACATCATAAATACATACATATGTACGTACTTTCCATAGAACGATACGCGTTTTATAACGCATTATCTGTGGTTCAGAAAGCCGGGGAATGAAAAGACAGCATTGTGCCCTAAAGACTCAGAAACCAAAACCCTACACAGACTTTTATAGACCAAACACAATTTTATCACAGTTTGATTCACGTGTGTTGTTGTTATTATTGCCTTAAGTACAATGCAAACAAAATTAATTACGGCGTGCCATGATTGCCAAGAAGTTCGCAAAAGCGCAAAAAAAGAAAATAAATAAAGTTCAAATAGAAAAAATATAAAACGTACAGCAATATTTAAACAGTTGGCAGGAAGACTAAATATCGTTGGGGCTGAAGTTGGAGCGAAGACTGAAAATGTGACTGGGACTGTGACTGAGGCTGAGGCTCCGAATGGAGCTGATGCCGACAACCGAGAATGTATCGACATAAAAAACAACAACAGTAACAAAGTGTGGCATAGTCCTCTCCCCCTCTTTGACCGCTGACTAAATCGCGCATGTTACTGCGTCTTTGCTCCCCCCGCCTTTCTGCGACAACAACCGGCTGTTGATAGTGCAATAAAGAAATTATCGTATGCAAATAAATTGATGTGTGTTGTGAACGATTTCCACTACGCGTCGTTATCTGCACAGTAGCGTCGTTCTCTCCCCTCTCTCTACCCACTCTCTTTGTCACGCTCTCTCCTTTGCTTCGCTCACATGCGGTTGCTGACCACAGACTATTTTTATGTGGATCACAATGTATGAATTAACACCCCCATTCGTAGGAGTCACATATTCAAGCTGTTGCTTTTGTTTCTCCTTCTAACATCTCTCACACTGCGTCTTCCCCTTTATCTCTGTCTAACCTGTGCAGCCGTGGGTGTTTATGATGCCCTGTAGCTGTTGCTGTTGCTGTCGCAGTCACTCTTGTTGTTAAGGGTGCAGTTCCCAAATAATTTCAAGGCATGCACTTGAACTTTACAGCTCACATGTCTCTTGACTAGATATCACTCTACACTACTTTATACACTTGTTGTTGTTGGTATCACACGGTCAAAACTTCTGCACTTCTTACATTTTATAGTTTATTTGTTTATGTTGTTGGGGCCGCTTATCACTGAAGGCTTTTTCCATCAATCAATCAAATGCGATTTATTTTCGGTATGCCGCTGTCTTTAGATATATTTCAAATGTGTGTGTTTGTATTTGTGGCACATTTCAGCATTTAATTTGAAATTATTAATAATTATATTGTTAATTAGGCGCACAATTTATTTTAGGTCTCTCCCAACCGACCGCGGCAACTTTAGAACTTTGACTGTGCTGTGCCAGCCAAACGCAGACGATGCGTCGCTGTCGCTGCCGCCGCCTCTGCCTCTGCCGCTGCCAGGCGTGCGTTGACTGTGACAGCGACTGCGACGCAGAAATTAGTTCTCTATGGAATTTGCAAGCTTGAAGAGGAAAACCTATCCGAGGCTGATAAAAGATTACTAACAATTGGAAACCGAAAAGAATTATCGAATTATTATTGTTATTTGTTAGATATGGTTTAAAATAGGTATGAATTATTAGCTTTAACATAGTTATGAAGAATTAGTTATTATTATGAATATTCTTTATAGATATTTCCCATTTATGACAATAGCTATAAATTATATAATATTTTCTCAATTATGAAACATATTTTTAAGTAAAAATATGAATATATTAACATTTACAATATAAGATTAGTCAGAAGCGTCATTTAAGTAATCAACACACTTAATTCTACACAGTGTTTCAGTAATAAAAGTGCAGTAATATATATATTATAATATTTGAGAATACACAATATATATAACCTTAAAAACTTCGTTATATTATATATACATTAATACTCAACTTTATTAATAAATCAATAAATAAAGAAAATATTAATAAAACATATTTTACATTTTATAATTTATCGAATAATTAAATAAAATTAAATTGAAATACTTTATTTGGATATAAAAAAAAAAAACAAATCAAAAGAGAAACTTGACCCGCATTATGATTAAAATCTCTGAAGTTGCAAAAATAAATAAACAGAATTGACAGATGCGTAAGATTAACGAAATTACAAGAAGCTGCCGATAAATGCAGCCAAAAAACGGAAGAAAAGGGAGGTGGAAGAGGGAGAGAGGAAGATCGCAGCGGAAATGAAGCTGAAGTACTTCGTGTTGTTGCTGGTCCACAGCTCAATTATCAATTTAATTTCTTCAACAAACACAAAAGCAACAACGGCAAATAAATAAATATGTATAAATTTGTGGCAAAAGAAAAAACGGAGTCACAATCAATGTTTGATTTTCAAATTAACAAAACGTTTGCAGAGCAACCCATGGTTAGGGATTTGGGTGTGGATGGTGGGCGGAGGGAGAAGGGCGGTGGGTGTCGCTTGTAGTCTCTATGCGTGGGTGTGGTTGTACATGTATGTGTGTGTGTGTGTGTGAGGTGTGGGTTGTCTGCGCTTTGTTGTGTGATATTTGACAACTGTAATTGTTGTCGAGGCGTTTGTATATTTTATTGATAAGCACTATCAACTCCAAGTCATCCGTAGCCAGCAACCAGCGTCAACTAATCGCAACGCAAAGTCAGCTCAAACTCAGACCACGCCTTAGTCTTAAGCTGCTTTGAGTACTCTACAGCATGTAAGAGAGAAGACGGCGAGCACAACCCCAAAGTGAGCATAAATAGCAGAAGCCAAGGCCAACGCATAACCTCAGTGCACTACATTCAGCTGCTGCTTAAGATGAACTGCACACAAGCGAGGGTTGCTCCGCAAGTTGGTGAAACGTTAAAGAAAAGTAAAACCTCATGGGAAAGCTGGAAAGCTAACCCATTTTTTTAATCAAAAAGTAATTGAAGAAAATAAAATAAATTTAAATAAAATATAATTATGATCCCACATTTTGTCTTCAACATAACTTTGTAAATAAATAAAATAAAAGGTTCATTTATGATTAATTTTAATAAACATTCAATAAGAATTATTTAAATTGATAGAAAAATATATATTCCTTAAAAAAAAAGAGATTTCAATCTCAAAACTATTATTGAAGAAAGAAACAATTTTTTTTAAAACTTTTTCAACTTGAAATTCAAGTTTCAAGATTTTTTCAAGATTGAAAAGCCATCAAATCAAGATTTATAATCTGTTTTATAACTTAGATTTTATTCTCTCTGGGTAGTAATACCAAATAAGTTTAAAAATTCTTTGCTAAATTGCATTGCATGTAGTAGTTTAATGTTAGTTTAGAAACTTTAATATTCTTCTTTGTACTTTTAATTCCCTGTTAAATTTTATTGCATATAATAGTTTAGAAACATAAATATATTAGGAAAATGTAATATTTTGCATAAAATATGTACAATTTTTTTTTACATGTAAAATTCCTTTGATATTTTCCTTTCCTATAAATGTTTATGATAAGTTCTAGATAGAATGTAAAAGCAAACAAACAAAAAAACATAAAAATTTATAACATCGATTCGATTTGGTACGTAAAAATAATATTACTCACTCTGCTATATTGCTTATTGATACTGCTAACTCATTTATATACATATTTTATCTCTAAAAAACGAAAAAGAAAAAGGTATGGCGGTAGTCTATTCATAGCTGGGTTTACCTATCAACTAATCAGGCAAAGTAATTAGCTCAAGAGTTTATTTATTTTCGTCGGCATTAGCATTCTATTCTTGTTTCGAGCAAATGCAAATTCCACACAAAATGTATATATTTACAGAATGATTAAGCAGCCCTCGGCGTGCAGCATAAACTGAACCGAGTGTGTTACATGCTTACACTCATATGATAGCTCTAGTTATTGACATGTTTGCATATGATGATGATGTTGTTGCTGTTACTGCTGCTTGCTGCCTGCTAATGAGTTGTCGCGGAAGCGGCTGGGGAAGCAGTTAACAGTTAACAGTTAAAATGTAGCACTACTGTTGGCTGTTAAGCTCACGCACTACCTTGACACTGCGCCCAACTGAATGGCAGGCTTTGTCGCCCTCCCCCTTTCCACACCCTTCGCTATAATGCGCACAGATGTTGAACATAAAAACTCGTTTACGATCGCAAAAAACAAAAAGAAACAATATTTTACAATAAGTTGGATTGAACTTATCATGATCACGAGCACGTAGTAGGAGATCAAATATTTGTGCTCATACCGGGAAATTAATTAGCAAAGTGTGAGAAAACAATAATAAAAATAACAACAACAACAGCGAGCTGTCGATGAAAAGCCCATTTAATTAGTTTAATTAAACATAATTATGCACAAGGCGGCGGCAACAACGTAAACAAAGTCCAAACAAAACACAAATAAACGAAAAACGGCAAACGAAAAACGAAAAACTATATTTGAATCTGGCAAACACAAAAACGTGGAAAATGCGTGGCGAATTCTTGCCCCATGATCAGGCCCCAAAAAGGGCACCTGGAGAGGGAAGGGAAGAGGAAGAGTGCAAAGTATCAAAAATAAAACACTTGCCACAAATACGCACAGTTTTTGGCCACAGTTTTAGCCAACGAAATTGGCCGAGTGCGATGGCCTAATGCGATGTCTCTATTTATAGAGCGGGGGAAAAGTCGCGAAAAGGGAAAAACCCGCGACGAAATTTCAATTATATCTGCATGGCAAAATATGTAACCCAGTGAGAAAATAAGCTAAGCATGAGTAATACACGATATTTATATGCATTATATTCTTTGGGGCATTAAAATCTGTTAATTTAATTTTTCTTATATATTTTGTATTTTCTTTCAGTATTATTCTTATTTTTGTTGACTTAATAAACATTTTTATTTTTCTACATTCTCCTTCTTCTTGTCTGTCTTTAATCCTCCGCAATTATTAACAAGTGAGCTACTCTCGAGTGTGCTCTATAATGAAATATCCTCTATCTAAGTTTAATAAAAGCAAAATAGTGTCGTATTAATAAAAACTATACCAATTCAATGTATTTCTATATACGAAATAAATATACTAAAATATACCGACTGAATATTTGGTATAACGACAAAACATTACATTAAAAATATACCATGGAGAACAAAAAAAAAACCAGATCGCCAACCAAAGCATCTAAGATGGCATAGACTTGGTTTGTTCTCTAATTTTTTATAATAAATTTGCAATATTCATATTTTCGACGCCATCCATTTTTAATATAAACAATTTAGTGCGGTTTTATTTCCTAAATAAATACGAACTTAACAAAACAATGTCTATACTTGGTATAAAAATAAATCATGTTGTTAAAAATATACCATAGAATACAAAATATACCAGACTGTCATCCAAAGCAACTGAAATGCAACTGATTTGGTTTGTTCTCTAATTAATATACCAAAATATACCGAGGACTATATTTGGTATAAAGATATACTATTTCGTTAAAAATATACCATAAAGCAATATACCAAATCAACCAAAACAGCAGAGACTCGACTTGAGACTTGCTTTGTATCTTAATGTTGTATAAATTCATGAAAATATTTGCAGATATTCAAATTTTCCAGATGTAGTGTACTGATAATTAAATTACTAAAATTCTTCAGAAAAGCGCATTTAATTGTTGTGGCATTGCAGCAAAAGCTTTGCTAATCGTATGATATTTTTAGTATGACTCGATGGCATAGCAAATGAGATTTGGCAAATTTTTGTGAACTGCCGTGACTTTTTCAGAAGCCAGCCAAATGTGTTCGCCCAACTGCCAAAACAGTGACGACGCCGATGATGATGATGATGATGAGTGAGTGGTAATTTGATTTGCAACGCTGTGGCACAAAACACATGACTCATGGCTGAGGTTGAAGCCACAATTGCTGATAAGGGCACTTCTCTGTGCTAAAGCGCATTTGAGAGCAGGATTTCACAACGAGTCAATGACATCATTGCCAGCGGTGTTTTGATTCTACATTTAGTAGTCGGAGTGACAATATAAATATCGTATATAGCTGCAGCAAACCTATGACTAATCATGTGAACAACAAAAACAAACTCATCAATGGCGTTGCAAGTGAGACGAAAATTGTTTTTCCGCTATCAATTGGCTGTGGGCCAAAAATTAAAAAGCGAGCCATAAACTCGCTGAAGACCAACAACAAATAAACAGCGCAAACTTTGCGGGGTGCCTGCAATTGAGTCATTTACTAAATTAACGCAATAACTAATTATAATTATAATTAAGAGCTGCTCGAGAATGCAAACGCAAACGCAGTTCAACATATAAAGGAAAACAAAGTCAACATGAATTTTTGGGCCCACAATTTTTACCTGAGTTGTAACAACAGAAAAAAGTGCCTCACTCTCTTTCTCTCTCGCTCTTGCTCTTGCTCTTGCTTTCGCTCTCTATCTGGCAAACAAAAGCACAGAAAGGAAAAGCGTCGAGTGTGAGCTGGGAAAAAAAAGTCACCCTCGGAAAAGCGCAAAAAACCCTACGCAACATGTTCCATGTTCAACGGTCGCGCGTTGGGTGGAAAGTGAGTGAAGAGCTAAAAGGGGGCGGGTGACGGAAACTGGAGCAACAATAACTAAAAGGAAATATAAGCCAGCCAAAACGTACAAAATTTTCATTTGCAGCATAACAAAAGCGGCAGCTGGTCACGAATTGAGCATAAAGAAATAGTTGTTGATAAACGAGGTGGAGGAGGAGAAGATAGTTGCTGCCGCTGTTTGGTGGCTAGGCCAATAGCCAATATCAAGTGCGCGGCGATGGTCGTTAGGATTGGGATTGAGGATTGGGGTCGGGGCAAAAGCAATGCGATGCGATGCGAAGCGACGCGACGTGGGCAACTGGTGCCAAGGGCGTCCACACACAGTTCAGAGGGAAAAAGTAACAATTGACAACGCGGCGTATGCGCGATGCATTCGCCTCAGCTGATGTTGTTCTTGTCACAGCCTGAAACACTGACACACTGAACGACTTTTACACAACTACAACACACACACACACACACACACACACAGAGACACACACTCGTACTTTACGAGATACATTCAGGCTTTTACAGGCGCGTGTCTGTGTATCTTATGGATACACAATTTATGCTTGCCCATTGCACGCTTACGGTGAAGCGAGTCTGTGTTTAGATACGCTTTTATTATGAACTGACCGTTTCGTTGATGGACTTACCCCAGTTTATAGTAGTATATACAATATATATTTATCTGCTGCCTTTCGTTCGTGTTCCGTGTTCCTTATTGACTCTCTACTTTGATCTATGAATTATCCAACGACCGCCAATTTCCGTAAACGAATTTCGATTCGCAAAACTGTTTAAACACAATCGCACAACAACAGCCGCCGCCGCTGCATTTGTTTATACCAATTTCATGCTTTCACAATACGATCCATACAGAATATATATATGATATATATACAGAAAGAGATATATATGCATATATTTTGTATGTCGGAGCGTCGCGTAGTTTTTAGCGCGCGACGTGCCAAGGAAATTGAAAGGCAGCTACTGCGACAACGTCGCTGCTCGAGAGCCGAAAAGCGTATATACAACAAAATATTTGGTGTGCCTTTGTGAGGATTACACACGCTCACACACACACACACACACACATACACACATTGGGACATTGAGCAATCGGCGGGCCAAAAACATTTCATATGAAAAACATACCAAATTTCCCAAGCTGACAGCGTTGCCACAGTTTTTATCCATGCCACCAAGCGTTGCTACATATGGAAATAGCGTTGCACAGTGTCTGCCAGCAGTTTGCCCCCAAGCGAGTGCAACTTTTGGAAAATTGTTGAATTTCTAAGTTTGTAGCTAAATTAAAGTAGATTTATTTTTGACAATCTTTGCAAGAGTCGAAACAGTCTGGCAGCTCTGTGTTGTGGGGGAAATCTCTCGCTCTGGCTTTTCCGGAGACATGCGCAATGCGTGAGCAAACAATTTTCTTTTCCGCTCTGACGTTGACCCACAGGTCGTATGAGCAATACGAAGGCGCAACATTTTCGAGCGTGTGATAAGACAACGAGCCTACGCACTATTTTCGCTACTTTCGCTTTTCTCTCCAGAGTGTGATAGAGAGAGAGAGAGTGAGAGAGAGAGCGCGACAGAAAGGGAGAGCGCATAAAGAGGCAATTTTGTAGGGAGAAAAAAGCGAGCGCCTTTTTTGTTGTTCTTGTGTTGGGCCCTAGACAACCGAGCGTTGCGTTGAGTGAGGTAGGAAATTTATTGCTGTTATCAGCCCCTCACACACACACACACACACAAGCAAAGGCAAAAACAAACAGTTGGAAGGGAAAATCGGGCAATGGCAAATGAAGAATACGAAACTGGGTCAATTCCCAGCAACCGCCCACAGAAGAGCTCCAAACAAAACTTTCAGCTGCCATTTCGTAATGCATTCCTCTGCAATTACCGAAAACAAAAAAGAACTGTGAACAAATAATGCAAACTCATTAATTACTCGTTAATTATTTGGAGTTTGGAGAACTGAATGCGCCGGACTACGCGAGTTGTAATTGCAGCCGAATTTCACAAATGCAAGAGATGCAATCGAAGAGTTCAGGGATTTTATTAATAGACATGTGTTGGAGGACTTCTCTTTGATGATTCGCTTTTAAGGCAGCTGCTATCTATTTATTACAAGAACTTACATAGATTTTGATGTCTTATCTAACTGAAATTAATTTACGACTGTTATGATTAAATATGGGTTGGCATTTAATGTCAAGTTCTAATGAAAGATAATGATAGTGATAGATAGCATGTTATAAATTATAATTTTTAATTCAAATTTCATCAAGTTCAACTTTATTTGACTTAGATAAGTTTGGTTGTCAAATATACTTTATTTTAAATATCTTGTAAATACAATCGTAAATATTGTTGCTAAAAATATGGTTTATTTTAAATATGTTGTAAATATACTATCATATAAAATATGCATAATTTGAATTTTTGAAGTATTCAAAAATGAGCAATCGCTATAAAGCTTGGGACTCAACTACATTAAATAGAAATAAATAAAAATTCACTTAATCTCAACCTGTCTACGGTTAGTGAACTAATCATCGTATTGCTAGGAGCTTGGAATTTTCTTTTAACTATTCATTTTTTTTGTAACTAACAAACACATACTTATCTCGAAGTTTATATGTTAATATAATTTATAAGGTTATTCCGAATAATAATTAAAATTTATAAAGAAATCTATTCAAACTATTTTGAATCCATTCTTAAATGTCTAAATATATCTTTAATATACCTTACTACTATACAAAGATATAATGTAGTTATACGGACTGATGTCTAGTTATAACAAAATAAGTCTAGCAAAACTAAGTGCTTACAAAAAAAATCTTTTCCTTGTAGCTTTATTATTTACAGCATTAATTTATTACTCAAATTTAGTATACCTAAAATTATCTTTAGAACGTTTTAATTTGCATTTCATATTTCTAACAGATCGACAATATTTTATCTTAATAAAGAGCTGGAATATATATTTTTCCATTGAAGCAGAGAATGAACAGATTATTGTATAATCAATTGAAAAACTTGTTTGATTTGAATTACAAACAACATGATTTTATTTATTGATTTCGAAATATCTTATGTCAGTAGTATTTTTCCTTTTTTTTGATTTTGTTTTTTTTTTTTGTTGTGATTTTTTACAGTTTTTTTCTCTTTTCTAGCATTTAGGTTGATGTGGTACAATGGGGTTTACTTAAAAGGATTATAGCAGACAGCAGTGTGTATGGATGGGTATTGAGGAAGGGTATTTGACGATGAATCGAATGCGTTATATTCATAGCAAAGTTTGCTCTGCATTTGTCGCTGACTCTGGAAACGCAGCGAACAATACCGAAAACTGAACGCGAATTTAACATGATTATTTCGTGGCCTGGACTATTTGATTATACGTGACTTTCTTAATCCTACGTACGTCTCCTGTACATCATTTTTTGAGACTGTGTGTGGTTATGTGTGTGTTGACTTGACAGCAGAGAGAAGTGCAGACGGCGGAACGTTGCCTTTGCCTAATCGCTTAATGGCAATCTTGGCAACACCCTTCTGACACTCCGCCGAGCCACCCATGAGCACCATGAACAGTCCATTGTGGGCTACGGTATTCCAGACGCGTTCAATGAATCCATCCAGCTTGGCTGCTGTGCGCTCTGCGCTCTCCAGCATAAAATCCTTCTCGGGCACCAACAAATTGGCAATTGTCAGCGCATTCTCCAGCGCAATTTCATTGACTTTGCGCACCGCTTCCTTGGGACTCGACACCTCATGCACATGCACCGCATTGTTTGCATCCTTGGGCACCGCCTCCTCGGCCAATTGTATCACCTTCTTGAGACGCGGCTGCAGATCTCCAACGGTCACGATTGCCGTGCGTTTGTCCCGCTTCGCGGCGTGTGCATAAAGATTGTTGTTTAACCCATCGCCACAGGTTGCTCGCAGAATGTCTGTGATGCGTTTGCGTTGGATGAGAATTTCGTCGCCGAACTCGATGCTGTTGGCGAGCTTCATTTTGACCAGCTTGAGCGTGGCACGCGAATCCTCAATGGAATCGTGACCATCCTCGTTCTCCTGAATGCTCTCGTGCAGAAACGTCTTGGCCAAATGCTTCAGCTTGCTCTTGCGCTTGCGCACACCCGAAATGTTGAAGCACACACTCGTGTCGATCACATACGGATGCATCATGCGCATCGCATTCAAATCGGAGTTCAGCGATTGTCCCACCAAAATGGCATCCGGTGGCAACAACGCTGACACCTCACGCTGCACTTCCGTCAGCTTCTTCGTCACCGACTGCATAATCTCGGCCGTTATGCCCGAGTATTGGGTGAGATAGTCGGTGATGCGATTCACGGGGCGCACCAGCGTCTCGTAGACCGTCTCGTATTTCTCGTCCACAATGGAAATTCGCGTCAATTCATTCGCTCCGGTCACAGTGCGACACATCTCACAATCGACACCAAACATGGGACTGCGATCCGTCACTGGAGCATACGATTTCTTGGTAAACACATAAGACTTGAAGCGGGCTTGCAGTTCGCCTTGCAGCGGTATTGGATAACCTTCGTCGACCATTTGCAGGGCGGACAGCAGCAGCTTGGTGCGCGGAAACTTGTCATCTGGATGCAGTTGTGGTGCTTCTGTAGGTTTCTCGGGGCTGGGCGGCGTCTTCTCCATGGGGAAAATAGCCTTAACAAACAGCGTGGGATCTTTGTTCAGCTCCACGGCGGTCTCCAGCGAACCATGTTCGTTGATGAGCTTCTGAGCCTGCACAGTGGTCAGAGGAATCTGCAAGAGCGCAAGCTGTATAAGCGTATAAAGTGAAGTACTTTATCCCTCGACTCACCTGGGCTATTGTGTCGATAATGGGGCCCTCTTCCTGCGGTGGCATCACCATTTCCAGCTTTGTTTCGAATATGCGATTCGTTGCCGCAAACAAACTCTCGTTGGAGAGATAGTGGAAGAGCGACAAACCCTCCAGTATTAACACGACACTGTGTGACAAACTGTTGAACTTATCTGCACTGCACCAACGATCTGGAGCACAGGGACTCTTCTTGCCCGTGAGCGCAGTCATTAGCAGATGCTGTATGTCCGCCAGAAAGATGGGTGTGCGCTCGTCCTGCGGTATCTCCAGGTGTGCCCGTCTGCCTGTGTCTCGTAAAGTGAGGGCGGGCACACTTTCCAGCTCACGTTTGCGTCGTCGCAGCTCTGTGGACAGGGATTTGTACTGCTCCTGGGTGATGAGGGTGGCATCGACAGTGTCCAGCGTCGTGTTGTTACCGTCGCCGCCAGCTGAGTTGCGACTGCGTTTCAATTCCGGCTCATCGGAGGAGCGTGCCTCACCAGCATCGGCAGCAGCAGCAGCCGCGGCTTCTGTTGTCTCACTGCTGCTGTCTGCCATGATGGTTAAACGATTTCGCGGTTTTCGCTTGCTGCACACTGTGATAAAACCGTCATCATCCTCCGGCTGATCCCGCTTGCCATTGTCTTTGTTGTTATCGTCGTCGTCGTTGTCGATCTCGCGCCGTTTTTGCTGCACTTCGTCAACTGCTTCTTGTATGCGTTCTCTGTCGTTCATCTGTATTAAATTCGCCAAAGCGGCAAGTTTTTCCTTTTTCTTCTCAGTGCGCTCTTGCTGCTTCGATGATAGCTGCTCTTTCATCTTCATTCGCTTGCTGTTTAAACTTTGCAATTAAATGCAAATCGAAAAGAAAAATATAAATACACGTGAGTTTTGTGGAACCGTCGATGGCTTGTTGTGTATGTATGTGTTTGTGCACACGCACGTGTAGTCGCACTAACACTTGCGTGATTACGCTGAAGCAAACTGTCTGATATAAAATTGAACAGCTGATTGCAAGCAACAGCTGACATCAACGCTGTCATAGACTGACTGATATACAAAAAACTTTTAAAAAAAAATTTAAGTACATAATAAATAATGCTTCCTAATTTAATACAATTTAATTACTAAAATGTTGATTAAGGTAAAGTTTATCTTTATGAGCTAGTTCCGTTAGTTGTAACGTTTTCCAACACTACTTCGTTTCTGTTAAAAGCTGAATGCTATTTCACCGGAATTAACATTTTTATGTTGGACATTAACAGTTGTCGCACGCTAACAGAAACGAAATACGTTAATACTAACGGTGTGACCAGCAACATCCCTTTTCTAGTATATGTCAACCGCAACTAGCGGTCACGCTGGCTTTAACCGTTAGAATTCCGCGTGTTTCAAGAAATTTGCAAGTTTTGCGCAGCAGCCGCAAAAGTAAAATTCATTTTTGTAAAAAGTGTAGTGAATATTTCCAAATAAAAAATGTATACAGCTGTTAAGCCGCTGTCAAAGTACTTGCAACTGAAGTCGGTGCGCATTTACGACGGCATTTTCACGCTGCACGCCAAATGCACTTGTGCCATTTTGTTGGCTTTCACTTTTCTGCTCTCATCGAAGCAATACTTTGGTGATCCTGTGGTCTGCATATCTGGCATACCACAAAAGGACTTTGTTGTATCGCATTGTTGGACCATGGGCATGTATATCATGGACTACGAAGACGGTCCATCCGTAGCAAATCTGACCAAAGAAATCCAATATGGCTACAGCAGGCAGTATTACAATCAGTCGCTGGAGAAGAATCTACTAAACAATGTGCTGGGATTGAAGAATGAAAACGGACGTGAACGCATCTTTCTACGCTACTATCAGTGGGTTGTGCCCGTATTGCTGCTGCAGTCGTTCATCTTCTACCTACCGGCATTTCTCTGGAAGAAATGGGAGGGCGGACGACTCAAGAATCTCTGTGCCAATCTCGAGGATACACTGACTTTGACGGAGAAAACAAACAAGCATCTGAGCCGCTTGGCTTTTTACTTCTCTCAGGATCACAAGGAATCCCACTTGCACTACTTTGTCTGCTACACCTTCTGTGAAGTTCTGAATTTCATCATTAGCGTAAGATGAATTTCTGTTTCAGATTTAGATTTTTAATCTATACTTAATAATATCTCCCTCTTTAGATTTGCAACATAAAGCTGCTGAATGTGTTTCTGGTCGACTTCTGGTCACATTACATCAAGGCCGTGGCTGCTGTGCCCGCCTACAACTGGGATGAATGGAATCGCATCACCACACGCATCTTTCCCAAGATTGCCAAATGCCAGATCCTGAAGTTTGGCGGCAGCGGCAGCTTAGAGTACCATGATAATCTCTGTCTGTTGCCGCTAAACACATTGAACGAGAAGATCTTTGTCTTCTTGTGGTTTTGGTTCATTTTGATGGCTTTTCTGGCTGCTCTCAAGCTCATCTATCGCTCCGTCTACATCTGCAATCGTGGTCTACGTCTCCAAGTGCTGCGCGCCCAAACTCGTTTCATGTCGAAGGCTACTATATGGCATGCTGTGAGCGGCTTTAGCTGTGGCGATTGGTTCTTCCTGATGCGCGTGAGCAGTAATATCAGTCCAGAGCACTTCGGTCAATTGATGCGCATGGTGTGCGGCAAGCGTTCTGGCATTGAAAAGTCTGGCTCGCATAATATTGACACCTCTTGAATTGGTTGTTACTCTCTTAATTCTAGACGTAATCACAAGCTGTCCTTATAGAAGGTAAACCTTCTTTATTACTATTTACTTAAGGTACTGAACTCGCGTATTTTTTGTTTTGTAAGTCTTTCGATATGGCATTATTATCGAGTTCCACTCTTAACTTTACTTGAAATTGAAAACAGAGCGAAGTCTGGAATAAATTACTTTTCTTTTCAATGAACACATGAAATTCAATCTCGGCTATCGTTTGTTTCGATAGTAATATAATGTACATATAAGAAGATTAATTCTCTAACTTTAAATTTAAATTGAAAAAAACATACATTATTTTTCTGAAGATAATCTTCAAAACTATTATCACCAATTTTTGTCTTAACTTTTCTTGAAATTAAAAACGCATATCGAAGACTAAGGAATTACATAATTTTCGTTTCAATCAACATAAAGTTAATGTCATTAATTTCAAATTTCTGCTTAAAATTGAATATAAAACTAAAAACTACAAAGGAATGAAACCATTTTTCATATATTTGTAACATGATGCCAACTATTATTATTTATATTTTAACTAAATATAATCTAAAATGAAACCTAGATTGCAAGTTACGTCTTTATACTGTCTGAAATTGGTATGATCTTTACGGGAAGTGTTACTCACCATTCGTTCTGACTCTGCTGGGGATATAGAATTGTTCCGCACATTTTGCTCACCCGTTGTGTGAGGTGAACTAGTCGCTGTAGTTGATAAAGCAGACACTTTACTGAATTTTGCATCAATTTTTTGTGGAAGATTTCTGCAGAATGCATCTCCATTTAGTTGTTGATCTGATCGATTCGCTGATTTTGTTACTTACATTAGATCTGATAATAAAATTTTGATAAAAGTTCGAACTGTTTCCACTGAAGTTTGCATGGAGGTTTTTTTTTAGTTTTTTTTGTTTTGTTTTTTCTATTAAAGGGTATATTTATACGCGTATCTGTTTTTTGTAGATCTTTAACTAAATAAAAAAGAAAAATATTTTTTGTTGTACGCTTTTAGTGTACGGAATTTGTAAAATGACGATTGAAAAACGAATTTGTGACACAAGTCAAGGCTTGCTTGGCAATCCAATTGATGAGTTGGTAATTTTATCACCTCGAACCATAAAGTTGAACGGTTGCTGATTGCTGGTTGGTGGGTGGTTGGTTCGTTGCTCTTGGTTGCAATTCCCTTCAACTTGCACTCTTTGTGTTCTTCGATTTTGCTTGTCGATTTCTGCTGTGCTCGCAATTTCCTGCACGAATTTTCATTAACCAAAAAATTGTTAAGTACAAAGCACAGCACAAAATGCACCACGGAACTGGGTCGTCATCGGGTGTGATCCACTTTCCGAAAGCTTTAAAAGCGCGTCCAGTGCCGATCAACAATTCAGTTGCCGGTGGAACGCGCCGAAGATATTCTCGTGGTCTCGTGGAATCGTAATCGTCGTGATATTCGTTGTGTTGTGTTTTGAATTGGATAATATTGGATTACCAAGCAGCAGTTAATGCTGATTCTTTTTATTTGGTGTATTTTTTTTGAGTGCTTGTTAATGTGCAGTTGATTCGGTTCTATTGTAATCTGATGCTCCTTTTTGGACTTTATAAAAATTGTATAATTAATTGAACAAGAGAAAGTGCATTAATCTCGTTTATTAACCGTGTAAAGTGATGAAACAAAACGGAAATTAAATACAACATGAAGCTAAACATAGATGGTGGGTTAAGTTATCATTCAGTAACAATTTATTAATTACTTAAATGTTGGAATACATTTGAATATCAACTAAAACACTTATGAAATTAAATTAAAGAAAATGTGAAAATTTGAACAATTTCATGTGCCACATAATCGACTTGAATTTGGTTTCAGTTTTTTTTTTTTGCTCAACTTGGCAATTTTAATGACATCAGCAATTCAATAAATTGCGAAAGAACTGGCTAAAAAAAATAAGCGAAAAAAATGAATTCAAGTTATTTTTTTTTATAAAAAAAAAACTGTTAAACTATGTTAAGTTAAAAACTTGTAAACATAAAATAATGCAGAGCCAAGCAGAAAACTGCTTTGAACCTCCTACAAGAAGTGAAGTTTAAGCAAGTAACAAGTCGAAGCTTGAATACTCTTCTTTCTCCACTTGATTAACGCATTGAGCCTTGACCTTGACATTCCCCAGAGTTGGAGGCAACGCGTCTGCTGCGTCATCCTCGCCGTTGTCGTCTGCCCTGCGCCCGCATCCTGATCATCTCCACATTGGTGCTGGTGGCGCTCTTCATCTCACTGATCTACCATGGAATAGTGGTGGAGCGAATGGGTGAGTTCGTCTTAGATATCTTCACATTCCTTACTATAATTTCTTTCTGTATTTGGTAGATCGCCTGCATCAAATAACGATGCTGAATGAAAAACACGCTGAGAAACTGCAACCCATCGAGGAAGAAGCCTTCATAATACGTCCACAATCGCAACCCTTTCACATTCCGCTAAAGAAAGCCGATCTCGCTGGTGCCACCAAGAGCGAGGAGCAATCGTTGCGACTTAAGCATTTGCGTTTCAAGTTTCGACTAAAGCATAAGCTGCGACCACGTCGCAGTCTCCGCTCCTTGGACATGATTGATCCGCTCCAGCTGGAGGCCAACATGCAGCACATTTACACAAAGTTACGGAATAAGCGTGCCAAAGCTGCGTTGAGTCAGCTGGAGAAAGATTATATGCGCTGCAAGAAACAAACTCAAGAGGATTGCATGAGCGCCTTTATGCGCATGTATCAAATGGCCAACGAGATCAACGAAAAGCTTGGAAAGATGCGAGAAATGATCAAAGGACACATCGATTCCGGCAGCGATGAACAGCAAGAGTTTGAACCTTTTTGTGCCGGCAAAGAAAACACGCACCACAGAGGCTCAAATTCCCGAGGCAACAACTCCAATTGCCAATGACAGCACAACGAGTGGCATTACTACCATAGAAACAACATTAAAACCGTTGCGTGTGAAGATAAAACCAGCTCAAATTAGCTGGATTATCGATGGTCACGGGCACGACGAACAGGATGCATATGCGGAGAATACGCCACGAGTGTTGGCCACCACTGAGCACATTAATCTCACAACTCTGGAGCTCACAACTGTGGCGAGCACAACTGTAGAGCAGAGCAGCACCTCGAGCGACGACAGCAACAAGTCTACAATTAGCATTTCGGGAGAGACCAGCACAACGAGCAGTGACAACATCAACTCTACTGTGACCACTGTGAGCAGCATTGTGCACACCACCGAACAACCCGATCAGGATCACTTTTTTGATAACGTTACCTGGATTTTGGATCACTTTGATAAGCCCAAAGAGATTGTGCTGACCACGGAGAGTGCGAAACAGCAAGAAGCTACAACAGAAACTTTTAATATTTCGACTTTTTATGAAGATGAACAACAAGCTGCCAGCAGTCCGGCTGCTGTAATAATTAAGTCCGAGTTGCTGCCCACGACGAAGCCGCCAATGTTGACAACAGCTGCGGTGGAAGCGGTGACAAGTACAACAGCTGCACAGCAAGTAGAGCAAGCAACTACGCTCAGTTCTGCGTTGACTACCTCTACCACACTTGCTACAACGACAACTCCGCTGATTACCTCAACTTCAACTGCCTCTTTACTCGATGTGGCCACAACAACCATTGCTATTGAAGCAGCCAATCACACTCTTCATCCCACCAAGCAAAAACCACTGAAATATAGCTGGATTATCGATGGCGCCGACGATAGCAGCGAACTTAACGAAACCAGCACAACACTACCACAAACAACAACTCAATTACCACATGCTGAAACTACAACGGAGTCTGCTCGTGCTGAGTTGCATCCTCTGGATAATCCCAGCAGCATTGAGAACATGCTCGACAGTTTTGAGCGTCATGAAGCAGAAAAGCCGCTGATCAGAGTGATCAACGAGACTTCAACTGCAGCACCCAAGAGTACGACACCAAACGACGATGATGAGCAGCCAATCAATGTGCTGCATCTCAATGAAACCAGCAACTTGACGAACGTCTACGATCGCTCTCACTGGCTGCAACAGTTTAAGGAACAGGCAGCCGCCGCAGAGGACGAGTTAATCGACACCTTTGGTAGCGAGCTGGATGCCAAGAGTCTGGAGCAACTGGGACCCAAGTTGAACCCCATTAACGGGAAGGCAACGAGTGGTAAGTCATTGTCAAACTTACCTCAATCAATATTATTAATGCTTATGTTCAATTCCTTCCAGCTGGCGATGCACAGCTCATCACAATGTGTGCGCACATGGCGCGCAAGATGCGACAAAAGGCTGCGCTTGGCGAAACAGAGACTTTCACAGCCTCGCCCAGTGTGCAGTTTACCAGTCGCGGTCCAGGCGGATTTCCTGTGTCGGGTGAGACAATGAAAGCCTCGGCACAGTTCATGTTCAATCCCAACTTTGGCATGCCCAGCATACCAGTTTGTTTCTACATGACGCCCGCCAATTTCCGCATGCCCATGTGGTCGCCAACGCCCTCGTTTATGGGCATGCAGGGCGGCCACTTTGGTGGCTCCTCGAATGCAGCCGGCGGCATCTTCTTTGTGCCACAGCAGCAATTCGGACCCACTGGCAACTTCTTTGGCGGCAGCGCTGGCACAGCGGGCGGTGCACAGAATCAGCTGCCCAACATCTTCTCGAAGAATGCCTCACCCCAAAAACAGGGGAATGGACAGCAGCAAGTCTACTGCACCTACATGCAGAATCAACAGGCTCAACAGAGTCAAGCGCAGAGCACTCCCATCCAAAGCAATCTGTCGCCAAGCAGTCAGTCTGGCTTCTCTAATGCCAACTTCAAGATGCGACATGCCAATCAAACTGGAGCTGGAACACATCAGAGTCAGATTGTCTACGCCTCTTATGTGGGCGTGCCGCAGCAATCGCAAGAGTTGCGCAGTTGCCCCGATGCGGATCAGGTTGCCTGCTATGCGAATAAGGAATGCATTGCTGCCACGAATTGGTGCAACAATGTTGTGGACTGCTCGGATGGCAGTGATGAGTCTGCGTGCACTTGTGCTGATCGTTTAGATGAGGATCGACTTTGCGATGGCTACGAGGATTGTCCCATGGGCGAGGATGAGTTGGGCTGTTTTGGCTGCGAGGCTTTGGCGCATTCCTGCTACGAGAACGCAGAGGATTATGCGCGACACAATCGATCGACGCTTTCGATGTGCTACAGTCGCGTGGAGCGCTGTGATGGCTTTCGGAACTGCTTCAATGGACGCGATGAGATGCACTGCAACATGCTGGTCACCGATGTCACGCATCACATGGTGAGCAGCGCTTTTGTTAGCTCTACTTCCCTACTAACATTTTATCTTCTTTAGTCTCATGCTGCATCTGCTTCGGAGGGTTATCTGTATCGCAAACATCGCGGCGAATGGTATCCAGTGTGCAACAATGGCGACAAGTGGGCAACAGCGGCCTGCGAGCAGGAAGAACATATGCAATCAACTGTTGATCTTAGTTTCAGACAGCTAACGTTGCCAGGTCCATTCATTGAGCCGTCGTTGCATGCTGGCATGCATCTGTCACAGGGCTGTCATGGACGCAACGATCACGACACGTTGGTGGATCATGTGGCCTATGTCAAGTGTCCGCCACCGCAGTGTGGACTGCCAAGCAAGCAGCCAGCGAAGCCGATCAAACGCTCGAAAAGAACAGTCTTTGAAGATGACGATGAAGCAGACACGGACACAGACAAAGGTCGAATTGTGGGTGGCAGCTATGCAAGTCCAATGCAGTGGCCTTTCGTCGTGGCAATTTATCGCGATGGCAAGTTCCATTGTGGCGGCACAATCTACACTGAGCGTTGGGTAAACTAACAGATCTTTTAATTAACTGAATTTATTTAATAATATCAACTTTCTTGCAGATCATCAGCGCTGCGCATTGCGTTATCAACTTTGTGAAGTATCATTATGAGGTGCGCGCTGGTCTCTTGCGTCGTACAAGCTACTCGCCGGCTACACAAATCCAACCCGTCTCCCATGTGGTAGTGCATCAGCTCTACGAGCGCAGAAGCATGCGCAACGATCTCTCGCTGTTACGAGTTGCAACTCCACTGCAGTTCAATCGCTGGGTCAAGCCCATTTGTCTGCCGGATGTGGGACGCACAACATTTGGCGATGACTGGATTTGGGGACCCGAGGAACACACACTCTGCACAACTGTGGGTTGGGGCGCCATACGAGAAAAGGGACCAAGCAGTGAGTATTATCATCTACCCATTTCCAATACTCTTTTTAACTTCTTTTCATTCCTTTAGGTGATCCCCTGCGTCAAGTGATTTTGCCCATACGCAAACGCTGTCCGGATCCAGAGGATCAGGCCTCTGAGGATGTTTGTGCCGGTGATCCAGATGGTGGCCGCGATGCCTGTCAAGGCGATTCAGGTGGCCCGCTTTTCTGCCGCAGTGTCAACAATACAGATGAATGGTATTTGGCTGGAGTTGTTAGTCATGGCAATGGCTGTGCACGACCCAAGGAATTTGGCGTCTACACGCGTGTTGCTCTCTATCTGGATTGGCTTGAGTTGGCGGTGACACCGCGACTACTGCCTGCTAAACAACCAGTGCAACTGTGTCCAGGATTCACGTGTGTTTGGGGCGGCAAGCGTTGCATACCCCAGAGACAACGTTGCGACCGTCGAGTGGATTGCCTAGGTGGCGAGGATGAAGTCGGTTGTGCGTATAACTTTATTCCCGATATGGTGGGCAGTAGCAAGCAGAATATTAGTACCACCACAGAGAGTGATTATTATCCGTTGGCAAAGCAGCAAGCGACTGACATGCAATCACAACAGCCGCTGAATAAACAGCGACAGGATGTGTCTATTGAAGCTCAGGATTTAATGGCAGAGATTGAAAATTCGCCACAGAATGAAACAACAGCGACAGCAACGCCACCTGAAAGTGTCATTACCACAACAATTACGGAGCAAAATCCAATATTAAGTGAAGAGGAGACAAGTACGCAATTTGAGATGACAACAACGACAACTTTGCATACAACGCTACCTGCAGACGAGGCAATCACATTAACAAGCACAACAACAGACACCACAACAACATCGAACTCAGCAACATCTGCGACAACAACAGCAGCAGCAGCAACTGTATCAACTTTGGCACCAACTAGGTCAACAACTTGGCCAACTTCAACAGAGGATTTCATGAGACTCACCGACTTAATTACTCAATTTCTGGAGGAGTCGACGACAACGGCAGCCATTGCCGAGGATTTGACAACCCCATCGCTGCCTGTCATCACAACTGATGCGCCCAGTTTGTCCACAACAACTGCAAAAGAGGCCACAACAGATTTAGCAACAGCAAGCACTGAGTTGGAGACGAGATCTATTGCAAGTGTCAGTTCAACTGACGGCGATACAACGCCAGTTGATACAGAGTCAACAACTGAAGACATAACTGAAGATTCCACTACGACGCAATCTAACACAACAATCAAAGAGTTCACTTCGACGAAGGAGTTGACTACCACACAGGCAACGAAAGAGTTAACTACAACACAGTCAACTACTCAATCTACATCAACAACTGAAGCGCCAACTACAACAGCTTCATCCATCAAGAGTAGCAGCTCAACGACAACCATAAAGCCTAACAAAGTAGTTCCAAAGACGCAGCTGCCGAATAAGTTTGTTTGTCAAAGGTAAGCTAACAGCAGACACCCTTGACAGCAATTAATCTTATATATTTCTCAGAATGCCTCAAATTGTGGATCTGCAACATCGCTGTGATCGCAAAGTCGACTGTGAAGATGGCACCGATGAACTGGACTGCACCTGTCGTGACTATTTGAAGGGCAGCCTCAGTGTGCTCGTCTGCGACGGCAAAGCCGACTGTGAGGATTTAAGCGATGAGCAGAATTGTGGTAAGCAAACCACAAAAATTTCACTGCAACACTTTTTCAACTAAAGTTATATGCAACCACAGGCAGTTGTCAGGATAATGAGTTCCATTGTGCGCTCTCCAAGAGCTGTCTGCCGCTGGCCAAGCGTTGTGACAATGTAGTGGACTGCACGTTCAAAGAGGATGAAAAGGATTGCTGTACGTATGCCTAAAAACCGTACTCTGTACTCTTAATCAATGTCTCATATCGATTTGCAGTTGCTTTGACCAATGGCCACGACGTGCACTACGATGCCCATCAGCAGCCCAAGTTCAGCAACGTTGGCATCTTCTCAAAGAATGCGCATGGCCTCTGGCGTGTTGTCTGTGCCCACGAGACGGGCTTCCATCAGCATCAGGCTGAAACAGCGGACTCTGTGTGCGCTCTCTTGGGTTTCCATGGCGCTCATTACTTTAACAGCACGGAATTTGTCAGCCAGAAGGAGATGCACCCCATTACACCGGAACTGTCGAAGAAATCGCAACTTCGCTCTGAGCTGCGCACTCACTTGAATGATAATTTGCACTTTTCCAGCGCGGAATTGCAGCGAGTGCTGCCCAGGCAGGATAAGGATGCAATTCACTCGGAAAAGTGCCTGGGCATCTATGTGGAGTGCAATGCTCGCTCCAATACAACGAAGCCCATTAAAACATTCAGTGCTGGGCAGGCGGTGAAGCAACAACCAACAGAAAATGTGCCAGCATTGCTGCCCACCATTGAAACTCACAACAAACCCAATGTGCACTTTAAGCCCCAACTGCCAGCACAGATGGTCAACAAGAAGGATGAGATCATGGATCGTCTGGACATTTTGATCAAGAGCAAAAAGAACAAGACGTTGCTAGTGCAGGATCAATTGCATGAAGCTATCGAGGAGCTCCATTGGCCTTGGTTAGCAGACGTCTATGCAAATGGCGAATTGTGGTGTCTCGGCGTGCTGTTGGACAAGCACTGGCTGCTGGTGCACGACAGTTGTCTCTCAGGCATTAGGTAAGCATTAGAATTTGTATATTCCTTACATTCTAATGTGCTTTATTTATTGCAGCTTTGACACGTACTACATTAGCGTCTTGTTGGGTGGCGGCAAGACGCGACGCTCTTTGCACCGCAGCAGTCATGAGCAGATTCGTCGTGTTGATTGCTTTGAGGCTGTGCCCAAGTCCAATGTGTTACTGTATCATTTGGAGCAGCCTGCTAGATTCACGCATCACGTGTTGCCCAGCTTTTTGCCAGACACGTAAGTAACTAGAAACTCCCTTTGACTGGCATTCTAAAAACATTCTCTTTATTCAGCTCAAATCAGCAGGATTATGCAATTGAAGAATGTATCAGCGTGCTGCACGACGATCTTTCGGGGCGCATCAAAACGGTGGCCATTTCCAAATCAAACAACCAGACAGACTGCAGTTCTTGTTATCAACTGCAGGAACAGCGTCCATCTGGCAATTTAATGCGTTTGCTTAATCTTAGCGCCGAGGATATGGCTTCCATATCGGATGAACTTGATCTTGTGAGCGGTGTAGCTGCTAGAGAGATGCCTTCGCTTACAAAATTCACCAGCTGTACGCAGTTTGGCCAGAAGAATTATAGCGACACTGAAATTCAACCCACCGATCAGGGTGTACTTGTCTGTCGTCATGCCGACACGGGATGGTTCCCTTCTGCGCTCTTTAGCTATAACAATACGAATTGTTACAGCTTCAAAGCACCTTTTGGCATTAGAACACTGGAACAGTCATACAAAACTCTGCAAGATATTATAGGTATACAATTTGATGTGCTTTAAATTACTTTTAGTTACTAAATTATGACTTCTTTCAGATCAACCGCATTGCAACAATGTGCAATCATTACCACCTTGTGCCACACATCGTTGTCCTCTGGGCACCTGTTTGCCACAGTCAGCGTTATGCGATGGGCGCAGTGATTGCCACGATAACAGTGACGAAGAGGAGTCGAAATGTCGACAGCTGAAGCAGCGCTGTGGTCCGGGTGAAATGAAATGCCGCACAAGTAACAAGTGTGTGCCAAAGAGCAAGTTCTGTGACCATGTGCCAGACTGCGAGGATATGACCGATGAACCCACCATTTGCAGCTGCTTTACCTATCTACAGTGAGCTACCATTTATATACAATTTACTTACCGATCTAATAAGTTGTTCCTTTCAGAGCCACGGATCCATCAAAGATTTGCGATGGCAAGCGCAACTGCTGGGACAAAAGCGATGAGAGTTCGGCGCTCTGCGACTGCACCCCAGATCACTTTCCATGCAGCTCGTAAGTGCACTACAAGAATAGCCAGTGTCGTCGCTATAACTCGTATCATTTACAGTTCTCCCGGAGATTGCATTCCGCGTGATTTTGTGTGCGACAAGCAACCCGATTGTCCCAATGGCGAAGATGAACGCTATTGTTTTGGCATTGAACATCCGCTACAGGATCAGCCAATGGATTACTTTTCGGGATACAATCAGGCAGTGTCACAGTATGGTCAGGTCATTGAGCAATCCTATGGCATTTGGCACACCAAATGCTTCCCCAAGAGCACACCGCCCAGCAATGCCGAAGTGCGTAGCATATGCGAAAAGCTCGGCTACAATCCGCATCGTCAGCCCAGCTATAGACTCATAGACGATGCTGCCAACGAAGCTGTGCATACTTATGAGTGGGCCGATAGGCGAGGACGCAGCTTCAGCAATGACACCTTGGTGGGCAAGTATCGGGCCTCTACGAAGGCGCAGATCGTCAGCAAATTCTCGCCGCTGCAACTTAATGAGCGACTCACCCTCTTCCTCAAACCCAGTCGACCCATTGCGGAGCTGGTCAGATGGAACTCGACGGACTCGAGTCGCTGCTTCAGGCTGGAGATTCGCTGTGCCTGAAAGGTATTCGAACTTTTCTAATTTTCCTAATTGTTGTTTTTTCCTTTTTGTACGTTTTAGTAGCAAAATAAAAAACAAGATTCCATTTTTATAATTAAATATTAACCTTTTTATTTTTTATTATTTATATTTATTTTTTATCAGTTTCTAGTTGTTGCGTAATTTTTGTTTTTGTTAATTTTTTTTAGAATCGTTTTGTTAATTTGTTAAGCCGGGTTTTTTTTTGGAATTTACGTTTAATAAACAAATTTCTTGTTTTATAAATGTAAAAAATCGCATGTTATATCCATTCGGTTTACTTATTAAATCGTTTTCTTTAGTCAAAATTCAAACAATTAATACTTAAAGCACTAATTATAATTGTTTTTTTTGTTTTGTTTTGTTGTTATATTTGGTTTTAGTATAAATTCGTTAAAAAGATTTAAGTTTGGTTGGTTTTGAAAAAAAGGTACTTGAGAATTATGAATGTATATATATCTTAAGAGCAGTTAAACACCATTTCATATGGGGATTAGTCCAGTATAGCGGTGCATTACAAGTAAGTTTAACAATAGTTTTAGGGTTTAATTATAAATATTTAACGAGCATAAGGTTATAATTATCCAAAAACTTTTAAAGAAGGCTGGGTAGAAAGTGTTTTTAAATTGAATATGCTTGCAGAAAGTATTGAATATTATTTAAACGTGACCATTTCTTGTTTGTTAACTTTTATCCAATTACTATAGCGTTACTACAAAAAAAAAGTTCTGCAAACATATTGAATCTTCGGCAGACCGATGATAGCTAATTTAGTTGTTCTAAAATATTTTGTTTATAAGTCTTTGGCGTTGATTACAACAATAAATACGAATGTATGTATGTATATATAAGTATGTATAATTAATATAATTTTGTAGGTAGGTATAAACATAAATGATTAATGATTATAGGGAACTTTAGTTAAATACTTTGTAAGTTATTTAGTTAAGTTTTGTTGATTTTGAAGTAGGGTAGTTTTCTTGTTTCTCGTACAAAAACAATGTTTACTTTTTAATTTCAAATTGAATCACAAATTTTTTCAAAATGTTTCTTTTTTTAGAGTGTATGATAAATGCTTAGAACTAGTTTTAGTGTTTTGTTATTTAGATGTTTTCGTTTTGTTCTTTGGTTATACATACATAAGTGTATTTAAAATGTGCAATTTGTTTAAAATCTATGCTAGAGTGTGTGCGACTTTTAAGCATCGTAGTGATTGATTTGTTGCTAGGGCTTTTGGATTTATCGTACATAGAGTTGATAGTTGAGATAGATCGATAGATCAGTATAGATAGTTAGATAGAGGCATAAAGTTTTCAAACACAACCACTTTTTGCGATTCTAATTCCAGTGAAGGTTTAATCAAAGCGTTAAACAGTTAAACAGTGTCCTGGCTTATACTAAACTATAATTAAGCTAAACCTTTTTCATCTTGTTGCCTTCTTGCAAAACAATTTGTAATCTTAAATATCTTTTACGTTGTCATGAAACACAGCAGTTTATTATATTTACACATCCAACTACCAAATTAGTTACTGTTACTAATGTTATGGCAACATTTTAAATGCTGTTTGTTTTTTGTTTAGGAATTTCGTAAACTTTACTAACTACATTTATGTATGTTTGTATGTACTGTATGAGTGTGTGTGTTAATTGTTGGTTAAAATTCTTAATGGAATAGTTGGTGCGTTTTTATTTACAATTTGTTATTTGTATCTAGTTAGTTAATATGTATATATATTTTGTATATGTTATGCTAAGTAAGTATATTAAAGCTTAGGAAGTTAGTAGATTTTCTCTGCATGATTTCACGTCTCGTCTCAGTTAAGTATAGAGGTGGTTAAGTAAATGACAATCTAGTGTCACTCTAATTATTTTTGTTTGCTTTTGGTTTGCAATACTCTTAAAATTTTCAGCGTTATTCAACAATATATAATTTGCTTACAGCCTAAAAATATGCAGTACTTTTTTGGCAAATTGTGTTATCAACTTCAGCCCAAAAGTATGCTACAAATCTGGCTGTACATGACCGGAATTTTGATGCCTTACCTTAGGAGGTAAGCCGGAAATTCGAATGCCCATTTCAAACCAATAAAAGTAAAGTTGGTAAGTACTCAAAAAATTTTAAGAGTTTTCATTACAACACAAAGAAGATACTGAGTATGATTTTTAGAATGAATCCGAATCGATGCGATAGGTAAAAATAATAATTATACATCCAATATCATCAATAAATAATTCATATATTTCACTAGAACTTTGCACGTAACACACAAAATGAGTTTTTGAGCTTTTACAAACAAATATTTTTGACTAAATAAATAACTAAATAATAATGATAATAATAAAATAAGAATTAAGCAAATACCCGTGTCGGCAATCCAAGTGCGTCGTCAATTGTTGGTTGTGCCGATTAGGAATACATATTAAACATAAAATTATACATAACTAAACATTCGGTTAAACAAAAAAGGATTGCAGTACCATAAAGTAAACGCACACACAGTTATTGGCAAAACATATTTAGATTCATTTATCGACATAACTATCAATACAAACTATGAAAACGTTGACTACAATTTTGATCACTGTACTTTTTTGTGCGATAAACATTGGCTCAGCGAAAAGTTAATAGTTGCATTCACTGATTGACTGACTGATTGATTGGTTGATTGATAGGGCGAGCGAGAGCGCGAGTGTTTAAATGTAGATTTGAGTTTCATTTTCTATATAATAGGCGGCTATATGCTTACATCATTTCTCTTCTTCTACCCTTTACGTATAGTCGCATAACTGTTTGCTACGCGCGGTCTAGAAGGAAGGGGATCTTAAGTACTTTTCACTTGGCTCTTGACCGACGACGAGTTGCTCTCATCGGTGGGCGGTGTGTCCAATTGGGTGCGCACCAAATGGGCCGGCAGTTCCATGTTGATAGGATCATTGAGGCGTCTCAGATTATACTCCAACTCTGCAGTTCGGCGCTTCAGACGATTGTAGTTCTCTACATCGAACTGCTGCTTTTTGGCATTCCGATAAATGCTCAGTGTGTACTCACGATTATACACATTCTCCATGATGTATTCCTAAAAAAGTTGAACACAATTTAAGTGAATATTCTAGGAAAGATTCGATGGTGATTACTCACGCGCTTGGTTACACAATAGTAGGCGTACATGGCCATTGTGGTGCCATAGGTGACGAAATAGGTCACAGGTTCCATAATATCCCAAGAGTATTCCCACCAAGTCAGACGCGCCAAAATGCCAAATTGCACCGACATCAGACCCAGACCCATCCAAGTCATCATGTTGGTGCGTCGCTCAGCCCGCTTGGCAAGCTCCATTTTTTTCTATCAAATAAGAAGAGAAACATTAGCATAGAGTTGTCTTTTATTTTATTGCTAACTCACCTCCTCAAGTGGCTCTAGTTCATAGCGTAGACTCTCCAGTTCCTTGGCCAATTGATTACTCTTTTCCAGCTGATATTCACCCACATTGAAAGCCTCGTACAGCTGTTGTTTGATTGTTTAAAGTGATCAAATATTTGACAATTGATTGTAATTGATTGCCACACTCACTTGTCCTATGATCTTGCGCACATCGCTCATTTTATCAACCGTCTCCATGGTGATCTTCTCACGTTGCGGTGGCTGCACGCCAAGTGTCCGATTGTTGATTTGTATGCTGTTGATTGATCAATTGATTGATGAGTGTTCTGTCATTTGATGGGTTGTTTGGTTAGCTTACCTAAACTCATCATCCAGCAGTCTCTCAATGGTGCAGGAGGAGGCAATACGCACGCCATGCTTGTTGATGATGGCAGCCCGATCGATGCCGCGATCCTCCTCTCTTAGCATGGCCAAAAGATGGCCCACGGTGTGGGAGATGGGCTTGAGGGCAAACTGGCATAGCTCATTTCGACTGGGCAGGCGAATTGTCAATTGGGGCATGCCATTCACATACTCCAGTAAAACATCATCTGCGAGAAGGCAAGAATGAAGAATTATTATAAGAGATAGATATCGCTAACCTAGCCCAACAGTTTTTATGATTATTTACAACTGTGCCACATTGCGTTGCAGCATTTCTTTATACTAAATACGAGTTTATTATTTATAATTGCGGCGCAAAAGAGCAGCAGCAGTAGCAGCTACTCAAGGTTGTTGAATGCAGTTAGCTGTTCGCATTGCTTGCTCAGCCATAACGCCAGGGCGTCGATAGAAGGCAGCAAAAGACTATAGAGAGGGGAGAAGAGAGGAGGAGCTGAGATGCCCTCTCTCTCAAGCTCTAACTAACGCTTGTTCAGTGCATGTGGCAAAGATTGGAACTTGCAACAAATGTGCGGATGACACACAAATGACAGGCTGAACAATTCAATTAGCTGCTGCTCAGCTCAGCAATTCGACTTGAATTTTACGCACAAACACCGTACACATAAAAAAGAAAAACAAATTTATAAAACAGTTTTTTCTTTTCTTTGGTTTTTTCGTGCTGCAAAGTTTTCACTTTGTCGCATGTGTGGGGAGGCATCTCAAGTAGCACAGCATGGAAGAAAAAAACAATGCTTACACTCGCAAGTTGCATACACTCCACCATATAGTAAATACACAACAACAATACACACATTTCGATGTACATGCAACACGCCAAGTGACCAACGAAGCAAGTAACCAAACACCCGGCAACACCCCCTTCGCCCACCCCATAAGTAAGCTTTGCCAGCTTCTAATGAAGATTTGCCTCGACTTAATCGCATTTACTGGGTCTCAGTCGCATCTCAAGTTGCCTATTGATGACTGTTGTTGTTGTTGCTGTTGTTGCTGTTGCTTTGCGGCGCCACTGAAATGTGGGTAACCAGTCGTGTTGTTGCTGCAGTTGTTGTTGTTGTTGGTTGGCTAACTGCTAACTGAAGTCTATAGCTGTTGTTGTGATTATTATTTTCATGCACTTTGATTTTTTTGGGATTTTAAACACAATTTTATATGTACACTCGTATGTTTTATGTTTTCTTTTTCTTCTACTACTCTACTCCACTCTACTTTGCTCTCGTTGCCGTTGCTGTTGCTGTTGCCGTTTGCGGCTTCTTCTCCTTTTATTATTGATAGTTTGAGACTTTTTTGTGTTAATTTTTACTCAGTTAACTTTCTGATTTTCGCGCTTGCAGACGTGTGTGTCTCGGTCTTGTTGGTCTTCTTCCACCAGAGGTTCTTCTCCTCTGCATTCGATTCGACTGCCCAAAAAGTGTGTGTTGCTATCGTGCGTTTGTGTTATTTTGTGCCTGCTGCTGCTTGCTGTACGTGGCAAGCAGCTATAAAAACCGAAAATGCTATAAAGTGATATAAGAAACCTTAACTTAACTTGACTTAACTTAACTCAACTTAACTAACTAAATAAAGCTCAGTAAACGATAGTAAAATAACCGGTCAAAGAAGAGTTCTATGAACTTTTGCGTTTTGCCGCGTCAAACTGTGTTTATACACCGCATGCCACATGCCACTTGCCACATTGAGACAATTTTATGTGGCACTCACACACACATACACAAACAAGTGACTGATAAGATTGTTCTTAAAGACACAAATAAGTTTCATTTTGCACAAAACTGTGGGCGATGGCCAAAGGCAAAACAATTCGTCTGTTGATAAGCAAAAAACCACAGGATACATGCATGATACATGACACACACACACACACAGGCAGGATATATGTACAACATATGCTGTGTCATATGTTGTGGAGTATAATACTAGATGTATGCATGTGTGTATAGCATGTTATATAGGTAGTTAGTAAAACCGCAGACAACAAACGTGCAAACATTGATTAAATTCCTGTTACTGAATACGAGCAGCAGCAACTCGCTTCGTGTTTTCTCTTTCTATTTTCCTGCTGTGCTGAATATTCATTCCCTGCCAACTTTGCTCTCTCATCAAAACTTAATAGTCAGTTTCCGCACACTAAAGCATGAGGTTGAGGTTAACAAGTGTCACACACACACACATAGAAATGAAATTGCATAGGTGTGTGTGTGTGTCTCGTCCTCAAAATGAGGTCAACGTGTTGCAAATGTTGGTGTGGCAGCAAAGCGGAAATGCAAGCGGCAATCAGCCTACAAATTTATAACAGTCAACCAAATGCTGCGACTCCGCGCCGGATTGTGTGTGTATGTGTGTGTAGACAGAGTGTATGTGCGGGGGGGTGGTGTGCTTGCAATTAACGCTTATTTAAATTTACTACGCCACGTTCAAAGAGCAGGGCAAGGACAAATAAGCCGCCGCCGGCAAGTTTTGCATGCGATTTCGCTAGGTCAGCTGGCACTCTGAATGTCCTGCATTCACTTTGTTAATTGAATTGCCAACTGGCATTCATTTGCTTTGCACTTAGTGCTTAATTACGACCGATTAGTCGTAGGCCTAGCAAATTGAGTTGATGGAGATATATACATTATTGAAATGGAAACTACTCAATGGAATACTTGAGTTTAAGACAGAGATATTTATAAATAACTTATTTTATTTTGACATATAAATAGGTGCCTCAACATATTCTAGAAATAAAATTAATAATAATAAAATAGTAGTTCTTTAATACAGTTTAAAAAAAAAACTATTTACAGATTACAACTTATTGACATATTATATTAAAAGAACAGAAACTCCTAGACTTGTTCTTCAAATAAAATTAATAATAATAGAGGCTCTTCAGAATAGTATAAAAAAATACTATTTATTGAATACAACTCAGTATTTTTGACATATTAAAAAAGTATCAATTCATAAACTAATTCTTCACATAAAATTAATTTAACCTCGCCTTCTAAATTGAAATAGAGATTCTACATTATAGTATAAAAATGTGCTATTTATTGAGCACAACTCTGTATTCTTGTATTATTAAAAAAGTGTGAACCCCAAGACTTTTTCTTCAAATAAAATTAATATTATAAAATCCTTTAATTGGTAATAGAGATTCTTCAGTATAGCATGAAAATTACGATTTTTAGAATACCACTATGTATGTTTCTTAAAGTCAAAATAGTAGGAACCTCTAGACTTCATATAGAAATAAAGTTCATAATTGATTTGAGATGAGGGTTCTTCATTAGTATAGAAAAATTGAAGATTTATAGAACACAACTCTGTATTTTTGTCATAGTAGCGTGGCCTTTTGATTAATAACATGTCGCTTATTAATTCGAAATAGAGATTCTTCAGTGTTGTTTAAAAAGCACACCTCTTTATTTTTGTTATTCTACAAAAAAAAGTAAGAACTCACTAGACATATTCTTTAAGTAAAATGATTACAATGGCGCTTTTTAATTTGAATTACCGACTGCAATAAAGTTTAAAAATATCCTTTATATAGGACACAACATTCAACACAACCCCGGACTTGATCTAGAAAATAAAATTAATATGTTGTCGCCCTTTAAATTATGTTCAAAGTACTTTCCAATTCAGATAATAAAAGGCTTCAATCAAAAAAGTTTACCTCCCATCCCCCACAAGATAGCAAGGACATACATAATATTTGCTTGAATTTACATAATTTAAATGTTTTCCTATTACGTATTCAGGTGCTTATCCACACAGTTGTGACAGTTTTGTGCGAGGTTGCAAAGTCCTTTTCAAGTTCTACTCCGTCTGCGTTTAGATCTATCGCGGACAATCAAAATGCTGGCAAAAAATTTCGTAGCATACTTTGCGGCAGTTGCCTTATTTCAATATCGCATTGCGCATACGCCCCGTAAAAAGTATTGCACGATTTCACGAGTCAGCAGCAGTATTTGAGCGTGTCTCTGAGTAATGCTATCTCACTCTCTCTCTCATCTATCCTCCTCATAGCCCACCTAAAAAGTTGTTTGAGTTGTGGCGCACATGTGAAAATTTGTCCTTTGCTGCATTATTAAAAATGCCTCGTGCTGCACAATTTGGCTGAGATTTCATTTTTAACTCTGCATGTTAAACGAATGTGCGTGTATATATCCGTATGTGTGTGTGTTTTGGTGTCGGTGTCTGTGTCTGCGTGTGGCTATTCGGCATTTAAATTTAATTAAAAAAACTGCAGCCGCAAGACCAAAAGAAAATAAATTATAAAAACAACAAAATAACAACAGCAAAAAAATAAAAACTGCATGCATAATCAATTTAAACACACAATTTTCATTAAGAGCTAAGCAAGAAAAATTAAAGCAGAACGAGCAAAAACGAGAGCAAAACGAGTGAAGAAAAAGTTGCCGCAGCATACAAAGTAAAGCAAAAAAAAAAAAAAAACGCGTTTACATACAGTCTATTAGCGGGTAAGTTGGTTCAGTACTGTTGGCTGAATGTTGTACTAGTAAAAGGAAAAGGTAATGGTAAAGGCAGCTGCATGGAGGCCACGATACGAGAACAAACACGACAAACTCGGCAAAAGCAAAATGCGGCAGAGGCAGCGGCTTTTGTGTGCGACGAGTCGACGACAAGAACGGCTTCGACTCTCATTCCTTTGTTGTGTATTTGCGCGCCATCAATGTGAGGGTTGCTCCTTGTGTTGTACCTGACCAACCGTCTACCGTCTATACACACACACTCGCTGAACCTACCATTTGTCGACTCGTTGCCAGTGTCAGTTGCTGCCTCCGCATCACTGGCAACACAATTTACGAGCTGCTGCTGCTGTTGCGTTGTTTCCTCCCCGGGGCAAGTCGGCGACAAATTGGAGCTTGTTGTTGTGGTTGTTGTTGTAACTGGTGTTGCTGCCGTCGTCGTTGTTGTTGTTGTCTCTAAGCGTTCAATTAGAGTTTGCTTTCTGCCCGTTGCGCTAAGTCCGCGGGCACGCAGACGCGCCCTCAAATCGCTGAGATTGAGGCGCTTCAAATCCTCATCGTCGCCTGGCAACGTAGCAAAAAAAATATAATACGAAAAAAAAGAAAAATAGGCGTGCCAGAAAATAAGTGAAAAGAAATTAAAATTTTCCATCAAAGGTGTTAGGCAAGGCGTGGCGCACAAAAAAACAAAAAAAAAGCAGCACAAACATAAAGAACCGACGGCTGAAAAGTGCAGAAGCAGCAACGGCTGCGACTTCGTCAGCTTTTCCTTTTGCATAATGAATCAGAAAACAAACAGCACACCAAAAGAAGAGCATATATATAAAAGGAAAGAAAAGCGCAGTTAAAATTGATGGCACGTGCAGTTAACGCCACGCAAAATGCACATAAAAAAACATAAACAAAGTCAACAAAATGTGTTAAAAAAAAAGCAAAAAGAAAAAATAACACCAAATGGCCTCCCAAATGTTGATGAAGACACGCGCTCGTTGCACACTGTCAAAGCACAGAACCAAAAACGGGCCTGGTGACATCTTTTATTTTAATTTTTTATTTTTTTTTATCAAAACCCGGAAATGACACGCACAGCTGAAACACATTAATGCAGGGAATGTGATGAAATGTGGGTGAAGTTTCGAGTGTGCCATGGGCGAGCCAACTTAATGAAGAACAGACGAATGAGAGAGATGAGTGGGGAGGTGTTTCAGCCAGTTGACAGCTTTTGTCAGCCAGAGAATTGCGAACTGAGAGCTGCGAGTTTGCCAGACGCTTGTCTGATTGTGCGATTTAAACATTTTTTTTTTGTGTCGAAAATGATAAGAAAACGTATTGAAAGGATGAATTGTTTAGACAGTTGTAAAATTATTTATCTATGTTAGGTTTTGAATTTTAATGTGCGTGCAGTTCATTTGCTTGATGTTAAAGAGAAATTCAGAAAACCCTTTTTAAATGTAAATTATTTTAGATGCCACTTTAAACGAATCCCTTGCCAGTTTAAAATTACTTTGTGGCTTCTTTTGTGTGCAGCACTTTCATTCAATAATAATGAAATATGTTACAAACCGCAAACAAGCACAAACAATTGGTAGTATAATTAGTTGTTAAATAAACCACTTTCTATATGTTTAACGAATTACGCAAACCATTAACTTTATATTAAATATGTTTGAATGAACATGTATTTGGTTTCATTAAATTCAATCTCCAAAGAAATTCCATACTTAGAATACTCATTTAGTTCCAATGGGAATCAACAACAGCTGTTGTTAATGCTCTTTTTCCTTCCTCTTTCGTTAAATCAAAGCCTTTTTATTGAATTTAGTTTTATTCGGCCATAAAAGCCAAGTCATTTGAGCCATTTATCCTCTTAGATGCATTTACCCTGCTCGAATTGCCTTTCGCTAGCTCTAATGTTTAACCTTTCTGACCAACGCTTTGGGCCAAACCTCTTATAACCTGTAAAATTATACGAGTGTCCTTCGTTATGCCCGGATACATTTTGAAGAGCTCTCGAAATGCTTTTAATTTAAGAGTAAAAATAACTAAACAACAACAACAACAATATCTCAAACTTTTATAGATCAAAAATATGAAAAAGAAAACAAATCACGACAGAGCAACAACAACAACAAAAACAAGAGCGGGAAAAAACCAATGTGCCTTTAAGCTAATCAAATATTTATGAAATTGCAGGCAGCTTTTATAAGCCTTGGTAAAAAAAAAACACACTCTTACATATAAATTCAGTTGGCTGTTTGTGTGTTTGTTGCTTCCTCCTCTCAGCCTCGTGTTTGTTGTTTATTTATGTTATGCGTGGCAATAAATTTGCTGCCAGATTTAAACACCGTGGGCATTAAATAAATCGCATTTTATGACGCATTCAAGTTCAGATCACTGAGTAATTCCACAAATCAAACTGAGGCGGCCTCAATGTTGCAACTTAAATTCTGTGCAACAAGATTGAAGCTGGCAGCAGCTGGCCAGCCATTCAGAAAAGTGCATTTAATTAATGAAGAGCTGAGAAACAGAGAGATTGGCTTACAGAGCCGCATGCATTTCGTTGTTTTTGTTGCTGCTGCTGGTGCGAACGAGAGACGAATTTTCTTTTATGGGTCTGCTGTGCTGGAAAACCGCAACGCGGCGCAACCGCGACCGAGAGCATTGTGTTATCCATTGTGCTTAGGCTTTTAATATTTTAGTTGGCGTTGGCTTTTCATGCTTACCCTGGAATGCGGCGGTACTTTACGCGCTTGTTTGTTGTTGCCCGCTGGCTTTACCTTGGAAGCGCCTTCTCTCTTTCCCTCCCTTTCACTCTCCTCTACTTCAACTCTTTTGCGGCTCGTGGTGTTTGCACAAACAGGCCAAAGCAACGCTGCAGTTCACACAATAAACTCAACTAACAAGTGTAAACAAAGCAAAGAACTTCGCTGCGCACAAAAGTAGGCAACGCTTTTTTCTATGCTGCAACTGCACTTTATATATGTGTGTGGGCTTTGCACACAATTTAGCAACACATTGCAAACGTTTTTAATATGTGAAGTGCAAATACGAAACATTTGCCAAGCAATTGAAATGCCAATCAAAAATGTCACAAATAGCCAGTTATTAAAGTTTGGCTGCACATGGCAAAACAAACTACAAATAGGAGCAATAAATATTTCAAACAGTATTCAATAGACTAAAGTGTTCGAGTGTGCCATATAAAGCATGGCAATTGTTTAACTGCGCAATAATACTCTTTTCAACTAAAATACATGGCATGAAAAGCTCTGCTTTATCCGTTGTGTGGTAAAAACATTGCAATTTGTCAGAATTTGTTGGGCAATTCAACTGAAATAAAACCTTTGAAAGCTTATTTCATAAGCTGTAAACATTTTTGTGCAATTCATTGAAAGCAAACAAATAATGCAATTAATTGCACAGCTATCGAGAGCATATCTTAAAGTGTTTCGTGTTATGCTTTTTCAGTATTATTTTTCGCTCAATAATAAACTGCAGCACGGTTTATCAGAACGCAATCAATATCCCTATCATGCACATCATCTTCATTATGGCTGTGTAGTCAGTTTTTATGCTCTTCTTTGGATTTGCGCTGTGCTGCAACAAATTGGTGTAGCGGCATCCCAATAATCGATCTCTGTGGGGCACAGAAGCTGTCTTGGAGTTTGGCCTTCAGCTGTGCACACAGCGGAAATTGCACAATATGTAATCCCATTTGGGGAAATCTATGTAAGTGTGTATACACTGCTGTTTTTAACTGGCCAAGTGAAAAACAAGCCAAAGCTCGCTGTGCTGGCACTCGAGTAAGAAGAAAACCTGTTAAGCACTCTCACCTGAAGATGACAGCAACAACGATAGCGATGACAACGACGATGACGATGACGATGACGACACTTTGAACTTTTGAAGGCAGACAGGCAACGCAATATAAGCTGATGATTGCCTCAAGTGGTAGGAGTGAAGTGGCGCCACATGGATGCTCATTATACGAGGCAAAGAGACACACACACACACATATTTGCCACTGACAACTCGTGTGTGTATTGCGTGTGTGGCCTCAAGCCAAATTAATTGCTTCAACTTTGAGAGGCTGAAAATGTTTTTGAGTAAAGTTTCAAATTATCTATCACTTTGCAGGCCTGCTGTTCGCCTCCTACTTCTCTTTCACGCTGAGTCCAGCACATTTTGCACGTCAAAATAGGCTCCGGACAGAGTCACAGCCTCTGCTATGGCGGCACCATGGGCCACGGCTACTTTCGAACGTCACAAACGTCGACTTCGTCCAGGCAACGGGACAAGCGGTAAGTCCACAAGATATCTACTCTCTTAAGCATATGTATATATGATTCTGGGGGTCAAGTTTCTAGTTTCAGCTGATGCTGGCATTAATAAACTATGCATGTGGTGGGAAGAACCCTTTTTGTTCTCAGTTCGCTCGACACAGTTGTAGGCCATAAAAGTCAATGACGTATGCAGCAAGTCGAGCTGCTTCCAGTGTCAGGCACTCTCTCATAATAAGCTACAACTGGGCATCAATATTTATGGCAGGGTTGCCACTTATTGGACCAATTTATGCGTTTGACAAATGATTGCCCTTTCTCCTGCTCGCAAGAAAAACAACTAAGAAAGCTACAGTCGAATGGGCTCGACTGTGAGATACCCGCTACTTATTTTCAGTAAAAGCAATTTAGTGCGGAATTAATTTTAAAATATACCGAATTAATATACCGCAAAAATACTAAAATATACTTAATCTATATTTGGTATATTTATATAGAAGAGAAGCAAAACAGTAATGCATTAATTTTAAAATATAACACATTTATCTATCTCAAAAATACTAAAAATATACCAAAGGCTATATTTGGTATATTAAAATTAAAGTGAAGAAAAATAGTTTCGCATAAATTTTAAAATATAACACATTAATATACCTCGAAAATACTAAAAATATACCAAGGCCTATGTTTGGTATATTGATATTGAATAAAAGCAAAACAGTGCGGTATATTTTGGTATGGGTTGGAGAAGCCTCCTTCTGCCAAAAGTTATAATACCCTTCTACCTTATGGGTAGCGGGTATAAAAAGGGTTAAAAAGGCGAGAAACACTGTCTTGAAGCTGATTTCATGCCATAAAGTTACACAGTCAATTTACGGGCAATTGAAGCACAGAGAACACACAGCACAGCCGAAAAGAGTTTAAGTGGCAAAGGTTTTATGTCAAAACAGTGAGTGACAAATAAAGCGCTTTAAGCTTTAATTTTCCACACAAGTAATTCAATTTGAAAATATGCTGCAAAAATCTCTAGGCCATATTTCAAAGTGAAATAAAAAGTTTATCTAGTTTCTACATTGTTTCACTTTAAAGCCTGTCGCTATTCGCGCAGCAAGTAAACAGCATTTTTTTCACAAGGGCCAAAAACGAGGCCATGAAAAAGACAAATAAAAATGTCGAATAAAGTTTGATGTGCGCAACGAGAGTTTAAAAACGGAAAGTCCGAATTCGGTTTGAATCCTTGCAGTAAAAAACAAAAGAGCAAAAAAAAAAAGGTCAAACCAAAACCAAAGAAAAACTGGGAAACTTTTCGCCTTTCTGGCTTTCTTTAAGGACATTCGCGCGGCCGTAAAATTGAATTTCCCAGAGCCACAGAAGAATGCGACAAAACGCGCAAGACTGAAGAAAAGGGCAGACAAATTAAATCCGTTAAGGTTCCCCATTCTTTTCATCTTTTCTCTACACACTTTGCAATTAGCGCCTGTCTCTTCTTGTTCTTGTTTTTTCTGCATTTTCTTTCATTTTCTTCGACACGTTTACATCGATTCGATTTGCAAGCCTTAGAAGTGGGGAACATTTTTCCAATTAATAAATGGCCAGCAATTGGGGGGCGCCACAAGAGGCGCCTGGCCATGTGTCTATGAAATATATGTGCTTCTAGAGCAAAGGCAAAAAGAATGGCAATTAAAATGCCAAACAACCAACTAAAGAGAGCAGATGAGCAAGGAGTGGCCGGCAAAAAGCAGCTGCTGCTGCTGCACATACATACATAGTCTAGGCCACATATGAATGTCTGGTCGAGCCATTAACAATCTGCCACTCACCGCGGGGGATCAAATGTCAAGCTGTTGCTGCAACCACAAATGGAATTGCCGTCAGTGTGGCTAACAAAGTGAATGCTTGGCTCAAACTGTCCATCAATCATGACATAAAATTGCAGGATCTATGAGATCTATATGGAATCTATGTATATGCTTCATTCACACTTCGAGCAATTGCACATAACTAGAAATATTAAGAATATAGAACATACATTTTGACGTAAAATTATCGAAATATTTGTAAGCTTTCTTTTTAGCCTTGATATAATTTCTAAACTTTTAAGCACATTAAGCATTTAAACACACATATAGCATTTAATTTTGGACAGTACAAATATCAAAATATTTGGCAACTTTTTTACCATTTTGACTTTATCAATCAACAGAAATAGACATTTACTTTTCCACAATAAAAATATCGAAATATTTGGTAGCTTCATTTGTTTAGCCTTCTGACAACTTAATCTAGTTTCCAAAATTTCTAAAATCTTTATTACTGCACTTGCTTTATTTTGTTTTACTCACATATAAACAGAAATAGAACATTTAGTTTAGGACACTGAACAAATCGAAATATTTGTTAGCTTTCTCTTGTGACAACTTAATTCAGTATGAACATTTTTAAACGCTGCTATTGCTGAATTTGCTTTTCGAGCTTGCAACTAAATATAAGTAAATATAGCATTTACTTTGGGCAGTAATATCAAAAGATTTGTTAACCTTTCTTTACCCTTGTGACAACTTAAGCTAGTTTCAACATATTTAAGGATATTTCTATAGAAGTAGCTGCTGAAATAGCAGCACATCAAGAAAATATAGCAAATACTTTTAAGCAGTAATAATCTCAATATATGTTTAAGCTTTTTGTCAGCCTTCTGACAACTTAATCAAGTTTTCAAAACTTGTCTATTGCTGCTATACTCTTTCACACTCTTTAACATAAGAATAATATTTACTTTTCGACAATAAAAACATTGAAATATTTGTTAGCCTTCTAAGAACTTAATCTAGTTTAAATTTCTTTTTAAACATTTCTATGGCTACTGCTTTTGCTTTTTAAAGAAATAGTCATGTCGCATTTACTGTTTGGAGAATAAAATCGAAATAATAATTAGCTTTTTGTCAACTTTACCGAAAGTTAATCAAATTTTGAAAAATTTGTACACATTTCCAGTGCTTTTGCTTTTCAATCTCGCATGCTGCTGACACCGGCAATAATGTTGTTACGAGTGTGAAATACGACGCGAGCGCGCACCACAAACTTATCAAATTGTTGCAATTTTCGTCAACAAGCTGACACAAATGAGAAAGTGCCAAAAACGTGGAGGAAGAGTGGAGGGAAGAGAGTTTGAGGGGGCTGCATTTATTTGATATATACCCCCAAGTGTGGCCAAAAATTGAATTTCTTGCACAAGGCAAGCCAAAAATTGAATTGTAGCCACATTTTTCTTCTTTTTTTTTGCCTCGCAGTCGCTCTTTTTTATTGCGTTGAGTTGCATACGCACAGACGTCACTTAATTTGCATACGCAACTGGAAGTGGGAACCAAAAATTTGTTAAGGCCTGGGAAAAATAATGTGTGCAGAGTGAAGTAAAGTGTGCTGCATGTGTGTGTGTGTGCTGTTGTTGTGTATCGTGTTAGACACATGAAATTGTTAACTAGTTTCTGGGGGGAACAAACAAATCGATTTATGCATACATTACGCATACGCAACGTGTACTACAGTCGAGCTGAGGCTTAAGCTGAGGGCGGAAGGAAAAGCTTCTCGAGTTAAGAGGCATTGACAGACAGGAGCAGCAGCAGCAGTAGCAGCTGGGGCTGTGCCAACATTTGGTCACGTGCCAATGACGCTCCGGACTTTTATTGAAATTACTAAACAAAATGTCTTTAAATACGTGTAGGTGTGTGTGTGTGTGTGTAGGTGGATAGGTAAGTGTTTGCATTCGTGAGTATTCCCAGTGTTGTACATTTAGTTGTGTAGGTGTGATGTGAGTATGCATACTTATCGTTTATTTTTGTATTTAACCTTTTACCAGCATTCGTATTTTTGTCTGTCAACTTACCTGCAAAGAGAAAAGAGAAATGTTTGTTAGTATTGAACATTGGAAGAACGAATGAATTTATCAGAAAATATGTGTGTATGTGTGTGTTCAATTGTGCATTGCATACTTTTATGCGCCACACAAACTTGCCCAGTCGATGTTCATTAAAAAGTTTCAAGCACACATTTTGGCACAACATAAAACAACAAAAGCAATGACAAATTGAGAGATTGAGAAATTTAAAGTGTGCGACTAACAGATACGCTGTACTAAACTTAAATATGTAGAACAAATAAATCGAGTTACCCAATTTTAAATTTTTCTTATTGAACAATAAATCAAACATTTATTTGTGCGCACCAATAACGCACAAATAAAACAAATTTTCGTATGTGGGTTTAACCACACATCGAGCATAACAACAACAACAAAATAGCTGCAACTGGCAGTTGTGGAACTTTTGCAAAATTTATTTTCGAGAGCTTAAAAATAGAGAGGTAGTCGATGACAGGGGGGGGAATGCGGAGCAGTCAGAGAATAAACTAAAAAGGCCTCGAGAAAAGTTTACCAATTAGTTGTGGTGAAAAGTTTTGTTGCTTTCGTTTTTTTTTTGTTTTTTTGTTGCTGTTTTACTCATCTTTTAAAAATGCTAAATGCAATGTTGAAGTGAAATATAATTGTGTTTTGCTGTAGTTTATGATGATGGCCAACATTTTCCACGGGATTCATACATATTTCAAAGCAAATTGCACAATAAAACCCAAAATGAGATTGAAAGTAACGCCAGAGAGAGAGAGAGAGAGAGAGAGATAGAGAAAGAGAGGCAAATCGCTTGTTACAAATTGTCTGCAAGGCACAAAAATAAAATGAAAGCAAAAGTTAAGACAATTTCCGTTTCGTGTCTGTAGCGCCTGAAAGCAGGCAACACAAATTGCCAGCCAGCAGGATAGAGAAACCGACAGACGAAGAGACAGTCATTCATTCATTCAGTCAGCCACTCAGTCATTACAGCCTATGCGTGTGCTACAGGCAAAAGGCGTAACGAGTCTCGAGTCTTCTCCTCCCCAACGACGCCTGCAATTAGTTTACGACATTGTCAATGTCAAGCCAACCGCATTGTTCTGTGTCTCTGTCTGATTATCGCTGCGATTTCTTCATTCAATTGATAAATTTCTTATGCAAATTGACATGGCATTACTTACAGCGAACTGCATTTAGAGCGTTACTGGAAAACCAATTTCGCATATACAAGGGAATTCACACACATGCCCAGAAGAATTTCCACAGCTTATGTTCTACACTTCCTACTAGTTCATTTCAAGTCTGTCTCTGCAGTCTTTGTGTCATGCCTTGTTTACATTCATAAGCTGCTGCTTTCGTTGCTGCTTTCGTTGCTGCCGGGCAGACAGATTCAAATAAAACATTGCACACATGTGAATTTATTTTGGCACAAGCAAATAAAATAACTAAAATACAAAACTCTTGTTTGCATTTGCAGTGCTAGCAGTTTTTGCACATAGAGAACGACTTTATTGTCGTGAATTTAAGTGCCACTAAAATTTAGTTATCCAGGCAAAAATGTATCACATTCAGCTTTAAGAATTTAATTAAATTTTGCACATTGTATTGAATTTGATTTTCGACATTTATAATGGCAAATATACTAGATATACGAGTATAGCTTATTTATTTTTAAGCTTAGTTCAAATAAGCCTTAATTGGTATCGAATGCAATCAATGACATGAAATGTCTGACATGAAAATTGCTGTTGTCGAGTTTCTATTCAAATTTAGTATTCAATGTTTAATAACTGAAAAAATATAAAAATTGCTGTTGAAGAACAAATTATCGCTTAACTTAACACAAAATAAATTATTCTTTGCTCTAGAAATGTCGCAAATGTTCTCTAATAATAACTGAAAACCATTTCGTTTTTAGTTTAACACTAACTTATACAGTAAGTCGAAAACAATGTCGGATACATTTGAAATTAATCTTAATACATCAAGTTCTCAACATCAAGTTTGTCTTAAACATTTGAGCTTGAGTAAAAGTCAGCTCTTCAATCTGTTCGTAAACTATTTTTAATTTATTTGGCATTTGGTGCAACAATTTTGTAATTTTCTAATTGATTTCCACATGTCGGACAAGCATTCTCCCAAAAGTTGCGTCGAAAAAGTTCGCTTTATTTTGAGAAATTGAAAACATAAAAGTCAGCTAGCTAGCTCTCGGCAGTTGGTTGGAAAATTGAACAAATGTGAGAGCAAAGTTGAAATGCTGTTGCCTTAAAGTCGAGTCGAGCGATGTGTAGCTACAATTTTTGTTGTCCCTATGTGGAGGAGTGTTTATGTAAAAGTATGTGGCATATACTCGGGCAGAAATATGGGCAAAAAAGTGGTAAACAAGTTTGCCATCATTTTGATTCGGTCCTCGGGGGGAACACACAAGGAAAAACCGGAGCAAAAAAGTTACTTTTCTTATGCATATGCACACACCCACAGTAAAAATAACCCAGGCAAGAGTGACGTGAGAAGCCAAAGAAGAAGAAACACAATGATGTGGCAGGTATGCGATGTAAAATAGAGGCTTATGCTTTATTTATTTATTATTATTGCATTGTTCTCTGTAACTTTGCTCTGTTTCTTGCCTGCTCTTATTGAAATTCTTGAATTCTCTTTAAAAAAGAACAGAGGAAAAAAGTCGTCAAAACTGAGTAGCCTGCCTGTCAGAAAGAATGAGAGAGCGGGATGTAGCTCAGCTTCCATCACACTTGCTCCAAGGCACAACAATTCAACGCAGATGCTGCAGCATTTGTCGGCGTGCCATGCGGCATGATTTGCTTTGCATTTGAAATGCTCCTTGCGCGCCCCAGAGCGAGTGCAGACAACAACGAGTGGAAGATGAAGGAGATTGCAGTTATCGTTAAATAAAATTGGCGCAACATTTGAGTCGTCGTTAGAGCATTACTTTCCAACTGGTTGCATTTAAGATGTGCACTCCGAGATATTTGCAAAGCTTTTCATACCCGCTACTCATGGGTTAGAGGAGTATTACAATTTTGGTAAAAAATAATAGCAAGCGTAATTTCAATTCAGAACAGATAACATTCTTTAAAGTTTTTGCATATTTTGTCATCTAGTATACTTTCTTTGCAATCAAGCATACATGGCAAAAAACGGCTGCTGTAGTCAGGACTTAGTCGCTTTCGTTGGCAATCTGCTATGTATGGCACTCTATGGTATTTTGAGTGCAGTAGTATGTCACAAAATATTATTCAGTACATTTTGTACTCTGTGATATATTTTAAATGTAGTAGTAAATATAATATTCATTATCCATTTGACATCCTATGGTATATTTTGAATACAGTAGTATATTTATATACCATATATATGCATTATTCAGTATATTTTACAACCTATGGTATATTTTGAATGCAGTAGTATATTGATATACCAAATATATTATTCTGTATATTTTACAACCTATGGTATATTTTGAATGCTCTAGTATATTGATATACCAAATATATTATTTAATAAATTTGGTACTATGTGGTATTTTGAAAATGTATTAGTTTATCTATATACCAATTATACACAAATACATGTTTCAGTATTTTTCTAGTATATTAATTCGGTATATTCCGACGATAACACTGTTTTGCTTGTGTTGAAAACAGATAGCGAGTATCTCACAGTCGACTACACTCGACTGTGTAGCTTTTTTTTACTTGCATAACACAAAAAATAGTTGCAAGCACTCCAAGCAAGCTGTCACGCAGCATGGAATGACCGACTAAATGGCACTCACAAGCAAATCACAGTCCAACTCGAGTGACTGACTGACTGACTAAAAGTATGCAACTATTTTAATATACTTTGTGTGCAGCAAGTGAACGAAATGGGTTTAATCAAACAGTCAATTGGCAAATGTTTTGTGTTGCATTTACAGCAAAGTCGCGCATACTCTACTCTGTTGTAAATGTTGTTGTTTTTGTTGTTGTTATTGTTGTTGCGACACATTCTCACGTATATTAAACGTCGCTTGGGGCGAATTTTATTTGATGCTCACAGCGAAAACAACACAGACACAGAAACAGAGAGCTAGCTGAGTACAAATCGTAGTTTCAAGTTTTTAGTATCAAATCCTCGTCCCATGTGTCCAGTATACAATTCATATTAATTTGAGTACTACGTGCCACTGCTGTGCTCTTGTGCCACACATTTCGAGAGTGATTTTCTCGTTTTAAAGTACGATACTTTGGCTACACAAAAAATTCAACTTGATTATTGAAATCGTCAAGTTTTCGCATCTGCATTTGACTTTTAGTGCAGTTTCAAACAGGATTATATCAAAGTTCAATCGATATTTTTTTTTTCACTTTCTACGGATTTAACTTTCTTATTTCCGTTTTGTGGATTTTTTTCGGCTTGTACAAAAATCCTGTTTCCTGCCCGGCTACTAAAATTTATGGCATTTAACCCGACAGCCTCTTAAGCTGATGAGGAGCGACGTCGGCCAGCTTGATGTCGGATTGGCGGACAAATGGGCAACGCTGTTAAACAAAAGTGCGGTTCGCTCGACGGTTGCGGTTCACTTAATTTATGACACGCAAATCGCATTTTGTATTTATGAAACAAAACAAAATAAAAAAACAAAAAATGGAAAAACCGCTGAAAAGGTCCGAGGGTTGTAAAGAACAGAAGAGAACAATCATTTCATTGGTTACGCACACTGAGCAGAGTGAATGAATGTGAAGCCGAGAGAAGAAATGCTGCGTATCCAAAAGTCCGAAAAAGTTTTGCATGCCATTTCCATGCGTCGTCGTCACACGTCAAAACAATTTCCAACTTATTTTTGCGCTAGTTTCCACTCTGAATTTCAGTCTAAATACTCTGACCAGAAGCGGGGGGAGAATAAACAAAAGAGGCAAATGCCGTGGGGGTTTGCTGTTGCTGTTGGCGGCAGCGGCAGCGGCTTTTACGTCATTTCGACGAATTCGCGCTTCACTGCATCCCAAAAAACTCTTTTCAAAACGGGCGACACCAAAGTGAGTGAGCGAGGTGCCACAGACCATGCGGCAAATGAGTGTTGCAAGTACCTTTTATATTCCCATTTGTATTACTCTTTTTTTCGTATGTGTGTGTGTGTGTTTATGAGGGACTCATTCATTTCCGGTAATGCGCCAACGATGAACGCATTTCCGTTGCTTTTGTTGCCCCTGCAGCATTAACAAGGTGAAGCTAAAGCCGAAACCGAAGCCTCGATGACGAAATAGCCAAACAAAAACGAACAACAACAACACAATAACAGCAGTCAAGAGTTCAATTAACGTGTTTGCTGTTGTAGTCACACAGTTCAAACAAGTTCATTCGCTGCCAGCCAGGCAAATTGGTTGCCAACTGCCAACTTTACATTGAGTTTACTTAATTTTTATTTCATTTGCACGTAATTTGCGCATGAGCTTCACAGCGGAGTGAGTGTGAGAGTTGAAAGTTCAAGCTAAAAAGCATTAATTGCCTATGATAATGAAAACTTTGAGTTGAGCAGACAGGTTGATAACTTTCCTAATTATATAATAAGTCGCCAGCAGGTTGAGTTGACGTTGAATCAAATTTAACACAGAGAGAACTTGAACTTTAAGATAATTTTCCACATTGCATAAATATCTAAATTATGCGTGCTTTACACTCGCAATTGGTATTCTAAAAATCAGCAGTAGCAAAAGTGACCCAAAAGCAACAGCAACAGCAGCAGCTGAATCATCTCAGGGGAAAATGCCTTCACTCAATTGGCATTCATGGGTCAGCATCTGGGAATTGGGAACCTTTCACCAGCCACCGGGGGCAGGTGAAGCGTGAGTCCGAGGGAACAAGCTAGAGATTTGTTTTAGAGTGTGTTGCTGGCAACACATGCTGAGAGCTGAGTTTTTGCGCTCAGTGTGTTGCCAATTCTCAGAAGCGTTAAAAGCGCGCTTTAATGGCCCAAAAGTTAAGTAGCTCGTTTAATTGAGCCCCTAAATAACTTTTACTTTTGCTTGCGAAGCGAAACTCAATTAAACAACTCGAAACAAACTTAATTAAGAAAATCACAAACAAAGTACACGCAAAATTGTCGCGCTAAAGTTAAAAAAATTGCATTAAAAAGTCTACAAAACAAAAAACAATTGTAAAACTTGTGAAATTTGTAAGTCAAAAACGAAAAACCAAAACCAACAACAACAACGACAACGACGACAACAAAAATTACCTCATTGTTGCTGTGGCAACTGTGGCATGTAATTTTGTTAACCTTAAACCAAGCGCAAAAGCGAAGCAAGGGAAGCAGCGGCATAGGAACGTTTGGCAGTGAAACATAAGCCGCCGCTCAGCTGCTGCGCAGTCGCAGCGTCGTCGTCGCCGTTGGCAGCGAAGCGAAGCTTGACGCGTCGGACGCGTCAGTCTATCGCGAGACGCAAGCGCGCGCACAACACAAACAAAACAAAGCGCGCAAACAAGTGCACAGAGTGAGCGAACGAGATAGAGCGAGAGAGAGTGAAAACGAAGGAGAGTGTGATTGTGATAGTGCGAGAGTGTAAACATATCGTTCTATGCGTTGTGTGTTGTGATTTCTGTTGGCGATTTCATGCACAATAGAAACCTTTTTTTTTTCGGCACAAACCACAAAAATCAACAAAGTGTGCAAAAAAGTTGGCGCCAATAGAAAGCTGCCCGACCCCAACAGCAATGCTTGTTTAGCCGAAAGTGTGCAAATAGTAACGTCAAAGCTTCAATTGTCTGTGCCGGTATCAATGTGGGCCAACCGCAAGATACGCAGCCATATAATAAAACCCACACACACACCCAAGACTCACACAATTTGTCAATATTTGCGTTCGGCACAAACAAAAGCCTCCTCCAGCATCATTAACGAGCGGCGTCTCTTCCACCTCGCTGCTTTTTCCGGCCCGCCTTCAATGAGTGGATTAATTGCGCCCATTCCCCATTTGCATTAACGGCACACACAACCTTAAGGATTGACTCATAGATCAGGTAATTGCTTCCCCAGCATTAGGCGCATATCTCTAGGGTCATTAATTGCAGCTTTGAGAGATTGCTAAAATTATTGATGGTCATTTAAGTGTTTACTATACTCGGCCCGGTTGTCTGTGGAAAGCTATTCAAAGAGTTTTTCCAACCAAGTGAAATATTATTACTATCATCAGCATGGCTATTAATGGCATTTATGGCTGCTGCTGTTGTTCATAATATCTTTCATTATTATTGCTATTATCTTGATTAATGACACAATTGATCAAATTGCGCTTAGGTATATAAAATATAATACAAATGTCTAACATAAATAACATAAAATGAACATATTTTATTTTGAGAATTTTAATGAGGATAATTGAGGTATTTCAGTTTAAACTAAGATATAGAAATACAAAAAAATGTTCAGTTTAAAATGAGAATGAAAATTCCCTTTCTTTCCACAAATATTAAAAATATTATATTACGATTTAAAATTTTCTTAAATACAACTAAGTGATATAAGTAAAATCAGAAAGATAACAAATAGAAAGTAAACAAAAAAATTTTACAAATATCATAATTAACATAAGAAAACACATTTGATCAAAAGTTTTTTAAAAATGTTCATTATTTTCTTATCTTGTAGAATGACAAAATTTTTTAAATTGTTTTTGGCAATTAGAACTACCTAATATGACTAATATTCTGTGCATCTCATTAAAAGCAAATCATTTTTTTGCCAAGCTTAAAAAATATGTCAGCTTAAGCTGAGATGAAATATAATATTATGCGAAACGAAAACGCTTATTTTCTCATTCTCTCGATGACTTGCAAGCCATGAGCTGAAGATAGTTACGCTAGTTTTTTTTTCATTATCATCTTGCGATTCCAGCTCAAATCTCAGCTTATAAATCTCAATCACTTTTATTATTATTATTTATACTTTTTTCTATTTTGGCAATTTTGATTTAATAGTTGACATTTATTACGGCATTTTTGCTGCTGCTTTTCACATGGATAATGTTGCCACTTTTTCTTGAGTAGACGACTGCAAGATAATTTTTCATCATTGTTGGCAGCTTGCAGCGCGTTTTAACGACCGTCTTGTGTGACTAAGGCAAGAAAAATATATAATATTGATTTAGCATTTGTTAGTGGCTATATTCGTATTCGTTTTATGAGCTCTCTCCCTCTCTCTCTTAAATTCCCTTTCTCCCCGCGCATTTTCACATTTATTCGCCGTTGTTGCTTTTATTATTGCCCCATCGATGGAATCATCGTGGAAATTGCCAAATTTTTTTGAAAATGTCATTGCAAATGTCGCATGTTGTCGACGTCTTCTTCATTGCGGCTATTGTTGTTGCTTTAGGTGTTGTTGCTTTTTGGTTTTTTGAGCATCTGCCTTGCCTGTTTGGGGCTATTCATTTGCCACGTTGCCACTTGGTGGACAAGCCCAACGGGGGGAAGAGAACTTCTGCTGCCACTGCAGCATTTGAGTGCTGCGGCTCTTCAATGTGTATCTGCTCTGATTGTTCAAGTTGTGTGCAGGTTTTTCATTTTTTATTTCCCCATTTTTTTGCTTCAACTTTTCAGTAATTTTTATTCTATTTATTCTAGTTGGCGCAATTATAAAATATGCTGTGTGAAAAGCGCCATTACAAATTTATGTGTCTGTTTTTTTCAGTTCAGCATTTTTCTATATATTTTTTACGGTTGTATTTTTTTAGTTGTTTTGTTGTTGGCAGCGTATTTTGTGTGTTTATGCTTCGTTTATTGCTGCTACTGCTCCTCATGTAAATTGTTAGCTGTTTGCTTATTGTTTTTTGCGCCCAATAGTTTTCTGTGTTAATTAATTTGAAGCTGTCATGCGAGTTTCCCATTTTCATTTCCATTTTGCCACGGAATCCACATTTTCGCCATATTCTTTTCTCTACATTCGGTTTTGGCTTGTTTGTTATTGCCGCTTTTGTAGTTGTTGTTGCTGTTGCATATAATTAAATTAGCCGCTCTTTAATGAGAAATTGGCGCCAGAGTTCATAAAAAACAATTGTGAATGGTATTTACTATGTGTGTTTTATTTCTCTATTTTCCTCTTTTATTGTACTCTGTACGCAATGTGGGTATATTGGCAAAGTGCTTTCAAATTTGATGTTGTAAATCGTATTTATGAGCATTTTGTGAATCATTATTCCCCCTACAACTTGTTATAAAAAGTTTCTTACATTGTTTTGCCTTACATTTGTTGGTTTAAATAGAAAAGATAAAATTCATCTGTACTTCTTTTTTAACAATTTAAAACACGTTTACTTTTAATAATTTAAGTTGCCTTTTACAACCATATTAAGAGGAGTAGAAACAGTCATTTTACAGGGTATCTACTAGTCGCAACAGTGTTCTTAGTTGTTTTTGCGGCTTTGTTAACAAACACACAGAAGTTTGGTGTTGTTTCGGTAGCTCTATCGGAAATGTCGCCAGTTAATTTTAATTTTTTACAAAAAAAACATTCCGGAGCATAAATTATTACATTTTAATTAGCCACTGATGTCGTTTGCATATATAAAATGTTATTCAGCATTAACTTTTATTTACTTGAACCTTTTGAAAAAAAATGTGCAATATTTTGTTAAAGATTTCTAGAATAACGTATGTATATACACACAACAGAATATGTGTAGTATAAAGACATAAAATATGTTCACGGAAATGCAACGATTTATTTTTTGAAACGATGAAATATTATTCTTGCTGCAGAATATTGCATATGCAACATATAGTATAAAGACCAGCTTGATTACACCAGTTGAATATTCAGCAACGACCTGCAAGAGTGTTTCCGCTTTTACAAACCAACAAGAAAAAACAAGAAACATTTTGTTGTTTGTGTTTTTGCGGGTAGCAAGCAAAAATTTGCATTCGCATAAAAAATGCTCAAAACGTTTTTATTAAAGTCGCGGAAAAATTTAGAAGGCAGCACACGTAAATAAAGCAAAATCTCATTTCACATTTAAAATGCCGCTAAATGCTAACACGTGACTAACTGACCAAATTTAATTTGAAGATTAAATTTAAATGCTGACGACAGCGATCATAAAACACCATAAAAACTAATTAGCGCTTGTCTGTTGCGAATAAGTTGGCAAATAAAAACGGCGTACGCGTTAATTAGGTGTATACAAATGTATTTAAATGTAATTAAAATTGAAAGCCCAATGCAAATAACGCATAGCAGAAGGCTATAAAAACAATAGAAAAAACATACTAAACAAAATCGAAAATGTTCTACATATAAGAATCTGCCAGAAGCACGTACATAGATATACATGTTAGATACCCATTCTTGCTTTTCTTTTTATACCATACCATATATATGGTAGTTAGCCATAGTCGCTTTGTTTAACAATACGGCATATTTTGTATGGAATAGTATATCCATATACCAAATATTGCATTTAGTATATACACCCAGTCCTTTTTTTTTACGCGATCTCTTTTTACGCGATTTCACTTTAACGCGGTTATTTTTGCAGCGCAAATTTCTTTTTTTACACGGATTTTTCACTTTAACGCGATTTAGCACGCACCGCGGGTGGAGAAATTCTTGCAGATATGGAGATTCTTCTAGACCGAGAGCTCGATGATGACGATTTGTTTGAAATAGCTACGGAAATAATCGAATCGGAAAATGACAGCGACACTGAGAGACACTAACCATTTTTACGCGATTTTTTTTTACACGATAGTGGCAGAACCAACAATCGCGTAAAAAAGGGACTGGGTGTACTTTTATTTTTTATATGATATATTTTTAGTGACTATCTCACAGTCGAATATACTTGAGTGACCTATGGTATATTTTGAATCTAATAGTAAATTCATATACCAAAAATATCATTCGGCATTTTCTTAGTATATTAATTTGGTATATTTTAATTGAAAATGGGCAGCGAGTCTCAGAATGCAGGGCACACACGTATCCCCCCTTAATATATTTTGAGTGGAATAGTATATTAATATACCAAATATAAATTTCGGTATTTTTTAATACATTTATTTCATATATTTTAATTAAAAATTGATATGAGCAGGTATCTCATAGTCAAGCCTATTCTATCTGTATCCATGTTACTTAGTTTTTTTAATGTCAAATATTCTGAACACCAAAGTTCACAAAGAAATGGAAGTGTCAAGACAATTCTCAATGTGGAAAATGCATTTGTAATGACACTTTTGACAAGTTGCAGAAATTGTTGGGCTGAAAAATACACACGAAGTGTCACATGAATGATTAAGAACTTGTGCGATTCGCTGGGTCTACAGGGTATGCAAAGGGGAAGTGACAAAAGAGCGAAAGATCATTTTGCCAAGATAAACTCGAAAACTTGAAGAGAAAATGGGTCTGCCACACGCCGTTGCTGCCGCTGCCGCTGCCTCTGGGTGGCAGCAGGCTGGGAATTTGGCAACGCTAATGACAGACCGCTTGCTAATTAACTTTTAATTGAATTGCAAAAGAAAACGCGACAAACCAGAAAAAAAAACAGAAATAATGTTACAAAAACGGAGACAATGTATGCATTAACCTATGCTCGCATCTGACCTCCTGACCTTCTCTCCACCAACAGCCGCCCTCTTCAGCCATGTGTGAGTTGGCAGCCCAACGGGCCACAAAAGCCAAATGAGGTTATACTAATATGCAGTAATTAGATAAACTCACGAACCACACAAGAGGCCGGGCCAAAAAGCGAAGACTTCATGTTTCTTGGAACTAAATTAAAGAGTGAAGTGCCAAGCGCACTTTTAGGCAAATTTGCAAATGGTTGAAAAAGACGAAAAGAACGAAAATAGAAATGTGAATGAAAATGAAATTGTAGGTCTAGAATTCGGTAGTTTTTTAATGTGCTCACATTAAATTAACAAGAACCAATGAAAATAATAACTCATAATTAAAAAATAAAAAAAATTAACATGCATTAAATGTTATTTCAGTAAAAAATATGTAATTAAAGAACTTCATTGAAAATGGTTAAAAAAACGAAGATTCGATGAGAAATTTTAGCTTTGAAATTCGGCAGATTTTCTAGTGTTTTCACATTTCACCAAAAACCAACGATAATATTTTCTCATAATTAAAAAACAATACATATGTAAAACAATAAATCTTTCTGCAATAAATGTATTCTCAATAAGTTAATATATGAACATAGGGGACTTTATAGAGTTGGATGAATAGACAAAAACTAAAAAATGTTTTTATGAGAAATTTGAAGCTCAAAATTTAGCAGCTATTTTATTGTTTTCAAAAGAAGAACAAGAAACAATATAAATACTTTTTTATACGCAAATACTACAAATTTTAAGCAATATATATTCCTTATAGCTAGGATCTTTTCCCCAATGAAAGTTTACTGAACTTACTAAACTTACTAAACAACTTGTCTCATCTTTAAGATAGCACCACTTTAAAAAATGTTTCCTAAAAAAAAAGTTCACTTAAAAAGCCGTTTGCAATTTAAATTTTATTTATTTATTGAAGCGATAAATTTAATATAAAAAAAGGTTTTGGAATATCTAATACAAGTTATATAATATGTTCAACACAAAAGTTGAATATTAAAACTGATGTTATTTTTAATTTCGCAATTGTGTTTATTTTCCATATATAAATACACAAAAATAAATGCAGATTTATGCAAATTTGGCAATATTTGCAAATTCATTTCAGAAATATCCTGAAGTTCTTAGTCGCTCTGGCTCATCTCATTGCAATAAGAAATTGTATTCTTAATTACAATATAATAAATCAATAAATACATTTTCTTTTGAATAAATGCAAATTAAAAACAATATATATTCTAGCAGACTTTATAATATTTCGAATTTCACAGACCAACTTTTGTACATTTAAATAAATACATAAAGAAAATGAATATAAATTCTCTGTCAGCCCCTGGACATATTTTGTAAGTGGTTTTCAAAATGAAAAACTCAACTACATTTTGGTTTGTAAATATTTATGGGAAGCAGATACTAAATCGGAATGTGGAGCAACCTCGTTGGGTGTGTAGGAATATTTTTGTGTGCCACACGTTGCAAATTTCCATACACTCGTATGTGTTGGAAGGTCAGCTAAGCGTTGAGTTAAGAGCTGCAGCCTCTTTTGGGCGCCTTAGACTAGAAACGGCGTCATCCATTCGCACCAGCCAACAAGTCTCGTAAATTTTCAAGACTCGAGAGCATAAAACAAGGACAGCGGCAGCAACAGCAATAGCAACAACAACAACAACTGTAGACAGGCAACAGCAGGACGACGCCAGGATGGCGCGCCAGAATCCTGGCGATGGGCGATGGCGTTCCTTTTTCACATGCGCCAAGCATAGTTAAGCCTTAGATGGCAACATTTGCAATTGTAATGGAGGCAGCTTCTCATTTTCAGGACCAGGAGTTGGGCTTGCTGCCAGCTGGGCACATTAGGGTCAGGGCAACTAAACGCTGTGGGCCTGGCAATTAACATATGAATACAAGAATAAACTCGAGTGGTAACTCCCTTGTAACACTATGCCAAATGTTGCATAAACTCGGAGTGTTGCAGCTTTGAAAGTATTTATTTTAAATACCTCCCCAGAAAGAATAACAAACAATCGAGATTAAATGGGTGGAAGTTGTTATCGCAAAGTTGATTGTCTGCTGATGCTGCTGCTGCTGTTCAAGCTGTTGCCAGTTGATTCAAGTTTTTTACTATGCAAAAACGTAACTAGAAAGTAGGAGCAATTGCTTTTGGTGAGCTAGCTGCTGCACGTCTGTGTGTTGCAAGTGTAGATTTTGTGATCGATATTCCTAATGCAAAGTGTAGCACTTCAGATAGTTCGCTTTTATGCTAATGAGCTGAAAGCTTGAATTGGCACACGTAAAGCGAATAAAGCAATGGGTTGAAAAAGATGCTTCACAATTAATAATGAGGGTTATTTCCATGACTACTCTACTGAAATGTGAAATGCAAAAATGTTGTATTCCTTCCTTAAGAGAACCAAATGAAAAATATTCGCCACAAATAAATTCAATATTTCAAAAAGTTCAATAAAATTGGAAAATACTGAAAACTTTATGAACTGATTAACCATTTTTATGATAGGTACTTCATCTTAAGTGTGCATGTTAAATGAGAAAATTAATCTCTAAAAATGAAAATTGGCTTTCAATATTGAAAACTTTATTAACTCAATAACATTTTTCAACGCTGTTTAGTAGTTTCATATTTCAACACTCAATTTTCAGTTTGCACAGCTTGACAACTTTTATGTTACAATAATGATGGAGCTTTTAATTTCCGTCGCCAATCGATAAATAGCCATCAATCATAAAATTCACCTGCAGCCAATAGCTTTGGCTTTTACCTGCACAAGTCACACACAATTTTGTTTTGGAATTGTGGCAGCAATGTTTGCCCCGAAGCTGTGGCAGCTCCCACGCTTCATTTAAGCAGCGAAGATTTCGACTGCTCGACTGCAAGGTGGCGCAACCTTTTAAGTAGAACCGAAACTGGGGGGAAAATGAGCAAAGGAAAATGCGGGAAATGTTCGCCTCGCCCTCACCCTCGCACAAGGCAAAGGCAATAAGCAATTGCTTGGCTTTAATGCTTCGATGAGCAAAGTGTTTCGCCTGCTTACAAGCTTTTCTTTTTCTCTTTTTTTTTGCCTCTGATTCGACTGTTGATTCGTGCAACTTCCATGTGTGTGTGAGTGTAGGTGTGTGTGTGTTGCTTGTGTGTGTGTGTATGTTGTTAAGTATACAAATGAATGAGTGCTATTTACGATTATCGTAGCCGACATTTAGGCTTAATTCACTTAGTGGTCAGTTGGCCAAAAGCTACGTAGTATTGCGAAAACGTGACGAAACACAAGCGTAAAAGTTTCGGAGAACACGATAGTAGAAGCTGCACTGCAGCATTAGCTATTACACAAATTAGTTGGAAGGGGGAAATTAGAGAATAGCAGAGGTAAAAAATCAGAATGAGAATGAGCAAAACAGACGCTAACAAAGAACTCAAAGTGGATTTTACTTTGAGCCTTCAACATGAAAGTGAAATAAATGAAAAAAAACGAAGGATTCTTTCCCAAAAGGAAACCATATAAATTTAAGAATCCTTTTCCATATTGGAGCATTCATTAGAGTTGGCTAAGTTTTAAGGTATTAAAAGTTCATCAATAAGAGGCTGTATAAAAGGGAGAGAAACATTTGATTGATTATCATAAAAATAAATTAGGCTTATTTTTAACAAACTGCGGGATTAGCCGAAACTTGATTACTTAGAATAATTTATTTCAAAGAAAAAAAATTTATTTTTAAACACCGAAATTATGGTAAAGTTTAATTAATGAATGTAGTAATACATTAAAAAATTGATTTCTTACATTAGTTAATGGAAAGGGTTAACAATAATACAAGACTAATAAAGAAGCCAGCCAAATGATAAAGCAAATAAATTTTTGTAAAATAAATGCAGCCCATTTTCAAGGAATTTGAAATATATTCAATCCATTTCCGCTGAAGGGACAGAAAATTGATTAGCAAGAAGTATTTAATTGAATGAATTTGCATTTAATAGCAGAAATAAAAGTATAATACGTAAAACAATTCATTAAAGTCAACAGCAACAAACTGGGAACGTAAATCATTTATTTTCTTTAAGGAGGCTAAAAAATTGATTACGCAGAAACATCTGATTGAAATAAAAAGTTTTAACTCTTTTGAATACCGAAAACGTGATTACAGATATAAACAACAATTAAAACAAATCAGATTGAACAAAAACAGAAGTCGTATTAAGAAACAAGCGAAATTAGACAGCAACCGGTTTGAACAATAAATAAATTTATGATAAATTCCCTCCCTTTGAAGAGACAATCAATATATTAGCAAGAATTATTAAATAGAATGAAATTGCAGTTTTAAATATAAAAAACAATTCAATTAAATTGAAAAAGGCAAATGAAAACAAGCAAAATGAAAGAGAAATACATCATTATCAAAAATGATCTCATGTTTTCCTTTCCTTTACAGTGGAAAGGACAGCTATAGCTACCAACATAACTACGTGGATCGAGTGCGTCTGGAGGATACGAACGGTAACCTTTACCAGCAGCAGCAACAACAACAGCAGCAGCAGCATCATCACGCCTCGCACCACCCAAAAACCACCCACGATCCGCGCTGTCCACAATTGAGAGCTGCCGGCTGGCGACACACGCACAAATCCGTCTCGCATCTCGATTTGGCCACCAGCTGCCACAGTGCAGCTGGCGCTGGCATAGATCACAGGCATAGGCAACTGCACCACCATCAGTCCCATCATCATCAACATCACCATCAGCATCTGCCACCGGCGCCACCTTTGACACCGCACGCACAACCGCATTGGACGCAGTGTCGCGTGGGCATCGCAGCAGCCTCTGCTGCTGGCCACGGGCAGCTGAGGAACGCACGCTCCTTGGACTACACACAGTTGGAGCGGGAGGAGAACGCTTTGGACATTGCCGAGTTCTATTGGCATTTCGATGCGGAAGCGCCACACGAACCAATCGACAACTATGCGGGTGAGTTTGATGTCTATTGAAGTTGAGGCCCATTGAAGCGAGGCAACGTAGCGAAGCAAAGTATTGCGATAGTAATTGAATTGCTTTCAGTTAATGACAGCTTTGAACCAGCCGAGTCGCCGTCTCCACCCCCAGCACCCTCACCCACAACCCCGCTGACAACAGTAGCCACAACAGCAGCAACTGACACAACAACAGCAACAGCAACAACATCAACCACTTCAACAGCAGCAGCAGCAACTGTTGGAGCGACAACCACAGTGACCGCAACGTATCTGGACTTTGGCAGCGAATCGTGCAGCTTGAGGAGATCGCGCAGCTTGGCCGTGATACGTGAGGAGACGTTTAGCGATCTGCAAATTGGTTCCGCCAACAGCAGTCGACGACGATCGCAGCTAATACCGCGTGCCCGGCTTGTTAATCGCGGTTTTTTCCGCGAATCGCCGCGGTAAGTGAATCACTTGCCTTCATCAAAATATATCAACAAAATACACTGGCCCACAAAGTTTATAGATAAAGCAAATAGAGAAATGTTTACAGTCAAATGAGGGCAATAACACAATAGATAAAGATAGATAGAATTAATGTGAACTGTAGATGAAGACTAAATTAATGTAAGGAATTAGTCACTGCTTAGATAAAGCACACTGGATAACAACGTATGACAAATCAAGCTAAGTTTGAGTAATTTCTCTGGTTAGATAACAAGATGACAAAAAAGAATTCACTCGACAAATTAATAAATGACGCTTTGAAGAACTCAGATTCAAAAAACAAGCTTTGATAAAATTTAAAAAATAAAATAAAGCTGCAATTTCGTTCATAAGCAAACTAAAAGGTTTTTAACCTTTTTCCTTTTCAACAAAAAACTTATTTCAAACCATCAAATATTAAAACAAATTAAGCTGGCCGAATCGACCTAAATTTGAATCATTTCACGTTTTAGATAACAAGGTACCAAGAAAAGGCTTTATAAGCAAACTTGATAAATACAAAAATATCTATAAAATATTTGACCAGTTTAGATTCAAACTTTGATAATTCTAGAATAAAAAGTGCAAATATTTTCTATTGCAAACTAGACAACAAAGACAATTTTATATTGCTTTTAATATTTTAATATAGAATACTTGTTTAACGTCAAATGAATACATTAATTTGCAAACAAGAAAAACTTCTCTCAGTCAACTCCATTGACTTGCTAAAAACTTTCAGAATTAAGCTGACACTTAGCATTATTTGTCTTTCGTTGGACGTGTCATCTTTAAATAATCGTAAATTTGTTCTTTAGCAAACTATGCAACAAAAACAATTTTACGTTTAATACGAGAAAAACTTCTCTTTAGCAAATTTACCTAGCACTATTTCAAATCCATTCTCTTAAAAAAAAATTTATTAAAAACACAATTAATCAGTAATACTCCACGAATTGTCTGTCGTTTTGTCAAGTAATTTGTTTGACGTGTCACTTTAAAATAATCATCTATTTGTTCTCTAGCAAACTCGACGTTATGTCAAGTATTTTGTTTGATGTGTCATCAGAAAATAATCGTAAATTTTGTTCTCCAGCTGAGAAAAACTTCTCTTAAGCAAATCTACCTATCACTACATCAATTCCATTCGCTTTCAAAGATAGTTTCATTATAAATACAATTAATCTAGCAAGGTTCAGTAATATTCCACAAATTGTCTGTCGTTTTGTCAAGTATTTTATTTAACGTGTCATCTCACAAATAATCGTTAATTTTTTCCCATTTAACTGGCACATGAGAAGCGAACGTTTCTCGTCGATGCCATGAGAACTCAATTATCAATTGAGTAACTCTCATTATAATTGCACTTTATAATTGTACTTATAGAGTAAAGCAGTAGTTAAAGTCTGTTGTGTTGTCTAGTGTAGTCACAGAGCTGCAAGTCACATCACGCATACGCCGCATAGTCCAAGTCAATTTATTTGACGGCGTCTTTTCAGTTGTTACGCGACGCTCAACAGGTTGACTCTGTGTGTTTTTGTGGTCGATTTATCGGTTTGTCGGTCGTCGATTGCCAATGGCCAATTGTGTGCTGTCATTTGGGGTAATTATTATTGCTGCAGTCTGCATTTCAGCGACCACAAAACTGCGTTTAATGTGCGTGGCAAAAGTAGCAGCCATTGTTTGGTGTGTGTTTTAGTATTGCATAACTGATATGTGCTAATTGTGTGCGGAAAAAAAATTTTTTCGCATAACTTTCAGTGTGAGCTTAGCCAAACTTTTGAGTGCCACATGATGCGCATCCTTTTTCTGATTTATGGTGCATTGCAAAAGCTTTTAGCCAGTGACAAGCGAACGTCACACACATCGCGTCCTGGCAATGACAGCTCTGACAGCGGATGCTACGCGACGCGACTCAAGCAGCAGCTTAACATCGCCCCCTCGACTGTCGTTTAATTTGCCGCAAATCGTTGCGACAAAAGTGCAACGTGAGCTGAGGTCTTAGCCCGGGGTTGTGTTCTGGCTACGCTAAATGTGTCGTCGTAATGACAGATTAGTTAAGGGCCGTGACTTCCTCTCCACATCAATCTGCCTGCAGCTATTAAAAGCAAATGTATTTAAGTCAAGTTGCAGTCGAAGCTTTGTCCCTTTGCCAGCACGTGATTCAGTTGTTTGGTTGCGTGAGTCAATGTCAATGCAATTACTAGATGAAGGCCGAAATCAGTTGAGCTTGGCAATAACTTTAAACCGACAAATGCAAAACAATGCTGTCATCATTGTAATCACAATTGTATTGCTCTTCTGCTCTCCACAGACTGCACAACAAACAACAGCAGCTACAACAACATCAGCAGCCGAGTGAGCAGCCAGACGCCGACGCACAGAGTCACAGCAGCGGCGCAACCACTTGCGATTCACATCAGCAGCAACAGTTGCTGAAGCAGCAACAGCAAAAGCAGCGACAGCGACAACAGCAGCAACAGCGCGGCGAGGCACGCGACTTTGATGTCTACTACGATAATTTGAAACGCTTGGACGCCTTGGCATTGGGTCTCAGCGAGCAGCTGCATCCGTGGCACAACGACAAGAGCGATCTCGAGAGTCTCAATTCGGACTATTTCAAGAATTCCCTACATCAGAATCACGCCGATCAATTGCAGCCGTCTTCTCTTGAATTTGAAGCCCTTGAGCAAGCAGTAACATTGCTCAGCGAGCGACCACGAATTTATCAATCGCGTCGCCAGCAACAGCAGCAGCATCGATTGCATCATCATTGTCATCAGCGGCACATTGATTTAGGTGGCGAATCCTGTCCCGAGCACAGTCAGAGCAGCGTCTTTCCAGAGACTACGACGAGCAACAGCAACTCAGACGATCAGACAGACAGTCCCTCGTTATCCGAGCAGGAATACGATCTAACACACATTGAACAGATCTTTCAGCAGGGCGAAAACGGTGAGGTTGAGGAATGCTACGAGCTGATTAGCTTGACGACCACAACACGCACACGCTTTGAGAGCAGCGAGGAAGAAGGCAACGAGCGAGAGTTGCAGCAACAACAGCAAGAGGAAGAGGAACAGAGCTTGACCACACCCACAGACACAACAGCAGCCAGCGATAGCGATGGCACTTTAAAACGCGGACACAGTGAACAGCTGGACAAACTCATTGCCTACGACTCGGTTTATTTGTCGTCCGAGGACAGTTCCGAGTGCACGTTGATTGGCGAGAGTTGCGAGTCCTTTGAGCAGCGCACAAGTCTCAGCACCGAGTGCGAAGAGGGACGCAGCTTGCTACACATTTCCATTGAGGACACGGTCTACGAACCGCAACCCAAGCAGCACAAGAAGCAAGAGCAAGAGGAGCAGCAAGCGAAACCGCAGCTAGAAACACAAATCTTTACACAGATACTAAAGATTGAACAGCCGGCAACCATTACATCGAGCACGGCGAGCAAACCTCGGATATTGAGTGTGGTCGAAAAGCGCAAGCAGCAGGAACTAAAGCAGCAGCCAGTTGCAACTGCAGTTCCGCCGGAACTGAAACGCCAGGCCACCGATACGTTTGTGGTTACGTCGACGCACAAATCGAATCTGATTGAGAATCAGTATCATAGTTTGCCGGATGTGAACATTGGCGTTAGCCTGAAAGTTTGCGAGAGCATCGACAAGGAGCTGCGGACATCGTACAATCTGCAGCGGCAACAACAGCGCAAGGAATCAAAGCGACAGAAGGCAACGACCGAGCATAGCCAAAATCAGGTGGTGACCCGAGCGGAGACTTACGATTCGATACGACGCTTTGGGCGGGCTCATCAGAAGGCCAGGCAAATTGAGTACGAGCACGAGGAGCGCGAAAGGCAGCGCGAGAAGGAAGCGTCCACTCAGGAGGCGGAAAAGGAAACGACGACAAAACCAGCAAAGGAAGCTAACAAGGTCGAAGTCAAGCAAGCGATATTCCCCGCACCCATTGAAGTGGAAGTGCGAGTTGAACAGGAGAAGGAGGAAGAGGACGAGGACGAGGAGGAGTTGCCTTTGCCACCACCACCTCCACCTTTAACAGAGGCAGAGGACAACGACAACGACAACGACGATAAGGATAATCTGTCGGTGTCAATTTCGTTGGCCGAACAGCCCAAGGAAGCGCCCCACATTGAGGTGGCGAACTTTAGCAAGCTAATCGAGCGACGCGCCCAAGAGATAAGACAACGCAAGGAGCAAACCGAACAGCAGCAGCCAGAGCAACAGCAGCAGCAATCCTTTCGCATTATTGTCACCGACGCACAGAACAATATCATTGCAACCGAGGCTATTCAAGAGGAAACCAAACCAAGCGTTAACTGCACTCCTCAACCGCCCGCAGTTGCATCTACTCATTCGCATTCCCAACGCTCTTTGCGTCGCTCGAGCAGCACCGCAAGTGGCAAACCACCCGAACGTCGTGTGCTAAGTGCTGGCGCACCAATTTATAAGGCACGACCCATCAAAGTGTTGGCCACGTCCGAGAAGATGTCACGTCCCCAGATTCTGCATGTCGTCGACAGCAGCAGCAGCAACAATGGCCACGACCCAACTGCCAACGGCAGCCTAAGACGTCGCAGCAGCGCTCGCAGCATTGCGAGTACAGTGAGCAACGCCGGAGGTGAGGTGGCCATTGAGTACCTACAAAAAGTGGATGCCGTCAAATGCTATTGGAACAAACTTGCGGCGGGCAGCGAGCCAAGTGAACCGAGTAAGCCGCAAACAATTGAAGACTCAGCTGCGAGGTTGCACTTTCAGTTGGGTGACCGCGTCACTGAAAAGTCAACACCAACTGCAACAAACTCGTCGGCAGATTATTGCAGCATCATGCCACCGTCCATAGAGATTGTAGAGCTGGGGGATGGCGCACAGAAGGCCACAATTGTGAGTGCTGCACCGGACGGTGATGATGATGACGATGAGGATGCAGCGCAATTTGATCACATACGCTACAAGGTGCTCAAGTCGCAGCAGCTGATCCGAAGCAACATTCTCACAGCGCGCAACAAGAAGGAGGCACAATTCGATGGTCTAATACAGTATCTGCAGGATTACAGTTTCCAAGAACTGCTGAGCAACAACAATGTGGTCATCGTGGAGCCAGTGCGAACCAAGATTGAGCGACCACTCACAGTGGGAGGCACAACTTCAGGTCCAACTGCCAAACCTCCGAAGTTGGTCAAACAACAAACGACGTCGGCGAAGAAGCCGCGACAGCGACAAATTGGCGGCGCAGCAGCCAAGAGGCATTTCTTCTATCAACCTGTGCGGGTTAATCGCGAACTGTACGAGGATGAGCTACCCGATCCAGATACGGTGCGCAATGTGCGTCGCTTCTTCGAGCAGCATGTGCTGCCCACTCCGGGCCAAGGCATCCTGGTGCAATCGCAGCAAAAGTTTGGCGGCTCCGCCTGCCAATTGAGTCCGAAAACCCGAAGAGCACGCGGCTATCGCTATCTCACAATCGATACGAGCTACGGCGCTGGTGGGGAGGAGCAACCCAAGGGCATGGAACTGCTCGAGGAGCACAAGGTAAAGCAGCACTGGGACAATGCGAGTCTATCGAGTGGCATCTCCAGCGGTGATTTATCCTCGCCCTGCGGCGAATGTCACCTCCGAGAACCGGAAGCCATGGCCAAGGAGACGCCGCTGATGGCCTGCAAGGGTGTCCATGTGCTGGACGTCGTAAGGCGACACAATAGCAATGCGGCCAATGCCAAGGCGAGGGCTGGCAAGCTGGCCAGTCGACGCACCTGGTGTGTGGGAGGAGGCGGTGGGGCTGCTGGCGATAGTCGCTATCGTCAGATTTACGAGCAGGCGAAACTCGAAGCGGAAGCTCAGGAGGAGGAGGAGGAGCAGCGGGAAGATAATCAACACAATGGCGATGGTGATGATGATGGCGAGGAGTATGACGATGATGTCGAGACGGACATGTGCGAGTCCTATTATGTGAGCAATGTAAGTAGAAGCAGCAGCAGCAGCTGAAGTATTCTGCCTGCAGGCAACAAGGCAACTGCTGCGTGTGGCTTTATGGACCATTAAGGACTTTTGATGGCAGCACATTAAGCTCGCTGACCACGACACAACGTCGACGCATACTAACATCCCTTTCTTATCCTGCAGGATGTGCTGGCCAAAATACGCGAATGCGGCTCCACGGTCACCTACTATGGCGGACGCGTCCTAGAGCGAGGACTGCCAACAGCAGCAACAGCAACTGGAGCTGGAGGACACTTGAATCCTCAGCTGTTGAATGGATGTGGAGAGAATGCTGCTGCCACACGCACACGCTCTCGAGTGCGTCAAATTGAGGCATGCAACGAGTGCATTGAACAGCAGCAGCATCAGGATCAGCAACAGGACTCTTATCAAGGTGAGTGTCAACTAAACTGTTCAAGCATTTTATTATTATTAAAGCATGTGTTTTTAAGGCTTTCTTTTGGTTGTTATATTTACACTATTCGCAAGCGTCTTCTTGTTTTTCTTTAACTCGCACTTCAATCAGCTTTAAATTTTGCAAATTCTGCTGCTTTAATATATGAATTTTGTCAAAAGCAACGAATTTATTGCTAACTGAATTTATTTTAGCCATTAAAGTGCATCATATTCTGAATGTATTGAATTTACTGCAGCGAATTTATTGCTAAATGAACTTAACTTAGTCATTAAATAAAAACCTGTTCATGTTTGCTGGCACCATTAATACAATTAAATGTTCATTAAATAAAAAAAAAAACAATTGTTTGCATCACAAATAAATAAAGTTGATTGAGAGCAAAAATTAGCATGTTTACATTAAACTATTTGATTTGTTTTGTTGCACCATTTTTCGATAATATTTGTTAAGCAAATTAAATTACGCAATTCATGTCATTTTGATTCTACAGCATAATTTGCACAGATGGCATTTAATATTAAATCAGAAATCTGCAATATTTTTGATTCTAAAAAAATCTCCTTTAAAATTATGCAAAAACAATTACATTAATTGCACGAAATTTCATTACAAACCCATCCAAATTGATGCTACACATTTAAAATCAATCAAATCAAAATTAAGTAAATTTAAATTAAAAATTTGTATATCATTTTTGATTTTTCGAAACCAATGTTCTTTTCCATCAAAATAATTGAATTAATAGAGCTAATTTTATTGAACAATATTCAATCAGAAAATGTTCTTAGACATTTTGTTGAATATTTTGAGAGTCAATTAAATTACGCAATTTATGCAAATGCTTTTGATGCTACAAACGTCGACACCAAAATTTGTATGAAATAATTGCACAAAATTTCATTAATTAAATCATAAAAAATGATGCGTTAAATTTATTATTTAATCATAAAATGTTTTTAGACATTTTGCACACTGGCAATTAATTTCCTACAAAATTATTGATCGAGTTATGCATATGGCAAATGACATTATTAATTTTGTATGCGAGTCAAACGTAACATAAAAATGCAATTAAAATTGAATGTTTGATTGGCTGTCTGACATCTGTCTCCATATTTACAGGTATTAAATTCAAATTGGTCAAATCGAACAGCTGCAGCAGTCGCTTGGAGCTGGCGGGCACCGAAGAGGAGGAGGCAAACACAATGGAGGATGATAACACTGAGGTGGTGCGAAAGATGGTTCATCACTTTGAGTGCAATCGGCCAACGATGATGGCCGATGGCCAGGCGAATGTGACCATCAACAGTCAAAGCACTGCGAGCAAAAAGGAAATGCTGGAGGGGACAACGTCAGTCCGACGACAAGTGACAGTAAATAATCACATAAACATGACGCCGCAGGAGTGTGAGCGGTTGCCTAATGGGCTGGATAAGCAGACGCAGTTAGAAAGAGATGAAGAGGCAGCAACAGCAACATATCAGAGTCAGGCCATGAACATACGCCTAGATTTAAGTGCGGGGCGTGGCAGTGATAAGCCCAACAATAACAGCAAAGTATGTCGCAATCGAAATGTGGATTTAGCCTACACGCTGGCAAAGCCATCACGACAGCAGCAGCAACAGCAGCCAGTCATTGGCAATCCAGGCACGCCTCTGGGCAATCAGAAATTGACAAAACAATACAATGATGCACAGGATGATGAGGCAGCAGTCGTAGTAGGAGCAGAACATGTCAAGCCATGTCAGCAGGAAGTCATTGGTCGTGAACAAATCATTGTGCCCATTGAGATTCATCAGAACCAAACACAAACGCAAATACAAACACAAGCACATGGACAGGAGCGTCGATTGAGCAATGCAAGCAGCAGTGCATCGATTGTGGACAAGACTGTGGTGCGACATTATGTGGCAAATGACAAAAGCATCTATGAACGACGCAAATACGATGAGATTGAGTTCGAGGAATTCGAGATATACGATCCAGCCAAAGAGCAAGAACGTCTAGAGCAGGAGCAGCAGCAGCAACAGCAGCAACAGGAGCAACATCAACCACAGACATTCCAGGCACAGGATGGTGTCAACTCATTGAGCCGACGACAGACAAACGATGGCGAACTCTACGATAGCCTCGACGATAGAATGTGAAGACATGCAAATAAACAAGCAACGACTCTTTTGGGTGTTGGGGTAAAACAATAATAAGAGCCTAAGCTAATCTATTTCCAAATATCCCCCCACATTATACATACGACATGTAAGCCCCCTACTTAGCTTTACTGGTAAAGCCAAAACAAAGAACTATCCAAATAATATTATACATATATATATTTTGAGCTCAATTTTGTACACATTGTAAGTTAAACACAACTAAATAAATATAACATTTATTTAATGAGCTGCGGCAGCTGTGTGCAAATTATTCATACAACTAAAAGTTGCAAACTCGATGGAGCACTCGCTAATTATACATAAAATTGTGGTTGCACAGCAGAAGTGTGGGGAAAATTAGATAATTGCAGCCATTAATTACGAATGATAGTAAACTAATCTGCTAATAGCAAATTTAAGTTATGACAAGCAGTAAAATTTAGCTAACGCCTAGAAGTAGGCAATAGAATTTGTGAATTATCAAGTTGTACTTTACAGAAAACTTAAAGATTAAGTTAGAAATCGCTTTCAGGTTTAATCGAAATTGCAGTAATTAATTACGAATGATATCAAGCTAATCTATTTATGCAAATTAAATATAACCGACGCCTAGAAGTAGGCAATATAAATTGTGTATCATAAACTGAGATTTAACTGACGCCCAGAAGTAGGCAACAGAAATTGTGAATTATCAAGTTGCGCTTTATTTACAGAGTAGTTGAATCAATTTTAAAACTGCTTCCGGTTTTAATCGAAATCTCATTGCAATCTCTTAATTCATTTTTCTGTTTGTGCATATCTGGTTTATACTCTTTCGCATCCCATGCTAAGCTACTTCTTACCGGAAGTTTCATTTTTCTTAATTTTATCATCGCTACGTTTCATCCAATTGAATAGACTCCACGACGATTTCCTTTTCACTCCTGGCTTTGCTACTGACTCTGTTATGTAGGTAATATAAATGACAGTTCCCAAACTTAATGCTAAACTGCAGCTTATGTTACTCACTACGCGTTTCGGATTTTTGCTTTTTCTCAACTTTCACGGATCCGTCTGGCTTTTGAGTCGCATTCGTCGCTTCCTTTGCAGGCGGCGCTGCAACATTTGGATTCAATTTCTGCTCAGCTTTCATTTTCATTTCTATTCTTTGTTTCTCCCTTTCCAATTCCAGTTCCATCTGTTTTCTATGTGCCTCGTATTTGGCGAGCATTTGTTTGTGCTTCTGATTTGTTCGGAACTTCGCCACTCTGATGGCGACTTCATCGCCAAGTCTATGCGCGATTTCCATATGCTGGTAAGATTTCTTTGGAAGTTTACTATCATTTGGATACTCCCACACGACTTTAACTTCAGTCTCTGGCTGTTGTGGCTGTTGCTGCTGCTGCTTCTTCTGTGTCGTCTCGTCACCCTGCGAGACCTCTGCGATGGAAACAGTAGCTCAAAATGATTTGTTTTCGACCCCCAACTGCTTATGCTAACAAGTCGTGAGACTCTTGACTCTCAATCAATTTTCACATTAAAGTCAAATATTTACAAAATAAATATTTAAGGTTTTCAGTCTCTTACCACTCAGCGATGACGGCGACGTTCCCTTTTTGTGCTTCTCCTGCTTTTTCCCCTCATCATCCGACTGCGATGACGATGAGAAATTTCTGTGCTGTAAAGATAGAAGAGAAAGAGAGAGAGATAGATAGAAGATAAAAAGTGAGTATGAGCGAATGAGATGGTTAAATTAACATTAATGACTCCATTTTGGCTTATTGATTGTGGCTTAAATTGGCCATAGATCTTTTGACTGCCAAAAGCACTCGGCGGTAATATAACGTAAATATTTATGTAAGCCTCATCCAAACGCAGGAGGAGGATTACATCAATCTCTCTATGTGTGTGTGTGTGTAGCTAGCTGTCCTTTCGGCTTGTCGGAACATCTTTTGGTGTGTGCCCTTGCCTTGCATGCTTCAACCGCTCCTAATTAAGTTAAAATGCTCCCCAGCGAAATCACGTGCTTCCCATAACGAAACGAGGAGAAAGTGAACGAGGCATGGGACACACACACACACACACACACACACACACAACACACGAAAGCCACAAAATGTAGCAACATCATGCGTTACCTTACCATCCATGCCTTATTATATATGATATGAGCATAGCATGAGTAAATTGCCATAGAACCAACTCAACCACCTGCCACTCGCATTTGCCGCACATTTCACGCCCAGTTTTGCTTTTTCTCAACTTCTCAACTTTTATACATATATTCGTAATTTTCTTCATTCTTTTCGTTATTTTTTTCATTTTATTTTTATTTTTATTTTAACGTCCAACGTTACGTATGAGCAATCACACGCACCACACAAACCTCGAAACTGAAAAGTTTCCTTTTCTCTTCACTTCTTTTTTTTTATTATTCGAATTCAGCTGGGAGAAACGCAAAATAAAATCGAAAGTCGAACTCCGCAACTGTTTACCTTGTCATTTCCCCATACTTCGTAGAAGATGAACTCACAAGTTCTTCTTATACTTGGGGAACCGGAGAATGGCAGTCAAGGAAATTGTTATAAGAACTCATAAGGAAGAGATTATGAAGCCTGCTAAGAATTTCAATAAGTGTGTCGCTGCCTGGCTGCGCAATAAAATCAGAGACAGAAAGAGAACGAAGTATTTTATTTATTTCTATTTAACTTTTAAATTGGAATTGGTAAACATTTTCAAAACTCAATTATTTATTTACAAGTTTGGCTAACTGGTTGAACAGCCCTCTTGAAAAATCTACCTCACTCTCTCTCTCTCTCACTCTTACTCTCACTCTCACTCTTTGATTGGATTTTGCGCTCAGCTTCAATCAAGCGTTTCAATAATTCAACAAACTTGCAATTTTCAGGGTCTCTCGCTAGTTGAGTAATTGAAATTTAAATAGCAAATAAATGAGGAATCGGTCGATTGGGCAACCTGCTGCAGGCACACACAACCGGACTATATAATACAAGTATAACATTTTGTAACCCTTCTTTCTACGCTGTTGCACAACCCCAATTACTAACACATAAATCATAAATCATATTCATGTTTATTCCTTTTGTTGCCGTGGGAATTGTGTGAATTGTGTGATTCGTGATTTGTGATTGCTGTTTGCACTCGAATGAATCATCGAGAGGGTCATCAGAGAGCAGCGATGGGCTTGACAAATTGACAGATTGTTGTGACAACTAGTGTCTGTATTAAATAAATGACAGGCATGAAAAATGTTAGAAAGGTGCCGGCGATGATAAGAAAAGAAAAACCACAACCAAATGCTAGAATTGCTAATAAAATTCAGAACTTGGCAAATTGAGTTGGCCAAAAGCTGTCAACCAGCATCAAGAGCCAAAAACTCTCTGGGCAAGGGCATAAATTTAACAAGCTCAATCAAAAACAAACAAACAAACAAGCGACAGCAGATACAGCTTTCGTTTACAATCCAGTTCACTTTTTGTCGTCGTGTTTTAAGTCTTCAAAAGTTTTTTTCCTTTTTTTTTTACGATCAGCCACAAGTAAATTGAAATCACGGCCACAGCGCTGTCGACAACGCGTCGGATCGGCTCAGCTTATGGCTTTAAATGAAAATGGGGGAAACGCAAACCGGAAACGAGAAATGAAAATGTTGTTTCATAAATTACACCTGCTGCCGCCGCACACAGCACGGCAAACACGACAAACACGGACTACGGACTCGACACGATGTGCCACGGCACTTGCTCAAAGTTAATTTGTGTTCTGGGGCAACTTTAAAGGGCAACCAGCACAAAAGTCATCGCAAGTCACAATTTGCGTTGGGGCGTTGTCATTTTCTTCTCTGAGCCATGCGACATGTTGCAGGAATCGCTTCATAATATGAAGAGCAACAACAACGGCGCCAACAACAATGCCACGTGCCGCCTTACCACTTGAAATGGCACAATTCGAGCCTAAGCAAGCTAAGCACAGGCAAACAACGCACAGAAAAACCAAAACCCACTCGACACAGCCGCGCTGACAAAAGAGCCTTCTCTACTTTGGTGGGGGTGAATAGGAGAGGAAGCTTTAGGGGGTAGAAGGGGACGCAATGAGATACTGAGCTGCCAAGCAGCCTAGACAATAACAATAAACAGTGTAAGTGTAGTAAACGTGCTGGTACATTCATAGTTCTCGCTCCCCTTTGCTACGCTTTTTCCCCAAATCTATTTCGCCTCAATTCAGGCGAAATCAATGCGAAGCGTTCTATCGAGTCGTAAAGTAGAACTAAGGCTGTGTATTCTAGCTATAAATTAAAGAAAAGTAATGTTTTACTTATAAGGTTGTTCAATTGGGCGAATGTTTTAAGTGCAACTTAAAAGTTGTTCTTAAAAAAGTGTTGCATACTTTTAGGCATCCAACTAAAATCATCAAAATTTATTTATCATATGTTTATGTTTAATATGTTTTATAAAAACTGAGAAATATTTCTTGTTTTTAATTTATATAATTAGAATTAAAAAAAGAAGTTTCTTGATTTCTGGTTATGCCAAAAAAAATACAACCTTTCTTTTTGTTGTTCACTTAAATTCCTTTAAACTGTTAAACTTTTAACTCTCTCTTTGAATCTATCATTAAATCGCATTATCTTTATTCTTCGTAGATAGTATTAACACTAATTCAAGTATGTATTATATATATCAACATTGTGAAATGTACTTGATATATGTATAAATCGCTTCAAATAATGTTGCTCCACTAAATTCCCATTTATTATAAGAAAGCAATTCTTTCTTGATATAAATTACAAATTTCTACCTCTACCCTTAGCGAATTCTAGTGAAATTAGCATAGATTCCGTTGCTTGGAACACACTTGCTGTACAGATTGTAGGCTGAGTCTCGGAATAGAGCCATACAACAATGTTTGCTGAGCTCGCTGCCCTCCCTTAACTTAACTGTTGCCTTGCAACCGTCGTCTACTCTGATGACTCTGCTTTCTGCTATTCGTCTCGTCTCGTCTACTCTCTACTCGGCTTTCCTTTCATTGTCCTGGCAATGGCTACAAGAGTCGCGTGTCAAGTGTCGCATGCTGGGAACTCAGCCAAGTGAACCCTTTCATGCAACTACTATTATTGTAGCTTGTTGGTTGTTGAGGCAGTTAACGCTTTTGATTGACGCTGAATGTGTAATTAAGGTAAACACATGTGTGTGAGATGGATGATGAATGAAATGGCAATGCTTTTTTAATGCTCCAATGTCTGAGTGAGTGTGTGACGTGCAAGGCTATCAACACATTTGCCAATAAAGCGTAATTGAACTTTTAAGCTTGCCTTTATGTGGGATAAAACAGAAAACAGACACACAGGCAGCATAAAAAACGCACACCATAAAAAATTCACAGCGTAAATGTCATAATACGTATACGCAATTCTCTTTTTTTGCTCCACCAATATCTTTATCTCTCTCCCCAACCCCCCCTTTCACATCTGGTCTAACATTATTTATGATTGTGACGGCGTCGTATGATTCATAGCAACGAGATTATCAAAGAAAACCGCATTCCACGTTTAAAAACATTTGACATCGGAGCTTAGTAAATAAACAATATTTAACTTATAGTATATGTTTAACAAATACGAAATGCTATCGATATGCGAAGAAAAAACTAATAAATTAGTCGCATTGAACATTTAAAAACTGTTCAAATCAGAGCTTAGTAAGTAAATATACTATATTTAAAATATATGTAAGTGTGTTTAGCGAGAAATGCTATCAATGTAATTCTATAAATAAAAAAAAACTCAGCGGTAAAATAACTAATAAATTGGCCGCAAGAGCATTGGAAGCGACGTTCATAAACAGTTGAAATCAGAGCTTAGTAAATAAATATACTATATTTGACTTATAGTATATGTTTAGCAGTTGAGAAATGCTATCGATATAGTTCTAAAAATAAAAAGGAAAACACAGCGAGGAAAAAAACCAATAAATTAGTGGCATGAGCATTAAAAGAGACGTTTATAAACAGTTGAAATCACAGTTTAGTAAATAAATATACTATATTTGACATATAATATATGTTTAGCAAGTGAGAAATGCTATCGATATAGTTCTATAAATAATAGAGAAGAAAACTTATAAAATAGCCCCATGAACAATAGACGAGATTATGAAAGAAAACGATTAACAACAGTTGAAATCAGAACTTAGTAAAGTGTATAATATACTATACATAGCTTATAGTACATGTTTAGCATGTGAGAAATGCTATCGATATGGTTCTATAAATAAAAAAAAAACTAATAAATTATCCGCATTAACATTAGACGAGATTATCAAGGAAAACGTTTAATAACAGTTAAAATCAGAGCTTAGTAAGTAAATATACTATATTTGAAATATAGTATGTTTTTAGCTAGTGAGAAATGCTATCGATATAGTTCTATAAATAAAAGAGAAGAAAACTCACAAAATAGCCCCATGAACAATAGACGAGATTACGAAAGAAAACGATTAACAACAGTTGAAATCAGAACTTTAGTAAAGTGTATAATATTTTATAGGACTATAAATAAAAAAAAAAAACTAATAAATTATCCGCATTAACATTAGACGAGATTATCAATGAATAACAGTTGAAATCAGAGCTCAGTAAGTAAATATACTATATTTGAAATATAGTATATGTTTAGCAAGCAAGAAATGCTATCGATATAGTTCTATAAATAAAAAAAGGAAACAGCAAAAAAAAACTAATAAATTAGCCGCATGAACATTAGACTGTTGTTTTTTTTTATTTGTTCTGTTCACTTGGCAAAGAGTAAATAGAAATGCTGTTCAAAAAATAAACATTTATATAGTGGGAGAGCAGGTAGATGAGAAGAAGAAAAATCGACCAAGCTGAAGATTATCAAAAAGAATATCAACGAAATGTTTTCGCAGAAGCCGAAAAGAACGCTGGCAAATACGAAAAGCAGACAGACTAAAATTAGTATGCGAAATATGTATAAGAACACACACTCGCACACACACACACACACACACACATTTGAACAGACAGCACAGTTGTCGAAACGATATTAATGTAGAGAGAGACAGAAGATAGCTGTACTAGATAAATGAAATGGATTTTTGAGAGCACAAATCACAAGGCAACGAGAACGAGCAAAGCAAGTGCAAAGCATTTGTACAATTTGTCGCCCCGTCATAATTCACAAGAAAAGCGATAAAAACATTCGAGCAAGAGCGTTGGGGGTTGGGCCAACATTTGACTGTCTGTTTTACGGGTTATAAACATGGCCAACATTATGCCAGCCATCTGCATATAATCGCACCCAAAAGCAACTGCTATTTCTAGTCGCTATCTCTCTCTCTCATTATCAACTCTCTCAGCGATGTCTGCGTCTAACACTATGTCTAAGGCTTATATGGCTTTATGGCCCATATTTCGGGTGTGTTGACCTCAGGAACCGAAATGCATGTCGTGGGAATTATGCGACGACGCATTTAACCAAAACACATTTGAATTATTGCCTTAATGTGGCAACGAGGCGTATGTGTACTCACCGACTAGACGTGTTGCATATACGCCGCGTTGTACGCGCGCGCGCACACACATGTTTATTGTCAATTTTTGGTTGCCAAAAGGCAAATAATTTGCCTAGGTAAGAGCGGGAAGCCCACTCTTAATTGAAAATGCAAGTTAATTAAAGCGTAATTGAAGACGAGACGCGGAAATGGGGCACGAAGGAGTGGAAGGGAGGAGCAAGGGTTGCACGCGCACTAAAAGGAATTCCATGCTAGTAGAGCGGCAAATGTCAATATCAGTTTGTAGTTGGCTTTCATGGGCGCCAGCTGTAAACTTAAACTACACTTAAAAGCGGTCTGGTCTGCGCACTTAACACCTTATGCTCAATGCTCAACACTCACACTCAGTCGACAATTTAAACACTCTCTGAGCGTAAATGAGGAGGAGCGGTCGTAAAACGTAAGCCAGCAATTATATAAAGCACTCGTAATGAATGCCACATTAAACTATAAACTGTTGATGAAAACTTGCAACACACTCCTTGCTATCAATATGGTCCACCCGCTCTTGTTGCTCTTGCTGCTGGGAATAGGCAACATAAAAAGCAGCTTAAAGTCAAACATTGAAACATTTTTATATGCATAAAATAATTCACTTTGCACATTAAAGAAGACAGCAGCAGAAGCAGCAGCAGTAAAGAAAAAAATGTGCCAAGTGGGAAAGTGCAGGACAATGAAAGACCACGAAAGGAAAGCAAGCTGCCAACGCCTAGAAAATCTGCACGAAAAATATGTTCGGCTTTATGCCCCCACTCCACGAAAAGAGAATAGGGAAAAGTGCCACTTACATATTGCCAGCCATATACCATATCCCTTTTGGCAGCGCGATAAAGTCTCTTCGTATGTCTTTGTGTGGCACACAAAGTATGGAAGAACATGTCTGTGCATTTCTCTTGAGGCACGAGCGATTTTAATTTGCTTACAATTAGATAGAATGGCATTAGGCAAACTCTGGACCTTGGGGGCCTCAACACACACAAAAAACGAGAGAACACAAATAGAAGTGCGCCAAGGACACGCCCCAAAAAACCCCAAAAGACAGGCAACGGCGCGTGATTATTAACAGCAGGCGATAAAAATATAAAAAAAAGAAAGATAAAATACAAGAGCAAGAGCAAAGGCAAGTAAAAGAAGCAATGCCTGTCATCTCCTGCTCTTCCGGAGCTAAGTGGCCCACAAGCTGTGCTGTCGACTAAAAGGACATGCAAACGACATAATTCAGGAACATTTTAGTCATAAACAAGCTGAGAGACCTAAATGTGGCATTAGCCACGAGGCGCGCTTGCAACGCATTGCAAATACTCTCCACAACTAAGCTGGATAATCTACAGATGGATGGAATAATAAAACGACTTTACTCTCTGTCTATTTCTCTGCTTATCATTCAAGTGCAGTTCGCATTATCTGAGGCCACTTGAAACGGAATATTTGTGTGACATTAGTTTCACTTCAATTATGATAACAATGTTTATCAGTTGAAATCTAATTTTAGGTGTGGCTCTGATAACAAATATTGCCGAAAAAAGCAAATAAAATAATCTGCATAAAATACGCAATAAATAATTTAATGCTAATTAGGGCAACCATGAAAAACCAGTTAACACCCCGTTTAGGGTCTTCTTCTTTGTGTATCCAACGGAATGCAAAATCAAAGGCAACGCCTGGACAATTTATGTAGCTCATTTTGTGGCAAGTTACTTTGGAAGTGAAAAATTTGCATATAATAGCAAAATTTGCACTGTCGGGGCAGGGACCGAGCAGCTGACACTTCTTGTCCTGGGACAACACAACACAATAGAAGGGAGAGGTGAGTCTTAGACACGTTCTGAATTATTAACAGGCTTTTTTATGCAGTTAACTTGGGACTTTTCGTCCCCACTCTAACCTCTGCCCCTTTGTTGCCCTTTTTGTTGCCTAGACCTTTTAAATTCCCCCAGAAAATTTATGCAAAAGATTTTGTTTAGAGCGTAAATAGGAGTGTAGATCCCTCTCGCATAGCACTTACAATCCAAATATTTGCCATATAAATTACAAGTCGAAAACTGTTTGGGCGGGGTGTAACTGTTTGCTGTTGCTTCTTGTTGTTTGCCCAAGGCATTATCACCAAGCGAACCAATAAATTGACTTTAAATCTCAGTCGAAAGTTCAGCCCAGATGTTGCGAGCCCATTTACCAATTGCGATAAATTATGCTGCCTCGCATTGAAATGTTTTATGGCAAGCTCTCAATTCAATTGCCACCCCGATTTAATGAAGCAGAACACAAGACAATTGTCAGCGTAATGCATTAAAAATTCAAAACTTGCCGACACTGATAACACACAGTTATCAATTATTCGTTAACAGTTAACAGCTGATAAGTGAAACCGGCAAAACAACGCCGCGAGTGAGAAAAACAATTGAAAGTGGTTTACAGTTTAGCAAGCACTGCTTGAAAATTGAATTTCAGTTACTCGTGCTACAATTACATTTAGCTGCAACATGTGCTTTTATGGCAGCACTTGTTCGAGGGCGTTGCAACACGTTGTTGTTGTCGATTTAAACGCGAAGTCAATAGCACGCAATGGCAAAGCAATTGAGCTGCTGACGCTAAACTGAAATGGCACACTCGACAGAGAGACACGACCACGCATGCCACACGCCGCTTGCCACACGCCACAGGCCACAGTCCACAGATACAAACGTATCTGACAGATACATAAATATAATAACGAGCATTACACGAACTTTACCAATATAACGATGCAACTTAATGAGCTCCCTCACCTGTCACAACTTTCCTGACACATCCTCCCTCCCTCCCTCTCGCCCAGTTCTTTGCTTTCTTCATAAGATTCATTAACATTAATTAGACGCGAAAGTATCTCCCTCTCTTTCTTCCCGTATCTCCCTCTCTATCTCCTACATATGCAAATGTTTTTGCGCTAGCTTCCTACGTATTTTCAAGCTAGATGAAAGATTTCGGTGGCCTGATAAATGTGGGAAAACGTGCACAAGTTTCCAAAGCCAAAAGCATTCGAAGGCATGATGCCCAGGAGAGCTTCGCTCTCTCTCTCTCTCTCTCTATCTGGCGTAGAAGAGGTTTTCGGGGGTGTTGTCTAGCTCGTATAATATGCAGATTTGCTGCGGTTGCTGTTTGTGAACGAGTTAAGCCAAAAGCTTTTTGTGGCTGTTCCAGCCCTGCTTCGTCGTCTTCTTCTTCTTCTTCTTATGCTTTAAGTTTGCCCATTAAACGCACATTTTTGCTGATCTGAACAATGGCAAAAAAGTCGCTTTCTGCTTGGGATTATGAAAAGTTGTTGCCAACTGTAGACAAGCATCTGCCTTAATTGGCCAGTGAAGCTCAAAAGCGCAAAGAGCACACACCAAAAGCTTCAGCTTAAGCAAACTTAACTCTGTTAAAGATAATAACTAAACGAGTGATTGCTTGTAAACAAACAAGTGTGCCCGACTGTAAAATGCTTGTCAACAACATGGCGGAAATGAAAAGTATTAAGTGTGGCCAAAGCTGCAACAAAATTACTTTTTGAAAGATTGTTGTGCGGTCAAAAATAATATATTATTGATATATTTAATTAGTACACATATTAAATATAATGTCAAAAGAATATTTAAGAACTACAAAAATATATATTAAGAATAATTATTTTAAAAGATTGTTTATTAAACATTAATGATAAGATTCACTTTGATTTTAAAAATTTTAAAACTAAAAAAAAGGAATCTACTTTGAACATTATATTTAATATTATTAGATACTTGAATTATTTTTCCGATTCAACTCATTTTAAAATCCCACAAAACTATCATACTCCTTTCCCCCATAAGTACCAGGTAAAATACCTAATTGAGCAAGACTTAATGTTTGCAGCTATTCTAGCATAAAAGACAAAATTAGCTGAAGTGTAAATTGAAATCATTCAAATTTCCAATTTACTTTGATAACCAGGCGAAGAGTGCATAGCTTAGCCGAGCTAAGCCTACAAACAAGATAGTATAGCATAGTAATTGTATAGTAACAGACATCTTGGTTGCATAATGACAAAGTCACGTTCTCCCGCTCTCTATCTCACTCACACACACACTCTCGTGCCAATCGATAGTCGGATGCATGCGATCCGATAGCTTTCCAGTGCCATTTGTTAAGCTCGCATAAATTTTAAAGTGCAATCGAAAGCTCAGCAACGAAACAGGTGCTTTTGTCAAGAATGCCATTTGCATAATGTTAATTTTGGTATCGTTGTTGTTGTTTGCACATGCTGCTCTGTGGATTTAAACGGCGGGATACGCACACACACACACACACACACACACAAAAACACACAAACTTGCGTGAATCAGTGTATAAGCCCGTGCCATAATCAAATATCAATTGCAACGGTTTTTTGTTTGCCGGCAAAGGCAAAAATTAATTTATAGCGCAGCACGAAAATAATTGTGGACCGAGGCCACGCCCCAAACTCCAGCTGAGCTGGGCAACAAAAATAAACAAAAGCTGTAACAACAACAAACAACAGTTAAAATCAACCAACAATGCATGAACCCAAAATCCATGCACAGCAAAACGGAATTGAACAGACTGCTAAACAGAAAGACGAGAGAGAGAAAGATGCTGCAGGACTGAATACATGGGAAGGGAAGGGGAAAGGGAGTCGGTCTTTGTTCTAACATACATTTTGTGTTGTGCGGCAGACCGAATGGCGCCAATAAAACTTTTTATGCCAAGCGGCGAACGCGAGAGAGAGGGAGATAGCAGACAACAGCAGAAACAGCAACAAGAACAACGACAACAAATACAAGCACAACCACAATAAACAAACATACCAATTTTGGCGAGGATGAAAATACAACTTTAGTTACAGTTAGGCACACATAAGCTTTAAGAGTGAGAGCACAAAAAAAAGTGGAGCAGGAACGTGCGTTACAAAAATTATGGCAGGCCCAGGCAGCAGCTGAGGATGCGACACACCCTGTGCCAAAACTTTTTGACTCACATGTATGCGAGAGAATGAGTGTTTCGATATGTAGCGTGCTTTTGGCAATGCAATCAATGATTTGTGTTTTTTCTTAGAACTGAACTTTTGTTGACTTTAATCAGTTGCTCAAGCAAGCTAGAGGGCGGAACTATAAAATGAGAGTGCAAAACAAATGTAAATTAAGTGGCACTGACTACAAAATAACAACGTCACGGAACTCAGCAAATAATAATAATATCTCTCGCGAATATCAAAGGGGACACGACCCTAGAACCCCACTCAGCTGATAAAACTGTTTTTTTTTTTACGACCATGCTTTGACACTTTCAGTCAACATTTTGTTTTGTCGGCTTGTAGTATTTGTTCTCGCTATCCCGCTCTTCCACTCCCTTTGTTAAATAGACAAGTGGCAAGGCAAACAAAAGTGCTCGTCCCATCTCTGTCGCCCTCTCGCTCGCACCCTTTTGCTCTGCACAAATAACGGCGAATTTAATCATTTTGTATGCAAATCGTGTTTGCCATAAAAGTACATGTTACGGGCCAGACAGACAAAACAGACAGACGGTGCAAACGACTTGTTTCTTTCTGCCTTTCTTTCATTCTCGTTTCGTTCTTTCAGTGCGTTGGCTGTTAAATGTCTCACCTGAGACGAGCAGCTGATAAACATATCACTTCTATACAAGAAGTCAAATGCAAATATGTATGGGCTTAACTGAGGGGGTCGGGGGGATGGTGGTTAAATGATTCACAGCTGAGTGCTTCAATCGAGACTTTCCACACAGTCATCGTTCCATGTGAGCCGCATCAATTAGGTGAGTGAATGTTCAGGCATACACAACTCAGCTGGTAATTCTCACTGTTCCCCCCCTCACACACATGGCCAGTCAGAGAGCTCAAAGATAAACCATTTCTGACAGCTTTTTCGGTTTGTGTTGAGTGAACGAGGCACAGCACAGGTGCTAAGCTTAAATAACACAACGAAATGAGAAACGCACACACACAAACTTCAAGAGAGCAAACTTCAAATCAAGTTTTGCACAACTCAAAGAGAGTGGAGAGCGGCTCGTCTTCTTGCTCTCACTCACTCTCCACAACACAGCAGAATAAATGCGTAAGAAACAACAACAGCTGACAGCATGTAAGAAACGACGAGCAGCATAATAGAATGTACAAATACGTAAAGTAAGTAAAAGTATGTTATATACGAAAGTGAGTGTAATATATGTGTGTTTGTTTGCTTTTTGTTCTCTTGCATAAATTTTAATAATTTAAAAAATGTGCCCACAAGCATTCAGCGAGCACACGCATGTATAACAACATACATATACATATGTATATGGTGAGATATATGTACTTAATGTTATACTTGTTTTTGTGTATATTTTTATAATTTTGATAGTCGCCGGCAGCCGGCAGCGACGTCAGCAGAGCCAGCGACAGCTGCTCCCCCGGAGCGACACGCGCTGCACATGTTCACATTTATGATTGTGATCTCTTCTCTTATGTGTATGTGTGTAATCACAGGGTGTTCTTTGCTGTACTCACCATCAGTGCAAAAGATGTTGTGACCGGCGGCGTTAGCCGCAGTCCTCCATGCCTGAAGCGACTCGCGGGTGCGCGACGCAGGAGCAGACTCGCTGTGCTCAGTATTACGGCACCGCGCCTAGACATGCTGTGGTGGCTGGGAGGGGGGGCGACGGATAGAGAGAGAACGCTTGCTTTGCAAGATCACAGTGGAGAAATAACAACAATGTTTGTGCTTGAAGCAACAGACGCACACACACGCACTCGCAACACGCACACTGCGAACAATCGAAAGAAGGATGAATGACCAATGGGCAATGAGTAATGTCCTCTCTCCCTCTCTCTCTATCACCTTTTGGGTTCGGTTCACTGTGCTTGTATTCACTGTTGTTGTTGTTGTCGCTTGTTTAACTAATTACTCAGCGTATAAAAATTAAAGACTAAGTTTACCATAATTTTGCGAGGGAAGAGAAAATTCTTTGAAAATATGAATTTGGCAATTTTGACAGCAAGACAATTACAATTTGAGAAAAAAAAACAACTGCAATTTGTATTTTGGCATTGTTTTCAAGGCAAGCTGAGCATAAAATGCAACAGTGCCACAACAGCAACAACAACAGCAATAAGAATAAGCAGCAACAAAGGCGGCGCCAAAAGGTGGAAAGACGAGAAACGCAGACAATGCGCAATGCCAAAAGCGGTAACAGAAAAAAAATAAAGTTACCGGTTTTCCTTTAATTCTGCGAAATTCACTGGCAAACAACAAAAACGCGGCACATGTTCTACACAAAACACAAACAACGTTTTTAGAACAACTTCTCAACTAATTGATAGCAGCTTGCCAATTTACCAAATTTAATTACACTCTTCTTCTTTCTTTTTAGTAGCGGCGGCTTTTCCAATCAACCTGCACTTTGCACTTGCACACTTCACTTTTTCGGATATTCCAACAATACAGAAGTCACAGCGACTTTTTTATTACCGGATAGTATGCTGGGGTGGCACGTGCTGCTTTAAATAATATTATTTAATTGTGCGGTTAAATACAATATATGTGAAAGCTTAAGCTTAACTAGTAGCCGCAACACGCTAAACGAACGCCGAACTCCGAACGCCAACCGCGCGCGTTAAAGTGTGATAACAGACTGCTGTTAAAATACAATTAGGCTGTTAGACCCCTTTTGGCGCACACGCAAGCACCCAGTTCGAAAATTCGATAACAGCTGATTTGCCTGGGATATGATTCGACAAAGGCGAATACGCTGTTGCAAGTAGCGTAATTAATCAATAACTTTTTCTACAAATCTGTGGTATTATTAACAGATAGCAGAACATATTGTCTACAAATTCGTAAACATTTCTTTAAACAAGTTTATAAAAAATGTAATTTCAACATGGCAGGTGGAGCTAACATTTGCATTGTATGAGCAAGCTGTTAACTAACAGTTTCATTAAATGGGCAGCACTTACATGCACGAGCTGCCAGATCTGATTATTTAGATATGCCAGCACTAGTAAAGACACAAACCACTGAAGTTAAAATTCAGTTAAAATGTTGTTGGCTTTTTAAATTCTAGTACAGTAACAAATAGTTCAAAGGACGCATCTAGCGCTACAGGTGTGGTATATTTGTGCCGATGTAAAGCAGTATATTTCAACATGCGGTCACGCTGATATCAGTCTGTAACGGTTTTTTCAAAAATGAAGAACACAGTGAAATCGTTTAAATTTTCGCTTTTATTATTGTCGCATTACGAATCTAAACTTGAACTAGTTTTAATATATATCCAACTATACAATATATACTATATAGAGCTTTGCTTAGTGCGTTAAACATACAACTAGAGGTTTTTCTTTTTGTATCATTTGCATTTTCATTTGTTAAGCATTTTTGTTTTGTTTACTCTAAAAACATTTATGTTACACTTAATACAAGTAGCAGCCTTAGCAATATTTATTTATACATATGCAATTAAACTAGATATTTAACATACATATATTTATAGCACTCGTAACTGCAGATCTAGAGAGAATATTTCTACAGTTTTGGCATGGATTAAAAATGTTTATAAAATATAGTATACACGAATGTTGTTGTTGCTGAAGTTGTAAAATCAAATATACAATGTATATTTAATAATAAATTTTTTTTATAAGTAGATTTCTTGTTGGTTTTTTTGTTGTTGTAGTTGAGGTAATAACGAAATGAATCAAGTCGAGTTAATTGGGCGCATAATATAATTGTAAACTGTACACATAAATTGATTCTGATTTATTTATTTATTTATTATTTTTGCAGTTTCGCGTTCTTTTTTTTTTGTTTTTGCCCCCATCTAGATCAACATTTAAACAACTAACAAAGCGCATAAAATGCATTTATTTATGCAATTATTCATGCTGCCTCTCTTTGAATTATAATGCCACACGCACACAAACATACACACACACATGCAAACACTATCATATAAGCCATTATTTACATAATACAACGCATTCACACTCACTCACACACACACATACACGCTAGTTAACTTTTTTTTTCTGCGTATTTTACAACACTCAACTGACAATTGCAGCGACATCATTAACTAACACCAACAACAACAACAACGAAGATAAACTACAACAGGATTTATCATGCACAAATCTGCTAATTATGTTTCTATTTTGTTTTTTTTTTTTTTTTTTTGTTGCCTTTGTTTTAGTATTTTTGTTGTTTTGTGTTGTTTTGCGTTTGTTCTGCTGCTGCTGCTTATCTTAGTTGTTGCTGCAGCTGCGCTGCTGACGTCGCTGCCTGTGCCTGCTGTCAACACTATTGCTGCTGCTGCCGTCGACGTCGCTGTCAGCTGCGCTGTGCACTGCTTTGCTTTGCCTAGTTTCAGGCATCGTTGCTGCCGTCGCCTCTGCTGCTGCCGCTGCCACAGCTGCTGCCTCTGCCGCTGCCGCCAATTGCAGCCAATGCAATTGTTTCCTGAGTTTTGCACGCATTTTGCGATATTTGTTGCCGCCATATCCAATTCCGTAACCAATTCCTATGCCCGTTGCACCGTCACCGCCACCTCCTCCTCCTGCTCCCCCGCCGAAGGCAAACAGCTGCTATCACGTGCCCGTGGACAAATCATCCTTCAGCCATTGTGGTATCGGTCGCGATCCGAGCTTTTTCAGCAGCTTCACCAGCGCCGTATTGTGATTCAAATAGTAGCTGCAATCGGAGAGAGTGAGATAGAAACAATTAAAGTGGCAGCAAAAAAATTGCGATAGCAACATTTGCATTTCAAATTTTCGAGCTTTGCAAAAAGTTCGCCCAAAGCGGCTTTCAACGTTGTTTGTTAGCTACCTAGCATAGCTTCTACTACTAGTGTGTTAGTCCGCTCTAATTAAATTTCGTAAGTCCGCCTAAGCTTTTTATTAGCCACCCTCCTCTCCTGACAGATTGTTTTTGTTCGTTTTCTTTTTGTAGTAATTCTGCTGCCTCGCTGAGCTTCAGAGCATTAAATCGCCATTAGCGTTGCCACCTGGCAGGCAGTTTTGATTAAGGGTGGCAACACTCACACAGCCTTCGCTTAGCTTTCTCACAGCTTCTTTATGCTTCTTATTTATTTGATTTAACTCATAGGCTTACATTTTAGATTAATCTTTTTGATAATATTTTATTGAAGTTAAATATAATATTTTGTAAATACTTTTTTTTCAAATATTTTTCTTTAATTTCATTGAGTTGTCTTGTCTTAAAATATACATCTACATCTGTATATTCACTTTCTTTTGTAAAATAATAAATAAATCAACTTAATCATTATCAAATGCCATCTCCAGACTATGTCCTTCACATAACATTTTAATTTTTGTTTTCGTTTCTTAAAAAAATGTGCTAATATCCCTCTTTCATTTTATTTTTTGTCGAATTCCTTCCAAATAAAACAACTTTGACCAACTATATTAATTTGAATTCCACCAACATATTACACATTTTAAATTCGATGAAGAAAGACTGATATTTCATTCATTTATTTTGTATTTCTAAATTCATTCTCGTTGCTTTTACTCAGAATTGATCAACATTTAAAAGGGTCTCTCGCAGTCGAAACTCAACTGTTATTTTCCTCATATATTATGTATTTCTTAATTCTTTAATCATTCAATTTTAAGATTCGTGTTGTTTTTACTCAGAAGTAATCATTAACTAAAAGGGTCTTCCGCAGTCGAAACTCAACTGTTATTTTCCTCATATGTCTTCGCAAAATATTCGCTTCTACATATCTAAGTAGCCCTTTCAAAACTAGAAGTACGTAGAACTGTTGTCTAATCGTTGCCTCTGCTATTCTGTCATATCGTTCCCCATTTTGGAGCACTCATAGGAAGGCTGTTAACCTATTTTGGTGGCAGTATACGAGGAGTTTACATATGTGTGTGTATCACTTTTATGTTCGTGTTCATTTCGCTGTCGTTTAACTGCTGTGAATCACTGAATATAAAAGGACTCTCTCTTATTCGCAACATTGCTATCCTGCCAAACTGACAGCTGGCATCCCGAATCGTAGTTGTACAGCAAAGTGCACTTTCCATGGCCACAGAAACTTCATTCATCCCAGCTCAGGCCTCTTCCACCTCTTGCTTCACTTCACTTTCCCTTCAGCTACTCGCGCAACTATTCTATCTACCGTTGCACACACACGAGCCCTCACACATACACACACATGTGTGTTCATTAATCCTTCACTCAAAGCATCGTCGTCGTCGTCGTCATCTGTCTGTCGCTTGAAAACCAACCCAAATCACTCATACGACCCGTTTTTCCTCCTCCTATTTTTTTGTGTTTTACGCTACGTTTTTTTACTATGTCGTTGCCACACATTTTGCTAGCCGATTTGCTGGCGACGAGTTTTACTTACCGCTGCAACAGCTTGGCACTGCGCTCATCCATCGCTGGATATTGTCGCCCCTTGGACTTGCCGAGGCATTTATTGCGCTTCTCGCTGACAGCCTGGCAGTAGAAGCCCTTCTTCACATCGTAGCGCAGGTGATTGGAGTAGTCGAGTTGCGGCTGAATTTTGATGAAGCGCTGCAGCTCGTTCATCACATCGATGGGATTGAGACGCAGCTGCTCCCCATCGATGATGTGCACCTGCTGTGCCGGATAGTAGGCCAACCAATGCTCCAGATGCTGAGCGTATTTCCCCGGATTCAGGCATCGATTGCGTAGATCCTTCAGTGCTCTCGGCGCCGAGTCGCTTGCCGTTATGACCTGCCACAGACACACACGCAAAAAAGAGGCAAACAAACATTAGTTAAACAAGCCACAGCCAGGTTGATTTGAAAAGTTTGCCGATTGCTTTGCCACACAGACAAAACAGGTGGCAAGAAGGTGACATGATGGAGAACACGTGTTAAGCTTGGTCAACTAAAAATGCTGCAATCGCAATTGAGTTGATTTCAACTTGCCACTTGCCACTTTCCAGTTTCCACATGCCACACACGCTGAGAGGCATCACTGCATGCAAATCGAAAAATGATGCCGACAACTTGTTTTTCCTAAAGCTCACATTAGTCCACAGCAAGAGCAAGAGCAAGAGAGAAAGAGGCTTGGAGGCAACTCTTGTGTTGCAGCAAATGAAATCGAAAAGCTATTTTGTGGTGCACCAAATGAATTTTCCATTTCTCTTGCCACAGAATACCACCGATCTTTCTCTCTTTGTATGTGTGTGGATGCAACTGATAGGTATTTTCATTAGACTTTCCATGCAGAAGTATTAATAGTTCAAGTTGCCTTTTGCAGTCTCGAAAAGAAGCTTTGCCGCTCTCAAAGCAAATAAAACGCTTGCCAACTGCATTTGTATCTTTCTTTCCATTATTCAAAAATGTAGCAAGGCAATGCAAACAAATACTTTTTAAATCTCAATGAGTTTTGTGTGCAACACACGACTTAATTGCATTTAAATTTAATCTATTAGAGTTTCTGACTGTTTATTATTCATTTCAAGCTTGAATCGATTTTTTCTTCTTCAAAGCTCATTTAATTGTGTTTCTCTAATATCTTTAATTTTATTTATGAATTTCAAACAGTTGCTCAAATTATATTAAGTTCTTTTCATTGTCTTTTTTTAATATCCTTGCTTTAATCTATGAATTTATTACGATTGCTATTAAAATCATTCTGGAAACATCTGTATTTATTTCAGGAAATATATCTCAACTATTTCTGCTTTTGCATATGACATTGCTCCCATTATTTACTTCGTTTTTCTTATGTGTATCTCTGCAGTTTGCATTTCTGTTTTCCTGTTTGCTTCTCTACAAACATATTTGTATCTGTCTCCATTGAATAGCAAAGCATCTCAATCTATAATAGTTGCACAGTTGCAGTTACTGTAATTGCAAGTCGACACAACTGCACAACTGAAAATCCAACTGCATTGCTGTTTGTAATATTTACAAATGCATCGATGTGATTGAAATATATCTTCAAATGCAAATATAAAAGTATATATAAAAATATACAAAGATTTTTTGCATTTGTTGAAGCTCTTATGTTTATTTTTATGACCTATTTTCAATACTTCTTTCTTCGATTTATATTAACGGTATATATTAAGTAATTTCAAACTTGTAGAACAATTCTTTAAAACTTCCATATTCTCGCTCAATATTTAAATAATGTTTTATTTCTAAAGTAAATAAAGCATAATGAACGTTTTTCTATTCAATTTCGATGTTGGCTTTTATTTGTATCTTAAAAATAACTCCCAATAAATAAAGTTTAATGTATATTCCATATATAAAAATAAAATTCGTTTTCAAATTAAATATAGTTTCTCATTTTATGCTCAATAAATAATATTTATAGAGCTTTGTCTGAAACTAACGAGTAATATGTATTGATGAATAAACACTATTATTATTGAGAGCTTGCTGTATTTAATTTCATTCCTAGTTATTTAGATTTGAATTTATTTTATAAATTGAGTGCATTTAAAATGGCTTTATTATTCAAATGAAAAAATGTGTTCACATATTCCTTTTGAATTATTAATCTAATCTATAATATATTTTTGTTGGCTATCTCCGCAACGAATTTGCATGCGTTTTTTTAAGTGATAGCTATATATAATATGTGTCAAGGTTTTTATAAAGGAAAATTTGGACTCTTCTATTTATAGGTTTCTCATAAATAAATAATTAGTTTAAAAATCTAAACTTGGGCCATTAATCTATGAAAAAACGGCTATATCAAAGCGTACAATAAATAAAATGCGCTTTGTTGTAGAAGATATTTAAGAAATATATGCTTTTTTTCTTATAGTAAACAGCGAACTGCGTAGTTCTGCTAGTTTTAGGAATATCACAATATTAAACATTTTTACTATAAAACAACAAAAGTAGAAATATGAATGTGAATCTGATGTGCAATTTGAATCTTATATTTAACTGCCTTTTTCCATATTGAAGATTTAGAAATATTTAAAAACATATCCTCATCTACAGCTGCATTTATTTACCAAATTAATAAATGTATTTTTTGTTTTTTTGTACTTTTCCCTCAAGACAGACCAATTTCTAAATGTATCTTCATGTTTTCAACCCAATCAATAAAAGTATGTAGTTTTTTTATATTTTGTTCATACATTCTAAATCGTATTCTAAACATATGAATATGTATCTGTAACGTGAAGACACATTTCTATCTTCAGGTTTCTTATCCACTCAATAAAGTAAGTGTTTTTTTTTTTACTTCCCTCTATTTGTAGATATAACTTGATCTGCTTTTATTATAATCTGTCAATCTATGCAGTATCTATAATAGTATCAGTCATATTTGTAATCCCATTTATTCTGATATTTATTTCTTTTTATTTTATGTTATTTTTAAATACATATATGTATATTTTATTTAATAATAGCTTTTCATAAGCTGTCACTCACCTGATAGAAACTGTAGTTGTTGGCGATGATGTCCCCGTGAGCACGTTGATGTTGATACCAGGAGTAAGCGCGCTTCGCAGGAGAAATGAGGATGGTGACGATCTTAGCATGGGGCAACAGAGCGTGTGCACGCTTCGGCACCGCTTCGCCATCGAAGTACGTGGCGCTCTTCTCAAACATGAAGCGGGGCGAACCCACCGAAGTGGGCATCGGGGAACTGGTGTTGGGCAGCGACTCCGAGGGGAAGAAGTCCATGTACCAGTCGAGGCCGCGATAGTAGTTGTTGCCGTTGAAGAATTGCACCTCCTCGAAGGTCTCGGGGCTGGGAATATTGCTCGCCACGCTGCCGTGCATCGAGAGGAATGTGTAGAGCGCTGTGGTGCCCGTCTTCTGCGGTCCAATCACCAGGAACTTGGGCAGCGAATCGCAGTTCTTGGTCTTTGACCAGATCTTCTTGTGGCGCGCATCATCGCAGGGATTGCCCCAGACGGGATCCACCTCCTCGGGATGCAGGCGAAAGTACATCTCGGCTAGCTGAATGGGCGGCGCTGAGGCGAGCTTCAGATTCGTCCAGCACTGCAGGAACTTGATGACCGATTGGAATGTGTAGAGCGCCAGGCGATCGGAGCCATAGTTGGACATGTGAGTCATGAATATGTTGATGGGATTGTAGACAATCGTCTGAAAGAGTTCCCCACCCTGTATGGACTCATCCAACTTATCCCTTCCACCGGGATAGCGGTCAATGTACATCGTATGGGTGAATAGACCACAAGTTTGACGCGGTAACACCATAATATTGCGATGAATGAAACCTCGACGGAGTCGCGCCGGACGAAGATGCGGATACTCCTCAGTGGAGGTGACCTTCACGTTCCACACTCGCTTCCAGGCGTGATAGAGCAACTCGTGTGCGGGATAAACGCCGGAGTGATGGGGGGAAATCGAGTAACCCGATGAGGTCGGTATGTTGTGCTCCTTGGCGAAGGCGTAGTTCAGCTGCATCTCGCCCATGAGGAGCGTGAGGTTGTCGTAGAGATGCGGCTGCTGATGCTTCCACATGTGCGAGAACCAATTGAACTCCTGCACATTCTGCAGCAGAAAATCATCACCGAGATTTTCCTCCCGTGTGCCATGATGATAATACTTCCCAGAAAAGCCCAGATTGAAGCGAAAACCCGGCACCATGCCACTAATAATTCGCTGTGTTGCAATCAACGCACGTACATCATCCGGACGCAATCTCGTGCCCTTTTCGCCCACGAAGATGTCATCGATGTCCACCAGGATCATGCGCTCCAAACTTAGACTCAACTGTCCATGGCTGAGGTAGCTGAGCGCATCGAGAAACACAAGACGATGTAGCCAAAAGCGCAAACTGCTGCCGAAGAGCACCCGTTGAATGCCATCCAATTGACCGCGATCCTGCAACACGGTGGTAAGTGGCAGTTGCACCTGCCCCACACTATCCGCTGGATACTCCTGGGTGTTGCGTTGTGCCCACTCCACCGGTTCGTAGGTGCTGTGATTGTGCTGAAACACAGCCCAATCATCGCCAGGCAATGCGCCCCAAGCTGTTTCGCCAGCTCGCGTTAGTCGCAGCACCGAAGAACTGGGATTGAGGCTCGCATCTCGCAGCCGGAGATTGGTGTGTATGAAGAGCGGAAAGTCACGCAGTTGAGCGCCCACAAGTGTCTCCTCGCTGGGACTGACGAAGCCCACAATGCCCACGGAGTATTCGCGACAGTATTTATCGAGCAGTTCACGATTCCACTTGTCCATGTTGAGATATTTGTCCAGATTCTCGAACACAATGACGCCATAGCGACCCTTGTCCAGATTCGTCAGCACTGGCAGACTTTTGCCAGCCACTTCGAGCTTGTATCTGCAAAGGAAGAAATGGGGAAGTCAGTTTGAGGAACAACAGAGAGAAAGAGAACGGGAGAAAGTTGTTTAAACTGTTGCGAAACTTTTGGCACAACTCTGTCGGAAGCTGTCAGATCCAAGCGTATAACAGTGGGTGCCAAACTGCATGTCACAGCTGACATTAATGAAGAGAGAGAGAGAAGTAGAGGGATGTGAAGCATGAAAGCAGCGCTGCCAACTTGACAGAAATGAAACCCGCTATGTCACACATAAAAAAGCTAGAAAGGACTGTTTTTCAAAACATTTATAAAGCTAACCCTATTATTCCATTATTATATTTTAATATAAATACATTTTGGCAATAGATAATAACAGCAAAATCTTCTGTATTCTAAAAATGAATTTAAAATACTTTAAAGTAATATTAGTATTATAAAAATTGAAAAACAAAAGTGATTTCTCACAACGATATTCTATAAAGCTGCGCATAAACTTGAATTACTTAAAAGTGAAACAAATGTATATACATAAAATAATTTTAATTTAATTTATTTTATATTCTCTACGTTGTTTTTTTTAATTTAAAAATAAAACTACAAATTGTGCCTTCGGTTTAAAATATATACTATTATAACTTCATTTTGTAAAATAAATTACGTTCACTTTTAAAGTGTTTCCTTTTATTTTTATAAATATAATAAAGTTCTTATATACTTCAGATAATATATATTATATTGGTTCAAAAAGTTTTACCTTCCAACTAAATCATTAAGACTTAATAAAAGTGTAATTCCCTTTAAAGCAGCTAAATACCATGTTTTCCGCTTTAGATAGTTAAAAAACTCCACTTCTAGCGAATAAATAGCTAACTTGACAGCACTGAATAGCAGAGCGAAACGCACAGCGTTGCATTTGACAACAGCTGTCGGAAGCTGTTTGCTGCGACACGCAACCCACAGAGCTGGATTGCATTGTGCTCGCAATAAAATGCGAGTGCTCAGCTCCAGATACGCAAATAGCAACGGTCAAATAAAATTGGAAAAGGCAGAATGAAAATAAAGGAAAGAATGCTGAAGTCAACAAGCTACGAGCCTTAAATATATGTCAAAATTCTCAATAAATACTTGCTTGTGAATTGCTACGAAAAGTGCAAAATATTCAGGCAAAAGAAGTTAACGTATGCATTGCAGGGAAATTCGGAATATTTCCACAATTTATTTGCAGCATTTTATTTTAATTGGAGAAAGTGCCACAATCAATGTTTATATTTCTCACTTACTATTAGAAAGTATGTTTCGAAACATATGAGCCACAAATATCAATTCAAATATCAGGATATTTAAATAAATATTGACACTTTTTCAATTTCTTTTCAAATCATGCTCAAGTAAATTCAAAGCATTTTTTACTCTTCTCCTAGTTATTAAGTTTGTGAGAGGTTTCTAAAAAACTTCTTACTATTTTTCAATTGGCGTGCTGCAAAAATTGAACAACAGACTTAATAACTAGAAGAAGTGTAAATACTTTGAATTTACTTGAGCATGATTTAAAGTGCAGATAAATATGCTGACCTCAATAAAACATGTGCTTCGATTGATTGAGTATTTTAATTAAGACATTTACTCTGTCTCCAGCAATCTTAGATTGCTACAAAGCTTACCTCGACACAATTCAATTTGAAATGGGATTTTAATTTACTTTTGGATAAATAATATAAAATAAATATGAAAACCTCTCTATTTGATTAAATACTTTTGTCTAATTTTCTTTGACATGTCGCTCGCTTGACTTCCTAATTAATATGCATAAATATTTCAGTTGCACACACACAAACAAATTTTCTCATTTTCGCATTTTCTTTTTCAATTTGCATTTGAACAAACCTCAACCATTAATTGTATTGCACATTTCGGAGCTATGAATATAAATAAAATCAATTCCAATATTATTATTTTAAACATTCAAGCGGCAGCAATGCGGGCGCTAAGCCACCGCAATCTAGGAAAGGGGAATCCTATCGATATAAATACGAATATATGTATGTATATGTAGTAAATTGTGACCCGTGGCAAGGGATTTGACTGTGCGTAAATAGTTTTGCATAAATATGAAAATATTTGGCATGCAATGGAATTTACAGTTGATTGAATGCGAAACGGATACCTGAAACGAACCCAACCAAAAACTGTTGTGTGAGCTCAACTTCGATAGTATATATATATACTATATATACACATATATACTACATATATATAAGCTAAAAGTTGTTGGCGTTCATTTAGCGGGCTTAAAGCTAAACAACGAACAGAGTACAGCTTAAAAACTTGGCCAAACTTGATTCAATATGCCAAACCACGTAAAATCCGAGCGAAACATCAGAGCGCAAAAAAAAAGAATATGATATGCAGCGGCAGGTTCAGCAAGGGGAGAAGGGTGAAAGGGTCGCTCACATTGTAAATATTTTTACCTCTGGTGCAAAAAAAAAGAAGAGAAAAGAGATCTGTTCGTTCGTTTTTTCAATGTGCATTCGCTGAAGCATATTAAAATATTTTGCAGGTGGCCGTTCGACGCGCTCTGCATAAAAGTCATAAGGCAAAACATTTTATACTCTCCCGCTCTATTTGTGTACGAGTAAGTGTGTGTGTGTGTGTGGGTGTGCCACATTATTGATAGTTTTTTCAGGCGATGGGCTTGACAAAGCAAGAAAAAAAGGAGAGAACGTCACGACTTTTGGCCCCCAAGGCTCGAGTTATGGATACGTTCAACGAGGGGTAGAAATATGAGGCGGAGGTGGGGGGTTGACATACTGCATGCATTGCATATTTTATGGCGCGTCAACACGAGACCATGTGTCACATGGCTAAAGGGAGAAACGCGCACATACCGCGCACCGCACCGCAACGCCACCACCACCCAAAGGACATCGAAGGAGCGATGGGAGACCATTCAAAATGGCCGTTTGTCCGAGGGGATATTGAAAAATCGCACGCCGAAAAGAAAAATAATGGAAAGTTAACTGAAGCGAGTCAAAGATGCGATACGCTCAACGCAGATACACTACACACTCAACACACACACACACACACACATACACACACATAGCTCTGAATTGGCCTATGACACAGTCAGTTAACTGTAATACCTTTGGGTTAAAGTTTAAATCAAGTTAACCGATCAACACGGTCACTTCGTTTGGCATATCGCATCGCAGCTCAAGTTAATAAAGCCATGTCATAAAGTGTGACCATCATCCTCGGAGAGATAAGTGACTAAAGTGACTAGGAAAAGTTAAGTGACCATGGAGTTTGCTTTTCGTGGTAAACCAAAGTCAACATCATGTGTGTGAAAATGCAAATTTTGTTTGGGTAAAATGTAATAACAGTTCACTTTATGCATGGTTATTAAATCAGAAGTCAACAGATATTTCATTTTGAGGAAATTCTATATCATATTATTCATACAATAAAAATAAATAATAGTGCTACTTTTCTATAAAATGAATAGAAAATATTTAATGATTTTAGTCAACATTTCAGAATTATAATGATGTTTTTCTATAAATTAAATAGAATGTATTTAATAAATGTACTAGTATTAGTATAATTTTATAAAATTCTTAAAAAGGTTGTTGGCTTTAGAATTTGTTATTCTTATTTGGTAAACCCAAGGTTAAATATATTACTGATAATGACATTTACATGAAATTCCGCCCTAATGTCACTGACAATCCTGCCAACTGCCATAAAAGAACTAACCCGAAATATGAAGTCAACGAAGCTTAAATTCAAAATTCACCATACTTTTTACCCGCAGCTCTTTCAATGAAAAGTCAACAAATATTTAATTCGATTTTAAAAAATAATATTCATATACCAAAACATTACTATTTACTTGACAAATTTATTGACCCTACTTTTCTATAAGTTTGACATAAAATATTTACTTATATTGTAAGTTATAAAGAATTGATAATATGTGTTATTCAAATTTCTTATATTTGATTGGAAAATTACATTTTCATTGCCTTCACTTTTACTTTGCTAATCTGCAAGCCTTTGTTAACCTTATCGTTTTTAGAAACGAAAACCAGATACAAAAATATTGTGCATATGTTTTTTGTCAACTGAATAGTTGACAACTGAATCGTTGACAAAAAACATATGCACAATATTTTTGTATCTGGTTTTCGTTTCTAAAAACGATAAGGTTAACTTATAAAAACAATTTAGAAATTTATTGTTATAAATGTTTTTAACTATCCCCATGCGTTTTGATAAAAGTGCCACGAGTGACAGTTTACAAAAAAAATGCAATATAAATATACTGAGTGGCAAATATCGCGTGTTGCGTTTTTGTAGATTAAAACGTAACTGTTTTGTGCATTTTTATAAGATATTGCATGAATTATTGTAGAGTGTAGAGATTTAAGTTTACTTTCGAATGCAATAAAATGTTGCTAGTTGCGAAATAATTGTTGATAATCAAAGTTGCTTTTCATAACAAAAGACACACGATATTCAGCATCTAAAATGAAACTGGGAATAATAGAATGCAACACATTTTATAAACATCCATATCTTAAGGCTGGTCAGAAAATGTATTAAAATAATATACCACGAAGCATAATCCGTATAATATTCATTTAACAAAATTGTGAGAGCTGTGTTTACTATCATACAAAAAAGTGCTTCCAGGAACAATTGTTTTAAAATTTGTATTATTTGGCTGTAGTTTTTTAACCAACTCAAATAAATAAAAAAATATGTGAGTAATAACTGTGGAGGCACGAAGCTATCGGTATCATCAGTCAGTAGAAGATCATCAATCGTGAGAAGTTGAACAGCATTCGTGTGAAGTAGATTATAAGTCGTCAAAAGAAGAACAGAAGCAACAGCAGTAGTTACGAAATCAGAAAGCAGTATTATTTAAATCAATGAAACTGTACTTTACACATATTGTGAACCATCCGTATATTAAATAACCAAAGGTTATCTATATAGCCTAACATTACATATATATTCCTACCATTTCCGAATTATCTTCGCAAAGATTGATAACAAAACAGACATATATAAATGTTTTCACTACAGTTACTAACCACGTCATAAAATCGTGTTACCCCGGGTTGTTTGTTGCAATTAAATATTTTTAATAGCATACTTTTAAGGTGTCGAGCATTTAAACGGCAGAGCGCCTCGTTAGTCTCCTCGACAGCATTAATTAAAGCGTTTTATCAGCGCCAAATGTTTGTTTAATTAACTATATAATGACACTTGCCAATCTCTCTCTCGCTCTGACACTCTCTCTGTCTTTTGCTCGGTGTGTTTTTCTGTTATTCACTTAATCGCCCATACGCGTTTGTTGATATTTGAAATTTAATTGCTGTGCGAAGATAAACTCAGCCGAGGAAAAGCGAAGCGAAGAGAGAGGAAAGCAGGGAGAAAACGAGGCCCGCAGCGGATTTGTTTTAAAAACCCATTAACGGGTATTACTTGCAAGTAAATAAAGCTTGTTTTTTTTTAACCTACACACATGAGTGTGTGCATGTGTATGTATGTATGTGTGTATGCATGTGTGTGTGTGGCAGCTCGGCGCTCATTTGTTTGCATTTGTACGAGGTGTTAAATTATCCTGAGGATGCACGTAAAACTGCAAATGCCGACATGAGCTGCTTGTTTGTTGTTTGCTGTAGTTGTTAACGTCGCCGTCGCTGTTGCTGCTTTGTTGCTGCTGCAGTTATTTCCTGAATGTCTTGCAACTTCCCCTTCTATCCACCCCACCCGTTGCAGTCACCCTCCTCTTCTGTCGCTTGTCGCTTATGCAGCGTATTAAATGAGCTTAGTTTTAGCCTGACTTCCCGCACTTTGCGCACTTTTGGCTTGCATTCTTTCTCTTTTTTTCAGCTACCGCCAGCTGAGTGTCGACTCCACTTTCTTCCCTTCCTCTTCCTTCCTCACTCCACCCTCACCTTGCTTTGTGTGCTGTAATTTCATTAGAGCGCTTTAGGGGCCAGCTTCAACTTGGCTTTGCCTTGTTGATATTTGCGTCAGGAAATTAAGCTGCCGGGCTTGAGATAGAGCAGCTCTTGCTTTCTTTCTCACTCGCTCGCTTGCTAATCGAAAAATCCACAATATTTGCTTGTGGCATCAAGACGTCAGAGAGACAAGATTTGATCTCTTTTGGTGGCACATAAGCAGGTGGCGCCGCACAATAACCTGGCCGAAGAACTTTTCTCGTCACCCCCCTAAAAGTTCAACCAACTGATTAGCTGCCAGAGAAAATGTCGCAATTAAGGCGGCCAACAAATTGTTAGTCAAAAACTTGCGTAATTGTCTCGCCTTTTCTCTGCTTTTCTCTTATAACACACACACATACTCACAACACATGTTGCAAATAGGTAGCAAAAACTGTGCCACAACTTTTGGTGCGTCGATTAAACCCGAAAAATGTGCCAACGAGTTGAATAAACGTTTAATTGTCTGGCCATGCAATCGATATCAAACTATTTGCTAAGCAGAAGTGAACTTAAAGAGCAAAACTTTTTTGGCCACAATGCAATTGATGAGCTCTTTGTGAGCGTGAATAAGGCAATTTCAATTTGCAATTAGCCAACTGCAATTGCAAAACAAAAGAAAAACCGTAAGTAATTGCTTGGCAAATTGTAATTTAAACTAATCTGAATTAGCTCGATTTATTTGATGCACTTCAATATACACTCAACTCTAAAACTATTTGTAAGCATTAAACAAAAACATTCTCAAGCCTTGGCATTAAATTAGTTTCAACTTCTTTCTGCAGAGCTGCAATCCATTAAGAGCTTTAGCATTAAGCAATAAATCGAGTGAGCTTAACAACTTTCAGCCAGACTTTTGCATAATTATTAGCTGATGGTAAGGGTTTTTTCTTTGGGCCTCGCCACAAATTAAGTTATTTTGGCCATTAACATGACCCACAATTTGCACTTAATATCAAGTATACGTACGTGTGGCCAACGCATCAGTTATGCTAGAAATGGAAACACAATCCTTGGTCGCCTTAACTTATCCTTAAGCCAGTTTTGCTTGTGGCAATCCATACATACATATATCATAAATAACAGCACCACAGAAAGCAACTCAACTTAACTCAACTCGACGACGCTCGGGACACTAAACAATGTGAAAATTATACAACAAATGGCCATTATATGGCATCGGCGGGGAGCAGAGAGGAACAAAAAGGGAACAACGACATCGAGAGACGACTTGGCCAGCAACGAGCTCTGCGTCGAGTCGCGCGGGCAATAAATGAGTTTAAACTAGAAAATTTATTATACGCGGCAAAACTACTTAAGGCTCGACTCTGGCTCAGCTCAGGACACGCAACGACGACGATGTCGTGCGGCAACAGCGAACAACGAACAAGGAACGTCTCGACAATGTCTCCCACAGCGTCGCCTGCTTAGGCCAATATAATCAGACGAGGCGCATGTGTCATGCCCCCTTTCAAGCATCGGAGAGGGCGGGGCGTGGCGGCCTGCTGCTTGAGTAATTCAATAAAATAACCAATTTGTTGAAAAATAACAACAAACGGCGGCAGCGTCGACGGCGATGGCAGAAAGTCAACCCCAGGCCAGCTCAACTTGTCACACAGCACAAAAAAAAAGGGCGGGGCACCTTGCCCCCATCTTTCTGTGCTGCTTTCTTCGACTAAAGGACTCAGCCCATCTCTCTTGAGTCTGTGCTGGCAATCTGAGAATAGCAGCAGCGACGGCGGCAACATCAGGCAACAACGATAACAGCAGCCAATGCCCCATCACGTGGCAAGTGCGCTAGAGAAAAATATTTTTTATTTATACCACGCAGCCACACACACACACACACATCCACATAAACATAACACACACACACATAGTGACACACCCATACACTTGCATAGTTACATGCACGTTGACTTTATTGTATAGTCATATTTGCCAGGGGTCGTCTTCTAGCTGTTGGACAATGGGATAAATACACATTTTTCTTAGATTTAGTCATCCTCTATTCATAACCGCTTAGTTGCTTTAATTGATAATCTGGTAAATTTTATATTAACTGAAATAGTATACATATACATTATATATTTTATATTTATCTAAAACACAGTTTTGCATATCAAATATAAGCCATACATTTGGATTCAATATAAAATATATACTATACTAATTTTAATATAAAAAGTTTAAGGAACCATTGTGATTTTTACATTACTAATGAAACTGATGAACTGATTAAGTTTAATTAATTTATAATTTAAATTTTTATAATTAAAATAAAATTTCCTGATAGTTAAAGTAAGCTGATTTTAACAATTTCGGGGTAAAGAATATCCGGGATTGGGCCAATCTTGTCAGTCATAATATTATGGGAAATAATATACTTGTATGCCTATGCCTATAACCATACCTATTTTTATTTATAGTAATATTCCAATGACTTGTTCTATTCTCTTCCTATTCCAATTCCTATTCCAATATCAATTCTAATTTATCTCAACTTTAATAGTCACATTGAGGTTGAATTTGTGAATCTCCAAAAAGATTTCAATTTATACGCAAAATATTCTCCTATTTTGTAAGCACTCTTACTGCTTTTACATCCCACAGTTCCATAAAATGTTGCAGGTTAACTCCATTGACTTGTGAAAAATTGAAAATAAAAATTTTCCGCGACATTATTAAAGTAAACATTGGCGCAAAAGGGTGTGATTATGACGAGCCAAGGAGTTGTGGCAGCTGCCAGAGTGGAGGAAGCCCAAAGAGTGGTGCAGAGTACAGAGAGGAAACTGAAGCAGCAGCCAAGTCGCGTGACGTTGCCATGGCAAGCATCCAATTGTGGTGGCTGTTTATGGCGTTCACCATGTGTCTGCTGCTGCTGTGAATTGACGTCAGCGCCAAGCAGAAGCGAAGCAATTGCTGATGTTGCTATTGCTGCTGCTGTTTTTGTTGGTGCTGCTGTTGAAGGTGGTTGTTGTGGCGCTGGTTTGGCTGCTATTTGGTTCGAGTAGACTCGTCGTCGTTGTTGTTGTGGGTTGGTTGGTTGCCGTTCGCCTTTCGCCATTTCGCGTTTTAAAAGTTTTTGGGCTCCCAGTGGCGCAATCAGCGCCGTGCGAAACCCAACAAAAGGATGAGCGCAGGTTCTATGGCTGCGCCGCAAAGCATGCTACATTATTCAGTCACCCACACACACACACACACACACCACAGCACACTCCCATACATGGGGCAAATGATAACAAGACTGCTGATGACTTCCTGCTACCATGCTGCATGCTGCCATTCTGCCATGCTGTTGACTTGGCTCCTGCTGCTTGGCTGACTGATGTTATTAGCGTGGAAGGGAGAGCGTTGCATGCGTTTGTGCCTAGCACAAAAGCCAAATCAAAAATTGAAAATAAGGTTAAGTAGCTATTACCCGCATAATGTGGGCGTGGCAATGGCAATGGCAATTTAATAAACGCGCGTCAAGACATCGTCTATGCCGACGATGCTGCGCTGCTGCCTTTTGGGTTCGCGTAATTACCTAGGAAATTCCATTAGAATTTCACGGCGCATTAGATGCCAACATCGGCAGCCAACTTGGCGTGTTAATGCTTTTGGGGCCACTTGTAGTCCGGTACGCGCCAAAAGCCTCTTTCAGAGCTCTTCCTAGTTGTCCTCTTCGCTCCCTTTTTCTACTTGCCTTTTGGGCATAAAAAGTTGTATGCTTTGCAAAAACTTTTGCATACTTTTAGGCGCTGCCAGGCAGTTCAAATTTGCCTCGCTCGCAGGGCAATGCCATTTGTCTGCGCTGCTCAAGCACAAAATTGACTGGCAACGCAAAGAGAGAGAGAGAGAGGGGGAAGGGAGAGGCGGAGTGAGGAGCAGCAGCTGGCAGCTGGCTGTAGCTTGGCAATCAATCAATTGGCGGGTGGGCCACATCAGGATTTTGGGCTGCAGCTAATTGGGGCACACAAGGCATAGGTGTGCAAAGGGCACTCACAATTAACTGTCCCTCCCACACACACACACATACATCCACTCATCTTCTCTTTCATTCTCTCTCTTTTCTCTTCTCTTTTTCGCATGTGTAGATTGTGTGTCTCGTCGAGTCAACGAGCGCATTTTTCAGTCAGCTAATTGAGTGGCAACTTGGGTGCAATTTGCAGCGTTGCGCGACGCATGCTCATAAATAATTGTTAATTAAGTAGCACCTGCCACACACACACACATGGAACGCACTCCATGCAACGCACTCACATACGCATACGCCGAGATTGCGGAGAGAAATATAGAGACAGTCATTAACTGTAATGAGATGGAGAGCTATCTCGTAATGTTAATGGAATTTGTTAGCTCTCTCTCTGTCTCTGACTCTGGCCAAGTTTTGTGTTGCAGTCAACTCTAGAGCACTAATGAAGTCATTGATAAGCGCATAACAACGACACACACACACACACGCATACACATACACAGCAGTGCACTGATTAGGTCGATGAGAAGCAAGTCTGTTGCATATTCGACTAGAGACAATGGGAGAGGTAGACACGAGGTAGCTGGAGGGCGACAGAGAAGCCGCCAGCTCAAGCTGGAGACTTCTCGTATTTGCACTTGAAATCTCATTAGAGTTGAAGCACTTGGCCTGACAGCGGCAATACTCGCAACAGATCCTAGGCAAACATCCTTGCAGAGTTACCCGTAGTTTGGCTATAACGACGAAATTTAATTATATAACACAAAGCGTACTCCGGAGCTGAGCTGAGCCCTCTACTTCTCTCGACTCGACTCTCGAGAGCACCGACAACATCAACAAAGCAGCAGCAAATTGAAATTTTTAGCCTTTTGACTTGTAAGTCGTCCCTCCGCCCCCTCTCCACATGAACATTTCTATACGCTGTGCTGTGCTGCAACTGCTTGTGACGCCTTATAACCGCAATTTGCACACGTGCCCTTAATTTCTCCCATGTAAAAGTGAAAAGTGTGAAATAAAAAAAGAAAGTCAAATGGAATGCTTCTCTATATATAGTATACTATATATGTATATATGAAAAAAAATGTTATTGAAAAGTTGGTATAGTAACGCCTCCCCCTTGCAACGCCCCCATTGCAAACAGCGCCCCCGCTGTCCAGCTGGTTTTATAATTGCGGTTTTTCAGGAGGCTGCCGCCTGCGGTCATTGCGGCCACCAGCTCACACAAAGCATTCTCTCCAGCCAAAGAATTGCTTTTTGTGCCCATTGGGCAAAAGGGCAGTCGAGGTGTCTGAGTGTGTGTGTGTGTGTGGGGGGGAGTGTGTGGGTGTGTGCTGGAGTGTGTGTGAAGTAATTGGAATAATGGCGCAATACGACGCTTACATGCTCTGGACACGAGTATAATATACACTTCCAGCTAAGCCTGCTCTCTCTCTCTCTATTCTAGCCAATTTTCAGGCAACAAAGCTTGCCAGCTTGACAACTAAGTCAAAGCTCAACTGTAAGTTGCTAACATATGCAATAAAGTTAGAGAGAGGGAGACAGATAGCGAGTGCATTGTAATCTACGTAAGACTACAGATGATTTACAGCTAGGTGCACTCTTCCTTTGACAGAGAGTGAGTAAATAAGAGGGAGACAAAGCAACTGCTGTAAATTTGACAATATGGCAGGAGTAGAACTAAATAATTTTAAATATTAAAAGTTACTTAAATATAAAAGAGAGCAAGCAAACCAAAAACGGAAACAAGAAGAGAGCCTCTTGCGAATTTCATTGTTTTTTCTTTACTTTGCCTGCACAAATAATATATAACATATATTTAAAAGTTACTTAATTATAAGTGACAAAAAAGTGCATTATAATCTCATCTTTCTTAACCCTTTTGGGACGGAGTTTTGTTTTTAAATTCAAGATAATAGCGGCAAAAGTTTTTGTATATCATAAGAGGTGACAACGAGAAAATTCTCACACTTTTCTTTTATCTTTTGACATATAATCCCAATACGTATTTTGAGGAGAACATATTCCTTCAATTATCGCAAATGTTATAAACATATCATATTGTGACATACTATCCCAGTGTTCCGGAAAGTGTTAAAAATTATAAAAACTATTGGCACTCATCTTCAGTGAATGAGGCGAAGAGGGATAGATAAACAGAACTTAATACAAATCGTAAAACGCTCCTAAAGAATAATAAAATATATTTATTTATTCTTGCCGAGTGCTTCATCATGAGTAAAAACAGGACAATTATCATTAAAACACTGCTTCAGAAGAATTAAAAAATTATATTCGTTCATGCCAAAAAAAATAATTAAATTCATTTTATTCAAGGAAGAGGTACAAGCCAATTTTATATATTTATTGAAGAATTTATAAATTGAACGAGTTCAGCTAGGATTTAATAGTATATGAATAAGACTCCAAAGCGCCTCATAGAAATTTGAGACTAACATGCAATGCTCAAACAATTTTATTCGCTCAAACAAAGTTATACTGCTCTTATGGTAATCAGCGTCAAATGAATTCAAATTGCGACGATTTAAAATTTAACTAAGCGCATTACCAGTTTTAGAAACTTCAAAGAGCATAGTTTTGCGGTGGCATAGTTATCAAAACTTCAAGAGTTATATGCTAAACGTTCGTTGTCGAAGCTCATTAACAATTTCAAGTGCTGAAAATAAGCATAATTGCGTTTATTTGAAAATGCGAAGTTGCCAATGCGAATGCGAGCGAATATAATAAATGCAATTGAAATGATGCCGGAAACTAATTTTCCAAAAACGGAACAAGATTAGAGAGACAAAAGTTTGGAAGCCGCAAAAGCGAAAGCTCATTAAAATTCAAGAGCTTTGCGCAACTGTTTGGCAAAGTTATAACCCCTTATGTTATAGAGAGAGTATCTACGGCAAAAGGCAGCAAAGAAATGCTGACTTGTTTGCCCGCCAGAAGGTTTTGCAGGTAAGATGTGGATAGCTCTCTAGTAATAGTAGAAGAAAAAAGAAAAACCTAGACGAAGAGACATGACGCTGGCGGTTTCCGTTTGCCTAAAGAGACAGAATAAAGCCCAGAGAGGGGAAAGGAGGAGGGAGGAGAGTTAAAGGCGGTGGCCACTCGACCACAAAAGCATAAGTTGCCAATTAAACTCGGAATGCTTTGCTTGCTTCACTCCGGTTTGCCTGCAGCATGCAACCAGCAACCAGCAGCCAGCCAGCCAGAGCAAGCAGCATTAATTTCATAACCTGCCTTTTTATGGCCAGTTGCCCAAATTGGGTCAACATTGACAATAGCCACTCGCAGACACAGAGCAGAGCAGAGCAAGCAGAAGCAGAAGCAAAAGCTCGAGCTGCAGGAAGAGATGAACGAGCCAAGATAGATGGCAGCTTGCCGGGTGCCACTTGGCACTTGGCTGCGTTCGCAATTCATTTCTGGTGTCGGTTACGCTGCCACTTCCGGTTGCATGGAGTCACTTTCGGGGCGCAATAATTGCATCGTTGCCTTTTGCAATTATGCAAATTTGTCTGAGCTAATTGTCTATGGTTCCTCTTTAGCATTCCTCCAAGCACATTCTTCTTCATTCACTCATTCATTCGAGCGCGTCGCCAACTTACTTGATGCGATTGTAGACCAGCAACTCGGCAATGTCCCTTCCCAAGCCCGAATACGTTGTCTCCACAAACACCAGCACCTTGGGATCGATGCGAAGTCTCGCCTCCGATCGATGATCTGGAGCAGGAGAGGCATCTCTTATATGTTTCCCAGCGGAGTTCATCATGCGGCAGTTGATGATGGGCGCCGGATGAGTGTCACGTTGAATGAGACTGCAAGAAAAGAAATAACAAGTATTAAAATTGAATTCAAGTAGTTTAGTCCTTTAAGTTTGATGTTTCATAAAAGTATATAAATTTGGATGGATGCATTAAAAAGATTACTTTAAAGCGTGATTGTGTGTTTTATTTTATTTCTAATTCCATCTCAATTCAAAGTGTTTCGTGCTATAACTAAACAGCAAAAATTAATTGCAGCTTTTTTGATTCACAAACGCTACAAAGTATGCTACACTTTTTAACTGTGTCTTTTTTCTAAATGTTAAACTTCGTTTCTTTATTAAGAACTAAAGCATCAAAGAACTACTGCAGTTTTATTTGATTTACTTTTTCTTTCGCTCTTAATTTTTAGAGTCAACTTGAACAATATTCTAATGAGAGCAAACCTAACAAGTCCGTTTATTTTTCTAGTTCACCATTCAAAGTATAATTGAAAGATTAAGCTGCATAAATCAACTGTTTATTAATCTATAAATGCTATTATCAAACAGCGCTTCATTTAACTTATTTTTCTTGTTAATTGAGTGTTAGATAAGAGACCAAGCACTGTGAATGGATTCAATGAATAGCTTTGCTAACAGCGCTCAATTCAAAGTGAAAGAGAAAACTTCATAAATGCTCTGATTATTATTAATTCGCTTTGTTAGCTTCGTTTCTTAATTGACAGTGAAATCATATTCAACACAGATTCACTAAATTTTGAACAGCGCTCACTTCAAAGTGTAAATTAGAGATAAATTTTAATTAAATTTGTTAAATTCGTTTCTTAATTGAACGACAAATCGAAATCAATGTGCTCTAAATAAATTAATCAATTAAATGAAAGCACACCATTAAACATATAATTGGAAGATAAATCTGCCCAAAATTATTATTAATTCACACGCCTAACTATGTGTTCAGTCAAAATCAATGTGCTGTGAAAATATTTATCTATTTAATAACAGCTTTCAATTTAAAGTGTTGACTTCACTTGCAGCTGCTTCAAGCCAAGCAAATAAGAAAAAATTCAGTGCTAAGGACAACGCCATGCAGCGCATCAAAGGTCAAAGCTGGTTGCACTAAACATTACTCATAGTAGTTTTAGTTTTTCAGTTTTTTTTGCTGCCATGCCATTCATCCGCAATAGTCGTATAAGCAAAATGCAACGCACAGTTTGCGCCACATTGCAATGGCAGTTATAAAGAAAAACCTATTTGAAAAGCATAAGGAAAGACGAGTAGAGCTCGGCATTTATTTTTTCCTCCGTTTTTGTATTTACTTAGTCGAGCAGCAGCAGCTGCAGCTGCAGTCTGTAGTTTGCAACCCAAATGTGGGGTGTGTGTGTGCACAGAAATAATCTGTGGCAAGTCAGCCAAACAGAAGGAGCCGCAACAACGCAGCAAGGCAACAACGTTGCGTATGCGCAATATGACAAACAAAAGCAAACTGCTGCCAATACAATGGACCCCAACATTGTTATTGTCTTCAGCAGCTGCTGCCACTGCTGCTGCGATGTGTTGTTCTGTTTTGTTTTGTTGCAGTCTGTTGTTGCCACATATCTTCATTTGCATTGCGACTCATTAACAAGCCAACAAACAGGACAACAAGGAGCTCAGCTGAAAACTGAGCTGACTCAGAGGGGCTCAGTTGACTTCAGTCGACGAAACTTTTTCCCCATTATGTTTTCTGCATTCATTGTCCAGCCTCACCTTTGAACTGCGCTCAACTCTCATCTCTGGTCTTTTTCATTTCATTTGGTGGCAAAGCATTTTATTATATGGGTCTTATGCAATTTTCACATATCCTGCCTGCCGCACCTGGGCACCAACAGCAGTCTGCAGCCATAAAGGGCAACAACAAGGACTACAAGGACTCTGACAAAGGCAACATGTGTTAAAGTCCTTTGAGCCCCTTTCAAGCAGAAATCCCCAAAAATTAACAAAAACCTATTAGGCCAAGCCCAAGCACAAATGTACCAAAGTCTTTTGGCCCCTTTCGAGCCTTACTATGCACATGCAACTACTACGCCTCCTTCTAGTTGCAATGAAAAATGTAAATACTTTTAGCATGCGGCAAGGCAAACTCTGAAAGGACAAGCCAAGTAATGCCCTGGTTGCTGTTACTGCCACATTTCCTCTCTCTCTCTTTCTCTTCTCTCCTGTTGGCAAAACTTTAGTGCTGGCAAAACAAAATATTTAGATAGCAAATACACAAACACATACACACACACAGCAAAGCCTCTCACACTCACAAATCTATACAGAATGCAATGCAAAAGAGAGCGAGCAAACACTTCGCCCCCGAATATATCAGGCCTAACCAAAAAGTTTTCTTTTTCATATACCCTGTAATCGCACAAAATGCAAACTAAACGAACTACAAGACATTTGAAACGCCATAAATCAGGCAAGCAACAAAAAAATGAAAACGAGGACATCAGCTGCCGCTGGGAAATATCTTTAATATATTAAACTTTTTGGCCAAAAAGCTTCCCTTGAGGTAAATGCCACAAGAAATTTGTATACTTAATCAGCGCAAACAACTAACGCAAAATTGTGCCTGCAGTCAACGAGCAGAAACAAGTTAGTTTGCCTAGCAAATGCACAAATAGTTGGCTCAAGGCGGCTTAAAGTATGCAGCACCAAACTGCATATTATGGTTTTCCATATTTCTTAAAGTGCAGCGTGATTTCTAAGTAATCTTTTGTTAGAATTTAATTCTTCATTTTACGGAAATATTTTAGTGATTTTTCGGTTACCAAATAATTTATGAATTCGAATTATTTATTAAAGTAGAAATTAAATATTTTACGGATTATTTAAATCTCAAGATTTTTTTGTAATATTTTGCTACAATTTGGTAAATGTTTTTTCTGCATTATTTTCAGCTGCAAAATATTTTATTCTTTCGAAATATTTCTTAAAATAAAATCTGAATATTTCAATGCCTAATTAAGCCTCCTATTCACAACCAATTTTATTTTAGCTGTAAATAGTAAATCCGCCAGCTTTAAGCTCAATGTTCATGTGCTTGCAAAGCTTTCTAATTATTTGTGCAAGTTCATGAAAGTTGATTTGCATTTGGTTAGTCAAACATATGGTATGTTAAAAATATGTTTGCTGCCCAATAAATGTTTTGTTTTACGTTAAACTAAGTTATAGGTAGCAAATGCATGCTAGAGCTTTAAGCTGTTGAATTTCTTATAGTACTTATAAAGTATTATTAATAGATATGCTTTTTAATTAAAAAAAAGCTTTGAGTTGTCCATTGTTGTTGCTTTAAGCTTTTCAATTCTGGCACTTCAGTGGAAATGTACTACCAAAGCTTTGTGATTATTAATGCTACATAGTTTCGAAAATTCAGAGCATTTAGTGTTCGTTATAGCTCCACTTTGAGCAGCTTATACTTTTGAAACACTTTTGTGGTTCTTTCGTGAGTCTGATGAAGAAATTCGGGTTGCAGCACCGTGTTTGCATTTCGTGCAACATTTGCGTGGCATGCAAGAAGGCGAGGCAAGGCAAGGCATCCACAGCAAGCAGAGACCAGCGGAACATCAGGCAGCCCGAAAACAGGGAAAACAAGCAAACAGTTTGCGTCAGAGTCGGCTCACAACCTGTTCTGGCCTGTTTTCTGGCGCTTTTCGCCATTCGCTGATTTATTTGTGCACAGCACAAAATTTCCGTTTCCGTTTCTACAGCCTGGACACAGCGGGCAACGTGCAACGTGCAAAACGAGGCGACAGCCACAAAACGAGATGGCTGATGGGCGTTGCTTTCGTCTTTTGTGCTGCATAAATTAGGCAACAAAAAGTCAGTTTATGCATTTGCGACGTGTTATTTATGCGGGCGTGCAACAAACTTGGCAATCGGCGGCACGCAAATGTTGCACTCTCTGCTCTGCTGAGCTGTGTTGTCGCAGCGGCAATCATCGTGGCCAGAACTTATTAGTCAACTTGAAGACACAATACTCTCTCTCGCTCTTTCTCTCTCTGCTGGCTGCTTTTTATTGAAAATCGTGCGCGCACACACAGAAGCACACACTCACACACTCATCACGCTGTGGGGACTCGCAATTCAGTGGAATTTTATGTGCCAGGCTTTAAGGCCAGAGCCACGCCTGCGAGCGTAATAGAAAACCCGCAAACGTCTGGCCCAACGTTGAGGGGCGGCACGCTCAAACAATAAATCGTATGTAAAAATTTGTAATAAATTTGCAAAGTAGCAAATGCAGCAGCAGCAGCAGCAGAAGCAGTGAAAGCAGCAGCCGAAGCTGCCGCGCGGCCAACGGAGCGCATACGTAATGCAGCTGGGATGACGTAGCATAATAAAAAGGCGAATCTAGCGCAAAGATGTGTGCTTTACATACCCATACAAATGATATATATGTATACGCTGGATATATGCATACATATAAAACTATTCTCCATTCCCAAAAAATAAAAAGTGAACTAAAGCGCAGAAAAAGCAAAAAGCAGCTCAAGCTCCAAATGCGAAAAGAAAACGAATCGCAATGCAATACAAAACGTACAAAAAAAAGAAATGATAAAAGCAACCATTTGGATATGCTGAGAAGCGCCGAGAGAGCCGATGATTCAATAACCGCTGCAAGTTTTGGTTACACTGGAAAGCCAGGATGAAGCGAAGCTGTAAAAGCTGCTTGTAATACGATAAAGTTCGATGATTATATAAGAATTGAAAGCAAAGGATTTGCTGTTGGTGCCCCCAACAGCAGCTAGAGCTTAGCAAAAGCCTTTTTGCTATGCTTCTAATTATTTACGCTCCCGGAGAGTATTGATATAAGTAAAGAAAAATTGTGAAAGTAGAGAGCAGGCTTAGAGGGATCCATCACATTTTTGGTACTATACGAAAAACAACGTTTTTTGTTTAAGTATTCAACATATATTGAATTGCAATCTTATCTATAACAAACGTAAACATTTAATAGAAGCCTTTACCCAAAAAGTTAAATTCTTTACTCTGCAGGAGTTTGTTATTCGTAGTGTCAAATGGTGAAAGTAAAAAAAGTCTGAGGATTTTAAATTTCCAACTTAACTATAAAATACTTCAACATGTAATTTAAGTATTTGAACTATATCTTTCCATAACAGATTAAAAAAAGTTATGAAATGTTCTTACACTTTCAACTATCACTTTTAATATGCTGCAAGGAAAAATGCCAATTAAACTAATAGAAAGTAGAGAAACAATAATAGGGAAAATAAAAGAAAAATAAAGTAATTTTTTAATAAAGAATAATAAGATAATAATAATAAAAACAAAATAATACAATTTTGTAAATTTGAAGCCTATCTATCAAATAGCAATTTAATTTCAGTCTTTTAACTCTCTCTCTTGAAATGAAAGCGCAAACAAAATAAAAATTTTAATAAGCTGCAAGGAAATACCAATTAAACGCAGTTCATTATAGGGAAGCTCAACTGTAGCCTGTAGTCTGCTTATTCGCATAAATTTCATTGGCTGTGCAAGTCATTCGCACTTCAATATCACAACCAGCGTCGCTCACACCCCCCCTTTCTCACTTCCGTGTTTCTTTCCGCTTTGCATACAATGAAAAGAAATTGCTACGAATTACATGCGATGAGAATCGCAAAGAGAGAATGCGCGCAGCTGAGATACTTCACAAAAAAGCGGCAAAGCGACGCGTCGAGGGGTCGAGTCAAGCCCATTTGAGTTGAGCTGCGGCTTAAACAGAAAATTCCCAAAACGATTGTGGTGCCGGGATCTGCCAATTTTTTAAGAAAAAAGCAGAGAACAAAAAAGAGAAAAGTTAATTAAATAAATCAAGCAAGCCAAGTTCAATTGGATTGCAACGGAAATGAGTGGTAAAATGCCGAAAGAGGCGAGAGACACACAAGCCCTAGCCGAAGCCGTGCCGCAATGCTGCAACAACACACATACAAACACACAGTTCGCCAAATGAACTGTGAACGCGAAAGTGGAGAAATGGCCGACACTCTGGCGACATCCAAAAGGATATGTCTGCTGGATGTATGCAAAAAGGTCGGTCCCTTGATTCCCGGTCTGTTTGTTTGTTTGTAATTGCATTTAAAGCAAATAAATGTAATTATTTATTGCATTTCGCCAGCAGTTGACACGCTCCAGAGAAAGAAAACGGCCGAACACACATCCTCTGCCTGCCTGCTGCTTACTTAATGAAAATCATCGTCAAGCGATAATGGTTAAGTTGTTGTACATTCGGCATATGTAATTACTTTTTCAAAAACATCATTTGCACACACACACTGCAGCCCTGAGGCAATTGTCATTGATAATCGCATTTTGCATTTAAATGTTTTAGTCAATTAATACACGCAACTTGTGTTGCATGACGCATACGCCATGTTGCACACTCACGAACACATCAAAGTTTTGTTCTGTCGTCCAGTCCAGTTTTGTGTGATCAAATATTTGTGCACTGAATTCACTGAACTGGCAGAGTAATTTATGTGTTTATTATCGAGCGTCAGTCGCGCATTTAGTTTTAGTTTAGTTCAGTTTAGTTGCTGTTAGGTAATGTTCTTGGCAGCAACACTGCCACGCCCCTTCAGGCTAAAACTCAAAGCATCAAATCGCATTTATCCCACTTAACACGCAAAGCAAATAAACCGCCAACTATGTGTGCATATATGTTATGAATATATATACATATATATATGTATATAAATCAGGCAATATGGCAGCCAACAGGCGACAAGAAAAGCGCATTTCAATTATTAATTTTCCATGCATAATTGTGAAACTCATTTTACACGACGATACATTTAATCGATATTTACACACGTCAATTAAGCAAAAACAATCACAAAATGACAGAAATAATTAAAGAATTCAATAGTACACAAATAGCTTTGGCTGCATTATAAAAAATAACCTCCAATAATGCGCAGAAAAAATTCTGTAAATCACTGCAAAATAAATGCCCTAGAAATATTTGTATAATTTAGTTTTTTACTTTTATGTAAACTGTGCAATACTAACAATACTGAAAATAATTGAGCACTGGTTTCAATAGTGCATAAAATGTTTTGGCTACACAAAAACTACCTAAAATTATACACGGAAAAAATTTAAAAATCATTTAAAAATAAATGAAAATATTATTTTAATTAAGGCTTCTTTTTTATCAAATCAGAACTCACTTTGATGGACTTTACTTATTTGTAAACTTTGCATATTTCATCTTGTTGATTATAATTAAATACGTCGATTTATTCAATCAATATTTGCATATTCAATTATTAAATAAATTCATAATTTGTTTTGGTTTTTCCGCTGATTATGCACATAAAGTACTTTACAAAAACTAGCAAATATTTATGTAATTAAGTTTAGAGTTGATAAGTTAACAAATTTGATTAGCTTTACGTCTATCGAAATTTTACATATTTTAAGCCACTTATAATCAAAAAAGTTGCCACAAATATATGCAACAATTCGGATCAAAACTTTTGCAAATATTTGTAACTTTATTTAGAATATTTTTGTCTCATGTTTCACATTCACATTTATTAGTTTTGTCACAGCTACTGTCAGACTAATCGTTTTATGTAACTAACACATTTAAATGTATTTTGTAAATCGTTTCCAACGAAATCCTTTTTAATGAAATGTAAATTGTCATAACGTTTTTGACATTTTTGTCGTGTCTCTTGCATGTTTAGCATTACAAATCAATTATAGCAGGCTGTCAGGCGAGTTGTGTTTGTGTGTGTGTGTGTTATGACTGCATGCAAATCACGTAGGTTTGCATTTTGCCAAAATGCGTTTTGCACCTAAAACGACAGCTGCAACAGCAACTACAACAAAAAGCAACTAACATGTATGTTTTAGTAGTGTGTGTGTGTGTGCAAATAATGACAGACAGCATAAACAAACACGCACATCAGCAACTGGCGGCTGCCTGTCGCCGAGGGGCAAACCACACAACAGTCTCTGGTAGAGCAGGGCGCAGAGGGGTTGCAACGACACATCACATGTTTCCGCTTTTTGCACGTAACGAACGGATGGACATGAACATGGACAGGAAACACACACACAACCCTACACACACACACACACACACCCGGACCGACACTCCTCACAGACTGTCAAAAGCATTTGAATTCATTTAAATTGAGCAGATTTGACGCACAAGTAATTTGACTTGAGCCTCTCAAATTACCATCCTTTTGGGCCAATTCTATGCCTGTCTTTCTCCACTTTCTCATCTGATTGATGGCGTAATGAACTTTGCCACACAGTTTGAGCTCGTAAATTAAATTTAAAGTGCAGCAGCCGAGTGAATATTAAATAATCAACTGGATTACAAATATAAATAACTTCTACTCCTTTTCTGTTTTTCTATACCCGATACCCATAGGGTAAAAGGGTATTATCACTTTTTGCCACAGTATATGTATGTAACAGGCAGAAGGAGCCATCGACCCAATAAAGTATATGTAGTCTTGATTAGCGGCCATTAAGGCCGAGGTGATATAACAATGTCCGTGTGTCTGTCTGTCTGTCCGTCCGTGTGAACACCTAAATCTCAGAGACTATAAGAGATAGAAATATAATTATTTTTCGACAGAACTTGTTATTCTTTCAGGCAGATGAAAATTGTTTCAAATTTTTGCCACACCCACTTCCGCCCATGCAAATCAATAAAAATCGGAAATCAAGCGTAAGCCGAGAGTCTCGAGTTTTGGTAGATACAATAATAACAATAACCTTTATGATTCCTGAAAATTTGGTTACGATCGGATACGAATTGTAGAAGTTATTTAAAAAATATCTTTGTATAGGCAAAAAGCCTTCTTACCATGTCTGACAATCTGGTATATTTATTATAATATCAATATACCGAACATAGCATTCGGTAAATTTTTAGTATTTTTCAGTGTATTATTTTCCTATATTTTTATTTAAAATGGGTAGCGGGTATCTCACAGTCAAACTCGACTGTAGCTTTCATGCTTGTTTTTTTTTGGTCAAAGCTTGCTATGCAAAATTGTACTAGAAACCAAGTCAAGGACCAGCTAAAGCTAAAGCTACAACTACGGTTGCTGCTGCTCCGGCTGCTGCTGTTGCTGCTGATGATGAAAGTAATCAAAACTTTATCCGTTGTTGTTTGTGCAACTGCTGGCGTGTTGCACTTAGTTTGGGGGCACAAAATGTTTGTAAATCATAATTGCGCGCAAAAGTAGCTAACAGCCAGGTGAGTTACCTTTCGCAGTCATCCTCTCCTCCACATTTCTCCATTTCAGATGCAAAAAAAAAACAAAACTTGAAAACAGCAAAGGAAAACTAGTGTGAAAAGCAAATAAATATACAGAGGAAAAACCTTTTTAATATTTTTTTTACTTTACTTATGCGCGCAATTAAAAATTATGAGAAATATTTCTAGAAACTTCCAGAGTTGAGTTGAGTTCGTTTTCCCCTTTTAAATAACTACATACATACGTGAACACACTTTCTGCACCAAAACGTAAAGTTTTAGTTAACCAAAGGTGTAAAGTTCACTCTTTGGGAAAAGTTCTTTTCACTTTTTTTTTGCTTTTTGAGAAAACAAGTCACATAAAAATCGTTGATCATTCTCTGCTAAGAAACAATAAAAAGGAAAAACTAGTTAAAAACTTTGAACAGCTGAAAATGCTGTTGAATAAAATACACACATACATACACAAGGAAAATACTCAGAGTACGAATAATAGCTGTAAAAGTTTTTAGTTTGAATGAAGTACACACATGTGTAAGTGCTTTTGTGTGCTCTATCTGACCAGCTCGAGGACTTGAGAAGCTGCTTCTTCTTTGGCAACTTTCAACAGCTGATTTAACAAACAAAGCTTTAAGCACATTCAAGTGTAGATAAATTTATGTTTGCTAATATACGAATAATAAATTGCATATATAATGAAAGTATTTCATGAAGTATAACTGTTGAGGTATGATTACACAAAAATACTGTCAAGTAGTGAAAGAATAACTAATGGGATAAAAAGAGCTTTGAGAACTTTTTTGCACAACTTCCAACAACTTATTAAGTGAAGCTTGCGTGACTTGAAAAAGCGTTGAGCATTAAATGTTGTAATGAAAATATCCGAATACTAAATTTTAAATATGAATAAATGTTAATTTTATAAAAAATTGCAAGAATAGTTAACGAATTTAAAAGAGCTTGTAAAGCTCTGATCAGTTCAGTGGAATTGAGGCTCTACAATTTTAAACAGCTTTTTTAGAAAAGACTGCGTGGCATGATACAATTTTAAGCTCATATTGATGTAGATAGATTACAAAAATGTTTATATAAATAACTATAAATTATATCTAGAAAATATAATTGTTGTTGAGCATTCCCTAGACAAAAATTCTGTAAACTATCTTTATGGCACCGTTCAACAGCTTTTTTAGCCGAGCTTGCTTGGCATGACAAAGCTTGAAACACATTTTAATGTGTTGAAAATTTTAAATATATAACAATAAATATCATACTGTTCACGAAATATAATTGTACATTATAGACTTGACCTGCATAAAATATACTTTAAAGTATCTTAAAAGTTGGTAAACACTAGATTTATAATATTCTCGAAATACAAGTATTGCTGAACTTCGCCTAGACAAAAATGCTTTAAAGTATCGACACGACTAATGAAATTAAAGGAGCTTTAAAAGTATTCACTCAACGCAAAAGTATTAACAGCGACTTTGAAAAAGCTTTGTGAATTATTTGCTATGTGGCACATTTGACAAAGCTGCTTGCCATCGCTTATTTAGAAGACTTTTCAAGCATGACAAACGAACAAAACAACAACAACAACAGAAACAAGTTGAAACACTTTTTCGTTAAAGTCTTGTTGCTGTCACGTTTAAAGCGCCTTTGTTCGCTCGTTGTTTATTTGCAAACTTGAACAACATTTCGATGAATATTTTTGCACAATTTATTTGCTTTGTTGCAGCAACAGAGCACAATAGCAGCACAGGCAGGCAGGCACCAGGCAGGCAACATGCAACATGAGCAAAAGAATTTTTTTTCCGCCAACTGCTGTTCGCACCTGCCATCATCCACCTGTTCATTATTGCAAAAAAAAAGAGAGAATTCCTTTTAAACGTGCAAAAAAAAACGAATCCAATCAAATGCGAACACAACACAACAGCTGGACAGCACAATGAAAATGGTTTAAATGTAGGATAAGTTTTTGAAGAGGGAAATATGTGGAGGTAGGCTACTCACCCATAGACCATGTCGGTGCCCACGTAATGCGTATAGTAGAGAATGCTAACCACGGTGATGGCAAACAATACGTATACGCAGCGTCGCACATTGATGCCATAGCAGCGACGTGCAATTAAATTACAAAAACTGGAAATGTTTGAGGCGCCACCGTTGCCGTTGTTGCTGCCACTGCAACCATTGCCGCTGCTGCCAATACTCGTTGATGAGGTAGAGTTAAAGTCGTAGTTGTTGCCATTGGTTTTGGCCTTGTACGTGACAATGCCGCTGGCCAGAAACCCGTTAGAAGTGTGCTGCTCCATTGTTGCCGCCGTCGACGTTGGCGGTGGCAGCAGCATGCTGCGATCTGTGATGTGATGTGTATGCAGGTCAGTTGGAGGCGTGGCAGGACTTCGAGAGACTGCAGCTGGGGCATAGACATTGCCATTGCCGAAATGCTTACTGAAATGGTTGCCGCAATTCGCAGTTGCATCTACAGTTGCAGTTGCAGTCACAGTCGCAGCCGCAGCTCCGGCAGCCGCATCCACATCCGCATCCGTATCGGCATCCGTTTGGGTGCCGGTCACGCTCGTCCGGCCCAATCCCGACTGCATTTGCGGCTGCTTAATGAGTTTTTCATATTTCGCCGATTTGCCAGGCAGCCGATTTGCAATGTTATATGCTGTTGTTGGTGTTGTTGTTGTTGCTGCTGCTGATGTTGTTGTTGTTCCTATTGCTGCGGTTGCTTTTGTTGTCGCTGTTCTTGCTGCTGCTGATATTGTCATATTGTTGTTGGGACTATCAGTCGGTGGTTACTGCAAGCTGGAGTCTATAATATGAATTTTATATATAATTTTGTCTCTCTTTCTCTCGTTTACGTTCTCTTTCTCTCTCTTTAATTGGCAGCGTTTGCTTTTGGGATATGTTTGAAATATGTTTTTAGAAGAACACGCGTGTTGTTTGCTTTTTAAATTTGTTTTCTTCTCCTCTTTTTGTATGGCACTTGTATTTATTAAATGTCTTCGGTAATTTTTGTATTTTCACTTTCACTTTTCAATTCGCCATTTGATATGTTTCCAAATTTTTAAATATTCATTTTGCTTGGCCATTGTGGCTGCGCTTCGAATAGTTGTTGCTACTGTTGCTGTTGCTGTTGTTGCGGCAGCTAGCGTTGAGGGCCATTATCAGTCATATGACAGACCCACTTTCGAACAGTTCCAAGCTCTATTATCAGACATTGACTGGGTCGTCGCTGGTTCGTCTTATCTGCAAAGAGGCAAAAGCGAGAGGGGAAAATTATTAAATAAACAATTATAGCTGATGACCAAAGCAAACAAATAGCATAATAGTTTAATTTATTAAGGGGTTCCACTTTTATTTAATTAATAAATTTAATTTCATTCCCAATATTATTTTTAAGGTGTGGCAAGTGTATTCAGCAACCACGTTACGTAGCCGCACCGTTGACATTTATGATGTCTCCAAACTAATGCGTCTTTTTGTTATCTATTTACAAAGTGGCGACTGCTCGATGCTTGTCAATTTGCTCGCACTTTGAAATGAATGTAAACAAAATGCTGATAAAACTGCAAACAAAATAGAGCAGACCCACAAAGTAAACTCTTGTAGCCCAAGTTCTAGATGTTATATCTATATCCATACTCAAGCAGCTTTTTCTGTGTGTGTATTTTGGTTGTGTGTGTGGATTTAGCCATTAACTGCACATGTGGCTTACTTTAATTGCAAATGGCTGCGGCTGTCGCCTAAATAATAACAACATACTTTGGGGCGCTTTACGGCCCAACCAAATGAGTCAATAATGAGGTTTAGATGAGCAACAACAATATTTGCCCAGTTCCTCCCTCTTAGCTGTTCCTTTATCAGTATTTTGTGGGCTCGGCCGCAATACAAACATTTGTCGACACGTGTTCGTTGGGATAGAAAACATAAGCATACACAACACACGCTTGAAGCCTGTCACAACGGAAACTTAAAGAAGCAAATAGAAGCGCACATCAAAGCAAATAAATACAGAAAAAGAAGGCAAAGAATAAGATTACTTGAAAAATCATTAAATCAACCTTAATGTAAACTCAATACAGCATAATAAGATTACCCAATTCAAACATAAAGTTGTATGCCATTTATTTATTAAATTCCAGTTGAGTTTTTTTCCCTCAAATTGAGTGGAATTCCTGAAGAAAACCTTTTTATACCCGCTATCCATAGGGTAGAAGTGCATATAACTTTGTGCTCCCAGGAAATGGATGTAACAGCCGTAATTTTAAAGCTAGTGTCTCAAATTTTGGAACAGACAATAATAACTATAGTTTTAATGATTCCTGAAAATTTGGAATTTAAGAAAAAACGTCTACGGGTCTTAGTTGCTTTGTTTAACAACCTGGTATATTTGGCAATATACCAAATATAGCCTATGGTATATATTTTTTTTAGCATTTTTGTGGTATATGATTTATAAGTATGGTAAAATGAATACCGCACTGTTTTGCTTTTATTCACAATGGTTAGCGGGTATCTCACAGTCGAGCACACTGGACTGTAATTTTCTTACTTGTTTTTTCGTTGTAGAAATGTCAAGTACTCTGATTATTTCTTTTATTAATTTGACAAGAGTTTAGCCATGGCAACTGTCAGCAACAGCAGTCGAGAGTTCATCACAACAACTTTGCCATTTATTCTTTTCACTTTTCAAGTAACAACTGCACACACACAAAAAACCGTTTCTGAAAGACACTTGCAATAATTTACAAACAGTATTTTTCTAACTGGCTGACAGACAGACGTAGAACAGCAATAACAACAACAACAATCGCTGACGCATTCCTTGGCCTTGTTTTTTGCTCTGTTACAAATTTATCATTAAAATGTCAGAACTTAAATTGATTCAAAAAGTTTAGCCTGCTGGCGAGTGACAGAAGAGAGAGGGAGGCAGACCCCAAGAGCACTTTTGTTTCTGCCTCCCACCGCAAGATGGCAGCTTTGGCTGTCGCTGTTGGTTGGTTGCATTGTCGCTTAGGCACAACTTTTGTTCTCTTCGCTCTCTGCGTTAGTGTGTGTGGGTGTGTGTTGTGGCTTCTGTTTGTTTGCGTCTTTTGCAGCATACTTTAAGGCGCGCATAAAAACTTTGCTTTCTTCGTTAGGCAAACTTGTTTAATTTCCTCTTCAATTGTGCATGCCCCAACTCCTTGTTTGCCTGCTCATCTCTTTTTTGTGTGCGGCATAAATACTTTATCTAAACTTTTGCATCACTTTTGTTTGTTGTTGCTGATTTGCTTGTCCTACAACTGACTACCAAGTCTGTCTCTTACTGTCTCTTCCATCTGTCTCTGCCTGGTTGAGTACTTCTGCAACTCAGTGTATACTGTGTGTTTATTTGCTTGTATTTAGATGTAGCTCGAACTTGCCTCAAAATTTATGTGGCATACACTTTTCAATTTACATCAAATATTTATGTTAGTCGTCTCCATATTTTGCTCTACTTGTTATCACAGCCTCATCAGCATTTCCCCATTCTCTCTCTCTCTCTCTGCATTTATCGTTTTAATAGTTGTGTATTTTCTGGCTAATAACACATGTCTCTCAAGTTTTCATTTCGAGTTATTTCGGTTTGGTACTTTTCAATTTTTGCTTGCAAGACGATTCCATTTCTGGCATTCATGTTTATACTACAACAACAATGCCAACAACAACGGCATCATGTTGCACACACACAGCAGAAGAGGAAGGAAGGGAGGGGAATGGAGTCGAGGGTAGCCCAGAGGTAGCACCATTAAACAATTTGCTGAGCATGTTGAAAACTTAATGCCACAAACTTCGCGCCTGGGTCTTTAAGGCTGCAAACCCCGACAGCTTCGCGGCTTCCAAGTTTTTCCTTGCCACTGTTGTTCCCCCTCTCCTCACTCACCCCTCTTACTTCCTCGCATACACATACACACACTCTGTTGTTATTCTTTTTGCTGGCCTTTTCGTTTCTTTAATGGTTTTGAAAACTATTTATTTTACGATACATTTTGTTTACATTGTTGAACTCTGCTGGGGCATCGTTTACCAAAAATTCCTCTTCATTCCCCAACACCATTGCCAACTCTCAGCATTTTTCTCTAAATGGCATTGGGGCGTGTGGCAACCGGTGCAACAATAAAAACAATACCAACAACAATACGAATGCAATGCCAACAAGAGAAACAGCTGGAACTATAATAATGAGCGGATAGTTTCAATGCTAACATATCGAAGTATTTATACTCTTGCCACTTCAATGAAGATATTTTTGAAAATTATTTTAAGTAACCGAAAATACTTGAAACCGATTTAAGACTTTAAAGTATAGGATCTAATAGATTATACTCTCACGAATTTAATGAAATCATTTTTGAAAATTATTTCAGATATTTGAGAATGATTTAGATATTTAAAGTATACGAATAAAGAATATAAGAATAATATGTATATACAAACATGCAAAAGCATAGAAATATTTGGGGAAAACTTTTAAAAATAATCGAGATCTCATGAAAACAATCTAAATCTTGTAAGTAAATGAATTAAGATTATAATAATGAATATAGACAACATTGAAGCATTTATAATTGTACATCATTAATGTGAACATTTTTAAAACCTATTAAAAATAATCGAAAATAAATCTTTCTTAAATACAAAAGAAAGATTATAATAATAAACAAATACTCTTTCAACATCAAAGAAAATCATTTAAAATAATCAAAAATGCTTGCCAAGATTTTAATTCGTTTAAGTATACTAATTTTTCCATTGATTTTATTTTCCCATTAAATCAATTTTAATTATTCTGATGGCGCACTAACTATACATTTGAATTATTCCCGTCTTTCACTGTATAATTCCATTAGCGTATCTACAACTTGTGTCAAGCACTTATCAACATATCAATTTGCATGTCAGCAACCCTTAAGTGCTTTCCCTGTTACTATCCCATTAAATATTCTATTATACCCAAGTAGTTCGATATATATACATATATATAAGGAGTATATAAGTTTTGTGCTCTTGGTGACTAATCGCTGTCGATTGTATAAACAGTTCAATCTTAATGAGTTTGACCTACAATTAGGCGGCAAAAGCAATTTATATAAAGCCCAAGAGAAATCGATCATGGTCGCTCTTAATGCTAGTTTCGTAGTGTGTAAAAACAACAATTGCAGCAATAACAACATTGAAGTGTGCCCCAGAGATTCCTCCATCTTTTCACTCTCTCTCTCTCTCTCTCTTGCTTGTGTACGCCTCTTTATCATTTTTATATTTTGTTTTTTGCCTGCCCATTTATCAGTCAACATTCAGTTGTGCTCGCTGTGTGTGTTTTTGTTTTGTGCTATTTGTTTTTTCTGTTTTTATTTTTTTATTTCTTTGTTGGCTTTTCGCGCGTTCATAGCATCAATTTCCCCCACCCGCTGCGTTCAAATAACTCCCTCTAAGCACCCTACTTCCTCGCACCCCATTGTTCACTACTACTGTGTTGCCCACCCATTGGCTCTATACTCTAGAGCGACTGACAGGTCAGACATATTGATAATCGTTTTCAATTTGTGTTGATTTTGCTTGCCCGAAAAAAACAAAAATACGAAACGAGCGGGAAAAACAGAAAATGGTAAAAGAAAAACCAAAAAAAAGGAAAACAATCAATTGTCTGCAGTAAATTGAATGCAACGCCAACAAGTTTTGCCTCCGCGGGGAGCATGACTTGCAGAACGCATCTAACTTAACCCACTGACGCCCCACACACACACACACACACACACACACACAAGCACACTCAACTACTGACTCATTGGCCAGACAATTGTCAGACGCCCTGTGTCTGTGCCCCATTTGACTGATGAATGCAACTTGAGTTTATGCAGTTGCCTCACTCACTCCCCTCTCTCTGTCTCTTTCATTCCATTTGGAGTGTCGTTGCGTAGGCGTCACATTTCCCCCCACCCCTCCGAGTTCAGAGCATAGCTAAATGTTCCCTCCATAAACAATTTGTGTGCGTTTAATGAGTTTTCACACTTTAGCGCTTGTGTCTTTCGTTTGAGTTTCAAATTCTTGCTTGCTTGCTTGCTTGTTTCTCATCTTTTATGTTGTCATAAATCAATGAGTCTGACATCAATTGCTGCATGTGCTGAGCTTGCCACTGTGACGGCTTCCCCCAATCTCAAAACACGTGGGCTGACTACTGACATCAGGTAATCTTGCTTCTATATAAACTTATCTGCGGGGGAGTCAAGACAATCACTCACAAAAGGTTTTTACATTCATCTCTTCGGGGAGTTTCTATATATGGTGAAAGCGATTAAGTTGAGATATTTAAACAAGATACATTTCAAGGAAAAACTAGCTTCAATATAAAACGCAGATTGCATGGGTTGATTTAGTCAGTAAAATGTTTTGTATACAATAATAAATGAGTTTGGGACGAGGGAAAGAATGAAAACTGTTGATTGAAATATAAAATATTATTATCTAAATTGAAATACAACTTAGAGACGAAAACTAAAAATATAGAAAAAAGAAACAAAAGTAAAGAATATAAATTTAGAATCTGATGAAAAAAATGTGATGACTTCGAGCTAACAGTAAATTATTTGGATAGAGATAATTAAAAAAAGAAATGACAAAAATAATTGGCATAGTAGAGCCTACATATACATATATAATGAATTATATATATAAATTAAAAAAAAATATTTGGTAAAGTCAATTAAAACATACAAGTAACAAAGATAGTCGGGCATAACCGACTGTGAGATACTCGCTGCCCATTGTGAATAAAAGCAAAACAGTGCGGTATTAATTTTAAAATATACCAAATTAATATACCGCAAAATACCAAATACTATATTTGGTGAATTTATATAGTACTACATTGAAAAGAGAATACCCTTCTACCCTATGGGTAGCGGGTATAAAAATCAATTCCCATTTACCATTCCTGTTATTGTTGTTGTTATTTCATAGGTGTTAAGAAAAATAAACTAACGGGAAATAATAATAACTTTAGGAACTGTATTATATTTTGTAATTAAAAATATGAAATGCATCTTATTAACTCTTTTAAAAAGAATCAAAAATTCAACTTTAAATCTTCAAACCAGAATTTCAAGGTAATAAAAAAGTTTTTCGTTTACTATCATAAAGCGCAGCCAAATTAATTTTTTCTTTCAAAGTTAACCAACTCTTAAGTGCTGCTCAACTTGATTGCGCATTAAATGTTAAATATGCGTAAATTACTTATAAGTAGATATAACACTTGGTTAATACTTGAAATTGCCAGCCAAAGATATACCGGCTATAGTACAATTTACAACTCCCCAGATTGTGGTACTTTATCCACTCGTAAAAGTTGTTAAAACTCAAATTTGTAACAATTAGAAATGGCCTCAGTTATTGTTGTTGTTGTTGTTTTTGTTGGGGGTTTCATTTTGAATTGAGAGACATTTTTCGGGGGTATTTGTGTGAGTCACTTGACAACAATTCCCAGGGTGCATGCAACAGCAAAGTGTCTATCTTTTGTGGAGTGTTGTTGTTCCAAACATCGCTATAGACACGATACCACATTACCACTTAAGAGATGTCACACACTGGCATTTATGCCTGTTGTTGCTGTCAATTATACGATACTTATGCGTTTCCATGCTTATTTCGTTCGACAAAATGTCCATTTTATTTGAAAATAGTTTCAATTTGCGAAAAACGCTTCAAGTGGCCAAAGTAAAGAATACATAAAAGTGTCATTAAAATGCAAAAGAGAAAATATATTTGTATATTTTTAGAGGTCTGCTTCTCCCCCCAGTTGTTGGTTAATTAAAACATTAGCAAACAATCTCGTTCTCGCTTCAGTTTCATTCTCTTTCTCTCTAGCAAACTTTTATGCACATAGACAACTGACAGCTCTGCCGGCGCCACCGCTGCCGCCTTGCCACAACAGACGTACAACATGCCACATGCCACACAGTTCGAAGCGTGCTTAAAACACAAATCGTGTACGGTTTGGTCCAATGGTCCAACCGAGAGCCGTCCAAGGAGACACTTGCAATGTGTTCATTTGTAGATTTTCTCTGCTGATTTTCCACAGAGTTGAAGGTGTTAGACAAGCCAGAGGTGGGGACTGGCAGAAGGGGAGAGAGGGGGCGATGGACAGGTGGTGGCCTGGCAGAATGACCCAGTTTCTAAAAATACTGTAGAGCAAACGAAAAGCAATAAAGCAAAGCCCAAAGTGTTTGAATGTATTTTACATCGATTTGATTTTATTTCATTTTCATTTCGCCTTCAAGTGCCAAAAAGGAAACTCAAGTGTCTCGAGGCGTGTGAAAAACGAGGCGAGGGGACGAGTTAGAAGTGGAAGTGGAAAACCCGGGATGACCTGCAATTGGAAAACTGTTTGTCTGCCGCTGGCTAATGAGAACTCGTTGTATGGCTAACAATAGCACTTTTTTCGCTAGGCACAACTAATTCAATTAACTTCAGTGACGTCACCCCGAGGCCTTCATCTCTCTCTTTCCCTCTCGTTCTTTCCGCCTCGGGATGCTGTGGCATTGAATTTATTTCTGAGCCAACGAACGCTTATCTGCGCTTCCATGCCATTGCCTATCAATCTAAGTACATATTTATAATTACGAGTATTGAATCGAATATATATACTATTCTTTTTGATGACGCAGCAATCCGCCGTTAGCAGCTGCACAGTGGAGCAAATAGTCGCGAATCTTTAGATGCTATCAATAACAGACTAAATCAGGTTAATCCAACCAAAAATTTAATTGCAATTCGCAGAGAGAAAAATTACGTTCTACTAAATTAAATAAAAATCTTCAGTTGAAGAACTTTATTCTCTTGAATTCGGCTTTTTCGTTCTGGATTTCAATTTTAAATATGTTTAAGTCTAAAATGAATAATATATTCTGGAATCAAAAATATATTTTTGTTATTTTTGACTTTATCTAGTGAATAAAATTTTGAATAGGTTTCATCTTAAAGAGCTTAATAATTTGTTAACGATTTTTAAATCATTTTTATTCAATCTTTTTCTTGATTATTTTCTTGGTTTAAGATTTTTCGTTCTGGGTTTCACGTATACAAGTTTCTCATCTCGAATTTACGTGTAATGTTTAGAAATATTTTTATCGAATTTCGAGAATAACCATACCAAATTTATTCTAAAGGTATAGGCTTCACTAAAGAATTCGTTCTTTCAAGATTCAAGATTTTTTTTCTCTGAATGATTTTTTTCTTAAGTTTGAAAACTTTTTTGATCTTGAACTTGATATGAGTTTTACTATGCTACATTTTTAAACGTTTCATTCTTGAAATAATTAACTTTAATCTAAATGAACTAAGAATAATCAAGAAAACATTAAATACATTTGTAAAACTTGACATATTTGGCATATTTTGACATAGTTTTGTTTTGACAAAATTTCATTTCCTACTTTTTAGAACGTTTTTCTTCTATGCGTAACCACTGTGCCGTGTCACACACACAAATTGGGCCAGCGACTCGATTTAATGGACGCCCACGTGGCCACGCAAGAGACTTGGAGCAACTCGAGAGTCGCGCGTCCCTCGTCTTTCGCTATCTGCAGCTTAACCTCCATCGCCGTCTGCTCAGCCACGGTCTGTGTCAATGTCGCTCTCCCAGTTGGTCTGCAGCTGGCGTGGTAATCAGAGGAGTGGGAGGAAGGGGGAATTGTGATGCTGCTGTGATTCTGGTTTTTGGCTGATCCGCATGTCGTTTCGACCACAAGCGTTTTGTGGCAGCCACACCCCTTTTCTGTAGGCGCAAGTGCAGTCAACAATTTTGGCCAAAGATTTTCGGCGTGGGTTTTGAAGCCCACGCACAACTCATTGTTGTTGCCGTTGCTGTTTGCTGAGCGACAGTAAAGCCTTAAATTGCGGACAAGCGTGGAGCCAGCAGAGGAAAGTGGAGATTACAAAAGGTGGAATTGGATGGGAGGCGCCCCAAGGGGGCAGAACTCAGACTCAGACTCCAGCTGCTGCCGTTGCTGCTAACGATGCGTTGGTGTTGGTTCTTTGTGTAATTGACTAGGCGTGTAACTGGTTTTGAATTGTTGTTGCCATTTGGTGTACTTACTTGTTTGCTGCTGCTGCTGCTGCTGCTGTTGCACACAAGTTGTCTCAAGTTGCGCTCTGTCGCTGGCGGATTATGGGGCAGCAAATGCAAATACACAACGTAAAACTTGCTTTCCTATATGTACATATGTATATGACCTACAAATGGCTTATGATATGAGCACACCAACTATGATATGCACTCCACCTCCTCCACCTTCCTGGTTCGAACTGGGAAAACTGGCTAAAGCCTAAAGAGGGAGGCAGCAAACCGAACCAAACTGAACTAAACTGAACTGTGCTGAACCGAAGTGAACTGTCAGAAAAGCAAACCGATAGAAAATACACACTCAAAGTGGGGAACTTTGCACTAAGCTGCCTGTTAAAAGGATGAGCTCAAAAATGTTGCACTGTTGTTTGCCTTAACTTCTGCATATCAGACAAACGAGTACAACTATCAGTATGAGTATGAGTATGAATACGAGTGTGTGTGTGTATTTTCTATAAGTATTCATGTGCTTATGGCAGAGTTTTGATTTCATTTTTATCTATGAACTTTGCTTTTAACGAGCTGCATGCCAGGAACTAAAAGATCTCCTTCAGCTCTTGATATCAGCTCGATTTTCACCTGACTTTTGCTATAGTGCACAACATACTTCTAGCTTTAAGTTTTGTTTAGCCAAAGTTAAATATTATTTAATGAGCATTTTCACAGCATTTTTTATTGTAATTTTTTGTGCGAAACAAAAATATAAAACTTATTATTCCAATGACAGCTACCTAATAAAAATGTTGACTTTATAAGTAACTTTTTTCAGTGACTTTTATTAGGCTTATTTACAGTGACATTTTTATTGGCTCCATTTATTTTTTATTTATGGCAAGACAACCGATTAATTGTATTCAAATTATATTGTCTGTTTTACAGCTATATATGACTCAATTTATTCTTGACCATTTTTAAAGCAACTGACTAATTTGTTATTCATAATTATAATATTTGTATCAATTTAAAAACAACAATAGAAAAATTGTTCTTTGTTTTCTACAGCAAAATTTATTCTATACTTTTACCAAGTCATCTTTTTATTAACTCTACTAACAATAAATACAAATAGAACTTTTTTATATGACCTAATTTCGAACAATTGATACACATGCAAAAATTGCTAATTTATAGTAGAAAACAACCTTGCGCAAATTACACACTTTGACAGAAAATCGTCATGTCTTTTGATAGCAGAGAGCAAATAACATATTTTGGCAGTTTTGACTAAACTTTGTGGCACCATCTCGAATGCTCACTCAGTTGCAACGTTGTGTGGCACACAGACACACGCTTGTTGCTTCAGTTTTGTGGATAGAATTTCGTTAGATCTCGGCAACCGTAATGCAATTTAAGAGATTTGTCATTCAAATGGCTTTGGCTGCTCTTTGAGGCGCATCATATGAGTGGTAAACGTAATCGCAATCGCAATCGTAGTCAGCAGTTGGAACTGTTATTCATATTCATATTCGTATTCGTACTCGCATTAAATCAATTATGCACACAAATTTGATATTCGAGATGCCGAGATGCAAATCCAAATTGAGTTGCTTGGCCTAATGAAATCTGTTGTGTAAACTGAGCACTAAATACTCTCGTAGATGCAATGGGCTTAAGCAATTTCACAATTTCTGAATTCCTGCATCGAATAACAAACAAAATAGTTGAAATTACACAGCAGAGAAAGAGAGAGGGAGAAAGAGCAGAAAGGGAAGAGGGAAGAAGCATAAGATGGACCATCAGTCAAGTTGATGCTTGCACATAAAGCTTTAGCTTTAGCTTTTCAAATGGCCCACAGCCATCATGGTGTGCATCATTTAACCCAAGCAGACAAAGACAGAGCAAGCGAGAGAGAGAGAGGGAGAGGGAGAGAGGGAGAGAGAGAGAGAGAGAGAGAGAGAGAGAGAGAGTGAGGGAGATAGACAACACCCCAGCGTGGTTCTAAAGGGAATTCCCAGGCATTTTGCTGCTCTATCATCAATTTATTATGTTATTCGAGTGTGCGTGTGTGTGTGTGTGCGAGTGTGTTTGGGTGTGCTAAAATTAGTTAATGAACCTGAGCTGAATGCCATAATGAATCCCCCCTAGGTACGCCTTTTATACCCTCCCCCTGCAGCTCTGTCCAGCTAACTGTAAACCAAGTTGTGATTGAACAGGCATAAAGCTTGTTGTCCCTATCCTTGTTGTTGTTGGGTGTATAAATTAATTCCCCAGGTTAACTGCAGAGTAACATTTTATAATTAAGCCAGCTGCATAATTATGATAGCCAGACGCACACACACACAGACACAGGTACACACACTGTGGGACGTGTATTGAGCTGAGATACACGCAATTGGCGACATTTAAGCACGCAACGTTAACCCAACAATGCCGGACAATGCCAGCAAGCTGATTATCATAATGAACATCAACATCAACGCCAATGATGACGCGACTTTAATGACACGAGGAGCAGGAGCAGAAGGAAAAGGATGGATATATGTGTATCCCTAGCCTGGTTAAGTGGTGTCTCTGTCCGCTCTCTTCCCCCTCCTTTTGTCTTCTTGTCTGTTTATCCACGGCTCGCCGCATAATCGGCGCTTGGTGTTCGGCTTCGAAGTCCTGCCTGAGTGTGTGTGTGTGTGTGAGTGTGAGTTAATACACAAAGTCTGGGGCCAGCCGCAAAGTGTCTCGTCACGCGTTCACCACTGATAGTCATCGTCCTGTTCAGAGTCCTGTTTGGTTCTGTTCTGTCTTGTCCATTCCAGTTGAGTTCTGTTCACTTTCATCTCGTGTTTTTCGACATTTTTCATGGCTTGTGTCTCTGTCTCTGTTCTTGTGTGGCCTTCGTGTAAAGGCCATAAATAATGGGCCCAGTTCTTCGTGTCGTTTCGTGGACGTTGTCTCCATTAGCCTCCCCCCAGAAAAACGAAAAATGAATCGTAGCTATCATAAAAATATTTTATCCATTAGCCATTGTCTCATTTTAGTTGCCTTCTGGCCTTGTTTAATGACCATTAATAATCGTTAAATTTATGTTAACTGTGCCGGCGGTTCAAAGTTCAACACTGTCCAATGCGGCGTATGCTTAATGTGTACATATCCACCATTCGACATGTTGTTTTTGTTGTTGCTCTTGTTGTTTATGTTGCCTGTTTTATTTTATGACACTGCGACGTTGTATCGCCAAACGGTTCAATTATACTAAATACGATTAAAACATTTACATAAAGCCGCTTTTGCTTGCATTCAATCACATAAAGCTCGCAAAAAGTTAATTTGTAAATACTTTAATGCGATCAACATGAATATATGCAACGCATATACTTTCGCGTTATGGAAAAGGATTTCGTTGCAGCAAATGAAGCATTGAGTTCATATTAATGCAATATTTTTGCCCCAAATCTGACAGCATTCAGATTGAGCGCAGATGAAAATCACTTCGCTATAAATAATTTATACATTTTCTGTAAATTTTAATAAAAATATGTTCCTTGATTTAAAGGTTCTCTTGGAATAAAAATATTTTCCTTAAATTTTGTTTCAGCAGTATATGAAAATATATTCTGACATTTATTTCAATATCTTTATATATAGTTTTTATTACTTTATCTGTAAATTTCAATAAAAAATATATTCTTTGATTTAATTGTTCTCTTGGAACAGATATATTTTCATTAATACGAAACAGAAAACTTTGTTGTAGCAATATTTAAAAATAAATTCTGACTTACTCTTCGTTATTAATATTTATACTTTTTATCTATATTTCAATAAAAATATATTCTTTGTTTAAACAGTTATTTGGTAATAAACACTTTTTCTTCAACACTCAGCCAATAATTTGCAGAAATTTAAGAATAATTTTTAAGCAACAGACAACACAATATTTTCGATTTTCTTCTACGCGAAATTCAAATCATAATAATTTATAAAAAGTTTCAATATAACTAAATTTTCTTTCCCCAATTTCTAGATTAATAAATCAATATTTTCTGACCTGCTAATAACAAGATTTCTCTCTACATTAAATGTTATTCATGATTTGTAAAAATTTAAATATTACTAAGTTTTCCGCAACCCAATTTCAAGATTAATTAGAAACACATGTTCACCCATTAATTATTTTGTATATACTATTTCATTTACAAATTACCTTGCAGTAAGCACATATTTTCTTCGTTTATGATTGAAATGTTCAGCACAATTTGAAGAATGTTTATAAACATATTAGAACCCATCATTCACACTCACAGAATGACCTCAATATGGCTGCAGTTTTTACAATTCGAAATGCGCACAGACATTAAACCAACTTCGAGAAAATTTTGCCGCAGCTTTAGCGTGTCCTCATTTCTCGGTTTGCTTGCAAATCAATTGCTTGCATACGAGTCGGAAAATCAACTAAACAAATACATCAAATAAATATTATTCATGAGCATGCCAACATCATCATTCACATGGGGCAAAGAGACTCCGCCTCAGTCGTAATTTTTCATTTTCATCAGCAGCAGCAGCAGTGGCAGTGGCAAGCAACAACAGCAATTGGGGCATGCAGCAGTTCAATGACATAATTTGTCGCAGCACATCAATAGACTGGACAGAATCAACACAATGGGAGAACAGCACCAACATCAGCAGCAACAGAGAGAGAGCTAGCTTCAATGCCATTCAAAAACGTCAACGTCAACACAACATCATCTGCATAATGATGATGATGATGATCATCATCATCATCTTCATCCAGAGCAACGTCATTGTTTTCGCTTGAACTTTATTGTTTTGATTTATGCGCGTGCATAACAAGAAGGGCGAGACGGAAGGGCCGAACTCTGCAGGCTAAGCTAAAACTTTGCGGGTTTCAACTGTCGCTCTGGCTCTCGCTCTATCCCCACCTTCCACCTCCCCCTCTTCCCCTTCAATGCTACAGCCTGCACTGGACATGCCGCGTTGTTTATTCCACCAACGCCAAACAATAGCGAAGCAGCCGCGTTGTTGACACTGCGGGAGCAGCAGCCACACAGTTCGTGCTTCGGATGCGGAGGCAAGCCATTGCTTTGCTTTAGTGTGTCGCAGCGGGACTAGAGAACGGGAATGGGAATGGGAAGGGGAACGGGAACGGGAACGGGATAGCACTGACAGCGCACTGACGGAAGGTGGGCAAAAGGGTATAAGTGCAAATGAAAATGATGTTGTAGCTGCCGTTGCTGTTGTCGTTCCCGTTGCTGGTGCCGCACACAGCTCGAAGCATGCAGCCTGCGTCCGATTATGTTAATGTGCCCAGAGCACTGGCATTATGATGTTGTTCGCTAGACGACCACTCTGCATATTTGACAGGGCACTGCCAACAATTTTTACATCTCTCCCTCTCTCTCTGTCTCTCTCTCTATCGCACTATCTCGCTAAACAATTTTGTGGTCTTGATTGTTGCCACTGGCAACTGGGAGCTGCAAAAGCAAAGCAACAGCAGATGCCAAACAACAACCACTGAGTTTTTGCTGTCAACTAAAGTTTTCGGTTACTCCCAAGAAGTTGTTGGTTCGTGTTGTCCACATTTGAGGTTTCATCTCCGGCGCGCCACTGGGAACCAGGTAACAACTTGCAAATTATCCCAGAGAATTGCTGTGAGTACGAACAACAACAAAAAAACTAGCAAGAAAGCTACAATCAAGTGAGCTCGACTGTGAGATACTCGCTACCTATTTTCAATAAAAGCAATTCAGTGTATTATTATTTTGAAAATATATGAATATACTGAAAAATCCTAAGATACTACCGAATATTATATTTGATATCGTCTCGGCTTTTGGCACTGTGAGAAACTCGCAACCCATTTTAAATAAAAGCAAGACAATGCGGTGTTATACTTAAAATATACCATATTAATATGCTGATGAAATACTAATATAAGATACCCGCTACCCATATCCAATAAAACCAAAACAGTACGGTATTATTTTTAAAATATACCAATACTAAAAAAATACTAAAATATACCTATTTTCAAAAAAGCAATACAGTGCCGTATTATTCTTAATATATACAATATCAATATACTTAAAATATACTAAAATTACAAAAATATACTGAAATTCATATTTGGTATCGTGTCGACTGTTGGTGTTCATCACGAATATATAATATACTTTATGGACCAGAGATGCCCTCTTCTGCCTTCTAATATACATTTGCTGGCGGCGGCACAAACTTATAATACCCTTCTACCCTATGGGTAACGAGTATAAAAAGAAAAAGGTGTCACACCAAATGCACTCACAAATTGCAGCCTCGAATTTGTTGAATTATTTATGTGCAGACATTTTTGTTTGAAGTCAAAAGAGAATGGAAGCAGAGAATATTTAATACACTAGACTCAACTGTATAATTGAATTAAATTTTCATTTGCAACACACCCCGGCTGGTAAATGTAAAAACCATTAATAAAAATAAAATTAGACTTTAGCTAGAGGATTAATTATTAACATAGGATTGCTAGAACAAACATTTGTTTTAACTTTACGCACATACATAAATAACTAATGAAAGTACTCTTTACAATATTTATTACAAATTCACTTCGCTCACAAAACTTCGAAAGGCATATTTAAAATACTTTCGTGTTGCCCGCTTTTAATAAAGCACATTTTGCGATTGGAAGTCATTTCACATACGAAATTGCCAAAACTTTGTTTATGTTAGTTTAGTGCTTCAATATGTGGCGCATATGAAATATGGAATTTGCAATATTATGAGGTTAAAGTATAGCTTAATTAAAATACAAATTGACTCGCTCTGTGTCTATGTGAGTCTGCATTGTTTGTGTGCTTTCTAATTATTCATAGCCTAACAATAGAAACAATGGAAGCAGCAAAGTTTTACGAATTTTTGCATTAAATTCGATGAACACATCCACATCCACAACAATAATAATAATAATAAAATGTATCTAATGCCATAATTAAACAACTGGAATAAATTTCTAGCAACAGCTGCAGTTTAAGTTCTTCATTGAATCACTTTGCTCTATGCGAAATATTGCAGTCATATTTTTTATCGGTTTTTTTTTCTGGTGTCTCCGGCGGCGTCGACGATGGCGTGAAAAGCGTGAAAAATTGTTGCAAACTTTGACAACTTAAAAATTATGATAGTTGTTTGGGGGATTTTTGGTTTTTTTTTTGTTGGTGCGCTGTTTGAGTTCTTTCGAGACGTGAATAATTTCATGACATAAATAAATCGGCGAGTGGGGAACAAGTTTCGCTCGAAATTGAATACTGCAAAAAAGCGTGACTTGCACTCATGATGTGTTGCACACAGACACATTCTCGTAGAGCACTAAGACCAGAGGTCGACCCATAAAAGCTGTTAAAAAGATTCTTTAGAATTTAGCTCTTTATATTCGTGAGTGCTACACCCACAGCACAATTAACTGCGCAGTGAAATTCCTCGCCCCATGCGCCATCAAATTAGCAAACGATATTAAATATTAACTGTCATCAGATGAGCGTTCCACATGCCGCAGTGCGAACGTGGAGTACGAATAATTTCAACAATTTCTCGTTAAAGCTACAAATTAAAAATGACAGCCTTTTATATGGGAGTTGGCAAAACATTTTATGCGCGCCAACGTTGCGTATGCGTAATGTCGTATACAAATTAAAAAATATATAACAAGCGAGAAGGTTTTACTCTCGACTTTCGCCACTGAATGCTGCTAGACTAGCAGATGCCCATTTTAAGCAAAGAAAATATGCAGAAGTTTTTCATTTAATTATGGTTAATTATACTTGATGTGCAGAGGGACCTTAAATATTTGTATTTTATATATTTTTCTTTTGAATAAATTTGTATTAAAGCAATAGGGGGAAGCTCTTTACATTTTCATTTTAAAATATTTAAATTCATTTTTAATATGCTAATATTTATAACTAAATTGTGGTTCTTTATACAGAAGCGGAAGCTATTTAAATATTTATCTCTTTATATAAAATTTGATTTCATTTTCTTTAGCATAAATTTATTTTAAAGTGTTCAAATTTGTAACTGAATTATGCTTTATTAAACAAAAGCAACAACACTTTAAATATTTATTAAAAAATATAAAAATTTTTAATATTAATATTATATATTTTTTTGTCATTTTCTTTTGTATAAATTTTTTTTTAAATTGATCAAATTTGTAACCCAATTATGTAAATAGCTTTTGCTTTTACATACTAATTTCTTAACACAAAATTTGATTTTGTTTTTGTAGAAAATTTGTTTTAAAGTGCTTAATTTATTTGTACACAATTTGAAAATTTTCTTTAATCAAATGTGTATTCATACTCATACTCTTTAAGTTATTCAAATTATTATGATTCAACATGTAATTTCCGTTGTTATTTAAAGTCAAACAGTCACTGCTTAATAATGTTATCGCAATTTACAGGATATCCCATAGGTACCCACTTCTTGTACCGCTGCATTGCGACTTTGTTCCAATTTACTCGCTTTTATTATATTTTTATGGGCTGTTGAATGAGCTGACAAAACACTGGCGCAGGTTAACAAAATTGCTGCATCTGACAGAGTTTATGAGAGTGCATAAAACTCTTTAAAACGCAGACGAACCCCTAACCACTTTATAAGTTGTGTTTATATGAGCACACTTCTTCCACGTATATGTGCCAAGCAAAATGGTTAAAAAAAAATGAAATGAAAGCGGTATACAAATAAAAAAATCTATAAACAAATCTACGAGCAAAGTTTCGAGTTGGCAGTTGGGGAGTTCGAAGTGTTTGCAGAGAGTTTTGCGTAGCCTGGCCAGGCTGATAATGAAGTTGAAGGAGAGATACAGCTGGCTGGCAGGTCGAGACAGTTACTTCTGGCCAAAAGCCAACAGCCAACCAAACCAAACCAAGCAAATGGGACAGACAGACAGACGAACAGACAGACAACAAGCTAAAAGTTTAAAGTTAAAATTTTTGTTTGCTCTGCGTTTATTTACACACACACACACACACACACACACTCAAACACACACAGATAGAAACGACGTTGAAAACTTTTACTCGGCCGGCAAAAGTTAATCGATGCCAGTTGGTGTACCCCAAAAAAAGCAACTTCCAGCAAATTGACCGGAAAATGTTTACCAATTGCCAACGAAAGAGTTCCTGGGCTCAGTTAGCTCTAAGCTGAGATTGAGATTGTGTTCGGGATTGGAATTCGAACTGGGAACTGACGGCGGCATCGAGTCCACTGGCCATTGGCTATCTACGGCCGCAAATCCACACAGCAAATTAAACACCAACAAACTTTTTTAGGCGAAACTCAAAAAATAAATATTGAAAAAATTGTACAGGAAGACAAACAGATACTCTATATAAATATAATTTTGTATGAGGAAAATAGTTTTTATTATATTTTTGTTATATGTTGAGGAGGACTTAAATAAAAAATTCTTAGCATATGATCGCACACCTTTAATCAACTTTGTGTGAGTGATAAGCCAGGTATAATTTGTTTAATTAAGCAATATTGATTTATTCATTTTTGTAAAAAAACTTCAATAAATACATGCACTTAAAATCAGGTTTAATTTTCAATACTTTAATCATTTTTTGTATATGATGTGTAGTCAATTTTATGTATATTTATAGTGTCTTTGAAGGATTTTTTTTAAATATTAAATATTTTTTGCAGTTCAAATAATGTTTAAATCTCACACTTTTAATCCACTTTCATTGTATGATATGTACTGTATTTTATATTTATTTTATTAATTTATGAAAAATTAAAATGAATTTAAGCGTATAAAATCAGATTTAAATCTGACACCTTTAATAAATGAATTTTATTACAGATCTAAGCAGTTTTCAATCTCACACCTTTGATAACCTTTCCTTGTAATTTAAGTTTGGAATTTCGCTATTATTTTAGTGATTTTCTACAATACTTAAACTGAAAATAATTTCACTTAAAATCATGTTTAAATCTTGCACCTTTCATAACTTAAAAACGACTGCTTCAGTTTTGCACATTCTGTCATTTTACAGGGTATAATTGTTTTATTGGAAAAGTTCGTTTTTAGCTCCTCTGCCGCTGACCCAGTTGACGTATATTGATCAATTCTTTTCTTTTTTTGTCGTCAAGTACTAAAACTTTTGCCCGGCACTGTTAAAGTTTTGGCGAATTAAGGGTTACCCAGGGACTCGACTCAAATGTGTTTATGTGTGTGTGAGTTGTAATGAAATTTATGAAATTTTATTTCGACAGCCAGTGGCAACAATGAAAATCGTTTCCCGAGTTGTTTGCCTCAATTTGGGTCAATGAAAGTTGCGCTTCAAAATCAATTGCATTTTGATAAAGTTTCGACTGTCGACTTGGCTACTATGCTCTCTCCCTCTCTCTATCTCTCTCTCTTTTTTTCCCTCTTTTTCTATCTCTATCTCCTATCTCGCTTAGCACTGCGTATTGTCAATTTAACTTTGTCACTTTGCGGAAAGCATCCCAATGGAGCAAAGAAGAGGGGAGAAGGATACAGAATAGTGGAGGATAAGCTCTAAACCAAATGACAGTCATTGAACTACCAATAAAATTCGCTATAAATAAATTGCACAGTGAGTCAAGGCAGTTGACATATCTCGTGAGCTGAGTCGGGCTATGCGAGGGTTCAAAAGTTTCATAAGTGCAGCAACAACAACCACAACAACAACAACCACAACAATGACAACTGACAGCTGCTACAAAAGATGGCGGACGACAAAAGGCCTGCGGTGCTTCAAGTGGGCGTTCTTTTTTGTTGAGGGGAGGGAGGGTCGCGTCTCTGCACTAACATTGTTAGACAGCTCGACCCCCCGCTCGTTGCCTCTTCGAATGCAACATATTGTTGTGTTCGACATAACCAAAAAAGCATAAAAAAAGAGCAAGAGAGAAACAAAGCGCACAAAACTGGAGCAAAATTGTAGCGCAGGAAGCGTCTACGTAACCGCAACAGAAGGCCGCCAACTATTTTAGATGCCAAAACCGACAGCAACAACAACAACAACAACACTGACAACGGGAACACTGACGACAACAACAACAACTGAGCCTGCATATTGCCCTGGCAACTGCATGGGAAAACAATGCCAAAGGCCATGTGTAAATATGCCATGCATTTTTTGTCAGTTTTCTATATAGAATTCGTATATATTCATGTGTGTGTGTGAGTTCGTTCAAGGTGGCGCAGTGTCTGCATAGTGGGAAAATAGTTTTAAATGTTATAAAATATTAAAAACACTTTTCCAAATTGCTTTTTTACATTCATACGTTTGTTAATACCGTGCTTAAAGCGCAGTCAGCAATCGCAAATAGCTTTAAAACGTTTGAAGCACTCTTTCGAATGGTTTATGGAACATTAGACTTGATTGATAGTTCGATGCATTAAATCAATTACCAGCATTGAAAGTGGTAGGTAACTAATGATATGTTCGGTTTTGCTAAGGAAACTGATAATGGTAATGTTGGCTTAAATATTCATGTTTTCAATGAATCGATCATTAGTTTATACTGAACTGAATTAAGAATTTATCAAAAGGTATTTCAAATTAAGTAAGCAATCCATTCATTAATGCTTTTCAACAATCCTTATAAGACTCAATAAATTCTATGCATCGATAAATTTTTAATTTCACTTTGAATACATTGAGTAATTAAATTAATTAGCTCTAATAATAACTCTATTTATGTCAAGGTATCTTTTTTATACATTTCAACAATATTATGTATACGACTTCATAATTTGTATTAATCGATAAAATGTTAAAACACAGAAATGAATTTGGGAATTAGCTGATATATAATATTAATTAATACAAATAAGAAATTGATATAAAGGTTTGCTTTATATTGCCTGTCAACAATATTACGTATACGACTTTACAATATCTATGCATCGATAAATTATAAATAAATAATTCAAAACATTACAAATTTGTTAAGCAGTGTATTTCAGCCTTATCTCAAATATTTGCCAATAACTAAATAAAGAGTTTATGTAAAATTGTCATTATAAATTTCAACAATATTACGTATGTATACGACTGTGTAAATTTCATGCATTGATAAATTGTAAATACATTTTAAAATCATTATATAAATTTCAACTAATTCAATTTAGCATATTAACAGCTAAAATTTGTATTAGTAATTTTCCCCTCGATAAGCGTTTAATCTTAATTGAACTAATTGTTTTTTAATTGATAATTCGTCGCTTTAAAATTTAGTATTTTTGTTAAAGGCTGATAGACAAAAATAAACTGCAGCAACAACAAATAAACGTTGGGCAAAACAACTGGGCTGTAAACTGTTTTGTTTTTTATTTTCTGTTAGGTCGCGAAATGTTGCCGCTGCTTCTGCTGTTGTTGTTGTTGTTGTTGTGCTGTCATGTTAGGCAGTCAACCAAAAACAGATTTTTGTCACCGAAATCGCCGCAGGCAGCGCTGCGTAGCGCAGAAACCGGGCAAAAGAAATCAAGTTGCAAGTAGCAAGTTGCAAGTTTTAACTTGCAACGCGAAACATGCAACAAAAGCCGTCGAGGCGTCCTTAGCTAAATGTCAGTGACCGAGAAATGTATGTGGCATGCGAGTTGAAAATTCTAAAGCATGGCAAGCCATGGCATAGAAGAACAGAATCAAAAAAAAGAAAACAAGAAAGAAGTTCGTGGTTTTATAGCCAGTGGCAGGATACTAGCAACAAGAACAACAAGGACAACAGCGAAAGGACAACGACAGCACAACAATGGGACTACAACACAAGCAATAACAATGCAAACTCTTTTATTTTGTTGTTGTTGCTGCTTTTGTTTTTGTTTTTCTGCCGTTTCTAGCGCCATCGTCGACTATGTCGCTGGGTGAATCCTTTGGAGCCACTCGCAAGTCCTGCACTCCTTCTGCTTCGCTCCCCCATTAACCAATGTCCATTGCACTTCATTTTGTTGTTGTCGACACTCGTCGAGCAGTCAACGAGCCAACTTGATTGTAGCCACGATTTTAATTTTTTTTTTGTTTCATTTTTCGTTGTTGTTTTTCTTCTTTTCCTTCGCGTTTCGTCCTTGTGGCTATTGGCTGTGGCTTGGTCGATTTTTATGCGCTGCTCGCTGCCCGCGTCTTGGCCTTTGCCCCCCGCATTTGTTTTTCACGTTTTCTGATGATTTGGCAAATTGAATTTCAAATCAATTTGCAGCTAACAACAACGACTAATTAGCTAGCTGCCTCACAACGAACGCTGAAAAGTATGCTTTACTCTTGAATTTCACTTTGAGCTTGGCTTGTATTCAAAATCGAATCGTCTCGTAACTCGAAACTAAATTAAGAGCTAAGAACTGAGCAATCAAAAAAGAAGAAAAGGCAAAGGGGAATATTTCGAAGAGTTTTCTTTTGCCAGCCAGACACACACACACACACACACACAATATTGTGGCATGAAAAGTGTTCTCTGAGTGCTGCATAAAATGAATATCAATTAAGCTAACGAATAACGAATATTCGCCACATGCAGGTATCGATTGCTCTAGCTGAAGCTGAGCACTTTCGCATTCAATAGAGACAAGCTCTGGGATTGATTCGATACACACATCCTCATCGTCGTGTGTCGAGTTGTTGCAGCCAGCAAAGAAGCCGTCAAATTGCCAAAGAGCAAATGCAAAACCCGGCTACAGGCCTACAAAAAGATATATACGAACATGAGGTTGGGAAAACTTTGCTAAATTAAGGCAAAATTGCAGAGAGGTAAATTCGGAAATTATGGCCAGATATTCAGAAAATTTAACAGAGTGCAACTTTGGTACACAGCAAGCAAAGGCAAATTAAAAAGCCTGAGCAAGAGATACAAAAGAGAAGTAGGAAAAATTTAGTTGTATTAGAAAACGAAACATAACAAAGCAGATAAAAGAGAGAGAACGAGAGATAAGAGTTGTAAGAAGTGGAATTCAAAGAGAAAACTAAAGACGAGAGATTAGTAAAGAAAAGAAAAAGAATGAAGTGCCAGCATGAATGAGAATAAACTATGGTCAAACTTACAACTCAATAAATTCAAACACAAATAAATACAAACAAATGTGTTTGGTAGTGAATAAAATGAAACTTTTTAAACAATCAACACAATAGAAATTGTAATAAATAAATTTGTAGCAATTCATTCTTTCATTCATGGCAATTTAAATTGCTTTAAAAAAGTCTTGTTTACTTTATTGTGGCTTTTGTTTTTTTTTTTTTGTTTACAAACAAAAACTCGATATCTTCTTTCAACTGCAACTGGAAAAAGATAAAAAGATACTTTGTCACACGTTTGCAATCAAAAAGCAGCGTTAATTAGCTGTCACAGCAGCAGAAAATCTCCAAGTTTCTGCCGCATCAGCTAAATTCGTTCTTTTCATCTTCAAGTTGCAACTCCTTTCAGACTTATACCGAAATAGCTTAAAAAAAAAAAAGAAGCGACGTCAGTTTTCTCATATTGGTTGATGTTTTGCGCTTTTATTATCTCTCGAGTATCTATGGCTGTAACTCCGGGAGTGTGAGTGTTGCGTGGATATGTGAATCTGAGTGTGTGTATATGTATCTGTAGCTGTAGCTGTAGATGTATCTGTATCTGTTTACAGCTGTAGATTCGCCTTTCATGCTTCAATAAATAAAATGAATTGAAAAAGCAAAAAAGCAGAAAACCCACACATACTCAGCGCACGAGATTGAGATAGAGAAAGCGAGAGAGTGAGTGAGTGAGTGAGAGAGAGGGAGAGCGAGGCGGGAGGATAACAGATTAGTTGAGCTGGCCAACAGTCTCGTTCTCATTCTCGTTCTGTCTTCCAATGGAAATCAAAACATTTTGTTAAAAGGAAACGCACACACACACATTTACAGCAGAGCAAAAGCAAGAGCAAGTCAAGGCCTATTCACACATACACACACTCTCTCACACACACACAGATGCGCGCGTTTATCTGCGGAAACGGAGATACGTTGTACGTGCCCAGGACGCACACAGGACGTGGCCAGGACACAAGCTCTAAACTCGCAACTTTGCCTCAATGCTTGCTGCCTGTCTGTCTGTCTATCCGCCCCCTTCCCCCTCCCCTGCTCTTCGCCCTTGTGCACGCATTTGGCAGCCAACTTATGTGTAATAAAATGTAATAAAATAAAACTCACATATTAGAAATGTTTTGCCATTTTTTTCCTGCATTTTTTTTTTGCTCCCCATTGAAAGACACATAAAAAGCACATAGAACATTTTGTATTTGTTCGCCTAGCTCAGTGTTGTTGTTGTCAGGCCATAAATAAAATGTGTCCTTTCTGTCGCTTCTCTCTCTCGGTGGCTAGTTTCGTCTTAGTGCACAGAGCATTAGGCATATTGCGTATACGGCCGGTCGACTACAAACCGCCAAATGACAACGCATCTTAACATAATCACAAGCACAATCACAATCAGCTTGACTGTGATTTTTGTTTCTTTTTTTTTTGTGGGAGGGACTGAAAACGAGATTTTTATGACACGTTTATAGGCCATTTAATAGGCAGTCAAATGACAGCAGCTGTCAAAGAAGTCATTTAAATGAATATATGCCAATGTGATTCCATTTCTGATGCTCACATCAATGTGGATTACATTATGTGTGTATATGTATTATTGTTATTAACAATATGAATTGTCAACTGCCTTAAATATATATAATTTATTCATAAGCTATCTTCAACATCCGAACTGCATTTCATTTAATTGTTTGCTTTAATATTTAAAATGTTATTTATGTTGTTTTTTACAATATATTATTTTATTTTATTTTTGTGTGATATGCTCGTCAGGGTTTAAGCGTAATTGATGTCAACAATATAAAGCATTTAAGTCGTCAATTTCCTGTTAGCAGCATTTTTAAATTTTGTCATTTTAATGGATTATATTATGATTGACTAATCAGATTTAACACGATTTTTTCGCAAATACATAAATGGAACATTTTGGTTGAACTTTTTATACCCATAGGGTATAGATTTTGACCTCTATGGTATATTTTGCATGTAGTACTATATCAATGCAGTGTTTTATCGATATACCAAATATGGTCTTCGATGAATTTTAGTATTTTTGCAATATTATTTGCTATATTTTAAGAATAATACTATACTGCATTGTTTGTAGCGGGTATCTCACAGTCGAGTACACTAAACTGTAGCTTTTTTACTTGTTTTATACTGCAACGAGTTTGTATATAAATAATAGACAAAAGTTAAGGTTAAAATAACTTTTTCGTTTTCATTGTTTTTCTTGTGATGTTTTCAAATTGCACAATACGCAACATCAAATCTACTTTAGTCAAAACAATTCAATAACATTTTAATACTGTAAAATTGAATATGAACTTCGTTGAAAACACATGTCTGCCCCCCATTTTACAATACAAAAAACAGACTTCAAAGAGCCGCCGTAAATTGATAACCTCAAGCCCATAAGTGACAGCTGCTCTCGCATAGCTGGCATAGATGTCGATTAATTACATTAGTTTTTGTTCGATGGCAAATTGAATTAATTTTTGACAAAGTGCTGCATATTGATTTTCTAATTGGCCGCGTCACAGACGCCAAGCGAACAACACAAAAAGAACAATTAAAACAAATTTAATGTGCAACATTAATGCTATTTAATGAAATTTTCAGCAATTGAGCAAGTTTCGAGAATGGAAAGAGAGGAGAAAAATCATAGACCAAATAGAGAAAGCGAGAGCGAGTGAGCAGGACAAACAACAAAATGGCGTCAGACAGTGAGAACTTGGCTTGACCATTAAGTTAATGAGGGTCATTGCGGCAACATGTTGTTGCTTCGCACCTTGCCACCAACCAAACGAACTACGGGGGCTGACAATGAGTCGCCAGCCTGTTGAAGATAATGACGTTTTAGCCGAGCACAGCAAGAGAGAGCGAGGGAGGGAGGATGCCAAGGGGAGGCAACTGATGGCTATGCTTTTAAATGCGTTAACTTCCTGTGACGTCAACGTCGGCGGAAACGGAAGCCAAACAAATATGGCCAACGCAACGTTCGGACAGACAACACAGAAAACTTTTTAATGCCTTTTCCGTGCACAGTGGTTAGGTGGCTAGAGAACATTATAAATTTTGTTGCTCAAGAAATTGCCAACATTTTTACGCCAACTTAATTGAACTTAATCAGTATTAATACATATTTTTAATTAACTAATTTGCGCTTCTTGACTAATTAGACACAATCCATCTTCATTATGACGCTTGGCACCACTGTGCAGCTGGCTTTTAAAATGTATTTCGGTTTCATATTTCAGCTAATTCATCATCCGCTTTCCACCAAAAAAAGCAGTTTTCATTTACAGTTTGATATATTTGCGCCGCATTTTTCGTGTGTGTGTGTGTGTGTCGCTGTTGCTGTTGCTCTTGTTTTATTTACGCCAATTTATTTCGAGCCGCCTGTGCTTAATGTGCCTGTGTAGCAGAGGCTACAGTTTAGCCCCCAGGACCTCTCCAGGACTCAGTGACCAGTGTGATAAGACTGATGTGACGATAATGACAATGACAATGGCAATGCCAATGATAATGTTGATGTTGATGATGATGATGATGATGATGAAGAAGGCAGCGCAAAAAGCCAAATAGAATGAATGACAGCTGAAGCAGGACGAACACAAGGACATGGAGTGACAGTAAACAGTACATAAGGACAATTTAAATGACATTTTTAGTTGTCTTTTGTGTGTTGTTGGGGAGTGCAAGTGTGTGTGGAGTGACATGCGATATTTGATCAATAACTTGTTAGCAGCAAGAAGACTTTACTTTTGGGGGTTGCCAGCCAGCATAATGGACTGGCTACAAACATGCATGTGTATGAGAGTGTGAGTATATGTGTGTGTGTGTACATCCTGTTTGGTTCGTGTCTGAAACTGGAGCTGGAGCCGCTGCTCTTGCTGCTTTCGGCTGTGGCTTATTTGTGCCGTGCCTTTGCTTTGCCACCAAGCCGCATTCATTATGAAAAGCAAACAAGTTCTGCAGAGCCCAGGACCGACACAGGACGACGTCGTGCAGCGAGGACGAGGCCATCAATCTGCCAGGTTTGTTAGGGTTGCCGCTTCAACGTGCTGGCTAACCGTTTTTCGCACGTTCCTTGCGCCAGCAGATCAAAGGCAAAACTCAACACACACACACACAACACCACAAAGCTCAAGTCTCTGTGGCACTCAAGAGTTCGCCTGGGCAAAACAAAAGCCCTCGGCGCTGTCTCAAGCGTTATTTATTGTTAACGAAATAGCCGACGTTAACGTTGACGGCGACGTTGACGTCGACGATACGACGCAGCGTCGTTGAGGTCCTTGGCATAAGTCAAAAGCCAGCGTTGCCAGATCCAGAAGTAAGCAAAACAACAACCTTCGCTTCGCTTCTCTTCTCTTCTCTTTTGGTTGCTGGCAATTAATCAAACGCTAAACAACATTTGTGGTTTTACAAGCATGTTAAATGTGCCCCGCCTTTTGGTGTTGTTGTTTTTGATAGCAAATTAATGCCGTTAGAAGGCTGTAATCTCCCTCCTGCATGCCAATTCAACTCGCTCTCACTTGTCTCGTTATTGTTTCAATTGTTTTGGCAGCCTGCCCGTTGACAACATACTAAATTAACACGCACACACACTCAGAGTCAGATCTATTCCCTCTCCTTTGCTCTCTTCTTCTTTGGGGGCTATCTATCTGGCATTCCCTTGATAGGCAACAGGATGCTCTGTGTCTGTGTGAGCCAATTGAAAGCAGTCAAAGAGCAGCAACAGCAACAGCAGCAGTAGGATTACAATCTATCAGCTGCAGCACAAATTTGGCTTGTCCAGTGTCCTGCTCTGCACTCCGTCTACGTCCCTTGTGCCACCCCTTTCTCCCCTTCTCCACTCTGGCCAAGTCCTTGTTCATATCCTGTGTAGAGCCGCCTCTCTGCCTCTGTGCCTCTCCTGTCGCATTGCAGTTTTCGGGTTCAAACGCTTACTGCGTTAAATCCCCTTTTATTGTTGTACATTTTCGGTGTGTGTGTTGAGTGTGTACAAATGATTGCCATTGGTTTTGTATTCTCCTCTCATTTGCATAGCCAAATGTGTGTGTGAGGAGAGTTCACGAGTGTGTGTGTGCCTGGCAGGCAACTCTATTACACTTAAAACGAGTCAATGCGTTTTAAAAAGGGACGATTCCAATTGGGGCCTGGGCGGAGTTCAAGTGTATGCCAAAAGGTGGCAACATCAGCAGCAGGCAGCAAGCAGCAAAGTGAGGCAAGTGGCAGGTGGCAGCTATACAAAGAGCCCCCAAGGGAGTTTTTATAATTGAGGCACGCGTATGCTAAACGATTGTGATCTCTCTTTCTCCCCAACTCTCGCTCTCTCTCTCTCTCTCTCTGTCTTTCTCTCTCGCATTTATATCCCTTTGGCATTTGGAATGCGAATGCAATTAACGGACCGAGTGCAAAAGGTGTTTTGACATTTCCAAACCAGCAATAAAAATCCGATAAATAGACAAATAAATAAAAGCAGAAATGAAATATGATATTGAACACCGCTGGGATTTATTTAAGCCCCAAATTAGATTATATTCGTTTCAATTTGAAATTACAGCGCAATACAATTACAATTTTGAGTGAACAGCGATAACAAAGTAAACATTGTGCGTCGAAATTGAAACGGAGCAATTTGCAGTTTATTTTGTAATCGATTAATAACAATATTGTATTATTGTATTTACGTTTTAGAATTAAATGACAGATGTAATTTTTAAAATATGTCATTTCAAAAATTTAACTTGAACTGGTTCAGCGGTGAGTAACTTACACAAAATGCTGTTGTACTCCACAAAGTTAATCAATTAATTTGATTACATGTAAGTAATGAGAAATAGTTATAAGTAGCAATCATTTGACGGACTCGGTAGTAACATATTTTCACGCAGCGGAGCAGTTTAGCCTTGAACCGGTTCAAAAAAAACCTTCAGTAAGTTGAATTTTTCACGCAGTGAACCGGCTCAGCCTTGAACAAAAAAGCGTTCAATAAGTAAAATAAAAATGAATTAATAAATGAGTAATATTTTGTAATGCTAAAATCACGCAAATCATTAATCTCAGTTTTCCAGTTCAACATGCTTTAATTGCGGAGTGGTTCGACCATTTGCAAAGCACTTTCTTTACTTTTTTATGGTTTATGTTCTACAAGTTCCAGATTACATTACAAAACATTATATAGCTAATTCTCTAACGATTATGAGCTGTAAAAACTCGCAACTGCGGAACGGTTTAAATGCGAACCGGTTTGTGGACTTTGCCTTGCAATGCAGTGAAGTAGCCTTGCAGCAAGTACTCACAGTTTTGATGTCTCAAAGCCCAACAATTATTGGCTTAATAGCCTGTCGCAGCAATTGCAAAAAGCAATTCGCAACAGCGGATTGGAGTAGCTTTCGAACCAGGTTCGCAATTGTTTCATGTTTCACGCAGCACACAAATTGCCGCAGTTCCCATTTCCATTTCCCGTTCTTGTTGTTCTTCTTACTCCCCTTGTTGTTGTTATTGTTCTTGTTGTTGCTTTTATTATTGTTTACATTTTTGCAGTGTTTTTCTGTTTTTGGTTTTTGTTTTCTTTTGCGTTCTTGTATTATGAGCTTTTATGTTTAGCTCGTAATCTTCATTCTCAATTACGAGTGCTGTTGTGCTGCGTGTAAACTGCCACACTTGCAATCCGAGGAGCTGCTCCCCCTTCCCCTCCCCCTGTCACCCCCTTCTATCTCTCTAAAGCTGCTTCGCACTCGCTCTCTCTCTCTCTCTTTCCTTCTCGCTCTTGGCACATTTTGTGATGCATTTAAAACGCTGAAAATCTTTAGCAACATTTTTGACGATTTTGCCAGCTGCCGCCTCGAACTCTTTGTTCTTGTTGTTGTTGTTGTTATTGTTTTTTGTGCTTGCTACTTCCGGTTTAGCTGTTGTTGTTGTTGGCTATACACATGCCACAGCTGGCCACAGGATGCGCCAGTTTGGCCGTTTTTCGCACACATTTTTCACTTGGATTTTAACGCGCTGCGCTTTCCATTCCCTTTCCTTCCTCCTCCTTCCGTTTACCCGCACTTTACGCTATCTACCCGCTTTTCATCTAGTTTTCTTTTACGCTCAAAAGTATGTGCTTGCCTTTGTGTTGTTGCTGTTGCTGTTGTTTGTGGTTGTTTAAAAAATGTTGTACAAAACGAAATGGCATAAAAATAAAAATGAAATAAATGTTCGTTGCTAAGCCGCCTCTTTGTTTATGTATGTGCGTGTGTGTGTGGGCGTGGCCAAAGTTTGCCTCAGCTGCCGTTGCTTTTGTGTTTTTTGCATACACAATTTTTTACAATTTTTGTTTTTGTGTTTTATTTTATTTTCTTTTTTTTATGTTTTATGCGTGGTTCTTGCAGAGGAGACGCCACGCATGGGGGCCGCTGATTGCTTTGTTCCGGCGCTTAAGCGCCCCAACATCATCATCCTCATCACCATCGTCGTCGTCGTCGTCGTCATCCCCCCTTTGTCCACTCCCCCCGCCGCAGCAGCATAGCGCGGCATTATGTTTATGATGCCTGCAATTTTATTTATTTATTTATTCTCTTTTTGTGCAGCTCAGCTATAAATTAGTTCACCGTTTGAGCAACAGTGCAGCCAAAACCGCCGCAAAAGCTCACCCGAAACTCTGTGCGTAAAAATCAATTAGCAAAACGCGCGCTACATAAAAAAAAAAAAATTGAGTACGCAACGAAAAATTGCTGACAAAAGTTTTCATGTGTTTCGCATTTAATTACAAAAATTCTGCTGCACTGTGTGGCAACATTGGGGAGTGTGAGACGCATTCGCGGTGGCAAATCATATTGCGTATTACAAAAGTACTTGTTGTTGCTCTTTTTTTGTTGTTGTTGCAATGCACTTGCTAATGAATCGAGCATTAACATTTTGTCACGCAGTCTATGTCTTTTTAGAGGCAGACGTGTCAGCTGACATAACTCAAGTTATATTATGGATCAGTCGTAAAATGTATCTAATTGATATATACATATATATACATGTACATATATATATATATATATATATATATATATATATATATATATGGTTATATGGTCTGCGAGAATCAGGCCAATTACTATGCTAATTAATTTATTAGAAATTCAAATGCTTGCAATAAAAAGACTATGATGCTATTTTTATACAGCATTTCTATGACGATCGTCACCAAATAATGTTGAATTTAATTATCAATTATTACATACAATGTTTCAAAATTTCTTCAAATAAAAAGAATTGAAATAGCTGGGACTTATAAAGTATGTATGGTATGAGGAAATGAATATCTTCAATTCGAAAACCAGAAGAATGTGACTTTCTGTACAATGTGATATTTCTAGTTTTCTAAAAAATATATATTTGTTTAAGAAGAAATTTTTGCAAAACAAAAAAGAACATAAAGTACCATATCATTTCATGTTTACATCAAACACAATTCCAAATCTTAAAAAGATTTTAAAATATAATTGTGTTGATCAAATTCTTTTCTTAAATAAATTGATAGTTTATGAAGGAATCTTTGCAAAATAGAATAGAATAATTCATCAAATTATATTTTAATAAAATATGTATTAATCTTTATGTTTTAATGAAATGTCAATGACTGCTCTTAATCTAATAAGAAATAAATTTTAAAAAAATATATAAGGAAAAAATGTATTCATTTAAAAAAAAAATATAAATTTGTTTCTTATTTCTTTTCTATATCTTGAAATTCAATGTATTGAAATTCAATTCTTTTTTTTTCTTTTATACATTTTCGATTGGATTTTAGAAGTTTATCTTCGCACAAATGTACATAATTTGACTGATAAATTGCTAATAATGCGACTAGTAAAGCAATAAAGTGAAGTTGTAATCTAAGTAAGTGTATTTAAAGCATCGTCGTTCGGCATTCCACACCTTTTATCTTGTTGTTTTACATTTTTCTGTGCTTAACAAATGCCAATGAATGCTGACCCTTGTCCCTTGTCTCCCTGGCCTTGTCACCAAAAGCACAAGCAAAAACTGTGCCAAATGAGCAGCTAAAAGGCGCCAACGGAGGCGTGCCACATCTCGCTGACATTTCACGCATTTAGTTGTTGCTTGTGTTGCTTCCGCCCCTTCTTCGCTCCAGCTGCAACTTCTGTCCAGCACGCTTTTCCCTTTTTTGTTGGCTTTGACAGCAGCGAAATGAAACGTCGTGTTCACAGGATAAAGGATAAAGTGTGCGTGATGTGCAGTCAGCCAACGCTCCATCCTCAATCCCAACACTCTGCTGCCTCATCACTACCTCCACACCTAAAGCATTTTACTGTTCATTTATGTGTCGCCGTTTTAGCAGCTAAAATTGACAGACGAGCAGCAAGGAGAGCGAGTGGGAGGAGTGGAGCAGGGCAAATGCACGCCATAAAGTCAATTTGTACAGCGCAGGACTGTTTGGCCATCAATGGAGTGGAAAGCTCGCGTTGGCTGCTGCTGCTGCTTTGGTCGCTGCCGCTGACGATGGCAGGATATGCACAAAAAGGATATCGCATTATCTGCTGCTGCAGCAGGACACTCGGATATCGTTACAAAATGAAGACAACCGGACGGACTCAAAATGTTGAATTGCGCCACGATTTTTGATTGTGCTGCACGTTTTCAATGAATGGCTGAACGCACTAATGGCCACCTAAGCTGACTTCAGTCGATAAATTTTTACTATCGATAAGCGTAAATGCTAAAGCAACTAAAGTTAGGAAGAATGCACCTCGCATCGTTAGATTTAAAGCTTGCTTTTACTATCGATAAGTTTGAGAGCCAAAGCAGCCAAAGTTTGAGCATTCTTCTTCACATCGTTAGTCTTAAAGCGTTAGTTTTAACTATCGATAAGCGTGAATGCTAAGGCAGCTAGAGCTAGGAAGAATGCACATCGCATCATTAGTTTTAAAGCGATAGCTTTTACTATCGATAAGTTAGAGAGGCAAAGAGCCAAAGTCAGAGCATTATTCTTCACATCGTTAACCTTAAAGCGTTAATTTTAACTATCGATAAGTGTGAATGCTAAAGCTAGAGAGGCAAAACAGCCAAAGTCAGAGCATTATTCTTCGCATCGTTAGTCTTAAATCGAAAGCTTTTAGCTATCGATGAGTGTGAAAGCTAAGACAGCTAAAGTTAAAGAAATCCTTCTTCACATAGTTAGCCCTAAAGCATTAGCTTTCATTACCAATAATTGTTTTATGCTAAAGCAGTTAGAATAGCTTTCAAGTAATTGATTTTACTTTCGATGAGCATGAGAGCCAGAGCCAAATCCAAAGCAGCGATAGCTTTTACTATCGATAAGTGTAAAAACTAAAGTAGTAAAGCAAAAATATTCCCCGAATACTATTGAAGTGTTTAAAAGGAAACCGAATTCAAAGTACTATAGTAAACTCTTCCTTGCAAAGTTAGCTTCAAGCCCATAGCTTTTACTATCGATAAATATGGAAGCTCAATGAGCGGAAGTTAGATGGAAAATAATCGCATCTTTTTCTTTCAATCGATAATTTTTACTACCAATAATAATAATAGTTAAAGAGATAGCGTTAAAACTATCATTTTTTGCTTTAAAGAGCTGTGCACTGTATGAGGTAACACATTTTCGACCGGATTTATTCGTTTTTGCTCCTTTTTGACAATGCGACCCGCGTGTCCAATTCATCCGCATTGCCAAATTAAGAGCAGTCGTCGTCATCACACAGCTGGGACAATAGCAGCCACAAAAACAGTAATAACACTAGCCACAACAAAGCAATTATTAGCGCCGTCATTAGCACCGAACCGTACCGCATTGAACCGCTCCGCATCGCTGTGAACCGCACCGCAAACTGTGTGGCTTTTGGCTAATTAGCTCGGGAGGTGGCCGTAAGTTTTATGCGATTTGAATCGCATGCCATGAAAGGCCCTCTATTATGATTGTGAAATATCTGCATATAAAGCACAACTAAAAGCCGAGTTAATAGCTGCGAGTCAAAGGTCAAGAAATATATGTGAAGTTTGCTCTAAAATCCAGTTAATCACTTTGCTTTGGCGCGTTGCGAATTAAACTACTGTAAAGGCGCTTCATTCAAACCACAGCTAAAGTTTTGCCTCCCCTTTAAGCCTGCCAATGCCGCTTATGCCACGCCTTGTGGCGCCGCTTTTCATGCAGCTTATTTGGCGTCCCAGATATGCTGCTGCTGCTGCTTCTGTTGCCTTTGTCTTGCCAAAGCGCAGATCATAATAAACAGCGCAAGGCACAAACTCAAACAGCATTTCAGCTACTTCAGGCAGCGTATTATGAACCAGTTTACCGCCCCCTCCCCCATCCCTTTACGCTCCTCGTCTTTACCTTTGCAGCTTTTGAAGCAGCACTTGATTGTCTGTCGTTCTGAGTGGCTGACAGACAAGCGGGGCGGAGCAGGGGCAAAAATAATGACTAAGCCGAATGCATTTTCAACTAAGATGCAGCAGCAGGCAACAATCTCAGCTACTCTCGACTACTGTGCAACATTCTCTCGTAAGTCTCGCAGTCAAGCTGATTTTCTACTGAATGCGAAAGGCAAGACAAGCAGATAAAGGAAGCACCAACAGCAGCAGCAGCAGCATCTGAAGAACTCAGTCCCTCTTCAGCAATATTAAACATCATTATGAGTACTCAAAAGCACAATCAATTTCAAGTCAATCATTATAAAAGTCACTTCCACAAGCAGTTAGTTGCAATTGCCATTATTTCTTTTTTTTTTGTGCCTGATAATTTAATTGCAAACACAATTAGATGGTCTATCAATAAATCGAATAATCATGTGAATAACTCAAACAAGACTCAAACAATTAATAACCCACGAAGATGCACTAAGACAATGCGCAAAACTTGATTTGCTTTGTCAGCACAGCTCTACAAAAAATTGATAATTAATAAATTCTATGCAAAATAAAACAAAACAAATGAGCGAAAAAAATCACTCGATTGCTAATTGAGTTTTTTGTTTTAATTAAATGACTGGGGGAAAAAATCCCAATTGTGTTTAGCTTGCCTAAAGCCTAAGCTCATGTAATGATTTTACTTTATCTTTATTTAAATTTCGAGATTCTGATTCTAAGCTCGAAACAGCTAAAAGTGCAGTTTAAGCGAAAACAATTGCAAATTCAATCAGATCAAATTGTGATGAAAAGGCTCATGAACAAAAGCTTTGTTTAATTAAAAACATTCTTGTGAATTACTTGGAAAGTATACTATTTAAAAATCCAATCAAACTTTTTTGATTCACAAACAAGAAACAAAAAAACAAATGAATCATTAGCTTAAGGGAATAATTGCGTATCAAAATATTTGAAATTAATATATAATCGTCTGAATGAATTGCATGAATAACAACTCATTGTGAAGGAGTAAATCTTACATGAAATTAACTTTAAACTGATCCAAAGATTTCCACAATTTAAGTTTACCAACGAAAATCATTTATTTTCTTAACAGAAAGATATTAAAATTTGATTTAAAGATAATCAATTTAAACGTTCACAAAACTGTTTAAATTATCAGCAGCTGTCATAAATTAATCTTGTAAACTTCAAAAATTGTAAACATTTACAGATGAATTGAATTCAATAGTTCTAAAGTTTTTCGGACGCATCCATAAATTAATCTGATGAACTTTAAACTTGAAAAAGATTCGCACACAAGCAAAGAGAATTCAGGGGGAATTTAGCGCTAATCAGTGAGTATGATTAATAATGTTATCAAATCGGCGCGACGTCAAAGGGAAATGAGTAGCAATTTGAACAAGTTGCAAGTCGATTCGCCGCTGCCACAAGCAGCTGCTGTGTCGAGAGTCGAGTCGAGTCGAGTTGAGTTGAGTTGTGGGTGGGACGACTTTTCAAGTGGGCAATGTCAGGACAATATGTTGCCAGCTGTACAATGGGCCACTTAAGCGACAACAATAAAAAATCATTAGAGTGCCAAAGGCAGCCGGTGCACAGGATGCCAGGATGCACACAGGATGTATACTCTCCCCTCTCCCGCCTGCCACCCCCCTGAAAATAACCCAATCCCCAATCGCTATTCCCTGGATGCCCCATTCCCCGTTTTTCGCCATTCCCATAATAATTCTTAAGTGCACACGCCCACACAGTGAGTGTAAGAAGAGGGAAGGAGGCGGAGAAGTCCTAGGACCTAGGCGGTTTGTCTGGCCACTTCATAAATCTAGAAGGCATATGAAATACGAGTATCCTGTGCTGAGTGCAGCAGCCAATCATGTTGCATGCCTTCGACTCCTAACTTTGGGCCCAAGGACCCAACCGAACCCAATCCAAGTCAAGCCAGCCAAATGGTCAGACGGCCGTACAAGTTGCAAACAAAAACTTTCAGACATTGTAACGAGTGTATTTTTTGCTGTTCTTGTTGTTGTTTTGCATTGCAGGACACACTCCATTCAAAAGTATAGAACCAGGGAACAACACACACACACAGACACACAGCAAGGACAAGTGGACACACAGCTGCACGTTCTTGTTCCCTTTTGATTTATTAACAAGCCATCGTTTATCATGTGGCCAACAATGGGTTAAGGCCCAACTTGTGCACCCAAATACACACAGTACAAACAGCACAAACAACACACAAAAACCAACAATTGCAAATTTGTTTCAATGCAATCGTTGATCTAAAATAAGAAAAAAACTATAACCAGTTCTCTCTACTCATCTCTCCACTCTTCTCCCTGTGCTGCAAACGCCTCTTCTCAGTGTAAACAAATCGTCAGAAAATAAACAAAACGTTATGGGAAATATTATGAAGAACAGATGAAGAATGGGGCCCGCCCGTGGCCAAGTTTATTGAAATTAAGATATTTTTCTCCCCCCAACAACAGCAACAATTTTTTCAGATACTAAAAACTAACGGAAAATGGCCATAATTCATAAAGGAAAATATGTATAAATATATACATATATATTTGCGTTGTTTTCGCCCCTTACCCAACCCAATTATTTATGTGTCTGTTGACCACGTTTTGGAAAAATGTCTAGAATCAACATTGGCATCTAACCGAACCATAGAAAATCCGAACCGGTCGCCAGCGCGTTGAAGCGTTAAATTTCCATGTGGGCGTCGCACAAGAGTCGACCCAGGTCTCTCTTTCACTCTCGATCCGCTTGTGGACCCCAAAAATATATATAAAGAATAAAACAAGTTGAAGGAGTCACCGCGTGGGTGCCGCGACCGGAGGAGACCAAAAGATAAAATGTTGACCAATAAATTTAGTGACCATGAAAGACAGATGAAAACTAAGCAGAGCTAAAGCAAAAGGAGCACAAAAGCAAAGCCAGCAACAACAACAAAAATTATCAACACGAAGAGCCAGAAACTAAAACCTTGAAAAATGCAACGAATCTTAGATGCACTTGAGAGAGGGTCAACAAAAGAAACGATTTGAATTCGGTTAGAATGAACCGAATATTTTAAGATTAGCATTGATTTGGTGTAAATATTTTGGGTTTTAAAATACCTTTCACGATTTATTCAAATTGAGATATAATTAAGTAAATGCATAGCCAACATTTGAAAAAACTTAAAAAAATCTTAATTCTTTTTTAAAAATAAACATTTCAAGTCAAAATAGCTGCATTTGTTTATCGAAAGAATCTTGAGCAATACTTAAAAAGATATTTAAATATATGAGAGTCTTTTAAGATTATCATTGCCTTGAGTTTTAAAATACCATTATGAATTTTTTGAAGAATATAGCTAAATGAATACCAATCAAATGAATATAAAAAATCATTTGCAGAGGAAAAGATTTGAAAGACCTTGGTTAACATCAAAATTTTTTCTGAATAAATATATTAACTTATAAAATCACAATTTGATAACAAATAATACTTCTTTCAAAAAACTTAGAATATTTCTGCTTAAGATTTCTAGACGAATTTATATTGAAGAATATGTAAAATTGCAGAACTGCAACTCCAACTCAGAGTGGATAAAAATAATGAGATTACAAATGAAATACTTAAAAAAGAACAAAGTAATGAACTGAAAAAGGAAGTACTCAGTATGTATAGAACATCAATAGAAATTACTGCTGTTGCAGACATAATGGAATAGGATTTAAGGACAATAGATCTCTAAGTGTAGCCATACAGATTTCAATTGTGGTGAGCTAAGAAGTCGGAGGAAAGAATGAGCAGGTAAATTCAGGAACGTTTTACAAACCTTTTGTGTCTTAAGTAGCATAGTTAAAATACAATGGAAATGGAATACGCATCTTATTTCGAGAGTAAGCAATGAATTTAAAATAGAACAGAACTGAATTTCTATAAATAAATACGAACTACGAAGTAACAATTCAATTTTAAAGTTAAACGAACGCAATTTGGTGCCTCACAAGCAATAAAAGAAGCGCAGGTTAATTCATTTGTCAGCGTAATTGAATCATTTCAGGTTTGTTGCAAACTAATTGACAGATTTATGTGAATCCACTCGGAAAGAAAGGGTACAAAAATGTGGAAAAACTAGCGTCCGCCAAAGTCAAGAGAGAGAATGACTGGAGACCATCAACAAGGGGAGTGAGAAAGAGACAGCGACAGAGAGAGGGAACAGTTACTGTCGCCAGTGTGTACAAATGCTCCAGAAATGTCATTAACGTGCTTTTGCTTTTGATGTTATTGCTGCTGCTGTCGTTCTTGTTCTCCTTGTTGTTGCTTTTGTTGTCTTATCTCGACAAACGTAAAACGACACTGCAACAACGCGCTTTGCTTGTGCCTGCATGTGTGTATGTGTGTGTGGAAAATTACCTGAAAAGGCGCCGCATTTGGTTTACTAATTGATAAGTTCATATTTATGTGCGTGAGTGTGCGTCTCTCTTGGGCACTAGCTGGCTAAAAGTAATTAACTATGTAAATTTTTGACACTAGGCGGCGAAACCAAAGGCGCACGCATACACATGCAATGTAAATTGATATAGTACTGTAAAATGTCTGTATTGGTTAGCTTACCTGTCGCATCTGCGTATGTATCAATCAGTGTAGAACTTGCATACGCACACACACTCACGTGCTCCAGTGTATTCAGTTACGCATACAAGTGCGCTTTCTGCATTGGCCGCCTACGCAACGCATGCAGACTGAGCAAAAAGCAACAACAGAAACAAACACAAACGTGTTGCGCTCAGCTGGCCTTGCGTTTGCAGCGAATGAGCTGCACAAAACACACAGTGCAAAAAGTTATCGTTTTGCTGTTGTTGTTGCTGCTACTACAATGTATTTGGCACGTGAATCGCCATCGGCATGCGGCACTTTTCTTATTGTTGCTTTTGTTGTTTTCCCCGTTTTCCTCCTTATTATTGTTGTTGGCATTTTTTGTGCAATTTTTGCACACAAATTCTTTGTATTTGCATTTGTTTACGTCACTGCACACCAACCTACGCACACACACACACACGAAGCACACACACACGCGCGCGCTGTGTGGAGCCAAAATAACACAAACAAACACAACTGCAAGAAATTTACAAACAAATTGCTCAGCAAAACAAATTCGTTTCTTCTCTCGCTAAATCAAAATATTTCGTAGGCTCTGCATATAATTTAGGCAGCCTCTTTGTTGTGTCTCCCCTTTTTCTTCTTTTTTGAGTTGGTTTTTTGGAGACGAAACGCGATTCATGCAAAAATCGAAATTTCCACGGCCGCTCGCAACGCGCGTCGTTGTTGCTTCATTCCTTCCGGTGTGCACACAACAAACGATTTCTAACGCTCACTCCGCTCTTCGTTGTTGTTGTCCCCACTGAGCGACAAATTATTATTGCTGTTTTACGCACATTTCGATTGGAATGTTATGCATTTAATTAATTTTAATGTTCAATCACGAATACGACGAGCGCATCCAACCACGCAACAACTCGACACGATGAAGGTTAAAATGAAACTGATGAACACAAGAGCAAGCACAAAAGCAACAGAAAACGATGCTGAACTGGTTCCGCCCAGCTGATTGCGAGCGAAATGGAAACAGAGTTGCATCGCCACATATTCCTCCTGTAGCTACCAGAAAAATCGATAAGTTCACTTATCGAGACTGTGCGGCCGGCTTGTTTACGCAGCGATTTGTCGCATTTGCTATCGATAATATGGTGGGCGTTCATTGATAAAAATTGTAGAACATTAACAAAAAAAAAAGCAAAACTTTAGGAAAATTGCATCTTTAAGGACGCGAGGTCAGCACAAAAGTGTTGCAAACATGGCTGAACTTAAGGCACCATCGCTGCAATCACTACTGGAATCGGAACGCGGCTCCACAGACAGTTTACAGCTGGATTTGGAATTCGAAGATGTGAGTAAGCAAAACATAATTGAAGGCCAATTAAAATATAATTGAATAATATGCAGCTCGATGATGTGGAGTTTGCCATACCGCCCACCGATGTGCTGCCAACACTAGAAACGGTGCTCAGTGAATTCGAGGCTGACTCTGATGTTGCCTCTGAACTGGGCGTTCCTATACCTCGCGCCACGCCAACGCCATCTATCGGCGAGGAGTGCGGACTACGTGGCGGCGGCGGCTCAGGCTCCATTATGCGCTACACTTTACTCCATGGCATCTCGTCACAACTCGCCTCGGCTGCGGAGCGAGTGAATGCAGGCACAGCAAGCTCTTGTGCAGTGGCTGCTTACATTGCGGTAGGCACCTCACATGGCCACATACTCAACTTTGATGTGACGCAAACGCTGCGTTGGGCACATCAGGATAAACACAGTCAGGGTGCTGTCTCCAGTCTGGCCTTCAATGCGGACTCCACGCGTTTGCTGGCTGGCTTTGCTCGAGGTCTTGTGGCCATGATTGACACCCAATCGGGCGATGTGCTGCGCGAGCTAAACGATGTCATCACACCAAACACCGGAGTACTGCATGTCAAGTGGACTTCACGCTCCTCGCTGGCACTCTGTGCCGATGCCGGCGGCTCGGTGTGGTCGCTAAGCTTCACTCGGAAACTTGGAATACGCGGCTGCAGCTCACGCTGCTTATTCTCGGGTGCTCGAGGTGAAGTCTGCGCCGTGGAGCCGCTGATTATGGATGTGCAAGGTCGGCACGAACTGGATCAGTATTGCATAGTTGCCCTGGCCACACTATCCAAGTATTTCATTGTCACAGTGCGTCCAAGATTACGTGTCATCAAATATCATGCGCTCCAAGGACCCGCAGATTGTTTGCCGCTGCTCGCCTGGCATCTGGTGTTGATTCAAGCTGCGGACACAAGTCGATCGGTGGATCCCGTCATCGTTGTGGGTCGTGGCAATCAGTTGTTCTTCCATCAGCTGTTTGTGGCCAACGGACGCATAACTTTGCTGTATCTACGCCATGTGCAGCTCCACAGTAGCCTTCTGTCCGCCCATTGGTTGGGTCCCAAGTGCGTCGCTTCACTGGACACCGCGGAGATTCTACACCTGGTGGATGTGCGCTCTAGTCGTGAGCTGGAGTGTATGGATATGGCGAATGCGGGACTCGTTTATGGTTCGGCGCAGTTTAAGGGCATCGCCACGGGCGGAAATGTGTCACCCGCCTTTGCTTTGGCGGGCACGAATGCCTGCTACAATTCCGTGGTCTCGCGAGGGACACAGCTCTATGTGCTCGGTGCGCGTTCGCTGCACATCATTGGCGTGCGCACCTGGTCGGAACGCATCAGCTATTTGGTGAGTTAATCCGACTTCTATAATTAGAATCACGAATTAACTTATTTCCTTTTCAACAGGTAAAGAACCATCGTTGGCAGGAAGCCTGTCAGCTGGCACTCGATGGTTATGTGGCCTCCACGGATCGTCCGCGTAAGCGAGCCCAGGCCAAGGAGCGCATCATCATGCTGTTCAAAGAGTACATTGCCAACTCTGCCCGTGCGCCCGATTATTGTCTGGGTGCCATTGTCAATTGCCTGATCACAGTTGGAGAACTGGAACTGCTGTGGACGCAACTATGGGAACGTTTACACAACAACACCGAACTCTTTCTGCAGCATATCTCGGAGCACATTGAACAAGAGCATATAAACAACGTTAATCCGGTGATATCGCAAGCTTTAGTTGAATACTGGCTGCAACATTCGCCTGCCAAGTTGGAGCAGTTGATTCTAAAGCTGGACTGGATGTGCCTGGACTTAAATCAGGTACTCAAGGCTGTGAAGCGACATCGTTTATATCGCGCGCAACTCTATCTGAATGCCTGCGCCTTGAATGATTACACGGCGGCGCTGACGGAACTGTTGCTGGAGTTGACGCCAGAGCAAACAGACTTGGGCAACTGTCTGCTTGTTTATGTATCCAGTTGCTTGGCAGGACGACGCTTTCCCAGCGGCGATATACCTGCAGAGCAAGTTCAACAGGTGAAGCACGATGTGCTGCGCTGTCTCACCTCACAGCACTCAACCGCGAGTCCAGCGGATGAGTTGCCTTATCCATATCTGAGAGCGCTGCTTAAATTCGATACGCGTGAAACTTTGAATGTCATTTCGCTGGCATTCCAGGAGCGTGAGTTTAGCAACGAGTTGGGATATTCGCATCGCAAACGCATCATCTATCTGCTGCTCGAGATTATGACGCCCGAGAATGCCACAGTAAGTAGTTGCTTCAACTAATTTAAACAATCATTTAAAGCAATCTCTTTTGCAGTGGGCGGAAATTGGTTGCTTGCTGAACTTTATTGCCCAGCAAATCTCAACGCAGTGTCTGCCACGGGATAAGCAGCTGCTGGAGCGCGTACTCAGCTATCTGGCACAGGAAGAAATAGCCAACGAGAGCACACGCCAGCACTCGGAACGCGAGAGCGCCTGGCATGAGTTGCTCTCGAACAATTGCCTCGTCGACATCAGCAGCGATGAGGAGCAATTGGAGTTGGCGCAGCGGGCACGTTGCTACTATGTGGTCGAGTATCTGCTGGAGAAACTGCAACGCTTCGACACAATACTCGACTGCTACATCAAGAATCCGGCGCGTCACGAAACCATGTTCGCCTACATGGAGCGTCATGTGGATGCCAGCGAGCGTTGCATCTATGAGCAGCTGTCGCGTCATTTGGGCGAACTTCTGGAGATCAATGCGCAAGAGACAACGCGTCTGATTGCGCTACACTATCCGCAGAAGATCGAGGAGCTACTGGAGCAACTGAGTTGTCAGCAGCCTTTGCTATTCCGTCTGTTGCAGAGCCTCAATGAGCGACATAATGAACTGAAGCCCATGCAAATGGAGCTGCTGCTGGAGCTCTATTGTCAACTCGAATCACCGGAGGCAGTACTCGAGTTTCTGCGTGGCAGCAATGGTTATCGTCTGGACAAAGCCATTGAGATTGTGGAACGGCATGAGCTGAAGCGTGCCGTCATCTACCTCTACGAGCAGCAGGAGAGCTATGCGAAAGCCTTTGAGCTGTCCATGGAATTGCTGCGTGCTGCCGATGCCAGTGAAGCAGCCAAAGAAGCAAAGCAATTGGCTGAACTATTGGCACGCTCGGCACAAACGCTGCCAGAGCAGCAGCTGGAACGCTGCTGGTTTAGTTTACTGCAATATATCTTACCACAGCAGGATCTGCAATCGATTACCAAGTCAATGTTGCACGAAGCATCGCAACATATTGATCTACACAATTTGGTGCAGCTCATCATGAACACACACAATGTGTCGAGCAGCTTTGGCGACATCAAGGATCTGCTAATGAGCATGCTGATTAACTCTAGGCAGGAAACCGAAGCACTTCGTTGTGCCGCTGATGTGCTGTGCAATGATTTGCACACCGAGTTTGCGGCTCAGCGTCTTGTGGCACGTCGCGGCGTTTGGGTGACGAGCTTGCGTTGCATTCTCTGCCGGCAGCGACTCTACGATCAAACGGAGGTCATTGTGCTGGGCGCTTGTGGCCATGCATTGCATCAACGTTGCCTCAGCGAAGAGGAACAGTCCACTGAACTGAAGCAATGTCGACGCTGTGCCGCAAGTCAGCCACAGCAACAGTTGATGCCATTAAGCTTACCATGTCCTAATCAGCATAGGCTGAACAATAGTTCCAGCCATCAGGAGCTGGGAACGCTGCAGCTAAAGGCGCCGCCGCGACGCTTCTGCTAAGCAAGCATATAGTAATCTATTTCTGTTGTATGTACATATATATATTCCATATGTAAAGCCATTCTATGTATTTATTGTAATTCCTTCTCTACTGTTGTGTAAGTAAAATGTGCTCGACCAAGTATAGTATTAGGGGGCAAATCCTCTAGAGCTGAGGTAAGTTTGTAGATCAAAAACGGGCCGACGTAATATATATATTTTCTACCCAGCATTCCTTAGAACAAATCACAGCACTTTTGTTGTTTATGAATAAATAAAAATATAAAATTATTGAACATTTAACGAACTTAATATGGCCAGAAAATAATTTTGCTAATTTAACGAACAAACTACAGAACAGAAGTTAATTTAATATTTCTCTTTAATATATTTTAAAGTTGAAAGACTTCTGTAAAATATCTATCATAGAGCCAAAAAAGCATAGAACAACGTTATTATTTTAAATATATTTATTCGTATATTTACAAATTGCAATATTGTAGATAAACTTGATGCATTCCAAAATACGGCACAGCAGCAGCAGTTTCTCCAGGCATAGAGATCCAAAAGTGATGTGACATTTCATTTATGCTAATAGAATATATAATTTTAAGCTATTTGTTGACATCAATGGGGGAATACTCTGATTATTGGCTAGATCACATAATAAATTCAATTGTCACAGCACTCAGCTGATTGGCGTTTTGATGGTGCTGTCAGCAGGGAACGTATTATTAAAGTGTTGAATGAACTCGGTGCATTGTTCCGCTGCAAATAGAAAGAAATTAAATGAATACTCGAAATAAAATTATTTCTATATATAATATATCTTGTACCTTTGGGAAAGGCCGTCGTCTCGTACATGCGAACGTTTCGCATCTGGAAGAATCTGTATACGCTGTGGAAGATGAGATCGTCCTCTGTCTTGTGTGCAGCCTCAAGAAACTTGCGCGCCGGCACCTTCTCTAAACCCAGGGAGTTTTTGGCCAGCCGTAGAGCATCAATCACTTTACCCTGTCCCAGCATCACTTCAATGATGATCTCATGCGCTTGTATCTTACCCAACATATCGATGGCCACCTGTGAAATGGCCGAATTCACATCCGAGTGAGCAAGCAGAAAACAAGCCACCGATTTAGACTCTTGCAGCATGGAATAGCTAACAAGGCGACGCAATGTATCGAAACTACGATTGCGTATCAGCTCGCTGATAATCATCTTGCTGAGTTCCTCTTGGGCAGCAATGTTGTACTTGTTCAATGATTGCAAATACAACATGAGCACCGATTCCGTGTACGGACGCTCGGCAATTGTCTGCAGCACTTGCACCATATCCGACTGTTCGATGAGCACAATGGGCGGAGCAGCGTGTTTGGTGCTGGTGGTCTTAACATTTGAGGGCTGCGCCGTTTGATTTTGCAACGTCAACTGCACCCAGGAACTGTTAGGAAACACACAGCTTAAGTATAATCATCTGATATTAATTATGACCAACTAAACTCACGCATAGATCTTGTTAATCTTGTCGAAGATTGTCTCCAGCACTGGCAGCAGCGTGCCCTTGTATTGCTCATCGATGAGCTGTTGCACTACTTTTAATAGCATCTGCTTCCCACTGCAGCGTTGCAACAGAAACTCGGTGAGTCGAATGCGATCGGAGATTAGATGACAGAGGGGCTCAATGGCCAGATTCAGATACCACATACAGCCTAGCTTGGCATCGATTACAATATTCGGTTGGAACAGAACCCAGTTGGTGGAATCTGCAATTAATCAATTAATAATCATGTCACTCTTTAAACTTCAACATCTTACATAGCTCGCATTGCAGTATTTGTCCATCGGGCGACAGCGATGGCAACTTTAGGCCAAACGGTTTAATGCTGCGTCCAGGTGTTATAGGCGAATGATAAGTGACATCGTTGATCACCTCTCCGCTCAATGCAATATCAAATAGCAGCGATGTGCCCGTCGCTTGATGATGCACCACAATCAGATTGTCCACGGTGTTGATGGCAAACAGTCCCATCAGACTGAGGCGCAGCACATGGCATTTGCGTGGAGCCAATCCTGGGCCATTGAGCAGATGCACCTCCACCTCCATCATGCCGGAGCTGCTGTTGGCCTGCAGTATGAGCACGGCGAGCACGCCATAGACTCGTCCTAGCGTCACCTTGCTTTCCAGCACTTCACGTCCAGGATGACCCACTAAATATACCTCAAGATTAGAGAGATTGGCATAGTTAAAAAGACTTCAACTTACAATCCACCTTGGGCAGCTTGGTGATGACCTTTTGCTTAATGATCACCGGTATCAAGGTGTTGCCTTCGCTGGTGCAAAGCAGCGCTATATTGGCATCACAGCACCAGGCGAACCATTTGATGCTGATACTCAGCGCTTTCACCGAACGAACTTGACGCTTCTCGGGCACAATTTGAAAAATCTCGACGCCCGTATTAGAGATGAGTGCCAGCTCGCGGTTGTGCACCCACACAAAGCCATAGATCAGCGTCTTCACCTGGTGGGTGATGATGTCCTGCAACAGTGGCTGCTCACCTTGGAAGCAAACCAATTCCACGGCATTTTCCTTGCGCTGCACAGCGAGTATTTTATTGTCCGGCGAAAATTTGATTGAGCGTATGGCGCCGCCACGATCACTCATACAAAATGTGATCACTGTGTCCTCCACGGGTCCCTTGACCACCACGCCCGTTGCGCCGCCAGAGCGAACTGCGAAAATCTAAAACAAACAAAAGACTCCTGTGGACAATGCGTGTTGCGGCGTTGCTGACGTCTTACCTGCTTGTTGGAGTCGTCGAAGAATACGTTGGTCAGCTGGCTGACGGCATCGAAGCGTATAAAATTGTTCGACAGCTCAATGTAGTGTATTCCATTTGTTTTTTGTTCCATTGCAACAATTTGTTATGATGAACCACCCACAATACGGTTGCAGCAGTGTTGCAAAGCGTTAAGCTCTGCTCATATGTTTCGAATGTATTTTCTCACACATGAAGTGTACTAAATATTTTGGTATATTTCAATGAGTATATTCTTGTTTTAAAAAAAAACACATTTTGTAAGAGGACAAATCCTTAATTTATAACCACATTTATCACTTAAGATAAATTGTTTATACGCGTTTTTTAATACTTTGTCGAGATTCTTTTCATCAACAGCGTTTTTATAGTGTAATATATTTAGTACAGAGACGAATGGTATATTTTAAAGACCATGCCGCGGTCCCACTGCACAATGGTCGCCAACAGCTGATTCGTATATAAACAAAAATAAATATCGTGCACACTATTCATCAAAGTTGATATTTAGTTGCAAAAAAACGCCTTCGATGGCGTCTACAATCAAGTGTCGTGTGTGCATTTGCTCACTCGATGCAACAGGTGCCATTTACGATATGCGCAAACTACCGAAACTGGAGCACAAGTTTGTCACCTGCACCGATCTCTCTGTCTCCGATGAGATGCGGGTGCCCAGCGAACTATGTCAAGCTTGTCACGACCAATTGGAACACTTGTATGCATTCCGTGCCAAGTGTATAGCAGCAGATACTAAGTGGCGCATGGAAATCTTGGCATTCTGCGATGATGAAGAAGTTAAGGATAGTGGAAAGCAGTTGAGTCCAGAGCAGGAGGAAGTTGTCGCAAAGGAAGCGGATGAGCCACATGAAGACAATACAGAGCAGCAAGCTGAGGCAACAACACCAACACCAACTAACACTACTCCCGTTGAGGTAATTAAGAAATAATTAAGCAACAATCACTCCAACTGAATCTGTTTTTTTTTCAGCTGCCTTTGTTGCCACAGTCGAAGACCATCTACAAATGCGACATCTGCGCCACCCAGTTTTTAGAGGAGCATCGTCTGCAGGCTCATAAACGACAACATGGCCTAATGCCCTATCCTTGCCCCGAACCAGGTTGTGATCGTGGCTACAGCCACAAGAATACGCTCAGCGTTCACATGCGCAAATGCCACAAACTGGGCAAGGAGCACAAATCCCATGTTTGCGAGTACTGCGGCAAAACATTTGACACGATGTGGCGTCTCAAGAATCATCGCTTCACACACAAAGACAAATCAGAGCTGCCCTATGTCTGCGAGGATGCGGGTTGCGGTCGCCGCTTCTCCAGTAAACAGCTGCTCAAAGTGCACATGATGCGGCATGCGGGGATCAAGAATTATCGATGCACTTACTGTGGTGTGGAGAAGACAACGCGTACTGAGCTCAAAATTCACCTGAACTATCATACGCTGGAACGCACCTACTGTTGTCGCATCTGTTCCAAAGTGTGTAACAGTTCCAGCAATCTTAACTTGCATATGCGCACCGTGCATGAACGCTCCAAGAACTATCCCTGCACCTATTGCGATCGCATCTTTAATCAACCGTCGCTGTGCAAGCAACACGAGCTCATCCACACCGGTGAGAAGCCGCATGAGTGCGAGGACTGCGGCAGGCATTTTAGACAGAAAGCAGCACTTCGCACGCATCGCAAGATTCACGAAAGGCAAAGCAGTGAATCAACTCCCAACTCGTCGTCACATGGAGCAGTTGGTGTATCAGGACATGCACAAACCCCATATGAATGAGCAATAATGGTTACGTCTAGAGATCAGCCATTTAAGATATATTACTTTAAGTACTATTCAAAGAGCGCATTGTATTACAAAAGATGAAGGCAATCTGAACAAACTTGTACTTTTAAATATGGCGCTCTTTGCATGACGATGACATCGCTGTGAAGCTCTTATCGATTATCGATATGTACTTGTCAGAAAAAAACAAATAATTCGGCAATTTATATTTCAATGCAATAAATTGAAAAGCTTTAAATTACAACGCTTGCATGTTTTTATTTAAATCAAATTAATTTTACAATTGACTACTTTAAATAGTCTTAAGGAAACCCAGAGTTTTAATATTCTATACGCTGATGTGTATTTAAATATGGTGCGCTTTACATGACGATTACTTCTACTGTTAGGATGTCGTCGAACTTATCGATTATCAAAATAAACCGCACAGCTGATTTGACAGAAGTAAACAAACCGTTGAGCAATTTTGTTTTCATTGCAATAAAATACAAAACTTTAGCATATGACGTCCAAAAATAATTTACAAAAGTGTCGTGCTTGTCTTGTTCCACAAAATGCAGTAAGCTACGACATGCGTTTGTTGCCATTGGTGGCACACAAGTTCTACACTTGCACCGCTATATCCATGGAGGAGGAAGATTCCTTGCCAGGTGTACTATGCGGGGAGTGCAATACACATCTGGAACAGTTTTATGCGTTTCGGGAGCGATGCATTGCAGCTGACGCGCAGCTGCGGGCGGAGAAAGATGAGAACTTGCAGACAAAACCATGTGAGGATGAAATTAAAGATAATGAAGAAGTCTCCAGGCTGCGTAGTACAGCAAGAAAACGACGAGTTAGAAAGCCAAGCCAAGAAGTTGAAGACCCTGCCAACCCGGTTTCACAGCCAGTTACGGAGCAGGTAAGCTCTTATTAAGGAAATTAAACAATTGTTATTTTCTATACCTGCTTTCTAGAGCTCCTGTTATAAGTGCGACATTTGCGACTCTCGCTTCCTGGTGGAGCATCGTTTGCAGGCGCATAAGCGTCAGCATGAGGGACTGACGCCATACCCATGCACAGAGACTGGTTGTGAGCGTGGCTTCAATCGGATGCACTGTCTTTCGGAGCATCTCAAGCAGCACTCGGGCACGAATCGCTGGTTCAACTGTGATCAGGAGGGCTGCAGCAAGCGCTATCGCCACAAGCCGACACTAATAATGCACATGCGCCGCAGCCACAAATTGGGACCCGAGCTTAAGTCGCATGTTTGTGAGTTCTGTGGCAAAGTGTTTAATTCATCGGCTGTGCTCAACGATCATCGCTACACGCACAAGGATAAATCAGAGCTGCCGCATGCCTGCTCCGAGCCACAGTGTCCACGTCGCTTTGCCAGCAAGGAGAAACTCAAAGTGCATCTGCTGCGCCATGCGGGCATCAAGAACTTTAGCTGCCCCTATTGCGGCATGCGCAAGACCACCAGGAATGAGCTGAAGATCCACATGAACTATCACACGCTGGAGCGCACTTGGCCCTGTCGCTTCTGCTCGAAGGTCTGCAACAGCTCCGGCAATCTCAAGATGCATGTGCGCACCGTCCACGAGCGGGCCAGAGACTATGCCTGCAGCTACTGCGAGCGCAGCTTTGCCAAGCCGGATACGCGCAAGTATCACGAGATGACGCACACCGGCGAGAAGCCCAACGAGTGCGAGGAATGTGGCAAGCGATTCACTCAACCGGCTGCATTACGCACGCATCGCAAAATTCACGAGCGACAGCGCAAAGAAGCGGATGCCAACTTGACGATCGTCGTGGCACCTTCGACTCCCGCGGCTGATAACAGTTAATGGGAGAGCGGAGAGAGATCAAAGATTAAATATGTATATATATATACAGACATCATCGTCTGCGGCTGCTGCTGCTAATCAGACATATATAAGCATTAACTTTGGCTGCGTCACATTATTCTAATCGCTCACGGTCCAAAGTTCGAGTGGCGCTGTTATATTTATAACCGGTACACTTAGATTAGAAGACTATGCTGACCATCGATTAGATTGCCTTGAGGTATGTAAATATGTACCGAAATATCTGCTATGGCTAAGAGAGTTTAATATATGTACAGAAATATTTGAGATAGCCAAGAAGTGAAATATTCTTATAGATACATTTCTTATTACCACAAATAAGTCTATGTCTGTCTGCTTATCTGTTCTTTTAAACGCTTGGATCTCAGGAACTGTAGAGAAAACTAGAGTTAACAAACTGATTGACAATATTTACATACGATATGAGCTATATTGCTTGCTTCATTTATTATATACTGATTATTGATTAGCTGGCTTGTTGTTGTAATAGCTGATTAAAGACAATATTGTTTGCTTACTTAATGCATTTTTGCTTGCATAAGCATTTCTATTAAAGAATCTAAGATTATTAGAAAGTTAAAGTACTAGCATAGTATAAAAGTGTTTCCTCTGTCGGTTCATCTTTCTTAATACTTTGATCTCGGAGACTACAAGAGCTAAAGCTACTAAATTTGTTACAATTGTATAGTCACTATCCATAAGATCAATAAATATTTCTACAAAAATATCCCTGGCAGAAGAAAAAGATTAAACATATTTCTTTAAAATGATCTTATTAGTGTCAGTTGAGTTTTAAATACAAAGGCAGCTAAATTTTCAAGGCATAGAGCTACAAATCATGGTGGTAATCATATCTATATACTTTGCTATGCTACAGATAATCATATCTTCATATAAGTTTATTATACTTTTGTAGATAAAGTCCACTTAAGAATGCAATCAAAGAAATTGACACGTAAACAAATTGTAATGTCAATCGGAATCTTATCTTGAAATTTATTACAGTTTCGCTTTATATACTCGACTTCACAATACTTAAATGTATTACGAAAAGTTCATAATAACCGCATATTTAAATCGCATTTTAAGTCTATCTACTTTTGTCTACAACGAGATTAGATTTCTTGAGTTTTTCGCCGCAGCGCAAAGTTCACAAAAATACAACAATATTGATATTCGCTAATTTTCTAAAAAACGTTTTATTTTATTTCGAAATTCGACAAGGTAATCAGACATAACATAATTCTCTAAAGGCTGGACTTTGAATCTGGGGGAGTAGAAGAGAGATAATTATACTTTAAAATACATAATGACTTTTAAGCAGCTACTGTGCATTGCATTCAATTCAACTCAATGGGTCCTGTGGAGTGGACTCCCCTCCTCGTCAAAGATCTTCGTTGCTATCGCCGTGATCATCTTCTTCTCCGTCTGCAGTTGACCCGATGAGGCCTTCTTCAGATGCTGGATAACTCGTTCGGATGCCTGGAGTGCCAGGGCTTTCGTTAGATTAAGTTCGTGTTCCGCCGTCGGCAGATTAAGTTGTGCGGCACGCGAGGAGCGCGACAGAGTGGCAATCATGGCATAGATATCGATGGCAGCATTGGCCAGATGATTCAACACCAGCTGCTCGTTGATGATGTTCTTGTTGTACTTCATCAACACCGCTTCGGTGGTGCGACCAAAGAGATCGATGCACACCGCAGCGTTCTTGGCATACTCCTTCAGCTCGGGCACCACAAACGAGCTCAGATCAGTGCCACCTAGGCCAACGGAGGAGCTGGCACGCTTTGAGGCTTCGCGGAAAATGAAACCCAAATTCGAGGCGGGATTTCTAAAGGCGCGCTGCAGTTCCTTCAGGTGATTGCCGGCAAACTGAATGCCCGAGAGGGCCACAAACAGACGCAGCACCTCGTTGGTGCCCTCGAAGATGCGGAAAATGCGCAGATCACGCATCACACGCTCCAAACCGGGCTCCTTCATGAATCCCATGCCGCCCAAGATCTGAATAGCTTCGTCGCATACGTGCCAAGCGCACTCTGATGAGTAGATCTTCGAGATGGCCGTCTCCAGATGATAATCCTGACTCTCTGAGTCCATGTTCTGTGAGATCATGAACGCCATCGATTCGGTGGCATATTGCAAAATGCTCATCTGTGCCAATTTGTCCTGAATGGTACCGAAGTTCTTGATCTTTTGGCCGAATTGCACGCGATTGTTCGCATGATTTGTGGCAATCTCAATGCATTTCTTCATCGTGCCCGACAACGTGGCGCCCATGCCAAAGCGTCCATTGTTCAGAATGTTCACAGCCACCTTGAAGCCTTGACCTTCCTCGCCCAGCACATTCTCAATGGGTATTTTGACGTCCTCGAAGTACACTTCAGTGGTGTTCGATGCCTTGATGCCCATCTTCTTCTCTGGTGGTCCGCTGGTAACGCCGCCGAAACCACGTTCCACAATGAACGCGGTCACTTTATCTTTCTTCTCACCCGTTTTCTTATCCACCTGCTCAGTCTGTGCGAATACGGTCAGCACATTGGCCAATCCTCCGTTGGAAATCCAGATCTTGGAGCCATTCAATATGAAGTGCGTGCCATCAGCGCTTTTAACAGCACGACAGCGGATGGAATTGGCATCGGAGCCGGAGCTGGGTTCGGTCAATGCAAAGGCAGCATAGGTTTCCTCGCTAGCCACCTTGGGCAGATACTTTTGCTTCTGCTCTGGAGTGCCATACAACAAAATGCCCTTGAAACCGATGCTCTGATGCGCGCCCAACGTGATGCCCAAGCCCAGATCATGGGCGCCCACAATTTGGCACAGTCTGGCGTACTGTGTGTTGTTCATGCCCAGACCACCGTACTCGCTGGGCACCTGAATGCCCATACCTCCAAGTTCCCAGAGGGCCTTCAGCGTTTCGGGATCGATGACTGAGTTTTCATCGTTGCGCGCAGGATTGTTGACGTCGGTAAAGAATCGCTGGAAAGGATCCAGCATGCCACCGACTGTTTCCTTTTGCTCATCGCTCAGCACATCGGGATAGGGGAAGACTTGCTTGGTGACGAGACTGCCACGAAAGATGTTGGCCATGAACGATTCATTTTCTCTTTTTGGTTCTTGCTTAGCTTTGGTTTTTGGTGCAGCTGCTGCGGATGCTGAGTATAAACGATTTTTGCAAACATCCAACACTAATTTGCGTGTGCCGTAATTGTTTAATTTGAACATTCTTGCGCGTACTCTTTAGACTCTCGTTTTATGAACTTTGTACCTTCAGCGTTAAGCGTAAACAACACTGATCGAGTGTGGTGCGGGGGATGACCTGTTACTCTCGCAATAACAGCACTTTCTGATTGGGAGCGTAAACAAAGAAAGCGATGGTGGTGACACTGTTGTCGCTGCGGGAGGTCTTTCATTAGTGTGTACACACTTAGTTTCAGTATATTGCGGTATTTTTTAGAACAGCGTAGAATACGTTTTTTAATTTTGTACATAAAAACGAAACAGCAATGGGCGATTAAATTAATTAATAACACAAATTTTGCACTCTAGCAAAATATTTAAATTTATTTGAAATAATGTGTTCTAAAAAAAGTAAATATTTATAGCGGTTTAATATTTATACTAGCAGTATCTTAATTTTCTTAACAGACACAGTTAACAGCAGTTATCGATAGTCCATATTCAGATAGAGCGGGTGAAAGATGGTTCCGCTCGCAGTTTTGTTTTATTTTATCCTTAAACTTAATATAATTTAATTAAAGTGGATGGCGGCTTTTACCAAGTGCCGCGTGTGCACTTGTGCATTGGATGCAACCGTTGGCAGCTACGACATGCTGCATTTGCCAATGCTAGCACAGAAGTTTACCGCTTGCACCAATTTGTGCGTCGCAGAGGATGACAGTGATCAAGTGCCAAGTGAACTTTGCCAGACGTGCTACGATCAATTGGAGCAGCTATACGACTTTCGTGCAAAGTGCATTGCGGCCGACACAAATTGGCGTATGCAGCAGACTGCTTTGGTCCTTGATGATGGCGAAGCGGATGGCTATGAAGTGTTGGAGGTAAGTGCAGGTTCAAGTCAAATAGAAGAGATTTCAATCATTAGCAAGGAGTCCAACTGTGATATGGATGAAATAATTGAGCAACAAATTGAAACATTGGAAGCGGAACCCGAAGATGAAGAGGCCACGGAGGAGGAGCAGGTAAGTTAATCAAATTTTGAATAAAATGTTTACTGACAACATTCAACTTCACAGCTTGTAACGAACATCTTCAAGTGTGACAGCTGTGCTGCGCAGTTTCTGGATGAACAGCGTTTGTTGACTCACAAGCGCCGTCATGGTCAGATGCCGTATCCTTGCCCGGAACCAGGTTGTGATCGTGGCTATAGCCACAAGCATACATTAACGCTGCATATGCGAAAATGCCACCAGCTGGGCAAAGAGCATAAATCGCATATTTGCGAATTCTGTGGCAAGGTCTTTGACACCATGTCGCAGCTAAGGAATCATCGCTTTACTCACAAGGAGAAATCAGAGCTACCTTACGCCTGCGAGGAGCCCAATTGTGACCGACGCTTCTCCAGCAAGCAGCTGCTCAAAGTGCACATGATGCGGCATGCGGGCATCAAGAACTACACTTGCTCCTTCTGTGGTGTGCAGAAGACAACGCGCACTGAGCTCAAGATACATCTCAACTATCACACACTGGAACGCACCTATAGCTGCCGCTTCTGCTCCAAGGTTTGCTACAGTTCCAGTAATCTCAACAAGCACATGCGCACGGTGCATGAGCGGGCAAGGAACTACGCCTGTAGCTACTGCGACAGCACCTTCACCCAGCAGGCCATATGCAAGCAACACGAGTTAATTCACACTGGAGAGAAACCTCATCAGTGTGGCGAATGCGGCAGGTGCTTTAGACAAAAGGCCGCGTTGCGTACACACTACAAGATCCACAGACGAAAGTTGAAGGAAATGAATATGACAACGATTTCAATTGAATCGGCAGCTGATGATGAATATTGTGAAGTGATTGGGGAAGAAATTGTGATTGACAAAGCAATGTAGAACTATTAGCATTTAAGATGTAGATTATCATATCAGCTATTGCAAAATTGAATTTACATTCGAAACATAATTGCTCAATGGCCTTATACAAATTGAACCCAAAAGCAAGCATTATTTTGAAGATTGAAGTTAAATGTAACGACGTAGCTATTCGTATTCATACGCCTTATATTTTATTTATTTGTATTATTATTAACATATCAGTAGCAAGTACACTTAGTTACACCTTATTTAAATTGGTCAAACGAATGTATTACAAACCTAGGCTGAGCGCTATTAAGAATGAAATTAGATATGGACGTTGCAGGACTTTTGTGCCCGTGTTAAATTTGTATACGATTAAGTTCAGTGGTTTAAGAAAATGAATACTGTTTGCTTATAATCTAACTTTCTCTTATGCTGAAACAATATCGTAGTATGTTAAAAAAGGCGAATCTACTTAAGGCGTCCCAAGATTTTGTGCTCATATTAAATTTGTGTAGGACTAAGACTAACTCAATAGCTCAATAAAACTTAAACTGTTTAGCTTATAATCTAACTGTCCCTTATGCTAATGCAAGTATCTGTAACAGGCGAATCTACTTAAGACACTCAGGATTTGTGTGCTCATGTTAAAGTTGTATGAAACTAATTTCAATGGCTTAACTAAATGAAAAGTGTTCGCTTATAAACTAACTTTCCCTTATGCTGAAGCGCGTACCTGTAACAATCTAATTACTCGAATCTACTTAAGGCATCGCACTTAAATTTTTGTAGAATTAATATTAATGACTTAAGAAAATGTTTAACTTTCCCTTTTAATCTAACTTTCCCTTATGACAAACCAAGTCCAAGTAATTTATAAACCAAAGTTGTAATAATATAGTATAGGATATCCTTTAGCACCGCCCATATCAATGCATAATCTTATAAAATAAAATGCAGCATATCTTCAAACTTAAATAATGTATTTTAATTATTCCTGAGGAAACGGGGCGTGGTAAATATTACATAATTGGATTTGATTTGGATTTTAGCTATAACTCGGCCGTATCTATTTCTACAACAAAGTTGGAGGATTTTTTAAAGTCCTTGATAGTCACTATATCGATCTACATTCAAGGATTTCCAGGATATCAAAAACAATTTTTCTGATATTTTAGCAAGGGGGAGGCATGAAAATATCGCTGCAAAATCACAAAGCCAGCTGTAACTCAGCCATTTCAAGGGCGGCAAGGATGTCCTTTTTAGCAAAGAAAGTCCTTATAAAAAGAATTCGATACATGTTTGGAAAAGGACGAAAGTCCTTACAGGAGCGGAGATAATTCGAATTTTTAGTAAACCGATAATTAGCTATAACTCGAAAGTCCTTTGAAGGATCCGATCCGGAATGTGTCAATTGAAAGCTTATAGATAGACCTATTTTCCTGCCAAAGGACATCCACATCGTCCTAGTGATTTCGGAGTTATCAAGGATATTGGTTTTTGGGTCGGTTTCCCTGCGATTTTTGACTGAAATTTTCCAAGTTGATGATTCATAGATGACCTTATACTTTTTTGATGCCAATCGAAAGAGTTGGTCTTCGTGCTTCTAGCAAATCATGTTATGCCTAAATGCGCAAGGATGTGAGCGAAATAGAGCAAGTTTTAAGATTATTGAGGATATCCTTTACGCATTCTTAGCTGTAGAATAAAATAATAAATTCTTGTTTTTACTAACAGGAGATAATATATAGTATATGCTATATATATACATATATATATCTTTAATCATAGGTAAGCTTGGAGTTATTGTTCATATGCATTATAAATTCAAGACATCTTGAAATATGTTTAATGTTCATTCCTTTTTAGATGAAATAAAACAAATTCGTTTTTTGTTGGGTTTCAGAATGTAAATAGCAATAGTTTTTAATCATATTTTCAACTAAAACAAAAAAAATGTACAAATATTAAATTAATTAATTATAATAACAGCATTGGCCGTTTGCTGATGCTACAATAAATCTAAAATACAATTGCTAAATGTGTAAATGCTTGGAAAAGTTTTGTGTGTTTTGTTTGTATCGTACGTAGTGTTGTTTATATCGAGTGAATGCTGTAGTATGTAAATGATATGATCTTGCTACATGGAGTTTAAGAGTTAGAGACAGAGTTTATAGCTGTGTGTGTGTGTGTGTTTTGGGTGTATTACATACGAGTATATTGTAACATATTGTTTTTGTTGTATTGTATTTTGTTGTATAGTAAATATTGTATACATATGTTTTTTGTTTTTGTTTCATGCAGTATATAATAAATAATTCTGTGTTTTAAAATCGTTGTAAATATTTGTTGTTGTTCTTGTTGTTTGCTGTAAGCATAAATTCATTTGCTGTAAATATGTGTTCAAGTGCCATTATATGATTGCGGGTACATTGTTGGGGCTGTTTCGTATTTTCATATTTGTATCAACTTTAAAGACCGAACGAACTGCAAATTCTACTCTGATAATTTTGACAATTTCGTTTTTATCGTTTTTCGTTTTTTTTATACATTTTTGGAAAATGTTAAAGTACATAAGAACATAAGAATATAGCATATTTAGGCTAAATATCACCCACGATTAAATCGCTGTTTAACACTATATAAAAACTAGATTTATAATACATGCTTGTTGTTTGTTGTATGTATGTATGTATGTAGAAAAATCTGTCATACTATATTACAATTCAGACATATTTCGAACCAAAGACACAAATCGAGACTACGCCAACTCTAAGCTAGCATATTACAAATATAAATATATTATCATTCATAATTCTAAATTGTGTGTATATATATAAATGCTATATTCTATATACTATGCTATATATATATATGTATGTATATGTTTAGATTGTGTTTCATTTTTTCTGTTTTCTTCGCGTTTAACGTATTACATTAACATTTTTAAGCTCGTTACTCCGTCGTTTTCCTTTTTCAAAGTGAAAGAAGACTTTACTAAATTACAAATTCAACTGCTCAGACATAGTCTGAGGGCACTGTGCTGGTGCTCGTCTCATTGATGGCCGCCAATCGTGGTGGCATGCGACGCTGTTGTGTTGCACCCGCCTCACCCGGCGACAGTCCAGTTGTTGCAATTGCCACACCATTGTTGCCACCACCAACGCCATTGCCACCGCCACCGCCTCCTCCACCGCCATGATGCTCCCAGTTGGGCAGCGGCTGGGACATGACATTTAGGCCAACTATCTCATAGGCGCCCTGATTGCTGCCGCTGGCGCCGCCTGGCATCGCCGTCACCGAAAGATCCGAGTAGTAGGCGCTGCTTGGCGCTGACGAGACGACCATCGGAATGTCTTGCTCGTGGGCTTGGAAATTGTATTTCTGCAATGAAGAAAAGACCAAAATAATCGAATAAGTAAATGTCGCTTTTACAGGGCATTATGTAATTTTATGAAAGCAGCGTTTGAATTATTGTAAAGGAAATAAAAGCAATTGGAAATTGGAAGGAATTGTGTGATATATTTCACATGAAAATATGCTTGAAAAACATATTAATTGTATACATACATATGTTACATTTTTGTCAAAACTAACCCAAGAAATTTAAAGTTTCTTGTAAGTATTTGTTTCATTTGTTGTATTTAAGAAGGTATTTTTTGATCAAGAGCAAGGTAAGAAAATGTACACTAATTCTCTGATACTTTTCCATGAAAATAAAATATACACAAATTTTATCATACGTTTCCAAATTACAACAATATTATTAAAATTGTCTAAACAACTCATTAAAAGAAAAACCAAAATATTGCAGTAGAAGAATATTTATACCCGCTACCCATAGGGTAGAAGGGTATTATAACTTTGTGCCGGCAGGAAATGTATGTAACAGGTAGATGGAAGCATTTCCGATCCTATAAAGTATATAATAATATATAATATATTTTTGATCAGCATCAATAGCCGAGACGATCTAGCCATGTCCGTGTGTCCATCTGTCTGTCAGTCCGTCTGTCCGTATGAAACACTGGATCTCAGAGACTATAAGAGATAGAGCAATAATTCTTTTTCGACAGTATTTGTTATGTTTGAACGCAGATCACGTTTGTTTCAAATTTTTTCCACGCCCACTTCCGCCCCGCAAATCAAAAAAATTAAACATGCTTGTGGGTATTGTTTCCTATGGCTATGGATGCGCTGTACCCGGGTATCCTGGTGTTTATGGAAATGTTTTAGAGCTTCGCAAATGGATTGAAATGGAAGCCACAAAACTAACCTCAAATTTGTGAATTAAATTGCAAAAATAAACGTAATAATGATCATTAAATTGATTATATATTATTTTATTTATACTTATTTCTTGTAACCGTAAGAATTCTATATTCTATCATTGGGGAAAATATATATAAAAAAAACCGCAGTGGCACACACTTCAATGTGGAATATCCGTTACATATTTGAATAAAATCAAAACAGCGCGGTATTATTCTTAATTTATACCAAAATAATAAATTGTGTATACAGACGGATGGACAGAAAGACAAGATGATGAGATAAAGATGCCTCCTTTACATACATTTCCTCTCTGCACAAAGTTATAAGACACTTCTACCCTATGGGTAGCGGGAATAACCGATTTTCAATTATTCAAAATACCTGTGACTAACTCGTTAATTTATTTATTTAACTTTTTCCACAATTCAAATTATGAATCTAAAGAAAAATCTTAAAGCTAAAGTTCAAATATGCAGGACAATAATTGATATAAGAATGATAATAGTAAAAACGATACAAATGGAAATGCTGACATTAAATCAACCAATAATAACGCAATTGTTTTTCTCAAAGCAGAATGCAGCAGCAAAAGCATAATACACCTTGGGAAATCTTCCAAAGAGAACAAATTTATCTTAAGGAACACAAATTTATGCATTAATTTGTTGCAGAAAACCCCCTTTTAGGGTATATACCAAACATATGTTCTGATAAATTACGAAGCTTTTAAGCCGTCAGCAAAATAATTAGTTGAGTGCAACATAGTTGTAATCAAATCAATAACTTATTATTTTTTAATTAAAACTCACATTTTTTTTTGAACTGATAAACTTTTATAACAATTTAATGACATTTTTCCGGAATGCTCCTTTCCTATAAAAACTCAAATGCTGCGGGTTTTGGTATTCACAAGACAACTAGAAATGTTCCCTACATTATTAGCCCTGCTCTCAGTGGCAACTTTCGGTTGGGCATTGCACTTGCCGGTTGACCCAGAATTTCTATTGAAAAAAGGACCAATAAACAATCGCGTTATTGGAGGAGTGGACACACCTATAGAGACAATACCTTGGCAAGTGTCGCTGCAAATACAAGAATCGCATCATTGTGGTGGCGTCATCTACAGCAAAAATATCATTATAACGGCCGCCCACTGTGTTTGCGATAACAATGCCAAGATTCTTGATCCCAAGATTTTTGATGTGCGCGTTGGCAGTAGTTCGACTAACGATGGCGGATCGGTTATTAAAGTTGCCAAGACAATCGCGCATGATCGTTTTACACTTAATCCAATAATTGAATATGACATCGCACTAATTTTGTTAAGTTCGCCCCTCGAAATGGGTACAACTGTCAAGGCCATTCCACTGGCAGAGTCAATTCCTAATGACGGAGCTTCAGCTATAGTCTCTGGATGGGGATGGACGGAAACGGAAGATAGTCCGCTCCATCTGCAAAGTGGCAATGTGAACATTTTAAGTCGCGAGAAGTGCGCTAGGTTTTATGGTGACAAAAGCATTACAAAAGTAACAGTCTGTGCTGCATCCCACGGTTCCTGTCATGGTGATTCTGGTGGCCCATTGGTTTCCAATGATAAGCTTGTAGGCATTGTTTCTTATGGAGTCGGGGGTTGTTTTCCACCCAATCTTCCCAGTGTTTATGCAAATGTTGTGGAGCTTCGCAAATGGATTGAAAACGAAGCCACAAAACTAGACTCAACTTGAGATATTTGTGAATTAAATTGCAAAAATAAACGTAATAATGAACATTAAATTTATTGCATATTATTTTATTTTATACTTATTTCTTGTAATCGTAAGAAAACTATAGTCTCTCATTGGGGAAATGAGTAAAAAAGCCGCAGTCGAACACACTTGAATGTGGAATATCCGCTACTTATTTGAATAAAATCAAAACAGCGCGGCATTATTATTAAATTATTCCAAAATAATATACCGTAAATTTACTAAAATTAATATTCTATATGGTATATTTGGTATATTTATATAGTAATACCCTTGTAAGTAGGCGTTTTTCCCATACAAAAGTATTTCTTTAATAAGTTCTAAAATTTTTATCTGATTGCAACCAAATTTTCAGGAATTACAAAGATTATACGGTCATTGGTATATCGTCTCGCCTGTTGACGCTGATCAAGAATATAAATATATTTTAAAGATCGGAGATGCCTCCTTCTGCCTTGTGCGTTTATTTCCTGCCTCCACAAAATTTTAATATCCTTCTACCCTATGGATAGCAGGAATAAAAACCAGCATAGTGCGTCGAAAACATTTTAGGTTAAAATATAAAAAAATAATAAATTATGTAAATTAATATTGACTAGCATTAATAATGTTTTCAACAATCCAAAATCCGTATGACTAACTCGTTGATTTAATTATTTAACTTTTTTCCACTATTCAATTTATGAAATTAAAGAAAAATACTAAAGTAAAAGCTGACATATACGACACAATAAATAATACAAGGATGATAATAGTAAAAACGAAAAAAATGCAAATACTCACATTGATTAGCGCGTATTTCTTATTAAATAATCAACCATTAACGTAACTGGATTGGCTTTCGCAAAAGCGAAAATCCTTCTTTGTCTTCGATTGAACAAATTTATCTCAGAGAACACAAATGTATATTATACAAAAATTCCCTTTTAGGGTATATGAAAAGGTTCTGAGAAATTACAAAGCTTTTAAGCCGTCAGCAAAATAATTAGTTGAGTGCAACTATAAATTATTATTTATTATTACAACTCGCATATTTTTAAGCTGATAAAATTTCGTAACTTTTTGAAATTTGTTCTCATACAACTTTTCTATAAAAACTCGAATGCTTCTGGGTTTTCGTATTCACAACTAGAAATGTTCTCTACATTGTTAGTTCTGGTCTCAGTGGCAACTTTAGGTTGTGCATTGCACTTGCCGATTGGACCTGAATTTTAATTGAAAAAAGGACCAATAAACAATCGCATCGTTGGAGGAGTAGATACACCAATAGAGGCAATACCTTGGCAAGTGTTGGTGCAAATAAAAGAATCGCATTATTGTGGTGGCGTCATCTACAGCAAAAACATCATTATAACAGCAGCGCACTGTGTTTACAATAACGATTCCAAGATTCTTGATACCGAGATTTTTGATGTGCGAGTTGGCAGTAGTACGTTTGACAATGGTGGATTAAAGTTGCCAAGATAACCGTGCATGATCGTTATATACATTATGTATATGAAAACGACACACCAAAATGTGAATATGACATCGCCCTGTTTTTGTTAAGTTCGCCCCTTAAAATGGGTCCAACTGTCAAGGCCATTCCATTGGCAGAGTCAGTTCCTAATGACGGAGCTTCAGTTCAAATCTCTGGATGGGGATGGACGAAAACTGGAGAGGCTCCGCTCCATCTGCAAAGTGTCTATGTGAACATTGTAAACCGCGAGGAGTGCGCTAGGGTTAATAAAATAGAAAGTACGAAAGCGAAAATCTGTGCTGGTTCCCCTGGGAAAGCTTCGTGTAATGGAGATTCTGGTGGACCATTGACTTACAGAAGTAAACTTGTGGGCATTGTTTCTTTTGGGCCTGAAATTTGCGCTTATCCCGGACATCCTGATGTATATACAGATGTCGTGGAGCTTCGCCAATGGATTGAAGGGGAAGCCACAAAACTAAGCTCAAATTGAGACATTTGTGAATTAAATTGCAAAAATAAACGTAAATTGAATATTAATCTGCCTGCATTATTATTTATATTTATTTCATGTAATATTTAAGAGATATTTATATTTATACTTAATATTAATTCATTGCTACACTCGATTGTGCTCGACTGTGGAATCTCCGTTAAAATTTTAAAATAAATAATTGTTTTCAACTGAAAAAATGTTTAGTAAATGATCATATATTATGCCAAATAATAAAATATGTGCATTAACTTTATAGCTATTCTGTGAGATTCCTGTGATTAATTCTTTGATTTTTTTATTGTAATTCAACGATCCAAAAAAAAAATGCCAAATTGTTTTGAAAAAAAAAATATTTGAACTTTTTGTTGACCTTGGAGAACTAATTTATGTTAATGAACAAATTTTTAGTTTACTTTGTTGCATATCTAATCCGCTTTAGAGTATATGGTATACATATAATATGTTTTTAGAAAATACGAAGTTTTTAAGGAGTCAGAAAAATAATTAGTTGTGTGCAATATAGTTGTAATCAAAACAATAAACATTTTTTATAGAAGGGTATTATAACTTTGTGCCGGCAGGAAATGTATGTAACAGGTAGAAGGAGGGATCCCCGACCATATAACCTATATATATTCTTGATCAGCAAAAATAGTATTTATGATTCCTGCTTGGTTGCGATCAGATAAAAGTTGTGAAAGTTATTAAAGAAATACTTTGTATGAGCACAAACGCCTACTTACTAGGGGTCTTTGTTGCCTTGGCCGACAATCTGGTATATTGTCAATATTGTGCCGTCTTTGGTATATTTTGAATGTGGTACTATATCGATATTCCAAAAATAGTAGTAGTATTTTCGATATATTTTGAAAATAATACCGCAAGCGGGTATCTCACAGCCGAGCACACTCGACTGTAGCTTTCTTACTTCTTTATATTATCTTTGTGCTTTGTAGGTATCAAAGGTTTAAATTAAAGCATCAAAGCATTATCAAAGAAATATACAACTTCTAAAGTTAAATTATAAGATCTAAAGCAAGAACTACGATTCATACACTTAAGTTTGAGTTTTATGGTATACGACTATATGACTATGAGATATAACTCATACTCTTAAAAGGAGAATGTTTGTAGATAAATTTGACAACATCACAAATCTTTTACTGTGAATTTCATATATAACTTCCATATCATATCATATTAGCAGATCACAGCATAATGAAGTAAGGTATATTGAATGTACTATATTTTTTGAAAATAAAAATAGTAGCTTTTTTTTAATCAAAACTAAAGCATGTTTCGCTATCATATAACATACATCTCATATTAATTATTAAGATATACTTTTGTATATAGATTTTCATTCCATATCTTGGTCTCTTTTTTTTTTGTATAACGAAGCCATTTTCGCTATCTTAATAATCTCATATCAATTTCTAAAAGATACTTTAGAATATAATTTTTCATTCTATATCTAAGTTATAAGTTTCTTCCGGTTTTACATACCTCGCCACACTGACTGTACGCCGTATTCTGGTACGACGGATTTGCTGATCGCACCGATTCGCGATCGAGCTCCGCGTAGAGAGCTTCGCTGACACCCACCGGACTGTAGGCATCATCCATGTGCGTGTAATGATTCTCGGCTGGCGATGTGGACGGCGGACCAATCTGATCGGGACCCGCCGAAGAGCGTCGACTGCCGCCGAGCCAAGTCCAGACACCCGAATTGCTGGTGGGACGACGAATGCTGTCCGCCGAGTGTTTGATGGAGATTGGTGAACGATTTTGTCCGCCGGCGGCATTACGATTGTTGCGACACCACCACGGCTGCGGGCGGCCACCTGTAAAGATAAATAGAGATAGATATAGAGAGTGAGAGAAGCAACACGTGAGTAAGCTGCATTGGCATCCACATCCACATCCACAATCGACGCAGAAATCTATGACATTTGGGGTTATAATCGGGCGATAAATCAAACATTCACCTCATTGAGTGCGACAGCAAAACAAACAAAGCGTAAATTAAACGGCTGTCAACTGGCAACAGCAGCAGCAACAACAACCACAGCAACAACAACAGCAATAAGGTGGCAGCAACAAGCAACCCAAATAAACAAACAACACAAAGTTTGTTGCAGTTTACCAAAATGCCAAAATACTTTTTGGTGAGAAATTAAATGCTATGTGTGCGATCCTTAAACAATCAGCTTGTGTGATCTCATTGGCTGTGATGACTAATCCCAGCAATCATTAACTCGCCATTGAGGAAGTGCATAAGAGAAAAAAAAGAAAAGAAAATGTGCTAATCATTAGACTCGACAATTTATGGGCTATTTATCGGGTAACAGAATCTTTTATAGATTCCTGCAATCCCAAGACCAGTTTCTCACATCCGTTGAACATGAACAGCTCATCCACTTTGCGCCTCACTCTATTCAGTGGCGTCAATGACTATCCCCAATGCCTTTCACTCTCTTTGTGGCAAGGAGTTAGTTAGTTTGCTTGCGGCATTTCAACTAATTAGCGTACGCAACTTCTTGGCCAACCTCTTTCCAAGTTATGCACATGCATAATGCAGTCATTTCGCCACTCGCTTTTAATGCTTATGATTTACGTACTGAGAATGTCCAGCTGCTCCAAACTCCATCTACAACTGCAACTGCAACTCAAGCTCCAACTGCAACTCTAACGCTGACTGTGGTGATTATTAACCTCAGCTTATCGTTTTGTAGGTGCTCATATACATGCATTTTGTGCATGTCACAACTTGGCGACTCCAATCTCCTCCTGTTGCAACTGCAACCGCGGATTTGGAGTCATAGTCTCTACATTCGAACTTGGAATCGGACTCCGACTACGACTCCAACTCTGACTTCGACTTCGACTGCGACTGCGACTTGGATTCGTACTTGGTAGCGGACTTTAATGGCTGTTTTTCTGCTGTGTTAACGATGTTGCTTGCCGTTGCTCTAACACCGCAATTGCATTGAACTTACACTTTTTATAAGCGCTGCACAGTGGTGCAAAGTTGTCTTAAAAATGTAGCACTTAAGCAGAATTATAATGGTAATATTATGCTTCAAAATAGTTAGGTAAAATTCACGGATAGTATATCCATAACTATTGTTGTAGTTTCACCCATCTGAACTTCTATTTGTGTTTCTCAAATATTTTTCAACTAAACCAGATTTGTAATGGTAAATTACTACCTAGCTAAATTAGCTATGAACTGAGATATATTTAATTTATTTGTTGAGGTGATATTTAATTTATTTGTTGACTTTTTGAATCAGGCGTAACAATATTACTTCAATAGTAACTCAATTTTTTCGATTCTATTTTATGTTAATATGAGTTTCATAAGCAATTTCATTATAATATTATTAAAATTTTAGATACTTAATTTTTCCAAAATTTTTTAAATTGCACTTAAAATGATGTTTGAAGAAATCGATGTGCAATGTTGTATTGTAGAGCATAGAAAAATGGTGGTAAAATTAAGAATAAAATCTTGAATCAAGATTGTATGATGTTAATCATAAAGAGGACTTCTTTAATCACAAAGTGATAATTGAAAAATACAATCTTGTATTACGATTTTTTTTCAATCTAAAAATCTTGTTTCAAGATTCTTTTTCTTAAGATTGAAAAATCTTAAATCAGTTTTAGCTATGTACTTTTCACTCTAGATTTTTTTCATTCTGTGAAATGATCAATGAAATTTTCTCAACTCTCAAAGACGATATTCAGAAAATGTTATACACATTTTGTCCAGGTCAAAACTAAATAACCATTTTAAATTCTTTTTATTTAACAAATTTAATAACCTGCTAAGAGTGGTACCAAAAAAATCAGTTAAAAAAAAAAATAATATTAAACCACTCATTAAAAATGTCTTGCATGCAAATAAGCTCACACCACTGTCCAGTGTTAGTCGCTCACTGTGGTTGCTGCTGCTGTAGCTGCTTGCTTTTGCTGCTGTAACTGCTACCGCTGGTTGGCCTTATCTGCTGCTGCTTATCTGCGTGCAGCGCCAGCGGCAACAACGGCGAATTTTGTTAACAAAATATTTCGCAGCCGCTTTTCAACTTTTGGCCAATAACAGCAACAGTAACAACAACAACAACAATATTAACGAGCGTTTTTTATTTCTTTTTATTTTCATTTGTGTCATTTGTGTGTGTTTTTCGGAGGTATTTAATGTGTGTTTTGCGTCGCATTTGGTTGCGGTGCAACAAGTCGCCCGGTGGCAGGCAACAAATGGCAAATATGACATGTGTAATGAAGTCTTAATAGTCGCACAGATAATGCCCATTGCCTGTCAACGTACATATCTTGAATGCATTTTCCTACTGTATTTTCGATTGCCAAAATGTCACATTCTCGGCTTTTTATCGCTATTTTGTTGTTTGTTCGCCTTTTCCTCTCTCGTATTTTTCTGCATAATTAAAATAATGTTTTGTTACTCATACGACTCGTTGTCGCGCGTTGCCTCGTTGGCTACCAATTGCCAACAGCAGCAGCTGCCGTTCAAGATAATTGCATAGAATGCAATTCAATGCAATTGACACCAACTGCAACAACAACAACAATTGCCACACGATGTTGCAACATGCTTTGCGAGCAGCTTTTGCCAATAAACTCAGAAGATGTTGCAATTTGTGCGGCTGGGCAAATTGGCTTATGAAATCTTTAGAATGTTTAATTAGCTTGTTGTCAATGGAAGGAAATATTTAGCAAGTTCTTGAAGTTGATTTAAAAAAATTCCTTAGGGTTTATTTAGTTTTCTTTATGAGATTCAAAGTATTTTAAGTGACCAAATTGCTGTGAAATTTACTCTTTAAAATTAAAAAAAATTAAACAAGCTACAAGTACTTTAAGAAGTAAGCTCAAAACTAAATAAAGTTTAATACATTTTCTGTATTTTTTATGTATTTATTTAATTCCAAATAATGCAATGAGTTCAGTTTAAATTGTGTAAATTTGTATTTGTTCGTTTAAGAATTATTTGTGCCACAGAAATATTTGTCTTTTAAGAACTTGAAATATTCAATTTGAATTTAATAAAAAATCACAGAAATTCTATTCTTCCTCTATAACTACCCACTAGATCGTATCTTGAGTCAGTTAAGTTTCTAGTCTCTAAAACCCCCTTTTCGGGGAACAGGTTTAAGAAAATTGTGCTTTATTGGCTGCCATTCACATTTGAAATGTAATATACGACATTTATGGCTGGCTTTAATTATAATTTATTTAAATGCATATTTTCAATTCAGCTTTTCTATTAATTATTTGTGATAAACTCTTTGAAGCTGACAGTTAAAAGCGCCACGTTGAGTTTTTAATCTGGTCAACAATTTTAATGCACTTTGTCGTAATTTTCAGTTTATTTTTTGTTTTTGGGCAATTGAATAATTTTCTCTTTGGCATGGCATTTTAAAAAACTGTTTTTGGGGCTGGCAACTGGCAAACAAACTGGCGCCTGTCGCGATACAACGACAGCGTCGACATTGACGTTGATGCTGGGGCTGAGACTGTGACAGAGACTGAAGCTGAAGCTGAGGCTGACGTTGACTGCGACTTCGACATAATCACGCGTTTTAAAGGCTGCTGACAGTTTAACGATTTGTGTTGATTGTTTGTTTTCTGGCTGTTGTTGTTGTTGTTGCTGGTGTCGGTGTCGACTGCTTGGTTGTTTTCACAACATGCAACCGTGCGTAGCAGCAACGAAATGTCGACAACCGCGACACACACACACACTCAGAAACTTTACCCAAAAAAATGTTATAGCCAAAAAAGAAAAGAAAACAATACAAAAAAAAACAACAACAGCAAGTGGAGATTTTCATGGGACAGCTAATTGGCTGCTGTGACATTAAATGCCGTCAACAATTTGTCCTGCATGTCGATGTCAGAGAGACAGCAAAACAAAAAAGAAAAGAAACCGTCAGAGAGAGAGGGAGTGAAAACTGTGGCGCCAAATGAAAAGAGAGAGTTGAGAGGAGGTTTTCAATCGTTTGTCAATAATTCGCCTACTGTTAAAATGTGCAGAACCCAAAGAGCAACTAAATCAAAAACCAAAAAGAAAAAAAGAAAAAAGTTTTTTGCACGATTTTCGAACGTGGCCAATGCCAAAGAGAGGGAGACAATTGTTAGCCTTTGCCTTAATTTGTCTACAAATTTTCTACAGCTGGGGGCACGTACTATTTTCTACATGCAGCGACATCATTGGTTTTGGTTTCGGTTTTGGTTTCAGTTTCAGCTGCATCTTAGATTTGTGGCACGAACGTGAACTTCATGCATCATGTTGTCGTCAAAAATTTGTCGGTCTCTGTTCGTCGCTGTTCGTTGTCGTTGACTTGCGCAGGGAGAAAACAAATTAAATTGCTGCCACTTGTGGCAGACAACAAAACAGCATTCGCATGCAACGACAGAATTATGCAATTAAAAATGGAAATGCAAATGCTAAGAAAAAACTAACAATATTGAAGAGGAACTAGAAGCAATTGCAAGTTGCAAAGAAGTTGCTATACAAGTAGCAGTTGCAGCAAATGAGATTCAACGCAGAGTCTCGGACTTGGACTCGGACTTGGACTTGCTTCATCCTGACTTGCTTAATTAATCAAACGAGTGGCAAATGACTAATTGATGGAATGACGGAAATAGCTGCAAAATGAGCCGAGCTTATGGGAAAGTCGCTAAGCAGCTGCCAGCGATATTTCAACTTAACTTTATCTTAAGCACTTTAACTTGCCAACTATGCACTGTGTGTGCACTGTACAGTGAGAGCTTATTAAAGTGCACAGTTGGCGACGCGAAAGCTGTGTCAATGAAATACAAATATTTTTATGACATTTCATATTCATTTCAACTAAAGAGAATATTGCAGTGTCTTTTATGATTCACGTTTAGTTGATTTTAATCTAGGCTATTTAATTTTGTTAATTGTTTTTATCCAACTGAAGTTAATGATAATAAATCTACGTCAAACAACATTTCGGTTGTTCCGTTCCAATGTTGAAAGTATTAATTTCGAGCATAAAACACATCATTTCGCTAAACAACAATTTGAGGTTTTGGAACACATACTAAGCACAGCTGTGAGTAATAAAATCAAACTTGGTTCATAAAACAAACTTCTTGTCATTAAAAAATATATCAACACAGCTGTGAGTAATAAAATATTACTTAGTTTATAAAAAAAGCTTATTTTCATTAAAAAACATTTCAAAAACGTTTACTAAATAAAAATTTAAGGATTAAACATAACAACACAGCTGCTAGCAATAAAAAATAACTAAGTTTTTAAAGCAAACTTCTTTAAAAAAAAAAAACCTTTCAAAAATCTTTCAAAAATAAATAACAATTTTGGAAAAATATATCAACACAGCTCGGAGTAATCAAAAACTAACTCAGCTCATGAAACAAACTACTGTGCTTAAAAAATCTTTTTCTTAACCATCTACACTGAAAAAATACCAATTTCTAAAATCAACAAGATTCATCTCAAAAATTGTGTTCATAAAATAAGAACGAATTCTTTACAATTCACAATAATTAGTCTAAAAAATACTAAATTCTCAATATAAGACCAAAAATACAAATTAGATTACAAAATTCTGCAATCTATCGAAATTAGAAATAGAGTATTAATCTAGCTTTGAGTGTTTTCGTTTGTTTTCTGTGCACACTTATAACACTTATTGTATCTTTACTGTACTTAACAATTGTCAAGCATTTAATGCGCCTTTCCGCAGCTTCATGAGGTGTAATAAACTTACCATTGGCATTCGCTGATTTAATTCTGCAAAGATAAGAAGCGTGTAGAATGTTGGCAATTAATAAACAGAAATATACTCGTAAATACAACACAAATTAGCGTAAGAACATAAATATTGGCAAACACACACACACACGCACACACACAACAATATGGCAAATGTCAAAAGTGTTCAAATGACGCGAAACGTGAAACGTTGCGACAAATGGCAACTGGCAAAACGAAAGACTTAGGACACAAACTTGTCTACGCAAATAACGCTTTTGCGTGTGACACGCAGATAAACAACTCCAACTAGAACCAGATAAGAATTCTACACAATAGCAACAACAACAACAAGAACATCTGTGCAACATTCTCCATTTGTTGGCGATTAGATTAAATAGCATTGACAGAGAGAGAGAGAGAGAGAGAGAGAAAAGAGAGAGAAACCGGATTCTCTTGATCTTATTTGCCACAAATTTCGCTGCTTTCAATTGCGAGTTTAGCAATTTCTATTAACTGTCTGTCGGCATTTGCCATTAACTTTGTAACCCAGCCTAAGCTCAGTCAACCCCGCAGTGGAACATTCGTTTCTGGGTCATAACGAGAGCACGAACCTAATGGATATAGATTGTGCGTATCAATTAACCGCACCGATGTCTGACCGTTGCCTCTTGTCCGTTTGATTGAGTACAGCAAGCGGCAGCTTGCAGCAAGGCGGCTTAATTTTCCCCTCGCTTTGCCTTGATCGATTATAATGTTAACTTTAACTGAATCAACTCGATTCGAACTCTTTTTTTTTCTTCTCTTCATTTTATTCGATTCGCATTCGCCTCTTGTGTTTTTTGCCTCGCAATTCAATTAAACCGAACAAGCTCACCGTGCAGTCAGTCTGTCTGTTCGTCCATCTGTCCATCCATCTGTCCGTTAGTCAGTTAGTCTGTCGTCTTGTTGGAGGCCATGCCTTAGCTTTGCGCTAATTTTCCAACTGTGTTTTCTTTATTTTTTTTCGTATGTTTTTCCTTTGAAACGTTATGTTCAATTTTCTGCGCTTGTTTTTCGTCAGCAGCTTTAAATTGTTTTTTTTTTTATCTTCTTTGGTTTTTCCTTTTTTTCCAATCGAGCTGCTGCAGCATGCTAATTGAACACGCCTTTTTATGTTGCCACAGTTTGCAGCGAGAGCGCGTTGCTTCAGTTTCAGCTTCAGCTTCAGCTTTAGTTGGCAGCTGCTTTAAACGTTTTCAACTTGAATTTCGCTTTTTTATTTCTATTAAACGTGAACACGAAGCGACAATTTTGTGCAATTTAACAGTGTTTTTTGACAAACTGAAAGTCAGCCAGGCCTTGCCTTTGTAGGCCTTACCTTGCACCAGATTTAACAAAAATAATCTATATAAATTTAGGCCAAATTAGCAAAAGGATTTAAAGCAAAATTGACAATTAATGTAGAATTAATTTGAATATATTTTCGAGCGTATTCGAATCTTTCTGATAGTGTCAAATTAGACTAAGTTTTAAAAAGTTTTTCAATGTATCTAAAGCAATTACAATTATTGCATAATTTGTCAAGTCAACTTGAAATATTTCAAAATGCATCTAAGGCGTTGACAGTTATTGTATAATTAGTTGTAAATAGTATATTTAAAGTAGTATTGTTCATTTTCTAAACCCTAAAGTGAAATGAAGCCAATTTAAAATATTTCAAAAGTTTCTCAATTATTGTGTAAATAATTGAAGCATTTATATGAAGACTTGCAGTCAATATTTCCGAATGTTTTCCCAGATAGTGTCAGCTTAAGCAAATTTCAAATATTTGAAATGTTTCTCAATGACAATTATTGTATAATTAATTGGAGTATATGTTTGAAGACTTGCTTATTCCTCAGATAGTGTCAAATGAAGCCAATTTAAAATACTTCAAAAGTTTGCCAAATGCAACTCAAATATTTAACTGCAATTAAACGATTTGTGAACAGACTTTAAAACTGACTGAATTCATGTTAAGAGCTTGTGCTAGTTTTTCTACTTTATTAAAACAGAATTTTAGATGGATTTTTATTGAGAGCTGAAAAAGTGCTGCAAGCAGCAGACAAGCAAACAGCATAGAAGAGTTGATTTATTTAAGTGTCTTCCGTGTCTGAGTCTGTAAACTGAGCCGCCGAGGAGAACTGTCGATGCAACAGCAGTCAAGAATCAACAACAATCAACAATCAAACAGAAATCAAACGGCACTTTGAGTGAGTTTTTTTCATGCCGACAAGTGGGACTCGAGAAAAAGACATTAACAAATACAACTACAACTACAACTACAAGTTGCAACTACTGTCGTTACCATTACCATTACCATGTCTAGACATTGAGCAAACATTGTCGAGTCGCAGTGGCAGGTGCCATTAGAGCAGCACTTCTAAGGTGTCCACTAGCAAATCATGAGTTGCAAAAGGAAAAAACCAAACTTAAAAAACACAAATGTGTGGCAAGCAAATTTATAGCGCCATTAGATATCGAGATCGAGAACGAAAACGAGAATTGCATCAATATGCAAATAAGTGTTACCGATATTACATGTAATTGCTGCTAATTTGGCAGCCAACACGTCCAAGCACGACGCCCGAACTCAGCTCAATTCAACTCAAATCAACTCAGCTGAACTTAACCGAAACGACAACTGACATAAAACAGTTGCCACAGCCAATAACAACAACAACAACAACTTGCAACATGACTGACTAAAGCTGACGGCAAGGTGAACAGCGTGACAATCGCATTGCTCTCCTCCTCCTTCAAAAGAGGGAGAGACGAAGTGGTATCTGGTCAAAGCCCAGCTTAAATCAAATGCAAAATCGAATGCTAGTCAAAGTAGCGTGTGAATGCGTAGCCAAACATGCACTAAGTGCCAACTTTGACTACCCCAACTGTGTCTCCTCCACTCCCTTCCCCTCCTTTTGCTCTTGCAACCGCGCCCCACGAATTGAATAACTGTTGGTGTAAATAATACATTCCTTATTGAGTGCATACTCTGCAAATTAAATGTATTGGGTATATTAGCTTGTTTGAAGAATTTGTTATGTAAAATGTAGTTTTATTTTATTTGGGCTAAAAATATATATCTAACGTTTTTCTGGTTACTTTTCTATGGTTTGTTGCAGCTCATATAGAAGATAATTTATATGAATTTTAAATCCCATCTATAGACACTGAGATATATTTTTATAAAATCAAAAATATTTAGTGCAACTCTTCTAGAGAAATGCTAATGCCGAATGCTAATGAAAACTATTAAATTCTAGAGTTTGGAAATATTAAGCAAAAATTCAACAATTTTACAAGGGGTTACAGATATTGGCAAACATGTTAAGTCTTTATGCCTTTATAGAAATGTATATAATGAATTAGATAGAGATGTTGTATGGGTTGAAATTTTATACATTTAAATTAATTAGCAAATGCGCAAGAGTTTTCAATGTTCATAGTTATTGGAAGCACCGTTTTAGGCAATGACTTTTTAGAATCTTTATGGCGATCTTCAGAATCTTTATCTTTAAAAGAATTGCCAATTATTTTGTAGATTTGAAGATTAAATGATTTAGCAAATAGATATGAAATCATTCCGGTGTTAAATGAAATTTTGTCGAATTTGTTTAGCGACCTTTAAAAGTTTTTCAGAAAAAGTTTTTTCTTAATCGACGATGTTTGATGCAATTAATTAAAAGCAATATAGTAATTATTAAATTTATATAAATTAAAAAAATTCTTTTAGCTACCAACAAATTATATATAAATGTACACACATTTTAAAAATATTTAATTTTTTTTTAATTTCGAGCTTTAATAATTATTTTTTGTAGCTTCTGCATTTATATTATTTTCTCAAGTGCTTTATTAGAGCATTTACATATCGTCTAGTCCATAGCGGAATTAACATTTCACTCACTTGTCTCACATTTGTGTTTGATTTGCACATTTGTTTGTCCGTCTGTTTGTTGGCTCGTTCGCTTTGTTTGTTTGTTTGTTTTGCTTTTGCAAATTATTTGCAAAAATTAATTTTATGCAAACATGCCGCCAAAATACGACAACATGACAATTTAATTGGACGCGACATGTGGCAAAGAGTGAGAGACTTTGAGGCAAGCGTTGAGGCGCCTGCGCAACGCCAAGCGAAAATTTCTGTTAATTTGGAGCTCGCGTGTTTGCGGTGTCCACCCCCGCAGTTCCCCTCTCTCTCTCGCTGAAGCTCGATGGCAAAATGAATGTCCATTTAAATGTATCTTGTCGCAATTACAGAGTGAGTGTGTGTGGCTGACTGGCTGGCTGACCCACTCTAAGGCCATTGATAGACTCGAAAAAGAACTTAAAGAATGGCCTGTGGCAAAATGTAGCCTCTGTTTACTGTTGTTGTTGCTGTTGCTGTGTTGTGTTGTGTTAATGTTATTGTTGTGGTTATTGTTGTTGGCTTTGTTGTTTGTTTATTTTAAAGAGCAATTAAGTAATAAAGCAATTTCATGTTCTTTTGTCTTGCCATTCGATTATTTTGCCGCTTTAAAGGTTTCTTTTTGGCTGGCGTGGGCGTTTAATTGAATTGCCGTTTGTTGCCTTTGTTGTTGTTGTTGTTGTGTGTGGGCAAATACGTTGTAAATCTTATAGTTACACACACACACACACAAGTACTTTGTATGTAGATGGCACAGCTGATAAATTCGCGCATATATTCAATTTGTCTGGCATTGTAAATGTCGCCGCATGACGGATCGTTGGGGTCGTCTTTGGGGGCTTCTCTCATCGAGTTGAATGTCCGTTCTGCTGTTCTCTGCCTATGTTATAGCTATGTACACCCCCTCCACCTTGAGTCATAGAACTGGTCTCCGTTTTTCTAAGCATTATGATGACTAATTGCGGTATTTTTCTAGCCAAATGCCAAAATGTGTCCATTTATTTAACATTCGTTATTAATTGTTTGTTGTTTGTCGCCGGTAATTTATTTAAATTGCAAATTTTAAGCGTTTTGCATTTATTGTTTTTGCTACAGCGAATACGTTTAATTCATAAGTCGATATATTATCTATAAGCAATTGTTGCATGCTGTAAATTGCATTGATTTAAGCACAGTCATAATTTTCATGGTTTTATTTGCGGTTTTTTTCCAGCGAAAAATATTTTACTATATGCTGTATTTTTTGCTTGCTATTAATTTTATATTTAATTTAACGTTATTAATAGCCATAAATATTGAAAATTAAATTTTAAGTTTGATTTAAGGAAAAACTATAATGATTGAAACGTAAATTTATCCCTTCATATGATCATAAATTTTTAAGATTAAAAAGTCAATTCTATGCTTGATATAATGTAAAACTATACAAAATTGAGTCTTCCATTCTTAATTTTTTTAAAAACTATAAAGATTGAAAAGACAATCCTCCTATTGTGAAAGCCTATAAAGATTGCAACGTTAAATCTTTGCTTGATATAATCAAAAACTATGAAGATTAAAATGTCAATTCTTAGTTTCAAATATTCAAAAACTATAAAGATTACAAACTCAATTTTGGACTTCATAAAACCTATAAAGATTTCAACGTCAATTCTAATGAAAAACGTTAAAGCTTGAAAGGTCAATTCTTAGCTTGTAATCCCCATTTGAAAATTATTGTTAAACATGCATCTTAGATTAGCGGTGGTTTTGAAAACTTAAGTCTTTGTGGTGAAATTTGATGTTGAAATTAAATGTGACCATTAAAATAGAATTTGGAGATAAGGTAACGTTAATTTCTAACATGAAAATCAATTTTGAAACCAATTAGTTAAATAGTTAAGCTTAAAAAATATTTCTTCTAATTACAAATTTTAAATTAACACAAAAAATTATTATTACTCTATTGTTCAGCTTTAGGCCAAAGCAAAGTCACCGATAACAATATAATTTGAAAACTAATGCCAACTACTTTAAAGCTTTCACAATAAATATAAATATAAATATTCTCAACAGAAATCAAATTTCCTTATGATTTGATTTATTTTGAACAATTCTCGTTTAATAATGTTTAGGATTTGAAATATTTTGTTGTTAGTTCATTATTGAATTTTAAGAGTAACAAATCTATAAATATTGTAGAATTATTATTTTGATTTAAAAGTTTGGTTTCTGGTTTCAATATTGATTGAAGATTTGATTTTGTTTTTAGACCGCTTTCTTGTGCTTAAGATCTCACATTTATTAAAATTACTTTAATTGTTTTTAAATTTTTTAGCTTTCGACTTACCTTTTACATCTTAGAACTATGACCATTACAATAGCACCTATAAGAGCCGATATGATTGAGACTACAATTAGGGTGAATGCCCATCCGAGTTCGCCAGCGGTATCTGAAAGACACAAAGACAAAGAGCGCAAAAATTTTCAATTAAAACGGATATCAAGAGATGTAATGAGCATTAAGTTACGTAAAAATGAAGAGAAAAAAACCAGATGAACTGGCTACAAAGTAAGCAAGTAAGTCAGAAATGAAGTAGTTTGGAGGGGGAAACCGAGTGTAAATGCATTTATGATTATGCGATGGCGATAAAGATGATAAATGCATAAAAAAGTTATGAATATGAATATAAAGTTGCGCGATGTGAATGAAAGATACGTATCCGAAAGGTGTTTCGTCTAGCTGTAAAAAGTGGTAAATGGAAACGAATGAAAATTCGTGAGTGAAGTCAATTAGACGCCATCAAAAAAACACAAGAAGGAAGAAAATGTTGTCGGCGCGATGAGCAGGCGATTAAAATTGCTCTCGAAACTGAAATTAAAACTGGATGAAGCAGAGTAGGAGGGGGAGGGAATAAAGTTGGGGGACGCATCCCATTCATTTAACGATGCAAAATTAATTACAAAGTTTATTATCTTAACAACTGGAGGCTTGCCACAATGCTACGCTTTACGCGCTACTTGCAACTTGCCCCCGCTGGTGATTTAGAATATTTATGGTATGGGGGCAGCAGTTAAATGAGGCAATGAATACGCTCCACACTCCACTCCTCTCCTCTCTCTATTCACTCTGTGAGTTCAGCTGTGCGTTGTTAGCCAGGGGTCAGGCTGTGAATCAACCGAGTCGAGCACATGCGACTACGTTTTGACCCTTTTGCCTAGACCTTATCTACCGACAGGCATCTGTTAACAGAGGGGCGAAGAAGCAGGGTTGGATGCTGTAGGCCCAAAAGGTAAATTTCAGCAAACAGAAATCAGCACGCATATAAATATTTCAGTCAGCTTCGCCTGGTTAAGCCATCCTTTGATAAAAGCCGGCGAAATTGCAATAGAAATTAACCAAGGAAAGTGCTGACACAAATTTAATCGAATTGCGAGTACTCTATTTAATTGAAAAGAAAGTACTTAAGAGTATATTTATTCACTTTTATCTCAATAAAGTGCTTAATGCCTTGTGAAGTACAGTCAAGATATTACTAAAGTACCTATTTATAATTCCTGAAAATTTAGTTGCGATCAGAAATAAATTTTAAATTTTAAAAGTTATTTAAGAAATACTTTTTGCAAAATCTGTCTACTGCAAACTTCGTTGCTTTTGTTGACAATCTGGTATTTTAATATATATGCATATATATTAAAATACCATATACATTCTTCGGTAAATTTACGTATTTAAGCGGTATGTTTGTAGTACATTACTACATCTATATACAAAATACAGACCTTTGCGCATTTTAGTATTTTTTCAATATATTAATTTTGTATATTTTTAATTTGGTATTATTTTTATTTTTTTGCTTCATATTATTAAGTTCTTTTTTGTACAAATTCTTTTCAATGTAGCTTCTAACTCACCTAATTCGTCGCCTAATTAACACATCAAATTATTAAGTATACGCAATAATTTCTAGCTCATTTTTTTAGTAGTCAGTTACTAAAGTCTCAACAAGTCGAAAGTACTTTGCCCTAAATAACATACTATCTACTTGTTATGCACTGCATTTCGTATAGCTTTCTGGCTAAATGGACCTTGGCTAGCACGTTTAACAAATTTGACCCAATTTCGTTGATAAATTTGATTCTTCTCATCCACGTTTTCGTCGCCGTCTTCTACCTTTTCTCAGTTATCTTGTTATCCCAGTTGTCAGTTGCTTAAATATTTATGCTGTCGGTGCTATAATGAAAGCAAACGCCATTACATTTATTTTTTTTTGCTCTTCTCTCTCTGTTTTTTTGGCCATTGTGTGCTGGCCGTAATAATTCAATTGGTCGAAAACGCAGCCACGAGGCGAACTGAAGAACACTGAAGAGCTGCCTGCTAAAACGTAATTAATAACAAACAAAAAGAAAGAGAAACGAATGAGAAGCCATTTTTGCTCGCTTCTCCATCTCCATCTCACTCATGCAATTTGCTATCTCTGTCTCTGGTTTTATGAGTTGAGGATGTGGGCGTGGCAGTTGCTGAGGAAACGAGCTAATAAGCGGCGCCTCAGAAAACACGCGTTAATTGCGGCAAGTTGCAAGTGAACCAAACACAAAGAGCCTATTAAAAAAAAACAGTGAATAGTAGAAAAAACTAAGCATAACACCTGTTGCAAGAAACATGCTTAGAAAAATGCTCTCAGCTGGGAAAATATTTTTAACTATGCTATAAAAGGCAGAGTTAACTTCCGATTATTGTGTGTTTGCGATGAACCCAAAAGAACTCCTGGTGAAATGAATTGAACTCGTTGCGTTGCGTTGCAATGCGTTGTTGTTGTCGGATGCTGCAGCATCGTAAAGTTCCACTTGCCAACTGGCAACTGACGCAAGTTATGGCCGTGGCCAAGTGCGCTCGCTTGTAAATGCCGAACCCTTAACATATTTATGCCACTCGCCGGGGGCATTCAATCGCAGTCGCAGTTGCAGTAGCATGCAACAGGTGTGCGCAGCTTCACGCAAGAGAGAGAGAGAAAACATTCGAACTGCCCAGGTATTTATTAGCAGCCTCTGATCTATTTAGTCTTTGCAACTGACTGCGGATTGGTCTGGTCAGTCTAATTGGCAACTCATTAAAATAATTTTGTGCCAAGAGAATGGACAATGGGCAGCAACAGCAGCTTGGCTCGTCACTTTATACTTTTTTTGTTGTTGTTCATTTCGTTTCGTTTTGTTTTTGGCATAGAACATGGCAAAAACTTTTGGTTTTCTTGGAACTTTTAGGACTTGACACGAGAACAACAGCAACAGCAACAGCAACGTGCAGCCGAGGGGCAAAACTGTTGCAGCTGTGCAACTGCAACTGCAACAGTTTCCATGGAAATGCAAACTGGGCTTGCATGCTTTAGCTTTAGCTGTTGCCGTTGCTGTTGCAGTTGCAGTTCGCCAGCAGCAGGAGGCATACGAGATACATCCATCAGATACAAATGGCTGCCCGCAGATGTAACTGCCGCCAACTTGCAGCTCTCAGTCCCCTCACTCACCCTCTCACTCATCTCTATCTGTCTCTCTCTCTGCCGCTCGTCTGTCAGCAAATTGTAATAATCGATCTGTGGCAAGATGATTGATGATGCGACAAAGCAAGCTAAAACCAATGGAGATTTATGGTCGCCGCCAGTTGTTGGCAGTGGTGCATGCCACTCCACTTCGCTTCCCCCAAAAACTGTGCGGCAAACATCATTTAATCGCATAATGCATTCTACTCCACTTCCCCTCCTCTCTCTCTGTTGCCCTCGCTTTTAAGTTATATGCTAATTTCATCTGCTACTCTATGCAACCACCTGCTGCAGCTTTTGCGGTGCTAAATCATCGGAAAATTGGCCCACACGGTTGCACGTTGCACGTTGCTGCCCCGTTGGCGTTGCAGCTGAGCATTTTGCCACAAACTGTCGCACAGTTGCATTTTTAATTGCCCCACAAAAATGCCGAAAATGAACAAAAACAACAACGTAGCGAATGGAGTCGAGTTGAGCTTTATCTAACAACGTATCGTTGCATGGTTGTTGTTGTTGCAACGGGCGGCCGAGGTGGGCGTGGCAGGCATTTCGTGCAAGCGAAAAAGCGGCCCAAATACGACTCAATTAACAGTCCACACAATTAAATTAAATGCTCGCATTTGTTTTCAAATTGAGCAATTAAGAAATGATTTAGCACATTTTTGTGGCTCCACTTTTGGCAACGAGCCTCCTGTTGTTGTTGTTGTTGTTGCAAGTTGTTGTCGCTGTCGACATAACTTTTAGTGGGCGACGCTTTTTTTGGCGACACAAAATTCAAATTTGATTAAACGCAATTAATTAGCAGTAGTTTTTTTGGGCTCTAATTATTTATTGTAATTAAATGGATCGCTATTCATTTGTATTTTGTGTAATATACTCAATTATTTGTGGCTATTTTCCGCAAAAAAGTTTTATAAATAGTTTGAAATTAAAAATGCGATAACTACTATTTTTTAGAGACTGTGATTAATTAAAATTGCTGTTTGTGGATATTACATTGTACAAAACTATCTCAGTATTTTATAAATAAGTAAATAAATAATCAATTAGTTGTTTTGTATAGTTTATAATTAAAAGTCCGAATACTTTTTGGCAACTGTGATTGATTTAAATATCTATTTTTAGTTGAATATCTAGAAATAGTAGTTTGAATCAATCACATTAAAAAAAAATGGATTTTTAATCTCTAATTATAAAAACTATTCACGGTTTTTATAAATAGGTAAATACATTTATATTCATTTAGTTGTTTTTTTGAATACTAGTGCAGCAATATAAACTGATTAAAAGTTTTTATTAAATAAAGCATGTCGGTTATATTTGTGAATTCACAATATTCACTTAGTTTCCCCATTACAAAATATCAATATCCAAAAATATGCAAACTTTAATTTGCTCTTTGTCACTTAAGCTTTTTAATTTGAAATTTACCTCCCCATCTTTTTTTTAATTATCAGCTGTCAGCTACCGCCTTTCTTTGCGCTTCTCAGAATTGAACAAAATGTGTTAGGAGAAAAAAAGTAGATAAAATCTAAAAAGTTCTATGAATGGCTGGAAATTTAAAATCCGAAAACTACAATTTTTGAAAGCTGTGAATAATTAAAATTTTGTTTGTAACTTTTTCAATTATAAAGTCAATTCGATTCCTTGAAAACTATGTAAATAATTAATAATTTATTTCCCTTCTTATTGCTGTTGCATCAAAATATCAATATCCATAAATTTCGAAACATGAAAATGCATTTGCTCTTTGTCCTTTGCACTTTTGTATTTTAAATTTATTTCCTCATATTTTCCCAGCATTTAATTCACTTTGCACTTTCGGCGATATTTTTAAATTATTAACTTTCAGCTGCCGCCTTTCTTTGCGCTTCTCAGAAAGCGTCAATTGTTAAGCGAAAGAATGCGTTAAGAGAGGGAGGGAGAAAAAAAGAAGAGTAAATAAAATATAATTTACAGTTTGCTGCTGGCTGGCAAAAGGAAGTAGCAGCATATGTGGGCCAAAAAGTCATGAAAAGTCAGCCGGACAAACAGATGAGCGAAGTCGACATACATCGATGTGAGTGTGAGTGTGAGTGCGTATTGAGTGTACCCCCCATATATTCATTACACACTCGTTTACGAGGGTTTGTATTCGCGACATATGGAACGAAGAAGCTGCAAAAGTTGCAAGTTGCAAACGCAAAGTTAAATGACAAATTAAATAATGTCAGCAACGCGGCGGTTGGCAAAAGGTTAAAGCCATAAAAATAAGGGCCGAGCATTCAACGATGTTCGAGTATGTATTCATGTGTGTGTATATTGGCCAAAAGTCAATATAATAAATTACACGGCGACAGTGGCGATAATCAAATGAACAACAACGGCAGCAGCAGCAACCAGTTAAAAACATAAAGAGTGCAACATGCGTTGGTCAAGCGGCATTTGTGGCTCTTCTTTTGGTTGTTTTTTGTTTTTGTTTTGTTCTTCGACTCTTTTTTGCGACTCTTGCCGAAAGTCGTTAAAAAACGCACAAAATTTTTGCAGCGGCTGCAAATTGTCAGCGAAATAAAAATAAAAATTAAATTGAATGCGCAAGCGCGCGCGGACAGGAAGAGAGGGGAGGGCAGAGAGAGAGATGGAGAGACTTGTGGCAGGGACAGGACCCCCCAGCGGCGGCGCCACCAGATACAAGATACAGATACGACTCTGAATGAGTAAGTATGTGAATGCGAATGTCGGTTGTCGGTTGTCCGTTGTCGAATGTCGAATGCGGAGATGTCGCTGCTGCGTATGCCGAAAATTTCAACAGAAGTTTGGCACCGAATTTCACGTGAATTTCAAGCACAAGTTGTGAGGGAAGAGGGGAGCCCGAGGAGGAAACTTTGGTTAACTTTTGGGTCGTAGTTTTGTGGGTACCCAGTTAATTACAAGCGCAGACCCTTGGCTAATTTTGGGGGCTTTGTCTCCGTAATTTGTTGTGCTGACGAGTGAGTAATTTCGCTGCCCTTGCTCGCTTTCAAATTCTTTGGCTCTGCGGGCGGCATTTGGTGGCATGAAAATCCTTTAGCAATAGCCACAATTAAACGCAATTAAGCCAATTGAGTCGTCACATGTAAATGCAATTGCAACTGCAACCTGCAACAATCGCTCTATCTCTATTTCCCCCACTCTCTTTCTCTCTCTCTCCCTCTCGCTCTCCACTTCTATCTCGCTTCGGGCCATTGTCTGGCTCTTTGTGCACCTTTTTGGTCTAATTAAGCGCCACAATTAAGTGCAAATGCGCGCCGTCTGTGTGTGTGCGTGTATGTGTGTGTGTGTGTGTAAGTTGAGCCTTAATTACGCACTGCAGACGTCGCCGCCGTTGTTGTTGCTGTTGTTGTTGCCCTTCAGCAACCTGCCACAAACACTCTTTTTATGGCCTCACTTTATGTTTAACATAAATTGTTCTAGCCGAGAGGCCGACGAAATGTTGCAACTGTTAATTTGTGGTCAATACCAAACACCAAACACGTTGCAACACACACTGTCGTCATTGTTGTTGTTTATTGTTATTTACCACCCCTCAGGCAGCCAACATCGTTTGTTTGTTTGTTTATTTTTGTTTTTTTGGTTAAATTACTTTCGGGCAGGTGAGAGAAACACAATAACTGCAATTGCCACCGTTAGTCAGAGAAAGAAAAAACAACCACCAACAATATCATCATTAGCTCGAATTACAAGAAACAAAAAAAAAAATCAAATAAGAAAGTTCGACTGTTAAATACCGGTTACCCATTTTAAATAAAAGCAACATTAAATTATACCAAATTAATATACCGAAAAAGGCTATAAATTAAAATATACTATTACATTCAAATTTTACTGTAAGGTATAAAATATACCAGGTTGACTGGTGACGTATTGTACTTACAGTGACGGTATTGTACTTAAAATTTACCTATCGAAGATACTAAAAAATACTAAATACTGAACGCTACAATTGGTATATTTATATGCATACAACTACATTCAAAATATAGCGTAGAATAATAAATAAACAGTGCAGTATTATTCGATCCAAATCAAAATCAATATACTGGAAAATACTAAAATATACCAAAGGGTATAATTGAATTATTGATATACTGTTAAATTCAAAGTATATCACATAGTAGCAAATATACCATATTGGTCATACAAGTAATTAAAACCTGACAACAGCAGCCGCTAAGAATATTCTTTACCTACCTACCTCTACTTAAATTTCCTGCCGGCACAAAGTTGTAATACCCTTCTACTCTATATGTAACGGGTATAAAAACCAAAGACTTGAACTCCTAATGACTTCATTGCCTGTCAAGGTAGCAAACTCAAATTGATAAAAGGAAACCGAATCTCGGCATCAACTTTAATATATATATTTAGCAGCCTAGATTGGGGAACTACAAACTGAGACCTTAAGTTTTTTGTGATTGATTTATGCGAGTTGTAAAAAGTCCACTGCGAGAGGCAATCACTATGGAAATTTCAGTGTTGGGGTTGCCAGGGTTCGCAACTTTTAACTCGACATTTGCACTCCGTTGGCTGCAGAGTTTTCAATTTTCAGAGATGTCGTCTGCCAAGTTTTTTTTCCTCTCTCTCGACTTTCTCGACTTGATTACTGGCATTTTGGCTCTCTGCACTTTTGCCAAAATAAGAAACAGACCCTTTTTGGCCCGGTTTCCCTTATTTCACTTACGTCTTTTATTTTGCATTCATTTTTTTTGTATACTTTTCTTGGCGCCTTGCCAATGAGTGACATGTCTTGGCAAGTAAAAGCCAAAATCTGTTTACTGTCAGCGGCGAAATAAATTGAATTATGCAAAAAAATTGGAAGTGAGATGGAATTCAATTTAAGCTTTAACTTAGTGAAAGCTAAGCTACTCGACTTAACGTGAAGCGCATTGCGATGACAACGAATAAATTATAATTAGAACAAATTTACAGTTCCCACATAAACATTGATTAATTGCCAAAGACAATTAAAGCATTAACGCGCCTGGAAAATGCCAAGAGAGGAGGAAAGAAAAATGATATAGGAGCTCGTATAGTATCGCATCTTATTGAGAGAGTGAAGAAGAGCCAAAGAGCGGAGCATTTCACTTAAGCCGCATGCATAAATTAAGACCTGAAGTTGCCACATAAATTAGGCATTACCAGCTGATAAGGATCAGATGCGAAAGAGAAGCAAAGCAAATTAAATTCGAGTGTGTGTAAAACAGAAGAAACGGCAGAGAAATGAAACTAAAAGAAATGAAATGAAAAGAATGTTGCCGCCATGCCATGGTCATATGTCAGTCCCAAATCTACATACAAGTTATTAATAAATAATACCACCAAAAAGAGAACACAATAAGCCAAGAAGTAGCTGCTCATTTAATATGCTAAAGTTTTGACAAAGATTTGCATATGGTTCCAGCTTTGATCTACTCTACGTCTACGATATAAATTCCATTCCTGATCTCTCGAGTGTTGCCACAAATGTCTCAATTATGAAGTCGAAGCCAAGAAGTGACCCCATCGCATTTGCATAACAATGCCAACAAATTATCAGAGTTAAACATTTCTTTAATCATTTAGAATTATTCGTAAATATTCCCAGCTATTTATCTAACCGTTGAAATGTCTTAATTGAATTTTATGTTTCACCCGAAACGGCGAAACAACGAAATCCAAATCGAAAACTAAAAAACCTTTTAGGCATTTTCTTCAGCAACAGCAACAAAAGTGACAACAGTTTATGCCCCACACCTCAGAGTTGAGTTTCACCTTTTCTCATTAGTTTTATCACACAAACATTTCACCTTTTGTCCTTTTATTTTATGGGCGACTTCAGGTAGTTTTTTGTGTCCAGGTAAACAATGTCAATTCCTGTCACTTTGATATATGCGTCTATTGTGCTCAACTGCTATGGAACAGCTCAATAAGAACTTGCACTGTGAAATCTGGTTATAAAGCATGATAAATTGTTTCCACTGCTCCAGTGATTAGTTGGGAATTACTTAGTATTAAGTAGCATTTATCAAATAAGCCAAGTTCCAAGGCAACCAACCTATCAATGCTGCTGCTCACTTCTTCTTCTCCCATTCCCACTTCCCTCTCATTACATTTCTCTTGGTCGTTTTCAAGTTGAGAACACAAACAAAAAACTTTGGCAGTCAAATGACAAATGGAACCGCATGGAAAACTCAAGTAAACTCTGCTCCACTTGCCAGGAAATGAAAATCGAGGCGTTAGTGGATGAGGAGGAGGAGTACGGGGGGACTGCTGCCAGGGTTGCCTGCATATTTTACAATATTTATTGCTTATGCCACAAACTTTTTGCCAAGTTGAATTTTAATTAGTTTTGTATATATGGCTTTTGCATTTCCACGAGCTGATGCCACCAGAACTTGCCCCCAAGTATAAATCTTTTGTGTGTGTGCTTTTCTCAGCTCCTTCTCCTGTCACGCCCTCTGTTTTAGCATACGCCCTAATTTGTTGTCACAGCGGCAATTGGAATCTGCACTGAAGCAAAGCCACAGCCACAGCCAACGCTAACATTGCCAAAAGACAATATAAACAAATGCAAATTTGCTGATTAAATGAAGCGCAAATCAAATTTTAATGTATCCAATAACAGCCCGCCTCTAGGACACGCCCACTATATAGACTGCCTCTCTGATTTGGCTTGTTAATTGGTGCAGAAAGCTGATTTCATTTTCTAATCATTTTTTTTCGTGATATAGAATTTAATGTTTTATTTATGAAGTAGGAATATCTGCCCACACTTTGCTCAATAGGTGCTTAATATATTTTTGGAGAGCCATAAAAATTTGACACACGCCCACCAAAATGCCTAAAGACTTTTCCAGCGGTTAATGGAAAACTTATGCACCAGTTAGCAGTTGATTTTCTTTTAGCTGATAATTTATATGACGCATTAGCAAAGAACTTATGTGTGGCGATTTATAGAAGGCAAGCTATTATTTAAAGAACGGATGCTCTGTAAAATATTTAAAAGCGAAGCGAAACATTTTAGTGTGATTATGGAATTATCTGACGAGAAGACTTTTTTTTAGCTAAATAGAAAAAATCAAGTAAAATATATTTAAAATGTATTGATTAATTTAGGAAAGTGTCTTGAGGTTTGTTCTAAATGTTTTCCCTTCTTTTATTATCATATTTATTGCCACAAACACAAGATAATTTTATTTGAAGCTCAATATAAATGTAATGCGAACTATTTGGAAGTGAAGACAACATTTTAGTCCTAGTATTGAATGATCTCCAATATATAAATTTGAGTAAAATATATATTAAATGTTCTGAATAATTAGTGATTTTCTTGTAAGGCTTAAGTTTGAAAGCAGATAAACGTAAATAAAATGCCAAATTCTTGTTAAATTTGTAAACATTTCTTAAGGAAAAACTTTAAAGTTTATATTAAATGCTTTAGCCTTTTTTAATGTAACATACATAGTCACAAATATAAGAATATTTTATGGGATCCATTGGCAAGTTTTGTAAAAATAAATATAAACAAAAATATATTTGAAGTTTACTTTCTATGCCTAAGTTTTATTTAATGTCATATTTTTTTTTGTAAAATCCACTATAACAATGAGAAAAATTTAGACTCTGTTACAATGTATTAACCTCTTTCATGCCACTTATTGTAGCAATAATAAATTTCTTAAAGAACATGTATGTATAGCTTATCAGCTGGAGAAAGTATCTATCAATGCAACTGTTATCTATATAGTTACCGTATGAATATAAAACTTTGAAGCTATCTCAAATACAAATAGAGGTAGTAGTATTTCTTGAGTTCGTTGTTGCTGTTGACACAACTAGGTAAATAATAAACTGAAATGCAACATAATAAAAGACAATTAAATAAACAAGGTAGAAGAGGTCGTAAAAGGGCATACACTTTAACTGTTTGATTCGTATCGCTCTCGCTGCTATGCAAATGCAAAACAAGAGAGTCAGAAAATGTAACTATGACAAAACCCAAAAAAAAAAAAATAGAATAAAGTCTAAAGGCCCTTCTGCATCGGGGTCGCGATCGTCAAGGGGCGAAGCCAAAAGTCAACAGTTACACGAGGTTTATCTAGATGAACGCATCGTCTAATCAAAATTTAAACAGTAGAACACAACGGACAACGACTCATAAAATGCTGCTTATAAAGGTAACAAACAACAACAATAAATGAAAATGAAACTAAGACCCACTGAGAAACTTAAGCACAAAAACTTAACCAAGTAACCGAAACGTTTTTTTTCCGTCTTTTTGGACACTCGTAAACATATTTCAAATTAGTAGAACATTAGGTGTTATAGTAAACATGGGACGGGAGCTGGTTCGGTTGTTGTTTGTGACGTTGTCGTTGTTGTTGTTGTTTGCTCTTGTCGTCGCTGTCGTTGTCAGTTCATAAAAGGTTTTTATGATCTTTTCGGCCAATAGTCCTCCAGTGTGTACGTGGGGTTTTTACGACCTTAACCACGCAATGACCACTGAACAGCTGCAAAAAAAAACTAAGAACTGAGAACCGAAAAAGAACACAGTATGTTGACCATTCACACTGGACATTTTGGACATTTGGACACCTGTTTGCACCTTTGGCCTGTGTGCAGAAAATGTTTAACTTTTATCCTAGCCATTAATTGGTGTCGTTCAACACGACTTCACAGTTAAAAGAGTTACGATCCTAACTGACTGACGGACTTTCTTTACAACTTTTTATGGCAATTTTCTAATTTATTCATTGGCTGCAAGCGATGTTTATGGCAATCCTTTTGGTCATTTTGGCAAAGTTGAGACATTTGTCTCAATGTCATTGGGTCGACAAACTCGTTTAAGTGTTCTATTCAAAAGCACTTCATTTGTACTTTTGTCGATCTGTTTAAGTAGGTCATGGAACAGCCTGAAGAAGCTACTTCCATTTAGTAGAATTTTCATAGTTTCTTTCACAGTTTTAAAGACTCTTCTTTTACCTTTAGAACTCTTCTTTCATCATTCAATTTCGAGAACTACCCTATAGAGAACATCAGTTAATACACAACATTTAAGCTAATCTAACCTTCAATACAGCACATAAATTTTCTTTTTCGCTCTGACAGTTGTTTCTTATCAACCATAAATTGACTTTAAAATTCGATTTTCCCCAATTTTCCTGACCAATTTACCACCTGCTTGCCTATTTGCCTGTTTATGCATTCATGCTGGAATGGAAATTGTGTAAATTTCGAGAATTTTGTTTAGATAATAAATATTAAATGAACGGTTTACTTAATGCCTGCAATTTTAATGCTGTCTGACAGTCATAATTATCCGCGCATGGATTTTCAATTAGGCGAAATTTATGTACATATTTCGAATATTCACGGCTCATTAGTAAATTAGATTTTCAGCACTAAAAATAACACCCACTTTACTCCCTCGCTCTCTCTCCTTCTCTCTCTCTCTTTTTGACCTGCAGCAACATCGCCCGCATCGTGTTTGGCAGACTTTCAAAGAATTTGTCGCCTCGGTGCAAAATTTCGAAAGTTTTTCGAATACTGAAAACGTTTCTGTGATATGATGCGCTGCTAATGAGCTTGCGGGGGGAGGGAGAGAGAGAAGGAGGGTGGGTATAAGGCATAAGGAAATTGATTTTTAATTTTTCCTTGACTGCAACCGAAAAAATAAAGCGAATGAATTCAAGGGAAAACTTAATTGCTTGGAGGTGTCGAAGTGTAAATACCCTTCAATTGGCAAAAAGTACTTAAAATGTTTAGGAAGAAACTACAAAATGCGAAAAAATAAATATATGAAAATGTGTTCATACTGTGTAATTAAACTGAGAGATGAAAAATCTGTAGCTTCCTACAAATTTTAAATAAGGAAATGCTGCTGCAAACTCTTTTTCATGTCGCATTTGGTTTCTAAGTTTTAAATCGATTTTGCTTAGCTAAAGATCATCAAATAAACACTATATAGATGTTTCTATGAAAATGATATATACCCTATGCTAAGGTACTAAAAAAAGGAAGGAAAACAAATAGAGCCGCCAGTTATAAGCGTATGTTTATGTTTTGGGCAGGAAAAACAGCGTCTACAATTTCCTTTGAAGTTGTTTTGTCGCCGCCAAAGACAGAAAGAGAGAGAGAGGCAGAGAGTGAGACAATGTTTCTCTGGATTTGTTTTGCGGTGGCGGTGGCAGAAGCGGTGGCGGTGGCGGTGGCATGTTGCTGACAGAGTCTCCTACAAGTGCGACTGTTTGTCTGCGTATTTTGTATTTAGTGTTTTGAGTTCCCTTTGATCTTGTTGTAGGGGTGCCCATTGCCTCAATAATTAGTAACAAAATGAGGCGGCAGACAGCAAATGCATAAATTGTAATTAAAAAGTGAAACTATTTTAATCAGCATTTCAGCAATTCTATTATCTGCTCAACTTCCACTCTTATTCCTTTTGTATTATGTGTGTCTCTCGTTTGTCTGGCGCCCGCATATGAGAACCAAATTCTGCCTGTGTGGTCTGATTGTGTCTCCCCCAAAAGGGGCGACTCCTGTGGCCCCCTTCTCTCCCCACCCGCCCTTCAGGCTGTCCTCGTCAGTTTGCCGACTCGCCTTAATTGATTAAAAGCAGCACAAAATGCAGCCAAAGACGACGCCACAATAAAAATGCGAAATGTAAACAAAGTTAAAAATATTATGCTGGCATCTCACAACAGTCTCACACACACACACATCATCAACACCCCCATATTGTATCTAGAATATCGCTGCAATACTCTCGGGCTGAAATAATAATATTCTCGATCTTCTGCCGTGCATCTTGTTTACTTTTTACCATTTCGCATAGTAAAAACCACAAAACGAACTCAAACAAACGAAGCAGAAATTATGAAAATTCCATGAAAATAGCAAATAAGTTTTCTCGCTGCTTCGTTGGTCTTTCCCTGGCCCTCTCCCCCGGCCCCAAGTTCCCTAGCTCCCCACTGGGGTGGTGTGTGTGTGTGTGTTATGTTTACTTTTTATGACTTCGGGCCGCGCAGTGCGTTGCAACAATTATACGAGTGAGAGCACAGGAACAACAACAAAAGCCGCCAACAAAAACAATCTCGCAAAAGGCAACAAAACATGAGAAGAATTCACTCATTTCCGCTTACAATCTGAATAGCCTCAGCCTTCAACCCAGACGCCGTGCCGTTTTTAGGTTCCCAAAAACACCACAAAAAAAAAACAGAAACAATGTGAAGACGAGGAGGAAACATGGATTGTTTTTGTGGTTTTGTGCCGCGCACACATTCCATAATCTGCGCGGATTAGTCAGATATTGTTCCAACATTACGCGACTGAAGGCAGGCGTTAACGAGCAAATGCCACTGAGCCGGCAATTCATGGTCCGTGTCAGCGTAAACGATGCGGCAAACTTGAGAATCATAATTGCTTGACGCAGCAAAATACCCAAGGAAAATTGCACTTTTCAATACACAAAAAGCAATATCAATTGCTAGCTAACGCCAGCTCGATAAGTTGCCAGCACCTAAATGGGGAGTTGGCAGCGCTAAACTCTCATCAGGTAGCAACGTTGCATTGTATGAGATTTAAGCTTAAAGTGAAACAAAGGAGATGAACTTTAAATATCAATGCTTTTATCTTATTAATATTTCTCAATAATAATAATTCCTCACAAAATTTGCATTTTCCAGCTCCAATATAAATGAAAACCTCATTTGCCAAGCCATTTTGATTTTGTCTGATTTGTTTATCTGGCTTCGAGTGCTATTTAGAGTCACTTTCAATAGCTTTGTTCGTACATAAAGCTGTCAATAATTGTTTCGTCTATGGCTTTCCAATATTTATGGTGTTTGTGCACAATGCCATTATGCTATTTATGATATTAGACCCACAGGAGTGGGCTAAAAGTATCTACATAAGTTGTGGTTCCACAAATACTCCCCAATATTTAGGGGCTTAAAATGAGCAACTTAAATTTATTTATGTGATTTTATGTATATTTCGCCACAACAATAAAAATATCAAAAGTGTGCCAAGTGTGGGGGAGGGCGTGGCGTGGGAGAGAAGGATGGAAGGGTGTTTGGACAAAACAGGAAAAGAGGGAAAGAGGGAAAGAGGTCCCTCAACAGCTGCTGCTCAACGGATTTTTGCCTTTGTCATTGTTGTTTGTTGCTTGTTGGTTGATGTTGATATTGTTGTAAAACATTTGTAAACGCCCAAAGTCAAACAGGAGCTGGTCCTTTTTTGTGGGTTCTTTGGCAAGTTGTTGTGTTGTGTTTTTTTTTCTTTTTTGCATTTTGTGTTTCCTTTTTGTGGGCTTGGTCATTTTATTTTTATTGTGTTACAAATTGCTGTAAATATTTGTGGAATGTTGAATTGTTACCCTTTTATTATTGTAACTGCTGTTGCTGTTTGTTGGCCGAACAATCTAAGCACAGAAAGGTATAAAAAGAGCTGAAGCAGCGCATAAATTATATAAAATATGCGGCTCGAAATAATCAAGCGGTGAACTTAATTTGCCATAAAGTGACGATGAAGGTGGGAGTATTATTTGAGGCGGAGTTAGAGGTGAGCATGTGAAGCGATATATATCGGCAAACAATATTGAATAAGCTAAAAATTATGGAATGCGAGAACTTGTGGGAGAAGCTTGAAAATTATTTAGCTTAATGTTGTTTATACGTTAGGTTTTCAGGAAGAGACTTTTTCATATAGTCAAGTATTATATCAAGTATTATATTAATAGCTTAAATCTCAGCTAATAATATATATTAATCTCATTATTAAACTGTAAAATAAGACAGCAGAATTCGAAAACTCCACTAAAAACTTTTAATTACAATATAAATCATATTTTCAAGAAGAGACTATTTCACAAAAGAAAGTTTTATATGAACCGCTGAAATTTAGTATCATAATATCACAAGAGATTAACTATACTGAAATTGTAAATGTGAATAAGACTAGTGTGAATACTAATGTATTAATGTAATCAATAGTTTGATAAAAGAAAATGTTAATTTTGCTTTAACGAATGCAAAATTTGCCTTGCAAATTATTGACAGTAAATATTAGAATGACTTTAATAATGATGTTGATAATTTTAATGTGAATATGAATGAAATATGAATATCAAATAAAAAGTTAGTATGCTAATAAACTAGCCAGTATTAAGATTACTAATTATTCGAATGTAACCGAAGTATTATATATCAAAGTACGTATATAATAAGCATAAAACGTATAATTTTAATTGACTAAAAGAGGGCATGACTAATACCAACTAGTAGTAAATGCTAATCCTTTTCTTTTAATTCATAACTCCAACGAATCCACACCTACTTATTAACACTTTGGCCCATCCCTAGTGGCAGTCAAAAATACAAAAAAAAATTGCCAAACTATGTAGCTAACGAGGCGTTGTGCAAAATTTGGGGCTCGAAAAACCTTTTTGTGGCCATAATTTAGACATTCAGGCGGTTCGACCTTTTGATATTTTGTTAGAATTGTTGAAAATTCTGGGAATTGCCTGTCTAACCGACTCCCTGTCTGACTGCCAGTCTGTCTGTCTGCTTGTTTGGGCGCCCACTGAAATGTGTCGCAAAACAAAAAGAGCATTTTGTTATTGGTGTTTTTGTTGTTGTGTAACATTTGGCACTCTTGTTGTTGTTGTGGTAGACAATTTTGCATGCCATTTGATTAATTGCCATGCAAATTATGGTGTAAATATAATAACATTTTATTCAGCTGTCAATTTCAGCGGCACAAACAAAACCAAAACCGAAAAGAGGAAAAAAAATGGTAAGGCAACCAAGACATGGGCCACGACATGCAAAGCGTCAATTTGCTAGGGCTCCATGGATGAAGCGAAGTGAATGGCATTCGCTGCAGTCCAGGCACGACTTGGGAGCTAGGCTTTGGGTACAGAGCAGCGCAGCAGACTGACTGCTCTGGCCGAAACTACCCGCAAAACACCTAGGCACAAAATTAAGACATTAGTCAAATTTTTTTGTTTTGTGTTGCCGTCGTCGTCGTCGTCGTCGTCGCTTAATCCCTTCATATACAAACGGGCCAAAAAGGCAGCCGCAGGTATTTCCATGGAAGTGACCAGATCCTCTCCTTAACCCTCGGCAACAACGTGCCACTAAAAGGCAAAAAAAAGTTCAGGCGAGTGTTGCAAATTAGTTGACACGTCGCTGGGGCCAGGGAAAAAGTCGACGGCGACAAACAGTCGGCATGAATAAAGTCATTTAACATATACACATATATATCCAGTTCCATATGAGCGCCTGGTGATGAGAAATGCTGAAATACTGAAATGCTGAAATACTGTTTGCCCCACTCTATAATTAGCCTAATAACCCCCGGTCGGTCAACGTTGCCCCAGCTGCAAGCCTCCTTTCACCTCAGCCCGCTTCTTCCTGGCTTATAATGACTTCAATTTGCGCTGAAAGCGATTCCTGGAAATCAAATACACCAAACGAAACGAAACGGCTAAATGCCATGCCACATATACTCGTATATATACGAGTATTCCAGCTGAAAAGCCATAGAGCATGGCTCCTAATCGTACGCTCAACTCACACATGTCTGTTGTGGGCTTCGTGGTCAGTTTTGCTGGGGCATTTTGGTCATTCATGGTATTCGCTTTGTGCATTTATTATTTGGGTTATTGCCTGCCGCCTGACTTCTAACTGCCGTTTTAAGCGGGTGACTTTTGATTGTGCCCTCACCTCCACCTCCTGCTCCTCCGCTTCAGCCTGCTTCAATTGGCACTCGAAATGTATATGCTGATGAGCTGACTCTATTAAAGCAATTTGCGAAATGGCAACTTCATAAGCAATTACTTAGATATGTGCTAACGATAAGAAATTTTGCATTTCCTAATAATTATTATGATGATTCATTGTCAGCTTTGCATTAAAGTCTATGAAGAGCACAATTGCAAACTAAATATGCCATTCATTTTGAAAGGGATTTATGCTTTATATTTCAAAGGAGAATATTATTTAAAATTAATGGCTTATATTAGTGTTTAACATTAGATATTGATAGGAAACTCTATGAACATTTTAAATTAAACTTTTAGTTAAATCTTCAAAGGTTTGTTTAAAGCAATAAAGTTTATGCTTTATATTAGTCTCATTAATTATTAGCTTGCCATTAGCAAATTCTTCGAACTTTTGAAATATAACTTTTGAATAGAATATAATTCAATTTTATACTTTGTATTACTTTTATGAATTCTCAACTTTGCATTTCGAGCAGCCTAACGTAAAGTATATTTAACGAATTTAAATTTCAGGCTTAAAATTTCATAAACATTTTATTACTGTTTAGTTTTAGAAATTGTGAGCTTTATGTTACATTATATGCATCCTGATGTAAGATATATAATATAATATTTAACGAATTTCAATGATTGGTTAAAATTCTAAAACCAATTAAAGTAGCATTTCTGCATAATTCATTATTGAAAAATATTAATCAATTAACGTTTAAGCTAGTATTGAAAATGTCTAAGCTTTTTTTTGCTATTTGAGAATTTTAATGTACAATAGATATAACGAATCTTATAAGAAGCCATTTTAATAATTGGTGAGGTGGCTATTCTTAGACATTTTAAATATTGGTTTGTAATAATCAAATTTAAAATACAATACGTTTATGGCCAACTGACAAATATAATTGAACTGAGAAGCCTTTCGTTTATTAGATAATACAAATTATATGATGATTGATTTAAGAAACTCTGAAAACTCTGGGACTTGGATTCATTTGTAGCCATTTTTTGGATTCATTTGTAGCCATTTTAATAGACTAAACGGCAATTTTAGACTATTATTTATATTAAAAATATATTTCTATGGAATTATCGCTAAATTCTTGAAAATTATAAAATTATTGGTTTATTTTAATTTAAGTTGAATCCAATAAAGATTTTCCAATTTTTTAAAACAACTTCCGTTTCCTGTTAGTTCCAGAAAGCATATTCATTTCTTTTCACTGTAATTTTGACAAGATCTCGCACAGATTTAATTCAATAGCTCTCCTAGATAGTAAGCTTGGTGAATATTACTTTATTTCAGCTCAAATAAATTAAAGAAAATGCTTTATAAGCTGCCCACTAAAACTGTCTAGCCAGGAGAGCGATAGAGCGAGACTTTTAATCATTGGGATTGAAATCGGCATCGGGATCGGCAACAGAGCATCAACTTTGGCTTGTCTGCAATGCTTCTGCACACGCCCACTGCTTCATATTTAGCTCTCTCTCGAACTCTTTCTCTCCATCTCTCTCTCCCTTGCTGTAGTTTCGTCTAAGGCAGAGTTACAATGAGTTTGCCCCCTGTGTTGGGGATTTTTACAAGCGCAGAGACAAATGACTCGAGATGGCGATGCCAGCGATAGCGCAGCGAAGTGCAACGCAGAATCCCGAAAAGGATCGCGATTGAGATTGAGCAGAAGAACGCCTAAGCCAAAGGCTGTTCTTGTGCCACAAAGAGTTATGTGCAAAAATTAAATTTGCAAACGCTCAGGAGTCAGGGAATCAGGTTGGGCCATGGAACAACAGCAAGAGCAAGAGTAAGAGCAAGAGTGCGGCGAAAAGCAATCGCGCCACGCACGCCCAACATCAGTTTGATAAATTGATATCAGCGATCGATGTGCAGGGATAGCAGAGAGTTGAGAGTATTATTGTCTTCAGCGAGGAGTTGCCAGCTGGGACGGGCTGAGTTTTTAATTGAAAAAAACGCGAGTACAATGTAAGAAGTTGGCTATATGCCATTACTCATGGGGGAGGAGGTTTTGCTGTTTCTGTTGTTGTACTTCTTTTTGGGGGTATATCAGCGATATCAGCACTTACCTATCGAACCATCCAGAGAGTAGGCATTACGCTGCCAGGCCCACGTGCATAGATCACAGGTGGTCAGACCGTCAGCGGCGACGCTTTCATCCAGAAATGGCGGACGCGGCGGCGGCGGCACAAAATGTCCATTCCACAGCCCATTCTCGCTGGCATCGAACGCCAGCGGCGAATCGAATGTGTCCACCTCGATGGCATTCGACCACCAATCATCGTCGAGTGGATTGTAACCCGCTGCTGCATCGCTTGCATCGGGCGCTGGCATCTGACTGTCCACACTCGGTTCGTTCTCATTCGCGGGCGTTGGATGCGCTGCGGCAAGCGAATCCAGTCGAGAGTTGGGAAATGCCGAACGCAACGTTGTCGTTGCATCCTGATAAATGTCACCGCTGCCAGCAGCCGGCAGCCGTGCAAACATTTTCCCAAATGATCCGTCGATGCGGTTTACTTTATATATGACAACAAGGCAAGGCAAGTGTTTCGCGTTTCTCTCTCTCTCTCGCTCTCAGTGCGTCTGGGTTATTGCGTGTGCCACATGTGCCACATGGATCGCCGCTTGGGTGTTCCGATTACTGAAAAAGCCAAAATATCGAACACACATTTATTAACGAAACTTGTCACAAATTATTAAAAAAAATATATACAAAAAACTAGGCAAAATTATTGCCAAATATTGTCAAATTTGCGGCAGCAGCAAGTCGAACTTGCAACATGCCTTCGCAGCTTGTTAGCACTTTTTTGAAAGTTGTCCCCACAAAATGTTAGCAGCTTAGTTAGTGAGTTATTAAAATAAAATATATGAATATGGCACAACTATAGCTCGAATAACATAAAAGACATTGTTCCGATCAATGCAAGACTTGTGAATAGTTTGTTAAGCAGTTTTGAGTCGTGGGTTTAGGATTAAGTTTAAACTTTAAAACGATGATAGACTTGCGAAATGCTCTACATTGAAAAAGGATTTTAATGAACATACTCATACTTTATGTGGCATTAATCAATAGATTTAAGAGATAAAGTTAAAAAGAGTTGACCTCAAACGAGTTTCAACGTTAAGGAGATAAATATTGTAAAAGAAATCCCAAATGAAAAGTTCAAAGATAAAGTCGATCAAAGGAACTAAAAAAGTGTGTAACTTAAACGAGTTTAACGAACGAAGTCTTATGAAAAGTTTGAAAAACTTGATAATACTCGAAACTGTTAAAATGAGTTAAAATTATACAAATGTTTTTGACGTCACTTATGATAATTGTTAAATAAACTTTAAATTATTCCAATTATGAAGTCTATTTTAGTGGTACAATCTAATATATAAAAGTATAAAGCACACATTTAAATCTATATTTCCTAAGTTTTTTTTATGTAACACGTTAAGTTATTTCAATGGAAAGAAATTACTTGGGCTGTACTAAAGAAATAGTTTGACATAAAGCGAAAATTGTTGTCAAAAAATCATAATTAATTTCCATATTATTTTCATAAGGAGTTAGTCTCAAATGGTATTTACTTTAAAATAAAATATTTCAGTGAAAATATTTGAAATTATTTCAATAAAAATGGCACATATAAAAATGTGTCTTTACAAGTACATCTCTATAAATTAAGTACTACCATCTAATCCTAAGTTAAGCACATATTTTAGATATATTTCCTTAAGTTTTTTCTATATATATTTTACCGCCTTCTCTCTCAGTAGCTGGAGCTTATCTAACACATTAAGCTTAATATATCTGTGGTCGGCTTGGCACATGGTTAAGGCACTTCGGGGCAAACTAATGATGCAGTTCCACCTTTCTGCATAAGCTCCACAATAAAGACTTCAAATTGCAGGCGACCAACATGGAAGGGGCGTGGTCTATGCAAACATTGTGTAAGTGTGTGTGAATGGTTGTGAGTGTGAGTCAGGTTGAGCTCCAGCTGCTGCTGCTGTTAGTTGAGGCAGCTTTTGGGGCAGTTGTTGCTGGTGGTCCGCATTGCCGCCTCGTTACACGTTGTAGAGACTAGTAGTTGCTTTTGTTGTTGTTGCTGTTGTTGTTTCCGCCTGACATACATTAATCAATGCGGGCAAGGCGTCTGTCTGTGACACTAATGAAGTATCTTAACAAGATACGAAATATGCGATAAGCTCGACTAATAAAAGAGTACCGTTAAGTAAATAGCCAGTTGGATTACCAGCAAACAAGAAATAAAAAATCGACAAAAAAAACTGCTACAAATACTCGTACTTGCGTCTTGAAGCAGTTCAATGGGTCAGCGTTACTTGGAGATTCGTTTCGATTTCGCTTCGCGTTTTGTATCGTTGTATCGTTTTCCATTTGGCGAACAAAAGTGAAACTTCACTTCCATTGACGAACACACAAATGTGCTAATCAACTCTGGTCAGGCAAGCGATCATCTAACTGAAATTATACTTATCTTTTCACCGTGATTTATAAGCCGGCAATTACAACTCCAACTCGCTGATCGCCCATTACGCGGCGTAATAATGCAAAAAAAAAACAACTTACAGAAAAAAAAAGATATCAAACAATGGCTTTAGCCGAAAATAAAAATAGTGAAATACCGAAATCATTTATCATAATCATTGTGATTGATTCGTTGAGAAAAGAAATAAGAAAAAAAAAAAAAAAATCAAAGTAAATATCACAAGTGAACAACACAAAAATCTTATACATATTTTATCCGTGGGGTTATGGTTGGAGTCGGAGTATAACTCCGACTCTTGCGGTATTCAAAGGCGCCCGCTCATCAGGCATATAAACGTTGCTTATTGTTGTTGTTGTTATTGTTGTTTGTCCCCGCTCTATTCTTGTTGTTGCCTCACGTCTTTGGCTGCTCACGAAGTCAGTCAGTCTGTGAGTCTGGCAGTCAACTGCGTTACCTCCTGCGTCCGCAGACATGATCAAAGTAAAATAAAACTGTCTTGATTCGTTTACTGACCGGTTAGCAATTGAACCGCTGCGTTGCTTTTTGACCGCAGCGAATCAATACAAGACAGCTGGAGCAGGAGGTGGAGGAGGAGGAGGAGGAGGAGGTAGGGACGGTTGCTGGAAGTGGATGGGGGAAAGGGCAAAAGTGCGAATTCTTAACTCTTTTGGTTGTTGTTTTGCTGCCCAATCCAACATTGCGGTCAAACGAAAAATAGCTTTCGAATATTATCAATCATGCGTGCAGACATTTTATGCCCCATTTGTTTGCCTCGCGGAATTCAAAGTGTTTTTAATGGTCTAATTGTGTTTCTTACTTTTTCTTCCAATTCAACTCGATTCATTTCTTTGCAAGTGAAATTTTTGTGAATGAATGAGCATTCATAGATAAACTGAAAGCATAAACTCTTTTGCATGGCAAATTCTAGCTAACATAAATACAAAATGCGGATCAATTTTGCACATCAATTGCAATGCGACTTAAGAAGATCAGATTCATGAATTAATGTATAGTTGGGGTATAAAAGTGTTTTCTTTTTCCTCATACTCAATTCGATTTATTTCGACTATGATGAATGAATGATAAACTGAAAGCATAAACTCTTTTGCAGCATAGCAAATTCATTTTATTAACGAGGCACAATATGATAATTAATTTTATACAGTAATTGCCACAAGATATAAGTTTGTAGATCCAGCTCTTAAGTGAAATTGTAATTGGTCTATAAAAATCTGCTCTTAAATTCATTAAAACTGAAAGTCGAAATTCTTTTGCAGCTTGGCTAATGCGATTTATTAACTATGAGTGTACAAAATGCTGATCAATTTTGTACATCAATTGCAATGAGACATGAGTAAATCAAACTCTTAAATTAATGTAGTTGATCTATAAAAATATGCTTGTGGCCGCTGTCTGTATGAATACACAGATCTCAAGGACTATTAGAGAAAGAGCTATAATTTTTTTAAGATCACGATTTATATCAATATACCAAATATACATTTTGCAATATTTTAATAAGCATTATAAAATTATATTTTTCAATACAACTACAGCGATTAAAGACAGTTTCTCTTTCTAATAGTTTGGCATTCTCTTCTTTGGCATACGCATTACAGGGTATCCATGTGTTACACTCAATGTGACACACTTTCCATACGCTTTGCCATCGTCTTGATTAAGTTGTCGCACACTTGGCTGTCCGCCTTCTCCTTCTCCATCTGCTCTCCTCTCAAACACCACACGTATCATGCATAAGCACAATATTTTGGCTATGGATCTCTTTTGGCCATCTTCCATATTAATCACGCCGCATGAGTTGCTTTCAGCAGACAATAGCGAGATGTGGTCAAAGATTGTTTTTTTTTTCTTGCCTGTTTTGCCAACATGCGATACAGTTAGTGCAAAAAGTGTTCAGCGAGTTTGCGTTTGCGTTTGGAGTTTGTGGAGTGCGTTTCAAGTGCGTTAGTCAAGTGGCTTAATTTATATAGTGAATTTTTGTGAAACACAGCACGAACATTAAGTGAGCCGCCTTTGGGCCATTGCTGAATTGTCGAACTGCCGAACTTATACCGAAGAATTATGGCTTTGACCCACAACATACGACGAGATGTTGCGACACAGTGTGCAGTGTTCTTTTGAGTAAATTCGACTCGACACTGGCCGTAATAACAATTTAGGCTTGTTTGGCATCGCGACCAGCAATTTTTCACATTAATTACAAATTACAGATTTATTAGGTATGAGAGCCATGTCTCTCTCTTTCGGTCGTCGTCGTTGGGCATGTTACGCCCCCTTTGATCAAAATGCTGGGTCCAGTCTGTGGAGCCTGTTCTTTCCTTTCAGTTTCGCTTCCTTTTGGTTGTCTTGGCACTTGCTGCAGCTATACGCAACTTGGCTTAAATATTAATGAGTGCTGTAATTTGTTGCATTGTATGTAATAAATTAATTTGTGTGTGCGTCGTCGTGAGAGCGAGTCGCTGCTGTTGCTTTGCCTCTGACGTTTCTAGACCGAGTGGCGCAAGCGATATTTGCATATGTGGCAGCAAACCACTTGCAACTTGCCGACTGGCCAGACAGGCACAGAGACGGACAGCCAGACAACCAGCCAGTCAGTGAAGCAAGCAGTATGTCGGTTGGCCAGGTTGCACTTCCCACTCCCTCGATTCGGCTCGGCATGCTACACAGAAGTGCATGAGTAGGCACTCGAAAAGTACTTGCCACTAGACTGATTATAGTCAATTCGTTGAATTGGACCACCAAGTGCTGGCAGTGGCACTGGCAACAGCCACAGCCACAGCAAAGGCAACAGCAGTCCACGACAGACACATCAGACGAAGCTGGCTAAGCCACTGAGCACTGAGCAGGGCAAGCAGCCCAGTCATTGTCAGCGTCATCCACAGCGTTGTCGTTGTCATCATTATCATCATCTTCATCATCATCGGCATCGCCAACATCGTAATTATCATCAGCATTGGCATCGCCAACACAAAATCCATGCGTGTCTCTGCACATTGGTATCAAATTGATTATGAAGATGAACTTGCAACCAGCAGAAATTGTCAAATCATAATTACGAATTATGTGTTTATAATTGACTGCAGCAGTTTATGAACATTAAAAGTGTTTCTAGATTATTCAGTAAATCAAACAGTTTATGAAGTGTATGTTGTGTAATAGTAATAAAGTGCAATCAGAATTTTAGAAGTAATTGTGTTTTATGTCACTTTATCTGTGTGTCACTTTAGAAGCGAAAAGTCGATGGCAAAAAAGTAAAATGATCTAAATCAAGAAAGTTTTGTTAATTAAGTGAAACCCAGAAATAATAAATGAATAAATTTACATTTCAAATTATAAAAGTATTTTGACAATTTTAGAAAGAACTTATTGTATTATTGTACAATTAATTTGATCAAATTATCCAGTTGCTAAATCAAAACAAGTAAGAAAACTACATTCGAGTGTGCTCGAGAGCAAGAAAAGTGCGTTAATATTCTTAAAATATACCGAATTAATGTACCGCAATAATACTAAAATATACCTAAGACAATTTTTGGTACATTCGAAAAATACCCTATAGTACAAAATATACCAAATTGTTAGCCAAAGCAACTAAGACCCATTACAGCATTTTTTATTTTGCGGTTTAGTTTCTGCAAGTCTTCTTGCTTTAAAAATAAAAGCTACGTCTATAGAGATTTCTACTTAACGGCTAATTTGTTTTAACAGCTAACCATAAATTGAGTGACGCTCTCACGTATGAATTTACACATTCATTTGCAGTCTCACCAAAAATAATAAAGTTTGAGGAGTCATAATATTTACTTTATGGCATATCAGCTAATTTAGCTTCGTTCTAAGAGTCAAAGTGGCCAAATTTAGTTCAACTACACTGATTGCGAAATTTGTTTTCTAAATACAATTCTTTCGCAATACGATTTCAACAACTCGATGTAGATCATGCTGTGCATATCTGATTTAAAATGTTTCTAATCTTCATTTCTTTTTAGTTTCGTTAGCACTTGCACCACTGTGATCTGCCAACAGCGCCAGCGCCAATAAAAACGTAAATGGCGCGTGATTGTGAGGCGTCTTCTTCTAGTGGCACCCATACCCACACCAACACACACACGCACACTTGAACACTCCAACACACTCACACACACACACACACACACACACAGCAAGTTGAAGGTACACTCGCCCATTACAACAACCACTTCAAGATGGCCACAAGAGTAGCATCTTATTTTGCTGCCTTTTGGCTTCGATGGCGGGCCAATGGACAACACGCTGAACCGAGGGGGGAAGGTAAAGGGGGATGGAGTGGAGTCAGTGGAATGAAGCTACATAATGAAAAGAGTGTGTGAAGAATTTTAAATTCAAAATTGCATGAAAAGTCGTGAGTCGCAAATAGCTTGTTGCTCATGCTGTTGTTGCTGTTGTAGTTGTTGCTGTTGCTGTGGTAGTTGTTGGCATAGCTGTAGGAACAGACAGATATCCTACTCATCACTTGAGAAAATGAAAAAACAATCATAAACAGCAGGCAGTACACACAACAACAACAACAACAGCAGACAAAAATGCTGAAGTGTATACCAAGTAAAAACCACTCGACAAAACACAACACAACACAAAAAAAAATGGGCAACAAAAACGAAACGAAAAGAAAAACTTGTGCCTTTGGTTTATGTTTGCTGCTTTGAGTTGTTACCTGTTGTTACCAATTGTTGCTGTTGCTGTTGCTTTCCATTGCACTACACCTGTTTCCCAGCTAGTCGAGTGTATGAATGTGTGTTGTGATGTTGTTGTTGTGTGTGTTGCCAACGAATTCACTTTTGCCCACTCGCTGGAGTGGAGGCTTAATAAAGTTATTATAATTTAAGCGTTTTGATTATGCGCCTGGCAATGTTTAAAATACCAATGCAACAAGCACCTATCCCACTTCACTGTCTCTTCTCCCTTCCTCCCCCTTAACGAGTTGCACGTTTACAGCGGGGGCGCTGGCTCCTTTGACTTTGTTTCTCTTTCTCTCTTGGGTGTGTGTGTGTGTGTGGGGGTAATCTTTGTGATTGGTTGCGATTTGCGTTTAATTTTGTTGCATGCACCCAAGTCCCGTGGCATCCACTCCCGTTGGCAATAAGTGTGCAACACTCTACTCGAGCCTACTTTGCGGGGGTGCTCGCGATGGTTGCTGCTACAATTTTGTTGCAAGTCTTTATTAGAGAGGCAACGCGTTTTGGAACTGGCTTCACACAGCATGCCGACTCACTTTGCCACCAGGCATCAGGCAGTTAATTGGTCGTGGCATGCTCATCCGCCTGACTTGCAACGTGGCAAACGCTTTTTTCCAGCCAGAGATCACGCAATAATGACTTATGAAACTTTAGGCAAACAAACAAAACAACTTTGTCACATTTAATTTATGCAATTGTTTGTCGTAGTCACAAACATTATTGTAACTTAAGTTAACTCTGTAGCGACTTAACCTCACTTTGCAGCAACATAACCTCACTTTTGCCAATATTGGTTGTTTGAGGAGTAATTGTTTGACATTTAACTTTTAATTAATTTGTTTGTGCATTATAAATACTTCAACAAATGCTTTCGGTAGCCAATTTGAGTATTCCAACTTTATTTTCTACGACCTAACCTCAATTTTTTGCTTATTTGTTAACAAGAAATTCTTAATCATGTTCTATAACCTCACACTTCATTAACATAACCTCACATTAGTACGTACAGTGCTTGTCACTTTGCTTATCAATACAAAAAAACTTGTAAAATGTTGTCTCTCATTAAAAGTGACAACTACTAACCAACTACCTAAATTTTTGTCGCAGCCTAACCTCAACTTAACCTCACTTTTTCACTAATAATGTTAGAAATTTAGCGTATCAACAGATTAACGTCTTAGTTCATTAGAAACGCCAATTAATACGCCATAACCTCACATTTTTGTCATGCTAACCTCACTTTCATAGCGTGCACTCACTCAATCTAACCTCATTCACCGACTGAACACAATACACACACTTTCTATGCCACACACTTAAGAGGCGACAATTACTTTCAATTTTCCACCAAACAGTTGTGGCACAAAAAAAATATATTTATTTGTGGTACGCGGAGTACGACGAGTCGGATACATTTATTTAATGTGGATGCAACGTGATGCCGAAACGCTTGAGCTGATGCTTCAATTTCTCGCTGCGGCGAGGTATTTTTGCCACAGTCACAACTTGCTGAACTCTTGCCCTTTATGTCGAGCATTTGTGCCACAGGCATTTGTAGCAAGCAAGCTAGCAAGTTGAATCGCAATCGGAGGAGACCTGCAGCATGCTGCTTGCTGCATGAATTTGAAATGCTGGAGCAGTGGAAAGTGCAACATGATCGGGAGTGAGCAGCATGCTGCTGCTGCGACTGCTGCTGTCGGCAGTCGGCAGTCCGATGATCGCCAGCTTCGATTTGTATCGCCTTTGTGGCACCATTGGATCCGTGCCGCGTGCTGCATAGATTTGTAACTTGCAGGCGGATTCATTTTACATTGCGCTTTTCATATTTCATAATAGACTGACTCTCTAGGAAGGAAAGAGACTCGCAAACAGATTGAGACCGAGACTGGTTCGTGGAGCAGCGACCTACAGCAGACCATTTGGGGGCCTCGGGGGCCATTAAAGCGAAAAGCGAAAGTCGTAAAAACGAACCCAGCGCTTTGTCATATGCAAAACCAAACAAATTCCCAACAAACTCAGTTTCAGTTTCTGTCTTAATTTGATTTTATTTATATTTACTTTATGTTTGGCCAGTTTGAAACAATGGCTTTGCATTTGAAAATGTTCACATCACAAAGCCACAAAAGCCAAACTTCTTCTTTTTATGGCATCGATTCGAATGGTATGTTATAAGTAAGTTTTGAACGTTTCCCCCTCTCTCTCTCCGTGTCTATAATAAAAACCCCTACGAAAAAAAACACCGCTGATATCTTTATGAGCTTTTGTCATTTTGGTTCCCGATCAAAGTCGCACTTTTGTTGAGAGCTGCGAGCTGCCTGCAAATCAAGTTTCGCTCTACACTTTTATGACCTGTAATATATTTGCCAAAAAACTTTTCAAAACGCTTAAACCCAAAATATAAATAAAATATATACAAAGTGTATGACAAATGATATAAGCACGCATTTTATTGGTTATTGTATTTGGCATTTAATCATCAGCTTTACGACCGCCTTTGATTAGCTATGAAACTATTTTTAAAAAAAATATTATAAAAAGGGCAACAAAAGACTGCACTAAATGGCAAGCAACAATTAAGAAGACTGAATACCCTTTTTTGAACATGTAATTTGAGCTTAAGCTTGACATATTTGGAGAGTAGAAAATGGAAATAGTTTTATAACTTATTGTAGTTTAAAGGCTTAACAATAAAAACCGAATATGTAAAATTAAAGACTATATATATAAAAAATATATTTTTGATAATATTCGTCTTAAATGGAAAACCAAGAATATAAAAATAAATCTATTTAATTGACAACACATATCTAAAATGCAAATCTAAATATATAAATATATAATAATATTTATTACACAATATTTATCGAATATGGTAAAAAGACTTTATCTTTAAGTAATAGTTAAATTTCGTATTTAGTTCTTTCATAATTCTCGAGTAATAAAAATGTGTTTAAATAAATGATTAAAAATGTTGCCAAAAATAGATTTTCTAGTCTTAGCCACCTCTAACACATTGAAAACCTTTTAGTGCACAGATTTTATCACTTAATGCGATCCACGCTTTGGTGTTTTGAGATAATTTGCAGGCAGTTAGCATATCATAGAGAACAGGATGTGTTAATAAGAAAGTTCTTTATGAGTGCCGTAATAAATGTTGTTAAATCTTAATTTATAGCTTACGCTTTTCAATTTGCGTACACAGAAAGAAAAAACCTGATAAAATCGAGAATAATATCTTTAATCAAGATTGTTTGATGTCAAAATTTAACAAAGAAGGTTTATTTTAAAATCAAGATCGAAATTCTACAAGAAATCCTGAAAATCATGATTATAATCTTGTTTCTGCAATGGAAAAGTCTTAAAATTGAACCAAGAATGCAAAATCTTAAATTAAGAGTTGCAATCTACTTTTTAATTTAGGTTTTTTCTCTCTGTGTAGTTTCCCAAAACAAGTTCGACTTGAAATGTCATAAAATCGTTGGTATTGATGGGTTCGTTGGGCAAATGATATACATTTGATACGCATTATATTTTATTGCTAGGGCTTTAGCGTTCTTTTTATAGCATTTAAAGAATCGATTCGCAACTTGTTAACTTCTGTCGACTGTCGAAAATAAAAAAGAGCACTCTAAATTCCAGCGCCATTCTCAAATTCCGATTCTTAAACTCCTTTTGTGTGTGTGTGTGTGCTAAAGGCGAAACAAAATCGTGCTCAGACATCTAATCACAAATAGAAAACAATATCTATGCTAATCTTGGTACAAGATCAATGACAATAAAAGGGGGCTAAAAAGCAACCGAAAAAACAAGGCAAAGACAACAGACGACAACAAGAACCTGTAAGTTGCACCACCCCACCACAAGAAACAACAACAAGCTGCAACAAAAACATGTGCAACAACAACAACAACAACTACGAGGGACAATAATGAGCCGTAATGAGCAATGATCGCCACACAATTAGCCAAATTTTCGTTTTGTTTTGTTTTTTTAGACAAACGCGATTCGAGCAATTTTTTCAGACAAATTAAAACAAAAAACTCGGCGAATAAACACACGAAATTAAACAAACATTCGAGGCTGAATTGAAAACCGCTTTCAGCCCCGGCTTGAAAAGCCAAACTTGCGGAAAATTACAAGAAAATCGTGCAACTCTTGTTTGCTCAAAAAGGCATGAAAAGCCGCAGTTTTCCCCCCTCACACCACCTCACTTAAAACTCCTCCCCAGCAACTGAGGTTGAAGACTTTCCAACAAATTTAAACGTTACATGCGAGCAGATTTCAACGCGATCATCGATTGAACGTGCACCCACACACACACACACTTTATTGTGTGTAACTGTGTGGCAGCAACTGTTGCTTGCAGCATGACGCAACTGCAACTCCTTGCCCTCAGGTGTTGCGCCTTTAGTTTTTTATTTCTTATGGTTTATTGCAGCATTTCACTTTCCAGCCATCCAATTGGCCAACGTCCAACAGTCAACAGTCAACATTCAACGTCAATAGTCAATAGTCAACGAGCAACAGCCAACAGCCAACAACCAACATGCAACATGCAACATTCAATGCCGAATGTCGAACACCAAAAGTTTAGTCATTTAGTGACTTTGTGTGCGCATTTTCTTCACAGATTTTCAGCGATTGCCAAAGCTCTGAAAAAACTGAAACTGAAAACTGAGAAACCGAAAACTGAAAACTCAAATAACTGCAACTGTCATTTTCGATTGGCGACCTGCTGGGCTTGCCCCGTCTTTGCTTGCAACAAAACATTTTTCTTGCTTGGATTTTTTTTATCTATTTTTTTTTGGGTTGTCGAGAGGCAAAATGTCAATTTGCGTTGTTTACTTTTAAAACTTTAATTTTGTCTACGATTTTTGTATTTTTATTTTGGTATCTTTTTTCCTTTGGCGTTGCATTCGTCGCGCCTTCAATTGCCGCAATTTACTTGCCTCACCCGCCACATCCCCCTTTGGGGCACCATTAGTTACGCTATTGAGTGTTAATTAAGCGTTTATTCAGCATTCGGTGTCAAAGTTGTCTTTAAAGAGCCGAAAATTAATGCCATTTGGTGGCGCATTTTCCATTGTTATCAATTGAAAACATTTTCAAAAAACGTTTTACATTTACGTTTCCATTTCCGATTACGATTTCGATACCGATTACAATGCCAAAAGACCAAGTGGCAACTTCATCGATCATTGTGTAACCTCCTCCTGTCCCCTCTGAGCTCTGGCCTCTTTGATATGGATATGAATATGACTGATGATTGTCAGACCTCGGGCTGTGAAGTCAAGCCCACAACAACACATACACATCGATTGATTAACTGAATCATGATACCTTTTAATTGGCTTTTAATGAGTCGCATTTATAATGCGTCAGTCTATCTAATGACAGAGGAAATACGAGTATCCAAAATGAAAATGAATCTACATATTTGCATTTTTTTGGCATTATTGTTGTCGTGTGTGTTTCTTTTTCGATTGCAAATTCGTTCACATTTACATACGAAATTGCTGACTAATAATAATAGTATCCTGTCAGTCGTTTGATTTCCGCTTCATCTAACATATTTCAGCTGTTTTTTGTCGTCGGTCAATTTGATGGTCAATTGTCTATGCAGAGCTATTTTTTCTCTTAGTGGAATGAGAGATTGATTGTGGGTGTTATAAGCAGATGATAGACGAAGTTGCTAACAAAAAGTTGTATCTATTTTAATAGATATTGATATTATTACAAATATTTAAAGAGACTGGTTGATAGCTTTTGATCTAGCCTGAAACTATAAGAAAACACATGAATATATCCCACAAAATATATAATATGAATTTCTATCTGAACCATTTATGGCAATAGTAATTATGGAATTGTAATGTGAAAGGAATTTTATTTATTGAGAAAACAAGAAAGAAAATCAGCATTAGCGAAATTTTCTACTACACCTTTTCAGATTTATCGATGTAATATATTTCAATTAAATATAATTGTTATAAAGTTTTTCGTAAGTGCATTTTACCCAACAAAATTTAATATATATTACGTCTTTTATTGTTTATCTTTAATTTTTGTTCATTTAGAAATGGTTAATTTGTCTTGGAATACATTAATTTTTTTTTAAAATAGAATTTTTAAAATTATTATTATTGTGAATAGTTACAATGGATGTACAAATTATGGTATAAGAAAGTAGCTTATATGAAATTTTCTATTAAACTGTTCTCAGAGCTTTCTATGCAATATATTATTTAACTGTTATCTTTTTCCTAAGAAATCTATTATGTTATGTCTTATTATGTTTTTTACATTGTTGTATCTTTAATTCCTGTTTAAATAAAAATGCTCATATTAGCCTGTACTCTTATTTTGAATATTAATTCTAGTAAACTTGTGTCATATTTATATTCTTAAAGGAAAGCATTCCAAATAAATAAATTTATTTTATTTTCCCCTAATAAAAGACTTATTGTTGTCTACAAAACAGCATGTTTTGTTTCAGCTGATGTCACATTTTGACTGCTTGACACATTTGCAATACTTTTGTCAACTTTGTGGCAAAATTTGTTGGGCAGGGCTTTAAATGCCAAGTGAAGCAGCGTGAAGAAAGGAAGGAAGAGATGGGAAAATGCAACTGTAAATATTATCATCAGCAAGTCTGGCTGCGTGTTGAAACTAAGCCAAGCTAACGGACGCGACAGACTGATAAGCATCAACAGCAACAGCAACAACAGCAGCCGGCACAATAGTGACAACTCCCCCGCACCCGCTCAACCTCTCCTCTGATGTCCCTGTGCTCATCACTCAATGCAACGTTTACAATGTGCCAGTTAAGCACTCAACTGATGTGTGCGTTTGTTGTGTGTGGATGCAACCTGCTAGCTTGGCAACACTTTCAAACAACTTTATCACAACTGAATCTCAACGGTGACTGACTGAGCTGCCTGAATGACTGACTGACTGACTGACTGAATGACTGTCTGCCTGAATGACTGACTGACATGGACTTGATTGAAATGCAAGGAGCGCGTTGACATGCCGAGTGGGTGGCAGCAACTTTCAGCTCCAGCTGCAGCTGCAACTGCTCTGGGAATGGGTTACGGATCCGGCCTGGATGACTGCTGACTGTTGACTACCGGCTGGTGAATGGTTGTGGTGTCAGGGTGCTTGGTGCTTGGTGCGTATGTATTAATTAGTGTCAAGTGTTGTCGCTTTGAGTTACGCGCCCGAGGGATTTGCCATTGCCGGCGTCATCATCATCATCAACATCGCCGCGATAACACAAAGCGTTTTGTTGCAACGCCAACAACAAGAGCAACTTGTTTGCTCCTGCTTCTAGTCCTGAAATCTGTGGCCAGCCAGCCAGCCAGCCTCTGCCTGCCTGCAGCTTTCAGCTTTTAGAAGTTGCCTCTGCGTAATCGATGATGACACGTTTTGCCTTTGCCCATGCGCGCACTTTTCCGAGCCGCTTTTGCAAATTGCAGTTGAGTTGGCTGCCAACAAAGGCAGAAATAGCAAATGACTGTGAAACACACTCGGGCAACTCGTATGAGTTTTCGTTCGGGGGGCCAAAGCCACTATTTTAGCGCATCCAATTACATTTATATGCTCGTAAACAACAAAAGAACTCCACTCAGTTCGACACAGTAATTATTAGCCACAGAGTAAGGAAAGGAAAACTTGAAAGAACTAATACCCTACAATAAAAACTTGAAGATATAGTGATTGTTCTTCTATTATGATTCATATTTTACCGAAAATGTTAAGTCTTGGATCTAAATTAAGAATTTGAGAGTTAATTGTTATTAGTAACTCATTACAAATACTTTAGTATATATATTTTAATTCTTTGTCTATTAAAAACCAAATAAATTATAGTACCATAAAAAGAAAAATTTTTAATCTTATGATTATATTAAATAGTCTTTCTATTCGATTATAAATTAAACTTTAATCCTAAAGAGGAACTTAGTTTTTTCTATATTAAAGACCGAATGTATAAAATGAATAATTTTCAATCTTGTGATTATAATAAATTATATTTTCTGTTGATTATAAAGAAATCTTCAATACTTTAGACGATGTAGAAGAAGATAGTTTTTCTTGCGATAATAATAAATGAAATTCCCTTCAAAAAGTATTTCTAATCTCTTATAACTCAGTTATTCCTCTATTAAACCCTGATTGAATCATATTTTGCGTAGAATTCAAAAAAGATTTTAAATCTGGCGATTATAATAAATTGCATTCCCCTTGGAAAAGAACTGTGATTAGAAACTAATCTCTAGGCTACTCAATTAATACCCATCTTATCTAAACAAATAGACAAATACCGCAGTCGATAGCAAATTTGAATAAAACATCGATTAATTATCGATGTACAAATTTGAGAAACTTGCCGCCTGAAATTGACAGTTAATTATTGAATTCTGTCTACGAGCACATTAATTATAACTCTCGGCGCTATTGAGCGCGAAGTCGTGTTTAGATTTATGATTTACAAGATAGTTGAAATTGTCTTACTTAATCACAATGGAATGTGTTTTGAGATCGTAACATAGATTACAATAGATTTTTTCTGATATGGAATCGAAGTCTAGATTTCTAAAACGAAAATGAGTTAAGCGGGTTATTGAATGTTTCTTAAACTTTTAAAAGGGTTATAAGAAATAATTTTATAATTTAGCTTAAATTATGAAAGTTGGCAAATATTTTCGATATCACTTTAATTGAAGTTTTAGTTAAAATTATCCTAATCACAATGATATGTTATTTGATCTTAGACTACAAAAGCTTTTTCTGGTATAAAATCAAAAGAGGGGAATTACGTTTTTAGATGAAGTAAAATGTTTATTTAGTTACTTTCTTTTAGTAATATTGATATTTAAAATATTTTCTAAAATTCTTATCAAATGATAAACTTTGCGATACTTTTTTGATAATATTCTTTGATCATACTAAGATGTTAATTATTTTTTCTTAAACTTTTCTATAAGCTCTCATATATTAAGATATAGTTTGAAATATATTTTTGAGATTAGTTAAAGGTGATAAAGTAATGCCAGAATTGTCTCTACTTTATTTTGTCTAACTGTAATGTTTATTGCTTAATTATAATGAAATTTACAGCTTGGGTTTATAACAATATGACTTGTGAAGATACAAGATCTTTTGCTTTCAATTTTATAATACAGTATAGAATTTAGTTCTTCGAACCTCTAGAGACGCATTTATCTGCACCCAGCAATAATATCCTTTTCTACACATTTGAATGGGTTGAGGCAAAAACAAAAATTATTTATATTGGATTGGTGTGAAAATTGTTTCTGCCGCAGGCACAAGGCAATAAATGTTGTGGCTATTGCTGTTGCATTGGCTGTGGCTGTGTATTACTTATGTGGCACCTTCATAAGTTGCAAGGCGTACCAATAACAATATCTGTACACGTATGTCTTATCCAGCGAATGCAGTTTTGCTGTTTTCAGTTCTGTTCTGTTCTGGCTGTATGCTGTTTTTGGTTTCTAGTTCATGTGCTGACCGAGGCAACAAAGCTGCAAGGTGGCAAAGTGGCAAGGCTAAGTTAGTGGCAATTAAAATTCCGCTTCTAATACGATATCATAAGCATGAAATTAAAACATGTTTTCTCAATCTGCGCTTAATTATTTCAGATATCAGATATAACGCTTTCGACCATACGGAGACTGCGACTTCTACTTCGACTTGGAGTCTTAAGGTTGGGTTGGTCTGCAGACATTGTCGGTTAATAATCAATTAAGTACGTGTTGTCATTGACCTTCAAATCGCAAGCCAAAGATCTGTCGGCCCCTTTTCATACTCATACATCCACGCCCAGGCCTAATAGCTCTGGCAATTACCTTATTATAAAGCCGATTAACTTTTATTTTCGTCTATCTATTTATGAAATTATAATTTCATATTTCAACATAGTTGTCAATCACAGCCACGTTATGTCTCTCTAATAAGACATACACGGCTGCCGTTTGTGGCATTAACCATTGTATGCCTTTAAATACCTTCCCCCTCCCTCCCTCTCTTTGGCATGTGTTTTGGCCTGTTGTTAACTCTTTTTATTTGGAGTTTTTTTTAATTTATCGTTTCGTCTTTTTTGTGGCTGCCGTTTGACATGCTGTTTGGCTGTTTGGCTGATGGGTTCCCGAACCCGCTTCAACAGCAGCAGCGAAACATCAGCATAGACCTACGTTTTGGGTTCAGCCCACGCACTTGTCATAATAGATTCATTTATGATTTTATTTCGTGTCGACTTTTTTATTTTCAACCATATGCAGGTTGTTGTTTTTTTATTCAAACGTAAGCTGCTTTGTGCTTTTCAAAGCGCTTTAAAGCGTTTGCTTACAGTAGCACAACTTTATGACGAACAGCAGAGAGCTCATTAAATATTACAGCACAGAAATAAAGTCATTCAATAAATATGTGTTTAACAACTAAAGTTGATATGGGAAAATAAATTTGAGAAATATTAGCGTTAGGGAAATTACAGCTTTAGCTAATAACACGTCAGTAGTGGACATTTCAGTGGACACAGTCAGGAAATGTCATGATGTCACTTGTCACCCAGTGATATGTTTGCAAATAAAAATGAGAAATGAACAATTGAGCTAACAGCTGTGGACATTTCAGAAAACAAAGTCAGGAAATGCCATGTCTCAAAATACAATTGTGTAGTGAATGCCAATTACCTTTATAGCCGAGTTTCACTGTAGCATATGTAAATAACTGCTTTTTACGTACCTCATAAATACATGAACGAGTTCTGAAATGAAAGAGAATTCAGAACACAAATTTTAATACAATTTCGTTGGTAATTTAATTTAACATTTAAAAGATTTTCAAGGTTTTTTTTTATATCAATTAAAACCTGCGTTGGTTAATCGATTTTAGTCAAGCGTAGACACAACTGTACCAGAAAAAAGAATATGTGAGAATTGGTAAAATGCTAAAAATAAATTTTAAAATCATGCACTCGAAAAGTGTTGCATGCTTCAGGGCGTTGAAGCATCATCTCGTCAACACATTCTAATGAACATATACAAAAATTTGTGAAGTGCATGTCGCGACGATGACGATGACGCGACGCTTCTGCTTCTGCTTCTCACAGCTGCCACGCCTCCAGCAGCAGCAGTCAACACAGCTCAGCTCAAACTCAAGGGAACGTCTACGAAACGCAATTGGAAGCGGAGTTGGAGTTGGAGTTGTGAGTCGCCTCCTGACCGTCTGTGGCACTGTCTGTCTGTCTGTCTGTCTAGCCATTGCGTTAAATGCAGCTATTGTTGTTGTTGTGCTGTTGTTGTTGTTTTTTGGGGGCCTGCAAGTCTCCGAGGCGCAAGACAATTGAGTCTGAGAGCGTAATTTGCAACTGCCTGAGACTGTGACTGTGACTGAGTCGGAGACGAGCTTTGCTCAGGATGCAGCCCCCAAATCCGACTGCCTGCCTCAAGTGCAACAGCGCTTAATGACTGGCCAAGGGGACAGACAGACGGGGACAAAGGGGGTATGCAACCAGCCGAGCTGCGAGCTGCCAGTCATGCAGCTAGGCTACGCCTACTCCCCCTAAAGCTAGGCGACATGTTTGTGCCGTTGTTTTTTGCTCTGAGCCCAGATGCATTTTTGCATCCAAAGCTTGCGCTGTAGGCGAATGCACCAAAAAAAGTAAAAAACATACGAACACACACAAAACACACAACACAACATGACGAAAAGTGTGTGTGCACAGTAGCTGCAGTTGCAACGCGAGTTGAGAGTTGGGGCACCGACGCAGACATCGTCCTGTGGCATACCCAACAGGCGTTAATAATAATCTCTTTTTTTTTGCGTTTTACAAAAATGCAACGAACTGTTGTTTTTTGTCGTTTTGCGTGCGCGGTTAAAATACCCTATAAAAACATTGGGCATACCAAACTCTTAAAAGTGTCAGCAACATTTGACTGGAGAAACATCTTTTATAGAGTATGCTAAGAGTCGACTATGTTTCAAGTCCTGCATCCTGGGCCTATGCAGTTTTGTGTTGTTTTTGTGCTGTTTGTTTGTTTCAAGTTTTTCCTTTTGGGCCTTGGATTTCAGAGTATTTATTTCGAAACTTTTTCATTTTGTGCAGTCAGACGACGTCGTCATAGAGAGTGCATTGACTGAAGTCTGCAAAAACCAACAAAAAACGACAGCAACGAAAAACACAAAAACAAGAGAGAGAGTGCACAGCCTCAGACTCAGCTTCAGACAGAAACTCAGACTGAAGGAGGCTGGCGAATTCCGTTGGACTCGGGGGTTTCGTCTACGGCAAACTGCATCCTTTGTTAATATGTTGCGACATGCATGGCTCGAGGAGTCTGTGCGTTGAGTCGAGTCTGATGAGCTGCTTCGTCTTATGGGAAACGCTTTAGCTTGAGCGGAAAAGTTTGCCATAATTAACGCTTAGCTTCTGGCTTGCCAACTTAAGTGGTATTAGTTCAGAGCAGGTTTTGGTTTTTGTTTTATTTTGTTTTTTTTGGCCAGGAAGTGCATCAGAAGTCGTTGCACTTGAGAGGCCACCCACCACAAATAAACACAGAGAGCGAAAGACACGCAGTCGAAACAGTTGTTCTGACGTGCTGACGGTTTTTTTTCATTTTTTTTTTTGGCCACCTGCCCCGAAATGAAATTCGTTTAAGCGACGTAAATCATTAAAATGGCAGCAGCCAACGAAATGGCTAAAGAAAACATTTGCGAAATTTCAGCACCACTGAAGCCTGAAACAAAGGAGAGCACAAACACACACACACAGAGAACGCAAATAAAATACATTTAATAGGAGCATTTCCTTCTCTTCTTTTGCGCTTGAAAAACTTGCTGTGGCAAGGCACAAGGACCCAGGCTCAAAAAGGAGCTGCTGCAGCAGGAAACTTGCCGCGGATTATTTATTTTATTTCCTTTTACATTTTTTTTTGTTTCTCTTTGGGTTGTGTTGTGCTCGTTGTCCTCGAATTGGTTTTGTCTCGCTGGTTATTAGTGCGCGGTTGCACGCGAATTTGCCTCAGTTTGTTGCCGCTGTTGTTGTTGTTTTGGTTGCAAGCAAAATCCAATTAGCTGCTCAAAAGTTTCGCAAATGTGCGCTGGAAATTTAATTAATGTTGACACAAGCTGCGCGCTGAATTGAATTTAAGCTCCTCTCCTCACTTCTTGGCATAAATATTTATTAAGAAATTCTTAGAATTGATTTTTGGCACAGCAACTTTTTCAATTTCTCGACCTTCACTTGTCGACAGCACCAAAAATATATGCGCGAGTTAATAAACCTTTCACCATCACCTGGCATTTCTTTTGAGTGCCACACACACTCCATTTGCTACATGCCACACTCACTGCAGTGCAATAACTCAAACTCAAATTCAAACAGCAAACTGAACTTGCCACACATAATACCACATAGTTCGCCAGTCCAGAAATGGAGCTGGAGCAGCAGCGTTCAATTGGACTTGCTTTCCCATTGAACGCCACACAGAGAGGCCAAAAGCCAGCTTTGGGTTTCTTTTTCTTGCTGCAACTTTTCAAGCGTTAAAACATAAAAATGTCATTAACACTCAACAGATTTCTGGTGCGCCAACAGCCAACGGGCCAAAACCACCGACAACAACCCAACAAGAACAACAAATGGCTTAAATGGCCAATAACAAATTGTTGCAAATGCGCAACAACAAAAAATCAAGTAAGAAAGCTACTATAGTCGAGTGTTTTCGACTACGAGATACCCGCTACCCATCGTGAATAAAAACAAAAGAGTATCGTATTAATTTTAAAATATACCGAATTAGTATAGTGAAAAAATACTTAACACATATCAAAAGCTTTATAAGGGACAAAGTTAACATATAAGCCACAAAGCTAATATACCACGTAAATACTGAAAATACATTAAAGAGTATTTTTGGTATATTGATATAGTACTACACTAAAAGTATACTATAGAGTGCAAAATATAACATACATTTCCTGGAGTCACATAGTTAATATAACACAAAACTACTACAAATATACCAAATACTATTTTTGGTATATTGACATGGTACTACACTCAAAACGCTCCATACAGTCCAAAATGTATCACACATTTTATAGATACACGAAGTTGATGTACCGCTAAAATACAAAAAATATACCAAAGAGTAAAAAATATACCACACATTTTCTGGAGACACAAAGTTATCATACTCTTCTACTCTATGTGTACCGGGTATAAAAATAACATAGAACGCCCCAACCCAATGGGAACTGTTGCAAGCAGTTGTTTGTTGTTGTTGTTTGCTGTTGTTGTTATCCATTTCGCTGTTGTTTTAACGTAGACGAAAATTTATTTGACGCTTAACTCGACTTGCAGACAAGAAAATGACACAGAAACCGAGTTAAAACTTCAAAACGCGTTTAACTCTAGCTGCAAATTTGCGAGCTCAACTCGCGGCTCCAACTTCCAACTCTCAACTCCCTTTCCCTCCTCCTCCTCCTCCTCTTGCAGTTAACACCTAGGTAGATCGTTTATTGTCGCGCGGGGGTATCATTTACGCCATAATTTTTCACAGCTGAATATTCTGCTTAATGGTTTTTAATGAGCGGTTGAAAACGCCGCCGCCGTTGCCGCCAAAACACGAACTCACAAAAGGTGTTGAGAAATATGCCTGATTTATAGAAATCGCAGCCTGTATTTAACCACCCAAAGTGCCGCCTAGATAACCTCTAGTCTCTGCTCGCTAAGGGGGCGTTACATTATAACCCACATTGACAGTTCCAACCAACAACCTGGCGAGATCTGGGGCAAGTTAATGGCTTGAGAAAGTGCTGGAGTTGGCTTTCATAAGGGGAGTTTTCAGTTTCATCATAACTAGCATTCTAATCAATGTAATTACGCTCTGAAGACAAAGATAAAAAAAAGAAAATAACGAGACAGAAAAAACAGTAGTAAAATCAAAAATTAAGATGAAATTATGTTAAAATTGAGCCCAGAAAATAAAATCTTAAATTAAAATAAAAAATCTACAATAATTCTAAATCAGCAATGCTTTTTAAAATACAAAAATATATTTGTTATTCACATTATATTGATTTAATATTTATATATGCACCTTTTCTTAATATTAGGTACAAAATTTAAAAAGAAACGTTTAACATATTTTATATTACATAATATTATTTAGGAAGAGAATTAAAACCTTTGGCATTTGAGCAACATTAACAAATATTGTTTGAAAAAATTGTTTATTAATCTCAAAATTGAATATCTTAATTTTCTTTTAAGAACTTGACAATCATTAATTATTATTTCAAGAAAAATTCCAAGGTTCTTAACCTGTAGATATTGATTCTAGTCTATTTCGAAAATGTTTATAACAATTTTAAATCTCGTTTTAAGATCATTTTAAGATTGAAATTTAGTTTTAAGAATTTTTTAAACTGTAATTCATGTTACAAGGAAAATCGAAAAGTTTGCTTCAAGTTTTTAGAGTGTCTTTTCTTTCTTTCAGTATTATTTAAAATCAATACAAAACAAAATAATATAAGCTTTTAGGAACATTGTTGGATTAAAACACAAAATTTTCAATCTGTAATTCTTGTTTTAAGAAAGATCGAAAGTTTCCAAGACTTTCCATTTTGAATCTAGTTTTTAGTTCGTCTCTCTCTCTTTTCTCTCTGTGCACAATTACATTTCCTTTCTGAAATTTCGCGTTGAGGATTTCTGCACTGTTTTCCTGCTGACTTTTCAATTGCCAATTTATATGCGACTTAAATGCGTGTTTAATGCCGTTACATGCTTTTATGCGCGTCTAATAAAATTAATTACAAGTTCTTTAGCAGCGCGATTCTTTGCTAGTCTGTAATCCAAAAGCTAAAAGCAACGCCCACTTTTGCACTCAATTCTTGGTAGCAACTCTAATCGACAAGAGACTCAAGTAGTTGGTTTCTCTTTTCAGTTGTTGCTGTTGTTGTTGGTGTGGCTATCAGATTGAAATCGTAAATTAATGTAATTAATATAGAATAGTTTCGCAGATTTTCTCATCATTAGCCAAGGCAACGTGTATAATTTCGCTTGCACTTCCTTTTAGTCCGTTTGGTCTAATGCATTTATATTAAATTAACCGTTTAAGTTTGAAATTAATTTTAATTACGACAACTAGCTGCAGACGTTGCAGAGGCAGGTAAGATATGTTCATAAATGTGTGTGCTATAAACGGCAACTCGAAGCAGCGGAAACAGCAACAAGTACAACAACGACTGCGTTGTTAAACACAACATCGAGTTGCAACAAGAACAAGAACAAGAACATCGAGGCAGAGTGTGGTAAGTGAAGCATTTCGTCGTTTTGGCAATTGAGCGAGAATTCGTTACCGCCACACACTTCACTTTAGTGCGCTTCTCCCTTGCATTTTTTTCGTGCAACACAGCAACAACATCCTCACCGTGCCTCAGTGTGTTTTACTCAATATTAATGAAGTCATTAAGACGACATCTTCCCCAAGATCGCGCGTAATGCGAGCGAATTATTAACAACGCGCTCTGCGCACGATGAAAACAAGCTCCAGTTCAGCGTTCAGTGTTCAGCGTTCGCTTCGTGGCGTGTCCAAGCATCGCCGCCAACGGCAACAACAACAACAGCAGCAGCAACAACAACTACAGCCAAAATTAATATACGAGCAACTGAAACAAAAAAAAAAGCAGCAAAAAATAATAATAAGAAAGAAACACAGGCCAAGCGGCTTTCATAAATTTGCATGTCGCTGCTGCCATCGGGGGGCTGAGAGTTGTTTGTTGTTGTTGTTGTTGTTTCTGCTGCTGCCGCCGGTTCTGGGGGCGTGACAACAAGTCAATTCGGCTCAAATGTGGCACAGCCACTACACACACTTTTTTTTTGGCAATCCAAGCAAAAGCAGAAACCAAAAATGAGGTACATTAAACGCATATTTGATGCCCTTGCCAAAGTATCTTAAAGATACAAAATAAAATTAAAATAAAATGCTAACAAAAAGGGTAGATTAGATATATAAATTGTAACTGCCAACAAATACCTTAAATACTTTTTAAAAATTGTTCTATAATCATGTGTTTATGACATACATTTCATTTTTAGTTTCAATTTATTGCATTTGAACATCAACAATTGATAATTGAGAATTCAGAATTAAATTTAATTTAAGCCAAGCAACAAAATAAAATTCAAAGCTTTTTTAGTTTTATAAAATATTATATAGTGGAATTTTAAAGTTTCAATTTAATTTAACATTTTTGTATATTTTTTGATTTATATGCTTATATGAAAGCATTAATTTAATATTGAGATTTTATTTAATTTTATATTTTTGTATTTATTTGTTTTTAAGTATCATCATTTAGGTATCGTTAACTGTTTAGTGTAGATTTACTTTAATATTTGGTGTATAAATTTAATTTTTTGGATTATTTCAATTTAATTTTGTGTTAAATTTTGACTTCTTTGTTTTAAAGTTACAATTTAGATTAAAATTTATTTTTGTATCAATTATTTAGTTACTAATTTTTAATTTAATCATAAAGTGTTATCGAATGTTGACGTCGTTAACTAAGTTTCAATTCATATTTCACAAAACTAACAATTCAGCTTGCAACTGCAGCAAATAAGCTGAACTAAGCTTGATGACTTGGCAAAAGTCGTGTGTCACAGATATCAGATTTCAAAATATTTACTTTGTATCTCTATCGATTGCCTCAAATTACTTTTACTCTCCATGGCAAACAGTTTGCCAAAAAAAAAAAACATCTGATAGCAACACTTTGTAGCACATTTAAATGGGAAATTTGTTTGCTTTGAATGTGGTGAAAAGTCAGTTGGGCAGCTTAAGTTTATTTATGGGCATTATTCGACACTATCTCGAGTTGGTTTTAGATACTTTTTAGTTGCTTTTCAATTGCCTGTTGACCCACTCAACACCTTCTGTGTTAGGGTATACAATAAAAGACGAAGAAAACTCCGTCAGAAGTTTGTACATCAAAAGTAAACACGACAGTTTTTGTTGTTGTTGTTGATGGTGCTTTTGGTTCCCTCGTGTCGGCAATAAAATTGCAGCAACAGCGCAAAATTTTGAACGCATTAGAAGATTGATGCTGGCAGCTGTTTATACAGTGCCCGAAAACCCTTCGTCTCCTTCTTCATCTCCATCTCTTGCTCCTCCATGGACATAGTCATGTTGTTAGTAGCTTCCCTTCCTTGGACCATGTAGCAAAGTGATTGCAATTTTGCCGTGTTTACTTTGTGCAGATTTTCCTTTTATTGGCGCACAGAGCAAAAGTTTCTTAGCGACAAACAAACAAAAGCACACAAAAAATTAACAAAACAAAAAAAAGGAGCAAAATTCAAGCGCAAGGAATGCAAATGCAAACACACAGAAAAAAGAGTTTTTTACTTTTTTATTTTTGTGTGGAGGGGAAAAACTCTATGGAAACTGGGTTAATAAGATCGTCAGGCGGTTGTTGAGGAACTCCTCTTTTTGGCCTGGCCAGTTTTCATTTTGAGCATTAATAAATAGCTGCTTTTAGCCAAGCGAGCGCTGAAACTAAAAGCGCCTCATTTATTATGCATCAAAGATAAACCTAACTGAGATTAATGTCTCACTTCAGAATGTTAGACAGCAGCCAGTTTGTCCATTTTGTTTGTTGCCCCGGCTTCTGTTGCTGTTGCTGTTGCCTTTTCCTTTTCTGGCGCCAAATCATTGGAAGAAGCTTTACAGCGAAGTCAAAGAGTCACGCAAAGATCATCTTCCAATCAGGCCAATTATGTCGGCAGCTCATAAAAAACGCATTCGACAATTATTATGCAGAGTTGAAGTCGAAGTCGACTCTCGGCTCTTGAGTCGTGTATTGCAGTTAAGATACTCGTTGTATCTTAAGTAAGTAGTTGCCACAAAAGTTGCTAGTTTCATTTACAGCAGCTACAGCAGCAGCAAATTGAGCTCCTTTGTTGGCCCTGTGCAGCTGGCAAATTTGCAACACGCAAGCCAAGCGAAAGTTGTTGAAATTCATTTAACCTTGGATCTGTTACTGCTGCTGTACGTATCCGTAAGATACTTCTTTCGTTCTCTCGTTTTTTTCTGCTCTACGACTAATTTGAATTAATTTTGTTGTCAACACATAGTCATTACGAGGATGTGAATTGTTAGCAAGCAATGTGAGAAGCACTTGCAACTGCAACGGCAACTGCAACAAAAAGAGGCAACAACAGCAGCTGAAGAGCCACTTGAAGCTGCGTTTCCTTTCCTTTCATACAATCATAGAGTGCTCTTTTGAAATGCTGTAACTTTTTTAATACTGACGCGAATGTAATGAAACTTTCAGAACATGCGCGCGATTAATAAAACTACAATTAACAAATATAAAACACATGAACTACACGAATACCCTACATCTTTAGCCATAAAATGACGAACATATATGGTTTCCGTATTTGCTTGCTTGGCAATTTTTATGGCTGTCGGTTTTCTCTTTTTCTTTGGTTCTGCTTTTCCTGGTATTCGCGTATCAAGCTCATCAAAATGAAATGCTTAATAGCAATAAACACATCAACATGCAACATGCTGCATGCTGCATGCAACATGCGGCTGAGTGTTGTCACATCCGTATGACAAACATCGCAGAGCAAAAATTAAAATAGCGACATTTTATTGAGTTGTCAGCTGCACGAAGCACATGCAAAATGCATGTGTACACACACTCACACATGCCACGCCCCCAACCACCACCTCCGCCTATGAATTATGCCCCCCCGTCAAGTCGCAACCCATTTCAAGTACACACCCCAAAAAATGAAGAAAACTTAATTCAACTGCAAGCCAAAGCAGCATCTCAGCTAAAGGATGAGGTGCTGATTTTCAACGCCCCAGAGAACAGCCTCCAAAGTCTCCCTCCCCACTCCCCACTCCCTTCCCCTCTCCCCCCACAACACTCTGCCGCCCTCGCTTGATCTCAACGGTTCTTTGGCAGAAGTCAAAGGCAATTTATACGAGTTTTATACATGTTTTTGCATGTGTTTTAATTCGACGCCGTTGTTCGAGAAATTTGCAAATATTTATGTTAAACATATTCTTGTAGGCGTGAGTGTGTGTATACTCTTTGATGGGCGTGGCCGTTGCCTCCAACATCACACGCTGTGGCAATATTTATAGATCTTTTACAAAAGAAAAAAACGCCCACAAAGCAAATTCTGCATATTCACAGCGCACAAATTTCTCTCAGTGCAGAGACGTGTTAACAAACCCTTCGTCTAAGCGTGTATTTCGCATAATTTGGCAGAAAATTAAAAACGAGGGTAATATTCATAGTACGACGCATTGAAGTCTGAGTGCATTTGTGCTCTACTCTCGTTCTTCTACATATTGTTATGTACATGCCAAACAAAGGAAGGGCGTTGAAATTGACACCTCGAGTGTAAAAAACAAATAAAAGCAGCAGAAAAGAATATATACGAGTATATATAAAAATAAACCCTTTTTTCGACAACGAGACGAACGAGCAAGAGGAACATATTAAAAACTGGGTCTGTTTTATGCCGCCTGCTGGCAATGCACTCACAGCTAGCGATGACAGTGTGAGCTGCACAAGGAAGAAGCTACCACTAAAATTTAGGAGAAAAATAAAAATAAATAATCTAGCGATAGTTTATAATATTTGTCGCCGCTAAGCTGATCGATTTGTGTGGGAAAAATTTATTGATCTTATCACCTTAATTAAATTTTAATTTCTCAGCTAATAGCTTTATTTACTTAATCATTACTTAGAAAAAAAGCCACCACAAAAATTAGCAAGCTTTTATCAACGATAGAATGAGGTTTGCTGACAATCGATTGAAATCGCTAAGCCAATCGATTTGTGTTTGCCAAAGTCTCAACTGATCAATTAAATTGAATTTGGTTTCCATCCTAAGAACAAAAACTAATAGTGATATAAAAGAGTTTCTATCCGCGAATGAGTAAGCTCACTAGCAATCGATAATATTACAATTTGTTATCGCTAAGCTGATCGATTTGCGTTTGTCACAGACTCAACTTAATTTCAATCTCATAGTTTGTTTTTTGTTTTACTTTATCTACCATTAGAAAAAGCTACTACTGAAATAATAAAGTTTCAAGAATAGGTCGATATATATAGCGATAGTAAAGGGTTGCATACAATCGATAGTTTCAAGTATTTGTCATCGCTTATTTGATAGGTTTGTGTCGCAACAGATCTAAGTGATTGAGTGTACTTAGAATAATTAAGTTTATCGATTTCTTTATTATCCCATTTATAATTCTTATGTATGCGATCAATGTATTGTGATCGATACCTGAAATCTTTAAGTAATCTATTCAGTACATCAAATATATAAAGTTTTACTCTAAAATCTAATTACCATATCTAAGTTTAAGATTTTCATTTCTATATTACAAGTATATGTAAATATATTTGATCGATACTTGTTATTTTAGATCATATAATTTAGACTGTCTGTAGTTATTCTTTATTATTCTGCAAACTTTTCTCTTTAATGATGTCTAATTTTTTCCATCAAATTCATTTTTATTAGTCATTAATTCACATCCCTAATCTGAATTTGTCGTTTCCTTAATAATCTCTAATTCAGCTTTCATTTTTACAGCACAGAAGCTGTAACTCTTCTCGAACTAACATTATTTCTAACATGTTCTTCCTTCCAAATAAAAAAGCACTTTTGAGATGGTTTTAGTACTCTAGCTAGTAACATAAACTGATAGTTTTTATTTGATACGTATTTAAGTTTATGCCATCTCTAAGTTATGCAAATAGCTGCAGGCTGCAGGCAGTTTGTTAAGACTGCCTGACGAACGACGCGCGTCTGTTGCGGACACACTTTGGCAATTCGTTTAATTATTATATTATAACGACACACACACGGATACAAATACACACACACACACTCTCACACACACACACACACCGCTGCATAATAATAAAGAGGAAAACGTCCATAAAACGCTGCCAGGAAACTTGTGTAATTCATATCGCATAAAGCAGAAGGAAAGAAGGCAGCGATAGAGACAAAGAGTAAGGGAGAGAGGAAGAGGAAGGGAGTGAGAGAGCGAGAGAAATACAACAGCCGCAGGCAACTGTAAAGGCACACACACACACATAAACACACCTATACGTGCGCACTTGGCATTTTACATGGCCCAACAATTGGCTTTGACAATCGAATCCGCGTTCGAATCCGAATCCGAATCCCAATTCGTATCTGCGACGTTCGTTGTCCTCTGTCCTCTTGTCCTCTGCCTGAGCATATCAATTGCACTTCGCTTTTTTTTTGCTTCTCTGCTTCCTTCTTCAGCTTTTTTCCCTTTTTACTTTTTTGTTTTCTTTACTTTGTGTTGTATTTTTTTTTGGTGCTCAAACCACAAAATTACATTGAGTTGGGTAGCTGGCCCAATACCAATAGCAATCTCTACTTATCGCCGCTTGGCCATGTTAATTTTTAACCTCAGGCTTCGCCAAATCGAAAGCTGATCGTATAAAATTACGCTTGACAGCGGACGCTGAGAACCGCAAAAGGTGACACTCGCTTCGTTGGGTGCCGCCTCTCAACCTCAACTTCAACTTCAACTTGTGTTCGTTGTATTTGTTGTTGTTGTTGTTGCTGTCGATATGTGTATATAGATTACATATAAAGATACTGAACAGTATGCGATTGCTACAAGTTGATAGCTGCAGTTGAAGCGCTTGAAGCGAGTCTCGAAAGTAAAAGTATGAATTCATTGTTATTTATGAATCATTTTTTGGTATTTTCAGCGCCATTCCATGCTGATTAAAGTTCGCTTGTCTTATGTTAAAAAAAAATATTCAAAAAGGTCTTGAACATATTGAAGTGTCGACCTTTCCGCAGGCATTCCTCACAACTTTCCTCAGAGTGCCTTTCTAAGCGATTCTCAAATGTTTACATGGCGAATAAGCATGAAAGTTTTGAGAATATTTTTATTAAACTCTTCAAAATATTTTAATGAATTATGAATAATAAAACTGTAGTACAGATTTGCTTACTTGACTTAAAGTGTATTGAAAAGCTCTTAAATAAATCTCAGTAAACGTAATGCTGACTCTTCCGCAGACATTCCTCACAACTTTCCTTAAATCACCGTTCTATGCGATTCTCAAATGTTTACATAACGAATAAGCATGAAAGTTTTAAGAGTATTTTTTTGATACTCATCAAATATTTTAATAGATTTTGAATAGTTTTTAATGAAACTTTATTACAGATTCTTTCTCTTGACTTAAAATGTATTTTTCTATATACAAAAATATTGAAAAGCTCTTAAATAAATCTCAGTAAACTAAATGCAGACTTTTCCGCAGGCATTCCTCACAACTTTTCTTAATAAATATTAAAAAAGATATAATAATGAATTTTCTTATATCGAAAGGCTCTCAAATAAAGAGTACTAAACTTAAGTGCTGAACTTTCCGCAGGAATTCCTCACAACTTTCCTTATGTTATTCTTGTTATGTTATGCGGCAAATATTTAAATGGATTACGAATAACTATTAATATTATAAAAAAGAATTTATGAGAATTTTCTCACTTTAATTAAAGTGTATTTTAATGCAAGATTTATTTTTTTTTTGCGACTCAAATAATCTATTTAATTAGGAAGAGCTATAAAATGTGTCTTTAAGCCAATGCTAAGAAACTCACTAATGATATATAGCCAGAAATAGTTGGAAAGTAAAGACTGCATTGTCATATAAGAGAATCCCAAATAAGACAAACTCTTCTTTGGGGCTTTCACTAAGCGCAGCAAATTGCCAAATACAAACAGCTGCTAATTAGTTTTGTGCCGCTTGCAATTGGCAATAGGCAATCGCTTTTCCAGCAGTCATTAGTCGCCTCATGGTGTTGAGTTAACTGCCGCTGAAATGGTCAACAAAAATACCACAAAAAAACAAAAAGCAAAAAAAAATAAGAGAGGAAAAAGATATCGCGTTGTTTTCCATAAATGCGTAGGGTGCAGCCGGTTAGTTTGGCCAATATCAGATTGGTGTTGTGGTCGACAAGCAACGCCTGGGAATTGGCCAAAAAACACAAGTAAAACCAATTCGAGCCAAGTGGCCAATGAACGGTTATTGCGTGGGAGTGAGAGTTGACGATGCCCCCAAAAGGGTTAACAGGTTTTTTTTTTTTTCTCCTCGCACTGCGGGAGAGTTAGGAAGTTAAAGTTGCTGCGAAAAAAAAACAATTCATAGTGCTCTAATGCGTACATTTATTTGTCATTAAATCTGGTGGAGCTATAAAAATAGTTTCAGTATTGCCATAAATATATGGCCATAGAATGGGGCTCGGCTAATAAACAGAAAATGTGACACAATCACAGACAGACGTAGAGCAAAAGCGGCTCATTTGTTGATAACAGTGGGAGACCGAAAGAGTCAAAGAGTCTCAGAGTCTGAGTCTGAGATTGGCTACAAACCGGTTGGGGGCTAGGTCTATAAGCCAAATGCTGGGCGTGTTTTAGCCGATTTGAAATGCGAGCACGACATGGCCAGCCAGACTTAATAAGCATAAATAGCAAATTTAATTAACAAATCAAATGCAGCAAATGATAAATGACTCTCTGGCAATCGCAATCTCGCAAAACGCAGCCAAAGGGAATGCAAATGTCGATGCTTCAGCGTATTGAGGATTAACTCTACTTCTAGTTGCTATATCCTGTCTAATTCCTGATGATGATGATGATGACGCCCTTTGGTTATTCTGCTCTTTCAGTCTGTAGTCTGTGTGTTTGCGGCTTATTTACTAAATAAGAGTCACTTTGACTAATGAATCAATTTGCCAGGCCGCCAAGTTAATGATGAAGATGTGTGGACACAGTCGAGTCGAGTTGAGTCGAGTTGAGTCGCGTCATCATTGTATCCAAAGCCGAGCGTCGAGGTTGATTAGGGCGGCTCCATTAATGACAAGCCCGACAGGATATGGATACCCAGCGACGGTCGCAGACAAGTTCACATCACATGACGTCGACCTCTTTCGCTCTCGCGTTTTTGTTTATCTGTCTCTTGGCATTTGTTTGTTTGTTTGTCTGACTTTTAGATTCTGTTCGTAAGCGCTTCTCTTTTACTTGTTTTTTGGGGTCGCTTGTCAATTAATTGCAGCAAAAAAGCAACAACAGAAATGTAATGAAATCAACAGCAGCAAAGGCAGCTTGAGCAAAAGTTGAAATACCGTTTAATGCCCATTGGACACGCCCACTTTTCCCACACTGAGTGCAGCAACGCGATGTGTTGCATGGGGCAGGCAGCTCGCTTGAAAATGCGTCAAGAGTCAACTTTGACTACACACACACACTTACGCATGTGTCTGCTGTGCATGTGTGTAATTGCAGTTTTAGCTTTTTTTATACTTAACATATATACAGCATAAAGTATACCCTATGCAACAGAGATTAAAAATATATTACAGCTGTCTTTATATTGAAGCACTCTTCTCATTTTATACTTTTATATTCTTTTCATACACAAACTTCACAACTTTTGTTGTGAGACACAAACGCGTAGTTTATGATTGCCCTCAAGTAAAGATCGTAACTCTAGTTTAGACTAGAAACTTTATAGGGTATGCAGCTGCTGCTGTAAACAACTACTGTAATTATACATCATAAATATATATAATTCTATGCTCTTATGGTTTTAATTATTTAAGTTTCACCTGAAGCTCACATAAGAGAAATAAACTGGAATTTATGAATTCTGTGTCATTGAAAATACTAAAGTAGTTAACTTTATAAATTGTGGAATGTTTTACTATAAACTTTTTAAGTACATAAAACTATTCACAGTTGGGAAACATTTTAAAACAGAAGGCTAATTTGAACTTTTCTTGAAATTAGACAAATTGATTTAATAAAATGTAGAAGTATTTTTTAATTTAAAGCGGATTTTCTAGAATTTTTTTGACAAAAGATAAACTATAAGCACTCCATAGCACATAAGTTAAAATATTTATAGGGCCTTTAATTATCGACACTAAAGAACAAAAAAAAAAAAACTAAGATATACATATGTATGTATATTAAGAAAACAAAAAAAAAATATATGCTAATATTATAAGAATTCAAAAAAGCCTTTAAAACATTTAAATAGGAGGAACCTTTTGATAGTTCATTAATTTAAAATATTTTCCTAAAGAAAAAAAAAAACATTCAAAGATTCGCATTAAGAGCTTTTAAGAGTTTTCTAAAATTAAATAAACATCTTAAAAAAAAAAAAAACAGGAAAAAAATATTAATAGAATGAGCCTTATTTGTTCTTCAGAAAAATAGAAAAACAATATTTATAGAAAAAATATATATTTTTTCTTAAGAAAAACAGAAAAATGAAAATATTAATAGAAATAAATTTTGTTTAACATAATAATAGAAAGAACATTCCCATATATTGACAATGATCAATTAGACATGTTTTTAAATGATAAAAAAGTATAATAGTACAAAATTGTCCCTGAAACGTCTTTTTACAATAGCAATTAAAAAAGTTATTAGGAATTATCTATACCAAATTCGCCCATACAAATGGTTCTTCTTCTCCTTTCTACCTCCTCAATTTACACAGGGTATTTTCTAGTTGAGCAACACATTCTGCTGACTTCTTTAGTTGTTAGCTTTTGCATTTTGTTTGCGTTGTGTCTGCATCTCGAGCTGAGTTGCGCTGAGCTCAGTTGATTGCAGCAAAGAGCAGCTGCGACCCACGCCACATTGTTGTTGTGTTGCCATCTCCCTCCCACACTCACGCACGCACACCAACTCTCTGACTATGTGCCATCTCCCTTGCACTGTCTGTGAGTCATTTCTATTGACAATTTGTCATTTTATGCACTGATTAATAAATTAAAAGTTTCCCTTCGTTAAGTTTTGTTCAGCTAACACGACATTTTCTTTCTCTTTGCTGAGTCAATGCGAAAAGCGCAAAAGAACATAAAAAAAAATATAGAGTATACAAAGAACAAAAAGAAGAAAAATTGAAAATTGTCTGAGCGAAAATTTGCAGAGTTTGCGCAACGCTTGCGACAATGACAATTTTTGTAACATTGATTTTTAATTATTTTCGTGAATTTATAATTATGATTTTCAAGAGAAGCGCGAATTTTGCAAAGAAGTTGGAATTTCGCCGTACGTGCCGCTATTTGAGGCAGCTATTTTAGGGGGCACGTGCCGCAGATTGTATTATAGAATATAAGGAGCATCTAATAAACAAGTTTTTTGCCTGCTAGTATCCAAGACTTTGGGGCATGCAGCAGACGCGTGCGGCAACAACCGAAGCAGCAGCATTTTCCAGCTGCCTCGCTAATCGCTTGCGTAATCTTAAACGCGTCGCGGCAATTGAAATGGATTGCGCTCTGGACTCCGACTTCGACTGCGACTTGGATGCTACCTGGTGGTGATAATGATGATGGTGTTGCATGGTGGTGATGCAGCTGCTGCTAAGTGGTTGCTGGAGCCTGTTTTTTGGGGGCAGCTGTCGATGCGAATGCAGCTCGCTTCTGACCCACAATCGATGCTCAAATTTCATTGCATTTCTGCGCATAATTTTTATCCACATTTTTTTCTTTTTCCTTTTCAATTAAATTTTATGCCATGCCACAGTGTCTGCCACAGGCTGGCTGCCCACACTTGCCACACTTGCATTTGTGTGTCGCTACCCAAGAATAGCAATGCAGCTAATTGCGGCGAGCTGCGCAAAAATAAAGACAACTTGCAGCGGATTAAAGCGTAGACAGAAAGTACAAGGGGAGTGGAGGGGGTGCCTGCAACAGGAGGCTCCACTGATGCTGCAGCTGATGCTGATGCTCTGTGCGGTGCCGTGGGTCATCATAAAAACATTATGGCTAGGCGCGCAAAAACAAACAAGAGCTGCGCCAAGCAGTTGAGTTCCATGGTATTTTTTCAAAGGAATTACAAGCAGAAGGGGGAGGGATAAAGGGGGGGACACAGAGGGGAAGCCAAAGCAGCTGCAGATGCCACAATGTCAACGTCTTCGTTGTTGGCCCCGCGTGTGCGTGTGTTTGTCACTGCGGTTTGACAGGCAACATGCGAGAATTTGATGAGCAATGCACTCTATTTGTGTCTCGCTCTTTCGCTTGCAAACTTATTTAGTATGCTACACTCTTCACTCTTGTCTCCTTCTCTCATGCTTTACTTTACTCTCCACCTAGCACTCCTTACTCTACTCTCCCACTCTTCAGTTGACTCTCTACCTAACACTCCTTACTCTACTCTCCCACTCTTTGCTGTACTCTCCCGCTCATCACGCTACTCTCACACTCTTCATGCTGCTCTCCACTCTCCCTCTCTGTCTATTTGGGTGGGTGTGTTTCACTTGCATTGGGGGTCGTCGTAGCCATAACAAAAGTCTCCACTGTGCAAATGTGTGTTTGTGTGTCTGTGTGTGTGTGCAGCCAATACACTCGCACAAAGGTCATGTCTGCCTATTGTTGCCGTCACGCCGAACACGTTTTGCACTCTGCGATTGCAGCGCACAGCACAGGTGTCTCTTTGTCCCCTCTGTCTCCAACTTCTGGACCCAGGGGTCTGATCAATGGGCGAATGGGCATTGGGCAGTTGGGACACTTTGCGACAGCCAGACAGTGGAGCAAACTGCACGAATGCCGCCACCGCCGCCGCCTGCATTGAGGCAACCTGCAACTGTGCGATTGGCTTTTTTTTCAGCTGTCAGCTGTCAAAAGTCTCAGTTCTCGTTCTCTTTCTCGTTGTTGTTGTTGTTGCACTTAGCGGTTTGGATTTATTTGCAAGAACCGCAACTTGTGGCATTTATTGTTATGCCTATTGTTTAATGTTTATTATTTATTTTGTATTTATTTGTAGAGCACGATTGTGACAGCTAGCAGACAATAATTGTGAAGGTAACCAGCCTGACAAACAAAAGCTGCTTGCTATGTGCTGCATAATTTCTTGCTATGAGACTTAAGGCGTGACTTTAATCTATCAATAACTTAATTTATAGGAATTTAAGAACAATACGAAGAATTTTTGCTCAATAACTTGAGAAAATGTGAAAAATATTTTTAAAAATGTGTAAAAAGAAAATAAGTTGTAAATTTATTATTTATTGAAAATAAATAAATTAATTAAATGTAGTTATGGAGCAACATTAATATAGGAACAAATGTGTATGGGTCAAATTAGTTATTGATTAAAAAGTTTTCTTAACAAAAAAAAAACTATAATTTATTGATTAATTATTATAAGTAGTAGAGATTATTATTAAAAATTTCCAATTCTGGATAATTCAGAGCAACTATGATTTAATGTATTTTCAGGAAATCTGTATTAATCATATAAAAGTTTCAAGAGCCTAATATCTTTATTAAGCCAGCTTCTGTGTAAAAGAGATATTGTACAAAAACAATAATTAAATCATTTCTCACAACGCAAAACAAACAGATTAACTAAAATTCTGCAGAAAATAGCGATTTGCATAATCATAGCCAAACAAATGAGCAATTTATTAAGTTGTTTTCTTTTGCGTATTTACCTCCAACTTGGCTACTGCTCAGAAACCGAAACTGTGCCACGTTTTGGGGCAAAGTAAAAGGAGTCGACGAGTTACGCACTGCGTTGTCGATGTCGATGTCGATGATGTGTCATCACTTCAAACTGAGTCAAAGTCAACAAGAAGCATTTACGATAGCTTAACATCTCAATGGCCAAAAGTAATGAGCAAACACTTTTCAATCGGATCGTGTCAACAATAATGAGTATGAGAAATGTGTAACAAGAGGCAGCGACGTGACTTTGATGTGGATGCCACAACAAAGAAGTACGAATATTATGAATACTATATACATATGAACAGCTGTCAGTTGGGCTGTCGTTAGCTTGTAATGCAATTTTAATGGCAACATCGACAACATTTTTTTTTTTTTGTTTTATGTTTTTGGCCGAGTTTCAACCCTGACCTTCTTTTACAGTTTACAGTTTGTTATTTTTTCGCATTCATAATTTATTGCGTGCGTCTTTCATTTTCGCATCGCATCGCATCGCATCCATAATTAAAATGTTTGCTGCAAGTCGCACTTTTTAATGGGCAAAGATATAAACGATTCTGTTGTTGGCTTTTAAGCCAAAACGCTGACCACCCGGTGCGGCAATGTCGGCAAATTTGGCATCGCTGGGGGCGACTCTTCAACTTTTGTTAATTATCGCGATAACGCAACATGTTGCCGCTTGCCACACAACTTAAAGAGACAGCCCCCGTCTCTTTGTTTTGTCCACTCTTTGCATATAATTATTGTCATAATCTACAAATTTCGTTATTTATTTCTCGTTTTTTTGGCAACAGCTGACGTTGGCCTTTTGATGACGCCGTCACTCTCGACTACTATCAACTTTGACCTCATCCATTTTATATGACAGACAAAATATGCTTGCCTTGTGATGGATGTTCGCTCATAAAGCTCATCAACAGCGCCATGCAGCCACTACTAATGAGCTTCCATGCAGCAACAAGCGCAACCAGCAGACAGGTTATAAAAAAAAACACAACCCAACTGAAACAACAACAACTAAAAAACCGACACTATCATATTTTATAACCCATAAAATTGTCTATAGCGCAGGCGCTGTGTGATCTGTGGGGTCAGCTGTGGGTTGGAGGGCAAACCACACATAAAACACAAACTCATTAAAACTCACCAAAATGCGTAGAACTTGCGCAAACCAACAAAAGCTGACTGCTTCGAAAAATCACTTTGACATTTACGCCAAGTTTGCTTGCTGTTAATTTAAATTCGTATTTTTACTAGTTTTAAATGCTAGCAATTTAGCAGCAACTAGGACAAAAGCTGTCAGGGTGGCCAATTACTTAAAGCTACTTGCTATAAAACAGCTCTGCTTGCTATGAAACTCAGTATCTATTTAGTATTCTTCAAAACTGTCAGGGTGGCCAGTTACATCTAGCTACTTGCTATAAAACAGCTCTGCTTGCTATGAAACTCCGCATGAATTGTGATGGCCTCAAAAGTATTTGAATTGTTCTTTTCTAAGGTAACAAATTTAAGCTAATTATTCTTTGACTTTTAAAAGTTGCTGCTTATTTAAATATAACATATTTTTTGTTTGTTTTAAATGTTAGCTATTTAGATGTTGTTTCAAACTTTGTCAGCTATTAGCATTCCCTTGATTAGCTTTGCCTAGCTGCTTGCTATGCAACTTATGCAAGTTTACATTTGGGAGCTGTGTATTTCAGTAAAATCTTTGACTTGTACTAATTGCTGTTAATATTAATGAGCCATATTTTAATGTATCAGTTCTAAAAGTTAACTTCTTGGCTACAGCTTTCAGCTTTACGTAATTCCTCTAATCAGATCTGCTGAGCAGCTGCTTGCTGTGAAACTGCTTTGCTTCTTTATCTGACTGCTACGCAACCTATCATTTATTCATTAAAACAATCTCCACAAATTTCAGTTAAGGTTACAATTGAAAGCTGTTTATTTCAGCACAATCTATGACTTGTGATAGTTGTTAATTTCAATGTTTATTTGTACTAGTTTTAAAATAAAACTATTTGAAAATCACAATACTTTTTTTTTCAAATTCTCTAAATTGTTGTATAGCTGCCTGCTACGCAACTGTTGGCTTACAGTTTTGTTTCTCTAAAAGGATTTGCACTATTTTCATTTAAGGTCACAATTCGAAGCGTTTATTTTTGAGCAACATAGTTGCTGCTGATTTATGTCTGTCTTTTTTTAGAGTTTTAAAAATTAACAATGCAATGTGTCAAATGCCGAAAGTTTTCAAACCGTTCAGCTATAGCTGCCTGCTACGTAACTGACAACTTGCATTCTTATTTCTCTAAAAGGATTTACACTATTTTCATTTAAGGCTACAATTTGAAGCTCACCTTTAACCTTTGTCTAACTGTCAGTCACTCATTTAGCTTGCTGCTGCTGCTGTTGTCTGTCTAATTGAATTGCATTGTGGTCTTAGTACAATATAAATAAATAATAAAAAAAGAAGAAATATGAAATCTTCTAATTGGCAGCGCTCGTCGCCGTCATTGTTGGCACGTTGTTTGGCATGCAGACGCAGCAGCAATTCTCTTCACTCCTCTGCTGATGCTGCTGCTCACCTGGGAGCTCTGCGGCCTCGGCATGCATTTCCTTTTTGGGCTCAGGCAGCAGCAACAGCAGCGACGACGTCGACGACGCATAGAAATTTTCTTTATAAATCAGTTGTTGTGGCTCGTTGTTGTTATTGTTGTTGCTGCTGTTGTTGTTGTGTTCGAGCAACAAGCAAAGTACAAAGCAAGTTGTTAAAATTCCTGTTTAAAGTTTTGTACGCACATGCAACAAGCTTTTCCCCCTCCCTCCAGCACTTGCCTCCTTCCCTTTCCAATGTTTGTCCATGAAGCCAATAAGCAACATCAAAGGAAGCTGCTGCTGCATGTTGCCTGATGCATGTTTGCATTAAAGACGCATTTTGTTTGCCCAGATCGAAGTGGAGACGACGCGTCCGCAGCGTGTTAGAATACACAACATGTTGGGGCCACTCATAATCAGGTTTTAGCCATGGCTCTAAGCCAAAGGGAATCGTTTCTCGTAGTTCTTCCTCTCGATGCTCTGTGTCTCGTCTTGGGCCAATGTTGGCGTTGGCGTTTTTGGCCCCAACCGCTTATTGACTTGGCTGCACATGACTGCACAAAAGAGCAGCAAAGCTGTGGCTGCTGCTCAGGTGGGCCAAGGCTAGGGCGAAGCTAACTAAACAATTATGGCAACGGCCTCGCGATCGCCAAGCAACAACAGCAACAAAGATGATGATGACGATGTTGCCAACGGCTGCAACATCCTCCATCTCCATCTCCATCCATCCCCAACTTTAGCCTCATCCACATCCACATCCATCTAACTATCGCTCGTATCTATGCATCTATAGTTATTTGTATTATTATTTTGCGTTGTTTTTTGCTGCGTGTTATTCTGTTGCTTGCTTGCCACACTGCCACACAGCAATATCTCTCTCTCTCTCATCTCTCTGCCTGCCTCAGTTTCAGTGCAACTTTTGATGCATTCACATGTGTACTCTGTGTTTGTACCGCCCTCTCTTTCTCTCTCCATAGTCCTCTCTCTCTCACTCACTCTCGACCATTGTTGCCTTTCGGTTTTATTTATAGTTAAAGCTGCTTTAACGCTCCTTCGGATCCGTTCGTTGGCTCCGTTTGGCCGGGTTAGTCGCTCTGCTCTGCTCAGCTCAACTCTTCTCTGGCTTGCTTGATGATGCTTGGCGAGCTTAAAATCATCATAAATGCATGGTTACACATACTATGCGCAGACAGCGAACGCAATGCTGAGGCGACTCAACGCAACGCAACGCGATGCAGCGCAGTCAGCCAGCTAGACACACAGACAGCCTTAGACAAGCGAGGGTGGCAATGAAAGTTGTGACAGCTCAGTTTTGTAACTATGTAAAATTAACTCTAAACTGTAATTTCAAATTAAATAAAGTAAAGTCTCATTAATGTATTGCCTATTTGTCCTTTCATTAACTAGTTCCTAGGTCCCTAACATAGACATAAATTGGCATTTACCCCGAAGTCAGCTCAAATGCCAAAATACCATCTAACATACATTAAATAAAGTAAAATTTAATGAAACTCGAATATTCCAGATATTACAATCGAAGCTTAAAAACTATTTAATTGAAATGAAAATGTATGTTTTATTGGCTTATTATTTAAAAAAAAATGAAAATTACACTCTTTTAAAAAATAAATATCAGATTAAGTAAAAGAAAAGACATCCACATATTACATATCGTCATCAAGTTTTCTCCATTTTTTTTTGATATAAACAACGCCTTGGCTTTGGGTTAAAAAAGTATGCAGAAACTGGCATTTGCAGAAACTTAGGTTTTAAAGAAAATTCATAGCATGTTTATAAATGATAATATAATGTATAAAGCTATAAAGCTAACGTTTATTTTTAAATATAAAATGTGTATTATGTACTAAAATGTTTCTTTATTGAAATTTTTCATCTATTCTATTTAAGACAATGTCAGAAAATCCAATACAATTAATCACTTTTCCCATCTAGCAGCTCAAAAGTATTATTTTCTTAAAAGCATTCTAATTTTTATGAAATTTAGTAAATAGTGTGTGAATATAGCAACAAAAGAAGACTAAGATTTTTAGGATTCATAAATTAGAACAGAAGATACAAAACTTTGAAGTTAGAGTTTTAAACTCGAGTTACAGCTTTGCTCGTCAGTGTAAATTTTTCTTGTTTTTTGCTACTAGAGTAAAATGGAATTGACTTTTTTGATGACTTTTTGAAGCCACCCTCGCAACTTGTGCGCTTGTTGTGGTGCAATACATGGAAGTTAATGTTCTGGGTGAGTGGGGCTGCATTTTAGTTTTTATTTTCGTCATTTTCAAGAGATTCTTTTTTGCTGCAGTTGCCGATGTTATTGTTGTTGTTGCTGCTGCTGTGTGTGTTTGTTGTTGCCGCAGAGCATTTCTTTTTGCATTGCGGTTTTCACGTGTTGCTATTTTTGCAAGCTTTCCCATTTGTTGCTGCTGCCGATGTTGCTGTAGCTGTTGTGGTTGTTGTTGTCATGAATAAACAGCATAAAAAAGCAAATGAAAATAAAAACCATAACAAAGAAACCGAAACGCAGTCGCAATCGCAGTTTTCGTTTTAGTTTTTAGTTCGTCCGCCCGCCTTCAACTGCTGACCCCACGCGCTGCCCACGAAGACGTCGCCGTCGCTGTCGCCGTCACCGCTGTCTGCAGTCTGCACTCTCTGCCGGCGTCGCTGCTGGCGTTGCAGTCAGTGCAGAGCTGTGCTAATAACTCAGCATTTGTTTCAATTTCTGATGTTTTTTTTTCGTTTCTTCTTCTACTTCCATGTGTGTTTTGTGTTGTTGTTTTGTGTTTGCTTGCCAAATGTTTTTTTGTGTGTTTTCTTTTTTGTTTTAGCAAGTTTGTTATTTATTCTACACATTTTTTGCCCTTGTTGCTGCCGGTTTTAGTTTTTTTGTTTCTTTTTCTTGCTTTGCTAAATTATTTTCTGGTAGCAACATAAATACACATATAATTTATCAACTTGGCTTAGAGGGCAGCTTTAACATTCTTTTCTTTTCGGATTTTTTGTTTTGTTGTTTTATTGTGTGCCTCTTCTTTTTGTTTGTTTGCTTTATTGTGTGTCAGCTCGTTTATCAGACTTGAAAACATATTGAACATCATCACTTAATAATATTGACACTTTTTTCGATTTTTGAATACACATTTTTCCCTCTTTCTGGAGATTGAACATATTATATTTTCATTTGAATAGCTATTTTAGTTGCCGTCTCTATCATCGTCATCATCATCATCATCATCAGCGCCCACGATTACGAGCCGAAAACGAGCCACGCACACAATCAGCAAATTAAGTGATTATGTTAACCGGTTGTTCTTGTTGCTCTTGTTGTTGCCGCGGCCTCAAAAGCCGGGCCCAAAACAGAAATTTACATGAAAATTAACTTGTTATATGGCAAACAACTCCAACAACAATAAAAGCAACAACAACAACAGCGAGAGAGCGCAAAAAACCGAACTGAACTGAACTGAACGACAATTTAAAAGTTAAGACAACGCACAACTCAAAACCAAACAGACAGTTCGCTGCTGCTTCCTCTTCTTTGCTAGCTCCAATTTTGTTTCACTTCCCCACTTTACGTACGCTTCCTCTGCCTCCTCTTTCACCTACTTCTTCTACTCTTCTTCCTCCGCTGCCAACTCCTCTTCTCTTCTTCCAGCTCTTGCACCACCTTTGCTCTTCCTCCTCTTCATTCTCCTACTACTTCTTCGCTTCTTCCGCCTCCTCTTGCTCCCACTAATTCTCTTCCTCCTCCTCTTTCACCTACTCCTTCTTTCAGCTCTTTGGAGTCGGCAATAATTTTGTATAATTTCGAAATTAGAGCTCATCACCAGCCCATATCAAAGTCCGTCTCCCTCTCTTTCTCCCTCTCCCTTTTCGTACTTCTTTCTCGCTCTGTTTGCTGTTCTACCGCTCTTCAAGCGTACGTATCTGTGGCCATGGTCTGTTGCCTGTTTCTGTTTCTGCTCCAATATTGGCAGCAACTACAGAACATACTTTATAGTAAAATTGCGCCTTTGATCCAAAGTGGTTGTCCCTCTTTTTTCTTTCCAAGATTAGATAAAACCCCGATAATTTGCATAACTCCACCGACTGTGGGAACGCATATTGTATTTATTTAAGCATTACAAGTGATATCTAGTCATGAATCAGACACGAATTATCACAAAGTGTTTCAAACAAACGTTTTTATTCTATTTTTATTATGTTAATAGTTTTCGTTTGTTGTCGTTAAATAATGCCATGATATTATTATCAATTGATTCAACTAAAAATCAATTAAAAGTTTTGTAGTTTGAACGTATTCAATTTAAATATAAGCTAATAATTTATCTACAGCATTAATCTACTCAATTGAAGTATGAGAGTTAACTGTTAATTGGATTTTTTTATTATGTGAAAACTTTTGCCATAAGAAATGTATTTCATAATAAAAGTTTATATTAAATATTAATTCATAATAATTATTCTTTATTTTTAGTTATGTGCAAACATTTTCTATTTCTTATAAAGTTTACAGGAAATGTTAATTATAATAATTAAAAGGCATTTAATTATGTAAAAACTTTTCCTTTTTTGATATGAAAAGTATATAACAAAGTTTAATATAAATTTATATAAAAAAATTAAAAATATCTAAAAGTTTTCTATTTAATATGAAAAATATGACTTGAAAATTATACAAAAAACTGTTAATACAAATGTATATATAAATTTAAAGTTATTTAAAAGCGTTTTCTATTTCATATGAAAACTGTATAAGAAATATTAATATTAACAATAAATATATAAAGAACTTTATAATTATCTGATCTTAATATAATTTGAAGTTAGACAAGTTATTATTGAAATATATTGAGGAATTGTGACAATTACATACTTTAATTCCTAAGCAGTTTTTTCTTTAATCATTATATTTAAAGGCTCTGAAAATCAATCTTTATTAATTTAGAAGATCTGTCTATTTTCCTAAATTTTCTTTTTTTTTCTTTTTAGCTTCTAAAATTGTGCTTAGTTTATTTAAAAAGAGTGTTGTCTTTTCTCTGATTTTTTTTTTAAATATCAATGGCTATTAAATTCATGCCTTATTTATTTTCAAAGTGTTCTTCACTATCAAAAACTTCAACTTAAATAAATACTGTCTAACAATAAATGCCAAATTGACAATGTAATTCTCAACAGTTGTAATAAAAATGCTTTAAATTCGCAATTAAAAACAATCAGCAATTGTTTAATTTAGTTGTTGCGTGATCACATTCAGCGCAACTAAAACGTGCTGACAAAAAAAACTAAAAATCAAGCGCAAAACTTTTCTTTTGGCCAACTTTGTTTTTCCGGCAAAAGTTTTGATGCGTTGATAGCAACAAAAATGCAACAAGCTTAAACATTACATAAAGCAAATAAAATGAAACAACAAAAAACAAGCACAAGGCCAACAACGATAAGAGGCCAAAAGCAGAGCTAAGAAAACCGTTGAAACCGTTGCCAATCGCCCTTTAAGCCTAAGTTCTTCCATATGAAGCGCACGAACTTCAGAGCATATTATTTGTATTTATTTTTTTTCGTTTTCGGTTTTTTTTTTGCGACTTCCGTCACAGAAATTTTTAGATTTTCAAAATATATTTGCAACACGTAGCAGGCAGCACGTAGCACATACAACAACTGAAGCTGTCTGAAGAACTAATCTCTAAGCTGACAAAGTGGGAAAGAAGCTGCTTCGGCTTTGACTCTTTGTCTCGTTTAATTCAAATTAGCCGCGTTCTCTATGAAGCGAACTCGTTGATGTCTCAGTCGATGGGCTGTTTTAATTCAATATGCATATAGCTACAGATATCTGTATCTGTATCTCTATCTATCTATCTGTAGCTCGTTGTGTGTACATATGTGTATCTCTTAGCTATTTATATTTATTTGGTCGGCTTCTTTTTATACCCGCCACCAATGGAGTGTAGAAGGGTATTATAAATTTGTGACTCCACGAACACACAGAAGGAGAAATCGAGCTTCAGTATATACTATATACTATACTATTACATTTTAAATATACTTTACAGTGCAGTATATGCCAAATTGTCAGTCAAAGCAACTAAGAGGCTTTTTGCTCATACAAAAGTATTTCATAAAAATATAGTATTATGAAAGTAGTATGTACTATTTCAACATACCAAATATAGCCTTTTTATATTTAGTATTTTTTCGGTATATTAATTCGGTATATTTACACTTTATGGTATATTTTAAAAGTAATAAGTAATATATCAACATGCCAAATATAGCCTTTGGTATATATTTTAGTATTTTTGTGGTATATTAATTCGGTATATTTAAATAAATACCGCACCAATTTGCTTTAATTTAAAATGGTTAGCAATTTATGATATATTTTGAAAATAGTAAATACTATATCAACATACCAAATATAGTTTTTGGTATATATTTTAGTATTTTTGCGGTATATGAATATGGTATATTTTAAAATGAATACCCCAAGTAAGTATTATATCAACATACCAAGTATATCCTTTGGTATATATTTTAGTATTTTTGCGGTATATGAATATGGTATATTTTTAAATTAATACCCCCAGTACGTACTATATCAACATACCAAGTATAGTCACTGGTATATATTTTAGTATTTTTGTGGTATATTAATTTGGTATATTTTAAAATGAATACCGCACTATTTTGCTTTTATTAAAAATGGTTACCAGGTATCTCACAGTCGAGTGTGCAGCTTTCTTACTTGTTGGTATTTCTTATGCTGCGACTCTTAATTTATGACCACATCGCCATTATAATTCTCACTCTGTCAGGCCGCTATCGCTCTCTCTATCTCTATCTCTGTCTCCAGTGTCTTTGCCATTCGCTGTCTCTCTAATGTTTATTCAAATTGCAAAACGTTCTTTTTCTAGCTCGACAATTTCTTGAACTCTGAGCTCTTGTCTGGGGCAAGCGCAAGTCTCGTCTAGACGACGGCCAACCAAGGAAGGAAGCCTCAACACACAAGCTGCACTTGAACTTGAGACGACCCCCCACAATGGACACATGGAAGTGGCCAAAACCAAGGGATGGATTCTGCATGCAACCCACATGTGTACAAATTCTAAACACAAAAAAAAAAATCGCAAAAACAAAACATATTCATGAATGAAATGAAGAGGGAGCTGTTAAGTAGCCAGACAGACAGACAGACAGACAGACAGATGGAGGCAGACACCTTTGTTTGGCCAAACGAGAGATCTTGATGTCTGGCTTAAAACGAAGGGGTGCTTAGTGTCTGACTGTGGCAGCTCTCTTCAGCCTCTATCTCTCCTTCTCTCTCTCTGCTTGCAACTACTATTGTCATGCTTTTAATTACAGATTTCTATTGGCATTTGTTATCTATGCTGTTGCCAGTCTATTTTTATACAACACAAACTCTCAGCTGAACTTCCTCAATTGCTTGGCAGTCAGCTGAGAGTTGAGTTTGTCTCGTCTGCTAATTGAAAGTTGAGCACAGTGCGTATACTTAATATGCTTGCAGCTGCTGCTGCTGCTGCTGGCAACTTTTGTCAAAGTAGCTTAATGCTAATGCAATTGGCACGTGCCTTCAGCCATATTACACTATCACTATCACAGCTACAACATCATTATTGTTGTGCTCTGTAACGAGGAAGCTTAGCTCTATCGTTCTATCTCTCTCTTCCTCTCTCTGTCTCTTACAAGGCCACATGAACATGAGCTGCAAATCTAATTAATATGCATGTCTCTTACGAACACAACAAACAACAACGAACAACAACAACAACGAGAAATGTGTTTGCCAAAAGTTCATTTCATCTTTTCTGGCTTCTGTTGCTTGCTTCTTGTTTTTGGCCTTAAGCCTCAGCTGTATGTTTGGCCAATCATTATAATGCTCTGATAATAAAATATAATAGTTGACTTTTGCGTATCTCTGTTACAGCTGTTGGCTTTAAGCTGCCTTTGCTTAGTTTAACAATGCAATGATAACGAAAATTGTTTATTATTTTGTGCACTAAACTTGCTGCTACTTACAATTTGATATTGTTCTACATATATTATGCAATATTCAACAAACTTATGCAATGCTTACATTGGCAATCAATTACACAAATTCTAATTAAATAAGGTTTATGCAAGTTTGTAAAGTGATGAGAAATTTCAACTTTGATTTAAAATTCATTTTAAGGTATAAATTAAAACTTAAATATCTATCAATTCACTTGATTATTATTTCTTTATTGTTCTTATTTTATTATATTTAGCTAAATAAGTTTGAAAACATTCGACAGACATGATAATCCATTAACAAAATTCTAATTAAATAAGGTTTATCTAAGTTGGTTAAGTGATGAGAAATTTCAACTTTGATTTAAAATTCATTTTAAGGTATAAATGAAATATCTATAAATTCACTTGATTATTATTTCTTTATTGTTCTTATTTTATTATATTAAGCTAAAGAATTGTGAAAACATTCGACAACATTGATAATTTATTAACAAAATTCTAATTAAATATGGAAATTTCAACTTCGATTTGTAAATAAAATTAAAATATAAATATCTCTAAAATATGATAGTTTTAATAAGTTTTTCTATTAGTTTATGTGTTTTTGCTTTATTTCATTTAGTTTAACTAGTCTCCAAATATTCGACAAATTTCAGTAAACTGACGAAGAAGGAATTATAAATATTTTATTGCATAACTTAATCATTTTATCAGATCAACGCTAAAGTATAAACTAGAACGGGAATATCTTTAAATTTTAAAGTATTTTGTATCTTTCAATATTAGGCAAAATTCATTTTATGCTTAAATTTCGAATAAGAAGAAATTCTGATTATTGCATCACAAAATTTAAATTTTCGAATTTCAAAATACTAAAATTTAAGCTAGAAAGGTAAGATATATACATTCTGATTTTATTAGTTTAAAAACACTTTGTGCTCAATATGATTTTACTAAACTAAGACTGTTTTATTGCATAACATTAAAATTATAATAGATCAGCATAAGTCAACGAATGTAATCAGTTTCCCACACACTTTTAATAAAAATCGCTTGAGTTTGCATTTCATATGGAAACCCAGGAAACATCACGATCCTGTTGTGAATTAAAATTCCTATTTTGAGAGGCTATTGTCATGACTTGAATATCTAAAATGTAAAGCCAAAGTGGGACGGGGGGGGAACATTAAATCACGCCCTTGTAGAGTGGGCCTAATGCGTTGTCATTTGGTTGCTGCTCTAGTTAATGTGCTTATTATGCCAACATCAAGTAGCTTGCAACACACACACATACTTCAGGTCAATGTCGATAATTTGTGTGTGTATGTGTGTGTATGTGTGTGTGTGCGTGGCATGTAAAACGCCAGTTGAATTGTCAATTTGAAACAAAATGCAAACACACACACGTGCAACATTAACACACATTTAAATGACAGACAACAACGAGAAAAGTTGTCAACTGTCAAATTTAATCATGGATATTATAAAAGCAGCCACAGCCACAACAACAACAACAAACTGATTCAACATAAGCAGATAGATAGATATGTGTAGATAAAACACAAGCAAAACACGACCAAAAACAAAGCCAAACAAATCAAAACAAAGTCAAACACAAAGCAAAACAAAGCAAAGCAAAGCAATAAAGCAAAATTTCAAATAATGTCAAAGTGTCGTTTAGATTTCATGTTATACACTGCATTTTAGGGTATTTGAGTGATTGTCACTGCTTATGTGACACATTCTATTGATTTTTGCACTAATTATTTTAATCGACTCCAACTGCAATTTGCAGCTGCTTTGATTGACAGCGTAAATGGTAAGTGAACAAATCGAGTTCAGTTAATTTAATGCATAAATATTGCAAAATACAACAAGTTAATAATATAACAGTTAAAATAATTTAATGCACAAATATTGGAAAAGATAAAGAATAGAAAATAGCAATTTGAAAACTAGAAAATTGAAATTTCAACTACAATTTCATTAATAAATGTTAGCACTGAAACATTTTCAATAACTGAGATATAAATTATTGAAAATTGTTAATCTTAGCAGAAGAATTTCACAGGGCATCATTTTGCAAGATACATAATTATTATGAAGTGGACATCATCGACTTAAACACAACTAAGTTTGCAATTCGCAAAAACTCAATTATTCGAAACTTTAAAATATAAATTATTTTGAAAATTCCATAATATTTTCTAACTCTAAAATAATAAATTTCATTGAAAATTTATCTACACTAAAGCTACAAATTTCATAGAACAATTTTAGCATAAAAATTGCAAATTTCATCAAACATTTTTCAACACGAAAATTTAAAATTTCATAGAACATTTATTTTCATAAAAAATGCTAAATTTATAGAACATATTCTAAAATAAAAATTGTAAAATTACATATGTTATAGAAGTTCTTTCACTAAAAAAATTGCTAAGTCTTATAAAACATTGATTTGCACTAAAATGGCTATTATACACTATTAAAATGTAAGTTTCGTAGAACATTTCTTAACACTAAAACATTTGATAATACAAAAAATTTACAAAATTTTAAGCCCTTTTTTTGACCCAAAACTGCAAAATGTCATAAAACATTTCATATCAAAATTTTATATAAAAAAAAAACATTTCTTACCATACAAACAGCAAAAAATAAAAACACATTGCTTTAGAATTTCAAATTTCATAAAACATTACTCAACCCTAAAACATTTTAAAATGAAAAAAATGCTCAAAATTAAAAAATAAAAAGAACATTTTTTAGAACACAAAGAACGAAAAGAATCAAAAAACATTTGATATCAAAACTGCATAAAAAAATTAATTAAAAATTAAAAAGAACATTTTTAGAACAAAAATTGTAAAAAACGTTTGATACCAAAACTGCATAAAAACATTTCCTACCAAACAAATTGCAAAATATAATAGAACATTTCTTTGTACTAAAATTGCAAAGTATTATAGAACATTTCTCGATATTAAAATTGTAAATTTCATGATCTTATCGATCGTAAGTGGATTTTGTTATTAGTATTTTGTTTTATACTAAATAAGTTGTTTGCAAATACAATTATATACTAAAATTTACTATCATATATCATTTATAGACTTTACTAGACAAATTTGCCTAAATAAAATAAATATCTAAAATGAACTCTCCCAAAACGACTTTGATTGACGGCTGCCTAAATTGTTCCCACATTCCATTAACACCTTTTGGGATAGAGTATCAAAAAGGCGGCACACTTGAGATCAAAACATTGCTCACTTGTTGTCATGCTTCCCATAATTTTGGTTGTTGTTTTTGTTGTTGCTGACAAACTGACTGACTGACATAATTTGGTCAGGTTTGCGGCTTATGGCTTTGTCATCTCTCTCTTGTTTTTTTTTTCTGTTTTTTGGGTAATTACAGTTGAAATATTTGCACATAAATCAGAAAAAAGCGTAAACTTTTTATCTCAATGGATTTGTTTTTCGTTTTTATTTGTATTAAATATTTTTTTTGCATTACCTTTTATGCTGCGTTCGATGTTGCGGTATTACAAATGGCGTGCAGCCGCTTCCGTTTCCTGTTTTGGCGGCGTGCCGCAAAAAAATTTATCCAATTAGAATTTTGCAGCTGCGCAGGCGTCACAGCGGGAAAACTTTTCCTTTGCCTTTCTTCCTCGAAAACAATTTATTTTTATTTCAACAAATTAACAGCGAAATTTGCTTTTTTTGTAATTAAAATTTGTATTAATTTTTTTTGCACTTTTTGTTGTTGTTGGGTGAATAATTGCACTGAGAAATTTGCAAAATTTTTGCTGCACAAACTTGAACTTGTTGCTTTTTGGCACTTGATCAATTTTGTTATCTATTTGTATGCGTGTGTTTGTGTGTGTGTGTATTTGTAATAACTGTAAATTTGTTATTTTATTTTTAATTGTGTAAAACAGACAGCTGTTGACTTTTTTGAGGCACTATTTGGGGGCACAACACAAAATTTCTACGCAATAATTTGACTTTTTATTTAATTTTTTTGCCGATCAAATTTAGAGTTTGGTTTTTCGCATTTGATATTTGCGTGTGTGTGTTTTGAAATTTATCTCGTCTTATGCGAACGACGAACGAAATGCGAAAGAACAGAACGTGCGGCCGCGGCGAATTTTGTCGTACGAACGCTAAAAATCGACTGACTCGCAAACGCAGCGCGTCGTTTCACTCAAGCATCGTTGCACTCACTGCTGCTACTTTGTCACTCGAACGTTTTGGTTGCGTTCAGCGTGCAGCGAACGCGAACACGCAACACGTTGCATGTCGAACACAACGCAACGACGAACCCGTCTGATTGCTTTCCAGTTCGTTTCGATTGCCAAAACGTTTCCCACAACGTTCCGTTCATTGAGCTCACACACTGTTGTTGTGTGGGTAACCTGTTTGGCTGAGTGCCGACGACGAGTGCAAACAGGTTTCGTTTTTCTGAGTTTGAGCGCAATTTGTTTAATTACTCAATTATGCTGCCAGACCAGCGTGCGCTTAAGCGAGAGCGAGAGGGCAACACACAACATACGAATTGTGTTGTGTGTGCTATGCAATTTAGTGGTTATATTTTAGAAATTTATTGTTTTATCCAGCCGAACTTGGAGATGGAGACCTTTTTTTTTTGTTTTTGATTAGTTTACAATGTTGGCGCTGCTTTTATTACACTTTACCTGAAGCAGACAATGTTGTTGTAGTTGAGGACTTCAACTCAAAAGGTTGCGAGCGTGTGAAATTTTACCATTATTAGAGCTGTTATAAATAATCAAATGAAGCGATTGTGCAGAGGAATCAACAGTTGAGTCCTAGCTGCAAGAGAAGAAAAATAAAAGTATGATAAAGTTTTTTTTTTATTTTTCACACTTTATATCTTTCTTTAAATTTAGATTAGCAGCGCATTTTTAAAGCTACAACTTTTATTTTTGGCATATTAATAGAAAAATGTCTAATTTCAATATTCTGAAAATTTCAGCATGATTGCTTCGCAAAAAGAGTATCCATTAAAGCTCTCATTAGTCATACAGCATCTGCAAGTCGTACAAATTCACCTTCTAACAACTTTTCCAAGCAACTTGTTGCAATTTTGCTCAAACAGCAAGAGCAAAATAATAATAGTAAGATAAGGATTTTTTTTACTTTATATATTTTTTTAAATTCAACTCAGCATCACATTTTTAAAGCTACAACTTTTATTTTTGGTATAGTAATAGAAAAATGTGTAATCTTAATATTCTGAAAATTTCAGCACGATTGCCTCACAAAGAGAGTATCCATTATAGCTCCCATTAGTCATACAGCATCTGCAAGTCGTATAAGTTAACCTTCTAACAACTTTTCGAAGCAACTTGTTGCAATTTTGCTCAAACAGCAAGAGCAAAATAATAATAGTAAGATAAGGATTTTTTTTACTTTATATATTTTTTTAAATTCAACTCAGCATCACATTTTTAAAGCTACAACTTTTATTTTTGGTATAGTAATAGAAAAATGTGTAATCTTAATATTCTGAAAATTTCAGCACGATTGCCTCACAAAGAGAGTATCCATTATAGCTCCCATTAGTCATACAGCATCTGCAAGTCGTATAAGTTCACCTTCTAACAACTTTTCGAAGCAACTTGTTGCACTTTTTTGCGCAAGCAGCAAAGCGAACAGAATAGATGAATTCTGTCATTTCACTTGAACATTCATAAATATTTATGTGGGTATTCGTGGTGCATGTTCTGCGAGTGTCCCAACACCAATTCCCATACCCCCAAAAGACGAAGGCGAAGACGAAGTCAAAGCCAACAAAACTCATACCTATAACAATTTCTATGGACATTTCCATTTTCCATTTCCATTCCACGAACAACTCTTTCTCGCTCATTTTGCATCTCTCGTCAAATTCTTTAACTTGGCAATTTGTTACGGTACTTTTGCTATTTTCCACAACAGAACTGGAACCGAAACTCCTCGGTCAGTATCACTTCAGCTTCTCAGTTCCAGCTTCAGTTCCAGCTCTGTCTTTAGCTAGTGGCGCATATTTATGCAAGGCAACGTTGTCGACAAACGGCCCGCACTTAAAGAAGATGCCGCATGGGATAATGCTGCAAGATAGAGAGCGAGAGAGAGAGCGAGAGAGAGAGACGGCGAGATTTATGTGTGTGGATATTTGTGACAAGTGTCTTTCATTAGCATAAGTAAATCTTCTCGAAATCCTCAAATTTATTTGTCAACACTTGACAATTTCATTGTTGACGCTGCAAGGCGCAGCTGTAAACGATTCCCCTACGTCTTCTCCTTCTCCTTTTCCTTCATCTTCCTCTTCTTTCTCTCCTTTTGACTACAAATCATGATTTGTCTCTTGCATGTCATTTGGACATTGCCGCCTAACTGCGAGTTCAGTTTGAGCCCTTTCCCCCGTGACCAAGACAATGAATGCACTGGTCAAAGGCAAAAAGCCGTCTTCTTCGGCCTCGGCTTAAGTCAAAGCCAAATATTTGCCCACAAGCAAACAACATTAGCTTTAGCTTTCAGTTCTAAGTTTGGCTCGGTCTCAGATACCCTGTAAAACTTACTGTCTTTCAATTACACACTGAGACAAAAAGTTATAAAATCATGACTTTAATCTTAGCATCACGAATTTAGGTCTAAAAAGATGGGAAGAACATGAAAATCTTAATGTTAGAAAACATATTTAGATTTCAAGAACATTTTGTATAGAGCCCAAGTTCTTACTGAAGGCAGGAAAATATCTTATAGTTATAGTAGTGAAAATCTTAGTGTTAAAAATCATTAGTTCTTATTGATAACAATCATATAGTTTTTGGTTTACAAAGTCAAGTACATAAAATGTTAAAAATCTTGATTTCAAGAACATTAGATACAAGAAACAAGTTCTTATTGATAAAGGGGAAAAAATCTTTAAAGGAAAAGTTTTAGGATCAAAATAACTTATTATAAAAAAATATCACATTATATTTTATGATTTATTTTTATATTTTATTCAACTAGTGCATTCAGTTATTCAGTTGTATGCTAGTCACTCTACTTAAGATATACTTATCATAGATCTTCTTGATCTCCTTTCTCATACTGGAATAAAAAATAATTAGCACAATCTCGACTAACTGAGCTATGAACGAAAATAATGAAATCTAAATAAAAACTTCATAGAAATTTTCGATGGATTACAGATTACAGAATTTAGTATTTTTGACCTTATTTGGAGAATTTTGCATTTTTCAGTCTAATATTCTTATTTGTTCTTAAAGAGTTCTTATTTTAACAACACAATTTTAAAGACGAAAAAAATTTTTTTTTTTTTTTCATTTCAGAAACTAGTCTTTTTTAGAACACAACTATTGTGCACTTCAACTTATCTTTATTCAAATTTTTTGGATCTTTTTTGTAATAAGAATATTTGTGTTAAATATATAATATAACATTTTTGTTCTTGAAATCAAGATATGGTTTCTAATATTATAATTTTCATATTGTTGCCGCACTTTTTAGCCGCACTTTTTTCTTCGTAGTAAGACCAAAATTATAATTTTAGAACCCTTTTTTTTCAGTGTTGATGTCTTAGCTCCTCAGCTTTCTTATCTGGCTTATCTGCATAGTGTCAACGTTGTTGTGGTCATCAACATCATCATCGTCGCCTTGGCATTATGGCCAACACTTCATTACCAACAACAAAAGCCGTGGCCATTCATTAGCCGCTTGCTGTAAAAAAAAGTTGGCAACGCTTTCGGCTTGAACTTGGTCAAGACTGAAGACAGTATAGAGAGGGAGAGGGAGAGAGAGAGAGAGGAAGTGCATTCATAATGCTCAACTTAATCTCAAATTACTGCAAAATTCGCGCTGCACATCTTTATTTTCATTATTCCCTTTACTTTTATTTTTCGTTTTCGTATTTTTATTAAGTTGCATTTTACGGCACTTTTTTGCTGCGGTTTCGCTCGCTGGCTATTTAATATGCTTTGTTGTAAATCCAGCATTATTTTGATTGTTGCGCATTTTATTGTTATGTCAATAAGCCGGTCTTTTATGCCACCAAAATGCATCTCTTGGCCGCAACATGCAACATGCGGCATTGCGCATTTCCGCCAACTTGTTCAAGCTTTCCTCCACTTCTATCCTCTCTCTCTCTTTCCCCTCTCTCATCTGCTAATCTTCTCCCCAGAATCCTCCGATCAGTGTGTGTGTGTGTGTGTGTGGACAGGTGTGCGCTGAAGGCCATTGAAAAGCGTTTGATAGCGTCAAAGAGTGATGTATTTAATGATTTCTTTTACTAAACACGCATGTGAGGATGTTGTCTGCACAATAACAACAACAACAACAACAAATATTCTCCGTTCACTCTTGCATTTAACTTTATCGCCCAGATAAACTCATATAACTTATGCAATTTCCATTCATTCAAACTTCCTGCTCGACGCGACTTCTATAAACAACAAAAAAGTCGGCTTAGAATAAAGATCACACAATCTTTAAATAACTCAATTTACTAGTATTTAAACATTAATTTATACATTGGTATTTATATAATTAAAGCTTGGTATTATAAAGTATAGGAAATAATAATTATAATATAGTTATATTTATTAAATCAAAAAGGTTATTTCATACAAAAAAAAATAAGTAAGAGAGTTGTATATTTGTTTTTAATCTTATTGGATTCCTATAATCTCTAGGATTACTTAATAAAATACTTTAATTTATAGTTTAGATTATTTGCCAAGTTCTTGTAATATGAACTTAAGGTAAGAGTAGTACTCCTTTTATGTTTACACAGCAAATATGTGAAATCTAGTTTAATAATTTTGTAAAATGTTTTGCAAAATATTGTTGACCGCAACTTATGTTATAAAACCAAAACGTTTCTTACAATATACTAAATTAATATACCGAAAATACTAAAATATACCAATGGTTATATTTGGTATATTGATATAGTACTGCATTTGAAATATACCGTAAAGAACAAAATATGCTAGATTGACAGTCAAAGCAACTGAGACACTATTGTAAGTTTTTTGGAATACAATTTTTATCTGATCGCAAATTTTCAGAAATCATAAGGACTATAGTTGTCATTGTATGTACCAAACTTTAGCTTTAAAATACGCTTGTTATTCGATTTTTATCGATTTGATACTTAAGCTGCATGAAAATATTATATTACTTAGATTAAGGTGTTCATACGGACGGACGGACAGACGGACTTGGCTACATCGTTTTGGCAGTTGACGTTGACTACTGGGACAATACGTCCCAAAATTTTTCATTGCATACTTGGACAATACGTCCCAAAATTTTTCATTGCATCGTATTTTCTATAATTTTAATGCTAGAGCACTTGTGAAATATCCCAAACACAGTTTTAAGGGTCTATTTCATAATGTAAACAAAAAAGTAACGGTGAATATCTTCGGATTGGGATTATATGTCCCAGGATAAAAGGACGAATTCAGGATTTCCAAGTATGCAGTACATAATTATTTTTAGTCATCTTTCAGAATCTGAAAAAGGATTTTCTCTAACTATCTTTGTTTTCGAAATAAAATCCCGTCCCGAAAGGGTTAAAAATATATAATATATATATATAGCCGGAGATGACATCTTTTGTAGAGTCAAGGAGTTTTCAAAAATGATAATACTAATTAATAATAATAATAATTAGATTGTCTATTCTTAAATTAAATTTGTTGCAATAAGTTTAAAAAAATAATAAATACTTATTTTGAAATCATTAAAATCACCATTTAATTTAGCGAAAAACCAACCAAGTTTTCGATAATAATATAATTAATTGCTTATTCGACACTTTCTTATAATTTCAAATATAAAAAGTGTCTATTAAATTAACTATTCCAGACGTGTTCTAAATTTAAATGACTCGCAACAACTTCCATTTAAATTTATGAGTCGCGAGTCCCTTTTGTGCTGATCAGCTAATGGTTGACACTTGGGCAGCAAATCAATTACATATAGATAACTCAAAGTGTCAGTCCATATGGCACCTGTGCTAACTGGCTGCTGGATGTTGGTTGCTGCCACAATGTTGCATGCTGCAGAGGAGAGGAGTCACCTGTTTTGCAGGCATTTGCTTTAACAAACTTGATGCCAAATTGGGACTGCGACAATTGCTGTACATACATCATACAGAACTTTAATTGTGCCCGGCACTCAATCTTTCAATCACAGTGCAACACAGAGCAGAGGCAAGGCTGCAACGTTGCAACGATGCGGATTACATGCGGCTGACTGAGCGAACGTTGACGCTGAAGTAGAGTGAGAGAGAGAGAGAGAGAGAGAGAAGCGAAGTGGAATGAAGAATGGCAGGCAATATAATCTATATAATCATAAGAGTGCAGCATGTTGTAACATAGTCAGTGGAGAGGAGCAGCGACCGTCGCTTGCCGCATGCCGCATGCCGCACGCATTTGCGACATGTTGTCAACTCGAATTGCGTTCGACTGATTGAAGGCAGCCCAACCCAGTCCAGACCAGACAACCAGACAGAGTCTCATGCCAGAGTCCCATGCCCATCCCTGGCCATAGTCCAGGCCGCAAAGTAGGCAAAAGGCAAGTGCCACAAGACGATTTGTGGCACAGAGACAGAAAGAGAGACAGGTTTTTACTGCGCAGGGCAGGACAACTAACTAAGCCACAAGCCTCAAGCTTTGAGCCACAGCTTTAACTTTGGCTTTGACTTTCGGGTAGGCGTTGCAGATTGATCAACCGAACTCGGACCCACAAGACAGTCGCGACATTTGTCTAAGTTGCGCTGTTGTTGTTGTTGCTGTTGCTCTCCTTTCCGTTCTTGGCCTTTGCAACGTCATGTGGCCACAGGTCGAGAAACATTTCAAGTAATTTCGCCATCAATCTTGCACTTTTGCACTCGTTTGCGACAGCAACGATCGACCTTGTCCTTGTCCGCTTGCACTGCCCACTCACCTGTATGGCTGCGTTCAGTTCAGTTTATTTTGATCTTGGTGTCTCCACGATTTGCATAACTTGTCATCTTCAGCCGACGTCAAGCAGGAGGAGCAGCCATCGCCATCGCCGTCGACATCGTCATCGTCATAGCCAGCGCAGAGTTCATTGTCAGTATCAATAAATATCAACGCGCTGAGCGACAACATTTTCTGTGTCACATCACAACTTTGAGATACACTCACTAAGCAGACATTAAAGAGAATTTAGGTGCTAGTAAAAAAATCAATATGAGGTTTGGTTCCTGTCTCTATAATCTCTATTCTTTTTGCTGTACTGGTTCAATACTTAACAAAGAAATAATAAACAAAAGTAAAGTAATCACTTAGGATAGCGTTAAAATCCAATTTCTCATTTGTACGAAATTAAACAGAAAACCAAAACCTTTGTCTACCTTTAGATTATATACAAAAGTCTTTCATGCCTTTGCCAACAGGGTGTTAAAATTATATACAGCTAAAAATATTATTAAATAATATGGATGGCTACTTATATAATAGAATGTTGATTAAATAGCAGATTGTAATTGAGTTTGCCCCACTTTTTGAATTCTAATATATAATTAATTATAATTATTTATATTTTAATTGAGTTGTTTTTGAACTGCATGTTGTTTTGTATGCCAATTTACATTTTAATATGTTACAAATAAAGACGATATATTTTACATTTAAGTTTATAGTCTCTCGAAAATATTTCATATTTCTATAATTCAGCGATTCTAAATAGTAAGCAAATAGGCAGTTTTTAACATTCCAGTTTTATTGCACAAAAAAAGGTCAAGTTTTTTTTATAATAAGTGTCAGCCTCCTGGCTCTTGCCATTTCAGCAGTATCAATACACACATAAGCATATAATATCAATCATTTTTATCTTCTATTTTTTATTTGATATAATAAGACGAGGAATTTGAAAACTCCCAGTCTTAATGTACGATTAAATTAAGGAAACTGTATTCTGTACCAATTTCAGCCTCCTAGCTCTTGCAATTTGAGCTGCGGTATACTTCAAGCCACTTTTTTAGATCTTAATACGGGACCTAAAATGGTAAACATTAGAAACTTTGAAATTTCTAAATTTATTGAATGAAGAAATGAAGTAAGCTTTGTTTTGTAAAATTACAGCCTCCTAACTCGTAACATTCAAGATGTGTTTTTATAAAAATACACATCATTTTGTTTATTATGCGTGGTTTATAAGAGTTAGAGATAGAATTTGAATATTTCAGGCGCATTTTACGATAAAATGACGTAAATAATGTCAGCCTGTTAACTCTTACCATTTAAGAGAAGCATATACATATAGAACATTTCGTTCGTTTCATTCTTAAAATGCGATTTTAGATAGATAGAGAAATATTTGTAATATTTCAAATTTATTGTACGATAAAATTACACCGACTGTGTTGTGTAAAAATGTGAACCTCCTGCTCTTACCTTTAAAGCTGTGCGTTGTTAGCTCAATCACCACACAAGGAGTTTTATATATCTTTAAGCATTTCCTAGAGCATCAAGCGTTCGCTATTGTTTACCTCAACTACTCTGCCTTGTTGACTTTGTCCCCATCCACAGTCACATCCACATCCACATCGACATCGACATCCTCATCCGCAACTTGGCTGATTCCGAGTGGCACTGATGAGGCCATCGTATGTCAGCAGCATTTTTCGTGTGGCGGTTGAACATTTTGCTATTTTATGAGCACTGATATAAATGATCTTTTAATTAATATCACTTTAGATAGAAGCCGAGAAACGCACAATTCGCAAACGTAAAACGAGCCTCGTTTCAGCCATTGATGGAGCATTCTTCTTATGCAAAGTGATGTTTACGATTATGCATTGGGATCGGAGTCAACGCAACGTCAACAACTTGCCAATTGTCTCTGTCTCTCTCTTTCTCTCTCTAGTCTCTAGTCTCGTTGCTCAGTTTCCATTCTCAATCTTAGTCGCCACAATGCTGTCTCTAGACCAGGCTCTTAAATACTTTTAATGACATCGCCATGGATTAGGGCTTAAAACTGGTACTCGAGTCTTTCAACTTGGTCTATGAGTTGCATTTGGCTTTGGGATTTTCTCTCTGCTTATGTGACCAGTCAATGATAATCGGATCAGATTACCATTCAGATAATGTTAAAAGCTTTTTGCAATTTGCAAATACAAATTGTTGTTGGACGTCTCTCTCTCTCTCTCTCTTTCGGACTCTTACTCTCACTCTCGAGTTATTTTGCACTTAACCAAGGACATGGGAATATTACAACACATAACTATGCACATTCAAATAGAACATTATTTGCGCCCCAAAAAAGGGATTTACGACTTGGGTTGGTCAGCGAGATGCAGAGATAACGATTATGAGGCGATATATTTGGCAGCTGTGAAACTTATGCGATTCGCATGGGAGATTAGACTGCAAGTTAAAGATACATTTGGACAGCTAAAGATACAATGTAAAAAGTCAGAATAAAGTCAAGGTGCATATAAGAATTTCTTAGGTTTTATTAATGTATAGTTTCTATATCAATAAAGTCAACCAACCTTAAGAAATCATCATCTATTCCAAATATTGTTTAAGATAGTTTTAAACCCATTTAAAAAAAAATATATATAAGCAGGTTTAAACTTATCGAATACTTACATAACGCTTCTATAAATATAGTATTCCTAACTTGAGGAATATTCTATTCCAAAAATTATTTATGATAGCTTTAAAACCATATTTCTAAAAAATTAAACTGACAAACAAACAAAGCTTTATCTAACTTATGGAATACATACATTAAAGTCTATCACGCTTTTATCGACATACAAAAAATTCTATTACGCCTCTCTAAAGCGTATCAAAATTATAGTACACGCTAAAAAAAAAAAGGGTGTAAAAAAAGTTGATACTTCTATAAGTACATTATTTGCAGGGTTGAGTACTCAGTTTAAAGGGGAGACAGAGAAACGAAATACTCTATAATTTTCACAATGTAGTATGTTAAATATATATTGTAGCAACATTTTAGCAACCCCAACTTGGATGGATCTCGGGTTGTATCTCTCTCGGGTATCTAGAGCAGGCGATAAGATCGAATTGCTATGGAAAGCGCCGCTAGTTGTTGATGGGTTGTGCACGTTTCATAAAAATGAAGTCATTAAATGCTATTACAAAGCGGTAATTGTTCAGGAACTTCCTATACCCTATATACTAGGTAGGTAAGAAGAGTTGACGCCCCAGCAATGTGCATTTACAGCACTTAGCTATGTTAATTATAGACTTCGAGTACTTTTTGGGCTCTTTGTGCACCTGTCATACACGAATATGAAATGCCATGAGTGACACTTGGCCCACTGATAGACGAAGGTGATAGGAATTAACATATTTGCCTCTCTCTCCCTTCCGCTCCCCCCTCCCCACGAAAACACTGGCAATTTGGCAAACAATGCGCGGCGAGTACAAAATGCTGGTTAATATTAAATTTATTACGAATCATCATCATCATTTAGGTTGCTACTTACACAATCAGTCGACGATGAACTCTCAACTGTGACGCGAGCGAACTGTGAGCTTCGAAAATGGAATTAATGCTCCAATATACAATATTCTCGGGTGTTTTGTTTTTTCGCAAAGTCATCGTCGCCAACAGAAGGCAAAAGTCATGTGAACTTCCTGGAGTGGAAAACCAAACTCAACAATCCAACCCGAGCACTCATCGTCGTCGCCTCGTCCCCTATGCGATTCAACATCGGCGGAAATTGTGTCATGATTATAGACTAAAGCGCCTATTTAGTTACGCCTTATTATTTCCTTTTGCTGTCTGTCTTTCTCTCTGTCTGTCTGTCTGGCTCGGCATTCTCCAAAATTGAATTGAACTCCGCCTAATTGAAGTTGGCTGGAAATGACTTGGATCTTTCCTTTGCCTTTGCCATCAGCACTTCATCCTCTCTCACCCTCTGTCTCTATTCTTGGGTTTCGATTTTGTGCTCAACTAACACTGCATTTGGCTCATTAAAGTTCATTTGGTTTCAATTCATGTTCTTAGTTTATTTACAGTTCCTTCAGCATAATAGATCTAATTCTTTGTGAAAATAAAAACATTTACTATTGTTTGAACTACAATAGAGTCGCTTTATTAGCCGGCAAATAGAGAGTTCACTTTTGATTAGATGAATGAGTGTTAGATAGTGCTTAAAGTAATTAGTTATTTTGTAGTGATTTCTCATACGGTAATTTAATATCAATAAAATAAAGTGTTGAGGTGATGAACAACATCAGAGATATTGAAGTTTTAAAAAGAACTATTATATGTTTGAAAATTTAAGCTATTTTTTAAACTTTGGGTTGTCATTGAAAATATGATGAATATAATCTTTTTAATATAGCAAATTTCTAAATTATTATAATTCTAATACTAGTTTAACATATTTTCAGTTCATATTTAAAATATTAATATTGAAGAGATTTTCAAATAATATTTTAAGTAAATAGTTGTAGAAACAGTAGTTATTAAGTGTAGATTATTATTTACACTTATTTAAAGATTGTGTTCACTCATTTATTACATTTATTACAGCTACAGTGGAGTGTGCCCGACTGTGAAATACCCGCTACCCATTGTGAATAACAGCAAAACAGTGCGGTATTAATTTTGAAATATACCAAATTAATATACCGCAAAAATACTGAAAATATATCAAAGACTATAATTGGTATATTGAATAGTACTACATTCAAAATATACCATAGAGTGCAAAATATACTAAATTGTCAGACAAAGCCAAAGTGCGGTATTAATTTTGACATATACCAAATTAATATACCGCAAAAATACTGAAAATATATCAAAGACTTTAATTGGTATATTGAATAGTACTACATTCAAAATATACCATAGAGTGCAAAATATACTAAATTGTCAGAGCAACTAAGATCAGTAGTAAGTAGACGTTTTTGCCCATTTAAGTGTATTTCTTAAAAAATACCTTCAATTTTTGTATGATTGCAAGCAGGTATCTTAAATACTATATATATATACTATACCAAAAATGTGGAAAATGTGGAATTTGTTTAATAAAATCTTTTATTCTTTGATTAGTCCTTTAACGAAGATGAATAATTTTAATAAGTGACAAGAGATTAACCCCACCGAATTTATTTGGATTATCAATCACAGAAATCACTCAAATTGAAGTATGTTCAAAAATGTGTTTTCTATCAACACAATAGTTCACCAAATGTCAAGCTGACTCGTTTGGCAGATCCTTGTTAAATCCTAAGTGGATATTAATCAAGCAGCAACAGGAATTGCGAATTTTGTTGTAAAGAAAAGCTGCGCTGTGTGCGCATCAATTAAATACTTTGGCTACCGGTTCGAATCATTCAAAACGGCACATTGTCTTGGCCAAATTAAAGTTTACTCAGCTGGCGAAGCTGCTGACTGTCTGACATCAAGAGGCAGAGAAGAGAGGAAAAAAGAACCGAAGCTGGTCTTAGACTTAGGCAGCGAGTCCGACACCTGAGTTGAATATTTCGTTGGCTGCTGCGCATGCGGAAGCGTTTTTCGCGTCATTTTTCATGCTGAAAATTTAATAAAGAAAATTAATTTGTGGACATTTGACTCGAGGCGAGACAAGCCAAAAAAAAAAAAAACAGCCAAGCGAGCTAAGATCGCGAGAGAGACTCAAAACTGCACGCAGACTTTGATCGATGGCACTCACGATGCTGCAGGCTGCTGCTGAGAAGAAGCTCCCAAAACCGACGACGACATTTTCAAACAGACGGGGGCATGCAACACGTATGGAAGGTATGTCGCTAGGCCCAGTATCAGTGAAGGGCGAGGCAAGGAAAGGCAAGGCAAAAGGGTCTCTGCTGTATGTGCCGCATGAGTTGCAAGTTAGCGCAATTAATTTATTTCAACACGAATTTAACTCTCATCGTGTGTGCTTGAGTGCGCGTTGCTCCTCACTTCATTCCATTTCCATTTCCCAGTGCGTTTTACATCAGTTTTTATTATTAAACCTTTTGCAAGCTGCAACTGCAACTGCAACTCCGCCTTGACTACAACAATATAGCATAGTAGTATATATTGTAGAAATTTTGTCGTTACCTTATCTAAATATGGCCATTGCATATAAAGACTTGCCATCCGTTGTCGTTGTCGTAGCTGTGTTGCTGTCGCTGTTTGGTGGGGCAGTTGCTTGCGGCAGGATTCAGCAATGCAACAACGTCTCCGCCGTCGTCGTCAGTTGATGCTGCGTCACTCATTTTTGCACAGTCCATTAGTTCGCGGATGCAGTCAGCGTTGAAGGTTGTACTTGCTGATGTTGTCTTTGCTGTTGTTGCTGTTGTTGTCTACCGGTTTGACAGTCGCTCAGTCCAGTTGAGTTGCGGCGCAACTGCATCTGCAACTCCATTAGTTGTGTTGCCCAGCCGCATGTTGCATGTTCTTTTTTTGCATTCTTTTTTTATTCCCGCGTTTATTTTCAGCTCTTGGCTCAGTCTCTGGGCGCGTCCTAGTAAAAATACTCCACGTACACTTCTCCTAGATCTCTTCGTCTCTGCTTCTCATTCTCTGCCCTCCCTCGGCCTTCCTCGTCAACGGCCTTCATTGTGTATATAATTTTCGGTTATGCGAAGTAATTTGAGATCGCGCCACACGCGCCGCTTTTAATGACTTCATTAAATGCTCGACGAACGAAGGCAACAACAATAACCACAACAACAACAACGAAAGTAAAGAGCCTTGGCTACAAAACAAAACTAGTTTAAGCAACTAAGAGCAACGCGGCTAGTACAAGTCGTCTTCATCTCGCTTCGTGTCCAGTTTAGCCTTTGTACTACTTCCGATGATGACTATAAAATGATTCCTTTAGGGCATCTTCTGCTTCTTCTTCGTACACTTCTTCTTCTTCATCAGTTACTTGGCACTTGAGTCGTTGGCATCGCTTAAAATGAAAGATGTCGTGCCCCGAGACCACCATGACCATGGCTGCGCTTTGGCCTCAAAAATGCATTGAAAACAACCTAAGACTAGAAAGAGCTTTAAAATGCAAACTGCAGTCACTGTTGATGTAAAAGCTCTCTTACAAATCAATGCAGCTTCAGCTATACAAGTATTAGTGAGCTTTCAACATCACCTTAAAACTAAAGCTGTATCACACTAAAAATAATAACTATAATAGTTAATTTTAATTGTTTTTCGTTTTGTTACAATTTCAACTTTATTCAGAAGCTTCAAATTTAATAATAATCAAAATGTTTATAGTAATTGTATATTTTTTAAAACGTGTAGTGAAACTGTTCCTTTTGCAAGAGTGACTATTATTGAATTTTCAGTTATTTTGCAATCAAGGTTCTATAAGTATCTGTGACCTTTCAGAAGTACAGTAGCTTTACATTATTATAAAGATGGAAAAGGCCTACGATGTACTACATTAAGCAAATTAATTGTTTAGCCAGATTTGATTTAATTTTTTAAACTAAACTTTAAATATGATTATAATGATAATGAACATGTTGTTACGAAATACAATTTTTTTTCTTCTCACTTTTGCAAGAGCAATCGCTTCATATATTCAACTGCTGAATTTGCAGCTTGAAAGCAGCGAAATAACATATTTTTTAAATAATGTACTTTTTGCGTAAGCTCCTCATTGTGACAAAATTTGTTTATTTCTCAGGCAATATCGAAGTAAAAGGGTCTACCAACCAACCAAATGCTGTACAACTTTCAATATTCTTTGCTTTCTAACATCATCAAACAATTGCCTCTTTTAAAATGATTAAATGGCAATCAAAAGACACACGAGCTGCTGATGTTAGTGAGCAATTAGCAGCAGCTGTGCTAGTATTAGAGAGCTTTCAACTAGGCACATGCACTTACGTCTTAAGCTTTCGTCTGCTGCAGTGCATGTGAAAAGCTCTTCGGTTAGCGCAATGAGCTTGCTTGGCATTTGAGCTGGCTGTAAATCTCTTCCATCATAGCTTCTGTCACGAGCCTGGTTAATGGCTTAAGCTGCTTCTAGAAAAGCAAAAAGGATGTGCGTCAGAGTTTGGTTTGCTTTGTTTTGGTTTGGTAAAATGCAAATTTTGTGTCAGTCCCTTTGCTGTGGATGGGTTTGACTAAATTCCAAGTTGTGGCAGCAGCAAAAAGAAACACTCAGATATGCCATGAAATAAACAGCATACGAGGGGGCAGCAATGTGGACTGTGTGGAGTGTAGAGTGGAGTGTTTGCGGAGCTAGGGATTGAGCTTGGCGTTGTCCATTTACCGGCGCAGTCGTTACTCATTCTCAGGGCCTTGGACGAGGACGTGGATGGATAATTATGACGTTGCAACAATTCCAGCGTTCAGCATGTACATGCGGCAGGCAACCGCAACTGTGAGCTTAGGAGTGCTGCCTGCCTGCCTGGCTGCTTGCTGCATGTCTTTGCTGCCGACTGTGGCCAAGTGACAGTGCAACATGATTGCTCTCGGGCTCGCCACATGCCACATTTATCATTCGTCGAAACGTTGAAAAATTAGTCATTCCTTTATTTTACACCCAAATGCCGAGAGCTGACTTCTCCTCCTTCCGCCTTCCTTCCTCTGCTCCCCGCAAACCAGTTGTTGTTGTTGTTGTTGCGGGTAAATCCTTCTTGCATTACTTGCCACAACTTGCCACATACTCATGGTAGTGGTGGTAGTAGTGTAGTGGTCTGTCGCTCCTTGCAACAACATGCAAATGACTCTTTTAATTTTTATGAATTTCTCTGATTACGAAAATTGCTTCTGGGCTTTTGGCTGCCACAGCCACAGCTCGAGTCCGAGTCACCGGCTCAGTCTGAGGCAAGCATGATGCATCGCGCATCTTCATTAGTCGGCGCAATGCTGTTGCAGTGTCACACAGCCATTGCCCACACGATGCCACGTTTGGACGTTGCAAGAGTCTAGGCCATCATTTTTAGGCCCAGTTTAGACAGTTGGCCACAGCAAATCGCTGCTGGCAAAACTCTGCTGCTTTTTTTTGCGATCAGTGTCCATGTTTGCCTTTGCTGTCGCATGTTTGCAACAAACACACACACACACACACACACACACACTTGCCTCGTTTGGCAGATCAGCGCGGCTCATTGGCGCTCAGCTCAGAGCTTGTGGGCTCCAATGGAAATTACAAACGAATAAATCATTCGCAGCACAGCTCACGTTGCAAAGCCAAACATATATCGAGAGAGTCTGTGGCATGCAACGTACAGTGCAGATACCGTAATTAGTTGGAATTGTAATTCATGGCTCGATTAGATAAAGATCTGCTTGCCAATTAGCAACGCACTAGCCCTGCATAATATTAGATGACAAAAGTGACGACTCAATTCGCTTGATATTTCTCTCTACAACCCCCTCCACTTCCCACTTCCTGCTACCCGCTGTGGCAACAACAATAACAACAACTACTGTTAGAAGTACAACCAGCAGCCACAGCTGTGGTATGTGGCCAGCTGAACATTGCTTTGACCTCTTGCCAATCTTGGCCAATTAGATTCTATCGAATGTTCCACAATTCTGGCCAATTGGCCCGCAACTTGATTTCAATAAAAATCCATTTAATTCGACATTTGTGGCCCCAAAACAAAAGCAACAGAATCGTACGAAAATTACAAAAGAAATTCGTTGAGTGCAAGGCGCAGTTTAAATACACTAACTTAGGTAAAATAATGTTGCTTTTCATTCAATTATTAGTTGACATCCTTTAACTATAAAATAAATATAATTTTAAAGTGTTTCTATTTAATAAACAGAAAACTTATTTTGTACACAATTTATAATTAAATAATTTGAAAATTAATAATTTGTTTTTACACAAGCAAACTATTTGAAAAATCATTTCTTAATTTTCCATATAAAGTTCGATATTATTTTAAATTAAAGCTACATAAAAACCATAAAAAGATTTTAATCCAATTTATAAGGAAATATTACTGTCAGTAAATTTTTGTTATTCTATACAATATCTAACAATGTATAGTAAACTTTGTTAAAAGTCTGAGATTAATAATTGTATTGATTTATTTTTATATAATTATTAATAGGTAAAGAAAAACCTCATAATAACATATATATAATCAGTATGTGTTCATTTGCTATGAAACGAAACATAAAGATTAATTCCAAAATTTTGAATTTCAGAGAATTTTAATTTGTAAGCTAATAATAATTGAATTCATTTATTTTTATATTATTAATAATTAGTAAAGAAAAACTTTATAATATATATAATCAGTATGTATTAATTTAATAACTGACAAAACATAAATTTTTATTAAGAACACTTTATGGCTAATTTTCAGAAGTTTTGAATTTCAGAGCATTCCAATTTGTAAGCTAATGCTATAATAACAACACTAAAATCCAACTTATATGTTAGTTTTTGTCATAGGAACTAACTATACCAAATTTCAGTACTATTCCTTCGTAAAGAGCTGAGTTCGCTTAGAACAAAATATGCTCAAACAGGGAAAGAGCATCAAAAGAAACAGTTGCCGATTAGTGGCAACGCTTTTGGCTGCCGGCTGGCAACGTTTGAACTCGCGCGCCTCGTGCGGGTGCTGGCCTGGCTTAAAGACCGACAGCGTGAGTGAGAGAGGGATAGAAAGAGTGAGGGGAGTGTGAGAGGGAGAAGGCAGAGTGCGCGACGCGGTTCCATATAAATCTCTCGTTGTAATTGCCGCGATAAGAGCGGCGGCCTCTTAAAAACCGGTGGCCAGAGCAGCGCGAGAGCTACCAAAAAGAAATATACGAACTTGCCAATATATTTTGGGCCAAACTACATAAATATCGCGTGAAATGCATTTGCGAGCGATAAATTTTGGCAACGGCTGCTGCTGCAACAGCGATAATCGACGCAATTGCAATCGATTTTGGCGTAATTTAGGTAAGGCTTAAGTGGCAAGAGGTTTTTTTTATTCCTCCCCATTGCAGTTGCAATCGCAGACTAACAAGGCACTTGCAAATGGACACTTTGATTGAAAATACATAGCTAAAGAGGTGTGTGTGTGTGTGTGCGTGTGTGTGTGTGGGCCAACACCTAAGCGACTAACAACACTAACAACACTCACAACAATGGCAACAATTTAAATCAAACAGCGTTGATCGCGTTGGCATTGTTGTTAGGCAAACTACCGTTAAACTCACTTTCACAGCGGGATGCAACACGGCCGAGAAGCGCTAGAGAGGGGGGACGATAGCGAGGGGGAAACGGGGTTCAACGAAATTACTCATACGTTGACCCGTTGACCCCGAGAACTTGCAGCCACCGTCTTGTAGTTGATTTTTAAGAAGGAAGGGAAGAGGAAAACGGGGAGCAGAAGCAACTTGCCACTCGACACTCGCGACCTCGCCCGTTTCACGCGAATGTGTTGCGACCAGATGGGGCAGCATCAGCCACAAACAACATCAACTGACTGGCTTCCATTGCCGCGCTGATTAATTACACCACCCGCTGTGCGAATTCCTCAATAAAAATCATAATTTCATGTTTGCGACCGGCCGCTGGCCAAAATGTTGATTGTTGCCGCATTTATGTAAGCCACGGCTTATTAGCTGCACGAGCTCTACACTCTTTCTCTCTCTTTCTCCCTTCCCCCCTCTTTCTCTTCGTCTTTCACCCCTGCTAAGTGTAACGAATTTTTGATTGAAACTTTAAAATACTCGTTAGGAGGGTTTCCTCGTCGTCGTCGTCGTCGTTTTTGTTGCGCGTGAGTTTATCTTTTGATTAGATTCGTTAGAGTTTGTATTGGCCTTTTGTAACATCAAATTGGGCAGCACATACACACACACACACTCACTCATGGGTGTGTAGATGAGTGTGTGTTTGTGGCACGGTTTTTTTTTTTGAGCTGTCTGTGGTGTGGCTCGATGGAGTCATTATTCACAATTTAGTAACACTTGATTTGCGTTTGGCGTTTTCTATAAATTTTCATAAATTGTTTCTACTCTTTTTTTCGATAATACCCTGGAATAACGCATAGCTGCTAAAGGGGTATATAAAAGTTCTTGTTTTTTGAAAAATGTAAATATTTGTACACTGTAGAATTAGAAACAAAAAATACATTAAAGAGAAGAATAAAGAATTATAAATTAGCAACTTTATCTTTTACAGAATATATAAATTTAATTATAATATTTTTAGTTATTTACTGCAATTTATTATATAAAATATAAAATTTTGAATTGTCTTGACTCTTATATTTACATACAATAATTTCACTCCTTAAATTTATGATGAAATTTAAACTAAGTTCGATTATTTATAATTGTATTTATTTAATATTTGATTTAATAAAATAGAACAACTCAACTGATTTGAAATAAAATTTTTAATTTAAATGTAATATTTTCAATTTTAACAAGTAAGAAAGCTACCACAAAAATACTGAAATATACCAAATTGGTATATTGATATAATAATACATTAAAAATATACCATAGAGTGCAAAATATACTAGATTGTCAGCCAAGGCAATAAAATCAATGAAAATAACTTCTACAATTTTTGATCGCAACCAAATTTTGTGGGAATCATAAATACAGTAGTTTTTATTGTATGTACCGAAAATCTCTACCTTCAAATTCACACAGAGGCGAAAAAGGGCGTGCCTGTTGCGTACATTTCCTACAAGCACAAAGTTATAATGCCCAATTAAATAATCATTAATAGTCAATTAAATTCACAAATTTATATTATCCTTTTAAATTGAATCTTCCTTCAATGAAAATATACAAAACAGGGTATCCTCAAGTTGCGGTCATCCCCATTCTAATTGAGCGTTGTCTGCTGATTCATAGTTGCTATAAAAAGCAACAAATTGAACCGAGGAAGAAAAAAAAAACTTATTGCTATTGGGATATTCACATGTCTTGTTGCTGCTGCTGTTGTTGTTGTGGTTGTTCGTCTTGTTTGTGCTTTGAACGATTGCCAAAGCCGTTTTAGCCAAAATGTTATGGCTATAATAATAAATACATACAACGCAGTTGACCCAGTTGCTGTTGTCGTTGTTGTGTCTTAAGTATGGGTTACGTTCGATTAAACATAATTATATACATTTTATACACACACTTATTTTGCAGTTAAAGGATGGCCCGAAAATGTCATAAGTACAGTATCACTGTTGCCAGCAAAAAAAAAAATGGAGAGAAATGTATGAAATGTGACAGGTTGTATGTGGCACATCTAATTAAGACAGCGAAACAGATTTCCAGCGAAGAAGAAGAAGAAGAAGAAGAACATCACCGACAAGCAACGTTGCAGAGACATTTGCAAGAGTGTGAGTGAGGGGCTGTGTGTTAAAATGAGGCACAGCATGATGTATTCAAAAATCATTAACAGTTGCATGGTGAAAGGAGCTGCTGCTGATCCACATATCGTGGCAAAGTGAAGCGAAAAATTACTTTGACGTTGCGTCAAAATTTCACACTTTTGCGCCAGATAAAAAGCCAAACACACAGGCAGGCAGTTGATGACGAACCGGGAAGCCGGGTGAGAAAATTGGCTGAAACTCTGGTGCCCAGCATTCTCCAAATATTTGGCATATGCATTCAGACTGCACATCATTAAAAAGCATGTTAAGTGGCGGGGCAAGCGCTGAGGCATGCCACCGGCCACAGACCCCTAAAGCCTCCGCTGTCTGTCTCAGTCTCTTGTCGCTTGTCTCTTGTCTCTGAGCCTGGGCTGCAAATTAGCATACAAGCCGCGCTTTTGCCATAATTTGCATATAAAATTAGCGCAACACTTTAAGCGCCTCTGCGCTCCACTCTTCTCTGCCACAACAGTGCCTCTGACTCTGTGTGGTGACACTTGCAACTGCTGCAACGGTGGCTGCTCATTTAGCGTCTTGCTTTGCCGCTGATTGGTTGTACACACAATCCAACAGAGAGCGACGAGCGAGAGAGTCAAACTTCTCTGTGTGCGCTATGATAATTAAGCCGAGGACGAGGCTGCACTTGTTGCTGCAATTTGCATGGCTTTAATGACTCACAATCTACAGATAGTAAGTCGCACACATATATATGTTTGTCTATACATATATCTAGTTATATAGCGAGTGTGGCGGCGCCTTCACGGCAATTAGCAGTCGAGTTCCGTTTGCCTGATTAGTCACGCCTCACTGCGCATTCCCTGAAAAATGGCTGCTCATAAATAACATCAAAATAACAACATACCCAAAAACCAAAAAAAAGAAACAAAAAAATAAACCCCAACTAACTCTCATCAATCTCATGCGTGAAAATGCTAAAGGTTAATAATTATGCTGTTTAATTTCAAAATGTGAGAACTAAGCAAACGTGTAAAAAATTCTTTTAAATTAAACCCATTTAGTTTTTAAACATTTCTGTTAAGAAAAAAGCGATTTGAGAATGGAGAGAGAATGTTGAAATAAATAGAAAGCTGAACTAAAACTCCAAACATTGTCTTTCACTTCATTGAACAAAGATTGTTATTGTGTGAGAACTAAAGGAACGTGAAGCAAGTAAGAAAACTACAGCGGTTAAAATTTCCCTTATTTATACCGAAAAATACTAATGTAACTGAGAAATTATATTTGGAATATACTACTACATTTTTTGCCGTATAAAATGATTTCTTGATTTAATTCTAAGCCTTTTATCGAAATCTAGTAGTTCGCTGATAAAAATGATTTTATATCTTTTGCCTGTTACATTTTCGTTTGGCATAAAGTTATAACATACTTTTACTATAGAGATATAGGGTATACAAATTGTATTAAATTAAATTTTCTTAGTCCTTAGAAGGTACAAATAAATAGAAAACTATACATAAATTATTTCTAGTTGGTTTAGTGACAAAACTGTATTTTTCTAAAATATTATATATGAAATGTACAATATTTATTTTTTTGCTAAATCATCTGATAAGCAACGATACAATATTTGCAAACCGTTCATGAATCTGACACGACAATTGCTTAGCCAAATGATTTTTTATATCACACTGCTATTTTAATGAACACAGCTATATATTATATAGTGTTTTCTGCCTGTTTCAATTTGGTTTGCCACAAATGTATGACACCTTTTTAGATTAGGGATAGCGGGTATAAAAATTATTTTAATTTAAATTTACTTAGGCTTGGAACATTTCTGTTCAAAAATAAGCTTGAGAAAAGAGAAAGGAAGTATAAATAAATAGAAAGCTCAACTAAAACTCTTTTCAAACAGAACCAACAAACTGTATTTTTCTAAAATTAAATATTTCTGAAATGTATTTATTTTTTGCTAAACCAACTGATGTTTAGCAATTGTGCAATATTTGCAAAGCGTGCATGAAACTGACACTAAAATTGCTTTGGCAAATCATGCATTATATCGAAAATACTCAATTATTGATTTTCTTTTCGACTGCACATGAATTGCTCGTATATCTTCTGTTTGCCACATTTTGTTTTTTTTTTGTGATAAAAATGGCACTAAATCAATACAAGTCATAAACTGCAATACGGTTTTTAATTTATAGAATAAATGCGAGATGCGAGAACAGTGAGATGTGCGTTTCGAGCTACGAGCCTGGGCCATAAATGCAGTGAATAAATAAATAGGAATTTAAATAAATATTTATTTACATATAATTGCATGTCGAGCGATGGAAATTAATGCGATTGCAGTTTATGACAAGCGATTAAAATTGAAAATGACAGCATGACCGGCGAATTGAGTAAAGTTTCGTTCGTGCGGAGTTCGTGTTTTTTTTAATTATGCAAAAGCATTTTATATACTCGTATATTTGCTCGATGGATGGCCAGCAGTTGGCCATCATCAGCAATAGAGCTTGAGCTACAGCAGTTGGCTCTCAGAGCTCTCTCGTTTATTGGCTGCGGCTCAATTAAGTAGCACAGATGCCATAAACAGATAGCTTGTTTTACTCAAGACTGACATTTAGATAGGGTTATCTAAAATAGCCTGCCACAGCAGAGGAGGCTACTGTCGAAATGAAATCTTTTCCTCCGCCTCCTCCTCCTGTTCCTTCTCCAATAGCGATGTCGGTGCCGAAATTGAATGTACGAGAGTGGCAAACATTCTTTGTTCATTAGTCAAACGTTAGGTGACAATCAGATAGGGCCACCTCTAACTGGGTACCTGTTAACTGTTATCCACTTAAATGGGGACACAACCTGTAGCATTTCCCATGTCAACACAGTCGATGCCAGCTCGCCAGCTTATCAGCCTGATGTGATAGATTCGAAGATTTTCAGTGGAGAAAGTCAACAGTTGATTCTAGAGTTCGTTTCTTTTTTTTAGGGCCACCAAGCAATTCAGCTTACTGCATCTTGCCGCCAGAGACAATCGCATGAATTACACACACACAAAAGTCAAGTGTCAATAAAATTGCGTAGATTATTGCAGGCGAGCTCATAAAATTGTTTACAATCCCAACCATATGCGCGACCCAATGGGCTGCCCATTCTCATTCCCATTCCCAATCCCATTCAACTGCCAATTTCCGTGTGCGTGTCTCTGACACAGTCGTCGAGACTCAGTCGGACAATCTACATCCTAAGAAACATGTGCATGCCGCAGGCATTGTGCAGCATTTGCCTCTTTTTTTGCGCTTTCTACATACAGATGTGTAGTATATGAATTTATTAAATAAATGCATTAGGCTATAATAATAAAAAGTAAGAAAGCTACACTTAAATGTGTTCGACTGTGAGATACCCGTGCGGAATTATCGGTAATATACTAAACTATACTAAAAGGTATTTTTAAAAATATACCATAAAGTACCAAATATACCGTATATGTCAGCAAAATATATCAAATTAATACTACCAATTACAGTCGAAATATACCACATATAACAAAATATACCATATTATCAACTAAAGCAATTAAGATAGCAGCCACCGATTTTTGTCATAAAGAAAACGGTATCCTAAACTTTACAAAATATACTAAAAGCTATGTTAAGAAATATACCATAAAGAATTTCCACTAAAATGAACATACACTACCAATTGCAGACGAAATATACCATCGATTGCAAAATATACCATATTGTTAACTAAGGCAACTAACACAGAAAGAAAAGAAAACGGTATGCTTTACGAAATTTACTAAAAGCTACATTTCAAAATATACCACAAAGTAGAAAATATACCAAGTTCTCCACCAAAATCAATAAAGACAGACAGCAAGAAAGCATATTTAATTAAAATACTACCAATTACATTTAAAATATACCATAGAGTACAAAATATAATTTATTATCAACTAAAGCAATTAAGACAGCAACTACCGATTTTTCTCATATAAGAGAACGGTACCCTAAACCTTACAATATCGTATACAAAGTAAATCATTATTATTATGCTTAATACAATTTTAAGAAAAAAAAACAGGGTACTGAAGCCACCCTATAGATGCCATACCTCATAGTCTAATCCAAGCAACGGGGTGTCCCCAACATTTCTACAGCTGCAGTTGCACACGCCATTCGAATTCACATTGGAGTTGCATCTCGTGTTCGCCCTCAGCGCCCATTGGGACAACTGCAATATTATTGTTAATTTCATCGTAAATTTGAAATTCTTATGCTTATTGAATTTTCATGTTTTGGTCTGCCAGCCAACCAACCAACCTGACTGGCCAGGCGACACTCTGTTATTGTTGCTGGCCATTCGGCAGCATGCAAATGATTTTAGTTATGATAACACAATGTCAATAAAAACTGGTCTAGTGTTCTTGGTCAGAGCTGCAGAATCTACTGTAATTGCAATTTGATCGAGATTGCATTTGGATTTTTGTTATTTGGTTTTACTTTTATTATTACACCATATTGTGCTTATCGAATAGCAATTAAATATTTATACAGTTACCGATTCAATGATTGCACAAATGCATTTAGTTCTTAGCTCTCTGCAAGACCATGATTTCTCCATAAACGAATATTAAGGTAAAAGCACTGATAAACAAATAAACTGTAAAAAGGAGTCTCAACAAACTGAATCAAACAAAAGTTGTTTCAAGAAAATTTAAAAAATATAAAATATTTATTTGAAGATATACTTTTCGAACTTTATAACTAACTTAAAAATATTATTTCTAGACTTTTCCATTTATCAACAATTATATCAAATCAGATTGAATCATGACTTTACTTACTCTCGAAGTAGCACTCTTAAAGAGTGCAATCTAAATGCTTTATTGTTTTAAAAAACAAGTAAGAAAGTTTAAATATAACAAATGAGTATACCGAAGAAATATTGAAATATATAATACATAAAAAGCTATTTCATTCAAAATATACTATACAACTTAGAGACTACGCTTTGTTTAAAAATATTTGTAAAACACATTTGTGTTCTCTTACTTTAAATAGTCAAACTATTTAAAGTATAGTTGCATTTCCCTCTTTTTGTGTCCATATCGTTATGCTAAGCACTATTCGTATCTGCACTCCTTATATGAAACTATTGTAAAAGGAAAAAAAGCGAGTGCGGCGTCTCTCATGTACATTTTGTTATCATTAAAATTTCAAGCTATGATTTATACAAATATTTGCATTATGTGAGCTGGCGTACCTGTGACCTTATCTTGCAATCAAATGCGTAGAGAGTATCGCATTACAATGAACAACAACCGCATTTTCTGCATGCGAACACATATCACAAAAAAAACAACAAAAACAAAAAGTGAAGAAGAGGTAGATGCCGAGTCGAACATATGGAGAAGAAGAAGTGACAACCTCCCCAAGGCACATGGGTAGACGCTTCACAGATGTGTTGTAAACGTGGTGGATGTGGATGTGGTACGTAGCCAGGCAAATAACTCAATCCTTAACAGAAATGACAGAAACCTTATAAATACAAGAATATGTTTTGCCGTTTGCCATTTGCTGTTTGCTGTGCGCGATCATCCGATCACCCGATCCCGATTCTTCGATCCCGATCAACGTGTGGTTACGGCGCGACATGGGAATGCAGCTCTCTGGGCATGGCCATAACCAAGCCGCAAGAGAACAAGTTTCACTTCACTTAGAAGCAAGTTCTTATCGTTCGGCTTGTGTCGCTGTCGCTGTCGCTGTTGTTGCTATTGCTGTGTCTGTTTATTGGAGAATTGAAAATAACAGATTTAATTTGTCTAACAAACTGCAGCGAGACCAAAACACACACACACACGATGCGGACAGACAGCCGTCATATTGAGATCTCATCAAGAGACCGCACAACAAGTTGCCACAGAACCATACCCCGAAGCCCCAACACATTGATAAAAAAAATGGAAAGAAATTGAAAGAAAAAAAAAAAACGAACTCCCATTGAAATATTTTGACAGCGGCGTGGCAGGCGTTGAAGTTCAAGAGAAATGTCTCAAGTGCATTCGAAGTATTTCGTAGCCTGACCGCCAAACTGACAGCTGCAATGCACAGCGAGATGACGGAGAAGCTGGCTGGCTGGCTGGCTGCTGAGAGATTTGAGAATATTGGAGAAGAATCAGAGAACTTTTGTGGGGGCACATGGCATATCGCTTCAGTGCGGCATCATCACGGTGGCTTATCACGCTGATAATGACAATCGATGATGCCCACAACAACAAAAAAAACTACACAAGACTCAAGGCTGGACGCAGCTTGAATTGAATTCAGCGCAATTTGTTACACATTTCAAAGTCTGAAGATTTGTTTTTTTATTTTCATAACATCATTTTTTTGTTTAGTTTTTTTCAGTCACTAACCTCCAGTCTGTTACAGTTCTGTCTATCTTAAGAGCGGGGCCTCGAGTCTCACACCACACACAAAAAAAAAAAATTATTCATTTGGCTGAAACCACTTAAAAATTTTTAAACGTGACGCGCTTTCATATTTTTGTTGAAGTGTTTGTTTTAGATTTTGTCGGTACAAATTGGAGAATCAACAAAAATGTTGTGTGTAAATCTGAAACGTCATGAAATTAACATAAAGTTGGTTGTTGTTGCACTTTAAAGCGAGCACTGAGAGGGCCGATTCCCTCCCCTCCACTCCCCTACCCGCACCAACTAGAGCTCAAGATCCATATCGATAACCAAATGAGAATAAACTATAGACTTACCTCTCGATTCTCAGCTGCTGCTGCGATGGCTGCGACTCATATATGCTAATCCGAGTGCATTTTATGGCCACTTTCAATTTGTTATTATAACAAATTAATTTTGACACTCAAGTTGATTGCAAAAAACTGTCCAATTGGCATTAAAACCTACGCCAAAAACGAAAAATAAAACAGCTTGTCCTCTATTGTCCGGGCTGTCTGGCATATCCAACAGAGAGCAGCACAGAGCACAGCCAAAGCACAGCCGTTTGCCTCAGTTGACAGCTCTCCAAATGCGAAACAGATCAAAGCAAATTATGTGCAACGCCTCTTAGCTGCTTAGCGCGTGATCATGGACAGCTCCGAGATGCTGTGGCAACTTGTTGGCTGCTTGGCAATCTGAACCAAGCCGAACTCGGAACACAAACTGCAGGCAACTCTAACTTGGCCAATGGATTTTCATTTGCAGCAAGTATTTCATAAATCAACAAATGGTGGCATTGGACACATGCAGATGGAAGAAGACAGCGTGCCACAGTGTGATGGCTCGATTAAATGGCTTTCAATGCAAACAACTTGCGGAGTCGTCGTTGTTGTGGTCTCTCTATCTCTTTCGTTCTCGCTCTTGCTCTTGCTCGCATTTCCATTTCATCATGAGGCTGGCATTAGCATCAAGCTTTTGAGCACCAGAGAATAAGAACTCATAACAAATTTGCGCGCTTTTATGCCCACAAATTGCCATGTCTTCAACCAAGTGACAGCGCAATTATCGAGGGCCCAAGTCTCAGTCTCAGTCACAGTCTCGAGTCTCGAGTCTGGGCCTAGGCAATGCGTTGCCACTTCTCATACTGATGGCTAATGGAGCGACACACCAGCAGCAACAACAGCAACAGCAACAGCAAGGGGGCATCATAGGCAAACAACTGCAGTTGACAGTCCGTTAAAGGGCGATGAATTGATGAATTGTCTATTAGAATGAAAAACCATTTAGCATTTGTCAGTCCATTACAAACTTCTCGTCACGATTGCATTCTTAACATCTTGCATATTCATAGCGAATTGCATACTTTATACGTTGAAATCCTTTCCGCAAATCGGCTAATATATCCTTCACATTATTATTAATGCATTTCGTATCATTGAAGCCATTTATAAAATCTTTTTAAAAATAAGACGCCGATCAGTCATTGCACCTTCATTTACAATCCATGTAAAATGTTTTAAGAAATTCATTGGATGACATCTGGAAATTCAAATTTAATTATATTATTATCAACATGATAAAATTGGTAATTACTTAACCTTAACTTAAATTAATAAATAATGATTACCGTGAATGGAAATTATAATTGATATGGACACACTTGAAGAATGGAGTTGCCAGATATTTATTTAAAAGCATCGCTGAAAACTTCAATCGATGCTTTCAAAATAAAAATCGTTTTAAGAATATGTATGTACATTTTGATGATTCCAACAAAAAAGATATTAAATAAAGATATTAAATATATAACGCAATTCAAAAATTTAAAAGATTGTTTCTGAGGATCATAGTAGGCATGTTCGGCAGCTTATTTTTATAAGATATACGCATATTTGAATCTTAAAACTTTAGAAATCAAATTGACATTTCTAAATGTTAAAGCAAAACTCAATTTTTAAAATTCATATTCAACCTTTTTTGCATAATAATCGATTCTTTGGGAATCATCAGGCAAATCGATCTTAAGCCATCGACATTCTATATCGTATATATTGCGTTGCAATAATTTGGAACTTTTGAAGATTGCAACTCTCAAGTAAGTGTTAATTCCGACGTACAATTATTTGTATAGAAAATTAAATTAGCAAAACACTATTAAATGTAATTCCAGGAAACCATCAACACCCAACGCAACAAGTATGGCACATATTCAAGCAACTGATTTGGCTACAATAATACAGCAAGTTAAAGAGCTAACTGCAACTTTCGAACAACTTGTGTTGCAGATTAAGCCAGAGGTTGCAAATCAACAGGTAGAATTTGGATCGCAAAACATTAACTGCTTTTACGATCTCTACCGTTTGTGGCAAGAGCAAGTGGCTAATTTCACAGCCATTCAAAATATACAAGCTGAAGAGTTTCAGAATCAAATATTGGAGATGAACAAATTGCGTGAGGAAATATTGAATAATCTTAAAAATCAAGAGGAGACCCATATGCGTCAAATAGACCAACTAAAGCAACAACATAAAAGCGAACTGGAGGCAAAGGACGAAAGATGCTTGAAGCTCGAGCAAGAACTGTTGCGCCTACGTGAAGACAATGAGCGAAATACACAATGCTCCATATGTTTGGATCCATGGACATTTACCGGTCACCATCGCTTGGTAGCATTGCACTGTGGCCATCTATTTGGAGAGCCGTGTATTCGGGATTATCTGCAAAGAGCTAATGCGTGTCCCAATTGCAGAGCTATGGTTTATCCAAAAGATATTCGATATATCTACGGAAGACCTTTATAATAATTTCGTTGGTTTCGTGTTATTAATGTTCAGTTTCAGTTGAAAATGTTAAATAAAGTTTATCAAGTTTATTCTCTTTTTCTATGAGCCCAACACGTCAATAGAATTAGATTAGCAATCACTATGGTAATCCATCAAATTCCGTCCGTTTTCGTAAAATTTGATACCTGTTAAGTTTTTTGGACTAACCAACATAATTAGCTTGGTAACATTATGATTTCCAAGAGAATTATCGGTGGTGCGATGAACCATCTTATTAAAACATCGATGCGGGTTTGACGTTTTTTTGAGAACAACCGATTAAACAATGTGAGTTTCTTAATATCACTCAATTCTGTTTTCATTTATTTTATTTAGATATTCTTTACTCTGTCTAAGTTGTTCACACCGAAACTGATGTTAGTGTAGACACTTGGCATCACAGATTTGCATCTTTTAAGTAAATGGTACATACATATGTTTTATGCTTTACTTAGATCAACTGCGTCAGCATGAATGATATGACTTGATTTATTTAATACAAATCGCCAAGTCGATCAACATAACGAGTTGCTTAATATGATGGGAAATCAAAATTAGTATAATCTATTAATAAACAATTAATTTAATTTATTTAATCTTATACTTTTCGATTGCCCTTAGTGGCACATAATTTATTAAATTACTCTTTTGGATGATTTGATTCTATTGCTTTTAATATTTTTCGTGTTCCACCCTGATCTTTTGCATACCTAAAGAACACTTGCATCTTAGAATCGCATCAATCAAGCAGATGCCCAAGGTCGATACAGGGTATGCAGGTGTCGTAAACCTAAGAATTATCAAAATCGATATCGACAAGCACGTGGATGCTCGATACTTTATGAAATGAAACTCTGAGCATCGAGCTTTTTGACATCACTAAATTAAATTGGTTGCATAGTTGCCTGTCATTGCTCATCTAATACTTGGAAATGTAAGACTGCGTGAATTAGCATAGATACAAAGCTTTTTATTTCACAACAAATTTATGTACTTACAGATAATAAGATCAGCACCCAAGCAAACCAAAAAAGAAACAAAAAAAATGGAAGATCTAAAACAAGCTATTTTAAATATGATGGCCGAACAATTAGATGATGGGCTCAAACAATTGCAAGAGGCGGCTGCCAATTTGCAAATGGGTCAGCCTGAGGGTTCTCAGAATCAGCAATTACTGGACGATCCAAAACCTATTACTGAGGAGAACAAGTTTGAATTGAATCACGAATTACATATGCTTAAAAAGGAGCTGGACACCCAAGTTGCCATATGTCGCCATCAAAATACATTAATCCATGATCTCAAAGGTCAAGCGGAACTTGATTTGGCCAAAATTTATGAATGCCAGACCAAGCTGGTCAAAATGGATGACAAATGTTTTAAACTAGAGCGTAAACTGTTTAAAATGCAGAAAAAAGAGGACCTTGGAGAAGAAGAACTTGGAGAAGAAGAACTTGGAGAAGAAGAACTAGGAGACGAAGAACTTGGAGAAGAAGAACTTCATTTCCAAATCGATAAACTTCAAAAGGAACTGGAGGCAAAAGATGATATATGTCACCAGTTGGAGCAGCAAATATCCCAAGTATATGAGAATCCAGAATATATCGAAATGCGCAAACAGTTACTTGATCATCTTAAGGAACAAGAAGAGCTGCATTTGCAAGAAGTGAATGAGCTTCGAAAGGAACTGGAGGCAAAAGATGATATATGCCATAAGTTGGAGCAGGATGTCGCCCATGTTGGTGAAAATCCAGAATACATTCAAATGCGACAGCAGCTTCTCGATCATCTTAATGAACAAGAACAACTGCATTTGCAAGAAGTAAATGAGCTTCGAAAGGAACTGGAGGCGAAAGATGTTATATGCCATAAGTTGGAGCAGGATGTCGCCCATGTTGGTGAAAATCCAGAATACATTCAAATGCGACAACAATTGCAGGACACTATTAAATGTCAAGAAGAAGATCATTTACGAGACATAAATGAGATGCGCCAAGAGCTGGATCTTAGAGACAACATATGCTTGCAGAAGGAGCAGAAAATAGAAGATCTCGAGGAGCGTCTGGAATTGAGTACTTCTTGTGACATATGCATGGAAACTTTCAATACTTCCAGTCATCGCTTGGTAGCATTGTCGTGTGGTCATCTCTTTGGTGACTCATGCGCTCGAGAATGTTTGAGCAGAAATCCTTTATGTCCAGAATGTCGCACTCGTGTTTCAGTAAATAATATGCGCTATGTGTTTCCGCGTTATTTGTAATTTCTTTAATCAACCTGAATAATCAATCAATAAATATTTGCCTTGAACAATTTGAATAACCATATTTTGTACTTTTATTTTGAAAGAATAATGTTTATCTTGAATAATCAATAACTATTTGTGTTGAAAAATGGGAATAACCATATTTTCTCTTGCCTCATAAGCGACAAAATATGGCGCATATTCAAGACGATACAAAACAATGCGAAAAAGAGTACAAAGCTATCGCAACTGACTGCTTTCATCTATTTGTGAAAGTGCCGCCACTTTTTTCCTTATGTATTTCATTATTGAAGCCAACGCCAAAAGATCAAGAAAGTGTACATCTTTTTTTTGAAGCGAAGGTCCAGCAATTGTAGTATAACCGATTAATGATTCAATTAATCGAAACCAATTTTTCGATACAATTAAATCGCTAGTTGAAATAAATCAATCGATTAATATGTATCAGATGATTAATCGGGCCATCACTACTCGATACTTTAAAAATTCATCGAGCTTTTTGACAGCACAACATTAAATTGTTTGCATAGTTGCATGACATTGCTCAGCGAATACTTGGAAATGTAAGACTACGGGAATTATTATTATTATTTTATTTCACAAAAAATTGTATGTACTTACAGATAATAAAATCAATTGTGATTTATAGAAATGCGCAGACAGTTACTTACTCAACTTAAGGAACAGGAAGAGCTGCATTTGCAAGAAGTGAATGAGCTTCGAAAACAGCTGGAGGCAAAAGATGATACATATATGCCATAAGTTGGAGCAAGATATTTTCCGCGTGTGTGAAAATCCAGAATACATTCAAATGCGACAGCAATTGCAGGACACTATGAAATGTCAAGAAGAAATGCATTTAAGAGAAATAAATGAGATGCGCCAGAAGCTGGATCTTGGAGAAAACATATGCATGGAGAAGGAGCAGCAAATAAAGGTTCTCGAGGAGCGTCTGGAATTGAGTAGTTCTTGTGCCATATGCATGGATACTTTCAATACTTCCAATCATCGCTTGGTTGCATTGTCGTGTGGTCATCTTTTCGGTGATCCATGCGTTCGAGAATGTTTGCGCAGAAATCCTTTATGTCCAGAATGTCGCGATATTGTTTCAGTAAATGATATACGCTATTTGTTTCCACGTTATTTGTAATTTCTTAAATCAACCTGAATAATTAATACCTATTTGTGTTGAAAAATTTGAATAACCATATTTTCTCTTGCCTCAAAAGAGGATTCAACCAATTTTTTATTTTTACTATAGAACATTTAATTGTCTTTTAATATATGGAGGGTTTTGTTTTTCCTTACTAAGTAAGTTTTGCGGAAATTATCGTTTACTTCTTTTTTTTTATTTATATACATATGTATATATTTTTATGTATATTGATCTTCAAGTCTTAACGACAGCTGAAAGCGCAGCAAAATCCAAAGTTTAGTTGAACATTCTGCAAATGTTTTATACTAACAAATCATACCGAAGTCAACAATTATGTACATATGTGCACAGAAAATAAGCTAAAAATGCTATATACATACTACGATACAGTTGAAGAGCCGATTCAACAGAAGCTGCGATTGCAATGGAACAAAACAATGGTCATTGAATGCGCCGGATGCAGTTGCAAGTTGCAAAATTGTTGCGGCGAGTGCCATTTGTTCAAATTGCATTGAGAACGGGCAAAATAAATGCCGAAAATACAATTATGGCCGCTGATCACAACACGATCTGCAATAGAAAATGCAACCACCAAAGAAAGCAAATCAATGGCTGCGTTAAACTGTAATCGGCATTCCTCAATAGAGTTGGTTTAGCTCATTCTAATGCAAACATCGACATGGCTACAAGAAGCAGACAACACAGTCACCTTTGGCAATGGCTTTGGTTGCTGTTGCTGTTGCTGCTGCTGCTGCCAATTGATGGTTATTGCCAATTTGTATGCGACTGTTGTGGCGGCATTGAATACACTACACAGAACACACCAGCATATCATTTTCAGGTCTAGGAAGTGGCAGCAACACACAACGGCAAACAATAACAGATGCTGGCGATAATAGCGATAATAATTGTCATTATCTTTTCAGCTCAAAATCAGCCACAAGGCCCATTCAAGGCACAAGCTATACACAGCTCCATCTCCGACTCCATCCCCATCTCCAGCCGCAGTGAATTCCCAATGCCGTTGTCTAACTATGAAAATCCATACAATTGCCCCGTTTGCCACACTTTCCCAGACCCGCACAATGGACCCGGAGAGCTTATAGATACTTTGTTTTTTTTTTTCTTTTTATCATAGAAATAGCCAAAACGTTTCACAGTGTCCAGTTTGCATACATTTTTGGGTAAAGCTAGGCAATAAAATTTACAAAAATATGTGTTGAAAACAACAACTTTTTGCCATTTGCATATCAAGCAAATTGGGGCGCCCCCAAAACAAAAACGATGAAGAAAATAATGTACAGACATATTATAAGAAAGAAAAAAAAAAAGACCAACAAGCACTCAGGGTCCAAATGGAGTCATAAAACTTGATAAATGCTACACATTTGCTGAACTTTTCCCTAAATGATAATGCTCTCAGCGACGCCTCACATCTTTTTGTTCAACTTTGAGAAACAATAATAAAAACTTGAATTTGTTGTCCACAAAACAAAATAAAAAAAAAGTGAGAATGACAGCTTCATCTTTAGATGCAAATGAACAAAAGTAAAACCGTATCTGATATGTATATATTTATAATGCAAAGTTTATAAGCTGCAAGTTTTGAGCTAAAAGCATATACCATGATGACGACCTGATGAACTGATTGACAAAAAGGTTAAATCGATTTATACTTGAAGCTTAAAGTTTGTATAATATTACTATATTCTGTTATATTATTAGATCTTATGTAAAAGGAAATATATGATATTTCTGCAAACATTAAAATACATATTACAATACTTCATATCTAGCAAAATATTTTATCAGTTGAATCGCTTGTCTGTAAAATAACAAATATCTATGGAGTAATATGTCAACTTTCGCCTTAAGTTGCGGTCCATGTAAACACCCATAATAGTGTAGAACACCGTAGGATAGTTAATCCTTAAATATTACATATGCATCTGTAATCTGTTTGTTTAATTATTTAGTTATTTAAATAAACACTAACATATTTCTAAAGCCTTCAGCTTATTTTTATACCCAGGTAACAGGTAGAAGGAGGCATCTCCGACCCTATAAAGTATATATATTCTTGATCAGCATCAACTCCCGAGACGATCTAGACATGTCCGTCTGTCCGTCTGTTCTTCTGTGTGTCTGTCTGTCTGTCCTTATGAACACCTAGATCTCAGAGACTATAAGAGATAGAGCTATAATCTAACCTTTTTTGTGGAAGTTATTAAAAAAATACTATGGGCAAAAACCAAAAACGTGCTTTGGCCGACAATCTGGTATATTGAGCCATTTATGGTATATTTTGAAAGTGGTACTATATCGATATAACAAATATACCGTTTGGTATAGTTTTAGTATATTTATATTATTGATGTATTTATTTTGAAAAAAGTCGAGTACACTCGACTGTAGCTTTCTAACTTGTTTCAATTTATTTTTTTTCTATTTGGATTAACACTAACATCTGAAGAGTTCTGAGCACTTGGCTTTAGTACAAGTTTTTCACTCAATTTGCATTGCAGAGCATTCTAATTTGCTCGTTTTCAGCATTTCCGCTGTCACCTTTGTGCCATTTTCCACTTCGTTCCGCCCAAGTAAGAGAACTGTGGCATCGGCAGAGATCAGAGCAGGTTCAAAAGGTGTACAGCTCCAGTTTTAACATTTCCTATAGTTCATTGGCAAGTGCCTAGCCTAAGATTGTTGTTGTTGTAGTCTTCCTGCTGAGCTGCGTTCGTTTGTTGTTATTGTTGTTGTGGTGCTGCGTTGTCGGCACGGCACTAAAACAGTTATGACGCTTGTGTCAAAGTCAAACTACTTTACAATCGACGCTGCCTCCGCTACGTCATTCATAGATACACACACACACAGACACACACTGCCAGTTTATGTCTTTTTTAATTGAAAACTTAAATTTGAAGCGACATGGAAAGGCTTTTATCTGCGCCGTAGTCAATGTTACGGGCGCTGGGCTGGTGGCGCTCCCCGCTGTACAAGTTGCCCTCCTCCGGTTGGCGTCCCTCTAGGTTCTAAGTGGAGTAGTCGATGTATGTATGTAGTTGCAGCAGCTACTGCCGCGGCTACTGTCTACTTGTCAGCGCTTGAGCTCGAAATGATGTTGATGATAAATAAAGTAACGAGTTGGCATTAAAATGATGACAGCCACTATAAGTATAGTTGGCGCGCCAAGGGGGAGTGATCAACAACGGCCCAGCGGAGTGTGTGTGTGCGAGTGAGACACACACAGAGAGAGAGAGAGAGAGAGAGAGAGATAGAGTGAGTGGGAAGTTGGAGCCAGCAGCAGCAGCAACCACTGTGCCACATCCACTGACAATGACAAGCAAACGTTGGCGTTTATTAATAATTAGGTTGACTTTCCAGCATTGCTCGTGCCCAAAGCTCATTATAATTAGAAAAACTTTTCAGCTACAGTGCTAACTGGCTATAATTAACGAGACAGTGAATGTAGTACATATATTTTTTGTAACATTACTAAAAGCTTTGCCCTGATTTGTTGAAATGTTATTCGATAATGAATGTTATTATATAATACTAAGTAAAATGACTTGGCTGTTAATATAAATAAACAAATGCAAATAAAGTTTGACATCGATAAGTGTTTATAAATAAATTATGCAATTATCTGCACTATTTATTTCAATAAGTTTATTTCTATTTATATTGAATAAGCACTAGTATTTTTAGATGTTTAGACAAATAAATAGATTGTATATTATTTTATTATGTATGCCAATCAAAATATATGTTTACTTAAAAATTATGCAACAATTCGTAATGTGCATTTATGTGCAATGCATTTATCTTAAACTATTTGCAATAATTGCAATTTACATATAATTTAATGCACTTATCTTCTAAGTGCTTTGATCTACAATAAGCTGTATTATGCCTCTAAAATTGGTAAATTGGTATGGTCTTTGTTTATATTTCAACATTATGTATTGAAAAACGAAGCCAAGTGTGGAACAAATACAATTTAGAATGCTAATAAAAAAAATTTAGTTAGCGTTACACTTTATCTAGGTCTCACTGTACTTGCAACTAACACAGTAAAATCATTACATAGAATTAAGTCGAAACTCTTTTGGGTTCTCTGCTGCTTCTGACAAGCGCAATCAACTGCTGCCGCTGATTTTCTCCCTGGTAGCTCATAAAACTTGCCACAAAATTCATATTCATCAACTTAAACGGCATGCCCCAAGTGGCTGCTCCCTCACTCCCTCCCTCCTTCAGCCCGAGAATACGAGTTCGCGTATGTGAAAGAGCACGCACAGTTTTGGTCTTGTAATTACCCATCGTTTTTTGGCACAATCTTGACCACCTCGTTAAACGCTGATGCGGTGGCTTTCAAAGACCCCAACAAAGTATTAAAGCTTCCAGTTTCGAAGATCCAACCAACAAAAACAAAAACAACACAAAATTGCAAGTTGTTGTTGCTGTTTGGAATGGAAACAAGTTCATTTGGGGCACAATTCGATCGTTGCTCATTTCAATGAAACGTTTTTCTGTTTTCCACCTCAACTCATATTACAACCGCGGGGAGGCTCTGTTAACCGTCATAATCATTACCGGAAAGCCTGTTGCGCCTTCCTGCTTTCGGCATAATAACACGTCACACGTATTGGAGTAAAAACTGGGTTTATTGTTATGTTTTCATGCTAAACTTGGCAATTTCATTAAGCTACCAGGCAAAACTCAAAGCTCATATGAAAACATTAACAGAGATTGCAGCTATCCGAAAATATCTCTTTCTGTTTTTTAAATCATAGAATTTTGAGACTTTTTGTTTTAAAGGATTTTCCTTCCGCATTGAAATGCAATTTGCATTTTCGTCGCTTTTTTCTGTGAGTTTTTGCATAACAAAACAAATTACAGCACTGTTGGTCATAAATAATGCAGAGATTTATTGCCTTGAGCTGATGGTTTATTCTTATGCGATGATAGCCGAGAACTAAGCGCTTGCTATCGACTATAAATAAAAGAAAAAAGTCTTCATAGCTCTTTTGCATTGGCGTCAGATGCCGCTCTGTGAGGCAGCTGTCCAATTTCTTAAATGCTCGATACAACAAACAAACACACACACATAGGGAGAGTGTGCACAACCAGACTGAGGGCCGCCTGCCGCTGTCAATGTCAGCACATCAAAAGTTGTCAAATATCAGTTATCAGCAGGCAAAAGAAACATGCTCCAAACACACACAAGCGAGAAAGAAAAAGAGTCCCGAGTCCAGTGAGTGCCACATATTGATGTCCAGTTGCTTGTCAGAGTGGCGGAGAGAGACGGAGAGGGGGCATGCAACAAACAACAGACGACCAACTCTGACTCTGACTCTGTCTTTGACTCTGACTGACAGTTGACAGTTCAGCCAGGGACTATTCGGACTGCTTGGAGTATCAATGGATCTGCTGCCCTTCGTAGCAGCCAAGCTGTCTACTGGCTCCTTCAATTTGTTGTTGCTAGCATTGTCGTTGCTGTTGTTGTTGTTGCCATAAAGATAAGGGCAACCTTTGACAATTAAGGCAAAAGCAAAGTGTGAAAACTTACCGAAAAAGGTTGTCATTGAAATGGAAATCAAATAATGAATAGAAGGAAGACAACAAACCCAAAATGTTATCAAGAAATTACGCTTGACTTGTGGTCGATTCTAATGATAGAAGAAAGGCGAATTGATCACAATTATTTTAAACTTTGGAGTGTCTCACAAGGTTCTAAAAGAGATGTGATATTTTTGGGAAATTTAATGCAGATTTAGTTGGCAAATTGAAAAAAAATCGAATAACAGGCGTAAATTTTGGTATATATAATAATAACTATACTATTTATGATTTCTGTAAATTTTGTTGCGATCAGATAAAATGTAGAAGTTAAGAACTTCTTTTGTATAGGAAGAACGTCTTATTACTGCGGGCCTTAGTTGCTTTGGCTGTCAATATGGTATATTATGACACTATATCAATATACCAGAAACAAAGAATTTTGTATATTTCAGTATTTTTTCGGTGTTTAATTTATGAATAATACCGCACTGTTATGGTTATAGATATCTCACAGTCGAGCACTGTATGTTAGCTTTGTTCTTTCTTTCTGTACTAAAGTTTTCTCATTTGTTAAAAGTCTATTCAACATTCAAGTTAATATTCGTCTGTAAAGTGAAGTGAAAAAAACGCATGAATTTTAATTTATGGATTTAAGATTTTCAAGTTTTAAGAAGAAAAAAAAAAAACTTAAAATACTAGAATTGTTTACACACGTAAAAGTAAAAGTTAATGATTGTCCACAGTGATGATTTGTGTATAATTACATTTTTTAAAAATAATCAAATAAATATTCAATAAACCTTAAACAAAATATTGATTTTTTTGCCCTATCTTCACTAGATCTATGAATTTCTTTTCACTAACTTGAATCTTCGTGTAATTTTAATTGTATTTTTACCAATGATCACAAGTTTAAAACAGTAATGAAAAGGCTTTTTACAGAGAAAAATCAAATAGAAAACTGAATTTCTTTCCACTCTTCTTTCGCTCAAAGATTAAAAATTCTATTGAACATTAAAGTTAATAATCGTATGCCAACTGTCAGTTAGATGCTGTGAGGAGCATTCGTTAAGTTGGTCCAAAATTAGCTTTTCTTTCCATGCGGCATCAATTTATTGTGGCTGGCCTACGCATTCATTAGAAGCTTCCTATGTTTTGGGTGGCTTGCCACATTCCTTGGCCACGGACATGGCCACAACTCACAAAGTGAAGTGGAGAGGAGTGGGAATAGGGGGTTGGGGACTTGGCAGGCTAAAGCGTTCCCGGCGACTAGCAAGTATTCATTTCAACGCTGGCCGAGCTCGTAAAACTGTCAAAATGCACCGGCTACCGGACGGTTGCTTCTACTCACTATATATGTAGTATGTGAGTACATATCCCAACTATCTGTTTGTTCGACTCTCTATCTGTCTTTCTGTTTGTCTTGAAGTCTATTCTGACTGCTTGCTGTTCAACTAGCTGGCGGCTTGAAATGCTATCTGCGCCACACATGCAACAATTAGCAAAACAAACGCGATATCATAAAATAATATTAATTTGTAAAACAATCGCTAGCGTAAACAACCAGGCAACCAAGCAACCAACATCGCCAATCCTCCAGGTTTAGTTTCAGGTTCAGTCTCTGTCTCTTTGGATTCAGCCTCGGGTACGGCGACTCTTCCAGGTATTCCAGGCACCCCACAATTAAAAGCAGCGCCGCTGACGTCGCGACGTCGCTGCGAACGCTGTCGCGCATGCGTAATAAGCACTTTTCCGTCTGACAACACAATAAAATGTCATGATATGCCCCACGCTCTGTGGGATCCCATCGCCTCTCCTCTCCTCTTCCCACACTCTTCCCTGATTACTTGAACCTCGCCTGGGCTTGTCTGAATGCCAAGCAAGACCTTGCCACTGCCTCTTGCCACTTTTCCTGTGCCCCGCTTTGCTCACTGGCTGTGTTACTCGTATTTGTTTTCAACTTGTCCAAAACTATGGCCACTGTCAGGCACGAACTGCCAGTGTTGCCATCTTTGCCAAAGTGCACACTTCTAGTCAGTCAGCATAAATACTTTTGTATATAAAATGAATCTAGATATACCTCCGATCTATTTCATTTCATTATTAACCATTTACCCAAGGCACCCATAAGTATACATAATTTTATATTATATATAATATCAGTTTATTGATTTCATATACATATTTTAAATACATTTGTATATAAATGGGTTATATGTATAACGAAATTGTCCGGATATATAACTGACTACTATCATCCAACTGATTCATTAAATTTCATTATCATTGTCAAAAAAAATCCACTACAATAAGTAGTTCAATAACAAAATCAATCTAGTAACTACATATATTTCTAATATAACAAAATATCCACATATAACTTCTGATGTATAAAATTTCGATTGCCAATCTTTTAGCTAAAAAGCCCATTAGCAAAATGCCTTCTTTGAAATTTCGTATAATTAAATTCATAACTCAAATTTCTGGGCATATTTCAGAGAGTCGGCAACACTGGTAGCCAGTTTTGCAATGAATTTTGTTAACAGTTTCGGGGCCTTTTGCGCATTCTTATAGCATATAAATGTCTCAGGTTGCAATTAAAATCAATAAATCGGTAACTAGCCTGCCAGCTGGTTTATAACCGTTGCACTGCATAGCGGTTACACGATTTACACCGACTTCTTCTTCAGCTCAACTGCAGGCGGGCAGTTTAAAGTGCCTCCGTTCTGTTCGTCGAGTGCATCGCTTTGAAATTAAACGGTAAGAGCTTAGCATTTTATTGTGCTTTAACGAGCATAAAGTACTAGTTCGATATTACTTACTTGAACATCTATTAACATGAAGAGGAGAGTGTACAATCTTTTCAGCAAAATGCTATATAATAAACTGATATAAAAGAAAGCATCAAACTCTAGAATAATTGAACTTTTAACTAAAATGGTTTTAGTTGCTCAAAGTTAAGTTTAACCAAGCAATTTTTATTACGTTTAATTAGATCTATTCTATACCTATTTCTGGAACCTAAACAGCTTTCTCTAAAAATCCAATGTGTGTGCTCACTCCGCTTAATCTTTTCTTATGTTAATCTACTTTAAGGAATTTTATCACTTGACTGGCTGGAATTGTCAGTTGTTCACTTCTTGACACACTTGTTATATCGTACATTATGTGCCATCCAAGTTGGTATGTGATTCTCTTTATTTTTTTGTTCTCCTTATCAGTTCGATCATAATTCAATCAACAGTTATATTTGAGGCCACTCTCATGTTACCAGCCGCCCTGCTGATATTTGATCTGTTTGCTCTACGCTGACAAGCGCTGAAGATTGATAGTCTGATCTTCAGATTTGGCCGCCTCCAACTTCGAAGCGAACTGTGATATTTGGCCTGATTATGGCTCTCTGGTGACAGGTGATAGGTGACCGATGTCAAGAGTTGGACACGATCAACACAGAGATCGGCCACCATCAACGGCGTGTGTGCAACTCCCTAAAACAAAAAGCAACAAAAAAAAATTGAATGTGTGTTCGACTTTTAATCGGTTGCATTGACGGCTTGAATGATGCCTCACTTATGTGTGAACCTACCAAGCTGCTGTCAATAGCTGCCGCTGCCTGTTTGAACGATCGCTAGATGATGATCATCGTTAGCTAGGCTGGATCTGCGTGGCCCGTGAATAGAATTGTCCAGGGTATGGTTAGTCCAGGGCTCAAGACAGCTTTCCAGCATTTTGTTGATCATGATTGTTTTCCTTTTTCTTTTTTTTTTTTATTTGCGAGTTGACAAGATGTCACCGCCGGCGATCGTTGGCCATCCGTCGATGCGATCGTTGAGAACGCGACGTTTTGCTAGAATGTCTCGGCGACCATGTTGCGTCCTTGTTGAGCAACATTTTCTTCTAGTTTTTCTGTCGACATTTTCATTTGCTTCGTTTTTTGCAACGATCACTTTCTATGCCCGATCGTCGTTGGCTCAGCGATCGATTGATCGCAATGCAGCTGATAAGCTCGATGCTGCCAGACCTTAAACGTGGTGATGGTGGTGCTGCAGGTGCCACATTTTGGACATGCCTTGCCCCAGCCCCAGCCCCAGCCCCAGCCCCAGCCCCAGCCCCAGCCCCAGCCCCAGCCCCAGCCCCAACTCCAGCTGCATGTTAACAAGAATCGAACTGAATGTTGCATTGGAATTTTAATCAGCTGGAGCAGCTTCAATGTACATACAATTACATGCCACGCTTGCTACGTGTCGCTCCATCTCTTTCTCTTTCACTCTTCTTTTTGGGGTTAACCAACTGGTTGACCTAAAGCGGGTGCGGGTCATTTGATGCGTGGGCAAATGTTGAAGCATTTAAGCAGCATTATGCAATATGTTCGAACCCTTCAATCAGAGCGTAAACTGACTCTGCGGATCGATTTGAGTCGATTCCATTGATTGATTCCGATTAAAGTGGCCGGCCGCACTCTGGTGACAGCTTTTGTAAATGGTTTCCGGCAACACTTTTGATTGCAATTAAAAACGTAAAACTAGCAGAAAAAGGGCACAGAAAAAACGTACCGACCATTTACTTCTTCTATCTCTCGCTGTCTTTCGGCGTTTCGGACTATCTGTCTCTCTGTCTGTCTGTCTGTCTCGGTCGCTCACTATCGTGGCAATGTATCTGTATCTGTTTGCTGTATCTTTTTAGCTGCCGTTTCTTTGGACAATTGCGCGATTAATCATTGCGCGCTCAGTGAGTTGTCAGCTGTGACTGTAACTCCGCCGCCGCCGCCGCCGCCATCGTCGTCGTCGTCGTTGACTTAGAGATCGCATCGGATCGTTCGTCACAAGCGATTGGACACCCAACAGTCAGCAGACAGTTGGGTAAGTGCAACCTTTGCCTTGCCCCTGGGTTCGCTCTTGGCGCTCTTGAGAGAAACTAACGAAATGCATTTCAAATGCTTTTGCCCAAACACTTTTTATTTCTATTCGTCGTTCGCAATACCCTGTAGAAAGTGTTGTAGAAAGGTGGGTATTTTTCACTCCAACTATTCAATTAGTATTTGAAAGAATTCTTAAGAGCAGTTGGAAGGTATTAAAAGAATAAACAAATTTTGTTTGTATCTATTGTAAGTAATATAAATTTAAGAATGTTTTCAGTTGATTTAAGATTCTTTGTTCTGGGTTCAGTTCTGACATTTTTTTTCCGTGAATTTTTAAAATTTATATTTGTGTAAAAATACAATCTCGTGTTCTACAATTTGTTAGTTGAGCATTTACCTTTTAGTTTGATTAAATTAATTAATATTTTACCATTCGGGAAATAAGAATTTTATTCTAGAATTATTGGTTCAAGAAAATATTTTCTATGTTCAAATTCGACATGGTATTTTTTTCGAAATAGTAAATAATTTGTTTTTTGTTTTCCTTGTTAAAGTATTTGAAATACCTTATAAGCCTTGTAACGACAGCTGATATATTTGCTTTGACATTTGACTGTTTTGCAAGGGTATTTGCCAGTCGTTCATTTCAGCTCTTGCGTAGCTTCTTGTTCTATGTGCCGCCTTTGCCATTCATGCGTTAAGAATCGCCTTCGACTTTTGTCCATTTGCTGCAGCGCCGTCAATTTGCAGTCCCCAGTTGAGGCAAACGCTGCTGCTGCTGCTCCTGGGCAGAGCTCGTTGCAGTTGCTGTTGCTGTCCCTTGATTTGGGGTCTGCTTTGTTTGCACTTCTTGGTCTAGAGTTTTTCGCTTTGTGTGTGTGTGTGTGTGGCTGCCTTGCTCCATTTGAGGTGGAGAACTTCCGCGAATGCCGTGCCCAGAGAGGAGACGCGGTCAGTGGAGCGAGAAGCGGCCAACTTCGATGTCGATGTGGATGTGGATGCGGATGAGTTGCCAGCTGTAGCTGTAGCTGTAAGAGAGTACGAGAGCACGGTCTATGGACACACTGCGTGTTGCTGGGCAATTCCATAAAGTGTTTTATTTAATGGAAAATCTTTCAATTGTGGAAAATGGTGTTAATTAGACGCCATTAAGATCATAAATTAGTCGCTACAAACGATTATGACGCGATTGTTGTTGTTGTTACTGCTGTTGCTGCTTGCTGACGTTGCTTTTCTGCCGGCATTTCTACAAAGTGCTTTCTTCTACTTCCATACAGCCATCCATCCAACCATCCATACATTTTGTATTGTACATATATGACTCTATATGGTTAAGTGCTGGATACATGTTTGTTTTACGGTACATTTGCTGTTATGACTTTACTTGTAGGTTATGTGCAGATGTTTGATTTAGGAAAGTGATTTTTATGGCTCTGAGCAGCGGCGAATGAAAGCTGCTTCAAAGAGAAAGGCCACAGTAATACCCATGCTGAGTTAAATAGCTATTTAAATAGAGGCTGCAAAATACATAAACTGAGCGTGAAACTATCTAAATGAAGTCCATAGTAATTAACTATTATTCTGGACTGCATTGTTAATGCTAAAGGCTGCAGCTAGCAAGAGATTTGTGACAACTCATCAATGTGAGTATTAAGCCGAATATTCATTAAAATCTATAATGTGCTTAAAGAAATATTAATTCTAATAATGTCTTAAGTATCCAATTCATTGCCAACTATACTGCAGATGTGTATGCAAATTCTCAATGTCCCGAGACTCTCTTGTATGCTAGAATTAATGAAAATCCTAATGCAATCACTAATGCTAATTTAAATTGCATGACAAACCTTAATATCAAAGATCATAATAGGTTGATAAAAGATTAAAATGATAATGCCTAATATTAACGATCATAATAAATTGAGAACTGATTAGGTAAAACTGTTAACAATGATAATGAAATTATCATGAAAACGATGATGTAAATTTGAATAATAAATAAAATCTGATATTAATAATGTGTTAAACAAAGTATGTGTTAATGAAAATTCTAATAATATAATAATGATAAAAAGTAAAACCTTAATATCAATGATAAATGGAGTATTGATAAGTTAATAGTGTTGGTAATAATAATGCTAATATTAGTGTTAGTGAAAGCCTTAATGCAAATACTAATGTTCATGAAACCTTTAATGCGTAATATGAATTAATTAAAGACAGGTCGTAATGTTGAAAATAATAATGCTAATAAAAGCGATATAAAGTTATTGATAGTACGCAAAATCACTGTAATAATACACAACAGTAATAATAAAGTAATACCATCAACAGAGGTATTGAAATCTTTTGCATACTTAACTCCCACTATAAAAGATGGGTTCACTGCCCCCTTGAGCTAGGCAACAACAGGCAACTCACTGCATTCCTTGGCTAAAACATCGCACACACAATTATACACATAGCTACAAGATCAGCTTCATTTGCATGCTCGCAACCCACACCCACCGGACGGAGACGAGAGCGCTACATAAAGCTAATCAGTGATCACACTTAAGGTACTTCGTTGCTGTCGAGTCTGCCCTAATTGAAGCAACCATCGACAGCAGCAAGGTTCGGCATAGACGAAGAGAAGCAGGAGAAGGAGAAGGATAAGGGTAGGGAAGAAGGCAGGAGAAGGATAGCTCGTATTTGTAGCGTCCAATCGCTCATTATCAGTTGTTTGTTGCCGCTGCGATTGGTAATCAAGGTAGGCGTGCAGATTTGTCAAGCGGCAACAGCATTATATGTAGGTTAATTCCGCGCACAACTCAAGATATGCTCCAGACACACGTCCAAGGTGCACATATGGTATGCTTCTCGATTTGGACAGTGGCAAGAGATGGCAGCGTGATGTGTTGATTTCCAAATGAATCTTGTATAGAGACTGAGGTTGATTTTCTTCTTTAAATCGAATTTAATTTAATTAATTAAGTAGGTTTGATTTAAGTTGAAGTATTCACCAATATTATGCTCGACTAAATAATTTATTTCTTTTTGACGTTTAATAATAGTGTAAAATCGCATCTGAGCTTCGTTATAGACTTTGTTGAGTCTAGAGATGAAATTTTGTATCGATAAGGGTAAATTTCGTGTAAAATTGCATTGCATCCAACTAGAAATAGGTAATCTGTTTAAATGCAATCGATGACATTGAGTGGTAGTATCATTTTCTCGATATTTATGCCCTACTATTGGTACAGGCTCGTGCTCGATCGTGACACGCTGTCATCTCTAGCTGCAGCTGCTTTGATTAGCATTACAAATGATTCGAGTAATGTGCACTTAAGCGGTCGCAGTGCATCGCGCCAACCCTCCAACTGCACTCTCTAGGAATCTCCTCAGAGTTGCGCTCCAGACACACTAGTCTCCAGTGTTTCGGCTCGACTTGGCCTTTATCCTAGACAGAGTGATGTGTGTTCTGGATATGGCCATGGAGCGCATTTGCAGCACAAACCCGATGACTTGCAATTCATTTTCGGAGTTGTCTGTGTGGGCAAACTGACCGAAAAGATCGTTGCAGTGTCGGTCCATTGTGGCGCCTCGGGCTGGAGACGAGTATGCAAAAAAGAAGCGACGCGCTCACATTCACACTTGCCCAACTCGCAAACTCCAACGCGAGTCAAACTCCATCCTCGTCCCCATCTGCGCATTGGCAGACAGTCTGTGGCCACTCTGGCCAGACTGTGGCTCAGTTCCCTGCGATTCGACCATAAAATATCGGCATTTTATTAGCGCGTGCATCCCATTTGCCGCTTTTCATTGCGATTTTAAAAGTGTTCCCGTGTTTTGATAGCCGCACTATCAGTGACCCATGGAAATAAATGTGGCCTATAGAGATAATGCCTTCCTGCGTTCCGGACAGGCTTGCAGACGTCTCTTCTTCTCCTGCTGCTGATGCTGCTCCTGATGCAATTCTGCTGGTGTTGCACTTCAGTCAGTGGTGCACACATGCCTAATGAAATATGGCGCAATAATGCCGCATAACGGCTATTTAGGGCCACTCATCGCTGTTTTCCCCCAGCTTAATCACTGGCTTCAAACCTCGCATCCAGCTCTAATGCGTCGCTGCCTGACGCTGCTGGTGCTTTGGACTTGACTGCACCACAATTCCACTGGTCGAGAGGCACAGCACAAATTAACTGCACATCAAACATAATCATTTGTGAAAGCTCGGGACGGGCCAGAACAACACCTACGGTGTGTCCAGTCTGGCAAATTACTTAAACACACCGCGATCGTTGCCAAAAATACAATCAGACAGCGGAGATAATACAGCTGCTAATCGACTATGATATATCCTGTAGAAAAGTCAAACGCTAAGGTCAAATATTTTTAGAAGAATGGGCGAATCACAGTAGCCAATTTCCTTTATATAAATCACTTTAAAGATTATGAATGAACTTTTCATCAACTTGCATTAAACTTTTTATAATATTCTTCATCAAAAACAAGAAAGTCAGAAAAATATGTCTTGTATAATACTGATTACTGATTATTATCTACTTTCAACTTTTTATAATATTCTTCATCAAAACCAAAAACAATCACTCATCCTGTACAATAATATGGTATTAAGATCAGGTGAAGAAGAGTAGCATCATTATTAATGCCAATGAAAAAACAATGATGTATATTCTACATCATTACAAAAAATAAAAAGTAAAATATGTTTAGTAATAAAAAAATAACATTATAATTAAAAACGATTATAAAAAAATCATTTGACAAGGAAAATAAATAAATTAAGCATCATACTATAAAATTTTAAAATTGATTTTAAGTGTCAGGAAATTAATTCGAATTTTTGAGCTTTTAACTTTTCATGATATACTTAATTAAAAATTAAATCCCATACAATCTATCATAAGTGTTGAGAAAAACGCGAATCATAGTAAATTCTTTTAAGAAATTATTTTGCAAAACTATGAAAGAAGTGAGCTGTAAGCTGTTCCCAATATTCTTCTTTAAGCCATCTTTCCCTTTGTCAAGTTGCTTATACCCTTCACAGCTGCCTGCAGCTGCATCATCATAATAAACTCACACTGTCCGACCTTGCTCGAGAGTAGAGAATCTCTCTCAACCAATTGGCGAGTTGACAACAAAATTTTTGGTGGACCGCCCGCCACAAGCGATAATTCTTTCAGTGCTATGACAACTAAATTGCCATGGCCGTATTTGCCAAAAACCCAGAGAGTGTTCAGTTCAGTTTTAGAGCCAAAGTCAGCCCAGGACCCTATGGCAAAAAGAATCAGCAACAACTATTGCCCCCAAAAACGGCAGAAAACTGCGAAGAACTGAAAGAAGAGCAGAGAGAGACAAAGGCAGAGAAAGAGAGAGAGAGAGAGAGAGCGCAGAAGTCTTTGGCCAGCAGATAATTCGCATGATGATGAATTCCAGCGAAAAAGGGCTAAGTAAATGGTATGAAGGAGTTGTTTTCGCATCAGTTCGATTCGAACTCTGTTCTGTTTTTGGGGTTTGATTGTAATTGCTGGCCTCAGAGTGTATTCCAAAACACAACTCTTGAAGCTCGACTCGTTTTCTTGGATGCTGGATTCTGAGCTTCGGTTGCGGGTCCCACACATCCAGTTAGTCAGTTGAGTTCTCACTTTTCGTACGTATATATAGTATATATAGTAAACTGTTGCTTCGTTTATTTGAAAATTTCTTCATTTTTCGGAATTTCGTAATTGCCTTCTGGCCTTGTGGATGGGGCACTACTTACTCTCTGGCACTTTTGGGGCTTTGCGCGTTGTTTGCTGATCTTTTACTGATTTTTTTTTTGTTGGTTCGGTGCCTTTTTGGCATTGCTTTTGCTTCTGACTGGAACTGTTATCATTGCTTGCTTGGTGCCAGTGATTGCCACTTAAACCGTTAAGCAAACGCCGCTTCGATGCAGGAAGATGCAGCTTGGCGACTTTGTTTCGCAAATGACTTTGGGGCATGGTTTTGTTTTGGTTTTTGGTTTTTTTGCTTTTTCTTTTAAATGAACTCGGATTTTGGTTCTCTTCGGTTTTTGTTTTTTGTTTGCTTGGGATGGGCATTCAGCATTCTGCTTGCATTCCAATGCACTTATCGCATTCCCAACTCAGATAAGTTTCAATTACAAATTGGGTTTGTTGTTTTTCCGAGCTTTAATTGACAATGCTGGCAGCAGTTGATATGGATCTGACTTAAGCAGAGATAGCCAGAGTATCATCATCTCATCTGAGTATCAAATGTACGACTTTCACCAAGTTCAAACTGCAAATCCATTTGGCATAAATTAAAGCTTGAGTTCAACTGTTTATTCCCGATAGGGTACAATATTTACGGTATATTTAGACCTATATGGTATATTTAGAATGTAGTACTTCATCGATATACCAAATATGACAATTTGTATGTTTTAGTATTTTTGCTGTATATTATTTGGTATCTTTTTAGAGTAATACCACACTGTTCTGCTTCATAGTCGAGCACACTCGACTTTCTTATTTGCTTTTTTTTTAAGCATCTTTAAATGATTTATGCAAAACTGTTTTCTGCGCCAACTTCTGACATATTTTAATATATATTTGCAAAAAATGCGCAGCTTCTTCACTTCCCAAGGGCAACAGTTCTTAGTTTTTAGTTGTGTGCGTCGACATTAGCATTAACCATCATCTTGCAGGGCTCGCTCGTTAGCAGTCGAAAGGGGCCAATGGCCAATGACCAATTTAACTGCAGTGCTCTGCTCTCCATGAGCACACGAAAACTAAAGGCAAAAATAAAATACACGCATTTTACATGCTCGTAAACGTGTGTTACATATGCACACGACGACGTTGGCTTGAAAATATATAACCTCAACTACTTTATGCATAAATTTAGCAAGATTGCGAAGCTACCCCATGGCGAGCTAATGTTGTAAATTATAAATATGACACCTACTCCTAGTCAAAAGGCCCAGAAAACCCGGCTCGGCCCGGCCCAAAAGCCGTGGGCAGGCAGGAAGGCCAACAGGCTTGTTGCCTGGCTTTTACTTGGCTGCCTGGCTGGACGACTGTCTTGCATACAGCTGCCTGAAATTTATACGCTGCCGACACACACACACATGCACACATGCACGCTTACACTCAAGTGACAGGAAGTATCCTTGGCCATTCTACAGTCTACAAATGGTGCTGGCTGCGCCGGCGGCGACTTAATTGGTTGCCAAGCAGCGGGAAATCGCCGCCGGAACGCGCTTAATTAACCAAAATGCATTTCAAGTTTAAATCGGCCGCTTCGAACTTGGCCAATTGCCAAAAGACGCGCCCCAAAAACAAACACCAAACACAACCACCAAACACCACTCACTGACCTAGGCTGCATACCACAAAACTCTGCTTAACTTAGATATGCAATTCGAGTCGCAATTTGGTTGCCGAAATTCATAGCTAAAATCAACTCATTACAGTGTGCTACACAAGCAAGTGTTGTTAAAGCTCATTAAAATAAGTAAACAAATGTAAAAGGAAAAAAATATTGAAATCAAAAACATGTAAGAAAACTGCATTCGATTCAGTTCGAGCAAAACAGTTATCATTAAAATTGTGTTAATTAATATACCAACAAACAACATAATTGTACCAAAGCTATATGTAGTATATCGAGATACATTCTAAATATACCATAAAGGTAGAATATCTTTCAGATTTTTGTATACCGACAAAATATTTAGCTACCCCAAAAGCTACATTCAGTATATCGATATACTAATACTTTCAAAATATACCATAGCAAAGATATATGCAGTATATACACATTAAAAATATACCATAAACGTAAAATACCTACCAGACTTTTATATACTGATATTTAACTACACCAAAAACTTTAATTAGTATATTAATATACTAATAGTTTCAAAATATACCATAAAGTACAATATCTACCACATTGTCATATATCGACAAAATATTTACTACCCAAAAAACTATATTTAGTATAACGACAGCTTTCAAAATATACCATAGATTACAAAATATACTGGATTGTCAACCAACCCGACAGCTGCAGGCGTTATTTGTTATATAAAATTATTGCTTGAATAAGTTCTAAGATTTTGTTCTATTTATTTATATGTTATTTCCTCAGAAGGAATAACGAATTTTACAATTGATATTCTCAATTGAATTGTGTTATTTATAATTCTAGCTTATATAAAATTCTGCAAAAGAAGAAAATCAATTTTTGAATTATGCTTTTCATAAATTAGTTCACATATGCATAAACTTATCGATATGAGTAGATATGGCAACCATAAATTGCAGTATTGTAAATTCGTGCATCGAGAGTTTCACTGTTGAGAAATGGGAGCACTCTTTTGCTGTGCAGTGTGGGGCAATTGGAAAGTTGCGTTTGCTTTAGATGTGCCTCTGGCTACGCATACGACGCCTTCCCTCCTCCTGCTCCTTGTCCTACTTCATGCGGCCCTGGCCTTGGGCTTGAGACTGAGTCCGAGACCGAGTCCGAGTGTGGAACTGCTCCTGTGGGTTCAATGTTGGTCGCATGCATTGTTTTGTTTGTTAGCGGAAGAATGTAACGGTGCTTTATGGTAAGTTGGTCGCCCGATGTTGGCCAACTGATCGCCTATTCCGCCTGCTCCCGTCCCTCCCCTCCCCTTCCCACCGCTTGGCCCAACACATTTGCCTCTCGCAGCTGAGAGAGATGCGTGTGCACTTTTGTTGTTGTTGTTGTTGTTTGTTGGTGCCTTTAGTTTTTTGAAAACGCAGAACAAAGGCCAATTTTCAGCAGATTTAATCACGCGCGAGCAGCAGCAGAAGCAACGCAACGGCAACAATGGGTTAAGAGTGTCTGGTAAGTGGCAAACGCATTAGAAAAAAGCCAAAGCCGAAGAAGCAAAAATGTAGAAACTATCGACATTTCGAGTTAACCAACTGTTTGTCTGACCAACACACACACACACACACACACAGAGAGAAAACCCAACTAAGACTATCGACAACTTCGACTGCATTCTCTTTGGCATTTCATTTTTCCGCTTTGGATTTTCCAATGAAAAATATAATAATAATTGACAGGCCCCGGCAGCCAGGGCAGTCAGGGAGCACAGGCGATGTGGGAATTTGGATTATTAACGAATTGTTGTTGCCTGTTTTCAGAGGACAACAACACAACAGCAACAACGGCAAACAGCAACATCAATTGCAACAACAAGGACAACAACAAGGCATTTGCAAGCGGCAGACGCATTAAATTTATGCCCTAGACAAGCACAGGACAAAGAGTGGAACAGGGAGGGGGAGGAGGAACAGGAGCAATGCTTCGATCACGTATGCGACGCAATTAAATGACAATTCTTTAGCTACTTTGCCGGCCAGTTGCCAATTGGCATGCGCTCAGGCAGCATCGCCTTAGCCAGGCAAACTAAGGCATAAGAATGATGCTAACTATTTAGCGCATCCAGCAGATACAGTAGCTGGCTGCCTTGCAACCGGCAAACTTGCATCTTGCAACTGGCAACTGGCAACTCTGGCAAGTCTGGCAGCTCCCCCTTCAGCAATGTTTGTGTGTTCTGTGTGCGCTAAGCAGCTGCCATGACAATTAAATCTTTTGCAGTTGTTTAACCTGGCTTCAGACCGCAGCGCCGAGATTCCGCAAACAGCGGCGACTGCCTCTGATTAAGGGCCTTCACAGGCATAGATTGTCTTTGCGGATTGTTGCCCGCTTGTTCTTGGAGGCCAACAAAGAAATTGTCAAGCAACCAGCAACAACAGCTTTTGGCATAACTGAGCTGCAAGACTCTCTTTCTCTCTTTGTCTGTATGAACACAGCCAATGAGTGTGCATAAAAGTCATTAAGCACTGTACTAAATAGACTCTAAAACACGTTAGATATCCACAGCCATCAATATACATATTGTGGGATCCCAAAGGGCATTAGACACTCTTCAAACTATTTCGAAAAATTAAAATATTGGAAAGTGCTTATAAGAAAACATGTTAGAAAGCTATCCATTTTAAATAAAATATGTCAAATTAATACCGTAAAAATATACCAAAAACTATATTTGATATACTGATATTTATATTTTAAATATAACAAAGAGTATTTTTGACTGTTTTCTACACACATTCAAATTCAAGTTCTACAAAATTGAACAATAATAGAGATGTATATAAATTAGTAATACTTTTATTATTTTGCAATTTATTTTAAGAGTATTTTGAATTTTCCAACTACTTATATATGTATTATACCAATCTATACATCTACATATATACTTTTCTACGCCACAAATCGATATTGCTTCTTGCATTTTGCTGACTGCGACTTGCTTTCCACCTCCAGCCATTGGTGTTGCTAACCGTGGGCAAGTTCTAATCAAAAGTTGCCCTGTGGCAAACACAAGACGGAAGTGAAATCTGCCGCCAGCACAGACTAGACTGAAGGTAAACCCAAATATGGAAATGTTTACAAATTGCAGAAGACGCGATACTGCAACGAGTTCTGAGACTGAGACTGAGACTGGGATTTGGAATTGAACAACATGCAAGATGATACGCAGTCCAGTTAGTGAAAAATGGTCAGACAAAATTCCCTAATGTACAGTTACTTTGGCTACTGTTCCCAAAATGAACAAAATTAATCTATGCAAGAATGCTCTATAGAGCGGAGATAAATAATAACTTGATATAAAATTAAATTATTCAAATAAAATAATTACGAAATTTTATAAAATGGAATTGCATTTCTATAACTTCAAAAATTATTTTTTCGCTGATATTATTCAAATAAAATAAATGCTCGATAAATGTTACAAAATCTTTTACAAATTGAAAGCGGATACAAAAAGTTTTTGTCAATCTCAGAAACATTTTTAAGGGAGGCAATATTATATTTATTTTAATAAAAATAAGCGACAGATTAATTTCAGTTCTTGAGTGAAAATAAAAAGTTCTTTCAAATATTTTTGTAATTGAATAATAACTTTAAGAATAATGTTTAAGTTAAATTATTAGAATAAAATGCTCGACAAAATTTAGAAAATGAATTATAATCCTATAACATTTTGTGCGTGTCGTGAGTCACGTGCTCAACTCTAACTGCAACCTAAAAACGCTTTGAGCAAAAGAGATATACATAGAAGAGCCAGAGTGAAAGGTTCAACGTATGTTGGCGATACCAACACCGATACAGAGACGCAACGTCTCATCATCATCATCATCGTAGTCGTAGTCGTCGTCGTCGTCATCGTCATCATCCTAGGCTGGCCATCAGTGGCTTCTGTGGCGGCGCATCCTTTGGCTTGCCTATTTTGTAAATTCGTTAGTGCTGTTGAAATATGTTGATTGAATTTTTCGGGAGCAACTGCATTTGATTATAACGACGACATGGCCAAAGAGCAGGCAGCCGACCAAAGTCAGTCTGACCAGATGCAACAGCAGCAGCAGCAGACGCACCAAAAATGGTCAGTAAACATGGCCAACAAGAAGAAGAAGAAGAGCGACGAGTGATTGTTATCGTAGGTAAATGCGCAACTACACAACTTAGATACGCAGACAGCAGTGGCACAACAGCTGCTGGCAGGTCAAAGGTCAAAGCATTTGCATATGCGCCGCGTTGCGCCGCGCTGAGTGAACCCAATTTCCTGTCAAGATTTATTAATTCCCCAAACGATTTACAAGTGATTTACACTTAATTAGCGGCACCCGGCGAAAGTTTTTCCCCCAATTGCGTGGGTCGCTTCCGGTGTTCGCGGTGGTGACGACGCGTATTAATTGTCCAAGAAAAACCCCAAATTCCAAAACTTTAATTTATTGTTTTAAGTCAGAATTCCCAAACCCCAAAAAAAAAAAATACCTTAAACTTGAACCGTTGCGTTGGCGTCTGGGTTGCGTTGCAGGAAACACTCAATGGCTCGCAGCTAAAGACCCGCTTGATAAGGTATTTTATTGTCTTATTACAATTAGAATTCGAGACATTCAATTGGCCATTTGATGTGGGCCGCTGCTGCGATCCACTGATAAGCCACAATCAACCAGTCAAAATTCATATAATACTCACCTCATCTCTGTCGTTTTTTTTTCTTATTGTGTAGGTGCCACTTGCGTTTATTTTTATAAATCATCAGTTCGGGTTTTACTGCTTTTATTTTTTATACCCGCTACCCAGAAGGTAGAAGGGTATTATAAATTTGTGCCTTATTGACATGTATGTAACAGGCAGAAGGAGGCATCATCGACAATATAAAGTATATATTATTTTGATCAGCGTCAACAGCCGATATAGCCAGGTCTGTTCGTCTGTCTGTCTGTCCGTCCGTATGAACATTTAGATGTCAGAGTCTATACGAGATAGAGATATAATTCGAAAGTACTTGTTATGTTTGTAAGCAGATTAAGTTTTAACAATCTGGTATATTTCGGTATATTTTGAATGTAGTGCTACAGCAATATACCAAATTTTGTCTTTAGTATATTTTAAATAACATCAATATTCCAAACGTAGCCTTTAGATTATTTGTAGTATTTTTTGGTATATTAAAAAAAAATGAATACCGCACTGTTTTGCTTTTACTCACAATGGATTGCGGGTATCTTACAGTCGAGCACACTCAACTGCAGATTTTTTACATGTTTTTTTTGTGGTTTTCGATGAGTGGGTGACGCTGCTGCCAGAGATTCCGGGATGCGGGCGTCTGTCGACAGTCGTCGACCGGTTGGCTTAGCCGCAAAATGACTTCATTAACTTATATTTCATATTTTCTTGTTGTTTTTTTTTTATTCTTCATGTATTCCGCGAACAAATTAAGCCGAAATGCAGCAACGAACCGAAAGCCAACCACACGGCATTAATATTGTACTCTCACTCCCTCTGTCTCCGTCATGTTCCGTCCCGTCCTGTCCCTCTTTCGGTTTGGCACTGAGCCGCTAAAAGCGCTGTTAAAAACTTCATTATGAGTGTCATATACGCGTATGTTCAGCGATTTAAGTGTGACATATTTCGACTGTACTCGGATGTAGGTCGCTGTTACTTCAGCCGCCAAGGAAACTCTGCTTATAAATTCATATAAACATACACGGCTACATGTATGTGTTATGTATATGATTATTTTTACTATAACGCATGAAGATGGTGTAAAAATAAAAATGACAAGAGCAGTAAACTGTATTATTTGACTACATTTCAGTCTGGCTTTACACGCTGCTCTTAAAGCTGAAGCTAAAAGTTAAGTAAAAACACAAGTCTTCATCCTTTTCTGAGTAAAATATAATTTATAAATCTTTCTTCTCAAAATTATATACGATTTCAATATATTTATTCCCCGTAGCTCTTCTGTCGCAATATTTATACCCGCTACCCATAGGGTAGAAGGGTATTATAACTTTGTGCCGGCAGGAAATGTATGTAACAGGTAGAAGGAGGCATCTCCGACCCTATAAAGTATATATATTCTTGATCAGCGTCAACAGCCGAGACGATATAGCCATGTCCGTCTGTCCGTCTGTCCGTCCGTCCGTCTGTCCGTCTGTCCGTCTGTCCGTATGAACACCTAGATCTCAGAGACTATAAGAGATAGAGCTATAATTTTTTTTTTCGACAGCATTTGTTATGTTTGCACGCAGATCAAGTTTGTTTCAAATTTTTGCCACGCCCACTTCCGCCCCTGCAAATCAAAAAAATCGAATAACAAGCGTAATTTTAAAGCTAGGGTTACGAATTTTGGTATATACGGTAATGCGATCAGAAAAAAATTGTGGAAGTTATTAAAGAAATACTTTTGTATGGGCAAAAACGCCTACTTACTAGGGGTCTGAGTTGCTTTGGCTGACAATCTGGTATATTGTGCCGTCTATGGTATATTTTGAATGCGGCACTATATCGATATACCACATATACCATTTGGTATATTTTTAGTATTTTGCAGTATATTTGGAATATTTTGAGAATAATACCGCAAAATATATTGCTTTTATTCAAAATGGGTAGCGGGTATCTACCCGCTTTCTTACTTGTTTATTATTATGTTAATGTTTCTCTTTATTATTTTTTTCATAACATATTACTATTATTTCTCTTGAAGCAAATCAATATCTCAATATCGTTTTTTATATATGTATGATATGTATATAAAATATACGTTCACATCAAAGTCTTCTGTAGCAATTTCCACTTTTTATGTTAACAGCTTATTTAATATTTAAAATTATTTTGTACAAGCTTAAATATTTTAATCCCGTTTTGATATCAACATATTATCTGTTTTTATTTTGATAAAGTATCAAATGTTCCCTGAGGTTGTTCTTAGCTTCAGCTAAGTCTTAACTTTATCGATGTCTGCTATTATTTCACTAATTTTTAGCTTAAACCAACTATAAACTTTATCGATCTCTGGCATTATTTACTCCTTAAAATAAAACTTCACGTTCTAACATTCTAACATCCTCTTCTGCTTTCTGTTTTGCTTAAAAATCGAATATTCCCTCACAATGTTTTTAGCTTAAACCATTTCTCAACTCTATCGTTTTGTGTGCTTTATAAACAACATTCTTTTGGCTGGCATATTCTAATCTTGAGCTACACGAAGAACTCGCACAATTGTTCCAATCAGAATCACAAATGAAATATAAACAAACTCGAGCAGCTTACGAATTTGTCTATGCAATTTAACCCCGGATCAGGACATCAGTTCGACAATTGAGCAGCAGGAAGCGGAGGCGGACGAGGCGGAGGCGGAGGAGAATCAGGAGGTGAACTACTTGAAACGTAATCGACAGTGCAGGCACTTGAATGACCAACTGGTCGACTGTTGCCCCGTTTGGGTCGACCCTTTCAATTATTTGCTGTTGGCTCTACCCGAAAAATGCCGAAAAGCAAAACAAAATGCAAACATGGACCAGCAGCAGCAGCAGCAGCTCGACAAGACCGAGAAGAGGCAAAAGTGCTAGACGGAGAGCAGCACTCTGTGTGCCTCCTGTGTTGTGGTTGCTGGGGTAATGAAGGTCTCTTTTGCCAGAGCATAGTGTGTGAGTGTGTGTGTGTTAGTTGCATGGACGACGTTCGAAGGTCCCGCCGCTCGCTCCCAAAGGATTTCCTTGTTATGCGTGCGACGTTTGTTTAACCCTCTCTCTGATTCTCTCGGTGGCTGCCGGCTGCAACAACGACTGCCCTTTGTCCAGGCTGCGGTTCAGATCCAGGTCGTTCGTTATGCCCCATCTCCATTCTCCCCCCTCTTTGCCGGTTGCCGGGCTGCACTCGAATGGTTTCGTTTACATTTTACGTGCGAATGTTGCTGTTTTTTGAATTATGGCGACAGGAACAGTGCCACAGTCGCTGTGGCAGTCGCAGCTTCAGCCACACAACCCTGCCTGCGGTTTGGCCTTGCCCCTGCCACCGAGCTGCTTCCTTCCTCAAGCTGCCTCAACTCTACTCGACTCGAAGCGAAGCGAGTCGAGCTGACCGCAGTCGAAAGTGTTGTGTTTCAACATGGTGCAACAACGATGTCGACGACGTCGACGTTCCCGTATTTTATTCAAAATGCTGCCACGTAATAGAATTTTTGATGCCAGCATGTCTGGCTACCATAAAAATGCCATGATAACGGTCAACGCCCGGTTCGCTACACCCAGCTCCTAAATCAAAACACACAGAGAGCCTTCTTTCTGTCTCAGCTCCTCGCCCCATAGTCGAGAGGAGACTGAGCTTTTTGGGGCTACCATTTCAATTGGAGCCGGAGCTTGTGTGCTTGATGCTTTGCTTGCTCCTGGACTGTCTGCCAATTGCTAACTTGCAACTTGCAACTGGCAACAGGCAAGCAGTTGCAACTGGCTACTGGCTTTTTGGCTGCTCAGAATCTCATCATAAATTCATTAGTTGCAACTCGTCGCTGCACGCAAAATTCCTGGCTGCGCCTTGCAGCCTTCTTTCCTTCCTTCCTCTCTGCCGCCCTGTCTCCCTGTCTCTCTGCCTCATACTCCCTTCGATGGATGCATGCAGCAACTACTAGCTTCGTCCAGCTGCTTGCTGTCGTTGGAGGTGTGGCAGAAAGCAACAGCAGCCGCCCCAAATGATTTATGCGCCAAGTTGTTTAGAAAATATGCCAAATGGCTCCACAGCCTTCTCTCTCTTTGTGTCTCTCTATTCGACTGCAAGTCCACAGTCTGAGTTTGGCTCTGTTGTTGTTGTTGTTGTTTGGTTTTGCTAAGCCCAGAAGGGATTTTTGTGCAGACCATGGACTTGTCATGGCGGCTCCATGTTTGATTAAGGCGCACCAACTTGAGCTCGCTAAACGCAAATCAACGACGGCGTTGATAATGGCCAACGGGTTCCGCCATCTCTGCGTCCATTTCAACATTCCCCCCCCCCTCTTCCCCCACCACTTCCATCCGCTCCTAGAGTCATCCACATTCACATCCAAATGCCAGTTGCCAGCTTCGCGTTCACTCATGTCATGACTTGTGAAAATATACACCTAGCTCGTGTTTTTTTTAATACCCTGTACCCATTAAAAGTGCTTGATTAGTTTGGGGTATAACAAAGAAGAATGTAAGGAAAGAAGTCGAGCTATGAAACCGATCTAATTTTTGAAAAAAATCAATTGAATGTAGATACATCAAAAAGTCTTTTTATGAAAGCTAAATTATTAACTGAATTCTTTATTTATTGATAGTTGAATAAAGACTACATTTAAGAATTATTTTTAATTAGAAAAAGATTGAAGCCAAATATGGAATAAATAATAAGTTTCTTAAATCTCTTAAACTTTAAACAGTCAAATGAATGAAGTCGACCTACGGAACCGATTTGCTTTAAGGAAAAAAATGAACTTAATATGGACAAAGCAGGAATTCGATTTATGAGGGCAATTTTTAGTTAATGTCTTTGCATATTATATTATTATTTGTAGTGCTAAATACTAACTGAATTATTTATTTATTGAGAGTCGTCCACATATTAAATTTACGAAGATATAGATAATACACTTCAGAATTACAATTAAGATCATAATAAAATATAAAAAAAATAACCACTAAAAATTTTGTCCGATGTGAAATTACCAAATTATTAAAAATCATAATAATATTTTTAATGTTTAATTCAGAAAGTAGAGTTACTTCATAATATAGTCAGAAGTTTAACTACTTTATCTTATTAGAGGGTATTTTCTCGTCACGCAAAACCAATCTTTTTGCCTTCTTATTAGTTTTTTCGGTCTTTGGGACTGATTCCTGCATTCTAGGGTTCTGCATTTGGACAAGCTGGCCACGACCACAACAAGAAACAACGACAACCACAGCAACAACAACAAGAACAGCAACAACAACAGCGAAGAGAACGACAACGATCAAAAGGCGCGACAGGTGTTGGCTATTTCTAATCAGAGGCGTGTCTACAACACTGTTCTTAACAGTCTCCCGCAGACAGTTAAATGGCTTGTTCTACTTAGATACTAACTGGCATTCAAATATGTAGACGAGACACCAAAATGGAACTGAAGAAATTTTCATTACTCAAATTGTGCTTGGAATTGTGTGCCAGAGACGAAAGACGAGAGACGACAGACGAAAGGCGACTTGCAAACGTTTGCAGCACGTTAAGATCTGTTACTGTCACGCTTTATATGCAATGAATTAAAGTTTTACAGTTCTAGCAAGCTGTTTAATCCTCCACTAAATGTCTCTATTAGAAGGGGAATTACAATTACAGACCATGTTGCAGCTTAAACGAAGTGGAATAAAAAAAAGCTAGTAGAAGATAGATTAAATATCGGTCAAGAACTTAGAAGAATTTTTAAAGAGAAATAAGTCGGGGTTTTATTTATTGTTAAGTAAAGTTTTATATAAAAATTTGTAATCAAAAAGAATTAACACTAATGAAGAAACTTACGTTGATTTAGTTGATCTTTTGTGGATCTTACATAACATAACATACACTTATAAACTTATTTTGAAAATTTAGAATTTTAGTGTACCATAAATTTAAAGAAAGTTAAGAACTATAAAATCTTGTTTAAATGTCTCAATTGGTAGCGAAATTACACTCGATTTTCCCTTTCTACGAACAGAGATATAGCTTGAATCATATGTAAATAGGTTTATGAATGTGAGCACTTGGCAAGAATATTTCCATATTTCCATTTTCATTTCCATTTCGAATCGTTATCGTTAATTTAGTAAAGTCTGTATGTATTTCTTTTTTTTTCTTGTTTTGTGCATCGTTTTTTTTGTGCTTTTTTTGAGAGCATTTCGTTTTGTTGTTCTTCTGGGTGCTTGTCTTCTTTTATTCGCTTTCAGTTTTGTAAACGCTGTGGAGAGCTTATGACCATAAATTGCCCAGCAAACCGTGACCATAAATTGGAGCTAACAAAGAAATTATGAAATTCAAATGAAGTGCGTTTGCCAACCAAACCCATCGTCATCCTCATCCTCATCCTCAAGCTCGATATCCTCTCCAGAGCTTGGGCTGAAGACTAAGGCGCACCTGCCCCATGCCAATGTCGTTTGGCCTGAGGGCCGAGGACCTTAAGCGAGGCAACAAGGCAAGGTCTTGTATGCTGCGCTGTGCTGTACAGCTCAGATTAATCCCATCCCATTTACCTCCTCTCCCCTAAGGCCACTTTTATAGAGCAACAATTGGCCTGGGTCTGAGTTTGAGTCGGAGTCTGGACTGCAGTTTGGACTTTACAAGAGTAAATTGTGCAACTTGTTCACTTTTTGCATAAAAATTGTTCATTGAAAATGCATAAATGTGCAATCTGCACAAAAGAAATGCGCCCAGTCGGTCCAACTCTGGCCGGCGACTGCGACTGCGAAGGCTCGCGGCTCCTGGGCCCATTCAAAGAATTATTATGGCCTGGAACATTGAACCCCAGTTCGATATCGATGCAATTGCTGATTGCTGTTGTCGTTGCTGTTGTTTTTTTTTTTCCCAGCATAGAATGTCTCCTTCTCTGTCTCCGCCTCTCGACTTTGTTGTGCTGCTCTATGAATTGTCTTTAAATACATATCATTAAATGGCATTTATAATATATTCATGAGCGATCCGCTTCCCGGTATTGCTCGAAATCTAATATAGCGAGGCAACGGTAGCCATATCTACAACTATCTCCTGCTCCCTGCTCTCTGCCACCTACAACCCCTCGCAAAAAAAAATAGAAAAAAAAACAAACAGCGAAAGACTTTTAACCGTAAGCGTGCCCCCAGACAGTTGCTGGCCCATTTTGTGCGCCCCGGGGCAAGTCAAAGCACCACACAATAGAAGAAAATAATAATGTATGTAAAGACACCAACTACAAGATACTCTTTGTAGGTTTTAAAAAATTTGAAAAACTTACCCCGTTTACTGTAAAATATCCAGTTTGAGTCACAATTTGGTACATTTTCTGTTGGCTTGTACATTTTTATTTATTACAAAATGGTTAAATTTTTCTAAGCTGAGTTTGCTTTTGCTTTTGGTGTGGAGATAAAAGTCTAGCCAGTAAATGATTATTTCACTGATTGGTACATTTTTTGCAGAAATATTACATTTTAATAGAATTTGGTACATTTTCAACGAGATTGGTACATTTGGTACATTTTCTTCCTAAAGGCACATTTTTAACACAAACGGTACATTTCTGTACACATATTGGCAACAGTGCTTTCAGTAGAGTATGCATTAGTCTAGTATGGCAACTCTGGCGGTTGCGTGGCCCGTTTTGGTGACTCGACTCTTGCCTGAGAATTGTGCGTATACGTACTATTGTCTATTGTCCAAGTTGGCCCAGGCCACGCAGTTGTTTTCTATATTTGGTTCGAGGCGGCCGCGTCGTGAAATCTACGCAATGTTGTGCAAGGTCCGTTTTGGTTTTGGAGCATTCGACCAATCGACCATTCTCTTGCATTCTGCATTCCACATTGCCGAGATTTGCCTTTTGGCACTCTTCCTATCCCACTCTAGCCCGCTGCAGCGTAGTGTCGCCATCTAGCGTCCCGCCGTCAAACTCAATTCAATTACATACGTTGAAAATTGGCTGCCATTGTCTTTATGCGCTGCGCTGGGTGCGTGAAATTTATAGTTATGACCACGCGGGCATTATGACCTCGCCTTTGTGACATTTGATTTTGTAGGGGGGTGGTGGGGGGTGCTTGACAATAGTTGCCGCCACAAATAATAGCCCAGGAATGCTTCAAAAAATGCGCGGCGCACATTCACTTTGGTCAAGCGGCGATTTCACTCGCGTTAAAAACGACATACTCACTAATTTTAGCTCGATTTCGGCTAATCAGGTGAAAATGTAACGCGGCTACACGGTGCACACCTTCCGACCCCGCGCGTTCACTCACTTACAACACAACACTTAAAAAAAAAATAAAATTTTTCACACACGAAAATTGCTCATTATTCACAAATTTGGCGGCGACGAACTTATTAACATATCCCCAACTTCGATAGCTATGCAACGATAACTTTGTGCTGTTACCAGTGCTGCCAACTTTTGACCAGCAAATAAAGCTGTTTTTGACGGAATGAATGGAGAAAAAAGCTCAAACAAATTATTAAAAAATCCAAAAAAAAAGCTAAAAACAAATGTATATAAAAAAAAGAGAAAAAATGTCTTCAAAAATAACAATTTATTAAGTTTATTTTTGTTTGAAAGATAAAGATTTGCATTATTTAATCGTTATCTCCTTAGTCTGTCTCATTTGCGTATGACATATTAGTGCCTATCATCTGTAGATATTTTATAGGCACTTTATAGTCGACGCAGCATTTTCCCATCCGTCACAATCCGATTCTCTATATTACAATAAAAATGAATAGAGTATATCTTTTGCTTGAAATTAATACTTTAACTTATGCTTAGAATGCATTCCTTAAATTGGTTAACCTGGCAAATAGCCAGAAATCGCGTATGACCAGGGCAAACACAATATTTGGATGGCCACAGTCGCCAACTCAAAAAATCTCCGGTTTTCACCAGAATCTTTAAAGATCAAAATTTGTTTGTGTTGTTGATGTTGGCCCACTTGATCAAATTGAAATGGAAACACTAAGCGAGTGATGAAATTAGCGTATTTCGAGAAAACAATCGATACGCCAACGCATTTTCTGGATTTTTTATAAGTGACGATCGTAAATCTGCCACTTTTCCATATTTTGTACTTTTTGTACTTTTGTGTTAACAACACAAAAAAAGTTGCGAAAAAGCCAACAGAATTTCTAAAAAAGCTAGAATTCCCGCTTTTCACAATTCCCGCAATTCACAAATTTTTCCCGCATTTAGCCTTCAAAAAAAGCCAGTTTTGACGGGAAAAAATCCAAATTGGCAGCACTGGCTGTTACAAGGTGCTGTTAAGTGGCGTATGCAATTTTTACTGTGACGTCATTGTTGCTAATGACGAGCTCGCATTGTTTCGCTCTACTTGCACTTCATTTGTGTAGTGCAATACAATAATAACTTAGATTAAAGTTGAACACAATAATGACAAACATATGCATTTGCAAATGTCTCAAAAATTTCCCCTACTTCGATAACGATAACTTTTACCTGTTAACAATCACTGTTATGTTGTGAATGCTGTTACGTCACACACAGTCGCTTAACAGTCAACATGATGATCCTGCGGCTGACAGCGTGCACACACTGGATTAATCATTGCGTGTAGTGCAACATTTTTTTGTGAGCGTGTCAATTAATGCATTTTGTGGTGAAATGAAAAGATTTAAATTGTGCATTGCTGACTCTGTCTTATTAGACTTGTGATTTAACTGCAGTTGTATCTGAGCATGTTGGAAGTGCACGCAAATCAGCGCTGCAAATCTGGCGTCCAGGTGAGTGCCCAAAAAAAGCCATTTCATTACGAGCAGCTGTTTGAGAGGGAAGAAGGAGAAAGAGTGAAGGGGGAGTAAAGCGTTTGCGAGCGCAATTCAAAATTGAATTCGAAATCTGAAACACACATCTTGATGAGATCATTATCGCCGCAACAACGACAGGCCAATTACATTAATTAATTATTAAGGGAACGCAGCTGGAGTTGGATTCAGAGTTGGATTTTGCGAGAGAGGGAGGTAGCGAAGAGAGGGGAGAACGCTTTGGCAAACGAGTGTCACGTACAAAGCGCCGCAAAGCAAAAGCGGGAACACGCTGTGTTCCCAGGCGCGCAAGGAGCAGCAATCGTTGCCTCTTGATATCATGGAATGCAATCAGCGATCAGAGGCAAATCGAACAAGCTCCAGCTCCAGCTCCAGCTCCAAGTCCAGCTTCAGCTTCAGCTCCAAGTTCAGCGCTGAGGTTGCATCGTTTTGGCTGGGGGCGTTTTCTTCTGCTATACCGATTACACAGAGGGTTGAAGGGTATGATCACTTTATGTACATACATTAGGTGAAAATTCTATTGCAAATATTTGAATTGTGAAGATCAGAAAATTTTTATTTGTGCGCTTATAATGTATGTTTGTATACTCTTGATCAGCATTCATAGTCAGTTTATTGTATTTACTAAATAGTATAGTATTTTCCATCCATCCATCTTTCTGTCTTTATATTTATATATATGTAAGATCCTAGATCGATGTAAAATCTATTGACATAAAACTTGCTGAGTAAAGTCAAGCCATTCCTTCATGCACTCAAATGCCATACATGCAAATTCTGAAAGTGTACATACGATTGGCCGATAAGAAAAATGATTAGATCAGAATTTAAGTTTTTGAAGTTCTTGAAAAACATTTTTGCAAATATATAAGTTTTTTAATTTCGTTCTTAGTATTTGACTAGAATGTTAGTCCTTATCACATGTTAATGTTCTGCATTTTTTCCTCAAAAAATTCTATTGTAAATATAGAAGTCTTGTCTTGTATTAAAAAACAAAAACAATTTAGTTTCAGCATTATTTTTAAATATTCATATTTTCTGTTATTTAACATTCATAGTACTTGATTATAACGTTAATTTTAATGTTAATGTTCTGCTAACATAAATAATGCTAACATCGGTTATTTAACATTCATATTTTCTGTTATTTAACATTCTTAGTACTATATATGACTATAATGTTAATATTAATTTTTAATGTTCTGCTATCATCCATTTTTGCTACATTATGTTTATTTCTCAAAAAATGTTTGACAGGTATTTCATAGTCGAGTACTCTCGCCAGTAGCTTTCGCACTTGTATAATTTTTATACCCGCTACCCATAGGGTAGAAGGGTATTATAACTTTGTGCCGGCAGGAAATGTATGTAACAGGTAGAAGGAGGCATCTCCGACCCTATAAAGTATATATATTCTTGATCAGCGTCAACAGCCGAGACGATCTAGGCATGTCCGTCTGTCCGTCTGTGTGTCTGTCCGTCTGTCCGTCTGTCCGTATGAAACACTGGATCTCAGAGACTATAAGAGATAGAGCTATAATTTTTTTTCGACAGCATTTGTTATGTTTGCACGCAGATCAAGTTTGTTTCAAATTTTTGCCACGCCCACTTCCGCCCCCGCAAATCAAAAAAATCGAATAACAAGCGTAATTTTAAAGCTAGAGTTGCGAATTTTGGTATATACAATATTTACTATAGTAGTTATGATTCCTGAAAATTTGGTTGCGATCAGATAAAAATTGTCGAAGTAATTAAAGAAATACTTTTGTATGGGCAAAAACGCCTACTTACTAGGGGTCTGTGTTGCTTTAGCTGACAATCTGGTATATTGTGTCGTCTATGGTATATTTTGAATGCGGTACTATGTCGATATACCAAATATATCATTTGGTATATTTTTAGTATTTTTACAGTATATTTGGTATATTTTGAGAAAATACCGCAAAATATGTTTCTTTTATTCAAAATGGGTAGCGGGTATCTCACAGTCGAGTACACTCGACTGTAGCTTTCTTACTTGTTTTTTTTGGGCAGCGCTGACTAAGCAAGTGAAGTGAAGTGAAGTGCAGCAGGCGGCCCCCCAAAGATCGATCGCCAGTTCAACCCGTCCAAAGCCGTCGGACCAACACTGGCCTTATGATTTGCAAATTTTCAAATATGCATCTCCTGCTGCTGCTGCTGTTGGAGATGCTGTGGTTGCTGCTGCTGCTGCTGGAGATGCTGTGTTGGCTGCTGCTGCGTTAGGTGTGCGATGATTAATTGCTGCCGTTGCACACGCAATCCTCCAGTTGTGCTCTCTCGTTGCGTGCCTCTTGAATAATGATCTTCAGAATGTCTTGTTTCAAAAAAGCTAATAAGATCATTTATAACACAGTTAGTTCAGGGTTGCAGAGAGAGAGAGAGAGAAAGATTTCTTGTTGGTTGCCGGCATCGACATCGACATCGAGCGACTTCCTGCGTCATCATGTTGCACCATTTATTATTAAATGGGGAGATAGACTGAGAGAGACTACAACTTGTTTTGCAAGTGTGTGAAGGATTAACAAGCGTAGCTCTCTCTTTCTAGGCTTAATCGTTGTTGGCCTAATAAAAATACCTTTTGCTCAAATTAATCGCCAGCTCTCTCGGCATGATCACGATTCATTGAGCAGGCGATCGATGCAGTTGCAAGTTGCAAGCAGGAAGTGCGTGCGTCTTCCTAACTGGGACACTTGGCAAACGTTGACAGCTGATTGGTTTGGTTTGGTTTTGCTTTAGCTTGGCGCAAACACAAAAAAAAGGATGTGCGTGGCACACAATCTGAGGGCCTCAACAGTTGTTGCCACAGTCAATTAAACTGCCAACACTTGTTAACAAGCTGCAATCAGGAACACGCCCCGAGCGCCGTTCGTTTCTTCTTCTTCTGCCTTTTCGTTTTTCGTCTGCATCGAATTATCACTGACCCAGGCGCTCTTTCTTTCTTAAGGGGCAGAGGGCGTGTCGAGTTGGTTGGTCAGTTATTTTGAAAGCGCCTTTTTCGGTTGCATTTGTTGTACTTCTTGTTGTTGTTGTTGTTCTTTCTCACACTGCTGTCTTTTTTTTATATTTATTTGCAAAAGGCAATTTAAGCCACGTCGCAAAACGCGTTGCCAACTTTTGTTTCGCATTGAATTTCAATTTGTGTGTGTTTCCGCATAAAAATGCGCTTCGTATTTATTTTAGTGGCTTACTCTCGTTGTCTGCTTGCCTCTTCACTCCCAGCTCGACGGTGTCTTGATCTTTTATCGCTGATAAAATAAAAAGAACGAATAAAAAAAATGCAGCCCCAAAAACGTTTTTGGTGCCCGCACCCGAAAAAATGGAGAGTCGGGTCACTCCCTGATATCGTTGCCCGTTGCCACATGCCCCCGGGGGCTTCTGGGGGGCGTGGGCGTGGGGCAATGCCAATGCCACGCCTCATTTTCAGTTTTGTGTGTCGTTCGTTGTTGTCGTTCGCTGTTGTCGTTCGCCTGTTTTACAATTGTTTGTTTTGCTGTTTGTTAAACACCTTCCAACTACACGTTCGCTTTGGCTGCAATCGCCTCCGTTTTTCGCCTTCCTTGTGTGCCTTCCTGCACATCCTTTGTCATGTTTTTCGGCCTCGCTAAGATTTAAGGCCCTGCTCAGCCCCTGGGCAAACAGCCACAGCAGCAGCAGCTCGATGACCTCGCTCTTTTCTCCAACATCTTGGCAATACTCGCATCTCCATCTCTCCAGCAGCAGCAGCAGCAGCATCTTCACTAGATTTAAAAAGGCTCTGTTGGCACTGCCCTTTGATGTTGCCTGTTTGTGCAGCGTTCTCCTCTTGATGCTGCTGCTGCTTGCTGCTTGCTTCGCATAACTTTGCTTGTTAACAATTGCATTGTACAACAACACCGACAACAACAAAAGCAACAACAGCATCACTGCGATCCTCTCAATCTGTGAACCGGCTTTTGCCATTTTTAGGTACTCGTCGCCGTCGTCGTCGTCGTCGTTGTTGTTGTTGTTGTTGTCGGCACCCCAATGACCACGGAGAGAGACCCAGGCTAAAGCCCTGGCAGGACACACAATGGACACTCTTTGAAAATAGGTGGCTTGATTTATTTGTCTGCAAATTCGCTTTCTCAAAAGGCATTTGGAGCCTTACATTTTGGCTCGAGCAACTACTTAAGGCAACTTCCTACGAGCCTCCACCAAACAGTTGTCAAAACACACATTCGCTTACTTGTTCCACATTTGGTATATCTCTATGTGTGTGTATGTTTGAGTGTGTGTTTGTATGTGCCTTTGAATATGACGAAGATGCGTTGAGTGCCGCATTTATCAAACAAATGCCTTCAATTTTTTTTGTATGGGAAACTAAAATATTTTTTAAAGCTCTAAGCAAACGATTTGTTTGAAATTCGCTTGAGTAACTGCTTTGGAATTTAAAAACATTACCTTGAGGATGAACATTACGAGTTTATTTTCATATATAATAACTTAGTTTGTGTTTCTATATTTTCTAAACTAGCACATTTTTGAGAGTAAACTTTGATTTTTAGCACATTAAAGTTTTAATGTTCTCAATACTGAACTTTTAACCCCTGTTTTTATAGTTATTTCTTTTCTTTTGTTGTTGATAAATTTTTTATGATATATTTATGATATATTGTCAATTTACATATGTCGTTATGCCAAATATACACTTTGGCATATTTTATTATTACTTTCGCTATTAATAGATCAATCTTCTAAACTTTTTTCTGTATGTTTTTGTAGTTTCCTTTTTTGATGTTTTTGTAACGTGATTCTTTTCCAGACACGTTTTTGGGAACATCATTGGAATTGCATAATTTAAATGACTTCTTATGAATTTTGATATTCGTAAGATATGTAGCATTTTCCTAAATTCTAACTTTACTCGAACTCTTAAACTAAGAATAATTTTAAAGATTTTTGGGATCAATTCCTTAGTTGAAAATCTGATATATTTTATAATCTATGGTATATTATAAAGGTAAAGTATATCTTTACAACAAATACACATTTTGGAATATTTTTAGTACTTTTTGCGCTATATTTATTTGGTACATATTAAAGATGTTTTATTTAAATTAAATATCACAGTCAAGCATGAATGTATATCGTTGTACCAAATATAATATATATATATTGTAGTATATTTTTAGTATTTTCGCTATATTTGTTTAGTATATTTTAAATATACTCTTCGATGTATTTTTTAATGATTTTTTTTCAAAATGAAATATTTTATACATTTTGGTACTTTCATTCCTTTTATTCTTCCAGGTGAACTTGGATTGCACTTGCAGGAAAAGTTTTATAGAATGCTAGAGAGCGAACATTTGAAGATGGCTTGTTGCAGAGATTTAAAGATTTGAACCCAGGAGTGAGAAGAGAGAATCGTTTAAAATACCTTAAGATTTGCATGCTTAGGATGAGAGCTAAAGTGTAACCAATTGCAAGGTATTCTATCTGGCAGCATCTGGCAGTCCGGCAACATGTAACAAGCTTCTGTGAAATCGATCCTCAAGCAAAGACGCGGCATAGTTTGCTGTTAAGGTCGCTGATTCGATTGCTCCGATTACACACACACACACACACACACACATACGGTGGGTAACCCTTCACTTTGTGCTTACAAATAAAACTAAAATGTGTTTAGCATTTATTTTTGCTTTTTTGTAGTTTCTGTAGCTGTTTCATGGCTGAGTGGTTGCCAGCAATTCCTTAAGATTGTCACACTGACAAGCCCCCATGTATCGATCGGGGCAGCAAGCAGACTGTACAAGTTTAAGTACGACTTGGAGTGCGACGTACCATAGAGAGGTCTGCCTATAGTCAAGGCGTTCTACTTAAATCACAACACACAGCGCACAGAACAGAATCGAACAGAACAGAACAGAACATAACAAAAAAAAAACCCTATGGTGTACACAGCGAGAGCAAGTGTTCAAATTCCATTAAAAGAACATTTACAAATTTGGCAAAGATCACAGCCAGAAGAGCAGCCAAAGAGGAGGGGGTGGAGGAGGGGGAAGAATTGAAGTTGAAGTGGGCACAAAACAAATACAAAAATAAAGGTGCCATGCAATGCTAAACAAAAAGCGACACCTTCTTCGATGGGGGCTAAGAGAGAACCAATTGCCACAGAAAGACCTTGAGATCATGCCAAGACAAACAATAACAAACAGCAGCAGCAACGGCAACGGCAAAGCAACAGCAAAGCGGCAACAATGCCGCCTCAGCCAACAACAAGGATGAGAAGAAGAACTTTTGTCTCCAACAGCGTTTTCCCTAACAACCGAGGTGATAAATAAAATTCTTTATATGCAATCTTTTAATGCAATTTACAATAAAATCAACATGGAGTTTAGTTGCAGGCGGCAGCAGCAGCAACAGTTGCAACTGGCAACTTCTTCCTTCGCTGGCTAAATAACAAGGGGGCACAGCTTGATTTGACATTAGCACAATCCCACAGATCACCTTCCCAAAATGGATTTTGCCGCCGTCGTTGTTGTCGACTTCGTCCGTTTTCGCTGGGCCTGAACTTTTGTGCAGCGACGAACGGAAATGGAGGCCCAGCGAACGCGATGATCATTGCGACCAGGCAATAAATACACCATAGAAATGATGTACGGAAAATGATCGCAACTCTAACCAACCAGCCAGACAGTCAACTCCATGGACCCACAATTCCTCAGCCAGCAGCATCAGCAGCAGCAGCAACAGCTCAACGGGGGTGCCTCCTGGTTTGCCTGGCTAAAGCGTTGCACAGTGGGCATAAATTTATAATTAACTGCTGGTAAATAAGCATGTTTTAGTTTTACATTAATTTCATATTTCCATTTTAATAAGTCCTCTGACTTGATGTTCTCGCAACGCTCTCTTGACTTTAAGCCCCGTTTTAACTGGTTATGAACAGTTTGGCTTTTTAGTCGACTTATCAAATTTCATTGCCTTGTAGTCTTATTATGGACTCTATAATAATCTCAGCGATGCTTAAAGTCTTGCAAATGTTTCCCAATAATCCTTTATGTGATGTTATACAAATTAATTTGTAGTAATGGTACATAATTCTATGTTTTCATGGTATCTTTAAAATTCCTTCACGTAGAAATCTTGAAAAATTTAGAACGCTCAGTTATAAACAGAGAGAGACAAAAATCTAGATTGAAAAGTAGATCGCAAATCTTTATTTTTAAGATTTTTTTTATTTACAAAAAAAAAATTTGGAAATAAGGTTTTTAGGCTTCCTGGCTCAATTTTTAGATTTTTCCATTCTTGGAAGAAGATTATAATCTTCTATTTTAGGATTGGGTTATAAGCATTTTAGTTTATTTCAATTTCTAATTTCCCTAAGCTGTCGTGAGATTTTTATTTTAAACTTACCAGTGTAGTTTCCTTGTGGTTTGATTCTTTGCAAAATGTGCTCAATAGATTGTTGGTATTTTTAATAATTCACTCATTTTGTTCCAACATTTGTTTGCATATTGCATTACTGTTTAACAAATTGCAATAGCATTTCTTATTGATAAGAATCGTTTCCAATTTTTGCAATCTAAAAATTATTAGCTTTTACAATCATAATGTATTTAGTATTGGAATTTGTACCTTTTCTCAAACATTATTGTTGATTGTTGTTATGATCTTTTATTAATACTTATCTTACACCTCACTTATTTTCCTTTCTAATTTTCTATCAATAGTTATTTCTTTTCTGATTATTTATTGATTTTTTTAAATGACTACGTAAAAATTTAATTGATCATCAAGAAATTCCCAATTGCCATTACAATAAGCCTGTGACCACTGTGCACGCTTAGAATCGAATCTAGCAGCTGCCTAGATGCGGATGCTTGGGGGGCTGCCGCTCGTTTGGGCTACCACTTTGTGTGTCTGGCGACGGTGGCTGCGGTTGCTGATGCTGATGCTGTGGCTGCTGCTGTTGCTGTTGCCGGTGCTGTTGCCGCTGCCATTGCCTTTGCCGCTGCCGGAGTCAGTCGTTGCGGCATTATTAATGATAAATGTGGCTTGCACTCATGATAAATACAGAGAATCGTTGAAAGGTATAAATCAATAATAGAGAAGTTTGTTTGCAGTTAGGCGCAGGATGGAGCCGTGATTTTGCAGGCAACCAAACACAGCCTGCAGACAATGAGTATGCCAAAACATAATTCAAGTTAAAGGCCTCTCTTTCTCTCTCTCTCTCTCTGTCTTTCGCTCACTCACTCTGTGTCTTGTGTGGAAGCTCATCTGATTAGGGCCTCCTGAGGATGGAGGTCGTTGAGGTTTGAGGCGGACATTGCCTCCGCCTGCTTTACCTTATTGATGGACTAATTAATCGAGAACGGAGACATTCGGATCCACTTGAAGAGAGACATAACTGCGTCAGCGTCAACTGTGATTATCAATAACAATTAGCCGACGCCTGCGACAAGCTGTGTCCATCTGGCGTCCAGTCGCTTGTCAAATTTATGTTGCCTCACCACTCTCCACTCTCTTCTCATTCCTCTGTTCGTTGTCAGCTTGCATTTGAATGCACGAGTTACGCATCCATCAAATGTCAATTGTTTGTCTTGGCGCTCCACCTTCTTGGCGTCAGGCTTTAGCTTGATGCCTCAGCAGCAGCCGCAGCCACAGAGAGTCAACCACAGCCAAACGTCTCGGCGCTGCGCTTTGCCATTTCTCATAAATCATTCCAAGGCTCTGGCCAAGCATTACGGCAGCTTCGACGACGTCTCTCGTGGCTGTCAGATGGCAACAGCAGATGCGACGCAGCGCAGCAGAGGCAGCAGAGACGAGGCGTGTCCCGAGTGCAATCGCTGCTTTGATGCCCATCCATGGCATTGAACTTGTCTAGCATTGAGTGTCAGCCGGTTTGTCCAACTCGTCGCAACTCGTCGTCTGTTTGTTATGGAAAGCATTTGAGATACGACCAGTGTGTGTTCTCTGTTCGCTTCGCAAAAGTGAAGAGGAAAATAGAAAAAAATGGTAATGGAAATGGCAAAGCTAAAGCACAACCCCTTAAGCAGTCGAAGAAAACATACGGCTTTCAAGATTAAATATATTAAATCTGGAAATATTGTCAAATATTTAAGTATTTGTTAAGGGATTTTCCATCTGCAATTCGTCAGAGTTGTCAGGGGATTTGTTAGGTAAAGTTAGGAGTTGAGGCAACTGATAAGTTTGAATCTTTAAGAAATGGATAATGGATGTTAAATTAAATAAAGTGGTAAAATATTGGTATTGATTTTAATATTATATATACGGAATTAGAATATAAATTTTCAGAAATATATTTGATTAGCAAATATTTACATATTTTTACAAATAAACGAATTACAAAAAATATATAGAATAGCAAAAAGCTTGAATGTGGAAAAATTAAGAAGTAAGAAATCTGCAGTCGAGAGTGCTCGACTTTAAGATACCCGTTACCCATGTTCAGTAAAAGTAAATTAGTACGGCATTAGTCTTAAAATATACCAATTCCGAAAGGCTATGATTATTTAAAACAACCTTAAATTTGCTCGTTTCATCTTATAGTCTCCGAAATTATAAGGACAGACGTACATATAGACAGAAAGACAGACGGATATGCGAATAAACCCTTTTAAATATACTTTATAGTGTCGGAGGTGCTTCCTTCCATTTTTTGGGTTGCGGGTGTAAAAATACTTGTCCCTGCAATTTCTTATATTTTTGATTCATTCAAATTCTTTTATCCATTGTAAATAAGATGATACTCGGGTGTAAACAGCAGGTGCATTAATTTCGCACGCTCCAAAAACGAATGACGCCACACCCAGTACAGTGTGGGTCCCATCTTCATTCCGAATTGCCAATGGACCACCAGAGTCGCCATGACATGGAGTACTTCGACTTGGCTTCAAGCAGATGAACGATGACGGAAATATACTAATAATGGGTACTAATTTGTTTTTACATTCTTCGTTTGAATACACAGTAACATTATAATACTGCAGGCGATTTGGTTGAGGACCTGTAAAACAAATTATATTTTGAAAATAAGTTACACTTAAAAAGAAAATATTACCATTATACGAAGTTGTACCCCAACCAGACACAACAGCACTTTCGTTCTCATAAAGTTGGTTTGCATCGGGTAACTTGGCAGGTTGAATATACTCGTCAAATAGCAAATCGGCTGGAAGTTTTATGAGAGCTATGTCATTGGGTTTATTATTGAGCTCATATTCTGGATGTACGAAAACATTTTTTGCTTTTACTATCAACTGTTGTTGTCCCACTTCCATTTTATTGGATCTGTCCACAGTTCCAAAGTTAATTTTTACAGCATCACTTTTTTAATAATTGAAAATGTTGATTAGATTAGATTATATATTTTATATCACATTTTACAATAACTTACAATTTGGTGGGTATGCAATGACCGGCTGTAAGAACAATTCGATTTGAAATGATCACACCACCACATGCAGTGAAAGGATGGGAGTCTTTCAGAATCATTAAATATACTTGATATGGAAACTGTTTAGGATCTGCATTGAAACCCTCTACAATGCGTTTCGAAGGAGTATCTTGGGCGCTGAGACTCCTTTGGTACAATAGAAATGTGATGATGATCAGCTGCCATATAATTTTACTCATTGTTGGTTAAGTTTTAAGGAACGACTGACGAATCCAAAGGTATGACCATTCTTATATATAGTAGAGCAACTAAGATTGTTTACATTTGTTTAACACTTTGCTTAATGTTATGTAAGCATTTTATTTGACGGGTAACAATTTTGTACAAATATGTAGTTTGAGTTATTTATAGTAATTTGAAATAGATTACACAACTTTTACAATTATACAAATACGTTTGTACATTCTTTTAATGGAAATATGAATATGAAGCAATTTTTGAAATCTGCGATATATTGTCGGGAAATATTCATTAGCATTCATGTTCATATTAAGTACTAACGTATTAGTACATATTAAATTTTTTCGATAAACGTAAAAAAAAATAACCTCAGTATTAAAAAAAGAATAAAAATGCTAAATTATTGTGTACTAAATATGGAGTACAATATATTTGATATTAAGCAAGAAGGCTACATTAGAGTTTGCTCGACTCCTTGATACCCGCTACCAATTTTGAATAAAAGGAAAACAGTGCAATATTATTCTTAAAATATTCAATTAAATATATACAGAAGGCTATTATTTAAACCCAACATAATATGCGGGTAACGATGACAAAATTATAGCTCATAGTCTCCGAGATATAGGACAGACGGAAATATTGTCCCGGAGATAGTACTTAACAATACAAGTAGTTGTTCATTATTTTCAAAATTTTTTATTCATTCATATTGTTTTATCCATTGTAAAAACGATGATACTCGGGTGTAAATAACAGGTGAATATTTTTCGCAATTCGTTATTCCAAATGATGTTAGACCCAGTAAAGTGTGGCTTCCATCATCATTCCGAATTGCCAATGGACCACCAGAGTCGCCAAAACATGGAGTACTTTGACTTGGCTTCAAGCAGATATATGATAACGGAAATACCCGATGTACTAATTTGTTTTTACATTCCTCGTTTGAAGACACAGTAACATTATAATACTGCAGGTGATTTGGTTGAGGACCTGTAAAACAAATTATATTTTTAAAAATAGGTTAGACTTAAAAATAGTATTACCATTGAACGAAGTTTGTCCCCAACCAGATACAACAGCACTTTCGTTCTCATAAAGTTCGTTTGCATCGGGTAACTTGGCAGGTTGAATATACTCGTCAAATAACAGATCGGCTGGAAGTTTTATGAGAGCTATGTCATTGAGATATGGATGGGCTTGATAATCTTGATGTACGACAATATTTGTTGATTTTACTATTAATCGTTGTTGCCCGACTTCCCTTTTATTGGATCTGTCCACAGTTCCAAAGTACATTTCGACAGCATCACTTTTTTGTAAAATATAAAATTTGATTATTTGGGCTATATATTGAGATAAAATTTCCACTTACAATTTTCTGCTTAAGCAATGACCAGCTGTAAGAACAATTCGATTTGATATTATCACACCACCACAACCGCTGTCAAGGTGGGAATCCACCAGATTTGTAAAATATACTTGATATGGAAACTGTTTAGGATCTGCATTGAAACCCTTTACGATGCGTTTGGAAGGAATTTCTTGGGCGCTGAGACTCCTTTGGTACAATAGAAATATGACGATGATCAGCTGCCATTTAAGTTGACTCATGGCGAAATGGTTGGTTAAAGGGCGACTGACAAATCTAAGGCACGACCATACTTATATATAGTAGAGTAACTGAGTTTGTTTTACACTTTGTTTAATGTTGTGTAAACTATTTGACGGGTAACAATTTTGTGAAGTTTGAGTTATTTATAGTATCCTAAAATAGATAAGGCCAAATATACAAATACCTTAGTAAGAACTTATTTTAATGGAAATATGAGTATGAAGTAATTCTTGAAGTTTGCAATATATTGTTTGGAAATACTCATTAGCATTCATGTAAAAATTAAGTAATAACGAGTCGGTGCATATTGAGATTGTTTAATAAACATTCAAGAACGTAAATAAAAATTAGTATACCTAAAAAATATTAAAATATACCAAGAACAACAACAATAGAAACAAGTAAGAATGCTAGAGTCGAGTGTGCTCGACTGTGGGATACCCGCTGCCCATTTTAAATAAAAGCAAAGAAAAATGCGGTATAAATTTCAAAAAATACCAAAAGAATATACTACAAAAATACTGCAAATATACCAAAGTATATATTTTGTATATCGATATAGTGCCACATTCAAAATATACCACAGACGACACAATACTATATACCAGATTGTCAGTGGTAAGTAGACGTTTTTGTCCATACAAAAGTATTTCTTTACTAACTTCGACAAATTTTATCTGATTGCAACCAAATTTACAGGAATCACAATTACTATAGTTGTTATATATGAATATAGCAAAATTCATGACTTTATCTTTAAAATTGCGCTTGTTATCCGATTTTTTTTGGAAGTCTTCATAGACAAACTCATCTAAACGTTTGTTGTCCATAAAGTTGTTCTCTAATTCAGTCTGTCAATACTCTCCAGATTTAAGTGCAGCTCTATAGATGCATCGCTTACTTTATTGATGCCTTAAATGTGTTAATCATTGAAAGAAAGGATTTAGCTTTGTTCATTTTATGTTGGCGATTTACAAACTCTGTTGTTAGCATAGAGTGCTCGTCTGCAATTTTCTTTAGTGGCTCACAGTAGCTGCCATGAGGACTATTAATAGACTACTCTCTAAACTCTGTCTGTGGTTGTGGCAGCGGCTTTTCCACTGTGTCTGTCGCTGTCTGTGTCTGTGTGTGTCTGCATGTGTGTGCGCCGGGTATTTATGTATTTATAAGCCCATTCGGTGCAGCTTAATGTGCTAGCATGGGGTCAACTGTGGTTTCGCTCGTTCGCTCGCAGGGCCAACTTTGCACATTAGACCAAATGAAACGGACGGTTCGCGTCCGCGTCCGCGTCCGCATTCGTGTCCTTTTCCGCATTGAATATTCCATGGCAGCCACCTGAAAGAGCTGGTAAACTTTGCATAGCAAAACAGGTGCACTCGAGAGCAGCTCCCCGCATTCCGCGCACTCAGCTATTGCCTCGTCTCCTTTGCCCCAGTGCTGTCCTTTGCCCTTGTGGCCAACTCCCATGACCCTCCTCTGTCGCTGTCCACTGTTCCACCTACGCGAATTCTGCCAGACACTCACAATCAGCTGAGTCACTCGCCCGGTAATTTCAACTCCGACTCTGCGACTATTCGCCTATGAGTGTGTGATTGTGTGTGTGTGCACAACACTCTCCACTTATTATACTACACTAGAGCGAGTGTTTTTGCTTATGCCAAAGCCTTGAATATGCTTATCAGCTAATGAACTGAACGCTTATCTAACAGTACTAAGAAACTTATGAATTAGTAAAACTACAGAACTGTTTTGAATGCTTTGGCACGTTTTCAAATATAGCTTAGGAAATATTTAGTACTTTAAAGTAGCAGTAAAGAGTATTACTATATTTGTTTACCTAGTTTTTTTTAATTATATAAAATTATTAAAAGAATTTTCATCAAAAAAGTACTCAAGTATTACAAGATTGAATCAAAAGATAGTAAAATAAATATATTTGGTATAGCGACAAACACTAGATCAAAATATACCAAAGAACACAAAACATACTAGATTGTCTACCAAAGCAACCAATAAAATTATTTCTTAAATAACTTGTACAATTAATTAATTTTTTTTTTCAACTTAAATTTGAGGAATCACAAAATAACAATCTAAGAATAATATACTATATTTTCAGGAAAAAATATATGAAAAATATAAAGCAATTTGATGGAGAACTAAATTAAACTATAAATCAATATGAAACCAAATATTAGTATTTATTTATTTGTTTATTAATTTACATAGTTTTATAAGGCTTCTTAGCTTTAAAGAAGAAAGAAGTTTAGACATCCTTACATTAAAAAGGCATGTATTCAATTTTGATTTTCTTTTTCCTAACACAAATAATTGCTTATATCTTATTATTGGATTTTTTAAATAAGTTATTGCATTATTTTTATTGTTTGTTTTAACTTAAATTTATTTTATTATTAACTTAAATTTCTTTGAACTTAAATTTGCTGCAACTATGTATTTTTTATAAGAGATAATATTTGCGTTATTTATACTTCATTAATCATATTTAAATATTTATTGCATATTAATTATTGAAAAGCAATTTTAATAATAAAATGAGAAAGCTTGACATAATATTTAAAACCATTTATTGTATTATAAGTTTAGTTATATAATTATATTTGATTAAATTCAAATTACGATATTTTCTTATTGTTAGATTTATAGATATTTTAAGCTTTGTATACAAAGTGGGATTAACATTTTATTATAATAACATTTTCAATTAAGTTGAATTGAGTTTTCAGCATTGCGTAAACGATCTGTTAATCATAAAAATATTATAAATTGTTTGCAACTTTCCAATTGTTTTTTGTTTCTTGTAGAAATTTAGAGTATTGCTGGTTCTATCATGTCTTTTATTTTTATATTTCATCTCGTTTGATAGTTTTCCATCTCTGTTGTTAAGCCAATGACCTTAAAGGATTTTAACATATATTTTCTGCTTATTGTTTTTCTTCAGTGATATTAATTTCAATTGTGGAGTTTGCTGTGATGTTGTTGCATTCAAAAGTTCGTGCAGCTCACTTTCTTTTGGCCCAAGAAATGCGCTCGCTGCGACGACCCACATAAATCATTCACAATTAGACGCGGCAGCAACCGCAGCAGCAACATCAGCAGCAACATCAGCAGCAGCAACATCAACATCAGCAGCAGCAACAGTCGCGGTCACGGCTCTAACACCTGACCGAGTTGCTGCCGTCCGTCACTCGTGGTTTGAACTCGACTCGACTCAACCGAAATTTCCACTCATCGGGAATTGAGTGTGTTTCAGAGTTCCCAAAACGTTCCACGCGTGGCAAAGATAAAATACGAACCTGGCTACGTTGCAACATGTTCGATGTTGCGAAGACCGTTTAATATCCGATGGATACAACAAATGTATCTGCAGTGAGTGGCAAGCGAGGCAGCGGCTCGAACTCGCAACTTGTTCTGTTCACTGTGAAGCGTCGAGGCGTGCGGTACTGAAAGCCGGACAATAATACACCGAAATATCCGACGACGACGTCTACGAATAAATATAACAACACACAATAATAATAATAACAACATTTTTTGTCTGCTAACCGGTTCGCGGAGTTCACAACAAACAACTAAATAACAACTTAAGAGAATTTTGTGGGCCTAAAGAAAAGTTAAAACGTAATCCTCGAAATTTCCTCGAAATTATTTTGTGATCTATGTGATCTCTCTCTCTCTCTTTTGAAGTGTTGTGAGTGAATCGGTGTCGGTGTTGCCAAAATATACCTAAAAAAGAAATAAGAGAAGAAAATTCACGTTAATTGAGCTGTAAGTGCTGATTTGTAATACAAATTTGCAACGCTTGCAAGTGAGTTGGAGTTGAAGCCGAGGCAAGGCGAGGCCGCATAAACAAATCTGGCTGCGCGTCTTGGTTCACTGATTTAATGCCACAAACAGATTGCAGATTGCTAGCTGTATTGCTGTAACCAACCAACACCGTCGTCATCTCCATCGTCTCCTGTTCTCCTCCTTTCTGCCCGCCTGCCGGCCTGCTTGCAACCTGCTTCCAAGCTTGTTGTAAGCTTGTTTCTGCGGAAGAGTCAGAGCGCCACAGAACACGAGGAGATCCGGCAACAAAAAACAACAACAACAACAACAACAAAACACAGAACCCAGCCAAATACGTGTATAAGAAACGACGACCAAACATTTTGCCATTGAGCAAAAGAATTTCTTTAAAACAACAACAACAACCACATCAAGAAGAAGCAAACAGCGCTCAGCAAAAGATTTACAACGCGAAGCCAAGCAAAAAGTGTAAAAAAAGAGCCAAGCAAAAAAAAAAAGTGAAGAGAAAAAAATTAGCGCATACTGCAAGTGCATCGGTGTGTGTGAGAGTGCACAGGTGTAAGTGTGTGTGTGTGAGTGTATATATGTAGGTGTGTGTGTGTAGAAAAAAAGTTGTTTAACTAACCAAACGAAAAAAGTTTGAAAAGTGTCAAGCAAAGCGGCGCGCGGCCAATAACCCAGCGACAACCAACTACCAACAACTACAGCAACAGCAACCACTTAGAACAGCAACAACAATTGCTGAGGCAGCTATAGCAACAACAACAATCATAGTGCATGCAATGGCGTCCCCCCTGAAACGGGCTAGCCTGCGGTTTAATTACCGTTATCCTTGCTTGCAACTTGCAACTGGCAGCAAACTAAACGGCACTCAAGTCTGGGATTACATTTGACGCCGCGTGTGAAAGCAAAAGGACAACAACAGTATTGGGAAGGAGACAATTCAAGGCAGTTGCCACATTCCAATTGGCCACAACAAGCGGCTAATTGGCAACAACTGCAACATCAACAACTGCAACAACAACAACAACAACTGCAGCAGGTGAGTTTTATAGACTTGATTTTGACTTGATTTTAAGCCGCAAGTTTTGCTGCCAAAGCCAGCTCATAAAAACCGTTGCAGACTTTGAATAGTTTTAGCTAGTAAATGAATCATAATGTTATTGGGCAAAAGATCGAGAAATTGTATTACAAGGAATTAGTTACGACATTGTAAGATTTTATTAGCCAACTTAGAAGTGAACGCTGTTTAATTTTCTGACATTCTTGTGGCTAATACTAAGGCGAATTACAGAAGTTTTTGGCTTAATAATAAAATGACTTCTAATTGAAAGAGCATTAAATACTAAGCGTTTTCCCGTCTTTAATCTATGAAAAACTTACTTATTAGTATCTTGCGTATTCTTCCTTAAAATTGTGAAGTTGTCAAAGACACTAATTTGTTGTTAGCCTCAAAGAGAAATACAAATATTGATGAGACTTTTATTTCAATTCGAATGAATGAAATTACCCACAATAAAGACAGTTTCTTATAAATAACTGAAATGATAACTCAATTGATTCTCAACACAAAACATACACTAAACTTAATATGCTTATAACAATTACTTAAATTTCGTACTGGCAAACAATTTCTTCTTCAATATTTCTTAACTAAAAAAATAGACAAACAAACAACTTAAACTTGTTTCTATGTTTCTAAATGGAATATTCTAAAATTTTTATTTTATTGAAAATTGAAAAAATTCGATTAAATTACTCCTTTAGTTGGCATATTTAAATTCAAAGCAAACAATACTTTTATAGAAAAAAAAAACAACACAATTAAAGTAGAAAATTTTTCAACTTCTTCGAAGTAAAATTGTGAAATAATATCAGAAAATTAGATTTATAATCATATCAATTTCTTATTAGCAAAGACTTGAACTTCTTATATTTTTTTCTTATTAGCATAAAAATTCTTCTATTTATAACCATTTAAATTTCCTATTAACAAATAAAACTTCAACTTCTTGGAAATTAAAAGTAGAATAAAATATTGTTAAAATTTGTTCTACTTTTTACTCAATCAATTGAAGAATTCCAGTCAAAACATTAAATTCTACTTTCTCTGCCAGCTCTAATAGACATACAAATATTCCCCAATGGAACTTTGTTTTTTCTCCCTCTTACTTAACTCAATCCTTCAAAAGTATTCGATTTGCTCTTTGTTCTTTTCTACGCATCATCTTGTTGTTGTTGAAGACATTGTTATGAAGTGACTGCTGGCTGATGATTCGTGCTTCGTGCTTTGATCAAATGCTCTGCAGGATGCCAACAACAGAATGAGAGATCAATCTGCTGTCAGCGAAAGAGTAAGTGAGATAGAGTGATAGATAGAGGGAGAGCGGGAGAGTTGCCCTTTGGTATAACTAGGCGCTAAGTTGCTTCAACATTTGCGTACCACAATTCGTTGCACGCTCCCATTATTGCTCATGGATCACGGATCGATGCAATGCATTTAGCGTAACATTTTCGATTATGCACAGCAATAAGCGAGGCACTCTGCCGCAGTTCTTGTGGCTTGTTAGAGAGCGACTCCAGCAACTCGATTCTCGATTCTTGTTGTTGTGGTTGTTGTGGCTTTGATCTTTTGTTCTAGGCTGAAGTTTTGGGCAGCTAAAGTCGGTACATGAAAGAGCGACCAGGGCTTGTGAGCTTCGAAAGCCAATTCCAGGGAAGTCTCTTCACTTCAAGAACCTATCGACTTGTTGTCCATATGTGCCACTTGGACACTGACAGTGCAACGCAACGCAATGCGATGCAACACGATGCGATGCGATGCTCCCAAAAGGGTAAACCAGACAACGAGGCTCTGTCTTGCTTTCTGTCTGTCTGTATCTCTCAATTCCATTAGACAGCAAATGCGGCGTTGAGTGAAAAGTGAATTTATGCCGCATGTGGCTGCAACAATTGATGCTGAAAAATGATGGCAATGACAAAGTGATTACTGCACTGCGTCGCCGTCTTAGAAAGCGGCAATCAAAGCTCAACTTGAACAATTTCAATTCTCGTTACACACATAGTTCTCAACTGCGTTCGAATCTCAATTGTGTTGTGTGATGTGTGTGTTGCTGCCACAGGGGCAGCAGCAGCTGAGAAAAGTGAAATGCGGCGCATCATTAATCATTTACTTTTTGTTTTTACAACGCAATAAACTCTGTGTATATATAAATATATCTATCTATCTTACACACTTATAAGTAGTTACCTACTTACTTGTCTAAATCGACTGACTCTCTATTCAGATGTGGCAAGTTCTGTTTTCGGTTTTCGGTTTCTGTTTTCTGAACGGCGCACGTTCTTGATTTGAATCTCTCGTTGGCTTCCCTCTCACAGAGTATTTGGCTTTTCGTAAATTGCTCGTCGTCATGCTTTTATGATTTGCTTGGTATTTTTCGTTGGTATTTTTTGTGTCTTCCTCTCTCGTCTCGTTTTTTTTTGTTTTTCGTGTTTTTTTTTTATTTTTTACATTTTACCGAATTCGATGCGCCCAACTTGATAAGCCCCAGCGAGCTGAGTTATTGTTATACCTGTGTGTGTGTGTGCTTGTATTAGTGTGTGTGTGCGTGTGTAGGTGTGTCCAAAAGCCCAGCCCCCGACCAACTCGAGCTGAGAGGCAGCTAAACTTTTTTGAGTACCTGCGCGATATCAAAATGTAAAATGTCTCGCATAACAAAGTTTTCGCCAACATTTTTCAACTGCAATATGCCAGTTATGAGATACCCTAGAACAATATGTTGCGGTGGAAGATAAACAGATTGATAAGTTGGATAATAAGTGGCAAAGTCAAAACAGTTATCAAACTGAAGGATTGTAGAATAATTATGTAATTATAAGAGCATTTTAACTTGGATTTGCAAGCACAGATTTCAGCCTTTCGCTTGTTATTTGTTTTTGCATTTCCGAACCTATCCTAACTTATCTTTTAAAGACGCATCTTAAACTTCTGGTAAGCTAATACCATTTTTTCATTTTAGATCTCAACTGCTAAATAATAGTAACTAAAATTTTGTTTTGAAAATGTATTTGTATGATATATTAATACTTTATTCGGATTTTACAAGTTTTAAAATGTTGGTAATTTTAATATGAGTAGAATTTTCAGCTCTTAAAACTTGTGCAGAAATTACCAATCTTAAGCCTTACATAATATTAAAATATACTAAATTTGACGTATAATTTTTATAGTTTGGTCTCATTGCAACTAGTAAAAATTCCCTTTTTTATCTTAGACAATTTGTCTACTATACTTTGTCTATTAATTACTGCTGTTATTTAAAAAATCTTGACTTCAAAAAGTGATTTACGTTTTTAGTTTAATTATTTGTCATTTCACATTTATTTGCTGTCTACGATAACTCTGTTCACATTGTTTATCCATGTAGCAGTTGCTTTATTTAGTTAATAGTTAATGAGCATTTGATTCAGCTTTAAGCAAACTTTTGCTCAAGTATCATTCTTAGCCCAACTTCCTTTATACTCCGATGTCTGTCTCTATTTTCTCTGCTGCTGCTTTAGCATTGAGCTTTGTTCTTCCCTTTGCCCATTTTATTCACAAGGGTATTAAAATCAACCTGTACACAAAGTTGCAGACAACATTGCAGGCATCACAGGCTGCACATCAAAAAAATGTTTTATATTAGTTACATCAAATTGAAGAGCATCTCAACTTCGCTTTCTTCTCCCCTTCTTCCGGTTTCTTTACCACGTCCCCCTTTTCGACAAGTTTGGCGTTACCCGCAACAAAAATACAATAATTTCACTTGGTGTACAGTTTATTATATAATTTTTGTCCCTTTTTTGACTTTTATCTTACGTTTATTATGCCCCATGGAATTTGTGGATTTTCAGGGGCTGCTCTGCTAGCACAAGATGGGGGGAGGGGGAGTTTGCCGTTGAAGGAGGTCAATGGCTCTTGCCACCAAGTAGCAACAGTAAGCAGCAGCAGCAATGTGGCAAGACAACGCCTAGAGTTGTAATAACTTTGGCCCGAAAACTTTGCTTGTACATTTTGTTATAGCCCCGCTCGACCAGCAAAAAGCGATGCGTCCCCTCTCCTCCCTTTGTCCCCTTAAGACACCCCCCCATTTCCCACTCTTTTCTCGTTGCTTCTTGTGGCAAAGTGCTAAAATACTTTGACGCATTCTTGCACTTCTTCTGCTGGAGCAGCTGTCCAAATGCCAAAGCTGCGAATTCACCTACCAAGCAGAGCCACCCACACAAACAAACAAATACACACGCATACAAACACACACACACACACACACATAGAAGCACAGACACACACACACACTACCCTTGGCCAACCCTCGCAACGAGCTAAAAACAAGAGACGATAGAGAGAGAGAGGTAGAAAGAGGAAAGAAGCGCAAAAAAAACGTTGACTTGTAATAATCATAATCGTAAATTTGCAAAAAGCTGGCCGAGAGCTGCGCGTCCTTTGCTCAGCAAGGTCCTTTGGGGCCATTTAGCATTTTGCACTGAGCATTTGGAGATGAAGATGAAGATGCCACAGTCAGAGTCGAACTCAAAGTCGAAGTTAAAGCGTAGGCGTGGGTGTGGTCTATCGTGGGCGTCTTTTTTGGTTGTTTTGTAGGCGTTGTCATCATTATTTGGACGCCTCCTTTGGATTTGGCTTCGGCTTTGGCTTTTAGGCATTGTGGCTGAGAGCCTAAGACAAGTGCCGAGCGCTTAGTGGGCGCAACACACGCCCCCTTTGGCTGATCATAATGTTGGAAATGCCATTTAAAATCCTCTACATCATCGGCTCTTTCACAAAAGTTTCTCAAAGTTCAGCGACATAAATGTGACTTGGCTTTTGGGGTCTAGAGTTTTAGATTTGAACTGTCTTTTTCTGTTCTTTTAAATTTAAGTGGCTTCTAGTATAGGATGAATTCTTACCTGAATTTTACCTGAATAATTTAATATTTATAAAGTCTGATAAGGTTCAATTTCTTCTATAGTTCTTAGCACAACTTTAACTGCTTTATTTTTATGCTTATTTTTGAAATCAAATATATTTTTAATCTAATTTGGTATTTTAAAAATATGTTGATGTTAATCGAACGTCTGGATTCTAAACTGACCGAACTGTCGTTATTTTTAATTTAAATGGCTACATTCTTTTTAATTAATAATAGTTTAACTATTTAATATAATTTAAAATAACACTACATTTTCTTGAAGGCGCTGATTGCAAAGACCTTCAGATTAAATGGATCATATAAATGCAGCACTACTTTATTTAGTCTATTTATTTAAATGTTTTATATGTCTCATTTAATATTTATCTGAGTTGCATTTATACTTTAATGCTTTAAGTGAATTCTAAATTAATGTTTCTAAATGAAAGTTAGTTAATGGTTAGCATTTTGTAACCCTTGACAGATTATCTTTTAAATATCTTTGTTAAATTCTTATATAATGCTTGGCATAACTTTACCTGCTATAAGTAAATTTCTTTCTTGAAGCACTTGTTCTTCTTCTTTTATAATTCGAAGCTTATCTTTTAAAAGCCTTACAACATCATTAATGCTCAGCGTTATCATAGCTGATTTCTTAGTCCAGATTTAAAGAGTTGATCTTTTAAAATTGCTTGTTCAAGCTCTTCCATAATTCCAACTTGAACTTTACCTGTAATTCGTGTTATCTTTAAATTTAATGTCTTTCACTTGCCGTTTTTTATGCTGTTCGTTTGTCTTGCTGCTGCTTCGACTTAGACGGGGACCACGCCTAAGAAGGCATTTAAAAAGTTTACTAAACTTCATTTGGAAGTTTTATTGCCAGCGCAAGAAAAATAAGGACAAGCTGCCGCTTCGCATTTTTGCGTTGAAATTTGCTCTATTAAAATTCCAAGGCGGCGTTATGGCATCTTTCTCTCTCTCTCTCTCTCTCCTCGCAATCGCAATGCTTGCCACAGCAGCAGCAGCAGCAGATGCCACAATCAACGCGCAAAAGGAGAAGAAGAAGCAGTAGCAAAAGGAGAGTAAGCAGCCATCATGCAGGTTGCACAAGTTTATCATCCTTTTTGTTCCGCATGGCCTTATCCTGGAAGGCTTAACAGTTTTGTTCACTGCACAGCTGCAGCACAGCATCAGAGAGAAAAAGAGAGGGAGACGGGTCCTTTGCTTGTCTCAGCATAAGCCTTAGTTATGTACGGAGAGGGGGGAAGTGCTGTGGATTGGGTTGGGACTGGCATTTATCTTGTGATAATAGTTAGTTGTGCATTGTCAACAGTGGCGTCCGCTAAATGGGGCTAAGCAATTGAGAAGAGCTTTTCCTTTAGCTGTAAGTAAAACCAATTTTGTTGCTGGTAATTTGAAAGACATTTTACAAAGCTTTTGCAGAGGGTTTGTTAGAATTCTTAAGTTAAAAAAGAAAAAAATTAGTTGGTATTAGTTGTAGGAAAGCTTTTGCAGAAAGTTTGTGTATTTTGTATTAATCTTAACTCATTAAATACCATAAAAAATAATAACTTCTTCCTCTAAAAGAAAATAAATCAAAATAATTTGGTATTAATCATAATATTTTTTAGAATTTGAAGCTGAATTTATTTATTTATATAATTTACAATTTATATATAATTAATATAAAATTTAATAATATAAATACAACTTTTTTTACGCTAATCAATTTTTCTTTTCTTGCTTGTTGAAATAATACAAATTTTTCTGTCAATTATGAGAAGGAAAATACAAAATATTTAGTTATGAAAGTTTACCTTGCTTTAAGACTATTACTACAATGTGCATTTTCTTTATTGAAGTGTCACATTATTTATGAAGTTTTTTAAATGATTAATTCTTAAGAAAAAAATACATATTACAGTAATTCCTTACTCTATTTTTCTTGAAACTAATCTGCTTAAATCTGCAATAATTTAAAACACGATCTTATATGGGTTAAATTATATAAATAAATAATTAACTTTTCTACACATAACAATCTTTAATACTTTCTTAAATTCCCTTCAAATTGTGTAAGTATTGTGATTAATACCAAATAATCATCATTATGAATTACTATTATATAGCTGTTATATATTTTCTCTCTGAATTGTTAATATAACGATCCCTTTCCAACTACGCCTTTGCAGCATAATGCAGTGTGCTCAGTTGAGGCACCAGTTTTTTCTACTTGCTGGCAAATAGAATGTGCAATCCTACATTGTAGTTTGCAGGCCCTCCCTCTTCACTCTGTTGCCACCTTCATGCACCATTCTTTTTGCAACATAAAGGTTCCTTAGAACCTATTCGCCTGCTGTTTCAACGAAAATGTTTATCCATATCAACTGTAAGCAGAGAGCGAAGAAGAACAACAATAACAGCAACTGCAATAGATCTGTTTTAAGTACAAATAGTGTCAACCCACAATTCACCAACTCCTTTGGCTCCTTTTTCCTTTTTGGTCCCCAGGTCCTGCTGCCACACTTGGCAAATACTTTTGTGGTTACTGTGCGCAAGGGGAAAGGGAAGGCGTCACGCAGTTGGGCGTGGCGTAGCCAAAAGTTTTTTAGTTTTTCCTCCAGACAAAAGCGTTATTTTATTGAATTTTCTTTTCTTTATCGTTTTTTTCTTGCATTGAACGCTTAGTTGTTGTTGTTGCTGCCAAAATTGTTGCCACAAAGTTTTCCATTTCATTTTCATTTTCCATTCTTGTCCATTTGCCTCGTGTTGCATGCCCCCGCTGCTGTTTCTGCTTTCGTCTTTTTCACACTGCTCTCATTTACTTTGTTGTTGCTGCCAGTGGCAAGTTTTTAAGAACTTGCTAGTTTTTGTCGGTTTTGCGTAGATTTTCTTTTCCCTCTCCCAGTTCTCACACTCCTGCCTCATCTCCTCTATCTCTCTGTATCTCTTTTAACTCCTTTAGCATTCTTTTTGTTGCATTAGGTGGCCGTTGAGGCGTAAAGTTCAATGGCGGGTTAAATGGACTTAATACGGCAACTTTTTAGAACTTTTCTTTTCTTTTCATTTCTTTTTTTTTAGTTTTTTTTTTACCATTGTTGCCGGTGCTAAACTTCTAGCGTTGATCGTTCCACTCGTTTTTCGTCCTTTTTTTCAGCTGTCTCTTTTTCCTGTTCCCCTTCAATGCTGCAACAAAGTGAAAGTTTTTTTGTTCAACAGCTTAAAAGGAGATTGGCATTTTTTTTCATCGCTTTTTTTTTTTTTTTTTGAACAGTTGAAAGGATAACAGGTTGAAATGTTAGCCACGTGTTGTGTTGTGTGTGTGTTTTGTGTGTGTGTGTTTGGAGGAGCTAAAAGTTTCGAATTGCCAAGCAAAGTTCTGTTCGAGATTTCGCCCAAAAACTATTTTGCAAGGAAAACCATAAAATGTGAAGTGTGTGTAAATATTTCTATTGTTGTTGTTTCTAAAACACAATCAGCAAAGTTTTCTAATGCTGCACCAAAAGCTTTGCTTCAACTTCCTTAAAAATGGTAAAAGTTTTTTACAATGATTAAATTTTGAATGTATTTTGGCAGTCAATAAAGAATATTGTTAATTAAAAAATATTATTAATGTGTTCTTTCTTGATTACTTTATCTTTTAAAAATGAAAACAAATAAACAAATTATTAATTGAAAATGTTTAATTAATTTCTTTCCAATTGTTAATTTTATGAACTATAATTTTAAAAGATATATGTATTTAATATCTGAAAGAAATTAACTGCAATTTAATGATCTTATGGAAATGTTGTCACTTTTTTTTATTATTTCTTTTCTTATAAAAACAAGCTAAGAAAAATTGTTAAACTTTGCTGTCATTTAATATCTCACTTTAATTATATATAATTATTAATCTCTATTGTTTCTCGTATCTTGAATTATTTCTGCAGTAGTTTCCCCATTTTGTTAACAATCTGTTGGTGAAACTTTCCACCTTTCGCTGTCAGTTAATATCTCGTTCCCACTCTTTCAAGAATGTTTTCCGACTTCATTTTTACCTTTTTCAAAGTTTTTTCGTTTTTGTTTTTGTTGTCGTTGTGCTGAAGGAATTTCTAATAACAGGTATAATTTCCCGCTTCACTGCACATTTTATTTATACTTAAACAAAAAATGAAGAATTCGAAGCATTTTTTGTTGTCAATTTTTCAGTTGTTCTCGTTGATGTTGTTGTTGTTGTTGTTGTCTGTCAGCTAACAGCAAATTTTCTACCTTAACAAATTTTGCAAGTCATTCAGTAAACAACAACGACAAAAAAAAGGTGGGAGAATAAAAATGAAAAAGAGTGCAAAACGTTGAGCGCGTGTCAAAAAATTAGTTTCCCTCACGAGGCAACGACGACCCTTCAAACGTGTTCCGCTCCCGCTCCCCTCGCTTCCTTTTTACTCCCCCCCACTCAGTGTGAAAGAAATTTGTAGCGAGTTATGCAAAAAAGCCCAGCAAAAAAAAAGCAGAAGGAGAAAAACGAAAAAGAAACCATCAAAAACGAAAAGAAAAGAGGGCAGCAGCCAAAAAAAAAACTGGAGTGAAGCCCGTGTCAAGTTTTTATGCCGTTGCCCAAAGGACATGGCAATATTTTCCTCTAACTGAGGCAGGTTTAAGGATGGAGGGAGGCCAGTTTAGGGGGGCTGGGGGAAGGGGCGTGTGATGATGGCGAGGCGACAAGTTGTTAAGTAAGCAACAGCGACAACTCAAATAAAAAGGCCGACGAGCCAAAAATGGGGGAGGCAAAGTGCAGAAGGAGGACATGGAATACAGGCGCCAAAAAATATTTTCGGATAGTTTGTGGAGCGTAAAAGGTTTCACTGTGTGTGTGTGTATGAGAAAAAAGGGGGGGACAGACCGAGAGTGTGATTGCGATGGGAAGGTGTGAAAAAGGTACAGCAAATGCCGGACAAAAGACCAAAACTTATTTGCAGCTCTTTTCCGCTGAGATTTTTCTATGTTCGCCTCTGCTGCTTTTTGTTTTATGACAATGCAAACAAACAGAGCTTGGAAGTGAGAAAAGCCAAAGCGACGATTCACTTGGAGAATCGCCAGAAGAAGCCGAAGAAGAAGAAGACGAACACATAGTCAGCACTCTGCGGAATGTCTTTGTATATATATGCATATTAAAATTTGCTTATACCAAAAGAAGCTGCACAGAGTGAGAGAGAGAGAGAGCGGGAAGGGGACTGAAATCGTAGTCTGAGTGTGTCTACCTGCAGTTTGTCTTAGGCGGCTTTTGTTTGGTTTCCGCTTCACACTTCACTTGAGCAATGGGGTCGAAGGCAGGAGCAAGGGACGCCAGGGAGAGCCAGAAGAGTTGCTGTTGTTGCTGCTGCTGCGGTTTATGTGACATGCGGGCGAGGGGCACAATTTTTGCTTGGCAGGTGAGTGGCAGCGCAAAACCGGGCGTGGCAAGCACAGAAGTCATACAACAACGCAGCAACAAAAGCAGAGACAACAAGAAGTAAGAAAGCTACTATCGAGTGTGATCGACTGTGATATACCCGCTAACCAATTTCAATAAAAGTAAAACAGTACGGTGTTTTATTAAAAATATACCAAATTAAAATACCGAAAATATACTAAAAATATACCGTAGGTTGCATTTGTTATATCTATATACCATGGCATTCTAAATATACCACCGAGTACAAAATATACTATAACGTGAAAAATATACCATAAAGTTCAAAATATACCAGTTAGCTAATAAGATCGCATATATATACATACATATATTTTCTGTAGCTCCAAAGTTATAGCACACTTCTATTGTATAGATAGCGGGTGAAAAATCATTAAGATAACAAGGCAATATACTGACAAGAGTACAAAATATACCATAACGTTAAAAATATACTACAGTTCCAAATATTCCACATTGTCAACCAATTCACAAACATATACAAGTTGATAAAACCCTTCTATCCTATGGTTATCGGGTACAAAAACATCAAGACAACAACAACCGAGAGACAACAACAACAACTGCCAACTTGTCATACAAAACGACTGTGCGACAATCAATGGAATTTATATGTGGCAGCAACAGCCACAGCATTGAGCAAGCGAAACGAAACGAAACTGAACCCGAATCCAAACCCAACAGCAAAACTCCTGCTCCTGCCGCATTTCTCTCCTGTTCGCTCTCTGCGTGTGTACTTAAACATTTTTAACGCCATTTGATGCCTTTTCACACATCACGAGGAAGCGAAAAACAAACAGCCAAACTCAAGAAACACTTAGTCAGTTCGACTCCTCCCATTTCCTCTCAGCTCGCTGCCACTTGTCTTTTGTCCATGTGTGTGCGTATGTGTGTGCTTATCCTTGAGTTCATTCCATCACACATACACATTCACACGCTCACGCACAGAGACAAACATTTGATCCTGGCAGCAAGTCGCTTAATGCTTTCTGTGGTTTTGTGTTTACACTAAACGGCATAGCTAAACCAAGAACCAAAACCCCAAACCCAAAGCCAACAAACCAAGACAAACCCTTCTCTCCTTCCTTACGCCCTACTCCTTGCCTTGTCTTGTGCGTTGACTGTATTGAATTTCACGCATCATTTGCCAAAGGCTGCTTTTTGAGGGGTTTTTGGCCTCGGACATGCGTGGGTGCAACTTTTGCAACTTTGCGACTTTTGCGGCTTGTGCTTGTTTCAAATTAAAACAAATAGAAACACACACTTACACACACACACACTCATACCACTTATTGTGTGGTTAGGTGTTAGACTCCGCATTTAATTTCAGACAGGTGCAAGAACTTGTGAGCCAAAAAAGGTGAAAAGGTACGATGAGCCAAGAAATGTAATACTCCTTTGCATATTTGGCAATTGGATTTGGGTTAAGGCTTCTGTGGTTGCCAAAATGAAGTGGAAACCTATAAAAATGCCAGAGAGAAAGCATACAAAATGCGAAACAAATAAAGGGTCAGCCAAAGGGAGAGAGAGAGAGGGTTTAGAATGTGCACACGTTATATGATTATCTAATTTAATGATGTTGAAATTTCCAGAATATTAACTTGAAATAGTTAGCGAGTAGATTAGCAAACATCAAAGTCTTGGCTTTAAAAATGTGTCTTTCATTCTGAATTATATATTTGATTAAGTTAAAGGAATATTGTGCATTATTATAAGTACGGAATTATATTAGATTATAAATTTGTTACCATTTTTGTAATGTTGTATTTTTGAAATTATGTAATATAAAACTGAAATATTAGTATAAAAGTTTTATCCTTAATCGGAAATTATAGTTTCAACACAATATTTTGTATTGGTAACTGTGAACAATAAAAATACAAAATAAAAATGAAAGTATCATCCTTAAAGTATCATCCTTATAGTTTCAATAATAATAATATTAAAATATTATTATCAAAGTATCATCCTTAGCCTGTAATTATAGTTTCAATACCTACGATTTTGTCAGGTTACAGGTTCAATAGAGTTCAGTCACAGTTCCCCTATATACGATAATTATACGCGTAGTTTATTCAACTTGGCCCTTTTGATGGTTATTTTCATGCACTTTATTCGCTTTTATTTTATGGTATAAAGCAGGCAGCAGGCAGTCACAAAGCGATTCGATTGTGTCGACTGCCTTTTCAACCCCAAAAACCACAAACAGACAGCACGTAATTAAAGAGATACGCATCTATCGGCTATTTATATATAGTACATTTCTATCTATAGAGTTTCAGTGGTCAGTTTTTGTTGGTTTTGTCCCAATGCTGATTAATGTAGATTGCGGCCCAAATGTGTGCACGTTAGCATTAAAAATTGTTCGACTTTTATTAGAGCAATTAAATTGTGGTTACAGACGAGGCGAAAAAAAAAAAAAACAAATGAAAGAAAGAAAGAGTTGAATATCTGGTAAAATATTCGAGAAGTATTTGCGATTTAATGTGCAGCAATTTTCACTCAACAATGGGACAGTCGAGTTAACCATGGGACAGAGCCGACTAACTGCGCAACTATTACCAGCAATGAAGACATATACTCGTATATATTTTTTATTTTTCCTCCCTTTTTGGGTAGAAGGGGCAACTGCTCAACTAATTAGCCATCATCATCAGCGGCGTCGACGGCGTCTCTACACATTTTCCATCAGACACGAAACAGTTAACTGCATTTGGTTTGGGTTCTGGCCGCGTCTCTAAACCGCAGGTACATGAGGGTTACACACACTCGCACACACACACACACACTCGCACACTGGGGCACAACTTTGAGGCGGGTGTTAGTAACTAAATTAGCGGCTGGCCGCAGAGCAACAAATACTCAACGTTGAATGTTTGCTACGTTCTTCTTTTTTTTCGGCCATCTCTCTGGTTTTGGGTTTTGGTTTCTTTCTTTTCTCTCTCTCTGTGTTTTTTTTTCACTTTTTTCTTTCCATTCTGTTGCAACCACAAATTATTGAGCCGCCGTGTGTTTTAGTTGTTGTTCTCTGCCATTGTCTGCCGCTTAATTTCCAGTTGCAGTTGCAGCAGTTGTCTGGGCTAATACAGACATCTTTTTGGGCTCCGAGGTCGGTGTGGAGCGGACACTTTTAGATAAAAGGTTTTTCATGTCGTCTCCATTTCAAACTCAAACCGAAAACAGAAATTCATTCTCATAGCCGGGGTGCAAAAAGGCAGCAGCTAGAAGAAAACGGTAGTCATCAGACTTGTAAGTTCTTCTCCAACTGTCTCGTCACTCGAGAAAACTTTTAGTGGAAACCGTTGGACAGCAAATTATGCATGCAGTTGCTTAGAGACGGACTGTGAGTGCAGAAGCTGAGAGGGGGACAGACGGAGGGAGGCGACTTTTTTTAAAAGCCCACAGTTTATTAATGTTTGTCCAAAAATTTAAGTGTCTGTCTGGCATTTGGCCTCTCTCGCTCATCTGCTTCGCTTTTATGTGATTTAAGTTGGCTAAAATCATTTCGTCAGTCATTAATTTACCCAAGACGTCAAAAGCGAGTTATTAGCGTGCGGCTCTCTGTCAAACACGTTTCCACTTAGAGATGAGAAAAAGAGAATCGCTGCAGGCCACTTTTGCCGCCTTCCTGCTATCTTTCTACTACCAACTGAAGCTGAGGTCTACTGAAGAAGCTCTCTGGAATTGTCTGCTGTCGAAATGACAACAAATTAGACAGTTAATGTTAACAATCTTTTATGATATTTACATTTGGAAAATTGTTTATTGTTTTTTCTTTTTTCGTTTTCATGATCTTTGCCGACAAGAATGTGAAAACTATCGTGGCAGCTTTATTTAGGCTGAGAATTGAGTTGGAAAGCCGAGATTTTCAAATTTAGAAATTAGTGGGGTTTTCTTTATGTGGGATGACGCATTAGAGATTTCAACAGAAAGAGTAATAAAGAAAAGGTATTTAAAATATTTTTGAAAATTAATTGAAACATTAAAAGGAAGAAGAAATAATAAAGAAATGGCTTAACTATAGTGTAATTCTTTTTTATCCTAAAGAGACTAATTAAATGGAAATTGTCAAAATTAGAGCTTTTTAAGGAGGAAACCAATTTTGGTATAAAATCTTTCGATATACTAGAGATATGTTGAATCGCTGGAGTTGTTCTAAAGTGCAGAAGGTTGTGTCAAAATTTATATTTTTTGTGAGCCATGGAAAATTTAATAAAACTACCTTAAAATTAAGGTACTTTATCAAAAAACTAATTTAAAAATAGAAAAATATTAACTAAAGAAGAAATGTATATTATAATTTTTACTGGGAACTAATTTAAAACATGAATGAGAATTAAAAATATTTTTTTTTGCGTTCTTAAAAAATATGATGTAATATATTAATAATATATGATACTTCTATTTCTGTTCTGTTCGAATGTGTTCTATTCAAATTTAATCATAATTGAAATTACCAAATAATATTTTTAAATATACATAATCTATAGCATATTTTTATCTCTGTTTCTTTATAACATATATGTTATATATATATGTCTATATAAATTATTTCTAATAAATTTGAATGAAATTGGGAAACATTTCTTTTTAAAAATGTTTTCTAAAATATTTTAACTTTACTTGCCTATTTCTATGTCAGTTGCTCTATATTATACAAGATATCGATTCTAATCAAATTAGATCTTATAACTTATAACTTGCCACACTTGAACTTCTATTCAATTTATATATTCTCTAGTTAAAAGTGCGCTTGACTAACTATCCTAACACTGTGAGTGTGTGTTTGTAGCAGGAACTAGAACTATGTTGGGAACAACCACATAAATGGTATCCGCAGCTGCGAAAATATCTATTATAATAGTTTTGAGAACGCCTCCTCCTTTGCCTTCTCATAGTTATAGTTGAAGCTTGTTTTTGCCTTTTTAAGCAACAGAAACAGGAACTAAGTACTATGGGGAAATCTAGGTCAACAGCTGCCGCAAATAGTTATTCCGCTTAGTTGGTGGTACTTCCTCTGCCCCCCCTTTCCATCCCCCTCCTTCCCTTCCCTTCTGTTTCCCTCATAACCCAAGCTACTAGCTTGACTTATCTGCTGAAATGTCGAATAGCTGCCATTTCCATTACTTTGCTTGCTTTGCAATTTGCGTCGTTATTTAGCGTTGTTTTTGTTTTTTTTTTTTGTATACTATATTCTATCTGTCGGTGCTGCTTTTTTTGGCCATTTTAAAGTGGAGCATTGGCCTGGCCATCAATCATTTTAGCCAAAGAGGAACGGAACGAAGCTTAGCCTCAGCCTCAGTGGCGTTGAGCTGTCGACTCAAATGCGTATCAGGGGGCGTATCACATGGGCTGTCTGCCACGCCTCCCGCCGCATGTCAACAATACAAATGATGGGCGCGTTTCACGACGAGTGGGCGTGGCACAGACAACACAGCGGCAGCTAACTGTAATAGAGATAAATTCGCATCATTTTTTGTCGGGCTGTGATAAAAAAAACAACAACAACAAAGCAGCAAATAACAAGTAAGAAAGCTACAGTCGAGTGTACTCAACTGTAAGACACCCGTTACCCATTGCGATCAAAAGTAAAGCAGAGCGTTATTACTTTAAAATATACCAAATCAATATACCACAAAAATACTAAAAATATAAAATAGGTTCTAGTTGGTATATTGTTATAATACTTAAAATATATCAAAGGCTATATATGGTGTATTGATATAGTACTTAAAATATATCAAAGAGGTTAAATATACCAGATTGTCAACTGAAGCATTGCAGTAGGCTTAACTTGCCATAAAAAAGAATTTCTTCAATAACTTTTACAATTTTTATCCGAAAACAACCGTATTCTCAGGAATCTATACGTTAGTTATTATTGTCTATACCAAAGTTCGTTAATATCTTCAAAATTATGCTTCTTATTCGATTTTTGTCAACGGACAGACAGATGGACATTGGTATGTGGTCTAAGCTGTTGATGCTGATCAAGAATTTATATACTTTATGAGGTTGGAGATGCCTCTTTCTGCCTGTTAAATACATTTCGTAATGCCACAAAGTTATAATACTCTTCTAGCTTATGAGTAGCGGGTATAAAATTGAAAGCAAAGCACGAGTACAGTGAGCACGAGCAGTGCACGCACAGTCACAATTGTGGAGTGGGAGGAAGATACATCTCCCCTCTCTCTTTCTCCCCGCTGACAATGTCATTTGGCGAGCACTTTTAATGATGCCAGAGCGCAAGGTGTTTTGCAAGCTGTGGCAGCAGCTGCCGGGCATCAGCTTGTAATCCGCTGGCCACAAGAGCGTGCCACGCCCCCACTCCGCCACCCACTCTCCCTCCTATGGCGTGCTCAGCCTACGTTACGTGCGATTATTATCATCAATTTTCCGGCGAGTGAGTGAGTGATGATTGTGCCAAAACAGAACCTAACGGAAACCGAGCACTCGACTTGCCTCAATTGTTCTTGTTATAGTTGTTGTTGGGGGAGTAGAAGGTATGCCAGCCAAGAGACAACAACAACAACTCCGAGTCCAACTCCAAACTCGAACTGGCGACTGCGACTCGAAAGCGTTAAAACGAACTCAAGTGGAAAACAATCTAATTTGCTAAAATTCCTTCCGCTTTAGTCCAATCCCAGTCGCTGTCTCTGTCTGTCTGTCTTTCCATCTCTCTCGCTCTCTCTCTCTCTCTCTATGTTTCTGTTCTTGTTGCCTCTTTGAACCTCGTTGTGTATTGCCTGCCATTTTCCTTCAACTCAATTAAAGTTGATGGCAACATTTTCCTCATCGCTGTTTGTTGTTGTTGTTGTTTGCTGCCTTGTTGTTGACGTTTTGCTTAGCCAATATTGTTAACTGCTTTTTGGGTTTATTTAGTTTCTGCTTCTGCTTCTGCTTGTTTTACGAGCTTCAAAACCGTTTTCCTTCGCCTCGCAATATATATAAATTTATTTGCTTATAATTTAATTGAAGTCGACTCGTAGTCTAGAACTTGTTATTCGTTGATGGATTCTGCAACCTCCCCTACCCCTACCCCAAAAGTTTTCCTCTTGGCTCAAATGACAGTTATGCATAAACTTTGACTCTTGTTTGTCCATTGAGAGACTTAATTTGTTTGCACTTGAATTCTCAAGTATTTATGCACTCAAGTCTCAAGTTTAATAATAACACACATGCGAATTCGAGTTCGTATTCATATTATTCTAATTATGAATTGATTAGATTTGTGTTCGCTTTGTTGCACACACAACAATTGTGTATTTGAACTAACTTGAGGTTCAATTAGTTGCTAATTTAATTGACAGTAACATTCGACAATAACATATTGGAATTTGTTCATTTTAATCCATGTTCAATAAAGTTTGCACAGTTGGATAAATAATTATAATTATTTATTGGAAATATGTCTCTTTGTTTAATTAGAGATTGTGATTGGATACATTATTTATATGAATTTAGTTATTTGGATTGTATTCGTTTTGCAACTGTTTCTGCAAAGGAGAAAAGATGTCAGATTTCTAATTATAATTTATAGGAATTCCTTTTATTTTATTTGACATTTTTGGAAACTTCTTCTGCCAAGATTTCTCAAGCCTAATATAGAACCAAATTTATTTATATGAATTTATTTCATTTAATTTACTTTTATTTTGCAACTCCAAAGGTTTTTCAAGCATATTCTATAGCTTCATTTATTTATAGGAATTTAATTTAATTTTGTCTTACATTTACTTCTTTAAAGGATTTTTAAATATAATTTCTATCTATATCTATCTATATTATTATTAATATTTTACTAAAAAGCAAATTTTATTAAAATGCAATTCCTTATTGCAATGCGATGAGGCAGAGCAACTATGGCCTTCAGACTAACTTTAAGAAAAAGTATCTTAGGCTTAATCAACTTCATTTATTTATGATTTTATTTTATTTTACTGAATTTTTATTTGTTTTGCAATTGCTTTTGAAAAGATTTCCTAAGCCTAATAAAAAACTAAATTTATTTGGGTTGTTCATTTGCTACATCAATTTCCAAAGGTTCCTGAAACATAATCTTTGACTTTATTTATTTCTTTGAAATTACTTTATGTTATTTGTTTTTGTTGTACAACCGCAAAGGTGACTCAATAAATATAGTTATAGAGCATATTTATTTATATGAATTTATTTCGTTTGCATTTCTTGCTCTCAAAAAATATTTAATTAAATCTGAGCTTGTCAAACAACAATATCCACCTCCATTGTTATTTATTTTTCTATAGCTGGTCTAGCTGTCCATCTTTCGTGCCACTCTCACAACTGTCCCCTCAAGTGCCACACTTGGATTTGGGGTATAGTTTAAGTATGAGTTGATAAGCTGTGCATATATCACAATAGATACATCTCTGGCCCCTTTTCGCCTTGCACGCTTCGGCAATTTCTCTATTAGTTGCTCGTTTCGTTGACCTTTTGCCATTTTCGCTGACCTTCTCTCTCACCATTTCTCTCCCTTTTTCTCTCTCTGTGGCAGGACATGCGTTAATCTATTGTTTTTGGCAGCCAAGCAGGCAACATACGATGACATATCCAATACTCTCCTCCCACTCCGCGCTGCCAACTGGTATTATCACTTTTTGCCTGACAAAACAAAAATACTGAAATACATATATGGTATATATGGTATATCAGGCTCGGCCTTAAATTGTATATGGATTGGGGGTATGAAATCCGTCTTCCCCCTTGTAGTTGGGACATTAATGTCATGGAAAATGTTTTGCTGGCGATTGGAAAATTGTTTGTCTTTGGCTCTGTGTGTGTGTGTGTGTGTGTGTGTTTGCCCAGCCCAGCTTGACATTGTGTTATCCTTGTAGCCAAAGCTGACCGTTGTCCTGTCGCAGCAATCACAGAGTGTGGGACAGAGAGAGAAGGGGTTTCTCCCTCTCTCTCTCTCTCTCCCTCACTCAGCGTAGTTTATGACTTCACGGCCTCTTGATATATGAGGCATTTGCATGTGCTATAAATTATTGTTGAGTTTGTGCGGCACGAGCTTGGCTTTTACTCATTTAATATTCATAAATTTTGAGTTGGCAAAAACACAGCAGGAAAAAGGCTCCAAAAGAAAAACAGACAACAGCAATGTGTGTGTATGTGTGTTTGTGTGTGTGTGAGTGTGGAAATTGTCTCTCTGCGAAATAAAGCTGACTAATTTGGACTGTTGGTTTGTCATTTGTTTAAGACACACGCTCTGCTCTTCTCCCTTGGCCACCCCCGCTGCATAATCCATATAATCCGCCTACAGCCACGCCTCCCCTTGCCCCCACTCCTCCCCGCATACTCGATGTGCGCCTGCTAATTGTTTTATGTGCCAAGATTTGTGTCTTCTGTCGTGTTGAAGCTTTTTGTGTCTGCCTCAGCCGCCCTAAACATGTTTCTAGCCCTGCCACGCCCACTCGCATAGCAGTTATTGTTACGCCCGAAGACAAAGAGTGTGTATGTGTGGAGGTCTTGTTTTCACTTGCTTTTCGATTAGAACGCGTCTGCTAACAACATGGAATTAATTCGTTTTATGTTTCCTGTCCCAATGGCAGTTCAATGTATTTACGACTAAATACACTGCGCGAAAATAGAGTGTGCTAATTGTAAAGTAACTGAAATACACTTCATAATGGTTTTAAAATGATATACTATGCTAGCTTCTACATATACCATTTTCCCTTTTAATTTTATTCAACGAAATTACATAATTTGAATATGTCTAAATTTTTTGGGTGATTCTATTTATTGATACATTCTTAGAAAAATGGAGAAAAAAATGATAAATTTATTTCGTAAGCTCAATAAGCAACTGTAATTAAATAAAATTACAGATGAAAAGAAGAAAATAATACTAAAAATAACTAATTAACTAACCTTTCATCTAATCTGATGCGGTTCTATTCCTAATCCACGCAAAGACTGCTAAATTGAAATATTCCTATAATTTTTAATTATTAAATTTCTGTATCACAAATAATATTTTATTTCGTATACATTAATAATCGTTTTTATTCACTTTTTTTCAAAAAATAAAAAGCTTAAAATAAAGTAGTAGCTAAAGTCTAACCACCTTTTCTCGCAGTGCATTATCTAGCGTGTATCTCTTGGATACACGCGCTGCTGTTGCTGCTGCTGCTGCTTACGCCTACATATTGATTTTCGTATTTATTTTGCGCTTTCTGCTGCTTTTCATTACATTTCGCTGATGATTTCTATTGGCCCTGTGGACCTCGCAAGACGATTCCAACTCTCCAACTCGAACTCGACTTTTGTTTTGTGCCTTGCAGCTCTGCCTTTTGTGCGTAGTCTTCATCTTCACTTCACTTCTCTTCACTTCGCCTTTTCCTATTCTCGCTTTTGCTTCTATTTATGTTCCAAGCTTTTTTTTTCATTTCATTTTTCCTGCAAGAAAAATGATTGCAAGCAAAGTGCCTGGGCAAAAGGTGAGCAGCACCTGAAGCCGCATCCCAATCCCGTTCTCAGTCCTGCTGCTGCTTTTGCTTTTGCTGCTGCGTGTGTGGCCCGCGGCAACCTGGCAAATCTATCAACTCCTGCTGCCATCTTTGCTCCCTCTCTCTCCTCTTTCTGGTTGTGTGTGTGGCTTCTTTATTGAGTTTGTGCGCCAGCAAATTGCATTAGACACTTGCCACACAGAGAGAATGAGAAAGAAAGACTGTGGCCAAGCTTTAAAGAAGCTGCAGCTGCAACTCGAAATTACATTTCACATTTAACTATTATATCATATCATAAATATGCAAACGAAAAAAAAAGAGACCCCAAATTCAATTTGAAAAATGAAATAAAATATAGAATTTTCTTTCATTTTTTTTTATGGCTGTGGCTCAACAAGTGCGTGTGTGTTTGGTTGGCATCCTTTTTCAATCATCAAACGGCGCATAGAACAAAGGCAGAGGCAGCGTTTTGTTTGTAACTCGATCGCCCACATTTCTCTATCTATCTCTCTTTCTCTTCCTCTCTCTCGCGTTCTCTTAAGCACTTCTCTCGCTCCAGTTGCAGCTCCAGTTTCTCCCCCACACACAAAACTCAAAATGCTCTTGAGCTGAGCCCAGTTGAGCTGTGTGAGAAGCTGCAGCATTAATGTCTTATTGACAGCTCAGGATTAGAATGAAGCCAAGTGGCTGCCCTGCTGAGTGAGCTGTTGTAGTGTGTGTGTGTGTGTGTTTGAAAAGGGATTATAAAGCGATTTGTTTGTCGAAAATTATGAATCTGTGTGTGTGTGCTAGGAAGCCTGGCAGACAGCCAGGCAGCAAGTCGTCGCAGCTCAACTCAGCTCAACTCAAGTCAGTTAGCTCTCAAGCAGCTCTCCCACACGCTGTGTGTGGTTCTTGTCTGTCAGTCAGCGTCAGTGTTTTTGAGTTTTCAGTCTTCAGTCGTCGGTGGCCAATCCCCAAAGTTGTTGAAATTGTTTGGAAGCCGGCTTTATGTTGTTTATACCCTGCACACAATGCAAATGGGTAGGCAAATATACAAAACCTGCTGCGACTGGCCCGAAAATAAACATTCTTTAACATACTATTGACTTTTTGGAAAGATGAATAATTTTATAGCAGACTCAATATGTCAGTTAAATTATCATTTAATTTGTAAACTTATACATTATGTATTGAATTTAAAATTCTGAAAATTTCATGAGGTTTTGCTAATAAACAAAAAAGTTATATACTGTATTATTTAAACTTTTTGTAAATGTTTGGCAAAGAAGAATCATTCTATAGCAGCCTCAGTATTATAGCTAAATATTAATTTCCGAATTTTTATACCGTGTATATAAGTTTAATGAATCTGTTAAGATCTGTAAATTTCAACAAAATTACACATAATGTTGGGTTTCTTCAAATGTTTGACAAAGAAGAATAATTTCGTAAGAGTCTCAATATTTTACTTAAATTACAAATTCATTTCTAGTCGTACAGATTAAGTATTCAATTTTAAATTCTGAAAATTTAATGAATTTCTATTCATAAGCAAGAAACTTACATTCACATTTAGTAGGGTATATTTAAGCTTAGCAATTCATGTAGCACGCCTTTAACCTCCTTTCTTTTATATAAATTTTGATCAATTTTGACTTGAGCATTGGACTTAGGCAAATTGTTTTTCGGCTTATAGTTGAGCTAGTTAGAGACAGTTTGAGGAATGAAGAAAAACATACGAAACGATGTGATTCAAAAGTTGCCTAAAAATGACATTCTAATAGTTGTGACTAGGCTTATCTGCAGCCACAAGACAAACAATTCTGTCTAATCTAAGCAACAATTTTAATGGCTACATTTAAATAACATCTACTTTCAGCTTATCTAAACTCAGTTTTCCGTTTTCAATTCTTCTTCTTCAGCTGCAACATCAGTTTACTTCATTAGCTCAGTTTATCAATGTTATGCGGACGTTGACAATACAACGATCTCCAACGATCGATAGAAGAGATCGACTAAATTTCACTCGAATTTGAATTTGAATACGAATTGGCAATAAAACGCCAAGTTTATCAGTTGTTGAAGTGTCTCTTCTCCTCTCGAGACAGAGTCAGAAACAGAGTCAGAAACAGAGACGGAGACAGAATGTTGACCAGTTTTTCCCTTCGAACAACTTGTTATACAACTCTATTAGTTTTCCCAATGCAATGATGTGCATACAAATCAACTAATTTGCTTTTGAAATGCAACTCAACTACTTGAGTGAGACTCGAGCATATCGTTTCTGTGTCCCCATAATTAATGTAAATCTGTGTGTATTCGACTTTTGGCTATTTTTTTTTTTATCGTTGCGCGGCATTTGAATAAAATTTCAATTTTCATGCATTCGATTTGGACAAAACGACTAACTGAAAGTTTATCCCCGTTTATCATTGTCTTGTCTACAGATTCCAAAAAATGAAAAAAGAAAAGAGACAGTCAGACAGTCAGACAGATGGAGAGAATGAACGTCTGTCTCTCTTGGCAATGCCATTATATTTTTGCTAGTTAACTCAATTACTTTGTTGCAAATGCTTTTGGCCATTACCTACGACACCAGAAACGAAGCGGGAGAGAGCGAGAGGAACATCGAAAGCTGCTTTCGGTCCAGTCATCACGACAGGCGAGTCGAGTCGAGGCCAAGTCTATCTATTTCCCAGCTTCATTATTAGTGCAAATTATGGTATCTTCTCTCTACTTCCTTTTTGTCCTTTTTACTGCCTACTGTTGTTTCATTCCCTGGGAATTGAGTTGATGACTCGTCGCCCACAGTCAAAAAGTTCTATGCGGCCAAAAAAAAAAAAAGAAAACATAGAAAGAGAAAACAGCAAAAGCAAAAGGAGCAAATTCCAGGCACGTTTCCTTCTTCGGCTGTAACATGAACACATTCGGTTGCCGAGTGCAAGGACGACAGTCTCTCTCTCTATGTATGTATATCCTTGTCTATGCTTTAAAACCCTGTCGAAACGGACAGCCAAGTGAAATCAAATTTGATTGTGGGTGTCAGTGGCAGTCTCTCAGTCTCAGTCTTAGTCGTAGTCGCAGTCTCACTCACAGTTTCAGTGCTTGTCTATGTCCATGTTCATGTTTATGTCCTTCGCCAACTGACAGTTGCTGCTGAAATTAAACGCCCACGCAGCTTGTTTGACGCTCCATTATATAATGCTAACTCAGCCAGAATAAATTGGGTATGTGCAAATATTTTTGCCATCTTTTTCTGGTTAACCAATATTTAATGCATAAATTTCTATAAATTACAATTTTTATTTTGAGTTGTTTTCAACTGGCTTTAATTTTTATTTTTGTACATTATTTATTTATAACATTCTACTTTAACTGACTTTAATCAGCTATTATCTATGTCTATATTGAATGGATAAATTTGTGTTATATTTAACTTTTGTTTTGTATAATATTATGTATTTAATTGTAAGATTTAAGATTCATATTGGACATTTTCATGTGCTCTTAATTAGCAAATATGCATTTCAATATTTAATGCACAAATTTCTATAATTCAAAAATTCATTTCTTCATTTTCAATATTATACTCACATTTTCAATTGTCTTTAATTAGTTATTATCTATTTTCATGTTTGATGAAGTGGACTATTAAATTTTTATTTCTGGCAGTTTTAAGTGTCTTTACTTGATATTTTTCATTACAATATTGTATATTCATAATATTCTATTTTCATTGTTGACCTTTCCTACTGGTTTTCTTTAGTATTTATTATTTTTGTCAAGTGTCAAATGGATTTATTTGATATTATCTATTTAAAAATGTAATGCATCCATTTCTATAAATTACATATTTAATATTTTGCTAATTTTTAATCAGCAATTTATTACTATATTTATTTATCTATCTGCTTTCACTTCTGACATTTTTGACTTGTTTTAATTAGTTATTATCTATTCTACTATATACTACTATATAATGCATAAATTCAAATTACAATTTACAACATTTGTATTTTGGCAGTTTTCAACTGGGTTTAATTAGTAAAATTTATTTTACAATTCTAGCTGCAATCTTTTACCCATTTTTATGTGGGTTTGTTTCGTTGTTGTTGGAGTCAAACGTCAACCAGTGAATTGTTGTATGAAATTAAAAGCCAACTGGCATTGTAAACATTTGGCAATTCTCGCCATGTTTATGTAGTTGTTTTGCAGAGACAGAGAGCGGAGAGAGGGAAGAGAGAGGGGAGCGTGTTGCAGGGTTGTTGTGGAGTGGCTTTTCGTATATGTTGTATTAAATTTCAATATGCAATGGCCCCATTCATATTTACACACATTTTATGCTGCGTTGTGGGGCACGAAATAAAAATATGCGAAAATAATGTTCAAACATTTGCGCTAATTAAAAAGCTGTGTGTGGGTGAGTGCGTATGTGTGTGTGTGTATTCGAGTGTGTGCGTAAGGGGAGTGTGTGTAAATACTGCGTGCAAATACAAAAAGTATTCAACGCAATGAGACAGAAAGACAACGAGTCGTAGGACATGTGTAATTGCTTTTCAGCCCAACAATGCAGCAATGAGTTGTTGTTGTTTCTGTTGTTGTTGCTGTTGAAGTTGCTGTCGCAATTGTTATTGTTGTGTTTGTTTCCATTGCTCTGTTACATTGTAGCATATTTTTTTGGGTGGGCGACTTCATTGAATTGGCAGAAAAACATTTTGTGCGCTCAGGCCCGCGGCACGAAAGCGATTGAAACTGAAGACGTTTTGGACATTGGACGACGCCCACGCACTGCGGCATGTGGCATGTGGCATGGAGCATGCGGCAGCTGTGCCGGCAAAACTGTGGCAGCTGACAGCTGTCGCAACAAGCAGCGTCGTCAACTCCACTTTGCGTGGCATATCAAAGCCAAATCAAAGGGGAACTCACGTGACTTTACAATTTATTTGCGGCATGCAACAATATAAATTTATTAATAGCCCACAAGAAGAAGCATTACTGCCACCCACACACACACACAGCACCGGTTAAACCAGGTACTCATCGTCGTCGTCATCATCGTAGTCGACGACTCCACCCAAGCCACAGCTGTGTCTGAGTTTGTTCATTCACTCAAGAAGAGATTCACATTCGCATTCACAATTCGCAATTCGCTTGCGTGAAGCGCAAAACTTCTCTTTTTCGCTCTCTGCAACTTGCGTCAATTTATGCGCATCACGTTTTCTCATTTTCGAGAATGACTAAATATCGTTTACTCCACACCGCACAATCGCATTTCCAGTTGCAGTTTCTGCTGCTGCAAAAAATATTATTTAACCATTTGCAGCGTGAAAAGTTTGCAACTTTAACTTTATGCAACCCTTCTCTCTCTTTCTTTCTTTGAGCGGGGTGTGGCAGGTGCAACGGGAGTTGTTTTTTTTGGTAGCCTTAGACCTCACCTGAAGTTGCATATTTCATTTGGCGTTGAAGTTCGGCAACTGCCCGAGCTGCTAATGCCAGAAACGTGCCGACTGCATCCGGATGGCACTCTCTCATGCCCCGTTGTCTCTTTTGCCTCTTGCCACATGCCTCGCGTTGAGACAGAGGCGTCATCTGCTGTGGGAGGACAACGTTTGGTTTGGTTTCGGGGGAGAGTTTGTTTATAACTCTAAGAAAGCAAAGTTGATTGCACAAAGTTAACTTTTAATTGCTTAATAAACTTTTATCCAAACGACAACATGCTGAATAATCATGCTCAATGCTGTCTGTGAGTTTTTAGTACCTTTTTTTTTAGCTGCAAATCGTGGCTGGAAAAAAATGACCAGCACTGTCTGTAACATTTCGATAAAAACCTCCCTTCACTTTGCACTCTCTTAGAGCTACGACTTCTCGGCTTTAAGTCGTTATTACACAGATGTTTATTTAACAATGCTCTTAAAAATGCAGCTACCGCCTTTTTAGCACTCTACAAATGAACAAAAATTTGTAAAAATTTAAGCTAGTTATAAAAAATATTTTGGCTTTATTCGACATTACTTTTCAATATAAAATTTACGATGGCTAAGAGTCATGGCTAAAAGAGCTACAGGCGAATGTGCTTCACTGTTATATAGCAGCTATGCCTTTTCAATAAAAGTAAAAGAGTGCGGTAATATTCTTAAAATATACCTAACTCACATGTCGAAAATACTAAATTTACTAAGATATATCAAGCTAATATACCGAAAATACTAAGTATACTAAATAAAAACATTATAAAAGTATACCAAAATCATACACTTAAATACAACAATCCGTATTATTCTTATAATACACCAAACTTATGAAAACTGAAAACCCTAAATATTCAAAAGAACTAAAAATAAAATTTTCAAAATATACCGAATGCTACGTTTGGTATATCAATACCAAATATGACTTTCCTATGTGTATCATATAAACAAATTCCTGGTTTGTCTTCTCTTCAATATATTTTTGTTTATTAAAAAAGCGAAAATTTCGTGTCGTTTATATTTCTATACAGGAATAGAGTTTTATCTTTATTAACTAATTATACAATTTTGAAATTTTATTTTATGTGCTTCAGCGTCAAAGCGCATTTAATGAAAAATTTTTGGTATTTTTAGTATTTCCTTTTTTCATACAAAAATTGAAACTTATCGAGTTATTTAAGCGTAACTCTTTTTGCAAAAACAAAAATATCAAAGTATTAGCGATATAAAAGCGAGTTTATTCATGAGCAATTTATGAAGTATTTTTCGGTTTCAATTAAATTACTGCGAATAACAATTCTCAAAATATTTTGAATAGAAAATTTTGATCAATACTTTACGCAGCTTTCAATTTAGCTGCACTCTTCAAAACTTGTCTAACTTGCCAGTTGAATTTTCCCATGACGCCTAACTTGATTCTTTCTATAGAAATATCCCACGCAAATTGGCTGCTCATTCTATTCGCACCTATTGATTAGCTCATTTAGCAATTTCGTATGAAATACCAAAAAGAAAAAAGGGAGTGAGGAAGGGAATAAAATACACAATCTGTGCCCCTCTCTAATGTGGCGCCACTGAGTTGAAACTAAAGTCAAATAGAAATGCAGCACTTGGCGCTTGCAAATTAGTGTTAATTTATCATGATTATTGTTTCACAACGATTCGTAAATTGAGTTCGTTTAGTCAACAGTTGCAGCAAAAGAGAGAAGAAGTGGAGGAGGAGGGAGAAGGGAAGAGGGGTGCGGAGAGGGTGCCACAAGGGTCTGGGATGTTTTTAATATAGCAAATTCGAGTGGAAGCGGCAACTGTAACTAATGCTGACTTTCAGACTGATATCAAACTGTCAAGCTGTCAATTCTTGTTAGTAGCGTCGTTTTTGGGGAGTAGCTGGCAATCGCTGTGGCAAGCATAGAAAGAGATGGATGGAAGGAGGAGGAAGGAAGGAGGCAGGAGTATGTAGATGCTGCTCAAAAATTCAATTTCCAGCTGAAGAGAGAAACATCGACAGCAGGAGTTGGAGGTGGGAAGTGGAAGATTGGGAGTTGGGAGTCGGGGAGGTTGGGCCACATGTATCTTGTAGCTGCTGTATCTGTGAGATACAAATTGGAAATAGGTAGAAAACAGTCATTGAAAAACGATTGCTGACATGGCTTTGGCATCTGATGCATGACTGTCTGCCTCTTGCCTGCCTGTATCGTCTCTTCAGGATTAGCACGAGCTCCACATCCACACTTCATGTTTCTACTGTATCTGTGTGTGTGTGTGTAGCTTAGATATGAACTGAAAAATGTGAAATGTGAATTGTGAAAGGCCCGGAAAAAAGCCGATGATATTGACAGCACAATTAAGACTTTAATTGGCATCCACTAACAATTGCAACCTTGCTCTCTTTTTTTCTCTGTCTTTCAGCGATTTGGAGGCGCCACGATACACAATGTGCCACAGGCAGCAACAAGAGCAACTCGAGCAACGGCAGCTGAAGTAGACGAAGCGACGTTAAAGGATTGTTAGCACAGCAACGTCAAATCCCAAGCAATCGCAGTATCGTTGCTGCTTCTCCTACTCCTTCGCCTTTCCTCCGCTGCTCACTCCCCCCGCAGCACTCTCAGCATGCCATCAATTGCCAACATCAGTGTGAGTGCCAGGACAATGGTCAACATCCTGCCCGGCCAGGATGCGCGTCTCGGCTACATTGTAAATCAAGTCACAGCCGCCGCCGCCGTCGTATCCGCCTCCGCTTCAGTCGCCACCTCCAGCTCCGCATCCCCGTCCACGCCTCTGCCCACATTTAGTCCGCCACGCATCGAGAGCTTGGTGGCCAGCTCAGCGGAGCAGGATTTGGCCAGCTTTGGGGATGTGACATTCGACATCTTCGATGACGATGACGATTTGTTTGGCTCGCCCATGGCCTTCGATGCCAGCGAACAAGGACTATGGAATGGACGCTTTGTTCCGCCGCCCCCGCGTCCCCCGTTCTTTGTCGACGAACCCGTGCTGAGCGATGGCCTAACCACATGTGATTTATGCTCCTGGGCCATGCCCACCAAGAGCACATTCATGTTCGAGGGCACGATAGGTAAGCCCACAAGTCAAGCCAAGCCAACAATACTCCAATTGCACAGCAATTGTCAACAGCTTAAATTTAACTCTCTCTCTCTCTCTTCCTCTTTCTCTTGTTGTGTTTACAGAGAAAGCCAGCGAATTGGGCTGGCCGCTGACGTTGATCATTGTGTCCGTGTTGTCGGCGCTGTTCGGCGCCATCATCATGATTGCTGTGGTGCGCTGCAGGCGCAAAAAGAGCTCCAACAATCGCAATGGTGAGTACGCACAGTGGGTCAAGCTTTGTTTTACTACGAAATACGTTGAGCGTATTCTAAAGCCTTTTTGTATACCCGGTAGTCAGAAAGGAGAAAGGCTTGTTAAGTTAGTGGTAAAAATAGACAAAGTTGATTCTATAAAATACATTTTTTTTCGTCAGCATAAGCAGATGTGGAAAATCTTTATGTTTATATATTTGTTTATTCGGAGATTCTATAAATTGTAGCCAAAACTTTTTTTGGGATTTTATAAAATATGTTCGGCTTGTTAATGCAAGTTATCACCCAGCTCCCATAACAAATCATATTGGAAATATAAACAAGTTCAATTTCTCACTTCCGCATATTTCCAATTAGTCCAATTCCACTTGCGCAGTCATTTTTGATGTAAACAATTATGCCTTAGCATAAACATAATTAACGTAAAGCCCAGATCATAATGCGCAAACCTAAATGTAAACTCAACAGCGAATGTAAACACAATTGCATTTCACACTTCGATCTTTAATTTCATCATCCGTTTTGTAAACATAAAGAAGCTTTGTCCCATCTTAGCTGACTTGCAGCATAAGTCCACTTTTGTACTTTAGTTCTAATTTGATATCCGAATAAAGCGGAAGCTTGCAGCTCCCAACAAACAAATATATTTTTTCTATTCAGTACAACTGAATTGATTAATTTGCATTCAAAGATTTCTTCTTTCTATTATTTAGTAATGAATAACTTTTGTAGAATCTATATCAAAGGACGCTTTTTCACTAAATTATAATTTTGGTGGGCAAAATTGTTTCAAAATAAATCATTATTTAGTTGAAAAAAGAATGTAGTATAAGTATATTTGAATATTGTTATCAATTGAAAAAAAACATGAATCTGTTTTTTTTTTAGAGAGCGTCACAGTTGACTATTCTATTATTTTTATAATTATTTCGCCTTTATATACTGATTTTATTGCAAGCCAAGTCTTCTATGTAATAAATAAGAAAGCTTGAAATGCCAACCATTACGGTATTATTATTACAATGTAGCGAATTAATATACCAAAAATCCTAAAATATACTGAAGACTATGCTGGTATTGCGGTTTTATTCTCACAATTTACCAACTTAAAATATAAAAAATACTGAAATATACTGAAATATACTGACGGCTGTGGCTTTATACTATTACTTTCAAAATATACTTAAGATTACAAAATATATAAATATAAATAAATGTCAGATAGTCACCCAATGCAACTAAAGCGTGATTAGAGAAGTATAGAATTATTTCTTGAATAAATTCTAAAATTTTTTCATATTCCTGTCACATTATTCATAAGTAACTACCGCGTATGTGAAAGTCAAGCAGCACTCACTTGTAGGTCGCCTAACTTGTTTAGCTTTAAGCTTGCCACATCTATTGTTGCAGTTGCCACCAATGCGTGTTTCTCTTTTTGTCTATCTCTCTTTGCAGACACTCATGTGCAGTGGTGGTCGCGGAACAAGCGCGCCCACGGCAACGGGGCAGGCGGCACGGGTGGCAGTGGCAGCGGAGCGCCGATTGCCGGCAGCGGCAGTGCGCACAATAACAACAATCATCTGAGACGCAGCAACATCTACACAGCGCACCCGGCGGACAGCATACGTGGACTGCAACCGTTGCCGCTGCCGTTGCCACTGCCAATGCCAATGCCGTTGCCAATGCCGCCCACGCTGCCGGCCACATCGTCCACATCAATGTTGTCCGTGTCGCCAGCAGCAGCAGCAGCAACAGTAGGCCAACAGCAGCAGCATCAGCAGCAACAGCAGCCAGCACATTATTTCCATTCATATCATCATCATCATCATCATCACGCACCGCCGCCATTGCCGTCGATGTCGTTGCCACATTACCCGCATGACTGCGACGAGGATGCTGCCTATGAGGAGCCCGAGTATCATCAGCCACAGCAACTACACAGCAGCTCGACCAACAGCAACAGCAACTCGAATAGCGATTCCATGTCGTCGGTCACGTCATCGCCAGCGCCCACTGAGACGAACCATTGGCCGCAGGCCGGCACCATGGTGGTCGCCAGCTGAGAGGCAGCTGACGAGCCGTGCAGCAGCACTTGGTCGCAGCGTCCGCGACGCAGCAGCCTGAGCAGCGGCTGGATTTGGCAGTGACATGTTGCACGGCAACAAAGCAAAAGCAGAAGCAAAAGCGGCAGCCAAAGCCAAAGCGAAAGCATCGTTGTCTACTTAAAATGCGGCTCACAAATTCTGGTGCAGATCATAAAAAGGATTACACGTAACATTTTGTGAAGTTTATTTTGTGTGTGTGTGTGTGTGTCTGTGTGAGTGTGGCAAACGGAAGCAGTCCATAAGGATGCACACGCTCTCTATCTATACTATATACGATATATATGTATATCGCTTGTGTGTCTGCAATTGGGAAAACCGAAACGAATTTAGTGTCACTTCCACTTCCGTTTTGCAAACTATCGAAAACCAAAAGCCCGCAGACAGACGAAGCTAACAGCTAACGAGGGACACAGTATGAGAGGGGCAAAGTGGGGTAAGGGAAGGGAAAGAAGAGGGAACATCATGCTCTTTACATGCCTGGCACGTTTTATCCTTTATTGCCGTTCGGCATTAGTACAGGGATTTTGTCAGATTAAAGCAAATAAAAGGCATGCTTTTTGTTTTCCAACCGGCAACTGCCGGCTTTGCTGCTCTTCATGCCACAAGTTTAAATCGTTCTCTGTCTATGTGTGTGTGTGTGTGTGTGTGTGTTTGTGTATTGCCACTAAAAGCATGACAAAGGGCATATAGACACACAAATATCAAAGTATATTTTTGTTGAACATGAAGCGTTACATGACTGCACTAAAGTGTAGAGCTCAGCCACAGTCTTACCTCACTATACATGTATTTTTGCCCATAATAACTTGATATTGCAGTGTTGCCAAGTCAAGGTGATTAGTTTCTAATACGCAATCAGACAACACAATATTCTTGGCAAAAATAAATTCAACGTTGTTTTCTGTAAATTTCTGAGCCTGTGATTTGAGCTACTTACAAAGCCTGTGATTACTTTGAAAATACTACACAAAAACTTAAACACTTCTTTTCCACAAAAATCAAAGACACATTCTGAAATAAGAAATATTAAAAGTGTTAAGAATAATTGTACTTAAATTTACTCTAACATAGATTTTTTTATCGAAATCAAAAACGCATTCTTAAACACATTCCTGGTGAAATATTTATATAAACTAACTTAAATGTCGCTATAAAGTGTTGAGAATACTTGTACTTAAATATTTCATATATGTATAACATTTGAATTTTACTTAAAGTAAAGATATTCGAAATTTTTTCATAGTAAAAACTTTACTCAAAGTAAAGAAGCAAATTCGCAAAAATTGTATTGAGTGCATTCCCAAATAATATTAAATATTATAGATGAGAGTCACATTTCGACATTTCCTTCAAGCGTAATAAAATATGAATTTCTCTCGAAACAATAAAAATTGCTTAAGACTGCCGAAATGTTAACAAGCAACTTACTAAGATTTCGAACATTTATAATTTCCAAAATTAAGAGTCGCTCAATTTTATAAGAGAAATTTTTATTTGATTCTATTGACTTTTCAAGAATCGTCAAAAGTGGTTTTAAACTGCAGAAACTGTAATATTTTTCATTTCCCACATTTCGCAACACTGCAATTGAATTTTGTGAGTGAATTTTTAAGCAGCTTACGCGGAAGCAGAGCATTTAAAAGTCGCTTAGCAACACAAAATGATTTTCGCCCAAAAACCTTCTTATTGCATGTGGGTTTCTCTGGGAGTGTGTTTGAGTGAGGCAACAGAATGTGTGTGTGAAAGAGTGTGTGTGTGTGTTAACTGGTATCTGCTGTTCAGCATGTTCTCGGCTGCAAATGGCACCAAACTTTGTGGCTTTTCACTTCATTCCTCTTGTTTTGTAATTACAAAAGCAAATAGTTTCGATTGCCATGGCAAAGTGAGCTCAAACTAAAATGAGAAATAAGAAGAGCAAAGGAAACCAAAAAGGAAAACCCACAAAATAAAAAGGAAAGGAAATGAAAAGAAAAACTTTAAATACACAACATAGAGAAAGCTTTTGCAAATATCGGTAATGTTCTGTGGGCCTTAAAAAAAAAAAGAAGAAGTTAGTTGGCTGCCTTCGTTTGTCTGTGAAAAGATTTTCCATGGTTTAAAATTGAAAATTTAAATTTAAATATTTTGTAACATGCTTAAGCATTCATTCATACACAACGCAACAAAAACAAGAACAAAACTTTGAACGCTGCTTACCACACAGGTGAATCATAAACAATTCATGTCATGCATATCAAATAAGCTTAACAACTACAACTGCAAAAAGAGAAGTACTTAACTCGCGCCATTGTATATACACTGTAAATAAATTCGAGTTTGTTATTCGCAATTTGCTCCAATTAGCAATTAATTGAAAGAGCGTGCAACATGAAAAGTTCGAGTTGCCTCTTGCCAGTTACCACAAAATACAATTATTATTATTAGCATTAAATAAAAAAAGAAACGAATAATGAAAGGCTGGAGCAACTGGCTAACGTTACATTCCTCTTCAAAGTTCAAGTTTTACGTTTAAACACAAAACACAAATTACAAATTTAAGAGAAAGATTAAACAACAACAACCAAAGACTAGTCATAATGTTGCTATGTACAAACTATTTAGTAATAACAATCATAATCAAATAAATGAACACGAAAAAACTACGCTCTACCAGTTAATATAATTCGAATAAACTCAACTCTTTTTTCCATTCGACTCTAATTTGAATAGTAAGAAACAAAAAACACGAACTTTAATATATGTAGATAAACAAAAGAAGAATGAAAAACACAACTGCAATATTGTATTTTAAATATTTATTCATTACATGCACACAGTTTCGCATCATAATAACAATTACAATTACAATAATAATGATAACGATAATGATAATGGTAACATTTAATGATAACGCCTAATGTTAATGTTAATGATAATTAGCAACTATAATTAATAACTCAAATGTCAACATTATGAAAAACAAAAAGCTGCAGCGAATTCAACATTCAACTACTACTAAATGCAACTACAAATGTTCCAATTTAGCTTAGCCCAACTAATTATGTGCAACAAAAACGAAAAACAAAAAGCAAAAAACAAAAACAACATCAAATTGACAATTATAAATAATTATTTTCACAATAAATTCCATTAAATTGTTCAACAAATAAAGCAAAAAAATACACACACAGAAGAGAATTTGAAAAAACAATGCAAAATGAATATTCAAACAAAACGAAAGTAAATACAATACAATAAAAACAAACAAAAAATAATAATAATTCCTATAAATGCTTTGTTTTCATTTCATTTTATTTTACTTTATTGGCAACCCATTTAGCAAATTGAGCCAATGAATAATCCATTAACGGATTGAACAAAATTCGTAATAAATTCACACTTTTTGTGCTCAACTGCCGGTAAGTCTTAAAGCTTTGTATATAAAATATAAATGCTAGAGATTTTACATTTTTTATTTAAATCTTTTTAAATAAATTCGTTTTAAATTGAAAGTTTTTTCTTGAACTAAAAGCATCTTTATTTATTTTTGTACCTTAAAAATACGTTCATATTATTTCGAACATGTTTTATACCCGTTACAGTCATAATTGTTGGCAGATATCTACAGAATATTTCTGAAATTTCAGTTTGTCTCGAGGGTAATTTTCTTACGTTGACATTCTGGTATATTTTGTACCTTATGGTATATTTTGAGTAAGTAATAATAAAGCTTTTGGTATAAGTACATTTCTTACTTGCTCGTGGTATATATTGTGTAAGAGTATATTTATATTTCAAATTAATCTTTTGATATATTTTAGAATTTGTTGGCATATTAGTTTGGTATATTTTACTTTCTTACTTTCTTTTAAATAAAAAGCAACTTCATTTATTACTTTGACAATACATTTATATTATTACGCACGTTAAAAAAAAAAAGATTCTTTTACACTCTTATCTTGACTCATAACTTCGAGGTGCAATTAAAAACACTTCATCATATCAGCTGCTTTATAAAGCGACGCCTCTGTATATTCTTTTTTTTTTCTTTATATGATAGCTTGTGGCCTGTTTGAACCCGGAGCTGCCAACATAAAGCTTATCTTGACTTTTGCTGATCCCCATAAGCAAATGCATAAAAATGAAAAACGATTTAATTTCATTTTCATAAACCAAGTGAACAACAGACAAAAAAAAAACCCAAATCCCGGAAGATCTTTTGGCAAAAAAGTGAAAGTTTTCCGATCGCACATTGTTATAATTTTACTCTTGGCAATGACAGGGACTGAGCGAAGAGTGCAATGAAATATTTGGGTTGCCCGGTCAAGATGGAATATTTATGCCATTTATGACACGAAAGGCCCTCGAAACGTGTGCCATGGACGTGCTTACATTCTCTCTCTCTCTCTCTTTTTCGCTCTTTCGCTTGCAACATTTTTGCATATTTGCAGCACGAAGCGAAGCAAGACAAACAACGAAAAATCTGTTGGCCAGATAAAGCTAAGCCGAAAATAAAGCGCAGCCAATTCCCTCTCTTTCTCTCTGTTCGCATCGCGCTTAAGCCACGACGTCGTAAAGCCAATCGAAAGCGAAAGATCTCAGCGACGATATGGAGAGCATATGGACACATGGATCGACTTGGTCCTCTGACGTCGCTCTGTCTGTGGGTGGCAGCGGGCGGCGACTTGCGATTTGCATATTGGAACGATTGAGCCAGGTCCAGGTTCCAGGTCCAGGCTTCGTTTTCGGACCAGACAACAGACAATTGTGTGTTCGACAGCGCCCAAAAAAACAAAAAACAGACACAGGATTGTGTCTGACTAAAAAAAGAGGAGGGGAAAAAAGTGAGATCTGTTTTTCGTGTGGAGGCAGCGCAAATGTCATGCGGTTTTATGACTTCATTAGCGACAACCGTCAAGGAATTTAATGGCCACTCCATGCACAGTTGTCGCACAGTTGCAGTTGCACTCTCCCGTTCTCGTTGTTGCTGTTGTTGTTGTTTGACAAACAAATTTGTGGCACATTTTCGTGCATTTTCCAAGCGCTTGATGAGCAGTCAAACAAAACGAAAGTTTAGCAAACCAGAAACAACAACACAAAACTAATCAGAAGTTTTTGGCCAACTAATCGCAGAACCTGGTCGACATGTCACGAGCCATGAGCAGCCACAAATGAGAGTTGCCACAGGAACTGCAACTGCAACAGCAGCTGACAATGACGATGATGATGATGATGATGCATATGAGGTCGCCTTATAATGAAGTCGTGCATGCCACAAACGACAGCTTGTCTACGGTTCGATGATTAACCAAGCAACTCGTTCAACTGAATAGTTGACACCTTTTCGCTTGTCACGGGAATTGGCGCACAACACTACCTAAAATGGGGATTGAGTGAGAGTTGAGCAAAAGAACTAAATACATAATTATAAAGGGTAAGGGAAAATTTCTAATAAAAGTTTAAAATATGTAAAAGAAAGATTTATATGTTAAATTATCTGAATACAAAACTGTTAAGGTAAGTCGAAAGGATTTATTAGAAATTTAGTTAATAAAAAGGTTAAGAGAATTAAGATAAATTAATAAGAAAGCTTCAAAAACTAATTGCTTGGTAATTCATTATAACTTGTTATATAACATATTGTTAAACTTATGAATAGAGATTAAAATAAACAACTTATTATTGCACTATCTTCGAAAAATATTTAGGATTGTGTTGTCTGTACAATTTATATATATATAATTGGACAATTGTTTGACAATGACATACAAATTAATAAATTGTTGGTATCAAGTTTAACTTGAGTTGGGTTACTATATAAAATTAATATAAACAATTTTTAGTTGCTTTATCTACATACTATATGTTATATAAATTACGTAGAATGACAATGATATTTTATGATGATGTAATAATTGTTTTGCAATGATAATACTAATTACTTATTAATGTATAATAATAATGGTAATGAAAATTGGAAAAGATAGCGAAGATTGGCTGCCGTAAATTTAAGAAATTTAGTCAAAAAAAATTTAGAGATCATTTTAGAAAAATATGATGGTTTTGCTTAACTTTTGGGTTGTTTTAAATACATCTTAAATACACAATTTATTAGATAAACTAAAAACATTAACCTATTAAGAAATTGAAGCTTTTCTACTTAGTTCAAAATTTCTTAAAAATAATAATAAAGAACACTATAAATTCATTAGTTAAACATTTTCAAAATAATTCAATTCATTTGGAATTTCCACCATTGAACAATATTACTTTCGAATTTTAATTGAATCTTGTGCACTATTGGTTTATGAGTATAAAGCTATATATTTTGGGGTTAATTAGATTTAGATAGCTTGCACTTTAATTACTGAAAGCTGCAGCTCGATTAGTTTGATTTATTGAGGCGACCTCAGCAATGCCATCAGAGTCTTGGCAATATGTATATTTTGAGGAAAACAAGGCACACAATGAATGCTCGTAGATTGACGTTTACAGGCTTTCAATAACTTTCCATTGGTTTCGGCTGTGGCAAGCCCACACCGAAAGATACATTGTCGGATAAGCAGAAGTACACAGCAGAGAGGGAGAGACGAGGCTCACAACTGACATCGCTGACTTCTGACTTGAGAGGCTGACGATAATGTCGTCGTCGTTGATGCCGACAGGCGAATCATTCCCATCCTCTTTCTCTTTGCCTGCCTTGGCTTCGATCCACGATCGAATGCCACTCGAAATGCTGGCACATGCATCATCATTATTATCATCATTGTCAGCTGCATGCAAGCGAAAAAATTTCAACTACTGCGCATGAATGAATCACTGAGGAGGATAGAGACACTGCACTACACTGATCTGTGCAACAAGCCAGACTGCGAAGCTGCCAACTGACGATTGTCGACTTCCACCACATGGAATCAGGCTACGGGCACGCCGTCTAACGAGATCGCTGCTTAGATGCTTACGCTGAAAAGAGAGATGCGAGCGAGAGGGGAATTGGGAACTGGGAACAGGCAGCAACTGCATCATGCAAACGTCTAGCGAAAGTCGCGACAAAACTCTCATTGAGCTGCCGAGGCAAAATGCAAAAAAGCAAAAGCCATGTAGCTCCATAATGATGAATTAGGCTGCTGTCATGTCATGACAAAGGCGCTGCATCTGCATGCAATTGTCAGCACAGTGTGACAAAAATTAAAAGCGCTTGAGCATTATGGGTTTAAGAGTGCAATGATAAAATTAGGTAAACAATTAAATGAAAATTGATTTTAATATAATATTACGGCAGCTTAAGATAACAGGCGTATACTTAACATAGCCGCCTCCGTCTGTCTTTTCGCTAACATTAATGAGAGCTACTCTTTTAGTGTTCAAATTAGTGAAATTCGCCACACATCTGACGTTTTATTATAGCTATGTGTTAAATACATTAGTAATATCTCTTTTATGGTATGTTGCTGCGTTTAAATACACAACAAAAATGATGTGCGCATACTTAATATGTTTGTCTGTCCGCTAGCATTAATGTGAGCCTTACTTTTAGTTTTCAAGTTAGTTGAATCATATTTGTTATACATCAAACATAAGTATTTAAGGACTTTACAAGCACCCTAATTCATTGCTTAGATGTTTAGCAAATGTTCCTAGGAATAAAATACTCAAAAAGATACATTCAACTTCTGCTGATGTATATACATACAATTTTTGTATTTCTAACTAACTTATTATACCACTTTTATTTACTATTAAGCTAAATTAAGATGATTAAGACTAAGATTAAATTAAGGCATTACATTCTTGCTTTTTATTGGATTATATTAAAATGATTCGCTTTATCCCAAAAATAGAAAATAGAAAACTGCTGAATAAGTAAATCTTTAAAGTAAATTATAATGTTCACAAATCTATTAAATGTTTTTTTATGATTTTATTTTTAAATAAATTTGTAAACATTTTCCTCAACTTCAGCACCACTGTGCGCTGTGCGGGACGCAAGGAGTGGAAGCTGCGCTTGTGCTAAGTAAGTAAACACTGGCAAAATGCAATTGCAATTGCGAATATTCAAACGTAAGTAGGAAGTGGAGTCTTAAATGAGCTAAAAAGAAGCAGGAGAAAAACGAAAAGACAGCCAAAACCACAAGAGATGGCTGTCTGACAAATCGTTTGCTGTTCGACTTAGCCATCGTTTTGCTGTCCTGTTGTCTTGTTGTCTAGTTGCATCGTCTAGCTGGGATTGGCGCTGCTTGCGCCTTCCTAAGTGAAATTCGGTGTACAATAAGCGAATGCGAGGGTTCATTTCATTTCGTTTGCCTTTTTTTTGTGGCTGCATCACGTCATGGTCCTCGTTGCACGTTGCATGCAAATAGAGAGCTAAGAGCAGAACAGGGCTGTGGCTGTGGCTGCCGATCCGTTGGCGTTTTGCTAATTAATTGTGGCGACTTGTCGCTGGCAATTAGTTGTGGCATAAGCAGATGACATGTTGTGTCATGTGTCATGCCGCTGGATGTTGCAACAAATGAAGTTATTACCCCTGGACTTGCCACAGAATTGCTTCAGCAGCAGATGCTTGCCCTCGTAGCTGCTCAGGTTAATTGCCAACAATAAGATTCAATCAAGCTAATGACGGAGCAGTCTGAACTAACCAAAAACCTGCTTGCAGTACCTGCTTCATTTTCCTTTGCCACATTCCGCGCTCTCGCCATGTTGCATGCTCTCCATGCTCAACACAATTGCAATTTATGAGTTGCTCCATGTTGCCACAAGTTGCTGCTGCCGATGCCGCAGCAACTGGCTGATGTTTAGCTGTGGCTGTTGCGGGGGCGCAGGGCAATCTCACCGGGTCGCATGCATAATATGCAACCTCGTTGCAAAAACTTTCTTCGGATAGCCCCAAATTATTGATAAACTGTGCAAAGAACTCTTGAGTTCAGGTTGTGGAAGACTTGATACTCTTGCTCTCAAGTTGCCTCCGTTTTCCCCAGATTGTTTTAAATGTGTGTTAAGAAGTTACGGCTGCAACTTGACATCTTGTGAAAGTTTCGCTTTGCCGTGGATATTTAGACAACGAATTATTTAGGCGATCGATTATGCAAGGAATATCGAAAAAGCAGAGATCAGTTTAAAATGAAATAGATTATGTTAGTCTCGAGAGAGGCCATTCTTCAAAATTTTGAACAAGTTCCTTAAATGATAAATTTGTCTTGATTGTTGATGTATCGAAATATGCAATTTAAAATTATGTTAGTATTATGTATTACTTCGATCTAAGTAAGCATATTGCAGAAATAGAGCTAAGCAATTAAGCTCTTTTCTAAGAATAAACAACCGTTTATTGGCGTTCAAGACTGTATCTTTCTTACTTGTTGAGGATCGCAATTCTTCCGTGCATTCAACAAGCTCCTTCACCGATAGAACTGATAATTGGTTTCAGCAGGCAACTATTGAATTCGAGGTTATATTATCGAACACTTTCATGTAAGAAAGGATTTATCCAAATTTTAGCTAAGAAAAGAAGCTCTTTTCTAAAAATATAATACATACTTAAAATAGATACATATTTGCCTAGTTTGCAAGTGTGCAATTTTACAGACTTGGAAAGTCAAAATGCACTTAATAAGAATACAAAATTCTGATGTTTATCTAAGGCAAGCATTGTTGCTAAATTCGTTACACCCTTCGAAAGAGTATGAAGACTAAATGTTTATAGTTTAGTTGTTGCTGAGCTGCCAAAGTGAACCGTCTGCAAATTGGTTTCGGAGGCAAATCCCAGCAGCCGCTGCGATTAACGAGCATGCGAAGAAAGAGCTGGGAATAAGTAGTTGTGATTGCTTTATGAGCAGCGATTGAAAGACACAGACAAAAATGACGCTAAAATTAGCTAAAGGGATGCATTAAGTATACGCCAGAGTAGTTGGTGCTTTGTGTATTTTATTGAGTATTATGTGCAACAAGAATAATATTAAGCAGGTGCATTTTAAATACGTTGTTAAGTGTTTTCAATAGTATTTAATCCAGGCTCTCCAACATCAATGTGAGTATGCTGTAGCATTGCTTAAGTATCTGTAAAAATATCAAAGATTACTCAATATCCTCATATACAGAAAGCATTAACTTACAGCCATGTAACTAGTGAGATTTAAGGGCGGAAAAGGAGCTGCACCCATTGAGAGTGATTTCTGTGCCCGTCGTATTATGAATCCGATATCACGCTGAATCTCCGGCACAGGTGGCGACCACTCGTAGGCATCAAATGCAGCTCCTGCCACATTGAAAGCGTGTTCGTTGACCATGTTGCCAGCGATGCACCAGTAGGATAGATGCAAAAAGCTGAGCACCATAAAGAGCATGAATCTTGCGGCCACTGAGGGATCATGACGAGCCACCAGCGAGATAAATGTGGACAAGGAGATCAAGAAAAAGGACACGATCATCTGCATGATCATGGGTCCATAGAATACTTCGTTGGTGAGCTCCACAAGGCTGTAATAAAAAGTTAGTAATTGCGGAATGTTTCTATAGAGAGAATACAGATTAAAGTTTGATAACTTTTTGATCTTCAAAAAAAAAAATCCAGATTTGATGATGAAACAAAAAAAAAAAGAAATAAGATTTGAATCTGGTTGAAATCTGGTTTTATAATCGATGATTTTTAAAATCCATGAAATTTGTTCTGTTTTTCTAGTAATGTGTCAAATAAAAATATTTTCAATTTAAAAATATTTTAAATGCGATCAAAGTCAAAAACTAGTATTTATATACTAAAAAAACAAGATTTTAATCTTTAAAACGTGTTGTAACAAATTCCATTCTGAAACACTTCTTTAAAAAAAAACTCAATATAAAATCATATGTATTTTTAAGTTGCTTATAAAAGTCATTTTTTAGCATTGGTCAATCGGTAAAAATCTTAAAACAAGAATCATCGAGAAATGGAGTGTCAAAGTTTTAATTTCTTTTTTTCGCCGTTTTAGCTCATCAGTAAGTAAAGTAAATATATAAATTAATGGGATAAATAAATAAAGAAAGTTTCGAGAATCAAAAATGTTGTAGAATTCTTAGCTTAATTTTGAAATCGTTTGGCTTTAACTTTGACTTGACTTTCAAAGTATTGAAATTGGTTTTCTATTCTTTTTACTCACCTAAGGATCCTCTGGTGAAATATGCAAATGCGTCGCAGCTCGAAACGATAAAGTGCCACATCGTGACGATTGAGCTTGGACATGCAACGCAGCTCCACACACAGGATCTTCATGTTGGCAGCCAGCTGGAAAAAAGATGTGTACACTCAACAAATCTAAGAAGAGCAATGCGTACATATTGTTAATCAATGCAAAAACTTGCCACCCATAGACAATAGCGTGAGCATAAGGATGTCTATCGGGATCATGCCAACCGAATGGAAATATCGCATGAAAGGGCAACTTTTGATTCGTATAAACAGGAAGAGTCGCAATCAAGCCGACAAACATAGAGAGACCAAAGAACCAAAGGACACTTAGAGACGATTCTACAGTATAATGATAACGTTGTATAGACCGAATTTCATCGGCTGAATGTTTTTTTCTTCACTTCCCGATGACAGGCTTCCAATCTATCGACTAAATCATCGACTTTATCGGCACGAAAGTACAAAAAGTGCCATTTGGTCATCAAGTAAACCATCTAAGGTAGAGAGTTTTATTTAAGTTGTTTATATATAGAATTTAGTTAAATATTTACTCCACAGTTCCACAAAAGATCCTGACCTAAGGTCACAAAATCTTCGTCCTCGTGTAGCGCCCACACAGTAGTAACAATGAAAAAATTGATTTGCAATAAAATGTAAAGGTTCCAAGCGCGTTGAATCAAAGTTCGACTTTCCGACTTAATCGGAAAGCTGCCCCAGGCGCTGCTTAAGAGAAAACAAAGTATGACTTACATTAAATTATTTAAATTTATGTGCAATACTTTACATTAGTTGCAGGCGATTGTAGTGGATTGATATGTGCTCCGGATGCACATTGTTGTGTAATACTACCCACAGTTCCATCGGATGTACGCGGAGCAATCTCCATCTCCTTTGAAGCTCATCAATGAGAGACATTGCACGTGTTTTAGCCACTTATTAGACTGACAACTGGAAAACATCTTGTGAGTTGCTTATATAGACGTAACTTGAGGGTTGCAAAACTGCAAATCGATAGTGTATGAGCTTATTATTATTATATATTATTATTAATGAATGGAAGGGCATACAATTATATTGACTAATCACAAGGACATTTTACAGGGCTGCAGTACAAGTATTTGAAATTTTTAAATTTTTAAATCTATGAAGATTATTTTATATGATTGCAAATTTTACTTTATTTTAATATACAAATATATATATTTTTTATTTTTATATTTCATGTTTATTTAGCAACTACCTTCAACATTTCTTCAATTTCAAGATTTTTTAAGATAACTTTTATTTCAATTTTTAGCTCTTTCGTTTATTTATATTGGAAAATTATATACGTTCTTGATGCTTTTGGGAACTGTGTTTTAAGTTATCGAAATATTTCACAAGTGTTTACAAAAATTTCACCAACTAATATGCTGAGTTTTATGACTTTGCCTATTTTATTTACCTCCGTTATTTTAAATTTTTCTAATTTTGTTTAGAGATAATTTAAAATTTCTTTATTTTTGCTTAACCATTCCATAAGTTTCTCACTCTGGAGCCCAGATCAATCTATGATTTATGTTACAATTGTTTTTATGAATTTCTCAAACAATTTGTTGTATCATATCATCATGTTTAATACAAAAATTGACTTTCAAATTTCTCTAAGATTCTAGACTTTGTAGATATAATTGTATAACTTTATAAGGCAGCTTTTACTCTTTTAGTTTCGTGCTGTTTTAATAAAAAATAACTCTTTTTGACATATATTCATTAATATTGAGAGTTCTGTAAATTTCGGATACGCTTCAAGCTGTCTTGAGCCTAGTTTAATCTCAGAATTAATTCAGCCCTGTTTTCTGTAAATTTCTCAAGCAATTTACAGCGATACGCCCACATAATGAGAAACGCGATAGAATGTTTCCAGCTGCGGTGAGAGACTCGATGATTGTTATGGCATTTGGCATAGACGTAAACAATGCATATAGCAAAAAGGAAAATTATAGTCGAGGGCGCCAATTAGGTTACTGATACGCAGTTTCTGTTATTATATATCAAGAAACCATAACACGATTTTCAGCATTGAGCAAAAGGAAAACAAAAACACCGCCGTAGATATCTCAGTGAATGGTGGTGCATAGTGCATGTTGCATGTGGCACGTTGGTTGCAGTGGCAACAAAGTTTGCACTTTTTATCGTGCGTTTTGCTTACTTTTTCCTCGGCTCCTTTTAAGGCAACAAAAATGCATTTTACAGTTCGTTTTCCATTTTCCATTTTTTGCTTTTGTTGTTGCCTCTCGTTTGCAAGCGCAAATCTTTAACGGCTTGCAAAAATATTGCCAATGCCAAATTTGGTAGTCAACGATATGGATGAAGTCTAGAACGTCGCATCGCATCGCCTGTTCGGTTCTATTCTGTTTGCCTTTTAGCCAACTAGCTAGCCAACTAGCTAAGCTAGCCAGCTAGTGTTCTCTTTGTGCATTGTGCTGACTTTTGACTTTTGCTATCTTTTCCGACCCGAACTCAATTCAACTGTTTCAGTCGTCACCCGCAATACACCAGACACGGGTCTTATTAATCTGGATAGCATTTAGCTGAACCTTGTCGTACTCTCGTATTCGTATTCGCATTCGTATTTGGCAAATGGCCAATGCAACTGACATGTCGCTGCTTGTCCAACGTTGCAAGTTTCGTCGACGTCGTCATCGTCGTCGCTTCATTAGGAACCAGCAACCAGCGCAACATTGTTGCATCAACGAAACCACGACAGCTCTACGATGAGGCAAACTCTGACAATTTTCATCAAATTCTGCTCAACTTGCGTGTTTACTTTATACACTAACGGCAGGTCCTTGGAAATTATTTGCTAAGAAAACGTTGCTGAAATTGAAAAACGAAACTCTACTGGAAATATATAGTATTTAAACTTTAAAATTAGGATCAAATTAAATTAAATTATTTCGGTTTATTCACAATAATTAGAAAACTTTATTAGAAATATTTATGAATCAAATTTTAGATAAAAGGCTAATCAGAGAAAACAGATCGACATCAACTTGTTTGAAATTGAAAAGTATATTACAAATATGGATATTTGGGACTTTTCTATAATTTCTTGAATTAGAAATATATTCTTGAACTGACCTTGTATTTTTTTCATATTTTAGTCAATATCAATCTTATTAAAAATATATACAGTTTGACCTTAAACGAAATACAATGGAAGTTGTTAATTTAATTATTTTGTATAGAATTATGTTATTTTTCTTATATGAAAACCTATCGAGATGAAGATTGCTTGGAAAGTATTTAAACACAGTTTTAGTTCAAAGACAAATAAATGAAACTATTCTCAATTCATAAAGATATTGTATACCAGTTTTTTCACGATTAGATTACGATTGCTTTATTCTTATTTTTACTTCATTTGGTATTTACTTATTTCGCTCAAAGTTGATTATCGATATCTAAACATTAATATATCGTATGCCAAATACTAATATTTCAATATGAAATAGTTTTATATCGGGTTTCAAAAAACTTTATAAGTAGTATATAAGTTCCTTAAAATTTAAAAATTTTGTCCAATATTTTATTTTAAGATACCTCATTCAACAAAATCTCTTATATTTATTTCCAGCAATATTTTAGAGCTGGTGCTCAAAGACTATAAAAATTATAGTTTTTTAGCTGCGAATTTTGAAGAGCATTTCATCAGTGACACATTAAAGTTATCCTCAATCGTATTTTTCGGCTGCTCGAGATTTGAGTTTGAAGCTTTCGCTTTGTCGGTAGACAGAGGCAAGGCTGAAAGCTAGACAACTTGGTTGCAGCTTGGCAGCAACTGGTAACTTGCAACAGGCAACAGGCAACTAGCAACTGGTAAGTTGCAACTTGCAACGTGGTACCTGGCGCAGGTAGCACTACAATTTGCGCGCTTGTCAAGTGTACGACAACATTACGCGCAATTGTTCAATGTCAATGCATTTGATGGGCATGAAATGTCTCTCCAGGCACAGTTGATGTATTGTTTTTGTTGTTCGTATTGTTGCTGTTGTTGTCCTCATTCATTGTTTTGAGGCGGCATCTGCAGCAGGCAACAATTCCCATGTGCTGACATGTTGTGTGATAACGAAGCTGCCTCTTAAGTGCGCCTTTGTCGCGGCAACAAACGCAAAAGACAAACAGTTCGTCAGTCAGTCAGTTGGACAATCTGACAGTCAGTCATTGCAGCATGCAACATGTTGCACAGCCTATGAACTCAATTAAGCTTAAGCCCACCTATCGCGAGCCATTCAACTACTTGTTTACGTTTCCTCGAAAATGATTCGAAACTATTTCAAAGTATTCATGATGATAGACTAAAAACTCTATTGGATGGCATACTAAAGACATGCCTCGAAGTTGCAGTTGCACATTGCACGTTGCAACGCCCCGAAATAAAGTAAACTTTTCGTTTTTATTACAACTGATAATACGATCTGTGTGTGTGTGCAGATCGTACCAAACATTCCCTGCGGGATATTGGGCTGTGTGTTTTTTTATTTAAAAGCCGCTCATTTCAAGTGATTTTTCGGTTAATAAATGCATCAAAATGTTGAATCTAAAACATTTTTATGTCGTATAATTAATCACAATTATATATTTCTATGGTCCAAAGTAAATGATGGCCGGACAATGGCCAACAATGCGAAACGACTTTGACTTGAATGTGGACGTTGACTTAAACTTGGACTTGGACTTGGACTTGGGCTTTGGGATGTGGCGCCACAGGGGGGTTGCATGGCCAAACAGAGAGTGAGAGAGGAGAGGGAGGGAGAGAGATCGAAAGAAAGAAAGAGAGAGGGAAGCGTAGCAGAGTTTTGCCAAGCGGCGCACTAAAATTTTATGACTCTATTATGAGAGTGGCGGCTATTCAGTTCCAGCTACGCTCCCGCCAACAGCTCCGTTGTGGCTCCATTGTGGTGCACCAAGCCATGGCTATTGTTCTAGCAACAAGGGGAGGGGGAAAGGTAGTCGTAGTTGTAGTTGTAGTTGTTGGTGCTGAGTCTGGAGCCGCTCATTGTTGCACTTGCCTTTGCTTTGGCTACAGCTTTGGCCTCTGCATATGCGCAAGTGGATGCCAAAGATTTCAGCACACAGATTATACAAGCAACACACACACTCACACATAGTAGTATATCTTTCTACATACACTTGCGCGCTTAGATTGCCTTTGGGCCGTCGTAATTTATAACTGAGCTAAAATAGCCGAGAAAAAAGCTTTGCGGCAACCAAAAAATAATGCACACAAATTTGCGTTGAACTTCGAGCGTCAAGTTTGCTTTTCGCTCTCAGTGACTCTCCTACCCCCCTCTGTCTAACATATGCCACCTCTCCACTTGCCCCCTTCCCACTCTTGGTTTGACCAGCACTTGCATGTGTCTCCCTCTCTCTCTCTGCTGCCACGCCTCGGCTCCTGCACCATGGAACAATAAACTGCATTCCTCGGATATTAATCACAGCAGCGCCACGCTTATGAATAACTCTCGACTCCTCAACTCCCCCCTCATATAACTCTCTCTACACTTTATTTCAGCCATTCCAAGCACTCTCTGGTACTTCTCTTTTTTTCGAGTATCTTTTCTGTGCTTTATTAAATCGAAAAAATTGCAAAGTTAAAGCTTGCGAACGTGACAGTCGAAAACTTAAAAAAAATAAAGCAGCTATTCAATAAAGATCATTATTGCACATTGTAAAGTTTGCAATAAAAGACACATTGAAATTTATTTTCATGCTTGAAATATGGTATGAAGAGTCGTAAGATTTGCAGATATATAATTTTATATTATTGATGTAAGAGTTATTAATATAATATGATCTAAATGATATATACCTAATCATACAAAGAAAGAAAAAATGTACTAAAATTAAGAATAAACCCATAAATCATGATTGTTTGTATGGCAAAATTAAACCAAGAAGATTTATTCTTAAATCTTGTTCAAAAATCTATATTGTCCAATCTTGAAACAATGGATAAATCTTAAAATTAAACTAAAAATGCAAAACTTATATTGAGATCAAACGTTTTAGATTAAATTTAGATTAAAAATATTTGATATATGTAAGATTGATTATGACAATAGATTATAGGAAGATTATATCCTTGTTTTCAAAATAGAAAAATTTCAAAACTGAACCAAGAAAACAAAATCTTAAGTGAAGATTAAGCGTAGTTGCTATATTGAATTGTATACAGAACGATCAAATGAAAAATCCAAATATTCGTTTTTAATACGATTCATTGATTAGATGAACCAAAACAACTTCAATAAATAAATTCTATAGTCTTGTTATTATTCAAGAAGTTAAAGATCTTTTAATCTGGCTTGTGATAAAAGTAGAAAGTCAAAAGATAATCTGTAATACAGATAATTTAATAAATATTGAATACAAAAATTAAAACTCAAATATTTTAGTATGATAATTACTACGAGGGTGGGCTGATAAATAGTCGGCCTAACAAAGAAAAAATTTTTAAAAAATCCGTAAGTATTTTATTCGATTAGTGTTTTCTATCAGCCGATTACTGTGAAAGTTTCATGCGGTTTTATCAACACTGGTAATTTTGGCGGGACTTTTAGCGCATTCACTTTTGCATTGTCGTCAACATGAATAAAATCGAATATCGTGCTGTCATAAGATTTCTGTTTTTAAAAGAGAAATTCAACGACGATATTAAAAATGAGTTAGACAAAGTTTATAAGGATTCAGCTCCATCGTTTTCAACCATAAAATATTGGACTGCTGAATTTAAACGCGGGCGGACAAGCATTTTTGACGATGATCGCCCGGGTCGTCCTAGAGAAGTGACAACACCAGAAATTGTGGAAAAAGTCCATGGAATGATATTGGATGATCGCCGAATCAAGCTGCGAGAGATTGCAAATGCTCTAAACATTTCTCGGGAACGCGTTGGAAACATTTTACACGAATTTTTACACATGAGAAAGCTTTCGTCAAGATGGGTGCCGCGATTGCTCACAATGGAAAATAAGCGCAACCGCTTGCACATTGCGAAGGAGAGTTTGGCATTGCTTAACGCAAACAAACACGAATTTTTTCGTCGTTTTGTGACTGTTGACGAAACCTGGATTCATCACCATACACCAGAGAGTAAGGAACAGTCAAAGCAATGGATTTCAACTGGGGAAACGGCACCGAAAAAGGCAAAGATCGGTTTGTCGGCCAACAAGGTGATGGCAACGGTTTTCTGGGATGCCCGAGGTGTAATTCATGTGGATTATCTGGAAAAAGGCAGAACAATTACGGGAGAATACTATTCCAATCTCTTGGGACGATTTGATTCGGAGCTGAAGAAAAATAGCCGCACATGGCGAAGAAAAAAAGTTTTGTTTCACCAGGACAATGCTCCCGCTCACAAGAGCGTTTTCGCCATGTCGAAATTGTGTGAATTGCACTACGAAATTCTACCCCATCCACCCTATTCTCCAGATTTAGCACCCTGTGACTATTATTTATTTCCAAACTTAAAAAAATGGCTTGGGGGTAAGAAATTTCATTCAAATGAACAGGTAATCTGTGAAAAAACGTCTATTTTGAAGACCTGGACTAATCCTATTTTATGGAAGGTATTGGGAAACTGGAGGATCGGTGGTCCAAGTGCATACGTCTAAAAAGAGATTATGTTGAGAAATAAAAAAGCAAAATTAAAAAAAAAAAAAAAGTATTTTCTTTGTAAGGCCGAATATTTATCAGCCCACCCTCGTATGCATTAAATTGTTATAGTTAATATTAAGAATCCTTGTTTACCAACTATGCGAATAATGGCGCGATAATATCCGTGTCCACAATTGCAATTGCATTTGGTCACATGTGTTTGCAGAGTATCAGTTGAGCTGATAGAACACATGCTGTAGCGACTGCAATCTGGAATATTTATTAACAATATATTGGCAACTTGTTGTTGTTCTTGTGTGTTTGTTGTTATTGATTCGAGTGGCGTTGTGGCCGCTAAGCAAATGCAGCTCGCGTTCGATCGATTGATAATGGCAACAACAACTTTAAGCCACAACAGTAACAACAACAACAAGCACTGGCCAGAGGCAAACATAACAGGCGAGACATGCAAAATTAAAGGCCAGTTCCAGTTCCTGAACGGCCCCAAACCCGAAACACACAATTAATATTTATGACCTTGCCTAGCTGATATATTTACCTGGGCGCACACAGGTAAATGGCGCGATTTATCATAGTCAGAGGTGCCTGGCCAAAGCCTGTCTGCCCATATTCTCCAAGTTGCCGTCACAGTCACAGTCACAGTCTGGTGTCTGGACAGATACAGCCACAAGGATAATAGAACTGTTAACATGGAAATAAAATTCAAATCAAATGCATGCTATCTCTCTATTGCTCTCCCTCTCTATGGCATGGTAAACACAGTTTTTCCGCTGTCAAAAAATGCCATAAAAATTCTTTCATAATATATACAAATTCTGCTAATTAGCAGACCCGAAAAAATAGAAAACTGAAAACTCAACTGAAGCTGAAAACTGAACGCAACTGAAGCTCATGTCAGTCAGCTGCACAATAGAGATAGCTACACTGAAAACAAAAGTTCTAAATTCAAGATTTTGGTCTTAGTACTAAGAGTTGTCGTCTAAAAGGTGTTTCAAGAATATCTTAAATTTGAAAAGAGACAAAAGTTGTATAGTTTTTAGATCACAAATCTTATTATAAGATAAACAAAAAATAGTACATTATATTTTATTGTTTTTTGTTTAGTATTTAATAGCGCATTAAGTTATTCAGTTTTACGAAATACGAAATACGAAATACTTTTCAGTGCAGCATTTAGACTACAATGAATAATGAACGAAAACACTAAGAGTGCGGTATTAACCAAATAATTTAATATAACTAAATAAAATATACCAAATTATACCGCAAAAATACTAAAGTGTACCTAAGACTATCATATTTGATATATTTATATAGTACTACATACAAAATATACCGTAGAGTACTAAATATACCAAACTTCATAGGCATTTCGATGGATTCCAAATTTTGTAAACCTGAATCTAGTATTTTCGGTCTTTTTCTGAGTGGCATTTTTCAGACTAATATCCTAGTATTAGTAAATGCTTTATTCCAACTTTATAGGAATTTCGATGGATTACAGAATTGTGTAAACTAAATCTACAATTTTTTGTTCTTATTTTGAGAATTTTGAGAAATTTTTAAATGAATGTTCTTGAATTTAGAAACTTTTCTTTTTTTCAGTGTTGAGAAAGAGAGAAGGAAGCCCTTGCACTGTCTCACTGGGTGGCTAATTAAGTCAACTCCCGTGGCAACAACAACAGCAACAACATCGACAACAACAACAAGTGCATGCATATTTCAGCATGAAAATATTCATAATTAAAGTGCGTGTGCGTCTCTCTTTGGTACACACAAGGGTGGCTTCTGACTACACCTGACTCGGTGTGTGTGTGTGTCTGTATTATTGTAATAGCATAATTAATTTATTAATTAGTTTTGTTTTTTCCGTGCTTTGCACTCGCTGAAGCATGCAGCCACACAGCAGAAACGCGAGCGAGAGCGCGTAATTGAAGCTGCCCACGCACAAAATACAAAATACCAAACCGAAAACTGAATCCTCAGTTGGTAAGCTAACCCTGACATCGACCCAGAGACAGGTTCAAGGTGGAAGCGAGAAAACGGTAGCGACAACAATTAAATGTGTTTTGGTCAGGTCTTAAGCAAAACCATTCACCTTCAGCTTCAGCGAGTATTCCATTCAATGGCAATTATCAGAGTCCGAAAAAGCCCAAAACAGATTTTTGTATGCAAGTTGCGAGTTTGCCAGTTTCGCCAGTTGCAAGTTGCAAGTTGCAATTTGCGGCGCTTTTCATTGTCGGCTATGCGAGCAATGCGACGACCTCCATCGTCGTCGTTGTCATTGTCGTTTGCCATTCTTCTGTTTGGCCGCAGACAATTGCAAAATTGTCGCCAACTCGATTCGATTCGCAACCAACTGAACCTCAACCTGAAGCTAAAGCTGAACCTCGCGACTCAAAACAAAACCGAGCCTCATAGGCATACCTGTCGCGCATACCCCAAATCGTTTAGCAATTGACTGACGATTGTTTTTCTTTTGTTTTAGCTTCTCTCTTTTTTTTTAGTTATTCGCTCTTCTGTGGCGAGAGAGAGTAAGCAGAGAACTTTGCCTTGGCTTGCTTCGCCTTCTCAGGGCCAAGTTTGTCGGCCTCACTTGGCTCATTGTCATCTTGTGCGTTTAGTGAACGCAAAAAGAAAACCGCCCGAAGATGAGCCTAAATGGCCAACTGTTTTCGGCTCATTGGCAATTTACGTAGATCGTGAAGTGCTTCAGACTACGCAAAACTATTAAAGTCCATAGTAATTGCAGCTCACAGTCTACCCACTCATGTGGCAAGTTGCTCAAGCCTCAAATGTCTGAGGTAAGCTGCTTCAATTTTAAGAAGCACTACTTGTATTTAATATACATAAGTGTACTTTAAAATCATAGAACTCACATAGTACTTCAGACTTCATTTCAGAAAATGTTCTGAACTGTCTATTCAATTAAATTTAATTAAATAAGAAAGTTTTTATCACAGTTCTCAACCTTACCCAAAACATTCATATTGATGATTGTCTTTTAATCAGTCATTAAACTATAATTTAAGTGTAAAGATTCGATTTCTTTTTAAAGTGTCTTGAAACGATTTATTTCTATTTAATTTGTAGACTGTCTATAGAATTACATTTGGAGTTAATGATTGAAAAAAAGCTATTATCGCTACCCGAATCATTCATATCAAGAAATGTCATCTAATTAGGCATTACGTTTTAATTTGAATCTATACTTCAGATTTCTTTTTAAAACGTCTTCTTACGATTTATTTTCCTATCGATTTGAGAACCGTTGAATCACATTTTTTGTTAATGATTCAATAAGAATAAAGATAAAAAGGAAATAATTAAATGAAGAACTAACACAGCCCGACTGTAAGGCTGAAAATTTTATTTCAAGGATTGTCTTTCAGTCCTGAATTGTTATTTAATTAGTGAATTACGCTATGTTAATGCTGTACTATTTTTATTAATTATAGTAAAAAGGTGTATTTAGACATTTTCAAAGTAAATTAGATATCTATTCTATACAAAGAAATATTTAAAGATTGTGAAAAAATCCAATCTTATTAAAAAAGAGTTAATAAAATTTATGCGAAAATTATTTACAGCTTTCTTCTTTACTATTTTTTTTATGATATGTGAACTTTCGAGTATAAAGACACTATTAAAACAAATATTAAATGTATTTTATTCAGTTCCAATAAATCAAAATTATTTGCTCTCGAATGTGTTTTTCATTGATGATAGTCTTAATACTCAATAAAAGTGTAATTGTTTCTATTGACAAAATTAAATTGAATTGGAGAGTTTTAGTTATTTTGTTAAGTGAATTCTAGTTATTTCATTAAGTTTGCTCTTCATATAAATTGGTCAGCTCTCATTAGGTCTTCATTATAAAGCGGTATATTAAATCTCGTGAAACGCACATTGTGGTCTCCATGGATATTAATGTTCTCTCACATTATTAGCTATCTGCGAAATGCTGATAAAATGTTTGGCATATAATGCCCTCTAAGCATGTTTCTGTGGCAGTTGTGGCATTGCCAACTTGCTACTAGATTGCATGTGGCAAGTTTGTGTGTGTTGCCTAAGCATGCGCTGCGATAATCTTGTGGCAAGTGAGGCCTTACCTTCCCCTCTCCTCTACTCGATGGCAAACAGTTCTTTTTGCGACTTGCAGATCATGGAATCTGAGGAATTGAGACAATTATTTGCACATCGTGTATGCGAAGACAAGTTGCCGTTGAAGCGAGAGCCGCATGCGTGAGATGCTGCTGCCCCTGCAGTGCGGCTGCTGCGGCAGTTGCATCAAAAAAATTTGCGAAATTCATTAAATAAAAGTCGTGAAGAGCTGGCGAATCGAGCCAAGTAGAATCGTCTGTAAAATATTTGACAAAACGCCACTTGCGAGACGCCGCCGAAGACGTCGACGTCGTCAACCATTTTTGGCTGCCCCGCGATTCGCACACAAAATGCGGTAGGTAGTTTTTCTCATTCTGCCACTGCCGCTGCCACTGTTGTTGCCACAAAACAAGGGGCAAGTTCAAGAACGTTGGATTCTACCTAACAAAACACGACAGGAGGTTAGTATAACTTTTAACGTCGTCTCATAAACTATGCGATATCGATTCAACTTTTTATTCAGCCTGAAAGTTGTTTAGTGTTTGTTTTGCGTTGGCTTTACGATTTCGGGCAAGTTAGTTTGGATTTTCAGCCGGTGGTAACGCCCTTTTCGTGTCGTTGGCTAGGCGAATTGCTAATTGAAATTTCGTATTAGTTTTGGCCTTGAGACGGAAGTTGGGCCGCCAACAAAAACACGTTGTATTAGACACGTTGCATGTTTATGCAAATCCTTGGTGCCCTCGATTCCAGTCTGTGCCCCGCGGCATGCGGCATGTGGCAGGCGCGAAAATAGTCGCCCAGCAAACGCCTCGCAATTAGCCAAAGGTCTAAAACTAAGAGTCGAATCCAAGTGCTGCCCAATGGCTTATTAAGGTGTTGGTCCAACATTGTTGCCGCTGGCAAAGTGTGGCAGCAACTGGCAACAACTATAAGCAACAGCTGCAAGTCTCGTGCCACATTTTGGGTTGCATACATAACATAACATATATTGAGTTTCCCATGTGGCAAAATCGAAAATGCAAACGCTTGTTGTCAGGCCGGGTCACAGCGTTTAATATAAGTATAAAATTACAAATGGCTAAAATATTGGCGCACATGTCCTGCGACGAGTTGCAAATGCCACATTTATTTGCACGCTGCACTTCCTGGCCCCGGCAACTTGTTAGTGCCACAGTCACATGTTGTTGTTGGCTTGGCAAAATTCATGCGCATGTTTGTGCCTCATTTTTGGACATTTTCACTGCCAACAACAGCAGCAATAACAGCAGCAACAGCAGCAACGGCAACAGCCACGCATCGGAATCGCCATCAAATGTGCAAGGGCAAAAGTTGCATTGCATTTATGCGAACGGTAGTCTTGCAACAGAAACAGATCCGGACCCAAACAAACAGAACTCATGTCCGTTGCATAGACGATGGGATCCTCCATCTCCCCCTCCTCTCCGATTTATAGTTAGTGATGAACTGAAATATATCCTGCAAATATGTTTAAGCTAATATTGCCCAAAATGCAATTTAAGAGCTAAGAATAACTTTCTTATCTTAATATAATATTAACAATAAGTCAAATATACATTAATATTAGTTGCATTTGATTTTAATCTGAACTTTTTTCTCATCAACTTTTCATGTCAAAGTTTAAGAGAGATTTAAAAATCGATGTAAGAGTCTTAATTACTTAAATTTTACAAAGAATTTAAAATTTATTATTAATATCATATATCAATAATATTTTATTCTCATGTGACTAAATTTTTGTTCAATAAAACTTCTTTATCCAAATCTTCACGCCTTTAATACAGATAATATGTTATTTCATTATTTATTGTTGTATTTTTTTCATATATAGTTAATATGTTATATATTATAGAAGGATGTCTAGATCTGAAAATACAGAGTTTTATCGTTGCTCTTCCCTTTCGCAAATATCACAGGGAGTAAATTCATTGCTCTTTACCTGTAGCATAAAGAAAATACTTTCATTTTATTCTCATAATGGGTATAGGCTTACATAAGCGTAGTATGTGTATGTATTGAGATATATGCTCATCTATAGTATATTTCCATATATGTACATAGCATAAACACATTCGATGTTCGAGTATGTATATTGTATATTTGCTGTTTTCCTATTTGTTTATTTGCCTGCTTTGTCAAGTGTTTGTTTGCGTTTAGCGCGCACATCGTTGCAAAAATCGAAATTGAAATATGAGACCCCAGTCGAAATATATACCCTATATGCATATATGAGTATGAGTATGTATGTATATGCTGAGTGTACATATACATAGTTCTGTGTGTGATACTAGAGTTGAATGTAGTGGTAAATTCGCATTCGCACACCTCAGTACACGTTGTGTGCAGTTGTTATTGGCTTTTGTTGCTTTTCTCATTGTTTATGCGAAATATTTTTGCTCTTTCTTTTTTTTTAAATTTTTTTTGTGTTCTACGAGTATCTCACCAAAACCGATAGCTGCAGAGTTTTGGCAATGTGGGGGATTGGGCCAATCGTATGAATTCTAAAACACATTTTGGCTTTGCAATATTCAACTTTTAACCAAAAATAGAATGCACATAAACTTTGATATTTGCATTTATTGGGCACACTGATCTCGTATTCACATAAAATTATGGTAAGTCATCCCAATCTTATATGTAACTCTTAGTTTGTATAGGGACATTTTTTGGTGGTTGAGAAGGAACTATCTGTGCTGCTGGAAGACGAGGATTCAGTGGTGCTTTTAATAGTTGATGAGGGATCTGTATAAGGACGTTTTGGTGGTTGACGATAAACTTTCTGTGATGCTGGAAGTCGAGATTTCAATTGTACTTTCAGTAGTGACCAAGGGTCTTTATAGAGACATTTTTGTTGGTTAAGGAAGAACTTTTTGTGCTGCTGGAAGTCGAGACTTCAATTGCATTTTCAGGGTCTGTATAGGGACAATTTTTTGTGGTTCAGGATGAACTTTCTGTGCTGAAGGAAGTCTAGGATTCAGTGGTGCTTTTAGTGGCTGATGAGGGGTCTGAATAGGGACTTTTTTAGTGGTTGAAGTCGAGATTTTAGTGGTGATTTCTGAAGTTGACGAGGGAATTGAGTAGGAACTTTCTGTGCTGCTAGAAGTTGAGATTTTAGTGGGGCTTTCAGTAGTGACATAGGGAGTGTATAGGGACACTTGTGGTGGTTGAAGATGAACTTTCTGTGCTGCTAGAACTGGAGATTTTAGTGATGGCTTCGGTAGTTGATGAGGGGTCTGTGTAGGGACATTTTTTGGTGGTTGAGGAGGAACTTTCTGTGCTTCTAGAAGTAGAAATTTTAGTAGTGTTTTCAGTAGTTCATAAGGAGTCTGTATAGGGTCTGTTTTGGTGTTTGAAGTCGAGATTTCAGTGGTGCTTTCAGAATTTAACGAGGCTTCTGCATAGGGACATTTTTTGGTGGTTAAGCAGGTTGTTGTACTAGAAGTAGTTGATACGGAGGGGCATTTAGTGGAGCTATTCGTTGATGAAGAACTCTCAGTGGTGCTTTCAGTAGTTGAGGAGGAGGGGCTTTTGGTGGAGCTCTTCGTTGATGAAGAACTCTCAGTGGTGCTTTCAGTAGTTGAGGAGGAGGGGCCTTTGGTGGAGCTCTTCGTTGATGAAGAACTCTCAGTGGTGCTCTCTATAGTTGAGGAGGAGGGACTTTTAGTGGAGCTATTCGTTGATGAAGAACTCTCAGTGGTGCTCTCTATAGTTGAGGAGGAGGGACTTTTAGTAGAGCTATTCGTTGATGAAGAACTCTCAGTGGTGCTCTCTATAGTTGAGGAGGAGGGACTTTTAGTGGAGCTATTCGTTGAAGAAGAACTCTCAGTGGTGCTTTCTATAGTTGAGGAGGAGGGACTTTTAGTAGAGCTATTCGTTGAAGAAGAACTCTCAGTGGTGCTTTCAGTAGTTGAGGAGGAGGGGCCTTTGGTGGAGCTCTTCGTTGATGAAGAACTCTCAGTGGTGCTCTCTATAGTTGAGGAGGAGGGACTTTAGTGGAGCTATTCGTTGATGAAGAACTCTCAGTGGTGCTCTCTATAGTTGAGGAGGAGGGACTTTTAGAGGAGCTATTCGTTGATGAAGAACTCTCAGTGGTGCTTTCAGTAGTTGAGGAGGAGGGGCCTTTGGTGGAGGTCTTCGTTGATGAAGAACTCTCAGTGGTGCTCTCTATAGTTGAGGAGGAGGGGCCTTTGGTGGAGCTCTTCGTTGATGAAGAACTCTCAGTGGTGCTCTCTATAGTTGAGGAGGAGGGACTTTTAGTGGAGCTATTCGTTGATGAAGAACTCTCAGTGGTGCTCTCTATAGTTGAGGAGGAGGGACTTTTAGTGGAGCTATTCGTTGAAGAAGAACTCTCAGTGGTGCTTTCTATAGTTGAGGAGGAGGGACTTTTAGTAGAGCTATTCGTTGAAGAAGAACTCTCAGTGGTGCTTTCAGTAGTTGAGGAGGAGGGGCCTTTGGTGGAGCTCTTCGTTGATGAAGAACTCTCAGTGGTGCTTTCGGTAGTTGAGGAGGACGAGTTTTCGGTGGAGCTATCCGTTGATGGAGAACCCTCAGTGGTGGCTTCAGAAGTTGAGGATGAGGGGCTTTTAGTGGAGCTATTCGTAGATGAAGAACTCTCAGTGGTGCTTTCAGTAGTTGAGGAGGAGGGGCCTTTGGTGGAGCTCTTCGTTGATGAAGAACTCTCAGTGGTGCTCTCTATAGTTGAGGAGGAGGGACTTTTAGTGGAGCTATTCGTTGATGAAGAACTCTCAGTGGTGCTCTCTATAGTTGAGGAGGAGGGACTTTTAGTGGAGCTATTCGTTGAAGAAGAACTCTCAGTGGTGCTTTCTATAGTTGAGGAGGAGGGACTTTTAGTAGAGCTATTCGTTGAAGAAGAACTCTCAGTGGTGCTTTCAGTAGTTGAGGAGGAGGGGCCTTTGGTGGAGCTCTTCGTTGATGAAGAACTCTCAGTGGTGCTTTCGGTAGTTGAGGAGGACGAGTTTTCAGTGGAGCTATCCGTTGATGGAGAACCCTCAGTGGTGGCTTCAGAAGTTGAGGATGAGGGGCTTTTAGTGGAGCTATTCGTAGATGAAGAACTCTCAGTGGTGCTTTCAGTAGTTGAGGAGGAGGGCCTTTGGTGGAGCTCTTCGTTGATGAAGAACTCTCAGTGGTGCTTTCAGTAGTTGAGGAGGAGGGGCCTTTGGTGGAGCTCTTCGTTGATGAAGAACTCTCAGTGGTGCTTTCAGTAGTTGAGGAGGAGGGGCCTTTGGTGGAGCTCTTCGTTGATGAAGAACTCTCAGTGGTGCTCTCTATAGTTGAGGAGGAGGGACTTTTAGTGGAGCTATTCGTTGAAGAAGAACTCTCAGTGGTGCTTTCTATAGTTGAGGAGGAGGGACTTTTAGTAGAGCTATTCGTTGAAGAAGAACTCTCAGTGGTGCTTTCAGTAGTTGAGGAGGAGGGGCCTTTGGTGGAGCTCTTCGTTGATGAAGAACTCTCAGTGGTGCTTTCAGTAGTTGAGGAGGAGGGACTTTTAGTAGAGCTATTCGTTGAAGAAGAACTCTCAGTGGTGCTTTCAGTAGTTGAGGAGGAGGGGCCTTTGGTGGAGCTCTTCGTTGATGAAGAACTCTCAGTGGTGCTCTCTATAGTTGAGGAGGAGGGACTTTTAGTGGAGCTATTCGTTGATGAAGAACTCTCAGTGGTGCTCTCAATAGTTGAGGAGGAGGGACTTTTAGTGGAGCTATTCGTTGATGAAGAACTCTCAGTGGTGCTTTCGGTAGTTGAGGAGGACGAGTTTTCGGTGGAGCTATCCGTTGATGGAGAACCCTCAGTGGTGGCTTCAGAAGTTGAGGAGGAGGGGCTTTTAGTGGAGCTATTCGTAGATGAAGAACTCTCAGTGGTGCTTTCAGTAGTTGAGGAGGAGGGGCCTTTGGTGGAGCTCTTCGTTGATGAAGAACTCTCAGTGGTGCTCTCTATAGTTGAGGAGGAGGGACTTTTAGTGGAGCTATTCGTTGATGAAGAACTCTCAGTGGTGCTCTCTATAGTTGAGGAGGAGGGACTTTTAGTGGAGCTATTCGTTGATGAAGAACTCTCAGTGGTGCTCTCTATAGTTGAGGAGGAGGGACTTTTAGTGGAGCTATTCGTTGATGAAGAACTCTCAGTGGTGCTCTCTATAGTTGAGGAGGAGGGACTTTTAGTGGAGCTATTCGTTGATGAAGAACTCTCAGTGGTGCTTTCTATGGTTGAGGAGGAGGGGCCTTTGGTGGAGCTCTTCGTTGATGAAGAACTCTCAGTGGTGCTTTCAGTAGTTGAGGAGGAGGGGCCTTTGGTGGAGCTCTTCGTTGATGAAGAACTCTCAGTGGTGCTTTCAGTAGTTGAGGAAGAGGGGCCTTTAGTGGAGCTATTCGTTGATGAAGAACTCTCAGTGGTGCTTTCTATAGTTGAGGAGGAGGGACTTTTAGTGGAGCTTTTCGTCGATGAAGAACTCTCAGTGGTGCCTTCAGAAGTTGAGGAGGACGAGTTTTCGGTGGAGCTATCCGTTGATGGAGAAATCTCAGTGGTGGCTTCAGAAGTTGAGGAGGACGAGTTTTCAGTGGAGCTATCCGTTGATGGAGAACCCTCAGTGGTGGCTTCAGAAGTTGAGGAGGAGGAGTTTTCAGTGGAGCTAGCCGTTGATGGAGAACTCTCAGTGGTGCCTTCAGAAGTTGAGGAGGACGAGTTTTCAGTGGAGCTATCCGTAGATGGAGAATTCTCAGTGGTGGCTTCAGAAGTTGAGGAGGACGAGTTTTCAGTGGAGCTATCCGTTGATGGAGAACTCTCAGTGGTGCCTTCAGAAGTTGAGGAGGACGAGTTTTCAGTGGAGCTATCCGTTGATGGAGAACCGTCAGTGGTGCCTTCAGAAGTTGAGGAGGACGAGTTTTCAGTGGAGCTATCCGTTGATGGAGAACTCTCAGTGGTGCCTTCAGAAGTTGAGGAGGACGAGTTTTCAGTGGAGCTATCCGTTGATGGAGAACTCTCAGTGGTGCCATCAGAAGTTGAGGAGGACGAGTTCTCAGTGGAGCTATCCGTTGATGGAGAACTCTCAGTGGTGCCTTCAGAAGTTGAGGAGGACGAGTTTTCAATGGAGCTATCCGTTGATGAAGAACTCTCAGTGGTGCCTTCAGAAGTTGAGGAGGACAACTTTTCAGTGGAGTTATCCGTTGATGGAGAAATTTCAGTGGTGCTTTCTGTAATGATATCGACAGCTGTTGTACTAGTTTGCGAACTCGTTTGTCTTTTGTCTTATCAGTTGCTCACGCAGTTGTAGAAGCGGAAAATTAATTTATTATTGTTCAATTTAATTACCTGTGGTTGTGTCTGAAGGAGGTGGTGGTGATGGTGAATATGGTGTTGGCGGCGGAGGAGGTGACGGAGAAAGTGTACACGGTGTTGTAGTCGGCGTTGGCGGCGGAGGAGATGGCGGAGAAAGCGGACACGGTGTTGTAGTCGGTGGAGGTCTGGGTTTCCAAAGGTTTCCAAAGATATTGAATATAAGTGGTTTATACATGGCAATGCTTTGATTGATGTTGAACTCATTTTTGCTGCCACCATTCACACACTTTTGTTGTGCTTCACTAAATTGGAATCCTTCATCGCATGAGCTTTTGAACTTGCCCAAGACACCGAAGCATACGTAATATGAATTAGGATTCGTGGAGTCGATTGCTTTATAGCCAAATTGTCGATTCGTGCAAATATCCAGTGCATCGACGAAGACGATGGTCAATAGACCAATCCATAGAATGTTAACTGAAAATTAAATATTATTTTATGGATGTTAGAAGAGTTGATAAAAGAACTTACCCATCTGCATTTTCTCTAGTTTATGGTCAGTTATAGTTTGCGCATCTCGTATTTATAGCTAACTTTCTTAAGTATAAACAATTAACTGAAAGCTCTCAAGTAAACATTTTTTCGCCGACAGAAATACATTTTACAAATTGCAAACTACCAACAAGTAAAACTTATGTAATGTTTACAATGTTTACAGATTTTATAGATAGACTTACAAATTCTCTTGAAGTCTTTGAATCTTTGTTGTTATGTACAAAAACAAAATGTGACACAAAATGTATTTCGTAGTAAATAATGTAATTTAATAAAAATTATTTTGGTATTAGTTTGGAAGTAAAAGTATATTGATACACTTAATATGTATAGTTTATTCAATTCGTATATTTTTAGAATACTTGATACTTTATTTTATATTAGTTTGATAATTTATAAAGTATAAAAATATACATTAAAATATAATAATATAAAATTTTTAATATATTTCATATTATTTTAGTTTAGTAATTCGTAAAATCTAAAATATAAATAAGTAGAAAACTGTAGTTAGAGAATTGAAGTAGAAAAATACTTAAAATAATTACTACAATATTCTGTTTAAGCGACACAGCAAAGATACACGTTTTTCCCCCCAGATATATAAGTTCTTTAATATTTATGCTTTCAACATTGTTTAAGGAACTTTATCGTAGATCACACAAAAGATCACAGCGGGCAGTCTGAAGTCAAGTTGTATAGTTAAATTAATTTAAATACTCGTAGCTCGCTGTGCCAAAGCATAATCTTATAACATTTTTATACTCTTATAAATGCATCATTACAACCAAATTTTATTGGCAATCAAACAATGGCCACAAACTGGCCACTTGACGTGGGCTGAGAACCCGGGGAGACCGACCATCTGAGCGTATATAGTATAAATATATACTATATACTTGACTTGTACCATATACATTACTGATTTATGACACACCGACGCGATTCATTAAACGCACAGCAGAAAAAAAGAGGGGAAATTCTTAGGGTAAAACATTGATTTTATTTGATTTTAATAGCGCCGACCCGAAAGCCGTGGCCAACTATAAAGCGGTTATAAAACGCTGCAGCTGATAGCATGGACAAAAGAACCGCTAACGCCATCATCAGCTTGACTATATAGCCAAGCGCACAGCATCCAGTTCCAATTACAGTTCGAGTCTCTCTCTCTCGGGGTCTCTCAGTTAGGTCATAAATTTGTACAATTAAAAATTATGGTGAGTTTTTACAGTTCATATCACAAGAAGTGGGTATGGAAAATTTATGTGGCGTCGTCGTTGGGAAAAATAAATCAGAGAATGGGGCAAAATATCAAAATCAAAGTTAAACGTTTTTCTCCAGAGACCCTAAACCCAAAGACTAAAACTAGGTTGTAAACCTTCACGGGTCGCACCTAGAGCTGGGCAGCTCGTAAAAATGCAAGTGTCAGACAGGTGAAGCTTGCCTCTTGACTCGCGTCCATCTCCCGTGGCGTTGTCTTAAATGCCACACATATTTATATTTTTATATTTTCTGTTCAATAAATCAAAACACTATTTATTCATTTTGAAATTTTAATTAGGCATAGACACACCACGACACACCCCGTTTTTTTGTTGTCCCCCTCTTCAGTCCAGTGACAAGTTCGTAATAAAATAATTAGACCGCACGCAGCGCTGCCAACGCAGCTAAGCGTTGAATTGAATTCAAATCGATATGGAAATGCAGTCGAGCCAAAGCACTGGCACAGCGATAAGCCTATTAAATCGTGACATTCCTCATAGCTCAATCGTAAATCATACCACATACAAGTAATGCAGCGAGTACGCCCCTTAGTCCCAAAGTCCCGCTGTCCGGCCATAGATCAATGTGACTCGATAGTTCGATTGTTCGAGTGCGTGTTCGATTTTTAACGACCCAAACGACGTGCGCTGCATATTTTCGGAATGCACTCCTCGCTGAAGTCGTAGTGTTATATTCGACAATAGTTGGTGGAAGAATTCTTTAGCTTTTTTAAGTTTAATTGAATTAACACATGCACGTCAGTGCAGTTTTGGTTTGGTTTTCATAATGTTCATTTATTCTAAGTAAAATATTCTCTTACCCTAAGTACATAAGTTCAGCGCGCACTGCGCTGCCGGTTCGGCCGGCAGCGGCGCGGCTGCATTATATATTACTTATATGTATATACTTATATGTCAATGGACAAGCATGCTTTTGTCTTACATAAATTCTTTAGAGTGAGAGAGTGTATTATGCACTTATGCATAGGGCACTGGCGGTCAGCGTGCATATGCTGACTTAGCCGAATTCGCACAAGCGGCGGATCATGTTACGCGCTCACTTGATTTTGTTATTGTTTATTATGATTTGTATGTGGCTGCACAAAGTGTTGCCGCCACATAAGTGCCAAACACAGTGTACACTCGATACAAATGGTAATCACAGTGTACACCCGATATGTATGACATATGTGCATATTACATCTCCTCCTTTTGAAAATAACGTAATATAATGAAGTTATTTTAATTTATTGTTTTAAAATGTTTACAAATTTAAAATTGAAATTTTAAAAGGATTTTACTTTATCGTTTTTTAATTGAAATTGAAATATAAAATTTGATTTTTTAGTTTAAAACGCGATTATATATTTTTAATGTAAATAATAAAGTAATTATATATATATTTTTTTTGTGTTTTGGTTGATCAGGCCAAGTTCTTTTTTTAAATTTTTTTTTTAATTGAAAATTTTAACCTATCCTTATGGACCTTTTGGGTTTTATTTTTCTCGCCTTTAATTACTACGTTATCTCTGTCTTCTATTTTAACTACTGTATAGGGTCCTAAATATACTGGGTCCAATTTATGGCCAGTTTCGTTTTTAATATAACTTTATCTCCTATTTGTAGTTCGAAATCTACAGCCTTTTGTCATAAATTTCTTTATTCTTAGTTTTGTATTTGTCGAGCATTATTCTCGCTCTTTTATAGGCTGATTCTAACCTAAACTTAACTTCTTTAGCGTAATCATCTATGTTATATAAAGGATCTATTCTATTTATAGTACTAAAATCATTTGGTAAATTGTGCAATTTTCCAAAAACTAACTCATATGGACAATAGTTATGTGCCATAGAGGGGGTCGTGTTGAAACAGTATACGAAATATTGAATCCATACGTCCCAATCAGTTTTATCAGCTGATATATAAGATCGTATATATTCATTGAAAGTTCTGTGACTTCTTTCGACTGTTCCAACGGTCTGGTGGTGGTGTGCAGTAGATGTTATGTTATTAATCTTTAAGTATTTGCACAAGTCATTTATAATTGAATTCTTATATTCCGTTCCCATGTCCGAAATGAACGTCTTCATTGGACCGTACTTGAGAATAAAAGATTCAAATATTGCTTTTGCTATTGTTGTTGCACTTTTGTTTGCAACTGGTATAGCTACTAAGTATTTAGTCAAGTCACATATAAGCGTGACTGCATATTCATTTCCATGCTCTGACTTTGGTAATGGACCAATTGTATCCACTATAACTCTGTCAAAAGCTTGTACTGGTGTTTCAGTAATTGTTAGCGGGTCTTATTATGTTTAACTGTTTTGATTTTTGGCATTTTTGACATTTCTGGATGTGCTGTGTTATATCACGAGTCATACCTTTCCAGTAATAATGTCTTTTGACCTTGGCCAAGGTTTTGTAATGCCTGTGTGACCTCCTTGTATTGGATCGTCATGTAGTGTAGACAGTATAGCTTCTTTCTCTTTATTTGTATTTATTGTAGTCACCGGGTTGAGTAGCGCTACTCTTAATGTATTCAATTTTTCATTGCCCATTATTTTGAAATTATCTATTGAAATTTTCTCAAAGATATTTTCCCACGGTGCTATTTTTAATTGGCTTATTTGTAATATACCGGCTTCTTTCTCGAGCCTTGGAAATAGTTGACCTAAATCAATATTTCCATTTGTATATATGTCACCAATATCTATTCTTGCAATAATTTTCTTACCATGTTTAAAGAAACATAGCGAATCTTTTATATGCAAGGTCACTACTTTTCGTATTTCGTCATTGTTTATGACGTTGTATACGTTGGGCTGAGAAGCTTTTTCTGTAGATTGCCTTGGCAATTCTACTTTTTTCATTTTCTGCGCAGAAATTCTGTCTACTTTGGTACCTGGTAGTGACTTTCAGGATTTTATTTTGTATGTCTTTAAATTCTTGGATGGTTATTCTTGATAACGCATCGGCTACAAAGTTGTCCTTTCCCTTCAGATATTCCACAGTGAAATTATATTCTTCCAGCTCAAGTCGCATGCGCGTTAGCTTGGAGCTTGGATTAGTCATTGAAAACAGGTAAGTTAGAGGTCTATGATCAGTCTTGACAGTGAAGTGTCTACCATAAATATATGGTCTGAAATAAGTTATTGCCCAATGAATTGCTGTCAATTCTTGTTCTGTTGTACTTTTATTACTTTCACCCTTAGTAAACGATTTTGATGCATAAGCTACTGGAAGTTGGAGGCCATTTTTGTTTTGAGTTAAAACTGCTCCACACGCTTGCTTACTTGCATCCGTTATTATGCAAAATTCTTTGCTGAAGTCTGGGTATTGTAATAAATTCGGATTTACTAGTGCCGATTTGAGATGTTCGAAGGCATTCTGGCAATCAGTTGACCATTCGAATTTAACATCTTTTTTTTACATAATCTTGTTATGTGACGAGCATAGTCGGCAAAATTTTTGATAAAGCGTCTATAGTAATTGCAAAATGCAACAAATCTTCTAGCGCTGTCCGCATCATGAGGGACTGGGTAATTTTTAATGACGTCGTATTTTTTGTCGTCTGGCAAGATTCCTTTATCTGTGCATTTATGTCCCAGAAAGGTGACTTCATGCATGAAAAATGAGCATTTTTCAGGATGTAACTTAAGGTTGTATTCCCTGCATTTCTCAAAAACATCAGTTAAGTTTTTAAGCATATGGTTTTCGGAACAACCTATAACTATTAAGTCATCCATATAAAGGAATGCTTGTGAAGGTTCTAATCCAGAGAATGCAATAGTCATCATTCTCTGAAATGAATTAGGCGCTATTTTTAAACCGAAAGGTAATCGTGTGAAACGATACGAGCCATTGCTCGTTGAAAATGACGTTATATCTCTTGAACCTTTTTCAAGTTCAATTTGATGAAAGCCAGACATTAAGTCCAGACATGAGAAATATTTCGCTCTTCCTAGTTGATCCAAAATATCATCAATTCTAGGTAGCGGGAATTTATCCGACAACAGTTTTTTTTATTAATTTGACGATAGTCAATTACTAATCGCCATTTTTTCGTATCAGATCCGGGAAGTGATTTCTTCGAAACTAATAAAAGTGGGCTGTTATATGCTGATACAGACGGTTCTACTATTTTATTATTTATTAATTTTTGTACCTGTATATTGATTTCGTCTTTCTGACTATGTGGACTTCTATAATTCTTTATGTATACTGGTTCATCATCTTTCAATCTTAACTTTTGCTTGTAGAAATTGTTGGTAGTGATTGATTCGGTTTCGAGTCCGAATACGTCACTAAACTGGGTGCATAAATTGGTCAATTCCTTTTTGAATTGTGGTGGGAAATTTTTAGCTAATTGAGATAAGACAGTTTTTTTCTCTATTTTCTTGATTTTCGTGAACTATGTCATAGTTCGAAAGTGGTTCATATTTTAGGCTATGAATATTTACTATTTGATCATTACTGGTTGTATTCAGTAATCGGACAAATGCATTTTTGGTTGTTGCGACAGTGTTCGCAACATAAATGCTCATGTTGAATTTCCTGATTGGGTATTAATATAGCTTCTTCATCTGATGACAGATGAATCTTTCGGACAACTTGGGATCTTGCTGGTAGAACAATGGAATTATTACCAGAACTGTATGTTATTGGAACATAAATTGGGAAATTCAAATTATTTGGTCTCATTATGAGCCAATCTTCATTTGGTTTGAAGTCTAACTGGCAATTGAATTTTTTGATAAAGTCAATGCCTATTATTCCATCACAAGGTATTGCGAAGTGCAAATTTACTAAGTGAAAATCGTGTGGAATTATGTATTTACCTGTCTGTATCTCTATTGAAATCAGTCCGTTTGACTGTATTATATCTTGGCTTATGCCTTGGATATTGATTTTTGTTCATTTGGATATCATGAAAGATATCAGAATTTTCTTTTAACAGTGATATGTCTGCACCAGTATCTATTAAAAACACAAGCTTTTATTAGTTTTACATTGTAGAAATCTACAAATATATTTAAATTAAGATTGATGGTATGAACCGTATGTCCTATTGCTGAACATCTGAAGGTTGAGAGTTTCCCGAATTATTCTGGGCAACTCTAACATTGTTTGTATAGTTATTGTGGCCTCTATTCGAGTTGCCACGGCCTCTAGAGTTTCCTCTATTTTGGCCTCGTCCATTATTGTTATAATTGGAACCGTTGTAGTTGTTGTAATTGTAATTACGACTACGCGAGTTTCCTCTGAAACCTCCACGTCCGCGGTTTCCACCACGCTGTGAAGAATTTCTAAAATAAAGGACTGTATTTTGCTGTCCAGTTGCTTCTGTGCAACTGTTTACAAATTTCGATACAGCTTCATTCATGGTGTTGAAGGTGCCAGCCTGCATGATAAGTTTTACCTTATCAATTGCGCAATTCTTTGTCATTGCCTTAACTGCAGACTGTGTAGAATAACTTCTGGCTAACGCAAGTGGTAGGCCGTCCGTTATGTACGCACTTTCTAAAGCTTTTGTCATCTGCTCAACCTCTGCTGTGTATTGGTTAGCAGTTTTGTTGCGTTGCTGTAGATTCATCAGTTTAGCTGATAATACTTCTACAGTTTCGCCTTTGACATTGCTCTGTAGTCCGGAAATGATTTCTGATATAGTTGTTTCATTTCCGACTAAATTTCTGGCAACACCTTTTAGCTTGGTCTTTATCATTGACACAGCTAATTGTTCGTGTTCGCCTTTTATTGCATCGACAATGTTTAACGCATCAAGAAAACTTGTTAAGTTTTCCGCTTTACCATCGAAAAATGGTATAAGCTTTGATGCTGTATTAATGAATTCAATATTGGATTGTGCCATTGTGACTGTTTTGATTTCTATTACACTTGAATGTGTATCAGAATCAGAATCTACAGTTGACATTAGAATGGCTGGGATGGTAAGATTTGCCAAGTCTTGTTCTTGGACTTGTATATCCTCCTCTGTACTAGCCTCAAATTTTACTGGGGTATTCAGAATAGATGGCACAGTTAGATTAAGATTATGTTTCTCCTTTATACTTTGGAGATTATTTCTTAATCTTGTCAATAACCTTGACGTTTCTGACCAATGTTGATCGGTTAATACGTCTTTATGATTATAGATTAATATTCGTGCTTCATTAAAGCAGTCGATTAGGGTTATTGCGTGTCTATCTACTGTATCTCTGTGAGTTGGTCTATTCTGAGTTAAGCATTTGTATGCTTTTTCAAATCTGATTTTTATATTATGGATTCGTTCAGAAAGTTCTGACCATTCCATAATATGGGCTAGTAAGTGGTTCCTATACGAGGTTTAGTATTTGAATACCTCGTAGTTAATTTCCTCAGATTTCTCGTTAAATACCGTCATAATTTCGATGCCAGGTATTAACTTTAATAATTGAGCCTTTTCTTTATTAGATAGGCCAATAAATGGGGAGAAATCTAGGTCATATGTCCTTATATATATACTTTCGAAATTACATATATACGTGGGACTATATGACACGATGAAATTAACTCTTTTGATTAAGTCTGGGTCTCTTAACAAGACTTTCTTTAAACTTCTCTTTGCTAATTTACTCATAGCTTTTTTTTTGGAGTATTTTTATTTTACTTCATCAATTGACACGAGAGTGTCTGTACATATGGCCGAGAGTCTCTTAAAACTCCGACTCATATTTCAAAATACTACCTATTAAGATTGTGTGTTTTGCTCTAGTGAGATTATTTTTCTTGATCAGATATATATATATATAATTCAATTTTTCAATTCATTTTTCTTTATTAATAATCATTAATCATTCTACGATTTTCTTCATTTTTGTTCGTTCGCTTAATTATATTTCATTATATTTAACTTCATTTATAGTTATAATATGTGCCTTGCTTTTTTTTAAATTCTGTCCAAGTCGTTTGCTTGGCTCGCGTATCTTTTCTTTAAGCATTTATTATGAAGTTTATACAGTTTGTAAAAGCAATTGGCACACATTATTATGACAATTATTAATAACATTATATTGACGAATTCCAAATCTATGTTATTTGGTTCGACTTTATTTATTACGTTAGCAGTGGAATCCACTGTCTTAACGTCTACTAACCCCATATTAGTTGGATTAATTTCTTTTAATTCAACTATGTTTTTATATGGGTCTTCTTCAGAATATTTACTTATTCTATTTGTCTCTATAGACATTAATTTTTTCTTAAGAATTTTGTCTTTAATAAAAATTCTGTTTCTGAATGCTATTGTTACATTTGAAAATTCTCATTTAGTTATGTTTAACAATTTCCTACCTAATTTTTCGTACAGCTATACGGGCTGCACTACTATCGAGCAAAAAGGTGTTTCGCACGATTATATAATTTGTTTTATCTTAATTAATTATATTATGTTATATTATATTCATTAGTTGATTCCTGCACTCTTTGTAGTGCTGCCAGCTTCTGTGCCCTCTGTGGCACTGTCGGTTCCTCGGCCAGCTTGACGTGCGTGGCGTTGCCGGTGCTGGGTTGGCACAGGCTTGTTGCTTCCTCTATTCGCTTGTTGTTTCTTCTCTTTGATTGTTGTTGGCCAGCGTGATGCGCGTGGCGTTGCCGGTGCTGGGCTGGCACAGGCTGCTATTTCTTCTACTTCTTCGTAGGGGCACCGGTGCTGGCTGCACAGGTGAACTCACATTGCGGTGAGCTTAGTGGTCCCTCGCAGTCGTTTGGGCATGTCTTCATCAGGGCTGGTATCTTCTTTGCTGGCGGTGGTTGAGATTTGTTATTGATTTGTCGTTAACAACTTTGATATTTTTGATATTCACTGAGTGAGTATGTGGTGTAGGGTTTTCTTTTATCTGTTTCAGCTATTGCTGATAAAGGTCAAGCATGGTCTGTAGCCTTGCTGTTGCCTTCCACGGTGTCGGCCTCAGGTGAATATAATTGCCATTTAATGTGAGCAATTTCTTTATTCAATTTTTTAACCCGGCCACTGCGACCCATAACACTCACTACACTCTACTCACTCAGATTTTCTTTAATTTTTGTTCCAGTTGTTGTTAGCGCATCGCCGGTTGCGTTTCGTTGTTTGCTTATGTTGTCTTCGTTATTTGAGATAGAGATCCTGGAGTCCTGGTCTTTCCTAGACCCACGTCACGGTCGCCATGTTATATTCGACAATAGTTGGTGGAAGAATTCTTTAGCTTTTTTAAGTTTAATTGAATTAACACATGCACGTCAGTGCAGTTTTGGTTTGGTTTTCATAATGTTCATTTATTCTAAGTAAAATATTCTCTTACCCTAAGTACATAAGTTCAGCGCGCACTGCGCTGCCGGTTCGGCCGGCAGCGGCGCGGCTGCATTATATATTACTTATATGTATATACTTATATGTCAATGGACAAGCATGCTTTTGTCTTACATAAATTCTTTAGAGTGAGAGAGTGTATTATGCACTTATGCATAGGGCACTGGCGGTCAGCGTGCATATGCTGACTTAGCCGAATTCGCACAAGCGGCGGATCATGTTACGCGCTCACTTGATTTTGTTATTGTTTATTATGATTTGTATGTGGCTGCACAAAGTGTTGCCGCCACATAAGTGCCAAACACAGTGTACACTCGATACAAATGGTAATCACAGTGTACACCCGATATGTATGACATATGTGCATATTACAGTAGTCACTGCAGTTGTTATTAAAATCATGCATAATTATGAGCTAGCGCAGAGTACATTACAATTGTTACGTGGTTTGTAACAGTTGCGAAAAGTTGGGTTAAGTTTATGTGCATTAATATCAATGTAAAGTTTTTGTGTGAAATAAGTTCAATAACTTGGATACATTATAAGATAGAATAGAATAGTATAAGATAGGATAGCATAGGATAGGATAGGATAGGATAGGATAGGATAGGATAGAATAGGATAGGATAGGATAGGATAGGATAGGATAGGATAGGATAGGATAGGATAGGATAGGATAGGATAGGATAGGATAGGATAGGATAGGATAGGATAGGATAGAATAGAATTGAATAGAATAGTATAATATAAGATAGAATAGAATAGGATAGATAGGATAGAATAGGATAATTATATAGCGTTATTGAATTTAATTATTAACTTTTTCTTTTCAGCTTTTAATTTTAATTTTTTGCGGTATTTTGAGCAAAAAAGATCTCTGTGGATAGAAATTTTGAAGGCATCCCTGAATAAATGTAAAATATGCTCTTAAGTTAAAATACAATAATTGAAAAAGTATTATAACTCTGTTTGCTCAGCTTTGCGTATACGATTCTTTGTTTGTACTTTATAGTTTAATGTTTTAATTTAATGTTTTTAGAGATAGGGTGTTCATTAGTCTCAAGCATTGTAATACTATGCTCATTCCTTAAATTACGAGCATGCATTATGAATAAAAGAGCATTGCAATCAGTCACATTTTCTCCAACTTCCTCCCTCAACAATTTTTTGGCTATCTTAACGCCTTGACAACTCGAAGGCAGTGTTGTGTAGGGTTAAGAGGTTTGTGTACTTCTATCGCTTTGTCTCGTTAAGTATCTAATAATCTAGCAATCCCTATGACATGCAGGGGAAAGAGGGGAGGAACTGTCTGTCGACTCTCACGCACTTATCCAAAGAAAAGAATCTTGCATGCCCAATTTCAAGTGTCACATCGCTGACATCGTTCGCTCGCCTGATGGCTGATGGCTAATGCCGTCCACTTGACAGCTAACAACCACACGATAAATCGATTGAATATTGCCCCCGCTTTCTCTCCCAATAGCTGGCAACAATAACAATACAGAGAAGAGGATTAATTTTTTTGGGGGGACACAAAAAAAAGAAGTCTGGAAAAAATAAATAAACACGATGCGCATTAAGATCAAATTACGTGATAGCCGAGCAAATGCCGATAGGGCAACAGAGACAGCAAAAGGCGTGCCTCGGAATGTGGTGGCAATGTTTGTCAATGTGGCATCAAGTTGCCGTCCAGAGATGGTCGGACGAACGATCTCTTCTAGGGGCAAACAAATTGTATGCGTAGGAGCAGACAACAGATCAACACCCGAAAAAAAAAAATGCGCGCGCGACGTGCAGTGAAAAACGATTATTAATAATGTCGAGATACGAGGGAGGAAGGGGAAGGAGGCGAGTGAGACCTGAACGAGATGAGATCAAGAGGCCAAATATGAGCTGAGGCAATGAAAAATAACGAGCTTGGCTAAAATATAACTAAACATAAAATCGAAATGGCAAACCGTTAATAAAAATGCAGCAGCATCAGCAGCAGCGACCACAAAACAGGACGAGGAGTCAACAATCTAAAGTTGGAGTTGCAGTTGGAGTTGGAGTTGGGAGAGAAGTGCGAGTGGCCGTTGTGTTGTCGACACCAGCAACATATGGCCATGGATATGTGAAAATGTTGGCGATTGAAATCAAACGCCCACTGGAACTTGAGCTGCAGCTAAGCCACTGCTCATGGTCATGGTTAGTCGCTGTTGCTGCTGCAATTTGCATAAACCCTGGCCACAACTGACAATTGACAACAAGCAGCAGCAGCAGCAACGAGAAGCTTTGCAGCCTGCGCATGCGCAGCGAAATTGTCAATTCGGCAACATGTTTTGTGGCAGAGAGTGGAGCATGGTCAAGTGCAGAAACAGGTTGCCACGCGGTGGCAGCCACTTCCTAGTGCTGCTGCTGGCTGCTGCTGTTGCTGTTGCTGTTAGATTTTCAAGTGCAGATTGCTGTCGTGGCTGCCTTTTTGTGCGACGTTGAAATTTGTAGCAGTCAGCAATCACACACACACACACAAACACAGAAACTAGGAAAACTGTCGCACAACAAAAACGTTCTATGTTTGGGGCCTTGGCTCTGGGGGTAATTGTTGCCCAACGCCAACGTGCCATGTCTTGGCAACATGTTGCTGCCATAGCAACAACAGCAACTGCAGCAACAGCAGCTGCTGCTGTTTGTTTTGTCGATTGTTTGATAGGCAGAGACTGATGATGACCATCAGAATGATGCATTTGTACACCCAAGAGTTTTGACGTGAAATCTGCACTCGTCGTCGTCGTCGTCGCCACTTGGCATAAATTTCGTCTGTCTTTTCCCACAACAGCAACACACGAGCACTCGTAGTCGGAGTCTGAGTCTAGCGCCAAGATTAATGCGCAACTCAATTGAATAGCAGAGCAGACTCCTTTTATTTTGTTTTTTTTTTGTGGCCGGAAGCGATGATCTTGTTAATTTGATAGTCTTGTTGGCCATGTTGCTGCCTCGGTTGAAGCAATATATCATCATTAGACATTTGTGAGCTTTCGACGCATTCGAACACGTAACTTCATAATTGCAAAACTCGAACTCTCTTCGCCTGCTGAGTGTGTGTGAAACGCCCACTCGTAACTCCAGTGCCCCACATAGCAGACAAGAGAATGCAGTCGCCATGCACCTGTGAGACAGACAGAGAGTGTGGCTGTTGTTGCTGCTGCAGTTGCAGTTACAGTTAGTTCATGTCCACACGACTCGATGAGTGCACTCCTGATTCGACTTGGCCTAGTCGTCGTGGCCTGGCAATTAACACTAAAGCAGCAACAAATCAATTTGGCGCGCTGTTGTTCGCTCTCTCAAGCTGTTTCCGCAACATGTTGCAGGAAGATGCGTACCAAATCGATTTGAATGCGGTTTGCGGGTAGCGGGCTGTCGACGTCGAGTAGGAGGCCATGCCCCATGCGAGTCGAGTATGTTGATGCATTTGCCCCACACACAAACGCCAAAAAAAAAAAAAAACGCAACGAGCTGAAGAAAAATACTTTCAACAAACGGCAACTGCAGCAATAATTGCTCCACTTGAAGCAGCAACAAATCGTCAGGCGCTGCCCAGGCTTAAGCTGCGGAATGTTCCCCCCTCTTTTCCTCCATCTTCCCTTTTGCCTTGGCAAACGCTTCGCGCATACGAAATGAGACAGCAATCGGAGACGGACGACTTGAATGAAGAGGTTTTCCGTTGCCATTTCGCTAGCCATTTTTTTTCCTTGTTGTTGTTTACTCCTTTTGCTGTCTTCGTTTTTGCGACTGCTGCGGCTTCTTCTACTTCTTCTTCTTGCCTTGCGTTCATTTCCATGCTCAATTTTCCAATGTTTCCTGTGCCCAGCTAACAGCAACAATAACAACAGCAACAGCATCGACGACAGCAACAAAGTAGACGCCGGAATGCGTTGAGGCTGCACAAGCTGCAAACAATTGTGATTATCGAACGTGGCTGTGGCTCCTTTCAATACACTAACTTTGGGTGCATATGTTGAACGATTAAGCAGGCACTAGTAAATTATAAATAAGGTGTGGAAATAAGTTTCAGACTTATAAAGTAAATACGAGTATGAGAAATATTAAATATGTTCTTCAAAAAGAATCTATTTATAAAAAATGTTAGAAGTGATAATAATAATTAAATTTTAAATTAAATTATAGTTGAATAAGTGATATAACAAATAAATAGTTAAATACTACAAAGTTGTAAACCAATAGAATAAATTGAGTCTGTTTTCAATTTCTGTTTTCAGCAAATTACTCTTTGTAGTTACTCTTAGTATGCATTGTTATTTAAGTGAAGTTTAGGTAAAAGTTTAGAATGTTATTTACCTCTAGATATATTCAGAAAATGTTGTAAAATAAAAATAGATGAATACCTTTCCTTAAACTAAATGTTCACCTCTATTTTCACCTCTGTTTTCTCTGTTTTTTCCAGCTAATTTAAAAACTATTGTACACTACAGTAAAAAATGTAGCCTAAGGGTATTCAAAATTCATTGTATTGTTTTTAGCTGACATTTTGGCTTGTTTCTTGAGAGGATCGCCTGGTACGCCGGTGGCAGTTGGGGCAGTTCAAGCAGTCGATGCTTAGGATAGCAATCGTATTTGTGTTGCTCTCAACTTGGGCTGGTCGCTGGCTCGCTTACTTGCTTGGTTGCTGTTGCTCTTGTTGCTATTGTTGTTATTGCTGTTGTTGATGTTGCTGTGGCCATTGTTGTTGTTTGTGTGGGGCATCGCAGCAATATAAATTGCAGATTTCTAACGCAATTTTCATAGTTGCATCCTCGCAGCGACTTTGACATTGCCATTGTTGTTGCAGCAGCTGTTGTTGCTGTTGCAGCTATTGTTATTGTTGTTGCTATTGCTATTGGTATTGCTGTTGCTGTTGCCGTTGCCGTTGATGTTGCTATCGTTGTATGTGTGTGTGTGCAATTGGCGCTGGCTTGTTGCAAATTTCCAACATTTTTACTCAATTGAATATCTCCGCGTTTCTCAGCGAGTTCACAATAATTTTTAGTTATGATAATTTTCGGTTACTGCCACAACAATTGCAGATGCTTGCCTATCGCAGATCTAACCCACTTTTCAGTTAAGGAAGACTGTGAGAACTGAAAGCACAACGAGCTGATATTGCGACACACATACACCATGCATAACATATATTCATGTGTATGGTTATTATTTTGGGGCGGAATAATATTTCTTTTCACCATTCAGTTGGTTCAGATAGAGTACATAATAAATTTATTACAATAGTCAAAAAGGGGGTAAAGTAGTTTAGAATATCTATTTCATTTATTTTTCCATTTAACGTAACCTATAAACAGTTGACTCCTATATTTTACACTAAGAACTTAACAATTTTAATTAAAAATAAAGTTTGAAACTCAAATCTAAGTATGTATTTATAAATTGTATTAAAAAATACTTTATTCAAAATTTATTTTACTCTTGACCTACGATTTCTAATCACAATCAGTTTTGACTTTAGTTGACGACTTATGTATTATATTATATATAGTGTGTTGTATCAGCTATACATATGTATGTACTTATTTTCTGTTTATGTACATAAAAAATTGGAGCTAAGCTTCGGTAAAATTTTCAACATTAATTTTAGTCTGTTTTCCATAGGATGTAATTGATGAATAGCGAAATTCAAGAAATAAGAGCCAATAGGGATTATAACAACGGGATCATTAAAGAATTATGAAATCAGGCTGAGTTTAAAAATGTAACTATTTAAAAGCTTAATGATATTTTAAAAATAACAGATAGTTGTGATGATTTCATTTTGAAATTGAGTGATAAGAGCAAAATACTCTTAAAATGTGAATATAATTTCAAAGAACTTAAAAGAACCTTTGTTGAAAAAACCAAGTAAAAAGAAGAAAGCTACAGTAGAGTGTGCTCGACTGTGGGATACTCACTACTTATTTTTAATCATAACAAAAAATTGATGTATTATTCGTTCAATATATCAAATAAATATACCAACAAAATACTACAAATATACCAACGGTCGTTCAATATATACCATAAAGTATCAAAACTTTAACTTTATTAAATAAGTACTTAACTTTATTAAAGCAGATAACTGTTTTATTGAAATAATAATCTTGAACTAAAATTTAGTTATAGAATGATTGAATATGTTGAGATGATCTTAAAAACACCATTGATCAATCCCATCAATACTTAAGTTAAATATTGAATATAAAGCACATAAATCAACTAACGTCACAAATAGCTAGTTTTTTCCAATAGTTTGTAATCTATAAAATCTCTTCAAGCACATGTTTTTAATGTAATAATAGCTAGGCATTTAAAGTATTTCAACTGCACAAGCAAAATACCTTTGCATCGAAGTTTTCTCATAACTGTCAAAGATAACATAATAGTGCATTAGCATATATTGCTTGTGATTCTTTCCAGGACACCAACTAACCACATAATTTAGCAAATTTGCAATACGTGCATGTCTTGCATAACATTTCCTTGATCAGGGCGTATTCTGGCTCTAGCTCTGGTTCTGGTTGGACTGAGGGAGAGAGAGATACAGTAAGTCAAAGTAACTCAAGATATATTCAAGATACGCGCACTCAACTCAACTCAAGTTTATAGCATACGCTTTCAGCTGTGGTGCTGGGCGGCACACGCCCACGATAATATTAATTGGCCATTTCCTATGCAAAGCGCAGGCGATGCAATAAGAGACCGCAAGACAGGCGACAAGACACAATGACAAAATACACCAACAACAACAATAGCAAGAGTAACAGCAACAGCAACAACAACAACAATAGCAATAGCAACAACAACGACAGCAACAACAATAGCAACAGCAATATTCAATAAACGACAATTGCCATTCGCTGTTCGCATTGTTTGGCTTTGGGTTCTGCTGTCCCCCTCTCTCCTCGCCCCTCTCTAGCTCTGGCCATGTCTATAACTCTGTGTCCTGAGTCTCGACTGCGACTCGTGCCCGGCAAGCAAAGTTGTCGCTGAATGGCAAACAATATTTGACGGCGTCTGACAGCAACTGTCATTTTATTAAATATGGTTTTTTTTTGTGCTTTGCTTTTTGCCTTCTTGATTTACCGAACGACCAAGCGACAGACCGCCCACTCACCACACCCCCACCTCTCTCTCTCTTCGTTTGCCATATTCCATTACCAGACTTTTTATCAGCGCTCAAATCCCGTTGTCGTTGTCAGCGTTAACAAGTTATGCGACGCGGCGCAGCGATTAACGGCTGTGGTGAAAAAGGAGACTTGAGGGGGAGTTTTGCGTTGCAGTCAACGGTAGCCAAACAGATAGCAACAGGTGTTGCTCACCCCCCTCTTACTACCTCCCTCTCTCCTTTCTTGCAGACTTGCGTTGCGTCACGTAGCAGCAGAATCATCAGCATTGAACGTCAGTCAGGAGGAGCAGCAGCTGGTAATTGAGGTGGCAACTGGCTGGAGTACAACGGTATTGCTATTGCCTTTTGATATTCATTCAAGCTGGCGATTATTATAATGATGTCTCCCTCTCACTCCCCCCTCCCGGCATCAATCGAGGCGATTGATAAAAATACTTGCTGCACTTGCTGCTGCTGCTGCTGCTGCTGGTGGCAGCTGCGTTTGAACAAGTGTCCGATTAGACATAACCCACGCAGCGCTAGAGGAGATTCTTTTATGAGCGGAGGACGTCAGGTGTATTTTTAGAATAATGCTAGATAGATTCATGTTAATATTTAAAATGTATATGAGGTGTGTTTTACACAGACTATAAATATAATCTTGCAGAGTGGAATAGCTTATTAAATAGAGAGGTTTTATTACTCCAGAGTGCCTTGTCACATAAGTTGTGTTATCTAAGAAGAACGAATTTGAATTATAGTTGTCAGTGGACAATTATCATTTGGTGCTTAAGGATTTTAAATGGAAATGAGAGAACAACTCTATCCCATGAAGCACTCTAAGTATATTTATCCATCAGATAAATTTGAAATCCGATGCGTTCAATAATAACACAAATAACAGTTTGATGTCAAAAAAAAATTGCAGACTGTTTTCAAATATGAATTATGATAATTTTTATATTTGTAGCAAACTATTTAAATAGTATAAGAAGCAAATGTGCCAGCTAATGAACCGATTTTGATTGTTTCAAATTAATTGTATTGTTTTTAAATTATTAACATCTATTAATGAGATTGTTCAAGTTAAATTAAATAAGAAATAGAATCGATGAATTATTGTATTTGAAATATTGTTGGAAAGGATTCATAAATAAGAATTGTAAAAGGCTTATAACTAGATTTAAAATTTATTCATCGTTTCTTCAGCTTTAACTCAAATTCCTTTAAGAGTAAGCAAAACTCCTTCGACTTCTTCTATATGTCGTTAGCTCATTTGAATAGCGCTTCTACTATTGGTAGAATCGCATTCTTTTGTGCGTTCTCATGCATCCCACGCCAACTTTCCATCAAATGCTCAATTTATTCCCAGCTTTTGAAGCACAATTTTGTTGTGGTATTCTTTTTGTGGTATTCAATAACACCTTGACGATGGCTTTATGCAGCCAATCAGTGCTAAGTACATTGAAGAGCAGGCTCTTTTTCTTTTTTGGGTTGACTATTCAAGGTCTAACAATGGGAGCAAGAAGCATTACTCGTATATGCTGCCGCATAGTTGCATGCCCCGGCGGTTGCACTAATTGCGCTAATAATGGGGATTACCTGAACCAGTGAAACCAGAAACCAGAAAAGAAGCCTGCCCAAAAGACGACAACGAGAATGAGAATGAGACTGAGAACCCGAGTGCGACAAACGCCAACGCACTAATGGACGCTTTTGTGGTGCATTGCTAACGATGACAACAGCAGCAGCAGCAGCTGAGGTTGTGCAACCACTTTGAAGTCGACGTCGACGTCCACTTCACTTCACATCACCCACTTGCCCCATGTTGATTGCGTTGAACGACGGCGGCTGCTTTTGGCCTCTTTTTTGCATGCGAGGAGTGTGTGTGTGCGTTTATTGTAATTTCATTAAATGCGAAATGCTCGCAAAAATAGTCAAAACCACAATCGCAGCTTGCCACACAGTGCTGCACGCTGGACTCCGTCGTGGTGTGCAATTAGAGCTCAAAAATTATTACAGCATGTGGCGATTGGGTTTCTCTTCGCGCGCCGCTTAAATAGGTTACAATTTATGAGTGGCACTCGCGTTGTGGTTGCCACAAACTCTCTGTGTGTGTGTGTGTGGGAGTATGTGTGTGTGGGCGACTGTGTGGCTACTGTTTTGCTGCCACACCCATGTGCCACCAGGTGACACTCGACTGTGCACTCGACTGGACTCGTCTACCGAGTGAAAGTGCCGTGTCGAATCTTTAATTCGACCGATCTTTTGGTCATTTTGTGGTCAACTCTTTGACAAGCGACTCTGCGCAATTTATCAATTTATCACCGACGTAGTTAACCGCAGCAGCAGCAACAGCCAACAGCCTCATGCTCACTCAGTGACTTTCCCACTCTATCATCATAACAAATTAAAGTGCAATTTATTTTCAATTAGCAATTTGCGTGTGCCTGGCCAAAAAGAGAGTCGCAGCAAGCAAAAGTCCGCAAGCCCTTCAACTCTGCGTCATTTTTGATGCAGTGACAAACTAATGTCATTTCCCCCTCCCCCCATTTTTACCCCAAACTCCTCTCCAGCTGTCGTTGAAGTTGTCGGTTCTTCTGTAATGCCAAAGTCGCATGCAAATTGCGCAGCAAAACCGCAGCAAATTCATTAAAACAATTAGGGGCGGACGCAGCTGTTGCACACGGACACACGCCTCTGCCACAGTTTTTGCAGCCTATGCAGAACAGGTCCCACACTCTTCTCTGTCTTCAGCACTCTTCTCGGTCTTCAGTCTTCACTTCTACAGTGGGCTGTCACAAACTATAACTGCACTTCAATTAATTGGCATAACTACCCTGCAAAAAGATGTTTTGCTGTCTTCAAGGGGTTGTCCAACTGCAACTGCGACTGCGACTTGAACTTTCGCAATTGCTCATGCAAAACATTCAAGTCAAAGACTCCAGACATCAGCAGAAGAATTGCAAAAGCAATAGCTGACGTGTCGAGTTGGGGAGTTACTCACAGACAGGCGACCGATCATTTGATTGGTTGGGAAACTAGTCGAGTCAAGCGAATGAAGACTAAACTCATCACCATATCCCATCACAAGGGCGGAGCTTCCACTCATAATTATGGCAGGAAAATTGAAGACACTATTCAATACATGAGCTTTTCTCATGCGTGACTCAGGTAACATCCACTTTATTTGAAATAAAGAGCAACCTATTACATACAACTAATAAATTAAGGTAATTCATTATATTAGATGATAAGTAGAAAAACGTACTTCTTAAAAGCAATAAATTGCAACATAACTTACATTGCATTGAAAAAGATATTACTTACAAGAATAATATTTGAATATTTTCATACTTTTCAAGGAATAATTTCATTAAAACATGATATGAAAAAGATAAAAATGTTATGAAGAAGATACACATATTAGTGCATAAATATATTTATACAATATGATATAAAAATATGAAAAAACGCAAAATGCGAGGAGTACTTTAATATCTGCTTAATATCGGAAGACTTGTAGTACATTCTTATATTTCAGAATAGTCCACCTTACTATAATTAGAAACTTATACTACTCCTTATATCAGGTATACTTACAATAAAAGGTATACAGCGACTTAGTATGGGGCTCATGATATTATATATTATATATGAACAGTACATTCATAATATAATATTTCAAAGAGGGCAAAATATATACATATATGATATAACAAATCACAAATCTATAAAAATGTTACACCTTTTTCGACGTATTTTTCGTTACAACATTTAAAAATGACTTTGTATCCTACCAGCATCTACTTATAAATAATATAATATAACCATTAAATCTTAAATCTCTTAAATTGCTTTATCTTTAAAACGTTTTTTTTAACGTTATAAAAACACAACATTCTCTTTAAATCATTATTTAAAAATCATTTCTGCATTTGCATTTATGTAAATAGCATTTCCCATTTAAATTTAATTTTCAACTCTTTATGCTCAGTGCAACATGTTTTCCTTTTTTAAATTCCTTTAAAACAAACAGTTCAGTTGCAACCTTCATTTGTTTTTCTTAAAAATTTTAATTAGCAGTTATGACTTATTTTGCACATTATATTCATTCAACTGTTTGAACTTTTCAATGCATCACAATTGAATTTTATAGTTAATTTTTAAATGCTCATTATTAAAGGTAAGCCATAAATGGCACTTAGCCTTTATTTTCCTTTCTAATTTTTAAAGCAGACTTATGTGTTATATAATGTGAATGTGATATTTATTGTTTTCACAACTGCTTCGTAATATCTTTGGCTCTCTTGACATCATAAAAATCGCACATTTTCTTTTAGCCTTTGCTTAGTTTTAGGATTATGTGATATTTTTCTTTTTTAATATCTTCTGTTTTTTGTAAGTTGCGAATATCTGCGAGAAACCTTCGATTGCCGCGTTTTATGGTTTGATTAGGCAAGAGATTTTAAGTGCTTGCTTCAGCTGCTGCTGGCACTTTCGGGTGGCCTATTGCTGGAGGAGTTGAAAAGGGGGAGTTATGGGAGTTGAGAAGTTGCTGCCGCTGGCAGTTGTCTCAGTTGTTGTTGCATCCAATAAATGTCAAGGCGTCTAGTTTATGTGACTATTAAAGAGCCGCACTGCAAAGCCGCTGCTGAAGATAATCCCAGTCCGATGACTTAATGACAATGCCTGACCACGTTGATGCTGACGATGCTGGTGCTGCGACGCGTGCGAAAAATCAACAACAAAGTTGAGTCTCGGGTTTGTTACGGTTCGGTTTTGGTTTGCTCGCTGCTCGCTGCTCGACGGGGAGTTGTAAAATGCTGCAATTAAAAGCAGCAGCAGCAACAGAATGAAGTGAAGTGAAGTTGCAGAAGCGCCGCTTGAAATGTTAACAAAAAAGGCAGCCACAGCTGTCAATTATTTCGAGTACTTTTCACCAACGCCTCACGCAGTGCAGTGAAGAGTCGGAAGACTGAAGAATTGCAATGCAGCAGCAACAGAGACCGGAGACAGCCGGAGACCGAAGACTGAAGACTGCAGACAACCGACAGGCAGCAGCATCATTTGACAGCACAGCTCGCAAAAAGGAAACCAAAAAAAAACACAAAAAAAAATACCTGCCACAGCAACATTGAAGCGAGAGCGAGGTAAACATAAATATTGCCAACATACTCGCATGTTGCCCCAAACTGTCAAATTATTTCGATTCATGAATATTAACGCCCATCTGCCAAATGGGGCAAGGGCCAAGCCACGGAGGCAGCTTGGGAATACAGAATTCGCGGCTTCCACAACTTCCACAGCTTCCCATCTTCAATCTCTCAACCAAGCCAAGGAAGGAGCTATCCGTTGCTGTCCTCGTAATTGACAGCCGCACTTCTTCCTCTTCTGCCATCGCATTTTTTTTTTGTTTTCTGGCGTTGCGTTGTGTTTGTTGCCATCCATCTCCCGGTGTGTGTGTGTGTGTGTGTTTGTTGTGCTCTTTACCGAATTTATCAATTAATTAAAATTCGTGCATTTTATATGAAAATGAAAAAAATGAATATATATACATATATACGTATATTCATGGCAGGACATTCTGCCGCTGTTGCACTCGTAAATGACATTTTATTGCCAAGCTCCTCTCTGCTCACTCCTCTCTCTCTCCTCACTCTGATTTCTCCATTTCTTTCACAGCGCTGTCTTTCTGCAGTCGACGTCACACAAATTATGCAATTTTTTCGCCACAATTTTAACTCGTTTTCGGTGTTGGTAATAAACCGCATGCCAATTTAAATGCCCTGTAATCGCCAACGATGGGCGAAGGGTTACTTCAAATAGGCAAATAAATATTGCCAAAACAAATTGTAAAATCTTTTAATTCAACACTCTTTTATAAAGTTTTTTGACTACAAGATAAATTAACGATTTTCAATTTTACAATTTTATCGAAAATAATTTAAAATCAAAATTAATATGTTTTATACTATTTAAATCTTCTTATACCATATTACAAATTTCAAGTTTTTAATTTATTAATTTATAAATTTTGCAGCATTTTTCAAAAAAACATTGGCTCAACTATAAAACAATTTAAAAATCACTCTAGAGTATCTTTTAAGTTAAGCACTCTCTCTTATGTTATTTAACCTTTTTTTATCTGTTTGTGCTTTTGCTGCCAGTCGCTTTATATGGCCAACTGTCAAGTGAATGCGGTTATTGAACTTTATCGAAGTTATTAAACGGCCCAAATCTTGTAATTGTCGCAGTGGGACTTATGCCATTGTCCTATGGGTCAGATAGTGCGGTCATCAAGTCATACACACACTTATAAGTATGAACTTAATTATGGTGAGAATTTTATAAACTCATTGCGAATCTGCAATCTTTAAGTAGGCTTCAAGGGAATGTAAACGAAAGCGTGTCAGCTTCAATATGAATTTTAAACAAACGAAATGTTTTAATATAATGGAAATATATATTCAACTTTTTAATGTATACATTTATTGTAAATAAACGTTTAAAATAATTGAAAATTTTCAATAAAAAGATAGTATCGTAAATAAATGAAAAACAAAAATGAAATGCATCTTTTTGTTTCATTTCAAAAGTGTCATTTATAATAAATATCAAATTTTTAAGTAAAGGACAAATCGAATAAAATATAATTCAAATATTATAATTTGAACTTATTAATATTCTTGTTGTATTGCTATGATATATAATATAATGATTAATAAATAATTTGTTGCAAAATATTTTACGACATTCATCGAGAATATGTTGCTTTGGCTGACAATTTGGTATATTCTATGGTATTTTTTTAATGTTGTACTATATCAATATTCCAAATGTAGTTTTTGGTTTTCTTTTTTATTTGGAGATTCATTAACTTAGAATATTTTTCAAATAATACCGTGCTGTATTTAATGTAATAGTATATCAAATATAGTCCTTGGTATATTCAACTATTTTTCTGTATATTAATTTAGTTTAATAATATAATAAATATGCAATTTTTAAATAATCTGATTTATCTAATATATAACACGTGGGCTGAAAAGTCCCGGGCCTTACACATAGATTGTGCTAGTTTTATTGCAATCACCTTTTTTTCAATTAATACAATCCTTCAGAAGACAGCTGCTAAAATTTCATGATATTCTATTCATTAGTTTGTAAGTTATTGAGCCAAAAGTGACACTACTTTTTCTATTTTCGCAACAATGGATTAAATGCAATTTCGTCTTCTAATCTTACAATGCTTCTTGATGGGGAAAAATACCCTTCAAGCAAAGCTTTGGCTTGAAAAGTGTTATGGGGACTCCTCTCTATCAGAAACAACAATTAAACGTTGGTTTGCTGACTTTAAACGTGGTCGTAGAGACACCGATGATGCAGAACCCAGTGGACGTCCAAATGGGGAGGTCACACCAGAAAATATCAAAAAAATCCACAAAATCGTTTTGAATGATCGAAAATTAAATTTGAGTCAGTTAGCTAACATCGTAAAGATATCAAAAAAACATGTTGGCTTAATATTGCATGAGCATTTGACTATAAGAAAATCTCTTCAAAATGGCTGCCGCGTTTGCTCACTTTTGACCAACAACAAGAATGTGTTCATGATTCAATGACAGTGACAAAACTACTTGAATTTAACTTCGAATTGCTCCCACATCCACTAATTTGCCAGATTAGGCTCCCAGCGACTTCTGGAGGTCAGCAGTCCTGGAAAAATGCTCGCCGATAAAAAATTTCGCACGATTGAAGAGATTATCACTGAAATTGAAGCCTATTTTGAGGCAAAAAATAAATCGTTCTAAAAAATTTATATTGAAATGTTATAGCGGCTCTGGAATGATTGCGATGCTCTTGATAAAGATTAAGTTGATGAGCAACGCCAATTTTGATCCAAAAAAAGCAAGTTTTCTTTGTCAGGCCCGGGACTTTTCAGCCCATGTGTTACTAAGAGAATCTGATCAAATATTATAGAAATATTTAAGCCCAATCTTCTTAGTTCTTAGTTGGCAGAAGTTCAATGCCATCTGACAAGCGTCTGAATTTTAGAAAGTGACAACTGCTACTTGTAGTAAGTTGCAAGGTTCATTGACTTCCTGACTGGCAGTCGCTTGAGGTGAATGTGGCAAGCAAAGGGAAAGGAAAGGTAAGGAAAGGGAGGAGCTGTTACCAAACAAGGCATTGCCTAATTTTCCATGAGTTCATAAATCAATGTCAGGAGCAGGCGCATTGATTGTCTTCAATTTCGGTGCAGCGTGGCAGCAGCTTTTGCTGTTGACCCAAAGCGAAAGCATGCGGCACCACCTAAGGATGCAACTGCAACTTTTAGTTGCACGAGTCGGCTACGTGTGGCAATTATGTTTGGTTCGCGCTGTGTTGATGTTGTTGCAACTGCCACAGCACTGAAATCGCTGCTGACGGCAAACAAAAACTACGAACAACTTGCACCTCGAATCGGCATTAGACTCATTAGCATATTTGGCCATTTGCATTAACACCTTCGCTGGGATTATGTAATTCCGTTTTGGCCAGATTCAAAGTTTTCCTTCTTCTTGTTTTTCTTTTTTTTTTGGTTTCGGTGTCTAATGTCCACGGCCATGTCGAAGCGTGACTCTCAGCGCTCTCGGCTTTCCCAAACATTTATTGTCCTTGTCTGCGACAGGGCGACACATGCTGCATGCCCCAATACGATGCTGCATGCTGCATGCTCCATAGTTAGCTGAATTATTACAACGCTGAACGTTGTTCGCCCCTCGACGAATTCGTGAGTGCATCTTATAATGCTATTAATTATTTGCATGTTGCACCTTAGAATGTCAGCGAGAACTCGCTCGACAACTGAGGCCGCCAAAATGCGTACTTCCCGCCAGTTGCCACAGCAACGCGAAATTTATGCCGGCAACACGAAGAAATTGTAACAACATGGCAATTTATTCCGCGCTCAAGATGTTGCTAAAGTTGCCAGCTCTCTTGATTATCTTTTATTGTCGAGAGAGAACTGGAGAAGCGACTACAGCGGGCGAGACTTAAAGTGCCCCAGTGACAAGTCCCTGTCCCAAGGTATTCGCCTGGGAGCTAGCATAACATTTTCAAGACTATTTCAACCGCCAGCCAAGGCAGCAACCAGCAACAGTTGCAGCACCTTTTTGGCCAGGCCAGATCAAAGTATCAAGCAAGCTTTTAGCTCTCGACTTCTCTACGAGAATGTTGCGATGGAGGAGGCAAAGTGGAAGGAGGAGTGCAACCTCTGTTGCCGCATATTTCCCGACTCTCATTACAATTGCATTGAGAATTTGAATCACAAGTGTGAGTGTGAGTGTGAGTGTAAGTGTAACTGTGAGTGTGTGTGAGTGTGTTTCCTCTACTCTTACATATATTAACATGAATATGTAGAAGCATGTTAGCGAGCGTTTACTTTACGGAAACGCTCCTTGCTAAAAGCTTTCAATTTGGGAAAGTGCTTTAAGATACATAACACAAAATCCCTGTTGGCAGATTTAATAAGAATCTTATTTAAAGAGGAGTTTGTAGATAATGTTGAATTCAAAAGTTGTTAATTCTTAAATCGAAAAGAAGACAGATCAATGAAATATGCTGAAAGAAAATAGAAAATTTGTTAACTCATTTTAAACGCGCAAATGAAATATAAATCTTTTTTTGTTAGTTTCAAACAAAAATGAGGCGGAGCAAATAAAATTAAGGTATAATAAAAATAATAAAATAAATGTATTTTAAGAGTAATGATAAAATATTTGTATGTAATAGCTGAATGCTTGCTTTTTACACAATTTAATGTAATACAAAGTAGAGATGTGACTCCAGAACTTTACAAGTCTATGAGTATAAATATTTAAAAAAAAAAGATTAAATTTATTTAAAACCTTATGGAAAAACATTTTTGTTAGTGTGGAATACTTTCTGCTCGCAATATTCAATGTTATTATGATTATGAGACATTTATTGAACAAAAAATATGTTGATTATAGAACTATCTGATTCTAAAAAGTTGACAAGCTAAGAATTATAAATACTGAATACAAATATTCAATGTTTTATTTAAAAGTTGTGGAAAAATTATTTTATGTAATGTCTAAATAGTTACTTCTTCACTTATTTAATGTGATATTAATAAAACATTTCTTTAACAAAAAGGATGTTGATAATAAATGATTCGACTCTGAAAAGTTGACAAATCTAGAAGTATACATTCTAAATCAAATTTATTTGAGAAAACATTTGTATGTAACATAATAGCCAAATACTTTCTTCTCGCACTATTAAATGTGAAATCACATATAAAATCGACTGTAAAAAGTTTACATGTTCAGAAGTGGAAATATGGGAAAGCATTTGATGTAGAAGGCGAATACCTTCCTTTCCCAATATGGCTTGTGTTAAAATATTCCTTAAACAGAAAGAGGCGTTGATTACACACAGTTGCGACTCCACAAAGTTGATAAGCTTCGAAGTAGGCTAACCATATTCAGTATTTATTTACATTACGCTGAAAATAGGCTGCAAAAAAACATGTTCTAATTAATGCAAATTCCCTTTGCTCATAATGTGGTTGCTAAGCCAGATTTTGGCTGCGTCAGCTTCTGACAACGGTGCTTGCTACACGTTGATTAAATGAAAATACCAAAAGTGTGGGCAACAACAACAACGAAAGCAACACTAACAAGAGCAACGTGAGTGCAAGCGAAAAACCAAAGCAACGAGCATTCATCTTTGCCAATTTGCATTTCGCAGTTTACTTTTGCCATTGCAGTTGCAGAGATGCAGTTGAAGTTGCCGTTGTAGCTGCGGTTGCAGCCAGTCAAATTGCCTTATGTGCCGCCTCCGCTACAACTACAACTGCAACAGCAACAGCAACCACAACCGAACACTAGCAACATGCATGGGCTGGCGGGTTTTTGGTTAGCTCCTGTTCCTGTTGTTCCTCTTGTTCCTGGGGCACACTTTCCTAATTAGCTGTAGGCTGTCTGCTGGCGCGTCAAATTTGGGTTAACAATCGTTTGCAGCAACAGAAACTGCAACTGCAAGGCAAACATTGTCAGGGCAACACGTTGCTGTAGTTGTTGTTGTTTGCACTTTGCCATCAAATTAATTAAGACGGAAGAATGTTGGAAACGTGGCCAACCAAAAAGTGTCCATATAAAGTCAAAAATTGGCCAAGGAAATGCGAATGGCTTGTAGACTAATTAGTCGATTATGATGCAACTAATTGTGGACCACACACAGACACTCTCCACACTCGAGTAGGACAACAAATTGACCAGCAACATGTTCAACAACAGCCATAAAGACCAACAACAACAACAACAGAAAGCAATGGGCAACCACTTGAACCGCCGAAAAAGAAACATGTTGATTGCTCTATCCAAAAAATTAATTGGACCACACACGACGACGTCGACGAGTTGGACGTTGAACCACACAGCGCAGAAAGAGGCAGCAACATCCACTTGATGCTTGAGAGAGAGCGAAAGATAGTGTGAGGCAGACAGAGAGAGAAAAAGAGAGAGAGGGAAACGAAAGGGTCACATGCAGCGCAGCGTCTAATTAGTGCGAACGAGAGAGAGCGACAGAGAGCGAGAGCTGGGATTGGATCGTGGTTCTGTGGGTGTCATATATATTTTAATGACCGCTGCGGGCCCACATCGATGGGTTCTTGATAACCACAGCCAGCCAGCGAGACGACCAAACGAAATGGCAAAATACAAAATAATAAAAAAAAAACTCAAACCGAAAAGCGGCGCGAATGACTGCATAAATCCATGTGAAATGCAACCGACTGACTTCCAGACTCCCTGACTGACTAACTGACTGACTGACTAACTGAGGGCCTGCTCAACTGGTCTATCTCCAAAAGATTTGCCTCGCCCCAGCCCATGTTGCCACTCGAGTGAGTGGCATGCAACCTGGCTCGAGCTGCGACTCTGCAGATCTCGCAACTTGCAAGTCGAGTCGTTAGGCTTGCAAATGCAAATGAGATATCGCCATATGTAGGTCTCCTGGGTGTCACTCTTAACCTTATTTCCAGTCCTCATAAATGGGAGCAACCTCGCTGTGGCAACAATGGGTGGCCCACAGACAGCACAAACACAGTCAAAGCAGTGTTGCCGAAATCGAAGCAGCTAAAAATAGCGTCAATTTAACGCGGAATGCGGCACATTCACTCGATTTGCCGATTATTTGCTCAGAGTTAAGAGTTCACATCGCCAAGTGTCAATAATTCAATTTGTAGTGTTGATTATTTTAAAAGAAATTAAAAATAAATTGGAAAATTGATTGTAAAAAATTGTATGCACTTATTACTGATATTTATTATAATTATCAATTTATCAATTTAATTAGATAAATAAAGAAATCAAGAAAATTTAATACATTTATTGAAGACTTATGTATTTATATTTTTATTTAAAGTACCTTGCTTGAATACTATTATTTTCGATCGGGTTGATTCAGTGAATACCTAACATAAATGCAAAATACAACATTTCTACTGAAAGTATAAGTTCTAAAGTTATTAATATTGAAACTAAGGAAAATCAATAAAAAGAACAGATTACAAGAAATACAAAGGTTTCTACCCAAAATCCCAACTTAAGCTCTTTTTTTATTCTTTTGATTTTTTATTATGATTTTGTAAGTGTTGGGGACATGTCGGGCAGACAATTTTTAAATATGTTCTATCTATATTAGAATGACGAATTACCAACAACTTTAATGAAGATATATTTAATATATAAAGAACAGTTGACATCGGAAGAGGCGGACGGACGGGTTAAGATTATAGCTTCTAAGCAAGTTGTATTCAATAAGTGAGTTCTTTGGCACTTCTTTATTGAATATGAAATGTAAATATCATAAGTAAACATTACAATTTTATGTAGTTCACTTTAATTGTCAGCCTGACAACCCTGGCCGCAACCCTGAACTCAAGATCAAGCTGAAGCTAAACAGTTTTTTTTTCGCTAGAGCTTATTTATGGGTTTATTACAACCAAGCCGAACATAACAGAGCACTGAATAAACTGGTAAGAAATGTATGCTGCAGCATGCCACAAATAGCCAGCGGTTGCATGCAGCACTGATGTTGCACGCATGTGCAGAAACATGTGTAAAGTTTATACAAATGTAAATAGAATGCAGGATCGTCGTCGTCGACTTGGTTGGTAGAGCGGTGCCTCTATTGTCGAGAGTCGCGAGTCGCCTTGTAACAGAATACGCCCACTTTGGCAAACGCTTTGGCCGGTTGGCGGTTACGCCCCCAAGCGTCCCATAGACTCGCTCAGTTGTGGCTAGAAGAACAGAAAGAGAAGCAGCATCAGCAGCAGCAGCATCGTAAACTCAGCACGTAAATTATGATCAGCCAACGGCGTTGAATATTAATTGCGCCGCATCGAAATGAACAAAAGGCTGCAGCCACATTCCACCTAGACGCTGCAGTTGCACATGTGGCAGCGGTGGCAGTGGCAACATCAGCTCCATACATGGTGGGCCAGCTCTCTCATGTGGACGCGCGCATCTGTAACGGTGCCTTTGATAAGCGTCGATAATTATTGAGCAGTCGCTGCTGCAGTCGCTGTCTTTGGTCTTCGCAAAAGATTTGCTCGCTCAGTTAGAGCTTTAATTAATTTCCAGGAAGTTTTGATCGCGCCATCCACGGCTGCTCACTGAACAGTTGACCACGTTGTCTGTAGCTTTCGTTTTCGCCATTGTCGCGGTCATCACTCAGCTGGAGAGTTGAAACTGAAGTCGCAGTTAAAAGTTACTCCTCCTCCTCTCTCTCTCTCTCTCTCTCTCTCTGTCAGTGTCAACACAGCGGCGACCCCCGCTGCTGCATTGCTGTCTTGCTGTTTGATGTATTGTCGCCAGTTCGAGGTAGCTTCAGACAAGGTGTGGTCCACATCCAGCTACAGTTTGAGGTCCTTTAACATGCTGTCATAGTTGTTTGCTTCTAACTTGAAATATTCGTTGCGGATGCGCCTCTTGACTGAGTGCCAATGAGCAACAGCAGCAGCAACAGCAGCCAGTCTTAAATCGTTGACTCAACAACAGCAGCAACTGAGTTTTGCGACCTGGTTGTGGCCTGGCATTTTGTCCTGCGGCCACCAAAGCAGAGAATGCACCAAAAAAAGAAAACAAAATACAAAAATACAGAGGCAAACATACAATACACACCACTTGCTGAAAACGAAACCTGAAAATTGTTTGTGTATTTATCATGGCCGACAAAGCGGCGCAAATCTCACAGCAACGAAATCACAAGGCTATCAAGAGAGCTACTACCAACACACTCACAACACACAAAAGCAGCAACAAAACAATAATAAAAATGCCAAGCACAGTTGTTGCTTGTTCGCTTGTTGTTGGCTAAAATACAACCGAAACCGAAACACGAGTCTACACAAATCCATAAAAGAAACAACAACAACAAAATACTCTTTAAAAAAGGCTACAAAACAAAAAAAAGCCCGGAAGCAAGTTCGAAAAAAAAGTTCAGTTTATTGAATTCTTGCTCCGATCGCTGGCCAACAACAAAATAGTTGCTGCAGAACTTCGAGTATGTTGTATAAAATCTAGTATTGCGGCAACAATGTAACCACAGTGTTTGCTAAAAGTCGCCGTACACACTAAATCTGTAGCTTTAATTGTCATGCAAAAAAAGGGGCTTACAAGACAATTTTATTGAGTTGTTGAAACATTGCAGTCTGTGTAGTATTTAGTAGACATTTAAGCTGGATAAATGATATTAATGATCCGTAGGCAAGACAGGCAATGGGTAGAGCAACCCTTTGTAGAGAGAAAACATTTAGATAGATCAATAACGTTAACTTGAAATTATTTTGAAATTTTGCGAAAATGTTGATAATAATTTAATAAGTATTTTCAGGAAAATTTATTAAGAATAATTGTTGGAGTTAATTTAAAAACCATTGTTAAATTTAAGAAACTTTTCAATAAATATTGAAAACCCACTCAAGTATAATTGAATGTGAAATACTCGCTTCCCATTTTCAAAAAAGGGAAAACAATGCGGTATTATTCTAATATACCAAAAAATATACCGAAGGCTATATCGATATTCAAAATATACCTTTTAGTGCAAAATACACCAGATTGCGAATAATGTATCTTAATTAAATACTTATTTATTTATTAACTATCCAAAACAAAAGTACATTTATTATCTTATAGTTCTTATTTTCAATACATAATATAATGAAAATATAATTAGAAAACTATGGAACTATGATTAGAAACCTATCAGAAAACTATTCAAATCTTCAAACAAAACTATGCAAATCTTATATTTATTATTAACTCTCTTTCTAAAAGAGATATTTTTCCAAAGATATTTATGGCAAAATCAATATATAATACTATACTTAACAATCTACCATATGAGTTAATTTGTAGCTCTATTCGATATACATTATGCTGATACTCACTGTCTGTTCACTATCTTAAATATCTCTACCTTGAGTAATTAGGCACGATTCTAAGAATAATTACCACCTGGTCGAGAGGCCCACATGTTTTCCGTTACAAATTGCCGCCGCATATTGTGATGTTGGTTCGATTGTTACTCGACTTTATCAAGCAACAATGTGCAGTACTTTATATTCAACAAAGAAGAATGAAAAAAAAAAAATACGTATATTGTATGGCGCCCCAAGCGGGTCATAAGCAATAAGCGTTCGTAGTTCGGAAGCGAATTAAGCGGCAAATAATAAATAATTTGAGCTCATAAAATGCAATAAAAAAGCCGCTCATAGCGCTGCGATTTATTTCATAAGATAATTTCAGACTAATTTGGTAGCATTTAAACTGGAGAATTATCGGCCACCCCACGTTCAATGTGGCAGTGGCCAGCACAGCGGGTTGCTGCACCACTCCAAACAGTGGCACCAACACCAGCACCACCAGAAACCACAGCTGAGTAATGGCATTGAAAACTGCATAAATTTTCGCAGCCATGTGGCACGCCCATTTCAAATCACTCAAACGACAACGGACAGCAAATAAAATATGCAGACATATGGCGAAAAATTGCAATGAAAAGAACCCACAAAAAAAAATTAGAATATATTATGGGCATAGATGGATGTAGAGTGCTCATGCTCCTGCTAAAAAAAAAAATAGATAAATATTGGATAAAAAAGTTGCCAACAAGGAAGAACTTTAAGTTTGCTAAAGTTTCAAATTGATGCACACAGAACGCAGATAGATTGTGACAGAAATAGATAATGTTCTGTTTCAATTTGAATATAAATAAGATTGAACAAATCTATAAGTAAATTATAGATTTTGATGGAAAGTATTTAAATATTTCAGTGCTGCGTTTAAATTTAAATTGAAAAAAAGTTTCAATATTAAGTTGATATACTCTCAAAATTTATTTTGTTATGACAATGATGAACTAAACCATAATTTGTATCACAAGTTTTTTATAAACACATACTATGTTACAGTTTGTATGATTTATGTTTCCTGCGATAAGATAAGAATTGTATGTTATTTAAGAAATACTTTTCTGGAGGCTTTGATTGACAATTTGGTATATTTTGAATGAAATACTGCATAAATTTACAAATTATCCTTTGGTATATTTTAGTTTTTGTAGCATACCAATTCGGTATATTTTAAGAATCATGCCGTACTGTTTTGCTATTATTCCAAAAGCTTAGCGAGAATCTCATAGTCGAGCACACTCGTCTGTAGCTTTCTTAATTGTTTCTTATTAATTTCCTACTTGATTTCTACATTTTAATAAAGTTTTCTACTAATATGTGTAGAAACTTATGTTATAGGTAAGAAATCATCTCTTGCTTAGTCTATTTGACCCCCTTTAACTAATGATATTGCTTGTTGGAAAACTCAACAAAATTAAATCACAATCTCTTAAACTTTACTATAAAAATTCTTTTGATAAGTGCCAGGACATTTTACATAGGTATTTCTTATACCCAACTAGTTCAACTAGTTGTATTTAATCTGTTGACAACAGAACCCTTTGCACATGTTATAAATGACTTGCATTTTTGGTAACGCCTAGCTGTCAATCTCAAATATAATCAGAAATTCATAGGCTGCGCGACTTATATAATTTCTAGCCATAACAAATATTAAATATCAATTGCTAGAGCTGTCAAATGTTGAGAACGAAAGCAACTGCAACCTCTAAAAGTGCAGTTCAATTTGGAAAAATTCCCATATCAAATTACTATAAAAAGAATATATAACACTTAAGATTGTACAGTTCTAATTCAAACATCAGAGAGTCATAAACAAAAGTGTAATAATGGGCTTAAAATATTTGCAAGAATCAACTGCAGGAGAATTATTTCCTTCCCGTTATGCCTACAAATATCTGGAGCGGGGCATGAAGTTCGTTGGCTGGTTGCCACCTTCAAGAAGTAGTGGATTCTATTGGCTCTACAGGCTGTGGAGTGTGATAATATTATTTACCATGGCCATCTATCTGCCAATTGCGTTCTTCGGCAGTTACTTTATTGATTTCGAAGGTTTCACACCTGGAGATTTTCTGACCTCGGTGCAAGTGGCATTCAATGCCGCATGCCTCGCGCTCAAGATCTTTTTGCTGGTACCGCACATGGATCGCTTTGAGGAGGCCAAGAAAATGCTCGATGTGATTGACGAACGTTGTGTACGGCATGAAGAACGCGATGAGGTTCATCGCTGTGTGGCACGTTGCAACTTCATCTACATGATTTATCAGGGTGTCTACTCCTCGTATGCCACATTGACCTATCTCAGCTCAGCGATTACGGGCTCAACTCCTTGGGGATTCTATTTGCCGTTTGTCGATTATCGTGATGGTGTCAAGAGCTTTTGGATTGCAGCCACCGTCGAATATATCATTGGTTCTGCTGCTGTTTACTCCGATCAAATGGTTGATATTTATCCTGTGATATTTGGTGTATTGTTGCGCACCCATTTGAAGCTGTTAAGAGGGCGAGTTCAAAGACTGCGCACAACTCCCGGAGAGACGGATGAGCAGAGCTACAAGGAGCTAGTCAGCTGCATCAAGGATCATAAGTTATTGTTACAGTAAGTATAGAATTTATTTTAGTTTTTTTTCTGGTTATTTGTAAGACTACTTGAATTGATTTTAATTTCTTATTTATTTATTTTGTAAGATAAGTATAGGTATTTTATATTAACACATTAAGAAAACTGGACTAGTAATAACAAAGACTGTGGGACTTTAGAATAGCTAGTTTGAGGTTTCTTAATATATTGATTTTATATATTTAGAACTATAATTATATTTTCATCTTATTAAAAAGATTACAATCTATAACCAATTTATGTTTATGACTTGTCTTAAGAATCATAACTACAGAATATTGTAATCTAAACTGTCGATGTGTGATTAAAGAAAGTTGCTGCTATAATAACACTAAATGTCTACATCAAGATTTGTCAAGTTATTCGCAAAAAATATGTTGTTAAGACTAACTTAGATACAATATTGTTAAAAGCTAAAATGCATTTTATTGCATTTACTGCTCATGCAATTATATCAAATTTTAAAATTTTTACTTCTACAAATTCTATATTATGCTTTTCACATTCAGCTATCAATAAGTAGAACAGACCAAATTACTCTATTTTTCCCCTTCCCATTTCATATTCCAATACATTTTTAATTCCCCATTCACTTGCAGATTTTGTGATGTGTTTCGATCCGTCATTTCGGGCACAATATTCGCACAGTTTCTGGTCATCGGCTTAGGCCTGGGATTATCCATGATGAACTTGCTGTTCTTCTCGAATCTGCTAACGGGTCTGGCCACCTCTGCGTTTATCGTTGTGCTAATGATTGAAACATTCCCCTTCTGCTATATCTGCGAATTGATTGAAGAGGATTGCCATAAGCTGACCTCAGTCATATTCCATTCGAATTGGATTGATGCCAATCGGCGCTATAAATCAACTCTCGTCTATTTTTTGCATCAGACGCAGCAGTCGATTAATTTCATAGCTGGCGGCATTTTTCCCATTTCGATGAAAACTAACATCGAAGTAAGTCGAAAAGGTTTTTTGATAGTAAGTCTACAAAGTATTGTAACAAAAACTTGTTTCAGGTCGCCAAATTGGCTTTTACCGTGGTAACTGTTGTCAAGCAGATGAATATTGTGGAGAAACTGATGAAAGACTAAAAGAAGTCAAAGAACTACAATTCTAACATATAAGAACTATAATCTTTTGCGAGCACAGCTGTATATCACAAGTTCACGTTAAAATTTATGCTTAAAGGTTTGCAGATTTGACAAGAATCTTCTGCGGACAATGCGGATTGCGAATCGATCCCTAATCGCACATTTTGTGGTTTGTAGAAGAATTGCGCGTTGAGTGACTCATGGCAATGGCCATGGCAATTGCATTGTCCCAACGGGAATATGCTGCTTGATCGTTGAACTTTTTCGTTGGGCTGGCAATAAAACAAGCATTACGTATACGCACCGCAAGCACACACCAACAACAAAAAAAAAGCAAATAAAAAAGTAGAACAGCAAATTGAATGTTAAGACGAACACGTACAAAAAGCAAATGCGGCATTAGCAACAGACTCTGATTTGGAGCCCCAGATACAGATAGAGAGCCACAGCAACAGCAACAGCTTCAGATACTTTGAGATAGAGATAGAAACGAACACGCACACTCGCATAAATCTATCTTTAAGATTTATGGCCGAACAGCGCCACGTTAATAGGCAAATGAGAGAGAATGAGAATGCTGAAATCTGTGTGTGTAAATGTGTGTGTGTGTGTGTGTTTGTTGGCCAGGTTAACTGTTAACAGTATGTGCAGTCTAGGCCAACTTGTGGAAATGGTAATAAAACTTTTTTATGCACATTTATGGACGCTCTTTTTTGTTGTTTCTGTAGTATACGAGGTTGTCTTCAAAATGAATTATGAAATATTTGGCAATGCCTGAATGGATGTGGCATCGGCGTGGATACAAAAAAATATGTAAGAAAGCTACAGTCGAGGCTGCTCGACTGTGAGATATCCGCTTTCCATTTTTAATTAAAGCAAATCTATATTGTATTAATTTTAAAATATACTAAATTAAAATAGCGAAAAATACTACAAATTTATATTTGGTATATTGATATAGTACATTCAAAATATACCATAGAGACAAAAATTGCGGCATTATTTAAAAATTCTCAAATAATATACAAAAAAATACAAAAATATACCAAAGACTATACTTGGTATCTTGATAAACTACTATATTATATAGAGTATATAAGATTGTGGTATTATTATATAAAAAAACTAAATTAATATATAGAAAATACTAAAATATATACCAAAGTATAGTATTATATTGAAAATATCATAGACTACAAAAAAATGCCAGATTTTCAACTAACGTAGCACCGGCACAAAGCTAAACTACCCTTTTACACTATGAGCTTCGGGTATGAAAACTCTCTCTCTTGACTCAGTGCGGCTCACGGCATGCATTAATCACGGCCATGTCGGTAAAAGGACATGGCCAGAAAGCTGTGCTCCGCTCTGCTATGCTTCGCTATGCTCTGCTCTGCGCTATCTGCGTATGGATAAATAAATAACCGTAGCTAAAAACCTGTAGCCCAGGCCCATAAAAATTGAGTTATTAAAATAGCCAGCTGCGACAGGTGCCGCCGAAAGATAGACCATAAAGCGAGACAGAGCTAGCGAGAGCGAAAAGAAAGAGAAAGAGAGAGAGAGAGCTTAAAGTTGGCAATCAAAGCCAATGCAGGTCAATTGCGGCCAGCTACTGTTAACACACATATTCATTCGCATGTATTTTCATTTCAGTTTACAAATGTTACCAATTTTCCAACATACAACAAAAGCGTGCCAAGTGGCGCAATACAATAACAATGGCCAACTCTTCTACACTGGTTACCAAGCAGCACTTGTGTTCCACAAGTTTTTACTTTAACAAATTTATCGACAGCGCAAAACTTTGTGCTGTGATTCTGTGTGTTAGCTAGTGTAATTTTCGAGAATGCAACAGCAAAACAATTACAGCTGCCAGTCGCTGAATGTTGGTCCAATTACGAATGCGGTTCAACGGGAAGGCACTTAGCCTGGCCCAAATCGTCAGACGACAGCGTCAGCGAGCCAACAGTCGACAGTCAGACAGTCATGGAGGCGTCGCGCTGTCGAATATTTTCCTGGCGCAAAAAAAAAAAAAATAAAAATAAACCGTCGAGAAAGCGCGATAACATTTTAACACACAAGGCAAATTTCATGCACACACCCAGCAAGCAACACACACAGCGCAGCACAACACAATATCCATGATAGAGTCGGAGCCAAAAATTGAAGCTGCCGCGTTCTCAGCTTTTTTCTCTTTTCATTTTTATCATCAACGAGTTGCAGCTGAAGCTGTTGCTGTTGCTGGCGAGCAGCACAATATGACCCTTGGGTCTGTGTTGTGGATAAGATAAATGAAATGAAGTTTCAGTCAGCAAATATGTGCTCACATGTATGTGCAGCTGATAATGCCCTTAAGTGCTATACTCGATAGCACAATTGTGCTGCTAAGTGAAGGAAACTCTTCTCTACTTCTCTGTTTTCTGCTAACCCTATCGAGCAGAACACTGGCTAATCATATCCCATATCCCATAACCATGCCATAACTGTCTTCGCATCCTCAACTCTGTCATGTAAATAGAATCATGCATGCCACATGACCCAGCTGACCCATTTACCATTTACCATTTACCATTTTTACCATTTCACAGCGCCACAATGCCAATAAATTAGCATATAAGAAGAGACAGGTAAGCAACTTCAAAACTCCAAGCTTGAAAGAACAACAACTAAAAAAAAACACACACTAGAGCGAAGGCAAATAAAAACAGGAAACGAAGCGGTGCACAAACATAAAATCTGCACATGAAAGGATTTTGGAACAAATGAAAACATAAACAAATACATTTTTAGAGTCTGTGTCACACACAAAAATATTCTCAGCCAGATGCCAGGCTCCACACACACACACACACACACACACAAGCACTCAATGAGAACTACTAGTTGCATGGCTTCCTAAAAGTAGACTACGATTTCTATGCTTACGAAAGCTAGAGCAAGCGGGTGGATAGATTTCATTATTATACTTTGTTAAGTAATAATATAGAATTACTCACTTTACTTCTGAAGTTTTGTAGATAGATTAGTGTATAATTTCATTGCATTTATATAATGTCACCCTCATACATACATTTTTTAATATTATATAATTATTGAATATTATATAAATAACTGCATTGTCATTTAATTATTGTTCTTTTTTGTATTCATCGACACACTATTAGTATTCTTGAAATATTTAGCAATTTGTTTATTTGAATTTTGTTCATTGAATTATCAATGCTACACATAATTTAAACAGTTGACATGAATTTAAAGAATTTTGATTTTATTAATCATTTTAGAAAATAAATGTTAGTAAAACTTAAAATTTAAGTTAAAGTTAATTTCACAAATCTCATATATAAAATATATTTACCAAAGTCTAACTCTAACTTATGTAAATCTTCTATTAAATTCTACAAAATTGTTACGTCTCTTCTATTAAATTCTACAAACTTTTGTTACGCCTTAAATGCTGCCATCTACATTCAAATTTCCGGCTACAGGGTATAAAAATGTAAAATTTATTTAATTTGAAATATTCGTTGTGTTTTTCTTTGTGCCGTTTTATGATGCATACACAATTTGCCAAAAGGATTTGCTTGCGAAAAATCCGCAATACATGAATACAAAAATACAAAATACACAAAAGATACAAAGTAACAAAACGAAAGAGTAGAGAAATTGTTAACTAAGCTTCAAGTAAAACGAAGTCTAGATACGCTTGCATTAAACATATTACAAATTGAATGTTTTATATATGCAGCATGTCAGATATTAAATTAATGCAGCTGAGATACGTATCTGTAGATTAGCAGCTGCCACAATTTAATCGCATGCCACACATAACTGCACTTGGTGAGGGCATAAAAAAACACACACATTTCTTTTTACACATGCAGCAAAATCAACTGAATTTACAATCACATACACACAGAGATAAAACAACAACAGCAAAGAGACAATGTACAACGAAATTTACAAATAACTTAACAATTTGCTTTTGGCCCTGTTGACGTGGTGCCATGTGGGCCAAGGGTGAAGGGCGAGCGACCGAGTCATCACGACGATGATGATGATGACGACAGCAGCAACAACAGCAACAACAGAAACAACAAAGTCAACAGCAGGGAACAGAGAACAGCAACTGCTGGTGAAAGTTAAGGCCAATCATTGCAGCCAATGCCAACAGAGTGACATCAACAAAAACAACAACTACAGCAACAACATCTCAAACAACAACAACAACAGCAGCAGGAATTGCTAACAGAGACATGAATTTCAATACGTACGAGTTTAAGCTCAAGTTAGTTGGCATTGGGTACCATATGTGATACACGAACCCATTGATAATCATCATACCAAAACTCAATTCTCAACCTGAGTTCTTTTCGCCGGACACAATGCTAATTTTTGTATTTTTTTTTTGTTAGCATTCTCTGAAATTTTGATCAACCTGCCATAATAGGACATTGCTCTGTTTGCATAACAACAGTTAACAGAAGGTTTTCTCTTGATTACTTGCCCGATATCTATTCTTATCTTTCGGTTTGTTAAAATCATTCTCATACTTTCATATCTCTGATATTTGCCATTTTTGTTTAATTTAAAGTTGCATTTTTGGCTTATCCATGAGCGATTCATCATGAAATCCACCCCAGATCTAGAAGTAAGCCAGTGCCCATAAATTATATAGTTTCAGCTTATATTTTTACCCATCTTTGTTGGTCAAAAAGGGTTGCTTAAGATTTAACATTCATTACATATATTTTGTAGTTTTATTGAAGCTAAATTTTGGAAGCATCTTCTTGTCTCCTACTTTAGTAATATATCTTTTCCTGAAATATTTTCTTCCTTGTAAATTTTCTAATCTGAAAAAAGTTAGCTGAATAAGAGATAGATCATTCAGGCAACTTTTTAGTTATATTCCTTTTCGCATACGCTCCCATCTATTATCTTTCTTTACTTTATAATCATTTTATTTATAATTAACATAAGTTTTGTTTTGTCTAATCAATTGCCATCTTCACACACTACTTTATTAATTTCATAGAGTATATTTACGTCTTCTACTTGAGCAACTTTTCCTTCCCAGTAATATTTTTCTTCGTTGTGAATTTTCTCATCCGCTCCTATCTCTCAATCCATCGCCCATTTTCGACTTGAACTCGTCATAAATTTTAATACACATTTTGGTTTGCAAATTGCTCAAAAGATGCATTTCTCGCGGTCTTCCCCGCAGCCCTTTATCTCTCTCCCTCTCTCTCCTCTTCATTTCTGCCCACTTTGTATCTTCGCCAACAGTTGTCTTTGCTGTTGTTGCCGCTGCTGCTGCTGTTGTCCTTTTGCAGCGACAACTGTGACGAGCCCGTCAACTTTTGATTGACTGCTAAGTTCAACCGTTGTGGCTCTTAGCTCGTTGGCTTTTGGCTCCTTCTATATCCCAAGCCTTCTTCTTCTCCACTCTGAATCCCTTTTATCCTCTCCCCCTTTCGTAGCCACTCACAACGCACTGGGATAGAACGGCAGCAAATTGCATAATTTTTACATAAATATGCTGACGTGCATTCATAATCATAAAAAGGGTTAAAATTCCATTCTTTTGCTTCTCCTTGTGTTCCATCCATTCTTTTGTTATCCCTCAGCTCTTAGCTCTTAGCGCTCAGCTTGTTGCTTGTTGCCCAGTTATTTATTTGGCCGCCTCGTACTCTCGACTACGACTATAGTAAAGACAGACATACAATATTCCATATAATATGCAGCCTAATAGGCATTCGCTATAAGGTCTTCCATCTCCTCACTCGCCAGTTTCCAATTGACAAAATGTATGCAAAGCTAAAACAACAACAACACAAACAACAAGCAGATCAGAGTGCATAAAATATTTATGATATCGTATTGTATTGGCATTATTTTCAGCTTGAATGCCAGCTTATAAGTCCGAAACTACTCTACATGAATTACCAATGCGTAAAAGTGCAGACATTTCTTATGGATAATACAGCCAAACATATTCCTTGTTCTACAGGTGCAGTCAGCATTTGGCAAATCCACAAATTCTTTGCCTGGCATCGACTCTTTTATTTAGCCGCTGGTTTTCCTTTGAATATTATGATTACTTTTTTTGATGATGAAGCTGTAGAAAGAGAATTTGCAAAATTCTTAGAAAATATGCGGAATATTTGGGAATTCGATTAGTGAAAAGCTCATTGTATAAAAACTGTAAAAGATTGAAGAAAATATTAGTTGGTTAATTATTGGAAGCAACTTTATTTCGCTTTTATTTTATTAGGCTCTAAAATATATCAGTAATGAATTTGAAATTTGTGTTTCAGCATAAATACTAAAACGTAAAAACCAAGAATAAACTGTATGAATCATAAGCATCTGATGGTCAACCTTTTGTTTAGATTATAATTTATTTTAAATTGGAATCGATGAAAATCGAATAACAAGTGAAATTTTTAAGCGATACAATACAATAACAACTAAAATCTTTACGAGTCCTACGAATTTGGCTGACATCAGATAAAAACTCTATAAATTTTTAAAGAAATAATTTTCTATTGGCAAAAACGCCTACTTACTACTACCAAATGTATTCGATGGTACATTTTTTAGAATTTTTTTGCGGTATATTTTAAATAAATACCGCACTCACAGTCGAGCAGTCATAAAATTGACTAAATTTTTACTGAATTGAATTATATTTAAAACGAAAGCTTAAATTTGTACTTAACATTATGAATAATGCGTTAGCAACAAGGGTAAAATTTATGAAAAATAGGCACCTGATTAACTAGTTTGTATTTCGATTGTAATCTTCATTGAATTGAGTTCAAAAATTTGTTTATTATAAAATTATATTTATTTGTTTGAGTTAAATCGATAACAACATGATAAAGTTAAATAATTCGAGTAACTACAACTAGTGTATTTGATTCGGCAAAGTTCTAAACAACTTATTTGCTAGTAACTAATTGTTTTAATCTTTCCAATATCAAAGCATCTAGTCACTTTCACTAGTTTCTTTAAAAAATTCTTTAATTCTCTTGTTTCTACTTTAACCACGCAACTTTAACATTTTTTCCTTCTGCAGTCGTGTGAAATATATGGGTAAGCTATGTGACTCTAAGGGTCGGCCATAAGTTTAAAGTTGCCGGCAGTATCCAATACTCGTAGCAATATTCTTTGGTGCCAAGGCTGTGGATATGTGTGTGCTTCGTATCCTTCCTACTGCCCATCCATAACGCACATTTGGACAGTTAAAAGCAACGAGCTGTGAGAGTCAATTGCATGCAAAACTGTGCCATTGTCAGTACGATGTTGTTGCTGCTGCTGCTGTGACAAAGGCCTGGCCATGACTATGTGACGACCTAGGGATAAGAATAGCGCGATGAGCGTTGGCGGACAAACAAGGGCAACCACAAAATGGCCACCGCAACAGCAACAACAGCAAGCGTTGGCCATAAACGACATGTGCGGGTCAAAAAGGACGCCCCCACAACCGAGCAACAACCAAACAGCTGCAGCAGGAGAAACATCAACAGCAGCAGTAGCAACAGCAGCAGGATGATGATGATGATGGCGACAACTACAAGCAGCCAGGCCAATGAGCCAACCAATGAAGCCGCACTAAAGGCGCGCCCTCTAGGACCCTTGTCGTCTGCCGCCTGCCAACAACGAAAGAGAGCTCATGTTGTTGCAGCAACAGCAGCAGCAGCAACAGCAACAGCAATTGTCGTTATAAATGGCAGTCATAATAAGTGGGTTAAATGCCCAAGCGAACATGCCTGGCCAGAGACTGGGTCTCTGTGTCAGCTGGAAAGTGTGGAAAATGTGTGGCACAGGAAAAACAGAGGCAAACGAAGAGGAGTGTTGATTCGTTGTTGATTTTGTGTCTTGTGGTTGCGGTTGTGGTTGAGTGTGTAAGGGGCGCAAAACTAATTACCGATAGTTCAAGAGGTCACTTGTTGTCCATCGACAAACTCTTTAAATTGCAATTAAATGCCACTTGGCAGCCAAGGCGACGGCGGCGTCTTGCCAAGCTCAAGTAAAATTGAGCTCGAATTCGACCCGAACTGAGGCGATTATAAAGCAATCAAGTACTTAGCTTGCCTTGCCCCCGGTTGCCGTCTTGCCACAGCTTCCACAGCCACAACCACTGGGAGCACATTCACAGCATTCACATCATTTGCAAAATCATAATTCGCGTGTTAAGCGCGCATTAGTCTCACGTTGATTTATCACAGCAGGTACAACACAGCTCTCTAGAAACTGGGTCTGCGTCTGAGTCGAAGTCTGGATCTGGATCTGGCACTGGCTTTGACTCTGATTCTTAGTCTGGATCTGGGTCCTGGCAATCGCTGCCTGCCTGCCTTCATCTCTATTCTCCTCTCTCTTGCTCTCTGGCATGCGGTTTTAATAACCGAATTCGCAGCTAATTTCAAGCAGAAAGTTCAGAGCCAAAGGCATGTGGGTGCATGCGATGATGCCCTAGAGATGGCAGCGTGATTTGTTGCGTGAGGTAGGAATCTAGGTGTTAAGTATATAAAGTCTAAAATATTTGTAAAGTCGAAGCCTTTTTAGTCTTTTCTATATAAATATAAATTCAATAGAATAAAAACTAAACATAGTATGTTATGTTCAAATCATCATTTTTTATTAGCCGTCGATAATAAGATACTACAATAAAGTTTTACAAGTTAGAAAAAATTTAAATATAAAATATGATGTATGGTATGAATTCGAAACTCCGTTAAAATTTTATATTTTTAAAAAATGTTATTATAATTTATCTATCCAGACTATTTCATTTTCTATTGTTACAAAAAGCAATTATAACAATATAAAATATTTTATCTACTACAAAATGTAAAGAAATTTAATCTGGTATATTGCACACTATGGTATTTTTAAATGTAGGTCACCTAAAATTGTATTTTTTTTTAGTATTTTTGAGCAAAAATTAATTCAGTATATTTGAAAATTATTTTCACTGACTTGTTTTTAATGAATTTAAGTAACTTTATATCAAGTCAAATAATGTATATTTCATTTGAAATTGATGTAATCTAAACTAATACTTTGTAAAAAGGATTGAATAAATATAAATAGATCTCTTTCAATTTAAAATTAAAAGAATGTAAACATTACTAATACCTTGTAAATGTGATGTATTTTAAGATTACATTGTCCAGTAATCTGTTAAGATAAATATCTTTGAATACAATCCATTTAGTTGCTGTATCTGAGGTCTAGTATATCGATGCTTGACTGTATTGTCATACACATATGACTGCTGCATTTTAGTTTAAATGCAAAGTCAACTGGCTGCGTGGCACTTTTTTTTTGCCTGCCACATGGCTCATCTCTAAGGGGCATACATCAAGGCAGCGCCTGATGTTCGGTGTCCCTGCCCCTGCCCCTGTCTCTGTATCTGTATCTGTGTCTCTTTGGCTTTGCCAGCTGCGCATTCGTTAAGCCAACGACTTACTTTTTCGGCTGCTTCACAGCGGTGCCTCTTCCCCTCCCATCTGCTCCCTCTGTCCCCCCTCTTTATGAGTTTTGGCTGCAAAGTGGAGCAAATTTATGCCCAATTTCATGCGAGTGGCAAATGATTTATGCGACAGGCCGTTGCAATTGCCAAAAAGGATATGTGCGTTGATTTCGCCTGGCCCCAGGACAAATAACTTCATTACGTTTCTCTCTCTCTCTGTGAGAGCTTCTCCGACTTCATCTGCCTTTGTTTCTGCCACGGCAAAAGGTTGCCCCCTGTCTCCGCTTTGGGTAATGATGTGCCATGTTGTTGTTGTTGCTGTTGTCGATGTCGTTGCTGTTTGGAATTGGGTTTGGATTTGGTATTGGTATTGGGATTGGTATTGGGATTGGGTTTTTGGGATTGTAAAATATATGCAAGGCAAATCGCACGATTCTCGTGATGTTGCTCATATTTGGGCACCGTAACAAGCGATGCAACACGCGACAACAACAACAGCAATAGCTTGTGAAGAGCAACAACAACAGCAACAATTGCTGCGGCAACTAGCAGCAACAACAACGCGCGAAAATCACATTCTACTTATGGCGTGAATTTCGCGATCGTCTGTTGAGTATTTTTTCTGTATTTTTTCATTTTTTTTTTTTTGTTTTGACTTTGGCACTTGGCACAAACGAAATTCGATTCAAATTCCCAAATTTAAATTTAAATGCAACTTCGACGACAGCAGCAACAGCAACAACAACGACATTGAGGCAAGAAATTGGCAGGAAGTCACGCCATTTGAACCATTTGTTTGTTAACAATAAACCGTTAGTAACATGACGCTGATTACACATGCATCCATGCTAAATGACAACATTTATCATTAGGAGGACAGCAGCAATTCCAACATTAACAGCAACATTAACATCAACGGCAATAGTAATAGCAATATCAACTTGCAACAGCCACAGAAATGTGGCACCAACGATTTGCCGATAATTGCACAGCAACTGCATCGCAGTTTCAAACTCATTGGCAACTGTCGGCTTAAGGGATTCAATTGACAGGCATTGCCAATGCCCCGATCAAAATGCCCCTAAATCCGTTGCATGCCACAGGGTACCAGTGGTTGTGGTTGCTGTTGTTGCCACGCACTTAATTAAGACGACAAGTGAACGACCTTAGCTGTCAGTGCGGTGCATGTGGCAAGCTGTGAATTGCGCTCAAAATTGCTGTGGTTCAGCGTCTTAACTTATTAAATATGTGGTTTAAAGTGCAGCGGGATATCAGCTCAAAAGGCAGCTTAGCTGAGCGGAGCTAAGGCATGAGATACATTTCGAAGAGGTGTCTCAGAGGGGTCCTCGAAAATCCAAGCATACAGCAGTAATTTCTTAATTGAGTATCATTCTTTTCTGAAAAATATAGAATGAAGAGAGTGAAGTAGAAAGATACGAAATGATGCAATGCGTAAGATAGATTTCAGAATTGAAAATGAGTAAATAATATGGGCAAGAGAGAGATGCATCTTTAATATTACCTTACTTCTTAAATTTGGTGATTATCCTATTTAAAAATATAACAGGACTATGAGACACTCGCTACCTATTGTGAATAAAAGCAATCCAAAGCGGTATTTATTTCAAAATATATCATATTAATATAATACCATAAAATCTCATCATTTATGAATATTAATAATTTCTTCATAATTCTTTGAAGCGAGAGTGAGATCAGAAAAGAAATAAAAAGGAAAGCCAAACATATATTTCAAGCAATACGCTTCTACTTCAGCTGGTTCAACCCTCTTTTTGCTTTATCAATTCCTCATGAACAACTCTGCCGTCGTTTTGACAAACTGATGCGAAAGCCAACCATTGATTAGCCCCATAAAAAGCACACAAATCTTCAGAGCTGCAGATGAAGTTGAAGTTGAAGCTGGTCTCTCTTTCATGGCTTTGGCTTTGGCTTTCATGTCGAATCGATCAGCAACTGGTAAAAGAGAACAAGAACAACAAATAAAATATGTTTTGTGTATTAATAAAAGGCCAGCCACAACGATTGCACTTCACACCTCATTGAGATTGGCCATAAAGATGCCTTAATAACTCAGCTAAGCTGGACAACGATCCAAAGACGACGACGCCACGAAAAGGATGCCCCAAACGGAGGCATGCCTCTTCCCTCTCGACTCCTTCGTCTGCTGTCAGTATCGTTTATGGCTGCCCATATTTAATTTGCCGCTTCGCGTCGATGGCCAATTGAAGCGTTTCGATAAGGGGCCAAATTCATAAATATGAAAATGGCTTCATTTCGTGCTCGATTCGAACTGAAATCGTGTGTTGCTGCGATGCCTTTTGGACTGTGCTGCGTTGGACTTTGTGGACTGTGTCGATTCGCCCTTGTTCATATCGCTTAAATTAAAACTTAAATTTCAACACGCTACTCACTGCATTGGCGATACGGGGCCATATTTTACGGCCAAAGCATACACAATAACAATAACAGTAACAGTAAGAGCAGCAACAACTGAGGCAACAGTCAACTCAGTGGCAAGCTGACAATGGGAAAGGCGTTGCAGCTTTATCTGACAAATGCGCGTATATCTCGAAAGTTGTTGTTGATGTTGCTGCTGCCGCCGCTGCTGCTGCTGTTGCTGTTGCTGTGCTGAAATGTGGCAGCAACATTCAAAGCCAAAACGAAAACTGACCCTCACATTCATTTATCAATGCGTCTGAATATGTCGCCGTTGCAACGCGTTGGCCAGGAAGAAAGTGCTAGCTGCTAGCCGCACCTCTAACTAACAACAACGGTTGCTGCTTCATGTTGCTGTCGTCTCCAACAACAGCAGCAGCCAACAACGATCGTCGTCATAGAACCGAAGCCGGCTTGTCTTGATCTACCGCCGTCCAGTTGCAGTTTGCTGTGGCAGAGCGTCGGCTACTTCATCATCATCTAAAATGTGCGGCGCGTAGTCAAGGCCTGACATTTTTGAGTCGTTGTTGGGCGCTGCCATAGACAACAGCAGCAGCAGCAGCAGCAAAAAGGTAGCAACATCAACAAGAGCAACAATAACAAACAAACTGGGCGAGCGAAGCAAACGAAGCAAGCGAAGCCTCTCACAATGATTAATTGACTTTCAAAATTGCTGAAATTTTTAATTTATTATACGCGCCAAAGTGATTAATCAGTAGACAAAGCTGCGACCAAGGGAGCGACCAGCAGAGAGCTGGGCTCAGACTGGCCCAAGTAAAAAGGTAAACAGCAGCAGCAGCAGCAGCAACCACAGCAACAGCAGCAATCAGAGTCAACGGCAATGCACGTAGGCAGCAAGCTGCGGCGACGAGATTGAAAGTGCTGGACAGCAGCAACAACCACAGCAACAACAACAACAACCACAAGTGGTTTGCTTGTTTTTTTATGATGTCGCTGGCAATTCTTTTGCTGCGCATCAGTCAGCGTCAAAGACGTTTAAAGCCTTTAATTGCCGCCACTGTAGCGATGTTGTTGCTATTGCTGTCGATGTTTCTGCTGCTGCTGCTCGTCTGCAACATGTTGTTGGCTTAGCTTAGATTATTCAAAGCACTTTGATTGAGTTTAAAGCTACACACACACGATTCTTTTGGGGGGCGTGTCGTAAGTAGAAAACCCTCAATATGTGTATTAATTAAAGTGAGTGCAACAACAAAGGAAACATAAATTTACCAATAAGACACTTTCATTGTGTCGAAGCATACAAAACTTCAAAACCGTTAGTTTTCGGCTGCGTTCCGTTTCTCATTTCTTTAAGGCTTTTGATGTTTGGCGCACAGACACATTAACATAAATATGAGCCTGAGATAAGTGCGCAAACACACCCAAAGCGCCTCCTTCTCCTCCTCGAACAGATTTAGGAGAAGATTGAGGAGGAGACAAGGCGGCACATCTGCATCTGGAGGCCAAGACTCCTTGGCTCGCATTGACATGCGTTAGACAGCCAACTCGCGAGTCGCAGAGTTGAGAGTCGAGGGGCGTGACCTGTTGCAGCGCTGCAAAAAATAAAACAGCAACAACATAACAAGTAAGAAAACTGGAGAGAAATGTGATCGACTGAGAGATACTCACTTGAATAGGATCGATATCACACTCGGTCTTAAACAAATTTCCTAACTGCAGCTTTAAAATTTCGCAAGTTTTCTTTCGATTATAAAGCAGAACAAAGCGTCGTTAAATTCAGAACTAAATCTGCATAGAATCTACACAATTATTGTCACCAACTTTGGTGTCTAGTTCAGAAAAATATTTACATATTCTATGGTCTTAATATTTCGTTAATTTTCTTCCAATTTTGAATCAGAAAAAACGTTGTTTAATTCTGAAATAAATCTCCATAAAACCTATTCAAATATTGTCGCCAACTTTGGTCTCTAATTCCGAAGAATAAATATAGTTTGTCTGCTTGAAGATCTATCAACATTTTTCTTTAACACATAATCATAATTCCCTTTCTTACACTTCAAGCTAGCGGGTATCGAAAAGAGAAAAGTGCACTGCGCTTTGGAATCTCAATAGATAGATCGTAAACACAATTACGTTTTGCGGTCAGAGCAACATAAAAGTGGGTGTGGCACAAGCGCTGTGGTACAAACGCCGTCCACATATTTGACGCATCGCTGCAGCAACATTCAAATGTTTTGGTGCATCGCAGCTAAGCTAAAGATGTGCCAAGGCACTAGACGAGGCAATCAAATGAAGCAGCTTCATTGCCATGATCAGCCTGTTGCTGTTGGTGTTGCTGTGGATGATGATGTGGTTGCTGTTGCAGTTGTTGCTGCTGCTGCTGATGAGTAGGACAATATCAAGGCTTGTTGCCGTTGTTGATGGGGCCCAATGTTTCGGTCAGTTGCCATAACGAATCGCACAACACATTAAGGGTTGTCTGCTCCCATGCTCTCTCTCCCTCTTAGTATAAGCAAGTCAAGAGGCGGCGGCAAACAACGCGCAATTTATAAAATGTCTTAATTTTGTACGTTGCCATTGCCACAGCAACATTGGCAACAGCAACATTCGGGCGGGCGTCAAGCGAAAAACGCCGCAGGAAGGCGCAACTTGCAGAGAGTCCAGTCCGGTGAAGTTCGGATCGTTGCCAGTTGGCTAAAATGACTGACGCTGATGCCTGTCAGTTGGTCAGACAGCCGGCAACTTGTTGCTGTTGCTCTCACTGTGTGTGTGTGTGTTGCTGCTGTCGCCTTCATCAATTGTGTTGGTGCCGTGTTGTTGCTGGCGATAAATTGCATTTTAAGCGCATTTTCCCTGGCATTATTATGACTTTATAAACTCTGCGGGCTTTATGCCATCGCGCACAATGGGCACTTTGCATTCGCCGTTGTTGTTGTCGATGTTGCTGTTGTTGTTGCTTTCTCACCGCCCCATGCAACGCCTATTGCAAGCAAGGTGTGAGCTATTTTTATATATATAAAAAAGATATATATATTTAGTGAATATCCCTTTGATTGCCTCTGTGGAGAGTCAGGGAAGTAGAGACGGGGCTGGGCTGGTCCAATCGCTTGGCCACTTGATGTGCTGCTGCCATGTTGCCTCGTCTGTGCTCGTAACAAGATAATTGCTTAATTTGATTAGCAATTGTTGCTGCTGCTGCTGTTGTTAGTATCGCTGTTGTTGCAGCCGCCTGCTGCAGCTGTTGCTGTTGTTGTTGCTGGCGGCCAACGCACCGCTGGGCGTGCAAATTGCTAACAATTTTGATATTTAAATTATTGAGCCTCTTGCCAAGTCGAAACGCAACGCAACGCAACACAACGAAAGCGCAGCTCAAGCTGAACATCAACAGCTAAGGCAACAGCAACAACATGACAGCTCAATAAACATTCCATCAAGAATGGAGTGTAAAAATCCAATTTTCATAAGTGGCCGCCAGCCAACCATTCGACCAGCCAAGCCAACTGATGACCACTGACTACTGTCCACAGTTTTGTCCTCTCTTCCTCTCCCTCTCTCCTCTCTCTGTCTCTGTGTCCCCACTGCCCTCGTCCTTGTCCTCGTCCTTTGCTTTGCATTGGCATTGAGCAAAATGGCATAAATTAGCAACTGTTGCTATCCCGCGAGCAGCAGCAGCAGCAACAACTGCAGCACGCTGACAACCAGTTCCTAATTATGAAATGCACTTTTTATAAGTGCACTTAATTTGTCAATTATTCCAAAGGGGGAAATATACTACACACACACACACATACAGACAGAGCGACCTTTACCAAGCAAAAGGTAAAAATATAATCAAGGAAAAATGCAAAAGTCAATGGGCAAATGTACTTTGTGTGTACGAATTATTAACTCAAATTGAATAAGTAGCTCAAGAGCACATTTAAAATTAATTAGTTATATTTTAAGTACATTTAATGTGAAAAAAGTATGTAGAATAACATATATATAAATCTATTTATAAGCTAAGGATGCATTTAAAAGATAATTTTTATAAATATAGACGAATGTATCAAATCAGTTACGTAATAAACAATTACGCCAAAAAGTAATTATTTTCAAATATTTAATATTCGATAATCCGATAATAACAAGTTCTTGGTCTGAACCACTTCCAACTTCCGGCTATTGACGAATGTAACATATTTTTAATGATTATTAACAAGGTTCCAAAATAATCCTTTCATTAGATTTCATATGACACTGATATTTATGCCGCAATGCATAAATTTCTAGTATTGACTAAACATTGTCTTTTTTAAATAGAAAACAAATGTTTAAAAATAGTATGTTATATTCGTTTTTTAAGTCTTTAACTCAAGAATAATAATCTACTTTATATTTATATTACATTGTATAAGTTATTTCAGAAATTCATTTGATTCGCTAAAATGTTTTTTAGTTTCCTTTAGTATATTTTAAATGTTATATTATATCAATATACCAAATAAAGCCTTCGATATATTGTTACTATAATTGTAGACTATCTCGCAGTCTATGTTTTTAAATAATTTATGAAGTTAATGAAAGAGTACGTGCTCTTTTGTGAATTAAATTCTTATTTTTAAAATGACAGTCAAAAATTTAGAGATTTACTTTATTACTCATTTCATTATAATATAATATTTTTGTTAATTTAGTTAATATTTCTGACTTACTTTCTTCCTTTTGTTTAGCTGCTTGTATTTAATCACTTGATGAAAAATAGTTTCAGAAGCATAATGAAATTACCCACTAATCAGGTGAGTAAGATGATAGCTCTACTTTCATAAACTCAATGGCTGGCCATTTCTCAATTTGCCGCTACAATTGCAAGACTTTTTCGATAAATTTTGTGGGTAGCCGCAAGAGATGTGCTTAAATTTGATATTTTAATAAATTAAGCGCAACGAAACTAATGCAACCAACACCAGCCGTGACGGCTATTCGGGAATTCAAGAGGCCTCCAGAAGAGGAATCCACCTCCCCGCCCCTGATTTAGTGACCATGGAGATTGGAAGATCAACGATCCAGTAGCTAAAGTTGGGGCGCTGGCCACAGATGCCTGCCAACTGATTGCAATTTGAAATATTCAACGAGCGCTGAACAAGTAACAGGAACAAACGACAAGAACTTCTGTTTGGTCGGACAGATGGGCGGACAACTCGAGCAGCAGGTAGAGAAAGGGGAAGAGAGAGGGGTAAGGAAGCTATCTGGTGGTAAGGCGACCCAAAACATGATTGGCATTCGCCCAGGCTTAGAGACCCAATCCCAGTCGCTAGCTTGACCAGCTCAGTCGCCAGTCAGTGTAATGAGCACCTCTCACTCTCCTCTCTTTCCTCTCTCCCACACACCTCCCGCTCGTGTCTCTCTCTCTCTCTGTATTTGGGTATGCGAACCCACAGCAACGAACTTGTACCTACCTACCAGCACGATCAGCGATAAGTTGAGCCTCTGCTCATATACGAAATGGTTTTAAATTTTTCGTCTAGTGTTTGATTCTTATTAAAAGATTGGCGAAAGCATCTTACAAGCGCATGTCGTTTACCTCTTCTCCTAGAGACAAAAACTAGATACGATGCGCTCTTCCCTCAGCCAGCAGGCAAACCTAGCTCAACCCAACCCAAAATCCAAATCACACTCCATTCTCCCCATTCAGCGTAAAGGAGAGACTCCTGCATACAATTAGCCCACAACAATTTGGAGGCACACAAATGCAAAATGTGCTTGTAATTTATTTAAATCTCGCAACGAAGCATCAACAGGTCCATTTCCACTTCCACTTCAAATACTCTCTCGGCTCTTATGAGCCATAAGTCCAATCAGCTAAATAATCAGCAAAAAACAGCTAAACGACAAACAGCACAAGCTGAAGCTGAAGCTTAAGCTCTAAGCTGAAGCTGAGACTGAAGCTGAGGCTGAATCAAGGCTTGGCAAGGCCTCTTCCATTCATGCACTCTTGCCACTTGACATTGCCAACAGGCAACACAGACAACAGGCTCAACTCGCAACCGAAAGATGAAAGTCATGAGGCTTATATGTACTTTCCAAAGTGTACTGCCATTGAGTGGATAGTTTAGTTTTGTGTGCAATTCAATAATGACCAATTGAAGTTGAGTTTATGATCATTATTATCACATCGTAAAAACAGACTTTATTTCAGCTATCAAAGAGAAAAAAGCAATAGTTTATGTACAAATGATTACAATCGCTTTCATAAGTACTGAAATTGTACATGAGTATTATAAACTCATAACAACAAAAATTAGTGGAATTGTTGAATATTTGCAATTATGGTAAAAGTGGCTTTTATTCTATTTTTAAAGAGAAAAGTTTGAGTCTGTATGTTTGCACCTGTTCTAAGAAGAGTGTTAAATAAATAAATTAGTTTAATTCTATATGTATTAATATGGATAGCGATGGAAAGTTCCTTAAATAAACCAAACAAAATAAGAACATACAAACTTTATATAATTCTTTCTTAATGATGAGTTCGGAATGCTCTATTAGAAATAATCTTTTCATACAGATTATAAGGTAATTATATAAGATTATATACGTATAGTACGCTAATTATAAACAAACACATTACTTAACAAATACAATTATATTTTTATTATATTTTTAATTTCTTTGATTTCAAGATTATCTCTCAGAAATTTTCAAAGCAACATTTTAAAAATTTTTGAAAGATAATCTTGAAATCAAAGAAATTAAAAATATAATTATATTTATGCTGAACTTTTCGTAAAGATACTTAATATTTCTAACATTATATTGTTAATATTAAATAAGGATCCACAGACCCTTAAGTAACACCTTATTGTTATCTTGTCAGGCGACTATTAAACTCGAACTTTTTCTATACTTCCAGATATGTAAATTAGCTAGAATATGAAATGTTTCGAGATAATCAATAGGATTTTGAAGATACTTAATGTTACTTATTAGCAAATTAGATACATTTTTATTTATTTCCAGATGATCAATAAGATTTTTGAGGCACTTTTTGTTATTCATTAATACATTAACTGTACTTTAGCTGAGCAATTTAAGAGGATCCCTGCATCAGGGGATCTTGAGCTTTTAAATGTTACTATAAATGGAGAGAACCACTAATAAGTGTTATTTATTATTACGTCTACGAAACTCTAATTATTTGTAGACTTTTATCTTTGCAATTTAAGTAAATTTTTTAAATAGTTCAATAGGATCTTTAAACGAGCAGAAACTTGCTCTTCGTCAACTTGTTGGTTATTTATAGTTTCTAACAGTTTACAAATTGCTTCTCACGTGAACTAGACTTTTAATAACAAGAAACAGTCAATGCCATCCAGATGATACACGTACTCGTATCTTTTGCAAATTTATGTGGTCGACTCCAACTGTTGTGGGGCCAAATCATGAATGAAGCCTGCCCCAAATCGTCGTATAAGAGTATGTGTATGAGTGTGGAACGCAATGCAATTACTTATCACAGTTGGAGTTGGAGTTGAATCCGAAGCTAGCAGCTAGAGAGAACTGAGAGACTGGCATTGAAATTACTCCACAGTACTTCACAGGCTAACCGAATAGACGAGACCACGAGAGTTAAGTTTGAGTCTACGTATGCAAATGGCAAATGGGAAATGGCAAATGCCATGTGTCTCTCGTTCTCTAGGTGCTATGCTGTGCCGTGGACACGACTATTACCTGTCACATTGTCAGGTGATTGCGAAATTGTTGCGTTACGCCAGTGCCCAATGCCCATTGCACCAACACCAACGACAACGAAGACAACAGACAACAGAGCACATCGCACACATTGGCCCAATGGGCGCGACGGCCTTTAAATTTGTGGGAAACATCAACTGCAGCTAAGTGCTGGCCCATTGATGAGGGGCCCCCAGTTGGAAACGTGACTCGAACGTGACGTTTGTGCAAACAGGAAGATTCAACTGACAGCGGCAATAGTCCGCGGCAGCAACAGCAACAACACTGGCAACAGCACCGGCAACAGCAACAGTTGGCGCTCTTGGGACTCTTAGTCCCAAGTCCAAGTCCAACTCACTGTCACAGTTACAGACAGACAGACAAGAGTTAATACAGTTCAACTCAAGATGGAGCTGCAGTTCGAGTTGCAGTTGAAGTTGCAGTTCGAGCTGAAGCTGATCTGTAGTTGAGTTGATTGCCAGCGTCGCACAGTGGGATCGGATGCGTAGCTAACTAAGCTTCAAAATTTAATAGAATACTGTTAAGCTCAAAAATTGTTAAGATTGTAAAGTCAAAAATGATGTGAAAAGATTATTATTATTTATATATTAGGTTGGCCAAAAAGTCTTGCGGTATTTTTATTGAATTTTCAATTGTTCATAAAATTGGTTATAATAATGCGATTTAAGTCAAATATGCGCCGTTTTGTTCGATGACGAGTTCCCAACGAGATGCCAACTTCATAATGCCCCTCTTATAGAAGCTCGCTTTTCTATTGGCAAAAAACTCAGAGAGCCAATTTTCACAGGACTCTCTTGTGGCCAATTTCCGACTACCAAGGTCGTTCGCCATGGACAGAAATAGGTGGTAATCACTTGGTGCGAGATCCGGACTATACGGTGGATGCAATAGAACCTCCCATCCGAACTCCCGGAGCTTCTGGCGCGTCACCAAAGATGTGTGTGGCCTGGCGTTGTCCTGATGGAAGACAATTCGGCCTCTGTTGATCAAAGATGGACTCTTCTGCATGAGTGCTGCATTCAAGCGGTTAAGTACAGGTTCGAATTGAGCGTTTGGCCATAGGGGAGCAGCTCATAGTGGATGATTCCCTGCTAATCCCACCAAACACACAGAAGAACCTCCCTGGCCGTCAATCCAGGCTTGGCCACCGTCTGGACAGCTTCACCGCTTTTCGACCACAACCGTTTGCGCTTCACGTTATCGTAAGTGATCCACTTTTCATCGCCAGTTACCATCCGCTTCAAAAACGGGTCGATTTTGTTGCGATTCAGAAGCGATTCGCATGCATCCATACGGCCAAAAATGTTTTTTTGCGTCAAGTCGTGTGGCACCCATACATCTAGCTTTTTAATCCAAGCTTCTTCAAATGGTTTAAAACGGTTTGATGACTCATGCCAAGCTCTTGGCCGATGCTACGGGTGCTACTATGCCGATCTCTTTCGATCAATTCGGCGATTTTATCGCAATTTTCGACGACAGGCCTTCCGGACCGTGGCGCATCTTCGACCACCTCCGCACCAGAACGAAAACGTTGAAACCATCGTTGTGCGGTGGAAATGGAAACTGTATCGGGTCCATAAACTGCACAAATTTTATTGGCAGCATGAATTGCATTTTTGCCTTTATCGTAGTAGTACTGTAAAATATGCCGTATTTTCTCTTTATTTTGCTCCATGTTTGTGACGCTATAACTCACGAACGACTCAAGACAAACAACAATAAATCAATGTTAGCGCGGGAAAAGAGCTTTCCAAAAAGGTATCGCATGAACCGATTCGATAAATAAAACTAGAACTACGCGCTTGCAAAGACACCTATCGGAAATACCGCAAGACTTTTTGGCCAACCTAATATAATGTATAGTTAAGTAATAATAATTTACGTCGTGGAAATAAACTTATAAGGAAAACATACTAAACTTATCAATAGTTCAGAAAAGCTTATTCATATTACCATGACTTTCTATCACTATGAATATAAATACTTATAAACTAATGCAAAAGTGTCTACATCACTTAAGTTCCACTAAAATATATTAATTGTTATGTTGTATAATAATGTTTTTTTAAACTTTTATTATGAAAAAGTTTGTCTCAATTGTATCTTATTATATTAATATATTTTATTTGAGAATCATATATTGAATGAAATCATTATTTAGTAGTATTAAACTTATGGCCCTAAAAATTCAACACAATTTTAGAAAATCTATAAAAGCTTTATATATAATATATGGTAGATTAGAATGATCAAAATAATTATTGTATTTTTAATATTATGTTTCTTTGATAAGGCTTTTTGGTTATCAATTTAGCACTCGTTAATTAAGATTGTAAAGTTTTATAAACATCATAATTTTCAAAATTAATAAAAATGATGTCAACTCTTAAGGTCACTTTACGTCGAAGTGAACCACTGTGCCAACGTTGCTGGTGGTCAAGGCAAAAGGCAAACTGCGAAACCCAAATCCAAAACGGTATTCGCAAAATTACTCGTACTTAAACGTTTGTTATTGTTGTCGGTTGTTGGCCAACGACTTTGAATGCGTTCAAGCATCGACTGAGGCTGAGACTGCGGCTGAGACTCAGGCAGCGACTGCGACTGAAGTTAATGTTGATGTTGGTGATGTTTGGCAGAAAGCCGCAATGTCTGGGCCAAGGCGTTTTCGCCAAGTTTTCGACTTTATCAGGGCGCTTACATCATCTGTGGCGAACAGAGAGCAATGCTCAGGCTTTCAAATCATTTGCATTGTAATATTTTACAATTTGCCGAACCGCAGACTCAATGCGTAGGCCGAGATCAAATGGGCACCATGTCGAATGGAGTAAGCACAAAAGCTTGGTGTGTGTGTGTGTGTGTGTGTGTGTGTGTGTAATTGATGAAAGTCTCAAATCGCTATTAATGTCATCGATAACAACATGCTGAATGCTGACTGCAGACTGTCCGAGGAGAGAAGAAGAGGGAGGGAACAACTGTTGCATCTGCATGTGGTGGGTCCGTTTCTGGTGACGACCCAAGCTAGACGTTAGCACAGCGACTTGAGGCTCATAAACATTGGCGACACAAATCAAAACATGTCACAAACAGTTGCTACGCCTCAAAAATTCTTGGAAAGCGTTTTTCTTCGTTTACTTCCTGGTGCCAACTGTCAACATGTCTCGCTTTGAGCCCGACTAGGTTAAGTTCTTGTTCCCGTTCGCGTTCTCGGTCGCAGTCTCAGCCCTTTGGCTGATTTATGAGCCGCGTCAATCGCGCTCAAGCCTAAGTAGCTAGCCAAACAATTACCAAGTCATAAACGTTGCCCATAAACCGTCTCTCTGCAAACAATGTAACTGCATTTCTTCAACTCCATTTTCCCTTCAGTCTTCTCTCCCTTTTCACATGGGAAAGCGAGACACACACTCAGTCAGTGATCAGATGTCCTGTTTTCTGCTCACAGCCACAGCCACAGCCAACGCCTTTATTTCGGCTGTTGAACAAACACTCAAGCCCTAAATGACGGCCCATTGTATTAACGTGGCTTATCGCCACGAAGAAAGCCTTTTAATAAACCATATACGTGCATTTAATGTGCAGACCGTGAAGATTCGTCGACGCATTCTTCAACAACAACTAAATAATCACTAAAGCAAAACTTTAGACATGAGTAATATGAAAATTGAAAAAACATTTTAGCGCTGCAGAAAAATATATGAATACGTCTTTTTTGACGGATTCCAGGAAACAGCCAAAAGCCAGAAGAATTTCCAAAATGAAAAGAACGAAGAGTTGTTACACTTCTTTATTATTTTAAGTGTAATCATAAATTTGAAGACGTAATACAAGTAACAAATGTTTCTTTCGATAAAATTAAAATTCATAAAGTTCGCTCAAACATTTACATTTTGTTTATAGATCTTAAAAGTATTAATAAAACTAATATTATTATTATTAATGTTAATTAATTAATAATGTTTTGTCCAGGTAAAGTCCTCTTTACTATATTATGCCGATCCCCAGCTGCATCGCTCAGTGTTAACTGCAGCAACATTGTGAAGCCCAGCAATAACATTGGTAGAAAAATCTTTATCCTTAGCATAATGTAAAACACCTTCGCTCTTTAAAACTGCGTTTTATTAACTAACTTGACATTCTTTCCTAAACACAAAATAGAGTTTGTGACAAAATATAATCAGATACGTCAACCGCAACCAATTAAATTAGATCTGTAGTAGAGTGAAGCCAACACTACGTCCACATAATGTCATTACCTCTTTTTACAATCGAAAAAAAAGGATTTAAACAAATAAGTAAACAACAAATTAAATCGAAACCAAAATACTTAAATTTTGTAGTACAATTACCAGTATATATTTTTATAAATCTGACATCGTTACAAGCTTTATTTGTAAATTATAAATCATTCACGCCGGACGACGACAACGACCTGCATACACTTCAAAGCCACTTGGACATTGGGGCTCCCTGGGTAAGGTCCTTTTTAACACCCGATCTAGAAAACAATCCTCATTGCTCAATGTAAACGGTAACCGCAGCAAAGTTGTAAAGCCCAGCATTAACATTGCTAGAAAGAACTGCAATCTTAGCATATTGTAAAAAAACACCTCTTATTCAATCTAAGTTCTCAAGACTGACTACAAATGATTGCCAAGCTTTCTTCGCTTGAAATTTTAAACGAACAAAATTATCCTCATCTAATGGAATTAGGTTTATTCAATTTATAACAAATTCAAGCCGATCTGTGTCCATATAATGTCATTACGCCTTCTCAAGAATGCAGATCAAATTATAACAAGTAAGAAAGTTACAGTCGAGTGTGCTCGACTGTGAGATACCCGCTACCCATTTTTAATAAAGGCAAAATATTGCGGTATAATTTTCAAAATATACCGAAAACACTAAAAATACTAAAAATATACCAAATGATATGTTTGATATATCGATATAGTACACCATTCAAAATATACCATAGGCGGCACAATATACCAGATTGTTAGCCAAAGCAACTAAGACGCCTAGTAAGTAGGCGTTTTTGCCCATACCAAAGTATTTCTTTAATAACTTCCACAATTTTTATCTGATCGCAACCAAATCATAGCTTTAAAATTAGGCTTGTTATCCGTTTTTTTTTTTTTTGATTTGTGGGGGCGGAAGTGGGCGTGGAACAAACTTGATCTGCCTGCAAACATCAGAAATGTTGTCGAAAAAAAAATTATAGCTCTATCTCTTATAGTCTCTGAGATGCAGTGTTTCATACTGACGGACGGACAGACGGACAGACACACAGACGGACAGACGGACATGGCTATATCGTCTCGGCTGTTGACGCTGATCAAGAATATATATACTTTATTGGGTCGGAGATGCCTCCTTCCACCTGTTACATACATTTCCTGCCGGCACAAAGTTATAATACCCTTCTATCCTATGGGTAGCGGGTATAAAAAGTGTAAACAAATAAATAATGAATAAATAACTTGCCTTTTTTACTATAATTTCAAGAACATATTCTTAAACATCGCTGAGATCGTTACAAGCTACTCCAGCAAATTGTAACAACTCTGTAGTGTATTAAAATTGATGTGATGCGATATCTGTAAAGAGAGCCTGACGTGGAGACGTGCAACCGAAATGGCCCAAAGCGCGATACTCAACACTTTAAACAAGTTTTTGACACCGCAAACTGATTTGCTCAGTCAAAGAAAAGAACAAAAAAAAAACAAGATTCTTTTGAGCCATACATAAAATGAAAAAGGAAAACTTTTTATATTGGCCATTTCAATTATCTTAATGCACTTTAATATGAACAGGCAGAAACGACGTGAACTGAAGAACTGAAAGAAACCCTTTTTACCGTTTGCTGTTGGCTCTCTGACGCACCTTTTAGCCAGTGTCTGGCAGTCTTCTTCTCTACGTATGTGATTGTGATTATCAGCTAATAAGGCATCAATAAATTTTGGTAAGCAGCGAACTCTGCAGCGGCAGCAGCCGAAAATGCCATGAGGTCTCGGGATCGCCTCGAGATGATGCCGCAGATTGCGCCAGGCAGATTGCAATTAATTTGCAATAACTTTTGATAAATGCTCAAGTGTTGCCTTTTGTTGTTGTTGCTGTTCTTATTATTATTCTTCTTTTCCTCAGCTGGGTGTGTGTGTGTGTGTCTGTCTTTGTAAGCAGGAAAGTGGAATTACCGTCGCCCGATAAAGAGTTGACGCGATTAAATGCCAAAGATTGCATAAAGGGGCTCCATAATAACTACCGTTAACAATGTGAGCCACAAAAATCTTAAGCAACTTGGCTGAAAAGTTAACAATTCTTAAAAATTTTATCAACAGTAAGTACATAGTGAAAAGGATGTATTTAAATTTAAGTTAAAAAAATGAAATAAAATACAAATAATTAAAAGATATTGTAAATAAATTAATAATAAAAACTTAATTAATAATCTCAGCCTTTTCCAGTAATATTACAAGTAAGAAGTGAGCTCGACTGTGAGATACTCGCCATTCATTATGAAAGACAAAAAAACAAAACAATATTCATTTTAAAATATGGCAAAATTATTATACAACAAAAACTCTAAATATAGATTCAAAATATACCATAGAATGAAAAACATACCAGATTGTCTGCCAATACAACTATTACCCGTAGTAAGTAAACAAATCAATATTCAACTTTCGATAAGTTATAAAAAATCCATTTTAATTCGTCTCCCAAAATCTCACCACGGTATAGAAATGAAATGTTTTTAAAATTTATTGTCAAGCAATTGCACAATTTATGGATTACTTATTGATTTCATTAACAGCTGCTAAGTTTATAAGATGTGATGTAAAAAGAAATATCTGTGCATTCCGTAATTCCCTTTTTTGCAGCATACAAAAAAAATCTCAAAAAAAGGTAAGAAAAAACGATGCCAAAGGCTATATCATTTTATTAACTTGCCATCAAATTTTATATGCAGCCGCTAAGAAAAATGCCAAACGATCAGCATAAAAATCGCATGCGACAAATTTGCCAATGACGTTGCAGCAATGCGGCAAATGTTGCAATGTGGCAAGCAACGTTGCACAGTTTTCTGCTTGAATTGTGAGAGAGTACGAGAGTATGCTGGAAATTTGAAAAATGTCATCAATAAGCGAAAAGTTAATAAAAAATAATTAATTTAAGCGAGCAGCAACTGTTGCTGACTGGTCTGGGCGGGTCGCAGTCTATTCATCCGCATGTGGATGTAGCTGCAAGCGCATTTAAATTGAATAAAAGTCGCTGAAAAGCCAAACCAACTGACAACGCCTCAAAAACATTGGGGCAACAGCAATGGCAACTGTTGCTGTGGCAACAGCAACTGCTGCTGCTGCTGCTGCTGCTGTTGCTGCCGTTATGCGCTTAACATCTTGGCATCCAATCAATTAGTTTTTATGCGCTTCATTGCCAAGCGCTGGCTGTTCCTGTCCCAGGCAAGAGCTGGCCAAACCCAGAGAGCTCCCTTTCCCCCTCTCCTCGGACGAAGCTATGGCTAAGTCGTCAGCAGTGTCAGCAACAAATTGGCGAAGGGACAACGACAACTACAGCGACGACGATGATGACGACGACGACGACGTCGACGACAACTCGCAGCTGGCAACCAGCAGCTTTTGCCGCCAGCTTCTACTAAAACGTAATGCGCCATACTTTCTCAAAAAATAGCAACAAAAAAAGTATAAAATTGAGGGAAAAAAAAAGAAAGAAAACATCAAGAGCTACAGCTACATTCGATGTGAACCCAGAGTTTGGAACAAGTCAAGAGTGAGAGAGATATTCAAATGGCTTTCAAATGCCAACGAAATGTGCGCAACTTTTGCGGTTTTCAACGATTGACAAATCAATTTGGTTGCTTGCTGCCTCCTTTCGACTCGAGGTTTGGGGTTTCGAGGCTTTTGTTTGCACAAAATGCAACACCTGCTGGTCGTTGTTGTTGTTATTGCTTGTGTTGATTTTACTCGTAGCTTAGCTGAAGGCCAAGAATACCCGCTAGCTGACACCTAAGCAAACGAAAGACGAGTCGAGCCAAGTCAGTCGATTCAGCCACGTCGATCAAAGCCATTGCACACACTTGGCAAACAAATGTATGCGCATTGCTTTCCAGCACTGCGCGAGAGAGGGGAGAGAGAGAGGCTGGGCAGATCGACGACAAGCTGCATAAATGCATGAGGATGGGCTCAAGAATCGCATCTGCATTTTGTGGCCAAAACGAACTCGATGCCAATGATGGCATGCCATTTTGGCCATGTCATTGCCGCCTGTTGTTGCCATTTGTTGCATTTGCCATTGTTGCTGTTGTCCAAACACAACTGAAGTGTTAAAAACATTCCCATGTCAGGTATTAGCAATTTAAGTTAACCTCCGTCCCGCCAACGTTCTTGATTCTTGATATTGTATTTGGATTGACGCCAAGCTAACTCAACATATTTTTTTATCGCTACAAAGCATTGCAACAAAGTTTTCAATGCGTCGAAACTAATTTACCTGGCTTACCAATCAATTCTTATCGCATGCATTACTCTTTTAAAGATGTTGAAGTGCTATAAATTAACTTGTTGCAGTTCGTTGAATTTGACATTTTTGTGTTTGTCCAAAAACAACATTCCCATGTTGCTAATTTTTCCCACTTAAGTTAATATGTTAATGTTGATAATGCATTTGAGTTGTCGCCAAACTAATTCAACATTTCATTATTCTACAAAGTTATGTTACACTTTCGAGTTATGTCATCACTCTTAAGGTATCCGAACCTCATATAAATAATACTTGGATTTCAAGAGTTTGCCAGTTCTTCGCAAGTTCTACAAAATGGTGTACCTTCAGTTCCTCTTTCTCGTTCTGACTTCTCTCCTCTATCACGGAAGTGTCCAGGCTCAATATACACATAGCAAACTAATAATAAATGGTGCCAATGCAGCTCCTAAACTAATTCCGAATCAAGTCTTTGTTGACCAACACCTATCGGATTCAATGTAAGTGAAATTGAGCAAGTTAATCATTTATACCGCTAGTATTTCATTTATCACTAAAAAAAAAAATATAACATTTAGCAAAACAATAAAGGACGCAAATGATTTCAAGACTCAGCTGGCGAATGCAGGCGAGAAGCTCGTCGTCATTGCCTTTTTTGCCACTTGGTGTTCACCCTGCAAGAAGATTGAACCCAAGCTTAAGGAACTCGCCCAACAATATACTGACAAGCTTATTATACTCAAGGTTGATGTTAACAAGTGTGAAGACATTGCTATGGAAAACAATGTATCCAGCGTGTCCACGTTCCTGTTCCTAAAGAACTCCAAGAAGGTTGATCAGTTTTCCGGATCAAATGCCGCTAAACTGGCAGATACTATTGCAAAGCACATTTAAACAACGCATGAAATGTCTATTAATGGATTCTATATAACAAATACACTAACAACAAATTCAAGAATACCTCTAAAAGACAATTCACTTAACGTAAGAGTTGTTAAAATTGTTTTTACGAAAATGTAACATTCAAAATTAAATTAAATGCCTTTTGCATTATGGTTTCCACCCAAGATTGTGAGCATTATTTGGAACAATTACATTAGATTGATTTTTATGCTCAAGCGCAGAATATGGTTTTTTAAAGTAATAACCATTAACGTAAAGTTCGCCTAATACATAACAATTTAAAATTTAATACTAAATCGAAAAACATTGTAAAAGACAATAAAATACAAACTATAATGTGACAATGTCAAAAGGTGTACAATTGTACGACGAATACGCCATACAGTTTTACCGTTTCTTCCCCCTTAAGTTAACCTCTATACCGCCACCGTTAATATTCCATTTGGATTAATGACAGTTTAACTCAACTCTATTAAAAAGATACAGAAAACATTTTTTACTCTACTATTAATTATTATTAATCTATTAATTTTTTTTCTTTCAACAAAGTGTTCACCTAAGCTTCAAAGTTAATTTGCTAAAATAGCCATCGCTCTTATCGCACACATAAGTTTTCTAAATGTTTTCCAAACTTCATATAAATGAACTTGAATTACTTGCGCGTGCCAGTTCTTCGCAAGTTCCACAACATGGTTCAACTTCAGTTGCTGTTAGTCTTTCTAACTTCTCTTCTCTTTCAAGGAAGTGAGCAGGCTCAATATTCACCCTCCAATCGGATAATAAATGGAGAAAATGCAGTTCCCAAACAATTTCCCTATCAAGTCTATTTAGAAGGACGTATAAATTATGATTGGAAAACTAGTTGTGGTGGTGTTATAATATCAAATAGAACCGTCCTCACAGCAGCTCATTGTATTTCGGATTCAATGTGAGTCAAAACATTAAAATTATGTGAACAATTTTCAATCTTTATTCAATTATATCAAGCGATGCCCTTAAAATCTACTTTGGAACTGTCGACATAACCAATATTTATGAAACGGGACAACAACGTTTGATAGTAAAGCGAAAGAATATTATCGTTCATCCAGAGTATGATCCACACGAATTGCGGAATGATATAGCTCTGATCAGATTACCAGCCGAAATTCTATTTGATGAGTATATTCAGCCTGCTAAGTTGCCTGATCCAGACAAATTATATGATAACGAAATTGGAGTTGCTTCCGGTTGGGGCATATCTGATAGTAAGTGTGTAGAATAATCAACATTTCCAAAGGTCATATACTAAACTAGATATTCTTTATTTTAAGGAGATTCCTGGTATGCGACAAACAACCTACAGTACCTTAATGTAACTATATTCCCTTATGAAGACTGCAAACCACTTGTGCACAAATACAAGGGATTCCACGCATCATTCTATCCAACATCGAATATTTGTTTGAAGCCCAGTCAAGGCATAACATGTAATGGCGACTCTGGTGGCCCATTGGCGATTCGGAATGAAGACGGAACCAATACTATAGTGGGCCTCACATCATTTGGTTTGGAGGACACTTGTGAGCCTAATATGCCTGACATTTTTACAAGAGTCTCATCGTTTTTACAATGGATAAAAGAAAATGAATGAAAAGTTTGAGAAAATAAGAAAAATAAGTAAATAATAATCAACATAAAAGTAAATAATTTTGTAATGATTTTCTGTGTACAAAATTTTAAAATAAAAAAAATATATGTATATGGAATTTTAACCATATTGCGACACTTCTTTACGTTTGAGGCATGTTAACTATGATACGATAAATAAGTAAGAGATACCCGTTACCCATTTTGAATAGAAGCAAAACCGTGCGGTATATCAATAAAGTAAAACATTCGAAATATACCATATAGGTCAAAACATATCACATTGTAAGCCAAAGCACCAAAGACCCCGTCAAGACTTGACGTTTACCTACAAGACAATTTTATTACAGTCAATACAATTGGAATCATTCAGATATCTACTTCATTTGCAATCAAGATCAATAGTATGCAAGTAAAAATTTAAAGTCGATTAATATAAACAAAAATTGTTTTGTTCTTCTCGTTCCTTCCAATCTTAGGTCCACCTCCATACAGCTAAAGTTGATACTATTTTTGGATTGACACCAAGTTAACTCAACTCTATTTAAAAGATAACAAACAACCTATTGTCTGTATCTACTCTAGAAAATTTTAATTTTCCGCTTTCAACAAAGTCTTTTCCTAAGCTTCAAAGTTAATTTGCTAAAATAGCCATCGTTCTTATCGCACACATAACTTTTCTAAATTTGTCCCAACTTAATATAAATGAACTTGAATTACTTGCGCGTGCCAGTTATTCGCAAGTTCTACAACATGGTTAAACTTCAGTTGCTGTTAGTCTTTCTAACTTCTCTTCTCTTTCAAGGAAGTGAGCAGGATCAATATTCACCCTCCAATCGGATAATAAATGGAGAAAATGCAGTTTCCAAACAATTTCCGTATCAAGTCTATTTAGAAGAACATATAAATTATGATTGGCGACCTAATTGTGGTGGTGTTATAATATCGAATAGAACCGTCCTCACAGCAGCTCATTGTATATCGGATTCAATGTGAGTCAAATCATTAAAAATATCTGGTCAAATTAATACAATTTTCAATCTATATTCAATTATATCAAGCGATGCCTTTAAAATCTACTTTGGAGCTGTCGACAGAACCAATATTTATGAAACGGGACAACAACGTTTGATAGTCAGGAGGAAGAATATTATCGTTCATCTAGAGTATGATTCAAACCAATTTCTCAATGATATAGCTCTGATCAGATTACCAACCGAAATTCTATTTGATGAGTATATTCAGCCTGCTAAGTTGCCTGATCCAGACAAATTATATGATAACGAAATTGGAGTTGTTTCCGGTTGGGGAATATTTGATAGTAAGTTTATACAATGTTCCACATTTCCAAAGTTCATATACTAATCTAGATTTTCTTTTTTTTTAAGGAGATTCGCAGAATAAGCCAAACAATCTACAATATCTTAATGTAACCATATTTCCTTATGAAGAATGCAAACCACTTGTGCACAAATACAAGGCGTTCCACGCAAAGTTCTTTCCAGCATCATATATTTGTTTGAAGCCCAGTCAAGGCAGTCCTTGTCATGGCGACTCAGGTGGCCCACTGGCAATTCGGAATGAAGATGGAACCAGTACTATAGTGGGCCTCACATCGTTTGATATGGATGGCACTTGTGACCCCAATACGCCTACCATTTTTACAAGAGTCTCATCGTTTTTGCAATGGATAAAAGAAAATGAATGAAAAATATAAGAAAATAAGAAAAATTAGTAAATAATAATCAACAAAAATGTAAATCATTTTGTAATGAGCTTATGTGTAAAAAAATTTAAAATAAAAAAAATTACCAAAGGTTATATTTTGTTTATCGATGAAATTCAAAATATACCATAGAGGTTCACATTGGAGGCCAAAGCAGCAAAGACCCTGTTGCCTCCTTCTGCCTATTACATATGTACATACATTATATAATATGATTATGGGTAGCAGTATGCAAGTAAAAATTTAAAGTCGATGAACAGAAACAAAAATTTATTTCTTCTTCTTGTTTCTTCCAATCTTAAGTCCATTTCCATACAGCGAAAGTTGATACTATATTTGGATTGACACCAAGTAAACTCAACTCTATTAAAAAGATAACAAACAAACTATTGTCTGTATCTACTCTAGAAAATTTTAATTTTCCGCTTTCAACAAAGTTTTTACCTAAGCTTCAAAGTTAATTTGCTAAAATAGCCATCGTTCTTATCGCACATATAACTTTTCTAAATGTGTCCCAAACTATATATAAATGAACTTGAATTACTTGCGCGTACCAGTTCTTCGCAAGTTCCACAACATGGTTCAACTCCAGTTGCTGTTAGTCTTTCTAACTTCTCTTCTATTTCAAGGAAGTGAACAGGCTCAAAATTCACCTTCCAATCGGATAATAAATGGAGAAAATGCAGCTCCCAGACAGTTTCCTTATCAAGTCTTTATTGAAAAACATGTAAATTATGATTGGGAACCTAATTGTGGTGGCGTTGTAATATCGAATAGAACCGTCCTCACAGCAGCTCATTGTATAAAGGATTCAATGTAAGTCAAATCATTAAAATTATCTGATCATCTTAATAAAATTTTTAATCTATATTCAATTATATCAAGCGATGCTTTTAAAATCTACTTTGGAACTGTCGACAGAACCAATATTTATGAAACGGGACAACAACGTTTGATAGTAAAGCGAAAGAATATTATCGTTCATCCAGAGTATGATCCGCACGAATTGCTGAATGATATAGCTCTTATCAGATTACCAGCCGAAATTCTATTTGATGAGTATATTCAGTCTGCTAAGTTGCCTGATCCAGACAAACTATATGATAACAAAGTTGGAGTTGTTTCCGGTTGGGGCATATCTGATAGTAAGTGTGTAGAATAATCAACATTTTCAAAGGTCATACACTAAACTAGATATTCTTTATTTTAAGGAGATTCCTGGTATGCGAAAAACAACCTACAGTACCTTAATGTAACTATATTCCCTTATGAAGAATGCAAACCACTTGTGCACAAATACAATTACGCAAAGTTCTTTCCATCATCGTTTGTTTGTTTGAAGTCCAGTCAAGGCAGTCCATGTAAAGGCGACTCTGGTGGCCCATTGGCAATTTGGAATGATGATGGAACCAGTACTATAGTGGGCCTCACGTCGTTCGGTGTAAGCGAAACTTGTGAGCCCAATATGCCTGGTATTTTTACAAGAGTCTCATCGTTTTTACAATGGATAAAAGAAAATGAATGAAAAATACGAGAAAATTTGAAAAATAAATAAATAATAATCAACAAAAATGTAAATCGTTTTGTAATGAATTTCTGTGTAAAAGATTTAGAAATTAAAAAAAATACGGATTTTTTTAGCCTTTACGTTTTGAGACATGTTGACTATGGACACGATAAATAAGTAAAAAGGCTACAGTCGAGTGGGCTCGCGTTGGGAGATACCCGTTACCCACATTAAATGGAAACAAAACAGTGCAGTACTATTCTTAAAGTAAAATTAATAATAAACCACAAAAATCTAAACAATACCTCAGGCCATATTTGGTATATCGATGAAGTACTAGATTCGAAATATGCCTTAGAGGTCGGTCATATACCAGATTGTCAACCAAAGCGGCAAAGACCCCATTTGCAGTAGGGGTTTTTTAGCATACAAAAGTTGTTCTTTAATAATATCTACAACTTTTATCAGATCAGAATCAAACGCTTTTTATTTAGCTTTTGTCGATTTGTGGAGGGAAAGAGGGCGTAGAAAAAACTTGAAAAAAATTTGATCATTATAACCGCTGTAGAAAAGAAAATTATATTTCTGTCTCTTATAGTCTATGAGATATACGTGTCATACAGACGCAGGGACAAAAAAGACAAATGGACAGACGAATATAGCTATATCGTCTCGGCTGTTGAAGCTGATCAAGAATATATATACCTAACGGGATCGGATGGCTCTTTCTGCCTGTTACGTAAATTATATGATTATGGGGAGTAGGTATAAAAAGTTTTGAAAAAAAATTTACAGGATTTGAGGTACAAATACAAGACAATTTTATTACAGACAATGCAATTTGAATCATTTAAGATCTACTTAATTTGCAATCGAGTTGAGCAGAATGCAAGTAAAAATGTAAAGTTGATTAAGGGCGCTTGAAATACATTGAAAGTTTTGCAGCTATTCTTAAACGCATAATCTATAAAATTAATACAAACAAAAATTAATTTTTTCTTGTCGTTCCTTCCAATCTTAAGTTAACCTCTATACCGCGAAAGTTGATTTTTCAATTTGAGCTTCAAAGTTAATTTGCTTAAATGACAATCATTTTTATCGCACACATAACTCTTTTAAAGGTGTCCCAACCGTATATAAATTTACTTGGATTTTTTTCGCGTGCCAGTTCTTTGCAAGTTCCTCAACATGGTTCAACTTCAGTTGCTGTTAGTCTTTTTTAACTTCTCTTCTAATTAAAGGAAGTTAGCAGGATCAATATTCACCTTCCAATCGGATAATAAATGGAGAAAATGCAGTTCCCAAACAATTTCCTTATCAAGTCCTTACTGAAAAACTTGTAAATTATGATTGGAAACGTAGCTGTGGTGGTGTTATAATATCGAATAGAACAGTCCTCACAGCAGCTCATTGTATACTGGATTCAACGTGAGTCAAATCATTAAAGTTGTCTGGCCAATTTAATAAAATTTTCAATCTATATTCAATTATATCAAGAGATGCTTTTAAAATCTACTTTGGAGCTGTTAACAGAACCAACGGGACAACGGGACAACAACGTTATCGTTATTATATATATTATATATTATCGTTCATCCAGAGTATGATCCAATCCAATTTCCCAATTATATAGCATATATGATTGCCTGATCCAGACAAATTATATGATAACGAAATTGGAGTTGTTTCCGGTTGGGGAATATTTGATAGTAAGTATATACAATGTTCCTCATTTTCAAAATATTCTAGATATACACATTCTTTATTGTAAGGAAATTCCTGGAATACGCCAAACAATCTAAAGTACCTTAATGTAACCATATTCCCTTATGAAGAATGCAAACCACTTGTGCACAAATACAATTACGCAAGGTTCTTTCCATCATCGTATATTTGTTTGAAGCCCAGTCAAGGCATAACATGTAATGGCGACTCTGGTGGCCCATTGGCAATTCGGAATGAAGATGGAACCAGTACTCTAGTGGGCCTCACATCGTTCGGTTTGGAGGACACTTGTGAGCCCAATATGCCTGACATTTTTACAAGAGTCTCATCGTTTTTACAATGGATAAAAAAAATGAATGAAAAGTATGAGAAAATTTGAAAAATAAATAAATAATAATCAATAAAAATGTAAATAATTTTTTAATGAGCTTCTGTGTAAAAAATTTAGGAATTAAAAAAAATTACGGATTTTTTATCCATCTCTTTACATTTGAGGCACGTTGACTATGAACACGATACATAAGTAAAGTCGAGTGTGCTCGCATTGTGAGATACCCGTTACCCACATTGAATAGAAACAAAACAGTGCCATAGAGGTCATATACCAGATTGTCAACCATTTTTAATTTGTCATACAAAAGTTTTTCTTTAATAATATCTACAAATTTTATCCGATCAGAATTAAACGCTTTTTATTTAGCTTTGCGGAGCGAAAACGGGCGTAACAAAAATTTGAAACAAATTTGTTCATTATGAGCGCTGTCGAAAAGAAAATTATATTTCTGTCTCTTATAGTCTATGAGATATACGTGTCATACAGACGGAGGGACAAAAAGACAAATGGTCAGACGGACATAGCTGTATCGTCTCGGATGGCTCCATTTGCTTGTTACGTAAATTATATGATTATGGGGAGTAGGTATTAAAAATTACAAAATTTTGAAAAAAAAATTTACAAGACTTGAGCAGAATGCAAGTAAAAATGTAAAGTTGATTAAGGGAGCTTGAAATACATTGAAAGTTTTGCAGCTATTCTTAAACGCATAATCTATAAAATTAATACGAACAAAAATTAATTTTTTCTTGTCGTTCCTTTCAATCTTAAGTTAACCTCCATAACGCGAAAGTAGATTTTTCAATTGGAACTTCAAAGTTAATTTGCTTAAATGACAATTGTTCTTATCGCACACATAACTCTTCTAAATGTGTCCCAACTCCATATAAATGAACTTGAATTACTTGCGCGTGCCAGTTATTCGCAAGTTCTACAACATGGTTCAACTTCAGTTGCTGTTAGTCTTTCTAACTTCTCTTCTCTTTCAAGGAAGTGAGCAGGCTCAATATTCACCCTCCAATCGGATAATAAATGGAGAAAATGCAGTTCCCAAACAATTTCCCTATCAAGTCTATTTAAAAGAACATATTAATTATGATTGGAAAGGTATTTGTGGGGGTGTTATAATATCGAATAGAACAGTCCTCACAGCAGCTCATTGTATATCGGATTCAATGTGAGTCAAATCATTCAAATTATCTGACCAATTTAACACAATTTTCAATCTTTATTCAATTTTATTAAGAGATTCCCTTAAAATCTACTTTGGAGCCGTCGACATAACCAATATTTATGAAACGGGACAACAACGTTTGATAGTAAAGCGAAAGAATATTATCGTTCATTCAGAGTATGATCCACACAAATTGCTGAATGATATAGCTCTGATCAGATTACCAGCTGAAATTCTATTTGATGAGTATATTCAGCCTGCTAAGTTGCCTGATCCAGACAAATTATATGATAACGAAATTGGAGTTGTTTCCGGTTGGGGAATATTTGATAGTAAGTTTATACAATGTTCCACATTTTCAAAATATTCTAGATATAGACATTCTTTATTGTAAGGAAATTCCTGGAGTACGCCAAACAATCTACAGTGGTTTAACGTAACCATATTCCCTTATGAAGAATGCAAACGACTTGTGCACAAATACGAGGGATTCCACGCATCATTCTATCCAACATCGAATATTTGTTTGAAGCCCAGTCAAGGCTTAACATGTAATGGCGACTCTGGTGGCCCATTGGCGATTCGGAATGAAGACGGAACCAGTACTATAGTGGGCCTCACATCATTCGGTTTGGAGGACACTTGTGAGCCCAATATGCCTGACATTTTTACAAGAGTCTCATCGTTTTTACAATGGATAAAAGAAAATGAATGAAAAGTTTGAGAAAATAAGAAAAATAAGTAAATAATAATCAACAAATATGTAAATAATTTTGTAATGATCTTCTGTGTAAAAAATTTAAAAATTATAAAAATATATGTATATGGAATTTTAACCATATTGCGACACTTCTTTACATTTGAGGCATGTTAACTATGATACGATAAATAAGTAAGAGATACCCGTTACCCATTTTGAATAGAAGCAAAACCGTGCGGTACTATTATTCAAGTATACCACAAAAATACCAAAATATACCGAAGGCCATATTTAGTATATCAATGAAGTAAAACATTCGAAATATACCATATAGGTCAAAACATATCACATTGTAAGCCAAAGCAGCAAAGACCCCGTCAAGACTTGATGTTTACCTACAAGACAATTTTATTACAGTCAATACAATTGGAATCATTCAGATATCTACTTCATTTGCAATCAAGATCAATAGTATGCAAGTAAAAATTTAAAGTCGATTAATATAAACAAAAATTGTTTTGTTCTTCTCGTTCCTTCCAATCTTAAGTCCACCTCCATACAGCTAAAGTTGATACTATTTTTGGATTGACACCAAGTTAACTCAACTCTATTTAAAAGATAACAAACAGACTATTGTCTGTATCTACTCTAGAAAATTTTAATTTTCCGCTTTCAACAAAGTCTTTTCCTAAGCTTCAAAGTTAATTTGATAAAATATCCATCGTTCTTATCGCACACATAACTTTTCTAAATGTGTCCCAACTTCATATAAATGAACTTGAATTAGTTGCAAATGCCAGTTCTTCGCAAGTTCTACAACATGGTTAAACTTCAGTTGCTGTTAGACTTTCTAACTTCTTTTCTATTTCAAGGAAGCAGGATCAATATTCACCCACCAATCGGATAATAAATGGAGAAAATGCAGTTTCCAAACAATTTCCGTATCAAGTCTATTTAGAAGAACATATAAATTATGATTGGAGACCTAATTGTGGGGGTGTTATAATATCGAATAGAACAGTCCTCACAGCAGCTCATTGTATATCGGATTCAATGTGAGTCAAATCATTAAAAATATCTGAACATTTTAATAAAATTTTCAATCTATATTCAATTATATTAAGAGATTCCCTTAAAATCTACTTTGGAGCTGTCGACAGAACTAATATTTATGAAACGGGACAACAACGTTTGATAGTAAAGCGAAAGAATATTATCGTTCATCCAGAGTATGATCCAATCCAATTTCTTAATGATATAGCTCTGATCAGATTACCAGCCGAAATTCTATTTGATGAGTATATTCAGCCTGCTAAGTTGCCTGATCCAGACAAATTATATGATAACGAAATTGGAGTTGTTTCCGGTTGGGGCATATCTGATAGTAAGTTTGTAGAATAATCAACATTTTCAAAGTACATATACTAAACTAGATATTCTTTATTTTAAGGAGATTCCTGGAATTTGCCAAATAATCTACAGTATCTTAATGTAACCATATTCCCTTATGAAGAATGCAAACCACTTGTGCATAAGTACAAGGGATTACACGCAAAGTTCTTTCAGCATCGTATATTTGTTTGAAGCCCAGTCAAGGCAGGCCATGTAAAGGCGACTCTGGTGGCCCACTGGCAATTCGGAATGAAGATGGAACTAGTACTATAGTGGGCCTCACATCGTTCGGTATGGACGGCACTTGTCCGCCCAATACGCCTGTTATTTATACAAGAGTCTCATCGTTTTTGCAATGGATAAAAGAAAATGAATGAAAAGTATGAAAAAATTTGAAAAATAAATAAATTATAATCATCAATAATGTAAATAATTTTTTAATGAGATTCTGTTTAAAAAATTAAAAAAAAATACGGATTTTCTTACCCACCTCTTTACGTTTGAGGCACGATAAACAAGTAAAAAATTTAAAGTCGAGTGTGCTCGCATTATGAGATACAAACAAAACAGTGCGGTACTATTCTTAAAGTATACTAAATAATATACCACAAAAGACTAAAAAATACCCCGGACCATATTTGGTATATCGACGAAGTACTACATTCGAAATATACCATAGAGATCATATACCAGATTGTCAACCAAAGCGGCAAAGACCCCATTTCCAGTAAACGTAATTTAACATACAAAAGTTTTTCTTTAATAATATGTTATCTTCAACTTTTATCCGATCTGAATCAAACGCTTTTTATTTAGCTTTTGTCGATTTGCGGACCGAAAGTAGGCGTGTCAAAAATTTGAAACAAGCGCTGTCGAAAAGAAAATTATATTTCTGTCTCTTATAGTCTATGAGATATATGTAGGTGTTCATATAGACGGATTGACAAAAAGTCAAATGGACAGACGGACATGGCTATATCGTCTCGGCTTTTGACGCTGATCAAGAATATATATAACTAGTGAGGTCGGAGATGGCTCCTTCTGCCTGTTTGTTTTATGATTATGGGTAATAGGTATAAAAAATTATACAATTTTGAAAAAAATTTACAGGAAATACATTGAACGTTATGGAGCTATTCTTAAACGCATCATCTATAAATTTAATACGAACAAAAATTAATTTTTTCTTGTCGTTCCTTTCAATCTTAAGTTAACCTCCATACCGCGAAAGGTGGTTTTTCCAATTTTAGCTTCAAAGTTAATTTGCTTAAATGACAATCGTTCTTATCGCACACATAACTCTTCTAAATGTGTCCCAACTCCATATAAATGAACTTGAATTACTTGCGCGTGCCAGTTATTCGCAAGTTCTACAACATGGTTCAACTTCAGTTGCTGTTAGTCTTTCTAACTTCTCTTCTCTTTCAAGGAAGTGAGCAGGATCAATATTCACCTTCTAATCGGATAATAAATGGAGAAAATGCAGCTCCCAAACAATTTCCTTATCAAGTCCTTACTGAAAAACTTGTAAATTATGATTGGAAACGTAGCTGTGGTGGTGTTATAATATCGAATAGAACCATCCTCACAGCAGCTCATTGTATAAGGGATTCAATGTGAGTATAATCTATATATATATTATATCTTACCACTTTAAAAGAGATTCCACTCTTTCATCAAGGTATGCCCGTAAAATATACTTTGGAACTGTCGACAAAACCAATATTTATGAAACGGGACAACAACGTTTGATAGTCAAGAGGAAGAATATTATCGTTCATCCAGAGTATGATTCAATCCAATTTCTCAATGATATAGCTCTGATCAGATTACCAGCCGAAATTCTATTTGATGAGTATATTCAACCTGCTAAGTTGCCTGATCCGGACAAATTATATGATAACGAAATTGGAGTTGTTTCCGGTTGGGGCATATCTGATAGTAAGTTTGTAGAATAATCAACATTTTCAAAGTACTACTAAACTAGATATTCTTTATTGTAAGGACATTCCTGGAATTTGCCAAATAATCTACAGTATCTTAATGTAACCATATTCCCTTATGAAGAATGCAAACCACTTGTGCATAAGTACAAGGGATTACACGCAAAGTTCTTTCCAGCATCGTATATTTGTTTGAAGCCCAGTCAAGGCAGGCCATGTAAAGGCGACTCTGGTGGCCCACTGGCAATTCGGAATGAAGATGGAACTAGTACTTTAGTGGGCCTCACATCGTTCGGTATGGACGGCACTTGTCCGCCCAATACGCCTGTTATTTATACAAGAGTCTCATCGTTTTTGCAATGGATAAAAGAAAATGAATGAAAAGTATGAAAAAATTTGAAAAATAAATAAATTATAATCATCAATAATGTAAATAATTTTTTAATGAGATTCTGTTTAAAAAATTTAAAAATTAAAAAAAATACGGATTTTTTTACGTTTGAGGCACGATAAACAAGTAAAAAATCTAAAGTCGAGTGTGCTCGCATTATGAGATACAAACAAAACAGTGCGGTATTATTCTTAAAGTATACTAAATAATATACCACAAAAGACTAAAAAATACCCCGGACCATATTTGGTATATCGACGAAGTACTACATTCGAAATATACCATAGAGGTGATATACCAGATTGTCAACCAAAGCGGAAAAGACCCCATTTCCAGTAAACGTAATTTAACATACAAAAGTTTTTCTTTAATAATATGTTATCTTCAACTTTTATCCGATCTGAATCAAACGCTTTTTATTTAGCTTTTGTCGATTTGCGGACCGAAAGTGGTCGTGTCAAAAATTTGAAACAAATTTGATCATTATAAGCGCTGTCGAAAAGAAAATTATATTTCTGTCTCTTATAGTCTATGAGATATACATATATGTATGTTCTATGTTCATATAGACGGATTGACAAAAAGACAAATGGACAGACGGACATGGCTATATCGTCTCGGCTTTTGACGCTGATCAAGAATATATATAACTAGTGAGGTCGGAGATAGCTCCTTCTGCCTGTTTGTTGTATGATTATGGGTAATAGGTATAAAAAATTATACAATTTTGAAAAAAATTTACAGGAAATACATTGAACGTTATGGAGCTATTCCTAAACGCATCATCTATAAAATTAATACGCACAAAAATTACTTTTTTCTTGTCGTTTCTTCCAATCTTAAGTTAACCGCGAAAGTTGATTTTTCAATTTGAGCTTCAAAGTTAATTTGCTTAAATGACAAACGTTCTTATCGCACACATAACTCTTTTAAAGGTGTCCCAACCGCATATAAATTTACTGAGATTTGTTACGCGTGCCAGTTCTTCGCAAGTTCTACAACATGGTTAAACTTCAGTTGTTGTTAATCTTTCTAACTTCCCTTCTCTTTCAGGGAAGTGCGCAGGCTCAATATTCACCTTCTAATCGGATAATAAATGGAGAAAATGCAGCTTCCAAACAATTTCCGTATCAAGTCTATTTAGAAAGACGTATGAATGGTAATTGGACACATGGTTGTGGTGGTGTTATAATATCGAATAGAACCGTCCTCACAGCTGCTCATTGTATAAAGGATTCAATGTGAGTCAAATCATTAAAAATATCTGTCCAATTTAATAACATTTTCAATCTATATTCAATTATATTAAGGGATGCCTTTAAAATCTACTTTGGAGCTGTTGACAGAACCAATATCTTCGAAACGGGACAACAACGTTTAATAGTCAAGAGGAAGAATATTATCGTTCATTCTGAATATGATCCACACCAAAGACTTAATGATATAGCTCTGATCAGATTACCAGCCGAAATTCTATTTGATGAGTATATTCAGCCTGCTAAGTTGCCTGATTTGGACAAATTATATGATAACGAAATTGGAGTTGCTTCCGGCTGGGGCATGTCTGATAGTAAGTTTGTAGATTAATCAACATTTTCAAATGTCATATACTAAACTAGATATTCTTTATTTTAAGGAAATTCCTGGAAACCGACAAGCAATCTACAGTACCTTAATGTAACCATATTTCCTTATGAAGAATGCAAACCACTTGTGCAGAAATACAAGGCATTCCACGCAAAATTCTTTCCAGCATCGTATATTTGTTTGAAGCCCAGTCAAGGCAGTACTTGTCATGGCGACTCTGGTGGCCCATTGGCAATTCGGAATGAAGATGGAACTAGTACTATAGTGGGCCTCACAGCATTCGGTACGACCATAACTTGTGAGCCCAATATGCTTGTTATTTTGACGAGAGTCTCATCGTTTTTGCAATGGATAAAACAAAGTGAATGAAACAAATAAATAAAAATTAAAAACCGTATGATGATTTTAAAATTCTGTAGTAATGGTGTACTAGGTTTATGATCGTCGCAAAATAAATTGATATAGGATAAACTGCAATTACTGACTCCAAGCTAAAAGCAATTTTATAGCTTCGTCTAACAATGTTTTTCAATATAGAAAGTGATTCTATATAAAAGTTTAACATAGTATCGTTCACGCATACGAATAACCTATATGTACTTAGTTTAAGTCGGCGAATTTAATATTTTATTTTATTTGGTTGCAATGTTACAATCTCAAAATTTCTATAAATGTTTACCAGATTCTTGCAAATATTGATGACCGATTTTTTTCCAACTTTATTAAAAATAATTTATAAATGTCAAAAGAATACAACAGCACCTTTGTAGAGCCTATAATATTATATCAGTAAACCCATAATCATGTGTGGTCCCTATAAACTCACACTCAATTTATTTTTCTGTTTGAAACAGTTCGATATTTGGCTAAAATTGAAAACTAATGGAAAATAATTTGAAAAGTAAGCAAAGGTTATATAAATTCATATTATCTATTTTTGTCAGTGTGCAGCTAATTTGTGTCGCCTTCAATTTCGCTTATCGACAAAACTAATTTACGCCACATAAATCCATTGTCACTACCGGGTTATTATCGGATTCATAAATCTTAAAACCTTCCTCATATTGAGTACTGACTATAAATGAGGGAGTATTTCCTACGACTGTCAGTTCATCTTCAATAACTAAACATGGTTCAACTCCAGTGGGTGGTAATCTTTCTGACTTTTCTACTCTATCAACGGAGTACTCAAGGACAAACTCCACCAACGGAACGTTTTCTAAGCGCACGTCCTCAACAATTTCCTTATCAAGTTTTCATTGAACAACGTCAAGATTGTAAATGTGACCCTGCGAAAAGTTGTGGAGGTGTTATAATATCGAGCCGAAGTGTGCTCACATCAGCAAGTTGTGCTGGTGATTATTCAGTGTAAGTAGTCTTTAATTATAATCTAGAAAACATACTTTTCAATTTACAAATTTAGGGAAGCCCTCAATCTTTACTTCGGTGCAGTGGATAGGACAAATGAAAAGGAAGTGGGACAACAACGTTTGACAGTGAAGCGCAGCAATATTTTCGTTCATCGTGAATATGATCCATACCAACAACTCAATGATATAGCTCTCATAAGACTCCCAGTCGAAATTCGATTTGACGAATTTATTCAGGCTGCTCAGTTACCAGATCCTGAAAGCCTTTATGAAAATGAAAGTTGTATTGTCTCTGGTTGGGGCGACGGTTCAGGTAATTGAATATCATTTTGCAATTGAAACACTTATATATATTTCTTATTTTTAACAGGGTTTGCTATTTCACCTCGCCTTCATTACTCCAATGTTACCGTTTTGTCCAACGAAGAACGCAAAACAGTTGCTCACCATCATTGGACTGGAAAATTCTATCCGGCGTCGTGGATTTGCTCAAAGCCCCATGAATGCGGTCCACACACAGCAATCTCAGGAGACCCGTTGGTCAGAAAGAATGATGAAGGGTCAAATACTGTGATTGGTTTAATATCATTTAATCTTTCATCGAAGAAAAATCCAATTGTGATCTCCACAAGGATTTCATCATTTTTGCAGTGGATAAATCGATTTGAAGAAATCAATCCATAAATTATAATAAACATACGTGAATATTTTCATAGTCAAAGTGGCATTTTTTATTATTTTCTGTATAAGTAGAAGACCGAAAACTAGAGCAACAACAAAAACATATTACGGATCTATCAAATGTACTATTTATATCCACGGTACCTAAATGGGTAAAACGATAGTATAGCTAATGCGAACAGGCAGAAGTAGGCATCTGTGACCTCAAAAAATATACATATTGTGGATCAACGCCAATAGACGAAACGATATAAATGTGAACTTCTATCTGCCTTTTCGCCTGTCCTTATGAGCAACAACGTCCCAGAGACTATAAAAAGTCGAGCTTTATAGATTTTTTTGATAAAAACCTTAACTTAATTTCAAAGCTAGACTCGTGATTTTTCATACAAACAATAATAATAACAGTGTTAGTGATTTTTGATTTCTCAAATTAGATGCGGTTAGGTAAAAATCTTATAAGTTGATCAAGAAATAATGCTATACGGGCTCCAATTGTCGAATCTTTATTGCTTGAGCTAAATATATTTTGGTATATTTTGCACCCTATGGTACATTCTGAACTTGCAAGTATGTACCGATATACGAAATAAAGCTCTGGGTATATTTTAGTAATTTCTAAGGTATAATATTTATATATATTTTACCTATAATACCGCACTGTTTATTTTTTAAAATGACCAACGGGTATCGCACAGTCGAGCACACTCCAGTGTAATTTTCTTACCTTTTCCATTTATTTTTTAAAAGGATATTAAGCAATATTAACATACACTAGTTGCATAAATGATAATGAATATTAGAGCAGATTAAAACGCAGTCATAAAGATAAGGTGCACTGACAAAAAAAGACCAAGTTCTAAAATCAAAAACATTTCTCTTAAAAAATGTGTTCTGGAAATAAGACCCCTTTAAGAACAAATTCTTAAAGCTAAGAACATTAAAACTGATCAACAAACAACTGATTCAAATAACGCAACTAAATCATAAAAAGGTAAAAAAAAAATATATAGTAAAAAAAAAATTTAAAAAATAATTGAAATATAATATAAATAAAATAAAACAAATAAATTATAATTTAATATAATAATTTTTTTTTATCTTATAATAAGATTTTTGTTCGCAAACCAATGGGATTTTTTTCTTCTTATAAATAAGAACTTAGATCTAATATTAAATGTTCTTGAAGTTCAGATGTGTTTTCTAACATTAGAATTTCCATGTTCCTAACAAACTTTTTATACCATAATTCTTAGTGTCAAGACCAACCAACCTCTTTGATTTTAAAACTATTTTTCCTGTGTGCATACAATCTTCTTACTGAAGTATTTACATATTTGCCAAAGTTGTAAAAAGTCGTATCTATTTAAACAACTATAAATAACTCAAACTCACCTAACGCAATTTCAGTTGCACTACTATATAAGCATGGTGTTCTATTCGGATTTTTCAGTTGTTTTTTATCTAACAATTTTACAATGAGTCGGCCTAATTGGCAACTGATCATCGTCACATTTTTACTGTACCAAAGGAGTATTAGCGGCCAAGATACTCCTTCCAAACGCATTGTAAAGGGTTTCCCTGCAGAACCCAAACAATTTCCATATCAAGTATATATTTTGAATCTGGAGGACGGCCGCTCTCTCTTCGGATGTGGCGCTGTTATAATATCAAATCGAATTGTTCTAACAGCTGCTCATTGCATATCCAAAGAAATGTATGTTAAAATGTGAGATAAAATATTTAGTCCAAATAATCAAATTCTACAATTTGTTATAAAAGGAATACTATGGAAATTTACTTTGGAACTGTGGACAAATCTAATAAAAGGGAAGTCGGGCAGCAACGATTGATAGTAAAAGCAAAGAACATTTACGTACATCCAGAATATGACGACAATCAACTTATAAATGACATAGCTCTCATCAGACTTCCAGCCGATCTGCTATTTGACGAGTATATTCAACCTGCCAAGTTACCCGATGCAGACGAACTTTATGAGAATGAAAGTGCTGTAGTATCTGGATGGGGTCAAACAATTTTCAGTGGTAATAATATGATTTTTTAGGTCGAATCCATTTTCAAAATATTAATCTTTATTACAGGTCCACAATCCAATCATCTGCAGTATTACAATGTAACTGTGTTTTCAAACGAAAAATGTAAAAATTTAATGATCGCTGTTTCTAAGATTTTTCCGACTTCATTTATTTGCTTAAAACCAAGTCAAAGTACTCCATGTCATGGCGACTCTGGTGGTCCATTGGCAATTCGGAATGAAGATGGGAGCCACACTTTACTGGGTCTAACATCATTCGGTAAGCCAGGTTGCCCAACTAATTCACCTGGTGTTTACACTCGAGTATCATCGTTTTTAAAATGGATAAAACAATATGAATAAATGAAAAATTTTGTATTTTCAACAAAATACTATATCTATTTAGTAAGTCCTTGTTTTAATTAAGTAAAGTGTCCTAAAAACTGATAAATTGTAACGAAATCAGAGCATAAACAAAAATACCCATCTAAGTTTTTTGGTAGAACTTTCTTCTCTTAGTCTTCAGAAGATTGCTCAGTAACCCAACATTATTGTAAAATTTTTTTTTTTATAAATAAACTACTACTGTTCAAACCCAACAAACAAATATATTGTTATCCTAAAAATGTAAATTAGAAGCAGTATGTCCACACGTTTTTTAGGTTCAGTTAAATGGTTGTCCTTAAAAACTTTATTATCTGAATCAACAATTAAGTCTTTAGTTTTGTAAACAAAAATTAAAATCAACCAGAGATTTCAGTATGATTTTTTATCCACGACAAAAACGATGAGACTCGAGTATAAACCGAAGGCCTATTCGTCTCACACGCTCCTACGACAAATGATGCAAGACCCAGTAAAGTACTATGGCCATCTGGGTTTTTTATAGCCAATGGACCACCAGAGTCTCCCTTACAAGGTGAGCTGCCACTTGGCTTTAGACAAATATATGATTGTGGAACAATTTTAGGAGTTCTCGTCAATTCTTTCAGCTGTGTTGCACATTCATCAAGCGATAAAACGCCGACTACGTAGTACTTAAGAACAGCTGAGAGAGTGTTTGAAGCTGTTGGAAAATGATTATAAGAAATCAGTAATTTAAAATGCATATGTTAACGTACATTCTGTGAAGCCCCAGCCGGAAACAACTCCCATTTCATTATCATATAGATGCTTTGGATTTGGTAATTTGGCTGGTTGAACGTATTCATTGAAGTGCAGTTCGACAGGCAGCTTTATCAGGGCTATATCATTGATGAGCTGAGATCGATCCCAATCTGGATGCACTACAACATAAGATCGGCTTACTGTCACGCGTTGTTGTCCTGGTTCTAATGAATCCGTTAAATTTACAGCGCCGATAATAATAAAAAATGCAGCTCTAAGGCGGATAAACTTAGTTATAGTTGATATCAAAATAATGTAATGATAACTTACGCATTGTCAGCAATACAATGGGCTGCAGTTAGGACCGCTCTGCTGGATATTATAACGCCGCCACACATTGGAATCCAATTGTAATTCTTAGATATATACAAATATGTTTGGTAGGGAAATTGCTTAGCAACTGCATTCGAGCCATTCACAATGCGCTTCAGTGGATCAGATGCCACCTCATTCAGTTGATAGAAGAGAAAAGTTAGGAAAATTAGTTGCCACTTCAACGAAACCATGTTGAAAGGTTAAAGAAGAACTAAGTGTAATAGGATATGCTTCCGAGTATTTATAGCAACCGAAAGCAATTAGTTATGACAACTTTGTTGCAATCAGGAAAGAACCGTCACTGTGTATTAATTTTATTACCATTCCACGCAACTATGTTTCTTATATAATTAATTTTTGTAAATACAAGTCTTCTATAATATAGTACATTTATGTAAATATGATAAAAGACTATCGACAAATAAGTGATCTACACCTTTGTAATTATAATATTATACTTTCGACCTATAAGTGCAACTACTTAAGTTTTATAGTACATCTTTGTAAATAAGATAAAACTACTTTCGACTTAAAGATGTTTTGATAGAAGATGTGTGAGTTCTGATAGAACTGATAGCAGACTTTCGACCTATAAGTGTTTTATTATATAATACATTTTTGAAGTATGATATAAACCTTCGACCTATAAGTGTTCTATAATAAATTTTTCTAAATATGCCGACCTATAAGTTCAACTAAGTTTGTTCTATAATACGTGTTTGTAAATGTGATATAAGACTTTCGACCTATAAGTGTTATATTATACATTTTTGTAGATATGATAAAAGACTTTTTATCTATAGGTGTTCTCTCAAAAATTTGTATACCCGCTACCCATAGGGTAACATAACATTTTGCAAGTTCTAAAATCGAAAACATTTCTCTTAAAAAATGTGTTCTGGAAATAAGCCCACTTTAAGAACATTAAAACTGATCAACATACAACTGAACAAAACGCAACTAAATCATAAAATGGTAAAATAAAAAATATGTAGTAAAATAAAATCAAAAAAATAATTAAAATACAATATAAATAAAATAAAACAAATAAAATATAATTTAATACATAATATTATACTTTTCTATTCTCAATATTTATTCCCAATATTTGATATGTTTACTTTATATTTTTTAATATTTTTTTCTTGAAATTCTGTTATATTCTAGAAATTTGAAAATATAAATTATCTGCATTATTATTCAACACTTTGTACTATTTTACATATATTAATCGTTGTTTTTTAATATGTTGGTATATATTTTATTCTATATCCAGCATATTTTTAATATTATTGGTATTTGTTAGTATATTGTTAATGCTCTCGGTATATTTTTTTTTTTATTTTTTTTTTACTAAAGGTTTTTTTATTAACTTTCATGAATGTTTAAGCAATCTCAATCTCGCAGACTTCAAGAATTACTTCATACTTCCATTAAAATATGTTCTTCCTGAGGTATTTGTATATTTGGCCTTATCTTTTTAAAAATACTATAAATAACTCAAAGTCCACATTTCTACAAAATTGTTACACGCAAATAAATATCGTACATAACATTACGCAAGGGGGTTAAGCAAATGTAAAACATACTCAGTTACTCTACTATATATAACTATGGTCATGCCTTGGATTTGTCAGTCACTCTTTAACGAACAATTTTAGCATGAGTCAACTTATATGGCAGCTGATCATCGTCACATTTCTATTGTACGAAAGAAGTCTCAGCGCCCAAGATACTAAAAAAAATGTTTTATACAAACAATAATAACAACATTGTTTGTGATATTTGATTTCCCAAATTAGTTGCAATTAAATAAAAAATAATTGTTCGCGAAAAAGAAAAGATATAATGATATATTAATATGCACTGACGCGGTATTTTTCCATTCTAGCGGGAATGTTAATGAAGAATAAATCTCAGTCATATAGAATTGGTTTATACTATTATTTCCAATAGAAGAACTTCTTATTGAAGTATGTTAATTGTATATTTATCAAAGTTGTAAAATCGTCTTATCTATTTAAGTAACTATAAGTAACTCAAACTAACCTTACACAATTTCAGTTGCATTACTATATAAGCATGGTGTTCTTCTATTCGATTTGTCAGTTGTTCTTTAACTATCAATTTCGCCATGAGTCTACCTAAATGGCAGCTAATTATCGTCACATTCTTACTGTACCAAAGAAGTATCAGAGCCCAAGAAAATCCTTCAAAACGCATAAGATATGGTTTCCCTGCAGATCCTAAACAATTTCCATATCAAGTATTTATTATAGGTCTGGAGGATTACCACTCTAAAGGCTCATGTGGTGGTGATATAATAACAAACCGAATTGTTCTAACAGCTGCTCATTGTATACCCAAAAATATGTAAGTCAAAATGTGAGATAAAATATATACATATATAAAATAATAAAAATTTGCAATTATTAATAAAGTCATGCTGTTCAAATTTACTTTGGAACTGTGGACAGATCCAATGAATTGGAAGTCGGACAACAACGATTGATAGTAAAAGCGGAGCATTCTTTCGTACATCAAGAATATGACAACAGTCAACATCTCAATGATATAGCTCTCATCAGACTTCCAGCCGATCTGCTATTTGACGAGTATATTCAACCTGCCAAGTTACCCAATGCAGACGAACTTTATGAGAATAAAAGTGCAGTTGTATCTGGTTGGGGTCTTACATCTTATAATGGTAATACTATGATTGGTTATGTCGAACCCATTTTCATAATATTAATCTATATTACAGATCCGCAACCAAATCACCTGCAGTATTACAATGTAACTGTGTTTTCAAACGAAGAGTGTAAAAATTTAATGATCGCTGTTTCTAAGATTTTTCCGACTTCATTTATCTGCTTGAAACCAAGTCAAAGTACTCCATGTAGAGGCGATTCCGGCGGTCCATTGGCGATTCGGAATGAGGATGGAAGCCACACTTTACTGGGTCTGACATCATTTGGTATAACAGGTTGCCCGATTAAATCACCCGTTGTTTACACCCGAGTATCATCATTTTTACAATGGATAAAACAATACGAATGAATGAAAAATTTTGTATTTTCTAAAAATACTATAACTATTTAGTAAGTCTTTGTTTTAATTAAGTTAGGTGGAGCATAAACAAAAATACACATCTAAGTTGTTTGGTAGAACCTTCTTCTCTTAGTCTTCAGAAGATTTCTCAGTAACCGAACATTATTGTAATTATTTTTTTTTTTTAAATAAAATACTACAATTCAAACCCAACAAACAAATATATTGTTATCCTAAAAATATAGATTAGAAGCAGCATGTCCACACATCTTTTGTGTTCAATTAAATGATTGTCATTAAAAACTTTATTATCTGAATCAACAATTAAGTCATTAGTTTTGTAAACAAAAATTAAAATCAACCAGAGATTTCAGTATGATTTTTTATCCACGACAAAAACGATGAGACTCGAGTATAAACCGAAGGCTTATTCGTCTCACACGCTCCTACGACAAATGATGCAAGACCCAGTAAAGTACTATGGCCATCAGGGTTTTTTATAGCCAATGGACCACCAGAGTCTCCATTACAAGGTGAGCTGTCACTTGGCTTTAGACAAATATATGATTGTGGAACAATGCTAGAAGATCCCCTCAATTCTTTCAGCTGTGTTGCACATTCATCAAGCGGTAAAACGCCGACTAAGTAGTACTTTAGAATAGCTGAGCCAGTGTCCGAAGCTGTTGGAAAATGATTATAAGAAATCAGTAGTTTAAAATGCATATGTTAACGTACATTCTGTGTTGCCCCAGCCAGAAACAACTCCCATTTCATTCGCATATAGATGCTTTGGATTTGGCAATTTGGCAGGTTGAACGTAATCATTGAAGTGCACTTCGACAGGTAGCTTTATCAGGGCTATATCATTAATGAGCTGAGATTCATCCCACTCTGGATGCACTACAACATAAGATCGCTTTACTATCACGCGTTGTTGTCCTGGCTCTGTTGGATCCGTTAAATTTACAGCGCCGATAAAAATAAAAAATGCAGCTCTAAGGCGGATAAACTTAGTTATAGTTAATATCAAAATAACGTTATGATAACTTACGCATTGTCAGCAATACAATGGGCTGCAGTTAGGACCGCTCTGCTGGATATTATAACGCCGCCACAAGTTGCATACCATCCGTAATTCTTAAATGTATATAAGAATGTTTGGTATGGAAATTGCTTAGCAACTGCATTCGAGCCATTCACAATGCGCTTCATTGGCTCAGATGCCACCTCATTCAGTTGATAGAAGAGAAAAGTTAGGAAAATTATTTGCCACTTCAAAGAAGCCATGTTGAAAGGTTAAAGAAGAACTAATTGCAATAGGAAATGCTTCCGAGTATTTATAGCAACCGAAAGTAAATAGTTATAACAACTTTGTTGCAATCAGCAAAGAGCCGTGACTTTTTATTAATTTTATTACCATTGCACGCAACTACGTTACTTCTATAATTAATTTTTGTAAATATAAGTCTTCCATTTTTCTAAATATGATATTAAACTTTCAATATAAAAGTCTTCTATAATACGTTTTTGTAAATGTAATATAAGACTTTCGACCTAAAGGTGTTCTATTATATATTTTTGTAAATGTGATAAAAGACTTTCGGCCTAAAGTGTTCTTTGGCAAATAAGTGATCTACACTTTTTTAATTTACTACTGCAACTACTTAAGTTTTATAATACATTTTTATAAATATGATAAATTACTTTCGACTTAAAGGTGTTCTGATTGAAGATGTGTGAGTGCTGATAGAACATGATAGCAGACTTTCGACCTATTATAATACATTTTTGATGTATGATATAAACCTTCGACCTATAAGTGTTCTATAATAAATTTTTCTAAATATGCTATAAATCTTTCGACCTATAAATGCAACAAAGTTTGTTCTATTATACATTTTTCTAAATATACTATTATATAAACCTTTCGACCTGTGTATAAGTGCAACTAATTTTGTTCTATAATACATTTATGTAGATGTGATAAAAGACTTTCTATCTTTATGTGTTCACCTATACGTTTTTTATTTACATGTCATATTTATGATAAAAAACTTTCGACCAATAGGTAACTTTCTATCTATAGGTGCAACTAATTTTCTGTCCTTAATACATTTTTGTAGATATGATAAAATACTTTCTACATACACACATTATATACAGTTTTGTATTGACATATTATATTTATAATAAAATACCAATGAGTAGTTTCACCTTTCGACCAATAGGTACAACTACTTATCTTCTATAATACATATTTCTAAATATGATAGCAAACTTTCGACCTATAAGTGCTTTGGAATATTCAGCAATTTAAGTGCTGAATGCGAGGCTGAGAGTCCATGGGCGTTGCATGGCAAACGCATTGGCGAAACACGCCCAAAATTTGACACAGACAAAAGCCTAAACAAATATGCAAAGCCAAAGCCCACTCAGCTGGCAACAGCAACAGCAACAACAACATGAAACGTTTTGTGTCACAAAATATTTGAATGTAAAGTGCGCGGCTCCGCGCGACTTGCAACTTGAGAGTCTTGCAACTCTTGGCTTTTGCTGTCTCTATTCCTTGTTGCAGCCAGCCAAGTGGTGCAAGTGCCACCAGTTCCCCAGCCAACAGCATCGATGCCTTAACTGACGTGCGCCTGCGCGGCTCTTGCCTCCCCCCTTCGGCCCCCCGTGATTGTGCCCCTAGGTCGGATCACTAATTGGTCACGACAGCAGCTAGCGTTGAGTTTTGAAAAGCGAAAAGTAAAATCCATTGAATTTGGCAACGCTCGATTGCCATTTGTTGCTGTTGTTGTTGTTGCTGTTTGTTGGCCAGCTGAAACCTTCAATTTTGGTAGCCAGACAGCGAAAACAAAGCTGCCCCCAAAGACACCTGCCCCCCTTCACGTCCGCCTTCTGCCAACTGCCAACTGCCGCCTGCCTCTTGATGGGGTCTTAAAGTTTAACATCGCAATTGATTTTAGTCGTCAGTTTTGTGGGCTTTTGATTTTCGTTATTAGTACTGTTGTTGTTGTAGTTACTCTTGGCTATTGCTATTGCTTTTGTTGTTGCACTGATGGCGCAAACTTTAAGCATTCAACATTAAACTGTTCGATTAGATTTAGTTTGTTGCCTCTTTTTTTGTTGTTTGATTTTATGCAATGGGTTTTTTTATTCGCCTTTTTTTTTGCTTTGCCAAATTTATAAACGACTGCATTGAATTTTATTATCGAATATCAATTTGAATGCATTTTTAATCATTGTTTTATGTTGGACCAAATTGAAAATTATTATTCTGACTGTTATTAATTCAAATATTTATTGTTATTTAATAATGCACAATGCGCCATGACGTAACAGTCAAAGTGCACTTGCAGCTTACCGCTGCATAAATTGAATTTTAAATTACAATAGATAAATTAAATGCGGACAAAATACAAAGCGACCAGGAAGAATTAGAATTCATTGTATTGTTTTGGAAATAATACGTTTTTAATAAGAGCAAAATTAAGATAGATTATCGATTTAAGAATTTTATTTATGAGTTGGGTAATCATTTGCAGATTTAAAATATTGCTAAAGATAAATAAGTTTGACTTCGATTGGCTTGTTCTGTTAATCCTTTCAGAGCCGAGTTAAATAGCAGTGATTTTGCAAATATTTTAGGTGTTATTAAAAATAATATAGAAATGAATAAAATACTAAAACTAATCGACACTTTTCAAATGTTAATATGAACACCAAAAAAGTTTTTTAATAAGCTGAGAAAAAACCAAGTAAAAGGGCTAAACGAGTGTGCCCGACTGTAAGATACCCGCCACCCATTTTTAATAAAAGACAAACGGTACGTTAATAATTTTAAAATACTCCAAATTAATTTACTACAAAAATACTGAAAACGTACTGAAGGCTACATTTGATATATAAAATATACCATAAAGTGCAAATTATACCAGATTTTTAGTCAAAGCAACAAAGGCTCGTAGTAAGTGAGCGTGTTCTCCCGTACAAAAGTATTTCTTATATAATTATCCGATCTCTTCTACAGACATAACATGAAAGTCCTATCCTGTATTCTTAAGCTTTGCATGAACATAAGAACCAAATAGTTAAATTTTAAAAAGCACAAGTATAATTGACTTCAAACCAATTACTTACAATCCAGTTTAGTGTATTTCATACTGATGTACTATAATTTGGCTTATTCAGAGTTTTATTGATTCATTTGCATGTTGCGTTGTGTGCAGACCAACTAGTAGTATCGATCTATCGATACTTATTGACAGTCTTCCCAGATGAACATTAGTACACATACTTATAGTCTATAATTATTTCTTTTTTAGTTCGTTTGAAGTTTTCTTTAATTTTCTATTCAATTTCAATTGCTTCCTGATCCATTACCTAACTAATTGATACCTCCAAGCTACCTTGTTTTCTTGCCAGCACTTAAAACTGCAATGAATCAGGATACATATTAATAAAAACTTTCCAGATTTATCTCTCAAATCCCCAGTACTTCCCGATTGCTTTGCATATGCTCTGTCCCCCCTCCCCAAAACCCCCGTCCTCTTGATCTCCATTAAACAATCTGTCTGTTGTTAATGTAATTTTGTGATAATTTATTGGCTCGGTTGTTGCAAGCACGCAATAATCGAAATTTTCGGCAGTCGCCAACGGCAACTGTTTCCAAAATAATGGAAAAAAGAAGGTAGACAACGTCATTCATCAAATAAAATTTACTTAATGAAATTAATAAATAAATTATGATATAAATCTTGTTACAATCGCTGTAGCCTTATGAACGACGCCGCCGCCAATATTTGTTGGTGTTGCAGTTGCCGCTGTTGTTGCAACGACAACTGCAGCAACAAACAGCAACAGCAACAGCAACAGCAACATTTTTATTAAAAGCTCTAAATTATTGGCAGTCGCATGCGACGGCGGCAACAAAGCAAACGAGGCTGGACAACTGGACGAATGGACAACTTGCCACATGGAGTCGAGAGCCGAGCGTCGAGAGTCAAGCGTCGAGCCAAGTGGCCTGTGCCACATTAACGAGCAAATGTCAATTTCGCAGCAATCTTTTTGCAATTTTTGTGTTTTTAGTTAATAATTTTTGCTGTCCAACTGTCGGCAACAGCAACAGCCACAACCAAAGCCACAGCCACAGCCAAGGGGCAACAGTTGCTGCTGCTGCCGTCGTCGTTGTCAGCGATGCGCGTGCGCAGAAGCAACGACAACAACAACAACAGCATCGAACAACAGCAACAATACGTTGCACTTACGTAATGTGCTAAAAAAAATATTTGTGTATTGCTAAAATTAAGTTAATTTATATTTTTTGCTGTAATAATTTTAATTGGTTTTTCATCGCATTGCCGAGGGTAGCTTAGTTATGCTGAGACTCAAAATTTTATTTATTGTAATTGTCGATTGCGTAGTTGACAATATAATTTAGATGCCTATTTAAGTCGCTAGGTGGTCATAAATGTGTCAATGCAATTAGTGGTATAACAAAAATTTCTAAGGTATAACTATATAATAAAGATACTATAACATTTTAAATAGTTTTACAACTGAATTGATTCAAAATTTCTGCTTGCTTTTTACTCAGTTGAATATATATTAAGTATTCAATTAAAATTGTTTAGAACACTTCATAAATTAAAGTACTTTTTAGAACATGTTATTAGCTTTTTTTAATCTCTTCATAATTTTTAATATAATAAGAAGGAGACATATTTTTTGCAAACACTCGATACAATTATTAAACTGTTTTGAATAGAAAGAAGTTTTGAAAGCTTATCTCTTTTGTTATATTATGAGCTTAAGAATAAATTTTCTATCTTTATATAATGTAATTTTTTTCTTCATAAAAAAAATACCAAAGTAATTTAAATAACACATCTTTTTATAAAAGAATTTAATATTAATATTAATTTTGCAACTTAATTCATTATTAATTTCGGATTATCTATTATACAATTGAATCTACAATATGTTTTTTACTAAAATTGATTAGAACAGTTCATAAATTAAAGGAATTTATAAGAACTTATTTGTATTTTTCTTCAATTGTAATAACTCGTCAAACATTTGACATCAATATTAAAATATTGTCAGTCGAAAGCATTCCGAAATAATTATTTCTGTTCTGTGATGACTCAAAGAAAAAATTTGGTAGCTTTCATATTTCCAATTTAAGTAACATATCTTGGTTGGAAAGATTGGAATAATAATAGTAATAAGTAGGAAATTTCTCAGCTGAATTCATTCATTATATTTGTTTGTTCTTTACAGAGGTTATGAGCAGCTCTCAATCAAGATTGTTAGGGTATTTATACATCTAACTCACAATTTTGTAGTGGACAGTTGATAAATTTTTTGAATTTTCCGACGTATATTTTGTGATTTTTTGTTGCATTTTGTTGGCACGTAAATGTGTCAAATATTGACAATTTATATAAGTAATGCACATAGGTGCCTAGATAGCTGTCTAGATGAGGGGGCGGTTCAAGGGAGGTTTAAAGGGGGAGCGAGAGGGGGAGATGGAGCATAGGCGATAGGCAAGAAATATGAGTTAAACGCGTTTTTTAGGTCGATGCCAATTTTGTGTTTTTTTTTTCCTTCTGCAGTTTGCAGTTTGCCGTTGCTGTTGTTTGTATGTTGCTGCATTGCAATTTTGATTGCTGTTGTTGCAGTTGCTGTTGCCGTGGTGGTTGTTGCTGCTGTAAACAGGAGATTGTTATTTGCAACCCGCTGTGCGTACACCGCAAACTGGACAACTTAATTTGGCTAAAGTCGCTTGTTAGTGTTGCCAGCGAGCCTATAGAGTCATGTTGTTGTTGTTGTTCTTGCTGTTGTTGCAGTTGTTGTTGAAGTTGTTGCTGTTGCGGTTGTGGTTTCGCTCTGTGATTGCCGTTGCCGTGTTGCTCTGTTGCTGTTGCTGTTGCTGCAGCATCACTGTTGCACATATGAGTGCAGTGCAGTGCTGTGAATAAAGATGAAGCTTGCCCTCCTTTCCCCTTTTCCTCTTGCTCTTCTTCGCTGCCTCCCCCCCCCCTCGACAGTTCTACAGTTGTCAAAATGGCATTGGACAAGTTTATATAAATCTTTTTTATTTCCTTTTCTTTTCTCACTCAGCTTGTTATTGTTGCTCTGGCAATTGCTGTTGTTCTTGTTATTGTTGCTGTTGCTGTTGTTCTGGAAACGGCAACAATTAGAGGAACAAGCAGTTATCAAAGTTAATAGAACATTGCTATGCATAACCAGACATTCTTCTTGCTCTTTTTTTGTCAGCCTGGGAACATTCCTTGAGCGTTGTTTGGATTGGGAAATTCTTAGTGATAGTTTATTGGAGTAAGTTTAAATTGCAATTAATTTTAAAGTTTAGTCACTTCAACAAGCTTTATCAAATTGATATTTATTTTAAAGGAAGTTTTAGTTAATATGACTTTGTTTACTACAACTTATAAGCATATCTTCATATCATTGTATACTCGTAATAATAATATACTAAAATATTCGCCTGTTCTGCAGCCAATCCCATTATATTGAGAACTTCCTTTAAAAATCTTCATATAATATACTAATTTATCTAAAATACATACATAGATTCAAAAATCTACTTTTATTTATCAGTATTTATTAACTACATATAATTAAAAAAAAAAAAAAACTTAATAATTGTTTGTATTCTGTTTACAACTACTTCACTACTAAAAAAAAAAAGTTATAAATTCAAGATTTTGATATTAGTACACTAAAATATAGAAGTAAGTTTATTTCATTCTTCATTTTGATATCATTTGATAAGAGACCAAGCTTTTATTAATAGGACCTTCTAAGAAGAATGGTTCTAAAGAATGATTAGCGATAGTTTTACAAACTGAACTATAGGCTAATGCATTTACATTTAAGTACAAAGATTAATGGAATTTCGATTGACATGAAAATGTTGTAAGGTGTTTTTAGTACTTCATAATATTTCATTTTTAACCTCATCTAAAATATTCAAATTTGATCGTTTATATATTCAAACCATCATTTCAAGTTAATTGCCCTTTGCAATTTCACTATCAATTGCTAATGACTTGCGTTTATTGCCAGTTTGCCAGTGCTTAAAACTCACATCCAATTACTTTAACTAGTCGCGTAGTTTGCAGTCATTTGTTTTGCTTTTTTATGGTGTTGTGCGGTGTCTGGTCTTTGCTTTCGTCCTGATCGTCTATCATCCCTTTGGCCACTTTAATTACTCATGCCTTTTGATTAATTTGTTGACTTGCTTAGCTTAATAATTGCCACACGAGCAACGGGACAAAAAAAGAGATGGAAAAGAAAAGAAAAGGCAACTGCATTGCGGCGGCGACATTTTGCCATTTGCCACGCCAAGAGTGTGTTGCAACTTGGCTGCAGCTGCAGTAAGTTGCAACAACTGGAAAGTTGTCGCGTCACATGCAACAAAACGACATTTATCATGTTAACCTTTGAAGTGCATTTGTCTAGACGTCTTCAACGAGAGTTGCTGTTGTCGTTCATGTTGTTGGTGCTGTTGTTGCTGCTGTTGTTGTCGCACCGGCGTTTCCTGCCGCCAGTTATGACAGCAAACGGCATTAAATACAAAAAGCAAAAACACGCATACGGAAAAACATCAGAAAGCAACAAGGAATCATAATAATTTGTAATAAATTAACGCCTCGTGTGCACAGCAACAACCACGACAGCAACAACGACAGTAACAGCAACAGCAACGCCTAGGCAAAAGTCGGCATTGGGTCTAGGAGCAAGGATTAAAACACGCCCATGGCCCAAGCCCAGAGCACAGAGCAACTGCAGCCGCGTTTCCTCGTCATCTTCATTAAGTCAAGGCGCGTTGTCGTTGTCGACTTCACATCACAAACACACACACATGGAGACAGGTAAGTGGTGCCCAACTCCCTCTGGCCCATATCCTTTTGTCTAATTTCACGCTGTCGTCTCTCATCAAAGCCTGACGCGCGTCCCCGGCGAGTAATTCATCATTTCGCGTGACGTACTCGCCTCCAGCTTGCAACGGCAACAGCAGCAACACACACACACATACAGCACACACACACATACTCAACACACATACATAGAGACATAAATTCTCAAGTGCCAAATGCATTTTTTATATGCCTTTGACTTGCCTCCAACTTCTGGCAATGGCGTGACAATCGACGACGCGACGTCTCCAACATGTTGAGACTCAAGCTCAGTGCTTTCTGCTCTCTGCTCTCTTCTCTTCTCCACTTCTCCCCTATCGTTCTCCATCTCCACGACATACTCGTACTCCAGCGAGTCCATACGCCATGCTCAAGTCTCGGCAGCGTCGTTAGCTGCTAATTATTCAAATTAATTGTTTAGCTCGAAAGACACGCGCACGCGCAACTCAAACGCCAATCAAAGGCGACAGTTGCCCAGGCCAAAAAAAACACACAGTTGAAGCTTTTGCTCTTGCTCTTCCCATTGTTGTTGTTGTTGTTGCTATTTGATGTTGTTTTCTCCTGCTCATGTTGTTGCCGCTGTTGCTGTTGCTGTTACTGCTGACGTTGCTGTTGCCGTTGTTATTGCTTGCTCTCTTAACGACCTACGATTAAAAGTTGCTCCTCAAAACACAAAAAAAAACCCTTTGTGACCACTCCGAATGCCATTTTCCAGCGTTTTTAATTGAGTTGTTTGGGCGTCTCTGAAGCTGCCACTAGAGATGAGCGCGTGTCGTGACACGATTGACAGAGAAAAGGATTAAGGAAGGAGCTCCATATAGCTCAGTACTTTTGGGAGAATCCAGAAAATACATATTCATTCCAAGTTTTCGAGAAATCCTACTTCTGTGGTATGACAAGAATATCTTTTTATAAATATAGACAATTTCTGTTTTCTTTTTCGAATTAGAGTTATAACCCCTCCAATTTTCGTATTCTTTCGGACTTATGATTGTATCTCTGCTATAATATTTGGATACGTTAATGTTCATTATGTAAAATTAAGAAACAAATAACAGATTTTCTTAATTAAAAGAAAATATTTACCGATATTGTGTGACAATGGATGTTTTATATATTACACAAATTACAAAGAAAACATAATACAGAGAAACTTCATATTCCCACTTTAAATTTTATTTACATTGCAAAGAATTCAATTTAAGCTTTTGATTTTATTAGCATTTCAGATCATGAGTATACTCATATGCATTGAATATCTGAATATTTTAAAATTATTAGAAATTAGAAACGCCGACATAATCGACATAATCGATTAATTTAAATTTAAGAAAACTTACATAAGTATTCAAAAAACATTTTAATAATTATATTGATTACATTTTTAAGATATGTTCCATATCAGCTAGAAAATTCTGAGCCGATTTTTCAATGTCTCCACAAGTCTTATTTTTGGAATAAGCATAATAACATAATTAAACAAATAAATCTGGCTTCAGAGCGAACAAATATTTTAGACGAGTAATATGAAATATACTATTGAGTTAGGATAAGGTAAATTCCAAATAAAATTTAATTATTTAACTTCATTTATTTACAAATATTCCCAAATTAACAGACATTTCCATTGTTAACCTGCCGCTCATCACGCTGGCAACTCTAAAACAGTTTGTATGTTAATTCTGGATTACGAGTATATTTGGCAATTATAGTTCAGGCTGGGAAAGTACTCGAGTACCCATGCTAATACTCATACTCGCATTTGAATTCGTATTCGTACCCACTGACTGGGGCAGTTCCTTTCGAAACTGCCAAACAAATAGAAATGCAATTTGAATGCAAAGTTTAATTTTAACAGTTTTCGTAGTTTTGCGACTTGTTTGCAAGTTCCAATTTAGGTCGCCTCAATGGCATCGCCAGTTAGCTAGCCTGGGCAGATAGTTAGGTAGGAGCATATACACAGGTAGGTAGGCAGGTAGGTTGGGATACCTGTCAGTGTTTAGCAGCCAGTGGAACTGACAGTGGGAAATGCAAAATGAAACTCCCAACTGTCTCTCTGTCTGTGTGTCTATCTATGTGCTGTTGTTGTCGTTGATAGACTGCCAGCAAATTGGCTCTAATGGGTGTTAGTTTAAGGAGGAGTTTCAATATGCAACTGCCAATTTGAATTAACCGCAATACAATTCAGTTAATGCAATCCAAACTCGAAGCTGCTTCTCATACTTCTCTCAACTTCACAATTCGGGCAATTGAGTTGTTTTCCAGCATTCTTCTCATATTTTGCTGATAAAGGCAACAAGTCCAACAATTTTGTCTTTTTTTTTGTTGGTTTCTTTTGGGCAAAGGACGAATGCAAAAGCGAACAACGACAACTCCATTTATTTGCTTTAGCTTCAAGCAGTTGTTTTATGTACTCGTACTTCAACAAGGAGACAACAAAATTGGTTCGAGTGTGAGCTATTGATGAACTGCAGAATACCCTGTAAGAAGAGTGACAAGAAAGAAAGTAAAGAAGATGTCTTAGTCATCTATAACGATATTTCGCATGATTTCTATAGGTTATAGTATTTTAATATTATATAACATATTCAGATCCTCTAGCAATAGGATAAATCAAGTTTCAATATGCCTTGCTAAGAAATTCAGATTTTTTAAAAACTCATACTTTGATTTCTACAAAATTTAGTATTTAAATATTTCATAGTGTGAAAATTGGAATTCCATTAACAATAGGATAAATCTGTGATAAATTTCAGCAACTATGTAAGTTTTAATACAAAATTCTGTTTTTTTTCAAAAGCTATCGTTTATGTTGTATACGATAGTTTAACAAATGAAATTCCTTAAGTAAGTTTCAGCAATAAAGTTTTCATACAAAATTCCGATTCATTTACAAAGTTGTTGATTGAGTTCTATAGAAATATAGTATTATAACATATCATAGTTGAACAAATGCCATTTCTTTAGCAATAGGTCTCATAAAAACAACAAAAGTTTCCAACTAAAGCGTTTAGACGGATGAGAATTCTTCAAAGCAGCTGAGAGTGTTCGACTACTATATTTTATAGCACGTCAATTAACACCTCATATCGACTAATATACCGCCTGCTGATTATGTGATTGGTTTACAGGGTATACAAAAAAGTAAACTGGAAATGGCGACCACATTTTTTTGCTTCTGCCCAGCTAAGATTAGCATCGATTTCTGGCTACTGTTGTAGCGACTCTTGTTGAGGCAGTTGTTGTTGTTGTTGTTGTGGTTGCCGTTGTTGTTGCAACAACAGTAGAGGTTGCTGTTTGCTGTTGGTGTTGTCAAAAGCGGTTATTTTGGGCTTAAATGGTTTGGAATCAAGAAATGAAATGAAATCGGCAGGGATAAAAAATTGCTGTTTGGCCTCCGCCAAAAATGTCGACGATTATGACGACTTTTTGAGTCACAGCGCCAAAGACAAACAGACAGTCAGACTGAGAGACAGAGAGACGGACGGAGACAAAGTTGCAAAAACGACAACGAAAACGTTTTTGGGATAAATGTTAAAAGGAATGTTTATGCAAATTAGAAGCGATCGCCGCCGCATCTGTTTGATGTCCTTTGCAGAATGAATTGCTGCTGTTGCGGCAAAGGGAATGGAGGTGCCTCCGGCTGCTGCCGCTGCTGCTGCTGCCACAGATACTGCGCATGATAATGACGATGATGATGAAGTTTTCGATGACGATGATGAGATCAGAGAGAGAGAGCTCACAATAAGCGTTGCCAAAGCGATTTTTGGCAACACGAGTAGCAGCGACTCCGACTTTGGTATCGCATTTAATCTCTTCCTGGCAGCTGTTGCTGCCACTGCTGCTGCTGAGGCTGCCAAACGGTAGCCGCAATTTGGCATAACATTTGTGGCAGCAACAACAGCACAACAGAGACTAAAAGTCATTTGTTGTCAGTCTGAGCAATCGCAATCGAATTGCAATTATCATCGAAATTCAAAACATGGTAATTATCTGGCTTGTAATTAAGTTGGTTCGACCTTTTCCTTACAAGCGTCAAAACTTGTAAATCTCTATCACTAGAGTTTCCATTAAGAGAGAAACGCATTAAAAAAAAAAATCGAAATTGTTATCGAATCCGGCAATCGTTTAATCTATGCCGATCGGAATTGAATCGAATGTTAAAAACGTCACAAAACCATTAAACGAAGTCCGCAGCTCTTAACGCAGATAATTTGCGATCATTTCGCGTTGATGATGCCACATTGATGATGAGATGATGGCGCTGATATCGCGCCAGTTGCCAACGATAACGGTCTAAAGTCCACTCTCGACTCGGTGCAACCTGCCATGCAAATATTGTCGCAAAGAGAACCCAAAAAAATAAAAAACCTGCCACACGAAACCTGGCAACAAGAACGACAACAAGAACGTCGCAAACGACGACAACAACAACGTAGAAGACTCGTCGGCCTCTGTCCAGATCGTGTAGATAGTTAAGATCGCTTATCGAATTGAGTTATGGCAGAGCTAAAAGCCTGCCAAAGTGGGTTTTGATGTGTGTGCGTGTCACACACAAACTCACACACACACACACTCTCGCACACACGCACAACATTATTGCTACTAATTTGACGACCTTGCCACTTGCATTGCGTTTGTTCCAATTAAAATGCAAAACTAATAAATACTCGCGCCTCAAACACGTAATTCACTTTCAGTTTTCCAGTTTCCAAACAATTTGCACCTGCCACTTGCCAATTGCAATTGAAAGTAATCCGCAGAAATGTCGAAATGTTATCGAAATTCAAGTTTCAATTCAATTGGCAATTGCCAAAATAAAAAAAAATTATGCTTGTTGTTGTTGCCGCCCCCTGTGGCGCTCAAATTGAATATCGTGCCTGAAAGTGAAGTTCGCAACGAAACCTAAAGCTGTTATTCCTTTTCTATACCCGGTACACAAAGGGTAGAAGGGTATTATATCTTTGTGACTCCATCAAATGTACGGAACAGGCAGAGGAAGGCTTCTCCAACCCTAGAAAGTTCCCGATCAGCGCCGACAGCCAACACGATCTAGCCATATCCGTCTGTCTGTCTGTCTGTCCGTATTAACCCCTAGATCTCAGAAACTATAAGAGATAGTGACATATATTTTTTTTTCAGCAGCACTTATTATGTTTGCAAGCAGATCAAGTTTGTTTCAAATTTTTGCCACGCCCAATTCCGCCCCCTTAAATCGATGAAAATCAATTAGAAAACGTAATTTCGAAGCCATTGTCTTGTACAGACAATAATGAAATGGAAATTTGGTTGCGATCAGAAGTTATATATGAAGTAATTTGGTATGCTTTGGCTGGCAATCTGGTATATTTTACACTGTATGGTATATTTTGTTGGAGTACCCAACACACCTCAATACCCAATAAATAACATTTGGTATATTTTTAGTAGTTTTGAGGTATATTAATTTGGTATATTTTAATTTATTATCGCACTCTTTTGCTTTTCTTAAAAATGGGTAGCAGGTATCTCACAGTCGAGCAAACTCAACTGTAACTTTCTTACTTATTTCTCATTGCCTCTAATACGACTATGACATCCACTAATAACACAGTCTCTAACCGCTTTGTAAGGGCACTCGACGCTGGGCGGGCTCAGAGCCAACTCGAAGTTCCAAGCTCCGTTCACTTATGGAATCAAGCCAAAGACTCCCCCGCGAAGTCAACTCGAGTCGAATCGAGTCGAGTCGAGTGCAACGGTGAAAAGTCATAAGAGCCAGAGTCAAAGCCAAAATATGGTTTGTTTTATATATTTTTGCTTTTTTTTTGGGTTCAAGCTGTTGTTAATGGCATGGAAAAATCTCAAGCGAAACCATTTAGCTGCTAGCAAAACGACAATAAGATTGGCTTAAGTATCTTTTGGTTGCTGTTTTTGGGTTAGTTTTCTCATGAACGTATTTGCCGAGAGACAGCTAAAATAGAAAGATATGTTTAATCTACTAGATAGTAGATAGAAATGCGATATCATTAAACTGGTCACTTTCACCAAAAGCAAGAATACATTTAAATTTAAAAAAAAAATTTAAAAAGGTGACAATTTGCAGTTTACAGTCAAATTGTTGAAGTCCCTAAAGGCAAGAACAAAATCAATAAAAACAAAATGGTTGAAAAAAATGCAAGCTTCTGTCGAATTTTTAGAAGCCATTATTTAATTTAATTTATTAATTTTAAAAGGTCAATAAATAATCTAAATTAATTTTTATTTAACTTTTTATTCCTCCGTTCAATATAAATACTAAACTTATATGCTATTAGAAATTTACTACTATATTTATTGATCTTTTTTCTGATTGTAGTTAGATTTAATTAAAGTAATTTTAGGCAATGAAAACTTCAGTGGAGATGCTAGATATCATTTATTAATACTGGAGCACGCATTTAACTAAATTGATCAAAAAAATATATAAAAAATTAATAAATAAGCTCAATATTAAACTCAAAATAAATTTTTGAAAGGCTAAATTTTTTCTGTAGGGAATACAACTTCAAAAACAAGTTACAACAACAATTTATTGAAATTAGAATATAACTTCTTTAGTAAAGAATAAATTTCTACAATGATTTTAGATTGGCTATTCATTAAAAAATAAAAATATTCTTTATTTAAGAGTGCAAATATGTCTGAATTGAATTTAAAATGTCAAACCTCAAATCGATATTCTACATAGTCAAATTTAGTTTATATCTAAGAAAAGTAAATTTAAAATTGGTTGCATTGTATATTATTTCTGTCATACTAAATACTTTATATAGAATATACAATATTTAAATTCTTAAAGCATATTTTCAAAATATCTTTCACTTTATCTTTACCTCAATAATTGCTGAGCGATTGTAAAAATTCAAGGTTTCAAATTGAGTTGCTCAATATTTAATCCTCTAGCATTTTTTAATAGTCCAGCAATTTAACTTTTGTAAAGTGCTTCTCTAAGAGTAATAGAGAGTATTGAATTTCTTTGCGCTTTGAGAAAGTGAGCAATCAACTAAATTGAACGTTGAGCAAATGATTTTCTTTGCAACATTTGAATATCAAGTTGATGCTTTGATAATTTACTATGGTAGCCGAGGCAATTAATTTGAGTATTGTTAGCCATCCGAGGAGTGAGTCCAAAACACTGTGCTAAATGCTGCGAGTTGGCAATAAAACAAAACTGAAGGTAACACCAACAGTGCAACATTCGCCGCACTCGACACTCGACTATTGCTGTGGCAAGTTGCAGTTGCTGTTGCAGTTGCAGTTAAGGCTAAGCGTACCGCAGAGTCGACGAGGAAAAACAAGTGGCCATAAAATATAATAAAAGGAAGTGCTTAAAACTACCAACAACAACAGCAACAACAACAACAGCAGCAAGTTTGCGCTGGGCACTGGGAAGCTTGGTGTTTGGTACTTGGTGCTTGGTACTTGGAAACTGGGAGCTTGCAACTTGCAACTTGCAGCAGACGTTGCTGTGGCAGGACTCCTTTTACATAGTTGAGTGTCTGAATTTATTACCCGCGATCTAACACGATTTCTCGCACTTGTACCTACAATAATCATTATATTCAAACACACACACACACAGATACTGGCGTAGAAATTTACAAGCGCCAAAGCTTTTTGCATATTTGGCATGCAAGAGGAAAAACTGTTGAAGAGAAAAAAAGGTAACAAGTGCAGAGCCAGAGTGCAGAGTGCTCATGGCTGCTGCTGCTTTTGCTGCTTGAGAAACTGGTCTGATCTGAGCTGGAGATGCATCCCAGAGCACACACTAGAACCCATTTATGTAGCTCTATCTATACCTAGAATATGTCTGTGTATATATCTTCTATATAGAAGCGTAGTTAGAGCCACATGTGAGTGTATGCGTGTAGTTAGTTTATGTTTTATATAATTTGCCTTGGGCAAACCCTGAGAGATGCCACCATCATGCACAAACTGCAGTGTTGCATTAATGAGCAGCAGGCGGCAGCGACAGACTACAACAACAGCAACAACAACAACAAACACGAGAGATTGCAACGAAACAAATCTTAAGCACAGGGTAGACTAGACTAGAGTGTTGGCAAAACTGCAATTAAAAGAAAGTGTATTAAGAAAAATAAGTGGAGAGTGCAATCTGTAAAAGTTGCTTAATTACTTATCATTATTTCCAGCATTAAAATAAAACCTAATTATGTATTAACTTTAATTTTAATAATATAATATCTAACCTTTTTAAATAAATAAATAAAATAAAACCTTATTAAAGTTGCTTAAATTGTTTTATTACAATTCATTCTTTTTTTAGCAGCTTCCAATTTTTCGATTCATAATTTTCTTAAAAATCTTATGATAATCATCTAATGGGGATTTTTGCATATTGAAGTAAGTGTCACATTTAATAAAGTTGTTTATTGAAATTAAAGAGCTCACTTATTGCATTCATAGATTGATGACTTTTAAAGCTCTTATGTAAATTTCCAACAATTATCTTCGAAGTCGCAATATATATAACATAAAAAATAAAAAGATATTATAAATGCCAAATATTAGTCAACTTTGGTTAAGTTTCATTACCACAAATGCCAGAAGACATAAGTTACTATACGTTAAACTAACAATTGATATACTTCTAAAGCTTTTTTTGTTTAATTGGTAATTCTGATGATACAATATATGTATTAACGACAAAGCAAAGAAAGATTCTCGACAAATTCATACAGAAACAACATTTAAAAGAGAAGAAATGAGAAACAAATTGCAATTATTATAATTCAATTACAATAGTAACAATGTAAGATTAAGTAATGTTATAAGAAATATTATTAAGTTTTGGATAGAGGAATCGACCATGTTCTCTAAAATTGTCTTTCATCAGGACAAAAATATCTTGCTCATGCAAATTTCTTTTAAAAATATGAAATTTGTCTTGACTTACAGTAAGGATTTTAGAAAACTTTTTAAAGACTCGGGCTACACACAAAACTCCTCATTACAGCATATCTAGGAGTCTAAAAGTATCACAAGTATTTGAAGCAAGTGAATAATGCAGCAAAGTTGCCACTAGTTTGATTATTTTTTTGTAGTAGCATCTCGCTTGATTCGCTTGCAGGCCAAAAAACTAACTCACAACAGCAGCAACAACAAGAAGAACAACAACGACAACAAACTATGGAAGCTTGTCTATAAATATTTTGTGGCTGGCATCGAGATGGATGAGAAGGGGGGGAGAAAAGAGAAGAGTATAGTGTAGAGTATAAAGAAATTCAGGCATGAGATTACAATCGCTTGTAATAAATACCTTAAGTATCACATATATCAGTAACCCAAGGACGTGCATCGTAAGTCAAGCTGAACATTATTATTAAGCGGAGCCACCACCAAGAGCAGTCGCTGTAAAGTGGTGGAGAGAGAGAGGGGAGGGAAACTCAAGCAACTTGACTTACGTGCAACAATTTAACAACTTAATTATTGCTAAACTACGTCAGCAACAACAACATCCACAACGACAGCAGCAGCAGCAAGCGAAGCAGCGAACGTGAAAGACAACAACATATAGACATAAATAAACAACGGTGCGTATGAGTAATATTCGTGGCGGCAAAGTCGTGGCGAGGCTGAAATAATAATAATAAGGAGCCTGCCAAAAAGATTGCAATGCGCGATATACACAAAGATGATCATCAACAGCTAAAACAACAACAACAACAACAACTGGAGGCAACCTGAGCCAATTGGCTGCACTTTGAGAGGAGGAGGAAGAGGCAGAGGCATGTGGCAGGGATTGTGCAAGGAACGGAACGAAACGAAACATTCGCTTGTCATTGAGTAATCTATCGACAGCTTGGCCATTTAGTCACACACACAGACACACATACACATACATACACATTCTGAGCGCTGAACTGTGTGTGAAAATTAGCATAAAAACGCAATTTTTGAATATTAATGTGCAGTTTGGTTCGTTGGTCGTTTGGCGGTTGCCTGCAACATTAAATGCAACTGTTGCTGCTGAGCTGCGGCAACATCATCGCCACCGTCTGGGAGGCGCATTGCGTGCAAGGCCAATAAGAAGAAGCAGCAGACGTTGCCACTTGGCTTACTCGTTTTGCCAACTCGAAGTCGCAACTCGGTAATCAGATCCCCTCGCATTGATAACAAACACAACACTTGCTGTGGTTTTTGGCGCTATCGCATAAGTTGCATTCTGCCTTTTTGCATCTTTCACTTTTCTGTTTGGCACGCATTTGCTCTCCCCTTTCCCCTCCCTCCCCTGGAAACTCTAGATTAAGGATTAGTTATTATTGGACTGTTGCACAGCTTGAGAAATGTTTGTGTCATGTTTTTCTGCTGTAATCTACAAAACGCACAACTTCCCACTCGTTTACCTCAACGCCTGACTCTCTCTCTCCCTCTCTCTCTTTCCTTCTCTCTCTTTAGCTGTTTCTCTCAATCTTTCCCTATAATCTTTGGCTAATGCATTTCATCGACTGAAACAAGTCGCAAGCAACTGTTAAATGCTACTGTCAATTGTCAAAATATATAAACCAAATGATTTCGATAGTAATCAAACTAAATAAGCTTCATGAAATTAAATTAAGAAAATAAATACTTCAAAAAATGTTTCATATCTTTAAATCAGATTTCATTTCAAATTTGAATAGAGTCCAAGCAGTATTTTAAGCAGTGCACATAACACAGACAAAGCAGTGCAATTCAATTAAAAACAAAACCCCAAAAGTATGCAATATTATGTACTCACATAATATGTAGGAGAATAATAATATAGAAGAAACTAATTTCAATTGAGTACAAGGACTTCAACTCAACAATAATTAAATATTTATTATTTCAAAAAAATACAAATAATATTTGAGGAATCTAGGAAATAACTTTTTGACGGCATAAATTTAGAATTTCATTTCAAGATCTTGATGAATTTGACACACATACATACATATGTACATTTACCATTTAGTTATAGTAGTTATCCTACTCTTTTCTATTTGAAGGACTTATAGATAGATCGTGTTGCTTTACTAAATTATGAAGACTAGTATAAAAACATTCTCAGCGTAAGAGGAAACAATGATAATTGATAGTTTTTTTAATTAGAAATGTGTTCAGAGTACAAATATGCAATCACTGATATAGTGAGCTGAAATACATACTTATTTATTTGCATAACATTGATAAGCTGTTGCCAAAGCATTCGCAATCTTATCTAAAAATTATCTAAAATTGCTGGCGCCATCTATTGTGCAGTAGTACAACTAAGTAAGCATGTTCTTGGCTTCAATGTTAATTACTCTCAATGACCGCTAGGTGGCTCACACTTGTAGTCAAGACCAAAACCTACACAGCAGTGCAGAATTTTAAGCTAAATGAAAAGTAAACAAATTGCTGCACATTTCAATTAAATGTTTACCCGTTAAACATGCTTGATAAACAAACACTATTTGTATACTTTGCTGATACAAAGCAAAAAATGATATCAAATACGCTGCTGCTAGTCGAATATAGATTTCACCAGAAACAATGCAGTGTCGCGACGCTAACTGAATCATAGTTAAGCAGAAACTCGCAATGAATGGTTGTTGTTGGGGCCGGGGGCGAAGAGCAGATCAAACAAACAGAACGCGACGTCAAGTTCATTAACCCAAGCAAAACACGTTTCGACGAGTGCAGCAGCAGCAGCAGCAAGAAGAAGAAGAGGAAGAAGTACTTGCTGTTGTTGCCCAGATTTCACAAGGTAGGCCAATGACGTCGTCACAATAACCTCGCAGAGGTGGGAGAAGAAGAAGACGCAAATGTGGGTCAAACACTTTCACAAAATCCGCGCCAATTGCATTTGCCGGCGGAAGTCTCCCATCCCCCCTTTGCACTCTCCACAGACGTTGATTCAATCCACACTTGCAGTTGTGCAATGTGCGTTGTCTATGGGGGGTCTGCGAGAGCGAAAGAGAGAGAGAGACATTGCAGCATGAGCATGAATCATTAGCAAAAAAAAACACTGAGCGTGTGTTGTCTGTCACGAACGCCGCTAAAAGTTGTTTGGCGCCTCTTCACCCGGTTCTCTAGTGACCGCTCTCTCTTCATTTCTCTCTCTCTCTATCTCTCTCTCTCTTTGCAGTACAAAGCTCAGGTAAGCATCGACGTTGTGACGTCACAGGCGCGTTTGGAATTGGTTAATTTATGTTAATCGAATTATTCAATAGCATTCATTCACTGTGAAAATTGCAAACTTGACTCTACATATCAAACGGGTATGTGGAATTTATTATCTAGTTTGGCTAACATTGATTATATTAACTATATTAACTATATATTAGGTTGGCCAAAAAGTCTTGCGGTATTTTTATTGAATTTTCAATTGTTCATAAAATTGGTTAGAATAATGCGATTTAAGTCAAATATGCGCCGTTTTGTTCGATGACGAGTTCCCAACGAGATGCCAACTTCATAATGCCCCTCTTATAGAAGCTCGCTTTTCTATTGGCAAAAAACTCGGAGAGCCAATTTTCACAGGACTCTCTTGTGGCCAATTTCCGACTACCAAGCTCGTTCGCCATGGACAGAAATAGGTGGTAATCACTTGGTGCGAGATCCGGACTATACGGTGGATGCAATAGAACCTCCCATCCGAACTCCCGGAGCTTCTGGCGCGTCACCAAAGATGTGTGTGGCCTGGCGTTGTCCTGATGGAAGACAATTCGGCCTCTGTTGACCAAAGATGGCCTCTTCTGCTTGAGTGCTGCATTCAAGCGGTCCAGTTGTTGGCAGTACAGGTCCGAATTGAGCGTTTGGCCATAGGAGAGCAGCTCATAGTGGATGATTCCCCGCCAATCCCACCAAACACACAGAAGAACCTTCCTGGCCGTCAATCCAAGCTTGGCCACCGTCTGGGCAGCTTCACCGCTTTTCGACCACGACCGTTTGCGCTTCACGTTATCGTAAGTGATCCACTTTTCATCGCCAGTCACCATCCGCTTCAAAAACGGGTCGATTTTGTTGCGATTCAGAAGCGATTCGCATGCATCCATACGGCCAAAAATGTTTTTTTGCGTCAAGTCGTGTGGCACCCATACATCTAGCTTTTTTTTAATCCAAGCTTCTTCAAATGGTTTAAAACGGTTTGATGACTCATGTCAAGCTCTTGGCCGATGCTACGGGTGCTACTATGCCGATCTCTTTCGATCAATTCGGCGATTTTATCGCAATTTTCGACGACAGGCCTTCCGGACCGTGGCGCATCTTCGACCACCTCCGCACCAGAACGAAAACGTTGAAACCATCGTTGTGCGGTGGAAATGGAAACTGTATCGGGTCCATAAACTGCACAAATTTTATTGGCAGCATGAGTTGCATTTTTTGCCTTTATCGTAGTAGTACTGTAAAATATGCCGTATTTTCTCTTTATTTTGCTCCATGTTTGTGACGCTATAACTCACGAACGACTCAAGACAAACAACAATAAATCAAACACGTGTTAGCGCGGGAAAAGAGCTTTCCAAAAAGGTATCGCATGAACCGATTCGATAAATAGAACTAGAACTACGCGCTTGCAAAGACACCTATCGGAAATACCGCAAGACTTTTTGGCCAACCTAATATTTGCATTGTCTTGTATCAAAAATCGAGTAATTCAATAAGTATTACAAATAATTTTCAATTATTATAAAAATGGGGGGACAAATTTAATAAAATCACACACTATGATTGAATAAACAAAGAAACACAAATATTAATATTTTCAAATATGGAGAAAAATATTTCTGAATTCAGACAATTAATAAATAATAAATGATATTGAATAAAAATTTAAATAAAATCGTATAAAGTAATTTGAAATAATATTATATTTTCAAATATAAAGAACAATATTTAAAAATTCAGAATAAATCATATATAATAATTAGTATTGAAGACAAGTTTCATAAAATCACACCAAATAATGGAAAGAACAATCGATAACAAAATTTGAAATATTTTCAAATATGGAGAAAAGTATTCACGCAATCTTCAAGAACTCAAAATAATGCATAAATAATAAATGGTATTGGAGACAAATTTAATAAAAAGTAATTGAATGAGAAATCAAAAACAATTTTCAATATTTTCAAATATTGAATAAAAAGATAATTAAAAAATTCAGAATAAATCATAAATAGTGAATGGCAGAAACAAATTATATTTATATTTTGTTTTGCAGCTCTACTACCTAAACTTTATGCTGCTAGTTACTAACTTTACTTTTAAATATTTTTAATATTCTTAATATGATTTTTCTCTTTTATGTACAACAATTTTATTTCCAATACTTAACATATTTTCAATACTTTAAATATGACAGCTAAGTGATTATCGAAAAACAAACTCAAATTTTGTATTTTTAAAAAAACTTGATATATACAGCTGCAAAAGCTTATAATCTTTCTGTAGTAAAATAGCTGTTTATATGTTAAACAAACAAAATAAATAAATTTGAAAACCACAAATACATATCCACATATAATTCCACATAATTGCTGAGTGTTCGAATCATATGATTTGTATAGCATTAATGTGCTTTCAATAGTTTAAGATATTAAGAGTGTATAAAAGAGAAGAGTTCAGTTTGGGAAATTTCGAGGTCTAGTTATAAGAACTGTTCTGGAATGTGTTCTCTATATAATTTATTATTTGAAATAAAGAATTACTTGCAACTTGCTGCATTGTTGATGCTGCTGCTTTGGCAGCTGGCCAACTTTATAGTGAGTGTATCTACAGACTCGTGATGTCTCTCTCTCTCTCTCTCTCTTCCTGCTCCCTCCCCAAGCGCATTGGCAAGTGTGATCGGTGGCACGTGTGCCACGCAGAGGTCCAAATAGCTGTGCCTCCAAATACGCACACACTCCTTACATAGATACCAGCCAGATATACAGATAGATAGGCAGCTGTTGCAGTCACGCGGCTGCAACCACCGCATAACAATTGCAGATCGAAAAGTATCCGCTGGATACAATTTGTAAGCAGCAGGCATAAACTGAGTAGCTGTAAATGTAAATGTAAATGCTAATGTAATGCACGGCACGAGGCACAAAACTCACCCACAACTCCAGGCACAACTACAAATCAAATAAAGCCTAAAAATAGCCAACAACAACAAGAAGCAAAAGAGGCAGCGCAAAGGTCACCTTGAATAAGGCGCAAGTTTAGCTGGGAACCCAAAAAAAAAAAAATAAATGAATAACTCTGGAGCGGAAGAAACTGAGCGAGAGAGAGAGAGAGAGGAAGAGAGCGAGAGCGATTTGGGAGAGACTCGCTTTGCTTTCACAATGCCGTTTAGGCCATTTCGTCATTCATCCTGACCGGCAGCTGTTGGCAGCGACGTCGACGTCGCCGTTGACGTCGACAGCTGCTGCTGTTGTAGAGAGCGGCAACGGCTACAAAATCCAGCGGCGGCAGCAAAATTCCAACGAGTCTCGCGTGTAGCACAAACAGTTCGCAACGAGCGCGCAAACTGAACGGAACGTCGACGACCTCTAAGCTAACATAATAGCAATCCAGAGGCGCCACCGCAAAATCCATCCAACACATTCAACTCAAGTGAATTCCAAATAAAACCGAAAAAACCAAAAGTAAGCAAACGCAATAACAAATACAATCATAATCAAGCATATCATCGAAAAAAAAAAAAGTTCACAAGTGTTCACACCTAAGTTTGTGTTCACACCTGTGTTGCAAAAAGTGCATTCAACTTTCTGGCCAAAAACGCCCTTGGCCTTGTGCTAGGGCACTTCCTGTCTGCTTGCCCCCTTTTTACATTTGTTGTACTATATGAGAGGCACTTTCACTTTCGTTTTCCTTTCGCAACGCATGCGTCGAATTTTCCAACCCAAAAAACGAAAAACAGCTGTGCTGAAATTTTCTTTTCATTTTCCGTTTGCTGTGCTGTTTGACTTTCACAGAAGGTCATTTGATATTGCCTGTTCTGGCCTGGCCTAGTTGCTTGCAACAAGTGAACTTGTCCAGTGTTCCATGACGAAACCTCGATAAATCGCATGAAACTGTCACCAGAATGACCTCATATCAGTTATTTTAACTACGAATGTTTCAAGCAGTTCCACAGAATACAATCTCTAAAAAAAAACAGTACGCTGATTTACTGAAAAGAGTATGAAAAAGTTAATTTGTCTATGAAAACGTATAGCAATGTCCGCAGGGGCGTTTTCAGGCGTTTAATATTGAACTGACTGTTCCATTGGAACTCAGCATTCTCTAGGTAGATATTGCTGAAACTTCACTGAATAACTTCTTAGTGTTATAGCTGAGGAATTTTCTTGTAATTGAGATATTGTCATTGTTTCCTTTGATTTTTTATAATTTCTATATTAGGACAACTTGCTGAAACCCGTTAATTTTGTTAATTTGAATTGCGATAGACATCTTTAGTGATGTAGGTGATGTATTTCATTTAGCTATTATACAATTTGAACTTTTACTTTAAATTTCAACATTATATTACTGAAAGATCACAAGAATTAAATTTTCTCTGTTTGAATTCGTAATTTTTTCTGACATAACTTTTTATTGATATATCCACTGATATTTCATTAAGCAGCAGCTAAGACAAAAGTGTTACCTAAAGATGAATTTCAAGTTCATTTTAAATTTTTAGACTACTTTTGAAGAGCTGCTAAACAGTTCCAGTTGAAACTCAAAACATCTTGTTGTTTTCCGAAGTTGTATTAAATTAGAAAAGATATCGGCAAATTAATATTTCATTGATAAAAGTTATCTAGAGAAGAATATTAAGTTAATTTCAAACATGTATACTATTTTTTTCTATTTCTACTTAAAGATCTGCTAAAAAGTTCTAGTACAAACTCAAATCAACTTGATTCTTCTTGTAGCTGATAGAGAAGTTAATTTTGGAAAAAAAATCGATTAACTCTAGTCATTAAATTTCTCATACTAATCACATTTCTATGACCAGCTTTCTTGAAAATTAGTTCCTCATTATATTGAATCATAAATCGGTAAATAGTCTTGCAAAACAAGCGATAATCACGCTTTTTACAACTCAATTGCAGCTGTATTTCGAGTTGCTGGTTACGAGTTGTTATTCTGGTCAAAACCGCACACTTAATTAGAAAAACTCTCAAGTTCAGGGTAAGGGCAATACAACGAAACGAAGCTGAGTGCAATTTCTTAATTAGAAACGTGCTCAGCTCAGTGCTACAATAACATATATAATCGCTGAAATAGTTTACCCCTTTAAAGCATACATATATATTTGCATACTTGCCTGATAACTGATAAGCAGCTGCCAATTGTTTTGCAATCTTATCTGGGAATCTAATGCAAACATTGGCGTCCGACCTACTGAACCCAGCAATTGGAAATTGCGATTATGGAGGAGTGTACTCACTACATACGTCATGAAGTTTAAAAATACAGAAATAACGCAAATATTATTCATTTCTGGTATCGTAATTAAGTGAGCGTTGGATTAGCAATCGATTGTTCAGTGCGGTAATTAATGGAATGACTTATCGATTGATAAGGTAAACTTTATTTCCGATTCGAATGATGATTAGTTGAACATCATGATGAGGTTGTCATATCATATCAAGTGTCGAGTACTTCTGCGAAATTTCTTAGAAGGTCTTTCTGATAAAACACAACACCCATTACGACGGGGGTTAATGAGGTTTTATTAGCTCGAATGCCAAATTGAATTCGTGTGTGTGTGGCATGTGACGATGGTTTTCCGCCCCCCGCTTCTTCCTCCCCCCTGCAATTCATCCTAGAGTCGATCGCATATAAAGCGGACAGCCACGAGCAAAATAGAAATTATTAATAATAATTTGTTTGTGGCGGTTTTCGGCAAAAATGTTGCGTAGAGGTTTCACTACCATCAGCTATTGCTCCGGCTGCTGTTGCGTGTCTGCGATAGATATGACCTTCATGAAGGTTAAACAACGCCGACACATAGGTCTGTCTCCGTCTCCATCTCCGTTTCCGTCTCTGTCACTGTCACTGTCTCTGTGAATGATTGATGAATGAATGCGCGTGTGAGTGCCGCTGATTTTTATATTCCACTTTTACTTTCGCTTGGCATTAACCAATTCTCGCTAATTTGGATACTATACAAAAAAATAGAGAACTTGGGCATGTGACAAACACAAATGGAATCACACTGAAATCCCAAATGATTTGCGATATCACCAATAATAAATTCCCGCAATTCATTCGCTTGTGATTGAAGAAATCACCAAACACCAAACAACTAAATTTATTTACCTTGTCAGGGAATTCTGTCACCAGGGAATTTTGTGGCCAAGGAATTTTGTGGCCAGGGAATTCTGTGATCCCTGTGCTTAGCCTAGACATTAACCTTACTTACTTAAGTTATAATCATAATTCATTTCCATGCTAAATAATCATTCTCTCTTTCTCTCTTGTTTACTTAGCAATGGCCGCCGTCAAGGACAGTCTGTTGGCCCAAGTGGCTGAAGTGTTGCCCAGCTCGGGACACAAGGTCACCGTTGTGGGCATCGGCATGGTGGGCATGGCCAGCGCCTTCAGCATTCTCGCCCAGGGCGTCTCCAAGGAGGTCTGCCTCATCGATGTCTGCGCCGACAAGCTGCAGGGTGAGCTCATGGATCTGCAGCATGGCTCGAACTTCCTCAAGAACCCACAGATCACCGCCAGCACCGATTTTGCCATTTCGGCCAACTCGCGTCTGTGCATTGTCACCGCCGGAGTGCGTCAAAAGGAGGGCGAATCTCGTCTGTCGCTGGTGCAGCGCAACACTGACATCCTCAAGAACATCATCCCCAAGCTGGTCGAAGTAGGTGGTGCTCTTTCCCTTCTTTATACACTACTAATGTTGTCTTTATTTCCCCCTCTACAGTACAGCCCTGACACCATCTTGCTGATGGTTTCCAACCCCGTCGATATCATGACCTATGTGGCCTGGAAGTTATCGGGTCTGCCCAAGAACCGTGTCATTGGCAGCGGCACCAACTTGGACTCCTCCCGCTTCCGTTTCCTCATGTCGCAGCGTCTGGGCGTGGCACCCACCTCCTGCCACGGCTGGATTATTGGCGAGCACGGTGACAGCTCGGTTCCAGTTTGGTCTGGCGTCAACATCGCTGGCGTTCGCTTGCGTGAATTGAACCCGACTTTGGGCACCGGTGAGGATCCAGAGAAGTGGAATGAATTGCACAAGCAAGTCGTTGACTCTGCTTACGAGGTCATCAAGCTAAAGGGTTACACCTCCTGGGCCATTGGTCTCTCCACTGCCTCCTTGGCCTCGGCCATTTTGCGCAACACCAGCAGCATTGCCGCCATCTCCACCTCCGTCTTGGTATGTTACGAGCTTATTTCAGTATTTTCCTTATACTAATTACATTCCTCTCTCTCTCTCTCTCTTTTATTCAGGGTGAACATGGCATTGACAAGGATGTCTTCTTGTCGCTGCCCTGTGTGATCAACGCCAATGGCGTCACCTCCGTTGTCAAGCAGATTCTCACCGACACCGAGGTGGAGCAGCTGCAGAAGTCGGCCAACATTATGGCCGATGTCCAAGCTGGCCTAAAGTTCTAATTTAAGTCAGCAACAGCAGAAAGAACAAGCAAAGTATTCTTTGTCTCCACCAATGTTTATTTTTAGTCCATTTCTCAGACACATTATTTATTATTTAAAGTATTTCTTTTGGGTTCGTTACAAATAAATTTTAAAAACTTAAGTTTTATTCTTAAAGAAAACATCAACGATTTACAATCATTTATCAATTGTTAACTATAAAACTGTTATTGCAGTTGAAATTTGTTAAAATCTTGCAAAGTACTTCTAGAAATTCTAGTTAGTATGCTAAACAACCATCGCTACCTCAGAAACTAGCGTAAATCTTGAATGGCTTTGCACCACGACGGGCATTAGTCATATTTATCGCATATTTAAATGATTAAATCATATAGTCAAATTTATTATAATTGTATGTTGAGCACCTAGTTGTCTTCTCGCACACAATTAAAAACAAAAATTAAAATGATATGGATACAAAATGAATTCACAATGAAATATATCGATAACTATGCTATCAACTCCACAAACTTAAGTGTTCGAAAACTTCAATGAAAAAGAAATGAGAGTGAAGCTAGGCAAAGGCAAGTCGGATATTGAATACTCTTATGAATCAACTCTTGTGGTAACTTACATATGAATGAAGATGATTGAGTCTCGAAGAAACATTGAGAGATAGAGGGAGAGAGTGAGAGATAGAGACATAGAACAAGAAGTAGTAGCTTTTACTTATCGTTAGTCTTGGCTTCATTCATAAAGTAGATAATAATATAATCACCATATGTCTACCAAATCATTTGAGAGCATGGCATAGCAAAGTTGAAACTAAATTCAAGTTTATAACAAATTTAGGAGAAGAGATAATCAAATACTCATACTTGCAACATTTTCTTCTTGAAGAAATATCTAACTTTTTCCTACATGAACCAGAAGTTACTTGATATATGTATGTGATCTATGATATGATATATGTTATGATCTTCTACGATCTGTCACAGATTGGCTTAAAGACACTTGCAGCAGGCTTCTTAAATACCTTGAAAGAAATCACAAATTATATATTAGTAAAACTGAAGCTTCATTCTTATCATTGTTATGTCAACTATATGACAAATTCATCCAATCTTGTCAGCTTCAATATATGTGCTGTCTATAAAGGTCTTTTCTACAACATGTTTCAACTAGATATCTTAAAGACTAAGCTTGTCAAAAAATGAACGGCAGCTTTTCAATGAATGAACTAAATATCTTGAAAACCAAGACTGTAGTTTGTCAAGAAGTTAACAGACAGACAGACAGCCGGATTTTCATAGTGTATTTCACATTTGATAGCCAAATGATGTGCCTACAAGTAGCGCAAGCCAAGCGTTTGCTTGTTGAGGCACGATTCGACACGATAATCAATCGACTTGTAGATAGATAGCCCAACGAGTGTTATCTTAAGCGACAGAAAGCGCTTATCTATGTGACAATTGCGGGGCGAGACGTAAGCCAGACACTTTTTCAATTCCAAGATTCGACTCCAATTGAGTCGAACGTGCAAAATGCCGAATAAAGCAACTACCCCAAAAACCAAACTGAACTTAACTGAGCGATAAGCTAGAAGATAAGCGAAGCTCAAGCTCAGTCTTAACGTGGCTATAAAAGACGCTGCAAGTGCGCAGAGCTGGCCAAGTCCAGACCTGTCCAGCCATGAGAGAAGTTCAAAGAATTAGTCAGCGATTGGCATTTGTTATAGGCTCTGTACTGTTCCTTGGGCTGATCATAGGAAACTCTGCCTCAGCCAGCATCAATCGCATACAGAAGCACAATCTGGAACTGCTTTCAGAGCAACTAAATCGCGGCTGGCATGCTTTCTGTAAGTCGAAGCATCTCTGGAACTAATTCCTTACTCTTTAATGGTAATCAATCGATTTGCAGGCGATGCACCTGTTGATGAGGGCGTCATGGCCTTGTTCGATGGCATCAATCCCAGCGATGCGCGTCTGCATGTGATGACGATCACCAATCAAAGCATTCAACTGCCCATCAAATCCATACCGGAAATTCGTGACTTTGACATCAACCCAGAGAGAAGAACTTTAATTTATGTGAATGCCTTTCACACCGCAGACAGTTATTTCAGTGTGCAGGAGCATTTGATGCTGTTGCAGACAACTCGACGAGATCTCAATGTGATTGTTGTGGACTTTGCCACCAATGTGGCACAATTGTATTACACGGTGCGGCATCATCTCTCCGTTCATGGCTATTCCATCTACAAGCTGCTCAGCGCTCTCACAGATGCCGGAATTTCTGCGGAGGATATCACACTCGCAGGACATTCGGTGGGTGCGAATATTGCTGCTTTGGGTGCTGATCTCTATGCCAAGAGTAATAAGCGTCAAGTGGGACAATTGATTGCCATCGATCCGGCCACAATGTGTCACACCACCGACATCTTGGTGCGTCAAGGTGTTGCAAGTCGTGTGGTTGTGTTGCACGGCGAGGGCGATGTGTTTGGCGTGCGAGTGCCGTTGGGTCATGTGGACATCTATCCCAATGGCATTGGCTATTTTCCGCGCAAGAAACTTCAGCCGGGCTGCGAGACCAAGATCTGCAGTCACATGTATCCATTTGTCTTGTTCATGGAGGCGCTCATCGAGGGCGTCATGATTCCGGCCACCAAATGCGAGAATTGGGCCAAGTTCAGGCAGGGCGATTGCAGTTTTGAGAACACTTTGAATATTGGTCTCATCTATCCACCGAATGCCAAGGGTCTCTACTTCTGCATGACTCAGCCGAATCCTCCATTTACGTACATGGAACATGGACTCAGGTACAAGACGCGACAGCCAGAAGCAGCCAACGTTCAGGCTTAGAGCCATCGAACAGCGGATTAGCTGAGGCTTAGGATTAACAGTTTGTTTTTATATGCATAGTTTTAGTATAAGCGAAAGGTGTAACGAGTGAGCTAATGCAGCTTAGCTAAACATTATTAAAGTACTTATTTATGAGCATTTTGGGCTTATTATTTCGTTTGAACTACCAAAAAGAGATAATAATCTAAGGATTATTTGTACAAACATTGCTTAAGGTATGTTATTCCTTACAAGTGTCCATGAAATGTATCAATTTAAATTCAATATCAATTTCAAGCGGCATCATTTCCATACAAAAAAGTCACAGCCTGAAAGTATGCAACATTTTAGTGCACAGACGCAATGAACAGTGCTGCCAAGTTTTATAACGACAAAGCCACATACTACGGCATGTAGATACATATTTATATACTTATCATAATATTTGCAATGACATTATAAGTATACCATGAAGAGCATACATTTTATTTATACATTTTTAAAACTATTTGCTATACTATTAAATATTATCACTCTCCGGACAAACTAATTAATATCTAAAATAAAATGAATAAGAAATAAGAAATTTGTTTTAATAATTAGTAACATTTTTTTGAAATTTACTTTGTATGAAGCATAAGCAAGTAATATATAAAATTTTAGTTAATTGAAATGCAGTGTTTGGATAAGAATAAATAATGCGAAACAATTAATCTGAAACAAACGTAAAACTGTTAAAATTAAATTGTATTTCTATAATTATAAAAATTTCACTAAAATAGTTTGCTGAGTATTTATTTCTATTTTTAATTAAAATGACATTTTTAACAACGACAGAAAAAGAGAAGTTTTTAAAAAATTTTAAACAAATTTTAATAGGAAAAATTGTTCAACTTATTCATTTACAATAAGCGGAAAAGAATACAATAAAATATAAAATAAGTTCCAATTTAGCTGCGTCATCTAAAGTATAGTTCATCGGACATTTATCACACTCTGCAGCCCTGGCTTAAAGCGCAACTTTGCCACGCTTTGGCTTCTCCAGCGCTCCCTCGCTCAATGCATTTATCTCTCTATCGCTCTCTCTCTCTTTGTCTGCTTTCCACTCTCGCGCTCTTTTTGAAACTTGGCCTTTGTCTGCTGACCAAGTTGAAACGTTCTCTCTCTCTCGGCCGATCTCTGACTTACAAATCAGCTGATGTCCAAGCCAGAAGCCCCAAGCCAAAAGCATAAAGCACATTCGACAATTACGCTCTCTCTCTCTCTCTCTTGGTAACTATTGCTCTCTGTACACGCACACTGCAAGCTATGAGAGCTGACAGCCACTATGCTGCCTCTACCTTTGCCTCTACCTGTTGCCAACACAGTTTTTTGTTGTCTTTTGCTTTTTTTTACCGAGTTTCGACGCTGAAAAAATGTGAGTTAAGAGCAGACGGCGCTCAGTCTTGGAGCGCAGTTTAGTTGAGTTTAGCGTGCTGTCTGGTTGTGTCCGGCAAAAGCAACGGCAACGGCATCGGAATCGGAATTGATATCGCCATCGCCATCGGCATCGGCATCGGAACGAGCTGAGGCAGCGATAAACCCGTCGGGTGCCCCGTCGGTATGTTACAAAGCTAAACCTAACGCCGCTTTGGCAGCTCCAAAAACTACAACAACAAAAAAAAAAAACTCTCGTTGTTCACTCGCCACCGCGTTGATCGTGCGGAACAATCAACCCAGCTCCGAAAAATACAACAACAAGACACAGACGTGTATAATCAACAAATAAAATGTCTAAGCACAAGTGTGTTATGTACATCATGCAACAAATGTTTATAAATAATGTGAAACACAAGTGCATTTAGTGACTAAACTGAATTCAGAAATACAAACATCAAATTTAACTGCAAAGAAGATCTCGCTTAAAGTCAGTTCATCAGATACACGCATCGGATAGATACGTGTATCTATTGGCTTGGTGAGTGCGAGTTTCAGTTTGAGCTTCAGCTTGTATCTATGTACGTGTATCTGCATCTGTATCTGTTAGCGCGTGTCTACAGCTCTCGTCTGTTTAGCTCTTCGTCTCTTAGGTGTCGCTTGGCACACACACACACACACACACTGAGAAATGTGCAACTTCTCCAAATTTGGTTGCAATTTTTCAATTGAAAAATGTTAAATGAGTTCTCGACAAGTGACATCAGAGAGAGACTCGAGATAAAGCAATCAATTACGCAATTACACAATCGATCGAGTAAACAATAAAAATAATCCATAAATTTGCGGAAAAGTGCACGTAAATAATACATGAAATTTTATAAATGGAAATCATTAAAACAAATTACAAAACAATAAACAAAATGCATTTGGCAATCATTAATTACGATTTTATTCACTCGTCTGATTAGCATCATTTATCATATCAAATTCAAATCTTTGTAACAAGAAAATATTTCAAAATAGTTCCCAATTAAGCAATTAATTATAAAATATTATATAAAAAAAATAAGCAACCACAAATTAATCGACTATTTACATGTTTAGATTTCAATAATATAATGATCACGTTAATTTTCAATAATTAAGGCAAATTAATACCTCGAAAAAAATGCGTTTAAATAGCATTAACGATGTTATGGAAAATACGAGTAACAAACAATGCAAACAAACAACAACGACTATCATAAACAAGTATCTACAATCTTTTTTATTGTGTGCTAATGAAGTTGAAAACTCCCACTGTCCGAAGCTCAATTTGAAGCCCAGAACGGGCTTAAGAAAAGTGCAAGTGTGCAGGTTTGCTTCGTCGATTCGAGTGGGGGGAAAAAGAAGAAGAAGCCCCGAAGACATGGCAAGAATGCTCGATTAGGAAATACCTCTTAATATTTGCTAGACAATTAACATGAAATATTCATCAGCCATAACTTGCTAAATATCGAAAGCATTGTCAACTAAATATCCTCTTTAATTCAATGCTAAATTCTTGTGCAATGCATCATAATATTTAATATCAAATATAGGTTAAATTGAAATTGACTCATTGAATAAACGAATTGTCAACATGTTAAAAGCGCTTGCGTCAAAGAAAGTGAAAAGCGCGTAATGGATTTGTATAAAAATGAACAACAAACAACGTTGTCAACGCTGAAGACCATGACCAATATATCTTCACTTGATGATGATGTTGATGGGGGCGACAAGTCGTATACGCAATTTCCTTTATATATACTACGTATATACAATTGCAATTTCAGTGCGCTTGGTATTTTTATCTCAACCTACGAGTATTGTTGATCTGTCACAAGATTGCGATGCTGTCTTAGATACGTGTGTGTGTTTATATCTAACATATCTTCTTGGGACAGTTCTTGGCTTGGGTTATCTTTTGGCCGCATCGTGGGGTCATCATTGGTTACACTTTTTGTTTTATTTCTACGCAAACAGATAAGCTGTAAAACTGCTGGCAAACTAATCTCTTAGTTGTGAATTGTGTACTCGGCACGTGCTTGGCCCCTAAAAATAAAGTCGTAAAAAATGTATTCTCCGATCTTGGCTCAACTACCAGCAAATATTGCTTATTATTATAATAATTCTATGGAAGTGTGTCAAGGGGGCAAAATGCTGTCGGAATAAGCGGGTGGCTTGGAGCTTAAGCTAATGATTAAAACACTCCCGAAGTCCGGAGAAGTGCAATTAACCTACAGCGTGACTATGCGAGAGAGGGTACTTAGAAAAAGCCATTCAAGATGCAATTCATGGGCATCATCATGGGCATGGATGGAGAGCCAACTAACCGGTTAGTTAGTACGAGTTATTCAAATCTTCTCGCATACATTTTTCCACCGATTTAACATTTAGTATATCGTAGTCGAAGTCGAAGTCGTTGTTGCGATTCTGTCAACGTTTGTTGTTTATAAACGAAATTAACGCGCTTAAGTGAAAATTTAGCGCCCTCTTCGCATGTAGGGAACCTGTTTCTCAGCAATCTTTACTCCCCATATATACAGAATACTTGGTCCGATCGACAGTTTATAAATATTTTATGCAAATACTTGGGACTCGACTCGAGTGTGGATATAGTCGTAACTGTAGGGCAACTGGTTTTGCATCCCACCCCAGACAGATATTCTAAAGATATCAGCGAAAAAATAAAACGAAAAGAAGAAAAAAATAAATAAACCATTCAATCATTCCATCCCAAGCGAATTCGCTCAATTAATCAAACTAAAATATCTTCAATCAAGCAAAAAGCCATGCGAAACGGCAACAATGCTGACTTGGCAAAAAAAATAACATAAATATAGTAAGAAATAAAAGCAACAAGCAATTTTTGGCAATCTCAAGGTTTTTTCGCCGTAAACACTTAAAGAGAATACAACAACAAACACGTGTGTCCCATATTAAAGCCAGTCTACAGTGATTACCTCGGTGTGTGTGTGTGTGCGGTTGTGCTTTTGTGTTGTTGGGGAAATCCTGGTTGATCTTAAAGTGCGCAGATAAAAACAAAAAGACCCTCAAGGGCTACAAGTGAACAACAAACAAAAAATCCCCAGCATCAAAAAGTAATTCGATTTTGCGGTCGAATTACAACATTGCCGAAACAAAAAACTTCAAAATGAATAAGCCAAAAAAATAAAATATATAAAAATTTATATAATAATGAATAATCCAAAAAATAAAACACAATAGAAATATATGAAAATCAATATAATAAAATAAAATACAAAAAGTAGCCAAATACAATTTTTGTAAATTCGATAATATAAACTGAAAAATAAAACTTAAAAATTAATAAAGCAAAAGAAAGATATGAAAGCCTTAAAATATCATTTAAATAATTTAATATATATTTCTACAAAATAAAATTGATAGTGAATAAAGTAAAATAGCAAACAAAATAAAAATAAATAAATAACCAAATTGAATATAAAGAAAGAAAAACTGAAATAATATTTAGATAATCTCGTAATTTAATTTTATAAATTGGAAAACAAAACATAAGAATGAATAAGCAAAACAAAAAAAATATAATAAAACAAAATAAAATATAGAAAAGTGTACAAAACGAAAATGGCTAAAAATTTTAAAACATTTGCTAACTCTATTTATATAGCAGACAATTATAATAATTGTTTACAATTGCTTAAACAACGAAAGATAAATTCTGTAATAAATATAAAGTGATTGCTAATAAATTAAATTGTTACAAAAAGGAAAAACAACTTACATAAATTTCACCAAAAGTGCATTAAATTAAATCGCATGTAAAAATAATTCAAATGAAAGACAAAAACAAAAACAACAGCAAAAGCAATAACAACAATTTACAACAACAAGAACAACAATAACAATAAAATAAAATCCAACGCCAACGAACACTTGGGAAACGTGTTGGAATTTAAGTTTAGCTATTTTTTTTCTGATGTCGCAGAGTTGTTGTTGTACTTTGTTGCTGTCGATTGTTGTTTGCAGTGTATTTGCATGAGTTGCACTTGTGTTGGTGAATAATTTTACAGTTATCTGAACGTGTGTCGCGATCGTCGCGCTCTCACTTATTGTTCATTTCAGAAGAAGAAGGAGAAGGAGAAGTCGACGAATTCACCTGCGTTAGCAGAACTACAACAACAACTACTACGAGTGACTGCAACGGGGGAGGGAGAGAAAGAGAGAGGGGAGCAGAGAGCGCTGTCGTCAATGCGGCGACGACGACGTCGACTTCGATGCCGCGCTGTCAATGTCGCGAAGCCGAACTAAATTCGCGCTCAATGAATGACGCCCAACTTAGCCTCGCCAAAAAACAAAATGAAAACAAACTGAACTACATAAAACAACTACAGCAACTAGTAAAATCTAACTAAAGTATAGTAGACAACAACAACAACAACAATGACCGTCTCATATGCTGGCGAAGTGCCAAATGGCAGCAGCTTTGGCTGCTTCTGGAAAATCCTCTGGAAGTGAGTATATAGTATACTTATGTATAAAGTAGAAAAGATCTGCATAGAAACGCCAACGTCTGTCTGGGCAATTTTCGCATTAGTCATGAGTGTTTGTCCGAGTAATTAACATCACATATGAGTACAACTCTGGCTACAATACACAGTTACAGTCCACAGTGCACACACACACACACACACACTCAGATATTTTTTAGTTTCCAGTAGCCAGCGACTATCCCAGTCAAGTGCCCATTGCCAGTAGTTTGTTGTTTTGTTTTCTACTAGTTACATTTTTTTAAGCTCGCATTAATTGTTTCTAAAGTGCAGTCACTCGTAACCAAACAGCGAGCGGTCAACTCTCGTTTGTTTTCAACTACAGCGAGTAGCGAGTAAAAGACAAAAAGAAATCTGCGATCTATAAATAGTATAACTATACTATTCTACCTATATACTTAGTAAACAAATCGACAAAATGTAAACAATTTACTTCACAGTTGTTTCGATCTTATTTTATTACTACCATTTGTGTAAACATTGTGCTTAAACAATATTTGCAACGCGTACAAAATCTGATAATTACATTTTGCAATAGGGAGTTATCTAATAAATCCATCAACAAAAGCTCATTAAAAATTTCTATAAATTACATTTTCAACAAATTTTTTGTTTACTACTTAAATGGGGAATCGAATTCGGATTCAACTAGTTCCGAGTAACCATTTTTTTCTGTTATATTTTTAGCTGACTGTAAACAGAGAAATTTTAATTTTTAATTATTCACTGTCGGACGTTTAACGATTTCACTTTTATACTTTTGTACATTTTGTGTATTATTAACCTGTTTTTCAGCTTAAAAGTTACATAAAAAAAATATATACAATGCTGATCGTAGAATTATAAATTTTCTTTAGAACAAAACGAAAAAATATGACTACACTTTAATTAACTTCACGTGTAGTACTTTAGTTGAGGTATGCTTAAAAGCCACTTAAATTCATTAGGAACTCAGGTTGGCATAGAACATATGATATTATTATTAATAATAATGATAATACCCCATATTATACAATACTAATCACGCATCGTGCAACCCAAATATTATTAACATAAAGACCTTGGATGAGAGATGAGACAAAGACCCCAATAAGCCGCAATTCCTGTTTCATTCTCTCAATCAAAACACGCAGCTTGGAGGTTATACAGATCATTAGATGTTGAGCTAGTATCATATCACACAAAAGCAAAAACAAACGAAAAACCCCACCAAATACATTGGAGCTGTCACGAAAAAAAAGAATAAACAAATAAAGTCGCAGAACTAGCGACCCATTAAACTTTGAAATATTTTGAAAAGAATTTGAATAAGCGATATGCGACTGATTTGATTTAAGGAAATAGATACCTGTTGTCTATCTGTCAGCTGGGAAATTACAAGTCCCCAAGCTATAAATTATATTTAATAATCTCTTAATCGTGCATCTCTATTTTCTGTTTATGTTTCGTTTCGCAGATGGCGCGGCAGCGTTTACAAATTAGTTTGGCGTGAATTAGTCGCCTATCTGTGTTTATATTTAACCATTAATGTCGTCTACAGATTTGCGCTGACTCCCAGTCAGCAATCGTAAGTATTAACTAGACTATACTATATGATAGATATATGAACTATTTGCTTTGCAGTCTATTTCTTAAAGTAAGAACTTATTTTGGCCTACAAATGGAGAGCATACCCATGTCCTTTGTGCTGGGCTTCTATGTGAATCTCGTGGTCAAACGTTGGTGGGAGCAATATCGTCTTTTGCCCTGGCCCGACACGTTGGCCCTGTTTATCAGCGCCGCCATTCCCAACTCCACAGGTGGTGTTAATGTAAGTTGTTCCACTTTGATTGCAACGTTCCACTAATTCATCTCTGTCTCTCTCATACAGAACGAAACGGGTCGCCTAATGAGGCGTAACATAATGCGTTACATGGTCCTGGCTTATGTCATCACCCTGCAACGAATTTCGCTGCGTGTCAAGCGTCGCTTCCCCACCACACAGCATCTCGTGGATGCGGGTTTGATGCACGAGTCCGAGATGAAAATCTTTGAAGCCATGAACCAGAAGAGTCCCATGTCCAAGTATTGGATGCCGCTCGTCTGGGCCACCAACATTATCAATCGTGCCCGCAAGGATGGCCTCATTGCCTCCGATCATATTGTGCAAACGATTCTAGTTGAGCTATCGGACATCCGACGTCGCTTGGGCGGTCTTATTGGCTATGACACGGTCTGTGTGCCATTGGTCTACACTCAGGTGAGTTCAAGTATGGAAAAAAATATAACCTAGGGGGCACCCGGAATCGAACCAGGGACCAGTCGATCTGCACTCGAATGCTCTACCGCTGAGCTATGCCCCCCGAGATGAATTCATCACGACGAATTGCGATTTTTAGTCACAAACTGCCTCTCTGCTTCTTTCTCCCCTGCCATAATTGTGTGACTCAAAATAATAATAAATTCAGATATACGAATTCAACAGCAGCAAAAGCTGCTTCCAAAAAATATTAAGATATTGCGAATGCTTTACTTGGTATATCGCTCTACTACTACTTTCAATTTGTTCACTAGAGTCGAGTTATAGAGTTATAAAACCCTTTGTGGAGGCTTTGTAGAGGAAATGTCGCAAAATAACATATATAACTTAGGGGGCACCCGGAATCGAACCAGGACAAGTCGATCTGCAATCGAATACTCTACCTCTGAGCTATGCCCCCGAGATGAATTAAAGCCTCCGAATTGTGCTTTTGAATCACACATTTGCTCTCTGCTTCTTTCTTCTCTGCTGCACAGCTGTGTAGCACAATTATGTATTTAGCTGATAAGCAGACACTTTTTTCTCAATGGTCTATCACTTAAATCAAGTCCGAATTTCATCATAATTTGCTAGCAGTTAATCGACCCGTTGCATGAATCACTCTTTCAGTTGTTGTTTGTTTTTGTTTCTGGCGCTTTTATTAAATTTCTTTGAATTACTTTTTCAGGTGGTTACCCTCGTTCTCTATACGTATTTCGTGGCCGCTCTGATGGGTCGTCAGATGTTGCCCAATGTTTTGGATAGCAAGGGACGCGAGGATCCCGATTTGTATTTTCCATTATTTACCATATTACAGGTGAGCTAGTCGAACAATATTAATAATAATAAAAATAAAAAATGCAAATATGCATATGAATAATTTGCACGTTTCGCATTATTCGTCATAAATCATAGACATTTTCACGTCTCGCCGTTTTGCAAAAACATTACAAACAAGTAAGAAAGCTACAGTCGAGTGTGTTCGACTGTGAGATACCCGCTACACATTTTGAGTAAAAGCAAAATATTGCGCTTTTATTTTCAAAGTATACCAAAAATACTAAAAATATACCAAACATAATATATGGTATATCGATATAGTACCACATTCAAAATATACCATATACGGCACAATATACCAGATTGTCAGCCCAAGCAACTAAGAGCCCTAGTAAGTAGGCGTTTTTGCCGATACAAAAGTATTTCTGCAATACCTTCAACAATTTTTATCTGATCCCAACAAACTTTTTAGAAATCACAGTTACTATAGTTATTATTGTATGTACCAAAATTCGCATCTTTGAAATTACGCTTGTTATACGATTTTTGCTGATTTACGAGGGCGGAAGTGGGCGTGGCAACAATTTGAAACCAACTTGATCTGCGTGCAAACATAAAAAATGCTGTCAAAAAAAATTATAGTTCTATCTCTTATAGTCTCTGAGATCCAGTGTTTTATACGGACAGACGGACAGACAGACAGACAGAAATGGCTAGATCGTCTCAGCTGTTGACGTTGATCAAGAATATAATATATACTTTATAGGGTTGGAGATACCTCCTTCTACCTGTTACATACATTTCCTGCCGGCACAAATTTATAATACCCTTCTACCCTATGGGTAGTGGGTATAAAAATTGTGGTTTTTGGATCATTAACGCAACTGAAATTGAAACTAAAACAGAAATTGAAACGCCAAATGAGTTAGAGGGAAGGTGGTAGGGGAGGGTTAACAATGGGTCGCTACCGCTAAACGCGTAATAGCGATATGCATAATATATATATAGTAAAAGATATCTGGGCATATCGAGAGACCGAGATATACCTCACTCACTGCAGTCGGTTGGCTTTTTGCGGTTTTTGCCCCGAGTCGAAGGCAGATTTCAAGTGTTTTGCGTTATGTAAACGACTCGGAAAGAGTCACGTTCACGTTCGAAATAATAAATTGGCATTTTCGCTTTTGTGTTTTTGACGATGGCATTTTTTCGCCTCAGATAAAAATCAGCGACAAGTGTTTTTCAACCATGTTTAGGAGCTGTCATTAATAACTGTTAATTTCATTTTGCTACCTACGATGTGAGACAGTAACAGCCACAAAAGCAAATATCACAAAAGACCAAACTACAAAACAGAGAAAAAAAAAGTGAATGGAAAATCATTCGATGTGCAACTCATATGAATACTCACTACCAGCGAGTTTGCTCGCACTCACATCACTCACGATTGTGCAATCTATTTGCGTTTAATTAATTCCATTTAATTACAATTTTATTTTCTCTCCTCTCCCATGATCATCTTATGATCTTATCATTGAATTCACAGTTCGTTTTCTATGTGGGCTGGCTGAAAGTCGCCGAGGTGCTAATTAATCCCTTTGGCGAAGATGATGACGATATCGAATTGAACTGGCTCATTGATCGCCACATTAAGGTGAGTTGATAACACGTTTTTTTCCAGGGAATCGCTTAGTGAACTACGAAAGTTATTCAACTTAACCCGGAACTTAAGAATTGTTCTTTTGTCTGAACGAACAAGAGAATAGTATAACCAATTGCAGTAGAGTTTACTTGTTAGTCAATCGTTAATATACTTGGCAAATACTCACATGCTGTGCTCAAATATGGCAATGAACGAGTCCAAAAAGTATTACCACCAAGGGGGCACCCGGAATCGAACCAGGGACAAGTCGAACTGCAATCGAATACTCTACCTCTGAGCTATGCCCCCGAGATGAATTAAACCCTCCGAATTGCGCTTTTGAATCACAAACTCGCTCTCTGCTTCTGTGACTCAATATAATAAGAGCAGCATACAATTATAAATTTAGATGTGGTCTATCAATTAAAACAAGTGCGAATTTCATCATAATTTGCCAGCAGATCGAAACTAGGGAATTTATTGCGATTATATTAAAACAAAAAAAAAGCTATTAGCATTATCATCTTAGCAGCTTCACTTAATCAGTCTGGAAGGCAGCAAAAAAGAAAAAGCCCAAAAGTAGAAACCGGAATTGTTTTAAATGAATGTCAAACTTCAGTCAATTTGATATTCAATGTGAATTGGCATATGCATTAACAAAAAATATTTTAATTAAAAATGTTCGCAAATGCGTTAAGTAAACAACGAAAATAGATGACTAGGGGGTTACCCCCGCCCCGCCTCGCCTCAAGTTAAAATATCCAAAGCTGTAATTACTCCGTAGACAAAAGCCAATAGATAACAGCAGTTAGTTGGCAGTCATAATACTGTCAACATTCGTTGCAAATTTATTATCAACTAACATAACACACAAGTATTTAAATGTTTTTGTTGTTAGTTAGTTTTGCGGCCTGGACACTATATCAAATTGGGTTGCTTGACATATTCTTCGCAGTTGTTACGTGTGTGACTCAGCGAAACTTCTTGTGATGAAAGGAAGAAAACAATGTTGCCACGCGCTAAATATAACAGGCGTTTAATACTCAATGACAGTGGAGGTAAATTGTGACAGGTTTCGGCTACAACGACTTTGATTGCGCGCTTAAAAGAAGCTTAGAAGTGCGAAAAGATGAAACAAAAGATATACATTCTAACAGTTCTCTTAGAGCCGCCAACTTGTTGACAAAGGGCTGCCAACTTAATGTAAATTTTAAAATAGTATGGTCACCTTGTGCCCAAGCGCTGCCAACTTGTCAGTAGAGTGTTGCAAACTCAATTGCAGAAAAGTAAACTGAACAGTGAAATATAACTTTATGTACAGAAAAGAAAATTAGAATTAGTCTGAAATAAAAAGTGTAAAATAGTAGGGTTAACTTGGATAAGTGTCAACATATTACTAGAGTGCTATCAACTCAATTGCATCCTTAGGAAAAATTATCCTGAACAAAGTTTGTTAACTAAAACATGAAGCTTAATGTGAATTTTAAAGTTTAGAACAAATTGGTCACTTCTTGGCTGATGACTTCCCACTTATCACATTGAAGCTGCCAACTTATCTTATTATTAAACTCAAAACTCAAATGTTACCTAATAAAGTGGCTATTAAATGAAGCTAAATTTAAACCTTGACAATCAATTCCATGATTGCAGCTTTTGATTTCCATAAAAATACTTTTATGGATGCAGTGTACTAAACCAAAGTTGCGCTTAAAATATTTACGATCTTGACCATATAACAGCTGAGATGGGAATTAGCGATCGCCTGCTCAGCTTACATTTCATTTCTGATTAGATTATATGAAATTCTGGCCATTTTAGTGTAGGGAATAGACTAGTCTACCTACTTCAATCAGTTGCAGCGCTTTGTTGGGGGGATTTTGAGGTTTGTTTTGCAGTTTATTTTATTTTTTGTTGTGCAGCTTTTCGCATTGGGCTCTGAACTTGCTGCTGTGCGAGGAGGTTTTTTGCATGTGTTGTACAATGTGTGTGTCTGTGTCTCTGTGTATCTCAGAGTTTTGGGGTCTGCTGCTGTTGCCGTTTGCTGTTGCTGGTTGCTTGCAATTATTTACAAAGCCAACGGCAGCAGCAACAACAACTACAACACATTGGCAAAAGTAAATTGAAAACAGGTTTTCTGTTAAAAAACATTGAAACCTCTTTTGTAGAGCTTTTTTATCATTGAATGTATTTTGTTATTTTTTTTTTTTTTTTCTGTAGCTGTGTTGTGATTTTGTTTTTGGTTTTTTCCTTTTTGTAATGATCAAGTTGGAAGCAGAGAGTTTTGTCTCGAGAATTTTAGGCACGGTTCAGAATGAAGAGAGGCGACGAAAACAAAAGAAGAGTTGTTTAGTTTTTTATGATCTGACGTTGAAACGTGACACTTGACAATGAGTGAAAAGATCATAAAATAGAGCAAAAATGATTGTTTTTCATTTTGTTTGGTCGTGGGTTGCGCTTAATTTGCATTATGGCATTATGAAACAATTAAAAGACATGAACAATTTCACTTTCTGGAGCGCGTGTGTGTGGGGGAGGGTGTATGTGTGTGTGTGTGTGTGTGGTTCGATCGCCGCTCGTGTCTGTGATGTAATTAGGTTTTTCGCTTTTTTATGTCCGCAGTGTGTTTTGTGGGTTTGTCGAGTGCCATCCCCGTCATCAGAAATGGCAAACACGTTCTCCACTCAACGATCGATCCACTTTCGATCTTTACGATTTTGTGGCACGCGCTAATTTCCATTTCCATTTTGATTTCAATTTCGATCACAGGCCGCCTACATGATTGTGGACGAGATGCACGAGGAGCACCCCGAGCTGCTGCGCGATCAATACTGGGAATGCGTGGTGCCCAAAGAATTGCCCTACACGCTGGCCTCCGAGCACTATCGACGCGACGAGCCCAAAGGATCCGCGGAGAAGTACAAGGTGAAGAAGGAGGATGCCATGTATGCCAACATTATACCAGGAGGCGGCAAACGCATGCTCAGCGATGATGTCTATGCGGATTATGTGAGTGGAAACTATTCAAAATTGAATTCCCAACTAATCACTGACTCTTCCCTCATTGCAGGAGAGCGTGGACACGCCCATGGTGGAGCGACGCAAGAACAATTGGCTGGTGCGGCAGCTATCACGCATGGGATCCATGCGCAGCCAGTCGACGGCTTATTCATCGGGTGGTTTACCCTTCAATCGCAATCGCCTGAACTCAGTTTACTCTAGTCCCGAGTCGGGCATGCCGCTGTCCATACTGCAGCAGCAGCAACTGCAGCAACAACACCAACTGCAACAGCAGCAGCAACAACAGCAGCCTGGCTCACAGCAACAACAACAGCAGCAGCAGCAACAGAGCAAGCCGAGTCTCTATGAGAAGTTTGTGCATCGCAAATCGCTGCGTGCACAGCGGCAACTGATTAAGCAGAGTAAGTAGAGATCGATAGTGACTATAGATTACAACTTCAGTTATAAAATCAGTTCGTAGGACAGTGAATATATTTGCTTAGGCTGAGTTCTACATTGAATTTCCTTCAGCAACGCAAAAATAAGTTACGTAAGATAACTTTTTAGTGTTGCGAATTCGTTAGTTACAATTCAACATACTTTAACTGCTTTAAATTGACATTTCTATGGCTATAATTTACTGGCTTCTCCCACTTGTTTATTAAGTAATTCGAAAGTCATGGAAATTTTCTTATGTAGGACGAAGTGTGAGGCTCTTAAGAGCGACTGCGGAAATCACTTTAACAATCGATTGTGTTTTAAGCAAAAAGGTGCACATCTCTTCAGAATTAAATTTTTTGTTGTACTTTAAAGTAGCTGGTTTTTATAGCCACTATCAATTACATAAGATCAAGCACACACGAAACAAATGCATTTGTTAATAAGTTACACTGAACATTTTGCATAATTGTTGATATTAATGCAAATATCTTCTAGAAGTAGTGCTAATCAACCTACTAAGTCTCTCGATGTATTCTAAGAACCTGAAAAACTTCTTTCACATATGATGTTTTCTTTCTTTTATAAATTTCCAAGTACTCAAATTACTCACATCGACGAAAAAATCAAATTACAAACGTAATTTTATTTTATGTTCAAACAGACAGACAGAAGGAGGCATCTCCGACCACACAAAGTATACATATTCTTGATCAGCGTTAACAGTATATCGTATATGGATATACCATATATAACATTTGGTATATTTTAGTATTTTTTGGGCGCATTCGACTGTTGCTTTCTTACTTGTTAAATATATAAACAACATAATCATAATGTTCAAAGATTAGCACATTTGCATTATTTATTCTTAGATATCATATTCATAATTTGATCCTCTGGAACGTGGATTTATGTCAGACATTATTTCTTGACACTCGGCTGGTTTTAAGCCGATGGCAAAAATTACTGCTGCTGCGAGATAAACAAACGATGTGAACTTCATCTTCTCTGATTTGATATTGTTTCGTATTACAGATTAACATTTTCCTAAATGTAAAAACAAATCCACATATTTCCGCAACGAAATAGCAACATAAATCAACAATTTATTGGCAAATTGTATTATATACGCTTATAGAGCAGATAAACTGTGATTTAGAACTGCAACGAATTACTAAAGCAATTTTTGTTTAATTTTATAATATGCAAACAAATTCGAAGGTTCACAAAATTTTTTTTTTACGGTTTTTTGATGCGTTGTCAAGTTGTCAGGACTAATCCCAAAAGTCAGGCCTCAATGTGGGTTTTTTGATGGGTTTCATAGTAGTCAGTTTTCTCCCACATTCAGCTGGCTGCAAGCCAAAAGCTAAAATGGCAACAGCCAGGAAATAGCCAAACGATGTTAACTGCATCTTTTCTGAATTGAAATTGTTACTCCACATCATTGTTTTGAGGCTTTTATAGTTTAGCAAAATGTAAAAGCTGACATTTGTGTAACGAATTGGCGAGTTAATTACATAAACTCCTTATTGGTATATCAAATTTGATTATATGGATATTTCTATAAAAGAGTCCACCAATCCAAAGCAGTTGCAGTAAATTCATTTCAAACATATTCATTTCTACTATAAAAATATAGTTAGAATTAAAATTCATTCTATTCATTATCGATATAGAATCTAGTATTTTATCTTATAACATAGATAACATTATTTTATTTCATTCAAAATGTTAATATTTAATATTTACTCGGAATTTTCGCAAAGTAATTCGACTAATGTATGGCAAAATGCAAAAAAAAAAACAGAAAATAAATAGTAAGTATTGTGGAATTAAATAAATGTCAAAAGCGACTACGATCCATTAGCTTATATGTACAAATAACATAATACAAAGAGACAGCCTCAAAACTCACTTTTGCTTTTCGTCACGTAATCAACTCGGTCGATTTCCACAAAATGGAAACTTAATTATAGTGCTGTTGAATCACTACAAAGATAGACCAATATATTTTTATAGAAGTATCGTTTTAATTTGTATTATTTTTTATTTTGGTCGAAAGAGCATATTCTAAAACCTAGTTTGCAAAAGTCCATAAACAACTCTAGACTCATAATAAGAACTGTATCGATCACTACAAGTTTCAATAGGAACTCAGTGTTTTTTATAAAATAAATTTAACAAAATGGTAATTTTGTAATGTTTATTAATGATCATGTTTTCATTCATTCATGTTTTGATAATGTACTGAGAAAGCGGATGTCCGTTGTGTTTATCAAGACATTCGACGAATTGGAAGTTACCCTCCAAAAAGGCCGCAAGGAAAAGTAAATATTTGTATTGCATTGTTTCTGAATTTATATTGTTCTTGTGCTTGTTGGTTTTATAGTCAACAAGTTATATAAGATGGCATTTGCGTAAAAAATTCATTTTATTCGGTTATAATATTGTTTTGTTAGTCTTTCCTTTATTTTTTTCTTTCCTATGGTAGTAGTCTTGTTATTCTGTAGATAAAGTTGTTTGCGAGTACTTTTCTCATAAGTAAAACGCAGTTGTTTGCGAGTACTTTTCTCATAAGTAAAACGCCTTTCCACCTCTCACAGATTCCAAGCTTAATGGGCTGAGCATCAATGTGGCCAAGACGCGACCGCGAATTCCCACGCCCGAGGTAACCAAGGATGGCAGCACTAACACAGGTAAGTGTTGTATCTAAACCTAAATCGCACACACAGCAAATGCAATTATGAATCGCACCCCGTAGCAAGCAGTGCCGTCATTATGGCTCCACAGCAGCTGAGCACGCAAAGCACTGGCGGCATGTATCCGTCGTATCACAGCACCACGAGCACAGCAGGTCAACTGGGCAACGATGGCACCAATAATCTGCACCAGGACAGCGGCCAGGTGCTGGGCACACTGCTGCTGTCACCCATCAAAGAGATGGATAGCTCATCATCGAATAACACTCTGATTCCAGGGCATCCGGCAACAGCGGCGCTCGCCCAGGCTGTCATGCCCACACGCTTGAAGGATGGCTTCACAGCGACCAGTAAGTGACAATTGGAAATCCTAATTCAAGAACTCAACTAACTAAAGAATTCTCTTACTTTTAGCTTTGCCCGCGGAGAGCAACATCACCACACTCTCCTTCCCCTTCACGGTGGCCACCAGTGGCCCTGGAGGCGAGACCATGCCCACTGGCACCCTGAGCATTCTGCCACTCACAGCCAATGCTCAGCTGCCGACAATTACGACAACAGCAAGTGGCTATGATCCCAACGATGTCATCACCACGATACCCGTCTCGTTGTCCATCCAACGTTCTCCCTCGAGTCTCTCGATCGTGGAGCTGACGGGCGTTGGCGGAGATGTTGGCGATGGCGGCCATCATCATCATCATAGCAGCGGCTCGAGCAATGGCAGTGGAGGTGGCATCACCACCACCGCCTTGTTGTCGGTGAAGCCATTGAATGGCCCTGCTAACAACATATCGCGCAACAATAGCTTCAATGTTAGCCTCAATCTGCAGGATGCGAATTTCTTGCGCTCCTCTGTGCGCTCGGCAGGACCCATGGATTCGGTGGATGCCACCGCCAGCTCAGCAACGATACCCATGCAACGTGGTGGCAACAACAAGGATTCGGCAGCACAGACAGCATCCACAGCAACAGCCACAGCCACCTCGGCGCCCTCAACACTGGCCAAACAGAAGCCAGAGCCGAAGCATGGCGAAGTCTATGTGTAACGATGATGATTACAATGTCGATAGCTTTCTAATTGAACAGAGCTTGTAGTTAGGAATTAAGCAATTTGGCGAATATTTAAAGCCACCCGGAACCATTTAAAAGATATTAAATTAGAGAAGAGTCGAGTTTGAAAAAAAAAAAAAAACACATTACTCGACCTAAGTCCGAGATATATTTTTAAATTTAATCACATGTCAGTCTTTAGTTGTTAATGGATTCCTATTCTAACGATCCATGTATATAATATATATCTACTTATACTAGTTGCTATTTGTGTTGCCTAATGCTAACTGAAATTTGAAACTTGTTTTATTTTCGTGGCACTTGCCATAATAAGCTAGCTTTGTAAGCGAAATATATATGAGCAATTTTATATCAAAAATCCCTATCGTGTAAATAGAAAACCAACACAATATGTGATATGCGATTTGTAACGATTAAGTCTCGATAAATGTAAGCCGTGTATAATTCTGATATCAACATTATTGCTATTTTACATACATACATACTACTATTGCCTAAGCATTGTTTATAAATATCGAGTAGCAATAAAGAGAAATTAATCATTAAGGTCATGGCTACGAAACACGAAGATTCCAATTAATATGGGTCACAGAGGTATGCGTAGAAGAGAGCCACACTATCGAATATAAGAGCAGCTAGAATTCTTTGCCCATTCAATTGGAAGCTCAATTAAAACATGTTGATCATAAACTTAAATGGACCGTTTGTCAGCGATCGGCAGTCAGTAGCGCTGAAGCGATCGTCTGCAACGGTCGAGGAATAAAACCCAACTTGGATATCAAATTTGTGATAAGAACTCTAAAGGATAAAATATTCAAAGTGCAAAAGTGCGCTAGAGGTGAATATAATATTGTGAATCAATCAACGCTGACAATGTCCTGCATATTCCGATATGTACTTGAATGATTTGTGATACTAAAAAAGTTATCTGTGTGCTTGAGTGCGATGGCACCTAACTTGTTAACCCTGAGGTCAATAGAGAAAACCTAAAGGCAAGGCAAACAATCTTGCAATGATTCTCGCAGCGTTGAATCTAATTGAATTAACCTTTTTGGCGTCTCTGGCGCTGCGCTCCAATGAAATGCTGAGTACTCGAGTGTTGAGAGTGTGTCTTGTGTGTGTGTGTGCTAAGATCGATGGCCTATTAAATGCTAATATCTATTCTTAGTTAAATCATGGATCTCGACGGGGCATCCATCACAACCAGCGATGAAAAATCTCACGAGGAGGAGGCGCCCATTGCTGCGGGCTTGGAGCCAACGGCTCCCATCAGCTTCTTGCAACTGTTTCGTTTCTCCACGTACCTCGAAATATTTTGGCTCTTCATCGGATTTATTATGTGCTGCATTAAGGCGGTAACATTGCCAGCCGTCGTCATCGTTTACAGTGAATTTACCGCAATGCTCGTAGATCGTGCCAAGCAATTTGGCACCAGCTCCACGGTTCATGCTCTGCCTCTTCTAGGAGGTGGCAAGATCCTGTAAGTTGAGGTTATATGTACATATGTATACTCTAAGAGGTTGTGAACACGTACTTCAAAATAACTACCATAGCTTACAGAACAGTGAATTTATGTGATTTTAAATTTTGAATTTCACTTATATCAGAATAGAATAGGATTATGTAAATTATAAAAAAAAAATATGTACTTTTATTTACGATTTAAACTAGCTAGAGTGAAGATTTGCAAAACGAAAAAATTTTGTGATTGCAGCCTCCTAGGTCATACCTTATAGGCTTTGATATTATTCTGATAATCATTCAATCAATAGAAAGCTATTCAGCAGCTTGTTTGTCAAGGCGGCCAATACATATTACTATATCACTATAGCATTGAGGAATGATTTGCAAAAACCCAGCCTCATTTTGCTATGAAATACTGTTACCAATGTTGTAAGAATTGCAGACTCCTAGGTCTTACCGCTTAGACTGCCCGATGATAGTTCTTTCAGTGAATCTGTCTGTCAGCTTTTACTCACAACTTTATATATATAGACTATAATTAATACCAATTGAAAATGTCTATGACTACATAATATATCTATATTTACCACTTCAAACTTTTCTTTTGCTCTGTTCAGCACAAATGCCACACGCGAAGAGAACAATGATGCGCTCTATGATGATTCCGTCTCTTACGGCATTCTATTAACGATCGTTTCGGTAATCATGTTCATCTCCGGCATATTTTCGGTAGACATATTTAATTTTATTGCTCTGCGTCAAGTTACTCGCATGCGCATCAAACTCTTTGAGTCCGTGATGCGTCAGGACATTGGCTGGCATGATCTGGCCACCAAGCAGAACTTTGCCCAAAGTATGACAGAGTAAGTATAAGTCCTATTTATATTAAGTTATGTATAAAGATTACTCTTACTTCATCTAGTGACATTGAAAAAATACGCGATGGCATCTCGGAGAAAGTTGGACATTTTGTGTACTTGATTGTGGGTTTCATCATCACAGTTGGCATATCCTTTGGCTATGGTTGGAAACTAACGCTGGCTGTCAGCTGCTATATACCGCTAGTGATTGTGGTCAACTACTATGTGGCTAAGGTGGGATTGCAATTTAGTTTGTTGTTGTTCCAGTATATTAATACAAACTCCTCTTAGATTCAAGGTACATTGACTGCACGAGAGCAGGAGTCTTATGCCGGCGCTGGCAATTTAGTAGAAGAAATCCTTGGCGCCATACGCACAGTTGTTTCGTTTGGTGGCGAAAAACAGGAGGTAGAACGTTATGAGAACTTTTTGGTACCCGCTCGCAAAGCCAGCCAGTGGAAGGGAGCCTTCTCCGGCCTAAGTGATGCTGTGCTCAAGTCCATGTTGTTTTTGTCCTGTGGAGGTGCCTTTTGGTATGGCGCCAATCTCATTATAGATGATCGATCGGTGCCTGCGGCATACCAGGAATACACGCCAGCCATTCTAATGATTGTATGTTGAAAAGTTAAAGATATATTTCTTCAATACTTTTCCCAACTCTTTTTTATATATTTTCAGGCTTTCTTTGGCATTATTGTAGGCGCTGATAACATAGCTCGTACTGCTCCGTTCCTGGAATCTTTTGCCACTGCACGTGGCTGTGCTGCGAATCTTTTTTAAAGTGATCGATTTGCAATCCAAGATTGATCCGCTTTCCACAGATGGCAAGCTTTTGAACTACGGTCTGCGTGGCGATGTCGAGTTCCAGGACGTTTTCTTTCGATATCCTTCACGTCCCGAAATCATTGTGCATCGCGGTCTAAATATCAAAATCAGAGCGGGACAAACTGTGGCTCTGGTTGGCTCCTCAGGCTGCGGCAAGTCCACTTGCATACAGTTGTTGCAACGCTTCTATGATCCCGTCTTTGGCTCTGTGATGTTGGATGACTTGGACATCCGGAAATACAACATACAATGGTTGCGCTCCAATATCGCTGTGGTGGGACAGGAGCCGGTGCTATTTATGGGCACTATAGGTACTATAAAGATATCTCTAAAGTATACAATAAAATTTCACATTACTATAATATTTTCTATAGCTCAAAACATTAGCTATGGTAAACCGAATGCCACACAAAAGGAAATTGAGGCAGCTGCCACACAAGCCGGGGCACATGAGTTCATCAGCCATTTACCGGAGGCAAGTGAGGCAATTGGAAAAGAAAATTTCAATTAAAGTTTTTGATTTATTCCTTTCAGAGCTATCGGACCATGATTGGAGAGCATGGTTCACAGCTTTCCGGAGGACAAAAGCAACGCATTGCCATTGCCCGGGCTCTCATACAGAACCCCAAGATATTGCTGCTTGATGGTGAGTAAAAATACCCGATTAGGTTGAAGAATTTAAAGATAGATTAGATCACTCTTTTCAATAAAATTTTAGTAAATATTTATCATTATTTAAGCACATCTATCTCAGAAAATATAAGAGTTAGGGGCATTACATTTTGTGATAGCAGGATTGAATACTATAGAAATGAATTTAAAGACATAAGCATAATAATTTTAATGTAAACTTCGTCACACATGATATGAAGCATATTCAGAATGCTTCTAGGCAATTTCCTGGCTGTACAGCTAATAATGTGTACAGGGTACACGGTGTTCCACTGACGATCAGACTCTAGCCTATTCCTTTAACTTATTTTGCAGAGGCCACCTCTGCTTTGGATTACAATTCGGAGAAGTTGGTGCAACAGGCTTTGGACTTGGCCAGCAAAGGACGCACCACAATTGTGGTCTCCCATCGTCTTTCGGCCATTCGTGGCGCTGATAAAATTGTGTTTATACACGATGGCAAAGTACTGGAGGAAGGCTCACACGATGATCTGATGGCACTGGAAGGTGCCTACTACAATATGGTGCGCGCTGGTGACATTAATATGCCAGATGACGTGGAAAAAGATGAAAATATAGACGAAGCAAAACGTAAGTCGAAGGACTCTTTATGTAATATACGAATCTTAATTCCTCAACAAATTTTGCAGGCAAAAGCCTCGCACTCTATGAGAAATCCTTTGAGACAAGTCCACTGAACTTTGAGAAGAACCAGAAGAACAGCGTGCAATTCGATGAACCGCTCGTTAGATCCCTCAAGGAAAGCAACAAGCAACAGGAAGCAATCGCTGCCGATAAACCCAAATTCTTCAGCACCTTTGCAAGAATTGTGCACTTGGCACGTCCCGAGTGGTGTTATCTCATTCTAGGTGTTATTTCATCCATTGCCGTCGGTTGCTTGTATCCCGCTTTCTCTATTATATTTGGTGAATTCTACGGCGCATTGGCTGAACTCGATGAAGAAGTCGCACTCAGTCGCACTGCCGTGTTATCCTGGGCTTGTCTCGGCATTGCTGCTCTCACAGCTTTAGTGTGTTTCCTGCAGACGTATCTTTTCAATTATGCCGGAGTTTGGCTAACGACACGCATGCGTGCCTTGACCTTCAAGTCGATTGTAAGCCAAGAGATTGGATTCTTCGATCAGGAACAGAATTCGGTAGGTGCTTTGTCTGCTCGCTTGTCCGGGGAAGCCGCAGGTGTTCAGGGTGCCATTGGTTACCCTTTGAGTGGCATGATTCAGGCCTTGGCCAACTTTGTCTCTGGTGTCTCGGTGGCCATGTACTACAACTGGAAGCTGTCGCTGCTCTGTCTCGCCAATTGCCCCATCATTGTGGGCTCTGTCATAGTGGAAGCCAAGTGAGTGAGATAGATGATTATCTGAAAGAGTTGGGACTTACTTTATTCACACTTTGCAGAATGATGTCGAATGCCTTGATACGCGAGAAACAAGTCCTGGAGGAAGCCTGTCGCATTGCCACCGAGTCTGTGACCAATGTGCGCACCATTGCTGGACTGCGTCGTGAAGCTGATGTTATCAAGCAATACACTGAGGAGATTCAGCGTGTGGAGATTCTTATCAGACAAAAGCTACGTTGGCGCGGTGTGCTTAATTCTACAATGCAGGCTTCGGCCTTCTTTGCCTATGCCGTTGCTCTCTGCTACGGCGGTGTTTTGGTCTCATGGGGAGAAGTGCCCTTCCAGGATATCATCAAGTGCGTTTCCTATTATTTCCCTTTCTCTTGTACCTTCTCACTTAATTTTTCTTTAGAGTCTCGGAGACACTACTCTATGGCTCCATGATGTTGGCCCAATCGTTGGCCTTTACTCCAGCTTTCACTGCCGCTCTGGTGGCCGCTCATCGTCTCTTCCAGATCCTCGATCGCAAGCCACGTATTCATTCGCCCATGGGCACCATTAAGAATACGCTTGGCAAACAGCTGAATCTCTTCGAGGGCGTGCGCTATCGTGACATTAAGTTCCGCTATCCTACGCGTCCAGATGCCAAGATTCTGAATGGTCTTGATCTGGAGGTGCTCCAGGGTCAAACGGTAGCTCTGGTGGGTCACTCTGGCTGTGGCAAGTCCACATGCGTGCAGCTGTTGCAACGTTACTACGATCCCGATGAGGGCACCATTGTAAGTGTCTACCTAGCATTATTCATTTGGAAACTTAAACCTATTAGGTATTACTCTAGTCACTATAGTTTCCTTGAATTTGTAAAGCAAGTTAAATTAAAACTTATACTCTTTAATTGTACTTTCTTAAGTTAAGATTGTTTGGTTAAAAAAGCTTATTTTAGAGAATATCAGATGGAAAATTCTTGTATTCAAATATTTACTCCGATATCATGAGTGACATTTTAACAAATTTTTCAATCTTTAAAAATATGTAAAACCATGAATTCAAACTGAAATCTAGATTTATAAATCTCAAAATAATGATTTAAAATTAAATCTTCTTTCAAGAAGTTTTTAGGATGTTATTTATTTAAGAAATTTCATTTAAGATCGTAAAGTTCTCAAACTGTTAACTTTTGTTTTAGTCTCTTTTTCTATCCTGCGAAATTCTAATTTGTAAATGTTATTCTTATAATTGACTATAGTACGAAAGTTCATGCTCATTACTAATACGTTTATTTTTCTTACAGCACATTGATCAGGACGATATACAGCAGGACTTGACGCTGGATGGTGTGCGTCGCAAGTTGGGAATTGTTTCCCAAGAGCCATCGCTCTTTGAGCGCACCATTGCCGAGAACATTGCGTATGGCGACAATCGACGCTCGGTGCCCATGGCTGAGGTGATTGCTGCTGCAAAGAGCGCCAATGCGCACAGCTTCATCATTTCGCTGCCCAATGGCTATGATACTCGCATGGGGGCACGTGGCACTCAGTTATCTGGAGGACAAAAGCAACGTGTGGCCATTGCACGTGCTCTGGTTAGGAATCCCAAGATACTGCTGCTCGATGAGGCAACTTCAGCGCTGGACTTGCAGAGCGAAAGGGTAAAAGTCCCTTGAATTACAATTGATCAATGATTCACTTCAATAAACTCTCTCTCTCTCTCTCTCTCTCTCTTTCTTTTTTAGTTGGTTCAACAAGCTCTGGACTCGGCGTGCTCGGGACGCACCTGCATTGTGATTGCCCATCGTCTGTCCACGGTGCAGAATGCGGATGTCATTTGTGTGGTGCAAGGCGGACGTGTTGTGGAGCAGGGCACGCACTTGCAACTCATCTCCCAGGGTGGCATCTATGCCAAGCTTCACAAGACCCAGAAGAATCATTGAGCATTTATCGACGTTCTTTTACTACAGTTTTATCCAATGTCACTTTCTCTAACAATACACATTTATAGCAATGCAATTTTGTACAATAAAGTATCTCACATTGATTCGAAGATTGACTGCATTTGATTGGGAAATATTTGCGATTGCCTTAAATCTTTATCAGATTTAAATCAACAATTTATATTGCCATGTTTTGCGCTAGTTTTTTGCGCATTTGAGTTACAAAATCGTGCGAAGCTACGAAACTGCATCTGAAACTATTTCGTAGATAAAGTATCTTTGTGTCAACACTAGATAGAAATGAAGGTAGATGTCAATGGCGCGATAATACTGATTATGACCCTTGATAAGCGTTCAAGTTATGTCTGAGTTCTTTACCAACGTTATCGTACTTATTATGGGCAACTTATGTAAATTGCAACCATAAAGGTCTATCCCAAAGAGAACGAGAGAGAGATAGAGAAAGACCGTTATACAAATACTATATAGAACTTGTATATAATCTGTGATAGGAATTTTCATGCAAATTTGCGCAGACAACCTCTGTTGACCCATTATTGGCTAGTAAATATTTCGAATATATTGAAAACTACTCGTTTGAACACCTTGCCGATGGACGCACACATTTCCTCAAGTCATCGTGAACCTTGAGAAAAATCAATTCAATTGATATTAATAAACTAAAACCAAAAAAGACGAAAAAATGAGAGAACTGCAAATGCTCTGGGAGCGTCGAAGAACACTTCATGCTCTCGACTCTTTTGGGCGATTTGAACATTAATAGAAGCCCAGAATTGATAAAAGACGAACCTCTCGGCGGCTGTCTGAACAGTTCGTAACGATATTTCAAACGGTGCGGTAGCCAAAAAATCTTCTCGTGCAGTGCAAAAGCGTCAGTTCGTAATTTTTCAGTGCACTTGCATCGAAAAATAAAAAAAATCAAGAACCAACAAAAAAGTTGTAGTTACTTAAAACTGAACCCATCAACTTTCTTACAATCTTGACATAACTCCCAGTGAAGATCGCGTGTTGAGATTCGTTTTTGCGTCAGACGAATGCGATAACTATCAATTGACCCCTAGGGTAAATGCTTATAGGCGAAACTTGCAACTCACGTCATTGCAATGACAGAGCCCAACATCAGCGCCGTAGCTGAGGCTGAGACGGTGGCCAATGAAACATATAACTACGTGGAGCCCAAAAAAGCCAAGGAGAAGGAACCCTCAATCAACACAGTCAGCTACACGCATCTCTTTCGCTATGTGGATGGCATCGATTATCTGCTCCTCTTTTGCGGCCTCATTGCTGCCATGCTGCATGCCTTAGTGTTCCCCATTGCCATCATCATCTACAGCGAACTGGTGGCCATGTTCATCGACAGAAATATGGGCAATGGCACCAGCTCCACGACACATGGTCTGCCCTGGTTCGGTGGCGGCACACAACTGTAAGGCAGTTGAAATACTCACAGGAAAAAGACTCTAAATATTCCCTTTCTCTAGTACCAATGCAACTCATGAGGAGAATATGCAGGAGCTGCGCAAGGATAGCGTCGCCTTTGGCATACTCATGACATTGGATTCGCTACTCATGCTTTTCTCTGGCATGACTTTTGTCAACATTTTCAACCATCTCGCTCTCAAGTTGACAGTGCGCATGCGGCGCGAGTTTTTCAAAGCAACCATCAGACAGGAAATTGGCTGGCATGATATGGCCAAGGATCAGAACTTTGCAGTGCGTATCACTGAGTAAGTAGGCAGCAAACAATTAAGAGTTCATCAATGAGTTTGATCCCTTAAAAAAATTTAAATGGCAACTAAGGTCAAGACAAAAAAAATCGGAATAAATTGTGAATAGGGTTGAACGGGGTTGTAATAAACTAACTAAATTAAAAATTATGAATGAAAGATGATTTTCTTAAATTATTATATACACTTTTTTTGTAGTAAATAGCAAAATAAAATCAATTGACACAACATAGACTTATGAAATATATTCCTTAATGAACGTCCGCTCAATTCATTGATAATTCCAGTCTTCAAAATATATAATTAATTATGTTATAATATCAATTAGGAAAATATAAATATGGTCGAATATTAATAATTCACTCTAAGTACCAGAATCCATCTGAACTTGAATAGTGTAAGTCAAATAAAAATATTTTTATTAGTGTTCATATCACTTAACAATTGATATAATTTCGTTAACATTCAATTTGAATCGTATTAATTAATTCATTCTGTACATCAGCAACATGGAGAAAATACGAACTGGCATGGCCGAGAATCTGGGACACTTTTTGACCATAATGTTCGATGTGGCCATCAGTGTGATCATCTCGTTTGCCTATGGCTGGAAGTTGGCGTTGTCCATGTTCTTCTACATACCACTCACAATGGTGGTCAATGCTGTGGTTGCTCATGTGAGTTTATAGTTTTTACTTGCACAATGTCTTATAAAGCACAACCATTTTTGCACAGTCCAAATATTTACATTTTAGCAATAAATCACTTATTGCAATCAATCAATTATTCTTACTCGAAAATAAGTATTTATAGCTCAAAAATTCCGTTAAGTAAAACCAATTTATTTTATTTTAGCAGGCGAACGACATATAGTAAAATTTTAACATAATTGGCAAGATAAGGAATCTTTCTCTATTAACTGCAACTATTTTAAATTGATGACATTAAATTCGCATATCTTCACTGTGTAATTTATAATTGGAAAGGCCAAATCATTTATACAATTTAATTTAGAAATTCTTCTCTGTTCTCTTATTAAATTAAAGAGCAACTCTTCAAATTAAATATAGTTCAAGTTGCAAATCACCACAATGAAATTTATGCAATTAAAATCAAGTAACCGGTCGTGTCGATAATGTCGATAATAATGTGTTTAGCACACTTCCTTTAAATAATAATTGTCATAACCGTTACCTCCCAAAAACAATCCAACAATTCCTTGCTAATATTCTCAATTCCCTTTCACAGTACCAGAGCAAGCTAACGGCGAGGGAACAGAACTCCTATGTAAAAGCCAGTTCTGTGGTCGAGGAAGTTGTGGGTGCCATACGCACTGTGGTTGCCTTTGGTGGGGAGCGTTCCGAGTCAATGCGCTACGATAATCTGCTGAAGCCTGCACTCAAGGCGGGCAAGTGGAAGGGCGCCTTCTCGGGCCTCAGTGATACGGTGATGAAGGCCATGATGTTTATTGTGGGTGCTGGCGCCTTTTGGTACGGCGCCAATCTCATTTTGTACGATCGCAGACCTGAGGTGCCCATTCCGGATCGGGAATACACTCCTGCAGTTGTCATGATTGTCATCGCTGGCATTATTGTGGGCGCCAATCAACTCTCACGCACATCGCCCTTCCTCGAGACCTTTGCCATGGCTCGCGGTTCGGCGAGCGCTATTTACGATGTTATCGATCGTGTCTCGGCCATCGATCCGCTGTCTAAAGCAGGCAAAATCCTCAACAACGGCCTGAAAGGGAACATCGAATTTCGCGATGTATTCTTTCAGTATCCTGCACGTAAGGATATTATTGTTCTGAGAGGACTCAATGTCACGGTTAAGCAGGGACAAACTGTTGCTTTGGTGGGCTCCTCGGGCTGTGGCAAGTCCACTTGCCTTCAGTTGTTGCAACGTTTCTACGATCCGGTCTTTGGCCAAGTCTTTGTTGACAACGAGGATGTGCGCAAATTCAATCTCAACTGGCTTCGCTCCAACATCGCTGTTGTGGGTCAGGAGCCAGTCCTCTTCCAGGGCACAATTGGTGAGTGTCAATGAATTTGTTAACGGCTCGAATTGATAGATATTCCCTTCTAGGTGAAAACATACGTCATGGCAATCCGCAGGCTACGCAAAGGGAAGTCGAGGAAGCTGCAAAAGCAGCGAATGCTCACAACTTCATCATTGCTTTGGATAATGTAAGTTTCATTGATTTACTATGAATACTGACATGCAATAAAATCATTTTCATTAAGGGCTATGATACGCATATTAGTGAGAAGGGCGTGCAGCTCTCCGGCGGACAACGTCAGCGCATTGCCATTGCCAGAGCTCTGATACAAAAGCCAACAATACTTTTATTAGATGGTGAGTACTCTTTTAGATGCTTTGGCTTCAATCGCCAAATAGTGTATTATTTTATTTCGTTTAGTACATATTCTAGTCCCGAAGCACATAACTTATACAAGATAAAACACTATTGCTTTCGTTTTTAATTTATTTTAAAGTGCTTAAAGACTTTCTCATTCGATTTCGCTATTCATTTACGAAGCAATACCCACATGTCACGAGTAGTCCGTGTTGAGTGAGGATATGTTACGGTCATGAAACATTCAGCTGTTGGTAAGCCACACGCCAAAAAGGCTAAAACGGCAAAAAATATTAACGATTTAAACTGCATCTTTTCGGAATTGAAGTAACTCTTGTGACTTCAACAACGCTGACTTTTATAGTCAACGAAATTACGTATTCGCGGAACAAATTCAAAAGTGAATTAGATATACCAAATAGCGTATTTTAATTCGCAGATTTCATTATGTAAACTTCAGACATTTTTTCTTCCCCTAATAATGAATAACTAATACAACTCAATCTAAATTTCAAATCAAACTATTAAGAGACAAGATTATTATGATATTGTGTCAAATAACGTAGTTTATTATTTATTCAAATCACCAGAAATATGAATAGAGCCAAAGATATATACTTTTATTAAATGGTGAGTAGTCAAGAGATTTCAAAAACTTACCAAACTCAAAGCTTAAAGTAAGAAAAATAAATATATACTTAAATTGTTCATAAACATTAACGCATCCTCGAATAATTCTTAAACAAGATAAAATCAAGTTGTTTTAAATTTGTTTAGTTTCTTTTAAACTTTTGCCATCCATCTCGGAAAGTTAAAAAAAATCGAATATCAAGAATTATTTTAAAGCTAGTATGTAAATATAATAGCTTAACAACAATCTTTATTAATTGTTATAATTTGGTTGCGATTAGATAAAAATTTTAGTTACTTTAGAAAATATTGTATTTGGTATGCTTTGGTTGACAATCTGGTTTATTTTGTATATCGACATACCATATTTTTTCCTATATTAAATCATTTATAGATGATTTATTCAAATTTGCATAGCACCATAACATATAGCCTTCGATATGTTTCAGAATTTTTCAGTATAATAATTAATATTATATTAAAACTATAGTATCAATTAGCCCGCTACCCCGCTGCAATTATTAAGTCAATGGTATACTTTAAATGTCAATATATCAAAAACAGGCTTTGGTATATTTGAGTATTTTTTCAGTATATGTATTTGGTACATTTTAAGAATAATACCGCATCCCTAAATAGAAATAATCAAGCGAAATGGATGTTAATTTCATTTAAATAATATATAGTATACTACATGAATATATGGATGTATGTTTGTATGTAAAATTTTTGGAAATTTTGTTTATAAAAGAAGTTGACAGAAATCCTAATCACACAAAAATAAAATTGCTGCGCTTTGATACTGGCAAACAAGAAGTGAATTATACATAAAGATTTAGAAGGAAAAGTTGAAACTTAGAAGTCTAGTTACTAAAGTAATAGCTGAAGAGACTTGTATAATGTAAGTTACACTTTACGCACACTACAGTACTGACTATTTACAGAGGCCACCTCCGCTCTGGACTATCACTCCGAGAAGCTGGTGCAAGCTGCCCTGGACAAGGCGTGCAAGGGACGCACCACACTGGTGGTGTCACATCGTTTATCCGCCATTCGCCATGCGGATCAGATTGTTTACATTGAGAACGGCAAAGCAGTGGAGCAGGGCACACACGAGGAGCTCATGAAGCTCTCGGGATACTATCACAAAATGGTGACAGCGCATGAATACGATGACAAGGCCGATGAGCTGCTCAATGAGAGCGACGTGCACCAGCCCAAAGAGCGCAAAAAGTCCCATGATGCTGAAGACCTGCCCAACCCAATGTTGACTGCAATCGATAAAAATGTGGAGTTTCAAATGAAGCGCTTGAATGGCGACGTCAATCCGTCGAAACAACTTGAGACTGATACTGAAAAGCACACAAAGAGCGCAAGCTACCCACGTACATTCCTGCGCATCCTGGGCTGGGCTCGACCCGAATGGAGTTTCCTCATCATTGGCACCATTTGTGCCGGACTCTTTGGCTGCACCATGCCCGCCTTTTCCGTTGTGCTCGCCGAGCTTTATGCCTCGCTGGCGGAGACCTCAGACGAAGCTGTGCTGGCTCACAGCTCATCCATGTCCATAGTCAGTGTAGTGATTGGCATCTGTGCCGGCATCTTTTGCTTCGTGCAGACCTTCTTCTATAATCTAGCCGGAGTGTGGCTTACATCTCGCATGCGGTAAGTTATCCCAATTAATTAACTTCAATTTCAATTTAAGCTTTTATCATTTATTCGGAGATTTATGAATGTTCTTTATTAACTGTTTAGCGATTGACCAAATAGTTTATTATTTTATTTCAATTAGTATATGTTCTAGTCCCGAATTTAAGAACTTAAACAAGATTACACATTGTTGCTATTGTTTTTTATTTATTTTGAAGTAGGACGGGGACGTGTTAAGGTGCGCCCGCATACAATTGTTGGTAAGGCACACGCCAATAAGGCTATAACGGCAAGAAGAATTGGTGATGTTAAATGCATCTTTACTGAATTGAAGTGACTCTCGTGCTTTAGTGTAACTGGCTCTTATAGTCAAAGAATTTACATAAGAAGGTATGAGCAGAGCCAATTCATAAGTCAATTAGATATGCCAATTAACATGCTTTAGATTTCAGTATGTACACATTCTTTAAACAATAAACGTCCTAGAATCAAGAATAAAATCTTGAATCTATTTTGTTTGTATTTCAAAATTTAACCAAGAAGGTTTATTCATAAATCAAGATCGAAAATCTACAAGAACATTAAATTGCTCAATCTTGATATTCAAGATTATATTCTTGTCTCAAAAATAAAAAAATCTTAATAATGAACCAAAAAGCCAAGATCTAAAATCAAGATCAAATAATCTTAAATTTAGATTGTTTAAAATAAACAAAACAAATTATTACGTGTTTTTTTTTTGTATCTATTTATGTATGTTGTTTTTCTTTTTTTAATATTAGCCTACAATTATAAGACCCATTTCTTTTATACGAACCGACTTCAACCCAAGGCTATAGTGTTTATACCCGCTACCCATAGGGTAGAAGGGTATTATAACTTTGTGCCGGCAGGAAATGTATGTAACAGGTAGAAGGAGGCATCTCCGACCCTATAAAGTATATATATTCTTGATCAGCGTCAACAGCCGAGACGATATAGCCATGTCTGTCTGTCCGTCTGTCCGTCTGTGTGTCTGTCCGTCCGTCCGTATGAACACCTAGATCTCAGAGACTATAAGAGATAGAGCTATAATTTTTGTTCGACAGCATTTGTTATGTTTGCACGCAGATCAAGTTTGTTTCAAATTTTTGCCACGCCCACTTCCGCCCCTGCAAATCAAAAAAATCGAATAACAAGCGTAATTTTAAAGCTAGAGTTGCGAATTTTGGTTTGTACAATAATTACTATAGTAGTTATGATTCCTGAAAATTTGGTTGCGATCAGATAAAAATTGTGGAAGTTATTAAAGAAATACTTTTGTATGGACAAAAACGCCTACTTACTAGGGGTCTGAGTTGCTTTGGCCGACAATCTGGTACATTGTGCCGTCTATGGTATATTTTGAATGGTGTACCATATCGATATACCAAACATATCATTCGGTATATTTTTAGTATTTTTTTTTTAGTATTTTCAGTATATTTTGAAAATGATACCGCAATATTTTGGCTTTATTAAATTTGGGTAGCGGGTATCTCACAGTCGAGCACACTCGACTGTAACTTTCTTACTTGTTTTACTTTATTTTTCTCACATAACGATTGAGCAATACGTATATAAAATCAAACTATTAGGATATGCAAATATTCTGACTCTTTTAAAACTTAAACAAGTTTCTGCATTGTTTTTACTATTTTTTATTTATTCTGAAGTACTTAAAGACTTTCTCATTAATTTATTTGTTTCCGTTAACGACGACCATACTGAGTAGGTTTGATAAATGGTCTGGTGAAGCCGCGTACAGCTGTTGCTAAGCCACACGGCAATAAGGCTATAACGGCAAGAAGAATTGATGATTTTAACTGCATCTTTACTGAATTGAAGTGACTCTTGTGCTTTAGTGTAGCTGGCTTTTATAGTCAAAGAATTTACATAAGAAGACAAGAGCAGAGCCAATTCATAAGTCAATTAGATATGCCAATTAACATGCTTTAGATTTCATTATGTACACCTTTTTATCTTTTTATGTATGTTGTTTTTCTTGTTTTAATATTAGCTTACAATTATAACACCCATTTCTTATATACGAACCGACCTTAACCCAAGGCTATAGTCATTTTACTTTATACGAATATCAAATCGAACTATTAGGATATGCAAATAATCTGACTCTTTTAGAACTTAAACAAGATTACACATTGTTGCTATTGTTTTTTTTTATTTATTTTGAAATGTTTAAAGACTCTCATTAATATAATGGTTCACGAGAAGGACGACGAGGTGTTATCCATCCTGGTTTGGGGAAGCCGCATTCAATTGTTGGTAAGCCACACGCCAAAAAGGCTAAAGCGGCAAGAAGAATTGATGATTTTAACTGCATCTTTACTGAATTGAAGTGACTCTTGTGCTTTAGTGTAACTGGCTTTTATAGTCAAAGAATTTACATAAGAAGACAAGAGCAGAGCCAATTCATAAGTCAATTAGATATGCCAATTAACATGCTTTAGATTTCATTATGTATACCTTCTATAAAGAATAATCGTTCTAAGGTCAAGAATAAAATCTTGAATCTATATTGTTTGTATTTCAAAATTTAACCAATAAGGTTTATTCATAAATCAAGATCGAAAATCTACAAGAACATTAAATTGCACAATCTTGAAATTCAAGATTATATTCTTGTCTCAAGAATGGAAAAATCTAAAAGTTTAATTAAGATTGGAAAATCTTAAATTAAAATCAAATGCTATAGATTAATTCTAGATTGAATATACTTGGTATATCCATCTTGATTATGACTCAAATGCGAAAACGAAATAATCTTAATTCAAGATTATATTCTTGTTTCAAAAATAAAAAAATCTTAATAATGAACCAAAAAGCCAAGATCTAAAATCAAGATCAAATAATCTTAAATTTAGATTGTTTAAAATAAACAAAAAAAAATTATTGCGTGCTTTTTTATCCATTTATGTATGTTGTTTTTCTTTTTTTAATATTAGCTTACAATTATAAGACCCATTTCTTTTATACGAACCGACTTCAACCCAAGGCTATAGTGTTTTTACTTTATTTTTCTCACATAACGATTGAGCAATACGTATATAAAATCAAACTATTAGGATATGCAAATAATCTGACTCTTTTAGAACTTAAACAAGTTTCTGCATTGTTTTTACTATTTTTTATTTATTTTGAAGTACTTAAAGACTTTCTCATTAATTTATTTGTTTCCGTTAACGACGACCATACTGAGTAGGATGGATAAATGGTAAGGTGACGCCGCATACAGTTGTTGGTAAACCACACACTAAAAAGGCTATAGCGGCAAGAATAATTGATGATTTTAACTGCATTTTTACTGAATTGAAGTGACTCTTGTGCTTTAGTTTAACTGGCTCTTATAGTCAAAGAATTTACATAAGAAAACAAGAGCAGAGCCAATTCATAAGTCAATTAGATATGCCAATTAACATGCTTTAGATTTCATTATGTACACATTCTTTAAACAATAAACGTGCTAGAATCAAGAATAAAATCTTGAATCTATTTTGTTTGTATTTCAAAATTTAAACAAGAAGGTTTATTCATAAATCAAGATCGAAAATCTAGATTGCCCAATCTTGATAATCGTGTTTCAAGAATAGAAAAATAGAAAAATGTAATCAAGATTGCAAAATTTTAAATCAAGATCAAATGATATAGATTAATTCTATATTTGATATACATGGTATATGATTAATTATGACTCAAATGAAAAAAACTTAATTCAAGATTATAATCTTGTTTCAAGAATAGAAAAATCTGAATAATGAACCAAAAAGCCAAAATCTTAAATCAAGATCAAATAATCTTAAATTTCTTTTTTATCTATTTATGTATGTTGTTTTTCTTTTTTTAATATTAGTTTACAATTTCTTATATACGAACCGACTTGAACCCAAGACTATAGTCATTTTACTTTATTTTTTCCCAAATAAAGATTAAGCAATACGAATATCATATTAAACTATAAGGATGTGCCAAATAAAATTTTTTATTTTTCAACTACTCAAATCGTCAGAAATGTGTATAGATTTTTCCAGAAGTTAAACGAGATTCCACATATCATATATTATTTATTAAATGCTTTAGTTTTAATCTCTACGGAACCAATTAGGACGAAGAGTCGGTGAATAGCTGGGAACTTGATTGGAACATTCTGCTGTTAGTAATCCATTCGCAAGAACAGCCAAAACGGCAAGAAGACTTATAGACTTGAACTGCATCTTTTCGGAAATAAAATGACTCTTGTGCTTTAACGAAGCTGTCTTTTATAGTCAACAAAATTACATAAAGCGGTCGCGGAACAAATTCAGAAGTAAATTAGATATACCAAATAGCATATATTAATTCGCAGATTTCATTATGTAAACTTAAAAAAAATTTGTTTTTTTCCATAACAAAGAATAAGTAATAAAACTCAATCTAAATCTTATATCAAACTATTAAGAGATATGACTATTACGATTTTGTGTAAAAAAAACGTTTTTTTGTAATTTTGCAATTATTCAAATCATCAGAAATGTGAAGAAGAAGACATTTCACATTCTATATTTTATTTATTAAATGATTTAGTGTTAACGTTTTACAATGATTGGAGATGGGGTAGGCAGAGGGGCCAAAAAGGCTAAAGCGCCAAAAAGAACAAACGATTTGAACTGCATCTTCTCGGAATTAAATTAACTATAGTGCTTTAAAAAAGCTGGTTTTTATAGTCAACAAAATTACATAAGAAGGCGTTCGCGGAACAAATTCAAAAGTAAATTAGATATACCAAATAGCATATATTAATTCGCAGATTTCATTATGTAAACTTAAAAAAAATGTTTTTTTTTCCATAACAAAGAATAAGTAATAAAACTCAATCTAAATCGTAAATCAAACTATTAAGAGATATGATTATTACGATTTTGTGTAAAAAAAAAACATTTAAATTATTGAAATCATCAGAAATATGAATAGATTTTTTTCAAATGACATTTCACATTCCATATTTTATTTATTAAATGATTTTGTGTTAACGTTTTACATAGATTGGAAAGGCGTTAGGCAGAGGGACCAAAATGGCTAAAGCTCCAAGAAGAACAAACGATCTGAACTGCATCTTTTCGGAATTAAATTAACTATAGTGCTTTAAAAAAGCTGGCTTTATAGTCAACAACATTTTTTAAGAAGACATTCGCGGAACAAATTCATAAACGGATTAGATATGGGTAATTCTCTGAGGGATGTCGCGTGCGACCAGCTTCTCAGTTACAAAAAAAAACATATTCTGAAACAATTTTAAAAATAAGTAAAGGTTATTTTTATAGCTCTAGATTAGTACTTTTATTAGAGCTAAGAAAGGTTTTGGAATTTTTTTTCTGTTTTGTTTTCTGTTCTGATAATTGCAAAAATTAACAAATTCGTACGCAAAACCAAAAAATGAACGAATTGATATATCTTATCGTAAAACAGAATAAGTTCCTAAAATCAATCTTAGCTCTAAAAATAGTGCTAATCCAAAGCTTTAAGAATAACCTTCACTTAATTTTAAAATTGTTTTATTTTATGTTTTTTTTTGTCACTGAAAAGCTGTTCGCACGCGACATTTACCAGAGAATTACCCATATGCCAAATAACATACTTTGATTTGCAGTTCTCATTATGTACACATTTTTTATTATTAGTAACTTTATCCTTTCTCCCCCTAATATGAATAAGTAATAAAAGCCAAAAAAAAAAATATTTTATTTTGCAAGTATTCAAATTACTAGAAACATGAATAGATTTGTCCAAAATTCCAAGTTCTACATTTTAATTATTAGATACTCTACTTGGATAGATTGGATAGAGGGTAGGTAGAGGGAACATAGCAGATTCAACTGTTGGTAAGCCACTCGACAAAAAGGATAAAACCGCAAGAAGAACAAACGTTTTGAACTGCATCTTGTCGGAAATAAATTAACTATAGTGCTTTAAAATAGCTGACTTTTATAGTCAACAAAATTACATAAAAGGGCATTCGCGGAACAAATTCATAAGTATATTAAATATGCCAATTAACACAATTAAAGTGATTTTATTTTATTATGTAAACCTTCTGTAAAAATGTATTATTATTTTTTACACAAGATTGTTTGTGTTTTTGTTTGTTTTTTCCACTTTTTCCCAAATAATGATTAAGCAATTAAAGCCAATAAGAATATCAAACAAACAGTATAAGGATATGCAATTTTTATGATTATTCTGATTCTGTGACAATTAAAATTGTTTATTTTGCAATCTAAAAATGTGAATACAATATTTTACATTCCATATTTTATTTATTAAATGTTTTTGTATTAACGTTTAGACAAGGTTTGTGTAAATTGGAAAGGGGGTTGCTCTTCGTTTGTAAATTACACATTCAGTTGTTGGTAAGCCAAACGCCAAAAACGCTAAACCGGCAAGAAATACTAACGATTTCAACAGCATCTTTTCGGAATTGAAATGATTCTATACTTCAACAAAGTTGGCTTTTATGGCCAACGAAATAACATAAGAAGGCTTTGGTGAAACAGATTCATAAGTGAATTAGATATGCCAAATAGAACACTTTAATTCGTACATTTCATTATGAACACCTGTAAAATTTTATTATTATTTGTAATTTTAGTTTATATTCCCAATTACGATTAGGCATTAGCTGCTGTTAACACGAATACCAAATCAAACTATTAGGATATACGATTAATCTGTTTTTATCAATTATAAATTTGAGTTTGCAAATAATCAAATTCCCAGAAATATGAGTAGATCTGTCTGGTATATTTTTAACGTAATAGTATAACGATATACCGAATATAGGATTTTGGTATATTGTAGTATTTATCAGTACATTAAGTTGGTAAATTTTTAGAATGATAACGCACTGTTTTGTCTTTGTTTTGAAAAAGGGTAACATGTTTGTACTTTAAGTACAGAAACAATTTCTGTTGAGACATCGTGTATTTTGAATCGATTGTTGTCTTCACTGCTCTATACAGAAAGTATTTGATTTTTCAAAATAAGTAGAAAAAGTGTATTTCAATAGCTATTATTTTCATATTTGTAAAAACATTTGCTGCATGTCTTATTTAGATTACGTGGCACCGCAAGAATTTAAACAAAATGTCAGTCAACAGAAAACTTATTTTCCTAATGCGATAACTGTTCGCATTTAACCCATATCCATCATTGGCTTGTCCTCTTGGCAACCCTAAGAAAATATTTTTGAATCCTTAAACGCCAAATACATTTTATTCATTTATTTACTTTTGCAAGTACTCAAATCGCGAGAAGCTCTTATTCAGAAACTAAACACGATCTCACCTTACATATTTTATTTATTCAAAATTATAGATTTAAGGTTTAGCCCCTCCAAGTAGGGTGATAAGTCTGTGGATATTGGGGAGGCATTGGTCTGGTACTCCAACATTCTGCTGATGGTAAGCCAAACGCCAACACGGCTAGGGCGGCAAGAAGAGCTAACGACTTCAACTGCATCTTTACTGTGAAACACTTTTGTGCTACATATATCGAGACTTTTATAGTCAACAAAATTACGTAATATGACTTTCGTATAACAAATTCATTAATGAATTAGATACACCAATTATTTATCAGGCATATCACAGAAATTTCAATTGATTAGACTATACATTAACTTTTTTATTTGAGTTGTGATGGTTTACATATTCCATACCCAGTATATATATTTTATATATATATTTTATTTAAAACCGTACTGTTTTGCTTTTATTGAAAATGTGTAACGGGTATCTCACAGTCGAGCACAATCGAAACAGTTACTTGTTTGTTTACGACTTATGGCATTCGATAGGCAAAAGTATGAAATGTGCAATTGTGACACATATATTTTTTAATTTACTGTTTTTGCTTATTCATTCATTATTCGATATATTCATTAATATGAAATTTTCAAATATATATAGCAAATAAACTGCTTCTTGTTATTATAATTTTATTAGGATTATAATTTGTATACACTTTTTTTGACTTTGTTTTTCTGCCTTTTAGGTCGACGACCTTTACCTCAATTATGAAACAGGAAATGGGATGGTTTGACGAGAAGGAGAACAGCGTGGGAGCGCTCTCGGCTCGACTCTCTGGCGATGCAGCCAGTGTCCAAGGCGCCATCGGATTCCCCCTCAGCAATATTATACAGGCGCTGACCAACTTTATATGCAGCTTTTCCATAGCATTTTCCTACTCATGGGAGCTGGCATTGGTCTGTTTGAGCACAGCACCCTTTATGATCGGATCGATTGTGTTCGAGGCGAAGTTTAGCGAAAAGTCCGCCATGAAAGAGAAGAATGTGCTAGAGGAAACGAGTCGCATTGCAACCGAGACGATAGCCCAAATTAGAACAGTGGCCGCATTGCGTAGGGAGGAGGAGCTGATCAAGGTCTACGATGAGGAAGTTGATCGCTATCAGCAGCAGATCAAGAAGCGCTTAAGGTGGCGTGGATTGGTCAACTCAATGGGCACGACTTTGATGTTTTTCGGCTATGCGGTCACCTTGACTTATGGCGGTTTTATGTGCGCCGAAGGTCGCATCATATTCCCAGTGATCATGAAGTGCGTACGAAGATAAACTAATGTTGACTTTTTAATAAATGTTATTGCTTTTAGAATTGCCAATACGATGCTGTATGGATTGTTCATATTGGCTCAATCCTTGGCCTTCACACCTGCCTTTAATGCAGCTCTGCTTTCAGCCACACGCATGTATGAAATGATAGATCGCCAGCCACTGATTCAATCACCAAATATTGTGGAACTAAATGGCAATCGTAATGGAGTCTTTAAGACAAATGCGCTGCAACAAGGAGTCAGTTATCGCGGACTTAACTTTGCGTATCCCTCGCGACCCGATTACTCAGTGCTGCAGGACTTTAATTTGGATGTGCTGCAGGGACAAACAGTGGCGCTTGTTGGCGCCTCAGGTTCGGGCAAATCCACGTGTGTTCAGCTGCTGATGCGTTACTACGATCCCGACGAGGGCAAGATAGTAAGTTTCGCTACTCGATAAGTACATTTCACAATCGTTGATTACATTTCGTATCTTTAGCTCATTGATCAGGAGAGCATACACCAGGACATGGAGCTAAAGACGCTGCGTCGACGCTTGGGCATTGTTTCACAAGAGCCTTCGCTCTTTGAGAAAACCATTGCAGAGAATATTGGCTATGGTGACACCTCACGCGATGTGCCCATGCAGCAGATTATTGAGGCGGCCAAAATGGCCAATGCCCATGACTTTATCATGTCACTGCCTGCGCAATATGAAACCATGTTGGGCGCCAAGGGCACACAGCTCTCGGGCGGACAAAAGCAACGCATTGCCATTGCACGAGCCATGGTGCGGAATCCCAAGATACTTCTGCTGGACGAAGCCACCTCGGCGCTGGACTTACAAAGCGAAAGAGTAAGTAAAGTTTAGCTAAAATAAATCTATTATCTCTATTCCGTTGTGTTTTCTAGGTGGTTCAACAAGCGCTTGATTCCGCTTGCTCTGGTCGCACCTGCATTGTGATTGCTCATCGACTCTCGACTGTGCAGAATGCGAACATTATTTGTGTGATTCAATCCGGTCGCATTGTAGAGCAAGGCACACATTCTCAGCTGCTGGCCAAGAATGGCATTTATGCCAAATTGTATCGCAGTCAATCGAAAACCAAATAACGCTCATAAGTATGCAACAGTATTTTCACAAATGTCATAGCCCAGACAAAAACCTACGCGCATAAAAGTATACTACAATTTTAGGTACAATATATTTGTAAAGAACAATGTATAATAAAGACGTCATAGAAACTGCCCTAACTACAGTGAAGATCGCTTAAATTAAATTATTAATAAAAAGAAATTCGTGCACGTAAAATTAAAAATTCTAACAAAATTTCTTTGTAATTCTGTTGTTTATGTAAAATTTGTGAGCTTTGCTAGAAATGCCTCAGTCTATTTGATCAATGAAGTTCCGCTAATGGTTTTATCTTATCACCCATTATTATTTACTTGAGAGCAATTAATTTTTCTGCTTGAACATTATTATGCAGACACTTTAGTGCCGCATTGCGCTCTATACAGTTCGCTTGTCTTTGCAGAATGAATATTCATTTAATAGGTGCTTTAATTTTAAGCCTCTGCTGCTGTGGGTAAACTTAATATTATCAATTAAACAGTTAAATCAAGTAATTTATTCACTGTAGTAAAAGCGGAAGCTGCCACAATAGTCAAAGTTTGCCCCTTGGAGAGCTCTTGCCTTAATGTGACTGAAAGAAGTCCTGTCTGTGCGTACGATGAGGAAAAACGCTGTATTCGGAAATACGCTTCAATTTGCCACTTGAAAATTGCCAGTTGTCTTCAGAATATAGGTATTAAAATCCCTCGATATCAACTGCTCTTATAAAAAGTGACTTCTTCGTATAGAGATCGACGACTATAGTGAAACCTATTGCTTGATGGAGACATATTTATGCGAGGAATCTCCCGAATACGAACGTTGGACAATTTTCTTTGGCCACGAGAAAGATCGATAACACCTATGACGTTGGATGGTGAAATAGGTGTGAGAGGAATCGCCCACCAGACGACAATTATAATATAATACGATGATAAAACACCCCCCAAAATCCAAAAAGTATTAAATAAAGCGCTGCAGACGGCGATCAATTAAGTGAATTGGTGTGTTTGTCCGTGACGTCAAACGTATTTGCCCAAATAATCAGATTCAGCGTGAGACAAAATGACGCCTCGAGCCCCTTTTCCTCATTACTCTTTAGCATTTAGTTTCGCATGGGTTGTGAGCCAATAGCCACGAGCTGTGATCTGCTCGGTTCGGGTCTGGTCTGGTCTGGTCTTCTGGTCTTCTCAATGGGGGCTGATAGCTCTCGCGTAGGCAGGGCACTCACTAGTATATAAAATCTTATGATTCTGCTCAAACTTTCGCAGTTTATCCGATTAAAGCAACTGAGACAAACGGGGATTTTTTTTTCGTATTTCGTTCGTCTGCTTTTTCGTTTCACCCGTTCAACGATGTGCCTGCTACTTTTGCTTGGTTAGTCTCTGAGAGGTCAAATTTGACGTCTAAAGCTACGATTGACAACTTTTATTTGTAGCTCTATGCGTGGGCATGATCGGCGCTCGACCTTTGACCTCAACGGAACAACCATCACAAGGACGCCATCCCGATTGGCCTGGTGTACCCGATGAACGCTTGGCCGATGCTGAAGTGGATAACGCCTACGAGTTGTTCAAGTGGCAAACCGAACGATCAACAAGTGCAAAGAATTCTAAAGTCGATATGGGGTCAATAAATCGTGCAATGACTAATGAATTACAAGTCAAGCTCAATAATGCCTAACGCTTATTTTGTGCTGCTTACGTACTTTAGTATTAAATAAGTTGTTTAGAGAAAAAAATAAATACAAAAAATTGGAAAATAAAACAACAACTATTTTGGTGAAACGTGCAATTCGCTGGTTCCTATTAAATTCCGTCAAAAATCACGTAGATTGTCATATAAAGTTCGTTGTCGCACTCTGAGATGCATTCAGTTTACTTTACGCTCCAAGTATTGACAATGTTTCTAGCCAAGTTCTTATCAGTTTTGCTTATCGCTTGTGCCCTGGGTATGTGTGTCAAATGTTTATGTTTGTCAGTGCTATAAATTGGCTTATTACGTTAAACTCCTTTTGCAGCACAAGCTTTGCCACTGGATGATTTTAGCAGTGAAGATGATCGCATTAATGAAATCAGCGCCGAACTCGGCCGTAAACTGATCTTGCCCAACGTTGATCGTCTTTTCAGCAGTGCCGAGGATCGGGAGTCAACAAAACAACGCGAGTCCCCATCGAATAACATCAATAGAAAGAGAGAAATAGAGACCACGAAGAGTTCGAAGCATGCTCATGGCATGATCACATCAATGCTCAGCTTCGTTAGCAGTGTACTTAATTTTGGCAAGACAATTATACGTAATGAATAATAAAGTTATTTTAAGAATGTACAATTAAATGTTGTTAATTACGTTAATTATATGATGTATTTATTCATTTTTAGGAAGGTTTTGTGTTTTTCAGTTGTTATTGTATATTTGTAAATCATTTATTTTTAATAATTGTAAAATTATCGAAAGTTATTGAAGAGTTATATAATGCTCATTTCTGTAAGTTTTTTGAATATTTTTTGAGAGTTAAATTGTTAACAAGTTTTGTGGCTTTCAGAAGAAGAACTTCAATTACTTCGACGTTAAAAAGCTCAAGATTGTCTCTCTTTGTTCTATTAATAATTTTTAACGTCTAGAAGATATTGCTATTATTAAACATTGAAAATAATTATTCATTTCATAATCAATTCTATTCTAATTATCGACAACTGATGAAATATTGGATATTTATGATTGATGTATCAAAATTAAAAAAAAAAATAACAGTCTAGACATTATTTAATGATGCACGTGCAGAAGATCGGTCTTTTTCCGAGAATTAAAATTTTTAATTTTCTGAATAATTATTAAGTTTCATTCAAATTACCAGCTCTCAACAAAATATTGAAGATTTATAATTGATCAAAGAAAAAAAGCATATTAAAAATAGATTATCGTTAGTCTGCTAGATTATTTAAAATAAAAGATCGATATTTTCCCTATATTTCAATAATTTAATAATCGTTTCATTCAATTTACAAACTAGCGACAATTGACATTGTGAAGCAATTAGATAGAAACTTGGACAAAGTTTTCCCAATTTGTTATATGTTGTTAAATGTTATAAGAGGGAAGCGCAAGGTAAGCAAACTAAAAGTGTTACAGCTAATAAACACGATTTGAAAAAACAAAAATAAGTTCTTTATTTTGTTTGTTTTGTTTTAAAAACTTTAAAGCTTAAAAACGATAAAAACGAACACTGATCGTAACAAGCCAGATATTAATTTCATTCTTAATTATAGTTATTTCGGACATTAACATAAGATTACATGTCCAAAGAAAAATTGCCAAATTCTCGAAAACAGAAATCGAAAGCCATTAATAGTGGCAGTAACTGTGGATTGTGCAACGGTGCAACAGTACTCATTTAGCCGTTTTGTGGCAGCCACCCGATGAACAAGGTTAGGCTTGCAACAGAGAGCGCGGCAAGCGGCAAACGTGTTCACACTTAGTTTAGTTTCCTTTAAAAGCGGTTTTCAAACGAAGTTATCAATAAAATTCGAGCAACACTTTGAAAATACAAACAAAAGATTTAATTAACATCTTGCTAAAATGGATTTTATGTTGATTGTACATAAAAGTTTTATGTTATGCAAATGGAGGGGGTTGTTGATGTGCACAGGTACATAAGGTAAATACTACGAATATATTTCTAGGTTCTTAACTAATTCGCCTCGAGTAAATGATATTTAAACATCTTGTTAAGTGAATTCATGTTCTGGGACAGCTCATTGCAGACACGCACAACGCAGCCTTTGTTTTTATTACACATGGAAATAGAGAATTATAATACAGATACAGATACGGATAGAGAAACTATATTGTATGCCACACTAACCCACTAGATATTTGATCACTTTTAACAGCACCATGACGAGAACTGCGTCGATGCACACGCGACGAGACTTAGAACCAAATTGAACGCCAAATCAAAAGCACAACTGCGAATAAATAAATGAAACGCCTCGCAACCAGGTGAGCGACGACAACGGCGACGGCGACTCCAACGCCAGCTGCGCTGCACAGTGGTACAGTAATTGAATGCAGTCAAGCAATAAAACTAAACAAACAAACTGTTTGCAAATAGCTGTTTGCTATATGTATGTCAAGCAATAAATAAACCTTGTACAATGCAAAAATGAAATATTTTATAAAAACACTAATAGGAATATGTTTTCCTAAAACAAAATTTTCAAGCGCTAAGATAAGATGAGCACAACAGTTTTTATATTTATTAAAGTAACAACTTAATATAGGAGTTGTATAGGAGTTTAAAATTAGATAATAAAAATCATATATCAATTTTTTTGATTGTGGAAGTTTAATACAAATAAGTAAAAGCCTGTAAAATCAATTAAATAAATATAAATACGCTATAACCCATTTATTAAATGACATTTTCTAATTAGTAAACCAATTTGTAAACTTTGAAATTCGACATTGCGGTATTATACAACTCTCCAAGCAGCGTAGAAGCTGCAAACGGACTCCAAGGATACCTGGATAGCTTGGCAGCTTGGTGCAGAAGGTGGAATCTGAAGGTTAATTCCACAAAAACAGTTAACCCGTGTTTTACGCTGAAAAGATTAATCTCCACCACTCCAGCTATTCACTTCGAAGGCGTGACACTGGAACAACCTACCTCTGCAAAATATCTTGGTATCGTTCTAGACAAGAGACTCACTTTTGTGCCACATTTAAAAGCTGTCACCAAGAACTGTGGCCAAAGGCTACAGAAATTGCGCTGACTGCTCAACAAAAGAAGCAAAATGTCTCTTCGAGCAAAAAGAGCAGTATACGTACATTGCATAGTGCCAATCTGGATATATGGAATGCAGATTTGGGGGATTGCTGCCTAATCAAACTACAAACGCATCCAAGTACTGCAGAATAGGGTGTTACGGCGAATTACAAACTGCCCTTGGTACGTGAGAGGATCCACCCTACACCGCGATCTGAAAATACATTCTGTAGAGGAGCAGATTGGCAGACACACAAGCCGATATAGCGATAGGTTGCTAACTGATAAAAACAGACTCGCTAGGAGACTAGACCGTTGAGGCGATTGAAGCGTCAAGGGTTCGCCAAAACGTTCACCCAATAGTGAACTTCTCAGAAACACCTTAAACTAATATGAGGTTTGGCCCAAACATAAACATTTCTTGTACCTGTGTTGTTATAGTACTACTTTGTTCTTGCTGTACTGGTTCGATACTTAAATAAAGAAAAAAAAAAAATAAATAAAAATAAAATTTGTAAACTTTGAAATTGCAAATAAACCATAATTATTTAAAAAAACACAATTTGAAAAAATCTTTTCGACATTTACCAAAATAATTACGAATCAACAACCAAACTAAAAATGTTATTATCAAAAAAGAATATTATCATTTATGGTTCGCAATAAATAATTAAATAAAACTAAATATTTAATTATAATAAAAACGATGCTTGTAATCTGAACGATAAATTAATTTGATAAGTAGTCAACGCTATGGTTCGAATATGTTAAATTGACCGTTAATATTCAAAGTTGAATTTCAAAGCGCACTTATCATTTTCGTGTCTTCTCAGCCCACTGTAACAGCTAAGCGGACATGATAAATCAAGAACTTCACGTTGATGTTGCAATCGAAGTGTCTACCGTATGCGAGCAGTCTACACACGAACACACATATGCGCGCGAATAACTCCAAAATACATTGTATGTATGGTTAATAGACATATTTTATTTGATTTGCATTTTTTCTGCAGGCACTTAAAACGTTCGTCGTTTGCATCAAGCAATAAACGAAAACGATGCTTATTACGTCATGAGAACTCGTTTGCATCTATGGACCAACAACAACAACAACAGTAGCAGCAACAACGGCGTGCAGCGACTGCACAGTGTGGCCAAATTGAGGCCAAAATTCGTCTTTATCAGTGCGATTATTTTTGTCATTGCAAAGAGGTTCCATTGGCTGCGCTGACAACCAGTTTCCTCTTTAAGACACAACGACAACGTTGTCAACACTGTGACGCCAAATCAACTTTGCCGTCGATGTGCATTGGTCATGAATTTTACAGTTGGTGTTTTGATCGTGATTTTCAGCTACGACGCCAGTTGCTTAGGTTATTTAATAGCACTAGCAATAAACTTCAAGTTTTTTTTTAGTTTTTTTTTTGGCTCTACAGTGATTGTAGGTTGAGTTTAGTTTCGTTTTTTTTTTTGTTGGTCAAGCCTCAACGAGAATTGACTATTTAAGCCGATATTCACCTTCGCATGAAGTTATTTCGCACAGACACCATGCACAATATCCAATTAATTTCGACAGCTTTCGGTTTAGTAAGCGCACGTTACGAGCAGCCTACTAATGCCTAGTAAATAGCATTAAATATATTTTAATTTCGAATAACTACGTTTAATTTCCGTTTCAATTTTCACTTTGCGAAGTGCCAGAAAAAAAGCGAGCGCATTTAACTAATTCCATAGCTTGTAAGCGCTTCGGAATATCGATATGCCCCAAAATAAATCGATGCTGTTATTACATTTTCCTATTGACATGTTGTTATTAACATAAATTCAATAAGCTCAGCCACGCTGCTAATTGGCATTCACGCATAGAAGGCGGAGTTAGAAAGGTGTTCGGCTTAATTGGCTTATAAAATTAATTGCTATTTGTGTCACACAACGCATGGAACACAACACTTACCCAATAACAATATTTTGCACAAGTATTGACGCCTGTAAAAACGTATTAGCAACTCCAATAAGAACTACAAGCACAACGACTTTAGTTCACAATAGACAATCAGTTAACAGTTATTTGCCAAGAGCAGCGCAGCTAGTTCGCTCTCGTGCGCTCTTTGTGGCAGCCAGCTACTGTTTTGATGCTCAACATGAGATTGCAAAACAAAACAAAGCCGGCCGGCATTTTAATGTAGAGAGCGCCACATAGCGTTAATGAAGAGAGAGAGAGAGAGAGCGCAAGCAAGAAACTTGAAATGGGAAGACGAAATATCAACGAACAGTGCAAGCAAAACAAACGCGATCAAAAGCATTATCGCAGTCTCGGTCTCGACTCTCAGCTGTGCGATGAAGTAATAAAATGGGCCGGGATCGCCGGCAGCCGACGGACGACACGAAGCAATCTTCGTGTTCGGCTTCGACGACGAATCCATCAGACATGAGAGATTAAAGTGCAGACACATTGTTTTTAGTTTTTTGGGGGTACCGAGGAAAACTTCTCGCTGCATGAAGTTCAGTTGCTCGCGACGAGCCATCCAGTGCGGTTGGATGGGCTCTTGAAAAGGAATACGAAGAAAAAAGAATACAAAAGTGAAAAATAAGAACAGTGGCAAAGATAAGAAAGTGGAATACATAAGAACTGTGCGAACCGGAAGTGCACACAATAAAAGGACTTTCATTGTCAGTGCGTGAGCGTGCGTGCGAAAGAGAGAGTGAGAGTGCACAATGGGGCGGCTTGTGGCCCCATGCAGTGCAATGGGCGTGGCCCTTGCATTGTGTTTGATTGTTGCGCTTTGTAATGCTGAATTGACGCCGCCATATTTCAATTTGGCTACTGGCCGCAAGATACATGCAACTGCCACATGTGGCGAGGACACCGATGGACCCGAACTCTATTGTAAATTGGTCGGCGCAAATACGGAAAATGAATACAACAAATACTCGGTTATCCAAGGACAGGTAGGATCCAATAGGAATATACTATATGCTAATCTCAAATGGAAAATTTCCATGCTTTTCATTCTAATTTTCAAATGCATACATATACATGTACATGTACATACATTCATATGTGCAACACATGTGGGGCACATTCAAATTTGAAATTCTATTTTTAAACTGAAGTTTCTTTTCGTTTTTTTCGGCATGTGTTCCATAGGTCTGCGATCATTGTGATCCCAAAATACCGGATAAGAATCATCCGCCAGAGAACGCAATTGACGGCACCGAAGCCTGGTGGCAGAGTCCTCCCTTGTCCCGAGGCATGAAATTCAACGAAGTCAATTTAACCATCAATTTCGAACAGGTAAACACAGCAGGCGAAAGAAGAAAGGTGTAGCCCAAAAAATCGAAAAAAAAAAGATACATACAAAAGAGTCTGGGGAGAAGTCAATGCAATGTTCGAACAATCTGAAACAAGCTGAGACAGGCGCAGACACGTTTGTAGACAGCTCTTCTGTGAGAGAGAGACAGGCTCGTTAAATTAACGTTTTTAATGCGTTTCCATTTCATTTTCGACGTGGACGACGACAACACAGCGAAAAATCTTGCTGAGCTGTTGAATTGTGCTTCTTCTTCTTTATGTTGTGACTTGTTCCCTTTGGAGTTGGGGTTATCAGCTCTGACATATGTATCTGTGAGAGTGTGTGTGTGTGTATGGGTTGTCTCGGTTTACAAGCTCGCTTAGAAACCGTCGCAGAGCATTGACTTTTCTTCGTTTTATTTCTATACCCTGCAATGAAAGGGTTAGAAGGGTATGATATTTAGCTCACATAATATGATACCTTTGTTTAAATGTTTAATGTTACTATGGCCAGGGACTATAATGCTTTTTGCAATGCAATCTAGAACTGATGTAAGTTTACATCATCATCAAAGAAATACTACTATATAATTTCAGTAAATTAAATTAGAAATTAAAAAGATTTTTAATTTCCGTGAGTTTCCCGAAGCGTTGCTAGAAATCCGAAAGATTTTATGAAAAATATCTTATCTTAAGAAAATAGTTACTCGGTATATTACAGTCGAGCATTGTAGGCTGTGCCTTTTTGACTTGTTTCTGTAGCCGCGATAAGCAGTCGAATAATTCTTCTTAGTGCTCCAGCATCCAAATGAAACCATAATACATACATATATGTATATACATTCTCGAAGCTGATAGCAGACAATTGAAACTATGCTCGCACATACTTATCACTACAAAAAAGTCTTGAATTGTTCTATAAAAAACACTTTTGGGGTCACACCCGTCTTATCGCGCTTGCAACGGAAACACTCGGATCGCACAAGTCTTTAGAAACTATCAAATTAAAACATTTATTTGAGCATATTTCTACTTGAGTTACGATTACTTTTTTTGCCTCGTGGCTGGGGAATGAAATGAGATCATCTAACATATGAATATGCAACGCCTGCTCAAATGTGCATAATTCTTACGGCAGAAACGAGCTGCAGTATTAATAGACTGCTTACGACAGCCAAAAAGATTAGTGTAGAAGATATTTACAAGACATTCAAGATAATTTAAAGAGAAGAGCGTAAACCTGAGATAATAAAAAATTCAAGAATTAAATAAAAAATTTGCTTTATTTTTCTTTAATTGAAAATCCTCTTTATATATAGTTTTAGTCATTACAAAAAATTCAGAATTTCTTCATGCTTCATTCATTCATCGAACCTTATATAATTCTAAAATGTTCTCCAATTATAAGTTCTTAACAAAATGAATTCCCAAAGTCTTTTAAAGTGAACTAACAAACTACACATGTTTACGCAAAAAATTCAAAATCACAAACAGTATCTCAAGCATACAATCGCAAACTCAGTATATCTATATATATATACACACATATGTAAAGACTTTATATACATATGTACCCACGATGTTTGGTTCGTTTTCAATTGAATTCAAATTGAAAAGCAAACAGAAAACCAAAAAAAAAAATCCAAAATAAACAAACACACGACGGACGCAGATAAATTTAGTACACTGGAGGAGAGCATGGAGTTAATTCTCTTTAGAGTGATCTCATGCAACCTCAGTAGATACACATACGTATTTACATAACTATGTACATAAACACAAACACACGCACACACAGTCATACAAATAGTTTGTGTACACGACGTTAATAAATTTTAATGAATTTGTGCTTTTGAGTAGACTAATTTCGCGTCCCCTAAGAGAAGATCTATGACAAGCGTGAAGAAAAAGACTTAGACGAAGAGGGAGGTTTTAAAAGTACAGCGAAATAGTAAATTACGATTAAAATAAGAGATATATAAGATAAAGATGATGGTAGAGTAGATATTGTCGTAAAAAGAACATTTTAAAGTAATCTTTGTATAGTATTTATATATTATCAACACAGCAAGAAATATGATATAATTAATAAAAATATGATTTAAATAAATATTAATCTTTAATTCATAACAATTGGGGATGCTATTAGATATTATTGGAAAAACTAGAAACAGCTTTATTTTTGACATAATAAGGAATTATTCTAAAGAGATAGGATAGTTAAATACAAGAAGAAAAGTATTTAGTAGCAGAAAATATATTCGGGCATAAATTTCTTAAGATATTTGAACCCTCCGATAAGTGAGCGTTTGTTTTAAATCCAAGAACAATTTATCTTTAGTCATTTAAAGGAAGTTCTACTCTCCGAGTAAAAAAGACTCTAAATCTCTAAATTTTCCAAATTAACATTTAACTTGATTTCTACGCTACGCAGGAATTCCATGTCGCCTACTTGTTCATTCGCATGGGCAACTCGCCACGTCCGGGTCTCTGGACGCTGGAGAAGTCGATGGATTATGGCAAGACCTGGATGCCGTGGCAGCACTTTTCCGATACGCCCGCTGATTGTGAGACCTACTTTGGCAAGGACACCTACAAGCCAATTACGAAGGACAACGATGTCATTTGCACCACAGAATACTCGAAAATTGTACCGCTGGAGAATGGTGAAATCCCTGTGATGCTGCTCAATGGACGTCCCTCGGCAACGAACTACTTCAACTCGACGGTGCTGCAGGAATGGACTCGTGCCACAAATGTGCGCATTCGTTTGTTGCGTACCAAGAATCTGTTGGGTCACTTGATGTCGGTGGCACGGCAAGATCCGACGGTCACACGTCGTTACTTCTACTCGATCAAGGACATTTCGATCGGTGGTCGTTGCATGTGCAACGGTCATGCGGACACCTGCGACGTCAAGGATCCTAGCAGCCCAGTGCGTATTCTCGCCTGTCGTTGCCAGCATCACACGTGTGGGATTCAGTGCAACCAATGTTGTCCTGGCTTCGAGCAGAAGAAATGGCGTCAGAACACCAATGCGCGTCCCTTCAACTGCGAACGTAAGTAGAGTCGATTACTATCTCTTTATCTACTATGGTTCTAATGCTTCTCTATTGTTCCATTCTTAGCCTGCAATTGCCATGGCCACAGCAACGAATGCACTTACGATGAGGAGGTCAACCGCAAGGGTTTGTCCCTGGACATCCATGGACACTACGATGGTGGCGGCGTCTGCCAGAATTGTCAGCACAACACCGAGGGCACAAACTGCAACAAGTGCAAGCCCAAGTTCTATCGCCCACGTGGCAAATACTGGAATGAAACCGATGTCTGCAGTCGTAAGTTACAAAAGAATGTTATTTGGTTCTCTTTAGCATTACTAATAACTTTGCCTTCTTTCAGCTTGCAATTGCGATCTGTCATATTCGACGGGACACTGCGAGGAGGAGACGGGCAAGTGCGAGTGCCGTGCCGCCTTCCAGCCACCCAATTGCGACTCCTGTGCCTATGGGTAAGTCAAGACTAAAAGGTTGTCTCTCAGTTTTCAATGGTCGTGACATTTTTCAAATATTGGTTAGGCTTTGCCTTCGTCTGCGTAAATTTACTCCTAACACGTTCTGCTACTCCTCTAACTCTAAATCTCTACTTCCTTGCAGTTACTACAACTATCCGCAGTGCCGCGAATGCGAGTGCTATTTGAATGGCACGAACGGCTACAACTGCGAGGCCATCAATGGCATCTGTCCATGTAAGAAGAACTTTGCTGGTGCCCTGTGCAAGAAGTGCGCCGAATCGTACTATGGCTTCCCCGAGTGCAAGGCTTGTCAGTGCAATCAGCAGGGATCGATCAACAACGATTGCGATATCGTCTCTGGCAATTGCACGTGTCTCAGCAACTGGGGCGGCGCTCGTTGCGAACGTTGCAAGGATGGTTACTACAACGAACCAACCTGCACATGTAAGTCGTCTGATTGCTAAACCAATCTTTAACAGCTCTAACAGTTTCCATTTCCTTTCCATTTCTCATTTAGATTGCGACTGCGATCATGAAGGTACCGAGCCAGAGATTTGCGACAAGCAGTCGGGTCAGTGCATCTGTCGTGAAGGATTTGGTGGACCGCGTTGTGATCGCTGCTTACCAGGATATTACAATTATCCGTATTGCAAGCCTTGCAATTGCTCCACCACAGGCAGCTCTGCCAACACCTGTGACAACTCTGGCAAGTGCAGCTGTCTGCTTAACTATTCTGGCAAGCTGTGTAACATGTGCAGCGCAGGATATTACAACTATCCCGATTGCTTACGTGAGTGTCTTAAATTGTTATTTATTTTTTTTAGTATTTTATCTACAATATAAATTCAACTATTGCTTTTTTGCAAAGGGTCTACTACAGTTTAGACTTGACTGCAGTTTTCTTCCTTATTTATTTTATTTACTAACTTATGAATGATAAGTAAATAATCCATTTGTTTAATGCCTTACAGCCTGCAACTGCGACGAACATGGCTCCGAGGGCGTTACCTGCAATGAGAACGGTTGCTTCTGGTAAATTCCTCTGATACCTCGATCAAATCTTCATCTTACTTATCTATCCTATCGCCTCCAGCAAACCCAACTTTGATGGTCGTCAGTGCGAGCGCTGCAAGGAATCATTCTACAACTTCCCCGCCTGCGAGGACTGTAACTGCGATCCCGCTGGCGTCATCGATCAGTTTGCCGGTTGCGGTTCTGTGCCAGTGGGTGAACTCTGCAAGTGCAAGGAGCGTGTGACGGGCAGAATTTGCAATGAATGCAAACCGCTCTATTGGAATTTGACCATTAGCAATGCCGAGGGTTGCCAGGAATGTGATTGCTTCATTGATGGCACCATCTCCAGCTTGGACACCTGCGCCTCCAAATCTGGCAAATGTCACTGCAAACCTCACACAACCGGACGCAGCTGCAATGAGTGTCGCGATGGCACCTTCGATTTGGATGCCGCCTCGCTGTTTGGCTGCAAGGATTGCGCTTGCGATGTGGGCGGCTCGTGGAATAGCGAATGCGACAAGGTCACCGGTCAGTGCAAGTGCCATCCACGCATCAATGGACGTGCCTGCACACAACCCTTGACCACTCATTACTTCCCTACATTGCATCAGTTCCAATACGAGTACGAGGATGGTTTGCAGCCATCGGGCGCTCAAGTGCGTTATCAGTATGACGATAAGGTCTTTCCGGACTTTAGCAGCAAGGGTTATGCCGTGTTCAATGACATTCAGAACGAAGTACGCAATGAGTTGACAGTCTTCAAGTCCTCGCTGTACCGAATTGTCATTCGCTACATGAATCCCAATGATGTGAACGTCACGGCCAGCATTCTGATTCAGTCTGAGAATCCCCTCGAGGTGGATCAGAAGTAAGAACCTAGAAAATGACAAAATGATAAAGAATGTGTAGACATTTCGGCCTCATAGTTCTTGCCGTTTGGAAAGAGCTAGGAGGTTCGAATTTTTAAACTTGTTAGTTTACAAATTATTGGAGTTCATTAATTAATTTACCTAATATTCATTCCACATCTTTGTCCGTCTCTCTTAGCGTCAAGGTGCTGTTGCGTCCCACAACGGAACCCGAATTTGTCACCGTCGCCGGACCCCAGGGCAACAAACCCTCAGCTGTTGTGCTGGATCCTTCGCCTTCACCCTACACCTTCATCACCAGGGCCAACCAGAATGTGATGCTCGACTATTTTGTGCTGTTGCCAGGTGCCTACTACGAGGCATCGATCCTCACACGCCAGATTGCCAATCCCTGTGAGCTGGGCAACATGGAGTTGTGTCGCCACTACAAGTACGCTTCCGTTGATGTCTTTGAACCGGCCACCGTGCCTTTCGTTGTGGATAGCGATGGTAAACCGAGCAAGCCCACAGAGTTCTATACCGACTCCGAGCATCTGCAGATCACTGCACATACGGGAGACATTCCAGTGTTGAGCCACAAGCAGAAGGAACTCAACTATATTGTGGATGTGCCACGTAGTGGTCGCTACATCTTGGTGATCGATTACATTAGTCATCGCAATTTCGCGGTGCCCTACGATATCGAGTTGCGCGTGGGCAAGGATGAGAACTCGCTGTCCTCAGTGTATCTTTATCCCTGTCTCTATTCGACCGTCTGCCGTACGCCCATTAATGACGATGGACGCGAAAAATCATTCTACATTAACAAGGATGATTTGATGCCAGTGACGCTCTTCGTAAGTTATTAAATTTAGTATGAATTTAGTATATTGTTGAAGTAGGAGTATTTCTTGCTAAATCGAAAACCAAATATTATCTTTACACATTTTCTTTTTAATAGACGGAGGACGACGACGAATTCCGTGCGCCCATCATTTCAGTGACTGCTATTCCAGTAGAAGAGTGGTCGATTGACTTTATAAATCCCAGTCCTGTCTGCGTGATTCACAACAATCAATGCGCCGCACCCAAATTCCGTTCGGTGCCCGATTCCAAAAAGATTGAATTCGAAACCGATCACGAGGATCTGATTGCCACCAATAAACCACACTATGCCGTCATGGATGAGCGTGTGAAACTCATATTTTTGGATAGCCGCCAGAATGGTTCAATTGTCGTTGAATCCAAGGTTGCTGACCCGGGACGTTATGTCATCCTGGTGAAGTACTATCAGCCCTATCATCCCAAGTATCAGGTGCTCTACACTCTGACTGCTGGCAAGAATCAATACGATGGCAAGTTCGATATCAAACATTGCCCCTCCAGCTCTGGTTGTCGTGGTGTCATTCGTCCCACTGGCGATGACATGTGGTTCGATATTGAGGATGACTTTAAGTTTACACTGACGGTGAGTGGGAGAATAAATGTTGAAATAAATATTGGACTCATATACCAATTATTTTGCAGAACCCACGCCCTCTTGGTGTTTGGCTGGACTACTTGGTGGTGGTGCCATTGGAGCAGTACAACGACGATCTGCTGGTGGAGGAGACCTTTGATCAGACCAAGGAGTTTATCAAGAACTGTGGGCAGGATCATTTCCACATCACGCACAATGCCAGCCAATTCTGTCAGAATGCTGTCTTCTCGCTGACAGCGGATTACAACAGCGGTGCCTTGCCTTGCAACTGTGACTACGAGGGATCCACCAGTTTCGAGTGTCATCCATTTGGTGGTCAGTGCCAGTGCCGCAAGAATGTCATTGGACGCCAGTGCACGGCTTGTCGTCCTGGCTTTTTCGGTAAGTTATCTTTGGCCGGAGAGTGGACTATGACATGATTTAATATTTTATCTTTATTTGTTTATAGGCTTCCCTGATTGCAAAATGTGTGATTGCCCGAGCATTGCCATGTGCGAGCCCAACACTGGAGAATGTCAGTGTCCCACCAATGTCATAGGCGCTCTATGCGACAAGTAAGAATTTTACGTAACATAAACCCTTTCTCACTTTTACTCTCCAATCAAGCTTTCCCTTTTTTCCCTTTTAGCACTGTAACTTTCCTTCTGTATTTGCTTTCTACATTTCCATGCTTTCTTCAGCTTCTCACTTTTTTTTATCAATACACAAACTTTTCATTAACTTAAAAAGTAATTTATTTCATCAAGCAGAAGATCCTCATTACCACTGTTTCGATTTCTTGTTTTCCAACTCAGCCTATCCTCCCTTTTTTCCCACCTCATTTGTTATTCCAGCACGACCGGTGTTCTCCAAATTCATCCCAAGCAAAGTTACTCTGCTAATCATAATTCCTTAATTGCAGATGTGCGCCCAACACTTACGGCTTCCATCAGGTGATTGGTTGCGAGGAGTGTAACTGCAACTACATGGGTATTGCCAACGGCAATCAGCAGTGCGACATGTTCAACGGATCCTGTTCGTGCCGTGACAACATCGTTGGCCGCGCTTGCGATGGTTGTGCCAATGGTTTCTACGAGTTTCCCAGATGTAGCATGTGCAGCTGCCATCAACCCGGTACCGAACTGGAGGTGTGCGACAAGATCGACGGCAGATGTTTCTGCAAGAAGAATGTGGTTGGCAGAGACTGTGACCAGTGCGTCGAGGGTACTTACAATTTGCAGGACAGCAATCCCGAGGGTTGTACCACTTGCTTCTGCTTTGGCAAGACCTCACGTTGTGACAATGCTTATTTGCGTGTCTACAATGTCAGCCTGATGAAACGGGTTTCCATCAATTCGGCAGACTTCCAAGAAAACACGATTGATTTCGAAGTGTGGGATGTAAAGCCCGAGGATTTGATGTTGAATGAGACGACGCTGCAAGCGGACTTCACGAGTCGCGAGGTGAACGATCAACGTGTCGCCTACTTTGGCATGCTAGACTATCTGCTCAATCAGAACAGTCATATCTCTGCCTATGGCGGCGATCTTGCTTACACACTATACTTTACCTCCGGCTTTGTGGGCAAAGCAATTGTGGCTCCCGATGTTATTCTGTTGAGCAAAAATCAAGTGCTCGTGCATCAGAGTTACGAGCAGCCCAGCAGCAATTTGGTATTTAAGAATCGCCTGGAAATGATTGAGAGCAATTTCATGACCCAGACCGGTAAGCCTGTGAGTCGTGCCGATTTTATGATGGCTCTACGCGACCTAGAAGCGATTTTGATACGTGCCAATTACTGGGAACAAACGCTGAACACACGGCTCTCCGATGTCTATCTGACGCTGGCCGATGAGGACACCGATGGCGAGGGCGCGTATAGTTTGCTACCCGTAGAGCATTGTCACTGCCCGCCCGGGTACAGAGGACACTCGTGCGAGGACTGTGCCCCCGGCTATCATCGCGTGGACAACGGACCCTATGGCGGTTACTGTGTGCCCTGCGAGTGTAACGGTCATGCCGAGACCTGCGATTGTGCCACTGGAATCTGCACCAATTGCACGGACAATACACGCGGCGATCACTGTGAACAATGCAATGTTGGGTATTATGGTAATGCCACTCACGGTACACGACACGATTGTATGATCTGCGCCTGTCCGCTGCCCATCGACTCGAATAACTTTGCCACCAGTTGCGAGATCTCCGAGTCGGGCAATGAAATCCATTGCGAGTGCTTGCCGGGTTACACGGGACCGCGCTGTGAGTCGTGTGCGAATGGTTTCTACGGTTCTCCCGAGACTGCTGGCGATGTCTGTAAACCGTGCGAATGCTCGGGCAACATTAATCCTGCGGAGCAAGGATCTTGCGATACACGCACTGGCGAATGTCTGCGCTGCTTGAACAACACCTTTGGCATGGCTTGCAATCTGTGTGCTCCTGGCTTCTATGGCGATGCCATCAAGCTGAAGAATTGCCAATCTTGTGATTGCGATGAGATGGGCACCCTAGAGTGCGATCCCTATGAGGGCAAATGCAGGTGCCACGAGAATGTCATTGGAGAGCGTTGTGATCAGTGCAAACCCGATCATTATGGCTTTGATTCTGGCGTTGGGTGCCGCTCTTGTGACTGCGGTGCTGCCTCCAATTCGACGCAGTGCGACCAACACACCGGACACTGTAAGTAAAGCAATTTTAATATCAAAGGGTGAGGACGTCATCTGTTCGTTTATGTAAATTTTAAACATTTTATGCAAGAAATATTTACTTAGCACATAAATCAGATGCAATGGTTTATACTGTGAACGTGTCGAATATAATGGTATTTTCTCATACCATATATACTTTATTTAAATATGTTTTTAGTATATATTTACAATCAAGCCCAGTAATGGCATATCCTTATACCAAATATGCTCGAATTTGGTATATGCTTAGATACTGTTACTTGTTATATTTTCAGTGCGATCACTGTTATATAATTTATGTATATTACATTTTTGCTTTTCCACTTCATTGGAATATATTTAGCTTATTCAAATTTAACTTTAATTACACCCTCCTTGCTTTTCAGGTCTGTGCAAACCTGGCGTCACGGGTCGCCAATGCGATCGCTGTGCCGTCGATCACTGGAAATACGAGAAGGAAGGCTGCTCGCCTTGTAACTGCAACCAGGGCTACTCCCGCGCCGGCACCGGCTGTAATCCGCAGACGGGACAATGTGTCTGTCTGCCCGGTGTCATTGGCGATCGCTGTGAGGCGTGTCCCAATCGCTGGGTGCTCACCGAGGACGGTTGCATGGAGTGCAACAATTGCCATCATGCGCTGCTCGATGTGACCGATCGTCTGCGCGATCAAATCGATGGCGTACTCCAGGACTTCGAGACCGTGACAATGGCATTCTTTACCACACAGAAGCTCAACTATTACGATGTGCTGGCCGATGAGTTGGCACCCAAGGTGACGAATCTGGATCCCAACAGTGTGAATCTGGCGCCATCGCGTGAATTGAACAGCGAACTGGAAGCAGCCAGCAAGGCTTACGCCAAGCAGGTGAATCAAACGCTCAGCAATGCGTTGGATATACGACAACGATCAGGAGTGCTCCTGACCAATGTTTCAACCGTGCATTTGGATGCCTTGGATAGCGTGAATCAAGCACGAGAAGCCATTGCTGCTGTGGATGCACTATCTCAAAATCTGGAGGCGACGGCAACCACAAAGAGCGGAGCTGCCTTGGAGGAAGCACAGCACATACTTGACAAGATCAATGGCACACAAATTGAGCTGCAATCCAATGAGCTTGTGCTCGACAAAGCGCGTGAATTGTACGATGAGGTTGACAAACTGGTCGAACCCATTAAGCTACAGAATCGCAGCCTGAATGCGCTGAAGGACGACATTGGTGAGTTCAGTGATAAACTGGAGGATCTCTTCAGCTGGAGCGAAGAAGCGCAAAAGCAGTCGAGCGATGTGGAACGTCTGAATGTGGCCAATCGCAAGGCCTACGACAACTCCAAGTTCGATACGGTGTCGGAGCAGCAACAGGAGGCTGGCAAAAACATTTTGGAAGCCGGAAACTATTTGATCAATGGCGAACTGACGCTCAATCAGATTGCCAGCAAGCTGGAGGATTTACGCGGCGCTCTCCAGGAACTCAAGGAAGTCAACAAGGGTGTGGACGAGTATTTGCCCGCAGTCGATAATCAGCACAATGAGGCCGACGAACTCACCATGCAGGCGGAACTACGCGCCGCCGAATTGAGTGCAAGTGCCGCCAACTTGGCCAATCAATACACGGATATGACCGCCCATGCGGAGCCAGCGATCCAGGCATCTACCGCGTACTCAGACATTGAGGAAGCCGTCGAGGCTGCCAAGGAGTTGAGCCTGAATGCGGCCAACGCCGCTGAGAATGCTGTAAAGATTCAGAATGGCATTGAGGAGCGAGCAGGTACATCGGACAAGGAATCCGCCGAGTTATTGCAGAAGGCACGTCAATCGCTGCGCAAGGTACAGGATTATCTGGAGCCACGCCTTAATGGCTCAGCGGGCAAGGTGCAGGAGATTTCGCAGTTAAATGCCGCCACCGAAGAGCAGGTGAAGGACATTAACATTTTGCTACGCAAGCTGTCCAACGAGACACAACGTGACATGTGGAAGACTTCAGATACGAATGCTGGCGATGCGCTGGAGATACTGCAAAATGTGCTCGAGACGCTGAAACCTGTGAGCGGACAAACACCCAAGGAACTCGACAAGGCACGCAACATTAGTCGCGATGTGGACATTACCAACAAGGACGTTTCGCAGGCCAATAATCAGCTGGATAGCGTTGAGGTGGCTGTGCCCAAGCTTACCGAACTGGCCAACGATATTGAGGAGCAACAGCAACATGTCAGCGAGCAGAGCCAACGGCTTGGTCAAGATATTGAGCATCTGAAGCGACAGATTGAAACCGCACGACGCATTGCCAACAACATCAATGTGGGTGTCAGGTTTACGCCTAGCACAGTGCTTGAGTTGAAGACCCCCGAGAAGGCTCCGCTGCTGGCTACAAAGACAAAGCTCTCGACATATTTCAGGACGAACGAGCCCAACGGTTTCCTCTTGTATCTGGGCAATGACAACAAGACCAGCCAGAAGAACAATGATTTCGTTGCTCTGGAGATTGTCAATGGATATCCAATTGCTACCATTGATTTGGGCAATGGTCCCGAGCGCATCACAAGTGATAAACATGTCGCCAATGGTCAATGGTATCAGGCCATCTTCGATCGCGTCGGTTCTAATGCCAAGCTCACCATACGCGAACAGTTGCCCAATGGCGAGATTGTCGATCACAAGAACGCCAACGTTTTGGAGGGTGCCAACAATGTGCTGCATGTTGATCGCAATAGTCGCCTGTTTGTCGGCGGTTATCCGGGACCTTCGGACTTTACCGCACCCGATGACATACGCGCCAGTTCGTTCCAGGGTGATATTGAGGATTTGCGCATTGGTGACGAGAGTATTGGTCTTTGGAACTTTGTGTATGGCGAGGAGAATAAACAGGGCGCCGATGAACGTGCAGTGTTGGTCGAGGAAAAAGCACCCGTCACCGGTTTGCGCTTCAAGGGCAATGGTTTCGTGCAATTGAAGGCAACGCCCTATAATTTGAAGTCACGTTCGAGCATTCAGTTCAAGTTCAAGGCGGCCAAGGATGCAAGCAATGGTCTGTTGTTCTTCTATGGTCGCAATAAACATTTCATGTCCATTGAGATGGTCGATGGTGCCATCTTCTTCCGCTTCAAGCTGGGCAATGGCATGGTCTCTTCGGGCAGCCAGGATCGTTATAATGACAATAAATGGCATCATGTTGTCGCCGAGCGTGATGGTCGCCAAGGTCTACTCAAGGTCGATAATGTGTTACTCTTCCACGACAAGGCGCCAGCGGATGCTGATGCCGAGATGCCCAAGCTGCAGCGCATGTACTTCGGTGGTTATCCTGGACGTCGCAATCATTCGGATATTGTTGAGCAAAACTTTGACGGTTGCATCGATGAAGTATCCATCACTGGTTATCGCGTGGATCTTACTCAGTATGTCAATGGCACCGGTTTCGTTGAGGGTTGTCCCGACAAGTACTCCACCTCGTTGTCTTATGCCCCGCATGATTATGGCTTCCTGCGCATCGCAAATGTGTCATCGGAGAACAAGTTCGATGTGGTGTTGCGCTTCAAGACCAAACAGCCAAATGGTGTGCTCTTCTATGCCGCCAATCATGATCAAAGCTCCACAATTGGCTTAACACTGAATGATGGCTATCTCACGTTGAACAGCATGGGCAGCGAGTTGGTTGTGACCGAGCGGCAGTTCGATGACGGCGAGGATCATGTGGTCACTGTGCATCACGATGCCCAACAGCTGCGATTGTCTGTTGACGATGCACAGGACGCGCGGTAAGTTAGCTCCCTTGATTTTTTAGTTTAAGGTTGAATTTAGACTTCAATGCAAAAGATAGACTTGGTTCGTGAAATACTTTTTAGTAATCCTGAATCGTAGATTTTGATTTACTTTAATAATGTGCCGATTGAGTATGAATTAATTACTCCAAGTAAAGAGGAAATTTGAGGGATGGGTTGAAACTTATATATTAGCGTAAGTTAGAGTCTCACCAAATAATTATATCGCTTCGGTTCTCCTTTTAACGGAAGTCGTTTACCAAGGTTCCCTGTTTTACCCTTTCGCAATCTTGTCTAATGCTTTTTCCATTCCCTAACGTTTTCCTAGGCTGCCTGAAATTCCAGCACCCCTGGAGATCCGAGGAGGTGACATCTTCTTTGGCGGTCTGCCCGACAACTATATACCACCTAAGAGCGCTATCTCAACGCTGGCCTACTATGTGGGTTGCATCAACGATGTTACCGTCAACGGCGAGATCATTAACTTTGCGGACAGCGCGGAGCGCAAGAACGGCAACATCAACGGTTGTCCACAGGACATTCTAGGTGCGTCAGCTCGTCGAGTTACCGTGTTCGCACAAACTAACTAATGCTCTCTCTCTCTCTTTTTATATGCAGCCTACGAGACTAGCTTGCTGCCCACCTACTATCCCTCGGGTGCCAATGAATTGGAGCCGCCATCGCCAGCTAAGGTTCCCACCAACGTTTTTGTGGCACCCACAACAACGACAACAACAACCACTGCAGCACCCACAACAACCACAACAACGTCAACCACAACTACCACCACCACCACAACAACCACAACAGCCGCACCGCCAGTTGTGATTCCCGAGGAGAAACCACTGCCACCGCTGGGACCACCGACAACACAGCGTACGCTGGTGACAAAGCCACGTCCAGAGCCCAATTTGCCAACGGATCAGCGCTGCAAACTGCCGGTGAATCCCAACTATGATGTGGACTTTGTCGAGGCTGGCTATCGCTTCTATACACTGCAGGATCAGCGTCTCGAATTCAATTCGCTGCCCGTCAAGGTGCGCAAGCACTACGACATTAGCATCTCGGTGCGCACCAACTATCCGAATGGTGTGCTCTTCTATGCTCCTGGCCAGGAGGCTGGTGACTTTATTGTCGTCTATCTGCTCGATGGTTATGTGTATCATCATGTGCATGTGGGCGCCACCATTGACGCCAAGATCGTCAGCGAGGAGGACATCATTGATGGCAACTGGCATACGGTTGAGTTTATGCGCACCAATCACAGAATAAGTTTGTCCATCGATGGCAAGGAGCAGGCAGGTGCTGTTGAGCTGAACGGCGATCGTCAGCCGCCAACCTTCAATGTGGTCTTCCCCATCTATGTGGGCGGTTATACCAAATATGTGGAGCGCGATATCAAATCGATTACAACGCTATCCGGATCCACATCCTATTACAATGGCTGCCTGCGAGACATCAAGTTCAATGGCAAGGCTTTGGAAACGGAGCCCATGGTGCATGATGTTGTGCCCTGCACGGATCAAGTGGAGAGCGGTGTGTTCTTCCACAAGCCCACGGGTTTTGTGAAGCTCTTTGAGCGCTTCTCCGTTGGCTCCGAGATACTGATCAACTTTGACTTCCGACCACGTGAACCAGACGGTTTGCTCTTCTCGGTGCACGGCAAGAATTCGTATTTGATTCTGGAGCTGGTGGACAACACGTTGTTCTTTACAGTCAAGTCGGATACCAAGAATGTGGTGGTGGCCAACTACACACTGAATGACAACGCCAGCTTCTGTGATGGCAAGTGGCGTAATGTTCAGGCCATCAAGTCCAAGTTTGTCATCACGATTGCCGTTGACTACGTCAGCTCGCAGCCAGGTGTTGGCAACGAGGGATCCGCGGTGACCAAGACGAATCGTCCACTGTTCATGGGCGGTCATCATGCGTTCCAGAAGGCGCCAGGCATTAAGACTAAGAAGACATTCAAGGGCTGCATTGCCAATGTCCAAATCAACAAGAAGCCTGTTGTCATTACGCCCAATCTCATCTTTGGCGACATCTGGCACGGAAGTTGCCCCATAAACTAAGTTACCGAAGATGATTCCCACGGACAAACGAGACAACGATTACCCCATATGGAAAGTTAACAAAACGTGGAGCGATGACAACATTCGATTACGATTGAAGGACAACGAGAAACGAACAAATCCCACTACGAACAATTAACTCGACGAACTGTCCTCTAAACTGAAAGTTCTATCAATTGTTTGAGCTTTCGGTAAAGCTGCTCGTCGTACAATTATATACTATATCTAAGTCCAAAACTTGTGCCAATTTATAAAATCTACAGATTTGTAATCATATCAAATATAATTTTTTGAAAACTTGTCTTGAATAAATGTGAAAGTAAAGTAAAGTACATATTTAAATGTCTCTATTATCTTTACTATCTGAAGTAAAGTTGAAATCGGATTACAACGCTTTGTTCTATCATCAAAAATTTAATGAATGCCCTGGAAAAGTTGCTAGTTATATTCATTCCTTACTTTTCTAAACTAAAGTCTAAATTTAAATAATTTCAAAACACTTTTTTTTACGATTTTGGATGATTATTATGTTTTACATACATATTTATTTTAGTTTTCCAGATTAGTTTACACAAAAATCTCTATAGGAGAATTGAATGCACAAGCTTCAGCACTTGCGAGAGCAAAAATTGTGTTACTCCCGAAATCGCTGCTTTAACATATTCAAATTGTGTGTAAAGGATCTTTGTTGTTATATTAATGTATACATATATTCAAATAGATATTTTGTAGTAAATTTGTGTGTCGTACTGATAGAGTTGGAGTTAGTGTGTAGAAGTTCTTGTTATTGTTGTTGTTAAAAGGAAAAGTTTGGATAGTGTAATGTGCCTAACGAAGAGTTCCATATTTTCTGACTGTGAGTGTGTGTGTGTGTGTGCTTTGCCGGTCTGCTGCTTATGACTGTGTATGTGGGTGTAAGTATACAAGTGTGAGTGTGTGTTAGTTGTAAATTAATGGAAATTAAAATTTACTAAATTTGTTTAAACGAGCATATCGAATGAGAACCTAGTTTTGTTTAATCTTAATAATATATATTTATATATTTTTCTATGTGTTTTTGTCTGTGTTCTTGTGTATGTATGTGTGTGTGTGTGTGTGTATAATTGTTGTTGTTGCTTTTTATTTAATTTATATATTTCATAATCTTTTTCTGCTTAAACGCTAATCACTAAGATCACCCGAGAGAGATACAAACGCACGCGAACGCGACCGAAATTCCGCGATGAATTCGGTTTAAGGTACAACGAAATCACGATTTATTTTTCATTTAGTTCTTTTAGTTTTGCTTTTGCTTTCAGTTATATATATAATTATGCTTGATTGCTTCTTTTATTGGGGACTCGGGGGCGAAAGTCCCGTATTGTTAGTAGTAAATATATATACAATTATTTATATATATATTTATGTTATTTGTATTTACCGCGACGCGAACGAACGACCCGAATTTACATTATTATCACACGTTCCCCCTTGGTTGGTTTTCTTGTAGTTTTCTCCGAAATATAATTAATACTATTACTTAGATTTACTTTTGCTTTCTTTTGTTTTGGTTTTTTTTTTCTTTTCTTGTTGAGTAGTAGTTTTTTCTGCTTTTCAGCATTTCTTTTTGTTATACGTTTTATATATTAGTTTAGTTTGTTTTTTTCTTTTGTTTGATCCGCGACAATTTCAAAGACTTTTGTTTTCCTTTACACCTAATCGTTAAAAATTTGTTCTGTACAAACAACAAGATAAATAATATGAAAGGTAACAACTAAGTATACAAAAAGTCAGGAAAAAAAATTAAACATGCTCCTATACAAAATTATATAATACTTTAAAAAGTGATCAGTCAATGGGTTGCTTTGTTGTTGTTATTGTTGTGTTTCATTTTTATAATTTTACACAAAATAAATATGATTACATTATTTAGCATAATAGCATATTTCAACGGAATTCTAATCTCAATTTAAATTTGTTTGATCGTAAACAAAACCTATAAAAACAAAAGTATTTAAAAAAAAAACAATCTAATCTGTATAGCATATAAATATCATGTCTCGTATACATTATAAGTAAATTTGTATCAGTAACAGTTGCACTATTATTATTGTTTATACGTTTTTTGTTTGTTTTATTACCCGACGATTTACGAATTACGATATACGATACGAACGAACGAGCGACGATAATACGCGAACGCGAAACCGTTAGAACCCGAGACGCGATTTTTATTCGTTTATTATAGAAAGTGTTGGGTTTTTGCATTTTTGTTCTTGTGAAATTTGCTTTGATTCGCTTAATAATGATTCATTCATTGCATGGAATTGAACGGAGAGTTTTTCATTTGATTTATCAGTCTTTTTTGATATAAAATATTTGTTTTAGTTGCTTCTGATACGATTTTTATTTTCAAATTTCACAATGAGAAACCCAACGACTTTTATTTGTTTGTTTTGATTACCGATTTGTTTGTTTTGAATTACTTTCATTATATTATATCAGACTAAAGTTAACGCGAGACGAACCGCAATATCAGTTATAAATTAGAAATTATAATTACCAATAATTAGCCGTAAGTAAACACAGTATATATCAGCATATTCAACTGGTGTGTGTTGGATTGGTATTCAGTGTGTGTGTTTTGTGTGTGTGTGTGGATATTGGTGTGTAGATATAGTATGTAATATATGTTGTAGTATTATGGTTTTGTTTTGGCTTGTGTTATCTATTCATATATAGCACTGGATCCGGTTAAGTACGGCCGGAACACACATGTAAATTATTATTATTTTTACTTGGATTCTACTTTACGATTCTATAGAAACGGACAGACAATGCTTCAAATCCAGATTCAACAGAACGAACCCTAATAGTTCAGCGTTATATATCTATAGTTTGCATCGGTTAAATGTATCTATATATATATATATGTAAATGTGTGTGTGGTGTATATGTGTTTGTGTTTTAGTGTGTGTATATGTGTATAGTTTGACTTTATAAGTTGAATTTTCAAATTGTTTGTAAATGTAAAGTTTAAGAAACATTCGAATGTGCATCGAATCAGCTAATATATATATATATATGTCTAACATCGGTCTGCTACTGTGCTTACTCTAAAGTTTAAAGACGACGACACGCTTACTCGCATACTTGAACATAATTGTCTAGTTAATAAGTTTGCTTATGTGTGGATGTGGATGTTGTAGTTGTTGTTGTTGTTCTTGCTCTTATTCTTGTTGTTGTTGTTGGTTTATATTTCCACCTCTTAGATTTGATACATGGTAACCAGACGCTCGGCCAGAGATGACGGGAATTGTTCCACAAATCGACGCCAATTCTCTTCTCCCACTTGTGTCTTGAAGCCGTGGAGTATCTATCATAGATATTTAACTATTTGTACAACAATTCATACTGTTTTCAGAGAGTTTAACACACCTTTTGTATCATCTGATGCAGATCCTGGGGCGGACTAACCCATGAGGCAATCGCATCGCAGAAGAATATGAAATCGGGCACAACGCCAGCCGGATTTACAGTGATCATGTGACACATTCCCCTAAAGGCCGAATCCTTTTCGTCATTATCTCGTATGTGACGCAGCGATGTGCACCTGTTTTGCAAATAAATAGGAAAATATTTAAATTGGATTAAACACCAATGATTAATGAACATTGAGCATGCCTCAGGCAAACACTCAACAAAAAGTAAAAGTATAAATAAAATCGTGATAAATAGTACAAAGTAAAGAAACACAAATTTAGTATTGTATACAGTTGCTAGTAGTTTTCGAAAGATAAGCAATTAAACACACAAATTAAAGAGTTAGGAGGCAAAGAGTAAGTAAGTAAAAGAACGTATAAACTATATATTGATATGATAAATAAATCGTGTTACACACCACTGTCGTACAAATTCGGGCAAATAAGGAGCCACTTCAACTGGGCACACATAACCTAGACGACCGATTGTTATTGCTAAAAGAACAGAAAAATATAAATAAATCAACTGAATAAATTATATTACATTTATTTGTAATCGTATTTGATATTTGCACACTCAACATTTACATTTAATGCATATAATAATCATATGTGTGAGTGTAAATGAAATTGTCAAAGTCATTGTTGTTGTCGTTGATGTTGTTGCTCTACATGCAACGTTGAGATGAGATGCGAAACAAATGTTTTAGTACATAGATACATACATACAGATGTGAGTATAATTAGCATAATTATCTCTATCTAGTATATATACCATTTTAGACGGGGCAGTTGAGGCGAGGGAGGGGCTGATATCAAAAGCATTAGAGTACTCACCTGTATTCTCCAGCAGCGTTTTTGGTGTATTCGGGCGATTGATGATGATGAAGAGATCGGTTAGTACAAGATGTATGTACTGCTTGGTTTCCTCACCTAATTTATAAACAATAAACAAAAACAAATGTTCTATTATTAGATTGATACTCTTGCAGACTACAAGTTTCTCTCGTTGCTTACCCAATTTCATGCAAATCTCGCCAATGGCCCAAGTTGCATTGTTGCACACCGAAATGAAATCAGGATTCAAATTCTGGCCCAATATCGGAAAGAATTCAGCCATAAACGGATGCACATGCGGAAAACAGGCCTTGGTCAGATCGCCCAGCAAAGCAAACGATGATTGACGCACCTATAGAGTAAATAAAATATGATTAACAATTGAAAGAGAAACATTCAAGTGTACCTAACTTTAAATATACTTGTGGAATGTAGCTGTTGTTTATTTTTAATCCATAAAAACATGTATAAACATTCTCTCAGAAACCATTTGAAATGTGTTTACTTTTGTGTGTAAAGAAATTCTAGCCTCTACTTTGGAAATTGTTTATTTTATTTACGAATTGTGATAGCGGAAAAGGCCCAGTCATTATACACAATAAACTTGATCGGATGGAAACATCAAGAAGTGTAATCATCAAAGTGTGAAGCTCTTGCTTTATAGTCTCTAAGATTTCCGTGTTTATACGAACATAGAGACAAACAGACCGACAAAACTAGACAGTATAATTCGATTATATGATTAGGCAACTCTCTTCAAGTTCAACTATTACTCAAACAAAAATAAAATGTCTATCTTATCTTATCTCCTAAACGAACTATTCTGTAAATACTTTATAGCTGCATCGTATAGCTTAGCATCCATATTCATAATATTTGAATATATCTATATTCCTCTAGCACTCACCTCGGGCAGCACATCCTGCATGCACTGATAAAGCAGATGCATAATGTTGCTGTTGGCCACCAGGGTCTCGATATGTCGATCCAGACCTTCAGCCAGGCCGGACAACAGATCCAGGGCAACAATCATGCGCTCCTTATCGGGATGATCGAATGTGTGATTCTGCTTGCAGAGCTAAAGTACAAATTACAAAATATTATTAACAAATTCAACAAGTTTCAATTTTTCAATTCATTACCATTTCCTGGTTGATTGTTTGCTCGATGAGCGATATGCATCTTCTGTAGACGGGATCGCAGTAGGGCAGAAAACCCGATTGCAGCGCTGTGGCAATGCTGGACAGGCATTCGAGCAGCGGAAACAGATCCTTGTCATCGTCTTTCAGCAAATTCCACTTTTCAATTAGCGGCGGCATCAAGATATCAATATATTGCGGCTTATTCAAATGATGACCCACCGAATCGGCCAATGTGCCAACGGCATCGTACAAAATCAACAGATTTTTGTGCTGATACTTGGAGAAGGCAAACACCAGTGTTTTCAATATGTACTCCAAGTACGGCACCAGTTCGGTGCATGCCTCCTCCTCGAGTGTGGCAAATGCTGAGCACGCCGCCTCCTGGACACGCTTATTCGAGTCCAAGATGCGCTTCAACAGTTCCTCCATCAGTGGCTTGAGGTATTGATCATGTGGCTGATTGACCACCCAGTTGGCATAACGCGACAGCGTCCAACAGGTGATGGAGCGCACCAGGGCTTTCTTGTCCGACAAACAGCTAATCAGATAGGGTATCAATTCGGGCAAATGTGGAATCATGCCCTCCATGCAGCCCTCGGCAATGGCGCCCAATGCCAGAACGCCACTCTCCTTGATGACCCACTCCTGATGGAACAGTGTGTCCTTCAATATGGGCAGCACAATGGGCAGCGAGTCCTCGCGGAAAACGTTGGCCAACACATCAAGGGCAGCAGCGCTGCATTTGCGCAAATTCCATTCCGATAGCGAGCTATCGTCGTCGAGGCCATCGTCGAACTCATCGTCATCATCTTCGCCGCCAGCCGCTTGATTTGCCTCGCCGCTTTTGATGGTATGTGTGCGAGATTTGTGGAAACGCGGACGTATATCCTCCTCGCGATCCGGCACCATGTCATCCTCCTCCACATTGCCCTTGAGCAGTATAATATCAATTTCCGAGTAGCGCATGCCACGCACCAAAACTGGGGCCAATTGTGGCAGGTAAGGAGCAAGCACATCCTTGCAAATACTTTGCTCGGCAAGTGACAACCAAAACTCCGAAGCCTCGAGAGCGACGCCCTCATCTGAATCCTGAGTGCGCAGTAGCATATACTAAAAACATACAAGAAATAGGAATGAATTTAAATTTGAGAAGAATATAATATGAAGTCCTGACTCACCTCGATAATCTGCGACATGTGCGGCATTAAACGATCCATGCGCACCTCAAGCAACATGACCAGACCATGACAGACATTCTTGCGCACCTCGTGATCTTCGTCAGACGACAGATTGAACAGATTCTCAATGAATGCATCAATATGCAGCATCAACGCCTGCGATCGATTGATAATGAATTGATTGATGCACGCGATGGCATGCGAGCGAATCTTGGGGCTGTTGTGCTTAAAGTACTGCAAGAACTTTGGTATCATCACATTCAGAGGCCTGTTGAGGGCTGCCGAATCCAGAATCTCAGCGGAATCTTCGCAAATCTTTTGCAGTGCACTAAACGCACCCTCACACACATTGTAGTCCTGATTGTCGAGCATGTCGCATAGCGAGGGCAGCAATTGTGGCCAATTCTGTAGCCCACCATTGCTGGCTATGGTTGTGATCAGGATGCCAACGGTGGCACGGATCAGGGGTGAAGCATCGCCAACAGCCTGCAGGCATTCGTGTTTAATGTACTCGACAATCTCCGGCTGCAGGGTACTGCCGTGCATACGTATGTTGTTCTTCAGGATCAGGCCGCTGAGGGAGCGTGTGGGTTCGTCTTCTGTTTTCAATTTGGTCAGCACATAGATCAGATAATTGTTGAAGTCTGGATAGCGATTGAATTCCTCCAATTTCTATGGCAAAATTATGTTTAAAAAAAAATTGCGTGTAGAGATATCGAAATTGGAAACTTACCATTTGCACTGCCATTTGAGTTGCTGTGTCGGGTGACTGAGATTCTTTCAAGATCGATATGATCTGCTGCAGTCCTTCTGCCTGCGGTTCCCACGTCATGGTTAGGCTGAGATGCTGCGATTTATGGTGAATTCATTAAGTATATTAGCCACATTAACCAACCAACCCCACCCACAAAAATCGAAATCGAAATTCTAAGCGAGTTGAACGCCCTCTTAAAGGGTAGTACAACTAACGAGTCACTTTTGTCCGAGGCCATCTCACTCATACACAGGCACTCTCGCTCACACGCAAACACACACACACACACACATACTCAGTTATACAGACAGCGTGAAAAAAACACACACATAATGTGTAATAACTACTTGAGGCTTGCTGCACTGCCGCCATGTTCTTTGCATTAATTTTCATTAGCTATTTACCACCTGGTTTATTCACTAGTATTGTGTACATAATTAGCAATTTACCTTCAAGAGTTTCGAATGTGCGTTAAAGCTAAATATGCTGGGTATACTTGATAAACCCCTTAATTTTCTTCTTTTCACTCTTTCTTTTGGCTCGCCAGACGAAATTTTTTATATGGTGCTCAAGTGTGACCGACCGATGCGTGGTCGTAAATTCAACTGATGTTTGAACGAAAAAACATACAAACAATATACCAGCTGCCAAATATGCTTGTACGGCTACCCTTTTTGTTCAAAATTAGTTTAAAAAATAATAATAATAATAATAAAAAAAAAATAAAATAAAAAAAACTTAGAATCCACCTACAATATTTTTTTCGATATTCGCATAATATCCTCAAAAATCTACTTAAGATTTTTAATTTTAAGAAAATCTTCCTTAAATAAAGTAGATTTTCAAATCTAAAAATTACAATTTCTTGAATTAATAATTAAGTATTTCTGATAACATAAAACGACATTAAAATTATGCACAAAATTATTTGCAATAAAGCTTCACGTAAGAAACCTTAAAAACCAAAAATAATAAACAAAATGATAATATTATAAATGTGGTGACACTGGCCGTTACAGAACAGGGCTGTTAAAAAATACTAAAATTATATCGATAACATCCATGTCGATAGCAATCATAGTCGCCATTTTATTTTTTGTTACTACAACGTTGAAGTCGACGACTAGGCTGTGTTGCTGCCAGAAAATTACGATTTTCATATTAATAAACAATAAAAATTCTCAAAATAAATATAGCGTTTGACCACAAACTAAAAATAACCGAGCCCTTCTGTCTTTTGTGCATTGGTCCTCAATTGCGTTTGCGTTGCGTTTTGATATTGGTTTGCCATTGGTGAGTAAAAGTTCATTGAATAAATGCAAAGTACATGCAAATTACACATGTGTGTGTACAGTACTACAGTACAACAATAGTGCGAAGAACGAGTTAAATTCGATTAAATCAACGCCCAGCGGATTAACACTGCAACACACATATGACAGCGATCAACGAACGTTGTGTGCTAATTAGTATAGTTTTAAAGAGCTAAATAAATAAAACAAAAAAAAAAAAAAAACGCAAATGGTTACGAAGCCATTCATACATAGAAAGTGCTTTGCCCTGAAATAATCGATAGCATAGTTTGTTGTTTTGCTGTTGGTTGCGCTGCTATCGATTTATCTGCAGTCTTTGAACTTGAATTGTTTGTTATATATTTAGGAAAAAAAACACGCTTGCGCCACACACATTAAATACAAACATAACATAAACGACTTTCTTAATAATTAGGTAATAGTCATAAGTAAGAATATACATATATAAAACGTAATCAATATTTTAAGCCGCGCGATCGAAATATATTCGGACGATTGCCGCCGAAACCATTTAAGCGATAACTAGGCAAAGCATTACCGTTGTTATTATTGAAATTATTGCCAGGCAACGGTTGCGGCGGCAGAGACGACGGCTGCGGCGTCGACAGCGGCCCACGATTGATGCCCAGACCATTGTTGCGCAAGCTGGGCGCAACATACGGACGCTGACTGGTGGAGACGCCGCCAGCGCCTGCTGCAGAAATTGAAGGTGATGGTTGCGGTGGCAAGGGCTGAGGCGGCAACGGCGGCTGCGACGGAATTTGACCCTGTACAATGGGCGGCACAATTGAGTTGACTGTAGAATAGCTTGGCGGCGGTTGCTGTGGAGCAGCTGGTTGTTGAATCTGTGTGCGCTTCGCTAACGCTGGAGCCAAATAGGGATGATTGATGCCGCCGTTGTTGCCGCTGCTGTTGCTCTGTGGTATGTCATAACTGCGACCCGATGGCGTTGTCACCTGTATGCTGTTGTTGGGCGGCACGGGAACAGCACACGGCTGCTGCTGCTGCTGCGGCGGCTCTTCCGGTTCGGGTTTTGTGTAGTCATAACCATTGGGCAGCACTTGGACATAGTTCTCAAAGAATTGGCTCACCGTGTGCATCGGTGTCGAATAGTTGACATTCACCAGCGAACGCTTTGTCTGCTCCAGCTCTGGCTGCTGTTGTTGATGTAGCTGCAACTGTTGCAACTGCTGCTGCTTTTGCCTTAACTCCTGCGCCTGCAGTCGCAATATGTTGGCCTGCTTGATGTGCGGCAATAGTTCGGCATCTCCCTTAATCTTCTCCACGATGGCCTCGTCACTGTCGTCTGCATCCTCGGCATGTTCGCTGGTCGCCTTTTTTGTTGGTTCTGGCGCTGACTTTGTTGTGCTTTCCGTTGGCTTCTCCTTGGCGTCCTTGGCAGTGGCCGTCTCCTTTTTGGGCTCTATGCTCGGCTTGCGATTGACAAAGTCAAAGAGATCGTCTATATCGGGCACATCGGGCAGCCCGCCATAGGATTCAAAGTTATCGCGAAATGCATTCGCCCATTCCTCGTTCTTATGCAGCTCGGGATTAATGGCCAGCTTCACTTGCCTATTGCTTGTTGCCGCACTCGATGATCCCACATCGCTCACGCCCACGCCACCCACATTCTTGATCACTGTGATCGTCTTCACACGTGTGCCCTCCTTGGAATCAATATTGGTGGCCGCATAGCTTAGACTAAGATCCCGCTTCGCTGGTTGCTGTGCCGGCTGTGGGTCCAGCGCAGTTCGATCGTTGCCCTGCGGCGGATACTTGATGCTGATTATAGTGGTGCCCTGGGCGCCGACAAGCAGAAGCAGCCCGAGTGCCGACATTGCCTTTAAATTTAAGAGACAGTTTAGTTTTGTGCTCATGGTTAGTAAGGCCATGGAAAGATAGGATCATAACAAAAATCGATCTCGAATTTCTATAGCCTCAAAATTGGTTTCTTTTAATGTACTTGATTTCTATCATGCTTGGAGTATGATTTAACTATTTCTTAAACTTTAAATTACTATTTAAGGATGGATCATTGAAAGCGAATCACTAATTTGCTTATATAGAACAATGACTCTGAGAAGTATACTTCCCCTTAGACTCACTTTTTTTTATCTTACTTTACTTTCACCTTCAATTTCAAATGTACTCATGGTTAGTAAGGCCATGGAATGATAGGATCATAACAAAAATCGATCTCTAATTTCTTTAGCCTCAAAATTTATTTCTTTAAATATACTTGATTTCTATCAATTCCAAGTATGATTTAACTATTTCTCAAACTTAAAATTAGTATTTAAGGATGGATCATTGAAAGCGCATCACTAATTTGTTTGTAGAGAACAATGACTCTGAGAAGAATTTTTCCCCCTAGACTTTTGAATCCTATTGCCTTATTTTTTACTTACTTTACTTTCACCTTCAATTTAAATTGTGCTCATGGTTAGTAAGGCCATGAAAAGATGACAGGTTCATAAGGAAATCGATCTCTAATCTCTATAGCATCAAACGTGGTTTCTTTAAATATACTTAATTTCTATCATTGCCTATCATTGATATATAGCCTCAACATTTTGCTCTTGAATTTTTTAATATACTGAATTTTAATCATTTTCAACTATGATTTTTATTTACTTTTAATTACTATATTATTGATTGGTAATGTCTTGAAGAAAGCATCTCTAATTTTTAGCAAACTCCGTGAAGTACTTCGTCTTTTTAATTTATTGTTAAATTCAATGAATTCAAAAATGTTTTTTTTTTCTGATTCCTATCTTTATTTTCACTATATCTTTCAAATATTTTCTGTACCTCACAATTTCATTAGAATTGCTTTGTTTTCGCTTATCTTATTTTTTTCCGAATTTTTTAGAAATAAATTATGCATTTACTTCCTGAAACCTTTAAGTAATACATTCTGATAATATCCAACACGATCGATTTCGAAGCGTATGAATAATGCTTGTGGTTTATACCAGCATGTATAATATTTTTTTTTAACACTAAGCTATGTCTAATGCACTAACTTTGCTCACTTAGCCTTAAGATTGCAGTACTTGCGGAAGCTTACAGAGCGGTTGCCAATGTCTATCGTATAAGATTACTTTTAAGATCGGAAGTGCACAACTTGTGATATAAGCTGAAGAACCATAGAAACTAAGTGTATATCCGAAATCCGAAAAAATTGTGAGCTGGCTTAAGATCGGGTATGTAATAATGTTTGCGCTTTTTCAAGAGATCTTTATATATTATGGTTCTATATAGTCACACAATAGATCGCATAGCTTGGGGTGTTACATATTTGTAATGTTTTATAATCACACTCACAATTGCGAATTTCATAACGATATATTGAATGAATACTCAACGCACGCGCCGACGTTGACGATGACGATGATGGCGATGACGGTAACGCGGTCAAATCTTTTGTATAACTGTTGCCCAAAGAGCCAACAATGGCTCTTTTTATATAGCCAAGCGGAAGGAGTTGGAAGAGTTTTGTTGTGGGTTTCCTGTAGTGTGTTTTGGCGTTAATCAGCTGCAGCAGCACTGCCAAAAAGCAAAAGCAAACAAAGTGGATAACTGAAAACAGGCCGTTGCTACAGACTCCCAGCTCCTCCTGTTGTTGCTCCGCTTTAGCTTTGGCTTGTATGAGTTCCAGGCTGTCACTTAATGTTCGCTGCTTATTTTCATTTGGCTGTCGTTTGTTGTTGTCTTCGTTGTCGTCATCATAGTCATTGTTGTTGTGTTTGTTGTGGCAAATGTTGGGGACCGACTGGCGGCAATAGCAATTGAATTAAAGCTACATAATCGCTTTCCCATTACGTTCAATCTGAGCTCAACTGGTTATAACGCGCATTTCTTTTTGGGAAAGCAGTTAGCGTTTTGCACACACACACACACTGCGACATCATTAACAGGTAATTGAGTGCAACTAATGAGGAAATTGAAACGTTTAAATCAATAGCGACAAACTGTTGGCAGCCACTGTCCAGCCAAAATGTTCACTGAGCTTTTAGCCTAGGGATATAGCACAGTAGCTTACTTAACTAGCTTTTCTCTCTTCTCTCTCGCTCTTCGGAGGCGACCTTCAATTTTGGAGCAGGAAGGTCGCATTGTTTTTTTGGGTAAGTGAAACATGTGGAAATCTTTCTAAAGCCATTTCAACCAGTCTTACACACAATCGCACAATTTTCACTTTGCTCAAAGGAAAAACTAGTTTTCAATTATGCAATAGCTCAACGTCATTTAAAGCCTAAAACTGTTATGAGAATACATATGTCCCAGGATGAAAATAAAAACATTTATTTATTTTTTTCTGTTAAGATTTTCCTCACCAGATAACCTGGACAGAGTGCACTTATTTAGTTTTGGGTGTCCAGGCAGGTTTTTCAATTTTCTCAGGAAATCGGTAAGCAAGCTCGGATATGTGCGTCTAATAAATAATGACAAATAAGTAAATGTTAGTTTATTAGTATGCCAAATGTGCCAGCTACAAAGCTTAAGGCGAAATAATTGATAAAGCATTGAAAATGTTTAATGCAAACATTTAATTTAATTGCTATTAAAGTAATGTTTCGGCTTTAATTGAGACAGTAATAAATAACTTTTGAACAAGATTACAAGATTTGAGATTTAGATTGCATTGCAGAAATTATATGTGTAGATAATAAATTAAATACAAATTAAATGTATAATAAATTAAATGGCAATGGAGAAATTAAATAAGCTGTAGATAATAAATGTAATACAAATTAAATTTGATTCACTTCATTAAACATACGATATTAGATGGCAATGGAGAAATTAAATAATCTGTACATAATAAATGTAATACAAATTAAAAGTGTTGTGCATCAACTCTACCAATTATTCAAATAAAGTCGTGTATTCGTCGCTTCAATTATTGATTACGATATTTTTAAATTACGAAATAGTTTTTTAGGTCCTGCCACTATTATAATAATACACTAAGGATATGCAGTCTAACAAGACTTGTCGAATCAAAATTATAGCTCTATCATTTATGGTCTCTGAGATCCAGGTGTTCATACAGACGGACGGACAGAAAGACGTGGTTATATCGTCTCGTCTGTTGACGCTGATCAAGAATATATATACTTTATAGGGTTTCAGATGCTTCCTTCTGCCTGTTATGTAAATTTTTTACCCTATGGATAGCGCATAAAAAATAACACTAATAATGAATTGATGATATCTTAGCAATAAGCAGGGCTTATTTTATTACATCTTGATAATGTTCTTAAAATTCAAGATCAAGGTAAACCGAGAAAGCCATAAAAAGAAGACGTACTTGACATACAATACAATAGATACAAATATTATACGAGTATACAATTCTTATCTTTGTCTGCCCGGCCATTAATTCATCGAATCTATTGTATATGATTATATATGATTATATATATATGATTATTTCAGAACACATTTTATCGAACCTTAAAGTCGAAAAAAAAGAGTTGCGATCGTAACTTCAGCTCGATATTTTTACGATGATTTCGATAAAAATAAATTTGGCAATAATTCAAAAAACTGTCGATCAGTCTTTTCTTTGGTCACACTTGTTTAATATTCATATTTTGTTTTAGTGATTTTCAATTTGATTTGGTTGGTAAGTTTAGTATTAAAAAAATTTAGTCAGAATTATTTCCATCATTTCAAAAGAGCAAAAATATTGAATATTTACATATTAAGTAAATTCTGTCAATAAAATATCGTTCACAAGCGTGATCTTTATAGTTTACATTTTAATTTTAAAGATTTTTGTTGCGCATTCTCCATAAGTTGTGTTATTCTCGTTTCAGATGCTGGATTGGATCTGTTCTAAAAACGCATAACATAATCCGATGAGCAAAAGGAAGGAAACAGTTTGCTTGGGAGGCATTGTATTAATTGTGGACTGATTTTCGATCAGTGATCGAGAGGAGTGAATTAAAGAGTAAAGATAATATATCGAAATAAATAACTGAAAAAACAGAGTGTTATAATATCAAGATGAGTGTCATTATTCGTTTGCAAAACTTGCCGTGGACGGCAAATGCGCGAGATATTCGCAATTTCTTCACGGGCCTCTCGATACCAGAGGGCGGTGTCCATATCATCGGTGGCGAAATGGGCGATGCCTTCATTGCTTTCAGGTAGCTAGTAATTCTCTCTCATATTCTCTATACAAATATATTTTCGCGAATCTTGCTTAATATTGATTGTAGCCCAGCACCATAATTTTTCTATTTTAGTAATGTTTTTTGCCAAGCACTCATCAATATTTAATCTAATTGTTATATGTTTAGAAATAGACAAATAGTATTTAAATATATAAATATATATATTATATTAAATATAGCAATGTTTTTGTTAAACACTAAATATTTCTCAACAGTATTTAATCAAATTATACTATTTGTTTATCAGGAATACACCTTTGGCAAGTAGTATTTAAATATACTATAATATTGCCACATATGAGAAATTTCCGAAACAAGACTTGCGCATTTGATAAATGGGTCTTCTTTATTTGACAATTAGAATTAGACTATTAAAAAAGTTTTATTATACAATTTCATTGATTATAAAAATTATCTCAAATGAAATAAAACAGTAGTCAGAATCAGAATTTTTTTTATATAACACAATTGTATCGCTCATTCATATACAATTTGAAACATTTTTTTAATAACAATTGAACTTTATTTTGCTCAATTTAAATGATCACTTTAAAAATCAGTGAAGTTCATATCAAATTAATTAATTTCAGTAAATGCAATGTCTTTTCGCAGGCGTTTGCTTTTTAGAAATTGTGGTAGACAGTAAGACACTGAATTTATATAATAATTATTTTAGCGATTTCCGATTTGATGTTAATTTTCTACTAGCCTTCTTTACAAAAGTTAATAGAGTTGCTCTTTAAACATTGCGCTTATTTGTTGCTTTTCTCTTCTCTCTCCAATTATCTGCAGCACCGATGAGGACGCACGCTGTGCCATGTTGAAGGATCGCGAGAAGCTAATGGAGATTCAGGTGCGATTGTTGCTCTCGTCGCGCGCCGAAATGCAAAAGGTGATCGAGACGGCGCGCAAAGTGAGCGTGGCAACTGCTGCGGCGGCAACTGTTGCCGCTGTGCCAGCCACCGCAGTAGCTGCCACAGTGGCTGCGGCTGCGGCAGCCGTAGCCATGCCCCCAGTGCCACAGCCGCCCATCATTGGCAGTTTCATTAGTCAGCTGCAGCAGCAAGTGCAGCTCAAGCAGCAATCAGCCGCTGCGCCAGTTTTAGCAGCAACCAGTGTTGCCACAGCAGCAGCTGCAGCAGCAACAGCAACAGTTCCCTCTTTCTTGGCTTACCAACAGCAGGCGGGCGTATCGCTGGCCGATGTCTCCAGACACTCGCCCACAGACACGTCGCATTTCAATGCGCGACGCTCTCGCAATCATATTCACAGCAACAGCAATGCCCGACATAGTCGCAGCAGAAGTCGATCGCGCAGTCGCAGCCGCAGCCGCTCGAGCAGCAGCGATGACAGTCGCGACAGTCGTGACAATCGCAACATACGCGATCGCGATGCTCGCGATCAGCATTATCATCGCGATCAACGTGGACTACGCAAGCGACGCGGCGATCTGCGTGGCGACAGCAGCGAGCGCGAGTTGAAAATGCCGCCAGCCAAGCCGGTGTTGTCGCCGTGGGCCATTGCACCAGCAGCTGTTGCTGCTGTGGCGCCACAGTTGGGTTTGATGTCTGTGCTGCCGCCAGGGCTGCAGAGCTACAGCAGCAACACGACCACCAACAACTACAATCTCAATGTAGCTGCGCCTTCGCAGCAGCAGCAACAGTTGGCTGAACTATCAGCTGAACAGCAGCAACAGCAGCAGCAACCGATTGCCTTTGCCAATGTCAATCCGTATGCACAAATGTATCCGCAACTCTTTCAGCAGCAGCAGCTGTTGCTGCAACAGCAGGCAACCAAAGTGGCCGCAGCCTTGTCGCCAGGCGGAAACAGTAGCAACAACGGCAACACAGCAGCAACCACAACGGATGCTCTGGTAGGTAACAACAGCGGCAACAGCAACTCGGGTGCGCCTGTCGCCGAGACGTGCTACATTAAGATTAGCGGCATGTGCACGAGCACCTCGTACAGTGATCTGCGCAAGTATTTTGCCGGTCTCTACATCCCCCACAATGGCATCAAGATTGTGAGCGGCGCCAATGGGGCACGCACCGGGGTCGCCTACATTGAGTTTTCTCGTGTTTCGAGTGCCCAGAAAGCGTTGGCTCGCAACAACACCATGTTCCGGGATCGTTTGCTGCAGATTGTGCCCATCGGTGATGAGGAGTTCGAGCAGGTGGATGAGCGTGCTCAACGTGGTGGCAACAACAGCAGCAACAGGGAAGGCGGAGCAGCTGCAACAGTTGCTGGCAATCGTGGTGGTGCAGCTGCTTCGGGAGCGCAGCCAACGCTCTTGGTGCTCTATGTGGAAGACTTGCCACAGCTGACCACCGAACAGGACATCATGAAAATGTTCTCAGCCACATGCACCATTGTGGACATATTGCTGGCACCCAGTCCGAACAATCGTCGTGAGTTTGTCGCCTTTGTGTTGTTTGCACGCGAGAATGAAGCGCGTTCTGCTTTGGAAGATACTTCCCGGCATTATATTGGCTTTAGGAAGTTGCGTGTGCGTGGCAGCAACCAGCTGGAGATGCAGAATGCCAAAGAGAAGATGCGGAGAGCCAACGAGCAGCTGCAGAAGGAGGAGCAGCAGCAGCGTGAGGATGCTGAGCGCGAGCAACAACAGCAGGCGCAGCAACAACAACAGCTGCAACAACAACAACAGCTGCAACAACAACAGCTACAGCAACAACAGCAGCAACAATTGCTGCAACAACAGCAGCAACAGGAGCAGTTGTTGGCATTGCAGGCCAAATTCAGCAGCGATCCAAGGCGGCGCAACAACGAGCCGCAACAGCAACCACAGCAGCAACATAACAATAACAACAACAACAATATGCCGCCCTTTGGCAACATGCCTTTTGCCTTTCAGCAGCAACAACAGCTACCAAATAACAATGGTAACAACAACATGCACAACAATGGCATGCACATGAACAACAACAACAACAACAATATGGGACCAGGTCCATTTGCCATGAACAACAACAACCAGCCACCGCCTCGCCAAGAGGATGTCTTTGTGCGTGTTCACAACTGTGAATATGCCACACGCATCAATGATCTCGGCGAGCTTTTTATGACCGAAAATCTGCGCATCGAGCACATTGAGATGCTCTTCAATGATCGCAATCAGAGCGCCGGCGAGTTCATTGTCGAGTTCGGGGATCCGCACAATGCCAAAATTGCCATACGTGAGTTTCACAATCGTCGCTTTCGTGGGCGTGGTCTGCGCTTGGCGCCCATCACGCCGCAAGAGATTGCGGATCGCATGAATAAACCGTTTATGAACTATCTGCCCGGCGGCAATGGGCCACGACAAACGGACAAGACACCGGCGCCCATGCAACAGCAGCAGCAACAACAACAGCAGCAGCAACAATCGTCGCGTCGTCGTGGTCCAAGTCGCTTCGATGATGCCGACAATCGTAGCAACAGCAACAGTGGCAACAATCCTCAGCAATCGCTGCCGCCGTCACATGACAGCGACGACAGCAACAGCTCCAAGCAGCAGCACTTTAATCCTTTTGCCGCACGTGGTGCGGGTCCCGATGATTTGCTGCCGCCTCCTGTCAATGCGCCGCCTATGAACGGTGGCGATGGTCCGCCTGCTAACAATGTCAATGATGATGGCATTCCCGAGAAATTTACGCGTCCTGGCTGCGTCGTCGCCATGCGTAATGTTCCCTTCAAGGCGGATCTGAAGGACATTCTGCGTTTTTTTAGCGACTACAAACTGAGTCCCGACGATATTCTGCGGCGTTTCAATGACGAGGGCAAACCCACGGGCGATGCTCGTGTTGCCTTCGAATCGCAATCAGAGGCACGTTCCGCTTTCGAGTCACGACGACGAAAGCAAATTTTTAATCGCACTATTTATTTGGATATTATTTAAAGTGGTGTTCGACACTTAGTTTTAATTGTAAATACAACTTGTAATTTGTAGTTTTAAGGTTTTTTTTAGGGACACCAAACACCATCACCACACAACACAGACGTCAATGTTAAGCCAAAGCTGTTAAGTCTAGTATGTACAGAACAAATTCAATAAACACGATATAAAATGGAAGAATAACAATTTTGTGTGCTTAAAAGATTTCAGAGCATTCCATAAATTCCAACAGGTTCAAGATTATCTCAGAAGTAGTTAGACATATACAGGAACAGAATACCAGAAAAATATTCAACACAATCTCTGAAATTCTTACTTTCATATGATAAAACCAAATCCTAAATATACCTGTTTTATTTGGCATAAAAAAGGTTCAACAAATGCTGTCGATTTAAAGGTAAGAAAGGATAAAAAGAGTTACTGATCTTAAGCCCAAAAAGGATAATATTTCTAAGACATAAAAAGGGTTCAAGAAAATCCCAAAAAGGTTTTAATACTTAGACATAGAAAAAAAGTAAATAACCCAAAATCGCTTTATACTTAAACATAAAGAGGGTCCGTTTCAATCCCAGAAATTCTGGCGTTCCTTAATACACTAAAAAGAGCTCAAAGGAATTCAAGAATTGCCTGTTATAGGATTATTAAGGAATGAAGATGATCCCCCGAAATGCCCACACTTCTCAAGCATACTAAGGGATGTAGATAATCCATGATGTTAAATCAGAAAGTGGGCATCAAAAGATACCTAAAATCGTAATTTTCCTAGGCATAATTCTGCAGTTGAATGACCTGCGACTTTTTCAGCGATTCACGGCACAACGGACACTCGTCACGTTCCTCCAGCCATTCGAGTATGCAACTCCAGCAGAAGAGATGACCACACGGCGTTAGACTGTTATTTTGTCGCGGCTCCATGCAAAGAATACACTGAGGAGCATCTCCAGCTGAAGACTTGACACTCGACTCGCGCTGTAGAAAACGTTTTCCGGCCTGCTTGATGGCCTCCAGTTGCTGGCGCTTGTGCTCTTTCCACGCCTCCCAGCCACCAATGGCCAGCGATACGGTCACTTGCAGGAATGTAATGATGCCCAATATTTTGTAGCCATACAGCGAAAACTCAGGCTGCAACCAGTGCCGGATTAGCACATAGTTGATGCCTGTGGTGCGCTTGGACAGCTGATATTTGCTGGCGTCCAGATAGAATAGAGATTTGTGCAACGCCTTTATGTAACTGGGCGATTGTCGCATGCGCTGAATGAGGTGTTGCAGCTTCTTCTTGGCATCCGGCACAATCTCTTGGTGCTCAGCTATGTAGAGTTCCAGTTTTTGCAGCAGACGTAAGAACAACGCATCTCCACCAAATTCTAGTATAATGGCCATCAGTTGAAGCTAGATAAGGCAATGGATTAGCTACGATTTTATTTAGTATCAAGGACTTTGCTAACCAGTCGACTGGGAATTTGCTTGTAGTTGCCATCCACTTGTATGATGCCTGTGTATTCCTCACCCAACGTTTGTAGGTTATTGACAGAGGCGAAGCCATGGTAACTTAACTGAGCTAACAGCTGGCATAACTGATTATACTTGATCCAGTTGCGTGGCCCGGTTATTCGCAATATATCTGACAAGTCCTCGGCCAATTCGTTGGTGTAACGTGCATCCTTTTGAACGGAGCGCACGATTTCCGGTTGACGGGCGCGGGCGTTACGAAAGTCCATGCTACACTTTTAATTTAGCGCCTTAGTTATATTTACATTATTCGAGCAGCGCCCGCAACGGGCGTTCAAAGTTCGACTAGATAAGAAAAAGAAAAGAAACAAATGGGTTGTTTTGATTTCATGGCAATAACATTTGCGCGAGTGTCGATAATGTTATCGATATGACAAATACTTCAGCTGTTCGCCTTGGGACAGCTGTTCTTGCGTGGTGTTATAGCAACCAGCTTTATACAGCATTTTAGAATAAGTGGCCGTTGTATTTCGGTTCATTTTTAGTTTTGTAATTTGCTTAAAATATTGTAGTTTTAAATGAAAGGAGTATTTAACATTTTTACATAATTTCCCCCAGTTAAACATATTATTTTATTATGGTAACTTTAAAATTAGTATATTATGATTAATTACAACTTGGCTACTTAGCAGAAGTGTATTTCGGTATTTTTGAACTTCAAATGCTGTCACCAAGTCTACCTAGCCATTCTGTGAATAAAATGCCTTTACTAGTTTATTGTTATGACACTTTTTCGAGAAACTATATTTTTAATCGGGAATCTGTTCATATATTTTATTTTTTTAAACCTCGAGTTGAAGTTATATTCAATTGTCTTGTGTTTTGAAAAACCATACACCACACGAAGTGTAGCCGAAAGTTTATTATGTGGGTTTCGGTATTTTGGTATTTACCTTTGGTGTTAAAACGTATATTTTTTAAATTTTGCTTGTGGCCACATTCCGACACAGGTGTTAAATAAAACAGAAAGAAGAAAAGTCACAGTGAAGAAACAAAAAAATAAAGTCCGCTTCCTAACGATTTTGCTAAGCAATACGTTTAAATAATTAATTGGTAATTACAAAAACCGTGTGCTGCAAGTACGTGCTATATTAAATTCGAAAGTGATTACGTTTCTCCGTCTTGCAGCAGACAACACGAACGTCGTGTGTTCGCGTCGCAGCGACATAGAGAAGAAGAAGAAAAATTAGAGTAGCAATTGTTGGGAGCTGGCAAATTAAACGGAATTTCGGGCTGTGAAAAAATAAAGAAACGCAATAGCAAAATCGTGAAAAGTTGCATTTATAAAAAGGTAATTAACTTGCATTAACGTGTTTGCGTAGCTAACTGTTTGTGATTGTGTGTGTAAAAGTTGTTTTCCCTGAAATGGACGAGTTGCAAGCTACAAAAAAATTCCCATTTCGATGACGAAATTTGCTGAGTGTGTTTGTGTGTGTGCGTGTTTTTATTTTCAACGTCGTTATTTTTCGCATTTGATAAGCAGGTGTGAGTGGGCAATATGAACACATATAAAATTGCATGAGGGTATGAGTGTGTGTGCTGTGATAAGCAAAGAGAAGTCGCCCTCTGCTTCCCCCTTCATAAAGGTCGCATATGTTGTTGGCATTTAAGCTGCATACATGTACATGTATTTATTTACAGTGAATTTTTGGCCAATAATTTCATGAAAATCAATTTAACAACTGCTAATACTGAAACCCCACAAAACGAGTCGTGTCCAAAAATGTAATTAGCACTGCCCTCCAATTTTGTTGTTGCTGTTGTTGGTTTTGATTTCAGCCCATACTCCCACACACACACACACACTAATGCGTATGTATGTTTATACATATACAGTATATGGCTTTTCTTGTCTCTCAAAAACGCTTCCGCGCTTCGTACGCCACTTCGATTGGCTCGCATTGGAGACTTGAAGTGTATGTGGAGACTTTTGTGCTTTGTGCCAATATATAAATGAGACTCTTGTGTATCTTCACCAACAGCAACTTGTTGTTGCTTTTGCTTTGCGTCTGTGCCTTGCTTCTTTGACTCGACTTCTTTTGTTTCTATTCTCCTCTTTCTTCATTCAGTCTTCGGGCCATTTTAGCTATTTTAACTACTTATTGCTCTGCAGATTTGTTTCGCCGCTTTACCCTTCACACTTTTTGGGTTTCAGTGCCACACAAGACACTTTAAGTATTTCTCATACTCTTCATATACGCATTGTTTTCAGCTCGTTTAACGTGCAATTTGTATTTGTGTTAGCGTCAATGAGAGAGAGTGGGAAAGAGAGAAATCAGTACGCTTTAACTTTCAAGTTCAGTTCCAGTTTTGCATTGCTTTGAGTCATTTGCGTTATTTCTGGCATTTATCTGGCATCATCTTACTTGTTAAGCAAACCTGATACTCATGTCCATTAAACACTAACTAAATTCGCTGAACTGCCGCAATAAAATTTCTAAATAATTCAATACCAAAAAAGTCACAAAAAGTCTCCAATGCTGGTTTCAAGGATTGTTTGTTCTCCACTTCCATCATTCATTTTTATCGATATCAGCTGATTGGGTTATGCATCTTCCATCTCTTTCTGGCGCCAGGCTATGTTCTGTTTACAAATATTTTGAGATGTGACCATATTTGTAGAGCAATTGAGGTCAATTTCCTAATTTGTGATACTTATACAACACTGGGCTTAAATAACCACCTTTAATTATGTTTTTAAAATTCGTGTATAAAACCATTTGATGCTCCTCCATAATCTAAAATTATAATTTATAAAGAAACTGAAAAATAAGAATTAGTTCGAACACTTAAAATTTATAAATCCACTTAAAAACTTAAAAATAATGAATTATTAGTGGGTTTCTACTCACAATTAAACATTACCCTTGAAGAAGAGTATTACAAATCAAAATTAAGTCATTACCATTTAATTTTTATAATAAAATTATAGTAAACACGTTCTCCTTATCAATTCTCTAATTGATTTCGGTTGAATGAACGCACCTGATGCTGCTTAATTCAATTGTCCGCTGCAATTTATATGCAATATATAATAATAATGTGCGTATAATTATCAATGCACGTCTTAATGCATATTTAATTGGCTCTTAGCGACGCTTTTCCCTCAGTTCAGCGAGTTCGCGTGCCTGCACCTTGTTTCACACTTGTTTATTGATTGCCCGCTTTCCTAGTTGTTGTTGTTGTTTACCTAGTCGCGTCGTATAATATGCAATATATTTGTTCTATTGGCACACATACTTATAGTATATATAATCGATATGGAGCAGTTTGAAGTGACCCTGAGTTTGGTAAATTTCCATGCCCCTGAAAGTAAAGTTTTGCCGAGTTTTCTGTCTACCTAATATATAATATATAAATGTAATGTTGCGTTGCGTGTCTCTCTGTCGCAATGTTGACTATCATCATGACGATAGCAATGATGACGATGATGATGATGATCTAATGCGTGCCTCTCCATTTAGCTGTATTTTCGTTGTTGACCCAATTTAGTTGCAACTCGCTACGCACACAACACACAAAAGATACAATTTTTAATTCTGTGAATCTAGCGTGCCTCGTTGTGTGGCATGTTTACAAACTAGAATTTACTTATGCTTAGTATACATACATAGCTAATAATAATATCTAATATAATTTCATCTAATTTGTGCGCTTTGTTATTTGCGTTTGCTTTCCTTTTTGTGTGGACAGCATGAGCACAACGCCGGCCAGTCTCATTGAGGCGGCAATAACTGTGAGCAGCGTCGCTGCTGCTGTTGTGAGTGGCAACGGAACAGCTGCAACAACAACAACCGTGAAACCGAATACGAATTACGTGGTACAAATGAAAACTCCAGCTGTTGCACAGGAGCCATTGGATCCACTCCTCCATGTGGGCGATGGCATATTCCTGCAAACGAAGACCGCACAGGTGCTAGCCGGCGTATTTGTCTGGGCAGCGCTGTTTGTCACATGTCAACAGGTAAATTGGACATTCTCTCTCTCTCGTACCTCCCTCATAGAAATTGATATTAATCGTGTGTCTCTCTCTCGCTTCTATTTGCAGATCTATCAGCATTTGCGCTGGTATACCAATCCACAGGAGCAACGTTGGATAGTTCGCATATTGTTCATTGTGCCCATCTATGCCACCTATTCGTGGATTAGTTTGCTGTTCTTCAACTCGGACAATGTTTACATCTACTTCTTTACGGTGCGCGATTGCTATGAAGGTGCGTTATCCCATATTATATATGTATTTTAGTTCAATACTAATCTTCCCCTCTTGCTTTTAGCCTTTGTCATTTACAACTTTCTGTCGCTGTGCTACGAATACTTGGGCGGCGAGGGCAACATTATGTCGGAGATACGTGGCAAGCCCATAAAGACATCGTGCTTGTATGGCACTTGCTGTCTCAAGGGCAAGACCTACACTATTGGCTTTCTGCGCTTCTGCAAGCAGGCAACGTTACAGTTCTGTTTGGTTAAGCCGCTGGTCGCCTTCATCATCATCTTTCTGCAGGCATTCGGACACTATCACGATGGCGACTGGAGGTCTGTACACCCACAATCGCATGCTAATCTATCAACTCCTCCACCCAACTCATACATCTTTCTACTGTTTTTTGTGTATTTACAGCGCCGATGGCGGTTATATTTACATAACCATCATTTATAACATTTCCGTCTCGCTGGCTCTGTACGGTCTCTATCTGTTTTACTTTGCCACACGCGATCTGCTGACACCCTTTGAGCCCGTACTGAAATTCTGCACCATCAAATCGGTCATCTTCTTGTCCTTCTGGCAGGGCGTCGGCTTGGCCATTCTCGAGAAGGCTCAGGTCATATCGCCCATCGTTGACAGTGCTGGCACTGTCACATCGGCTGGTACCGTTTCCGCTGGCTATCAGAACTTTTTCATATGCATTGAAATGCTTTTCGCTGCCATTGCGTTGCGTTATGCTTTCCCCTATCAGGTGAGTGAATTGCTGACAAGATTTGACAGGTATTTATGTGCCATAACGATATTACAGTCAGCCAGTATATAGAGTATGTGAGTCGTAAGATAAGATACGCGCGTTTTATTGTTTATCAACAAGTGCAAGTTTTTTTTTTAAGTAAAGTTTCACAATCAGTGTCAGCGAGTGAAGAAATTTAACTATCTTTTTTTGTTTCTGCCTCGTGCGAAAATACAGTCATGCCTGCCAAATGAATCATGTGGTAGATTCCCAGTTTATTATTGCCATTCAATAGATTGATAAATTGCTATTTAATACTACATGTTCGGTGTATTTAATAACAATATTGTTAGGGTTGCTGTTCAGATTAACTATGATATCGTAATGACGCTTAATAAGTACTTGTTGATAAGATTACTAAACTAGACTATTTTTAAATAATCTATTCTGTGTATTTTCTCTAGGTTTATGCGCGCAGCTGCATTGGTGATGGCCATGGACGCTCTGTGACTATGCAATCGATTTCCAGCAGTCTTAAGGTAAGTCCTTTTTCTATATTTTGCGAATTTCATTCACTAAGATGTTGTTGTACTTTCTTAGGAAACCATGAATCCCAAGGATATTATGACAGATGCTATACACAATTTCCATCCACAGTACCAACAGTACACACAATACAGTTCAGGTAAGTTGCGTCTTTCACACGTTCTTCTTTGAGCGTTTTTCTTCTTCTTTCGATCTCTCTTTTCTATCGTGAATGTTTGTTGCCTGCGCTCTGTAGCTATTGTTAATCTTATCTTTCTTTTTTTTTCTTACTTTGCTTTCATTCACACATAATTACATTATCATTATGATTTACATTTTTGTTTCTATTTCTGTTTCTTATCTTTTGCAGAAGTAACCTCAGCTCAGCGTTACGAAAAACTGTAAACATAAATAATAAAATAAAACTAGCGATGCCGCGATAAAAATACTATTAAAAAAAAAATTGAACGAAACAATGAAAAAGTAACATAAAAAGGAAAAAAAAATACAAGAAAGACAAATCAAGTGTACTTATAGCTTACAAAACGACACCACAGTTGCCTTTTGTTGCCGCTTTGAACACTAAAACCAAAAAAAAAAATACGAAGATTAACTAAAATACGTATTAGGCCTAGTTTACTCGTACTTAACAAAAGAATGCGCGCACTCAACAAAACCCAAAACTAAAATTGCCTAGTTACTTTAGAGTTCAATTATGGAACTCGACATAAATTGAATGTTTCTACATATGTGTATTCTTTTATCAACTCTTTTATATTCCTCAATATTTTTGTCCCCTCTGATTTGCTGATTATTGTGTGTGTGTAATTCTTTTTCATTATATTTACGTTTACGATTTAAGCATTTTATTCAAACTTATTTAAATGTTAGTTGTAACAAACAAAAAAGACGCTGTTATATTCGACAATAGTTGGTGGAAGAATTCTTTAGCTTTTTTAAGTTTAATTGAATTAACACATGCACGTCAGTGCAGTTTTGGTTTGGTTTTCATAATGTTCATTTATTCTAAGTAAAATATTCTCTTACCCTAAGTACATAAGTTCAGCGCGCACTGCGCTGCCGGTTCGGCCGGCAGCGGCGCGGCTGCATTATATATTACTTATATGTATATACTTATATGTCAATGGACAAGCATGCTTTTGTCTTACATAAATTCTTTAGAGTGAGAGAGTGTATTATGCACTTATGCATAGGGCACTGGCGGTCAGCGTGCATATGCTGACTTAGCCGAATTCGCACAAGCGGCGGATCATGTTACGCGCTCACTTGATTTTGTTATTGTTTATTATGATTTGTATGTGGCTGCACAAAGTGTTGCCGCCACATAAGTGCCAAACACAGTGTACACTCGATACAAATGGTAATCACAGTGTACACCCGATATGTATGACATATGTGCATATTACATCTCCCTCCTTTTGAAAATAACGTAATATAATGAAGTTATTTTAATTTATTGTTTTAAAATGTTTACAAATTTAAAATTGAAATTTTAAAAGGATTTTACTTTATCGTTTTTTTTTTAATTGAAATTGAAATATAAAATTTGATTTTTTAGTTTAAAACGCGATTATATATTTTTAATGTAAATAATAAAGTAATTATATATATATTTTTTTTGTGTTTTGGTTGATCAGGCCAAGTTCTTTTTTAAATTTTTTTTAATTGAAAATTTTTAACCTATCCTTATGGACCTTTTGGGTTTTATTTTTCTCGCCTTTAATTACTACGTTATCTCTGTCTTCTATTTTAACTACTGTATAGGGTCCTAAATATACTGGGTCCAATTTATGGCCAGTTTCGTTTTTTAATATAACTTTATCTCCTATTTGTAGTTCGAAATCTACAGCCTTTTTGTCATAAATTTCTTTATTCTTAGTTTTGTATTTGTCGAGCATTATTCTCGCTCTTTTATAGGCTGATTCTAACCTAAACTTAACTTCTTTAGCGTAATCATCTATGTTATATAAAGGATCTATTCTATTTATAGTACTAAAATCATTTGGTAAATTGTGCAATTTTCCAAAAACTAACTCATATGGACAATAGTTATGTGCCATAGAGGGTCGTGTTGAAACAGTATACGAAATATTGAATCCATACGTCCCAATCAGTTTTATCAGCTGATATATAAGATCGTATATATTCATTGAAAGTTCTGTGACTTCTTTCGACTGTTCCAACGGTCTGGTGGTGGTGTGCAGTAGATGTTATGTTATTAATCTTTAAGTATTTGCACAAGTCATTTATAATTGAATTCTTATATTCCGTTCCCATGTCCGAAATGAACGTCTTCATTGGACCGTACTTGAGAATAAAAGATTCAAATATTGCTTTTGCTATTGTTGTTGCACTTTTGTTTGCAACTGGTATAGCTACTAAGTATTTAGTCAAGTCACATATAAGCGTGACTGCATATTCATTTCCATGCTCTGACTTTGGTAATGGACCAATTGTATCCACTATAACTCTGTCAAAAGCTTGTACTGGTGTTTCAGTAATTGTTAGCGGGGTCTTATTATGTTTAACTGTTTTTGATTTTTGGCATTTTTGACATTTCTGGATGTGCTGTGTTATATCACGAGTCATACCTTTCCAGTAATAATGTCTTTTGACCTTGGCCAAGGTTTTTGTAATGCCTGTGTGACCTCCTTGTATTGGATCGTCATGTAGTGTAGACAGTATAGCTTCTTTCTCTTTATTTGTATTTATTGTAGTCACCGGGTTGAGTAGCGCTACTCTTAATGTATTCAATTTTTCATTGCCCATTATTTTGAAATTATCTATTGAAATTTTCTCAAAGATATTTTCCCACGGTGCTATTTTTAATTGGCTTATTTGTAATATACCGGCTTCTTTCTCGAGCCTTGGAAATAGTTGACCTAAATCAATATTTCCATTTGTATATATGTCACCAATATCTATTCTTGCAATAATTTTCTTACCATGTTTAAAGAAACATAGCGAATCTTTTATATGCAAGGTCACTACTTTTCGTATTTCGTCATTGTTTATGACGTTGTATACGTTGGGCTGAGAAGCTTTTTCTGTAGATTGCCTTGGCAATTCTACTTTTTCATTTTCTGCGCAGAAATTCTGTCTACTTTGGTACCTGGTAGTGACTTTCAGGATTTTATTTTGTATGTCTTTAAATTCTTGGATGGTTATTCTTGATAACGCATCGGCTACAAAGTTGTCCTTTCCCTTCAGATATTCCACAGTGAAATTATATTCTTCCAGCTCAAGTCGCATGCGCGTTAGCTTGGAGCTTGGATTAGTCATTGAAAACAGGTAAGTTAGAGGTCTATGATCAGTCTTGACAGTGAAGTGTCTACCATAAATATATGGTCTGAAATAAGTTATTGCCCAATGAATTGCTGTCAATTCTTGTTCTGTTGTACTTTTATTACTTTCACCCTTAGTAAACGATTTTGATGCATAAGCTACTGGAAGTTGGAGGCCATTTTTGTTTTGAGTTAAAACTGCTCCACACGCTTGCTTACTTGCATCCGTTATTATGCAAAATTCTTTGCTGAAGTCTGGGTATTGTAATAAATTCGGATTTACTAGTGCCGATTTGAGATGTTCGAAGGCATTCTGGCAATCAGTTGACCATTCGAATTTAACATCTTTTTTACATAATCTTGTTATGTGACGAGCATAGTCGGCAAAATTTTGATAAAGCGTCTATAGTAATTGCAAAATGCAACAAATCTTCTAGCGCTGTCCGCATCATGAGGGACTGGGTAATTTTTAATGACGTCGTATTTTTGTCGTCTGGCAAGATTCCTTTATCTGTGCATTTATGTCCCAGAAAGGTGACTTCATGCATGAAAAATGAGCATTTTTCAGGATGTAACTTAAGGTTGTATTCCCTGCATTTCTCAAAAACATCAGTTAAGTTTTTAAGCATATGGTTTTCGGAACAACCTATAACTATTAAGTCATCCATATAAAGGAATGCTTGTGAAGGTTCTAATCCAGAGAATGCAATAGTCATCATTCTCTGAAATGAATTAGGCGCTATTTTTAAACCGAAAGGTAATCGTGTGAAACGATACGAGCCATTGCTCGTTGAAAATGACGTTATATCTCTTGAACCTTTTCAAGTTCAATTTGATGAAAGCCAGACATTAAGTCCAGACATGAGAAATATTTCGCTCTTCCTAGTTGATCCAAAATATCATCAATTCTAGGTAGCGGGAATTTATCCGACAACAGTTTTTTATTAATTTGACGATAGTCAATTACTAATCGCCATTTTTCGTATCAGATCCGGGAAGTGATTTCTTCGGAACTAATAAAAGTGGGCTGTTATATGCTGATACAGACGGTTCTACTATTTTATTATTTATTAATTTTTGTACCTGTATATTGATTTCGTCTTTCTGACTATGTGGACTTCTATAATTCTTTATGTATACTGGTTCATCATCTTTCAATCTTAACTTTTGCTTGTAGAAATTGTTGGTAGTGATTGATTCGGTTTCGAGTCCGAATACGTCACTAAACTGGGTGCATAAATTGGTCAATTCCTTTTTGAATTGTGGTGGGAAATTTTTAGCTAATTGAGATAAGACAGTTTTTTCTCTATTTTCTTGATTTTCGTGAACTATGTCATAGTTCGAAAGTGGTTCATATTTTAGGCTATGAATATTTACTATTTGATCATTACTGGTTGTATTCAGTAATCGGACAAATGCATTTTTGGTTGTTGCGACCGTGTTCGCAACATAAATGCTATGTTGAATTTCCTGATTGGGTATTAATATAGCTTCTTCATCTGATGACAGATGAATCTTTCGGACAACTTGGGATCTTGCTGGTAGAACAATGGAATTATTACCAGAACTGTATGTTATTGGAACATAAATTGGGAAATTCAAATTATTTGGTCTCATTATGAGCCAATCTTCATTTGGTTTGAAGTCTAACTGGCAATTGAATTTTTTGATAAAGTCAATGCCTATTATTCCATCACAAGGTATTGCGAAGTGCAAATTTACTAAGTGAAAATCGTGTGGAATTATGTATTTACCTGTCTGTATCTCTATTGAAATCAGTCCGTTTGACTGTATTATATCTTGGCTTATGCCTTGGATATTGATTTTTTTGTTCATTTGGATATCATGAAAGATATCAGAATTTTCTTTTAACAGTGATATGTCTGCACCAGTATCTATTAAAAACACAAGCTTTTTATTAGTTTTACATTGTAGAAATCTACAAATATATTTAAATTAAGATTGATGGTATGAACCGTATGTCCTATTGCTGAACATCTGAAGGTTGAGAGTTTCCCGAATTATTCTGGGCAACTCTAACATTGTTTGTATAGTTATTGTGGCCTCTATTCGAGTTGCCACGGCCTCTAGAGTTTCCTCTATTTTGGCCTCGTCCATTATTGTTATAATTGGAACCGTTGTAGTTGTTGTAATTGTAATTACGACTACGCGAGTTTCCTCTGAAACCTCCACGTCCGCGGTTTCCACCACGCTGTGAAGAATTTCTAAAATAAAGGACTGTATTTTGCTGTCCAGTTGCTTCTGTGCAACTGTTTACAAATTTCGATACAGCTTCATTCATGGTGTTGAAGGTGCCAGCCTGCATGATAAGTTTTACCTTATCAATTGCGCAATTCTTTGTCATTGCCTTAACTGCAGACTGTGTAGAATAACTTCTGGCTAACGCAAGTGGTAGGCCGTCCGTTATGTACGCACTTTCTAAAGCTTTTGTCATCTGCTCAACCTCTGCTGTGTATTGGTTAGCAGTTTTGTTGCGTTGCTGTAGATTCATCAGTTTAGCTGATAATACTTCTACAGTTTCGCCTTTGACATTGCTCTGTAGTCCGGAAATGATTTCTGATATAGTTGTTTCATTTCCGACTAAATTTCTGGCAACACCTTTTAGCTTGGTCTTTATCATTGACACAGCTAATTGTTCGTGTTCGCCTTTTATTGCATCGACAATGTTTAACGCATCAAGAAAACTTGTTAAGTTTTCCGCTTTACCATCGAAAATGGTATAAGCTTTGATGCTGTATTAATGAATTCAATATTGGATTGTGCCATTGTGACTGTTTTGATTTCTATTACACTTGAATGTGTATCAGAATCAGAATCTACAGTTGACATTAGAATGGCTGGGATGGTAAGATTTGCCAAGTCTTGTTCTTGGACTTGTATATCCTCCTCTGTACTAGCCTCAAATTTTACTGGGGTATTCAGAATAGATGGCACAGTTAGATTAAGATTATGTTTCTCCTTTATACTTTGGAGATTATTTCTTAATCTTGTCAATAACCTTGACGTTTCTGACCAATGTTGATCGGTTAATACGTCTTTATGATTATAGATTAATATTCGTGCTTCATTAAAGCAGTCGATTAGGGTTATTGCGTGTCTATCTACTGTATCTCTGTGAGTTGGTCTATTCTGAGTTAAGCATTTGTATGCTTTTTCAAATCTGATTTTTATATTATGGATTCGTTCAGAAAGTTCTGACCATTCCATAATATGGGCTAGTAAGTGGTTCCTATACGAGGTTTAGTATTTGAATACCTCGTAGTTAATTTCCTCAGATTTCTCGTTAAATACCGTCATAATTTCGATGCCAGGTATTAACTTTAATAATTGAGCCTTTTCTTTATTAGATAGGCCAATAAATGGGGAGAAATCTAGGTCATATGTCCTTATATATATACTTTCGAAATTACATATATACGTGGGACTATATGACACGATGAAATTAACTCTTTTGATTAAGTCTGGGTCTCTTAACAAGACTTTCTTTAAACTTCTCTTTGCTAATTTACTCATAGCTTTTTTTTTGGAGTATTTTTATTTTACTTCATCAATTGACACGAGAGTGTCTGTACATATGGCCGAGAGTCTCTTAAAAACTCCGACTCATATTTCAAAATACTACCTATTAAGATTGTGTGTTTTGCTCTAGTGAGATTATTTTTCTTGATCAGATATATATATATATAATTCAATTTTTCAATTCATTTTTCTTTATTAATAATCATTAATCATTCTACGATTTTCTTCATTTTTGTTCGTTCGCTTAATTATATTTCATTATATTTAACTTCATTTATAGTTATAATATGTGCCTTGCTTTTTTTTAAATTCTGTCCAAGTCGTTTGCTTGGCTCGCGTATCTTTTCTTTAAGCATTTATTATGAAGTTTATACAGTTTGTAAAAGCAATTGGCACACATTATTATGACAATTATTAATAACATTATATTGACGAATTCCAAATCTATGTTATTTGGTTCGACTTTATTTATTACGTTAGCAGTGGAATCCACTGTCTTAACGTCTACTAACCCCATATTAGTTGGATTAATTTCTTTTAATTCAACTATGTTTTTATATGGGTCTTCTTCAGAATATTTACTTATTCTATTTGTCTCTATAGACATTAATTTTTCTTAAGAATTTTGTCTTTAATAAAAATTCTGTTTCTGAATGCTATTGTTACATTTGAAAATTCTCATTTAGTTATGTTTAACAATTTCCTACCTAATTTTTCGTACAGCTATACGGGCTGCACTACTATCGAGCAAAAAGGTGTTTCGCACGATTATATAATTTGTTTTATCTTAATTAATTATATTATGTTATATTATATTCATTAGTTGATTCCTGCACTCTTTGTAGTGCTGCCAGCTTCTGTGCCCTCTGTGGCACTGTCGGTTCCTCGGCCAGCTTGACGTGCGTGGCGTTGCCGGTGCTGGGTTGGCACAGGCTTGTTGCTTCCTCTATTCGCTTGTTGTTTCTTCTCTTTGATTGTTGTTGGCCAGCGTGATGCGCGTGGCGTTGCCGGTGCTGGGCTGGCACAGGCTGCTATTTCTTCTACTTCTTCGTAGGGGCACCGGTGCTGGCTGCACAGGTGAACTCACAATGCGGTGAGCTTAGTGGTCCCTCGCAGTCGTTTGGGCATGTCTTCATCAGGGCTGGTATCTTCTTTGCTGGCGGTGGTTGAGATTTGTTATTGATTTGTCGTTAACAACTTTGATATTTTTGATATTCACTGAGTGAGTATGTGGTGTAGGGTTTTCTTTTATCTGTTTCAGCTATTGCTGATAAAGGTCAAGCATGGTCTGTAGCCTTGCTGTTGCCTTCCACGGTGTCGGCCTCAGGTGAATATAATTGCCATTTAATGTGAGCAATTTCTTTATTCAATTTTTTAACCCGGCCACTGCGACCCATAACACTCACTACACTCTACTCACTCAGATTTTCTTTAATTTTTGTTCCAGTTGTTGTTAGCGCATCGCCGGTTGCGTTTCGTTGTTTGCTTATGTTGTCTTCGTTATTTGAGATAGAGATCCTGGAGTCCTGATCTTTCCTAGACCCACGTCACGGTCGCCATGTTATATTCGACAATAGTTGGTGGAAGAATTCTTTAGCTTTTTTAAGTTTAATTGAATTAACACATGCACGTCAGTGCAGTTTTGGTTTGGTTTTCATAATGTTCATTTATTCTAAGTAAAATATTCTCTTACCCTAAGTACATAAGTTCAGCGCGCACTGCGCTGCCGGTTCGGCCGGCAGCGGCGCGGCTGCATTATATATTACTTATATGTATATACTTATATGTCAATGGACAAGCATGCTTTTGTCTTACATAAATTCTTTAGAGTGAGAGAGTGTATTATGCACTTATGCATAGGGCACTGGCGGTCAGCGTGCATATGCTGACTTAGCCGAATTCGCACAAGCGGCGGATCATGTTACGCGCTCACTTGATTTTGTTATTGTTTATTATGATTTGTATGTGGCTGCACAAAGTGTTGCCGCCACATAAGTGCCAAACACAGTGTACACTCGATACAAATGGTAATCACAGTGTACACCCGATATGTATGACATATGTGCATATTACAACGCATTCTAATATGTTTAATATAACTATTATACCTAATGGATAATATTGTAAAATATTATGTATTTGTAAACAAAGATTTTATTACTATATGTATTGTATGTAATTATTTGTATAAAATGGCAATACAAACAGATCAGATTCAAAACGTAGCTTAGCTTATGTCCAAAATATGAGCCCAGATTAGCAGACTTCGCAGACTCAATAGGCTAACAATTAACAATAACAATTAACTTGGCAATTTTGGTGAATTTTCCATATCAGAATCTTCAAGGAGCGCTCAACTTCTTGAAGTTTTTCACACACTTGATGTACTTAGCTTATTATGCATTTAACGAGTATACAAATATATTTCGATTACAAAATTCTTTAGCTCAAAGATACCAAAAAAAAAAAAAGAAAAAGAAATACATAAAAATCTGGTTGCTTCTTTAATTTTCTTTTGTGATAGACTCAAATCGAAAGCTCGTGCTTATGTTTTTTTTTCTTATTAACTTTTGTAAATGTTTAAACAAACTGTATAAAATATATCTTATAAATTATCTGTATTAAATAAATGTACAATAAGCTTAACAGCGACGTCTTTCCTTTGCTTGCCAATATTCTGCATGTTTTTTTAAAGGCATGAGTTTCAATCTCCTCCCTATTTGTACTTAGTACTTGTGTCAATAATTTAGTAAATAACGAAATTCGTGTGCAGGTGGCAAGAATTCGCGTGGCATTCGCGTGTCGAGCTACGATCCCGATGATCCAAGCAGCGGCGGCGGAGCAACTCAAGCGGCATCCATGGGCGGCACAAATGCAAACGGTGGTGGATACAATGCGGTGGCAACTGGCGGTGGCAACAATGGATGTGTGGCGCCCAAGACACTTGGCAATCAACGGAAATTCCTGCCGGGTGGACAACGTGTGGCGACCATCAGTCAAAACTACAATGAGAAGACCATGCTGCTAAGCAGCGATGATGAGTATCAGTAGATGAGGATGGAAAGTAGATGGATGAAGGGGAAGGAACAGATAAATTCTGGTCAAGAGTTGAGAGACGAGTGTAGTTCCATGTTTTTGTTTAACGAATTGTTCGTTGTCTTTTTCTGGATTTTTGATATTTGGTTTTGTTTGACAACCTCCAAAAGGTTTTGATTTGCTTGTACAATAATCTTAAGTAGCGCAACCGCAAATAACAAACAAGAAAAAAAGATAGGAAATTAATTATATATTTATATGTATATGTACTTACTATATATGTAATAAACGGAAAGTACTTTATATATGCGTCGGAATGTGTATGTAATGTATGACTAATCAATATGAGATTACTTTGTATTTTTACACAATGTATTGTAAGTTGTTTATCTCGGATGACAGTTTAGTTGAGTAATACAATACGATCAATTTAATAATTCAATTCACCTTTTTTATAAATCGTTTGAAAAACTTTGTATAAATCAAAAAGAAGACAAAAATACTTCACCTCTAGCGTCTAAAAACCGTCGTTGAGCAAATCTACAGGCTGCTTATACAATAATTAAATAAACTTCAAAGAACAAATATGTATCTAAAATTACAAATTAAAAAAAGAAAACCAAATAGCAAAACGAAACGCATAAATACAAACCGAATATATTTATAAAACTGTAAGAAGCAAATTTTTAAAAAATAACTGCAAGTAGGAAAGCAAAAATATGCCGGAACCGGGTAATGAATAAACAAACAAGACACAAGATGAAAATAAACTAGGTGAATACGAACAATATATTGTGGAATATATGTGGAAGAAGCACTTTCACATGCTAGCCGAAATACATGATAATTAAATTAACAGATATGGATACACGGAATTGTAGACAAAAACTCCCAAGCAACAGAAATGTATAAATCTTTTACCTGTACAGAGTATGATATAGTACGATAAAACTGATACACAATATTTATTTAAGCAAAATTGAATGAAAAAAAGAACACACACAAAACAAATTCCAATTCCACATTACAGTCTAGCGTATTCGAAAGGCTTCTCAAACACGATTAATTATTAATTAAGCAAATAAAATGAGAACAAGTTTGAAACTGGAAATGTGCGCTGAAACGATGATGATGGGCAACTGGCAATGTCAAATTATGTATGTACATGTAATTTTATGGTTCACTGTGTGTAATGCGAACCAACGACAAACAAATGTTTTTATGTACATTTATTTGTTAAAACTCTATAGAACAAAAATAAAGTACATAAATGTCAAATAAAATACAACAAAGCAAAGCATTTTATTTTTTTGAATTTTCGCTCGTTTATCAACACTGCTCGAGGTCAACGGATGGTGTGTTATCGATAACGATAGGTCGATGAAAATGTAAGTGGCGCGCTTTATTTGAATTGGCAAGCTGTTCTATGGAAGCTATCAGACAATTGGTAATTGTAATAAAAATAATTGTTGAAGGTGTTAACTGCTGTTTAAAGCAAAATATACGTTTAATTTAGAATTATTTAAACTTATATATGTTATATTATTTTAAATCAATTTTTTTTTAAATTAAAGTAAAAAAAAACCGTACAGTTAATGCAAATGGCGTAATTCTTTATTTGCATACCAAATATATTATTTTCAATGTAATATTTATAAATATAATTTATTAGGGCTTAGGACTTTTTGTAGTAGTATCATATTTGTACTAAGTGATATATTGGTTTTATTTTCAAAATTTATTTTTTGATTGTGGTGCTTATACATTTTTCTATTTTTTTATGTCTACATGATTTGTTAATACTCTTTTTGTTAAGGCAGTGAAGCTCATAAATAAAGTTTCTCAATTGATATATAGAATCATTAAATATAATTATGGACATTATAGATATTATAAAGAATTTTTCTAACTGAGTTCACTAAGTACAACTACTTTTTACTATGGAATTCCTTCAGTTTATTGGAGTTAATTTTAGATAAATATAAAAAGTGTTATATATAAAATATTCAAGTGAATTCTACAGCTCTTTATATATACCCTCTACAAATAGGGTATAACTTTGTACCTCCAGGATAGGTTCAGGCAAACGGAAATACTTCCGACCTTACGAAGTTTATACATTCTTGATCAACAGCCGAGTCGATATAGCCATGTCCGTCTGTTCGTTTGAGCACCTGGATCTCAGAGACTATAAGATATAGAGATATATGATAATCAACAGCACTTATTATGTTTACACGCAGATCACGTTTGCTTACAATTTTTTACCACTTCCAGTTCCGGCCAATGAGACAAAAATTGTAGAAGCTATATTCGAAATACTTACTACGCATCTTAGTTGCTTAAGCTGGCAATCTGGTGAACTTTGATTTTTTATAGCCTTCGGTATATTTTTGTATTTTTGTGGTATAATAATTTGGTATATTTTTAGAATACCGCACTGTTTTGCTTTCATTAGAAATGGGTATCTCACAGTGTCTTTCTTGTTTTAAATATATTTTTTATTTCATAATGTATATTTAAAAAAAATTAGAAAAATCCGTGCTGATATTTGATATTTACAGAGACAACTAGTGTGAATATTTGGCAAATTGTTTGAAATTTTGCGTAATTGTTTTGTTAACTTAATATCTTAATTGGCAGCCAACTGCAGATGTGGCACATATGTATGTAAAGAGAGCAGTAGATGAGCTTGGTGCATGGCAGAGAACAGCAGAGCACATCATAGCAGATATATGGTGTATATATACAAGTACACATATAATATTGCAACTGTTATGTCATTTTGCTTGCATAAATTATGATGTTGTGTGGCAAAGGTAACGGATGTGCAGATGTGGGGCAGAGTCAGAAGCAGAGGCAGCCACAGCCACAGCAACAGCAGCACCAAACATAATCGATATAGCGACTGCTGACTGGTTTGAGGATATTACACACGCACACACACACTCACACACACATACATTTCCTATTTATGTGTGTGGCAGCGCACGTAAACGGAAACCGAACGACAATCGCACATTTCCCAATAATTATATTTCAATGCATCAGAATTTCAGCATGACAGTTGTCTGGTTTCCGCATACGCATGCAGCAACAATCACATCATCGTCGAGCATCATCCTGCCAGTTATGCGAATGCGTAAGCGAGACAGGTATAGAGTGGGGGTGTGTGTGTGTGTGTTTGTGACACAACAAAGAGCGCTCTCAATCCATGCCCATGTCGATGTCGATGTCGATGTTCAATGCCCACGCTTGGTCATTATCTGTTTAACAGTTCCACATTAACGACGCGCTGCGACGCGACGATTCCAACTTCTGCCTGGTCATGGATACACTCTGGCAATTTCAAAAAGGGGGAGGCATTGACTGCCTGACTGCCAGGCTGACTGACTGACTGACTGACGCCATATTGTGCCATACATACAGACAATCAACGGAAAGCCGTTGGGCCAATAAGTTTATTACTTGCCTCAATGCATTGACCATCAATTCAGTCAGCATTGATACTCAGTGTGTGTGTGTTAGTGTGTGTTGAGGGGTGGCTGTGGGTGTATTTGCTTCCTGCTCAAGGACTGCCACACATATTCATTTTGAATGCGAGTTTATCGTTCCGACAACCACATAAATATATACGCATACACGTACAACGCACATATCATATAGAGAGAGAGAGAGAGTATAGAGTGTAGCATGGACTGGAGTGAGCCTCTTTCGCCGCAGGACTTCCTTGTATAATTCATGAAATGCACATCATTCCCACAACCTCAATTATGACTACCATTCAGCAATGTGTCCGTTAACACACTAAAGGTTCAATGAGATAATACATGTATATGTGTATACATCGTATACATATATTGTATATTGTACAGTATACTTTATGTATAATACGTATACGCACTGTAATTGGTAATAAGAGCTGTGTCGAGTCTCTGTCGACTCTGTCGACGTGCTGCGGCCTTCTTTATGGGCTTTTGTATTTCCACGCAGCAGAAAAACAATTTCATGTTTTACTTGTCACTGAAACTTATCGATTTCGATAAATCAAAATACAACTGTTCAAATGGAACACATTAATCAATGCGGAAAGGCGGAAAAGGTAATGATAGAAATAAGTACACAAATTATCTGCTGTATTGGTTATTATTGCCACCATCGCTGGCATTTTCACAGTTCCCTTTACAGGCAATATGATGATTATATTTTGAATATAAATTAAAAAAACTATTTTCATTTCTTAAAGACTTGAATTGAAACATTTATAATTGCTTTAAAGTAATTTAATTAAATTTTTTTTACAAACACATAGTATCGAGCAAATTAGAAGAACTAATAATTATACTTCGACTTTAAAAAGAAAGACAATAATACTAAATTTAATTCATTCTAATATTTTAAGAATTTTATATTTATTCTGAAAATTCATATTTTCAAATAATTTATTTAAATTTAAAAATTTAAGCCCTCGTCTCTTAAGTTGAGGGCCCTGCAGTTAGTCATTTAGAAATAATTTCGTAATTTACTTACTATAAATAAGTAAACCACTTCCTAATGAACTCAAAACTCCAAAAACTTAAATCTTAACTTCTATCAGATTCCAATTTCAAAGTATTCACATTTTTGAGCTTCTACTTTATTATTTCTGTTATTAACTTAATTTCACCCATGTGAAATGTGTTTGTTGAAATACAAAAAGATTTCTTAATCAAAATTTATTACGCCTTAATTCTCTAAAGGAACTAAATGCTATTTTGTTTGTCAGGAATTGTTTTATTATAATATTCTGTATTATACTCATATATTTTATTGTAATTGAAATAAAAGGGAAGCATGAGATGAATTTTATTGAAAATGTGCATTTATATATATTTTTTTAATGTAATTTTCAATAACATTTACTTTATATTGCCCATATCTTTCAATTAAATAATAAATATATTTTCACATTTGATTATGTTTCCTTTTGCATAAATATTTGATGTGAATTCCGAAGGAGCTTTGCAGCCAACGGTTTAATTGGATCAGCTTAAATGTATAATCTTTGTGACATGTGCTTACATGAGCACGATTACGAAATTACGCATACGTCATGTTGGGCATTGATGTTTTGGCATTTATTGTTGCAAACTCATTGCAAGACAATCAACAAATTGTTATTTGTTAAATGGCATTGCATTTTAATTGAGTTATTGTGCATTTAAACACGTTTACAACACAACAACCACATGCAACTAAAACACGTCACTGCGTGACGAGCCACAACAATCTGAAGCTGAAGCTGAAGCCGGGTAACTGGAGAGGGAAACTGAGACTGAGACTGAGACTGTGAGCTGTAAACTGTAAACTGTAAATTGTAAACTGTAGCTGAAAACAATGTTGAGCATGTTAAATGGAATGAGCTGTGTGTGTGTGTGTGTGTGTGTGACAGACGCACTGTGGCTTATCCTTGTTGTTGTAGCACTCAAAACTCACACACGCTCACTTAAAGCGTCATTATTAGCACAACAGTGAACATACACACACACACACACACACTCGCACACACACATACACGCACAAACGAGTCGACCATTATGACCACTTGCTGTGAGCTCATCGTCGACCAGGACGTCGACGTCGTACTCTCGTGTTGACATACTTCTGCCAACAGTTGATCTTGTGGCCTACCGCAGGCATGCGGATTTAATCCATAAAGGATACGCACAAACACAAACACACTCATTACAAATGCCCATGTATGTGTCGGTGTGTGTGTTTGTGTGTGAGCTTGTGAAATTTTAAGCACGTCCGTTTTGGTCTAACGAGCCACGTTCCATTCTCGTGTGGCTGCCGCTGCTGCTGCTGCTGCGTCTTCTTCTACTATCTCGTCTCGCCTGAAAGTAGGCAACGAAATCTGTTGAAAAATTTTGCAGGCGAGAGAGCGAGAGAGAAAGGTTAGAGTGAGTTGCCTTTAGTTGTATTAGTTTACAAATCACACGTAATAACAATTGACACAGACACGCCCCCCACACACACAACACTGACACCGCCCACAAGCTGCCCCATTATGCGACATTTGTTTGGCTTTTGGGTTAATTAAAACACACACACACACATACACACGCGCATAAAATGAATTCTGATTCCAGCACAAGTTGCAATTAGATGAGGCATAAAATGTGGTCAACTGCTCTGTGCGTGTGTGTGTGTTTGTGTGTGTTTATTATGTGTTTGCCGTGCGGCGACTTAACCGTAAACATTGCAAATTCTCTTTTTGCATAAAATTCATTTTTAATTTCATTTCATTTGGCCAGTAAAAATGATTAACGCTGCGCTACACATGTAAAATATGGCTTAAATTCGAGTTTGAGTGTATGTGTGTAACTGTTGAATAAATAAATTAAAATCAATAAAAAAAAGCGGGATGACCACAAAAGCACAACTGTGTGTGTGACTGCGTGTGTGTGTGTGTGTTAGTGGACATTTTAACATGCACATTATTACAATTAAAATTAATTTAATAATAAATTTCAAAATAATTACAATACACTCGCTTAAATAAACGTTTGCGCCGCGTGAACAAAAACAAAAACAAGGGGAAAAAATATAATGGCATTTAAATATATAAAAAACTCTCGTGTATACATATGTAATGTAATATGTACTCTCGTATACATACCATGCATATATACATACATACGTATGTTGAAAATCCTCTTTTTTTTTCTGTGTTTGCTGAAATGTATGCTGGGCAATCTGCTGCAACTCTAGCGGTCAGCAAGGTAAAAGCCAACAATTTGAATAACTCTTTTGCACCTAATTGAGGGCCACACAACTACTCTATTAAGTTTGTTGTGCAACTTCATAACTATTATAGTTTCGTGGGCATATTACTTTTATATTTATTTTATGTTTTACTAGTTGAATGTCAGTTGAAACAAGCATTAGGTTAATTTAATAGAGAATATGATAGATGATAGATTAATTAATATGTTATTAATAAGAATATTATGAATATATAGTAACAACAATTCTATGATTTATGTTATATACATTCCATTAATTTGTAACTAGATTAAGTTGTCATACCGTAAGAGGAAAACTGGTTAAATAAGAAAACATATAGGAAAATAAAAACATGGTATTTAGTTTTAAACATGACTCTTATAGTGTAACCTAAGCTAATAAGGAACTTCCATTATATGTGAGTTGTATAAAATTTAGATTTTGCTAAGTAAATTACTCATCACAACGCATCAAAATAAACTGCCTAATTTCAATAAATTTAATATACATTAGATATAGTATATTATTAATTCATACTTTATGAAAAGAAAAAGGCGAAATATACTTTGTGAAATTTGCTATTATTATATTTTTTGTATATATTAAATTTCACATACATATAAAAATAAATTAGTGTAAATTAATTTTTTTTTATTTTGTCATATTTAAATAAATATGCAATGCAAAGCTTTGTAAGGACAAGGGATATCGACAGAATTTTAGAAGTTCCGAAAGTTTGAGAATTTTTGCAGATACTACTTCCTTTTAACGACTGATTTCGTTACGGTTGACGACTGCTGCTGCTTCTGTTTCACTTCATGCGACTGATGATCTATTAATACTGACTAATAATACCGATGTATTCGTGCCTATCGACTTGCTAATCCCGATACCAATAGGGCTTATCGATTAGCCTCCACCGCTGTTTTAATTTATTAATCTAAAAAGAATTGTGTGCTTTGATATATTCTTATTTTGTCACATATTTTTAGAAAATATTATAAAAATGCTTTTAGTATGCATTAATGGATTTAAACAATTGTTAAACATGTTGATATGAAATACAACTTTAGTTCAGTAAAATATTTTAAATAGAGCATATCACTCGCAGTGTGCTCTATTTAAAATTTTGCATTACAATGCAACATTTACGCTGCACTTTTCACAAGCGTCGCATAAATAAATGGCACACACACACACACGTGTATGCATGAGAGCATTTGCTCGCTCTCTCTTTCGCTGGTTGTTTTTGCCCGCTCGCACTCTTTGTTTTTTGTTAATTTGTATGGAAAATCACTTTTTGCGAAAAACCCATTTAAAAATTACGCTGTTTTTATAAGGTAACAATGCATACAACAATTTACACACGCGCACGATGCAAATTTGCATAACATTTGGCCCGGGCCAACACGGCGTATGAGCGACGTAGGATGTGACACAGCACCCACACACACACACACACGCACGCATAGAGACTCCCTCTCTTTCCCCCTTAGTGGAGTGGAAAATGGTTTGCCCAAGCGTATAAATTCACATAATAAGTCTGTGTCGGTGTCGCTGTCGGTAGATCTGTGAATACAGCTGTGTGGATGGATGCTGTGTGGCTCTCGCTTCTCCTGCTGCTGCTGCTGATGACGATGATGATGCCACGGCTATAGCTACAGCTAGAGCTCCTGTTTGTGCCCCCGTTGCTCTTATTGTTATCGGAGTTGATGCGCAACAACAACAACAACAACAACGAGAGCAAGCATGACAAGGATATCATACGCCTGCCTCAACACCCTCCCAAAATGTCGCTGTTGGGTCTGCGTTGATTGGAACTCTGCGCTTTGGCCGTGGTGCATGGTAATGGGCAGTGTAATGACATGTGCAGCCGGGCCAGACCAGGTTCTACTTCCCTTTCCCTTTCTCTATTTCATCGCTTGGTCAAGAGTCGACTGGCTGCGGTTTCAAATATTGCAAAATTGTAAATGTTTTATGCCTCGTTTTTGCCTTCCTCTCCGTCCAACCAAAGTTGTGACATCTGCCAGTCTGTTGCTGTTGTTGTTGTTGTTCTTGTTGGTTTATTGTAAATTACGTACTATAAATTAAAATAACACACTCGCTAAATGTGTAATCAAAGTTGCCTGTTCTACTCAACTCAACACAGTAATTTGCTTTTGCTTTTGTTTGTTTCAATTCGAATTCGAATCGTTTGTTTATAGATTGGCTTATTTTGTTAATGAATTAAATAAATGAACTTTTGCTAAATGAAAATGTTTGGATCACAAACACACACACTCACACACAGTCATGACATTTTGAGTACCAATTATCACACAAGTGCTATTTATTTGGTTTCGAAAGCAAAGGACTTCGAGTGCTTTCCCATTTGATGAGGCAAAATATCAGATTTCTTCCATACGAAATTTATGCATTTAAACAAGATTGATTGAAGGATAATAAGGGAAATGCAGTTCTTCAATCGAGTAACTATTTTCGATTTGATTATGTCAGTTTATATATTGAGGGAGTCTTAAATAAATTGAATATAAAAGCAACTCAAATGAAATTTATTATTTATTGGTATTTCAACTGTCAGCCAATAACTATCAATAACAGCATTCCAAGTTGTTATGATCTAAATGTGTTCGAACAAGTGTTAAAGTTGACATTCTAACTGAGTCAGTTATAAAGTATTTACAACACAAATGATAGATCGATCAACAGAGAAAACTTAATCAGCTGTGAGTTCATTAAAGTTGTCAAGTTGTTGAGTTGTTATGTCAGCAAGTCAACTTAAGTCGAGATAAATTGTTATTTAATAAATCGAGTGTTAAGTGCGCTAAGTTGCAATTATTATCTCTTAATTATTTCACTTTAACATATTATCTATCTATCTCAGTCCACTCAATTAATATTTAGTATGAGTAATTTAACTCTTTTATTCAATTAAACTATTTAAATTATGAATCGACAATTTTAGTTAAGGAATTTTTCTATGCGAAGCATTTATTTAATTTAATAAATCGAAAAGTTCTTAAATCAAGATTTTCAATTTAAACAGAAAAATAAACCATTCTTGAAGCATGATCTTAAAATAAGATGAAATGAAAAATGAAAATTTAGCGTACAAATTTTGAATTTTGTTCTTCAACCTGAAAATCTTATATCAAGATTGTTTTTTTTTAAAGATATTTTATATTACAATTTGAAAAGTTGATCGCAATCTAGATTTATTTCTCCCTGTGTAACATAGGTCTGTATAGTTAAGAATAGTTTCTTAACTGTAGTGGAGCTCCCAAGCTTAGAGGATTTTTCTTTTTTAAGTATGTAAAGTGTTGCAGCATTATAACCCGGGGTGTCAAGTGCATCTTTAATCATTTCAATAAATGACATAATGCAGGGAGCATGAGATTAAACTTAAATATGATGAAAGATCATCAATATTTGTTGGATTTTTTTTAACACATATCACAACGCACAGTTGGTGAAATACATTTTGTAATCTTATCTTTGAGTTGATCTAATGATCTTTAAGAAATTCCCAAAGTTAAGCATATATTTTTGGACTAACTCGGTGCACTGAAACGTCTTCATGGTCACACTTAAACAGCTCTTAAGATTTTAAAAAACTCTTTAGCTTTTAGTTTAGCTCTAGTGATCTTTCAATTTAATTTTATATTAGTCCACCAACTTAACAGCAAATTATTTGGTAGTACTTCAATTTAACTTTGTGTAAAGCACAAAAATGATAAAGTCATGTATAAATAAATAGCTACTATGTAAATTTCAAATACATTCTATTCCTTTTAAAAATATTGATTCATGAATTTTATTTATTATTATTATTGTGTAAACAACTTAACAGCTAAACAGCTATTCCGCTCAAATTAAACTAAATAAGTAGCAAATTTATTTAATAAAATCTTTTTGCTGCAAGTATTTAAGTTGAGTTAAATGTGCAATTTATTTCAAGGCATTGATCTCATTTGAGATGCTCGCTGAGTTATTTCAATTGCAAAGTTTTCCAGCTGCCGCGAACTTTAAGCAGACAATGCGCGGCCAAACAGCGAACAACAACAGCAACAACAATCTGCAACATGGCATCTACAGACACAACAACAGAGTAGAGTCAGAGTCAGAGTCAGAGTCAGCGACTCCTCATGAGAAAGTTCTCATGCCATGGCGAGGCATCATCCATTTGCTTTTTGTTTCATGTTTTGTTTGGCGGCGAAATTGCGTTGAATGTTACCTGCCATTTGGCAGCACATACAGCAGCAAGTAGAGGTAGCGGCAAATGGAAATCGAAAGAGGCTAAAGGTTGATGAGGGAGAGGGAGGAAGGGAGGTAGGTAGGGAGGCAGCGACAACACGAAGTTGAGCCGCTGTACATTAAGTAAATGCCGCTGCCTATGTGCTTTATATAGGCGACTGCGAGTCTATATATGTTTGAATGTATGTATAGATGTATGTATATAGAATGCATATGCAAGCCAACCAACATTATTGCTTCTACACTGAGAGAAAAAACCAATTTTGAAAAAATTTTGATTTATGATTTTTTTGATCTTAAAAAGAACAATTTTGAAATAAGATTAAAATCTTGATTCTAGATTGTTTCATTGTTGATTGAGAAGTAGATTGCAAATCTTAATTTAAAATTTTTTCGATCTTAAAAAGAACAATCTTCAAATTAGATTTTTGGGTTGAAACAATCTTAAATCAAGATTTGTATGCTGAGTTTGCATTTTAAGATTATAAACATCTTATTGTAAGATTAAAATCTTGATTTAAAAATGTTTTATTCTGGATTTTAAAGAAAATTGCTAATCTAAATATAGATTTTTTGGATCCACAAAATAAAATTGTAATCTTGCTTTTTAAAATGGTAGACTTGCTGGTGTTATTGCTGTTAGCTCATTAAGTAGAGACGGTCGGTTGGTCTTGAGTTCGAACTCTAATCGGTTCGTATATAAAAAAGGTTTAAGTGTTATAATTGTAACTAAATTTTTGTGTTGTATTGAAAAAAGTAAACAACAACGTGCCTAAATGTGTAAAAAATGTTAAAAAAAAACACGCAATCTACATTTTTTTTTGGTTTATATTAAACAATCTAAATTTAAAATTGTTTGATCTTGATTTAAGATTTTGCCTTCTTGTCTTATGATTTTTCCATTCTTGAAACAAGATAATTATCTTGAATTTCAAGATTGGAAAATATATATTTTTTGTAGATTTTCGATCTTGAAAAAACGTGCTAAAATCAAGAAAATAATCTTGAATCAAGACTGTTTTGATGTCAAAATTGAACCAATAAGGTTAATTCTTAGCTTGTCTTGATTCAAGATTGTAATCTTGATTTTAGCACGTTTTTTCTTTCTGTGTGTGGCCTGAACAACCAACAGAGCACCGAGAACAGACAACAGACAACAGACACAACAGAGAACAGATAGAGCCAGGCTAAAGGTGCTCGGTGCTCGTCGTTTCAATGCTTTTTGTTGGCTGTGCACGGTGTTCCTTTGGCGTTTATTTGTTGGCCCGTTTTGCTGGGTTTTGGTTTTTGTGTTTGTTTGCCAGCCAGTCTGCCAGTCAGTCAGCCCAAGTTGTATCCTACATCCTGGCAGCCGCAACAGCAGCAGCAGCAGCAACTTTTCCATTAAATCTTCTGTCCGTTCAACGTCCACGTTGTCCTCATCGTCGTCGTCTCGTCGTTCTCTCAACCTTTTCAATATGTGTTTTAAGCGTTTCCCTTTAACTCACTGTTTGCCATTGTCATTGTCTAGACTCCAGTCTCTTTCGCTCGCTCTGTCTATTGGGCACTTGCCCACACTGCGTATGCACAATATTTAGCCACAGTAAACTTTACAATAATCATACGCACCGTTGTGCAAAAAAACAGCAACGAAAATGCAAATTTCAGCTCCCATCTTTTTCTGCTTTTTCTTTTTGCTGCTGCTTCTGCTGCTGCTGCTGACGGACGAACGAACAAACGGATGGAGTTCAAAGCTCGCAATGTGCAAATAGATCGAGCGATACTCGAAATGCACAAGCAAAGTCCTTTTGTATTGATATTTGTATTTGTATTTGTGTTTGTGAATGTGAATGTGTATGTGTATGTGTGTTTGCCTATAAATAAACGAGTTGCCGTTGTTCTGCTGCCGCTGTCTGTTGCTGTCTCCTCTTTGTATTTGTTGACATGTAATTGCAACTAAATATTTTAAATTGCTTTAAAATAAAGCGACACCTTCTCCATCTCTCTCTTTCATTGTGTCTTTCTGTCTTGCTCTCCCAAAAGGTTATGCAAATGACAAAGTTTCCTCGTTGCAGGATGCGCACACAGAACAGTGGATGCTGCATGCAACGTTGTTGGAGTAAATAACATACATAAAACTCGTATTTATACACAGCATACGTGTAAACAGACGTCGAGGATGAACAGACAGAGCAAGAGAGAGAGAGGGAGAGAGGGAGAGAGGGAGAGAGGGAGAGAGAACGAGAGACCAACGAGAGTCCTGAGACCTACAGCAGGTCCTGTTTGCATTTCACATTCAGCTGCGTGTTAGTGTCGGCATACCTGTATCCTTCCCCCCTCCTTCCTCCCCTCTCTTTCACTCCCTCTCTCACCCACTCTCTCGCTTTCTGCTCTGTCTGCGCTTCTGTGTGTCGAGTGATATGTGCAAATGCTTTTATCATCGGCAATTGTTCAACGAGAAATAATCATATCAACTCACCAAAATAACCAACAATTAGAAATCCTGTCTGCAGGATACGCTGTCAATTGTAGACACTCGTTTCAAGTTAAATACACCAGAATTGTGCATTGAAATCTTCTACAAATAGCGTGTATTAAGTTCACAATTTCGAATTGGAAATATAGAAATACTAAATAGCTTAATTTATACAGACATTTCAGAGTTTCTAGCTTAGTTTAGCTTAGCTTTGCTTAATTAATATTATTGTTCAATTGCTGCTGACTATTTGCAGATTTTAGTATTGTCTATGCTAAATGGGTTTGAATGCTTAATAATGATCAAGCAAATATGTTAAGGATTTAATCAAAAATATTAACTCAAGGTTTGAAAAGGTTTTTTTAAAATTATGGGATAAGTTAAATAAATATAAAAATAATAAAATAACTAAAAATCAAAAAATAACAATTTTTTTTTATTTTTTTTCTTAAATAGATTAACTTATAGACAAATGTTGTAGGAATTAAATAAAATATTTGCTAAAAGAAAAATTAATCAACCTGTCGCATATCTTTAGATTAGTTCTGCAAACAAAAAAGAAGAAAATGGTGAAATATTATTTACTTGAGATCCTTTGAAATCCTCTCATTTTATTAAACTAAAACATCAATATAAATTTATTTTTTCTTTTAGATTATTTTGAATAATTTTAATATAAAATAAATTCCATTTATTGTAGTAAAAATATATTTTTAAATGAAATGTTAAATATATGACATTAAGACATATAAAGTTGCTTTTAGAATGATTTCAAACTTGATTCGAATTTCCTAACAAAGAATTTTTAAATAATTATATTGAACTGAAGGATATGTAAAATATATTTATTTATGTAAATTTATTTAGTTGGTAACTATGTTGGCAAATAACTGAAATGAAATATATAAAATTAAACTCAATTTATTTGAGACATTGAAAATCGACCCATAATGTTATGAGGTTCAAAACTCGATAACAAAGAATGTATAATTATTTTTATAATAAATATACAAAATATATCCTGTCGATCAATTACAAATTTAAATGAAAGTTTTCTTTCTTAGATACAGAGATATATTTTTTAAAGGAAAGAAAGTTATTCTCATGTGTCACAAGTTATGAAAAACTTCAACTTGAGAACACAGTGTCTATAATTATTTAATGTTAAATCCCAGCATTAGCTTTCTAGTATTTTATTAGCTGCCTAATGAGCATAAAATTCTTATTATTAACTCTTAATGATGCCAATAAACCAAACAAAGCAGCTAAGAGTTGAGTCAATGCTTTGAGTTTTGGCATTTTGTGGACAGTTAAATGGCGATTAGCTGCAGCTGAATGCACATGTTAGTTAATTAGTTGCTCATTTAATTGTGCAAGCTGTGAGTACTCGTATTTATTTATTCGCAGAGTGCGAATGCGAGTGCGAATACGAATAGGAGTAGAGTAATTGATGTCGCTGGAATGGGGCATGAGTCGAGTTGGCGCTGTAATTAACACCAAAACACCCAGTGAACATGTCAGCAGTCACTTAAAGCGAAACCGAAATGCGCCAAGTCGACGGCAAGAGACGAACCGAGTTGAGACCTTCAATCATCAATCAGTCAAGTAATCAATCATTCAATTGCAGTTTTTTTTTTCAATATAGGGGGAAACTTGTTTTTTCGCTTCAACAGCAGCAGCATTCACGATGACTCTGACGGCCACATTGGCCACATTCTTGGGGCATCATGAGACGACGTTGCAGTGGCAGTTACGAGATGCAAGTTGCAAGTTGCAAGTTGTCCCAGAGGCTGTGAGAATATGCAACGGGGAGTCGTCGTCGTTTAAGTCATAAATAGTTACAGCCAATGACAGTTATGTGCAAATATGAGCCATATACTCACGTTTATCTCATCGCTTGCCTAATCATCATCATCAACGAAAGCACACACACACACAAAAAAAAGTTGACCAACTTGGCTTAATTAATTAGGCGCGTGCGCTAATTGTTTAGTGTCCTGCTTTGTGTTTGGCTCTTCCTTTGCTCTTTTTTGTTGTTGTTGTTTTTATTGGGAGCTGTTTACAATTAGCCTTAACATGCGCTTTGGCGCCTGCGCCATCGGAACCTGTTTTTGGCCGTGTCGCTTGCAAGCTGAAAAGAAAGCAAGTGCAGCGAGTTGGCGCGTGATTTGCTTTGACATTTAAGCTGCGCTCAATGGCATAAAATTAATTAAGAAAATTAATAAAACATTTGCTTTTTAACATAAACTCGAGCTGCCAGCCAGAAATATTAATTAACTCGACTCCGTTGCCATTCGCCATCGCCATCCTTTGTCATCGTCCTCCAACTGAAGTCGGAGACGGAGTCAACATCGCATCGTCGGAGTTGGAATCGTTGTCGTTGTCGTCGTCCACAGTGCGTTATACAATAATTAAGTTTTCAGCACCTGCGTGCGCGCCAACTTGCAGTTGGGAGCTGCAGCTGCTTTGCAAACCACTTCGATGTCTGAGCCAGCCAGTTGTAGCAGTTGCAGCAGGAGCGCGCTGAGGGTTTTAGGCGCCAGTCGATAGGGCCGGTATCAAATATAAAACAAGTGAGAAAGCTAGTCGAGTGTGCTCGACTGTGAGATACCCGCTACCCATTTTGAGTAAAAGCAAAATATTGCGGTATTTTGTTAAATATACCGAAATAATATACCACAAAAATTATTTTAAAATATGTCAAATGGTTTTTTTTGTGATGGTACTAAACTCAATATATACTACTCGTATAGAGTGCAAAATATACCAGATTGTCACCCAAAGCAAATAAGACCTCTAGTAAGTAGGCGTTTTTGTCCATACAAAAGTATTTATACCCGATACCCATTTGTAGGGTGGAAGTGGGCGTGCCTAAAATTTGAAACAATCTTGATCTGCGTGCAAATATAACAAATATCGAAAAAATTATTGCTCTATTCTCTTATAGTCTCTGAGATCCAGTATTTCATACGAACAGACGGACAGACAGACGAAGAGACGGACAGACAGACATGACTAGATCGTCTCGGCTGTTGTCGCTGATCAGGAATACATATATTTTATGGGATCGGAGATGCCTCCTTGTGCCTGTTACATACATTTCCCGCCGGCACAAAGTTATAATACCCTTCTACCCTATGGGTAGCGGGTATAAAAATAACTAATTGCCTAATACTCAAATACTAAATAAATATCAAATTGATAAACTGATGACATTTGCATCGTTTATGGCATATCAGTTGTAGTGGTATGATTAAAACCAAGCAGAAATAATACAATTAGTCCATAGAATATACCAATTTGCACAGAACATAGAAATTTGTCTCGCATCAACTTGTTTATATAATTGTGCCGCTATAAAAGCACAACAGCCACTCGCACAATCAACTAGTACGATTCAGAAAAGATGAAGCTGCATATCCTTTTGTCACTTGCAATTATTGCCTTATTCGCATTTGGCTTGCAACCATCAGAATGTCGTGATCCAGTAGTCACCACACCGTGGTTACGAACTACTACTACCCGCGGCGGCGGGCGCGGACAAGGGCGCGGCCAAGGGCGCGGAAGAAGAGCAATTCATTATATGAATTGAAAGTCTTCCATATTAACATATGACAAACTATCAATTTACTTTCAATGTTCAAATAAATAAAGAAAGATTCAAGATTATTTTCAACATTTTAAACAAGTTCTTGAAAAACGATTACGCCTGCATATAAAGAAATAACTCAATAGGTCAGTGAATAAAATATTTAAAATATTTATTTTTCGCTTCCCCCGCGTTTCTTTCGAAATGCTAACGAAAAAGTTCCGTGCTTATGTTTGGTAAATCAGTTCAATAAATGTGAACATTTCTGGATGAAATTATTAAAAAAAAAAACAACACGCGTTCATGCTTGGGGAAATTGAAAATTCATGATTCAAGAAGAACGTTCGAATAATTTGAAGTCAGTTTTAGAAATGTTTCAAGAACAATATGTTCTTAAATAAAGAGCTGTTGAGCTTAGGCAACGGAAGTGGGCGTGGCAAAAATTTGAAACAAACTTGATCGGCGTGCAAATATAACAAATGCTGTCAAAAAAAACATATAGCTCTCTCTCATAGTCTCTGAGATCTAGGTGTTCATACGGACGGACGGACAGACGGACAGACGGACATGGCTAGATCGTCTCGGCTGTTGATGCTGATCAAGAATATATATACCTGTTACATACATTTCCTGCCGGCACAAAGTTATAATACCCTTCTACCCTAGCGGGTATAATGAAATAATAAATAATAAAATAAATAAATAATTTAATAACATATTTTGTGAAGAGTTCTAAACAAACAAATAATCAAAATATTAACTTAGCATTACCAAAAATTGCATAGGAATAAAAAAAGGAACTGCCAGTTGAGTTAGAAATGGCTGCTGTTGAAATTTCTTTACAAAGATTATAGTTTTTAAAACCATTTTGTCATTTTTGTTTTTTTACATGTATATTTTGTATATTTTATTCACTTTGAATACATTTCTGATTTAGTAAAGTCTGAAATCTTAGTGGTTATTATAACTATTTCCAATTCTTCATGTTTTTATGTTTATTATGAAAATAACTTTTAGCATTTTATTGAATTTGAATTGAATGCATTTTTATTCAATTGATAAATACATACAACGAATATTTGATCTGTTAAATGTCAACAGAATATTTATGCAAATATCTTATTTGCATTATCATTTGTTATTTCTCAACAAGTAACAAATTATATTATTTCATTGTACTTTATATTTGGATATTTAACACCATTTATTTCATTAATTTCAATTTAAGATCATATTTGATATTTATTAGAAGGCTTATTTATATAAAGCAGTAGTTAACTCCGGTTTCGGTTATCCTTTTTGTCCCTGTCGTTGGGCCAACAAAGACGCAATGGAACCAAATTGGCACAAGGCTGTCAAAATCTAATTATATAATATGTAATTGATATTATTAGCATGCTGTAAGGTAAGTGAAGTAAACTAAAACTTTAATCCGCCTTACAAATATTGAATATTTAAACAGAATGCGCTTAAAAGTATTCATAATGAACTGTTGAAAGAGCTTGATTTATGTCGCTTATAAAAAGATTTTTTTTATTTCAGTAAAACTGATTCAATTTCACGCATTTTATTTCAAAATTAGACACAGTTGATCAAATGTACATATTTACATAATATGAGACTATATACTGGTAATTTATTTTGAACTATTTACAAAAAATAATAATATAATAAAATATTTAGTGACGAGTTCCATAATTTACAAGCTTCAGTTAGTGCCAAGAAACCAATAATCAATATATAAACTTAGCATAGATATTAAAAATAACTTAGAACAAAGCGACTAATGAATAGGAATTTATTATATGAACATATTTATATTTAATTTTATTAATAAGTTATAATATGTATTTCAGACCATTTTATTCGTAAACTTTTTAACGTAATTTTTCAGTATCTAGCAGTTGAACGTAAAATTTATTTTCTTTATTAATAAGTTAAGTTTTTATAATTAGTTTTTTAATGTTATGGATATTTATTATAGTTTTTTATTTGTAAGATTATTCATTTTCATTTATTATTATTCATTGTATTTATTTACTATTTTATTGTTAATTTCTTTTATATGATTATTGTTTAACAAAGATATATTTATGCATTGATTTTCATTCTTTTCATTTTTATTTTATGATTTCATTAAAATATTATTCTCAGGTTTATTTCCCTTTATAATACTTTAAGGCCCGTTCATCACCGCACTGCGCTCCTGCTGTGTTATCCAAAAAACTGTCGCTTGATCGGTTGCCTGCCACTGTTGGCAACTGTGGCGCATGTTTGGGCCATTTTACAAGCGTAGCCAGTTTCAAATTTCATTCCTGTTGCCAATGTCTGTTCACTGATCACTCCCTCCTCTCTCTTGCTCTCTTTTTCGATCTCTTTTCCCAATGCAGTCTGCGCGTGTCTGTGTTTGTGTGTGTGTGTTGACGTGTTGTTGCACATGCGCATTAACCCGGCCACAAATTGTAATTACCACAACGCATTACAACATAATTCCCAATTGAGTCGCCGCACTCTTTTTCGCATATTTTGAGTGTGAATTTAATGATACGGAAGGCCAACAAAAGCGGCACGATATTAACGCTCGCCCCGGTCAAAGAAAGTTGCTTTAAGTGAAGGGCAAATGGTTCTCTGTGGAACGCGTCTGACTTTTGGGCTGGTAATAATAACATAATAGCCCCCCAAATATTGTTTTTGGCATTGGCATTGGAATTCAATTAGCAGACGGCGCAGTTAACTCACTCACATGTGAAAGGTTCAACTGCAACTCCAACTCCAACTTCAACTCAAACTTCGAATCCATGTTCCCATCTCCATCTCCAAACTGCATCTTGATGCCTGGGCAACTGCTGTGTGCAGTGGCCTTTTCCACTTTGAGGTCAATAGTTTTTGCAAATTGCTGTTTGTTGTTTGTCGTTTTGACCAACCGGCTCAGGTCTTGGCCCTGTCTCTGACTCTGGTCTCTGGTCTCTGGTCCCTGTCCCTGTCCCTGCACTTGACCAGTTTAGATTCTCTTTCGCTCTCCGCTCTCTCTCTCTCTCTCTCTCTCTCTCTGCTCTCTTTCACACACACGTGCAGTCGACCAGTTTGGTTGGTTTCCTCGGCTGCTCTAGACAAATTGCTTGGAGCTGAGCTGAGCTCAGCTTAGGCCACATTTAAACTCGATGTCTGCGCCATGGAATCCAGAAGATGCCATCAGGTGTCGAGTGTTTTGTCAGCTATATTTGCGTTTGGGCTCAGTAAATGGCAATCGAGTTGCAGCCAGAGCGAAAGACGACTCTCAATAGAAACTGAGCACGATTGTCAAAATACGCGAAATCCGGATTGTTGTTCTCATTGTTCGCAAGTAGAATCTGCATCTGGAATGCAATGCAAAGCAAGCTATGCAACAGCAAGAACTCAACTAGATCTGTGGAAATGCAAAGAATGCAACTGCTGAAATCTAATTGAAATAAATAAGAAATTGTCTATTGACAATTGTTTATTAATATTTATTTAGAAAGGTTATGGTTGTTCTAACTATTTGTTATTGCTTTGTTATGGGAAGCATTCTTAATGTTTTTTTTGGGTTAGAATTTGAATGCATAATTCTATTATTGCACTCTCAAATCTAATTGAAATAAATAAGGAATTGTCTATTGACAATTTTTATTGATATTATTTTCTTTTCTTTATGGCTTTTATAGCTTTTTGTTATTGTTATGTTTGTTGTATTATGAGAAAAAATTCTTAGTGTTTTATTGATTAAGACTTTTTTCTCCTATTGAAATCTCAAAACTAATTGAATTCAAAATGAAATTGTCAGTTATTACAACTATTTGTAATGCCGAACTTTATTGTTTTTATTTACGCAATATAAATTTTGAATGAAATTTTTCTTTTATTGAAATATTACCAAAAATTTAATTGAAATAAAATAGTAATTTACAGTTGAGTTATTTATTGGTGCTGTTGAAATTCTTTACAATGATTATAGTTCTTATAACTATTTTGTCATTTTCCTTTTTTACTTATTTAATATGAAATTAAGTCTCAATGTTTTATATTCATTTTGAATACATTTTTGATTTAGTGAAGTCTGAAATCTTAATGGTTATTATAGCTATTTCCAATTCTTCATGTTTTTATTGTTATTGTAAAAATAACTTTTAGCATTTTGCACAATTTGTATTGAATGCAATTTTTTAGTTAAGACATGATCTGTTAACGGTTAACAGAATATTTATGAAGATATCTAGGCATTATCATCTTTTATTTCACAACAAGAAACAAATTATATTATTTCATTGTACTTTATTCTTGGATAGTAAACCGCATATATAACAATTTTATCAATGTAAACACAACAATTTAAGATCATAATTTGAAGCTGACAAAATTGATTAGCAACAGTTCCATCAGATTATGGTTGTCCCCTTGGTGGACCCACCGGATACGGAATGCCACCAAATTGACACAAGACTGTCAAAATCTAATTATATAATATGAAATTAATATTATTAGCATACTGAATGGTAAGTTAAGTAAACTAAAAATATTACAAATATTGAAGATTTAAACAGGATTTGCTTTACTTCTGTATTCATGATGAACTGTAGAAATAGCTTGATTTCCGTCGCTTATAAAGAGACTTCAGCTAATTTAAATTTCACGCATTAGGTTTCACAATTAGTCACAGTTCATAAAATGTACATATTAGTTCATAGTTCATAAAATGTACATATTATGTAAATATGTACATTTGATCAACTGTGTCAAATTGTGCAATGTTTTTTTTTGCCTGAGAGTCCGTTTTATTTTGTGATCAATTGTAGACCTCGGTATATATTAGTATTCGTTAGTATATTATTTTGGTATATTTTAAGAATAATACCGTACTATTTTGTTTTTATTCAATATGTAGCAGGTATATCACAGTCGAGCACACTCGACTGAAATTCTAAAAGTTGAAATTCTTAAGTTTTTTTTGTAATTTGGAAAATTTTGTTCGTTTATTATGAAAATATATGAAAATACCTCCTATTTAATTTTATTGATTTTTGTATTGAATGATTAGTTTTTATTGATAGTCAATAAAACATTTAAGATTTCAATTGAATATTTAAACATATTTCTAGGCCTTATCATCTTATTTCACAAAATTTAACATTGTACCACATCATTTAATTGTAGTGCTCTATACTTATAAATTTAACAGCAAATAAGACTATTTCTTTAATGTAAACACGACAGTTTAAGATCCTCACTTAAAATTGACAAGATTGCTTATTTATTTGTATTGCAAATTGTTAACATTATTGTAGTAGTTTAATCAGACTTTAGTTATCCTTTTTTTTGGGACATCAAAGCAATAAGGGTACCCATTTGACACAAGATTGTTAAAATCTAAGTATATTACAAGCAATTGACATTATTAGCATACTGAAAGTTAAATAAGTAAAGTAAATATAATTCAACTTACAAATATTGAATATTTAAACAAAATGTCTTTGGAAACATGCATAGTGAACTGTTGAAATGGATTGAATTTTATTGAATAAAAAAAGATGACGGCAAAAGTGATTTAATTTTAATTTAACGAATTCCGTTTCACAATTGGATACAGTTATTTAAATGTATTTAGAGTATGGAAATCTATTTAGTGCTAATTTATTTTATTTATTTATTATAATATGTCCTTGTATACAAATTATACAGTAAAAAAAAAAATCTTGAAAAACCTATGCAATGCTAATAGAAAATGTTTAAATAAGAATATAAATTGCTGATTGAACATTATAAGTTTATATTAGTTAAATTTGATTTTTTGATTTTAATAAAAAAAATGTTTTTTCTCTGGTTGACAAAAATATGAAATGGAAGACAAAATACATTCTCAATTGCTAATTTAAAATTATTATTTAAATATTAAATAGTTAATAATTATAAATTTTTATTAGTGAAATTTTTATTTTTTTTTAATATTAAATATTTCTTATTTAGATAAAGATATTATTGAAATTTAGAATTTCCTTTTCTTATTTAATTTTGTTTGAGCCATATACTAAAAATTATATTTTAAAATGTAAGAATAACGATTTTATAGTATTATTATTTTATTTGGAAAAAGTATAAAATAGAATGCAACAAACAATGATTTTTTGTTATTGGTTTTTTATTTCAATATATATGTACATATAAAAATCCAGTGAATCTTTAAGCAAATCAACTCAATTCATTGCTGCCATCTGCCAAAAGTTTGTGACCAGTTTGATTCGCTTTTGTGGGAGTTTAGTTTCGGCCAAGAACTTGACCCATGTCTAGGCTAGAGTTTAGTATGAGGCCAAAAGACTGAAACTCGTTTCAATTAAAATTCTTTGGCTTCGACAAAGGAATACAGCAAAAACAAATACACAAGAAAAAAGACAGTCGAGACACAAAAGCGGCAGCCAAAGACAAATTAAAGTGGATTATGAGCCAAAGTCGATGCACCACAAATAAATACAAATATATATTATATATATATATAGTATGGTATACATATCTATATATGTATGTGAGAGGAGAACGATGCCTTTGAGTTGGATTTTAGTTTTGGCTTGGCTTGGCTCATGTTGCGTGTGTGTATCTGGCGCATTTAAGTAAATTTTTGCAGAAATTGGTGCAAAAGACAAAGAAAAGCACATAAAATAATAACAGACGCAATCGTCGACGTCGTCGTCGACGTCGTCGCCAGGCGACTTCAACGGCCGCCGGGCCAATGACTAAATGACTGACTAAGTGCCAAAGGGTACCCAAAGGGGTTGGAGGAAGGGAGGGGATGGGTATGAGACAGAGACAGGGATGGGGTACGAGGTTCTCTCTCTCTCACTGTTGGGCCACTAAATGCGAAATCGAAACGAAAAATCGAGAGGCAAAAATATAAAATACGAGTGCGGCCGCCGTCGTCGTCGCTCATTATAAATTTTTTTAATCGGCAGTGCAAGGAAAAAACATCAAAGATCCGTCGACTTGCGACTTGCGAGTTGAAGTTGGACTTGCGACTTGCGACGACGAAGTCGATCCTGCAGCAAGTTTAAATATTTAAAACAAAGTCTTGAAGCTCTGGAGGCCTGTGCATGGCTTTAGGCCTCCCTACCTCCCTACCTTCCTCCCTCATCTCTTCAATGTCTCCTTCACCATCTCTTCCATCTCCATCTCCATTTCCATCTGCATCTCCACTTCCATCTTCGTCTTCGTCTCCGTTGTTGCTGACTGGTACGACATTCCAGGCGCGCGCGTTCCACCTTCGCCTTCGCCTTCGCCTTCGCCTTGTGCTCAGGCCGCATCCTCCATGGTCGCACACACATAATTTTTTCTTTCTTTTTGCTCGTTTTACTTTTTTTTCTGCACTCTGCTTGTTTTTTTTTTTGGACCTGTCTACATCCCGGTCTTTGGGTCTGTCCTTTTGTCGCTGTCGCTGTTGCTGTTGCTGTGTTGCTATGTTTTGCCGTCTTGGTTTCGGTTTCGGTTTCTGTCTCCATCTCCGTCTGGCAACTGTTCGTATTTCACCTGGCACTGTCCGTCCGTCCGTCCGTCTGTCCGTCGGTCAGTCAGTCAGTCATTCAGTCATTAAATGCCCACAAAATGCAAACAACAACAACAACTTTGAGTCGAGGACAACTTCCAAAAGCAACTCACGCATTTTTGTTATTCCTTCCTTGCTTCGTATTGTTGTTGCTTTATTTATTTAATATTATTATTTAATAAACATTTTTGACAGCGATCTTCCCTTTTGTTCGCTTTTCATCTGTTTGACTGACAGCTGTTGACAGAATGAGATGCAAAAGCTGAGTGAGAGACTGAGAGAGAGAGAGAGAGAGAGAGAGAGAGGTAAATAGCCTTTAATGCCGTTGATCATGCAACCTCATGCCACATTGTGTTATCCACAAAGCCATCAAACAGATGCACAACAACATTCAACATTCGACAGACGACATTCAACATTCAACAACAACATAACGTTCAGCTATCGAAAAGGTGCTCAATCAACTTGAGTCTCGATAATCGAATGAAATAATTTAATCATTTTGCGTATTGTTAAACATTCATCAACAATAAACTTGCTTGTAAGATAAATGCATAATTAATAATAATATTTTTTTTCGATACGCATAAAGTATGGCAAAACAGTTTTCGAGTATCAGAAACTTTTTCATGTCATAGTGTAAACAATAAACTTGACTGAAAGATGAATGGATCGTATTTTAAAATTATTTTGGGAATTGTGCAAACGACGATTTTGAAACATATTTTCATTGCAAGTACAACATTTATTTTTATCATTAATAATTAAATTCATTAAATAGTTATTTTATAAAATATGATTATTTATTTAACAATGATTTTTTACACTCTAAAATCGAGACAGTTAGGATGAGAGCACTTTACGTCTAAATTGCTAAAGTCATTAAGATTTTATGTTCTCAAAATAAGAGTATAATTGTTGATATTATATTTGGTATATTGATAAATTATTACATTCAAAATATACCAGATTGTATTATATGTATATGTATAATATTTCTTAATTCGTTATCGTATTGTATTTCAAAAGTATATAATTTATGGAAAAAGAACATCAATAGACACTTATTTATATTAATTATTGTTAAATTGTTAAACGTGTAAAACCTAATTTAAAAATAATTTAATAAAGAATGCTCGTATGCTCTTACAAAATGATAAAAATTGTACTTTACTTTTTTAGAATTTTCTTAATATAAAAGAAACTAATTTTATGCTAGGAATTTTTATTAAAACTAAAGTAAGCAATAATATTGTAAATTTTATTCACGTTGTAAACCATCCCTAAGAGATTAAACAAATGGTTTAAACGTTTTTAATTTGATTTCACAAGAATTGAAATATTTTAATTGAATTTCGATTTGTGCCTTGGCAATAGCAATTGAGCTTAACTTATTTCTATTTATTTGTCACAAATTGTATCAAATTATTATCCAATCACTTGGGCAAGTGCCTTTTGATAAATTATCTATTATTTTGTGGAAATAATCTGTTGCTTAAGACAAAGTTGACTTAATCATGCTTCAACATTTAATTTCAAGCTTCGACTTAATTTGACACTGTTTATTTCATCAACAACAAATTGTTCAATCGCTGCTTATTAAATGAAAAGATGAATGGATGCTGGATGAATGCAATGTGTTCATTTGTTCTTGTTGAGCTTTATTATCTTTGCATCTGTATCTTTATCTTTTGCTGTGGCTGTTGCACAATTTACATGCCACAGTGCGAACACAGTGGACAACTGCTGCAAATTGTGCGTGGCAGGAAGCAGCTGCTCGAAATTCTTGGAATTTCGCATTGCGGCGTTTCGTTTCGTATATTTCGGACAGTCGAAAGCAGCAGCAACAACAACAGCAGCAGCAACAAAAAGCACAACAAGAAGAGGAACAATAATAATAACATAATGTGAAATGCTGCCTGTTGCGTGTTGTGTGTTTACAAGTCGCCGCCAACGTAGCAAATATAATTTAATAAATTTAAATGAGACAAACGAAAGACAAGCAAGAACAACAACAACAACAATAACAATGATGACAAGCTCAAAAGAACAGCAAGAACAACTTAAACGAACAAGAAGAAGACAACAACAACAACAACAACTACAACAACAACATCATTAGAAGCCGCTGCCAAAACTGTGCTCTGGCTTTGGCTCTGGGGTCAATAGTATCCATGGAATTCAATGCTTTTGCATTTGGCCAAGAGGCTAAGCTAAGCTAAGGCACAGAGAGATGTTGTTGTTGGGTGTGTGTGTGTGTGTTTGGCTCCATGTGAAATGCTCTCATGGGCACACAAGGAAGCGCATTTTTAAATGCCAAAACAAATGGAAAAATTAAAGCCAACGAACGAACGACGAACGGCAGCAGCAGAAGTAGCAACAACAGCAGCCAACGTAAAACGTAAGTAAACCTGGCTAAGAGACACACAAACATACACACACACATAGATACAAACACAGTTAAACACTCTCTGCCTCTTGGCTGTAAAAATGCATCTAAGCTGCTTTGCTTTTTTGCCAACTTTTACCAACTGGTTTCTTGCATTGCCTCCTCCTCCTCCTCCTTACTCTCCTTCGTGGCTAACTCGATGGCAATTCCCAGATTTTTTTTTTTGTTGCAGCTCCACGGCAGCCGCAACACTTTTATTATATGCCTTCATCTAATAAGCTAAGCGTGGCGGGGGCAACGCGACGACGACGACGACGACGACGACATCGGAGAAGCTAGCTTTAGCTGCTGCCTCTTGCCTCTGGTTGTGTCTATTGAGCTATCCGTGTCCAATTGCAAAGCCCAGATACATACACATGTTGTTTGGGGACTGGACGCGTCGTCGTCGTCGTTGTCTGTTGTTGGGTTCATTGGGTTCTCTCTCTCTCTTACTGTGTGTGCTCGTATCGAGTGCGATGATCACCAAACATGATCATTCAACTTTGCTTTTTAACGCCAAATAAAATAAATCAAATTCCAGCCCGGTCGTCGACTACACAGCAGCAGCAAAAGTATCTTCTTTTACTCCAGCCCAGGAAATGCCAGACAGACACCTTCACAACAAAGCTCGCTACTCGCCATAAAATGCATCTATTAGCTGTTAAACTGGGAAACTGGGAATCTGCATTTTGTTGTGTTCTTACCCAAAAACGGTTAAAGCTCGCAATTATTTTCGCTGTTTGATTTTGACCTGCCCCAAAAAAAGAAAAGAACAGTAAAAAACCCAACTTCTAAGTGACGATCGTTGTTGTCGTTGTTGTCCTAGAGCGGGCATAATAAACATTTAGAGGAATGCCAAACTAAACACACACAGTCACGAAATTAGTAAGTAAATGAAACCCAACACCACTCCAAAAAGCCAAACGAAACCAAAGCAGAAACCGATACAGAACTTCAACTTGAATTCGTAACCGAACCCGAATCCGAACTTCAGCTTCAACTTCCAGCTTCGAAATGATGACCAATCCCGCGATGGCGAAGGAGCGCAACATGCTAAGCCGCAGATTAAATTCAAATAAATCGACATGCTCGCCTGGAAATGAAAACATTCACAGAACAACATCGCCAGCAAACAACAACAACAATGACAACAACAACAACTAAGTTGAGACACCTTGAAATATGTGACTTCAAGTAGTAGATATTGAAATACCCTGCAAATTGAGACCTCGACTATATATACAATAAATTTAAATGCCATCATCAATTTTAGACGAAAAGAAAAAGAGTAAGAAATATGCTTATTAAAAATCTTTTCTGATTTTTCTCTTCAAATCCTAGAATCAAAATATTACAATACTTATTTGCCAAAAAAAAAAAACCGAAAATTTCCGTTTAAAAATTGAGGAATTTGCAAATATTTGCTTTTGAATAATATTTCTATTTAGCATTTCACTATAAATTAAATACTCATAAATAAAAGAAATAATAATGTTGACTAATTGAATGACGAAAAAAGCATGTTTTTTACCGAAAAATATTTTTTTGTTATTCAAGTGATAATTTGATTGATGAATTATGTATATAAAATTTTGCTTCATACAATTTTGGAGTTTTCAACATAAACAAACATAAAATCATAAATGGTTTTCATATTTAAATGTGACAATTTATTCTAGAAATTAATTTTATAAACTATCTGAAATTTTTTTTTATAAAGAAATGAAGTTTTCTATATTAATTTAAAATACAATTTTAATCTGTTTTCATATTTCTTTTATTTTATTTTTTTTTGTTCAAAAATTATTTTAGAAAATAGTTTGCTGAACTGCCTGAAATTGATTTTCGATAAATTATAGAATTTTCTATATTAAATGAAATTAAATAAAAATGTATATATTTTATTATGACAATTTATTCTAGCAATTAGAACAAATTATCTTAAATTTTATTTCAATAAATTATAAAATTGTTGTACTTGGATTTAGCTGTATTATTCTAAATATGAAACAAAAATACATAAACATATTATATATAAAAGTGCATTTAATTAATTTCAAAGTTTCTTCAGGTTATTTATGAGAGATAAAGAATATATTAGATGATATTATGGAATATATAATGAATAATATGATATGGATATATGCATTGGTATTGTCATTTTGAGAGTTTCTTTAACTAATAATTATTATATAATATTGTGGAATATATAATATATATTATGGACAATACTCGTATAGTATTAGAATTATAACTTTCTTTTTTTTTTGGAACTTGTGAGTTTCTTTATTTATTTGTAGTATTTAAACTTATTTTTTTTTTCGTGGTATTTATATTCATTCAAAATTGTACTTCTTAATACATATTTTATTTTATTTTATTTCAATTTGTTTATAATAAGAAACATTTAGCTGTCACCTTTTTATTTAAATGGAATGAATGCAAATGGCATTGATGGCTTAACATAGGGTAAAAGTGTTGTAAGTAGAAGTAGCTACTATGATCTCTATTCTTAGCATTGGCAATGGCAAAGTCGAGCTTAAAGCCTGCTTTGGATTTGCGTGGTTATGGTCAGACAACGACAGAGACAGAGCAGAGAAACAGAAGGCATAAGAGTGGAATAAAGTGATGAAGGAGGAAAAGGGCGAAGGGGAAGGGGAAGGGATCACAACGGTCGCAGGGCGCAGCCAATTTGCGAATATTTTCATTTCAATTGCGCGCTGCAGGATGAGTTCGGTTTGTGCCACATGTGTGAGGAGTGTGTACGAGTATGTGTGTGTATGTGTTGCAAGAGCGTCGTCTGCTGCTGCTGTTGTTGTTGCTGCTGCTGCTGCTGCTGCTCGGCCATTGACACAGGTCACACACGTACAGGCAAGGCCAGCAGCCGCTGTTTTTTTGCTGCCTGGACTTCGACTCAGACTGAGCTACAGATTCAAGCGATTCAAGAGCCCAAAACGTCACTTGGTTGCATGATCTATGCTAAGAGTTTAGCTGGCTCACCTGTGCTGTGCTGTTGCTGTTGCTGTGGCTGCTGCCTCTGTTGGGTTCTCAAGTTCTTCGGCGGACTGTGCGGGTCTCGGTTTTTGGGGCCTGATCCACTAGCTGAGGCCATGGATCAAGGCAAGGCTATCATTAGTGGCAGCCCGAGGCAAAAGAGGCTGCTCTGTGTTAGCAGCCTTTTTTTTATGCATCATCGCCTTTTGTTTGCGAAAAACTTTCTTAAATTCTTTAGCTGCTGCTGCTGTTGTTGTCGCAACGTCGACAGCGCTGTCGACGCAGACTAGTTTTGTATCTTGAAGTTGAAATAAAAATTATTTACGATCGTTTTGTCAGCCAGAACTGGAAGAGACAGAACGAGAGAGTGAGACAGAGAGAGAGAATGAAGTGGAGTGTCCAGTGGCCTGGCCACCTTCAACACAACTGTCGTTCATCTCTCTGTTGCAAGCTACCGCCCCGCCTTGCCACTTTGCCACCTTGCTGCACTTGCTGCTGTCGCTGCCGCTGCTTTTGCTGTTCTCAACTTTGTTGTATTTCACGCTCATCAAACAACCAGCGACAACTGTTGCATCTACCTCTCGGACTCTTGGACTGGTTCGCTTTGCTCACCATCGCCATCATCATCAGCAGCGACAGCGACAGCAACAGCCAACAACGTTCAGCCGCTGTTTGCGTGCCGCTCGGTTAATCGGCTATGAACAGTTATCGGACTGGTTTTATTGGGTAGCATTTGTTATATGTGTAGCGGCTGCCTCTGTCTGTTGATGTTGTTGTTGCTCTTGCTGTTGCTGTTGCTGTGGTTGCCTTCGACTTCCAACTTCAAACACTCGTGTCTCCAACTCCATCTCTGCCACTGCGGTTCTTTTTTTTTCTTGCTGTTTGCTGGCTATTTATATTGGAATTAGTGCGCTTTGAGGCGATAAGCGTTGTGCGTTTTATAAGCGTGTTCATTTGGAAATTTAGATAGTAGCTGTGAAACAGTTTCAACTGTCAAAAAATATCTTTCGCTCGTTGCGTTTTTAAGCATTGCCAATTACTTTATAAATAACTGCATTATTCACTTGCATTGCCGTTAACTATCGGAATGTGTTTGTGGATATTGGCCTTGCTTTGATTAATGCTGGAATCCGCATTGAAATGTTACGCAGCTATCGATAACAGTTATCGAAGTGCAAAACTGTCAGCTCAAGTGGGTTTCAAGTTCTGATTGCAGCTCGGAATTCAATTATGCGTATTTAGGAAGCTGAAATAAATATTCATTTTTTAAGTTATTAAGATAAATTAATAAAACACGTTTTATGTGAAAAAATTTTAATGCAATACAAGTTAAATATCATATAAATATGTTACATAATTTTTAAAGCAATATGAATTGAGAATAATTCAATTAGATGTATGGAGATTTTAGAGAACATTTTAGAGATTTATGAAAAACTTACTGAACAAAGTAATCATTGAATCATCTGTATATATAACAAGTAAGAAAGCTACAGTCGAGTGTACTCGACTGTGAGATACCCGCTACCCATTTTGAATAAAAGCAATATATTTTGCGGTATATTTCTCAAAATATACCAAATATACTACAAAAATACTAAAAAATATACCAAATGGTATATGTGGTATATCGATATGTACCGCACTCAAAATATACCATAGACGGCACAATATACCAGATTGTCAGACAAAGTAACTAAGACCCCCAGTACTATAAGTAGGCGTTTTTGCCCATACAAAAGAATTTCTTTAATAACTTCGACAATTTTTATCTGATCGCAACCAAATGTTCCGGAATCATAACTACTATAGTAATTATTGTATATACCAAAATTCGTAACTCTAGCTTTAAAATTACGCTTGTTATTCGATTTTTTTGATTTGCGGGGGCGGAAGTGGGCGTGGCAAAAATTTGAAACAAACTTGATCTGCGTGCAAACATAACAAATGCTGTCGAAAAAAAAAATTATAGTTCTATCTCTTATAGTCTCTGAGATCCAGTGTTTCATACGGACGGACGGACAGACACACAGACACACAGACGGACAGACGGACAGACGGACATGGCTATATCGTCTCGGCTGTTGACGCTGATGAAGAATATATATACTTTATAGGGTCGGAGATGCCTCCTTCAACCTGTTACATACATTTCCTGCCGGCACAAAGTTATAATACCCTTCTACCCTATGGGTAGCGGGTATAAAAAGATATACTTCATTTTATTAATTTTAAGTTACGATTTGAAATGCCAGGGTATTTTACAGTCATTTACTTCTCTACATTGCTCCAAGACATGTTTTGGTGTAATTAATTACTATCTAAGTGATCGATAATAGATCGAACAGCTTGATTAGCAAGTGCGCTGAATTTAAAGTGTGTCTATTAAAAATGGAAAATTAACTATCAGCAAAAAGATTTGTTATGAATTTTGTTATCAGCAGTTTTGTATAAGATTGTTGTTGGCTTTATCTTTATGGATATTTTTATGTATTCTGTGATAAAACAAAAATTATTTAATTAAGATTTTGTAAAGTTTTAGTTTAAGATAAACATAGTAAGCTACACTTTTTTATTAAATGGATTTTTTTCAGAAAACAGTAAGCAATGCAAAAAAACAATTAATAGAGTTAAAGTAAAGTGTGCTCGACTTTGAGATATCCGCTACCCATTTTAAATAAAATAGTATTAATTATAAAAAGTTCCAAAATAATGTACCATAAAATACAAAAATTTTCCAAAGGCTATTTTACGAGTGAAAAATATACTAGATTGTCGGCCGAAGCATCTCTTAACCATTTAGGACTTTAAAAAAATCATAAATTTAAACTAACTTCTAAATTTTTAGAAAAAACTGTGTTCTTCCCTATTAGGCCAGAAACTTATTGAGCGGTGTGTTAAAGCTGAATGTCGGATAACTTCCATATAATAATAACTATTTATTTATATCTTTTTGTTTACAATACTTATAGAAAAGTAATATTAATTGAACAACGAAATTCTCAGCTCTATAAATTGATTATTTGACGCAAGTATTGCGTAGTATTTATTTGTGTTGCTTTATTAACTGCTGTAATGTTTACCACGAGTATCCAATAATAATATTTGTATCATGTCAAATCCCGTCATTCGCATATAAAATTCAATAGCCTATTCAGCTGCCAAAGTCGAACGACGAACATGGAATGAAGTTAAGTTTTATGTGCGGCACTTTTGGAGGCACCTCGCAGGTGTCCACTAAATGAATTCCAATTTGTCGCTTGTTTTAAGCCTGCCGCCTGCCAACTGCCGCCTGCCGCTTTTTCTGCTCTTTTTTTTTGTTGTGGCGCCACCATCAAGAAATATTCAGCCAGAACAATTTAACACCCGGTCACCACTCGCCACTCGTCTCTCTCTCTCTCTTTCTATCAGGACAATGCCAAGCTGAAAGGCAATGTTGGCCTTGGCGTTGCATGGCGTGTGGAATGTGGCATGTTCAGCGGAGGGGAAGGGGAGTGGAAGAAGGGGGCAGACGATGGCCGCAAAACTTGTGCTCGACTTGGAACGGTGCGTATCGAGAAGAGGTCCTTTGTGTGCATGTAAAATGTTATTTGGTAGTTCAGCTGGCGGTGCGTTTTACTATCTACACACACACACACATACACTTACACCCCCACACACACACAGACATAGACTGACTGGCAGGTTTTGTATTTATGGGTCGAGGCTGCTCGCTAGTGAGGCGAAGGTTGTCGCTGAGTGGGCGGCGAGTAGGCGAGGTCGTCTCTCCACGCGGTTCGTTGACAGCAACTATGTGTGTGTGTGTGTGTGTGTCTCTGTGTGCTGCTTGGACTCAAGCTCATCCCAATTAATGACCGACTGAGAGGAGAAGGCTGTTTTTGCCTGTGGCGAAGGTTAACTAAGCGCTGCTGTGACTGAAGGTTAATAAATGCTGCTTTAAAATACACACACAAAAAGTGTTGCCTACATTTAAGCGCACTCCAAGACATGATTAAACACTTCGTGCCATTTGCGAAAAATCCCCTGTGTGAATGACGTCATTGTGTTGTCTTGTTCTTGTGCTGTGACGTAATCATGTTGCCCACACCTCGAAATGTCTGCAAAATAAAATAGGTTCTCGGGCTCCTTCGATTGGCATTTAGATCGCCCACACACACACACATTCAAGCAAACATACACACACATAGAGGTAATGTACACATAAATATATGTAAATGCTTATAAATAGCTTCAGATATTCCACAGCTCACACTGCGTGCTTTGTTTCGTTCTAGTTCTCGTTCTCGTTTCTCGTTCTCGGTTTCGTTCTGGCTTTGTGTCGTTTTGTTTTCACAATATTGTTGCATACTTTGCGCCGCTCGACGTCAGCTCGAAGAAATCAATTGAAGTAGGCGACACGGCTAAGGTCAAAGGTGGAGCAAAAGCATTGAAATTGACATTTTACATCGCTTCAATTAATTGACTTCATATTTGCAAATAATATATGCTCTAAGCAAGCTGCCAACTTGCGAGTGCAATCAATTAAAGAAATATTTCGCGGGCGACTTCAAGAGTTTTTCTATAATATTGAAATAAAATGGAAATTCATTTTAAATATTTTACTTAGATAGCAACTTTTCTAACGTAGACATTTGATATGATCTCTTAATTTTATTTTTTTGCTAAACTTTTTCTGATTTTGTTATCATAAAATTCATCATACAAAATCATTAAATAAAGATAAAATTAACATAAAAAAAATTATATTATATAAAAGATAAAGTTAAGAAAGTTAGGGAATATATCTTATAAGATTCAGCCTTATTGCACTGAGATATTAAAAAAAGATTAATTTGCATTGCCTAATTTTAAATGTTGGATTATAACTATTTCAGCCTCGATTTGAAATGTTAGTTTAAGCATTCTAATGAACTGACTTCTAGCTATTACCATGTCAAATATTTAGGAGGACTTTAGAAGAACTCACTATATGTAATTGCAATATCAAGATACAAAAATTATTTCAGCCTTCTACCACTTACCAACATAACTATTTAATAGTTGTTTAACGGAACATCAATATTCATGCCATGGAAATCAGAGGATCATATTTATAAACATAACTTAGAGAACGATTATTGAAAAACTCATGTATTTCTTTTTGCCTCCTAGTTGCTACCATTTTAAATATTACAAAATGAGGATGAAATTTCCTAGCTATTTGTTAGTTAGAGTGTTGAAGTATTCTCAATAACCCCCTCCAACTGATGTGGCCTCCTCGCTCTTACCATTTGGAATATTTCACATTTTGCTAAAAATCAACTTAAAAGCGTTTTAGTATCTCAAATTTCGCTCGCGTCTTGTGTTGTTTACGTACATTAAAGTTAATCAATAGATATTATTAAATTTGTGTTGGCATTTGTTGTGTGTTGGCGGCGCAACCCTCGTTTGTTGTGTCTATGGATTTAAGGTTTGCTGTCAACACGCGCAACCTGTCGCCAGTTGCCGCCTATCCTTTGACCCCATTCCACAACTCTTTTGGCAATGGCAATAAAAGCCACACGCATTCACCTTTGTGCCATCTGTTTACCCCGTCCACGCCTCCGCCTCCACCTGCGTCTCTGCCCCGCCACCGCTTTTGACGCCCCTTACACACACACATACAAAACCGTAGAGATACAACGTGAGTGTCCACGCCCAGATTCACAATGGCAGCCGCCTCTTTTTGCCTCGTTTGCTGGCTGTGTTGCCTTGACTTGGGTCTCGCGACACAAATTGCCAGCGTTTTTGCATCCTTTGCCATATTTCTTGCTATATATACATGCTTATATAAAAATACGAAAGTATGTGTGTGTGTGTGCAGAGTGTGTGTGTATTTACAGTTATGTATGTAGCAACATAATTACATATTGTGCGCTGTCACTTTTGGTGCCACACGGCGCACAATGCTTTCCCTGTGTCAACCTCCTCCTCCTCCTTCTCCTCCTCCTTCTTCCTCCTTTTGTCATTTGTTGTGCACACTCGCACACACACACACACACATAGAGAAACTTTGCATACATATAGAAATGGGAGCTTCAATTCCCTTGCTCATTTCTCATTCCCATTTCCTGAAACATTTTGCTCGACGTTTTGTTTTTTAGTTGTTATTTATGTAATTATTAACATTTTCTCTCCTATGCTGCTTCTGCTTTTGCTGCTTCTTCCATTTCTTGTCTGTTGTTTTTTGTTGTGGCTGGCATTGTCACTTTGGTGTCCTTGCTGTCCTGGTTGTTGTTGTTGCCGTCATTCTGTTGCTGCTGTTTTCATTTAAATAATAATTTCATTGCGAACGCCTTCAATGAAGACTTCTGCGGGCATCTCGCCATTAAAAACACTCAGATGAATGATACTAGAAAGAGACAAGGATAGCGAGTGTCAGCGTGTGAGAGAGAAAGCAATAGGAAGTGACAGCTACTGGTGGAAAAGCTAATGAGGAAATGTTTACCTTTTGCTGTTTATTTTCGCTCTCTCTCTCTCTCTCTCGTTCGTTCGTGAATTTTAACGTTTTTAAACGCGGCGTATACGTAATGTGTATGTGTGTAAGTCGGCTACTAAGTATTTCGCTGACTAATTGGAATGCTGCGAGCATAATAGATCAAAGAGATTATTTTTATGAATTAATAAATGCTATAAAATACGATAAAAGAATAATTAATATGATACGCAAGCGAGTGTGGAGAATTCGCTGACAGAGCCCAAGACGAATTAAGTAAATTTGCCCTGCTATGCAACACTTTGGAATCGCTTATTTACACTGAGACATGACAAATAATAAAGATATCCTTGAAAACAATTATTTGTATAATTAATTTGAAACATTTCTTTTACTAAAACAAAATTAGATGCACTGCAAAAACTCACTTTAAATTTGATTAAATGATAAAATACGTGAAAGTATTAAGCATATTATTGGGAATGAAATTGTTTATCTATTATATAACAAAACAATATTGAAAGCTTTCTAAGTGTAATACATTCAATAAGGGTTTTTTTTTTGTTCGTTAATTAGAATTCTGAAAATAAATCGAAGAAAATATTGAAATTTTCTTTTTAAATTTATTATATACAGTGTAAATTTATTATATTATTATTTAAACATTTAACTTATAATAAATTTGCCTAAAACTATGATTTCTTTTTATAAATATCTCACTATTTAAGTGCATCTAATTTGATAGCATTTTGATAATAATAATAGTATATTAATATACCAATAGTTATCAACCGAATATTTTTGAATTGATTTGGTATATTTAAAAAATAATACTACATTGATTGCTTTTATTTAGTGTGGGTATCTCACAATCGAGCACTCTTGACTGAAACCTTCTTACTGTTTTTCAGTCTCGATTATTATTATATATTCCGTGTATAGTTAAAAATATATTTAAAATAAATTGAATTTGTTATGTTAGTCTTGGTAGATATTTTGCTTCGGATAACCAATATGGTGTCGCTAATAATGAAAAAATGCGTGTTAATTTTAATTAAGTGACTACTTTAGAGGTTTTATCAAAACCCTACAAAAGATGAAATAACTCAGACGATACCAACTGGTTACTACTATTTATTACATTTAACAAAGTAGTAAGATCAAATCAAATGAATTCAAAAATAAATAAACCGAATTTTACAGTTTTTAAATGTTTGCAATAATTAATTCGTTATGTATAATTTTAGATTTTATACACGTTAGCCATAGGCTAGGAGGGTATTATAAGATAGAAGGAGTCATATTTTCATTAATCTTGATTCATGATCTGTTTTAACAGCCGAGACTTCAAAAGATAGAGATTTAATCTTTTTCCACAGCACTTGCACGAAGAGCAAGTGTGTTTTAAATTTTTGACAATCTGTCATATTTTGTTCTATTGGTATGAACGTAATAATATGTATATCGATATATCAAATATAGATTTCGGTATATTTTAGTAGCTTTTCGGTATATTAATTTCATAGATTTTTAAAATAATACCGCACTGTTTTGCTTCTATTGAAAATGGTTTGGATTGTTAGACAACAATCGATTTGGTCGTATATTTTTTTTCAAATCGTTGAATGGAACTAAAATCTATAGTACAAAAATAAAGCTAGATTCACTTAGATAATGCAGAATATAATATACACCAAAAATAGAATTTGGTATATTTTTAAAATGATACCGCACTGGTTTATATTTTAATATTTTATTTTCGTACAAGTGTATAACAATTATTTAATTTAATAATTTTGACAAAATGTATCTACTGAACATGATTGTTTCAAATATTATGTGTAGTCAAATACACAAAATTTACCATTTGAGTATTTACATAATTTATTTGCAAATACCGTATAATGAAGACTGTCTGTATTGATAATCCAATCTGGTGAGTTCGCATATAGGAATGTGTAGAGCTTAAGCTTCAGCCTCGGCATTCGATTTACAGCAATGTCAACTGAGTGGCTTTCGTATTGACATGCTTGCTTGCTACCTCTGTAACCTTTGGCAAGTAGCTTTAATATTTATATAGATTTAACACACACAAGCGAGCACATAAACGTTGCCACACACACACACACACACACACACACACACACAGAGCGGCAGAAGCATATGTAGTATGTGTACATCCTTGGCATGCAAAATCTGCTCAACTAATGAATTCAAGCGTATTAATTATTACGCATACGCCACATTGTGCGAAGGACGTCGAGCACAGTCAACCAACCAACGAGCTCACCAACCCTCACCTCCCTTTAATGCCACATCTCAAGCATCCTTCTCACTCCCACACACACGCACACACACACACACACTCTCTCTCTCTGGCTCACTCGAGCTCAGAAGCGCAAATTGTGCCAGGCGTTCGTTCCTCGTCCTCTTCGACATCGTCGTTGTCGTCGTCGTCGTCGTCGACGTTGTCGTTTTTGCTGGTGATGCTTCCTGTGCTGCCGTTTAGAGGCTGCCAAAAAACATTTATACAATTTTGCACGGAAATACTCACACACACACATAGACACACTCCCACTCCTCCCACACACACACACACGCAGCGCATAAAAGTTTAAGCAGCGCAGCAAAAATGCCAAAAAGTTTCCACAGCATTCAACACACAAAATGGCACAAAAAGCGAGCAACAACTGCACAGAAAAAAACAAAACGAAAAATGAAAAATAAAATGGCAAGAAAAATCTATGAAAATGAAAATTAAAGCAAAAAAGACAATGCAAATCTGACAGCGAGCTGCGACCTGAAGTGGGCGAGAATGGGAGTGGCAGTGGGCGTAAAAATACTTAAAATTGAGTAAGGATGAAGCACTCGCTGTCTGCTACTTTTTAAACATCAGCACAAAAGGGATAGAATAACGGGACGAATCTATTTTTGGAAACTAAAATAAATGCATGGCGACCAACTTACAGCTAAACTTGTTAACGAATAAGAAAGGCACTTAGTTCATATAATATTTGTGGAGAACTGTTCAACAATTTGAGAACTTGATAAATATATTGTACTAGTAATATATAAAACAAAATATATATATATATATATATAAATTAGATTTATAAAACAAAAAGAAAATAATTTGTCAATTTCTAAATAAATTCTGAAGCTAAAAACGATATTTAAATCTTATCTCTTTTTGTATGTGAATAATTTTAAAATTCTTAATATAATAATACATATAATTATTTTAAATTAGCGAAATTTTTGAATTATTATGATCATTTATAATAAAAAGATGACTCACAAATATAAAAAAAAAATATTATTTTGAAGTTTCTTTTCATGTCTAATACAAGTATATAATATTTCTTGGCGAAATTCGTATATTATAATTTTAATGACGAATTCATCCCTAATCGATACCAAAGGTTGGGGTCGGGTTTACTTTTTTGGAAGGCACTGTAGCCACTCTTGACGACATATAAGCGATGCTGTGTATAAGTAAGTTTGTTGTCGTTGTCTCGTTGCCGCGCTGCTGTAAATGTTCTCGATGTTGCCTGCCACAATGAAGCGACTTGTTGTTGTTGTTGTTGCCTTTGGTTGTTGCCTGTGTTGTTGCTGTTGTTGGGTCTGGAGTTTCGGTTTCTGTTGCTGCCGTTGCTCCTACGTTATCATTCAGCGTGCAAGCTGTTTGCTCATTGTCTATTTATGCAAACACATACACATAAAAGAGAAGGCATGAATGAAAGATACAGAGAGCCAAATAGAGAGAGAGAGAGAGAGAGAGAGAGAGAGAGATATGAGCACGTAAGCCAAACGCATTGAGGGCCAAACTGAAAATGGGTATTTCACAAGAAGGAGGAGTCGTGTCGAGGGCGGATGAGGGGAGGGGAGCACACACAATGCACGTGTGTTAAACAGACAGTTACAATTTGTATATCAACTGCGACACACACACACACACACGAGGGATATGCATGTGTTAGTGTATCGCAGTGGCCCAAAAGTGTCGGCGGTTTCTCCACACATACACACACACACAATGTTGATCTGTGTATGTGTGTCTGTGTGTTCGTCACGGTAAAACTGAAATTGACAATGCATTTGGTATGCCTTCCCATACCTTCCCCTTTCCCCTCTTCGCACTGCAATGCAACACAAATTTCGTATGCAAACGTTGAGAGGCAACTGAAACTGATTGAGAAACTGCGTTGATTTCTTCGTTTTCCATGGCTTTGCAACTAATGTGAATTATAGACTTGTTATAGAAATCTAAAATTTATTTTAACGTAATACAAATTTTGAGTATTGGAACTTAATAATCCTAAAAACAATTCTATGAGATATATATATTGAACGCTACAGTCGAGGAAATGTGCTCGACTGCGAGTCTCCCGGTATGAATTTGTAACAAGTAAAACATCTCAGTATTATTGCTAAAGTATAATATAATAATATAGCAAAAAATTACTAAACTATTTAATGGCTCAAATCATTTGAGTATATCTTGTTGTTGGGATCTATCCAATCCTTTTAAGTGGATATTAAATTAGTTACAGAGTACATTATACACTAGATTCGTTACACTAGTCCATATTTGGAATTTCTCAGTTATATATTTTGCATTTTTGTATTGCTAATGCTTTAAGATTATACATATCTATGTTATACTTAATCAAAAGTTTAATATTATATAATATAATGAAATATCATAAGCTGCTTAGCTGCTTTGATTCATAATCTGAATTATTTTTGAATTTATAATATATTTTGAATGTAAGAGTATATTGATATATCAAATATACTAATTTATAATATATTAAATTGGTATATTTTAGGAATAATACCGCGCAGTTTTGCTTTTATTGAAAATTGTTATAAGCAGAGACTCGGTACAAGATGCATAATGAAATAATTAACACCACCGATCCCCCCAAACATATATTCTGAACCAAAATCAAGTGCATAGCCGATTTAGCACATCAGCATCCATGGAATATAGCGACATCTATCAGACTGCATACATCTATTTAAGTCGCTATCTCATTTCTTTCTGGTTTTATTCAAATAAAATGAAAAGCATCGATTAATGTTCTTTCATCATTTATTACTGTTGCAGGATTAAATCATTTGGGTATATCGTGGCAACAATGTTGTTGGGATCTATCCCGGTCTCCCTGGGTGGGGTGGCATTGGTCTGGTTGGCCTTCGTCTCTTAGTTTTAGGCCTGCCTGGTCTTTTCCATCCACATTCTCCAGGCTGCACAAGAAGCAACATAAAGAACAAAGCAACAAGAATCAAGAAGTTAATACGCATCTTTACTGAAGAAAACTGTGTGCTGCACGTTGATTTTATAGTAAGCTAATTTACGTAAGATCTGATTTATGGAATAATTATATAAAGAATTTGATATGCCAATCTTTCCACTTGGATGTTAAATTATTTACACTCGATTCTCTACAGCACTTGAAATTTTGAATATCTCGGTTATATAGTTATTATTTGTACTGCGTATTGCCCTTAAATTATATGAGAGAAAGTTTCTTACCTGAAATTTAATAGAATAAAATAATATATTCTAAGCTACACATTTTATTCTGAAAATATACTGACAAAACACTGAAATATACCACATGATGTAAGATTATTTATTTCTATATTTTAAATATTTTTTACAATGTTATAGCTTAATTTTGGCAAATTTGAAATCTTCTTAAATGAACAACAAATTACTATAAAAGTTTGGTATTGATTTAAGGTTTTACCTTTTGGGTTCAACTTAAAGATGCTTCCAGCAAGACTCCAGATTTTATCTTCTTTGGTATTTTTTTTTGCCTTTTTAAACAAAAATTCATTTAAATTTCATAAATAAAAAAAAAAGAAATTATAAAATTAATACTTGTTTTTATATTTACATTTACATTTATTAAAACAAACATCAGAACATGTTAACTGGGCGTTAAAACACATCGACATTTGTAACACAATATTTAGCATCCTCAGCTACTCGAGCAGAGAGCATGGAGCAGTCCAGAGAGAGGGGGCAGGGAGGATGACAGAGGGGAGAGAGACTGTGGCATCTCGGGGTCAGCTTTTATTGCCATCATGACCCGCAAATCGCACACAAAATCCGCATACAAAACTCACAAAAGCCTTGTGGCATCCCAAAAACAGTCTGGGAACAATATGATGCCACCTATGCGATATACGACGAGTGTATATATATGTGTGTGTGTGTGTGTGTGCGTATGTGAGTGTAAGTGTGCGTGTGCGTGTGCGTGTCCTTTGCATGTCCTAACCAATACACATGTTGGTATCTGTGTAAGGATATGCTGCCCTTGTTGATCGCTTCTGTCGTTTCCTACAGCTTCGCTCGCTGTATCTGTCTCTTTCTCTCTCTTTCTCTCTCTCTCTCTCTGTCTCTGCCTCTATTTTTTCCTTCTGTCTCTGCTTGTGTGTGATTTACATTCTTTCGACTTCTGTGCGCCTGGCATTTTGTAAGCAAATTTTTAAAAATTCATTTCTCACATATGCACACACCCACAGGGGTGTGCATGTGTGTGTATGCCACACACACATGTGTTGTTCCTTTGCTGACACTCTGCTGTTGACTCTGTTGCCTTCTGCTGCCTTCTCTCTCTCTCCCTCTCTCCCTCTCTTTTGTTATATCTCTGATAAACCCGAAGCCAACGCAATTTATTCTCTTCGCACTTGCAACACTTGAACATGTGTGTATATGTGTGTGTGGTTGTGTGTGTGCGTGGCATTCTACCTAGCGTGCAGCTTATTAAGTTGTTGAATCTGAAGGCTTACTTCGAGTGTGCTTAGATTAACAATATTTATTCAAGTCTATTTAAATTTGTAATTTTTAAGCTCTTGGTATTGCTCTGAGCTCCTTGAATCCTGTTGAGCGCACTTTTGTGCACAACTTGGTCAGTCCACTGGTCACAAAATTGAGCACTTTTTATTTAAGAATTGTAAATTTATAAATATGTATATTTAATTAAAAATAACTGAAAATTCCATTTTGATAGTCAAAGGATTTAATTAGCTTATTGTAAATAAAATATTTATTTTGTTTCTTTATTTATTGTATAAATAAATGGCACAAGGCTAAAGAATTTGATAAATATTTGTTTGCTTTCTTTATTCTTAGTTTAAAGTATTTGTGATTCATGAGAATTTGACAGCAATCGGATAACAATTTTAGAAGTTAGCTAAGAATTAATTTTTTATGGCAAATAACGCTTACTGAAATCGGGTCTTATCTGCTTTGGCTGATAATCTGGTATATTTTGAGCTGCATGGTATGTGTAGTACTTTATTTATATACCAAATATGACTTTAGGTATATTTAAGTATTCTTGAGTTATAGCATTTGGTATATTTCAAGAATGCTACCGCACTGCACTTTATTGACATACCGAATATGGCGTTCGATATATTTTAGTATATTTGTGTTATATTATTTTGTATATTTTAAGAATATTACCGCACTGATTTTGCTTATTATATAGAAGGAAATGTATGTAACAGGTAGAAGGAGGCATCTCCGACCCTATAAAGTATATATATTCTTGATCAGCGTCAACAGCCGAGACGATATAGCCATGTCCGTCTGTCCGTCTGTGTGTCTGTCCGTCCGTCCGTATGAAACACTGGATCTCAGAGACTATAAGAGATAGAGCTATAATTTTTTTTCGACAGCATTTGTTATGTTTGCACGCAGATCAAGTTTGTTTCAAATTTTTGTCACGCCCACTTCCGCCCCGCAAATCAAAAAAATCAAATAACAAGCGTAATTTTATAACTAGAGTTACGAATTTTGGCATATACAATAATTAGTGTAGTAGTTATGATTTCTGAAAATTTGGTTACGATCAGATAAAAATTGTGGAAGTTATTAAAGAAATACTTTTGTATGGGCAAAAACGACTACTTACTAGGGCTTTTAGTTGCTTTGGCCGACAGTTTGGCACATTGTGCCGTCTATGGTATATTTTGAATGGTGTACTATATCGATATGCCAAACATACCATTTGGTATATTTTTAGTATTTTTAGTATTTTCGGTATATTTTGAAAATAATACCACAATATTTTGCCTTTATTAAAAATGGGTAGCGGGTATCTCACATTCGAGCACACTCGACTGTAACTTTCTTACTTGTTATCTGTGGTTTACGGAGTTTTTGATTAATTTTTTGAATAAATAGATCAAAAGTTGCTTTTGTCGGTGTCAGTTGCAATTCTCTACTCGCTGCAGTCAACCATGAAGAAACTAATATTATTTGTTGCTCTCGTTAGATACGCTCAGGCACTTTCCTACTCCGATGTACTGGAGGAGGAATGGAATCGTTTTCAACTCGATTACACTAAGTTGTATAAGACTGAAGATGAATTATTGCTGCGCAGACAGATTTTCGAAGATAACAAACGGATGATCGACAATCACAACAGAAGATTTATGGCCGGAAAGGAGAGCTACGAAATGGGCGTCAATCAGTTCACGGATTTACTACCTGAGGAGTTCGAAAGTCTAATGCTAAGTCCAATAAACATTACGGAGGCAGAAGGTCTCATCGACTCTAGATACACTGCTCCGAGAGACGTAGTTTCGCCGAGTAGCATTGATTGGCGCACCAAGGGCGCAGTAACGAGAGTGAAGGATCAGGGGAGATGTGGATCATGCTGGGCATTCGCGACAACGGGCACGCTAGAGGGTCAGACCTTTGTGAAGACAGGTCGGTTGGTCTCGCTTTCTGAACAGAATCTGATGGACTGCTCGAATCGTCATCCATACAACAATAAAGGCTGCGCCGGTGGCTCGAGATGGAGTGCTCTAAATTATATTAAGGATAATGGTGGCATCAATACGGAGTCGTCATATCCCTACCAGGCCACAATGAAGCAATGTCGATACGACAAACGGTACATTGGAGCCACTGTTAAAGGTCGTTCCCTGGTAGAAGGCAAGAGTGAAGCGAATCTGGCAGCTGTAACAGCATTACGTGGTCCCGTTTCAGTAGGTGTTGACAGCAAAGGCATGCAGAGTTATAAAAGCGGAGTTTACAATAATCCCAATTGTTCAAAAACAAAATTGAATCATGCGATAGTTGTTGTTGGCTATGGGCACGATAAAAGAGGTGGCGATTACTGGCTGGTTAAGAATTCCTGGGGCACAACTTGGGGTGAACGCGGTTACATTCGTATGGCTCGTAATAGAAACAATCTATGTGGGATTGTAAGCTTTGCTGTCTTTCCGTTGGTGTGAATTTAATCAGCTTTTTATACCTGCTATCTATAAGGTGTAAGGGTATAATCACTTTGTCTGTATGCAAACTTTAAATAAAGAGTGTCATTGGGCTTTCAGCTATTTGATTGTTTTAAATTTTTATTAAAATATGTCAACTCTTTAGGGAGCCGAAGGATCTGTGAACGGGTTAATGTCTTAAATTAAAAAATACAACATTTGAATAAATTAGCTAGTCTATCATACAGCTAAAATTTTATGAAATTTAATATGTTTAATTTTGTATTTAATTTGAAGTTGTAAAATATCTCATTTTTATTGAAAGCCTTCCTAGATTATTAGTATTTGTTTCATTTGTGTAACTCAAATTGATTTTATATTACAACATTTGTTCAATAATATTCATTATTTTCATTCAAGTCTAAGCAATGTTTATAACTTTGTGCCCGCAGGAAATGTATGTAACAGGTAGAAGGAGGCATCTCCGACCCTATAAAGTATATATATTCTTGATCAGCGTCAACATCCGAGACGATATGGCCATGTCCGTCTGTCCGTCTGTCCGTATGAAACACTGGATCTCAGAGACTATAAGAGATAGAGCTATAATTTTTTTTCGTCAGCATTTGTTATTTTTGCTCGCAGATCAAGTTTGTTTCAAATTTTTGCCACGCCCACTTCCGCCCCCGCAAATCAAAAAAATCGAATAACAAGCGTAACCAAACATACCATTTGGTATATTTTTAGTTATTTTCGGTATATTTTGAAAATGATACCGCAATATTTTGCCTTTATTAAAAATGGGTAGCGGGTATCTCACAGTCGAGTACACTCGACTGTAACTTCTTACTTGTTTCTAAAGTATATTTTATTCGATAATTTTTATGTTCTTGGAAGTACCTTCTCCCTTTTTTTTTTTATTCTTAGAGGACATCTCAAAGACTTTCTTTTGTCTTATCTTTTCATTTCTTTTTTTATTAGAAAAGTGATAAATGGAATATACAATATAGTACTTGGTTTGAAGAATTCGTAAATATTTCAAGCCACCTTTTATTTGATGTTGTCAATAATTTTCTGTCAATTTCACAATTCTCGAAGTGTTCTAATACATATATATAGCGATAGAGATGTATTTCTCTGAGTATTAAAAATTAATAACACAAAGTATTTTTTGGACTATCAAAATATTACATTTTATTTAGTTTTTTTTATTGTTTTTTGCTCAAGCGGTCTATAGTTATTTAAAGCCAATTAGTTTGAAGGGCATATCCCAAAAGAATTACCGATTTCGAATGAATGAATTAATTATCGGCATCATCGTTGGCTGCATCATCATCATTAGCATTAGCTGCGTCAGCTGCTCCCTTGTTGGCGAAAGCGGCGCCAATAATGCACAAGGTGACCAAGATTGCCTTTAAATAGAAGAATTATTTATTAGTTCAGATATTTTTTAGCAGTGAAGAGTCAAACTTACGAATAGTTTCATATTTAGATATTGACTGCAAACAATTGCTGACTGACTTTGCTTCGAATCTCGTCTCCTTTTATACGATCTCCGATTGTGCTGCATTTGATGCACTTATTTGTTCCATTTAGTTTTAATTAGCAATTTCATTACGTCGACAGCATTCGTCTCAGTTGTCTAGACAAATTAGGTCACGGGAATCATATATAACAATAATATATAATAAATATTTTGTTTTGTACTTTAAAGGTAACTTCAACTATCATAAAATGTATTCTAAATTGTTATTAGTTAATTCATTACAATGCTTCTCAATTTAAAGCTAAATTTTAGCGTACAAATGTTTCGTATATCTTTTCTTTTTCATTTTGTTTACTAATATATTTAGTAGAAAGGATTAAAGTGTCCTTTTTTTTATTTTTTAATATATTCATATTTTTATACCCGCTACCCATAGGGTAAAAGGTTATTATAACTTTGTGCCGGCAGGAAATGTATGTAACAGGTAGAAGGAGGCATCTCTGACCCTATAAAATATATATTCTTGATCAGCATCAACAGCCGAGACGATCTAACCATGTCCGTCTGTCTGTCTGTCTGTCTGTCTGTCTGTCTGTCCGTCTGTCCGTATGAAACACTGGATCTCAGAGACTATAAGAGATAGAAATTTTTTTTCGACAGCATTTGTTATGTTTGCACGCAGATCAAGTTTGTTTCAAATTTGTGCCACGCCTATTTCCGCCCTCGCAAATCAAAAAAATCGAATAACACGCGTAGTTTTATACCCGCTACCCATAGGGTAGAAGGGTATTATAACTATGTGCCGAAAGGAAATGTATGTAACAGGTAGAAGGAGGCATCTCCGACCCTATAAAGTATATATATTCTTGATCAGCGTCAACAGCCGAGACGATATAGCCATGTCCGTCTGTCCGTCTGTGTGTCTGTCCGTCTGTCCGTCCGTCCGTATGAACACCTAGATCTCAGAGATTATAAGAGATAGAGCTATAATTTTTTTTCGACAGCATTTGTTATGTTTGCACGCAGATCAAGTTTGTTTCAAATTTTTGCCACGCCCACTTCCGCCCCCGCAAATCAAAAAAATCGAATAACAAGCGTAATTTTAAAGCTAAAGCTGCGAATTATGGTATATACAATAATTACTGTAGTAGTTATGACTCCTGAAAATTTGGTTGCGATCAGATAAAAATTGTGGAAGTTATTAAAGAAATACTTTTGTATCGGCAAAAACGCCTACTTACAAGGGGTCTTAGTTGCTTGGGTTGACAATCTGGTATATTGTGCTGTCTATGGTATATTTTGAATGTGGCAGTATTTTTGTAGTATCTTCGGTATATTTTGAAAATAATACCAGTTGAGCACACTTGACTGTAGCTTTCTAACTTGTTAGTATTATTATTAACATTATTCTTAGTTTTATTATCACTATTATTATCTATGAGTATTATTCTTATTATTTTCTTTCATTTCACTTACTATGTATAATAAATTTACTCAATTATTAACATACTATGATTTCTTAACTGCCAATTAAGCCAAGCTGCATGTGATTCCACTGAATTTCACAATTCGGCACATTTAGTGTGGCATTACTTTTGAAATCTAATGTTAGCATTTGTGTTATTTGGGTGAGAAATTCATAAGTGTGCATTATTAAGCAACAATACACAAACGCATAGATATATATGTAGTATGTATATATTTGCCTGTGGGGACGACAGGTGCTTAGGTGAGTCCGCCTGCCTGCCTCCTTTCGCCCCCATTCAACGTTCGCCCAATGCGCCACTTAGCATTTAAGTGGGCGGCATTGTGGGCGACTTTGCTTATGCTTATGCTTGCTATCTCTTTCTAGCGCACATCTTCGCTCTGTGTCGCTGTGAACACTCTCTGCTGCTCTTTGCTAAGACATTTTGGTAAATCTTCTTTAACAAGCGCAAGCAAAAGTAGCAACAACATCAAGCGGCGAGCGCATAAAATGCTATGAAAAAGCAAACGAAGCCGCCAAAACACACAGACACACACAAGCAAGGTGGGGAGTGAGGAAGTGGGGAACTGACAAACTCAAACATAAGTTGCACACACACACACACACACACAGATACACATACAGAGAGAGAGCTGCTAAAGCCGCAGGAGCGGCAAGGACGTTGTGTTATAAATTTTATGAGCTTGCCAGCAGCAGTTCTACATATGTACGTGTGTGTGAGTGTGCATAAGTGTATGTGTGTGTGTGTGTTGGCTCATAAAAATAAGTTGCACTCGTGCCACGCTTTCCACGCTTTTCTCACATTTCGTTTGCCTGCCACACGCTATAAAAAACTTTGCTTGGGTGTTGGCATTTCTCTTTCTATCGCTCTCTCTCTCTCTCTCTCTCTCTGTCTCTTTCCTTGTGTGTGTGTGTGTGGGAGTCCTTGTCTGTGTGTATGTGTCTCTTGGCAGTCAGTCAGTCAGGCATTGTTGTTGCTCTGTATATTTCCTTCAGCTGCCTCCCTCGCTGCTTGACTGGCAAGCGGAAACATAACCAGAAGGATAACGCTATAATGCCCCAGTGGTACAATACATACAAAAACATTTCTCGACTCGGTGTCTCCTTCCCCCCCTCTCTCTCTCTCTCTCTTTCTGTCTCTCTTTCTCTCTTTCACGCTGCCTATATGTGTTTGTACATATCTTCTTGTCTCCGTCGCTTTTGTTAGCCACTCCACTGTTGCCTTTTTTAACTGTTGTTGTTGTTGTTGTTATTGCTACAGCTACTGCTGCTTCTTCTTTCCTACCTCTCCCTACTGTTTGCCCTCTCCTCTACCTACTTTCCTGTTTTTGGCTTTGGCTTCTCTCTCCTCAGTTTGTTATACATTTTTCTATTTTCTTTTTTACTTTTTGTTCAAGTGAAATTCTGTTTTTTTTTTTGTATGTTGCTCTGCTTCTTTGCCGCAATATGTGTGTGTATGTTAACATGTGTGTGTGTGTTAGTGTGTGTATGTATGTGTGACTGTGTGTGTGTTTGCGTTGGCTATGGAAAAGCGCATGTGGTTAACAGTAAGTGAAAAAGGTCCTGAACTCAGCTTTGAGGCAAAATCCGAAAAATTATACTAAACTGTTATTGCTTTCAATTAATTGAGTAGCACTTTTTATTTATTAAATTATATAAAATATTTATTTAAGGAGTTAAAATATAATTATCAGTTTAATTTATTTCACTTACTTTGGCAACTTAAATGCATTTTTTAAATAATATTATGAATATATTAAAATTAGCTTATTTAACGATTAATTAAAATTTGTTGAAAAAGTTAATAAATTTGCTAATAATATGAACTAATATCGTCAATATAATAACAAATTTATTAAGAGAAAAAATACTCAAAAATAAATATAAAATAATTCAAAAATTTAATTTTCAAATAACGTTCAAAGCTTGAAATGCTGAACGTATTTATATTTATATTTAAATATAACCAAAATTAAGAAGGAAATATTCAAAATGTAAATATCCTACTACAGCAACTCATTAATTTTATATCACTTTTAATAAAATATAATAAATAGATCACAAAGAATTCAAACTGAAACTTAGATAGATTCACATTTGGTTCATCTTTTATATATTTAAATAATTTGAAAAATAATTTAGAAATTTAGAAATAAAACCCAAAAGCTTAAAAGTTGAAGAAAAATAAAAAAATATTAAAAATTTTAATATATTAAAATTAATATTTCAATAAAATTTTTATATTTTGGAAAACTAATTATAACGTACATACATACATATTTATAATATGATTATGTATTTTTTCTTTTCTTTTTCCTATTATATGTTAATTTCACAATTGTTTTTCAAATCGTTGCAAATTGTTAATTAAAAAAAATCCTCTTTCCTGTTACTATTTCACCATTTTTAAAATTCTTTTCAAAGTGTTAGGTTTTCCTTTATTTTTAAATTTATAAATCATTTTATAATTTATTCAAATACATAAAAAAAATAATATTTTCAATTTGTATATTTTATATATATACATATAATAGTTAAAATATAATAATTATTTATATAAAATGTATTATAATAGTTTTTTTTATTTTTTATTTATTATTTATATTTTAAAACTTCTCTTTGAAATGCATTAAATAAATTTGTCTGTTTATTTTTCCTTTTTAATTTTGAGCAGTGTGATCGCAAGTCGACTTAATCGCTTGGCCCCAATTTTTCTGTGTTCTCTTACGGCTGAAGTTTTTTTTTCGGTCTCGGTTTTTCCTCTTTTTATTTATATTTTTGCTGATGTTCATTGCGTTGCCTTTGCTGTTGCTGTTGCCTGTCTGTCGCCTCTGTCCGCCTGTTTGCGTGCTGGCTTGTTTGTTACTCTTGTGTGTGTGTGTTTTTTTTTTGGTCCCTCTTTGGTTTATTTTTTGCGCTTCTCTATTATTTACAATTTTCTTTTATGCTTGTTGTTGTTGTTATTCGTTTCGTTTCGTTCCGCATGGATTTCATATAATTTTGTTGCTTCATTCATTGTTGGTTGCATGTTGGTTAAATGTGTAGCTCTCTCTGTCTCTCGAGACTTTTGCCAGCTGAAAGCTGTGAGTATTTCCCTGGGAATGGGAATGGAAAGGGGAAGGAGAAAGGGGGGAGTGTGCGATACATGTCTCTTTCCATTCGCTGTGCATCGCATCACACGCGCATTCAGTGCAGCATTCGACTCTCGCAACTCGCCTTTGGCTGCCCGTAAAAGTATGCTACGAAAAGCGAAAAAAAAAGAACGCATGAAACACGCACACGGCCCCAAAATAGAAAAGTAAACTTGCGTTGCAATTTTATGCAACTGCCACGCCCACACAACACTATTTACCGCCCATGCAACTGCTGCAGGATTTGATGGTGAAAATGATTTCAGTTTGAGCTTTTTTTTGGGTTTTTTTTTCTTCGCTTTTTTCACTTTTCTGCTTCACTCTTTTCTTTTTTACGATGACGCTGCCATTTCGTACGCTTTGTTTTGCAGCCAAGAAAGAGCGGATATGATGATGGGAAGGGGGAGGGGTAGGACAGAGGGAGGAGTATGAGGTGCAATGACAGCGGCAGCAACAACGACAACAACAACAACTTGAACGCGAACGCAACGTGCGCGAAAATGAAATAAACTTTATATGCCAGTCGCTGGGGGAAGTGAGGAGGTATGTTGCAAGGGGAGGGGAGTCAGGAGGAGGTGTGCCTGTGGCGGCGTTAACAAACTGCGCCCTTTTTGCCGACGTCGACGCGGTGACGGAGGCCAAGTTGAACAGGCGAGAAGCGCGTATAGCAAGTGGCAATTTCACGCGGCAAAACGAAGTTCGCCAAAAGCCAAGCCAAACGGTGAGAGGAAGAGTGGAGAGAGGAGAAGAAGGGGATGGGGGGATGACAGCTAGGGGTGTGGGGGGGAAGTCGCAGCGTCGTCTGTGCGCCCAAAAAAACACATTTCGTATTCAGTGCTCGTAAAGTAGAGACTCAGAAACAGAAGCCAAGGGGAAAGAGGCGGCAATTGGGATGCGTTGCAAAGAGAGTGAAGGAATGGGAAGGGAAGAGTAAGAATAAAAGAGGGAAGAAGTAGGAGGTAGGGGGTAGCTTGGCAGCAGTTTCTGCGAGCTGATGTTTTATGCGGTGGGTTTTAAAAATCTTGCGTTGATGTCGTTGCGTGCGCCGCAGTTTTCCATTGTTGTTGCTCTAGTTGTCGTTGTCGTTGTTGTTCCTAGAGTTATCCTCGTTGTTGTTGTTGTTATTGTTGTTGGACAGCTTCCACCTGGAGAGCACATAAAACCGAAACGAAACGAAACGAAACGAAACCAAGAGAAAACGCTATAACGCCTGAAATAGCGAAATGTTCAAATTGCAGCAGTAAAATTTGTGCCCAGCGCCATAAATGAAAAATGAAACTTGTCTCTGCTCCAGCGACTTTTGAAGTGCGCCAGCATCAACGCCCAACGATGAATGCCATAAAACGCTTGGGAAATTTAAGTACAGTCTAAAACTGGGGCTGAACTGCAAAAAACTTGGCCAAGGCGGAGCCATAAATGCATATCATAATGATGCCATATTCTTTTGATCAGCAGCCACAGCGGAGTTGATTTAATAATGTCCTTCTATCTATCCTTCATTCTTTCAATGTTGTACAACACTTTCCCTTACAAAAATCATAAAATAGTTTGCATATTTACATCATATTTATATATCCCAAAACAATGTATAATTTGTATTAATTAATTGTCATCAGCATCGTCGTTGGCATTAACATCATCGTTAGCTGCTCCCTTGTTGGCAAAAGCGGCGCCAATAATGCACAAAGTGACCAAGATTGCCTGGAAATAAAAGAATTCCTTTAGTTTGAATATTTTAAAACACTCAATAGTCGAACTTACGAATAGTTTCATATTTAGATGTTGACTGCAAAAAACTGCTGACTGACTTTGTTTGAATTCTTTCCACTTTTATATACCATCTCTAATTTTATACGCCAATTTGTTCCATTTAGTTTTTAATTGGCAATTTTACGTCTAAAGCATTCGTCTCAGTACGTTAGAAAGCTAAGGCATTATGAATTATATAAGAGGATTTATATAACATTAAATGGATTTTCCACTAAGTATTTTAATTTGAAATGTTTTGATAATATTAATAATACATATGAATACATTTTATTAATTTCAAATTCAACCTTAAAACATATATTTTTTTATACATTATAAAAGGTTCAAATAAAATTTGTCAGCAAAGAATAGCTAATGAAAACGACAAATGCTAGTAAATGCAAGTATAATTTATATCAGAAATTAAAGCAGAGTTCGTCCAAAAAAGGTTGCCAAGGTGGTTAAAGCGACGATATTAATGCAAAACATAATGATTATATATTTTTGTATGTCCCTCGAAATGTTCAAGTTCTTTTCATTCTGCTAAGCAAATATTGAATACAAAAGAAGAGATTGATAGAGAAAAATGTATTAGTGTTACTTTAAAATAAAAAAAATACAGCAAACATAATGTTCTGCATATTTTTGCTAACTTATTCCATTAAATTTCAATTTTCATAAGTTAATTGAACTTCAATTGTATAAATGAGAATATGAATAATAAATAAATATTTTTAATTTGAAATATACTTTGAATGATTTTAAAGAAGTGATGTGAGATGAATAACAATTAAAGTGTTGTTTAAAAAATGGTAAATAGTTGTTCGAATATAAATCATGTTTCAATCAGACACAATTATTTTAAATTTCATTTATAATCAATACCATCAACAATTCCATTATTTCTTGGATTTAAGTTAGATGCATAAATAATAAAAAAAATAGTAATAATTAATTAGTTTTCACTTGTGAATTATATGAAATTTTAATTTATTTTGTTATCATGTTAAATTGTTTTTAAAATGCAAGCAGAAATAATTTATGATTAAATATTGGAAAAAAGTGTCAATAATATTCCGGATAATGTTTTTATGCATGGCAAATAATAAATATTGAAGTCGGAACATGGACGCTCATATTATTCAAGATTAGTCATAAGTGAGCTGCCAACTTGGCTGAGTAAAACACACAAACACATACTTACACACAAGCACACACACGTAGAAGGAGTACAAATATCTTTTCATTTCAGTTGCCAGTCGCTGTGAGACAGGCAAACAAATGCGCCTTACTTCGCCTTGCTAGCTGCAATCGTTCCATGCATTTTTAATAGACGCTCTGCCATGAAAGAAAAACAGCAAGAAGGCGAAAAAAAGAACGAAAATGAAATAGACGAAAAGAAAAGCGAGCGAAAAAAAATGAGAATGAAGCGAAGAAAAAAAGCATATTTGCCAGCACGGCGTATACGTAATTTTCGCATATTGCGTATACGTTGCAGCGCGTGGCAAGAAATGCAACGAATTTCACACTCACACACATAGACACACTCGAGGCTTATGTAAGCGGGTGAGTTGACAGTGGAAGGGGGGAAGGGGGGTATAAGGGGAGGAAAATGAGGCGAGAGGGAAGAGAAATTGAAGCAAGCAAAAAGGCAGCGCTCTAGTGTCAACATTGTGCATGGCGGAAAATGCGAGAAAAGCGAGTGCAAGAGAAACAGTTCAACTCAGCAGAAACGCAAGGAGTGGGAATTGGGAGAGAAGGAGGAGGGGGCGTTGTGGGCGTGTCAGTTTGCAGCATGAAGCGGAAGTTGAGTTACAAAATTAAATTGATAATATTTTTTACTCGTTTTTTTTTCCTTCATGCTCCTCTTGACTCTGCTGCTATGTGAACTCTGCATGAATATGTGTGTATGTATGTGTGTGTGTGAAAGAGAGAGCGAATGTGTGTGTGTGTGTGTGTGTGGCAACAATGGCGACGTCGTCATCGTCATCGTAATGTGCACCGGAAACGCTTGAAGTACATTCACATGCCAGAGCAACAACAACAAAGAAAGGAATCTTCTTGGGATGAACAGAAGCAAGGAAGTTGTCTACAGCTTCGACTATATATATTTATATATAACACACTCTTTCTCTATTTCTCTCTCTCTTTCCCTCCCTGTCTTTCTCTCTGTGTGTGGCAAGGACAACAGACGCCAATGCACTCAGCAGCAACAGCAGCTAAGTGCGCTGCCCGTGGCAAAAATTGCAGCCAGCTCATGACTTTGCAACTACACACAACTCGTTGCAGACTGATGGGGCATGTGGCATGTGGCACGGTTGTTGCGATTTCCGGGGCCAACTTAATGCTCTTGTGGCTTTAAACATCGATGCATCAATGCTGCATCATATTTGAAATATCACTAATGCCCAGCATCGATTCTAGTTTTCCTCCCGATTTGATGAAGTGACAAACAGCAAAATGAAGAACGAACATTGCAATAAAGCTGACAAAAGCAAATAGTAACAGGCCACCCACTTCTCTAGCAACTTTCTCTTTACCTTTTACGCTTTTGCTGCCCTTTCTTTTGCCACTGCCAATTGTCGCTCAACCCACGGCGACAACGCGACGGCTGCTGTTAATATGACAAAAAGCAGCAGCAGAAGAAACGCAAAAGTTTCCTCTTTGCACAAGAAGCTTGCCCCCGAAATGCAGACAAACTTTCTGTCCGGGTATTGCAACGCTTTGCTCCATGTAAAGGACCCCAAACGCAGCAGCAGCAACAACAACAACAACAATAAGGACAACTCGACAAGAAAGCCAGACAAATTTAAAGGCAAAACCAGAAAGCAGCTTCAACGACAAAAGTTTTTCTCTTTCTGTTTTCTTCGTTTTTTTTTTGTATTTTTGCCAAAGAAACTAAATGAAATTTTCATGCTGCATGCAAAAGGCAATGAAGAAAACTTGAAAATGGCATCGCATCCTTTACCACTGGCATAAGTTTATATACCTTTCTTTATATATACATATATAGAAGTATCTCTACTCATACCTTGTGCCAAGTCAAAGTTTATATAATGCTCGGTCAGAGTCACTTTTCGTCTACTTAGAGAAAAACTAATTTTTCACATTCTCGTTTTTTTATTTTTTCTTTGTTGAGCAACGTTGCGTTTTGCTAATTTTCCCATTATGTTCTTAAGTGCATTAAAGTTTTAGCGTAATTAGACGACAACAAATTTAACATAATAATAAAGTTTTATTTAATGGCAAATTTATATATCATTGTGTGAGGATAACCAACAATTTGGTTTTGAGTTTAAAAAACTGGAAAAACACATCTTGTATTTTCTTTTTGTATAATTGGTTGTAAAAAAGTTTTCTGTTTTAAATAGCATAGAGAGAAAACTCAACTAACAATAGACGAATCAATTTTGTATCATAATCTGATCGTATTAACAAAAATAATAAATAATAAGATTGAGAAAATATTAAATAAGTAAGATAGCTACAGTCGAGTGTGTTTGACTCTGCTTCACATAGTGTGGTGTAACATTTAATATTCATCAAAAATACTAAAAAAAAAATATACTAAAGGCTACATTTGGTATATTGACATACATTCAAAAAATATCACTGTGTGCAAAAAATACCAAATTGTCATCCAAAGCAAGTAAGATAACTTCAACAATTTTTCAATCTGATCGGAAATAAATTTTAAGGAATCCATTTAGGATTGAAAAAATTGTAGATATATATAGTTATGTACTATATATAATATGTACCAAATATGTACCAAAAATCGCTTGTTATTAAATTTTTGTCCATTTGCGGAGGCAGAAGTGGGCGTGGCAAATATTTAAAATAAACTTGATCTGCATGCAAACATAACAAGTGTTATTATAGCGCTATCTCTTATAGTCTCTGAGATACAATGTTTGATACGAACAGACAGACAGACGGACAGACGGCTGTTGGCGGTGATCAAGAATATATATATACTTTAAGGGGTCCGAGATGCCTTCTTCTGTCTTTTACATACATTCCCAGTAGCCACCAAGTTATAATAACTTTCTACCCTTTAAGTATAAAAAAATAAATTAAGCATAGCCAAAATGAATTCATAATTGCAAATATTTTAAAACTTGGAAACTTGTTTCATTTTTTATCATTGGCCTTCCTCTAATTCACGTCCTGGAGGTGGATATGGCCGCATACCGTCTATATTATTTCCTCTAAATGGAAACAAAGGAACAGCGAGATAAGTTAGGCACAAAGCGAGCAGAATCTTTGGAAAGTAAAATAGCAATTTTAACACAATATTGGCTTTTAGAACATTTCACTTACAAATAATTTCATATTCACAAAGTGGATTTTAAAGAAATATAAAGTAATCTGTTGGTATCGCCTTAGTTATGTCGTCTTTTATAGGTTAATAGCCATTAAATTAAAATTTGCACGCATTTTTAGGTTATTATAGAATATCTACCAAGACGAAAATAATAAATTCAATTTATTTAAAATATTTTACTTACAAGAGGTTTCATATTCACAAACTGGATTGCGAAGAAATATGAAGATTTATATCAGATTTTATAGAAGATTGGAAAAATCTCAAAAAAAGTCACTTAATTGAAATTTGGACGCATCTTTTTTTGGGTTATTAGAGAAATCTCACAGTTTCTTAAAATTGGCACGCAGTATAACTCGAAGAATTTTCCACATTTTCGCTTGAAATTTCAAGCCGAAATTCGTAGTCAAATTTGTACTTTTTTATTCAAAATCTATACGACATTCTTTATATAGACCGACTTAAATTAAAATATTTTTTCCCCGTCCTGTAAGTTCAAATGGAGGTCTTAGAGTGAAACAAGTCTCAGTGCAGGGGCCATATCGACGCCATTTTATTTATTTTTGTATATGAAAAAATTTTATTTGTATATATATATATATATAAATATATGGTTTACAACATAATTTCATTAATTTACTCCTATTTCTTCTGATCTAAGAAAAATGCAAAAAGCTCTTCAAATACAAAGGTTACAGTGGTGTTACTCCTATTTTTTAACTCTTACGATCGGATAGTAAAGTATGAAATTATTAAAGCAACTAATATTATGAGGCGATTCTGTATTTAGCCATTCCAGTATCTATAGCAAATCCATTTATATTTGTATTATATTTGAAGTGTTAAATCGATTGGATCTATATATAATATAATCTAAATTAAATGCTAATTTTTCGCATTTCTACACAAGTCCTATAAAAGGCAATACACCAAAAGGGTTTCAATCAATTCTAAAATAATCTGCAAAAATGAATCTTTTGGTAAGTTCTAAAATTTGATTATTATTATAGTTAATAACAAAGACTTTATTTCGTTACAGGCGTTAGTAATGGGTCTGTGCCTCATTTGCAGCGTTTATTCCGCACCACAATACCCTAAAGATATCTTTTCTCATGAAGATGGATTTTGGGGTTGAAGTGAACTTGCTTCATAACATAAAGTACAAAACTAATTTGATAAAAGAGCTGTAATTTATTATACTTAAAGTGCGAAATAAACATATGTTAGTTTTGTAATCACTTATGAAGATAATGTGCTGACTCTGGCATCGGCTGTATATGTATATTGTATTGTAATGTTCGTTTATTTGGTAATTTGAGTAACTAGTTTAATATTCACTACAATTAAAAGTTATAAAATTTTCCTAGTAACTTGAAATTATCGTTTAATTTGATTGATAATCATGAATGTAAGACTTTAACAAATATACATATATTACTCAAATAAACTTTTTTAGCCATTTTTATACACGCTGCGCAAAGGGTAGAAAGGTATTATAACTTTGTGCTTCATCCAATTTTATTTATTAGGCAAACAAAGTTTTCTCCGACCCCATAAAGTATATATATATATACATTTCTATATATATATAAAGAAAGTCGTGTTAATTACACTATTTATAACTCAAGAACGGCTTTACCGATATAGCTGAATTGGAATTGATGAGGAGGTAACTTAGAGCCAGGAGAAAGACTTAGGATACCTACCAAAATGGTCTTACGTAGATAGATCATTAAAACAGAGCATTTACTAATTGTTTCGATTCTTTTAGCAGTATTGCGTGGACATGTATGTCAAAATAGAAACGGAACGTTTAACTTTCATTAGGTTGAACCAAGCCAAACTTACGTGCTACATTACGTATATTATATATGTACATATATATAGATTTAGGGGAAGTGAAGTTTAATTACTAATGCCGCGACCAAGACGATCGAATCTTTTCCGAATCTTACAAAAACTGCAATGGAGAGGATTGAAGGAAGGAACAGCTCCGCTTCGAGTTTTTCAGTCATAAGAGCAACGTGAGGCATCGTCTGGAATGGCTCGATCGACAATCGTCGATCGAACTACAGAGCTCAACAAATAGATAATTTGCGACGCAGAATAAGAAATTTATCAAGTGCTGTTTTGAATCGAGCAGCGTTTCGATTTGATTGTAAGCAGCAAATGGACGTTGATTGCAAATATTGTGGTGCCTTAAAGTTTTCCGAAGAAACGAAAGGATTAACATATATGCCGCCTTAGTGGTAAAATGAAATTGCCATTGTTCACTCCGCCATTGTATTCATTGCTGTGTGGCGAAACTCAGAAATATATTGGTTGATTTCAAATGAATTCCTTTGGAGCAGATATTATCGACGAACAATGATTTAATCCGACATTTACGGAATTTATTTATATGTGGTATGTTCACGGCTCTGAAGACCATCTGAGTTGTTTGTTTTTGCTCGTGATAAGAAAACAAAAAATTAGGTACTTAGGTAAAGAGCAACCTATGTACTGAAATGCAGAAACAACAATAAAAGATTTGTGTACTTCAATGAAAAAAATTTATTAATTCGAAAAACGACATATTTATTGCTTTAAGAAAGCTAGTTAGGTTACTCTTCTACCCTTATTGAACATTGCCAAAATGAATTCATAATTGCAAATGTTTTAAAATTTCAAAATTCGATTTATTTACGATGATTTTTTGTTCTTAACCAGCAATACGTCCTGGATATATTGGCAGGTATCGAGTTACTTGTGGTCTTGCCATCGAAGGCACAGCGAGAGAAATAAGGCATAAAGCCATCAGAATCTTTAAAAATCAAAACAGCAATAATAATACAATAACATATTAAGCAATAATACGTTTTACTTACAAATAGTTTCATATTCACAAACTGGAGTGTAAAAAATGCAAACAAAACTGTTGATATCTCCTGAGTTATGTCTTTTATATGATTTTGAAGTTAATTGAAATTATCACGCATATTTTCTGTTATTAGAGTCACTACATGGGTTAATACGAAGCAGAAAATCAAATTTATTTTCAGATATATACATATCATATGTTTATAAATATATATAGCAATATACCACAAAATATTAAAAAATATTATATATATAAATATATATTGATGAGGTACTACATTCAAAACATAGTATGGAGTGCCAAATATACCAGATTGTCAGCCAAAGCATATAAGATCCCTAGTAAGTGGGCATTATTGCCTATACAAAAAAGTATTTCTCAAAGAACTTCGACAATTTTTATCTGATCGCAATTAAATTTTCAAGAATCACAATTACTATAGTCATTATTGTAATTCGCGACTCTAGCTTTAAAATTACGCTAGTTTTTAGATTTTTTTCGATTTGCGGGTGCGTGTAAAAAATTATCAAATTATCAAGTGTCGTTAAGACTAGAGATAACTCCTACCGCCTGTTACATATTATTCCAGTGAAAACAAAGTTAGAATACTCTTTTACCCTTATTGAACATTGCCAAAATGAATTCATAATTGCAAATATTTTAAAATTGCAATATTCGATTTATTTACAATAACTTTTTGTCCTTAACCAGAACCACGTCCTGGATATGGATATGGTCGCATTGGGGGAAGAGGTAGTTGTGGATCTGCCATTGAAGGCACAGCGAGAGAAATAAGGCATAAAGCCATCAGAATCTTTAAAAATGAGAAAAGCAATTAAAATACAATAATAATTGAGTGATAACACGTTTTACTCACAAAAAGTTTCATATTCACAAGCTGGTTTTACAAGAAATATACAGAAATCTTATCTCCTAAATTATGTCGTCTTTTATTGGATTTTTAGTTAATTGAAATTTGCACGCATATTTTGTGTTATTAGAGTCACTTCATGGGTTAATACAAAGTAGAAAATCTACCGAGACGAAAATAATAAATTCAATTTATTTCAAATTTATTTTCAGATATATACATATCATATATTTAAAGATATATTGACAGATATACCACATCAATATACTAAAAACCTACTTACGTTTAATGTAAGCAAAAACCGTTTGGTAATACTTTGTAAATATACCAAATTATTAAGCCAAAAAAATATTAAAATATATCGAAGACTATGTTACATTTGGTTTAGCGATATTATATTACATTCAAAATGTACCATAGAGTACAAAATATATCAGATTGTTAACAAATGAAATTGACAATTTAGAGCAACAAGCAACAAGCAATTATTTATTATTGGCAGTTTTATATATTAAGTGATCTGGACTTGCTAACAAATATTAACAAATATATAAAATATAAACATGATAAAAATACACCAAACTAATATAGCGACAAAATACTACTCTATATTTTGCATTAATTTAGTATAAAATGCATAGAGTATAAAATATACTAGATTTTTCAATCAAAACGAGTAAAAAGGTTAAAGTGCTGTAGAAAAAATCTAAATTATATTTCTTATAGTATCTGAGATTCACTAAGTCATACAAACAGACGGACATGGGTATAACTTCTTAGCCTCTGAAACTGATCTTGAATAAAGATCAAGAAGGAGATGACACCTTCAGCCAGTTATGATACCCTTCTACCCTATAAGTTGCAATTAAATATACATCGTCAAAATGAATTAAACATTAAATAACTTCAAAATTCGATTTATTGATGACTACTTTGACGTGGATATGAGTAGTAACAGTTTATTTACACATTTATTTATTTAAAAACTTAAAAATTTGGCTACTTTTTATAACTACTTACGATCGGATAATAAAGGATGAAATTATTAAATCAACTAATACTATGAGGTGAGCAATAGCTGGGACAGAATCGGTTTCGTTTCTGTACTCAGCCATTCCAGTATCTATAGCAAATCCATTTATATTTATATTATATTTTGGAGTGTTAAATCGATTAGATCAATTAAATTAAATGCTAATTTTCTGCATTAATACACAAGTCCTATAAAAGGCAATACACCAAAAAGGTTTCAGTGAATTCTAAAACAATTTGCAGAAATGAAACTCTTGGTAAGTTCAAAAAGTAGATTATTTTTAGAGTTAATAACAAAGACTTTATTTCGTTACAGGCATTAGTAATGGGTCTGTGTCTCATATGCAGCGTTTATTCCACACGGCATCGCGGTAGATTTGATCCACCGGGGACCCTTCCCGAACTCCCGAATGTCTGGGGGTAAAATTTAAAGTACGAAATAAATTTGATAGAAGTGCTGTTTTTCTATACATAAAGCGTGTAATAAACATATGGATAATTTCATGGCGGAATTTGTGAAACTCTTTACATTGAATATAACATAAACTGAAACAATTTTGAAAATAAGAAACGTTTATTTTTATACACGCTAACCATAGGGTAGAAGGGTATTATAACTTTGTGCCGTCAGGAAATATATGTAACAGGTAGAAGGAGGCATCTCCGACCCTATAAAGTATATATATTGTTGATCAGCGTCAACAGCCGAGAAGATGTAGTCCGTCTGTCTGTCTGTCCGTCTGTGTGTCTGTCCGTCTGTCCGTATGATCTCAGAGACAACAAGAGATAGAGCTATCATTTTTTTCGACAGCATTTGTAATGTTTGCACGCAGATCAAGATTGTTTTAAACGTCTACTTCCGCCCCATAAATAAAAAAAAAATCGAATAACAAGCGTAATTTTAAAGCTAGAGTTGTGAATTTTGGTATATACAATAAGTGGTGATTCCCGAAAATTTATCGATATACCAAATTTACTATTTGGTATATTTGCAGTATTTTTTAATATAATTTGAAAATAATACCGCAATATTTTGCTTTTATTGAAAATGGTTAGCGGGTATCTCACAGTCGAGCACTCTCGACTGTAGCTTTCCTACTTGTTATAGCGCTAGATAAGTACTTTAATTAGAGCTAAGAATGGTTTTGAAATTTTCTTTCTGTTTTGTTTTCTGTTGTGATAATTGCAAAAATTATCCAATTCGTACGCAAAACCAAAAAATGAACGAAATTATATATTTTATCAGAAAACAGATCAAGTTCCTAAAATCAATCTTAGCTTTAAATATAGTGCTCATCTAGAGCTTTAAGAATAAAACTTCACTTATTTTTAAAATTGTTTCAGCTTATGTTATTTTCACTGCAGTGCACTGTAAAAAATCTCGCCATGGAATTACCCATTTGTTAGTTTTGTAAACACTTATGAAGATGATGTGCTGACGCTGTGATCGGCGGTGCCAAAAAATTTGTCAGACTTCTAGATGAAATATACATTGTATTGTAATGTTCGTTTATTTTGTAATTTGACTAAGATTTAAAGAAATATATATGTTACCAAAATTAACTTTTTAAGCCAGGTATTATAACTTTGTGATTTAGCCAATTTTATTTATTAGGCAGACAAAGTTTTATATGCTTTTAAAATTTAAAAATTTGGCTACTTTTTATAACTACTTGTTATCCCTATCCTGAATTTGGAAATGGTTTCCCAAAGGGGCGTCCAAACCTATAACCAAAATCATATCCATTATTTCCCATCGAAGGCACAGCGAGGGAAATTAAGCACATTGTTATCAGAATAAGAAATTAGAAAAGCAACTATAATACAATATTGAGTGATAGAACTTCTAACTTACAATTAATTTCATATTCACACACAATAAGAAGAAAAGTGTTGGTATCTCATGAGTTATGTCGTCTTTTATAGGATTCTTTAGTTAATTAAAATTTGCACGCATATTTTCTGTTATTAGAGTCACCGCATGGGTTATTACGAAGCAGAAAATCTACCGAGACGAAAATAATAAATTCAATTTATTTCAAATTTATTTTCAGATATATACAAATCATATATATACCATATAAATATACTAACAAGTCAGATAGCTACAGTCGAGTGTGCTCGACTGTGAGATACCGGCTACCCATTTTGAATAAAAGCAAAATATTACGGTAATAATCTCAAAATATTAAAAATAAATATGCATGTAAGCAAAATATTACGGTAATAATCTCAAAATATTAAAAATAAATATGCATGTATTCTCGATCGGAATTTGAGCTCGAGCACCACCGACCGTGTGGTTAAAAAAAAAACTTTATACCTTGAGTGTGCTCGAACCCGAGCACCACAACATGCTCGTCTTGCACTCTACCACCTGAGCTATCGCATTGCTTACGAACCCCCAGATACTAATATAGACGAGCATGTATGTACGTATACGCTTACATACAACACATACATAGAAGGCGTTTTTTCCCATACAAAACTATTTCTTTAATAACTTGAACAGTTTTTATCTGATCGCAACCAAATTTTCAGGAATCACAAACAACATTGTTAACATTGTATATTCCAAAATTCGCAGGTCTAGCTTTAATATTACTCTTGTTATTATTGATTTGCAGGAGCGGGAGTGGGCGTGGCAAAAATTTAAAACAGACTTGATAACAAATACTGTCGAAATACTGATCAAGAATATATATTTTATAGGGTCGGAGATGCCTCCTTCTACCTGTTACATATATTTCCTGCCTACACAAAGTTATAATACCCTTCTACCCTGTGGGTAGCGGGTATAAAAAGATCCACTTCACGCCACTTTCAAATTCCAAAGATCAATTAAAATTTTCCATTGCAATTTGAGGACTCAGCGTTAAAACACTAACACATACACAAAACATTACACATATGTTAACTGTAAGTCGCAATAAGAAGTTTCTTGGTCAAACTCAACATATTGTAAAGTTAGTTGTTAAAGACACTTTTCTCACACAAGACACGTAGCCCGCTTAAAAAATCGTTGGTTTTTTTTTATTTACCCTTCGTGTAATTAGTCCATAGAATATATCAATTTGCACAGAATATAGAAATTTGTCTCGCATCAACTTGTTTATATAATTGTGCTGCTATAAAAGCAAAACAGCCACTCGCACAATCAACTACGATTCAGAAAAGATGCAGCTGCATATCCTATTTTCACTTGCAATTATTGCCTTACTCGCATTTGGCTTACAACCATCACAATGTCAGGATAAATATAGGATTGATCCAGGACACGTGCCGCCGTCAGTACGATGGCGTACTACTAGGACGCCTAGCCACTTATGGACCCGATGGGGCCCCCATTTCAGAAAAGTTAATTAAAGAAGAGTAATCAATATCTGAATCAAAATCCTTCTATATTAACATATGACAAACTGTCAATTATTTTCAATGTTCAAATAAATAAAAAAGATTCAAGATTATTTTCAACATATTAAGCAAGTTATTGCAAAATGATTACGGCTGCTTATAAAGAAATAACTCAATAGGTCAGTGAAAAAAAAATATTTAAAATATTCATTTTTCGCTCCCCCCGCGTTTCTTTTGAAATGTTAACGAAAAAGTTCCGTGCTTATGTTTGGTAAATGAGTTCAATAAATGTGAAAAAAAAAACAAAACGCGTTCGTGCTTGGGGAAATTGTAAATTCATGATTCAAGTAAGACCGTTCGAATAATTTGAAGTCAGTTTTAGAATTGTTTTAAGAACAAAATGTTCTTAAATAAAGAGCTGTTGAGCTTAAGCAATGCAAGTGGGCGTGGCAAGAATTTGAAACAAACTTGATCTGCGTACAAACATAGCAAATGCTGTCGAAAAAAAAATATGGCTCTATCTCTTATAGTCTCCAGTATTTCATACGGACAGATAGACAGACAGACGGACATGGCTAAATCGTCTCGGCTGTTGTAGGGTCGGAGATGCCTCATTATACCTGTTACATACATTTCCTACATTTTGCTCGACTGTGAGATACCAGCTATCCACTTGCAATAATACTCTTCTACCCTATGGTTAGTGGATATACAAAATTAAATTAAACATTCACAAAATGAATTTATTGTAGCAACTGTTTTAAGACTTCAAAATTCGATTTATTTACATTGACTTTTTGTCCTTAGCCTGAAGGTGCTGGAGGTGGACGTATGCGATTTCCCCTAATTGCCATAGAAGGCACAGCGAGAGAAATAAGACATAAAGCCATCAGAATCTTTGAAAATTATAACAGCAATTATAATAGAATATTGAGTGATAAAAAGTTTTACTCACAAATAGTTTTATATTCACAAACTGGATTGTCAAGGAAATATAAAGAAAACTGTTGGTATCGCCTGAGATATGTCGTCTTTTAAAGAATATTGTAAAAACATCCACAGAAGTAACTTAATTGAAATTTGCACACATTTTTTTCATATTAAAGAAATCCGTTATAGAATATCTTCCAAGACGAAAATGGTATGTTCAATTTTCCACACTTTTTATAGTTACACAGCCCAAGATCGACTGTGAAAAATAACGGCAATAAAATCTATATCTAGAGATATCTACTACCTGTTTGGATAACGTCTCACCTACTACTAAGGATAATTTATTAATATGCATTTTAAAATTGCAAATAAAGAACAATCAACAAGAAACTTTTCACGACACTCACACAAAGAAAATGATATATTGTGTTGATCGTAGCAAAAATAATTGCGATCATTTTAGGTATCTGAAAAGTAAAGAATACAGTTTTTTATTGCAGTTTTTTTTTATTTTTTTTTTCATATATAATACATGTCAATAGGATCATTCGCTATGTCATTCGCATCAACCAAATTCGAAAACAATGGCTGGCGCTCCAAGCGTAATTCCTCCAAATCCTCCCCCTCCTCCTCCTCCATGTCCACCTCCTCCATGTCCACCTCCTCCATGTCCACCTCCTCCATGTCCACCTCCTCCATGTCCACCTCCTCCGTGTCCACCGTGTCCCCCGCTTCCCTTGCCATACCACGGGTCAGCCGTCGAAGGCACAGCGAGAGAAATAAGACATAAAGCCATCAGAATCTTTGGAAATTAGAAAAACAATTATAACACAATAATAATTGAATAAGAAAACGTTTTACTTACAAATAGTTTCATATTCACAAACTCGATTGTAACGAAATATAAAGAAAACTGTTGGTATCGCCTGAGATATGTCGTCTTTTATAGAATATTGGGAAAACCTCCACAGAAGTAACTTAATTGAAATTTCAACGTATTTTTTTCCATAGAATTCCGAGACGAAAATATTAAATTAAATTTAATAAATTTCGTTTTAGTTATTCACATAATATATTTGTTATATACAAGTATATATACTTACATACACACATGCCCAAAATCGACTGTGAAAAATAACGGTTTAAAATTTGCAATCGAGTGTCCTCGAAAGAAAGATATCCGCTACCTGTTTGGATGACGTCTCACCTACTACTACTATGGATGATTTATTGTAAATAAAGAAAAATCAACAAGAAACTTTTCACCACCCGCACACAAAGAAAATGAGATCTTGTGTTGATTAGCCCAGCATTACGTATCAATAAATTTGCAACAAACTTGATCTGCGTGCAAACATAACAAATGCTGTCGAAAAAAATTATAGCTCTATCTCTTATAGTCTCTGAGATCCAGTGTTTCATACGGACGGACGGACGGACAGACGGACGGACGGACAGACGGACATGGCTAGATCGTCTCGGCTGTTGACGCTGATCAAGAATATATATACTTCCTCCTTCTACCTGTTACATACATTTCCTGCCTACACAAAGTTATAATACCCTTCTACCCTGTGGGTAGCGGGTATAAAAAGATCCACTTCACGCCACTTTCAAATTCCAAAGATCAATTAACATTTTCCATTGCAATTTGAGGACTCAGCGTTAAAACACTAACACATACACAAAACATTACACATATGTTAACTGTAAGTCGCAATAAGAAATTTCTTGTTCAAACTCAACATATTGTAAAGTTAGTTTTTTAAGACACTTTTCTTAGACAAGACCCGCTTTCTTGCAATCCCAATAAAGTTCGTCTAAAAGTAAATTAAAATAAAATCGTTTTTTTTTATTTACCCTTCGTGTAATTAGTCCATAGAATATACCAATTTGCACAGAATATAGAAATTTGTCTCGCATCAACTTGTTTATATAATTGTGCTGCTATAAAAGCAAAACAGCCACTCGCACAATCAACTACGATTCAGAAAAGATGCAGCTGCATATCCTATTTTCACTTGCAATTATTGCCTTACTCGCATTTGGCTTACAACCATCAGAATGTCAGGATGACTATGAGATTGATCCAGGATTCGCACCGCCAAGACAGAGACCCAATTGCGTTTTTCCTGAAAATAATAGCAATTAATCTCTGAATCCAAAGTCTTCTATATTAGCATATGTCTGCTAAAAGACAAACTATCAATTTACATTCAATGTTCAAATAAATAAAAATAGATTCAAGATTATCTTCGACATTTTAAACGAGTATTTGAAAAATGATTACGCCTGCTTATAAAGAAATAACTCAATAGGTCAGTGAAAAAAAAAAATTTTAAATATTTAATTTTCGCTCCCCCCGCGTTTCTTTTGAAATGTTAACGAAAAAGTTCCGTGCTTATGTTTGGTAAATGAGTTCAATAAATGTGAAAATTTCTGGATGAAATTATTAAAAAGAAAAAAAAACAAAACGCGTTCGTGCTTGGGGATATTGAAAATTTTTGATTCAAGTAAGAACGTTCGAATAATTTGAAGTCAGTTTTAGAATTGTTTTAAGAACAAAATGTTTTTAAATAAAAAGCTGTTGAGCTTAAACAACGGAAGTGGACGTGACAAAAATTTGAAACAAACTTTATCTGCGTGGAAACATAACAAATGCTGTCGAGAAAAAAATAAAGCTCTATCTCTTATAGTCTCTGAGATCCAGTGTTTCATACGGACAGACGGACAACCAGACATGGCTAGATCGTCTCGGCTGTTGACCTTGACCTAGGGTCGGAGATGCCTCCTTATACCTGTTAGATACATTTCCTGCCGGCACAAAGTTATAATACCCTTCTACCCTATGGGTAGTGGCTATAAAAACCTACTCATTTTTAATATAAGCAAACCCGTATGATAATATTTTGTAAATATACCAAATTAATAAGCCAAAATAATATTAAAATATATCAAAGTCGGGAGAATATAACCGATACGAAAATATTCACTTCAATTTTTTTTTAAATATTTAGTTATACACGTAATATGTAATAATAGCTATATAAATAAACGAATGTAAAAAAAACGACAACGAAAGTTTCAAGCGAGTTTGCTCAACTGTGAGATACCCGCTGTCCACTTTCAATAAAAGCGTAGTATATTATTAAATATTCCAAATTAAAAAATAAAACAAAAATATACTGATGGTTAAATGTGGTATATCGATCAATTAAAAATATATCATTGCTTACAAAATATACCAGATTTGTGAATCAAATTAATAAAGATCCGGCAGCAACTATCGATTTTCTTCCTTATTAAATTATTTCTTAAATAACTAATACTTAACTTATACTTAATATTGCGTCTACAAAAAAAAAATGACTCTAGCTTAAAACCTTTGATATTTGATGTCTTCAGTGCTGCGTACAACAATAATGTTAAAAATCATGGCTCTATCTTTTATGGTCTCTGAGATCTAGACAGACAGACAGACATGGGTTTATCGTCTCAGTGCTAATCAAGAATATATATATACTTTATAGGGTCGGAGTTGCCTTCTTCTACCAGTTACATACATTTCCAGTTGACACAAAGTTAGAATACTCTTCTACCCTATGGTTAGTGGATACACAAAATTAAATTAAACGTTCACAACATTAATTTCCTCTTGCAACAGTTTTAAGAAAAACTCGATTTATTTACGTTGACTTTTTGTCCTTAGCCTGAAGGTGCTGGAGGTGGACGTATGCGATTTCCTCTAATTGCCATCGAAGGCACAGCGAGAGAAATAAGCCATAAAGCCATCAGAATCTTTAAAATTAAAACAGCAATAATAATACAATATTAAGCAATAATACGTTTTACTTACAAATAGTTTCATATTCACAAACTGGAGTGTAAAGAAATATGAAGAAAACTGTTGATATCGCCTAAGATATGTCGTCTTTTAAAGAATATTGGGAAAACATCCACAGAAGTAACTTAATTGCAATTTGCACGCATTTTTTTCATATTAAAGAAATCCGTTATAGAATATCTTCCAAGACGAAAATGGTATGTTCAATTTACCACACTTTTTATAGTTACACAGCCCAAGATCGACTGTGAACGAGTAAGAAAGCTACAGTCGAGTGTACGCGACTGTGAGATACCCGCTACACATTTTGAATAAAAGAAATGTATTTTGCGGTATTTTTCTCAAAATATACCGAATATACTGCAAAATATAAAAAATACCAAATGGTATATTTGATATATCGATATAGTACACCATTCAAAATATACTATAGCCGGCACAATATACCAGATTGTCAGCCAAAACAACTAAGAGCCCTAGTAAGTAGGCGTTTTTGCCCATACAAAAGCATTTCTTTAATAACTTCGACAATTTTTATCTGATCGCAACTAAATTTTCAGGAATCATAACTACTATAGTTATTACTGTATATACATATATATAAATTCGTAACTCTAGCTTTAAAATTAAGCTTGTTATTCGATTTTTTTGATTTGCGTGGCGTGGCAAAAATTTGAAACAAACTTGATCTGCGTGCAAACATAACAAATGCTGTCGAAAAAATTATAGCTCTATCTCTTATAGTCTCTGAGATCTAGGTGTTCATACGGACAGACACACAGACGGACATGGCTATATCGTCTCGGCTGTTGACGCTGATCAAGAATATATATACTTTATAGGGTCGGAGATGCCTCGTTCTACCTGTTACATACATTTCCTGCCGGCACAAAGTTATAATACCCTTCTACCCTATGGGTAGCGGGTATAAAAATAACGGTTGTAAAATTTCAATAGAGTGTCCTCGAATATAAGATATCTACTACCTGTTTGGATAACGTCTCACCTACTACTAAGGATAATTTATTAATGTGCATTTTAAAATTGTAAATAAAGAAAAATTAACAAGAAACTTCTGTGTCTAGGAAATTTCTGGACAAAGCAAATGCGATATTGTGTTGATTAGCCCAGCATTACGTATCATAACAAAATGTTGCATCATTCGTAGTAAAAATAATTGCGATCATTTTAGATATCTGAAAAGTAAAGAATACAGTTATATTTTGCCTGCAGTTTATTTTATTTTATTTTTTTTTCATATATAATACATGTCAACAGGATCATTCGCTATGTCATTCGCATAAACTTCGTCAAGTGGATCGAATTGGAACACAATGTCTGGCCCTTGAACCGTAACTCCTCCCCCTTTTCCTCCTCCATGTTCACCTCCACCATGTCCACCTCTTCCGAATAAACTTCCTATCCGATTTCCTATCCCCTTGCCATACCACGGGGCAGCCATCGAAGGCACAGCGAGAGAAATAAGACATAAAGCCATCAGAATCTTTGGAAATTAGAAAAACAATTATAACACAATAATAATTGAATAAGAAAACGTTTTACTTACAAATAGTTTCATATTCACAAACTCGATTGTAACGAAATATAAAGAAAACTGTTGGTATCGCCTGAGATATGTCGTCTTTTATAGAATATTGGGAAAACCTCCACAGAAGTAACTTAATTGAAATTTGCACGCATTTTTTTCGTATTAGAGAAATTCGACACAGAATATCTACCAAGACGAAAATATTAAATTCAATTTACTACATTTTTTTTAGTTATACAGTGTATAATAAACATACGCATAATATATTTGTTGTTTAAAATAATAATGTACGCATAGATAAGTATCGATAACTAATATTAGCAGTGCATTAACATTATGTAAAAGCAGCACGAAGTGTTTTATTTTAACGCTTCCGCCAAGACTTTCCTGACGAACCAATTCGTCCAATATTTGTTAGATTCGCACACACGTGCCCAGGATCGACTGTGAAAAATAACGGTAATAAAGTTGTCCTCAAATATAAGATATCTTCTACCAGTTTGGATAACGTATCACCTACTGCTGCAGCTATGGTTAATTTATTTATGGACATTTTAAAATTCTAAATAAAGAAACATCAAAAAGAAAGTTCTGTCTAGCCACTCCTGTGTAGCAAATTTGTGGACAACATTTTCACCACCCGCACACAAAGAAAATGATATATTGTGTTGATAAGCCCAGCATTACGTATCTAACAACAAAATTTGCACCATTCGTAGTAAAAATAATTACGATCATTTTAGATATATAACACTAAAGAATAAAGTTATATTTTGACTGCAGTTTATTATTTCATTTTTGTTCATATATATTCATTCATTTCAAAAGGAGCGTTCGGCATGTTATTATCTGCATTACTCGAATCTCCGCCACCAATTCGGAACACAATGTCTGGCCCTCCAACCGTAAATCCTCCCCATCCTATCCTTCTTCGTTTCTCCTTTCCATACCACGGGTCAGCCATCGAAGGCACAGCGAGAGAAATAAGACATAAAGTCATCAGAATCTTTGCAAATTAAAACAGCAATAATAATACAATATTGAGTGATAAAACGTTTTACTTACAAATAGTTTCATAGTCACAAACTGGATTGTAACGAAATATGAAGAAAACTGTTGGTATCGCCTGAGATATGTCGTCTTTTATAGAATATTGTAAAAACATCCACAGAAGTAACTTAATTGCAATTTGCACGCATTTTTTCATATTAAAGAAATCCGTTATAGAATATCTACCAAGACGAAAATGGTATGTTCAATTGACCACACTTTTTATAGTTACACAGCCCAAGATCGACTGTGAAAAATAACGGTAGTAAAGTTTCAATAGAGTGTCCTCGAATATAAGATATCTACTACCTGTTTGGATAACGTCTCACCTACTAGTAAGGATAAATTATTAAGATGCATTTTAAAATTGCAAATAAAGAACAATCAACAAGAAACTTTTCACGACACGTACACAAAGAAAATGAAACATTGTGTTGATCGTAGTAAAAATAATTGCGATCATTTTAGGTATCTGAAAAGTAAAGAATACAGTTTTTCATTGCAGTTTTTTTTTATTTTTTTTTTCATATATAATACATGTCAATAGGATCATTCGCTATGTCATTCGCATCAACCAAATTCCAACACAATGGATGGCGCTCCAATCGTAAATCCTCCAAATCCTCCCCTTCCCCCTCCTCCTCCTCCACCATGTCCACCTCCTCCATGTCCACCTCCTCCGTGTCCACCGTGTCCCCCGCTTCCTTTCCCCTTGCCATACCACGGGTCAGCCATCGAAGGCACAGCGAGAGAAATAAGACATAAAGCCATCAGAATCTTTGGAAATTAGAAAAGCAATTATAATACAATAATAATTGATTAAGAAAACGTTTTACTTACAAATAGTTTCATATTCACAAACTGGATTGTAACGAAATATGAAGAAAACTGTTGGTATCGCCTGAGATATGTCGTCTTTTATAGAATATTGGGAAAACCTCCACAGAAGTAACTTAATTGAAATTTGCACGTATTTTTTTCGTATTAAAGAAATCCGTTATAGAATATCTTCCAAGACGAAAATGGTATGTTCAATTTTCCACACTTTTTATAGTAACACAGCCCAAGATCGACTGTGAAAAATAACGGTAGTAAAGTTTCAATAGAGTTGTCCTCGAATATAAGATATCTACTACCTGTTTGGATAACGTCTCACCTACTAGTAAGGATAATTTATTAATATGCATTTTAAAATTGCAAATAAAGAACAATCAACAAGAAACTTTTCACGACACGTACACAAAGAAAATGAAACATTGTGTTGATCGTAGTAAAAATAATTGCGATCATTTTAGGTATCTGAAAAGTAAAGAATACAGTTTTTCATTGCAGTTTTTTTTATTTATTTTTTCATATATAATACACTTCAATAGGATCATTCGCTATGTCATTCGCATCAACTTCGTCACCAATTTCGAACACAATGGATGGCGCTCCAATCGTAATTCCTCCCCATTTTCCCCCTCCTCCTCCTCCTCCATGTTCACCTCCTCCATGTCCACCTCCTCCATGTCCACCTCCTCCGTGTCCACCGTGTCCGTGTCCTTTCCCCCTGCCATACCACGGGTCAGCCATCGAAGGCACAGCGAGAGAAATAAGACATAAAGCCATCAGAATCTTTGGAAATTAGAAAAGCAATTATAATACAATCATAATTGAATAAGAAAACGTTTTACTTACAAATAGTTTCATATTCACAAACTCGATTGTAACGAAATACAAAGAAAACTGTTGGTATCGCCTGAGATATGTCGTCTTTTATAGAATATTGGGAAAACCTCCACAGAAGTAACTTAATTGAAATTTGCACGTATTTTTTTTCGTATTAAAGAAATCCACCATAAAATTCCGAGACGAAAATATTAGATTCAATTTAATAAATTTCGTTTTAGTTATTCACATAATATATTTGTTATATACAAGTATATATACTTACATACACACATGCCCAAAATCGACTGTGAAAAATAACGGTTTAAAATTTGCAATCGAGTGTCCTCGAAAGAAAGATATCCGCTACCTGTTTGGATGACGTCTCACCTACTACTACTATGGATGATTTATTGTAAATAAAGAAAAATCAACAAGAAACTTTTCACCACCCGCACACAAAGAAAATGAGATCTTGTGTTGATTAGCCCAGCATTACGTATCAATAAATTTGAAACAAACTTGATCTGCGTGCAAACATAATGCTGTCGAAAAAAAATTATAGCTCTATCTCTTATAGTCTCTGAGATCCAGTGTTTCATACGGACGGACGGACGGACGGACATGGCTAGATCGTCTCGGCTGTTGACGCTGATCAAGAATATATATACTTCCTCCTTCTACCTGTTACATACATTTCCTGCCGGCACAAAGTTATAATACCCTTCTATCCTATGGGTAGCGGGTATAAAGATCCACTTCACGCCACTTTCAAATTCCAAAGATCAATTAAAATTTTCCATTGCAATTTGAGGACTCAGCGTTAAAACACTAAAACATACACAAAACATTACACAAATGTAAGTAATATGTAAGTCGCAATAAGAAGTTTCTTGTTCAAACTCAACATATTGTTAAGTTAGTTTTTTAAAGACACTTTTCTCAGACAAGACGCGTAGCCCGCTTTCTTGCAATCCCAATAAAGTTAGTCTAAAAGTAAATTAAAATAAAATCGTTTGTTTTATTTTTTATTTACCCTTCGTGTAACGCGAAAAACATAAATATATATACATATAAGATAACATAATATAAAAAAATCCAAGATAAAAAAAAACAATAAATAAATAAAAAAATGAAAATATATCTAAATATATTTTTGTCACTTAATTTGAAAGACTTACTCTTATTTATGTCAGTTATTGTTATTTTATATTTATTTTTATTTTGAATAAATATAAAACGGAGAAGTCAAATAAATGGATTAAAAATAAATTTATAATTTATAAATAAGTGACTTACTGTTTGTTATCAAAACAAAATAATTGCCATTTCCCATATTAAATTTAAGTGTCAATCAATTTAAATATATCAACAATACAAATATATATCAAAATGTAAACGGTTTCAAAAATGGTTAAAAATCAAAGAATAATAATAATTGAAGCATTAAATAAATAAATAATATAAATACAATATAAAGTGGCAATAAAATGTATAAATTAATTCAATTATAATCCAAATACAATTTATTTGAAGTGAAAAATATTGAAATTCATTTATCACAATTTCTTTGCAAGTTTTGCGCGCAACTTTTTAATGGAAATAATTGCAATCTTTATGCGCTAACTATTTGCTAGGTTTCTTCGCTCTGTCGCTCGCCGTACTATGTACAATATATTTATATGTATAAATACTTAACAATAAATACCATTGAAAGTTTAGTGGCCTCTCCCATTCTCCATTCTCTCTCCGTCTCGCTCCACACACAGTTGATGCGACGCTGTCAAATTCGAAAATTTTGCCTTGCGCCGAGAAGTATGCAACACAATTTGCGTTTCCTTATTGCTGAAACAGCAGCTGATAGCGTTGATCATGGGAAGAGGGAAAGGGGGGGGAGGGAAGAGGACAGTCTCGGTCGGATTTTGGCAAAAGTTTTTGAGGGGTTTCATGGCTGGTTTGTTTTTGGCTCAAGTCTGCGAGCCAACTGCTCGGCTGGCCACTGGCAGTGGCCATAAGTCGACTGTTAAATGCTACTTACGACTGCTTCATATTCCATAGAGCAACTCACTCCCTCTCTGTCTCTCTTCCACTCCCTTTCTCTTTCTCTTTCTCTCTCTGTGTGTGTGCCTATTACTTTTGGCATAAAACTTTGTCCTCTTGCAGCGTTGACTTGCTTCGTTTCTTTTCAGCTTTTCAGCTTGCCAACTTTTTGGCCAGACGTTCTCTTTGGTTTTTCTTCTTTTTTTTCCTCGAGTTTGCAAGTTTGCGAGTTTATAATAGCGAGTGAAGTTATGTCGAGGTGGCGTTACGTGGGCGTGGCACCTTTAGCGTTTTAATTACGGGAAAAACGCAAAACTTTTCGCTAAAAGCGAATGCAAATTAATCGATATCGTTTAAGTTAATGTTACGCCCACCACACAAAAATACGAAGCTAAGCGAAGCGAAGCGAGACGAGACGGTTTCATTTGATGTTTTTCTTATTTTTAAGGAGCATTAAATCTGGCTCGAATCGAAACTGAAATCGAAACGCGAAACATCTTCAGTTGTCTGTTTATATATGCTAATTAATTGGCCTTAGGCCTCGCAACAAAGTGAAGGGAGTTTTTATGGTGGCATGGAATCTCTAAGCGGAATCTCAATCTCAGTCTCAAAAACCCGAAACTGAAACTGAAACTCAATCGCAAAACTCAACGCGTATCGGCAGCTCTCAATGGACCATAAATGTTAATTTCCAACCAAAGCTGAAAATGATCAACATGCGAAGCGACTGCCAAAAATCGAAAATAACAAAAAGCTAACGAAAAGCGGCAACAAAAAATTGAAAACAACAACAACAGCAAGAAGGTGGCCAACAAACTTTGCCTAATGAGATTTTTCAACTTATGACAAGTTATGCTAATTCAGCGACTGCTGCCAAAACGTTTCACATTAGGCCGCATTGCGGGGGAGCAGAAGTTGCTATTGTTTCGCTAAGTCGTCTTCTTCTCCCCTCTCTTCCTCTGCCACTTCTCCCTCACGTTGCTCATCTGACCCAGTCTATAACGTAATTATCCAATGAAAACCTCTTAAAATTTTAAGTGTGTTTGCTCTTCGCGTCGCTCTTTTCGCTTTGATATCTCGCTTGGAATTTAGGTCTAGCTTTAAGTATTTGTATCTACATTTTATTTATTGGGAACTAATCTATTTTTAACTATTATACATAATTATTACGCAATAAAATTAATTTATTGGGAACTGATACAATTTGTGCGCTAATAAAATATATCAATGTAAGCTGATCGATTTTTAAATTAATGACTTAATAAATATTGTAAACAATACGTTAATTTAGTCATGGAATTTATAAATATTTATATTTGAAAATAAATAAAGTTTTTGAAAGAATTTGTGAGAATTTAACATATAAAATAAGAAGTCATGAACAACAATTTAGTATTTTGGTAAAATTCTATAACATTTAAAATGCTAAATTAAATAAAAATTTCGTTAATTTAAGTACAAAAATTTTAAAAAATTGGGGAAGTAAATAAAATTCTAAACATGTTTATAAATAAATTATGATCCACTTGCAAAAGCTACAGTCGATTTTGCTCTGAAATTATACCAAATTAATATACCACAAAACATTAAAATATACCAAGTGCGATGTTATTCTAAAAATATATCAGATTAACATACCGCACATATACTAAAATATACCAACATCTATATTTCATATAGTTCTACAAAATATACTATAGAGTACAAAATATACCAGATTCAGAGACAAAGCAGCTAAGACCCGAAAGAAAAAATACTGATAGATTGCTCTAATCGAATTTATATTGTTTTTTTATATTTAATATTAAAATATTTTGATTTCCATTTTAATAAAAATCTATCATATAACATATCTATGTTGATTTGTTTCCTATACAAATATTTAACAACTCTAATTAAATTGGTATTAAAACACCTCTAAGGAATTATCTCAATTGTTGTGTTTGCTTTTTTTATTTCAATAAAATAACGAAGCAATTAATTTTAACGACCCACTTATTTTTAGACATTTTGCAAACTAAATGTTTATTTTCAAACACTTAATATAGGTAAAATATTTATTTTTAGTTATACAGCATTCATTCAACATTTATTCAGCATTTATTTTTAGATTTTAAATGCCATCGATTTAAAGCTGCGCCATATTAATAAAGCAATTATAGACAGCAAGAATAAATAAGAAATATGTTCATTCAACTATTTTTAATAGCACAGTGTCTTAACTTTTAAGATAAGCTAAACATTTATTTTTGCATATGACAAATTGATTGTGGAACTATTTTTATATTCGAAATGAAAGTGATTTTAAGCTGCGCAATATTAATAAAGCAAGACTGCAAGAAAATACTTTCTTAAATGAACAAAAAAAAATATATTAATTGAATTGCTCTCAAAAGGCAAACATTTATTTCTGGATATACCAAATTAATTCAACAACTATTTTTGTACATAAAATTCCATTGATTTTTAGCTGCGTCATATTAATAAAGCAGTCATAACAAGCAAGAAAATTGCTACAGGTGAGTGTTCTCAACTGTGCTCCATAAAAGCAAAACAGTGTTATATTATTCTAAAAATATACTATATATATATAGTACCAAAATTTGCTATAAGTTACAACATATAATTTGTATATTGATATACTAGTACATTCAAAATATACTACAAAGTTGAATTTTAAAAATATACCGAATTAATATATCAAGGAGAAATGCTAAAATATACCGATGGCTGTAATTGGTATAGTTTTATTAAAAAAAAAAAAAAATACCGAAAATTCTAAAATATACCAAAGGCTGTAAATTATATAGTAATATTTAAAAAAAACACATAAAATACAAAAATATACCAAGGGCTGTAATTGGTACAGTAATATTTAAAAAATACCGAAAAATACTAAAATATGCCGATGACTATCATTTGTAGATTAAAATATACTTTAGAGTTTTAGTATTCCAAAAATATACCAAATAAATGTGCCGCAAATGTACTACAATATACCGAAGTCAGTAATTGGTATATGGATATACTACTACATTTCAAATATACCTTGAAGTGCAAAATATACAGAATTAATGTCACTAAGTCACAAATTATCGTAATTTAAAGTTTTTTTTAATCTTTTAAATTATATGCAAATTAAATAATTTCGTCGAGTTCGAGTTAATATTTAAAATCTGTTAAGCATTTATTATTTGAATTGACTTAATTAACATAATTATATTTAAAGCTCAACTGCCTATCAATAACTCTATTATGAAAAGCCAGAAAATATTTTCTCAATGAAATCCAAATACGTTCATTAAACAATACTCAATAGCAAATTGTGTTAATCCCTCCAAAATTTGTCGACAGACATAAATCCATTTGACATAATGCAATTTAGCCATAAAGACACAATTGGCTTATTAAGTTGCCTTGTAGACTATTTAAATAAATTGCTAAATAAATGCGCCAACAGTTTGTGGCGAGTGTAAAACAATTTCAGTGTGCTCATACAACAACGAATTTAACGATATTGTTGTTGGTTGTTATTCTAATAAACAATTTGTTATTTGGGCGGGCAAAAGGCGATTACATAATAGCTGTCCGCAGTCGGACAGTTGTTGGCACACAACTTATATGTGCGAGACAGCTAGATATAAAAGATGTATTGCTAATTTTTGGCAAATAAACCAGATGACAAATGTGTGTATGTGTGTGTGCGAGAGACAAAAGCCAAAAATCGAAATACCAAAAAACCGACAACCAAAACGTGTTGTCAATAAAATTCGCCAAAGTCAACTAAAGAGGGGAGACGAGTTGGAGAAGAGGTTGACTCTGGGTCGTGGCATGCGTGGGACGACGCTCTCAAAATCATCAACAGAGATACAACAACAAAAAACTAACATTTAGTTATTTTTCAGGAAAGAAGAAAACAAAAAAACAAAAAAAACGAAACACGACGAAACAAACAAACAAAAACTCGAAATTGAAACTCGAAAACCGGCTTGAAACATTTTTTTCATCTCTCTTTTTGTTTTTGACTTTGTTGTGCTGTTAGTTTTTTTATGATTTTGTGTGTTTAATTTACGGTTGACTGCTTAACGCATTTGCACCCGCAAGCGAGCGCAAAGAGCACGTCACACATTACGTATACGCAACGTTGTCGCCGAGCAGCGTTAAAACGCATTTAGTTAATCGAGCAAAGGCTTTTAATAAATATGTTTGCTGCTTCGTACATTTGTTGTCATAATAGCCAATAAACCAAATACACACACACACACCCACACTCGCACACATACACCCTCTCACACACACATTGAAACACTTGGCAGTCACTTGAATGACACACAAATGTTTTATGGCCACAGCAACTCCTTTTAGCTTTTGCCTTTGGCAAGTAAACCATTCACACTCACACTCGCACTCACACTTATTCACTCTCACCACTCATTCTCTCTCTCACTCACACACACTCACTTGGCCTGCTTCTTGCTTCTTGGCCCCACAAAATGCATTTCTAATTAAGTTAATTGCGGCAAATGCTAAACTTAAGTCACTAACCTAAATTAATAAAAGGCTGCGCAACGGCCATATGACTGCTATTTATATGAGTACGAATGAGTGCGAGTGTGAGTGAGTGCGGTGTGAGTGTTTGGGTGTGAGTGCGATTGCCTAGCAGGTCGTAAGTTGGCATTGTAACTGTTAACTTGTCCCTACAGAAATCGAGCTAAGCGGAAAATTCAATTGGGTTCGATAAGTAAGCAAGCTTTAATGTTAATTAATATTGAAATTTATTTTATTTGATTTTTTTAATGTGCTTAGATACATAAGAATGTAATTTAAATTAAAATTTGTTAATAGGCTTACGTTAATAATAATTTGAATTTTGACTTTTATTAAGTCTAGTATATATCATATTATCTCATGTAATGTACTTTAAACATAAGCTCATAAATGAAAATAATTAAGCTAATACTTCAAAATTATTCAAAAATAATTTTAGCTACACTTTGCTCAAAATTATTAGAAAAAAAATACACATTAGAAAAATCCAAGACTTTTTATTCTATGTACATATTTAATGTGCTTTTAAAATCTCGTAAGTTTTTTCCACTTTAATAACTTTAAAAATATTCATTCTACCATTTAAAATAATTATCTGAACATTTATCATTTTTGTGACGCTTTTTCATTGCATGCATTCATATTTCAAGAACAAAGACTGTAAATTAAGCTATTGATTAATTGTTGTTTTTTTACAAATACTTTTCATTTCATAAATTAACATAATTTGTAGAGTTTCCGCTCTGATTATGTAAAATTTTTAAAATTTAATTCAAAGGAATTTCTCATTGTTTAATGTATGTAAAATAAAATCAGCTTCGGATTAAGCAAGAAAAAATCATGCTTTAACTTAATCAATTCAACATTAGAACTTGATAAACGAATGTTAGCGAAGGACGAAGGACGTTCAGAGCTTTATTTTCTGAGTAACTAAAAAATTATTTAAGTACTTTTGGTTTAATTTGACATATTGCAAAAACAGTTTTAAGCTTAATCAAGAGCTAAAGTTTCGATTCGGATTAAGTGCAAGCTTAAAGCTCTTGGATATTCAGAATTAAATAATGTATATATGAGGGTTTTGAGTGTCTAAGAACTAAAATCAATTTAAAGCTGATACAGAAACTAAAGATGCCTCTTCGATCGCTTGTAGGGTATCAAATGTGGCTGCGTGTTGCGCGTCTTGTTGTAATTTCATTTAATAACTGTTTTGTTGTTGTTTATGAAACATTTGCCGACGGCTGTCGCTTCATTTCACACACCAACAACAACAACAACAATAGGAACGACAACAAGAACATCCCACACACACATATACATATACACACACATAAATACACACAAAACCGGAAGTAAGGAGCGCGCGTGTGTTGTCGGACCGGCAGCCAGGACAAGGCGACATGCGGCGATTGTTGGTCGAGGGGAGGAGAGAGAGAGAGAGGGAGAGGGGAAAGGGAAGAAGAGGAAGAATAGGAAGGCGGGGAGCGGGACAATTGGACGATTGGGCGCCGCCTGCGGTGTCAACGATGCCATTGGGTTTGGTTCAGTTCAGTTCGGTTCGGTTTGGTTTAGTTTGGTTTATTGTTCCACTTTTCATGTCAAAGTTATTGTAATTGTGTTAAGGCATTTCCCGTGTATATCCTACACACACACACAGACACACACTCGCACACACATACACACACACACACACTCTTTTATACGCTGCGAACTTTTAGCTATAAATAAAAATCGGAGCAGAGCCGCGAGCTGTAAGAGGCAGAGACACTTGTTTGACTTTGGCTCAGGCGCCATGTTTGTTGTCGCTCTCCCACACTTGCACCCACAACACACACACACACACACACACACATATACACTCGCTCTCGCTCTCTTTGCGCTGCTTCCTTTACTTATGCCGTTGTGTCTATGTATTTTTTAACGCACATCATTATCATTCCGTTTGTGTTTTGAACCGGCGCTCAGCAGCTGAGAGCAGGCAAAGCACAAAACAGAGAGAGCAATAGCAACTCAGTCGCTCTATCTCGCTCTCGCCAAGGAATAAAAGCTTTCGCCTGCTGTGCTGTCGTTTTGTTTTGTTTCCTTTGCCTCTCTTCTGCGTTTCGCTTCGCTCTCTTTGCTGCTCTTGTTGAATTTTGTTAGATTTTTGTGTGGGTTGCGTTGAGTGGTATATAAGCCTGTGTGTGTGTGTGTGAACGATATGTTTGCATGTTTGTGTGTGTGTGTGTGTTTTCTCTGCGAGCACAAATAACAAAAGGATACAACAAACTCGGAACAGAAAGTTTTGACACTTTTATACTTGGCTTGCAGCGACCCGAAACCAGCCCAATAACCTGCACCCCCAACCCCCTTTGACGCCCTACGTTGAGCATGACAACCCCTACTCACTTTTGTACCCTCTTCAAGCTGTTCTTTGGGGTGTTTAATGGAGCCTTTCGCTTTGTTGTTTTTCCCACCCAAAAATAAAAAAAAGAAAAACGAAAACGAAAACTCAAACACACAAGTTGCTCTCGTGTGTGTTTGTGTGATATAGAAATGGAAATGGAAATGGGTCTATTTGGGGCTAATATTATAGTAACTTATGATATTCATATCGTATTATTGCCTCAAGGCAAAACAAACCTCGTTGTTGTCGCTTGGGAAATGCTCTCAAGATTTTTCTTTGATTGTTCTTCCACATCGTTAGAGCTAGAGATAGTAAAAAAAAAAAAAATAATAATGGGGGACTAACCTTTAATTCGTAACATTTATCTATTTATTTTTATGAAGTGTGCTCGAGTGGGCTGAATTTATTAAGTTATTAGCCACAATTCAATAAAATAATAACATATTATTATGGTATGATTATCATACAAGAGAATGTCAATATTATTGTTTTTTCCCGCATTGAAAATAGCCCGACTCCGAAGCGATTGTTATTTATGTATGCTTATATGATCCTTAATGAAATACCAAACATATACCACATTGAACCTTAAGTAACTCAGAAGTTTCTTGTTCGATTTTAGTAAAATTTTGAGGACACGTCGATTAAAGCAAATTAAATATAATTTTTAAAAATTGTTAGTTTACCTTTTATAGTTCATGAGATATGTACATTTATAGATAATGCAGAAAGTAAAGATTAAGTTTCTTTATGTATGTGACTTTATTACTGGGATAAAAAACACATTATATTAAAACTTTAAGTTTATTTTTAGATTATTCCTTAATAATTAAAATTTCTGGATTATTTTAATAATAATAACAAAGCTAAGTAAACAATACTGATTAATACGGTACGAATAACACCTAAATATTCACTTCAATTAGTTAATTATTTAGAAAATGATTTATTATTATTATTTTTAATATATATTTTATTTTTGTATTATTTATTTATTTACTTTCCAATCAAATACATTTTTCAACTTATTATTTTCTCTAGAATACACAACTGTTTAACTAATAAATTGTAAATTGTATTGTAAATTGTCCTTGTAAATTATCCTTTTAATAATCTTTAAATTTCATAGCCCAATAAAACTAATAAAAACACTTTCAACTAATTAAAAAACGATGCAAATATAGTCAAATTATTCTAAAAATGTCACTGAATAGGAAACTTCGGTAAATAGCAGACAAAAATGTGTACAAAAAGTCATCAAAAAGTTAATTAAAACAATGACATAATAATGTGTCAAAAATAATGCTATGCATAGCACGACTTCCATTAGGGGAAGGGAGTGGTGGGGCGGGGGAGGAAGAAGAAGAAGAGGAAGAGGCACTTATCAAACATAATAAATCAAAATGCAGCGTTAATGTAAATGGTTTATTACGAAAACAAAAGCTAGAGTTGTGAACTGAGCTCAGGTTGCGGTCGAGTGCAATCATTCCCTCCCCCCTCCCATCCTCCTTCACTCCACCACCCCTCTTCAGTCCACCAGTCAACACATGGATCAACAGAGCAAACCACCAGAGACAAGCGACTGCGACGTCAGCAGCGCGACAGGCAGAAGCAGAAGAACAAACAGCAATTCCGAAATGAATTTCATTTTACAAATATATTAACAACTTTGCCCAACAACAACAACAACTACAAGAACGGCAACAACAAAAAGCACAGCCAACATATGGAAATGGAAATACGACGAAGCACAGCGACACTGCAGCCTCACACCGTTCATATGTAAATACACACTCGCATACTCATATGTATATTCGTTTGAGTGTGTGTGCGTCGTCGCCCCATCACACTTGTAGGGCAGGCAGCGGCAGAGCATTTATGCCAGCGGCAGCGCTGTCGGCAAAGCGTACACAACAACAACAAAAAAAAAAACACAAAATGAAAAGCACAAAAAGCGTAACGCGACGACAGCGACGCCAACAGCAGCAGCAGAGCAACAGCAGCAGCGCCACCACCAACAACAGCAACAACAATCAATTGGCAATCTGTCCCACTGAAAAAACAATTGCACAGACCTCTACACACACACACACACGTACACTGAATCACTCGAACTTGCACTCGACTCGACTCGACTCACACACGTGCGCCGTTACTCGTGAGAGCTTGAGAGAGTGTCGTCGACTCGCTCAATTTCAGTGTTGTCGTGCTGCTGCCAAGCAATGTTGCCGTGCTGCAGCGCTCATTCTCACACTCTCTCGCTCTCTCAAAACTGGTCACTCTCTCTCATGCTACGCTCTCAGTGTCGAACTCGCTCATTTGCTGGTCGAGCGACCGCCAGCCAACCAACCAACACCTCCCGATCCCCCCTGACGACCAACGCATAACAAAAAGCCAATTTTGTTACTTAAATGTTTACGCTTGTGTTTATCTTTTGTATTCGGTTTCTTATTAGGTTCTCATCTCGTTCTCATCGTTTAACAATTTGAGATATGATGGGAGCACCAGCAGCGGCAGCAGAGCTTCGGCTCCACAACTGGCGCTGCTGGCAGCGACGTCGACGTTTGTTTGCCTTGGTATGTGTAAGTAAGTAAGTACGTATCGCCTGTGGTTTTGATTTTGATTTTTGTTCTGCTGCCGCTGCTGTTGCTGCTGTTGTTGCTGGCTGGCAGAGGCAGAGGCAGCGACGCGACGCTGTGCGTTGTTGTTTTTGGGGGGCTTTTGCTAATGAGTGTGATTTAGACTTGTCGAGCTGGTTTATTATTTTGCGGTGTTTGCGCTCTTGTTGCTGCTCATTGCTGTCGCTGTTGTTGTGTTGTGTGCGCTTTTGTGTTGTGACCCCTCCGCCCCCTCTTTCTGATGTTGCTGCTGCTGCTGCTGTTGGCGTCGACAGCGGTTGGGCTGTGGTTTTGTATTTAGATTAAACAGTTTTGACAGCTTCCAAATTGTTAATCTAGATTGTGTAAAATCATTGAGTTAATTATTTTTGCAAATTGATCAATATTTTGTAATTCGATTATTATAAGCTTACAGCGATTATTAATTTAATTTGTCACAATTTGCAATTAAAAATATTGTAAAAAAGGAATTTAATTAATTTATGAACAATAATTATTGTACATTATAAAACGCACAACAAAAAAAAAAAGAACACAACAAAATATTAAAGTCAATTTGCAAAATGAGAACGCTTCGCTTGCTTCGGTTTGATATGTTAATGTGTACAAATGTGCATACACAAACATACGCAAAAACACTCACTCATACACACACACATACTCACGCGTACTTGCGCGCATTGTAAGCTCTGTGTGAAAAACATGAATCCAGCGCTTTGCGGTCGACGCTGAGCATAGCACTCGCTCTCTCTCATCGTTGTCGTTGTCGCTGTCGACGGCGCCGCTGTCGCTACAGGGATTAAGCATGACAACGACAACAGCAACAACGTCAACACACAACGATGACGATTGCGATGCCGAGATGCCGAATGACCAGGCGAATGTCGGCATGTGTGTGTGTGTGTGTGTGTTTGTGTGAGGTGAAGTGGGGGCACAAGGTAGCATGCAAAAAGTAATTGGGAGCAGAAAGAGCAATAACAACACAGCAAACTAACAGCGCAGGCAGCGACGTTGGCGCGCAAGGTGGCGGCAGCATTCACAACACGCAACAAGTTCGATGCAACCTGCTGCGAAGCACGCTCTCTCGCTCTCTCTCTGTTTGGCGCTTGGCTCCATCTCACTCTCGTATGCCAATTTGTTGCGCTCTCTTTAGTCGAATCGCTCGGTTCGCTGGTCGCGTGTTGCTTCATAATTTCTGGGCTGTTTGTTTGTTTGTTTGTTTGCGGGACGCGAGCAATTGGGGGGTCATACACACAGACACACACACGCACACATACACACGGACAGAGAGAGGCATGGCGAAGGCACCAACATACTGTCAGTCATTATTTAGCGTACGCGAGAGAGAGCGAGAGAGTGGGTGGTGCTGTGTGGACTGTTGGGTTGGGTTGGGGGGAGGTGGAGGGCACCATGAAAGCTTCGTGTCGCAGTCGTCGGCAGTTGTCGGCTACGCTTGTCTGTTAGTATCTGTGCGTGTGTGTGTGTGTGCTTGAAACATATTGAGCAAACAAGTTCGCAGCTTCTGAGCGACGTCGCGACGTCGTTGACTGGAGATGGGGCGGAGGGCGGCAGTGGGTGGCAGTCATCGGAAGTCAATGTAACAACAAACATGCAAACACTCGCGAGCACACACACATACATACATGAGCATGCATACGTTTACATACTGTGAATGCGTGTGTGTGTGAACGCTCTCGTGTGGAGTTATTTAAGCTCTCTTATTATTTCATTTGTCGCTTTTAGCTTTTGTCTTTCGTGTTGCTGTTGGCGATGTTGTTGTTGTTGTTGTCGGACTGGGTGGCTGTTTAACTGCTTTGTGTGTTCGCTTGCTTCGTTGGCTACAAAAAATGTGGTAATGTGCGAAAGTCCTTTCGTCATGCTCACCGCACGCTGCCCGCTGCGCCTGTCAAAGCTGCTGCTGCTGCTGCTGTCGCTGCTGCAGCGCTGTCGCTGTCGTTGGCGTTGACGTTGACTGCGTGTGCGCTTGTTTGTTATTGCTTTTGCTTGTGAATTTGATTTTGCTTACAAGTTGTTTCTTTTTTTCGCGTATCCCTTGTATTTTTTTTCATCGCTTCTTTTATTTTTATTTTTTTGTTGCCCTGTGTTGCGTTTGCTTTGTTTGTTTGCGCTTTGCGTTTTTGTCGGTTGCCGGCAGCGACGGCTGCGCTGCTTCGACTACTGCAGCAGCGGGCAGTCGTATTAAAATGTGTGTGTGTGTGAGTGGGTGTTGTGTGGGTGATGATGGCGACGGGGGAGACGGGAGCGAAGTGAATATTTGACAATGTTTAGATTGTTAGACGATTTATTATGACAAGTCCTGTTAGCCTGAAGAGCTTTCAGTAGGTAAATTAAGCTTTTTGACAGCGCGAATGCGCTGCATAAATTTACTGTTAAATAAATATGTACAAAAGTGTGAATACAATTGATATTTGTTTGCAAGCGGAGCACCCTGTATAATTGATTAGGTTATTTCAGTTTTGATTTTAAACAGTATTTTAAATGCAAGTCGTGAGACAATTTAATAATAAAGTTGATTTTAAGCAGCAGGAATTCTTAGAAGCACAAATACAAGTGACAATTATTTGCTCAATTACACACCCTGTATACGATAAATCATTTTTAGTGTGCATAACTTTATTGATTCAAGCTTTTTAAATAAATATAGCCAAGTTTATATATTGGTATTATTTATACATAATGAGATACTCTGTTTACTTGAGTAGATTAATTGAAGCTTCCACAATAATTAGTCTATATATAAAAAAAAAAACAATATCAAACAAAAAGTAATATTTTGACATATAGAAAGATATACGATTAAAATTACTTATACAAAAGAGAAGAACAAATACGTAAACCATTAATTTTGAATGACATTTTAAGTAGTTTACAGCACTTGTGACAATTTTGTCCACACACCCTGTATAAAGGTCAAATCTAAAGTTAATTTATTATATTAATAATTGGTTATTGTAACTAATTTTTGATTTTTTGAATATTTTTCTATTCAGTATTCCCTGAATTTAGTTCTTTTGACAATTCCTTTCATCATAAGCGACACCCTGTATGCGAGCTCAGGTGTGATGCGTCACAAATAAAGAAACCATTTATTTTGAATAGAATGTTAAGTAGCTTGTAGCATTTATGAACATTTTCTGCACATTAAAGGACACCCTGTATAATCAAAAATATTATTATTAATATTAGTTGGTTATAGTTACTAATTTTCAAAAAAGTATTTTATTCTGCAACTCTCCGTCTTTTATCATCTTAAACACCGTGTATTTTCACTTGTAACGATATCTCCCACCACCAGCGACACCCTGTATGCGAGCTCAAATCAGGTGTGATGCGGCTTGTAATGCTTCCCCTGCAATGTGTGTGCTCACTCGCACATTTACACTCACACACACACACACACACACACACACACACACACACTGGCACGCAACATCAAATCCTGCGTTTCCCCCTCAAACCACCCAAAAGCTAACCCACAAAAATCTGTCAGATACCACAAAATAAAAAAAAGGAGGCAGCAGCAGCAGGAGAAAAAAAAAACTGTTAGCAAAGCTTTCCACGTATTGTTAACGCATTTTATCACCAACGCGTGGCTGATTGGATTCCAAGGGGGAAGGAGAAGGAGGACAGAGGAAGAGGAAGCAGAGTGGGCATTGTGTTTGTGTGTGTGTGTGTGCGTCTATTGCGAGGGTGACCGATTTGGGGGTTGGGCTGATTGGGGACTGATTGGAGAGTGGTGAGTCGGGGGAGGGAGGTTGGGTTTTTGTTGCGGCAGTCATTTCAGCGGTTTTTGTGGGTCATTTTCTGTTGTTGCTATCAATTTCGCTAGCAGATATGAACACATTCACACAGACACACACACACACGCACACACACAGAGACACGCATAAATGTGTTTTTGTGTATTGTGCTTAAAGCTTAGCGCATGAAATTTGCCAGCTGCGTGGAATTGTTTATTGATCAATTGGTTTTGCTGCAAAAGTACAGGCTCTTAAGCACAGCTTGGCGCTCCACTTGCCATCCACACTCGCTCTCTGTCTCTCTCTCTCTCGTTCTGCTTCTCCTCCTCTCCCACTCTCTTGAGTGCGCTCTCTTGATTTGTTTGCGCTCATTGCGCTCTGTTTGTGGCTGGGATAACAGGTTTTCAAACAGGTCTCTCGGGTCTTCATTGCTTACGCTTCTCTTTCCCTTCTACACCCCCCACACTTCTTTGTCGTGCGCTCTCTGTCTCGCACTTGGCTGCTGTTGGGCGAGATCAGTCGCCGATATTGTTCACACATTTGCTTTAGCTGCCGCTGTCGCTGCTGCTGCTGCTGATGGTGGCAGCGCAGTCGCATCGCTTCGCTTCTTGTTTGTTGGTGTTTACGTTGATTTTATCGCAGGCGTAGCGCGTTGCATTGTCTTAATTTGTGAGCTTTCGTGCGCTGCGCTGCGCTTCGCTCTCATTCCCCTCTCCATCCCTCTCTCTACTATTTCTTCTGGGTCTGCGATGCGTTTGTTTTGATCTTGGCGAGTGCAAAGCTATTTCAAATGCGCCTCTTCTAATGGTCGAACTCTAACAGGTTTGATCCGGCTGCGGCTGCTGCTGCGCTCGCTTGTCTCAAATGACAAATTGCCGCCTTACCAACCGATCATCTGATCATCTGATGATCTGTCTTTGTCTCTGCCACCATAATTGGCAGCCACGCGCCTCTGTCGCAGTCGCTGTCGCCGAAGCAGCTCGTGTAATCGAGCAGAGCTTTTTTTTATGATACCCGCTATTCAAGTGGGTAGAAGGCTACGTTGACTTTGTGTCAACTGAATATCATCCATCTTATATGTGAATGCCAATGAAGTACAGTATGATCTCGATATGTGAGAAGCTCATTAATTAGAAATGCTCTGAATCTTTTAAAAATTGGTTTAAAGCTTAGAATTAAATGAAAGGAATCTTATGTTCTATTTTATAAAGTCAACAAATTCAAGTTATGTGTTACGCTTTGTGATGGATTATTTAAATAAATAAAAAATAATTTATTAAATATTTTTAAAATATGTGTTCATCGTTAAAAAAAGGTCATCAAATTTGAGTTTTTCAGATATGAAAATGACTTTTAAAATACAGCAATTTGCGAGTTTTAATCAAGTCAGTTATTCGTGAAATTCTTTTGTAGTTTAAAAATCTTGGGCAATATATTGTTTTAATTGTATTGGTCACACTTATTTTCTTAGAAGCGGAGAGTAAATATTTTTAAGTCATTATTTTCTAATTAATTCTTTAGAGAAACATCAAGATCAAGATCATCAAGATTCGTATTCCTGAAAAATTCCATTACAATCTTTTAAAAACAACTTTATATACTATATGGTAAGCTTTTATTGCGTTGGTCACACCTCTTGAAAAGGACCGTATTTTTATGTAACATCTTGTAAATCCTTTAAGAAACTAACTTAATTTGTATTTCCAAAATTTTTTTTAAATTATTGCTTTGAGAAAAAGTTTAAATATAAGTAGTTGATCAGTTTTTATTGCTTTGGTCACACTTATTTAAAAAATGGGGACTTCTTGGAGGCGTTTCTTTTTTTGTTAATCCTTTCTCTATATCCGAAAATTGCATTATTTTTTAAGGAACAAGTTCAAAAATCAAATGCAGATGATTAGTTTTTATTGCGTTGGTCACACTTATTTTCCAACTAGAGGGTCGTGAATATCTATTAGTCGAGCACACCCTACGGATGCCTGTAGCTTTCGTGTTTCAGTTGTTTTTTTGCTAGACTGCAGCGTTGCTTAATCAGTTTTGACATTAATTTGAGTGGACGATTCCCTTTTTGCTGGCCATTCATCAGTCTCCTCCTCGATTGCTGTCGCTGCTGGTTGTGCTGCTTCTTATGCATGTCACAGGCTGTAAGATTATCCACTTAAGTGCTGTCCACCCCAAGTGACAATTGTCATTGTCATTGTCGTGGTCTTGGTCGAGGTCTTGATTGTTGCTGTTGTTGTTCTTGTTGTTGTTGTTGTTGTTGTCGGTTGTCGCCTTGTAAATCATTGAATTTGCTGTGTGTTTTGACAGCCCGCCGAATGCTTAATAATATTTAACAATAATTGTCTGAAATTGACTCATAAATTATACGAGACGTCGCCATGTGTCAGATTTTGTTCACTTTATGGATATAAATATGTTTGCTCTGCTCACACACACACACACACGCACACATTCACTTACACAAATGCAACTGCAAATCGCACTGAGAGAGAGCCTTACACGCTCTCTTTCGTTCTCTCTCTCTCTCTCTTTGCCTCATCATCCTTTATTCGTGCACTTGCTGAATGCTCTCTGACAAGGCGCTGACATTTTGTGCTCAGATTCAATTTCAATATTGCCTTTCGTTGATTGATTGAAAAGGCGCAAAAGGCGAACGAGTTGAAACGCCGCGAAGATTGATCATAACCAGTGACAGCGAGAGAAAGAGAGAGACATAGTCAGAGAGAGAGGGGGACAGCAAGTGTGAGTGCGCGAGAATTTTGGCAGATCAATCTATCAATCAGCGTTCAAGTGCTTAATAATGCATAATTATTCATTCAGATTTACACAAATTTGTCATCAATCCGCTTTAGAGCTTCAACTCTTAAAAGTGTTCAATTCGAGTGCCGATAAATTTGTGAACCCTTTCGATGGGGCACTAGAGGGTTAAGGCTGGTAATTACTACAAGTCCCATAGAGCGAATAATGATAATGATGAATACAGGAATGTTTGGAGACAGCTTAATTATTTTTTTTATTAATTTGTTAAGTTATATTGACAGCTGAATTCTTGGTAAAGTTCTTTAATATTCTACATCCATTATTATAAGGTATATTTTAAAGAGTTTTTATTTATTTAATTTGAATTCTTATAATATTATTATAAGGTATCTTTAAAGTACTTTATTACCTGGATTATTTTAGGATATCTTTAAAAGTGTTTAAAAGTGTTTTCAATTTAAATTTTAATATTTAAATTTTAGTGTAAAAAATTTCTTAAAATTTTGCATTTGTTTTACTTTGATTTATTTAATTTAAATTCTTATAATATTATTAAAGTATTTCTACTTATGTAATTTCATTTTCGCGACGAAATTATAAAAAAAATTATTATGTTTTAAATATAGATAGATTGTACATTTTAAAGGGCTTAAATATATTAAATTACGAATTCAGTAATTTCATAAATTTTTAAACATGTTTTATTTTTACTATTTTAGTAAATGGGAAATAAATTATAATGGTAAATCTAAGAAGAAAACTTTTTAAGGAGCTGGGAAAGCTAATGTCGAGATCTTCGGAAGCTTAGATGATAATATTTTATAATATGTACATTAAAGTTCGTTAATTTATTATTTTTGCATAGAGTGACTAAATTATAAAAACATATTTATTTGGTATATTATATATTTTTTTAATTTAGTTGTTTCTCCTAATCCTAAAGATAGTAAATATTATTTATTTTACTAAGTTGAATATCGTTTACAATACTAACTCTAATTTCAAATTCACATCAATTTAGAGCGCTTCGAATGCTTCTTAATTTAATTATATGAAATCTTTTAATCTTTGTTTTGTGTTAAAGCAATTAAGTGTATGTGAAAAAATAGTCAATATATGTATATACTTAATTCTGTTTTATTATTTTCAAACATATATGAAGTACTTCTTATATAGAAATCATTGCTGTTTGTATTTGGTTTGATAACATAAAAAAGATAAGAAAACTTTTATATCTGAGTAGAATTCTTTAGAATATCTGATGACAGGAAATAATTATTAACAGAAATTTTTGTTGATTGTATTTTTGTTTTATATCGTAATAAATGATAAGACAACTTTCATTTGTGATAAGAATTATAATAGAATATTTTGTTTCCTCTCTTTTAGTTACAATCTGTCTATTTTACGAATAAGTAAAATGTATAATTAATCTTATCAGTCGATGGCCTTAATTGCTAGCACTCCCTTTTTTTTAGTTATTCTATTATTTTGTATAATAATTAACATGTAAATAAATAAATATAATTAATATTCAATTAACAGAAATATCAGTTATCCAGTTAGCCCTGCTTTATATGTAAGATAGAATATTGGACAAAATATTAAAATTGAAAAGCTAACTCAATGATTCTGAAAGTAAAGATTCTCCACACTTACTGTAGAGTATTGAAATCACAACTGCGCCTAAAAAAGGTTCGTAAAATCGGGGAAACAATGGAGCTAATGGGTGGAAAACAATGTCAAGCGAATGGGAAACAGACAAAGGCAAAAACTATTGCACAATTGTCAATTCAGAATAACACAATAACAAATTGTGTTTAAGTTCATTTTAGGAGTCGACATCGCGACGAGTTTTTGCGATAATCAGGCAAAAACGAAGCGTGTGGCAAATGCAAATACAAAATTTAAATGATAGAGAGGGAGAGAGAGAGAGAGAGATGGAGAGCGAGGTTAGAGCGAGAGACGATGACAGAGTCGATTAGCGATTAGTCTAAATAGCTGAAGGTCAGAGGAGGGAGGAGGAGGAAGAGGTAACTCATTTAAATGAACTGCAGTTGTGGGCGGGGGGCGTGGCGTGACAACAATCTCACACACGTGCCACATTATGCAAATGATCTTTTGTAGACCTGTCACAAGTTCAACACTTTAGCGCACATTAGCGTCGCAGCAGCCGCCACGCCCCCACCCCATTCGCCTACGCCCCCATTTTGAGACTCGGCCTTGTGTTGCATAAAATATTCACATTTTAATTAAGTGGCATAAAATTGATATGGAAATCATTTACAGAGCAACAAAACGCTTAGAAAAATGCACAAAATATTTATGGAAATAACAAATAAATTAAAATAACTGTAGAAACACGCATGTTATACGTCTGTATGTGTGTGTGTGTGTGTGTGTGTGTGTGTGTGTGGAATATGTTAATGCGGTCAGTACTAAATCATAATTTGTCAACAATTTCATTATGCTAAATAATTTACTTTTGTTTTTTATGCGCTTTTGTTTGCTGTTGTTGCGGTTCAGAGTTTCTGTTTATTGTTATTCGTATTTTATTATTATTTGTCAATGCTCTGGAATTGTTATTAAGTCATTAAGGGGAGTATTATAATACCAGCAATTTATTTGATTACCCAAAAAGTGTTCTATAAAATTTGATTAGCATTTTATTAACTATTTTGTTTGAGAATTTATCCAAAACAATTTAAATACAAAATAATTTATTAAAAAAATAGATATTCTATTTGAGAATTAAAAACAAACCTAATTTAAAATTAAAAAAGCATATCTTAAAAAATTTAATGTATATTTTTCAATAATTTATTGGGAAACTTATAAAAAAAACAAAAATTTAAAGGTATTTATAAGTTATAACCATAAATTGAATTAACATTTTTTTTTTAAATTAAACAAATCATAACATATCAAAGTTTTTCTGTTGAATAGTTTAATAGAGAATTTATTAATATATATTTATATTTTTATTGTTTGATTAATATCATAAATTGAAATAAAAAAGATTTAAGAAAAAATATTTATATTTTAAATCATTTTATTAACACTTTTATTTAAAAAAAAATGGGGAAAAATTAATTTTTGATTTTTATAATAAAGTTTATTATACAATATTTATATTTTCAATAATTTTATAAAAAAATGTGTTTAATAGAATGGAATGGAAATTTATTTGATGATTTCAAAAAATATTTTCTAAGATATTGGTATTATATTCTATTTTTTAGTAATGTAATTTGATGAAAAGTATAAAAGTTTATTTGATAGGTTAAAGGCTACAAAATTTTATTATCTTTTAAGTTATTTTTGTAAAGCTTATGTAAAACATTTTCAATCATAATTAAAGAGTTATTTCTTTAATTAAAGTTATGGTTTTTTTTTCTCGAAATTAATACTTCTATTTGTATGTTTTATATTCAATTTATATTGTTTCAATATATATATATGTTATATGTATGTCTTTACCTAATTTCTGAATTATTAATCTTTAACCTAATTTCTGAGACTTGTATTCCGAATTTTTTAACTATTGTTTTTCTTTAACTGTTAGTTTAAACTACCATTTATTTATTTTATTTTTTTTTGCTTACATAAAATTATTTTTATTATTAATGGATATCTTGTAGTCTTCTACTCCCAATTTGAACTATCATTTTTTCCAAACATTGTTTCGAATTTTCCATTTGGCTGATTGTGATGGTTTTCGGGTCGCTTCTTGTTACGCTCATTTGTTGTTGTTGATGTTGTTGTTGCTGTTGTGTTTTGTGGCTTCTTTCATTGTTCGGTTTTGCAGTTTGTCAGTTTTATAAATTGTATCTGTCAGATACGCGCTCATTAGCATTGAAATCGCATTCATTTGCCCAGCTCCAAATGCAGCGCAAAATGTTATTTTGCTTCCAAGTTTCACATGATCAGCTTGTTTTCAATTTATTGTTTTTAGTTTTTGTAGTTTTATGTTGAATGAATAAAACAAAAATTTCCATCGCCAAATGGCGTGCAGAAAAATTCGAAAACCTTCAAAAACAAATTGCCCGAAATGATTCAAAATGTTATTTTGACACATTTTTAGCTTGTCACACACAAATAGAGTTAATAATAAATAAATGCCAGGCACCAACAACTAAAACAACAGAACAACCCGAAGAAGAAGAAGAAGAAGATGAGCAACCAAAGAAAAGAGCAGAAGAAGAAAAACAAGTAAGAAAGCTACAATCGAGTGTGTTCGACTGAGAGATACCTATTCTCAATAAAAGCAAAAAGAATTGCGGAGTTGGCATTATAACAAACTAAGTTAATATACCAAAAAATAATGAATTATATCGAAATGTATGTTTTGGTATATTCTCAAACAAAAAATATCTTTATGGATCTAGCTGCCAATATACTAAATATACTAAATACAGTATCACTTCAAAATGTATATTTGGTATATTGTCAAAGAACTATATCTTAGAGTTTATCTCTAGTCTATTATCTAGGTGTCAATATACCAACAAATACTGAATTATACTGAATAATATAAAAAATGTTTATTAAGTATATTGTCAAAAAAATTGTATGTACATTTTATACTCTCTGAAATGTATATGTCAATATACTAAATTAGTATACCGAAAAATACTGAATCACACCAAAATGTATATTTGGTATATTGTCAAAAAAAAACTATATCATAGAGTCTAGGTCTGGTCTACTGTCTAGGTGTCAATATACCAAATTAATATACCAAATATACTGAATTATACTGAGTAATATATAAGAATTTTATTTAGTGTATTGCCAAACAAATTATGTCTTTATCTCTTATAGTCTATGGAATCTAGGTTTATATACCAAAATAACTGAATTACACCAAAATGTATATTTGGTATAGCTTAATGGGCGTTGAAGTAAGGCGCAAACTTATAATACCCTTCTGCCCTAAAGGGGAGCGGGTATTAAAAAACATATAAGTATATAGTCGACTGTGCGTTGAGCATTCATTCCCCTCGTAGAGAAAATACCACAAGAAATTGGGACACGTCAAAATATTTCAAATCAAAAGAACTTGAGACAATAAAGAACTAAAAATGAAAGCGGCTCGTTCTTAAAAATTTTTATAAGTATCTATCTATCTATCTATCGCTGATGCTTTTGATGTGTGTGTGTGTGTGTGTGTGTATCTGAAATGATGGCATTATTAATAAAGTGGCAGTTTAACAATTTCACAGCTTCTAAACAAATCTTCACACAACGGTGACATTTTTGTGTTTATTTTGTTAATAATATTTCTCATTTCTATTCGCTGTCTCCCTCGAACACCTGTTGTTCTTATCGTCAGCAAGCAAAGCATCTAAAAATATTCGAATGTTTGTTTGATTTCTCGTTGACAAATGTGTTCTATTTAGAGTTATGGCGCGTGTGATTTGCCACGCTATGGCCCCATCTATATAGATCCGCTTAGATATGACGGATTATCATCTATTCAAAAATTAAATCTCCGTGTCAGATTGCTCTTAATTATGCTTATTCGAGGCGTTCTCTAAACACACAAGAATCGATCATTAGCAACACAAAATTGCTGCTTTGATTTCGAAGGAATTCTTTTGGAATTTTGTGTTTAATTTTTTTTTTTTATTATTATCAATGGATTAACTGTTTCATGTATCAATTAATGCCAAGTTTTGTATATCTGTGTTGTATTACTGAATAATAACAATTCGCTTTAATTTTCCATATGCAAACAATTGTTGATTCTCTTATTTTATATTAGAATATGAATTAAATTTCCATACATTTCAGAATGTTTTCTTTGACTAAATGTAATTGTAAAGATCATAAAGTTCTTCATATAATTTAATGTAATTTTTAAGTTCCAATTCCAATTTTAGGTAATTCTGATCAGTTTGTTAACTACTTATTTTATTTTTATTATAATATATAAGATATTTATTTATTTGAAATATTTTATTTTACTTCAGTTGCAGCAAACATTTAATTAATTAATTTAATTATGTATAAATAATCTTCACGTACTTCTGAGTAATTCAGTATTTATTTTATGTACCGTTAAAAGAAAGAAAAGAAAAATTCGTCAATATTTTCTATTAAATTATTTGTGAAGATTCATTAAGATACCTTTTGATGTAAGCATTCGTAGTACTTTAAGTATTTTAATTTAATTTAATTTAAATTTGTTGTTCTTTATTCAAGATTACAAAACGGAATGCGGATGTGAACATAATAATGTTGCCAGAACATTAATATTTAAATCTTAATTATTCCAACACTCCTTACCTTTTCTAGAATCAATAACAGCTCTATTTATTTCATATATTTTTGATGAAAAAGGTTTCTAACCTTGGATGCAGCAATCTTTTTAGAATAAGAGCTTACCTTTGAGACTGTTCTAAAATAATAATCAATAATTAACTTCATGAATAAGATTGCTAATTAAGATCAAATTATTTCTATTAGATAAGTTTAACAGATTCTTTACTTTATATATATAATATATATATTTTAAAAGAGATTCCATTCCTTCTTTGCGTAGACTTAATGCTTATTAAGTACTTTCAATATTTTATTCATTTAGCTACTCTAATCAATCAAAACAATAATCAATGACTTTTATAAGAATCGAAGTTTTTTTTAAATTATTTACTATATTTTACATTAAATTAGTTGCTTACTTTATTTAGTATTTTAAGATTTCATTTAACTAATTCTGCGTAATTTTGTAGCTACTTAAAACTCACCTTCTATGCTGCTCGAAAAACAATAATCAATGATTTTCATTAGAAGCCTTGGGCGACTTGATTTAAAAAGTAACAACAACAAAAAAAAAAATCGAAGACGCAAACACAAAGTAAGCCAAGTAAGTATCCTTGTCAATAATTCAGTGCAACAAATCGGTCACAAATCAAAATTTCAATTGTACAAAAATTCGCTCGGATAAATGCCCTCCAGGCGCAAGCGAGAGCGAGAGGGGAAGAGGGAGAGCGAAAGAGGGGGCGAGCGCACATTGGATATTTATTTATGCCCCCAATCCACAGACACATGTGTGTGTGTGTGTGTGTGTGTGTGTATTTGTGTGTGCCGCACTCAGTTCTGACATTCAGAGTCTAATTCATAATAGATTCATGCGCTGTGTGTTCGCTGTGTTACACACGGCGTATAAGTAATAAGTTTTATTTGGCACTTGCCTGCCAACTACTCGTATTATTGCTGTTGCTGCTGCTGCTGCTGCTGCTGCTGCTGCTGCTGCTGTTGTTGCTGGCGTCATTTAATGGCTAACCAATACGACATGTCTATATATCAGCTGCCGCTATATCCATAGCCGTGTATCTGTATCTCTGTATCGCTGTATCTAGATACATTTCGGTGTGTATCTGGCGATCTTTGTGCTAAAATTAATTTGTAGAAAAATGCGTGCGCTGCTTGTCGAGGCTGTCGCTGTTGCTGCTGCTGTTGCTGCTGCTGTTGTTGCTGCCACGGTTGCAGGTTCCACCAGCAGTTGCGGTAGCAAATTACGAGAAAATTAAATGTTGATTTAATTTTGAAAAGCAATTTTTCATTTTTAGCGTCGTCGTGGCGACGCAATTGACGTATGTATCTGTATCTGTAGCTTGCTGTTGTCGTATCTGCATCTGTATCTGTATCTGTCGCTGTATCTGTTGCCATAGCTGGGCATTTGCATGTATGTTTGTATGTATGTATGTCTCACTGTCGTTCTCCCTATCGTTGTGTGTTTGCTGCTGCCTGCTGTCTGTTTGTATTTGAGTTACAATTTTGTTTCGTTTCGCTTTCGCTACGGCAATAAATTGCACTTTGCACGTCGTTGACGGGTTCGTTGCCAGCTGCAAAGCGACAACAAATTATATATCTATATATATGTAGGTACACAAACACACACACATACACATATACAGCAATATGCATCTTAATTAATATATAATATTATACAAGTATAAATAAGTATTTGCAGAACAAATATAATTAAATGTAAATGATTTAAATTAGCTGCCCACTTGCAATATTTAATTATAGAAATTGTAGTGTCAATTTAAAATATTAAAACGAAATTAATTCTTGTCTGCAGCGACATCAGTTTGATGAAGAGCCCATCTGTTTTTAACACTTAAGTTTTGGTTAGGAAAATGGGTAGCGTTTTTTTATATGAGTTCTTTGATAGGTGGCTTATAAAATTATACAAATCTTTTTTAAGAAGTAGCCAGAAGAAGATTTGAAAGATGTTCAATTTTACCTTTGAGCAGTCTCTCTCTTATTTTGTTATATATTTTTCTGTTATATTTCTCTGTTAAAATAAATCTTTTAGATCTTTTAATTAAGACATGATTTATACAATTGAGAAAAATTTAAAACATGAATTAATAGAATTAAATACACATTTTTGTATCAAATTGTTTGAAGGTAAGCTTACATTATGTTGAAATAATATTTATGCAATAATTGAAAATTATTTGTAAGTTGAAAACTATGAAACTACCAACAACAAAATTTAATATATTTTTTGTTTATTAAATTAAAAGCTTACTACAAATATGATTGACAGAAATAAGAATTTTACTTGATTATTAATACATATATATAAATATTGAAGCTGTTTGAATTATATTTTATAAAATAATTTATCAGTTTATAATTGAAGAAAATATTTTGTATATAAAAGTATTTTTGTACTTGTTTGAACAATATTTAAAGAAAAATTATTCGGAAATAAGTTGGTCACTTTGATACTTTTTTCCTGGAATCCAACAAAGAGAATTTATATTTAACTCAATTACATAATTGACGAAAATGTAAACTGAAAATGGTAAAAAATGTATTCAATAGCAATATTTGCTAAAGTACTTAAGTTAATGTGTGTAATATTTAATGAAGTAATTGCATTAAATGATTGCAAAATATATTTGCACTATCTATAAAACAAGAAAATAAATTATTATATTTATATATATGATTATTAAAATATAATGTGCAAATGTTAAAATTTTCTTAAATGATAACAATGGAATCAATTATTTTGGAATTATGTTGGTACTCTTTTAAATGATTTTAGTAAAATTAGAATTATTCTTAATTAACTCAAACTTTTTATATGATTTTATTTTAAAAATGTGTCAATTTTATTAAAGTGAAACATTTGTGATGTTTGAATAATATTAATTCACATAATTATTATCATAACTCTAGCTCAATACACATGCTTTACTTTCGTATCTCTAAGCTTATTATTAACATGAACTATTAAAGCACTTTTATCTGAGATACGAGTCGGACACGTGTGTATCTTTTATGGGTAGAAACACGCGATATTCTTTCAAGTTGTACCCAAAATGTTGGCAAGTTGGCAAGTTTTAAGACCAACCACAGTCGCAGAGTTGAGAGCTTCGAACTGTGAGCTGATCTATTGTCGGCTTATGCCGTCAGCTGCTGTTTTGCTGTTGTTTTTGGACCACCGTCGAAATGGCTAAAAGAACCGACTGAGCAGAAACTGTTTTCTGGACAGGCAAACAGCGGATTCGACACGCCCACCTGTGGCTGCTACTTCTGCTGTTGCTGTTGCTGCTGCTGTGTTGCTAGCGGCGGTGGCGGCATCCGCACGGACAAAGTCAAAGGCCAAAAAAGGCAACAAGAGCTCCGGTTTGGCCGTCCGGTTTGGCCCCCTTTTGACTTGAATCGGTGCTTTTTAGAAGTTGTCGGCGGGCCGGGCTAATACCAATTAGTGTTTACGCTGATCCAAACAACAAGAACAGCTAAAAAGACGCCCCAAAAGATTTATGACACCCACGAGTTGAAGACGCGGGCGGAAAACAAGCACAAATCCACACGAAAACATTTGTGCCCGCTGCTGCGGCGCCGTGTGGCAACATGTTGACTCTAATTGGAAACATGTTGCAAACAGTTGCTTGCAATCCACAAAAATTATATAATATGTATCTTACCCTTGCACTTTGACAACTTATCATTCCAAAATAAAAAGCAATTCAGCATTAAGTTCTTCAATGAAATCGGAAAGGGAGAGAAAACAAGTAGGACAGCTTCAGTTGAGTGTGCTCGACAGTGAGATACCCGCTACCCAATTTTACAAAGATCAAATCATTAAGGTATTAGGCTTAAAACATACCAAATTCGTATTCTTAAAAAATACTGAAATATAATATAACGAAGGCTATATTTGGTATATATTACAAAATATATAGAATATAAAATAGTATATATATTTTTAACTAAAAAGCACAATATATTTTTAACTAAAAATATACTGCAATATACCGTATGCTATATTTGGTGAGGGGAACATAGGTTTCAAAATATATAGTATATATAATACTATGTCAGTATTATTCTTTTAAAAAGCCATATTAATATGCTGAAAAAATACTGAAATATACCGTCGACTATATTTGGTAATGAAAACGTAGAGTATAAAATATATAGTATATAAAATATTATAGTCAGTATATTTTTCAACTAAAAATATACCGTATGCTATATTTGGTGAGGAGAACATAGGGTACAAAATATATAGTAATAATACTATACTCGGTATTATTTTTTTGAAAAGCTAAACAAATACTGAAATATACCAAAGGCAGGAGTACAAAATATAAGGTGTATAAAACATGATTGTAAGTATTATTTTTTAAATATACCAAATTAATATACTAAAAGTACTAAATATATATATATCGAATGCTAAATTTGGTATAGAGTGTAAGGAAACAAAATATAAAGTATATATGTATAATATTAATTTACAGCTGGTATTATCTTTTTATACCAAATTAATATACATCAAAAATACTGAAATGAACCGAAGGTTATACTTGGTATTGAGTACAAATACAAAATATATAGCATATATAATATTATATAGACTATAAGATCCGCTATGTATTTCATGCGAACATCAATATTGAGCACTTCAGCAATAAGTTCTTGAATGAAGCCGAAAACGGAGAAACAAAATATTGTCGCTACTTTTCTTCGCATTATTACAATTTTACAATTTCAATTTAAATTGCTTTTGGCAATACAAATGCGCGAATTCTTTATAATATTTTTGCTTAAGTTGTTTTTTTTGCTTCGCCAGCACAGAAGGTGTTTGGATTTGTTGTTGTTACGATTGTTGTTGGTTGGTTCTGCTTCTGGGTCATCGCTCTTAAAATATTTAAATTGTTTTTGCTCACTTTTTGTGTTGTGCGTTTTTTTGCGACGCTTTTGCTGTTAGTATTTGTTGTTGTTGCTGTTGTTATTTCACCTGAAAGTTGTCTTTGGGCTTGGGCTTGGGTCTGACTCTGGCTTTGGCTTTGGCGTTGGGTCTGGGTCTGGGTCTCTTTTTATGCCCCATCCGCATAGAAGACAAGCAGCACCAGCACAAAAATATATTTTCGCATGTAAAAAAAATGAAAAGTACAATCCACTTTTTTCTCTTTTTTTTTTATTGTTTTTTACTCGTTTTTTTTGGTGGCTGGTCGTTGATCCGTTGCTTCCAGCGAGCTCTGAGAGTCCGACGAAATCGGCGCATTTAACTGATTTGACAGCCTCATACGATATGATATGTGCGTTGTTGATGTTCATGTTAATGCTGTTGCCGATGCTCATACTCAGAGTGATGCTGATCATGGTGACAGGCTTCTACTGGACTTCTATTTTTAAGCATTTAATGTGCAAAACAAGTTGAAGGCTGTGCTCTCAGTATGATGTAATTTGCGCTTTTGCCCTCAAGGCACTTTACACACATCTTAACTTGATCAGATACTTTGCTTTATGAAACTATCAACTTGAACGTGAAATTAAAAAAAAACAAACTTATAAACAAATTGAAAGTGTGCTATGGAGTTGTGTTAGTCGTGTAGTTGTTTTTAATAAAATTATAAGTAATAAATTATGATATGCTTTTAAACCTTCAAAAAATAAATAATATAAGAAACGTGATAAAAATGAAATAAAAACAGATTCTTATATTTGTTAGATCTACTATTGTTTATCTGGAAGCACTGTCAATAAGTATCGATATTTCGAAACATTCCCTTCTCTTAAGTTTTGCGCATGGCCCAATGGTCAAAAGTTATAATTTAAATCAAGATCATTGTAAAAGTTTTAATACTTTTGGCTTTAAAAAAACAAACAAGAAAAAATCTAGATTGAAAATTAGACTACAAAACTTAATTTACGATTTTGCCTTCTTGGTTCAATTTTGATATTTCCCTTGAGTTTTAAAATTGAGCAATCTGAAATTTTTGTAGAATTTTGAACTTGATCATCATCTTGATTCAAGGTTTTATTCTTGATTTTAGCACTTTTTTTTCCGCCTAGGAACAACATTAGTTTTCTTGAAATTAATCTTTTTAAGTATAATAGGTCTTTTTTTGTATAATGGTCAGTATGATCAGTTACAAAAGTTGTAATGCTATTTTCTATTGCTATTGTAATAAACCTTTCTAAATATGAATTTTTTATTACATATTTAATTATAATTTTTTAAATATAAGCAAGATCTTAACATCTGTTGTTGACATAAAAATGTATATAAAGTAGTAAAGTATTATATATTTGGGGAACGAGAATAATTACTATACGAACGACTATAATTACTATTTATTCAAACTTTTTGTAGATATGTATGTACATTTATAAATAAAACGATATTGTTAATACGAATATCCAAAATTTCTTTTGAAATTATTATTTTTATGAACTAAAATGACTTTATTGCAAGAAATAAAAATATATATATGTTATTTTCTTAATCTGAGTTATCAGCAGACTTAATTAGATATTCTTTGAATTAAATGTTTTGCACTTTTCATCGTTATTTGCACAGCTAAGCCCCAAAAATAGTCTTTGGGCAAATTGTTGCCTTTTCATGTTGAGCAGTTTGTTTGCCATTGATGCGGAAGCATTGAAAACGGCGTTGACTTCTTGGAAAAGCGATAAACTCTCTCTCTCTCTCTTGTATAGCACCTAGAATGTAGAATCTACACCGGCTGTGGCTGTGGCAATTGCAACAGAGTGTGTGAGTGTTTGTCTTATAAAGGAGGAAGCATTCAACAGCAGAGACAACAGCGGTAGAGAGGAGCGAGGAGAGTGAGAGGAGAGCAGGCGATGCAAGTAGATGCCATATATCATGGCACGGCTGAGCGCGCCAAGTGCGTGCCCAGTTCATTAGGAGCATATGGCAATGGGCAGGCGATGGGAGGGAGAGGGAGAGGGAGAGGGAGAGGGAGAGGGAGAGGGAGAGAGAAGGGATAGAGATGGAAGATGGGAAGCAAATGGGAGGCAGTCGTCAGTTGGTGCTGCTTGGCAACTACTTTGCACTTTGCCAGATACTTAACTTGCAGTTATTTACAAGTCATGCTTGCTGCGAATTCGCTTGAGTGTGCAGACAGCGAGAGGGAGAAGGAGTGAGTGTGTGTGTATGAGAGCGAGAGAGAGAGCGAGAGGAGCTTCCCCCCTTTTGGCTGGTTGAGATTTCGTCGACTTGGCTGCCGTTGATGCTCCTGATGAGGATGATGATGGGCTGCAGCTTCTCAGCATTAAAAGCAGCCAAAATCTGTTGTCGTTTTTTTTTTGCATCTTCTACCTATTTATATTCGCATTTATAAATAAACAACGTGAACGAGTTGTCGTTGTAATAAATATTATACACACACACACACACACACACACACAGTCTGAGAGACTGCTTGACAGACTGAGACTAAGAGACAGGCAACAGACATGCACAAATATATTTATATTTAGCCAATTTTCAACGCTTGTTGACAAAACTGTCAACAAAATGCAACGCACAGCGTAATAAAATTGTCCAAGAACCTGAAGCAATTGAAGCGGCATCACGCGGGGAGATGAGACAACGCATCACAGCAGCAGCAACAGCAACAGCAAACAAAGTTGCCGCGTTTCTGACAGACAACCAAGTGAAGAAGGGAGAGAAGAAGGGATTTTTGTCATCTTCTTGGAATGGGAAACTGCAAAGACAATGGAAAATGGCAAAGTGTTTGTCATATTACGTATACGCACGGTTGCATGAATATGCTGGCACAGGGGAAGACGTAGGCACACAGGGAAAACAGACTCCAGACATTAAGTTATAAAGGCAAAGTTATGAATTCTGCTGAAGGGAAATCGATATGGCTCGTTTTTTCTTTTGTTTGCGCAGATCGCGGAAATTCCTCGATGAAAATGCGATTTATTAACATATTTCAGATACATTTCCTTGCCATCGAATACTCCTTAAATTATATTTATAGTCATTATATTAGTCACAGCATTAATATTTTTGCTATGTATTTCTTACAATCAAATATAATTAAATATAATAAAAATTAAATATTATTTCTTTCGAAAAACATTCCAAAAGCATGTCTAAAGAATATAATTCTTAATAATTTTTAATAAAAACATTTTTTATATTTTTTAATACGAAATTATTCATGGAATTCTTCTCATACTAGAAAGACAAATGTTGTATGAAAATATGATTTATTAGGTTATTTGTTATGAGCTTCTTAAATATATTTTAAATTGGTATAATCTTAATATGTTTTCCAGCAAAATTGGTCATAAGAAAATAAATTCATTTCGTTTTACATTGAATATTCAAAGAATTCTTAAATAAATAATAAACATATCAATTATGTTTTAAAAAATGACAAATTTACATATTTTTATAGATTTTTTTAAAGTGAATATAAGCTAAGTTATTCATGGAATTATTGACATAAGCATGTCAAATTTGTAATATTGAATATATAATAACATTTTATAATATTATTTAATGTGAAATTTTTCTTAAAAGACATGCAAAATTTATGTAAAATATGATTTACTGGGTTATCTGTTATTCATTTTAAACCATCCAATGTGTTTGAAATTACAATATGTAGTGGCGTTAAAATTTTTAATTTTATTTCAAGAGAAATTATTCATAGAAATTTGGCCAAAGAAATAATTTGTAATAATTAATGTGAAAAGAAAAATGGTTTTTTTTTATACGAAATCGTTAATAGAATTATTGTCATTCCTAAAGAATGTGTGTATTTTTTAAATTTCTTTTTCATTTACAAAAAGAATTTTTATTAATGTTAAATGCGAAATTTTTTTTTGTATTTTTGTCATAATAAACAGAAAGAAAATTAATTTCTTGCGTATATTTTTTATGTAGTAAGATTTTATTTAATGAGAAATTATTCATGGAGTTATTGTCATTATAAAAATATGTCTAGTATAATAAAATGCGTTAATATTGTTTACATTATTTAATGCGTAATTGTTCTAAGCATTAATATTGCATTAATCATTCATTTGATAGAATAAATATTGAGTACAAATTGTGATGTATACAGAGAGAAATAAATGTATAATGAAAAGATTGATTGATTAGATTAATTTAAAAAAAATCTTGAAGTAAGATTTTTAGGTTGAATAAAATTTAATAATATAAGAAGATGTAATAAACATTTTATTTATAAAAATTCTTAAAATATGCAAAGTAAATAATTCAAATATATATTAATAAATAATAAGTAGTTTATATATATTAATAAATAATAAGTAGTTTAAGTAGAATAATTATCTAAAAATTCCACCCACAATTAAAATGCTTTAAATATTTGCCAATAAATAAATCAATAAAGCAGCAGCATTAAATGTTTAATCCAATAAAAAGATTCTTTAAATTTTATCTGTCACTTTGTTCAGCAAACTCGAAATTCTAATTCGCGATTCTAATTCGCAGAATTATACTCTTGGGACAGTGTCGCAGAATTCATAGTGAGATTATTGAACTGCTTATCCCGGGCGCATTAATCACACGCAAAACTGAATAAAATGGGGTTAAAATTTATGCCTCCCCAAGAAGAAAACGAGCGCGCAAATAATTAATAGATGATTCTAGGAATTTCGCTTAAAACATATTGAACTTGAGAGGAGAGGAAAGAAATGTAAATGATGCGGCATTAATCATGTTTAGCGGCCACACATTAAACTATTCACAGTGTGACTTATTGCGTGTTGAGTTGACTTAATCACGAGCCAAAATTTGTGTGTCTGTGTGTGTGTGTGTGTGGCGATTAAAGCCCTTCCAATTACCACTTGTGGCACACAGTTTGTTGCTGTTGCTGTTGTTGACAAGCAGCTAAAATCAGAGCGAGGCAATCAGACAGCCGAAGCAGCAGCAGTCGCAGTTGTTTATTAACTCAACTCTCGGCCACTTGACACATTTGGTTAAAAGATCAGTCACCTTGCCAGTGCCAGACAAGCAAGCGAGCGGCCACATAACAAATCGCAACAACAACAACAATATCGAAAAGTTCAAATCAGCTAATAAATTTATTTCTTTAATTCTTGTTGTTGTTGTTGTTGTTGTTGCTCTCTCGCCTCGCCATAAATAAACTATACAAATATTTGGCTCGACGCAGCAGCAGCAGCAAACGACGAGCTCATAAATCTGTAAATAAATAAAATAAATTTTCGTATATATCAAAATGTATCAATAAAAATGCTCAACAAGTTTTAGCGCATAGAAAAATTTACATTTATCATCACACACAGAGAAAATCGGCAAAAATGATCAAAAATCAAGCAGAGCACAGTCGACGCAGACGTCGGCAGCGACGCCAGCAGCGACAGCGACAGCGACAGCGTCTCAGTTCGCTCGCTAATTTGGCGTGTTAATTGAAAGAGCGAAGACTTCACTGTCGCTGTTCTCTTCTCTTGACTCTCGCGGGGCAATAAATTTGCTGTGTTTTGTGGCAGAACGAAACGTTTAAGCCGCGCAAATGACAAACAACGAATTAACAAATTAATAAATTATATTTTTCTTCGCCTTTTGGCGCCGTCAAATGAATATTTAATATTTAAATGAACGGGGCGGACGTGGAGCAGCTGAGCCGCTGAGCCGCTGTGCCGCGTATCTACAAGATACTGTATCTATAACTAATGCGCAGCATAAATTTTCGGCACTTGCTGCGGCCGCTGTTCGCTGAGCGAAGCCGTCGCCACCGCCGCCTACTTTTTGCATGCTTTTGCATATTAATTCAACTGGCGGCAGGCGTTTAATTGCCCACCAAATGGGGCGTGGCCAACAATGACGTCAACAAGTTGCCGCCTCAGCCGCATCGAATCAATTTTCGCCACACTAAGTCGACGCGCCTCGCCTCTCGCGATTCGATCAACTCAAGTGGGCGCCACAGCAGCTGACAAGTGCAGCAAATTTTCCAAAAAAAAAAACTAGTAAGAAAGCAACAGTAGAGTGTGCTCGACTGTGAGATACCCGATATACATTTTAAATGAAAGCAAAATAGTGTTAGGAGTTCATTTTAAAATATACTGCATTAATATACCACAAAATACTACAAATTTAGCAGATTATATATTGTATTAACTTAAAAATATACCAAATGAATATACCACCAATATATTAAAAATATACCAAAGTTTATATTTAGTGCATTGATATATAAAATATACCATAGAATGCAAAATATACCAACAAAATACTAAAAATATACCAATTGATATATAACATTAACTTTAAAATATACCAAAAAATACCGCCAACATATTAAAAATATAACAAGGTTTATATTTAGTATATTGATATATAAAATATACCATAGAATGCAAAACATACCAGCAAAATACTACAAATGTACCAATTGATATATAGTATTAACCTTAAAATAGACCGAACTAATATACCACGAAATACTAAAAATATACTATATTTGGTATATTGGTATACCATCATCAATGTGGTATATCAAAAGATACCATAGAATGCCAAATATTATACATCAGATTTTCAACCAAAGCAACTGAGCAACATAAGTGTTTCTTAGATACAATCTAAAATTTGTATCCGATCGCAACCAAATTCTCAGGAATCATAAAGACAAAGGACAGTATCTTATTGTATTATCTCTCTATCTCTCTCTATGAGACTATAAGTCTCTGCTATCTAGATATTCATACAGACAGACGGACAAACGGATACATTTCTTGGAGTCACAAAGTTATAATACCCTTCTATCCCATGGGTAGCGGGTATAAAAAGCAAAGCGTGCAACAAAATTGTGGCACATGCCGCGTGTGGCAGATGCCGCGATAACTTGAGGCATCTAATAAAAATAACTGTGAGATGCAAAATGCATCTATAGATACATATGTTTGGCTAATTTGCTGTCAATTGCCGAACATGAGTCGAATACGAAATACGAGCATGATGTGTATGAATGTATGAATGTATATGTGAATGTGAGTGTGAGTGCAGTGCGAGTGCAAGTGTGAGTACTTGTAATAACATAAATAAGACGCCCGAGCGGAAAAACACTCGCATCATTTGTAACCCACTGCGACGGTGCAATGATCTCTCTGTGGTTGTGCCGCTATACAAATAAAGTACTGTCCGTATCTGCATGTGTGTGTGTGTGTGTGTATCTATGTGTGTTTATGGCTGCATGCCAGCAATAAAACCAAAAACCACAACAGCAACAACGATGCAGCAACGAAGCTTTTAAAGAGCAACCAAAAACCAAACAAGCGATAATTGTAATGGAAAAATTGAATAAATTAAGAGAAATCATTTTTCATTCCACAAAAATACGAAAAATAAAAGCTTTACAAAATACGTATTCCAATTTCAATATGATATGATTGTAATATTTTAATAAGTTGACTTCATAATTGAGTGAGAGAGAAAAAGACTTTTACACACTTATTTGGCAACAGCAAATTGAGGAAATCATAACGAGAAAATTGCAAAATTTATGCCCGAAAAAATATGCGCAATTAATAAAATTCGTATTGCATCTGAATGATTGTGCGGATATCCGTTTCAAAAGTTAAGTTGTTTATTATCTTTGGAAAATCGAAGCGCAAGAAAAATTATATTTTTGGTTTTTTTGGAAAACATTTATTACCAAAATTAAATTTTCAAATTTATTCATTTTTGTGTTTTCTAGATGATAAACTAAAAAAATACCGGTTTCTAAAATCAAGAACACCCATCTTAATAATGGTGTTTTTAAAGAAGATAAGATCATGAATTATTAAATAAAAACATTAATCCTAAAAATGCGAAATTCTCCTAATAAGATCTAAAATATTAAATTTGGATTACAAAATACTCGAGTTAATTAAAATTAAAAATTAAAAGGCTTGCAAATTCGATGATAGATAGTTCGTAAATATGATATGTTGAACTGAATGTTAATTAAATAATAAAATACTAAACGGAATTTTTAGAATAATCTGAAAAAAGCCATAAATTATATTGCAACATTTTGTCTTGTTGTCGAAATATGTTTTTTTTAAACTCCATGATGATAAACTTTTTTAACAAAAGACAAATGTTACAGTTTTACTTTATTTCCTATGCAATTGTTATAACTATTATTTACACATCATAAACTTACATATAATAATTGTGTTTTGTTTATTTTGTTTCATTTCCATTTGAAAATTACCTTAGCTAATCGCTAATAAAATGTTGCACATTGTACAGTAAATGTGTTTATATTGTAAATTCCTTGACTTTTCCGTTATTCATAAGCTGTCTTCTTGGCGCCTCTTTAACTTTCTACTTTATGTAACTAACAAATAATCATACGCCATGTGGGCCCAGCAATTCACTGAGCCGATTAAATGGTGCAAAACAATTGAGAAAACTCAAATGCAATACAAACACACACACACACAAATGTAGAAAATAAAATAAAACCACAATCGAAAAACACATTGAAAAAAAAACAACTGAAATTCAAATGAAAATCACATTTGCCAGCCATAATTTTTGGTCTGTTTTCGCAAATTGAATTGCCTTCAAATTTGCCAAACAATCAAAGCGAACGAAAATATCATAAAAATGGCAAATCTATTGCTCTACCTACATCGACATCGGAATACGTATATATATATAGATATATTTATGTGTTTGTATGTATGTATGGGGATAAATGCCAAATAGTCGCACACATAAAATATAATGCAATGTGAATTTTCAATAAAATATCAAAACACAGCCATGAAATGTGCATCACCCGATAGACAAGTGGAAACACACACACGAATCTATATATACATATATATATTACTCTATATACAGACGGACAACAACACACTTGAAATGCAATAATCATATTAAAATCAACATCAACTATGAAAAAATCTCTAAAGGCAACAAAATAGTTCGTTTTTAAAGTTATTATTAGCCGCAAATGTGCCGCGATATACACACACAGTAAAGTGTGTGTGTATTTGTTTATATGTGAGTACAATCAATATATTGTATCGCACATCGGTTATGCATAGCTCTGCGTATCTATATACAAATGTATCTGTATCTGTATCTGTATCTGTATCTGCATCAATTGAATGACTGACGCTAAAGTACATTTTTGTTGTTGTTGTTGTTGTTGTTTTGTTTTCAGTTTTTCGCTGTATTTGCGGTTGTGTTTGCGCTTTGTATTTGGCGTCTCGTATAAATCATTTAAGCGTCCGCTAAATAAAATCAAGTTGAAAATATTCAATGAACTACTTTTCAGTTTTGCAAGTGGCAAAATTGTATGCAATGCATAACATACATATAAAAAGTACACATTAAACAAATACTTGCTTATTTATTTATACCCACTCACACATATATTATAATATATCTATATATATATAGTACCATAATATTGCGGCGGGGGCAAATGCTGAATTGTTGTTGTTTTTGCTGGGCTCTGCCTCTGAAATTTATTTGCATGCCACAAATTAAACGCAATGAACACATAAACTATGCACAATATAGCAAACGATTTTTTTCTGTTTCGTTGTCTTCTGATTTCCCCACAAAATAATAAACAAATTATTGAAATTGGTTTTCTCTCTTTTTTTAATGATTCCATTCTATTTATTCATTTTATAAATACATGAATTTAAAATTAAAGCATTTTCAGACGCTTTTAGAATATTTATAAATATAAAATTTGATAAAAGAGAATATTATAAAAAAAATGTTGAAATATTTTTGCTCTGTATTTATAATGCTTCACTTTATAAACAAATAAATGCCAAAATTCAAGAATTTCCGGGATATTTTAAGTAAACATATTGAAAATAAAAATATTAAATACAATAATTAAAATAATAAATTGATCAAATTGTGGAAAATGTATTTCTCACTTTTTGAATGCTTTCATTCATTGTATTTTCTAAGTTTATTAATTTCAACTTAAAATATTTTCAAGAGGTTTTAAGATTTTGAAAGGCAAAGTCTTAAAACGATTAAAAAAATTAGTTAATTTGTAAATATAAAAATAAATATTATATTATATTATTATATTAGTTTTCTTAGAAATATATTTATTGCTGAAAATAAACTTTATCAAACCTATTTATATTATTTCATACTCAAAGCACTGCTTTATATAATTTATTTATCCACAACATTCTAAACATATTATTTGATCCAAAAAATATTAAAACTTACAACTTCCAATAAAGATTATAGTTAAGTAAAAAAATATTTACTAAACAATTTATCTAAAACCAATTCATGTGGCATATTTGGGGATTCTTTAAGTTTCGTAGTTTTCATTTTGAGTTTGTTTTATATATTAATTTTATTGTTAATCCATATAATTAACATTCTTTTACTAGATCATATTTTAGTAAAATTTACTAATTGTAATTTATTTAGATAATTTTCCAATTCATTGAATAGCCTAATTTTTAACATTTCCGACGTAGAAAATGAGATATAAAACAGCATATGAAGTTAATACTTTAATACAAATTATTTATTTTACAGTAGATAATAATTCAGTATTTTAATTGAATAGCTTATATTTTGTAGAGCTGTATTATTTGATCTGATTAAAGTTACAAATTAATCATGCTCATATTATTTCATGAAATGAGCGAATAATGCAAGACAATTGGCCATATTAAGTGCTAGCCTTAAAGAATATTAATCCAAAAATAAACCAAACAAAGAAAAGAGCAATTCGTCCACACACAAACACACAAACCCAAACACAAACGCAAACATAAACACACACATAAACACACACTATGCTTCATGTTCGTGTGTATCTCAATATTAATTTGGCATTTATAAATTTTGCAATTTAAAACGCAAATTTCAACAATTTCAGGCGTCAACGCATCGCCAAAGCAGCGCAACCCCGCATCCCATCAACCTCATCCCCCTTCCTCACCATCTCCTTTCCTCACACTCCCTTCCTCTTGCTCTCCTTTGCGCTTTTCGCGCCCAAACGCCTGGCTGTCCGCCCCTATTTTGTACGCTCCTCCGCCTCGTTGCGCATACGCCGCGTAGGCCGCCGCCGCGTCACATATAAATTTGCGACTCAATCGCCGGCATTTGTTCGCTGTCGTTGTTGTTGTCGTTGTAGTAGTAGTTGAATGTGGTCGCCTTTCGGTTCGAGGCGAGTGCCCCCCGAGTGTGGCCCACACTGTGGGCTACTTTTGGTCTCCCATTCTTTCTCACTTGTTTTCTTTTTCTTTTTCCTCTTTTTTTATATGCATTTAATTTGCCTCACCTTTCCCTGTGGACCTCAGTTCAGTTGAGTTCTAATGCTCGGCAGCTCGTCTGCGTTCGCTCGAGCGCACTGCGGGCCACAACAATTTATGTTGTGTGTTGTTGTTGTTGTTTGTTTTTGCTTTTTCTTAAAAATAAGTTTTTAATTGCGAGCTGACGCGACGGCAGCGGCAACGGCAGTGGCAGATTATTCGCCAAATAATTTGGCTCTTGAGGCTAAAAAACCGATCGCCAAAGTTTGCAGCTTGAGCGAAAATCGTTCTGTTGGGTAAACATCTCTCAGATCGCTGTGCCATGTGGCGCATCTAATCAGTCCCTCCTCCCTCTCTCTTCCTCCCTCGTCTAATCTCTTGCTTGCACTCTCCAACTCGTCGAATAGTTGGCAAAATAATTTATCGAAATGAGCGGCAGCGTTGAAATTAAACAGGTTGGCCGAGAATGCAACAGCAGCGGCATCTTATGAGGCTGGGCAACACGACGTGTGTCTGTTTATTTGTTTGATTTGCCAGCGCAGTCTGTAATTTTTGCTGAAGCGCTCATAATTTGTATATTTGCGATTTTCAATTAAGCAGCAGTCGCCGATGTTGTTGTTGTTGTTGTTGCTGTGGCTGCCGCTGCGGCAGGGCGGTGACATATGCACCACAAATATGCCACATGGCCTGCCAGCAGCGTCCATTCGAATGCAACTTATTGAAATTTATTAATAGACAGCCGCCACCCACGCGAGCAAAAATCTCACATCACATCACTGAAACGCATCGCAACTCGACTCCTCTGTCAGGTTTCTCTCGCTCGCTCGCTCGAGCTGTGGCCATTGCCATTGAGTAGACATAATTTACAATTATTTCAAGGACACTTTACATAGAGACTGCCAGCCAGGCAGGCAGGCAGGCAGGCTGGCAAAAAAACAAGTTCGAGGCAAAGCCAAAAGCAAAGGCAGCCCAAAAGCCACCTCAACCACTTGATGGTCCTACGTGCTGGCCATGCTTAAATGACTTTAGCTCAAGCTTTGCGGCTGCTTCATCGTTGCTGTTGTTGCTGTGCATTAAGTGAAAAATTGCAATTTTAACGCCCGCGTTAATTTACAGCAGTTGCCAGCAGACGTTGCTGAGATGCAGATACAAACGCAGATACAGATACAGATACAGTTGCATAGATACTTCAACATAATGTTGCCCTGCGCAGCATAAAACTAGTAACAAAGGCGAGCACACTCGACTGTGAGGTACCTACTACTACTTTGTATTCTTAAAAGATACCAAATTAATGTACTGAAAAAATACTAATATATACATAAAGCCATATTTGGTATATTGACATAGTACAACATTCCAATATATGACAGTCTTTAATATTGTATCGATATACTAAATATATCTTTCGGTATATTTTAGTATTTTAGTATATTAATTCGGTAAATTTGGTATATCTATATACAGATACATTAAAAATATACTAGAATGTAACATGATATCGGAATATCAGATGCTGCTTTTGGTATGTTTTAGTAATTTTAGTATATTAATTTGGTATATTTGATATACTATTAATAAAATATCGATATTCGGTATATAGCTTTCGGTATACTTTAGTATGTTGGTAAATTTGGTGCATCAATATATTGTTACATTTAAAATATACCAAAATGTAATAGTTTATCAATACACAAATTGTAGCCTTTTGTATATACTATTTTAATATTTTGGTACATAATTTTTGGTATATATTTAAAATAAATTAGTCTTTATTAAAATTGAACAGAGCGGAATTGAGCCTGGCAAAAATCTAAAAACAGACCAATAGACATGGCTATATCATCTGTTAATGTTGATTACTACTTTTTTTTTTACTTTATATGTTAGTATATACCTGTTACAAAACTACAAAAATATACCAATGGCTTCATTTGATTTATTGATATTCTATGAGATTGAGATGACATACAAGGCTCGGCTGTTGATGATGTTTAAGAATATTTATACTCTATGGTATATCGACATACTATTGCGTTCATAATATATCAGATTGCATCCTGCCTGATCCATACACCATGTTATAAGACCCATCTACTCTACAGGTAGAGGGTATAACTAGTAACTACGATATAGTAAGTAACTAGTGCCTGTGTCTCTTTGTCTTTTTCGGGGGGCTGTGCGTGGCAACGTTGCAAGTCAGCAATATTGCTGCTGTTGGTGTTGCTGTTGCCAGTTGCTGTTGTGGCAGCTACTTCTGACCGTGCTGAAGGTAAACCAGTGCGTTGTCATTGTTGTTGCGTTGTCATTGCCAAGGCACGCTGCCAGAGCTTGGCTGTCTGTCTGGGTCCCTGACATTGTCTCTCTCTCTCTCTTTCTGAAGTCTCTGTTGCTCTCTGTTCTATCGCATAACATTCCACATAATTTGTTAACTTGCTATGCATAAAACTCGATTGCGGATTTATGACTTGACGCGAAATTGATCGCGACTGATCAACTGCAGGCTTCTGCAGGCCGAAGCCCTATAACAACAACAACTATATAAGACAAAAAAAAAAATAAATAAAAAGTAAAAGAGGCACAAAAAAAAAGCCCGAAGAGAGTCGTTGATCGTTTAGAGGATTGCAGAGGAGTTTGCTTTTGGCTTTTGGTGGAGCTCAAGCTCAAGCTCCACCCGTATTAAATTCCAATGTCAAATCGCAGCGCATGATTCAATGCCAAGAGCCAAGGTGGCCCGTATATCGTTTCAAGTATTAATACCCCGATCGCTGTTGAGAGTTCGATTTTGTTTTCATGTTTCGGCTGCAGCTGCAGGTGAAGAAGACAACGCTCTCGGGGTTAAGGCTTCGTCTTCTTTTGCGGCCGGAAGTTGCCTGTTGCCAGTTGCCAGTTGCCAGTTGCCAGTTGCCTGTTGCCCGTTGCAAGTGGCGCCATTGGTATTTTGATTGATAATAATGCTTTTTTCATCGATGAATTTATTATTCTTATGCTTTCAGCAAGATCGACGGATAACAAAAAAAGATCTGTGAAATGTGCAGCGAAAAGGAAAAAAGCTGCAAATAGTGGGCAACTTTTCGACTGAATGAATGTTGCGACACAATCGTAAATCACTTCGTGCAGGAATTTGAAATATGAATACAAAATATTTAATTTATACAAATTAGCGTATTTCGAAAAAAAAAGAAATTAATGAAAATGAATGAAAACCCGAAAACGAATTATTATTTCATAATTAACTTAAACTTTTGCAAAATAAATATTTTATATTCATAAATAAATGTGTATGAATTGTTCTTAAATGTAGATTATTAATTTAATAAATTATATAATTATAAACAATAAAAAAAATTCTATTCATAAATATGATTGGATTTAAATGGAATTTTCAAATTTACATTTTGAGGATCTTTAATCAATTTATCAATTCTATTATTTCAATTCTCATTAAAAGCAAATAAACGTGCGTTTGACCTAAAACCAAAAGTGTACATATATGAATATAAGAATAAAAAATATTTTACCTACAATTTTTGTTTATACAATTTTTTATTCATTTTAAAAAGATTTAAAAAATATTTTAATTAAAGTTATTATGCATGATTATTTTATATTACATACTAACCCAATTAATATTTTAAATAAAATAAAATGTAACAAAATTTTAAATAAAATTAAAAATATAATTACACATAAATTAAATATCCCATTCATGATATTCCTCAATATTTAAGGTACTCTGACATATACATTCAATTAGTTTAATTTCAAATTTTGTATAGGTTAAGTAAAATACTTAAAATAAATGATTTATTTATATTAAAACAAAAATTCTATAAACCGAGAATTAAATGGATTTTAATAATTACTTTAAGGCAAAATAAGCAGTGGATTGCAAATTACTTTCTAATCCAGGAAACTATTAAAAAATGTTAATTTGAAAACATAAATGCTTAATTCAGCAAATTATGAAATATGTTAACTTGCAAATATTATAAATGTTTGAACATGCCATAATACGCACATTTGCAATTGACAGCTGTATAATTAGAATGATTTCGTTATGATTGCCAGCATCATCATCATCATCATCAGCAGCAGCTGTTTATGGCGCTATTCAAATCATTTAACTTCGAAGTCTCCGTTCATAAGAAATGATCTTTACACTCCATATAAATACGTTCAGTCATTTGGTCATTTAGTTGCTTGTTTTGTGGCGTTCTGTCGAGTTGAGTCAAGTTGAGTTGAGTTGAGTTGAGTTGAGTCTATAAAACTATATGACTGCCAATTTGGTTTCGGATTCCCGAGTTAACAGCCCGACTCTTTGGCTGGCGATAACCCTTAGTAGCTGTATTCCCAACTGTTTTCATCATAATGGGACGCTTAAATGACAATTTGTGGTCAGATATATATATGAGTTTCTGTGTAAACAACAAATCGATTGGCAGTTAAATCTTTATGTGGATTTTCACACTTTGCATATTCTGATTACATGCAATTTGAGACTTGATCAGAGACAAGTTGAAGAAGGAGAAAAAAAAAATACCGAAACAGAATCAAAAGCTGCGATCAAAAGTGATCATTATGAGGGCTTTTTGAGTGGCCATAAAAGGCGCGTGCAGCATTAACCGTTATGCCAAAAATACAGTAATGAATAAGAAACCGAAAAAATATAACAGAAACAAAAAAAAAATGCTGAAAACTGATTTATAGCGTTGATCCAAAAAGGGTTTATAAAGCCAGACAAAGCCATAAAAATCTCGAACGTAAATTAAGCAAAGATGCCAAAGACAAAAGCGATAAGTGCACGAAGTATGTATTTATATAAAAGGCACAAACTCTGAGAAAGCAAATTATATACCCAGAATCATATGCAATGCGAGTACATAAAGTTGTGTACATAGTTGCATATACAGATATGTATATAAGATGCCACAGACTGGAATTGGCAGCGACGGAGCTGGGCTAATTTAAGCGAGGACAACACCTCAACTCATATTTAAAGCCGGCTAAATCAGTGCCTCGTCTGTCTCCCTTAGTCTCCCCGTCTTTCTGTCTGTCTGTCTGTGTGTAAGTTCCAGTCAGAGAGTCGCGTCCAAAGTCACCCAAAGCGACGTGGCTGACGCTGACGTCGTCGCCATCGCCATCGCCATCGTCGTTGTCTGTGTCTGCTTGGTTTTGTCTTTGTGTCTGGGCCGCAGCAAAGTAAAAAGGAAAAAAAAATAAAGCAACAAAAATGATGAAAAAAGAACAAAATTAAACACATAAGTAACAAAAGAGGGGAAAAAATACAATAAAATTATAAAAAAAAAGAGAAACAGCAGCAACTAAATCGATGCAGCAACAGCAGCAGCAGCCGGCAAAAGAAGCGCAGAGAAAGGAGAGCAAAATGTGGTGCGGGGGGCGTATGAGTGATATCAGAGTTGCGAGGCACAGGAACACACAATGAACCAAGGCAGCAGGCAGCGAACACTAAGGCGAGGGCATTGGTGCAGTGCAGAGAAATTAAGAAACCAACAAATTCATCCAGAAAAGTAGTCAATAAAGTGTCGACAATGCGCACAACAGCAACAGCAACAACAACAACGACAACAGGAACAACAAGAGGAACAACAGAGCCGACAACAACGACCACAACGAAACCGTCAAAAAGCAGCAGGCAGGCAGGCAGGCAGGCAGTGAAGACCCCGAGACCAGAGACCAAGAGAGCTTTGAGCTCTGAGTTCGAACTCGAGTTCGGTTTTTGTTTCGCGACAGCAGAGAGGAGGTGACAGGGCATTGCAATCGCCTCCGCCTTCTTTACCCGCCTTCTGCTTCTCAGCTGCCATCAAGTCAACTTGAGCCGAACACACAACGAGTCACAATCCGAGTCGAAGTCGCAGTCGCAAGTCGAAGACGAAGTCGAGTTGAGTTGAGTTGAGAGCTGAGCCACAAAATCAATTGAGCGATCAAGTGTCTTGAGGCGAAACAGAAGGTGGAATAAATAAAACAATAACAATGATAATGAAGTTAAAGTGAATTTTGATGAATATGCCGACGAGGCGTGGCCCCGAAAGAACACAAACAGTGCTCAAGTGGACAGTCGCAAGTTGTGCAGAGAGAGTAAAAGAGACTCGACTCTGGATAGTGGACATGGGAGTTGCCCCGCCTGGAAGCGAGCAAACAACAACTGCTCCTCCGGACATCCGGGGCAAGTGCTTAAGCACTTCTTCTGACAGCGACAACAACAACGACGACGACGACGACGATCACGATCATTGCAATTAGTTAAACAGCGCGCAGACAACTGCACAAGTCAGGCAAATGACACTGGCTTAAAGTGCCACTTAAATATTAGATTCAATGCAACTGTCAGAACTGTCGTTAAACTCGTTAAGCAACTTGACTTGCATTTTGCTAAAGCTTAAAGCTTTCAGCAGCTTGCAGGCAAATGATTGCCACTTAAATATTAGATTCATATACAATGCACCTGTCAAAACTGTCTAAAGTACAGAATTATATTTGTTCAACATCTTGACTTGCAGACAAATTATTACTGGCTTAAACTGACTCTTAAATATTATATTAGACTCATATGCAATACAACTGTCAAAATTGTCTTAAGTACAGAATTAAACTTGTTAAACAATTTTACTGGCAAATAGGCGTAGCTTAGAGCTTTTATGGTAAGTATAGAACTATATTTATTCTACTTCTTGACTTGAATTTTGGCGTAGCTTAAAGCTTTCAGCAGCTTACAGACAGCCAAGCAGCTAGCTTTTAAAGCTGGAATTCGTACAATAATAACTGCAGTATATATTCTAAGAGACATTCAACATATAATTTTGTATGCGATTTATTGGGATTGTATGCTTCTTTGTTGACTAATCTGTAGAGCTTATTTCCTACATGGAATGCCACAAATAAAAATTATTATTTAAGGATTACAGCAGCATAAAATTATAAACGCAGTAGAATTATATAATGGGGTTTAAGCGGCTCGTTGTATTTATTGAGAACCCAAGAGCTTCTGGATTTTTTTTCGTTAAGCTCAACATAACTAATTAATGCGCTTTAAGCAACTTGTTGTATTTGGTCTGAATTTTCTGAACTAATCTGAAATAATTGAAAATTTCTTTACTTTAAATAAAGACTTCTTGAAGTTCTTCTATAACATTAATGATATTAAAAAGCTGTTTCCATGGCATAACTTTAAGTGTTGGGTCATTTGCTTAAACTTGCAAAATTTAACTACCGTTTGTTAGATTAATCCAATATCAGATAATATGATTTTAAGTTAAGCACTTGAGATAAATGTGACCCAATTGTTAAACCATCTACAGTGCACTTTGCTGCACAATAGTTTAAAAAGCGATACGATTGAGGCAACAAAACACTCGAAAACAAATAGAACAAAGCTAGTTGATAGCATTAAGAGAACATTGAGTGGGCAGCGTGGGATGATGGGTGAAAGAGTTAGAGAAAAAATGAAAAAAGAGAAAATGGGGAAGAAGACGACAGGAAAACAACTGCAGAGGTTTCTGCTGTAATTTGAAAAGTCGACTGTGACAGCGTTAAATTTTCAATAGCCCAGCACATCTGAAAGTGTCAAAAACTTTTCACTGAGAACTTTTTGTGTGTTCTGTGTGCAGAGTTGTTGTTACGAATAACTAAATATTCGACTTGTTGGCCAAAGTAAGTTGGATTAGTCAGAGAGTTAGGCTATACATTAAAACTGGTAGAATGTAGTGCAGAAATAATTGTATTTTGATATCGTATTAGAAATTCATTTAAAAGTTCAATCAGTGACACTTTGGAAATTGCTTAGCTTTAATGTATTGCAAGTTTTTTAATAACTCCAAAATAAATGATATTTTAGTATTTTTAATATTGGTAATTGGAACTTTTCATTAGTAGTGGAATGGAATATTTGGAATGTTTTCACAGTTTTTGTGTAAATATGTAATGTTAATGAAATGTAATTGTAATGTTAATATAGTGCTTATCCAACGTTATTCTAATGTTAATGTAATGTTAGTGTAAAGTTAATGCAACGTTAAAGCAATGTTAATGTAAAGTGAAGATAATGTTAATGTAATGGTAATGTAAAGTTTATGTATTGCTAATGTAATGTTATTGTAATGTTAATGTAAAACTAAGATAATGTTAATATAATGTTAATGTTATGTTAATTATTAGATTTTATAGGCGAAAAAGTATATACAAAATAAAAATAAATTTAAAATATCTTGGTTTAGTTTTAGTTTAAATTAAAAAATGTTGAACTTTTTAAATTAATTAATGCATAGATTAACATAAACGAATTCTTGAAGTAAAAATATTTACAAATATTTTCGAAAAATAAAAATATATATTTATAAATTCATTTTCAAACTAATTAATTTAAAGATAAAAACAATAACTTTTTAAAGAAAAATTATTTATTATTTTAATAATTACTTAATCTAGATGCCTATTTAAATTTCGTCTTTTATACTTTCATTATTTGGTAATATATCACTATATTTATTTGTTTGGATAGCACCTTTTAAGAGATTTTTGTTTGAACTCTTTTTTACGTGTTAGAAATATTTTGTAATGTGAGTTTTGTTAGGAAATTCCTTGGCTCTTTTTCCACTTAAATATTTCGTTGTTATCCCCATTTTAGTAGAGTATTTAATCTTCGCAAGACATAATGAGAACCTTAAGCTGCTTGTTATTGCTGTTGTTCCAGTTGTTGTCATTGCATGGTCGACATTCAAAGTTCGTCGCTTTGGTGCATCCCACTTCGAGGTTGTTGGTTGGGTGGGTGTGTGTGTTGGTAGAGGAGGAGGAGGACGAGGGGTCATAAGAGTTGCGACAACTTGCAAAGCGCCGTGTCGAGGTCACAGAATTCACAGAGTCCTGAGAGGAAGCGAACGCGAGAGAGAGAGAGGGAGAGCGGCAGATAGAAAGAGAGCCAGCGAGGCGACAGCAAAAGAAGCAGAGCAAGTGCAAAAACTAAAGGCATGCCACAGTATACGAGCACTATATACAACAGCAAGTATGTGTGTGTATGTGTGTGTGAGCTTGCAGTTTGATATTTCCTTTTATTGAAAATGCACTTTGGTGCCATGTAAACTTTGCAATCAAAGTCAACGGCAAACTGGCGACGTTGGTGCCACAAGAACGAGACCGAGACCCGAGAATCGAGAATCGAGACCTGAGACGTCTGAAAGGTTCAACCTGGCAAAATGCTATTGGATATGGGGTAAAGAGTCGAGAGGTTCTGGATATATGTAGAGAAAGAGAGAGGGAGATAGAGAACTGTGCTGCCACCTCTAACGATATAATGGCAACGACCATGGCCAGACATTAGAAGCGACTGTGTGACTGCAACTGCAACAGCAGCAGCGAATGTTGTTGGGGACTGAGTCTGAGGTACAGACACACAGGCATAACTAGAGCCACCGCCACCGCATCGCCACCGCCACCGACACCGCACATTGCCTCTGACCATCCATTTGCCTCTCTGCTTTTTTGGCCTGCGCTTCCTATTTTTAGTTTGCATTCCAAAACGGCGTTGCCATTGCCTCTGTTTACCTGTTTTCCCTTCCCTCACCGCTCCCCCCATCACCATCACCATCTCATGCTCTGTTCTCGGCTCTTTGCTGGCGGAATTCAGCAGTTTGTAACTTGTTTTTCGTTTTATGATTTCTGCCCAGCAAACTGTACTATGCACTAAACTCGGTTGCCAGCCTGCCTGCTGTTGATGACTATGGCGAAAAAGAGGTCCTAGAACCGATTGCTGATGTCCTTGGCCTATGTCCTGTGTTTCTCTGCTCTGTCTGTCACTGCTGATTATGGCAATTGCCTCGATCAATGCTGCTGTTGCTGATGATATTTTGCCGCCTGTAAATGCAATTGGCATTGCACCACAAACATTTCTAAAACTCAAAACTCAATGAGTTTGGCTTTTGTGTGTGTGTTTGCAGGAGCAACACGCTCTGCTCTCTGGTTGCTACTTCAATTTCGCCTCCTCCTCCGCCTCCTCCTCCTCTGCCTCCTCGCTTTGGCTGGTGAGAAAATTGTGTTGTGTTGTGGCATTTTGGTTGCGAAGGGTCGCAACAGACATGCAACGATTGCAAACAACAAAGGTAAACTCAACACCCATCCAACAAATCCACCTACCGCCCACCGCCCAATTCCCTCAGCCATCCACACACACAATACTTTTGCCCGTTGGGTGCGTGGCGCATTAGCCAGTCCCAAAAGCCAAACTTGGCCCTGCTCCCAGGCCATATTGCTGCTGTTGCTGTTGTTGTTTGTGTTTGTGTTTTACCTGCTGCAACGTCGCTTCGCATAAAATGCAATGAACTCGGCAGTCGGCACTGTCAAGGATGTGTGTTTATGTGCGGATAACTCCCACCCACAGAACTTCTCCCTTTCCCTTTCTTTCTCTCTCTCTCCCCCTTTGTCTCGTTGTCGACGTTGTGCTTTTTTCCCCATTTTACGTCTATTTGGTTTTATTTTAGCTGCCTGGCTTCATGTTGAAGTCTTCTTGCCTGCCCGCCAACTCTCTCTCTCCCTCTCTCTTTCTCTCTCTCTTTCTCTCTCTCTCGCCTGCGGCCGCCACCAAATGCATTTCCATTTAACATGCCAGCAAGGATGCGGAGTCCAAAAAGGCATGGCCATCGGCTTTGTTGCTGCGGTTCTCTTCCCTTCACTCTCCCAGTCTGTCTATACGACTGGCAACCATTTTTTCTCTCTCTCTCCCTCCCTCTCTCTGTCGCTGTCTCTCTCTCTCTCTCTCTCCATTTCCACCTGCCACAAGCTCATGCAATTGAATTGTTTTTCAACGTGCAACAGTTTTGTGCGTTTTATCGCAACTCCTACGTCGGTGCAACAATTTAGCAGCCATCAATTGAAATTTAAATTTTTCAACATTTTACTTTGCGCATTTCACAATTTATTCAACCAAAGTGCAAACATAATAAACACAGAAAGAAAAACATTTCACTTTATTTTTAGTGATTAAATGTGAGATTGAATGATTTTCTAATAGTAAATAATAATGTTTTTGAAACCTTATCAAGTTTATAGTATTACCTTTAATTTTAATAACTTTATTGATTGTCAGAAAAATCTTTCGCTTAACCGATATACATATTTCTTTCATATACTTATAATGCTCAATGGCGTTTATTGTTCTCAGCTACATAATAAAGTAAACCATATCGAAATTTTGTTTGTTTAGAACAAAAATAAATGTTCTATAATAAAATATGTACAGATAAAATTTCTGAAATTTCTAGTGATTATTTAAAATCTTTAAACATTAGAAGTATTTATCTTAAACAAAATAGTATGACAATACAAAATACTAAATATTTACTAAACAATATAAATATTAATTCTAAAAAAACCTATGACAATACTATATACACAAATATATTAATAACATCGTAAACTATTCACACATATATTATATTTAAATTTGAAAAATTTTAGAAATTAAAAAAAATGGTCAAAAATTGTGAAATAACAAAAGTTAGAAATGCTTAAGCAAAACTTTGTAAAGCTAATTGCCAAATTTAGGAGCACCGATTTATTCAAGAATTTTTTAACAATCTTAAAATTAATTTATAAAACGTTGCTATTAAGGCTTGTTATAAAAAATTTTTGAATAGCAAATGAGAAAATGTTTGAATAAGCTTTGGAAACGTTATATTCAAAATTTTTTATATATATGTATGTATATTTTAATAAGGAAATTTGATTAAAATAATGACCATCTCATGATATTAAAATATCCTCAACAACATTTTAAAGTAATAAGATTTGAAAACCGATTTATTTAAGACTTATTAACTATCTACATTTTAATGTAGAAAACGTTGCTATTAAAGCATGCTATACAAAATTTGAGAATAAGAAATGAAAGAAATGCGTAACTAAGATTCGGAAACGAAATTTGAAAAATTTTGTATATATATTTTATTTAAGTAATTTGATTAATATAATTACTATCTCTTATACATAAAGTGTTGCTATTCAAATTTCCTTTACAACATTTTAGAATAACAAAAGAAATTCATAAATTAAAACAAGAAATGATAATTTTCAAATGTTTTTAATAAACATTTTCAAATATTTTTTTTATCAAGTGATAGATTATCTCTAATATTTAACACTAAACGTTGCTATTAAAATTTGAAAGTCAGTTTTGGTTGGCTGTTGCAGTGTGTTGAAGAGCTGTCTAACTCACAGCTGTCTGCAAGGAAAAAATAAAATGCCAAGCAATAAAATAAAAATAAATACAAATTTTAATAATTAGTTGTGCTGCGTGCAGAGTTAACAATCTCTCTCTCTCTTTATCTCTCTCTCCCTCTTGATAGTTTTGCCCCCGCTTTCGAGTGCTTGCTTTGGCTACAACTTTTTCAATCTATGGCATTTACATGCAACTGTTATTGTTGTTACCTCTCTTTTTTTCAGTTTTTTTTTTTTGGTAAAAACTAAGCGAAACAATAATGAAATAATACACAAATGTGAGTTGTTGTTGTTGTTGTCAGAGTCCGTGTTTATAGTATTTGTGTCTGTGTACATTGGAAAGTTTGCTGCTGCTGTACGAAAAGAGACGAGACGAGTTGAGTTGAGTTGAGTTGAGTTGAGTTGAGTCCGCATTGCCCGCTGAGCTTCTCCAGCGTGCTGTCACCTCTAAGCGGCTTCCCCTCTCCCCTTCTCTTTCTCTCTGCATTTCTCCTTTCTTTCCCTCCCTTCCCCTCCCCTTTCTTCGGCCTTTCCCCTGTAGTGTATTCCACTAACCCCATCAAGTCAGCTAAGCAGCGCGGGCGGCTTTGGCGGCTGCCTTTGAGTGATGCTTTGGTTTCATAACTAACCGTTTTTTGTTTCTCAGTTCCCATTTCTCGCCCCCTTCCCCCTCCCTTGAACCGTGTTGCAAGTGTAGGTAAAGGTAATGTTTACCATTTCCGCTTGTCGCTTCGTCGTCGTCGTCGTCGTCGGCGTGGGTACAATGAAATTTTTGGACGTGAACGTGAACCAAACGAAAGACATCGCTAAGTTTGACTCGCTTTTTCCTCCTCTTCTTCTTCTTCTTCTCTCTTGTTGTTGTTTTTTTTTCGGGGTACGCGTTATATGAGATGCATGTCAACTTTTCGGTTGCTGCCACTGAAATTCATTTACCTAACGGTGTTTTTTCTGTGCTTGTTTTTTGTTGTATTATATTTTTGCTCTTTCTTACCAAATGCGTGCCAAGGAAATAGAAAGTGCACAGGGCTTATGCGGGCGATAACAAGAAAACAAGCTAGAAATTGGCATCACACACACAAACACACTTACACTCACATACTAATAAATAGAGCTGACATTTCGGCTGACGAAATGTTGGGAGATTTTTGACAAATGCAAATTTGACAAGTTTATTTCTTGTCTTTTATTTTTCCAATTTCCCTTTCCTGCACTTTTTACCCAATTTGACAGCTTTCTTATTGTGTGACACAATGAAAACTCTTCCACAACTCTTATGTTTATGAAAGCTAATAATGTTAATCAATGAGATATTATAAGGCAACCAACGAAAAGGCTTAAATTATATTTTCATAGAAGACTTGTACGAAAGTATCTTCAATTCAGAAGTATTTCTTCATCTTTGCAACTTGTAAAAATTCATAAATTAGTTTTTTTAATAATTGTGAATTAGTTTTAAATTTTATGGAAGTAAATCAATTATATTATATGATTTTCATCAAATAATATTTCTTTACTTGCAATGAACAACATTTTAAAGTTGAACATAAAAATTATTGCTCTACTTTCGAATATAATATGTAGCATAAATAAGCAATATAAATTAAATGGTATATTTGGAACTGTGCGGTATATTTAAAATAGAGGAATATATCAATATACCAAATATAGTCGTATCTCACAGCTCATTCGATCATAGCTTTATTATTTAGTTCGATATCATTTTATTTATTTACTCTTATTATTTCATTGTTGTTTATTGAGGACATATTATTTGTTTTTTTTTTTTTTAATTATTCATTAGCTTTTTCTCATTGATTTAAAATCAATACTAAATCTATATAATTCTAATCTAGAACTTTAAAAAAAAACCTTTACCTAATTTTAAAATTGTTTCAGTTTATTGTTTTTTTTTTTACTGTAAATTTTGAAGTACACGATAATTTCCATCAGAGAAATAAATTATCCATATGTCGATTTAAAAATCTGCTCACTAGTGTGCTCACTAATAAATTATGTATCAAATATTGTGACTAAGAGATTTTTATTGGCAAACATTAAGACATTAAACTTGCGGCATTTATTATTTATTTAATTATCTATACTAATTTATATAGTACATTTTACATTTTACGGTATTTTAATATTAAATGAACAGTATTTTTAACACTCTTTTGATTGTCCATAATAATTTCCATGGATTAATTCAATTGATTATTGTGGTATTTAAAGTGTATTTTATTTCTTTGTAAAATATCAATAATAATTCATATAGAATATTTTTCAATATATGGTAGTTAAATTCTAAACTACGAGTATTTTCATCACTTTATTGTCCATAATATTTTTCATAGTATAATTAAATTTATTATTGAGGTGTTTGGAGCACTTTTAATTTCTTTGTAAAATATCTAGAATAATTAATTTAATATATTTTAAAACGTATAGTAAATCGCTTTATTGTTCATAATAATTTTCATAGTTTAATTAAATTGATTGTTTTGTAGTTTGGAATACTTTTTTTGATGTCTATTCTATTTCTATCAAAATACTTAATAACACTTCATAAATCATTTAGTGCATAAAACAGTTTCAGTGTTTATTAATGGTTGTATTGCACTTGCGCCCATAAAAGTAAAGCTTACTTTGAGTGCCTAACAAATCGGTCAAAATAGGCTAAGAGTTGCAGCAACATGTTATGCTGATCTAGTATGTTGCCGATTGCATTGGCAGCAACAGTAACAGCAACAGTAACAACAACCATATCAACAACCAAAGCAGCAGGTTGCTGTAATAGCAACAACAACACTTTTTGTGCTATTGCTAATTGTATCAAATTTTCATTTTGATTTAGATTCAGATTACGAGCCAAAACCAAGCCAGATGCCGATGGCAACATTAGACAGCAGCCACAACAACAACAGCAGCAACAACAGCAACCTGCAATCATTGCAGTTGGAGTTGGAGTCGAAGTCGAAGTCAGTTCCTCAGTAGACACAACAGCAACAGCAATAACAACAACAACAACAATAGCGAAACAGTAATAGCAACAGCGACTCTGTTGGCCTCATTATGTTCAAACATATTTCATATGCCAGCAACAACAGCAACAACAACAGTAAAAACAATAACAATAACAGCAACAAATAAGCAAAGCAACTTGGCTCTGTTTTTTACTTCTTCTTCTCGTAGTTGTAGTTGTTGCTTCCTCAGCAATCGCTTGGCTGCTGCTGCCATTGTTGTAGTTGTTGTTGTTGTTGTCATAACTGTGTTTTGATGTGCTGCTCAGACTTTGGTTGCTGTTGCTGTTGCTGTCCGGTGAAAGTAATCATCAACAACATTAAGCGAGGTAAACAAACTACAAAAAGTATAAAAAAAAAGAGTTACACTCGCCAAAAGTTCATTTGAGACGCGAAGCGCGAGACTTTGACCAGCAGAGACGAGAATGCTCCATAGACAAAAACAACAAAAAAAAAAACATCAGCCAGCCCTGGAAGTGGGTACCACTCTATAGCTATCTCTTTCTTGCTGCCAGGGAATTCCGGCAGCTGCAGCGCCGCGTAACTGAAAGGTTGAAGAACCACAAAGAGATACGATTATGATGATTTCTAATTGAAAAACTCAGCGGCGCGCTCAAATGTGTCCAGACACAGCGACTGCCAAACGGGAGAAGGAGAGGGAGACGCCGAGAGAGAAAACGAAGACGTACAAAACAAAAACAACAACTGAAAAGAAGAAGCAGAAGCAGAGAGAAAAAAAATGAAACGAAATTTCATTAAAACGTTTGCACAAATAAAATAAGTGCTGCAAAAAGCAGAAAAAAGAGTAACAGCAGCGGCAAAAGAAACTGAAACGAGGTCAACTGAGGTCAACACATTTTATGTACCGAACCCGAACTACTTCATACTCTACTAAATATTTGTATGACGACGACGACGACGACGGCGACGCCAGCAGATGCGTGTGTGTGTGTTAGTTTGTGTTGGTGTGTAAGTGAATGGGGAACTGCAGTCAGCTTTGGGTTTGGAACTTCAAGTCACACAGCTTGTGAAGGGCAGCGGGCGGCGAAGCGAGAGGGGAGGAAACACTGGGCTGGGCTCTGTGCTGGAAGAAGAAGAAGAAGTGGAAGAAGGGAGTGCGAAGGGAGCTGCATCAACTAAATCAAACAAAAGGCAAACAGCAAAAAAAATACAACACAACAAAAAAGAAAAGTGGAGCGACGATGACGACTGCGACGGGGGCGACGCAGTTTGGGGAGAGACAGAGAGAGAGAGAGATCGTTGCTCGCTGTTTGCTGTTCGCTGCGCTTCAATTGAGTTTTACATACATAGATTTCAGTTTAAGCGTTCGATGTTGTTGTTGCTGATGTTGTTGATTTGATTTTCAACTATTTTGAGGGCAACACAACGGCGACAAAATGGACACCAACAACAGCTAGCAAAAAAAAAGAAAAAAAAACTCGTTCGCTGTGACGCGCATTGACTAACTGAATTGTGTTGTTGCTATTGCTGTGGGCTGCTGCTGCTGCCCTGACACCGCAGCAACAACAACAACAGCAACAGCAACTCATGACTTGGCAAATGCGCTCGCCAACATTATCGTCTTGACCATCTCGTGAACTTCATTTGCAAACGTTGGAGCAACATTTGTGTGGCTTAAACTCGCTATAGAAAGAGGGGAAAAGGGAGGGGAAGAGAGGGATTGCTGCTGCTGCTGCTGGGCAGCCAACATAATTCATTTGTATTGCTGTTGCTGCTGTTAGAGCTGTTTGCTGTGTTGTTGGCACAGCAAGTGTTGCCAACTTTATGGCATTTACAAATACAATTACATTAGCTGCCGCTCAGTCGACTTTTGTTGTTGCTGTTGTTGTTGCTGTTGTTGACTTCTTTTGGCATTAGCTTTGCCGTTACTTTTGCAATTGTCGGTTCGTCGGTTCGTCGGCAAACCGAGCTGAACTGAGTTGAGTTGACTGAAGTCGAGTCGAGTTGAGAGATGAGTGCTCAGAGTTAACTGTTGGCCAAGTGCGCAACTAATTTGCATTTGTTTGGGCGGCTTAAAACTCGCCGCTCGCTGCTGCTGTTGTTGTTGCTATTGGCAAATTGCAGCTAAATGCAATTCAATGGCCAAGAACAACAATTCTGAATCTTGCAACTGTTGAGGCTCGAGAATTTGAATTATCCAAACAGTTGAAAGCTCAAGGAATGCTTTTCTTGGCCAACAATAGAGCAAGCTATTAAGAATGTTGCTTCTTACAGGTAGCACATAAATAGTACAAAAGATATTCTTGCTCATATAATTAGAAATTTGCTTTATCATCGATTAAAATTATTTCAATGTTCAGCATACTCAGGATTAATGGTAATTAATAGTTTAGGTACCTTAGACGTCATGGCTCTTTAATATGCTAAGATTTTTTTTTATAAATTTTTGTCTATTTTTATAAATAAATAAATACTTGTTTAGCTCATGAAAAGACATTATTGTATAATTATTACTTTGTGTGTTGAAATTGAAAAATTATAATAAATTTGCAGCTAACAATTAAGCTTAAATTTGATTTACATTTTCTATTTTTTATTTACATGATGACATAAATTTCAATATTAAATACATATGAAATAAAATTGGGTAGCTTTTAAAAAGTTCCTAGTTTTAAGTTAACTAGTCAATAAAAGTTATTTTTGTGCTCTGTGTTTAGGTAAATAAAATTGATTTAAAATAAACAAATAAAAAAGTACAAGATTTCAATATCTAATACGTAAGTTAAAGTATTTTTTTTATATCAAAAGTGTTTCATAAAATAAAGAAATTAATTCAAAATAATTCTGCTAATTTCTCGAAATAATTCCTCATTAAAAGTTTGAAAATTTTATACAATTTATTAATAAAAATAGCTTGGTGACATTTAGCTTATATTTTCATATGTTTACCTATATTTGTGTCATATAAACTAGAGGCGGAGAACTATCTATAGTCCGCGCCATCGATAGTGCTTGATAGTTTCCATAAACGACGACAAGGAAAATCTATCGTCGATAGTTGTCGATAGTGCAGTAAAAGAATATATGTAATTTAATTAGTTTTTGAAGTAATCCATATTTATTTCAAATATGAGAGTATGAAATTGGTATTCCAATCTTTATCTAAAAATAATACACAAGACGATGTCGGTCTGTCTGTCTGTCCGTATGAACACCTTGACAGCACTTCTAATGTTTCCACGCATATCAAGTTTATTTCAAATTTTTGTCAAGTCCACTTCCGTTGCTTAAACTCAACAGCTCTTTATTTAAGCACATTTTGTTCTTAAAACAATTCTAAAACGGACTTTAAATTATTCGAACGTTCTTACTTGAATCAAAAATTTTCAATATCCCCAAGCACGAACGCGTTTTGTTTTTGTTTTTTCACATTTATTGAACTCATTTACCAAACATAAGCACGGAACTTTTTCATAAGCATTTCAGATATTGATTGCTCTTCTTCCGCGCGCTTGGCCACGATTAGTAGTTTGACATGCTGATGGTTGTAAGCCAAATGCGAGTAAGGCAATAATGGCAAGTGAAAATAGGATATGCAGCCGCATCTTTTCTGAATCGAAGTTGATTGTGCGAGTGGCTGTTTTGCTTTTATAGCAGCACAATTATATAAACAAGTTAATGCGAGACAAATTTGTATATTCTGTGCAAATTGGTATATTCTATGGACTATTATTTCTGCTTGGTTTTAAGCATACCATATATGCCTCCAAGCTACATACTACTTCTACTACTCATAATATGAAAATAGGAGGACCCTTAGAATCTAGCCATGTCCGTCTGTCCGTCTGTGTGTCTGTCCGTCCGTCCGTTTGAAACACTGGATCTCAGAGACTATAAGAGATAGAGCTATAATTTTTTTTCGACAGCATTTGTTTCCACGCATATCAAGTTTATTTCAAATTTTTGCCACGTCCACTTCTGTTGCTTTAGCTCAACAGCTCTTTATTTAATAACATTGTGTTCTTAAAACAATTCTAAAACGGACTTTAAATTATTCGAACGTTCTTACTTGAAACATGAATTTTCAATTTTCCTAAGCACGAACGCGTTTTGTTTTTTTTATTAATTTCATCTAGAAATTTTCACATTTATTGAACTCATTTACGTTAGCAGTTTGTAAGCATTTCAAAAGAAAATAGCTGATTGTGAAACATACTATCCGCAGGACGAAGTAAAAAAATTAGTTCAAATATTTTATTCACTGACCTATTGAGTTATTTCTTTATAAGCAGGCGTAATCGTTTTTCAAGAACTTGTTTTAAATGTTTAAAATAATCTTGAATCTTTCTTTATTTATTTGAACATTGAAAGTAAATTGATAGTTTGTCATATGTTAATATAGAAGACTTTTGATTTAGAGATTAATTGCTCTTCTTTAATTAAATTTTGAAACTGGGCTCATATCGTCTAGGCGGCCTAGTACTACGCCTTGGTATTGATAATCCTTCCCAAATTCACCCTGACATGCTGATGGTTGTAAGCCAAATGCGAGTAAGGCAATAATTGCAAGTGAAAATAGGATATGCAGCTGCATCTTTTCTGAATCGTAGTTGATTGTGCGATTGGCTGTTTTGCTTTTATAGCAGCACAATTGTATAAACAAGTTGATGCGAGACAAATTTCTATAATCTGTGCAAATCTGTTTATTAAATGGAATAATTGTATTATTTCTGCATAGTTTTAAGCATACCGCAAATGCCTCCAAGCTACATACTACTTCTACTACTCATAATATGAAAATAGAAGAACCCTTAGTACATAAAACTTATATGCCATAAATGCTGCAAATGTCAGCAGTTTATCAATTTGATATTTATTTATTATTTGAGTATTAGGCAATTAGTAATTTTCTATTCGTAAATGTTTTAAGATCTATTGATGAGCTTAGTTAGAGTTTCATTTAAATATTTATATATTTTCTACCAAACGCTGAATGCTTTATCACGAAAAGTATACGCAGATCAGTTTTGTTTTATATTTTTTATATTTGATAAGAAGAGAAGAAGAGTAATGTATAGCTAAAATCACACTGTTTTCGTTTTAAAAATAACAAGCATTCACGTCTGTAAATTTTGTATTTGCTTTTTTTTCTTTTCACAAATATTTATTAGAAAAGGGAGACTATCTAGAGAGAATGTAGAATTCGTATAGAAACAACTTCTTTATGTGAATTTAATTTTACATTTTTACAAATGTATTTTGTATATATAGAGCTTAAGGATGACTTAATATTATATTATTCAAATAATATGATTTTTTAGTTTTACCGTAACTGCTATTTATATATTTATTTCAACCAATAATTTTGAACGCCTATTTGAAATAATATGTCCCCCTTTGCTGAAGACCATCTCCGACTCTACGGAGGTTGCGGGTATACAAAGATATATGAAAAAATATCGACCACTATCGACAATAGCGAATGACTATCGAGAGTGCGCGCCGCTATCGAGAGCGTGTCGATAGTGGGCAACCATCGATAGTCTCGATAGTTCTCCACCTCTAATATTAACTTTTAGAATAAACAACACATTTGTCAGACATAACAAATTTTAATAATTAGTTGGAAGTAAAGTAGTGTTTAAAAAATAAACAATGAAATTTTGAAAACTTGAATTTCAATTTAAGTATTAATAGTATATCCATAATTACAGAACTACATTAATGGAATTACAAACATATAATGAAGATACCCTACAATGACTTGACTAATTTCATCATCAAAAATTCAAATCTAAATGGAATTATAAAAAGAACTAACATATATCAATAAATCTTAATTTTAAGAACTGAGATGCAAAGATGAAATAATAGAAATAATTATATGATAGGCCATGAGTAAACATTTCATTAAAAGCGATTATTACACAAAAGGACAAACACCTGGCGGATCCTTCAAGAGTATCACAAAGCAAATGTAGGCTGTGTTTGTAATATGTATCCACACTTTTGTTGCTCTAGAAAGTGCTCAAGTTCTTTATTAAAGGGAATTAAATGACGATGACTGCTGAGAAATGTTAAGAAATACTTGAATCCAACGCAGTTGGCTTTGTTTGTCTTCAAGTGGCAAAGGACAGCTGATTCTTGAGCTCCACGAAACTGAACAATTATTGACACGTGCGCACCTCCACAGAAAATGTCCTAAGCAAAGAGAGGGGAGCAAGGAGCAGCTCCTTGGAAATGCCACAGATGCATTTCCGGCAAAGGTAATATTCAGCTGTTGATTTCATCCTTCTGTTCTGTTCAACTGCTGCTTGCTGCCTGCTGTTTGTTGTCGATATTATCTGCAATTAAATACTCAATGCACAGAGTCGGCGACCAGGACAAAACAAGTAAAAATTTCAATAACTAAAAACGCACATGTCCTGTCAGAGGCAGAGCGAGAAAGATGCAGAGAAAGAGACAGAGAAAGAGAGAGGTACAAGCAGATGTTACAGCTTTGCACAAAAAACTGTTGGAGCGAGTCCTTTTCGTCCTGCGCACTTCTTTTTTTATTCAGCCTACACTCTGCTGCTACTCCGACTGTCTGTTTTCGTCTCTGCGCCTGCGCAGTTTGTCTCTTCCCTTTGTATCCTGCGTCTGTCTGTGTTCCTTTTGGGGGGGCAAACGCAACAACATGCCCCGAAAATTATCCCCTAAATGCCGCCTGTCAATTGGATGAAGTTTCCTGCGCAGTTTTGCGGCTCATCAGCGTCAGCCACAAGGCTACGCTTTGCGATCTCACTACACTGAACGCACACAGAAGCTAATTGCATAAATTAATTTAATTACATTAGTGATAACGAGTGCTGAAAGATTAAAGACTGACCTTTATGAGGAACTAAAGAAGCAGAAAATGACAACTGACTTCCAAAAGAGTAAAATACGAAAAGAGTAAGGAAGCAACAAATATAAATTTTACATTTTTTCCATTGTAGTAGGTTTCTTACTAGCTTTCTTTAAGAAAATTAAATCTTTATTTACTTAATAGGATTTTATTAAGAAATTACTTGGGAAACTGCATTACCGTTTAGTAAATAGTGCTCAATATATTTTAATTATAAGTAGCCTATCTGTAGTCATATTAAAAAAAAAGAAAACATTATTTTTTAATTATTTTCAAACACATAATAAAATTGATATCAAGTGCAATAACTTTTTAACTTGCGTGGATACCATCTTAAAAATAAATTAATAGTATTATTGAAATATCTTATTATTAAAATATGTATTTTATATAAACTCTAGTAGATAAAAACTAACGAAGAAATGAGTTTGAAGAATCAAAGAAGAACAAATCACTCTAGTTAGTAATCATATTTGTATTTTACGAATCCTGCTATGTAATTAATGCTTTGCATTTCAAACGTTTTATTGAAAATTTAAATTTCTCTTACAAAATTTCAATTGACTTTAAATTGTATTGTTTAAATATAAAAAGTTGTAGTACAAAATTAAAAGTCAAAATTGTAAAGTCTATTTGTGTTATTTTGTAGGATTATTTAGTCATCTTTTATATCTAAAAGTACGTAAAATATTATAAAAAGAATTGGAATTAAACACTATAAATAGAATTTTAAATTTACTGTATAATATTATGAACAACATTTTGTAAAAAATATTGATGAATTTAATATAAAATTTGCTTAAAATAGTAAGAGCAACATTTTTCTTTAAAATATTGATGAAATAAATATTAAATTTGCTTAAAATATCATGAAAAGATGCTTTCCAAAATTACTGAGAAATAATAATATTAAAAATATTTATAAATTTAATAATAATTTGCTGAAAATGTCATGAAAAGATGGTTTTCAAAATTACTGAGAAATAAGAATGCAGTTAATTACAAATTCAATCATTTTTTTTGCTTAGTAATTTCTTTCAGTGTGCTTGCACGTAGGCCCGTCTAAGTTATCAGCAACCCCTATATCACACACGACACAAAAGACTACACAGATACCGCAGAGCAGAGCAGAGCTAAGCAGAGCAGAGGCTCTCTGCTAATTGGTTGCCCCTGACACGCGTCATGCTCTCCAAGTGAACGGCAACTGCAACAACAACTGCAACAACAACTGCATCAGCAACTGCAACTGCAACAGCAAAAGGTGAAATTGTACATCATTCTCGGTCTATTGGTATCGCTCACTCAGTGGCTCGTTCTCAATTTTAGATTGTCTTTTGTTTTGGCCCAGTTGACGAAACTACCTACGCAAGAAACAGTTTTCTAGAGTCGTTTTTTGTTGTTGTTGTCGAGTCTATTTCAAAGTGCATTTGGACAGAGTCGAGAACCTTTCCCAGTTACCAGTTCCCGGTGTGGCATGTTCCCATTTCTTGTTGTTGATACGCTGAAAGAAAGGTGCCACAAAGAGAAGAAAGCAATAGAATGGCATTTTTATGAATGGTTCGAATCATTCTCTCTATGAAAAGCATTTCGTGTGTCGTCAACAAACAGCGTGTAAAGTGGCCGTAAAATGCAGCCAAACACTCGAGGTCACATGATTAGTGTCACATTAATAAACATGCGGCGAACTTCGATCGACGACTGATGACCACCAAAGTCCTGAATATCAGCTGTGGATCTTTCACGGTGTCGGCATCGTGCTTAGTTCAAAGCAACAGCAGCAAAAATATTGCATATTTTCATAATGGCATAATACCGAGAGCTTAAATTAAAAAACGAAACGAAAAAAAAACTACTACAACAAAAGGAGAACACAAAAAAAAAATAAGAACATACGCACAACGCAATTTAAATACTCTTTTAGATTTTCATGTACATAAAATAATAACCAATTTAAGCTAATAGGATTCCTTCTTATAAGGATGAACTTCAGTTTATTTTAATTGAATTATTTAATTTTGTTCTGGGTGTTTGAATATTATTATAAATGTCTATTTAAAAAAAATAAACGCCAAACAAATAAATTTAATAGAATTGTTTTTTATTTGCATATCGTAGCTTGTGTTAAAAAGATGTTTTTTTTGTTTATGTTACAATTACTATTCAAGATAATAATAATTTAATATCTTCAGCGCAGTTGCTTTTGGTATTTATCAACACACTTGCATATACATAGAAAGAAATTTTGGAAAATTGGAATTATTTTTCCAAATGTGTATTAAACTAAATTGCCACAACATAGTCTTAGTTGATTTGGTATATTTTGTACTTTATGGTATATTTTGATTGTAGTACTATATAAATTACTTATTTTTGCGGTATATTAATTTGATATATTTTAAAATTAATACCGCACTGTTGTACTTTTATTCAATATGTGTGGCGGGTATCTCACAGTCGAGTGTACTCGAATATTGAATTAGAATAGTTTCATAAATGAATGTGATTTTAAGGATCGTTATATATGTTCAAAATCATCATTATGTTCAAAATCATCACTATTTAAATGACTTTAATTTGCCTAATTTAATTTAGAATTTTTGCCACCTTCTTAAAGAAAAAATCTTGTTGGGATCATTGTATAAAATTCTTTTCCAAATTGTCGCTATTTAAATGTCTTTAATTTGATTAACTTAGCCTAGCATAATTGTCACCTTCTTAAGGAAAATCAACGTAAAGATCATTATATAAAATTGTTTTAAAAATCATCATTTCTTTATTTAGCTTAACTTAGTAAAGAATACTTGCCACCTTTTCAAAGAAAAACATTTTAAGAATCATTATAACATATAAAATACTTTCATAAATCATCATTATTTAATTGAGTTTAATTTGGTTAGCTTTCAATATTAGCGTCCCTCTTAATTAAAAATTTCAGCTAACTCAATTGGCGTATCTTATGCGTAAAATTCATGTTTTGCTTCCTTTCGATTATCGGAAACTCGTCGATAATTAATTGATCTGTCGCATGCTGTATCTTAATGCAATTATGCCCAGTTCGAGGACTGTTAAAAGTATGTTAAATTTGTGTAAATACCGAAAGCAGCTTAATGGTGCCAGTTTCAGTTTGAGTTTGAGTTTCAGTTGCCCAAGCTACTTTTGTGGTTTTTGGTGGTGTCCAGGAAGCAGCCGTGACAGATGTTACCGCATCGATATAAGGTATTATATATATATACTCTATATAATACGCAGCTTGTCGAGTGGCTGCTGTTCAGTCTGCTCTTAAGCTACCCCTTTCTAGATGTTGTATTGAGTAGGGTGAGTTTTACTTTTGCTGCTGTTGTTGATGTTTCTGATGTTTCAGATGTTGTGTGGAGGATCATCGGGTTATCGGCATTCAGAAAGCTAATCAATCGATTGGCTGGATGAAATGAAGCCAAAGATTAAGATTGAGCCTGGCAGTGAAATGTGGAAGAAGAAGTCGAAGAAGAAAGACAGATCAATATAGAAAGGCCACCAAACAAGTTAGAAATCTGTTTATTTTCTTCTCTTTTGCTTGAATTGCATTGACGACGCATCATTAAAATATTTTCCATTGCTTGTTGTTGTTGTTGTTGTTGTTATAGTTGTTGTTACTGTTGTTTGGTGTTAAATCAAAAACCACTTGAACGAAATAAAATCTTTCTCACAGTCGGCGACGATCGCGCGAGAAAGAAAAGAATTGGGAACGGGATTGAGACTGAGACTGAGACTCTGGCATGGGAAACGCGCGGCAAAAGATCGAACGGACTGACGGACAGACGGACGGGGGAAACGAGGCAAACAAATTATGAGAACGAAATGCGACGACGACGACGACGACGAGAGTCGCGTCTCAGTTCGGTTCTCGTCTCATCTCGTCTCTTGTCTTGAAGAATGTCTGGTTTTGTTCTTTGCTGCTTGCTGGCTTTGTTGTTGCTCCTAAATTGATGACAACAACATCAAAACGGACAAGCGTGCGCTTCAAATGTATCTCTGTATCTGCATAGGCCCGAGATACTTTGGCTCCCAGAGTATCTTTTGTTGACCGTGACGATTTCTCGTATACCTGGCGACGATTTCAAGCAAAAAAAAAACAGAAACAAGAGCTGAAAAAAAATGAGAATATCAAGAGAAGAAATACACACACAAAATAAATGCCACAATAAGTCAATAATCAAAAAGAGAACGACAGATAGATGGATGAATGGATGGATGGATGTTTTCGAGTATATAAATATTCGTATGTACTCATTTGGATTGGCCCGATGGTTGACTAACAGCTATAACTGGCTGTCTGTCTGGCTGTCTGTCCGTCTGTCTGTCTGGCTTGGATGGAGCTGCGCTTATCATCATTATTCAAAGCGAGCCACCAACGCCGCCGACACCGCCATCGACATCGCCACCGCTTTAGAAATAGAAAACTAATAATAATAACAAGAACGGCAAACAGAAACGAGAAAAACAAAACAAGTTTTTGTGGGCGAGTGCATGGAAATGCTCGATGTCTATCGATATACATAGAAAAAAAAAATAGAAATAAAAATCAAGTTGAAAAGAATTTCTAAAACTCATAAAACAACTGCGACGACGACGACGACGACTGCGACGAGTTTTGATTTCGATTTGAGTTCTCTTTTCTCATTCTCTTGTTGTGCTTGCTACTCATAGTTGTTGATCCAATGCGATGCATGGCAAAAGCCAGCACAGCACACAGAACACAGAACACATGTAAAAAACATTTCAATTCACACTCTGGACCAACCCAGGCACTGAGAGTGAGAGAAGAGAGAAGAGGGGGGAAAAGTGGTTGGCGGTGGCACTAACAACTCGTCATCGTCAATATCAGGTTCGGTTTTGGGCTCCAGACCCAGGAAAGTGGTCAGAGTCCGACTCGGAGTCAGAGCCCACGCCCGCGTTATGATTTTGTGGCCATTTTATAACTAACAGCATTCCATCGTCCACATCGACATCGACATCGACATCAGCATCGGCGCCGTTGTCGCTTTCAGAGCCCCGGCACATGCCGGCAATCTTCTCAGTCCCTCAGTCCTCAGTCAGTTTCCGATCAGAGGCCCAGTTGCAGTCTCATTCTCATTCTCAATGTACAACATGCCCCATGCCCCACATGCCACACACGTTGCTGATGAGCCACGCAGCAACAGCAACAGCAGCAAGCGATTGACCGCCAGACTGACGGACCGACAGTCGAAACAACACTCTCAGCATCATCAGACTCCATTGCCTTGCCCCGAGGGCAGTTGATGCGCTGCTGTTGCTGTTGTTGGTGCCGTTGCTTGGTTGCCACTGCCACTGCTGCCCCTTGGTGACAGAAGCGACGCAATGCGTTGCATGTTGTATGTATGTGGGCAGCAGCATCTAAAGCACTGAAGAGTGGGCATAGAGAGAGTATGAGATGCAGAGGGACCGACTGGTAACCCATTAAACAATGCATTTAAATTCTATTCCAACTAGTATCAATAAAAAATTCTGCGCAACCTGCAAGCTGAGAAAATTAGATCTTAGATGATAATTGTGAATATTTTCAGTACTTAAAAACTAAAGATTATGGTTATATTTTATATATTTTTACAGATGTAAAAAGATTGAAACACTTTACACATACATTACTTGTTCACCTTGATCATTGAAAATTACCTCAAGGGGTCGTTTAACATATCCATTTCCACCTCCTGTCATTGAAGGCATAGCGAGAGAAATAAAGCATAAAGCCATTAGAAAATTTTTTTGAAATTAGATCAGCAATTATAATAGATGGAACGTTTTATCATACTTACAAGCAATTTCATATTCACAAATTGGATTGCAAAAAAAATATTAAGAAATCTTTTATAGGATTTTAAAAAACCTCCAAAGTAGTCACTTAATTACAATTTTCACGCATTTTTATACCTGCGACCCATAGAATAGAAGGGTATTATAGCTTAGTGCTGCTAGCAGGAAATGAATGTAACAATCAGTAGTAGGCAAAGTATATATATTCTTGATCAGCTTCAACAGCCGAATAGAAAAAAGTCATGTCCGTCCGTCTGTCTGTTTGTCTGTCCGTATGAAACACTGAATCTCAAAGACAATAAGAGATAAGAGAATTATAACAGCACTTGTTATGTTCGCACGCAGATCAAGTTTGATTAAAATTTTGTGCCATGCCCACTTCCGCCCCTGCATATCGATAAAAATCGAATAACAAGCGTAATTTTGAAGCTAGATAGGAGATTCATGGTACATACTTTAATAACTATAGTGTATATGAAAATTTGACTGCGATCAGATAAAAATTGTAGAAGGTATTTAAGTATGGGCAAAAATTATTGACAAACTCAGTAAAAAGGTTTAAGTCGAGTGTGCTCGACTGTGAGATACCCTCTCATAATTTAAAAAACCAGAAATATTTAAATATATATACATAATATATATACATAAGGCCACATTTGATATATTTACCATGGAATACAACATAAACCACATTGTTAACAAAAAAAAAAAATGAATCCCGTTTATTGCAATGAAAAATTATTTCTTAAATGCCTCATGGCTCTGAGATCTAGCTATGTAGGCAATTTGGGAATGTACGGACAGACATTGTAATTTAAGCAAATAGTTCTTTATTAATGAACACATTGCTCTTAAAACAATTCTAAAACGGACTTCAAATTATTCGAACGTTCGTACTTTAATCAGGAATTTTAATTCTCACATTTATTGAACTCGTTAATCAAACAAAATTAAATGAATGGCGAACATATTATTCGCGAGGAAAACGAAATATTAGTTAGATTACTACAATATATTCAACATCAACTTTAACTTTTCCGTTGCCTGCTTGCCACTGCCCGAAAGAAGCGACGCAATGCGTTGCATGTTGTCTGTATGTGGGCAGCAGCATCTAAAGCAGTGAAAAACGGGCAGAAAGAGAGAGGGAGAAAGAGAGTGAGTGTGATAAAGAGATGCAGAGGGAAACTGAATGCGTGTCCAACCAACTGTTAACCCATTAAAGTTCTTGTCATCACTAATGCAAACGGAGTAAAGAAAAAAGTGAACGCACCTTTAGATTTTATAGATGATGCATTTCGATTTATCATTTAAACAATTTTATGATAATTATACCTTCAAATCAAAGTAGAAAAGCTGTTGGTAAACCATAAAAAATTAATTGCTCCTTGGACACCCCTTTCAGGGGGGATTAAAGATAAAAGTTTCTAAGCATTAATCGAGATGGTGTTTTAAAGATTATCTATATAAGGGGGTGGAGTTTGGTAAAGCTATTAGAAAAAATAGTTTATATTTATTTCTGTTTAAATATTTTCCATTATTTATATTTATAAGTTTATATTCTATTAAAGCCTTTGATCGATCAATTAAATTATTGGGTGGCTTGAAGACTACCGACTCTCAGACGAATACAGTCATCGGAATTTGTTAAAATTGGATAAGCAATTATAATATAAAATTGAGTTAAAGAATATTCCGCTAACAAATAATATAATACTTTCAAATAATCTCTTGGACTTTGAACAAATTCATAAAATATGTAAATATGTTTATGTTAATTTCAATTTGTATAATTTTCTTTTGTAATTAGAAGTTAATCAGCCAAAAAATTTAACCGGAACCAAAATAATAAATAAAATGTTTAACAATATTTTCAGCTCAGCTCAGCCAAATACAAATTAAATTCTCCTTATTATATTCTTTCAATGATCGATATAGATTTTTATAATTATTGGCTATTGAATTATTTGTAAGCATTTTGGATTCTTTTTTGGTGGCTATCATTGGGTTAATGTTTGGTTAGCTGGAAATCCGATTCTATTCTGAATCACAATTTCTGATTCATTCTGTTCGGGTTTATTTCTCTTTTAATATAAGACGCCATAAAATGAAAGCAAATATGTTATGTGTGTGGGTGATCATAAAATGAATTATAATTAGGCAAATGATTGCCAACATTTATTTGTTTGTTGGTCGCTTTTGCAACAAGCAACAACGAGCGAAGAGATAAATATTAAAATTGATAAGCGCCGTTTTTTTTTTTGCTTGACAGAATATAAACATTAAAGATCGTTCACTTTATTATTTAAAAGGTTATCAATTTTGGTTTTTATCTGCGTTTAATCAGATAAGACTCTAAATTTAAATTAAATGGCAAACGAATTTTTTGTTCTAATGGTTTTCGCTTAGTTTTCTATATTTCTACGATTTTTTCGTATTTATCAGCAAAATTGAAATTTTTTCAAATGTATCTAAAACAAAAACATTTTGTGAGCTCGACAAGTGTCCAGATATTCGTAGTACTCATATATCTATTCTAAAATGCTTATCAATTCATACATATTCGTTACTATGTTATGTTAACTTTTCTTGGAGAGTCTCGTACACACACAAACACACAAAAGCAGTCCACATGTTTTGTATAATTATCGTGGTTAATGTCTCGACTTTGTTGTTTTGTTTTATTTTTTTTTTCGTTTTTATTTTGTATTTTTGTGCTGATAAAAAACGTTTTATCAGTTCTTTTTTGTGTATGAGGTTGCGTTTTTGTTTGCCTTTTAATTAAGTTGAACACAAAGTGAACAAAAATTCATGGAATTCCAACGACGACGACGACGACAATGTACAATTTACTATTGTTTGCCCCAACGAATGACCTTGAAATCTCCACCAACAGTATTAAACAACTACAGCTACTTATAGCCATCTTGCTGGCCCAAAAAATCAACTTTCTTTTGCCCCGTTCGCTGTTGAAAGTTGCGGTTAATTTCAAGATACTGTGCCCAGGTAACAATTAAGTCTAAACTCAAGTCCGCAGCTGCAACAAAAGCATCAACACACACACAGTTAGCAACAACAACAGTAATAGCAACATCAACTACAACAAAAATGAAAGTAGACACAAATTTAGTTGCAATATTTCGTAATGCACACAATGACCACCCTTCCTCTCAACCACTTGAGCTCAGCCTGGTTTGGGGCTATGAAGCTGCCCCAAAACCCACATGAGTATCTTGCAGTTGTTGTTGTTACTGCTGTTGTTGTTGTTGCTGTTGTTGCTGTTGCCTTGGACAAATTGCATAGTGGTGCTCAGCGTTCAGTTCAGGAGTTGGCCAATCTTTGCTAAGATGCCACATAATTAGGCATAATTTATGACTAGAGCAAATATGGTTGCAACAAACAGTTGCACAGTCAAGTGAAAGTGCCACAGCATCCACAACAACTACATGCAACGGCATTCGCCCCATGCAAATTGCTCAATTAAAAGCTACATCTCAAAGGACAGCCAATCAGGGAAATGTGTTCAGTTTATAAGATTCATAAAAGATATTTGCAATATCCAGTTTTCATTTATCTAGTTCTAATTCGATTAACATTATATCTGTAAACAAAAAATAAAAATAAACAAATAATGTGAATGTCGAGAAACAATATATAAATTTAAATATATATCCATTTTACGTTTAAAAACAAATCAAGTAGGTTTTGAGCTTGCCTCTGAGATTTGGACAATTGTTATACCCACTACCCATAGGGTAAAAGGGTATTACAACTTTGTGTCTGCAGGCAATGTATGTAAAAGACAGAAGAAGGCATCTCCGACCTTATAAATCATATATATTCATGATCAGGGTCAGCAGCCAAATCGATGCCGATCTGTCTGTCTGTCCGTATGAACACCTTGACAGCACTTCTAATGTTTCCACGCATATCAAGATTATTTCAAATTTTTGTCAAGTCCACTTCCGTTGCTTAAACTCAACAGCTCTTGATTTAAGCACATTTTGTTCTTAAAACAATTTTAAAACGGACTTTAAATTATTCGAACGTTCTTACTTGAATCATGAATTTTCAATATCCCCAAGCACGAACGCGTTTTGTTTTTTTTTTCACATTAATTGAACTCATTTACCAAACATAAGCACAGAACTTTTCCGTTAGCATTTCAAAAGAAACGCGGGGGAAGCGAAAAATAAATATTTCAAATATTTTATTCGCTGACCTATTGAGTTATTTCTTTATAAGCAGGCGTAATCGTTTTTCAAAAACTTGTTTTAAATGTTTAAAATAATCTTGAATCTTTCTTTATTTATTTGAACATTGAAAGTAAATTGATAGTTTGTCATATGTTGATATAGAAGACTTTTGATTCAGATATTGATTGCTCTTCTTTAATTAACTTTTCTGAAATGGGGGCCCCATCGGGTCCATAAGTGGCTAGGCGTCCTAGTAGTACGATATTCTATTGGCACGAATCCTGGATCAATCTCATAGTCACCCTGACATGCTGATGGTTGTAAGCCAAATGCGAGTAAGGCAATAATTGCAAGTGAAAATAGGATATGCAGCTGCATCTTTTCTGAATCGTAGTTGATTGTGCGAGTGGCTGTTTTGCTTTTATAGCAGCACAATTATATAAACAAGTTGATGCGAGACAAATTTCTATATTCTGTGCAATTTGGTATATTCTATGGACTAATTGTATTATTTCTGCTTGGTTTTAAGCATACCATATATGCCTCCAAGCTACATACTACTTCTACTACTCATAATATGAAAATAGGAGGACCCTTAGAACTTACAACTACAATGTCAGCCGTTTATCAATTTGATATTTCTTAATTATTTGAGTATTACGCAATTAGTAATTTTTCTATTCGTAAATGTTTTAAGATCTATTGATGAGCTTAGTAAGAGTTTAATTTAAATATTTATATACTTTCTACGAAACGCTGAATGCTTTATCACGAAAAGTTTACGCAGATCATCAATAATTATAGCTCTATCTTTTATAGTCTCTGATATCCATTGTTTCATACGGAGAGACGGACAGACACACAGACGGACATGGCTAGATCGTCTCGGCTGTTGACGCTGATCAAGAATAAATATACTTTATAGAGTCGGAGATGCCTCCTTCTACCTGTTACATACATTTCCTGTCGGCACAAGGTTATAATACCCTTCTACCCTATGGGTAGCGGGTATAACTAGTTCTGCAAACACACAATGACAAGCGCTGTAAAAATTATGACTCTATCTTGTATATGGTCTGATATTAAGTAGTGATAGGAATGTACTGACAGACAGTTTGACAGATATGGCAATATCATCTCAGCTATTGACTCTGATCTGAGATGCCTCCTTCTGCCTACTACATATATTTTCTGCATGCAAAAAATAGTTAGTCAAAATGAATTCGAATAATTTCATAAACTCAAACATTTGCAAACTAAATTACTAAGAAATATAACGAAATCTATTGGTGTCGTCTGAGTAATGTCGTCATTTTGGGTATGGCATACAGTAATCGTCGTTCAAGCACTAGTTTGAAATATATAAAATAATCTTGAATATTGCTTTATTTATTTGAACATTGAAAATTAAATTGACTGTCCATTTTTTAAGTTGTCTAATTTTGTATAGAAAACTTTTGATTCAGAGATTTATTGCTCTTCACTATTTATTATTGTTGAGTTATCTCCTTCTTCCTTTCTTTCCTCCACGAGGACGTTCGGTCATCCTTGAATATCCCCGGCCTTTATTTATGATGTTGCCTTGACTTTCTGCTGGTTGCAAACCAAATGCGAGTAAGGCAATAATTGCAAGTGAAAATAGGATATGCAGCCGCATCTTTTCTCAATCGTAGTTGATTTTGCGAGTGGCTGTTTTGCTTTTATAGCAGCACGATTATATAAACAAGTTGTTGCGTGACAAATTTCTTAATTCTGTGCAAATCTGTATATTCTATTGTACTAATTGTATTATTTCTGCATGGTTTTAAGCGTACCATATACGCCTCCAAATAATATCACTGAGAAAAGGAGGACCCCTAGAGTTTAAAACTGATAAAAGAAAAACTTTTGTATGGGTCTTAGAAGCTTTGGCTGACAATCTGGTATATTTTGCCCTCTATGATATATTTAGTATGTAGTACTGTATAAATATACCTAAAAAGCTTTTGCTATATATATATATATATATATATATATAGTATTTTTATGGTATATTAATTCGGTATATTTTTAAATATACCAAATATACAAATCACACGCCATGCAAATTATTTGTGTGTTACGAAATTGATCATTTTGTTATTAGTAAATGTTTTAGGATTTATTGATTTGCTTTATATCCTTCTTCTTAAAACTATATTTCTGTATGTTACTTTTGACATTTCTTGATATTGTACTGATTTAAATATAATTCCAAGTTTACATATTGCCAAAGTTAACATTTAGCAAGAGTTTCAATTACTGATATACATATCCTCTGCCAAATCTGTCAGCGTCATCACGAAAAGTATACGCAGATCAGGTTTGTTTTATGTTTTATATTTTTGATATTCTCCTTGCAGATCGAAAAATCGAATAAGACGAGTAATTTTATATCTAAAGTCGCATTGTTTTCACTTTATTAAAAGTAGCTAGCATTAGCTGTAACTTTTGCATTTATTTTTATTTTTTTTACATATTGTATTAGAATAGGGAGACTACAAAGCAGAAAAGCGTTTAGAAATAACTTGTTTATATGCATTTTTAAATTTCAACCTGCCAAGATTACTTGTAGATCTTCTGTTGATTACCCAGTATCTATTAGCAACAATTTGCATTACTCGAAGCAAAAACGAAATCACAATTGCAAGCGTTTCAAGTAACTTAAAAGTAAAGATTGTAGTTAAATTTTTCAATGCAGTTTATTATTTTTTTTATGTCACCAAAGAAAATACGAAGATTAAGAATTTAATTAATTTTTTTAAATGAATTTTGCATATAGGGCTTTTGGATGACTTAATAGATTGCATAATAGTCATTCGCAAAGTCATTATTATAGTCAGGAGGAGGTACATTAACATTGAAATCAATAGGTGGCCATCCAATTCCACCTCCTCGCCGGGGAGGGCGATAACCTCCCCGGCCATAAGCCTTTGAAGGTACAGCGAGAGAAAAAAGGCATAAAGCCATAAGAATCTTAAAAAATTAGAACAGCAATTAGAATACAATATTGAGTGATATAACGTTTTACTTACAAGCAATTTCATATTCTCAAATTGGATTGCAAAGAAATATAAAGAAATCTGTTGATATCGCCTGAGTTATGTCGTCTTTTATAGGATTTTGAAAAACCTCCAAAGTAGTCATTTAATTCAAATTTGTACGCATTTGTTTCGCAATTGGAGACACAATTGGCTATTCCGGCAAAAATTCAACCGCAACGAAAATAAATAATTACATTTGCTAACATATTGCCATAAAATATATATTTAATGCAATATCGATCGATTTTCAGTATTATTTTGGCATTATTTCAAGATATTATTGTTTAGATTTTAGAACATGTTCTCTATGTAGATCTAATATACTTCTCGTTTTATCTCGAATTGAATATGACCTTGTCTGCAACTGATTACACTCTGGATTGGCCACAATGAGATTACTAGACCACAATAAATTTCCATACGAATTGTATCTAAAAGCATTTCAAGCTGAATTTGTATCTGCATCTTTGTGTGTGGCAGCTGCATTTTACAGCTATGTAAAGCGTATCAAAGCAGAGCTGCCGTCTATCCATCTGTCTATAGTATTTGGCTTTCAATAGTGAACGGCTAACAAGAAACGGTAAACGCGTTTTGTCTACGCCCCACTGATGAAAACTCTTCACAGATTGCATTACAATGTCGCCAATGTTTTATTTTTATACCCGCTACCCATAGGGTAGAAGAGTCTTATAACTTTGTGCTTCCAGGAAATGTGTGTAACATGCAGAAGGAGGCAACTCCGACCCTGAAATATGTATATTTTTCTTGATCAGTGTCAACAGAAGAGACGATATAGACATGTCCGTCTGTCCGTATAAACACCTGGATCTACGAGACTATAAGAGATAGAGATTTAATTATGTTTCACAGCACTTGTTATGTATGCCCGCAGATCAAGTTGGTTTAAAATTTTTGCCACGTTGACTTTCGCCTCGCACATCGAAAAAGATTGAATAAAAAGAGTCATTTTGAAGGTAGCATGGATCTTTAGTATATACAATAATAGCTATAGTATTTAAGATTCCTGAAAATATGGTTGCAATAATCGACAATTTGTTGTCGAAGTTTTTTTATGAAATTATTTGAACATCATACTTATGGTACTACGGGTATTACTTGCTTTGGCTGACAATTTGGTATATTTTGAACTGTATGATATATTTGGTATGTAGTATATAGTTTAGTACAAATATACCTAAAAAGCCTTTTCTATATATACATTAATATTTGTTTAGTATTTTTTCGGTATATTAGTTTTGTAAATTTTTAAAGAAATCAAATATACAAATCACTTGCGCTGCAAATTATTTGAGTGTTACGAAATTGGTCATTTTGTTATTAGTAAATGTTTGAGGATTTATTGATTTTCTTTATATCCTTCTTTTTATAACTATATATCTGTTTGTTACTTTTGACATTTCTTGATATTGTGCTGATTTAAATATAATTCCAAATTTCCATATAGCCACAGATAATATTTAGTAAGAGTTTCGATTACAGATTTACATATCCTCTACCAAATCTGTCAACGTCATCACGAAAAGTATACGCAGATCAGTTTCGTAAATTCGCATTGTTTTTACTTTATTAAATAGCAAGCATTCGCGTCTATAACTATTTTCTTTGTTTTTTTTTTAAATAGGGAGACTACACATTTTAAAAATTTTAAACAACATAGAATCAATAAGAAAATTACTTGCAGATCTTCTATTGATTACCCAGTATCTATTAGCAAAAATTTGCATTACGCGAAGCAAAAAAGAAATCACAATTGCAAACATTTAAGTATGAAGTTTATTTTTTTTTTATGTCACCAAAAACTGTACGAAGATTAAAAATTTGATTAATTTTTACAAATGTATTTTGAATATAGAGCTTTAGGATGACTTAATAGATTGCATCATAATCATCAATTTCATCCCATGGACTAACGTGCAATTCAATAGGTGGCAATGGGAATTTTACTTTTCCTCTGCCATAAGCCATTGAAGGCACAGCGAGAGAAATAAAGCATAAAGCCATCAGAATCTTCGGAAATTAGCAATTAAAATACAATATTGAGTGATATATCTTTCTACTTACTAGCAATTTCATATTCACAAACTGGATTGCAAAAGAAATATAAAGAAATCTGTTGGTATCGCCTGAGTAATGTCTTCTTTTATACGATTTTGAAAAGCCTCCAAAGCAGTCACTTTATTAGAATTTGCACGCATTTGTTTCGCAATAGGTTATTCCGGCAAAACGTTCAACCGCAACGAAAATAAGTAATTACATTTTGCTACCATAAAATATATATTTAATGCAACATCGATCGATAATCAGTATAATATTGACATTGATTCAAGATGCATTTTAGCATTTAAAACATGTTTTCTATGTAGATCTAATATCCATCTCTCAACAAACGATATCATATATATCATATCCTATAAAAAGAGATAACATGGATCTTTAGTATATACAATAATAGCTATAGTATTTAAGATTCATGAAAATTTCGATGCAATCAGATAAAAATTGTTCATTTATTTATTTTTTTTTTTTTTTTAAGTTTTTTAATGAAATTTAGTATACTTTATACTTACTCCGAGTCTTATATTCAATGTGCTATATTTTTCTCTTTATGATATATAATATTTTGAATGTAGTATCAATATACTGTATATTCTTGGGTGTATTTTTAGTAATTTTTACAATACATTAATTTGTTATTTTTTAAAATTAATACCACAGTTTTTTTGCTGTGATTCAAAATGGTTGATGGGTATCTCACAGTCGAGCACACTCGACTGCAGCTTTCTTAGTTGTTTTAGTTTGGTAGAGTTGCTTTTGGTCTTGCCGAGACTTAAGTACGACAATAAATCGTCGCTTAAAGAGACTCAAGAATTGAGAACTGGCAACTACGAAATGGAGCTGAGAGTCGCCCACGCAGCAATTGCAACTTCATAACTCACTCAAATCGGAGAAAAGAAAGAGTGAGTGACACAAAGAGAGACAGACGCGCAGAGAACTAAAGTTAACCTCCAGAAGAAGCACACACACACACACACATACTTGGGTGGGTTGTACACATAGTACTGTCACAACACACTTGTGTGTGCATCTAGAAATTGTGCTCAATTTTCACGCAAAAGTTACACGCACACACACACACAGACATTAATAGATGTTGGCGCGACTGAGACGGAGACAGGCACAAAGAACAGAGACTGAAATGTAGCGTGGCCTGAGCCTTATCAACACAGAAGCATCATCTAGCACAAGATGCTTTTATCTCTCTCTCAGTTTGAGTCGTTTCGGAACAGGCGCACAGCAATCAACAGAGAGCACTCCACTCAGCAGCAGCAGCAGCAGCAGCAATGAGAACAGCAGCAGCAGCAGCTCGGATACTGCTTCGGTCTCCGTCTGCGTCTCTGTCTCCGTCTCGTTGTCGTTTTCGTTCTCGTGCTCGCTGTCTCAGTCTCGGTTGCTGGCTCTGATTCCAATTGAGGTGCAGTGTGGTGGATGGGGGAGGAGGAGGAAGTAGGGGGAAGCTACAAATGCGACTGAGAGTGTGCACAACTTGCCAAATATACACAATGGGCGAAATGTGCGAAAACCGACAGCGAACAGACAATCGACAACAAGAGACAACAGACACAGCACAGCACAGCAGAGCAGAGCACAAAACTGGAAATGGAGGAGCTAAAGAAGGCATGGAAAGCATACAGAGCGCATAGCAAGTAGCAAGTGGCAAGTGGCAACTGGGCAAGGAGAATGTGTGGGGGGAGGCTTAGAACACAGCAGTAGAGAATAAATGCCGACAAGAGCTGCGAGCGCAAATGAATCGCAATGAGGCGAGATGCAGCCAGCCAGACTCAGACTCGAGACTCAGACTCGAGAGTCAGAGTCAAAACTATAGCTATATGGCCATAACTACGATGTGACCATAGTGCAGAGTCCATAGTGTGTGTCTTGGCACTGCTCTGCCATAGGGAAAACTCGGCTCTCTCTCGCTTACACCCCAACCTCTTCCTCTCCGTCTCACTCTTTGCATTCTCGAAGCTCGTTTTCTAATGGGTTCCGCGACGGGAACTCGTCGTCAACAGGGCGTAATAAGCGCAGTTTCTGTTTGTTTTTTTCTTTTGCCTTTTTGCATATGAAAAATATGACAAAATATATATATACATACATATATAATATGTATAGAAAAAAAGCTAAGATGAAAAGATGCATTGAGCAGCCAGAGAATGGGAATGAGACAGACGTCTCAACTTGGTGAGTGATGAGAGGGGAGAGTGTGCAGTCGGTGTTGATTGCACTTTGTGTGCGAGAATGAATCGCAAAATGCGCTTGTTATGCTCTTGAATGTGATATGAATACGATGTGATGAAATCGCCATCTACTTGACGAAAAGCGTAAATAATGTGCTCAAATCAGAAATTGTTTATATATTCACATATTGTCTTAATTATATAAAATATTATATATGTTAAATACAAACTGAATTCGAACATAATGCAACTTTTGTTTGATTTAGATTAATACACTTAAAACAAATCAGAAATAGTTCATCTACTTTTATTCATACATTATGTGTCTTAATTATTGAAAATATCGTATTAAATACAAATTGAATTCTGCATGTATATAATATTTATGTTGCTTGGCTTAATGAATATCAATTATATGTTGTAGTCACAAATAGAAATGCAACTCGTTATTAATATTGTACAATATTGACTTACATAAATTCGACGGTATATAAATTTTATACATTTTTTTAAGTATTTCAATTACATAGTTTAACATTGCAGGCTTGATGAAAATGAAAACACCATCAGAAAAATGCATTTCTAATATTATATAATGTAAATTCTAGGCTTCTTAATCAACTCAGCATTTTTATTTTTCTTATATTTCTCACAAAATAAGAAACATCTTAAGATTACGTTTTTGCTACTTTTGGGTTTTTGTCTACACAAGACAGATTCGAAATAAATATTTTATTTTAATATTGAAATATAAAAAATAACGTAATATTTTTAAAATCTATCCATCTCTCATCTATTTAGATGAATTTACGCTATAAATTACTTGCAGTTTTATACAGTAGTCCATACCATAATTGTTACTCAGAGAACAGTATTTGCACTTTGATATTCGAATTAGTTGCAACTGCTGAAAAAGGTGTAAGAGCATGCATAGTTCGTAGAATTCATAAATCGCGCATTGGTCGACTGTTGTTGCTTATAGAGTGGGTGGCTTTGTTGTTCTTCTTGTTGAGGAGGAGAAGGGGGAGGAGATGCGGGTGGCAGAACTGACAATGAAGCCATCATTGCTGGCTGCCTGTGCATCAATTGCAACCCCCAATGGAGCTGAGCTGCTGCCCAGTCCACAGCATGCACTTAACACAGTTTTACATGGCACGCATACACACACACATGCACACACATAGATACTTACACACGCATGCAACCCGTCAACTCTCACACTTTTTCTCTTACTGTCTCTCAATCTGTTTGATTCTTTCTATCTCTCTCGCTTTCAGTCTCTCTCACTCTCTTGCTCTCTCCATCTCTCTTTGTTCTTCTCACTCTCTTTAATGACAGCTATCAGTGTCACTCTCTGTCTCTCTCTCAGTGTGCTGCTCTGTCAGCGGCTTTGTGTCGCGTTTTGGGGCACTGAGAATATCGCTCATTTTCAATAAAAATAGCTTAAAATTCGAACAGGCGTTCAGAAGTGTTGGCATAGCGAAATTTGCAATATGCCGCCGAATGGAAGCCGCTGGAAATATGTACGTACTATATCTGTATAAAAGTCGACTGCGGCGCTGACTGCGACGGCGACTGAGACGTCGACTGAGACTGGCATGCCGGGTTGGGTTTATTTTTGGGGCCAAGCAAATTTGTAGCGCCCGACAACTTATTGAAAAAGTTGAGCAAGAGACCTGAGCTTTGCTCTGCTGGGGAAATGCGCTTCCTACCGCCTCCCGCTTCCCTCCTCCCTTCTTCCCCTTCCCCTCGCTCTCTAAGCATGAAGTGGAGCTTCAAGTTTGTAAACGCCATTTTGATTGCAACAATGACGACGACGACGACGACAAGCAACATCTGTTGGCAGAGGCAAGAACCTGCCAGAGTCGCAATCGCAATCGCAGAGAAGTGCAGAGAAGCAACACAGCTTGCAAATCGACTTGCACTTGCTGCTGCTTTCCTGCTGCTCTGAGCGCCGCAGATGCAGATGCAGCAACGACAACGGCAACGGCGACAGAAGCAGCAGCAACAGCAGCAACAGCGACAGCAGCAACAACCTTCGTATTTGTGTGTTTTACTTCCGGTTCGTGGCCACCGCGTTGTCGACAAAGGCGCGGGTGGGAAAAGCTGGATTCCAGCTCCAACTCGAACTTCAGCTCGACTCGACTCCACTCGAGTGGTTTGTTTGGCTGCTGCATTTTTTGGAGCACACTGGCAACAAGGGGCAGACGACGGTCGACGGTCGACGCATCGTCATCCTCAACCTCATCCTCATCCGTTGAAAGTTTGCGGTCGTTGGCTTCAGCTTTAGCTTCAGTTTCAGCTTCAGCTTCAGCATCGACGTCGCATTTTTCGTTTCGTTTCATTTTGTTGTTTTCTTTTTTGTGTGCAGTTTGTTCTCTGCTTACAGCGGATGCTGTTGGCTATGGCGCTGCATGCAACGCTCTCCTCACCTTCCACCCTCTACTATCTCTCTCTTATGTCTGTTGATCCGTGGGTGGAGTTTTGGAGCGCACTCACACACACTCACTCACACTCACACATTCACAGTTGCAACTTATGGTTATGTGTAGTGCGAGTTTAACTGCTGTCGCGTCGTTTCATAACTGCGAAAGTGCTGATTGAGTTCCTGCAACAACTTATCCTACTTGCCACACACAAGCTCACACACACACTCGCATGGGTAAGTAATATGGTGGAGAGATAGTACTTAGCCGAGAATCATCAGGAAATTGAGCTGAAAAGCTTGTCAGCAGTGAGTAGCAACTTTAAACTGTCAGTTTAGACATTCATAAACTTGCATTTACTGAATTACATACATGTAATATATTATTATCTAGATGATACTGAAGTTGTGAATAAAAATTTAACATTTATAAATTCTTTAAATTTTCTAATTATTATAAGTATCCAACATATTTATTTTGTTTTTACTAAATTACATATTATATTATCTAGATGTTGCTAAAATTATGAAAAAATATTGCAACTATAAATAATTATAAAAAAAAACATCATATGTAAAATTCAAAATCTAATTGAATTTGTTATTTTATGTATAATATGTAATTGTTAAATGTATTTCTTTTCTATTTGCTAAACAAATAAGACTATTTATATAATAATGGCATTATATGTTATAGTTATACCTGAGGGCTCAATTTTTTTTTTTTTTTTGTATTTTGTGAATTAAATATAATATTTTCTAGCTTGGCTTATAATGATCCAATATTAAATGTGTTGTAAAAGATTTAATCAAAAATAGAACGTGATACACAAAACTTTCAAATTCGATGAATATTCTATTTATTATAACATTCAAACTTATTTTTGTTAAGCCATAATTTTAAAATTATATTAGATCTAAAACTATCTGCGAGAGGCAAAAGCAAAAGTGAACGAACGATGTAATCAAATAGTAAGAATTTTGTGCATTTATTTACAGCTCTAAAAGTTTCTGAACTAAAGCAATTAAAATGATAGTAAAACAAATTACGTCCCCATGATATGAGTTTAAGGTTTCAATTGAATGAATTTCCCTATAATGTGTTGTTATAGTACTACTTTTTTTTATTCATTATTAAATTGAACCAATTTGAAGTATACTTAATTAGTGAAAAATAAGCTAATTAAATTAATTGACAATACCCCAAATAACTATTTTTGCTCAGTAAAAACTTGAAAAGATGAACTCACTAAACCATAATTTAGATTTCATTGAAATTGTTAAAAATACGAAGAACACTTTTTCTACAAAAATGTCGAAAGCCGAAAAAATAGCAATGTTCGTCATAGAAAGAAATCAAATCATTGCCTCAAGCAACATTTTTGATTTAAATAATTCATAGAAATAAAATATAAATGTACACAAACATAAAAGCAAAATAAGTAAAATAAGTGAACAATTAAAATAATGAAAAAAAACTACACAATAAATAAATGAGAAAATATATGTCAAAAAAATACAAAAAATGTTTAACAAACTATGAATTTAATTCGCTTTTAATGCATTTCTCTTTGCTCCACAAATGGACACTGTGAAAACAGCTGAAAATATGAAAAATTGGCAAGCATAATTTAGTTGATTTTATGCCTGCTGGAATATCGTTTGATACTGATATTATCTGATAGCTGGCACACTAACTCACTTTTCGCATAAGATACGGAGTTGAAGCGAAGTGGAGATCTTGATTTTGGTCGAGTTTTTCAGCTTGATGCGATCAGACACAGATCTGATTTGGGGCTAATTAACAATTTGCTTAGTCAGCGCAACAAAGTGCTTTGCATTGATTTGTTGCTGACGCTATCTCGACAGATCAGCGGTGTCTTTTCGATCGAGTTCGATGATGATGATGACAATCGAAGCGGTTGCAACAAACAATAATAAAATATCAAGAACTACAATGACGGCAGAATTATGTTAAGTCTTAAGTTGGCTTCCATTAGTCATATAATTGTTGTGTGATCTAATATGCACGATGACAGAGTATTGATTGATTCTTAGCAGTAGCAGTCGGTCAACGTGGCGTATGCGCAATGTGTTGTTTTGTGGCTCTTGGCTAAGCCAGTTCTTTGGATAACCAAAAGCGGTGCGGCCGAACAACATAATTAAGTATTTATTTATTTACAATTTTGGGCAATGACAACAACAGCAACAACAACCACAACAACAACAACTGCAAGAGGCTGCAATTTGAATGCAACAGCAACTTTAACTATTGGCGTTGCAGCTTTGCCGCTTTTGTTGCTGTTGTTGTTGTTGTTGTTGCCACAATTGCTCATTTTGCTGGTTGCGCCAACCTTGTGCTAAATTTTCCAAAACGTTGAACGCCGCTGCCGCTGTTGTTGCTGCTGCTGCTGCTGCTGCTGCTGCTGCTGACACCAACTCTGTTGCAACAACTAGCGATAAATGTCAGTCAAGCGGTGTTGCCTGAACCACGCCTCCCCTCCCACCCCCTACTGAACTGAACTGCGCTCCCTAGCTGACTGGCCAATGGCTGACGCATAACAACAAATAGTAAAAAAAAAGCGTTGACAAAGTCAACAATTTCCATTAGAGCGCATTATTGATGCTTATGAGCAAATGTACGAGCTTCTACAACGACGACGACTCTGAGATACTTGCCGCTTTATTAACTGCCAACTGCTCGTGAGACTGACACCATTTGCTCGCAAAGCGAACAGCTGTTGCAGCCAGCTCCCAGCTCTCTACTCTCCAGAGTGGAGCAAAGATGACGCCACCAAAAAAAAAATTGACTCAACTGAAATGCGAAGCTGCCGCATTTTGCGTGTCAAATGAATTCGCAGCGAGGCTAATTAAAACAATTGCTCAAAGAAAAACAAAAAGACGCACTAAAAACTGATAAATAAAAGCTAACAAGAAACAAAAACAAAAAGCGAGTGGCAAGTGGCAAGCAGCAAGTCGCAAGTGGTAAAAGCACACAGCTGTTGTCTTTTTGGCCAAGAGATTTCGAATTTGAAAATTGGACGCAGATTTGGGTTGATATATTTTGTTTTTTTTTTCGTTTTTGTTATTGTTGTACAATGCACTTGGCATATGAAAAGTCGCAATTAACGCAAACAACAACAACAACGAGTGGAAAAAATGAAGCCAAATGACGACGAAACATTTGAAGAAATGTGTAGCAGAAGAAAAAAAAAGCAACGTTAAAAACGTTGCGGTAGGAAATTACTTTAATTTGTTGCTCCCATTGTTGTTGTTGTTGCTGTTGCTGTTGCTGAAACTTGGCTAAATGAATGCCTGACTGACTAGCTGACTAGCTGACTGGCTGACTGACTGGCGGCCACATGTTTTCACATGATTTCCACACGATGGACAGGTGAAAAGCAAGCCCAAGTCCAAGTTGAAGTCGCAGTCGCAGTCGCAGTCGAAGACGAAGTCAAGGCAGCAGAAAATTCACTGGAGCAAGAAAAGAAACCGTCGTCGCGTTGCAGGCTTTTCTGTGTGACAGGGGAGTGGTGGAAGTGCGGAGAGAGGGGTAGTAGGAGGGGGGCTACATCTTAGCCGGGTTAACAACTGACAGCCTGAAAAGTCAAGCACAAGATTTTGACGTTAGTCTGGGTAATTTTTAAGCGACTGCACACACAAAACGCTGGCAACGACAACAGCTGCGGGGAAGTCCCCCAATCCCGTATCTCTCCACCTCTCGCTCTCTCTCGCAGTCTCTTCGACTATCTCACAATTGAACTATGTTAAACCAAAAGCAAATTATTCTCTTAGTATTCACAATTTCTATACACAACGTAGTCTAGGCTTGTTTAATAGCATTTTGCACGTTTTAATTGTTATGCTTGCTGCTTTCTGTTCTCTGCTAAATGCAAACAAGCATAATTACAGTGCTCCATAAAAGTGGCATTGATGATCGTGGCAATGCTCTAATTTGTTGCCAGTAAGAATCTATTATTGTTGGGTAAATATTCAGCTGGAGAATTAAAAGTAGCAAACACTTTCAATAATACTTCTGCTAAAAAAATATCTCTGGGTAGAAAACGTCTTTACTTACTATCCAAATTCATCCAAAGTCTTTTCACATTTAAGTAAAAGTAAATAAATAATTAAAAATATAAACAATGAAATTATTAATTATAAATACGAAATTAGTTTTTGGAATTTTTATTACAAGAATGACTAGTTAGATGATCAACAAACAAAAGTAAAAATAAATGTATGATGAATGAATGTATTAATACATTAAAAAAAGGCCATAGAGTAAAACATATACCAGATTGTGAATCCAAGCAACTTAGACCGGTAACACAATTTCTTAAATAATTTCTACAATCTCTGATCGCAAATAAATATGTAGGAAACTTAAATACTATAACTATTATTGTATGTATATACCAAAAATCGAGGATTTAGCTTCAAAATGACGCTTGTTATTCGATTTTTATAGATCTCTGGGGGCAGAAGTGGGCGTGCCAAAAATTTGAAACAAACTTGATCTGGGTGCAAACATAAATGCTGTCGACAAAAATTATATCTCTATGTCTTATAGTCTCTGAGATCTAGGTATTTCTACGGACGGACAGACAGACAGACGGACAGGGCTACACCGTCTTGGCTGTCGACCCTTATCAAGAATATATATATACGTTAACTGTTACTTTATCTCTTACAAAGCTATAGTATTCTTCTACCCTTTGAGTTTCTAGTATATTTGTTACAAGAATCATTTGTTAAAAGATAAAAAAAAAGATACTAATAATGAGCAATCTATTCATAAGTATATAGACAAATATCTAATTTGATGAGCTGCTATTAATGCCAGCAAAATCTATGTAAATGGTATTATACATAGTTTATTCCCAACTTAGCTCAATAAATCTTAAATTAAATGCAGTTTATTGCCAGACATTGCATACTTTAATCTAAAAGATACTCTCATTACAGTCTAAGATACATTTTCTCGTCGGCGCCTTGTATCATGTCAATCAACAATATGCGCTCTTTTATATTTGATATGCCACGCCCACTCTCTGCAGCCCAGTGCAACTCATGTTGCATGTGTTCTCGCACAATTAGCATGCCACATAATTGAAAGCCAGCGTAATAAGTGTAGGGTATAAAAAGCACAAGGATCCAAGCCAAAAAAAAGAGAGAAAGAAAGATGTACAAAAAAGTAATGCAGGCGAAAGGAAGCAAGAACAAGAGAAAATCATACAAAAGGCGCATAAATTAGCAATGGTCTGTAATTTCGAAAAGGGTCGTCAACAGCTTATAAATGTGGTGGCATCTTCTTCGAGGGCGCGAACTCGCACCGCATAGCAAGTGGCAAGTGGCAAGTCGAAAGTGGCAAGTGGCATGAAAGGGGCATGAACGGGGTTCAGTCACAGTCGGCGTGTCCGCGACGCATTCATTAGTTTAATATTAAAATAGTCATAATAAAATTGTAGATAAAAGTCTGTTACTTGCGCGCCAAGTGAAACAATGCACAACAACAGCAACACAGGCAGCAAAAGCAACAACAACAACGAGAGCAACAACAACAACAACTCGCACGAACTCAAAGTCGAGCAGCCAAGTACAAAGGGCCAAAAGATTTATGAACTGCAGTCAGCGAGGCGCGTGTGTGAATGTGTGAGTGTTTCGAGTGTGAGTGTGAGTGTGAGTGTGAGTATGAGTGAGTGTGTGAATGTGTGTCTCGCAGTCGTCTCAGCTGCCTAGACTTCCTCCCCTTGTGATTCCCCCACTGCTCTTTCTTCACGTCTCGCCAAGTCGCGCTCGAAGCGACTAAGCGGAGCAATGAACTATTTACGAATATGTCTTGTACTTGTGAGTACTACTCACACTCACACTCAAACACACTCATACTCGAAGCATGTAGGCGTGAATACGCCGAGTGACGGGGCGGCCTCTGAGATAAGCATACGTGTATTATTATTATATGCAGTATTCCTCTCTCCTCTCTCCTCTCGCATTCATAAGCATGCATATTTATGCAGTCAGCAATCCGGTTGACCGGCAAAAGCCGAAGCTCGACCTTGAGGCGCCCTGAGGGATTACAGAAGTTTTCGCAAAGTTCTCAGGCACTTGTAACCAAAAACCAAAAAAAAAAAACAGCAGCAATAAATGTAGCAGGCATTTGAATAAATGTGGCTAAAGAATGCCAATTTATCTGGCAGGTATGCCAAGAATTTTACATGATTGCCACTTATGTAGCTTTCACATGTTTCTAAGTGGCTAAAGAGTGATTAATTGGCTGGCCATTTGAGCGAATCAACATATTTGAAAAAGATTATACAAATAGTAACATTTCTATTTAAATATTGATGCAAATATTTTTATCAAATAACAACAAAACATAAAGATATTAAATTGACTAGGCTAGAGGGAGAGTAATTAAAAAAACAATATGAATTTATAAATAATTCTACTTATATTCATTAACATCATGAATAATGAAAGAAGAACTAAAATAAAGATTAGGTTAAGAAACAAAACCGTAAAATAATAAGGATATCTTTAGTTAAAGAATGAGTTCTTGATCAATAGTAGAACATTAACATCATGATAAAAAAAAAAATAATAATAATAACAAAAAGGAACTAAATTAAAGTCTTGTTTAAGAAATAAAACAAGAAAATAATTTAATAGGGTGTCTTTGGTTTACGCATGAGTTCTTATTTAATAGTACAAATAAGATCTTAATAATTGTAAATTATATTCATTAGACCCTTCACATTAAATAAGGTTATATAAGGCTTTATTATAACTTATTATTGCTTTAAGTATAAAGATACTTCTTATAACTTTAGGATTTATCACTAGTAGTTTATTAAATCAATTTTAAAGTTAATTTAAAGTAACTAATATATAAAATGCAAATGTTCAATTAAGTACAGTACCATATACATTGCTGTTTTGTTAATTAAGTTAAGTGGTTCAGTGATGAGACAAATGAGTTGTTCAATTCTTTAACATGTATATTTTTAGTTGCAATGCTAACTTTTTATTACTACAAACTTCAACTCAACTTCAACTCTGGCTTCTACAGTAAAAGTAAGATAGTTTTAATAATTCCAGATTAATTATATCATCACCAAAGATACTATTAGATATATAAAAAATTCATTTCATATCACACTAAAGATACCCAAAGATGTAACAAATATGCAAGCTATGTTGTGGTTTAAAAAACTAATTAACTATACAAAAATTCTAATAAATAATATTCCAGATTTCAAAAACTGAATTCAGAGACTGAGTATAAGACATTGATTTAGCTAGTTGCATGTGTTTTGGGGGCGTGTTTTTCTTAATGTCAAACTATTTATCACATGACAGACCCCGCGATAGATTTGGGGAAACACTCTTTCAGCTGTGACTTTCCTCGGCCAGCTGCAAGTTGTAAGATTTCCCAACTCGTATGAGTACGCGATCGAGTACAAGTATATTATTACAGTTCACTATCGCTGGCGCTCTATTTGTGTACTGTGGGGCACCCTCGGTTTGATTTTGTTGTTCACCCTCTGCTCATTTTGCTTTCGACTTGTGGCAACATTGGCCTCAACAACAACATTAACAGCGCAAACAATAATAATATCAGAAAGAAGATGCAGCAACTTCTTCTGTTGTGCTGTGCTGTGCTCTTGCCTCATTGAGGGCTGTTAAATTTAGTGCCTCCACTTCAATTTTAATTACGGGCATTGTTGAATATGCGACCGGCCCAGACCGAGGCAGCATCGAACATCGGGGAAGCACCCCCAAAACGGGGGCAGAAAGAAGAGATTTCATTCGCGTATCTGTTGCACACATGTTGTGCTGGAACTTTCCCCTCTTGCATTCAGTTCCATTGCGTTCCTTTGTTTGGTAGACAATTTAACATATTTGGGAATTCATTGCACTTTCTTTTATTAATACGCACTCGAGAAGTCTGCCTCGCTCCCACTCGCTCTCCCTCTCCCTCTCTTTCTCTGTCTGTGTCTGGAACACATGTAAGTGCATGTTGCTCTTTTGCTGCCCAATCCCTATTCTCTGACTCTCTCTCTCTCCAGGCTGTACTGTAAACTTGAACAGTTCTCTGCTCTCTGACTAAATTTAGTCGCATTCTTGACTATTTTTGGGGTCTTCGCTTCGCCAGGCATCTGTGGGCTGAGGCTTTGCTTTTATTGCTCCAATTTTGGTATGCCATACAGCCAGCCATTGATAAATATAGACGCGCGCGCGTCTCGACTTTTCATTTTCCCCTACTCAACTACACATATCAATGGAAATGGAAAAGAAAATGCGTTTCGGAATGGGGCATGGAAATGTATACAAAGCTGTCTCTGAGAGTGCAGAATTGAAACTTATCTGTTAATCGGCACATCTGTTTGTCACATGAGCATCGCACAAATTCAAAGGGGGAGAAGGAGGGAAGACTTACTTGTATATATCACTTTTGAGTCACAGGCAGCTGCCACGTGTGCTGAGACTGAGTCTGAGACTGAGGCCGAGGCTGACTTTGGCCTTAAGTAGCTGCATTTAGCATTGACAAGCAACGCAGCAACAACGGAGCAGTCAATAATTTTTAATAGACGAGCAATTTTCGCAATGAATCCCGCCCGCAAATAAAACTGCAGTTCTTTCTCCTCCCTCCCTCCTCGATTGCCCCTCGGCTACGTTTATGGCATAAATTGCAAGCGAAATGAGCAGCGCGCGCCAAATCAAAGCGATGACAAAACAAATATATGCACTTCGAGGGGTGCTCTTAAAGTTGTCGCTATTAACTGACACTTATTTTAATTGTTATGCATTTTTAAATAAGCCACAAACTACTTTAAAATAAACTCGACTGTCACTTCAAAATGTGTAAATGGTTGCTCATTTACTTATTCCACACTAACACTTTTTTTCATTAGTAAATAATTACAAATATTAATTTGTTTTTATTTGCTTATACTTTACACTTTAATTCTCCATTAAAAATTAGCTCAATACACTACATATTTATTATGTTAAGAGTTTACACATAAATCTTTAATTGTTACTAATAAATTGTGAAAAGTACATAAACCTATGAAATAGAAACATGAAATATTAAAATAGATACATAATATTCATAAAAATCCTATACTTGCCTTACTAATTTCTTTGCTATAAAAACTTTTTTAACTTATTACAATATCCACATCAATATTTTACAGTTTACAGTGGTAAGAGAAAATAACTTTTGTTCTATTAATCCATTTTTCAAAATTTGTTCTTAAATTATTTTGAGTAAACTCTTTTCCCCAATTTTATACATCGAAACTTGAGATACATTAAACAAACAGATAAATTTTACGTTACTTTCTTCTAATAAAAATTCTTTATGAACAGTTTTAAATATTTCATAATTAATTTTAAATTTTTCCATATACAAATTGACTTTAGTAAATTTACTTTAATTTACTCGTTCATTATTTATTTTCTCTTTTTTTTCTGCTTATATATTTTAAAAATTACGTTTCTTATTTCATTATTATTTTTAAATTCTCCTACTTAAGTCATCACTTTATTTATTGCATCTCCAATTATCAATTGATTAGCGTGCTTATTAATCGAGCATCCCACCAAATATTGATGAATATTTTTCGCAGAGCTTTGTTAGCAATCTGCCACCGTCTCAAACGTCGCCGCAGTTGGCGCTGTGAAGCAGTTGCACAAATTGCGCAAATTGGTTTGAAACAAATGTAAATATTTATTAAAATTGCGCAAATGCTAAGCGTAGTGCCTATTCCCTTCCCGTCTCCCAATTGTGAACGAATTGCAGTCGTCAAACGTTCGAATGACGATGATGATGAAAAAGCTTTGAGCTCGTGATCATTGCACGTTCGAACATTGCATGCGCGGGTTTTGTGATCACCATCAAAAGGGAGACAATCAGAGAGAGACAGACATATTTGAATGTACATCATGTGACTGACAGCCTCTCTCTCTCTCTGTCTCTCTCCTTTGTCTCTGCGCCTTTTGCTGATTATCGCCTCGATTCCAATTTTGATTCCGATTCAAAAATATTTATGCGTATGAGTAATCGAAATGCGAAACTGACACAAAACGTTGCCATCTTCCCATTGTATTTATTATGATGATTTTTGTTTTTATTAATTTTTTGTGCATTTTTCCTTTTTTTTGTTCGGTCACTTTTTGGTATGCCTTATTGTGATTTATGTGCAAGCACGGAATCGGAATCACTTTGGAAACGGAATGCTTATGACTCCGACAAATGTGTGACTTAAGCATATTTCTGACTTCAGACTGACGTCAAATGCGCATTTTTCATTTGTATTTCCCCCGAAAGTCTCACGCCAAACTAGCAACAAACAGTGCAGAACATTTTCAACTTGAGCAACTGTCGGCAAAATGCCAATGACACGAGCCAAAAAGTGCACTTAATAGTGTTATGAGTATGTGATTAATATAAAGGCTGACGAAATTACAACATAATTCCTTTTGATACGATAAATATGATGATCAAGTTAATTTAAAGTATGAACTAATGGTGTATTAACTTCAACTAAATACGGGTAGAAGACATTTAAGAGTTGACAAATAGATTAAATTAATCACCCAATATAGTAAATACAAAATACCGAATAAAACTTATATAACGTAAGATAACACAAATATATGTTATATATACACAAATGTATGGCACTTTTAAAAGCTGTTTAGATTATATACAAACTTATATACTTCTACTTACTTTCCACTAATTATTCAATCTTCAATTGTCTGCTACACTTTTCAGCACGTCTCATTGGCTTATTAGCAATTGAGATATTATCAACTGAGATATCTCAGATAGACACATTTACTTCAAGCTAAAGTTTATATAAAAAAATTGAGAGTTTACAAATATATATACCATATAAAAAATGTGCTTAAAAATCTCACTAAATTTTTATAAATAAACAATCTTAAGTATTTCTTGTCTACTTTCCACTCACTCAACTGAAAAATCATCTCTTGGCTGATACACTTTTCAGCTCGTGTCATTGGCTCATTAACAATAGAGGGAAGACCTACGAAGAAAAATATTCCATTTTGCCTCTTGGTACTTTAAAGTCAATTTCGATTCCCAAAAGGCTTAGAGAAGTGTTGTTGTCATCACTATCAGCAGCGTCTGTCAACAGCAACGACAGCAGCGGAGAAGATAACAACAAAACTGAAACAAAAACAAAGTTAATGTTGACGACGCTTCAGCGATTTTCACATTAGATTAAATATTTTTCAACTTTTAGTTTTGAGGTCAAGCTGAAGAAAACGCCCAGGTGTAGAAGACCTTTGTGGCAGCAGCATTTTTGTTGCTAATACAATAATTGCCGTTGTTGTCGTTGTTGATGTTGTTGCTGCTGCTGAGAAGAAGCGCTGCGGAAGCGGATGCAAAAAAAAAAGAAAAAAATAAAAAAAAGAAGAGGCAAGCGACAAGCTGAAAGCTAAACATGAAGTGCCAGGGCGAGTGACGATCGCATATAGATACGCCTGTCCAACAGCCAAACAGCAACAACAATAACAACAACCATAATAATAATAACTGAAGCAGCTAATTTCTCAGCATAAGAGAAACGAAACGACGAAACACAACAAACAACAACCTTGCCAGAAGCCAAAACAACGAATGAATTTCCATTGTTTTAAGTTTCAGGCTCCTCCAGTGCTCGAAGTGTGAGTGTGAGTGTGAGTGTGTGTGTGCGACGGTGTGTGTGTGTGTTTCAGTGTGTGGCACCCCAAAGGCCAAGATCGTCGTCATATTAGCGTCCAAAAGTCAACGTCGCTTGTCGGCGGCTTCTCAAAAGCCCAGCGCTGAGAAATATGTAGAAATGTATGCGTATCAAGCGTACGAGTTTGGTTTGGAGTACGAGTATAATGTAAATTCCGCAAAGTGCGATGGACAAGCGACGCTTGAAATTAAAATAGGGTCATTAAGCGGCCAACTCAAGACTCAAGGGAGGGAGACCTATCAGACAGCCACGGAGTGTGTGGGGAGGGGGGAGGAATGGCATTGTATTGTATCTTCATCCCGATCTGGCGTTTGGTAATTGCTCCCTCTCTCTCAGATCTCAACGTTTGCTGGGCACACAAATTTCTCAACAATTATTTTGAAATGCTTTTCAATCTACACACAACACACAGAGAGCAACGTCACATCAGTTTTGTACAGTCGCTGGCATTAGGTTTTCCATAAACAAAAGTGTGAAAAGCAAGCAACAACCAAACGAACAACAACCGCTTGAAACTGACTCAAAGCAGGTCTTATGATAATTATGATTGCTGTACTCAATGTTTGTTGCTCTGGGCTGCTTTTGGGTTCTCCTCTTGCCTCTTGCCACCTCCCTCTACCTCTTCATAACTCACTCACATGCCGATTTCAGCACTAGTCTGACATTGGTTTTATTGTTAAACAATTATTGATACAACATTTTATAGTCAATAAGTTTTAAGGCGTTGATCAACTGACGTCTCAATGCTTTTTCATTGGCTTACAGTTCCCCAGCAAAGTAACTAACTAATACGGTTTTTAATAGGAAATAATATTTGTTGTTAAATGTGTTCTTTTTAATAGGGATTATAAATTATAGTATTCTGTTCTCATATTAACAAATTTGTTATACATTGTAAAATTATAGTTATTATAGTTTGTCACTTAATTGAAAGACGTGTGAAGCGTCTGAGAGACGCCTGCTGCTAATTTATCTTATGCAAATTAATAAGATTTAATATTTTCCCATCGCAAATGGTTCTTTTTAAGCTTCAAAAGCTTTGGGGTTGACCTTTAATTATTAATTTAAATTACTTTTCTAAAACTTAAACTGTGATTTTGATTTAATATTCATTAGTATTTTTTTATATTTTAGTATATTTATTGTCAATTATGTCGATATACCAAATATAGTCTTCGGTATATTTTACTATATTTTGCTTTATTAAGTTAGTGTATTTTAAGATTTTAGTGGTTAATAGCTTTCTTACGTATTAAATTAACAAAAAAATTTTCTATCTCATTCGACATCTCATAATCGACTTTGAATTAAAAGATAATATATTAATACTATATATTTACTTTTGACTTTCCAGTGCCATGTTTGCTCTTATAACTAATCCAATTATTATGATATCTAACACAACATTTCATTTCAACATAAATTTTGCCTAACCACTATTAAAATTATTTTGTGCTCAAATCACTTTATTATAATCTGCAATTTTTCAACTGTTCTGCAGCTAATCCCAAGTATCATTCATCGGAGTACTTAAGTGATTAGTCATTGAATTTATAAGCAAAACGGTAAACTTTTTTTCGTTGGCTGAAATCTGTTTTCAAATTTTGCTGAAATTGTCCCCAATTTGACAATGGGCAAAACGCTGCCGTCGCATAAAGGTGCGAAGCTGCCAAATGAGCAACACGAGGGCAACAAATTTGCAGTTGTTGTTGTTGGTGTTGTTTTGCCGCCCGAATAAAAACCAGTAAGTGATTTCACACAGCGTCGTTGGCGCTGGAGTCGAAGTCGAAGTTGGAGTCGAAGTCGAAGTCCGAGTCCAAGTTGAAGTCGAAGTCGAAACTGCGATGGAGCAAAACTAACAAGCACTGTGCAAAATTTGTAACATATTCGGCAGCAAAATATTTAAGATGTCTTGTTATTGTTGTTGTTGTTGCTGTTGTTGTTCGGTGCGTTGTTTTTGGTTATTGTACATAAAGGCAAAGCGAAGCGGCGTCGCTTTTGGTTCATTGAACCATTCGTCGCTGACTCTGACTGACTTATTGAATGACTGAGACAGCAACAACTGCTGCAGCCCCAAAGCAACAACAACAACAACAATAATGCTGCTGCTGCCATCGAAGGCTGCACAGATTATGTCACACATTTTGTGTAGTATTTGGGGGAGTGTGCAGGGAGCTTGCTTAGAGGGGCAATTCGGTGGAAGAGCAATGGAGGGGTGCAATGTAGCACTCGTGGTAGCCATGTTACAACATCAATTGCGCGCGCCAAACAACAACAGCAACAACGACAACAACACTAGCAGCAACAGCAATCGTAACAAAAACAACAACTGCGACCCGAAACTGAAACCTAAAAGAAATCGTATCTGAAAGATTGTGCTGCTGTTTGTTGTATCTTTTGCTGCTTGTGGCGCAGCAGAAACTGTTTAGGCTAAATAACTGTGTGGCCACAACCAAAAGCTGAATCATTTGACTGGACTGCACAATGCCATACTTGGATGTCTTATAGAGAGAGAGAAAGAGTGCCTAGAAGTAGTGTCTGAAACTGTAACTGATTGAATTGATATGAAACTTAGATAAAACATTTAATTGGCATAATATGAGAAGACTTTAAATTGTTTATAATTATTGCTGATAAATACATTAACTTATTTTTAAGAGTCATTATTATTATATGCATTACTTCAGTAATTGCTGAAGATCATCTAGTAATAAAAGGAGATAATTTGTGAATTGAATAGTGAATAAAATTTGTAAAGATTATGAATGAAGTAGAGATAAGAGATAAGTCGATCTGGCTCATTTCATTACAATAAGAATTTGCATTCGTTATTTTAATGAAATAATATTATATAAATAATACTCCAACCCAATTTTTACGTTATTTATTCTTAATATAAATGTTTCTAGTTTTTCCTTACTTTGAGTATATCTTTGAAGATCGATTTATTCCTGTTTTTAGTGGTTTGAGCATTCATTGAGAATTTCCCAACTGGCAGCACAAGTAACTGCCTCTGATGCTTGAAGACGATATTAGGTACACTTCAGTGGCGCCACAGTTGAAGTTTTACAGTACTTTAAACGAAGTTGAAGCTGCCAAAGACAGTTGTAAATATTTTCACACTCAATTGCATAATGAGCTGACAATTTGACGACTTGGTACACAAAAAAAATAAAAAAAAATGCAGCTTTGACTGCAACTTAAACTCCAGCTTGACTTCCATCTTCAGCTAGTGTCCTCTAGTTTTGTGTGTGTGTGTATTGACTATCTAATGGGGCAAGGGTGGGCAAGGGAAAGCGAGAGGCTGCAATGGGTCGCATAAAATAAGTGAAAGTCAAATTGTATTGACGCATTGAGCGCATGAACAAATTAACTGCGCAATGAGCAATCTCATGAGCCAAACTGATAGACAGACAAACTGACACGCACATGTATCTGTAGCAATAGCTGTAGCCGTAGCTATAGCTATAGCTATAGCTATAGCTGTTGCCGTAGCTGTATCTGTATCTATATCTGCGCCTTTGTATCTTTGTTTGGCATCTGGGCAAAGCAAAGCAAAGCTAAGCAAAGCGGCAACGAGGCAGCAAAGTGGCAACGGCAATGGCTACAATTTTCGTGGGTCTCTCTCTTGCTATTTGGTTTTTTGTTAAGCGAATTAATTTTCGAAAAAATTATTAAATCAAGCTCAACAAAATGGGCAACAAACGGTAAACAAGTTTTCGTTTGTTACAACATTATGCAATGTATTTGACTGCAAGCTACAAATCGAGCAGAATATTCAACTGAAATGCGAATGCTGAGTCACAGAATGAATCTTATCAGCTGTTGCTGCTGCTGCTCACGATAAGCGCCTGAATATGTATTTCAATTGAATTTTCGATGAGTAACAAGCAGCCAGATTCGACTTTGGGGATGTAAAGAAATTTAAATTGACATTCGAACATCACACGAGCTGTGATAATGGAAGCGTGAGGCGAAACCAATTAGTTTATCAACGTGACAAAATTGTATTCGCTGCTCGTTTTGAATTTCAAATGTATGAGAGGTAAAAAAGAGCTTACTTTTTCTACTGAAGTCACTTTGCAGGTGTCAGACACTAACTTGTGGGAGTGGAAGACAGTTAACAAATAAATATCGCGTAGAACGAATAGCAAGAGATTTACTGAGATAACTTAATTTTTTAACTCCTCGGTTTCGTAAAACCGTCATGTTCTAGAACATATCCACCAAGACCTGCAATGACCCGTCCAGGACGTCGCTAAAGGTAAACATTGAATTTTGTAAAGCGTCAATAACAAATAAATTGAAATCAATCCCTGAACACTTCAAAAAGCTATGCGTATATAATATTATTTATGAAAGTTCTTGTTGACTGCAGAAGGTGGATATAAGTAAATTGTTTACAATATTACTTGGTATGTTTAATTACCCAAGTAATTTATTATGAAAATGTCAGCTTATGTAGTTATGTATGAAATGAATGATATATGAAAATCCTTATGTTAGAAACATATTTATTTCAAGAACATTTAATACAAGACGAAAGGTTTTATTAATAAGAAGAAAAAACTTATAAATTTTTGCTTACGATATATTTATCATCGATTAGCAAAGCACTTCAACCCAAGGACTTCCTCTCATAGAATAACGCAATTGAGACAGCTCGACAAACTGAGTTGTAAAAAAAATACATTTAAATCTAGATAAAAAGGAATTTCGATGGATTACAGAATAAATCTAGAATTTTTAGTCGTATTTAAAAAATTTGGATTTTTTGATACAAGTTCATTGATCTTAAAGTGGTCTTATTTCAAGACCACAATTGATAAGACGAATGTTCTTGTTTTCCTTTCCTACAAAGAGACATTCTAATGCAAGAGTCGCGGGAAATAAAAATGGTTCGTAATAAGAAAATCTGAAACATCATTGATTTCGTTTTTTAACACACCTACACAAATCGAAAAAAAAGAATAATAAGCTATATTCTAAATGATTTCTAATAACTTATTTCCGATCAGCTAAAATTTTCGATCTTTTGCAACGCAGTTAGAAAGATGCAAGCATTTTTCGAAATATCGACCCTTCTAGAGGGGAGAGTGTAAAATCTACTCTGTAAATAATGAATATCTGAATAGAAAAAAATTAATTCTGAAATTCAATTATTCCGTTAACTAGAGCTTATGTAATTCCACTGACTATAAAGCCGACCTGCACTGAGGTCCAAGTTTTATTCAGTGAAAATGCAGTTCACCGCCTTGACTCTTCTGGGGGCTTTGAGCCTTCTTCTCTTTTTCTTACAACCTGCAGAATGTCAATCGAAACGGACGGCATCTCCACTTTCTCCACATTTACCGCCGAAACGGCCAAGATTAGGCGAGCTTCCACCTGGAGGTGCATAAATGTAAGGTGGTCAACAATTCTCAGCGAAGTTGCCGCCACAACATATCTAGACAAATTCAATTTGTTCAACCAATAAGAGTTTTACATACTGAAACTTTTGTTATATTTTGACATTTGTATTAAAAACTAATTTCAAAAATGAATGCACTCAATCTTAGACTTTTAATTTTATTGCAATGAAATTGGCTCTGAATATAAATATGTACATTCATGTATAACACTAAAAGAAAAGTCAAGGTAATGTGCTCTTAAAGAGAACGTTCGAAAAATTTGGAGCAATTTTTATTATATTACAGGAAAGGAACAACATTTCATTTTACAACATTTTCTATGGTTAGATGTTTAGTTCTGCCGAATTTGACGAATATAATTTTTTAAATTTTCTTTTCATAGATTTGAAAGCAATTAATTTCATTTAAGAATAATGAATGAATCGTACTAACTATTAGAATACCGCATATTATAAAATTGTTCTACACTAAGACTTTTAATAATATATTATTCAGTGAAGATGCAGTTCACAGCCGTGACTCTTCTTAAGATTTTGTGTCTTTTACTCCTTTTTTCACAACCAGTATAATGTCATCGAAATCGTTCGACAAGAAGACCTTCTTATCTCTCGACAACTTGGGAAAAGTGGTAGAACCAACAACCCGAATAAATAATCAAAGTAAATTAATCTTTAAGCACTTGCAATGTTAGGCTTTTAATTTTATTTCAATAACATCGGTAAATGACAGGAATACTATATTATTAATAGTTGATGTAAGATCAAATGAAAAGATTCAGCTTATCATTCGGGTTAAGAATATATACTTCTGCCTGTAGAATAAGTAGAAAATTGTCATAGCAGCTAAGTCACAAATTAAATCTTCCTAAAGTATATATATTTTATATCACTTAAAAATTCAAATTTTGGGTGACAAAGATAGAAAGATGGCCGCCGCATTTAAAATATAGACTGTTCTAGAGGGTAGAGTGTAAAATGTACTCTGTAAATAATTAAATCAACAAATAGAAAATTGGCATACCTAATTCAAAATTTTAATTTTTCGGTAAATTATATCTTATGTAATTCCACTTACTATAAAATCGACTTGCACTGAGACCTATTATCAAAATTTTTGTTTAGTCAAAATGCAGTTTACCGCCTTGACTCTTCTTGGGGCTTTGAGCCTTCTTCTCTTTTTCTTACAACCTGCAGAATGTCAACCTCCACTACCTCCTCCATCCCGAATTAAATCACCAAGAGATGTCCCACTACCGCCTCCACATAGGATTGGTTAACATCAACAATATAACCAGATGAATTCATTTTGTGCAACCAGCAAGAATTGTAAATAATGAAATTTTTGTAATCTTTGGACACTTGTACAAAAAAATATAAAAAATTATGTAAGGCTTTTGAATTTGATCTAATAAAATTTGGAGAAGTTAGGATAATGGCGTATCGTTTACCATCTGTTATGCCAATGTCTTTCCTTTTAAAGAGACTGAATGTTTTCGATTCAAGTACAACATTTTTAAGAAAGTTTACAAAAATTGGATTGCTCGTTGTTGCATTATGCACTGAAAAATGAGCAAATTCTAAAACATTCCACTTAAAAATGGTATCTTTGAAATAAGACCCCATTATGAAAATTTTCTTAAAACTAACAAAATTAGTCGAAAAAGAGCTAAACTTTCAAAAAAGGACCAAAAATTCTAGATTTGTGTTACAAAATTCTGTAATCCATCAAAATTCCTATAAAGTTTTTATAGATGATTTCGTAAGCAAACAAATTTGTAAGATATTTTCTTTTTACGTATTAATTCTTCTTCGTATTAATTAGAAAATCGGGTGTTATATTAAATGTTCTGCACTTTTTAGACCAAAATTCTTAGTAGCAAAATCTTGATTTTATAAAGGAAAGAAATTTCAGCATTTGTTTCGCCTAGATTTTTAATTCTGCCGAATTGACCGACTATAATTTTTTCATTTTTTTTTTTATAGATTATAAAGTAATTTAAATTATTTATAAATAAATTATAGTTATTTCATGTCATTTACTTCTATCTTGGTTTAAGATTCGTTCTGAGAACCAGAATATTTACGAATTAGCTGATTTAGAAAAAGTCTAGACTGAGACGGAATTGATTTTGGAATTTTAATTTGTGGAACGCATTTTTCTGTGTTTTTCGAGACGATTTATATATATGGTTGGCTAGTATAAAAGCAAGTTACACTTAGTCAAAAGAACTACTTCGATTCAGAGATGTATTTGAAAAGCTGTTTTTATTGGATTGCGCTTATTGCTGTTCTTTGCTATTGCCTGGAGCCTGCAGCAGCAGTAAGAACAAGAAACCCAAGCTCAACGAAAAGGCCAAGAAAAACAAAACCAAGAACAACAATTCGCACCCGCACTGGAATACGGGTATAATGAATGAACATCCACTTGTTTATTGTTAAGTCGAAAAACTAATGTTTGCAATATTACTTTCATCAATATTTTATTGAGTCTAAAATGTATTCTAACATATTTGGCTTTTTATAATTTTAAATTTTTAATTTAAAAATTAATTGCTTTAATTTCTTGAACGAAACAGAATAGATTTAAGAATACTATTTTATAAAACGAATCGTGTTATTTTTTCTGACTGTAGTTATACAATATGATCTTAAGTCAAATGGTTCGTTATAAAATGTTTAACTTAGGACATTTTATAATAGTATGCATTCTATTTTGATAGTCACGATAAAAAAATTTCAGAGCAAAAGGTAATATAAATTAGTATCGAAATATAAAAATAGATAAAATCAAATTATTTCAGATAGTGTCAAATGTATCATACTCTGTAAATAATCAATGCACCAAATTGAAAAAATTGGCATATCTAATTAATCTGTAAATCACATCTTAAGTAATATCGCTTGATCTATACTAAAGTCCATATTACAATATTATACAATTATGAGAGAAAATGCAGTTCACTACCGTACATTTTTTTTTTTTGCTTTAGGTATCCTCTTCTTTTTGCACAACCAGAAGAAATTCAACATAATCGTTCGACAAAAAGGCCATCTTATCTCCCGAGAACTTGGGCAAAGTAGTGGAAACAACATCACCAATGCAAAAATTACAAGTATTCTAAAAACAAGTAAGAAAGTTACAGTCGAGTGTGCTCGACTGTGAGATACCCGCTACCCATTTTTAATAAAGGCAAAATATTGCGGTATCATTTTCAAAATATACCGAAAATACTAAAAATATACCAAATGTCAACCTCCAATACCTCCTCCATCCCGAATAAAACCACCAAGAAATCATCCGGCACCTCCACGAGCGCCTGGACAACCTCCTAAACGGCAGAATGGTTAACAGTTCTTAACGAAATTTCCGCTAAAACATATTATAGAAAAAGTATGGATACACGATAAAACGAAGAAATATTTGTGTTCCATTTACGATTCTATGATCGAGAGGGTAAAATCTGTAATTAAGGCCAAAGGCGGCACTTTTAAGTATTAAGCTAAATTAAAAATAATGTCTATCGTTAAATTGCCTAGATTTAATATTTTTGTTATAGTTAGTAAGGTGTTCAATTGGAAAAAAATAGTTTTTGTTGAATTTTTTCATTATTATAACTTTTATGATTTTTTTCCTTAAGTTTGCCATAATAGTGAAAAGTGGTTAAAACTAAGGTTAAACCAAAAACAAAATTTTTTTAATATTAAAAAAAAATTTAAAATAAAAATTGGTATGCACTTTTATTAACATACCATCCGTTAACTTGTTAAAAAAAAATTGGGCGAATCCGCAATCATATAATGAAACCTCAGGCCCTGAAAGTTACAAATTCGTACCCCTTAAAAGTGCGGCTTTTTTTGTGGCGCTGACTGTAGTTACTTGTGTGCTTAAATTATGCATAACAATAAGTTCTGAAATGATCTTTATTAAATATTTTTTTATATTAGTGAAATTTTACATATCACATTTTAATACTATTAGTTTTTAATACTACTTACCATAGTTATCAGGAATTCCGCCGGTTGCATAATAAATTTGGTTGAAATAGGAAAGGAATTACAACCTTTGTTCTACTCTTATTTAGCCTTAATTTAAAATGGATATAAGACTTTTGATCTCATATAAAATTTTTAAAACGGTATTACTTTGAACAATTCGACTTAAGAGTACGGAAATTTAAGATTAAACCGCTTAAAATAAATTTTAGACCGAAACGGATTTGATTTAATTTTCTAAAACTGCTTTTTATAGATCGAATTGTTTTGTTTGTTCTTGGTGTAGTTATGTAATATGATTTTAAGTCAAATGGTTGGCTATAAAAACAGGATACGTTCAGTGAAAAGAATCACTTCGATTCAGAGATGTATTTGAAAAACTATTTTTATTGGTTTGCGCTTATTGCTGTTCTTTGCTATTGCCTGGAGCCGGCAGCAGCAAGAAAAACAAGTTACCCAAGACCAAAACCAAAAAAAACAAAACCAAGAACAACAAGGCGCCGTACTGGAATACGAGTATAATGAATGAACATCCACTTGTTTATTGTTCAGTCAAAAAACTAATACATTTTTGCAATATTACTTTCATCAATATTTTATTGAGTCTAAAATGTATTCTAACATATTTGGCTTTTTATAATTTTAAATTTTTAATTTTAAAATAAATGGCTTTAATTTCATGAACGAAACAGAATTGATTTAAAAATACTATTTTATAAAACAAATCGTGCTGTTTTTCTGATTGTGGTTATACAATATGATCTTAAGTTAAATGGTTCGTAATAAAATGTTTATTTAACTTGGGACATTTTATAATATTATACATTCTATATTGGTAAAGTCACGATAAAAAAATTTCAGAGCAAAAGGCAATATAAATTCGTATCGAAATGTACAAATAGATCAAATCGAATTATTTAAAATAGTGTCAATTGTATCAAATGTAACTCTGTAAATAATCAAAGCTCCAATTGAAAAAATTGGCATATCTAATTAATCTGTAAATCACATCCTAAGTAATACCGCTTAATCTATACTAAAATCTTTATTACAATATTTTACAATAATGAGCGAAAATGCAGTTCACTACCGTAAATGTTTTTTTTTTGGGCTTTAGGTATCCTCTTCTTTTTGCACAACCAGAAGAAATTCAAAATAATCGTTCGACAGGAAGGCCATCTTATCTCCCGATAACTTGGGCAAAGTAGTGGAACCAACATCACCAATGCAAAAAAGTATTCTCAAAAAAACCTGAGATCTAGGAGTTCATACAGATGGACAGACAGAACGACGGACAGACGGAAATGGCAATATCGTCTCAGCTGTTGTTGTTGCCTGTTATATATGTATTTCATGCATGCAGAAAGTTATAATTTCCTATGGGTTGTGGGTATAAAAATTGGCATATCTAATTCAAAATTTCAATTATTCCACTTACTATAAAATCAACTTGTAATGGGACGTACAATAAAGTTTTATTTAGTGAACATGCAGTTGACCGCCTTGACTCTTCTTGGGGTTTTGAGCCTTCTTCTCTTTTTCTTACAACCTACAGAATGTCAACCTCCAATACCTCCTCCATCTCGAATAAAACCACCAAGAAATCCTCCGGCACCTCCACTACCTCCACCATCCCGGCCGAACCGACCAAGAAATCCTCCGGCACCTCCTCGAGCGCCTGGACGACCTCCCAAACGTCAGAATGGTTAACAGTTCTTAACGAAATTTCCGCTACAACATAACCAGATAAATTCAATTTGTGCAACAAGAAACAATTGTAATTATTGAAATTGTAGAAATCTTGCATAAAAAAAATAAGAAAAAATTAATGCATTTAACGTTCTGTTCCAATAAAATTGGGAGGAGTTATCACTATCACTTACCATTTGAATCGTTGCTGTGATTATGAAGTAATACAGATGAACAGACATTCGGACTTCGACTGACCTATTGATACTGATGAAGTTTCTTTCCTTAAGAAACTAAAAACTCTTGATTCAATAAAGAAATTTCTAAGCGCGTTTTAGAATGGTTTTAGCAACGAGTTGGTACTAAGGGAAGAGAATTAGGAATTAGTTACTTGTGTGCTTAAATTATGCATAACAATAAGTTCTGAAATGATCTTTATTAAATATTTATTTTATATAAGTGAAATTTTAAATATCACATTTTAATACTATTAGTTTTTTAATACTACTTACCATAGTTATCAGGAATTCCGCCGGTTGCATAATAAATTTGGTTGAAATAGGAAAGGAATTACAACCTTTGTTCTACCTTAATTTAGTCTTAATTTAAAATGGATATAAGACTTTTGATCTTATATAAAAATTTTTAAAACGGTATTACTTTGAACAATCCGACTTAAGAATACGGAAATTTAAGATTGAACCGCCTAAAAAAAAATTCTAGACCGAAACAGAATTGATTTAATTTTCTAAAATTTTATTTTGTAGATCGAATTATACTGTCTCTACTTGGTGTAGTTATGTAATATGATTTTAAGTCAAATGGTTGGCTATAAAAGCAGGATACGTTCAGTCAAAAGAATCACTTCGATTTAGAGATGTATTTTAAAAACTGTTTTTATTGGATTGCGCTTATAGCTGTTCTTTGCTACTGCCTGGAGCCTGCAGCAGCAATAAAAACACTAACACCGTATAGATATCGCTCCCGCACTGGAATACGGGTAAAATGAACGTACATCAACTTATTTCTTGTACACTACGAAAACTAATAAAAATTTTGCAATAATACTTTCATCAATATTTGATTGTGTCTTGAAAATTCTGTAATAAGCTGGAATGTTTCGATTTTGAAATTATACATTTAAAATGAATCGCTTCAATTTCTAAAAAGAAACGGGATTGATTTAAAAATAATATATTATAGAATGATTTGTGCAGTCTCTAAATAAAATAAGCAATTAGTTAGAGAAGCGTTTAAGTGATATAACAAAGCACCAATAAACAATTTACATTAATTTATTTAAAATAATCCACCATACAGTTGCAGGAAATTAAAGAACTTAGACATGTTGTACGTATGCGAATTTAGCGCCAATGAATCATATTTTCCATCTTAAAATTTGTGAATATATAACGCTACACTGTGAATGTATAACATAACAATATAATGTGTAACTAATTCATTAAAAAATTTGATACGCCAATGCAAATTTACATAATTTACAATTTTGTTAGTGCTATAAAAGCCAAGCTCTTAGTCCTCTATCATCATCAATGAAGTTGAAAGTCTTTTTCTATTTTGTAACTACATTCATTCTTGTAATGACTAGACCACGAACGAGAATACTCGAACGAGATAACCATCCGGATAATTATTATTGGTCAAAATAAAATATATAATTGCGTTTTATTATATAAGACTTTTGATCTCATATAAAATGTTAAAACGGTATTACTTTGAACAATTCGACTTAAGAGTACGGAAATTTAAGATTAAACCGCTTAAAAAAAATTCTAGACCGAAACGGATTTGATTTAATTTTCTAAAATTGCTTTTTATAGATCGAATTGTTTTGTCTGTTCATGGTGTAGTTATGTAATATGATTTTAAGTCAAATGGTTGGCTATAAAAGCAGGATGCGTTCACTCAAAAGAATCACTTCGATTCAGAGATGTATTTGAAAAACTGTTTTATTAGATTGCGCTTATAGCAGTTCTTTGCTACTGCCTGGAGCCTGCAGCAGCAGTAAGGACAAGAACTCCAAACACAAGGCCAAAAACACTAAAAACACGAACACCGTATAGATATCGCTCCCGCACTGGAATACGAGTAAAATGAACGTACATCAATTTATTTCTTGTACATTACGATAACTGTAGAAGTTACGTTTGGTTGGGTGTGTGTGTGTATGTATTGAAAGAAAAGATCGCCGAGCACGTCTGCTGTCTACGAAATTTTATTTGCGACTGACATCGTTAAGTTATCGTTACAATCGGTTAGTATTACAATAATGGATATACGCACGCAATGAATCGAACACATAGAGTTTCAATACCCTTCCTCATTGCGAGCACGTTTACAAATATTTACTTTAAATTCATTTTATTAGTAAATTCTGTATGTTTGAGTTTCTGCAGATTCTTGGTTAAAATGTCGGCAATCATCAAATCTGTAGAAACGTATTTCAATGTTACATGCCCTTCCTTAACGACGTCTCTTACGAAGTGGTGGCGAATATCAATATGCTTAGTCCTAGCATGATGGACTGGATTCTTCGCCAATTGCTGTGCACTTAAGTTGTCTCCATACAAAAAGGTTGGAGTGCTTTCATCACCGCAGCCAATCTCTACAAATAGTCGCCTCAATGCAACTGCTTCCTTGCAAGCGGCTGACAAAGCCATGTATTCAGCCTCCGTACTGCTGAGTGCCACGCTGTGCTGCTTCTCGGATTTCCATGAAATCGCTCCTCCGGCCAGATAGAAAACGTATCCAGTATACGAACGTCTATCCGTGTGATCACCTCCCCAGTCGGCGTCAACGTATCCAACAAGCGCCTGCTCGCACTTCTTATAGTGAAGCTTTAACTCACTTGTTGATGCCAGGTATCTTAAAACATGATTAACACCTGCCATGTGTTCGCTATGTGGATCCTGATTGCGTTGTGCCAACTTTGCTACAGAATGCAAAATGTCCGGCCTTGTAGTCAATGCTACCCACATCAGCTCACCGATGATTGATTGATACTCCTTGGCATCCACTTTACGACAGTCCTTACTATCGCAAGCTACCTGGTGCCCAGCCTGTAAAGGCGTTGCTGTAGACTTGCAGCTCTCTATTCTATGTCGCTTCAGCAACTCCTGAATATACTGCGTCTGACTTAGGGTGATTTCGCCTAATTCACCTTTTCTGCCGATCTCCATTCCAAGAAATTGATGCAATGGACCCTTGTCCACACACTCGAACGCCTCTGAGATCTTGGTCTTGATTGCTTTCAACTCATCTATATCCTGGCATGCAATAATCAGATCATCTACGTACACCAATATTAACGTTAGATGTTCTCCGTTATTCTTCTTGTATAGACATGGTTCGTTGTCACAAGAGATGAAACCAATTCCTGTTAAGACTCCATCCAGCTTGGAGTTCCACTCCCTTCCAGATTGTTTTAAACCATATATGGCCTTCTTCAGACGTAAAACTTGCTTGGAATCGCATTGACCGGGGTATCCTTCAGGTCTTTTCATGTAAACTGTATCCGTTAAAGTGCTGTTGAGGTACGCCGTGCAAACATCCATCTGATGTAAATGCAACTTTAACTCTGCAGCCAGAGCTAAAACAATCCGCATACTCTCTAATCTACAAACAGGCGAGAATGTCTCGTTATAATTAACGCCATACTGCTGTGAGCAACCTTTTGCCACCAGCCTTGCTTTGTAGCGCTCTACTTCGCCACTTGGTCCTCTTTTAACGGTATACACCCATTTACAGTTGATCGCTCGCTGCCCTTTTGGCAACTCCGCCACTTCCCAGGTTTCGTTTACCAACAGTGACTTGTGCTCTTTATCCATGGCCTCACGCCAAAGCAATGCATCAGCTCCTCCAATGGCCTCCTCGTAGGTTTCGGGGATGGGGATCTCGCCAGCAGTCGCAGCTCCAAGTAGATTAAACTGCTTACGAGGTCGCCCACGCATGCCCGTGCGAACTATCCTTGGCCGTCCAGGACCTACACGCACGTCTTCCTCTGCGCTGAGGAACTCATCGCTGCCATCACTATTTTTTATGCCGACGTTAGCCTCGTCGTCTGAGCCGTTGCCGTTTTTTATGCCGACGTTAGTCTCGTCGTCTACACCATCGCCATCAGCGATCTGATCCTCGGATCCTTGAATGCCCATTGGCATATCAAATATAATCGAAGCCTCTCGATTCTGCTCAGTATCGCTAAGTTCGCTAAACAGCACGTCCCTCTTTTCGACCACTTGCCCTGTGCTTGGGTCGTAAAGCCTGTATGCTTTGGCAGTCCTGGAATAACCCACCATGCGGTATTCCTTGCCCTTAGCGTCGAACTTATTTTTTCTGTGGCCTTTCTCCAAAGCTACTGCAAAAGAACCAAAAACTTTCAAATGTGAAATTGAAGGTTTTTTACCATTCCACGCTTCCATTGGCGTCATGTTCTTCAGTGCGCTAGTTGGTGAACGATTTCGCAAATACACCGCTGTGTATACTGCCTCTCCCCACAGTGAAATCTTCATTCCCGATTGTACCAGCAAGCATCGTGACATCTCAACTAATGTCCGATTTGCCCTCTCCGCAACTCCGTTCTGCTGCGGTGTGTACGGCACCGTCAGTTGCCGTGCTATGCCATTCGCCTTCAAGTACTCGTCAAAAACTTTGTTTACATACTCGCGGCCGTTGTCGCTGCGAATGCATTTTATATTCTTGCCAGTTTGCCGTTCAACAAGTTGTTTGAATTCAACGAACTTCGTGAACACTTCGTCTTTGCCTTTGATGAAGTATACAAACATGCGCCGTGACTTGTCATCGATGAACGTCAAGAAGTATCGATTGCCGCCTATCGATTGTGTATCGAATGGCCCGCAAACATCAGTGTGAACTAGTTCCAATACTTCGCTCGCCCTCTGTTCAGATGACTTAGGGAACTTCTGAGTATGTATTTTACTCAGCATGCATGTTTCACATGACCCATTGGATGTGAAGCTTGTTCCTTCCAGTCCACGCACCATGTTGTTTTTTCTCTAGATCCTCCAAGCTACGATAGTTGAGATGACCGTACCGCTTGTGCCATAAAGATCCATCAATTTTAGCAGCGCAAAAAACACTTGCTTGTTTTGCCTTCAAAAACGTATAAGCTGCCAACTTTCTTTACGAGCAAGATGCACTCTCCTTTCTGTATGATCTTCGCCTGATGTTCACCGAAATGTACTACATTGCCATTAGCCACAGTTTGACTAACCGACATGAAATTTCCCTTCATCTCTGGCACATACAATACGTTGTTCATAACAATCGTATATCGATCTGTCTTCAGCTTTACTTGACCTATTCCTTTCGCAACTAGGAAACCGTCACCAGCTAGACCTATCCTCTCGGAGTGCTCTTCCAACTTTGTGAACATGCTCTTTTCGCAACACATATGGCTTGTTGCTCCGCTGTCTACGCACCACTTTGATCGTTCAAAAAAATGAGCGTCAGCTGCACACAGCAAACTACAATTTTTATTGTCTTCTTTGTTTGTGCTTTCCTTCGTTTCCTTTTGGACGCATTCGCTTCGACATTCTGCTTTCTTGTGACCACGCTTGCCACACTTAAAGCAAACTACGTTTTTCGTCGAATTCCTCTTTATACCGTTGTTCTTATTTGTAACGGTGAATGCCTTTTCGTTGTTGCTTTGCGGTTCTGCCTGCGCTTTGCGCTCTACTTCTTCCTTCACTTTTATGCATAGAATTTCATAACTTGGCAATTCGTCGCGCGTTTCGATCGCCACCACGAAATTCTCATAATTTCTTGGAAGACTGGAAAGCAGAATGATTGCTCGTAGCTCGTCACCAATCTGTATCCCAACTCCTGCAAGTTGATCAAGCACTTCTCCAAATGTCTGCAAGTATCCATTGACATCTCCACATTCTGACATCTTAAGTCCCAACAACTTCTTGTACAGTGCGACCTTCCGTACTGGTCCACTAGGCAGATGCACTTCTTTAAGTTTTGTCCAAGCAGCAAACGACGTTGTACAGTTCTTTATATAGCTTAACTGTGATGTTTTCACACTTAGTGTGATCATGGCCAGGGCCTTACTGTCTTTGCCATGCCAATCAAATCCTTCGCTAGCATCCTCGAGCTTCAGAGCACCCGATGCCAGCTGCCACAATTCCGCATGTACCAAAACACACCGCATGTGAATGCACCAAGAATCGTAATTCTTTTCTTCGAGTTTCTCAATTTGGTATAGGGAATTCATTTTTAATCGTATTAAAAAATTTACTTTCGGTCGCGTCCCTTGTTCGTTAACAAGTCCAACTTTTCGTATACATACACAAAAGCACCGCGCGCGCCTGGGCCCATAACCTGTAGAAGTTACGTTTGGTTGGGTGTGTGTGTATGTATTGAAAGAAAAAGATCGCCGAGCACGTCTGCTGTCTACGAAATTTTATTTGCGACTGACATCGTTAAGTTATCGTTACAATCGGTTAGTATTACAATAATCGATATACGCACGCAATGAATCGAACACATAGAGTTTCAATAATAACTAATAAACATTTTGCAATACTACTTTCAACAATATTTTATTAGGTCTAAAAAAAATTGTCTCAAAAGCTTAAATGTTAAAAATGAATCGCATTAACTTCTAAAAAGAAACGGGATTGATTTAAAAATAATATTTTATAGAATGAATTGTGCAATATGATCTTAAGTCAAAAGGTTGGCTACAAAAGCAAACTACGTTCACTTTGATTCAGAGATATATTTGAAAAACTGTTTTTATTTAATTGCACCCATTTTTATTTTTCCGTACTGATTGCATCCTGCAGAATATGAAAAGATAATACATAAAAATGCGGTTACAAATAATAATATGTGTAATAGAATATGCATATCAACTTACTTCTTGTAGACAACAAAAACTAATACTAATATTATTTGTAAAATTATTTTTTTTGCTGTGTGGAAGTCTGCTTTCAAAGGTCTAACATTTTTGACTCTTTCTTTTTAAGAATTGTTAACAACTCGGCATTTTTTATAAGTCTTATATCGCAATCTCTCTGCTTAACCAAGCTGGAACAAATGTAGCATAGATTATTGCATTGCCAATGGGAAATAAAGTGAATTAAAATTCTCTAAATAGAATTAGCAATTAGTTAGAGGAGCGTTTAAGTGATATAACAAAACAAAGCAAAGCAGAAACAATTTAAAAAAAATTTGTTTAAAATAATCCACCAAACAATTTCAGGAAATAAAAGAACTTAAGAAATGTTGTACCTATGCGAATTTAGCGCCATGAATCTTATTTTCCATCATGAAATTTGTGAATATATAACGCTGCACTGTGAATGTATAACATAACAATGAACAATATAATGTGTAACTAATTCATTAAATAATTTGATACGCCAATGCAAACTTATATAATTTACAATTTTGTTAGTGATATAAAAGCCAAGCTCTTAGTCACCTCTTAGCTTAAATTATGCATAACAATAAGTTCTGAAATGATCTTTATTAAATATTTATTTTATATAAGTGAAATTTACATATCACATTTTAATACTATTAGTTTTTAATACTACTTACCATAGTTATCAGGAATTCCGCCGGTTGCATAATAAATTTGGTTGAAATAGGAAAGAAATTACAACCTTTGTTCTACCTTAATTTAAAATGGATTTAAGAGATTTAATCTCATATAAAAATGTAAAATGTTATTACTTTGAAGAACAATTCGACTTAAGAGTACGAAAATTTAAGATTAAACCGCTTAAAATAAATTTTAGACCGAAACAAAATTGATTTAATTTTCTAAAATTTTATTTTATAAATCGAATTGTACTGTCTCTTCCTGGTGTAGTTATGTAATATGATTTTATATCAAATGGTTGGCTATAAAAGCAGGATACGTTCAGTCAAAAGAATCACTTCGATTCAGAGATGTATTGGAAAAACTGTTTTTATTGGATTGCGCTTATAGCTCTTCTTTGCTATTGCTTGGAGCCTGCAGCAGCAGCAAGGCCAAATACACTAAAAGCACGATATCGCACCCGTACTGGAATATGGGTAAAATGAACGTACATCAATTTATTTCTTGTATATTACGAAAACTAATAAAAATTTTGCAATATTACTTTCATCAATATTTTATTGGGTCTAAAAAATTCTGTAATAAGCTCGAATGTTTCGATTTTGAAATTATACATTTAAAAATGAATCGCTTCAATTTCTAAAAAGAAACGGGATTGATTTAAAAATAATATATTATAGAATGATTTGTGCAGTCTCTAAATAGAATTAGCAATTAGTTAGAGAAGCGTTTAAGTGATATAACAAAGCACCAATAAACAATTTACATTAATTTATTTAAAATAATCCACCATACAGTTGCAGAAAAATAAAGAACTTAGACATGTTGTACGTATGCGAATTTAGCGCCAATGAATCATATTTTCCATCTTCAAATTTGTGAATATAGAACGCTGAACTTTGAATGTATAACATAACAATATAATGTGTAACTAATTCATTAAAAAATTTGATACGCCAATGCAAATTTACATAATTTACAATTTTGTTAGTGCTATAAAAGCCAAGCTCTTAGTCCTCTATCATCATCAATGAAGTTGAAAGTCTTTTTCTATTTTGTAACTACATTCATTCTTGTAATGACTAGACCACGAACGAGAATACTCGAACGAGATAACCATCCGGATAATTATTATTGGTCAAAATAAAATATATAATTGCGTTTTATTATATAAGACTTTTGATCTCATATAAAATGTTAAAAACGGTATTACTTTGAACAATTCGACTTAAGAGTACGGAAATTTAAGATTAAACCGCTTAAAAAAAATTCTAGACCGAAACGGATTTGATTTAATTTTCTAAAATTGCTTTTATAGATCGAATTGTTTTGTCTGTTCATGGTGTAGTTATGTAATATGATTTTAAGTCAAATGGTTGGCTATAAAAGCAGGATGCGTTCACTCAAAAGAATCACTTCGATTCAGAGATGTATTTGAAAAACTGTTTTTATTAGATTGCGCTTATAGCAGTTCTTTGCTACTGCCTGGAGCCTGCAGCAGCAGTAAGGACAAGAACTCCAAACACAAGGCCAAAAACACTAAAAACACGAACACCGTATAGATATCGCTCCCGCACTGGAATACGAGTAAAATGAACGTACATCAATTTATTTCTTGTACATTACGATAACTGTAGAAGTTACGTTTGGTTGGGTGTGTGTGTATGTATTGAAAGAAAAAGATCGCCGAGCACGTCTGCTGTCTACGAAATTTTATTTGCGACTGACATCGTTAAGTTATCGTTACAATCGGTTAGTATTACAATAATGGATATACGCACGCAATGAATCGAACACATAGAGTTTCAATACCCTTCCTCATTGCGAGCACGTTTACAAATATTTACTTTAAATTCATTTTATTAGTAAATTCTGTATGTTTGAGTTTCTGCAGATTCTTGGTTAAAATGTCGGCAATCATCAAATCTGTAGAAACGTATTTCAATGTTACATGCCCTTCCTTAACGACGTCTCTTACGAAGTGGTGGCGAATATCAATATGCTTAGTCCTAGCATGATGGACTGGATTCTTCGCCAATTGCTGTGCACTTAAGTTGTCTCCATACAAAAAGGTTGGAGTGCTTTCATCACCGCAGCCAATCTCTACAAATAGTCGCCTCAATGCAACTGCTTCCTTGCAAGCGGCTGACAAAGCCATGTATTCAGCCTCCGTGCTGCTGAGTGCCACGCTGTGCTGCTTCTCGGATTTCCATGAAATCGCTCCTCCGGCCAGATAGAAAACGTATCCAGTATACGAACGTCTATCCGTGTGATCACCTCCCCAGTCGGCGTCAACGTATCCAACAAGCGCCTGCTCGCACTTCTTATAGTGAAGCTTTAACTCACTTGTTGATGCCAGGTATCTTAAAACATGATTAACACCTGCCATGTGTTCGCTATGTGGATCCTGATTGCGTTGTGCCAACTTTGCTACAGAATGCAAAATGTCCGGCCTTGTAGTCAATGCTACCCACATCAGCTCACCGATGATTGATTGATACTCCTTGGCATCCACTTTACGACAGTCCTTACTATCGCAAGCTACCTGGTGCCCAGCCTGTAAAGGCGTTGCTGTAGACTTGCAGCTCTCTATTCTATGTCGCTTCAGCAACTCCTGAATATACTGCGTCTGACTTAGGGTGATTTCGCCTAATTCACCTTTTCTGCCGATCTCCATTCCAAGAAATTGATGCAATGGACCCTTGTCCACACACTCGAACGCCTCTGAGATCTTGGTCTTGATTGCTTTCAACTCATCTATATCCTGGCATGCAATAATCAGATCATCTACGTACACCAATATTAACGTTAGATGTTCTCCGTTATTCTTCTTGTATAGACATGGTTCGTTGTCACAAGAGATGAAACCAATTCCTGTTAAGACTCCATCCAGCTTGGAGTTCCACTCCCTTCCAGATTGTTTTAAACCATATATGGCCTTCTTCAGACGTAAAACTTGCTTGGAATCGCATTGACCGGGGTATCCTTCAGGTCTTTTCATGTAAACTGTATCCGTTAAAGTGCTGTTGAGGTACGCCGTGCAAACATCCATCTGATGTAAATGCAACTTTAACTCTGCAGCCAGAGCTAAAACAATCCGCATACTCTCTAATCTACAAACAGGCGAGAATGTCTCGTTATAATTAACGCCATACTGCTGTGAGCAACCTTTTGCCACCAGCCTTGCTTTGTAGCGCTCTACTTCGCCACTTGGTCCTCTTTTAACGGTATACACCCATTTACAGTTGATCGCTCGCTGCCCTTTTGGCAACTCCGCCACTTCCCAGGTTTCGTTTACCAACAGTGACTTGTGCTCTTTATCCATGGCCTCACGCCAAAGCAATGCATCAGCTCCTCCAATGGCCTCCTCGTAGGTTTCGGGGATGGGGATCTCGCCAGCAGTCGCAGCTCCAAGTAGATTAAACTGCTTACGAGGTCGCCCACGCATGCCCGTGCGAACTATCCTTGGCCGTCCAGGACCTACACGCACGTCTTCCTCTGCGCTGAGGAACTCATCGCTGCCATCACTATTTTTTATGCCGACGTTAGCCTCGTCGTCTGAGCCGTTGCCGTTTTTTATGCCGACGTTAGTCTCGTCGTCTACACCATCGCCATCAGCGATCTGATCCTCGGATCCTTGAATGCCCATTGGCATATCAAATATAATCGAAGCCTCTCGATTCTGCTCAGTATCGCTAAGTTCGCTAAACAGCACGTCCCTCTTTTCGACCACTTGCCCTGTGCTTGGGTCGTAAAGCCTGTATGCTTTGGCAGTCCTGGAATAACCCACCATGCGGTATTCCTTGCCCTTAGCGTCGAACTTATTTTTTCTGTGGCCTTTCTCCAAAGCTACTGCAAAGAACCAAAACTTTCAAATGTGAAATTGAAGGTTTTACCATTCCACGCTTCCATTGGCGTCATGTTCTTCAGTGCGCTAGTTGGTGAACGATTTCGCAAATACACCGCTGTGTATACTGCCTCTCCCCACAGTGAAATCTTCATTCCCGATTGTACCAGCAAGCATCGTGACATCTCAACTAATGTCCGATTTGCCCTCTCCGCAACTCCGTTCTGCTGCGGTGTGTACGGCACCGTCAGTTGCCGTGCTATGCCATTCGCCTTCAAGTACTCGTCAAAAACTTTGTTTACATACTCGCGGCCGTTGTCGCTGCGAATGCATTTTATATTCTTGCCAGTTTGCCGTTCAACAAGTTGTTTGAATTCAACGAACTTCGTGAACACTTCGTCTTTGCCTTTGATGAAGTATACAAACATGCGCCGTGACTTGTCATCGATGAACGTCAAGAAGTATCGATTGCCGCCTATCGATTGTGTATCGAATGGCCCGCAAACATCAGTGTGAACTAGTTCCAATACTTCGCTCGCCCTCTGTTCAGATGACTTAGGAACTTCTGAGTATGTATTTTACTCAGCATGCATGTTTCACATGACCCATTGGATGTGAAGCTTGTTCCTTCCAGTCCACGCACCATGTTGTTTTTCTCTAGATCCTCCAAGCTACGATAGTTGAGATGACCGTACCGCTTGTGCCATAAAGATCCATCAATTTTAGCAGCGCAAAAACACTTGCTTGTTTTGCCTTCAAAAACGTATAAGCTGCCAACTTTCTTTACGAGCAAGATGCACTCTCCTTTCTGTATGATCTTCGCCTGATGTTCACCGAAATGTACTACATTGCCATTAGCCACAGTTTGACTAACCGACATGAAATTTCCCTTCATCTCTGGCACATACAATACGTTGTTCATAACAATCGTATATCGATCTGTCTTCAGCTTTACTTGACCTATTCCTTTCGCAACTAGGAAACCGTCACCAGCTAGACCTATCCTCTCGGAGTGCTCTTCCAACTTTGTGAACATGCTCTTTTCGCAACACATATGGCTTGTTGCTCCGCTGTCTACGCACCACTTTGATCGTTCAAAAAAATGAGCGTCAGCTGCACACAGCAAACTACAATTTTTATTGTCTTCTTTGTTTGTGCTTTCCTTCGTTTCCTTTTGGACGCATTCGCTTCGACATTCTGCTTTCTTGTGACCACGCTTGCCACACTTAAAGCAAACTACGTTTTTCGTCGAATTCCTCTTTATACCGTTGTTCTTATTTGTAACGGTGAATGCCTTTTCGTTGTTGCTTTGCGGTTCTGCCTGCGCTTTGCGCTCTACTTCTTCCTTCACTTTTATGCATAGAATTTCATAACTTGGCAATTCGTCGCGCGTTTCGATCGCCACCACGAAATTCTCATAATTTCTTGGAAGACTGGAAAGCAGAATGATTGCTCGTAGCTCGTCACCAACCTGTATCCCAACTCCTGCAAGTTGATCAAGCACTTCTCCAAATGTCTGCAAGTATCCATTGACATCTCCACATTCTGACATCTTAAGTCCCAACAACTTCTTGTACAGTGCGACCTTCCGTACTGGTCCACTAGGCAGATGCACTTCTTTAAGTTTTGTCCAAGCAGCAAACGACGTTGTACAGTTCTTTATATAGCTTAACTGTGATGTTTTCACACTTAGTGTGATCATGGCCAGGGCCTTACTGTCTTTGCCATGCCAATCAAATCCTTCGCTAGCATCCTCGAGCTTCAGAGCACCCGATGCCAGCTGCCACAATTCCGCATGTACCAAAACACACCGCATGTGAATGCACCAAGAATCGTAATTCTTTTCTTCGAGTTTCTCAATTTGGTATAGGGAATTCATTTTTAATCGTATTAAAAATTTACTTTCGGTCGCGTCCCTTGTTCGTTAACAAGTCCAACTTTTCGTATACATACACAAAAGCACCGCGCGCGCCTGGGCCCATAACCTGTAGAAGTTACGTTTGGTTGGGTGTGTGTGTATGTATTGAAAGAAAAGATCGCCGAGCACGTCTGCTGTCTACGAAATTTTATTTGCGACTGACATCGTTAAGTTATCGTTACAATCGGTTAGTATTACAATAATCGATATACGCACGCAATGAATCGAACACATAGAGTTTCAATAATAACTAATAAACATTTTGCAATACTACTTTCAACAATATTTTATTAGGTCTAAAAAATTGTCTCAAAAGCTTAAATGTTAAAAATGAATCGCATTAACTTCTAAAAAGAAACGGGATTGATTTAAAAATAATATTTTATAGAATGAATTGTGCAATATGATCTTAAGTCAAAAGGTTGGCTACAAAAGCAAACTACGTTCACTTTGATTCAGAGATATATTTGAAAAACTGTTTTATTTAATTGCACCCATTTTTATTTTTCCGTACTGATTGCATCCTGCAGAATATGAAAAGATAATACATAAAAATGCGGTTACAAATAATAATATGTGTAATAGAATATGCATATCAACTTACTTCTTGTAGACAACAAAACTAATACTAATATTATTTGTAAAATTATTTTTTTGCTGTGTGGAAGTCTGCTTTCAAAGGTCTAACATTTTGACTCTTTCTTTTTAAGAATTGTTAACAACTCGGCATTTTTATAAGTCTTATATCGCAATCTCTGCTTAACCAAGCTGGAACAAATGTAGCATAGATTATTGCATTGCCAATGGGAAATAAAGTGAATTAAAATTCTCTAAATAGAATTAGCAATTAGTTAGAGGAGCGTTTAAGTGATATAACAAAACAAAGCAAAGCAGAAACAATTTAAAAAAATTTGTTTAAAATAATCCACCAAACAATTTCAGGAAATAAAAGAACTTAAGAAATGTTGTACCTATGCGAATTTAGCGCCATGAATCTTATTTTCCATCATGAAATTTGTGAATATATAACGCTGCACTGTGAATGTATAACATAACAATGAACAATATAATGTGTAACTAATTCATTAAATAATTTGATACGCCAATGCAAACTTATATAATTTACAATTTTGTTAGTGATATAAAAGCCAAGCTCTTAGTCACCTCTTAGCTTAAATTATGCATAACAATAAGTTCTGAAATGATCTTTATTAAATATTTATTTTATATAAGTGAAATTTACATATCACATTTTAATACTATTAGTTTTTAATACTACTTACCATAGTTATCAGAATTCCGCCGGTTGCATAATAAATTTGGTTGAAATAGGAAAGAAATTACAACCTTTGTTCTACCTTAATTTAAAATGGATTTAAGAGATTTAATCTCATATAAAAATGTAAAATGTTATTACTTTGAAGAACAATTCGACTTAAGAGTACGAAAATTTAAGATTAAACCGCTTAAAATAAATTTTAGACCGAAACAAAATTGATTTAATTTTCTAAAATTTTATTTTATAAATCGAATTGTACTGTCTCTTCCTGGTGTAGTTATGTAATATGATTTTATATCAAATGGTTGGCTATAAAAGCAGGATACGTTCAGTCAAAAGAATCACTTCGATTCAGAGATGTATTGGAAAAACTGTTTTTATTGGATTGCGCTTATAGCTCTTCTTTGCTATTGCTTGGAGCCTGCAGCAGCAGCAAGGCCAAATACACTAAAAGCACGATATCGCACCCGTACTGGAATATGGGTAAAATGAACGTACATCAATTTATTTCTTGTATATTACGAAAACTAATAAAAATTTTGCAATATTACTTTCATCAATATTTTATTGGGTCTAAAAAATTCTGTAATAAGCTCGAATGTTTCGATTTTGAAATTATACATTTAAAAATGAATCGCTTCAATTTCTAAAAAGAAACGGGATTGATTTAAAAATAATATATTATAGAATGATTTGTGCAGTCTCTAAATAGAATTAGCAATTAGTTAGAGAAGCGTTTAAGTGATATAACAAAGCACCAATAAACAATTTACATTAATTTATTTAAAATAATCCACCATACAGTTGCAGAAAAATAAAGAACTTAGACATGTTGTACGTATGCGAATTTAGCGCCAATGAATCATATTTTCCATCTTCAAATTTGTGAATATAGAACGCTGAACTTTGAATGTATAACATAATATAATGTGTAACTAATTCATTAAATAATTTGATACGCTAATGCAATCTTACATAATTTACAATTTTGTTAGTGTTATAAAAGCCAAGCTCTTAGTCCTCTATAATCCATTCAGAAAAAATGCAATTGAAAGTCTTTTTCTATTTTGTAACTACATTCATTCTCGTAATGACTAGACCACGAAACGGAATACGAGATAGCCTTCCGGATAATTATTTTTAAAAATAAAATATATAATTGCGTTTTATTATGTCTTGAAGCTTTTTTTAAGAAAACAGAACAGAAAACAGTTCTCAGAGAAATGTTAAATATCTGTATTGCTGGAAAAAATCACAAAATTGAGGATTGCAACCTTATTGTGTATATCTTTCTATTTCAATTTGACCAGTTTGATGAATAAAAAGAATTGTTTGTAAATTCGAGTATCATTTTTCAATTTTCTCTTCTTCTCTGTTCTTCTCTTTTCAATGCCACATAAAGTTAGAAATTTCGCTTGTATTCTCAAATTGTAAGAAATGTGCAAAAACAATTTGGCAACGGATTTATTAAAGAAATCGAAATTACAAAATTCAAGTATTATCAAACTTGGTTTAAGAAAATCCGGGATTGTCGAATGAAGATTTCTTTATGTTTCTGTGTATATCATATATAGAAAACTCAGTGATTGAATTATTTAATATGTATAAGGAAAAAAGATTTCAGATTTAACATTTTCAAAATACATTTTATTTAGTTGTGAAAGCAAAACTAAAGACAGTTCAATTGAAATCGAACTTCGTTATTTGGTCATTGGCTTTAGATAGTCGAGACTAGACCAAAAATCGCTCCGCATTGAGAAAGAACTCGACTAATTCTGGATTGCTTGTTTTCTGTTCTGTTCTCTTGTTGTTGATGTGTTGTCGGCGTGCGCTGGCAATTTGTAAATTGGTTCATAATTCGGTTTCATCAGCTCTACACGCTCCATTCTTTCGGCGTCACTCTTAATTGTGCTCCCTCCCCTTCGCTTCTCTTCATCGAATCGACTCGCCGCGACTCGACTCGACTCGAGTTGAATGGAGATCCAAATATTCTAGCTTAAGTAATTTTATGTGTATTTCTTTTTTGGAGACAGCGTCAATGCGTTCGTTGGCTTCTTTTGTCTTCTTGTTCGCTTTGGGGGAAAACAATCCAAAAAGCTCACAATGAAATGAAATGGGTACAATCAACTAACTGTAAATAGTCTTTATTTCTGCTCCTCCATCTCCATCTCCTCCTTCTTCTAATTCTTCTTGAGCTTGTTCTTTAACTTCTGGTGAATGTTTGTTGCTTTTTCGACATGTTTTGGACTTCATTGTTGTGCCAGTTTCAACGCCAGCGATGGCGATATAATTTTCTATTTTCTACAACTTATGATTGTCCATCTCTCTCAATCTCTCTATTTCTCTCTCTCGCTTTCTCTATTAGCTCCACTTCGCTCCCTCGCTAAGCGTGTGCAAAATTGTTAATCGAATACCAAATCCCAATCGACACATATTAAATTTGCATATTTGGTCACTTGTTAATTAATAAGCAACTACAAAACGACCGCAAAAAAAACATGGCTAAACAAAAACAAGTAGTCGACACTGTGTTCGTTGAACGACTCAGAAATACCCTGTAAACAGTTTCAGCTTTCTTTCAATTACAATTTCGCTTTAAGATACGCTTTGTATATTTAGCGCTTTTCTCTGTGTTCTTACATATTTTAGCAACAGTTTTTCATTGAATCTCATTAAAATAGAAAAAAAAAACTTATGAACTTATGGTTCATACAACTTTACTTAATAAGAATTTTTGCTGGGTATTCAAAAGTATCTTTAGAAATGTTCGCTGTGTATTCGTGCAATATTCTTTATTTCAATTTCGTTTAAAAAAAAAACTTTAACTATCAATTCATGTAACCTTTCTCAATGTGTATTTATGCTGGGTATACAAATGTATCTTTTGAATTGCTCAAATATATCTTTAGTATTGACATTATCGAATCTGTTGAGTTAAGCGCAGTTTTTATTGCATGTTTGGACAGTTTATTGAGTTTTGAAAATGCTAAAAGTCACATCGAAACGGGTGTTAGCCCAAAAACATAATCCGTGGAATATTTTTAGCAGGTTGAATGCTATAAATTTCAATAATTACCTCTCTAATGTGTCGTATTCATTATGTGTTTTATCGTATTTTTGAGATATAGTATGTATGTATATTATAAACAATATTCAAATCAGAGAGTGCTGCTTGTAATTGTTGTGTAGTAATTGAAGTTGACATTTCGTGTGACAGTTAACAGACCTAAATGATATCTCTGTAAGCCACATTGCATCGTACCATATATGGAATGTAGAATGCTGCAAAGCAAATTCGCATCGTTGCAGATTGCAGTTACAGCTACTTATTATACATAGTAGGGTGATAGGGGATAGAGAGGTGGAAGGGGAAGTGGAAGAGTATTGTGGCTCGGCTGAGCAAGGGGGTCAGTGCATGAAGGTTAGCGGCAATTTGTGTCGACAACATCGTCATCCAAAAGCAAAGCAACAACTTGAACCGTTGTTGCTGCACCGACAGATCGATGAAATGGCAATAAGAACAACAACAACGGCAACAATTGCACTGGTAATAATAAATAGAAGAGAAACTGCAGCAAAGAAGAACACATCAAATGCAACACACTCTCTGGTCCCCTTCCCCCCTCCGGATGAAGTCAGGTCTCCACACACATACGTCCAGTGATCAGCAACAAGCTAAGCAAAACGCTTCCTCATCGCCGCCGTTTGGCCTAGCGGATTTGCAATGGAAAAGTGGTGAAGAGTGAGGGAGGCAGTGAGGTAATAGACAGGGATAACCAGTTAGGCGCTCGAATTGGGCGCGCAAATGTTGTGCGAGAAAGAGACGGGCAACAAAGAGTGTGCGAGAGTGAGAGAGAGTGAGAGAGTTCAGTATCAGTTGACGGTCGATGCGTGGCGGAATGCTTAAAGCCAGCCAGCTAGCTAGCTGTTTGGGGTCCAGAAATTGGCAAACAATAAAAGCCGTCAAAAAGTGCAGTCAACAACAGTAACAAATAGAAAAGCTAAAGAGCGAGAAAAAGTGAGAGAGAGCGAGAGAGAGAACGATAGAAGAAAAGCGAAGAAAACAAAACGAAGCGCAACAAAAAAAAACAACAGTTTGAAAAGTTGATTGTTTAGTTGAAGCATAAAAAATGTTGGCTTTCAAAAGTGGAGCGAGTCAGAGCGTCAGAGTTAGAGACAGAGCCAGAGAAAATGCTTTGGCTGTGTGGCAGGAATTGAGTTGCAGTTGCAAGTTGCACAAAGTTTTTTGCTTACACATTCTGAATGATGTTTGGGCTTTGAACGCAAGTTGCATTTGCAGTCGGAGTTCACATTCATAATAAACTAGAGAGAGAGACACCGAGCGAAAGAGAGTGATTGACAGAGAGTTAAAGCGAGAGAGAGAGAGAGAGAAATAGAGAGGGAGACAGCGAGACTGATCGTCGACTGGTGAAAGATACATTTCAACTCTTGTCAAAAACGAAAATCAACTTCAAACTTGTGTGTGGCAAATAGACAAATGTGTTGGAAGAAAGTGCACAGGCAAAAATGGGTGGAGACGGGGGGGGGGGTGGCAGCAACCAGGGTTGACTGCGACTGCGCAGCTGTTGACTGACATTTTACGGCGCAGCCAAAGGCGCCCCAAGTGTAGCCTGACAAATGCATAAAAGTTGACGATGACGCGGCGACTGCTGCAACATCAACTGCAACTGCAACTGCAACTGAGGCAGCAACAGCAACAGCAACAACAAATGCGAATGATGACGACAACAACGACGACGACGACGTTGACTTGTAGCAATTGAATTTTTGCACGTCGCCCATGAAGTTGTTTGTTTGCTTGGCATCGTTCCCCATTACCCCGCTACCTCCTCACTTCCCCCCACTCCCCATATCCAACTCCTGCTCATCGCCCTCACTACATTGAGAGCTCATTGTTGTTGCTGCTGCTGTTGCACTTGGTGGAAAAATAGTGGAAACGGTTAACGAAAAAGAGGAAAATGTTTGTCTGCCTGATTGTTTGTTGCTGTTGCTGTTGTTGTTGCTGTTGCTGTTGCTGTTGCGCGCATATTTATGTTTGCTTTGACTTACCGTTAGACGGTTATATGCCGGATTACATTTGGCACTGCTGGCAAATTATCTATCTGTGCCGAGTATCTTTTTCAGGCTCGAAATGAAGCAAAGTGTTTGCCATTGTTGTTGCTGCTGTTGTTGTTGTTGTTGTTGTCGCTGTCGTTGCCAAAGTTTCTACTGCTGTCGCTGTTGGTATTAATGTTCTTCTTGTTGTTGTCAGTTGGCCAGTTAAAAGCCTCGAGGTTCTCCCAGGTTCTCAGGCATTTGTTCGAACTCCAAAGCAAGAGAAATGTGTCTTAGAATTTGCTCGAATTTAATCGAAGAAAGAAAGCAGATATTAAAGAGTAACCAACAAATGCCCTTTAGCTATTTTTGCAAATGGAGAGAAAAATGTACTTACTCAGTTAATAAAATATGTATATAAATGTTAATAGTTAAGTATAATTGACTGAAATAGTCGCAGAATTCAATACTTAGCTCAGTCATACACTTTTATTTGCAATATAAACTTTAAATTAATTGATCAATTAAACTAAATAATAAAAATTAGTAGAATAACTTAAAATATTCTATAGAACTCAAAACCAGGTCTTATGCTTAACATAAATTTGATTTTAAGTGACTGGGAAAAGTTTTTGTAACGAAAATTGTAGGTCAACTTATAAGTAATGTTTATTGCTTCATTTTATGGCAAATAACTAACTAATTCTTGAATTCATAAATTTAAATATAAATTTATAATATGACATACTTATTTTTATATTATATTCTTAAGAAATTGATTCTTCTAGTGTTTATTATTACCCCATTTTAAATTTTCTTGAATGTCAAAACTTAATAGTCCTCTTTAATAAATAAGTAAAGCGAGTAAGAAACCTAAAGTCGACTGTCAGATTTCTAATTTAAAATTAAACCAAAACAGAGCGGTATTATTTATAAAATATACCAAATTAATATACAGCTAACATGCTAAAATATACCTATAGCTATATTTGGTATATTGGCATACTACATATAGATACATATAAGAAAATAAAATTATAATAAGTAATTAACTTCATTTCCGCATTTCTTTGGATCTATATATTGAAGATTTCACTAAGTACTGAGTAGAATTACTGTTAAAGCTGAACGAACCGTTCAACGAATATCTAAGTTGACAAAAACGCATATCGAAGTTAATTGGCTTTGTTCGGAAATATTGAAAATAATCTGTGTAGGATATTTTGAAAAATTCGAATTTAGTACTTTTTTGTAAGTATGCCCAAAGTTTAAAAAAAAGTCTAAGTTTAAAATAACCTTTACTTTGTTGTATGGTCACACTTGATTTGAATTTTTTGGTTTGGTAAGATAAATTTAAAACTAAATCCATGTTGTATATTTTATATGAAAACGAGTATTGGCAATCAAATACTAATTAATATTTGCTGAAATTGTTGAGATTTAATTGTTGAGGCAATTACAAACAAGTCGAGTGTGCTCGACTGTGAGATACCCGTTAGCCATTTTGAATAAACGCAAAATATTGCGGTATTATTTTCAAACTATACCGAAAATACGATAAAATGCTAAAAATAAACCATATGGTATATTTGGTATATCGATATAGTACCGCATTCAAAATATACCACAGACGGCACAATATACCAGATTGTCAGCCAAAGAACTAAGAGCCCTAGTAAGTAGGCATTTTTGCCATACAAAAGTATTTTTTTAAAACCTTCCACAATTTTTATCTGATCGCAACCAAATTTTCAGGAATCATAACTACTATAGTTATTGTTGTGTATACCGTTCGCAGCTCTAGCCCTAAAATTACGCTTTTTGCCTCCTTCTACCTTTTTCCTGCCGGCACAAAGCTATAATACCCTTCTACACTATGGGTAGCGGGTATAATCAAATAATAAATTAATATGAAATTGATAAACTGCTGACATTTGCAGCATTTATGGCATATCAGTTGTAAGTTCTAAGGGTCCTCCCATTTTCATATTATGAGTAGTAGAAGTAGTATGTAGCTTGGAGGCATATATGGTATGCTTAAAACCAAGCAGAAATAATACAATTAGTCCATAGAATACACCAATTTGCACAGAATATAGAAATTTGTCGCGCATCAACTTATTTATATAATTGTTCTGCTATAAAAGCAAAACAGCCAATCGCACAATCAACTACGATTCAGAAAAGATGCAGCTGCATATCATATTTTCACTTGCCATTATTGCCATACTCGCATTTGGATTACAACCATCAGCATGTCAGGCTAAGTATGATATTGATCTTCGCACCGCCGTCAATACCAAGGCGTAGTACTAGGACGCCTAGACGCTGTTGGACCCAAGGGCCCCATTTCAGAATTTAATTAAAGAAGAGCAATTAATCGCTAAATCAAAAGTCTTCTATATTAACATATAACAAACTATCAATTTACATGCAATGTTCGAATAAATAAAGAAAGATTCAAGATTATTTTCAACATTTTAAACAAGTTCTTGAAACACGATTACGGCTGCTTATAAAGAAATAACTCAATAGGTCAGTGAATAAAATATTTATTTTTCGCTTCCCCCGCGTTTCTTTTCAAATGCTAACGAAAAAGTTCCGTGCTCATGTTTGGTAAATGAGTTTAATAAATGTGAAAAACAAAAAACAAAACGCGTTCGTGCTTGGGGATATTGAAAATTCTTGATTCAAGTAAGAACGTTCGAATAATTTAAAGTCCGTTTTAGAATTGTTTTAAGAACAAAATGTGCTTAAATCAAGAGCTTTTGAGTTTAAGCAACGGAAGTGGACTTGACAAAAATTTGAAACAAACTTGATCTGCGTGAAAACATTAGAACTTGTTTTAAATGTTGAAAATAATCTTGAATCTTTTTTTATTTATTTGAACATTGAAAGTACATTGATAGTTTGTCATATGTTGATATAGAAGACTTTTGATTCAGATATTGATTGCTCTTCTTTAATTAAATTCAGTAATGGGGCCCTCGGGGCCATTGAATTCTAGGCGGCGGTTTGAAGTAGTCACCCTGACATGCTGATGGTTGTAAGCCAAATGCGAGTAAGGCAATAATTGCAAGTGAAAATAGGATATGCAGCTGCATCTTTTCTGAATCGTAGTTGATTGTGCGATTGGCTGTTTTGCTTTTATAGCAGCACAATTATATAACCAAGTTGATGCGAGACAAATTTCTATATTCTCTGTAAATTGGTATATTCTATGGACTAATTGTATTATTTCTGCTTGGTTTTAAGCATACCATAAATTCCTCCAAGCTACATACTACTTCTACTACTCATAATATGAAAATAGGAGGACCCTTAGAACTTACAACTGATATGCCATAAACGCTGCAAATGTCATCAGTTTATCAATTTGATATTTATTTATTATTTGAGTATTAAGCAATTAGTCATTTTTCTAAATAAATAAATATTTTAAGATCTATTGATGAGCTTAGTAAGAGTTGAATTTAAATATTTATAACCTCTCTACCAAACGCTGAATGCTTTCTCACGAAAAGTATACGCAGATCAGTTTTGTTTTATATTTTATATACTTTATATATTTGATAAGAAGAAAATAAGAGTAATGTTATAGCTAAAGTCGCACTGTTTTCGTTTTAAAAATAGCAAGCATTCACGTCTGTAAATTTTTTATTTGCTTTTTTTCTTTTCACAAATATTTATTAGAAAAGGGAGACTACAATGTAAAAAATCGCAAAGAAATAACTTTTTTATATGAATTTTAAAATTTTAGACAACTTAGAATCAACAAGAAACTTCTGCATAACCTGCCTAGAAAATTATTAGTAATTCTTCTGTTGATTACCCAGTATCACGTATCTATTAGCAACAATTTGCATTATTCGAAGCAAAAACGAAATCACAATTGAAAACATTTTAAGTAACTGCAAAGTAAAAATAGCAGTTATATCGTGCATGTAGTTTATTTATTGTTTTATGTCACCTATGGGTAGCGGGTATAAAAATCTAAGCTTAACATAAAGCATGTAGCTCATTCATACACCTTTGTTTACAGTTACACTTTAAATCAATTGAACAAACTCAACCCAATCAACGTTGATTAAAAAGAGGATAATCGCAACAATAGCGTGGCAGCAAGATGGCTTTTACTTATTTTGCCTGCTGTTGGCACTTGCTTAGTGCTGTTTTTCCCATGTTCTACGACCACAACAAGTGTGTGTGTGTGGTGAATGCCATTCACTTCTGGAGCCAACTAATTGTTGATGTGTTGCTGAGACCTCCTAGGGATATACGAGCATTACTAATGATGATATGCGATTGCCTTTAAGCGATTTGCTGTGTGAAAAACTGCGATTTGTGTTTGGCCGTTTGCTCAATTTACAGTTCAACTTTCAACTTGCCGGACTTTCGCAGCAAGTGACACACAAGCTTAGAGTAGAAATATAAAATCAAAAAATAAATCCAACAACAACAACTACAAAAAAAAAAAGGAAAGGCCTCTTCGAATACAGCTGCAGTTGGTTCCCAACTCCGTTCTCCCTCCTTCTCCTTCTCCTCCACCCCTTTTGAGAAACCCTCGGCAAATGTTTCGCACAACTTTCAAATGACTCGACGATCACTGGGCTTTAAAAATTCGAGTATTGAGTATTTGAGTGAGACTTGTGAGTATATTTGAGTAGTTTTTTTGGCCAGTCTTAAAGCTATTCGCATTTGGCATAATTGTTGTTGTTGCTGCTGCTGTTGTTGTTGTTGGTAATTGTTGCCGCTTTGAGTTTGCTTTGCTTGACGGGGCGGCATCAGAAAAGAAGGTCGCACAAGGTGGTCCAAGTTGAGCTATTGCTTTAACTGTTATTTTATAATACTCTATCGAAGCTAAGAGTCTGCTCGAATAACAAGTAGGCTTTAACAAAATCATCATTCAACTTTAACTTGGTTACTTCAACTGGATATTTTTTACTTTTACAAGCAATCTACAAATTTAAAATCTGAAATATTTTCCAGGTAACAAAATGAAATCATTTACTGATCTGATATTTGGCTTGATTTTGATATTCTTATATGTGTACCACAAATGGTCGAAGGCACGCAACAAGCGTTTGGTCGAAGAAAATAAAAATATAAAAGAAATGGAAGAGGTCGAAGAATCAATACCGATCTTGAAAAAGGACGCATCAACGCAAACGGAACGGGAACCTAAAGAAATGAAGGAAATGAGTATACAGACAGATGATGATGATGATGAGCGAATTGGATTGAGGCAATTCAGACTAATAAAAGCATCCCTAACTGCGATACAAGCTGGATTATTAATGGCCGAGAGCTCTGCTTACAGGAATCTTAAGCCCAAAGAACTGGATGGATTCAATATAAAACGTACCTTGGCAGAAATTTGCCTATTAGAAAATCGTAATCGAAAATTTAATGATAAAATGGAGGAATGAAAATAATTATAAAAAAACTCGGTCCTGTTAAAATAAAAATATAAATTTGTTGGTTAAGGTATTCGGCAGTCGAGTGGTAGCTATTTTCGATTTTCCATTGTATTATTTTCGTTTCATTTGTCTTGGGAATTAATGTGCCAGATTTGAAAACCTGTAGCTGAAGATCGCCTCAAGAAAGAGCTGAGGAATCGCAATCAAAGTGGCGCCCTCTTTTTCTCTCTCTATCTCTCCTCTTTCTATTAGCTTCTCTCTGTGATTTTGCTATTGATTTTCACTTGCAAGTTTTGGAGCAATTTAATTTGCCATGCAATGTTTTGTTTTTCATACTCGCTACTCTGGGTAGAAAGGTATTATAAATTTGTGACTTTGATAAATGTATTTAAAAGACCATTAGGTAATTAATTTATGTGACAAATTCTTGCTGACATGGTACTTTGGTATTTTTTTTGAATTGTGTAGTATATCGAGATACCACATGTAGCTTTTGGCACATATCAGTATTTTTTGGTATTATTTCAGTATAATTTTCTATATTCTAATAATAATATATTTTGTTGTAGTATATCAATATACCAAATATAGCTTTTGGTATATTTGTAGTATTTTTTGTAAAGTTTTGCATTTTTTGGTGTAATAATTTGGTATGTTTTAAAGATAGTTCGACAAATTACATTCTGCTACTTTTTTATTCTAATGTATATTTTAAAAAATAGTATATCAACATACCACATGTAGCTTTTGGCACATATCAGTATTTTTTAGGTATTTTTTCAGTATAATTTTCTATATTCCAATGATAATATCGCACATGACACTCTGGTATATTTTGGTGTAGTATATCAATATACCAAATATAGCTTTTGGTATATTTGTAGTATTTTTGGTATATTTTTTTAAGTCTTGCATTTATTGAAAATTGAGAGCGAGTATCTCATAGTCGTGCAATGTCGTCTGTAGCTTTCTTACTTATTTTTTTTGGCAATCTACACTTCACACAAGCTTTCAGTTAGATCTCTTGTATGTACAATAGTATAAGTATAATAGCCATGCCCCGTTTTACTACCTGCAGTTGCACATTGTTATTGTTGTAGTTGCTGCTGTTGCACGTCGCTCACTTTGCCAATTTTCGTTTAGTTTTTGGCGCTTTTTGCTTTGGCATTGACGTATTGCCGCAAAGGGGGCGTCACACTCTGATATTTGTCGCTGCTTTATTGCTAAGCAATTTTTGGCAATAGTTTTCAGTTTTCGGTTGTCGATGTCGATGCCGATTTTGGCCTCGCGTAGGTGCCCAACAACAACAAAAAGTTTCTCTCTCTCTCTCTCTCAGCATAATTGAATTTGTTGTCGAGGTTGATTTGCATTCAACTCTTAATAAAGTGAACTTTAAAATTGCGCCATTGGCCACAGAAGTTGGTCAGATTGAGACGCGGATTGAGCCACAGTCGCCGTCAGCATCGCCGTCTCAATGCGATTCAGGTTCAGAGAGTTAGATCGGCGCAGTTGTCAATCAAAAAGTCAAATTCCAACTGTCAAAGCGCCGCAATTTGTCTTTTGCCTTTGCACAATTGAGACGAAAAGCGAATGTGACATGGGGCCACAGAATGCAATGTTGTTTTGTTTGGCCGCCAACAAATACAATATGCATTTTTCTATGCTCATAGATTGCGCATACGCCGCGTGTGTCAGCGGCCACTCAATAGCATTTAATAAGCCCGCAACTTACGAGTTACGAGCGTCGCGCACGCGATACGATAAATAAAAAACCGAAGCAAAACTCAATCGAATATCGACAGTTCGACTTAGGAATGCAGCTCACATGTGACACTCGCCAATTACGAATGCACTTAAAACAGTTTTAGCAAAGTCTTCTAGAGAAAGCAGCTACAGCTTTAGCTTGTCATCAATATAAATAATTCGTTTTAATTAATCGTTTTCCCAGCCTACATAGAACCACATCAATTGCATCGCATCGAATGGGTTAATCGCCGCACACAAAGCCAAACAAATGCTTAACAATAAGCAAATAATTTTTGCGCACATGACATGCAAATCGTTGGCCACACATCGAAAGGTAAAGAGGCAAACTTGGGGCAGCTGGTTTAGTCATACATATTATATGTACGTGCAACATGTTGCCGTTTGCCTGAACGCATTTTGGCGATCGGTAAATCGGCAATGCAAGTTGCCATTTACCATTTGCCAGTTGCTTGTGTTGCACATGTTTTACAACAACAATAAAATCAACAAGCACAAGAAACAAACAAACACGAAAGTCAACAATATCGGTATAAAGTTATTCGATTTCTATGCTAATCGAATGACAACTGCGTAATGAGTTTGCCTCTTGACTTACATATGTTTGCCGCTGTAGTTACTTAAGATACCCTGTAGAAGTGACATACAGAACCAAGGGTAGCTAATGCTAAAAAAAAAACGTATTTATCAATTAGTGGGAAAAACTTAAAATTCAATATTTAGCAAATTTACTATTTCGAAAATAGTTTTTACTGTTTTAAAGTTACTTGGAAACTATTAGGATTACATAACTGTAAATATAGACAAAATATAAAGCTTTACTTTATAATCATTCCAATATAATAGATTCAAAAACGAATAATTCGGCTTATGACAATCTTTTACAACAAAACCACTGCTAAAATTACAAATAAATTATTGGTACATGAAGCTAGGACTTATTCTTTAAGAGACAATTGAATATCGCAGTCTTATTTCAAGAATTTTACAATCTGGCATTCTTGTTTCAAGATATATTTTCTTAAGATAGGAACTTTCCTATCTAAGTACTTACTTAAACTAAATCTTTTTCTTTCTTGTTCTTAAAACGTCAAATTTGTTGCTCTGTGTATACTTTTCTCACTTAGGATTAAGTACATGAAAAGTTGACACAATAAAAAGTTACATAAGTATCGTTCATACAATAAATCGGATTTTACCAGTTAGGGTTTTCATGCAAACAATATGTTGTTAATCTACTTTGTTACATTTACCTAATCTACTACAGTTTTCTCACATATTTGCAGGGTATCTTCAGCATTAATTTCTTGCACTAATAGGTCAACACTCTAGTGCCTCAAATATCAAGACCCAATGCAATCCACAGTTCAGATCGTTGGCATGACATATGTAAGAGCGAGTTTCGGCCATGTTTAGGGCCAAGTAATCGCGGCAAGTGAATCGTTAGCTGCAAATTGTTGCAACAGCTACGTGTCACGATCCCAGCGCCCAAAAATCGCACAGACAGATGGATGGAGAGACAGTCAAATGAAACATTTTGAAAAGCTGCCTCACATGTGTGGCAAAGGTGCTGAGTTATGGCTACGGTTATGTGAACGCTGATAGTGTATACTTAAATGTAAAAGCTGATGATGGACTACAAAATATCCTCTACTTGCAGCATACAAAATGCACTTTAAAGTTACTTTTAAATCAGGCTTCAAAATTTATATTTTTCGAGGGTATTTTCAATAACAAAATGTAACCACAAAGCAGCCAAACTATCGCTTGGAAATCTCCGCAAATGAGCAGCGCGAAAAGCAGCGACGACTGTCGAAATTGCTTGGTTATAAAAATAAAAAATAAAAATAAAATAAAGCCCAACATGAGAATGGAGTGGCAGAGAGACTTGGAGACTTTTGGAGACTGGCTCATAGGCTGTCATATAAGCCTTCATTCATATGGAAGCTACGAGTTGAAAGCTGGTTAGCTGTTTAGTTGTTTCGGCTGGCACAGGTTGAGAGTACTGAGTACTGAATTTGCCGCCGAGCCCAGCAACATTTTGCGGCAATTGCAACTTTATTTAACTCGAAAAATATTTGAACGTCGTCAAAATGTCAGCGTGGCAAAATTTAATAAACAGCAACAAAACAGACAGCGGCAACTCGCCTCAACTCGCCTTGCCACGCGTGTTGGCAACATGTTGCATAAAGCAGCAACAACAACATGTAGCAACAGCAGCAGCGGCAGCAACAAAAAATCAAACAAAACACACACACACAATATTTGAAAAGCAAACACACAGAGAGACCAACAAATAAAAAAGGCTGACAACAAAAATATGTTGCACGCGTCGCTGCTCCGATTTTTGTTGAATTTTTGCAGCACATTCCCAATTTGTGAGCCGCGTTGCCTCCCAGAAAAAAAGACGGAGGGGGAGGGAGTGGAACTGGGGTTGGGGTTGGGGCTGGCATATTTGTCGTGCCTGGCAAACACCAAAAGCGTACAAATTCCCACGTTTAGTTTTTATATAGTATCTCGGTTATTATGCGTGTCTTTCGAAATTTTATTTAATTGAATTTATTTGGTTGAGTGAAAATGCAAAAAAAAGCAAACCAAAGCCAACCAGCGAATCAAATAAACACTAAAGCAAGGCAGCAACAACAAAAAGGAAAAAAAAACGATTTATCATGCAGCCAAGAGTTTGTTGTTTGTTACCGTATTTAGTCATATTTATTGGCACAACAAATTGATTAATTGATTGGCTCGACTTGCTGATTTTAATGAGCCAAACGCACAGTATTGAGAATGTTCCCAGCACTGCATGATCGATGATACAATTCCGCTGCTCACGCTGCGTATGCGCAATATGCAAGGACAGTGATGAACCCAACCAAAAGCTGACTGCTGCGTAACTCGAGACGGTAGCTGCGTTGGCAGCACAAACGATGTCAGGGCCAGGTTGAAAGAGTTGAGCTTCCTCTCTACTTCTCTCTCTCTCTCTCTCTCTCTCTCTCTCTTTCTGTTTCGCTCTCTCTCTCTCTCTAAGTAAACATTCATTAATCATCTGCCCCAATCGAGACAAAGTGAACGAGTTTCCCCCGCCAATGATCGACTGGAAACGAAGTCAGCGCCAACTTCATTCAAGTGCTGTCCATGCGCCGAAAGTGATTGTTTTCGTATTACATAATCGTCACCGCACACACAACACACAACACACGTAAGAAAGTCAAGAGTAATCCACAACAACTACGCTCCGAATTCGTTTGTACTCTGCAAAGTTCAACAGCGAATTATAAAGCTTAAGATGTGATAGATTGCTGAATTCATTTGAATTGCTTTGTATGCATAATTCATGTTAATTTGTTACTCTCATTAAATATTATATTATCAATTATACGAGGCAAGCAAATTATCCAAAAAGATACTATAATTGAATTTAATTAAAAAGAAACACATTTTATATTGTATAATGCTTAACAAAATTTAAATTTTCAGTAGATATCTTATAAGAGCTGTTTAAAGCAAATTAGGCATACATATTTTTTAATAACTTACGAGTTCTACATCGAAAATATAAGAAAAGTCAGAAAAGCGTCAGTTAGTTATAATTTGTTTTTTAGTAAAAATCATATTCAGAATTTCATTTAAAAAAAAATAAAATAAATAATTTAAAAAAATATCCCGACTGTGACATATCCGTTACGAATTGTGAATAAAACCAAAACATTGCGGTATTCATTTTTAAATATACCTAACTAATATTCTGCAAAATACTAAAAATTTAATAATTGTTATATTTGGTATATTGAGTAAGTATTATATACAAAATGTACCAAAGAGTGCAAAAATTTCCAGATTGTCTGTCAAAGCAACTAAGAAAGTAACATACAAAAGTATTTTTAATAACTTCAACCATTTTTTATATATTTTCAGGGATCATAAAAAAATATAGTTTTTATTGTATGTACCAAAAATCGATATACCAAATATAGCTTTTGGTATTTTTAAGTAATTTTTCAATACATCACTCATTATTGTTGTATTCAATGTCAAATTTTAGGATATATAATAGATTTCCAAAGAAACCAATATTATTTGCACTCAAAAATAAATTCTCTAATTATTTTTGTTTGTATATAGAAAATATATTTGACAATATAATAGCTTTCCAGAGAAACCAGCACAATAAGCGACTAGTCCTTGGTGCCATATTAAAGCAACAAGTGTAATCAATTAACATTGATGCTGCAGAGACAACTGCGTTGCCATCAGCTGGATATCGTTTGAATAGAGTTTGCAGTAATAACATCAGAGTTTTTGTTTACTTGTTTTCTGGCCAAACACTCCAGAAGGGGACTTCCCCGTTGGCGTGATCGCGGCACGATATTTGGTGCAGGCGAGTTATGAATATGTGGAGTGAATATGTTGAGTGTGTGTGTAAGTGTGTGTAAGTCTGATCTGCAAGTGGGAATGACATAATCGGCAAAGCACCGAAGCACTACAATGGCTGAACAAGCGTAACATTTCGTGCAAATGGTAGCCAACAATTGGTCGCCATTTAGAGGTCGCCAAGAGCTAAGAGTTGGGTGTTACGAATGCGTCTACAACATCATCATCATCATCATCCATCCAACCAAACCAACCAACAGCATCTCTCCGAGGGCGACGCTTTCGCTTCGCCTCAATGCTTGGTGGCCACTTGACTTGTGTTTGTTGCGGTTGCACTTGGCGCTTTTGTTTCCGGCGGCAACAACAACACCGAAAAATTGTTGCTGTTGGGGGTTGGTTGGTGACTGTCGACTGGAGGTGTTCCGCCAAGGCCAGAGGAACGCATCGCTCTCTATTAGTATAAAAGCTGTCGATTCGACTGGCAATGGCATCAGTTCAACATTTGAGTTCATCACAACCAGATCAACGATCAATATGAAAATCTTTCTCTGCTTGCTTGCCGTCTCAGCAGTGGCTAATGCTGGCTTCATTGGCGGTGCTGGTGGCGGTGGCCATGGCTCCGGCGGTGGCGGTGGACACGATCATCATGGCGACTCCAGTGGCCCGGCTCCCGAAGTCAAAGTGATCAAAGTGATACACGAATCAGGCTCAGCTGGTGGAGGCGGCGGCGGCGGTGGCTGGCAGCCAGCTGGCGGTTGGTCTGCAGGAGGCGGCGGCGGTGGCTATGGAGGTGGTGCTGGAGGTGGCTATGGAGGTGGTGCAAGTGGAGGATATGGCGGTGGCTATGGCGGCGGCTCTGGCGCTGGTCAGGAAGTCAAAATCATCAAGATCATCTCACAACCTCAAGCAGCAGGCGGCTATGGCGGTGGCTCCAGCGGTGGTTGGTCGGCAGGCGGTGGCTCCAGCGGTGGTTGGTCTGCTGGCGGTGCTGGTGGCTCTTCGGGTTGGTCATCTGGAGCCAGCGATGCCACAGCTGCTGTCAAGATCATCAAGATCATCTCGGAAAGCGCTGGCGATAGCGGCGATGCCTCCGGCTGGTCTTCGGGTGGCGCCTCCCAAGGTGGTTGGTCTGCTGGTGGTGCATCAAGCGGAGGCTGGTCTGCAGGAGGCGGCTCCAGCGGTGGCTGGTCCTCAGGCGGTCCTTCAAGTGGTGGTTGGTCATCAGCCGGACCCTCAAGCGATGGCTGGTCCTCTCAAGGATCCGCTTCTTATGGCGCTGCCAGCTCCGGATCCTTTGGCGGTGGCTGGTCTCAAGGTGGCAGCGGTGGACACGGCAGCGGCGGCGGCAGCAGCTGGTAAAAAAAAAACAAGAAAGTTTGTTTGTTAAGTTTCAGTCTCATTTTGCGCTCATCTCATGTACTCATATCTCATCTATGTTTTTTGTGCCTTTCGCCTTATTTGTTGAATTAAATTCTTTATAATTTCCACAATCAATATTTGTGCTTCCTTTTCGCGAGCGAAAAAGAATCGTCTGAAACTTTTCCATTTAAGGCAGAAATTACCACACCACAGAGCAAACTGCATTTGAAAGTCGACAGTAAAAAAAAAGAGAAGGAGAAGAAAAAAAAAGTGGAAGGACGAACTGGCTTGGCTTGGCTTGGCCATCTTCCTTTCACTCCCTCAGCTTGGTATATAAGCATATTGCTGTCTCACTCGCTCCCACGCTGTCTGTCTCCCCCTCTCTCTCTCACGCTCTTGGCTAAAAAACACACTTAAGCGTAAAGTAATAAAATTCAAGCAACCAAAAAATGTCGAAGAAAAAAAGGCAAAGAAAAAAGCAAAACGAAAAGGAATATATATAAGAAAAAATAAAAGAAAATCATAAAAAACCAAGACGTTGGGAAAGAGAGCAATAGCAACAGCAACACACACACACACACACACAGAGCAGAAGAAGAAAAAAATGTAAAATATCACTTTGGAGCGGCGAAGCGTCGCCAACACAGGCGAGCAAAAGGCAGCCAAGGATACCAAGGATACTCATATACTTGCCACCAACAAAAAGGGCAAAAGTGCAAGAAAAAGCTTTTCCACTGCCGCACAGCGGGGGGGCGGGCAGAAACTTGTATAAAAATATTTTCCATATAAATCTAACAAAGAACGTGTTCGGGTTACTTGATTAGGCGCCCAACGTGTGCAAATTGGCGGGTGTGGGCGAGGGCAGACGACAATGACGACGACGAAGCTAACAAAAGTTACAGTGGCAATAACAACAGCAGCAACAACAACAACAGCAACAGTGGCAACAACTACAATAAAAGTCGAGGCTGGGTGGAAACGACTTTTCGGTTTCCTTAACGTTTTCACAATAAATACTTACATAGAAATAAAAGAGAATAAAAACGAAGGCGCAACAAATCCAATTTGTTGCTGCCACATTGTGCGGCGGAAAGGGGGAAGAGGGGCAGAGGGAATGAGGGGAAAAGTGTGGTGCTTACTGTATTGATTTACTTTTTGATGGCCAAAGGAAGTGAGCAGCGAGTGAATATTATTTTGGGACTATTGCGCAAAATTTTGATTTGCTTTTTCGAGAATTATAAAAACAATCATTAAACTGCCGATCAATTCGCCCCCTGTCCCCCCTCTTTCTCCCACCACATTCATCAACTTGTTGCGCTATATAAACAAACAAGAGCATTCTACAAGTTTTCACCCAGCTTGCTCTCTTCATAGCTCTCTCCACCCACATTACTTAATATTCGCTTTTATATTTTTGGCTGATCGAAACAAATGAAAAAGAAGAAAATCAATTCTCAAATTATTTTGATGAGTTAATGGAAAATTTTCCATTGAATGCAAGCACAATTTTTGGCCCCCAAATATTAGATGTATGTATGTATGTGTGGGGGCGAGATTATTTGCGCGGTGCTTCTAACAAAATTTGTTATTATTATTTTAATTTGAATTTTGTTGATTGATAGCAATGTTTTGCCTCGCTCTCTTCCCGTTGCACGTGCAACGTGCCACAAAAGTAGAAAATTGTATGTTTGCTAAACAACACAATAACATCAACAACAGAGCCAACAAAGATAAGTCTCATTTGTGGACTTCCTTCCTTTTTCGCGGGCGCCTTATTGACACTGTCTCGCTCTGTTTCCCTTCTCTCCTTCTCCCTCTCAATCTCTCTCTCTCTTTCGCTCTCTTGCAATGTGTGCGTGTTTGCCAAGTCTGTTGACTGTGGGCGCGTGTGCAACAACAACAACAACAGCAAAAACATCTAAAGCTGCAAACAAAACTCAATCAATGAGCCAAATGCAAACAGTTTATGCGACCCTCGTTGCAAGTGCGCATTTTACCCGCTTCATTTGTCGGGCAACCCCCAAAAGATCGTAGCGACAATTTAAAACCCTTATTATTATTGTGTGATTAAGTTTCATCTGGAAGAGTTGACAGACAAATAAATTTATTACTTCGCCTGAGATGTGTGTTGAAACTGCTCCAAGTATAAAATATGTTTACTCAAGAGCTTTGCAGAAATGATTGACTTGGAGCGTACTAATAGTATTTTAAATTGAATGTAAATGCCCAAAAAAACTTTAAATTAGGTGCAATGCTTAAATAAATTATTGAAATGGAATATAATTTGTTTTGCCAGCAAGTTGTGGTTTTCTCATAAACCATGACAAAATTCCAAATTTTTACCAATTATTAAAAAATAATTCAAAATCATAAGCTTTGTTTGTATTAGATAAGATTTCTGCCACTGCAACCTCCAGCTACTTACTAAAAAAAAATGTGTATAGCAATACAATACAATAAAAAAAACTTTTGTGCCTTAGAATTAATTACATATTAGAATTAATTACAATTAAAGCAAATAAGAAAGCTACAGTCTAGTGGGTTCTACTCTAATATAACCGCTTCCCAGTTTCACTTAGTCCATATTCTACAAATATACGAAAAATATAATGGAAAATACTAAAATCTACCAAAGGCTACATTTGGTATACCCTTATACTGCTACTACTGTTTTAAATATACCATAGAACTACAAATATATCAGGTTGTTCAAATTACGCTTGTTCGTAGTTTATTGTCAAGGGGTGGAAGTGACTGTGTTTTAAATTTGTAACAAACTTGATTTGCGTGCGAAACTTGTTGATAAAATTTAGGTCTACCTCTTTGAGTCTTTGAGATTCATACGGACAGACGGACATGGCGATATCGTCCCAGCTGTTGATGCTAATCAAGAATATATATACTTTATGGAGTCAAAGATGACTCCTTCTACCTGCTGCATACATTTCCTGCAGGCACAATATTATAATACCTTTTTAAGCTATGTGTAGTGGGTATAAAAAGTAAAATTGACTGTATAATGATGTATTTTCAAAATATTATTGTTTTTATTAATATTATTTATTATGGCATTTTTACAGAGTTGAACTGCAACTTGTTGAGCTGCCCCAACACCAAGATCTCTTCGATCGCCTTCTTGGCCAGCAGCCTGTTGTGTGCATCCAACTTGCGATAGGAAACTGCCCAACCCTCGGCAAAGATGTTGGCCTCATCGCGTACCTGATGATCTACTACTTTCGGCTGCTCCGCTCGAGGTGCTATGGCAGCTACGGGTGCTACGGAAGCTACGGGTGCTATGGGATCTGGACAAGCAGTATTGATTGCTATCGGGCTGCTGTCTACTGATATGGGTTCAATCTGCAAAATTAGCCAAGTAAAAGAATGTGTGCGGTTAATCACAATAAAATATAACTTACTTCAATCACATCTTTCTGGTCAAAATTATCCATCGGCTCCTCTTCGTCAGTGTCCTCCTTCTCCCAGACCACGTCGATTGTGTCCTCCGCGATTTCGAATGGCAAGTGCGCGATATCATTGCGCAGGAAGCTCAACTCTTTGAAATACCACAACTGTGGTTTATAGACGTCATCTTTATTCCTGGCAGATAATTCACTGCGCTCCACTTTACGCAGCTCGCGACGAAAACAAGCTCGTATGCCATTCATTTTGCGTCGCATATTGTCCACATTCGCACCGGGGTGGATCTTCTGGTAGCTCTTTAGGAGTTTCTTATAGCCTTCTATCCTTGCGCGTTTGCTTTTGTAGCCCTCATCAGTGACCTTCCAGAGAGCAGGTAGTCGACCGTAAACACTAAAGAACTCCATCCATTCGTCTGTCTTCGGTACAGCACTCATTTTGCTTACAACAATTAAACAAGCGTACTGTCGAACGGCTCGCAGCGAACTAAACGAAAGAGAACTGTTGCTCTCTTGTGTTGCCAGCACGTGGTTCGAACATGTTCGCGCACATTGAAACTACTCAATGGATAGTAACCAGGTGTCGAACATTCACGCACACATACATATGTTGGCTGCAATGTGACCAAACATGTTCGATCACAACGCAGCAGATGTTTGCAGGCAACGGCAAACTACCACGCTTGCATTTTTCCTAGAAATCATTTGCGAAGTTGTTGTTGCGTGGCTGTACTATGTTTGCTAAATCTTATAATTCAGAAATACAGTGGATCACAGCTTATTTCAACCACCAGCAATCGACTACTTTGAATCTGTATAATGGCAAAACTAAAAGAGGTATTGAAGGGAATTATTAAGGCGCAGGATTTCAGTTTAATGATTTAATATAAAAGATATTCATTCATTTATTCTCTAACTTTTTGTTTACTATAAAAAATTATAGAAAAACAAGATATTAAGGAATAAAAGTACCACAGCATATTTCAACCAGCAACTTTGCAACTGTGCGAAGATCAGTTTCATGAAAAAATAACGGATATTTATTGATATATTGTATTGTACTTCTCGCGAACTCAAAAGATAGCTGCTCACAAACATTTAGTTCGCCGAGCGCCTCCAACACGAGACGAACCGAGCCGTCGAGCTTGCGTGCTTATCACAAAACAAATACACACACTTGTTACATATGTGTTTGTATTAGTTACTCGTAAAGAGCACGAGACTAGAAAGAGCGAAAAAAGCACAAAACGAAATATTATTACTAATTCATTTTGTTCTTTTCGTTCACTCTGTGCACGCTGTCCCTTTTGTCTCGCTCGCTCCCCCGCTGCGATGACGCGTCACGTCACGTCGCCCGTTCGCTCTCTATTTGGCATGCACTTTTTTTGTTTTGCATTACACAGACCACCCAGTCACCCCACTTGCCCTCTCGCTTCCACTCACTGTCTTTGACGCTTACATTGCCAAAGTGAGAGCATTTGTTGTTGCTGCTTATCGTTAAATGCTTTCAGGTGGTGTTCGCTTTGCTTCTGCTTAAAAATCGTCTCTGGGCAAGTCATAAGTAATTTATCATCAGACAAAATTGAAGTGCGTCGACGGCAACGTCGACGACGACAGCGACGCCGTTGTCGATGTCTGTCAATGCCAATCAGTTGTAAATGATATGACTGACCGATTCTTGAGTCTTTCAATTCATTGCTGTTGTTGTTGTCAGGTGGTCAATTCTCTGTGCCAATTGCGAGACACCAAATTGGCTGCACAGCGATTATGTTGCTTACGGATGCGGGAAGAAGGGTGTTTGGGTGTTGAGAGGAGAGAAAATTGATTGTTTAAGGAAATGTTTTGTAAATAAATCAAAGAAACACGAATAGTGCGAAAGCGAAATGAAAGCGTTGGACACCCTAAGGTCTCAAATGGCTGAGTTTAATGGTTTTGCAAATCAGTTTGTCAACAACAGCAGTATAAATGGCAGTGAAGCGGTTTAACGGTTCCTAAGGGAAACTATTCTCGCATAGCTTTTCTCACTTGCATTTGTTTTTAATAGAGCTTGCTATGGTTGTTGCTTCTGCTTTGGATTTGATCGTTTGTCCTTCCTGCTGTCTGTCTGTCCGAGTCTTTAAAGACCTCTCATTCCAAAACTATAAGAGCTAGAGACTTCAAATTTGGCATTTAAAGTTAATTTTCTTAGACACCTTCCTTTTGCAAGACGCGTAGAAATTCACATAGTAATTTAAATATTTGTATTAAGTAATATGGAAATATTTTATTTCATTTTAAAAGTATTACTAAAAAAATTATATAATATACCGCAAAAATACTTAAATTTAATAAAGGTTATAATTGATATATTGATATAGTACCACATTCATAAAGTGCAAAATATACCAGATTGTCAGCAAAAGCAACTAAGACCCATAGAAAATAGGCGTTTCCCCATATTTTGGAACTGATCACAAACAAATTTTCAAAAATCATAAAGACTATTGTATGTTTTACTTTAAGGGTAGCGGGTATAAAAATTGTATAATTCACATTTACAGTAAATTAAGTTTACATACACATCACTTATTCTATCATTTCGATCAGAAACTATTGAAATAATATTGAAAATGTGCGTTTGCAATTTGTTGTATTCCATTTACCACACTTTACAAATTTGCGTAATTCCTTTAATTGCGCTGTTCAAATTTGTTCAAAGATTCATAAAATGCCACAAACACACACACAGGCATTTAATCAGACTGGCACACACACTCAATTACTATGCAAACTACCAACAACTCAACAATAAAATGCGATTTCCTACCGAAATTCACACAAACACACACAAACACACACACGCACACACACACACACACATGTATAATGTAGGCTGGCGCACATGGCGTATACATTTTTTGGGTCTGCCTTGTGCTTTGTTTTGTATGTGGGTCATGTCCTTATGAAATATTCAAATGTCCTGAATTAAGCATTTATGCCATTTCCACTCTTTCATTGCGCCTCCTCCTTCCGAATTTCCCCCCACCTCCCTCCAGCTTGTCCAGTAATTCCCCTGCTGACCAAACACATGTCACCCCCTTCGGCTGGCAAACAAATTGTAAATGCGTATGCCTGATTATGTGTGTGTATGTGTGTGAGTGTCCGTATGTGTTTGTGAGTGCGTCTGTTTCAATTTCTTTATTGAAAATTGACCAAATTTGCGCTGCGATGGGGAAGGTGAACGCAATATGCATGCAAAGTGTGGGGCGGGGGGCAGAAGAGCAAAAAAAGAGAGACAATAAAACACAAACACATAAAAGCAAATAAATTGGTTACATTTGCTGTACACACACACACACTCGCACTCACACACACATGTTCACGTTGCGTAAATCCGCAACGGAAGTTGTGCTTTTAAATCGATTTTGATTGATTTTTCTCACTGCGAGGAAAAATGCCTTTTGGCCAGCACTCACAATAACCCAACACACACACACACACACAGCACACACACATTCACTTTGATGCGGGTGTGCGTTTGTATAAATAAAATCAAATTGTAAGTAATCGAGTCGGAATCGTCGCCTGTTTGTATTTTGCCAGCCCTTTGGCGTGCTTCGCTTGAAATCCGTTCGAACAACACCACCAACAACAACAACAGCAAAAAATGGCAAAAATACTGTAAAAAAAATTAAATCAAATAAAATGCAAAGAATAACAGCACAACAACACAACAACATAAATGAAGTAAAATATTTTCACTAAAATTATTTTCAATATAAACTTCACGTTCTTGTTCTTGTTGTTGTTGTTGTTGTTGGGTGTGTTTAACTTTGCCGCTCGCAGCTCGTTATTTATTTATATTTATTGAATGCGTCTGTGCTTGTTTGAGTGCGACTGTGTGTGTGTGTGTGTAAGCATCGCTTTATTTCAATATCATAAAACAAGAAAGAATGCGATGCGTAAAGAATGTGATGAACTTTGAGATACTCCGGAATATGATCGCATTTCAATTTCATATTAGTTATTAACTCTACTTCAGTTGCAACTTCATCCACTTAAGAAGACTTTAATTTCTTACAACACTCTTTAGTTTAGTTCAGCATACCCCATCAGCTGTTACTGCTTACAGGGTATACGAAATTGACACTGCCCGAAGAAAATAAACTAAAAGCCTGCACTTACATTTTTAATACAAAATCAATAAATATAAAAATATATATGTATATGTATATTAAAATATGTTGTCCCACACACACACATATGTACGACTTTTTCGTGTTTTTTTGTAAGGCACTTTTTATGGCTGCGGGCTCATAAAAAGCGCATAAAGTGGCTTTAACATAGCATAAAAAATGCACCCAAGAGTGCCAATCGCTAGCCCAGCTAGAGCGCAAGGGAGAGAGCGAGGGGATAAGTATGCTGGGAGAGGGAAGGGGAAAGGAGGCAGAGCCAGTGAATGACCCATCTCTGTGGAGATTCTCTGGGTGGTCAGGGCGATGGTGATAAGCGCTACGATGTTGGACACTAAAAGAAATACCGAAGAGCATATGTGACAAAAGAACTTATGTTAGTTGGGTGTGAAGAAAGGAGTAGCTAAGTGAGATAGCGAAAGAAATAACTAGACAGAGAGAGAAATAGAGAGAGAGAAAGACATAGAGAAAGAGAGAAACAGAGTTTGAGTAAACGACCTTTCTTGTACATAAAGGATTTATCTCAGACTTTTGAGAACTGACAGCCCGAAGGTCTTATACATATGTAACATAGTTCATAAAATATTGGCTAAAACAGTTCAGCGTCAAAGTTGGCTTCAAGAATATTTTTTTGTTTCATTAACAATTTTGTATTTTAAACAAGACTTCCACCGTTTTATTATTAAAGCATTTGGCAGCAAATATTGAAATGAATTCATTCAATTTGCCTCTTGATATTGCTTTTATTCGGATCAACATTTTTATATCAATCTTTTATTATCAATACTAATTCTAATGGTTTATTAATAACAGTATTTGACAGTTATTATTTATTAGTTTATTTATTTATAGTTATTTTATAGATTATTACTTCACCATCTTATCCTCCAATTTATAAATTAAATAAGCATCAACAATATAATTCAAATTTAGATATTTCTCTCAATATAAAAAACTACTATTAAATGTGCTTTCTGTCATCTGCTTCACTGATTAAAAAACAAATATAGTAAATATTCTGAATTTCTAATAAAATGATAAACCATAAACATAAAAAAACTAATTCCATGATACAAATGATTTAAATTGATTTGGGATTTTTCGATCTTAAACAAAAATAATCTTCAAATAAAATTTTTAGGTTAAAAAAAATTTTAAATCAAGATTTCGATGTTATATTTGCATTTTAAGATTAAAAACATCTAATTTTAATGTTATAATTTTGCTTCAAGAATGTTTTTTATTCTTAATTTAAACCCGTTTTTTCATTCTGTGTAAACATCAAATATCAAAAATCATTTCTTTAAATTTTAATAGACAGGAAATAACAATAAAAGCTTTCTTTCTTATCTGCTTAACTGATTTAAAAACTAAACTAATAAATATTGTGAATTTCTCATGAAATGATAAGCAATAAACATAAGAAAATAATTATTTAATAGTTACTTTTTGGTTAAATGTGATATGATGAAATATGATTCAAAGTTTACTAACGTATTCAAAGTTGAACAGTTCGTCACAATTAGCAGTTGTCGTCATGTGATATGTCAATAAAAAGTGTGTTATAAATCTATCAAACTGCATAGATAATAACATTTTATTCAACATGTGTAAACTCATGTGACAATTAAGTTGAGATAAGTAACTTTGAGAAATTTATGAGGCTAAAAGTGAATAAGTTTAGGAATTGTCAACTTTGAAAGCAATTTATAAAACTTAGTAACTCCAAGTTATATTATTGTCAACCAAATCTGCAATTCATTAAATTATAAATTCAACTTTGAGTTTTATTTGTTCAAATAAATACGTTCTTTCCTTGTGTCGTAAAGTTTTGAAAACACAAAGGGGTTCTAATCAAACTTAAGCTCTTCCTGTGCGACTCGCACCTTCTTCATACTTTGGCAGTTTCCTTTTGTCAGACATAAGTCAAGCATCAAAGAGCACTCAATAAACACCCAAACTCATACATCGCACATTTACATATCTACATCAGGTTGTAATTAAAATATCACGCCCATGCAAACAAATTCCAGACATAAATCCCCCGCTCCCGACTCAACTCTCTCTCGACTCTCGAGTCGAACATAAATACATATATAAGGGGTGTTGTTTGTGTTCGGGTTTCTTTTGGCTTCGCTTTGGCGAGGCCAACAAATAATCTTTAAACCCGCTTTTGGTTTTTAATAAAAAGGTCTTTACAAATATGCTAAGCCGCTCATCATTGCCTTATGTGCCAGCGCGATTCCTTTTTGCCATCGACAAGCTCTTTCCCCTTGTCTCCTTTCCCTTTCCCTTCCTCTTTGCGAGAGTTCCTTTGACGGCGACTGTGAATGCTTTGGGATCCATAGTTGAATTCGTTTCACCGCCAGCCACGTCTGCAAATCAAAGAAGCGTATCGCGCACGTGTCTGAAATATGCATTAACACACCGCTTTGCCAGCCAGCGAGCCACCCGAAAAGCAACACCCTCCCACCCACTCATCCCCAACCACATTCCACTTCCATTTCCAGTTCCAGCTGCAGACAGTCAGTCGAGACACGGAGTCAGTTGTGGGTTCGGATCACACCCCGGTCATAAGCGAGAGCATCCACCGAAGAAATGATTTTATTTTTAATATTAATTGCAGCAATCGAGTGACCATGACAACAACAACCCTCGGGATCACCGATGCGACCCTCTGCTGTCTCGCACGAGCCACTCCAAATGCAGGCAGACGAGCACGATAAGGACGAGGAACAGGAGCTGGGGTGTCAGAAACAACATAACTACCCGTCCACAGTGTCCCGTTCAAACGGACGTGGCAATTGAATTTGTAAGCTCTTTGTGAAATGACTACGACTTGTATTATTTATGTTCAAAATCGAGCATTTGTCAAACTGACTTGACTTGTAACTAATATAAAGTAATCTCCATGCTTCATTTGTTGATCCCGCTTGAAGGCGTCGTAATTGCTTCAACGATCCTTGCAACTTCATCATGTCCTTCAGAATTGTAACTCTATTAATGACAGATCACTTGGCAACAGAAAAGGGAGGAATTTTTCAGTTATTCATTACTACTTATTACACTTCATATTAAGGGTAGTATTATGGCCATAAATTAAATATTTCAAATATTCAAATTTACTTTTCAACTTTTGCTGTAATTATGTTTTGTAATTTGAGATTTTTGTAGTATAAATTCCCACTTCATATTGTTTTCATTTAGTTAAGGATAAAGACTATTTTGTAGTTTTTTATGATTCTCGTAAGTTTGAAATTTTATGTGTTTAAAGAAAATTACAACTCTGATATAACTTTATAAATGAAAAGCAACTAACGCTAATGTTATAATCATTAGAATTTTAAACATGATACATTTTAGATTTCGTAGGTTTCTTTCCTAGCAGTTATCAAATAATTCCTTAAACATGCCTTTATGAATTCCTATGAAATTTGTAGAACTTTAAATACAACTCTTTTAATACATTTGATATTATATTACGAGTTTTTAAAATATGCAGGGACCGTGATGAGAATAATATATAACATTATAAAGCCAATACAACTAACACTAATGTAACGAATGTTAACAAGATGAAATATAGACTTTTTAAGTATACCTACGATTTTTAGACACTCAACTCTTTTCATGTACATCAAATATCAAATGATTAAATTTAAAATAATGCTGGGAATGTGATGGGAATTATATTATTTTCTACAGTGCAAAAGATTTAAGATTTTAAATATTCAAAATTTGTTTCCTATAAGTTTGGCTTAAATGAAAGTTCAATCTACTATACGAAATATTTGCGTCCCTAAACGTATAGCCTGAGTTAAGTTTTTCATTCATTAAAACTTTATTTACACAGGGGGAAACAGTCTTATATCTATGATTGTTCTACTCAAATATTTCGTCGTAATATGTTATGCGTCAAGTGTTGTGTCAAGTTGAGCAAGTGTTGGCAACTCGTTGATACTAATCGAGTAACCCACTGGCCACACTTTTATCATTCTGACACAATTCTGACTTCTCACATAACCCGTCGCTTGGCCTCCATGCCCCCCTTCCACACTAGCTAACACACACGTACACACACACACACGCGTGCCCCTTTTTGTCATTTGGGCATTCTGGCACTTGCCCCAGTCATTCGCCCCTCATAGTCATAGTCTCAACTCTTCTCTCCGCACTCGAAAAGCGACACGAAACCAAATCCCAGACCCATGTCCGGAACGCAAATAAACGATAAAAGCGCAGTCGTTGCGAATAACACTAACAATAAGTAGCGAGAATGAAAGAGCGAGAGATATAGAGATGGAGAGAGAAATGTTTGACAGTCAGACTCGCTCGCTGACTCGTCGGTTTAGCCGGCTCGTCCGTTCGTCTGCTCGTTGGTTGGTTTGACAAACGCGGGAGTTGCCTGGGCGCCCAGCAAACGCAGCAAGTAAAACGCAGCTCAAATTTCACAATGTGAAAATTGTGTGTGCGCAAAATAAAATGCGGCAAGGGATGGCTCAAAGAGAGAGCGAGAGAGCGAAACCTTAACGAAAGAGCGCAGCAAAGAGAGCGAACAAAGTTGAAAGTTAAATTGATTTGAGCTGGGTGGCATTGGGCGAAGGGTTGGACCCTTTGCTCTCTTCAATGCTGAGAGGGGGTGGTTCGTTCGGTTCGTTTTGGGTTTCGGTTCGGCTTGGGTTTCGGTTCGGTTCGGTTCGGTTCGGTTTGACGTACTCGTTGACGTTGGCTTTGGGTTTGGCTGCTCAACCAAATGACTTTCAGCATGTGGAAGCCGCTGCTTAGCATGTTTCCTGCCATTAGACTAGAAGACCATGCCACGTGCGCAGTTCTCTTTCTCTTTCATTCATTCTATCTCGTTCTAGCTTTAGCGTTCGCTTTGTATCTGCTCTGTGTAAACTGAAAATGAGGCGCAAATTTTGTGGCAACCGAAAAAAGGTTCAACAAATGGTTTGGCTCAATAGCAAGCCCAGCCAAAAGTGCCACCCACTATTTAGTAATGACACAAAGTTGTAATGGGTCCGGAGAGGGGAACGTGAGCGAGAGGGGAGAGGTGGTGCGGGGGAGTGTAACAGCGCGAAGTGGAGGCTTGGCTAGGTTCCGTTTGTGTGTAAAAACGTGTGGCATCATTTTTCAGGCTCGACTTTTTACACTGCAAGTAAGTGTGAGAGGCGGTGTGCGGGGGTGTATATGTGTGTGAGTGGGGGTGTATATGTGTATGTGTATGTCTGTGTGTGTTTGTGCTGCTTAGGTGGACTGCGGGCTACGGGTGTTTTCTGGTTTTGGGCGCTCAGCAATTGACACAGCGCAACGACACGACGACGACGCTGCCAACTCGGCCCATTATAATGTCCACTTGCTCCCCGTCTCCTCCCCCACTAGATCTCTCTCTCTCTCTCACTTGCTCTCTCTAGTTTATACTCTTGCCATCTCTATCGCGCACACAGACGCTTGAAAATTATGTCAACGAGCTCTGTTGATTTTCCATTTTGCCTGCTTTCATTTTAGCCCTCTTCCTGCTGCTTTCGCTGCTGCTGCTGCCTTTATTATTGTCCTTGTTGTTGTGCAGTTTGTTTTTGTTGTTAATGCTGATGTTATTTGCCATTTGCTGTTACTGTTGTTCTTGTTGTTGTTGTTACCGCCACCGTCGTCGCCGTCGCCTGACGCTGGTTAATTACATTTTACAAAATTTGCTGTCAAGTAGTTAAGTTGGGTTAAGTCGAGCGCGTCGCTGCCAACTGCGACGGCGACGGCGACTGCGTGTTGTTGGTAATTTAATATTCGATTTTATAATTTTTATGCGCTGACCTTTTTGCATTTGTGGCATTTTCTTTTTAATTATTTATGTGCGGTTGTGTCAAAGGACGAGCATCAGATACCGCGACTATTGGAAAAGCTGTTAGCCAGCGATGAAGTGGTCGGAGGGAGGGGGAGGGTTAGGAAAAGCGTGTTAGAGGTTAAGGGTTGAGTTGGGGGATGGGAATGAACAGGAATTAGAAGCGGGGAGGCGTGTTGCTCAATGTTGTTTGGTTGTCTTGCAGATTAAATGGAAATCGGCATATTTAATTATGCGGACAGGTGCCTGTAATTGAGAATTGTAATGCGAAAGTCTAGAGGTGACCTAAAGAGAGAGACAGAGAGTGAGAGAAAGAAAGTTAGAGAAAGAGATGAAGAGTCTCGATTAAAGCATTATTTCTTATACTTTATCACTTACTTACAACTTTAAATCAACAACATGACATTTCATTTAGCGTCTCAAAACAGTTTGTTGCATACTTATACATCAGTCTGTGCACGTGCACATACTTCTAGCAGCACTGTAAACTTTTATTCTACATAAATATTTTTAAAAGCTTAACTCAGCTACACAGACATTTTGCTGCTGCTCCTGCATAAAAAATATATATAGATATATGTATTTAAAATTGTGAAAAGGATGCATTTAGCTGGAGAAAAAGAGATGTAGAAATATGCAAAAAGCACAATGGCAAAAACTTAACAGAAAAGTTGAGAAAATTATACAAGCAAAAAATGCATGAAATATATAATATGCTAAAGATTTTGGTGCACTTTAACGACTTTCAAATGCGCTGTACGACGAAGAACTCTGCAGCCAGGGCTATTGAAATAAGTTAGTGTTCACTTTAATTATGTCTAATTATTATAAATCATTACAATAATGTGCTGTGTTCAAGGATTAAAAGTGAAAGCAATGCTAAAGATTTTTGTTTTTAAATAGAACTGATTCAAATTGGTTTCAAACTTGTCGTTAATATCATAATTAAGTAAAATATATATATATAAAATATATATAAAATATATATAACAACCTATAGCCTTTAGTTGTTAATATCAGGACATGGCCACCCGATCTTAACGTAATTGAAAATGTTCTGGGCAGGCTAAAATGGAAAACAAACGAAGGAAAAAGGAGTAACAAGAAAAGGAGGGAAGGAACTGAAGCTTTAAAAGAGCTTAGAGTGAGTTTTGAACTACATTTCTAGTATCATTTTATGAAAATCCGGTTAAAAAAGAAGTTATTACTAATAACAAGAGCAGTAATCATTAGTGAAATTATTTTTCTTTTTATTTCTAATGAATCATGTATTAAACCCAACTAAAAATGTAAATGAAAAAATTATTTTTTTTATTAAAACTTAAAAAGCTTCACTAAGCCAAGAAAAATTAACCTTATGTTAGAAAAACACAATTTGGTTAAATTTGAATAATCATTTGAATAATTATCAATAAATACCAAAATTTGAATGCAGACCTTAAATGTAAATATATTTAAATATTGTATGATCGAAATGAAAAAAATTGGTAAATAACATTTCTAGTAAGTCACATAAATATTGGTATTGCAATAAATTAAATTATTTCAAATTTATATTTGTTTTAGGTGAAGTATATTATTAAAATTTAGTTGCATTCTACAAGTACATTATTTAATTTTTAAGTGAATACTTTTTTTTTTAATAATTTGCAATTTTCACTAAGCTATAGCGGACTAGAAAGTCGTCGCTGTCTGACGATCCCATTGCAGGACACATTTTGCGTTAGAGCATAGAAACTCGGGGAGCAAAAGACAAGCAAGGAGACAAGCAAAAACAAAAATGAAAAGCAGGCAAAAAAAATTATAAAAAAAAAAATAGGAAAACCATAGCGCAAAATGTTTCGCTTGCAATGGAGTTGGAGAAAAGTGATAGAGGGATGCACGAAAAGCTGCAAGGGAAAAGAAAGGTGAGGGGGGGAAAAGGAGACAGGAGTCAGGAGACATTGCTGCTGTTGCTGCTGCTGTTGGGTATTTGGAGAATTGGTTGGGTGTTGTGTGTGTGTGTGTTCGTTGGATGTTGGTGTCTGCCAGTTTGAGAGCATGTGGCTCTTCCAATGACAGCGGCAACCAGGCGAAGTCTTGTTCTCCTAGTTGTTGTTGCTGCACTTGTTGTTGTAGTTATTGTTGTTGTGAATGTTGTTGTTGTTGCTGTTGTCGTAGTTGCTGTTGTTGTTGTTAATGCTGCTGCAGCAACAGCCGGCGATGGAGGACAAAAGATGAGAAGCAGTTGGAGCAGCAACACAGCAAACTGCGAGCCAGAGAAGAGAAGTGAAGCAGCAGTGCGATGAAGGCATTAAGCTGCTACACACACACAAGCACACAAACACACTCACATACACACACACTGGCACACACACACACCCACGCAGCTGGCAGACATTATGGCCAACACGGGCGAAGGATGCGTTTGCCATGAAATACGCACAGCCAACGAAACAGATAGAAAAACACACACACACACACATACACGCTTGCCGGCGACACACTTTCACACTCACACACACACACACACACGTACACAAAGAAGTTGGCAAGAAACTTGCGCGGCTTTTGGACCAAAGCGAGGCAAGGAGAAGGCGAATGAGAATGGTTTGGCATCCATATCCATGCCAAAGCGATAGAAGAAAAAGCCAGAGTCGACACACACACACACACACAGAGAGAGAACAGAGATGCCAGGACAAAATGGCAACATAACTGTAGTGAAAATGTCAAGAGAGAGAAAAGATATTAAAACGTATTTGACTTCTGCGAGTTTGCGGATCCGAGTCTGGAGGACATGAGGCAGGATGTGCGCTCCACTGTGGCACAATGAAAAATATATAAAGAAGCCGCACACACACTCGCTGTGTTGCCGGATCCCGATATGGCGGCCACACGCACTGTGCCTGTTGCTGACCCAACCAGTGGGAAGAGGTCGCTTAAAGACTTGTTGGAGCGCTTGGGCACGGAGCTGGACGGCCTTTCCGAGCAGTTTGCTTCACAGAGGCACATCAATGAAAAGATGAGGAGCAAGCTGGCAAGAATGCAGAAATTGCATCGAGCCGCAACAGAGCTGTGTAAAGAGGCAAGCGTCACAGTCACCACAGACACAGCCACTGAAGGAGCATTGGATAAAGCGGCCCCAAGAGCAGTCGTGTCAGCGGCAACCGGCATCAAGCCGTCGGCAACGCCCAAGAGACAGAGGGATACCGAGGCGGAGCCGAGGAAAACTCCACCTAAGCGAAATAAAACAGCAGTAACTCACGCCGAGTGGACTACTGTGGAGGCGAAAAGCACGGGGAGGAAGAGGACCACTACCAAGCCACGCCCTGACGCACTGGTGGTCAGTGCAAAAGGAGAGATGAGCTATAGTGACGTGCTCTCAATGGTTACCAGACGGCAGGATGGGAAGCTGCAAAATGTCGCTGATAGCGTGATCACAGCGCGAAGAACTGCCAAGGGAGATCTTCTGTTGGAGCTCGGCGGCTCTGGGCTGGACAGTACTTCCAAACTGAAGGACGCAATCGAGAACGTGCTAGGGGATTGCGCAGAGGTGCGCAGCATAACCCAGCGGACCACAATTGCTATTCGTGACTTGGACGAACTCACGCGACAGGAGGAAGTGTTGGCAGCAGTGCATGCGCAAGCGGGCGTTCCTATCGACGTGTGCCAGCTGAAGAGCCTGAGAGCGGCATACGCAGGCACGCAGGTAGCTATTCTTCAGGTGCCACCACTATGGGCTCCAAAAATCCTTGAGTTGGGCAAACTCAAGGTAGGGTGGTCTCGCTGCAGAATTGTGGAGCAAGAGCAGAGGACGAGGTGCTTCAAATGCCTTGAGATCGGGCACATAGCCAGCAGATGCAAAAATCTCATAGATAGGAGTAACTGCTGTCTAAGATGTGGAGTACCTGGTCACAAAGTGGCATCGTGCACCAACGCAGCGAATTGCTACATTTGCAGCGCAAACGGAAGCAAACAGCTAAACCACCAGGCTGGTAGTCGCAATTGCCCATTGGTAGCAAAGAGCGCAACGAAAGCACACTCATGCAAGTAGTCCAGCTCAACCTAAATCACTGTGCAGCTGCGCATGATCTTCTTCAGCAAGCAGTGCGAGACGATAGCGCTGATGTAGCTATCATAAGTGAACCGTACAGAGCGGTAACAGGCTCAGTCTGGGCAGCGGATACTACGGGCAAGGCAGCAATCTGGGTGTGCGGCAAATCACCGTTGCAGTTCGGACACGAGCATGCTGCACGTGGATTTGTGCGAGCAAAAATTGGCGGTACATGGGTCTACAGCGTGTATCTGGCCCCCAGTCTGTCTCTGGAGGAATACGGGCGCACTCTGGATGAACTCGCAGCAGATGCTATAGGCCGCTCCCCATTAATTGTCGGCGGCGACTACAACGCATGGGCAATGGAATGGGGCAGTCCCTGCACAAATGCGAGAGGCTCGATTGTGACGGAGACGTTTCAAATGCTGGATCTCATCCTTTTGAACGAGGGCACGCAGCAGACTTTTTTGCAGAGCTGGCGTGGGGTCCATAGTCGACCTGACTTACGTGTGCAGCGCGTTGTCGCCTTCGGCACGTTGGCGCTTGAGCGACGCCTACACAGCTAGCGACCACCGTGCCATTCTGTGCGAAGTTGGCGGGCGGCGCCCCAGCTTCAACGCGGATAAGATGGATGTGCTGCGCTTCAGCGCTCGCATCCAGTGCATGGAAGCGGCAGGAAGCGCCGAGCAGATGGCTACGATAGCATTGCATGCGTTAGCGCAAGCATGCAAAGACACGATGCCCCCCCAGAAGATCTTCCACCCATCACCATCTGCCAGTGTACTGGTGGAATGAGGAAATCGCCACCGCCAGGCGGGAATGCAACCGCGTGAGAAGATGCTACCAGCGATCGCGAGGCAGACCGTCCTACACATCGTGGCAGCGCGAATTCAAAGAGAGGCGGAAAGCTCTGAAACATGCCATCAAGGCGAGCAAACGCAAATGCTTCATCGAGCTTTGTGAGACTTTGGAGAGCGACCCATGGGGGAAGGCGTATCAACTGGTCACTAAAAGATCTCGGCACACAAAGCGTCTATGCCACCGGATGATGTGATGCACTGCATTGTCCGTGACTTGTTTCCGACTACAGCTGGTGAGACGGTGCGAAATCGTGATGTCGCCACATCCAATAATAGTGCGGCAATTGAGTTAGTTACCAGTGCAGAGATAAGTACTATCGCTGGAAGCATGAAGCTGGGAAAGGCGCCTGGGCCGGATGGCATTCCACTGAGAGCTCTTCGGCTCGCCTGCGCTCTGAGGCCGGAAATCTTCGTTGACATGTTCAACAGGTGTCTACAGGAGGCTGTCTTTCCAAATATCTGGAAATCGCAGAGACTGGTTCTGCTCCCTAAACCAGGCAAGAATCCGGGCGAACCTGCTGCATATCGGCCAATCTGCCTCATTGACAATGCGGGAAAAATGTTGGAGAAAATCATATGCACCCGGCTGGAGCGCGCTATTGCCGCAGGAGGTGACCTATCGCCAAACCAATTTGGTTTTCGCAAGGCCAGATCGACAGTCGACGCAGCGACTAGAGTTGTGGAGATCGCCTCACACGCCATAGCGGGCAGCAGATGGAAAGGTGGAGCCAAGGAGTACTGCTTAATGGTCACGCTGGACATCAAGAATGCCTTTAACTCGGCTCGTTGGGACTGCATTCTCAAGGCTCTGGCAGTGTTCCAAGTGCCGAGTTATCTTCTGGAAATCGTGCGTAGCTACCTATCCTGCAGGCGGCTATTATACGAGACAAGCGCTGGTACAGAGGAGTACGTCGTGACGGCAGGTGTTCCACAAGGGTCGGTCTTGGGCCCTCTTCTGTGGAATGCCATGTATGATGGCATCCTGAGACTAACCCTCCCACCGGGCACGCACATGGTTGGCTTCGCAGACGACATCGCTGTCCTTGTCGTGAGGAAGGAGCTGTTGCAGGCCGAGAGTGTGTGCAACCAAGCAATTGCGACCATCCAGCAGTGGCTTGTCTCAGTTGGGCTGGCACTTGCGCCGCATAAAACGGAAGCCGTGCTGATAAGCAGCAGGAAACGTGTAGAAGTAGCGAAAATTTCGGTTGGTTGCACAACTATTTCGTCCAAAAGAGCGATTAAGTATCTGGGAGTATGGATCGATACAAGGCTCAGCTTTCGAGAGCACCTGGAAGCGACGAGCAATAAAGCTGCAGGCATGAACCGGCTACTTTCGAGGCTCATGGCGAATATTGAGGCCCAAAACAATTGCGACGATCGCTGATCGCGGGTGCCATGCGATCCATCGCACTGTTCGCGGCACCAGTATGGGTTCGAGCACTGGACACTAGGAGTTACTGCCAAGGGCTGGAGGCAGCGTTCAGGAAGAGTGCCATCCGCATCATTAGCGGATTCCGCACAATCTCTGAGGACGCTGCGTTCGTCATTGCTGGTGTACCTCCGTTTGTGGAAATGGCCAGAGAGCGAGCTGATACCTATAGGCAGCTGCGTTCCCGGTACCACAGCAACGCCGAAACGCGAACCGTGCGGACGGCAGGACGGCAAGAATGCCTAGAGAGGTGGCAAAGACGTTGGGATAGGTCTCCAAAAGGCCGCTGGACGCATCGGCTCATCCCGAACATCGGGGAATGGACCGGCAGGAAGCACGGCCAAGTCAACTTCCACTTGACTCAGGTGCTAAGCGGCCATGGATGCTTCAGAAGCTATCTGCACCGCTTTGGTCATGAAGCTTCTGGCAACTGCTCTGAGTGTGGAACACTGGAGGATGCTGAGCATACTATGTTCGCCTGCAAGATATACGGATCACTACGCAATGACTTGGAAAGGGCACTTGGCGTATCGATTGCGGTGGGAAACTTGGTCCCGCTTATGCTGCAATCAGTGGGCAACTGGGTCGTGATATGCGAGTTTGTGTCAACTGTGATGCAGACCCAACGAAGCATGGAGAGAGCCAGGAGAGAGTCGATGGAATAGGTGGCGCTATGTCTCTTGTGAAGCATTGCTTCACGGCCGTACCACAGGAGATCGCTCTGCCCTATACCCATCATAATTTATTTATATTGTATATCTCGTTAGCATATTAAAACTAGTAATAGTAGAGTAAAGTCGAAATAAAAAAAAAACACACACACACACACTCTCATATATAGACACACTCAGACACATGCAGCTTATGACAAAAATAATAAAAATGGCTCAAGAAACGAAGCACAAAAAAAAAGAGATAAAAAAAACAGCAAGCGAAAAACAGCACAAAAATATAAAGCACTGTGGAAATAAAAGTGAGGAGCAAAGAGAGCACTGAGAAAAAAGGCAAAATACAAGTATAAAAATGAATTTTAGATGACAGTCAAAGTGCGCTCGCTGGCGAGGGAGGAGGAGGAGGAGAATGTGGCGGAGGCGGTGGTGGAGTGCGGTGGTCCGAAGGTTTGTCTTTGCAGTTAAGCAGACGAGTAAATGTTGTCCTTATTGTTGTTGCTGCTGCTCGGGCTGACGAGGTTGTCGTGTGGCTGCTATTTTATGCCAAAGACGTCGACGGCAACAGCACAGCACAAAAGTGGGCGGTGGGCGTGACAGCATTGCACAGCAGCAGCAACGACAGCAACAAAAACTGAAAGAGAAGCGACAAAAAGTGGAAAGTTTTATGGGCAACAGCAGCAAAAATTGCAATATACCGTGGCGAGGACTCAACGAGGACGATGAGAACGAGGATGAGGATGAGGAACCTCCGCACTTCGAGGAGCATTGGCCATGGGGGCATTGCAAGGCTTGTGGCGGGTGTCGAGCGGGAGACGAGTGAATTGGGTCTGCCACCAAGGAGGAGGAAGTGATGAGGTTGCTCATGTTGATGGCGTTGCTGGCGAAGCGAAGGCACCGACAACCAACCAACAGCAACAGCAGCAGCACCAACAACAGCAGCAACAGCAATTGGCATATCACGTCAGGATAGCCACAGAGGCGTAGTAGAAAGAGGGGTGATATAACAAGAATTAATATAGAAATACCAAATTTTAATAACTCATATCATAAAGACAAAATTCTACTTTCAAGTAGTGTTAAAAATATTGCATATGCTTATTGATAGTAATTAACACATGTGTATTTAAGAAAATATAAGTTTTTAAGAATTTAAATTGTATGAGGAAAATATTTCTCGAAGCGTTATGAATGTTACGTATACGCAATATAAATATTATCACAGCAGTTGCTCAACTCCCCTGTGTGATCAGTACTTAAGAGAAAGACTAGAAAAATAGCGATATTTAATATTGATATACACTATATAGTTGCGAGTACATGCTAATTAAAGCATTAAAAATATTACGTATACGCACTTTTAATATTTATCATAGCCGTTGTTCAAATCCTCTGAATGATTATAACTTAAGTGAAAGAGTGGGGAAATAGTTGTATTTAGCAATACAAGTTTTTGTTTTACAGCTTTAAAAATATTATGTAAACACATTAGTTATCATCATCTGATATGTACTATATGTATGTATCTGAGAGAAGTTTTCTAATTTAAATCACAGATGAAAAATGCTACTTAAAGCGTTAAAAATATTATGTATACGCAGTAGTTGGTCAATACTTCACTATGCTAATTTATTTAAAGTATTATCTGACACGAAATTATGTAAGTATTTTTATTGAATAGCATAATATGTTTTGCATTGTCTCTAGTCTTACTTCTTTCATCTTCTCTGCAGCTACAGATTTACAAATTTTCTGACCAACGTTTGATAGCCTCTTTAATTGTAGAGAAATAAACCATTTTGAGTTGAGTTCATTTGAATTTAATTGGTTATTTTTAGTCAATTTCTGTATTTTGTTGTATTTAAAATTTATCCTAGAGTTTTGTAATATTAACTCGCATTTCCCATGAAGTGTTAAATCTTTATTAGCGTAGCGCTTAGTGAAATTTAGGTTCTAAAAATAGTGTGGCTACTAAATGAATATCGTTATTAAGCGAGTTTTAGATGTTCATACAATATTATTAAAGAATACTAAAACAAGAAAAGGCCCAAACGTTGAAAATTCGATATTTTGTTTCTTTTTTTTTAATAAAAATAAAATTTGAAATATAAAAAAGTTGTTAGTTGAATATTTGTATAAAGTAGAAACTAAATAAAAAACTAAATTACTGAAAGAGATAAATTAAGGCGATTAACAAATTTTTTACAAATTTTACATCACCTTAATGTAAGAAGGGACAAGCATGTAGCTACATCTACTCACCGCTCTAAATACCACAATACGTACATTTAACGTATTTTTGATGATTAAATTTTTATTTCTAATTTATTTAGTGAAAATATGATTTGCCTCTGACTTTTCATGTATTGGGGTACTTATAATATTAACTCCAACCTCTTTTCATTTAACTTTCTCTCTCTCTCACCAAGCTGTACATTCTTTTCCACATTAGTGGCCAATTCCATGACAAATCGTATTCCCCTTCAAAGCCAGATTAGCCTGCGCTCCTGAGCAGAGCTGAGCTGGCATGACAGTATGTGTGAGTGTGTGTGTGTACATCGATGGCAACACCGACGAGCGACACATAAGCTAAGGAATTCACTGTGGGAAACACATCACACACACACACATACACTCCTGTCTCCCTTTCGACATCCTTCCCTGTGCTGACAACACCCGCAAAACATGGCAGAGAGAAAATGATTTCGTTTCTTGGCACGAGTTTCGAGAGTAGGGGGGGAAGAGCGCAAAACTTCGACAATGCTGATGGGAAACGTTAGCAGAAACAACTTACAAATTAAGGCTTAAATAAGAAGACGCTGCAACGTCACAAACTGAGGCCAGATAACTCTCCAGGGAGTGTGTGGCCAGCAAAGGCAACGGCAACATATGTTTGTCAGCCAAGTGAATTGCACAAGGGAGCAAACAGAACAGAAGAGAACACAAAAAAAAACTGAATGGAAATAGAATACAACATAAAAATAAATCATACGCCTCATCAGCCCCAGAAACGAGCCAATACCGTAACCATTACCCGGCCACAGCCGCAATTCACAGCCACCCAACTACCACATACATCACTCGCTCTCTCTGTCTCTCTTTCTCTTTCGCTCTCCCTTTTCCTACCCCACCTCTCTCGCCCATGGCGCTAATAAATGCTTATCGAAGACGCATAAAGCGAGTAAATTCGCAGCCATTAAACGAGCATAAAACTCAATGCCTGCCCGGGCCAGCAAAAGAAAATGAGGGGCCGACAAATCAAAGTACAAGCAAAACACACACCCCACCTGCCATCCTCTCCCCCTATCCCCCCTCTTCCTCCTCCTTGCACTCCCTAAGGCCGCAAAAGCTGTGAAATAAAACCAGGCAAAGAACCGACAACGGTTACAATGAAACCCAAAGCGGCTCCCAGGCGATTTTAATGCGGGTTTGGCGGCCCAAGGAAGCAGCACGAAAAACACAGCCAGTTATGCCAACCACCCCGCTTCACCCTCTCCACCCCCCCAAGCACCCTCAACCACCCAACGTTGACAGCATACAAAGTAACTTAAATCGAAACAATAAAGCGGCAACTTTGTTCGGGCAAAAATGCAAAAGGGAGAAAATCATAAAAAAAAGGAGGACGAACATGCTGAGGGAAAGGAGAAGCGCATAAAAGTTGCCAAAGATGGCAAAAGAAAAAGACACACAAAAAAAAGCAAAAAGAAAGAAACTGAGTGGAGAAAAGCAACGAAAAGAAAAGCAAAGTAGAGGAAAAACGAAAACATGGAAAATGCGCAAATAAATGAATGAATAAAAGCACACTACGCTCTGCGTTTCGAACTGAAAGCACACGAGCGTGAGTAAGAAGATCCTGCAAAGAAATTACAAAATGCGAGAGGGACACAAAGCCAATGGAGAGCTACAGAGGAGACGGCGGCAGCTACAGCATCGTTGGAAAAAATATTAATAAATCCAAGCTATGAGTAAGTACTATGTGCCACAGGACACTAGACTCACTCCAGAGTGCTCTGGGGCGCCGCAAAGTGCCGAAACACACACAGACGAAGCGTACCACGTAGCGTATGCGTAATATGCAAGAGCGACAAAAAGAACAAAACTTCTGATTCTTATCAAATAATTATTTTTTAAAGCACCATCAAAATGTTATTACTTGCTGAAAGCTGAAAACTGTAAAGTTGCTTTCCGTATCTCTGATCTTTAAGTGGGTTCCTATAAAGGTTATAGCTGATTATAGGAGATAAAGTTCTCTGCTTCCTACAAGGGTTATAGCTTATTATAACTCTCATTTGAATAAGTTATTATTTCTATTTGTTTAATTCAAGAATTTTTGTAGAGAGTAAATATTTGTAATTTTAAGTATATAAAGGTTATAACTGATTATAAGGATTATGTTCTCTCATTTGAATAAGGTATAAGCTTCCGATTTATAACATTCTAAGTAAACATAAAAATGTAATAGCTTGGTTTCTATAAAGGTTTTAGCTGCTTGTGAGATAATGTTATATTAAAGGTTTAGCTTATTATAAGTACTATTAGAATATTTTACTAAGTTTTTATTTATATTTAAGAACTTTTTGTAGACAGTAAACAAAGTTTAATTTAAACAATATTTATAAGGTTATAGTCGATTATATAAGCTGAAGTTCTCTTATTTCAATATGTTTTTAAGTTACCATATAAAAACTTTAGTATTTCATAGCGAGATTATATTTAATAATATAATAATGATCCTTAATTCGGTTTCTATAAATTAAATTTAAATTTAATTATTTTATGTAAATAAGTTATTATCATTTAAAATGTAATAAGTTTTTTGGTTACAGTAAATATTTTTTAGTTAATTAACTGATTCTAACCAATTGTCTATATTACCAGTTGTTAATATTCAGATTTACTTCAAATCTGCTCACATTATTTTCTAACAACCATCTTCTAGTTATTAAGTCAATAAAGAATTTTATTTATCTGCGACATACGTACAATTTATTTTTATTACAAAGTCAAACGATATTTTAATATGTAATCGAAAACTTAACAAATTTGTTCAAGCAATATTCAAAATAATGGAAAAACCTTCAACCTTACACTATTTTGAAAATAAATAGCTGTTCGAATAGTTCCAGAATTTGTTACCAAATCGAACAATAAGTACTTATTATTCCCCATATCAATACTTATTGTGTTCGATAGATACTGAATAACTATTGATTAGGCTCATTAGTAAACTGAACACCACACTTCTAGCTCTTAACTTCCTTGGATCTCGGACACCCCACGATAACTGTTTAATATGCTCATCAGCTAATTTTGCTCACATCCTCAAAGAGCTTAGCGAGTTCCACACATCATCAGAGGAAAACTTTGGAGCACAAGCATGTGTAAGCATATGATTAACATATATTTAAGAAATGCAATCTCATTATCCGTGTATGGATAAGTTGTACAACGCTTAACTGTTGAGTAAAATACGAGTAGTCCTCATATGTCGTCGTATTAGTTGAAGTGTCATAAATAATTGATCGGAATTCGATGCGTAATTGAAGTCCATCGACAAATATTCGGGACACTTGAGTCCTCAATTGAATTTGCGGGCTGTGCAATGGCTCGTTGCCCATTTGCAATCGACCACTAATCATAAGGATAACACCTAATCAACCGCAGCCACATCATATATCCTCCGAGTACCGAATACCGAATACCAAATGTGGAATGCCGGTGCCGCCCACAAAATCGAAAACCCCGAGGTTTTTCTGGTTAAATTAAATGAAACCGTTGATAAGGCGCAAAAGGGCGCACTAAACGATTAAATCGAATGAGCGAGCAAATGAGTAAGTGAGTGGCCACTGAGTGAATCGCCTTCGTATTCATTCATTCATACCCAGTTCCGCCACCCTTAACACTCCGCCCTCCGCCCCCGTAACGGTTGTGCCCGACTGACTTTCGGCACAAGTGCGCAGCGATGGCGAAAAGTGAATTTTCCGCCGTGCGGTTGTCAGGCACGCAGCGAAAATGACACGAGTAGTAAGAGGCAAAGATACAAACCGAAACAGAACGAAAGAGAAGGAGCGAGAGCGAGCGAGAGGGAGAGACAGGCAAACAAGTAAGAAATTGCTAGCTGAATAATTTCTGCTATCAAGCAGAAGCAGCCGGCACTCAGAGACTGAGAGAGAGTGTGAGTGCAAAATGCGAGCTTGCAAAGTCAGCTTAAAGCGCGACAGAGAAAGAGAGCGCCTCCCAAAGGGGGGAGAGTTGGGTGGTGGAGAGTGGAGAGAGAGTGTTAGATTGTTCGGCATTTGTTCGTTTTTGTGTGCGACGCGAGGCGAAGTGACGTTCGGTCGGTCGGTCATTCGGTCGTTTGGTCGATTTGTCACTTCGTCATTCGTTCGGTCAGGCAGACAATGTTTTTCACGTGCCATTGCATGTGCACACACAAACAAACATATTGTGCGTTAGTGTTCGTGTGTGTGTGTGTGTGAGAGTAAACTTTGCAGTGAGTGGAGACTATTGCGATTGCTGCTTTGACTGCTGCTGTTGCTCTGCTGCTGTTGCTGCGTTCTGTGCGCCTGCTCTGCAGGCAGCGTATTGCGTTCGTGTGTGACGTTCTGTGTGACCAAATTGATTGACGTTGACTGCGACGCCTCTGTTTTGGCATTTGTTGTGTTGCTCTTCTCATACTAATAATGAGTGAGTGAGTGAGTGATTGTATGTGTGTGTGTTTGTGTGTGGAACAGTAATTCTAGTTGTTGTTATCCTGTTGTGCGCTTTCTCTCTCTCTCTTTGTGTTTCTCTCTGTTTGTCTAACTGGACTTGATTAGGTTTTCGAGGTTAGATACATTACGAATTATTCAGCGCTCAGTGGGAAGGCGAAACTTTCACCCCCCCACGCTCCTTTAACAATCCAATCCTGCGAGGGCGGTTTATCGAATTTCTGACCAGAAATTCTTTGATTGTGTTGTAATTGTGTTATCCATTCTTGTTCTGCCTTCTGCTGCCGTCTGCTGCTGTGGCACGTAGCACATAATTGTTACTATTAATATTTCATTGGGTGGTTGCCTCGAGACATTTATGGACTGTTTTCCCTTGCCTACTTCGCTCACTCTCACCCACTCTCATTCTCCATCTGTGTGTGTGTGTGTGTGTGTGTTTAATTAATCGACTTGCCGGCTCCGAGTGCCAAATGTTCTTATTGTTTTTGCTCGCTAGTCAAAATATTTGACTTGTAGATGTGCCTCTAATTGAGTGCCCCCTTCACTTCATACTTGCCACACACTCCACACTTTGGGGGCCGCGCTCTTGCAGCGAATGAGAGTAAAAGTTTTCCAAATGTTCTTGCCACATCTTCTGCTCTGCGCTGTTCTGTATTGTTCTGTTCATTCACCACGTTCGCCCATCTGGCGTTAACTTCACGAAAATGATGTAAACCTAATTAAATTTCCAATAGCAAATGAAGCTCTCTCGTTCTCCTGCCCAAGGATTAGCCAAAGAAACTTTGACGACGGCGCAGATAATTGCTAGATTGCGTCATGCAAGCGACTTTTCCATTTACCCCAAGTCACAGGACTTCCCCTTCCCATTTCTCCCCCAATTCTTACTCCATCCATTGCAATCTGGCGACTTTTCCGGAATGACGGAATCAAAGGTGGATGCTCGACTTTATTGAAGTACTGATAAAAGTGGAAGTCGAAGCTGAAGCATCAGCAGGAGTCAAAAGCTAGCATTTAATTTCGGATTTAAGCAAATTAATTGCTTGGCCTTTCCACGAATAATAATTGTAATCAAGTTAATTTACTTGATTATTAGTTTATAATTCGACGAAAAGCGGCAGCCTTTTATCTTCTTACAAATGAGTAAATTGCTAAATAATTATATTCTTTGATTATACAATTTTGATTAACTGTTATTTATAGTGAAGAAACTTCAACTTCTTTTTATAAAACTTCTTGATTACCATATATTTATTGAAGAAATAACAAAATATTACAATGAGAAATTCACCTCCTTTTAATAAAGCTCTCTGAATACTAAATATTTATTTAAAAAATTATTAAAATATAATAATAATAATAATATCGGAAGCTTTAAAAAAGTTGTATATGCTTCTGATTTAAATAATGAGATATTAGATATAAGAGATATTCTAATATCAATAATCATAATAATCTGCATGTTAATATTATAATAAAGTAAAGTTTAGTAGTTATTATTATTAATACCAAAGGACTAATCTAAAGAATCTATATTTTTTTTATCTTGAAACTATACAAATCACGTTAAAACATAATAACAAATTTAATTTGAGCCATTTTCAAGATAACTGTATGCTAAATTTCTATAGTTGAGCTTTAGTATTATTATTAGTTGTATATTTTGTTCTTTGTAAGAAATTTAAAAATCATTGAGAGGTATTAAAAGCATTTAAGTTTTAGTATCAGAAATAATTAAAAATGTTTCTTCAATAGCCCAAAAAATATAATCTTAAAATCATCCCAATGTCTCATAATTTAGAAAAACTTATTCTATATTAACTAACATTTTTAATTAATTATAATTCGAAGAACCAATCCAAATTAATTGAAAAATTTAATTTTCATTATCTTCAAATATATCATAATAATTGACATTGATGTTGCAAGTAAAGAAACGTATCAAATACATTGATGATGAACAAATTGATTGTGAGGATCAATTTCCACAGCTGTTGACAAAAAAGTGTCGCATTTAAGAAAATCAGTGACTAAACTGGTCGAACGATAATTATCGGAACGACAAACGATGTCGACAGCTTCCACTTCTGACAGAAAACATATATAAAGAGTATATAGAAAAGAAGAGAGGGAGGGAGGGAGAGAAGCGAAGGTTGGCAGAACAAAGATGCTGGGTCATCGTCGAGTGTTGACGGTCGACGGTCGTTGTCGCTGTCGTTATCCTCATTGTCAATATCGAGCAAAATGTTACACCCACACACACACACAAGCGCAAATTGAATTATCCCCAACAAATATATCTGCAAGTAGCGACTGAGAAAGTGCGTTGGTGTGCGTTGGTGTGCGTTGGTGTGTGTGAGGTTGTTGTTAATGTCAATTGGGTGTCTGTGTGTTGGCATGTTTGTGCTTTGTGTTGTCTTGGATTGTCTTCAGCTGTGTGCGAGTGTGTGTGTGGGTGTGTGTGTGCGAGTGTTTGCTGTGTGTATCTGCGAAACGTCAAAGTATCTTAATTAAATTTCATCCCTTAGCCAAAACGTAAAAATGTACAGCAATTTCACGTTGCTCGCCTGACTAATAGACAATTTACGCCCACACAGCGACACACACACAAATACACACTTGGAGCAAGAAAGTAGAAGTCAAGACACAACACAACACAACACAACACCAAACGAAACGAAACGAAACGTTGAATGAACTGTGCGACACGGACACTCCCCACAAATGTCGGGAACTCTTTTCCCTTCCTCCCTCGCTCGCCCTCTTAACCCATTGCTGCCCTGAGACATGAGTGCACGAAATACAATTTCACAAGCAGCTACAACAAATCCAAACACACACACACACACACACACATACATACTTATACCGTTTAGCAACACTGGCGCTGTAGTGTGGGGAAATGCCAGCCAACTGGCAGTCAACTGTTATGCCATTAAATAAAGTTGGCAACACTTAATGCACAGCGACAACAAAACCAACAAAACAACTCTCTCCCATCCACCCATTCAAAGGGTGTCAGAGGCGTGGAGAGAACACACACGGGGAGAGGGGATGGGGTTGTTGTTGCTGCTACTTGTTCTAGTATTCCTTCTACTACTCATTTCACTACTCCTTCCACAACTCTTTCTACAACTCGCTCTACTACTCCTTCTACTACTCCATCTACTACTCCTTCTACTACTCCTTTCACTACACCTTCTACTACTCCTTCTATCAGTCCTTCTATTCTTCCTTCTACTACTCCTTTTACTACTCATTTCACTACTCCTTCCACAACTCTTTCTACTACTCCTTCTACTACTCCTCTACCACTCCTTTCACTACTCCTGTTTGGAAAGGTCTAAAACGTTTACCGATTTGTTGCTAATATTTAGCAGGCAACCAAACGTAGCCTTAACTTTGAGTTCTGGCCATGCAACTCCAACAAAAACCTATAAAATATGCACTCCTGCAACAACAACAACAACAATAAGAAGCAACTGCAAACAACAACAGCGACAACAACTGCAAACAACAACGGCAACTCGATCTACATTGTTGTAAAAGATGAAAACTTGCCACGTTTATACGATACTCTTCAAAATAATAATGAAATTTGATAAGCCATGAAATAATCAAAACTTTATGAGAAGCTAAAAAAGTTCTAATGATATTTTTCATAGTCCGGATTCATTTAATATACATTTCACGAAATAACTAATTCACAACATTTGTAAATTTTATAGTAATGTTTATTTTCAAATCTATGTTATATGAACATTATTTTCTTAGGTAACTAAATAATTTCGAATTTGGTATATGAAAAATTTAATAAGTAGATATCTTTGAATATCGACTAATGAAATTAATAATATGTTTAAACTTTTAAAGAAATTTAAAGAAATTTTAGGAATCCAAATATTTGAAAGTAAATTTAAAATTTAAAATAAAAATTTAAAAGTAAAACGAATTTAAAACTATTCTAAAATAAAAAAAATATTCGTATAATCGAGAGCTGAATATTTAAAAGATGCAATTGAAATAAATTTTTCTTATACAGTATTTATTAAAAGTTTATAAAATTACTAAATATATTTTTGGCTATAGAAAATGTCACAATCTTTCAACCATTTTTGTAATAATAATTATTCAATTTAATAATTTCTTTAAAACACATTCAAATAAATTCTATTTTACCTCTTTTTCTATAACGATCTGTTAAAATTAAATAGCAAAATAATTAAAATTTATTTAAGCACTTTCAACAAAATTTTCGAAAATAGTTAATAATACCTTAGGCCAATAAAAAAATTCGAATATATATTAATTTTTGTTTACTTCAAAGATGTGCTAAAAAAATTAAAGTTCATAAACAGCAAAGTATTAAAAATTAAATTTAATGGTTTAAAAAAGTCTTTTTTATGATTAGTTTTTTTGTTGAGAGTGTTTTAAGACATTGAAAAAAAAAATTAAAAAGAAACACATTTTTTTTTTAAATTTTGAAAGCATATTATAAATAATTGTTTATCAAAAACAATTTCAATTCAACTAAAGTGCTGTTTAGAGCAGAGTGCAAGCAAATAAGGAAAACAGTTATTTACGGTACGATCAAACTGCGGTAGAGTTGCCACCTTGCACAAAGTAGTGCATAAAGCAAGAACAAAATGATTCTCAAGAGTAAAGTGAACTGCTAAAGAACATTGCACTAGAAGTAATATTGCAATAAGTGTCGTATAAACTGAATGCCAATGTGTGAGTGAATGTTACCACTAAGTGAGGGAGTCTAAGGATGTGTTTGTAACTGTGTGTGTATTGCTGAGTGTGTGTGTGTAAGTGAGTGTGTGCGTTTGTTAGCCATTTGTTTTTTGTCGCTCGCCTCTGGCGCTCGTATAAACATGCCACGTTAGGCGACGTGCCAAGTTTCATGTGCAACTTGTGCTTCCTTCTAAACAAGCAGCAGTCATACCCTCCCCCCTGACAGTTCCCTCCCTCCCCTCTGCAGCCCTTGCACTCCACTCCATGGCAAATGCAGCAGTTCAATCCAACAATCTACTACATATGCAGCGACAACAAAGCGCATGAATTTGTTGCCAGTCTGTGCCACCCGCAGCTGCTGGTCTGCCTCCCTTCCCCCTCTCTCTTCCTCTTATAATCCCCCCTCCTCACTCTCTCCGCTGTGCATGTCGCCGACTGTCCATGCACCGCAATTTGCGCGCAACAACAACAACAACAACAACTGAACAGAACAGTGAACACAGCAGAGCAACTGTTGGGCGACGCGTGATATCCTTTACACACAGATACAAGTTACTGCCATTGCTCCCCCCCACTCCCTGTCCCCCCTCTCTACCCAGCATTGAGTGCGCCTTATCCATAGGAAGCCGGCACTCACAGCTACCGTTCCGAATTGAATTAAACTCAAACTTTTACCAATTTACAAAAGCAACAGCAGGCAAAGGCAAAGGCAAAGCAAAGCTGCACTTGATAGAGCCAGAAAGGGGTGCGGAAGGAAGAGGGGGTAAGTAAGGAGGGTCGCCCCGCCAAGGAGCATAAATGACGGCCAAAGAAAAGCTGGCAAAGTTTTTACCCAAAAGCCAAGTTGAAGCTTATTTTCTTCTCGCTGCGCCTTTTGCCATTTTGTTCGAGACTTTTCCTCAGCCACGCCCACTTGCCTCCCCGAATCTTGCCCCACGCCAAGTGCTATACTATTTTTGTATGCTACGGTTTTCGTTGGATTTTTGTATTTTTTGGTTTTTTTTTTGCCAGTTGTGTGTTTGTATTTTGTTTGCATTTGTTTTTGGGCCCTTGGTGAAACACAATCTGCCCCGTAAAAGAGCTTAAACCCTGTCAAGCCACCCATTAAGAGCCAGGCGCACATTTTGCGTGATGGCATACCAACAGAATGAAGGGGGAGAGAGAAAGAGAGAGAGAGGGGGACTGCTGGCAAAGGACAACTATGAGCGAGCTTTTGGCCGGATGGCCGCTTGGGACTCACAGACATGGCTAAGTTGTTTGTAGTTGTTGCTGCTGCTGTTCGGATTGTTGCTTTTTTCGGTTACTTTTGTTGGTTTAGTGTAGTTGTTGTTGCTGTTACTGCTGCTCGAAATTATAGCATGTCCTTTGCACTGGCATTGCTATGGACTGAGGACTGAGAACCAGGTGGCCAACTCAGAGTCAGAGTCAGAGTAGGTGGCAGAGAGTAGATTGTTTGGCTCGCTTGTGCTTTGACTTGTGCTTGGTCCATGGCCCATGGACCCCTGACTAAAATGGCTATGAAACTCCTTGTGGCTGTATCTCTCAATGTCTCTCTTTCTCTCTCTTCCTCTGTCTCTTTCTCACTGGCAATCTGACTGCCGCACTCTGTTTGTCATCTACTGAAATATAATCGAGTCGAGCAGCCAAAAAGCGTACAAATTGCGCAAATTTAGTAGCAAACAAGGAGCAAAGCGAAGAGACGAAGACGAAGGCGAACAGAGAGTGAGATATTGAAAATGAAAATGACTGTGGAAAACCACGAAAATGGACAGAATTTTCATGCCAAACATCGAGCCTGGCATGGCCGAAATACCAAAACAGAGATGGACACAAGATACAGAGCATGTTAAACATAAGATGATACAAGCGATGCGATGCGATGCGAATATGCTGCCAAATCATTGGATTTGCCAACGATTTTTTCACTAAATGGGTTTGAAAAATGTGTGACAGAAGTACACACAGCCAACAGATGTTATATCAAATGAAATATTAGATGATATCACGTAAAATATGAGACAAGCAAAGAGCACACAAGAGATAAGACTAATATTAAGTATACACATAGAATATATATAGTAATATATAGCAGTATTTTTTTATTAAGTATAAGTATATAGTATATTGTAGTATAATTGAAGTAGTTTTCAAAATTATTTTTATAAAAATAAATATACATAAAAATCAATACGAAAAAAATTTACATTATATTAAAATTTTTTAAAATTAATATAAAATTTTTAAAATGTTAAAATGATTGAATTAAATTGTAAAGAAAACGAAACTTTCTATAATGTTTAATGATGGTATTGTCTTATATTTAATAGCTCTACTATAAACTATCATAATTAAGATATAAAATAAATAAAATTAAAATGAATTACAAGGTTATTAACATGTTCATTATATTCATTAATGTTATTAGAAAAATATATTATAATTTAAATATTTATAGATCACACTTTGAAGAAAAATAATTAAAAATATTAATCAAACTTCATTTTCTTTTTTTTACTCAATAAATGTTTTCTCATTAATATACAAAGATTTGTAATAATTAAATATTCTTATAAAAGACACTAATATTAAACAATATTATTAAATATTACATAAGCGTATCTTAAGATATTACATTTAAGAATTTGATTAATTTTCATAAATTCACCAAAATTTTAATTATTATTAAGTCACTTAAATACATTACTATATTAAAGCATTAAGAAACTAATACTAATTGTAAACGATTTAAATGTAATTTGAAATATATTGGGAGAATAATATAACACGTAAAAAATATTAATGGAAATTCATAGATTCCTTTCTGTCTTTATAAGTATTTATAAATATAATCTCCTCCTTATAAGTACTTTCCTAAAATCGTAAAATAAATAATTCCGTATTTAGAGCAAATCAAGCGTATGACATTTTGGATTGGAATTTTATCAACACCCCCCGTCAGAAGTACAAATCATATAGAGCAACATTACAATCAGCATTATATTGACTGCTTAAAATGAAAATATACAAATGCTCAAGCGCTCAGCTCAAGCAGCCCTTGACTATCATCTACAATGTTGCCCTGAGTGTCTCCTTCCCCGACTGTCTCCTTCCCCGACTCTCGCCTTCCCCCGACTGTCTCCTTCCATCTAGCGTTCTCTTTCGAATAATTTTCCAGCCATTTTGCCCACACCAAGAGCAACAGTGCAACAGCAAAATAGAGAAAAATAAAAAGGAAAGTAGAAAACCCAACTTGGGTGGTCATCATTCTGGCGACCAGGTCAGAGTCAGACTGTCAGAGAGACGGACAGACAGACAGACAGACAGGCAGACAGAGATAGATAGAGAAAGGGAAAGAGCAGGATAAAGAAAAAGTAGCTAAAACGAAAAGTTAATAGAGAAAGCAGAAGCGACAGCAACAGAATGTGGGGCCAAGGCAATGCCGGCAAATGGTTGATGACTAAAGGGGGAAAAAGCGACAAGAGGGGTGAATGAGAATTTTGGCATCAACCAAATGGACAGACGGGCAGACAGTCAAGGCGAAAATTCACAAAAAGGTCGCACACAAACACACACACAGACAGAGAGACAGAGACACTTTTGCAGTGAGTAATACAGAGATAGAGCGAAGGACAAACGGACATGTTGTGGATGTTGGACGACGGTCAGCCCCAAAGTTGAAAATGTACAAACAAATCGAGCAGACATCGAAGCGAAGCTATGCTGGTGTGGTCAAGGGGAGAATGCTTGCCAGAGGTGGAGGAAAATGGAGGGGGAGAGGGAGCAAAATAGACGACGACAGACATCGAGAGCAACAAACAAACAAATAGACAAACAGACGTTGACCCAAAAGTTGAAGTGCAGATCTAAAAGCAACCAAAGCAGCCCCCCACTTCATTCCCTCCCCTCACTCCCCCCACTCCTTGTGAAATCCCAAAAAGTTTGATTTAAGCTGTGGAACTTTTTGGGTGCGCTACTCGAGTATATCACGCATACGCACTGTGGCCATGATAGCTGTGAGTAGCTCTCGCTTCTCTCACTCCTTGTGTGTGTGTGTTTGTAACTGCGTATTTTGTTGAATTTAAACATTTTCGCAAAACTTTGGGCTGCTGCATAGCAAAAGCCAAAAGTTTTCCAAGCAGCAGAAGCAGCAGCAGCAGCAGCAACAAAACTTGGCCCCGAAAAATAAAAAGAGTTTATTGCTGTCGGACCCAAAAAACCTGTGACGCCAGGGAGGTGGAGTGGAGGGAACTGTGGGTATGCCATTGCCTCTGGCAGCATAATATTTTCTGCTAACGCAGTCACTTTTCATAAACTTTCACAAGCAACAACAGCAACAACAACAACAACAACATCGACAACAACAACAACAACAATGACGGCGACAACTACAACAATGAAAACTCAAACAACAGCAACAACTTGTAGAAATGTTTGAAAAAGGCAGCCAGTAAAAAGGATTATAGAAAATTGCCAGCAATATGAGCACAAAGTGTGGGCACAGCGGGTGGGGGAGGAGGAGGAGGAGGTTAAAGCAGTGGCTGCTGAAGGGGCTGTTTGGCTGTCGGTTGTCGGTTGTCGGCTGTTGGTTGTTGGTTGTGGCGCGACAGGCGACGCGACGGTCGAGGGATTTACAATGTGTGGGTGGGCGGGCGACAGACGGAGGCAGGCAGCTTTAAGAGAGTGAGGATGGGGGAGGTGGATGGTGGGAGGTGGGAGGAGGACGCTCGTCTGCCTGCGCATATTGTCAACTGTTGGCGTCGACAACGACAACGACGAGCAGCAGAACGAAAACGACAACGCATCAACGTCGTCGTCATTGTTATTACAGCCCTATGGCACACCCAACACACACACACACCACACACACACACTCACAATCTGATCCATTCCACCCGCACACTCACTCATACTCTGGCACACACACACACACACATACCCACGCACATGCCTAAAAGCCGTCAACACAATGTTTGGCTTGTAGCTGAGAAGCGTTACCAACAATGCTGCACAGTGACACACAAATTGCTGTATAGAATAGAAAGCTTTAAAAACTAATTGTTTGACAAAGCATAAGGTAAGAACTGTGAAATTAAACTGAATTTCATTTGTATAGAAGCGAGCAATGATTACAAGAAAAGAGTGTTAATTAAAAATGTTGATAAACAGTTAAATAAATGCATAAAAATATACTGAATACTTAGTATATGAACACCGAGATATAAGAATACTCAATATATATACTATATACTGAATTCTTAGTATATTCAATATAACTACTATACTTTTATATATATTCTAAATGGTATATGTAATATATATACAATATACTGAATCCTTACTGTACTACTTACTATCTATATATTATTCTACATACCGATTATATATACTGAAAGCTTAGAGTACTCAGTATAGTCAGTATATCAAATATACTAGGTATTAAGTATAACTATTCAGTATAAAGTATATATTTTAAATATTCGGAATATTAAATCTACTGATTTTTCAGTATAAATATTCTACTGTATACTGAATATTCAGTATTTATACTTTATAACCATATAGTATAAGCAATAAATATGAAATTTAAAATAAATAGATTTTCTATTTAACAATATTTGTAACAAAACTAAAAGAAAAATTCCAAGCAATTTTTAATTTTCTTTTTATTTTGTAAATCACATTAGTTTTTCTTAATACGAAATCTAGTTAGAAGAATTAATTCCTTATTTCGAATACTAACTAAGCGTTAATAATTTTCAGAATACGAGTATACAAGTATTTAAAAGGTAAGAAATCTATTTTTGCACATATCATGAACCACTGTGCGTTGACAGCGAAGGTCGTTTAGCGTTGATGACTTGACGGCATCTGACACAGACGAAGAGCGAGAGATTGTTCTCGACTTGCGAGTGTGTTGGTGTGTGTGTGTGTTGGTGTGTGGGTGAGAGAAGGAGAGGGAAACGAGACGTAAGGAGATTATGCCTTAAGGGCCATGATGGGGCCAGTGTGCCGAAGGGGGACAAAGAAGAGAAGGGGAAGGGGGGCATGCAGAGGTCTGCTTGGCGTCGGAAATTTTCAGGTTTTGATTGTGTAGTCATGTCAAAATAATAGTCAACTTACATGCCACACAGTCGAGGTGGCCATCCCCCAAAAAAAGCAAAGCAGAGCAGAGCAGAGACGAGCCGAGCTCGAATTACATGGCCAGAAAAGAGCGAGATAGAAACGCCAAAGAAATGCCAGAGGGGAGAAGAGGGGAAGGCCAAAGGATGACGAAGCTGCTGCTAAGTGGCTGGAACTTGTGAGTTCCTGTGGTTTCCTTTTTACCAACACACACAAAAGTGATGTATGTAAATGTAAAAGTATATAGCTATATCTTTTTTTTGCATTTTAATTTTTTTTTTGTTTTTTGTATTTGATTCGCCTCATCCGCGCCTCATTTGCCACATTTGCATTGCTTGTGGAAAATGAATTTGCGCATATTTGGCATATTATTTTACAGGCAAGCTCTTGACAAGCTGCTGCGATTTTTGACGGGTAGTTCATGCCGTAGATATCTAGAGTTCTGAGTTGAGAACTCAAACCCAGGGCAATGTCATTGTCATCGGGTGAGTCTCGAGTCGAGTCGAGTCGAGTCGAGGCGAGTTTCGCTCGTCATTGCAACAACCCCTAGACACATATAGACTACGTAGCTGTAGATGATTTACCCCTCACACTCCTCACCTCAGCTGCCTCCCGCTGACAGTCCGCAGCACACCCAAACACACACACACATGCACATCCCTTAGTCGAGCCCAATCGCTTGTATTATACTGTTTTTTTTTTTTTTTTGCTTTCTTCTTCGTTTTTCTTTTGTCATTGTGCTTTTTTTTTCATATGATTTTCCTTTTGTATTTGTATAATTTTTTCTGTCGCCTTTGCAACCCCCACTGCAAATACGTTATGCACCCCCACCCGCAGTCCCTCTCCCTTCCCCCTCTCCTACTCTCCATCTCATTCTTCTCGCTCGCATAGTGAGCTGCTATTGTTTGCTTCGCTTTTCGCTCGGTTTTATTCAGTTCAGCTCAGAGCACGGCACGTCTTTTATTTCGCCTTTTCTCCTTTTGCCTTCTGTCTTCTTCGTTTCATTTCATTTCTGCTCATTCCTTCGATTTGTTGCTGTAACTTTTCGCCATCGCCATCGCCACCGTCGTCGTCGTCGTCATCATCGTCATCATCTTCAGCGATGCTGAGCCTTTTGCCTCGACTGCCATTTTTATTGTTCTTTGCACACACAACTTCATTTTTAGCCCACTTTTGGGTGGTTTATTTTTATGGCTCCATCCCCACTCAAGCTGCTCCCCATTCCTGCTTCCCATTGCTAACCTTCCTCTCTCCCTCGTGTTGTTGGACAGCGTTTTGGTGTCTCTCACGAGTCGTTGAATTCTTGTGTTATTTGCAGTCTCACACCCACCACAAACAGCAGCAGCACAGCTGCCCCACCTGACCCACCTTCTGCCACCACTTGCTCCCTTCCCTTCCTTTTCTTCCATCTCTTCCCTTCCCTTCCTTTCCTTCTCCCTTCCTTCATTTCGTACCCCTCCCACATACATTCTTCTCCAATGTGTTTTTGGACTCGTGTCTTGTGTTTCACTGTTTTATTTTTTTTCTTTCGCTTTTTTTGCGCTTCTTTGGTTTTGACTTTGATGAGATTTTTTGAGGTTAATCCCTTGTAGTGCCAGGACCAAACGCGTCAAGTCCAAGTCCTTGCCGTGGCTTTTGTCTGCACGTATTTTCTCTGCGTGTGTTTGTTTGTGTGTGTGTGTGTGTGTGATTGTTCTTGGTGCAGAGTGGAAAATTAGTCCATGCGATTGTTCTTCTTGACTGTCAAGGAGCCGCTTGCCGCTTGCCGCTTTGCTCGACTGGACAGAGATACTTGGAGACTGTGTCGGCGGGGGGCGTGGCACGTGCGCCTTTTTTAACGTTTGCTTTTGCTCTTTGTTGTGAGGAGATTGTACGAAAATTAATTTCGTTACCTACCAACTGCTGCTACTGGCATTTGCTTCTTCTGCTGTTGACGGCAAGTCCTCAAATTGTGTGGAGAGTCGGGAAGGGGAAAAGAATGTTAATGGTCGCTGCATTGGAGATGTTTCAAATGCTGGGCAAATGACACCTTCACACAAATATATTTTGAGCGTTGATTTTTTGCCAAAAAGAAGAACAGACAACAGAAAGATGCAAACGAAGTGAAATTGTTGAATGTTCGCTGCTTAATAATTTATTATAATTTGCGTTGAATTCTCGCTGAGACCTTTGCGTAGCATCACACAAAAGTAATCAGCAATAAAAAGTAGCGACCCACATTCCAAGCAAAAATATAAAATACAAAAAAAAAAAATGAAATGAGAAGCTTCGCTTTTTTTTGAAGAGTTCTTGGTTGCAAAGCATTTGGGGTTGCAAAACGGGGAATGCTTTAATCCGCAGATTATAAAATAAAATTTGTTACGCGCAAGAGGGGGAGCTGATGGATGGCTAGAGAGAGGGGAGAGGGGAGAGGAGAGAGGGGGATAAAGTGCAGCTGCATTGATGCAAAAGACCAGCAGAAACTATTTGCAGTGCAGTGCTCCACTTGAGAGCAGCAGCAGTAAAGTCGAACCCTTGAGTTGACTCGTGTAACGCTGCGTATACTTAATATGCGAGTACACACACTCAACGTTATATTTATGACGATAAGCGAGCACACACACACACAGACACACACCCCAACACTCACACACATAAATGGCAGATATCCTTTTAACACTTAAAGCGGTGAAAATATTAAAACCAAAAACCACAAAGCCAACAACAACAACAACAAGAACGCACAACATTTTTATTGATAAATGCGCAGACATACAAACAACAACACGCACACACGCCATCCAGCAGAGTTGCCAACTTCTATGTGTGTGCGTGTGTGTGTGTGCTTGTGGGTGTGTCGAGAGAGCGGGGAGGGGGAACATAGGGGGAGTTATGTTTGCTGGTCGTGTCCATGCCGAACCGCAGCGCAGCTCAGCGCAAGTGTATAAAATTATGAAACAGCTCGCACCGTTCGCGTTGTGTCCCTACACAGCTCCTCCTCCTCCCCCCTTCTGCTATCCTCCCAAGTCCTCAACAACCTCATCTAGCCCCAAATGCCTTTGGCCCGTCCACCTGCCCCAGCGCTAGACAGCATACATATCAGCAGGGGCTAACTCGAGCACAGTGGAACAAAATTCTATTGGTTCTATTATATATTGGCTACGGGATAAAATTTATAAATAATAATAGAAATTTTTATGAATAATAAAATAAATATAGTTTGAAAAAGTTAAGTCTTTTATTTAAACAAACCTAATTGCAGTAATTCTTTTAACATGTCCTAATAAGCAAAGCATTGTTGTTTATTTCTTAATTATTTTAATTTCAATTTGAATGGTTATTAAGCGTAATTTCATTATATGAAACAGAATACCTTTTGTGTGTATGTATATATTTGATAAGATATTTAGCGTAATTTCATGATATTAATCAGAATACATAAAAAATATATATTACGTTTTATTTAGTCAAAAATAATATTTTATTTTAGTCAATTTCATTTTCAAATTTAGTTTCAACGTAATTCAGAAAAATATCGCCATGGATTATGCTTACCATTCATACAAAAAGTAAAGTTGGAACAGAACTTTTAGTGTTAAATTATAGATACAAACATTTTTCACGTACGAAAGTAAAAGTATTGCTAAAATGAGCAGCATTTGTTTGCCTTAAAGTTTTGAGTCTTCAAATCTTGAAATCTTTTTGAAATTCCAGATACAAGTGATTAGACAATGAAAGTGGAAAGTAAACGAGTATTATAGATATTTAGAAATCTTCACCAATTAATTTTATTTACATATTTTATAAATTGATGATGACCTTACATACAATAAGAATGATATTAATATGGATAATTTGTTAACTGAATAAAAAGGTTTTAAAAGCCACAACTATCTGATACATATATTCTGTAATCTTTCTTACTTTACTTTATATCAATATTCTTACTTTACTAAAGAACGAATTAAAGTAACTTCCTTTACAATTAATTGTGTTTTTGTCACATTTTCTAATCTGTTCAACTAAATGTTTAGCTATGCTCAGCTTGCCTCACTGTGCTCAATCGTGTTCGGCCTTGCATTGGGCCCACACCAACAACACAACCTGCACACACACACACACACTAACATATCCATACAGACACATTCGCAAATACATAGAAATACGCTTGTGCTGGTATTTGGTGCCTTCTGACATGGTTCCGGCTTGTTTGTTTGGTTTATTTTATGACCATAACCGAAGCACCCAACTCAAACCCAACCCAACACAGTCCGCAATCCTCAGCCATCGAGCCTCGAGCCACCCAACGAGCTAACCACCGAGCCACCAACGGCCTAACGCCCCAACCGAAAAGCAGTCTGAGCGAGTCCCAACTATAATACACACACAGTCCCAGCAGCAACAACAGCAACTGAACTCAACCCAGAGTTGTGCCACACGGCACCGCACTGTGCCTACTATGCAACAAGGAGGCGCGTTTGCTGCAGGCGAGCACCATCTATATGTATGTATGAGTGTGCTGCTATGTATATGTGTGTGTGTGTGAGTAATTCTGTATGAGTGAGTGTGTAAGTTTAGTAGCTTTTGCCGCCTGTTTGACTCGGTTGAAGTTCGCTTTGTTCCAGCGCTCATCTGTGTGATGTTGTTGCTGTTGTTGTGTTCATGTTTGCCACGCATATAAATTGCGTTGCTGTTACGCTCGATGTGTGTGTATGTGTGTGTGTGTGTGTAGTGACTGCGCTTAGCTCGTTGCTGTGGCGTTTTGAAAGCCAAAACCGGCTTAAATGCCATTTGTATGCATTGAATGTTGCATGTGCCAGGAGCTACCAACTAGGACGACAACGATGGCGATGGCGATGAGAAGGAGTCGAGTTGCCACAACGGCAATGCCAGAGTGGCCATGATGAGTTCAACTGTGGCATCTACACACACCCGCACAGTCTCCCTCTTCCTTCCTTTCCCCTTCCTCTCTTTATCTCTGCATCAACTTTTGCTACTCCTCTGACTGCCACAAAGTCTGGCTGTCTCTCTGTCTGCGTCTCCCTTTTCCTCTCTAACCCATTCTCCACTTTTTCTCTCTTTCCCTGGCAATGTTGCCACATTTGATTTTTTGGTCAGCACAACAGCTGGCAACGCTGTGGCGCAATCATATTTTCCTTCTATTCTTTTTCCAGTTTTCCTACTTTTTCTTCTATCCACCTTTTTTTGCTTTTTTGTTTTGAGGCCAACAGCAGCAACTAAAATATGCTGCATATTATTTTCCATTTTCCATTTGCATTTCCCTTTTGTTTCAATTCATTTGAAATATTTACATACCTCGTAGCTAAAGGGTAGAATCAGCTTATTAACTTATATTTTCAACCAAAAAAAATATTTTAAATCATATTCAATATGTTATTTATCTGCATTGATAGCAAAAGCTATAAAAGCGGTTCCTCTTATTTGTCTGTCCGCATGTATAAACATTTATAACTCATAGAATATTAAAAATATATCTAAAAGATTTTAGAATAATATTTCTTAGAGATAATTACAAACAAGTGAATTACTATAATTGATAGCAAAAACGATAAAGACATTTCCTGCTATCTGTCTGTCCGCATGTATAAACATACAGAACTCTTTGAATCTTAGAGATATTTCTATTAGATTTTCCAATAAAATTTCTAAGACGTAATTTCAAAAAAGGAAATTACTATAATTGAATGCAAAAACCATAATGACATTTCCTGCTTTCTGTCTGTCCTTACATATAAACACCTGCAACTCAGCAAATATGAGAGATAAGTCTTTAAGAACTTGGTAAAACATTTTGTAGAGGAAATTACTAAAATTGTTTAAATTATCATTACAAATACATAGCGAGTATTTCACAGTCGTTCACACTCAGCCTCGTAACTCTTTCTTGTTTTTGCCTCCTCTGCCACCTTTTGCCTCTCACCCTTTTATTTGCAGTTGTTGGACTCTTTTTTTTATATATATATTTTTTCTGTTTACTCGCTTCAACTTTGTTTTTCATTTCCACTCCCCCAACTCAGTGTGTGTTAGTATGTGTGTGTGTATGTGTGTGCAGTTCATAGTTCATATGGCTGCAGCGACAAAATGACCCAACGACTGACCCTGTCCCCTCTTTCCACTCCCCGCTTCCCACTCATGGCACTGTTCAGTCCTTCGGTTGAGTCTATATGTTGCCAAGTTGACATTTAAATACACACGAAGCACTCACACAGTGGACTGCGACACTCACATGTTGGACTGTGAGTGTTTTGAGTGAATGTATTTACTTTTATGCATATTTACTTGCGGTTAAGCGTAATTCAAATGACATTTTCTGCACCTTTCGACTGTCAATCAAAAGTGTGATAAGTACAAATTAATTATTTATTGCAATGCATTAAAATTTGATATTATTATTATTTGCGTATTTGGCGACACTTTAAGCGCGGTTATTTTACAGCTTTGTTGAGAAATTAAAATGTAAAAATGTACTTACATATTTACATATTTATTTAAAAATCATATTTATATTAGGTTGATAAAATAAAATATTTTTCAAATGAAATTAAAGATGTCAATACTTAGTCTTTGAAGTTTGAAAATAAACTGCTTAAAATTTTTTCTTAAAGCTGTTTTACTGATTTATAATAAGCCTAACTAATTCAATTTAACAAACATCAATCAATTTGACATGCTAATTTAATTTAGTATACCTATTAGAAAATAAGCTATAAAATGTTTGCTTAATAAGTATCATAAACTTTTAGTTAAACTAGACAATTTTTTTTCTTAGTTAAATTGAAAGATAAAGTATTCCCCCAAAATGAAATTATTTGCTGCATTTTTACTAAATATTATATTACTATTTAAAATCGACATGATAAGCAGTAATGGTAAATATAAAATATTAAATATTATTTAAAATTGTATTGATTTTATGAAATTCTAAACCTAAAACTTTTTTCCGAAGCTGTTTGTTTCGACAAGCCGTTTCAACAAGGCATCGAAACTCCAGCTGGCTACATAGTATGTGAATCTCAAAAGCAGAGAACTTGGAGCTATGTGGCAGAGGCAAAGGTATGCAAATCATGGAATTATGGCGGCTGTGGCGGCAATATGAATCGCTTTGGCAGCAAAAGAGAATGTCTGAAAAAATGTCGTGGCCATGTTCGAGCATTCTATAGAGCAGCTTTTTATTAATCAACAGAGAAACTAATAAATATAATTACGGCAAAATGTAAAAAAGGATTTGAAAATCAACTTGTTAAAGCAATTTGGGTAACCAAGGGATTTCCGAAAGGGTTTTTATATCCGCTACCCATAGAGTAGAAGGGTATTATAACTTTGTGCATACAGGAAATGTATGTAACATCTCCGACCCTATAAGGAATGTATTTCGTAAAGTATTTGTATGAAATCTAGATCTCAGAGATAAAAACTTTTCGTGTGCATTTGTTAACATATCTTTACATGCAGATCAAGTTTGTTTCATACTTTTGTCATGCCCAATTTCGCCCACCCAAATTAATAAAAATTAAATAATATGTGTGTGGAATTTTGGAACGAAAAATAATAACAATAGTTTTTATGATTCCTGAAAATTTGGTTCGATCGAAATTGTAAAAGTTATATAAGAAATACTTTTCAATGGGAAGAAACGTCTACTTAGTATGGATCTTAGTTGCTTTAGCTGACTATCTAGTATATATTTCACTATGATGTATATTTTAAATGTAATACTATATCAATATACCAAATATGCCCATTGGTATATTTTTAGTATTTTCGGTATATTTTTAAATTAATACCGTCTTATTTTGCTTTCATTAAAAATGAGAAGCGGGTATTCCATAGTCGATGAGACTCGTCTGCAGCTTACTTACTTGTTTGAATACAGGACTACATCAATATACCAAATACAGCCTTTGGTATATTTGACTTAGTTACTTTAGCTGACAATTTGGTATATTTTGTTCTTACTGTATGTTTTGAAGTGCTATATCAATATATCAAATACAGTCTTTAGTATATTTTTATTATTTGTTTGGTATATTTTAAAATAAATACCGCACTGTTTTGCATTCAATAATGCAATGTAGCGGGTATCTCACAGTCGAGCACACTCGACTGTTGCTTTTTCACTTGTTCTTTTCTTTTTTTTGTTAAAGTTACCTTTTGCACACTCAGCGTGCTCAATCGACAGTTTGCCCTGCTTGAAAGGGTGAATTATTGTTATGATTAAACTATAGCTTTTTCATGTTTATAAGTGTGTGTGTGTGTAAGGAACACAACCCCAAATGCGATCCAATCTGTAGCCACACCAAAGCCATGTCCATCTTCGACCCAAGCACAAGCAAAGCAATCTCATACGTCCCATCGAGCATTGAATTTGGTTTGGGTTTGAATTGGGCTTGGGTTCGAGTTGTGTATACCCGTTGGATACCCTGCCCCATCTCTATACCAGTCTGGCCCACTTATTATATATTTTACTTAATGCATTCTCTGCTTATCCTTATTTTTATTAGTGTTTCAATATTCTTTTTCACTTTGCTTGGTTGCGTTTTTCTCTGCCATCCTTTCTGCTGCCGTCTGCCGCTGTCTCTTCTGTTTGCTTACGAGTCCTGCTTAGAGTCCTGCGCTGCTGTTGCTGCTGCTGGGGTTGGCTCGTTTCAGCCATTAAATGGACAAATGAGGGATATAAAACAATTCGCTTTGGCTTCCTTTTTTTTCTTTTTTTTCTTTTGGTGTGTGTGTGTTTCGGTCTTCGTCTTTCCGTCTCCGACTTGCGATTGCGACGTCCTTTTGGCTACTCTGCTTCCTTTTTTTTCCTCTGCTTTTTGTTGTGCGCCAAAGTATTTTATTATTATATGTATTTCCTTTTTCTTGTAGACCTTTCGGGTTGGTCACTTTATTTGTACCTTCGCCATGACCACACAGGCAGCCAGAGCATGCAAAGTGCTTGTGTATCCTTTTTCGGCGGGGGGGTTCAACGATGTCCATGGGCCATGGGTTTGGTCAGGATTTATGCTCAGTCGTTGGGAGTTGCTATTTGCCTTTTGGGTGTGTTTGCTTACACGGCAAATGTGCCGAGGCGACTCGCTCCACATCTCCACATTGTCGTCCTCAGTACGTCCTTTCGTGTGTCCTGTTTATGTAATCGCCCACATTAGTTTCGAACGCTGCTACGCTTTGCCATGTGTTGTGTTGTTGTGTGTTGTTCGAGTTGGCGTTGGCCTAACAACATTTGCACTCACTTTTAGCCGAGATCCTCGCCTTCGAACTGAGCTCTCATTTGTTAGTGGCAGCTAAGTTGCGCTCCTTATTGCGTATCCTTTTCATTTTTATACTTTACCTTAATTTTCATTCCCACTTTCGATGGGTCACTTGCCTTTTACTATTTTTCCTCCTTTGTGTTGTTTTTCCTTTTTTTTTGGTTTGTCCTTCGCTGGCGCATGGAAAATGAAATGAAAATAGAATGATACTCATTAATTTGATAAATCGCGGACAGAAGCCGAATGCCTCTACATATAGTACCCTTATATATATATATATATATTGTATGTCTGTGTACTCGACTTAGTCTTAGTCCTTGCTTCTTTTTTTTTGGGGTACAGTCTGCGCCTGCTTGGGACTCGCCTTTGCTTTCGCTTTTTCTTCTTTTCGCTTTTGTTGTTTAATAATGCTTGGAGATTTTATAAATGACCACGTTGCAAATGAAAAAACGAAAAAAAAAAAAAAACGAAACCAAGTTGACCTTTAGCGCAAATAGGAAGCCCAAGCCTCTAGGATCCCGCCCACACTCTTCCATCCTTCAACCTTCTTTAGCGTCTTTGTGCGCGTTGATTTTGCTTTCATCATCATCGTCATTCAGCATCCAGTTTCCAGCATCCGTATCCGCAGAATTTCTCTTGAATTTTTAAGTAATTTTTCTTGGTTTGCTCCGCCCACTTAACAAAATTTTGTTGTATAGTCCACCTCCTTCTGTTCCCTCTCTCACCTCTCACCACCCTCATCAAACTTCTGCAGGAAGCGTTCAGTGTCGTCATGCCCATTTATTTGGAGACCCGAGCTTTTATTAGCACACATTTAATAGGGTCACGCGTGTATTTGATACCATCCCACTGACCTATACACCCCCGCTTTCCACATCCCTCCTCCCGCCCTCTCTCGTGCAGTATTTTGAGGTGTTTTTCGTTCGTTTTTCTTCTGGCTGCTTTTTTTATTATTATTAATTTTCCAGCAAGTTACATGCACACAAAACAAAATAAAGGCAGGACAACAATAACAACAACAACAACAGTCAGCGGAAGCGAAACTTAATGGTGGGAAAGAGAGAGGGGAGAGGTGGACGACGCCTACAACACGAACAAGAAACAACGCAATGCGAAAGGACACTTAAATATGGAAAAACTGTAGCCTGAGTGTGGGCAACGCGAACAAAACTTCGCTCCCATTTTGCTCAGTCTTTCTTTCTCTTAAATGAGGTCACTTTTTCTCACTACGCCGCACATGACAAACAGCACAGAGCAAGAGGGTAGGGAAGGGGAAGTGGAAGAGGAAGCAAGTAGCGCAATAGATGGAAATATTTGTGGCATTACCTCAACGCACCAAATTAACCGAAAGCTATAGTTAAGAGTATTACCATTTAATTGCTAGTCAATTGAATATTAAATTAGAGAGCTGATCAAATGAACAATTTTTAGCTGGAAAATGTAATATTAATAAGTCATACAGTATTTATGGTTCTAATATATTTTCATTTAATTTTCATTATAAAAGCTTACCAAAAACCCTTTCAATATTTAAATAAAAGAATTTTAAAATTATATAAAATAAGTTATAATATTTTAAAAATAGACAAGATAAATATTAAAATAAAGGAATTTCTTAGTTACATAAAATAAGAAAAAAAAAATGTTTTATTTAAAAAAAGTTAGTTAATTATCGTTAACTTATTTTTAAAATTATTATTATAAGTAAATTTACTAAAACAATAAAATAGAGGTATCAAAATATGCAGTAAAAGCATTTTGTAACTACATAAAATAAGTCAATAATATCATCAAATAATAAAAATAGTATAAGTATTTTCAATAAGAGAGAGAGTGAGAGGTATCTATAACTTTGTCTAATATAAAAAATAAGTTTCTTCAATCATTAGAATAAATAAAAATATATTTTACATAAATTTAGTTTTCAGAATGGTGTATTGGAGAAATATATCAGTTTCGACTCTTCACAAAAATTACGGCATATAGAAAATTGTCTAATTACTTACCAAAGACTTTAATAGAAAATATAGTTATGGAGTCATGAAAATTACATAAATATTAAAAATCTAAGAAACTTTTTAATAAAATAAGATAAGTGTATATTTTACTTATGCTGGGTTTTTAAAATTTATTATTTAAAAATAATATAAAGTTTCAGAAAAATTATGGTATGCAAAAATTGTGCTCATTCCATAAACCAAACTGTAAAAAAATTAAAAAAAATTAATCGGTTAAAGGAAATTTATAGAAATATTAGAAAAGATTACATAAAGACTATATACCCATAAAGTAAGTAGTCAGAAATATGTATATGAAAAGAAAATAGTAGGAAAATGCGAGTCGCCTTTTCACTCTCAATACAACTAATGAACACTTAACTAATACAAATGTCTCTGCTGCAAGCCAAAGTCTAACATGCATTTCGAAAAGACCTTGAAAACAGTTGTGCCCAACACTGCAGTGGCAACAACGTCGCCCAGTCTCCCACTTTCTCCCAGTCCCCCTCTTCCTCCTCCGCCGCCAGCGAGACTGCGACTAGGCCAACTGTGCATTAGACAAACAAATAGATTTGCATTTGCATAAACGAAAAAGCTGAAAAAACACAGTCTGTCTGACGCTGCGCTGATTTGCATTGCGGATGGCATTACAATACGAGGAATTTGCCATCGATTACGGAGAAATGAAAACTAAAACCCAACACACATGACGTATACGCAATGTGCTGGTCTTATGATTTGTTGTGCCATGCGCCATATGCAAAATGCAGAATGGAAAATATTGCCAGCATGTCTGCTCATTGATGACTTAGTTGCTGGCCACAACTGTAATAACTGTAAAGCTACCTGGCACCACAAATACTATCAAATACATAGAAATAATCATCAATTGGCAATGGCCAAAGCCGCCTCAAAAGACAAAGAAGTCGCCCGATTAGGCCGCGACTATAGCCACTTGTTCAGTTGGCCACTAGCAGTTGTTGTCGCGAAGTCAGTGCGTAAAGAACTCAAAAGAGTTGCGCGAAATAAAACTGGGAATACAAGCGTAGCTTGTCAACGTGTCGTATACTTAACGCGTGCACTAAGATGAGTAAACCAACAGCAGAGTCAGAGATAGCAACAGAGACAGCTGTTGCTACAGATGCTACAAAGAGTGTCGCCAGCTCGGCAGAAGCTAGTTGTCACTTCACCTTCGATGCACATCCTTACTTTAGTTTTCCCCTCGAACCGTATGCAGCCTCCAAATACGGTTCCCAAGTGCGCGAGCGCAAAATCGATCGATGCCTCAAACAACTGCAGGAGGCGCTCAAAACTGGCAAGTAAGTGCGACTAATTCAATGAATATAAATTAATATTAATTAAAAAATAAAATAAGTAAAAGTATGGAATAATAACAGATTCTTTTCTTTGACATTTAATATCTTGCGCGATTTATATATAAATATTTTTAATTAAACTTATGAATGCCAAAGTGATCTACTACAACTAAATGTTAAACATCTCTTACAATTTATAAGTAAACATTTGAATAGGGATTTGCATTTGTAAGTGTATAAAGATATTCTTTATACGACTGATGCATCTTGCACATTCCCCGGAATTCATAAATAACAAATTTTAACCAAATTCCAATTGAATTCAGTCTAATGATATATTAAGTTATCAGCTACTTTAATTAAAATTTTAATTCAACAATCAAAACAAAATATATTGGCATATAACATAACATAATGAAAGATTGAGACTAGATTTACAATACCTTAAGAGTATTTTATATAAGTGTACATAACAGAGGTTAAGCAAGCACATTTCGATGCACTCTATAAGAATAAAACTTAGCGTGCAAAAGCATGACATCTCCAACTTTCGGAGTCTCTAGATTTTTATCGATATTCCTCGTTCTCCTAAATCATGGGGCACTGCATATTTTCTACAAGATCTTACTTTCCACTATACAGATTTTATTTAAATGGATATTCGCCGCGACCCCATATACCTGTAAAACAAATTGCACGAATATTTGTTATACAAATTCCTTTGGAAAAAACTTTATACAACTAAAAAGCTGTCGGCTCAAATATACTAATTTGAATAAAATACTTAGCACGTAAAATGTCAAGCCAATCTATAATGTGCAAATAATCAAAACAACTTATTTTACACGACTACAAATCTTCGACTTATGCATCCTGCTTAGAAATTATTATTATTTAATGCATTTTCTGGGCACATTTCCCAAAAACCACATGCTAAGCCTTAGGGCAATAATTTATTTTGACTTTCCTTCCTCATTATCTGCACATAATAGGCCTCATTTTGAGCATTCGGCAACTGTGAATACTTAATGGTTTTAGCTCATAACTTGTACATAAGTCAACAGCTTCCACTTGACTTGCTTTTTAGAGCTTAGCTTCAGTTTCAATTTGGAATTTCTCTCAATGTAATAAATATTTATTTAGCAAATGCAATGCAAAATTTGATAAGTTCTGGCGATTGGATCATCTGTTATGGGCTTGTTGTTGTTGAATAATTAATTAATTGTAAAAGAGCAAGAGCCTAAAGTGCAGCAAACAAATGAGCCTATAAATTATTTAAACAAAAACTTAATTTTTGGCCAGGAAATATGCCAGATAAACAACAGCAAACAGCAAGCTGGCAAACAAGCAACAACAAAAGCTGAGACAAGTACTTTCAAAACGGATTACGAACAAGTCAAATGTTGCAACCACACACAGATACACACACACAAACACACACAGATACAATGCCAAAGGATGCCAAAGGCTGCCAAAAAGCTTAGCCCAAGCTGAGCTGTGAGCTGTGAGCAGCTTGTCTTCTATCTTGTGGTTGTTGCTGCTGCTGCTGCTTTTGGCATCGGTATTTCGAGTCTGTAACTAATCACAAATGATAACATTTGCATGCACAATCAACACACACATACACACACACACAGATACATGCACACACTCAGTGTGTAGGTGTTTACTATGCATTTATGATTTTTGGCTATTTGCATACTTAAGTGTGCAGTTATTACCTTGTTATTCCGATATAAATAACAATGACGATGGCATTCCACACACACACACACAACGCACACAACAAGCTGTTACATAGTCAATATGTGTATGCGGTTTGTCTGCCATGGGCAATTGTGCATTTAACTGCAACATCTTGTGCATAATTAATTTTTGTTTATTTAATACATTTTAATTTATTATTGATTTTACACATAATAATCACAAACAACATCACAATCATCCCCCCCCAGGAAATTTGCAAACCGAGAAAAGCGCAACGCATAAAAAGGGCTTTTAAAATGTATTGGTGATCGAAATATCAAGTATACGACAAGTGCATTTAAAAATTACCTAATAAACCATAATATTTTTTTATATATTTAATACATTTCAAATTAATTTTGATCTCAGAAAATTAGAAACTAAGAAGAAGATAAAGGGGAGTTCAATTTGTGTACATTAAGTATACGACAAGTGCAACGTGATAGAACATTTTCAAATGAAAACAAGAAAGCTATAGTTAAGTGTGTATAAAAATACAACAGTGTGGTGTTCATTTTAAAATATACCAAATTAATATACCGCCAAATATAAAAAAAATACACCCATGGTTATATTTGGTATACTAATATAGTACTACCTTTGAAATATACCAGATTTTTAGCCAAAGCAAATATATATTAAAATACCGAAAAAAATACTTGAATATACCAGAGGCTATATTGATTATATTGATAGTATTATACTTAAAATATACTATACAAAAAAAAATATATATATATAAAATATACTATATATACTAAAATATATAAATATACAAAGATCACAACAAAATTGTAATATATAATAATCTTTCCAAATTAGTAACTGATAAAAAGATAAAAGAGATTTTGAATTTGTGTAGATTAAGTATACGACAAGTGTAACATGTTCAGGCATTTTCAAAATGGCAAGAATTCCGCACAACAACTGTGAAGCAGTGAAAATACCATAATACCATAATAAAAAACTATTAAGCAAATAAAACAAATAGTCACATTGTGGCGTTAATCAGAAGCATTTAAAATGAAAACATTTAATCGCATTTGCATTAATTTGCCATATGCAAAATATGCGAAACGAGGCCACAATTGAACAACAACACAAAAAACAAAAAACAAAAACAAGAATTATTCAAAGCGACAAATTAAATAGTAAAGATTATTATTATACACATACACACGCATATACAGTCATAATCGCAAACACATTTCCTGCCTATCGGAATATCTCAATTTTGATTGAATTATCATGCTGCGTCGTCTATGCTGCGACAAACAAACTGCGAAATGTGAAATTCAATCGCTAGTATTTATTTGTATACACATATTTATAAATTTATATTGTTGCATTTTGTATTCATATTGCACATTTCACTTTAATTATTATATCACAAATTTGTTGCACATTTTTTCTGCCATTTGCTGTTCACTTCACTAGGCGACCGCAAAAAAAAGCAATCAGACAATTTGAATGCGACAGCGAATTGCATTGTACGACTAACTGATACCCTACTTCAATTGATGAGAGCATATAAGAATTTTATGCAATTTTTTTTTAAATATATTTAACTAAAACGTAGAATAATTACTTAAATTTTACATTAAAAAAAAAGAATATATATTTATTTGATTCACTTTCTCTTTTTACTTCATAGAGGGTATTTAAATGCAATAATCTGCTGTAAACATACTTCTATAAAAAACTGCATATTTTATGCAAAATGCCAGCAACATTATTTTTAAATTTATCAAAAAAGTGAAAAGTTATTCGTAAACGTCAACGCTTATAACTTTAGCAAATTAATATTTTTACACAAATCAGTTATTAGCTTTTGTTTTCTCATTAAATTAATGAAAACAATATTATGGCTGTCAAAGTACAAAATTATTAATTTGTTTTCTAACCAATTAAATAAACCCATTTGAAACCTTAGAGGTGTTAATAGTAATAGAATATAACGAATCAATTTGCAGAAAACTGTTATGCATTAAATTAAATACAACAAATACGTAAACAAAATTTAGAAACTCAAATAGATTAAATAAAGTTTAAAGCTACTAAATTAATTTAGATGTGGTAACTATAAAAAATGTTTCTTTACATCTTTACTTTATTCAAATCTTTTTTTTAAAAAGCATTACTAAATTTTTGGATATTAATATCTATTGTGATGGAAAAATGTTGAGAGAAAATTTAAATAAAAAAATAAAATATTATTATATATTAAAAATTCACAAATTTACCATTTAAATAAATACAAAAATATAAAAATAATACTTTTCTCTTTATTCACTTTTTGTTTCAAATAAAGTTGATCGCATTATTTTAAATATATTTAATGTGCAATGTACTCATATTGCGTAAAGCATTAGTAAATTTCGAATAACAATATATTTATATCTAATTTGAATGAAGAGAACATTCACTGCACATATAAAAATAACACGATTTCAAAAACCTACATAAACTCATTTAAAATAATTGAAAAATTATAAAATAAAATACAAACGCTAAGATTAAATGATTATTTTTCCTGTTCTCTGTTATTTTGTTTTGTTTTCCGCCATAAATTCATTTAAAATAATTGAAAAATGATCAAATAAAATACTCTTCCTTGTATACCAAACGTTCATTATTTGTTTAACATGAAGTTGATCTACATTATTCAAAACATGTTTAATTTTCAATCTATTTATATTTCGTAAATGAAGCATAACCCAAAGAGCTTTACTGAATCTTGTAGTACTTTGATGAAAAAACAAAACTAAATGTTTATAATATGTGTGATCGGGGCGGTGTGAGTAAAAACTTAAGATTCCATAGAGAGCGTTGCGCATAAAATTAATTTACTAATTGATGAGGCCCTGATCTCAATACGCAAAATAGCTCGACGAATTATCGTCGACAATGCAAACAAGTTGAAATTCAATTACGAAGACGACGACGACCGATGACGAGCGGCGAGTGAGGAGACTGAGGAGTGAGGAGAGGAGGCAAAAACTGAGAAAAGTAATCGTAAAGTACAGAGAAACAAAGCGAAAAACAAAAGCCAATGCAAAAGGGAATTGTGAAGTGAAGTGAAGCATGAGCTAGCGGAGCCTCAAAAGAGGGGAGAGGGAGGGGCAGAGCAATAGCAAATATAAGTAAATAAATAAACCGAATAAACTGAGAATTTATTGAAGAAATACGCGCTTCAGTCGAAACAAAAGCCAAAGCCCAGCGCCACAAACGGAGATGATGATGACGATGATGATTATGATGATGAAGCGTCGTCGTCGGCCAAAGAGGTGCTGTATTGATAGGGCGTCAGACTGTAGAAGAAGGGGGTAAAGGGGGCGGGCAACCAAAATCGGCGCGTTGTCGATAAAGTGACTTAAATCTCACACCCGCCTAGCGCCGATGACGATGACGCCAATGACGACGACGACGATGACAATGGCTGACGCTGGCGACGATGGGCAATAGCAGCAATTAGAATAGAGTATGAATATGTGTGAGTGTGTGTGTGTGTGTGAGTGTATGAATATGAGTGTGAGTACGCCTTGTGGAAACATCCAACTCAAGGTTGGCCCAGTCCCAGTGACAATCTGAGCTACAGTCGCAATCGCAAACGCAGTTGCCAATGTATCTGTATCTCTATCTATGTATCTGCAGCTGTAGCTGTATCTTTGTATACACAACGCGACAACAACGACAACGTCGACGACGACGACGACGACGACTTGTGCCCATGTGCAGTGAGCGATTTCACAATATTTAATAAATAATTTCATAATTGTTTTGCTTTGCGTAAAATTCAAATGAAAGAGCCGCTGAAATTTTGTATAAAGACTTTAGGAGCAGTGATTGGCAAGAGGATGAGGAGGGAATGAAGAGTAGCACGCACTTTGCCTCGCTGCTGCTTATATGTAGCTGCCACCTTTCATCTCTCTTCCTCTCTTCGCTACCATTTGCTTCGCCTTTTGTGCTTGCTTTTCAATGTATAAGCACATAATTTAAATTTAGGTTTTTTTCTCGTTTGTGTGTACTCAATTAAAAGGCAAAACAGCAACAACAACAACAGCAGCAACAACAACTAAAATGGGGAAATTATTCCGAGAATCATTTGGATTGCCCGCCCGACAGCAAACGCCACAATTAAAAGATTCATTTTTTTTTTTGTTTCTCCTCTCCTCTTCTCTGCTATTTTGTTTTGTTTTCCTTTTGCTTGGCCCAAAAGACAAAACGCATAAACGACCAAATGAGTCGGGTGAATAAGGGGGTGGTGAAGTGAGAGGGGGGGATAGCTCGGGGTTGTTTCGTTGACAAAGCCAAAGCGACCTCCAAACCGAAAAAGCTACGACTGCTAAAATGCTAAACTGCCGTCAGGCCAAAGCAGCAGCAACAATTTTCCAACCTTAATCCATTAAATCTAAAAAGCTTTCACAGCTATGCTAAACTTTAATTTTTACCGATTATCATATCAAAAAAAAAAATAAAGTGTGACTGGAAAATTCACTAGAAAACTAGATGACAACTAAGCGATGAAGATTATCGGTTATCAGAGGTGCTAATATCAATTGATTATAATCTATGCTAATCAACAGTGGCGGAGATATGATTAGCATAAATGACTTTTATTATCACGAGTGTTTATTGTCGACAGCAACAGCAAATAATATTCCATTCAATGGTGACACAGAGAAAAGTAGACAAACGTTATAGATACAATATGAGATACTCGAGAGTTTACTTACACACTAAAGATTATCATAGTTAAACATTTACCAAATATTTTGAAGAAATATTTGTGCTCATGAATTGAGAGTTAGGAAAGGGTTTTAAATACATGGGAGTTTGGCTGACATAGTTTTTAATTCAGCTGATTAGCATACGATAATTGAAACGATAATTCTGTGGAAAAGAAAATCGTGGTAAAGTGGAAAAATATATAAGCGATTAGGCAACAAACATTTCGTGAAGCTATTAAAAAATGTTGATCTCTTTAAGGTGGTTAAAACAAATATCTTTTTTATTTATTTCATCCTAGTCTTCATGCTGAAACCTATTAATTAGTCCTATCAAGAACAATTTTCAGTTATGCAAAATAATATTACTATTCTATACATATAATTTCGATGATAATAATAATATTAAGAAACAATTTTTTTGTTCTGTTGTTAGTGTCAAGTCACAAACAAATATTTAAATTGTTATTATTAAATTGAATATTGGGTCTTACTTGCTGTAGCTGATAATGCGGTATATTTTGTACTCCATGGTATATTTAGAATGTAGTACTATTTCAATACAATGAAATATAGCTTTGGCATATTTTAGAATTTTTCGGTATATTAATTTCGTATATTTTAGAAATAGTACAGAATTATTTGTTTTAGCTATCATTTAAAATAGGTAAAAGGTAACTCAAAGTCGAGCACACTCCACAGTAGCTTTCTTACTTGGTTTCCTTATTTAGTTGACCATTTTCTTAAATGTTTTAATTCATTGCTTTCAATATAGTTTTCTTGCTATGTTATTCGCATACATTTTGAACAAAAAATGTCTGATAGAATGTTATGCTAACTGTATTTCAAGTACATCAAATATGTAGATTAAATAAACAAATAGTTTTCTCTTTTAAGAAAAAAATTTGAATTTGGGACAAGCATTGAAGCATCTCAAGGGAGCAAGCAGCAGCTAATAGAATCGATTGTGGCAATTGGAAAATGTGAATTTTCCATAAAAACAAAACAAGAGAAATATTTATGAAAATTTATGTGTATTTATAAAATGTTTGAGTTGAAGTCGTTTTTACTACATAAGCGTATTTTCTGCCTTGGTCAATGCCACATTTCCCACTTGTTGTTGTTATGATTGTTGTTGTTGTTGTTGTTGCAATATATGTACTATATATTATGGGCGATTTTTATTTACAATTGCGAGTTTACTTAACGCATTTAATTTGTTTCGCTGCTCATCTCATACCAACCAACAAAAATTTTCATCTCGAAAACGAATCGAGGAATTTCGTTCGCGTTTTCTTTCCCAAATATATATTTTTCTGTAGTACTTTGCTGTCTATTTTCTGAACCCCACAAAAAATAAAGCAATTTGTTTATGAAAATTTACTTGCGCACGCTTCGAGTTTTTAATTTTATCTTGTGTTCAGTGCTATTTTCTTCGTTTTTTTTTCTAACTAGTTTGCATGTGGGAAAACACAAATTGTGTTTTTCTTGCTTTGATATGGAAAATATTTTTACAAATAAATTAAAGCCATCTGGAATTAACAGATCATTGGGCCCTAAATCCGAAACGAATATCGGGAATTTGGGGGGAAATTGAAGAGTGTCGTCGATAAAATCGAGGACAGGATATGGTAAAGTCGTGATCGTGAATTACCACAAAACCCAAATCGAAAAACCCCTTCAAGTAAAACTTGTTTCCGGCTGTCTGAATGCCATGTTATTCTTTTTTTTTCTTATTTGTTGTCGAGCTGTGTTCATTTTCAATTAAATTCCAGGCGCGTAATTTAGTTAGTGAATTGACAAGAAAAAGAACAATAATAAAAACGCGCTTGCATACCATAAATTATAGAACAAATTATGCAAATCACAAGGCAAATAAACAAAACCTCAGCGAAGCGAGAGGCCAAAGGCACCCAAAGAGACCTGACTCTATGCGGAGTCTTATACTCACATATATAGTATAGTATACTCGTAGTATAGTATGTCTTGACCAGGGAGCCCAGCGACGACTCGTCGCCAATTGGAATTAACTGCACTTGGCAGCAACTCAACAGCAACAACAACAATCAACAACAACAACAACAACAAACAAGTAAAAAATCTACAGTTGAGTGTGCTCAACTGTGAGATACTCGCTACATATTTTGAATACAATCAATACAGTGCGGTATTATTCTTTAGAAATATACCAAATTAATATACTGATAATACTTAAAATATACTGAATGCTACATTTGGTATTTTGGCATAGCTATACATTCAAAATATATCGTATAGTGCAGTTCAAAGTTTTAAAATATACCGAATTAATATACCGCAAAATGCCAAAATATACCAAAAGCTATAGTTGGTATATTTATATATTACTAGATTGAAAATATACCATAGAATGCAAAATATACCAGATTGTCAGCCAAAACAATTAAAGCCTGTATTAAGTAGACGTTTTTCCGACACAATAAAATTTCTCAACTTCTAAAATTGTTATCTGATCAGAAATTGTAAATACTGTAGCTATTATTGTTAGTAAATACTACAATACTACAATCAAAGAAAAATACTACAATATACCAAAGGCAAGAATTGATAGATTAATCTAGTAATATGTACAGTACAAAATATACCAGATTGTCAGAAAAAGTAACTAAGACATGATCAAATATTACAAAGGCTGTCGAAAATTATAGATCTGATCTCTGAGATCTAGATGCTCTTACGTTCGGACAGACAGACAGGCTGACATTGTTATATCGGCTCGGCTGATCCTGATCAAATATCTATATACCTTAAAGGGTCAGAGATGCCTCTTTCTGTCTCTTATATACATTTCCCGCAATCACAAAGTTATAATACCCTTCTAACCTATGAGTAGCGAGTATAAACATATCGTACAGTGGCGGAACAAAATCATAAACAAAACAAAGACAGAAAAGAGTGACAAAGAGAAAGAGTGCGAGAGAGCGAGCGCGAGTTGAATGCGAGTGCATTGTGAGTGCACGGCAAGTACTCGTTTATGTATGAGTATGAGTATGAGCATGAGTGTGTGTGAGTGCATTGACAACTCAACAGTCGACAGTCGACAACCGAGACTCAGGGTCAGTTCTTATGCATGGCGTCACCCGCTATGAAACCCAGTCGGAGGTCTGCACTTGTCCATGGCGCAAATCATGTGTTTATTATGTTAATTAATCGTTTTAATCAAAGATCAATACAGTTGACAACAAGCCACAGCGAACAGCGAGTGGAAGGGCACGCTGGTGGGCAAACAGCTAATTGCATTAAAAACTATAGACTCATAACTGATGGAAAATTGCGCAAACAATGGCTGCATAAGCAGCAAAGTCTTCAATGAAAATCGATTGCCAAGTATTTGTTGAGAAATGTCGCATAAACAATTAGATTTAAATAATGTTCTAATCTTGAGAATTTACATTTGGAATTTCTTTATTTGTCAATTATAGAAAAATTTATAATATAAGTGTGATTGCATTTCAATTTTCTTTTTATTTGTTCATAAGAAATTATGATATCATGTGAAAAATAAAAATCTTGTCAAGTTATTCAATATATAAGTAAAATTTCATGAAATCTTCGAATTTGGTGAAATTTTAGGCTTCCTTTCTCAATATTTTCTTACAAAATCACTTCAAAGATTATATGATCTAACAAAATATAGGTAGAGTATTCATTAAACTCTTTTTGTCTATATTCTAAAAGTCGAAAAAATTTGAAGAGTTGATATTTTTCATTCTTTCTTATTGCTTATTAAGATTATTATTACAATGGTCATAAAAAAATGCATTAAATTTTTTTTTTTTGATTTAGCTTTAAATCGAATTGCTTAATATTTCAGACTTGCAATCTCGGGAATTTTTCATATATCTTTATTTATTCATACAACCAAAAATAGATTATTATCATATTTCACATATAGAACTAAAATCTTTAACTATTCAACATACTCAACTACCTTTCAAATTTGGAGAACTTAGATTTCTTTTTCTAATATCATTCCAAAATAAATTATAATCACAATTAAAATAACAAAATATTTCTATTACATTCTTTTTAGCTCATTATCTCTAAATGAAATGATAATCAAATGGTTTAAATTAAAAATCGAATCTTTATTTGGCATTGAATAAAAAAACTATAATTTCTGCATTATAAAATATACTAACATATGAAAATTAAGGTATTTGTTGTATTTAATTATCCTTTCTAAATCTTTAAATGAAGTGATAAATTATTAGAAATTCTAATACTAATCTAAACATTTCCTATAAGAAATAGTGGTTGAAATATTTTCTCGAATTAAAAGTTTAACAGAAGGCACTTTAATTCGCAATAGTATACAATAGAATTTAATATTAAGAATATAAGGCTTATAATAGCTTAGAAATTCTAATGCTATTCAATTAAAACAGGGCTTGATCAGCATATCAACCAAATTATAATCCATTCCATAGCCTGAAGGCGTCTTTAGACCCTTAAAATATGCATTCAAAGTTACAAATAATAATAAGGAGAGAGAATAATCGTTTGCAAACCATCTGGGGTGAATTATAAATCCTACGTAAAGCGATACTTTGTTGCTCTAAAAATAAGCATAATCCTTCAAAAAGACTTCTATCGAAATGTAGCATGAGAACACAATTATACGAGTTTGCTGACAAATTGTAAAGTGTTATCAATTGCAAATATCAGTTAAATTGTCGCACAATTAATATGTACAGTAATCTGTGAATGCAACCAAATCATTGCCATGTCAAATTGTATTGAAGGAGGCATTGAACTAAGCCATGTAAGCAGTTCATAAAGCATAATCATGCAGTCACAGATCCATAAATAATGTTGGGCAAACAAAGGACGGAGGCTGGAATGACATAAAGAGAGTGAAAGGAAGAGAGATAGAAACCGAAGCGAACCGCATAAATGGCAATAAATGCTCACTTAAGGGTTAGAAAAATTGCTGAACTCTCTCTCTCTCTCTCATAAGGGAATTATTTTTGGTGAACTTTATAAATGAAGTGTGCGTGTGTGTTGTTTTTTCCCCCACGAGAGCTGAGCAGATTGCAGCCCACAGCGGGTGGTCAAATGAAACAACAAATATACATAGTACTTTTGAGATACATAAATTGTAGTTGTTTATGTAAAACATGCAATTTCGATTTGGCATATAATTTTTTAATACACACCCGATTTCTGCGCCCACCCGCTGTCATTTTGGGTGACAAAAAATGTCAAATGCGTAAATGTTAAGACAGCAGGAGCCACACACAATGGGGAGAGGGGGAAGGGAGTTGCTGACGCAAGCTTCAGCCTCTGTCTACGAGTTCGACTTCGATTCATTGCAGTGAGAAGGTGAGGAGAAGATTGAGACAGAGATGGAGAATGAGAGACTGAGACTGAGACAGTAGCTGACTGCTATTTTCTTGCACAGAACATTTTCATATTCATGAGGCTAAGCGCCGACAATGACGCCCTCAGTCTCCATCCCTCCTTCCCTCCTTCCCTCCTCCGCTCAGAGTTTATTCTCATTATCTCAGCTTGATTTTCAACATTTTTATGCGTCAAAAATGCTGCGTTGTCTCCTCAAGCTGTTGGCAAGTTGAGCAGATAGATAGATATATACTGAAAATATATATATGTATGTATGGATGTATGTGTATATATGGGTGAGGAGGCATATTCCAGTGCACGTGTCAATTGAAATGAATGTCGCCAGACGTCAGGCGTCCCGCAGTCCACCTCCCACTCCTCCTCCTCCTCCTACTCCACCCACCACTTCGCAGCAATATCTCCACCTCAGGCATAAGTTGGCAACAACAATACTTTTTTTTTGTATGACTAATCTTTGGCGTCGTTGTTGTTGTTGCTTTTGTTTTCATTGCCTTTGTTGTTGTTGTCGTTTTCGTCGCCGTTGTCGCCGCCATGACAAGAAAAATGCCAGCTACATCAATAAAGTGCACGGCGAAGAAGGTTCTAGACTTGTAAATACCCTGTCGCTGCTTTAATGTTAATCAGCAGCTTGATTACAGCTTGCAAAAATTACTTCTACCCAGTTCTTCACATTTAAATCAACCCCTTATTAAGGCCAAATAGCAAATCGAATATGAAAACGAATAGTCGATTCTAGAATACCCTACATAATATATAAGTTCTGTTTACAAAATTAATTTTAAATTAAATAAGATATTTTATTATTTTCTATTTAACTATAAAGAAAAAATTATGTATTTGAATAGTAAATTAAATTATTAAATAGATTAATAAGGATAAAAAATACAATGCAACTTAGTTTCAATATTTAAGTATGCATTTTAATTTCCAATAATATAAATATATTTATTTAATGTAATTCCCATTTTTTTACCAAATAGTCGTGAGAATTTATTGCTTTTATATTTTCTGAAGATTAAATTTTGTAATATAAGTAAGTTGTCTATATATATTATACAAATCATTTATTTAAAACATTTTCTGATGCAAAATGTTCTACAGAATTTTATGGAGTATTTTAAAAGTTAAATTTCGCCCGCAGGCGACTTAGGAATACCCTACAAATTACAGATATGTGGTTAAAATGTATTAATTATATAATATATAATATTATTTATTCATTTATTTTTTCATAATATCATAACTTTTTTTAATTATACATTTTAACTACATTATTAAATATTCATATTCTTGTTCATTTTATATTTTCTGAAGATGAAATCTGAGTTAATTTCGAAATTTTCAAAATAATTGATTTAGAAGAATTTTTTGTTAGATATTTAATTAGATTTGTAATTTTAATTCAATTTCTATATATTTTAATTAAGTCTTAAGTCTATGTCTATATATGATTCTAACAAACATAGTCTTAAATGATTTTCTTTCTCATATTTATAGAGTATTCAGCACGTCAACCATAATCAAATAATAGATTTGAAATTATTTTTCGAAAATTTGTAATTCAATTGCCATTTCAATAATAGAAAATGCAATTGTCTTTTCAATTAAAATCGTAATAAGAATGTGAAGTAGTTAGTAATTTATGTAAAGTGATGTCATAACTGTTACCTCTGCGACAACATTAAAGCGTCGACAAATGAATGCGTTATGAACGCCCAACATGCTAAGTTGTGGCAACCCTGGACGGATAGAGAGAGATAGAGATAGAGACATGGGCAAGGGCAAGGGGCAGGGGCTGAAACCCAATCATAAACTCAAACAGACTTAGGCCATGTGCGAATCGGTTGGCTTTCATAACGTCGAGTCGATTGATTTTGCAATGATGCCACCGGTCAAACAGCTTGCTTGCCTCGTTGTGGCACGAACTGTGTGCAACTGCAACGGCAGCTAGTTGTGGTACCTTTGCACCACCACATACACACACACTCACATAACATCGAGTGAAATTGCGTCGCAATATGAGGGGGCAAATAAAGCCCTAAAGACACCCTTAAGCACCCTCAAGTATTTACATTTGAATTTCACACAAATAAACTCGTCCTGCTTGTTGAGTCCTCCCTCTTGTTGTTGTTGTTGTTGCTATTGTTGTTGTGTATCGCATCCCTTTTTGGGCAGCAAAATTAATAATAACAATAAATTGAAAATGGCAGCCACAGTGGCGGTGGCATGTGTGTGGCAAGTAGAAAACGCTTGCAACAATTGTATGTTGCACACAGATATTTCCTTTACACATACAAACGATTAACAATGGAACATTTTAGCTTCGATTTAAATGAATGTAATATTACTTATGTTGTGATTAAGATTAGCATAGTAATAAAATTTATTACGGATAACATTTACTTAACATTTTCAGCTATTATATTTCTGCTATTATCGATAATATATTATTTCAAAGAAATACAATAAAAATATTCAATTATAAAATAAACGTATTTTTGTAATAATTAATATATAAGATCGAAATCTTATCCATTATTATCAAATATTTTTCATCTTAAGATTCTTGACATTTTGATTATAATGTGCTCAACACTTGACTTTTTTTTGTGTAAAGCAAAAATGTATTTATAAAATGTTAAATCGAAATCTTCTTTCAAGAATTTTTCATACTTAAATTCTTGTTTCACGTAATTTAGTTTTAAGATATATGAGTTCTTAAACTTACAAAATTTATACTAATTTTTAATAATAATAATTTTATTTTAAAATAAAAATGTAAGATCAAAAATAGTTTTCGAAGATTTCTCATTCTTTAATTCTCGTTTTAAGCTCTTAAACTTAAAAATTTTATTCCAATTTTAAACACATAATTTGTTCTCTCTGTAAAGCAAAATTTTAATCTTAAAATGGGATTGTCTAAATCGTTATATTCGAATTTAAGTTCAAAATCTATTTGCCAGAATTTCTTGTTCTTCATGTAACATTTTCTTAGATAGAAAAGTTGTTAGTGTTCAGCCCATAATTTTTTCTCTCAGTGTAGATATGCTGACTGCTGACTGTCGAGCTGCAAGTTGCAAGTTGCATGCCGAGTGTGTCAACATTTTTAGTGGCTGGTGGTTGCACTCTAAATTTGAGGGGAGGCAGTAACAAACACACTTACACTCATACACACACGAAGACACATACACACGCATACCACACACACACACACTTACAGTTCGTTTCATGTCTGTCTATTTGACACTTTGTGTTTCAGTTATGCTTTTCATATTGATTTTCGTGCTGCTCGTTCTCATTCTCGTTGCTCGTCGTTGTTGTTCTTGTGTGTGTACGTGTATGTGTGTGTGTGTGTGTTTGTGTGTGTGTGTGTTTGTGTATTGAATTTCAAATGAATCGATTAGCTCGTTGCCTTCACTCAGCCAACAAGCTTGTTGTGCGTGTTGTGTTGTGTTGTGTGTGCGATGTGTGTTGTTGTTCTCTTTTTCCGCTTCCACATTTCCATTCTGTTTTATTTGTTTTGCATTGCATTTAATTAACTTTTATGCGCTTTTTGTTTTCTAGCATTTTAACTTATATAGATACAATATCTTTAGACTCGCGCGTGCCTTCAGCGATTCGCTATCTGCCCTCAGTATTCGCTATCTCACTCTCGCTCTCTCTCTCGCTGACGTGTAATGCGATAGCTGGCATTGGCTTTGATTTCAATCAGTGTGACATCATTTAGACTCAAATTACTCAGCGAATTCCACAGCAGCCGCGTAACTAAAGCTGCCCAATCAGACTGATTGACTGACTGACTTATTGACTGACTGCCACGCCTCCTTTTACCGCCCCACAACTAATCGCATTTAGCTAACTTTTTTTATACCCGCTAGCCTGACTAAAAAAAGGGTACTATATCTTTGTATCTCTATGAAAAGTATGTAACAGGCAGAAGGAGGCATCTTCGACTCTATAAAGTATATGTACCTATATAATATATTCTTGATCTGTGTCAATCGAAACAGAAATACTTCTATATGGGAAATTACGCCTACTTCAATCAAATCCTAGTTGCTTTAGCTGACAATCTGGTATATTTTGTACTCTATGGTAAATTTTAAATGTAGTACTATGTTAATATACCAAATATATAATTTGGTCTACTTTTAGTATTTTTGTGGCATATTAATTCGGTAAGAATGGTACTGAACTTTGTGACATTGTGTTGCCTGACAATCTGGTATATTGCGCACTATATGGTATATTTTGAATGTAGTACTATGTTATATGGCCTTTGGTATAATTTTAGTATTTTATGATTTATTAAGAATAATACTGGACTTTGTGATATTGTGTTGGCTGACAATCTAGTATGCACTCTATGGTATATTTTGAATGTAGTACTTCATCAATACACCACTTTGATAAAAAAAAAATTTGTATTTTTGGTATGTTAATTCTTTATATTTTAAGAATAATACTGAATTGTGTGATTTTTAGCTGACAATCTGGTATATCTTGCACTATATGGTATATTTTTCACTATCCTTTGGTATATTTTTGCATTTTGTGGTATACTAATTCGGTATATTTTAGGAATAATACTGTATTTGTCGTTTAGATATAACTGACAATCCGGCATATTTTGATCTCTATGGTATATTTAGAACTAAACCAACTATATTAATATACCAGATATAACCTTTGGTATATTTTAGTATTTTGTGGTATATTTATGAGATTTACTTTAAAATGAATACCGCATTAAAAATGTGTACTGGGTATCTCACAGTTGCGCACACTCAACTGTAGCTTGCTTACTTGTTTTGTTCAATTTCCGCCTGGCATTCAGTGATAACTATATAAATCTGACTTTCGCCGCGCTTAATTTGTTTAGGCTGCCGAAAAAGTCGCGTGGAAAACGCGCGGGAAACGCGCGCGACAATGCGTCAAATGCGCCGCAAGGCGCAAAACATTCGTCAACACTTTTTGGGCTGCGGATTTGCGTGGCAATTTTATTAGCATGTCCTGGGGGCAAACACAAGATGCCGCCGACGTCGGAGCAGCTCAAGGATGCTGACGAGCACACAGACAGAGGGAACGAAAGACAGAAAGACAGACAGACAGACGGACAGACAGACAGGCAGGAAGTTGGGAAGTTGGGCAACCCCCATGGAGTGGAAGAAGCACAGGAACTGAGTGGTTTGACATTTGTGCTGACGCGCGAACGTGTGCAGAGGATGAGCGCAGGACGAAGGACGAGAGCTTGATGTGACTGCCAGTTGTTGCTATTGTTGTTGTTGTTGCCAGGGTTGAACTTGCGCCGATAATCTCGATAATGAAGTGACTTTGCCCATCTCTCTCTGTCTCTCTCTTCTCTCTCTTTTTCTGGTCATGCATCCTTCATCCTTCAAATCCTCACACATGCTCACAGTGTAACTCGTGCATATCCTTGCGATAGCTCTTTGTATTTTGTCTACGCTTTTGATATCCGGTTCGCAGCGCCTTAAGTGGTGGGTTTTATTTTACATATATTTTTTTGTATATTTCGAATTTTTATTTCGTGAGCGTTTTGCGTTTTGCTTTTTTGTTGTTCGTCGCTTTTGTCGTCGAGACTTTTGACCATTTGCACGGAAATTGAATTTAAATTGGAAGTTTTTAACCCCAGCGTGCGATAATCTTGCCCACAGCCCACCAGCCCATTGAATGTTGCCTACCCCCGGCAAATTGTCGATAAATATACATAAGACCCAACAACAACAACAACTGAAAGCATGAAAAAAAAAGTTCAAACCTTCAAAAATCCAACAACAAAAGCATTTGCGTATTTCACTTTTCTTTTTTTTTTAACTACAACAAAGGCATCGAAAATGTTCTTTTCAGATTCTATTAGCAAACAAATTCGTGATGGAACAGCTGTGTTGATGGGGAGGTGGATGGAGAGGGGCACAAAGGGGAGTAAGCTGAGTTAGGGGAAGGTGAATTCAGCCCAGAACCAACACTGCGGTTACACTGCCAAACAACGGCATTCTTTAGGGTCCTTTCACAGCACTGATCGCTGACAGCGATAATGAAGTGATCCTCGAGACAGAACTGAGATCACTTTGAATAACAAACTAGTTATATTTCAGAAAGGGGATGTAGGGCAGAAGTCTAAGAGAAACTCCGCAAAATCTTTAAGGGATTCCTCATGAAATTGTTGCAGTCATTTGCCGCCATCTCAACACCTCTTAAGGCGATTAATTTTAAACGCAAACAAGATCATTAGATGCAAATAAAATCAGGCTAAATAGTATTCATTTCATGAATAAATATTTCAATTTAATATTTGCATAATTATTGAAGTAAATACTTTATAAAAATTGATAAATAAAAAAAATAAACAAAATAACATTTTTGCTCAAGAAATTTAATATTTGAATCAACCATTTTAAAATAGTTATTTTAAGAAAATGTATTTAAATTAAATATTGGTATGGATTTTAAATTGATTCGCTGCTGCCATAGCTTAAAATTAATAGCTTGCTTAGAATTTTATTATGTAAAGATTAGTTATGCTCAAATAAGATTTATGCAAAGTATATATACATATGGGTAATTCCATGGCGAAATTTTGTCCCGTGCGAGACTTTTACAGTTCACTGCAGTGAAAATAACATAAACTGAAACAATTTTAAAAATAAGTGAATGTTATTCTTAAAGCTCTAGATAAGCACTATATTTAGAGCTAAGATTGATTTTAGGAACTTGATCTGTTTTCCGATAAAATATATAATTTCGTTCATTTTTTTGGTTTTGCGTACGAATCGGTTAATTTTTGCAATTATCACATCAGAAAACAAAACAGAAAAAAAATTCCAAAACCATTCTTAGCTCTAATTAAAGTACTTATCTAGAGCTATAAAAATAAACTTTTCTTATTTTCAAAATTGTTTTAGTTTATGTTATTTTCAATGTAAAGAGTCTCGCACGGGACAAATTCCGTTTTGGAATTACCCATATTTAAAAAAAAAAAAAAATGTTATAAATATTAAATTCATTTTTCGAAAAATATTTAAATATTTTCGAATAATTATTGTTGTAAATTTCTTAGCTCTGAATTTTAATTCCTTTCTTTATTTTCTTAAATTTCCATTCACTTTATTATTAGTAGGTTTTATTTTATTGCATTATAATACAAAATTCATTCATTGCTTTGAGCTTCATATTTTCTTCAACACATTTTTTGATTGTATTTCATATACATACTCTCCAACATTAATGCAAATTTATGAATTCATTTCTTAATATTTGGTTTATTATGTCTATTAAATGTATTGTCTTTATTGATTAAATTTAATTAGTTTGATCTATTGAACGTCGCCATTAAAAATATAGAATACAGCTACACATTAGATATTTTTTTTAGTATTATATATAATACTAAACAACAATTTTAATCTTAATCTACATTTCACATTGCTCAATTGGCCAAGCTTCAGTGTTGTATTCTTGATCTCAAATTGAGAATATTAAATACTATCTTACTTTATTTTCAATTGTAGTGTATTTGCTGCAGTCGTTGTGCCCTTAAGCCCAGCTTGCACATGTTTCCCAGTCCCGTGTCCCGTTTGCCGTCTTTTTTTTTTGTGCTGTTTGGTTTTTTTGTTTGGTGCGTTTCATGTCTGTGCCTTCTGTTATTGCTTTTCATATTTTTGCCTTCGCATTCTATTTTCATTTCAATTTTGTACTCCATCTCTCACTCTCTTTCGCTCACTCTCTCACTCTATCCCTCTCATACTCTTCCTCTTCTATGCTAGCTGTCTTTTTCTAGCACAGTTCTCTAATGCTGTTTCACGGCTTCTTATTTTTGTGTCGGCTTTTGCGTTTTGCGTGTTTAACCCTTTGAGGTTACATTTGGCGTGTGTTTTGGGTAGTAGCTCCCTTCCCCTCGGGCTCCTCCTCCTCATCCTCATACACTGCTTCTGCCCCCTTGAGGTTGCCTGCTGGCGCACAGCTTTCTACGTGTTGTCTGCTGCGAAAAGTGAGCAAAAATCACAAAAAAAAGGTTCACAATTTGCGTTTACGCAGAGAAACAGCCCCGCAAATAAAAAGGATTTCATAACAACAGCAAAAGCAACAGCAACAACAACAGCAGCAAGAAGACAACAACAACAAGAGAACAACAGCACCAACAACAACAACAGCAACAACAATGGCAGCAACAAGCAAAGCTGATGAAAAGTAAAGGCTCAAATAAAAATGCTCGCCCCATCAGCACGAAAATACAAGCGATACCAAAAGCGATACTATATGGATAAATATACATATGTATATAGAAATATATATATACAGAACAAGTCGAGTGTGCTCGACTGTGGAATACCCGAATAAAAGCAATTAATAAACCAAATTAATGTAATTAAAAATACTGAAATATACCAAAGACTATATTTGGTATATTGATATAGCACTACATTCATACAAGTAATAAATTGGCAGTGTGCTCGATTGTAAGATAGCAGCTACCCATTTTGAATAAGAGCAGCATTCATTTTAAAATATGCCAAATTCATATACCTCAAAAAAACTAAAAATATACCAAAGGTTGCGTTGGTATATACAACACTAAAAATAAACCATAGAACGCAAAATATACCAGATTTTAAAATATATCGAATAGGTATACCACAAAAATACTAAAAGTTAAGCAATATTTGGTATATTGAATGATAGTAGTAATACATTCAATATATACCATTGTGTGCAAAATATACCAGATTATCAGTCAAAGCAACTAACACCTGTAGTACTATGTATAAGTAGTTTTTTTAGTAACTTCGACAATTTTTATCTGTTCACAACCAAATTTATGATTCATTAATACTGTATTTGCGTTATTGTGTTATTGTGTATTCCAAAATCGCTCTAAGCTTCTCTAGCTTTAAAGTTATTCGACTTGTAACATAAGGAGTGCTGTCAAAAAAGAATTTTAGCTGTATCTCTAATATTCTCTGATATATAAGTGTTAATATGAACAGACAGACGGACAGACCGACGGACAGACGAACAAAGCTATATCGTCTTGGTTGTTGCCGCTGATAAAGAATATATAACTTTATGTCTTACAAACATTTCCTGCCGGCACAAAGCTATAATACCCTTCTACCTTATGGGTAGTGGGTATAAAAATATATGTATATACATAACATACATGTATCTGATATAGCCATCGTATGGTTGGCATATTTAATCACAAACGATGACGCAGAAAAAGTTCAAAGCCAGAAGGAAGGAATTACAAAGCTTGCCTCGGCTCACTTCGCCTTGCAGCATACCCCCAAATGTGTGTGTGGCATGCCCCCTGCCCCCTGCTCAACTCAACTGCTCAGTTGCTACCCCTGAACATGTGCTTACGTTATTGTCCTGCAACCAAGTTGAGGGAGAAGGAGGAGGGGAAGGAGTGTTGCAAGTGAGTTGGTGTGGGTGGCAAACCGAAAATAAAAAGGTTCACTTTAACCCTTAGACGGACTCGTGAGTCATGTGAGTGTGAGATGAGCACGTCGCGTCTTCGTTTGATTACGATTATTATTATTATTATTATGATGATTGTCGCTGTTCTTGTTATGATTATTGTTGCTGCCAACTGAACTTTGAACTCCACAAAAAAAGGGTTGCAAAGACGATCTTCGTTGAAGCGTTTACCTGAACTGCGTCTTAAGCCGGAAGCCAACTTCAGGTAGCTGATCTCCGAGAACTGTGAACACCCTGTATAACAGTAAGTAGCAAGGACGCAACAGGATGCACATTAGAACCACTAAACGTCCAATAAACGTTCCGAGTTGTGGAACAACCACCAAAGAGACCGAGAACAACACTCAAAACAACCACCGAGACGACCTCAGGCCAGGTGAGGCAAGGACAACACAGAAACGTAGCAAGGACATCATTATCAGCGCATTATCAACGCACAATTATCATGTGTAAAGCGATATACGTATATATATATGTTATTTATATAGAGTACTTTATGTTTGGACTTTGACTTTGACAAAAAGCCTGCGAGGCAAACGAGGCTCATCTTTCGCAATTGAATCCTTGACATCAACATTCTTTAGAGCTCGCTTCGCTGGCTGACAACAGTTGAATGAATCTGCGAGTATGTGTGTGTGAGTGTGTGTGTCAGTGTGTGTTGCACACACACTTTGGGCTGCGGTTTATTGGTTTGTAATAAGCTCTTTGATGTGTTTAATTGAAGCTTTTGTTGTGCAATTAGGCGCCTAAAGTGAAGAGCCGCCAAGACAGCTCACTGAAAAATAGAGCAGCAGAGGGAAGCAGAAAGAGATAGCTATAGCAAGAGAGAGAGGGAGAGAGGGAGATAGAGACTACCTCTTGAGGTGTTGTCTATTGGTAATTGCTTGTGCTAAGTGCCAAACTCCTCCCTTGGCTTCATTCCACTACAAATGAATGTGAATGTGAGTGAGTGAGTGTTCGTATTCGTATTCATGAATGCGAATGAATCTGTGTCTTCATTGAATTCCTCTGTCCACAAGTGTTTTAGCTGCTTTGAAGTTCCTTCACTTTTGTGTGTTTGTTTTGAAGACAAAAACAGAAAGGACTTCGACTACTTAGTCTGTCTTCCAAGTCTATTTAAATGTCAACATATAATTGTGTCGAGTGGTTAACAAGTCAAACAGAACAGCGAAAATTCATTGCACACGCAGCGCGCAGCGCAACAAACAATTTCGAGTGAGACGCGACTTCAATTAGAGAGTCTCTAACAAGTTGATTGATATTCGAAACAAATTGTGCGCAGCCAAGTGAAGTAACGAGAGCTATTAATAAAGGACATGCATAAAGGATACTTTGATATGGAAATTGGGTAATGGAATTTCGGGTTAAATGTGTTTAGGGGTATGTTAAGGGGTTAAAGATACATTATCTATTAGCGGACAAGATACTTTTATAGATAATTTATAAAGGAAACTGTTTATAAATTAATTTAAAAGAGATTTATACTAAAATTAGACACTACAGAAGACGAAAGAAATTTAAAATTAAGTTTTTTCTCTTTTTATTAATACAATTAATATTTAGTCAACCCTTTCCAAAGAATGAAACAAATATTGTTATATATTATTATGTGATATAATATAAAGGACATGCAGAAAGGACTCCTTGATATGGAGAATAGGTAATGACATTTCGGGTTAAATGATTTTAGGGGTATGTCAAGGGTTTAAAGATACAATATCTATGAGATTCACCTTAAAAGATGAACGAAATTAAAGATTAAGATTCATCTATTTGTATAACTACAATTAATATTTAGTCAACCATTTCCAAAGAGTGGAACCAACAATGTTGAATATAAAACAAATTGTGCGCAGCGAAGCAAAGAAACGATAGCTAATAAAGGACATGCATAAAGGACACCTCGATATGGAGAGTAGGTAATGACATTTCGGGTTATGTGTTTGCTTAAAGAAAAGTCATTTAGGGGTATCTTAAGGGGTTAAAGATTCAAGATACCTTTCTAGTTACTTCGTCAAACTTCATTTATAAGGAAGGAAACTATTTAATTTATTTAAATGTTTCTAACTATATCAAAATTGTGAAATTTAAATATAATTTACAAGTGATAGTAACCACAACCAAATAAAATATAAAGATTCATCTTATTTTATCACTGCAATTATTATGAACAAAATAGTCTTAATTAATACTTTAACTTATTCTAAAGAGTGAAACTTTGAAATTGACTTAAAGAAATAAACTTGAATTTAAATTAAATTTAATTCCCATTACGCTTATAAAATAAGTAAATATATTTATAATTTTTATTATATTATTTGTTATCAGTCTTATGGAAATAAGGTTACATTCTTCTTAAAGTCTGACTAAAATGATTTGATGTTTTTAATAACATGACGAATAATGTTTCCTTTATTTTTATCAATTTGAAGCATGGAAGTACAAAAAAATCTGAAATTAGTTCATGAGCTAATTTCCTAAATTCCCAAATAAAGTAATGATTCATATTGGGACCTTGAGTTAATCATTTGAAGCTGAGTAAGATGTTATGATATTATTAACATGATGAATAAATTTGTTTCTAGTTACTTATATTTTTATCAATAATACTTTTTTTTACATGGAAGTAAAATGAAATAATTGAATAACTTCTTTTTAAAAGAACATGACGTAATTTCAAAAATTCCCAAATGAAGTAATGATTAATATTGAAAACTTGACTAAATTTTTTGAAAGTAACTAAGATGAAATTATATTATGAATAATATTATAAATAAAACTGATTGTTTCTTAGATTCTTAGATGAGCATCAAAAATAAATAAATAAAAAATAATTATGTGAAGTGTAAATAAATGTGAGGAAATATGTTAGGAGCTTGACTTAGTTATTTGAAACTGAGAAAGATAAAATAATGTTTATGATATGAACTTAATAATATGATAAAAAAAAAAATAATAATTTTCTTTAGATAAAATTTATAATAATACAATGATGTGAAGGACAGAACTAAAGAGAAATAAATTTAGTGATTTGATATAAAACATAAAATTGTGTAATATATTGGGAACTTGACTAATTCTTTTAAAACTGAGAAAGATAAAATTATAGTATTTATAAGATGATAAATAAAAGTGTTTTTTCTTAGATGAAATATACAATAATATAAGAACAAAGTGAAGTAAATTTAGTGATTTGATATACAAGATTGCTCAACTTGAAGCAAATATTAAAATTAGCTAATGATGTAAGGAAAAATATTGAGATATTTAATAACATGCTAAGTAAAACTGTTTTTTCTTAGGTAAAAAATAAATAATATAATTGTGTGAAGGAAAGAACTAAAGTAAAATTAATTTAGTGATCCGATATAAAAGATTGCTCAACTTGAAGTGAATATTAAAATTAGCTAATGATGTAAGAAAAAGTATTGAGAACTTGAGCTAATCATTTGAAGCTGACTAAGATGATATGATATATTTAATAACATGCTAAATAAAACTGTTTTCCTCAGCTACTTTACACTTTACAAGACTAATGAAATCAAATGGAAACTTTACACGAATAGTGCTATGAATAGTGAGTGAATGATTGCAATCGATTGTGAGTGTGTGTGTGTGTGTGTGTGAATAACGAGTGACCTGATGTGCAATTACAAGAGTGACTCAAGCAAAGCACAAAATATCGTCATAAGTAAATCGCATAATAAAAAAAAAACGAAAAAACTGACTCAACTCTCAAGTTTTGCTACAAATGTGAATTGAACTTGGTTTTAAAATTGAGAATTCGTTTAACATTCGCTTTGCTATTTGAGTCATTTGTGGCAGATCAGCAATGGAATTTGTTGCATGTAAATTGCTGTTGTTGTTGTTGTTGCTGTTGTTGAAAGTTTTGTGGAAGAAGAAAAACATTCTTTCATACTCGAAGAGATCTGCATTCGCTCCATTCTCCATTCTTGCTACTTGCATTGTCCTATTTCCGTCTGCCAGCAGCAGCAGCAGCAGCAAAAGATACAAATGTATCTCAGCATTTACACGCTGATGTCTGAGTGACTGAAAAGTATCTTCGAGTGTGTGTGAGTGTGTGTTTGTGTGTGTGTATTTATTATTTATCATAGCCGCATTTTTATTTTTGTGTATCTATGGAATGCAGGCAGCAGGCAGCAGCAACAACAACACAGATGCTGAGAGGTAACTGCAACTGCTTCGAGTATCTTCTGGTCACAGCTAGCCACAGATGCAGATACAGATACAGATGCAGATACAGACACAGCTGCTGAGATACTCGACGTTGCAGTTGCAGTTGTGGAGTTGGAGATGCACTCAATGCGGCATGCAAACGCTAAACTGACCGATAATGATAATCAGGTCGATCATCAGCCACGATGACGATGATGATGATTGTGATGATCATCTTTATTGAGTTAATTATCATCATCAGCTTTTGCGCACTCGCTGATTTCGCTCTGTTTGTTGCTGTTGTACTTTGATTGTGGCATAATTTCCCCGCAGCTACTATTCCGCCTCCTTCCCCTTCCCCTTCCCCCTCCCTTTGACCACATCACGCTCTCTTTGGCCCACACTCTCTGCTCCCCTCTCTCTTTCGCTCTCTCCCGCACAGCGCATAAATTTTTTATTTGTTTGGTATTCATCTTATTTCGTTTAATGTATTTTTATTTTCAGCTTTTGTACATATTTTTTACTTCTTCTTCTTCTTCTTCGCTTGCTGCTGCCGCCGCTGTTGCTGCTGCTTCTTCTTCTTCTGCTTCTCCGTCTCCTTCTTCACCTTCTGCTTCGGCTTCTCCAACTCGTGTTGGATTTTGTTTTTTTTTTGTTCAGCTTGTTTGGTGTTTTTAAGGTAATTTTTGTTGCTGTCTTGTGCTCGCTGTTGTTGTTGTTGTTGTTGTTGTTGCGTATAAGTATTTTGTGTGTGTTAATTTCATTGTTGTTGCTGTTGTTGTTGCTGTGGTTGACGGGTTTGTTCAGTTCAGTTCAGTCATTCAACTATATAAAGCATTGTCGCTCGTTTTGTTGCCTGCTATGTTTTTTTTTGTTTCGTTTCGTTTCGTTTATTATTCGTTTCGTTTCGATTTCATTTATGTATCGCATTGTTGTTGTTGTTGTTGCTGTTGTTGTTGCTCTTTTTGGAGTGTGTGGGCATGAGCATGTGGCATCCACTTTGTTGTAATTGCGACGTCGTCGTCATCGTCATCGGGGCGACTGCATGAATAATTATTAAGTTGTACGCAATGCCAAAAGAGCAAGGCAGAGAGAGAGAGGGAGAGAGAGAGGGAAGGAAGAAGAAGAGCGACCCTCGAGATCTTTTTCCACAGGAAGGAAGCGATCCCCTCACTACCCACCTTTTGAAACTTCAATTCAATTGTCTTATTATTGTTTTCTCTCTCTCTCTCTCTCTCTCTCTCTCTTTCTCTCATCTTCTATTTGTATTTTTAGCATTCTGATGAATTAACTTATTTTTAGCACAAAAACAACTTTTGTTATTTAATGTCACTTAACAAAACAAACACACCAAAAATATGAAAAATGTGAAATCACAAAAAAAAAAATGAATCTTCTTCATCATCAAAAGCTTTGCTATGCATTAATTAGGCAATTAATAAAAACGCCCTTCATTAATTACCGCATTTAGTTCAATTTATTTGTCGTCTTCCCTTATTTTATGGCTTTTCAAATGCTCCACAAAATATTCTCTGTATTTTCGACAATTAATAACATCGTAAAACCAAATGAAATAATTACACATTATTATTATTATTATTTTTATAATCTCTAAGCACTTTACAAGTTATTAAGCGCTTTTTTCGTTTAAGCTCTGCATTAAATTATTTCATTTAAAGCGCATCATTTTAATCACATTAATTAGCTGCGTAATTATTATTTCATTTTATTTGTTTTTCTAATGGAATCAATTCATTTTTGGCATTTCAAATGTCTGCACGTTAAAAGCTTTACAAATTTGATTACATTGAAAACAAATCTGTTTATAATTTAGTTATAAAATACATCATATACATTTTTTTTATTAATTTTAGTTGTTATATGTAACTTAATGGATTAACTTTTATGGAATGTTTAGTAAATAAAATAGGGATTGACTTTTAGATTATTTATAATAGTCCATTTCCTTATTTATAACAATTTAGTTATTTCATTAAAATTTAAATAGATAAAAAAAATAAATAAAAATAAAAAAAAATAAATAAAAAAAATGAAATAAAAATAATGAAATTTCTTGTTTATTTAGTTATCAAATATAAAATCATATTTTCAATTAATTAAAAACTATTAAATTTCTTGTACATTTTTTATTATTTATCAAATATGTATTTTATATATTCATTTAAATAAATAAGCTAATAGGTTTTTATATTTATTTTAGCTAGTTTTACCTAATAAATTAACTTACCCGGTCTACAGCAACAATGAAACATAAATAAAATAAAATAAAAGTGTATTAAGTTATTATTAGTTAATTACATAATTACTTTTAGCGTATTTATTTGCTAAGTTATTACTAATTTAATTTATGTAATTATTTTACTTAATTTAAACAAGGTAAATATTTTGTTATTATTATGATATTGAAAATAGACTTAACTAAATAAAATTAAATTTATATTAATTTGCTACTCAATGAAAATAAATTTAACTAAACTAATTTGTTAAATAATTAAAATAAATATAACTAAAAAAAATTTGTATTTTAAAATAAAGCTTTTATTAATTATTTTTCCTTATTTATTTTCAATTTAACGTAATAAATATTTATTTTTAATTTTAAAATTAAGGTGAATTTATTTTATTTATTTATTTTTAAATATTTATTATTTTTATTAAATTGAAAATATATTTAACTAAATAAATTTTAATTAATTTTTTAAATCAGTAAAGTAAATGTAATTCATATTAATATTAATTTGTTAAATGTTGTTAATATTTAATTAATAATAAACTGATTTAAATATTAAAATATATTAGTTTCCATAGGTAGTTTAAAAGTACAAAATAAGACAACGTAATTTTATGTTAAATATAATTGTATGAAAATTTATTACATGTTAATTTTTTTATATTTATCTAATTATTTTCCACTCTTGCGCCATATTAAATTATTGACTTTGCAACACTTTAAATCCACTGTTCCAATTGTGTGTTGTATAATTGATTTTCGAAATGCTTTCAATCTCTATTTTTTTTCTTTTTGTTGTGCGCCCAGCAAACACATTAATACATAATTATGCTTATCCAAAGAGTACACCTTCAATTTTCAAAGCAACAAAAAAAATTCCAATTCATTGCCATATCAATTTACCACAACGCACAAACACAGAAAGGAGCAAACAACAAAAGCAACAAGAGCAACATCAACAACTTCACTAACAACAACAACAACAACAACAAGCAACAGCAACAACAAGCAACAGCAACCAAAACAACAATTCATTCATACCGAAAAGCCAAAACGATTTGAGAGCTAAACAGTGAGAAAGAGAGAGGTATATATAGAGAGAGAGGTAGATAGAGAGAGAGAGGGAGAGAGAGGGAATGAGTGAGAGAGCATTCCTTTAGCTGCTTCGCATTGAAATTCAGTTCTTCAGTTGCAGTTTTGGCTTCTTTTGCAGTTGTGTTGTGATATTTATGTTTTCATCAAAAGGCAGCCAACAATCAAAATGCGCTGCACTTCGCCACACACACACACACATGCAAAGATACGCAAACGGAGCTGCAGATACGAGCTAAAGATACAGATACATCTACAGATACAAAAGCGCACAGGTACATAAGGTACACATACAAATACACAGCTGTGTGTGTGTGTGTATGTGTGTGTGTAAACAACGTCAGCAACAACAACAACAACAACGAAGGCAACAGAAGGCAACGCTTTAACCTCATATTTATCCAACAGATACTTATAGCGCAAAAAAAAACGTTGACGACAAAGCAGAGAAGAAAAAATAAACAGCAACAACAAGAAATGAAGGCAGTCGTCGTCGTCGTCGTGTGCGCCCCCCACTTGCTCCCCTTGCCCTCTCCCCTTCACTCCCACAGCTGTCGCTGTGCTTTGTATGGCAACCCAAAAAAAAAAAAAAAAGAAGAAAAATTGTACAAAATGTTGTGGCTGTTGAGCATTTCTTCAGAGGCAACAGCAACAGCAAAAAAAAAAAGAAAAAATAACGAAAAGAAACGAGGAGAAAAAAAAATAAGAGAAAAGAAAACAAATTTCAATAAAATATTATTACGCTTACGTTTATCGAACAGTCGAGACGAGGCGAGAAGCGAAGCAACGAAGAGGGAGAGGGAGGCAGAGACGGAGCGTGTATCTTACAGATACAGATACTCTCGCACAGAGGCCAAGTGTTCATTCGATAGTCGCCAAGCGTTATAAATAAACCATATCCATCAATTGCTTAACTCAAAACAGCGCTAAAAGATACAAAGATACGAGAGACTCTCGACTCGCCTCTATGTCTGTGTATGTGAGATACAGATACAGATACAGATACAACCACAGCAACAACAGCAACAGCAACAACAACAAACGGCACCCAAATAAAAACAACAATAAGAAATACGAACACAACAAGCAAGCCAAGAAAATCGACGCTGACGTCGCTTCGACTGATAAAATGTGTATGAAAACAACAACAACAACAAATACAAACACAACTACAACAAAGCGCAGCACAAAAGAAAAAAATCTCAAAGTATCTGCCGACTGCGACGTCGCTGCCGCTGCCGCTGCCCCTGTAACTGAAACTGAACGAACATCGAACCACCGAGCGACGTCGTCGTCGTTGTCGTTGATTTTCTTCTTTCGCTGCCTTTTTTTTGTGTTATGCTGCGCACACACACACACGCAAACACACTCACACTCACACACACACACACACTCACACGTACAGTGCAGTGCTGCTTCTTTCACTTTGTATGGGCAGGCAGCCAAAGCACTCAGCATAATTTTTTGCACGCTCTTTTCTCCAAACGTTGCTGTTGCTGCTGATTATTTTGCCAAACATCTGCGGGGCAGCAGCGACGCCGGCGTCGACAGCGCAGCGCTGCTCTCGACTTGCACGTGGAAAGGTGTCTGCCTCTAACCAAACAGCAGCAGCAAAAGCAGCAGCAGCAGCGGCAACAGCAACAAGAGGAACAACAAAAGCAAGCATCGTCAAGCAAAGTTCATCGTTTACTGCCAGCCGCCGTTGCCTCTGTCACCTCCTACCTCTCTCGACGCTTCTCACGCATTTTACTAGCATAGGCAGGCGTAGCCTCAGCACCACCCCACAGCAATAAAAACAACAGTTACACAGTGCCAGTCGACGTCCTCTCTCTCTTCGTTCACTCTTATCCCCAAACACACACACACTCTCTGGCTCTCTCAGTTTTTACGTTTGCCGAGGCTGAAATGCGCAACATATTTTGTGACTGACCGACCCGACGAACGAAGAGAGCGACCGACCACCCGACAAAGAGACGAACAGCCGAACGAACTAACGAAGCGACCGACTGACTGTGTGACTGTCTGACTGGCATTGGCCACCCACCACCCACCGCCTCGTTGCGCCTTCTGCTCTCTGACAGTGCCATTTTTTTTTTTTTTTTGCTTTTGCTTTACCCACTACTATTTTCACGCTGCTGCTGCTGCTGCAGTTGCTGGCGCTCTTTGCTACATAATTGATTTTAGTGCTGTGCTCTCTCATTCTCTCTGTTGTTGTTCCTGCTGCCTGCTGCAGTCGCTTGTTGTTGCTTTTAGTGCCGCAGTTACTTTTAGTGTAATCTCAACAGTTGCTGTTGCTGCTGCTGCTGCTGCTGTTGCTCTTGTTGTTGCTGTGAATATTCTTCCAGCAGCAGCAGCAGCAACTTCTCCTTTTGCATCTCCCCTTCCCCCGACCACTTACCGCACACAATGTTTATGCTTCTTTTTGCCACCCATTTGCCTCCTTCTTTAGCGCTTTCGTCGCTTGTTGGTGGCTCTGGGTTTGGTTTTGTGAAAACCAGATTTTTGTCGTTTTATGCATTAAATTGTTTTTACAGCCGCGTTTTATATACAGGGTGTGTCATAGTTTTCGTTAATAGATTAGGACTAGATTTATTTTATTTTATTTTATTTTTTTATTTTATTTTATTTTTGATAATTTATTTGTATTGAAAGTATAAATAATGAAACATAATATTTTGAATACATTATTACAGTATAATTTCCTTATGCTAAAATGCATCCAATTGGAAAATGGGATATACTTTAGTATCTTAAAATCAAAGAGATAATAACTGGGACTCTAAGCATTGTTGCTTACAATTATAAAATTAAATATTTTTGAAAATTAATAGCACAAAGTTCCCTAAAAAGTGTTTTCCAAAAATGAGAATTAAAATGTTCAAGAATTTGAATGATTATTGATTAAATTAACAAAAAAAATTGAAAATACTGATTTGCATATTCTGTTATTTATGCAATAAATTAATAATTCAGAAAATTAATTTTTCTGAATTTAAAATTAGCTTAAAATCTTGTATCTTGTACAAGTATCGCACTCTAAGTTTGTATTTATATTACGTATACACCCTGTGTAGTGTGTCACCCTGTGATATAACAGAAAAACAGCATTGCGACTAACTGCGATCACAGCGAATACAACAGCTGTGCTGTAAGCGAGGAATGTGTCATGCCTTCCAACTGAATCACCCTGTATGCGGTTGCCCAGCTCACAGTCGCAGTCGCATCGCAGTCGAAGTCGCAGTCGCAGTGACAGGAAGGCACAACACAGGAACACACAACGCACATAAGCAGCCCATGACACATACACAATGGCCAGAGGGGTGGGGGTTGGGGGGGCGAACAAACGAACGAACGAGCGAACAGAAGTAACGACAACAACAACAACAACAACAATGGCAGCAACAACAACAAGCGACGCATTTACACAGATACGGATACAGACACTCGAACCTCCCTCGCCTCCCTCGCACACAGCAACGACGACGGCCTACAACGCAATACACTTCCTTTTACACACACACATTTACAAACGCATACACCTAGAGTGTGAGTAAGAGAGGCAACACACACATACATACTGACGAACATTACCCAAACCCAAAGGCATAAGCATAACCCAATGAAGCTGCCATCATCGCACAACTGTCGACGTTTATTGTTCTTGTTGTTGCTGTTGTTGTTGTTGGCACTCGAGAAGACTTCCTGCGCCAGGACGGCTGCGTTTCCTTCTCGCATTGAAATTATGACAAGCACTGCCAAAAATCGACGTCGAGCAGACAACACACAAACACACGCACACACAAAAATACAGCATGTTAAATAAAATAAAACATAATTTTATGCCAAAGCAACAAACACATTAACACTGCCAGCCAGAGGCAGCGCTAGCAGCAGCAGCAGCAGCAACAGCGCAGCACAGCGACGTCGACGTCATCAATAAATCGCACGACCAACCAAGCGAACGACCCACCAAGCAACCAACCAACCACCCACCCACCGCACAAAAGCTTACAAGCCACGCACACATACAGCTTTCTCTCTCTCCATCACTCGCTAGCTCGCTTACTCTCTATGTGTGTCTTGCTCTCTCTCTCCCTCTCTCGCACTCTTTCACTGCCACCTCCAACAACGGCGCTGCGCTCGTTTGTGTTTTGAAAATTTAATCTCGATATGGCAACAAATATGCTACAATTTCATTGAGATGAACACCCGATACGGATACGCGTCGCAGCCAACAGAGCCGAAGAGTGGCCAGCGACGAGTTGAGCCGAACCCGAAACCGAAACCGAAGCCGAGCAGTAGCCGCAGCCGAAGTTGAAGCTGCTCTGCTGTTTGGGTATGCATTTAATTCGCAGTGAATTTCTCACGCTGTGCAGCTGCTGTTGCTCTCAATGTATGTGTGTGTGTGCGAGAAGTGTAGTAAATACACTACTACATTTTTCTGTGCTAATTGAGTGATAAATTGGGAGTGGATTTTGGGCATGACTCGACTTTGCCGAGAGCACTGCACGAAGTGAGCGTGAGCGCGTGAAATGAGAGCATACATGTATGACAGACAGAGAAAGAGAGAGAGAGGCCACCACAAGAGAGCAGAAGTAGGTGTTTGTGTGTAAGTGTGTGTGTGTGTGAATGTGGAGTGTTGTGTGTGCGGCAATTGATATGCTCAGATTAAATTGTTAAATGTTTTTTATTCGGGTAATTAAAGTATTTCAATTTTGCGGCCACTCGACGAAAGCAATGTTTGAGTGTGTTTGAGTATTTTTGTGTGTTGAGTGTGTGTGTGTGTGTGTTTGAGCATATGGCATGTTTATTTATTTATTTATGCAGTGTTAAATTAGATAATTCGTTGATTATATTTTGTGACTGTTTATGATCATTTTTTATTGATCACTTTTTTTTTGCAAGTTAATTGGGTTGAGTATAATGTCAACGTTTAAGCAACAATTAATTTGCATTTTAATAACACTCAATTTGCATATGTAAGCCGCAAAAATATCGAATGAACAACAAAAAAATTGCGCCCCTGGCGACCGTAAATCATTCAAATATCAACCACAAATCACAACAATTAAGACAAATGTGCTGAAAAATCTACTTAACGCTGCCCACTCACACACACACACACATGACGTATGAGCGATGTGCGCCCGTGTGTGTGTGTATGTTTGTGCTTGTGCCTATCAAACGCTTTCAAAACAAACCCAATAAATGTCACAAAAAAGTAGTAGTAAAAGTAGTAGCCAGAAAAGTAGTAGATTCTACTACTCTTTGCGCTGTACGCACGCAAAGAAGTCAAACAAATTGACATACGTATAATTATTATTTTACTTAAGTGCTCGCGCGTCGTCGCCCCTTAACAGTCAAATGAATACCAAACACAGCGACCTGAAATAAATCAAGCGCGCGCGAGCGAGCACACAAACCAAATAGTCGAACGACAGACAGAGAGAGGGCGACAAAGAGAGCGTGAACTCAAGAGAGCCGTCAAACTGTACCAACGACGACGACGACGAACTTGCTCGTTCTCTCGTTCGTTTGCTCGTTCGTTCGTTCGGTTTATGTCTGCCTCTATGTGTGTGTGTGTGAGTGTGTGTGTGGGTGCGAAGGTAGCGCCGCCATCGCAGCAGCAGCAGCGACAGCAACAGCAACAGCGACGACAGCAGCGGCAGCGGCCATCGCAGTCGAACAGTTTCCCGTTCAGTCAGTTTCGAGTCGTGCCACGGTCAGCGCTGCCAGCCAGCTTCAGTTCCTTTCTGGCTGCCGTCGAATGTTGTCGTTCGGTTGAAACACGCGCACCCGACAAGCACACACATAACAAACAGCAGCAGCAAAATCAACAACAAATCAAAGAGAGACCACGTCAAAAAATTATTGTTGGAATTTATTTCGAAAATAATGAGAAGTTTTTTTACACACACAAGATAACATCAAAAAATGTAAAATTATTGAATTAACAATTCAAACAGTGAAGTATTCGAAAAGTGTATTAAACAAAAAAAAATTTAAAAACAAAACAAAGAAATTATCAGTTAAATGAAGATAAACAAATTACAAGTTCAAGTGACAATTCGAACAAACAAGAAAGCAAGTGACAACAAAAAACAAACAACAACAAAAAAAACAACAATCAACAAGCACATTTTGTGGATTAAGTGCTATAAAAAGTTCCTGTTGCAACTCAGCAAAACATCAACAAACGAAAACAACAACAACAACAACCAACTACAGCAGCAACAACAGAAACTTGGATTACTACAACAACAGTATTACAACACAAACAACAAACAAACAAACAAGCACAACAAGTGAAACAAAATTAAAATAATCAAAAACAAACAAAAAATCAAGTGCAAACAAAAATTATTTAAAAATTTTGCTAGCAACCAAAAAAGAAAGAAAGAAAACAACAAATTGGGAAAACTTGTGCAACACATAAAACAAAAAAAAAAAAAACAAAACAGACCTAAGAAATGTGAAAGCGTAACAAACAACAACAAAAGTGAAAGAAAAAGTGCACAAAAAATAAAGGTTTAAAAATAAAAATTCAAAACAAAGTTGAAATAAACTTTGGCAAAATGTCGCTGAACCTTTGAAGCAACAACGAATAACAAAAGAAAACAGTTGAAACAAGCAACAAACAAACAAACAACAACAACTCACACACACACACACACAGTGGACACAAGTGTGTGTTAGATGCCCATGTATTTGTTGATGCCATGCAATTGATTGTTGACAAAATTCCCATGTATTCCAAACAAACAACGAAGCGCAATTCCAAAAAGTAAGTTTCAATTTTTACCAAAACAAAACAAACAAAGAAGTAAATAAATGATAAAAAGTGCAAAATAAATATCAATGTAATCGAATTACGATTAATTGAAAATTAAAAACGAATTCTGAGTGCAAAAGTGAGAGCAAAATAAACAAACAACAAACTGATAACAAGCAACAAACAAACAAACAACAACAACAACAGCTGCTGACTTCTCTCCACTTCTACTTCTTCCTCTTCTTCTACCACTTACACCACCAACAACAACAACAACAAGCGCAATAAAGCAAAACTTAGGTAAAATATCTAAAAATAAATTCCATTTAAAACAACAAACAAAAAAAAAATAACTTTGCCACTTTAATTTAAATCATAAAATTATTAATATCCCCATTAATAATTAATAACAAATAACTGTGCAAATGGCAAACAAATTTTGTGTATTTCTTTATCTAGAAACTCTTTTAATTGTTGTGCTTTGAAAGGAATGTGCTTTTGTTTTTAGATATTTTATTGTAAATTTTTGTACAAATTATGCTTTGTTTGTTGTAGACACAAAAAACAAAAATCAAATTAAAAATCAATTTTAATATTATACTAAAAGTGACAAATTCGATAACAAAAATTCCAAAAATTAAAATATTTGTAGTTACATTTTGGGAATAATCAATTGAAATTATGCCTAAAATACTAAATTACAAATACCAAAATACCATAACTTATTTGTTAGCTTGTAAATTAAGAAAATACCAAAATACCATAACTTATTTGTTAGCTTGTAAATTAAGAAAATACCAAAATTAGCTACTTAGTTTGTAAATTGTTTTTCTATAAATACTCTTATAAATAGTTCTTAAGTATTTTCACAATTTCAAGTGTGTCATCGATGTGTGTGATAAATACATTTAATTTTTGTTTTATCAGTCTCGCGTTAATTTTTAATCACCCAGAAATTGTTTTTAGATTGTGAAATTGTATAATTGGAATTAACTAGAAATTTCAAGAAAATTTATTTATTTTGTTGAGTTTCTTATTCGCCCCTCGTAAACACATCCTCGCATCAGCTGTGATGGAGTGTGTCTCTCTCTCTTTCTCTCTCACGCACAGCTGACCCATAATTGACTCTCACACACACACAGACAGACAGAGAGACAGACACACACACACAAACACAGACTCACCTCAGTGTTTGCACGTACGCCACAAGTCGAAGAGAAGTGAAGAGAAGTGAAGAAGCAGAAGCAAACACAATTTGTTCTGCGACTTCTTCTTCTTCTTCTACTTCTACTTCTTCTTCTTTTCGACCTACTGTTGTTGTTGCTTTGTAGCTGTAGTTTTTCCTCAGCAGTTTTTCCATTGAACTATTTTCGTAGAAGAATGAAAGAACATTTTTTTTCCCGCTACACATTGTCAGTCGTTTTTTTTGCTTTTGTATCGGGCAAAATGGGGGAGAACAGAGAGAGAGAAAGAAAGAGAGGGGCCGAAAGTGGAAAAGAAAAAAAGGTCAAACCGAACGAAGCATTACAAACTCGTCTCATCTGGAATTGGGATTGGGTCCGTCTCTCGTTTTCTTCTTTTCCGTTCTTAGAGTCTTAGTTTTTTTTTTGCCTACCTACGTTTGCTGTTTTTCTCACATGCCACGCATATTTTTCCCTCCACAACAATGAAACCAAAGACGCTTGTAATTCATCAAGAAAATGCCGGCACAGGTATTCAACCCATTCAACACACAGGTAGTCGAAAGTCAGTGGCAAAAGAAAACGTTTTGTATCTTAAAGATACAGTACAATCTATACTAAAATGCTAACATAATGCATATCGTCGTCATCATATCGAAAAGCGATGCGACACATCAATCAACCACCAAGGCAACCAAATCACAACCCATCAACACACAACACAATATACAAAGGCAACGCGAGCAACCACCGCACAAAAGAGTCGCCAAAAATTAACAACAGCAGCGAAAAAAAATAACAACGAAAAGAAAGGACGACAAAGTAGCCGTTTTTACCTCCCCGAAGGACTTCCTGTTGTCGATTCTGTTTCTGCCTTTGGCAATTTTCACACGGGAAATAAAAATGCGATACAATAAGTAAATGGGCAGAAAAACAAAACCTAAACGCGGAAAACCATTTGCAAATCGCCAAAGCAAACGCAAACGCAAAAAAATCAAATATAAACAACAGCGAACAACCCCCCGGAGAATACCTCGAGGTGCAATTCGAAAAGATATATAGGAAAAGAGAGAGAGAGAGAAGAGGAACGCTTCATACTCTCATTAACCCCAGAGAGAAACAAACATTCGCAGCCATTTATTGCTTTATCGAAACAGAGACCGAGACCGAGACCGCGTGCACTTATGAAAAATGCCTCTAATAAGTGCACAGCGTATTAATAAACCCATCAACCCTTGATATACGATCAACACACATATATCTACACGTTACACGTGTAAATGAAACCACCCCATTTAAATACAAAATATATTTTTGTGGGCCTACTTTTTAACCCCCTTTTTGTACTTTACGTTGTGAAGGTCAACGCTTGTCTCGCATATCTAATTGCAAATTTCGATTTGATTAGGCATTAATGGGTTAAGATTCTGACTTTTGACTCTCTGCATTTTACAACACTTCTCTTTTTAAAAGGTGCTCAAAACGAATAAATAAGTCACCTGATTAAAATCGATTTGATTGGAGATTAATGAGTTGTACTTTTTCAACACTCATTTTCGAATTGATCTCGAAACACCTTAAAAAAAGATTTCATTGATCAAGTTAAATCTTGACTTTTTGCGTTTCATAACACTTCTATTTTGAAATGATCCTCAAAACAACTTAAAGCGATTGATTTGATTAGAGATTAATAGGTTGTCGTTTTTCAACACTTATTTTCAAATTTCATTTGATACGGCATCAAAGGGTAAAGAGTCTGACTCTTGACTCTCGGCGTTTTACAACACTTATCTTTCTCAATGGTCGTCAAAACATCTAGCAAAAGTCACCTGATAAATGTCGATTTGAGTAGATATTAATGAGTTGTCGTTTTCAACACTTATTTTCGAATCAATAATCAATTAAAGTCTGCCTATTGACACTTGGCGTTTCACAACACATCATCTTTTAAATGTCGTTTTCCAACACTCATTGTCGAATTGTCCTCAAAACACTTTCAAAAAAGACTTAATTAAGCATTAATGGGTTAAGAGTTTGACTTTTGACTCTTGTCATTGTTCAACACTCTAAATTGACCTCAAAACACTTTATTGAAAATATTCCACCTTTTAAGTTTTGTCGTTTTTCAACACTTTTTGTGTACTGTCCTCAAGACACCTGATAAAGAGCGATTTGATTAGGCAATAATAGACTAAAACCTTTTCCTTTGACTTGTGTCGTTTTACAACACTCTTTTTCTCAAAACACCTCAAAAGAAGTCACTTGATAAAAAGATCCTAACTTAATATATGACTCATTGTTTTACAACACTCTTTATTTTTCTTTTTTGAAACTGTCCCCAAAACACCTTGAAGAAGTCACATGATAAAAAGCGTTTCCCCCTCCTAAAAAACAAAAACCACCGAAAAAACCACACACAACGAAGAAAAAAAAAACAAAATATACGTTTAACGACCCAATTAAAAGGCAACCAGCATTGATATCAGAGCCTCAATACATTCGCATAGATATTGTATAGTAAAATGTATGCTTAAAACGGAAAAACAGAACTCAGAAAAACCAAAAAAACCTAACCGAAGTACGAGAACAACAACAAAAAATATAAATAGAAACCAAAGTTGTTGTCAGAGCCATAGATAGCACTCAGCACAAGTTTCAGTTGCACACGAGAAATCAAAGGTAACCAAAAAAACAACAAAAAAACGCACCTTATCAGCACAACAACAACGACGACAAATTATGGAGCAAAGTGCTGTTATTTGCCTCAACCTGACAGACAAACAGATCGTAGCGTCCATTTTCGATTCGTACAATTCGAAACAATGGAAATTTATATGGCACTTTTGGTTCGGGTTCGGTTTCGGGTTCTTCTATCGCATTCCCTCGTATCTCTATCTATCTATATCTTTCCTCTCCCTCTCTGAGGTATGCAGAATTGTTGAGTTATCGCATCGCTTATCATCTGACTTCTTTCCAACACACACCAACACATGAAAAATATAAAAACCGCCCACCTACTAGCTGACGAAATGTGTGTTTTAGGCCCCCGAATACCATAGAACACCCCTCAACTATATAACGTTTATACCGTTAACGATTGAAGAGATTGTCAATCGGTTTTTTTATTTTCGTGTCGCTTTTCGATTATTTTTTTCATTTTTTTGTGAATGGAACTTTCAACTGCGGCGCGTATGAGCGTATGGCAAATATTTATGGTATTGCGATTGCGATTATAAGTATATATATTGTGAAACGAGTGCAGATTCGTAATGAACGGTGCACAAATGAATGAACAACTAAATGTGCTGAGAACTGGAAATACTTGTAATTACATTGCGCGATTAATCGAAAGTAAACAAGAGCTCCATTCGCAATTACTGCTGAGGTTAAAGTTTAACATTAACTGTTATTCTTATTACCTTAACTTTCTCTATTAAGCAAAGCTTTAAAAGTTGCAAGTAATAGTTGAAAAACTTACTTAATCATGCTGATAAGTCAATTGTGATTTAATTCTGATCATGCTCGCATATTTTGATTAAGAATTGCAGCTCATCGTTTTACGTTCAACAACATTTGCGCCTTTCTCAGCGCTTCTCATAAATTTGCAAGCTACCTCTCTCTGCGCTTCTCACAGTTTCGAGTGCCTAAAAACAGCTGCTGTTATTATTGTGTTGCTTCATCAGCTGTTCCTCGAAACTGTTTCCTTCTTCCTCATTCCACAAGTTTTGTTGGCTTTAACAATTTTGTGGTTATGTTGAAAGATTTGAAGATTTCTGAATTTATGGCACAAATTTCTTAAACAATTTCGTCTTGGGCTTGTTTTTGTTTGTTGTTTAGCTGTACTTCAGTCGACATTTTTGTGTTGCTTCAAACTGGTTTTCAAGTACGACGCCAGCGTCAGCAACAACAACAACAACAACAACGACGATGACTGAGAAGCCAGCGTCGATTTATGCGTTGAGTTTTTCGTCGTTTTTATTTGCGCTGTTGCAATTTTCGCTTTGTTTTATTTTAAAAATGTGATTTATGTATATTGTTTATGTGCTTTTGTTGCTGTTTCTCTCTCTCTCTTAAAATACTTGAGCAAAAATTATTGCAGCTTCTTTTTTTTTTGTTGTGTTTTGTGTTTTTGCACTAAGCTTTAGCTTTTGCGATGACAGTCAGCCTTCGATTTATTTTTAATGTTTATGTGTCTCTAATTGTTTATGATTTTTGCTTTTGCCTGGCGATCTCGCAATGGACGATTGTGTTTAATTGGCGATTAGATAAAAAACAACGACAACGACAACGAAAAACAAAACTAACTTTTGGATGACGCTAACGAATTATCCAATTCGTTTAGAATTCATTTCGTATATGCCACAAGGTTCTACACACCGTCCGTCGAGCGACGTTGGCATAAATTTTGTTTCAGCAAAACTGACAGATAAGATAGCAAAAGCAACCAAAAGCGACAAACTAGGCGTAAGGTGCGCAAAACTGTCGACTGATTGATAGTTACAGTCTCTACGGTGGGGGAAGGGGAGGGGAGAGGCAACAAGTGAAGAAGGGAAAGGGGGCGGAGGGCAGACAGAGAGCTGGTCTGGAACCAACTTTGTTGCTGTTGTTGATTAGCGCGTGTTACAAGTCAATGCTGCCTGTTTTTTTTTTCTTTTTTTCTGTTTCTGTTTTGTTTTTATCGCTGCACGAGCAGACAGCACCAACAGCGACAGCGACAGCCATCAAAAACCATTTGGGGTTACATCACACAAGGACAGTAGCAGCAACAACAACAACAGCAACAACACTATCGAGCAACAACAACAACGAGCGAAATGCAATTACTAAGTTGTGAAATGCATTGCACATTTTATTTATGCGTTGAACTCTGAAAAATACTATGACGCAGTTCTCCAAACGACAAAATGCTTAGTATACAGCAGCATTTAGTTGACATGTGCGCTACAGTGAACACTGCCTAAAATGAACGGACAATAGGAAAGCTTAAAAAGAAAATGTGTAGAAATAAAGGTGCAGCAAACTAATGAAAGTAACTGTTACAAAATCAAATAAATATTTTACAATTTTTGTTTTTTTTTTTTATATGTCCAAGAATAAAACAAAAATCTTTTTCTTCCAATTTTTATATGTTGAATATAGAAATGGTAAAAATAAAATGAAAATTATTATTTTTGTCTTTATTTTCTTAAATAATAAAATAAAAAATAGTATTCTTTAATTTTTGTATGCCGAAGATAGAAATAAAGTAAAAAATAATCTATTTCTTTTCCACTTTTTTTATGTGAAAAATAAAAAAAAGTTAAAATAATATAAAAAAAATATGGTTTCCCTTTAATTTTTTTTATGTTTATGATAGAAATGGTCAAAATAAAATAACAAATGTTCATATTTTTGCTTTTAATATATAATCTTTTTCATTTTATTTGTAATAATTTGAAGGTAGAAATGACCAAAATAAAATACAAAATAATCTTTTAATTTTGAATTTAGATATTCTAATTTAACAGCTTAATACTAATTTCACGTTTTGTGAAATTTACATTAGAGAAAAAAATCCCAGAAATAAGAAATTACAAAATAAGTTGAATATTTAAATTAACACTTTACATTCTTCAACCTATTTGAACAAAAAATTTTTAATAGCTGCTTTTTAAGTTGTTCGATTATCAAGTTCTAAAAACAAGCGCCAAGAAGTATGCTACGGTTATTTAAGCTTATTTGCTCTACATTTATATTAAATTGATTAAACTAAAATGCAAATATAAACACTTTTGGGCAACTTAAGTCAGATAGCAAATTTTACTACATACTGCAAAATAAGTAAATATTTTTACCTTCTTACAAACAACTTTAAATTTCAAATTAAAATTGACAAAACATTTATAACGTTGCTCCACTGTGTTGCGTATCGCACATTGAGGCACTCACACTCAGTCACACAAGTGCTAATTAGTGTCATTATATACCCAAACACACACACACACGTACACACTCAATCGCGGCGTGCAAATAAAATGCAACCCATGCTGCGTATACGCAACGTGTGCGGTCAACGGCAAAAACGTTTTGTTGCTGTCGTTGTCGTTGTTGTTGTTGTTGTTGCTGCTATTGTTTTAGTTGTCGCTGTTGTAGCTGTCTGCAGTTTACAGGTGCCGAAAATGCGCCTAACAAATTTCAGCAAAACCAACGCAACAAACAAAAAAAAAAGCCATTCAAATATTACTCATACCACATGTGGTACGCGCTGCTCACAAATCGAACAATGGCAACAGGCAAAAACAAACTTTTATGCAACCCCAGGCTGCCTCTCTCCTTTCTCCCCCCCCCCTCTCCCACCTCTTCGTTCCCCTTGGGGCACAATCGTTGCACCGCAAAACCGGCAAAACATTTATAAAAATGAATTTAAAATCGACAGGAAAATGCAACTGAGAGAAATTTCAGACAATATTTTACATAACACACAATGGCTGGAAAATGCGGGGAAAGCGGGAGAAGCGGAGAAGGAAGGGGGAGAAGCGAACTGCAATTGGCCATATAGAAATATGTTTTTGTGTTCCTTGTTTATTGTTTGCTGCAGTTTTTGTTGCATTGGATTTTTAATCAAAAATTGTGCGTTATTCTTTTATTTCTTGCCATGCGATTTTTATACAGTTGCCCGCTCTGCTTTTGCTTCTCTCCCTTTTTCTTTTGTCTTTTTCGAGGGTTGCTGTTGCTGTTGCTGTTGCGGTGGTTGCTGCGCTCGATTTCGAGTTGAGTCTATTATGCTGATTTATTTTTATTTTTATTGCAATTTATGATGAACTTCGTGCGAGAGAGTCCATTGACAAATAAATCATAAGACGATATTTACTACGCCTTTAACTGGGCGGAAAGTTTATTGGAATATTCCAAACACACACTCACACACGCACACACACACACAGCGGGCGATTTGGCGCCAAAGTAATTCACTCAAAATGAAACCATAAAAGCCAAAGTAAATCTGGGGTATGATGTCCTGTAACTTGAGGCGCCGTCTAGTTTTATGGCATCCCAGTTTTTGTTTTTTTTTGGCGTCATGCTGTTTGAGAGTTTATTTTCTTCCTTTCTCGACTTGAAGTTGCAGCACAGAAAAAAGTGTTGCATACCTGAAGGCGCCAAAAAAGGAGTGAGAGAAAAAAGTAAGAAGCAGTTGAAAATTGGAAAACATTTTTAAAGCGCTTCGCGCGGCAAATGCAATTGAAACGCAGACTATGGAAAGTGTGCATGCCCAGGGGAAGGGAAGAGTTCAAGGGGTGGAGTGGAGTGCAGCATTAAACACCCTTGAAAACAACTGTCAAACGCATTTTGAGAGGGTATCGAATGCAGTCAAACAATGGAACGTCGACGTTGATGACGAACCCGACCAAACAGCAGATGGGATGTGGTAGAGGAGTAGTTGGGGGAGGAGTAGTATGTATGTACATATGTGTGTATGTAGTAGCTGGGGGTTGGTTATGAAATGCAGCACTGCGGATGTTATTGGTTTTACACCAAATGCTGGACGAATTTTGTGATGTATGTGAGGCTTTGTCATCTCTGTGTGTGTGTGTGTGTGCAGCTCTGATGGCATTCAGTCAGTTCTTCTTTACTATCGCATGCCTGTCATGTTTTATATGCAATTTTTTTGAGGGGGGTTCGAAATATTTCACATACGCAGTGTTGGCCACATCGAAATCGAAATCGCAAAAACGAGAAACCCCTTTAATAACTACAACTACATGTCGAACTACAAACCATCATATAAATCAACTCAGTCCATTGATAGCAATGCTTATAAAGTATATTTTTGATCTCCTCCCCTCCTCCACACATCAGTTCCGTTTTGTTCCACGCACGTGTCTGACAATTTTTTACGGCTTTCTACAGTTTTTTCCCTACTCTATTTTTTTTATATTATATTTCTTCGTTTTTTTTTTTTTGCTTACACGCGCCAGCAAATGGCATCTATAAAAAGCGCACGGCAACTAACACAATAACAACAATGGCAAAAGATAAATAAAAAAAAAAAATACAAAAAACTTTTGCACTTATTTTTCAGCTTTTTTTTGTTGTTTCCCGCAGACATTTGCCAATCATGAACTCTGGCCAGACACATTGCATTTAGTAGAGCGTCGAGTTTATATTGTGCAATATTGTGTAACCTCCCTCTCGCTTCCTCTCTTTCGCACTCACACTCGTTTTCGCTGTTCAACACTGTCCATCCACACACTAATTTAGTAAGCGCCCCAACCCTAAACACATAAAAAACGCATATTTCAACAGCTGACATAATCAACCCTCCCTGTGGAAATATGAAATTCGTAAAGAAAACAAATTATTAAATATTGAAATAAAATAACGGTTGTAACTGCGACTTAAGCGCAGCTCACGCCAACTTCCAGTGTTGTGTAAGACGATCGACGATGCCCTTTCGCTTTTTCCCCCTCTCGCATCGCATTCAAATAACACGGAAATCATTGTGAGCGAGAGAGAGCGAGAGAAAAGTACATTTGTTTTATGACCGTTGCAAATTGAAGTGCGCGCAATTTACAATTAGATAGGTGAAGGGTAAGGAACGGGGGAGGAGGCGACATAGCGACAGATCAGCTGCTGCGATCTTGCACTGATTTTTGTTTTGTATGCGTTACGCTTACAATTGTTTTCTTTTATCTAATCAATAAAGAAATTTATATCTAATCAGCGTACAGCAACAACAACGCGAAGCAAAGCGCAACAGAAGCAAAAACAATAACAACAACAAGAGTACAGCAGCAGCAGCTGTATATCTGTACTCACACACACACACGCACTCACATGCATTACATATGCATACCTTTTTCACTCACTCTCCCAATGCAAATTGTTAGTCACATAATGAGGCTGAACGAAACGAAACGAAACAAAACGAGACGACAAAACTTGACGATTATTTGACGATTGTATGACGTTGTGCCCTTCGCTCCTCGCCCACTCTCCCTCGCTCGTTCACTCTCGCGCTAGACATGCCTGCAGCGCCACTCTTTCAACTAACGGGCGTTAGGCAATTTGTTTGTTTGTTTTTGTTTAACGCTACATTTAGTTGTTGCTGGTCGTTTTTTTTTTATCGCGCATACACCTTGCACTATTTGCGATCTATCTGCCGCTTGCGCTCTCTCTGTCTCTCTATCTTTCTCGTAGTTTGAAGGTTATGCTGCCAGGAAGTTGCTCATAACTGTAACTAGCTGGTTAATAACGTTGATTGCCATATACTCGTATATTAATATTTGCATACTCTACAAATGGTTCGCCTTGAAGCATGCCACATTACTCGTTACTCGTAACTCATTATCAATCCTTTGCTGTCCAGTTTTCGCTCTGTGACCTGCTGACCCGCATTTGCAGCGCCTTCACTTTACTTTACTCATTGCTTTGCTTTTGCTTTTGCTCTGGTTTGTTTTGTGTGTGTAGCATTCGCCGCACTGCTCACACCAACGCCCTCGCAGCACTTCGCCGCAGTCGTTCTATCTCGTTCTAGCGGCCGCACTCAACTCGAGCGATTAGTTGGACTCAATGCTAATTTATCGTCACAGTCGCTACAGCGGCAATCACAGGTTCACTCCACTGCTCTTCCACCTGGCTCCCCCTCTCTCTCTCGCTCTATCTCCCCGTATTGTTCGCTCTCGTCTTGTGCCTGTCCCCTCTTTCGCCTGCTTGCTCTCTTTCGTCTTTGGTCGTTGCCGGCTCGTCATGCGATTATCAGCCAATCGCTTAGTGTGCTATTTATTTACATTTGCCATTTTGTTGTTGCTGTGTGTGTGTTCTTTTTTTTTCTGTATTTGCTTTTGTTGTGCGGCGCTGTTTTTTGTAGATGCGCAATTATTGTGAGCGTGTTACTTTATATTTCTGTATTGTTTTCTCTTTATTTATTTATTTTTTTGTTGCTGCTGCTATTTTGTGTTATTTTTTTGTATTTATTTCGTACTTTTCCAATTCGCATTGCGTTTTGTGTTTGTGTTCTCGTCGCTTCATATGCTACCATGCTATTGTTGTTATTGTTATTGTTGTTGTTGTTGTTGTGGGGCTAGCAAATATGCTTAATTATTTTTACCTTAAAAGTAGCTCCATCAAAACGCGAATGTGAAAACAATTTCAATGGAATTGTGAGACGAACATCGCCATTGCTTTGTTTATACCAACGAGGGGGGAAGAAGGGTTAAGAGGGGTGATGGAGAGGGGCAAGCCCTGAGCCCATTTGACATTTTAGGCATTTAAATGTCAAGAGAGAAGAAGAGCGACAAGTGAAGCTAACAAAATGCAATTCGAAAAACACAAACAACAAACGAATAATGATGTTGTTGTCGTTGTTACTGCTGTTGTTGTTGTTGTTGCTATTTGCTGATAATGATGACGAGAGCATCGTGAGCATAAAGCTGACATCATCATCGCCACAAAAGTGTCCCCATTAGAAGTAAACGAGTTGACAATTGCAAATCTTCGCAACGCGATGATTATTATCCATTGGAAAACATCAGAAAACATTCACAAAAGTGGCACACACACACACACACACTCGTATACACACACACACTCTCAACTGACTCACAGCATCCATTGAAATCTTTGGATTTATTTTTATAACAATCGCCGAAGATTTTACTTGGAATTATGCGCAATGTGCAAGTCGATTAAATGCAAATAATTAGCTATGAAATTCTTTTGAAATTATGTCGAGAAAAATGCTCTATTATTTTGCAGAATTTTGCTAATGGCTTTGATAAATTCTACAAAAGAATTTTTCTCGTTAAACTATAATACTCTATAGAAATCAATATAACATTTACACAGATCTTTTATTTTATCTTTATGTTATCATTTTTAAAGAGAAACTAATCATAAGTCATGGATCTTAAGTTCTGCAATCCAATTATTTGATGATAATATGATACTTCTGAGTATTAAATTATCACACTTTATATAGAAGATGTGGATTTTGTTGATTCTGAATAAGATATCAATAAATTCTCTTGTATTTGTTATGAGAAATAAATTAAAAATAGTTTAATACTCTGTATACAAATATAAAATATATATACTCTGCTCTTTATTTTTCATAATACAAACTTTTCAATTATGAATTGTTTTATTTATTTCTGGAATTTACTCAAGTTTCTTCACTGTATCAGCCACCTGTTGCTTCTTCGCTTTCAATCTTTAATCTTTTCCCTAACTGTCGCTCTCGCTCTCTAAAAAAAACTCTCGCTCTCTGTTGACAGCTTTCATTTCGGTTTGACTCTCAAAATTGGAAAGCTTCATTAGAAAACTGTGAAACAAAATTACTTTCGCGTTAAAAACTCGATAGAATTGTCAGCTGAGCGCTGTTCGGATCGAATTTATATACTATATAAGATATATATCATAAGAAAATCATGTGGAGTGCTTATCCATGGGCAACAACTAATCCGAATTATTATTTGATCTATGATTATTGCAGAAAAAATGATGAAATGAACCAGCAGGCGGGCTCCTCAAGGGCGCCAGCCACAGGGGGCCAAATCTCACCGCCAGGTGGCAGCAGCAACAACAACAACAACAGCAGCAGCAGCAGTGTTGTCGATGCACAGCAACAGCAGCAACTGCAACAACAGCAGCAGCATCAGCAGCAACAACAACAATATTACAATCAACAGCAGCAACAGCAATACCAGCAACAGCAACGCGAAAGTTTTTTGGCTTATCAGCAGCAACAACAACAGCAGCAGCAACAGCAACAACACCATCAGCAGCAGCAACATCCGCAACACCATCAGCAACAGCAGCAGCATCACCAGCAACAGCAGCAACAACGCTCGGTGGGCGGCAGCAACTTTATGCTGGGCAATGAGCTCGTCGGCGGCGACAGCCTGCGAAGCCTGAACAACACCTTTGGTCCCAACTCGGAGTTCACATCGCTTGGCGGCAGCAACTCGGCCAGTTCACTCGGTGGCCTCAGCTCCTCGAGCGGTCCAAGCGTCCAAGGCCAAGGCAGCGGAGTCGGTGTCGGCGTTGGCGTTGGCGGTGCTGCTGGTTACCCGAATATGGTCCAACAGCAACAGCAACATCACCAGCAGCAACAGCAACAACACATGTCCAACATGGATGCCATGGGTGGCTACAGTCAGGTGATTATCAATTTAATAACTCTTTTCAGATAGATTATGAACAAAAGCTAAAGAAATTTCAATTAGTGATTTTATATAGAGTTGGAAATTTGAATTTCATAGTTTCCAACAAATTTGAATTATTGAAGAAATATTAAATTATTGAATTATTATTATTATTGACTCTATATTGAGTCAAAAGTTGAAAGTTTGAATTCCAATTTGTTAATTAGTATAGTTTAAATAAAACTTTAATTTCATATTTTTATAGCAATTTGAATTATCGATTTATAGTAATATAAAGTTAACAGTTTTAATTCCAATTTGTTATTTAAAATAGTTTAAGTGCTTCAATTTACAAAACTGCAGCCTTATTGCACTACCAACTTTAAAGAAATAAGTTGTTTGAAAATGTCAGCCTCCTTGGATTTACCATTTGATTTACAAATTAACGATTCAAGCATTTTGTGAGGATAACTTATAGATATTAAATTATATCATATTTTAAAAATTTAGAAATTTGATAAACTTAAGCATTATTGCCTAAACAAACTTTGTAAATTATGTTGTGTGAAAATTGCAGCCTTTTAGGATTTACCATTCTATGTGCAAATGAAGAATTCAGTCAGTCAGTGAGGATAATAACAAATGTTATAACATTTTATAGTTATAGTTGAAAATTTAAAGAACTTGAGCCTTATTGCTTAATCTCGCTTTGTTAATTATGTTGTGTAAAAATTGCAGCCTTTTAGGATTTACCATTCTATTTGCAAACGAAGAATTCAGTCAGTCAGTCAGGACAATAACAAATGTTATCTTATTTTATACTTATTGTTGGAAATTTAAAGACCTTAATAGCAATCAAACTTTTTAAACTATGTTGTGTAAAAATTCCAGCCTCGTAGGGTTTACCCTTCAGAACAAAGAACTTTACATATATAGATATTATCATACTTATATAACTCTATAACTAAACAACTTTTTTCTCCCCTCTCTCTTTGACAGATGGGCGGCGGCATGCATCCCAATGGCGGCATGATGGGCAACGGCAATGGCCAATACATGAATGGAGGCGGTCAGGGCGGCTACAACGGTGGCCAAGGGGGCATGGGCATGGCCGGCATGGGCTACGGCAATGCAGCGGCACAAAGACATCATCAGGTGAGTAAGAATGTCGGATGACTTCATGGCAGCTGCAGCTGCAGCAATCGTCTCTAGTCTTCAGTCTCTTCAATCTCTGCCAGCTGTTGACAAATCGCAATTTAGTTGGAGGCCAAATGCATCTGCCAATAGCTTTCAATCGCTTAACAATACAAGTTGTTTTCCAAAATTGAATCGAAGTCGCAATTCAATTTGGCATTTTCAATGAGTGACAAATTCGCGCTTAAAGAGTGAAAGGGAAGCTCAGCTACACTGGAATGATTTTTGTTTTCATTACTTAGGGAGGGGTTTTAGATATATGATGTAAGAATTTATCCCTTAAACAGAAATAACCGAAATGTGCTGAAATTTAGTTAATTTATAGATTACATCATTGACTTCAAGAATTAGGTTTAAAAATTAGTAAATCTTGAATTAAAAACAGTTTCTTAGAATTCTTTCTTAATATATAATATATAGTAGATTAGAAATATAGTTCTACGTAATTGATTTCGAGAAATACTTTTATGATTAGCAAATATTGAATTAAAAACATTTTCTTAGAATTCTTTCTTAATATATAATATGGTTTAGAAAGTTGAGTTTAGTTTAGTTTTTTTTAATCTCAAACACATAATTACTTGCAATACATTTCCGCCTGCAAGTCGATGAGTTTCGCAACAGTTATTGACAGTCAAAACCCGGATCATGCTTCTCTAGGCAGATACAAAAGTCAGATCAGCTCATTTAGCTATAACTATCACCCATTTAACGAGCTGCCTGGCTGGCATAACACTCGTCGTAAAAACCTCCCGTATATAGACGGCATATGGACAAGGTCACTCCCCAACCCAATGCATGCATAATCGCAAAACAGAAACGAATGAGGAGATAGACAGATAGAGAGAGCGGGTTGGAAGCGGGCGAACCAATTACGAAAGATGCAACTACTTATCGAAGCGACAGGTAAAAATCTCTCGCCCGATTTTATGGCTCAACTTGGTGTCGCACTTTGCCTCGTCTTCGGCTCCAACGCGTGCTCGGCTCGTGTTCGGCTTATGTGCGGTTCGTTCGGGTTTGCTTAGGTTCGGTTTGGGTTTGGGTTTCGGTTTTGTGCCGTGACGTCTCTCAATGCGCTTTCAATAACAAACTTAATTGCTTGCACGCTGTGAGCAAAGTGCGGTTGTAAAACGGGGAGAAGCGGAAGGGGCGACGCGCTAAGCTAATTAGTTGCCTGCCAAGCGCAGCTGTTTGATAGCTAGATTGTTCTCAGGCATACTGTTCCCAGACGAAACTGTTCCCATTGCAATTTGAAATGTTCTGGATGTATGTAACTCTGACTGTTGTCACTTAAACATTTACTGATGCGACTGTTCCCACTTGAACTGTTCCCACTCCAACTGTTCCCACTCTAGCTGTTTGCAATCAGACTGTTCAAGCTCACCCCCAAGATATTCCAGCTCTAAAAGTTATCAGTGAACTTGGACTGTTCCCATTCTACATGTTCCCATTCTGACTGTTCCCACTCTAACTACTCTTACCCAAACTGCTCTGGCTCACACTTTAGATGTCTTAAATCTAAAAGTCCCCACTTGAACTGTTCCCACTGTGTCTTTTCTTCCTTCAACCTCAACTCAACTCTAATCCACACCTCTTGATCCTCTTCTCCTTGCAGATGTCACCCATGAACCACATGCAGAACATGTCAATGGGCCCCGGCGGCAGCATGCCCGGCATGCAGATGGGCGGCATGAATCCCATGGCCAAGATGCAGGGCATGGCCAACGGCGGCTACTCGCAGCAACAGGGACCGCCGCCGCAGCAACAGCGCCGCATGACGCCCTATCCCCATCCGCAGATGCACATGGCCCAGAAGCGTGCCGGCGCTGGCGTTGGCGGCGGTGTCGGCGGCATGTATCCGAATCCCGCCCAGCAACAGCAGCCCAATCCGCAGATGTACGGCGGCCAGCAGATGCATCCGGGTGCCGGCGGAGGAGCCGGAGTCCCGCTGCCGATGCAGGCGGGCGCAGGCAATGGCTATGGACGAGCTGGTCCTATGGGCGCTGGAGGCGTGGTCGGAGCTGGTGGCGCTGGCGCCTATGGACGCATCTCGGCACCCAACGGTGGCCCAGTGATGAGTCCCGGTGGCGGCATGATGCCCATGGGCGGAGCGGGCATGGTCCCCGGCGGTCCAGGTGGCTGCATGGGACAGCAACGCTTTGTACCCCAGGCGGGCGGAGCTGGTGTCGGCTATGGCGCCGGTGGGGGCGGAGGAGCAGGCGGCATGGGAGGAGCGGGCGCGCATCAGGCGCAATTCTATCCTGGCGGCATGGGCGTGGGCGCTGGCCAAGGCGGCATGTGCCCGGCTGGACCGGGCGCCGTTGGCAGCACCGGCAATCCCTACCAAAATCAAGGGTGAGCTCAAGAGAAGGAAATTCATATGATGCAGTTACTTATTGTACTTCTTTTCTTGTTACAGTTTCCAGCAAAACTATCAGCACAGTCCAGTTCCTGGCAATCCGACGCCACCTCTGACGCCGGCCTGCAGTGTGCCCTACGTCAGCCCCAATCCGGACATCAAGCCTCCAATGGACAGCAGTAAGTTCAAAAAGATTTAATATACATATTTTACTTCTATGTTAGATATTAAACATAGTTATTCTAGTAATAGTAATAATAACATATCTTTACCCTGCAAAATACCCTAAAAGATCATTGTCTATATAATCTCATCCGTCGTTCTGTCTGTCCGCATGTTTGAAGACTTAGATCTCTCAGACTATGAGAGCTATTGCCATGAATTTTGGACACAATGTTTATGAGGTTACAAAGCAACTAAGGATTTGTTTAGAAATCCCTCACAGCTTTTATTACCTCCCTAAATTCTATTAAAATGAATATAAAACGTAACTCCAAAGCTGCACTTTTTAGTACTGAAGTTAAGTTAATTTCCATTGCTGCATTTGTACTTATTTGGAGTTTATTTTCTTCTCTTACAGGCGAAGAGATGAGACTGACATTCCCGGTGCGGGATGGCATCATATTGCCACCATTCCGCCTGCTGCACAATCTCTCGGTGAGCAATCATGTGTTCCATCTCAAGCAGAATGTCTACAACACGCTGATGTGCCGGTAAGTCAACACAATTGAAGCAACTAACCAAGTCAGGTTATAACTTTTAATCTTCTACATTCATAGCACCGATCTGGAGCTGCAGCTGAAGTGCTTCCATCAGGACGATCGCCAGATGAACACAAACTGGCCGCACACCGTCACCGTCTCCGCCAATGCCACGCCGCTCAACATCGAGCGATCCGAGAAGAATAGCACTGCGCTGCGTCCGCTCTATCTGAAGGCTGTTTGCCAGGCCGGACGTAATACGCTGCAGCTGACCGCCAGTTCCTGTTGTTGTGTAAGTATTAAACTTTCTTTCCTTCAATCTGATTTCCAAATAATTTCAACTCTTCCTCTCTTCTTTAGTCACATTTGTTTGTGCTGCAACTAGTCCATCGACCATCGGTGCGTCAAGTGCTGCAGACGCTGCATAAACGCAATCTGCTGCCACTGGAGCACAGTGTGCAGAAGATCAAGCGCAACCTGAGCCTGCCCAGCGTTGGTGCCGATGGCGCCGCCGTTGCCAGTCCCGAATCGGTGCCCGGTCAGTCGGGTCAGCAACCGCAATGCGCCAAGATCTCATTGAAGTGTCCCATCACAAAGTCTCGAATACGTTTGCCCGCCCGCGGTCATGAGTGCAAGCACGTGCAATGCTTCGATCTGGAGGCGTATCTCATGATCAACAGCGAGCGCGGCTCGTGGCGTTGTCCCGAGTGCAGCAAGTCCGCCATCACCGATACGCTTGAGATCGATCAGTACATTTGGGCCATACTCAATACGCTGAGCCACTCCGATGTGGATGAAGTGATCATTGATTCATCGGCCAATTGGCGTGCTCTCCAGCACAACGGTGGCATGCCAAATGCTCCGCCTCCAGCCGGCGGTGCACAAACACCCAATGCTGTGGCACCACCCAATGGCTCTGCGAGTGGCAATTCGAGCAGTGGCAACACTGCTGCCAATGGCAACTCCAATGGCAGCAGCAGCAACACGAGCGTCGGCTTGCCGGCCATCAAGCAGGAGCTGTGCGATGACATTGCCAAGGTTATGTCGCCGGGATCCACACAGCTGCCCACCTGGGACAATTCACAGGCGATGAGTCCGTACAACATGCACGACATGAATTCCATTGCCAATGGCAACATGATGGGCAACAACAATGCACCCAATGGCGGCCAACTGTAAGTAACACTTTAATGTCAGCTTCTTCGCAAAAACTGACTTTTTTCCTCATCTCTTTGCAGTGGCAATCGCAGCAGCTACGACAGCTTCAGCGGCAGTCATGGCGATGGCAATAATATGGCCAACAGCGATGGCGTCAACTCGCTGGATCAGCTCAATGCCATGGAGAAATCGCTCAGCGATCAGGTAAATTTTGCTACATTATAAAATAACTATTCTTGCTCAAACATTTATTGGAGTTGTTATCCGAAACATAAAGCTCTAACTTAGCTACATTCCTTTCCTTTGACATGGAATTTATAAAGTATATTTGGTATATAAACATACCATCACAATCATAAATGTAAAGACTTTATAAAATAACTATCCTAACACAAACATTTATTGAAGTTGTTATCCAAAACATAAAACTTCACCTTAGGTACAAGCTTCAGCTTCATTATTTTTCTTTGCCATGGAATATTTAAAGTGTATAGAGTATATTTTGGTATATAAAGATACCATCACCATCATAAATTGTTAAGACTTTATAAAATAACTATCCTAAACATTAAGCTTTAACTCAGGTATAAGCTTCAGCTACATTCCTTTCTATTGTCATGGAATATTTGAAGAATATAGAGTACATTTGGTATATAAAAATACCATCACAATCAAAAATGTGAAGACTTACAACCATTTTCATTATGAGAAACCCAGAAATGAACTCCCTTCTTCTATGAAAATCTTCAGCATTAAAATCAAGCATTTCATTTAAATTTCATTTCATTACAAATGCCTCATTTACCCTTTTCTTTCTACCATGAAATATCCCATAATTTAGTATTATTTATATACAAGTATACCATTACCACAATGCAGTATAAAATAACCAGATTGATGATTGATCTTAAAATATATAGATATCTTTTCATACTCCTCAAAATAAATCGAAATTAATAATAATAAAATAGTAGATTGATAATAGTCTATACAAATTGAATCAACCTAACCCCGCTCTCCTCCCTCTCTTGCAGATGCCCCACACACCACACACACCTGGTGCAGCCAATCATCCGATGACGCCCGGAGGTCCGCCCAGCGTTAGCTCCTCACACAATGAGCCGATCAGCGGCGGCACGCCCAACGCCTCCAATGGCAATGGCAACAATAATAGCAACAACAACAACAACAGCACTGGACACAATTCACCGCAGACACCGGGAACGCCAAGTCGTAGTCTGGGAAGCAGCACGAGCCTCTCGAATGCGGACAACCAGCAGCAACAATCCCAGCAGCAATCGCAGCAGGAGCAGCTGCTGAATTCCCTGATGAGCAGTCAGACACAGTTGAACGATCTGAGCGCCGAGCTGCAAAACTTTGATCCCGCCGCTGCGGGTCTCGATAACAACGGACACGATCTGAATGTAAGTCGATGAAAAGATTTATCCCGAAAATAGTTTGAAACTAAATTTCTTTCTACTTTATTTTTAGCTGCTGCAGGATATGGATCCCATGGAAATTCTCTCATATTTGGATCCACAGACAGACCTCAATACGCCGCCATCGAGTGGCAGCAGCAACAACAATGCTAACGATGATCTGTTGGCCACGTTATTCGATTAAGGCCGCCAGTGTTGCACAATGCAAAACAGCAAATGGAGAACGAATGAGAAAAATTCAGAAATGTAAAAGAAGAAAAGAAAACAAAGCAAGTGAAAAGAGAAAAGAAAAGAAAAGCAAATGGCATGAAACCATAATTGTAAATAGTATTATTAATTTTAATGAATTGTGCACTATAGCAACAAACAACAACAACAATTTTCGTTTCCTCACACATACACACACATCTACACACAAAACAACAACAACACGAAATCGAAGCAGTAAGTGCAAAATTGGAATTTTGCAGTGTTGAAAAACAATGAAATGTGATTTAAAAATTAATTAATTAAATTAATTGGCATTTAATTTAAACAAAAACAAAAAAAGCATAAAAATATAATAACAACAAACAGTCATTATACCATATAATTCAATTCAGTTGAAAGCATTACTAAAAACCTAAAAAAAAAAACAACAAAAATTTTATGAAAAATTCCTTCAATGAAATTTACGAATTTAAATGTGTAATTTTCGCTGGTCCCCCACCCGCAATTTGAACATTTTTTTTTTGTGTTTTATTTTTCGCATTGAAAATTTGATCAGGACATTTTCATACATTTGATGCACATTTAAATATGTGAAATGTTTCTTGTACAAAGTATTAAAAAGTAAAATGTAAAAGAAAGATTAAGCAAAAAAATTAATAAATACGCAGCAAAACATTACAACAAACACATTAAAGAAATTAAATACAACAACAACAACAAGTAAAGAAAAAGGGAAGCATGAGCAAACAAAAACAAAAACAAAAAAAGAAAATACAAAAAATCCCAACAATTTTATTACATTTATAAAATGAAAACATTTACATTTTAATTGTTGCATAATTTTAATTATTTTTTAATGCCTATAAAATTAATTGATTTAGCGCGGTAAACTAAACGAAATTAAAGCAAAATGGAAGCGCATAAATAAAAAAAAAATGGAAGGAAAGCGAGAGCGAAAATTTAAAATATTAAGTGTAAAAAAATTGTACTTGTAATTTAAGGCGCAAACAAACAACTATTACAAATTTAAATCAAATTTAACGCTAGACGTAAAATAATATAAAGTAAAATTAAATAAAATATAATATAAATTGTATATATCGATATGTATGTTATATGCGGCAACAACAAAACACACACAATTACAACAAACAAAAAAAAGGAAAAGAAAAAAAAAACAAAAATATGAAAAGAAAAATAATTAATTAATACATATAAATAAAAAAAGAATACGTATATAAAAAAGTATTGTTTAAAAACACTTTGGGTTTCGTTTTGATTTTTTACATTTACATTTTCTTTTTATTCCAGTTGATTGCAGATAAAGTTTTACGTTTTTACTTTTATTTCGTAAGATGTGGTTAACATGGACCAATTTTTATATAATACCCACAAGCCGAACGATTTAATGAAACCAAAAACGATATTGATATATGATCATACTAAACACATAAACAATTAAGGAAAAGAATGAAATATAAAATTTCAAAATAGCAAAATTTTTAAGCGAAATTAAATGCTTTTCCAAGTCCAAAAAAAACAAAAATAAGAAAATGAAAACGAAAACGAAAAAAGCTTAAAACAATTATTGCAAAATCTCGTCAATGTGGTAGTTAAATGAATCTCAACTTTTCTCAATGTTATATCAAAATAAAACAAATACACCATATGCTAAATTATTATATATAACGCTTATCGTCGTACTCTTATTACAAGCAAAAAAAAAACAAAATCGAAAGAAGATGAAAGTATAAAAACAAAAAAAAAATCGTAGTGGTTTCATTGTAAAACAATATTTCATAAAATTTACGAATAGCTTCGACATTTTTCTCGCTTCTACCAAAAAAATTGCTAAACAAAGAAAAACAAGAAATACTCGAAACATAATTTGGAGATCGCTTTCCTTGGGCGCCAGTGTTGCAAAACACACTTTGATCTGCAAGCGTTGCCAGATCGTGCGTCGTTTGGAAAGTGATCAACAAGGAAACGAATTGGAATCGATTCGGGGGCAAGTTGAGGCCATGGAATATGCGCAAATGTGATTTTATTCAAAATAAAATACACATAAAACGAAAAACAAAAAAATCAGAAATATTAAAATAATGAGAAAGTAAAACGAAGTAAATAAAGCACACAGATACAATTATAATTAATGACATTTTTATTGAATCGCCATTGGCTGAGCGTGAATGAGAGAACGGAGTGTGTATATACGAGTATTTACCTAACATAACATATATGAATATATAATGGATATATATATATTATATATGATTATATTAATGCTAGTTGTTAAGTTGTAATTTTAAAATGATGAAAGAAAAGCAAATACACATTAAATAATATTGAAATCAAGCATTAACTTCAACTGGGATTGGGATTGATTTTTATGGGTTTGGATTTTGATTTCGAAATATTTCTTTCCACTTTCTTTTTCTGTCCTTCTAGGTCATGAATATTAATTCCTAATTCGGAAATCATCTATATGATAAGAGGTTCATCTCTCTATATCATATCTTCATAGATATTTGCGGCTTCAAAAGCTAGATTAACCAAATGAGCCGAGACTACTTTTTAAATTTAAAAATTCGTGGATTTCTTTCCTCTAAAACACAAAAATACAATTACAATTAAATACATTTTTATTGAGTTGCCATTGGCTACACGTGGATGAAGGAATAGAGTGTGTCTATAAGAGTATTTAACACACATGTACATACATATCTATAGACATTGCCTCACTGACTCGCAAAATACATACATATGTATTATGCCTTTTTTGACACCCGTAAAAATGCACCAAAAAGACACGAAGCATTGCCTTTTAGGCATTTACTATTGCGGGCAAAATGTTTTAGATCTGTGAATTTGACGGAATTCTGAATTCAAAAAAATTATTTTATTTGATTAGTCAAAATATGCATTAACTTTTAAGCATCCTTTTGTAAACAGATAAAAATAATTGTTTCGCAACAAGCTTTAAGTGTGTTTTAAATTTTGTAAAGTGGAAAGTAAAGTAGTAGAAAAGATAAAATTCCAGAAACAGACTGATGACCATTGATATGAACTAAGGAGTTGAAGTTTAAAAATCTTATCATTTGATTTTTCATCGCTTCCGCAATTCTAAAATCTGTAAAAATCCTTCCTTGAATATCTGAGTCTCAGAGTCTCCAAATATCGATGGTGAACCAAACAGATGACTTCTTTCGGTGTTTATCAAATTAAGAGAAAAAAAACCCAAATCCATTAGGAACAAGATTTACACCTTCTTGCTTGAAAACTTTGTGTCGAACTCCGTTTTGAAAATGTTGAATAAGTGAAGAAACAGAACGTTTTTCTAGCATATTTATCAAAAGTGTTTAATAATGAGTGGATAACTACTTTAATGAAACTAATTCAGAAGACCTATAAAGATTTTGAGTTATAGCCAGAGTATCGAGACTTTTTGCTGACAGTAGTATACAATGGATAAATATATAATTTTATATATTAATGCTAGTCGTTAGGTAGTACTTTTAAATGGTGAAATAAAAGCAAATACACATTAAATAATATTGAAATGAAAGATGAGCTTGGACTGGTTGTGGGATTGGGATTGATTCCTCTCGTTTGTATGCTTCTCCTCTTCTTCTCTCCCTCAGTTCCAGCGACTTTTCTTGGCACGCTTCGGGTCCTGACTTGAAGCTCCCGTTCCTGTTGCTGCGGGCGCTGCTGCTGGTGGTGGTGGCGGAGGTGGCGCTGCAAAGACACCCGTCTCTGGCACCGTTTGCTCCCAGGTGCGATCGCTGGAGGCACGAAACTGTGAATTGTACTGCGACCGGAAAGCTTGACGCATCGCTGAATAGCGATCGGTTGCGGGTCCGGCGCCCGACAGCGATTTGCTGCTTGGCTCCGGCGCTGGTCCCTTGCTCTTGCCAATAGATCCGCCAGAGCCTCCGCTGCCACTTCCACTTCCTCCGCTTCCAGGCCGCTCACGGTAGCCCAATCCCATGAAATTATTTGCCGGCTTGCGTGCCTTGCTCTGCTTGAAGCGGGAGCTGCGAAACCAGGAGCTCTTCATGGCCAGCTCCATGAGATCGTCGGGCACCTCCTGATCGGCACCCTCCAGATTGCGCACCAAATGTCCCGCAAATTCCTTATCCTTGTCCGTCACCAGCGTATACGCATTGCCCTTCTCCCCAGCGCGTCCCGTGCGTCCAATGCGATGCGTGTGCGTATCAATGTCCCGTGCAATATCATAGTTGACCACGTTGCGTATGTGCGGAATGTCCAGACCACGAGCTGCCACATCTGTGGCCACCAGGATGTCGCATTCCTTGCGCTTGAACTGCATAATGACCTTGTTACGATCCGCTTGATCCATGTCGCCATGCAACAGCAGACAATTGTACTCCTTGACGAGCAGATTGTTGGCCACCGTCTCAGCATCAGCTTTCTTCGTGACAAACACAAGAACCGCACCCTCGGAGAGGAACTTGACGAGATGGCAGAGCAGCCAGTTCCATTTCTGCAGCGGATTGGGAAACACATACACATGCTGTGTAATATCCTGATTCGCCTCATTCAAATCGCCCTGCACGATGCGCACCGGATCGGTCAATATATCCCTAGCGAGACGTTCGATGCGTTTCTTAAACGTGGCGGAGAAGAGCAGCGTCTGGCGATCGGGACGCACATGATTGCAAATGGAGCGCACTTGAGGTTCGAAGCCCATGTGAAACATGCGATCGGCTTCGTCGAGCACCAGAAATGTGACTCGCCGCAAATTGGTGGCCTTCATCTTGACCATATCGATCATGCGTCCCGGCGTCGCAACGACAATCTCACAGCCCTGCTCCAGTGCCTTGCTCTGCTCCCATTTGGACCCACCGCCATAGCAGCAGACCACATTGATGTTGTACACCTTGCCGAACTTCTTGGCCTCGTTGTAGATCTGCAGCGAGAGTTCCCGCGTTGGCGCTAGGATCAAACCAATGGGTCCATCACCCGTACGCAGTTCCCGCTGATCCATTAGATGCGTCAGCAGTGGCCAAATGAATGCAGCCGTCTTGCCCGATCCCGTTTTGGCAATGCCAATGATGTCGCGTCCCGACAGCGCCGCTGGCACCGCTTGCGCCTGAATGGGTGTGGGCTGCGTGTATTCCGCCTTGCGCACTGACTTCAGCAGCGGCTCATCGAAACCAAAGTGGCCAAAGGAGCTGACCGGATGCGGAGGCGCAGCGCCGCTCACTTTGACGCCCAGCGTGCGACGGAGTTCGCGTACCTGCTCCTCGTCCAGCTGGGCAATGTCCTCGTGCGGCGTATAGAAGTTGCGCTCGAAGGGTTCGTACTCGATCTCGGAGTGATAAATGGGAGGCAACGGATCGATATCCTTTTTCTTGGGCGGTGCTATCGGATTGCCATCCTCATCGTAGTCGATCTCCTGATCGGATCCCTCGTCGCGCAGTCCCGCATTTGGGTTCTCCTCCATGTAGCGATAGTAGCTCTCCTCATCGTCCTCGTCATCGATGTCGCCACGCACGCCCTTCTTCTCCAGCGCCGCTGCCGACGACGCCTTCAGCTGTGTGTCTGACGCACTGGCGGCCGCCCGCACCTTCTCTTTTTCCACTTGCTTATTGATGCCGGCCATAAACTGTTCCAACGGATCCTCATCTGAATCGGAGTCCGCTTTGTTATTGTTGCCACCTGGCGAGGCACCTGGTGAGCCGGGTGCTGGTATATAAGCCTGCTCCGGCTGCTGTTGCTGCGTGGCTGGCTCATCGTCGTCGTCGAAGTAATCGTCGTCCATGTGTTGCTTGCGTTTGCCCACAAAATTCGTGGAGTTTGTGTATTGACTGATGGACTCCAGCGTGGAATAGCCATGCTTCGAGGTGCTGCCGCTGCTGGCTGCTGTTGGGCCAGTTGCTGTTGTAGCAGCCTGGAAGCCCCGGCCTCGTCCACGGCCGATGCTGAAGCCAAATCCTCCGCCTCGATTGCTGCTTAAAGCCGGCGGCGGCGGCACAGCGCTCATGTTGTTGCCACCGCTCGGTTGCTTTTTGTATGGAAAGCCGCCGCCCCCGATACCTCGGTAATTGCTCATTACGCTCGCTGCTGTCTGGCAGTGGCACTAGACAATAGGTACAAGTTGTAATCTCTGAGGCCCAAGAACACACGAACACACAAATCAATACAACATACGCGAGTTTAGAATTTGCCAATCTAGAGCATTGTTGCCAACCTTATTAGAGTTGTGCAGCCCTGTAGCTGTAAAACTGATTAACATCTCAGTGCATAGCAGCCCTGGTTAAGAAAAACTATCCCAATGAGCAACACTGGCCGCGTTATCGATAAGCGTTTATCGATTTCAGCGTCTGCAGCTTGTTGATTTTACAGTTTTGTTGTTTTCGTTTGCTCTGTGTCGTCAGCTGATGTGTGAAAATGGTTGAACAGAGTGCCAAAGATTATGCGAGAATCATACAAACTGCCGATTTGGATAGAGAAGTGAGTATATAACTTGAGACATCTATGCTTTCATCTTATAATTATCCCTCTCCCGCACTCATCCCTCTCCAGGTTAACCCACTGTGCAACAACATCGAAGACATGCTCGCCCGACTAGACGAGTTCGAAACTGTTTTGGCTTCGGTAAGTGATTGGTAATCGATTCTAAGTCTCAGTTTGATATGTGGCATTTTCTAGGTGCGAGCGGAATCCAACAGCATTATGGCCAATCATGTGAGTAGCATTCTTAACTTCAGCGATAACTTTGGCGAGCTGCGCAATCGCATCGACAAATTGGAACGATTTGTGGCCAAAGTTAACGAGAATCTCAACGAAGTCGAGAGCTCAGTTGATGTTGCTGAGCGGGAGCTCAATGTCACCGAATACAGTCTAAAGGGTCTGCTGCTCAAACCACTAAAAGCCAAATTATCCGCTGCAGATACGCTGGGAGCACAGCCATCCAGTAATCTGATTGATGGCGAATTTCAAGCGGTTCCCATCTATAAGTCTGACGAATACTTTGGCACAGCCGATGCCAGCGTCAGCACATCATCTTCATAAGTGATTTAAAAACCAATATATGTATGTTTATTACGTACTTTTAGTGTAAGTGTGCAATTAGAAAAAAATGCTCTTCTAACAAATTCATTTCGTACGTTAAATTAGTTATCCGAAGGATAAGGTGGATCCCACGGCTTGCGTGACGCTTTAGAATAAACACTGCAAATGAGGCACAAACCCATTACTAACGCCTGTAACGAAATAAAGTCTTCGTTATTAATTATAAAAATAATCTAATTTTGGAACTTACCAAGAGTTTCATTTTTGCAAATGATTTTAGAATTGATTGGAACCCTTATTGTGTGTCGCCTTTTATAGGACTTTTGTAGAAATGCGGAAAATTAGCATTTAATTTAAATTTAACACATTACGTATTTCCTGTAGTTAATCGAATTATATGAATTATAAAATTCATCATTTCATTTTTTCTATAAGTCTGACAATTTTTTTTTTGCACGGCTGATGCCAAAGTCAGCACATCTTCTTCATAAGTGATTACGAAATTAATATATGTTTATTATGCACTTTAAGTATACAAAATAATAGCTCTTTTATCAAATTAGTTTCGTACTTTAAGTTATGAAGCAACTTCACTTCACGTCCAGCGTCTAAATTCGGGATCGATGCGGTGGAGGCCAGAATATATCATCGGGGTGGATCGGCGGTGGATCATATCTGCCTTGCGGTGCGGAATAAACGCTGCAAATGAGGCACAGACCCATTACTAACGCCTGTAACGAAATAAAGTCTTTGTTATTAACTATAAAAATAATCTAATTTTATAACTTACCAAGAGTTTCATTTTTGCAAATTCTTTTAGAATTGATTGGAACCCTTATTGTGTGTCGCCTTTTATAGGACTTTTGTAGAAATGAGGAAAATTAGCATTTAATTTAAATTCGACACATTTCGTATTTCCTGTATATTGATCTAATCGATTTACCACTTCAATTAAATGTAAAACGATTGTAAACACACTGGAATGGCTAAATACAGAAACGAAACGAATATTAGTTGCTTGAATAATTTCAAACTTTACTATCCGATCGTAAGAGTTAAGTAATAGGAGTACCTCCTTGTTTTCGAAGTGCTTTTTGATACAAATACATTTTTTTCATATAAAAAAATAAACGATGTTTCACTGTTTCACGCCTCCGTGGCATGTAGCATAAGTGATGTAAATTTGAACCTACAGGGCGGAAATAATTATCTTAATATAATATATCTTATATAAAGAGAATGTCGTACGGATTTTTGAAAAAAATGATTTTAGTGATCGCTTGAACAAAAATGTCAAAATTTCACTAAAAATGTGTGCAGTTTTTCAACTAAAAATGCTGTAATCAGCATTTAATTTAAATTTAAAATCATATTGCGAGTTTCCTGTATATTGTGCTAATCAATTTAACACATTAAAATGAAAATTAATATATAAATATATGTATGTATATCGATTTTAACCCTCTCATGCCCGCCGTTGCATATACGCAACATTGACTTTACATTTAACATTTACATTTTCGTTCTTATTTATATATATGGATGGACAAATGTTGCCTAAAAGGACATACCAAAGGAATTAGAGTATCGAAGATCAGAATGAAAGATATTTAGGGCTCCTTTTAATCATTTATCGAAATAATATTTTCTATGTGTCCCCATTTTAATTTGGTCATGAAAGAGCTAAAATACAGAATCGAAACCGATTCACTTTTAGCTGCTTCGCCCTCATAATATTACTTGCTTGAATAATTTTAAACTTTATTATCTGATGACTTTAATTTGTACCAGTTTAAAAATGAACAGGAAGTGCATTTTTTTCTCATTTACATTTTCAGTTTATTCATTCAAGGAATAAATCGGTTGAACTAGGCTCCTTTCTTGGTCAGTTTTGAAGGACTATGAACAATACCTTCTCTCGCTATCACAGAATGAGGCTTAGTTGGCCTTTTAGAATAAACGCTGCAAATGGCGCACAAAGTCACAAAAATTGCCTTTAATGAAATAAGTTTGACATTAAATATATAAATTATTAAAACAGGAACTTACTAAGAGTTTCATTTCTGCAAATTCTTTGATGGAAACGCGTTTGGTGTGTTGCCTTTTATAGGACTTGTGTAATGTAGTAATTAGCATTTAATTTTAATTTACCACATCATAAATGATTATACATTATTATATAATTAGTAAACATTTACTCTTCATTTCAGTTTACATATATTGCATAAGAAGATCGCCCTATTACATTTGGAATTTGTAGACTTTACATTTTTTTATAAGCTATTTAAACTTCTTAATCACACTATTGAATTTTGATTTTGCACCTTTTATTATTTTAACGGGTTTTGTTAATATAATAAAAACAAGTAATAAAGCTCCATTCAAATGTGCTTGACTTTACGATACTCGCTACCCATTCTTAATAAAAGCTTTGAATATACCAAATTTATAGATTTGGTATATCAAGACACCATAGAGTATGAAATACATATGTCAGATTGTCAACCAAAACAGCAAAGACCCGACTACAGAAGGCAATTTCTACATTTTGTAGAAAGTTATACTTTATAATTGTTTAAATCTTACATTCATGATTATCAATAAATTTAACGATACTTTTAAGTTACTACAAAAATAACTATTAATTGTAGTGAATAATATAATAAACAAACATTATAATACAAAGTCACCCTATAAGTCGGACAATTAGTCAGCACATTAAATCCATAAGTGATTACAAAACTAACATATGTATGTTTATTACACACTTTAAGTATACAAAATAACAGCTCTTTTATTAAATTAGTTTCGTACTTTAAGTTATGAAGCAACTTCACTTCACGTCCAGGGTGGTCCATATTCGGGATCGATCAGGTCAGGTGGAGGCCAGATTCTATCATCGGGGTTGATCGGCGGAGGATCACATCTGCCTTGCGGTGCGGAATAAACGCTGCAAATGAGGATCAGACCCATTACTAACGCCTGTATCGAAAAAAGTCTTTGTTATTAACTATAAAAATAATCAAATTTTAGAACTTACCAAGAGTTTCATTTTTGCAGATTATTTTAGAATTGATTGAGAAGCTTTTGGTGGTGGCCTTTTATAGGTCTTTTGTAGAAATGCGGAAAATTAGCATTAAATTTAAATTTACCACATCGTAAATGAATAAATATTTTTAGATAATTGGTTAACATTTACGTCACATATATTGCATAACAAGATTGCCCTATTACATTTCGAATTTGTTGACTTTATTTAAGAAGATTTTCTTAAATACATTTATTAAGCACACTGTTAAATTTAGAATTTGGAATTTGAAGCTTTTATTATTCCAACGGGTTTTGTTAATATAATAAAAACAAGTAAGAAATCTCCATTCGAGTGTGCTCGACCTTACGATACCCGCTACCCATTCTTAATAAAAACAGAATATACCAAATTTATATACTGAAGAAATTTTATTATATTATATAACGAAACATAGACTTCATATGTCAATACCTTTCTACCCTTTGCGTAGCGGGTATAAAAATTACTAAGTAAATTCATTTGGGAAATACATATAATTGTTTAAGTCTTACATTCATGATTATCAATTAATTTTATGAATATATGAAATATAATGTTCGTTAGGCAAATAAAGAAATAAACATGTTTAAACATGATACATGTTTGACACTTCTGACTGTAAGGTATTGTAAAATTCGTAAATATATGATAATCAATTATTTCTATTATATATAAAAGGAAAAAGTATTCAAAAAACAAGTTGTTTGTATTTTAAATAATTTTTAATTTAGAAGGCCAAATATCCACTTTTCCACGGTTGGGCTCTATTATGTTCATATATATTTGATTGCAACCGATCATATATACATATATATATATATATATATATATATATATATATATGTATACTTTATGGAAGTACAAACCATCTGGGTGTAGAGGGAAAGAACGTCGGTGCGGAATAAACGCTGCAAATGAGGATCAGACCCATTACTAACGCCTGTAACGAAATAAAGTCTTTATTATTAACTATAAAAATAATCAAATTTTAGAACTTACCAAGAGTTTCATTTTTGCAGATTATTTTAGAATTGATTGAGAAGCTTTTGGTGTGTCGCCTTTTATAGGTCTTTTGTAGAAATGCGGAAAATTAGCATTAAATTTAAATTTACCACATGGTAAATGAATAAATATTTTTAGATAATTGGTTAACATTTACTTCGTCACATATATTGAATAACAAGATTGCCCTATTACATTTCGAATTTGTAGTCTTTATTTAAGATTTTCTTAAATAAATTTATTAATCACACTATTACATTTGGAATTTGAAGCTTTTATTATTCCAACAGGTTTTGTAAATATAATATAATAAAAACAAGTAAGAAAGCTCCATTCGAGTGTGCTCGACTTTACGATACTCGCTACCCATTCTTAATAAAAGCAGAATATACCAAATTTAAATTTACTGCGTGTCCTTATGGAATAAACGCTACAAATGAAGCACAGTCCCATAAATATCGCTAGTAACGAAATAAAGTCTTCATTATTAACTATATTCATTTATGCAAATTATTTTAGAATTGATGGAAACTTTTAGTGTGTTGCCTTTTATAAAACTTGTGTATTAGTGCTGGAAATTAGCATTTAATTTAAATTTAACACATTACTAATTTCCTGTAGCCAATCAAATTATATAATTATAATGTTCGTTAGGCAAATAAGGAAATAAACTAACATTATAATAATATACATATATTGGCGAGCAAAAGTGTTTGACACTTCTGACTGTAAGGTATTGTAAAATTCGTAAAAATATGATAATCGATTATTTCTACTATATATAAAAGGAAAAAATATTCAAAAAACAAGTTGTTTATATTTTAAATAATTTTTTATTTAGAAGAAGGCCAAATATCCACTTTTCCACGGTTGGGCTCTTTCATGTTCAAATATATTATGTACATATATATATATATATATATATATATATATATATATATATATATATATATATATATATATATATACTTTATGGAGTCGGAAAAAACTTAGCTTCCCCAATAATCGGGTGTAGTGGGAAAGAACGGCGGTGGACCAAATTTAGTGTAGTATTGCGGTGCGGAATAAACGCTGCAAATGAGGCACAGACCCAATACTAACGCCTGTAACGAAATAAAGTCTTTGTCATTGACTATAAACATAATCAAATATTAGAACTTACCAAGAGTTTCATTTTTGCAGATTATTTTAGAATTGATTGAGAAGCTTTTGGTGTGTCGCCTTTTATAGGACTTTTGTAGAAATGCGGAAAATTAGCATTTAATTTAAATTTAACACATTCCGTATTTTCTGTAGTTAATCGAATTATATGCATTTTAAAATTCATCAGTTAAATAAGGCAATAAACTAAAATTATTATAAATATATATTCTATATATTCTACAAATTGAGTCTGAAAGAACTCTCTTTAAGAACTCTATTTAAGAAACTATTTCACAAAAATTTTTTGTGTCCGCAAATCAAATTGAATTGCCAGAAACCGCAATTATTTATGAGGTATTAATTAGTTGATATCAGAAATATAATCAATCATCCAGTTTCATCTGGTTGCGATACTATTTTGTAAGAAGCAAACTTTCGTGATTTGTAAATATTTTGTTGTTATTTATTTGCCATTTGTTCGCGTTCGCTTCACGTGACTTTAAAAGTTATGAGTGGAAAAGCGTAGATTACATAATACAAGATTCATTTTATGCCTTGGTCTCCTTGCTCTCTTTGCTCTCCGCGCTCTCCTTGCTCTCCTCCTCGGAGCTGCCAGGCTTGGCCTTGTTGAACAGCTCAGCAACTGGCACTGGACGATGACGCAATGGACCGTGAGGGGTTGTGCTGCCCACATCTGCAGCTGGGCTGGCTGAGGGAACCTTCTCGGGGAGTGTCACAGCCTCGATGGGTGCAACGGGCTCTTTGGGCGCATCCTCCTTGGGAGCAGCGGTGGTCTTGATTTCAGTCGGCACGGGAATGTCACGTTTGGATTTCTTGTGGTTAGATAAAGCTTCGTGGGCGATCAGAGCACCGGCAATTTGCTTGCCATGCTCCGAATTGTGCTGCAATCCCTCGCGAGCCAGCACCGAATGGGGTTTAATTGGAGCCGGACCACCATGACCATGTTCCTCCGCAATGGGTAGACCAGCATGGTGTTGGAGTGACTCGCGGGCCTTCTCCAAAACGGGTTTAATGGCAGGGGGACCACCATGACCATGCTCCTCATTGCGTTTCTCGCGAGACAAGTGCAATTTCAAAGTTTCTCCTTTGATGTTTGAGGGAGCGGCTTGGCAAATGACGCACAAGGCCACAAAGATCAGCTAAAAGTAAATAAACTGTATGCTATATATATCCGGTATTTGAATGGATCGAGCGCTCTTACGAATTTTCTCATTTCGCTGGCAAAAAGTATCTCGAACTGAACGGTCTAGATATTGATGATGAACTGCTGGAATCGTCGCGCATTCGGCGCATTTTATGGGATAGCGAATCTCTCGCTGGGCGCTATATTGTCATGTTTGAGATTGCTGTTAACCAGTTCGTAAATTGGTGATAATTGCCGTACCTTACATTGTACATATGGCGGAGAGACAAGTTTCTCGACTTGACTCGACTCGCACAGTATTTATTTTTCCCATTGATAGAGCTAATTATAAGCTGTAATAAAAATCACCGTAAGTCAAAAGCAGTGACAGACAGCAGCAGCATCTTTCCAACTTATACCCGTTTATATATAGTATGCATATTTTTTTTTATTGATATGTGCGAATCAAATGTGGCTCAAGGCGGCCAACTAGCCAGATTGACTTTGTGCTATATATTACTTGATCTCTAGGTCTTGGGAAGCCGGCATCATTAGTCATCTTTAGTTAGCATATTGATGCGAACAACACACAAAAACTATCTGCGCACGTTTAGAAAAATCAGTGCAAATATGAAAAGTTATAGGAAAGCTAATTGAAATGCACATAAATCTTAATCACTGTACGCCACTAATTGCAGGCTTTACGTAATGCGGCACTCTGGTTTACAGCTTAACTTTTCTGGGAATTGTACTAGTTTGCATTTTTAATGTAGTATAATTAATTAATTGCGAAACTCTATTTTTATAGCGTTTCTGTCTCACAACAACAATAGCAACAGCAACCACAAAATTATCAATTCAAATTTTGTAGAACGCGCGATGAGCAATCAGTGTGTGCACAATAAATGTAGAAAGAAAATGCGTTGTGTGGTAAAAATGTGTTAATGTTGTGCTAATCAGTGTGTACACACTGTTCGCAAAGTTCTCGCATATAAATTTTGTAAATAATAAATTTCTAGTTAAATATAGCAGTGTAAAAACGAACAAAATGCCTGCAGAAATTGAAAACATCAATCCGAGTGTCTATGGCAAGATTAAGGAACGTGAAACAACGGCCAACGAGGAGGACGAAGCTGTTGTGGATCCATTTGATACACGTGAAATTTTTGGTGCGTCGTTAATAAAGCAATATAGCAAAATCTCATCTAATCAATGTTAATTGCAGATCTGATACGTAACATCAATGACCCAGAGCATCCATTAACGCTTGAGGAGCTGCACGTGGTGCAGGAGCAGCTCATAACAATCAGTGACAAGAAGAACAATGTCCACGTGAATTTTACACCCACAATTCCGCATTGTTCCATGGCCACCTTGATTGGACTCTCAATACGCGTGAAACTGTTGCGTTCGTTGCCGCCACGCTTCAAGGTCACCGTGGAGATAACACCTGGCACACATGCCTCCGAGTTTGCCGTGAATAAGCAGCTGGCGGACAAGGAACGCGTTGCTGCCGCTTTGGAGAACAAACATCTGGCCGAAGTCATCAATCAATGCATCTCGGCGAGAAGTTGAACTCATGTACTTTGTATCTCTGTTTGTTAATAGTAAATATGTATAGTTTATTTTAGCATACGTCTGCAATCTTGGGTGGAACTAAAGACTATGGTAACACGGTTTTGAAGTTTAACAAGTGAAGCTATTGCTGCTGCTTGGAGGATGGTTGCTTTACACTGCTGGTGCTTGTCCGCTGCTGTTGTGTAGGATCGTATTTGTACGTCTTGACTAGCGGTCCCTTGCCCGCCTTGGCGAAGCGTATCTCATCCAGGCGCTGTCGCTCCTCGATCTCCTTGGTGATCTTCATGTTGTCCCAGGCTGCAAAGCGAAAAAAAAGAAAGTTAATTAACAAAGGAAGTTAGAAGCAAGAAGGCATTCTGCTACGGCGTAAGAGTGTCGGAATACTAAACGATCTCTTGAGAAGGACCGAGAGATTAGATACACAATTAGCTATAGAAAATAGAGGAATTTCAGAAGCACAAATTGTCAGCACACATCCTTGCTTAATGCATCGCCTTGTTTAGCAGGAGAAGCAGTTTATTCACTGGAGAACAGCCCACTTAACCTCCTCTGACCCAGAGTCTTAGTTACAACTGAGATTCCCCCCAAGTTATCAAAACAATAAACGTTACTTACATTCCTTCATGCCGCCGACGAAACCCTTCTTCTGCTTGGTGGGCAAGGAGCCAGGTGCATGCGTAATCATCTTGTCGATCTTGAAGTAATCCCGCACAGAGGGAATACGCAGCAAAGCCACTTGACCCAGTGAAATGAAATTACTGCAGGCCCAATACGTGAGAATGGCGGCGGGGAAATTCATGGTGAAGGGAAAGATGACCAAGGGCAGAGCACGCAGCACATACTTCATGGTGTTCATATTGGCAGCCGACAGACGCGCACTATCCGTGCCCAGTTCAATGGTTAGATACAACGTGGCGCTGGTGATGACGGGAAGCAGATACAAGGGATCCGCCAGCGTTAGATCCGTGAACCAGAATAATCCGCCATCACGCATCGACTCCACGGGCGCGTTGGCCATCTGACGCAGTCCCATGAAGAAGGAGATGAAGAGCGGTGCTTGTGCCAGTGGTACGATCATATTCTTGAGAGGATTAACGCCTTTCTCGCGCATAAACAGCATCATTTCCTGTGCGTAGCGTGCGGATTCGATGGCGTTTCCCGACTGACGGGCCTCGGTCATCTTCAGCTGCAGCACCTGCATCTGTGGCATGTTGTTGCTCATCTTCGCGGAGTTGCGTTGCGCGAGAATCACCAGAGGGAAGATGATGGTGCGCACCACAAGTGTACCAATGGCAATGGTGCCCCACCAGGGTATATCCCATGTGCAGTGCAGAAACTCCATGCAGTTCTGCACAATACCCACCGGCGAATAGCCGCCCAAGCCGATTGAAGCGAAAGGTGGTTCACCAGCCACCGTTATTGTCTCCATCAGCGTTTGTGGCTCGACGACTGGTGCCACTGGGGCTTCAGGAATGGCGGGCAGATCAACAAGCTCCTTGGTTGAGACTACAGGCATGGCATCTGTGCTGGAACTGGAACTGGAGCTGGCGAAGCGCATTGTAACTGGAGATGCCGCCATGGATCCATAGAGTGGCAGCAATGTAGACGCAGGTGGCGCTGCTAAGCGACTCCAGCTACTTGCCATATGCATATCCCGACTGCTGACAGTGGGAAACATCTGCAGAGTATATGTTTTTAGTTAGTAAAACGCATTCATAACAAACCGCACTTTGCAGGTTATGTCATCAACAATGGATGAACTTCGCTTGGCTTTGACTGCCGGCTGCTTACCTGTGTGCTTGTCCTGTTGGCCGTGCCATTGATCGCCAGCATCGCTTGGGAGGCGCGCCACAGCTGCATTCGTTTCGCCAGCATTTTGCAATTTGTTTTAATTTATAAAAATGTATAAAATTTGACGCATTCGCGTTTCGTAGAAAGAGATGGCAGTCGTCGTGGTCCCCACACAGCTGGTTGGGCAAAAACATATGATTGCTACCAGGGCCGTGAACTCAGTATATTTTTCGGTTAGTTTTAGCTGCAACGTTAGGTGTACAACTTAAATTTAGAAGCGCACGATTTTGTGAGAATTTCACATAAGAAATATATAAATTTATAAGAATATCAATACATAAAAATAATTTTAATAATGGCAGACTTTCCACAAGTATCTACATTCCCATCCCATTCCCAAATAACCAATTTGAGTCAAAACTGCAAGTGTTTTGCAAAACATTCAACGGCACATGAACTTACATATTTAATAAACTTGTTAATTAACCAGCTATTTAAAATTACATGTCTTTTAATCCGCCCTTTGAAAAAATATCAAAATGTTCAATAAAGAAAGTCAGGTTGGCATTTCTGATTATTGCTTAACGTTAATAAATTGCGGTCACACTTAATACCGGCTTACAGCTACATGGAAATCAATTTCAATTTAAAATTGAATTTTTATGGAATTTCAGATTAGAAAAATGACCGTTACTACAAATATCTTTGAAATAAAAGTGTGTATTATTATAGATAATTCAAAAAGTTACATAAATATATAAATTTTTTTCGACAAAATGTAAGTCGATTGACTAGCTGAAGTCCTAATTTTAACGGTTAGGGAGAAATTAAAAAGAAATTTAAAATGTTTAGTATATTTGTCATTAAATGAAATTATGTGTAATATAAATAATTAATATTAACTTGGTCCTTTAAAAATAAGTGAAATTTAACCTCAAACGTAAATACGCACGTTTAAGAGAACATTAGCTGGTGGAGCACAAGCAGCGCCACTTTTGTGCTCTTCACGATCGTCAGCGGTAAAGGAGCGAGCATGTAGCTCTCTTAACTTCAGTCGCTTTTTGGTGTTCGAGGCGAGCAGTCGTGGCGCGCACGCGTAGCAACTGGCACACACAAAGTAAATTCGAAAACGAAAAGGAAGAGGAAGAGCTGCTGATCGGTTGACGGGCAAATTAAAGTTTGAAACGATTTTTCAGTTACACGCGAGCGCTCCAGCGAATCGGTTATAGAGCTGCAGCGAAGTCGCAATCGCAATAAATTATTTGCGTGCAATTTCTTATTGCAATTTCGGTTTTTTTCACGAGCTGGCTGCCGTCGCCGCGCATTGTCGCGTTTGTTTTTTCTTGAGTCGCTGGCGCAGCGCAGCTAGCAAAGTTCTTTTTGCGCGGCAGCCGTCGTCGCTTGTCGCCTGCGTCGCAGTCGCAGTTGAATTTTCAATAAACGCGTTTTCTTTTGGCACGCTGCGTGGGCGCCCTACCATGCGTCTGGCTGCCTCTCAGACTGTGTCTCTGTGTGTGTGCGCGTACTTGTGTGTTAGTGTGCATTAGTTAATGTGTATGTGTTGCTAATTAAAACAACAACAACAACCACATCAATAACAACAACAACAACGACTGCAGTCGCAGCAGCTAGAAACGAGAAACGATAACTTTGACGCAAGCCAAACAAAGTGCTATCGATAAATGCAATTAAGCTCATTCACAAATTGGAGCAGCCAAAGCAACAACAACAACAACAACGACAAGAGCAACAGGTGTTGGGCTGCCATTTTAATAACAATTTAGTTTTTTTTTATTTTTCGGTGGTAAGTTTCAATTTCAAAACTTTGCGCTACTTTGTTCATTTGTTATTCGTTATTGTTATTGTTATTATTATTTTTTATCAGCAATGTGGAAAATGGAAGTAATAAATATATAATTGTTTGCCTTCTTATTAGCGGTCAGCATCAACCGCAGTTGAAATAATATTTATTAGTCCATTGACAACAACAACAACAATAATAAGTAGATCAATTACGCGGAACAGTAATATTACGATAAGAAAATAAACTGCCTTGCCCCCTTGCCCCCTTTGTCACCCTTTCGATGCCGCTGCCGCAGCCGCGTTGCAAGTGCAGCTCATTAAATGCTTAAGCTATAACAATCGAATCGGTTTATGGTCAAAAGCAGAACCCAACTCAAACTCGTATGTAGGACATCTGAAAAAATTAATATTCTTATCATTATCAATATCATTATCATTATCGTCATTATCATTTTCATTATGAAGGCAGTCGAAGACACTTTTTAATGTCTTCATATGGACAAGAAAAAAAAACTACACAAAAGATTAAAATATTCTAGAAATGTTTCTGAGGTTTATGAATTTGTGATATGAATATATGATTTGAAATATTTTTGGAGAAGGAAAATCAATGCTTCAAACTTTAAGCGATTCTTTAAGAACAAGATAGAGAATATATATCAAATATTTAAATATAATAATATATTTTTTGTGTTTCTGATTTTTTTGAAATATGGGTCGAAAATAAAAAAAATTATAGAATATTTTTTATATTTTGCTTTTACATTTATATATCATTTATGAAATATGAATGAAAATTAAAAACAAAAAAAAAACAATTTTAGAATATTTTTTATATTTTATTATAACATTTAGTTATTATTTGAATAACAAGAATATTTCATATATCAATCTTTAATCTTGAACTAGAATATTTAATTTATTTTACTATAGTAATACAATATTTACTCTAGAACTTGCTTAAAATAGAACGAAAAATCGTTGCTAATCTTAAAAATAAATATTTGATTAACTTTAAGCGCTTTGAACTGACTTTTCAAATGCAGTTTTTACATAAAATCGTCACAAATTAATTAGTAGCGAAGCTCGACTGCACCATAATTTTTTTTTTTTCGCACTTATAAATGCATATGTATGAGGCAAATCTGTTGTAATTCGTAGGCAAACAATTAATTAACGCAACAGACGCAAGTTGTTTGGCAAAGATAAAGCGAATAAAGAGAACGAGAGAGAGAGAGAGAGATCGGGAGTTATAAGAACCTCCTTCAAGATCATAAATTTGTTTATGGTTCGTTCTTGATGCGAAACACGCCCCACAGCAGCATTAGAGGCCAACGATATGCTGCTATTCTGTTAGATCTTTGCCGATACAAATCAGTATCACAATCAAATTCAGAATCGACTTAGAATGAGAGAGGGAGAGAGGGAAAGAGAGACGGCTACCAGCCTTGCGAATTCCGCGAAGTGCTTAAGGTGCTTAAGGTTATGATATATGTATTCCCGAGTTCCAGACAAACTCCAACTCCATTCGAATCGATATTTGCCTCAAGCAAAAATCTGAGCATGCAACACAAAGTGTGCTTCAAAGCGGGGCGGCTTAATTCAAATTGATTTCATGATTTTTCAGTTTTTTCCATTTCTTTCAATCGATTTTTATGTGCTCTTTTTTTTTGGCAAACAATTTGAAGTGTCAATTTGTGTTTATAAAACTAAACGTATTTATCAAGCCGCTGGCCATCGCAAGTGGGCAGCGTAAACAGTTAAAAAGCGCACACACATACACATAAATATATGTATATATATGTGTATATATAGATATCTATGTATTTATGTGTCTGAAGTCAAAAGCGAGCACACAAATCGTAGCTAGATATTTTCTGACTCGGCTGCAAAGTCAATTGCCAAATATGGCGCACTTGTTTGTGTGTGGTTTAATGTCACACACACACACACACACACATGCACACACACACACACACACTCATACACACCGACACACACTTGAAGAGTTGCACAAGTTTAAGTCGCTGCCCGTCAATATCTAAGTTTTTTGTTTAAGGAAATTCAACTACTTGTTTCGCCAAAAGACAGCAAAAAATAGTCACCAAAGCTGCGATAAATACTCACAGATATACCACATATGTATATATATACTATATATTGCTTTTTCCATTGTTGCTTGAATCAATATTGAGATTTGCATGTGTGTTATTTGGGCGCATAAATTTATTTGCCAATTGTTATCTAAGACTTCTCTTCGAGAGAGCAACGATATAAGGCTAGGCACATGTGTTAACTGATCTTAACATGGCTAAAGAACTTCAACTATTTGGCTAATTGTTGAATTATTTGCCGATTGCTATCCGCTGACTGACTAATGCGACAAGTTCGCTGACTAATCTGAAAACCACTTCCAGGAAAGGAATTCAATAGGCTTCTCCCAAGCAAACAGCATAACAACGAACGCTGTGAAAATTGCAATGGAAAAACTTAAAAAAAAACCAGCTTTTATTTGTTAGTTATTGAAGCTAAGCAATCGTTGTGAAAATCTAGCAGAATGAGAGCAATTTTTTAGCACTAAAAGCAAATTAAACTTGAAGCACACATATTCAATGAGAATATCACAAGAGTTGAGCTTTATTATGTGCTTTTGTAGATTGCATTTTTCTGAGAATATTTGTACATTCATAAACAAATGGAATAACCCAAGATAGAATTTGTAATTGAATTAGAAAATGGTATAAGCAATACATCAAAATCACTTATATTTGTGAAAATAGATAGAATTAGATTAGAGAACTGTAATAGAAAATTTATAATACACAAAATCACTATTCTATTTATAGAAATATATAAAACAAATTCTTAAAAAATAAATTAATTTGAAGAAAATTTGCACTACAGTAAGATTTGATAATTATTTCTTACAATTTATTTCTGACAATCTAGTATATTTTACACTCTATGGTATTTTTTGATTGTAGTACTATATTAATATACCAACTAATCAATATACCTTTGCTATACTCTTAGTAGTTTGCAAATATACCGCAAATATATATATGGAGAAAAATGTTCTATAAAAAATGGGTAGCGGGTATCTCAAAGTCGAGCACACTCGAATGCAGCTTTCCTATGTGTTAAATTCAAATTGAAATAAGAAAATTTCTTTATGCAAGTCTCTCTAATATTTCAATTTGGCACTGATTTGCATTTGGAAATCGATTTGCAGCGCAAACACAAAAACACTTTTGGAATCGCCTAAACGCAGCGATACAAAAATAAATAGCAAATTCTATTAGAACCTGTGCTAAATTTAAATGCGGAATGCGATGGCAAAATGTTTGAAATAACTAAATAAATGATGCGCCCATAAAATGTACTTGAAATTGCAAATCGTTTTAGTCGCATTATTTTAACAAATTATATTTGTAGCTAATTAGTTAAAATAATAAATATTTTTGTAAAATGCTCGTACTACTTTTTCTCACTGTAGCTCTGAAATCGCTTAAAGTTAATGAGTTAAACTCGTCGCAGTCGGAGATGCTGTCGAATGTATTAGTTAATTAGTATTAATGCTGCCCCCACAAAAATTGGCAAACGAATTGAAGTTAATCAATGAATCAACTGTTTAATGAATCACAAATCACAGAGAGAGAGAGAGAGAGGGAGAGTAGATTGGCTGACAGGTTTCACTGTAGTTGTAGTTGCTGCACTTGGCGCGTTTTTTCTTTGTTTTACGTCAACAAACCAAAACGAGCTGCAAACTAAGTGAAAGAATGAAACGGAGATACACACATATGTTATGAGTATGATATAAAATAAAATAGCTGCGTCGCGTAATACGCTAAGCCAACCTACGACGACGACGACGACGTTCTTTGCAACAGCTGCCGCTTAGAAACTAACCACACAGCAAATAAATAATAACAACAACAACTGCCAACACGAATGCATCAGTTAAAGGCACAGCCACAGCTTCAGCTTCAGCTTTAGCTTTAGCTTCAGCAGTTGCTTATTTAATATGCAAATGAGCGCATAAAAGCAATTCATTGCAGGGGCAGGGCAGCAGTTAAAGTCGGAGGGAGAGACCAAGAGAGTGTGAGAGGGGCAAGGGAATGGAATATTTGTTAAACAATAAATAAAAATGGCAAAAAGCAAAGAGCAGAAAAATACAGAATAGAAATAAATACATATAATTGTTATTCAACTGCTGCTGCTTTTGATGTTGATGAGGAGGATGCGCAGCGCTGTTGTCGACTGTCGATTCTCTATTGTGGCTGTGGCCCACGCAAAAACTAAAACAAGTAAGAAAGCTACAGTCCAGTGTGCTCGACTGTGACATACCCGATACCCATTGTTAATAAAAGCAAAGCATTGTGGTATTAATTTTAAAATATACCGATTTAATATACCGCAAAAATACTAAAAATATATTTGGTATACTGATAGTACTTCATCATTCAAAATATACCACATAGTGGAAAATATACTAAAATACTAAAAGTCTACCAAAAGCTATATTTGGTATATTGATATATTATTACAATCAATATTGCAAAATGCAAATTGAAATATGTACCACAAAATACTAAAAATGTACAAGACAATATTTCGTATACTGATATATGTAGTTCTGCATTCAAAATATACCACAGAGTGCCAAATAGACCAAATTGTCAGACAAAGTATTTTCTCATATTAAAGTATTTCTTAAATAACTTTTACATTTATTATAACCCGATTCCCGCTACCCATTGTGAATAAAAGCAAAACAGTGTGGTATTCATTTTACAATATACCAAATATGTGATAAATTTATATATTTCTACATTGAAAAAATACCATAAAGTGCAAAATATACCAGACTGTCATACAAAAGTTTGAAAATCAAATTTTCAGCAATCGTAAATACTGCAGTTCGTTATCGGGTATAATAATAAATATATTATGCGAGCGCGCAAACGCGGCGTATGAGTAATTTGCGTGTATGCAATTAGAAGCAAGCGCCGACAACACACACGTTGTTGCTGCTGCTGCTGCTGCTGAGATTGCAAGAATTAATCGCGTATAAAACAAAAAAGAACCACAAAATGTAATAACAAATGCGGCCAGCAAAAAAGCATTTAAGAAGCGAATAAAAAAGCAATAGCAACAGCAACAGCAACAAGAAATCCAAGCAACTTGACAAACACTCTGTGGGTGTTTGTAGTTCTAGTTGTTGTTGTCGAAGCTGTTGTTGTTGTTGTAGCCCACGCTTAAAATTAATAATAAAGTACGCAACAGCAAGAACAACAACGACGACCGAAAAGAGTTGGCACTGAAACGGCAGCTGTAAGAATTTTTTCGTTGTCATTCTGTGCACAGAATCAACCTTAAATTTATAATAAATTGTTTTGTACTCACTCTTTTTTTTTTTTGGTGGAGCTGCAGAAGGAGACGCAGCAGTCGGGAGCAGTTAATGTGCCCATCAAATTGCCATAAATCAGCTCATTTAAATTGTGTTTCGTGAGTTGAGAGCCCGCGTGAAAGGTGTAGAAACCGTAAATAACAATTGAGCATCATTTAGTTGCATGAATTTTACGTTGTAAACTCTGTAAGTTAAACATATAATAGAGTAGAACGTAACGTCTGCCTTATATGGCAAAGAGGTTCAACTCTGATTGAAGACAACGCGTCGTATGCGTAATTCAAATGGTCGTCGCATCGCCCACACACAGATTCGAGCACAAAACATAAATTACTACTTGCACAAAGGCGGGCTAGGAAATAACCAAAAAAAAAAAAATACAAATACAAATAAATAAACAACAAAACTAAGACTAAGACGTCAGCAGCTTATACTCAATAGCTTTGTTGTTGTTGTTGTCATGTCCATTTAAGCCTTGCCAATTTTGGCAACTTGTCGGCCACTTGGCGCTTCAAATGCTCAGGCTACCGACTGCGATGCTGATGATGATGATTTTACGCCTTTCAGAAACGCTTGAGAAGACGCAGCTGAATCGACCGCCCATACAATTTGCTTTTCCCATATTAATTTATCATTTATAAACGATTAAAGTTATATAAATTAAATTGCGCGCCCAAAACAAATTCAACTCTTAATAATAGGAAGCGCTTTTTCACGCTTTTTGTGTAATTATTGACTTAGTCTTTGCGGCATAGCTTCACTATATAAATAACTAGTATATATAAGGCTTTGACCCACCTAACTAAATATATATTTATATTTATTTTTATTTTACATTTTTGTTTTTGCACACTTCCGCCATGCGGTTCACTCTTTTATTGTTTTGTTCGCTTTTGTTTTTCTCGAGACTTCTCGGCTTGTTAACTTTCTAGGCTGCCATTAAAAAAAAGGCTGCTTTGGCGGCTTCGACGTATTGCAAACATTTCTAGGGCAACTCTCGACATATTTGGCCATGGCTGATTGCCTTGGCTCGCCTTGTCAACAGGTGAAATTTGTGCTCTTGTGTGTGTGTTTTCTGTTTTCTGTTGCCCGCCTAATTTGTTTGCGCTTTTTGCATAATTTTTCCATATTCCTCCACACTCGGATTTGCATTCTTCGTCAGCAGCAGCGCAACAAAAATATGAAAAAAGGCCAGGCAAAGATAAATAATGCTTCGATATGATGTCAAATCAGCGCGAAGGTTGCCAAATAAATTCACATTTAATGTTATTACGTCTCAAACACAAACAATGTTTTTTTCCAGAATCATTTTTTTCTTTCCATAAAATGTGTCAATTTGTTTGCCAATCAGTAACTGATTGAACCGAACTGATCAAAAGATAGCGAACAGATTTCTACCACACAACATAATTAATATTAACTGATTGTCAGCTGATATGAAACTCACGGAATTATGCAGATCTCTTTAGCTCCAAATTTATCAAATATTATATCGTAAACTTTTCATTTTAATCGATCGCGCATCGATCGTTGAACTTTTTTATGGATTTTTCTGCTAGCCTTGATCATTTCTATGGAATTTTGGCTCGTTGCTCGCTTTCGTTAAATTTGTAGTCATTATTTAAGCATATTAGATAAGCTCTTCATTAAGCTAAATGATTGCGTTTTTAGTTCAATATATTAACTATATTTGTAGCGGAGTTTAAATATTTAGTTCGATAAATTGACAATATTTGTAGCAGAGTTTTAATCACAAAATAAATTAAGAATATTTATAGAAAAATTGTAATATTCAGTTCAATAAATTAACAATATTTCTATCAGAGTTTAATCACAAAATAGTTTAACATTATTTGTAGCAAAGTTATAAAATTTAGTTCGTTAAATTGACAATATTTGTTGCAGAGTTTTTATTATAAAATAAATTAACAATATTTGTAGCAAGGTTTTAAAAATTTGTTCGATTTATTGACAATATTTATAGCATAGTTTTAATATTACATTTTGCTGTTTAAATCAATAATAATTAATATGCAAATTAAAGTCTTCTCTTTCCTGCTGAGTTCATTTAAATTTTAAGCACGTAAAAGTCAACACATTAAACTAATTTATTGTGGCCTCAATTTTGATTTGGAATGTTAAATTTTTCCAAAGAACTATTTTCATTGATAAATACCAAGTGTTGGAATCATTTATTATGCATATAGTATTTGATTAAATTGCAGATGCTTTGAAGGGTTGTTCGTCTGCTCTTCAGCAGTTTAGATTGTGTTTTTTTTTTGTTGGTCGCCCGCTGAGCGTTTTTAATTTAAGCAATTCACGTAAAACTAAGCTCATTAAATGTGGCATAATTATGTTTTGGGTTATCAGCGGAAAGAGATCGTCGAGATCGTTTTATAAGAATTTTGATTGAGAGCGCTGCAGAATCAATTTAAACAATTCACGTAAAAGTTGACTCATTAAATTACATAATTATATGCTGCTACTCATATTATCTTCGCAGCATGATCAAGTGGCACCCAGAAGACAACAAAAAAAAAAACAACAACAACTTTGAGTGCGTGTTTGCATAGCTAATTCTGTTCATTTTTTATTAGCAGCCACTTGCGGAGCTCTTCTTTTATTATTGTGCACAGCACATAAATATTTATTTGGCAGAAGACATTGCGACACATGTCTGAGATTTGTGCTCAAGGTCGCGATCAGTTGAAAGATTTCTTGGAAGATACTTTTTGGACTTTTTTTTGGGGATGTTTGAAGATTCGCTTGCATTAGGAGCATTTATTAAATTTTGGTGCTGGATTTACGAGCAGCTGCTGAAACGGAAATTCTCAGCTAATCGCTCTCAACTTGTTTATCCAATTCTCCATCTCTTTCTCTAAGCCTCTCTTTCTCGCCGAGTGTTTCAAGTGTCTTACGGCGGCGCCTTTGGGCCTGCACTGCGTTTTGTTGTTGTCTGATTTGCGGTTGCGGTTTTATGTTTTTTTTTTGTGTGGCTGTGTCTGCCTTCGAGAATTCTATTAGAGTCGAGCGTTGAGCCGAAAATAAAATCGTATTCGTCTATTGATTTGCATCTATATTGCCAGAGAGCACTTAAGCTTGGCATTTGCCGAGGGAACTTGTTTCACCTACATTGCTTTTTTTCATTTCCGCAGCTGCGTGTGCGGCAAGTTCTCCAGCACTGCCATTTGTATCTGTATCTTTGCTTTTTTTTTTGCCATGTATCCATGCAGTCCACGCAGTCACGAATTGTAACAATCGGTGGAGCCTATTGGAGTCCAAGGTTCGATTCGTTTGTCCATTTGAACTTTGCACAAAAAGCTCTTTTAACGTTCTGACGGATTAAAGCGGCTTTCGATTGGGACTTCCATCAACAAAAATGAAAAAAAGGCATAAAGAACTCATTAACGACTTCATCGATCAACCAACCGTCTTTGCTTCTTCAATTCTTGTAATTTTTCCAAGCCACCCACACTTTTGCTTATGCTTTGTTTATACCCGACACCTTTAGGGTAGAAGGGTATTTGTGACGGCAGGAAATGTATGTAACAGACAGAAGGAGAAATCTCAGACTTAATAAAGTCATAATCAGCGTCAACAGCTGAGACGATATTGCCATGTCCGTCTGTCTGTCTGTCCGTCCATATAAACTTTTACATCTAAGAAACTATAAGAGATAGAGATATAATTTTTTCGACACCATTTGTTATGCTTGCCCGCAGATCAACTTTATTTTCATTTTTTTACCACGCCCACTTCCGCCTCGCAAATCGACAAAAATCGAATAAGAAACGTAATTTAAAAGAGTCGCGAATTTTGGCATATTTTGTTAAATCTAGTATATATTGGCCTCTATGGTATATTTCTAATGTAGTAATCGATATGACCTTCGGTATATTTTTGCGGTATATTTGTGGTAAATTCTAAATATAATACTCCACTGTTTTTTTATTTAAATGGGTAGTATTTTTGTGGTATATTATATGGTATATCTTAAAAATAATACCGCTTTGTTTTGCTTTTAATCAAAATGAATAGCGGGCCAATGCCGTTTCAAGAGGTGATCGTGCGTGCCTGGGATAAACACTCTTGGTCACAAGTCAGATATAACGATCCAACGAACAACAACTCGTAAATTCATTTGTTTTCATTAAGCAAACAGCAATTGGACAAAGGGAATTGTGCGGGTGGCAAAATGAAAAAAAGGGAGAGGAGACACAGACAGACACACAGAGAGAGAATTGTGTAGCCTTCAGTTTGTTAGTTGAGCAATGCTTAAGCTCCATTTAATTGATTGTTAACAAGGTGTGAATTATTAATTAGATTTTGTAATGCCACAGAAAGAAGGGAACACATTATCATCGAAAGGGTCTCGATCGATCGATGGATCGTTAACAAAATATTCATTTACATACGCAAGTGCTAGTTGGCTTTTTACAAGTGCTCGATAAGTGATATTTACTTCCTAAGTTCCGCTTACAATTTTAACACTTGCCTGCCATATATAGAGCTAATATTCTGTAGACAAGTTTAAAATTAGAAATTCAATGATACTTGAACTTATTTTAGTGCTGTGTTTATGCTAGAATTGAACTGATATTGAAATTTAAAGAAATTCGTGATATTATTTTAGTTGCTTTTGAAGGCTTACTGTTTATAAGTGATTGATCAATAATTTTATTTCTTCGTATTTTATTTTATTACCATTATTTATATAGTACATCTTTCGTTTATTTTCATTTAAATTCGTACTCAATTTTGTTTTTTCTTTGAGACTTGCTCTTTGTATTATTTGTTTTTTTTTGTATAATTTTCATCTATATTTGATATTCTTTTCATGATATTAATGATTTGATCTTTGACGATTTTCATTTAAATTTGATTGGCAAAAGCAAAGTTTACACATATAAACTTAATATGTATTTATTTATGGTTCAAATAATGCCTATATTATATTACGATACGATGTTAAATTTACAAATATGGCAACTATTTGTAGTTAGGAATTTATCTACAAAGCTAATAATACTTATTAATAACGAAACAAAATTAAAGAAAGATTTACTCCGCAGTGACAAAATTATATTGTCTTTTTCTACTAAAATTTCAATAAAATTTTTAATATGACAACTGTGTTGTAATAAAAATGTCTTTAACAGATTTTAAATTTTGCTTGCTTATACATGTTTTTTATTAATTATGTAAACTTTATTAATTCCTTTGTCAAATAAGTTTTCAATATGACAATTTACAAATAAGGCAACTGTGTTGTAATAGAAATTTCTCTAAAACATTTTGAAATATCTCTGACTTTGACAGTCTTTGAATTTGAATATTTGAATTTTTATGACTATAATAATTCCTTTTTCTAATAACATTACAATATGACAATTTACATTTATGATAACTGTGTTGTAATAGAAATTTTTCTATAACTTTGTCAACTTCTCTATTAAAACAAAGTAAGATTGAAGAGTAGCCGAACGATTGTTGGTGTGACGCTATCGAATAAGCATAAAGACTGTCAGACTATGTGATAGCTCTATGGCCTGGGCATTTATGGGTCAGTCTATCCCAAAATAGGCAACAGAGTGTGAAGAGCGTCAACGGCGTCACAGCGACAGCTGCAGCTGACGTTGATTGAGTTGAAGTCCAGCATGTGGAGTGTTTTTCTACTTTTTTGTGCATAGCAACGATTCATCGATCGATTGTTCGGTTCGATTGTTGACGATGCGCAACACGTACGCGGATATCCGTGCTCAATCCGAATCCGACTCCCAAATCCCCCCAATTGTAATTAAACACGCTAAGCGGGCGTGCAATGCAAGTCAGACAGAAAGAGAGAGAAAGAGAGCGATAGAGAGAGAGAGAGAGGCTGAGAGTGGGAGTCATCGTCGTCTACTAGCCTGGAGGGTAAGTCAGTTAACGGCGCCTATCAACAGACCCATCTATCGCCTCGTATATGCTTCATCAAATTGAAATTATGCACAGCTGATCGACAGTCGGACAGTTAGACAGATCGCTTATGTAATGTCTCTGGGAATGGGAATTGGAATGGAAATGGAATTGGGACTGAGACTGAGACTCAGACTCAGACTCAGACTCAATCGCTGACAATTGAAGACAGCTAATAACTTTGACGAACAGTGAGCGAAAACTTCAACTCCAACTCCAACTCCGTCTACAAACTATCCTCGATCGTTGCAGCAATCGCAGCGACAACATGCAAACACTTCCTCTCTCCACAGAGTCATCTCGTTTTGCTCGTTTGCCATGTAACAGCTTTGCGCAAAATAATTTACACAAATAAATCAAAGTCATAAAATGCATAGAGCTGTAGCTGAAGCTGGAGCAGCGACTGAGTTGTGATCATCGCTTTCGTCTCTTGATTGCTTGACTCGGAAGATCAGCCAAAGATTTGCTGTTGCTTTTTTTTTGAGTAGCTTTTTAGTTACTTTTCGTTGTTGCTATTTGCTATCGCATTAAAGAATTTAATGAAATTTAATGAAAAGTTACACGATCGCAGACACGATTCGATCGTTTGTCTCTCAAACACACAGTGTTGCAATATGAATATGAATTTGTCTCTAGGACATTTTCGCAATTAATTGAATTATCGTCGTGAATGGCAAAGGCAGCCAAACGATTTGCTACTCGGACGATGTGCAATCAAATTGAGAGTTGTGAGTAGCCACCGAAGCGAAGACCAAACGCTCATTCGATCGTTCGATCGATCGTTCGATGGCTCGATCGATTGGCAGGTCGATGGTTGGTCTCAGTCTTGAGTATTGAGTCTTTCGTCTTGGGCTTGACTTGACTTATGCGCGGCACGTTTTATGGCTTTTTTGGCTGCAAAGAATATGAGTGGTGCATTTGCAGTGTGGCATTAGCATTGCAACAATCCACAAGGGTGTGGCAAACACACACACATGTCGATTGCGATTCACTTGCCACAACAGTGTTGCAGCTCGTGTTAAGGTTAAAGCAAACCCCGTCAAAGCTATTAAATTCAGTCAAGCTCCATTAGATGCGGCAAGCAGCGAAGTTGACGTCGCTGTAAGCGTCATTTACGCCTAATTAAACAAATTATTGCATGTTTATGCTGCAAGTGCCAGCAGCAGCAACGAAACACAACAATTGGTTGCGCATACGCCATGTGGCCCAGGAAATCTCACAATGAAATCTTAATTGTAAGACAATCGTCACTTTGGCTCGTTGTACTCAGCACACACACACACACACACACACACACACACACACACTCACACACACATTGTTTATAAATAGCGCAAAACGCAAACTCAAGCGCAAATCCGAACCGCATCGAAGCAACTGCCAACAACTGACAACAATGCAAAACAACAAAACAAACGGCTAACGAAAATATTAAGTTACAAACTTGGCTTACAAGTTCACGAGCCAACAACAAACAGCAGCAGCAGCAACAGCATGAATGGCAATCTTTTTCTCTCTTTTCTCGGTGCACACGCCGAAATCATAATGCTCTCTGGCAAATTAAATAAAATATGCAAACTATATAATTATATATTTTGAATAACTGAAGATTGGATTTATAATTTCAATATTCTTTGATCTATTAAAATCTTTTTTTATTTCTCATTTGCTAACAATATAAACTTACTAGATTTATTTATTTTATTTGAGAGTCTTGAATTTGCGTTGCCAAAGAAATATTATTTTTTATTTAAATATTCTTTGAATCACATTTTTTGGTATTTGTAGAATAAATTGTACAATTCACTTTTATATTTAATTTGTTAAAATTGACACTTTTCATAGACACTAAATCAGGAAATATGCAATTTGTTTTTTAATATTCAATTTACTCTCTTTCTCATGTAAATGTAAATTCATTTTAATTTCTTGAGAGTTCTGTAATTTCTTTTGCAATTGGTTTAGTTAACTTTCGAAGCAAAGCTTTAAGTTTTTATAATTTAAATATGCTTTGGAAATATTAATTTAAATGTTTAATTAAATTAATTTCAATATTAACTTTTATTTTATTATAAAATCAGCAACAATTCAAAGGTGTTCTTATATTTTTTTTTTACATCAATATTACTAATTAAATTGAAATATTTAAGAACAAGAAATTCATTATAATTTCATAATCTCATAACGCAAATTCGTTCGCCATTGCTTCAATAAAATTTCTAAACATAACTTTATATATTTGTGGTCTAATAGTTCTTTGGAATATATTGGTTTGACTCCCTATACAAACTATTTGTATAATTCATTTATATATTTTGTACGTTGACGTTTGATATTCAATTACAATTCAATTACAATTGATTTCACAATTCATTCTAATGTTTACTTTGCTAAAATTAAAACTTTCAGCATGTTTCGCAAAGGGCAAACTAGTTTTTATTTTTGATTTATTTATATATTGTTATTATTCACGTTTTGTTTTTTATTTATGTGGTACCCCGCAAGTATTCTAAGCATGTGCTCGATTGATTTATTAAATCTTAATCAATGAACTAATGAAGGGCCGCTGTCGTAAGTTATCCGATTACTAAACAAATTTCTAGCTAATCGCTTGTCTGACTGCCTTTTTTTTTTTAAATTATAAATATTTAACACTGCATTAAATGTTGAATTCCCCTTGAATGTGTTTCGCTTCTTTCATCGCATTTGGCAAGCTGCATGATCAACTTGAGATGCCCTCGACGAAGCCAAAGTTATTCGTACTCAAGAGAGAAGAGAGAAAAAGAGTGAGAGAGTGAGAGAGAAACAACAAAGCGAAGCGAGCGGCGCTGTGGGCGATTCGGCTGCCTGGAGATCGCTGATCTGTTTGCCGCTTGTCCTCGTCTTTGTCTCCCTAAGTTAACTGAGTGTGTTTGTGTGTGTGTGCTTCTCTGTGTGTGTGCCCCAAAAAGGCCAACTACAATGCAGGCTTTGGCCAACTAATTCGCCTGTCACGTGGCGTGGCCCGATGCCACACACACTGAACTGAAGTAACTGAAATGGGAGCAATCTGCGCAGCTAATTTTCAATGTGCATTGCATGTAGTTCAAGTTCGAGTTGGCGCTGTGTGAGCTGCGAGTTGCGAGTTGCGCAAGCTTTTTAGCCAGGCCAAAAAGGTAAAAGCCAACACTCACAATTCGTCTTAATGCCACAGACCTTTGACAGGCTCTCTCTCTCTATGTCTCTGTCTCTGGTACTCTAGCCTGGCCTTTAATCTCTGCCATTTGGATTTTCACGCTTGTCATTTGATATCTAATTTTATACACTTTTAATTTATGCATTTGTTTTTGCGCTTTGTTCAACAGCTAAGCAGCAACACAGCAAGTGCGAGAGATCTCTGCAAAATGTTGAACTTACATAAATGGCAGCTTGTTGGATTGCATTTCAATGCCGCAATTTGACAATGGGCGTAACACAGGGCACAAGAACTAAAGAAAGTACAAAACTCAGAGTCTGATTCACCTGCCACGTAGGTGTGATAAACGCGTGCTAAATATAGTCAAGACGATAGATCTCGAGACATAGATAATCTCTAATGTGATGCGGAAGTACATGTTTGGATGCGCCACAGCCCCGAAAAAAGAACTCAATAAGCTTCATAAGCTGAAGGACAAATAGCTAAGCTTGAATACCACGCAAAAAGAAGTCAAAGTAGAAGCAAGAATCGCACCCACCAAGTGACAGCAGCAGCAGCACAACCCAAAAAAAAAGACTTGGCTGACTAATCAGAATTTGAGATATTGTTCGCGAGAGAGAGACTTGATCTCTTTGGCATAAATGAAGTGAGGAAAACAATTTGCAGAGCCCACACAGCGTAGCTGAGAAACACGATAGCGACAGCAACAACGGCAACTGAAACCGCAAGTCAATGTCAGCACACTGGCGGCATCTATCGGCAAGCAGCTGTAGCTGTTGCTGTAGCTGTCACTGCGATTGTAGCTACAAAAGTTGGACAGCAAATCAAACAAATAACAAACACACATCTTTACCTGCGGCCAGTTGAACTTTTTGTGTTTTGACAATTCAAAGTTAAGGTCAACAAGGGATTTGAAATGCTGCAATGCGTGGGCTGCGGTGCATTGAACCTAGCTCCAAAAATGAAAAAAAATACTATCTGAGCCGCGCAGCATAATTAGCGTTCATTGTGCGCAATTGGCCCTGAAAGTCGTTTTGGTATTTTCGATTTATTTTGGCACTCGATATGTCATTAGCCATTCGGTTATAAAGTAGCATATACACCTGGTATCTCTCTCACATTCTGCATACATATGTGTGTTCGTAATTTGTTAGCTTGTTAGCTGTCATAAGAGTCGAACATATTTATGCACTTTACAAGAATCGCAAAACAAGTCTCCAGCTGTGTGCAGCAGTCGTATATGTATGTCTATAGCTTAGAGCTGCAACCTTTAAACCCAAATCCGTTTCGTATCTTAATAAAACAAAACTTTCGCTTTTCCGTTGTGTAAACGAGCGATGAAAATTGCCCATTAGCGCCTCATCTTTTATAGACTTACAGCAACGAACCTGTTCCACTTTTTGTCTTTTCGTTTCACACTTTGCCGCCAATTGCGCAAAACTCCAAAGTTCCCAAAAAATGTACAAAATTTGAAAATTCCCCCATACAAAATATTACTCGTTGCTTTTCACACGTTGCACGACTTTTGTTTTTTTTTCTGCGTTTGTCAATGGGTTCCAAGTGCAGCCCCCCAAAAAAAGTGCTAGACCATTCATAAATTCTCATCAAGCGAGGGATTCCCCTTCCTCATTTCATTTCTCTGATCTCTGTGGAGGAACCCGCGTTGACTGTCAAATGTCAACAAGCGCCACGCGGCGTTCTGAATGAGACCTAATGAAGAAGTCTCTTTTGGGATAAAAGGGACCAGCTCTAAAATGTATCTATTGAGTGGGACTTTGTTGCAATCCATAGCGATGACAATCTGACTGACGAAAGCGAATTTAATTTACCCCAAAAAGTTATTTCTTTCAACAGTTTGATAAATTGAACTGATGCTTAAATAGCTGACACTTGATATAAGCGATATTTATCTTTTCTTTATGAAGCTTGTATTATGCATGTGTATGTTGTTTAATCATTATTAATCGAATTTGGTTATTTTAATTCCCAAGTGTGAATTGAGAAATCTCATGGGAGAATAGAAGCGAGGGATCATAATGAGTTTATTTATTTTATTTAGTTTACATTGAGGAAAAAATATATTCAGACATATATAAATACATTCTTATTTATATTGTGTTGATTAGATTATACTCAAGTTAATTCTTATTAAACTAGTTTAGTAATGTATTTCTAGTATTAGTCAGCGATCACAATTCAAAAACTAGATCTTTATAAAAAGAAAACTTTATGAATGGAACACTTACTAATTATAGCAAATATTTTTTTAATAATGTCAGTAATATATTAGTCTTATTTTATAAAGATACCAAAGTTTATTATAGCATTATACTCGCATCTGCATTAAAGAAAAATGTATTACTTAATACCTAAAATACTGATTCAGAATTAAATCAAATTGATTGGGTTATATTCATTTCGTCACTATATAAATTATAATCTATATTTCAAGTAAACTTATATTATAAAAGACTAGTTATATATTTATAGTATTCAATAGAGATCACAACAGAATTTATAAACTAGATCTTTATCAAAAGAAAGCTTTATTACATAAACCCAACAATATACCTTAATTGATTAAGCATGCATAATGCAAGCATCGACTTTCTATCGAGATTAGTTCAATTTAAAACGATGTTTAGCTAACGGCTTTTCACAATCATTCACAAAAGGGCAGCACGTGCTCATCTCTAGCGCCCATATCTAAAGTACACACATAATATGAATGTTTGTACGAACTTTAGCTTGAATGACTAGTTGTTGTTAGCTCTTTGGCTTTTGTGGTTTAGCTGTTAGCTGTGTGTTATTGGTCATCCAAAGTCAACGTCAGATTTAGAGTCAGAGTCAGAGTCATAGTCGAGAGTCATCGTCATCAAAAATGCAAAGCCTACGCATGCTTTATTTTATTATTTCTGTTTCTGTTTCTGTTTTTTTTTTCTTCTCTCTTCATTTATTTTTATTTATTTCTCTCACTATTTTAAAGCCCGTGGGTTGCGTTTTATTTACTTATTTTTTGTGTAGTCTCAAATGTTCTTTGTTAACCACAGCACAACCAGAAAACATTTTAAATTATGTACTTTTTATGTGCATATTTGTGTTTTTTCGGTGATTTGTTGAAGAGACGCCTACGTTGCAAGAGTTGGACAAGTGCTCATCAGGTTGACCAGCTGTTAATTGAGGCATTAATCGTTGTTTTTACCTTAATGGGCGTGTTGTGGCCACGCCCTAATTACTCAATTTTTGCAAAAGCGCAGCTTGACCTTCGTTTTGTGGCTGCACTTCAACTTGACATGTGGCCGAAAGCGTTTAACTTCAGCCGAAAGCTGAACTGAGTGCAAGTGGCATTATCCTCAAAAAAAAACAATAAAAATTGAGATCAAGTGCATGTAAGAGGGAGAAGGAATGAACAGAGACAGAAAGAGAGAGAGAGGAAGCGTTGTCTACACGTTGCATGAATGAGTCGGGCAATGCAAGTTGCATTGAGATTGAGATGGAGATTGAGAATGGCAATCGCATAAAGTATATAAAGGCAATAAAATGTATCCCAATTTCAAGTACGCGACATCTCGAATTGGTTTTTTGTATTTTTAGCGCATATTCGAAACATATCAAAACGAACAACGTACAGCAACAACAACAGCAACAACATCGACAACGACAACAATCGATACTGCCACATGGAGCTGTAAAGATGTTTTTACCGATTTTAGAAGTCATAAGGTCAATGCTGAGTGCGCCAAGCGTCGAGATCGTGTTTTGATTGGGATTCGTTGTTGTTGTGTTGTGTCTCAAAGTTGTTGCTGTTGTTGCTGGCGTCGTCTGTTGTCAAGTGTTATGACTCGTCCATCAGTTCGCAGTTAGTTGAAAACTGCAGCAAGCAACACAAAGCCGCTTCTCTGTGCTTTTTTTCCCAGACAGCATCAGAGTTTGATGTTGTTTGTTGTTGTTGATAAGACGAGCATCAACAACAACTCAACTCAACAGTGAAATGAAAATGAAGTTGCATAGCTCTCGATTAAACAAGAATAAATAAATGGGACGTTCTCATGGTCTCGACGAACACAAAATACGCTTTCAACTCTGCCAAGGGCAAACAATCATCCGTTTTGTAACTGAAGCATCCAAAATCTAATTCAAATTTCGAGCATATTAAATAAACCTTAGCTGGAAAATTCTTATTGTTTCTACTTCCCCAAAATGGGAAGCTATTAACTTGGCTATATTTGGTTTTAGTTCTTGTTAACATCAAAGAGAATGAGGTTGATAATAAAGCTGAAAACTATTTGAAAATAGTTCAAATATAACAAGTTTATTTTACTTCATTATTTGTTACTAATCTTTTTATGTAGGAAAACTTAATTTATTTTATTGTATGAACAATTATAGAATTAAGCATTAAGATAATTTGCTAAACTTTTTAAACACTTTAAGAGTATTTTTTCGCATTGAAATGAAAACAATATATTTTTAATGTGCAACTGATTGCAGAATTGCATAAAAATAATTTGCTGAACCTTACAATATTTTAAGAGTATTTTTTGCATTGAAATCTGAAGAGCAGCAGCAGCATCTGTCATAAAGAACTCATAAGCATCATAAATAATAAGGCCAAATGTGTAGAATATTCGCCTTAAAGTTTAATTGAATATGTGTTGAGCTATTATTAAAGTTGAAGATAAATATTTAAATAATTGCAATGTGCTAATAAAAAGCTCAACGATGAAGCTGCACGTTTGCGTTGAGGGTGCGAGATTTTCCATTATGTTATTTCAATGAAATAAATTGATGTAATGGTAATATCAACAATGTTGTGTTTATCGCATTTATCGGTTATCGGTTAAGTACAAACACTTTGGTCAATGGCCATTTATTTAATTTTCTATTCACATTTGTATTTTTGTTGTTGGACAAATCAAAATGCAAATTCGTTACGGCTGCCGACTGTCGACTGCAGCTCGTAAAAAATATTCAATAAAAAAGATTATGAAAATTGTGCAGTCACAAAGCAATGGCAACAAAGCCAAAGCCAAACACCAACACCTTTTTTAACGGTGGCCAAAAGCAGTTAGAGACAACAAAAATAACACTTGGGACACACCCGTTGAAAATGCATAGAGAGATAGAGAGAGAGAGACGGCAACATTTTTTGAAGAGGCTGCAGCTTCATTTGCTACAATTTGTTACAGGTGGCACGCAACTCGAAATAACAACAACATCGGTAGCGACCTTGCCACAGTTCTGCTGGCGTCGCTGCTCTGCTTGCTTATTAGATATTTAATATGAAACTGTTTAGCATTTTTCATGTTTACATTTCAGATCTTGTCTTGTCTCGCGATCTTGTCCACTGTCAAGTGTCCTACGTGGCGTATGCTTGATTTGTGAACAAGCCCACAAAATAAATAAAATATCGAAATATTTAAAGCATTTCCAATGCACTTTGCACAACATTTAATCACATTAAGCAGCTGGCTGAACGGCCTGTGAATTTGTTAAACACCAAAAAAAAAGAGGCCCAAAAAAAGCATAATTTATACAACATTCATTATTAAAATGTCGCATAGACATTGAAAGCGACACAACAGCAACACGAGACAACGAGACAGCAAGACATCGAGACACAGACAGACAGAAATGTTCGTTGAGCATTGAAAAGTTTTGAAATTCGTGAATTATTACTTGCACTTTAACTTGGCTTCGAGCGAGGCGATGACGATGAAAATATATTTTACAATCTCAGCGGCTGGCAAAATTCATGTGTATAGTGCTCTCTGTGTGTGTGTCTTTGTGTGTGTTCGGTTGACATTTTATAGACGGGCGACGGCGACACCAAGTCGCCACCTGTCGTCTGTGTTGAGCACCCAACAGCGAGAGGGGGAGGGGAGGGGAGCTGAGCAGCGGGTGGGGAGTAGAGGACAACGACAATATGACAAAGCCATTTGCGCCTGTCAACGCCCCGCAATTGTCTTCGAGCCAAGACAAATGAGCCGAGGCTAAAAACTTCAAATAAAATAACAAGTCAAAATCTCACACAGAAGAAAAATGTGAGAGGGAAAAAGTAAACCAAAAACCAAAAAACTTCGAACCGCAAACAAGCCAAATACAGTCAAAGAACTCCCGACAAAAGACATGAGATCTTTGCACCTTTTGACAGAAATTCTAATTAGCCTCTTTCGTCCAGAACACTGACTGCAACGAGTTCATTAACATTTTCCTTTGCCAACCGAGTGTGTTTAAAATGTTCCCAGGGTATTTCCGTTTTGAGGTTTTGTGCTGCCAACTCTGTTTACAATTCAATTAATTTCGCATTTTTCTGTTTTCAACATTTTTCAACTGCTTTGCATAAAAACTAAAAAAAAATTGTCAATAAATGGCGCTGCAATCATCGTTTTAACCCATTCGATATATACATATATTCGTACTAATGGAACCAGTTTGTGCCCCGATAAGCATTTAATTTATCGGTCTATCAGTCGCCACGAGTCTATAGCCTAGCTTATAAACACTCTGCGCCAGATCAGCGGCTACTACTCCGAAGTCTGTAGTGCGGGTGGTGTGCCTAATTGATTGAAACACAAATTTAAGCAGCAGGTTCGCAACACTAAACAACACAAAAATTAAAAGCTATTGAAGGCCTACAATATCGATTTGTCTATAAGCTCTAAAATCACGATTTACGATTTATATATTCAAATAAAGAAGAATCAAAATTGACCAAATTTTAATTATTTGAATTTCTTAATTTAAATATAAATACAATTAAAGTAAAATACATTTTTGATTTATTCTTATTTCTCAATTTAAATTGAATCAAAATAAATTGAATTTATTCATTTTTCTTAATTTAAATAGCATCAAACTTGACTAAATTATATATTAGTCACAATATGAGCTCTAAATTTTCTTTATTTTGATACGCTTTAAATATAATAGTAATAAAATAATGGAGAATCACAACGGAACCAATTTAAATTATTTTAATTTGTCTATTTAATTATAAATATAATCAAAGTAAAAAATGTTCTGATTTCGCATTTGTCACTTTACATATAATCAAAATAAATTCAATTTATTAATTTTTCTTAATTTAAATAGAATCAAAATTGAGTATAATAATTTTTTTTTTTTGAGTTCGTAATTTAAATAAAGTAAAATAAAACAAGTAAGAAAGTTAAAGTCGAGGGAGATTTTCAATAGAACCATTTTCCACAAATAAGCCACAAATTTATATATGTATGTATATATGTATTATTATTATAATATACCGAAGCCTACTATATATTTGGTATATTCTGCTAGTTGTATAAGTTTTCTGCAGTCACAAAGTTATAATACGTTTCTCATTTATATTATTATTTACAATCCTTTATAACCCAAAATAAAGTTTAAGTTTAGTTTATTTATTCAATCATCTTACTCAATAAATAAATCTTTATCTCTTCTTAGAAGTATTTTAGATCGTTTCTTACTTTTAGTTAATAAATAAACTAATTGAAAGTTAATTTGTGATAATTGATTTTTATGATATTATTTTTTGTCAATGAATTTGTTTTTATATTCCTAAATTTAGTCATAATTTTAACAATACTTGCAAAATAAATATGCTAAATGATTAGCAATAATTATTTAGGTTTTTTTTGTTTAATTTACTTTTATTTATTGAAAAAGTGATAAAATCTTAGAATTAACATTAATTGACAGTTCTTTTAGAGATGAGTGTGAGTAAACATGTCAGTTAATGAGAATTCGTTTCATTAATTCTTTAAATGAAGCAATAATCACTGCATTAAATCTATCCAAAGATAATCTCATTCTCTTTATGCCAACTCAATTATGCAGCAGAGTGTAATATGCCATTTTTGAATTCATTAGAATTTCAATAGGAGAGAGAGACAGGCAAAATGAATATGACACAAATTGCAAATATTTCAAGACATTTTCGATTTGATTGAGAACTTGTTTTCCGATTTGATCTTTAGGGTACACAATCCAATAATATAATATCGCATTGTTAGCCAGCGGATTATATCGGAAGTGTGCGAGGCACTTTATCCGGGCATATCTAAAGGATGTCATGTTCTACGAGCTGTCCATTTATTTTATGGCATTTTATGTGATTTCATTAGCGACGCCGTCAACTAGCTCCAACAATAACAATCTATATAAATAGTTGTTTGTGTGTATATAAAGTATAAAGCAAAAAAATATCAACATGAACATTTAGCGCACACACAAATTATAATTTCAAATAACGCAAAGTGCCACTTGAGATCAGAGCTCTTAACAAAAATGTTAAACATTTTATCGGCCTTTTTGTTGTCGTTGTCTTTATTATTGTTGTTGTTGTTTCTTACATAGTTTTTTAATGAAAAATTTTCGTTGTTTAATATGCGAGAACTTAAATGGCAGAGAGACTTTGTCGGCAGATTTGTGCACTTTTGCGATTTGGCGACTAATCGAGCTGCCTGTTTAAAGTGTAAACAAATTAACAAGATCATTTAATATAATTGAGATGCCGATCTCTTGGAGGCGGGGCAACTAAAGCGACTAAACAGATTGAAAACTCAGCCGCCGACTTTGATCTTAAGCCCGAGTTCGTGTCTCGTTCTTTCGCTTCGCTTCACGTTTGCATTTTGACCGTCAAAATGTTGCAGTTGAGAAATCAAAGGCAATTGGTTTTGTTTTTTCTTTTCTTTTTTTCTGTGTGCGCCTGCAGCCCAGAAGTCAAGATCGTAAATTAATTAAAAGCGCTGCATGCGCCGCATATAAAATAGACAAAAATATGGAGCAGCGACTGACAAAGTCCGCGGGGCCAACAACGATTGACGTCGGGTCTTGATGGGTGGGGGTGGGGTAAATCCTCGTGATCGCCGCGTCATTTGGGTGCACCCTTTAAGTGTCTAATGCAATCAACGCGATTTTCATGGGCAACGCTTTTCATCTGGTTCTCTTCTCTTCTCTTACAGATTCAGCGCACGAGGGGCGTTTCGGCATGACGGAAACTGTTTAGTTATTCAATGCGGCAATCAAGTCCAAGTCCAATTCCAACTCCAAGAACTGAGAACCTTTGCAACGAGCCGCTGCTGAAATCGATCGATCCAATTGCGTCCCGACGAGCGGCGTGACAAACTGCGAGCATAGCTCGTCACCCTCCCCCCCACACTCACATTCAACACTCCCACCGATCACCGATCAACCCAAACATACAAACATGGACTCACGCATCGGTCTGGATTATATAGTCGAGAATCGTGACTACATTGCCAAGTTGGGCACTGCCCTATACACGCAGAATGCGACGGTCAAGAAGCAGGTCTTCGAGCTGCTGTCAGCGCTCTGCGCCTACAGCCCCGATGGCTATGCCCGGGCCATCGAAACCCTCGACTTTTACAAGGTAATCATCATGCTTACTATATAGTATTGTGTCTATTCTTATGCCACAACTCATTTTATCGCCTCTTTGGCTCGTCTAGAATCTCAAGAAGGAACGATATCGTTTTAAAATTGTCATAAATGAGCTGGAACAGTCGAGTGCCGCCACAGTGCCGCCATTGGACTATCAAGCCACGCTCCTGGCCTTCATCAACTGTGTCATCATCTCGGAGCCAAAGCTACAGGAACGCATCCGCATACGCAACGAGTTTATTGGTGAGTCTCACTGCTTAAATAAGTCATAAAGTGCAAAGTGTACATTGACTGTACATTGCTTGCAAACTATCGAGGTTTCAATGGTGAAATTTGGCATGTAAATTCTTAAGGCAGCTTCATATACAAGATTAAGTTTTAGTACTATAGTTAAGAATATTTGAGAAGTGAAGTAAGAAAATAAAGACAAACGTTGCCTGCAAAATATTCTGGATTGGGTTAATGACATTTGCCATGTAATCTATCGATCTTTAAGCAATTTTGAAGATTGACTGGTATCGATATATTAATAGTTATAGTTATAATTATTTTTAGTTATACTCACAATAAAATTAGGAAAATATAAACGAACATAGCTTGCAAACTTTCCAATTTAGGATCATGCAGTTTGGCGTAAACATAGAAAATATTATTTCCTGAATAGTTTTAAATATAATATAATCAAGTGTAGTTCTAAATATAATCAGAATGAAAGTAAGATAATAAAGACAGAAAGCTTGACAAATATCAAAGTTTATACCACACAATTTGATGGACATTTATGTCTTGATCATATTAGAGCATGCTAGTCCTTAAACTTGTACTAACTTGCTATAAACATCAATTCTATAATGAAGTATTTTAATGTGTACCAGCTTAACAATTCAGAATGTTTGACAGTGCATTATTTACCAATTCTTAATTGCAAATTAATGTAATTATAAAAATATTAATTTCAATGCTTTCTAAGAATTCTCAATATTAAGATATTAAGATCAATATTAAAATAACTTGGTTCATCGAAAGTTTTCTTTTTAGCTAAACATGAAATCCATTTTTTATACATGCTCATTCTCACTTTCTATCTGCACTCGTCATATGTGCTACTTAAATAATTTCAAGTTTAAACCACAAATTTAACTGCCCCAAATTTTAAATTCCCAACACTATTATTACCCAAAACTATCCATAACTCAGAAGCAATACAAGTTAGCATTGGCAAATTTGTGTAGATAATTCTATTCATTATAACCTCTTTAGTTTAGTTCCAGCACATCGATAACTATCAATTCATAACTCGGAAACTATTAGAGCTACGCTCATTAAATTTGGACTACGACCTTGTTTAGCCAATATTGATGTATTCACACAATTGCAAGTATTTCCCAATTGTGGCAGTGACAAATCAACACACTACTCTATATGTTTTATATTCTTCCATATTGCGTTCTTTAATTGTTTACATTTTGGTTTGGTTTCTGTTTCTGTTTTGCTTGCTGACAACGCTGATAACCAAACAGAAACCGTAACGATAAACACATTAGTTCCAACCGCAAAAGTCATCAGCCGACCTCCTATTCCCCCATTCATCTCCCTCCCCCTCCACCAACCGGTCTTCGTCTCTGTCGCCTCTTGTCTTGTCTTCCCTATGTCATTGCCTTTTGGCTTTGCTATTGGCCGAGTCAACTGTTTGGCTGTCTTCGATTTCATTGATTTGATTGATGTGCCCGCTGATCCGCTGACGGCGCCGTTGATCGTCGCCTGCCCTTGACCATATACTTTTATACTTTATACTCATTCGAATACGAGTATATATAGCATATGCCATATATATGCCCAAAATATACAAAACGAAAAGAAAAAAAAAGCGGAGTTGGTTAACTGCATGTCACAGCCACGCCAGCGACCCTCGGGGCCTCTGGGGGTCGTGGATAATGATAGATTCAACATCGGGTTTGCCAGACAACAATAGCAACATCAACTGAAAACAACGACAACAAATCGCCACAAATCGCCTTTTGCCTCTTGACGCAATCCAATTGAGTAACCTTAGCACGTGTCAACGATTAGAGGTGCGTCTTCAAAGCGTTTTCGAAGCGTTTTCGTTTGAACTGCAATACTATATAAGATAATGACGCGATACTCATAAATCGAACTAGAATGAAAAAATCAATTTAACCGTGACAACAAGACAAACGTGACTTGAGAGCTAGGCATTTAGGGAAATTTTGAAAATATCTTAAAGGAAAGTCAATTTCTTTTACTTATACATATGATATCATATGTTGTCCTATCTTTTTCTTTAGCTATTTCATAATTGCGTTATCTTCTCTCATTGTTCCTAATTTAAATTGGATTCTGAGAACTTGCTCAATTGAAAAGAGCTTAAAAATTTATTGCTTTTGCTGTAGTTTTATATATTTGAATTCTTTAGCTGCTTGGCAAACTTTTCGGCTTATTCATAATTTAATTTGACATCTTCAAACTCTCCCACTAGACAATATAAGGAGAGTTAATGACTGACTTTTACTTATAGATAACAATAACTTTTTCATACAGCAATATCTTAAAGAAAAGTTTAGTACATTTGCTTGTAGATATCTTTTCATAATATATATTTCTTAAACTGCCTCAATCTGATGTAGTCTCATATGTGTTACCTATTTATCTCTGCTTATTCATCTTTTGATTAAACGTTTCAAAACTTTATCAAGGGAAACTTCTGCCTTTAGCTATCTATTTATCTATTTTTTTATTTTCTGCTCTGGTTATTCATAACACCAACATTACCAAGATCTTTAAATAAGTTATTGCTGTTCCTGATCGATATTTGTTCAATCCTTTTAACTTATTAATTGAAAATATCGTAAAGATAAGTTTATTCCTTTGGCCATTAATTTCTGCTTCTTTAGATGCCTTAAAATTTGACAATCTTCGCTGCTTATTCATAAACTGAAATCGTTTGCTTATCTCTTCAAATAAATTTCTTTAATGACACTCTTCGCAGCTTATTCATCATTTAATTTGACTTCTCAGCACATTCACAATTGCTCATCTAATTCTGAATCATCTGCATAAATCACGCGTTTAATTTTGAAATATGTTCACGCACTTTTACGAGCACGCATTTGAAACAACTTTGTCATAAAATTAATTATACTTTTTCTCACAGAATCGTGACGTTTCCTCATCTAACACGTGGGCTGAAAAGTCCCGGGCCTTACACATAGATTGTGCTAGTTTTATTGCAGTCACCTTTTTTTCAGTTAATACAATCCTTCAGAAGACAGCTGCTAAAATTTCATGATATTCTATTCATTAGTTTGTAAGTTATTGAGCCAAAAGTGACACTACTTTTTCTATTTTCGCAACAATGGATTAAATGCAATTTTGTCTTCTAATCTTACAATGCTTCTTGAATATAAAAAATACCGTTCAAGCAAAGCTTTGGCTTGAAAAGTGTTATGGGGACTCCTCTCTATCAGAAACAACAATTAAACGTTGGTTTGCTGACATTAAACGTGGTCGTAGAGACACCGATGATGCAGAACCCAGTGGACGTCCAAATGGGGAGGTCACACCAGAAAATATAAAAAAAATCCACAAAATCGTTTTGAATGATCGAAAATTAAATTTGAGTCAGTTAGCTAACATCGTAAAGATATCAAAAAAACATGTTGGCTTAATATTGCATGAGCATTTGACTATAAGAAAATCTCTTCAAAATGGCTGCCGCGTTTGCTCACTTTTGACCAACAACAAGAATGTGTTCATGATTCAATGACAGTGACAAAACTACTTGAATTTAACTTCGAATTGCTCCCACATCCACTAATTTGCCAGATTAGGCTCCCAGCGACTTCTGGAGATCAGCAGTCCTGGAAAAATGCTCGCCGATAAAAAATTTCGCACGATTGAAGAGATTATCACTGAAATTGAAGCCTATTTTGAGGCAAAAAATAAATCGTTCTAAAAAATTTATATTGAAATGTTATAGCGGCTCTGGAATGATTGCGATGCTCTTGATAAAGATAAAGTTGATGAGTAACGCCAATTTTGATCCAAAAAAAGCAAGTTTTCTTTGTCAGGCCCGGGACTTTTCAGCCCATGTGTTAGTTTTCGTTTTGGTTAAAGGCTTTCCATTGTGCGTGCAAGAACAGCAAGAACAGCAAAAGCAACAAATTGTTATTTAATTTCATGCTGACGAGAGTCGTACTTAAGTGCGCTGTTATATCAACAACATAGACACGTAGTTAAAATGCAATAAGTCGCATTTCCCTCAGACTTTTGTTGACAAACAAGGGGCGCATTCACATCCTGTCCCTGACATCTGTGGCAACTCCCTCAGCTCAGCCCCTGTCGCTGCCCTGAGCAAAGTTCATGAACTGCAACTCCATCCCTCAACTGCATTGCTATCTCCCATCTCCATCTCCATCTCTCAATCCCATCTCGAGCCCCAAGTCGTCTTCGTCGTCGTCGCTGATGTCTGACTTTGATTGAGCGCAGTTGCACATGCGTCAACAGCGCAGTCGCAACTTGCAACTCGCTGTTGCTATTGCTGTTGAATGATGGCTGCACTTGCCAACAACAGCAGCAACAACAAAAACTCTCAACTCTCTGGGAGTTTTTATTGTTCTTAATTAAAATAAATTGAGCTGCGCTTTTTCAGCATTACAAGAAAATAATAATAAAGGCAGCTGGCGACAAAAATCGAACAAAATCTCAACCAAAAACAACTAAGAAAACTACAGTCGAGTGTGCTCGACTATGATATACCCGTTACCACTTGTGAATAAAAGCAAAACAGTGCGGTATTATTCATAAAATATTCCAAAATAATATACCACAAAAAAAAACTAATAATATAATATTATATAACCTTTGGTATAAGTAATTAATATACCGCAAAATACTAAATATAACATTTTGTATATTTGTAGTATATTATTTGGAATATATTAAAATTCAAACTATACCGTAGATTGCAAAATATACCAAGTTGTCAGCCAAAGATTTTTTTTATTCAAAAGTATTTCTTAAATAACTTCTACAATTTGTATCTGATCGTATCTAAATTCAGGAAATTCAGGAATCATAAAGAATATTAATTATAATAAGTACCAAAAATCGCGAATCTAGCATCAAGACAACGCTTGTTATTTGATTTTTGTCAATTTGCAAGGCACAAGTATGATAGACGCGGCAAAAATTTAAAATATAATTTGATCCGCCTGAAAACATTACAATTGCTATATTTATATTTATTAAAAGTCTCTCAGATCTAGGTGCTCATACAGGCGGACGGACAGACAGACAGACGGACATGGATATATCGTCTCGATATCTGTTGATCCTGATTAAGAATATATATACTTTTTGGAGTCAAAGATCCCTTCTTTTGCCTGTTAGATACATTTCTTGCAGTCACAAAGTCATAATACCCTTCTACCCTATGGGTATCGGGTATATGTAAGTCACGCACTTCACAGCCACAATCTACCTCCACAGAGAGAGAGAGAGAGGGGGGGAAAGAGGAAAACGTTTCACACATGCAGTTTCCATATCGACTTTTAACATTCCTCAGCGACACTTTTGACAGGCAACTGGGCCGCATTTCGTTTGGCAATGAGATGATGTATACGGTTTCAAGGCTATTGGCTCCACGCCCCTTCCTCTACCTCACCAACTCCCCTTCCCCCCCTCGGTTGTGCTCTTTTGTGACTTTCCAGAAACGCCCCTCGAAGGAAAAAACATGTTCAATATATTTGCATATTATTCAATTCAATTCAAAGTCAGAGTCAGAGTTCTCTGAAATCTGCTAATGCCACTTAAGTGCCCAATTATCGGATCAGTTGAGAGAACTCGCAACTCGAAGTTCTTTGAATCTGCATTGGAATTGTCAGGGGAGTCAGTGAGTCGGCAATATATATATATAGATAGCATAGAGTATAGCCATCATATCTGTTGTATGTCATCTGTCAAGTCCATCGCTGCCGGCTGTGCGGCGATTTTTTTCTCTCTCTGATTTATGCCCCATGATTTTCCACTTTGTGGCACGCTAAGTTTTTCTGTTGCGCGATCGCGCCATAAATTTATTTGCTTAACAATTTTCTCATTTAGTTTTTTTTTTTGTTTTTCGCTTGCCTGGCAAATTTCAATTTCAATTGATTTATAAAGCGTCAACAGATTTACAATATCGAGCAAAAAACAACAACAAAATGTACATAAAAAAAAATATTTAAATCGAATTGGATTTTTTTCCCCGCTGAATTCAATTTGAATGTCGCGCTTCTCTCGCTCGCTCTTTTGTTGCCTGTTATTAAACAATTAACTGTTGATTTTGGGCGGGGCTCAGATGCAAATTTGCCAAACTCCTTGCGGCCTGTAGGGCATTGACAAAGTTGCGAGTGACTTTTATGTAAGATCGGGTTCTCAGTTCTCGCAATTCTACATAGTTAAAGACCTCGACTTCCGAAACTCAAAACAATGCCTCGAACAAAAGAAACGTTCACACACACACACACACACAGAGACACTTGTCTGACTCACAAACACACATTTTAATTGTGCGCCTTTTATGGTTTTCAATTTCAAATAAATGAAATGACAACGAAACAGAGTCGTAAAATAAAATTATGAACGTCAAGGCGCCAAATAAGGCACATGCTACAAGGAAACCTAACGAGAGAAGGAGGGGAAAGTGTGTAAAGGGGGAAGGGGAACACACAGAAGCTACTGCAACGACTTTCACAAGTATATTTTGTAATTAATTTTTTTATTATTTACTTACAATCATTTGCTTCTTAGTGCGCAAATAAAAGCAGAAGGCGATAAAATTGATCAAGAAATACAAAAAAAAAAAGTTACTTAAAACAAGCTTGACCGGAAGCTACTTGGGCCACAACATTGGGCGGTCTCTCCAATATCCAACATCCAATCTCCAGTCCACAGACCCCAATCCATATCCAGTCTCTGTACTCGAGAGTATGGTGGGAGTTGGGCAGTGGCGCAACTTAAGCTTATACGATATGAAAAGATCTTTATAAGCCAACCACACACACACACACACACACTTGCCAAAGATTATAAAAGCAAAGATTGAGAAAACAACTTTCTCGATTGTGAAAACATTGATTCCAATATTGACATCAAAATACTATATTGAAATAAATAATTATTAAATCATTCCATTTTAGGGGCAACTGTAATTATGGGTGTTAAATTGACACCCAATTGTACTCGATAATTGTTATATAAGAGACTCACTTTTCTGGTTTCAATTGATTTAGTGCTTCCTTTATTTATTGTGCACACAATTTATTTAAAATTATTCGCCATAAACACACTAAGTAGATTCTGAAACAAGAGAAGTCCATTATGCTCGGCATATATTGAATATCAAATGGGTTCGAAAGCTCGTTAGTTAAATTAAACCATAGTCAAATTTATGATATGATACCTGCTATAAATCTGTCATGTACTAAAGAGTCGTGTTACGCATAAAATATGCAAGTTTAGTTGTTGACAAAAAAAAAAAAAAAAAAACAGACCAATAAAAGTTGTAAACGAATCGGTTTATGCAGTTGTTGTTAGCTCTATAAAATGCAAATGTCGATTTCACTTACTTTATTGTTGACTGCTTTGAATCATTCAATATAGACACAAATAATAAAGTAAATGTTGTTTCTACATTTAAAATTTTTAAAATAATTATAAAAGAAAAAACAATAAAAAATATAAGAATGTAATTTTTCCAAGAAAAAATTTTAATAATCAATAAAAAATACTAATAATAAAATTATAATTAAAGTTATTCGAAATATACGAATTTACTCAAGTATTTTATTCATTTTATTTTGATTCGACTAAACACAGAAACTCGATTGGTTTTTAATTAGAAAATCAAAATATATTAGCCATGCATTTACTTAACGAGGACTAAAAACAGAAATAATTAAAAAAAAACATCGTTTGGTGTTTCATTAGGAAATAAAATACATGTTCAGTTATTTATTTAATGAACGAGAAATAAAAACAGAAACTGTAATTTACATAATAAGTCGTTTGGGCTTTAATTGAAAAATATAGTTGAATATGAGAAATTACAAATAAATACAATTTTATGTTTCGATAAATTAAAATGTAATATTTGAAACAAACATCAAATAAATGTTATATGTCTTAAAAAGTTGTTAGTTGCTTGCCAATGTCTAATAAAAAGCAATTGTAGTCAAAAAAAAAACTGAATTGATTATTCATAAGAAAATGAAATTGAATTATAGTTTTAAAATTCACAGGAATAAATATTAAATAAAATAAATATTATTTCAAGTTTAAATGTGGACCTTAAAAAATATATATTCTTCGAAATGTAAATGTTTTCGAGTTATAGATAAAAATACACATAAACTTCAAAATGAATTTCACCATTTTGTAGAGCATTAGCTAGTCGAACGATCTTTGGCATTGAAATGTTTGTTATGGAGCACTAGAGCAGTTTAAGGCATTTGTAATTTGACACTATTGTAATATATTCGATTTGCATTTATATTTCAAACACACTCGCAACTAATACTATTTGTTATTCATTCGATGTTTTTTCTCTTTGCAGGCCTCAAAGTGCTGCCGCTGCTGAACAATCTAAGGTGAGTCTAAGGCTTACAATAAAACTGTTGGAGAAGTGGGCGAGGAGAGGGGGAGGTGGAGGTGGCAGATGGGCAATTGTAAGACAAAGATATTGCTAGGGCACCCACACTTCGATAACTCAGACACTCATACTTATAAAGTAGATTCATGTTAAATCAAGACAAAAACAAAATTATGCAATGTTTGCGAAGTGAAACCCTGAAAAAACACTCCCACAACGCGTATAACAACATGGTCCAAATGAATATCACAAACAGTTTAAGTAGCGATTTTTAGTGGTATTTTCGATGTGAATACACCCAACCGATTCGCTATTCGAATAAGTATTCACGATGGCGAAATCGTTGAATTTGCATTTTTGCAGTCAATTTGTTCGGCAATCAACTAGACAAGATCAAGGTCCATTGTGGCATCGCAGAATTTCACATGGGCACGCGTATCAGTCCCTCCCCCCACCACCCCTCTAAAAACCTTCTCCCCTCCACACCCCGTGGCTGTCATTAACGGTCACTCAATTGGCGTTGGCCAAGTTCGACGATTTTGTACGCTTGTCAAACATCCATCAAAAACGGCAACGATCCAAAAAGACAAACACAAAAAAGTTTTCTTTACTTTTTTCTTCGTCGCTGTTTTATGCAAATAATTTGCGCCGGTTTTGTTTTTGGCTGGTTTGTTTTGTGTCTGTCAAGCAATTAATTCAATATTTAATTAGTCAACAATAAATCAATTAGTTAGCTACCTCCCTGCTTCCAACTCCCTTCCCCTCCCTTCCCCCTTCTGGTAAACTGGTTTATTAATGGGGGCCTCGGCCGCAAGTTGACAACAAATTTGTCGCTTTGCGCAAAACTAATACAAATTCAATTAAATTTTTGTCCAAATAGTTCTAGCCCAAAAAATGATCAACAATCCGAAACCCCTCAGCCTTCCCCTCTGCCCCCCTCTCTGGCAGCTTCTTCTCCACGCTCGTCATAGAAATCTTCGCCTAATTGATTGTTTCATGCCATTTGTCTTGCGGCTCTGTTTTGTGTGTCTTTTTTTGTGTCTGGGGCCAAGTGATGGACCCCCATCCATTTTGTCATCTGGCAGCTACCACGCCTCCTTCCAACAGTTACCCCGCCGCCTCCCATTGTTATGAAAATTTGTTTAAATTAAATGCGTAGTTTCTCGCGCTTTTGAATTTATTTCAAATATTTTTCGAAATCACAAATCGCTTTAAACGTTTTCATTCAGCCGAACAGCGCTTTGATTTCAGCGCTTTGTACCCCTCAGGGGGTTATTCTTAGACAAATGAAGAGGGGGAAAAGGGGAGGGGGGCAGCTTAGGTGCTATTAATAAACAGATGCTCATTAGAGTCAATGCGTAGCTTGGAAGCTGCTGAGTTGCTTTAAGCGGATTTTAATTGCTGTCAAATCCAATGAGTTCTAATCAATCTGCAAAATTCGACAAACATTTTGATTGTCTCTCAATATTAAATTACATCGATTTCAACTTGAGAACTTTACGTGTTTAACTGCAATCCACGCGTATATAATTACACACAATAAACACATAAATATGTGAGACGCAAATAATTATTATTTTCGTTTCGCATAATTTATTAATAGATTTCTTAAGTGCGTTGATAGCAAATGGAATTTGTTGTCCGCAAACATTCTAAAGAGATTTATGGAGTCGAGTTATTTTGTTTTTGTTTTTGATTTATGGTAGTTCTATGTAAATTAAAAAGTATTTATAGAGCAAAGGTGTGTGGGGTTCTATTGAAAAACTTCGTCCTCTTTAAACTTCTTTTATTTGAATATAAGCTTATTGGAATCAATGTGCTTTTAATCCTTACCACTTAAGGATTTTCAATTACAAAATTACTTTCTATTCAAACTTATTTTATATTTGTATCATCTTTTTGGAATCTACGTCCATTTTTTTCTAAAAGAGTAAACCGATAACATAAATAAAACCAATTAACCAAATTAAAGGCATATTTCTTTTGCTTTTTGTATACATACAAATTTTAGAACTAGCAAGATTACATATTTCAATTGTAGCTTAAATCAATATTTAAAGAAATATTATTTGCTCGAAATAAAAGCCAGACAATAACTTGTTGTCAAACCACATTTATTATCACCGCTCAGGAAGCAGTTTAGGGTCAACTTTTCTCAGCCGGCAACCTTGATCTTTAGCCAGATTTGCCTGCAAAAAGTTGCTTAAGAAATGTGGTTGTTGTTGCTCTTGTTGCAAAACACCGAGAGAGAAAGATACAGTTTAAACTCTGAACTTTCCGGTGTGGATTTCAGTTGCCGCAAAAGTTGTTGATTCTCGGTAACTTTGGTGCTTCCGTTTCGTGTGCCTCGGAATTAGCCTTGTTGTTTTCACAGTGCCTGCGACTTCCTTTACAGTCAGGACTTTCCCACTATTTTCCCACTTTGGCGCCCACATTTCGTGCGGCTGGCCGGTAAAAAAAAAAACGAAAACGAAAACAAAAATGCCGTGATGAGTCAAAATAGAACTGCATCACGTGCCGATGATGATGATGATGTCTCGTCACAATAACATATAAACGAAAAGAGAGTAACAACAAATGTGAACAGCACTCTTCAGTTGCCAAGTCGACTCGCCTTTGTTTTTCTTTTTTATATTATTTTTTTGGCAATGCGCGCGCAGCACGTGTCTGGCAAGGACAAAGGCAACAACAAATTCTCGCTCTCTCGCTCTTAAGTAGAGCAGCGACTCTCTGCGGCTCTCGAGTTGTGCTCAACTGGCTCCGGCTGGTCTCAGTCCTGCCTCGTCCTCGTTATTGCCATTGCCATTGCCTAGCTGCTGCTGCTGACTGCTGGCTGTTGCCTCGCTGTCGTCGCGTTGAACTCGTCGTCGCCCCAAAACACAATTGAAAAGCAATTAAAAAGAAAAACAACAAATAAATAGAAGGTGCAATATTCGATTTGCCAGGAGAGGCCATAAAAGGAGCTGCATCTGCGACAGGGACACAGCAAAGCAACGAACAACAAACGATTAGTTTTTAACACAAAACAACTTGAACTAACAACTATCGAATATGGTTAGGACGACAGGCGGCTGCCTCTAAAAAAAAAAAACGTGCAGCGAGTTTTGTTTGTGTTTTCATTTGATATATTTTTGTGTCGATTGCCAAGGCTGCTGCAAGGCAGGCAACGTGGAGTCATCAACGTACTCGTCCTCGTCCTCGTCCTCGTCGTCGTCATCTCAATCAGCCTCTGCTCCTCCGTTGCCATTGCCATTGAAGTTGCAGCTGCAGCGACGTCGCACGTTCTGCTGCTCGCTGTCCCGTTACAGCGGCGCTGCCTTGCAACTGGTGCAGAATCTCAAGTGAGTTTCGGTTTTTGTAATTTTGGCAACCTGCTGAGGTTACTCAATGTCACGGTTGTCCGCTGCCTGTTGGCAACTTGTGGACCATAAATCGTTGTTGCATTTGTCATAAATAACAAATCAATTAGTAACCAACAATTGTCAATTGCCATGCACAACAAATTGCAAATTGCAAATTGCCAAGTGCAAATTACCGTTTGAATAATGAACCGGACGAACGAGCGAGCAACACAACACATTCATTCCGTATGCAATTACCATCATTATTAACCCATTGATTGCCCCTCTTTGCTCATTTGCAGAAAAGTCGCACAGAGTGTGGGCGATATCATCGTACAATTGGACGTATTCGTGGAGCAACAGGAATGCGACGAGGCCCAGAGTCCAGGCTGGGCGCCCGATGGCATCAATCTGAATTCGCATCTTGATGTCTTTTACGCGATACTGCGACAGGTAAGGCGACAGTTATCCTACTCTCTCACTCTGTGTGTCATACGCGGCGTATGCGTAATATTTGCATGTGCATTAAGTATACGTGCCGTGTGCATATGTGGATTACTCTGGCTAATAGAAGAGCGTGTGTGCTTGTGGCTGTGGTGAATGTTTCTGAGTGTATGCATGTGTGTGTGTATGTGTGTGAGTGTGTACCTGTGTGTGCATTTGTGTGTTTGCTTCGTTGTTTGCACTCAGTCAAGGCTGCGGCAGTTGCCGCTCTGCACGCGAGCCGGGATAAATGTCAGTATAGTAACTAGGAAATGAAATGGCAGGTGGACAGTTCAATAGTAATTTATTTCATTTTAATTGTATTTAAATTTATTCCTTTCAACTGTGGTGGCGCCATCTAGCGACATGCCCAGCTTGCATACAGTTAATTGATGGCAATTCTTTTAGCACATTCTTAGATTGGCAAATTTATTAAAAATGCATAAACTAGTTTAGTTAAAATAAATAGAAAACATTCATAAATTAATCTTCTTGCTTTGTGTCACATTTCAATGCAAGATTACTAGGCAAAATGAGCACTAAAAGTGTAATTAAGTTACACAATTGCTTGCCTAAAATGATCTTCACTATTATTTTTAAAGCTCATTCCCAGCAAGCAATATTACTAAGGTATGCAGCTATGTGTAATAGCTAACTAAACACTTCAGCGTGTTCTAAAATTCTATAATAAATAAATAAATTAATTAACATTATTATTTGAAGGAGTCGTTCTAAGCAACCAATGTTGCTTATATAGATCACCTTGCAATAACATAGTAGGGACAAACTGGGCACTTAGAGGATCGCAAATAGTACAATTCAATAAGTTACCAAATGATTTACTTCAAAAAATGCTCATTACTGTTTCTAAAATACGTTCTCAACAATAAATTTAGCCTAACTAGACTACAGCGTTAACAGTTCGTATATTGCAGTCGAACAAGTTCTCACATTGTCAGCTTCAACTGATCTTTAATAAATATAAACAAAACAGTCGCATTATCAATTCAAAATTAATACCTTTCTGTTTGTTTTATTTGCCATTAATAATTTAATTATTGTTAAGGACTGTGCTAACAGATAAATCAAACTTTTCGTTGACTCGTTCAATTTCACGCAAACTATTGCAAACCACCAACATATGGCCCCATAATATTCCTTCCTGTTCCTATATCTAACCGTATGTTCTCTGCTCTCTTCGCCAGGTGGCCGACAAGCCGCAAGAGGGTCCATTCCTCAGCATACTGCAGCATCTGCTGCGCGTTGACTCCCGCGAGCCGCTTAGCGATGTCATCTGGGACACTTGCGAGCGTCTCGTGCATCGCGCCACCCTCATCGAGTCGCCCGACGATGCAGTGCGCCTGCTGCGCCAACAATCCGCCCAGAAATTCACGTGCTCCGCATGTCGAGCCAGCGATGCCACAAGTCCAACGCGCAAACCTGCGCAGCCCGCACAGAATGCCGCCAAGCCACCGCCGCCACCACCGCCGATGGCACCAGCAGCGCCCGCTCCACCGCCACCGCCGCCGCCCATCATGAACGGTGGTCTCACGGTGAACGGACACGGTCCAGTACTGCCACCGCCACCGCCACCTCCGTCCATGTCGCGACCACGCACTCCAATGCAGCCGGTGGCAGCGGCGCCAGTGCCGACGGTTGTACTGCTGCCACAGCAGGATACGCCGGCGCCCAAGGCGAAGATGAGGACAATTAACTGGGGCATGATATCGCAGAGCAAGGTGCTGATGAACAACGACAACATCTGGAGCAACATGGCCACACAGCATCGCGACTCTAGCCAAAAGGACATTGATTTTATCGAGCTCGAGGATCTCTTTCAATTGCAATCCACCAGCGGACAAGGTTCACCCAAGCTGGGCAGGGATACCAGTGGCAATCAGTCGTCCAGCGGTTACGATACGCTCGATCGCAAGTCCAAAAAGGAGGCGGAGATCACGTTGCTCGATGGCAAACGCAGCCTGAATGTGAACATCTTTGTGAAGCAGTTTCGCAGTGGCCATCAGAATATCATTCAGCTAATCAAGGATGGCGTGCACGAGGAGATTGGCGCAGAGAGATTGCGGGGACTGCTCAAGATACTGCCCGTCATGGATGAACTGGATCTGCTGAAGAGCTTCAACGGCGACAAGACGCGTCTGGCCACGGCTGAAAAGTTTCTGCTGCAGCTGCTCGAGGTGCCCAAGTAAGTCCTGAAATAATTCCAAAAGATTCTTCTTATTAATTGCATCGTTTTCTGTAGCTACAAACTGCGCATTGAGAGTATGTTGCTCAAAGAGGAGTTTGCCGCCAATGTTGCGTATCTGGAGCCCTGCATCAATGCCATGCTCTACGCTGGCGATGATCTGCTGAACAGCAAAGCGCTGCAGGAGTTGCTCTATTTGCTTGTCGTCGCGGGCAATTTCCTCAACTCTGGCGGCTATGCGGGTAATGCTGCGGGAGTTAAGCTCTCCTCGCTGCAGAAGCTCACGGACATCAGGGCCAACAAACCGGGCATGAATCTCATACACTTTGTGGCCCTCCAAGCGGAGCGACGCAATCCCGAGTTGCTGCAGTTCACCGCGCAGCTAAACACGCTCGAAAATGCCAGCAAGTAAGTCTTCAGTTCTTTATAATATCAGTTTATTAACTTCTGATAAAAATGAAAATGGGTTTATTAAGTTTGTGAGCTAGACACTGGACTATTATAGGATATTACATAATCTTTTCCTAGTTAAAACTTGATAAATCTCAGAAAATGAATGGTTTATTACAGTCAAAAGTTAACTGTAGCTTTCTAAATTCTTTTGAAGTATTTTGCCAAAAACACATTACATTATCATTTCCTTCTTTCCTACTGATATCTCAATATTATTTAACAAAGAAAAACCTAAAACTAAATAGACTACACATTAAATACTTAATTCTTCATATTACACACCCTAAAGATTTGCTATTTTCAAATCTCAATTATCTCGAATCTTGACAATAAAAAAAAATACTTTTTACTCATATTAGATTCTTTTCTTTCTCTTACTAAAAGACCTTTGTTTCGAATTGGGATTCAATTTCGTAATGTAGTGCATTAAAACAGGTTTTATTTTAAATCTTGTAAGCATTGCTCCCGTTACATAATCACAAATCTGTTATTCCTTTTCAGAACAACCATGGAGCAGATCAACAGCGAGATTAGCACGCTGGAAAATCGCATAACCAAGATCAGCAACCAGATTGAACAGCCCGAAACGGATGCGGACATCAAGCAGCAGATGCTGGACTTTCTGCTGGCCGCAAAGTCGGAGTTGTCGGTGCTGAAGGAGGGCATGAAGCAGGTGGATGCGTTGCGTCTCAAGTTGGCCGAGTTCTTTTGCGAGGATGCGGGCACATTCAAGCTGGAGGAGTGCTTCAAGATCTTTCAGAATTTCTGTGATAAGTTTCGGCAGTCAATCAAAGAGAACGAGAAACGAGTGCAGCAGGAGCAGCAGGCGACTCTGCGACGCAAACAGCGCGAGGAGCAAATGGCCAAGCGAGCCAGGCAGCGTAAGTTCGAAGTTGAGACTTAGCAAGGATTAGCAACTAATGACTGTATTTTTACAGTGGGTCAGGCAGGCACGCCTGTCTCCGACTCAGACTCATTTCTGGGCGACGGTTTGTTCGATCCGCGCGCCAGTCCCGCGCTAAGCAGACGCCAGCTGGGCTCAGGAGAGATCACCAATGGCTTCATACGCCTCGAGCAGGACAGCAGCGCCTCGCCAGACATTACACCCAATGGAAGTCTGCGTCGGCGACCGAGTCGTGTGCTGGCCGGAGAGGATGAGCTCATGGAATTCCTGCGCCGCTCCACAGGACCTTATGATGGACACGCTAGTCGCGATCGCAAAGTTGCCTACGGCAGTCTAGGTAAGTGATCCTCATCCTCCCTTTTGATTCCTTTTCTTCAACTGTTTTTCTTCTTTGTCTTCAGATCGCTCCATAGGCAGACGAGCTCGCTCCGGCAGCTCGAGTCGCAAGCGTCCGGAACTGCTCAACATTGATTTTGGCGTCGATCGCGAACGCGCCTGCTCGCCAGCTCCTTTGCTGCAGCCCCAGCCTCAACAGCAGCAGGATCGCCTGCAGTCGCCCTTGGCCAGCAGCGGCACGGGCACGCCCACAACCACAGCGAATACACCAGTCAGCAATGGCCCCACAACAACCATTCACATTCAGTCACAGCATCCACAACAGCAACAGCAGCAGCCGCCCACGACAACAGCGCACGAGGATGCGAAACCGAGGTTTGAAATTCCTTCTATTATATTGACTATTGCCTGTTTTAAATAATCCTTAATGCTCACACTTTATATTGCTACCATATGTTCCTTTTACATTTTAAACACCAAAATCTTCGAAATTATTTTGAAGAAATTTATTCCTTATGTTCCTACACTTTTTTTAAACTTATTTTAAATAATCCTCAATACTTCTCAAGAATTTAATATATTATTTACTTTACTCATAAACTGCTTAATATTTGTTGGTTATATCAGAATAAAAATAATGCCTTAAATGTTCAATATTCTTTTGGTTTTGATTTTTAAACTAACACGCTTAAAGACATGAATATGTTTTATATATATATATATATATAACGCACTAACTAACACTTCTTAAACATGATGAAATATTTACAAATGTTTAAAATGCAACCTGTTTTTAGTTACCATTCCATTCCTATATATTTGTATCTTTTATATTAAAATTTGCACGAGTTGATTGTTAAATTATTAATTTCCTCCTCATCAGTTAATTTTACAATCAATTAAAATCTATTAAATTCATAAGAGAAAAAACACAGTTATGAATATCACCATTTAATTTAACTACAATCAAAAACTTGTCAATGCCAAATTAACGCAATTTATTATTGATAAATTAACTTTTTATGTTGATGACTAGTTAACTCCCCAGGGAATAATTACAGAAAATCTTAGAGTTCTCTTCTTCTCTATAAAAAAGAATTAAAAAGCAGAGTTCGTTTTTTTTTTAATAATTTCATATTGCATGTTTTATGTTAATATTATTATTGCTATAGTTGAAGTGAAGGGTACATAAAATGTATTTTTAAAAATATAATCTTTAATTCCTTATTAAAAACACAAAACATTTTTGTTTAATATTATTTATTATTTGTCTGTTTCCTAACACTACAAGAAAAAGCTTATAAATTACGGGGCTAGTTATTTTGATTTGATTTTACCTTCTCTTTAATTAATTTGATATATAATTTCTATAATTTTTATATAGAATATCCCGTGAATGGCGCCAGAAAATCGAGACTTGGCTGCAGTCCAACGAAAACGATGAGAAACAGAACGAGGAATACAAGCGGAAACGTCGCCTGGTAAATGCGAATCGGCGATCGCTCGAAAACGAATCTGGTAAGACATCATAAACCCCATTCCCAATGGCAACATCTCTAATCTCTAATCATTTGTTTCACAGAAAACGAACGAAAACTGGATCCATTGCCAGAAGAGAAGATAATGCCAGCAACAACATCGACCACAACAACGGCAACAACGACGCCAACTAATCCAACTAATCAACACCACAAGCAACGAGATCAGGAGACGCACAAAACTGCTGACAAATACCAGCGAGTCTATGCGGACTGGAAGCCATCAAGCACACTGGACAACACCGATGTGGTGGGCAACATTCAGGCGATTGCCGATGCCGCAACGAAGTCGCAACCACATCTGACCACCGCCGAGGAGCTGCGTCAATATCGCCGCCAGCGATCGCAGGAGCAGAGTCAAACTCCTGGCGTGTTGCACTCGATAGCCGAGGAGGATCGTCGCAAGTCCATTATACAGCTGCTGGGCGAAAGCGACGGCAGCGCCGATTGCCTGAAGATCTATGTGCGACGTCCCTCCGCCATGGACATGAAACCGGAGCCAGCGAAGCCAAAGGAAGCGGCCCCATCTGAAAATATAACATCATCGGCGCATGAAGATCCCTTTGCCAGTCTGTTGGATCATCACAAGAGTCACAACGAGTCACAGTATGCGTCCAAGGAGATTGATGCGGACAACATTGAGACGCCGCCAGTGACGCGACGTGTGCTGGCCACGCCCAACACCACAGTGGTCACCGTCAGCATGACGGACAAGCCAAAGCATCTGCCGGAGGAGAAGAACACGACAGCGAGCACCGCAGTCTCGACAGCGGAGTCGGATGCACCAGGACACTTTGACAGACACGCTTCAGCAAGACGCACGCGACGTTACAAGCGACCCACGGACTACAGCAGCGGCAACGAAGAGCTGGCAACGTCAACCAACCAGGAGATCAAGCAATCAGCGAGCGCCAATGAAGTGCGAAGACTGCAAAAGGATGAGCAACAAAGGGAGCGTGAACGTGAGCGGGAGGAGCAGCCGGACAAGGCTCGCAACATTACCAAGCTGGAGAAAGTGGGTCGCCACATCAGCTCCATCAACCAGGAAGATGTGCGCGAAGCCATACGCAATCTCAAGTCACCAACGGGCACACCCGAGCGTCCCTGGAGTCCGCCACGCGAGCTGACGCCCAGCAAGCTGAAGCTAAGTGCAAGCGGACATCACGAGCTCAACGACGAGGGCTTCGAGGAGACGCAGAGCCTGGTCTCCGACACGCCATCGCATGGCAAAGGCGAGAGCACCAACTCCTCCTGCAACGAGACTAATGATGCGCCCTCGCAGCAACGTTCGCGTCCGCTGTCGAAGCAGAAGACAACGACGACCAGCATCATGGGCATGGGCATGGGCAGTCGCCTCTCGGATCGACTCCAGCAGGCGCGTCTCCGCGGCAGCTCCACAAGTGCGGCACCAGGAAGCAGACACAATCCAATGCCAGCCACACAAACTGCATCCCAGTCATCAGCAGCAGCGAGTGCAACAGCCAAGCGCAGCCTCTCGGCGAGTCGTCCGCTGCGCATGCCCAACGGCAGCCCGATGCTGGGTGCCACTCCCAACGGCAGCATACGCTCCGCGTCGGGTGTGCGTCGCGATCCCAGCTACGCGTTGAACGCACCCAAATCCCGCGACGTCGAACGCAGCAGCTCCAGGAACAGCTTACGCTCGTCGCGCTCCTCCATCAACAGTGCCGCCTCCACACAGACCGTGGTGCGTCGTCTGCCCTCAGTGCAGCGCACCGCCACCGTCTCCGTGGACTCCTCACCCAGCAAGCGTCCACTGGCAGCCCAAAATGCACGTCCAGCCACAGCACGCGGTGTCCCAGCCAGTCGCAGCAGCAGCAGCGGTTCCAGTGTGGGTCCCAGTGTCATCTTGGTGCGCAGCAAGCTCACGCCTGGCCAGACGACACGCAGTGCTCAGGCAGCGGGACAACCGTTGGGCAACAGCACAAGTTTCAAGGAGAATCAAAGCACGAGCACAACGGCGGCAACAGCTTCGGCATCCGCCTCACGACTGACAGCAGCGCGTAGTGCGATGCTGGTGAAGAATGTGCTGAATCAGCAGGCGAAGACAAGCAGCAACAGCAGCAGTAGTAATCCTCAGCAGCGCAATCCTCGGCAATCCGTCAGCAGCTTTATGCGTCCCACGGCCAGCAGTGCCACGAAGCGACAGAAATAAGTAAAATACAACAAAACACAATACTATTTAGGGAAAGCTGAAAGACACAGAGAGAGAGTACAGTATAATTATGTATTAAGGATAAGAAGGACTCGTCCAAGTTAACACAAGACACAAACGAGACAAAAACGAGGAACAAAGACAAGTTACAAAACGCAGACAAGCATCTACTCTAAGCCGTCCAAGTAAACGACATCAAAAGAATAACAAAATACAAACAAATGACAATTACAATTAAAATTAAAATTACAACAAAACGTTTCGAATTTCTAGGCAGGATTTTGCACAATAAACTCCACACATACACACACACACAAACACGTAAACGCTCCAAGCGTATGTTATTTACCAAGTAGCCACTAGTTTAGTATGGGTCCAACCATGGGTCCGTTGATTCCCAGCACATTCCAAAGTAATAAACGCCCCGTAAAACACCAAACACAAACAGAAACAAACACACATCCAGAGAAACAGGTGCGCCCCGCCGTGGAGGACTCGTCACAAATGTGTTTCAAATGCGAAAGGTTTTTCAAAGCACTTTTCCATCAGTTTCCAAGGACCTCTTACATTCTAATTGTTAAGCATAAAGACAAATATCGTTGAAAATTCTTAATATATTTGAGCACAAAATACACATTTACAAAAAAAAAAAGGATATTAAAGACAAAATACTAGACGTTAAACTATTCAACTCTAACTTAGATTTTAAGAAAACACACAAATAAAAATGAAAAAAAAGTTACAATTGTCTTTTCCATATATTAACATTAACAATTAGTTTTAGACATTATTCGATTATACATGTGTAGGTTTTTTTATAGACAGCGCGTTATTTACAACTTGTGTAGTTAAAACAAAATGCAAATGAAAACCAAAATCATAAAACATTATTGTTAATTGATAAAAGTATACGTATTGATATTGATACTGAACAAAATGACAATTACAATTCTAAAAAAAATAAAATACAAACAAAAAAGCAAGCTTTAAAAATGCATAATAAATAAAATACAATAATAAAAAAAATCTACTTAAAATCTAATCGACTTTATAAAAGACTTTCTCTTTTACTTTCCCCCTGGCAGTAGCTTAACAACTAAATATCTAAGACTACCAGACTTGAAATCTCTGTTTGACTACTCTAGAGATTCGAGCAGTTCCTGTTGCAGCTGTTCCTGGTTCACAGCTGGATGTACATAGTTCTCCTTATCAAACCATTCCTCATGGTTCTCTAAATAACTGCAAACAATGACAGAATTAATCAACGAGGCATGAAAAATACAATTAATCGACTTACTTTATGAAGGAGTTTAAATGTTTCAGCAGATCTTCCAGCTTTTCATTGGATATAGGCGAAACATTCAGATATTCTGGCAACTTAACTGCAAATAGATTAAAACGATTAATAAGTAATTAAATAAAATGAAAGCAAGCAAAGTAAGCTTACCCAATAAACGCGCCAGATGAGGTGCGCCAAACATCATGGATTTCTCTGGCCGCGACTCTGCGGACAACAATCTCCAGTTAAAGGTCTCACAGAGGAAGCCGTACATTTCGAAAGGCAGTTTGTCAGCTGCCTTATAAGGTGAGTTGCGTTCATCGTAGGCGAGAGCCATGCTATTCTTGCCACTATTATTCACAATGTACTCGAGGTATTTATCTCGCTGCTTCTTGTACTCAACGCCGCCAAAAACATGCTCATTCTCGTCATCGCCATTCACTACCGCACTCTGGGTAATCAGCTCTGCATCGACATTGATATAGACAGCAGCGTTGTTCAGCATAATGCTGCAGTTCTTTAAATTATCATCGGTTAAATGCCTGTGTACATAGTCTTTCTCCTCCTTATAGAGCAGGTGGTCCTCAAGATGAAACTCGAAATAGATGCGCAATCCATCAACAACTTCCTTCAGCATGCAAACACTACAAATTACGATTCGATTAGTTGCGATTAAGTTTGAATTAAAATTCTTGCTCACTTACATGGACATTACACGGTCGTATTCACGCTCCATGCGCGCATTTCGACTGGTCGTGACGCGACCCCGTGAACTGTCCTGTTTGATGCTAATCGCCAGCTCCACAGCGCGCTGCTTCACAAAGTTCTCCAGTATGGTCACGATGGGCATGCGAGCGGGCAGCGCATGCTGCTTGCCCAGCATACAGACCATGTTGTAATCATACTCCATGTAACCGCGTAATCGTTCACTAATGCGCAGCATCACACGATCATCCTGATTGATAAACTTATCCTCATCCATCGACATATTGTTCGCCGACTCTTTCTGTGGCGTGCGCATGCTGAAAATCGACTTGCCACCTTTGCGGCCACCGCCGCGTGCTGCTTTCCGTGTCTCCCTCATTCCGCTGGCATCTACTGCACCTGCTGCTGCGCCGGTTTTGTCCGCTTTCCGGCCACCGCTCGAGTCGCGTGCTCGATTCCCACTGTTGTCCCGAGAACGCGAGTTTTTATGTGAAAAATCCTGGGATATGTCCAGAGGATCAGCAACCGAGTCCTCTAGATTACCAGCACCACCTCGCGTCAATCGTTGCTTTTTACTTGCCGGCAAAGTGGGTGTCTTAGTGTCTTTGTATGAGTAGCCGCCACTTCTGTAAGTAATTTGTAAACAAACCGTTACACATACACTTAAAGCTCACACAGACAGTGTCGTTGTGTATACTCACTTTTGTAGCTGCGCGGCCTCAGCCAGTTCACGCTGAAGTTTGCGATTCTCTTCGTTGTCTTTTAAAAGACCGGAGGCGCGCACATTTCGATCCCAGCTTGAGCTCCAGCCTTGAAAATGAATTTTGTATTCAAAGTACGTGTAATTTGCCTCGTCCCTTTGCTCATACACGGCCAATACCTATGATGAAAAACAGTTTTTCCGTGAGAAAAATCGAAGCCGACCACCTCGTGTTTGGCACTTCTATTTGACGTTTCGTGCGCCTGTGTGTGTGCAATTTTGCGAGTGTGCTTGTGCATGGTTACCTTACTGACGTACAAAACCCTCGCCTTCGATTCGTCGGGTTCGTAGCACAGGACTCTTTCGCCCCGGTTGAAAAGCTGCACCTCGTTCTCTCTTGCCGTCATCACTTTTGTATGAACACACTACTGCTATTTATTATTAACTTATGCCTAAATTATTGTTATTTATAAATTGCACTCGTCGCGTCGCTCGCGATGTTGCTCTTTAGCCATTCACGCAAAAAGGCACTTACACCAGGGCTGGGAAATTGCATGAATTTATAGAAGCCGACTAGTTCCATTTTGGTCAATATCTATATTGCTAACACACTCGATAAATGCGAAGATAACGGCAACTCAAGTTACAAATTTATTTATTTATTTTATAAGCTAATATTTATCAGAAATCTTTCAATAACATTTTACTTATAATTTCGATTGCTCTGCAACAAATGTATCCGTAAACTGTGAATGGCACATTATGTTATCTTCTATTATCGATAACAAATGTTGGCGCAAATTGAAAATACTTTCGTTGCTAAGGATGAAAAACCAAAACAAATAATTATCGCTTAATTACTACACTGCCCAAACGTTATATATTCTTTAGCTAGCAAATTAAGATATGGCAACTGCATTGACATCTAATTGGCTGCATGTGGACATTGGTGAAGAAACGCCACTCCTCCTCTCAACACTGTCAAGTTGCATGACATTGAGTGATGTTCAATGCGATGGTTACGTGCGTCTTTTGGCTGCCGACATTTCGCTGGAGGACGATGACGAGCCCTCCGCTAAGCTAAAAGTGTTTCGTGGTCTCAAGCTGAAGCAGGAGCAATCGCTGCCAGGCATTCCCACGGCCATTGAGAGTCTCTATATCGACGAAACCGAGCCCAAAACACCGGGTGAGTTAAAGAAACAATTCGATTAGCTTTCTTAATCTCACTCTTTTATTCTCTCTCAGTGATTGCCGTTGCCATTGCAGAGTCTGTGCTCTTCTACAGGCATATGAAGCCTTACTTTAAGTACACTGTGCCCGCCTTGGATGCCGAGGAACTGGAGCTGGAGGTGTGGCGAAAGCTTCCTGTGATGAAGACAGAGACTCACGATGAACTGCTGCAGTTGCTCAAGGAGGTGGATCATGCGAAGCTGTCGCGCAAAACACAGCGACTGCTACAGCTCAGCGGGGAGGAGAGAGAAGTAGGCTAACTGTTATGAATATCTCTCCAATTGCATTGATATCATCTTATCTTTTAGTCCTTCATTGAGACACACAAGGACTCGCCTGTGGGTCGAGTTGGCAACATTGTGGCCATGTGCTGCTTGAAACGTGTCTCCAGCAGCCCCAATCCGCCCTCACATCTGGTGCTCGCCACAGACACAGGTCGCGTCTTTGTTCTGGAACCACAAGGCTTCAATCTGGTTTATCAGGCGCGCACTTGTAGCTATGAAACCGCTGTGCCCAGCCTGATATCTGTGCATGGCACCTACGAAACGGACTTTTGCATTGTGGTGGGCACACGCAATGGAGGCGTCTATCTACTGCGTAAGGCCAACAACGAGGGACAGGAGATACTCAAGATGACCACTGCATTGACGGGTCTACTACTATTACCTGTAGATCAGACCATTGTGGTGACCACCATGGAACAACGGTACCTCTGCTACTCTAAGCGTGGCAAACTGCTCTATCAGGTGCAGCTGGAGGCACAACCAGTCTGCATTCTGCCACTGATGCTGGCGCATCTGGGCCTCACTTTGGTGGCTGTGGCGCTTCAAGGCGGCGTCGTTAAATTCTTTCTACAACGTTATCTGGTCGATGAATTTGTGCTGCCCGAGACAGTGGCTGCCATGCTTTACGGTCGCATGGGCATGGAGGATCATGTGCTCACATTGACTACGCAGTCGGGTGAAATGTTTTTCAAGATACTGCGACGTGTGACACGATTTGAAACCGACGTCGTTGCAGCTGCAGCGGCAGCGAATAAAAGTGCAACAAAGTCACAACGGATTGCGGATGTATCCATACTGGACAAGCCCAAAAAGAGTTCCATATTCGTGGAGCAGGCTGCGCGAGAGAAGCTAAAGGCCAAGGGTGAGTAATGAATGCTGTATTAGTGTTTTATTTTGAATTATTTCAACTATTTGCTTTCAGCAAGCTATGGCAGCTTTCAGGTAGAACTGTGGCGACTGCGTCACACAGCAGCGCGTGCCACCATCGATGCCATCAACTCCTCGGAGAGCACCATCTCTGGTGATCTCACCCATGCACCTGTCAAGCTCTCAGCCGAGGTTTGCGGCAGCGGACCCGCCTTCCGTCTCTACCTCACCGTCCAAAATCTGTCCACCTTTAAGATGGCATCGAATTTGGTGGTGCTGCTGCATGCAGATCGACGGCACTACACTATGTCGCAGTCCATGGCCAGGTTGCCCAGTGTATTGCCCGGCATTCCGCTGCGCGTTGACTTTGAGGTTGTTGCTGTGCTGGATCCGATGGACAAGTTGCCACCGGGCAGCCTGACGCCCGACAATTCCCAGATTCGCGTCATGCTGTTGAAGACTGGACAGTCGAAGCCGTTGATTGCTGCCGCAGTGGCCATGCCGCAATCTGAGGCGGCTTTTTAGTTTACACTCATTTGTTGTTGTTGGTAAGTTGCGTCATTTAGTGCACACTTGAAAATGTTTTTAATTGATTTTTATACCCGCTACCCATAGGGTAGAAGGGTATTATAACTTTGTGCCGGCAGGAAATGTATGTAACAGGCAGAAGGAGGCATCTCCGACCCTATAAAGTATATATATTCTTGATCAGCGTCAACAGCCGAGACGATCTAGCCATGTCCGTCTGTCCGTCTGTGTGTCTGTCCGTCTGTGTGTCCGTCCGTCTGTCCGTATGAACACCTAGATCTCAGAGACTATAAGAGATAGAGCTATAATTTTTTTTCGACAGTATTTGTTATGTTTGCACGCAGATCAAGTTTGTTTCAAATTTTTGCCACGCCCACTTCCGCCCCGCAAACCAAAAAATCGAAAAACAAGCGTAAATTTAAAGCTAGAGCTGTGAATTTTGGTATATAGTATAATTACTATAGTAGTTATGATTCCTGAAAATTTGGTTGCGATCAGATAAAAATTGTGGAAGTTATTAAAGAAATACTTTTGTATGGGCAAAAACGCCCACTTACTAGGGCTCTTAGTTGCTTTGGCCGACAATCTGGTACATTGTGCCGTCTATGGTATATTTTGAATGGTGTGCTGTATCGGTATACCAAACATACCATTTGGTATATTTTTAGTATTTTTTAGTATTATTTTGAAAATAATACCACAATATTTTGCCCTTATTAAAAATGGGTAGCGGGTATCTCACAGTCGAGCACACTCGACTGTAACTTTCTTACTTGTTTTTTTTTAATTTTGTAGGCTGTATTTGATGGCATATGTTATTTCTTGTAGACCGCAATGGAAGCTGCCTTGACGGTCTTTTCACGAACTTCACGCCTTGTACATGGCTTTCTTCTTTAGATCCCACACGCCTGGCTTATCAATGTTCACATTCCTAAGGGTGGCCTGCTTGGAAACTCCATATAACTCAGAATTTCCGGAATCCATGGGTTTCTTTGTGAAGCTTAAGAGGTTCTTAGTAGCGTTTTCATGTTGTTATTGCACCTTAAATCGATTTAGTTTTGTTTATATCCAATTATCTTCTATTTAGAATTGGTATTCATGAAATGGATTGATTTGCATATCGTAGCAGCTACACTAAAAATAGTCAATGGGGCTATCGCATTGTACTCGCCTCTAGTAGTATCGGAAATGCCCAATTCATACATTGATATTTTTTTTGGAAAACTTCCATAAAAGATAGGACCAAGACAGTAGTTACGATTTGTAAGATCAGCCAGAGATAACTTTCGAAGTTTTAATCACACAACCTTTGATTGAAGGGTGTTTTACCCAATTGCCATTAACTGGCAATGGCATTATGACGTGTCCGGCGACTGATTAATTAAGTCATCTAGTTGATTTGATAGCTAGTCAGGATTGACTTGCTATATTTCCGATATTCAATATATACAGCTAGGCGTGGTACAGTCATAAAATATTCATGTTAATCTTATCACCTAAGTGCATGGGCTGTTTATTCATATCTCTAAAAAAAAAAAATTGTATGTGTGTACTTATTATATACAAACTGGATGATAGCTATAACTAATTTCTTTTTTGCCAAAAGTGCAAGTGCGCTGTGAGTTTCCCCTAAATCTGATAAGGCTCGTACGAGTTTTGTTTTACTTTTTGCCTTCCCTTCCGACCTACCGGCCCCCTATCTGCCTAATCAATCATGACAATCACATATAGTTTGTGTTCGGAGTGGCTGCATGATGAATTGGGGCAGTGGAGTAAGGGGAATGAGAAATACAAACAGTAAGAGTCTCCTGTTTGATAAGATTAACAAAAAAACAACGGGTGACTACAATGTTTGAGCCCATTATATATAGCTGGTGGGCGATTTGAGGAGCCACAATTCGTTTCCGTTCGCCAAACACAACAAACCACCAAAAACCAAATCAACATGCCGACCGTAAGTTGAAATTTTTTAATTGTATTTCAACAAACTAGGATATGTGATAAGACTAACTTGAATGTTGCTCGATTGCAGTTTGAGGAAATCGTTGAGAAAGCCAAGGCCTTCAGGGAGACCATCACCAAGGAGGATATCCTGGAATTCTACGGCTACTACAAGCAGGCCACCGTCGGTGATTGCAACATCGATGAGCCCGAGGATGCGGATGAGAAGGCCCGCTACCTGTCCTGGAAGAGCAAGGCCGGTCTGACCGCCGAGGATGCCAAGAACCACTACATCGAGGTCTACAAGGCGTACGTCGCCAAGCACCAATAAACGGTTTGCCTCTAATAATGCAGAGAGACAAATAATTGACACTACTTATCCTAAAATTGTCACTAATATCGTAATGTAGCAGTCGCTGTTGTTAAAAATGTATTTATTGTATTTTTATACTAAAGTTTAATAAACCCCTAAGCATTTAAATGTAGACCTCATTGTTTAATTTATATTATAAACATTTAGGAACTAAATCAAAAGTATATCCAAATGGGGTTGCCTAAAGTCTAGACAGGCATGCGGAGGCATAAAAGGATTCCCCCACAGGACTTTCATGTAAGGTGAATAAATTAATTCTCATTATTATTATCTTATATATAGGTACGATTCACTGCTTATAAAAATTGTTTACAATTAAGGTCTTAGACACATTTTTATTTTTGAGGGAACCTGTTAATATAAATCTCAACATTTTTCATTATAAAAACTTTGTCACATTCTCAAGCTATCATAAAAAAAATATCGCATGCAATTTGGTGTTTGCGGAAATTAAATAATATATAATAATAATAATAATATAATATAGATTTAATCATATGTAATGCAATTTAATAAAACACATACGCAAATATTCTTTAATCTAAATATTACAGTATATTAATAGATCTGCTGAAAATATTGGTTGGGAAAAAATAATCAAACACATACTTAAAGCTGAAAAATTCGCTAAGTTTAATCATCGACAAGTTATCAATTGAGATTATCGTTATATGGCTGACAATAATTATAAATCAAATGATTTCTTGGCGTCCCCGCACAATAAATAGCAAGCAAATATGACTAATGAAGATTGAACTTTGGAGCATTCAAAGCACGATACAAAATGTTTGTAGAAAATTATCTTATTGACGATATCGTGGAACTCTATGGAAATGTCTGACATCAGAAATGACGGACTTTATCTATAAACCAAAGCATAAATCATGTGTAAATAAGATTTTACTGAAAACTGGAAAGATAACTACGTTTTTCATAAAAACAGGAAGTCGAATATCGAGCATTAATCACAAATATAACATAATCGACTTATTTTTAGAAATGTTTACTTATAATAATAGTAGAAAATGTATTACTTGTAATTATAACCTTATCCATAACAATAATTGCTTAGTTGCTTGCAAAATGGTATTTTTTACACTCTATGAAATATTTTGAATGCAGAACTATATCAATAAAACAAATATAGCCTTTTGTATGTTTTTTTATACCCGCTACCCATAGGGTAGAAGGGTATTATAACTTTGTGCCGAGAGGAAATGTATGTAACAGGTAGAAGGAAGCATCTCCGACCCTATAAATCTAGCCAGCGATCTAGCCATGTCCGTCTGTCCGTCTGTGTGTCTGTCCGTCTGTGTGTCCGTCCGTCTGTCCGTATGAACACCTAGATCTCAGAGACTATAAGAGATGGAGCTATATTTTTTTTTCGACAGCATTTGTTATGTTTGCACGCAGATCAAGTTTATTTCAAATTTTTGCCACGCCCACCTCCGCCCCCGAAAATCAAAAAAAATCGAATAACAAGCGTAATTTTAAAGCTAGAGTTGCGAATTTTGGTATATACAATAATTACTATAGTAGTTATGATTCCTGAAAATTTGGTTGCGGTCAAATAAAAATTGTCGATGTTATTAAAGAAATACTTTTATATGGGCAAAACGCCTACTTACTAGGGGTCTTAGTTGCTTTGGCTGACAATCTGGTATATTGAGCTGTCTAAGGTATATTTTAAATGCTATACTATATCGATATACCACATATACCATTTGGTATTTTTTTAGTATTTTCGCAGTATATTTGGTATATTTTGAGATTAATACCGAAAAATACATTTCTTTTATTCAAAATGGGTAGCGGGTATCTCACAGTCGAGTACACTCGACTGTAGCTTTCTTACTTGTTTTATTGTAGTATTTATGCGGTCCAATAATTCGGTATATTTTAAAATTAATCGCACTGTTTTGCTTTTATTCACAAAGCATAGCGCGTATCTCACAGTCAAGCACACTCGGCTTTCTTATTTTTTATGACTGAATCAGAGAACATTTGTAAAGATTAATGGATCCACCATTCAAGATAATCGACGTCTACAAAAATTGAAATATTTTATTAAAGAGCAAATTTTAAGTATGTTTTAAGGAGAAGGCTTACAAATTAATTAAATTGTTATAGCTCTTTTTCCAGTACACAATTTGCTGCTATAAGGTAGGAGAAAAAGCTTTTAAACAAAATTTAAATAATACAATTAAGACAAATTTCTGAAATACAGCTCATTTCCATTCGGGTTTTATTATAGGCAATTCCAAAGGCAAAATACAAAGTATTTCCCCCAATCACAAAACAAAGATTAAAATAACATTATCATATTAGCAATTCGGATTACCATTTTATGATTATTACCGTGACAATAATTATAAAAGCAAATGGCAGTTTGCTTGCCCCTAAAAGTATGCAACATAAATTCAACTTATTTGTTGAAACAAATATGACTAATCACGATTCTCTCACGGTTGAACTTTAGAGCGGTAGAAAATGTTTGGAGAATATTATCTTATTGACAATAAAGCAATACTCATTGGAATGGTCTGACATTGTGCTTTATCAATATTCTAAAGCATATATGTATGTAATGTATAGAGAAGATTGTACTAAGCTTTTGAAAGATAGTTATGGTTTTCATACGAACAGAAGGTCTGCTAGATAATCAAATCAAATACTTGTGAATCGAATTACATTTTATAGTTTTCTGACTAACTGATACTTTAGAAAATTATAGTTAAATATTTGTAGATTATTTTATTTCTTATTAACTTTAATCATACGATATATTTATAAGAAATAAATAATCTACAAATATTTGAGTATTATTTGGTAAACTATCAATTTACAAATCTTATTTTGAATTGTGTGTGTCTAATAATACTTTTGAATTTCATTTGAGTCTATGTACTATATGTATGTTGCAAAAGAGATTTATTGGGATTAACTATATAATAATATTATAGGCTAAAGTGCACGTCTTCAAATTTAATTTGCTGTAGATATATGTATATATACATACATATACATTTATTCTAAACTTTGAGGAATAAACTAAATAATGACATCACGCGCTAAAGTACACGTTTCATATTTTCATTCGCTAATATAAATTGCAATTTAAATGTATACCTATGATTCTTTTTTTGTTTGTCAACTAATCAACAGGTGTGAAACTGATAAGTGCAGTAATTTCTGGATTAAGCCCGCAAAGGAAGTTAAATCATTCACAGTCCCAAGTATATTATTAGCTGCAACTGCGATTACTGCGTTTGCCGGTTGCCCTTCGCACCCATCACCCCGAGAATAGTGATTAAATCCAAACCCATATCGGTATAACACCACAAGAAGCACATCCAAGAGCATGCAGTACTGAAAGCTAATCGGGTCGTGAGTAAAGTGAGCAGCACACTCTGGAGCATGCAAGTGAACGCAGTGCGTGAGAATTCGGGAGAATATCAGAAAAGCTCTGCGTAGCCGCTTCTAGCGACTGTTGACTGGCGATAGTGGACGCTCCCAGTTGCTGTGAAGAGAGCTTTGACTCGCTCGCGATCGTGTGCGAAAAAAGACTTAAATTGAAAGTCCAAGCGAGACTCGGATTCAGACAGTGTCGAGTTCTGTGACCGCCCAGACAGCAAATCCCAGCGTAAGTGCAACGAGTACGGATTTCGAGTCCGTAGTTTTCCGGGGAAACAAACGAAATTATTGAGAGTGGCGTGTTATCAGACAATCGATTAGCTAAAATATATTGTGTGTACTTGTTCATGTGACAAATAACAAATATCAGAAGCTCATTTAGATAAGGGCCCCAAGTGTTATTATGGGGCCACATCATTTACCAATTTTGGGCTCCACATTGGATTTCAAGTGGCTGCTGAGTATGATGAACACGTACATACGTGGACCACGCCCAAACGCCTTTTTTGGGTCTGCTGTTCATCGTCTGTTTTGGGGGAATTCGCGCTGACAAATCTAATTCAATTGAGACTCACCCGCCACGCAATCTGCTAGATACATTTATTTGTATTTGCATTTGCATTTGTATTTGTATCTCTTGTCGCGCGCGTTCGCATAATTTTTTCATTAATGAATTTCTATTTTTATTTTGTTGTTGTATTTTGTTGCTGATGGTGAAAGTCAAGCTTACATGCTCAGTGGAGGAGCCGCCATAAATGGTGCGACCTCAAAACGATTTGCCGAATAATCATCGCCTGATGCTATGGCAAAGTTCAAGCGGTGGCCAGACAATTTGGCGTCAGATCATTTAAGCCCCATTAGCTTACGGTATTCTATACCACTTATTACTAAGAAACGGGTTTTTCTCTTTTTGGGACTAACAACTTCTTGTTTTATGTTATGTCATTAACCATATTTTAATCTCTCTCATTTTCTTGTTGCTTACAGATTAAAATCTAAAACAAAATGCCCCTCACCGAGGTAAGTGGCACTTGGTCGTAAAGCAACCACTTGATTCCTGATCGCCTCATATATGTAATGAGCTAGCAGCTATCAGTTTGACGAGCTTATCACCAGCAACCAGCAACCAGCATGTTAATCATGTTAATCTTGTTTCGCAGCAATTCAACGCCGCCGCCGAGAAGGTGAAGACGCTGACCAAGCGTCCCAGCGATGATGAGTTCCTCGAGCTCTACGCTCTCTTCAAGCAGGCCACCGTTGGCGACAACGAGACCAGCAAGCCTGGTCTCCTCGACCTGAAGGGCAAGGCCAAGTGGGAGGCATGGAACAAGCAGAAGGGCAAATCCACTGAGGCAGCACAGAAGGAATACATCGCCTTCGTTGAGGGTCTGGCTGCCAAGTACGCCTAAGAACACAAAGACAAAAGGTGACCTGAGCGCAACTGATGCGATACTAAATTGATTTTAAACAATTACCGGAGAGACTAAAAGCTATTTATATATGGTAGACACTATGATCTTTTTAAATGTGTAATAAAAAATAACAAATTGTTTTTTAAAGCCAGTGTTCCAATTGCCATTGCAACCTTTAGTCGACCATCTTCACTTCACTTCACTTTGAGTTCGTTTCTATTTGTAATGATATTTGCAAGGCAAATATCAGATACATTCGTATAAGTATGTTTGGACTTCATATTCCGGTTCCAGATTACCCAACCAATACAGTACAAACACAAATACAAATACAAATACAAATTCGAATGCGATTCGGAGTCCGAGTGTAGATCGTGTTGCAACTCGTCGGTTGCGTTCTTTGGACGCTCGTCTGCTCATTAGCGATTAACTGTTAATCGCAAGCTGTTTGAAACACTTTCAGCCAGACACACCTGCTTTTAGTCTGGCAAATTGTGACCTTGAGCTTTTTCAGCTCCAGATGATTGCAATCATTCGATGTGACAAAGTTCTATCCGGCATTTCACTTAGCTTTTAACATACATATAAAATCCCTTAAAAAATATAAGACAGATAGATTTGAAAGTAACAGTACAGTAATTAAGTTTTGTAATCACTTGCTAAGTAGATGTTCAAATTTGACAAGCAAACATTGTCAGTAAGAGCTAATAAGTGTGAGAATAAATTGTGAATTTGTCTCCAAACGTCATTTACAGATCGCAAGTTTTCTTTTGTGATATTTAATAAGCTATAGCTTTTTCAAATATTAAATTTTTCCAATTTCAATCGATACCAATTATTTTCTTTTTTGGGAAATGGCTTCAATTCCTTTATAGTTGTATATTTTAATGTAATATGTAAATCTTATAAAGGTAGATAGATATTCACAGAAAATTGTGTATCTGTAATATGTTCTTGACAGATTACAAATCTTCTATTGATATCTCTAATATAATAATATATATTTTCATCATAGATTAAAAATATTCTGCTTGTAGTAAAACTTATTATTTAATTAATAAAAAATAAACAAGCAAATAAACAGCCCATTTATATATCCGGATTTTTATTTATTGATTACTTTTCCTTAAAATTCCCGAATTTCAGGATACAGTTTCATTTCATACAATTAAAAGTTTCTTGCAATAGTTTTTATTTAAACTTTTCATCTGCTGTTCAAATTAATTTAAATTAAATAATCAAATTGTCATTGAATGTAAACAAATGATATCTTTCAAAAAATAGTTTAGTTGACAACTCTGCTAAATGCCGGCAAATTCAAAACAAAGCGATGGCAACATTTGAAATGTTGCCAGCAACATGTTGCCACAGCGTTGTTGCAGCTGCTCAACAGGTGAGAGCAAAAGGCAATCAAGCGAAAAACAACAACAAAGCGCGCTGCGCTTTTTGTTTATGAATGAAAAGCGCATAAGCAAACTGTGATAAATGTGTGTGCACGAGCAAAAACCGACAGCAACAGCACCAGCAACGACAACGGCAACGGCAGCAGCAGCAAGAACAACAACAATGCGAGCAACCGCACCAACAAGTTGCTAGCTTGCGATCATGAGCCAATCAAGAGAGCGCCACGGCAAGAGAGAGAGAGAGAGAGCGAAAGACAGCAAGAGAGCCAGTCGGTGAGAGAACCAGTCAGTCAGCCAAGCCAACAGTGAATAGCGAACAGCAGGCAACAGGCAACTCACAACTCACAACTGGCAACTGGCAGCAGCAACAGTTCAGTCTACGTTTTGGCCTAAACGCGTTTGCTTGGAATTGGCCAGCGCGCATGAGCCGTCAGTTAGTCTGCCAGCGTTGCTTCCCCCGTCTCTCTCACTCTCGTACTCACTCACTCACTTTGTGTGCGCTGTGCAGTGTGCGTGTGTGTGTGTGCGTGTATGTGTGGCCTGTTAACAAAATGTGATTAGCAAAAATACAAAAGAAGAAACGAAGGCAGCAGCGAACAACAGCAAAAGAACAGACAACGCGAAAGTGTGTTAAAAATAACAAATAATACTTATACTCTTCTCGTACTATGCATACGAATAACAACAACAACAATACGAATATGAATTCGGTTTTACAGTTTCACAGTTTTGTTTAGTGTATGTATGTATGTGTGTGTTTTTTGCATAAATGCAAATGAAAGGCAAAAGTCCAATGCGCTGGCGCTGCAACAATAACATAATTAAATAAATCCAATACGTTAAAACCAATGCTGAATTTTGTGCAACGCCAGCGGCAGTAGCAGCAGCAACAGCAGCAATAATACTCATATTGAACTACACCCAAAAGACTACAACAACAACAACGGCGGCTGTGCGGCTGACTGACTTGGTCGACAGCTCACCAACAACAACAATAGCACCAGCAGCAGCAGCAGCAACAACAACAACCACAGTCAAAGTCGTCATCTACCTTTTTCGTGCCTTTTCAAGTGTTTTGCTATTGTTGTTGCTGTTGTTGTTATCCCCCGCTCAGCAGAGCATAGACAGGAGAGAGAGCAACAGACCGCGAGAGAGAGCGAGAGCTGAGTGCAGTTCCAGTTCCAATTCCAGTTCCATGCGCCGACCTCAGCTCAGCTGTGCCTGCAGCCCCCCTCCTCCGCTTCCCCAGCCCAGCCTCTTATGCTCAAGCTCGTCGTATGCAATTTCGGTAAGTCAACGTTTAAGCGTTTACCGTTTTAAGCAACGCAGCTCAACTCAAATTGGAATACTACTCGACGACTTAGTAGACTTACATACCTGTGCTGCCTGCTGCCACTGCTTCTTCTTATTAGTTAGGTTTTGTTAGGATTGCCTGTCTTTGCCTGCCTTTTGCTTTCCTTTCCTTTTCTTTTCTTTTTTGTGTGTTTTTTTTTTTTTGCTTATAATTATTTCGTTTGCGGCTCTTTTCATTAATAAGTTTCACGCGTCGCTCATTTTTCAACAAGTTATCGCCCCCGGCGTCCGCATGGTCATGTCTACCCCTCGTTGGTCTTGCGTTTTGGTTTGGCTTAGCTTGTGTCTGGCTCGGATTACCGTGTTGATGTTGTATTTACTTGTGTATATGCCGTGTATATGCACGTACATATGTATGTATGTATGTATATGACAGTACATCAGTCCATATATACATATTTATTGTATGTACATACATACATATGTCGCTCCACACCACGCCAAATGAGGCAGGGGATAACATAAATTCTCATTTATTCGTGCTTTTTTTGGCTGTTTGCTAATATCTTCTTATTTGGGTTCTCACGCTGTGGCTTTATAAATTTGCCAAGCAATTTGTATGTGAGGAAGGTAAGCAAAATTAGGATCACTAATTGTATATATAGGCAGTTGCCTAAAGAAGCCATTAGATGGAGCTTTAGATTGAACGTTATTTAAAGGCTCTAGACTCTAGACTAACAGCTGGCTGAGATCAGCTAATTCAAAATCATCTATTTCCTATATCATAAAATATGCATATCTTTAATACATTTTGTATTCTGATCGTTTTGTGCAAATATTTTATCTATTGTTAGAATTTGTGGTTTTTTAATTAGTTTATAAAAATTTATGCCTCCATATTAATGAATACTATGTTGTTTCCTCTGATCATAATTCACACGTACTAAATACAAATTTCTCTACATCCACACATGTATAACAATCATAAACAATCGTAAAAGCATTTCTAATCAATGGCATAATAATTTTCGATAGTATAGCTTATCGTAAGATTAAACTTCCAGGCAGCATTTCTCGAATGTTTTATATTAGAATTATCGAGAAAGAGAAATGTGTGTGCTAATTAATTATCACAAATTTAATAGAGAAGTATTAACAATCTACAAACATTTTGAAATCAATAATTAAATGCAATTCTTCTTTGGTTTACTTATGAACCATATTATAACGCTCAAGAACTAAAATCAATCTATATAATATTTTTAAAAAATATAGAATTACAAAATAAAATGAAATTAATTTTAATGGATACCTAAATAAATGCATTTTGGCATTTATATTGTATATTTATTTATTTCAAAAATAACTTCTATGATAATAGAAATCTCAAGTACTCTTTATGGTCTTTTAAATAATCATTATTAGTTATGTATGTTAATTAAAATCTCTATCTACAAGTAGTTTGATAACTAATAATAAATATTTAAGTATTCTGTTGTCGAATTGGGTTAGTTGCCAGGCAAGAATTGGCCCAGTCTTTGCTCAAGTTATCCAGAACAATCTATTACTTCAACTCGGAACTCGTTGATCCGACAATGACAGTCGCAGACTCAGTTGCAATCGCAGTCTCTGGGCATGCGTAGGGTAACTTAACCATAACCATAGCCATAAAGCAAAGCCAGACTTGAAACTAGTTTGCAGCAGACACAACACAACACACAATATTTGTATGTGTGTGTGTGTGTCTAACTAAAGCTAAGACTAAAGCCAAAACTGTGACTACAACTAGGAGAATGAGTGTGAGTGCGAATATGAATATGTCTGCGTCTCAAGTCTCGAGTTGTGAGTCGTGTCTTGTGTCTTGTGTCTCTGTTGCAACTTGCAACCTGGACCAGGCTCTCGACACTTGACGCTCGTCTAAGGCCAGGTATTTGCAACAACAACTGCAACAACAACGACAGCAAGATGTGGGGAATAACTGTTTGAGGAATGCACAAACAAGAACAAAACACTTGCAAACTGAAATCGGCATTACTTGTTCTCATATTGGCAATTCCAATGGCACAATTGCAATTGCGTATACGCCCCGTATTTGTTATGATAGGTTATGTGAGTTGGCCCAGACTGTGCCAGCAAATGATCGTATATCAATGCCAGTTGCAAGTTGCTATGTAGTTGCAAGTTGCCACTTCACTGACTTGAGAGAGATTGATCTTCAAGTTGGCAGCGCTTCATTGAGTCATCTGATTTGCATTTAATTAAACCCAAGACAACTGAAACTGGTTGCCCAGCGTTGAACTCTGTCATTTTGGCCAAAAAAAAAAAAAACCGAAAACCGAAAATGAAAACACAAATCGAACTAAGAATTATTGCCAGAGTTGATCTGTTGTTGTGTCTAAACTAAACTTCCAACTGAGCCAACACACAATTCAATCGCTCTCTCGCTCTCCTTCTCTCTTGCTCTAACTCTACGTGTGTGTGTGTGTGTGTGCGTGTTTGTGTTTGTGTTTGTAACCTGCCGCACCGGTTTCGGTTTATGTTTTAGCCAACGCCATCATCATGATCATCATCATCATGATCATCGTGACGATCATCATCATCCATTACTTATACGTGTATTTCTATTTCTCTTTTAATTTTCTCTCGTTGCTGCTGCGACTTGTTGCTGCTGCCTCTTTATTTATTTTTTAACCAGTTTCTTTGCTTTGCTGCAACCTGAGCGCGAATGAGCCATAAATAACAACAACAAGCAAAGTGCTGCTGTTGTTGTTGCTGTTGTTGTTGCTTTGTGGCGACTGCGGCTGTCCGGGTTTCCAGGAAGCAAATGTCCGTCCCCATTGTCGTTGTCTGCGTCTGCAATTCGCGTGCAGAGCCGCTGCCCCCCGCCTCACCGTTGCCCCCTTCAGGCGCTGGCATTATGCAACTTTTGGTTTTGTTGTTTTCGAACAAAAATTTAATAATCCACAACGCGTTGGCGTCGCTTCCTTGATGTGGCCACAACAGTCAAACAGACAGACAAACAGTCTATAGAGACAGCAACAGCTGAAGAAAGAGACAGAGACACAGAGAGTGAGAGAGAGAGAGAGACAAAGACAGCGGCAAGTTGCGCCCACAAAGCAAATTCCATTGTCGTCTTAGCCAAGCGACTTAAGACTTAATCCCCGTTGCACTGTGGAATTCTGCGCATCTAATCAAAATCTAACTACAAGTACTTACAATCCCCCTCAACCCTCTACCCCCTCCTCAACACTGGTTGCTTTTGGCCAATGTGCAAAGTGCATTCCACACTGCATGAAGAGAAGCATTCGCTGGCTCAAGTTGAACGCTGACAGGTCTGTGATATCAGAGCAAACACAATTGCCATGTGTTTATTTGCACCGAGCAGCGAGTTTAAGGTGCCCGTTGCTCCCCTCTCCCCACTCCCTGACTTCCGCTCCCTTCAGTAACCAGGGGAATCCCCAGAGAGCGAGAAAGAGAGTCGCAGAAAACAGAAAACAGAAAACGAGGCGCATTTTCATTACCTTCTGCGGCACATTATTATTGCAATGTGCCAAATCTGCCGAATCAGTTGAATATACAACAGTGTACAATACAATACTCGCAAATATACATACATACATATATAGATGGTTTACCGTTAACCTTGACCAACAGCGACGCCAGATCGACTGCAAAGATACTGAACACACAAAAATAAGTAATTTGTCTTTGGTGTTTGTGAATCGCTTTTAAAGGTCAGTTACGATAACAACTTACATGCCAGTTGATACCACTGATATCATATTTACGGTGTCCGTCTCCGGCTCTATAAAGTGGGTGGCAGACAGTCTTATCAGCGGCACTTTGCTGTCTTTATAGTCCAGCGCCGGTTTAGATATCGAGTGTTGAGGCACTTTTGCCTCACAAGTGCAACAAGTAACATATTTTGTGGCTATTTATACAATGCCACAGGCCAGACACAAGTGCATCTCTCCACATCCAGCCAGACTGCTGCCTGACTGATATATAGACTGACACGAGACGAGACGGGAAAGAGAGAGAGAGGGGGAGAGCGACAGTTGAGTGAAAAAGTTATTGCAGCAAATATTTAGTCAAGTGGAGAGCAGAGCGAAATGCTTAGGGCTAGTTGTGCCCAGTGTAGATCTCCGACTTTCCCTGATTCCCCCTTCTCCGACTTCCCCGATTGTTCTGCCCTATGGCGAGATAAGATAAAGAAAGGCAAAGGCGCCAGCAGCCGCCGCCTGACAGCAGCCTGGCAACTTGCCAATGACACTGAAAATGCAAATGCGTCGCAAATTGCATTGCGTCTCCAAGTGCTTCAAAGTTGCAAGAAGTTCCCAGTGCCCGAATAATGTCCGAAAAATAAAACCGCTTTGCTTTCATTGTGCTTGCAGCTGCCCAAGGAGATGATTGACTAGACTAGAGCGATGCACGAACTGTTTACGAAAGTGCTCGCCAAGCGCGATTTGTCCCGTGCCGGAGATTTGTTCTCCGTTCCCGATGCGGACATTGTCAACGACATCACCGAGGTGGTAAGTCTAGTTAACACCCCAACAAAGCTACTAAGATCGTAATCAAGTTAACTTTTACTTTGCTTAGCTGTCGGAAATCAATCCCATTATCTCGCATGCGGATTACGTGAAGAACAACAATGATCAGAGCGTTGTGGAGATTTGCGTCACTCGTGTGCTTTCCTGCATACGCGAAACACGCAGCGCGGAGCGTTATTGTGCCGCTCTTGTGGATCTGCTAAAGACCTGTCTGCTCTGGAATCTGCAGCCAGTGGCAACCACCAAGGAGGAGCCGCCACATGCCAAGATTGCTGCCGACATCATCTCCAGCATATTTCTGGTAAGTCCGCTGCATCCCCTTGCCAACTACATAGCTAATTCTCACTCTCATTGCAGAACTATGATAAGAAGGAACTCATGAAGATTGCGCTGCCCATTGCGGTGCAGTTTCTGCCCAAGGGCAACAAGGAGCTCTCCCGCAATCTCGCCAGCTATCTCTCGCTGGCCGCCATCGATTATGCCTATCTCTTGATTGACATCATGGATCCCATCATGGACTCCATACTTGCGGGCAACTATGGACTGTTGCGTGTGCTCTCCCAGGTCTATGAGGTTTCCCCCGAGACCGTAACGCCCCATGCTCCACTCCTCATTCCGCTGCTGCCGCAATGTGATGCCCAGGAACGCATGGCCGTCTTTCAGCTGTATCTGCTCATTGTGCAGAAGTCACCAGCTGTGCTGGAGTCTTGTGTACCTCAACTTTGTGGCTTTCTGCAGGACAGCGACACCTCGAACATCACCATGCAGATACTGCTTAAACTGGCGCAGCACTCGCCACACCTGCTCGTCGATCACTTCGAGCAGCTGCGCCTAGCTGCGAAAACCAATCCGAGTACGGTCACACTGTGCGCCCAAATCCTTACCACCTCGGGCATTGGCAGCAAGGAGACCGCTCAGCAGGCCCTTGACTTTGTGCTGGAACATTTGCCCGCTCAGGCGCTGTTGCAACAGGAGGCGACGCGTCTGTGCTCCGCTTATCCCGTGCTCTTCACCGACAAGGTGCTCGCCTGTGTGCGCCAGAAGAACGCAGCGCTCAGCTCGCAGCACGATGTGGGCAACAAGACGTCGGGTGGCGTCACCATCGTTAGTCTGAACAGCTCCAGTCCGAGTCCGCCCATGAAGCCAGCTCCCTCAACCAGCAACATGCTGCAGACACCGCTTGGCAATGCCACGCCCACAGCCATAGCGACGCCTACACCCACGCCAACACCACTGTCTACATCCACGCCCCTTGCACCGCCTGCTGCGCCAACGCCAGCGCCACAGCCTGTGATCGCTCAGGTGGCCACGCCCACGCCTCCACACACGGGTTACACGCGTCGTGTGAAGCTTGGGGATTCTCGCAGCACGGGACGTTTGCATCCGGCGAGCAATACGCACCGCAGCGTGACCCGCTTGAATGTGGCCAGCGGCTCGGTGGGCGGACTGCACAAGAGCATGACGCGTCTGAGCAATTCACAACTGAATCAACAGGCTGCTGGTGGCAGTTCCAATGGCAACGTTGTGGTGCAAACGGGCGCCACGCCCAAGACGCCCACCACACCAAATAATCCGCCAGTGACGCCGGTGCCGCCGCTGAGCAACGATGTGATTATCACGGGACACAATAAGCATGGCATACCGGTGACTTCGGGCGGCGTGACGGTGACCACATCGCCATCAAAAGTGCGTCCCCATTCGCAAGGTCCCTCAACGCTGCTCAACTCGAGCACAGTGTTGATGAAGTACAGCACCGATGCACTGAACCAGTCGGTGGGCTCCATTTCCATACCACAAACGGGAGCAGGAACATCAGTAGGAACGGGAACAGCAGCAGGAGCTGCACAGAACGCCGTCTCCGTACATCATGCATCGCCAGCATTGCCTCAATGCTCCAGCAATGGCAATGCCAAGTCCGTCATGAAGCTGCCAGTCAATGGCAATGTAAGGCGATTCGAGATGGTTTATTCCATTCATTACTAAATGAATTTACTTTAATTTAGAGCGAGGTGATCGTCTCGGGTCCCACGACCACCACGAATGTAGCGCCTCGTCGCAGTGATAACACCAGTCGCACTTTACTCAATGCCAACAACGTCATGGATCAGCGTATGAGCACCTTTGAGCCATATCAGATCATGCGCGATCCCGTCCAACAGTTTTGCGAGAAGAACTTTGTCTCCATCAAGTCGTATATGGATGAGGTCTCACAGCACTTGCCACCGCCCACCAGGTGCAGCATTGAGGGTAAGTCTCTTCTTATTAGGGACTTGTATTGCCCCGTCTGTCGTTATTATTAACTAGATCTCAGAGTTTATAGGAGTTAGGGCTATGAAATTCAGGGACAATATTTCCAATATTTCGACTTAGATCTTCCTTGACTATAAATTTACGTTAAAGTTCTTTTGGTCAGACTTTATTATTTCCGCATTAGCTTCGTTTGCAGCTCTCTTACTTGTGAATCTCCTTTCTAACTCTCTTTCGCTTCACTATACACCTATACATTATACACCTACACCCACACACCTGCACACATCACACACAGTTTCCAATGAATTCGCAGAGCGTCGCAAGAAGGTGGCTAAACTGCATTTTGCATGCCAGATACGTGGACCGCATTGCCTCTACTCGAAGACCTGCTTCACTATGCGTACACGCAACCCCAAAACCTGGATACACATGATCTTCCTCGACTTCCAAGTGCGGCACTTTGTAAGTTACGACTCCCTTTCCTCCTCTATTACAAACTAATACAAGTAATGCTTTACAGGTCAAAGAGAAATGTGTGCTTAGCACACGTGAGCCGGGTATCAGCAATCTGAAGAACATCTGGCAGATACTCAAGTGCGAGAATCGCAGCTTCACCGAACTGGTCACCAGTCAGTTTCCCCAGGTCAAGGTATGGAACACTCTGTGCTTCCGCTTCAACTTTATAATTGTAATTATGTTCTTAGGACCGTGAGATACTTGTGAATGAGCTGCGTCACTCGGGCTTTCTCGATGTGTTCGAGGTGTCCAAGACGAACAAGTCGAATCCTAACTGCAATGAGCTGGAGTATCAATGGGGCTGCTTTCTGTGCAATCATCCGGACAAGGCGGTTGGCTTCCTCAATGGCAGCAATCAGCCCATGATCGAGGGCCAGCTCAAGGAGAAGAAGGGCAAGTGGCGACTCTTTAGGCGCTGGCGGACTCGCTACTTCACGCTCTCCGGCGCCCATCTGTCCTGCAAGGGATCGGTAAGTCGAAATATATATACTTTTTCTTCTACAACTTCAGGCATTTCCTTCGCAATTTTAGAGCGGCGGCGAGAGCATCGATGTGAATCAAATACGCTCCGTTAAAGTGTCGCGTGGGGCTCGAAATATACCCAAGGCTTTTGAGATCTTCACTGCGGATCAGACACTAATACTCAAGCCCAAGGACGGCAAGAATGCTGAGGAGTGGGTGCAGTGCCTCAGCATTGTGGTGGCCCATTCGCAGGCTCGCGACAATCCCACAGTCAAGACAAATAGTTTGCCCGCCCGCAGCATTGGCAACAGCAAGCCTTCCTTCTAGCAGCAACAAGACAAGACAGAACCTGAACCTACATTGTGAGATTATTTGTAATTGTAAAGACCACAAACACACAAAACAAAAAGACACGAGCGGCGGCCGCAAGAGACATTCATAGCTGTCCATATCTACTTATACACGAATACATGTTATATACATACATATATTATACATATACATAGACATATACTATATTATCGTATTTATGCATATATAGTATGCCCCCATACTTATAGACTTACCAACGTTTCAAGGAATTTTTCAAAAATTTTGCGAAATTGTTTTTTTCTACGTTAGTTGATTTTTTTACATTTAGTTTATGCCTATTTATTTATACGTGTATTATACAAACAACTTGCTATCAAATCAAAATATCATTTGTTTTCATTCACTCATATATATATATGTGGATAAATATATATAATCAGGTAGCACATGGCCATGGTGCCTAAGCCCGCAAATACAATAATCAATCAATAAATAATACTATTCAAAGCGCTTTTCAATGCGCTGCAGTCAGCAAAGATACCGCCAAAAAGTATGCAATAAATAACTTCAATTGAGCATAGGTGCTTTCGAATCTCTGCCTGCAAGTATGCAACAAAAATTAGGCAAGTGTTTGCATTCAACTACAAAATTCAATGCATCCCAAAAAGTATGCAACATAATGTATGCTAGTTAATTTGATTTAAATTTTAAAACGTTAAGATTTTGATTAGAGAATTTTGACTTTAGAACAAATTTTGGAATAGATTTCTTTTAGGCTACTATAGCAAATAAATGTGTTTGCTTCGGCTGAATAAGTCTAAGTTTAGCCTTGATTTTTTTCATGTCGATTAGAATTGGACGCAAACATTTGTAACTAACTACGTAAAGTTAAACAACTTGTAAGTTCTAATAGTTAACTAGATAATTAACAACAATTTGACACCATTCAAGGCCTTGAAGCCGTCACATCGCCACCATTTGCATTGAGATCGCGCTCCTCCGATTGATCCAGCAACTGCGACCAGCTCGCATTCAAACGCACAATTTCCATGTCCTGGCGAAGCTGTTGCAACGGTTGCTCCTGCAGGCTCTGACAGTTGTCGAGGACGCGCGAGACATGCTCCAATTGATTGGCATAGATGCGCAGACGCTCCACATTATTGTTGTCCTGATGCGCCGCCGTATTGACCTGAAGTCAAAGCAGGATTAGTAAAGGGAAAAAGACAGATATTTGCTTAAGGACTCACTGTGAGTTGTGTGCCGCACACATTGCGCAGATAGCTGCTGACACGCTGATCCTGCAGCTGTCCACCGGAATGCCACATTTTCAACAGATTCAATATGCCCAGGACGTCGCCCTGCTCGGGCGCCTGGTTGGGCGACAACAGCTGCATGGGCGGAAACTCTGTGGTGGGCGAGAGCTTCTTGTAGCTGCTGCACAAAGTGCTCAGCGTACAGATGTCCTCATTGAGACGCTGTTGCCACACACGAGAGTAGCAAGCAAAAGCAGAAGCAGGCGAAGTTGGTTATGTATGAAGTATTAGTAGTTAACGTTTTGCATTTCATTTCAAACGAAAGAGTGCGCTTTTGAACTTGATTTGTGACTGTCCCTAGTCCCAATGATGAATGGATGGATGATAATGAATGTGGATTACAAATATAGAGATTGATGTTGGCATGTGAAATGAAAGTTTCAAAAGACGAAAATAAAAATTCCAAATCGATGATATTGCTTATAAACTAGGCCAAGAGAGTTCACTTTATTCTAATCAAATAATACGTGTAATTGTATGACTAAAGATACGATTAACATAAGATCAGAAGCGCGATCGTAATTGTGTTAAAACATATGAAAATATATCTGGCCGACTAAACGATAACGATATATAGAAATGTCTTCGAAGAATGCGCAACATAAAAAATGTTTTTATAGTAGTCCAAAATAAATGAGGAGGTGGAGGAGCAGAAACACAAAACGTGGCTAAAACCTTACGTCGATTTCGTTGCGATGTCGCTGCATTTCCGACTTGGCGCCACTCAGATCGCTGCCCTTGATCATCAGCTCCTGCGTGGCGTCCATTAGCTCGTCCTGCAACTTCAGATTGACATCCTCCAAGTCTTTTAGCTTCTCCAGCATATCTTCCTTATGCTGTTGTAGTTTGTTTCTGTAAGAGATTTGAATTTAGTTAAACTATCCTCAAATTATATTCATTTTCCACTTACTTATCCACGATCAGTTGCTGTATGCAATTGTCGTTGTCCAGCTGCACAAGTCGCAGCACCTTGAGCAATTTGGTAACCAGCGTGTCCACCTCAATGACCTGGTCCACAACTGCCTGAGCTGTGCTGTATTCCATCAGCGAGGGCAGCTCAGCCAGCGAGTCATGGCAGCTCAACTCCTCCGTGTTGCATTGATCGCGATTGCTAAAGAGAAAAGTAAAGATTAGAATTGGTTGGTATGGCATAATTGAATGCCATACTCACTTCATGGGCAGCACACTTAACTTGTGCACGTGCAGTTCCATTTGCTGGCGATTGGTGATGGCCTGTGAGAGCTGCTGCAGCGAATCATCGCCATTGACAGTCTGCTGCTGTTGTTGTTGCTGGCTGCACTGGCTGATTAGCTCTGTGGGCAGCTCAATCTGCGAGATCATGCCCGTGCATGAGGAAACCATGTTGTGTGAATGCGAATCCGGCTGCACAACATCCTCCAGCACATTGTCCATCATCAGTAGGCAGGGCTGAAGAAGATATTCAATTAAATACTGATTTACAGCTGTTATCCTTAAGTACTACTCACTTCTGTTTCCGAGTCGAGCATTTCGGTGGAATCAGAGTCATCCCCGTTGCCATTGAGGCTGACTGGTTCGTTGTTGTGCAGCGTCAGCATCGAATGTCCTGCAGTCGCTTGCTGACCTTGCTGTCTTTTGCCACCATGACGCAGCGAAAGTCGCTTGCCCGAGTGCGTTGTGGCCTGGCGTATGGCACCGATGACGGCGGCAATGAAGGATTGATTGCGCTGCGGCGACAGCGAGCCATCGCTGGTTAGTACTAGAGTATGCAGCGCATCGCCATTGGCAGCCGGACTCAGTGGCAAGTCCAGACCGTTGGGCTTCATGCCATTTTGAGCGTGCTCCGTTTCCGCAGCGAGCGATTCACCCTGGAAGCGTATGTCCTGTGGAGTAAAGGGTTGGAATTAGATAGTGATAACAAAGAAATAAATTGTTTATTGAGTGAAATTGAATGGAATGTGGTTGCTAACTGTTTATTGAGGGTATGACAAACCAAGTTCTTAATTGCCCTAGATAGAGTCACCAGAAATACCTATCTAGCCATCTTGAATCGTTGAATATAATAATTTAAAAGGTTGTACTGTAAGCTTACCTCTAGATCCTGCTCAGAGATGCTGTAGGAGCACACCAGCTGCTCCACCAGGCTGTCGAGACGCGTATGCAATCCCGACAGCGCTGTGGAGGCGCCTGCCACTGCCGCATTCTGCTGATGGATGAGCTCACGCGACTTGTTCTCCAGCGCTGCGTATTTCGTTTGCAGCAAACGATTCTCCTGGCGACGCTGCTCATTCAGACGCACCAGATGTCGACACTCGTCGCGCAACACTTTGGCCTCCTCCTCGCGATTGGCCAGCTGCGCCTTGGCTGCCTGATACTCCGTCTCCAGTTCCCTGAGCGCATCGCACTGCGCCGCCTTCTCGTGCTGCAAAAAGTCCTGCAACTCGCTCGACTCCTGCTCAATGGCAGCCTTCTCCTGCAGCAGCAGCTGCTGCGTGGCCAGCGATCGTCGCATCTCCAGCTGCAAAGCACGACACAAGGCACGCAACTGCCCGATCTCCTGCTGCCGCTCGAACAACTCATGCCCACTCATCTGTATCTGCGACTCGAGCATCAGCAGACTGTCGTGTCCGCTGCCATCGCCGCTATCCTCAGAGGTGGGCGTGCCTGCGCTGGCGCTGACAACGCGCGCCAACTCCAGCATGCCCATGACACGCTCCGTATTCAGATGCAACTCCTGCTGCATGGCCAGTTTCTCCTCACGCTCCCTCTGCAGCTTGCCGCTCAACTGACGCACCTCCTGGCGCAGTTGCTCGAGCTCATGATCACGCTGATCGGGTTCGGCTTGCGTGCACTGATCACGCTGCTCCACGGCATCCAAGGCGCGTGTCTGCAACACGCCACCGTTGAGCACTTGCTCCAGATCATCGCTGGTCAGAGCTGTCTGAACCGCTGTCTCATGGTAGATGCGTGTCCTTGGCTGCTGCTGCTGCTGCTGTGGGCGACGCAGCGAATTGACTTTGGCGCTGGCTGCGGGAGGCGCAAGACTACGACGACTTGTGGGTGTCAGCATGACGGAGGAAGTCATCCGCGCATCCACGACCGCAGCACGACTGATGGAGTTGCTGCGCGATAAACGCCCCACACTCAAATCCTCCACAGACTGTTGTTTGCGTCGTCGTGGCAAGGTGCCACCTACAAGGAGAGAGAGGATGGGATTAGGCTTCTTTGTAATGAAGTTTGATATTCACTTGGCTTACCTGGGGCTGGACTCCCGCGCAGCCGGCTGGCCATCACATCCGGCGTCACAGACATGCCACGCCTTGCGCCCGCAGCGCCGCGATTCGCCGGCCAGCGTCCGTCGTCGGAAGGCGTGCCCGGCGTGCGTGCGCGACTCAACGAAGGCGTGCGCTGCACTTGCGACAGTCGCTGCACGGATTGAGCGCGATTCAGCGCACTTGGCAGCGTGTCTGGCTTCTGTGGGCGTGGCGTGCGCATAGATGTAGCTGTGGGCGTGGCACTGGGTGCACGAAACGAACTGGAGCTGGTCAGTGGACGTGACTTCTCCTTCTGCCCCGCCTGTGACTGTTGTTGTTGTTGCTGCTGTTGTTGTTGTTGTTGCCTTGGCAAGCTGGCGGCACGCTTCAAGTTGGCCACGCGACCGCGCAACTGCGGCGGCGACTGTTGCTCCGGCTCCGGCTCAAACATGGCCACCTTCTTCTTCACGCTGCCATTGTGCGTGCGTCGCTGTGGCGTCGTCGTCGACGTCGCTGTCTTCTGTGTGTTCGTCTTCGTCTGCTGCTGTTGCTGGGAACACTCGCTGCTCTGATCGCTGGGTGAAACAGCGCTGCAACTGCTCATCAACTGCAGTTCGCAGCTGTCGTAGATCTCCTCCAGACCATTGCTGCTGGTGTAGCCACCACTGGTGCTGCTCAAGCCACGTTGCAGCGTCATTCGTGATAAGCAACAGCTGCTGGGCACATCGAGACCGCTGTCACTGCCATCGCAGTTGCTCTGGACCACCGTCAGCGACTGTTCGCAGTCCTGCAGCTCCAGGCTGGCCAGGCACACGGCCAGCTGATGGTCTTCCTCGCCAGGCAGCAGCAGATGTTGTTCTGGTTGCTGTTGTGGTTGCTCCATCTCGCAGAGCGTGCCGGACATGGCAGCTCAGTAGTAACTAGAAAACAAAAAGAAGAGAAAAACTATTTAATTCGTTTGGTTTTTATAGTGCAAGTGATTCACACACAGAGTGCGACCCAAATTTGTTGCATGCACGCGTATTTTTGGTATTGTGGCATTTCAGTGTCTGCCCCGCTGCAGCAAGTTGCACGCCAACGACCTTTTCGAGGGGAATGCCACACGCTGCCGAATGCTGCAAAACAGAGAACTTGCTGCCTTTTGCGGTCAAGTTGGACACGACATTTCAGTTTTTAGCAGCTGTCCAGCTGTCCTCATGCTGCATGCCTCATGCTGCACGCTGTGCCCAAGCGGTTTTTGGCCACTTTGATTGACTTAAACTAGTTCACACCTGACACGCAACTGGGCCACAAAAAAGTGCTGAGGACACTCGGCATAAGTTATGAGCACAGCTCGCTCATTGTTCACTTCAGACTGTCGTCGAAGAAGCTGCCTGCCTCTTGAATTCCTGCATTTTTGGCAGCTTTCAAGTTGCTTCTAATTGCAATTCGCATTCACACTATTATTATTGTGATGATGATTGTTATTGTAACTGGGGCAGCATCAGCATCATCATCTGTAGTGGAATATTTATGACTGTTGCATGTGGCATTAAGTATGAGCACAACCTTGCCACAAGCAAACATCGCATAAAAGGGAACGCTCTTTAATTGTATTGCCATCTCGGGCCAAAGCTCCGTCTACTCATCATCAAGTTGGCCACCTTTGCGAACGGCCCAAATAACTTGGCCATAACTAACTAATTAGCTGACAGCTGACAACCGACAACGTTTCTTCCCTGCGACTTCTTCGAATATGAATCACGACTAACAGAAGACACCAAGAGTTGACCAACTGAAGATTTATTGGAATGATTTAATTAACTCTCAGAAAGAATATAAATTTACTTCCACTTTGCGGTATTAAGCAAAGAGAATAGAATTTTTAATATCTTAATGTATTTAAAAACTGTAAAATAAAATAAACAATAAAGCTGCATTGGAGTGTGCTCGGATATGAGATACCCGCTACCCAACTTCTATAAAACCATATTCTAAAAATATATCAAATTAATATTCCGAAAAAGTACGTAAATATACTTAAGGCTTTAAATGGTATATTGTTATAGTACTACTTTCAAAATATACCATATAGTACGAAATATACCAGATTGTCAGTTTCGTAAATACTGTAGTAATTTTTGTATATACCAAATAGAAAATTTATGCTTGCTAATTCGATTTTTTTCGATTTGCTCGGGAGGAAGCGGGAGTAACAAAAGTCTAAAACAAACTTGATATAAAAGCCTCATGAAATTTTAAATATTTATACATTTCCGAAAATTATTTATACAAATAATCAACTTTAAGTATTTTTAAATTTGGGTGAATGAACAAAATATAATTGATCTTCCTAAATAATTTTATTTTTTTAATTCTACAAAAGTATAATGAAGTTTATATTCTTCGAGATGACGTTTTTTGTTTATTATAATTTTCCTAAAATGATATAGTTTAAGTGCAGCGGCTTAATATATATTTACTTCCTTTATAAAAGTCTATAATTGGTAAACATAAACTTTCACTTTAGCCACTTTTCGTCAAATCATGCAACCATCTCTCCTGCTTAGACCTCATTCAATTAATATAAAATTATGGTCAAAATATTCAAAATATGGTCAAACAACTTAAACTGGAACTTCTCTAACAGGTCTCCATATGAGTTCATTGTTTTCAATTCCAGCTTGAAAAGAATTTAAATGTTGAAATCAGGAATGCTTGAGTGCTTATAATGAACTATAACCTTTTTAATAATATAGTGTGTAATTCAATATAAACTAGTTGCGTTTTAGCAACAACTTCTATAAATTATTATGCAGCTTAAGCAAGAGTAAAACGGAACTATCAAAACAAACTCTAATTGAATTATTTGTTAAAACAATTTGAGTGAGAGAAGTTCCTCTGCAATCAACAAATGCGGAAATCCCTCCAAAGTTCTTCTTTCAAAAACTTGCTGTTGATTTTCGACACAAGTTGGGTAAATAAAAGCCAAATGAAATAAAGTGCTTGCAACCATATGTTACGCTTTAATTATATAGTAAGGGTATGTCGGGGTCGTGGACAGCTGTCTATATAACATTTTGTTTTTTTATTGCTGGTGTTATTGTTACTTGTTGGTGTTGCTTTTGCTGTTGCTGTTGGTTTCATGGCACGCATCATTAGTGCCTTGTTTGTTATGCGATCTCCCAGAGAGATTTTTGGCCAAATTTGGCCCAAAACGATTTCATCATCAGCAACAGCAGCAGTAGCGAAAAACAAGCTGAAAGGGAAGATATGGCCATAATGAAGTTGCTCCAGTTTCAAATGTGTTTTTTACTCGCACTCGCGCACTCGTAATTGGAATTTCAGTTAAAGTAAAAGATAGTTGGCATTTTAGTTAGTTTTTCTTTTTCTTTACTTTGTTGTTGTTGTTGTTGGGCGTGACAATGTGAAACCAGTTTTGTCGACAGAGAGAAAGAGATCCTGTCAAACGACCTTGGCTAGAACACGTTAAAGGCTTCTCTACAAAAAGAGGTCTTTAAGCGCGTTAAAGAGAACTGTGAAGGGGGGTTTAGCGGTCTAATGAAGGGCACTTGAGGCAGGCAGACGAGACACTCGAGTGCCGCACAAGGAAGGCAACAAGCCAACGAGGCAACGAGGCGGACTTTTTGTGCCCCCAGCGAGGCATGGCGAGGCAGCAAAGCAAGCGATGCAAGAAAAGCGAAACAATTTCCAGACACACAAACACACACACATAAAATGTTGCAGCTCAATTGTCGCATGTGGCAAGCCCTCAGACTTGCGTCTTTGCCTCTTGTGCAGCTGCCACAGCAGTTGAAGTTGAACTTAAAGTTGCGAACTGCGAATAAAGTTGTCGCATCGCATCGCATCGCATCGCATCCATCTCGCCATGGCCATGACAATGAAAGATTGAGTTGTGTGTGCGAAAAGAAATAAAACTCGTTTCAGACTTTATTATCGAGGTCTGTCCATCACACACAACAGCTGAAGAATACTCGTGCTTTGCATAAACCGGAACTGCGACTCGACTCCGATTCCAACTCCAACTCTGAGTCAAAGAGTCAAGCGTTGCACCCACTCAACATAAAAGAGTTCGATTGCAGGTGGAAGGAGGATGAGGAGGAGGAAGAACACGCTGTCTGAATGTTACGCCTAATTAACTGCAATCAATGAGGAACAACTGTTGAGAGACGGAGACTGAACTGATACTGAACTGAACTTGCCCCGCCATGTTGCACCATTCAGCTAATTCGATTAAGGCGCTTCACAGCGCGCAAACAAAGGCAAAGTCGAGGGCAACGCCGGCGACAACAACATAGCCAAGTTAATTACAGCAACAACAAGAACAGCAGACAACAACCAACCAACAACAACAAGCAACATCAACAACAGACAGCAACAACAAGCGACAACAACTGCAATTAACATGCTAGAGAAACGCGTAAAAAAATAAAAGAGTTTGCAAATTGCAAATGCTGCGTGTGTCATTAAAGAAAGACAGCAATATGTCAGAGAGAGGGAGAGAAAGAGAGAGAAGGAGCGATGGATCAGGGTTAGCGTAGCTTTGACTTTGCGACACTCGACACTTGACAGTTCAGACGCAATGCGGCAACTTGTTCACAGTTCAGCGTCCAGTTAATGCAACGCACATTTACAACACATTAAAAGATCATTTGGCATGAGAAAGCAACAACAAAAAAAAAAAAAGTATTTCTACACACACATCCCAAAGGCATTTGAGCAATCAAGATTGCCAACCAAATTAATCATCTGAAAATGACTCGATTAAAGTTGGGAATGAACTTCATAAGTTGAAGAAAACTTTGTTTTCTTTTACTAAGGAAACATGTGAGTAGAATGTTAATAAAATGAATCAATCATTAGACAGAATTAGAATGAGAAATCGAGTTCTTAAGGTCAAAAAAAGATATTCCGAATTTATTGAAAAGCTTTGAGATTAATTTTAAACAAATTAAACGAAGCTTACATTAAGTAGTATTGTATTTATTTGTATTCCGAATTTGTTTAAGCCTTTTAAAGCATTAAATAAAAGTTACATTAATTGTACAGATTGTTTTAAAATAAATGAAGTTGCAGATATAATTAGATTAATATTATATTTATTAGTACTCGAAATTAAAACAAATTAAACTAAAGTCTATTAATGAGTTTAAAGTTTCAAAAAGTTTAAAGCCTGTGTATTTGTATACACATTTCACATATGAAAACTAATTAATCGCAATCATGTTTGATAATTTAAAAGTCGTGCTTATCAGCTGCACTTTAATCTTGTTTGTTTTATCTGTACTTTGTGTCTTGATTGTTGAGCGAGCTTCTGATATGTTAAACATCTGGTTAATCACTGCTGAAGTTGCTTTTAATTTCTTAAATTATACAAAATCAGCAGCTTAAATTGTTGTATCAACATTAATTTAGCTTGCTGTGCAAATGTGATAAAAGACATGCGATTTGAATAAGTTTAAAAGTTCACAATGTTCATCATAAAGTCTTAATTTTTTAATATAATATTTTATATTTTTAAAAGTTTAGTTTACTGTTTATATGCTTAATTTACTTCAAATGCAGCCCAAAGTTTTAAAATTGCGAGTACTACAAAAATATTATATTAATGTAATTATAGCTTAATTTATTTTTAAAACAATCCCAAAGTTTTTAAATACATTCGGTATACTAATAAATAGCATATTAGTGTAAATTTTATTATAGTTTAATATGCTTTCAATAGCTTCAATAAATTCTTAATACTAATAAATATAAAACAACTTATTGTAACCTATTTTAAATTATTTTCACTACTGTTTGAATAACTAATCTAGACTATTAAAACATTTTGATTTTTTAATTTATAGGTCTGATATAAGCCTATAAATAATCTTAGAAACTCCCTCAAGAAAATTTACTGAATATTTTCTGTTGATACGATTCACTTTCAATAAGCAACAATGTTTACCATAAATAATATTTGGTTTGTTCATATGTCGAAGTCGCACTATCTCCTCACACATAGTTCACAGAGTCTCAGATACTCAGACAGCTGTGAACTCGCAACTCTGGCAACGATTATTTATGCTCTAGACTCTAGACTCATATGCAGGGTTTTATAGTCGCTCATAAAAGTTATTGTACAGTCGTTTTTTAAATATTTTGATGCGATTCCCTCGCTCTATTGTGCAGCCGAACTAATTCTGATGTTGATTCTCATTCTGTGTCCATCTGTTGTAGGGGGAATCTCTGGTGGGGAACTTATCTCTCTTTCTTTCTTTCCCTATCTCTCTGTCTCTTTCTCTTTCACTTGCATAAATTTCTCTCGCTGCTGCTTCTTCTTCGCAGTTGTTGTTTGCAGCATTTGATGTTTGCTTTAGCTGTAGTTGCATTGAAAACAATTTATTTCCATGCCTCGTATTTATGGCAATTTATTTTGTGCTCTCTAGTGAAGGGGACTCAACACAACTCTTTGCCCCTCGTTGCAACTAGAGGCAGGCAACCAATTTATGTGGATTGTGCTTCATCTTTATCTCTCATCGCATCTCAGTTATTGTTGTTTTGTTGTGGGTGGTTTGCAAATGTCGCGACTATTTTAATTGATGGCAAAGCTCGTCTCGAATTCGAATCTGAATTCGAATCCGAATGTCAATTCTCACGCTACCCAAATGAAACAGGTGGACAACGCTTGCAACGCTCTGAAGTGTGCCACGCCACGCCTCGTTTGCTGGTTTATTGAACACTCCTCGAGTCGACTTCCTGTGGCAGCAACACACACACACACACAAAAACGTCGACGACCCACGAAACTCAAATGAAGTGAAACATTTTGTGCCGCGAATTACAAACGTGCCCCCAGGCCTGAGGCCCGCATTTGCCGCAGTGTTGCATGCCCCCAACCCTGCACAGTTATAATGAGTTGCAGTTGCAAGTTGCGCGCCCAGTTATCGCTCTCTCTCTCTCTCTCTCTCTCTCTCTCTCTTTTATGTCGCTGGGGACAGCAATTGAAAACTGCGCAAAGAGTTTCGACTTTCGGGTTGGGGCAAACAGCCAAACGAGGCAAGAGCTCTTCCGGGTTCTGTCTCCCTCTCCCTCTCTCTATTTCACTCCTTCCTCTCCCTCTCTCTCTCTCTCTGGGTTGTGGAGTTCTCATTTCAGCGTGTTGCACCTGCAGACTTAGTGCGCATTATGCCCATAGAGAACGCCAGCCATAATATCTAATTTTTAGACTCGAGATTCCCCACTTTCTCCCCCTCCGCTTTTCCCTTCTCCCTCTTGGCTGTTTTGTTTTCAATTCAGTATAAACAGGGGCTGGGGAGGCATCGAGCTGGCACCGCCTGGTGTTTAATGAATCAAAGAGAACGCAGACGTCGCAGCGGACTTGGGAGAAGGAGGAGGAGGAGGAGGCAGGGAGGGGGCATGTGGCATGGCCAGCTGGGCTGTCACGAACGCGGGTTTGGCTCTGGCTATTGGGCAATCACAACAACAATTGCAACAAAACTAACAATAACAACAACAACAACTGAAGAAGCATGCAGCAAAGTTGCAAGTAGCAGGAAGAAGCGACCAACTGAATCGCTGCGCTTTTTGAAGTTACGGCCTGGGATTTGTTGTTGTTGTTATTTTAGTTGTTGTTGTTGTTGTTGCTGTTAAACTATAAACAATTTTTCGGCGGCTTCTCAGTCAACAAGAAAACTTCAACGGCGCGCACGCAAAAGTTTCGTTTTGCATCTGTTGAAAGTCGAAGAAAGAAAGAAAGATTGAGCAACTGAAGCAACCCAGAAAAATGCGAAGCTAAATGCGAGAACTGTTTTGCCATGTTGTTGTGTTGTCCAAAGTTGAACTGTGCCACACAGCATAACACTGTGCAACACACAACAGCACAAACCTATGCTCGACACTCCCACTTGCCACTCAAAACATTGTTATGTATAATTAATCAATCTCAGCGAACACACTTTGATTAAATTTTAATTAGTTTCGAATAACTTTTGCCATGCGCCTGCTTAGAAATGCTTCAACGCAACTCAACTCAACTTAATTTTTCATTTACAGTTCATAAATATAAATTGTTTATTTTTGTACTTAGAGTGAACCTAATAAGTGGCATTAATAAGTCAAGTATACGCCAAAAATAAGTATGTCATCAGCTGAAAGTTGACTAAATTTACAGTCTGCACTTTTGCTAAGCTCATTTTGGTTTTTAGCAGTAAAAGAAAACAGTTTATTGAACAATCGTAGTTTAGTATTTAGAACGTTAACTAAATACCAAATGTGCAGTATTTTAGTATTTATTGATTATTGAATTTACAGTCTGCACTTTTGTAAAGCTCATTTTGGTATTTAGCAGTAAAAGAAAACAGAAAACAACTGTAGTTTAGTATTTAGAACGTTAACTAAATAACGTGCAAATGTGCAGTATTTCAGTATTTATTGACTAAATTTATAGTCTGCATTTTTGCCAAGCTCATTTTGGTATTCAGCCGTAAAAAGAAAACAGTTTATTGAACAACTGTAGTTTAGTATTTAGAACGTTAACTAAATACCAAATGTGCAGTATTTCAGTATTTAGAAAGTTTAACAAATAAAAGCTATAACAGTTAAAGCACAATGAATAAATAAAATTTAAGAATTATTTAAATTGTGTGTAATATAATAAAAAAAACTGCACTTTTATCCGAAATAGTTATTTAAATATATATAATAATTGAATACTACTCGCAGTTGCTCAGTATTTCCCCTTCCAGCCTTAGTATTTAATATAGTGGATAATGTTCTTTACTGAATTTTCCTTAAATAGTGTGAAAAATAATAAAAAAACTACACTTTTATCATAAAGTATAAATAATAATTGAATACTACTCGCAATTGCTCAGTATTTTTATATCCAGTCTTAGTATTTAATATGGTATGTAGTATTCTTTACTGAATTTCCCATTAGGAATTTAATGTTTAATGCTATTGGAGTTCTTGTAAGGCATAAAATAAAAATAATATGGAGCTGCACTTCGATTGAGAATAGTTTTTCAAATACACATAAATAATATTACAATATTATCAGTATTTCTCTTTACAGTTTTAGTATTTAATAAAGTATTTTGTATTTATTTGTAATCTTTATTCATTGAACTCTTTCCTTTATGAAGTTAATGCTAGTGAAGTTCTTCACTGCTAGGTAATAAATAATATTATTAAGCCTCGCTTTTATTGAGAATAACTTTTAAAATATATTAATATTTAAATATTATCAGTATTTTTCAATACAGTATTTAATAAACTGTGTAGTATTTCCTTGCAATCATCCTCTCTTTATTTAACCGATTTTTATTACTATTGGAGCTCTTAAATGTTAAATATATTTTCAGTAATTCAATTAATTCGCGATAGTGCCACACGTACTGTGGGTAAACATTTATATGTTCCGACACTTGTAGAGATAAGTTATACAAATATGCCGCTTGTGACAAACAAATAAAAAGATCCCCTTAGGGTACTCATTCTTCTACAAAGTATTATTGAAAGCAAACATGGCTAAAATTCTACAAAAACTTTGATAGGTAATCAGCCACGCTTATCACTTAAAAGAGATTAATCATAATCTAAAAAAATGCATACTAAATAAAATATTAAAGAACTGTCTTTACTTTGATCTGTGCTGAATTATGTTATTCAGTGTTTTGTTTACTTAGCTGTGTGGTTGTTGTTTTTTTAGAACAAAAATAAAGTAGAGAAATGTGCAAAAAACGAAATTAAAAAGGGAAGCGAAAGAGAAGAGCAATAATTGTGTTGGTTTAATTTTGTTAAGCTGCTGAGGGCGGATCGTACATTGGCCTGACTGTGGGTCGGATCATATTGGAATGATGACTGGCACTTGCCTCGTTTTTTTTTATTTATTTTCTAACTTCAACTCTGCCTCTGACTGTTTCGGCTATCTATCTGTCTGTCTGTCTATCTGACCGACTGTCGGTCTATCTGGTTTCATTAACAGCTCATTGCAGTGGCAATTACGCCAAGAGCCGAAATTGTTTGTCATATGGCAGAGAAAGTCTTTGGTCCGCTTCATTTTTCTTTTAGTGCATGGCAAGAAAAATAAAACTCTTTATGACATAGGCTATATAACGATGTGCCAGACACAACTGCTCACAGAGTGTATATGAATATTATATTCGCTTATACTTTTTGTTTTGTATATATTCAACTACTACTACTGCGAGTACTAACTACATTATCAAGTGAGTAACAGCAAACAGTAATGGGAAGCCCGCTTCACGCTTCAAGGCGTCTTTTTTTGTATACCCGCTACCAATCGAGTTAAAAGGGTATTATAAATTGCCCACAAAAATACTTAATAGGCACAAGTAAGTCTCTGATTCCACAAATTATACTGTTATACCATAAATTGTGGTATTATACCACAGTATTATACTACAAATTATACTATTATACTACAAATATACCATTTATTATAATAGACTCTTTTAGTTCTGAGTCTTTATGCACCAATTTTATTGTGCATATAATTTCAAATTTTATCAATATGGAAAAGTATGAAATATCATATTTATTTATATGGATTTTTCGAATATCGAATTATAATATTTATATATTTTTATTAAATTGTTAATTTTTTTAAATAATATTAATTATTTTTCCTGCAATTATCTTAGTATTATATTTATTTATTCTCCATTTTTTTGAATACTATTCTATTTTTACTTGTCGAAATTATTGAAACAAATTAATTACTTTAAAGTAATGATGTTGATGATTAGAACACATTGATAAGAAATTTTACAAGTTCAATGTTTTAAAACGAAAACAAGAATTTAGGACGCTTTGAATTTTTCTACTAAAACAGATGAAATTAAGGAAAGTCAATATAATCAACATAGTATACGATATTTGGTGAAGAAAGATTTATATAAAAACATTGTAAACATACAATAAAAATGAAACCAAACTAATTGCTAAGTTGAAGCTTTCGAAACATATACTGTAATGTGTTTCAAAATGTTTGACATAAAAAATCATGAAAATGATTACAAATTTAATTTCGTATTATGAAAATCAGGTGTGTCTCAGTTGCATTGGTCACACTTATTTTTTATTACTCAATAAAATAAGAGGCGGGTATCCAACAGTCGAGCTCTCTCGCTCGCTTATAACTTTTTTAGTTGTCTAACTCTACTTTTTTTGCTGTTGCTGCTGTTTTCAGCGGCATGCGCCACATGACACTCTGCTTCAGCCTCTGCCAAAAGGCGTTTAGGGGGGCTGTATGTGTGTGTGTGTGTGTGAGTGTGTGCTTGGGGTAGCCACGTCTACACGTCTGTGTCTCCAGCTGACCATTGACCAGACTCTGAAGTCCCCATAAAAACTAAAGAGACGGCAAAAAATATCATTGTACAGCTGCAAAGCGAAAATAGAAAAGCAGCTAGAGGAAGCTTAACTCTCTGGGGGGCGGCAGACGCCGTGAAGTCTCGCCTGAGAGCCTCGTTCATTGTCAACTTGCAGAACGCAAAAAGAACCTTCATGTAGTCTATGTATATAGTATAGACTGAACTGAACTCGTAATGCTATGCGAAGCATCCTTTTGTTCGACGTAAGCTGAGACAGCTGACAATGAGAAGAGAGAGAGAGAGAGAGAGAGCTGAGAGATATGTTACTCCATGGCAACTTGTCCAAGGTTCTCTAAGGTCTGCTCCAGTTAGTTCAGTTAAAACGAAACTGACCTTGAAAATGCCAAATCACAGAAAATGGCAAAGCGACAAAGACCCCAAAAAAAACGCTCTACGCAAATATGAATATAAACAAAACAAAACGATGACAAGTTTATTTATTTTTTTATGATTTTTTATTGAGCTGTTCGCTTCATCGAATGCCGAGCGGGGGCAAAGTGGGCGGAAGTTGAGCAACGAGTGTGAGTTTTAAAACATTTCGCACACTTTGAAACAAGTTTCAATCGCATTTTTTTATCGCAATTAATTTGCTTGTGATTATTAGCAAACAACAAAAAAAGACAAGTTGGAGAAAGGAAGGGAAGAGTAGGAGGCATACAAAAAAAACAATTCAAGTGGAAATATTTGTGTACATAGAATCGAGGGTAATCGTTCATATATACATATGTATAAAAGGCACTGCTATCGTCAGACACGATAACAACACAAAACACAACAGGCCACAATTCGAAATGCAGCCAGAAAATTTAGCAAATGGTTGGCAAATAATTATACCGCAGCCAACGCGAAAGCTGATAAGATTCCGTTAATTAGAAATCGAAAATGTGTCAGAGCAAATGGCCTAAAATTAGGGCAAATTTATCAACAAGTGAGACATTAGATATTTACAAATAAAACTTAAAAATATATATGGAAAAACACAACAATAAGGTTTTCCCTATTTTTTATATAATTTCCAAAAAGATATAATATGTATTTATATCAATATGTAATCTTTTAAAATGTTTGTAGATAATTCTCAAGTTCTACGAATCGTTTGAAATGCGCAGACAGCAATTAAGATAATTTTCGATAATTGAAACCCCAAATTTGTATATACTATGTATAAAACACAATAAACCGGAATATTGCAATGCAAAAATAAATAATTGAACGGTAATAATTCAAAATCTGATTTTTTGCCAGTTTTGTATATAACATATTTAAATTTTCGATACTTTTTTTTAACCAGTTTTGAATATAATATAACACAATTTTCGATATAATATACTCAAATTTTTGATACTGATTTTTAACCAGCCTTACAATTTTTGATATAATATATATTGTGAAATATAAAAATCAGTATCAAAAATTTGATTATATTATATTATAATTTTCGATATAATATATATTATAAAATATAATATAATATAATATATTAAAATTTTCATACTAATTTTGAACCAGGTTTGAATATATTATATTGCAATTTTCGTTATAATAAACATATTATAATAACTTGACTAAAGCAAAGAAAAAAAAACATATAATGTAAAGAAATTTTTTTTTTCATTTTAAATTCATTTAAAATTTCCTGATTTAAATTTGTTTCTGGCTTTACCCGAATTTTAAATGGAAAACCGAACATAAATTTACGTTCGAAAGTTCAAGTAGATTTTATAGGGTTGACAAAACAAAATTTACGATACATTTTCCAACTCTTTATGGGCGAACTTTGCGAATATTTATCGGATTGAGCGAAACAACCATAACGATTAATCAATATGGAATTATTGCCCATTCAAGAGGCGATTTCAAAGACACACAGACAAACGAAAAGCTATTATGCTTGCAAATACAATTGCTTAATTTTGCAATACAACAAATTTGATTTATGATGATTTAGCCTGGGGAAAAACGATTTAGTAAATTCGAGCAATTTGTGGCGCATAAACATAAATTGAACATGAAGGAATTCGACTTAGGCGAAGCTCGAAATTCAACAAAAAAACTAAAAAAAAAGTATGCAACAATTTGATGATCGGATGTGGATGGAAAAAAGCAAGAAATTGAAACTACAAAAGTGCAATTGCAATCGCGATGTATTTTATTAGTTTGAAAGTAATTAAATGCCATGAAAGTAATTAACAACAACAACAACATTGAGCAACTCTCTAATCTCTCATTCATTGCGTTAAGTTGTTGCTAAGTTTTGAAGTCGCGCAGCCACTTAAGATTTTCTCTCTCTACGAGTATCGAAACGAAATCAGAAAATACGGCAAACGGCAAACAGCAAACGGATTAATGAAGCTTAATTAACATTTTCCTCAAGTAGTAGCTGTGGCAACTCCAATCAAGCATTTGTCCATTTGTCCATTTGTCCACCCGCCCAGTAGGCGACGCAAAATGTCGCGGATGCGTAATTAAAACGGTTCGAACATCCGCTCTTCATCATTAGAGCTTGAAGTCGATGTATGTATGTATGTATGTATGTATATATGGTAATATAGCAAACAAGAAAACGTAGCGTTTAATAATCGGGCCAACTGACTGATTGACTGATTGATTGACTGACGTCAAACTGACATCAAATTGCACTCTTCCTGATTGCTGCTTTATGCTATATACCATATTTGCTCACAAATCGATTATCGCTCAAGTCATGCAACACGAAATGAGTTTTGACGCTGCATAATGAAGTGTCGAGGCAGGAAGTCACAGTTGTTGTTGGAAATAGGAGTTGCAGTGACCTTTCAACTAGCCAAAAGTAATTGAAAAATCAAAAAAAAACCAACGACATGGTGACGCCAGGCAGCCACAAGAAAAATAAAACTGAAAAACTCTCAAGAAAAAAGAAAAACTGAAAGAAAAAACGTCTCTAACCGCCCACCCATGGACTCGACTCCAATCCCAGTTCACAGTCACTGTTCGTAGTCGCAGTCGCAGTCACCATCCCGTCACTGTCTTAGCCTTCTGCCATCATATTCGATAACAACTTTCTACCCGCAAACAAAAAACAATAACAACAACCACATCAAAAAATTTGCTACTCACCCACAAAGAGCGCGGCAAGCAGTACGAATAACTGTGCCAGTTGCTCTTGTTGCTTTTGTTGTTGTTTTCGTCGTTGCTGTTGTTGCTGTAGTTGTTGTCGTGCTGCTTATTCCTTCGGTGGCCACTGATGAAAATGTCAGAGGGTCCCCCAAGGCATGCTTGCCTTCTCTTTCACTCTGCCGCCTTCGCTTCTTCGCTTGTTGATTTTGTGCTGCTGCTGCTGCTGTTGTAGTTGTTGTTGTTGTTGTTTCGGGAGTTTTTAGCAGCAAATGGACGTCTGATAAATTCTATTATTGCTCACCCCCGTGTGTGTGGTTGTGTGTATGTGCAAAATAACAAAGTTGGATGGCAATTTGCGATGTTCGTGGACGGGTGACGTTTTGGATTTGCGAATTTTGCATTAACGCTTCTTCAAATTTGTGCAAATTGAATGCACAAAGATCACGCACACACACACTCACACATCAGTAATACATCAAGAGAGTGCGAGAACAAGAACGTTGACCAGGTGAGCGAGCGGCAGGGAATCTCTTGGGTATTTTGTTGTTGTTGTTTTTGTTGCTTTGCTCTTCTATTGTAGCCTGGCAGCTGCAGAGGCAGCAGCTGTAAAGGACTTTGAATGGCGGCGACAGCAGCGTTTCGTCAGCCCGTATTTTCGGTTTATCTGAGCGTATGTGTGCGCAAAGGTCCTCACACACACACACACAGGCACAATGGAACACACACTCACTCACACTCACGTACACCCACAGAAGACGCGTTTTAAACAGCGCGAAAAATCGATGGCTTAAGCAAAACTTTGTTGTCTATTTTGGCAATTCAAATGCGACGCTTTGCGACAGCAAATATACAATGTAGTTTGGACGGCACAACATCGATTAAATTTGAAAGCGTTGCACTTTTATTTCGGGGTCCACACGAATCCACAAAGGCTTCAAATGCATCGAGAAAAAAACCCGTTCAAGCAAAACGCCGCGACGCACAGGACACAGAAATTTAAAACGCGCCCACACGAGCCAACAGCAACGACGAAACTGTTTACAGCCAAAAACGAAACGAAACGAAACGCAGCCGCTGTTAACATTTGCCGCAGCTGCTGCTGTTAACAGAAGCCGGTTAACAGTGTGGCTGCACACTGCGCTCGCTATAAATACCACACAAGACTGTAGAAACAGTGCTGCCCATCACAATTCGTAGAGATTTAAAGACTGAAATCTGTTTTGTAAATTTTTTTAGCCATTTATTAGTTCGTACGATTTAGTTTTCAATCTAGAAGCTACATAAAAAACCCGGGAGAATATCACTCGGAACTCATCGAATTATGAGAAGCGAAGGAAGGATTTTTTTCTATAAATGCCGCACTCAAGGTATATAAAGGATACCAAGGATAGGCGGTTGATGGATTGGGGGTTGTGTGGGGGGTTGGGTTAAAGTCACGCTCTGGCGGACACTTAAACAAAAATATTTATATATTACTAATAGTACATAGATAATATGCTCATAATGGGATTAGCTGGCTGGCTAACTGCTTGGTATGTAAACTGCTCCTCCTCTCCTTCTCCAGATACTCTTCTCCACCTTACTGCAGATATAACCTATGGTAATCGTTGGCGCCGAACGCGCAATTACATTTGGGGCATTTGCGCTGACGCGTCTCGTAGCGGGTCCGCAGGCAGTCGTAGCAGAAGACATGGAAGCATTTGGAGAGGACCGCATCCTTGCGCTTCACCTTGCACGAGGGGCACGTCAGGGTCTCCTTGTACTCGCGTATCTCCTCGATCATCACCTCATCGATGGTTGTGCCCGACATTTCCATTTTCTTCATGCGCTCCGCCTTTCGCTTGAATTGCGCCAACTCCTCCTGCAGTCGCTTCGTCTTGTAGGCCTCCGCCTCCAACGAACTGGTCTTCTCGGCGACCACCTGTTGTGCCTCCTTCATTTGGGCATGATACTTTTCCAGATGCAGCTTGAGATCCGCTGCCGATTGCGCCGATTCAATCGCCTTGCGCTTGTGCATCTCCATCGCCTGCTGACGCAACATCAACTCCTTCTCAATGGATGCGACGGTGGCCTGTAAGCTGCGCTCCTTCTCCTCCAGCTTGCGCAACACAATGTGCATGGCATCGATTTGCGTTGTCGCCGTTGCCATTTGATCCTCCAGCACCGTCTTCTCTTCCCGCAGCAACTTATGCAATTGATTCGCCTTGATGCGCTCCGACATCAGCTTGAAATTCGCATCGTCCTTTTCTCGCAGTTGCTGTATGAGGCGGGAGTTCTGCTCCTGCATGTCCTCGAATGCCTGACCCGTCACCTCCATCTCATTGAGCAGCGCCTCCTCCTCGTGCGAACCGACAAAGGGACGCGTATAGTTGCCACCGCCGGGTCCGCCGGCACCAGGTGCTCCGCCCCAGGAATTCTCGGTGGGTTTGTGATTGGCCACCTGCTTTTGCAGCTCATACTTTTGCTCCTCCAGCTGTTTGATCTTGCGCAGCGCCTCCTCGTCGGCGAGCTTCTTGCGCTCTTCGCGCTTGCTCTCTTGCAGCTTCTTGAGCTGCTGTCGCAGCTCCTCGATCTCGGAACGCAGCTTCTTCTCGGTGGCCATTAGCTGCACTTTGTCGCGCTGATCCTTCGAGACGCCTTTGTACATGTCCAGCAACAGTTTCATCTCCTTCTGATCATTTAACGCTTTTCTGTATAGGAAAGTTATATTAATAAATTTGCTTTGCAATTTCAGACGTTCTACAATACTCACTTTAGTTGCGCCTTTAGATCCCTCACCGTTTCGCTCTCCACGGCCTTCACATCCTTGCCTTTGACGCCCTCCTTGGTGTCCTTCTCGTTCTTCACAGCATTCCCAGCTGCGGCTCCCGTTGCTCCCGCTGCTGTTGCATTCGCTGGACCCGGTGAGTCTTTCTTTTCAGAGGGCGTTGCTTCGCTGGCGGAGATCTTCTCTTGCTTGATCGCAGGATCCTTGACATCTTTGCTAGCCTCCTCCTCGAGCTCATCTTCAGCGCTGGCGCAATTCTCCTCCTTGATAGCAATATTTGCATCGCCGCTGCAGCTGCCCGCATTTGTTTGGCACATTGAGCCGCCACCGCTGCCGCCTCCAACGCCTCCCGCCGAGGAGTTGCTGGCATTCTCCTCCTTGATGTTGACATTGCTGGACTCCTGCTTAATGTCATCGCCCGTTGCCGTGCCCACCGATTGCTGTTGCTGCTTGCTGCCCTCGATCTTGGCCAGCGCATCGTCTAGCTCCTTGCGCAGCTTCACATGATCGGTGGAGATGTCTTTATACTTGCGCTTATACCTCTGCACTTCACCCTTCAGCTGACCATTGTGATTCTGCAGCGATGTAATCAGATGTCGCATCTCACGATTGATGGGCGCCGTCTGCTCATTGGCGGCCATGTTCTGCTCGAAATCGATGCGCAGAGCCTCGTACTCCTTGCGTATAACGGCGAGCATGTCTTCCATCTGTATCATCTCGCTGCGCACCTTCTTCTGGGCGATGAGCTCTTCGCTCTCCATCACCTCGATCTGGCGGAGATGCTGATTCTTGCTGTTCTGCAGCTGATTGCGTGTCTCGTCCAGCATCGTTTTGATCTGCATGGATTCGTTGTACAGCACCGAGAATTGCGACTGCAGACATTTGTACTCTGTGGTCTCCACAATCACCGATTCGGGCAGCTGTCGTATCTACACAATAAAGAAAAGAATAGTTGTTAAGTAAAAAAGAAACTGTCGCTAATCCTTGCTGTCCACTTACATCCATTTTAAGTTTTTCCACTTCCTTGAGTGTTTCGCGATGTGTCGCATGCAATTTGTCCAGTTCCTGCAAGCGATTATTGGCCAATTCGCGATGCTCTTCTAGCTCCTTTTGCAGCTCCTCCAAATGCTGACTATTCACATTGGTTGTGGCGCTGCCTCCTCCTCCTCCACCACCGCCGCCCGATCCTGTTCCCGTGCTGGGCGTCTTCGTGCTGTTGCTGCTCTTGTTGGGATCACCGTAGATTTGATGATACGCTTTCAGCTTCTCAATGGCCTCGGCCAAGTGGTTCTCCAGCTTATCGTTGCGGCAATGGATCTTCTCGAGATCATATTGCAGCTCATCGATTTGATTTTTGAGCTCAGCATTCTCCGTCTCCTTGGCGGTGAGTGCATCCTGATATTCCTTCATTTTCAGCGACATCGTGTGGAATTTTTCGTGCAACGACGTATTCAGATTCTGCAGGGCGCGATTCTCGGTCATGATCTCGATGTGCGTTTGCTTCAGCGTCTCCTCGAGTGCGGCAGCCGTTGCTGCTGCTGTTGCCGCCGCATTTCCCTCCGCTCCAGCGCTGTTCGACTGTTGCTCATCATCATTGGCAGACCCAGAACTTGCCGCTGTTGCATCACCTTTCAAAACAAGCGTTATCTTCTCATTGCGTTGCATTAACCTATCAATAACCTGGACTATTTTAGCGACTGCACGCTTCGACACTTGCACCCGATTTGCCAGTTTTTCGTCCAGTTCCTCCTTGTCCCATGTGGAGAGTTGTGTGAGAAACGAGGTGGTCACCTCATTTTCATTCTTATTCTCCAGCTCGTCGGCGGTTTCGGCATCGAAACGTTGCAGCAGCACCCTTATATCCTCGTTCAATTGATTCCAATACCTATTCACTACATTGAGAACTGCATCGTCCTGCGTCTGACGCTTCTCCAGCTGTTCGATGCGATGCCGCAACTCTGCCTCACACCGCATTCGCTGCTCGATGCGTTGGGCGAGTTTCTTGTTCTGAAACTCCAGCACTTTGATGTCCAACTCCTCCAGCGTGGACACCGGACCAATCAGATGCGGCTCGAAGTGCACCTTCTTGATGGGCGGCTGACCAGCGGCCGCTGCAGCCGCCAAACAACTGCTGCCCCCGCTGCCGGCGCCGCTGGCATCATCAGCGCTGCGTTTTGACATTTTGTTACCTAAACTGCAAAACACACAATAATGTAATGCACACAAAATGTATTTTAGTTTTTGTGTTAATTTCGCCGCTATTATTGATTTTGCGAGTTTCGTGGCTGTGGCTGTACTCCATATTTTTTTCTCTCTTTTGGTCGCCGGACGCTGCCCAATTGGAATATTGGAATACTTCCCAACCGGCTAGCCGGTCGCACATCTGAAAATCGTACATGCTTGGTCTATAAGACTTACCTTAACTTGTGATTTGTACACTATTAGCTTCACATTCATTAATTAATAACTCAACAAAGCGGCAGAATTCTAAAGTTTTTTTCTTCTAGCTGTTGTTGTTAGACATGGACAAACATCGATAAAAATAAACGATACATCGATACTTTTAAATATTCAAAATATCGATATTTATGGCAAGCATCGACGTTTATAAAACTAAATACTAATATTTTTTATAAAAAAAAAACATCATGCCTGATTTTTTTCTATAATTTTTAGGCATATCAAAGAAACAACAGACAGTATTTGTAAACTAAAATTATTACTAGGCCGTTTAAGTATCACCATACTGAGATTTAGCTAGCTCTTGTGGTCGATATAGAGATGCTCTTTAAGATTAAATTGCAATATTTCACTCTGCAAAAATCCTTATTAATGTACTTAAATGGTTAGATGTCACACTTCATAAACAGCCTGATTTAACCTGAATAAAGGAACCTAGGCGGCAATGCTGGCCAACACTGGTTTTCGATAGCTTCGATAACAAGGTACAACTTATCGATAATTGAACAATAAACAAGAGTAAACCAAAACATTTGGTAAACTTATTCAACATCTGACAGCAAGCAAGTATGGCAAATGTCTGTCGGATTTGTATGGTCGAATCCGACTCCCATCTGGACATATTTGAGGAGAGGAATGCAACAGCCAAAGAACCGAGTCTGGTGGAAATGCTAAACGAGTGCATTATCCACAAAGTGGAGAAGAATGATCCACTGCCAAAAAAAATTTGCTCGAGCTGTGTCGACTCCTGTCTAAATGCATTTCGTTTTAGACGCATTTGCGAAGAGAGTTATCAATTGTTTATGGAATTGCTGGACGAGGAAATAGCCGAATCTCAAAATGCACAACCAACAGTGAACAATGTGGACTTGAGCTGTGTGAAAATCGAGAAATTTGATGAAGATGTCGTGCAAAATACCTGGATGTCTGCAGATAACTTTCAGCCAGATGATCAAAAAGTTCAAGTTAAAGAAGAACCCGCTTGCATAGCTGAAGATAACTTACATTCATCTGTGGACAATGAAAATCTTAAAATCGATGACGATATTAAGGTTGAAGACACATACATAGCTGGCGACAACTTGCAGCCAGCTGTGGATCCAGCAGAAGACAACGATGATCAAACTAAAGTACCTGATGATCGTTTACAAACAGCTGCAAGCACCTCAAGTTCCGATGTTACTCAGGACATAACCAAGACTAGCGAACCTACAACACCAAATACGACGATGAACACGGATAGAGCTTATTATTATTGCCATCTATGTAAAATGAAGTACGTTCACTTGGAGAAACTGAACCAACACCTTAAGGGGCATCAAGCCATGTTGCAAGCTTTTCGTTGTCGCTACTGCGAACAGAAATTTGCTAAGCGTTCGCTTCTAAATGCCCATGTTCGGCTCCACGCTGGAACTGGCAGTACACTCATATGTCCACATTGTCCTAGGACATTTACAGGGCAGTCTGATCTTAGCGACCATATCGCCATTTTTCACAAGAGGAACCAACAAAAGAACGCGATGAGCAGTCGATCGGTCGCAATAGAAATGGCGAGAATAAAGAGAAGGAAAATAGAGGAAAGTCTTCAAATGCGCAACTGGGAAAGGAAGCCAAAGCCCAGGCCTGAAGAATCCTCAGGAGGAGCTGAAACGAGTCTGTCTCGAGTGGAGAGATGTAATGAACAGAAGTTTCATCGATGTGGTACTTGTGATAAAAAATTTACTGAGTTGGCTAAGCTGACTGAGCATCTCCTAGAGCACAGCAATGACGAATATCATCCCTATACATGTATACGTTGCTCCAAAGTTTGTCACACCAGTTCAGCTCTGGAGTTACATCTGCGTACTCATGCCACCGATCGACCTATCGAATGTCCCGTTTGTTCCAAGGAGTTCTTGCTGGACCAGCAGCTCAAGCAACATATGCACCATATGCATGGCGAAGAGAATCGCTTCCCGTGTCCGCATTGTCCGAAAGCCTTCAAAAGGAATGGGAATCTACAATCCCATATGCGTACTCACTCCGTTGAACGTCCATTTGGCTGTCCACATTGTGAAAAAACCTTCAATCATCCCGCGAATCTGGAGATGCATCTGCGCATCCATCCCAAAACTCTCAGCCCGGTAGAAAAAAAAGAATTATCATAGTCTGGTAAAATGTGGTGACCCTTCATACAAATTTGAATAGCATGGACAAACTTCACCGATAAGATTACAATGTAAGAAATACATATTAGGTAATTTTCTTTAATTGAAGCGTTGGTTTTAAATAAAATATAATTAAATAAGATTTGAATTGCACACCCTTAGAAAATTGCCATCTAAAAGCTTGTCATATTCATTTTAAAATTTCAGGCTCCTAGTTTTTAAAGTTTGGCTGTGCATTGATAGTTTAAATAGTAAATCAGTTATAGGAATTCATATAAAAGACTTGCTGAAATCATTTTTACTTAATCAGCAAAAATAATTTAAAAATAAATAAAAGCTATAAATATATTTAATATTATTAAGAAATCATGAATCAATTTTATACTCTATTATTAAAATGCTTTTTAATTGATGAGTAATCTATAAAAATCACACGACAATCCACGCCATGTTGAAATAATCGATACTATCGATTTTTCTATTGATATACAAAATATATATAGTAATTGGAAAATAAAAACAAATAAACAACTTCGTAAACATAATTTTTTATTTTTGGCATAAAGAGTCAAAAATAGAAAAAAAAAAAAATAGGACCATGCTTATAAAATAAAAATTTAATAATAATTTTTGTTTATATTCGTATATTATAAATGAATTTAAAGTCTCATTAATATTTAAAATTTATATTTAGTTTTCAATTTCTTAAAAGATTTAACTTGCAATTGCAATAAAAATCCATCGCACTCCACTAAATCGATATTATACCGATAGTTGAAAAACAATCGACTAAGAAATGAAACCTTACCATCGATATTATCGATAGTACTTTCGACAGCTCACCTGTGTATTCTTTAGTTTGCCTGTGAAAATATTTGAGGATGGCCGTAGAGAAAAAAGCGTGCAGAGTTTGCATGAGTAGCGTTGTGACGCTGATGGAGCTGTTTGTGGAACCAATATTAATGTTATCGAAGGAGCCCAGTCTAGCGGAAATGCTAACCGAGTGCGTGGGCTGTGAAGTAAAGCCGGATGATCCGCTGCCAAAAATGATTTGCTTGACCTGTGTGATCGAAACAAAAAATGCCTATCGATTCAAGCGGAAATGCGAGCAGAGTCACAAGAGTTTCTGGGAGATGCATAACAAGCAGAAGCAGCTCATTGCCGCACAGTCCCAAGTTGTCGAGCATCCAATTGATACGAGTCCTATTAAAGTAGAAGTGCCTGAAACTAGCGAGGTGAAAAGACCGAATGGGAAATCATTTACCATATCGTCGATAAGGAGCATCAATACGTCAGCGGACCACATAGATGAGTCCCATGACAAAGGACTTTCTGTGAGGAGTCTGTTGAGCGACACACACAAGACAATAACGCTGAAAGAGGTAGTCCAGACCTTCAAATGTCTCCATTGTCCTCGAGCTTTCAACGAACGCTCCTCGCTTCAGACACACCTTCGAGCTCATGGCGTGACGCCATACAAGTGCCGACACTGCCCCAAATCCTTTGCCCACCATGAAGAGCTCGACGAGCACCTGCATCACAGTCATCATGTGGAGCTGAGATTCGAGTGCGCCAAATGTCCGAAACTATTTAGTACCGAAGAGAATTTAAAACTGCATTCACGTTCTCATGTTCCAGCCCGTCGTAGTTATGAATGTCCGCATTGCTTAAAACCCTTTGGCCAGTTGCCGAGTCTGCAAAAACACATGCGCATCCATTCGCCATACAAATGTCCATACTGTCCGATGTCCTTTGCTCACAAGCACATGCTCGCTTATCATGTCCTCGTCCACACAGGCGAGCGTCCGCATAAGTGTCCGCATTGCGACAAGGCGTTCAAGAAGAAACAGCATGTGGAGTACCACTTGCTCACTCACCGAGGGGAAGGCGTATTGTAATTATAATTATATTGTAAAATACGTTCTAAGATTATAAACATACATGTATATAAATGGATAAAATTGCAATTAATTCGTAAAGGGATTGGCGAATTAGCTGTTATTTTACAAACACTGGTTTTCGATAACTTGAGTTTGAAATTAACGATAACAGATGGCAACTCAAACGTGACTCAGTCCATTATTATTACAATTGAAATTAATGTTTGTGTTTTTAGTTAAGGTGAAATACCGCTAAACTACAATTTATTCGTAAAAGGGTCTATGTTGTTATTTTAAATACATTCAAGTGTCGACAACACTGATTTTAAAGAACTTGATAATTTTATTGGTCACGAATTTATCGTAGATAAATAAAGTGCGTTACCAACACTGGATTTCGATAGCTTTGACAAGTGCAAAACATAAACAAACGCATTAATAAGTAATTCAGATTTAATTCGCACGCAAAAATGGCAGCAGTATGTCGCCTTTGCATGGATGAATCCTATGATCTTGTGGATATATTCGAGGAGAAGAAATCGACAGCAGAGGAACCAAGTCTTCTCGAAATGCTGACCGAGTGCATTACCTGTAAGGTGGACAAGAATGATTTGCTGCCAAAGAAAATTTGTTCAAGCTGCGTTCAAGAATGTAAAAATGCGTTTCGCTTTAAGCGTATCAGCGAACAGAGCTATAATCTCTTTATGGAAATGCTGAGCAAGCCCAGCTGCAGTGGAATTAACCAGCAACCTGACTTGAGCATTGTGAAGCTGGAAAAGGAAATTGATTCATATGATGCACTAGGCAATGCGTCCTTGAAGGACGATGATGACTTCTTGCTGCCACCCGTAAAGGTGAAAAGTGAAATTGATTCATGTGATGCACCTGACAATGCTACCTTGGGGGACGATGACGACTTTTTTCTGCCACCTGAGAAATGCTTGCAGCCTGCCCAGAACAAAACGAGTGCTTCGCCTAGTCTGGCGGTCAAAACAGTGGAGGACATTAACAAGAGAGTCAATCAATCAACGCCAGTCACGGCAATGAAATGGTGTGGAGGCACGGCAATACCATTGGGCAAGACGACAAAACTCTCGGGTAAAATCTACAAATGCAGAAGTTGTAGCAAGGAATTCTTTGAAATGGAGAAACTACATGAGCACCTGAAGTCGCATAAAGATGTCATGAAACCGTTCCGTTGTCGCTATTGTGAGGAGAAATTCGCAAAGCGATCGTTTCTCAATTTGCACATTCGCAACGAGCACACTGCGAATCCATTCAAGTGTTCAGAATGCCCCAAGACATTTGCCCGCAAGCAGCATCGAGATGAGCACATGAGTCTGCATACCGGAAAGCGTCCCTACAAGTGCTCGGATTGCTCCAAGGAGTTCCGCAGCAATCTGGGATTCAAGAAGCACATCTGTCTGCCTGCCCACAACGAGCTGAGGAACGCACACTTATATATAAACACTTCAAGTCCTACATAGGAATGATCTTTACTGACTTTTCGATAATTTAGTTTTCATTTTCCTATATTTTTCGTTTTTTCATTGTCATTCTTATACTTTTATAAGTTTTTATTCAATTTAAGGACACTTAAATGTTACTTGATTATGACAAAAAAACCAATTAGACTGGTTCAATAAAAAGTAATTTAACTTATTATTTAATGAATAAATAGTAAGTGATTGCCATAGTTAAAGGATTCTAGTGAATTTTTGACAATAGAATAGTTATGTACTCTTTTTATTTACAACGAATGGCATTTGACGAGTTAAATTTCATTAAACATTTTTGAGAAACTTGAGCTCAATAAAAACTAAAGTTCTTGCTTTTTTAGGTTACGTTTTTTAGAAACAAAAATATTCCTTATCTGATCTATGATATTTTTTGTATTAATTTTAGAGTTTTAGTCATAAACAGCACGAAAATTAATTTTGCTCAATCTTTTTTTTTAGTAAGTAAATGAGCAACTATTAAAATGTAATATTTCGACAACTGTTAAACAAATAATTGGAGTCCAAAGTTACATTGCAATAAATACTTATCTGAAATAAATAAATGTTAATCTCAATCAATGCAATTTGCAATAAGTATTTAGGTCTTTCAGCAGCTTTCCGGATAGTCTATAAATATGAAAAAAAAAACTGCTCCAATTCGGGGCGAAAGAAAGTTTCGCATGTCGTGACAAGCAGCATAAATCGATGGATAAAATCCGCAATAAAAGAAAAAAGGGAAAAGTAGGGGGGAAAGTAAAAGAAAATAGACATAAGAAGTATTTGCATAATGCGAACTCGAAGTGAATTGCAATTTATTAAACATGTACACAATGTTCTTGGATATAATTTCGTATTCTGGATTGAACGAGGATTAATGCACATGTAATTTGATTTAGATTGGAGTGTGTGGAGAGGTGACATTCAGTGTGTGTGTGTGTGTTTCAGGGAGTCTGCTGACTTGTGGGGCACAATTAGAGTGGGTAAAGATGGAGGGGCCGGGGGACAACTAGAACGACGCGTATTTAAGGGCCTGACGTAAGGTCATGCAATCGACCTCGTCAATCTTGCAAGTGTTCGCCTTGATGTTGATCTCCTCCTCCTGCATGACCTGGACATGCATCAGATACCGCATCGATGCCTTGTTCTCATTCAGCTTCTGATTCAGCTTGCACACCGAAGCCTTCAACGCCTGCAGCTCATTGTACAGCGCATCCTGGACCATGTCGCACGTCAACTCGAGACCCGGACGATGGGCCCGATTGCTGAGACGGGTCTGACACAGGGTGATGGCACGCTGCTTGTCCGACATCTCCTTCTCCAGTTCGTTCATGTTGCGCTGCACCTGATGGATGTGATCCATGGTGTCCTTGTGCTTGTTCTCCAGACACTGCTTCACATGCTTCGTCTCCGCAATCCGACGTTCGAATGCCTCATTAGTGCGATCCGTTTGATTCTGCATGTCCTCGCAGATCTGCTTGAGCAACAGATCAATGTACGCCCGCAGCTGTCCGGCGGAGACCAAAGCCTTGGAGTTGGCCTCCAGATTCTCATAGGTCTGCGCCTGCCATTCGGTCAGCGAGAATTGGCTGTGAGAAGAGTAGAGTGTAAGTAAGAGTGAAATAAGTGAGAAAGTTGCAGTCAAGTGTTGACTGCTAGAGACCTGTTCAGAAGTTCGAAATAAAGATTGTAGATTTGCAATTCTATATTGATTTTGCTTTCCTAATATAATTATAATAATGACCTCTATATATGGTACGAAATTTTTATGAATTTGGGTAGAGATTCCATTATCTTCAGGGTTTTCTTCCTTGAAGGGCCTTGTTTCTATTTATGTGGAATCGTGTGGGAAATAATAAAATTCCCTTAATGGTCTTATCGTTCATACTAAGATGTAGGTCAACAGACGGACATAAAAAGATGGACTCAAAACATAAGGGTTTCCTTTTTGCGGTCAGAGATGACTTCTTCCAACCTAATATATCTTTTTCTCCCCAATTTTTCGAAAATGAACAGGTCTATAAATCCTATATGAGATATCTCTCTTGGTCTGCTTTCAGTTTGGCTTCAACGTCTTTAGAGTTCTTCCCAACAAAAATCAACTTCTAAACCTAATAGCCACTCTCGTCCACCTACCAGTGCTGCTTGGACAAATCCTGTCCCTTGCCCAGATCATGCTGAAAGTCCTTCAGTTTCAGATTCTTCTCGTCAATGGCCAGCGACTTGTCCTTGGCCGACAAATCCTGATCCAGCAGATACATCGCAGCACGCAGCTTGCGTATCTGCTCTTCGGCCTCCTTCAGCGCTGCGTCGGCTAATCCCTGACAGCCCTTGATGACCTTCAGTTCGCGACGCAGTGAACGATCCACCTCATCGTCACAGAGATCGACACCAATGCGACCCTCTCGCAAAATGAGACACTGCTTGCAGATGGCCAGAGATTTCTCCTTAAGGAATTCAATGGCACTCAGCACCCGATTGCGATACGTGTTCAACGTCTCATCCTCCAGCATAGCGGTCTTCTTCTGACGATTCAGTTCATCGACCAGAAAGCGAATCTCGCTTGTGCGTTCACGCATATGATGCTCCACCTCGCGCTGCCAATTCTTGGTGGTGTCCTTGGTCTCATCGACCACACGACGCGATTCCCTAAGCAAAAGTCGATGAAAGAGATGATGAGGTGCAAGAGTTCGCTTCACTTACTCGACAATGCGCTCGGCTAGCTTCTCCTGATCGCAGGTGATGCGAAACTTGATTTTATTGTTGTAGTCCCAATCCTCCTCGGAGTATCGGGGCGGACACTTGGCCACGGGTCCCAGATGCTTGCCGGCCAGCTGAAGGCCGGACACGCGACGCGTCTTCAAATTCGGCAACATGCTTGATGATACTCAATGCCTCTCAAACTGTAGTATATGCAAATAGAAAAATGTATCTTAAAGATTGCGTAAGCTGCTGTTACGTCATGCGAATGCAAACAGCTTTGTGTGTGATTATAGAATTGTCTTTCTTTTTTAAGTTAAAATATATTTATTTAGTTTTTTATAAGTACATCCTTTAAATGGCACACTTTGCTGATGGGAAACCAGAGAAATTCTATAGTTTCTTTATAGAATGTTAGTGAGTTTTTTACCTGGCGACGCTGTTCCGAATCTGTAACGACTTCAATTGCTACTGAGCCAGCTGCAGCTGGTGCGATTGCTACTCCGCCTCCTCCTACTCCTTTTAGCGCCTGCAGGTCGCTCCTCGCTTCAGTTAGTTAAATCGATTCATGCTAAGGAATTTATCCGTTGCCTAGCGGTATTTTATTATTATGCTGTATGTATGCTCTGACTCCACACATATACATGTAGTATATATATGTTGCTATATGATATGTTTGCCTCTCTCTCTCTCACTCACTCTTGCCTGTCGCTGCCTTTGTCACCTGCCATTCCAATTGAGCACAAACGCAACCGATTCGGATTCCCAAAAAAACAAACTGCAGAACTCTCAACTCCTTTGACGGTGGCAGGCGCGACGTCTCCCCTCTCCTCTCTCCCCCACCTCTTCCTCTTCTTCTTCCGCGTCCTTGCGGTTTCTTGCGCCTCGCGAGTGTTAAAAATAGCTTGTGCCTGACTTTCAAGCAACTCCAACTCCTGCTGCGGATCGATTTATGTTTGGTTTAACATACTTTCGCTTTTTACCTTTTTTCTCTGCTTTTCGCCCATTTTCCCATTTCCCATTTTCCATTTCCCACTTGTCATTTGGATTTGCAAAACTTCTGCTGCTGGCTGCTGTCATTAATTCATGCTAATCAATGGCGCCCAACTGCGTGGGCGTGGCACTAGACGCCATTTTGCATTCACTTGTCACAGTTTGAGCAGCACTGACCAACTCAACTATTTTTAGACTGCGCTCACATATACAAAGAAAAAGTTGAGTGTACGAATCAGGCCAAATAGGGATAAAATGCTTAAATATATTCTATAATAAACGAAATAATTTAAGTGTAAATTTAAGAAAATAAAAAAATAAAGTACAAATTAAATTAATATTTTCATACAAAAATTATTGTAATTGGTTGTAGAAACTTTAGAAATTATTTTCAGCAGCGCATAGCAAAGATTTTAATGAAAAACGTTTAATTTTAATAATAATAAATTAAATATAGTTTCCCAAATTAAGGAAAATAAAAAAAATAATTACATTTTCTCCAAGAATGTAATAAATTATTGGTACTTAATATTTATTCTCATTTTTTTCAGAAACTAAAAACTATTATTTCTGCATAATTTGAAAAATAAGTAAAGGTTATTCATATGGCTTTTGGATTAGCACTTTATTTAGAGCTAAGATTGATTTAGGAACCTTTTATGTTTTACGATAAAATATATAAATTCATTCATTTTTGGTTTTACGTACGAATTCGTAAATTTTAGTAAGTTCTTAAAACAATTACAAAATTATTCGAAAATCATTCTTAGCCTTAATAAAAGTGCTAATCAAGAGCTTTAACATTCAAATTTACTCATTTTGGTGCAAGTTTTTTCCACATTAGATAGTTTCGCATTTTCGCCGGATAATTACCCATATACAAAACTATTTTAGAAATATAAAATGATAAATACTTAATGCCTTTAGATTTCCCAAGTTTACTTTCTAATAATAATATTGTAATAATGATTTTTGAATACTAACTAAATAAAAATTGTTTTCCAAAAAAAAAGAATATATCATAATACTTTCTTGTCACCTTCTGAAAACCAGCAATAAATAAATCGTTGTTGCCATTGTTGTTTTTGTAAAATTAGTTTGAATTTATTACGATATACATTTGTTGTTGTTGTTGTCATCATATGTTATATCTATACATATACATTTACATATCCATATGCATGCATTATGTATATTTGTATTTGTATTTGTTTTGTGTGTGTAGTTGTTGTTTTTGATGTTGTATGCACTTATAGCTTAATGATAATAAAAATGTACAATTTAATTAACTAGGATCTGTTGATGTTCTCATTTCAATAGTTTTCTTTCGTTATTTGTTTTTATGTTATTTGGATTTGAGTGTGTGATCTGCTTTCAGTTTGGCTTCGACGTCTTTAAGAGTTCTTCTCCCCAAAATAAACTTCTTTTCTATGGCCTTGTGTGTTGTGTTTCGTGTTAGAAGAGTTCTTCTTATTTTTTTAGAGGTGAATCTTTCAATTTAGTACACGTACTTTTAATTAGTTGTTAACATGGCGTTTCTCTTACAAAATAACTGTGATTATACGTTGCCAGAGTTGCCACACTCACACAAACACATACACACACACACACACACACGTACAGACAAAATACAGTTTTCGTGTGATCGCGTGTTGATCGCAATTCAATGAATTATTAACAGTGAACTTGTTTTTTGTTTTTCTTTGTTTTTTTACTTTGTTATTATAGCTCGAGTCAGTCACCCAAACGTTTAATTAGTTTACTTTACTTTAGTTTAGAGTTGTGTAATTATTATTTCGTTTCTGTTCTCTGTACAAATCGCTAAATTATTATCAATTATTGTAACTCTAGAATCTAAATCTTCAAATTATCATCATCTCTGTGTTGTCTAAGTGATCTTGTTGTTCTTCTTGGTATTTTGTTGCTGTTTTCTGTTTTGTTTCTTGTCTCAATTGTTTAACTTGGCTATCTACGAATACAAACTGTAACTGTATCTTTGCTTTGTATTTCTTTTCTTAATATATTTTCTTTTTTTTTTATGTTGCTTGCGTGTATTTAAATTCATTAGTTTTATTGTTTAATTTGTTGCTAGTTCTTGTTTCCTTTTTAGTGTGTAGGCAGTGTTTCATTCATTCTTGGGTTTGTTGCTCTTGGGTTTTTTTTTATCCTCAACTCTCATTTATACATATTTCTTAATTTTATAAGTAAGTATATGCTATATTTGTTGTTTGCTGTGTTTTGTTTATTTTTTGTTGGCCCTTTCCCCAACAAAGAAAATAAGACATTTCTTATTCAATTTGCCGGCGCCACAATGAAAACAGTTTTTTTTGTTTGTTTCTCTTTCCATTTTCCTCTTTCCACAATAACACAATAAATCCAAAGCATTACAATTAGCAAAAGAATAATTGAAACAAATATGAAATTAAAAAGTAAATTATACACATAAAAAAACGAAATCAATGTTACAATTCGGAAAAATAAGTATTTATATTTATAGTTTTTATATTTTGTTCGCATACAAACATTTTTATTTTTGTTTTGTTTTTTTTTTAGCTAAATATTTGTTGCTTTCGCTCTCTCGTTAACTTTTATCATAGTTATTATAGTTTTCTTTATCATTATGTTTATCTTCATCTTATGTTTCTCTTTGTTGTATTATAATTTAGTTGGTTTTCTTTTCTTTTTCTTTTTTTTTTTTAACAAAAATAATTGCTTTTGAGGTATTTTCTTTTTTGTTTATATAAATATGTTTTTGTTTTTCCTTTTCTTTCTTTTATTTCTTTTTATACACATAACCATTATAAGTATTTAGTTTTTAGTCGTTCTCGTTTTCAATAGTTTGTTTATCTCTTTTTTTTGTTTTGTTTTTATTTTCTTTTTTGTTTTGTTTTGTATTGTAGTTGTCTTGTCTTTTTGTAAACAATTCAAAGCACCTTTTGATTATATTTGACATTGTATTTTGTTTTCCATTTTTTTTTTTTTTTTTTTTTTTGTCGTTTTCATTTTTTATGCGGTTTTTTGTTATTTATTTGCAAATATCAATAGTTAGATCAGAATAAACAACAAAAGGAAAAAAAAAACAACTGAAACAGAATATAATCAAAGTACATACACAAAAAAATTTTAAATTATACATTTCTTTTTTTTTCTTAATCTTTGTTTTACTTTAGTTTTAGTTACTCTTTAATTTTATTTTGTTGGTGTTGTTGTTGTTGTGGCAGCATTTAGTTTCTCAGTACACGATAATTATTGGATTTAAAATATATTGTATATATATGTAGCATCATCGGGGTTCAGTTTCATATTATTTTAGTTATTTGTTAATTCCCTCTTTATTCTTTTCATTTTGCCGCTTTTTTTGTTTTGTTTTAAGAAATGCCTTATTTTGAACAACTTTCTGTTATTAAGTAACATAACTAAGAGAAATGTTGGGCAGCAACTGAAAGCGAGTTATCTGCAAAACTATTCTCATAAAATAAATCAACTATTTGAGAAGAAAATCAAAAAACAAACAAAAACAAACTCAATAAATTGGCTATGCATTCCCTAACGTTTCTTTATCATCTTCATTTCACATTTCACATTTCATTTTTCATATTTATATTCATCTTTATTTGTTTTAGCATTATCATTATTATTGTTGGTGTTTTTCTTTAATTGGGGGGCATTTGCAATTTGCATTCCTATAACTATGGTCAACTATACACAGAGGTTTTATTTCTCATCTTATTCTGCTTTATATGTTAGTTTATCGTTTTTGCTTAATATTTGAATTTAAAGCTCGAAACTAAACAAAAAAAAGTGTGTTTGTAAATCATTATAACTTTTGCTGTTGTTGTTGGTGGGGAAATTCTTCCCTCGCTCAACTCTTTAAACTCAACATAATCGTAATCATAATTGTTGTCCTTTTCACTATGTAAGTATATAAGTATGTGTATGTAAGTGTGTGTGTGTGTGTTTGTGTGTGTATAAAAAATCAAAAAAGTTGAAAGTGTACATTTGAACTAAATTGTTTAAACCTTTTCGCCTATATAGTATAAAACATAGTTAATAAGTGGTAAATATTTTACATGATTCTCGCTTTGCAGCTACTTGATCTCGATCTCTCGATCTCTACATCCATACATATATAGTTACATTCTATATATAGTATAGTATAAGCTATAGCTATAGCATATATATATGGTATATTAGTTTATGTTATATGTGTATGTGTGTGTCTCTAACTGTAGTATTTATGTATAGATCCAAACAAAACGTTTATCGTAGCACGCGCTCTTCTCTTCTCTTCTCTCCTCCAATTCTCTCTTGCATAACAAAAACAATCTGCTTCTCCATCCTCTCGTTGTTTGCTCCTTCTCATCATCATCATCCTTATCCTCTTCCTCAGCTGTAGTATGTCATATTATATAGTAACCTTAGACCATCGGCAGTCCTTGCTGCACATCCATCATCTCGTCCTGCGCCGGCGACGGACGTGGCGCAAATGTTGCCATATGATGTGGATGCGGATGCTGCAACTGATGTGGGGGCGTGGCCCGTGCAAACAGCGTCGAGCGTTGCATCCCCATGGGCGCATTGCCCCCGCCCACATTCGCGTTCGCCGATGGGAACTGCAGTCGAAAACTGTTGTCCGGATGCTGATGTTGATGCTGGCGAGGAGTGCGTCGTGGTGAACGCGCTGGCATCCGATTGGCTCGATGCATATCCTCCAGTATGGATGGCGCAACATATGTGAAACCCTGCAAAGGAAATTGAGTTGAGAGATTCAGATTAATTTACATTCTTAGCGGAAGATTACAAATTAGTTATTCACAAAAATTAAAAAAGAAAATCAAAAAACTACAATCGAGTGTGCTCAATGTGGTATTATTCTTATAATATACCAAATTCATATACAGCAATTGTATTCAAATATACCAAAGGCTACATTCAAAATATACTACATTCAAAATATACCATAGAGTGCAAAATATACCAAATTGTCAGCCAAAGTTGTCGTTTTTGCCCCATACAAAAGTATTTCTTAAATAGCTTCTACAATTTTTATCTGAGCGCAGCCAAATTTTCAGGAATCATAAATAAAACATTTGACACTCTTTCTCAGTCAATATCTCAGATCATAAAATAATTTACTTTGTCTATATAAAGTTTTCAACATTTTAAGGCACCCTAAAATTTAATGTTTACTTTTTTACTCGAAAATTTATGAGGTTTCTGCTTCGTAATAAGCAATATTTTCACAACATAAAAACTTTATTATTATGTGCAAATTGTAATATTTCCAAATATTTGACCTTGGCTTAAAATAAAGTTTGTTTTATTGCTTATAAAAAATTCCGTTTCCATGTTTATTTAAATTTAAATTTATGTTTGTGACATTAATCTTAATCCTTAATGAAATTGTGCATCTTAAACATTTCTGTCATTGAACATGGTAAAATCGTTTCTTAATTTTAGTTCCTTATTGCTTTCATAACGCTTTTTTAGTCAGCAGAACCTTTTTAAATAATAACTGCGGAAAGAGTTGCTCCATCTTTGATAGACAGTTGCCCCAGTTGGTCGATCGAGTGTGCCATTAAATTTGGAGCAGGCAGACAACAATATTGCCTGGTCGGATCAACACGATTCCCTGACGCATACTAATGCGCCTCGACAGCCGTCAGCATATGGACACACAGGGATTATGCAAGGCAACCGCTGCTGAGTTGCTGAGTCGCCGAGTTGGCGGCCAACTGACCCAACTGCCTATGTAACACATTTTGCATAATTTTCTGTCAGACAGCGCAAAAGACACTAATTAAATTTTGACGAAATTCAACTCGAAATCATAACAAACAGAAATACAACTGCAATAAAACAATTAAAAATAAATAAAAAAAAACAGAAAAGCCGGTGGCTGTCGTGTAAATTTATCCGGCACGCCAACAACGAGGAGGAGTTTTGATGTCTTGAAGCTGCACAAATGCGTGACGCGTCCAATTGGAATGACATGGGAAGTGAATCGAAGCTCTCGAGTACGTGAGCGCAATGCTAATTGGAACCCCAATTTGGGAGTTGATCATATCTCATCACATTGCACGGTAGTCGCTCGCTGTTGACCCACTAAGGAGAATAAGTTGCGGGCGAGTGACGAGAAAGTTCATAACAATGCTTAAAGTGGTTCTAAGTGGAGAAAGAATTCCCCAATTAGCAGCTGTCTAATCCAGTTTTATTGCAACTGAGACGGCTGTAAAACTGTGTTCGCTTTGCTTATTAGAATCAATCGAACTTAATGGCGCAGCAATTCCCCTAAAAGTGTTTACCGCCTTTCACAATGTTCATGAAACTGTTTACAATGTTGCTCAAACTGCGGGCAATAAAATCCATAATTTCAGTGCAATTTTAAGTGACTTTAAAAAGGAAATTAAATTACAGCACACTTTAAGCTAAAACAAACATAACTTTAAGTTCCAACTACCATATATCAATAGGCAAACAAAAAGCTGAAAAGGGCCGCCGTAAACAACACATAAACCTAAACGCACTTGCCGCATTTTATAAACAAATAAAGACAGACAACAGTAGCGTTGTGTTTTTCTGCTGCTCATGAGTTGCAATTAGCTGCTCATGGGCCAAAGCCAACAACCAACAACAACCAGCAATAACAACAAACGGTTTAAACAAACTCTCTTCGTCTTTTAGCCACTTCGGCCACTTCTCAGTCACGTTCATGTTGGCCAGTCTCAAAGTAACGCTCAAACTGTGCGCACGAAGACAGAGCAAGCGAAGCAGAAGAAGAAGAAGCAGCAGCAATAGCAGACAACTTTCGTGTCGTGTAGAAAATTCCAACCTCCCCCCCTCAATTTCCACAGTTCCCATCACCTGATACCTCGTTGCTTTTATAAGGCGCGCGTCGTGTTTCGTTTGGAGAAAGGCTTACACTCGGATTTGCAATAAGACAAACAAAAAAACAAAACAAAACGAAAGAGAGATAAATATGTTTAATATTTAATTTCACTATGCAAATGCATTAACATTCATTCTTGAACGAACTTGCACAAGTTTGATTTGCCCTTCAGGGCCACATACAGTTTTAGAGTCCAAACTCGAAACCAGTTCAAAAAGCTTGCAGTCACCAAACATCCAAAACAAGAGCGACAAAGAGCGCAAGAGAGGCGCGCAAGCGCACGTGCAGAAAGCGAGAGCGCAGCAGCGAACGCGTTGACAGAGTCGTCGTCGCGTGCTTAATTGGGACAAGAACAACTGTGAGTGCTGTCGTCGCTAAACTGTAATGGCTGTCAAACTGTGCGTGCGGAAGTTTACAAAACAGTGGTGTATTGTGTTGTGTTGACATTGCGTAATTTTCAATAAACAACTACTACAGTAAACTAAAAATTCGTAACGAGTTGCTAACAATAAAAGCATGTGCAAGAAATCTATAATAAAAAATTGGCAATAGCTCGATTTTGTGTGAAAACAGCAAACAGCAGACACCACAAATTTGTGGTCACACCAAAAAATAAAAGCGCAGCTTTGTTCGCATACTGTGAACGAGCATAAATAACAGCAGCAACAACAACAATAATAACTGAAATTTACCGTTACCAGAAGGAGAGAGAAACAAATTAGCAAGCTACGTGCGTTTGTTTTTTTGCATTTTGTGTGAAATGTCCAAACAGTTGAAAATAAATTCACTCTCGTTGCTGCTGTTGGTCGCAGCGGCAGCGACAGCGCTGCCCCAACAACAACAGCAACAACCACAGCAACAGCAGCAGCAACTATTACCAGCAACTGTTGCAACTACGACAACAACAAGACTAGTAAATGCAACTGACAGCGCTGGCACTTTCATCGATAACAACAACAATAACAGCAACTTCGAAGCAACAACTGTCTCCTTCGAGCAGCAACAGTCACAACAACAAAAACAACAACAGCCGCCGCAAACATTGCAATATGCACATATAACGGCATTAGATAAAGAAGTAGGTATGCATACGGTATCAACTGACGATGGCAGTTAGCGGATCAGCTGTGAAGCGCGTGTCGAATACTCTCACTGCGTGCTTTAATCATCAACTTATCGGCAGACATTATTTTCAGTTAGCTTCTTTTTGGCATTGAGCTAAAACTAGACTTGAACAGCTTTTGAACTAGCGGAACTTGCCACTAGAATCAGTTAAACTACTTACGAAGAACTTTTGAACTAACGGACTTTTGAACTAGTAGAACTAGCTAGCAATAAGGACAATGCGAACCAGTTACAGGCAGTTATTTGTTGTGTGACCAGATATTTTTTCCAATTTTAAAGTGATAATTTGTCAGAGCAACACAAATTCGACGTAACATTTTCTTTTTGTTGATATTAAGTGAAATTTTCGACATGATTTACTTGGATGACCGATGACGGTCGTGTTTATAGCCACGCCATGCGTATTTAAATGGAACGCTGGTAGCCAGCAACAACAACCACAACAACAATAACAAGCGTTTAATTTGCAAATTAGCAACAACAACTTCAAGTACTGCAAGGGGCAAGGTAAGAGAGGGGGACTGAGGAGGGCGACAAATTGTGGGCTCGGTTAGTTTTTGGGTGGCCGCTTCAAGTGTGTGTGAAAGTGAAATTTATTACACCTGAAAGAAACGAACGAATTTAGAGCTAAACAAACACAACACAACGTGCAGCAGATGCCGAACATTCGGCAGCTTAAAAGAGTGCGTGTGTGTGTGTGTGTGCTGAGTGTTGTGTTTGTGGTGAGGTTGAGTAATTGCCTCAACGTCTAAGCGTCTAATTAAAATCAAGTTAATGAAGCTAATCTCTCTTTCCCCAACTCCTCTTCTTCGCAGTTGAACGTCTAATCAAGCAATGGGCGCCGATTGTTTGGCTGGCGCCAGAGGAGAAATTTCTGCCTCTGGGCGTCGAGGAATTCCTACAGAATGTGCATCCCATGGACAAGGAACGCAGCAACAGCTTCACCCCTGGCGTGCCCTTTAGCGAATACTCCACAAAGTCGCATCTGGTGACGAATGCGGACATGGAGCACTTGCTGCAGAATGAGCAATCCTTCATCTATGGCCGCAATCCCAACGAGGCGCCAGTACCCATCTATGGGGTCGTCACGCTTTGTCCCAAACCGGAGCCAAAACCCGAAGTTATGCCTCAGTCGCAATCACAGCCCTTCGCCAGCACTCGAGGACCTTACATACCCGTGTCCATTGACCCGTTGGAGGAGCGCAATGATACAGTTCGACGTTCATCGCGCTTGTATCCACTGTTTCAGCGCGTGAAGCGCGACGCAGCGAACATGCCGCCGCTACGGGAATACGATCTGGTCATGGGTGAAACACAATTGCCAACGGCAGCGGTTCCGGAGTCTGTAGAGCAGCAGCCTCAGGAGCTGGAGGACGATTCGAATGGATTGCCTGTGAACAATTTCATTGCCAATCTGGCAGACAATGTCAAGTTCAGTGGCGGGCCCGAGATGGAAGATGATAATCTGGAAGACAACAACATTGGCGATGCGCCGCCCCTAGAAACCCCACAGCAAGGAGTTAAAGGAAAACTGCCTGGTTTCCATGTCACCTACTGGATGTTCTATCCCTACAGTCAGGGCAAAACCATGTGCACACTGAGCTTGGGTCCCCTGGGTCGTATTCCCTTTCCGGCTGTGTATGGCTATTGCTTGGGAAATCGTCGAGATATTGGCAGCCATGTGGGAGATTGGGAGCACATGAGTCTGTACTTCAATGGTGATGCTGAGCCACAGGCGATGTATGTCTCAGCTCACGATGCTGGAGCCTATTACAGCTACAATCGGCTGACGGGCTCCTTTGAGTTTCGTCGTCAAGAGACGCGCAAGGGCATTTTACAGCGTCCCAATTTCCCTAAGACAGTGACCACATTTAAGAATCATCCGGTCCTGTTTGCTGCCAAAGGTTCGCACGGTCTGTGGACGGCGCCGGGCAAGCATCGCTTTGTTAAGGTGGCCAGACTGTATGACATAAATGGCTTTGGCACGCCGTGGAACACTTGGAAGGCCGTGGACATAAGCTATAAGAATCTCAGATCCTACGGTGAGTAGGAATTCTATTTTCTCGAATTTAATACTATCTAATTCTTGTTCTTTGGCAGGACGTTCACTGGTGCCCGATTGGCTGACGTATCGTGGCAAGTGGGGCAATCCCAAGAGCAAGTGTCATCCTTTTCGTCGCATCGGATTGAACTTTTGTGAGTTCACAGACGGACCCACTGGGATTCCTCTAAAGGAGCCGCATTTTCAATGTGGGGCGGACTATCGCTAATGATGGATTCAATTGCTGCTGACTAGTTTCTTAAGCTTAGCTCTAGACAAGTATTTATTGTGAAATTCCCGCCCGAAGGTTACCCCGAAAAAAACGAAGAATTAAACATTTGAAATAAGCATATGCCGTATTTTAGCTAACGAGGTCAACAAATTGAGAACGCTATAATTAAAGACTCGACGACGTGCAACGGGTCTTGACCCCCCACAAAACTCTTAATGGTTGAATAATCTCTAATAGCTGCTTGGGCGACACTCACTTGGAAAATTAAATTGGCACTTTCGCTGAGCGTGGTATCATCCGGTGAGTCCACGGGAATCTGTCTTGTGAATCTCGTATCAAACTGCGACACATCATCCTCGCTTCGCTGCAAGTTCAAGTTGATTAAAACAGTGAATCAAAATGGGTAAGGTCAATGGACTTACCAGCAGCGGCTTAATAGGTGGCTCAAGGCGACGAGCGACAACATCTTCCCAGTTGACGTGCTTGAAGAATGGATGCATTTGCACGGCAGTCGCATCCTCGGGTCCGCTGCCCAGACGCAGTGGCTCCTGACGCTTCATCAGGCGTCGCACCAGATCTCTGGCTTCGGGTGTGAGGTAGGCTGGCAGATTAAGCTTTGCTTTCAATATGGTCTCGATGGTTTTCTTGCGATTCTCCGCTGTGAAAGGCGGCTACAAAAAAGTAAAGAATTAATTTATAGGATGTGAAAAGTCTTTGCCAGATCATTACTTACCACGCCTGTGAGCATGTCGAACATGAGTGCGCCTAGTGACCACCAATCGACGGCTTTGCCATGGCCACTTCTAGTAAGGATTTCAGGTGCCCTGCAGTAGATAAAAATGCAAAATTAATAAAAATTCTCGCAAAAGTAATTTAGCCAAAAATGAGGAGCATCAAAAGCTTGGCAGGCGCACGCACATGTACTCAATTGTGCCGCAGAAGGTGTGGGTGACAATACCCTCTTGTATGTGCTCCTTGCACAGACCAAAATCGGTTAGCTTCACATGTCCCTGGGCATCCAGCAGAATGTTCTCTGGCTTCAGATCGCGATAGATAATGCCGAGTTTGTGTAAATGTCCCAGAGCCAAAATGATTTCGCTCAAATAGAAGCTGCAGTTGTAAAGAAAACAGTTGAGTAAAGGAGTTGCTTTAGGAATGGAATAGTTCCACATACCATGTGGTATCCTCCAGGAAGATGCCCTCGCGCTCCAAATGCATAAACAGCTCACCACCGCTGAGATACTCGAGTATCAGATACAATTTGCCGTCTGTTTGAAAGGCATACACTAGTTCCACAATAAACGGATGCTGAAAATGCAAAAGCACAATATTAATAATTGATTTAAGTAACGCATTTTAAATGACAACTCACCTTGACTGCCTCGAGTATGTTGCGTTCAGCTCGTGTGTGCGCTGTGTCCTTTTGATTGGTGACTATCGATGCCTTCTTCAGCACCTTCATGGCAAAATATTTGTTGGCATCACGTCCAGCGGTTTTGCGCACCTGTTGCATTCCCAATTCGTAATTAGTTAAATGATAGCAATAAATCAATTGGTTGATTGCCTCACCTGGAATACTTTGCCGTAGCCACCTTTGCCGAGGACTTTTTTGAGCTCGAAATCCTTGGGACCCAGCTTGATTTTGCCCGGATTGACATTTTCCTCTGAGAGCTGTATGGTCTCCTGTCCTTCATTGCTGTTTTTGGGGATAGGGAATGGGGAGGTAGTGACGAGTTTAGTTTACGTTATTAGTTTAGTAACTGCGACTGCGATGTTGATGGCCGCCGACTGCTTGCGTGGGAAATCGACAGCCCACGCGCTCTATAAATAAAAACCTTTGGCAAACACGCGCCAATTGGTGGCGCCCCCTTAAAAAACCCTCAACACAAATCCCCCCACCGCTCCATCACCATCACTATTCACTATCGAGTGTGTTTGCACATTGGCTGCTTGGCATATTGCCCACTAGACACACGAGCGCACAACAAGCTGCTGTTGTTTGGTAGTCAATTGGTAGTTGTAAACACTTCTGTCGACGACACATATGACAAAATATGTATCAACATAAAGGTAGTTAGTTCCCTTATCAGTTTGGTAGCTGCGTCAGGTGGACTTCTCATCCGTCTGTCTGTCTGTCTTTCTATTTGTCAGTCTGTCTGGCTTGCCTGCCTGCTGGTAGGTAAACTGATATGCGCAATACATGTGTTGGCCAGGCTAAGCCGATTAACGGGCTAAACCAGCTATGGATATAGAGGGATTTCCCGCTAAACATTTGTTCGCTCTCCGCATTTCCGAGAAAAGAATTTTTGCGCGCCTGCCTCTCGAAATAGCTGCCTCTTCCTCGATCCAGCGACAACAGCGACAGCTACAACGTCAGCGACATAACATCAGCATTACTCACTCTTGATGTAGATTTATGCTCAATTCCGGTTCTAGATCGACCTGCAAAAGAGAAACGGAGAATCGAGATAAGTAAGAGAATCGAGAATATGCAAATGAGTCAGAGAACTTGTGCAATTAGTCAGTAGTTTATAGTTTATGGTTTTTGTAGTTTGTGCTAATGATTGGCTAGATACTTTGTAAGCAAATTTTCAAATACGTAACCTAATAGTTCCTCGAAATTCATTTAAAATTTATTAGTTGCTTAACTGGTGTGTGCTTCCTACTAGTTTTGAGTTATTTGATTAGTCGAGATTTTGTTATTAGTTTTTAAGTTTTCTTTTAAAGAAAAAGAATTGTAAAAGTAATTCCAAACTCAATATGATGATATTATAATTTTATGTTTAATCTAAAAAATAAACATTTGAATTTAAAGAAAATAGATTTTAATATTATTCAAGAAATTAAATAAAGAAATCTATATACAAATTTAACATTTTGAATATAATGAAAGCACTAAAGATCTAAGTAATTTTAATATAATTGAAACCGTAGGATTTACTTTGATGTTAAATGTGGGAGGTAGCAATGACAATGCTATATCGAGTAAATATTTTAATAGCGTATAAGGTTAAATGTATAATACTATTGATATACTCAATTAGCTATATTTGAAGTGAAGCTTTTAAAATTGAAGGTTAATCCTTTGTAGAATGAATTAGCATTGTGCGAAACTTATTATTTTAACATAAAATATATATACTCCTAAGTATTCAGATTTTTCCAAGTATGAAGTACCATAAATATGTCTTCTTAGTATTTCATGTCTAAGTGGATTTGTTACGGCAATTAACTGAAGCTAAAGCCATGTGTCGTAATGAGAGAAAGAAGTAAAGATTATGTTGATTCGCTCATTTCGGGAGAAAGTGTTTTCGTGGTAGAGAAATCGTTAAAAGCAGGTAACGCCGACGCAGAACCCAAAGATACCTTCTTTTTGTCATTTTCTTCATTTTTGCATTACCCACTTGCCTCGGGTCGGGTTCGACGAGTCTTCTATATACAAGTTTATGTACAGCAAGCAGGCAGGCAGACACACTTCTCCACACGCACACACGCATACACACAATCGTAACACAGACACACACGCACACCTTCTCTTTAATGACAAACTAAAATTAGAACTCGGAACAATGCCAAATACTCTGCCGGCAATTCTGCCAGTGATGCTAATACTGCTGTGTTTCTGATTCTGTTGCTCTGTTTCTCTGACTTGTGGGGGATTTGGAGACTTGCTCTCGTCTCGGACTCGTTATTTTCTGTATATATATATATATGTATATATTATACAATATATTTAGTAGGAATTGACTCTCCGACGCCCGCATAAAGTAAGAGCGATTTGTCCGAAGGGAAACTGGTTTGAAGCCTCGTCACAAATGCTGCTGGCGCCGAATTCCAATTAACAAATCAATCATAATTTCCAGTGTCCACAATTCGAGGGCGTGCGCCCCGTTTTCATTGCGTAAAAAGCTACAAGTATTTATGATAAATGGAAATATATATACATATACATAGGTATACAGCATGGACAACGCAACACTTTAGTTGCATTTTCAATGGCTAGAATGTAAAGCAAACAAAGCTGCACACTCCGATCGACTCGATTCTCAAGTCATTCCCTCATTTTCTTGTCATTCTTTTCGTCGTTTTCGTCTTATCAGCAGCAGGGCACGATGGGATTTTTTTTTCGTCGTTTCTCTAATTTTATATTATTCGTTGATAAGCATTTTTGTTCCTTTTTTCTTCTTTTTAAGTGGGAGTTTAGCTTACAGCTGAATATTACGACAAAGCGTGTGTCTTTGTGTGTGTGTGTGTTGAGTGACTTGACCCAACAGCAATGTATAGCATGAAAAACATAGTGAAACAACATGCGGTTATCATCATAACATGATCAACGATAGAAGCACCTTCAACTGATAAGCTAGAAAGTCTATTTTGACTCAGCAGTAAGCTGATAACTGATTCAAGTTGATTATGTAGCGGATGTTATATACATTATGTGTGCTCTTTTTTTTGTTTGGCATTGTAAACAATATTAATTGTGGTAGATGCAACAGTTGGAAAACGGGTTATGGAAAGTCCTAATGAAGTATGCAAGAATATGAAATGGAACAACCCTTTTTTTCCTATGCAACAGTTGGAAATGGTTCAAATGAAGTATGTAAGAGAAATCTATTATTTGAATTAAAAAGAAAAAAAATCTATTCAATTAATTCCAAATGATAATCTATTTAAAGCAGCAGTTGCTAAATGTTAAATTATAATTTATTATAATAATAATAATTATAATAAGTAAAAAAAGAATTCATTTAATGTAAAAGTTCCTAAGGAAAGTGTATTCCAAAAAAAATAATTCTTTTCATAAAGCAACAGTTGGAAAATGTTTTTAATTTGCGAAATTGGCAGTTATAATTCAATAGAATTTAGCTTTATTATATTTGCTTAATGTGAATGTGATTTATATTGTTTTATTGCTACATGCTACCAAGTTGTTTTGTTTTATTGATAAATTATCATCACATTTCTAGGGATTCACATGAGATTTTAATCATTATTTTGAGCTGCTAAACAAAGCGAGCAGTTCGACTGGGTTGGCTCCCCACAGTGCTCTTTGTTGTTGTAATTCTAAAGTTGATACTGTCAACTTAGTATGTGTGCGTGTGTGTTTGTGAATAAGCGTGTTGCTTTATGTGTTGGAGGTGCCGGTGTGTGAGCAATTGATAGTGATTATTTTGAAGGACATTTGCCGAGTTTGATTGCTTAATATCGAAAGACAGTATTGCAAGAATATTTAGCGATAAAGATTGAAGAATGTGGGCTGTTATTTTGTTGCTGTCGTTATTCGTTTAAAGGGGGAGGGAGGACAGGTAACTGCGATTGATACTTAAAGTAAAGATGTTGAATAACTTGATGACGCCACACAAACGCTTTTGGACTTTTGCGCAGCAGATAAGCGCAACAACAGCAGCGTAGAGTTCAAGCTCCCTAAACACCAAAAGAAAATGCGAATAATTTTCGTGGCCAGCTGCGCCTTTCACGACTTGCAGCCGCACCAGCAGCAGACAAAGCAAAGAAGGTAAACAACAAACAAAGGAGGGAAAAATCTTCAAGTACTGTACACGAAAGTAAAAGCGGGGGAGGAGGCGCAAAGTGCTGTTGTTGCGCAGTTAGTTTTGTTATTATATATGTTATAGTATATATACTCACATCGTCCAGCTCGATCCTGTCATCGTCCGAATCATGTGCTTTGTCGTCCTCGTGGAGCTCAAGATCGAACAGTTCACTTGGATCACTCACGTCCGCCATTTGTCGTTGTTGTTGTGTTTGTTGTTGTCGTCACTCCACTACACACACACGCAGACGCACACGCTTACGCACACGAATACGCACTGGCAACGTTCACATGCACACGCACACTTTACGCACACAAGCGCAAGCACAGGCAAACACTTTGCTTTTTTGCTTTTGCCTTACGTTTGCGTTTACTTCTTTCTTTGGGTCTTGCGTTTGGCTATGAATTGCTAGTTGTTGTTGTTGTTATTGCTGCTGCTGCTCTGCTGAAACAATACGGAAACAGCGCAGCACGACGACGAGACGAAGAGAGACGTGAAGAAAAGACACAACACACACTCACATATACAGACGCAGTTTCTTGGCAAATGCTGCGATTTTGATTTTTGATTTTTAGTTTTCGATGTTTGTTTTTTTTTTATTTTTTTTGCGTTGCTTTTGGTTTATTCGACCAGGTGGTGCACGGGGGCACTTTTCGTCGTCTCGAAGGTTATTTGTTTATTAGTTAATAGAATATATGAATGGAATCGGAGGCGCAGCAGCAGCAGCAGTAGCAGCGGACGGAGCGCCAATGCCACAGCCACACAATGCCACACAATATACACACACCACACACGACGACGACGGAGACGCGACCATGAGACGCATACAGGGAGGCGCACGCAAGTTGTAACACGACAGGAGCTCAAACGTTGAATGCAGCGCGCTCACGTTGTAATCGTCAAATCAAATTAAATGTAAGTGAATAATAATTAAAATGCACTTTTTCTTTGTTTGCAACCAGAACACGAGGTAAGTTGGGACAGCGATTGCACTATTCGCGCTTATCGATACTAGCTCGGTATCGAGTGTGTCATACGCATAGTATCGATGCCTTAACATTCAAAACGATGCTACTTGCAACGACAATCGATACACGAAAAGGTATGCAGTGTGACCTTTTATGGTATATTCTATACCCTGTTAACGAAAGAAGTGAAGTCTGACAATATAATATAATATAGTATTTGTCAATAATCACAAAAGCATTTAATTGCATAAATTAACATAAAATCAATACCAAAAAATTTTTATTTTTAATTTACATTTTACAATTACTAATATCAGTCATGCATTGTACTTATTTTATTGTTCAGCATGAACAGCTGATCTAACGTTCATCTATTTTGTATTTTGTTGTTTACAGGGTATCTCATAGTATGCACTTTTTACTAATGCGCTGCTACTTGTTTGTATTAAAATACGATCATTTAACTATTCTTCTTTAAGATTAAAATATTATGTTTTTCAAAATTATTATTTTTGGCAAGACTAAAAACTGGAGTTCTTAACGTTTTTTGGGAAATTTGTTTGAAACATATGAAAGCAGTATATTTTTTATGTGAAATAGTAGGTATTTTAAATGAACTTGCGGTCACACTGCTGGCACGCTAGCAAAACAAGTGCACTCAAAATAACCATTTCATTGCCACACAATTAAATATTAAAAAAGATAATCATGTGCACCGGCGGTTCTCCCAGCAGCAATGGTTCCCAAGCCGGCGACAACGCCGAGAGCGAACAACAACAGCCATCAGCAACGGAGCAGCAACAGCAGCAGGAACAGATTCCACGAACAGCTGTTGAAGCCTCAACCCCAGAACAGATTCTTGCCGAGTATGGTGAAAATTTAAAGATCCTAACATTGAACTCACAGGTGTCCGAGCTGCTCACAATCATTCGCGACAAGTATGTGTAATATTTGTAGAGTGTCATTCATTTTTACTTACAATATTTGCAATCCCTCTATGCTAGGAATACCACGCGTAGCGATTTTAAATTTTATGCCGATCGTTTGATACGTTTGGTCATCGAAGAATCGCTGAATCAGCTGCCCTACACTGACTGCGATGTAGAAACGCCCACGGGTGCCATCTACGAGGGTCTCAAATATCGCTCAGGGAATTGTGGCGTCTCAATTATACGTTCCGGCGAAGCTATGGAGCAGGGATTACGCGATTGCTGTCGCTCCATACGCATTGGCAAGATTCTGGTTGAATCTGATGCAAATACACACGAGGCACGTGTGGTGTACGCACGTTTTCCCGATGACATCGGCAGCCGTCAAGTGCTGCTCATGTATCCTATTATGTCCACTGGTAACACTGTGTTGCAAGCCGTAAATGTGCTGAGGGAGCATGGAGTGCCCGAGAAGTGCATCATACTTTCGAATCTGTTCTGCACACCAATTGCTGCACGGACTGTGGTGAATGCGTTTCCCAAAATGAAGATTCTCACGTCGGAGCTGCATCCGGTGGCGCCCAATCATTTTGGCCAGAAATACTTTGGTACTGACTAGGATAGCAAAGAAAAAGTCAATAAAAGCAGCAGCAGCAAAAGCAACTTGACAACTAAGCTCTGCTTAGGATAGGTAGTGTGTTAGATTATCTATCCATATCTCTCTCACTCACCCAACACAATCCTCCCTTAATTAACTAATCTTAACATTTGTTTGCATGGCTTCGCACTAACCGCATTTTTTTCTCTTCCGTGTCTAGATGTCCTTTGAACTGGAAGGAGCAGCACAACTACTATGATTAGTACTTTATTATATTATAATAAGCCTGCTATAATTTGGGCTCTTCATTTAAATCTCTAAAACGAAACGTGACTTGTTCAAAGCTATTGTAAATAAACATAAATATGATTTACCATCTTTTGATGACTATGAGTTGGAAAAATAGTACAGCTCAATGATTAAGTGACCTACCTCTTGGACCTTTTGCAATCTTGTCTTAGAAATTGAAAAAGCAACACGACTCATTTTAATACTAATTTAATAATTAACTCGCCACAATTTGGGCTTTTCAAATGCAAGTTCGCAACTTTAACTTATGTAAATACAGAATAAATACTATGAATATAACTTAGGAGCTCATCTTATAGTTGACCACAGTGTCCACCTTCTGCAATCCCGTTGAGAACGAACGCAACTGCACGGCCTGAGCATTCTGAATGAAGACAGCTCCAGTTTCGTTCCATTGTGCCGGTATCTCGGTGTTTTGTAGTGTATGAATCATCACATCGAAGGTGCAAATGCAATCAAGAAGTGGCAAATAACTGACTGTGGCCGATATCTGGCGCATCACATCACGAATCTCGTTTTGTATGCGACTCAATTGTTTGGATGAAGTTTGCTTGGTGGGATCGCCAGCTTCGACGCCATCGCCTGCTTCGGCTTGCATTTTAAAGTCCCAACATTCGAGCACTTCTTTGGTGTGTGCATTGGTAATGACCATTGATATTTTATTTATCATATTCTTCGCCAACCATTCTACAAAAATGTATCAATGAAGAAAAAATTCAACAGGTGAATGAATCTAGAACTAACCTTCGGTTTGTGTTAAAACATTTTGCAGAAAGCTCACGATTTTGGGGTCCTTGGACATGAGAATGGTTAAGCCATATTGTTGTGTGTTGTCAAAATTTTCAGCTGGATAAATGCCACGTTGAAACAGTATTGAATTGATGCCATACTCTACAATTTGCATTAAACAAAGAAACAGGACGCCATAATGTGAACGCGCCATTAATAAGCGTGCTCGTTGTTATTGTTTTTACAGATACTTACTTAGGTACTCGACTATAATCTGCGCTGAGCCCTTTAGTGTAATGCAATTCTTTGTTGCTTGAGCCGTTGACATTTTTGATATTACTATTATAAAGTTACAAAATTTTCTTTTACATGTAAAAAATAAAAGCCGCTCGATTTGAAGCTCTTTTCAGCAGTGTGACCACAACTTCGAGGTGGATAAATACCTTCGAACTTATCGATGTATCGATATTTTTGAAGTGTCTGTAACATCGATTATTTCTGCGAATATCGAGGTTTCATCTCAGTTTAAAAGTATTACGAAGTTTCTAAAATTTTCTGCAAAGCGTTTTTTAATACCACAATAAAATGTCTCGATTGCTTGAAAAATATACTAAATAAAATCAATCGAGCAACTGTTGCATGCTCGATTGATAACGTACCAGGGCAGCAATAACGGTTACGATAGATTTTTAGCTGGCAGTAATCGATGAATTTCAATAAAGAACTATCGTACATTTTTGAGCGCCAAAACTCAAATTTCTAACACATCAAACTTCCATTAAAACACAAGGAAGTAATTGTAACAAATACATGCATTCTTTATTAGCAATTGCTGAACTATATCTAAGCATGAGATCCATTTATGCGTACGTTCTCGTATGTGAATATTATAGATAAGATGTCTATTTAGAAGTTCTGTTCATCCATCGATCATTATTGTTGCCATAGCCCCTTTTGTAAGTGGTGCCTGTTGGGGTAGAAAAAAAAAACAAAAAACCAAAAGATTTTTAGCTAGGATAATACCAGTTTGAAAGGTTTCCATTGTAAAACTCATAATTACTTCAAGCCTCCAACACCGGGCTCGATTATCCAGAGCCTTTTGTTGTATTTGTGCTAGGTGGTAATTTGTTGGGGGGGGGAAATTAAAAGCAAATTAGGTGGAAAAAATAAACAAAGAAAAACCAACCAAATATTTTGTTCAATTTTTTGATGTTGTATTTGTGTAATGCTATAAATAATTTAAAACAGAAGAAGAATAATATTAAAAGCAATCGATTTGTAAAATGTGAAGTATTTGCAAATTTTTAATGAAATTTTTTTCTTACGCTTCATTTTGTTTTTGAATTAAAATTAAGCTTTACATGGTATTTTTGGTATAAATCTTTCGATAATTAAATTAAAAATTTTGACTTAAATTATATAACTAAAAATAATCTCTTCGCCGCCTGCCCTACGTCTAATCAAAATAAGTACAAACTGATGTCAACATATACATAAGAACTACATAAATTTGCATTTTACATTTTTCATTCACTTTAATTACAAATAATAATAATAATAATGGTATTCAAAAAAATAAACACATAGAATGGGCAAAAAAATAGTATTTCGAAATTAAGTAGCTTTAGTAGTATGTGTAAATGTGTGTGTGTGTGTGTGTATGTTTATGTACGAGTACTTAGGGATAATGTTTAATTTAAATATTTCATGAAGTACAAAATAAATTATAGTTTAGCTCTTTTAAAACTTAGTTTGAAATGTACACAAAACTTATGGTGAATTATAGCGAATATACATATACATATATGGATATACATATGTATATATATAGATAGTAAGTATATGTAGATATAATATACGATATATACATGGTTTATTACAAGTTCTCAGCTACGTATACTCTATATGTATAGTAAGTATATAGTATATAGTATAGTATGTCTATGGTACAACAACAAAAGCGCAACAGTGTCAGTGTCAGGGTCAATCGGTATCTTACTTTCTTTTTATGATCTTTTCGTTATTGTTTTCGTTTTTGTTTTTGTTTTTGTTTTCTCGTTTACTTTCTTAACTTCTTTTGAATTTGTTGTCTCGCAATACAAAGTACAAAAATAAAATAAATTCAAATTTTGATTCAATTTCTTCATACACAAATTTCTGTCACCGTGCACAAAACGCCAAATAGAACGGGAAGTGTCAGTCTGCATCTGGTTAATCATTTCGTTTCAATTGAATTTTTTTCGTTTTTTTTTTTTGTAGTTGCAACAAATTTAAAAGCTGCGTTCACACACTCGATGTGAACAGTGCTGTAAATTTTATGTGGTTTTTGTTTTTTTTTTTGTGTGTGGTGCAACAAATTGTATAATTTTTTAAACATAATACTAAAAAATTACAATTGTCGGCGTTGGAGTGCAGGGAGTACTTTTGTTTGCAGTTTTCTTTTTTTGTTTGTTTGTTTGTTTGTTTAAATAAAAATTCTATGCATTAAAATAGTCATTAATTAAGGTATGTATTTGGCCGTAGATTGCAACAAAATATCTGTGAAGAGATTAAATCATAAATAAAAATTAAAATTAATTGGTTTTTCTTTGATAACTTTTTTGTGTTTTTTCTTTTTTTATTGCCAACTAATTGCCCTAATACCATTTCCAAAAGGGAATTACAAGCAAAAAATAATGCACTCAATAGTACTTCATGCATGATAAATAACAATTTAAATTGATTGTTTTTGGGATAAAGCTATAGCTAAGCTTTGTTCTCTTTTTTGCGTTATAAACAAATCAAATTAAATAGAAAATTTAGAACTAAAATAGTGGAACAGAGTTAACCAAAAAAAATCGAGAGAAACAGTAAGAAAACGCAAGAGATTAGTCAACAAATAATTGAAATTAAAAAAAAAAACAACCACCGATAAATAAATTAAGGAGCGTATGAAATTGTTGTTTGTTTGATTTGTTTTGAAAAGGGGGTTTTTTTTTTTTTGGTGTTTTGGTTTGTCAAAATCTACAGCCAAAGTGTTAATAATGTTTCATAGAATAACAAGAAACTATGTAATAATAAAATGTATAATGTATAACTAAATTAATTGCAAAGAAATAATTATTATTGTTATTTAATGAAGTATTATTATTATTATTATTCGCATCGAGTTTCGTTTTTTGTATTTTGTCGGTCGATTTGTTTTTCCTTTTTTTTTCATGTATTGCAAACTACAAAAATTATTGATATAAATATATAGAGATGTTTTATGGTATTTATCGAAAACAAAACAAAATTTTGGTATTTTTTTTATGTAGTGGTTGGTCAGTGCTTTTGTGTGGTGACTGTACTTTTGTGGCGACAGCTTTTGCTGCTTGGGTTGCCATATGTTGCAAAAAAAGAATATCTAACTTAAGAGAGCCTCTGTTTTTATTGTTATTGTTACTGTTACTGTTATTGTTATCCATATGAGTGTAGGCTGTGCCAATTTGAATGCTTTGAATGCACATTCGACAAGTTATTCAGTATTTGGTAGGTGTCTGTAATGTAATGAGTGTGTTTAACGTGTGATCGTCTGAGTCTGTGAGTTGCTTAATAATTTTGTTTTGTTTTTCGTGTAAATGGAAAATCAAATTCTGTTTAACATTTACGATTTTTTTTTGTGTGTTTTTTTTTGTTTTTGTTTAATGAGAATTTCAATTAAAATAGATTCCTAAGTAAAAACTATTTAAAATAAACCTTCTATAGCACCATTTGTTTTTATTCGCATTTTAATATTTAATAGTTTTAATTTTCAATTAAATAGTACATATTTTTGTATGTATAATAATTACAAAAAAAGAACAGTTGTTGTTGTTAGTTTTTAAGACTTTGCTTTGTTGCTTTTTGGAATGTGTTTTCTAATAAAAAAAACTCAAGTTCACGGTATGACGGAGAAGGAGCTAGTCGGGGGATAACTTCTGAATCTTACAGTTGGTCATATTGTATATCGATTATTTAGTTTTATTTGTACTTTGTGTATATAGTAAGTATGTATGTATGTGTGTTTGTTTGTGTATGTTTGTGTATTGCTTTCAGTTATCAACTATATTTGGTTTATTTCAAGTTTAGGTATAGTATATAGTAGTAGGTATAGTATAGACAAATGACCGACCATTCTGGAATAATTGTTAATCTTTTGGGATACTCGTAGTTCTTGTGTACAGAGTTTCAGTTCTGTTTCGATTTCTGTATTTGTTTTTGATTCGATTTGGATTTGGATTTCGTTTTTGCTAACGCTTTATATCGTTTCGTTATACGTATATCGCGTGACTCGATCTAAAACAATCGATGCTATAGAAGTGCCTATTTTAGCAGTAAAAACCTCCAATATACTGGTAGTCACAGTCGGGATTTTTGCTGTACATACTGTCTGACGAGTGGTTCTCGCAACGGACACCATAGTAATCCTCCGGGCAACTGAAAGAATCAAGATAAAAGAAAAACATACACTCAATTAGAATTTGTATAAAACACTTAAAACATCTTCTTCGCCAACAACCAAAAAAAAAAACATTAGGTACACATCCCACAGACAAATGGCCATGAACTGTGGCTGCAGTGCACCCACAAACACAACACTTAAGTACAAACGGAATCAAAAACACAGAAGCAACAAATAATTAATAATACTGTTCTTTTTTGCTCGCCGTTTTTTGCAAAGCGCAAGCATCGAAATCGAAATCGAATTGGAATTGGAAATGTGAAATGAAAAGTGCAAAAGAAAAGCGTCCAACAATGCCAGCACATTAAATACCCTGGATGCAATACTGCGCATTGAGAAAATACCAAAAGTTGGCTGCGAATATACTAGTTATATAGAGTGATTATACCAAATTAAGTTTATTACAGACTTAGTTTGCAGTATTGATCTTGTAAGGAAAAATACCAAAAGTTGACTTAAATATACTAGATATTAAAAGTGATTATACCAAATAAAGTTTATTTAAGAACTAGCGTGCAGTATTTATACTGTAAGTGAAAAAAGTTGGCTGAGCATATACCGAATTTAGTTTTTTAGAGAACTAGTTTGCTGTATTAATCTTGTAAGTGAAAATATCAAAAATTGGCTGCGAATAATCTAGATATTATCAGTGAAAATACGAAATTAAGTTCATTAAAGAAATATTAAGAAGTATTAGGTATTAACAGTGAAATACCAAATTTAGTTTATTAAAGAACTGGTAAGTGAAAATACTAAAAGTTGACTGCGAATATATTGGATATTAACAGGGATTATACCAAATTTAGTTTATTAGAGAACAACTTTGCAGTATTGATCTTGTAAGTGATCCTCTGTTACATTTTGAAACTAAGGCAGCGCATACCCTTCATTGGCTACAGGGTATGCAGTGAATACAATGCGCTTTTTTGGGATTGAATGGAATTGTACAAGTATTGGATTGGTTTACATATACGCGTCGATATATGCGTCGTGCATACACACAGTACGTGGATATTGTATAAAACGAGGCGTTGAAAGACATTATTCACATTGCACACACCCATGGCTGTGTGTGTGTGTGCGAGTGCTCGAGAGTTCGTGGAGTTCTTCTCACTCTCTCTCGTCTCGGGATGTAATGTGATGCCACTTCTCTCTACTCCAGAGAGAGAGAGAGTGAGAGTCAGAGACGGAGTCAGAGTTTTCTCAAGTGCTTGTCGCTCACTGATTGTTAGATGGTTAGTTTTTGGATTCTATTTCAGTGCATTCTCGGGTACTGACTGTCTTTATCAGCTGTCACCGGTTTTATCACAACACCAGCCACTTGAGTTTGAGTTTTTGTTCTTTCTGTGATTTTGATTTTGATTTCGATTTTGAGTTCGAGTTCAAGTTCAAGACATCCATGGGGCATAAACAAGCAAAGGGCAATCCTTTTGGGGTACTTACTTGCAATAGTACTGAGAGATATCCGGTATCAGCATGCAGGTGCCGTTGTGAAAGCAAACATTCTCCTCTTTACATGGATAGCCCCAGTTGCTCTGATCCGGCCGTGTGGCAACTGCAAAGAGAGCGATCGATAGCAAGAGAGAAACGAGAGAGAGGGAGAGAGAGAGAGAAGAAAAAATATATAAATAAACGTAATGAAATTGAAATTCATAATTTCATGTTTTTACAAGGTGTAGTAGGTGGCTTGAAACATACATATTTCTATGCTTCGATTGTCGCCTTCAAATGTGCCCATAAATTAGAAATGAATTGGGGCGCAAAACTTGACACATGCACATCAAAGATGACAACAGAGATCAGATGAGATGTGATCAGTTGTTGATCTATTTTGGGGGAAGCGACTGAAGGTCTCTGTCTGGTCTTACCTGGATAGGCATTGATCATGATGCGGCGTTTGTCAATGTGTTTTTTGCTGACTTTGTTCTTGGCACGGCATTCGTATTTGCCCGCATCGGAGGAACTGTTAAAGGAGCGCACAACCAGCTCGGCGCGTCTTCTACAATGAGTGAAAGAATTATTAGACATGCATATTTATCTAAATATATACTATATACATACTATATGTATATACAATGTATATAAACAATACTTACTTGTGATGCTTGAATTGGTAAACATTGCGTTTGCGATTTATCGACTTGTCGTCCTTGAACCAGGTCACCTTTGGTGGCGGCCTGCCCTCCACCTTGCATATGATCCTCAGCTCCCTTCCGTTCTCGATCGTCGTGTTCGTCGGATTCGATGTGATCGACGTAATCGATGCGTTCTGTGCTGTAAAACGACAACAAACAAAAGCATTAAAAATTATGTCTGCGAAATTTTCCCTCTTTTTCCACTTGCATCTTTTTAATTCTAATTAATTTTTGTTTCGTGTGCGATCATTGTTTATGCAAAATGTACATGAAAATTGTTTTCTTCCTCTCGGCGCCATAAACAAAATGATCGCACTAGAAATTATTGAAATTCTTTTAGTTTTCCACCCCCTACTTTTGTCTTTTCTCTATTTTGATTTTGATTTTTTTTACGATCAACCTGACGCGACGCCTATTTCAACTTAATCGTAAGTTGTTTATAGACTCTGCAGATCGTTAAATTGCTATATGACATGACCTGATTTTCAAGGTCCAATCACATCGAACCAGCATATAATAATACTACTTGATATCTATGTATATATCTCTCAATCGAAAAGATACAGCATTTTGCAATTCAATCTGAAAACTTTTTAAGGCGACTGTTGACAGACGAGTTTAATAAAACAACTTGTAGTTTCTCTATTAAAATTACACACTTGTTGATGGACAAATTGATGGAGGTGCCCTTTATATGGGTTTCGTAATATCAGATCAAAGATTCTGGTTTTAAGTACTATATTTCTATAGTGGAAGTTGTATTCTAAATAATAAGAATATAGGTTTTGTAGATCATATGTTCTTGTATTTTATTATAACCAATATGAATAAAGTAGAAAAAATTATTATGAAAATTAAATGTAATTTTTTTAGGTTATATTTTGAGCACTTAAAACGATCAGAAGAAAATTTTTAAAAGTTATATTGAAAAAAATTTATATTTTAAAAATTTTGAATTTTTTTTTATTTTTATGACCTTTCATATTAATGATCTATTGCAACATGCTTACAATTTAATTATGTAAAATGAATGTAAATCATTTTAACGTTGAACTTTTAAGGATCGTCTTGGGAAAGGGTTTTTGATAATTTTGAAAACTTCATGAATTTTATGACCTTACATATTAAAGATCAACTGCAAAAAGTATAAAACTTAATTCTGTAATTGACAATAATAAAAGTAAATCATTTTATCATTGAACTCTTAGCGATCTTCATTGACTTCATTTAGAATAACTAAGCATTTATTTTCGTCAACAAAATATACAAAAATTGAATAAAGTTTCAGCATATTTTCGTGCAGATTTGCGAAATAATCTGTTTACGTTTTTTTTTTCGCAGTTTGATTGATCAATGCGCGAGTTTAAATATAAATTAGTTCGATCGTTAAATTTTATCATTGATCTCTTAAACGATCAGCTGAGACCGTTAAGCTGTCACGTACTTAGACCGCGATCAACTTAATTGATTTGTTTAGCACACAAATTTACATTTAAGTTGCCTAATTAAAGTCACCGTCGCATTTGCATTTGCAATTGTAATTGAAATGTTTTTGCAGTTCGGGGCAATTACACATTAGCCAATCATTTGCGGGATGCTGCCAAAAAGTCTCCTTCGCCGCTGATTCATAAGTCTCGACAAAGAGAGCAACAGAGAGAGGTAGAAGGAGAGAGGGAAAGAGAGAGAGAGGGAGGGAATTTGGCAATGAAACGCTTGTGGTCGATTGCCTCGCCACGCCCACAAGAAGCTTGCGAGTATCGACAACAGCAGCAGCAGCCGTAGGTTGCTTTAATTAGCCGGCATATCACGTGTCTGGGCCACAAGATTAGAGACTCAAGAGTTTGTTTTTCAGTGTTTGTGTTGCTTGCTTGTCGTGTGGGCGCAAGAGGTAGGTGGAGGCGGGACAGAGTGAGGGGAGTGAGGAGAGCGAACGGTGTGAGGGACGCATCACATGATAATTGACAATTGCGTGTGCTTGGTAATGAATGAATCACTCGAACCATGTGAAACAATTGGTCAACTTTCGCATAGACATAAATAATCGTATACTAAAAGTATACAGACATCTTCTATCTATATCTATTTGCTACTATTTGCTATTTTCAATTTTTTTTTCGTTTCTATTCTTGGGTGGGCGAGTTGCACTTGCTGCAGAAACACACACACACACACACTTAAAAGTTGCATGCGAATTTTCTCATGATTATGCAATAGCTGTCATTACGCACGCAAGTTTTTCCAGCCACAAATAATAATAATAATAATATTAATACCAAAAGAAATATATTATTAATCTATCTGTCTGGACTTTAGCTATTCATTTATGCCGCGAGTCGACGATTTTTTGATGTGATTTAATGCTAAGCGAATGATAATTTATGCGACTCTCGCGTGGCCCAGCCGAAAGGAAAATGAATATGAATAGGAATAAGAAACTATATATATATATATAGATATATAGAGAGTCGACAGTCGACAGACGGCAGTCAGCGAATATTTATACTATAAAAATTGTTATATATTAAAAGATAATTTATTGTTTATAATTTATGTTTCGGCCAAACAGCGACGGCCCATAAAACAGCATTTTAATTGTCCGCGTCACTTTCTCACGCTCCCAAATTGTTTCGCCGGTTTTGCCTTCTCTTCTCTCTCCCTCACTCCCTCTCTCTCTGTCTCTCTCGCTCCTCGCAGCACTGTGGAGGAGCTTCACACAATGGGAAAGAAGAGAAGAAAAATCAAATGAAACGGCAACTCACAAGTTGCCATGGACAGAAGGCGATTAAGAATTGAAGGCAGCACGCAAACAAGTTGACAATTGTCATGCCCACAGCAACAACAAACGGGGTGACAACACTTACCCCCTCTTCCTCCCCCTTCCTCTATCGCTTGCAGATCGGTAATTCGGTGGAGATCGGATCCCCAAAAAAATAAAAGACAAAAAAAATTCAGCACGCAGTTGCTGCCGGTCGAAGCCTTTTCAAGTCGTTTTTTTTTGTATTTCTGCTTTGATTCACAATGAAATTCGAGGCATAATAATAAGATGAACATTTTATTTGCGTGTGTGCGTTATTTTATTTACTTTTTCTTCATTATTACAGTGTTTTTTTTTGCTCTTCTTCTTGTTGTTGTTGTTGCTGGGGATCTTTTTTTTATGATTTTTTAATGTTTGGCATATCATTTCATTTCGATTCATTGTTATTATGACTTAATTATGCGCTTAAAAAATGATTATCAAAACGCCTTGGCCATTGGTCTTTCAGCATGGACTTTGGCTAAAGGCATTTGCCATGATATTTGGGAGCGCTTTAAATAAAGCGTGGAGAAAGACAGGGTGGGGAAGCCCCAATTAAGAGAAAGAGAAAGATAGATATATAGAGAGAGAGAGAGAGAGAGAGAGAGAGAGAGAGAGAGAGAGAGAGAGTAGTAGATTCCATTAAGTGGGAGGTAAAAGTGAGAAATACGTTTCACAATAAAATGCAACCTTTAAATTTTAAAATGTCAAATAAACTCATTAATATTTCTCCTCACATTGTTTTGTTTGTTTAATATTTAATTATTTTCAAATTTTAAAATGTTTATTTTATTAGTCGACATCACTTTAAATAAAAGTGAAAAAGTGTCTTGTATATGAGAATCACAAAGAGAGGCCCTTGCAAAATAATCAAATTTAATTAATTGCTCAAAAAATGATAACATTATATTTTTATATTGGTACTAAAATCCACCCTTTATATATTTTATTACTTTTTATACCCGCTACCCATAGGGTAGAAGGGTATTATAACTTTGTGCCGGCAGGAAATGTATGTAACAGGTAGAAGGAGGCATCTCCGACCCTATAAAGTATATATATTCTTGATCAGCGTCAACAGCCGAGACGATCTAGCCATGTCCGTCTGTCCGTCTGTCCGTCTGTGTGTCTGTCCGTCTGTCCGTCTGTCCGTCCGTCCGTATGAACACCTAGATCTCAGAGACTATAAGAGATAGAGCTATAATTTTTTTTCGACAGCATTTGTTATGTTTGCACGCAGATCAAGTTTGTTTCAAATTTTTGCCACGCCCACTTCCGCCCCCGTAAATCAAATAAATCGAATAACAAGCGTAATTGTAAAGCTAGAATTGCGAATTTTGGTATATACAATAATAACTATAGTATTTATGATTCCTGAAAATTTGGTTGCGATCAGATAAAAATTGTGGAAGTTATTAAAGAAATACTTTTGTATGGGCAAAAACGCCTACTTACTAGGGGTCTGAGTTGCTTTGGCTGACAATCTGGTATTTTGAGCCGTATATGGTATATTTTGAATGCGGTACTATATCGATATACCAAACATACCATTTGGTATATTTTTAGTATTTTTTAAGTATTTTCGGTATATTTTGAAAATGATACCGCAATTTTTTGCCTTTATTAAAAATGGGTAGCGGGTATCTCACAGTCGAGCACACTCGACTGTAACTTTCTTACTTGTTCGACTATGTAAGCTTCATAGTAAAAGATATGTATAAAAAAATATGTTGACTACTACTACTCTACTCCTTTATTTTTATGAGAATCACAAGGAGAGGCTCTTTAATAATATTCAGTAGTAACTCATTGGTGAAAAAAGAATGAAATTATATTTATATTGGTACTAAATTTCTCTCTGTATATAAATTCAGGGCTACTATACATTTGTGAAAATTTAATAGTAAATAAAAAAAAGGTGGAAAAGAATCTTCGACATGTTTGTTAATATTAAAATTTCTGTGTTTTTCAATTTTTGTCGTTAGGAAACGGGAAACGGATCTACTAAGCTTTTTATATTCCATTTAGTGAGTGCAAAAATTTCAAACTAAAAAAAATAAAATAAGTATAAATATATATAATATACAAAAGTGAAAAAGAATTTGCTATAAAGTTGCTTTTACCTATGAGAATCGCCATGAGAGGCTCGTGCATAATATGCAATGTGAACTCATTGATCAAAAAAATTATAAAAATATTTTGTATATTTCTAAAACTTTTGTTTTATTTTTGCAAAAATTTCAAAATATAGAGAGAAAGAAACTAATTCGATATATTTTTGTATTTTCAATAATAAATGGCTTTCTGTTTAATCCTAAATCCTGCCTTGATAAACGCAGTGTGCAAATGGAAATTTGATACTCGTTGCGTTATTTTGTCAAGTGCTTCGCTGGCAGAGCTCATTGGCCCCAACTGATGATGATGAAGATGGGGCCTAACACCAATTGCTGTCGCTGATTGTAGTTGTCGTTGTTGTTGCTGTTTGTTGTTTGTTGCTCTTGCCATTGTTGTTGTTGTGGTTGCTGCTGTAGTTGTTGATGTTGTGTGTGCGTCAACACTACGTCAAAGCCGCAGCTGCTGTCGCGCCGCGCTTCCGGAAAAGTCTGGCATAACAACTGCGACAACTACCACAAAACAACAACAACAACAACAGAAAGAAATATAAAGTACAAAAAGAAAAAAGAAAAGATTGACAAAAAGGCGAAAGAAAACACGGAGAGGAAACGCTGCCAAAGGCAGGAAAAGTGTCGTCGTTTTGGCTGCTGCCTGTCGCCGATTTTAGCACACTTTGGTCGCCCTCTCCCTCCCCCTCCCTCGCAAAGGAGGCGGGGGAGGAGTCGAGGGCACGTTGGAGGGCACTAGCATTAAAATAACTTTTCATACGAGTATGAAATATATGTGTGTGTATTATAATTTTTCTTCGTTTTTGCAACTCATTTCTGAGCGCTTTTCCTTCGAGCGTGACGCCTCAATGATTCATGCAAATCCATCAAAAAAGACTAAATAAGAAGCAAAACAAACATGAACAGAACTGAGAGATAGAATGCAAGAGAGAGAGAGAGAGATAGAGATAAAGAGGGGCGACAACATGTGGTTATGGCATCGAAGCGTTGCCAAAGCCAGAGCGAGAGAGAGAGATAGAGAGAACGGTTACGTTTATTAAGATTTTATTGAATTAATAAGCAAATTGCATGCGACACGCTGCTGGCGCCATCTGTCGTCCAAATTGCATGCAATTTGCATACACATTATTTTTGCGACTCAACAATTTCACATTCACATTGTTCTCCCTCAATGGGGGTTCCCAATAACGAAAGCAACGCAGCAAAAATTACCAAAATGAGAATCGAAATTTGTTGTATTTTCTTTTTTTTTTTTTTGTTATTTTCCATTACAACTTTTTAGTTCACTTTTGTAAATGAATTTTGAACGTCGCCTCGTTTTGCGCTGAAAGACATTTTATTTTGGCAGTCTCTTGCTGTCCCCCTCTCGCACACACACACACGCACATTTGCTGTCTCGCTTGCGTTCGTTTGACCCACATTCAACGACGACGACGACGACGACGACGACGATGAAGAAAAACTTCCGTTCGCTGTCGTGTTTGTTCTCCAACAAGATTTTACGCTGTTTTTCCAAAAATGAAATGTAGCCCCTGATCTCTTCATCTTTTCTTCTTCCCCATTTTCATTTTAATTTTCATTTCGGTTGTTTTTAGGGAGGGTTATTTATGATGTTGCAGCTCGCACGCTCGTTATTTATTTGATAATTTTTGATTCATTTTTATTGGCGCCCAGGCGACATTGTGTCATTTTCTCGATTGTATTTAAATAGAATTGAGCAAAAGTGATTTATTGGCATTGGCCATAAAAACGAACGAATGAACGAAGCAAGCGAGTGACTGAGTGAGCGACTCTCGACTCTCAACATTATCTTATTTGCCCCCGATATCATTTACAATCGTGCGTAGCACGCGCCCCTCATAAAATACGTTAGGGGTGGGGGGCGGGGTTGAACTCCCAACGAAATTGAGGGGCCAGAAGTCGCCTCAACCTATCGCATTGAATATCATAATATTTGCATGCAGATAAGATTTATATGACTTTGCGCCTCTCTTTCACTCTTTCTTTCTCTCTCTCTAACATTACGCATACGCCAGGTAGGTGCAGCTTTAAAAATGTAAACACTTTTGATAATGGCACTCATCATTTTATAGACGCTACCCATAGGGTAAAAGGGTATTATACTTTGTGCCGGTAGGAAATGTATGTAGAAGGAGGCATCAACAGCCGAGACCATGTCCGTCTGTCTGTCTGTCTGTCCGTCCGTACGAACACCCAGATCTCAGAGACTATAAGAGGTAGGGATATAATATTTTTCGACAGCATTTGTTATGTTTCCACGCAGATCAAGTTTGATTCAAATTTTTGCCACGCCCACTTTCGGTGCCGCAAATCGATAAGAATCGAATAACTATTACGCTAGTTTATGAGTTTTGGTATATTTCCACAATCTGGTATATTATTCACTCTATGGTATATTTTATATGCTACTATATCAATATACCAGATTTGGTTTTCGGTATATTTTGGTATTTTTGGTATATTATTTGGTATATTTTATGAATAATGCCGCACTGTTTTACTTTCATTAAAAATGAGTAGTTTTTCGGTATATTATTTGGTATATTTTAGGAATAATACCGCACTTTTTTGTTTTCATTAAAATTGGGTACTTGGTATCACACAGTCGAGCACACTCGACTGTAGCTTTCTTGCTTGTTCTAATTATTGCACTTATCTAAATAGCAGAATAATAATTGTTATTATAATTATTATGCTGCCTTAATTTTAACGTTTACGTGCTTGGTTCGATGCCCTTTGGGCTTAGACGATTGCGCAGACGCGACAAATAAAATAGCAGCTACAATTGTTTGCGTTAGATTAGATTAGAAGCGCAAACTTTAATGCTACCGTAATTCTGGGAATTTGCAGATTTTACCAGCTAGCATTTCACTTCATTTAAATGGTTAAGCAAGGTGCGAAAATGCAGAGCATTTTTCTTTGGGGTGAAAGTTGAGAAAAAAGCGAATTCTGTATGTGGAATCAAAGCAGCATCAACAAGCAAATTATGTTGTTCTAATGGCCAAGGCAAAAGCAAAAAGAAAAAAGAAAAGAAAAACCGGAAAGCTGCAAAACGGACAGACAGACGGATAAAGCAGGCAAATTGAGGCAAGTTCTCTAGTTGACTGTCTGTCTGTCTGTCTGTCTGCTCTGTTCGATGAACGTCAGACCTGGGCCTGTGCCTTTGGCTGTGCCTGGGCAAGCGCTGATGGCAGATGAATGGCCGGCACGTGTGGCCAAAATGTTCGCAATGAAAATGCCTTGAAGGCGCTGTGTTGTGCTGTGTTGTGTGTGTGTTGGCAGCACACTAATAAAATAGCAAAACACTGGCAACAACAACAACAATACATCGACATCGACATCGACAGCAACAACTTAATGTATGTATAATGATTGTGTCGTTGCGTTGCGTCTGTCGAACTGTTTTTTCCATGTTTGTTTGCCGCCGCATCCAGCGTTTGTTCGCTTATTTATTTATGTATTTGCCGTATACGTTGCGTATACGCAATGTGATTTCCTTTGAACGCGCGACTTTCACGTCTAGAGGTTGTCGTCATTTTGTGGCAAATCTCACTGCAATAACAATAACAATAACAACAACAAATTGGCTACGCGATGCGATCGCGATCGCGATTATTTAAACATCACAGGTAGCTTTAGCCTTAGCTTTAGCTTTAGCATCTAATCTGTGTTCGCTAAGATAAGCGCGATAGCAAACACACGCAATCTTTGCAGCAGCAGCATCTCTCTCCATCTCTTTTGCGTTGTGTTCGCTTTGAACTTCGTCTCGTTTTTTACGTCTGCCTCCCATATACACACATGCATATATATTCAACTATATATACAATATATAGCTTGGCAGACAGACGCTACATATATATTTTTATAACACTGCCTGCCCCGTTTAATTAAGTCAAGTGAGTGAGGATCGCTGCCCCATGCAACACACATCCATAGACACAGACGCAATGCCTCTCTAAATGCCAAACAAATTCAGCGCAGCTGCTTCTCTTTCCCTCCTCCCTTTTCCCTTCCCTTTCCTTACCACCTTCTGTTGCCCCTTTTTACGAGGCAGCATCAGCAGCAGCAGCAGCAGCAGCTCTTGTATTTGTTTTGTTTATTTGATTTGATTTGCTTTCTTTGTTTGCAACCGCCGCCGACGAAGACGTCGCTCTATTTTTGCTGTGAGTTTGCAAATCTGTTCGCCCAGCTGCCCAGCTGAGCTAAGCGACCCAGAACAGCATCTACCCGAAAAAAAACCAGCTACTATCTTATATAGTATTTCATTTAATGCTTTAGTCTATATACTAACTTCTTCGTCATCATCATCAGCGTCAGCGTCAGCATAAACAGCACGCTCTATGCGAACTTTTTCTAGCGGCGTTTTTCACTTATCTTGTCGCATAGTTTCTCACGTTCTTCTCTGACTAATGCCCAAGCGCAATTGCTGCAGGTGGCTTATCAGCATAGCAGCTGCTTTGCTTGTGGTTGTTTCATCCACTGCTGCTACTGCTGCTGCTGCTGATAAGCATAAGCTTTGAATCTGTCTCTCTGACTTCTACATCGAGTTCATGCTCTGACCATGAATCATGCATCGCCGCATAGCTCAAACTGTTCGCATGCAACACACAACACAACACACAGCAGAAGCAGCAGCAACTGAAGCCACAATCCAACAAAAACTACAAATAATCATTCATAAGATTATTTTATCTTGTGTAAACAAAAACATTTTTGCATTTCTTGATAACTCGCTGACTACAATAAATAGTGCTTACTATCATCTCTTTGACAAACAAATAAAAGTGTTGTTGCTTTTTAAACTGCTTAAAACTCGTATGATTCTTTACATTAAATGTTTAGCAGAAGTAGCATTAAATTTTAAATGAATTAGAAATTTAAATGATTATTCTAAAAAATGTTCAATAGCTTAAATAGAAAATTAGAAGCAGAATCCAATTTTAAATGAATAAGAAAGAGGTCAATTCAAACGTTGTCCTCGCATATTGTTAGGATTATTATAAATTCAAAATTTGGTAAGAATGAATAACATAAATTAAATAATAGCAAACTTAACAAAAAATGTTTTCCGAATATTAATTTTTTAGATATCAAAACGTTGATCTCATAGATCTTGACGATTATTGTAAATAAAAATTTGTTATGAATAAATAACGTAAATAGAATATTTTCGAATTATAATTAGTAAAAGTTTGTAGAGATACAATACAAATAATTTTCTCTCATATTTTCTTTAGGGGTTACTTTTTTAATAGTTTGTGTTATCTAAAAAAAATTAACTAAATAGCTTTTAAGAAAACAGAATTAAACAATTTGTTAATCCCTACTAAATACCTTTTAAACCAATCGAATTTAATACCACTTAAATCACTTAAGCAGCTGACAAACATGCGTGAAAATAAATTCCTGAGGAAATTCAATACACATTGAGAATATCTTTGAAGTATTTCCCAGAGTCAAAGACAATATTTTTTCGCACTTAAAAGTGTTGAAAACTAGAAAGCAAAATACTCAGCAAATTCGTTGAAATTTGAGCTAAATACTGGCAATAAATATTTATAACAAATATCAGCAAACATTTGACAGCTTAAAGCTGTATGTGATGCAATAAACACAAACGAAATTGATCACATAATATTTGTTTAATTAAGTAATTGAGCAGCGAGGAAGCACAATTCATATTTGTTTGTGTATAAGTTAATAATAAATTAATTTGTCAGATAAGTGCGACGTGTGAACACAGCTAAGGAGCTGAAAATTTGTTGCATAGTGTGTTATCAAAGTGATTGAAGCTGTGACGCTGGCGCTGCAGCAAGCAAACAAACAAACAAACAAACAAACAGACCAACAGACGAACGGACGGAGGGACAAACAAACAAATAAACAAACAAAGCGGACAAACAGACAAACATGGAAAATTGATTTACAATTTATTGTTGTTTGCTGATAATAACACAAATTTTCCGTGACGTGTTTTTGATTTTTGACGATGACGTCGCCTGCTCCCACAGTAGTTAAATTTACTGTTACTCTTTTATATTAGTATAATTATTGTTGTTGTTGTTTGGGACCACCTCTTGACTTGTTTTCCACAAAACTGTCAAAAAGTTATGCAAATATTTGGTGTCATTTTATGTAAATCCGAGAGTATTCTCTTCAAGAGATTCTCTCGTTCTCTAAAGCGATATTTTATTCTCGTTATTTGCCTGTGGTTGTTCTTCTTTTTGTTGTTGTTGTTGGCTCTGTGTTGGGGGCGTGTGAATGACAACAATGCGGCAGTGATAATGCCGATAAGAGCTGAAACCAAAATTCTGACTGACTCTGTGCTGTTGTTTGTTCGATTTGCGGCGAGGGATGCACAAAAATACAATTGATGTAGTACATCAAATTTTGGATTTTAAACGAAAATTGAGCTTAAATATATTGAAAATTGAACTTAAAAGTTCTGAAGAATAAAATAAAATTGAACCTAAATATTTTAAGGAATTAAGCACATACATATGTATAAAGTGAAGAAGAACAATATTGAAGACATTGATCTTAAATATTCTGAAGAATAAAACCTAAAAATTGAGCTCAAATATTCTGAAGAATACTTTAGTTTAAATATATTGAAGAATATGAAGGGAAAATTCTGCCTTAATATTCAGAAATCGATTAAAAAAATTTAGATTAAACTCTCTAAAGAATACAAAAGACAATTCAGCTTAATTTGCTGAAAAATATAATAGCAAAATTTAACTTAAATATTCTGAAGCGTGTAAAAGAGAATTAAACAAAATATTCTGAAGAATGCATCACGAAAATTCTGTCTAAAATATTCTGAAGAATTAAAATATTAAAACGAAAGATGCATTCTTATAGGTAAAATATGCTTTAACATTCATTATTATTATTATTTGTTTAGAACCTTCTCTTTTTCCTCTAATTCTTTAGATTATTAAGACTAATAAATTCCTGTTTGTTTTTATTTGGAATATTTGGTGGTAATTATTTTTGTTTTGAGTCTTTTAGTAAATAATTGTTAAAGCGATATTCTCAAACGCCAAGTCTAATGGTTAAATGTTCAATATAATTCGTATTATAAAAAAGCAATTACTACAATTTTTCTATTTCTATAGGTGAGCTATTAATTTAGTTTTGAATTTTTATTTTTAAATTATTAATTATTAAATTTTGTTTTAAATTTTATCTTCATATTATTAAATATACATTTTGCAACATTTTATTTACATTCAAATTAATTAAATTCTCTCTAAGATACATTTGTATCTTCTTGTGATTCTGCTTCATTTGCTGCTGCAGCCCTGTCAGATAACGGCATCTAACTACGTCACCAGCACACAATATGTTTTTTTGAATACATGAATACACTCAGACATTCAAATACACTCTCACACACACTCATAGACACAGACATAGAGACGCACTTGTTGCTCTGGCGACAGCGTGTGAAAATCTACACAAATGCATTGACATTTTTTTTTTTTTTGGTGTTATGCTTTTATTTCTATTTTCTCTACTAAAATTTAAATAAACATACATTGAGAAGAAAAGAGAGAGATAGAGAGTGAGATAGAAAGAGAGATAGAGAGAGAACTAAATAGATTGAGAGAGAAAGAGAGAGAACTATATAGATAGAGAGAGAAAGAGTGATAGAGTAGATGTAGATTTGTCCAAGGCCACGAGTCAGGAGCCATGTGTTTGCATTTGCATCTCGTTTTCGAAGCTTATCTCATTTCATTTGACTCTCGTTGTTTGTTATGAGTTTGGGAAGATTGTAGCAAAAGTAGTTGCAACTGCAACTGGCTGTGGCTGCCACAATTTAAATGTCTGCGGCGTCTGCTCTGCTCATCAGCGCTGCTGCTGACTTTTTTTGTTTTGTTGTTGCTGTTGTCATTGTTGTTGTTGTTGTGGCTGGCTGGCGCACAAAGCGCCTGATTGCTGATAGCCATCAGCAGCAGCAGCAGCATCAGCAGCCAGTCGCAGCGGCAACATGGACAACGATTGCAATTGTTTGGCAATGACAGAGCGCACCTCCCAGACGACGGCCGGTAAAGCAAACAAGCCATAATTAAGTTGCACTCGAAATCGTTGAGGCAACTGGTTGTTGTTGTTGTTGTTGTTTTCGATGCTGTGGTTGTCGATGTGTGTGCCCCACGTTCCACCTAAGTCGCTCACTAAGTCAGTGAGTCAGTCTTTCGCTCTCTTTCCCTCCTTGGCTCGCTTTGTCGATGATCTTAATTCCATTTAAATCGATCAATTTCCACTGACGACATTATTTTTGCATGCCCAGCCCAGAGTGCAACAGCAACCACAACCAACAACCAACAGCGACAGTCAACAGTCCAGAGTCCACAGACAATCGTCTTGTCTCGTCTCGTCTCGCGTCTCTTTTTGGCCGGTTTTGAGTCAGCGCAGCGCTTTGGTTACGTGGGTGAGCTGCCAACAAGTGGAATGACTAAGCGCTCTCCAAAGTCGCTGTGCTCTTGGTCTTGATCTGGGGTCTCTGTTGCCTCTCGTTGTTGACTGTTGACTGGCAGCCTGACTGCGCTTATCGCCCAGTTGTAGATCGCGACGCGCCCTTTTTGTCAGTATTTGCTCTAAAAATAGCCACACAAGGCTGTTAACTTAGCCAAGATCATCATCAACAGCAGGCAACAACTTCGTTATGATGATCATCTTAATTATGATGATGATCGTCAACAGCATAATCAACAGTTTATAATCTAGAGCAGAGCGAGAAAGACAGAGAGAAAGAGACGAAAGCAATGCGAAATCTAAACTTAACCCAATTTGCGGGCCGCATAAGGAAAATGAGCACATTACAAGAAACAAGCGCTGTTTTGTTGGCACAGTTGCAAAGAAAAGTCTGTGAAGAAGAGAGAGAGAGGGAGAGTCAGAGAGAGAGAGAGAGAGGGAGAGCGACATCCTTTTGGCTGTGGTAAAAGCTTCTCGCTTTTGTTCTTAATCAGCGTGGGAAAATCACAACACAAGCAACCACAAACAGCAAACAGCAAACAGCTGTGTGTGACCTTCAAGTGGTGCAGTTCACACCCACAGCTGAGGTAAAACTAAAAAGAAAAGCACCGCTAGGTGGCGCTGCAACTTTAAACTGCAGCTGCAGCACCTGGCAGCTATAAAATTTGGTGCATGTTCGCTGATTGAACACAAATGATACGGAAGTCGGTCGAAGTTTGGAGTTGGAGCTGCTGCTTCGAGCTGCTGGCTGCTAGTTGCTGGCTGCACTCAAGCGCAATGAGTAAAATTCTCACGCTTGGCCACTTGGATTACCCGCCAGATTACATGAAACGCGCCTACACAACAGCAGCAGCAACCACAACTAGCAACTAGCAACCACACAACAACAGCGCATAAATCAGCTGCTGCTGCTGCTGCTGCTGAGACAGAGAGTTAGAGTTGGAGTTAGAGACTGAGACAGAGACAGAGACAGCGACAGAGACAGAGATGGGGACAGCGCTTGGATGGCTGGAAAAAGCCGCCAGTTGTACGCATGCCAAAAGCGGCTTAAATGTCCAAAGTGGGCAACAACAACAACTCGAGTCGATTGCTTTGTGGAAAATGTGAAAATGTGCAGTCAGTGAAAAGTCAGCTGGCCAAGTTCTGCTATGGGAAACTATTCCGGCCAACAACGTTTTGCTTGGCGGCCACCAAAATTAATCATACGCCCCATTAAACGAATGACGTAACCAAAAAGTGTGTTGGCCTTTTTTTTTTTCTTTTTTTTTTTTTGCATGATTCGTGCGCTTTTCCAATAAATTTGCAGCGCACTCATCGCCTATGTTGGTCTTCTGGGCTGAATATTTTTATCCCTCGCTCTGAGTCGACAATGCGTTGACTTCTTGGAAAATTTCGGGCGCAAAAATACATTTCTTTGACACGCCACATAAAATGTTCTCAACACTGCTTTAAAAGCTGGAAATTGTAGCAGACAGATGGCCACAAAAAAAATAAGAATTGGCACTTACATTGAGAAAAAAAAAGTCTGTGAACAATTTTCGCCTTTGCACTTTTTAATTCACTTGCGCTTATTTATTATTATTTATTCCTTAATGCATCCGTTTCATTTCATTCCATTCCGTTGCGTTGCATTTCATTCCGTTTCGTTTCGTCTTTTAAGCCCATTTATTGTTTACTCTTTGCCTGCCCGTTGAAATGTTTATCGGGCCATATACAATACAGATATATATTCACAAAAATATATCCAGATATTTATTCATACAGTGAGCTTGGCATTTTTACTGTGTTGCTCTGGCTCTGACGGTTGCTGTTGCTATTGTTGTTATCTTGTAATATTTATACCCATATTTTGGGTGAGAATTGCGCACTAAACTGTTGTAAAAATAATCGTAAATATAATCGCTTCTATCTACTTGTTTTTGTTTATTATTCAACTGAATTTCTGAAGAAATTGTTATTAGCAAATCATCTGCTTAAGAAGGAAAGATTACTAATGATTCGATAAATGCATATTCGATGAGAGTTGTTCTAAAAATATCAATTAAATTGCAGATTGCAATTTGAAAACTAAATAAAAATATGCTTTAAAAGCTTTTATATAAATCATCAATAATTTCATAGGGAATACTTAATCATATTTTACGTATATCTAATCATCTTATTAACAGATTAAATGATAAAATAAATATATAAATACTTTAAATATATTTTCGAATTAACTTTAAATAAATCAGAAAATAAATAAAATGTTTCATAAGCAATATAAAAGTTTTGACATAATTTGAGCTTTAGTAAACGCAAACTTTTCAGCAGTTTTCGTTTTAATTTAGCCAGAGAAGAAGCATTGAGGAATAAATTGCGTATACGCAATGTTTGCAGCAGCTTAACACTTGCATTTTGTCTGATAAGCTTTAAGTCAAACTAAAGCAAACTCTTGTTTGAATAAATATATATAAACCAACTATTCTTGGCACTATGTTCTTCCCAAAAATAAATTGTTTCTTAGTCATTCTTATCGATGTGTAAATTTTTGCAATACAAAAAAACTTTGACATTTTGATCTGTTATCTATTTGTGGTGAGTGTTTCGCATGTTGAACAACATTCGAAATGTTTTTTGGTGGATTTTTCCAGGAATTGACGCTGTGCATCAGCGTTCTTCCCAATAACCAAGAGCAATTTCCCCAATATTTTTTTTTTGCACTTCCCGTTCGATGATCGAGTCAATTTGTCATCCAATCGTTATGTTTTTCACTGACTTCCATTAGCTATCTGTTGCTTCTTCTTGCCACATGGGAGTGTGCGGGTCGCACATTAACGATGTGTTGAAAATGTGATTCCCCAAGAGCAATAAGTATAAATTCAAATTGGTTCAAATTCACAGTTAAGTCTGAAACATCGAAACGCGTTTCGCTTGATTGCACTCTTCAAATTTTCAAATTCGGCAACTCTCACTAATACAAAGAAAAAAAGCAATTGCCACACCCACTGACAGAACAATGTTGCCACCGAAATTGCACAACAACAACAACAACAACAGCAGCAGATGTATTTTGTTTAAACAACTTGTGGAACGGTTCGTCAATCAACTGTTGTATGTGTGTTTTTCCCATTGCGAAAAATCGGTGCCATCAATAAGCGTGAGCAGAGTTGCCACCCCCACTGCCTGGGCAAAATAAATAAATAAAGTGCCAAACTACAGATTACAACATTTGTGATGTTTATTAATACGAAATTAAGTAGCCAACGTTAACAGCAACATCAGCAGCAGCCAACAAACAACAAAAGCACATCAAGGTGTTTGCTTTGGGTGGCCCACAAACATTGAAGGGGCAGGCATGGGTTAAGGGAGCGGTAGAGGGGGGAAGACCTCAAGTAGCGCTTTCATCTTTTTGTAATTAGGTGCGCGCAGAGACTGATAGATAGCTCGTGGGATACATACAGATTGGATTTTGAATAGCCAGCTACACAACAAACACATATACACACATACATACAAATACATAGAGTATAAGTTTATGCATATATGGGGCAGCGCGTTGGAAAGATGAAAATTAAAACAGCAGCCCAGCAAATGTTTACATATTGCAATGCTGCCTTTGCTACACTTGCAAGCGAGCATAACAAGTTGTCGATGCAGTTTGCGCTGCAAATCGTCATCGATAAACGATCAACAGACTGTGTGAGCAATTTTAACAGCAAGCGCTGTTAACCAGCTGTTATGTTAAAGTCCCATGTTAAACGACAGCGTTTGATTTGTTTGCGTTTAAAAAGAAAAATCATGAATTAAAACTACCGAATTTATGACTATGAAACTTGCTATTAAAAAGAAAAGTATTCAGCAACGTTAATTGCATTATTAATAACTAACCAAGAGTCATTTGCTGCGCTGTTATCAATGAGTGCTGTTAAGACAAGGTTAGGTTAAGAACATTTGACTTGCGTGCAGCTAAAACGAAAATCATGAATTAAATCCAGCAAATTTTTGACTTTGAAAGTTGCCAATAAACATAAAAATATTCAGCTATATTAATTGCATTCGAGCTGATTATTGATAACTGATCATCAGTTTTTGGTGCGTTGTTAACAATGAGTGCTATTAATAAGGTTCTGTTAAGAACAACTTTTGACTTTCATGCATTAAAAAGGAAATTATGAATTAAAACTATCAAATTTTGAACTGCACAAGTTCCTTATATAAAGCAAAGTAATATGGCTATAATATTTGTTATTCGCATTGATGTTTAACGCTTTGAAAGTGTATTGAAACTTCGTTTCGATTTGCGTTTAAAGATTTTAAACGCCAGACGTTGAACAAACAGCTGTCGATACGCACGCACACACACACACACTTCGATTGCTGCTACTTTTTGTGGTTCAGTTGTTGGATTTCATTGCGGCCGCGCCGGCGGGGGCGTTTATAATTAATTGTAATTGTCGTTGAAAGATTAATTTGGTTGCGCTTCAATGGCGCTTCATTGTCGGCCATTGCGCGGTTGGGGAAATCAATTTTATATCGCTTTTTTGTTCAGACTCTGCTGCCGCTGTTTCTTATATCTCGTTTTGGGGTTTTTATTTTCTCCACTGTGGCCGCAACACACATGCACACTCACACACACACATGCACACGCACACACATAAATGTATATTTTATGCTGCGAAAAGTGCAATCAAGTGGTTAGTTTTGTATGCCTGGGAGAGGCAAAGGCAGGCGGCAGGGAGGGGCTAACCTAGGGGCAATCTTCAAAGGGGCAAACGGCGATGACGGCGGCAAGCCAAAGAGGGGGGAAACAAAGAAGGGGGCAGGGGATGGCGGCGCGCGCCGTCTATGTCGGCCCATTGAAATGGAGCATAAAAATTGTGGCTATAAATAAGACCCTGTAGGAACTGTTTAGTTTCTCTCTCTTTCTATGTGTGTGTGGAGACTAGAGGCCTTTATTTTTTTCAAATCAAATTCAAAGTTGTTGCTGCCGAAACATTTCCGCAGATCAAAGTCACAGCTTGACAATTTCTATGGAAAGAGAATCGGGCACCAGCTGGCAGCAACAACAACATCTGCTGGTCGCTGCTTGCTAATTGCTTTTATATCAATATCAATGCCGTAACCTGATAACAGCCACAGTAACAACAACAAATTTTGTGCCTTTTCAACACCTTTAATGGCTTGGGGGGCATCTTTGGCACAATCTTCAAACTGATAATTATCAACAGAAGCAGCAGCAGCAACTGTTGCACCAACTGATTGATATGCAAAAAAAAAGCAGAGCAAAAGTCAGCTCATCTGCTTCTTCTTCTTCTGCTGCTGCCCGCAGCGCATAAGGTGGCGGCCTCTAGCGTTCGTTTTTTGCGCAATCAACAGCGGCGGCGCCGACTGCGAAGCAAAAGGCACACGAAAAAAAAACAACATACATATATTGCAGCCCTTTGATCTCTTCACTGTATTTTCTTTTGCTGTAGTTTTAATTTTGGCCAACAAACATGGCGCCACATGCCGTTGTTGTTTTCGTTGTTGTTGTTATTATTACTGCAGCTCTAATTAGGCGCACACTTTAAATAGGGGCAGCTCTAGTCGCTGTTGTTGCTGTTGTTGTTGTGGGGTGCCTTTCTCTCCCCCCTCTTCATCGCTGTGTCTGTCAGCTCATCGCTCGCTCATCGTCGCGTCGACGGCGTTTTTAAAAATAAATTGCACATAAATTTATGAAACATGAAAGATTTCAAATAAATATTTCATCAGTTTGTCAAAGGGCGAAAGACTCGCAAAGACGCAGACACAGAAGATTTTCCATTTTAAATTAATTAGTTTATGAGTTGAGATCAGAACAATGCATGAAATGCGCCATTACAAGTAGAATACGAAATTCCCCATAAACAAATTGCGTTTTAAAGCTGCCAAAAATGTTGATAGCTAAATATTTAGTTAGTCTCGGCGAACGCAGCAGGAAGCGCCATAAACAAATACAAAAACACACCGAGAGAGCAACAACTACTTGTAGTTATAGCAACAATAACAACAACAACTAATTGCCAATGACATATAAACAATCGCTTGGCAACATTTACAGCAACAAGTTGCTTGCACAGCCGTTTTGGCCAAGTGCAACCAGCAACCAGGCAGCAGGCAACAAAAGTTGGCTCGATTGTCTGGCCAGACAGTCTAGCTGTTGTTGCTGTTGCTGCTGCTGCTGCTGTGGCAAAGCTGGCAATCATCATCATTAGCCACGGCCATTTTTGGGTAAATAGTGCAACCCTCTTTGCATAATAATGTGGACAAGGTGCGCATTTGGTGAAAAGCGCGCAACATGCAACATTTTTGTGTCTAAATAAAGATGCGATGTCGTCCAACGACAACAACAATCGCAACTGCAACAACAACCATAACAATAACAACTTTTGGTAGCAGCAAAGTTGCAGCCTGTTTGGCTAGCAAACCCGGTAGTTGTTGCCACTTCACAGTCGATGGCAAGTGTTTTGCTAGCAAATCGATTAAGGAGGCTAGCGAGTAAAATACTTTTAATAATAATAATAAGACATATTCTTCATTTCCTTAAAACAAAGCTGCTAGTACGTAAAAAGCATTTAATAATAATAATAATAATAATAATAATAATAATAATAATAATAATAATAATAATAATAATAATAATAATAATAATAATAATAATAATAATAATAATAATAATAATAATAATAATATAATAATAATAATAATAATAATAATAATAATAATAATAATAATAATAATAATAATACAAGCTTGCGAAGTAAAAAAAACAAAAAACAAAGCAAGAAAAGTTCTTTTACATTAGGAATTCTTCATTTCTTTAAATCAATGAAAAAGTAAAATACTTTTAATAATAATAGTAATAAGACAAATAAAAAATGCTCTAAAAAAATACTAAGAAAAAATCTTAATTTTTTAAATCATGAAAACATAAGAAGTCATTAAAAAAAAAAACAGAAAATATATCAGCAAAGTAGTAAAATAGTATTCAATCAAGAAGTTTATTAATAAAAATAATCTTCATGATAATATAACATTTTTAAAACGTTTAATCAAAGAAACTAGTTAATATAATAATTTAAATAAGAATACGATGGTAAGTGAAATACTCATATTAACAATAAGACGAATTCTTCATTTCTAAAATACAGGTAATAATAATTATAATCAGAACTATTTTTTCCATCAATCTCATAACCTTCAGAAATCATTTCAATAACCCAGGAAATATATGTACACTTTAAGCATTTATTGCAGTTTAAAGTATACAATCTTTAATCAAGTTGTTGTCTAAATTTTGGTTTGATTTATTATCACGAGTGTAGACTATAATTTGACTTGGCACAAAAGATCATAATATAATGATAATATATCGATCCGTCGAAGAAATAAAACATATACTAGTTGCTAAAAACTATATCTAAATATAATGATCAATTAGGAAAGTATTTCAAAAATTTCAAAATTTCAAAACCAAGCAAAGAAATAAAATCAAAATAAGTAAACAAAGACCTTTAAAAAGAGCTCAATGATTTGCTAGTTGTGACTTTGCCGTGCCTTAATCACATTATCAATTACAAGCTTTCGATAGCACAATCATTTTATGACTATTATTATAGTGTTTATATTCTCGGTTATTTATTAAAGTGTTTGTTCTTAAATAAATAATAAATAAATTTAACATGTGAATACCCAACCAATAGATTGGCCATTAAGTGAATTATTAGCGACTAACGCGACTGAGTACATTACGCATACGCACCGTAAACACACATACAGTGATAGTAAATACGTCATGGGCGTAAAGTTCGTTACTTGATTTTCTGGGAATAACTAAAGTTATCTAAGTAATACACGCCGATAAGTAATGCCAACACAAAAAGCGTATCACGAGATCATTTCAGCACCCACTTTAAACTCTCTCTCTCGCTCTCTCTCTTTCTCTGCATAGATCTGTCTCTTTCTGCTTTTGGGTCGTTCGCTTGTCACGCTGCCTCATTTGCAGTCACGTCAGAGGCGACAGGCGTCAGACGCCGAGCAATGGCCCCCAGAAAAATCCGAAACGAAACGAAACGAAAAATCAGAAAGGCAAACGCAAAGGCAAAACGCAAACGCAAACTTTGGCGTCACATTTTGGGCCAGAAACTGTCATAGACTGGCGCAGATTTATAATGGGGCGCCTAACAACCAAAACAGCAGCAGCAATAGCAATAGCAATAGCAACAACAAGAGCAACAACTACAACGAATAGCAAGAAAATTACTTGGCCGTCGATGCGGCGGCTTCAAAGTTGTTTCATTTTTGGTTTTTCGCCTTTTTTCGGTATTTTATTTTATTTCATTTTATTTCATTTTTGGTCTTCTCTCTTTCTTTTTGGTGGCATCATTAAAATGTACAGAGGAGCTCACAATTTTTGAAATTTATTTCATACGCAGCGTGGGAATTGCCCGTCAATTGTATGAAAGGCGCCAAAAAAGAGTCACACAAAGTATTTTTGTTGTTGCTGCTCTTTTTGCGCATTATAAACGCATTAACTAATGTTGGAATTATAAGACGCCGCGACGCATAAATAAACAATTAAAATTGTTGTTAAGACCACAACACACACACACACACACACACACACACACACTGACAAAATGTCGATAAATGTCGCAAACACAAAGAGAAGCGAGAGAAGCACAAAACATGAGACATAAAACATTGATAAGTGGAACTCATGAGTTTCAATTTGTGGCCAGTTGACAGTTGACAAAATGCCAAGCGAATATATTTTTTGGTTTTTGGCAAACTAAACTAAAAACTAGCAACAAAATGAATATATTCAAATTAATATTTGACAACGAAAAGCGAGATCTTTTTCGCAGCGTACTCGCAATTTTCTAAGTAGTTAAAATGTTCAAAATAATTATGGATAAATCAGTTGTTGGCTTTCGAATAATCCACAAAAATGTGCCATCAAAATTGTTTGTTATATTTTTGATCACATTTTAAGTAAGCGGTCTGCATGTCATTTAAATTATGCGCTAATAAAAACAAATATTAGAAATTTATATATATTTTGTATTTATGAACAACTTTTTCTGCTGACAAATTGTGTGTGCAGATTTTTTCCAAGAAGACTTTTCATTCTTTCTTTTATGACACGTTCCGTTTATAAGAATAATAATAATAATTTCGTTTTTGGGGGAGGGAGAAAATGCTGATTATTAAAAACTATAAAGCTGACAAATGAAAAATACGTGGTTGTATTTAAAGACATTGCTCATACGCACCGTTTGCTATGACTGTCTCTCGTCTCGTTTTGTGGGCTAGTGAGAGCGTAGCGCTTTATGGTCTATGAAACGATCAAAATTTCTACGCTTTGGGCTTAATTGCAACTGGCAGAAACCGTAAAACAGTTGGCAAAGCGCCGTTAACTTAGTTATTTTTTTTTCGCTTTTTTTTGGCTTGTTGTTTCTCTGTCAGTTTGCCAGTAATATTATTTTTTTTTAGTACATGCTGAGGGCACGTGTAATCGCTGAAGTGCAACCATTTGATTTGGCTGCTCGTAAAGATTAAAAGAACTGCGGAGCATTATCAAAAACTTATCAACAAATGCAGTTTTCAAAGAGGGGAGCTCAAGCTCGAGGCCAAGTAATGCAAATTGAATTGATGTTGCTGACGTTGTTGCCCTTGCTACAGCAACAGCAACAGCAACAGCGGCAGCCACAGCCAGAGTCAAGTCAGGTTAGCTGCATGCCTGAAATTATAGCATAAATAGCCGAAGACTGAGACTCAAGACTGAGAGCAACAGGTGCCCAAGAGTTTGCCGCCAGTTGGCAGTTAAGAGTTGCCAGTCAGAGTTGGCAACACGTGCCCAGGGCGATGCTGCCGTGGCTAAATAATTACGTAATAAGTGGTTGGCAGGCAGTCAGGCAACAGGCAGCAGGCAGCAAAGGAGCTGTGGCAACATCCAGCAGCAACAGCAGCAGCAAAACAGGCAATAGGCAATGGACAACAGGCAGCTTGGCCTGTCAGACAAACTATGCCAAGAATTTCATATGAAAGCGCGCGCTGAGTGCCGGCCAAAGAAGAAGTGAAAAGTCTGTTAGCCAGACAGAAAGACAGACAGCCAGACAAGACAGGCACTGAGACCAGCCAGGCTGCTGCTGTTAGCCAGATGGATGACCAAGACGAAAGACAGAAGACTAACGACGGACACACAAAACTTGTTGTCTTCTCAATTTTCCAGTCTGACACGTGTGACTAATGCAGAGTTCCAGTTAGTTAACTAATTCTATACTCGCAGTATTTTCATAAAAAATATATTAACATAAATGTGTGTGCAATGTGCATTAATGTTAAAAAGTGCAACTAATATAATGAACTCGTTTATTTACATTGTTGCAAGGACTTTTTTTTGCATTAAATAAACTATAATATTTATTGGAATTTCATTGCAAATGACAATTTTCAAATTCAAATAATTTATTTTTTTAAATGTAATGTGATAATGCGAAAAGAAAATACAAAAAATAATTGTCGAACTATTTAGTAATCCAATTTTTGTTTTAAAAAATATATAACAAATTAAATTTACAAATTTTTTTTTATCTTTGTAATTTTCATATGAAATTGTGTCTTTTAACAATCAAAAATAATAATTGCTTTAACTTTTAAGTAATAACGATTTTATTTCAAATTATTACCCAATACTATATATTTAAATTTGTGAATGTGAAATATGAAAGAGATAAACTTTCAACAATATTATTATTTCCATTTATTTTTAGAGTTGAACTCACCAAAAATACAAATTGCTGAACTTTTTTAGTAATAATTTGTTTACTTCAAAGGTTTTGCTAATAATAAATACTGAAATTTGTTTTTTATATTTTTTTAATTGAAATGTGAATTTATCTCTTACAACATTATTAATTGTTTAAAAGTATTAAAAGTTCAACACATAATAATTGTTTTTTTGGTATAACATGTTCCAGCAATAAGTATTGCTAAATTTACTTTATAGATTGGTTTTAATTCATGCAAGTTCAATAATGTTAACATTTTTATTATTTTTATTAATGTAATTCCCATATTAAACGATCTTTCTCAACCAATTCACAATGTGCACCTTTTTCTTTTGTTTTCGTTATGGCAAATAATGAACTGGTTCCGTATTAGGGAAAATTGCATTAAGCGCAGCAACAATGTTGCATCTAATGCCCTGGCAACATGTTGCTAGTATGCACTACGTGTTGATGTTGCGGTCTTTGGTTGCGTTGCAGCAACAAACAAAAGCAACCGCAAATAACAATAACAACAACATCGGCAGCAACCACAACAACACAATCAATAATCGCATCGATAAAGATCGTTAAACGAAATGTTTTTATTTTCAAAGCGCTGACGATGACGACAACAGCGACAAAAACAACAACAACAACAACGACAATAACAGCAACATCGATGGCAACGACAACTGCGAATGTTTCGCGGCCTCAGTCAACGGCGACGTCGACGTCGACAGCAGCAGCGACAGCGACGAGTTGGACAATTGCAACGGCTGCCACATGAGTTATGACGACGTCCTCGTCCAGCTGCGCGTTCGCACGCCACACATGCGCAATGGCAATGGCTCACCTGCCCCCCTCTCTCACTCTCTGTTTGTCCCTCCCTCCGTCTGTCCGTCTGTGTGTCTGTTCGACTGGTTGCCACCACGTTGCTGTTGCCGCCCCCTTTTTGCAGTGCGTCTGGCGTGCTGTGCGGTAAATTCGCTTTATGGGCTCCCGACAACAACTTCAACTGCGAATGCGACGACTGCAACGGCGACTGCGACGTCGACTGCAAACTGCTCTATGCTAATTACGTCATGGGGACGACGCTTCGTACCTAATTTTGCATTGTGGGAACCGAAAACTGGAAATCCAAGACACCCAAGACACATCGCGCAGCGACTTTATTTTTTCTCTCTCCTCTCTCTCTCTCTCTTTCTGCTTTGCGTGTGTGTTTTTTCTTCTTTTTTCTCTTTTTTTTCTGCAGCCTCCTCCCCTTGTGTCTAGGCATAAACTTGCTTGCATTTTCCAACTGTGGCAATAAAAAAAAAATAGTAAAGAAAAAAATTCTTCACTGCGGCGGCGGCAACAGTTGCTGCTGCTGTGGCTGCTGCTGCTGTGGCTGCTGCTGTTGTTATTTAAGCAAATGTGTCGCAGTCAAAGCCAAAGACGCAGTCAACGGCGACGCAGACGTTGCATATAATGACTTTTTCGAGTTGCAAGTTTTAGCTTTTTTATGCTTATGCTTTATGCGCTCGCCTTGGTCAAGCGAAGTTGCACGTTGCAAGTTGTCGAGCTGCTGCTGCTGCTGCTGTGTGTGGCATGCCAGCTACCTGGCAACTTGTTGTTATGAGGCTGCCACAAATAATTTGCTGTGTGAAAATAAATATATTTTGCACTGAGCAACATGTTGCTATCGCAAAGTGTTTTGTGGCTGCGTCCTTGACAGCGGCTCAATTATGTCAGGCATTTGTTGTTGCGCATTCGAAAAGCCACCAAAAATTGCATTTAGACACATTTAAATACCATTTAAATAGCTTGCTGCACAAGGTGAAGCAGTTGCCACTGAGTAGCTCAAACAGCAGCAACCAGCAGCCACAGCAGCAAATTTGTTGCTCGCGGCGATGAATAAAATGCTGCACAAAAATGCTGCTAAAAATGCAACTCCAACTTGAAATTGTCAGCTGCATGTGTGTGTGTGTGTGTGAGTAAAGCTTGGGAACCAAAAACAAAAAAAAAAAACTAAACAGACAAACACGCGCTCAGCTTGCCCCAAAGTGGCAAGTGGCAAAGTGGCCAGTGGCTCGCGCAGCCAGCGGCAATTTTAGCTGATTTTCATTGCTGTCGTTTTTGTTTTTTGCTTTTGTTTTTTGGCTTTTTTTTATAGCACACGGTCAGCTTGCCGGCCGGCAACAAGCAAAGAGCGAGATAGAGAGAGAGATAGAGAGAGAACTGCGGATGATTGGCTGCAATTTGCGTGTTTAATAATACACATTTTATATAATTTTCATAAGCGCAAAGTGCAACATATTTGCTGCTGCTGCTGCTGCTGTTGCTGCTGTTCGAGCAGCAGTTGCAATTGTTTTGGAATTTCCGCTCGGTGGCAGTGCCAGTGGCGGAAAATCCCACAGAGAGCAAACGCTCACGCCAAGTGACAAAAATTCATCATAAAACCCAAGGTGAAAGGCGCGCGGGGAATTTCCGGTCTATGAAAGATCTGAGGACATGTGGCATGTGATGTTCTCGATTTACCTGTTGCACGTTGAGATTAGAGTTTCGAGTTCGAAAAATTACTTTTTTCCCACGCAGGTAAGAAGTCGAAATCGTTTGTGTTCTATCAATTGCATTAAGAACGCAATTCAAATGTGGCAAATGCGATTAGCCAAAAGAAACGATGGCTGTCGGCGATGAAGAAGTTGTCAAGACATGTTGCTGAAATGCTGCAACAGCAACCACAGCTACTGTATGAATGTTTGCTGTAATTATGATAACTTTGTGCCTGCAGAAAATGTATGTAACAGACAGAAGAAGGCATCTCCCACTCCAAAAGTAATGATATAGAAATGTCCGTCTGTCTGTCCTTCCATCTGTATGAACACCTAGATCTCAGAGACTATAAGAGATGGAGATCTAATTCTTTCTTGACAGCATTTGTTATGTTTGCGCGCAGATGAAAATAGTTTAAAATTTTTGCTACGCCCACTTCCGCCCCCACAAATTGACAAAATTCGAATAACAAGCGTAATTTTGAAGCTAAAGATTAACATTTTGGTACAAACAATAATAACTATAGTATTTATGATTCCTGTAAATTTTGTTGTGATCAGAAAATTTTTAATAAATGGTTTGATATGGGGAAAAACGCTTCCTTAGTTGCCTTGGCTGACATTATAGTATATTTTGCGTTCTATGGCATATTTTAAGTGGTACTATATCAATATACCAAAAACGGAATCTTTTGAACATTTAAGTGTTTTTGTAGTACATTCATTTTGGTATATTTTGTGAATATAGCACTTTTGTATCTCACAATCGGGCTCACTTGACTACAGATTTCTTACTTATTAAGTTGGAAAAAGGATAAACAAAGTGAAGAGTTTCATGGAGATACCAGAGCAGAACAATTGCTGGACAGTAGCTGCTAATATTCGCGCCCAAATATATTGGGTACTTCCTTTTAAAAGCGGCCAAGCCAAGTTCAAAGCGTTTGCGCCGCCAACGCAAATTGCAGAGTTTAAACGGTTAGTTAGTTGAGTTAGTTAGAAACCATTAAGCTTTCCGACTCTAATATCTGTACCATGGGAAACTGAGCAAATGATGCTGCCAAAAACAAAAACATGAAACCGAATCCGAAACCAAACGAAACGAAACGAAACGATTTCTCAAAATAACTCTTCAACTCTCTTCGAAAAATATCAATCAATTTCAATAAGCTGCGTTGTCATTAATCTTGGCCGCGTGCGCAACTGTTGAAGCGTTTTTCAGTATTTTCAGCATTTTCAACACAGCCGCAAGAGCATAAGGTGATGGAGGAGGGGGAAAGGAGAGCAGTTGCAAGGCGAGGGGGCGGAGACGCGTTTAGTGGAGCAAAAGGTGGCCGAGGGCAATGCGTTTATGCGGGCAGAAATTAAACAGCAAGCAAGGCAACAAACAATTAGTGAACAACCGACCAACCGACCAACAAGATGTATCTGTATCTTATCATTTATCTTAGCTGCTGCGCGGCTATTTATTTGGAATGTGCCGCAAGTGCCGCGAAAATTAACGCAAAATCTTGAGCTGGCTAATTGAGCCTCGGCTCTTTTGGCCAACAACAAAACATGCCAACAAATGCAGAAGAGCATTCGGAATACTTTGTGAAGTTTGTAACCACAAATATGGGGAGTTAAACAAAATTAAATGAACGAAGATAGTTTAGCAATTAAAAGAAATTTTTTTTAGAGTCAAAGCATTGTGAAAGCATTTATGACTTTTTAAAATATGGAAATTCAATTGAAATAAATAAGATAGCTTATACGACGCTGCAAGTAAAACAGATGCAAATATTATAGAATGGAGTGACTATTTTACAAATTGTTGAAAAAAAAAATAAGAAATGATATTTCATAAGTTAGACGAAACTAAGAAATTGTCTCTAAAAAAATAAATATATTAAGTCGACCTCTTATAACATTTTCGTCAAAGGATCTTGAGATTTTGTAGATCTCATTATGAGAATATGAGTTTATAATTATGTTGTTCCTTTTTTAAAATAATAAATACGTTAATATTTAAGTATACAGTAATATTAAAATTTCACATAAATAACAAATATTCAACAAAAAAGCGAAAATAATTACCTCAAACAAGAACTATATAAAAATGTGAAATACAACAAAACTAACAACATTTTTCATCCGAAAAACAATTAATTGAAAATACAATTTGCCACGAGAAATTTGTTAAATGTTCAATTCTATATAGTTTATATAGTGCTGCCACAAATGTAGATCTATTTGTGTGTGTGTAGTGTTCGTACATTCCAAGAAACGGATTCAATGAGTTAAATGCAAAGCATACAGAGTTCGTTATTATGCTAAAGAGTGAAAAAAATGTGTTCATTATGCTTTGTGAGGGGCGGGAAGCGCCACCTGTGGGGCAGTTGCGCTAACTTTGATATCGCCGACACAGATCTGCATCGGAATAGGAATTGGAATATTGAGCAAATGAACTCAGTCAGAAATGAGTGCCATACGTTTTATGCATTTCACACTCGATATTTGTAGCTGGCAAAGAATGAGAATGTGGATGGATATTATGTCACATCCGCTGCTGGAGAGGCAAGGGAGTGGAGAGGGGCTGCCATTAAGCTCGAGTGGAACAGTGGATTGCCATTGATATCGGTCGATGCGCCATTAGCGCCACTTGCGTTAGGTGCAATGCGCGTTGCTTCAAGATGCCGCATCTCTGATTTCCAAATGCGAATTACAGACATCATTTGTAGCGGAAAAGGGGAGGGAGGTAAGGGGGAAGACGGAGAGGAAAGTGCACTTAGAGGGAGGCTAACAAGCATAATATTTTTGGCAAGGCGGCGCTGACGATGATGATGAAGGCGACGACATCGACAGCGACGAAAGCGACGTCTTCCTATTCTCGAAATGCTTTTCAGCTGCCCGCCGATCTTGTTGTTGTTGTTGGCGGGGCCAGAAATAGCGTAAAACTCATAAACGTCGACTGGCAGCGGAGGGTGGGTTACGGGCAGACGGGGAGGGGCTGAGCAGGGCAAGTGGCAGCGAGTGGCGACTCAGTCAACGACGGGCAACGGCAACAGCAACATGCGATGCCATTTGAAAATTTCATTTCATTTCATTTCATTTTGTTTCATTTCGTTTCGTTATAATTTTCTATTTCCCGCATGCCAAACGGCCCCTAGGTGATGCTACCAATGGGGTCCCTCTCCACCCTCTCCTGCACTCCCTCCCCCTTTCATGACTGTTGACTACGCGTAGTTGTTCATTTGGTTTGCTGCGTCTAGCGCCGGCATTCATACTTAATTACCAAAAAAACAAGTAAGAAAACTGCAGTTGAGTGTGCTTGACTCTGAGATACTCGCTAGCCATTTTCAATGAAAGAAAAACAGTGCGACATTATTCTAAAAATATAAGATAAAATATATCGAAGGCCATAAATGGTATATGGTATATATATATAGATATATGTACATAGTATTCCATTCATTGCTCAACCAATGCAAAAACTGTAGGAATATACCATTGAGTACAAAATATACCAAATGCTCAACCAAAGCAAAAAGTGTAGGTACAAAGTTATAATACCAAACAAATATGAAAATTATACTGAAGACTATAATTTGTATATCGATATACTATTACATTAAAGTATACCATAGAGTACAAAATATACCAAATGATCAACAAAAGCAAAAACTATAGCCACAAAGTTATAATACCCTTCTACCCCATAAGTAGCGGGTATAAAAAAACAGAAAGAAAACAACGAGAAAAGTCGAAGAATCGTCGCAGTCGCAGTTTGTTGTATCTTTTCTGGCGTGACGCGTACAACAACAACAACAACAACGTCAAGAAAACAGCGAAAAATCTTCTGACCAGGTAGCCAGAGATGATGAATTGTGGGTGCCGTTGAGTAAGTTTGTCTCTATGCAACGTAGGCGTTGACCTAAATAAATTCTTAGCTGTCTCAGTTGTTGCTGTTGTTGCTGTTAAATCGTTTTCCGCTTGTGCAATCGCTTGCTAAACAATTCTAGTGGCGACAAGTGCAACCAGAGTAGAGATACAGAGATACAGAGACACAGAGAGCGAGAGCTTTGCGCGTAATGCGAAACTCACAGTCAAGGTTCATACAAATGCAATGAAATCTATACTCATAGTTAGATAAAACCACAAATTGATTTTCAATGTTGCAACTTATATGTATTTACAATATAGTATTATATAATGTTGTAAATGGTTAAAAGACAGCGACAGTTGTGCACTGATTGAAGGTGTTGCTGCTGATGCCAGCAACAACAGTTTATTGCTTGTTGCTGTTGTTGCGATTGCTTCTGGTATTCGCTTGGCGGCATTTCGAGCACTGCCAGTTTGTCTCCGCTTTTAACCAAAACAAACAACCAACATCAACATCGATGCTGCTGCTGCTGCTTCAGCTTCTGCTGCTGCTGCTGCTGGTAACGACGAGCACACAAAAGCAAATGATGTTTTATGAGCAGCTAATTTACTTAACACCTCAGCAACAACAGCAACAGCAAGAATAAAGATAAAGCGGACAACAACAACAACAACAACAAAATGAAATATCAACTATAATAGCCCGCGCTGAAGAAATAAAACATTTATTTTTTATTTATTTTTCACATGGCCTTTTTTATATTTGGAGTCACATTTTGTTGTTCGTTGGCTTCTTTGGAGTGTTTTTTATTTTATTTTTGTTTCATCTTTTCTCGTGTGAGAATTGTGTGAGCTGCGTTGCGTGGGTGCAAATTGGCCAATGGCAATATGAATGTGTGTTTGGACCAGTTAATTCATGAAAATACCGATTCATTCAAGTTCGAAGGCATTTTAATTAGTTTCAAGCAGAGCGTAGAAGCGCTGAAACTCCGTCACCGGTGGCGTATGATTAATATTCGAGCCCGGTACAAAAAAAAAAACTGAAAACCGATTCAGATTGTCGCATCTGTAAAGTGTTGATTGGGTTATTTGTGGTTTCTCATCTAGATTGCCAGATTGCGAGATTGACATTGATTGGCTTGACTTCTCCTCTTTTTTTCGGTTTTGTTTTATGACGATCTTCAGCTCGATCTAGCTGGTGATTGATTTGCTTTATGGCCAACAGCTACCAAAACTATATTGATATGCAAATGCCTTTTTTGCGTATGCTGATGAGTGCGTGGGTGTTTAGCTCTCTCTCTTATATGTATATATATGCTTAATTCGTCTAGTTTAAGTATGCATTTAGTGCATGATTATTTCATTTTTTGTTTAAGCGAAAGAGATTTACAGTTAACTCGCGGAAGGCAGCTGCGAAAAAAAACGAATAATGTTTTGTGCTGCGTTTGCGAACAGCACAAAGCTCAAAGCAAAATAAATCAATCGGAGCAGACGAAAAAGTAAATATCCTGTCCCTGCAGTCCCCTCTCGAATCTCTTTCTCTCATGCCATTTAGTTTGCCATTCATTGGCGATTTCATTCATTAAGCTAAAGCTGGAAGCTGCAAAGTTGCAAAGGGAAGCGGGGGCAATAAGTAAATAAACACAAAATGAGCTGTGGCTGAGGAGGGGAAAAGAGAAGGGAAGAGTTGATGAAGAAGAGAGAGATGTAGGGAAAAATTAAGAGGGAGGATATAGGGAAGAGTTGAATGAAGCTTGAGAGAAGAGTTGAGTAATATGAAGAATAAATTGAAGAGAGAAGCAACAATTGCAAGCAAAAGAGAGAGAGGAACAGTTGAGGATAGGGAGAGAAACGGAGAACAGGAAGAGTTGAGTGGAGAAACAGTGAGATGGAGGCAAGAGATGGAAGAAAGATCTGAGTGGAACTATAAAGAAAGATTGAGAAGATTTGAGTGGGGAAATATAGAGAAGACTTCGAGTAAAGTAAGGAATTAATTGAAGAGAGATAGAGAGAGACAAATGTTGCAAGCAGATGTGAGAAGGAAGATATGAAGACACAGAACGTTAGAAGGGAACGAAAAGGTGAAGAAAGAGATGGATGAAACGGAGAGTTGAGTCAGGCCATAGAATAAGACTCAGATGATTTATTAATTAATTGAGAAGTCATGCAAAAATTGCAAGCGAAGAAAGAGAGAGGAAAGAGTAATAAACAAAAAGAATGGGAATGAGTTTGGAACCAAAGATTTGAGGACACAGAGAGATCCAGAAGAATTGCTGAGTAAAGAGAGCATATCGAGTTGTCGAGAGGGAACAGCTGATTGCAGCTGATTTCTGTCTGCTGTTGCTGCTGCTGCTGCAAAGGGCGACAGTGTCTCCTCCCCTCTCTCTCTCCCACCACCTCACTCTCTTGCTGTCTGTGTGTGTGCGCCAGCCATGACGGAAGCCAAAGAAGACGCAGCGGCAGCAGCAGCAAAAAATGAATTAAAAATCTAATTGCGATCGCATTGAAACAAAGCAAAGACGGCAAAAGACAATAAAAATAATAAAGAAGCAAAAAAAGAGGCAACGAAACGCGGCAACTCAAGGCGGGGGATACAAACACACACACACATACACACACTGAAGTCGGGATCTGTGTGTTGTTGGGCGCATTTAGTCGCGTTACAGACGCAAACGTCATGAACCGCAACGCAACAATAATTACAACAACAGCAGCAACAACAGCAACAGCAACAACTTAGGGCTGGGTCTGCCAACCGCAAAGGTCGACTGCAGATGCCAACGTTGACGACGACGACGACGACGATGACGATGACGACGACGAAGGCCAGAAGAAATGAGTTTTCAAAAGTTTTTCCAACTTGGGGAGCAGCACAAAATTAATGCGAATTTAATTAAAATGTGCAACTAGCAACAGCAAACGGCAACAATTCTAGAGCTGAGCTTTTCTTGTTGCTGCCCAGCCACCAAATTGTAGAAGAAGCAGCAGGCAGCAACAACAGCAACAGCAACACTAACAACATTCGCCTGGATGCGGACTTGGAACGGAAAATTGCAATCGTCGGCGCATGTGCGACGGCTCCAATGTTGTATGTATGTGTGTGTGAGAGAGTGTTGCTCATGTGTATTGCTCGTGTAAGTTGCTCGTGTGTGTGTGTGTTGCATAAAATTATTTCGGTCTGGTGGATATTAGCAGAGCGTGAAGTTGGCAAATAAGAAATTCAGCATAAAAAAAGGTAAATTTTCATTAAACAGAAACAGCAGCAGCAGCAACAACAACAACAACATCAAGAGCAGCAGCAGCAGTGAAGAAAAATTGGCCAAGAGAGGCGGAAGAGCCTCTGAGTGGGCGGAAAAGAGATAGAATGCATCGATAAGATTGCTGCACAACATACTTTTGCACAATTTCAATAAAAATGCAAACCTCGAAAGGGATTTCTGCTCGGCAGCCTATCTGTATCGCATCTTTAAAGCAACAACTTTCAAGTATTTCACAAAAATAAGAACAGAAATATGGTATAAAAAAAGAATCTTATGTTACCATTAGACAGAGTTGCAGCTCTGAAGGTAAAAGTTTTCAAGATCAAAACTTAATATAATAGCTTGAGTTTTAAATAGAAGTCTTAGGCAAATGTTGCAAGATAGATTTGTCAATGTAAATGCTGCCTAAACTAGAATAATCTAGATTATGGCATTTTTTGCTTTGTAACATCAGGTTGCCTCTTTTAATTTCACCAAGCAAAATATAATTATAAAATATAATCTTTTTGCAGTCAACAATTAAAAAGCAATACAATATAGTAAAATTCCCTATATTAATTCGAGAACTTATAATTTCTTAACTTCCTCTTCGATAAATATCTTTTATTGAAAGGTCAACATCAGAAATATGCTCTTTGGAACAAATGATTCCATTAGAACAAAGGTATTGACTATGCTTTATCATTCTTGAAGTCTTCGAAGATAAACTGGCTGTGAAAGAAAGCATCTAATTTAATGATAATAATTATGCATTAGAGAAAACTTTTCTAGTAGAACTGATTCTGCATATTGAGTTAACATATTATTAAGTATAACGATGTCAGTTTAACCATTAAATGAAAGTCTAAGATTATTGTAGAAGTAAAAATTGCAGTTCAAAAATTCGTAAAATATAAACCATGTTCAATATTTCTTAGCTGTCATAATAATAATTATTCAGCGAAATGATGATTCGTAGCCACCAAAAACTTTGCAATCATTTCAGATTTCTGAATATTTCGACCTAAATCTTTTCCCTCAATAATACTCTATAATTTTCTTAGATATCTTAAGTTAAAGTAAAATGCAAACTCACCATAAGTTTCATTCACAGCCATTTTGACTGATTCGAGCACCGAGTGCGTGACACGAATCGGCCGTCCGAGGATGGAGAAGTTGCCGGGATTCGTTTGCTGCACGAACATCATGTAGGTGACGTCCGAGGATTGCTCAAGATCGTTGCCACGGACCAATCCGCGTGGCAGCAATCGCTCCCTGTAGATGTCGCATTCACCGCTGCCGTTGCGCAATGCGAACTGCAATCGGACCAACGGCGGCAATTGCAGATCGCGCTGTTGCTTGTACACCTGCAACACTTTCATTGTGGCCGAGAAATTGGCGCGACGATCGGCTGTCATCGATGTAAAGACGCCCATGAAAACGGTGGGCGCTACAAACGCCAGCTGGGCGGGATCACGCGCTGAGCAATAGCGATCAGATCGACAGCGATTTTTATGCTTGCGCGGATGCTTGCGACGCTGTTGTTGCCGCTGCTGTTGCCTTTGCTGTTGATGTTGCTGTTGCTGCTGGTGTTGTTGCTTCTGCTGTCGCTGCTCTTTGCGTTGCTGCTGCCGCTGGCGGCGATGCTCGCGTTTATCCTGCTGCTGTTGCCTTCGATGGTTGTTGTTAGCACGCTGTTGTCGTTGGCTGCCCACGTTGCTGTTGCTGATGTTGCCAAAATCGCGACGATTGCGCGCCGTTTGATCGTTGACTTGGCTGCTCTCTGGCACTTCGTAGGACGCGATGAAATGGCGTGTGATTGCTGCTCTGACTTTGCTGTTATAGTTAAAGGCAACATCATCTTGTGGTTGCTGCCGCGCAGCATTGATGTTGCTACTGCTGCTGCTGCTGCTGAGTTGTTGTTGTTGTAGTTGTGGCAACGCATGTCGCCGCGCTTTACTGCTCAACGCAAAGCTCGGATTGCCGTTGTTGTATAATAATTTATTTATTTGACTATTGATTAGCGTATTTGGAACTTGTGGCTGCTGTTGCTGCTGCTGCTGCTGCTGTGCGTCGAATACTGTTGCTGGCCTTAACTTAATGTTGCTAGTGCTAGTGCTACTAAGACTATTGCTTGGCCGGCTAAGCAGCCTACTTAATATATTGTTGTTGTTATTGTTGCTGTTGTTGTCGCTTTCACTGCTCCCACTGCTGCCATTGTCCGCCGCCAGCTGTTGTTGTTGTTGTTGCTGATACTGCTGTTGCTGTTGGGGCAATGCAATGTAATAGCTGCTTTCTTCAGCTTCCCATAATGTGTGATGTTGTGTGTTTGTTGCTGTTGCAGCTGCAGCTGTTGCTGTTGCTGTGGCTGTTGCTGTTATCGTCGGCGCACATGTGATCAATAGCAACATGTTGCTGACGTAGATTGCTAGCGATATCAATGGCATTTGTTGCAGTTGCGTTTTTAGACTCCATTTGCGCACATGTTGCGCATACATGGCGTCCTCCAAAGTTGTTGTTGCTGTTGCCCTAGCTTTATTTACAATCCCAAAACTCAACAAATCGAATTGCTGTCGATGTTGCTGCTCTTCTTATTGTGTGTTGCTCGAGCTCTCACTTCGTCTTCGTCTTTGTATTCAAGTTGCTCCAAATAGAAGTGACCGATTGTTGCTACTGTTGCTGCTACTGTTGTGGTTGCTGTTGTCTAATCCTGACAATTGCTGTCGCTGTCGATGCTGCGTCGTCGCTGTGCCTTGTCGTATTTTCGTTTATCCTGCAAATACTTTCGATAGTTTCGTAGCATTTTGAGAGACAGCAGCGAGAGAGAGAGGCGCGAGCGAGCGAGATAGAGAGCGAGCTTGTATGAGTGGGTGTGTGAGTGACAGAGACACAGACTGTGAGAGAGGGTGTGTGATTGTGTAGTGTATGTGTGTGTGTCAATGTTTGACAATCGCTAGCATAATATTTATAAGCACTTTGAGATTTTTGCTGTCAGCTCTTGTTCTTGTTGTTGTTGCTGTTGCTCTTGTAGTTGCTGCTGTTGTTGCTGCTGGTGACTCATTTTGGCCCGATCGTCTGCTTTGGCAATGCAAAAATGTATACGTATATCTTTAAATAAATAAATTGCTGCTTGTATTCTTTTTGTTGTTATTATTGTTGTTGTTCGTTCGTTGATTCGTTTTCTCGCTGTTGTTGCTGCACTTATTTATGTTGCTGTTAGAATTATTTTGTTCGCTGCGTTTCACTTGAGCGCCTTGGAGTCGACGCACTGGCCACGCCCCCCAACTCAAAAACCTCTGCGTTAGGCGTAGACTTAAGGTCGTCGCGTGGCGTTTGATTTGAAGTTTTGTTGTTGTTTTTGTTTTGTTTTGTGATTTTTGTCGTTGTTGCTGTTTACGCGTTTTTCACGACGTTTTTCACGCGCGCGCGTTTCGTGCGCGTTTCGTTTGGCACGTTCGGCTGCCGTCGGCAATTGCCGATTGGCTGCTTCGTCTCGCGTTCGTGTGATGCGATGCGACGCTTCGTTCGTGTCGCTGTCGCCGTCACAGTGTTGTTGTTGTTGCGCTGTTGCTGCTGCTGTTGTAATTGTAATCCTCGCTGCGCGCGTATCTCACACAACAGTTCGATATGTGTCTGTGTGTGTGCTTCTTTTCGTAGGCTGGCCAGCCCCCCGATAATGCCTCTAGTGCTTGTCTCGCCGTATACGCGATCTGTCTATATAGACATAGTCGTAGTCGTAGTCGTAGTCGTTGCCTGATTCACTGTCGAGTGTTTTCTGGCACACACATACAAGCGAACACTGTCTCGGTTGTCGCTGATGACGATGGCGATGATGATGATGTTGCTGTTGCTCGTGTTGTTGTTGTTGATATACCAGACACAGACTAACACACTAACACTAATACAGAGACGCGTACGCAAGACACACACACCCGACGAACACAACACACACGTTTTCTAATTTTAGACAAAAGTAATTATAAAAGAAAAAAGCAGAGCAGAGTGCGCCGCGTTCAGCTCATACGCATATATCTTCTACTCTGCCTAGATATATCTACAAATATATATATGTATATATATATATCTATATACACGCACACACGCGAATTATAACTGTATCGGTGTGTATGTGTGGATTATATAGAGGATCGTCACAGCAAGTACATATGTTTGTATGTTGGAATATTGCACACGCACACACTAAATCGATCTCGATCGTTTTTTATATAGCAATATATATATATATATATAGTATATATGTGCTTGTGCAGACAGACGATGTCAGTTGTTTGCTGGACGGAGGCAGAGACGAAGTTCCCTTTGCGGATTTTCCGTTGCAGTTGCAATTTCTTGTTATTGTTGTGCAAAGTTTTGTTTTCGTCTTCGGATTCTCGTTCGACTTTTTTTCTTTCTTTTATTCACTTCACTTAACGCCTGACTGGGCTTATCAATGCAATCATCAATTCAATATCAATACGAAATCGAAAGTCCTTTCATGATCTGACGAAATTCACGCGACTTTTTTCCCACTCGCACTTTGCAAATCGAAGTCGAATCGACAATCATAAATTAGTTAGATCTCGTATCGCGTACCGTAATCTTTATCATATATATTTTTTTAATTCTTTATTTTTTTTATCTTTGCACCGATTTAATTCGAAAGCAATTCAAATTCAATTCGAAATCCACAAACACAGGCAGCCTCAGTGTCTCGGTCTGCAGTTTGATTTGACTCAATATAAATTTTTCTTTCTTTTTTTTTATCAATGCTCCTCAGTTTCGGTTTCGATTTTGGTCTCTGAAATGTTTTTGTATCTTTCGCCGTTTTTGCCTTTTATTTTTGCGGTTGCCGACACGCGCGTATCTGACCCGTTGCCGTTGAGTGTTTGCCGCGGACTAACGCCAACACGTAATTCGGCACGTAAACGCTTACGTTGCGTTGCATGTCGAACCGCCAACGCATCGTAACCAGACAGCCAACCGACTGTTGAAGATTCTGATTCTGGTTAACAGCTCATTACTGTAACTATATTTGCGGTGACTGTGCTCAACTGATAATTTGTATACTATTTTTACAATTTTGATAAATCAATTTTTAGTTCATTTCAATTTTTCATTTTTATATTAAGTCAGTCTTTAATTAATAATATTTATTGCAATTAAAGCATCTTTAACACAAACTGTTCACATTTCATGTTAAACTCAAAATGGTCATGTTAAACTCACAATGGCACTGCTAGCATCTGCTTAGGACAAAATGTAAGCGGTTCGAGTTCGATGTCTCGGTTCGATGTTGCACGCTGCCCGCCTTATACGTATAAGATCAGATGGCTGCTGCCAAAAATTCAAATGCATTATACAATTTGAATAGAAAGTGCGCGAAATTTAGCGCAAAACATTTTTAATTTATGTTTTTTCCAAACTGTTATTGGCAAACATAACTATGTGACTGATTTAGGGTTTTCATTTTACTATTAAATCTTTTGGAAAACACTTTAAGTAATGTGAGCACCAATTGGAATACTACCAATGAAGTATTGGGTCTAGTAATGTTCTATAATGCATTATCATTTAGTGGAAGTAGCAAGCACATCGACTCGCGATCAAGTCAAGGGGACTCTTAATAGTTTTGGTAACTTTGTTTTTAATTAAACAATTTTCATATTACAATAATATTATTATTTGTGTATTCGATATTATTTGTAATGTCAATTGAACTATTGGTATTATTATGTAATCCTAAGAAATTTAATTTTCAACCGATTCCTTTCAGGACTTTTCTATTTTTCCTAAGTACTCAAACAATTTTACTACAAATCTAAAAAAGGTTCAACAATGATGGTATGCAAATGAAATGACAGACAACAAATGGTATAGAACAAATTATATTTCAAATGAATTATGATTGACAAATATAATTTTATCACCAAAGAACTTACGGCGTCCGATTGCAATAAAAGAATGTCTAGATTATCACATTGATTAGAAAAGCACGGCAAACGTTCTGACGTAATAAAGTCAAACGATAATTATGTTATCTTGAAGGTGTTGACCCATTCACTCTGCGATTGCAATTAAATAATTTAGCAAGTGCTACGAGCTATTTAAGCGATTTCCCACTAGCGTTGTCAGCAGAGATAAGAAAACTGCAAAAAAGTAGTAACAAACGGAATTAACTTAAATAGATTAGAATTTATAGAAGCTGCAAATTATTGATCAAATACGAAAATTATTAGAATCCCTTTGAGTCAGACATATGACGCATTAATATCTCTATATGTATGTATGTGTATATATTTTTTTTTTTTTTGGAGCATTGCAAGTCATCATACTTCTGTTTTTTTGGGTGGCAAGTTAAGAAAGCAGCTAGCTGTGACTTTAATTTGGTTTTAGTTGATGTTATTGTTGCTGCTCAAGTTTGTTGTTGTTTTATGGTTAGCCAACGAAAACGAAAACATTTAGTTGACACACACACACACACACTCGTACAGACACACATACAGACGGAGCTAGGCAAAGCGAGTTGGTAACTCGACTTTTTCCCATGATTATTTGCTTTATTGTCAAATGTCAAGCCCAGCAAAACAGCAGCGCGGCAAACAGAAGGAGACCGCGACTCAGGTGGAGTTCGAGAGCTCGAGTTGGAGCTGAAACTGGAAGTCGTGTAAACTTAACGTTTTCTCAATGTGGTTGTTGTTGCTGTTGCTCTTGCTGTTGCTTTTTACCAGTTACCAGTTACCAGTTGCTGCTAATGCTGTTATTGTTGTTATAATTGTTGTTGCCGCTGCCGTTGTTGTTGATGTTGTTGTTGTCAAAACAAAGCTTCCACTTGTTCTACGCAGCGCGCATAACAATAAAAGAGGCAACAGCGGACAGCGGGAAGTGTGTGTATGTGTGTGTGTGTGTGTGAGTGTGGAGCACAAAAGGAGGGGGGAAGATATAAAAAGCGTAGCACAAAAAGATGTCGTCGCCCCAAACGGCGCTCTGACAAGTGCGGCAATTGTAAAACAAACCTCATCTCGAAACTCCAACTCAACTCTAGCTCAACCTCAATGTTGTTTGGCACCTGCACCTCAGAGCGTGTGGAGGGCCGGGCCAACAAAAGTGGGCAAAGTCGGCCAAAAGAGGCGTCATTTTACTCACTCAGCTCAAGGTTGAGAGTTTCTGGCGAATCAGCGATATAAGTCAATCGCAGATAATGCTTATCACACTTCACGTCGATCTAACAAACATAAACAATCGAGTATCGATGACGTAATTTGCGGTAATTAACAACATAAAAAGGGAAAAAACGTATTTTATTCATTGTCTTTAACAGAAGAAATGTTTTATTTATTTAATGTTTGATGTGAAACATTTTTAACAGCTAAAAGAATTCAAAAATTAGGAACTTCATTTCTTAATTCTATAAGTAGTCTTTGGGATTCTCTTAGAATACCCATTTTAGGAACAAAAGAAGGAGAATATAATATGTCCAATAATATAAGAAATAATTACTAACGAATAATAATAAAGATTATGATCTATTATTAAAAATTATAATTACATTAACATTAAAATTAATAATTGTAACAAAAACAGTTATCAAGAAAGAAAAAAACTAAATTAGAGAAGAGATTAATAATAATAATAATAATAATAATAATAATAATAATAATAATAATAATAATAATAATAATAATAATAATAATAATAATAATAATAATAATAATAATAATAATAATAATAATAATAATAATATATATATAATAATAATATATAATAATAATAATAATAATAATAATCATAATAATAATAATAATAATAATAATAATAATAATAATAATAATAATAACTTCGAGGGTTACCTATTTACAAAGATATCTAAGATATACACTATATATTATATATAATTTTAATCAATATGTTCTAACTAATTAATCAGGTTTGCAAATTTCTTATCGAATTTTTAGTGAGCAGTAGCAGTCGATGACTCTCTGATTGTTGGCGTACGTGTTTTATAAATGAAATTTGAATTGAACAGGCAATCACGAGTGACGTTGCTAGTCGCCGGTCTATATAATCTTATCGGTTAAAGGCTACTATTTTTAGCGTTAGAGTGACGCGAGGTTGCGGAAACGGATGTGGAGCTTCGCTGGGGGGAAAGTGGAAGTGGAAGTGGCAACAGCGTCGTCAGCACCTGTCGTTTTTTGGTGGGCGCAGTTCAAACAGGTAGAAGAAGAAGAAGCAGCCGCAGAAGAAGAAGGTACAAGACGAATGAATGAGTGAGTGCGAGTGTGAGTGCGAGTGTTTGAAAAGCTGCAAAACCAAACAATCAAAGAGCATTGTTTGCCACGCGAGGCTGAGACTGGGAATCAACTAAGAACTGAACTGAAAAAACTCAGCTGAGAGTTTTGCGGAAGTGCAGGAAATACTCCTCGAACTCTCGTGGACCTCAACCTCAAAGTGCGCGCATAAACAAGCTGCTCAATCCCGACACACACACATACACAAATACAGGCCAAATACAGGAGGAAGCAGAGAGCAGGGAACTGAGAACTGAGAACCTGGCACACAGAGCAGACGGTAGAACGATAGACAACGACAAAAGACAAACGACAGCGACAACAGCTGCCAAGCGCAGCGTCATTGCATCATCAACAAACACACACACATACGGTCACACACACACACAGTCGCATAGCGAGACACACCAAGAAATTAGAACAACAATAACAACAACAGTCGAACGCACCACTGAAAACCCACAACAATAACAAACATACAAAAACAAATTTTCCAAAAAGCAATTTTCAAATACGGCGACGTCGACTGCGCTGTCAACGTCAACGTCAGCGACAAGCGATTTTTATTCTCATTTTTTTTTGGAAAGGAACCAAAGAAAATATGTAATGTAAATTAAATGGCCAAAAGCAAAAACAACAATTCAGTCGAGTTGACGCGATTTGAGTTCTCTTTATTTGTACAGCAAGTGGTTAAAAGCCAAAACAATAACAAAAGCAAAATACCAAAACTACGCAAATGTTTGTGTAATTTTCTTAAATGACTTTTCACACAAACACAAACTATAGGAAAAGAATGAGTAGCCAAGTTGAAGGTGTAATTCTTGAGTTGGAAATAAGCTCTAAGCTGAAACATCTGCATTGAAATGAGAAAAAGAAGTAGTAAAATAACAACTAAACAAAAAATTATTAAAAAAAAAATTGTTGTTATAATTAAATGAATTTAAAAAAAAATATATATAAATATAATAATAAAAAAATAATAAAACAAGTAAGAAAGTTACAGTCGAGTGTGCTCGACTGTGAGATACCCGCTACCCATTTTTAATAAGGGCAAAATATTGCGGTATTATTTTCAAAATATACCGAAAATACTAAAAAAATACTAAAAATATACCAAATGGTCTGTTTGCTATATCAATATAGTACCGCATTCAAAATATACCATAGACGGCTCAATATACCAGATTGTCAGCCAAAGCAACTAAGACCCTTAGTAAATAGGCGTTTTTGCCCATACAAAAGTATTTCTTTAATAACTTCCACAATTTTTATCTGATCGCAACCAAATTTTCAGGAATCATAACTACTATAATTATTATTGTATATACCAAAATTCGTAACTTTAGCTTTAAAATTACGCTTGTTATTCGATTTTTTTGATTTGCGGGGGCGGAAGTAGGCGTGGCAAAAATTTGAAACAAACTTGATCTGCGTGCAAACATAACAAATGCTGTCGAAAAAAAATTATAGCTCTATCTCTTACAGTCTCTGAGATCTAGGTGTTCATACGGACAGACGGACAGACACACAGACGGACAGACACACAGACGGACAGACGGACAGACGGACATGGCTAGATCGTCTCGGCTGTTGACGCTGATCAAGAATATATATACTTTATAGGGTCGGAGATGCCTCCTTCTACCTGTTACATACATTTCCTGTCGGCACAAAGTTATAATACCCTTCTACCCTATGGGTAGCGGGTATAAAAATATGAAATATAGTAATAATAGAAATATAAAGTCAGTAAAATACAGATCTCATTAATATTATATTAAATATTATATTAAAATGCATTGTTATAGATTGTTGGTACATACAATAACTACTATAGTAGTTATGATTCCTGAAAATTTGGTTGCGATCAGATAAAAATTGTGGAAGTTATTAAAGAAATACTTTTGTATGGGCAAAAACGCCTATTTACTAAGGGTCTTAGTTGCTTTGGCTGACAATCTGGTATATTGAGCCGTCTATGGTATATTTTGAATGCGGTACTATATTGATATAGCAAACAGACCATTTGGTATATTTTTAGTATTTTTTTAGTATTTTCGGTATATTTTGAAAATAATACCGCAATATTTTGCCCTTATTAAAAATGGGTAGCGGGTATCTCACAGTCGAGCACACTCGACTGTAACTTTCTTACTTGTTTATAATAGGTCTTTTTTTTTATGCCTGAAATATTAAGTATAATAACTATTTGAACCCTTACTAAATAAAATAAAGATATTTTGTTTGCAAGCAGTTTAAAATAACTAAGGAAATCCGCTGGTTATGTAATAAATCTATTTGAACACTTTCTAGTCGACGATAAGGTTCCTCATGACAGTGATTAAATAATGATATCATTTTGGATCTTAGTCATCAATCCGCACAATTAAAAATCTATTCGCAGGCGCCAGTTTGCAATTTTTATCACCTGACTTTTGATAAAAGAGAGCAAAGTTTACAACGTTTGGACACTTGCTGGCTGCGTGATTGTTTGAGTTGCGTAACTTAAATTCTTTCCCGCTGATCAGTTCTATTATTTACTGGTAAGTTGTCTATCTCTTTTACTGATCAGTTCTCTATCTCTTTCGCTGGTCAGTTGTTTGTCTTTTTCGCTGACTGTAATTACAATGAAAGTAAATGAGATTCAAATTTGTTGCTAGTTGCAAGTTGCTGTTGCACTTGTTGATGTGCATTCGCACAGTGCAACTTCAACGAACGTCAGGTAACCCAAGACAACAAACAGTCAGCGCCGTTATTGCTTGTCGCTCTCTCCCCACCTCTTCTTTGCCCCTTCCCAGTCTTAACACAACTGTTGCCACAAAACTACAGCACTCTTTTTTTTTTTTTTTGTTACTCGGCTGTCTCCGGGTGCCACCCTTGCGATCATCAGCGGCCACAGCCACTAAATTGTGTTAAAACCTTTGCCAGCCAAACTACAGAACGCAGAAACCTCAAGATCTCTGGCCAGAGATAAGCTCGCCTCTCTTCCCTCGCTCTCTCTCTCTCTCACTGGGCTGGAGCTGGGGTGCGAGAATGAAACGGAACGGATCGGAACGAAGCCAACTGAACTTGGTGCAATCTTCCGCATTATGAGTAGCAAACACCGAACAGCAACAGTCAAGTCCAAGTCAGCAGCTCTTTCGGTGAGGAAATGGAAATGAAAATGCACTTGGCTTACAGAGTGAGAAAGAGTGAGAGGGAGAAGAGGGAAGGGGGCTCCATTCAGGTTGTTAGCGGCGACATGTGGCCAGGTCTGAGCCTCTGCCCGAGTCTTGGGTCTGTTACTGAGCCGGGGCTCTAATTTCAATTGGGTTTCGTGGTCGTGGAAATTATTCAACAGTGCTAAGTACGCTCTGAGCTCTGAGACTGACTTTGACTCTGGGAGTAAAACGAAAAAAAAAAAAAAAAAACTGCAGAGCACCCACGCGTGACGTGACTCTTTGGTTTGACTTTCTGCTACCTCTATATAGTAGTAGTAGTATACTACTTTAGCTCTACCTGAGCCGCTTCCGTAAAAAGTTGCCGCCGCTGCCGCTGACTTTTCCCCTCCCCAGCTGCTGCCATGACTGACTGACTGACTGACGTCCACTTGCGGTCGGTTGCCGCTCTTCAAGTGCATTGAAGCAAACTGAAGGCTATTTTTCAACTTCAAATGTTTGCTAAATGACTTTTGATGATTTGTGGCGAGCTCAAACCCCGAGGGTTGAGCCCTTTTTCGGGATGGGGGGGGCGCAAAATAAATTAATGAATGTATTTACTTAATATCACTTCGAACCTTTCGAGTGTTGACTTGCCGTCTAATTGGGCCGCATCGATGAGGCATACAAAATGGAATTTGTTTCCCAGAAAAAATGCATTTCTTACTCTTCAGTACTTCAGTACTTCAGCACTGACCAATCTACTAACAATCTAATAAGCACGCCAGACTTATCAAGTGCTTGTAAAGTGTGATAACACAATGTCTAAAGCAAATAACACTTGTTAAACGAATTTTGATAACTGGCACACATTAAGATACGCAACGGTATCAAAGAAATATAATATAATCGCATAAAGTACTTCCGTTTTTCGTTTGGCATTCCATATATGACGTATAAAGCTTGAGGTATTTATAACGCACTTCTATCTAATCTATTCTATTGTTATATTTTATTAACACTCTTCAAGCGTTTAATATTGTTTCCGTCACTGACCCACAGCAATCGTTAGAATTATTAAATTGTCTTATGACTAATTGATAAGCATTTAATACTTTGATTTGACACCTTGAAATTCCAAAGTTGACAACGAAAGGAGTTTGACCCCGTTTCTTCATCTTTCTCTGATAATGAAATGTCTGAAGATTCAAAGTTTTGACATTTTTGGCAAACTGAAGTGTGGACTAAGCAGGAGGGGAAGGGGGGGAGACAACACAGAGAGGAGGCTGAAGCTGACACGTGCATTGCAGATAATCAGCGTTCGTCGTGTCTAGGCCTAAAAATAAACTCCATGTAATTAGCCCCGCCAAGTGTCGGCGGTGTTGGCTTTTACTCTTAATACTCGCGTTTCCATACACTGTCTGCTTTCCAAAGGTATAACAACTCCCTCATTTAGAATGTGACTAGAGTGCATATGAGAATGAACATAGTTTCCTTTTAAACTTAAACTTAAGATTGAAACAAGCTATTATATAAATACAATATTTTAGTTTAAAAATGCGACAAACGTATTTAATATATTATTTTAAAATCGTAAAATGTGAATTTTCTTCTGATTAAAATATAATATTATAGCTCCAACTTTCCACTTCTTAAAATATTTATTATATTTTTATTATAAAATAATTCAGTTTTATTTTAAAATATAAATAAATTATATTTTATTTTAAAATTCTAAATTTCCACTTTTTAAATATATATTATACATCAATACTATTTTATTTGAAATAAGAATATATTAAATATCTTTAGATTTTTTAAATCAAAATTCAAATATAAGTGTGGCAAATGTAGTTATATAAAATATTAATTCCATAGAAAAAATTAAAGAGAAAACTCATTTTAATATTACAGTTTTTAACATAAACAAATATAAATGCCAAGAAAAACAATGAATTCTTTGGTTGAATGTTGCCAAATATTTTGCGCATTTCTGAAATGTTAAAAAAAATCAAATTATGGCATGAAATAACAAAAAATACTTCAATAACTTTATCTTCCCATTAAAGTTTCTTTTTTCAAACTCTATCAATCTTTCTGTATTATGCCAACTAAATTGACCGCTGAATTTATGAAATATTTGGCAAATTTCACATAGTTAGAGTATGTAGAATTTCATGCTCATATCGTTCGTTGTTTTTGTTGGTGCAAATTTCGTGCCTTTCCAGTTGCTGTGCTGTGCTGTGCGCTGTCTGGAGCAAAAATAGCCAAAAACGCGGCGAGTCGCGACAGGCGATGGATGGGCTATAAATAAGGCGAACGCAGACTGAACTCAACTGGGAAGAACTAACTGCAATTCGCATTCGGGTCGAGTTGAAAGTATTTAGTGGTTCTTTAGCTTAAGCATAGAGTTCTACACTCGCTTCACTCTTCACTCTCTACTCTAGACTGTAGACTGACTCACCAGCTACACAAAGCTGAAATGCTCAACTAATATTTCAATTAGGAGAAACGCTCAAAGCGAGAAAGAGAGCGAGAGACGGAGAGGAAGGAAGGGTGAAGAAAAAAAGGAGAGTCTAAAAAGCAATAGCCAAGTTGATGACATGCCCAACGTTAATAAAAAGCGGCAGAAATGTGCCAGAAGAGCAGGGCGAAATAAATTCCATGGGACCCTAGGTGGTCGAATATTTTAACACTACCGGGCACTGAGTTGCCTCCAGTCTACACTCTACACAGTCTACACAGTCTACAGTCCTACATACAGCATCGAACATTCAACATTCAACAGTATCTGTGCTCATCGAAGACCCTAAGATGTAGAAGACAGTGGCAATCTGTGGCGCTGGCGTCTGCCTTTTAATGTAGAAAACTAGTCGAGGCGCATAATTTACGACAGCGTCTGCCAAGGATCACATCAGGGGGAGGCGGCAGAGAGGCGGCGAGGAGGTGAGGGAAGCAAAGGGAAACAGCGGCGTTGACTTGACTTATCAATTTCACGGGAATCCAATCGATTTTTATATGAGAGCGCGCAGATAAACCGCAAAAATCAAGCAATAAAATCGCTGCCCAAGCAAAAGAAACAAAACAAAACCAAAAAAATAAAAGAAGACAACAACAAAGCACTAAAGTGAGGCAGAGCCGCGGTGCAAAATGAAGAGCAGCCACAGAGGCTGACAATGAGACAAGACAGAGAGAGGGAGAGTTGAGGGGAAAGAGAGACAGAGACAGAAACTGTGGCACACACAGAGTGAGAGAGGAGCAAAAGGAAAATACCAAAACGGCAATAAATGGTGTTGATATCCCGCGAAGCGTGTGAAGACGCTAACGATGCCGCCAAAACTTGTTAACCACAAAAATTATTGCATGAGATGAAATAAATTAAGGTGGCGGCGTCGACTGCAGCAGCAGCTCCAGCAGCAGCAGCAGCTCGAGACTCGAGTCCATTTCAGGCCAGTCTGAAAACTATTCACATTGCTTCCTATTGCTCGCATCCTTGCGCCGACGGCGACAGCGATGACGACGACGTCGACGACGACGACGACGGCAACTCTCCAGCCAGGCGTTCAGGCCGCCAGTGGCGACGTCGCCGTCGCCGTCTCCGTCGCCTTCTCCATTTGCGTCTTCAGCGTTGCCATCGTCATCGTCTGTTGCTGCTACATTTGTTGTTGTTCCTTCTGCTGCTGCGGCTGCTGCTGCCTCTTGTTGTGTTGTTGTGTGTACTTTGGGTGAAATGAAATGACAGACACGGCGCAAGATGCAAATTTACCTATGGAATGCTGATTAGACCATAAAGAATCTGGAGCACACTACGCCAGCAGTTAAAGCTCATCAAGTAAATCGATTTTATGTGAAGTAACTTCTCTTTATTAACATATATAACATATACCCTTTATGAGCTTTATATATAAGAGATTGCATAAAGATGAATTTTCAGCTAAAAATTAAATTAAGTTAACATAAACATATAATCAAAATCTTGTTTTCTTTAAGTTTACATATTTTTACTGTGCTTTAAAACTAAAAGAAATTTTCTATTTATAAACAGAAAGAAAAAAATCTAGATTGAAGAATAGATTGCTAATCTTGACTTAAGATTTTGCCTTCTTGGTTCAATTTTGAGACTTACCCATTCTTGAAACAAAACTGTTATTGACTTGCTTGTTTAAAATTAAAATTGAATTAAAGATATTATTCGCTAAGAGCTTTTAAGTTCTTTTTTTAAAATTATTATTTTAATACTATACTATTTTTTCATAAAAAATATATATTTTCATTTGGTTTAACACTTGCTTGCCCAATTTCATTATATTTTTCATGCGACATAAATGTTTTCTTATTATAATTATATTTGCTGAATTCTAATTGAAATAATTTAATTTACATTTAGTTACTACATTTATTAACTGCCCCTATTTCATATTATAATGCTGTTTCTATTTATTTTTCAATTTTATTGCCGAATTTGTTGTCTCAATTTTATTACATGTTATATTTCTTTACGATAAATTTAATAATATTTTATTAAGTGCACTAAATCGCACACATTTACTGAAATTATTATATATTTTAGATAAATATTTATGTATTTTTTTCAAATTTTTATAATGACTGTATTTTATTTGATATTTATTTTATATTTTTATTTATTTATTTAGAATTTCTTATGTTTCTCTTTATATTTCAGAGTCAAATACGCTAAACATGTGTTACATTTACAAATGCCTACTCGAAAATCAAGTATACGCAAGGTAACCCCTCAATTAGCTTATTAGCAAAAACTTGATACATCATGGCTCAAGGGTAGCGCGCTGTTCAAGTGATTGCAACCGAGTGTTGCAACATTCGTATGCGGCACAACATTTGCAGTGACCAACGTAAAGCTCTTTCAGCTGCCCCTCATCTTTCCCCTCTCTCTCTCTCTCACCACTCTCTTCCCGCCTGCCATGCAAAACACAGCTGCCCTCTCCTGCGCTCTCTCTGCAGTTGCTTGTGTTTTTGTTGTGCTCTCACAGCAGTCGGCTGTCTCCCCATTGCTTGCCCCCTCGCTCCCTTCTCTTCCCGTTGCCTTTGCCCTTCTGCAACGCTGCCCACTCTGCAACGACGATGACGACGACGACGACGACGGCGGCGGCGCTGCCGTTTTAGCAACATTGCAATCATCTGAAAATTCCATTCCAATCAAATTAAAAACTGGCGTCTACCTTTTTATCATTTTCTTATCAGATCTCAAGATCTGCCGCAGCGATGCCTTTTGCTGTGCGCCTTTTATACACGAGTTGGCCACATACTCAACGAGTGTGTGTGCGATTGTGTGTGTGTGTGTGGATGGGGTCTGCTGTTCGTTCTGGCTATGGGCAGCAGTTGCTTCACTGGCACTGGACCCAGACACGGCGGACAGACGGCGGCGGACTGTGGTGCGACTCTTTTGGTTTTTTTTTTTTTCCTTGCTGTTTTTCGTTTTTTATATAATAAGCAGATCTTTGTCCCAAAGAAACCGTGGCCATAATATATCAATATAAACGCAGACACACACACATACACACACAACAACAGAGAGTTGAGCGCCTGGGAAGCAAAGCACATTCATGGCTCGCACTGTAGCTGGACATTGACTTCGTCTTCGTCTTCGTTTTCGACTGCGACTTCGACTGCGAAGAGGTTGCTGCGGGGGCAGGCTAAAGTGCTGACGATGCCGAACCGACGATGAAATCCATTAGTTTTGCACCTTTGCAACATGTTGCAGCATCGCATCGTCGAAGTCGTTGAGTCGCCGAAAATGTTTGGCTGGCCACATTGGCCATCGACCGCAAATTGGTAAAAATTAACACGCTGTTGCTTTTGCTCTTGACCAAAAACGGTCACCAGCGAAGCCCATTTTGCTTTTAGGCGTCTGTCGCCAAAATTCCTTTCATGACAACGCGAACGTGAACGCGAACTCCTAACCTGCCTCCTCCTCTGCTGCTGTTGCATGTGCCACATTGGCCATTTCATACTTCAATTTAATAAATTAATTGGCTGCGGCTCGTTTGCCATTTTCAGCGCAACAAAAGTGGCAGCTTTGTGTGATTTTGAAATGCACCAAAGTTCACACAAGCTGATAAAACTATAAAGAAATCTTAGTACTAACATACACAGAAAAAAATAATGTGCTAAAATCAAGAAATATAGTACATCGATTTTTGATACGTACAATAATAATTATAGTCTTTATGCTTTCTGAAAATTTGGCTGTGATCAAATGAAATTGTGAAAAGAAATACTTTTGTATGGAAAGCAAGTAAGAAAGCTAGAGTCGAGTGTGTTCGACTGTTATATACCCGCTAACCATTTTAAGTAAATGCAAAATATTGCGGTATTAACTTTAAAAAATACTAAATTTATATACCACAACAATTTTAAATCTAGTGTATTTTGTATTCTGGGGTACATTTTAAATGTAGTACCAAATATAGACATTGGTATATTTTTTGTATTGTTGCGGTATATTAATTTAGTACATTTTAAAATTAATACCATACACTTTTGCGTAGCGGGTATTTAACAGTCGAGCAGTATTCTTATTTTTTCATTTTATTTTTAATTTAGTTTCCCTTTTCCTATTACTTAGCTTTTTTGTTAATGATAATATTATTTACTTTTTATTTTCATTTTTTTATTACTTATCTTAGGTGTTAATGATTTCATTTTTGGCCACCCAATTGCCAATGTTCAAGCCGTTGCTTCCCTCGTTATCTTTCACACTTCGATTTCAGGTCGCAACTTGGACGTCGTCTTTAACTCCATCTCCAACTTGTTCTCCTACTCATTCTCGCGTTTCTCATTCTCTCAGGCTCTGCTCGGCTTATCGCTTTAATCTCTTCTGACAGTGATTATTGCTGTTTGCGGATTGTGCAATTGATGTGCGAACTTCGACACCAGTTGAAAGAGAAGCAAAAAAAAAAGGGAAACAGAATCAGAATCAGAATACGTATGTGAAAAAGCAGCAGCACATACAATTTAAAGAGAGGGAGAGGGAGGAGTGAAGACCGCTACCATCTTGGCCTGTCAGCGCCAGGAGCAGCAGCCGCTTTTGCAGTCTCTATTTACAGCAGGGCGGCATCGCTTTTAGCACCCAAATATGATGTCATGGCCGCGGCCTTAGTTGCAGAGACTGACTTCAATTCTCAGACGCAGAAGAGTCTGCTCTTGCTCTGCTCTGGCTGCTGCTGTAAGTCGAAACCCCAAAAAGGGCAATTTTTGAAATCATACGCCAAACATGGCGCGACATAACTGCAGAGAGCTGCTCCCAGATAGCTTGGGGAGCAAAGCTTGGAGTAGCTAGCCTGGCCTGGACTGGATTGGCCTGGCCAACAACTGAGCATTGTTCTTTGCACTGTCGCTTTCGCACTTCACAAAGGGGAGATAGAGTTCAATTTGGTTTTCTGTCTTCTGCATTCGAAACAAAAGACTTAAGCAACGAACTTGCCTGCGAGCTTCAATTTTTTTTGCTGCCACTGCCGCTGCAGCTGAGCTCTTTGCTGCCGCTGCTGCTGTTGCAGTGAGAGTATTTTGGACCCAAAAAGGTGTCGCTGATTGTCTTTTAAGAGACGGCATCGGCGGCGCCGCCATCGCACCAAGGAGCGCGCGTTGACAGTTGTTGTGATTGTGATTGTTGTTGCCGTTTTGGCCGATCAAGCTGCCACAGCTTCGGCCACAGCAGAACTCTGTTGCATTGTTGCTGCCGTCTGGAATGTGACCGTCGCCTCCTTATGCCGGTGCATTCAATCGAATTCAATTGTTTTTGGCAGTCACAACGCAACAGAAAAACACAACAAAACCAAAAAAACCGAAACGAGGCAACAAAAAATAAGAATAAAATCAAACGAAACCACCAACAAAAATTGCAAAACACTCGGCCGCATTCCCACACAGATCAACACACTTCTCGGGCGTTAAGAGGGGGCGGTGCAGGGAGCTTGTGTCTTGTGCTGCGGAGTCGTGGCCAATATCCACCCAGAAGTGAGACTTTGAAGTGTGTTTTGGGCTGTGTAAAGTCGTTTTTTTTTTTGCCTGAGTGTGCGGTAGCTGCTGCCATAATCAGGCTGACCAGCCTCCTTCAATCTTTTGCTCTTTAGCTCGCTCGCTCGCTGGCTGGCTGGCTGGCGCTTAAAACCTCAAGCGATAATCGCGCATCAATTCGTTTTATAATGATGACGAGCATCCGCGCACTGGCCACGACTCCAACACTGAGTCCGACTCCGACTTCAGCTCCAACTTCAACTGCAACTGCGGAGTCGACGCCAGCATCGATGCTGGTGGCAAGTTTATCTAATGCCGGCGATCTCCATGCCCAGCGCCAAGTGTGAGCTCAGCCAATTGGTTGCCGCAGTTCGCTCAATTCGCAGTGCCCCCTTTGGGGACCTTGAGCATTTTAGAAGACGCTGTTTGCCAGGCCAGATCGATGATTTGGTTCCTCAAACAGCAAGTCTATTTGCTAAGCTAAAGATTTGGTAACAAATGCCAAGAACTATTCTACTTTTGATAGTGAAAGTTTCTAGCAAAGCGATAAGCGTTTTTAATGTAAAATAAATGCGCAGAATTTTACCGGATAAAAAGATTATAAATTATAAATTGGAATTGTAAATTGTAAATTAAACTAACAACTTTTTATTAAATTGTCAGCAACACTTTCAATAAACATATTTTTGCAATTTAAACTCAATGCAGAGCTTGGAAAATTAATTTAAAAATCATATATCTAAACAGCTTAATGATAACATACATGTGTACGCATTATGTTTTATACATTTAACAATGTATAATGTACTGGCTACTAAATATATTGGACAATATTTTTCACAATTTTTTTCGAGACTATACAATTTTGGAGTATTTCCCTAGACAACCAATTTGATATTTTAAGAGCAATATTGTTATAACAACGATTTAAATGGCTTCTTTATCAATTTATCAATTTCAAAATAAAGAATATAGTAATCAATGAAAATTAATAAGCAATATAAATATAATTCTCCCTTTTATTTTTGCGCATTCAGTATGCAAATTTCACACATTGTGACTAAACATACAATAAAATTTTGTCTGCATTTTCCAATGTTAAATAGGAATTTCTTTGACATAATTATTGACTTCATTGTTAGGATTTTCAGTTGAAAGAACACTGCAAAAAATATCAATAAATTTGGAACAACTGCGACTACTCTCTACTAAAGCATTTTGCTGAAAGAAAAGTGAAGAGTTGAAAAAAATTTCAGTAAATTCTCTACTTAAGCTTATTTCCACGATGTGCTAGTAACAAAGAGTATCTAAACTTTGTTATGTTCTTCTGCTTTAGCTTGCCATGCTGCCCTGTTGTTGTTGCGTCATTAAAAGTTGCCGGCACCAAGTGGCCAGCCAGGCAGCCAGCCGGGCAGACAGAACGGCAACCAGTCCTTGTCCACAGCAGCATCTTCAGTGTCTGCCTTGCCTTTGATCCCCTTCCACAATCCCCGTTCTCTCCACTCTCTTCTTCCACTGGTGTGCAAGTGGCAATAGAAATCATTAGCAGCATTGACGGCGGCATCTTGCTGTTGGCTGCTGCTTGCTGCTTGCTGCTCGATTCCCTCTGACTGCCTTGCTTGGGTTGGTTGTTTGTTGTTGGTTGGCTATAATCTAATCTGCGGTTACGGGGGCTGCTCTCTGGCGCTCGCGTTTGGCTACCTCTTCTGTTGATTTCTGTTGATTTAAAGCGCTGATTACTAATTTTATTAATTTTTCAACGACCCAGCTCCAACTCCAACTTCAGCTCCAGCTCTGACTGCGGCTCTGGGCTATTGAATGTTTATCTTGTTGTTGTTGTTGTCGGAGGGTTTTCTGTTTTGTTTTTGGTTTTTTTTGGCTTTAGGTGGCTGTTGTCGCTATTGATTTAGTTGATGTCTTTATGAAGCATTTGAAACACGACACTTTATTTTTTCAAGCTGGAGAGATACTGAAATTAAAAGTGATTTCATTTAACGGTAAGATGAGGCGCAGAGGCGCCTTTTGAAGTGGCATCGAATGATTGCCCAGGCTCCCAGGCAAATCCAACTGCATTCCTTAAAAGAGAGAGGGGAGGCAAGGATAAGAAGGAGCAGGAGCAGCTGGCTTAAGTTGATGCTGTCTGCTCTGTAGCTGGTCTTAACCCCTTGATGACCCTCAAAACGGTGTTAATCAGATCATTTACACAAACGACACGCACGTCTCGAAATTAGCAGCTGTGTCTTCTGACCCTGACCTACAAGTGGGAAGTGGGACCACCAGTTAACAGCTAGGATGGCTAATAGAACCGAGTGTGCTAGTGTGTGTGCAACCCTTAGACAAATTCAAAAGCAATTCTCACACACACGCAACTCACTAAATATGAATCAATGTCAGGGGCAGAAGGCAAAGCGTGCGGCACAAAGACGCAGCTTGCTGCACGGGACAGGACAGGACACCATCAGGAGTCTAGGCTACCGAAAGGAGGGAGGGAGACAAATTGAATGCAAACAACAACAAGAGGCAAACAAACTAATTCCAAGAACACACACACACACACAGAGGCCAAGAAAGGAAACCAAATGAATGACTGAATGAATGAATGAAAAAAAAGTGAAAAAGAAAACCGAGAAATGAAAGAAGAAAGAACTCTGAGATCGCCAAGATCGTGTACGCAATATCAGCGGATAATTGAGCCTAATAGGATTTTAAGTGCACACACACACACGCACACTAAGTAAAGGTGTGTGTGTGTGTTGTCCCACTGTGCCTAACAACTGAGGAAGCTGCACGAGGATAACGGCTGACGACGGCCGATTGCGGACTGTCGACTGCCGATTTGACGATTTGAGAATTGTCGATTGAGAATTTGAGACTTTTGTGTTCTCTCTCTGTGTGTGTGTGTATGTGTGTGTGTGTTGTGTGGTAGGAGCAGAGAAATCCGTTCCGGTCATTAAACGCACCGCCCTCCGCTATGTGAGTGTCTATGTCTATGTCTCTAGACGGACGTCTGCAATGAGTCAGCTGACTTTGCTTTTTGTGTGTGCTGTTTGTGTTTGCTCTCGCCTGAGGTAAATTGTGCGTGTTGTGGCATGAAAATATCACTGGCAGAGCAGAGCGAGCAGAGTGAGCGCGTCAGGAAGCAAGGGAGAGATAAACAGGAAGAATGACCTGCTGCTTGGAACACAACACAATGGGACGCACGTCGTCAACGGTCGGTCAGAGACCAAAGCGAAAGCCAAAGCCAATACCAATACCAAAGCCATAGTCAGGGCCAACCTTAAACCCAAACTCATTGCGCCAGCAGCGCAAAACAGCGACTGCAACTGCAACGGCGACTGCGACGTCGACGTCGGCTTTTGACGCTCACACAGTCAGACAATTAGCGAGACAATGAGATTGAGATGCAGACGAGGCGGCTTTATGCCCCTTACCCTTACCTTTACCCTTAATAACAGACCAACTACAACTACATCTACAGCTATCTATAGAGCCTCCTGTACTCGTACTTACGCTGAGAGAAAATTTTCTTAAGACAATCGATGCAAATTACGTGGTGTTTGTACTTAAGGTTTAAAACGCATATTTTGTTAGTTAAAATTGAATTGATGCCTTCAATTAGCGATTAACTCGTTGAGGTATTCACAATTTATGTAATAATGTGGTAAACCATATATGTATATTAGGAAACATGTATACTACAAATACATATTGTTAAAATTCTAAAATGAATATCAACAAATAAGAAGATAAATATAAATCAAAATAAAAAGATTGCACACCTGATGAAATATATACATAAATAATATAATTCAGTATTTGGCAATTTAGAATGTATATTTATATTTCTTTAGCTTTTTAGCATACATTTGTTTTACTATGGTTTACTACCTAGTTGTTTTAAAAAAAGTCTATAATATATTTATATCAATAAAGTGGAAACTCTATTCTTAAATATATGTTTTTATTATCTAATCAAAATAAAATTTGTAGAATATATTCGAAATTTATTTCTTTATTATTGAAATAAAGATCGATTTACCAAACCAACTTATTGATGAATTCCACAAAATTTCAAAAGTTATTCTTCTTTTGCATAAAAGTAATATTATAAACAAATATACAAATGTATATTCTTGTATATTATATAGTTGTATATTCTCTGATATCAGTGTGTTCCTTTGGACAGACAGAGGATGACTTCACCGTCTCGGTTGTTACTTCTCAAAAACTTTATAATTTATATGTTCACAAATATATTTAAATTTTGTGGTTCTACTTGTTGTTTTATTTATACATTTTCGGTATTAAGTAAGTTGTTAAAATATTAATTGATGTCACTATAAAGATTTAATGGATAATTCGTTTAACAATTGCTGTCTATCCAAACTGCATTGAATTTTTCTCTAAGTGTAGACACGTCTCCTTCACTCACTCTCTCTCTCTTGGACTGTCTGTCTAGCTGTCTCTGCGTGTGTGTGTTCCGGCAACGGAAGCAGCAGCAGTCGAAGTAGCAGCAACAACGACTAGATAAAGTTGTCAGCTGATCACAGGTTGAAGGGCGTGGCCTGGGCAGTCATTACCCAACGCACGATGATGATGCGGCAATTACGAAGACAAAACTCGCATTAATTGAAGCCCAACCAAGAAGCTGCTGCTGCTGCTTCTGTTGCTGATGGCGAGTCCACAAAGTCGGCAGCAGAGTCTGCAAAGACTCCTAACAATGGGACAGTCTTTTGGGAGATTTATAGGCCAGAGAGAGCGAGAGACAATGAGGCGAGTTTAGAATTTCAGAAATGTGCAGACAGTCGCAGCGACATTCAATCAAAGCGAATGGCATGAGCTAATCCCCAAAATACCAATTGAAAACGTAAACGTTAACGAAAACGAAAACAAAGGAAATTCCACGACGAAGCAGCGAAGTTCGCAAACCGAAATTTATGCAGATGATTTATGTATGAAAGCATCAAACATCATCAAACTGAAGCAGAGTGACTCACAATGTGAATGTGAGTTTGAGTTGCGAGTTGCGAATTGAAACTAAGTTTACGATCGATGTTGCAACTATGAGGTTGGCCATAGTATAGCTTAAGTATAAGCCACACAATGTTGTGCTAAAAACCAAACAACTCAATTAAGCAGCATTCTCTCTCTCGCTCTCTCATCACTGTTGCTGTCTCTGCTGCCAGCTCATAAAATTTAATGACAACGCTTAATTATAAAATCAATAAGAGACGCCGCACACGCCGATCACTTCAGTCTCAGCCTCAGCTTCAACTTCAACTTGAACGCAGCAGGAAGAAGGCAAGAGAAGAGACAAGAGACTTGAGGTAGGATCCTCGCTGTCCATAAGTTTGTCAATTTATATGAGACACACACAGAAGAGCAGAGAGAAGTGTAGAGAAGGGAAGAGAGAGAGAGGCAGGCGAGAAACAGAAATCACGTTAAGCGCAATAAAAAGCGCGAAACATTTTAACGCGTCTCGGCGATAAAGTATCTGAAAACATTGCCCCGGACAATGTCCAATTGGGGCGCTAAGCTCTTCTCTCAACTCTCTTGAGTTGAAGTCCGTCCGACTCTGGGGGCATTATCTTAAGTAGTGTTGAGTTTGGCCACCCCGAGAGCAAGATGCGATATGGCGATAATTTGATCAAATTATGTCTCAATTAACGCTCAATCTCACGGATTGCGTTGCGTGTGTCTGAGCATTAATACTTACAATAACAACAACACCCAGACCGCTGGGAAATTGCAGTTTTCCAACCCTCCTAACAACTAATTGCTAATGAAAATATACCAATATTTTGCCAATGCTGTCCAAATATTATTGCGAAGAGAGGGGCGACGAAATCGATCGAGGGGTAGTTTAGGAAAAATTTCCATAAATAAATCGTAATTAAATTAAAACGCACAACAAATGAGAGCGCAAATCAAACAATGCAGTCAAACAATAATAAATAATGACAGGCCGAGAAAAAAAGGAGACGAGATGAAGAAGAGAAATCAAGACGCAGACAGAGGCAGGCAAAGGTAGAGGCAGAAGCAGAGGCAGAGGCAGAGGCAGGCAGCAAGGAGCAGGCGCTGGCATAAGGAGCAGCTGTCGCAATTTGTTGTGCACAATGGAGGACACAGCATCGACGACGACGACGACGAGCACACTTCCCGAGTGACCTTTTTCTTACTGTGTGTGTGTGTGTGTGTGTGTGTATTTTGTGGCAGGAGCCACGCTGAACTGGACTGGAGCAGGCATCCTTTTGCGCCACATGCGCCACGTGCTAAGTCGTTGATCCTGCCAATGTCAAGGCAAGCCAAGACAGAAGGAAACAGCACAAGACACAACAGCTGCCAGCTGCAGAGGAATAACAAGGCAACAAGGCAAGGCAAGGCAAGGAAGCAAAAGCAAACAGGACCTGCAATAGCACCTGCTCCTTGGCTGTGTTATTCCTCCACTGCTTCGGCTGTTTGTTGGGCGTGCTGTGCTCTCAATCAGAATGTCACTCCACGCGTTGCTGCTTCATTTTTTTTCCGTCATTCGTTTTTTTCTCTTCTCTTTTTTGGCAACAACAAATGAGCAACAAGGTGCCGAAAAACAAGCCTCCCAAAATAGTAGTTGGCAGCCACGTTTTTTCATTCCATTCCTTGTGTGTTTTTTTTGTCGGGGTTCTATCTTGGTGTGCGGCTAATTAATGAAGGTAGCCGCTTTATCAGCAAAACTGTCTGACGCCGGACCACACGAGAGTTGTACCCAAAAAAATGCGACTCACATTCTGTGCGATGACTCACAGCAGTCCAAAGAGAGAGAGTGAGAGAGAGAGAGAGAGTTAAGAACCCCTCGAACAAAAGTTTAGTGTGCGTTTTAGCACGTGGTTTTGTTGCAAGCTTGGTTGTTGCAGCTGCCTCTGCCTCTGCAACAAAGACACACCTGCACAGCTGCCCATTAGCCGCACTGATCGATAGCTTTGGCCAACTTGGCCAACGAGTTGATTCCGAACAACAACAACAACAACAACAGCAACAAAAAAGCCGCTTTATAATTTGAAAGGCACATCGTCCGCCTTGTGTCCGCCTTCTTGTCGCCAGCCTAACTGCATTTAACAGTTGCAGCAGCTGTCAGGACATGCAAGGGTTGTCCCTCTAGTTGTCCCCAGGACAACTCAAGGGCTTAGAGCCCAACAGCAGCAACAGCGACAGATACATATTTACTTCAATTAATTTAAGCTATCCATTATACTTAGCAAAGTCCTTTGGCAATTGAAAGGGTTGCCTTGTGGAGATAACCATCTGAATGCCAAGCTTACGATCCTGAACAATCAGCATATCTTAAATGTTATAGCTGCACTTTCTTTTCATTTTAGAAAGGCAGCTCCTTTTACTTTATTACAGGCCGGGCATACAAAGTGATCTTCAGTAATTCGTCTTAAGAATATAACAGAAAAGTTAATGTAGGACTTTGCTATTACTAATTTTAATTGTAAAAGAAATATAAAAACTATAAAATATCTTAATTAATAAAATTTCGTGTCCCTTTATCACTTTTGTATGATTCTAAAATTTTTCTAAACATTTTTTGAATATAAATCAAATTCAATAAAATGAGCTTACACTTAGATCATAATGAAGAATGGTTCGCGACAATTCTATTTACTGAACTATGAATAATTATAGGAATTTTGAATAATTCGAGAAATTTTGTAACCTACGGTCTTGTATTGAGAACTTGGAATTTTTAAGATTAATATTCTTAGTTTTAGTTTTAATATTTTATTCTAAAAGTGGTTCTACTTCTAGGGCAACATTTTAAAAATTAATTTTTATTTTATAATTTTTGAATATATATTTAATAGTTTATTCTGAATATTATTTGAGAGAGAAATAATAATTTTAGTAACTTTCCTAATATTTAATGAATATCTTAAAAATTTTCGGAAATTATTGATTTTTTTTTGTGGATTTCTGTTGTTTCTTAAACAATACTTAACGTAATTTCTAAAGTTTTCAAAACCTTATCATTATTAAATTATATTTCATTAAAATTCTGTTAATTTCTTAACATACTTTTTTCCTTTTGTATTAATTTAATCATTTTAATTACAGATTTTTTGTAGAAATGAATATTTCTTCATTATTGCGCACTTGCCAAACCTTAACTCTTATGCTCACTAGCTGATTAAGATTCCTTGTTGAACAGCAAGCAAAGTAAAGTTGTCGAAGGCAGTAAAAATGAACTGGAAGATGCCGAGAAGAGAACAAAGTAGTCAGAATTTATGGGTAAACTAAGTGATATATCTACTTATTAATAGGCTGCTCAGCCACTGCAAAAAGCTTCCCTCGCTCTCTCTTTCTCTCTGTGTGTGAATATTCATAGCATTTCATATTTGTCTACTCAGTTAAGGTGGCTGTTGCTGTGTAGTTGTTCTGGTTGTTGTTGCTGCTGCTGTTGCTGTTGGCTAACCGTGGCCAATGCCAATAAACAATAATTCCCATGACTGTCACTAAGGCGCAACGTACACAGCGACTTCCCAGACACTGCGACGACGTCGACGACAAAGGCGGTCGACTAGACTTGTGAACTACTCATGCCAGCAACAACTAAAACAACAACCACAGCAACAACAACCACAACAACAACCACAACAACAGCAGGTGAGATGTATTTGCTGCTGTGCCACACCGAAGCTGGTTTTTTTCCTCCTACTTGACGTTCATCATCATCATCGGACAGCAGCAGCAGCAACCACCGCAAGCATCAACAACATTTGCTATACACATCACCAACACAGCAACAGCAACAGCAACAGCAACTCTCTTTGACGACTCGTCTGCGGCGCAAAAGTTGTGGCAAAGTTGATCTGCGCTTGATCTTGTCATTAAACGCAGCAACGTAATGATGTTGCTGCCGCCAGCTGGCTTATTGAAATTTGTCTTGGCAGCATGTTGCAGCAACATGTTGTTATTGCCACTGCAGGCTACCAGTTTTTTTTTGTTCATAGTTGCTAAACAAAATAGGTGCACAATTTGCACACACTCTGCGCTTTTCCTATTTCCACGCACGGAATGCGGGCAGCAAGGCAGCCCGTCCTTGAGGCACAGCCTGTTGCAAGTGGCAAGCAGCAAGCAGCAAGTGGCAAGTTGCAAGCCTGCGTACATCGACGTCGTCATAGTAAATAACTTGTTATGGTCAAATATTTCAACGTTGCCTGCCATGACATGAGCAGCTTCAGCTTCTGCTTCAGCTTCAGTTGCAACTGCAGCTTGCAACTTTGTGGCAGCAAAAGAGGAGGTAGAAGGAGGCCTGTGCTTAGTCAAGTTGACAGCGCGCTAACTTGACTGAGGTTGTGGCTATGCAGCCTGGAGCAGCAACAGCTTCGATGCTTCTAAATATCTGTCTGCGGCATTTGTTGATAAGCATGCCACGGCCACAGAAGGTTGCCCCACACCAGACATCAGTCTGTCTGCAGTTGCTGCACCACCTCCTCCTCCAGCTCCTTCTTCAACTACTACTTGTTATTACACTAGACTGCACGGCGTCGCAGCACTCAGCTGCCTTCTCTTGCTCCTACTCCTTCTCTCTCTCTCTCTCTCTCTCTCTCTCTATCTCTCTCTGAACTGAGCTGAGCTGAGAAATGTCATCGCTGTCAACAGCAAGCTGCAGATCGCTTCGCTTACTAACTGTCTGATCTTCTCAGTCCGCCATCTGTCTTTGCTGCAAATTATTTCAATTGCCGCACTGCACTGCAAAACTATCCAGATATTTTTATTATTACTGCAGGCTAATCAACTAGCTTCGCGGTTGGAATTTGTCCACAAACTGTCACTGGAATGTGAACCTATTTCGCAGTCATTGTCTCTGCCGAGTCTCTGCTCTGAAGCTCTCAAGCAGCGGTCTAATCAAAATGGATAATGATCTTGAAATTTCAGCAATTTCAAAGAAACTGTAGCAACAGTTAAGCTTCGCATAGTTTGCAGATTGTAGATTGAGTTCGAAAATGTATAGGAATTATTAATGCCAAGTATGAGTGAAATAAGATTTTATATAGTTGCCGTCAAGCTTTTTAACGACTACAAAGAAATTGACGAAATATTATTCCTTCAAATAAATTAATTTTTACACAATTTCAAAGTATTCAAAATTGAGTGAGTATATTAAGGTATTTATTAAATTATGAGTATTAATTATACAAAAAGTTGAAGATGTCAAAACAATTTAATTGCTTGAATATACTTATGTATAAACTTTTGTAAATTGGTTGAAAAAACATTTTAATACAAATTTAAAAAAAAAAAAATACATTTTAAATATCATACAAATATCTGATATCAAGTTCTTAAAGTTAGTTTAAGACTATAGCAATATTAGTTCGATTAAGATATTACAAAATTTCTTGCCTCCTAACTCAATATAAAAAACTCTAAAAATAAAATCATGTCAAACCATCGTTAAATGTAAAATGTAATAGAATTTTAGCTCTTTATAAATTAATTATTATAACTACGAATAATCCGAATAATAATATTATAACCATGATTTCTATAACTACTGTTTTGGTATTTATAAATGATTGAAAATAATAATTCATAAAACGATACACAGAATTATAAAAAAAATGTTTTGGTTTAATTTTCTTTATTGGACGAAACATAGTAGCATTTCTATATTTCAATTTGGCCTGATTCTACCCAAAATATATATGAATTTAATGAACAATCATAATTCATATCTACAATACCTAAATTGTTTGTAGATCTTAAATAAGTTATATTTATAAGTTATTTAGCATAATGATCATATTATTATTACTCAAACATAACAACATTGTCATTTAAATAGCTTTGCATTCTATTCAGTTTCATTAAATAGTTGTTATCACATGTTTTCAGACTTCATTTCATAGCTGTGCCATCTATTCCCTTTAATGCCCAGAGTCAGCATCTGGTATATTCCAGTTTCTCAAGATGCCAGAGCACAACCCAAAAAAACAGCAACAACAAAATTAAATAAAAGAGTCAAAATGAAAAAAACATGGAGAACAGAGGAGGAAGGAGGGAAAAAAAGCGAAGCAAGCAAATCAAGGCAATTGCCCACACACTACGCTACTGTTCGGTGTCCAGAAAGTGCTGCATTCAAGATGCTCAACTTGTCCCAACTCGGAGGCATGCTCCACGGCATGCAGCATACTCCTCTGCTCTGCTGTGTGCTGTGCTGTGTGCGATGCTGTGGTCTGCTCCACTGTGGTCGCAAGATCGCATAGCATAACAATCTCCAGCGTCACGTTAAAGATTTCACTTGAAGCTCGCGAAAAATCACCTGATGACTAAATTAAAGTGGCGCTGGTATGCTTTGGGCAACATCTTCCCCTCTCCACTCTCCATCTCCTTTCCCCCCTTGGTGTCTACTCTCCCCCGTGCACTTGCCCTTGTCAGCTTGTGAACTAATTTCGTAAATTTTTCGAGCTGCTCTCATTCCATGCACAATGTTGTTTTTGTGTCGTTCGCATTGGATTTTCAACCGGCTTTTTGGGCAGCCAACACACACACACGTATATATATGTGTATAGTAGTCACACACACTGTTGCATTTTTAATGAATTCCAATGAGCGGCTTCTTCTTCGGCTATTGGCCGAAAACGCGGTGTGCGGTCGCCTTCTGCCCCTAAACGGGCGGGCGAGGCAATTCACTTCACTTCACTTCACTTTACTTCAGCTCAGTTCGTTTTACTTGCGCGTTGCAAGCTGCTCGTTGCCCCCCGTTGCCTGTATTGCCTGTTGCAAGTTGTGACTGCGATTTGGTTAGTTAGTCGCTGGTTGCAACGTCACAACGCTGCTCGCTGGCTGCTGGCTGCGCTTGCATTTTGTGCGCCTTGTTAAGAATTTCATTAAAAATGAAGACCTGAGACCCAGAAGAATGTATGTTTCTCCCAGCCCAAGTCTCGCTCTCTCTCTCTCTCTTTCTATCTCTCCCTCTCTCTCTCTGGCTAGCTGCCACCAAAAAATGCCTGTTGTTGTTGTCGCTTTTTTGTTAGCTTGCCACCGTGGAGTGGATTGGAAGCTGTGCGCCGGCGTTGCGCCTGCGCTTGCATATCTCCAAGACAATCAACGACAACAACACAACCAAACACACACACACACATACGTATAGTGTATACACATTCGTATACACACTCAGTCTCACAGTGGCGCTTTGTGGTCAGCGATTGCCCACCAGCGCAGTCGCAGTCGCAGACTTCGCCTCAATGCCCGCAGCTCCACCTTCAACTTCAGTCGCATCTTCGTTTTTGGGTGCAACGAAACATTTTTAATTGGTTTTGTTTCATTTTGTCGGCAATGCCGCCAGATGAGCAAAGACAGAGGCAGCCTGAGGAGTTGCAGAGGGGAGAAGCGAGAGCAGCAGCAGAAGGAGCAGGAGTAGAAGGAACTGGGAGAGCAGCAGGAGTAGAAGGAACAAAGCAGAGAGCTAAGGAAGCTGCACAGGGAATAGCAGCAGCAGAGGGAGCTACAGCAGTAGATCAACCAGTGAACAGAGGAGGTTAAAAGGAGGCAAAGGAGCAGCAGCAAAGGGAGCAGAAGTAGAGGGAACAAAGCAAAGGAATCAGTAGGAGAGGGAGTAGGAGCAGCAGATAGAGCAGAGAGCAAAAGGAGTAAAGAGAGCTATAAGAAGAGTAGAGGCAGCAGTAGTAGAGGGAGGAGCAGCAGCAGAGTAAGCTGGAGAGGGAGATAGAACAGAGAAGAGAGGGAGTAAAGGGAGCTAAAGCAGCAAAGGGAGCAGGAGAAGCACCAGTAGGAGTAGAGGGTACAGAGCAGCGAGCAAAGGAAGCTGCAGCCAAAGGGAGCAGGAGCAGAGAACAGAGGGAGTAAGGGGAGTCAAAGGAGCCAGAGGAGCAGAGGGAGCATCAGCAGGAGCATACAGCAGAGGGAACAGCAGGGGCAGCAGCAGAAGCAAGCTAAGAGCTGAAAGCCCCGCCACAGTGGCTAGCATTTTGGCATGGCCATTGGGCATTGTCTCCTGCCACGATGTGTGTGTCTCTCTCGCTCTGTGTTTTGCCGTGGCATGCAACAGCAGCAGAAATTGACGGACTGCCTTAAATAAGCAACTCAAGGTTGGCTGCCAGTTTTCCCTAAAGACAACAGACAACAACAACAACAACACACACACGCAGAGACTAACTGATTGTTGTTGTTGTTGCTGCAGTCGATCGGTGGCCACATCAAGTCAACAAAAGATTGAAAACTCAATATAACACCGAGCCAACGGGAGACTGAGTTGAAGCTGCAGATGAAGTTGGAGATGAGAGTTCGTTCGCTAAATGGTAAGTGGTAGAGGAAGGATGCAGAGAGAGGGGAGAGGAGAGAGGGGGGGAGGAGTGGGGACTGCTGACAGACACGCAAAACATTCGCCAGTTCAAATCCCAAAATTGGCAATTTATCCTTTATGAACTTACAAAATAGCCGCCGTTTATACCAAAACAAGTTAATTCGTCGTCATTGGACTTGGGAGTTGCGAATTGCGAGTTGCGACTTCAACTTGGTATTGGAATTGTTAGCAGAGACGCAGACGCTGTCTGCAGATGTGGTTGTTGTTGTTGCTGTTGCGAGTCTCTTGACGATGACGAAGGGCCGCCAACGAAACAATGAAACCAATGAAACCAGACGAAACTGAGACTTGACTAGCGACTAAGCTGTTTAAAAGGGGCAACAACGAGCGAGCAACCGACTCAAGAGGCGGCGCAATGAAAGCCAAGCCGAAAATGCAACGTTACTCCTACTCCCAGCTCCTACTTTATCTTCTACTCTGACTCCTACTCCTAGTTCTGTTGCTGCTACTGAGAGCATCGCTTTAAATAGATGTGCCCAAGTTTAGACAATAAAGCCATAATTGTGCATAAGTGCGGAACATACACAAACATTCCCATACTCAAACTCATACTCATACCCAGACTCAGACTCAGTCTGGCACTCATTCCCATACTCATACTCATACTCATACTCATACTCATATATTTCGTACAGGATTGAGGAACGAGCGAAGCAGCAGCCAGTTATGTTAGTTCCCACAGCTTAAGGAGTCGAATTTGGCTAGAAAAGCAAACAACAAACAACAAACAGCAGCAGCAGTTGAAAGTAAAACAGACAAGGCGAGAAAGTAACTTAAGATAATCATGGAAATAAAGCTTTACACAATGAAATACGTTTTTATTACCAAAAAAGAAATGTTCATTACTATTATTAAAAATTCATCAAAGTTATTTTAAACTTATTTCTAAAATAATAAATATTATAAATAAATAATAATAACAATATTAAACCAATCGAGATAGTTGACAAGTGCTAGAATCTGGATAATCTTAAATAATATAATATCTTAATCTTTTCTTGATAAACAAATAAAATGTTGTGTTATACCAATAGGTTTTTGGGCGATGTGTTCTCCAATTTAAAAGTAGCCTGAAAAACACCAATTTCTCAAATCAAGGACATGCAACTTAACAACAACTGACCCTTTAAATAGCGATCTAAGTAATCTGTAGATAATTTCTAGACATAGACAATCTATATTAATACTGAAAATAACTTTAAAAATACAAGCCAAATAAAATATTATTTTATTTCTAACCAAAATATGTTCATTCCTTCATTTTAATTCTACCTCAGAATTACATTTAAAATTAGAATAAGAAAACAAGTAAGAAAGTTACAGTCGAGTGTGCTCGACTGTGAGATACCCGCTACCCATTTTTAATAAGGGCAAAAAATTGCGGTATTATTTTCAAAATATACCGAAAATACTAATAAAAAATACTAAAAATATACCAAATGGTATGTTTGGTATATCGATACAGCACACCATTCAAAATATACCATAGACGGCACAATGTACCAGATTGTCGGCCAAAGCAACTAAGAGCCCTAGTAAGTAGGCGTTTTTGCCCATACAAAAGTATTTCTTTAATAACTTCCACAATTTTTATCTGATCCCAACCAAATTTTCAGGAATCATAACTACTATAGTAATTATAGTATATACCAAAATTCAGCTCTAGCTTTAAATTTACGCTTGTTATTCGATGTTTTTGATTTGCGGTGGCGGAAGTGGGCGTGGCAAAAATTTGAAACAAACTTGATCTGCGTGCAAACATAACAAATGCTGTCGAAAATTATAGCTCTATCTCTCTGTCTCTGAGACCTAGGTGTTCATACGGACAGACGGACAGACGGACAGACACACAGACGGACAGACGGACATGGCTATATCGTCTCGGCTGTTGACGCTGATCAAGAATATATATACTTTATAGGGTCGGAGATGCCTCCTTCTACCTGTTACATACATTTCCTGCCGGCACAAAGTTATAATACCCTTCTACCCTATGGGTAGCGGGTATAAATAGTGAAAATGTTTTTGAAAGTATTCTTAAAATAGATGCGTTTGTAATTTAAGGATTAAGATTAGCGTTTTTGTTATTGTCCATTAAATATGTATATTATAACTATGGCGAAATAAACGTCTAATTCTTATGCTTAGCTGATAAGTTATATTAGATTCCAAATTAACTTTACCAAGCAATATACAAATGAAATATGATCTTGTTACATACAAAGAAATATTCATAAGCTTAATTTCAAATTAAGATAAAGATAATAATAAAAGTATTATGGTATTATAGTGTTTCCAAAAATAGAGGCTGTAAATCCAAGGCTTATGTTTAGCTTTTGTTATTGCCCTAAAAAACATAGAAACTATGTTAACACTTAAGCAAATTGAAGTCCTAAAGCTAAATAGATAAGCTGTTTTAGTTTTAGGGCTTGTGATAATACCGATGTCAAGGCTGAGGCTAATGCTAATTAGGGTAATCATAATTTAATGTGTGCAAGCATAAATTAAATAATTTGAACGCAATTAAAATGAAATAAATGTATAAAGTGCATATTAATTAATGCTTGTTGCACTTTTCTCCATTGCTCAACGTTTTTTGTGTCGTCTACAGGTGGAGGTAATTAGAGTACTACTAAATTTCCTTGCTCGTTTTATTGTTCTTTAATTTAATGAGCTGTTTTGCAGAGTGAGAAACTTGGATGATATCTGCCGTGTTCTAGTTCGTCGTAGTTCGTGTTGGCTAAACTACTTTTTTCTCTGTCTCTTGTTTTTTTGGTCTTATCTGATGTATGCATAGGGCGTCAAATTCTGTTCCATTTTCATAGGTGCTTGGCTTGCAATCAGCACGGAATATCTTTATAGCACTATGCACTTGGCTGCGTTGGCAAAGACAAAACTATCGAAAGTCCCAAATGGCAACATTCGAGTACTCCCCACGGTCTGACTGACTAACTGACTGAATGACTGAGTGAATGACTGAGTGGCCCTGCTTGCTGTTGGCTAATTGCGCAAATCTGTTAAAGGCAGCCAACTAGCCAGCAGACGCTGATCGACATCGAGACGGGCTGGAGACGACAGGTGGCACACGAAAGCGCCAAAAGTGGCAGACAGAACAAACGCAGAACAAACACAGAACACAGACATTTCCCAATCCCAATGCCAATGCCAAGTGGCAGCAGGCACACACACACACACACACACAGCAGTTGGCGGTGCTTTCTACTAGCTATGATAATGTATATTTTATGAGTTAATTCCCAACAACTACTGCTGCTGTCCATGTTGCAGTTGCTGTTGCAGTTGCAGATCGCGTGCTGCACTGTTACAGTAAAACTGCTGCCTGACTATCTTCCCCCTTCCTTGTAGCTGCCTTTCTCCACTCCGCTGTCTAGTCCATCAGCTCGTCTTGCGCTCATCACGCTTCACAAATTCGCAGCTTGTGCAGTGCTCATAATTCTCAGCTCACACAGCTCTCTTATGCTGGGATCCCTTTTCCCCCTCTTTCCTTGGCTGGGAGAGTTGTTATTGTCCCTGTAGCAGTCCCATTTGCAATCCCTAACAAGTCTGTTAAGCTGCAGACGAGTCTGCTCGACTAAGAAATACCTCATAAACATCTTTTGTGAATTACAACTAATTTACAACTTCGAAAATTTTAAATTGTGATTACAAATGCTATACACTTTTCAATTTTAAATGTTTACTTTAATTTCTAACTAACAAATAATATTAAAATCTTTTATAATTAATATAATATTATATTATGTGCAACTTAGAATCGAACTCTAATGCACAAAAAGAATCTTGAGATTGAATTTGAAAATTTTTTAATCTTCTTGAAGAATTTTCTAAGCTTTATTATTAGTACCCTTATACTTATTAATACCGTGTTATTTAAGAGACATTTAACTTATTAAAATTTAATTTGAAATAATTAAAATAATAATAATAAACAATTACTTAAGTTGTATAGCTTTTCGATCTATAGTAGTATGGTATTACATATTCATAATGACATATAAATATAACAATCTATAGTATAGTATTATTTATTTATAATAAAATATTTCGAATAAATTGTGTACGAAAATGTAATTTGAAACGATGCTTCAATATATTATTATTATTTTTTATTTAAACAATTTGTGAATCAAAAGAGAAGGGTGATAAATTTCAAGAGTATTTTGGAATATTATCACTAAATTCGGTAGCTCTAGCTTTTATAGTCTCAGAGATCTAGGTGTTTAAACACGCGGACAGACAGACGGACGGATAAGACTTTAAAGCTATAGCTACATCCTTTCTAGTGCTTGCAGTTTATATTTGTAACTATCAGCAACTTTAGATACCCTTCTAGCCCTTTGGCTAGCAAGTATAACAAGCGTCAGCGGCAGCTTTGTTGCGGTCTGTTTTCGGTTTGTCTGACCCCAAACCCCACAGCGCCCTCCCTCTCAGTTCCTCTCTGGGCTGCCACCTCCTGCAGCAGTTGACTGCTTCTTCATTTCGATTCGCTTTCGGTTTGCAGCAAAACTATACGTATAACATACAACGCTGACGTCGCTTTGACTCTGCGAGTCTTCGAGTCTTGAGACGACTCCGAATTGCGACTCCTCCAATTCGCACTTTGGTTAAATTAGTTGCGGTCTGGGAAGTTTGGCCACCATAATTTCCCGTGGCGTTTGCCGACCCGACAACTGCAACAGCAACAGCAACAAGAGTAACAACAACAACAACAACAACATTACACTCCACTTAGCCGACAGACGCCGCCAAGTGTGTGACCGAGCGCGCTGATTGAAGCCGCCTGCATCAACGCCATCAACAGAGAGATCTCAGATCTCAGATCTTCATTGCCAAGTTGTTGTTGCTGTTGTTGTTGTTGCCGCCTTCTGCTCACGTTGTCAGTGAGCGGAGGGGAGAGAAGAGGTGAAGGGGAGCAGCCGAAAATTGCAGCAGCTAAAGGATTAACCTCAAATTTCTGCTGGCGGTGTTTGGCTTTCAACGCTTAATTGGTTGTGAAATCATCATTATCACATGGACATGCAAGACCAAGCGAATGAGTACGAGGCAGGGGAAAGAGAGAGGGGGAGGGGAGGAGAGGAGTGGTGACTAAGGAGACTGAGGTGCTGGCCTCTTGGCAGTTGGCCGTTGGCTGACGGCGTTGGCGTTGCAGCCTCCTTCATCACTTCTCAAGTTGTTGCTGATGATTGTTTATTAAGCAGCGCCAGAGCAACAACAACTCAAACAACTCGAACAACTTGCCCCGTTTTTGTTGCTGCTGCTGCGTGTCCTGCAGATAGCTGACTCTACTGGCCATATAATTTGCGCGTGATTCATTTATGATTGGAACAGACTCTTGTCTGTTGTGTGTGTTGTTTATACAGGCATCATTCCAGTTGAGGCGGCGGCACGATCAGCAGATGTCTATCCAAAGCCAAAGCCAAAGCCAAAGCGGCGCTTGCCAATCTCTGTCTCTCAAATTATAGGCCAAGACCACCAAAGCGTTAACTGAAATATTTAGCAAGTTTGTTTCTTTGATTTCCAGGAAGCAACCTGCCTCCTCTCTCTCTCTCTTTCTCTCTGTCTCTCTCTCTCGACTCTTGCAGTCAAATGAGCAACGCGCAATCGCGCTCTTTAATTAAGCAACTTTTGCCGCCAGGAAGTGCAGCCAAAAATAAAGCAAAGAGACTGAGAATTGGCATTGCCAGCAGGCTAAAGCAAGCTCAGCGAAGCGTTGACAAGATCGCTCTCTCCTTCTCTCTCTCTCTTCCCTCTTCTCTGATCGACAACAAAAAAAAAGGCAACTGCAATATGAAACACAACGGGAGAGTTTGCCCAAAAATGGTACGCGCCGAATTTTCCCCAAACCAAAAACAACATCTTGAGCTGAGCTGCGGCGGCTGCGTAACATTAATCATAAATTACCAGGTCGTTGAGAGTTGGCCAAAAAGCAAAGCACAAAAAAAAAGTCAAAACTGCGACTCCTTCAGACTACAGTCCACAGACAGTAGACGCCCCAACGTGTGGCGAGGTGTTCGCACAGCGCGTTTATAAATTTTGCCAAGCGCCAGAGACCCAGAGTCAGAGTTGATTGAGCCGAAGAGAGGTGAGGAGTATGTGGCTGCTTGTCCAGCGCGAACTTGCGAACTCAGTGCGAGCCCAAAAATGATCATCTTCATCATTTGCCGACCACGTAGTAAAAAAAAATAAAGCAGTATGTGAGATATGGCGGCAGCAGGCCAAGGTTATAATTGGCCCAAAGCGGGCGCTGAGACAAACGAGAAGCACAGCTCGTAAAAAGGCAAAAAGAAGACAAAAACCGCAAGAGAGGCGGCAACCACAGCCACCACAGTCATGAGCTAGACGATGGACCAGGCAGTTGTTAACCCACCAAGAGCAGCATCTCATCCTCACCAACCTGTGGGCAGCATCAGCAGCAGCAGCTCGATGGAACGCACGTGCTTAACCTCTGACTTTGTTTTGGCAGCAGCAGCCACAGCTAAAGCAACAGCAACAGCATCAACAGCAGCAACCACAGCAGCTACAGCAGCAGCGGCTACTTCAAGTGGCAGCTTGGCGATTAGTCTCGGATTGTTACCGGGAACTCTGAGTGGTTGTTTATGGGCCTCCCAAGACACGCCCACTTGATGCCAGCCTGGGAATGCTTGCCTTTAACTTATATGCAAAGACCAGCCAGATAGCGATTCTGCCATTTAAATAGTTAACTCCAACGAACTGCAAGCTTGGAGCTAGTTAAAGCTCAGTCAGCTCGCTTCAATTGTGCGAACAGCACAAATTGAATTCGGGGCAGCAAAAGAGTTTTAGTAGAGATCAGTTAAGCGATTAGTTTTGCATCGAAGATTAAAGGAGAGCGATTATAGCTTTGAGGATGTGTAAAGTATTGGCAGAATGCAACCTTGAAGACAGGCAGATAGTTTCCCAATTAAAGTCCCACTAATTCACACTCTTTAAAACTTAATAGATTCGTTATGGGATGCGAGTTGTCTATGAGAAATTTACTCATTTAATATTGAGCTATTTAACTGAAGCTTATTTAGGTTAATTCACAAAAATGCTTTCAAATTATATTATTAAATCCCTTCAGATTCTTTCTAGATCCCCATTGAAGAACTGTCAAACAACTTACATGTCCCTAAGCTTTAATTAGTTTGCCAAAAAATGTTTAAAATTAATTTACAATTTTCAGGATATTCACGTTAAATAAAGTTACTGTATCGAAAGACATCTAGGGATTCATTCCTTTTCTTTTTTTTTTGTAATTTGTTTTTATATTTGAAGTACTGAATTGGATCTTTTAAAATGTTGTGCCAGGAAATTTCTCGAGATGCCTTCGAATTGTTTGTTTTAAAGGAATTTAGTTGAATAATTTCAGTCTTCATACGAATCACAAACACATTCGATGCAAATTAAATGCATTCAAAGATTTACATAGAAATTAACTTATTATAAACAAGAAGAAACCTTTCTACACATCCTCCTTGCACCAGCTGTCAATTTGTCATTGAGCATTCAACAGCTTCTCGATGTGATAATCAATTCCCTTCCTAAACAGAATTTGCTTCAACAGCCTCTCAAAGTGATAATCCGCTCTCTAAACACAATTTACTTGCAATCACAATTCAATTATCATGATAATAAAGTCGTTTACTTTATGCATTGCACAGATGACGCAACTTTGCCTATCAAAAGCCAAAGCGACCTGTCGTCCTCCAACGTTCTGCAAGTCACTGAACTCCAATTCAATAGAGAATAGAAATGCAAGAGAAAGCAGAATCCGCCCACATTTTGTGAGGCAGCCTTGCAGCAGAATGCAATCAATTCAGCTGGCCGTTGACAGGCATTTGTAATATTATGCTGCAGGACATTGCAGGACAAGTCGCACTGTCGCCTTGCTGGCTCCTCGCCAGCCATATTTACTGCACTTTGAGGACAGCTCATAAAACACAGCTTGCTCGTAATGTGGCTGCTTTAATTGCGCCGCAAACTGCGCTACAAATTCAATTTCACGCAAATTGCAAATCTGGTATCGATAGTGTAAGATGAGAGTTGCAGGCGTGACATTGTCTTTGCAGCTGACAGTTTTCAGCAAGCGACAGTTTCAATCTGTTCGTTGCATAAATACGCAAATTTCTGCAATGCCAAGACATTTCCATTTAGCAAAAATACTTGGCCCGATTCCCTCTAGACAAAACGCTAACAAAAGAGCCAAAGAGAAAACGAGGAAAGCGCAAAGTGAAAAATCACTGAATATTTTGCTGCAGCAAATGGATAAACTGGCATCTATCTGTATGTGTCTCTCAGTCTCTGTCGCATTTCAGGAATGGTGGCGCCAAAAAACTACTAAAAATAAAGTTTGCATTCTCTCTATTTGTTTCCTGTCGCCTTGTCCCAGTCCCAGTCCCTGTCCTTGTTCCAGTTCCCATTCCTACCCCTTTCAGTTAAGCTAAAAATCATCCACCAAACTGCCAGAAAACGCAATTCGCATTAAGGCAGGTTGACAGTTTTGTGACTCTAGGAAGGAAAGTCATAAAAAACTGCGTAAACATTGAAAAGAAATTAAATTGGGAAACCATTTTGTGAATCTATGGTCAGCATATACATTTTGTTGTCCTAGCTGATTAAAATAAACACTTACATAGATTTGACAGATATTTGTGCAGTAAATATTATAAGTTGACTTTTTTGACTTTCTTATTTAACCCAAATTGTTAGTAAACGAGGTTTAAAATGTGAAATATGAATTTAAGATTCAAATTAACGTTACTTTTTTCTACCTTATGTAGCAAGAGAGGGCGCCACTTGTTAGCGACATCTATGAAAACGAATTTGAGATGCAAATTAATGTTACTTTTTTCTAAGCTGTATAGCAAAAGATGACGCTATTTGTAAGCGACATCTATTGAAACTAATGAAGACATACTGCACATTATTTAGACCGCTAGAGGGCTGCACAGATTCACTGCTTGCTCACTAATCATCATCTGCGAATTCTCCCACAGATGGCGTCAGCAAGCAGTACATTCAACTGCTTGCCGCAACGTAGCGTTAATGTTACGTGACGTTACGTAACGAAACGTCACTTAACGTTAACGCTACGCAACAGCAAATTTAATTTAAATGCAAACCGACAACAAAATACTCAAAGTTTTGTTTAAGTAAACAGATTTGAGGCAAATCTTTCCCTAACTACTAAAACGTGATGCGCATGCAAAATGAATCTCTGCAGCAGGTCAGTATCAAATTATACACAAACTAAATGCAATTTAGAATTAATTACGCCTGGTCAATTGGCAAGTGGTGATGAAGAGAGGGGGAGCAGCAGCTGCCTCACATGGTTGGCCCCACAAGTTTGAGCAGCTTGTGCTGAGGTTACAAATTCTCATATGTCGAGAGACAGACAGACGACAAGGAAGCAGAAACAGAAACAGAAACAGTCAGGAGAATTGGCAACAGTTGACACTGAGCATTTAACGCTTCAGCACGTTTTCAATTCAATTTACACAAGGCTGCCAAGTGGGCAGAGAAGGGCAGCAAGGCGGGGGGAGTTGGAGACGGGGTTGACGAAGTTGGCGTGGCCAAGAGAGCGCCAAGGAAGTTTAGGCGTTGAAGCGTGCAAAAACTTAAGCAGACGCACAGAGCATGACAAACGAGAAGGACAACAACAACAACAACAACAAGAACAAGAACAATAATAATGATAATAATGAACACTAACGGTAAGCGAATTATGCGACAAAGACAATAAGAAGGGGGAGGAAGGGAAGATGCTGCTGCACTTGCTTAAAGTAAATGTAAAGAGAAGCACAATAAATCAACAAATTGCGCGTGGCCAGAAGGGTTTGCATTGTATCTTTGTATCTTTAGATACTTTTGCTTTGCTGGCCAAATATATTTATGGGCAAAAACAATAAGCGAAACGCTTAAAAATGCATAAATCAAATCACAAAACGCAGCCAAGGGAACTCAAACAAAAACAAAAAGAAAGCGAAAGAGAGTGGAAGTGGGAGAAAGAGAAGCGAATGTCAAAATGATAATCGCCAACAACTGTTGGAACTGCGTGTTGACAAATGTTGTCGCGTTGCGTTGCGTTGTTGAGAGCAGCGGGTTGGGTGGCAACCCTGACCAGTGCGAAATGCTAGGCCGGCAAAAACACATTTCACTTATTAGGCAGGGGGACGGGGTGCGGCGTCATCTTAACAATAATCATAAAAACAAATGCAAAACGCAAAAGCCAACCAACATCATGACAGGCGTTGCTTATGGCAATCACCCCCTCCCCTCTCTCCGCTAGCGACATCCCCTTCGTGTACTAACCCCTTAATCCACTTGTTTCTGAGCTCATAATGCTTCTTCCACTTTGTCCCTCTGTACTGACTGCTTATTAGAATACGTTTGGGTCGCTGATTCCTTGGTTCGTTGGGTAGTTGACCATTTGCGCAAATATTTGCGATATGCGATTGAGTGTTTGTTATTGGCATACGACGCGGCTTAAAGCACACAATCTGATTATGAATACCCATACTAGAGAGGGGGAAATATCTCTAAGTGTATTTAACGATGGGTAAGCTCCATATTTTGTTAATTAATATGATCCTCTGTTAGGCCTAGTTGCACGTAATGCGAATAAGACTACTTTAGGGTGTATGAATTAATTACTTAGTGAGTAAATATTAAGAATTAGTTTCTACTTACGATTAGAATGCATTCTTAATAGCCAACTTTTACATTTTCTGCTAAGCATTCAAAAATTTCCAAAAATTACATCTTAAAACCTAAAATAAATATTGACTTTAAGATCAGCCCGATCATAAAAAAATTACAAAACAAGACTTACATTTTTAAAACAATATTTCAATAGTCATTCTTCGTTCATTTTAATTTCACGCGCCAACATCGATTACAAAATTATATTATTTGCATGCCTTCTGGTTTGAAAAATTTGTATAGCATACTTTTAAAGGTTTTTAGTTCATTTCATTAACACATTTTAACTTTAAATAAATACAATATTAATATGCATTTCAATATTATTTTACATAAGAAAACTACATAAAAGTTAGTCTCCAATCTAAACGTTGCTTATTCATTGAATATTTAGCGCCTTATTTAGTTCAAATTGTGATAATAAACCAGAGACTTTTTACACTTGTCCAATTTAATCAGGAAGTACATATATTAGGTAATTAATAAAAAACTAATTCTAAATGAATGGCTTAATGGATGAATGGCTTAAGTTGCAACATATTTCTGTCCCAGTTTTCACTATGAATAACAGATTTAAAACATTAATCCTGCGAACTACTTAACTGCTTAAATTATTATTATTTTAAAACACAAAAGAAATTTCAAGATAATATTTAGGAAACAGTTTAGTTCTTGAACAAAAACAGTATTTTCTTTTTTTATTACAGCTCAAAATACCCGTCTATTTAATGGTCGCATTAAGCCAATCTGTTGAGTGAATCTGCTACACAATAAAAGCTCAAACGAGCCAAACTTTTTCACCTTATTTTGAATTGATAAATTTGGATATACATATATTGAACGAAGTACTCGCACTCGAACTCATATTTTCATATCATTAGTTTTGTTTTTGCCTTCCTTTTTGAATTTGCATCGAGGGAGAGCATTATCATATGTAATGACGCTGCTGATTTCGTTTGCCATTTGCTTTGGCCAAGTTCAAACACCTTGAACAAATATTTTACTTAATGTGGATGAAAGCAGAAAGCAGGCTGGGGACTTCCCTACAGTTACCTTTGCTGCCAGTTGATTTTGGAAAATCGAATCTTGAATTAATCATGCGGAATAAATTTACTCTAGATTTGCTTAAAACTGAGCACAGACTGAGAAATAGATAGAGATAGGGAGCAGATAGAGAGAGAGAGCAAAGAACATTTTGTGTGTGTGAATTCAATTTTCATATTTTTGTGGATTTTCTTTTGCCAAGTTTCTATTAATTGAATTAAAATTGTCATTTCATTTCCATTTGCTGCCATTTGCTGAGGGATATAAATAATAATTCGATTTAATTCCAATTCGAATCCCAAATTGAAACCGAAACTGAAACCGAGAATCCACAAAACAGAAAAGAGCCAAAAATTTATGACAGCTCGCAAAGATTTACGTGTTTTTGCTGGATTTGGCAATCTTTTTCACATTTTTGGCGAGTTCAATAACTTTTGGGGTGGATTAAAACATAATTCCATTGTCATGGAAATTTATGAGCTTAGTTTCTACATTGTTGTCATCGGCTGGAAATATTTGCAACATTAGGGCCGAATTAGCAATTCACTTATGGCATCCATTACGGCCAAGGATTCGCGCATATGTGTCAATGTCCCCATCTAAAGCATCAACTATTCATTCTCTTTCTTTGTCAGTCTTTCTATACCTATCTCTTTCTCATTTACAAATGGCATTTCGCAATTACCCAAAACGTTTTGCAAATACATTTTTAAAACTGGGCCAGCATCTGAATGAAGTGTTAAATGGCATTTGAAAGTGAGTGTGAATGAATAGCGAGTGCATTTGAAATTCTGAGTCCCTTCTTTTATTTGGGGATGTTTCACAATTTATCGCATATGCGCTTATTTTGTAGAGCAAACTTTTTCAAATAGATTGTTTAAAAAGGGAGCGTAAAATTCGCAATTTAACGGGTTGCTGTGGATTTCTTTTGGTTAACTTGTGGTTCACTTAGAACTTGTCAATTCAAATCTTATTAAGAGATTTGCAATTCCAAATTATAATAGTTAACATTTTTTCGTTTTAGAGTTTTACTTCTTTTACAAGAATAAGTAAGAAAGAGTTTTTTCTTTAATTAGAGAAACTACTTAAGAAAGAACATAGTTTTGTATCTCAAATATAAGCCAAACCTTGCAAATAGATTACAAAATTTCATCCCTCTTTGATCTGCTCTATCTACTACTCTTCAACTTAAAAATCTTAAGAATTACGAATTTATTAGAATTTAAATTGTTTTCTTGCTTAAAATGTTAATAGGAGATAATATTATTTATTTATTTAAAAAGGACACAATTAAAGTAAACACTAACGTATTTCTGAAGCACTGACTACAAAAGCCTTCGGTTTAGGTGGAAATTATAATCTCTGATATTCAAAAATAATATTTATATGGATCTCTAAAATTGAAAATATTTTCCACTCTCAGAATGTCAAATTAAATTGTTACTTTTAATTTATTTTTATCCATTTCAAATCAATCTGAATTTGCTTCATAGTTAAAAGTATTATTTATCCCTACATAAATTTACTTCACTAAATTATTATAATTTAATTAAATTAAAATAATGTGGTTATCTTATACAGAAAATATAGATGTTTATTAACATAACAATTATGTATGTTTATTTCAAAATAAGATCAAGCACTTAACTCGAAAATAAATTTAGTTTCACGTGGCTAAGATTATCTAATCTCCATTCTTTATATTTTATAGGGCTATTAACATATTTAAATTACTTTATCACTTTCAAATCAATCCAATTTAAATTATCTTGCTTATGTAAAAGTAAAAAAGTTCTTTAAATTTATAATCCAGCAAAGATCTTTCTATTAAGATATCTCTTTCGTTTTATGATTAATATAATGCATAAATGGAAGATTTACATACATATGTTGATAATTAAAGATAACTAACAATATTATTTATATGCACATATGGACAAGAGCTAGTCTCTACTTCAGCTCTATAATTATAATTTTCGATTCATATCTGCATCTTGTGTAACCCTCTAGTCTGTCTTTCCAACTTCACCAGCAACATATTATTATTTCCGAACCCTCAAATCTAAAATATTTCTATAAATTCCTTAAGGAATTCTAGTTAGATAAAGAAACACAGCGGGATGCTAGCAATTAATGCCGTTTTTCAAAAGCCAAAAGAAAGAACATAAAAATGCAGATGCCAATCTAAAATGAAGTCAATTTCGAATGAAGGAAAGAAGAATGAATCATTGTTGCAAGTTGTAACCGCAACTGATAGTTGCATGGTCGCAGGCCCAAAATTCAGCATATGTTGATGCCACATTAGATGAACAACTCAGTTGTCTGCCTGTCTATATGTCTGTATGACTAGTTGTCTCTTGGGTTGTGTGCTTATCATTTGCACCAGTTCCAATCAGAGAGTCAAACAGCGAAGGACACCCGCGGGAACGCACTTGCAACAAGGAACAAGGAACAAGGGGGAAGGCACGCAGTTTTTCGACGCATATGTCAGCATTTTCGAATTGGAAACGAAAAATGCTGCACTAACAGCATTTTGTGGTTTTCAGCATAATTAAAGGCAGACTGCAAACCCCTCTTCCTCTCTCTCTCACTCTTTCTGCATTATTGTACCGCCCCGGACAGATCGAAAATGTCGAAAAACGTAAGGTGCAAAGCGAGGGGTTGCAATTGAGAATTGAGAGTCGAGAATCGAGGAATTGTGAATACGACGAGAATTGAGATTCATGAGGTTGTGGCGCGAGCTGTTCGGCGAGTTAACAAAGCCATCAATGGACCATAAACTAAACACTTTTTAAATGCCTGAGGAGGGAGGGAAGCAAAGCACAGCATGATCCTGTGATGTTCGCTTCGTCCTCCTGTTGCTACAACTCGTACTCGCACAAAATTGCACAGATGTTTGTGCGTTGTGCAAGACAACAAGGATGTTAGAGTGCTGCTGGTAGTTTAGTTTATTAAAGGGTAGTTTTCATCGACACAGTTGGAAGTTGGACTCTCCTCCTCTCTTCCTCTCTCTGTGTCGATTGCAATTGGAACCGGGTCGCAAATACACTGATTAGATCTGAATCTGATTGCCCACTGTCACGAGTAAACGGAATGGAATGAAATCGAATGGCATGGCTTGACAGGCAAACAGGTTCTCCCTTTTCCTGGGTCACAATTTTATTTATAGCACCAGAAAACGTATTGAGCAACTTTAAATGCGGGTCAGCTGTCTGCTCTGTCTGCTCTGGCAACTGGTGGTAATGATGGTGTCGTCCTCTGGTTGCTGGTGGTGACTTGGCGGTCGATTCATTTGTGCAGCTTCGCTGAGCATACGCTGCACATCCTCGACATAAACGTAAGCAAATGCTGAAGGACCTGCAATCAGCCTGCCATGTTGCCCACTTGCTCAGAATATGCTTAACAGCAACGGCATTAAAAGCATTTCACACCACGACACCTGAATGCTCCGCAGGGATGGGAGATCGGTTAGAGAAAGAGTTGTTGCAGCAACGAAAGGATCATATAAATTAAATGATGTATGTGATGAATGTAAAGAGCATTAAAATGATCATGATCACGATCTACATAATTTAACAATGTTTGAAGGAAAAAGAAAAAGTAGGTATATCATTTCAGAAAAAGAACAATAATTACATAATAGGAAGCTCAGCAATGTAAATTAGTAAGAGATGAGAAGAAAATGATATAGGAACCGATCCAAGTAGCAATAAATACTTTTAAAGCACAAGTGTCTAAACTACGGAAAAATCGAAAATAATTTAAGTTTCGAACTCAGTAGTAAAGATAATGGCGAAGAAAAAATTATTATATTAGCTACATTCGAATGTGCTTGACTGCGAGTTACCCGCTACCCATATGAGCAAAACAGTGCGGCAATATTCTTATAATGTACCAAATAAATATACCTCAAAAATATTAAAATTTACCGAAGGCTATATATCAAAATATACCACAGTGTACAAAATATACCAGATTGCCAGCCAAAACACCTAAAACTCGTAGTAAATAGGTGTTTTCTCCCCAAAATTTTTTTTAAATAATTTATACAATTTTCTACAATTTCATAGATGCCTTCTGCCCATATTAGGGAAAATCGAGTTACGAAATCTAATAATAAATAACTAAAGAATAATATATAATTAATATTGAGATTACACCATCAATTAAAACAAGTAAAAAAGTTACAGTCGAGTGTGCTCGACTGTGAGATACCCGCTACCCATTTTTAATAAAGAGAAAATATTACGGTATCATTTTCAAAAAAATATACCGAAAATACTAAAAATATACCAAATAATATGTTTGGTATATCGATATAGTACACCATTCAAAATATACCATAGACGGCACAATATACCAGATTGTCGGCCAAAGCTACTCAGACCCATAGTAAGTAGGCGTTTTTGCCCCTACAATAGTATTTCTTTAATAACTTCCACAATTTTTATCTGATCGCAACCAACATTTTCAGGAATCATAACTACTATAGTAATTATTGTATATCCCAAAATTCGTAACTCTAGCTTTAAAATTAGGCTTGCTATTCGATTTTTTTGATTTGCGGGGGCGGAAGTGGGCGTGGCAAAAATTTGAAACAAACTTGATCTGCGTGCAAACATAACAAATGCTGTCGAAAAAAAATTATAGCTCTATCTCTTATAGTCTCTGAGATCCAGTGTTTCATACGGACGGACGGACAGACGGACATGGCTATATCGTCTCGGCTGTTGACGCTGATCAAGAATATATATACTTTATAGGGTCGGAGATGCCTCCTTCTACCTGTTACATACATTTCCTGCCGGCACAAAGTTATAATACCCTTCTACCCTATGGGTAGCGGGTATAAAAATGTTATTTGTCAAGAAAATCAAAACGTTCTTGAGGCTTCATAAAATGAAATAAATCTATTAAGTAAGTCACTCTATAATTTTTCTATAATAAAATATTTTCAAGTATTAATGTGCACAAAGCACACGAAATACATTCTCAATATGCACACATATCATTACAAAGAAAAGTATAACGCCCACTTCAAAAGTATGGCAAAATCTGAAGCAGCTATTCCTGTTGCTATTCCCCTTTGCTTTCCCGTTCCCGTTACTGCCTTCCTGTTGTTGTCCAGTGGCACAATTGAAGAGCACTTGACATGCTGGCGGTGCCAGAAAATTGCATAAAGAGTGCCACACACTTGGCAACTGTTAACTGTTGCAAGAACTGATGTTGTTACTGTTGTTTGTGCGTTGCAACACAGCATTTATTTTGTATTTGGAATGGCACTCATGCCACATCCGATGAGGGGAGAACATAAATATTTATGCCCCACTCGATTGAAAGCTTCTCGAGCGTAAGCATTTTAGATAAAGCAAAATCGGGAGAAGGATGGAAGGAGAGGGAGGAGGGGGGCCAGGTACCGAGTTGAGTCTGACTCAAATGCAGATGCAGAAACCGAATCAGAGTCAGCATCAGCAAACAGCATCGTTTTGGCTTTTTTTGCATGTGACAGCACAAAAATTCAACGAGCTTGATTGTGAAATCTGATTGAACGCACAGCAACAGCAACAGCAATGAAATTGTTGTCATCGGGGCGATTTGTTAACCAAAACAAGGATTCTCTAATCCGCTACTAGAGCTATACGGATCTAACTTCAGCATAAAACACTAAAACCACAAAAGTCCACCACCAAAGGAGCGAACAAGGACATGCCCTCGGGCCTTGTTAGCGACCCTGCTTTTGCCTTTCGCATTTTTAATCCGTTTAAATGAATGACAGTCTAATTGGAGGATTTGAACGAGAGCGAACCGAACCGAACTGAACCAAAAATAGTGACAAAGTCCTTGCCATATGCTTCGAAAAAAACCACATGTTATTCACGGTATTTAAACAAACAGCAACAAGGCTCAAGGCAGCAAATCCACCCTCCCCTTCCCCCTTCCCCCTACCCACTTTCCACTTCCCTTAACTCAACTCGACTGCAACCCCCAATAAAAATTAGGTGCTGCGGCCAGGAAATCCAATTCGAATTTTTGTTATAATGCGCGAAAAGCACTTGATTGAAGCGAAAGTTCCAAATTGTACCAAGGACACATACTCCAGGGACAGACTACGTTGAATATCCTCCTTGGGGTTGCAGCATCGAGTATCAAATTATGCACAGGACGATGCAATCTGCACAAGGAGTGCACAGAGAGGAAACTCAGTGCGGCAGCTAGAAGCTGTTGCTAACCTGGGGAAAACAAAGTGCCACAAGACAAGGCAAAGAGATTACGAGAGTTGCGAGTTGCGAGTTGCGACTCAACTCGACATTAACAATAAACGTAAGAAAAGGTGTCGCCTGTCTCCAGCAACTTCGTCTCCAGCTCTTCTTCCAGCTATCTTCTAGTCTCAACTCAATTAGCATTTACATTTTGCCAGTCTGCGATATCTGTGGCAATTAAAACCGCCAAGAAGCAGTTCTAGACTGGCATAAGGAGCACGTAGCACGTCGCCTCAAACTTAGTCCTTAGATGCGCATCTTAGTTTTTAATTCCCTCTGCTGCCTTTCCGTCTCCGTCTCCAAGTTGACTTAATCACACAAAGGCAATTTCACGCCTTTTGGCCTCAGCCAACACTCGAGTGTCTCGTCTCCGAATCACTTTGTCACTTGGCAGTTTGATGTATCGACGACACAACAACAGGAAAATCCTCCCCTTTTCTCTCCCGAAAAATCTGACAATCCGCTTGTCAGATTGTTTTTACCCAAAGCGAAAGATCTTGAAGGGGAGATTAGCAATTTGTTCTTTGGGCTTAGCAAATTTTGTGCTCGATTTGTGTATCGAAGATTTGCGTTAATTTTCATTGAAAATATTTACTACTCGCCTAAGTGAATCCCAGCGAATGTGTTCGGATTTACACTTGACTCAAATTGCAGTCACGTGCCACATGTGTCGCCTGCGTGTGTGTGTGCTTGCCACAAACTAAGCGAGCACACATGGGTAGGGAAAGGAAGGCACAGTTCTAAATAGGTGAAGTCAAGCGATACGTAAACAAATAAACCAATACTTAATTAATGCTAAGCCATTTCGAGATTTCGATTAAATCACTTAGTTAAATAGCTGTTTGGTTAATGCCTTACGGGTGTAATACAAATGAATCTAACATAAGTGGTGAATTAACAAATTTCACATAACTTTCAATTCTAATTCAATTTAATATTGTTTCTTAAAAAACTAATTTATGTACATAAGTTTGCTAAACTTTTAAAGTTCACAACTACTAGTAATAAATTGTTATATTCACTTACCACTTAGTGAATTAATATTTTCTGGGATGATGATGAAGAGTATACTAGAAGTAGCTCTGTAAAAAAAAATTATATTTGAAATTTGAATTATCTGAAGATATTTAAAATATTTGAACATATTATTTAGTTAAGAAGCGGAACAAAGTTTGTTCTTTAAGAAAACCTACTTAAACAAATATATTTAAAGAACTGTTAATTATGCAGGAAGAACCCAAATTATTAGAAGTTATAATTTGTCTGAAAACTGAGTATATTTTATGTTTTAATTGAACCTATTAAGAAAAATAATTATGATTATGTAAAAATATTTGAACATAATAAAGTGAAAACATTTTATTTTTTTCTTGATAGAGTATTTGTTTATTAAATCAAATTATCTATCTTGTAATATTGAATTTATCACCTGGAAGTAAAGCAATATTAGCTTTGTATCTTTAAATCTTTTGAAGTAGGCAAATCGTATGAATATAAATAACATGTTTATCTTTAACAATAATTTCTTGGAAATAAAAAATAATTAACTTCAAAAACGTCTACTAAAGTTTTAATACTTGTCAATCATAAAAAGAACTTGCTTTCAATAGTAATTTATTAAACAGCGAGATTCTTCAGTTGGCGCTGATTAATTTGGCTTTAGTTTTTTTTAATAGTTCTGTCGGCAATTAATTAAATATAAGCTAAACAATATTTTTAATGAAATGGCAATGTCGAAGGCAATCATGTGTTAAATATTAATTTTGTGTCGACAGCGTTAGGATTAAATGCCACTGCTTGGGACACACACGCACAGAGCGAAAGAGAACACACGAGAGTGTGTAAAAGAGAAGGATATACAATATGCAGTGTGCTGAGATAGTGGCAGCTATAAATTTTAATTAAAAATGCAGCTCATATGGCAAGTGGAGCAATTAGCACCTGAAAATATGCAAACATTAAATTGCCAACTGCAGACGGGCAGCAACAAAAACAATATAACGAAAAAAAACAACAACAATTAAAGGCGTTGGATTTCAATAAATTGAGAGTATGTAAGCTGGACATTGTCTGTGTCTCTGTATGAGTGTGTGTGTGTGTGTGAGTGAACTAACATAACGTGGCCATAACAGACACATATTTTGCCCTTACAGCGGCCACATCCTGTGCCAGGACAATGCAGCGAGCGAGTGAGAGAGGAAGCTGTAGAAAGAGAAAGAGAGTGGACAGTGGCTACCAAAAGTGAATGCTGGAGTGAGACAGCAAAGCAAAGCGGAAAACATTGCACATTTTGTTGCAGTTGTCATCACAGTTGTTATAGCAATTGTTGTTGTTATTGTACTTGTTGTTGTTGCTGTGCATTGTATTTACTGGACAATGGTCGAGCATCGTTGCTGTTTTATTATATATGTAGCAGTCGAGCAGACGGATAAATATTTTAGTTTGCAAAATCTTTTTGCGCTCAACAGTTCCCTCTCTCTTCGCCCTCTCCTCCTTTTATGTGTGATGCAATATGTAAAAGCTACGCGCAGCATATACTCAACAAACACACGCACACACGGCAAACAACAATAACAATAGAAATAACAACAACAAAAGGAACAACAACAACAACGACGACGACGACGACGACACAAAACATGAATACATATTCAGACAATCTCGCTGCTGCTGCCAAAAAATCGACAAAAACAACCTGTTCGGAAACACTTGCAACAAGGACATCAACTATATATGTCTGTGTATATGTGTTAGTGTGTGTGTGTATAGTGATGTGCTTGTGTGTGTGTAAAGCAGCAGAAGTCGCAGCAGCAGCAGCAGACTGCTAAGCGAGATGGCGCGAGTCAGCGCGAGAGAGAGGGTAAACGAGATAGACAACAGATTGCCAGCCATTGCAGGGGGTGGAAGTGAGAATCAGAGCGAAGGCAAGAGCGAGAGAGTGAAAGAGCACAGCAACAGCAGCTAAGCACCGCCTATTTTCGAAACTTTCGGCACAGTGGAGCAATCTATGAATATGCTTCCTTGTGTTAATAATCTGCTATATTTATCGAAAACTTAAAAATTATACCAAGCTATAGAAAGAAACTTCTAGTTTAGCCTTCAGTAATTTATATTAAGAAAACAAAAATGCATAAGGTGCAAATAAATAATAATAAACACAGTTCGTTAAAAAGAACTTAATAATTATTCAAAATATATAAATTAACAACACTTAAAATAATGATAAGAGAGTAACAATTCGTAAATTAAATTTCAAGAACACAAAATGTACTTTTAAGTAATATAAATGTTGCAATTGAATTTTGGATTTCCGAGTGGATAACTCAGCAGCTAGTACTCTATTTTCTGTATAATTAAATTTATTATTTAATACCACAATTAATATAATAATTGAAAAAATAAAGCATTTTTTATATATTGTTTAACAATTTCATATACATAAAATGCTAATTTACTTTATGAGTGATATAAAGAGATTCAATCCAATTGGATAATGTTTCTGCAAGGAATAGTTAATATAATATATAATAACTCCTAAAGCGATAAGTGATAAGTATGGTAGAAAGCTTGATTATCCTTATCGAATGAAAGCTATCTCCAAAATTTGAAGTAGTTCAAAGGTTAATTATTTTTAAATTAAGTCTATTACCAATATTAAATCTAATAAAAAGGTAAGGTATACGAAATAAAAATAGTTTTGTAGTATCGAAGTAATATTTTACACATTTTTACACTAATACATAAATATAAAAAATTTAAAAACAAGAATAAGCATTGCTTAAAAATTATATATTATTAAATAAAAGACTAGACAATATGTGGTATCTTTGTACCACTGTGCCATAGACCCGTAAAGTATGGCAGAGTAGAAGAAAAACCTATTGCGACCTCAAGCAGCGAGGCTGCTATCCAGCTAGCCAACCAGGAGGCGAGGCCCAGGCGAGTCTGTTCACACAATAAAACCACAGAATATGTTGGCAACTGGCAAAGCAGATGGAACGCCGAGAGAGCGGGAGAGCAATAGAGGAGAGCAGAGAAGCAAGCAGCATAAGGGTGAAGATTCGAATTTGACTCTCTGCAGAAGCAGCGAAAGCAACAGCAACAACTACAACAACAAGAACGATTCCAAACAGAATCAGGACAGATGTGCGAGTGCCGCGAGTGCGGAGAGTTTCGTTTGAATGGGACAATATGAAAATTCCAAGTGGACTTCGACTGCTCTCTGCTCTGCTTTTCTGTTCTGTTCTGTTCTGTTCTGGTGGTGGCAATGGGCGAGAGTACTTAAAGAGGAACAGATTGCGTGCGGGCAGCAGTCGAAAACAGAACTTTGAATCGGAACGAACGCAACGCATAACGAAATAAATCCAATCCAATCCACAACAAGTATTTTGCCAAAGATGAACTTGCTCATGGATAACCTGCCGTCGCATGTGAATCCCGCCGCGCGTCGCACAACTCCGCCGCAGTCACAGCCACAGACGGAGCTGCGCATCTCGACGAGTCCACACAGCACAGCAGCAGCAACCGCAGCGGGAGCAGCCACAGCTATGCCACAGCAACATCACAACAACAACAACAATCCGGATGTGCCAAGTGTTAAGACCACATTGAAACGCTCCTTTGACGTAGCCTTTCTCATGATGCCCGACGAGCGCATCAAGCAGAAGCAGGCCGAGAAACAAGCGCGCCTACAAGAGGCACTGCATCTCCAGCAGCAACAGCAACAGCAGCAACAACAGCAGCAGCAGCAACAGACGCTGCATTATGCCACAGATCTCTCGCCCAGAGCAGCTGCCTCACAGCCACCTTCACCTGCCGCCCTCGAGTACATCAGTTTGCTCGAAGCGCGTCAACGTTATCCACAACTCGCCATTCGCTCGCCGCGTGTCTACGATGATCCCACGTTGGTCATTCCCCTGGTGGATTCCCCAGAGGCAACCGTCTCCCCTCCACCGCCGCCACAACGCAGCGCCTTCACCAAGGTCTCCTCATCGCTGTCCAGCTCGTCGTCACCCTCGACAGTCTCACGTCTCGAGTCGCCGGTGGATGTGGGTGCTCCTCCCTTGAGCCCAGATCAGTTGAGCTGTCACTCGATGAGTCCACCAGTCACAACGCCACCGCCTCGCACCAACAGCGGCGGTGCAGCCAACAGCAACTTGCCGTCGAATCCCATTGTGTATCACAACTTTCGTCCGGAGTATCAGTTCAATGGCGCCTTTCAGGCTGTGAATCCCATGCAAGCACTTCAAGCTCAACAACGTCTCAAGCAGCAGCTGCTCTATCGACCTCCGAACACCGCAAGCAATGGCCACAGTCCGAATGGCTCTGCGAATCCCTCGTCGCCACCAAATGGTCCGCCACCGCCGGAGTTTCTGCATGCCGCTGCCGCTTATCCAGGGTTTGGTCCACCGCATCCGCATCCGCTGCCCTTTGCAGTTGCTCAGCCGCTGCAGAATCCCGCTGCCGCTGCCATCTTGAGCACCCTCATCCCGCCCACACTGGCATCGACGTTCACGCTAACGGCCCAGAATGTGTGCGCCAAGTGCAACATCAGTTTCCGCATGACCAGCGATCTCGTCTATCACATGCGTTCGCATCACAAGAGCGAGGTCGCTTGCGATCCGAATCGTCGCAAGCGTGAGGAGAAGCTGCGTTGTCCCGTCTGTCAGGAGACATTCCGCGAGCGCCATCATCTCACCAGGCACATGACCGCCCACCAGGACAAGGCCAGTGATCATCAGCCCACGCCCGATGAGTCCAGCGACAATGAGATCATCAATGTTGTGGGGGGCACGCCTCCGGGGCGACGTTCGGGTGGCGTCTCCAAATGATCGAAGCATTTCTTCGGATACTTTTAAGCTGCAGCCTGTTTTGTTGTTGAATATCTTATCTTCTTCCCATTGTGATATTAAGTTTAGTTACCACCACTACCACCTGACCATCGATCTCTCCCCCAGACTTAAGTTTCTTTATTCTACACATTACACATTAGCCATAAATCTAGTGCAATTTCACACCATCGATAAGCAGCTCTCGTCTTCTTCTTTTCTGCCATTTCTATCCGAGCTGCTCCGTTTTATCATTGTAAAGTATTAGGTTTAAGTTTCAGGCTCCACTCACACATTCTAAATTTAACACTTAACATTTGATGTGCGACTTAATGTTTAAATAAATATCTTATTGTTATTAAATCCAACAACTTGCATTTAATCACTTAAAGGGTATGGGTAATAAAAGTATAACTGTTGTTCCATAGGTAAACAACTCAAAATATTACAGTTGCTCTTTTTTGTCAAACACTAAAATAATATTGTATTAGAAATATGCCATAAAATAATATTATTTTTGGGGATGATCAAAGAAGATATCAAGAGTAATATTTTTTGATGTAGTGCATCAGCAAAAGTAGTAGTATTTTATGTCACATCGAAAATGGAAATATTCCGAGCAATGCTAATTTAGTTTGAAGAATATATGCATGTTTATTAAATTCTTTTAAATGAAAATATAAATACGTTAGATTTTAAATCAGATCAACTCTTTATTGATAATCAGTTTGGATCAATAAACCAATATTTAAATAATTTACTTTTGAAGCCTTTCATTATAAAGCCACAATAAATAAAAGCAAAATCAATTCAAACGAAATTTATCCGAAACTTCTTTTTTTAAGCAAATGTTTTCGCAAATGCAAGCAAATCTCAACATGTTATATTTCTAGATATTTTGGTTTGTTAATGATAAAGTAAGCAACAAAAGACAAAGAAGTTCACTTAACAAAATCTTCAAATAAAAAAAACACCTATAAAATTGTCTTTATGATGCGTTATATGGTATTCGTAAGTAAACCTCCCACAATTTAATAAGTACATACTTTTTGAGCTCCAAAATTTCTGCTATAGTAAAGTCTATACTAAAGTCTAGTCTAAATTGCGAGAATATACCGAGCTCTCCCCTTAAATCAGAAATTTTTAGCTAAATTATTTATTTAGATGTTAATTATTATACCACATAATATAATAACTAAATGAAGGGAATGCTAGCTGCTAAGGCCTTCGATTCAGTTTTGTTTTTTTTTGCTAAATTCAATTATTGCTAGCTTAAATTCTTACCTAAAGCGACACTGTAAGAGAAACTGAAGAATTTCATAACGTTTTATTGCAATTAAAATCCATCATTCAGTAGACATTCTAAAAATATGAATAGTTCATAATATTAAAAAAAATTGAAAATAAATGAAATCTTCTCAATATTGATTATTGACAGATTGTAAATAAAATAAAAATTAAAACAAAAAAAATAGTATATTAAAATCCCTTAACAAATTCAATCAACTAATTACCGACTGATATAAATTCCTTGAATTATCTACAGCGAAATAGTAAAAAAAGGAACGAATTTCAGTGCATTTTAAAGATATTTGTCGCGGAGTAGAAAAACATAGGTTCCCAGGCTTAGAAAAACAGGCACATGCTGCTCGAGAGAAACATACGCCAGCCATGTGAGTGGCCCGAGAAAATGTTGCTGGCCTTGTTAGCGCAATGAAGTCATAATCACACGGGGAATGGGGTTAGAGCAGGCGACGGAGACGGAGCACGAGGATGGCATTCGTCTGGAATGGATGGACACATGCAGGCGAAAAGTCGAGCAGCGTATGCAGCAATTAGATGCGGCGACAAAAACTGCGACGGCGACGCTAATGAGATGCCTCTGAGTCTGGGAAAACAGAGTTGCCAACGAGCCAAAAACGAAGGGTAGTCGCCACAGTCTAGGACTGAACTAATGTGCAGTTAACAGGGGATTTCTCAAGTGCTCAAAATGATTTTCGAATTTCAATATTTTTCTCTACTAATATACGAATCGAGTCAACCCTCGATTTCTCGTTGGCTCGTTGACTGCCAAAGTGATTCCCATGAGCCATACGAATTTATAGCATGCCGAATTCCGACAAAGCGCAACGAATTTTCTTGGGTGGTGGTGGGTGCTCAATAAGAAGTATATGGAGATGGGAGATGGTAGATGGGAAGCTGCTGCCTCGTTTGTCGTGCTGCACTCAAATGAGCCACATCGAATTGCGTTGATTTAGCGTGGCCAAATCCTGTTAGCCCCGTGCCAGCCAGACCAAGAGCCACGCGATTCTCACAGGATTCTCTCACTCGTTGCCTTATCAATGTGATGTATCAATTGATGGCGTTACTAAATGCGGCTCTGTTTTCGGGCTTTGTTCCCATGATGGGATTAGCATTTTATGGCCTTGTATTCACCGACAAAACACTCGATAAAGACATTCACAAACCGAGTGTGGGATAGACAACAAAGGTGGCATGATGCGGTAGCTGAAAGCTGACAAAAGGAGTTTACGGTTCAAGTCAAAAAATCGACTTGAAGATGTCGAATCAATTAACATGGGTGGAGGAATAGACTATTGTACTATTCATGGAAGTAAATCAACTTTTAGCTTATAAATTAATTATGAAATAATTATAAGCTGAAGCAGATTAAGTTTATATTTGCTTTGAAGATAAAAGTAAGACGAAAGGACTTAGTGTATTTAAGAATAGATTCTTTCTATCTACAGAGGATCATATGGTAGACAACTACAAGCCTTTCACATTGCCGTAATAGCTTCAGCACTTTCTTAAGTATGCGGTGTTGTTATGTATTAATTATTATTATTTTAATAAAGTTCATCAAGAAAGCAACATATAAGAATGGAAAAGACACCAAAGCTCACAACAGATATGGTTGTTATTTGTCTGTCCTTGTGATACATTGGTAAAAAAAAACGGTTTTTATTTATTTTAAGTTATTTTTTATCAATATATTACAAAGACAGAATTCATGTAAGCGTTCGTATATCTCTATATTTATTCAAACAGTTTCAAATTTTTAGTATAAATGAAATTTATATTAACTGAAAAAAGAAGAAACAAAAAAAAATTTTCACTGCATTATACATGCATTCGTCTTAGTTTTCTTTCTCAACAAAAAGTATAACATTTAATTAAGTATTTCGAGCACAACGTAATTAAATGTATCCTCCTTACATGTAATAAATACTTTTTAAAAAGTTTAACACTTTTTTATTTGGAGGATAAGTAAATTTGAATGCTAATATTAATTACTAATTGCTACGTAAGAAATTCAAATAGTTTTACATTCTCCATATTTAAAAAAAAAATCTTTACAAAACATAAAATTATCTTACTATCCTAAAACAATAACATCTTCTCCCTCTATGAATCTTGTAGTTGCTGTTTAAGTATAATAAAGCTGAGCGCTTAAATAGAATAGTCTCATTACAGGAAAAGTCTTCATCATAACCATTTTTTATGGTTCTCCAAAGACTCGCACCACACTTCGATTATTTCATTGCACTCTTAGATTTGTCGTCGCTTGTGGCTTCAACTTTTATGCGTCTTCTAACCGCAGCCACTGATTTATTTTATACATTTCCCCAACGAGCAATTTCGACTTCCTTTAAAAACAATTACAACTTCCTATACACACACTCACACACACATATATATACACACATACACACCCACACAGACATTTTGTTTGTTTCTCTCGTTAAGCCAACACATCGTCAAAATCACATTTCCTCATTTAAGCCCCTTTCAGAGCTCGCACGCTCGCTCACTCAAAACGACGCCTGGAGCACGACAACCGCAGTGGCAACTTCATAATAAGCCTCATCATGGCTGGCTATATAATAGCAGCCATAATCACATTTCATATTTATCACATTTTTACGCCCACACGCAGCTCGTCGACTTCGAGTTGGAGCTGAAGCTGAAGCTCATGGCGCGACCTGCGCATTGTTTGCCTTTTTTGCCTAACCTCTCGCAATTTGACCGTAAATAAATTGCCTGCTCATTTGCTAAGCACTTGGCCCAAAGCCCAACACTCCCCAACTTCCCACACTCTGCACAACAAAGTGAATTTCCCACCAGTTTCCTTTCAAATCGAGAGCTGCTCCCCTGACATCGTGTTCAAATACGTTTAAACACAATGCAAATACCGTTATAATAGCAGCAGAGCAAGGACAACAAAGCCCAACCAGAGGCAGACAGCTGGGTAAGCCACACCACAGCCCAGCCCAGGGGGCTTGTTACGCCCCTGAACAACACTCCCTCCCCCTTTCCCCTGACTCTAGACTCTTGTCTGGTACGTGTGCGTATGAGTGATTTTTCTCAGCTGCGCTTAAAAGTATGCAAATGTTTTTCAAAAGGGGTTGCTGTTGCGGTGGGGGCGTGGGCGTGGCAGTGGCTGACTTTCAGTTTATGACTTGTTGTTTGACGCTCTCGCTGTTATTGCGGTCTATTAAGTTGACTAAAGTGTTTTTAACTGCAGGCAATTTCATTTGCTGTCGCTGCCGCTGCCGTTGGGCGTTTAATTTTCATGTCCTTGCAATTGACGCTGTGTAATTTATGCATACTGATTAGCTCCCTCGGACAGACAGACGCGGCAGGTATTTTGTTCAGCTGCCCGGCTACAAGTCAACTTAAGCGCAGAAAATAAAACAAGCAAACTGAAAACGAGAAATGAGAAACGAGAAACGAACTCAACTGACAGCCAAGCCGCTTAAACTTTGAACTTTGTCATTTCAATTTTCGCCAACGGATGCGCTTTGTTTCAGGCCACACACAGAGACACAAGTGAAGTGGCATGCCACACGGAGTCGACTCAACTCGACTCGAGTCCATGAACCGCCGGAAACATTGAGCCTGACAATGCGACTTTAATTTTTGGGAAACTCTCTGTATGTGTGTGTGTGTGTGTGTTGCGGTTGCCACCGCCAACGTTGAGGAGCTGCCCCGCCATTGTTTTGCGGCCAAGCCACATGATGATGATCACGATGCGGAGAACGATGATGAAGTCCTTGGGGTATGGCCAGGAAGTTTTTCATGCGCCATGACACTTTTTGTGCGATTCAGCAGCAGCCATTTTCTCTCGACTACCTTTAGCCTGGGCTCCGGATTCCGAGGCCGAGCCAGAGCCAGAGTCAGAGACAGAGACAACGACAGCTACAACTACAGACTGAGAGTTGTCGGTGCTCCATTGAAATGATTTTTGGATGTATGGAAGCTGTTTGGCTTGCCGCAAGACAGGCGGCTTACTGACTGAACATCCACTCAAGAGTCAGAGACAGAGACAGAGTCGGAGCATAGTCAGAGAACAACATCCGCGTGTCCGTTCGTTCGTCCTGTAATTTATGATGTGCGCTTCCTCGTTTTGCTCCTTGCCAGTTTTTTAGTTCGCCAAAAACTTTTGCAGTGAACTGCTGCTGCGCCTGTTTTCTGCTGTCACAACTTTGCACACATAATTAATAGTTTGTAACGAGCCGTGAGCGCGGCTTTTTTAGTTTACAACTTTTATATACAGCCACACAACCACGACGCGCTTTTTGCCTTGCTCAATTAACTTAGCAGGTAGTTAATTATTCCCAAAAGCCGCAGGACTCCTTCTAATTGATTTACAACCTTACGCGTGGGAGTCACTCTATCAAAATGGCGTATCTTTAAGTTACTTTAAGCCACAAATATATCTAGTGGTCTGGTAACTAGTCAAGTGTAAATTTACTGTGTTTGAATCGCAGCCAAGTTGCATTCGAAAATATCACAACTTGTTTGTTTCAGCCATAAATTTGTAGCATTTCACGCGCTACACTGAAGCGTAAAGCTTGAAGGGTGAAGAGTGAAGAGCGAAGAAGTTCGAGGACCACAACTAAACAGCAACCCCAGTCGAAAGTCGCACAATAAATAAAAGTCACAGATATCTTTCTGTGCACCCTTTTTGGAAAAACAACGGGGATCAACTTACGAGAATTTGTATAAACTTAGTTGACAATCTGTTTGCATTGGCACAAAAGGGGGCAAGACAAAGCAAGACAGCCTTGGAATATGCTCAGCAAATGCATATTTTCTTAAGATTTACACAATTGTCGACAAGTTTCAATTTGTGTGTGAGAAAAGTAGCAGCAAGTGGAGGGAGAAATTTTGTATACGAATTTATATCTATTTTCATGTAAATATTGTTTTCATGTGAACACTTGTAAACTTGCACAGAAAATTGACTAATATAGTATGCTTAATTGTGAATGTAGCTTCATTTGATTATACAATTAAAGATTGCATTTTCTGTTAGTTGTTCAGGTCTGTCTTTAGTTCCAGCAAATCTGTATAATATTGTTTTTGATACATATAAAATTCTATGTTTGGTTTGTTCTTGACTTTATAACTTGACTTTATAAATGAAAATCTTGTAGTATCTTTCCTGTGCTCTTGTCTTCATTTTAGTTAAAATTTATTTGAATAAAAAATATACATCATTAATTAGTTTCATATTCTCTTAAATAACTTTTACATGCTAAATTCTAATTCAAACTTGTTTTATATAATCAAAATAGCAAAAAGCATGTACTTCATATAAATTTGTAAGATATTCATAAATTATGTTTTTGAAAGTTTGTACTAGAAGTATTATAATACTAAATAAAAACAGGAGATATCTTTCTCTTGGTATTGTGTACTATGGAAATCAAATATTCAACCAAATATAACATTTTTATACGAAAATTAGAATAGGGGCAAAACATCTAACACATAACTACACTTTACAGTTTCTTTTTGGCTGCTCAGTCAGGTAAACGTCGTTGCCTTGGCACCGCTGGTTTACTTGGCGTATGCGCGATTTGCTCTTACCGCTCTTCTTGCTCACTGCATACCTGGCAAAGTGCTGAAACCACACGCGAAATATTTAGCATGTCAAATGACATATTTGCGATTTTTTTGCCGCCTTGGCAAGGTAAAGGATATGAATCCAAACACAACTCGCTTCCCTTCGCTCTCACTCTTAATGTGCTTGGCATATGTGTGTCTGTCTGTCTGTCTGTCTGTCTGTCTGTCTCTCGCTGTTTTGCAGTATGTCGCCATTTTTGCTGTTTTGTGCTTCATTTATCACTCGCCGAAATTTCCATACACATACTCAGCATATTTGCTGGCCACAGCACTTCGTCGCACATCGTATGCTATGATATATGACTGTATCTTTAGCCCAGCCAAACGTCGACATCATCCACTCTAAGCCCAGAATACTATGTCATTTTCATTCGTTCGATGACAATGCGTGTGCTCTTCCCTTCCCTCCCTTCGCATCGCCTCACTTCTCACACATGGTGTAATTTAGATAAGTGGTCATTCTTCATATTTTTAATGCTCATAATTTCATAATGTGCCACGCATATGCAACTTTACCCCACAGCTCCCCCCTTTTCTTCCGGTAAATGAAATCAGTTCAAAAGCAAGCGAGAGAAAGAGAGAGATACAGAGGAGACAGAAAGAGAGCGAGGAATGGGCTGTTAACAACATGGTCAGCGTCGTGCGTTGCCAGCGCCATTTATTTTATTCGGCGCGACTTTTTGTTAGTTCAGCCACCTTGCACATTGCATATGAATATAGTCAGAGTGGCAGAGAGACAGGGGGATATTTTCCATGAATATGGAACATGTGAATTTCGAAATTGTTTCTGCTTTTTTTTTTGTTCTTCGCTCTCGTTGCCCACCGTTTACGTTTGTTGCTGCCTTTTACTCTAATTTATGAGACACATAAAAGTTAACGTAATTAAATGGCTTTTTTGGCACTGCTTGAATATTTATGTTAGCTGCTTGAAAGGCAGCAAATGAAACACAAGGCAAATAAATTATTAGAGGAATTCAGGACGATTTAATATACCAGAATAATAGCCAAATCAAGCGAATGAACATCAACTAATTATATTCATTTAACTTGTAAATATGTTTAGCATTTCCGCTCTTTATAACTTTAAAATATTTTTGGAATTTTTACTATTACTATTACTTCTTATTAATTAATTAATTCATTGTTATTTATTTGTTTATAAAATGGTATATACATAAAAATATTCATATTTATACTCATTTTCAACTTTTAAATAATTTTTAAATATTTAGTCTTTTATTTTTCATTACCAAAAGCCAATTGTTCTAACTTTTTTGCTCAATAACATATGTTCATCATTTACATACTGTGTATAACTTATTTTTCTCACTGAAGTTGAAGAAATTTTACTATATGAAACTTATCTCACTTTCTAGACATTATTAGTTTAAGTAGTTTAATTTGTTCATATTTTTCATTCTCTTGAAAAGTGGTTTATTTTCTTATTTTATTTTTTCTTTATATAATATTTTTAATTACCTAAACTCAAATTTCTTTATTAATTTCACATTTTTAAAACGTATAAATAAATATATGTATAAAACCATCTTTATAAAATTATCCAGACCCTTTTGCTAGTTTTATAAAATAAGTTTTATGAAAACGTCAGAAAATTGTCGAATTCGAAGATTAGCTTGAAGAAAACAGTTTGCAGAAAGTATATTTAAGTGACACAGTTAAGGAGAGAATCGTATTGAAATCATTTGCTTGGAATTTACGATGCAAATATTTTCTGATAGAGGCGAAAAACTTTTTAATAGTTAAAATTTGCAAATTTCGCTTGGCAGCGATAACAAACAGGTTCGCCAATAAATATTGACACCATTTTGAGTTTATGTGGAGGAAAGTTTTGCGGGGCAAAAGCGAGGCAGATAACGGTAACATTATATGCACATATATAAGCTCTGTACTTAAAGGCAGACACAAAACAGCCAAACTGAAAACTGGCAACTGACAAACTGAAAACTAGAAACTGAAACCGATTTGCGGGCGAGAAAGAAAAAGAGTGGAGCGAGAGCGAATCGTAAAAAATAAAATTATGCAAATTTTTATTATTTGATTATGCAAATGTTCGCGCTTGACGACCCTTGGCATAAGGACGACAATACTCGCATTCCCCGCCAGACCCCGTTTCCGTCTCCCTCCTGCCCCTCCCTCTCGGGCAGCACATGCGTTGCTTCCGTTGTAAGCACGCGGAAAAAAAACTCCAAAAATGGAGGCAAACAGTTAGTTGGCCACCATTTGCCTGTCGCTTGTCCTGCGTCCTTCGTTCCCTACAAAAGCGGGGCACAAAATTTGAATATTCGCTTTGGCGATTTCTTCTGCGCTTTTTGTGAGGGGGGAATGAGCAGGAGGCAGGGAGCAGAGGCAGGGGCAAGGGAGCGTATGGAGGGGTGCCACTGTGGAGCATTGTCATATGTGGTTGGAAATTTTGAATCTGTTTGCAACCCCTTCGAGCGTATCCGTTTCCTTCTGTCGCGTGCGTTTCCCTCTGGTTCCTCTTCCCTATGCTCCATAGTCCGTCCCCCTCTATCACCCCCTTCGCACTGTCGTATGCGTATTTATATTTTCTCATGTTCTGCTTTGTTATTGTCACTCTTCCTGCTCTCGCTCGCTCTTTGCGCGCGATTTGAATCTTTTAAGCGAAATATTGTTGAAATCACTTTATGCCTGAGTAACTGCAGCATAGTCACTGAATTTTTTGGGGAGCTGTCTCTCCCTATGTGCGTGTCTGTTGGGGTAACCACACCTTAAACGCTTCGTAATTGATATACAAACGCTAAGCCGCATTTGTCCTTCTCCTTCGCTTTTTACGCAACCTGCTCGACAAAGTCACGCGGCAAGCGTCTAAATTACAAAGTCGCTGATAAAAAAACGAAGCGCGCACTCGTAAAAGCCCAACTGATAAGACTGTTGAGCATTCACTTTTTATGGCCGTAGTCTAATCAGTTTGAATAATTACCGAAACGTGTTTCAACGAAACTAAAGCAAGAGTTGCAAGAAAGAAACTTAGGAGTAGCAAATGGGGTTAAAGATACAACTCAAAAATATACACCATAATGAAAAGTAACGAATATAATCTGAAATATAAATAGATATATCAATAATGAAATAAGAATCCTCACAGAAGTTAAACAGCTTGTAGTATAAAATGCGTTTAAACATACATAGACTGAAAAAATTATAAAATAAACTTGAAAGCATAAAAAATACTGTAAAATGAGAATATGTAATTAATAATATAAATATAAAGCAAATTATAATTAGTAATAATTTTATTTAAAGTTCACATAATAATTGAAAAAATAATAAATAATTATATTTTAAACAAAAACGTTCGAATTTATACTTTGGAAAACAATGGAAATTGAATTTAACTCCGAAAAATGTAAAAAATAATATAAATAAGAATGTAAAAGATGGATAGAGGTTTCTCAAAGCAGAATTTATTTTATTTTTTAGATAATTAATTTACTTTGTTTTCGGGCGTTAATAGACAGAAACTATTGCCTCATCACAGAGTATCATAGTTCTTTAAATGCAGTATCATATGTAATTGTCGAAACAAATTTATAGGTGTGTCAAAAAAAAAGTTTCCTATTACACTATACTATCGTAGATTGTAGATAATTTGTTTAATATTTTGTCCACTTAAACATAATGTTATTAAATTCAAAGGAAAGTTCGCTCTTCAAATTTCGTAACCATTTATTTGCTAATATCGAGATGAATTAAACCCCGTGAAGACTATAGATGGATAAATAGATCTTAACTCTTATTTAATGGCAGAAATTTAATAATTTAGCTTTATATTATTATATTTAATATTATTTATATTATATTATTTATTATAATTATATTTATTTATATTATTATTTGTTATAGTTTATCAAAAGTTATTTATTTCATTATTGTAATTAGATTTATTAATATTGGTATCTCTTATAAACATAATGTTATTAAATTCGTATGTTTGTTTATTGACTTTACTTAGCAAATTCGACATTAATCCCACAATGGCTTAAATCTCAGTAAAACCGATAGAGATCTTGATTGAAGACAAGCAAATACATATTCGCAGAGAATGATTGATTGATTACACACCACGACGACTAAAATTATTAAATGCTCGTAGTTAAGCATACAAATTCATTGTTCTCACTACTTAACTCCCCAGTCCCAAATTCCCCTTCCCTTGGCCTTTGGTAGTTAAACACAATTTGTAAGCCGGTAAACAAACGAAAAGGCTGAGTCCGGATGGTCAGTTATGAATAGTGGCCAAAAACTGGTGAAGCAGCTCATCAATCACCAGGCAACGAAACATAAATCAAGCCAAGAGTCAAAGCTAAAGAAAATGTTGAGCACAAAAAAAATTAAGAAAGCACATAAAAGAGAGGAAAGGCGAAAACTCTTTAGCCCAATGGCCAAAATAGGCAGTGGCTCATCAAGTTTGATTGAGCAACAGTCATTCAACTTAAGAGTCACTTCCGGGCAACCAAAAGGAGAGCCATAATAAGTAAAGCGCGCGCACAAATGTTTAGAAAGGAGAAAGCAAGGAGCTGAAGAAGAAGAGGGAGTAAAGGAAGAGTAGAAAGTCTGACAGCGCCATATACAAAGACAGTCTGTTTATTTACGCCGCATCGTATGTAGAAGCTTACATATGGACGCCTCCAGCAGCAGCAGCAGCAGCCGAGCAGCAGCAGCTGGAAGGGAGCTGCTCCGGTTGTTGTTGCTGTTGTTGTTGTTGTTATTGTTGTTGTTATTGTTGTTGTTGCCTCCATACGGCGGGGCACATATCACACATGTTGTTCCGAGTACACACGTATGTTGCCTGCAAGCGATAGCGTCAACGTCGCTCGATGCTCGACGTTCAACGCTGCCGCCATTTTCGTTCATTTTTTCCTCTGTGTGTTTTTTGGCAGCAATCTTGGGCAGCAATCGCAGTCGACACATATGTGCTATTTTCATGTGCAGCCCGCCACAGCAGCACCATTGTGCAGCCCCAATCAACAGAACTCAACTCGACTCCATTTTGGTTTTTGCCATTGGCGCTCACAGCCCACAAACACGCAAAAAACACGCCCCTTTGCATATGAGGCGCATGCCCAGCATGTTTGTCCCCCATTTTCGAAAATTCGAAATCGAATTTCGAACTGCCACATTTAATATTGCGTTGCGTTGCGCTCTCGCGGCAGACGCAGCTGCTTAGTGTCCAAGTGGTTGATGGCTGACACTTGACGGACGGTTTTGTAATCAAAACTAGATAAGATTTGCAACAATAACAAAATGACAAGTGCACAACAAAACAAAAAACAAAATGAGAGGGAGATGGAGAGAGAACGTCTCTGACCACAAATCCCGGTGCGGAATCAGAAGCGCGTTAAATTGAAACTTGGGATTTCACGCAGCTTAAGTTTTTTAGCAATTATGTGAAGTGCTGCGGCACAGTGAGAGATCATCAAACAAAAAGCAGGCGTTAACACTTGTCAGCCACGAGACAGGAATATGTCACCTGCGAAACTAGAGTTGGAGTTGGACAGTTGCAAAGCAAATTCAATCAACAGCCAATGGCAAGCACACTCTATAAATCTCACACACACTTATAAATTTCATATTTATGGTCCGAAACCCAACACAAAAGTCGATTAGCATGCCACATGCCCCTGGGGGAGGCAACAACCCAAGCCAAACCAAACCAAATACAAATAGGCAAACCCAGGTAATCGCATTTCAGAACGGTTTTACCTCCCTCTAAAAAAAAAAATAAAGGAAAACAAACCAATTTTCAACCCCTACCGAAAAACTTTCGTGTTGAAAATCTGCTGAAACACAATGAAAATATTTTGCCATCCACAGCTGCAGAGGTGAGCGGGGGAGGAAAGCGACGAGCTGTGACAAGTACAAGCCACTTGTGCGTTGATGATAATTTTTACATTTTTGGGAACAGACATCCGAGAGAGACCCAGGAGAAGGAGAGGAAGGGGAAGGGGAGGTATATGGGTTGTGGCGTGTCCAGTTTTGAGCTGCAGATATCTGAAATCGGCTTATGTCGCCTGCATTGTGCTGACAATGCTGGAGGAGCTTTTGTTTTAAAGGCTGACAGAGAGCAGCAAGAGTAGCCCGGGGGAGGAAGAGAAGAGGGGAAACCTGTGCGACCAGGCATTTCATGATTTATGCCCAGTTTTAATTTAAAAGCAATCAATTTGAAATATGGAACCCCAAAAAGAGTTTAGGCTGCAAGAAAGTTGCCAGATAAGTTAAACTTCACAAATGAAACATGGCAAAAGACGCTTTTACTTATCAAACAAGTTATTCATTTAAATGGACGAACATTGAATATATTTTAATTGATTTATTTTCTTTGCAAATGAGTTTTCTGGGAAGGGTTTGAATTTGAATGTATTCAAGAATCTACAATTCTTTGATTTGAACGATTTGACAGCGATTAGGTAACTTTTTAAACTTTAAGATTCGAAGTGAAAAAAAAGTTGAAATTGTTTAAATTTGAATGCGAAATTATTGTGTAATAATATAATATAATAACAAGACAACTATAGTACCAAGTTCAATTTACACCACATGCTGTAAATTGACCAATGAAAAAATACTAAAATATACCAAAGGTTATATTTGGTATATAGATATAGGACTACAAGATTATCAGACAAAACAAGACCTACCACAATCGGTAGGCGTCTTTAGCCATAAAAAAATACTACATACATTTCCTGCGGCCTCAAAGTTATAATACCCTTCTACCCTTTGAGTAGCGGATATAGAAATAATAACTAGAACTAAAGACGAGAATATTTATTTTTATAAAAATGATTCTGTCAAATAAATCTCGTCATGCAAAAAGAAAGTCAATAAAATGAACTTAATGTCTTAAGGATTAATTTTAAATGTGTTAAGATTTGTAGTTATGAAACAATATAAATACAAATAAATAAAATCATGCAAATGAAATTCAACAATATTAGTTTGCAATAATATAAAGAAAGTGAAAGTGATCAGCAGAAAATGAATACTCCAAGTAATCACACATAAAGGAAATTCAAAAACATAAACCTGACATTAAAATTATAAAATTCTAAAAAAAAAACAATTTAAATTAAAAGAGAATAATTATATTTTCAGGACAGTTCACATACATTCAACAATTCGCAATATATATAACAAATTCCTTTAAATTCGTTTTGTATGAATCGACAGTTGATCTCAAAATCTTAGCACATTAAACAAATTCCAAAATACATTAATTAAAAAGAAACTACAGACAACGTTTGTTCTGTCCCATAAAACGCTGTGTTCCCATCAAATCTTAGAAATATTACAGAGCTAAGAAATGAGCATTAGCCTTAGGATTACTAATGAGCAGAAACATTAAAAAATTCAATTATGTCAAACATTCAGGTATTATCTTGATACATTCTACTTGGCTAATGAGGCGAATTTCAGCCAGAGCACGACTAAAGATATATATAGAGAGGAGAGAGTAATAGAGGAAGAAGCGATGTTATCCACTGAGAAAGCCGCAACAAAGACGGTAAAGAAGTCAAGGACTAAAGTGAAATCAATTAAAATTTATCACTTTATTTTCATTAAGACACAAAAGCCGCAAAGCAGCAGCGTTGCTACTGATGCTGATGTCCCCAAGGTGCAATTCGTTATCAATTTGCGGAGGACAATGGCGGACAGGATGTGGCTTGACTGTAATTTGTCCTGCCGTCGTCGTTGTCGACGTCGCTGCTGTTGTAGTTTGTTATCGGCTGGAGGAAGACAATAAAATGCCACAACGTTTGTCGCTTTAAATAATAAAAACATTTGATTTGCCAAAAGCGGCACGTGCCAGAAGGACTCAACGAGTCCTTCAGACTGGCAATGCGCAACCAAATCGCAGATAAAGCTGCTCAGTAAATTAATGGCCGACACGTGTCCTTGACACTGCCACAAAGCCAAAGCAAAGCTAAGCAGTTAGCACTGAGCTGTGATTGGGTTTTGGGGATTGGCCAAGCTGATGTCCTCCCTGGGTGGTCTGCAAGTGTCCAGGACATGCTCAACAAATTATCGACTCAACTCTCTCTCATATGTGAACGACTGATAATTGAGGCGTAAATGTTGACACACGTCCACCAACAACCAGCAACATTGTCGCCCTCAACTTGCAACTTTCAACTCGACAAATGAATTTTTATGAAGTTGTGACAATTGCTTCGGATTTACGAGTCCATCGAGACCAGTTTATTTGGAGTCCCTTTTATGGTGGCAAGCTCCAAACATAGTTGCTGATAAACCTATTAAAGTTTTATGCCACATGCAAAGCCAACCAAAGTAAGCGCATCATTTGTCGACTGCATAAAAAGTTAATAAGCTTCTCCATTCTGTGTGCAATGCATAAAACAATGAAGTTCACACAAACAATGGCTGCGTTTGATTTTCCAGCTGACGTGTTGGTTTCAAAGTGCCCAACCACAAACCTTTGACCATATGCGATAAAAAAAAACAGGGGAGGAAAGACGGATTGTGGCAATCCTCTTTTCAATGTGTGTGAATGGATAAACATAATCGATGTTAAATAAATGAATAATTAAGGTTTGATTTCAATGTAAAAATGAATTGCTATGAATCTTATTTTGTGGGTACATAGCCAACTTCTTGTTAAAATAAATAGAAAAATATTAATGAATTTTCCTCATAAATAGAATTCGAATTTTGAATATTTTTTTAAAGATTGAGTATAGTGAATTTTGATGACACCAAGAAGCGTTTCATTTATGAGAAGAAAAATATATACATAAACTTTATAAATATAGTATGCACACAAATTCATACGAAAAATCCAGGATCCATTAAATAAAACTTACTGCCCCACAGAAATGTTCTTACTAGGAAATAAAATAAACTAATATGTAGCTTTTTCGCTATGATAACATTAGAGAAATAAAATAAAATACAACAAAAATAAAATGATTTGGATTACATTTTTAAAAATACCTAGAAGCAATTAAGAATTCTATTATTTTTATTTTATTTCTAATCAACAGATATATTAGACTACACACAAGTTATACCATAATATCTAAATACATATTTGACTTATCCAATAAAATGTATTTTTTATGAACATTTATCTATATGTCGTACATTTTATTTAACTGCAAGTAGGTCGAATTTTTATCTCGATTTAAAAACGGACAACAAAATACTTAAGACAGTTAAAATTCATTTTAGTGTATAAATCAAATCATATATTCTTTTAATTGTACATTATTTATATGTTGACTTTATTGGTCATATTTCATATATAAGCACTAAATTAATTTTATTATTTAAAATACATATGTAGGTAAGCAACACATATTCTAAGTTTTATTTGGTACTTTCTTAAACTTTACATTAATTTCAATTTCAATTATAATTTTTTTATTTTTATATATGTATTTTATCCCTCATTTAGACATTACTCTATAGAATTAATTTTCAAGCTTGAAAACTTAGTAGTTAGTAGTCCGTAGTTGTATATGTAGAACAACCATAATTAATCTACCCCTTTTATTTGCAACAACTGCAGGGTATGCGAAAATGAAAAGTCACACCACAAAAGCTGCCCTGTTTGTCGCTGATGAGAAGGGACAACAGACATATGGCCACTTGGCCGCATTGGTAAATCAGTGAAGGATATGCTAACAACGACGAGACAATTGCGAAATAACCACAGGACATGCACTTGAACGCATCTTGTGTGTGTGGTTGGAACAGGATGTGTGTACGAAAGAGTTGTCAAGGTGGATGATGAATGTACATAAGTAACCCATTCAGTTTCAGCTTTGATCCTTGATTGGAGTTGGACATGGGCCACTCGAGGCGCAGCTGTGACACTGATTGATGATGCGCCAATGGGGCCATGAATACCCATAAACAGCTTTGTATATTCCGCATCAGCGATTGCATTAATCGACTTCTGTCCGAGAGGGGGAATACAAAAAAATAAAAGGGGAGAAGCTGTGCGCAACTATGTAATGGGTGTCAACTGCGGGTGAGCATAAAAAATAATGACCAGCAGAGATAAAAATATATTTTATGTTATTGCTCCACTTCGCCAATTTCAGTGGCAGCAGCCGCAAACAATATTTAAATTTTTCAAAAGTTCCAAGTGTACCAGTTAAATGAAGCAGAAGCAAGATTGTCGCCACATCCCTTGTCCCATCTCACTTGCCCCAAAGGGCGAACGGAAAAGAGAATGAAAAACAAACGACAGCACAAACTAGAGTAGTATATTTTTGGGGAGTGGACACGCCCACTCAGCTGCAACGCCCTGGCAATCGAATTTGGAAATTGATACACAAAGAGAAGGAGAAAAATATATATATATGTGTTTTATACTATGTGGACACTATCATAGTATATTTTGGCAATAAATCATAAATCAATAGTAGCCAGGACATCCCTAGTGTCCTTCTTGCTGGCCAAGCAGCAGCTAATGATGTCTTAAAAAAACGATTTTTCCGTTCGAGCAATGTCACAAAACGAGGGCAATTGATGTCCTCAGGTCAAACGCATTAACAAAATTGCCGTTTCAGCTGCCAGCTCTTTATATCACTGAGTGTGTGAAAGTGTGTGTGTGTGTAGCTGGGAAATTGAATTTCCACCGGCACGCTAAGTGTCGACTGCTGCTGGCAACAATATTCTTCTTTTGCAAATCGGCTTTAAGTCATGAAAAATAATAGACAACCCCCAAACACGGACTCAAACGTCGAGAGACGAGACGAGCGTAGTAAAAAGCAGATTGCGAGGCGCGTCAGCAGCCAAGAAATAAAAAAAAATAACCGATTGTGGAACACATGCTGTGCCGCATATGACGACGACGTTGTGGATGTCGCTTATCAACTGGCAAACACGCCTGGGAGTTGCTTGGGTGGGCAACACGCAACATGTGAAACTCTCTCGCAACTTAAATAGATACAAGAAGTATACAAAGTATATTCAACTTACCAACGAGCACAAAATAGGGTAGAGTAGAGTACAACTTAATATTATATTAGATGGCAACACGAAGCGTTTTTCTAGGCCAACTCCATGTCGCCGGGTATCTCCGAGTCCTCGATGCTGCGTGTCGCCGGTATGTAAACCTTGAACGCAAACTTCGACTTGACAAAGGAGCCGGTGTTCAACACCGTGCAGCCATGTTGAGTGCTGGCAAAACTTTGACACGAATCGCCCATGACAATGAGATCGGGCAAGGGGTAAAGCCACAATGCTGGATCGTAATCCCAGTGCACGGGCATCGCAATGGGATGTATGGGCACCAGATGATTCTGACAGACAAGCGTGCGTGCAAAATGCTGTTCAATGTGCTCGGTGTCTGGAGGGAAATGCAACGTGTTGCGGCAAAACTTGGCCATCAAATCCAGACGACACACCACAATTTGTTGGGTGCAATACTGCAGCCGGCAGGGATTCGTGGCCAACTGGGTGCGTGGCCAGACCTTGAGCAGACCAGCGGCCAAGCATTCTGGTAGTGGAGCACGTGGAAATATGTTGGGTGCCGTAGGATCCTCAGTAGAAGGCACCAGTATGAGATCCGTTTGCTTTTTCAGCTGCTCACAGCCAGCGGCCAAGGCGCCCAGCGCATCCAAGTGATGACGCAGCTCGTGATGATTGCGTGTGCTCGCGGTAAACGGACCCATAAGCACAATAGCCTGAGGTGGACACGAATCGTAGCCCACAAAGAGTTGACGCAGTTTCTCCATCACTACAGGTAAATCAAGACGCACATCGGAGAGAAATACGAGTGTAGTCTCTGTATTTGTTCGCTCCAATTCCTGCAGACGCGGTGAGTATTTCAGCAGCTTCGCGGATTCTCCGCCCCAAGTGTTTCCAGTTCCAAAGAAGGCGCGACTGCTGCTCGCCACCTCAGCGGGTGGGAAGCCTAGACCATCAACTGTAAGGCACGCAATTGGATTATTAAACTGCTCATGCTTTCGATTCCATACTTACCCTTGAGCACACCATTCGCATAGCTGCCCTCGGCAAGCACAAAGCAGCCCTCGCAAAAGAATCCAGCATGGAAGCGAGCGCCACTCAGATCGAGCTGCACGCTGCCTGTGGGATCCTCCACATAGAATTTGCCCTCCTTAAGCTGGGTAAGCAAGCCCAGCACCACTGCTTCCTTCATATTCGAGGTGGCCAACAAATTCTCAGCATACTGCAATTTGAATTTCTTCGTCTGTGCTTCAGCTGCAACTCCATCCTGGATGACAGCTGGTGCAAAGAGATCGTGTCGCAGGGTTTTTTGTAACAACATGGCATAGCGCTGCTGCAGATAATCCGATTTCATGCGCGGCTGGGTGAGCAGGCGTCTTGGTTGCGTATCCCGCTCAAATTTCTTGATGCGCGTATTGTAGCGATAGCGAGGCACAGTGAAGGCATCGATGACCGAAAATACAGTTTCACCTTCGTCCAGGCCAACGCGATTTAACTCGTTAATGGCTTTTTCTAGTGATTCCCGTTCGACGTGGGGCGTTGATAGTTTTTGTCCCTGTAGATTCTCTGTGATGACCGTCATCCATTTCTCGCGCTCGGCGGGCTCAAAGGGAAGCAGCTGCTCCGCCAGGAAATTACTGTTCTCGGAACGTATAAGAAAACCGCACAACTTGAATGAAGTTGTAATGCGTTTGCGCAACTGCGCCAATTCATCCATGGCTTTTAATTTGCAATAATAATATTAACCGCACAACTTGTTGCTCTTAATAAATATTTGTTACTTTGGCGCCAAATGAACTTGTGTGCGAGTGAACCGAGCCATGAACCAACGATGTATCGATAGTTTTGGAGCAACATTTAATGTCCGTTGGGGTGGCTGGTCGATAAATTAGTTCGTTACATTATTTATCGTTTTTAAATTTATCGTTTTTCTAATACTTTAAGTAGGCGCCAAGTAGAATTTTTTAAATGGAAGGAAATCGAACACCAGCAAGTAAAGATAAAGAAAACTGCTTAAGCTTCGATGAATTCCTACCCTATATGGGAGAGTTTGGCTTTTATCAAAAACGCCTAATAGTCTATTTGATACCATTCTTCTTCCTTTGGGCTTTTATCTACTTTACGCAAATTTTTTTAATCGTTGTGCCAAATGATCATTGGTGTCGCATTGCCGAACTGCAAGATCTATCAAAAGAACAGCAACTGAAGCTAGGCATACCCAAAGTAGAAGACGAATACAATAAATGTTTTATGTACGATACAAACTACACGGAAGCATTAGACAGAAACTTCACCACAGCAGATAAAAATTGGCCACAAAAACCATGCAAGGATTGGATTTACGACAAGGATCAAGTGCCTTACGAGTCCATTGCCACACAGTACGACTGGGTGTGCCAAAATGATCATCTTGGTCCCTATTCGGTTACCATTTACTTTCTGGGTTCTATTGTAGGCGGCCTTATCTTTGGTTATGCTGCAGATCATTGGGGACGTTTGCCAGCTGTCATGTTGAGCAATCTTTGTGCTCTCATTGGAGGTCTTCTGAGTGCCTTTTGTAACAATTTCATATGGTTTTCCATCACTAGATTTGTTGTGGGTCTGGCACTCAATAACTGTTGTATTCCCGTGTATGTTCTAAGTGAGTTTAAAGTGGCGTATTTATTTTATTTGTTTCTAATACGAGTACAGTGATGGAATGTCTGCCTTCAAAGTATCGACCCGCAGTAACAAACTTCTCACTGACTATCTGCTTTCTGCCTGCTGCTTGTTTGCTGCCTTGGATTGCATTGTGGTGCAATAACTGGCGTTTATTAGCTATTGTGACTTCAGCTCCCCTTGTCATTTGTCTGTTAATGTACTTTTGCTTACAAGAATCCCCCAGGTAAGAATACTAACTTTTTAAATTTATTTACTCATAATAAAGTCTCTTTTTAGATGGTTAATAAGCATTGGTAAAATGGCTAAAGCTATGAAAATTATAGAATATATTGCTAAGGTAAATGGCAAAGAAATTTCAAAAGAATTAATGACTACATTCGAAAAATGCTGCATATTAGCTTACAATGAAGAAAAGCAGTGGAAACAATACACTCTACTAGACTTGTTCAGAAGTTATCGAATGTGTTTTATAACATTGGATCTAGTTATTATTTGGATGATCACTGCATTGGTTTACGATGCTCATGTGAGAGCCATTATTGAGATTGGACCGGATGTATTTATTACCTTTTCAGTAGCCGGTGCAATGGAGTTGCCTGCCTGCCTAGTTCCATTTTTTTTCCTAGATTTTGTAGGACGCAAATGCATGTGCTTGTTCGCATTTATTGGATGCGCAGTCGGTAGCTTAATTGCTGCATTACTTCGGATTAAATGGCAAATAGCAGTGACTGCCATTTTTGGTAGATTTTGTGCAACAATTACATTTAATATTGGAGTTCAGTGGGCTGCCGAAATACTTCCTACTGTGGTGCGTGGACAGGGCATTGCATTCATTCAAATTATGGGATTTGTTTCATCACTACTGTCTCCATTTGTTGTGTACACCAAGATTTATTCACCTTCGGCTCCAATGGCAATCATTGCAGCTCTTTCTATTTGCGCTGCAGTGTTTGTTTTATTTTTACCAGACACTACAAGGAGTGTATTGCCACAGCTACCTGAAGATACAGAAAAACTTTCTAAGAATCAAAAAATATATGTATTAAAAAGAAAATAAAATATCCATTAATTTGAATTCAAATTTGATTACGGTGAAATTTTATTCCATTGTACAACACTATTAGCAACCGATAACGCAATTATCTATCGAGTGTGACCATTTCGAATTTAAAACAATATATAAACTCTGAAACACATTATTTTGCATATTTATTAATTTAATCAATTTAAAATATAAATTTAAAGAATTTTTAAAATTACGGCTTTTGTACACATCACTTAAAGAGTGTGGCCGTGCAATTAATTTTGTAGCTGGTATATTTTAGTATATTTTCCAAGTGAAATATTTTTCAAAATTCTACTAGCGGTCACGCATGTACAGCACGTGTATAAATATCAAAAGGAGTTGAATTGCTGTTTATTTCCCACAAAATGGATGTAGTTAAAGCGGTTTTAGAGAAACATCAAAAGGAATTGGATAAATATAAACCAATCACAGTCGAAAAGCACCTGGAATGCCGTTTAGATGTTGGCACACTACTCATCACAGACCCCAATGATTTGGAGGACCGGCAGCTGGCGTAAGTAGCAAACATGAGGCTTCAATGGACATCGAAATGAGATAAAATCTCTTTTTTTTTAGCAACGACAAAGAAGAGTATTTGGCTGCTTTAACCCGCGACAATACACAACTACTGGTAAATGCCATCTGGGAGCTCCCTACAGAGCGTGTGGACGAGAGCATCGTGGCTAAGTTGCCGGAGCCAACAACAGTTCTGCCGCGTCTACGTAAACCTCCAGGCCCGCGTCCATTGACCAAATGGGAGCAGTTCGCCAAGGAGAAGGGAATCACAAAGAAGAAGAAGGACAAGAAGACTTATGATGATGTGTTGGACGTAAGTACAATAGAAATTACATAAATTCTTGAGCTAATTTTTATTCTTTCACATAGAAATGGGTACCCACGTATGGCTTCAAACGTGCCGAGGCTGAGAAAGATAAGGAATGGGTGTTGGAGGTACCACAGAATGCCGATCCCAATACAGACATGTTCCAAAAGAAGATCGACTTGCGCAACGAAAAGGTGGCCAAAAACGAGATTCAGCGCATGAAGAACATTGTGCGTGCGAAGAAAATGGATGTGCCACGCAGTGGTTACCTAGGTCCTGAGGCTGCATCATCGAATCAACTGCTGACCGCGGTTACGGTAGCGAAATCCTCAACAGCATCGGTGGGCAAATTCCAGAGTAAGCTCCCCAAGGAGAAGGAGGCACGCGGTTTGGGTGTAAAGGAGCTGATACCGGGTGGTAAACGCAAGGCATCGCATATCTCAGCGCAGCCGGAGCGCGAGGCTAACTTGGACCTCATCAAGAGTGTGCTCAACAAGAAGCCCAAACTGGATGTGGAGAAGGCGATACAGCTGCAAAAGCAGGACGAGCGATTGGAGTAAGTGCAGCAGACAGTCGAGTATATCATAGATGTATGTTTTAATTTAACTAATTTGCTTTTGCAGACGTGAAGCAGAAGGCAATAAACCTGCTAAGAAGGGCAAGAAGGGCGGCGGCAAAGGCAGCCGCAAGGCGGTGGGCAAGAAACCCAAAGGTCATCAGGGACAGCGTGCGCCTGGCAAAAAGGGACAAGCTGGCCGCAAGCGTCGTTGAGTAAACCACTTCCACGTTGTAACTAGTAGATTTTTTAATAACCAACAATTTACACGATAAATACAAATGATAATATTTAAGCAACTTTTACAAAACACATTTGTTAAATCTATCCACGATGGAAACGCAAATCCACTGGAGCCGTATGGCGCTTCAGATACTCGTAGACGAAGCTGCGAAAAACGCGATTAAAGTAACGTATTGAAGGATAATGCAGATTTGCAGCATTATCTCTGGGTGTGTGCCAAACATCTGGGAAAGGCGTAGCAATCAAATGCAAAATGGGCACATTCTCCTCCAGGAATGGACGATGATCGTCGTCGACTAAACTGCCAGCTGGCCGATTCAAAAACATACGATTATTGCCCTTCAGATGACCAGCAGAACGCAGTGATTGTTCAATCTGCACTAAACTGGAGTGCAGACCATGTGTGTTCTCATAAAAACTAGAAAATTTCGGATTACGGGCTCCAATCAAATCAAGCAACACAAGCACTTCCTAAAAGTAGGAAGAATTTTTAGTAAATTGTAACGTTCTTTTTTTAAGAAACTTACGATCCGATCAATGTAACGTTGTCCCAGATTAGCTTGTCCACTACGCGCTAGTTTTTTAGCTAAGTGTCTGGAACCATAAACTGAGTCGCTGTTTGTCCAGTCCCTAAAAGCCTCCTCACCGTCAAAGAAGATCATCTGAAAGAGAATTTCACGAATCATTTGAAGTTTAGTGAAGATCGTCATTTCTTTGAACAATTTTATGCAAGCGCAAATTAAATTTCAACGCACGATTTTCAGAAATTGTTAGCGATTTTATTGCTTCAATTAAATTTGGATGATCAGTTTGCGATGTTTCTACTATATGTCGGTCATATGAAAATAATTTTTCGACATGTTTCTGATTTCATTAGGTATTTAAAAATGATTAGGCTATATTACAAATTGAATTTTAAAATTGCTATAGAAATTATTGCCTGAACTAAATTTTCATGATCGGTTTTACAATTAAGAGTCAAATTGTCACGATCAGTTTAGTGAATAGAATGTTCATATTTCAAATTGGTAATATGAATGATAAATTATTTAAAAGTGTTATTTTGAATGGAATATTCTTTAAACAGACCATGATGATGATATGGTGATATACTCTATAATATACTCGACTATATTCTCAAGGTTCTTTTCCCTTATCACCATTGAATAAATTAGTATGTGTTGGGTTTCCCCCTCATCTGGCTCACCATAAGTCCAAGATCGCGACGATTGCGGAATTGCTGCAGCAGATAAGTGTTGAGCGTCTTCGCGGTATTCAAGAGAATGGCACAGGGAACAGCTGAATCGGTGGCACCGACGAAACCCGGATCATTTGGAAAGTACTTGCTGTCATAGTGACAGGCAAGGGCCAAAAAGTTCTCAGCCTGCGGATTGATGTAGCCAATTACATTGGCGAACGTGAGCTCGCCCAACACTGGGACACGCTGCTTGAACTCATCGACTTCCGTTTGAAAGCCAAGGCCATTGAGAGAGTTGACCAGATAATTGCGAACCTGCTCATGTCCACGACTGCCGACGACGCGTGGCACCAAAATCGCAGACAGACTGCTATTGAAGTGTGTCTCATCGTCATCCCAGTGCGTTGTTTCAAACTGTTGATAAAAACAAAGAGATCGAAGGGTGTTACACATTTGGCTCGTGACTCAGCATACAACATTTCCATGTTGTTACTTTTAACGTCTTACGCTGGCTTGCTGCTGCTGCTGCTGTTGGGCCTGCGTATAATCAGTTGCAAGCGCACAGATCGTAACTGTAAGCAATAAAAGGCGCGACACTAACAGCGACATGTTCCCAATCTTGATCTCAACACAGCGATGTGTGACGGCGCACTGAATTGACGCTTTGTATTGAAACGCGCTCTCTGTTCGTGCAAAGTGCGCTGTGTTGTTGTGTTGTTAACGATCTGTACAGACAGCTGTTGTTGTCTGCAGTTGTTGTTTTGTTTTGCGGTTCCTCATGGCGCGCAAACTAACTCTCACCCACACACCTACATACAAATGTACATGCATACAATATATGTATGCGCGCAGCGAAAGCTTTCGGCCTTCACATCCGCATACAGTTTGAGTAAAGCTTTGAGTGCGCGCCTCCATAACAAATACTTAAAAGTTTCACTGCTCTGTTCAGCTCATTTACATGAGCAGCTTACAAAAAGCTTTGCCTTGGCATATTTTCAAATGTATGTTAAGCGCTAAGCTTAAAAGTTTTAAACTGCACGCAGCTCGTGGTGAAGTGCCTAAGAAGCATGGAGTGTGAAGTGCCTAAGTAGAACTTTCAATAAAGACAAAACCACTAGCCATATAATACGATATCAAACTAAAATATAATACAATTAGGGAAAATCGAAATGTTTATTGTTGAACAAATAGCAATATAATTGTTAATGACCTCTATTTAAACGGGTAACCTACTTATTTCATCTGAATGGTTGTGCAAATATTCATAAACAAATTGCGTAATTATTAGATTCATATTACGTATCGTTGGAAAGTGCAGATTTCTAAGGTTATCAGAGTCGGTGTGCCAGACTTCTGGAAAAGTGTGAGGCACAATATGCATTACAGGCACGCCTAAAAAGGTTGTCAATATTTAAGATCAACTAAAAATATTTAACAACAATGGATCATACGCACCCTCCATGAGAAATGGATAGTGATCATCTTCAATGTCGCTGTCATGATCCTTCAGCTTATGGAATAACTGATGAGAGTTGCTCAATCTACCCGCATCCCTTAGATGTTGCTCAATATCTGCGAGACGACTGTGCAACTCGTAAGTGTTCTCATAATGACTCATGTAGATTTGATTAGGTGCGCCAATCAAATTAAAAGTAATGACTAGTTCCTACGAATTATCTTTTGTTAAATATCTTATCTTCTGTACGATATTTATGAATTTAAACTGTAAGAAACTCACAATGCTCTGCAAAGGAATTAACTCCGCTTCTGCAAAATGTCGTGATCCATTTAGTGAATTAAAATCGTCGATTACTTCCTCAAAGGACTCATGACCATCAAACAATACCAGCTATAAATCAAATTAATATAGATAAATATATGTTTATAGATAGTAATAGTAGTTTCTTACCAACAAACCAATATCCGTTCGCTTTTTGAATTCTCCCAACAGATAAGAATTTAAATTTTTAATCACAGTTAGAAGCATTGCACAAGAAACGGCGCCATCTGTGGCACCTACATAAATTTCGTGATCTGCTATGTATTTCGAGTCGTAGTGACAACAGAGCATTAAATAATTTGTTGCCTGCGTATTCATGATGCCCAACATATTGATAAACTTCATCTCATCCAAATGTTCATCGCGTACCGTTGTGAAACCCAATTCTTTCAGAGTATCGGTAAGGAAATTACTTACTCTAGAATGTCCAATACTTCCAGGAAAACGTTGTCTTAATAGTTTTTCAAGCGTGGCATTAAAATATGTCTCATTGCTGACCATATTCGGCGGAGGTACATTTTTAATCCAAAGTATTAAATAATACTGGCAAATTACACCGAATGTAAGTAATATCAACAACAGGCGAACTTGCTCCGACATGGCAAAGTAAAAACTAATTTAAACATTTAAGTAGTAATGCATTTTATTGAAATGGTTACACATACAAGTATATTGTCTTAAATTGGCAAATCGAATGGGTTAGTTCTTACAGAGAAAAATTTTGAGTTAAAAAAGCGAATTAATAGAATCTGTGAATATAGAAATATAATTTTATATAATTTCAGTAAAATAATTACTTAGATTTGTATATTATTTATTAATTGATATATAAATAAATTTGACAACAAAACCATTTTAAATAAAAATTTTATTTAATTTATAATAAAAATAATAACTTCATATGAATTTTGCTCAAAAAAAGTACATTGAAAAATAGTATCAGTGTATTTTAGAAAATATATTTTACTTTTTAGAAATGTATCTAATCAGATCAATCCATAACGGATGAATTAGTTCTACCTTCGACAGAGTATAGTATTCTGAAAACACACTTTATCTTAGATTTGGAAAAATAACAAACTTTGTGCAAAAGTTTATGTTGTGTATATGTTTTTTACTTATTCGTAAATACAAATCCAATAAAAAATCGATCTATTCTATTTCTTTGCATATGGAGGCAGAAATCTATATGATTTCTGCAATTTTTCCATAATTGTCGAATCATCACTAACCATAGAAGGCAGCACAACAGGAGTAGTTCGACGTCGGGTTTTCACAACTGCAACGCGATGCAGTTTCCTGGAACGATATTCATCCTTCGAGAGGGTCCTCAAGCTGGAGCCCTGATGCCAGTCGTGTTTGGTTAGACGTGAAGGACGTGAACCGGCTCCACAACAGGGAAAATGCCAGATGCGTTGATTCTTGCCAAATTGATTGCCATCGCTGAGCGTTTGCGGCAGATCCTGATGCAAAGTCTCAGGCAGAAACAAAGCCAACAAGCCACCCAAGATGCCCAACACGCCCAGCGTATTTAACATCAAGGCAATGGACAAGTGAGACATGTAGATAATCGGAGGAGAGAGCAACATGGCCACAAATCCCAAAGTGTGTATGAAAGATATACCTTGAGCACGCACTACAGTTGGCAACACCTCCGCTGCCCATTGCAGTCCAATGTTATACGAAATGTTGGCAAAGAAGCGTCCAGCCAAGGCGGCAGCTAACACCCAAATGGGATCATCAATGTTGGCAGCCAAAAGACTAAAACCACCACTCAAAGCGGTCGAGATGCAAGCGCACCAACGACGTCCAAAGCGATCCAAGGTGATGGTGACAATCAGATCACCGGGAATCTCTGTGGCACACGCGATGCTAAATACCGCAAATATATTCTCTCGATCCAACACGCTAGCTGCACGCACATGTCCATCATAGACCAGAGAAATCGTCATCCAGATGAATATCATCAGCACCATATAACGAGCCAATCGCGATCTCTTGAATATCGATGCAATGGTAAAGTGACGTCCCTCGATCTCCTCCCGGTAGAATTGTTCACAACTCTCGCGAAATATTTGCCATTTGAGTCTGGAAACTTGGCGACGATTACGACGTGCCACACGCTGTAGTATTTCAATGGCATTATCGATTTTGCCCACAGAGACGAGCCAACGTGCAGACTCGGGCAGTACACAGAAGCCAATCAATCCAAAGCCAACGGCCAGACCATAAAAGCCAGAGAATTTGCGCCAATCGCCAGAGTAGAAAGCCAACCATGGCATAAGCACGGTAAAGGGCGAATAGAACATGGCCAGCGACATGTTGGCCACAAAAGTGCGATACCGAGGACCCACATACTCGAGCACTGAGGAGGAGATTGATGTGAGTATAAGTATAAAAAGAGATACACCTAGAATGAGGTTTGGAAGATTTTAATTTTAAAATAAATTCTTAAAACAAGAGAAAAAAAGAATAGTGCAAAAGTTTGCTTCACTGTAATATACTCGCTATTCACTTTCGAAAAATAAAATTGTATCGCGCCCTGAGCAATAACAGTAAGTTTGTTTCTTAACACCTTTTCTTATAAAATATAAAGGAAAAATATATAAAAAAAAAGATTAAAAAGGTAATAAAGTATGTTTTTTAGTAGAAGTGGTAATGAAGCTTAAAGTGCATCTTACTATTAAATTGTCTTGAAAATAATTTACATTGGATTAGCAATTCATTATTATTCATTCTTAGTAGGACACATACATACATATGTACATAGGTAAGACATAAGTCAAAAAACTTTAGAAGTATTACATCTAAGTACGCCTAACGTTTAAAAAACCCCATAGATCCAGGTGCGAATACAAATGGACAGACAGACGGAGAAGCAGATAGACAGATTCAATGGCCTAACCAGAACATTAATATTTCATCACGAAACTGCTTTCTTTTCTTATCATTCCTTTTAAAATTTTTGGATAGCAGATGTAACTATCACACTCCACAGTATTTAATCCTACCCAGTATATAGATCATGGTGAAGCAAGTGTCAAAGGAGGCGCCCACCACAAACCGTGTGATGGCAAATCCTGCAAAATTGTTGGATACCGAGCTGAAGATGCTGCCAAACAAAGCCAAGCCACAGCTGCTGACCAAGGCCGAGACACGGCCAACACGATCCGCCAAATGTCCATAGCCTAAGCAGCCAACCACAGAGCCAAAAAAGAAAATCATTTGAGCATAAGTGCTATAGGCATCTTTGTCGCAAACCCAATTGAATTCCATGGATGCTGTTTGAAAGTTAAAAGGATCATCTTAGACATAACCTTGGCGACACGGCAACTGGGCTAGAGAATCGTTGATGTACTCGCTGCGATTCTTGGCAAGATACACTGCGGAGTAGTTGAGATCATACATGCGACAGTGACTGTAGCTGCCATCCGCTTCCTTGGGTATCGAGAGCATTTTGCGCTCCTCCTCGCTCTCAATGAGCGTCAATTCATGCACAAAGCAATAGTAATTCTCGGGTGGGAGAGTCATAAAGATCTGGCTGAGATATACAAAGGAGGCAATGAAGCAGAAGGGTATCATTAGTACAAACAGGATTTTCTGATACAGCCCGAATTCTCCAATCTCCGGCAGCAGATCGTCAAAGTCAAAGAACAGCGGCACTTCCGACCAACGAGTAATATTTGTCTCAATAGATAAATCCCCTGTCTGTTGTCCCCTGTCCACCCGCTGTGGCTTGCCACTAAGTATTTAAGTATTTTGATATAAACACATGCTGGCAAATATGTTCAATACTACTTACGATGGCAGCTCGGAGTCGTCATCGCTGCTCTCGGTGTCCATTGCCCCGAAAGGGAATTCGTCAGAACTGACAAAGCAATTACTTCGCAGCCTGCTGTGGGATGGTTTTATATATATCGTACATATGTATAGTAGTTTGTGTGATTCAACAGTTTTTCCAGTCCACTGACTGCGGCTTATCGACGCCAATGATAATGTTGTTGTTGTTGTTGTTGCATTAGCCAACGTGTCGAGTCATCAGCGTGTTCGGCTTTAATTGTGTCTTAACTCCTCGCCCACCCGTTGGGAAATACAGCTGAGGTTGCACAAATAATTAAATGAAATGCTTTTGCAAAGTGTATACGTATTATTCTTATCATTGCGTATACGCCGCATGGACTGCGAGCACCCGCAGTTTCCTTTACGCCATGCAAATGCTGCTTCACTGTCAATGCCAACAGCAGCAACAGGCTGATGCGAACACTGCGCATGTCTCTAAAACAGTTTCTTACGCTAAGTTCGAAATTCATTCATTAAAACGCCGCTTGATTTTCGAACTGTTCTGAGGACATTTTGGCAACAAGCGAAGCAGCCATCGAATCAGTTGTGGCGCGTCTTTTGTTGGCAACAGTTCAATGGGAAAAAGAACGGATTAGTTTTTTTTTAATAAATTCGCAACTGTGTCAAATAAATCAGTGTCATAAATCTGCGTGCGTTGTGTATGAAATTAAGTGTCAGTGCCTCGAGATAAGCAAAGTTTTCGGTTTAGCTTACAGAATCCTCGACTCGGCAGAAAACTCGAAGAAAAACAACATCGGGCCGGGACAATAAACAAACTGGCGGCACTCTAAGACAAACAGCCCCCGAGCAAGTGTCAAAAAGTAATGTGAAAGTGGCGGCTGCCGTTCCCCCCGCCGCAATCCCCTCCTCTCAGTCACGAACTTGTCGGTTCCTTAATGTAGAATGTTAATGCATAAGCAGTTGAATAAGTAATAGGCCCACAAAATGGCAATACTCGAGTCCTGCTGCTTCTGGAAGAATGTGCGAAAGGGCAGCTTTGCATGCGGCTTCTACACTTTGGTATGTACTACTCGTACAATATATTATGTATAACATTTTGGTTGGTTGTGGACAGGGGCAATCAATTAAAAGACGCTTGATTTGTGGCCTCCTTAATTTGCTATCGGACTATAAACAACAAACAATTGAAGCTTATCATCTTAAATTGAAGTTAATCCAAGCAGCGAGTGCGAGTGTGACATTTCTAAGCAAAATTTAATGTGACAAGTTCAATTGAGCAAATCATCAAGAGATGGAATGAGAATCTACCTTATAAGCAAGAAGTTGTTTTTATAGTGTCGGAGATTTAGGTGATCATGCTTTATGTGGTTGCAGATGCTTTCTTACAGATGAATAGTCGACACACACATTAGAAATATAAAAGGCAAAGTCATCAAATAACTTGAAAGAAGTAAAGTAAAGTAAAAATGTAACAATTTCTTAGGTAGTAAGAACATGACCAGAAATATGACCTATGTATGGATATGTAATATAAAAGGTAATGTGGTATATAACAAATATACGAAAAATAAAGTTAATATGTAATGAGAGTAGAATTGAAGACTTTATGAAAAAGAATAAAAGTAAATAATAATCAAAATATTTTTCCTGATTGATGAACCACAATGACGAAGATTTCTAATTAGCTGCAGTTTTATGTTCAATTAGAATTATTATATTAATACGTTTGTCTTAACTAAAGTATTAAAAAAATTTTAAATTAAAAATAAACATAAAGATATTAAAGTCATAAATCCTATAGAATTATTTTAGCAGCAGTTTCCATTAGATTTATTTAGTGTTTTTATCTATTTCTGAGTACATACTTATTATGATTCATATATTCCTGAAATCTGTTACAAATCTTTAAAATAAAAAAGAGTAATGTATGTATTAAAGAGTGTAAAAGCCTATGGAAGTCATAAATTCTATGAAGATTACTTAAAAGCTACAACGGATTTATTGCTGGCACACAAGAGCAACTGAAAGGAGTGTAAAATGCAATAGCTAATAAAATATGAAAAGCAATGAACTCGAGTTTGTGAATATAATCAATGGATTAGTTAAATGGACTTTAGCCAACGATTGTGCAAATAATAAAGAAAAGCGAAAGGCAACTGTTAATTCCAATTATGAAGGAAAATGCTAATGCTTCAACGAGTACAAAAGATGAAGCAAAAGAAACGAAAAGTGAAACTGGAAACAAGAAGCAGGCGAAAAAGCAAATAGACAAAGAAAGCGATAAGACAAGAAAAGTTGAAGTGGAAATAATTAGACATGAAAAATCAAACAGAGGCGTCAAGTTTAAAGCAAAATGAAGTGAGGGGCAGGAAAAAAATGGAATGGAAAATACAAGTACAAAAATCAAGAGGAAAATCTGATTAAAGTTTTTACAGTAGTTGCGAAGTTAAAGTCCAAATCTGCTGCTTCGTTGTGGTTGTTTGTAGTAAATATGGATTACCGCGGAAATACGCTCATTATCATAATTACAACAGGAAAATTGCAAGAACAAATAAACAGAAAATGAAAAGAAAATTGCGGAAAACCAGCAAAGACTTGCTCACTGTTTGCATCACTTAATTTAAGCCTAAAGAAGCCATGGGAAAACAAGTGCTTTATGAATTACAAAAAGAACTTGGACCAGTGAAAATACTTTGTGGCATTAGGGACATAATCGGAGCTTAGGGAAAAATAAATAAAGGCAAATTGTACAGCAATGATTTTCATAAATGCAATTTAACATTAAGCGTATTAAACTATTAAGGAAGTGCTTAAAGTCATTGATAGACCGAAGAAAGGTCGTGCAATAAATAATGTCTTAATTTCCGCTTAACCTTTTTCTTGCAGATCTACTTTGGATTGTCGACGCTCATGTTTACGTTTTATGTGCGCGAGGAGCAGGAATTTCTGCTAGGAAAAAGGACACAGCCTGTGGGCGAAAGCATTCTCGAGAGAGGCGATGTAACTGTAGGTGAGGAGAGACAAAGAGACAAACAAGAAAAGAAAAACAAGTAAAATACTTCAAGTGCCTCGTGATTGACGGTCCACTTTCTTTTTGCAGTAACTGTGATATTCAACGTTTTGTTTTTGTTTTGCTCGGTGCTGATGGTGTTGTCCTCCATCTTGTTGATTGTGGGTCTGCGGCATGTAAGTCTTCTTAAGTCCCAGTAGCTTAAATTGACATGTCCAAAATGTATGTATATCTTTACTTGCGCAGAACAAACGACAATTGCTGCTGCCCTGGATTGGTTTAATGCTCTGCGATTTGCTCATCGAGTGCGCCCATCTTGTCCACCTGACGCTGTCGCGTCGCGTCAATTTTGACCCAATTGTTGGCTTTATATTCACCATAGACTTTTTCATACTCTGCCTGAATGTGAGTGTTGCCTTTAATTTACTCAAATTGCATTTCATTGTCGCCATTTACAGCTCTACTGTCTGCTCTGCGTCATCTCACAGTATCAGGCTTATCGACGCGCTGCCGCCGAGCAGCAAGAACATCCAGCGATGTCGGTGAGTGCTCTTGGCTTTGAATCCTTGAATCCTAATGCACAGCACATAATCTCAACTGTCATCTTTCTATACCCGCTACCCATAGGGTTGAAGGGTATTTTTTTGCTTTGTGACTTCAGTAAATCTGTTAAACAGGCAAATGGAGGCATCTTGGACTTCATAAAGTAGAGATATATAATAGAAATGTCCGTCTGTCCGTCCGAATGACCAGCAAGATCTCAGACACTATAGAAGAGAGAGGTATAATTTTTGACGATATAACGTGTTATTTCTAATTAATACTAGAAAAACACTGCTGTATAAAATATACCGAATACTATATTTGGTATACCTTCGGTATATTATAGTATATTTTTGGTATATATTCTGAATGCCATATTTGGCATACCTTCGGTATATTCTAGTATATTTTCGGTATATATATATATTGAATTTTGGCATACATTCGGTATATTTCATTATATTATTTTGGCATATTTTAAAAATAATTCAGCAATGATTTGCTTTTATCGAATATGGGTAGCGTATATCACGCAGTCGATTATACCGAACGCTATATTTGGTATGCTATACGATAATAATTATCGTATATTTTCAGTATATATGCCGAACTCTTTAATTAGTATGTTTTCTGTATATTCTAGTATATTTTCGGTATATTGCTTTGGTATATTTAAAAAAAACTACTAATTTTTCGGGTATCTAATAGTCGAATTCTTACTCATTGGTTTTGTGTGTCTAGCCCACAGTTGTCTTTACAGCACCCGAGAAGCTGAGCAAATCGAAGCGTCAGCAACTTGCCGCCACCAAGGCTGGCAGCAGTAAGCGGCATTCGCATCGACTGCTCGCTGCAAGTCCTTTGATCACCTCCCAGCGTCCCACCAACTTTTCCACCATCACCGAAGAGGAGGAGCAACACCAACAACAACAGCAACAGCAGCAACAACAACAGCAGCTGCAGCAACAGTTGAATGGCAAAGAAACAGCAGGTAATCAGCATTAGCTAAAGGACAAGGCAAAGTGCATAATCCAATTCGTTTTTAGCTGCCAATGGCAATGGTGATTGTGGACACATCTCGGAGCAACCAACCAGCAATTCCATTGAATCGGATATCCAATTGCATGCCAATATACCAATTATTACATTAGATCCCAATTCGCTGCAATGATCACGTCGATGATGATGATGATGCAGTTACTCTCTTGGCTGTTCCCAAAGTTGACAAACTATTTTTACATGAAAATCGAATGAAAAAAAGAATTGAGTAAAATTCAAAGAACATTTACTAAGCACTCGCTCCGTCTGTGTATTTATTTGCTCCCCTCGAAGGGAACAAAGGGTAGCGCTCAAAATTTCATTTGCAGCTTCCGGCTGGTGTCGCCTTCATTTCCTGTCACAAGACGGAGACAGAGACAGAGACACTGACAGTAGACAGCAAACTTGATGTTCGGTCTTTCAGTGGCATCATAGTGTGTATTTGACAGTGAGTACTCGTATAGCAACAACCACAAATGTCCCTTTCATTGCAGCTCACATTTCTCTTGACAGTTTTCAAGTGAAACTATCGATTTACTCTGCACTGCTGTTGAATAATTATCGAGTGCTATTTTAATTAAGTGAGTGTACAATTTATTCTCTAATCGAATATGGTTTCGCCTTTAAATAAACAACCTTCACATCGAATGACATTTATCAAAATAACATATAGGTAAGTTATTCACAGTCATCAATCCGACAGTTGTGTGTTTATGTCTTAAAGGAATTCCCTGAATTCGAAAATAACTTCATTATGCATAAGGCACGAAATGCTAAGAATGTAAGATTAAATTTCCAATGCATTCAAAAGACGGATGTGAAATACAAGATTACATTACATTCAGAAAACAGTTAAAAAAATTTAAATAAAGTTCGAGTATCATAGAAACAATACTGAAATATTCATTTTCGATTGTTATTCTTTTGACTTTGCGCTATACTAATTTAATTAATATTATGCATTTAATCAAGCATTCTTTTGGCAATTAATTAGTTGTTAATTAAAATACTAATTAAAATATAATAATAATGAAAATAGTATTCGCGCTTAGTTAACGAGTTAAAAATCAATTCCATTCCATCATCAAACTATTCCAAATATCTGACTAGAATTCCGCTATCTTTTTCCATGAATTTAAAATAAATTCCTTTTGTTTATTTATATATAAAAATACGCTAGACTGAAACATGAGAAAAAACGGTACTTGAAATTTGGGAATGCAAAAATAAAATCGTTATGTCTGATTTATTTTAAATTGCCTGTTATGCATGACTCTATTTATTTCCAATCCTCGACCAAGCATCATTAACATAGCTTTGCAACTAAGAGGCAAGTTTGAATAACATACATAGCATAAGTACCAAGTATAAACGAGTATGATGACCAGCTGCAAGGGTAAAAAAAACGTCCGCAATTTATTGTATTTTTTATGTAATTTCCAATTGCCATGGACACAATGTCATGATTGTCCTTGTGAAAAAACATAACTGCAAATAGTGAGGAACATAAAATTCAGAGAAAATATTTTTATTAGAAGACAATTCACAATAAATTGCTCAAATGTCAGGACAGGTTCATCGGAAAGGTTCAGAAATCAACAGCAATTAAAGTGGAACTTGGCTTGTTTGCAAACCAAACGAAGCCCGAAAGCTGCCGTTCAAATGGAAAGGAAGCCAAACAAACTCGAAGAGCGAGAGAGGAGAACACAACGAGTCCTTGTGAGTTGTGTAAAATGCTATTTACCTGCCTGCAGCGACTTTTGCTTATCCAGTCGAAAATTAGAGTCATTTAATGCCACTTAATCACACTTTTCGGATTGTGTCTCCCGCTCGCTTAATTACAACAACTGCATTGTGGAGTAAATGGCTTTATCTCTGCTGACTCTGCTGCAAAAGCAGATGGCAATTATCATTCGCTAGTTGCCAGTTGACACACAGGTCACAGGACTCCCTTTTGCGCAGTGTTTGTCAAATCTCATATGAAACGAAATGCCAGAACGCAAACCACTTTTGTGTCTCCGCGATGTGTCATAAAACTAGCAACTGCAAAAGTCGAAATATGTTGGCAAATACCAAGTTCAAAAAAGACCTCGGCAACAAAAGCTGATAAGAGTTCTGTCGACATGGACTTAATGGATTTTTAAGTGCTCAAACGCAACGCTATGTAACACATCCTTAACAAATAAGAGCACAAAATATATGTCGTCTGTGTCTGGATTATTAATAAAACTCTCTGGTCGACACAGTCAAACAATTAACAAAAAACAGAAAATGAAACATTTTGATGTCTCTTTTCTTTTTTTGTTTTTGTTGTTTGTGGCAAAAAGCACAAAACAAACCGTTTGATGTTCATCACACGAGTTTATGAAAGACAGGCAATCCAATTAACGAATGTTTTCTGCAAAAACATATTCACTCTCATGTTTGAATTTTGAAATTGACTTTAAAATACCCAGTAACCCAGTGTTTGGTAGAAACACATTCATTTCCTTTTTTTTTTTAGCAATTGTGAAACCATTCAACAAAAAATTTGTTGAGTTTTAATGAAAATTGGCACCAGAAGTTGGCCAAAAAAGTGCAAAATAAATTAAAGAATTCATTGCAAGGGAAGCCATATTTTAGAACTTTTTTAATTTCAAAATCCAGGATTTGCCAATAACCTCTTTAAAGCTATTTAAATTAACAAAAATATACAACATTTTAAACTATAATAACATAAATAATTATGAGAAAACATTTTGAAGATTTATCCAGAACTTAGCTTTAGAGAAGATAAAATTGCGAAAAGTGTAGCCTATTTTAAGGCAAATGAAAAATACCATGATTTAAAGTAATTTATATTTGGATAAAGAAAATAAACTTTTCTTATTTAGTCAGTCTTCTTATTGAGTAATAATAATGATAAAATGTTCAAGATTGATTTAGCCAACTAAACATATAGAAACAAATTTTGATTTATTTATTTTTTATATTATATTTTAATTTAATTTACAGAAAAGAGAGTGGTGGAGCTGGTGCCTTCGACTCATAAAATCATATTATTTAGTGCAAAGTAAGACAATTTGATTTTAAACCTAAATTCAATGTTAATTTTTGGTTTTATATTTTTAAAATCTTCTAAATTTGTTGCTTTAATATTTACATTACATTCGACATTTTTCATTTACTATGTGAGTTATATATGAGTTATATAATCTGTAACTAAATTCTTTATATTTAACTTAATAATTTTGATAAATTTTCAATAATATAATATTACAATTTATGATTCGTGTAGCTATATTAATATTCTTTTCTTTTTAGCACTTATTTACAGAGCATATGCACAGTAAATTCACAATAAGCTTGTATTTAAATGAAATTCAAATTGAACATAATTTTAGGCATGTTTTCATGGATTGAAATCATAATATTGAAGCATAGCTGCACATGAAATGAATTATGTTAGTTTTGTGTGAGTGTGTGTGAGTGAATATTTGTGTGTGTGCTTGTGATTGTTATTGTATAGCGTGTGTGCGTTTGACTTGTGCACACAATAAATTAACTTGCAATCTTCATAGAGCATGAGAAATGCCAAAGAACACAAGGCAGGACACAGAATTTATATGCATTGGCATTCGAACTTAATCAACAGAGAAAAGGGAGAGAGAGAGAGAAAGAGAGAGAAGATAAAGAGAAAGAGACGAACTATGATTATAGTAGAAACAACATTTGCATCACAATGTTATAAGCCTGGTTGCACCATTGCTTTGAGTCTGCTTGGCTTGGTTTGTGGCATGGCACATAAGTAGCTTAGTAGCTGCTTGACAACTCGAAAACTCGCATGCCACAATAATTGACAATAAGCGCACTTCAACGCATACGTTTGCAGAGTGCCAGAGAGAGAGACTCAACAGGGGGCATGGCTAATTGCTCAGCACTCTCACTTACTCACTTACTTTCTCCCACTCTCTTTTCCTTCTAGATAATGAGTTTTCCATTAGCATTTAAGTACGGCAAGCAATGACAATATTTGCCAGAGCCAGTGCTTAAGTGAAAATTCAATTACCGTGCAAGTGAAATGGCATTCGCCACATCCATATCCTGTTCAGTTTGCGTGATTGGCGTGTAATCGTGGCCATCACAAACTCTTGGCCTTGACGAAACTTAAAGTTTATCGTAAGGAACAATGGCTGTCAGTGCGCAAAACTTGAAAGCAAACTCATCAAATGTTTGTTCGCTAACAAGTTCAGAATAAGTAGCAGATATTTACATAAATTATGTCTACCTAGTTGTTTTATTATGCTCATCTCATCTCGTATGTGGTAACAAATTTTTGTGGCAACTTAAATGACAGGCAATGTCACAAAGTGCCAAAAAAGAAGACTTCTTAAAGTTGCCCATCATAATATTGACAAATTTAAGTCCTTGACTGTGTCTACTTGATTTATTGCATACGACAACTGAGCAAAGTTATATTTTAAAGCACTCACAGAGAGAGAGAGAGAGAGAAGAGAAGTTCAAGCCGGAAGGCAAACGATACGCACACTGTTTGTCACTTGCTTTATTGCGTATACGCAGTGTGTGCGAGCGTCGAAACTCATGGAGACCCAGAGACATTTATGAGTTTTTTTGGAGAAATTTACGAGATGTGCGTTTTTAGAGAGCATATTATGCCACAGATGCCAAGCACTCAATGGGAAAATTAGCATATCAAATGAGACAGATTAGCACATCAAGCAAATGAATCTACACAGCTGTAAAATAAATTGACACTAAATGCGGCTATGAATATGAACATCAATTATGAATGAAGTCTGCTCAAAAATTCATTTTATCTGCCTTAAAACTTACAATGCTTAAGCATTAAAACTGTTATGTTGATTTTCATCTTTAATAATTAAATAGCTTAATAATTTTCATATAAGTGTGCGCATTAGAATTTTATTAGTTTGACTTGCCACAGGGTATAACCTAATTGAGCAAACTGTCTGCGCACACACACACACATATCGAGTTTGCCATGTTAATTAGAATTTGTTCATAAATATTAATGTGTGTGTGTGTGTGTCTGTTTATTTGCTCATGAGTTGCTCTAAAAACCTGAAAATAATAATTAGTCAGCATTATACATTATACAATTCTACAGCAAATTTAAGTAGAAATTTCGAAAAACAAACGTTCACTTTAAACAGAAATTCAAGAGCCAGACCCAAAAAGAAAATTGAGAGGAGGAGCTGTTCGGTCATGTTTCCAGCTGACAGGCGAAGACAGCAAAATGTTGTTGTGCCGTCTCGTCTATTTAATGCCATTAGACAAATTACAATTACGCACATTTAATGGACTGTGTGAACCAATCAAAGATCTTTTATTTAATAACTTAATAACAAGCGCAAACTATAAACAGCTTAACTGAAAGCATAATTGAATTGTCAGTGTCAAGATACCTTTTGAAGAGCGAAAACCTCAGTATTATTCAGAATTTTGAAGGCATTTCACATAACTCAAGCACTTGGCTAATTAGGCCCAAGTCCTTGGAGCTCTCCAGCATTAGCATTAGCGTTTAATCAGACTTTCGTGATGCTGCACCGTTTGTCAGCAATAAATCCTAGGCGGGGAAATTATGTGGGCAATGCGAAGCATCAATCTTGCTGAGTTAGAGGCACACACAGTCCTAACTCATGCTGCCTCAAATACTGAATGACACCTCAAATTCGCCATGGCAATCGTGTGTATACATTGCTATTGAGCTGGCGAAACAGCCGCGTAATTATTTGCGACTAAAATTAAAATTTTTCGTTTCGCAACATTTACCCTTTTTAGTCGGCGGCATGTTACAAAACACACTCAAAAGAAAAGGTTAAAAAACATACTTTTTGGGTAAACAAATGAGGTCATTCAAAACTCATTTCGTGACGGTTCCTTAAAGCGCTTTTAATTGGAATTTATTTCATTTATTTGCACTCGCAAAACCAGTAAAATAAATATTTTTATGGTTCATAGTTGACTGTCATATTCCTCTAATTGTTTTCGCAACTAGAGCATAGAATATTTTTTCAACTATGCGGACAATGTTGCCTCTGTTACTATTTTAATTGATTTTTGTGAGCAATTAGAAGAATTCGTTGGCAGCAATTTAATTTCGTAATGCATACTTTTAGGGGCAGTATAAATTTTGCACATCATAATTTGTAGCACCCTTTTAGGAGCGGTCTTTAAAATAGTTCTGAGCAAGTAAACCTTTGTAATTTACTAAACATAATTTGTTGCATACGCTTCGGCGAAGATTTTAAATGCTTTCTCTGCAAGCGAACCTTTATGCAATTTGCATATGCACACAAAGTTATTAGACATAAAATTGATATGCTAATTTTAAATTATATTATACAAAACAAAGCATTCAGTAAGCAAGCAATTTCCATAATAATTTTGCCACAACTCCTGCCAGCATTTTATGAACTGTAAATATGCTCGAATGAATTAAGTCAGACAAATACTGTGATGTAACTATTTGTATTTCTCCCACTCTTTCGGATAGAATAAGCGCCACAATGTTGTTGATATTTCATTAGAATGTTTTCATTGTCATTTTCGTAGTTGTTTATTTTAATTCACTGTCAAAACTTGCCACGACAGCAGCCTGCGACTCTCCCGCCACAATGTTGATGTCGCTTTAAAATTCACGCACACAAACACAGAGGGATAACCTTGACTGATGTGCCCGGAGACTGTGTGGAGTAACTTTTGGTGCTCAGTGTGCGCTTGGACTGTCTTTCCGTTTGGTGGCACTTCTGTTGAAATATTTAAAATGATAAATCCGCTTTTAGTATCTCAAAGTCCAAGATAAAGCTTTAATAGCATTGACAATTGATATTTCCATAAATGGATATTCATTTCTTGTATTTTTACGAACGGGGAGCTCTTTGGCTCATTGACAAGCTGCTTATGCTAATAGCTTAGCATACTTATCGGCACACACACACAAACATAGAACGCCACACATATGCACATTTCAATCTTGAGCTTAACTCGGGCTCAATTTCGTTTAAAAATGACTGATTTATGTGGAATTACAGCGCAAACAGTCGTCTGGCGAATGACAATGCGTTTTCTATTCCCTTAACGCATTAAGATTCGTATTTGATGGATTTTTCGCCTGGCTTCTGTCTGCTGGGAACGCAGTACTCTTCCTTTTCTTGTTGTATTTTATTTTTTTCATAATTTATAACCCGAAGGCGAGTGTCTAATGCGCTTTACGCGTCCAGTGGGTCACATTTGACATCGTGTCTACTACGATGGCATCCATTAGTTACAGTCAAATTTCATAAGCAAACTCCACGCAAAACCAATATACTTATCGAGCTTGGTAAATATGTATTGCATATATTGGCATTAGCGGAGCATAATAAATAATAAACATACGTAAGCAAAGAGCAAGAGCAACTGCGAATGCGAGTACGAGTATTATAAATAGCCACACGCACAGTCGCTGCCATCAATCAATGCCCAATGATTCGATAGACTTGCTTTTGGCCACCCGTCCATTTGTTTCCCCATCGCATTACTCAGCAGAATTCACAAAGGACGAGCAAGGGACCGAGAGAGAGAGATTTCCCGCTGAGATTTGGCTTTGTTCTAGCAGCAACAACAAATTGGACCCTTAAAGCCACATCGACCAATATTATATATAATATATGGAAATGTATGTATATTAAAGCCAAGGCCAAAAGTCTTGTCCCAAAAGTTTGACCCATAATCATGCCTGTCACAATGTTTTCATGGTTAATTAAAAGCTCTCTGTTTGATTTGCATATTTATCAAAAACACCAAGTTCGGGGGATGCATGCAGAGTGTCAGTTTGGTTTTAAATAAATTAATTAATTAGCCTTTACTACAGGACACTTAAGAACCAATTTCATTGATGTGGTCGAGCATGCGGTGAGACTGTTGAGGTTGAGGTTGAAGTTCATGCTGAAGTGGTTGAGCGTGTCTGTTTTGTCTATCCAAAAAGTCTGTCAGCGTTGCTTACTGGCAACAGTTTTAGACAAGTGTCTGCTGCTGTTTTTGTAGCTGCTCTTCATTTCGGTCAACGCTAATTAGAGACTGCAGACTTTTTGGACATTTTTGAAAATGCGAAATATAAACAAGTTTTCCTGATTTTGAGTGTGTTACAAATATGGAAGCCATTTAAAACATTTACCTTATTTGATTGTAATATTAAAAAAAAGAAAATTACAAATATAGTAGTGAACCAATATAAATAAGTTGATTTTATTTTGTTATTTTGAAAATGAGTTTAAATTCAATGCAAATTTTATAAAAACAAAACGCCACCAACGCAAACATCCATATCATAAACCACAAAACGAATTGGCAACGTATTAACGTTTATTTGTTTGTTTGGTTTTCTCATTTGGTTACTGAAAAAAAGGTATTAGCTTTAACGTCATACAAATTTATTAAAAAAAAAATCAATTCATTATATCCAAAATGATATAAACAAAGCGTTAGGAACGTATAAAAGTTAATTTTGTTTAAACCATATTATGGCTTAACTTTAAACAAATTTATTGAAAATAAAATAAAGGTCAGTCAAAGATTTACTAATATTGATGTGAAATAGACTTATTTATAAGTGTAGATGTCATCAAAAATAATTAGAGTCGGCAGTTTATGAAATCGTTTTTTCAACTAGATTGAATGTTTTTTTTTATTAATATTGATTTTATTTGCTTGACTATATAAGTTTAATATATTATATATATAATATATTCTAAGACCAAAGCAATGATTTCTTTAGAAATGTTTTGTGAGACATTGTAATAAAAATTAAACAGAAAAATAACACCGTAAACAACTTAGTTTAAAAACCGTCGATCTGCTTATAACATGCGTTAGCACAAGAAGAAGAACTTTGATATTTTTCTTTGAACAGCAACAAAAACAAGTCTCTAAGGAGACAACACACAATGTGTGCTGAGAGCAAAAGAAGAAAGACAAAAACAGAGCTTACAGCTTATTTGCATCGAAAGAACTACTGAACATGCAGAGCAAAACAAATAAATACGAAAATATAAAAATATGCATGATTGGAATAGTCGCAAGAACTTATATATAAATCGCCAGGATGTTGTCAGGATGTTACCATATATGCTCGACTGACAATTTTCAATATATGTAATGTTGCCACTTTTTTCTTTGCTTTATACTGTGGGTGGCATTTTAATGATGTTCGTGAATCGTGTTCGCACGTAATTCGTTACAGTGTCTCTGTATCAGTGGGCGAGAAATCAAAGAAATATCATTACGATTTAATAAAGCACGTGTTATTGATTGATTGATTGATGGTGAGGCTGGCAATCAAAGTGATTCCAATGCGCGAGACAACGAATTGAATTACAAAAAGCCAATTGTGTTTAAGGAATTTGAAATTTAAAGCGGATTGTTTCACTTTTTTTTTTAATTTCAGCATAGCTTTGCCAATTAGACACGTTGTGTGTGCGATGGCAAACCACAAATCCAAATTACGAGTGGGTATAAATGGACAAAATGTGATTGCAAAAATGCACATAGATTGGGAAAGATTTCCAGGCAAATAGCCACACACACACACACGCAAAACAATGTGAAATTCAGAAGAGAGCTCGGCACGGATTACCGAAAATGCATTCGCATCGAATGTAGTTCAAATGCAGAATGCAAATGCAACTGTCAGAGTGCAGATGCGGAGGCATGCATTTGATTTGTTTGGCATTAAACTGCAAAATTCGCTTTAAAGACACGAAAAGTGTATTTGCAAAAACTTTCCTTCCACTGTCAATAATTGTGTTTATTTTCACAGCAAGCAATGTGTGTCCATGGCAACCGCTGCAGAAGGCGTTGAAGCGAAGGTCTGAGTGCACAGTGCAAAGTGCAAGGAACCGACAACTGGCATTTAATCAGCAGCATCATTCGTTTGGAGCGTTGATTTCGGGCGTTTATCGAGCACATTGCAATCACAATCACACACACGGCTGCAGAACTGCAACAAGACAAAGGCAGCGCAACGTTGCGTATACGCAATTTACGCACTCAATACTTTCAATGTTCAGCCATATAACGCATACGCAATGTTGGCACAACAAAACATTCAGTTGTTGTTGCGAGCATGTCAAATATGAATAGAGAAACTGGAAAACATATTCAGAGTGAGAGTGAGAGTGCGAAGGGGAGGGGGAGGTTGATTTGTATATGTCGTTGACATACTGAGATTTGCCCAGTTTCCTTGTTTTGTTTTGTTTACACGTCCCAAGCAGGCAATTCCATCCGCATGTGTGCCATTCACATATAGTATGAACGTGTGTGTGGGTTGTGCATGTGTGTGCGTCTGTCAAATCAATGAAAATCTGCTGTGACAGCAGCCGAGCAGCAAGAATACAGCAAGAATACGTGTTAAAACCTCAGGCTTTTTTCGGGGGTTTTCTTTTGAATTTTGATTTGTATTTGCGTTAAAAGCTCAAGCGACACAAACACCAAGAAAAAACTTGTTCGCTTTTATTGTACAGGTTAAGCAATGTCGGCACAAAATTCGTCACAGCTGCCGCTTTTCAGGAGGTTCAGCAATTCAATCTCAAGGCACATTAAAGTAGCGGCAATCCTTTATGAATGCGCCTCAAGCGATTGGGTTATCAAGACAGTCGTATCTTGTTGCCCACGAAAAAACGGCGTTGTAAATGTTGTTAAGTGAAGAAAAACGCATTGGAATCACACATTCACTCAGATGTTCGCTGGGCAATAAAAACAAAGTGACAAAGCCACAGTCGAGTGTGCTCGATTATGAGATTCCCTGTACCCACTTTCAGTACAAGTAAAACAGTGCGGTATTATTCTTAAAGTATACCAAATTCATATATTACGGAATACTAAAATTTATTAAAGACTATATTTGGTATATCGATATACTATTCCATTCGAAATATATAATAGAGATTAAAATTTACCAGATTGTCAACCAAAGCAACTCTGTCTACCACAAAAATACTAAAATCTACTGAAAAATACTTTATTTGGTATATACATTCATACAGACATTTAAAATCAATTATAGAGATTGAAATATACCAGATTTTTAACCAAAGCAGCTCGTTCGAGTGTGCTCGACTGTTCGTCTCAATACAGGTAAAACAGTGCGGTATTATTCTACAAATATACCAAATTAATATGCTCAAAAAATAACAAAATACCAACTGTATTTGGTGTATAGATTTACTATTGTATTCAAAATGTGTAATAAAAATTAAAATACACTAAATTATCAAGAGTCTCTAAGATCCAGTATTTCTAACGGACATAATGAGATGACTTTTTATGCCTGTTACATACGTATGTATATTTGCTGGTGGCACAAAGTTATAATACCCTTCTACCCTATTGGAAACAGGTATAAACACTCAAAAATGCCTGCTTATCTAATCTAATGGGCCGAAGGGCATCAAAGGAAGCACAGCTTTGAATGTCGTTGATAGCCATCAATGTAAATTCTATGACATCTGTGACCAGCTGGAGGCCAACTGAATGTATCCAAAAAAAAAGGGATAGCAAAAAAAATATATACATTTGAAATATATGAAATCTCTTCCGATCTGTAACCGAGCAACGCGCACATCACGCACAATTTTAAGCGCAAAAGGTTGAATTTGCATTTAGCTAATTTGAAGGTAACAGCAAACATAATTGCAGCTTATCTTTTCCCCGTAATAACAAGTTACATTTAAATATATTTTAAAAGCACACGTTACACAATTAACTACATACATACTTCAAAAAAAAAGAAGCCTGCTGCTGTTTTTCTTGGAAAAAAGTCAAAACCAAACAAGGAAAAAATAAAAAGAAAATTCACATAATGCGACTGTCAAAGAAAAGGTAAAGCTAAACAAAATATATATGTGTAGGATATAAAGTTCATTTGGAAAGAAATTTTGTTACAGTCATATCAAAATACTGAAAGGGGATTTAAAATTCATTTCAAGTGCTTCACCAAAACTGTTTATTTATATATATTTTTTTTTTAAGAATTTTGTGGTTTTTATGGAAGCAAACTAAATGCTTTATGGGTTTCTCGCAATTTAGTTAAAGCATTTTGGGATTTAAATACATTTGCCAGCATCCGTAAAATGCATTGTTATAAAGCACAATTTTTTGTGTGTTTTTTTGTGTACGGGACCCAAAGGCACAATTTGTGCGGTTTTGTCGTGCTCGAATGCTGCGGCTTGCCATTATTTTGAATTATTTACAGCAAATGCGTATATTGAAATCAATTTAATGCTGTCGCTTGAACTGTTTATTTGCAGCAATTTATTACTGCAATGTGGCTGACGTGGTCATAAATCAATAGCACATCAATCATACGCCATGTTGCGAGCAAGTGAAACATTTCATATTTTTTGACGCTTTTTATTTTTACGCTCAAGAACATCTTGTAAATAACACAAAGTTAACTACTTGTTTTAAATTCCAGTGCATAAACTATTACGCGAAAATATTGTAGAATAAATTAAAAGTATTTTCTCAGGCAAGTTGAAATTGTTTTCCATAACGAAAAAGAATTCCCAAGTTGCTCCTGCTGCTGCTGCTGCTGCTGCTTATTATGTTTAAGTGTGTTGATAAGTAAACGTAATGTGAATTTAAACTGTCATTTAACAGATTATTGTACAATTTTCAGTAAAACAAAAAAGAAAACGAGAAAATTCTCCGACTAAGTGGCAAAGCCATCAATCAATATCAAATGAAAGCAGCTGCGACCAGGCTTTAAATTGAAGCAAGCAGCACAGCACAGGCAATATTTCAACAGGCAGCTCCCAAATGCAATCTCCAAACGAAAATAGCTTTAAGGAACACATACAAAATACATGTCAGATGTGTGTTACATAAGAGGCTTCTTTGTTCTCCCCAAATGGCAACGAGCTTAAAGTCGACCGAAAATTCGCAGTACTTTTATGGAATTATTTCCCTTTGTGTGTTTGTTCTATTTTAAATGTATTCAGTAAAATAAATGCCACACACTCTGTGTGGCAAAATATAAATACAATGGAAAATAAGTTTAGATGATTAGCAATACTTGAAATAGAAATTCAAGACTGAAGCAACATGAGCAGCAGGTGTTATCGATGCCACTGCATTGGACTTTGCATACATACATTGTGTGGCCAATAAATAATTGTTATTACTGTAGTTGCTGTGCTGTGCTGATAAAAATCAAATACACACTCGTAGATTGGCACAGTAGCTCGATAAGCAATGAACGATGTTCATAAAATGTAAACAGAAGCAAAACTCATTTAAATGCCAAAAGCTGAAAAACATTCATGTTTTCCCATATGCAATACGCGCTGCAAATAAATAAAACTATGAAGTGGGTAGCCAAGTGCAGTGATAAAGTGTATTTTTTATTGTATATATTTCAATAATGAATTATGACATCAAGTGGAACATTTTCTTATTATTTTTATGACATGGAACGCTCCATAAAGTTGATTGTTTGTTTGGACAATTTTCTTATTCAACTTACCTCAAATTTAGTTGTATTACTTACCAAGATTAGCTGTGTTTTCGATTAATCTAAAGCGTGCCATAAAGTGAGATTGTTTGTTTGGAAAATTTTCTTATTCAACTTACCTCAAATGTAGTTCTATTGCTTACCTCTCACACATGCCATTAAGTTGATTGTTTAGAAAAATTTGTATTTCAACTTACCTCAAATTCAGTTGTTTTATTTACCTATCTTAGCTGTGTTTATAGGGTATCTAAACCGTGCCATAAAGTTAATTGATTCTTGTAAAATTTTCGTACAGACTTACCTCAAATTGAGTCGTATTATTTACTTACCTTTGCTGCATTTATAGGATATCTAAGAGTTGTTCATTTTTAGCAGTGCAAAAAGTAATGTTGTTATTTACGCATTTCCATGTCCCTAGCAACAATACTCAACTGTAACTGCCCACAAAAAGCACAACACAGAGTTGCTCAAAAATAATGTCGCATGAAACGTGCTGCAGCTGATGATGATGACGACAACGACGAGGTTGAACCCATTGACACGTACTGCTCATCATGGCAGTTCAATTGAATCAAGCTTAGTGCCCCACACACACTCAAAACCCGCATTGCGTTTTGCTGTTTGTTTCTTTTTATATATATATTTACGTATACTTAATATTTGTGCACATAGAGATAAAATGACTGAGGACAACAACAACTTGCAACTCGCTGCACACTATGCACACAGATCCTCAACGGATTCGCCTTGCAGCAGTAAACGCTGCTGTTCATGCTTCTGTTTCTTATTGCCAGACTTGCCCCCAGAGCCGCCAGCGGCCTTGCCACGCCTTCGATTCAGCACGCCATCCGTGTCATCCATCATGCGCAGTATTGTGGTCTAAGCGAGTAAACATTTTATGTAAACAATTTGCATAGTTTATTGCTGTTTTTTTACCTGATCAGAACAGTCCATAGGTGCCACAGATATGTCGCGCACTGCTCGAAATTTTCCCACATTGTTGAGATGTTCGTTCTCCAGGCGAAAATAGTTCCAAATGAAGCGACGAAATACCTCGAGGGGACTGAGTATGGTCATCATAACGTCACCCTCGATGTAACCCGCCTGGATGAGGCTCATGGACAGCGTCCAACTGAAACGCAATATTAAATCCTCAATTATGCCAAAGTAGTAGAAGCCCTGAGAGAACAGACGAGAAGAGAAGAGAGAAAAAGCGTAATGGATGCGTTGAAAGATTGTTTTACGTGCCGTCCCACTTGGACAAATATTTATTGCCGCCATTAGAGGGACACCATGACCATCGCCAATAACCACGATGTTGAAGCGTTGGCGACGAGGCCAAAAGCGCACTCAACTCACCGTCGATGAATAAACGATTTCCTCACGCAAGAATCGATTTTCGCCCGCCTTCGCATCGAAGAGTCCCCAGTCCATCTTGATGTCCCATATGTAGGCATAGCACGACGAGAATAGAGCTGCTGTTATCCAACAGTAGAACCAAGGATTCTCCTTCGACTGTGCATAGGTATCTAACCAAAAGAAGAGAAGGAGAATATTTAAGAAGGCTACATTCGAGTGTACTCGACTGTGAGATACCCGTTACCCATAGTGAAGAAAAGCAAAACAGTGCAGCCAAAGCTACTAAGACTCGTAGGAAAAAGTTATTCATTTAAGAATATAGAAAATTAATATAATGTAAAAATACTGAAAATATACCTAATGCTATTTTTGGTATATTGATATAGTATTCCATTCAAAATATACCATAGATATACCGGATTGCCAGCCAAAGGCAACTTATTTATATGCATAGTAAATAAGTATTCATATCAGAATATACCAAATTAATATACCGTAAAAAATATGTCAAATGCTATTTTTGCTATATTAATATTGTTCCATATTTAACAAAGATTACAGAATATACCAGATTATAAGTAGTAAGTGGGTGTTTTTACCCAAACAAAAGTATTTCCTAAATAATTTCTACAATTTTTATCTCATCCAAATATTCAGGAATCATAAAAACTATAGTTTTTATTATTTGTACTCTAGCTTCTAAATTTCTAATTTGTTATCGATTGGCGGGGCTTTAAGTGGAAATATATATCTTCATACAGACGGACGGACGGACGGACGGACAGACAGACAAATAGACGGACACGAATACATCGTCTCGACTGTTGTCGCTGTTGAAGAATACATATACTTTTTTGGGTCGGAGCCTCCTTCTGACTGTTATATACATTTCCTGGAAGCACAAAGTAATAATACCCTTCTACACAATGGGTAGCGGGTATAATGTGTATTCTACGTGTTTTTGTGCTGAAATAAAATTAACATGAATTTGCGGTTTGGCCATGAAGGGAAACTCTAATTGGCAGCGTATCATAAACAGCACGCATAATGAGCCCCAAAAAAACAAAACGTGGAGAGTTTTCCTTTAATGAACCCTCTTCGTTCTCTCGCTTGATGGTATTTTCCCTTTGCTTACCCGTTGTAGTGTGAAATTTGTGCGCAAAGATCACAACAAAGAACGAGGTCGCATACTTCGCAGCATTCACGAGGTGGGGAAAGGATTCCTTTGTGTCCCGATAGCGACGTATGCATTGAGCGAACCGAAAATATGCCGGAAGTATGGCCACAATGGGATGCAGAATGGACACATACTGCACACAATGATTCCCAGCTAAAAGTATACATAAATATATAATAAACAATACGTGTTCAATAGAGAAGCACTTTCAAAAGCAAAATTAAAATTAAAATCTTTGTTTTGAAACAGAATTTACAATGCAGATACATAAATTAAAATATATTAAATGTTACCTATTGTGAAGTTTCTTAATTGAACCTATTAAATAAATGCATAATTTAATAAAAAAATTCACTCGTCAATTTACATAATAGATCAATTTAATTGAAAACAAGTTTAAAAATTCTTAGGTAATTGGGTAACTGCCAACTGAGAACTCAAATGACTTACAACAATATAATACAAATTATGTATATGATGAGTACCTTAAAACACTCATAGATATTAAAGGGCTAACTTAATTCTATTTATGAAAACATTTAAATTGTACAGCTCAATTCAAATTTGAATTAGGTGCTGTTAAAAATGAAAGACATAATTTTATAATTATTTTAACGTTTTGAACTCCTTAAATAAAATTACAAAATGAACGTGAAATATCTTAAAACAAATTTAATATCTTCAACTGAAATATTTCATCATTACTTCGAGTATTTAACAAAATACTATTTAAATTTTACAGCGAAATTTAGGATTGGGTGAAGTAAAAAATTAAAGGCATCATTTTATAATAAACATTAAATAATTAGTTTGCAAAGTTAACATTAAATATTTGAAAATAAATGTATAAACTTCAATTAGAGTAGGTGGCAAAAATTTCTAAATGAAAACCCTTAAAAAGTCATACCCAAAATGTGTCCTCAATAAGCTGTGAAGTTGTAAAGTTAAGGCATAATTTAATAATAAATAACTCCGCTTGCTCGCTAAGCTTTATACAGCCTACATAAATAAGCCAACAAAATTTACATCAAATATTTGGCAACTAACTTTGAAATTCTATTGAAGTAACATATTCTACTGAATTGTATAAATTAAGAAATTGAACAAGTTTTACTAAATTGAATAAATTAAAATATTTGAAAGCGAAATTATTCGACAGAAGTTGTTTAACAATTAGATAAGCGAATAAATTAATAATTCCACATTTCCGTTTACGCTTTAAACTAAATGAATGAATTTGAACTTTTTATTAATGAACTCAAATTTAAATTGAAGTAGTATTTCACCAAAAATGAAATGTTAAACAATTTCATTCAATTTGGCGCAACTTTTGCATTAACTTTTAATAACATTTTTAATAGCATTTACATGTAGAAAATGTGCAACTCTTGCGTCGAAAGTAATTTTGCGATTTACTTGCATAAATTAACAACGAACTGAATAAATTAACTGCCAAAGTTTGCATCAAAATTTAAGTTGAAACGAAACAAAACGAATTTACGCACATGCTTCTTCTCCCTTGGAAGGATGTAATAAACTGCATAAATTAACAACAAAAAGTTGACTTTGACTTTAACAAACTTGAAACACTTTTGGGTACTCTTAAATTGTTAACTTTCCATTTGGGAAATTTAAAACGAGTTGCTTTAAATTTAAACCTCAAATAAAAATTCAAACAAGACAAGGATATCGTTTTACTGAACTCACCCTCGCCAGCCTTGTGCCACGTGGGATTGCGACCGAAGAAGCAGATGAGGAATGGAATATCCAGAAACGCAGGCACCATGCTATTCAATTGATCCGCCAGCCAGAAATCGGCAAAGTTCACAAAGCAAAACGGCGCCATGATGACGCGACTGAGAACACGAATCGCCCAATAGCGAGCCTCATGATGAAACGTCTTTGTGGGATTGAGCAGAAAGGCAACCATTAGAGTGTACAGAAAGAGTGGAGCTGCATATTGTGGAATGCCCAAAGGTTCACAGAAGATGTAGCAGAGCACACAACACGCCCAAATGACACCAAAAACCGAGGCAATCTCCATAATGTTCTGCTCGGAGAGATGATTGCGTGGATCCAATTCGAAGATGAGCACATGATTGACACCCGACGAGCGCCAACCGTAGACATTGACACCCCACAAAAAGAGGCATTCGGTGATCAAGAACGGAGCACGAAACATGCGCAGACCAACCCGCCAATTCTCACCAAAGCCATAGAACATGGCAGCGATGATGACGGTGAGGAAGAGCACGACAAAGGCGCCGGAGAAGAGACCCACTTTAAAGGTGGTCCAAGGACTCTGCTGCTCACCCAGCGGCGGCACCCGCAGACGCTTCATGGCACCTGTAAAGTTAAGAGAGATTTTAGAAATATATTTTTTCAATATTTATTTCATTACTCACGCTGCCTGTCGCCACCCTCAATGTCCTGTGTCACCGCCTGCTCAGTTTCCTGTATCAGCCGATCAATGTCTTTATTCGTATAAAAATGCGCCGCCTCCACGTGATCTGTTCGCCAACGTGCTCCATAATCCACGCTGAGCAGTTTGTCATGCTTCTTGAGTATCTTGCGAAAACCGGTGAAATTGAGATTCTGATAGTTTTGTAACAGTATCAGTCCCAAATAGAATTCACTAAATGCCAACTTTAGATCTTGTATCTTGCGTGCTGGGACATTCTTTTTGCCCAACGGTGTGCGTCGCTTCCACGCCGGTTGCTTCTTCACATGGCCCATTTCCAGTGCCTCTGTCAGTTCGCTTCGCAGGCTGCCGTATTTGCGCGTTGCCTCTGCCATCTTCTCTGAGTAGAAGGTGTTGATCTTGGCCAGCTCCTTGTCGCAGTAGTGAAAGAACTCCTCGTCGAATTTGGCAAAGTAACGCGTCAGCATCTCGCGATCCACGAGTTCCGCCGAGGGCGATTGCTCGATGGCCGCATACAGCATCGCCTTCATTTCCTGTAATATATATTTTAAAATTTTCATTTAAATTTCACCAGCAATGATTTCATTTATCTTGTAATAATGAGCTACTGCCCTTTGATATTTTGATATTGATTAGTTGTGAACTTCTTGGGGTAGTCTTTGAAACTGTTGGTATGGAAAATTCGGTACTTTTGTAGTAAAACTAGTACATTTTTGTTCCTAGGTACATTAACTAAGGTAGGTAATATTTTTTTATTCTAAACTCTTATATATATATATTTGTTGGAACTTTTGGTACAGATTTCGCAACTGTTTTGGTAACATTATATACTTTTGCTCAATGCAAATCTGGATTACTAGCTGGAAGCTTATTGTTTGCTTTGGTACTTTTGGTCATATTTCATATCTGAAAAAGGAGATATTGATTAGGTCACTAACTAAATCATGTGTCCCAGTCTATTTCACATTTTGTAATCTTTGAAAATTATGTAATATTTTTATACTTTAATATTTATTATTTATTTTTTTATTATAGAATGAAACTTTATGATCCAAAGAGTTAATCCTTCAGGATATAGGGGAATATTAGCAATTAGCATATAAATCTTGTCCTTAGCTTGAATAAATAAATTATGTTTTGTCAGTAACGAAAGAAAATGAATTATGTTTAATAGTTTGTTAAATAAAGTATTCATATATCTCTTCTTTTAATTTCGTTTATATAAATTATTTCTAAATTTGCATTTTCTAAAACTTGCTTTATCAATGCATTTTCAAAATAAAGTACACACTGTATGCATTTACTTTTGAAACGCACTGTGATGCCCATACTGTGCTGAACTCTTTGGCCTTTGTTTACGTTTAGCGCGAGCAAAACAAAACAAGCGATTGCCAACGGTTCGCAAAGCGCATGCGCCAAATGAGCGGCGATGTAAAAGCTCTCGCTGGCATTTTGACAGCTGGCTGGCCGTTTTTCACGTGACGTCACCAGCCAAGTGACAGCTAGGAAAAGCACAAGCTTGTGTATCCATCGGATACATATTTTATTTTCATTTTTTTCTCATCAACAGTTTTTTCGCACACTTTTTGGTTTTTACCTCATAATTGATGTATTGCTTGCGCCATTCTGGCGTTATATGGGCCGTCAAATGCTCGGCGAATTTCATCTTTGACCACTTAATTCCTGCCCGCTGCTGCACTGCATCCACATGGACAGCGACAAACGACAAACGACAATCGACGGCGTTTCACGCGCACGTTTTCACGTAAACAACAGAACTGGGCCAACGCAAGCGAAAGTTTCTCGTTCGATGGTCTCTGAATGCCAGGCAATGGCAATGGTAGAAATGCTTGATGAGAGTGGAGGGGTGTGGAGGGAGGGATGCGGAGCGGTGGCCAAAGGAGCTTTTGATATGTAAATGCTGTTGTTGTTGTTGTTATTGTCCTCTGCTGTCATCCATGGCATCATTCGCTTCTGACCAATGTCAACATAAACAAAGTGCTAACAATTGCGTGTGTTGCCAACTGACTGAATTGTTAACAAATTCAATTAGTTTTTCTCCATAGTTTTATTTAATAAATGCGAAGAGAGTTATTTTTAGCAGACAAACATTCATTTTATTTATTGTGCAAACATATGTTAACAATTATTTTGAGTGGTTCACGCTTTGGTAATTATAAGGTAAATGAATAAATATCAATTACATATTTAATTAGCCATAGAAACGTCTAGACAACAAATAAATTAAACATGTGCAAAATTAATTTCAATTAGCAATATTTGTAAAGAATTTTTAGTGTAGTATTAATAATTTAATGTTTAATTGTCAAGATAATTACACAGGCAAAAATGCTTACTATACAAATTTGTTGATATTTAAAAGATAATATATGTATATCTATAAATATTATGAAACAGTTATTAAAATAAACGTTGAAGATCATTTTTAAATTAACACGAATTACAAACTAATTCAGTGAAACTTTTATTTTCAAATTTAAAATAATCAACAATAAAAAGAGTAAGAATATAATAAAGACAAATATAAATGTAATATAATAAAATTGTTAAAAATTAAGTAATATGAAATCAAATTTAAGAGCTTAAAACATACAGATATTTTAAAATTACTGAAAATGATTAGAGATTATATGTAATATATATGATACTAATACATATTAGGGAAAAAATTTAAGAGATTAGAATCACATATCTAAAAATAATTAGATTTTATTCGAGATTTTAATAATCTCCACAATAGCAATACTTATATCCATAAAGTATTAAGAAAATAAACTTAAGAGCTTAGTAGTCTAAAAAATAAATAAACAATAAAAAGGTCAATAACAACATTACAAAATATCTGAAGATTATTAGTTTTTTAAGTTTCTTTATAAACTCCATAATACAAATACAAATTAAGTATCAAGTATTAAGAAAACAAACTTAATATCTTTGGAGTTAAATTAAAATAAAAAACAATCAAAAGGTCAATGAAGAAATTACAAAATATCTGAAAATTATTAATTAAAAAAGAAAGATAAAAAGCAACACATGAATAGAATACTTGTATGTAAAATAATTTTGAAATATCATCAATACGCAGCATATTTAAAGCCCGTCAGTCCTCAGATAAGTTAATTTATCATGGGTAAATAAATGATTAATCATTGTAGACGAATTAAATTAAATTATCGTTCGACAGTATTGCTACGATTTAAATAAAAGCAACCAGCACAGTAGGCGAAAATCAGGTGAAATCATATCACTTTCAGGGAAAAACTCGTTTCAAGATAAGAACGCAAAGAAATTAAAAGTTAAGGCGACCATTCCTCAAACTCCGAGTACATTATGAACTCGGCACGGCGGCAACCACAAATGCGAGTGTAATAATAATAAAAATCAATTTCCAAACTGTTTTCATGCTGAAGAATCCACACAACTCTCGCCCGGTTACTCTCTCGACTCTCTCGCGATCCGATTTTGTTCTTATCGCAATTACTGACTGCTCCCGGAAGAACCCCTCACCCCTCGCCATTCCCAACGTCTCTGCCCTCCAGCGATTGCTGTCTGTTTGTTGCTCGCGTAATGTAGTTTTCTGTTTCTATTTTGTAGATTGATTAAAGAACGGTCTGTGGCTGTTGTGGATCGGCCTGCCACCCGCATTGAATTGCCTTTTTTGATGATCGAGCAGCTCGCTCAGCAGCTTTGCCCCCAATTGAAAGCGTCTCGCAATCTGTAGCGCTGTAGCGTTTGCAGTTGTGTTGCTGTCAGTTCTTGATTGCTCGCCACACAGTCCAGTCATACACAGCTTGTATCTCAGCTATCCACAACGATCCCCCACCGAGTGAGAAAGTGTGTGACAAAGAGAGCGCGCGCATATTCACTGATTAGCGATCGTCAGTCGGTTGCGATAAGTTCCTTAAGGTTTTCCATATAAATTCAACGTATTCGCCGTGCGATTCACCAGTGCAGTGTATCACAGCTCGACAACAAGATGCCGAAAGGAGAACAGCCCACAGCCGAGCAGGTTAACGAGGTGAAAACCCGTTTCCTCAAGAACCTCGAAGAGCAGCCACCAGCAGGTAAGCTCTGATGATCCTCCAGATCATTTCTACGAAAGTTAATTTCGTGCTCTTTCCGTAGTGCCATTCCATCCCAGTGATCTGGCCAGAATCAAGGATAGCGATGTGTGGATCACACAGCTGCTCGAGGCCTACAAATTGGATGTGGAGAAGGCGATCATTCGTCTGCGCGAGAACTGTGAGTGGCGTCAGAGCTTCGGCACCAACGACATCACAGCCACGAACATCAATCAGGAGTATCTGAACGATGGCGAAATCTATGTGCACAATCAGGACAAGGATGGCATGCCACTGTTGATCGTGAACTTCTCCAAGCACTCCAAGAGCAAGAATCACGATGATCTCATTCGTGTCATTGTCTACTGGGTCGAGCGTGTGCAGCACCAATACAACTATGAAAAGAAAATTACGCTTTTCATGGACATGACGGGCGCTGGATTGAGTAACCTGGATCTTGACTTTATCAAGCGCATCGTTGGACTGTTCGAGACTAAGTATCCCAATGCACCCAACTATATTGTGGTGCACGAGCTGCCCTTCCTGCTGAATGGTGAGTGGGAAAGATCGAGTATTACATTGGTTTTACTATTTAAATTTTCTTCTTCTTAGCTGCTTTTAAAATCGTCAAGGGTTTCATGCCCGCGGAGGCTTTGGAGATACTGCGTGTGACCACCAAGAAGGACATCAACGAGTATGTGGATCAGGAGAACTCCCTCAAGAGCTGGGGCGGCAACGATGATTACACCTACAAATTTGCAGCCTAAGCTAAAGTGTAATTGAGCCATGTAAATAATACGATACTTATTTATCTCAAGCAAGTCGTTTTATTTTCATTTTGTGCTAAGCTCAAAGTGCAAAGCTTGAGTGGAAAGCTCGTGCTTGAAGCGCAAAAAGCTTTCACTCACTCTCGCTCTCTCTCCCGCGACAGCTTTCACTCGATGCGAACTCATTTAAATGCAACGGACAATCGATGCTGATCACGTTCCATTGCAGCAGCGTGGTGACAACGCGTTGCCCTTTCCAAGGGAGTCCACTTTTGGTGCTCCACATCGCCGTCGCACGTTCATCGACTGCCAAAGCAGAAACAGCGATTCAATCGATTCACAGCGATCAAACGCCGTTAGTTACCCTCGGCAGCTCGTGTTAAGCACTCGAAGTGACTAGATTGATTGTGTTTCGCTTGTTTTATTTTCGAAACCAGAATCTAATCGACGCATTATCGTGTAGTGCCGAAAAACTGGATTATCGACTATAGAAGCACAGCACAACGATAGTTGCGATAAGCAAAACTCTTGACTGTTGACTCTGCAAGTGCTGTGCGCCGAGTTCAACGTTTAGTTTGCACACAGTTGCCGTTACATATTGAGTGTGTGTTGACCATTGTGCCAAGCAATCATCATCATGGGTGTTAAGGTTAAGAATCCCACGAGTGCCCAGATCGAGGAACTGCGCCAGCGTTTCAATACACAATACGCTAACTCGCCGCCAGCAGGTAAGCAATGTAAACTTGGGGGCCCTGGGTTCAAACTTAGTTCAATCAGGTGTGCGTTCTAAAGCCCCATTGAGTAATAATGCATTATCTACATACACACAAATACCTGCTATATCTGTTTACCCGACAATATCGTCGCTGTGCGTCATGACGACTGCAAAACTATTCAAAGTCATAAAAAAAACCAACCGCTGATTACTTCAAATTCGATATACGCTGCGAAAACGAATCGCTTCGACTGATTGCGGAACGAACTCTGTTGGAAACAATTGTGCAAATAGAGGTAGCTCAATAAACAGTTGCTGCTACTGCTGCAGGAAATGCATTTGTAAGGTCACAGTTCAGCTTTTGTCAGTCATCAAGCTTGGCATTTATAAAGTCCACACAGCTTATTATCAGGTGCCACAAGTCAGCTTTTGTCAGACACCTCCAGCAACAAGTGTTTCACGGACACAGCTCAGCTTTTATCAGACACCGGCATGCACACAGCCCACACGGCTCATCAATCGAAATGAAATCAAATTATAGAAAGATAGCTCAAATAAGCAGTTGCTTCAGAACCAATATTTAGCTTTTCTTAAACAGCAGGATTCTTATAATAATAGAGGTAAATTAAAATAAAAAGCAGCTTAAGCAGTACAGCTCAGCTTTTGTCAGGCTTCCTTGAGGAGGCCACATCTCAGCTTTTGTTAGATACCTCGCACAGCTTTTCATTGTCAAGGCCACAACCGGCTTTTGACAGACACTTCAATTGGCCTACCACGGATCAACATTAAAGTGGCTTAATGAACAACTGCTATTCGCTCTACATTCACAAAGTCCAAACAGCTTATCAATTATCAGCTGCTGCAGAAAATGCAGTCCGCAGTTATCACCCCCGACGATTAACAAGCAATCACCGATTAAAAGCGAATGCTATTTTTAATCTACCCATAAAAAGCTAATCATTTACACCCTCTAATCACTGTTAGCTCCCTTCCATCACGTCGACCTTGCTCGCATACGCAATGAAAACTTGTGGCTGCAACGTTTTCTGGAAATGCACGATCTTGACATGGACACCGCATTCACCAAGCTCTGGGAAACTTGTGTATGGCGTCAATCGTATGGTGCCAACGATCTGCATCACAGTCAACTGAATCAAGAATATCTGAATCAGGGATGTGTCTTTGTGCGTAATCAGGATGTGGATGGCAAGCCATTGCTAATATTTCGAGTAAGGCTGCACAATAAATCGAAAAATCTGGATGAACTCATACGCATTGTCGTCTATTGGGTGGAGCGTGTGCAGCGCGAGAATCACTTGACCCAATTGACCATATTCTTTGACATGGCGGGCACGGGTTTGGCCACAATGGATCTGGACTTTGTGAAGCGCATTGTGGAAACTTTTAAGCTCTACTATCCAAATGCACTCAATTATATCATTGTCTATGAGCTTGCTTGGGTGTTAAATGGTAAGCTTACAATTAAGAAAGCTTTTTACTCAGTTTAAGCTTTAATGACTTGCACTTGCGTTTTTTGTAGCCGCGTTTAAGGTCATCAAAGCTCTGCTGCCGCCAAAGGCAGTTGAGATATTGAAAATGATATCGAAAAAGGACGTCACTCAATACGTGACCAAGGACAACTGTCTGTCCAGCTGGGGCGGCACTGACGACTACGAATACAGCTTTGCGCCACCCTCCGAGTCGAAGCAAGCAGCACCCAAAATCGTGGCTGCAAATGCCGGAGACGCCGAGCAGCCACCTCAGGATTACGATAAGAAGGTAAGCTATATGAACTTGTATATAACTACTTAGACAGCTACTAAAGTAGAGTGTGCTCGACTTTGAAATGCTCACTTTTAGTAATTACAAAAATATTATGTGGAATGAAAGCAACTTGTAGCGAAATAGCGAAATGTTGATAATAATAAGTTAAAAGCTTTTATTTATTTATTTCAAGTCAAATAAGATAATACAACTATATCTGTAGCTGATAATAATTTGTTCGAAAATCAAGCGCACAATTTTTATTTCATATTTGGGATAGGCTTGATTTTGTCTATTAAAAAAAAACTATATAGAAGCTGTCTCTAGCTTATACAGAAGCCCAGATCGTACGAGTATGTAATCTACTAGACGAACAGATAGTCAGGCGAACAAAAATTTCAATTTCAATTAATATTGAGAATGTGAATATTATTTGCAATAATTTGAGAAGACAAATTGGATTTCTTCTTAAAGAAATACAATTGATATTAACATTTAAGGACTTTTAAATTCAGCTGATCGTATAGTTAAAGAGAAAGACATATGTAGGTAGGCTGATTAACTGTCTTTTTCTATGAAATGTAAAATACTTCATCACTTTCGTTATCACTTGGTACTCAGTTGTAATACCCTTCACCCAATTGAAATGGTATAAAGGTATACTATGTATGGTGTACAAGTATATGCTCACATGCTTAGTCCGATGTTTGGGTGTGTTTCCCGTTTTAACTGTCGTGCCCTAAACCAGCCGGAAGTCTGTCTATTAATTGCTTTTGCTTTTGTTGACCACGCGAGTCACGCGATTCACCTTTTGCGTCTCCCATTAATTGATTTACATTTGTAGCATGTATTGATTTAGGGTGCCGCACAACTGTTTGCGTGTCCTTTGCTATGAGTGTCCGAAACTAGTTAATAATAAAGCCATCGAGACCACATGGCGGCATTATAATCGCTATTTATAGTCATATTTATGTGACATATTGCGAAACTTTCGCTTTTCGCTTTGCTAGTTCTACTAGAATAGCCAGTGAAGCGTTGCGAGGCGTTGACCTGTGAAACAAAATGTGGAACACTCATGGAATACATTATAAATAATTCCCTGTGGGTAGAACGGGGACAGTAGCGGGGATTGGGGATAGATAGGCTTGACTATGACGAGCTTACTAATTTTGTCATTCACATTATTATTATATTGTTCAGCTCCCGTTCACTCTCCCTTTCAGTCATCCACTCACTTGCTTCCCTCTCGTTTGCGCACTCTGCTAATTGAATGTGAGAATGCAATGGACCCCAAACAGTTCAACAGCTGTTACGAGAGGCTGATCGTAGTATGAAAGCTTTTCTGTTTGCGTGTGTTTAATGTCGAGAGCTTTTATTGTTTGTCTCTTGCGTTTATTTTATTGTGTTGTTGCTGTTGCGGTATGTGCTTTTTTTAGTTGTGTTTCCACGTTTGCCGCGACACGACGACCACATACATACGTCATCAGCTATCGTTTTTAAAATCCAATGCAGTCGCGATATATGTGATATTTATACGGGTTGTGTGTGTGGTTAAAATACAACATCTACTACATTTTTGTGTTAGTCACTACAGAGGAAAAAAAAGAGCAGCAAATTAGAATCCACTTGAAATATTTATTCAGTCTTCAGCAAACATGCCTAGGGTAGGTGGCGTCAAACTTGCTGTATCTGTGATTGTTCGAGTGTTTCTGTGTTTGTGTATATTTAAATGTGTGTGCACTGTCTGCCGATCATGTGTATTGTGTGTGCTGCTTTTGCTAAACAAAGCATAACAATGAGGAATCGAATAAAAGGGAAATGAATTCTAATTGTTATTCAAGACATACAAGCCGTTTAATTAACCTCGCAAATCAATTCGTTATATTCCTGGTTCTACACTTATGGCAGCATCTAACACAACAAACTCATCAATAATTCACTTGTTTCTATTAATTTTTTTTTAAACCGTTCAATCTTTTCTTATTGAGCTGAGCGCATTGCTGACTGCTATGACACCATGCAAATGCGATACATCTTCCAAGATGATATCGATAAATTCTAGCGCAACGCACAGTACGTTGTCTTGACTACGCAAAATGCAAGCAAAAAATCTACACATATTTTGTATGTTTTGGTACCTTTGATTCCTTATTAATATTCTTATTTTGTGCAATACATGAGCATCTATATTTTTTGTCAAAGAAAATGAATGAAGTCAAGTAAAAAAAATAATAATAGTCAAGTAAATAAAGATAATCAAATGCAATTTAAACGTGTGCGCCTTATCCGCCAAAGTAGGTAATATTTAGGACATATTTTTAAATTATCCAAATGCAAAGTGCGGGCACATTTTCCCATTGCGATGCATACAACCGCCATCAGTCTTTCAGTGAAGTTCGATCGAACTTGGCTGGATTAAGCTTGTTAAAAATACAATATATAAACAATAAAATAAAAAAGTTTGCCTACCACGGTTAATTATTTGCGCTATCAAAGTGCCGAGCTATATTACCAAGGTGTGAATGCTTTAACAAATGCACGGTTTACTGTATAATTTCAAAATAGAACGTGTCCATTAGAAATTGTTAAATAAACAAAACTATTATTAGCATAATGCGGCACAGCTGATTCTTGTCATGCTAAATTAATAGCATAGCGAATGAAATCAATTCGCAAAAATGGCCTCAAACTGTGTGTGTGTGTATTTATTCAAGTGGTGCTCCAAGTGTGAGATGACACTTGTAAAAATGGCCGAGCTCAGCATGAATCGATTGAATGGCTTACCATCGTAGTGAGGGAAACCTGAGATGGGAAATGAGGCGACTCCCAGCTAACAAGGGGTTGTAAGGTATCATAATCTATTGGCCAGTTGAATTGCTTGCAACTGGGTGAAGAAGACATCTCATAAAGTATCATAATTCAAGGCGAGATAGTTTCACTTGTATCTTCTTAGCTGTAAACATCTATATCTTAGAGACTATAAAAGCGAAAGACATCAAATTTGGTGAAAAACTCTTCTTATCACTACACAGCTGAATATAATTTTAATACAACTTCCAACTCATCAACAAACATTAATACACACAACCATATTCTGAATTAATTCTGAAAGTTTCATTACAAATGCTTCATAAAGACGAAGGTTATTTATTTATAAGGATGAGCACACTCCACTGTAGCTTTCTTACATACATATTTGAAATTGAATTCTCTTATTAACAGGTTCATTTCGCCGAGATGGTGCTGCATGATACGAGCATTAAAGAACTGCACACGCCCTCGGATGGCGAGGGTGAGTTGTATTCCAATTTATAGAAAGCATACCACATCATATATACTATATCACATAATGAATCCTACACAACATTGAGTCGTGTGTCAGGTACATGAAACTTTCTGACACTTGAATCTACTTAGATTCTTAGCATTTTCGTTAAATCAACAAATTTTCATACAAATTTCACACTGCTTAAAATTGAAATAGTAGAAATCACCTATACATATTTCTACTTGCGTATTGTGTTTGCTGCCTAGGTATGTTGCAATTGGAACCATCAGAAAATGTTAATTTTTGTCCACACACCGGGGATGCCAAGCTGACCCTCAAGAACATTTCACAACAGCCCATTGTCTACAAAGTGAGTCTTAAGTATATATCTGGTATAATATTTATCTAACTATATGTAATTGATCTCTCTCTCTCTCTCTAGATACAAACCACATCGCCGGAAAAGTTTCGTGTGCGTCCACGTTGTGGCGTTATTCCCGCACAATGCGCAGTTGACGTCAGCATATGTCTGAAGTCGGATCATCAACTTAGCCCCGATGGCAAGGATAAGTTCCTTGTCATGGCAGCCGTGGCACCGAGCGCCGACTGCGGTTCCCAGGAGGTGGCCGACATATGGAAGGAGAAGGGCACAAATGATGCAGACGTGGAGAACTATCGTCTGGTATGCCGTCATTTAGGTAAATCCAAAGAGGGTATGGATGTTGTTCAATCAGGCGGCTCTCAAGCTGGTAGTGTAAGTAGTGCAGTTGTGAATCGTTAATGAATTCTTCGTAGTATACAATGCAATAATTTCAGAAATTCGGTCCACAGGAATTACAGGAGCAGGCCAGAGAAATGTCAGCCCAATTGAGGCATACAAGAAATTTGCAATATGTAACATTAGCACTCATCGTGCTATTATTTGCTGGCTTTGGTTTTTTGCTTTTCGAGCGCATACATTCATCAGGGGATTCGCTGGGATCTGCGGCGGGCACTTGCCAACAGACGGCGCCGTATAAATGTGCCAAGCACAAATAATATTTACTGTCGCAATGCAATCTGACCAGGCTAGACGATGCCACTGTTAGTCACGACCATCACAAGAGCAACAACAACAACAATAATAAGAATAATCCGATTAATGATAACCAACAAAACAATGATAAAGAGAATTGTGTGATTTGTGATTTGAGCCTGGAACTGGACTACATTGATGCTGAGGATGTTGGCAATGTTAACGATGATGATGACTATAATACAGATTGCCTGGAAGCGCTTCTGCTGGCACAGCAGCTGCAGCAGCTGCAACTGTCGATGCGCAGTGGTCGTGTGAGTGACAGTCAGATGGGAGGTGTTGCCAATGGCGGTCATCTGCTTGGTCTCATTGCATTCGCACGTAAAATAGCGCGCGTGCTACTTTCGCTCTCATTGTTATGCTGCATTTTGTTCCTCAGCTTCTACCTGGGCAACAGCTACGACGTTCACAATGGGCAAGCAACAGCCTCAGGTCACCCTCATTCAGCAGCAGCATCGCAAACAACAGCGACAGACATGTCCTTGGTCAACAGCACCTTGAGAAACACATCATCAACCACCATTAACAGCAACAGCATCGCAATCAACTCTTCGGCTTCAGCAGTTAATAGCCATCATTCACCAGAAACATATTCCATATAGAGAGAGATCACCACAATATACAATTTAGTAATGTATATTATACAATATACAAGAGTCACAAGTGCAAAATTTCTCCAACACTCTTCTTAAGATTGTAATTTCAAAATTCGCTTGAAGCACAGAGCTTCGAGTATTGTGTAGAATTTATCTTTGATCAACTTTAGCCCAACCCATCAAAAGGAAACAGCCGCTGGAAACAATGAATTTGTAGTAATTCCATGTACGATATATATACTATGTAAATTATAAACAATTTAATATTAATAATTAAACAAAAAAGTTGATTAGTTTGTAAATACACATTTTAATGAGTCTTTTTTCTTAGTTTTGTTTAGTTTTTGACACAACTTTTAACCACCTCCAAAATAGAGTTTAACTATTTATATACTTATTGTATATAGATATTTATATACTATATAGATACTTTATTTAAACAAAAATCAATTAAATAAACATGTTTAATATTCAGTTGGCATTGTGAAACAAGTTTTCTGTTGCGCACGAGTTGAGTACGTCGAGTAGTAATAAACAAATGTGGTTAATATGCAGGGAATTTGAAATATTCGCTACGTTTCCGTTTAATTCTTCTTGCGTCCACGTTTAGCAGCTGGCTTCTTGACGGGCTCCGGACTGGAACCGCTTGTCAATGGCTCCCCATCATTTACGGGAGTAGTCTCTTTGTCATCAGTTTTCTTTGGCGACTGCTCCGCCTCCTTGGATGCCACCTCGGCAGCGCTGGCCGCAGCCTTTGTCTTCTTGCCACCGCCTCCGCTGGCTGCTGGCACATTCTCCTTCTGCTCCTCCTCTTGCACATCGGACTCGACCAGAAACACACTGTGCTGTCCACCGCCGGCAGCAAGTAACATGCGTTTATTCGCTGTGTTCTTACTGCTTACCAAAACCGGCGCAAATTCATCGTCGCCATCGCCAACGCCCAGCTGATTGTTGGAGCCCATGCCCCACGAATACAATTTGCCATCTTTGGTAATGGCATACGAGCATGCCTCTCCACAGGCCACATAAACGGTATTCCCGCTCAGCTCTTTGATGGCCACCAGTTTGTCGACCACATCCTTGACATCGCTACCAATGCCAAGGCGACCATATTCGTGTCGTCCGATGGCAAAGCATTTGGAATTATTGTCCAGCACCAGGGTATGATGCTGTCCACCCGCAATCTGTTTGACATCCTTCAGATCGGTTTTAATCGGTATGAGAAGACGGTCGGCTTCCTTGGCATATGTCAGCTGCTTGTAGTTGTTCAAACCGACGGCCCAAATGATATCAGTCTGTGATTCCCGCAAAAAAGTACAGTAGTTGGTGGCCCAAACAGCCTCAAAAGGCTTGGTCCGCTTGATAAGCAGCTGATCAGGTCGCAGCAAATCACGTTTGCCTCGACGTCCTAAAGGAATAAATATACATTACTTACAGACTGAGCAATGCCATGACAAACTCTTGTTACTCACCCTCGCCACCCACTGAACGCTCCGAGATGCGTCCCAGCTGGCCTTGCTCGGCACAGCCCACGGTATAAACCTTGCCAGCTGTTGTCAGAATCACCAAATGATCCGCGCCCGATGCAATGCTGCAGCAAACGGTGCCCTCCAGCAGATTGATGGGTGTGCGCTTGTTGCCATCAATTGTCAGTCCCATATTGCCGTGCGAGTCACGGAAAGAACCCCAGGCATAAACGCGTCCATCCTCCAGCAGGCAAGCGGAATGCGAATCGCCCGCCGAAATGCTCAATGCTTTGCCAGGCAAATCGATGAGTGCTGGCGTTGATTCACTGCCCTCCTCGCTGGTACTGCGTCCCAGAGCGCCCTCGTCATTGCAACCGAATGAGTAGATGTCGCCGTTCTTTGTCAACACCAAGCAATGCATACCGCCGGCACATATATCCACGGGATTCGGGATGTCTTCCACCAGGGCCGGACGTTTGCGCTCTAGAATATCTTCGCCAAGGCCCAGTTGACCGGTGTCGCCGGTGCCGCAGACAAGCACTTGGCCAAGGGTTTGACGACGCTTTGGCAACTCCCAAATGGAATGCAATCCGCGCCCTTTTTGCTTTTGTGGGCTGCATCTCGTCTTTCTCCTCAGTGTTATTGTTGTTTGTGAGTATCTTGCGACGCGGCATTCTTGAGCAATTTCGTATTATACGGAAGTCAGAACTTTTCTAAAAACGTAAAAATTAAAACAATTTAAAAGAAAAACAATATAACACTAAACGGTCGATAGCTTGAGCTTGTGTGTGTTTTTGTTTGTTTTGTAAGGTTAGGTAGATTTTTTTTTTGGCTGGCAACAAACAGCATACTTACTTTGGAATTTAGATGTGATGACTACTGTTTAACGTGGTGGCGGTGTGACTGCTTCAGTGGTTTTTTGGCGAGTGAAAAAAACCATAGAGTCGGAATTTTGGTGGTTGATCTTAAAGATGTTTCCTAATCCAGCATGAAAAATGCGCGGGAAACACGATAAGTCCTGCACACAATTTGAGCTACCTGAACTGTGTGTGACCGTTCGTTGAATTTTAAAATTGGCCACTTTATTTTTACTTTTTACTTTGGTGATTGTAAGATATATGTATACAAAGCTAAATTTAACATTTTTAATAGGTTTTTACTACAGAAATTTTGTTTTTTTTTAATCAAAATCACCTGTAGAGTTGATTAAAATTATAAAAACAAGAAATATTTGTAAATACACCACACTTAAATATTTTATTATCTCAGTATACTCTAGCATGTGCTCCAAATGGTCATACTGAAGGTAGCCGGCATTGTTAATGCTGCATTTCAAATGTATCGCATTTAATTTCTGATAACTTAAACATCGATATCGATGTCGATTCGAAATACAAAACAATCGCCGCAAAGTAATTTAAATTTTATTATCGAAATAGACTATAGACTGTCATCATAGCCTTGGATATATTCGTAAACAAAACGGGTAACAATTGCATTCACATTGTGCACACTCGGCCAATGTAGATTCTGAATATTGTCATCATCCTGGAGCCATACATCTGGATAGGTGTGAGGAACAACATGCATCACGGGTACACCTATAAATAAATTAATTAATCATAAATTCAGTAAGTTGTACAGTCAATATAAGAACCTACTCGCATTCAAGAAAGGATAGTGGTCGTCATACATGTCAGTATCATGGGACTTCAGCTTATAGAATAGCTGCGGACATTTGATAAGCTGTCCCGATTGACGCAGCTTCTGCTCAATGTTTGCCATCATCTCATGCAAAATATAAGTCCGCTCATACTTGCTCATATAAATATGATTTGGTGCGCCAATCATGTTTAAAGTTATGACCACATTCTACGGATTTTTATTGAATTATTCTTGGGTAAATTGCTAAATGTTATAATACACTTACTATGCTCTCCAATGGCAAGATTTTGTTATCGACAAAGTTCTGGGAGCCAAACAGTGGATAAGTAGCATCGTTGATTCCCTCTGCGGAATCGTGGCCATCAAAGAAAGCCAGCTACAATTAATGAAAGTAACAGTCAAAAGTGTCATTAACTTTAAGCTAACAAAAAGAGTACTTATTATTTTACTTCTAATTACAATATTTTTATTTATTTACTTACTACTTATTTTCTGTAATAAGAAACTTGTGCATTTCTGTGATTGCGTTTCTTTGTGAAATATTTTTTAAATGATTTCTAGAAGCATATTTCGTTTGAAATTAAGTTTTTGCCGTTTCTTCATCTTAATAAAACAAACACACGTTGTTATTTATGACTTCAACTTATTGACTTATTTTAAGCGTCAAGAAATAAATAATTTTTAATAATAAATAATAATAAAATAATAATCATTTAATAATAAATGATTATATTATAATTTTGCTTATCCAATAGTATTTAATTAAAAATTAATGTTTTTAGCTTTGAAAATCTAAATCTAACTTTATATTCCATTCATACTCCTTATAACATAACTGAATTGCTTACAGTGCCTACTAATTTCAGCTGTCAACTCACCACCAATCCAACATCCCGACGCTTGAGGAGATCGATGTCAGGCAAGGCAGTCAATTTCTTAGCCATGTTAAGGAGCAAGGCACAGGAAACACCTGCATCGGTGGCACTCACAAAGAACTCCCCAGACTCCAAGTACTTCGTGTCATAGTGACAACTCAGCAATAGAAAACGTTCTGCCAGTGGATTACTTATGCCCAAGACATTTGTCAGTGGTAAGGGATCTGTGATTGCATCTTGAAACACTGTAAATCCCAATTGATTCAACTGATTCACAAGGAATTCCCGGACTCTTGTGTGTCCGGAGCTGCCCGGCCAACGTGGTATTAATATTCTATTGAGCACAGCAATAAAATGTTGCTCATCGCTGGCAATGATCAACGTCGATTGGCGTCGGATGCGTGACAGCAAAATAATTATCACAAATACCGAGAACAACGAAATGTAGAGCCAACTGCGGTGCAACATTGCTGCAAGGTTGAGAAGGTGAAACTGCAACTCAATATTGTAATTAACTTACTTTTCGTGTTATGCTCCATGACTGTAACGATTGCCATTGGCCATGGTAATTAAAAGGTAAAAGTTTCTAAAACCAGCAACGACTAGAAGATATCATATAGTAACACTTAAGTTATTATAATTTTAAATACATTTACATTTTTATTTAGAACCCTGAAGTTTAGAATAGTTAAATACAATTTAAGTAAAAAGAGTCTTTACGAAAACGCTTTGCATTAATACAAATTGTGTGTGTTTTTATCTGCCAATTTGGTTCGGAATTGTATAAAGTTGGAATTAATTTCAGTTGCTTTTTGTTTACTAAAAATTAAACTAAATTTCTATGAAAATAATATGCACATAATATGTCCAATCAACAATGTCAATTACAACTAAATCCATATACTATTACATTATTTAGCTAGGAACAAATTTGAATATATAATAATTACAAAAAAATATAAATCATTCATTTTGAAAGGCAACAAATTGTAATTTCCGGCAGACCGAATATGAAATACCCTTGCAGATATACGTATTTAAAAAAACATACTATATAAAACTAAATGCATTTGGAATTTCAATAACTAAACGCTCATGGAACATTTGTTCTTATGGCAACACATTTCAATTAACGATAACGGACAAGTTTTGAATAAAATTTGGAATACGAGTTATATACAATAGTTATATGATCTGCAAGGGAATGGTATGGTAAGTGTATACAGATATATGTAGATAGATGCACTAAGCAGACTCATCATGAGATAATTATTAATGGACACACACATACAGATAGAATCAGAATGCATGTGGTAATAGATCAATTTAGCTGCACTAAGTGAAAGCTTGTTTCGAATTTACAACATTTACAGAGAGAGATGGTGCTTTGATTCTGAATCGATTATATCTTTGACCATCTACACAATCACACATGGGACTGGCTGCCAGTTTCTTTTGTTTCTTCTCACAACAACTCATCGCTGCGACACTTCGCGACGCTTCAACACATCGAAAATGACATCGGATGCATTTTGCTTATTTGCCGAATCATTCGCTGAGTCGTCATCCGAATCGGTTTGCTCCAACAGTGGCACACTAAGTGTGGCATGTGAACCCGACGCTCCTGCACTGGAATTACTTTTGTTGAACTCATATTCAGCGGACATATCCTCGCCATCGTTGTCCAGCTGCAGAGCCAACTGTTGTTTATTCAACATCGCCATGCTTGTGTATTTGTGCCACAGGTGACAACAGATGCCGGCCAAGCAGACGCCAAGGCCAACCAGATTGATGGAGCTCAGTTGATCGCCTTTGTAGGCCACCGCCAAAGCGAGCTGGCAAATATCCTTGAAGATGCCGGCAATGGAGAGCGAGAGACTGGATGTTTTGCAGAGCACGAGGAATTCGGTGACCTCCATGAGAAAGGCAATGAGAGCACCCAACGTAACCTTGGCAATGTTCCAAAGGATGTCCGAATCGGACATATGATGAATATCCTGCATGCCCTGATGCAGCTTGGGACCTGTGTGAAAAGTATTAAATAGTTATTAATAAACAGAACTTTACACATTTGCCGTTGCAAGCTGCAAACCTTCGATGAGAAATACGAGCGGCAAGAGTGCAGCAATCATCCAGGGCTGCATGTGAAAGATCATATCGATGGGATTGTGCAGACCCAACTTGGACTTTTGCATGATGAACTGTGCGAAACTCCACCGAACGCCGCTGCTCAGTGAAGCGACGAGTATAAAGATGAAACCCAAGGCATTGAACTGTGTCGACTTGTAGGTGAACATAAAGAGGCCGAGTCCAATCAGACCCACAATCAGAAACAGCGTCCAACTCTGCAAGCACAAAAAGATAAACGATAGAATGTGCAATATGTTGAGCAAAACATAAAAAAGATAAAGATAGGAATTAATAATTATAAATAAAGCAAATAACAAATATAATTAATGTAGAAACTTATCTATTGATAAAGCAAACGAGAAACACGATAAATTCACCATTTTTTTTATTTCAACAATAATTTTATTGTATTAGAAGCAAATAGAGAAAACTTGCTTTAAAAAATAAAACTATACTTTTATTGTAACTTTAATAAAAAATGAAAATTAAACTACAAAACCTAACCGGCATAATTACAGAAATTCTCACACTTAGAAAAAAAAATTATTTATGAATTGAACATGCTAGAAAAAGTTTTTAATTAATTATAGTCACGAAAAACTTGTAAAACTCATGCCTAAAAATATCTTTTTGAACAGTTCTCAGATAAATAAATGAAAATAGAATGCTCACCTTGCGCTCCAATCCCAGCAGTATGGCAAAAATCAAAATAAAGACAATCGTCGAGGATTTGGTCATCGTATACAGAGAGATGGGCACAAGGAGAAGGCCCCAATTGGAGAAGCCAATATCGATGCCGCTCGCGATGCCAGCTGGCGCCATTTTTCTGACAGCAACACGCCAATCCAGTTGGACACGCGTCTTGCCCACACGCATCTTGTAGATGTTGCGGATCAAGGCGGCGAGCAGGAATTTCAAGAGCAGATGATATGTGACAATGGTCAGTGGAATGGGCAGATCCCGTATGATGTCCGTCTGATAGAAGGTCAATGCAATGGAGAGTGTTAAATAGAGTAGCACAGTGACCAATGTGGAGATGGCCATCTGCATGAAACGTGCATCCGTATGGCGAGCCATTCCCTCGTGCAAATGATGCGGATGATGATGATGTTGTGCGGACGTAGACGTGGCGTCGTTGACGCTGCCGCTGCTGCTATCGGCGTCGTTGTTGCTGTTGCTGCCACTTCTGGCGTATTTAAAGTTGGCATGCGTCGACGACGACAGCTGACGGCGCTCTAACTTCAGTTCGACTTCCTCAATGTTGTTGTCATCGTTGTCATCGGCGTCACTGCCAACGCCGCTATTGTGGCCGTTGTCGTTGCTGCCGTCGCCGGTGTTGAGGCGTTCATATTTGGGCGCTACCATTATCTCAAGACCATGCCCGAATGGGGCGCGATGCTGGCTGCAATTACAATACTAACAATCGCCTAAACACTTCTTTTTCTCTTCTGTCTTTCTTTAACTCCGTTATCTATAAGTTTATCGACGCTATTATTGTTGTTGTGGTAATGCCATATGTTTCACTTGCCAGAATACTGCGCTGTTAAATTCTTGGGGTCTTTTGTTGTTTTTGCTTTGTTGTTACGTTATCTAGCTCTACGTTAGCTTAATGGATTGCTTCGATAGCGAATATTACGTTTCCATTACTTTTCTTTTTTTTTGTGGTTCACTCTCTGCCTACGTCTGCTGTTTACTGCCAACTGTTTATACAGTGTTTGTTGTTACTGGGTTTTTTTGCTTGCTCTCCTTTGGCTTTTTCGCTTGGCCATGTTGACGTTTGCATTGTGTTGTGAAACGTTGCAATTTTAGTGCCGATAGGTTCGATAAATCGATACATGTGCAAGCTTTTGTTTTTTATTGCATTTATTTATCTCAACGATTTATGTACAATGTGCAAAACAGTTTTAAGCTTACATTAATCAAAATTACAATGATATCTTTGTCGCAAATTGACTGTGCGCTTAAATAAATGCATCTTTTTTTTATGTTGTTCATCAGCTCTACATTTGCTTTGTTTACGCCTCGTCATAGCTCCTATTTTGTGTGTTGTCTTAAAGTTAAGCATTTTTCAACTGTTGCAGCACAATCGGCGCTATTGATTGGAAAAAGTAATTGTTAGCATTTAATCAACAAAAACACCTGTATTTACATAAGCAGCGCACGTTTTTCCTTCATACTTACCCAGTCGAATAGCTGCGCAGAGAACACCAAACATGACGAAGTTCATTCGAACCTCGGCCGCAACGCGCTTTGCCTCCTCCGCGGGATCGGGTTGTGATTGTTGTAGACGGAACATTGTAGTTTATTTATTTATGTTTTCTGTTTAATACTTGCAAATTGAAATGCGGTAGGCTAAAACAGCTGACCAGTGTGACCACAATTATGACGGAATTATAAAGCGCAGTGTTGCCCTAATGCGTCAAAACCAAACGAACCATACAGCGATATCGTTTTGGGCAAATGCTAACTTAAAAGTTTAAAGAATAGAATTGCGCAATTAAAAAACTATTATTACATATTTCGTGCGTGCCCTTGACCCAATGATAGTATAAAATAATTTACATTTATGTTAAGCAATTTTGTTATCGATTGATCACGAATTCCAATTAGAATTTATCGATTGAGCGACCAACGGATATTTAAAAACCAAAACGACACGTGCAGCTTTTCCTTAAAAATAAAAACTTCATTGATTGCATATTGCATTGTTTTTGTATTTTTTGTATGTCTCGTGGCATTTCTTTTCTCTTTTGCAAATATATATATAATATTTATGCTTGTAACTAAGTACACAATTACATACACATTTACATATAAATACATCTACTGCACATACACATACATATATGTATGGTAAATATGTATATATACATATATAAGTATATAGCTTCTGTGTATAATTATACAATATTATCGCGTCGTTCCATTTCATTTTATACGTGTATATTATTTGTTTTTAAGCATCTTGCTTTATCTCTGTACTGTTCTATTTTATTATTATTATTATTCTTTTTTTTTTATATTATTTTTTAACTTAGTTTCTCCTGTTTACTTGCTTGTCTTTGTTCATTTTATGTCTAAATTCTTTGCAGTTTTACATTCAAATTGTACACACACAACTAGTATTTAATTTAGGCGCTTAAAAGCTAATCTCACTACGACTCCTATCATTCATTATCTCATTAAAAATATACATATACATAAGTATATAAGGGCCAGGAAGGGAGGTGAGGAGCGGGTGCCGTTTTGTATTTAGATCTGAATTCAAATCAAGATCAGGTGGTAAGAAAGGCTTACATTTTGTTTTGATCGAATAGCAGTATCATTAAAACAAAATAACATTATTGGTGTAACTAAATGGTAATTGTTGAATTTAAGTATTAAGCTAAATGATCTTCTACTCAGTTCGTCTCGTATAATTCTCAAAAATCCCATATTAACATTAATATTTTTGTTTTTGTTGATGTTCCACTTTAGCCTATACAAAGCAAAGCACCCTGTATTTCACTGCATATGAAAATATGTAATGCGGCAAATCTTTGTTTTTATAAAACGATTTTAAGCGTGATTTAGAATATTTATCTTGCTGCACTTTTACATTTAATTGCTACAATTATTTTTATGGATTTTCCTCTTTTTTTCTTGTTAACACTACACATTTATCAACATTTATTATTTATATGTATATATGTACTATTTTTTTTTTACTTTAATGTATATCGTCGTTCTGTCATCGATCTTGAGTCGTTCATTTCTATTATCCTTTCGTATACATTTGGAATTGTTTGTTTTCTATTCTGTGTTTGCTTTGAAATTGTTTATCAAAAAGTGTTTAGGAACTTTAGCAATAATTCAAAAATGGTTTAAAACGGTTCGCGGGCAAAATCCAACACAAAACCAAAAATATACAGATAAATAAAAAAAAAATAATAATAAAATAGGCAAATATTTATATTTTTAGAAAATAATATTTTCTCTTATTTTTTTGTTTGCTGTTGTTTCTCCGTCTGACACTTTATACATACAAAATTGGAGTTGGGCTTTGTACAGAACTTGTTGCTTTGCTATCGCACAATGTGATTAAGATTAGCATTAGTTTAACTCGTAGTTTGTGTTTTACTCCAGTAACTAAATAGTATTAAGATTAAAATAATGATAGCTAAATCATCAACATCATGATCATCATTGTTGTTTAGTAATTGCTTTCTCTTTTTTGTTGTTTATCCAAATTGTGCCAATTTGTAAAATAATAAAACTATAACGACTAAAATTAGAATTAATTAAAATTAACAAAACTCACTTTTAAGGACCCGCGTCACGGGTGTGAGGGGCCCGCCAAAAAATGTACAAACTAAAGGCTCTACTAACTGCTATAGTATAGTATATATATTCTCTATATATCTGCATCTGTATCAGTATCGGTAGACTACGTAAATATTTAGGTTACTTCTGCTGCCACTTAAGGTAATTACAAATTTGTTTAGTTGTGTTGCTGCTGCTGCATATGGTGTGTGTTTTGTGGGGGAAGGGAAGAGCGGGGTGTGTAGGTATAGGTAGCTAGGCTTAAAACAATATTTAAATAATTAGACTAACTTTTTTGTTGTTTTTTAAAAACGAATTAAATTGGTGAAAACTCTCGCCGTTGGATTGATTATATAAAAAAATCAAACAGCGTCTCATCAATATAATGGCGGCATTTACAATGATTTTAAAAAATAACTTTTCATCTGTAAAAATGTTTCTTTAGGAAATTAGGGCAACGTTGACTATGTCAGCAGAATTCTATGAAAGCGCTCTGAACAATTGTACAACAATCTCGCTTAAACGTTAAATGCTAATAGAACAATTTGAAATTGAAAATTATGTTTATAACAAATGATTTAAAAAACAATTTTTTTTTTAGTTTTGCACTTTCGACTTAAACGCAATGACTTTTTGCTTAATAAATGATTTTTGTTACTTGGGGAGTTTTGTTTGCGCTTACAATTAAAGAGTTATTTTTCTTGTAAAGGTATTTTAAGGAGCTTGGAAATTGTTGTGGGGGGAGAGATGTTGGGATCTATTGCCTCGATTATAATTGTTGTTTGATATATGTTGTGTCGGTTTGTGGTTGCGGTTGTGGCTATTGACGACTCAGTAGTTTCTGTGTGTGTTTAGATCATGATCATTCTCATCTAAGAGGCCATTTCGGAGCGCTAGGTGCTGTTGGCGACGGTTTATCATTATAGTATAATTTTTTTATGTTTTTCGTTTAGCTACTATTGAAGCGTTTTGCTATACATTCAGGTCTAATCAGACTATAACTATGATGCTCTCACTAACACATATTCCATGAAGCAGACGTTTCTGCTTTGCTGTTGTGAGATACAAAGAGTTTCGAGTAGTTTTTTTCAGACCTGATAATTCATCTTGGTAAGAACTTCTTAGTCACATTTAAACCTTAACAACAACAACAATGTTTCGCTACAATTAAACAACTAACAACAACGTAAGCGTATACACCACCAACAACGAGAACAACAACAGACAGCACAAGAATCGCGCAGCAAACAACAAATGAGCAGAACAAGACAATTCAATGTTTATTGATTCGTCGCCGTCGTCGACGATGATGTTGTTGCTGCTGCTGTTGTTGTTGCTGCTGTTGTTGTTGTAGTTGCTGCTGCTGCTCCAGCGCCACATACGCGACATCTTGCTCATCGCCACCATTATCATCATCATCATCTTCGTCGTTCGCTTCGTTGGCCTCCTTGAGCATATACTCGAGGAGCAGCTCATCGACTCATCCATCGCGTTGCGAAGCAGCCGCTGCTGCAGCCGCGGCAGCTGCTGCCGCTGAAATGCCATTCGTTGGCGATTCCATTTTGATGACACCCAAATGCTGAAGCTCCTCGCCTCTTGGATGCTGTATGCGTCCGACAACCACGCCGCCCATGGTCACGAAATTACCATCCGCTGTCACTGCACCCAATTGCATGGCGCTGGACAAATCACCCAAAGCGGCCACATTGAAATGATGATGCGGCGATGTGCCATTGCCATGCTGCGTTTGCTGCAGATGCGATTGCTGCTGCTGCTGTTGTTGCTGCTGGTGTTGGGCCACTGTCGTTGTTGATGGCAATGTTGTAATTGTAACTCCCCGTTGATGTTCGATGTGGTGTTGTTGCTGCTGCTGTTGCTGATGTTGTTGCTGCTGCGATGGCGTTGACGACTGTTGATGATGCTGCTGTTGTTGTTGCTGCTGCTGCTGCTGTTGCTGCTGATGGAGATGATGATGTTGCGCCAACGCCATGCGTCCTAGTCACCCCTCGTCCTCCTCGGTTTTGATCTTGACAGGAACGTAGACCTTGTCCATGACATGGATCTTTATGTGATTGTTGAGCGTACTGGATTGCCGGAATTGTTTCTTGCATATGACGCACTCGAACGGCTTTTCACCTGCAAAGGAGGCTAGGATTAGTTGCATAATTCAACAAAAGACACACAAGTCAATTCTATACTCTCACCCGTATGGATCTTCACGTGATTTGCCAATGTGCTGAGCTGACGGAAATGCTTGGGACAATAGTTGCAATTGTAGGGTTTTTCGCCCGTATGAATCTTCAGATGATTCGTCAGCGTGGACGATTGACGGAACGTCTTATCACAAACGTTGCACTTGTAGGGCTTCTCACCGGTATGGATCTTCACGTGATTGGTCAGCGTGCTCAATTGCCGAAAGCGTCGATCGCACACCGTGCAATGAAACGGTTTCTCCTGCTCCCGTCCGCCGCCTCCATTGCTGCTATTCGAGCCATTGCCCTCGCCCGACGCATGCTCAGCCCCGCCGTGTCCATTGCTGGTCACATAGTGCGATCCGTCGCCGGTTAATTGTGTCGGCGGACTATGCGTTGCATTGGCCACCAGATGCGCCAGCGTATGCGCTGATGGCGCCTGTCCCGCCTGCGCGCCCTGTGCGGATTGAGGTTGCTGCTCTGCTGCGGCGGCTTGCGCTGCCGCGGCCTGCGCAGCTGCCATGGCGGCCGCTTGAGCGGCATTGTGTGCCTCCTGTGCGATGCCCGTCAAATGCATGTTAAAGGGTAAAGCGATTTCTGTCGGCGCGGGCGGCTGTTGTTGTTGCTGTTGGTTATGTTGTTGCTGCTGCTGCTGTTGTTGTTGTTGTTGCTGCTGCTGTTGTTGTTGTTGCTGCTGGGCCTGATGCTGGGCGTGGGCGACGGCTGCCACATGGCTGGCATGGCTTGCCTGTGTGACCGTATCGTTGTTGTTATTGTTGGCGCTGGTTGTTTGCGGTTGCGCGGCAACAATGACAATGTCACAATTGCTCATTGCCGCAGCGGCCTGATGTGCGTGTGGCAGGCTCTTGATATGCATCATCGACTGCCCTGGACGTCAATAAACTATTGGGCGGGACAAGAGATGTGTATGTGTGGCGGTGTGTGTGTGTGTATGTTGGGGGAGGTGGAGGAAGGAGAAAGGCGCGTTTAGGCGTAGGCTCAATAACAAGAAACTTCGTGACAAGTTTTTTGGCGCGCTCTGCTCACAAATGCCACGACATGCTGGCTGGCCTGGTTGTGGTTTCTGCTGCTGCTGCTGCTCGTTGCTCTTGTTGTTGCTGTAGCTGCTAGTGCCTGCGCAAGAAAAAGACAAGACAAGCAAAGAGAAAGAGTGAGTGAGAGCGAGTTGGTGAGTGAGCGAGTGTTAGATTAGAGATGAGCAATGTTGTGATTCGGCCTGTGTTACAACTGTGACTATCGCAAGTTTACTCAAGCCAATATTCAAATTACATGGCACTGTAATCAGCAATTATCGATTTACAGTCAAACGATCACACACACACACATACACAAACGCACATTGGCTCTCTCTGATGTTGCCCAACTCTGCAAGAGAGAGCAAACAAACGAAGAGAGAGAGCGAGCGCGATGAAGTGAATGTGTTGTGAGCGAATTAGTTGGCGGCATCTTCTTTACATGTTATTTCGGTTTTTTGCTGTATGCAAAAATATGTGAGGAATTCCCAAAAAACTAACTGCGAAATCTTTTTTAAATTATTCATTCAAACTGGGCTGCTGCGGGCTTTTGTTATGGCCAAAAAGGTTCTGCGGCTCTCTAACGAGTGTTTAGCATAAATTATATAAAAAGTCGAAGTCGAAAAAACAACAAACTATTGAGTGGCGATTATGCATTTGAAAACGCGCCCAATGCATGTAATTTGAATTTTTGGCTCTGGTTTTTACGTGCGCCGACAGGTTCCACGTTCCAATTGCTGCTGCTGTTGTTGTCTCCGTTTCCCCCACACACTCTCTCACACACACACACACACACATTTACACGCAATCGGACACACACACACACGCGTTTACACATTCACATGTTTTGGGGCGAACTGACAGCGTGTTACTTTCTCGCGAATTACATGTGTTTTTCATCATCATGAACGTTACTCGATTCGATTTTTATATGACAGCGAAAGCTTCTAATCCTTTTGCTATCCCTTTTTCGTGTGTACATGTATGGGTGTTTTTGGCGGCTATTGGAAATATCCGTGTTCAATTTTTCCCTTTTTTAAAAATCCACTTTAAAGTAGTTTTTCCACATTCGATCTTGTCGTTCACGTTCGCGCTTCTCACCTTGTCGCTGCTGCTGCTACTCGCTGCCTTACCCCCCTCTATCATCGACAAACGACACAACCACTTTCAGTCGACGACGTCGACGTCTTCACAACGCGCCACTCGGACACACACTCACACATATAGCAACAACACACGTACACACATAGTATATGTATACGCATACAAACATATCAAAACACACACACGCACACACATAGCTCTCACATTATAACAGCAGCAGCGAAAACCAAAAAAACTCTTTTGAGGTTATGGGCCAATTGAAATTTTCACTATTTTTCACATGTTTAATAACACTAATAATACACAGCAGTCGTACACTTTTGTGTGTTTCGAGCATGTACACACTCTATACACGGTGCTCTATGCGCGCTGGGCGCGCTCAGCTCACACTTCTTTGACCTACCTTTCCATTTTGTGCTGGCGCTGTTGGCCTTTCAGGTTTTTCTGATTGGGATTTTTCGCGGGCGCCAGGCAAATGGGCAGCAAGCATACGTTTTGTTATGAATTCAATTGCAACTATGCTTTAAAGCATTTTTTATTGTTGTGTATTCATTTATAAAACGTAGAAAAATAGTAAAAATTTGTATTGTATTTTCTTCTTTTTTTTGCTTTTACTGTTTGCGTACCAAATAGACGCGAAAGAACTGGTACAAGTGGCCAGTGTTGAACTGGTGCAATTCAGGGATGGTCTTTTTGCGCTTACCTGCGACTGCTCACAGGTGCCTTACATCGGATAACTTGTTGGTAGCTATTGGTAATACCGTGCACTCTTTGTATTGTATAAATTAAAAAAATTCGAGTATTTCGACACATTTGTTTCATTGTAGGCCACAAATCAAACAAATTTAATTTTCGTTGCTATTGTAGACTATAGCATGAACACATATCGTGTCAGCTTTTGCTCATCGCTAGAACGAATCAACACATAGGTGGCCATTCACACGTAAACGTTACACCGCCAATCGATGCTGGCGATGAAATATCGATAGACGTTGGAGTAAAACCAGCATTTGCAATGCGAAATTGAAACTGCATGTTTTTATTTGTTTGAATCAAATGCAATTTTGTTTACAAAAGTGCTGCTCTGCTGACTTTTAAATTAGAGTGTGTGGTTTTTATAAAATAGTGCAGACGCGCGACGACTGCTGTGCATTAGCAGCAGTACCAGCATTTTGGCCATTCTGCAGGCTTAGCTCGCTGTTGACTTTGTTGTTGCTGCTGTAGTGTGGCGGCGGCTGTGACGTCGACTGCGACTGCGACGGCGCTTCATCTGCCGGCAAAAACAAAACAAACGTTTACAGGTGAGTTAATTAAATGATTTGTTTATCGCTTATACTAACCCTCAATTTGCACGGCCTTCTCGTTGCGACATGAGAGTCGCATGCCATCCAAGAACTGCTGCACGAATCCCTTGCTGTCGCTACTCTGTCGACGCTCGTCGGATTTTTTGCTGTTGCTGAGATTGATATGGGAATTGGAACGTTGCTCCTCCAAGGCACGCAACTCCTCCTGCATGGCCTTCTTGCCACGCTCCACCACCGCATCGAATTGATCCTCGACCTGGGTCTCAAATTCGTTGATGCCATTGTTGCCATTATTGCTGGCGGAATGATGATTGGAGTTCACCGATGCTGTCGTGCGTTCATCCTCCTCCTCCACGGAGCTGCTGCTGGGTCGCGGCTCCTCATTGGGCGTCGTGGTGGGCGTATGCATCTCCTTGGCCGCCTTGATTTGAAACAACGATGAAATGTTCTCCTTGGCGCCTTGAACTTCATGCGATATCTTATTGGTCATCGAGTCCATGGCTCGGCCCATGGATTCTTTGGTGTTGGCAGCCGCCTTAGCTGCATTGCTGCCCGCCTGTTCCATGGATTGCCGAGCATCGCTGGCCATAAGCTGCGCCCTTTTGCCAGCCGCATCAACTGCATCTCTGGCGCCATCCGCCATTCGCTGTGCTCCATTGCTCGCTGCAGCGACAGCATCGCGTGCTCCCGTCGCCATACGTTCGCCTGCAGCTCCCACAGCTTTGCGCATGGCATCGCGTGTCTCGACTAGCTTGGTTTCAATGGCACTGCCAACGCTTTCGTTGGCTTTGTCCATTTTCTCCACCAGCTGCTCGCTCTCTGATTCCTCCAGTTCTTCCAGGGAGTCACCTAGCGGAGTGTCTGGCATTTGCTCGGCAACATTTTCCGTCACATCGACGCCATTGTTGATGAATCTAATTTCGTTGACCACTTTGCTGCTGTCCTCGGCATCCTCGGTGGTTGTTATTTCCACCGCCAGCTGCTCATCCTCCTCGGTGGGTGGCGTAGGCGTAGAGATCTTAATATGTGCATGGTGTAGACTTTCGGCCAAAGGTTGCTCCACCACTGTATCCAAGCTATCGACTAATTCAGGCGATGTTTTCTCGATCTCATCGTGCGCCATCGCCGCCTCGTAGGAGAAGTTGCGTTGCGGCGTCTTCTTGATGGTTTGTGGCGTGCTCGCTGCATCGCTGCTGTCGGGATACGGTGTACGAGGACGCAGCTTGTGCTCCTCCTTCTCTTGGCTGCTGCTGCTACTGTTAGGCATTGATAGCTGTTCCTTGCTCAGGGATGCAATGGATTTCTGTGGAGAAGGCGACTCTGCTGGCGGCGTTGGTAGCTTGGCTATCGATTCCATTGTTGCGACGCTGGTGGCGACTTCTTTTAGTGGACTTTCCAAAGGCGCCGTTGGCTCCGGGTGCTGTTGCTCCAAGTTGTCCTCTTTATCCGTTTCCTTCGCTTCTTCTTTTTGGGGACTTTCTGTGCTTGTGACTGCTTCTACTTGGGATGCTGCTTGCTCTGGTTTCGCTGTGTCCACTTGCTCCTCCTTTACTGCTTGTATCTGGTCCTCCTTTGATGCCTCTACTTGCTGTTCTTTTGCTGTATCTATTTGTTCCTCACTTGTTTCTTTCGGCTCTTCCTTTGCTGCTTCCATCTGCTGCTCTTCTGCCTTTGCCTCATCCATCACATTGCCATTGATCTCAGCCTCTTTAGACGCCTCCGGCACGTTGCCATTGCTCTCAATTGCCTTTTCCGCTGCCTGCTCCACAGTTTCTGACTTCGCATCCTCCTTGCTCAGATGTTTCACTGCCTCCAAAGTGGCCACTCCCGTTGCCATTGCTGCCACACTAGCGCCCATTGCACTACCGCCTACGCCTTGTTCCGTATCCATTTCCGATTCAGTTTCCAACGCCTTTTGCTTGGTCAAACTTCTGCCGCTGGTGCTGCGCTGCTCCGCGTTGCCATTGAGCTGCTCCTTGGGCTGCAGCACAAAGCTGCGACTCATGTAGCTGTGTGCCTCGGCAGCAGCTGCACCCGTTGAAGCCGACACCGTCGAGGATCGGGGTAAACCCTGCACCAAAATGTGCTGATCCCCGACAGCAATGTCGAGTAGTCGCAGATTCTTGAATTTGGAGATCTCACGAAAGGTCTTCAGATGGTGTCCACTCTCCGAGAAGGTGGTAAAGAATTTATTCGCCTTACTCAACACTGCGTAGAAGGAAAATCCTTTGAGTAGCTTCCAAATGGGACCATTTTCCTCGCTGTCGTAATCGTAGAAACGCTGAAAGACCAAACTCTTGTTTCGCATCGACTCGAAGCTGCGATAAATGCTGCCCACATTGGTCACGATGAAGATCTCGCTGGCCTTCGAGATGTGCATGAAAATGATGCGTTCCTGTTGCGCCAAATTCTTTTGCAACTCTGTGAATTTGGGAAAAACGAATTCGTTGAGACGTCCGGTTAGAAATAGATTCCCGGTGGCTGTTAACACTAAAGTGGATTCGGGGCCGCAGGCAAATTGCTGCACTGCTGCGTCCAGACAAATCTCCACGGGATGTCCATCATAGTCCGACTCGAGATCTCCCAGTTGCTGTTGCGCATTCGAGCCACAGCCAATCAGGCGACCCTTGGCTATAGATAATTGAAGAGAGGAACTAGAGATGGAGATTTGAGTGTGTAATTTGGTTACTCACTGGTCAGCACCACAAAGTGTTCGTTGCCCGCCTGGATGGCTATAAAGTTGTCCGTCTCCTCGTTCTTTGATAGATAATCGTCGAACTCTTCGAGGCGAAATGGTTTGCGTATGATTGCACAAGGCTGCTCCTCTACGATGGCATCGATAAAGTGCTGAGCCACATGCGTGTCCATGGGAAAGATGTTGCGACCCGTAAAGAACACTTCATTGGAGACTAAACAGGAAAGGGAATAAATCAGGATCTTGTTGGAGAATATATCCTATTATATTGCATGTTCAGATTGTGTTATTAGATATTGTTTCTTTGACTTCATTTCAGTTTAAAGTCCTATGGATTATTTCCACGTATACTATTTTACTAAAGACTCTCTTTTAGTTCCTTTTTTTAATTTAATTTCTTTTGTGAGCAGAAATATCCGGATGAATTATTATATCCAATTTACGCGAACTCATGTTTTTCCCTATTTTTAGTTTATTCTGCCAGTTCTCTTTTTTATTTAACTTCTATTATATTAACTTTTTTAACTTCTATTATATTAATATCTTGCTATACTTTATTATGCCTCATCCATAATATTTCTTTCTTATAAATTTGTGTACTTTGCGCTTCTACTTTTTTGTTTGCACTCTTTTTCTGAATTTTTATCCATTTATTCGGCTCGATTTTTATTTATTGTGTCTTTTCTAATCTATTTTTTAATTTATCATCGTACTATAAACATTTTATTGTTTCGTTTTTTGCTGTGCATCATTAATTTTTACTTTTAATGTTGACCAATTTTTTCTACTATTCTTTCAAACTTCTCTTTCTTCACTTAAATATAAACTTCCTAATTTCGTTTCCAAGGGGGCAATATTTTCACAACGAAGGAAAATGAAAATCAAGTTTTCATTGTGTTTCTTCTTTTTGTTGCTATTGTTTTAATTTTGCTTGAATGTTCATGTTTTTAACATTCAGCTCTTTTTACTATTTTTCTATTAATCTTCTTGGCTTTTCTCTTTCAATTTGCCCTTTTTTTTAAAACTTATTTGTTATTTTGTTCCTCAGTTGTCATTGTCTATGATTTATTTTTCTTAAGCATTTTACATATTTTATTTTATGTCCTTTTATCTCTTCACATCTCTGCTCTTCCGTTACTTCCCTTTTCATATCTCTTTTAGCTACTCACGTGTCATTATCACCGCCCAATTGCTGCCAAAGGCGGCATCGTTTATCTTCAATCCGAGAGTTTTAAGCGATTTAACGCAAGTTGGTTTGCTAACAATATCTCCATTGTTGTTGCTGCTGTTGTTGTTGTTGTTAGCTTTGTTGCTGTGGCCGCCAATGCCGAGTTGGCCATAGTGATTCTCGCCCCAAACAAAAAGACGTCCTGATTCTGAAATTGATAAGAACATTTGTTGGACATAAAACTTTAACCAATTTTATTGTTGCTTCAACTTGTGACTTTTATTGATTGTGTGCGTGTATGTTAGTGTGTGTGTGTAAGTGTGTGAGCTACTGCCAATCCCCGAATTTGTACTAACTGCTCCAAACAGCCGTCAAAAAGCGACAGTTGACCCGCTTTACGTTTCAATTACGAACGCGCTTCGGTTTCAGTTGAGTTCAGTTCAGTTTAGTTCGGTTCGGTTCTTTTGGGTTTTAGTTTTGGTTTACTTGACGTATACTTGATTTCCTTTACAATCGCTTCGTGAGTGTGTCCCATATTTTGGTAACACCCTCCCCCCGCCAATTCCCTTCGCTTTCGTCTGGCTTAGCTGACCTCATTAGGCGCCTTCTATATTGCTATTGGGTTTTATTTCTATTTCTATTTTGATATTTTTGGTTGTACTCGCATTTGAAAGCCAATTTTTGCTGTGATTTAAAGTGGATTATGTAATATTGGCTAATTGAATGGCCAGCTTAAGGATCGTGTTGCCGTCTTGAGTTCGTAAAAGTGAAAGTGCGCTGTGTGTGATTATTATTTAAAGCAAATTGCAGCTAACATGCAACATTCCCAACGCGACTCGACTCAAAGGTGCCACAGACACCGCAAAAGACAAGGGGCAAGGCAACGACGTCGACGACGACGACGATTTGACCACAAAGGAAAGTCTCTTTCTCTCCCTCTGTCTCTCTCTCTCTCTTGTTGATGGATAGACAGGCGGACAGTCTGGTTAACTGCTTTTGGGTCGTAATAGGGTCAATTGTGTCTTGGCCATTTACCGCATATAACCGCACTCTGATGCGGACCGGATATCAAACGTTTGACCGGATCGTTCTTGATGTAGAAATAGCTTTGTGTATTCTCCGCCAAATGGGACTTGCCCAGCGTAAATATAGCGCCGCTGCTCGGTATATCCATATCTCTATATACACCGATATGTATATATTGAAGAAGAGTTTGTATTTCTTAATGTTTATTTTGCACTATTTATTTGGTGTAGTTTTTCTTTCTATCGATTTGCATAGTTTTTTTTTTTTTTTGCCGGCTGCAAAAGCTCATTTAAAATTTTTATCACCACACCAGCAACAACAACTTAGACACAACAATGGCATTTGGATAATTGCGTGCTCGAAACTGAAAGAAGAATTTCACCCGAGGGCAGCCGGGCCACAGAAAAACACTTTTGCAATCCGTGTTGCACTTGCGGTCAGTTGAACGTTTCGTCTCGTACTGGTCAAGCTAGCCAGTTAGTCCGGCTAATAGTGCTAGCAACTAGCCAACAGGACTCGCATACCAATACACACACACACATACTCATACATTTATATATATACTGGTTTAACTTTTCCCCCTTTTGGCTAAGCGACTCGCTGACTGACTCGACTTTCGTTGCCCCCATAAATATGCTACGAAAATGTGTTCATGTGCTGTGCGCCTGGTCGCCACTTTTGTGCTGTGCCTCATTAGAGGCCTCGATACACTAGTGAGTCACTACACTACACCCCAGACAGGTTTAGTTAAGTTATTCGAATACTTCTTTTACACCCCGCTAAGGTGTTTTTATACCCGCTAACCGTAGGGTAGAAGGGTATTATAACAAGGTATGTAGTAAGCCGAAGGAGGTATCTTCGCTATTGTTATTTTTGCTTTATTTGATAATCTGGTATATTTTCGACTCTATGGTATATTTTGTTTCTTTATGATATATTTTAAATGTCGCTATACCAACTATAGCGTATGGTATATGTTGAATGTAGTACTATGTCGTATACCAAATATAGTCTATGGTATATTTTAATATTTTTTCGGTATATTAATTTGGATTATTTATAGAATATGGCTTACTTGAAAATGAATATTGGGTACATTAAAGTATATTTTGTACTCTATGGTATATTTTGAATAAATATACCAAATACAGTATATGTTTTAGTATTTTTTCGGTATATTAATTTGGATTACTTTTAGAATGTGGTTTAATTGAAAAAAGGATAGCGGGTATCTTACAGTCGAGCACACTCAACTATAGCTTTCTTACTTTTTTTTGGGTTATGGCCTCAAACTTGGTCGGTATTAATGGCATTTTGTGTGTAGTGTAATGCGCGCAAATCTTCAGCTCGAATGTTAAAAATAAAATGAAATATGTTCAACTGCTGACTGAGTGACTGACTGACGGAATGATGGGGGAGTGAAGTGGCAGGCATTGGGCGTGTCACGCCCTTTGACCTGTTGACATTTGCATAACTAGCTCTGCAATTTCGTTGCTTCGCAGATTTCTGCACTAAAACTTAATTAATTCGTTTTACTTTGTATGTAGACTGCCCCAAAAACGAGGCGATTGCCACCCGGTTTTTTTTTATGGCGCCTCGTAAAATGATTAATTCCACAACTGCTGCTGGCTTTAGTTAGCTTTAGCTAAACTCACACTTGCATTTTTTCGCAGACAATTTGCGTCAATTAATTGATTTCTTGCGCCATCTTGAGAAAATTCCATTCAATTCTTATGCAATTATATTATTATTACTTTTGCGCCACTTTTTTCTGTCTGATTACCAAGAGAAGCAGCTGTGATGACCAGTTGAATTTTCACAATCGGAAAAGTAAATATGTTAAGTATATATATACATACATAGGTAATAATTTATTAGGAAATTCCCTTCAAGTGCTTTAAGAATTTAAACTTAATGTGACTAGTGAATGAATCAGCGAAAGTTTAGCCTTTACACAAAAGTATTTGTTATAGTTTGACCCAATTTTGATTAAATTGCTTAATTTATAACTCTAAATTTATATTTCCATATATTTTGCGTATTTGAATTGGTGAATTAAAAACTTGTTTCAATAAAAGATTAATCTAATTTCAAGACCAAAGTCAAATTAATTGAGTGCTTTGAAATCTAGTCCAACAAGTGATATTTTATACTAAGTTTAACTTGTTCTTTGTTTAACAAATGTGAACTTCTTATATTCGTTTGAAGATTAAATTACTTTTCTAGAATTATAAGTTGAACTGATTTATGAAGATTACATTTTAATGTAGCTTAGTATGAATTGAACTTAATACCAAAAAGAATATCATTTAAATTTAACATATTCCATTTGTGTTACATTTTATTGAGTTCGAATGCGAATTAAAATGTAATAAAATGGGCTAATATTTCAAACTTCGTTAGTCTATAAAAAATGATTGTAGATCGTTTAAAACCTGTTTAAAATGGGCTTTAAGTTTGCAAAGCTGTCGAAAATTATTACAATTATTATTATGTTGTTTTAATACAACTTCTACGAGGGTGGGCTGATAAATATTCGGCCTTACAAAGAAAATACGTTTTTTTTAAATTTTGCTTTTTTATTTCTCAACATAATCTCCTTTTAGACGTATGCACTTGGACCACCGATCCTCCAGTTTCCCAATACCTTCCATAAAATAGGATTTGTCCAGGTCCTCAAAATAGGCGTTTGTTTCACAGATTACCTGTTCATTTGAATGAAATCTCTTACCCCCAAGCCATTTTTTTAAGTTTGGAAATAAATAATAGTCACAGGGTGCTAAATCTGGAGAATAGGGTGGATGGGGTAGAATTTCGTAGTGCAATTCACACAATTTCGACATGGCGACAACGCTCTTGTGAGCGGGAGCATTGCCCTGGTGAAACAAAACTTTTTTCTTCGCCATGTGCGGCCTTTTTTTCTTCAGCTCCGAATCAAATCGTCCCAAGAGATTGGAATAGTATTCTCCCGTAATTGTTCTGCCTTTTCCAGATAATCCACATGAATTACACCTCGGGCATCCCAGAAAACCGTTGCCATCACCTTGTTGGCCGACAAACCGATCTTTGCCTTTTCGGTGCCGTTTCTCCAGTGGAAATCCATTGCTTTGACTGTTCCTTACTCTCTGGTGTATGGTGATGAATCCAGGTTTCGTCAACAGTCACAAAACGACGAAAAAATTCGTGTTTGTTTGCGTTAAGCAATGCCAAACTCTCCTTCGCAATGTGCAAGCGGTTGCGCTTATTTTCCATTGTGAGCAATCGCGGCACCCATCTTGACGAAAGCTTACTCATGTGTAAAAATTCGCGTAAGATGTTTCCAACGCGTTCCCGAGAAATGTTTAGAGCATTTGCAATCTCTCGCAGCTTGATTCGGCGATCATCCAATATCATTCCATGGACTTTATCCACAATTTCTGGTGTTGTCACCTCTCTGGGACGACCCGGGCGATCATCGTCAAAAATGCTTGTCCGCCCGCGTTTAAATTCAGCAGTCCAATATTTTATAGTTGACAACGATGGAGCTAAATTCTTATAAACTTTGTCTAACTCATTTTTTAATATCGTCGTTGGATTTCTCTTTTAAAAACAGAAATCTTATGACAGCACGATATTCGATTTTATTCATGTTGACGACAATGCAAAAGTGAATGCGCTAAAAGTCCCGCCAAAATTACCAGTGTTGATAAAACCGCATGAAACTTTCACAGTTATCGGCTGATAGAAAACACTAATCGAATAAAATACTTACGAATTTTTAAAAATTTTTTTTCTTTGTTAGGCCGACTATTTATCAGCCCACCCTCGTATACTACGTGCTCAGCCAAAACAATAATTTCTGCTTCATACAAAGTTTCTTGATCTTACTTCATTGCAACGATAGATAGAATTCGCTTTTATGAAGATATTTCCAAATCTCTGGCTACATAGTTGAAATTTAGCATCATTTTTTTTTAACTAAATAATGCTACAAGATCTTTTTAACTTTGTTCATATTTTTGCCCATAAAATTCGTTTTGAAATCCTCTTCACGGACATTTCTTGCCTGGGCTCTATTTGTAATCAATAGGAAATGTAGAAAAGTTCTATTTATTCTTAACTATGTTCTTGATTATAGTGCAATACAAAAAATGTATCGACTTGCCTTTAAAAATTTAATTCATTAATCTCCAGCGAAAGTTTATATGTAACTTTCATATTTTTAAACCCAATTTTTACTTACACTTTGTGCATATTCATATCATACCCATAACATATATGTTATTCGTTGTAAAATCCTCTGCAAACATGTTTATCTCTTGAGCTGTATTTATGATCTATATGCCAATGGGGAAAACCTGAACTATATCATATGACTGCTGCGCCCACATTTGAGTTGAGTTGAGTTGAGAACACGAAGGCGCAGGCTACTCACAAATGTGCATAGAGTGAATACAACGAGTGCTCAACTATGAATACTCGAGTCCATAACGAATGTTCGCCTGTCTGTGTAATTTATGAGTGTCGTCCAACGACTTTGTGTGTTAACCTCTCTGCAACTCTCCACTTGCGACTTGCAACCAACTGACTGCAGCCATGGCCAGAGTCGAAGGTGGTGTCAGTTTAATGGCTCTGACTGCCTACCTCTTTACACTGTTGTTGTTGCTGCTATTGTTGTTGCTATTGCTGTTGCATGCCACCAGTATTCGATATGTGTGCCGACTGTCGACGGTCGGACAATGTGCCAGTTACTGCAGTTCCCAAAGGCAGCACCCTCGACAAAAAAAAAAAAGAAAACAAAGAACAGTGCAAATCTTATGCGAATGCAAATTTGCACAAAACTTACTCGCGGGTTACGTTGAACTCGCTCTCAGAGGTCGAGAATGGTATTAAGGCATTATAGTTCTGTGCAGAAATGTGCAACACACTTTTAAAGCGATATTCGATGAGGTTTTTATAAATAGAAATATTCGATATTCTCGTTTTAGTCTTAGAGGCTTGTTTGTGGCCTAGATCTTTTCCTTTCTTAGCTTATTTTCGAATAAATAAATTAGAGTTGACGATGAGAAATATCTTCGATGTATATGTTCTTAAAGTGTTTCTTACGTAAATTCCACAACTACGAATATTTATAAAGATATCTCTTAATAGTATATTAATATCATTTAGAATAATAAATATTATTTCATATAGTATAATATATAAAGAATATTTATACAAATATGTCTGAAAATATACTTTATACTATTTTCTTTCATTTACTATAATAAAGAAAAGTGTCAACTAATAATTAATTAAAAAGAAAAAGAATTAGTTTTCACTTAAAGATATTTATATATTTTTTAAAATATACTACATACTACACTCTCTCATATACTGTAATGAAAAATAAGAATGTAATTAAGAATATTCACGTAGATATCTCTGAAAATATGTTGAATACTTTACTCTTTCTGTTTCTCTAATGAAGAATAACATTTGATTTATTGTGTGAACCTAAAAAAGTGTCCCATCATCTTGTTTGTTCGCCTAGTTGATTGAACTCTAGCCAACCCATCTCGTTTTTTTTTTATATACTGTATGTACCAAATACTGTAGTATATACCAAAATATCTCATACCGTAACAGTATAATAAATAGGGAAATGCAGGTATCAAAATATTATAATTACCATGCCGTACATTGAACTCTATTGAGTGTCTTCAGCAGTCGCTGACGTAGAAAGCGTCCCAAAGCACGTGAACAGCTGTCGCAACTCTCAAGATTTGTCGTAATACCAATTGAGTTGACAAATCAATCGAACAAATATATATATACATATATATGGTATATATATATGGTTTTTGGAGAAAACTGTTTAGTCTTAGGTCAAGTTAAGTTGTCGCCAACTGCGGCTTTTGGCCGGTTGATTGAACTTGCGTTTGTCGCGGGTTCAAAGCAATCGATTTAAAGGTGGCAAATGAAAACGGCTCCTGGGGCGTAAGTTAAGCCAGAGTGCCAGACCCCGAAAAATAAATAGAATTGTTTGCCTGACCTTCAGCAGCTGTCAAGTTGTTGCGATACTCTGTAAGATTAGAGTAGTTGAGAGGGAGTATTAACTCTTGATTAATATTAAAAAAAGAACTTACTTTAATACTGCCTTTTAGAGGGTATTTTAAAGTGTACTTTTTCAAAACTTTCTTAGTACTTTCTCTTACTAAGACTTTGCCAACTTTGTAATTCACTTATTGTAGTCATTATATTTACAGGGTATTCTATACAATTTGCGTTGTCTGTTGCAAAGCCGCTTAAGGAGTATCTTTTAGTTCCGCTTTGTTGCGTTTGTCGCTTTGTTGTTTCGGTCGCGTTGTTTCTCCGACCCATAAAAATGGGATTTGTTGGCCTTTTTTTCGCTTGCTTGTTTTGCTGGCTTTTGGGAGTTTCGTGCGCTTTTCATTTCGTTTGCATTTTATCGGTTAACCCTCAGCTTGACCCACACACACACAGTCCAGAAAAGAAAGAATGATGGTAATCAAAGGCACACAAAAAAAGGTGCAAAAATGTTGACTGTATTTTGGTTAGTTTTCCACCATTTTCCCTTCTCTATGCGAAGCTCTACACAATGTCAACGTCATGAGCACGTTTTTCCAATTTATTTTGACCATTTCTTCATGCTTAAATTGTGTGTGTGTAGTGTGTGTGGGCAGGAAATTCTGGCAAAATATGAAATTAGCTGGAAATTAGCAACAGCAAACTAAAAGTGTAGTCTACTTTTGTGCGTTGGCCACAAAAGCCACAACGCCATATAATTACAGAAAGCATACACAATGAGCGACGAAAGCAAAGCCAAGGAAGAAGAGAAAGTGGCTGGCGAAAGTGAAACTTCTGTTTCCGAGGAAAAGTCCAAGGATAAGAATCCCTCTCCTTCGTCGGAAAGCGAAAGTGAAAAAATCGAAGCAAAGGAAGCGGCAAATGAACCTGAAAAATTGGCGGATGCCGCCGCACATAACAAAGCTGCTGATGCCACACAGCAGGATTTCAAGGCTTTCGAGGAGCACGTTAGCTATGCGGCCGATGGTGGCGCCATCTACACGGATCCCAGCACAAAGCAAAAGTACAAATGGTGCGATGAGAAAAATGATTGGAAACCTTTGAGTGAGAGTGAGGCGGCAACGGCGGGAAATCTCTATGAGAACGAACATTACAAATGGTGTCACGATACGCAGCAGTGGCTGCCGAAACAATCTGCTGGGAATGCCACCGAAACGGAGCACTACAAATGGGATGAGCAGCAGCAAAAGTGGCTGCCCAAGAAGACAGAGGAACAGCAGGCAAAGTCTGATGTGGTCTACGGTGTTGATGAGAATGGCGATCGTACGTATACGGATAAGGATGGTGCGGTATTCTTCTGGGATGCCGGCAAATCTGCGTGGTTTCCCAAGATCGATGATGATTTTATGGCGCGCTATCAAATGAACTACGGTTTCATTGACAACACCAGCGCAGGGGAGCGTGAGAAGGCGGAACGTGAGGCAGCCGAGGCCAAGCGCAAGGAGGAGCAACTGCAGCGCATGACAGCCGAAGCTCAGGCTGCAATGAATGCGCCAGTTGGAACTGGCAAAGATGGAGTTCCAGCTGCAGCAACTGGCAAGCGAAAGGCTCAAGAGCCGCGAAGTGAGTTGAATTTATTTTTAAGTTGTACCTTCTTTCACTTATTAATATACTTTGTTCTTTTTAGAATGGTTTGAGATGGATCCATCGCAGAATACCAAAGTGTATGTCTCCAATCTGCCCTTGGACATCAACATGGAGGAGTTTGCAGAGTTAATGAGCAAGTGCGGCATGGTGATGCGTGATCCTCAGACACAAAAGTACAAACTGAAGTTGTATACTGAAGCGGATGGACAAATCAAGGGAGATGGACTGTGTGATTATATCAAAGTAAGTTGTTGCTTCCATAGTTATTATCATAATCTGTTTTATAATGTATAGTAAGAGTAGCTAATCCTCAAATTTGTGATGTAAATATTCCAATTTGACATATTAATTCTTTGTTGGTATACTCATTTGGTTTTAATTCTGTTCCTTTCGCTGTTTCGATCTCAATTGGTTTTATTTCTGTCTCTTTGAGTGTTATTTACTTATCGACTTTAAAGTCGATAAAAATTAGTCCATTAATTATTTTCCATTTGAAAAATTCTTTCCTCAATCTAAATGTTTCCAATTTGATAAATGATGTTTTTTTGTTTTTGTCCTTTTTGATCAGAACTGTTTATTATCATAATCACAATACTTACCCGAATTGTAGAATACTATAGAACATTTTCATTAGATGCACAATTTGCGGAATCTTTTCCTTAATGTTTTCGAAGAATATTCCGTTTTTTTTGAACATACAAATTAGTTGAGATCTCTTAAGTGCCTTTGAAATTACTTTCCGCTTTAAAAATCCTTCTCCACTTATTAAAACCAAAAAAAACGCTTTCTTTTTATTTTGTGTTTTTTTTTTCTCAGTGTTTTGTTTAAAACTTTATTTGTTTGTTTTATCTAAATTAAATCGGCTTGCATTTATATTATAGATAATTTTTTTTTGTTGCTTTTCATTATTTGTGTATTTATCAATAAGTTTTTTTTTGTGTTGTATTCTCTTTGCGTTCATAATGATAAATATTCACCTTAGTACTGCTGACTATTATGGATCCTCTGTGTTTATTTAATAATATATAATTATAATAATAATGATATATGTATGTATATATTTTAAAATTGGTTAGTTTGTTGTTTACTTAGTAATTCTTTTTTAAAATGCATTTACTTGGCTACAAAAAATTGCTTTTTCATATCAATGAGTTTTGTTCATCATCGTTTGTTTTGTTGTAAATTTTATTTATTATTTAACACAAACAAAAATACAGTTAAGGATTGAAATAATCATGATTTTTTTGCTTAATGTTGCTTGCATTTTTGTTTTACATTTGTTTTTGCATTTGAGGTACATATTAAAAAATACAATAAATTTACACATTTAAACATACAATAATTATTAAAAATATAAAATATATATAACCTAATTAGTTAGTACAATAGTTTCGCTTAGCCTTTTGCATTAATCTTCTCTTCTTTTAGGCATATAGTTAAAGTATTTTTTTTGTTTTGTTATAAAAAGGTTTTCATAGTATTATAATTATTATCTTAAAACTTATTGCTTCTTGGCCGATAGAAGAATCCTTTTTTAGAAGAGAGTGGAGGGGAAAGCAGGAGAGAGGGGGGAGTGTTCATTAAATGTAGTAAACTTTTATTTTATTTTTCGGTGTTCCATTTTGTGCATATTAATTGTTAAAAAATGTGTGTATAATATTATTATTTGTATTTATTTGAAATGCTTTGCGCTAATTGCTATTTTGGTGATTAAGGAAACATTTTGGGTCTATTTGCTAGGCCATCTAGTTTTCTTTTTAATGTATATTTTATATTATATATTTAGTTAGTTTTCTTTTTTGTGTTTTATATAGTTTAGCTGTACATTGTGTGTGGAGCGAGTTGGAACTCTTTCAATTTTTCGTTGGAAAATATCTGCGTAATATTTTCGCAAAAAATGTGCACGATGTTTAAGATGTTCGTTATAGGTTGTTTTTTCTTCTATTATTATTGTAAATAATACTTTTGCGTGTTGTTTTGTTTTGTTTTTCTTCGAAAGCATAAAACAAAAGATAACATAGAGAAAAAAAGAAATGACTCCCAAAAATGTAGACGATATGTTTTCGTTTTTGTATTTTTTTTTTAGGTTTTTTTTTTTGTAGTTTTCTTTAGTTTGTTAGTTTGTGTAATGGCTCAGTGTGTTTACTGCAGGTTGTTCAGCCTGATGGCCTCCTCTATCCGCTTGAGTTTCTTCTGCTGCTGCTGCTTGAGCTGCTTCTCCTTCATCTGTTTGCGCATCTTGCGCATCTCAGCGAAACGCTCCTGATCCTCGGGACTCAGCTTCGCTATGCGCGAAGCGTATTGCCGACGCTTGTCCAGCAGCTTGTCGGCCACCTTAGCGTTCTCAATCTTGTTGGCCTCCTCGAACTTTTCCTTCTGCTCCTTGGCTTTCGCAGCAGCCGCTGCTTTCTCGGCCTCTTCGCGCTGCTTGCGCTCCTCCTCGGCACGTTTCATGTCCTCCTCCAGCTGGCGACTGCGCGCCTTCTCCTCCTCGCGCAGCTCCTGCTTCAGTCGCTCCTCCTCCTCGGCCAGCTTGCGCTCCTCGGCCTTGCGCTGCTCGATCTCCGCCTCGCGTTGACGCTGCAGCTCCTCGCGGCGAGCGTTCTCTTCGTGGAGGCGCGCCAGTTCACGCTGCTCGAAGAGACGCGTCTCTTCCAGACGCTTCAGTTCCTGGCGCTTCTCCTCCTCCTCCTGTTCACGCTTAATTTGCTCTTGACGCTGACGCTCTTGCTCCTCCAGCTGCTGCTGTATTTCCAGTTGTTCGCGTCGCTTGGCTTCGTGTGCCTCTTGCAGCTTGCGCATCTGCTCGGTCTTGGCCTGCTTCAGTCGCTCCTCGTGCTCTTCGCGCAAACGCTGCTCCTCGGCGAGACGTTGCTTCGAGTACTCCAGATTCGCGGCCTCCTGCGCCGCCTGCTGTTTGCGCTGCTGTTCCTCCCGGGCCAGGCGTTCCTCCTCCTCGCGTTCACGTTGCTTCTGCAGACGCTCCTGACGAAGACGCAGTGCTTCGTCGTCAGCGATGCGTTGGCGTGCCGCTTCGTCGTGTTGCTGCTGCAGTTGCTGCAGCTCACGTTGTCGCTGCTCCTTCAGGTGTTGCTTCTGCTGCTTATCCAGACGCTCACGCTGTTCACGTTGCTCACGATCTTGTCGCTGCTGCTCCTCGATGGCACGCTGACGCAGCGCTTCGGGTTCACTTTGTGGCTCATGTTGTTGCGGTGTATCCACGTGTTGTTGTTGTTGCTGCTGCTGTTGTTGTTGCTGTTGCTGCTGGCGCTGTTGTTCTTCTAGCTGCTTGCGTCTGCTTTGCTCCTCCTGCTGCTTGCGACGACGTTCGCGACGTTCTTGACGCATGCGCTGCTGACGTTCGGCTCTCTTCTGCTGTCTGCGACGCTCCTTCTCACGCTGACGCTGCAACTTGCGATCGTAGTCCGTCATCTTCTGTGGATTCGTTGGAGTTGGCGACGGTTGTCCGGCTGTCGATGGCACATCGTTTCCATTGTTAATCAGCGTTCCGGGAGCGGGCGTTGTGCTCACACGTGGACGCTTGCGTGGTCGCTGCTGTCTTTGCGGATAGTTGACATCGTTGTGGTACGATGGTTGCTGTTGTTGTTGTTGTTGTTGTTGCTGCTGCTGCTGCTGGCGATTGCGTTGCTGGAAGCGACGATTGCCGGGACGACGCTTGCGAGCGGGAATTGTCATTTCCTCATCGCTTCCTTCGGCCTTGACGCGGCGGTGATATCTACGAAAAGAGAAGCAATGGCATTAATTGCAAGTCCATATAATATTTTGCTGTCAACTCTTAGTTCAAGAGTTTGTTGTAAATATTCGGTGTATATTAGTATTTTGAAATCTAGTTGCGGCATATTTTAGTATTTTATGGTATATTTTCGGGGTGTTTAGTATTCAGCGGTATATTTTCAACATAATTTAATATTTATGGTATGTTTCAGTATTTTTGCGACATATTCGCTGTATATTTTAGTATTTTTACTGTATATTTTCGGTATATTTTTGAAATATGGGTTTATTGAAAATGCGCGTATCTCGCAGTCTTGTTCTATAAATCTATTCTGCTTCACAAAAACTAAAGACAAAAGTTACATATAGAGAATTGAATTTTAAACTAAAATTAAAATACATTTAATATTATTTTCTCACTATTTACTCTCCGAAGTGATGCTTCTTCCAAATTGGCAACTATTCATTTATTTATTTAATGCGTACAATTATAGAAATTTGAAAAGTTAAGCTTTAGGGTATATCACTTTTTTTGTGCATCCTTTGGCTAAAATAACAATTTACAACTTTTTAAATTAAATATTCAAATGCCATAACTCTGTTGCTAACACAATTTCCCTGCTTTCTTCTCTTCTAGGTGGAATCTGTGAATCTGGCGCTGGAGATACTCGATGAGTACGAGCTGCGTGGACACAAGATACGCGTGCAGCGCGCACAGTTTCAAATGCGTGGCGAATACAATCCCGCTCTGAAGCCCAAGCGCAAGAAGAAGGACAAGGAAAAGTTGCAGAAAATTAAAGAAAAGTGAGTAGCTAAGAGCCATACAAATTTATTTAAATTATTAATATTTTGTCGAACTTCTTTGGCAGATTGTTTGACTGGCGTCCAGATAAAATGCGCGGCGAACGCTCCAAGAACGAGAAAACTGTTATTATCAAAAATCTCTTTACGCCTGAGCTGTTTGAACGAGAAGTGGAACTCATCTTAGAGTATCAAAACAATCTGCGCGAAGAGTGCGGCAAATGCGGCACGGTGCGCAAAGTAGTCATATATGATGTGAGTAGAAATCGAGTAATTGAATAATAGAATTACTTAAAATGAATGCAACTATCTGCAGCGACATCCTGAGGGCGTGGCACAGATCAACATGTCGTCGCCAGAGGAGGCAGATATGGTCATACAAATGATGCAGGGTCGCTATTTTGGACAGCGACAGCTGAGTGCTGATCACTGGGATGGCAAAACTAAATACAAGTGAGTAAACATTGAGGAGAATTTTTGCCATAACTAATTGTATTCTATTTTGTAGAATTGATGAATCTGCTGCTGAGGCACAAGAGCGTCTGTCCAAGTGGGATGAGTATCTGGCTGCTGAGGATGCTGCTAAGCAAGAGGCAGAAGAGACGCTTCAGGAAGCAGTCAAAAAAGAAGTGGAAGAAGCGTCTAAGGAAACTGTCAAGAAAACTCCTGAAGAAACGCTTCAAGATGCCAAGAAAGTGCCGGAAGAAGCGACTAAGGAAGCTGTCAAGAAAGCGCCTGAAGAGACGTCTCAGGAAGCTGTCAAGCAAGTCTCAGAAGCAGCAATTCAGGAAGCTACCAAACAGGAAGCTGAGGAGACGCCTCAGGCAACTGATGCTTAAGGCATAAGGTGGGAACTTCTACTTTCATCTTATGCTATACCCAACTAATTAGTTGTTAAACCTTTTTGCAGTTGGAGTGTCAGTTGCTTGTTAAGTTTTGTTATTCATACCTGCGATCCGAGCCGCGACGATCGATGACCTCCAGCACAACCTCATTGGCCAATGCACCGGGATAGGTTGTGTTCCAGCGATTGTAGATCTTCTCACGATTCGCCGCGCTTACTTTGGGCATCTTGTGCTGGCAAATGAAACGCAGCTTGTCCGGACAGGAACGAGCCGACCAGCGATACTTTGTTTCCGGATCGTAGACAGCGCAGCTATTGTCCAATGACTTGCTGTTGGAGATAAGTTGCACATAGCTAAAATTGTTGCTTTCATATTAAAGAAGAATTTCCAAAACCCAAAGCGAAATAATTTTGTATAAATTTTGTATCAATGTACGTACGTGGGATCCATTTCCGTGAATGCATTGTAGGTCAAGTTACGGTTACTAACGCTCCATTGCCAGAACTTGTTGTGATGGTCGTAGGTAGCTCCAATCCAAATGGGGTCATGTTCTGGAGGGAGAAAACGTTTACGTATTTGTATCAATAAATTGTTATACTCAACTTTATTTTACTTATTTCAAATTGATTGGGAATTTAAGCTTTAAGTTTTACACAATGAATAGATAATTAGATATCTTTAAGTTTAGATAACTGAAGTCTAGTTAACTAACTAGAAAATATCACTTATTACGCTCTGATTCATTTTATAATAAATATTTCGATAGAGAATACTTTTTATATGCTTATTCGGCTAAAATAATATTCTCTAGTGTATGACTAATTTTGTCTTTAAATAATCATTTCACAGAAACTTTAAAATCTTATCATTTTTTTTTACCTTTTTCACGCAATCAATGCTTTTATAATTTCAAATTTAAATACAATGAAGAGTTTGTTAGTCATCTTGAAGTTTTGTTATTTAATGTAGAAAATATAATTTCTTACTTTCTGATTCATATAGAATAAATATTTGAAAGTCAATACTTCTTTATGTTTAAGGAACAGTCTCAATTATATTACATATTCTGTAGTAAATTATGTCTTAAGGAACTTCTCATAATTCATTTTAATGATTTCAAATTTAAATTCAAATTTAAAGCAATTTTTAAAGTCAATTATTTATAATTTTGTTCACTTTAAATCCTGAAAACTCTTGAAATTTGGCCTTCTCGTAATTCTTTTCATAATTGAATCATGATTTTGGTTTTGCTTTCACACATAAATTCGCTGCTCTCTTTGAACTTTTCACTCTCAAGCTGATGCATTCACTTACCGCCCGCAAGCGAATCCTGGCGTTCCAGGAAGGTTCTCAGCTTGCGATCCGCATACTTTGTGGGCTCCGCCAGATTGGCGTTCTTGTCCTTGCAGAAGAAATGCGCCTCCAGCCAGCTGCTGCGCTGCGACACCAGCGAGTAGCAATCGAAGCCCACACGTTGAAATTGTGGCGGGCACATGGCATACATGCGACGTGGCTTTGACACGCCCTCCGCCAGCGGTGAGGGGGCGCCGCCATTGGCATTGGGGAAGCTGACGCCAGCACTGGCGCCGCTTAAATGCATCTGTGCCTGGCATGTGTGTGCCACTGGATGAGAGATGGAAGGATGATGATATTATTAGCTGTCAACGGCAGTAAAGGGCACACACACCATACGCGGCGTATGCGCAATTTACTCACATAAACCTAAGGTAATTACTAGGCAGCTCAACATCATTTGGCCGCGGTTGCTGCTCATGTTGCACACTTAATGTGATTCCTTGTGGTTGCTGCTGTTGCTGCTTCTTCTGTTGTGTTCTGGTTTTAGTGGGGATTCAATTGGTTTTCCTTTGCTTCGTTGTCAGCTTTTTACATCGCTGTGAAAATTGCTAAAGTGCTGCAAGTACAAAAAAAATCCAAGATATATTTTTAGCCATTTATCATATCTCAACATTTGAATGATTTATAAAAAGATGAAAACGCTAACAAGTATTTCCGCTGATGGATGCGGCAAATTAAGCTAGCGAAAAAATTCTTGAAGCGATTTATTTGCTTTATTAACACTTCATTCATAAACACAAATTTTACGCTCAGATGGCCAACTGGCGCTTACTTATTACGATATTGGCCAACACAATGTCGACTGTTTGTTTGGCATTCCACTTGACACTTTCATAAATCGCTTGCAGTTGTTATTCCATTCTATTTGCCATTATGCGTAATTCACCTTGGCTTGGTCTTTGGGTGTGACACAACACAAATCACACATTTGGCTTGAGAATTTTGATTTAAGTTTTGTTTGTGTTACTGCAGCTGCTTTTCAGGTAAAATAAGCTCTTAATTATGAACATGTTGAGGTGAAAGCTTGCATAATTTATTTGTCACTATAAGACATTTATGCATTTATGTCTAAGGATTTAAATGCAGCAGCTGCTGTGGCAATTATGTTACAATTTAACAAAGAACATTTATAGGATAAATGAAAACCAATCAAATGAGTTGGAAAATAATTTCAATTAAGCAGTTTTGTTAAGCTAAATTGAGTGCATTTAATAGCATTTAAAGATAACAACTTTTAAAGCAATTTTCATGATAGAGCAAAAATTTTTTTTGTGGTTTCTTACTGCTTAATGATTTTGTTGAAAGTCTTGGCTTATATTTGAAAAGCAAAACTGTTTTGTCAAGGTAATATTTTTAAATAGTACTTATTTTCTACTCAAATAAATCTACATTATACTAAAAATGTGCTTATATTTCTATGTCTAACAGAACTTTGATTTATTTACTTAATTTTGGGTATTTACCTAAATAATTACATTTTAAACGCTAATTTCAAATGCCAATATTTGAGTTATAAATAAACGATATGGCATTTGAGCACAGTTAGTTAGTTCAATGAGGTGTGACTGTTGTCAGCATAAGAAAATATTGGAAGCTTGTTTGTAGAGTATCAATGTTGAATCAATGGGGAAATCACTAGACGTCATATTAGGAAACGTTTTCTTTCAAGTCACAAAACTCTGAGTAGCTCAATGGAACCACTTTTAAATCTATTGTTTTATTTCTTTTCTATCGAAATATTTCAATTACTTTAAAGTACCTAAATGCAAGAGAAGACAAAGAATTGATTTGGAAATTCACCAGACAACAGATACTGAAATAGTTTTTGCCTTGCCAAAGAATTCCGAGTAGTTGAACTATTGATGAACTTCGATTGTTTTCTTTTATTTGATTTCTCTTCAATGTAATCTCGTCATTCAAACTTTTGATATTATTTTTCTTTTTAAATGTGTACATTTTTGGATCGAACTCTTTTTATATAAAGTAATCGCCTTCATTATTTTAAATAATTATAATCACTAGCTCATCTTATTTTATAGCCTTCCTCTGACGCTCGCCGTATTCATAACGCAATCGTTCCCAGACGCCGTGACACATTCTCTTCAAACGCTGATCATTTTGCTCGCAAGCTAAGCGATATTGATTCCTTATCAGCTGCTTGGCTTGACGCAGTTCCCCCCGCTGGATGAGGGAAATGCTGTAATAGAGCTTGCAACGCGCCTGCAGCAAGGGATTCCCCAGTCGCAGACCAATGCTCAGCTGCTGCAATGAAATCTTGCCAGCTGCCTCGGCGCAGCGCGTAAATTGATCGCCCAGCGATGAATAGCCGCCACCCAGAGTGGACAGCCAGCACATCAGTTGGTCCAATTGCACGTGCTCCGCAATGGTATGCGACAGCATTAGTGTCCACTTGTAATCGATGCCAAGTCTCGCAGGTGGCTGCAACGAGAGCCACAAGAGTTGCACGCTCAGATTGTGTTGTAGTTGGTGTTGCAACACATTTTGCTGCAGTACTTCGCGCAACAAATAGTTCCCACTAACGGCGTCCAGTTGCACGGAAAGTCGACGCATAAGTTTATGCTTAGCCAGTTGCTTTCCCTCGTCAGCTGACTCAATTTGGATATCCTTAGCTTGGGGGCGATTGTAATAATGACGCCGTTGCCAATAGTCGCAGACGCACACAATTAATCTCATGCTGTGCACAGAGAGCAGTCGCTCGCTCAGTTAAATGTCATTACTACCCAAAGCATATTTTGTTTTCTTTGTATTAGTGCTGTCATACAATAAATATTTGTTATCGAATTGGAATTTCTGTTGCATACTTTGCGGCTGTGAGCAATATTTCAATGCAATTGGTGTTCGTTTTGAATGAAATTTTCCTGTAGCCTGTTAAAGGCCGGTGCCCAGATACACAAAGGGCCGATTTTTCAATGTTCCATAAAGTGGAACTATTTTTTAAATTAAATTAGTTGCTCTATGAAGTGTTATGAATAGGCGAGTGTTTCAGAGGTGTAGCGATGAACTTTTTGGTTTTTTATAATTTTCGTGTCGTAATAGTTGCTAAAAAAAATTCGCTCCTAAAATATGTGGAATCATCCCGAAATTATATCTTATTTACCTTTCTACTCGATAGTAATGATTATTCCTAAGTTCTAAAGTCAGACGCTATTATTTTTCAGTACATTATTAAAAATATTATATTTTACTTATCTTTATTACAATATTTCTGAGAACTGAATTTTTTTCTACATGATGATGCCATTTTGCCTATTTATCTTTTACACGACAGTTGAAAGCTTATCATTTGATTGTCGTTAGTAAATATGGAAATGAAGTCATTTAAGGAAGCTGAATAACTAAGTCAATAAGAGATACCATTGGATACACAATGGTGAATACAAATATTGTAATAGAAACTTTAGCTTAACTTTAAGTGTATCATATAAAGGTACTTAATGTATATTTACAAAATAAAAGTCAGCTTCTAAATTTTGTAATTACTTTTATTTAAAATACTAGTAACTAAAAAAATTAAAGAAAACTCTGTTGGCAACTAAAACGTTAGCTACCTCAAAGGTCACATTAGGCCAGACTCTAATAGCAGCTATAATTACGTGAATCATTTCAAATAGACAGCTTTGACTGTTTTTCAGCTTCCGTATATCGCGCTCTTGCTTCCACTTCCCAGCTGCTTTGGCGCTCCCTTTCTCACTCTTTTGGGCTCATGGTGTCACATAATTGAGCTATTTGAGGCTTGCGACTAACCCAAAGTCGCAGCCGTTGGCCATTTTCACGACAAGCATGCAACACACATGCTCGCATCATTTTCCACAGCAAATCACATATAATTTCTCGTTGCTTGTTGTTGTAGTAAAAAACAAAATATGAAAAAAAACAAAAATAATTCGTGCCTCTGCATGGCAAAGCACACAAATTAAAAGTGCCGCCAGGCCCCAAAGGCAATTGCCGACGGAGATCTTTCTTGGTTGGCTCCTCTCTTTCCCTCTAACTACTTCTCTTCTTATCTCACTCAATGTTTTGGCATAGGCATAAGACTGGCTTGACGACTTTGGCAGACACTGTGACTGTTTGTTGATGTTGATGTTGTTGTTGTTGTGGCACAGCTGAGCCAAAGTTGAGTCGAGTCGAGTTGAGTCGACGACAAATTCCACAACGATGACGTCTGAGACGCCAGCTGAAGCTGCGCTGACATTGGCAATGGGTCTCAGCAATTGCTGTCTATCTTTCTGTCTTTCAGTCTCTGTTTTTTTGTGCACAATTTATGCCTACAAGGCGCTGCACATTACCGCTTGACATGTGTTTCGATGGCCAATAAGTAGACGGCAGGCAGTCAACACCCACTCATAAAACTGTTGAATGCTGTTGTTGTCGTTGTTGTTTTTGTTGTGGGCGATTGAATGATTTATGGCCGCCTTTGAATGCAGTTCAAAGTGGGAGACATTACATTCAAATGGCATTCGTTGACAATCCATTGAGATAAGCATCGCGTCAGCTTCGATTGTCTGTCTGCCCTGACCTTGATCTTGAACTTGTTTTCTGGGCGTGTTTGATTACAGCATCGTCGCATTTATATATCGCAAAACATCCATCAGACATGCAACTGCGATGAAATCACTTTTGTGTGTGTTGAAAATGTGTTTTTAATTTGATTTTCGACAACAGTTCAACAAGTTCCGGGGAAATCGTAAAACAAGCAGAGCCAGTAAATGACAAAAACTGACACGAATCAAATCAATCAGCGAAACCCCAAAAAGGCTTATGAAACACACATTTTATGAGTGCGCTGATTTGGGTTCAATAGAAGCGCATATTACCCCTAAAAACTTTAGAGAAGATTTGAAATATATCCCAAAACTTCAGCATGACCTTCAACGCAACGAAGAGTATAAAAATGTTATGTTTTCCCATAATTTTTTATACTCGCTACCCAAAGACTAAAAGGGTATTATAACTTTGTGCCTGCAGGAAATGTAAGTAACGGCTGCTTAGCTCATATGGTATTTTTATACTCAAATTTAACCTTCGTCATATTTTAGTATTTTTGTGGTATACTACTTTGGTACACAATACTGGCATGTTTAGAACTTTACGGTATATTTTGAATGCAATACTAAATATGTATATACAGTATATATGTATGTTAGTATATTTTAGTGTTTCGCGGTATATTTTAAGAATAATACCGCTATGTTTAGTACTCCATGGTACATTTCGAATGTAGTACTACATCGATAAATTAAATCTGACTGTCGGTATATTTGAGTATTTTGCGGTGTTTTTGGTATATTTGAAGAATAATACCACACTGTTTTGCTCTTTTTTTTTTTAAATGGGTAGCGGGTATCTTACAGTCGAGCACATTCGTCTGTAGTTTTTTTGGTTGTTCATTTTTTAACTACCCAACGTGAAATTGAATTTAAAGTCGTACAAAGAACGCAGTATTTTAAAAAGAATTTTTGGTTTTTTAAGCGTCTTTAACAAAGTCGTTTTGTTGATAAATGAGCTGAGGGCGTGTTTGGACTGGAACTAAATAGTTAGTTATGTTTATTTCAAGAATTTCAATAAACCTTGAGAGCGTGCGGCTTAATATTTATGCGAAAATTATAAAGCAGACATTATTCTACGAATCCATAATAAAGTTGTTAATCATGACGATAGAAGTATGAATATGAAATATGTGGGCAAATAAATTAACAAATTGCAATCGAAAATTGTAAACATCACTTACAGAAATCATTCAGTCAGCACTCAACAAAATTAGGAAGCTGACTGAGTGTTGTTCGTTGCCTCCGTCTGTAGTCTTAATTGAGATAACCACCCACACATTAGTTCAGTCAGTCAGTCAGTCAGTCAATCAATCAAGTGGTCGGGGCGGGCAATCAATTGAAAGCGAAAAGTTGAATGTTCGCCACAGCAGCAGCATCTTTTGGTCTTAACCTCTTGACGGCGGGTTCAATGCGAACAGCTGCCTCATAAATCTTCACCAAACAAAATATTCTTTTGCTTGATTTGAGTTTGGTTTGGTTTTTTTTTGTTTTGGTCGTCGTCGTCTCTAATATATTACTTCTCTAATCTGGCAAACCGGTTGGAATATCTGACAAATTGTCGACATTATTCTTACAACTTTTCAGCGGACCACACTAAATTGAAACGAAAACAAATCCCCAAAAAAAAAAACATTTAAAACACTTATCTTTTTAGTTAATATTTTGGTATTTGCTATTTCCAATCAATTTTCGATGAGTGCTAACCCGTTTTTTATTTTGTTAATAAAAAAAATTAACATATATTTTGGGAAAACATGCGAATCGGAGATGCTTAATTTTAAACTAATTTCCAGTTTTACGATTTCAATTAAACTTCATAAATATTCGAAAAATCTTTATAATTATTTCAGTTTCAGTTTCTTCTTCTATCCATTTGTTTTTGTATACCGTTTTTTCTACTCTTTTGTCGAAGTGTTTCCGCTCTTAATTAATTTATGCGCATTATATTTTGATAACATGTGTTGCGCATCATAATTGAAAACAAACAGAAATTAAAACCAGATAACAACGCAGCTGAGCTATTTATTAGATTGCAGACACACTCTAAAGTAAATAGGTGAGTAATGTGATAAATAAAGGAATTAATTATTGAATTTAATACATTTTTTGTATGGTTTTTATTTTATAAACTGTAATATGATAAATTACATCTAAAGGAAGCAAACTGAATAGGCTTTAAATTTTGCTATTTATTTATACAAATTTTTCTATCATTCATATCTTTCGCTTTCAACAAGCTTTTCCGCTTTGCTTTGTATTTAAATTAAAATTTATTGTAGAAAATAATTGTATTAAAAATCTGATTTCAATGTGTGTAGCAAAAAGAGCATCAAATTGAAATGATTATTAAATTATTGAGGTTACTGAATTGACTAGAATTCTTAGAAAATAAAGCATTTATTACTTTGTGCAAATTGTTCTACATATTTATACACAAACATATGAAGCAATCTAATTATAATGCTGCTTTGAAGCAAATAATCAATTTTAAATAAAATATAGTAATTGCTTTGTTAACTTTCTTTTGTCTGAACTTGTTTCATTTGGAGTCATAATTAAATGTTTAAATCTTATATTTATCTGGCTTTGACAATGTAGTTCAATTTAAAATTAGCTCAACTGACACGATGATAAGATAAGTGACACTTATTATATTATATCTTTACGCGAATTCCAAAAACGACTTTTTACAACTGCAGCAGCTTACAATTATTCAACGTAATATAGCAAGTGAGAGTGCGTAAAACGTTTTTGCAAAACTGCATTTCATTGAATTTGATTTGCTTTTCAGTTGGCTACGCTTTCGAAATCGTGGCATAATTCAAGCGCCACTTACTCGGTAAGCCAATCACCTATCCGCTGGCAATCCGGAGTTGAGAGCTGAGTAGCTAAGTTCTTCATGACGCAGTCGGGCAGAAAAACAGTTGCCATTTCTTCTACCATTTTTATTTTTTCATTTCTCAGGTGCTGCTCTATGAACGCATTTTACGAGCTGCATTGCTGTCGTTGACTTGGCCATGATAACTTCAGCCTTCCTGTGGCACATCACGTACTCGTGCTCTAAGCATGCCCATCTATATACCTGGCCAAAGAGCATCTGATATGCCGTTTGGCTGCTGCCAGCTGCGTTTGTCTTTCTTTCTTCTCCTTCGTATTTTTCTTTTGCGTTTTTTTTTTATCAATGCAAGCTAATCTCATTGGCCCTAGAGCTGTGTCATGACTGCATCTGTGACTCTGTGATGCTTGCAGGGCAACGTTCTGTTTCGCCTTTCGGACTTATACCATTTACCACGCAAAAAAGTGAAAGTCATTTTCCTAATGCTCTGCATTCAACTTGCTTCGTCGTCGTCGTCGTTGTTGTTGTTGTTGTTGTTGCTAGTAGTTTAGCCGCTGACATGACACTGTCTGAAGATGCCAACTCCTTTGACAGTTGAGAGCGTTTTGCAGCGATAGCGTAACGCAATCAGATCGCAATGGCGGGCCCTCGGGTCGTATGCGCAATATCACGCATACGCAGCGCAGCAGCTTTTTTTTTGCAAAAAGTTGTTTAATGAGTTTAGTCGATGAATTTCAACAATAAATTGCTTTTGCATCTATGCTATGCTACCCTTTCCATCTGAAGCCAATAAAAGTCAATCTGTGTGTGCGTATACATAGCTTGTCCCTGATAAATTGCGGCTATGTCAATCAGCCTGAGAGACTGAGATGAAACATCAGTTTTAATCCACAGTCCATAGTTGACTCATCCGGTCTGCTTATGGCCCAACCCATTTCGATTTCCATTTTCTGGGAACTTGGGAATTCGGCACTCAAAAATTCAACGATTTTTGGGTCATTCAATCAACGCACGCTTCAGCGCCTCCTTCGCTTATCAATCATTTCCGCTCCACAAAAAACTACCTGCTTCCCCCAAAATCCGCAGCACAAAACACAAAAAAGTAGTTGGCAAAGTATGACATAATTTTTGGTTCAATATCAGCTGCATCAATCACATTAGGCCTGACTTTGACTCACACAACACGTACTCACTCAGCACCCAAGTATGCGTTGACTCTGTGAATGTCTGTCCCGTGTCCTCTCCCCCTACTCCTGCTTTGCACAACCTCATCCAATCATTTTATGCATTTTAAATTTGTCAGCTCGGCGTCATCGACCAAATAAATTTGCGTATGTGGCGCAGGCGCCAGCGTCGTCGTCGTCGTTGTCTATGGCACTCGAATTACAACTACAACTACAGAAACTACAAACTATCGTACACTTTATAACAACAATAACAGATACCAAGCAACAATTTGCTCTCAAGTGATGTCATACATTTGAATTTATGCCGAACCGTCGCCCCAGCCTCTTTAATCTCCATTCGTTTCATTCGCTCGCTCGCTCGCTTGCTGATGATGTAAATTTTTAAAGCAAATGCCACGATCTACGACGCTTCAATTACAGTTTCAGTTTCAATTTTTATACCCTATGGTAATAAAACTGTGCAAATCTTTAGCGCTGTTGGAATGCTAATAACTTATCTTTATTCATCTGATTAAAATCGTTAAGTTTAAATTCATTTTGCTATTTATATAGTACTAGCGGCTACTGCTAATAAACAGATAAAATATTTATCATTTGTGAAAGTGAAAGGCAAGTTTTAAATAGGCTAAGAAAATGATTTTCCAACCTTATAATCTAATTTTGGCTGAAGCAATTTAAATCTGTGTATAACACAATATTTTCTCAAATATATTTAGTTGTTGCTGTTGCCTATTTGTGTGGCCAATTGTAATTAAATTCTATGTTGTAAATATGTTTATTCTTTAAGATGCAAAATTCTACCTATAAATAAATATTTAGTCAAATTTCTTGCAGTTTTGCATTGTAAAATAATATAATACAACTTTAAGACTATCTTTTATGCACACAAAATTTGTCTAGTTTATTTAAGAAATGAAATTAGTAAAAAACATTTAATAGAATGTTGAAGAATACTTTCTCGTTGAATTTCCTTAATACTAAAAAATATAATAAAGCCTAAATATTGAAATTAGTATAAACTTTTTAACTAAATTCACGATCAATATTAAAGTTGGGTATTTTGCGGTCTGTCATCACTATCAACTTTGAGCGCTCTTGACTTGTCTTTCAGCTACTTCACCGTCTTATTATTTTTTATGAATTTTCTGTTTGCATTGACATCAAAATGTCACTTGAATTGTTTTTTTTTTCTGGTGCGTTTGCTGAAACATTTTCGATTAATTATTTGCGCAGCTTGAGCAGGAGAAAACTGTTTTTTTAATTTATGCCAAATATTTGAGCAAATTAATGCGCAGCAAACACGCAAATTTTGTGTATGAGTGTGAGTGTGTGTGACCGCATAAAGTTTGCTTTCATATTTTCTGCTGCCCAAGCACTAAGGAAGGAAGGGAGATGAGTTATAGAAGGAGGAGGGGGAGAAGAAAAGCCATTTGCCAAGTGGACAAGCCATTGTCATTGTTGTGTTTGTGCTGTTGCTGTTGCTTTTGCTGCTTGTTGTGTTCGTTGTTGGGTCAACAGTATTTTTGGCGCGTGTCTGTGACTCAGTTGACACTTTTTATGCCCCCCCTCTTCCCTTCTACTCCATTACAACGCCTACGCCTTCGCCTTTGCCTTGGCCTCACTACTGGATAATTTGTGTGAGCTGCAGCATCTTTCTATTTCCCATTCTTTTCCCTCCCCCCCCAAAAATGGAAGGCACGCATTCGAGTAGTTAGTTCCGCATCCTGTATGTGTGCCATTGTTGTTGTTCGTTGTCCGTTGTTCATGTCAACAATAAATCAAAAGTTTTATCTTCGTGTCTGTGCTGTGTGCCCTTAAGAGCCTCCGCTTCGGCCTCATCCTCAGCCTCAGCCTCAGCACACAAATGGGACAGACATATTACATGCGTCAAGGCATGAAATCATTTGCAGCCTCGAACTATTTTGTTTGCCTATCTCTAGTTTGTGCATTGTGTAAAATTCTTATGGGAGCATAATGAAGGATACTCCTTTTTTTATACCCGTTACCCAAAGGATAGAAAGGGTATTTTAAATTTGTGCCGGCAGGAAATGTTTGAAACAGGCAGAACCCCATAAAGTATATATATTTTTGATCAGCATCTGTCTGTCCGTCTGTCCTCATGAACTCCTAGAACTGATAATGACTATAATATTAATTTTCGACCGCATTTGTTATGTTTGAACGCAGATCAAGTCCGCTCCGCAAATCGAGTAACAAGAATTTTGGCATATACAATAATTATTGTAGCCTTTATGATTCCTGAAAATTTGGATGTGATCAGATGAAGTTTCAGAACTTTTTCTTACTACATGTTGCGGGTCTTAGTTGCTTTTGCTGACAATCTGATATTTTGAACTTCTACTACTACATAAATATACTAAATATAGCATTTGGTATATTTTCAAATTGATACCGCACTGTTTTGCTTTTATTCACAATGGTTATCGGGTATCTCACAGTCGAGTACACTGTACTAAAGCTTTCTTACATGTTTTCGTTGTTGTTGTTAAAAAAGGATTGCCGACTGTTTGCCAACATGTTGAAAATCCGCTTGGCAGACGCAAAAGCAAACATCAAAAAGCAGCACAAACATTATTCAGTTTGATTTCCATTTCCGTTTAGCAGCAGTAATTTATATGGGCTGCAACAGCAGATGCCACGCGAGTTGTGGCTGCTACATTTTGTTGACTTAACGGCTATGCAAAGTCTGCATCAATTTATTGACCAACTCGCAGATTAATAAATGGACAGTTCTTTAGCCCATATTTGGTACTGTTTTAAAGTCTGATCTAAATGCCAAGGTGAACATCAAAATTTGTTGCGCACAACTCACAAATCAAATCAAACGAATTAAATTTGAAATCGAAAAACCAAATCCGCATCCAAAGGCAATCAAAATGCCGCTTCAAGCGACGAATTTGGTATGACAAGCGAGTCGTCGACTTGACAGCGAATTGCATGCAAATTTTCGTGTATAACAAAAATAATAAAAAAAATATTATTCCAAATGGTGACTAAGACTCCAACTACTCTTGGGTGGGTCTTCTAGCAGCTGCCAGCTGACTCATCTACATATAATATATCGACTACAATTATAGTTAGTCTATCCACAGACTCTGGCAGTTGTGACAGTTTCAAGCGCCTCATTCGATTCGTTACTTTGCATATTTGCATGTAATTTCATAAAAGCATCGCAACGATTCCGAGTGTCGCTGTTGCAAATTGTATAAATATTTGATAAGAGTATTCAATTGTATCAATATTTGTGTTGCATTCAACAAATTGTTGTGGCTATCGTTGTTGAAATTTAATGCCACAATGCTAGCATTGACAATTATTACGCATACGCCACGTGCAACGCATAACAGCCCACCGCCAAATGCAATTGCCATATCAATGTGAATGTGAATGTGAATGGGAATGGAAATGGGCATGAATATTGAATGTGTCGTCGTCGTCGAATACCCTTCACACAAAAATTACGCCAATGGGTGTGCTATGATTCGTAATCGTAGGTGCGAAATATTTTTCTTATATAAATAAATGATTGTTATTGTAGCAGTATCACAATCAAAGTTGAACCATTATTACGAGTGCTGCAGATAGCATCTGAGAGTGCTTATTTGCTCAACTTATTGGCATTCATTGAACTTATAGTATTCGTAACGTGAAGTGTAATGAATGCAATTATTTCTATTGATTATTTGTGCTCAATCTACGGCTAGTTTTTCTATGTGTTCCCTCAAAAAAATTTCTAAATGTACGTCACTTTATTGGTTTTAGAATACTTATTAGTTGCGATTGATAACTCTTCGATTTTAATGCGCATATTTCATATTTGGTTTCAACATTGATTACGTTAATTATGATGAGCAATCAGCGATACTTCAAAGATATACCGAAGCGAATTGAATACTTTTTTCATTGTATAAGGGAAACTTTTTTAAAATTCCATATTTATTTAATAGTTTAAGTTAGTTTTTAAAAAGGGAAGTCAACTGTTGTATTTATATTCCATAGGATTGATTGTTCTTGTTAAAGAAGACAAGTTAAATTTTTAAATTATATTTATTGTATTTTCTATTTTATAAAACTCTTTAAAACATATTCATTATGGAAATATATAATTTTATAGTCAAATAGTTATCATTTAGATTTGGTTACTTGATTAAAAATATTCTCGCTTATTTGAGACGTAAAATGAAGTATAAAATTTTCTATGTCTATGTCAAGATATTCAATAAACAAATATTTAGTTTACACTCTAAAATAAATTCAATATTTTGTAATTTAAATATATATTTTTTTAAGACATCCTAAACTAAATTAAAATTCAATATTTTTGAATTTAAATATATATGTATATTTTAATTAAGACATCCTAAACTAAACTATAATAAAATCGATTTAATTTGATTAAACTTAACCTTATTCTTACTGATATTGAATTTGAGAAGAAAAATGAAAGTTCGTATTGAAATTGAAAACCTTTTTTGCAGAACACTTGGCAATTACTCGTGCTTTAATAAGCAAAAGTGACAGAGATAAAGTCTGATGGATTGAACAGTTTGTGGAACTTTAATTACATTCTGTCAGTCGAAGCATACTTTGGAAAATATGGCATGCAATTCTTTGCAGCTTAAATTAAGCATCCATCTTGCAGGATATCTTTCAATTACACAGAACCAACTGGCAGCCCCGGACCAAACGCTTGGCTGTTTATATTCGCATTTTATTTAATTTGGAACTGCAATGCCAACCGGGCACTTTGGCAATGGTAACGGTAATGGTAATGGGTCAGCCTTATCGCTCAGCCGGATGCCTTTAGCGAGTACGACAAGAGAGGAGAAGAGAAGAGAAGAGTTGGAGAAGTACGGATTGCGGTTGCTGTTGCCGTTTTGTGGTTTTCGATATGGAAATGCAATTTTTGTCAACACGGAGAGTGAGGTTTTAAAAAATGCACGTGACGATAGTGTTAAAAATAAACATAAATAAATGTGGCATTGCTGGAGCTGGAGCTCGAGCTCGAGCTGAAGCCGGCGACAAGGCAAAAAGCCGACAAAAATAAATATAAATAAGTGCAAATGAAAATGGGGAAACGGGGCTGAAACGGAAAGCTGCAAAAGATGAAAACGTATATCGCCGACTGTGGCAACTGTGAGCTAAATGTGTGTGGTAAATATTGACTGGCATAGAGAGAGAGAGAGAAAGAAACAGAAAGGGGAATAGAGACGGAAAATGATGTGGTGGCAGCATTGTGGTGGCTTGGCGTATCAAATAGCATTAAGCAAATGCTTAGCACAAATAATGAAAGGATTGAAATTATGCGAATGCATTTGCTACGTGAGAGAAATGTTTTTGCAATTGATGAAAGTTGCATTTCAACTTGATGAGATTGACTTAAGACACTAATACTAAACTGTGCTTTGACATTACTTAAAAGTTTAGTACACACAGAAAAATATTCCGTCTTGGTATAGAATTTTTGTAGAAGAATTTGAGTTGAATGTAAAATTTGGAATGTAATATTACAAACAACAAGTGTGTCTAAATAAACATGTTAAAAAAGCAAACGCTCAATATAAAAATATAATGAATAATGATTGATATTAGATTTTTTGATTATGTGCATAGTTTAGGCATTGAAGTTCTTAAATCAATACCATAATTTAAATAATATAATTCTAACACGCGCTTCAAATTAACCGAAGATTCTCTAATCAAGAATTTCAGTCTCGTTAAAAGACTTGATTCATAAACGACAGTGCTTCATATATAATTTTATGATTCCTGAAAATTGGGTTTCGATTAGATAAGATTCAGAAGCTATTAAATCACAAAAAACTGCTGATGTATTTCTTGCTGAGTTGCTTTGATTGTCAACGCAATATATTCCAATATTGTATTCTATGGTATATTTTAAGTGTAATAAAAAAAAATAGTTAAACAAATAGGTAACAGGTATCTCATAGTCGAAGACACTCGACCTAAGCTTTCACTGATATATACTATTGCACTCTATGGTATATTTTGAATGCAGTAGTATATCGATGTATTATTTTTAGTGTAGTATATTTTCCTATTTTGCTTTGAAAATGTGTTGCGGGTATCTCATAGTTGATCACACTCGACTATCACTTGTTCTCTCAGTGTACCTTCAAAAATTTGCTTTGCTTACCTAATAAACCGTCTTCGCACTGTTGTCCAGCTGATGTTGCAAGAACTGGGACAGCTGAAAAAGACAAAAATAAATAAAAATGCAAAAATTAGTTGAATATCCGTTGGAATTTTCGGCAAGTGTAGGCAGAAATACAGTAATGAGTTGGCCCATTACAAATGTCAATTACGGCAAGTCGCAAAAATTGGAAAACAAGCGTTAACTGACACATTGAAAAGTGCACGACTTTTGGCCGAGCTGATCGCTTAATGGTTAACGACAATTGTCAGCAACAATAAATATGTTTAAATAATAGTACGAAATTGCGTAATACAAATTGCCAATCAGCAGCAGCAGAAACAGCAACAGCAACCCGCTGAGTTGGCCACAAGCCACAGTAGCCATGTCCAATTCAATTCAATACAAAGGCAGGCAGACAAACAATAATAATGCTTATTGTAAATTGTAAATTGTAATTTGTAAACAGAAATGTGTTGAGCAAACAAGTTGATTTGCTCAAACTTGAACTGCACAAATTGATGTCAAATCATCAGTGAAATATTTTGTTTTCATAATTTCAAATGTTTAATAATTAACTATGTACATTGAAGCTGTTTGCCAACTAAATTAACGAAATGTTTGCCCAAAGCTACTTATAGATAACATGTGTGCTGTGTTGTATCTGCGTATCTGCAGCGCAAAGTATCTCAGCTAGAGTGCATTTTTAAGCTGCTTAAAGATTGTGCTAGCACACTTGTCAAAAATAGATGCACAGTGGTTAACAAATATTAAACAGTTGAGCAGTTGATATTGTAGTAAATTCAAATAAAGTTCTACTGTAATTGCTTTAATATTGTAATAAATTCAAATAAAGTTCTACTCGAATAAATGTTCAACAGCTTAAAACTGCCAATAAATATTAGTTTATTTTTATTTGAAAAGTTCAGTTCCGCTCAGACTGTGTTCACACACTTTTTGTCACCACTGTGCTCTGCTCTCATTGTGGTTTATTTGCTTTATGCTGTCGAAGCATTTGCACTTTGAAAGTTGTTTTTCTCTTTGTTTTTATGTTGCAACATCTCTCCACACAAAGTTTTGAATGCCCAAGTTTCCTTTTATGCAAATCGAATATTGTCTGTCTGTGTGTGTGCGTGTGGCAAGTGTTGTGTGTGTGTAGGGACAACTTTGTCACATTTGTGGCGCCACATTGAGCGGCAATCAGACGCTCCATTTTAGTGTTAATGTTGCGCGTCATAGTGCCACGCCCAGCTAAAGTGGCACAGGTGGCGACGCCCACAATTTCGTATTTTTCGCCGCTGTTGATTAGTTTTAATTGCCTGAAATTGGGTGTGTGCTCCTCTGCTTTTGCTCTTTCAGTTTTGGAGCACTAATTGAAATTTCTAAACGCCAACAACAACAACAGTCAAAGTAATAATAATAGAGAAACAACAAAGAAAAAAAAGAATGGCATAATTTATCAATTGTGTTTGGGTTTTATTAACTACTTCACTTTTAGTTCCATATGTATGCAAAATAGCAATTAAAACGAGGACAAATGCCAAATTAAATGAATTTTCGACAGCGTGTAGGAAGACATATGGAGGAGAGTGTAGGGAGCAAACTTGGGAGCCAGACTTGGGAGCATATTTATTAATTCAATTCGTTTGGCAGCCACAAAACGAAATATGAATAAAATAAAAGCAGACTAGGGCAAAAAAAACGAGATATAAAAAACACAGCAAGGCAAATGCGAAGCAGAGCAAAATATTCGATTGAAATTTAAATTCAAATCAACTTTCCAGGCTGGCGGCAAATTTATGCACAGATATTTCTTTCTCCTCGCTCTCGTCGCTTTTGTATTTGCAGTTTTGTTCGGTTCGGCCGATACTCAAAGAATGTTAACCAGAAAATACGGAACACAAAATGTTCTATAAGGAATGCAAAATGTGTGCCAAAAAAAAGGAAAAAAAAGCAAGAATCTTTCTAGTCATAATTACAAAGTGTACAAAACTCGCAACTCAGCCGAATAGAGTCCACAAGCATTGTGGGAAATTTGCTGAGCCATCGATAAATGGCATCCACACAGAAACGTAAAGAGAGAAAGAAACAAAAAAAAAAGCAATGTGGGAACTTTAAGGTTGACATATCCCATATTTCATATGCGCCACATTTCATATACTACGACTACGATATCGCATAACAAATAAACAAACATAATAGCAACGTGACAATGCGAAGAAACAACAACTGAAAAGAACCGGCAGCAAAAGGCAAATAAGCAAATGAGTAGTAAAGAAAACAAACAAAAAAACAACAAGAAAATTGCAGACGAAAGAAATTTCAGATGTATGAGTGAGAGAGGGGATAATGGGGGTGGGGGGGAGGTGGCGTGGTAACGTCTCAACTCAGTGACAACTTCGAGTGGCTGCCATTCAAATGCACTACTCGAGCTTCTTCTTCATAGTCACAGCTGCCTTAAGTTTGTTCCACTCTAAATTGGACTTTGCATTATTCACTTGTTGTGGCTTCTCTCTTTGGCTGTTCTCTTTTTTGGCAACATTTTGCAGACACACACTCACACAGGCACACATAAATGCTTTTATGACATTAACACATTGCAAGCATTGCAATTTTATTTGCCTGCCTTCAATAGGCTAAAATGGATTTATGCCTCTCTCAAAGTGTTCGCTGCGAATAAAAAGCGATTATTTTGGAGAGAATTTATGCGACTGCAATATGTAGAAGATTTGCAGCTTTACCGCAGATGAATTAAAAATACGGAATTAAAAATGATATACGCATTTTTGAGCTCAGTTTCTATATTTGTTATGCCAACACCTTGGCTGTAGAAATAGAAAAAAATGTAAAATGTAAACTTCGTTTTTTTGTGGATGGTTAATATTTAAGGCTTAAAATCTTAAATATTGTATATTTGTAATTTGTGTGCAATTGAAATTAACAATATACTTTTATTAATATTAATGTTCATTAAAAAAAAGCTACAAAAAAATGAGATTTTATTCATATTTTTTATAATGTATTATGTATTTTTTCTTGAAATATTGTTTTCTATTCATTCACAAATATTTTCGTATTTCATAGTTTTATGAAAACACAAAGTTCGAAAGTTTTTCAATATTTTTCCCATTCTGGAAACATCTTTAAAACGCTATAGCAACAACAAATGCTCAAAAATCATTGCAAATTAAAAGCGAAAGGTCTAATTTTAGAGTTTTGAGTGCGTTCCACTTTTGTCGGTTATAATTTCTGAACAATTCAAAATAGCAAAAGAAACGAAGAAAAGAAATTATTTCTGAAATGCTTTTAGCATTAACGCTTAAAACTTTTAAGTGGGGAAAAACATTGCGAAAATGTAGCAGATCTTTCGTTATTTAAACTTTGTAATTAGATCAAATTGTGGAATAGTATTCTTACTGCAATGTTTTTAAATCTATACAGAAAAGCCATTTATTGTAATTTTAGCTTAAGATTAAATTATATAGTATAAAGATATTTAAGATTTAAGGCTGCACAAAGTTTTCATTTTTTAATTGAATTTAATTTTGAGTTTATAACAACAATTATTTCAAATTTAAAATTCTGAACGAACAAGTTCTTTAAGTTCGTGATCTGATGTCTGTTCTTAACATTACAGCACCTGTCTCAGTCACCGGTATACAAAAGACCTGTCAGATCAATTGGCAATGAGATTGTGGCTGTCATGGAATACATTGACCTGCCCTTCTCTGGGCTGCAAACAGATCGTGCCACAGTTCTCAGCTAAGTGGCAGGCTAAACGGCGCGTGGGCTTAACGGTAATGCAGAGAGCTGAGAGTCGGCAACCCAATTGAGTTTCGTATGTATCTCAATAGATTTATCTGGCGAGCAAACTGGAACAATTTGTTGGGGCAATTTGCACCAGTTGTTGTGTTGTGCACAGCATCGCCAGCGCGAGAGACTGCCAAACAAGACTTCCAGAGTAATCTGCCGCTCAATCAATTTGCAGCAGGTTTGTTTAGCTGTCGCTGTCGCTGTCTCTGTTCTCTAGAGAAAGAGAGAGAGTAGAGCGGGTGACTATCTGTTGGCTTATCGAATTAATCGTTTGAATTAGCCTGTTCTGCTCTGCAAGATGAGGCAGAGACAGCTCAATTTCTGTCTGTGTGTGTGTGGCTGGCACATAAATTGTGGCAATTACTTTGTTAACCAGCTACAAAAGACAAACAACTTGCAACTTGCGCATCTTGTTAATTATGAATCAAATTTATGCAACAATGGGTGCAGTAGCCACAACACAAACTCAAACTCAAACGCAAACACAGCGACATTTGCATAAGGCAAATCGCTTTAATTTTTATCACAGATACGCCTCGAGGGGCATTTGTTGTTGCAGTTGTTGCGGGTCAGATTGAGTCTTTAAACGTTTTGTTGATTTGCCCGCCGATAGGCAGACCGTAGACAGCACAAATGTCAGCTGCGCACGCCCACAACACACGACCAAATACGTTCGGGTGGGTGAAGCACTCAAGCAAAAGGAGCGAGTGTCTGCCTTCTGCTTGACTCTGGCAATTTGTTCAATTGCGGCAGCCTCTTGGGCGTCACTAATGCGCAGCTCTCGCATCTCTCGTCTGCATCTAAAAGACTTTTGCCTCTCCTTTCGTGATCGTTTCCCCTATGTCTAGGCTGTTGACGCTGCTGGAGTTCAATTGACACAGTAACCTCGTCGCTTTTTTCATGCCTCATGAATGATTACCGCCTCCAGTACAACAACAACAACAACTATTGTGGAACGTGTAGATGATGCATTGCGGTATATATTCCCCCCTTCTCTTCTCTTTTCTTGCCTGTCTGATTTGTGATGCTACTGTGAATGCCTGTTTCTGAGTAGCTTGTGAAAATTTGTCATTTGCCACAATGACACTACACTCGCTATACTCTTAACAAGCTGTTTGTTTACTTATTTGCCCCCTCTCTGAGAACTTGACTCTTTTGTCTTTAGGCTTGCTAACAAGTTTATAGTTTTTATGGGTTTTTAAAACACTGATTATTTTCAAAGATTTAAGCAACATTTCGAACAACACCTAAAACGCTTACAAAGTTGATTTGCATAATCAGCAATTATGTAGCGACATTTACTTTTAATAAAATAAGAAAATCAATTCCCCAGTTAACACTTGTTAATCATATTGAGTTAGGAATTTCCTAATAATTCACAAAAAAATTCGATAAAAATGATTAAGCAAATATATTTCGTAGAAACTGAAAGGTTAAGAATTTGATATGATGATTCATTTTTCTTGTTATTTTAATTTACGTCAAATAAGAATTCCAATTACGCAAAACAATTTTTAAAATTTGTAAAAGAAAATACATTTTTCATTTTAAGTAAAAAAACATTATTTACAATTTGATTAAGATTTTATTGTGTATAATAATAAAAGGGATAATTTAAAAAATTTGTGTAATAAAAGAAATGTAAAATCCATTCTTAGGAAAGAGCATCTGCACTTCGTCTAGCCATCACTTACTATAGTTGACTCTTCTTTTGCTTGGCTGCAGCGTTTGTTTCTGGGAAATTGATTCAGCTACAAATATTTGCATAACTCATTAAGAGCGATGCGAGATTGTACAACGTAAACGCTAACGTCGACGTAAACACGTAAACGCATACGTAAGTAAAGTAAGTGCGTGTGTATGTGAGTGTGTGTGTGCGTGTGTGTGTGTGTGTGTGTGTCAGTCCAAGGCAGAGAGCTGCTTTAGTATGTTAAGTAGTTGTTGCTGCTTGTGTCGCGCGATCGTCAAGCGAAAATATTTTAATTAGTTTTTGGGCGGCGGATGGAGGCGCCTCCAATCGGTGGCTAATTGTTTGGCATTGGCTCAGCAAGCGAAACGAGCAAAACGAGCGCCCCTTGTGCTCAACATTATGGAAAGATTATGCAAACATGTTAAGAGGTTAAACAAACTACACGACAGCAACAGCAAAACAGCACAACAGCAACAGCAACAGCAACAAGAACAACTCCCAGGCGGGAAATTGCAATGGCAAATGGAAAATCCATGTAGAATATACGTATACTTATTTTGTTAGTATTTTGTTTAAAAGCGTCAAAGATGATGACACAAGAAGACCATAACTTTTTGACGAAATGTCATATTTGACTTGGTCACATTGTTCAAAGCAAATGTCACTTGCATTTAAAGTTAACATGATTGGATATGAGGATATCTTGTCCCGCGCTGTTCAGCATATGTTGAGCGAAAAGAATGTCCGAGTGGACGATGAGCGACTGCTTAAGAGGCTCGTGTTGACGCTGCATATGAGTAAGCCAACAATTTATGAAGCAGAAAGTTCACAATCTAATTGTTAACCTCACTTTTTTGTGTTGGTTTTACAGAAGTGCAAGAGATTGGTAAGTGCATCAGCGTGTCGTCTTGCCATGCTGGCAGATCCACGACATGTTATTTCGATGTCGAGCGCACTTTTCGAGTGATGGGCATTCGGGTGACAGATTTAAAGGCGATTCGCAATGCGTCCTTAAAAGGACACGTCACCAAACCCAAAATCGCAACAAGGCAGCCAACGAATGAGGCTTCTTTGGGGTCTCAGCGAAATATACATGATGTTGGCATACTTGATGGTGGCAATCATGGCGGTCGCCATATACCCCGATTTCTGCCGCCATTTCCCGGCCTGCACACTTACCAGACCACACGGGAGGAGCAGGTGATGAACAGGGACTACATGGATGAGCGAACGCGATTGGCGAAACTTAAGCGCAAGGCGCAGAAGGCGACGAATGCCTTCTATCAGCGCACGATGCCAACTTTATCGTTATTCCAAGCACGTCAACGGAACGAAAGATTTAAAGGTATTATATGAACTTATGACTATCACTTCCGAAAAATTAATTATTGTGCTTGTAGTGTTGAAAGTGATGAAACCCAAACAATTGCCCTGCTTCGACGCCCTGATGCCGCCGAATGAGATTCTGGATTTGAGAATCTATGATTCGAGTCTCTATGATTCGTCGGAGCCACCAATTAAGAAGGGTAAAGTATTCCAAGTTTGAATAAGGGCGAAAATGAATCTAAACTAAAGTTCTTTTCAGGACGAATGAATCCTTATCTAAGAGAACCAATAATAATGCGTGTTGAGTCAGATGATGAGGAATATGAGGTGGTGGATGAAGAGTGGGATGTAGTAGGTGAGGAAGAAGTGGAGGAAGGCGAGGAAGAAGGTGAGGAAGAAAATGAAGTAGAAGCGGAAGAAGAAGAGGAAGAAGAAGAGGGAGAAGAAGAGGAAGAAGAAGAGGAAGATGAAGAGGAAGAAGAAGAAGAGGAAGAGGAAGAAGAGGAAGAAGAAGATAAAGAGGAAGAAGAGGAAGAAGAAGAGGAAGAAGAAGAAGAGGAAGAAGAAGAAGAGGAAGAAGAGGAGGAAGAAGAGGAAGAAGAAGAGGTAGAGGAAGAAAGTGAAGACGAAGGGGAAGATGGAGAGGATGAAGAAAAGGAAGCAGGTGAAGAAGGGGAGGTAGAAAACGAAGGGGAGGAAGAAGGTGAAGAAGAAGGGGCAGATGGAAAGAATGAAGAAGAGGAAGCAGGTGAAAAAGGGGAGGTAGAAAAAGAAGGGGAGGAAGAAGGTGAAGAAGAAGGGGCAGATGGAAAGAATGAAGAAGAGGAAGCAGGCGAAGAAGATGAAGAAGGAAAAGTAGAAGAAGAAGAGGAAGAAGGTGAAGAAGAAGAGGAAAATGAAGAGGATGAAGAAGAGGAAGAAGGTGGAAAAGGGAGAATGAATTCTTATCCCAGGTCCCTAACAATAGATGGTGTCGAATCAGATGAAGGTGGTGAAGAAAAAGAAGGACAGGAAGAATATGAAAATGATAGTGATGAAGAAAGTGACGAAGAATAAATATGACGCAACAAATGTAAAGAAAGTTGCGATGGAAGTGGAAAAAACTATTAAAAAGGAAGTGAAGGAAGAAATGAAAGAAAAAGAGGGAGAGGACGAAGAATGAAAGGAAAAAAAGGGGAAGAAGGAGAAGAAGCTCGGGAAAACGGGAATGAAGTTGATGAAGAACATGAGGATGAAGATAAGAAAGACGATGAAATAGATGAGGTTGACAATAAAAATAAAGTTTGAGAAGGAAATTGAAGTGGAAAAGATATTGACGAAGCAAGATAATGAAGAAGATGAAAAGATAGATGAATATGGAGATCAAGAAGGGGAGGAAGGAGACGAAGAAGACGAAGGTGAAGAATAATATGAGGAAGCAGATAAGGAAGACGATGAGATAGATGAGGATGATGAGAGGAAAGCTTAAAAAAAATGAAAATTACTGTTGAGGAAGAAAAAGAAAAGAAAAATCAGATAGAAACAGAGAAGAAGAACAAGAATGATGAAGAAGAGCACGATGGAAATTAAGACAAAAATAATGATCGGAAAGAGGAGATAGATAAATATAAATAAAATTCAGAATGAAATATAAATTAAGGATGATGGGGATGTTCTTATAGAAATTAACTGGCATGATAAAAAAACAAAAGAAAGAAGTATAGAAAGATTCAATGGAAGACTGTGATGGGATCTTAGAACGGAATTGATGACAATGTAAATGGTCAGAAGAGTGATGACAGCAATAAGCTAATGATGCTTCCCCACTTGGACTAATGCATTGCATTAAATGTTATTTTTATCGCATCTTTCAAATTAATCTTTACATAAAATAATATTATTAACTAACTTTGATTATTGTTTTAGTATTAAATCGGATTGCAATACAGTTTATAATAGAATTTATATTGTTTTGCTGTGCATTATAATAAACATTTTCAACTTAGTAAAAAATAACACTTCTTACAAGTGTCTAATAATGTCAAATCTTAATTGAACTACCCTCAATTAAGCGACATAATATCACTTGCAAACACTGATTAAAATGCAAGTTCATTGACCTTGCGACAACCCACGAGACTTGTGACTTTCAGCCAGTGTCATTGGCATTTGAATGAAAAGACTAAACGGACTGCAAATTGAAATGATTGAGAGCGATATAAAATTACAATCGGCAGTTGGAATCTTGCTCAATCTCGTCTATGCTCACTTGTGTTTGTTTTAATTTTTTTAACGAGTCACACGCTTCGTGTCCAGCTCATTTCAGTTAATTGCAAAGAGTCCTGAAACCAAATATGCAATGTGAGCAATTTAATTTATTTCAATTACATTTCATTAAAAACTGACACACGTTCTCAATGGAGGAGAAGGAGGACAGACTGGTTCTCTCTTTTTACTTTTTGCTCTTTGCTCTTCTCTCACAATTCTCTTTCACTTTGTTGGACACCTCAACTGGGATTCCAGTTCGTGTGCTACCAAAATACAAATGAGGCAAAGGGCAAAAAGGGTGCAAAAGTTCAAAGTGCTACAACGTGGCACTGCAGCAACTGCTGGCTCCTGTGATGCTCCTGCTGGTGATGCTGATGCTGATGCTAACGGTAACGATTCCAAAGTATTAAATAACTTTGTAATTTAATTAACTTTGACGTCGTCGACGTCGTCGTCGTCGTCGTTGCGCCGCTTAACTTTGATTAACGTTTTGCAATTTTTCAACAAGTTTCACTTGAACTTCTCTCACGTAGCCTCTGATCTCAGGTGAGGAGGGGCAGCTGTAGAAATGTAGAATGGGCAGCAGCAGCTAAAGGATAAGGATTGCCGTCTATGCTTGAAACTCGAAGAGTTCGGATTACACGCGACTTTTGCAAGTGCCTTTTGCCTTTTGCCTTTTGCCGTTTGCTCGGCTGCAGTTATTTGTGTCTTTCAAGTTATTTGATCCAAAGTATTTGAGATTTGAGGCACTGCGCCAACTCGGTGGCAACTTTGGACTTTTCTCTTGCTACTCGCTGTGGCAAGCGACATTCTTTCACTTTTATACACATTTATATTTTATTTTGAAGCAGCTGTCGAAAGATAATGATTAACTTTAGCTTTGGTTTAAAAAACTTCGCTCTGAACTTGCGAAATTCAATTAGAGGACCAATTAAAATCACAAACAAATGACTTGTTCTTTGCAGACTTGCAATAATCGTGCACTTGCCACAAGCCAACTTTTGTTGCTCTCTTTATTTTGTTTTAAGCCACATGGATTTCAACATTTCCGTTGATTATTTGATTTGGCAATAGCTGAAAGCATTTCACCCGCCATTTGACTTTGATGCGCGCTGTGCGCTGATGCGGTGTATGTTGCAGCTGCAGCTGCCAGGCGCCGCCTGTTTAGCGTGCAACATTAAAATGCATAAACATAAACAATCGAGGAATTGAGGAACACAATGCCCACATGGGGGCCATAAAGACTGGAGCACATTAAAAGCCAAAGTCGAAGCCAAAATTTGAAAATACGAAAAAAAAATCAAATTCTCATTGCTTCAAATGTGCAATAATTACGCAAATGAAAGGCCAACAACAAACAACAAATAAATTCTGAAATTGTTTAGAGATGCGACTGCATTCCGTTTGTGTTTTTGTCTTCTGTTTCTATTCTGCTCTAAATTCAATTTGAATCTTTTGGTTTTATACGGTTTTTTGCCTTGTCCCCATTTGGTTTGTCATTTTAACCCATTTAACCCATTCTTGCCTGCCACAAAAATGGCCGCGGCAACAGTTTTTTGTTTATCTGCGGTCAACGATGATAAATTTGAAAATTATGGCACAGTTTTGATTTGTTTTTATATTTTTTTTGCTCTTTTGCTTCAGTTGACTCTGTAGCAAGGCCAGTGGGCGTGTATTTAATTATTTATTTTAGTCGACTTTGTTTTAGGCACAAAGCACATAAAAAAACAACACATAGATAAAACAACGGAAGTGGAAACGTGCAACAGCATAAAGTACGAATATACAAAAAAAAATACAAAAATAAACAAATACATGACGTACAGCTCAAAAAGTTACACTGATGTTGACTTTAAAATAAAATATAAATCATCACGCAAAGGGAAGAACGTAATCTGTTTCCTATTTCCACTTTCGTTGTTTTTTTTATAATTTTTGATTACATTTTATTGATTGTTTCAACTGTTGGTTGAAATACAATTTTCGTGAGTTGTATTTAGGTTCTGAAACATATCCTCTCAAAAGAATGATTAGCTTTTACTGAAGTGGCCTAATCATCATTTCTGCAAATTTAATTCGATTTGACATCGTCACCTGCTGATTAAATGGTATGGGAAAATTCCTGAAATGTAATGCAATATTAAGATCATTTCCTTATTGCCAAGAATCTTAAATTATTACCACCAATAGCATTTTCGAAAATAATTGGCAAATATCAAAGAATCGCAATTCCTCAATGTAAAATCCTCCACATCTGCTGCTGATATCTTTTCATGCAAGTGACCTTCCATTCTATCGTTAGCAGTGCCTGAATATTTTCCGAGTTCTTTTAAATTGTAGAATTCTTTTTCGTCACCAATGACAAAGTTACTATATCGGGCATAGGTGGTATTCGAAAATCTTTCAATAAATATAAACAATTCATGTGGTTGGGATTGTGTTAGCAAATGAATCTTCTCAAGACCAAAAAAGAACTCTCCGCGAAGATTCCCAAAGCCATCCTTATACTCTGACCACGTTCGACGAAAATCTAAACCATTATCCTTACGCCTCTGTATAACAGTCCAACCAGCTCCAGCTTCAAGCAAGTTGGATTCACACGGAACTATCATTGATTGCCCTGTAGGAAGTCTAATCTCATGAATTTCCGTCAACTTTCCGAGACAGCTAGATGTTTCTTTAGATTCTTTTGGTTTCACAACTTGTGATTGCAAATCTTTAATCTCTTTGTCTTTTGTAGTTAATTGAATCTCATATTGATCAATAAGTTTCTTTTGATATTGATTTTGACTTTCACACGATTCACTCAATTTGATTTGCTGTGCTTGTTGTATGTCCCTAGACTTAATCAATTCGTTTAAGTTCTTTATTTCATCTGCTTGCGAATTGATTGCATGCTGTGGTGATTGGACCGTGTTTACGTATTGTAGAAGTGGCTTCACAACTTGATAGCAATGGGTACTGCATTGATCATCCAATTCTTTTGAGTAAACGGAGCACTGAATTGAGTTTGAAATTAGTATTTATATTGTAGTCTATAATATCATGAAGATATTTACCGAGCTATTCACTTGTTTAAAAACTAACAATATTGTCAGTATGTACGTATAAGTAGAAAGATTCATTGTAATTTGTTATTCCGATTCCTGTCACAACTAAACAACGAGTGAATACTATTTATTTTGAAACGCAGAATGAAAAGAATTTGCAGTCACAGACTAGACTATCTGTCATTGAATTTGTTGCTGCTTAAACTTTTGATAACCTCTTGTTTTATTTTAAATCTGCAACACTGAGTGAGTGAAGACAACTTGAAACCATAAATATAGATTTTATTGTAGTTATAGAATATAATAATATTTTTATACCCGCTACCCATAGGGTAGAAAGGTATTATAACTTTATGCCGGCAGGAAATTTATTCAACAGGTAGAAGGAGGCATCTCCGACCCCATAAAGTATATATATTCTTAATAAGCTTCAACAGCCGATCCGATCTAGCCATGGATCTCAGAGACTATACAAAGTAGATATATGTATTACATTTTATTGTTTGTTTCTACCGTTTGTTGAAATACAATATTCTTGAGTTGTATTTAGGCTCTGAAACATATCATTTTAAAAGAATGATTAGCTTTTACTGAAGGGGCCTAATCATCATTTCTGCAAATTGAATTGGACTGGACCGCATGATCTGTTTTTCAACATTTACGGTAAGATTCCTGAAATGCAATAAAATATTAAGAACATTTCCTTATTGCCAACAATCGTAAATTATTACCACCAATAGCAGATTCTAAGCAAATTGAAACTTATCAAGTTAGGGCAATTCTTCGATGTAAAATCCTGCAGATCTGCTGCTGATATCTTTTGATGCAAGTGAGGTACCATTATATCGTTAGCAGTGCCTGAATATTTTCCGAGCTCTTTCAAATTGTAGAATTCTTTTTCGTCATCAATGACAAACTTACTGTATCGGGCATAGATGGTCTCATTCGAAAATAATTTAATAAATATATACAATTCATGTGGTTGGGATTGTGTTAGCAAATGAATTTTCTCAAGCCCAAGAAAGAATTCTTCACGAAGATTCCCAAAGCCATGCTTATACTCTGACCACGTTCGATGAAAATCTAAACCATTCTCCTTACGCCTTTGTATAACAGTCCAACCAGCTCCAGCTTCAAGCAAGTTTGATTCACACGAAACTATCATTAATTGCCCTGTAGGAAGTCGAATCTCATGAAGATCCGTCGACTTTCCGAGACAGCTAGATGTTTCATTAGATTCTTTTATTTTTACAACTTCTGATTGCACATTACTAATATCTTTGCCTTTTGTAGTTAATTGAATCTCACATTGATCAATAAGTTTCTTTTGATATTGATTTTGGCTTTCACACGATTCACTCAACTTGATTTGCTGTGCTAGTTGCATGTCCCTAGACTTAATCAACTCATTTAAGTTCTTTATTTCAGCTGCTTGCGATTTAATTGTATGCTGCAGCTCGTTTAATTCTTGTGTCATTGATTGGACCGGGTTTATGTATTGTAGAAGTGGCTTCAAAACTTGATAGCAATAGGTACTGCATTGATCATCCAATTCTTTTGAGTAAACGGAGCACTGAATTGAGTTTGAACTTAGTATTCGTATATAGTCTATAATTTCATGAAGATATTTACCGAGCTATTCACTTGCTTAACAACTAACAATATTGACAATATACACGTATAAGTAGAAATATTCATTTTAATGACTTATTCGTTTATTTAATTTAATTCCGATTCGTGATACAACTAAACTGCAAATGAATGCTATTTATTTTGAAAAGCAGAATGAAAACATTTCTAAATGCATTTCCAATCTTTGATTGAATTGACTGTTTAAACTTTTGATAACCTTTAGTATAATTTTAATACGTAATCGGAAAGCGCGTTGCTTTTCTATATGTAATTAAATATTTTTCCACTTGGGTATATATTATTATATATATATTGAATGAAATAGTATATCAATACCAATTATAGATTTCGGTATAGTGCAGTATTTTTTCGGTATATTAATTTGGTATATTTTACGAATTATACCGCACTATTGCTGTTTTATTGAAAATGAATGCAATAATAAAGCTTTCAGTATAATTTAGTGTGTCTTCGGTATATTAATACGAATAATACCGCACTGTTGTGGTTTTATTTAAAATAAGTAGCGGGTATCTTACAGTCAAGCAAATTCGGCTCTATATACTACCTTTATTTTGTTATTAGTCTCAATAATTTTGAATTCTCAATAATTTTGAATTATTACGACCTGCTTTTTCAAATAGATAAGTAAATACAGAAATTGTGTTTAAATTTTGCATGCGTCGTAGTTGGATTCTTGGAAATAATTGTTACATCAATTTCAATTATTATTATCAATTTTAATAAGTTATTATTTATTTACAACAAGTATTTTACATTTTTCTAAGTACATTCAAATTGTTTGTAAATTATAGAATTGAAATTCGTTGCTAGAACTTGAAGTGCATTGCAAAGTGCTTAATATGCCAGACAGTGTGCCAAAAACTCGACTGTGTCATAAACTTTACATTTTCATTTAGGTTCACACACGCACACCCCTAACATTCATACATACACACACATGCACACACACTCATATGTGTACACTTTTGTGTATGTTATCTTGTTTGCTTGTGACCCGCTTGGCCAAACAAAAGCCAATTTTTCATAAATCTTTTCGTGTCTCGCACCGTAACCCGTGCCTCTTGCCGTGTGCCTTGCCACCATCTTGCCGCACCCCTTATCACAGTCAACACCCCCATTCCCGCAGCTACGTTGTTGCCCCCTGTGTATGCTAGCCATTTTACGGTTGCATTTTAACCTTTTTCTCTTGCAAAGAAAAAAAAAGAGAAAAAAAAGAAAATCGCTTTAAATTTAACGCTCTGTTGTGTGGCCATAAAAATGCTGGTTGCGCATACGCCCCGTTTGTTGTCTGCGCCCCAAAAGATACAAATTGCTGGCTCGTTATAATTATGACGTCGTTTTTACTGTTGTCAAGGGGCAGACAGAACAGCAACAGCAACAGCAGCAGCCGCAGCCGCAGCCCAAGCCACAGTCACAGTCACAACAACAATAACATGCCACAACATTTGTACGCTCGCATGTTAAGAAAAGTCTCTAAGCAAATCAATTCAAGTTCACGCTTCTTTCAATGGGCTTAAGAATTGCGGCGCGTGTGTGAATTTTTTCTTTGCTTTTGTTCTTTTGCTTTGCATTTGCTTTGCTTTACTTTTCGGCACTGCATTACTTTACTTTCGCTTCGTTCTGTGACTGCTTTTGTTAGCTCTTCGCACACACGTTGACTTTGCCTTCGTATGGGAAATGGAAATGGGAAATGGGAATGAGAATGCGAATGGAAATGCTGAAATGTTGGTGCTGTGGATGGATGCGATCCCAAAGTTGCTTCAGCTGTTTGTTGCCTTTTTGGTTTATTTGAATTTTATTTTATGTATGTGTGTGTGTGTGTGTGTTTTGTTTGGCCTCTCTTCACCATGCAGCGCCAACACTTTTCCAGCTGCCTCAATGTTATTTATGTGCATGTCTTTTATTATTTTGTATGCTTTTCTGAGGCAAACAGCGAATCCGGCAGAAAAACGCTGGCAAATCGCTCGTCTGACACGCGCGTGTTTAGCATAAGAATTCGCCATTGACTTTCCTCCTTCATTTGGGAATTGTAAATTTTTCTTTTGTTTCCCCAAAGGCACTGCGAATAACAACTTTACTTAGCTAATGAAGCGCCTAGCTGAAAACTCTTTCGCCCGCAAAGCGCCAAGAAATAAGTTTTGTTTTTTGCTAGCGAAATCGAAAATATTATCAGATTATAAATAACATTTCAGTCAGCTGAGATTAATTCAATTAATTTTATTAAATTGATTTCTATCGGAATTATGTGTTTTCCCCATGGACACATAAATAATGTCAGCAAAAGTCCAAATAACATATGAAATAAACGCAAAACGAACTATTTTTTTTTTTTAATTTTTAAATTGAGCGCAAAAGTTGATGGCGGATATTACAAAATTATTGCATCAGTGTTGGAGAAATGGAAAAATTGTTTGGCTGTCAACTAAAAAGTTGCGAAATTCTATTAAAATGGTTATCGATTTTGTTTGGAAGCGAAATTTAGTTCAGTGTAAATATAAAGTATACGCAACGTAGAACATATTAAATTAACCAGTTTCTTCAAACAATAAATTGAATAATATATTGAATAATATGTTCAACAGTATAGTGTTTTTAATTGCTTTCTAGGAACACAATAAATTGGGCAGTTATCTTTAAAATGTCAGTAAATTAAATTAAATTTGAGTGCATAAAATTATATACAAATACATATATTTAATATATTTAAATATTTTTATCATTTGTAAAATTTGTTTTTAGTTTTTTTAATTTAATTCTTTATTAATTTTAATATTTATTTTGTAATAGTTATTTATTTTAATTTTATATTTTTTATAAACGTAAATATTAAATTAATTAATTTAATTATTTCTTAAATTTGTATTTTATATATTAATTTATTTATTTAAGCATATTTCACTTATATTTATTTCTTTAAATGTATTAGTTTTTTAAATTTATTTTTTTAATAACTTGTTATTTTGATTTATTTATTTACAAAATTTTTATATTTCATTAAATGTAATTTTCAAATTATTAATTTTTATTTATTTTTGCGAAATTATAGCGATTGTATTTGATGGCATATACTTATTTAATATTTTTGTATCTTAATTTATTTATTAATTTATTTATTATTATTATTTATATTAAATTAATTTATTAAATTATTTTTTACATTTATTTTTTATATATTCATTTATTTATTTTAGTTCATTTAATTTATATTTAAATTATTATTATTATTTATATTAAACTTGTATGTATTTATATTTTTTTTTAAAATATTTTTTAATTTTTTTTTTTGCGAAATTGTGGCGATTGCATTTGCTGGCACACAATAGTTAACATAACTAACTTGCCCAACCTTTGTGTTCGGCTCGTTGTTGTGCTTTGTCCCTACAACTGTTCATTTGTACGTGTTATTCGCACGTTTGGCTGCTGCTTTATGGCTGCCTTTATTGTGTAGCCCCGACCACGACCACGACCGAGACCCAGTCGCAGTCCCAGATCCACTTGCCGACCCACATCCAGAGAGGAGAGGACACCTCCAACTCATCTGATACGCTGTGGCAACATCCTTCTAGTCAAGTTTATTTCTCTAGTTATGCATGTGTATCAAATGTCTGTGCGTGTTTAAGTGTGTGTTTCTTTTACACGCATGTTGTTGTGTGTGTTCGTGTGTGTGTTTGTGTGTTGTCGGCATTTGTTACTCGATATTATGGCAGCTATATAAAAGTACATTTATTGCGTATACATATACATATGTATATATACATATATGATAGGTATTTTTAGCATCGCTTGTGCGTTTTACGTGCGTAACGTGTTAAAATTAACACGAGGCGCCACAAGCAGCTGCCACATTGCGCATACGCCCCGTATGCGTGAGTGTGTGTGTGTTCTGCTTGATTAAATTGATTGAATTTGATTGCTGTCTGAGCCTGTTGCCTGTCTCCCGTTCCCGGTCTCCTCTGCTGCTCCTTTTGCACTTTGCAACACTGTTGCATATTTCATTGGCGTCTGCAAAAGCAATTAGTTATATGCTCAAAGTAGCTAACTTGCCTCCTGGCGGAGACACAGCTCAACTCTATGTGTGTCCCTGTGCATCCTCTCTCTATCTGACTCGTTCAACAGTTATGCAAATTTGCATAAGTCGTCACACACAGGCGGCAATTTCCACGAAAATGCAACGCAATTGAATTAATGAGTTGACTGAGAGCAACTCTTAGGAGATTGGGAAGGGAACAGAACCAAAAGAAAATGTTTTGAATACCTAATGTCTTTATAATGCGAAAGCGTGCAGATAGCGACCGAGATTGAGATACGGTTGCCAATTCAACTTCACTGCTTGCAGCTTGCTTTGCATCTCAAAGAAGCAACAACAACAACTAAAGTCGAGCTCAAGCGTTGAAAATTACAATTACAATGCCACTTTGGAGGTTCGGCAATAATGACTACTCAGAGTCTCTCATCTCAGTTCTCATCTCACATTTGCCTACTCGAATTCAATGTCTGGACTTGGTATTTGTGTGCATTGCTTCCGTCAGCGAGCTGTCTCATTAGCCAGGCCGCATGCATTCTGAGAGGTTTGTTATCTTTTGTTAAAAGCCAGCACACAATAACAAAATGCTAACAATAATAAATACGAAAACATCATCATCATCAACATGCTGCTGCTGCTGTTGCTAATGATGAGTCTGATTATGTTGCATTAAGCTGAGCTGAGCAATAGCCTCAACTAAGTTTCGCATTTCATAATCATAACAAGTGCAACAACAACAACAGAAGAAGCAGCAGCAGCAACAGCAGTAACTCAAGCAGCAGCAACTGTGGCAAACATCAACAATTCGCCCCACTGAAGCTGCCCGGAACAATGCCAAACTCACGACGACTCGTGGCAGGGAAGTCAGCCAAGTCAGCAGAGTCAGTTAACTCAGGAGAGAGACAGCCTTGGTTGCCCAGCTGACAACTAACATCGCTGAGCTGAGTAGAACAAAAGATTCTTGGCTATTCTAAGCAGCACACACTTTATAAATGAGCAACAACAAGCAGAATACTTTATACGTTACACTTGAGTGGGAGTCTTATTCTTTAGAGAGAATGTCAACTCTTTTTTTCTGCAAATTGTTGTAAAAAAATTCCTCAAATTTATTATATAAATACTTGTAAGGTCAACACAAATTTAGCTGCTTTACATTTTATTTTATTGTTCACAAAATTGTGATGTAAAAATAAATGTTACTTGCCTTATATAATATTCATTTATTCATTTTTGAGCTGTAATATTTCGTAAGGTCATGAGAGTTTCTTTCCTGGAACTCCTTCGAGACTCATAAAATTCACATATATTAAAAGATTACAGAATTACAGCTTGTTTGAGAATAAATCAAGAACTAAAAATATGTAGATTGTATATTTTTTCTGATAACGCTTTTGGCCTTCGGCACTTCAATCGATTTCAGTTCAAGTACGGTTCAATTAAGTTTCCAATTAATTTTTCGTCATTCGTCAAATAAATTATTAATATTTTATAAATTTTAGTCAAGATTAAGTGCTATTCATGAATTCATTAGTTTACATATTTTCTGTTTTTATTTTATTTTCTTATAATAATTCTTAACTTCTCAATTTCATTCTTCAAATTTCTGAAATATTTTCCAGCTGTAGCAAAAGAGAAGAGTGTTAACTACGCTGTCTATCTTTAAGAACTCATTGACTCTCTCTCATCTTTCTTAAATCACCTGCAGTATAAGCTGCATATCGAATTTCACATACCCTTTTTAGCTTCAGCTGCTGGGCATAATACTCGTAATGCATAATCTCAATGTGAAAGCCGCTTCAGGAAGCTGTTGAACAAGAACAAGGGCAGCGCATGCGCAACATGAGCTTGAGGAAGCATTGTTTTTGTGTTGTTGTTGTTGTTGCTGTTGCATCTCTAATGTTGTTGATAAGTATCTGAGCAACAACAACAACTCAAACTCGAAGGTGGGCAAAATACTACTTGAAAATTTTGCAACTTTTCAGCGCTTGATTTCCGCAAGAAAAGACAGAGTTCGCCTGCAGTATTGTGTGTGTGGCATCTATGTCTATGATCTGCTGTGATGTGGCAAGCGGAGAGTGAATGTAGGTTGCTCTAATGTGCTGTGACGCTATCGCTGCGCTTATCTCTCGACGCTGTCATAATACCAAGTCTCTCTCTTCTCTGTGCGCGCCTGCGAATGCGCTGCTCTAATCAATTTCAAATGCCGCTTTCAAACTAATCAGCATTTGGCAATCTCTTTGAAAATATTTTTCCATATGGCTGCTGCATCTGTGTGTCGAGATTAGCGACAGCAACAGCAGCAGCAACAATACCAAACTGTCAGCAGACAAACGCCAAACGTTTAGTTGCAATAATGTTGCTGGCAACATGTTGCCAAAGCGTAGACGCATAAATCAAAGGAGCACAGCGCAGCCTCAATGTTGCTATCAGCATGTTGCGCAATTCACTACAAATATAAATCACAAGTGCAGTTGTTGTTGTTGTTGTTATAGCCAGTCCAACCCAGTCGCGAGGCACATCAATTTTTATTGCCGCAGGTCATGAGCAGCCAATAAAGCGAGAAAGCCTTTTGCCAAATGCATTTTTTTGCCAGCGATACATTTATGAGCACATCAACTGATTTCCTATATAATACAAATACTAGAGAAGTCCACTCGTTCATCGATTTGCCATTTGCTCTTAGTGTCTACTATATATGTATGTTATATACACATATTTCGATGACCTGAGCCCAGCCCCCGGTGCGATTCATCACCATGATGATGATAATGATGATCATCATCATTAAGCGATGAGTGAGTGGGTAGTCTGTCTATCGTTTTGCTTTTGCTTGTCTATTAGCACACAGCACTCATCTCCTGCTCCGCCCCCTCTCAGTTCTCTCAGTTCCTCTAGTATACTTTTTATGTAGTCAATGTCGTGTGGCATTGTCAGTGTGTGTTTTCCCTAGTTGGCATTGCATTGTGCCATGAAATAAGTTGTTGGTTTTACTTCGTTTTTTTTTTGTCTATTTCTATTGCAACTTGGCCGCAATGCAACTGAGACATTTCGGATGTGTGTGTGTGCGTGTGTGTGCAGTTGAAATCCCAATCCCTGAGCCACAATATTGTGTACGTAGTGCTTGCCTTTCAGCCAGGACATTTAGTCTCTCAACTGTTCGGCACGTTCACGAATTTGAATTCAATTTCAGTTGCTCCCAGTGCGCACTCAGTCTCAGCCCCCTTCCAACTGACCTTTTAGGCAACTACAAAAAAATGAACTTGAAAATGTGTGTGTTCTGTTTAATGTTTTCTATATTTATATATATAATTATATATCGATCTGCACCATTTTTTTACAACTGTCCGTTCTTATCTTAAATATTAATAGTTTTGTTAATTGGTTTTCGCTTTTGGCTTTGTGTTTATTGTTTTTCAATTATGTGCGAGAATGTATGAAATATTTATTTATTTTATGCCAAATGCATTTAATGAGTCTTAACTAAATTATATGCAACATATTGTTATTTGGTTCTGTGATTCATTTGTGTGTTGCGGTTTATTAATTATAATTGCATTGCCCCGTTAATTGGCATAAATATTTAAAGATTTAATGCACGCTTTGTGTGTTGTTCGTATTTTCGCTTTAATTTATTCAAAAGCTATTAATGTGCTCAAACTATAGAAAATGTGTGTTTCATTTATACTACGAGCCAGATCGTGCGTTCTGTATCTGGCTTATATATCCATTATTATTCAACGCAATCACGCATGAAATGTCGCAATATGCTTTCGCAGTGCGCTACATTTAAAATTTTTCAGGCATATTAGTTCACAAATTAAGTTTAGTGTTCAAAAATATTTATTTTAGTACCCGCTATGCTTAGAATAGAAGCATTTTATAAGTTGTTGTGGGTTTAGATATATGTATATAGTATATTTTCAATTTGGTATATAAATATACCAAATACAGTCTTCAATATAATTTAGTATATTTTCGGTATATAAATTTGATACATTGATGAGGAGCATAACAAATTAAGTTTAATGTTTAAAAAAAATACTTTTCAACCCGCAAAGCTTAGAGTAGAAGCTTTTTATAAGTTGTTATGGGCTGTATGTCAGTCTGATATGTTTTCAACATAATAGTGTATAGATATACCAAATACAGTCTTTGGTATAATTTGGTATTTATTTGGTATATTGATGTGGATCATATTAGTTAGCAAATTAAGTATAATCTGGAATATTTTCAACGTAAGAGTATATCGATATACCAAATGCAGACCTCAGTATAATTTATTGGGTATATACATATCTGATATATTATTGAGGAGCATATTAGTTAGCAAATTAAGTTGAATGTATTGAGAATCTGGTATATTTTCAACGTAAGAGTATACCAAATACAGTCTTCAGTATGATATAATAATGACTGTAGCTTCTTAGCTCGTTTTAACCCAAATTCTTGCTGTTTGTTTAATTTATATATGTATTTTGAGGAATATTTTACACTTTAAGCTGCTTTAATCGATATGCCCGCTTTCAACTGTAGCGCATCAATCATTGCGATATGATCTGGCAATTTGTGTCCGCTGTCCATCTGTTTTGTGTCTCGTGCTCTTGACAATTTTGACATTTGTTGGGAATGTCTGTCAGACGAATTGCACAATTTTTTTAATGCATTTTTCACGCACATTTCTTTTTTTTTCTCCGCTTCGCAGGTGACAAGGAATTTATTTCATAAAAATTGCTGTAGAATAACAGTGTAACGACGATAATAACAATAGCATAAATAATTGGCAAGCGAGGAGAAGACATCGACAACGATAACGTTGTTGGAATTCGTAATAAGCCAAAGCTTTCGCCCATCGCCAATCATCGGCAGAAATCGTTTAGTGGGCCCCATTTTAAATTGTCAACACTTGGCATGATAAATGAAATAAATTTAAGCGAAAAAAACGGCGAATGCTAAAACGCTTAACCTACATTTCAGAAAGCAACTAATTAAACTGCCCGGCGTTGTGTGTTGTCAATAAATCAAGAACTTCTAAGCGAACTATGACACAATGAAATCCTCTGGTAATGCCGACGACATTCATAAATTAGTTCACGGACAACACACAAAAAATATGACAAAATACTCAGATACCTTTTCAGTTTCTTTTCAGCCTTCACAGTTCATTATTAATAGGCAAAGTGAGCTGCGGGTTTGTCGGGATGCCAAAGAGACAATTAATAAACAATTAGATGAAAGCAATGTCTCAACTTCTGTGCTGCTGTGTTGCAACAAGTGGTTGCCCCTCGAAATTGAAATTCAATGAAACTAATTCCGTAATACTCAAATTGTTGTCTAAACTATACATATAGACTATATAGACAGATGACTAATTTCGCTGTTAAAAATAAAGCGCCAAGTAAAATAGCCTAGGAAAATTGCCAAGAAAATTGGCACGCTTCTTATTTCATACGCACAGTCGACGAAACGAACAGAAAAACAACAAAAGTGAAACCGATGATATAATACACTCGGAAACCATTTATAATAGAAATATGTTGGATGGCGAGCTATTATTTATGAGCAAGATTTCAAACATTTATATATTTTGCATATACAAATTGTGTATTCATTCATTTAATAAATGAATGTAAGCTAATTTATAAGAATATTATTTGTTAAAGTATTCTTAAGATGATGTTTGTAATTGTAGTTCGGAATTTTATAATATAAAGCAATTTAGATTGTTTTTTTAAATTTTATGCCTATATACCAAATATAGTATTCGGTATATTTATGTATATTAATATTCTATATTTTTAAAATAATACCGCGTTGTTTTGCTTTTATTGAACTCACAGTCGAGTGTGATTTCTAACTTGCTTTTTAATAGTTATACACCATTTCTTTACACTACCAATTGCTTGACTAACTTATAGAACCCTTTGCTAGGGTATAGCACTTATTGTAGCCAAGAAATAAAAGCGTATACTGCGGAGACTTTGTGAGAGTGTGAACTAATTAACTAGCTGAATTATGGTGAAAAAAGCTTTAGACTGATCCAAACAAGCAATATAATATAGTAGCAGCAAATGTGATACTCAGATATATGTATATCTAAGTATTTCTGTGGTTTTTCCTTGTTCTTGTGCCAAATGACAAATCGTTGTGCATTTATTAAAAAAATTGAAAATAGAAAGTGACGAAATTGCCAAAACAAAAACACATATTGTGTAATTAATAATGCCAAAATAATGATTGTAAAATGTGAAAACAATTTTTAATGCTGCATTTGCCAAATTTTATTGTGGACATTTGAAATTTTCGTTGTGTGATTTCGTTAATCATATTCGCAGTTTTATAAACAATGTTGATATCATCGAGACCACAAACACATACATATAGTATATTTAGAATTTATTTTTAATGGCTTTTTTTTACGACTGGGAAAATGTTGTGTACCGAAACACGTCGGCAGAAGAGGCCCGCGGAAAAGAAGGCATTAAAATAAAAATAAAAGTAAAAATACAAATTAAAATTAAAGCAACTGCAGGGCAGTCCATTAAAGTGGTCCAACACCCTGGGAACAAGCTTTAATGATCTACTCGAGGCAACACCAATAAAAAAAGAAGCTGAAGCTGAAAACAAAAAAAACTGGTAAATGTTGGCAAAGACTTTGGCAATCGAGAGATTGTTGAGGAGGGGTCCAACATGGATGGAAGCCGTAAAATAAATAACTCTGTGGCACATGGGCGCCTCAGAGTTAATGAGGAGCGTTCTTCCCCCATTCTCCCCCCTACCAAACTTCATCTGGCTGACTGACTGACTTGACTGAGATGTGAACTTCCGCAGGAAATGCAAATAAACAAAAAAAAAAAAAAAACTCAGTCTCCGACTAGGAAAGTCTGGCGGACTAAAAGTTCCGCCAAGCACATTTTTGTTGGCCACTTTGAATTGATTTTTATGGGCAAGCTCGTAAGTATTTGATATTTATGCACGCCCGCAATTTGTATACGCATTATAATCTACACAAATAGCGTCGAGTACATGACAGCTCCCCAAGTTGGGGCTGCTTCTGGTGCTCTGTTCTGTTTGCCTGCTTGTTTATGTAAATGGATAGTGGAGGGGGCCACACACGAAGCCTCAAAAGCCTGAAACCGTTGTCCAAAAAAACAGTACGTTTACATTTCAACTGCAAAAGCGGATGCCTTTAAATGCACCAACCTTTGAAAATAAACATTAAAAATATATATGTATAAATGTAAAGAAAAATGAGGGAAAAAACACACACACTTAAGGATTGAGAGATCGGGAGTTTTTCAGCCAAGCGCTCGCTCTTAACGCTTATTTTGCTCGTCACTGCAACTTGATTATGCTTTATGGCCAGGCTAAAAAGCTACTGGACCATGCCCAGAGGGGCGCATCCCCGCATCCCCCAGAGTGGTTAAGTCCCGCCCATGGACCGTAGCCACGCCCTCGTCTCCCACTGCACAACTTTTTCACTGTCCCAATTTATGAATTCATTTTTTTCATTTCACTTCTTTGCCTTTCGGCTGCTTATTTTCCCTCCATGTCTGTGTGTGTGTGTATGTGTGTGTGTGTGAGTGGGGACTGGACGTTGGCTTTTCTCATTTTAATGCGCAAACATTAACAGCCAAGAGTTTTGGCTTTATTATTGCTCATTTGCACAGCCCGTGTCCCGAGTTAAGTTAATAACAACATGTTGTAAATTTCATTTGTGCAAATAAAGAGAGCGAAAGAAAATCCCTTTAGCAGCGCCATCTATGGTCACTTGTTGGCAATATGCCACTTAAGTTTAAAGTAGTATTTTTTAATGTTATATCATTAAATCTTTTTGTCGTTTCATGTTCTGATTTACTTTTGCTTAATTGTTATCGCAAATGCACGAGTTGAATTAAATTTGTTTGTAAATTCCATTTGTGCAAATAAAAAGCGCATTCCTATTAAGCAGCGCCATCTATGGTCCGTTTTTGGCTTCATACCATTAAATCTTTTCTCTGATTTACTTTTGCTTAATTGTTATAACAAATTTCAGTTAAGCAGTAAGTTAAATGAAGATGCCAGCAAACCAGCCAAATGCAATGAAAAAACAAATGAAAAACTTTCAGTTCTTTTCCGTCAAGACTTAAGTTTTTCATTTGTTTTGTTTGTCTGCCATTTTTGGCACTTTTTCAGTCTTCATTCCTTTTGTTTTTTTTGTTGTTTTCACTCAAGTTTTGAGTACCTTTTTTTTGTCGAGTGTGTTTTCGGCAGGTTCATGAAAATTCAATAAGTTTTTCAGCTAAATGAATTTGGCTTTTAATGCATACACTTCTCTTCTTTTTCTTTTTGCGCTTTTCAATGTGTTTTCCACAATTTTTTTTGTTCTTTGTTTTTGCTGTTTTGGCTTTTGTTAATGTTGGGCATCATAAGTTTTAATTAGCCGCATTTTATGCGAGTCCATTTAAACCAACAGCAAGCAAAAGAAACTGGAACAGGAATAGGAACAACAACGAACAAGGAGTCCAACAACAGCGATAAGCCATTAAAATTGCAAAGGAAAAATCATCCTTGAATAGCTTTAAGGGACGTGTATTTTTAGCACAGAGTGTGAGAAAATCAATTAGCCTAAACTTAGCAATCGACTCGATTCTCAACTCTCGTCTGTCGTAGTCAAGCCTACCCTTAACTCTATGGCTTTATATGTATGGGTAGGGAATGGGGAACGAGTCACAATTCAGTTCATATCTGGTTGCACGCTGCGCTTCCGTTCGTCGTACGTTTCCGTTTCCGTTTGCTGTCCCTCGCTGGCCCCTCAGTCCATCTGAATACCCCGAGCCTTGGGCAAATATTGAAACAACTGATTAGTTTGAGTGAGTTGCAATTGTTGTGTGAGTTACGATGTGTGTACAAGGACTTAGCTCTACTCTGGCCACATCTGAGACAATAGCTCAATTTGGTATTATTGCACTCGATACAATATTGCAATATTGAGATATTCATGGCATTTAATTGATTTAATAGTACAAGCAAAATACCTTTTGCAATGCATGTCAATTGCGTTCGGACTACGAAATTCCTCTTCCAAATGCATGATATCTATACAATTGTGGTTACGAGTACATTGATGAATTATTTACCAAATAAATGTAAGAGTGAGGAAAGAGTTGTTGTCCAAAAGTGCACTATGATATTTGAAAGATGTGTTTATAGACTGTGATGCTTTTGAAGTAGTTTAATACTCTGCAGCTTAGTTTACAAAATAATTTTATATGTTTATTAAATTTCTAATTAGATTGCTGTCATTATTATAGTTCATTGGTAAATTTACTCGTAATAAATTAAGTGAGGGGAATGGAAATCGATTTTGTCATTTTACAAAACATTATTGAAATTGTTGATATGAATCTATTGACTATTAATTTAATTACTTGGTTCAATGCATCGCATAAATATATTCTAATAAAGTAATAAATCAATTTGAATAATTGATGACAATATTAAGCTACATTTTTTGTGAATTCAATTAAACATATAATTTCTAATTAAATTTGCTGTAAGTGCCAATCTTTTTATTATCATATTATTATTATTTTATTTCTTTTGAAATTAAAAACAATGCGGTTTAGCGTTAAAATATACCAGTTTTAACTATACATTGGTATATTTAAGTATTTTTTTGGATTTTTATTTGTAATTAGTATTAACAAGTTTGTTGACGATTTTTCCCACACCTTAAGCCAAATGTAGCTGTTGGTATATTTTAGTATTTTTTGGGTATTAATTTGCAACTATTGCAGTATTAACAAGTTTGTTTAGGACTATTGGTATATTTTACTTTTTTCGGTATATTTATTTAGTATATTTTGAATATAATACTGCATTGCTTTTAAAGTAACATTTCTCACTTGTTTGTATTTGTCTATTACTGTCAAATGTATTTAGCATATTTATTTCTTAAATTAGCAGCAAGTTGAGTTTAACTTTCTAAGAAATGATTTCCCACACACTCCCATAAAGTTGTTCTATCGAAATTCTAATTTACTGAAGCAATTTAAATTTGTTGACAATTTCACTTAATATTATAATTATATTGGCAATGCAAATGGAATCAACTCAGTTTTCAATTGGCCCCAGCTGCAGTGGCTTTGACACGTTTTAGTCATAGAATTCGAGATGTTTGAGTGTTTGAATGTTTGAGTGTTTGGGTAACAGCCAAATACGAAAACGAATACGAATACGAATACGAGTCGAGAGTTCGAGTATCTACTTTAGTATGTATAGAGATACTGGACTATATAAATGTCAACCGAAAACTTAAATGGCATGCGAGTCACAGACGTTTTCCTAATGGAATCACAATTTCCCCACACACACCCATACTCACACACATACCTATACATATATAAAGTCAGTACACACACATATGTATATGAAAGTTAAACCAGAATTTCTGTATTTTATTGTTGTTGTTGTTGTTGTTGCCCAACTTAACTGCAAAAGTTGAGCGAAAATAAAGCGACCTCTGCTCCGGACGGTGGGCGTGGCAACCAATAGATAGCATGTAAGAGGGAGAGAGAGGGGGGAGAGAGAGGGAGGGAAAAGAGCGTGGGCGGCAGAGAAATTTGGCCAAATTGAACTTAATCAAATTGAAAGAACGTCGAGCAACATTTGAGCATTTTGCACGCTTCGTTTTGTTTCTGGTGCGCCGCCAACTTGGCCAGACATTTTGGCCCTAATGGCAAGTAGGGTCGTCTGTAGAGGGGAGGGGGAGGGGGAGGCGACAGATAGGCAAGTGAGCATGAAAACTGTAATGACGAATTGTTTGTTCTTCAAATACCCTGTGAGTAAATGTGACAAAATGGTTGCTTTGACTATAAGAATATTCTCGCTACAAAAGTGTTTGTTTAATTGTCAGTTTTATGGCCGATAAACTTGTTTAAGCTCAGGCACTATAAAAGACTCGTTATTGTTTATTTACGTTTGGGAGGGATTTAGTTGGGCTCTAAAACCTTTGCTAAGTACACGGCTTAAATGATGTTCAAGTCCTTGGCTTACACCTGCGGCAGCTGCTGCTCGACTGTAAACTGATTAGGTTGCTTCCTCGTGTAAACAAAACTCTTTTCTAATTGCATTCGAGTGCAATTTATAGTTGAGAGGATTCTATGCTAAACTGACCTACAAATTATGCAGTGCGAAAAGAGCTGCAAAGCCTCCTTTTGCTGCTTGCTGCTGGCTGCTTCATCTTCATTCTCAATTCAGTTGGCAACTAATTGAGTTGTTGCCACTGCAGTTGCAGTTGCAGGTGCAACAACAACAACAACAATAATGCCACTCAATTAAGTGACTATAAAGACTAAAGGAATCCAAAAAGCCAAAGCCAGCATCTTGGCTGCAATTTGAATAAGCGCTAAAATACATTTCACGTGACCTAATTAATCGAAGAGAGAGAGAGAGAGACAGAGACTAAGAGAGTGAAAGAGAGAGATAAAGCGACGCTACAAAGTCGCATTAAACGTTTTAATTACAAATTGCTGCAGCAACAATAAGAGTTAGCTGCATTGTCTCTCAGTTTGCCACTTCCGCTGCTAACAAGCGTATCCTTGTTGTCCTTTGTCGTGTTTTGTGCTCTGCAGCATCCGGCTGTCTCTCAGAAGCACCTTTAAGAACCTTCAACTCGACAACCTGTTCACAACACACAGCACACACACAAAAGAAAAACAAACAATCGCGCAATATACTATATATAAAATATAGTATATATATAGTATTTTTTATACCCGCTACCCATAGGGTAGAAGGGTATTATAACTTTGTGCCGGCAGGAAATGTATGTAACAGGTAGAAGGAGGCATCTCCGACCCTATAAAGTATATATATTCTTGATCAGCGTCAACAGCCGAGACGATATAGCCATGTCCGTCTGTCCGTCTGTCCGTCTGTGTGTCTGTGTGTCTGTCCGTCTGTCCGTATGAACACCTAGATCTCAGAGACTATAAGAGATAGAGCTATAATTTTTTTTCGACAGCATTTGTTATGTTTGCACGCAGATCAAGTTTGTTTCAAATTTTTGCCACGCCCACTTCCGCCCCCGCAAATCAAAAAAATCGAATAACAAGCATAATTTTAAAGCTAGAGCTACGAATTTTGGTATATACAATAAGTACTGTAGTAGTTATGATTCCTGAAAATTTGGTTGCGAGCAGATAAAAATTGTGGAAGTTGTTAAAGAAATACTTTTGTATGGGCAAAAACGCCTACTTACTAGGGGTCTTAGTTGCTTTGGCTGACAATCTGGTACATTGCGCCGTCTATGGTATATTTTGAATGGTGTGCTGTATCGATATACCAAACATACCATTTGGTATATTTTTAGTATTTTTTTAGTATTTTCGGTATATTTTGAAATAATACCGCAATATTTTGCCCCTATTAAAAATGGGTAGCGGGTATCTCACAGTCGAGCACACTCGACTGTAACTTTCTTACTTGTTTACTCTTACGTTTTTTTTTTTTATTATTCAAACGCATTTTTCACTATCTCTTTCGCTCTCTCTTTGGCGGTTCGGACTGTTTGTAAATTGAGTGTTAACCCATCCACAAGCCAAATACTGTGGTTGATGACCAACAGCACTTACAAACTGGGTTAACTGGGTCACCCACCACACACACACACACACACACTGCACAAAGCGAAACGCACACAGATTATGCCAGATGGACATATAGCATACATATACATATACAACATACATATTTGTGGCCATGCAATATCTCTGTGCAATATCTGTGCCAACCATTAGCCTAGGCGGGCAGATCATCTTTTAAGACTGTAATTACTCAGACTGTTGGCACGTGTCGTGCATGAAAGAGAGAGAAACCATCACCAAAAAGCTGAACAGTTTGCAGATATCTTTTTTCAGTGTGCGCGCCATTAAATAGCTGCCATTAAATATTTAGTAAGTGTTCTTGTGACTAAGCTTCGTTGTTGTTATTGTACCTTTGAATCTGTGGCACTTGTAACAGCCTTAATAACTATGATTTTCACTTGATATTTTGGTTACTTACAGATAAGACTCTTTTATGTATGATGGCTTTTTTGAAATACAAAATAATTATATATATTTTAAGGCTGACTATTAAATATCTACAACTAAGATAGTTGCGTGATTTTCCCTTGAAATTTTGATGGCTAAAAAGTCAAATTTTGATGACAATAAAGAATTAATTGAAATGCCACAACATTTATATAACAGTTTAACTGAAAGTTCATGAAAATGTATGTATAAATATCGACTGAGAATTGTTTGAAAACTTTTAATTATCTATTTTAAATTGTGTTATATTTGCTAAGCTTTCAGAAAATATGTCATCAGCTAAGCATTCCTGATTGTTTGTTTAGTATGTGTTCTGATTTTATAAAAGAATTTTACGAATTAGGCATTATTTTTGTTTCAATTTAACTAAATTCAATTACTAATATTTTAGTATCCTCCTCTGTTGGTGAAGTTTTATTGTTTTGTTAGACAATCTGACATATGATATTTTATATACAGTCATATATCATGTCATATATTGCTATCGGTCTATTTTTCAGTATTTTTGGTATATTTTAACAATAAAAAACAAATCAGCTAAGCATTCGTTTAATATGTGCTCTGATTTTATGGAAGAATTTGACAAATTAGGCAATTGTTTTATTTCAATTAAACTAAATTAAATTACTAATTTCTCAAAACATCAGATTGTCAGATTTTTGTTGTTTTATTAGACAATATTTTATTCTACATGGTTCTACATGGCTTGATACATTTTCAGTATTTTTGGTATATTAATTCGGTATATTTCAACTACAAAACCGCTCGCGCTGTTTTGGTTTTATTGAAAATGGTTAAAGGATATCTCATAGCCGGATTCACTCGGCAAGCATTAGCATTACTTTTTCCTAAATAAAATAAAAATAAATTGTATAAATACTATTAAATATTTAGCGTATGCATATTTAAGCTATGGAAACAACTGTTCCACCTCACAAAAAAACCGGGTTTACTTTGCCATATTGAGTACTATAAACTAAACAATTTAAATTTACTTTAGCAAATGTGGCAAATGTGTTCATAAATGTTCACAATAATTTTCGAATTGCTATTTTAATGTGTTATTCCAGCAAATTCAATAGCACAGCTTCTCATAAATAAGTCAAGTAATAATAAAAGTAAAATATTTAAGATACTCGAACATTTTCCTCAGCTATGATATAAGCTCACTGTTGGGGATTTAGTTGCCCAAAATATGTTAACTCTCACACTTGACGACAAGTTTTGAATATTTAATAAGCGTGTGATGCAATTAGGATTGAGTTAGTTGCTGCCATAATTCTCTGAAAGTTCTGGGCAAATTTGATTAATGAAGTCCGCCCCAGCTCAATATTTGTTCACTAATCGCTCCGAAACTGGGCTATTTCAGTTGCATAAATTGTTTTCACAGCTTGTTAGATGAGAGAGCGAGTAAGAGAACATACGATATGTATTTGCAGTTTATTCATGTGTATTTTGGCGTGCAACTTGCAACGTGCAAATGCAACGCAGTTGCAAGTGCTCCAAATTGGCCATGCGACATGTGGCTTGTGTCATGCTCCTAAACATGCCAACCAAATCGATGCGCCTAATTGGCTTTGACCAATTCAGGCGAACCGAAAGCCTGCACTTCCATGACTATATATATTTCTCTATCTCTCTCTCTCTCTCTGTGTGTGTGTGTGTGCTGAACAACAACTGCAACATTTATTAATATGCGTGGGCTGATGCCGCACGACAAATAAACGCAACAACTTCATTAGCGCAAATGTTGTTCCCGTTTGCCGACTGATTGACTGATTATGGTCAAGTGTTCGTCGTTGTTTTGCCAATTCCCCCAACTTCTCTTCTCTTCTCTTGGCAAATTAACTGCATAGTGCATAAAGTGTCTGTTGCTTTTGTTGTTGCAGTTTTGTATTAATTATCGAGCTCGCAACTCGAAAATATTTATTTATTATGCACTCGCCGTCGTTCGCATTTATTTTTGGCTCGTTTTCGGATTCGAATTCTTGTAATTTTTATTGAAGCTGAAGCTCCATGCTAGCAAAATGTTTCGTAGTTTTTCTTTTCGTTTTGCTTAATTGCGCGTGTTGCACGCGGCGTATGCGTTATATTCGCCATGCATTACACATACGCACTGTTGTTGTATGGAGATGAAGGCAACGACGCCGCGTTCGCTCGAAAATCAACAAGCAAATATTTTGCCAACCCAGGCAACACACACACACACACATACGCACACACACACTCGTTTTGTGCATGTATCAAATGTTGGAATTTTCTTCAATATTTTTGTGTTGTTGCTGTTGCTGCGTTTTCTTTCTTTTTGGTTTTTCCTAACCCGACAGAAATGTTGGCTATTTTTCGTGTTGTCCCGCTGCTTGTTTTAGTTTCGTTCAACAACAAAAAATTGTGCCATTTGTTCGTAAGCTAAAGGGTTGCTTTCCGTTTTGGCCAGTTAACCAATTTCCCAGCCAGCAAGAGAGAAAGAGCGAGATAGACACATAAAATATGCGTATGTGTGGGCTTACCTAAAAATAGAAGAAGAGATAACAATTGATTAGATTAGTTATTCAGAGATGAATTTCTATTGTTAGACTAGGCTTATACGTATTGTCGCAGACAATAAATTTAGCTTTTGTTCTGCCGCATGACAATTGAGTGTTTGCATTTTATTTCAATTAGATTGCACTTCACTTTGACCCATCAACTTGATGACTCGAATAAATGTGCATTAATTTAATTTATTTCTTTCTTTCCTTTTTTTTTTGTGTATGTGGTTTTTGCTGTTCTGCTGTCACTTTGGCAAACAACAAATTCAAATTAAGCGCTGCCAACGTTGAGATTCTATTTCGTTCCGTTGCAGCGAGTAAATATACAACAAATGACTTTGCGCTGCCGAAACGAAAAAAAAAGAAACAATGCAAAAATCTCTGACAACTCGAAAATGTCGCGACTTTCGCACAGGATTAGCGTATAGAGTCTGAAGTGTTTGCGAAGGGAAGTAGAGAAAAGCTGACAAAGGCAAGAAAACTGTAGCAGCAGCTGCACAAAGGCAAATAAGTGAAGCTAACAAAAATAAACGAGAAAAGAAGCGCAACAAAAAAAAAGATGCAACCCAAGCGAAGCATTAACAAGTAAGAAAGCTACAGATGAGTGTACTCGACTGTGAGATACCCGCTACACATTTCGAGTAAATGCAGTATTCATTTTTTGTACCGAATTAATATGCCGCAAAAATACTGAAAATGTACTAAAAGTTGTAGTATAAATATTTATATACTTAGTACCACCAATAAAAATATTACTAACAAATAATAATACTAAAAATATACCAAATGTTGTATTTAGTATAATGATGTAGTACTACTACTAAAAAAATACTAATAAATAACAATACTAAAAATATACCAAAGGTTATATTTGGTATATAGGTATAGAACTACATTCAAAATATACCATAGAGTGCAAAATATACCAGATTATCAGGCAAAGCAACTAAGACCCGTAGTAAGTTTTAATATCCTTCTACCCTAATGTGAGTAACTCTTAAATATCCTGCAAGCTATGTACAATAAAAGTTATCTGAAAAGTATGCTAGAGTAACAGTAAAACACCCTCTTTCTTGCCTTGTGCTTACGGGGTATGCAACAAACAGTGGAAATTCCATTGCACATATTTCAATTTTGTTACATTTTTGTGTTCTATTGTAGCTGCTTGTTTATGGCTTATACGCATTGTGTGCACTCTTTGTGACTTTCTCTCCGTGAGTGCATTTTTCCACTCTACTACTATATGTAACTGTCACCTACAAAAAATGAAATGCAAATCTGTGCTAGCTTAAAGTTGGGTTTGTCTTTTGCCCTTTTACAATTCAATTAACTATCAATTTAATGGTTCGGTGCGTATTTGTCGATATGTTAATTTAATAAATAGGTGCAAAGTCGACTGGAAGGTGAAATAAATTTGACATCAAATTAGGTACGAAATTGTTGACAAAATTACCGAAAATGCTAATTGCAAAAGGCCATAAACCACAGAGTTCGATATAAAAATTGAAATTTACATTTGATGCTCGTTTTGATTTCAATTTCAATTTTTTTTTTTGTAATTTGCGTAGGAAATGAGAAAGTACCAATGCGTTCAATTTGCATAAACAGACGGACTGATGGTCGTTTTATTGTGTTTTTTTTTCGGGGGTTTGTTGGGGGGATTGAAATACCATAAAGCAAACCAAGAAGCGCCTAAAACTCCCCAAAATGTTTATATATAGCCGGCTCACATTTATTTTGAATGATTTATGGAATGAAAACGGTGGCAATATGTGCCGGAAATTTGTGCGTATTTCGGTTTTCTCGTCTTCTTTTTTTTTTTGATAGCATTTCAAACATATTAAATACACATTAATTTTCTATGCCAGCAGCATTGATACCTCTCGCTATCCCTCTCGCTCCCATTGCGATTTACGCCCATATCTTGACAGCTCTAAGCTGGCAGAAATTGTTGTCATTTTTATTGCTTGGAGTTGACATTTTTGGGTTTGGCCATTCTGCTTTACAGCAAAACAAGAAGGAAAAAACGAAATTGTTTTGTAAGGATGGCAAGCAAATTCAGATAAATGAATACCCATAAGTACTTTGAAAATGCCATTAAACTGAATATGAATGAATTGCTTGATTTCAAATACAACAGAATACACACAAATGCACACATACACATATAACAAGCAGCGAAGAGTGCATATGTTGCCTACTCGCTTGCACTTCTGCTACTTCAATTTGTAGCAACAAGCATGTGAGAGCCCTTAAGCCATGCAGTTATGGCGCTCTCACTCTGACCTGTGCATACTTAATGAAAAGTAATTTGAGTGCGTTAGTAATATGTGTAGTGCAGCTTTTGATGTTGTCTTCAGCTTTTGTCTGTCCATCTCCTCGAGCCTTGCTTTCAAGCTTTTGTCTGGCTGCAAGCATCGCTCTCCCTCTTTGATCAATGCAGTACGCCATGTTGATGTTGCTCCTTACTCACTCGCTGTTTAAGCTAGGCTTTGCCGCACCTCGTTCTAATGTTTCAAAAAGTTTCCCATGCGTCAGCTTTTGACAGTCCATCGTCTTAGGTAAAATACTTAAAAATTTCAAAGCTGCTACCGGAATTAATGAACATTTTTATTACTTGTATTGTTCACACTTCCATACGCACATAAATTAAGAATTTAAAAAAATGTTCACGCCCCGTTTAAGAATCGCTTTAGCAACCCAAACAAAAAACCTAATATAAATTGTACAAATTTCAAACTTAAACCATAAAATATGTTTTTATGACTTTTGGCCAAGTATTTAAGCCCGCGAAATATGGCAGCATTATAATTGCAAACACACACGCACAACAATTTCAATTTAGCATGCAAAATTCCTTTCGCCCATAAAACCCAGTCGCATAAAATGAGCTTTTTTTTCGCTTTTTTTGGGTGTGCTTGAACCGAAAAAATTAGTGACAGCTCTGGAGTGAAAGGAAGGAGGGGCAAAAGAGAGTTTGCGGTAGCGGGTGTGTAGCCAAAGGTGGTGAATGTCTCGCCGAGCGAAAAACTGAAAACAAGCTCAAAATGCTAAAAGAGTAACACAAAAAATAACACGCTAAAATAACCCTAAACGCAAATCAAATATTCAGTTCGTGAAAGAAAAAGACCGTAAACCTGTAAACAATCTTATGGCATCAACAGTTAAATCGAAAAGCCATATAAAAAAAAACACAAACACACAACATCAAAGTTTATGCGCATGGCATGCGAAATTCAAGATCATGTTCATAACAAAATAAAACACAGACAAAAAACTATGGCAAAGGCGACAACTTTTTTTTTTACATTCTTCTTTTTGAAACCAGAACTGAGACAAGACCACAAAATATTTAGAGAAAGAGCGAAAGAGAGAGAAAGAGAGAGAGCGATTGTCGTGATAAGCGATCACGCATGAAAATTGAAGACAATGACATGCTGACAAAACTGCAAAATGGAAGTATCGACCAAAGCATACGCTGTAAATATTTATATTCTATACTACCCCTTAACAACTTTTACAGGGTATACGCAGCTAACAAATCACAATGAATAAAAGTTACCCAGCGCCAAGACAAAGTTTGCATGCGTAAAATAAATCCCGCCGGTGGCCAACATAAATTTAAATACATCCAAGTATTTAGGGAATACCGAAACAGGAAAAATACTTATGAAATTAATCATACTAACACACAGATCACATAATACTCAACAAACCTGTTGACATACCAAAAAATAATACTCTTCCGTCTAGAACTTCGCAACTGTCGCTTGACAGGTTTTTTTTTTATTTTTTGTTTTATCTTCAAAGCTTGCCCAAAATACGCATAAGGTAAGGGAAATAGTTATTTTAGGGCAGACTGTAAAAGAAACAAAACAAAATAAATGCAAAACGCGTTTTTGGCTTACGAGGCGAGGCGTCAAAGTATTTTTTTCTTAATTAATCCATAGAAGTGGCCCATAAAAACGTCGAAAGAAAAAAATAAAGTTTAACAGAAATTAATCAAAGTGGCAAAGTTGCTGTCTGGGTGTCTTGATGACTTCGTCTGTGCTCTTCAACTGTCAGCATGGGTCCACTTGATGAGTTTGGTTCATTGAATTAATGATGTAATACTACATTACCAAAAAAATAAAAAGAAACAGGTGAGGAGACGAGCGGGGGAGGCAGTCACATTATAAATTCCATGACGAGAGCGCAATGAAAAATGTTATAAATATGCAAAATGACGCGCAACGTTGCTGCTAATAATCATCGCGATGATGATGGTGATGATGATGAAGATGATGTTGGCGACAGCTGTCGTATTTATTTAAATGACTAACTTGGCCAACAAGCAAAGTGTCTCTTTTTATTTTTGTTGTCTTTTGAGTGGAAAATCGGCATTGTTTATCAGCGCTGTGTTTATCTTATCAATGCATGAGGTTGCCCAACTCTTTCTCCACATCAGTCAAGACAGTTGCCAACAAGAAGAAGTTTCTCTCTCTCTCTCTTTCTGTGTCTTATCAAAAGCTAACATCAAGCGCAGAGCAAACTAAATGAGTCCAGAGCACTCGAAACTGAGCAACAATGACCCAGAAAGATTTACGAGTATTCAATTAACAATAAATTAAGTGTTGCAAAAACGCGCAAAACAGCAACAACAACAGCAACAGCAACAACAAAACCAAAATTAATTAATTAGCTTAGATAACATGGCTTTTGTGGCACAACTTTATTTGAGGATTCAGTCGATAATCGTTAAGTTTTATTACGCTAAGATAATCAAGCAAACGGAAACGAAATTTATTCGTGGCTAGAGCGAGTTCTAGAATCGACGATTACATGCTGTTTTCTCGCAGTGTAATTGAAAGCCACAAATCATGGCACGGCTTTCGGATTTTTGTTATTACAGCGAATACCTTCAACTTGTATGCTTGAACTTTGATTCGTTTATAAAACAAAGAGAGCTGCGAGTGAGTTCCCCGAATGACACTTCAGTTTAACGAACTTCAGATACGCGACATTATTACAGCCAGACGCCAAGTACGAAAAAAAAAAGAAAAGAAAAAAAACCAAACCACAAATTGTCAAAGTCAGCATAAAGCAAAATTATGAAGAGACCCTAAAAAAGGCACGGCATCAGAGAACTGAGAACTGAACTGAGGGACTCATAATTACCAAGAGCGAAGACAGAAAAAAATACACGAGAATTTCAATTGAAATTGGCCAACGGTGTTGCGGTTGATTAATAAGAAAACTTCCACAAATGGCTCCCCAAACGGTCAGCTTTTGTTTTCTTCCCCCTTTTGTGAATAAAGTTTAGCTCAACTGCAATTGCAACTCTCTCTCTCTGCTGGGAGTCCTCTAAAAGTCTTAATTAAGCGCATGAAACACAAACAGAGAACAGCAAACACAAAATGCCAAGTTCAAGTTTAGATGCAAAGCAAACGGGACGTATGCGTAATATGTGTAGCACGATGAGGAGAAGTTTTGTGCATTTAAATGTCAAGTTGTGCTAACCCTTTTACGCTTGGCTAATGATTGTAGGGTATTGGAGTGCAAACACTTGGTCCATTGGCTTTCGCTCTTTTCACAGCCCAACCTTTTGCCTTGGCTTCCAGTTTGATTTATTTGTATTTGTGCCCCGCGTGGGCTGAGAGAGAGACAGAGAGGTAAAAGGTCAAGGACGCGTCGAGAGGCCAAGCTAAAGAGCATCAGGAAATGTTATATGAACAGTCCCCAGACTGGGGACTGCGACTGAGACTGAGACTGAGACGGACACTTGGCGATAATCAAATGGCGTCAATTGCCAGGGGAATCGATTAGATTTCAGCTATTTATAAGGCACATCACTTTCATTTTGTTGTCGTCGTCGCGTCGCCAGTTGTTGCTCAATCAAACGCATCGGAACACAAATATCTCAACAACAACAACGAATAACAAACAACGTTCAGCACACATTAATGTCAACGTTAATGTCAACAATTTGCAATGCATCAAACAGCAGATTGGCAAAACACGGACTCAGCGAAAAAGAGAGAGAGTTACTATATAGAGAGAAAGAGAAAAACAGATAGAGAGAGAGAGAGAAGTCAGCGCCTGCAGCCAACCATCCAAATTGACATCCAGCTGCAAATGGAAATTCGTATCATTTTCGATTCATACTCGTGCCTCTTAATGACACGCAGTTTGTTTCAAATTAATTTTTATGTCAGTATTTTATGTGATTTACTGCAATTTGCGGCGCACTCGTATAATTATCACAATTTCAACCAACAAAAAGTAAAAAAGAAAAATATAAAAGGAGCGTTTTTTTTTTATTCATTTCCAGTGCTAATTATCGCTGCACATTAAAATCAGTTTCAATAACCAATGATACGCTCAAGTTATTGATGGAATTCGATTTGCACAACACGTTTAATTCTCCAGTTGGCTTTTATATAATAATCAGGCTCAGTTTGCAACAGCCTATTTTTTGGATGGCTGGTGAAAGCACTTTTAAACTTAGGAATTAATTAAGCTATTAAAACGAATTTATTCACGCGAAACTTTGACCGAAGCGAATACTTAAAACCAGATAAAGTTCGATTTTAAATATGAGCTATTTTTATACTTTTCAAAATTTGAACAGCATAAATATGACTTAATTTTTTGATTTAAGTAAAATTTTTTGCTTATTTTATTTATCATATTTTATTAAATCCTTATTTTCTAAACCTTCTTTAAAAAAAACTGCTTCTATTTTTGAAAGAGGAATGAGAATATTTCGATGATTAATTCTAAAACATTCCTGAAAATTTTTTGTATAATTACTTAAATGATAATTTCTGTTATAAACTTAGGAATTAATGAAGCGATTAAAATGAATTATTCACACGTAACTTTGACCGAAGCGAACACTTAAAATCAGATAAAGTTCGATTTTAAATTTGAGCTATTTTTATACTTTTCGAAATTTGAACAGCATAAATATGATTTAATTTTTTTTTTATTAATTTATTAAGCTAATATTTTCTATGCCTTCTTTTAAAAGAACTTTTCTTCTTCTATTCTCGACTACTTTTTGAAGAGTTATGTAAATGATAAATGCTATTATATAGTAAGGAATGAATTAAGCTATAAAAATTAATTTATTCAGATGAAAGTTGGTTCAGTAATCAATTTAAGATATTTTTATACACTTGAATAGTTTTCCATAAATTAAAAAATTTGATTTATTTTTCTTGTTGTATATTTCATTTAAAAAAGAAATGTACACAATTTTGTTATTAATTGGATTTTTGTTCATATTTTTATACCCGCTACCCATAGGGTAGAAGGGTATTATAACTTTGTGCCGGCAGGAAATGTATGTAACAGGTAGAAGGAGGCATCTCCGACCCAATAAAGTATATATATTCTTGATCAGCGTCAACAGCCGAGACGATATAACCATGTCCGTCTGTCCGTCTGTCCGTCTGTGTGTCTGTCCGTCCGTCCGTATGAACACCTAGATCTCAGAGACTATAAGAGATAGAGCTAATAATTTTCGACAGCATTTGTTATGTTTGCACGCAGATCAAGTTTGTTTCAAATTTTTGCCACGCCCACTTCCGCCCCCGCAAATCAAAAAATTCGAATAACAAGCGTAATTTTCAAGCTAGAGTTGCGAATTTTGGTTTATACACTAATTACTATAGTAGTTATGATTCCTGAAAATTTGGTTGCGACCAGATAAAAGTTGTGGAAGTTATTAAAGAAATACTTTTGTATGGACAAAAACGCCTACTTTCGAGGCGTCTTAGTTACTTTGGCTGACAATCTGGTATATTGTGCCGTCTATGGTATATTTTGAATGCGGTACTATGTCGATATACCAAACATATCATTTGGTATATTTTTAGTGTTTTTTATAGTATTTTCGGTATATTTTGAAAATGATACCGCAATATTTTGGCTTTATTAAATTTGGGTAGCGGGTATCTCACAGTCGAGCACACTCGACTGTAACTTTCTTACTTGTTTCTAATAAAACTCTTGATCTTCTTTTTTCGAAATAAGAATATTTCCAATATTAATTCTAAAACAATTTTGGTCCCTAGCTGTATAATTATTATTATATAATTTTAGTTATTACTGTATAATAATAATGATATTCAAACAAAAGTTTCTTCGAAGAGGATGCTTAAAATAATATAAGGTTCAGTATTGATTTTTAGCAATTTTTACATATATTTTCCACCCATATAAAAGAAGAAAAGCCTAAATATAATTTAAATAGTTTTTTAATATTTTTACAATTAAGCAAGAAATGTATATAATTATTCTATAAAATTCATCTCTTTCCATTCCTTCTTTTAATAGAAGTCTTATTCTTCTTCTTTTTCTGAACTGTAAAGTTTATTGTGCATGATTAATTCTTAAACATTCTTGACCACTTTCTGTTAAATATCTGAACCGATAAATGCTATCTTAAGCATCTGTTATAACATATTTTGCTCATTTTATAGGTTTTTTATGCCAATATTCAAGGGATTAGCATACGCATATTTCAATAAATACGTCAATACACAAAAATATGTGCAAAATAAATTCATTTGAGATTCTTTTGTTTACTTGTATGTGTTCCCCACTGATTTGGGACCTCAATCCAGAACACGTTCCAAGTGTGTCTATTATTAAAAAGAAATTGCTATTGTTGCTGTTGTTGTTAAACTACGAAAACTAATCGAAATCGAAGAGTTTAACTGGCTCAATTCAAGTGGAAGTATAAACATAAAATGCAAATTCCAAGAAGCTTAAACGATTAGCTAATATCAACTTGTTTAAGATGCCAAACAACATCAAGAGCAAGAGCAATGAGAAACGCCGACTGTTGGTTATCTAATCGGAGCTTAGTTGCTTTTGGCTTTTGGTATCTTTATCTAAACATTTACGCAATTAGCGGGCAATAGTTGAGGAGATGAAAGAGCAGCAGCAACAGCAGCAGCTGAGTGCACAGGAGAGAGATGAATGAGAAATGAGAATTCCATGCAATTAGCAGCAATTGCAAATTAATAATCGTGTCGCGTCCAAGGACGACAAGGACGACAAGGACTTGCCTGCTACACACGCGGCTTCATGTCGCATCGGTGGCGACACCCACGCAATGTTCACAAAACATGCGGCCCCCTTAATAGAAAATGAGCCAGTCAGTCACCATTTTTTTGTTGGGTGGTAAGAGCTACGAGGTGCGAGTTGTGAGCTGCGAATAGCGAGAAGCGAATAGCAAGGAGGTTGCGTGGAAAAAAGAAAAACTCAACGAAACGAAACGAACCCATAACAATTTGCAAGCGGATGAAAAATGTATGTGGAGCAAACTTTAAATTCATTACACACACGCAAAGTCAGCATAGAGCAAGAGAGGGAGAGTGTAAAAGAGAGAGAAAGAGACAGAGAGGGAGCGAGAGAAATGTCAAATGCTGGTGACAACTTCACATGGACATGGGCAAGCGCTGGCGAGCCAAGTAAGTTTGCCAACAGTTTGTTTAAACTGCGGTCACTGGGCAGGATAAACACGAACATGGCCAAAAACCCAACTGCCCAGTCGGACATTTCCCGCATGAGTTTGCACAAACCACACAAGGGAAGCATTCAATAGAAAGAGACAACAGGGAGAAAAAGTGAAAGAAAAACTATTTCACATGCGAAACAGTTTCAAATGCAATGACTGTAGTGCTCTTTTCATGACATAGTCAGCTGAAAAGTCAGCTGCTCTAGCTAACCACAAAGCTAGCTGCAACGTTCATAAAGTTTGTATTCATTTTAATCTTTTAAGATAGCTCAGATTTCATAAAGTAATTACAATTAACACATTTTCTCCTTATGGGAAACAGTTGTAAATGCAGCTGCTGTAGTGACATATTCATGACCTAATCAGCTGAAAAGTCAGCTGCCGCCCTTTCCACTATGTTATAGCTTGTATTTTACAAGAAATATGTAAATAGAAATGACATTCATAATTTTTTTTAATAAAGTATATACCATATACAAAATTTCAAGTAATTATTTAATCTCAATGATGTAGTGACTAACAAAAATAAAGACTTGTAGCGATTGGATAAATAAAAAACGTGCAATCAATAGCATGAACTTCATTACAAAATAGCGAGATAATTATACTTCTTATCTCACTGGGAATATAATATATGATTTTACAATTTTACAATCATTTTTTTTGAGTAGACAACGATACTTTTTCAAATGCACTTTTCGTAGTGGAATATTCATGAGCTATTCAGCTGCAAAGTCAGCTGCCCTTACTAATAACTAAGTTAGGAGCAGCGTTGATATTTTATTTTGATCATATAAGAACACAATCCATAGTTGCAATTCCATAAATTACAAGATAGTTCAACGCCTTTTCCCAAAAAGTCTTTATTATGAACTTTTAAGCTTTTGGTTAACAAGAAAGTGAAATGCACTTGACATGTGATCAGGTGTAAAGCCACAATAATACCCAAGTCACTACTTACTAAGCTATAAACTAGATTCATAAAATACGCCATAACTTTAAGCTTATAAGAACGGAATCGATAGCTGCGATTTCATAAAGTAATTGCAAGGTATTCAGCGCCTTATCCCACTGGGTGTTTAATATGACTTTGTGCGTGTTTTGTAAGTTGACCTGCCTACTTCCGTGCACATTCGCACTTTCAATACGCACCCACAGACACACACACAGACACAGTCACAGACACCACATTAACCACACTCTTACACACAGAGGCCTCTCGCTATCTTGCTCCCTCAAAGGACCGCTCAAGTCTGCCAATCTAAAGCAGCGCAAAAAAAACGAAGGAGCGCAAAATAAAAAAACGGTAAAAAACGAAAAATAGAAAAAAGAAAAGTGAGCTGAAATTTCGTGCCACGCTTCTATTTACGCTTTTATCTCTATGCCCCACTCAAAGCGAACAGCAACAGCCGCGCCCCACTTCAGGCCTCCTATCTGTTTTTTATACAATTTGTATTTCGCCATTTTCTTCTTCTATTTACTGCTGCTTCTTGCCACTTCTTTGCTCATCATTATGTGTGCTTCGTGTTAACCTTGGCCCAAAGCATTAAAAGCGTGCCAAGTGCCAAAAGCAGCAGCCAACAGCCAACAGTCAGCAGTCAGGCAAGCAGGAGCAGCTCAAAAACTAAGCAGCAAGAAGTGTGCTCGACTTGGCTCGTGCCCATAGTCCAAGCTGGACACGTCCATCTCGCTCTCCCTCTACCTCTACCTCTCTCTTTCGCTCTCGAGTACCAGCTATGAGCTACGAGTACATTTAAAATTCGACAAACTGTTAACTAAAGTGCGAGCCAAACGATCCACCAAGTGTTCCAAAAATCCAAGCAAAACTCTCCACTCTACACTCTCCACTACAATTTTTTTTGTTGGGGTCGTGTGCAAATTCCTTGAGCTTAGCTTCGCTTATCGCTCCTTGCTGACTCCCTCGCTCTCTCTCTCACTCCTCTCTCGTTATTTTACGTTTCCTGTTGCTTCTGGGTAGCTGTTGCATTTTTTATGCCATTTCTTATTTCATTTGGGTTTGTTTTTTTTTCTTTATTTTTATGCTGCCTGCAAAATGTTGTTTGGCAACGAACCCTCCACTCAACCACATTCCCATTCACATTCACATCCACATTCGCATTCGCATCGCACATCTCACATTCGCACACAAGTTTATCATATTGTCTTCTTGGTAATGGTTTTGCTTCACTTTTATTTTCTTCGGCTCTTCGGCAACATGTTCTTCTTATTCTTATTCTTGTTCTTATTTTCGGTTAATGTCTAGTTCGCATTGTTTGCTTCCTTCATACTCTTCAATAAGGCATGAGGCGATTTATGAAAATAAGAAAAGGTACAGAAACAAAACATTGCAGATGATGCAGAAAAAACAGCACAAAAATCGTCTTTATTTTAAAAATATACACATTCATTTTAAATAACATAAATTATAAATCACAATAAAAATTTCATTTTCAGCTGTGCAAATATTTTTTTTGTTATCATTTCATTGATAAAAGAATAAAAAATAACCAACAAGGAAATGTTGAGGTTTATTAAGCTTTTTGATATTCCGAATACAAATATGAATGAATGAATGAATGAATATTTAAAAATGCAAAAGCATTAAAAATTGAAATTGATTTACTGCGTTTGAAACAAAACTGCAATTCTTGATATCCGGGTCAAGATCTAAAGAATTTTATCTACACTTAAAATATAGAATTTCCAAATAAACTCAATAAAATTTTGAAGCACCACAGTTCTAAGTTTGATTGCAAAATCAAAGTACTTCAAACTAATGTGCAAAGTTTTGCAGTATTTCCCAGAGTATTGCAGCTTCGCTTTTTTATTCTTGTTTATTTTTTTATTATTATTTTTCGCATGTGGCATTTTTTGTGATATCCTAAGTTGAAGCAAAATTGCGGCAAATGTTTTCAGTATTCGTTAGTTGTTGTTGTTGTTGTTGTTTGGTTTGGTTGGTTGGTTGGTTGATTCGGCGAATGCCTTCAGCATTTGTGCAGGGCTTTATTTTCCTGTTGGCCGAAAATAACAGAAACCAACAACAAAGTTGTTGCAGAAATACACACAAAAAAAGAGGAAAGAAAACAAAATATAAAACACACACAAATGTATTTTTAGTGTGCTGCTAAATATCTAAATATATGCGCGATGGGACGAGCACCTGAACGAGGAGCCTGGCAAGAAATGTGCCGTCTACTTTTTTTATTTATGAGCCCACCAAACGACGACGACGACGACGACGCGTTCGCCATTTGGCTATGGCCCGAATCTTTGCCGCAGCCACAGTTGACGAACATCACAGCGGGAAGAGGATAAAGAGGAGCAGGAGGAGGAGGAGGCTGAAGCTGTTGGCGATGCTGTTACTGTTGCTGTTGGCTGAAGGTCATTGCGAGTTTTGGAGTTGCCGCTGCTCATCTCTCCCCCCACCCCTCCCCCACACGTCAGTTAAATCGATTTTAACGATTTTTATTTTTGCTACCTGCCTGCCTTTGGGCCACACACTCTCACTCTCACTCTCCCTTTGGACTTATGAATATGGAATGCACTTGCATGGCCAGTCAACAATAACAACAACAACGACTTAAATGTGCTTTTGATTGACAAAATTGTGGCAAGGACACATAGGCACATTTTGTGTAGCCAGCGACATTAATTGATGAGCCAAGGATTTGAGCATAAAGCGAGATGAAGCCCCCCTTCCCCTTCTTCCCTTTCCCTTCTTCTCTTCCCCATCCCTCAATGGCACTTCATTTCAACTGTGTTGTGTCATCTTTTGTAGCGCTTCAGTTGCACCCCAACTGACAGCTCATTAATAAACGGATTTTAGCCTATAGAACCTACCAACCGAGAGTAGGGGCACTAACTACTGCTAGCCAAGGCTATAAGCACCTCTTCCCCACCTTCCCGCTTGTGCCCGCTCATCATCATGTGCGCTTGCCTTTTGTTGACGAGCTAATCTAGTACATAAATCTACTGTTTTATTAACTCCACGAAAGGCGATCAAACAGCACACAAAAAGCACAAAAACCTTCTGTCCGTCCGTCCGTTCCTCTGTTCGTTCGCTCGTTGGTAATAGGAGGAAGAGGCGTTACACGCCATCGGGGGGCGTGGCCGTCAAGTGGTCGGTCACACAAAAACCGAAAAAGGGAAGCACAGTTCGCACTTTTAATTAGAGTGTGTTTGATACTCTCGAACCTTTTGGGGCTGAGAAAATGGCAACTTGCCAAGCTGCCCCAAATCTATATCTATATCTGTAGTTGAACATTTTTCGAGGTCCAAGTCATTAATTTGTTCAGTATATGCAAATTTAACAAAAACAATACTTAACATATTTTATTCAATTACATTGATGAAATATTTAAAGTATTTATATTCTTTGATCAGTTTTTTTATTAGAATTAGATCAGAAAAAACAAAACATATTTTAAAATAGTTTCAAAAAACTTAATAGTTTTGGCAATGAAAAGCAAACATAATTTAAATCTTATAAACACTTGCTCAGAAATGGAAATTTTATGAGCCTAGAAACTAAATAAATTGGCCAATTCCAAAGGCACGTGTAGTATTTTTTTTTTAGCACATTTAACTAACACTGTTCGCAGATTAGTTTCATAATTATCTTTTTGGCGTTAATTTTGTTTACCAAACTAGTATTTGTTATTTTTAAGTTTTTTTTGTGAGTTCTTTACATAACTTTTGTGTTAATAAATCCGCCAGACAGTTTCAAATTCAACTTGGGTGAAATTTAAAAGTGTCTTTTTGCATAAATTTAGCGTTAATTTGAATGAGAATTCGAGCTGCAATTGATTGACACTAACCTTTAAAGTTTCCAATTCAATTCGGTTGCTTTTAAATTGGTCGAATCAACAGAAAACAATTTCCAATTAGAGTCAACGGAAAACAGTTGGTTTTTTTTTTAAATCTTTTTTCTTTATTTTTTTGGCACAAACACAATTAACAATTTTCGATTTCTAAATTCACCGGCAAATTGACAACTGGCGAAACGAAGCCGAAAACCACCGACAATTCTTGAATTTTTGTCGAGCACACGGTAAATATTGAAACTTGATATTTACTTGGGGGGGGTGACCGACAAAAAGTCCACAGATTTAGCCAATTAGCGTTGACTGGCCGCAGAAATTAGCGAATTAGCCAACACACACTGAAAGACACCGACAATGGCCTAAAGATAGCGCCCGGCTTGAAAGAAGGTGTCGCTAAAAATTTCACCTGCAATTGTGAAATGCACTTGCCATGCGATTTGTTAGTAGAAGAATATGTCGTTTTTTAACGGCTCTTTTGAGATTCCGTTTCTTAATTCAATAGGCTCGTTGGCCGCGCGCACGTTCGGCCTCAGCGACAGTAAAATTGCGACTGTTCCAAGCACACGAAAAACGCAAACGCAAAGCCAACAGAAGCAGCCAGAGCAAAACTTCGCTATGCCGCCGCCTAGATACTCTAACCTCGCAGAACGTCGTTCACTACAGGCAAAGAGAACAGCATTTTACACTATGTGAAGTTAAAGCAACTTTAAATTAAGTTTATTTAATAAGAATCAAGTTTGGTTTAATTCAAGCATTTAATAAATGTTCACGTCATACGTCAAGTTCAACATCATTTGTGACGTAATTGCCATACCCGAAGAGAAGGTGTATAAAAGGCAAAAGCTGAGCGAAGGCGGCCGGCTCCAATGTCGACGACGTCAGCAGCGACTGTTGATGCTGTGCTCTCTCACTCTCTGTTTCTTTCGTTCGTTGGCACTCTCTCTCTCTATGTGTCTCTCTCATTTTCGGTGTGTCTTTTTGCGCTCTCTCGCGTGCTCAATGTGTGTGGGTTTGTTTTTGGCTTGAAATTCGCCGGCTCCATATCGTTATCAACATGTTGCAGCTTTCCTTATGCTTTTGGCGCGCGCTTTCAAATAAAGTTGCAAGCGCTCCATAACGTAAGGGCAACAAATCCAATTTATTCTACATTTTCCCTGCTGTCGTGATATATAATTTATAGTTGCGTTTATTTTTTTTAGGTGCGTCTGTTGCTTATTTATAAACACATTAAAATTTATAGTTGCCGACCCATTTGTGGCAGATTTTTGTTATTTTTTTTCTTTTTGCTTTTTTGCATGAGATCAGCATCATCAACTAATTTATGAGACATCAGAGAGTACGTTGTCGTCGTTGTCGTTCCACATTTAATTTATGCTTAAGCCAGCAAACAAATACTACATATTGAATTTGCTTGTTTGTCGACGACACAAACAGAAATGTTGCCAGCAACTTTCACTGTCACCCCTCCGCAAAAATGTTGCAAAGCAACAATGTTGCCCAACATACTCGTAACAAGAGATCGTATTTTGGTTAATTCTGGCGATTGTGATTAGTCAGTTGTAAGAAATGGTGCTAATAAAATCCGCCAGCTCAATTTGTATTCATAGAATTCGACCAAGTAAATAAATGATGCAATGCCGTGAGCCATTCGTTATACTTTATTTATAAACTTTAACGTATACGCCGCGTTGTCAGTCAGTTTTCCAATGACAACATTTTGTACAAATAATCTCAACCTGATCGTACAAAATTCTTATCTCGCGTGTCGCTTCAGTGTGAAGTCATTCATTGCATTCCATTTGCAGTTCTCAACTGAATGTGTTGTTTATTTAATCTCTGATGTTTTTCATTACTTCGTATTCTTTTTTTGTCAAACTTTTGTATCAAGTTTGTGTGCAACTAATTGCCGCACTTGTAAAGTTCCTAGCTCAATAATGTAAACAAAAGCTTTGACAACTTTGGCAACTTGTTGCTGAGCTCGCAAACTTGTTTTTGGTGTGACGTGATAAAGTGCAGACAGAACAGGCCTCCGAAACAACAATAACACAGAGAAATGCAGCGAAAACAGTTTGTTCAGCAAGTCGCACTGCAATTACTCTAACACGTTTTTAATGAATGAATCGAAAAGTGATAAAACTGGTGGAAAATTTGAATTATCCACAAACATTAAAAAAAATTATTCTTGTAAAATATATTGTATTTCCATAAAATAATCAATTTTACTTACTTAAATTGTTAAATTTAATAAGCAATGTTTGTGCCCAAGTCACATTCTATAAAATTCTTCAAATTAAATTATTTATTAACTAAAATTCTTTAAATTGAAAAATATATATAATATATTACGTCAATATATAAAATTTATTTTCTGTGTGATTCATATTTCAAATGCATTCGATATTTAATACAATTTTTCATATTTATGAAATTCAAAACTGAAATATAATTTTCCCCAAAAAGTGTAAATCATTAATTCCAATTAAATCTTGCCATATTAAAATTCCTCGAAGTGAGGCAAGAAAACAATTTCATTGCCTTCTCTCGTCTGACCCATTTAATGTTATTGACAGCGACATTGAAGAGTCTGGCAGACGAACAGACGAAAAGACAGAACGGATAAGTGGCAGACTGGACAAATTGTTGCGATTGTTTATGTCATCTGCGATGATAAGCAAAGAGGCAACAAAATTATGGCAACAATGTTGCTTTGCTTACACACACAATAAAAGTGTAGCTGGAAATCATAAATGAATTTATGATGCCAAATATAAACAAAGGAAATGCTGCAAAATAGTCCAACTGATTCGTTCGTTTGCTTGTTCGTTCGTTGGCTATTTTTGTTGCCACACATGTAGCTGAAACTAAACAAGAAAAATGCTTTAATAGAACAAATTAAAATGGGCAAATGAATTAGATTATTTTATGAAACAGTTGATGGGCAGTGTGCATACAGGGTGCTCGAGCATTCGATGTATGAATAACAAATGCTAAAAATAAATATGACAACAATAAAACAACATCGAGACATCGAACCGACGTCGACGTCATCGTAATGGAAATGAGTTGAACTAGAAGCAAAGTAAAAACCGGTGGCCAGATGACGACAAGTGGTCAATCTAACAACAACAGCAACAACAGCAACACAAACATCCACCAGTTGCTGCCGCCCCCAAAAATGCGGCCCGGAAGAAGGAGAGGGTATTAATGATAGAACACCATCTGGAGGCGTGGGCGGCATCGACATTGAACCAATGATGATGATGATGGCGCCAACTTTTGCATAAACAACAGCATTACACACAGTTTGACTAGCTATGTATATAGCTCCACAGCTCTCCATTACATTTGAGCAGCATGAAAACAAGTAAGAAAGCTACAATCGAGTGTGCTCGACTGCGAAATACCAGCTACCAATTCTGAAAAAAATTAAAACATTATTATCGTTAAGGGTAGTTTACTGAAAATATTCTAAAATATATAATAAAACTATAAAATAAAACCTTAAAAACATACTGAAAAAATACTTAAATACACCAAAAGATAAATTGAATGAATTGGTATACTTCTGGATTCGAAATATACCATAAAGAAGATAATATAAAAAACTATCAACCAAAAGAATTATTAAATAATATGGTGATAAAATATTAAATAAAATAATATATTTGGTATAACGGCATACTTATGTATTCAAAATATACCATAAATAATACATTGCAGATTGTTAAGTAATATATTGAACAATTAAGTAATTAATTAATTAATTAAGTAATATATTGAACAAATACCGAAATGTATATTTGGTATAGCGGTATAGAGAACATAATATACCAGATTGTCAACCAAAGCAATTAAGTGATATACCCAAAAAATACTAAAATATATATTTGGTATAACAGTGTTCATTCAAAATATATCATAGAGAACGAACTAAACGAATTGTCCAGAAAAGAAATTCTTTTCTGGAATACCTTTAAATGTTTGATAGGATTACAAAATTTCAGGAATCATAAAGACTTTTATGTAGTCTTTGTGTGTACCACAAATGGACACTATAGTTTTTGCTCATTTCGTGTTCCATATATTTTCTCTTAGCACAAAATTTGTATACCCTCCTACCCTATGGTTACCGAGTATAATAACCCACACCCCACAGTGAAATACAGCAAGCTGAAACAAATTACAATTTGATAGTTTCTCAGATACTATGCCGAGGTCAGCATTAGGTCTCTCGATGGCATTGATTTGTCCCCCCTTCCACTCCCCCTTCCACTCCCACTCTCCAGTTGTAGCCCTTAGATTCTGTCTGTCCAATTAATGTCTCGCATCGCGATGCTTTAACAGATTCGTGAATGGCTGCTCTTGCGCAACGTGTGTCGTGTGCTTCTTGTTCTGGGCTAATTTATTACAATTTAAAGATTTTGTGGAGCCCACACGTTTGGACCATTCATCAAGAAGAGCGATGTCAAGACAAAAAAGGAAGCCAAAAAGTATGCCGTACATTTCTTTCTCTTCGTTTTCTTTTTATGGTCGTGTGATTAAGTCGAAGAAATAGAAATTCCTTTGAGCTAATTTTGTGAATTCTTACAAAATATTTCACTTTTGATTCACTTTTTAAATGTGAGTGAGCAATGCACAAATGCTTATGCTTAACAATTTTCAACAATTGTTTCGTCCAGATGTGCCAAAAGTTTTCCATTTTTTCGCACATACCAAAAGCTGTATACTTTTCTTGATATGCTTCAGTACGATTCTTAAGGCAACGAGTATGTACAATAGAATACCCCCCCAGTGCCAGCTCCAACCCACCACCCCCTTGCAATTGGGTCAAATTAAGCGCTAAATAGTTGTACACAAGAAGAATAGATGAAAAACTAACATAAATTGAAATGCCTGCCATATAAATAAACAAGCGTTTTCTATGCACGCTGGCATAGAATTTAATGGGATACGCAAACTTGCACTTGCTGCCAGACTACAGACACTACACGATTACTGCTGACGAATACATCTCGTAGTCCGAGAGTTTGTATAAATATAGTATACCCCATCCACCCACCCCCACACCCACCACTCAACTAGGCAGCAGGCAGCAGACACCACCCACAACCACTGGACAGCGGACGCAGGCCACGAGCCAAAAGTCAGCACACACACACACTCAAACACACACAACATCTAAAATAACGAGACGCATTGCCACGATCTCGAAACTCGCAAAATTTGTATTGTGCATGTTCATGTTTAATTTCGAGAGAATGCGTGCCAAACATAAAAATGCAAAATACATCCAATATGAACAACTTATGTAGCACATTTTGCACAAATTTCTGGAACGAAATTATTGGCACACATTTCGCAACTGAAGGTCAACAGCAAAACTCACAGGGATAATAAATCATTTTTAGTATTTTAGTATTTCACATTTTAAATACTGAAGTTAAATAGTATTCTTTAAAAGATCTTGTGGATATATACTTCGTTTAACCCTCTAGTATTTTACATTTTAAATACTAAAGTTAAAAAATATTATAAAAGATCTTGGTGATAAATTCTGAGCTTAAGAGTTTTAAAATTTTAAAGAAAAAATACTTAATTACTACATTTAATACAATACTTATACTGGAAATTAAACAAAGTAAAAGCAAAGAGGTTTAAATGTGTGCATATTAAATAATATTAAAAATATAAATTTGCTTAGTAATTAAAAAACATGTCGGTATCAATTTCACTTCCGAATAAATATTAAAGTAAATAATACAAGTAAAACCAAATATATTTAAATATACAAATAAATGAAAATAATTCGATTGATAATTTATTGCTTAAATTTCCATTTTTAGTTCTCATTCTTCTTTCAAATATACTTCCTTTAATACTTCTAAGAAATAAACCAAAATATAAATATACATTTCATCAATTTTCACTTTCATATTTCATGCTTTTAAAAAATGTTTCAATTTAGGTAAACTAATGATTTTTTAGGTTGAGAACAAAGTTTTCCTCATTAGAATTTTTGACAGCAAACTGAATTCGAAATTGATTGCTTTTTCTTCCTGTGTAGTGTGAATCACTGCAGCAACCCACACCGCACAATAAATGCAAATGGGCAATAAAAGATGACACACAGGGATGATTAATACCGTTAGCCCCGGTTTGTGAGTGTGCACACAATGTGTTTCCAATTATGCACCAAAAAAACACAAACCTGAAACCAATATTGTTCATTATATTGATCATTAAAATCGCCGCCGTCTGTGCACATTTCATCATAATAATCAAGAATTTCAAAAATATTTGATAAGAGATTTTCGAATATTTATTTTTTTTCCCTCGATACAAGAAGTTGTACTGTAATTTCCACAAGTAAAGCCAAAGCAAGTTGCACTTTGCAGTTGCAGTTGCTGTTGCAGTTGCTGTGATCAATGAGCAGCGAGCAAATGCCACTTAATTGGTTTTCGTTGTTGTGCACCGATTGGCGCTAATTGAAGGCAACTTGTTGAGCCACTAACTGGCCAGTTAGCAAAAAGACAGTCAACACTCGATACTCGACACTCGACACTCGACAGATTGAAGATTGAAATTATTGAAAAGACTGCGAAATGCCAACGGCTCGGCGGCAGTAAACAAAGTTTTATCAATGGCAGCAGCAACTTGTTGTACTCCGAGTGGCGCCTTCAAGGCCAGACTTAAGACTGAGACAGAGAGATAGTAGGTGAAAGAGACAGAGAGAGAGAGAGAAAGAGAGAGGCCAGGGGGAAGCCTTGTTGTCTGCTTCTATCAGTGGATAACGCTGCACTAATTGATTTTCATTTCAGTTGTGGCATTCACTACTTTTGCCCGTGGCTAAACAAAAATTGTTGCATCAATTGTTGCTAACAAATTGCCGAAAAAAAACGAAAAATTAAAACTATATTATTAATTGCCCCAAATTTTTTCGGATAGAATGAAGACATTAGTTTCAATTGTCACTTAACACAGAGTTCAAGTTCAATTAGACAGTTTCATTAGGCAAAGATTATCAAAATTGACTCAAAACTGATAAATGGCTGACTGAATGTGAAATGAATGTGAACATATAATATATAAAAGGAGAATAATACAAATTTAATAATCATTTGCATTAATTTATAAATTACTTAATTACGAAAAAAAGGAAGTGCATATTAAATAAAATTGTTATATAAAAAAAAATCAATTTCAAACAACACATAATTTGGAAGTATAAAAAAAGAGAATAATACAAATTCATTTACATTTGTATTATTCATTGTTCATTTACTTTATGTACTTAATTAGAACAAATTAAAGTGGTAAATTAAACAAGTAAGAAAACTACAGTCGAGTGTACTCGACTGTGAGATACCCGCTACCCATTTTGAATAAAAGAAATATATTTTGCGGTATTTTTCTCAAAATATACCTATTATACTGCAAAAATACTAAAAATATACCAAATAGTATATCGATATAGTACCGCATTCAAAATATACCATAGACGGCACAATATACCAGATTGTTAGCCAAAGCAACTAAGACGCCTAGTAAGTAGGCGTTTTTGCCCATACAAAAGTATTTCTTTAATAACTTCGACAATTTTTTATCTGATCGCAACCAAATTTTCAGGAATCATAACTATTATAGTAATTATAGTATATACCAAAATTCGCAACTCTTTTTTTGATTTGCGGGGGCGGAAGTGGGCGTGGCAAAAATTTGAAACAAACTTGATCTGCGTGCAAACATAACAAATGCTGTCGAAAATTATTAGCTCTATCTATTATAGTCTCTGAGATCTAGGTGTTCATACGGACAGACGGACAGACGGACAGACACACAGACGGACAGACGGACATGGCTATATCGTCTCGGCTGTTGACGCTGATCAAGAATATATATACTTTATAGGGTCGGAGATGCCTCGTTCTACCTGTTACATACATTTCCTGCCGGCACAAAGTTATAATACCCTTCTACCCTATGGGTAGCGGGTATAAAAATACAATAAATATACTTCAAAAATGAAAATGTAACAATTTAATTTAAAAATTAAATTACGATTTAAATACAATTTTATATAATTGTCTTAGATCCACAAAAATTAACATAATAATACTGCTTTAAATAAAAGTATTTTTTTTTATCAATTAAACTATTATTCCTTACGCAAATAAATTTATGCTGAAATTCAATGAACTAATTTAATTTAATGAATGCCAATCAAAAACACTTAATAAGAATTGTTTGCGTATTCCTTTTAAATCGAACTACTTTATTGATGCAATTTAAATTCTTGCCGGAATAACGGCAAAATCTGTTAAAGTGCTGAGACAGAACTATCCCAAGTGCAAGCAATAAAAGAAAGGAATAGAAAAAAAGAAAAAAAGGCGTCAGAAAAAGGGAAACTGAGGCAAATTCGCACATTCAGAAAATGCAGCTAACCACATAAATAAACAATGAATAATTCTTGCAGTAGAGCATGTGACAAGAGTGCTCGAGAATGTCGATTGTCTAATGTAATTCAGTTAAGAGTTTGTCACCATGAATGACAAAGCCGTCAATGGAGCTCAATTGCCTCTCCCCCTCTGAAAACTTGATTTCCATACGCGTATGAGTCATGTAGTAAAGTATTCGCTAAAGTTTATTCAAGTGACTAACAAACTGCAAATATAATATTGTTTATGGAAAAGCGCGTAACAAAACAATTTTTGACACACTTATCGACAGACGAGATGAGGCGAGATGAGATGATGAGCGAAATTGAAGTGGAAGTATGCCAATCAAATTAAAAGGCTCATCAATTATTAATGCACTTTGCTAAAATTTTGCATATTCAAATCATTTTGCTTTCGTTTATTTGGCCAATTAATCAAATGTTTTGTTAATTGGCAAGTGGTGAGTGTCGAGTGCCGTCTGCTCGACTCTCGAGTGGTGAAAGAGATAAACAAGTCAACAAATTGGCAGCAAACCGGGCAATATCACGTATACGCCACATTAAACACACACACGTCTCCCAGCGAGTGAAATTTAATTTGTCAATCGAATTGCGAAAATGGGCAAAATTAGTTGCACCTCTGACAAAATAATTGCGTTTTACTGTTTGCGCGGCTTAAAAATTATGCAAAACGCATAAAAGATGCAAACGAAGTCGAAGTCGACGCCGCATTGCCACGAACCGTGTCAATGACACAATGTCCAAAAAGACACCAATAACCAGAGACGAGCAACAGCAACAGCAACAACAGTGACAACAACTACAAATACCACAATCACTATCAACAGCAGCAGCAGCAACAACAATGTTGTCAGAGCTGCAAAGCAATTGTGACCAATGCGAAACCACAAAAGCGCCCAGTATCATCCTCTCTCTTTCCCTTTGCAACACCCCTTCTCGCTCCCCGCTCTTCTATCCAACACTTTGTGGTGCCTGGCAAACCACAATGCCATTGCCATTTGCCTTAATGACTTGCCAATTCTTATGCATATTTAATTTTATGCTTATGCTCATGTTTGCTTTATGGAAATCGGAGATTTTGCCCAAAAATGAAAATGAAAATTTCATGTAAGAGGCAATACCACGTCGATAATCGGACAGTGGTGCAAGGCATCGCAAGCATCAAGTATTCAATTTCAGTATATTACGTATAGAGCTGATATGAAGGAATTTACTAAATATTATTTTAGTAAATTTAAAATGTATGGTAAATACTGATAATTGCAAGTAATAAAAAGAAACATATTTTTTAAATGTAATTTGAAATTACAAAAAATAAATGTTGTAAAAGTATAAAATATTAAATGCATATTTAAAAAAAAGCAAATAAGTGATTTAAATATAGATTAATATTTTGAAAACCGAAATCAAGAGTACACTTTTAAATTTAAACAAGTGTAATGAAGAAAACATTAGATAAATATTTTAAAAAAGGAAACCAAACATTTTTTTTTTCATTAGATTGTCTTCAAGATATGCAATGATAAGAAGAGAAAGTATTATAACAATATTTTAAAAAAGAAACCTAAATTCTGATATAACTTTAAATATCAAAAAAAAATTTCTATAAAATATGAAGTTCAATAAATAGTGACAAAACAAGAAGATATATTTTTTATGGTACATATATCTTCGACTCAAATTTAGGCAGAACATAATTTACCAGTTTATCAGTAAATAATAATTTACTAATAAAGACTACTCTAAACTTATTTGTACTTTTTAAACAATAATTAAGATATTTATTTCGCAATTGTAAAATAACTTAAGCTCTTGATACGAAAATATTATACAAATATTTAGATAGATGGTGTCAATAATCTAGTTTAATTTATAACTAATTTTTAAGATATTTAATTCTATTTTATATTCATACAAATTTTGAAGTTTTTATATGCTTTCTCCCACTGTGCTTAATTGTTATATATGTGCCACTTGGACATGTGTAACACACTTTTTTACTTTTTTTTGTGTGTGTGCACTTTGGACTTTGGACTTTGGTGGCGAATATGCAAATATTGGTAAGGTTGAAATGTGAGAAAAGCATTTCGTGCAGCCAGAAATGGCATCATGAAGCAAATGAAGCGTGGAAGAGAGAAAAAGAGAAGGAGAGAGAGCGAGGTAAAGAGAGTCCAATAAAAAGCGTATAAAATACATATAACAAAGTTCAATTGTATCAATTTGGGCAAACCGCGCGCGATGGGAAAATAAATTAAAAGCGAAGAAACCGCAGAAGTTTGGTGAGGGGAAGGAAGGGGAGGGAAGTGGCAGGCGGATGGACTGACTGCCGGACAAGCCAATGGACAAATAGGCGAACAGTTGTGGCCAGCTTGTAGAACTCATCAATCATAGCCATCAATCAGACGTGTGGAAAAAAAAAGTGAAACACGGAACTTTGAAGTTGACGGCGGACGCTCATAAAATGCAAAACGGGAAGTGAAAGGGGGGACAGAGAGAGAGAGCGGGGGAAGAGAAAGAGCCACAGCAATTTTGTGGTCCATTTCAATTACGCGAAGAGTCAGATACATGGCAAAGAAACTCGTTCAAAAATACCGTGTGTGTGTTTGGATGGCAGACGAGATGTATGTGGGAACTTTTGGATTGTGTTTTGTTTGTAGAAATGAAAATTTGTGCGATAATAATTTAAACAAGAAGCGCTTTTGTTTGTTCAATCTACCGCAAAAAAAAAAAGATAAATTGGCAAATCCTTTACGCTCGCTCTCTCCTCTTATTAATTAACAGAACAAATGAAACTATTTTGGCCACAAATTGCGATGATCTCAGAACTATTTTCATATGAGTGAAAAGCAACTCACTGATGTCACTGCCACTTTAAGCCAAATGGGCTAAACAATTAATAAGTGCAGCGTTAATCGAGCAAAAAACGAATACGAAAACGAAAACAATATTCAACAACAAACAGCAATCAATTTTCACATTCTTCTGGGGAAGTGGCCCACTGCCAAATAAAATGCAATAAAAACGGAACTGAATCACTCTACAAATAAATTCGGGTAGAAAATAAACTACTCGATTTTGCGATCACTTCAAAGCAAATCAAACTCAAGAATATTATTATTATTATTATTCGTATGCAATATCTTTATCGTTTCTAATTCGTTATGAGGTGCTTAAAAAATCGTTTAATTTATTTGCAGTACGAATATTTATTGAGTCGTTCAGATGAATCTTTTATTATTATTATTAGAAATGCAATATTCTATTTTTGTAATTCTTTATGAGGTGCTTTAAAAAATCTCTTATTATTATTAGTAGAAGTATGCAATATTATATTATTAATTCGTTATGGGGTGCATTGTATCTGTATTAGTAGTAGTAGTACTGTATCTTTCAGTCTCAATTGTATAAATTTACCACTCTACATATAAATATATCTTGGTATATTTAACTAGTTTTGAGGTATATTAATAAACATATACTAAATGTTGAGAAAAACACACTTAAAGTCGAGCACATTTGACTGTAGCTTTCATGCTAGTTATTATTATTATTATGCAATTTTATGTTTCTAATTCGCTATGATGTGCTTTAAAATTGTTTAATTTATTTGAAGTGCAATTAATATTAAATTGTTCACATAAATCTGTTGTTATTATTATTATTAATACTCGTTTGCAATATTCCATTTCTAATTCGTTATAGAGGTGCTTAAAAAATTGTTCAATTAATTTGCAGTGCGATTAGAATTAAGTTGTTCAGATGAATCTCTTATGTGACTGACATATTAATCACTAATGAAACGATCATATCACTTCAACTGCTTGCGATAATTGTCGAGGCAACCCATTTGCATTCTGGGCCAGAGACCCGCTGAGACCGATTTCCCCCCGCACGCACCTCTCGAGAGGCGCCCAAGTGGCACGCCCCCATTTTTGTCGTCTGTGCGCTGTCTGTTACCTCATTAATTAAACTATTCAATGAATACACAAGCGAGTGTCTGTCTCTGTGTACTTTGGCAAGCGTGCAATTATGTACTCACATCTCACATCTACTCGCGTACTTTGGCTATTTTTAAATAAGTTTGCGGTGAAAGGTCTTTGGCAGTGTCACAGCCCACAAAACAAAATACAAAGTACGAAACGCCGATGAAAACAAAACAAAGAAATGGGTAGGGGTTAGAGCAAGAGAGAAGATCAATAAATAAATCACGAGACTTGCACTTTTAAATGTTGTTGTTGTAATATTAGTTTTGTTGATAACTTAATAAAATTAAAGATTTTCATTCTTCTACGTTTTGCCAGTCGTATAGTTTTTGTTAGTATTTGTTGTATTAAGTAATTGTGAATAATAATAATTTTATAAGAATTCAATTTTTTAAATCTTGAAAGTGTTATATTCGTAGACAAATTTAAAATCAATTGCACATTAATAAACATAATTTAAGAACTTAATAAATTCCATTACATTGTTGCATATGAACTATTTTACTATTAAAAAAATTTTTGACTATGGCCCAAATGTTTTCATAGCATTCTCATTACTATTAAAATTGTGTATTCATACTTTAATTTAAGGAACTCGTAAACAAGTTTAGGTGTAATTGTTCTTTTTCACAAGTTATGTTTTTATACCATAGGGTAGAAGGGTATTATAACTTTGTGCCGGCAGGAAATGTATGTAACAGGCAGAAGGAGGCATCTCCGACCCTATAAAGTATATATATTCTTGATCAGCGTCAACAGCCGAGACGATCTAGCCATGTCCGTCTGTCCGTCTGTGTGTCTGTCCGTCTGTCCGTCTGTGTGTCCGTCCGTCTGTCCGTATGAACACCTAGATCTCAGAGACTATAAGAGATAGAGCTATAATTTTTTTTCGACAGTATTTGCTATGTTTGCACGCAGATCAAGTTTGTTTCAAATTTTTGCCACGCCCACTTCCGCCCCCGCAAACCAAAAAAATCGAAAAACAAGCGTAAATTTAAAGCTAGAGCTGTGAATTTTGGTATATAGTATAATTACTATAGTAGTTATGATTCCTGAAAATTTGGTTGCGATCAGATAAAAATTGTGGAAGTTATTAAAGAAATACTTTTGTATGGGCAAAAACGCCCACTTACTAGGGCTCTTAGTTGCTTTGGCCGACAATCTGGTACATTGTGCCGTCTATGGTATATTTTGAATGGTGTGCTGTATCGGTATTCCAAACATACCATTTGGTATATTTTTAGTATTTTTTTAGTATTTTCGGTATATTTTGAAAATAATACCACAATATTTTGCCCTTATTAAAAATGGGTAGCGGGTATCTCACAGTCGAGCACACTCGACTGTAACTTTCTTACTTGTTATTATTTATACAATTAATTTCCAGTTTCACAATCCATTTAATAGATTATATTTCTTAATTTGTCTGATGTATTTATAGTAGAATTTCTTTTAATATTAAATTTAACATACAGTATATCTATTTTAATTTCTAGCTCTTTTAATAAATAATTGTTAATTCAACAATAACAAAAAATATAAAAAATGTGAATAAAAACCTTTTTTCTTTGCTTTTTTTAAAATTCAATTTTAAAATTTATTGGCAATCGAAAAAAAAAAAAATGAATGCTAAAACATTTTTGACAGAGAATTAAATGTTTTTATATAGCATTTGCATTTCGCTAATCCACAATTTATTAAATGCTGTTCGACGTTGTCTAAAATTAAATTTTTGCAGTGCCGTAATTCCTTGTGATAAATTAAGCAAATTTTTCTTAAATGTAAATTTGCTATACAGACATCAAGTATACGCTCAATTTATATGAAACAAATGCCACAAGTAGTTTTGATAAATTTAAATAGACTCGTCGTTGACAAATGCTTGAAGTTGAAATGTCTTTATTTTTCGCAACATTGCTGAAAAGTGATTAGCACATGCCCAAGATGATGATGATCATTATCAGCATGTGGCAAGAGATATGCATAATTGTATGTATTGTGTGCTGCTTGGCAATTTCACACGTATTTCAGTCGATGTCAAGCGTTAAATAAGACACGTCATTTGTATCATTAAGCCATTATTTCCGCTTATTCCAGATACTAACGCGTACATAGTTTCATTTGTCACTCAACAACGAGGTTTCTCTCCAGCTTCGCTTCGCTATTTCATCTGCGCAAACATCTTTCTTGGGCGACAGAAGACGCGCGCTCGCTAGCTGATATGTTGGCATGTATCGCATATCAAGCAAGTGTCACTCAATGAGATTCTGGGTCTATCATTCGGGAATGACATCATGTGAGACGACATCATGGTTCGTGGTCATGCATATTTAGCGCCAGATCGCATTCAATGACGCTGTCGCCATTAATCACAATCGTTGCCCACGACGACGGCGACGACGACGTCGACGAACTTCTCAGCGTCAATTGCAATTGGCTGTGAATGCCAGCCAAAAGAAAAAACCACCCACACACAATAAATTCGCGAGCATTTATAAATGAATGGAGAATGGGTTTGGAGAATGAAATATGCACTGGCACAAGTGAAAAATTTTTAATATTATATAGCGTTGGGTGACAGCAAGTCAATCACAATTAGTCGATTCACCAGGCTCGCTTTCTCCACAGACAATTTACTATACTATATAGTTGCTGAAAATGTGTTTGTTATTCATTAGTCTCGACAATTCGCTGCTCATCGAAGCTATCCTCCTTCTTGGCACCAATGTACAAGACCGACCATGATTTGTCTGGCATATCAATGTCCAACTTCTTTGAATTGACACTACATTCGCTACACTCAATTAAACTTAGTTCAACTAAACTTATAACGACTTTTACCTCGTTTCAGAGCTGACCAAGCGTTGACGTTGATGCAATGGTATACAAGTCTGTTTGGGTGACGATTTCAAATCCAGCGCAATTTCGCTGCTTATCGTGGAAATTACTGCTGTGGCTCCAACAGTCTCAGCGCCTTCTCCGCCCGACTTCTCCACACCAAACTGAGAAGACATGATCTGTTTGCAAAAAAAAAGGGAAACACTACCAGAAACTAACCGAAATGTAGCAGCTGTATGAAATTTGCAGTTTTTTATTGGACCAAATACCGATTTCTTATAAAATTTAAGACCGAAGAATGAAATCAACTGAACTAAAATGTTTTCAGACTCTGAACTGAGTATTTCGATATAATTTTTTTTGGAACTGAAACTAAGGCTGAAACTGAAACAATGTCTAATGAGCATTAAACGAAAGGCTTGCTCGACAATTTTCAATAGTTTTTACCATAAAAACGAACATGCAAAGCGAATTCAAATTTTGCTTAAGCGCACTGCCTAAAAGTATGCAACACTTTTTTGCAGCGAGCGGATGAGGATGCAAATCAAATTTTATTCAGCTACGGATTATTAATTATAAAATTAATAATAATATAATAAATATAATATAATTTAATAATTATTATAGAAAATTAAGTTAGTTAAACAACATTTTAAATTTTTTGCATTAGTTTATTCCCAATTCGTGTTTATATAAAATGCACACAATTAAAATTTTGCTCTTAAAATAGAAATTCCACTTCAATGGATTAGCACCTGAACGGCCAGGAAATGTTTACCGCCATTTGTCATGCGATGAATTGTATTGCCGGAAAGCATTAGAGTGCGATTGCTATCATAGAGATTCTTTGGCTTTTGCGTGCAACGAATGTCATAGACCTCGCTGGTATTGACCGTCAGATATTCGACCATTGGCTCCTTGCTTGCTGGCCACACAGAAACGGTGGCCATAATTTGTGCATCGTCCGTGCGTGCAGCTGTTAGCCAAATGAGGAATATTTCATTGTCGGGTCCATAGTGTTGCGATGGCAGCAGCTGAGCTTCCGGCTCAAAATTGCCGGCAAAGAAATCGGTAAGACGAAAACGTCCCGACATAACCAAAATTGGCACCATTTTTTTGGTATTCTTGTTGTCGAATTGCTCGTTGATAAAGTAGACCATGTTGCAGGTGGATTTTCCCAAGACCGTGGCACAAGTGTTCATAAAGAAAGTCTTCACATGGCCACGTTTAATGCGCTCCATAGCCAGAGTGGGATGCTCATGTGTCAGATGCTCATTAAAGTCCGACATGAAGAACATGCGATGGCAATTCGAGTCGGGACAATAGATGGGCACACGGCAAATTTGCAGTTCACGTGGCTCCCGAGTCTGCACTACGTCGCGCTTGATCTGCATCAACTCGGCGAGTTTCTTGCGCGGACAAGGCAATGTCTGAAATTGTGGCAAAGGCGGCTCGCGATGACCCAGCAACTGCTTTTTGTCTAAGCTGTTAAGCAGCTCTTGAGGATCCTGGACGAAGCCTTGGAAGCATGCGCGCTGCACAGTGGACGCCAGCACATGGTGTTTGTCTCTCTTTGGCTGCTTGGTCTCCTTTAACTGATCAGCTGGAAGAGACGATTGTCTATGTTCCTTTCCGTTCTCCAATTCATTTTTCAGGTTTCTTTCCAGCTCCTTTTCCAACTCTTTCTGTAACTCCTTGTCCAGCTCCTTTCCCAGCTCCCTCTCCAACTCTTTCTCCTTCTCTTTCTCCTCCAGCTCTTTCCTTAACTCCTTATCTAGCTGTTTCCCTAGCTCTTTCTCCAGCTGATTCTCCAACTCTTTTCCCAGCCCCTTATCCAGCGCTTTTTGCAGCTCTATCTTCAGCTTTTGTTCCAGCTCTAACTGCAATTTATTCTCCTGAAGCGTATCCAGCATCAGTGCAATCTTCTCATCCAAAGCATCGCCAATGGTTTTCTGCGGCAACTCAACAGTTTCCTGGGCCTGTGCTTCTTGCTTCATGTTGGCGCCGCCCTTCATCCGATCGTTGTCAGTTTGCTTTTCACTTCGATTGCGTTTTGTGTACGCCTGGAGTTTCATTTCATTTATCTCCTCCCTAATGCGATCGTATTCACTATCGACATAGCGACGAATGCGCCTCCATTCACTCATTTGTTGCCGCTTCTCCTTGAGCTTTGACTTTAGATCATCTTCATGCAATTCCTGCATTTTAGAAATCATTTCATCTTTGGTCAAGCGTTCAATGGGCGATTGAACGCTATCATAGGGTTTGCTTGTTTCAACTTTGATCTTCAGCTTTTTGGCCATCAATTGATTGACTTGCTTCTGCACCTCTTCTTGCCACGTGGGCAACTGATCCTTGTTGAAGGAAGGTGGTAAAGGAGCTTTAGGAATATGTAAATCGCTATCATTTGATGAGTCCTCTAGACCATTGTTCCCTGCTTTGAGTTTCGAAACGTCATCGTAGGGTTTGCTTGTTTCAGCTTTGGTCTTCATTTTTTTGGCCATCAATTGACTGACTTGTTTCTGCACCTCTTCTTTCCACGTGGGCAACTGATCCTTGATAAAGGAAAGTGGTAAAGGAGCTTTAGAAATATTTAAGTCGCTACTATCTGATGAGTCCTCTAGAGCATTGCGCTCTGCTTTAGCTTTCTGAACGCTATCATAGGGTTTGCTTGTTTCAGCTTTGGTCTTCATTTTTTTGGCCATCAAATGATTGACTTGTTTCTGCACATCTTCTTGCCACGTGGGCAACTGATCCTTGTTGAAGGAAGGTGGTAAAGGAGCTTTAGGAATGTGTAAATCACTTTTATCTGATGAGTCCTCTAGAGCATTGCGCTCTACTTTCACTTTCTTATCAGCTGGCAATGTCAAGTTGACATGTTTATCGCGACGTTCAACTTGCTGCTTTGCAAATTGCCTTTTTCCCGGCATCGCCTCGTTGACCAGCGATTTGGAGCGTTGCATCAGCAGCGGATTATTTCTCTGGCGTCGTCGAGCTGCACGATCTACGCTCGCTGAGCGTAATTGGCGCTCCCACATGCAACCACGTGGCAACTGCGATGGCAAGCTGGCCAAGAGCTGCTGTTTGATCACATCCAGCTCCCGCTCTAAAACACGACGAGCAGTCAAATCGTCATTCATTTTCGCTTGGAGTTCGGTTTGCTGTCGCTTCGTTGATGCGGCCAATGCATGAGATGCCAACTTCTTGGTGGGCTGCAACTCTTCCAACTCTTGAGCCGGATCCGTGTCCATATCGGACTTCAAGAAGAACCTCAGCGCAGAGCACTTATCGCACCAATCCGAGATGCCCTCGAGATGCGTCGTCTCACTCGCATTTACTCGGCGGCGAAACTCAAACTCCGGATTGCTGCCCAGCTCCGACTTTTTAAAACCGCACATGGTACACACATACATCGTGGCCGCTACTTTTACACGATTTTTAGCTTAAAATTTAAAGTTAGTTCAGTAAAATAAATACATATAAAATATCCTAAAAATTTGTAAATAACAATGCTAGTCATAAAAGGAATAGTAAGCAAAGCAAACTAGATGCAAGTTAGCAAAGGCAACTAGCTGTTAAGAATTTTACATTTTAACATTTTTCGGATTAAATATTTATTTAGGGAAATATATATATTCTTATTTATTTAAAATTATTATTTATTTATTTTATATTCATATTTATTGAATTCTCTTAACTTTGGATACGGTGCTTTAATTCAAATAATAGAAGTAGAATACAAATTTTGTCAAATTCGTCTTCATTTTATTGAAGCTAACAAATCGTCAATTGTATTTTTCCCAAAAAAAAACTCGGCAAAATCCAAAAAATCGTCAATTATAAATTTCCCAAAAAATATCCCAACATCTCTAGCAAATATACGGAAACTATTTTGGTTAGATAAATATTTTCCCCTTGATTGCCAGTTTTTAATCCTTTCTTGTTTTGCTTAATTATTTTTATTACAGCTCAATAATAGTTTTTTTTTAAAAGAAGTTAAATACAATCAGTTCATTATTGAACATTACTTTCAGTTAATTCTTCTTAAACTTCCTTGAACTGCCTTTTTATAAATAGAACTTTATTTGAATTTCTATTTTTTTTATGTTTTTTAATTTTTGGCTCAAATTTATCAATTTACCTTTGTCACCTTCAAAAGAATATCACTGCCATTCGACGAAAACTATGTCACGTTTAAAGCTTTCTTAATTTACCCAAAAAAATGATTAGCTGATAATTGATAAAATTCATCAGCTCTTTCTCTCAATTACACTATTGCAGATGTGTCTTCATTGATCAGGTGAGATATTGTTTCAGAGAGGACAAATATGTGCATATGTAGATTGATTAGCTGCCTCGCTGTGTGTGAAAGCCCATTCACCTGCTTGGCATCGAGCACACACAGTTCACAAATCCCCCCTTGGCACTCGACTCGAATGTCACTTGAGGAGCCCACGTGTTGACCGTGAAAATTTACATGTTAGACAAGGCAAAGTCGCAGCAAAAATTGCAAAAAAAAAAATATATGAGTTGAAATAAGACAACACATTGAGAAAGAAGAAGCGATTCAAGGTAATGCGAGTACATTGTAGGCAGTGGCGAAGTCCGAGCTACACAGAGAGAAATACAACAATCCAAAATCGAACGGGGTGAAAATAAGTTATGAAATAATCTACGGAGAGGGGACAAAACAGAATATCTTTTAAATAATATAAAAAATAATAAATTAACTTCGTTGTTGAAATAATTAAAAGCATAAATATTTTTAAAAATACCGTATTTAATATTAAATACAGAATTTCCTTCAATTTATTTCAAATTGCAACAAACTCCATTTCAAATAGTCAATTATACTGTTGTAATTCGATTGAAAATACTCAGACAATTTTACATCTATTTACATCAAAAGAAGATTATAAAATTTATATAAAGAAGTGTCAAAATATTAGCATAACAGCATTTTCAGTATTCTTTAATTAGTTAAATATTATGTTATTTCAAAATTTTTAGTTTCTTTAAAGTACTTCAATATTTTACTTCTCCAAAATATTGCAAAATTCACACGAACTAATTTATTTTCTCAGTGTTTCGAAGCTTCCAGCTCGAATGCGCCACTGCTCCAGTTGTCATGCCGCCGCTGGGCCGAAGATCTTGAGGGCCATTGAAATTGTCAAACGCCCAAAAAGCGTTAAGAGGCTGCGGCTTCGCTGCGCTGCGGCTTCGTTGCCAAAAATCGGCTTAAGACGACCGCAACCAATTGAGTTTCGCATCGAAGATTGGGGATCGTTTTGTTTTTTTTTTTTTTTTGGTTCATTTGGTTTGACTTGGTGCGATGATTCAGCATTGTTTAAATGTTTGTTGATAAGATGCGCGCGCGCAAAAAAAAAGCAGACGGCGAGATAGAGAAAGATACAAGATACGCAGCAGTTAGACAAATAACGGAACATGGCAACGAGAGAGAGACAAACCAAGCCAAATATTTAAACACTTACAGGCCAAAAGTCCGAAGGTCTGTGCAGACGTTCGTGTAAGTATAAATACCCCGAGTGTCGTCTTGGTCAACTATCAAACGCTTGACAACTAGCAAACAACGCACAGCCAATATGGTAAGTAAGCAGCTCCATGGAGAAGGAAACAAGCGAAGCTAATCGTACTTGGACTTGGACGTGGGAGTGGGTTTGGATATTGTCTTCTATTTCGACTTGGACTTCCACTTGGACTTCGACTTATCTTGTGATTTCCTTTTGAGCTCCTCTTAAAACTACTACTGGACTTGCTACGTGAACTTAAACTTGAATTCCCCGGCAAATACCTCTATCAACTCCTTCGTCAACTGATCTTCCAACATCGCGTGAAACTTGTTCTTTAAGTGATGGGGCAAGATAACTGCTTCAACTTCTCATATAACACTCCCTTAAGCTTCTCTCTTTAGTACTCCTTTACCTTGCATTTCAACTCTCACTTCAATTTTCACTTCAACAGAACCTTCAGCACCTACCTCAGTCTTCAGTTCCCCTTCAAATTCTCTAATCTCATTGAACTGGTTCTTAAACTTCCCCTTAACTCCTTTAAATCCTTATCTTTCCAAGAATTCTTTCTCTAAATCCCGACTTTAATACATTTTTTTTCTCTTTCTCGAACTCCACCTTCTCCTTTAACTGCATCTTCAATTCCTTTTCCTTCATTAGAAATCCTGCTTTGTGACATTGACGCTTTGCGCCTGCCTCACTTGGGCTGCTGCGGATGTTTCGCACCTGCCCAGCAGCAGCTATTTGCCGCCTCCAAAGCCGGAGCAGGTGGAGCACATGACCATCGAACAGCACGAACTGCGCGAGTTGCCCGAGCAGGTGGATTACATGCACGAGAACGAGGAGGGCGTCATGGAATTGGCACCCAGCAGCCAACTCACTCCTCCCGCTATGCCCGAAGGTGAGCAGATGCTTAGCGGACGCTACCTGCCGCCTCCAGAGCCCACAATGCCTGAGCAGGAGCTGGCTCCCATGCCCTCAGCTCGCTACTTGCCTCCGGCTCCCGTTCCAGTTGCCATGCAGGAAGCGGAGCAACAGCGTGTGGAACCCGAACCAGAGCAGGAGCAGCCCATGCAGCAGTTGCCCGAGATGATGCCCACACTCAGCATGGAATTCGTGCCACCAGTTGAACCTCAGCCACAGGCTGCCCCTGCCATGCAGTACCTGCCTCCCGTGCAGCAGCCACAATACACCTATCAGCAGTACCAGGAGCAACTGCAGCAGCAGCAGCAACAGCAGCAGGAACAGCCACAGGACATGCCCTACATCCTGGATGTGCAGCAGCCCACAGCTCCCTCTGATGCCGAGTCGGCGGCCTACGAACCAGAGCCAGCTCATGAGCTGCGCAGCGATGGCTACCACTACAAGCAGGCCAGCGAGGAGCAGCGTCTAAGGCATTAACTGGTTGGATTTTGATGTCCACTTGTTGTTAAATTGTTAATGTAGCACTTAAAGAACGATTAAATTTTGTTGAAATTGAACTTCATGACAGCTGAGATATTTTTAAGTGGAAGTGAGGACACAATCAAAAGGATTGCTAGACAGAGGCGTTAAAAAAAGAGAAATCCTATGACTATTTGAGCTATTGGGACTGGGCTGTACTTTATCTTCCATTTGATCCTTTTCTTGAAATCTAGCTTTAAAGATTGATGGGATATCAAAAGCGGATCCTACATTTTTATCCTAGAACAGGCAAACACATCATTCTCTTTTCTTTTATTCCCAAACGGTCAACTTATCATGTAATGAATATACTTTCAAGGTACACATTAGATTCCCCTTCCTAGAATAGAGCTTAAATCTATGCATTAAAAAGAAGAAACTACCCAAAAATGTAGTAAAAACTAGTTCAGCTTTTATTTTCGCCTAAAAAATACTTCTTATTCGCCCCTCCGCAGCACTTCCACTTTGTAAATGCTAAAGTCAACATTCATCATCTTCACATTCAAGGTGACCACAAGGCAATAGAGCAGCACCTGAAGATGCCTCGTTCGCAGCAAATATGAAGCACCTTGTTGCTTGGGGAATAGTGGATGATCCTTTTCCTGGCAATCGAACATAAAGTAACCTCCGAAAGGACCCTGACAGAAGCCAATGGCCAAAGCACGCTTGCGCACCATCACTATTCCAAATTGAAAGTGATTGAAGAAGTAGATCAAAGCCTCGGAGAGATTCATGCGATTGAAAGCAGGCACACGATACAGTTTGCCATAGCAAACATGCTCGATGTGCACCACAAATTTGAGGGACTCCAGAGAGCAGTTAGTATCCAGATATTCTAAAGCGAACTCGAAATCCTTACGCTTCAGATTTCTGATGCTCTGCTGAAAGTATCTATGACCACTCACAACAATAGTGTCCAGCAACTGAGCACTCCAATCCATCAGGTTATAAACGCTGGCTGCACAACAAGCCATTACATTGATGGCCAGATATTGACGACCTCGCAACAGATGCTCAAAGACAGGAGCTTCGGGATGCAGATTTCCCCACACCGACCACAACCGATCCTCAATTTCAATGTCATACTTGTTGAGTTTACTGAGTGGCAGATTTCTCTGTTTGCCAGATGCATTGCGGCGATTTAAACGACTCCAGATGGGCACACAAGTTGGTAGCCAGCTTGAAGCTTCGTTTGAGGACCTTAGATTGGCCATAGTGAAATGTTCCTCAATAACCTTGGCTTAATATGCAAGTCATTGGTTTTCTCAAAAGTGAATTTACTTTCAACGACTTTCTATATTATAATTATAACTCATTTTATAAAGATGATTTAAGACAGCATAATAAAAAAATTTGAAATTTTGAATTTTATGCCAAAGTTAACTTAAAGCAATTAAAAATAAATTTATTGACAAACTCATAGCAAAAAAGTACTAAAATGTAATTCATAATACTAAACGAGATATTTATTCCAGGAAAAAGTGACAAGCAAGCGGGGTACAACGAAATTAATGTTAAAAGATAATTGTAAAAATTATAATTGTAAATATTATATTTGCAAAATATAATGGATAGAAAGGCATGAAAAGCAAACTATTTAATACAGTTAAAATATGGGACTAGAAAAATGCTACAAGAGAAAATGGAGAAAATATTTTACATATTACCATAATCTAGTTAGGTTTTAAGCTATAGCATCTTAAGCTTGAATTCTAAGCTATTTATATTTAGAATAAACTAACTTGGTACTTGCAAAAATATTAGACCGTTCGGATTAATATCTACTAACTAACCCTCCATTAATACAATCTTTGCTGTTGTTATTTAGTTTTATAGCAAAGTGGTTGCTTAAAAATGACAATTAAATGATTTGGTTTAAACACACAGACTACCGAGACACGCCTCTTCTTCATTAATATCCGCCGCCCTCCTCTTCCTCTTCGTTCTCTACAGTAGCTCCCTCCCGGAGCATCTCCACTTTGTGAATGCTAAAGTCAATGTTATAGAAGGGCACATTGAGGGTGACCACAATGCAGTAGAGCAACACCTGCAGATGCCGCGTTCGAAGCAGATAAGAAGCTCCCTGTTGCTTGGGGAACAGTGGTTGATCCTTCTCCTGGCAATCGTACATAAAGTATCCACCATCGTGGCCAGGACAAAAGCCAATGGCCAAAGCACGCTTACGCACCATAACAATGCCATATTGATAGTGACTGAAGAAGTAGATCAAAGCCTCGGAGAGATTCATGCGATTGAAAGCAGGCACACGATACAGTTTGCCATAGCAAACATGCTCGATGTGCACCACAAAGTTAATGGCCTCGAGGGCGCAGTCAATGTTCAGGTTCTCCAGCGAGAACTCATAATCCTCCTTGTTGATCTGAGCAATGCTCTCGGTGAAATACTTGTCGCCACTCACAACAACCGTGTCGAGCAGCTGAGCACTCCAATCCATCAGATTGTAGACGCTGGCAGCACAACAGGCAATCACATAGATGCCCAGATATTGCCGGCCACGATTGAGATCCTCAAAGACCGGTGCCTCGGGATGGAGATTTCCCCAAAGCGACCACAAACGACCCTCAATCTCAACGTCGTATTTCTTGAGTTTGCTCAGCGGCAGATTGCGATATTTGCCAGCAGTGTTGCGACGATTCATGCGACTCCAAACGGGCAGACAATTCTCCAGCTCCAGCCAACCCAACGACTCGTTGGTGGCACAAATCTCGTACTCTGGATGTCCGTAATGCTTGTTGTTGCACGTCATTGGCACCGACAGATCCGTGAGCAGCTGCAAGATGCGTGCATTGGGCGCTGCCTTCTTGTAGGAAAGCACATCCACCACATAGAACATGTACTGATTCTGTTCCTTCCAATCCGCTTGCGAGACACGCTTATCGATGTACTCCAACATGGCATCAACATCAGCAAAGAGAACCCAGGAGGCGGTGTTGCGTTCGGGGAAGCGTTTGGGTCCCTTCGGACATTTCTTCTTTTCCTTTTTGCCATCGCCCTCTTCCTCATCTCCGCCAGCATTCTCCTCCTCCTCCTCCTCGCCACAAGTCTCCATACTCGCATAAGGATCGAACAGGTGATAGAACTCATCGTGGAACAGAGCAAAGCAACCATTCGGTGTAAAGATCATCAGATATTTGCGCGTGCTCAGCGTCTTCTGCAGCTTCTTCTTCATAATGTTGAGTCCCGCTTCGGGTGTCACCTTATTCGGCTTGGCAGCTGGCGTCCACATGCCCATCGGCTCAAAGAGCCGTATCCAAATATCAAATTCATAGTCATCGATGGTCACATGCCGCACCACACGCTCAAAGACCGATTCCAAATCACAGACGCGAGTGGCAATCGATTTGGCATGCGTGATAACCCGATCAATGCGATACGAGTTCCATTGATTTAATGGACGCAGGGAACAACTAATGATGGCCAACGCGGAGGCGAAATAGCAGGCCTTAATCTCCTTGAAGGAGCCCTCATCGCGACCGTCCATATTCATGCTGCCCTGGATCTTAAAGTTGCAATCCTTTTCGCGCATCCGATAGCCGTAAAGTATGGGACGCGGCTTGTACACTTTGCGTATCTCCTTGGGCAGCTTCTTGCCCGGCTTGTGCTTCAGCTCGATCTCCTCCTCGCCCTCGGCCTCCTCCTCCATGTCCATGTAGTCGAGGTCTTCGCCTTCTTCGCCCATGCCCTCATCGATGCCAAGATCCACGTACTCAGCTGAAGGAAATTAGTTGTAAATTTTAATAAGTAGTTTAGTGTAGGTCGAAGTGTGCTCTAAGTGTCCAAGACAGCCTTTAGATGGCCTGATTAATTTGCATACCTCGCTTAACGGTTGTTCATTTTGAATATTTTAGATTGGGTAAATTTTTCATTAAGCTTCCATTATAATTTGAAGTCGATTTTATTTTACAAAAAGTGTTACTACTATTTAGTTTTTTTTTTTTTTTTTTTAAATAAACATTTTCAAAGTTTGACAACAATTACAATTTATCTTAATCTTAATCTCGCATAACGGCCAACTCAACTCATAACTTTTATAAAAAGTGTGCCTCATAACTTATAGTTTTTTGAAAAGAACCCCTTTCAAAGCGTGACTAACTTAACCATTTTACAGGACTCGTTATGAAATAATTGCACCTAAAAACTCGATTAGCGGCCTGAACTGAAATATTATTAGGTTGTTAGGTTAGGTTAGGTTTAATATTTGAGTTAGAAGGTCAGACAATTATTTTACAAACAGAGCGACTCCTTTTTTATAATTTGCAGAAAATAAACTATTCCGTCTTTTTAAATTAATTGGCAAGGATTTGCTATAAACTAATCACACGCAGAAGCTCATGTAATGTCATCAACTGACATAAAAGAATGGCAATTAAGCGAAATCGTATTAAATGAAGCACAAGGCTTTCCAGCTTTCTTTTTCTTTTTTCATGACAATTAAGCGAAAAAATATGCCGCTAAATGAATTTTGTACTGTTTGAAGAAGAATTGGAGCGAGGTCAAAAAAAGGTGTAATAAAGGAGAACCTAGAGCGCACCATAGGTTTAAAGCTAACTTACGTTTACGCTTCTTGCGATCCTCATGCGACTTCTTCGCCTCTAGGAAGTCCTGAATGCGCTTGTTCTCCTTCTTGAGTTCCTCGTCGATGTAGCGCATCTTCTCCAGTCGCTGTTCGCGCAACTTCTTCTTACGCGCTGCCTCCGCATTGTACTCCGCATCATCGTCCGCCTTGCTCCATGGCCGGAAGCGTCCCTTGAGATTATTATCAACTATTTTGATAGCAGCCACAATGTAGTTCATGACATTGCAACCCTGCGGTTTGCAGCTAAACTCAATGCGACGTATCAACGAATCCAGCTCAATGAAGCGCATCATGCAAGCTGGACCACTGCCACTCTTCCGATATCCAATCGCATTACAGGGGAAGCCAATGAACATGTAGAGCAAATTGTATCGCTTGAAGATGATGCACGAAAAGTGCTGACAAACGAGCAGCACGCGATTGTTGTCGATGAGCAACTCCAACAGATCCTGACGCAGCGAGGAATTCACCGAGGACTTGTAAACCTCATTGACCACCAATGAAAAGTTGCTCTTGCCCACAGCGATGTCGGGCAGCTTCTTATTTAGCAAGCACGATAAATTAAACTCATAATTCTGATATTCTTCACTGAAACTATTCACCGAAGTGAGACAGAACTCAATGAGATCCGCATTCCAAGTGGAAACCTTGTACTTGGCAGAAACAGCGCAAGCAACCAAGGCAGAAAGTAATCCACCCAGTTTGGTCATCTCCTCATCCAAAGGTGGCAACTTCGTGGTGCCCATGATGATGTAGGCGCCATCGTGCAACGTCTGATAGTTGCTCTTGAGCTCAAGCTCTTCCTCGATGGTCAGCACACGCTTGAGATCCTCCTGCTCCTCCTCGCCCAGCTCATAGCCACGCTTAATCTTCAGACGCAACGCACGAAGATTCTCTTTATCGGTGCGCAGGAGCACCCGTTGAGCTTGCTTATAGAGATGCGGACGATCGAGTCTGGGTTCAGGCAGCTCCTTAATAATGTTGTTGATGATGGAGAGTATGAGTTCCTCTACGAATTCCTTTTCATCCTTAACAGGTATGCGCTCCTCCTCGGGTATGCTCTCGATGCTCTTCTTCTGCACCAACTCCGCTTCACCCGGTTCATCGGTGAACGTCGGCAAACCCATTTGCAGCGCGGGAAACTTGTTCGTCTGCTGTGACATCACTTGCAACGGACGTATGCAACCAGTGCGTATGCCATGGATAAAGAACTTGCCACCTCGACGCATCTTCAGCGCATTCTGATAGATAATCCTTACAAAGGAATCAAAGGTCGTGTGCATTTGCAACACTGCCAAACCCTTGATGCGATAATCATCGGGATCAACGACCATGCCAACACGATTCCTACGAAAAGGATCGAAGGCATAGAAGAATTCACGATCACGCCAAATGGACAGCACCGAATTGTCGATCTGCAATAAAGCTCCTGGCCACTCGGGCATCTCAAAGATCTGCTGCAAAGCGTGCGTCAACTGCGATTCCATATACGAACTGCAGTCGGTCACATGACCAGTTAACAAAAATGGGGATTTTCTCACTGTTGCCTTGAAAGCTCCCATCAAAAACATTTCGGGTAAGTCAACCACATTCAACTCTGGCTTCTTGTTCTTCCAACGTTTGCCATCTAAACGGAATTTCTTGCGGAGCGTTTTGTAGTAAGCAACACCATAGCGTATAATGTCATCGATGGTCATGGGTCGCCAGAGCTTCGCTAGTTCGAATTCGGAGTAAATCAGCGCTATCAACGAGACGACAAGTGAAGCATTCTTCTCAGTGCCCGAAATTGGTTGTTGAATACCGCTATTGCCACCAGTTTTAACCGCATAATGCTCATTGACCACCGCCCACAGTTTGTGATAATGATATAGCTGATCCTTGCCGATCGGCGCTTCTTTTAGCTTGCCATACTGTGTCAGCGAGATCTCGAATATATTGAATTCATCCTCGGGAGTTAGATCACTAAATTGTGTTATCAAATGCACCAAGTGCTCCACATGTCGTGTGGCCATCAACGAACATTTCCCCTTCCTCAAAATCACGCAAACACAAATCATTGCGACCATTTGCATCAAAGATGAAAAAGGAATTTGTGCAACGCTTCCAGATCAGCAAAAACATGTCGCGTGAGGTGAAAATGCAAGCTGTGTATTTGGAAAAGAAGAGCGAGAGAGCTTTGTACACATTCGGTTCGTTCTTGAATTGTCCTGTAAAGTGTATCACGATCCTTACAGCTGATTGTCGCTCCATCACTTGGGGCAATATATCGAATTCATTGTCCTCTGATTTGTAATTGAGTTTTTGGCTTTTTTTGGAGCAGCTTCACGCCTCGTTTGAGGATGCCATCCATGGTGCCTGCTGTCCAGAAATCGGGATTCATGTGATACGTTTCCACAAAGGCCACAATAATCGCGGCTATTTCACTCGGTCGGTTGTAATAGCTGCAGAGGATGAGTTGTGGTTATTATTTAATTTGTTTTAATTACACTCAATATCCATTAAATAAACCAACAATTGAATAATTAATAATTAATGCATTAACTTTATATTTTCAACTAAGAGAGAAAAATCCATTTACTTATTCATGAATACCCTTATTTTACGCGTCTAATATAAGATAAGCGGATTTAAATGTGACACAATTACACTAAGCTGTTAATAAACATATTTTAAATAAAACACTTTGTGACGTAAATATTGTGTTTCACTTAAAATTAACGTGTTCACTTAAAATCATTTACTTTCATTTAATTTAACGGAGATCAATTTACTTTTTAATTAATCATACAGAATGATGTATACAGTTTTAATTTAATCTTTAATATTGGAAAATGAGAATCCATTACACATTCGACTTACAGCAATAGTGACTAGATGAAACTGATACAAATAATTACTAGTTGAATTAAATGGATTAAGAAATTCTACTCCATACAAAATATTAAATGATTCTAAAATTTGGTAGACAAAAAGCAAAGAATGTTTTTGAATAATGCATGAAATTTAGAAATGAGTTTATGACTTTGAGAAAACCCTCTCAACCTTTTTTTAACTACAATTTTTAATTACTTACATTAGCCTCTAAATTGCAAACACTAAACTTACGTCTGTCTAAATGCTTCTTTCTTGGGTTCGGGGTAAATATTTCGCGTACCAAATACAATCTCAGCTCCAAAGGTTTTTCCCAGCTGTTCGGGAATGTTGTACACGGTGAGTTCGAGATCGTGAGCTGCATTTTTTTGGAAGTGCCTAAATCGAATTAATGGCCAAGAATTAAGGAATACAACTGATTACTACACACCATATTTGGGCAAAGAGGCAGTTATGAAATCTTGGTCCAGATCCATTTCCCTCCTCTGCATGCCCACATTCCAGGTCCACAGATCCTGAGGACTGCAACCCTCGATAATGTCATAAGTGCGCAGATTTTCACCCTCTAAGCCTTCTTGAATCACACGTGGATTATAAGTGGGAAACGGCAACTCCTCCAAGGGCCCAACTTGAGTTTCATTGATATAAATGCGACTTTTGGGACGTTTTAATTCAAGCTAAAGGTGCAGCAAAAACAAGGAAGGTTACAAATCAAATATCTTTACCAAAAATTCCAATATTTGGATGTCAAAATAATAATAATAAGAATAACTAACCCTTTGATTGAAACAACAAATGTTCTCAAACAACCACAACAAAGGTTTAAAAATACATTAAATCCACAAAAAAAGAGTTTATCTACTTTTTTCTCATTAATCAATTGAAATCAGTATTTCTCAACATTTATTACCCAACAGCACGATGTTATAATAATATGAAATGTTAAAGAAAAATTGTTATCAGAATTCTTAACGTGAATAAACTGGTCTTAAGTTTTACTTATATAGAATACAACATTTAAGATTTCTTTATTGTTAAAACGTCTATAAAAGTATTCCATAATAATAATAGCATCATATATTTAACACAATCTATATTTAGCAATGAGCCTCATCTTTAATTTAATTCCCAATTTACTGACTCATGTCCTGACTCACTAACTCACTGGCTAAGCGATTATTAAGCAGACTTAGAGGTATGAGCTAGAATACTTCCATAGCCTTACAACACACTTGTTATAAACCCAAAGAATCAACGGAAATTCAATGAAATATGGGGTCAATGGTCTAAAGGAATATCCGCTCCAACAGCGGGAAAAACTAACAAGTTCTTTACCTAAAAAGCGACACGTATTTCACAACTTTATCTAGCGATTCTCAATGCTATATGCTGCTCATTTGTTATAGCCTCGCAAACAGATGGTCAAGTTTGTATTTTTTTTGGGAACGCCATGGAAATTTTCTGCTGTTGTTTCTTTGTTGTCGTTGTGACTCTTATTGTTGTTGCTGTACGTAACTAATTAAAGCTAATTGTGTATGCCATTACGCATACGCCACGTCGACAGTCGAAGTGTAGACTGAAGACTGTAGGCTGAAGCCTCGCCTGCGCATTGCAAAAAACCCGAAACCATAAAAGCGAAAAAGAAAAATATACGTATACACTTTATATTGTATTGTATATGTAGTATAAAAAGATGATATTCCCTCAGACCATATGCCAAAGTTATCGTTAGCATTGCTTTCACTTGAGTGTGTCCAATGTTGTTCCTGCTGCTTTCTTGGCTGACATTTATGTGCGAGTTAATGCGACATTTCAAGTTGCAAAGCTGAAAATAGCACGCATACGCCACGGATGCCGCAACGCAACGTAACACGCCTATAAATACAAGTACACACACACACACACACACATACATATGAACACCAGAACACACTTATGTACTGTTACATGCTATACTATATACTCGATGTGTATCTAGAGCTAAATATGGAGGCCAGGCCCAGACTATTGGAAGTTAGTAAGCGGCATAAAGTAAGCACGAAATGCCAACTAGACTCTGGCTAACTACTGCACAACGACAACGACATCAACTACGTCTGTGTGAGTGTGGAAGTGTGTGTGTTGGTGAGTGCCTCTATGGCTGGCTGGCCACGCTGACGGCCACAAAACAGCGCACAGAGCAGTAAACAACGAACAGCGCTTAGTGCCACATCACGAATCTTATCGCAAGCGCACGAATGCTCAGCACAACACAGAAAAACCAGCTACATCAATATAGCAGTTATAGCAAGCAGACAGCAGCAACCAACAGCAGCAGCAGCTAAACAAAAAACACCTCAGCAAAAACACGACACGAGCCGAGCCGAACGTACATAGGTCGTAATGAACGAGCCGAACGAATGAACGAACGATTCGGCTGCAGAACAAACAAGTCATCTAACAATAATATGTACGTAAGAAAAAAGCAAAAAAAAACAGAAACGTAAAATAAAACAAGTAAAAGCAACAGAGACAAGTGAGCACTTATAGCATACGACGACGACGACGTCGTCAATAAATACACGAAGTACCGAGTACGTAGTGCGATACTAATACCAACAAAAACAACAAAACCAACAACAGCAGGCAACAACAACAACAACAAGTATGGCAACCCTCTCAACTTTAAATGCGACTGACGCGAAACGTTGGCAAAATGTCAAAGCAGGTACGCGTTTTAGTTGCCAACGCTGTTGCCAACCATGTTGCAGTTCTGCTTGCTGTTGTTGTTGTTTCTGTTTCGACTAAAATGACGCAAGCAGGAGACGCAAGAGCAACCGTTGCAGTTGCTTTTCACTTAAGCCTGTCTATCCTCCATGAATAAATCAATTAAAATTGCTTAAAATCAATACGAGAACTTTACATTAAGAACAAGTTCAAGAAGCTAGCGACTAAACACAGCGCGTGCAATGCAAAATGCAAACTAAACACACTCTGCATACACACACACATATGTATACAGCGCTGCTTGTTTTCAAGTTCAACAAGGAGCAAAAGGCATAACAAGAGAAACCAACAACATCAGCAGCTGCGAACACACGTCAGCAAAGACGAAACTTATGTGTGCGCGCATGTGTGTGTGAGGTTGGTGAGCGTAGCATATGCACATGCCATTAAGATGCTGAAGTTGCATAAAAGCCAAGTCAAACAACACACAAAAGAAGCCCATAGCATGCAATAAAGTCTTGGCTGCCCAGGTGTTTCTTTTTTCCATTCGTTCGTCTCTTCTTCTTAACGAACGAGCGGCCATAACAACACAACGTACTCTCGCAAACACTCACACACACACACACACACGAACGCAGGCACTTACATAGACAGCAGCCAAACAAACAGCAGAGCAGCGACGTCAAAGTAAAGCGCAATAAGAAAGAGCAATGGCAGCTCTCTGCAGAGGCGTAGGCCTTTTTAGCATCCAGTGTAAAGGATCTGCCATAGTGTAAATGGGCTAGAAGAGGCTTGAGGTCTTTCTCAATTAATTATGGCATCGTTTCGGTATTTTTGCGCTGTTGATAAGGCACAATTAATAAGCGACGCCCCATAAAAACACATTAAATCGCATTTTATCAATATCAATATAATGTTTTCGTGCTGCTCCAAACTGTAACCATACTAAAAAAGTTTGAAGAGCTCTCTCTCTCACATTCACTCACACAAACGCAAACGCAGAGTGTCATTTAATGATAGGTCTACACATGTACAGTGCATGTATTATTTGATTTTGCCTTATCTGCAGAAAAGTTAATTAGCTTAGCGTTGCTCAAACTCAAAAATACGAAACAAAAAAGAGAAATGTTTCAATTTGTAATTGCAGTATAATTTGCATTAACACCTACGCCCCTGAACTATTCAAAAAGGAAATCAAGAACATAAGTATGTAACTAACAAATAAGCGCGTAAATGAAACGAATAAATTAAGCGGCAGCGACGCTGACTGCGCTGCCCACGTCAACGTTGGTCGGCTTTTGCATAGAAGCGAATGCAATGCTCAACAGCAGCAACAACATTGCGAACGTTTCTCCATTGCAAATGTGTGTGTGTGAATGTTTGTAAAGCAGCTGCTGCTGCGTGTTGTTCGTTTTAATGCCTCCCCGTAGAACTAGTTCGAACTAGTTCCCCAACTACATGCATACGTGAATAGCTTGCACTTAATAAACGTTGTCCTAGCAATAAATTGGGATATTTTTAAGTGTGAAAATATAAAGTTTACTCTTTTCTCTCGTGTCCATAACACTCCTATCCTTATCTAACAAACGAGCATCTAGTAACACATAGCATTGGGGCTGCATTAGCGCATTTCAGTTGCTACAACAACAGCAAGCACTTACACACACACACACACAAAGAGGTACATACACGTGCGCACTTAAAACGACAGGCAGGCGACTGTTGTTGCCGGCCTGTGCTTGTGCTGTGCATAGCGAACCGTTTTTATTTCATACGGCCGCAGAGAGTCTCAGCAATAACAACAGCAACAACAAGAACGAACGAAACGAACGAACATACGGCAAACACCTGAAACCGAAAAGGAAAAAAAAAATACAGTGCACAAGTGTTACTCAGCGACCAAGCACGCGTGTAAAAATGTCGCCTCGCCAGCAACAACAATAGCAACAACCACAGCAAAAGCAACGAGAATAGCACACAAAAACAATTGAATAACTGAACGCGACGGGCGTCATAAACTAAAACAGAGCAATTGTAAAAACAATAAACTCATTTTGGGCGTCATTTCAACAAATTTCCAATTCTAAATTGCATTTCCATTTTTGCTTTTCTTCTATTTGCGCAGCATTTAAAGGAGTCCCACAACAACCAAACAAACGTGCAAGCAAAACGTGAACGCACTGCGCTCTCTTCGTGTGCTCTCTGAGAGCGAATTAGAGAGAAAGAGTGAGAGTGAGAGAGGATAGCAACAGCGCAATTGGCTTTCCAGCAGCTTGAGCTTTCATTTTGAGGACGCTGCGCAGCTGTCGAGACGTCAGAGAAAGAGAGTGGGAAGGAAAGTTAAATATTGAAACTGCACATTTTGTGCAATCGCGCACAGCAGCCATGGCCACGACAGCAACAGCAGCAACCACAAAAAAGGGCATCAACAACAATAAAGGGGTAAGTAAATGTGTCTCCATGTTGTCTGTGTATTAACTTGGCCTTTTAAGCTGGCCGAGGGTTGATTTTTTATGCGTTGTTGCTTATGCCATACGCACACAGACACACTCATACCAACAGATGCACTTGCGTGCGCGTTAACAAGACCGAACATTGAAACGCAGTGGCGTAGCATTTAGCTTTGGCAAGGGGACGATTTTAGAGATATTACTAGGAGACGATTTTCGGTATATTATCTTCGTTGGTGGGAAATAAATAGAATCAGTTATTAGAATCATTAACAATAATAATTTAAATAAAACTAGAACGATGATTTTAGAAATACAGAAGAAAAAAAACATATTGAACTAATTAACTACGCTACTGCTGAACTTTTTTTCGCATCTTTGTTTTGATGTGCCCTTTGCTATTTTCATACCCAGTATATTTTAAATAAACCGCTATTATTACTGACAGTAGAAAGTTCAGGAAACTATTAATCTAAATTTGATAGAATAATTGAATCAGGCAACGACCAAAAAAGCATGTATTTTAATTAATCTATTATTATTGGTTGTTGAAGTTGAAAAATATTTATTCATTAATAGAATTCTATGCCCAATATTGAAATAATATAAAAAACTATTAAAATAAATGAACATTGATCTTAATCCTTAGTTGATATGCATTTATGAAATTGCAGATTACATTTAAAACGTTGCCTAATCTAAATTAAAAAAAAATAATTGAAATTAAATAGTTCTACTTTGAATAATTAAGGCTTCTAAAGTTCTAAGTACATATTAATTAAATTATTTAGGTTCTTTTATGAAGGCGCTTCTTATAAGTTTTTAATTCTGAACTGTAGATTATTAATTATTTTACATTTAAAAATATGCCTAATCTTGAATATTTTTTCTTGCAGGACAAAACCAAATCTCGTCGCAATGAACGCAACATTTTGACCTTCTACGAGAAGATTGCCGTGATACGTTACTACGATGAGACGAATATCTCACGGAATAGTTTGGCCAAGATGTTCCACTGTTGCGCTACCCAAATACGCCGCATTCTGGAGAAGAAGCGAGAGTTGTTGCAACAACTGGCCACTCTAAGCGAAGCGGATGCTTCGATCATCATTGAGGAGATGACGCGCAAGCGTCGCAAGTTTGAGATGAGCGCCATTAGTTTCTTGTTGCACGAATGGGTGGAACGTTGTCGCCAGTTGCGACTTGGCGTCAGCATCAGGAATCATACGCTTAAGGAGACGGCACTCAAAATGGCAGCTGTTCTCAATTTGCCAGCATTTCGACCATCTTATCGCTGGCTGAATCGCTTTCGTGGCAAATACAAGTACGAGGACGATGACTTGGGCTACATGGGACCGAATCCAGTGTCCAGCACGCTGCCCGTGGAGCAGATTATTGTAGAATTTAAACAATCGCTACCCAACTTTATGCAAAAGGAACTGGCGGATACCACAGACATTGATGGGAATACGAAGCTAAAGATCACAGCGCCTACGCCGGATTTTGTTAATTTGTCGAGCGAAAATAGCGAAATCTCTGATGACGACGACGGAGTTGAATTGGTCACCTGTGAGCCAAGTGTGCTTCACTCCCCTGCCAGCACATCGGATGGCGAAGACGAAGTGCCTCAACCTCAGCCGCCACAGCAGCCCGCTCAAGATGCGGCCTCGACTAGTCTACTTTTAAATGCCGGCACTTGTTCGCTGCTGAGCAGCGTTTTTCCCCACTTGGCCATCATACATCAGTTTGCGCTCATGAACTCCGATGTGCAGGCACTGGAGCTGATCTCGCAGCTGGGCGTTCACATGCAACAGCAAGCCACCTCGGGCGCTTATCGCGCTTCCCTAACTATGGCGCCAAGTGGCGACGAGCACAATGCTATCGGACTGCCAATGGAGCTGCCGCCGGGAAGCATCTTTGCAGACATTGATGATATAGAGTTGATAGAATAAGCTAATGTACAATGCTAAGATGCTAGGCTACAAGTTACTAAGTTACAGTTGCATGTAGTCGACTTAAGATACCCGCTAAACATTTATGAAGAATAGATAACTATTAAGAGTGGTTGCACGTTGAGCTTTATCATTGGGAGGAAAGGAGGTTTAATTCGCTACAGATAAAAGTCGCATATAAAGATCATCATAAAAGATGGATGGACAAGCAGATTCCACTTCCCTAATTATTCTATTTAAGGCGGCTTGGTCGAACATTAAAACTAGATATCTCTGACGAATAGAAATATTGTCGGCAAAATTTGAAACCCACAGCTCACCTACTTTTTTTTTATCGTATTTCTACCGGGTATGTAAAGTCAGTGCAGTACTCACCATGCGCTTGTCGGGTATAATGATCATATCGGTGCTGCATTCCGGTGTCGCTTGCTCGGGCTTCACTTCCGATTCCTCCCCCTCGCCCTCGGCAGCATCCTCCTCCTCTTCCCCCTCTTCCAAGTTCATGGGGCTATTAAGAGCCACCAAATCTTTGGGACATATTTTATCAATGCGCGCATCGTGCTCCACCAGTCCCACCTGCATTTTGGACATTATGATACGCTCACGCATTATTGCATTGGTTTTGAGCTCCTCTGGTGTGCGTTGTGGCACAATGCACATGCTGAACTCATCGTAGAGATCGCACTTCTTCTTGAACGGGCGAGAGAAACGCGACTCTTCGGCCTTTTGATGCAGGCGACGCAACTCATCCTCGATGGTCAGCACATGTGAGATTGTCGAGTTTGGCGGTTTCTTTTGGCACACGCGATCTCGGGGCGGACAACTATCCACTTTCCACTCGGTGATTACATTGTCGCCCATATACGTTCGGACTGCATACGGATTCTCGGAGGGACTTGCGTCCGCATTGACTTCAACGAACTTTTTAAGCATTATGCACTTAAAATTTAGCAGCAAATAAAATGTGAATTGTTTACAGTAAATTTGGTGATCGGATTCGTTTTGTTTGTTTGTTATTGAACAACCACACACGATTGATTAAAATTGTTAGCTAAACCACAAAAAGCCTACTCGTTTTTGGCGCGTTCAAAAAATGTGCAGTGCTGCCAGACCCACATAAAAAGATGTATTTCAGTAACAGAGCGCTATTAGTTAACAGCGTACAAACAAGTTAAGCTGCTATCTGGGACCAACAACAAGCCTTAACACAGCGGACGAATGGAAAAAAACATTGAATTTCCATTTCGTATTTTCTACAATAGAATATTATTTATTAAACCTATGATCTGTAGAAAGAGACCACTTATATAGCGTAAAATTCTCAGAAAAAACAAGCTGTTTAAAAATTCGCGGCTTCTTGCACATTTTGGTAAAAATACCGCAATAAACGAAGAGAAACCAGCTGACAGGTGAATTTGGTATATCTTATCGAAATACGAACAAATGCAAACCACATTATGTTAACTTAAAATGCTTTAAACAAAACTTATGTCTTCAAGAAAATAATAAATAAATAATTCATAATGAATTTCCACATTATGTTGGCCAAGAATTCTACGATCACAAATCGATATTTAAAAACAATTCAATCTATCGATGCATCGATAGTGCCAACGATGTTTCTTGAGCTCTCAGAAAACAACAACAAACGTGAGCACGACGGACAAACGACAAGTTAATAAAAAGTGCATTCGCTGCGTGGTTTAAGCAACTAAATTATTGTAAAGTGTACAATTCGCATTGCATACGAATTGATTTTGCCGCAGATGTAACAAAACGCGACGCACAAACACTGTGCTCGCTTTTCTTGGCGTGTTTTCGTTTTTTCTTCATGGGCAAACTATGAAAATTGATGAAACGATAATTTGACGACTCGTTCAGCAGAAAAATTAAAAACAACAAACAGCAAAATGTGGATTCAACCGAAGGATTTGCTGCTACCATCGCCTTTCTGGTAAGTGACAACAAAATTAATTTCACAACTTGGGGGTGTTGCCTTCTTCTTCCACTATGCATTGGGATGCTGTGCACAGCCATCGAAATTCCCCCACACCCGCAGTTCCAGCAGCTGATTAATTTAAAGTACACACACGCACGCAAAACACAACAGTATTTTCGTGTAGGTGTATGCATGTATTGTGTGGCTTTGTTATTGTTGTTGTTGTTTCTTTCGCGAACTATAAGCTGATAACTAATTGAGCAGAATTCAAGTCACCAACTCTGCTCTTGCTCATTCTCCCTGCACAGATTCTCCAAGCACAGTTGCTGAACAAAGAGTCAGCGAGAGTTTCAAAATATACATATGATTGTTCTTTTTTTGTTTTTGCTGTTGTGGTTCGCAGCACAACTGTTTTTGTTGCTGCGTAATACCAACACACTCCCAACGCACACTCTCATGCACCCGCTCGTCTATTTGAGTATTTATGATGTTTATTTTTTGATTTCGCTTTTTTCTGTTACAGGATCGCTGAAATGTATTCCAAGTATTTTGTGCTACAAAAGCGACGCGGGCACGGCGAATCTCGTGGCTTTGGCTCCATGCTGGTGGGCACCTTTGACAGCGTCATGAGCACCAAACCGGCGCCATATCGCATACTGCATCAGACGCCCTCCTCCGAAGTTTCTTACGGTAGGTTTGCCATCTCCCCTTTCTACCTCCCGTTTAGCACCTTATCAGCGAAAGAGAGGTATACATATTGGATTTGGGTGGGGGAAGTATTGTCCATTCACTCGGCGACTCACTGACTCATCCAATGCATACACACTAGGGAAGGCAGATCTATACATGTGTTATACGTATGTACATATGTATGCGATAGATTTGTGTTGCAGTGGGACGAATGTGTTCACACATTTACAATTAATAGAGTGTACTTCTGGGTTCTCGTTACGCAGGTAAAGATGTTTTTCAAGTGTCTATGAATGGCTAAAGAAAAGATGTTTATGAAGTGCCTTTGAGTGGCTTTAAAGAGATGACATATATGATATCAATTCTGAGTTTTCACTGTATACTATATAGAGTATAAAATATAAGTGAGCATAAAAAGTTCAATGATACAAAAAAGGAATACTCGAAGATACAAGTAATGTAAAATGAGAGAAAAAATTGATATATATTTTAGGAAATGGAAATTTAAAAAGAATTTATAGATAATTTGAAAAGACGGAAATATGTTTGCCTGGGCAGATCTTATTATCGATAAGCAGGTAAAGATATTTTATAACATTAAACACTGTACCATTATGGAACACAGAAGTAAACTTTTAATGCTGTGTACAATAATTATTAAGTAAACAAACAATAAATGTGTCAGTTAATAATGATAGGACAATAAATAATAATGAATAGGTAATATAATACTACTAAGGAATGGAACAAATATAAAAGAAGACAAGAGTATTGAACAATGTGAATACTTATAGCGTTAGCTATTCTTAATGAATAAAATAAATGCGACATAATGTCACGTATCAGCACCAATAATTCAATGGTTAGCCTTAGTAAAGTTCACTACTCAATACATTTTTTCTTTTAACAAAGAACTTTGCAGTGAATGCACTGAAAAGGAAATACCATTGATTATAGTACATATATTTATAGATTATGTATATTATATGTCCTTTAAAATTTAAATAAAGCTAGAAAGCAATGCAATTTTCGGAAATACATTGACTTTGATCACTTTCATTGCTCTTTTAAACATAACTAAGTATATTGAATAAAATTGACATGTGGTATTAAGCTCATACCAATAAAAGTAGAGTAGCACTAAGGAGGTCTATATACAAATAAACAAGCGAATTGAGAGTTAATGCTGGAGGTAAAAAAGAAACTTATAATAACTTAAGATCAGAAAACGAAAACAATTTGTGTAAATTTTAGCTCAGAAGAAAACTGTTAAATTGAATTGAAATTTGACTGGTGATTTTGGCAATATTCTATATAATTTATGCTGTCAGTATTGAACTCTGTTGACATTCGGGTTCAAATGTCTTCAATCAAGCATTTGAAATATCTTCATTTATAATACAAATTCACTTGTGGCTGATATCTGATTGTTTGTTTGTTCAGCTGATATCTAGGTTTGTGTGTTCCACACACACAACAATCTTACATATTCACATATATCGTATATACATCTATAAAAATCAGCTCAAGTAACAGGCGAAAAGAAATCTATAGCAAGCAGCTGTATTTATTTTTGCTGCGTAATAATAAAGATTGTAAATATATGAATTCAATTCCTTGGGGACTTTAGCCCGCATAAATGAAATGCTACAATGATTTTTAAAATAATTTTATTTTAAAGCTCGAACAACTTTTTTCTATTTTATCCATTTCATTTGTAAATTTTGACCGCAGACAATGAGGTCTTTAAGCGGCTTTAGCTTGCATTTAAAACATATTAAATATAAATACTCATTTGCTGTATTAATAAATAGTTCTGATAGCTCAGCAAATGTGTCAACCCCCTTAGATAACTCAAAGTAACACAGTATATAGAATTGTTTATTTGATAGCATTACAAATTATGAGAGCACGGTTTTCTAATAGTTATTATTATGATTATTCCTTATCGCTAGAAATTGCAATTGGTCTGACGCAAGACGAGATCGTAAAGGACTGGGAATGGCTGCAAACGAATCTCTTCAGTGTGCTCAATGAAATGGAAAATGAGGAGGAAGTGACAAACTTTACAATCTGCAAAATACAATCGCTGTATGCTCAAAATAATCAAGACGATACCGGTGAATCGCCGGACTTTAAAGTGATGACCTCACAGTTTCGAAAAATCTTCAAAATGCCCGAAGAGGAGCGTCTGGTCAACTCGTATTCAGCGACGTAAGTGCAATAGTCCCAAAAATTGAATAGTTTGTTAATTTCTTTGTGTTTTCTGCAGATATGTCAAGAACAAAATACCAAGGCAAGGACAATTGTACATCTCGCTGAATCATGTCTGTTTCTATTCCTATATCTTGAGCGAGGAGATTAAGCGTATCATACGTTTTGCGGAATTGGAGGACATCAGTCGCAGTGGCAAAACAATCTATTTGAAGACTACCAATAACATGACCTACAATTTTACGCTGATCTTTAATGCAAGTAAAGCGCATGCTCTAATCGAGCAGCTCAATAAGATGGCCATACAAAAGCTGATACAGGATCCAGAGAGTCCTGTTGTCGATCACGACACTTCGAATTACACACGCTTTGCCACAAAGATGTCGAAAGAACCTGTGCTCCTGCGAGACTTGACAGCACGTCAGAAATCCGAGGAGTTTCGAGTTTATTTCCGTCTACCACAAACAGAAATTATTGATGGCAAAATCAAGGCGGATATCTGGACGCCGTACTCGAAGCGTTTTCATGCCGGCTACATTTATCTATCGCCCAATTTCTTCTGCTTTCGCAGCGATGTCAAGGATTTGGTTAGCCTTGTCATACCCATGAAGACTATTAAGGTGAGTTAAATGTTAAGAAACCTTTATAAGCAATTACTTGATTAATATTACTATTTGCAGAGCGTCGAGAAGAAGGACGATGGCCAGCAGCGTTATGACAACCAGATTGTCATTTTTTCGTCGGATAATGTGCCCTTCATGTTCTCAAAGATTGTCGATCGTGAAGTGCTCATCTCCAAGATCACAGATCTACTTTCCCGCATACACATGTAAGATATTTTTCCCAATTTAAGTAATATAAAGTATTTCAGTGTAATTTTTCTTACAGTCCCGTGAGCAGGGAGCGCGCTAAATATGATATATCCTGGAGTAAGCAGACTGCTTTACTCAACACATTCAAGACGCAGTTCAGTCCCGACATACAGAAGAAACAGGAACAAAAGTTAGCAAGATGGGAGGATCATTTTCGTGATTTTGGACGTGGCATCGCGATGTTTCGCACTACAGATGTGATCAATTTGATTGTGGAAGGCATACCCGATAAATTGCGACAGGAGATCTGGCTCATCTTCTCGGGTGCCATACATGACAAGGAAATGAATCCTGGACTGTATGAGGATCTCGTAGAGAAGGCTGCCTGCATTAAAAATAGCTTTGTCCACGACGAGATCGATCGTGATTTGCCACGCTCGCTACCAGAACATCCGGCCTTCCAATGCACTGATGGCATTGGCGCCTTGCGACGCGTGCTCCAAGCGTATGCATTACGGAATCCGCAGGTTGGCTACTGTCAGGCCATGAACATTGTATCATCGGTATTTCTATTGTTTTGTGATGAGGAGAACGCCTTCTGGATGCTGGCGGCGCTCTGCGAGAATCTATTGCCTGACTATTACCAGGACAAGATTGTGGGTGCCCAAATCGATCAAGGTGTGCTCAATGAGTTGGTGGCAACGCACCTATCCGATTTGCATGAACATCTGGAGCGATTGGGTGTCATAAAGATGATCTCCATCTCCTGGTTCCTCACCATATTCATAAGCGTCATCAGCTACGAGAGTTCGCTGCAAATTCTCGATTGTTTTTTCTACGAGGGCGCCAAAATCATATTTATGATTTCGCTGCAAATCATCGAATGGAATCGAGACAAGCTGCTCGATTGTCAGGACGATGGCGAAGCTATGCTGGTATTGCAAACGTATTTGGAGGGCATCTACAATCCAGAGTATCAAGTGCCACCGCCCACAGACAAGCGCAAACAAGAACGCCCCCAAACCCAAACAGTGCAGACTCTCATCTACGAGGCGTATACGAAATTCGGTGCAGAGCTCACGCAACAACGCATCGAGGAGTTGAGAAATAAACATCGTCGACTCACTGTGCGACAATTTGACATTGACAACGAGAAGACTATTGTGAAGGCGCATGTCCAGAACCCATACTTCGAGCGCCTTGAGCTGCACACGCTGCTCACGATTATCAGAGAGGAGAAGCTGGTGCTAAAGTCGGTTCAGCAGCAGCAGAAGACACAAAGCTTGAGCGAGGCGCCACAGCTGCAGCATCATCAATCGCCCGCACGTGATATTATGCCAGGCGGCGGCAGTGGACGCCATGAGGCCTACTCGGTTAACTATGAAGTATTCCACACGCTTTTCAGCGAGCTGACGCCCTGGCGCAAATGCGTCAGTGTCGACATAGCCGAGAAGCTGTTCAGGGTAAGTCGCAATTTTTTTGCACATATTTGTTATATGATTTTAATGGAAATTATCTTTTTAATCAGCTCACGGATAAGAAGGGCACGGGACAGCTGGACTTTGGGCAGCTTGTCAATGCCTTGGGCTTGGTTTGCTCCAACAAGAGCACGGAGAAGTTGAAGCTGTTGTTTGTGTTGCATTTGCCGCCGCTGTTGTCGAAGGCGGAAATTGAGCGCACACGTCGTCCTCGTCCACGCACCAAAGATGATGCCGAGGAGGCCATCGAAGCGGAGGATTTCTTTGAGTAAGGCTTTATTATAAAGTAGAAGAGTTACTCTTATTTAGAGCTAACTGCAAATTAAAATAGAAAACTTTTTTTTATGTTACTTTTTCGCTTTCGAATGTTTGCTAATATTTTTTGTCTTGCTTACAGTGATGATGCCTCCGAGTCGATTGAAGCGCTGCCATCGCCATCGGATCAGAACTTCGATGCCGATGACTTTGCCTTGATCAGCGCCACACAGCATTTGCATAATCTGGCTGGCATATCGGGCAACACATTCATGGACTTGTCACGCACACCGAATCTATCGCTGAACTCGAATGCCTCGTCGCTGGCGCATCGCAACTCGACGTTCTATGTGGATCTGCCGGGTGCTGCTGGCCTAGCTGGACTGTCGGGTACTGCAACACGCACTGATGCTGGGCAGGAGGACGACTACGACATCGGCCTACACCAGCAGGGACGTTACGAATCGATTGACACATTTTCGGATATTTCAGATTTGGGAGCGGCCCGCATGACGCCCCCGACGACAGCTGGGGCTGCATCAGCAGCAGCAGCTGGTTCAAATGCGGCTACAGCCGCCGAGCAAATGCTACTGAACGTTGAGACTATATCGAATTTCTCGCAGATCAGCGATCTGGTTGCAGCCACACGACTTGATCGTGCCGACTCCAACGCTACGGACACACGCAGCCTGGGCAGTCTGGGCTATTTGCTGGATCAACCCAGTGAGGGAGCCGCTGGCGGCCATTCGCCAGTGCCGCATATGCGTAAAGAGAATTTCCAGCTGCTGTGGCGCAGCATTATCGAGATCATGGGTTGTGTGCAGGACGAGGATATGCGACGAGCATGTAAGTAGCGATAACGAAAACAGCTTTCGAATATTTAGGCATGTTCTTTTTCACGTTGACAGATGAAAATCTCATTGAGTTGGGCAACAGCAATATCAAAAAGGAGCCGAGCTTGGAAAGCTTTACACAGCTAAATTTGGCAGGCAGCGGAGATGAGGTAAGTTCATATTTTCTCTTCTCTAGAGTGCTATTAATGTGGTCCTTAATTACAGCAACCGGATAACAATGGCAATCCCACAACGCCGGCTGCAGAGCCGAGCAGCACAACGCGTCTGTTTATTGCGCTCGAGGAGGAGCTGCGACAGGCCAAGGCAGCCGCTGCGGGTGGAGGATCCGCTGCAGCCACAAGAACAACAAACACAACGAGCAGTGGCAGCAGCAGCAGCACAAACATCTCAGATGGTTGGCACATATCCATCAAACAGTTTATCGCCACAGCGCTCACATGCGAATGCATTGAGAAGGCATTCCAGACGAGCACACGCATTGTGGAGCAGATCGAACAGCTGCAGAAGAAGAGACGCAAATGCTTGTCCACCAACTACAACTACTAAATTCCCCCCCCTCAATCTCTCCCCCGTAGAACCCAATGTATTAGCCATAAAAAAGAAACTCTCTATCCACCAACCCCAACTTCCCTCAACAGATAGGACTGTGCAATGCGGCTTGAACCGTCGTTATATACCGTTTTATACATAAAAATGTTTGTATGTGTTGTGTACCCGTCTACTATCCGAATTAGTTAAGCCAATTGTTTGTGAATATATAGTTCTATTATACCTATTATTATTACATTATATGAAAAGATAAAAGTCCAACTTAATGTGTGGCAAATTTATTTCAATATATATGCACAGTTATATATCGACATAATTAATATACACCCATCAAATCGTTTACTACTGATCCATTTCCACATCCTCCAGCTGTTTTGAGTTCCTCCGCGCCGCCGACTCCTGGCGAGCATGCTCCGCGCTCCGCACCAGACACTCCTCATAGTTCCACTTGGGGAAGACGCGTTTGTAGAGATACATGAATGCGGTGTCATAGGAACGCAGCTGGCCATCGAAATAGCACTTCATATGACCATGTGTGCCCAGCGATTCCTTAATGTGACCCAGACGACCGCATTTGGTGCGTAGTTTCACCGGCTTGAAGTACTCCACGTCCTCCTTGTAGAAGAACATGTAGCGTATGGTGGCCGATTTACGATTGATGCGCATCGGATGTCCACTGAGCACCACACGCTTTAGCACAATGCGATCCGGATTGCAGGAGAGCAGGCGACCACGTGCCACCAAAGCAAGTGTGGAATCGGGATTCACCTTGAACGCCAGTATGGCAGAGGGTGGAAACTGTATGGGCGCATAGAAAGTGGCGCAAACAGTTTCGTAAGGTCTGAAGAACCGTTCAAACTTGTGCTTATCCCCGTTGGTGTGCTGACTGTAAATGGGATTGACGACAAATCGGCGATAGCCACACTGCACAATCAGTTGCTCCTTGGACTTGAGAGGCACTTCAGAGTCAGGGATGCGCTGCAACACCACATTCATCACACACATCTGATGCTCATGCGGCAACATTCCGTAGACAATCACGTTGTCGGTGTACTGTGCGGATCGGAACGCATCCCAGCGGCTTTGGGACACGTTGATCACATGCAGCGTGATGTACAAACCTGGCTAGAAATAGAAAGGAATTCATTTAGCACTTTAATTAAGTGATTAAATAAATATGCTTAAATGACTCACCTGAATGCCCACGAAATCCTTAGCCTCTGTGAGGATGCGACGCTTGGTACGATCGAAGTTCTTAAACTGATAGATGCGCGCATAATCGCTGGGCAGATTCTCTTTGGCATCCCAGGGCGAGGTGCGGAACGATTCGAGGCCGCGATACTTTTGGAAACGCTCGTGAGCCGGCACATCGAGTGGCGTGTCGATCTCATCGGGCCACAGCTGATCCGTGCGCGCCTGCTGCAGTTTTTGCAGAGATTCACGCTCCTCTTGGAAGTCCATTTGCTGATCGTATTTTTCGTCATTGATCGCTGCTTCCGAGGAGACGGAAACACTGTCCAAATACTCTTCTGTGTCCGAGTCACGCTTCTCGTACTCATCCTCGAACGATTTATTGTCACAGGACATGAAGTCCTCATCCTCGTCCTCTTCATCGTCACTCATATCTTCATCATCCTCATCGTCGTCGTCGTCATCACCGACCTTGTCCTCTACCTCCTCGACATCAGGTATCCAGGCAGCTTGATAATCACTGTAACCTTTTGGCACACGTTTGATTAGACGCGTCTTCTTGGTTTCTTTTTGCGAGGCCTCGATTTCCTCCTCCGTTGGCCACGTTTGCTCCGCATCCATGGGATCAGGTATATTCTCCGCTTGCAGCGACGTTTGCTTAGCCGGATTGCTGACAGCCAATACGCGCACCTCCGTGGACTCGCCTTCGCGACTCTTGTCCAGCTTGTAAGGATCAGGTGGTCCATCGACTTGACCCAGCTGATAATCGCCAAGACCAGGTATATGCACTAATCCGTTCACATTCAACGATTGACCACGCAGAAAACCAGTTATTTTCAGCGTACCGAGCTCGCCGTTGGGCACATATTCTACGACATCGCCAAACAGATGTGGACGATTCTTGACGTTATGAAGAACACGTTTCTTTTGCCCTCCAATGCGTCGCATCACATTCAATCCTTCACCTGAGCTATCCAGCTGCATTAGCTTCTCTTCCGGCAGCAACTTGGTGATGAACTTTTGTGCCGCCTGCTTGGCAGCTGTGCGACGCTTGGGATTTATGGACTCGAGATCCATCAGAGCAACAACAGGTGTGGGAATGCCCTGAGCTGAAATCATGTTGAACACCCGCTGTCCCCAGCGATCGAAGATCTCATCCTCGCCAAACGACGCGGAGGTTAGCATCAGCGTTGTGTCGCACACCTTCAGATAGTCGAGCACAATCAACTCGTTCCCACGTCCAATGGGAGGCACCACAAATGCGAAGCGTTGCTTGAACCGCGGTAGATTCATATAAACAATGCCGCTGCCTGATTTCTCCACCACAATCTCGCTGTCGCAACTCTCCAGGATGGCCAATGCAGAGTAGGCATCGATTTGCTCGTGCATCGGCAGCAAACAGACCAGAAACGGAGCCGTGTTTTGGCCACCAAGTTGTCGCTTCTGCTGCAGAACTTCATCGCGTTTGTTTTTACGCAGTTGATTCATTTGATTGCGTCGCTGCTCCTTGCGTTGCTGTTGCTTGTGCTTATGCGAAATTGCCTTCAAGCCAACTTTGCCTAAAAACAAAACAAATTAATGCTGCACTTGTTGTTGAGGTGCAAAACACAAGACAAACCTTTAACTGCATTGTCGATGGCGCCTTTGGAGCGATGACGTCCGGTTTTATGCGCCTTATTCGTTTGCTTCAACGGACCAGGCCGATGAAATGTATGATCCGCCATGTTTGGCTTATTTATTACCACAAATTAAAGCGAAATTATCAATATTTTTACAGCGTATTGTTTTCCTTACAGGCGAGGCAAGCACATGTTTCCAAAAGACTTATCGATATCGTTCAATCGGGATATCGATGGCAGCTGCGCGAAGTGTGACCACACTCAATTTATAGTGTTGCAAGCGTAAGAAATGTTTTTACACTGCAGAGCGCGGAAATTCAAATAAAACACCAAGTTGTTTGTTTTTTAACCACATTCAATGTAAATATGTATTTGTTGTTATGGTATATTTTTAGTTCATTACATATGTGTGTGTGTATGCAAGCAAGCTTGCTTACAAATAACGTTGTTTATTTTATATGTAAGTTTATTTTCCATATGATAAGTATGCGTTGGTTTCTCCGAATGCATCCGTTAGTTGAATAGTTGTAGTAAGTAACTGCATATATTTCTTTTCTTCTTTTTTCTTTTTTGTTTTGTCTTATGTATTGCATATAGAGCATGCCGAAAGTTTTACATAGAGTTTTTTAACTAACTTAATTGCATAGAGTATTTAATAGTTAAATTTCTTGGGGTTTCCTTTGATTGTGTAAATAATTTAAAATAGTAATAGTATTAAACATTTCTGTTTTGTTTGTTGTTTTTTTTTTGTGTGCGTATTTTTTGTTTAGAGTGTGTGGGATTAAAACTTAACGGTAGGCATAACACTTAACGATTTCATAAAAATAAACGAAATAGTCTCAATAAATTTACATACATAATTAAATAGTTGGTAGATTTTGTTGTTGTTGTTTTTCGTATCTTCAGTTAAGGTAAATTGAGTGATTGTTTTGTCATTAATTGGGTTTGGTTCAATCTAGGTAGGTTGCTCTCATGGCAATGCCTTTGTTTTTTATATGTATGTATGTGTAAAGTATACTTTATATGTAGATTATGTATGTATTGTTACATTCATTTTTTTGTAGTACATATTTCACATATTGTATGGCCACTAACAGCGCTATTATATTAAATACGAATTTATGCACGTCGTCTTAGCCATTTCCCATTTTCTTGTAGACGTGTTGGACAAATCTCAATGTTGCATGATTTTGCTGCGCGATGCGAATTTTCGCCACGAATTAGTTTCTTACCCCCAACAGGGACTTCTCGCCATTGTCCCCGACAAAAATAAAGTATGCACTTGTATATAGATATATATAATATATATATGTATATATTGTATTCAATGTATATGTATATATTATTCATTATTATTTATTTCTGCTATCAAAATGCCAACACAATGCACTCTGATCTTCTTCACATTTCCCCAGCAAAAATTCTCTCACATCGTGAGCAACGTTTGTTTTGTTGTTGTGTGTGTGTGTGTAAAAAAATTATACATTTTCCCTCCCGAAAAAAATGCCAGGCAATATTCAATTTACATACAAAATGCTAGCCATAGCTCTCCTCTCCTCTCGCTCTCACTTTACCTCTAAGGTCAGGGCCTTATAAAAAGCTGTGTTGCCAACGCGTGCTCCTCTCAATAGCCAATATCTTTTTGTTGTTGTCGTTTCGGTTTTATATGGAAATATTCTTTTTTTTTTTTTGGGTTTTTTGTTGTACAAATTTGCGCATTGTTTTGTGAGCTTCTCTTTGTTGGTTTTTTTTGTTTATTTATTTTGTTTGGTTTTGTGCAAGTTTTCATTGTGTGCTTTTAGGGGGCGGGGACGGTTGCGGGGCATTAACAAATTACATGTTCCTGCATTGAGCGCAAACGGATCGAGCCTTTGTATTGTCACGCACAAAATCATGCACATTGAATTTTCCATCATCGCCATGCTCGTAGCCGCGACTCTTCAGCTGCCTATCGAAGGGGAAAGAGAGTGAGAATTTATCATTAGTTGCGGAGTAAAGAAAAGTAATTAAATTCTATGGCCAACTTGAAAGTTATCATCATGTCTGTCGCTGTCTCTGTCGTGTGTTGAGTTAAGTTTTTGTGGCAAAGCAACTCTTTCTCTCTCTCTCTCTCTCTCTCTCTCTTGCTTTCGCTTACCTGGCGACCGCTGTGAATGCCAGCTCCACATTGAGTCCCGTCTTGGCCGATGTCTCCATGAACGGCACATTGTGCTCACGTCCAAGTCGTTCGCCATCCTCCCGTTTCACCTGTCGTTCGCTGCTGCTGCAATCGGCCTTGTTGCCTAGTGGAGTGGGAGTGGGAGGGACGGAGAAAGTGATTCGTTTGAAAAGCGACAAAAGTTGCACAAGTTTTACACTTGCAATTCAATTAAATGGCCCAACAGCTCTTCTGCTCTTAATCAAATCTATTTGGTGCAGCCTTTTCGAAACTCAATCTCACCTATTAAAACGATGACCACATCCTCCTGTGCATACTCTCGTATCTCGCCCAGCCAGGCGCGTATATTATCGTAGGTGGTCTTGTTGGTGACGTCGTACAGCAAGAGCAGCGCTAAAAAAGGGAGCGGAAGTGGAGTTCAAATCGAATCAAATACAACTAAGAAAGCTACAGTCGAGGGTGTTCGACTGTTAGATACTCGCTACCCAATTTGAATAAAAGCAAATTAATATACCACAATATATACTGAAATATACCAAAAGCCATTTTTTATATATCGATATGGTAACAAAAATATACCATATTCGGTATACCACTATACCGTTACAAACAAAATATACTATATTTGGTATATTAATGTACAATATTTGGTATTTCATTTGATATATTAATATAGTATTACTTTTGAAGTATAGCATATTTGGTATATCAATACACTGTCACAATCAAAACATACTGTATTTGGTATATTAATATAATATTACAATTGAAATATAAAAATATACTATTACATTCAAAATATACCATAGTGCACATACTAAGACTTGCTTGCTTGAAACATAACAAGAGCTGTCGAAAAATATTATAGATCTATCTATTATAGTCTCTTAGATTTAGTATTTTATACGACCAGACGGACATGATCAAAAATATATATACTTTATAGGATGGTAGATGAATCCTTATGTCTGTTACATACATTTCCTGCAGGCTCAAAGTTATAATACCCTTCTATCTTAAGGTTAGCGGGTATCAAAATGTAGTCCAAAAGTGCAGCATCAGCTGGGCACTAAGTTGGCCAGTTTATCACTCTGTCAGTCACTCACTCGGTCACTCCGTCACTCAGTCCGTCACTTACCATGTGCATCCCGATAGTAGGCGTGCGTCACGCTACGGAAACGTTCCTGGCCAGCTGTGTCCCAGATTTGCAATTTGACGCGCGTGCCATCGACGACGACCACTTTGTTCTATCGATGTTGCAAAGTGAGTTATGCAGCAGTCACATTTGTGTGTGTTATGCAAAAAGGAAACGTTGTTGTGTCAATGAAAACGCAATTGTTACACAAAATGCAATTAATTAACGAATTGTTGTTCTGCATGCCAAAGAGTAACACACAAAAAGATAAAGAGAGCGGGAGAGAGAGCGCGAGGAGTGAAGTTGGAGGCATTTGACATTGCGTATACGCAATGCTATACAGAGCATGCAGACAGACATCAAATACACTCGACAAAAACAGTAATACAATTACAGGTTAGCTGTGTAGGACTTTTAATGATATAAGGCAAGGACTTTGTGCCTGCTGCCTGCTCAATTCAACTTCGAGTAGCCTCAGACAGTCAGTCAATATAATAAATGCTCAACAACTGTGTGTGAGTGTGTGTGGCAGCCAGATTGAGTCTTATGTGTACAGACAAATAAAAAAGAAAAGCCAAAAAACGATGATAGAAAAAACAAACTTCTAGATAAGTAAACACAAAGTCAATGCACTGCAACATAAGACGAACATTTACGGGGAGGGAAAATTCATTTGGAGCGTAGGTAAATAAAATGAATCGCAGTAAATACACATACGAGAGTACCTTGAAATATATTTGATTTATGCTCAAACAGTTGTTGACTGGCAAACATTACTAAAATATTGGTTAAGCTCTAAATCTCATTTATTATTTAGTGCTTTAATTTACACAAAACTGCAAATCTTTATCAAATATTTATGATGCGTGCTTTAAATAATTAATGCACTTTCGATGTCAATTGCTAAACTTGCAAATTAACTCTCAATTATTTGCAATTAAAGTAAAACAAATTCAATTTACGATTCTTGATAATTCAATTATATAAATTGCAGAGAAACATTTGCTGAGCATTGTTTGGGATTTTAATAAATTGCTTCGCTTTAGAAATCTGCGGATATATTTTAGTTAAGCATTAAATACATTATTGCGTTGCTTTCAATTTGCCGTCAAGACAACAAATTGAAAAGGCAGCAACAACAGCAACAACAACTACAAAAAAAGGACGTACAGAATTTAAGGTCAGTCGGAAATCATTTAGGAAGATTATACGTAACCACAAAAAAAGAAGAATATACAGCAAAAAATAAAGGAAACACGTTAGGAAGCTGCAAAATCGGAAAAAGCGGACGCACTTATCCACACAAAACGGACTAAAAAGGATGACCAAAGGGGAAGGAGAAGGGGGGGCAAAGTTAATGGGCGACATGGCAAATACTTGTAGTTGTATTATTGTTGTTTAATAAATTTATGTGCCATATGAGCCACCAGCAATTTCTACGATAATAAAGCCCCTTAGAACTTGAAACAAAAACCTCACAATAATAAGCATGATAAAAGCAACAACAGCAACAACAACGGTAACTTAAATACGAGTAACAAGTGTACAAGAACGGAAAACACACACACGTATACACACATGCTGAACACACACACACAGACACACACTCATACAAAGAGACAACACCATCAACAAGTCCTTTTCAAGTTCATATGCTTTTTAATAAATAGCCCCAAGGAGCTTAGCCGCAGCGAATGCTGGCAAACTGCCGGGGCAAGGGTGCAGCAACCCCCAAAGGGAGACAGAGAGGGAGAGAGATAGTAGAGAGTGGGGTAGGGGGAAGGGGAAACAAGGGACAAGGCTTGAACACGAGTTAAGCAGGCGGTAAAATGTTTCGCTAAAGCGCAGAGCGCCACAGCAGCTGGAAATCATGAAAACCGCAAAGCAAACAGACAAAGAAACACGCCACAAGAGAGTTTAGTCGACACGCAGATACGCTGCAACAGGATTATACATAAAACGTATACTTAATGTGTAAGTAGTATACTTAATATGTACGTATACTTAATATTGCAAAAGTTTTTAATTAGCACAGCTGCAATAGAAAACCGTTTTATTAAATGTTAACTACAACTGTTAAATGTTAACTACAACTGTTAAATGTTAACATCAACTGTTAATTGTAATTCTTCTAATTATTAACAGAAACTGTTAAGTGTACCGGTTAAGCGTTAACAGCAACTGTTAAACGTTAATGGCAATGTTAAATGTTAACAGCATCTGTTAATTGTTAGTAGCAACTTTTAATTATTAGTATTCAATATTAACAGCAACTGTTAAGTGTAATTCTTAAGTGTTAACAGCAACTTTTTAGGAGTAACTACTAATTCTTAACGGCAACTGTTAAATGTAACTATTTATTATTAACAGAAACTGTTAAGTGTAACAGTAAGTAAACATTTAGTAATAGATTAAGTAGTAAGCTTAACTTTTAAACTGAGACACCAATTAACGTTTAACCCAAAGCAGGGTATAAGCACACACAGAAATACACACAAAGCAAAGGGAATTTCGCTTAGGGGAGGGAAGAAAACACAGTTGTTTGGGCTTGGGAATCAGGTTCAGCTTGGGCAGCAGTTATAACAAGAACGAGAACAAGAACAACATAAACCGAGGAACACACAAATAGACAGAGAGAAAGAGACAGAGAAGAAGAAGAGGGAAAGAGCGCAAGTGAGGGAGAATGAAGACAAGATGAATAAGTTTGATGTGAACGCAGGTGAAAATCGTATTCGCATAGCCTTGACAACTGTTGACAGCGTACAGACAGGCAAACAGATAACAGCGAAGACAACAGGGAGAGAGACAGTGATACAGAGAGAAAGAAGGAGAGAGAAAGAGAGGGGAGACAGAGAGTAAGTATAGTAGACACACACATATAACAATTAGTAAGTAGTACACAACAACAACAATAATATGAATAACAACAACATGAATACATTGAGAGACAGACACACACAGAGAGAGAGAGAGAGAGAAAGAGACAGAGACTGTGAGAAATCGCTTACCCTAAAATCAATGCCAACTGTGCTCAGGAAATAGCTGGGCACATAGCGACCATCGCGAAATCGAATCAACAGCGATGTTTTGCCCACTCCCGAATCGCCCAGCATTATAACCTGGCCAACAACAACAACAACAAATGTATGTGAGAGTGTGTGTGAGTGAGTATTACACATATGTATGTACATATATCTGTTTGCATGTTAAGTTGTGCTTTTGTTGTGTCTAATTAAGGTGACTTCTGCCTATTCTACAAATACTCATATTTAATGCATAGCTTATGAGAACTCATCCTGCCACCTTCCACTTGCCTCTTGCCACTTGCCTCTTGCCACTTGCCTCTTGCCATTTGCCACTGCATAACTCTTGTGGTTTCTTTTGATTTTCGCAGCTCTTTCGGTGTCGTCTTCTGTTTGTCTGTTGACTTCAGTGGCAAGCCAAGCAAAATGAGATGCTACTACACCCAGGCAATTAAAACCGCACTCAACTGTTATTTGAGTATCGTACACTCAAATAACTGTATATATAGTATATAAAATATACTAACTATAGTAACTACTGCTGCAACCCTCAGCGGTTGCATTACAAAATCTGCCCTTGAAGCTCGCTGAATTTTCTGTTTGTCAATTGCACAAATTTTCCAGAGAATTTGCTTTGCATATATAATATATTACTCTAAAATTTTGGAATGCGTCGACGACAACTTGGCAAAACTGAACTTTTAATAAGAATTTTACTGTCAATTGTTGCGCATCGCAACTTTATGCTTAATGCCGCTCAATTTTGAATGTCTACAAGTCATACAACAATATTTGAGTTCTTCAGCGTTTGTTGAGCTCTTGCTTTTACTGCTAATGAATGTTGAGGCTTAAGAGCTAATAAAAGTTTATTTAGTTGTCGGGCATTTGACACAAATGTTACTACATATATTTTAAAGCTGTTAAGATAGATTGTCAATTGCTGAGATGACTGACTATTGAAATGTTACAGTTTCTAGCAGTTGTTAAGCTCTTAGAACAAGTTTATTGTTGTTCATAAAGTTACTACACTTTTAAAGTCACTAATCTTTCTAGCATTTCAATTATTTGGAATCGGATTACTAGAGGTATACTTTATTTTATTTAATTCCTTAAATGTTATTCTTTCTAGCAGCTCTTAAATTTTCGTGGCATGATTATTCTTCATAATGATATTTCTCTTTAACAGCTACTAATCTAATCACAACAGTCTTTTAGCATGTAACATCTATTAAGATTGCATATTGTTCCGGAAATGGAATACTAGTCTTATACTTGATTTTATTCTATAATCCAAAACAACTGTTATACTTTCAAACATGGTTGATGCTAGTACAATTACTTAACTTTTTCAACTGCTAATCGTAACGTACTTCACAAAATTGAGGGCTTATACGAATTAAATTGTTAAGGAGACGGATTACTTACTTGATTTTATATTATCATTAAAGAGATACAACATTTTACAGTTTCTTAAGTTCACAAAAAAAGTTTGCTATTTAAAAAGTTACTAAACTTTAACAGCTGCCAATCGTTGCAGTATGTTAACATTTTTCAGCTGTGAAGATTGCAGATTACCGAGAAGGATTACTAGTGTTATACTTGATTTTATTTTATCACTCAAATGTACAGTTTCTCAAAGATGCTAAATTTAATGATCCTTCTTGATTAAGTTACTTCAATTTATAAGATGTTATACGTTGCAGTCTTTTAACATTTTAAAGCTGATAATTAGGAATAAGTATTACTAGGGTAAAGCTTTAATTATTCTTATGAACATATTACAATTTCTAATGACTGTTAAAACCCCAAAACAATTTGCTTGTAGTTACAGTCTTTTAACATTTATAGTTTAACATATTAACAACTCTGTTAAACTGAATTTGAAATCAAATTGCGTCATTGCTCATAGTAAATGAAATCCGTTTATGCTCACAAGCTAAGCTACATTTTATTAAGCTCCGCCACAAGCTGAATTAATTGTATAAATCATAAGTGACAAGGGTAGCTCATATAAATCTTATTCAAGCGGTTGTTCCCATTGAAATTAGCATTAACTACTTAATTAAGAGCTGCTAAAAGATGCACAACATTGTTATTGTGGGGAGCAGAGGGGAGGAAGGAGACACCTTCCCCAGTCGAGTCTATCAGCCACAGCTAATTGTGCGCCTCAACAAATAGGCCAAGTTATTTGCATATTTCAAATTACCAAAGAGCCGCAAAAACTTTGCCATTTAATGCTAGATACACACTTGTATAAATATGTATTTATATGCAGATCTCTCTACGTATATAATAAATGGTACTTTTAATGCTGGCATCTGGCAACTGGCAACTCATGCAAATATTTTTACTACCCAGGACTTTTGTTTGCAGCGCAAAAACTACGCTTTAAATATGCGTATAAAAAAAGCGAATAATTTAAATATGCAGCTGTTATACTTCTTATTCTTATACTCTTTCGTCTAGGATTGAGTCTAATGATTTTAAAGTTGAGATTGAAGCGGAGATGATGACTGTGATTTGGTTGTTAAGTTGAGCTAGGAAATTGGTTTTCTATTAACTTGTTAATTAACAAATTCTGTTCTGATTGTCAGCTGAACTTTTACCAATGATTAATGGCTTATCTTCATCTCAGTATGCCACAAAATTTGTGAATTTACTGCTTAAACTCTTTTCTTAACATTCACAACAATTTAAGTTCCCTTGACTTTAACGCTTTCTTTTTTCTAATACAATTCTTCTACTCCAATTAAAGTGTATTTGAACGCCGCTTTTAGACTCCAACAACTTGTTTTATATTTTTTTTATTCATATTTATATATAGTATATTTTTTTTATGTCTGCAGCTGCGTGCAGAAGGAAGTCGCAGCCGAGGCGAGGCATTTGTCATAATTCAAGTGAATTGCGCTAATGAAAAGCATAAGGCAGCAACTTGGCAGCTGGTTGGCCTCCATTTGTGTTCCATTCGTTGTTTTTATTGTTGTTGCAAGGACACGTGCCACACAGCGAACTAAACTAAAGTGACTCTGTGCCCAGAGAAATTAAAACTGTGAACAAGCAAAGCATCACACACAGACAATGGCAAAAGGGAAGAGCATTTAATTTCCTCTTTTGTCACTTTGCACTTTATTGAATTTTATGACTTTATTTTTGAGCTTCTTATGCAAATCCCATTGTAATCGCGCATCAACGGCAATGCCATAAAAAAATGCTCCCTGCAAAAGGAGTCGTAAAATTGTCAGTCAAACGGACAGACAGACAGACAGACAGGCTGCCAAATAATACTTAATACATATATAAATCAATTTGCGGCTCAGGTAAAAATGCTTTGAATACGATTTTCGTAGACTTGGCAGCTCCTTTAGCTTTAGCTTTAGCTCCTTATAAATACTTATAAATTTTTGGTTGTTGTTGGCGCCTGGTCTTTTGTTGTCGCCGTTTTTTGTAATGCAAATTGATAAATTTTATGCGGATTTGTCGACAAATGTTGCAACATGTCGACTACTGAGTGGGTGTGTATTGTATTGTGTGTGTGTGTGTGAGTGTGTGAGTCACCTTGCCCATGATATCAAAGTCCTCGTCCTCATCCTGACCGGGTGCCGAGGATATCATGCGTATTAGAGCACGTCCTGCCGATTTGCAAAGCGTTGCTCCAGCGCCATCATTGCCGGGTCCCACCGTCGAGGCAGCAGCAGCATCGGCAGCAGCTCCGCCTCCGCCAGCAGCAGCAGCAACTGTGCCACCTCCTCCACCTCCAGTATCGAGCAACGGTTGCTGCTCGGCAGCTGCTGTCAGACGCATGCTGCTCAAAAATCTACTGCTAAAACCATTGCCAATCGATGTCGACTGCTGTTGTGTGGATTGTTGTGCTGATTGCAACTGCTGTTGCTGGTGTTGTTGCTGCTGGAGATGATCGCGATAGAGCTGCGATGGACTCATGTAGTCGGGCAGCAGCGGCTGCTGTGACAGCGATTGCTGACGCTGATGCACAATGACGCTGGGACGTCGCTTCGGATAGCCATCATCATCGGAATCATCCGAGGCAATGCCATTGATCTTGTCGAGCGTTTTCACTGGCAACTGCCCTGGGGTAATGTGCTGCCAAGTGGGTTTGACCAGCGATTCGCGGCGCGTGGGCGAAGCACTGCTCAAAGATGGTGCAGTGACCAAAGATGGTTTACGTGTTGCTCCAGTTCCGCTGCCACTGCTGCTGGCAGCAATCGAATCGCTGCGATAACGTGTCTGCTGACGTCGCATCTTATTTGAAACCGTTCAATGTATCTGCTTATGATTTTGAGGCAAGAAAATCAATAAACTAACTGTTAACCATCATCGTCATCATCAGCGACAGCCGAAGAAGCAGATGATGAAGGCATTGATATCGACAGGAGGGCCGTAAAAACAACCCTCGGAGTAAAATAAAGGCAGCTCTTCCCTACTCAACGCAACTCAACTCAATCGAAATCCGGGTGCAAAGTTTGCTTTGCTGAGGCAGCAGCAATCAAAAGGCAAAAGCTGAAGCTGAAGCTGCTGTTTGCCAGCAAAACTTTTGCCCCGAAAACTCATTAAAAATCATAAAACAAAAAAACAGAATACAGCACGCAAACAAAAAAAAAAAGATGTACAAAAGCAAAAACCGATGCGAAACTGAAGACAAAATATATATGTTATGAATGCCTAAATATAAACACAAACACACTCCCACTCTCTCTCTCTCTTTCTCATTCTCCTCTACTCCTTCCCCGTGTGCTTGCTGCTCTGTCTCTTTCAGTTTTGTAGTATTATATATTGTATATATTTACATCGTAATATAGCTGTAAATTTCATTAGCCCGCCAGTTATAATTTACTTTTGGCCAGTTGAAAAACAAATTACAAACTCACAAAATTCCCAAACGTAACACAACAAGCTAGCATTCAACTTTAAAGGGACGACGACGGCGATGGCAGAGTCACAGGTGCAAATTGAATATAATTGCCTTGCCAACGACAGAGACCCAAATGAAAACCGAAACCTACCGGAGCCAAAGCTGTCCTCAGGGCCAAAAATGGCTGACATTGTCGTTGACAACGCACACACACACACTCGCATGGTGTGGGGTCAGATTAGAGTGTGAGAGAAAGAGGGAGAGCATGTGGAAAAGGAAGAGGAAGAGACTGGGTCGTGACCACGCCGCTAAATCAACAGTTGGCGTTGCGTGTACCAACCACAAAGCCAAACAACAAACACGCGCGCCTCTGCAGCCAAAAACACACACATACACACACACACGCAGAAAAAGCTCAGAGCAACATTTCGGTTAATAATGAAGAACTGCAAAGGATTCGAACTAGCACGCGTGGGAAGCCAGCAAACAAACACAAACCACATTATTAACGTTTGGCCAGCCGAAAAGTAGCTATTAATGCATAAACCTCTTAATTTCCCTTTTATACGCACCGCCACGCCAAATGTTGCATACTTTTGCGCGCAGCGTGTTTGACATTGAAATCTCGCACAGGGTGACTCTTCAAATTACGCGCTTTAATTGTGTTGCATACTTTTGGGCAGCAAAGTGAATCGCTTGTTTAACATGGCAAACACATCTGCGTTGATTTCAATATTAAAACATATTTGCAACAGTTTTGCAAAATTAATTACGACCGAAATGATTGCTAATAAAAATTTCGACTGCATTTTGCGCAGTAATGAGGAGCTTATATTTGTTTAATTAGCAACAGTTTGCGTAATTGAAGCATACGATTGATTGAATTGATTTTTGATTTCATCTATATTTCGCATATTTATGTTATACAGAGTATTTATTCTTTAATTCCAATGCCTAGTTACAGAGCATGTCTTTATTACCTCGAACCATTTTCATCTGCATTCCAAGAATTCCAACATGAGTATCTGAATTCATATTTATAACCGAATTATAAATCGAAACCCACATTTTTGCTTTGGTTTCTGTGTGCTAAGAATGTTATAAGTCTTAGCAACTATCGATTTAAATTAAAATTATTCATCAGTATAAAATAGTATGAATTTAAATATGGTCAGATTTAATATCTTCCTTCTACTCAATTTAATTTATGTATCAAAAATGTCTGCTAACATTTAATATTTGTTTCTAAGTCTTATTTGTTTGCATTCTAATTATATTTTCATTAAAAATTCCATCGATATCAATAATTCAATCAAAGCTAAAGCCATTTTCATGGTGATTTTAGTCAACATTTCTTAAAATGTTCAAAGGGGGATTCTAATTATATTTGAGCATGAAATACCAACGACATCTATAATTGTATCAATTCTAAAGCCATTTTTCATGGTGTCTGGAGGTTAATGCGATTTGCAGTCAAAACAAGCAAATGAAAACAAGATGAAAATGTCAATAGTCGGATTGATGCTTGGCATGCATAGAAATTTTTGCACAATTTTCCGAAGGTCAACTCTTTGACAAAGCAAAAGCTGCAGAAGGTGGAAAATCGGAGACTACTTTGGCCATGGCACGTTGCCTGCACGTTCTGCATTCTGTTCTGTGAGGCAACAAACAGCTATTCACCTTTTTAGTTGCCGGGTCGCAAGTCAATGTGCCTTGTGCGCACATTAAAAACGTTTTATGTAGCAACAGGCTGGCTGGCAGCCAAGTAGTAAACCAGACTCGCAAGCACTGAACCAGCCAAGCGCAACTGGCGTCTTGTCTGCACCTGTCTGGTCTCCCTTCCCCTCCTGACCTTTCTTTCCCATCTTCTTAGCCGTCTGGTAATTGTCGTGAAGTTAAATCCAACTGTCCGACTGCCTCTTAAATGCTAGTGCACGGCACGTGCACAGCCTAGATTATTTTCGGGATTTAGGTGCTACACAGTGAGGGAAAACTTAAGCTCTTGCCAATAACTATTTCATCTCAAAAATTAAAAACATCAAAAAACATGTTTGAGGCTTATTGTTTGATTGATTTTAAATTAAATTGAGGGTTGAATTTTACTGCGTATTTGTTATTTGTTACTGACATTTGTATGTCTAGTTTGGAAAATGTAAGAATCATAATTGAAATGATTTACAATCTTAAAAAACATTTCTACTAAAATATGATTTATATACTTCAATATTATTAATATATGATAGTTTATTCTATTTTTGAATTATCATTTATTATTAATATTGAAGTATATAAATCATATTTTAGTAGAAATGTTTATAATTGTAAATCATTCCAATTATGATTCTAAAATATTATTTATATCTAATATTATTATTATAGAATATAAAATATATTATATTTATAGCTATATTTCAAAATTAGAACTTAAAATTCATTTCAAAAAGTTCCGAAGCAGACACAAAAACAGTTTTTTTTATATACTCGTATAATATAAAGCATTTCCCATTTCTTTCGAATATTACTGATTTACTCAATATAAGAAACAGTTAAATTTACTTTATTATTGGAGAATTCTATGCGAAGTTTAAACATGCAAGTTGAAGAACAAATATGTCTGCAGCTTTATTTTAATTTGCCAATTTTCTCACCGTGCAGCACGTGTTGTTTAATGTTATTAGTAAAGTGATAAGACCAAAAAGGAATGCAATGAAAGCGTGGCTTAATTTGTAAACCGATAGCACTTGTATCATTCCCTCGTTCAGGGTCAAAGGGCACACTTTATTAAAACAAAAAGTATACATTACACAATTAGAATGTCGACCTGAGCAGCAAGAAGAAAGTTTTGTGTCAAGTGTTGCTATATTTACACTAGATGCCTTTATGCTGAATTCCAGTTTGAGTGAAAATTTGTAGAGTAAATAATTTTATGCTTGAAATGTGATATGAAATGATGCCCAGCAATCATCTATGCAATATTAAATGTAAATTCTTAAATTTGCATTCTTTTCTCTTCGTTTTGGGGCTTTCGCAACCCTTTTTCCTTTTTCGAATTTTATTCAGATTCGCACCCCAAATTTTGTCGACCCGTAAAATAACCTTTCAGCAGCAGAAGTGGACGACGCCAAACAAAAATTGATAATACAATCAAGCTACTAACATTGTCAATCATTATGTGCCGATAACAAAAGTTTTTAATTGGGTTGTGCTTGCAGCATTTTCCACGGAAAAGCGACGGTGTCAAGTGAAAAGTTGCGAAACGAGAACGACAACGAAAACGAAAGACAAACGCTTGAGTGAATCAAATGGCATTTTGCAACGTTTTTTCTCCAATCGCCTTTTTGCGTAATTACATCAATAATCGTATCGTACTCTCGTATAAGGCACAAAAATAAATGGACCCTCAGATCACGGCCTGTTGCACAGAAGAACACGCAACACGCAACAAGGTGGGTTTGGTTGTGTCAAAAGCCTACGCAAAAGGCGGTTCAGCTGCTGCCTACAAACACGCACACGTCAAAGTTACAAATACACTTCACAAATAACAAAAAAAAAAGTATGTAAGATAGCTACAGGCAAGTGTGGTCGACTGTAAGATACTCGCTACCCATTTTTTAATAAAAGCAAAATGTGGTATTAGTCTCAATATATACCAAAAAATGACTGAAATGTACTGAAGACAATATTCAGTATATCAATATACTATTACGTTCAAAATATACAAACATACTTAAATATAACAAAGACTGTATTTGGTATATTAATATACTATTATGGTCAATTATAAAAAAATACTAAAATATGGCGAATACTATTTTTGGTATGTCAATATACCATAGAGTAAAAATTAAGACTCAAATCAGACAAAAAATAACAAGTGCAAAAATTGTATCTCTATCACTCTGACATCCAGGATTCGGACAGAGAGACGGACAGACAGATAGTCAGACAGACATACATGATCAAAAATATGTATTCTTTTTTATGATCGAAGATTACTCCTTTTGCTGTAGGCACAAATTTATAATACCCTTCTTCCCTGTAGTTAACAGGTATAAAAAGGAAAAAGGGACACATTGATGGGTGGCTGAGTCTGGGGTTGATTCATCGACATACATACATACTCTCAGACACATTCAATCATGCGCTCAATCACGCAACTAAAATGAAGGCAAAGTGCGCAGACAACAGCCGCAGAGCTGCCAGACAATGGCTTCCTGATTGCATGGACAGCTTTAAGGAAATAACCAACACACACACACACACACACATATATACAATGCCATGGGAATGTGTGTGCGTAGGACGTTGTTGTGATTTTAACAGGAAACTGGGCGAAACTGGACAATCGACAGCTTCACGTTGATGTGCGGCTGGCGTAAAACATTTTATGGCACAAATGAAAGTAATCAAAGCCACTCAAGAGCAACAGCAATAGAGCTAGGAGGAGGGAGCTAGGGAGATAAAGCATAGCGAGCAGACCTAAAACCCATAGATTTGTATAAGTAATCGGCTTAAATTGCATTTGCTCAGCACAGCACAGCACACACAAGTTGTGGCAGCCAGGGCCATGGCGCAACCTAAATCCTTTTCTGCTGGACTCGCTGCCTGTTTTTGCATGTATTTAAGAGAATGTTTTATAATTGCATGGAATGCAGGCAACTAACCTTGAACCTGAGCAGCCAGGCTTAAGTATCCCCAATCTATCCACGTGCATTGTCTTAGAAAAGGGGTAATAACAACAACAACAACGAACACTTCGACTCCGACGACAACAGCCACAAGCTAAACAGGAGCAATACAAATTGACCTTCGGCCATTGAAAGCACTTCAAACTGATGCGCATATCATCAACGCCTGCCAGTTTAATTAATGCGCATTTGAGTAAGACAAATGCTAACGAGAAAGGGGACAACACATCCAAGGCAGCAAGGATACCAACGAAGATATGCAACTGCAGTTGCCAAATGGATTATTTTGAGCTCAACAGGATTTCGAAGCATCTCTCTTCGACAGAAATTTATCGTTCTTAAATAACAAAAGGCACAGCAAAGCAAAGCAAAGCAAAGCAGAACAGAGCAAAGCTTTAAAATTGCTGAGCACAAATCAAAAATAGATAGCATACTTTTATGGGCACTTCAAATGAAAGCTCACATAAATCATGCCTCTTATGAAATGCAATTGAAACTCGATACTCCAAATACAATCGAATTCATTTTGCTTTTAGAAAAACAATGCTTCAGGTTTTAATTATTTCTCAGAATTTGTGAACAAAGCCTCAGTTTATTAAAAAATAGTAATTCAATCATACTCCCTAATTATTAATACATCTAAAATATTCGAAAAGAAAAAAGCAAAGCAAATTAATAAAGTAAAATCAATTTCTATTAGTTACGTTCAACGTAAATTGTTTTCGTTTATTTTTAAACGCGCACACGGGGCTGCTCCAGTTACCCAGACACTACAACAGACCGACACACACAACCATACACACATACGCATCGACAGGGAAGCCTCCAAAAATAGCTGTAAAAAATGTTGTTAAATTGCACGAATATTGTGCGCTTGACGCGACGCGCTCAAAAGTATGCAACAGTAAATTTGCAGCGCCAAATGAGTGTGCGTCTATGTATGAGTGAGCTGCATTTATATGTGTGTGTGTGAATGTGTGAGTGCTTTGTAAGTCTGGCAAAGAACAATGCTAAAAAGGTGAGTAGTGTTCAAAGCGTTCGCTTTCACTTTACATTTTCCAAAAACGAAACGAAAACTTATTTAAAACTCTGCGCACAAAAGACAGTCAAACACACAGTTTGTGTGTTGTATGCAAAATGAAAACTTTTTGGGAGAAGCGCGACCGAATGCTAATCGAAGCGTCAACGGCAGCGCACAAAACTAAACTGAGCACGCAGCGAGAAGCATCTGGAGCAGCAACCGCAGCATCCCAAACGTTTCAAGTCCTTTCCACAGTTTGTCGACGAGTCAAGTTCGTGCCACTTCGGCTTTTGGCTTTGTAACACACAGACACACACACACACATACATGCAAATACACATAGAGCATACACGACACAGCCCTGGCCTAGAAATGCTGCCAGCCAATGTCGAGCACGCGCCGAGGTTTGACTACTAAGGGATAGCAAGAACAAGAGCGGGGTGGAAGTATCAACGAATGTAGAGCAGGTGGCAGGTCGGCTTCAATGGCAAATATAACTGTTGCACTTGAACTTCATTGCCTTGACGGCCATCGGTTGCTGCTGTTGCTGCTGCGACTGATGCTGCGGCTGCTTCGTGTCGACGTGACGCTTCGTGACAGCAGCTGCGAACAGCTAGCTGTGAGCTATGAAAGCTGTGAAAGTGAAAGCCGGCAACAGGTAGTGGGCCAAGGGTGAACAATAAAGATTCGTTGCCTACTTTGCGGGGCGCTCAATTGAGCTGTCAACTATGCAAATTGTTAATTAAATATTATTTCAGGCTTTTGTTATGAACATCTAATGGAAATAATGTTAAGTTTTAAATAAAAATGAATTCAATTTAACTAATTATTGATAAATTGAATTATGTTTGACTCGATTTCGAAAAATTCCTTTTGATATTTTGATGTTTCAAGGTAATTATAGTTCTACTACCAAATATGATAACTTCAGTTAATTGTCCATTTACCAGATTTATACTAGAGACTAAATTAAATTTTTAATGATGAATATAGGTCGCTTCATGTTCTAACTTTAGGGAATTAGTTCCATCAGATATATAACCATAATTTTTTCGCAATTCAATTAATAAAAAATACAATTTATATTATTACAATTAGTGCACATGTTTTCTTAGAAATATAACCATTACTATTTTCCAAAATTTATTATAATACAAAAATACAATTTTTATGCTAAGTATCCATTTTTTGTTATAAATTTGGTATAATACAAATTTATAACTTCTAGCATACATAAATTCTATTTCTATAATCAATTCAGAAAATGTGAATAATATATTTCCTTAGAAATATGACCATTATTGTGTTTCTAAATTTATTGTAATAATATAATCAATGTATGTAAGCTAAAAATTCGTTTTTTAGATGAAATAAAGGTTATATTTCTAACTTCTCTAATATTTAATATTATTATTTAATATTTTGACTGTTTAAGCTAATGTTATTCATGACACTTTTCTCAATTCCTCTAAAGCAAAAATTTCAAAGCCACACGCACCATTTATTGAGTCACATAAATAATTAGAAGTGTTCCGAGTTTATTATCGCTATGGGAAGAGCGCAATGTGGAGCGATAAAAAGTACTAGATTTTATTATATTAATCACAATTTTGCGATATTTTTGTGCATCACTGATGCGTGACATGACATAAATATTATGGTACGCCCACAGCTACACAGACATATAGAGAGAGAGGTAGACCAAAGCAACTCAACCTCAACCTAAAACGCTCTGCGCTCCGTTACGAGGTTTATTTTTATTGAAGCGAAGCGGCAACAACAACAAGAACAACAGCAACGTCAACAACAACACTAACATGAACAACAAAAAAGAACGACAACAAAATCAATGCCAATGCGCTGTGGAGATTTGTGCGTGATAAAAATAGACAACATAAAGTACACGAAATCGCGCCAAATGATTACCGACAACACACAACAATATGTTGCCTATTTGGCGTGGCACTAACGAAGCTCTTGCGGCTGCTGCTCAATTACAGTTAGCACACACACACACACACACACACTTACACACAGAGACATACAAATGTAGGCACAGGTGCAGAAGTGACGTACGCATAGCAAAGCCACAAAATGGGATTATGATTATATATGTATGTATGTTGAATGGATAAGCGTATTTTGGATGGTTTTTAATCATGCACAACAAACAAGACTTTGAGGGAATGCCAAGGATACAAAGGATAACACCATCCCACCCATTCAGTTAATTTCACTTACCGTCAGCGCAATTCCAACGGTGGCCGAGAATGAACCCAAGCGAAATTCACCCGTATTGTATTTGACTAGAAAGGAGGTTTTGCCCACGCCCGAATCACCGAGCAGGATCGTCTTATGATTGATGGTATCATCAAAGGGCTGCAGATTAGCCGTTGGCTGTGACTGATGCATGTCCACCTCATCGTAGCGATACGACCGCCAGCCATCGTCGTAGTCATCCTCCAGATCGTAGTCCGCATTGCCGTACGCATACAATTGCATTGCCTCGCGAGACGGACGATATCCAGGATATCCGCTGGCAGTGCGCTGTACGGGCGCCATGATGGCATCGTCATGATAGTGATGGCTGCTCGTTAAACTTTGCTGGCTGCCTCGGTTGTTGTGATTTGTGTTCGGATGATGATGATGATGGTGCTGATGCTGTTGGTGTTGCTGGTGCTGGGAAATGGGCGCTGCGGGCGGATTGTAGCAGCCATCGCCGAAGGGGCGACGACGCAGCTCTTCGATGCGTGCCTTTGTCGTTTCCGCATCCTCGAAGACATCGTCGCTCATGCTACTCGCATCGTCGTGATGTGTTGTCGTTGTTGTGGTTGTTGTCGCCATTTTGCGTTTTGGGTTTGTGTCTTGGCTATGCGCAGCTCAACTGAGCTGAGCTTTTTCGTTGAGCTCTAGCAGTGCTTTAGTGGCGTGTAGTATGCTTTTTGGCGCTCTCTCTCTCTCTCTCTTTCTCTTTTATTGTTGTGCTTTCAACTCTCTCTCTCTCTGACGCTCTCTTTATGACTTTGACATTTGGCGACGTTTTGGCCGTCCGGTTTTATGGCACGTTTTCTGAATGAATTTGATTTTTGGGCTTTTCGACGGGGGGCTGCAGTGTGCAAGGCGGTTTGCCTTTTAATATTTATATATATATATATGTATATATGGATGTGTGTGTATATATATGTATATTTGCTCTAAACTTAATATCCGAAATATGCTTAACAATATTGAAATTCCCTAAACGTATATTCGTTAGTTTTGTTATAAATTGAACTTTGTTTTATTTTGTCTTTTATTTGGTGTTTTGGTTGTTTGGTGTTTTCATTAAAGCCACTAAATAATTGTTAGGTATAAATTGTAACTAGCTAAACATATTGACTAACATTAATTTTGGGTTATCCGCTAATTGGTGCTGTTTTTATTATTTTATTCACTAAGTTGAGTTTGATTAATATTAATTTAATTTTTTTGTAGTTTTGGTTTTGTTTTTGCAGATTGCACTCTGCTTGGTGTTTTGGTTAAAGCTTTATGTTGAATTGGTTTTTGTTTTGTTTTGTTTTTTTCCTTTTTTTGGTTTTTACTGTTTTGTGTCTTACTCTTTATCGAGTGTTTTCACGATTTTGCTTTAGCGAAAATATTGCATTTGGTTTGTTTTTCTTTCTTTCTTTTGTTGTTGTTGGTATTTCACTATCACAGCATAAATAAAAATGTCGTCAATGGCGTCGTCGACGTCGACGTTGTCGCCTGCGCCGCACTAATTAGGCAGCCACATTGAGCCCCCGGCCGCACTTCATCCACATCCACATCGACCACATCGACAACAACATCCACTTCATCCGACGATGCTGACGTCTTCATTTCTCGTTTTTGTTATCTGTCAAACGCAATAACGGCAATGGCATCCTGCCCGAGCTCGAGCGCGACAGCTAGTGCCATTCATCGACCCAATCTATGACGACAAAGCAGGCCCAATTGACAAGGGCAACAACAACATCGTATTACTCCACATCCTTTGTGGGTCATTGTGTGTGCGTGTGTGTGTGTGTAAGTGTCTGTGTTCTTGTGTGTGTGTGTGCAAGTGTAAATGTCGTGTAGCGGCCTGTGTTCACATTTTCGATTTATCAGCTTTCTTTTTATCCGTTTTGAGCACTTAACACTATTATTTAATTGATTTGGTCGTTTGCTTTTCGATTTGTTTGTTTTCTAGTGCAAAATGTTTTATCACATTGTTGTTTATACAATTTAGATTTGTATAAAAATCATTTTGCACACTAACACACACGTAGACGATGCAAATTTGATTTATTTTGCTCACTCTTTGAATTAGAGAGACCGAATTTATTGAACCCTAGAATACCGCTACACTTTTTTGTAGGCTCCTTTCAACTAGGCTCGTCAGGTCACATAGCACAATCCTCAAAACATACAATCCACTATCCACAACAAAATTGCCCAATGAGACCGATAAATTGTGGCGGCTTATCGATTATCTACTAGACTACCTAAGTGTAACCATGTACGGTATATTTAAAAGTAACAATACAGTCCATTTCAAAATTGAAATATACCGAATGTAAATAAACCAGTTTAAAAAGTTGTAAATGTTGTAAATCAAGTGTAAAAAGGTCGAATTTTAAAGAACATAAAATTAAAGCAATACATTTTTTGGCTGAAGAACAAGAAACCTTTCAAAATAAATTTTAGTATATTTTGAAATTGAACAACTGCAGTCACTCTGATTTTCAGCTTTCACCACCACAGCCACATTGTTTTGCAGTCAGTGAAATGTCAGTCGCAATTTGTTTTTAAACAGTTTTGAGTTAAAAAAGTAAAAGATTTTAACATATATTGAGCTACAAGAACATTAGTTAAAGCACAAATCAATTGTTATTATTGTCAATTTCAACGGTGGAACAATAAAAGCCTCAAAATTGGTAAAGTGGACGGCAACACAATGGGCAACTCGGACGATCGCGTCTATGCTGCCGAGAAAATCATTCAGAAGCGCGTTAGAAAGGTACGTTCTAGAAAATCAACAAACAAAAAGCAAAATATTAATAACAAGAACCACATATGAAAATAAAATGTGCGCAGCAAAGACACCACAAACATACAAGGTCACATGTCCTTCGAAATTTCCAGCAGAGGCTCGCATCGTCCATCTGCTGGCAGCTGCGCTAATGTCTCGTGCTGCATTCGACAGCAGCAGCAGCAACCACCATTTGCGCTATGCGTGTGTGAGTGTGTTTGTATATGCGTGTTGTTTTTGTTTTTGCTGCGCTGCGTTTCGGCATCGATGAAAAATCAATTAGTTCGCCGAGTGCCCGTGGAAGTGTGTGTGTTTGTTTGTGGTACGCGCCAAATGTTTTTGAATGCATGATGGATTGATCCTTTCACTCGATTGGAGATTGGAGAGTTTAAAGAGAAGTGTAGAGAATGCATTTTAATCAGCATACAAAACTCTTGTTGCAGGGTGTTGTGGAGTATCGTGTCAAGTGGAAGGGCTGGAATCAACGCTATAACACTTGGGAGCCAGAAGTGAACATCTTGGATCGCCGCCTTATCGACATCTATGAGCTGAGCAATAAATCCTCGGGTACGCCCTCGAAACGTGGTGCAGCGCTCAAAAAGAAGACAGAGAAGGAACCGGATCCAGAACCTGAATCCGAGGAGGATGAATACACCTTCACCGGCGATGATGTACCCGATAGCAATCAGACACCAACGACATCCTCTGCTGCCGTTGGCGATGACAACAAAAAGGATAAGGAAAAGAAGCACCACCACCATCATCATCACCATCATCATCAGCAGCAACAACAACAGCAACATAACATCAATTCGAACCAAAGCATCAAGTCCGAACGCATCAGCAATCGGCGTTCCGAATCGCCGCTAACGCATCATCACCATCACCATCATGAATCGAAACGTCAGCGAATGGATCATAGCTCCTCATCAAACAGCAGCTCCACCCACAATGAAAACAACTCTTTCGTTCCGGAGGCAGACACCAATTCCTCCAGTTCGGAGGATCAACCGCTTATGGGCACCAAGCGTAAGGCTGAGGTGCTCAAAGAGTCGGGTAAAATTGGCGTCACCATTAAAACCTCACCAGATGGACCTGCAGCCAAGCCACAACAAACGCCTCAGCCAACGGACTCAACTACGTTGCCCAACAAAACGGAACTGCAGAGCACAGAAGCCGAGACGAGTGAATCATCATCAGCCGCCGCAGCAGCGGCAACAACAGCCCCAGCATTTGCCGAAGAAGAGGATGATGAGTCGTCATCAGTGGCGTCTGCAGCAGCACCTGCGGCAACAGCGCCGCCATCGGAGAATAATAACATACCAAAATTGAGTGGCGCTCTGGCATTAAGCCAGAAGCAACCATTAACGCCGCTATCGCCGCGAGCATTGCCACCGCGTTTCTGGTTGCCCGCCAAGTGTAACATATCGAATCGGGTGGTCATCACGGATGTCACAGTCAATCTGGAGACGGTCACCATACGCGAGTGCAAAACAGAACGAGGATTTTTTCGTGAACGCGACATGAAAGGCGATTCCTCGCCGGTGGCTTAGGCAACGCTTTCCAATGCACTCCAAAACAAAATGAAATTGTAAATAGTTCAACAGCGAGTGAATCTCGATTTGCTAAATGTTGAAAAGCATTTTCTTTTTAAGTAAAAACTTATTTATTGTATTTATTTTTAGTCTAGAAACTAGTTGTTGTTTTATTACAATGTTTAAAGAGCTCAGACCCGAGATTGTTGAGCAGTCCTCAAACTTTGGTGACTGCACAACAATGCTGGGCATAAGACGCATATATAGTTGTATGTCTAGTAGTTTAGCAGAGTATATATTAACACCTATATATTTATATATATATATATACCATATAGTATATGTATATATAATTATTTAACGTATATGTATATTTTTCTATAAACAATTTGAATCTGAAAAAAAGAAAATGAAAAACCAAAACACACTCATTAACGCAAACAAATCCATGCGAAACTGAAGCAATTGCTATTACGCTTGATATACACATTTACATAATATTAACAAGAACATGAAAAGCAACCATGCAAAACGAAAAAAAAAACATAATTAACAATTATATACAAGTATATATAAATAGAAATTATATTAAGTATATGTTACAAATCGGCAGAATATTTTTTTTATTTCATCATATTCTTAAATGTAAAGATTTGCTGATTTGAGACACAAAAACTGATACAAATGATATAAAAATATATATATTATATACATATATACATTTAAGTAAGAATGCATCATATTAGATATTAGCTAATTGTAAACTACGCATGCATAATTTAATTTATTTTTAAAAATTGTTTAATTTTATGTTGTAAGATATGGAGAAATATTGACGATCTACTCGATTGTGCCGTGCACAGCTCAAGATTCCCCAAAATCGTAGATCGTCAATTTTCCACATGGTTAACAATTTCTTTTAAATTGTTCTGTACATTTTACATTCTGAATAAACGGACGACGCACAATGAACATTACGAATTTGATGATGATAATGATCCAAGAAATGTTTATTCAGAGCATTGTGTGCGTAGTATTTTACTATTATTATTATTGGTTAATTTTAGTTACGGCGCTAATTCCAAACATACAAAACTAACTCGCAAAAGTTTTCAATGTTTGCAATTTTATCCTAACATTAATGTTATTGCCAGTATCAAACGGTAATTAAACTTAAATAGAATCAACATGTTGTGTTTCGTTTTTATTACTCTTATCGTCTAAATTCGTTCGTCTTGTGGCCACAAATATCATTAGTCAAACATTTAAATATCAAACAATAGCTTAGCTAAGGGAGGGTTAAGTTTGTACAGTGTTGGGAGATGAGTTGAGTAAGGATTCTTCACATTCTCATAAGGGTCTGCATCGGTTAATAAACGAATTGATAATATGCGCCACCTTCTCGGGCTCATTGAGATGTACATGATGCGATCCCTCGACTTCTTGATACTCGAACAGCGGATTCTTGCGCAGCACCTCCATTGTTGCATCGTAGTATTTCTTATCCTCGTAGTATGGAGCCTGCAGAGCTTTGATAAACAGATGCGGCGCCTTGATGCGTGTGGCCATCTCCAGCACAACTTCAAGTGAGAGAGTGTAGAACTGTGACGTCTTCAGTCGATTGTCTCGCGAAAAGTAATACTTGTGCGGCTCGTGACTCGAGGGTTTAACATTGCGCTGCAACAGGTACTTGCAAGCCTCTATATCGACCGACTTGTTGGAGCCCTGATGAAGTCGCTCCACAAGCTGATCCCACTCGTATGACGGCGGTTCGCCGCCGTTGCGCATACGCCTTTCCAGTTTCAACGAACTCTCTAGACGATCGGACAGTGCATTCACAATTTGTTTTGCGTTGCGTACGGGCGGCTTGAGCACATCGAGGCCCACAAACATATCGAGTTTCTCAGGAAACAGTGCGCCAAATACAAATCCGTTAATTGAGCTCATCGAGTGACCCAATATGGAGACTTTGTCCCAATTGTACTCCTCCATTATTCGCAGAACCAGATGCACATAATCAATGGAGTGATACATAACGCCATTGGGCATCCATGACGATAATCCATGGCCTGGGGCATCGATGCTGAGCAATGGCAGGTGATTGGGTAGCAGCGGGGCGAGAGTATCGAATGTTCCAGCATTGTCCTGCCAGCCGTGCATGCCCAGAATGGGACGAACATGCTTCGGGCCATACCATTTGCCTGCAATGTGGCCCCAGGGCACCGGGATGCTCACTTCCTCGTACTGCAAACAAAGAGATGTTAGTGTGATTCAACAAAAATTTGTGATGATGAAATCTCTACATATGAAATATACAAGAGAAAGTTTTTTAATATCTGAGTGTAACAGATATACTAAATTCAATTTTTAAATATATATTTCTTGAAGAGTCGTGTGGTAATCGTCAACATAATTGCCCACAACAATAAATGCTAATAAATGTTGCTTACGTTGTTTTCGCATATATGTACATAAATCTCGATGAATATAATGATTAATGATTAATTATTGACACAATACAAGCACATTAAATTTTGTGAACGCTTTACTCCGCCTAATATAATAAAAACATACAATTAACAAAAAATGTATGATTAACTAATGACGTTATTGCTTTTAATTCAAATTTTTAGCTGTGCCCATAATTTAGTTAGTCACTGTGTTTGTCACCTACATGTTTTGTGAGCGCCTTCAAGTTATTTGCTGAACTTTGACCGTGAGCGTGACGTAGACTTTGCTGTGCTCCACTTGCCAGCAGGCTCAGGAGACTCCTTGGACCCTTCATTTGAGTTTTTGTAGTGAGTATTACACTTTGTTTGTGCCAAACGTATTGAATAATATCACTGACGGCAACAACTACAGCTAACGTGCACTTGCTCAAACGAAATTAAAACATATGATCAAAAGTGTATCAGTGTGCTAGTGATGGACCTTCATCGAATAGTGACGCAAAGAAAGCTGTGCGCCGACCCATAAATACCCTAGACAATATTCATTAATCTAAAAAATAACAAAGAAATAAGTAAATAGCAATATTTTCTAAATTTTCGCACTTAAAATATTAATATCTTTAAAAATAATGCTGTTTATAATTGATAAAATAAATAAACTTAGATTCAAATTTAAATTGTTACACACGCATTGAGAATTCATCATCGCCGCACATGAACAATCAAAGATAGTTATCGAATTTGCCATCAGTTATCGACAAATTGTAAACAAAACATGCAGCAGCAAGCATTCAAACATTATGTTGAACTAATGGACTGTGTTCTATCTTAAACTGATTATTGGTACTAATTATAGTAAGAATAATCTAGACCTATATCTGATTGTAATCGTCATATTTCAGGAAAGTGTAGGCGTCATCTAGATAAGTAAAAATGATAGAACTGTCAGTTTGAACTTTGGATTTGATTCGGATTCTTTATTTTTTAAGAGTCAGCATTACATGGCACTTATTCGTAATATTATTGACATTGCAATTATGCTTCTTGATTACTTTTACTTATCTCCAAACATTGTTGTATCAAAACAATATCATTTTCTATGAGTATCTATTTACAGTTTATACTAGGAATCTTGACTATTAAATTTCACACATCTGGTCTATATTTGTTAATGAACGCATTGATTAAAGGCGCTACTTTCTCGGGTTCATTGAGATGCACATGGTGAGATCCCTCGACCTCGTAGTATTCGAATTGCGGATTCTTGCGTAGAACATCCAGTGTAGCATTGTAATACTTCATGTCTTCGTAGTAGGGAGCCTGTAGGGCTTTTATAAAAAGATACGGCACATTGATGCGTGCCGCCATCTCCAACACAGTCTCATTGGAGAGTGTGTAAACAAAGGATGCCTTCACACGATTGTCATGCGAAAAGTAAAATCGATTCGGGTCTTGCTTGGATGGTTTGCAGCTTCTCTTCAATATATATTGACAAGACTCAAGTGATATGGACTTGCTTGTTCCCAGATGCATTCGTTCCACCAGTTTATCCCACTCATATGAAGGCGGCTCAGAACCCTCAAGCATGCGTTCCTCCAGTTTCAAGTTATTCTCCAGGCGCTCTGCAAGTTTATCAATAAATGTTTTTTCACTGCGAATCAGGGGCTTCATCACGTCTAACCCAATAAACATATCTAGTTTATCTGGAAACATTGAGCCAAATACGAAGCCATTGAGGGAGCTCATCGAGTGACCCAATAGCGATAGTTTCTCCCAATTGAAATACTTAATGATGCGCCGCATAAGTTGCACCAATTCGATAGAGTGATAAGCTGTTCCCTTTGGTAGCCACGACGAGAGTCCATGACCCGGTGCATCGATCGTGAGCAGTGGCAGATGAGCTGGCAACAGCGGGGCAAGCGTATCAAATGTGCCGGCATTGTCCATCCAACCGTGGATGCCCAGAATGGGACGTACATCTTTCCGGCCATACCATTTGCCAGCAATGTGTCCCCAAGGCATTTGTATGATTATATCCTCATGCTAAAATAGAGAGCGCATTAAGTTCAATCACATAATTAATGCAATTGTATAACCTACATACATCTCTTAGCGAGCCGGCTGCACTTTGACCATGAGCCAGACGCCTGGCAAAGCTCTGCTGCGTTCCATTTCTCAACTGTCTCAGCAAACGCAGACTTTGTTGGCCCTTCATTTTGTTATATCTCAATGTACACGTGAATTGGAATAAATTAAATACACATATAACTAGTGTAGCAAAAGACACGATCGCACATCTATTAGCGATGTACCCCTTAAGTAACAGCTTTAAATATCACTATCGATGTTGGCTACATCGATATTTTGCATTAAATAGAACGCAAAAACTAACCACAACACCAAATTAACGAGAAATACTTAAGTTGACTACTGCAAAGTTTGCAATCATCAATAATATATAATTTCCATAAAAAAGTGTCTGAGCCTTTACAGTGTGAACCTGTTTAGCATACACTTTATTGTATTGCATTTCTGAGCTGAGCGAGACATTGTACCTGGAATTGAAGTTGCATTGCAACAAAGACTTTTGTTTCAAAGACCCGCGCAGTGGAATCGAATCTACACAGTCAACTTATCGATATCGTTTAGTTGTATTCAAATGTTTTATTACGAGTCCCACAAGTTCCATCTCTATCACACTCTCTCACTCTCGCGCTCAAAATAATCAGCTGTTTGCTGTAGTATCATTCTTAGCATTTTCTAATTAGAATTATTAATTTATGAAACGTCAACGATAACACACCAATTCATTTGCAAATTTACGTGTATAAATAGAAAGGTATCGCCGCAAAGTAAAGTCAAGCGTAAGTAATAGTTATAGTGATAAATGTGGAGAAACAAATCTCGGCGCTTGACCTTGACCTTTGGAGTGTATTGTTCGAAGTTTGTGTTTTTTTTTGATGCCACATTGAGTTAATATGGCATGGATAATTTAATTTCGTCTCAACCATTGATTATGTGCTCGTGTTTTTGTTTTATTTTTGGCTTTTCTCGCCTTGCCTAACTAATCGACAACAATGTGAGCTAATCGCAATGAACAATTGCTGATAAGGGTTTTGCGCTGGACTTTTGTTTAATATGATTAAACTTTGGAATTAAAGCACATTCGTCTTTTGCAATTCTAAATTGCAGTTGGCGGACAGCAGCAGAAGCAGCAGCATGGAGTTTGAATTTAAGGATAATGACAGCAGCAACAGCAGCGGCGACGGCGGCAATGTGGAACTAAATCTGAATCAACGCTATCGACATGCTGGCGATCTGACTGGCGAAGCTCCAACGCGACCTGTAAGTATTAGTGTGTACTTTGATCTATTGCCGATCACGAGACGCTGAGACTGATCAAATATTCAACCATATTGCAGTTTTCCGAGATTACCATAAAGGTGCCGTGGGGCCACATTGCGGGCAAATGGTATGGGCCACAAAATGTACAGCCAATACTCGGTCTACATGGGTGGCAAGATAATGCCGGCACATTTGATTTGCTGGTGCCGTTGCTATCTCCGGACGTGGCGTTTTTGTCAGTGGATTTACCGGGGCACGGCCTGTCTTCGCGGCTGCCAGATGGTTGCTATTATAATTCCGTGGATAATCTGTATGTGATAAGGCTTATCATGAAGCAATACAAATGGGAGAAGGTCTCACTCGTTGGCCATTCCATGTCATCAATCATATGCTTTGTGTTTGCTGCCGTCTTTCCCGATAAAGTCGATATGATCATTGGCATTGATGCCTTGAAACCACATCAACGTCCCTATCCATCCGTTATTCGCACCATGGAAACGCGTCTCGATGAATTTCTTCGCGAGGATGAACGTAATCGGAGTAAAAATGAGCCGCCCAGCTACACGTACGACGAACTCATCGAGCGCGTCTACATCGGCACCTTTCATTCCGTCAACAAGGAGCTTTGCAAGCATATGCTGGCGAGAAACATTCAAAAGTCGGGCAAATACCCGGACAAGTATTTCTTCTGTCGCGATCGTCGTCTGAAGTTCTACAATTATGCGATCGGTTCACAGGAATTGTGCGTGGAAATGGCCCAGCGCATCACTTGTCCATATCTATTCATCAAGGGTCTGCAATCATCGTATTTCGAGGACAAGAAGTACTACGATGAAGTTATGGAAGTGTTGATCAAGAAGCCGAACTTTGAGTATGTCGAAGCGAATGGCTCTCATCATCTGCACATGAACAATCCGGAGGCCATTATTGGTCCGGTCAATAACTTCATACAACGCTTTGGGCCAGCAGCCGCTGCCGCTGCGCGTCGACAGGCCAAGGAGGCTGCACAAAACAAGCTGTAGGAAGCGATATCATTCACAGCTTACTGCAATGCTTCAGTATACAAATCCATAGTCACAGGGGGCCTATTTATTGTTGCGCATCAGCGATTCTGGGTATCGATGCAACAACTCTTTATTTTTATACATTACTTAATTGTTGATTTTTACTGTTAAAGGACAGAGTCTGTGTCTCTGTCAAAATTACTTATGTACAATGTGCCTTTATATACAAAAAATTACAAATATATGTATATACATATTTATGTATGTAATCACCAAGAGGTTGTTCGCTTCAATTTGTGTTGTGAAGGATAACGAGGAACTGGTTATACAGTCGACCAGCATTGACATTTTACTTCATCTGACTGTTGCTATGCTGTTAACCGCTTAAGAGCTTTTTCCCTGAAGAGGCTGCCGATTTTATAGTAAAGAAAAACTTGTATATCATCTCATTTGAATTTATGCAAATTTGAATATTAGTATAAAATGTAAAATTGAGATTTTATTTCACATGACTGCTGAAATTGAAGCAAAATAAATTCGTACAAAATTTTCTATTGAATTGAATGAGTTAAAAATTAGCAACATTCTATTTTAGATATTTCTGATTATTCTTAAAAAAAAAGGTTCAATTGCGCTTTTCTTTAGATCGACAACTATGATTAGGGCAAAAGTTAATACTTTCACAATTTGCACATAGATATTCTAAATATAGAAATGTAATATGTTATAAACATAATAACTATAAAATATAAATTTACGCTTTTCATTAATATGACCGCTAAAGTTTAATTTAATTTATATCCAATGGAAATTTAATAAAAGCAGCAACATAGTTTAAACTTTTCTGAAAATTCGTGAAAAAATATAAAATTAAACTTTTCTTTAAAACGACTGCTGAATTTTAAGAAATTCTCCCAATTTTTTCTATTGGATATGATAATAATAAAAAAGCATCATATTTAAAACATTTCTGTAAAATATAAAGTTGAGTTATTCTTACTGGAATTAAAGAAGAATAAAATTTTGAATATCAGTTTTTTTCTCTCATCATTTCTATAAAATGTAAAAAAATGAGCTTAATTTTTGTACATTATTAACATAAAATCGAATCGGAACTTAAAGCTTTATTATGTAAATACAGCTTTGCCAACAAATATTTAGTGTTAATTACGAATCGGGAGTTAACGCTTTATTATATCAACACAGTTATCTCACCAATGTATTTCTTAATTCAATAATATCTTCATATTTTGTGTTAATTATTACGAAATGTAATATTGAGCTTAAAATTTGCCCAATGCTTAACGGGTCATTATAACCCAATCGAGCCTTAATGGGTTAATTGCGTTCATTGCGTATTACGTGTGCGGAGATGTAGGGCTGGCATAAAGGGAACATCAGTTGACCTACATTGGGGTCCAGTAGAATCCGCAGGCAGCAGCGAAAGTGTTAATAACCGGCAAACCCGTTTGGTGTCCAAGCACAGTTGCATCACGTTTTAGACTCTTTCTTGGTATTTATTTCGTTGTGTTTTTTGTATTCATGTTTTTTTGTTTTTCGCTTTCTGGTTTTACCATTTTTGGCGGTCAGCTGTCGGATTTACATTGAAATGACAAATTAAATATGTATGTACATTATTATTTTGAAGAAGAGAAATAAAAAAAATAAAATAAGGTGCGAGAGAGAAGAGTCGAGTTGTTGGCCATGCAGCTTCCACATTTATATGAATAAATTTCCGACGGATGTTTCGTTAAATGCGTTTGCTAGAGAGACTTTACTTTATACATTTTTCACCTCGACCAATCGCAACACATGCGTTAATTCCTGTGCGAGTTCAGAGTGTCAGGCAGCGTCTGCTTTACACTTTGATTAATGATTGCCCATTAAATGTAGCTCAAGACATATTATTTTGTATTTATTATTAATATGAAAACTGATCGTCAGTAGGAAGCTAAAGCTTTTGCTAGCATCACTACAAACACATGGTTGCAGAAACTTAACAAACACATATAATTTTGTATATATACGTGCTTGATCAGCTTGAACAGTCTACGCGATATAAACGGGTCTGTCTCACGCCTAATCTTAGAGCCAATGAGACATTATATATCAAGTTTTAAGCACGACATCTATCAAGTTTGATTTAATATTTGGCCACACCCTATTCCGCCTTTGAAATTTAATAGAGTATAATATTTTGTAATTGTTTGAGAAACAATTGCATTTCAAAATTATTTATTTGAGTGATGAGCACACTTTTGAGAAATTAAAAATATCTAATGTTAACTAATGATTCGTGTAGCAAATAAGGCATAACTATGGTTTACATAAAAAAGACTTTAATGTTAGTAAATTCAGATTAAGATTTTATGTTAAGCTGTTTCTTACTGCATTTTTTTTTGTTGAAGAAGAATTTTTAATTAAAAATTTTTAATTAAATTTTTGCTTGTCCTGAATAATTGATTGACTGACTGAAGTCAAGCGCTAAGAGTTAGGATCCTGAAATTCTTATAGAACACAATTTGCGAAATTTCATCCGACTGCAGCTCTCTTAAATCTTATAAGAAAATTTGTATGACAAATCTATAAGAAAAAATAATTTCGATATTACTTCATCTCTTTGGATTTCTAAAAATGCCGTTGGTGACATGGAGCTATCCATTAAAGATAAAGAATACTTCTCAAAATGATAATATGAAAATATATAACAAAATTCTCCTGTATTTAAAAATTTTTTTTTTATAATTTTAGCTTGTTTTTACTATAGTAAGTAAATATATCTATTCTTTTGATGGGTGGGTCTGAATGTATTCAATTGCCTTCAAGATGTGAGCAGGAATTGGAGGAGGTGTGGGCAAATGCTCGGCAACAGGTTGATATCCATTCTCATCAGCAACGTAGCTGACTGAAATTGGGTTTCCTTCTGGAGCGGTCCAGCCGAATTCTCCTTGTTGGACAAGGGCTTGTTCCTCGCCTACACTCTTCAGCTGTCCTTTCTGTAGTTGTTTTTGGCCATCAGCCAACTCTTGGACGATATTGAAACTGTCAACATTAACTTCCGATTCTGATCTCAACACATCAGTATTATAGTTTGCTTGGGCGCAAACGACCAGAGCAGCAATAAGGCAAAGGGACTGTAAAGGAATAATGAATTATTTATTTGCTAATATCCTGCAGTGTGTTGTGCTTCCTTCCATCAGAATGTGTCTTTAACTTACCAGCTTGAACATCTTGCTTCCGTTGGTTAATTTACAATGTGTGGTTTTAATCTGACGAACACAGGCTTTTTATACCCACTGAATGTGGCGACTCTATTATCTATAATCAACTGGTTTTGATAAACATAATAATAACATTAATATGCAGGGCTAGGGCGGATACAAAAGCAACACAAATTTATTTAATCTAAACAAAAAACAATAAGGGGCAGTCAAAAACATTTACGAATTTATTTATTTTCGGTATAGTTGAATAAAATTGTCGATTAAATTTTTGCAAACAATTTGAACAATAACTTGGATAAACAATGTTCTATATAAAAAACATAATATTTAATTAAATAAGTTTGTATATGTGTTTAAATTTATAATGAAAATGTTCTGCCCAGACACTTAATAACGAATATTTAAATTCACAAACTTATCTAGCAACCCTCTTAATTAGGCTCATTAGCATAGAATAAGCCTAAAGTGGAATTCTTCGTCTTCACTTTGGCGAATCTTCTTCTTGGATCATCGCTAACGTCATCAAACATCTGAAGCTATTGTTGTTATTTTTTTCCAACGCGTGCGATAAGAGAGATTGACTCTGTCAAGTATCTGACAGAACATTTAATATTCAACTTCACTTTGATTGGTGGAAATAACAGCTACGAAAAAACAAAAATAAAACCAAATGAAAATTGCGAGCTAAAGCCAACAACTATTTTCGTTTCATTTTCGATTTCATTGGCTACTTCGCTTGTGGTCTAACCAGTTTAGTTATTTAGTTATTTAACTAAGAAGAAGCATGACTTGACTATTCTTAAATTCGCATTAGCATAAAATCATGTGACGGGTCATTTAATTAGTTCACTGTCTGGATCGACAGCGACTCCTCATGTGCGTCAAACCATGTCAGTTACCCTTCAACATCGGCCTATCGAATATTTATTTACAGAGCCAAAGGAATATCTTTCTCATTCTATTCTTAGACGTTCGTGTAGGCAAATCAAATGACTGAGAACACGAACTTGTTTTGAGAATTAAAATTTGAAATTATTAAAAGTGATCAGGATATTAGAGTTTTGTGCTGTTCTATTCAATTTTAAATCGTTTAGTTTTCGTTAGAAATTTGCTAACTACAAACTCCGCAATGTCATAAACTACTAACTTTATATAATATTTTGTGAATGTGTTTTAATGAAATACGGAGTTGCAAGATATTTATAGAAGGGTATTTTAACTTTGTGCCTACAAGAAATGTATGTACACTCGACTGTTTCTTTCTTACTTGCTTTATGTAGCATTTGTCTTATAAATACCTCAATGGAGTGTGGGTTTTGTATAAGAATCGTTTTAGTTTTAATCTAGTTTAATCAATTTGAATACCAAAATTCTACATTTTATATATTTTAACATTACAAATCTTACATTTTACATGTCACCAAACTAGTTGGGTTAGTTAATTAGTTAGTTTTTGTCAATGCTGTTTTTAAAATCTTCATCCATTCTGATCTTAGGATATAAGTGTTTGTGTTTATATTATTATATTATTATTATTATATATTACGAATAATTGTAAAATTTAGAAATGATAGAATGAAAATTTAGATCTTACATTAAGCTCAAGAAAATAATATTAAATTAGAGTATATAAATAAAATATACGTCTATTGGCTAAAAATTCTGCTCCCAAAGTAAACAGAAAACAATAATACATTGAATTTATTGAAGAATTAGTATTTCATTAATGAAGTACCGTTTATACGCATTTAGGTGGAAAAAAAGCTCCCTTAAGCGAAGATATTTTTTTTTGCTAAATGCTGCAATGATTCGTAGTTTCTTAAATATTTGTTAAATGTTAATTGTCTTGCCCCCGGATTTATTGAGTAGACACAGAAGACACTCAACATCAATTATTTTTAATCAACATTTAGATTCATGCTGAATAAAAAACTAAAACTCTAGCGTTTTGTAATAACGGCCTATTATTAAAGTAAAATTAATGTTGACTATTAATTTTTAATTTTTTAATTGATTAATAGCTTGATGTCAGCTTCAAGCTGAACTTTTGTTTTGCAATAGGAATATTTTGTTTTATAAAATTATATTTTTCTTTATAGTTCCTTTGATGAATTAAATCTAAGATATTCCAGTGCTTTTTTAATTGCTTTCGTTGGAGTTGGAATTCATTTTTGTCAATGAAAATTGTAAGTCTCTGCTATGCTCTGTCGGAAAACTCAAAGGAAAATTGGCCTAAAATAAATTTAAATCATACTTTTTGACGTTTTGAAGCAAGCTGCCATTGACAACTAAGTTGTATTCCTCGAATTAAACAATCTCTTCACCTTGGCACAAGACCGAAGACCGCTGCAGAAATGGAGACGAAATAATGTTTAGGGATTTTCCATCAAACTTCTTCTATATCTGAGGCGTCATCCACTTACCAGCTGGAGTATCTTGCTACCGTTGTCAGCATCGCAATCTTCTATGCTTTACTTTGAGTGACAAAGGTTTTAATATTATTGTATCATGAATATAAATTTCCATTTCGTTGTCACTTTAGCATGTGGGTAAACCAGTTTAATTATTTAATTAGGCAAATGAATAAAATTCTTCGTCGAAAATCGTCAAGTTCATATTAGCATATCTAGCGTCTAGTGACTGGCCAATAAATTAGACCATTGCCATTATGGTCTAGTTTGCTTTTAGCTCATCGTATAGAATGTGTAAAACGATCTCAGTCGCACCTTACATTTTGGCTAATAAAATGGCTATTAAGTGACGTCAATCCATTACGCTTCAGTTCTGAGGTTCGTTTTAACACGTGCAAAAACAAAAGACTTAGAACACAAACTTGCTCGACGACAATCCCTAGCAACAAATTCGAAATACTAAAATGGATGGGAAATTAGATAATTGCTGGTGCATTCTCAAAACGTCGGCGATTTAACATATGTTAGTACGAAATAAAGAATAAATTTAAATATAAAATTCTTACTTTTGCTTCTCACATTTTTATGCTGCCTAATTTCGCAAATGCTTTAAGGAATAAAAGTTGATTTTCTTTTTGAATTTAAGCACTGTTCATCACTTGATCAAATATCAAGTTCAGTTTTTGGTTTATTGCACGATATGATATGATGTCTAGTCTATATACTACCATTAACAATTACACTTGAGGATGAGACTGGATGTATTCCAAAGCTCTGATGATTGCCTCTGGGATTGGGGGAGGTGTGGGCAAATGATCGCCAACGGGATGGTATCCATTTTCATCAGCGGTGTAGGTCAAGCTGATTGGAGTTCCATCGTCCGAAACGTATCTAACAGCTCCAGAGACTCCGGCAGGGTTACCAGCCTCCTGTACGGCAATGCCATTCGTTGTATCGAAAGCATAAGCATAGTTGCCTTCGGCATCGGGTGCAACGTTGGACTCGCTGATAGTTTGGGCATCCTTGTTAATGTTGTCAGCATAGACGGCGGAGATGGCCAGGGCGGCAATAAGGCAAACGGACTGTTTTCAAAATGTTGATGATAATGATGATGAGTTATTATCCTCTGTTGTGTTTCCATTCGTTAAGCGTTGCTCCACTTACCAGCTTGAACATGTTGCTTGTGTTGTCTCTAATTCACAATGTGTGCTTCACTTTGCGTGCCAAAGCCTTTTATACCGCTTAGCTTAGACGCTGTCGCCAACGCAGCGTTTGCTTCGCAGTCGCCAACGCAGTCGCTGCCATCAAGCAACATCAAGCAACATCAACATCATCATCTAATCCGGCGCAGAAGAGCAAAGCGAACGCCGTCGACGCGTTGTACTAAATAGCACTAAACTTAAGTGTGTATGTATGTGTGTGCATATTTCAAACAAAAAGCAAATGGCTATAAAATTAAATCATGCATGCATATGCAGGTTAGTGTTTATATTAGCCAAATATGAATATGAGAGGTAGGCATTATTTAAGAGTAAATATTGATATAATCAAGCTTCATTTAAGAGTGGCATCGTTGCCTCTAAATAGATCATATTTCAAAAGGTCATCGCTGCCCATACAAGATGATTAATCAAACGCATTTCCTTAGATATTTTGTCTACATAAATCATATCCAATCCAATATAAATTAATTGCAAGTATTGATCTAATTTAATAAACATTGAAAACATCACGTAGCCTACAAAAATCATCATTTCATTTGATAAGCTTAAGTGGCACATTTCGTCAACATAAATTAGAATGTCACCGACGACATTCCGCAATTTAAAGGTGTTTTATATTAAGATATGTATCTAACTATTTCCTTATTGCCAATATATTATATTAGCACCATCAAACAAGATGTTCCTTGTCAAATTTTAAATGTCATTAACACAAACATTTTAATTAGAACAAAAGCTGTGCATTTGAAAATTCTTGAAATACTCTAACACTAACACATAGTTTAAGCGTTTAATTCACAGCAATTATTGGCTTAATATGCTAACTAAAATGTGGAATTTTGCAATTAGTCAAAACTATAAATAAATGAAAAGCTCTTTTGTGAAAATGTATAGGCAAATATATAAATTTTATTTTATTTTTGTTACAAGCTGAAGCTTTAATTTATTTTATTTTTATAACTAACATAAAAAGTATCAATATAAATAAAATATTTAATAATCTTTATAATAAATATAAATATACAAATATTGGTAATTATTTGTACATATATATTTATTATATACAAGATTTATTAGTTAATATAAATATACAAATTTGTTACACTCAGAATTTTTATTTATTTTGTTGTAAAGAAAAATGATTTATAATTATGCATCAGCATAAGTTTCCAAATAAATATTGTATATAATAAACATAAATAATAAAATATGTTTGGCAATATTTTAAAATGTAGAATTTTTCATATATGATTTATTTATCTATTTTCATTCGTTTAATTCGCTTGTAGAACAAGCTGAAGCTCTTTTTTTCTTATTTAGAATAGTAATGAAATATTTATTATAGCTGGTATAATGTACGAGTAAATTTATTCATACCATTTCAAATAATATATATTTTTTTAATTTTGCAATTAGTTAAAATAATAGATTAATGAAAAATCTAATTTTATAGTTGTGGAATGTCTGCATAAATATTTCAATGTCATTTGAAATGTTGAGCAGCCAAGAAATATTGGTACGAGTATAAATATGGTTTCATTTAGGACTGTAAAAATACCTACAGGTATTAAAACAATATATCTTCAATATTTCTTTAAGTTAACATTTAAAATTTAAATGTAATTACAAACTCTAAAAAGTTGTATTGAACTGTGAAATAAATAATTGAAAAACTACAATTAGTATAAAAAAGTTTTTGAAAAATTTGTTTAAATTGAAATGTTATTAAGAACTTTAAAAACTTTTACATAACTGTGAAATAAATTATTTACAACTACATGTTGTTACAAAAAATTTGAAAATTGTTTTTTAATTAAAATGTTTAAATTTAAATGTAAATAAAACTATAATGAGTTTTATTGAACTATGGAATTTTCCCAAATTTTATAACTCAACCCAGTATTTTGCGCAGTGCATGCAAATCTTCTGGATTGATCATTCCATCAAGAAGCTACTTAGAATAAAAGTGAAAGTAATGAGCTCAGGCAAACGTCGCCAATCAAGTTATGGAGCCCATATACCTTTCCGCTAATAGATAAATCTCAAAAGTATGCTTAAGCACAGCAGAAAGCAGACATCTAATTTACAAATGGATCATTTTGATCTTCATTTTCGTCGGCTGCCCCCCGGCTGAGGTTGTTCGTTGTCCGTCAGTCTCACAAGCATTTTTGTTGTTTTCTTCGTTTTTTTTCATTGGTGGACGACCTTGCACATCCAACAAAATTTCAACAGCTTTTTTTCTGTCGAGATGGACAATTCGCGCCGGCTACCAAGCGGGGCACGCGCACCTGCCAGCTCTTTACTCCAACTACAACTCCAACTCTGAACTCCACCAATTCCAATTTCAATTCCAACTACATCCATCCATCGTCTCTTCTTCGTATCCACATCATCGAAAATCCAGCTATAGATACAACAACAAAACTTGATGGCAGGGCGCCGTCGGCAACAGCCATTGAAAAGTTGGAACAAAGCGTAAAGATGTGTTTTTTTCTTGGTTTTTATTTTTTTGTACGTTGTTTTTATGGTTTTTTATTTGTATTTGTTTTTGTGAAATTGCTGGTGTAAGTGTGAACCACATAAAAATACACAAATAATTAAAGATTTAGTGAAAAAAACAAAAATAATATAAAGAGGTGCATGGGGCAAATGCAAAACTGACACCAAATTAAACCATGGAAATAAATTGCTGGCAAATGACTCATGCATTTTGTAAGGGTCTCTCTCCCTCATTTCTTATATCGATTGTAGATGTAGTTGTTGTCGTTGTTAATGTTTCGATTATGATAATACGATTTTTGGCAATTATTGCTGATGCTGCTGCCCAATGTCCATTGCCCATTGCCCATTGCGCTGCCCCATGTTGTAGTTGGCAAGTTGCGAGTTAAGAGTTTAACAGTTGCCAATTGCCATAAAAAACCATTAAAACCCGTTTGGCTTCGCTCCGAATTTCGACGTTGCGCTGCCACATATATAAATACCCCAACGCAGTTGACCACAGCAATCAGTTGCAGTTCAAGCATCCTCCTCTTAACAACACTTCAAGCACATTCACAACCAACACCAACTCTCAACAACATGTTCAAATACGTAAGTGCCAATCACTCAAGTGGCTTCTGCATTCCCATCTCATCTCCAACTCCAACTCCACTCCACTCCACTCCACTTCAGGTGCTCTGTGTCGCTCTCATTGCCTGCGCCTGCGCCGACAACATCAACAAGGACGCCCAGATTCGCAGCTTCCAGAATGATGCATCCGATGCCGAGGGCAACTATCAGTATGCCTACGAGACAAGCAATGGCATTCAAGTCCAGGAGGCCGGCAATCCTTCGGGTGTTCGCGGTGCCGTCGCCTATGTCTCCCCCGAAGGTGAACAGATCTCGCTGAGCTACACTGCCGATGAGGAGGGTTACCATCCAGTTGGCGATCATCTGCCCACTCCTCCCCCGGTGCCCGCTTATGTGCTGCGTGCCCTCGAATACATTCGCACCCATCCTGCAGCGCAGAAGGACGAATAAACCAAGTATCCCAATCCCAATCCAATCCAGCATCCAGCACCCAACACCTTCCACATCCATCTCGATATTAAGTGGCAGTCATTGTTATATTGTAGAGACATACATTCGCACCTTTTAATTAGTTAGTAGTTATCGTGTTAATAAAGCTCGTTGATCCATCCGCCAGCAAGCACTAAACGCAAAAAAAAAACAACAACTAAGAAAACAACATTATTAGTGAAGGGTTCACAGCAACAAAATATTATATTCACTCACCTCGACTTCATGCCAAATTATCGCATTGTCCTCCACTTAAACTTAATGTGCATTAAATGTGTTATGCCAGCTGCAATTGTTTCCGCACATCTAAAATATGTCCCAAAGAAGCAAAAACATTTAATTAATCCAGCTTGCTTATTTACCTTGAGACAACAATTCATCCAAAGTGGGATCATGATATCCTCATGTCCTGCAGACAGCAGCAATTGTTTACGCACAACTAAAAGATGTCCCAAAAAAAAAACATTTTATTAACTGTACATTTTTTTGTATGTTAAATGTGTTACTTACCTTAATATAGCTACTCATTTTAAATACATACAAGATGTTCCCATGTCCATTTATTTCAGACAGCAGCATTTGGTTCGGCATAACTAAAAGACATCCCAAATAAAACTGAACATGCTTCACTTGTATGCTAAACACTTGAGAAAGCCATATATCCAGTCTCTATATCCATGCCAATATATCCATGTCCTGGGTACAGGCAGTAGAAATCGCAAATGCATATCATATCTGCACCCCAAATAAGAAAAGTAAATAATACTTTAAAAAATATAGCTTATTCTACCTTTAGTAAGCTACTCATCTTATGTAAAAGATACACATTATGTATTGCGTATCTTTAAGAGACGTCTGGAATTGTGTCCAGAAAAATTTAGTTAACTCTGAATAACTTTAGCTACTTTGTGAAATATTGTACTTACTTATATTTTATGACATTCAGTTGCAATTGCATCCACATCATATAGACTTAGGCGTCCCAAAACTGAAAAAGAGAAGCATTTAATTAACTCTGTAAACTGTTTATGTAAGTTGCTTACCTTGAGACATCTTAAGCATGAACAATTTACGTATATAATAGTCCTGCAGTCAGCTGCAATTATTTCCGCATCTTAAATATACTTGAAACTCAAGCAACAGCATTATGCGTTGAGTTGCAAACATTATTTAGTTAAAACGTTTACCTAATTCTACTAAAATACTACTTTTCTTAAATAGAAATGCCCAACAATACAATATTTGTTAAGGATTGTTCCAATGTTTACAGAAATTATGTAGTCAGAAAAAAATGATTCATTTTAATGTTAAATAAGTCAAGAAACAATATTTATAAACCCCAAGGTTCTCATGTTATCAACTTTTAAATAAACTTAGCCCGTTGTCATTAACTACAAGTAAAACAGAAAAAGATAAGTAAAGAACTTTCCGCATTGTTTAACTACTTAACACTTACCTCATTATGCCCAATAGACAAAAGTACAAGAATTAAAAAGACTCGTATTTCAAGTATATTTCACTAAATGAACGATGCAAATTCTTAAGCTTCTGCTTATGCTGTTTTATCATAACTTCATATATATATATTTATGAAGCTGATTAGCAGCAAAAAACCATTTCGTTTAAGCGTTCAGTTCATTAGCGAAACATGGCAAATTATTGCAAAAAAAAGAATAAAAAACTATAACATTTTTTGATCTCTCGCAGAAATTAGAACAAACAAATAAACGGAAGGACTGTCTATAACACTTTTAAGTAAGATTTATGATCTTCAGACGTATTATTGATAACCATACAGTGCTAAACATTAATTCAAATTAATACTGACAAATTACCAAAACACAATACAAACGATTTATACTTTTGAGAATTCAGTGTGCATTTATTTCAGTATGTCATCAATATATTCTGCAAAATTTCACAAAAGCAATTCTTCAAATTCGAATTTCAATCTAATGAATTATGGGGCATGTTTATAATTGTCATCAACAGTGCAAACCAGAAGAGTTTCGTAGCGGATCCTGCATATAAGAACATATAGTATAGATGAGTGTAAATGATAAATTGAAATGCCGAATATAGATCCATTGCCAATAATAAAAAAATAAAGCATGAATAGTTTTTGTACACGTTATTGATTTATTTCGATTTTTTTGGAATTCTTTTTCTTTGTTTTTGGATTTCTTAAAATGAATATTTTAATAGTGAATTAATGCTCGATCAGGCCGAGCTAGTATGGAAGCTTTGCAAATATTTGAGTTAGTTTTGCTGTGTTTTTTTTTTTCGGGGAGAACTCACATATCATTTAGCTGTTGATAATGTGAATACTCAAGCACAAATGTGGACACCCGGAAAGAAAATCCTGTTTATAGTATATAGAGTTAAACGAAAAATCTGTAGATATCGAAAAGCAACGAAAAATGGAATCTCATTTAATTTCCATCCAGTTTGATTTGTGAATTCTGAGTAGAAGCATAAATATTTATGAGCCGGGTCACGTCATGCGAAACAACATTATGATCGTGCTCATTATGATTAAGACATATAATTAGCCAACAAGAGGTCGACAATCCTAAACAAATACTTAAAGCATGGCATTTTTATTTGTTTCGTTTTTTTTTCCTTATATTAATTACGTGGGTGGGAAATAAAATTGCTTATAAATTATGCTTAAGTGTCAATATAAATTAGTTTGAGCCATAAGCACGGAAGAATATGGGACGATTTGAATATGAATAGAGTAGAGCAGATGACATGATTTATATGAAAACGGAACGACTAGAAAAACAAATCCAAGACCAAAAGACCAAAAATCTTTTGCGCCGCTTCAACTTACGAAAACTATCAACAGTTGAATATTGTTTTAGTGTGGGATATTTTTTTGTCTTTTTTTGTTTCTTTTTCTTTGTTTTGTTGATTCTACATGCTATCAGTTTATCAGACTTCTGCTTCAGCTGCCACTGCCACTGCCACGTGCCACGTGCCTCGAGATCACAGTGTATGAACTTTCGGCGAACCATCTTCGTTGTGGGTGCGAATGTACTCCAATGATCGCAGTATATAGCTTGGTGTTGGAGGCGGTTGGGGCAGATGTCTGCCCACCACATGGAAGCCCAACTCATCGGCTATGTAGCGTGTCTCGATATCCTGTCCCTCGGGCGAGGTGTAACTAAAGATGCCAATCGTTTCCAAAGCACTTCCCGCTGCCTGGACATCGATGCCGTTGCTCGTCTTGAAGGCATACTTAAAGACACCGTTCTCGTCCAGCGGTTGGACACGAAAATCCGTTATCTGGGCATCACGTTCGCTGCCACCGACCAGGCGACGAATGCGACGAATCCTCACGAGCCTCGCATCCAGCTGCGAGGAGATCAGCGCCAGGCACAGCAATGTGATGAGCTGAAACGAACCGTCTGAGTGGCTTAGTATCAGCAAACATTAATCGCTTTTTTTTGTGTTTTGGGTTGTTTGGGTCACTGCGATATCAAAATTCACAGATGGGAGCAAGGTCAATGCTTACAAAATTGCGCATATTTCTCACAGTCTTCACTTTAATCTGGGTTTAATTATGATTTAATTTCGTATTGATTTGTGTCTGGCGATAATGCGATAATTGTCGATTTTATTTATTTTTTTTTTTTTCGTTTGATTCGAAATTCCGATATGAGACGCGATGCGATGCGATCTACGTGATCTAAACGCGAGCTGCGCGAGGTTCAAAGTTTGCCACCGTACTGCGGACTGGTCCAATGCTTCTTACTAACTTTATATGCGAGATGGAGAAAAATGTCGGGCCCAAAGCGAAATCGATGAAAAACCAATAAACATAATCAAAGTGTCAATAGTTTTGTTCACTCTTTTGTTTGTGTTGTCCATACGTTGGCGTCTCAATTTCAAAAACCCGGCCAACTCCAAATGCTTTGATAACACACACCATAATCTCGCTTGGCAGTCGAATTCAAGCATTTCCTATAAGCCATGCTTATTATGATCATAATGCCGTTTATTAGCACAATATTTATGACCATTCCGGCTGCATTTTATAATCCCCTGCCGAGATCTAAAGTTCTTTGCTTCCCATATCTCATTTAGGCTGAATTTATCAACCATTCAAAACCAAATTCTTATCCGTCGTAAAATTTTTAATCACCAACCAGTTTCTGTAACATCTGAAAAGGTTAAACAAAAATTCTTATTCTTAGACAAACTTCTTAATACAAAAACTAGGTCAAACTAGAAGTCACGCTTTCTTCGACAGATTCCCCTATAATATATAATCCAATGTTTATTAAGTAGTTCAACCACATTTTCTGGATAGCTGTGTTTTATTAGCGAGACGGAAGCTGTTGTTATTTGATTTTATGATAAACTATAAAAATCATGTTTGGAAGATGGCACATTCCAAGATCAATAAAAATTATAAAATCAGATAAACTATATGTAGGTAGGAGTAGAAACCAAAAAAAAAATATAGAATTATACCACAAGAGATAATTAAATCAAGCACGAAATTCATTTTAGTTTATAATCGAACAGAATTTTAAGTGGGCCAAACGAATTTCTAGCGGAAACAGTTCCGTATCGATAACGTCAACGATGACGCTGAGTCAACAACAATACGAGTATAAACAAATAAATTGTTGAAGAACTATAAACAAAAGCAGCAAACTCTGTTCTACAGCGTCTCAAAGCCAATTAGCGACTGATATTGAAGATCATCTCAGTTATTGACATGCGGTTTCCATAATTCTTTTTATTTTTTCTTTTATAACGGGGATCTGTTATGCAAATAACATTAAGAACGAAACCGAAAGCTACCTTATAAATACCATACTTAATTTGTAAATTTATTTATTTATAAATGAATACATATTTACATAGGTTTTTTGTATATTCTCATGTTGTTTTTTTATCTTCCATTTGCTTAGTTCTGCTCGAGGTGTTGCGAGACTTTTTTGAGAGTTCATATGGAGTCAACCTTTTGTGGTGAGATGAGATGAGATGCGATGAACAGCATATTCTTAAGTACTAATAGTTAACACACGCACTGGTAAGGCGAGTTTTTCGTGTTTTTTTTTTTATTTGGCAATCAACAAATTCTAAGGCTAAGCCGTTATTAAACTAATCATATTAATAATGTTGCCCATGAAGGAACTTTGCCAATCGCAATCTAAAAAACTAAAATCGCAATCTCTCGACACGCAGATGCTTAATACTTTATTAAACAATTAACGTAATATCATAAAAGTTTTTTATTTTATTTTATTGTATTTAATTTCATTTCGTTTATCAAATTGCATGCCCTTGTCTTTTGTTTTCTTCTCTTTTTGACACTTTAGCTGCTTTTTATAAATATTTAACGAAATTTAATTGAATTTATAAGTCTACGTTGTTCTTCCAAACTAATGCAAATGTCACAACTCAGCCATAAATTATTGATTGATATTGATATTGAATTACTGATTGATTTTGTCGACTCGACGCCTTGAGACCGTATCGCTTCTTTGAAGTCTTTGTAGCTCTTCTCACTCTTGAATTCCTCTGTGGGTGTGACCAACTGACCAAGTCGAGCAAGGTCTAGACTTAGACTTAAGCACAGTGATGCACATGTGATTAAAAAGTGACGAGGAATGCAGTGAGTAATGATACCCATAAATTTTTTGAATTTTTTTTTGTGTAAGCGAAGAACCCGTTTAAATTGTTTTATGTTATGATTGTCATTTTAATAATAATTTTCATACTTTGCAATAATTTAGGTTCATTAGTCGATGACACATGGAGAGTGCTTAGCAGATCGGCATAATTAGATATGCCAGAAAGCAATCTTATTTTTAACTCGCACAACGAAATAAATCCAAATGACAGATATAATACAAATAAACCTTTAACATTTCGTGCTCGTGTTCTAAAGATTTCGCAATCATTCCGTAATGTCGTACGGTAAAAAAAAAAAAACATATTTTTGATAGCTCTACAGCCGGTTTGTTTGAATGCAAAAAATTATCACATTTCGACGTGAAACGCTATATCGTAATTACATGGTTTATTGACCATGAACTTCTTATTTCTATTTCTCTTTGGACAGATTGCTGTTAAACGTTATAACACAATAAATTAATATATAATGTTCAAAGTCATGCATATTTGAATAAAGCGGCTCGATTGAAGTGATCAAGTCAACTATTCATCTTTGTCTAATTTGCCGCAGTTTCATGCATTTATGAAACTATTCGGTACCACTGTGCATAGCGCCAGTGTCAACGCAGTTGCAGCCACACCTAATAAAGGCAGAAGCACAACACAACACAGAAACATGAAAGCCACTTCATTGTTTTCGGCACTCATAATAATAGACAGGTCTCGATTATCAAAACTTTGACATAAATCACACCCGATGATGCTGTGAGCTGCCGAACGTCGTCGTTAGACTTGGACTTGGAAACAAGTTGCGGCTGCAGTCGATAATGCTCAATTTATGCAGGTATGACGAGCAGTAGTAGTATGTTGTATGTCGACTATTATGATATGACGACTACTGACTTCAGAGGCTGTGGAATACTTTTGTTGTCTTGTTTTTGTCGCGAGAGTTTTAGAATTCATTTTTTTAGAACACATGCTAACAAAACGTGGCGAGAGAATTGCCTTAAATTTTAATTTTGTTTCTTTTTTTGTTGTTGTTTTGCATTTTTGTTGTATTTTTATGATGGGGGATTTAGATCGCGAAAGCTTATTTTTGCATTTGCCAAAATACTTATTCGGCAGTCCCAAATTCAACTTCAAGACCAACGGATCGCGTCGCTTTCGCTGCAAACTCTCTTTTCTGACTGTCTCCGAAACGATCGCAAACAGATTCCAGATCAACGCCCGAGACACTTTTAATTTGAATTTAAAAGTGAATTCAAAAATAAAGTAGAATTTTTGTTGCGGCCTTATTTACAATGAATTCGCGTAGTCGTCGTCGTGGCCAGCAGCAATGCCTGTTTGTCAAGGTTTGTGCGTCGCATTTGTTTATTTGTTGTTTGCCTGGGATTAATCGTAAATCCCGATCCCGATCAGCTTCATCAGCTGTTCCTGCTTCAACTCGCGCTGCTGCTTCTACCATCCGCTGCTGATGGACGTCCTGCTGCCACAGAATCTGCAGCTGAAACACTTTACTATGTAAATCAACCGGCGGATGCCGCCGGAAATTATAATTTTGAGTTTCAGACTTCCAATGGCATCACCACCAAAGCGGCGGGCAACGAACACGGTGCAGTTGGTGTGGTTCAATATGTGTCCAAGGAAGGAATCCCAGTGACCTTCACCTATGTGGCCGATGAGAATGGTTATCAGCCCACGGGAGATTTTGCTCCACCTCATTTAGCTCGCTTGCTGGAATATCTTCAAACGCATCCGGCGGTCGATGAACAGAAATCTCGACGCTGGTAAAGCTTATTTATTTTTTGTTTGTGTTCAACAGCGGACATTGGGGTATAATGTCTAAGCAATAATAAGAATAAAATATAGTCGATGATTGTGAGATAAATTGTCGTTTAAATAACTGGCAATTGGGTGTCAGAATGTGAGATAAGAAGTCATTATTACTTGTATCGTTATTGTTACATTTCAAAAATCTAAATTTGTATTAATCGTTTAGCGCATTCAAATGCAAATCACCCTAAATGAAACATAAACAAATACAACTGGCTGGCTTTGATCATGTACAAAAAAATCTATAACAACATTATAAATAAAATTGAAACCTAAATAAATGCATTATTAATTCTATCAAATGCTAATGATCGAATCCAATCATGATGGGAAAATACTCTATAGCATTCTTTTGGGTTTTTTTTTAAATACATTTATTTGAAACCATATTTTGTTTCATTAATTTGTGGTTAATTCAAATTATGTCAGAAAGCTGAGAGATTTTAATGCATGACGATGAGTTAATACCCTTCAAATGTTATCTTAAGAAGAGATCTATTCGAAGTTGTATCGAAGAGTAAAACGAATACGCATAGCAACCGAAAAATAAGACTAATTTCTGAAAAAGTTTTAATACCTTCTGCTAGAGTATAAAACCAGTCATAAGTAACTCGTGCTGCAAGCTGTATTAATATTTCAAAACTTACTGAGGAAGAGAGTAGATTCAATAAGAAAGAAATCAGCATTCCAATAGATAGTCAAGCAACATTTAGTGAACGTGAATTCTCTGAACCGATTAGGCTAATAATATTGATAAGTATGTCACATTAAATAACTAAATTTATTGTATCATATTTCAAACTAGTTAAAATTTGCAAACTATTTAAATTTCTTATTTATTTAGCATTTAATGGACTTCCTATTTAAACTTAAACTTGTCAAGCAAGATGGAAAGTTTATACAAAGTTCTTCATGCGCATACAATCTTATTGTTTTTTAGGCTTTTATTAATAAAGAATAAAAAAAAACAATTTTCTCACATACCCTCTAATTTTTGCTTTAATCAGTCTAATTCCCAGCATTTGTATTATAAGAATTGATTTCATCGTCGCTCTCAAAGTCGTAACTCTTCCGCGGTTTTGCGCAGACAACAACGAAAAAAGATGGACAATTAAAATGCTAAAGTTGGTGTCCCTCAGCTCATGCAGAATTCCGGCATTAATAAAAATATTTGCCGCATTTTGCTACCGTCTTCAATTAAACAAATGACAAACACTTAAAACCAAACATGAGTCATTAAACATACGTAGTTATTCCATTAATTTAAATATCGCGCAATAATAAGCAGTGTGTGTTGTTGGCTTTTGGTTCTCTTTGTCTGCAGTCGATAGACGAGGTAATCGGTGGGCGTATTATCGATATCGCGGCTTGTCATTATCGCAATTCTATGTGCCCGCATTTGAATGCATTTGTGTGTGTGTGTGTGTGGGTTTGAATTTGAAAACAAGTCAAATAAATAACCGCTAATCGATGGCATTTATCAGTCATTCGTAAATTGGTAGCAAATATAAATACATACATATAGTTTACATCTTTACTTTTCCTTTCGAATCGTCGTTCAGAAATGGCAATCGTCAACCTTGTGTGTGTGCGTTTTTGTTGGTTTAGAACGGCTTTCGAATTGAATTCAAAATTGATGCGACTCATTTGCATGTGATCGCCTAATTGAGGCCGTTGCATAATATTGACCGAGCCGAAAAGATTATGTAACCAGACTAATAAACCAAAAAGCCGTCAGATTTAGCTTTTAATGTCACCGACCCAACCAAGAGATCAACAAACCAAACCAAAATAAAAAGAAAAAAACTACAAAAATGTCGTTGTGGATGCAACTAATAAAGTAATCCCACCACTTAACGGCGTCCTTGGCTGGAGTTTATTTTTAGTTAGCCATATGAACCAATCAGTTAGTCCAAATTGAGATTCTGAATTAAATCAAAATCAACATTGTTGACAAATGCATAAAATCCCAAATACCAGGCAATTATTATTATTTGACAACAAATTTGCTTGAGAATCGAATACACAAACACATGAATTAAAAAGTTTATGAAATATATTTATGCATTATTCATTAGAATCTCTCTTCCAATTGTGAATGCGTTTCACTTTCGATGAGAGCCTCAATATGTTTCTCCCATCGACAGCTGATAGCGACAAATGTGAAGTTAATTTGACAATATATCACATTCTCTATAGGATATTAGAACTATTCGAATGGATTCAATTAAAATGCTTTTCAAGGGGATTGACCAAATCAATTTTGGCACTAAGTGGCAAGCCGCAAATTGAAATTAAATAATGCGGGCATTCGTCATTAAATCGGATACAACTTAATTTCTTGCCAGTTATTTGAACTCTGAACATTAAGCAAACAACAATTCAATCTTCGAGTGTATGCATTAAATACTATTAATCTGTAGATTGATGTAAGCAACAACAAATTCATCGTATTCGTACGGTTTTTGCTTCTTATCTACATCGACATGCAAATTAAATTCCGAACACACAACAAATATAAAACAAGATTTGTTTAAGTTATTTTTTTTCTCTGTTTCTGTTTTTTTTCGCACAATCGCATATCTTTACATTTGCCATACAATACATTTCAAATCTTTAAACTGTATGTGTAAGTGGCGTTGTGTTGTGTATGTGTGTGTGTGTGTCTCAGTGTGTGATTACGGGTGAGAATGTGTCTGTGTGTGTGGCGCAGTTTAGGCCATTCATTATAATTAAAACATTGAGCGCAGCTTGGCTTGGGCTTCAAATGTCTGTATTTACGGATGATAAGACGAAGTTGGCTTTCTTTAGGAAGCTAATAGAATTTATGTTTACATTTTATTTTAATTATGTTTGTTTTTGTTGTATATGTTTTTTTTTTGTTTTCTTTTCATTTTATTTAGTGTTAAAAATATAATTGTGTGGTAATATTAAATCATAATTCAAGCATCTGTTGTAATCATCTATGAACTCGTTTTTTTTCGTATTTTTTTTTTTTACAAGTTTTTTGTTGTTTAAATTTACTGTTGTACCTATGCTAAACACTAAGCCTAATATATATCTGCCAAGTCCAGCATTGAACACACACTGTCAAGACAATTGCAAGATGATGATGATGCCTGATGGCCAAATTTGTGAATATTTGGCAGCAATTGTTGGTTGTGGTTCGTTCCTCGATCTCTTCTCGGTTCTGATTCTGTTGTCAACTGGAGTGTTAATACATATACTAAATGTATAAATGTGTCCGTGTGTGTGTTTGTTTTGTTTTTATCAAATGCGGATGTATGTGTGTTGTGGGTTGTGCAGAGAGTTGTCAGAGCTTGCATCAGCTACTGTGTTTGTTTGGTCTAAGATCTGTTAAAACCTTGAAAGAAATTTACAATTTAGTTGCTGATACTAGGAAGCTGATTTATGTATGCCTTGTACTCACCAGTCCTCATCGTACGCCAGTATTGTAGTGTAGTGTCTACGGTTGTGTCCCCGCAACCGCCAATTCTAGTCCGCTTTCGTCTCGGCGAACTCGTCGAGCGCAAAGAATCCGGCAGTGCCGCCACTGCTACTGCTGGCTGTGCTCGTGGTCACCGCTGTGGCCGCTGCTGTTGTCACTGTGACCGCTTCGCTGGTTTGTGTTGCCTCGCCCGCCTCCTCGGCCTCGGCTTGCGCTGCTGCCGCCGCCTCCTTTTCCTCGGCACTCGCTTGAGCCGCTTCCAGCACTTGTTGCTGCACTTGCACAATGGGTTGGCCATCTTCTGTGTACGAAACAGAGACGGGTATGCGTGTGCCATCCTCACTGATGACATGTGGACCCTCCTCGCCATCTTGGCCCTGTTGTATGATGATTTGGCCTTCGGAATTGATCAGTGAGGCATCGATCAGTTGCTGTTCATTGTTATCGCCATGAACGAGAACCATTTGGCCGCTCCCATCGGTCATCATTTGCAGTGTGTCGCCCTCCAAACCCTCGCCGGACTGCAGCACACCAACACTCTGCAGCAGCTGCTGTATCTGCTCGGGATCTTGCACAATAATCTGATTGCCCTCGGCATCGGTCAGTATGTGATTATCCAGCTGAAGCAAATGTCCATTCTCATTCACAATAAACTTGATTTGTCCACCATCGACTTGGGCCTGCATTGCCTCATCCAGTTCCATGGCCACTTGCTGTTCACCTCCTGCTGCCTCACCAGCTTCACCTTCACCGGCGGCAGCAGCTGCTTCGGCTTCCGCAGCGGCTGCAGCTTCTTCGGCTGCTTCAGCTGTTTGCTCCCCAGCTGCTGGCGTCTCCTCGGCTTCGTGTTTGTCCGCCTCGGCAGCCTGTGCTTCGCCCGCAACTTCTTCAGCACCATCCTGCTTGACCTGCTTCTCCTTGCTGGCTGCTGTTTGCTCTGCCTTGGCGCTGGACTTCTCGCTGGGCTTGGCTGCTGCATTGCCATCGGTTGTGTCGTCTGCATTGGCATCTGCAGCTGCTGCAGCTGCGGCCTCATTGTCATCATCCAAACTAGGCATAGAGACGGGTGGCGCATTCGATTTGGTGTCGCGAGCCTCAGCGGTTTTGTCGCCCTGCGCTTGTGATTCTTCCTCCTCGGCTTGATCCAAAGTGGGCATATCAATGCTAACCGAAACAGGCGCTTGTGCATTTGGTGAATGCTTGCTCTCCGCCTGCTCGACGCCAGCGGCATCCACTTGGGGTATGGTTATGTTAAAAGTGATGCCACCGCTCCCCTCCTGTGAGGTGATGACCATTTCATTCTTCTTCTCGCTGTCATTCTTATCCGAATGCAACTTCTCAAACAGGCTCTCAATGTCAGCTTCAGCGCTCTGCTCATTCGATTCCTCCTTCAAGCCGACACCCGACTCGCCGGGCTCATCGCTCAACAATGCTGTGGCAGCCGAATTAAGGGCAGCTGTATTGCTGCCACTGCCGCCTCCGCTGCCACCGGCAGCGCCGCTCTTCTTCTCCCGCCTGTGTGTCTCCATGTGGTGATTGTAGTATGTCTCCTGTATGAAGGTCAGCGAGCAGATGCTGCACGAAAAGAAGCGAATGTTGTTCTCCTCGGCCACACTGCTCACCACCTGCTGGCCACTGTTGCCGCCCTGAGCAGCAGCTGCGGGCACCGAATCGCTCAATGCCTCATCAATGGTCTCCTGCAGCAATTTTTGTGTGCTAGCGCCGCTGGCAGCCATCTTCTCCAGCTGATGAATCTCGGCATGCTTTACGAGCAACTCACGCTTGGGGAAGGTCATCGCGCACTGACCGCACTTGAAGTAGTTGGTCTGATGCTGCTTGGCGTGCACGGTGGCCGCCTCGCGTGTCTCAAAGCGTTGCGAGCATAGGCGACACTTGAATGGCTTCGGTTTGTTGGTTTGAACATGTTTGCGCATATGCTCATCAAACACACCCTTGTCCGTGGACTTGAACTGACAGTGATTGCATGTATACAGCGCCGAGCCCGAGACACCAATCGACTCAGTGACATTGCCAGCCGATGCAGCAGCCGCGGCGGCGGCAGCAGCAGCCGCAGTAACTGGAGCGGCAGCAGCGGGAATTGTTGTGGTGCTGGTGACGAGCACATTGGTGGCATGATTGGTTTCCATGTGCTTGCGCAAGCTCGTCTCATTCACGAAATTGATGTGGCACATGGCGCAAGTGTTGTCCATGGCGGTGTTGTGATCACGCACCATGTGATGCTTCATGGCGCCAAAGTGGGGGAAGATCTTGCGACAGGTCTTGCACTGGAACGTCTGCTGTTTGCATGTCTCATAATGTGTGTTGAACAGACGCATGTCGGAGGTCTTGTAATCGCACGAGGTGCACTTGTAGATCTTGGTTGCCTTGCGTTGAACCTGCGTCTGGGTGGCACCGCCGCTCTGTGGCGATGCGACCTTCAATTGTTGCGACACTAAAAAAGGCAAGGGAATGGGATTAATACCAATGAGATGTAAGCCACTCTATTTCTAATATCACTTACCTGGCGTTGATTGTTGCACCAACTTTCGCTGTCGCAATGCATCTCCGCCCTCTTCGAGCGAACGATTTGCCGCATTTCCCGCTAACTTTTGCATTTTCAAAGGCGGACTTGCCGAATCCCCTGCCGCATTATTATTGCCACCACTATCCTCATTGATGCCATACTTTTTGTTTAGCAAATTCAGCAGATTCGACTTGACGCGCTCCACATCGTTCTCGAGGCGGTCGTAGTAGTTGACCAAATTGGTGCAGCGCGAACAAACGAAATCTTCGTTGCACACAATTACCATAAAGCCCTCGCCAACCAGTTGAGCCAGCTTATTGGGGAATTTGGTTGAGGTGTGCGTGGTGCACATATCGGTTAGCGATGTCTGCGTTTGATTCCCCAATAGCAACTCATCGCAAATATAACAGCGTGCAACTCCATCACTGTCCATAACGGTTTGCTGTTGTTGCGAAGCTGCCGCTGCTGCGCTGCTTGCATTCGAATTGCCGCCGCCGCCGACAGCGAGTCGAGTCGTTTTCAAGATGCGCGGCTGTCCGGGACCGGTGACGGTAACAGCGCCGCTGCTGAGCAAATTATTGAATTTGCGGTAGGTGGCCGGGTTTAGTTGATTGTTCATCGTACTATCCGTCTCTCACTATGTGTGTGTGCGTGTCTCTCGATCTCGTTAGCTATTTATTCTAGTATATAGTATGGTTTGTAGGTTTTTTCTTCTTTTTCTTTTTTACTTTACTTTTGCACAAATCATAAAAAACGAACATGTACCATCACCACCACACACTATCCTAGCGTATTGTATTTCTAATTGTGTATTTCGCAAATTGATATTTTGTTATGCTATTTTTTTTCTTTATTTTCTTCAATTGTTCGGCACCAGAAGCAACAACACAAATTGTTGGATTTTTTAATTCACGTTTGTATGCCGCGGCGTCACTTCGACTGTACTAAAGTCTATCGAGTGTGCTGTATTTTTTAGGGTTAAACGCGTATGTGCTGCACAATATGGTAGCTGGTTGTCTCGCTTTAGCACACGCATGCGGGTTGCTCTGTGCTCGTTCGATAGCTAGCCATCTCATTTACGCTCTGCGGAAATGGCGGCCTTTTGTGGTAGGCATACACGTTCAGACACAACTGTTAGCGGCGTTAAATGCACATCATGCAAAGGTAGAAAATGCATTTATTCGGCACAGAGAACTTTGTTATAAATCTAGAATACATTTTCTACAGTTAATACAAAAATTGTAAATAAATCGAATTTACATTACGTTCACAAGTTGCCTTTTATGACTTGTGACTGACATTCGACTTCAGGCTGTACGTTTCCAGCGCTTGGTACAGCTGCCCCAAAAACTACCACCAACGCCTGCTAGATGGCGTTGGTTTGGCGCGCTATTCAAATTATGATTTGCAATATATGATTAAGTACTTGAGTTATGATGCAAACACACTAATTTGTTAGTAGATAAGTGTATACATCATTAATGTGAGTCTGATGACGATAAGAGTCCACAACGCATTTACCACCACTTTCATATATTTCCCTACTTGATTTCGCGAGTCCAAACGACCCATGGAAAACCAATGATATTGGAGAGAGGAGGCGGCGGTTTGGCAATATTGAGGTTCGCGCTTATCAGCTACCTCTGTTCGCCGATAATATAATAGTATTTACCGACGCAAGTTGATACATACGGTATTTGGTAACAGCACACGCTCACGGCCAGAAAAAAGAGGCATTATTTCGGTGGCCGTTTTTCAGTTGGCAAACGATACGAAAAGCGAACGCATAACAGCGTAAAGAGTCGAAAAATAATAACTTTTCTATTGGGCATTTCTTACAATTGCTCTACGATATTGTTCTTGTGTGATTATTGGCATTCTCTTTCCCAGTGTTGTGTGTGTGTGTCATATTCAAAGTGTGCCATTATCGCGCGGTTATCGAACAAAATAAACCACGTTCAACAAATTGGAAATTGAAAAACAACAAAAACAAAAGAGTTGAGGTGAAAAAAACAACAACAAGAACGCAAATAGCTGAATTAATTGGCGACTGTTCAGGGCGACGGCCGATACTCAGATTCTCCGTGTCCGGTTCATTTAGTCGTTAAACGCACGTCGCGCACTCAATACGTCGTTAGTTAGTTGGTTGTAACTACCGCCACCGACGCCCACTCGAGCATAAAGAACGCACCTACCCACCGATACGGGGCGTGGTGTGAGAACTTTTTTAATTGTCGTCCAGCACACAGATAGCTGATAGCAGATCATCACAATGTACGGACACTCGACGCCGACCATCAAAAACTTTGACTCGCTGAAATCATGGTCCGTCTGGGCAGGTGTACTTGGAGTGGTGAGTAATCGATGCGACCTCATTACCCCATTGATAACGGCGCCATCTGTTGGCCATCTGCCGCGGCGAGATAAAAACAGATCTGTATCTGTTGCTGTCTTCTCGAGTATTGTTATTGTTGTGCAATTTTTCAATTTTGTAATGCTATTTATTATCAGCGCGGGCTGCCTCACTATACAAAACTAAGTGATCAGCTGCATTTAATCAATCACCAGTGTTATCAAGACCACAAATAAGTTGCAAAAAATACACACCGACAATAAATTGGCTCTTTTCCGTTTGTCAATAAACTAACCGTAATTACACACTTAATTACTTCCTCTCTCACTCCTCCACTCTCACTTTGCAGGTGCAAGCAGTCATCTGGATAGGTCTAACGATAACCGCAATTGTTGCGTACACATGTCATATATACATTACCAATGAAATGACTTATGGCTCATTTGTGAAGACCATTTTCTTCGATGTTTACTTCCATGGCTCGTGCAAAATGTCACCCGATGCTTATCAAAGCTATGATGACACCATTCTCAAGTCCGTGAAGACTGTCTTTGATCCCACCCAGATCTTGGTCTGGGATTGTGTCTATTTGGCTCTTTCCGTTGCCTGGTTCATTGTTTCCATCGTGCTATTAACTTGTGAGTATTCTAATGAAAAAGAGTTCTGAAAGATAAAATCTTTCTAAAAGAAAATTACCAAAATTAAATATTTATAATATTATACATATATACAATTATTCATAGACCACTTCAATATAGTAAATCTAATTAATTGAACACTTCTAACGAAAAGCAAAAAGTTCAGAAATTTTAACTAAAATAAAGTAGAAATTTACTTTTTATCTAAAGAATTTCTGCAAACCTTTGTAGCAGGTATCGCAAATAAGATAAAAAACCGGCACGTTGATAGCTTTATTAATAGAAAATTGGGAAATATGTTTAATATTATTGGAATAGAATACATGCAAGGGATTTAGATAATAATGCACTTGGTGCTTCCCAAAAATTGTATTTCGCCATTCAGTGGGATTATACTAAAGTCAAGTTTGATTTATTGTTTAAAGTCGGAAATAAGGTCACTATTTGTATTTATGATTCATGTAGATGAATCAGGAATAGGTATGCACTTTAAAATGGTATACTATCTGTTTCTTTTTGCTATCTATAGGAATTTCAATAGCATATGTACTTTATTATCAGGCAGAAGAGCTAAAGATAAAATCAAAAGCCTCGTTTCTAAGTGCTATCAAAAAAGGGGTGAAAAATAATGAATATTAACAAAAAGGCATATCAACAAAAAAAGAAACAAAAATCAACGATTAGTTTACTTTTTTTCGTGGTATGGTTTGATATTGTATAATAAACGATGGTTTTCCATTCACATTTCAAAGTCAACCAAAGTTTCAAAGAAGTGCGGAGGGAATTCAAGGTATGCTATATTTGTCAGTGATCCATCAAGTTGATAGACAAGACCATATGACATACGACTCTTTTAAACTAAACTTTCCACTTTCCATTAAACATTCCAATTTCCATTTCTTCCAGGCGTACGAAAGGACAGTGTGAAGGGCACACTTAGCGCCATCTACAGTTGGGCGTTCTTTGTGTTCGTCATCAGTTGCATGGACTTGGCCATTGGCGTCATTTTCGGCGTTGATTTCAGTCGTTTCCATGCAGTTGCATCCCAATACAATGCCAACGACATTAATGCCGGTGTTGTGGATCCGAATGCAGCTCAACTGATTGCTGGTGGCGTCGCTGCCATGGCTATGATGATTATTTCATTCAAGGGATTCATATTGTGGTTCATCAACGTTGGACTCTTGATCTATTTGCTTACGCGCGCTGTACAAATTGCTTCAGATAACGACAGAACGGTGAGTAAACCGTTAGAAATGGGCTATAATATTTCTTTTTTTTTGGTTGTGGGTGGTGACATCATTTGCTATCTTCACCCAATGTAATTGCTTGAGGGTATTATAAATACTTGTCACAGCGCACTAAGATCAATGAGTTGGTTTCCAAAAATATGTATGTAGACAACACGAATGCCAAATTCAATACGCGTTTGTAAACTAAATTAAATTGCCGACGCCTCTGAGATTCTTGAACGCAGAGGACTACGGCATGTCTAAAGATAGCTATATGGAGGAACTGATAAGCTCCGAGGCGTCCAGTCGTTAAATTGGCTTACCTCGCATTGTGCCTGATAAGAGATTGGAATGTTTTGTTGGTGTCGTTTGAAATTTATGCAAACGTATTTTAAAGGGAACACACACTGAAAATGCCCTGTAAATGTCTTCACTTTTATGCAGTCTATCGATATGTTATCGATTATATCATTATTTAGATTTCTATTAAATTTTCAAACATAAATACCTGAAAATGCATATTATCGATAGTAATAAGCTCAACGGCGATGTGGCAGCGCTGCAAATCGAATGCAAGTCTGTTATCGATAACATAACTTCACCTTTTATACGCCGTTTTCTTTCGTTTCATTGCACTTTCTTGTTTACTACATTGTGTTTTTATCGAGTTCATTGTTATATTCTAGCTGATAAAACTTTATGAGACAGCACTGCAATTGGCTTCGTTTTCACTGCACTTTTAGTGTTTTATTGCTTTAATAAAAATATTTACCGAGTTTTTTATTATGTTGTCGTTGATAAACATTTTGTGAACTCACTGTCATAATTCAGAGAATCAGTTATCGATAATACTACGTATCTTGACACCGTTTTGAGAAACTGTGGCGTAAACCCATAGTTTGAGATGCACTGTAATATATTCCTTGAATTTCTTTGACTCGCAGGATACGCTCTTCATGCCACGCAAGGACTCAAATGACATTCTGGCCACCCGTGCACCCATTCGTGCCTACGAAGAAGAGAGGTAAATATATAAATAATATATTTAATAATTAATTTATTAACTAATTACTGATTTCCCACAGAGTGGAAGTGCAAGCGTACAACAATGATGCCTTCCTGCCCGATACACGCTCCACGGCCGAGACGATCGAAGTGAATGAGGAAGCAATTGTGCGAGCAGCGCACATGTCACGCGATGCCAATCTGATGGATCGTCGTTTCCGTAGCATTGATGCCTTCCAGCAGTATCCGTCACCCAATCAGCCTGCGGCTCGTCAATCGTCGCAGAATCCTGTGCAAGAGACTGTTGTCGTGGCCACAGCGGGATTCCCCGTGCCTGACTATTCGCCCGGTCTGAGTCCCGGCAATAACGGTATTCTCCGTCACCATCATCAGTACTAATTTTTAATGCGGCGCCCAAAAGCATGCTTACGATAATGAGCTGATAAGAAATTGGCCTCAGTAAGAATACGCAATTTTTTTTCTTTCTGACATGGAAATACATTACTTTTGAGAGCAATATGCCAAGTCCAGAGATCCCTCCGAATAATAAGATTATAAATTATAAATTTCCGATCAAGCATTTATTAAATTTTGATTGAGCCCCTAAAAAATATTATCTAATTTAATTTTAATAACCCATTAAAATTTCAAAGTTTTTGGACTCAAAAACGGTTAGAAAAATGATATCCGACAAAAATATGATTTAATTCATAAAGTGTTTCTTACCTACGTCAATTTCTTATCAGCTCATTCTCGTATATTATAATAATCCACATAATTCTCAAATAGTTCCCACCCTGCTCCTCCTTCTAAAGTAAAGCCAACAAAGCCAAAAACAAAACCAAACAGTTAACACCAAGGTCGTTTTCTTAAAATCCAGTAATTACTTTTCGATCCAATGTTGGATTTTTTATCGTTAAGTTAGAGATTGTTTTAAACTCTGGACTGTAACCCAGTGATAAACCAAGAAACCGAACCTGAAATGAACATTGTGTTGTCGCCCATTGTATTATTTTTTATTTATTTACAATATATTTGTGTATATAAACAGCAAGCAATTGCCAACTGTGAATAAATAATATATATATATATATATATATATGTGTATGTATATATGTATTTGTATACTATATAATTATGTGTGTGTATATAGATATGATGAATATGTATTTTATGGTAAATATGAAGAAAATTGTAATGCTTTTTTAAGCTGCGTTATCAGCAACTGCTGCCTGATCGTGTTGCTGGGGCGGTGATCGTCGCACTGGATTACGCAAGACCAGCTCCGAATCCTCCGATATGATGGGCAACGCATGCACCCAATGATAGTTGATCAAATGACTGATGCTATCGAATATGCGATCTTTGGTGCGCACCACGCCCTCGGGATCGATGAGCAGCAGATGCTTCGGTGTCTTCCCCTCCAGCCCTGTCAGCACGTATTGTCCACGCTTGCCCTGAGATTCGCGCACCAAGAAATCGCCATCCTGGAGCAACATGCGCTCGGCAATGGGTCGCGAGATGGCCGCATGAAACCAAACCTCGGCTGTCAGCGGACACTGGGCGCCATCGAAGACGTCGCGTACTGTGGATGCTGTTGCAAGGGCAGCGGCAGTTGTGGCAGCTGCTGCTGCTGTTGTAGCTGCGTGCAATGGATCAAAGTTGCCCAGTGCTAGTTTATTGGTGGTTTGATCGGGTGGCGGGGAGTTAAGATCGATGAGATTGCTGCTCAAGCGATCGCGCGGTTTCTTTAAATTCAATTGTGCCACACGCGGTGCATGCGGATGCAGTGGCATTTGCTGTTGCTGCTGCTGTTGTTGCTCCTCGCATGGCAAATCCGGTGGCAGCTTGTTGGGCAAATCATTGTAATACTCTTTCACATTCTCCTTGCAGCTCTGACTCATCATGCCATCGACAAGCGCGTTATTCGCTGATGACGCTTGATGATGCTGATGATGATGTTGATCGTTGTTCAATTTGTTCAATGCATTGAAGCGCAGCACAAACGCTTTGCCAATGGTCACAATTAAGTCTTCGCTCTGGCCGCCAGCGCATTCCAGCACATAACATGCCCGCCACTCGTCGCCCTCCCTCTTCGCAATGTAGGCCAGGAAATCGAGGGTATCATTGTCGCCACCGGAAGCAAAGGAAATGCGCGGCATATTGTGATTGGCAATCACTTCGCCAGTGTCCACATTGCTCAGCGTGAGCGCTCGACTCGACACATTGATGATGATGTTGGTGCCAGCATGTTGCATGCTCGGTCGATCCGATATAAAGTTGTATAACTTCTTGTCCAATCGCCGTTTACTGGCCGATTTTAAGCCTGCTGCTTCGCACACACGATTGATGCATTCGCTACAAATAGTATGTATACATTATTGTTCACCGTTTTTTTTCGATATTCCATTCAATTGCTTCACTTACCGTGCCAGCTGTGTGCGAGTCTCAAAGTCCAGTGATTTCATTGAGGTCTTGACCTCAACGCAGCCCGTGTAACGAACATTGAATGTTACGCCCTTTTCCAATATGACATCGTCCGGATACATGCAGCCATCGCTAGTCGCTGTGGATGTGGAGCCCATGCCACCGTTATTGCCGGCTTCGATGCCGCCATTCCGTGGCATTTCGCGTTTTGTTGTGTATGCGTATTTTGGTGCGTCCTTTGCGTCCTTTGTTTGTAGAGTTGTGCAGTGCTCAGGGAATTAGTTCGACTGAATGACTCACTTGTCAAAAGAACGCAGCACTAGTTCAGGGTGTACGTTCATTTCGTTCCATTGCAGTTATCACTGATTAATGTCATGAGCGTTGTTTATGAATTAAGAGAATTCTATTTAATTTGTTGGAAAAAAATATTTATAATTTTAAAGTTTTGAAAATAATGTTTTTCATAAATTGAATTGAAATTGACAATTGCGCGCATTTCGCTGCTAGTTCTGGTTCATTCTAGGCGCTGCAATGGTCAGTCGTTATATCGTTCATCCGCCACAGTCTCCAGACATTCTACTTGAAATCCAATCAGCTGTTGTGAGCAATGTAAGCCTTAACTGTATTTTAAATACTTTTCGGTCATAAAATACTAAAATTAATTTCTTAGCTTATTTTTAAAGCACAGATAGATAGTATTACCCATTTTGTAAACTAATAGCTTTTATGTCTTTTCATAGTTAATTTTTATTCATGCAGTCAATAAAGTAATTATAATAATGCAATACATGTTGGTATATTTGACAACATACACTTTGTTGTCAATTATAAAACACGGTCACACTGGTCGTGAGCGCCGCTCGGTTGCTTCGCTTGTTGCTCAGAGTTAGAAAAGCTTGTGGCAAGTTAAAGCTCTAACAAAAGCTGATATCTTTTTGACTGTCGTGGATACAACAACGTTTTGGGCGGACGATACGTTGTGCTCGCATTTGTCGGTTTTGTCGGTGTGTTTTCAAGCGGGGCCCATTATACATACACAGTTGTTAGTTACTTGTTCTCAGAGCCGCATTCGAAGTGACAAAAAAAACAGCAGACAACGGTACGGCGGTTTCTTGTTAACAATTAACTGTTTTTAGTATATAAACAAACCTCAGGGCCTAAAATCCATTTGTCGGTGTGCAATAGCTCTTTACCACAGCTAGAACAATAGTATATTGTATCGACAAAATAAAATAGAAACTTGTTTACGAAACACCCGAAAAAAGAATAAAAATTGTGAAGTGTAATTACTATATACCAGAATATTTGAATCCATTTCCATTTTGGCAAACAAACTAAAAAATTAACAAACAATATTAAAAACACACATTTTGGCAGAAGTCGCAATTGCAACTATACCGCAAATAAAAACCCTTGTTGAAGAAGTTAACGCAATTCTCTTTGTGCAGCGCAGCAGCAGAGCAGCCAACGCAACAGCAGCCGTGCATTGGAATCTAATTGGAACTTACTCACCTCACACACATTGACCGAAAATCCAATAGGAAAGACAGTCAAAACTATATTAAATATATAAAATCAAGGCATTCGCTGTTTATTATTGTTGTGGTAAGTTTTTATAACACCGCTTGCCATTTTATCACAAAAACTTTCTGTTTTCTGTGCTTGCTCAGTGGGTTTCTTCACTTCAATCATTATGTCTATTTGTGAGTGTGTGTGCGTGTGTTATGTCTATGTGTGTCTGTTGCCGTTTCGGATGTGGCTCAGTGAGCATAAAACCCATTTGATACGTCATATTTGCAGGCTAAGAAGCATTGGAGGGGACCAACAACAACAACTGTGCTTCATGAGTCATTTGCATGACAGCGTCTCAAGACAGGTATACAAAAACACGCAAACAAACAAATACACAGATACACAAACATGTGCGTTCACAACGAAACATAATTATGTTTTATACGCAGTTTTTGTTGTTGGTGATCTCATCGTCGTGCTTCTGACCTGCTCCCAGACACTTATTTAATTTCGGCCTTAATTCACGCCTCTGCTCTAAAAACCGCGGCAGCTGCGACGCTCCTAATATGGCTCTAAAACTGTGGCACGATGACGTTGACCCTCTAACGTCAACAAGAACAACAAATCACACACACACACACCGGTTATCGATAACACCCACGCAACCTTGCGACCTTGCTTGCAATTTGCTTCGACTAAATGCTGTTTGCCAACAAAGCTGTAATTGCTTAATTGTTTGGCGGGTCGACACACTATTTGTTGTTTGCTGTTTGATTACCATATTGCGTATAATTATGTTTAGAAAGTGTGCGCGCACAATGAATGGCTTTAACCTTCGTTTTAGTTTTGGGTCGTAAAGAAACCAGCTCAATGAACTCAACATTTGAGATGCTGCGATGATACTTGCGCTGATAAGCTAAGCATTAACATTAACATTTCGATGAAAATGAAAAGTGTCAGCACAGTACACAGTAACCTGTTAACTAGCAGCGCTGTTACTACAAATACACTTGCAAGCAAAGACAGTTGGCAACGCCAGCAAATTCGGCACTTGCTGTACTTTTTTTTTGTTGCCATGAGAAATGCCTAGAGGGAAGTTAACAGCGACCAATGAAATGCCCAGCTGTTAAATTGCTAGGGTATTAAACAAGCGGCACTTGTTTTATACTTTCTTTTTTACAATCGCTTTTTATTGTTTACCAAGTGACTATATCAACTAAATGCATAAGTAATGTAACTATATTGTATATTTGTAATTTATGTAGATTTAATGCTGCTTATAAAGTAACTATAACACGCCGAGTTTGCAATACTAAATTCGCTGAGGTGACAATGCGCCTGCCTTGCGCTCTCTCCTGTCTCCCTCTCACATCAGCTGCTCAAAGTCCGTTATGTAATACTGGGCGCGTCTATAGACTTCAGGTCGCACAACATTGCCGCCAAAGCCAATAAAATTGTTTGCCGGTGGCACAGCTTCCAAGTCCGTTGCACCATCACCAATCATCGTAATCATCAATGGGGCATCTCCTGCTGCTGTTGTCGACAAACGTTTGCGTATCATGCCAATCGCTTCGGCTTTGCCGCCAGAACGCGATGTGGGTTGTGTGACATCGAAACTATCGTAATCGCCTTTGTAATCGAAGAGCATTTTATTCGCATACATATTGCTCAAGGGAATACCCAACTCGGCGGCGACGGGCGCTATCAGGCAATCAAAGCCGCCCGAGATCAGAAACACCTGCTTGCCATCTGCTTTTAGTTGCGCTACAAAACGCTTCACATTGCGACTGAGCGTGCTGGGACGCTGCTTGATAAAGTCCGAGACTTGTTGTTGTGTGGGCCGTATGATATTGAGGCGTATCTTGAGGGCGTCCTGAAAGGTCATACTGCCGCCCATGGCCTCCTTGGTGACACGTGCCACCTCGCTGCCCTTGCCACAGTACTCGGCCAGCTCATCGATGCCCTCCTCGCAGATCACAGTGGAGTCGACATCGAAGCAAACGACATGCGATTGCTTGATGATCTTGGCTGCCAGCAGCGGTTGCTTTGGCTGCGGCGGGTGCGGTGCGGTTGTGGAGACTGCTGCTGTGCTGCTTTTGCCATTGTTGGCCAGCGCTGCGTTGAGTTGCTGGGCGAGCAGTGTGGCTGTTGTTGTTGCTGTGGCACAGCTGCTGCCGTTAGTTGTTGGCCTGGTCATGCTCAAGACGCTGCTGCTCATTTTGTGGATGAAAATCACGTTGTGATGTGTTCGGTGTAGTTTTGCTTTTGAAATGACGTAAAAGCTGCGTGCTCTTACGTTGCTTGCGCTTTAGTTTTTGCTATTGCTTTGTTCGAACGCGCGTTGCCGAATGACACTAAAAAAATTTTCCGTTGGCTTGGAAACTTTTTTGTATATATAAAATATGTGTATTTTTTGTTGTGTGTATATCAGATGCTTGTGATTGTGTCTCTATTTCGCACACGCGCCGTTTTGCTTAGGTTCTGCTCAGCTGTTTTTGGTTTTTGTTTTGTTTTGGATATATGGCGGCAATGTTTTTGTCAGCTTGACATGGCACTGGAGTATTTTTATTTTTGCCGGAATGAAACTGTATTGCTGGAAACGATCGACACGACTGACTTTTTACAACTGATTTCCCAGTAGTCGCCGCTCGCCCTTATAAGAAAACTCGACCAAACTAACACAAATGCAAACCGTGCTCTTTGGCGCTCTCTTGCTGTCTCTGTGTGTTTGGTCTGTCTCTCTCTGGCAGCCAGTCAGACGAATTGTCGCGTCGCTGCACGATGCTGCTTGACCAGCGCACTGCTTACATTGTATGCGTGAATGTGTGTGTGTGCGATCGTACGATAGGCATAGCAACAACTAGTATGTGTGAGAGAGTGCTCGCTTTGCTTGTAACATTTACATTGCTCTCTCTCTCTCTGTGCGATACGATAAACAGCTGCTGGCAGATATCGAAGCAGCACCGACTGACAGTTCACCTACTCTCCGTTGCCCATGTGTGTGTGCGAACCAAACCTTTGCACCCCACTTAAACTCTGTGGAGGCAAGAGCGAGATGTCCAATGGACTAATCAAAAGCCATTAAGTGTTTTCAGTGGAACCGAATCCGGTTTGAACCAGTTTGCAAGACCTATTGATGTCGCCTGTTATCATAAGCACGCTACTCAAGCATAACTGGCTGCTGATTACAGTACTGGGATCGCCAAAAATCGTGTTATTATGTCTGGCCATTTTTAATCTATAAAATAAAACCTTGCAAGCGGGTGTCACTTCTTTTTTCGATTGTTTGTTTGTTTGCCTAATTTATGAAACCGGAATAGTGTAGTATGTATGGTCTTATCAGAAGATGACAAACAAAAGCCAAAGCGAGCGATCGTAAGTTCAATACTTTCTTTTTCTTGCTTTTTTTGCATTATGCATGGAGTAAATAACCTAAATTTCGATGACGTGAGAGACTTCAAACAAGTTTACATTGTACATCAATAAGAAGGGGCTGATGAAATGCAGTCTCACGTTACGTCTTACGTCAAAACGTAGCGTAAGAGTGAGCGACAGCTGACAGTCTCGCTCTTAACTCTCCCGACTCTTCTTCCTCTTAGATAAATTAATGTGTGGCGCGTGCACAACAAACAACAACAGCAACAAGAACAACGACAACTGCAAGTCGAGAAATTGCAGTCGCTGTGGGGCTTTGTTGTTGTTGGTTACGCTGCTGTTGTTGTTTTGGCTTTGTTATTGCAGTTGAGGAATAACAAGTTGTTTTGATCGTTGCCTCGGCGTGCAGTAAACAACAGGCGACCGCAAAGTATTTCATTGTCATTGTTCACCTATGCACATTTGTTTTTGCTTTTCAATTCTGCTATCGTTATCGATAAACCGTTGCGTGTACATTGAAAGCCTAAATAGCTAATGGATACGATTGAACAAAGTCGTTAACTATTTAGTTTTAATTACCACCCATTTCTCCGCGTTTTGTTTCTATTTCGATTTTGTTGCCTCGGACAACAAAATAGCAGCTGTCAGGATTTCAACACGGCGTCGCCGGTTGTTGGGCGTCAAGTTTTTCCCTTACCTTGGCAACTTGATTTTTACATTTATCGATTGACCTTGTTGCTGCATATAATTTGACTCAAGTCGTTTTTCGTTTCGTTATTCTCGTGACAGAACAAAACTAGGCTCTAAGCATACACATATGTACATATATGTATGTGTTCTTAAGTAGGGGTACTTAGAGACATATGTACATATAGGTTTATATACTGTGTGGTGTGGTACTGCCCTTTGGTCAGACAGACACCTGAGTGTGACTTTTGTTCAGAATGACTGATGACAATTCTCTCTATTGTATAAGTCATATACTACTAACGACCGTGGACATTTGGTAGTGCAAGTTTAGTCCAAGTCCAAGTCCTGGGACATCAACATGTTAAAGTAGGCAGCCTAGTTCCATACCCAAATGGCGTCAGTCGCTTACTTAAACTTTGTATTGCTTGGTGAGGCGCGATAATAAGACTGTGCCCAAACTCTAGTTAGAAAACTTATTTTACTTAAATGTGGGGCACACTATTTGTTTGCTAGTAATTGTAACGAACTCGTTACGTCAACACTCACATGACGCACACACCTACATACAATTTGTGATATTTATAATACACCCACAACCATCGAGGGGGCCTTCCCCTAGCACCTACAAAGTGACAGAAGAAGCAGATCAGTCGAGGGCTTGTTATTTTCGCTACTCAGAGTCTAATCAGATGATAGACTAAAAAAAACAATAATATATTGTGACCAGACAGAAGGCCGCGTAATTGCCATATATAATTTCATCATGAGATTTCCAATAATAAAAATATGCATGTAATTCAGTATTATTTTTGTATTTTTCATTTGAATGATCTGTCTGCCTGGAGGAAGCTCTGTAAGCGTAATTGATTTGTTTTCGTCGCAAACTGCAAATGCAAGCGTTGCGTTGTCAAGCGTATTGTTTCCAACTGCAATTGGCGCTGCTGTTGCTGATTAACCGTTAAATTGTTGAAAAGCTTTGATCGCGCAAACAAACAAACCGCCCTCTCGCTTGCACTCGTGTTAACGCCTGCCGTTTGCACGCGATACCAACTCCTGCTTTGGTTAAACTCTCTCACGCTCTCGCACACATAAGCCCCGTTCATCTGACACATTTACAAATGTATCACTGTGTGTGAGTGTGCAAAAGGAGAGCAGCACAATGTGCAGCTTTTAGTTACTCTTGTTCCCTCCCGCTCCTTTTTGCGCTTCGTTGCTCTTCTTCTGCTTTGTCTTGATGTTGTTTGTGTTTTGGATCATGCGCTTTGGCTTATAAACAGTTATAAAGGCGTTTTATGGTGAGAGATTCTAGCAACGTCAACAGTTTGCTACTGGGTAAATAAACAACAACAACCACTACAATCAACGATTGCGATTGCAAGGCAACCAGCCATTCAGCCAACCCACTTTGCTGGGGGGCACGCTGTAAACACGTCATTTATGCGCTGCTGTTGCTATCGCATTTTGACATTCGAACTGCGATGCAGCACTGCTTGCTGCCTCTACCCATCTGCCGGCGTCGCAGTCGACGTGGTCTGTGAGCTCGACTCGGGTTGCTGTGCTGTTAAACTTTTGCACGCTGACAAAACTACTCAAAATAGCAGCGGAAAAAGTTTTGTGCATGTGCTCGAAATGATTGCATCGTCCCCCCTTGGCACGCCCACCAACAAATGTAATTACACAAAAGCGCTTATCGTTCTGTTTCTTATGACACAGGCAGCGACGTCAGTTCGTTGCACTCGCAAATTAACAATTATTAAAGGTACGAGGAATATTGTGTAACCGCAATCTGTGCCACTTCCTATGCGCCTTCCTGTTGCCATTCCCCCTCATTCGTTTACTGTAAAAGTTTAATGGCACGATAACACACGCACCTTCGCTTGGCAATCGGTATCGTTATCGGCTTAAATGACTGACCTACCTAGCGGTTGGCAACGCTGCAAAATAATAAACTGCAAAGGAAACTATCGTCTATTATTATTTTGATGCCGTTTATGGCTGTCAGCGCACCTACACGTGCTACACGATTGCTGAATCATTGAACGGCAACAACAACAACAGCTGATACGTAAATTGCATGTGCAGCGATTCCCACACAACGTCGCACCCAAAATGGGAAGTGATAGACAAAAACAAGAAATCTTAAGTTGAGTGTAACGACTGTGTTATACCCCGAGCAACAATAAAAATAAATGAACTGTGACCAAGAAAACTAAAAGATTTTGTTATTGTTCTGTTGATGAGCAATTAAAATTAAATAAATCTTTGATATTTTTTCACATTTTACAAATCAAAAGTTTAAGCTCAATTTATTTTGAACTTATGTTCAAGTTATTTTTTTCAGATTTAATAAAGTATTACTTTATAGATTTGTGGTTTTGTAACCGTTTATTTACACCCTTGAGTTTGTTTCAATTATTTAAAAAATTACATGTTAGTTTTTGAAATAGTATTTAGTTTTTATAATATTTCCTCTGATAATAAAAATATTTCCTAATATTTGCAGAATTATTCGCCTAGTTACCACTTTTATCTAATATAAATTTCAATTGCCACTAAGTGACTATACCCTATTACCCAATATCTATCGGGTACAATGGACAAAAACAACAGCAAGCTGATAATCAAATTGAGTTCAGCTCGCGCCTTTTTTTTTGCAATGCTCTATTTAATTGGAATGTTCTGAATGTTCAATTTTTGCAGTTGCTTCAACGGTTTGTTAGATCATCATCATAGTCATCGTCGTCGGCGTTGAGCGCATCAATTATGGTGGATTTCCGTTTCGACATTAAACCGCTGTTTCCGCAGCCAATTATTAAAGTGACATCGAATCTTTTGCCGCACACCTTTCGGGGTGATCGGCGTCAGTGCTTGTGAGTATTGAAACTGTGAGCGGGCGTTAATCATTCAATACACAATAATTCGAACTAACTGTTTGCAATTTCCACACTCTCATGCACACACGCAGAGATGCCACCTCAAAGATGTCCGAAATAATCGATCAGCTGGGTCAGTTATCGGCCATATCGCAGGGTCTCAGCAAACCGGTGACGACCGCCCAACGCTTGCGAATGTCCGAGAATCAGACGATCTATTTGCTAGCTGATCCCGAGGCGGGCAACAAGTAAGGACGCATATGGTCTTGAATTGGAGATAGATCATCATAAATTTCGCCTTTTTACAGTGGCGTTGTTACGGGACTGTTGAAGGTGGGCACCAAAGATCTCTATTTGTTCGATGAGAAGGGTCAAACACGTAAAATGGAGAACTCACCATCGATTCTCGACTTTTACGTGCACGAGTCTCGTCAACGCGCCGGCCTAGGCAAACGTTTATTCGAGACCATGCTGCGGGAGGAGCAATGGACACCACTCAAGTGCTCGGTGGATCGACCCTCAGAGAAGCTGTTGGCATTTCTGGGCAAGCATTATGGCCTGGTGCGCACCATACCGCAGGCGAACAACTTTGTGCTCTACGAGGGCTTCTTCAACGATGGCAGCACTTCCAATGGTCGTAATGGTCACGATTCGCCGTTGAGTCAAAAAAATGGTCTGCATATAACAAACAGGTGAGTTTGGTCAGCTGGGGGAGAAAGTGTTTTTCTCTTTTGGAGGGCGGGACAGGCGGCGACATTTTAATTAAGGCATTGCGGCTTGCAGGAAACATTTCACTTGGCTTAGTTGCCCATTTCTTTGTGTGCCGCATTTGCATATCGCGCACGCAAACATCCTGGGCAACAAAACCCCTTCCCAAGTCGCAAGTCCCAAGCCCCAAGCCGCGTGTTAGTTTTGTTTAGTGTTGTGTTTGTGTTGTGGGCGTGTGCGATAATATTGATCATCTGCGGAAGCGCACTTATCGATAAATAAAGTCAAAGTAAACTGCATGCAATTAATCTTGGTGGCCTGTTGCTTCTACAATGTATCTATCTATAAGACATGCATTATAATTTCAACTGATGCGTTTTAACGGTTGCTACATAAACATGCTTTTTGTACCAGAGCCACAAAAATTTACCTTAATATAGTATTTAATTTAGTTATCTACAAGTGAATATAACAATTTATTATTTTTTTATTGAATAACAATATATTCTGACGTGATTCAGTCACAATAAATTACCCTAACTAATTTTTCCAGACGTAACACAAATAAAGCTTAACGACATAAGAAGAAAGTACAAATTTGCTTAACTAGACGCTTACAAAGCAAACGTAAAGAAATTAACGAGAACTAATTAAAAATAATTACATTTCGCAGTTAATAAATTCCTTTCAAAATAGCAAAAATACGAAAATTAATCATACGACATGCTAAACACAAAAAAAAGATTTCGGTGAAAATGCTTCCATGACAAATGCACATAAAGTGAAAAACGGTACATTTAAACTTGATTTAAGAAAGTACTAAAAAATGGGGAATGGTACATTTGTAGCAGTTGTTGTATAAATGCAATGAGTGTGGCAACCGTGCAAAAAACTTATCGAGCGTCATTTTGCTTTTTCGATAAAAGGTGGTCGATCGATAACAATTCAATTTGCATAAGCTGTTTATCGACTTGCATATTTACCTTCAAACGATGAACGATGCTCGCATAGTTAAAAGAAAAAACGCATCAACGTGACTAATTTGAACATTGTCGTAATATTTATTAATTGTAATTTAATAATGTTAACTCTTTTCCATCCACATGTTGCGCCTACTAACGTTAACGTTCATGAAATCAACAACAAATTACCCACATAAATCAATCAAAATAAAAACAAAAGTCCTAACACACAACTCTTTGGTGCTACTTACTTGGGCGATGAGGCTAACAAACGCTCCAGCGGCGGTCGACGGGACAGTGGCTCCCAGCAGCAATCGTCGCTGCTGCAGCAAATAACACAGATCTCACCAAATGGACGATATGGCGCACCGCGTCCCACTTGCAGCATGGCCGAGGTACTTCGACAACTTTAAGTTTTAAACTGTTTTTATTTTGCTTGCAGCTTGCAATATTATTTTCCCTCTCTGATAAGAATTGATGTGTGTGATATGTGTTTAAAATGCTCCCACTCAAAAAATACGTACATTATTACATTTGTATTACTCAAAATTGTTTAAAATTACAAAAATCGACGAATCAAGTGTGCTTGTATTTCAGCTTCAAGTTTTATCTACTTCCCTCCCCTATATGTGATACTATATCATTATTTACAGTTTAACTTTCTACTTCACACAACTCACTACGGTTTTTTTTTGTCTCTCAATTTTTTTTACTCTTCGAACAAAAACACAAATTATTTAAATATTTTGTGTGTGCTTGCTACGAATTGTAAAAACCAAACAAACAAAAAGTGTAAAGTTCTGAATATATATATATATATTTATTTGATTTTGTCGTGTTCGGAGTCGAGTTTTAGCCTTTGAATTTAACGATTATGGATGCGAAACGTGGCACACGCCAAGGTGCCTCCAAGACGAGCGTCGCCGTAAGTTGCCAATAACTCGAGAGCGTTTTGTGATTTATTGTTGTTGCCCCTCCCCCAATTATCCGTATCGCAGTCACGTCATGCGTCCAACGCGAATGTGGCGCGCAAATATGGCAGCGAGGTCAGCCTGACGCCCAGCCAGGCCAAGCACAATGTGGACAATGTAAGCTGAGATTGTTGCCCGATTCCTTGGCAAGATCATCACATCATACTCCACTCCTTACTCAGCCACGCAAGTCGCCTTTGGATGCGCTGAGTCGCCACAACAATCGCCAGGATCCGTTTCAGCGTCGTTCTGGCCTGCAGGATGTGGACGATAGCTTCATGGCTTCCAATGCTTTTGCTCGTCCATCGCGTGTGCGTCACACTGGCCTGGATGGCCAAGCTGCAGGTAATCAGCAAGTGGGCAATGCTGCCGTGGCACCCTTAAGAGTCGCCTCTGGCCAGGAGCCGCAGCAGATGCAATACCAACAGCAGCAGCTGTCACCACAACAGGCTGCTCAGCCGCCCGTTGCCAACATGGCAGCATCTCAGATGCAACTACAACAGCAGCAACAGCCAGCGGCAGCACAACAACAGCCACCGGCTGCTGTGGTGCCTTCACAGCAATCGTTGCAACAGCAGCAGCAACCACAGCAATACGTGCAGCCACCGGCTGCTGGACAACCCACACGTCATGATCCTTATCCCAGCGGACGCGCTCATGTGCAGCATCAACATCACCATCAACAACAACAGCAGCAGCAGGCTGCCTATGAACAGCAAGTGGCACAGCAGGAGGCACATGCTCAGGCTCAAGTTCAGGCACAGCAACAACAACAACAACAGCAGCAGCAGCCACCAGCTCAATTGTCGCCACGCAAGCAACAGCAGCAACAGGGCTACGTAAACAACAGGGCTGCATCTACTAAATCGATCTACTCACTAAATTCAACTCTTACGCAGGCTGGACAACAATCTACGCCAGCTGGTGGCGCCTCAGCTGCGCCAGCCGCTGCCGAAATGTGCACCACTTGCCCCAATTGCCAGACTACCATCTATTTGGTGCGCTCTCCCGAGCTGGGTCATGGTGATGGCGGCATGCCCATGCAGTAGTTATCCAATCAAGAAAAAAAACAATGAAAATTCCAAACATCCGCTTTGGCTTGCAAAATTCAATGAACCTCGAAAGAACAGAATTCTGGATGTGTGTTGTATATATCTTATTGTATAACGAAATTTGTTTGTCGTACACACTACCAAAATTCTGCATTCCTCAAATGCTGACAATAGATCAAAGCTCAATTTAAAATTCTTCGGTTCATTTGGCTGGCGAATAAACTCGCTTCAACTATGAATCAAAAATTCAAATGTAAATATATGGAATTTTTAAACTTTTATGGGTATTTTGCTAGATACTATTTAAAGACAAAAACAAAGATTTTGAGACTAGGTTTGACATTTACTTTTGGAAGTGTAATTAAATTGCATCGGAAATTTGTAGTACACAATACTAGAAATTTGCGGTATTTGAACTTTATCTATCCTTATCGCAATTCTGCTAGATAGAGATTTGATATCTCGGTTTGCTTATAAACTATAACTATAAGCCTAAACAAATTTTAATTGCAATTTCCACAATAGTAGATCAATACCTCATTGTAATCCTTGATCCTTCCCGGTACAAATTTTCGGCACATCTTTAGCTTAAATTGAGTGAAACCGAAAGGAAATCCATTTTTCCCCATGCCTTCTAATGCAGCTCTTGAACTTTCGCCAAGGGGTGCCATTTGTGCCTCAAGCGCACACTGGGTCAACCCCTAAAGACCCCAATCTCTCGTCTGCATCTCCTCCCCCTGCTCTTCTCCATTCTTTAGCTGGGCTGCGTGCCAAGGGGCTGTTTTGAGGGCGACTCGTGTGGGTAAAATAAAACTTCGCTTGACACTTGTACTAGATTCAAAGCAGGCCCTAAGTTAGTTAGCGTTGGTTTTGGGGAAGGGGCATACACTAAATATAAAACTTAATTATGCCCATTCTGATTTAATCAGTTTTTATATTAAGCTACATTTCGACAATCAATAAAACAACTTGATAAATGCGTGTGTATGAGAGGTCGGGTTAAAAATTAGTCGTTAGTACCCACAATATAAACCGGTTTTCTTATATTATATATGATTGCATATGCCCTAGATCTTGGGTAAGCCAACAAAAAAATCTATAATTTATGCCTCATCTTATCTTTTTCAACCCTCGCGCAAATTTTTCATTCTTTATAAATCATCATCCATAAAACAACTTGACTAATGTGCGTATTTTTTGTGGTGGAGCAAAAATAAAACAAATATAGTAAATGTCGGTTATGTGTGACTACGATTTTTAGATATAATTTCTTATTAATTTATGAATTTCAAAATTGAAATAATTGATTAAATATAGAAGATTTAAATTGGAAAATGAGCTGTTTAGTTGATTAGAGTTATCGTTTGAAAAATGCTGTTAAATAAGTCGGAAGTAAACTGAAAAAAGCTATAACCTCTGTAATTTGTTATTAGCTATTTCAGCTTACTTTCGTAATAATTCTTGATGTTCCATATAACCGCTTTATTCTGTAGAACACCCCAATTGAATTTCGCTTTTCTTGTAGCATACACATGCATATGTATATGCCCTACATGCTGAGCGAATCTATGAAATATCTATAATTTTCTTTTTTGCATTTTCCCCATTTGTTGTTCCACCCTCGTGCAGATAATTCACGCTGGCAGTGGAAACTCGGGCAAGGGAGGCGGCGGCAGCGGCGCAGAATCGAGCAGGTAATGGCTTCCATCCCTCGTAATACTTAACCAGCCTCCCTTCTCTCCCCCCCCACTTTTACTAACAAAAACACGTTCTGTGTAAGCATATTATCATCTTTTGTTTATTGTCGTTTTTCATTTGGTATCATTTTCTTTTTGTTGTCTTTCAGAATCAAATAATTACGCATACGCACACTTGGCTGCAAGCAAAACCAAAAAAAAAACAAACAAAATATCAACTAAATAATTGTACAAAGAGCTTTGTTTTGTTTATAGTGAATTATTTATAATTTAATGATAATGAGAACATGCAGACGAAGAATGGAGGCTGCACGCCGCACACCACGCCCCCCAAAAACACCAACACACACACACACACCATCACAAAGACAACCCACACACATACACGGCAACTGGAACCGTTGCACACAAAATACCTGATAATTGTGATTACATTTATACAACAAACAAACTACTTAACTCTTTTTATTTTAACACATCGATTTTATTATTTGTTCTAATTTATTTTCATTTGTGTCGTGCAATAAAACCAAACATTTAGAAATCAATTTTCGAGATTCAGTTCTTCTCCGTTAACATTGTTGTATTTGTAGAATGTTATTTAACAGCCTCTGTTAACATTTTTCCCCTAACAGCGGCAACGACATTGCTGAAATTGCCGCACAGCTGCAACATTTGCAGACGATCGATCATTATAGCGTGCAAGATTTGCAACCGGAACTGGAAATTGAACCAGAACCCGAACCGGAGCCAGAACCGGAACCAGAGCCCGAGGAGGTCTACACTCCACCCTCGCCGCCGCCCAAATCCCACACTCCAACACCGCCCACAGTGCGTTCACCGGAGCGTGCGGAGAGCATTATTGGGGACAATCGTAAGCCGCCGGCATTCCAGCTGAGCAAACAGCACACGGGCATGAAGAATCGATCCTTTGGCGTCGGCATGGCAGTGATGCCCAGCAGCAAGATGGAGTTCAATCAGCAGGAGCGCGAAGATTTCGGTGTGGTCAAGATCAATCGCCCGCTGGGCAATGATATCACATCGCCCGGTCATGATAATACCGATGCCATGTCCACAGTATCGTCTGGCGGAGGCTTAACCGATCAGGGTTACAATGATCTAAAGTTCTATCACAATAAGTTGTGGTAGATCGATTTGCGTCGAGCATAAATTTATCGTGCTGCAATATTTGTGGCAAACTTTTTGTACGTGTCATTAACATAACAATTAATATGTATTAAAAAAAGCATATATCGTAGCATTTAAGATAATTACCCTAGAGACAGACACAACGGTTCCTGCTTTAGTTAAATATTTTGGTTGTTATACGCTTTTGTAATTTTCGTTGATTTGTTCATTTGTTACACTCACGCACTTTACAGCGCAGTTTAATGTTAGCCAGCAAATAACAGTAAAGTAACATTAACTTAACAGTCTGTAGTCCAATTGAATTTTCAACTGCCCCTTAAGCAAAAAATATGTTAAACAATTAACAAATACAGTAAAAAAGTAAACGTAAAATATGCGTATCTTCCATTGCAGCAAACGCGATTATTACGAGCAGATCTATAGCGAATATATGCTATAAGTGGGCCCACAAAATCTTTTCGAACAAAAACAACATAATTATATGTACTACTCTAATCTTGTAACATTTAGTTAAGTATCGTCGCAATAATACTTAGTCCAAAACAATAATAATAAAGACAACTCTTTCAATTCTATTTGTATGCCAAGCACAAGCCGCATTGGCTTTCCATTTAATCATATACATACACAAATGTTATGGTTATAATCATCTACATCTATATAGACGGCACGCGCTGTAGACTCGGCTCGGCTATGGTGCAGTTTAATTGTTGTATAAGTAGAGCTATCGTTGGTGATGCTGCCTATCTAGAGGGAGAATTGGGTGTGGTGTAACAGCGTAGTTCAATCTGCGCCTTTCGTCTTACATGTAGATAAAGTTAAATCTGCAACAAGGAGAATTTTTATTAAAAATCTATATTGAATGATAATCTGTGGAATACTCACCTGCACAATGCTTGCGGCAGCGAGGAGATTATCGGTCCATAGCCTTGTGAATTGTCGTAGAGCTCGAATAATGGGGCAGCAACAAGCTTATAATTTTTGGGCACAGCAAATAGTGCTAGATAACAGAAAAAACAATATAGAGACAGAATTCATGTATATATGTAGGGCACAGTTGGCAATCGATAAATATATAAAGTATAATAGATATGTATTATTACAATAAAATATATATATATATATTACAATCGGTTATACAAAAACAATTTACAATTGCAAGAGATTTAAATTCGCTGCCGTAAATTACGTATGATAGATAATATAAAAGGTAGGCATTAGGTTTGTTTTTTTTTACATTCACAGTTCTTCAGTTAGACTATATTATTTAGGGTTTCTCGTTATTGATGCGCAAAATGTCGAACTTAATTATCACATTTAGTCTAGGATTTTGCTTATCAAACGAAGTCAACTAATTGCTGGATATGAACATAATTTCGATTACCATTAAGACCAACAATCATAATACATGTTGTGTGTGTTTATATGTGTGTGTTGATTAATTGTGTGTCTTGTGTATGTGAGTGTGTGTGCGAGTTTTGCACAATTTATGGTGATGTCAACGAACTACTAAAACACACAGAATTATATTTGTTGATTACATAAAACGAATGCTTAAATTATGGTTTTATCTTTTCATATTGTTGATTTGTTGTTTTCGGAAGCGACTATTCAACTGCCTGCCTAGTCCAGTTGCGCTTGCTATGCTCGCAAATCAGCACAACACGCGAGATTTGTGCACATTAGCAGACGACAACCAGCAACAATTTTACAATGGACTTTTCACAAAAAAGTAACAAATCTGCCTACCCGGTTGTGATTTTATAGGTTTTTGTTTTTAGATTAACAACACATTAGACTGATCAAACATACTCGATAGATAGCGTAAGTATAACAAACAGAACGAATTATTCGTGTTGAATGCGCTGTTGTCTCGTTTACAGAAATGTCGACATATTTACAAAATTAATAGTAGTAGTACAACAAAGAACAATCAAAGAATTTCGGGATTTTGCGCTGCGATCGTCGCAAACTCACACAAACAACAAAATATGCCAACAACTCTATCGAGAGCAACTAGTATGATAAATACAATTTGAAGTTTAGAGGGTATTGTACAAAAAAATCATTCGCAATTAGAATCGATCGACGAACTCTAAGGTAACAAAAATATGTCTGCGCGCCTCGGGGCCATTATGCTGTTTATATTTTTCTCTCTGTTTTCTGATTTCTTTTCATTTTGTTTGCTCAGTTTTTCTTTGCACTCTTGAGATATTAGAGCGTTGTTGGAAGTGCTCTATTGCTTGGGTTGGGCAGCAGATGCCAGATGCGTGAGATTACACAATACAACACGGCGCTACTTTGGAACTGCTCAGCTCAGGGTACATCGTAACTGGCGTTCCTGTCCGTATCTAAACAGCATTGAAAAGATATGACATGAGGTTTGTTAGCGTATCGGTTTTTGGCAAATAACTATATAACAAAGGTTATATATATATAGTTTGTTTTGTATATATAGTGATTCAGAAAAAGTTCATTTTTTACCTATTTACCTACGCTGCAGATAAGGCGTTTCTTTTTAATTTTTTTTTTTGTGCCTAAACAAAATTGGATATTTACCCTTTTCATGTAATTGCACTAGAAACAAGCGCTTGTGCTCCTTGGGCTTTGTTATGTGCGGCGGAATGTATGGATATTGCGGTGGCTCAAAGTTTGGTCGCCACCAATTGCCAATAGTGTCCTCGACAATCCAATCTTGTTTAACACCATCTTGACGTCCCAGCGTCTACAAGCAAGTTAAACAAACAATAAAATTGTCAAATAATGCGAGGTACTTTATTGACTCACCTCGGAGAGTAGCCTTTTGAGGCCTTCTACCTCATCTTCTCCAGCATTCAGCTCGCCACCGGGCAGTTTAAAAAATGTGGTGCCCAGCTGCAGCAGCAGCACATGTGGCAGTCCATGTTCGTGCACAAGAAGCACACCTTCCACCGAGCGACGCATGCCAATGCGATCGAACTCTTCCCGCATTCGTTGGAATCGCGATGGCACCGATGGATCCTTCTCAAACAGCGGCTCCTTCGTGCCAAATGTGTAGTTAGTTAGTGGGTAGCTGTTGTTGTTTTGGGGAGGGTTAAGTAAATAACACAATTGTAATTCGAAATATGATTACTCACAGATTAATTGTGCGATTTATAGTTAGTGCTTGATTGGGCGCGTATTTTTGCGTGCCATTATTCGTTATACTGGCATCAGCCTGTCCTTGGCTACCGCGCCGCGGCCAGCCGGAGCCCGATTTGTTTGAGACTTGTGAGGACGCCATCTTTGTTATACACACACCTCCGTTATAGAGCGCAGTGGAAAAAACTATAAATTCGGCGCCAAACTCTGATTGGCCACGTTCAATTGAATCTACACTCTCGCTCACTTCTATTGCTTACTTAATCACTTTCTTGTCTGCGTTGTAACTACAATTGTGTTTATTTTAATATTAAATTCTGCTTTAGAATTGCAAAAAAATTCACGCCGGCGGAAAATGCAGAATATGCGTAATGTATGTACACATTGTTTTTGTTGCCGGCAGTGTGTACCCACAAATAAAAAGAAGCCGATATTCGTGCATCTGGCAACGCTTTGTAGTTGTCGTGAGCATTAGTGTGACCATTGTAGGTTCGTTTGAGTTTAGGTACTTGTTGTTGGACGTTACTCAATTTTTGTTTTATGAATCTTTTACACTTGGCTCTTCATTTCAAAGAATATATTAGGTATATTAATTTTAAATTATTTCATAAGCACAAGCAAATAAAAATTTTTTAAAAAGAACCGCCTTTGTATCCACAAATTCGTAATAACACACATATACCTTTGAAGGTGGGACCAGCTAGCACATATGAAGGCGGTAGTGATGTCGCTGTAAAATGTACATTTTTAAACGCAACATTCGGTCATACTGTAGACATACATTAGTTTTTTGTTTATGTTGGGAAATCGTCGGAAAATTCGGCTGTTTTCTATGTGCGCTACCATGAAAAGCTGCTAAAAAGCTAAATATAAAAATCAGCGCAGCGCGCGGCCGTCTGTCGGCGCATTGTTTTGTAAGTGCAGTCAGCAGGCAGCAGCAGCAGTCGTCTATTGGGAAAAAATTATGTGAAGCAGAAGAAACGCAGTTTCAGTTTTTGTGTGTGTATGTGTATGTACATTGTTTTTGTATGTGTATTGTGCAATGAGAAACTGGAAAACCATTATTATTAATGAAAACGCGTGAAATGTGTAAGTGCAACAATGAAACTGCAACCTAGTGTTGCTATTGCATTGAATTTTAGAGATTTTCATGTTTTCTTTGGCTCTGCAATTGCGGAGCCGATGTTGTTCCCCATCTCTTTCGCAGACAACAACTACAACTACCAACTCCTCCCACTTGTAAGTGTGTGTGTGGTTGTGCGGGGTGCGCATTGAAGAAGGGTGTTTGCGTATGTATGTGTGCGTATGCGTGTGCCTGTTTGTGCGTGCACGATAAAGACTTGTGTATTTGAGGACAATACACGTACATATGTATGTATGTATGTAGATAAATGTCAAAGACGTCGACGCGTAATATGCACACACATTAATAACGCCAAAGGTCAAAAGTTAAGTTGGAAACAGGACCAAGGCGCCGATATGCTATAAGAAGACAGCCAACGGCAGAGCGAGCAAGCGAACGAGAGCGAGCGAGACAGAGAGCGAATGTTGGTGGTGTGAGTGTGAGTGCACTCAATAGGAAACAAAGAGAAGAGCACGAAAAGCAACCGCGACCGGGTGAAAAACCGACGGCTGAAGAGCGGGACGACAAAACAAAAGACTGCTAAAAGCTAAACAACAAAACGAAGCAACAACACCAATAACAATAAATAAAAACAACAACCACAACAACACCAATACTCAAGCTATAAAGCGAAAATGTCGGCGGCGGAGCTTGAAGCTGAAAGTTCCGCACAGGAGCAGCATCCACAACAACAACGGCCACAACAACAAAGCGAACACAACACAAGCAACAACAGCACTGCCAATGATGCTGAAGCAACCACATACGATGTTCATGATGTTCATGAGACCAACAACTATAACAACAATAACAACAACAATGCCGAGCAACAGCTGCGGCTTAATAATATGCAACAGCATGCACAGCAGCAGCAACAACAACAGCAATTAGATCAACAGGGTGACTTGGGTGTGGGATTGTCACTGATGCAATCATCACCACCGCCACACAGTTATCGACACTCACGCGCTTATCGGCACTTTAAGAATCCGCCACAGCCGCACATGTGTATTCGGACGACGACAGAGACGGGTGAGGAGCTGTTCATCAATGTGTTGAGCTGGACACGCATTGTCATACCCCAGGAGCCCAGTGATCCAATACCGCTGTATGGCGGCATGCGGGTAAGTGATCGATAACTTTTGACCCATTATAATGATCGAGAACTATTGATTGATTATCGATTGATAAAAGATTACTGATAATTAATCCATAACTAATAATCAAGTATTATCGATCGATAACTGCTTATCGATAACTTTAACCTATAACGTATTTATTTTTATTGATTTTATTAGGTGCCTCCTGGAAGTCCACGCAGTCCGCCAATTGTATTCGCTGTCATGGCTAATCCGGAGGTGCTCAAGGATTCGGGACGCCACAGCAAGGATCCGGAGGAACGGCGTGCCATGGTTGAGCTCATGTGCGATTTTGTGGAGGCTATGAATCCCGGCGTGAAACTAGTCAGGTGAGCTGGGGTTGTCTTTTGTTTACTAAATATCACTTCAACAATAATTTTGTTTTGGCACTCTTAGAAACGCCGTCATACTCAAGGATCGCGACATCTCCGGCGAGCTGAAGGATGTCTGGAATGCGGTGCAGGCGCAACGTGATCGCGAGCGCGAGGAGCAAATGCTGCAGCAACGCCAGCAGCAGCACTATCAAAATATCACCACACAACAAATGTTTCCCAAGTCGCCCGATGCGGCGCGTGCAGGGAGTTCTACTCAATCATCGTCTGGTGCTGAGATCGGTTTACCGCCCGCTTACAATGCGGATCTGATTCCAGTTGAACAACAAGGTAACAATGGCATTACACTGGCCGTCTTTGCTCAACAGTTGGACAACAAGGTGGCCAGCGAGCAGTTGGAGGAGCAACAAGAGCAAACGACGACTGCCAACGATGCGCAGCCAGCTGGTGAAGGTTGTGCTGACCAAACAGATGCTGGTGGTGGTGTTAATGGCACAAATGGCACAACGCCAACAACCGGGGATAACGGAGAAGCTGCAGAGCAAGAGCCAGAAGGCAAAACGCCCAGCACTGCCAGCAATGGAGGAAGTACAACCACAAATTCATCCACGCCAGCAGCTGCTGTTCAGTCCCCAGCCACGCCTCCAACGACAGCAACGCCCACCCCGACGCCGACGCCAATAGCAGCGCCGGCCAAAAAGGAAAAACTTGGCGGATTCTTGCCAAACGGTTGCATTTTCCCGCGTTTCAAGAACAACAAGCACAAGGACAAGGACGGGAGCAATCACAAGGAGAGCAAAAGCAAAGAGAAGACGTTGCTCAATGCGCTGAAGAAGAGCAAGGAGAAAAAGGTGGCGCCCAGCGAGCAAACGGCCAGTGAGAAAGCAACAGCGATCAACAATAGCAGCAGTGGCAACAGCGACAATGGCAATAATGGAGGCGCAACCACACAGTACGAGAAGAACTGCATCAATAATCTCGAGTGTGAGGTGCAGAAGCTTGATTTGAATAGCAGCAACAACGACAACAACATGTTCATCAAGCTGAAAGTGGCGCCCAGTGCAACGGCCGCGGCAGCTGCGACGGCGGCCAAGTAGAAGATAAGTATGTGTAGAGTAGAGTAGTTCCGATCACAAGTTTGGTAAGTAAGCGAACCGATAACGATAACGATAGGCGCGAAGCATAGAGACGAGAAGTAAAAACAACTACCCAAAACTAGCACTTCACTAGCACCTAGGCGTATTTAGAGGAGACTCTCGTATACAAGATTTACATATATATATATATACAAAAATACGTTTATATACAGTATACATAGGAGTACATATATGTATGTATACTATATGTACCATATACACAGTTGTATCAGTCAATTTTTGAAGCAAAACAAAATATATATACTATATATCGACAGACTCTCAAATCGAACAAGTAAAAGTTGTGCCATTCTCCAAAAATATACCGACCCAACAAAATACAAGTTTGTGTAAGCAAACCAATTTATATGTCGTCTGGTTATATCCATAGTTTCTCCAGGAATTCTTCCCCCGGCATACGTACGTAAAATGACAAAAAAAAAAAAACAAAGTATTTATATAGTTCAATATTCGTATGTTTCGCATACAGTTTGCCTTATATACAAACCGAGAGAGACAAAAGCAAAAATACAAAATAAATAACGATAACGATAAAAAAACAAATGAGAAAATACAACACCTTAAATTAGGTCATCTAATCCATGGCAATCGAAACGTAACTCATGCGCCAAATTATCATCAGAATAGAACAGAACTCAGCACTGGACACTGCACCTACTATTGCATCTACTAATAAATAATATGCCTATGCCTATGCCACAATGCATACATAGAACTTAACTCTAGAGTCTAGACTACACACACACACACTGTCACACTCACACACACATCTCTGACATGTAACAAAATTCCCTTTGATCAAAAAAGTATTATGCATTTTTCATCCTACCTTCTACACCCTCCCACAATCGTATGATCTCCAATCGCTTTTGAAGTTGAACTTGGCACAGACTCGACACACACAACGTAGGCTCTATAAAGTACCTTGTGTACCTTGGTATAACTATATATATTATACCGATGGGTATATCTTATAAGACGCTATTTTGTTTTTATTTCAATTATATTTTTACGTTTCCCTATTCGCATCAATTTCACAAATTATTCGAAATTGATTCTAGTATGGAATCAAAACTCTTGAAACTTGAAATCCCTTAGATACTATATTTGTTACGATTACACATTTGTTTATTATTTAAACTTGAACGTCAGCGTGCTCTCAACTTCAAAGCGCAAAAACCATTTATGAATATTTACAATTCACATTCAATCACACTCACTCACATCCACACTCGAATAACATTCAGGCTTAGACGTAATAGAACTAAAAACTCTCAATATTGGACTGATTGAAGCTGCCATATATAGATAACATACATATAGACCGATAACGCATATGTGTGCATTTATGATGTTTGCTTTTCATTTAACATAACGAAATTCAATTGTGATTCATTTGAAAATCAAATATTTTGTGTTTACAACATCGAAAACTATTTTCAACTTTTTTAAATGTACACACACAACAAAAGTATACAAAAAAGAAATTATAAATTTTATTATTTAACAAGTAATTAAAACAAAATTCCCTGCGAAATAAATCCAGCTGAAATTTTGGCAATGCCGAAGTTGAAATACTCTTGCAGACTACCAAATTTGATGAAATTTCAAGTTTTTAAATATAAAATGCAGAGACTTGACATTTATCATTATATCATAATTTTTATTTTTTTGCAAAAAATACAATTTTTGTTTTTTTGATGCTGTAACTTATGAAATAATGATTAATGTTCCGAAAATAAAACTCATAAAATAATCAATATTTTGCAATCAGAAATAAAATTCATAAAATAATGATTATTTCATGATTTGAATTTTTTTTTTTACCAATAAATATTGTTTTTATCCTTGGAAAGAAAAATGATTCTCATTTTTTTATGAAAACTATAAATGAATGATTTTTTGATATATTATGAAAAATATAATTATTCACAGTCCCTGCTAAAATGTGCTATGAAATATGTTGCTGCAAGAGTATTTAGCATTTGTTGTGTTGGATTTTTTTTGTAGCGCCTAGAAGCATGCAATACAAAATTTCACATACTCATTTAAGCTGGCCTTCGCCCTTATTCCTCCCCCTTTAACCGCTCCACGCTCCTTAGTGCCATACAAATGGGGCAACAAAAACACAAAAAAAAGGAAAAACAACAACACATGCTACAATTTTAAATCAAAAATATAATTATGTATTCGTTTAGTGCGGATTAAATTACGATTAAAGTTACAATTATGATTAAAAAGTTTTATGTGAGTTGAAATGGAAATTAACACAAAAATAATTAACACATAAATGTTAGTTTTAAACTGGTTGTAAGTGAGAGAAGAAATGCTCGTGTAAATTAGTTTAAAATAGGCGCACGACAACCAAGCAACAATCAGCGAAAAGCAAGCAAAAAAACATCAAGTTAAGCGGACAACTCCATCACATTATAATTACGAAATAATTAAAACAATTAACATTTAAGTTCAAGTCTTGCAACTGATGAGCAAAGCGAAAGCAATAATTTTACTTGATTAAAAGCCGCAAAAAAAAACAAAAATAAGAATCAATTAAAGTAAATAAAGAAAAAGAAGAACAACAAGAACTAAGATGTTAAAATTAACATGAATGAAAATGAAATTATACAAGTGGGGGAAAAACAAAAAATCGAAAAAAAAGAAGGATAACAACCAAACCACATTTTATATATGTAATGTAATAAAGAAAAACACAAAAATAAAGAAGAAAACGTATTTGAGAAATGTAATAGCTGCTGTTTTATTTAATATCATTGAATAAATATTTAGAGTTATATTATTTCTATTTCACATTTAATCTAACACACACGCTTTCGCTTACTCGTCCTTGTTGTTGACGGCACGAAGACGCTCGAGTTCCTCGCGTTCCGCTTTGTTGCGCAACAGCGGCACATTGTAGTCGAAGGCATAGAAGAAGCCCTTGGGCTCGCCGGTCTCCTCGGGTCCGGGCACATAAGGTTGCTCCTCATGCACATAGCCGCGGGTCTCAGCCTCCGAGGGTTCATAGCGACCCTCGCCAGTCTGATACTCGGCAGCATAGGGATCGGGATTGTGGCCAGCAGCGGCAGCAAGTTCACCCCACAGCTTGAAGTGCGCCTCCTCAGCCTTGAGCACTGCGGGCGTCTTGGTGGCGGGCTGCTTCAGATAAGCGGGACGATTGTCCTCGACATGGAAGCCAGTGCGATCGGCGTAGTACTTGGCGATAAAGTCGCGTCCATGTGGCTGCACATACTTGTAGGATCCGCTCACAGTGCCTGCTTCATCACGCTTCTCGTTCTTGCCCTGATTCCAGTCCTTGTAGCCATAGACGTACTGACCGAGTCCATCCTGACCGTGATACTGATGCGCATCGTAGTGCTCCTCGACATAATCCTCGGGATGCTCAATCACACGACCCATGTACACGAATTCACCCTTCTCGTTGCGTGCCTCAGGCAAAGGATTCTCACCGGTCTTGGGTGCATATTCGATCTCGTTGACGCCACGCAATTGGGCGCTGTTGAGATACTGTTGTGCTTCCTCGGGTGTGATGTTGATCTTGAAAATGTTCTCGGCGCTGGCCAAACTGACCTGCAAAAAGTAGTTGATAAAGAAAAGTGTGGGTGATAAACTACGTCGAATAATTTCGATCTTTTCGATGATGTCATCTGCGCTGCACGTGTAACAAATTTGCACATTGTATCATCTCTGGCAAATACACTCGACTAAGTAATCGCGTATTTGCACTCTGCCAGTCACATTTGACATTTTTACAACCCGGATTTCTAATTGTATACGTCCATAGATCCAAAGCTCGTGTGTTATCCAATCGTTATGCATATCAAAGCTGTCTCTTATTTTATATTTTATTGGTTTTTTATTTTGGGTCTACTAACCAGCATCAATGCGGCTAAAATGAAACACTTCATGGCGTATGAAAAACTTGTTTATCACTGGGACGATCTAACAGTTATCGTAGTATGTTATCTCTATATATATTGTTCACTGTTCTGCGTTGGGCGGTCGACTAATAACTAAATAACTAACAGCAACGCTTTTATACTAAGTTTTTGCTTAGCAGCTTATTGTTGTCGTTGTTTTCAGATTGTTGTTTTCTTACTGTGTTTTTTTTTTTTGTTTTGCATAAAATTAGCGACTGCGCGTTGAATGAAGATGTGCGGCATCAAGCTGTCCGGTTTCTTACTCAGCTTCAATAGCATCTCAGCAGCGTTTTTTCGATTTGAAGTTCAGCAAATCAAATTCACACTTCTCACGCGTCCAGCAGCATCAGCATCGATCGCATCATTAATTTTATGTATGAGCGTGTATGTGAGCACTCGAATGCTCAATTAGTTATTAAATAATATTTATTTTGATATTTTTTTTCTTCTCATATTTGTTTTTTGGTATAGAATATGTATTTCATATTGGCGCTTTACAGGCACCCGCAAGTGTCTGTCGCAATTTAAGTGGCATTCTGTTGAGCTCAGCGACTGTCAGTTATCTCATAGGTAAGCGTTTCATTTATAATACCCTGTATCAACTTACAGCAATGGGTATAAGTAGCTCACTTAGTTGAACTTCCGCTTCTATAAGCCTCTTTACATTTGATGTGAATTGCAGCTGAAACTTCTCTAATTTCAATAGAATTGTTGCACCAATAATGATCGGAAGAATGTTGTTAATTTGTGATCCCCAAAAAAAGTATATTATATATCAATGCTTAACTCATTCACAATTTGGCAGTAGGCAAATAAAGTTCAAGTTAAAGCTAAAGTTAAAATCACCTACTGCGATTAATAACTAGCAGTTTATTAGTTGAAAGTTGAAAGTTGGTCACTTAACAAGTCGAACATTTGACGTAAATTGGAGTTGAAGTTTCTCTAATTTCAGTAGGATTGAAAAAATGTTTTTAATTTGTGATCCCCTAAAATAGTGTAATATATTACAATGCTTAGCACATTCACATTTTGACAGTAGGCAAATAAAGTTGAAGTTAAAATGTATCTGCTGCGATTATTAACTATCTGTTTATTAGTTTAAAGTTGAAAGTAGCTCACTTAGTGAATCGAATTTCCGCTTCTCTAAGCTCTTTACATTTGACGTAAATTGCAGCTGAAACTTCTTTCAGTGGCATTTTTAATCGAAAAGTATTGTTAATTTCTGATCCCCAAAATACTTATACTACATAACAACGCTTTATTAGTTTTATCTGACAGTAGTCAAATAAAGTTGATCTTAAAAAGTTACCTGCTGCGATTATTAACTATCAGCTTATTAGTTGAAAATTTAAACTTTTATACTTTGCCATAATTTTTGACAGTTGAGATGAGACAGATATGAGTTTAAGGTGCCAGCTTGCATATATTAAGCTGATCAAGTGGAATATTAGAGCAAAGATGTTAAGCTGGTTCCCCAAACCAGTCGCTGAAATCAGCAAAAAATTGAATATAATATGTATTATCGAATTGGGTAGCAAGTTGTCGTGCATTCGCTAGACTGCAAAGCTGTGTCCAGTCAATGATTTATATATTATTAAGCATTTTTTGAGGTACTTCCATCAATTTGTTTGTGTTTAATTAATGCAAAATTATGTGCTAACTGGGGAGAAGGGGGGAGATTTTTAATGCTTAAGTTTCCTGAACGGAAGTTTGCTGTTTTTACTGACATGAGCTGAGCACTTGACGTCTCTGACTTGTGCATAATTAGATGGCTCGCTTCGATGGGTAAACTCAAATCTCTAGATGCGCTATCAAATGTCCGCTTTGAGCGCTTAAATTCCGCAAGCTCGTTGTCTAAGTCTTTCTTTTTGTTTTTTTTTTTAGTTCGTGCAAGGGCCAAACCTTAAAGTGTCCATTTGAACTGCGCAGTTTTCGATTACAAAAATTACAAAATGATGCTACCTATTTAAATAATTGTTAAGTTTGCACGACTCGTCGAGAGAGGGATTCATTACAAGTGTTTAAACAAATTTGCCCAGTTCGAACGCTATAAAGATTAGTTTAAAAATTCGCTTCCAATCTATTCTTAGCACCGAGTGGCGACTTTGTGGCTTTTGCGTTTCGTTCATAGAAATCGATGAGTGCCCGAAAAAGGTTCTAGATAACTTGTATTTGGTCATGATTCACCAACAGGTTAACATATTTTCTGTTCTTCTTGGCAACAACATAATAATCATCATCTGCTAGACTATGATTATTTATTTCTGTTTATTCTCGAGTTCTTTTTGTTATTTTATGCATTGAAATCGCCGCTAATGAGATTTTTATATATTATATTTTGGGATTTCTGCAATTTTGTGGAATTTACGTCAAAACGCTGTGAGAAAAACAACATTGAGAAATGTCGATTGATTTTAAAATGATTTTTGTACTGAAATATTTTGTAAATATGTCGCTGTTCCGATCTTTATTGTTGTTGCCGTCGCTTGAAGATGATGCAAAAGTCTAAATAAAAACGCAGACCTAATTTTCAAGAGCCGGTTTCAACAACAGTTGTATTATTAAATAAATGTTTATTATTATAATGTCGCTTTATCAACTTATTTATGACTAAACACTACACAACAATATGCCGGCAGTGTTCATAAAATACATTAATATTGCTATGAGCAAATTGCTTTGTATTTTTCTTGAAATTATAAATAGAAATGCAATTTTCAATTTTTGCAAAATCTTGTGTTTGTGAGCATACTTTTGTAAGCCAGTGTAAATGCTGATTTAAATACTGTCTGTAAAGAGGCAATCGACCCTTTGACCGATTTACTATAGCATTTGCTTAATATTCTTTAGCACTTTCACTACATGAACACAACAAGGCGAGTAAATATTACGTATACGCAAATGGCAAATTTTCGTTCGTTCGTTATCTATTGAGAGCAAATGTATAACAGTTAATGTACAAATAGCTCAGACTTCAATGCAAATAAGTAACTCAAACAATAAATACGCGCTTGCGAGAGAGCTCGCAGCTCGAAAAGTTGGCCCAGTGCCCAACACAATAAACCGCACTCAAAGTGAGTTACAAGCGCAGTGAAATAAGCGAGACAAAGCTTGGCCAAAAGCAGTGCAATCGCAGTCGACTAACCGTGCAGAGCTGAACACAGTTAGTTCACTTTACTTAAACGACAAAAAATATTTAAAAATCAACTCACTTGTGATGCAGCTCAAAGGGCTGCGATTGCTGTTGCCCTTGTTGCTCTTTGCGACGACATTGAAAGCCGCCGTCGTGCCGCTGGATGTGACTCTTGGCTCACCTTTGGATATGGAGAAATTTGGTTATCTAGAGCTTAAACCGAATGGCACTCTGCTCATGAGCAGCGCACCTAATCAGAATGGCGGCAGTCAGTTGCAGAATCTGTTGATGCTGCGCAGCGTGTTGCAGGCATTGAAGTTGCAACCAAGTGGCGGACAAGGCAAGCTGAATATCAAGATCTATGGCGATGGTGAAGAGCATAAGTTTCCGCCTATAATGGAGAATGTTTTGCAGCGCATTCAAACATTCTTTTCCATCTATCGCTACACGGACACAAGTCGTCCGGTGCGCAAGGACGAGCTGACCACAAAAGCGACGCTGGAGACGAGCACGCAAACAACTACGGAGAAACCGTCGCAAGAGAATGAACAAGATAATCTGCAGGAGAATGACATTGCAGCCACAGAGCAGCCATTGAAAGATGATGACACTTGGATTACAGTCGGGGAAGATGAGCGAAAAAGCATTGTTTAAAATTTATTTATGACTCTTTAAAGATGAGTAACAAATCTATAAATTTATTTATGTCTCAAATTATATGTATTTAGAATAAGTCTTCTCAAAAATGTACTAGTAATAGGCGAAAAGTAAGGAGTAATGTTTAATTTAAACTTCATAGTTTAATGTCAATGTCATTATCAGTAAAATATTTACGTTTGTGTTTACCAAACGACCAAGAGTGTTCTCTAATTTTAGTAATAAATTATTTGCTATTTATTCACCTCAATAAAGGGCTGCTCTGGGGCGTTTTCTTCAATTGGGTAACTGTAACAAATGCCTAGACAAAGCTTGGAAGAGAGAGAAACAGACGCTTCTCTTCAAGTTATGGCTGGGCACGTCGGCATGCCTCGGCGGTCTTCTGCTTAGTATGCAATGTCGCGTTCGAAATGCGATTTATGTTCGCCTCTCGATGATATGTGCAATATTTTTTATGCTGCGTGGAATTTCTGGGACGCGCTTATGGAGTTGCTGCTTTATGTTATGGACATTGCATAATTTCACACACCATGTGGTTGACCAACTTTAACAACGCATGGCTACTATTTGCAGTTCTACAAGTTCTTAAGTGATCTATTCTGTATTATTATTTTTTATTTATGATACATCTCCGAATTCATGGGGTAAATTTGGCTACGTTTGTTGTCTAAGTCTTTCGTTTCCAAAAGGTCATTATAATTTTCTACGGTTGATTCTTTAAAACAACCCAATATTTCTCTTCTATTCAAATTTACTATAAAATATTATAGAAGGAATATAAAGATAAATTTAGGTGGTTTAAGTAGCGCGTGGCAAAATTATGAAACCAACTCAGATTGCGTGGGACTTAGGCTTACTATATTGAGAGTATTTCTCTCCAACTTAGAAAATTCTAGACCGACAGTCATGCCAGTTGATGACAAGATTTATGCTTGTAAACTATGTAAATCGCTTTTCAAAATTGTTGCTCCAAAGTTGTCAGTGATTTATGACTTTGTTCTGCAAATTCTTGACCAAGTTCGTTGCCTAAATCTTTCGATTTAATGTCATCAGTTCAGAAATAAAACGCTTACACTCGATGTACATTTTACATTCACTTTTTTTATTGTTCTGTTTTACATTTGCAATTGTTATGGTTATGAATATAATGAATGATGATGAATGATGCTTATGAACGTTGTTTGTATGATGTTTTATGAATGAACGTATATGTAGATGCGTGTTGCTTGTTGTTGCTTTATTTGTATACTTTTTGCGAGATTTTCGTTTGTTAATTAATGCGTGAGTGTGTGTGTCGGAAAATGCTGAAAAAAAATTATTGCTCTGACTGTGTTAGTAACTAAATGTATTATTTAACCCACGGCCTGGCTGTGGCCAAGGCACGAAATGCAGTTTGCAGTTTGTAGAGTACCAAAGTTGCCCATATAGTTTATATATACGTTTGTGTGTTTGTGTGAGTGTTTATGAGTGATGATGATTTGTGTTTGTGTGAGTGAGTAATTTCAGTTCAGTTTGGCCTAAGCCTCTGGCGCTGCCTTGATGGCAATGGCACTGTCAATCTCCGGCTGAGCCTCAGCTGGCTGGATGGCCAACGTCTGCGCTTGGGTCTCAACAATCGGCTCGGGAATGGTGATGGCCTTCAGCGGCGAGGCGGCGGGCTGTTCCTCCAGTGGCTTGGTGGCTATAGGAAAAGGTATAAAATAATGAAAAGTCTATGAAATTATTTGCCTTATTTCGCAGGCTATCTTTAGAAAACATTTTCAGAGGAAAACTAGTAAGAAAAACAAGAATAAAAGCAAAGCAGGGCGTTATTGTTCTTAAAGTATTCCATATATTGTACCGAAAAAATACTAAACTATATCAAAAGCCATATTTAGTAAATCGTTGAAGTAATTCATTCGAAATATACCGTAGAGGTAAAAAATATACCTGATTATATCTTATAGATATGTATATTATAGTTAATGAGATCTAAGTGACAGACAGACAGACATGGCTAAATCGTCTCGGCTGTTAACGTTCATCAAGAATATATATACTCTATGGTGTAAGAGATTACTCCTTCTACCAGTTACATACATTTTCTGCTGACACTAAGTTATAATACTCCATGGGTAGCAAGTATTAAATATATACTCGTACATAATTTCCTAATAAAAAAACAATTTTAAATATTATGTGTTATACACAAAAGAATTTTCTACAATATATAATATAATTAAATGAAATAAATAAATTTGAATTTTGTTTCAAAAGATTGAAAGTGAAATTTGTGATTGAATTTTAATATAATAAAAGCAAATTAAATTAAATAAATGTCATTTATGTTTTAACAGGTTGAAAGTCAAATTGTAATTTGCTTTTTGAAATATTTGAAAAGTAGCTTTAATTGATTTCAAAAATTGTGTTTTTCAAAAATTGTTTGTGTAAGAAAATGTACAAGAAATCAAAATCAAAAAAAATTCTTTTCTAATGGTATTAACTCAATCTAAAATAGTTTGAAATTAAAGTGGAATTTTTCGGAATATATTCTTTTAATATCTGTAAAATTTTTTTGGTATTATCACCATTTCAAATATCTAAATTACTTAAAAGTTTGTTATGCAAATCTTTTGACTACTTACGCTCCTCCTTGATGGGCTCCGGAATCGCTTCCTTGGGTGCTTCCTTCAGGGTCTCCTTAAGGGCTTCCTTGGGGATCTCAGCGCTAATCAACTCTGGTTTGATGGCATTGCTCTCCTCCAGCTGGCGTGCAGCAATCTCTGGCTTCGACTCACTTGCGGGCTCAGCGGCAGCAGCAGCCGGAATGATGGTCTGTGCCAGCTGCTCCAGCGGCTGCTCTGGGGACTCGGGCAACTTCTGCTCCTTAAGCAGAGGCTGAGCCTCGGGCAGTTCTGGGGCCAATGGTGCGGCAGCTGAAGCAGGCAGGGCGGCGGCAGCGATCGGCGCAGCTGCCTCCAAGGCAGCAGCTTCGGGTTTCTGTTCGATGGCCTGCAGAGGAGCCTCGTCGGGCTGGATGCTGCGCGCACGAATGGCAGAGATGGGCCAGGTGTAGACGGGACCATGGACGACATCGACAACGGGCGTGTGATATACTTGAGGGAGACTGTAGAAGTGACGAGCCTCGGCGGCTGCGATCAAAGGTTGCGTGTTGGCTGGCGTCTCAATCAGTTCAATCTTCTCGCTCTTCTGGGCTTGCAGCTCCTCCTTGGCATTGTTGCTGGGGAAGAATCCTGGGAAGAAACCAGCGCCAGTGGCAGCAGCAGCGGCAGCAGCTTCAGTGAATTGTCCGGTGGCGATTTGAATGTTCTGCGCAGCCTGCTGTTGGATCTCGTTGATGTTGCTGGGAATACCCTCGATCTGTTTGCCCTCCGGTGCCTGATATGGACTGCGAGCACGGCCAGTGCCAACAGCATCGCTCTGCACCGCAGCAACATTGGGCACCACCGAAGCAGCTGTGCCAGCGGGCACATATACAATGGTCTCCTCATGATGGGGGCCAGAGACACGTGCCAAGGGCGACAGGCCGTGGACATAGCGTACCGCTGGCTCCAGATGCACCTGCGCCTGCGGTGTCACAATCACAATGTGCTGCGCCGGCTCCACCACAGGTTGCAGTGGCTTCGCTTGGCTGCCCACGGCAGCCAGCAGGCAGAACAACGATAGGATGAACATCTTCCTAAGAGGAGGCAAATGGATGGAAAGAGAGGGAGAGAGAAAGAAAGAGACGTCGTAACGATTGCTTCGCAAACTGGTTGAGACTTGAGCTATTTATAGGCTTTACATGACCAAAGTCCATTCTAAATTTAACATTATTAATGCAAGAGTGTGTGTGTTGTGACCACAGGATGCGCACTATTAACCGGTTTGTGCCATTTGATTGGCTCGCCGCGGACAAAACCACTTCTAGTGTACATACCTATTAAGTACTTGCAACTTGCAAACTTACAACTTACAACTTGCGACTTGCAACCTGGGGGCAATGCAGCTATGATTATAAGCCACTCTTCATGGCCAACTCTTTTTGATTGCTCTACCATTCTACGGCTAATAACTGGTTTGTGCTTCAAAGAAGTGGAAAAAGGTTCTGTTTCTGTTTCTGTTCTTTCTGCTGCTGATCATATCTCTGAGGGCATTAAATTGCCCTCCTCCCTCCAGCGACTTTTCAAGCTCTACTCACTCTTGGCGAATTTTTCCATAAATAATACGCTTGAGACTCGCAAAAGGGTAAAATAATGTTTTGTCTATGCAATTAAAAACCATTTACGTACAACTGTCAAGACTTCTTTACAACATGACAACTTTTTGTAGCAAAATAAAAACTAGCTATGCCAAATATGAAGTGAACTTTTTTTTTACAAATATTCAAATCTCAGTTAATAAATTATAAATTTAGTTGAAATTTCTAGTAAACACTTTCTAACATCATACTTAAATCTGTTTAACTTTATTGTTTAAAATGGCATGTTATGCTTACTAAATAGTTTGGGTCAGATTAACAATCAAACAAAAACTATCTTACTATATCTTTAAACGCATTTTTCCTGAGTTCAAATATTATATTCATATAGTTACAATTCTCATTTAAATTCAATCAATCTCAGATTTTGAACCTTGAGCTCTAATATTGTATTTCCTTAGTCGAAATTTCTATAAACTATTTTCCATTGAAATATTTAAATCTTAACTATGGCATAATATGATGCTGAAAAAATTTGGATCAACATTCAAGCTAAATCATAACTAATCATCCTTGAGATCTACAATTTTATTCAATTACTTGAAATTTCTATTACGCATTTTCCATTGAAATAATTTTGTCTGTTTGATTCAGCGAATAACTATGTTATAATATGCTAATGAAATAGTTTAAGAGAGAAAAATATTTGTCATTTTCTATTAGCTGAAAAAGACTTACGAAAAAAAATCTAAATGCCAAGGCCACAACTATTGCTTAACGTTGAAAGTTAGCATTTCTCTATTATATAATTCACTTAATGACAACTAATTCCTAGAACTTTTTTTAAATTTCTTTTCAGTTAATCAGCCATTTCTCTCAGTGCGAATTTTATTATCACGATAATAACATTTGCAAAGAGAACGTAATATTTAACGCTCTATGCGACATTTGCTCTATTTTACTGCTTTTGCTTTGATTGATTCTATGAAAACATGCTTTTATGGTATTTGCCTAAAACTGTCAAAAAACTTGTGAATTAAGAAGTTGCTCTTATGAACAAAGCTAGCTACTATAAAATAAAATTTATGTGCACGCTTTGCAAGTGACAAAATGTTTATATTGCTATCAACTTTGGACATAATTCTGAATCTTAAATTCTGAGATAATTTTTATCTACTTAATTGTGGCCAATCATAATGAAACTGCTTCCAGATTATCATAAAGACAAAACAATAATAATTATTTTGTTGGTCAAGATTAATGGCCACAAAAAATATATCTAGATCTACAAACACGTTTCCTATGCTACTTATCTATGTGGTAAATTAATGAGCGCATAAAAAAGATTTAACATGTAGCTGAGATCTAATTTTCGCTTTTCTAAGCTAAATAATGACCCTTCTACGCCTAATGTGCCAAATTCATGGCCAAAAGAACTTTCTAAAAAGTGGTTAAGAGATTAAAAAACTTACCTTTTAACAGCTGCTGGTTAGTGAATTCAATGTGCTACTGTTCTCAGTTTAGGACACTTTCAACACCGCACTTAAATCCGCAACGCAAAGAAAAACTTTGAAAATGATCACACGAGAGATACGATGACTGTTTTTGTTTTTGTACTTTTAGTGGCTGTTTTGTGTAATGCAAGTAATGGGGTCTATGGAGTCAGTCTTCGGTCTTCAGTCTTCAGCAGTGTTGACACGGCGACCACTTCAAGGAAACTGGTGGCCAATGCAGACAGCGATGGGCCTTTTATAATGTGTGCAGAGCTGCCTCGCAACTGACCTAGCGCAAGAACAAAGAAATTAAAGAACCAGAAGAACAAGCTGCAAGCAACAATAACAACAACAACAACGATGATGACGACAAAGACAGCAACAATGTTGAAAATGTGCAGCTTCCAGCAGGATAGATAAGAGGAGAAAAGAGAGGGAGGAAGGGAGACAAATACTAGATAGCCAAAAGGAGCACACGCAAAGCAGGCGGCAAATGACCAAAGTTGGCTCTAAGCACAAGCGACAACAACAAGTACACATACATAAACATACTTATACAATCATACTTATACTTATGCAGAGGGTTCTGGTTTCAGGCATAAGATACTCATACTCCCAGTCAGCTCCCAGCTTGGAGCTTGCAGCTCGCCAGGCAGATGGTCAACGTAGATGGTTCTTTTCTGCATGTCTTTTGCTCTTCGCGTCTTGATGCTTGCTGGTCTTGGTCAAGTTGTGCGAAGAAGTTTGTTAAACCTGCCTTGTAATAGAAGTCAAGCGCTGCAAGCTAACCAACCACATTGACAGCCCCACTCACGATCAGCGCAGCCCTGGCATTGGCATTGGCTTCGGTAAACCATCGAAACTGGTTCAGGTGCAAATTGAATACATTCTGCTTGCATTTACCCTACCCCCTCTTTCCACCCCACAAACCATCTCTCCTCCGTAGTCGTGCGGCTAGATTTATTTTTATGCCTGCCTGCACCGCCTGCTGCGGCGGAAAAGATTAATCAAGATTTGCACATGCTTGCGCACTTATATATATCGCATATGCCATCTTCTTCGCCTCTCGATTTTGCCATTCTTTTTTTAGAATTTATTTTGTTATAAAATATAATCACAGCTTGCAGCTATTAGATATGCAATCGCAATCGCACTCCTTCTCTTTCTCCTTCGTCTTCTCCTCATGCGCCTGCTGGCAGGCTATAGAAATTTAATAAATGCATCGGAAATAAACAACGACAGCTCTGCAAGCAAGTTCAATGGCCGACACTTCCTTCTCATATTACCAAACTATCAATTTCTAGCAGAATTGACAATATGCTGTTTGTGCTGCAGCAATTTCTCATTCTGCCTGCCGCCATCATTATCACTGCCAGGGATGCACAACTGCAATTTGCACTTTCTAATTGCCGAAAATGTGGTAAACAGTATGGCAACGCTTTGGCAATGGCGGCTAAACGATAGACAAGTGGTAATCGACATCGACTTGAATAGCTTTGGGTTTTATTCGCAATAAAAAATTACGGTTGTGATATAAATTATTTTATTGGCAAACTGTTGGATACATAAAGTGAATGTTTATTGCATAAATATAGCAGAAGTGCAGACTTTTATCGTCTACTCGTAGTGCAGACGTCGCTTGGGTGCTGCTCTTATGACAGTCTTAAGCGGCGTCTTCGTCTGCACCGGCTTCGATCGTGCCGCGTATTCTTCGGCAATGGCTGTGCGCCACTTCTCTACCAAGGAGTCGGGTGCACCACTTTGTCGTAGTGGTGTCTCGCGAGTGATGGGAAATGTGGCGATGGCCATTGGTACATCGCTGTAGTCGTAGTCATCGATGCCGAGACGCTCTCCAGCCGCAGAATTGGGTGACTTGATGACCAGCTGATTGCGTGATGGCAACGTAATGCTGAAGGCAGCTGCCTCTTCGGGGGTGACGCCAGCAATAGCTGTGGCTTTGGGTGAAGCCACCGCCAAGCCATTGCGGCCCGAAAGCGCCGTAGCGTGAGGCTTTGAGGAGGCTACGCCGCCCTCACCGGCAATGGAGAGACCTGAAGGTAGAAGCAGAGAGAAAGAAAACAGGTAAGCAAGCTACGGTCGAGTGTGCTCGACTGTGAGATATCCGCTACTCATTTTTAGAAACTAACTTGTTTTAAGCTAACATTTCCGTTAACAGAGCTTCTAAGCTTAACATTACAGTGTTAAATTAACCGATCAGACTTCAGAGCTTATGGCATAAGCCAGTTTAATAACTTCCAATTTTATTATCCTATCGTCATAAAGCTCTCTGAAATTATTTGTGTGACTATTAAAATTTTATACTGTAGCTCTAAAATTTGACAGGTGTGGCTAAATTTTAAAACACACTTGATCTGCGTGCAAATATGCAAACTGTAGTTCACACTCTTTGCTACTTCTGTTGAAGCTGAACAAGAATATATGCTAAAAACATTTCCTGTTGGTTCTTTTACACCATGGGTAACGGGTACAATTGGGGGGTCTACATAGATGAAGATTTCTCCACACTCACCCACTGGCTTGGCTTCCGCCACGGCAGCATCCTTTTTGGGTACCATCACAGCCACACTATCGTTGACGTCCTCGTAGGGATCATCGTTGGGTGGCAAAAACTCTTCGAGCTGTTGCTCTGTGACTTCCTCCAGCTTTTGTTCATCGATCTTTTGATCCGCTGGATTATTGGCTTCCAGTCCCAAATTCGAGGGTTGCTTTTGTGGCCCATTACCGAAAAGTTCCGGTTGCAAAAGCACACTAAAGTCCTTGATTTGTCCAGTTTGCTGGAGTAGTGCCAATGCAGTGGCCGCTTGTCCCAGTTCCAGCAAACTATTCGCATAGACCTTGTTGTCCTCTTCACTAAAGGAACCCTTGCGTTTAGCCAACTCTTGTATGGCAACTAGACGAGCGGCTGCCTCTTGGATTCTGTTGAAATTGCTGCCGCTGGCAGAGATCGTGGTGCTGCTGACACCGCCATTATCATTGGCAATGGATTCGATACTGGCTGCCGATATGGTGATGGTATCATCTGAATCCCGGGGAAGACCACGAACTTGCGGCACTTGACGCTGCTGGGGACGTAGCTGCAGCAATTTACCGCTCCAGCCGCCGTAGTATGGCAATTGTTCCTCAAAGATCAGTGGACCTGACCTGTGTCTAGGGGATTGCAGGGTGCAAAAAGTTTGGTTATAGTATAGGTGGTGCTATGTGTGAATGAAGTTTGGCTTTTTTGTTTTGCCTGTACAAATTGTGGAGCTGTGCGTGAAGGAGCGTGGTTTATATAGACAAAGCGTTGGGATAGTGGATACAAAGTGCTACATAGATATTAGACAAAGCAAGATAGTCTACAAAAAACTTTATTTACAAACTAAAATGATGACACTTGGTTTTCGGGCTCATAGGAACACACATTGAATATCTACACTACAAACTACTTAGCTGGACTCGGTTTAAAGGCATCGTTGTCAATTGAACAAATCCAGCTCCAAGTCGGCTGCTGCATGTGCTTTGCCACCGACACCCGCAATGGCCACCGACTCGGGATTGAAGTACACATTCGTGGGCACTCCCTTCTTGAGCAGTGCCTTCGAAATGGGCGTGGAAATGGCAGTGCCACCATTACCCACCACAGCCTTGGAATGTGGTTCGAGTATTAGCGCCGCTTGCTTGCGTGCCTGAATGGCCTTGGCCTGTGTGGGACTGTAGGGCAGAAAGAAGGTGCCAAAGGGTATCTGTGGAAAGTTGTTGGAGTTGGTGCTGGTGCGTCCGGTGGCCTCCACTTTGACTGGCGTGCGCAATTTGCTGTTGCTGTTGCTGCTGCTGCTTCCTTTGCGCAACTTGGCTGCTTTGGCTTTGGGTTTCTTCAATTGAGCAGAACTTCCAGTTATCTGACTTGAAATTACATGCTTGCCAGGCACTGCGACAATCTCCTCAATCACGTAATTTGAATTGATGCGACTGACAGCTGCGCGCAAACGTTCATCGCTTTGCAGATCGTTTGTCGCTGGGGTTTGTGTCTTGGCTTGCAGCTTTTGCAGTGTTTCAATGGTATCCACTTCATCTTCAACCTCATTATCCACTTCGGCTGTGGTTGTGGGCTTGACTGTGCTGGTTGTTGTACTGGCTGTTGTTGCGACGGCGGGTGCAACAGATGGCGCCACATATGCGAGTGGTAGACTGTAGGCGGCGTAGTATGGTGAATTGATCAGCAAGAGGTTGCCGTGTGTTGTGGTGTCTTGCAGCGCACCGTATGGACTGAGAACACCAAGCGCAGCTTGTGGAACTTGTTGTGGCTCTTGTGGAACTTGTTTCACCTCAGGCGCAGTGAGTTTCTCGGGCTGTGGTTGTTGAGCTGCCAAGTAGGCGCCATAAGGAGTCACAAGTTTGGCTGCTTCCTTAGGTTGTTCAGCTGTTAATTTCTCAGCTGCTGGCTGGGCGGGGGCAGCTGGTGCAGCAAAGCTGGCGAATTGCTGTAGTGGACTGCGCAACGGCCATGTCTCAAAGCTTGTGGTTTGCCAGTACGTGCCCGCACTTGGGTAATGGATGGAATTAGGGATTTAATTGTGTGGAGGATAGCAGATGCCATAGGAGAAGTGCGAGAGAGAGAGTTAAGGGATAGAGCAGTCAGTTAGTGTCATAATATTTACAGCTCAAATTGTGTCTAGTTTTTAGTTGAGTACAGAGATTAGTGCATGCAAAAGGTGTTAGTGGGCGTGGCACCGTTAACTAAACTAGTATATGTACAGCGATGAAGAGAGAGATGAGGGCAATGCACAAAAAATTACAAATTACAAACATTTATTACGAATACACTTAAGCGCTATACAAAAATACTAACAGTCATTAGGTTTAAATCGAACATAGCAAACTACAGCTCCCCCCTTTTCTTTTTTCAAAGTGTCTGGCAACACTCGCCATTCGATAAGCGATAGTTATCGAACGCTTAGGCGCGCCATTTGAATTCACTAGTTAGTCAAGGGACTGAGACTTGTTTGAGCCTCAAAACTCCTGCTCCTGTTCCTCGTCGTCCGTTTCCAGCTCCTGCTCCATGCCCGTGGCAGGTGCATAGTAGACAGTCGGCCCCGTGGCCACCACTTTGCCCTCACGCGGAAAACTGCGCGCCTCCACATCGGTGCGCTGCAGTGCATCCTTTAAATCCACATCAGCAGGTATGGAAATAACCTTGGCACCTGGGCCAGCAATTGTCAGACTGCGTGGATGGGTCAAAGCATAACCGCCGGGTCCCACAATCGCAGTGCCGCCGCTGCCCGCGGTGGCCACGCCCCCTGGCCCCGCAATGGCAATACCGCCCTTGCGCACCTTCAAGCGCTGAATGATGATGCCGCCCTCGCGCAACGCCTGCTTTTGTGTACCCTGATGTGCAGTGGCCACCGTGCCAATGGTTTCCATCAGTGGCGACTTATGCGCCTTGTGGGCAAAGAGCAGATGCTTCTCCGAGGCAGCGCTGCTATCGCGTTCGGCGGCAGTGTTCTCTAGAGTATCAATGTTGCTGTCGCCATCGCCACCGCCCTCTTGTTCATCATCCCATTTGTAGTCGGTGTCCTCCAAAGTGGATGCGCTGCTCTTGTTGGGAACGGACTGCAGACTGCCGATGACAGCTGGTGCGGCATTTGTGCCTGGCGAGCGGAAGGGCAACTTGAAGATGTTCTGGAAAGCGTTCTTAATGGCCGCCGAAGTGTGGTTCTGCATTTCAACGAGATTCACGCCGGGCACGCGGAAACCCGTCAAGCGATTGCGATTGGGCAAAAGTCCGCCAGCTGGTGGCAAAGTGGAGCTAACGCTTGGTGCAGCTGTGATCTTGGGAGCTGTTGTGGTGGCTGCTACAGTGGGCAGACTTTGTGCACCTTCCTTAGCTGCCATGCGCATTGGTTTCGTGGTCTGATTGACTGCGTTGATGCGTTTGCGATTGCTTGGATCTTGCACCACGCTGACGGGGATGCGTTGCGGTTGCGGCTTCTGCTTATTCGTTAGCTTCTCACGAGAATCCAAACGCTGCTCTTTGCTGACAGTCGGTGCTCTCGAGGGTCTCGGCGTGGTGCTTGTGGCAATTGTTGTGGTTGTGTTTGGGCCACGCTTGGGCGTGCCATCATCGTTGAAGGCCAACTCGCGGGGCAAGAAGAACAAGTGGTATTTGGGCGTGCTCTTGCCCTGTTTCTTTGCTGACTTTGCCTTGCCATAGAAGCTGTCCACATCGCCTATGATCTTGTAGCCCTTCACACGATACTCTTCCGGCGCATGATCGCGAAGATATTGTTCCTTGTTCTGCTTGTAAAGATGCACGGGTATCACAAAGTGGGCGGGCAACTGTTGTGCCTCCTGCTCGGAACTTGGCTGTGGCACTTGCACTTGATTGGGTCGAAAGACGAGTTGTTCTCTTTGCTGAGGAGGAGGAGGCGAGGATGGAGACAATGCTGACAACGGAGGCGGCACATTGAAGGCAGTTCTCGTTAGCTTCACAGCGCGTATCGAAGGCTCGAGCAGCGTTTGCCCGTTGCTGCCAGAGAAATGATGCTGCTGGGCGTGGAAGGGCGATTGCGGTGGCTTGGGGAATAGATATTGACTGGAGTCGAGTATGGGCGGAAGTTTTGGCTGTTCGGGCTTCTTCTTCACATAGCCGAAGGCTTCGTTCACTTTGGCGATCTGGTCAAGAATGCGCTGGGCCTCATCCGCTTTGTTGGATGTTGTGGGCGCCACCACATTCGGATCAAACTCTTCGGGGAATTTGATGAGTCTTTGCTTTAGAATTCTGCAAACGAAACGTTTAGGTTTTTGTTTTTGGTCTCTTGGCATTGGCATTCGAGTATGTAATTAGTAAACTAATTTAAAGAGTTGTAACTAAATGAGCGAGACACAGCAAATGCGATAGAAAGAGAGACATAGAGTGATAGAATGAAAGAGAGAAAGATAGAGATAGAGAGGCTTAGTTACAAAAGTTGTAATGTTTTTGGTTTTAGTCACAAAATTCTAAACGCGTGCTGTAAATTTTCTACCGGGAAACGAGCATGGGGATTACGACACACAGTCACAACTCAAGGCAAGGCAAGGCACGGGGATATGGGGTAGGTTAATAAAATGCGCTGAAAGCGTCAAGCTACTTACTCAATGCCAGCTGTGCTTTGGCCTGCGGTCAGAGTGGCCAACAAGAGTGCCGAAAGCTGAAAGAGAAATTAATAAAGAAATTTACAATCAATTTGTGATACTCTTATCGTTAATTTTAAACGCTTTCTGAGGGTGTGGAAAGTGTTTAAGAATGCTTAACAGTACTCCATTTCTACATTTGTTTCAATTTTGACTATTCTCCTTTCTTATTCTTTTTATTATTACTCTCTTTTCTTAAAATGAATTGGCATTTAAAAGTAGGGTTTGCATATAATGAACGACGAAGAAATGCGGCTTAAAGAATTATGTTCTTATTGTACATTGTGTATGTATTGGTATTGTCTTGTTATAGTGTGACGAAATTTCCAATAAATGGAACTATTTTATCGTCTAGCTACCGTTTTATCTGATACAAACTATTCTTTAAAAACTTAAGGTATTTGGGAGAAGTGTGGTACAAAATTTGTGTATCGAATAGTCTTATAAGTAGGCTATAGAATGAAAATTTACATTTAGTACACAACTTAATCGCTTCTTTAAGTATCTAAGCAAAAGAATTAAAAAATTTTGAGGCTTTTCTTTAATATTGTTAATTAATTGGTTATTAACTTGTATCAAAGAGCCCGCAAGATGCCAAGGTCTAAGAATGCGGTCAAGCGACAAATTGAAAGCCTTTCTCTGAAGCTTGAGAGCATTTGCATAATACTCGTATCACAAGCATGAGTTGAAAAGTGAGAGCCAAGCCCATTTTGGCGACAAGTACTTTTCAGCTTTTCACTTCAACGCATCATCAACATCATCATCATCATCGGCCTCGTCATCGTCATCATCGTAAAGAACCAGAACGAGAATCTGAACTCAAAATAACGTACACGAGCCGAAGCGAAATTCAAGCAAATATTTGCTCAGTTGCTTTTGCAAAATCAATATTGACGCAACAATCGCGAGCCAGAGACGGAGACTGAGGCCTGGCTGAAAACCGTTAGGTTGGCACCCGCTAAACAGCCTCCAACAGCACGCCCATCTATCAAAGCTCGTAATGTCACTGAGAGCTGTGTGCGCCACCAAATGTCATTGACCCTGTGAGACACAAAACTGAAATTCTCAGCCTCAGTCTGCCTAAGCCACGTTTTGGAGCAGCGACATCAGCTGGTGGCAAAGTTCTTGTATTTGCAAGTTGTCTTGCATCCAGTTTCCAAAGAGATGTATTTCCCTCAGCTTTCTTTTGTCTTTTGTCACTAATTTATTATACATATTTATTATTTGCTCTTTGGGTGTGTTTCAAGCCAAACAACATAAACTGGGTTAATGTTATCCAATGCAAATGAACAAATGAAACGCCAGAGTTCTAAATTATTGATAGATTTTTCGTAATTTGAAGCAGAGCTGCAGCTGTGAGGTAAACATGTCTATTAAATTACGATTGATGATATTACGGTACACTCCTCGAGAGAGTGTGGGTTTCTTCTTTTTATTGATTTATCGTCGTATGCAATCCAATTTGTTAAACTTTTTTATTTCTTCGAAAACTAGACAATGTGATGCGATTGTTTTTATTTTTATAGTTTTCTCGAGCTGCTCCCCAAGAACTTTATGTGGCAATGTCATTTATCATGGTATACGCATGACTTTTACACGTTGCCAGCATATTAATTTCAGCGCAATGAAGTCATAATTATAAGCACTTTTTTTGGGCTTTTAATAAATTCGTGGCGGACGTTGACGCACTTCTACTTTTAAGGGCGAGCCTATAAAACATGAATAATGCAGACTGATACTTTTCACTTTTCAATAAATAATCATAAATATCAGCACGTCTCAATTATCCATTATATTTTCAGTATTGTTATCCCCATAATCCTTAGGCCACAAAGCGCTTGATTATTCCACTTTTGTAAATTGATTTCTCAGAAAGTTCTATAATAATCGCCGCATATGCAAATCTGGCCAACACAAAGTGAACGCTAAACTGGCCAAGTGCCAATTCCAATTCCAGTCTCAGACTCAGTCCCAAATTGGAGAAACAGAAACAGAAGCAGAACTTTACGCAGTGAAAGTTCAGTGTTGGGGCAAAAATATTAAATGCGAAAGACTTAAGGCACGAACTTGCGCCAGTTAATGCCATTAAATGCGAAAGACTTAAGGCACGAACTTGCGCCACTTAATGAGTTCAACAACAAGCTGGACAATAAATGATTAATTGCGGTCACACACATGGAAATTTTAACTAGTTTCACATTAATTATGGTTTTTATATATATGTATATTAAGTAATTTTGTATGTTTACTTAAAGCATATTTTAATTTTCATTTATAAATATTTTGCTTATATTTTAATTTTTGTTTATTTAGTTTTTTGTGTTTTATGTTTACTTACAATGAATAGACGCATTTTGCTTTTTAAAGTTTTTAAAGCTGCTTCGCTTGTCCTTGGCCAATATCCTTGAACTGCGAACGAGACAAAATTCACGCTTGTTATCACGCGTAGACACAACAAGAACGAGGAGTAGAATAACGACAATCCTGGCGCATTTTATAATTGAAATTTAATTCGTTTTTTATTGCTTGTTTCACTGTTCAGATTACCACTGCAACAACAACTACAAAGTCACACAACAACACAAAAACACTCACGCACCTTTTTTGCTTTTTAGAACCCAACCAGGCAACGACTGAAGATGAACTGATTTGTGCCCGTGGCCAGCGTGTCGGCTTTATAACATTTCCATTAGCCAAGCGTCAGCAAAGCAAAGCAGCAAAGAAATGCCCAACCTGACCCACGACAGTTGTAAAAGAGAAAGACAGCGAACGACAGAGAGAGAGAGAGAGAGACGAATGAGAAATCAGGTAAGAGAGAATGCTTTAAGAGAAACTCAGCGTTGGGGGCACGTACGCAAAGCTTGCGCCTTGACTAAGCTCTTATCACTTGGCGGGCATCAAAAATCCCGCGCTCTCATTTAACCAACAACGAAAAACCACCCAAAAATTGACATTCATGCATCAGTTTGGCACTTTGTCTGATTAAAATCATGTCTCTATTATGTTAGATGAGCACCAAACTGAATCACGTTTTATTTTGTTTGCCTTTTTTTTCGCAAACACTCTTGGGAACTTGTCGAGGCGTTGACAGCGCCCCTTTTGGCCGCCTCGCAGCCTGCTGCTGACATTGATTAATTAATTGAAAGTTTATTGGCAGCGAGGCAATTACAAGTGTATTGGCAGAACGAAAGACCTAAGACACGAAAGTGTGTGGGAAGCAGAATACTCGAGTTCTATGACAGTTTAGAACATTAAATTGGCTGTTGTGGTGGGCCCCAAGCAAAACGAATTGCCAATTGAAACAAGACATAAGCCTCAACATAAAAGACTTAAGACACGAACTCGATTCAATTGAACAACTCAACTTAACTCGCAGCAGCAGCAGCGTAATTGACATGACAAAAAGCGTAAGAAAACGAGAAGAAAAAGAAAAGCTAATGAAAAAAAGTCAGCAGCATAAAAAATGATATTTAAATTTAGCCTACTTCACTTGAGCTTGAGAACTCGTTAGAAAGTTTAAAGTCCTCAGTCCAATGCGCCCTTAATCTCAATTTCAATTGAATTAAATGTAAGTTCTTGGGTTTCGCTTAGCTTTGCTATTTTTTTATTTTGCATTTCAGTTTTTAATCTCTAAAGCAGCTTCGCAACTTGAGAACGCTCGGTTTTTAGTGACCCTTGCTACCGTGTACTCTGGGAGGTTCAACTCGTTGTAGTCGAAACAGCAAATCAATAAGATTACCTACAAGATTTATGGTTTCAACTGGTCATCATGCGCTGGGCCGCATACTAAGTGTAGAGCAGAAATTCCAAAATAAAACACACGAAGCAGGCAGCAGGCACACTTTGAATGGCATTAATTGAAAGTCGACAAATCGATGCAACAACAATCGAATCAAGTAGGCACAAGCCTAGCTTCGTTCAGTTACAGAAGTGGAAACCGAAACCTTGAAACCTATTTTTATATATAAATAACCGACTGAGCAACAACAACAAACATACACGGAACTGGGACTGAGTTTGGTGATGGTGATGGTGATGTTGCTCTTGATGGCTGATTTAGCCTCCATGCCTGTGACCTTCACTGAGTGCATCAGGAACAGCATCAGCAGCAGACTTAACTTAAACCGTTGTTTAAGGCACATAACTGGATCTCCCGACCGTTCCCTCACTCAAAACACTGATATTCTGTTATGTTCTTGTTCTGCTCTTTTTTTTTGCCCCTCATAATAAATGTTATTTGCGGTTAATGCCAGGCATTACTTATGCAATTATGCCAACCCAATTATGCAGCTGCTTACCTCAGCTATCCAGCAACTCAGTTGTATTCCCAAGCGTGAGGCGCTAGACAAATAGTAGAGTATCTTGGCTGAGAAATTGCCCCTGAGAATGAGCCTAAAAAGCGTCCAATTGATGTCAAAAGTTTAGTTTAAAATGCACTTACAAAGAGTTATGCGAGTGTTTAATAAAGTACGTAACTATATTGACAGCTTTTTCTACTTACAATTCAGTGATAGAGTTCATTAATATTCATTAAATCAGAACGTATTTTGTATCAGTTTCTTATATTAGTTCGATCAAGTACGTGTAGGAATATGTACTTAAGATATTGTGTATAACTGGTTGGATTGTGGAGCCCATTAAAATGCCATTAATTTAAATTTAATCGGCATTTTATTGCTTTAAAAACATTGCATGGATTCTTTGCTGTGTTTTTGTGTTCAGTGAAAAGATGAGTCAAAATGATAGCATGCATTTACTTAATGTATATTAAGCTGTAAAGATGCTAAAGATTTTCCACTGTATGAATATAAATTTAATTCCAATAAATAGTATTGATTATTTTCATTGTTTTTTTTCATTTTATGTATGGCACAGATAAGGCAATAGGAAGAATTGGATAGGGATTAGATATTAATAAGATGTTGAGGAGTTCTTCTAAAAAAACATTTATCAAAATTATTGTGAATATTTGTTAATAAATAGCAAGTATTTTGTCTTATTACTTACGATAATGAATAAGATATAATAGCAATATTATTCAAGCAGTTGAAGTCTATATAGAAATGTCTTGCCTTCCTTTTCCTTACTTGAAATCTAAACAATGTCAATCGATATTACTTCAATGTTCAACACGAATTTTGAGAAACTCAATATTATTATTATGTGAGAAAATGTCTTCTACGACAAATTGAGTCTACCTTTCAGAGCCTACAACTTTATCATCCATTCAGCTTCTGGTATGCACATTTTTGTTAAATTGAGGTTTTTATAATAACGAATAATTTCATAATAAATACAATTTGAGAAACTTTACTGAAAAATATTAATCAATCTGAAAAAAGTTGTAGTTAGTTGATGTAATTTTATAGATTTATGTACATATATTTTCTTTTATCATATTTATTATAGTAGCTGTTAATGTTACAATATTAATTATTCTTTTCCTGATTGTTTTTTTATCATATTATTCATTGTATAGATATTGAAACAATACAAATAAAGAATGTAATCTTCTTCTGGCCTTTTCAGCTGTTAGCGTATTCTCGTCTTCGTATTGCCCTAGCTAACTGTTCTGCTTTCGATATCTGGCTCGGAAGAGCGTCTCAAAGAAAGTTGTCAACTGGTTGAAACGGCATTTAAAATGAAAACTTCTGAAGTGAATTTTATAGCCTACAATTTAATTACAAAGAGTGAAAACCTTGTTTTATTTCTTGACCAGCCTCGAAAATAGCTAAAAAAAAAACAAAAAATTGTTGCAGCAATCATTTGAATATAGTTTTTTTTTTGCTATGGCAATAAAAATATTGTTTATGTTTTGAATTTGGGCATTTTGTTGTTGTTGTTAATATTACTTGTTGTTGTACTTGTTTTTTGAGTTTTGGCTTTTTTGGTTTTTGACACATTTTCTTATTTAGGCCACGTGAGTGTGGCCAAGGCTTCGCGTTTCGTTTCATTCCGTTCGATACGAAATTATTTGGCAAGTTCGCGCACGCAGCGCACATTTCAAATTTTAAACGCGCGCCCTCGCAGTCAACAACAGCAACAACAGCAACAATAACAACAATAGCTACAACAAAGACAAAGACAAAATTGAAGAAGTTGCCTCCATTTGACTCGGATGCACCTGCCGAACAGCATAACAAATTTTTGTTTTTGCTCGATTTGTAAATTTGTTGTTGCTGCTTTAATTTGAGTTGGTCAGTCCCGTTGAGCCCATTTAATGTTCCGCAAATCAATTAAGGCATTATAAAATACATAAATCGTTCAAATTATTGGGCCAAAGCACGCGCCACTCGCTCATTCAGTAGCCGCATATTTGTGTTCGAATTAGATTTATTGGGCAATCCTCGCTTAGCTGGTTATGCTTCAAATACTTCAAGTGCTCTTCCTATTTCACATTGCTCAAAACTTGTGTCAAACTTGAAACTCTATGAATTCCCTTGAGCATTTGCATTTGCATTTGCACTTTGTCCCTGGCAGTGTGAAGACATTCACTTCCCATGCACATTTTTTATGGGCTTTTAATAGTCTCCAACTTTTGTGGGGAATCTGATTTTTTTTTTTGGCTTTTTTTCAATTTGTTTAATACAATTTATTTTACGTGAAGGTATGCTTCTTATTTTTGAAACTAAGCTAAAACAACTTGTAGTCAAAGAAATGTTAAGTTGAGAATATTACTTTCTCTTATTGCAAAAACTTAGAAAATTTAATTTAATGTGACTTTTCAATGACCATTTGAAGGCCTATTTAATGACATTTGTCAATTTATTTTAACTTTATGATGCTAAAATAAAAGTTACTTTATTTAACTTATTTTGGAAAATTGATGTACAATTTGATTCTACAGGAATTTGCCCTAAACAAGTAAGAAAGCTTCAGACGAGTGTCCTCGACTGTGAAGCACTCGCTAATCCATTTTAAGCAACAGCAAAACAGAACAGTAATATTCAAAAAGTATACCAAATTAATATACCGGAAAATACTAAAATATACCCAATTCTATATTTGGTATACTATTATGTTCAAAATATACTTCTATGGTATATTTTATATATATAAGATTGTCATCCTAGATTTCTACCCTATGGGTATACTCGTATTTCTCTGTTATATAGTTTGTTGATTAGGGTTTAATTTTAAGGTACTTTATTTCAACATATTTTTGAATAAAGTTAACACTTATTTTCTCACAAGCTCAAACAAAATAAGCTGTTTTGAATGGTATTTCATTGAAAACTTATTCGTACTGCAAATGCTGCGTTGGCTTGGCCAAATTTCCTCCCATCACCACGAATCCCAATGCCTGCGCCCGCCTTGTAGCTCAGCTCATGGTAGCCCGCATCATCGTAGTAGGAATACTTGCCCAAAACATGACCCGCTGCATCCGTGTGCTGAGTGTGCGTCATTTGTGGCGTATTCAGGTTGATATTGTAGCTTGGTTGACTGCTAGCCACGGTTGGTGTCGCAATTGGAGCTGCAATTGATGCTGCATGTGTTGCTGCAATTGGAGCTGCAATAAGTGCTGCTTGTGGGGCTGCACTGATCACTTGTTGTGCTGGTGGTGTCCAGCCCCATTGATGACGCCTTGAGTTGCCTGCTCCCAAATTCCTGGCAACTGTATAAGGCCAAATCTGTTGCTGAGGAAGCTGCTCGTAGTTGGGCGACAGTTGATGATGAGCACTTCCTCGCTCGTCTGTGTTGTACTCATAGTGCTGACCATTGAACTCCATGTAGACATGTGCAGCGGACACCAACTGCCGGAAGCAGCAACAGCAGGAGAAGGCGACAAACCAGAGCAGCAACGAGTAACACTTCATCTTGCAGACTGAAGCGGTAGTTTCTCACGTTATCAGTTTTATAGGGAAACCAAAGGCGACCACAAGTAAAACATGCCACTTGCAGCATATTGAATAACTGCAACTTTGTTTTGTACCAGGCAGTTAAGGGGTAGAAGTGTTTGATGGGATTTAAGTTATATTTTAACCGATTTTCAACAGTTTGTACTTGTTGAAATTCTGAAATCGATGCTGTTATGTATGTTCCATCCATTCATTTTATCAACTAGATCTCATTAGTCTATAATAATAATACAAATATTTTGACCCTTCTGTCGTATTTTGAGTTGATTTAAAATTGTTTTCTGCGCTACACTGCTGTCTAAAAAATGTAGCAATGTAGAATTTATAACAACAAGTTAATTTTAGAATATTGATCTCCTTATAAAAGATTTTCCTATGAACTTTAATGAGTAATTTATGGTAATAGAAGTTTGAGTTATGAACAACCCAAAAATATGGTTGATAATCAATCAATTAGTAAACTAACTCTTCCTTTGGGATGTGGGCTGATAAGTCAGGCAGTTAATCAGTCAATCATATAGGATAATCAATTTTATTCATTCACGATTTCAATTTTAAGGTCATAGACAAAAGCACGTCCGTAGTCTACTAATTATTATTATTATGTGTAGGAAAACGATCCCACTGAATCTTTTGTGTCCCCTTCTGAGCACAGTTACTTGATCAACCTAACTACTTGTATGAATTTAAAAATATTTTTCGGTTTCAGGCTTGCTTTGGTATCCATTTCGAGAATATGTTTCCTTAGAACTCTACTTAGGTCACTTCTCATTTTGCACTCCAATATTATCTATGATTTATATCGGGTATCCCCACGTCGAACATGATCGAATGCACTTTTGTTACATGATTAATACACTCGTGTATTTGGCATAAATACTGTTACAATTGAGCAGAGGTTAACCGCAGCCGGTTAACCCCGTTAAGAGTCGCTTACAACTAGACACTTATGGACTACGAACTACAACTACCAAGTGTAAGGGTGTTGCTCAGCTCTAATGCTCCCTGGAGGCGCTCAGCTCGGCAATCTCGTCCTGACGCAACGCCTCCGATGGCGACAAGTTGACACGTCCGCCGAGTGGCACCAGATCGATGTTCTGCACATGGGCGCGCACACTTTGTCCCGGCGGCAGTCCCACATACCATTTGCCCACATTGCGGATGACCGTAGAGTCGCGATGTCTCTGCACCCACTCGCGATCCCTGTCGATCTCCAGTATGCGATGATTGGCGGTGACCAACGGTGGCAGCGAACTGCCCACATCGTCATCGTTCAGATTGTAGTTGTCTCCTGGTCCGCTGCCGCTGCTGCTGCCGCCTCCGGTTGGTGGCAAGTAGCCGCTCTCTGAGGAGCCGCCGTCACCGCTGAAGCGATTGCGATTCCTCGAGCCGCTGGCATTGAGACCGGTTGAGCCACCGCGGTTTCTGTTGCCCGAGGAGCCTCCTCCCCTGCTGCCTGACCCAGCGCCTCCTCCTCTGCTTGCCCCTGAACCGTTTCCTCCCCTACTTCCTCCTCCTCCGCCACTGACACCGCCTCTGCTTCCACCACTGGCACCTCCTCCACTTCCGCCACCTCCACCTCCACTTCCTCCTCCTCCTCCGCTTCCACCCCCATACCTTGTTCTGCCTCTTTGCCCTCCGCCCGCTGCATAACCCCTTCGATCTTCCTTGCCACGCGAGGCAGTAGCGCTGCCCCCTGAGCTTCCACTTAACTCAAAATCTTCATCATTGCCAGCTCCATTCCCATCACCGTTTCCATTTCCTAAGTCATTATCTTCTTCACCCACATCATCGCCGGCTGCAGCTGCGTCTTCATCTCTGCCACCGCCCGCTGGCCTCAAGTAATCCTTGCCACCAGTGCGTCCCCTGCCCCCTGTAGCTCCTCCAGCGCCACCCGCTCCACTTGGCCCAGAGCCAGCACCAGAGGCAGAGGATGCACCACCTCCACTACCAGCTCCACTTACGCCACCTAAACCTCCACCTGCTCCTCTACCAAAGTCATTGGCCAATCGGAAATCCGTGTCACTCAAGCGAAAGTCTGCCACAGAAGGATTTATGTGCGTTCCTGGACCCACACGATTGTGGACCACGCGATAACCAATCCCGGCACCCGCTATATACTCCACAGTGCGTTGAACGCCTTTGTCATCCAGGAAGGAGTAAGTGCCACGCACCAAACCATCTGGAGCTCGACTCTCGGCTCGTCGATGATCGGGACCAGCTGCGATGAGCTTGTAAGTGCCGCCGGGACCACGTTGCACGGACATTTTGCCGCGTGTCTTAGGATGTGCCTTGTACAGCGGACTGGAGTAGCCAACTATGGCGGGATTGTCGGGCACAGCGTTGGAGATCTCGAAGCCTGTGCCAGCGCCAGCAGCATAGCGTACGCTGTGTCGTTCACCCACATCGTCCACATAGGAGTAGAGACCTGATAACGAGCAAGGAAACTTGAGTAACTTCTTAGTTAAAACTTTAAACTTGCCTCTAATGCGATTGCTGGCATCGTTTTCCTCGCTGCGCGATTGATCCGGCGTGCGGAATTTAAAGCTGTAGGAGGGATCATCGTAGGGATCCGCAAGCGGATCATCGGGACTGCCACGTGGACGTACCGGATACTGAGCCAGGTCCATTTTGCGATGTATCTTCGGTCCATTCACGCGAAAGCTGTGCAATGAGAGGCGAGAGAGATTATAAGGCATAACGAGATAGAGTGTGGGATTAATTAGCTGCTGAGCTGACTAATTGCGGTGGGAAAGTTGCTGTGGAGATTGGGTAACTGCGGATACTGTCGACTGCTAAAATCGCTCGCCAGCTGACAGCACAATTTTAATGCTATCTGATGATCTCGCACGTCATTGCCTCATCTCAAGTACTTCTATTCCTTCATTTGGAGAAAACTTTAATCTATTGTGTTTGACTGTGGGATACCCGAAGTTGACGAGGTATTTTTAATATACATTGTTATGTATAAATTTTCAACTTACAATGGCAATTAATTTATTTGATTGGAAGCTGCAGAATTGGTCGTGGTCAAGTGCTATACAAATTTAATTTACATAACAGAATATTATAAGCAAATTTGTTTGCTCGATCTCAGATAGTTTTCAAGATTTGTGTGTTTAAATAGATGGACAGACAGCCAGACGGAATAGTGAAATTTTTCTTCCTTAGCGAACAATTCTATTAAGGGAACCTCTCCTTTAGTCGTAGACTTTTTGGGGGAGTCATTATTATTATACAATTTTTAAATAAAATGTTTTTCTAGTTTGCTATGAAAAATAATACATAAGGATTTTTCTTTCTTCATCTTGTCTTAAATTTTATAACTTCCTTCATATTTACACATTGTTCCTTAGACATTATGCCCTTCTACTCTTCTTTATTTACCGGGTATATTTAAGCGACTTTTTATCTAGTGCTGTGCATCTTAATGAATTTTCCAGCTATACACACACGCAATTTGTTAACAGCTTTGCGTTTTCCCAACTACCGGAGATTGCAACAACAACAACAAAACAACATTCGAAATTGAATCTAATCGAAAACCTAACAGCAACAACAGTAACTACAACGTTTAGGCAATAAAAACAGTTGCTCCCTCAGCTACTTATTTCCCCTCTCTCTCTGTGTCGCTTCGTTTCGCCCTCCTCCCAGATGGCATGTGTTAGAACCGTCTCGACTTCAAGTTTTTGACTGCCAGCCACGCTTCAGTGGCGCTCTGGGCACTTTGGCGCCCCAGCTCTGCCGTAGCGTTGATATATGAGCTCGGCGGAAGACGAACAGATAACTCACTTGGCTACCGCACTTTACTCAACCAGCGTTTTCATTTAAGGGCTTTGCATGCCCTGTAATAATTTAATATGCTTGGGTATGCTTTACATAAAAAGTCTGCTAACTTAATTTTCATGTACATATAGTATCCACGAACATGCAAAACAGTATCTTTTTTGTTAAGTTTTCAGCTACAAAATTTCATTAAAAAAATCTCATTAAAAAGCCCCATTTTTCTTGTAACTCTAAATTGACAAAAGTATGTATTATGGTACGTACTTTCCTCGGTTTTTAAGGAATAATACAAAGTCCTTGCTATATTTAATATTTTATGATATAATTATAAAAAAGGTTCTATGTTTCAATTGACAATTTCCTAACCTAACAAGTTAAAATAGTTATAAATCAATACGACAGTCTTGATCACATTTCAACTTGTTATGCTAAAAATATATTCAGCATATCATAGGGTATTTACTAGTTGGAAAATAAAATGCATCTTCTTTATATACTGAAATTTACTCATAGGAATTTCTGCTTTATAATCTTTAAAGAGTATCCTTCAGGGTATGATAAATATAAAGACAATAAGAGATTGTTGTATCAATGGATGTGAAGTAAATAACTGTCAAATCTCTGTAGCTTATAAGCAATAGATTAATTAGAAATTAATCTGTTTTTTTCTCAACTCATGATTTGCAACCTTCTAGGGCAACTCATAGCCACGAATACTCAATATTACTTGCACATATTTGTTGGCTGCTCCTTCTGCATTACTCACCCACGTGGTCCGGCTGTGTAGACGGTCTCTTCGATTTGGCCGCTCGCTGGACTACGCGAACCATAACGACCTCGCACAACATTGTCTGGAGTGCCGGAGGCGCTATGATAGTAGCCTCCAATGTCATCATTTGCATGTCTATTCCAAAAGTATCCGAAATGTAATTGCGTGTTGGCCATGCGTGTTAGTGTGTGTGCGTTTGTGTGTGTGTTGGGGAAAGAAAGACACATAGAATAACAGTTACTCAGCGAAATGTTTGAGAGAGGAATAGCAAAGCAGCTGCTGCTCCACACTGCGTATACGTATTATTCGCATTGTTGTGCTTGCAAAACGGCGTTAAAAAGGTGTTAAAAAACAAAGCAAAACGGCAAAAGGAGACGAAGCGTGATGAGGGCAAGGTGTAAAATATTGTTGATTAAATGATTGTACATTTTCTTTACGTTGAGCGTCGAAAAAATATGCTTTAATTTGCTATGCCTGAAGGTGCTAACAACTTAAGTGTTTTAAGTGAATCATTAGTTGGAAACCATTGGAAAAATTAATTGATGGCATTGTTGATTAAACATGTAAACTAATTGGGATTTAAAGCTTTGCTAAATTGACGGCATTTAGGGTAAGTTAAGTGAAATAAGCGCTAGCAACTTTTTAAGAAAATTGATTTAATATCAGAAAAAAAGCTAGATTGAGTTCCTTCGAATAGTTAAGCTTTTTCTTATTAGCAACTGTTAAAAAAAAAATCCTATTTAGTTTTAACATTGTTTAACACAAATTTCCATAAATCGAACTTCAAAAATAATTTTAAATATCGTATTTATTAAGTTTAAAATCTTTATGTGATTCCGAAGAAAGGATAATATAAATTAGATTGAGCTCTCTTAATTAGTTAACCCGTTTTTGAAATTGACGATTATGGAGGAAGTCCAGTTTAGTTGAAGCTTTGTTTAACAAGAAAATCTTCGAGATTCAGTTTGAAGGCTGAAGATTTCTAAATTTTTGTTATATCAAACTTATTATTAAATTTAATATCTAGCTCTTAAAAGAATTAAATATTTTTTGACATTTTATAGCAATGAATGTTTCTTTATAACTTGGTTGGCAATATTTTATTAGTTAATTTCAAAATATCACTTTAAATTGCTTTCAAATGTTTATCGAGTCTGTTGAAAATATGTACACAGAGAGAAAAAAATCTAGATTAAAAGGTAATCTACGATTTTTTCGATCTATAGTATTTATTAGCTTTAGGTTAATTTTTAATATATATTGTTTTCATTTTGTTTGTAACAAGTTCTGCTTAGTTAAATCGCACTAGTATATTAACTTTATACCGAAATTGAAAAGATCCATCTGCGTTGATGGTATTGTATTCAATTTCAGCTAGCACAGGATTATGCAGGAAGCCGAGAAAAGCGCACAAAAAGCTAAGCAGACGCAACATTTCCATAGATTTTCCGTAAAGTGGAAAACCAGTTCGAAGCTGAATTTGTAACGAATCGAATCGCCAATTAAACGCGCATCCTGCACAGGCACAAACACAATCGAAACGTAAATCAGTGGACACAGTTTTCGTTAGAGAGTTTTGTTCTTCCAAATGGTTGCAAGATGTTTCGATTGCTTTGGGAACTCGCGACTCCGTGTGGCGGGTGGCAAGAACAACGCGACGTTGACGACTGAATGCGCCAGAGCGTTAGACCTTCGTATTTAAATACGATTCTCAGGCGAGTCAGCGAACGGTAGCCAGGCCAAGCTAGTCTACCAAGCCAAGCCAAGTTCGGTTAGATTCGTTCGGTGGCAAACGGCAAACGGCAGCTGCCACTTGTCTCACCTGACCACCCACCAAAGTGGCAGCCACGAAGATGAAACAACATTTGTGTGCAAATTGCGTTACACGAAACTGAGAAAAAAGAGCGAGATGGAGAGAGAGAGAGAGAGGGAGTGCTGTAAGCGAGGGCGAGAGGTGAGAGAATTTGTTCTAATGATGGACACGCAAGTGTCTAAAGTTGTAGCTAAACTTGCCACTGCCTCTTGCGGTTGCATCTACTTCGGCTGCTGCTATTTGTGCAAGCATTTGCTAACAATGTTAAGAGTCTCCTTGTTCAGTAAATTGCAGCAGCGGGCAACAGGAATAGAAAGAAGTTCGGGAGGCAGGAGTGGAAAAGTCGTGGCTGTTGCTTCTGTTAGTTCTGCAGCTGTCTGTCAATTAGTTGAAGTTGCTCTTTGTCGTGCTGCTGTTGTTGTTGTTTTTTTTTGTTTTTCTGTCGCTGTACTTCTTGTTCTTGTTGCTGCTGGCGACGAGTCGACTTCCTGTTGCAGCCGCATTGTTGACAATTTTCCAACTGCAGTTCAGCGCGTGATCTATGCCAAAACGTTTTCCTTGTGCATTGAACTCTACAAATGTCTACACTGAAAAAAAGGAAGTTAGGGTAATGCATTGCTTTAAATTGATTTTAGTTTTGGATAAAATTTAAATTTACATATTTTAAACATAATACCACGCTAAGTTTAACTCTTTTGAGTAGTTTTTTCCATTATAAATTTGGTATTTATAAAACAAAATAATACATGTAGCTTACTCGAATTTATAAATAGAAAAAAGTGCTTCAATCAGAAATTGTACTTTACTTATACATGTACTATTAATTTATAAAATATATAAATAATTGTTTTCATGATAAATGTATGTCTAGAGAAAAGGTTTTTTTCCTGCACTTTATTAAGTTGTGGATTTCCACACAATATTTTTTTTTGTAATATTATATTAAATTTTCTTTATTTCTTCGTTATCTAAAAATCGTATACTATGCTTCCTACATTTTTCTTAATTATTTCCACTGAAGTGAAATATTTCTGCACTCTTTTATGTTATAGAAAACACAATCCCATACTCAAATTCATTTTCTATTTTTCTTGTAAATTTTAAGATTAACACTTATAAAATTTATTTTTGATTAATTTGAATTAATAGAGAAAAATATATTTTTTAGACTTCCTTCCCGTAAGTCTATTCAATGGTCTTATCGATTATACAAATTATTCTTTTATTCATCCATACAGAAAAATCCATTTTGTAGACTTCCTTCCCATTAGTATTTAATTGTTTTCATACTTCTTTGATAGATTAATTTATTTTGTATTGTTTCAATATCCTCTATTTCCATCGCTGTTGCTTTCGTTCAGTGTAAGCGTAGGCAATTTTCAATATGACACGCCCACTTTGATAGTCAACGGGCACCGTTAGAGTTGCCCGTCATCTTTTCGTGTACTCGTCTATTATAAATTTGTTTTGGCCCGAGTCTAGGTCAGTGTCTTAGCTGCAATTTGCGTCTTGGCCTGGCTTGGTCTGGCGTTGCCGCAGCATGTTGAAATTAAAGGCAATTACGCCGCGTGCAAAGCCAACAGTATAGAGTACAGATCGTATAGTATAGTATAGTACAGGAAGAGTTGGTATACGAGTAGATAGCTTTTGAAGATACTAACACACACCCGCCACAATTTCCGCCTAGGATGTGCCAAAAGTTTTCCAACCAACCTTTTTTAATGAGCATAATTAGCGAGCGGGTGGAAGAACGAACTATGCATAGAGCCATCCACAGCTAGACTCACAGCACAGTTATTGGCCATTGTTCTCGGTCCTACAATGAACTAATGAAAATATGTCAAAAATTTTGATTAGAACTTGCGGTGGTAACGTGACACGAGCAATAAAGATGAAATATAGATTTTTTAAGCAATCTGTAAAAAATGCTAGCATATACTTTAATTTATCAAAAATACTATATTGAATTAGTCAATAGAGTATGTTAATATATAACATAACATAAAAATATTGATGTCTTAAATAAGTTACTTATATAATACTTGAATTAGTAATTAAAGTAAAGTACTTAGTAAATAGTTTATGTTAAAATTTGATAAAAATATTGATTTCTTGAAAAATTAACTTCTTTTTCATAACAAAGATTAATATAATTTATAATTGTGGTACTTAAAAACTTACATTTTTAAAACGCTAATTACTTATTGCCAAATAATATGAAATTTTCGTTTTAAATAATTAAATTATTAATATCCCAAAAAAAGATTCTTTTTATAATTACATTGAATAAATATTAAGTTTTTCACTTACTAGATAGTCAAAGACTGCTTTTCTATTATATTCTCTCAACATATCGCCTTTAATTTCGTGTCACGCGCTCAGTTACAGTTGTGAACTAAATCACATAGAGGGCGCCGCTAGAATGAAAGACTTAAGGCACGAACTTGGGATCGCTTGGCTGCGTTTTGTGCGTCGAACAAGTCATGATGATTTACTGACCCACAAGTACTTTACTGGTTTATGACTGCCGCATAGTATACATATGATAATCTTGATTATAGTTTAGTTTAGTTTAATATGTAGATTTATTAGTATTTTGAGTTGTACGTGAAAAGCAATGCGGAAGACTTTTTGCGCCTTTTGCCATTTATTGACCAATTGTGCAGTCAATTGGAGCAGCTCAAGATGAAGCGCAGTTTCGTTGAACGCTTCTCAATTACACTTTGGTTTAGGGTTGTCGCATTGACATTGGAATTGAAACAGAGACGCCACTGTATACAGTTTACTCTTTACAGTTATGCTGTGTGTGTTAATAACCGTAAGGACAAGTTTGGAGTTTGGAGGCAACTGCACGCATGGGAAATGTGCAACCAGTTGTTTGCAGTATTATTGCTGCACTTACAAGTATGTGCATACATAGATAGCCAGCTGTTGCAGTTTTGCCATTGAACCACATACCCATAGAGCAAAACTGGAAATTCATATGCGTTTTCACTGACAATGCTAACGTTTAAGCTGCTGTTGTTGGTGTTGCAGTTTGCTGTTACTGGAGAGGAAGGCCAAATGCCGGCAATCCTGCCATTTGCCAGTTGCCAGTTGGAAAGTGAAAATGCTTTCGTTTTCATTTGCAAATAGTTTTGCGTTCGGCATTCAATTGACAGCGGTTGGCCAACAAGGTTGAGCGCATCCATCCAAACGCAAACGCGGTGTTAGAGCATGAAGATTATACAATTATTGCACATCGTGTGTGTTATCACATCCATCGATGCCCACGGCTACATCATACGCTATGAGATGAAGAAAGCCCGTTGCTTGAATCCGCCACGCACCGCCAGACGCGTGGAGTCCGTGATCGGAGAGTGTCAAGAGGAGGTCAAGAACAAGCTGGTAACTGGTAAGTTTACCCAGAGATGACACATACAAAGTTCTTCAAAAAATACTAATATAAAGGTCTAAAGAGATTGAAGTTAGCTAAGATAATTGGCCATTAAAATCTTTAGTCTATAATCCTTTTGAGTTAATCAAAACGTTTGCATTATATTTGAGTTGCAAAGTTGTGGCGATAAGGTTCTACTATTGAATTGAAAAATTGCTAACTCTACACTAAAGTAAATTAGTTTATGCATATAAAATGGAATAAACTGAAATTAATTTCATAATTGTTGATTTCAGTAAAATTTTCGCTACTTCGAAAGACATGATTCAAAAGTGTTCTTTTTATCTGAATTTTAATTATGTGATTTTTATTGAATTAGTTAAGTTTCTATACATATATGACTTACCCAAGACTATAAGTATTTTTTAATAGCTAATTTTATTTATTAACTATTAACTATCAACATGTTAAAATTATTTATTTATTTTTATAGACTTCATTTAAAAAAAATAAATAACGACGCTTTGAGGTACTACTTTTGAATAGTAAAATTGCGCATTCTCCACTTAAATCAATAAGTTTGTGAATATAAAAAAAAATAATTATAATACAATGTTCAGAATTGTAGATTACAGAATAATTTACTCTACATCGTATGCCCTAATTTTTTTACGTGATAATTTTTTTAAGTGATAATTTTTTTAAGTGAAGTATCTAAAAATAAGAAAAATATTTCTTTCTATCTGATATATCTGCTTGATAATTTCATTGTAAAGACTATGCTTAACTATTATTAATAATGCAGAGGCCTATGAGATACTCAAGGAGCAGGTGTCGCAGGAGCAGCCGCCGCTTGATCTGCACAGCGATAGCGTGGAGTTAATCGAGTCATTCGACTGGAAACCAGTTCAAGAAGATCCTCTGCTGAAACCTTCGCCCATTGAGCACCCAATCAATGCCACAAATTACGAATACATCATCTACGATGAGCCGGAGCCACGTCGTCGTGTGGCACGTTTGGTGCGCAGTCTTAAGCGATTGGATGTGGCCAGCGCAGGGATTTATCATCCGACTCTTGTGCCACTCGAGGATAAACGCATCGCTGGGGTAAGTTAAGGATGTGTCTAAGTGAATGCATTTCATCCATAAAGCGCACTCTTAATGAACATGCAACTCGTGGTGTGCAACTTGCAACGTGTGCAATTAAGTTCAATGGCAGCTCGCAGTGGCAACGGACGCGCAGTGTCGACTTTGGTTGGATCTGATGCCACATTGCCATTGATTTGGCGTGCAATTACAATGCAACCTCCAGCCACAGTCTCTCTCTCTCTCACCGACCCCGCTCCCGCCACCGCCCTAACGCCTTCTATTCATGCTAAAGTCAGGGTTGCCGTTATATTGCCAGACAATTGAAAGAAAAGCGCAATCGTCGCTGGCGTTGCAAATGCAGTTGCATTTTTGTTCACACACAACGCGCTAAATTTTATGGCTGAAAAGTGCATTTTATGGTTGCATTTAATACACATTAGCTGCTTTTTATGCATCAGCAAATTGAATGCTTAGTTAAGAGTATTTTCTGATTCTTCTTGTCGACGATGTTGTGGTTGCTGTTGCTGTTTTTCCAGTGTCTGCTGCACTGCGTCTATGCGAGAAACGACGCCATTGACAAGAATGGCTGGCCAACACTGGACGGCTTGGTGGACTTTTACTCGGAGGGTGTAAACGAGCACGGCTTTTTTATGGCCACATTACGTTCCGTGAATCTCTGTCTGCGTGCCATGTCCAATAAATATCATGTGAATCGCAAGCAAATGCCGCGCAAAGGCGAAAGCTGTGATCTGGCATTTGATGTCTTTGACTGCATATCCGATCAGATAACAGGATATTGCCTGGATCAATATAGTAGATATTAGACAAATGCATTTAATAAAAGTGGTTCTATTTATTTGATTATTGAGAAAAAGTAGTTTTTTATTAATCTATATATGACTAGTAGTAAAGCGACATCTAGCGTCTTAGCTTTGAAACTACTCATTTTAAAGTTTTTTTTATAACCTAAAGCTGATAAAAGATGGCGCCACTGTGCAGTAGTATTTTTCATATATACTGCACAACACATTTGCCAAGCTTTCGAAAACATGCTTTTTAAACACTACTTCGTAGTAAAACACTAATAAATTGCAGATTTGTTTCGCCCTTTTTCATACGAATTATCTTGGTAGATTTTTCAAACCAAGAAAACAAAAGGTTTTTTAAAACTGCCACCGTTGGCGCCAATACAAATATACCTTTTAAGGTGTAGCCAGCTGCAGATTATAGGTGTAGTATATTTTGGTATAACATGACATAAAATAGTACAATTTCAAATTGAGCTTTCGGTCACGCTACTGGTCACATTGGCCCGCGGTTGGAAACGCGAGTTGTTGTTGTTCCAGTTGGAAGCGGAGTGTACGAAAGAAGTAATAATTTTTTGATTATTTAACAAGTGTAAATATAAAAGCTATACAAATCTACAATCTGCTTTGCTGCAATTGTATTGTTGTTACGTATTTGTAGTGCTTCAAGTGCCCCTATAAGTGTACAGATGCATACTGAACAAACCATCAAACGCGTAATTGAGGTCAAATTCGTGGAATAACTATCAAAGTGTAACAAATTGCATAGCGTATTGGGTGAAAACGCGTAACTCTATAAAATAAAGATAAAATCTGAGACTTTTGTGCAATGCTGCAGTCGTTGAAAGCCAATTTTTCCTTGGCCCTCAATGATAGGCCTTATATAATGCAAGTGGGCGTGTTTCCAATGCGCCTGCGCTTGTCAAAATGAAAAAAATAAGAGAAAAATTTAGAAAAGTGAAATTACTGAAATGCGACGACGAAGACGACGGCGGCTGCTGCTGCTTCTGCGGCCGGCCAATCGACGTCACATGTTTCTGTAAATTAGTTGAGGGAAATGAATATTGCAATGATGACGCAATTTTTGCGTTTGCTGCTTTGCCTCTGTCGTTGCCGCGTGTGCTTTTTGTCGTGCCCGCGTGAATCATTCAACATTCATTGGGCTGTTGTTGTTGCTGCTGTGGCTGCGGTTGTCAGCACATTTTATATACAGAAACTTCCACAAGCAATTGTTGTTGCTGCTGCGCATTGCTGTTAAACGGAGACAAGACTCTCTTGACAAGCTGTCAGTGCTCAACAGGTTGCATTCCCTATGATTGGCAAAGTCATGGCCATGGTTTCGCAGACTCCGCTATTATTACTCAGCTCTATTTGCTGCGCTTCAATGAACGCACGCGGTCGGCTCTTAAGCAAGTGTGTGTGTGTGTGTGGGTTTGCACGTGTATGTGTGTGTCTGTGTGAGAGTGGAAGTGTGTCGTCCACTTCTCAACTAAAGTTGTTTTTGCATATGCGTCAAGTCTCCACTAGGGGGCTCGTCTGCTCTCCAAATGCAACTGCAGTTGGTTTGTGTCTCGGCTAAACTATTCTTATTTGAGCGGCATTCACAACGTGGCGCATGTTTGAACTTGAAATTCTTATTGATTAGCTAGCTAAGATATCTACACATGTGCTTCGACTCACATTCATTTGATACCCTGGCACATCGATTCATGCGGATGGAGCGGTATATTTGAAAGGTCCAGTGACCAACTGAGTGACGAATAGTATCGAGTTTTATTTGGGCACGGACTTTGAAATGATTGTAAACAACGTTTAAGGCTGCCTAAAAAACACACACACACACTCACATATCCAGACTTGACGCGACATTTAGATAAGTAAATAACACGATAACAGATTTTTATCAGTTTGCGCTTGGCCCCTTTTCCTGAGTGCGCGCACACATACACGTACATCTGTATCTCACACGGAGCTATCTTTTTCTAATGAGATACATTTTGCTATGTCATGTGCCTTTTTATCGCACATTTTGTTTTCCTAGCGCTCCGGACGTAAACGAAACAACAACAACACCACAAAAAAAAAGGAAAAAGAGAAGCAACAATTCGATTTCTAAAAAATTATATATATTTATTTTTTGTTTTGTGATTTTTCGTTGTCGTTTCACTCTCACAGTCGCAGTCGCTGTCGGGTGGGTAATCTTTCGGCTGCGTTTGCCCCACAACGTTCAGTCGACGCGCAGCACTCAACACGAACAATTCGTTGGGACCGCGTATCTGTCAGATACGACGTGACGTATATACATATATAGTCGGTTCGTTTAGTTATTCGACATTCTCTATTTCGTTTTCGTTTTCAATTTTCTAAGTTATGCATAATTTTTTTATGAGGCCAGTGCAGTGCATAATTTGAACATTTTACGGTTCCACCAAAAGTTGCTTTTGAGACACATTCGCGTTATTGTGATTAACAGCAGATTGAGTTTTAGTTGGAGTTACTTATATACTATATACATATATACAACTACTACCTATACTAATTAGCAGTCTTGTGTTACGCTATCATAATAATATGACAGAATTTTTTCAGCTCTCACGCGAGTTTTGTATTGTTTGATTTTCTGCTATATAAATGCTTGCCGTTATGTAATCTGTTTTCGTAACAGCGGCGCGATGAAAATGTGAAAAACAACAAAATAATTGCAAGAAAAGCGGATAAATAATGGGGGGACAAACATTAGAGCGAGATGCAGCAACCTTGTTGGCAAACTAATTAAATTGAATTATCTGCGTTTTGGTGTTGTAATCAACAACACAGCCAGCGCAGCAACACTTTCAAAAAATATTCAACATTTTAAGTTGACCGCTTGAAACCGGTTTCCAAAATACATTCGTTTTTCTATAACCCACATATCTCTCTCACTCATTTCGAGTGGTTGATCAATGAAAAAGAAGGCCGCCATAGTCGATAGTCATAGAGACAAGCCCATAGCCAGACCTTTACCAGACCATTCCACTATAATTTTTTTTTGCCTTGCTGATAAGCGCATGTGACCTGTTAATGTATTTCATTCGCGTAATTCGAGCAATTGCCACGCCTTGTTTTCCTTCTTTTTTTGTTTTTGCATAGAACATCGATCGAGGGAATTAGATTATAATTTGTTCGCACGCGCTTTGCGATTGCTTATCAGTCGCGAAAAAAAGTAAAGGAAATTTAATTATTAAATTATGATGTGGCATGATTTATTCGAGATGTCTGGGGGCTGGTTGATGGCCTTATCGTTGCGAAACTGGTGTTTAAACCAGGCCAAAACAAGTACTCTCTACACACGACAAATAAAGCAAGGAGATGTTGTTGTTGACCAAGCAAATACACACAAAAAATTGATTAAGTCAGTAGTCAGTCTGACAATTGCGCAGCAAGCACACATAAAAAAAAAGAAGGCAAAAATCCCCCCATATCTCTCTATATATACAAATGTATATAAGTAATATATTCTCAAGCATTTCACCACGGTGCAAATTCTGTTTTTTTTGGCCCACAACCAATTTGACGTCATTTCAAGCGATCGCTGTCACGTGTGTGTGTGTTTTTTTTCGGGTAACTGGGCTCGTTATGGGTCTCGAGTCTAGTCAGCTGTCTAGACTCCATTCTCGAATGCTGTATCTCGCTTGAGATTTTAGATAAATACATATGTATATGTATTTATGCTAATCGGCTGCCTGGCAACTTGTTTTCTTTCGCAATCATCGTTAGTTGCAATCAATTGCTGACTTGTGTTTCTTTTTAATGTGATGACGTAAAAAAAAGATACAGGAAAATGAGTTAGTATGGTTTTGACATTTCTCACTTGTATAACGCAACTGCAATATCTTATCGGGAGGCGTGTTGAAGCTATCAAAGCACTTGTCCAAATACAAATACAAATACAGCTACAACTCAAATTACATTTCGTGTTTGTCAACAATTAAACTATCAGAATTTCCTTATCAATTGCCTTGTCATCTATATAATATTATTTAATAATAATTTTACATCATTTCACAGTTCGATTTTGTAAAGCTACAAAATGCATAGAGCACACACAGCCTTTAGTCTGGCGTTATCGCCGATGGCGCATAAAAACTTTGCCACATGGCTGCTCAACAGCAGCAGCAGTCAAAAGGTAAGACTCTAAAAATATAATCATCCGAATTAGCATGAAACTAATCAATTTGTTTACAAACTTCACAGCTAATCAAGGCAACCGCTGCTGCCGCTGTGCGCACCTACAACTCGGCTGCCGCGGAACCCTTCGCCAATGGCAGCACCGCCACCTACGTGGAGGAGATGTACAACGCCTGGCTGCGTGATCCCAGCTCGGTGCATACTGTAAGTGAAGTGTCTGCCAATGACATGTCGGTCATTCGCCTTCTACCTGCAAGCAGAGCGCAATCATATAAAACGTATTGTTTATCGTTGATTATGACTGAAAATCAAGCGACTTTTTTGGAACACACTCAAATCTCGACGTAGAGTGCTTTAACACTTTTGCAATGTTTGCCTTGAACCAGTCAAAAGCGAGCACTAAAATATTCGACGAGTTTTAAACGCGTGTCTGCAGCTAAATGTTTGCTAAATTTGAAACTAACATAGATTTATTTAGATGAATGCGAAAAACGTGCTTCAAAAGTTATAAATTACAATTGTTTAAGCACAGTTTCGTTTTAGGAAGCTTAAACAGCCATTAACTCAATTAGTAATATGTAAAATATATTATTAAGCACAACTAGTTCCCATTAGAAACCTTTCGCTACTTTTTTAGGCGTAGAATTTCCTTTATATCGAATATAAAATTGCAACTGCGATTGCTTCATAATAATTTAATTGCACTCGTTAAGCAAACTCGTAAAACTGTTTCGATAAAGAAACAGCCATAATTATTAATTCATTGTAATAACGAATACAATTTCTTATTGTAGTAAGATGAGCCAGAGCGACTTCAGGCTAAACAGTAATAATATATTGCTAATATTTTAATTTGCATTTGAAATCTTTTCGCCTTCTAAAGTAGCAGAATTTTTCTTATATCAAAGTAGGAATATTGATTTGGTAGTTGCGAGTGCTTCATAATGATTAAAATACACTCGTTAAGCAAACTTTAAAGTTTACTCTGAAACAATTTGAAATCTTATTCATCAACTCAGTTGCCCATTAAGCCCGCACTTAAATATTTATATTGTCATGTGCACTTTTAATGTGCAGCAGTTCACTTATTTACAAGCATTACTTTTTGAAATTGATTGCAACACGTTTGGTTTGTAGCTTTATTATTACCTCGACTGATGTGCAATGAACTCAACTTTTAACACCTGTTTTTTGTTTTGCAGTCATGGGATGCTTACTTCCGCAGCAACACGTATGTGAGTCCACCAAATTTGGCGCCCGTGCAGGCAAACACGTTGCCATTGACCGCTTTCAATTTGGGAGGCGCTGCGAGCGCTGCACCCGACTCGAAGACCATCGATGATCATCTGGCTGTGCAGGCGATCATTCGCAGCTATCAGGTATGTTTGTGCTGGGTCCATAGTTAGTCCCTCTCCACCCTCCTAAGTTATAGTCCGCCTATTATATAGAGTTGGAAACAGTTGAGATTGCAGCCGCAAAGCGTAATATTTGTTGGCGCTTTTTGTTTTTTCTTTTCGTTATACGTTTTCCCTTATTTTCCTTTTGGTTCGTTTCTCGTTTTTTTTATTTGTGTTACCACATTTAGGTTCTATATTTAATGTTTATGTTTTTTTTGTAGAGAATCGTTTAGAGATGCCCACCTTTCTCCTATCCACAAGTTTTTTCTTTGTGTTTCATTTTGTGTGCATTCTAAAAAGTATCTGAATCGCACACAAACGAGTAGCTTAGAAGTTTTTTTCGTTCCTTTGCTTTTTGTTTAGTAGCAAACGAATTCTAATCCGACCTGCGTTTAATGTTTACACTTTTCCACCTTGCCCCCTTTCCAAGTAAAACTCCCCCATTATTGTAAATGGGAATCATAAAGTAGAGATCATCCACGTAGTTTCATTATCAGTTTTTTTTCGAGTGTAGTTTTTTTGGTTAGGGATTTTCTGTTATGGTCACACTTATTGCATTATTTCCTTGCACCGCCATTTGGTATTTTAATATCTCTCGATGGGTAGTTAGTATACTGCAAGCAAAAACAGAACAACATAATACAATTCTAACAAGCAAACTACAAACTACAACTACAACAAACAACTCTATCTACATACAATCTACTCCAATATATAATATATATATGTATAACATGTGTACGATATAGTCACGTGGTCATTTGGCATCTGATCTGGATCCGCTCGGAATTTTAACACGCGAAAAAACCGTTTGCAAGGATGGCCTTGCACGTCGTGCTAACGAAGATGTGCTCAGGCAGCATTCTGGGTTTTTGTTTGGTAAATTCTTTTTGCAAAACTCAACAACAAACTACTACTACTCCACCATATCTTGTACTCTCCCACATCCTGATCCCAACTTAAAAATGCACCCCATATACTATACAACACCTGCACCACAACCGCAAATAAACAATAAATTGTACAACTTTGTTTTTGAGTGCTTTGAAGCCTATTGATTAACCCCTCATTCGATACCTAACTACAAGCAAAATATCGATCCCAAATTGATCGATATTATTGTGTATAACAATGAAATTCGGAGTTGATGAGGCACAACCTAAAAAAACCTAAAAAAAAAAGAGTCAGGACTTTTTAGAACATAAGTTATAGTCGAGTTCAGTTTTAAATTCCAATTCAAATTCAGTTCAATCATGTTTCTCTCTAACTGTACAACTAAGAGTAAGTAATCCTCGGTGTTTGGCATCCACAAAAATCTAATTACAATAATAATTATCTATATATTTGTTGTCCTCCTAGTGCACTCTAGTCTTTAGTACCACGTTCCAAGTTACAGTTATTTTTCCCCTCTCTAATCCAAAAGAAAAACCAAGTGAAAACTGTCATTTGTTTGTCGCTCTAATGCTGGCTTACTTTTTGTATATCTCTCTGTTCTGTATCTAGCTGTTTTTTGTTTATTATATAATTAATATTATTTCTTATGCTATATTATTTATTAATTTTTTTTTTTTTTTTTCTTCATTTATTTATATATGCTTTCCTAACCACCTCAAAAAAAACAAAAATAATATCGAATTGAAAACTGAAACTGCAATCAAACAATGTTTAAAACAACAAATTCCAAATTCTCTCTCTCTTGTATTATCTGTGTGTGTGTGTAAACGACATTGTTAATATTATTATAATTGTGTAACACAATCACAACAACACCAAAAATTACACAACAACTACAACTACTACTACTACTGACACAATATTAGATTCGAGGACATAATATTGCTCACCTCGATCCACTCGAAATTAATACACCAGAATTGCCTGGCAACTCCTCGACGAAATCCATTTACGCTAATTTCAGTTTTGGTAAGTAAGCTTAGAGACGGTCCCCAAAACACCTCCCAAAACACTTTCCTACCACACTATACGAAACACCCAAAATTCATTATAATTTGTTCGACTTAACTCTTGTGTTTGTTCCGTCTTGTACAATAAAAAATAAAAACTCCCCACACACAAATCAAAAGCAAAACGTTGTGTCTTGTACTTAAGTAATCCCAAAACTTGTACCTTGTATATCCTTTCATGCACACATCCAAAAAATAAAATTAAAAATCAAATTCGAAAAAATTACCCTCAAAAAAATATAAAAACTATCAAAATCAGAACCAAGTAAATATATACCTTTACTCTATATATGTAAATATATTAATAATTTAAATATATATTGCTCAGTTTCAATGTTATATACTTGACCTTTTGTATTGTAAACAAAAAACTATTGTTATATTTTTTCATTACAGTATTTTTCATATAATTTCATAAGTTCATGATTAGATTTGTTTGCATGTCGTCAACATATGATTAAAGCTGACTTTTGATCAGGCATCAACAGAATCAACAAATTATCGTATCATCTAAGGCATGCACCAAGTACCAAGTGTTGTATAGTTTCTATATATAACTACTATATATATACGATGTCTAGGACAGATCAGCATGTGTCTGTGACAAAACTTTTTGCAGACAACAAAATCATTACACTCCGAATTTCAAAACCAAAATCCACATTTGCCGCCTACAAAACTAAACTTAAAAACTAATCACAGCATCACTTAACAACAAGCACTAACTAGTATGATTTACTAATATGCCACTATATATATTCCCAACCACAATCGCATTTCCAATAAACAAAAACAGGCGAACAAGACATGGAACGTCAATTCAAGCTGCCCAGCACCACATTTATTGGCGGTGATGAGGCTTCGTTGCCACTGAAGTGAGTATGAGGATTATTATATTCCTTTCACATTACTAAAGTTTCTTTTCTATTCTCTTAGGGAAATCCTCAACCGTTTGGAGAACGTCTACTGCAACAAGATTGGCGTTGAGTTCATGTTCATCAACTCGTTGGAGCAGTGCAACTGGATTCGCAAGCGATTCGAGACTCCCGGCGTTCTCAACTTCTCGCCCGAGGAGAAGCGTCTGATTTTGGCCCGTTTGACACGTGCCACCGGTTTTGAGGCCTTCTTGGCCAAGAAATACTCGTCGGAGAAGCGTTTCGGTCTGGAGGGTTGTGAGATCATGATTCCCGCCTTGAAGGAGATCATTGATGTGTCCACCGAACTGGGCGTTGAGTCCGTTATTATGGGCATGCCACATCGTGGTCGCCTCAACACTTTGGCCAACGTCTGCCGCAAACCCTTGAACCAGATCTTCACTCAATTCGCTGGCCTCGAGGCCGCTGATGATGTGAGTGTCGAAACGAGAACTACTCGAAAGTACAACTAATTAATTTGTAATCTTATCGCAGGGCTCTGGTGATGTCAAGTACCATTTGGGTACATACATTGAGCGTTTGAACCGCGTCACAAACAAGAACATTCGCCTTGCGGTTGTGGCCAATCCCTCGCATTTGGAGGCCGTCGATCCCGTTGTCCAGGGCAAGACACGCGCCGAGCAATTCTATCGCGGCGATCAGGAGGGCAAGAAGGTTATGTCCATACTCATTCACGGCGATGCCGCCTTCTGCGGCCAAGGTGTTGTCTACGAAACGATGCACTTGTCGGATCTGCCCGACTACACCACCCACGGCACCATTCACGTGGTGGCCAACAACCAAATTGGCTTCACCACCGATCCACGTTTCTCGCGCTCCTCGCCCTACTGCACAGACGTCGCTCGCGTCGTCAACGCTCCCATTTTCCACGTCAACGCCGATGATCCAGAGGCTGTGATGCATGTGTGCAAGGTGGCTGCTGAGTGGCGTGCCACTTTCCACAAGGATTGTGTCATTGATTTGGTCGGCTATCGTCGCAACGGTCACAACGAGATTGATGAGCCCATGTTCACGCAACCCCTGATGTACCAGAAGATTCGCAAGCACAAGAACTGCTTGGATCTGTATGCTGATAAACTGATTGCCGAGGGCACCGTTACCGGTGAGGAGGTCAAGTCTGTGGCCGCCAAGTACGAGAACATTTGCGAGGAGGCCTTTGCGCTGGCCAAGACCGAGACGCACGTCAAGTACAAGGACTGGTTGGACTCGCCCTGGTCTGGTTTCTTTGAGGGCAAGGACCCATTGAAGGTGGCGCCCACTGGTGTTAAGGAGGAGACACTGATTCACATTGGCAACCGTTTCTCGTCGCCACCACCCAACGCTGCTGAATTCGTTATCCACAAGTGAGTCACGCATTGTTTAGAGTTACGTATTCTGTATTGATAAACCTTTCTTTCTCCTCCTTTCTCAGGGGTTTGATGCGTGTTCTGGCCGCTCGCAAGACCATGGTTGATGAGAAGATCGCCGATTGGGCTTTGGGCGAGGCCATGGCCTTTGGCTCGCTGCTCAAGGAGGGCATTCACGTGCGTCTCTCCGGTCAGGATGTCGAGCGTGGCACATTCTCGCATCGTCATCACGTGCTTCACCACCAGCTGGTCGACAAGGCCACATACAACTCGCTGCAGCACATGTATCCCGATCAGGCTCCCTACTCCGTGTCGAACAGTTCGCTGTCCGAGTACGCTGTCCTGGGCTTTGAGCACGGCTATTCGATGACCAACCCCAATGCCTTGGTGTTGTGGGAGGCGCAGTTCGGTGATTTCAGCAACACCGCACAGTCGATCATCGATCAGTTCATCTCCAGCGGCCAGTCGAAATGGGTGCGTCAATCCGGTTTGGTTATGTTGTTGCCCCACGGTATGGAGGGCATGGGACCTGAGCACTCGTCGTGCCGCGTTGAGCGTTTCCTGCAAATGAGCAGCGATGATCCCGACTACTTCCCACCCGAGTCGGATGAGTTTGCCATCAGGCAGCTGCATGATATCAACTGGATTGTGGCCAATTGCACAACGCCAGCGAATTACTATCACATCTTGCGTCGCCAGATTGCTTTGCCCTTCCGCAAACCTTTGATCTTGTGCACACCCAAATCGCTGTTGCGTCACCCGGAGGCCAAGTCGCCGTTCAGCGAGATGAGCGAGGGCAGCGAGTTCCAGCGCATCATCCCCGATCGCGGACCAGCTGGCGAGAATCCCAGCAACGTGAAGAAGGTTGTCTTCTGCACGGGTCGCGTCTACTACGATCTGACCAAGACGCGTGCCGACAAGCAGCTGGAGAAGGATATTGCCATCGTGCGTGTGGAGCAGGTGCGTTATGGAAATGGAATTCAATTCAATTAGCATTTTAATTAATCTCTGTTTGTTGCCCTTTAGGTATCTCCCTTCCCCTTCGATCTGGTCAAGGAGCAGGCCAATTTGTACAAGAACGCTGACCTCGTCTGGTCCCAGGAGGAGCACAAGAACCAGGGCTGCTGGTCGTATGTGCAGCCACGTTTCCTCACCGCGCTGAACCACAGCCGTGACATCAGGTACGTGCTAATGTTAAGTGCTCCATCAGCCACTGCTGCAGCTCCATGATGAAAAAGTGAAAAACACCCCCCAAACTTGCGCACTCTCTGTCTTTACTCTTCTCTTAATCTCTTACCCTTCTCTATATCTGTATTTGGGTTTCTTCTGGTTTAATTTCTATATATATATATATATATATATTTATTTTTCGTTCACTCTCCGCCTGCACTCGGCACACTTTCTTTTAGTCTATTTCACTTAGGCACTATTTATATTGTATATTTCTCTCTTCAATCTTTTGTATATTTTGATTTGATTTGGTTTCTCTAGTTTGGCCTTAATACCACATTTGTTTTTAATCTTTGCACTCTCATCGCACTCTGCACTCATCATTGCCTTTAGCTAATCCTTTTTCCAGCTTTTACTAATTATTATTTAAGAACTGTAGCGTGCCCCCAAAAAGTATCTCTCTCTTCTATTCTATTCTATTCTCTTCTCTCCGACTGTCTACTCTATCTCTAGTCTTAGTTCTAGCCGAGAGACAACACACTCTCTCTCTCTTAAAAGATCTCTATAAAAATCTCTCTACACACACTCAGACACAATTACATTCAAAACACAAATGACGCATGTCTCATAGGCATTCCACAAAAAACGAAAACTCCAAAAATTCAAAAAGTGCATTTTGCAGTTCATCAACGAAAATTGGCTTTACACACACTTCACACACACACACACTGACAGACTGACATACACACACGACAATACACACACACATATACACACTCGTATCATTGTTATTATTTGCATGGCTTCTTAATGATCATTTGTTGATTTTATCTCAAAAAGAAAAAATGAAATGAAAATACTTTTGATTATTTTCTTTTGTACTAATGAAGATTGTTTAAAAAGTGCAAGAAAACAGAATGTTATGTTATGTTCCTTGAATTCCCGACTCTTGTTCCCAGTGATATATATATGTATATGTATTATTTGTACAATCGGCGAATCAGCAAAAACAAACAAAATTGAAAAATCGTAATATCCAACTTGTCCACTCTCTCTCTCTTTCTCTCTCTCTGTGTATGTGTTATTGTTACAGCCAAAGCGATGAACAATCCACCTTCTCCAATACAACTACTACTACTACCACTGATAATACGAATACTAATCAAGATACCGATTCCGAAACTGATTCCGATCAAAAATCGAAACCCTGGCTAAGTCGCATGTTTGCCTCGAATAAAAGTGACAGTGCAACAACCGGTGGCAGTGCTGCAACTGCAACTGCAACTGGCGAGTTTAATGCCGCCAAGCATTTCGATTTAAAGAATGTACGCCACGATTTCAATAGGCCCGCGGGCGTCGCGGCCGCTCCGGGCGTGCGCCATGCAAAAACCGGACGTAAAATTAGGTGAGAGGGCCCAAAAAGCAAACAACAAAATACTCTACTCTGCATACTCGATGCGCGTCAAAAATACTTGAACTCTCTCTCTCTCTCTCTCTCTATATACCTCTGAAACTCTCTTGAAAAAACTGTCTCTTTACCCACCTAACTTACTTAACTATCAGCAATTAATAACTACAATATAAATTAACCAAACAAACTCTAAATTAATATTGTAAATTTGTTCAACTCTCTCTCGCAAAACTGTCTATACTTCTCCTCTTTGTTTTTCCCACACATTTTCCATTTGTTTTGTGTTCTATTTTTACTTTTTATCACCTAAACTCTTTCCCCCCGCTCTAATACTTTCCAACTCTTTCTAATCTTGTACTGCACACGAGTTTCTTTTCAGTCTTTTGTTTTTGTTTGAAGCACGCGCGTTTTTTTTATTTATTATTTATGTTTGCTATTACGTAACCAACTACCAAACCAATCAGTCCATAATTTCGAATCGTTCTCAGCGTTTTTGCCCACACAAAACTTGTCGTATAACCAAGGCAAAAACAAATCAACATTCTAGTACTCAAGCACATCTCTATACACTGCAATCTACAGAAATTATGAATATAGATATTGCGATATGTCTGCTTAGAAGATATCTGCCCAATTTCTATTGCCCATTTGATTTTGTCAATTCTAAATATTTCAAGGTTTGGGTGTGGTGTGTTGTCATATGTTCTCTCTCTTAATTTAACGGGGATTTCCCTTCGTTCTTGCGATCCCCACACTGGTTGTTGATTTTACGCTACATTTATTTATTGTCTCTACTTATTATCATTTGCCGAAACGTTTATAATACTTTGCGCCTTGGCCTTAACTCTCTCCTATCATTTCATTGAACATGACTCATATGAACTATATGCTAAACAATCTTAACTATATCAACATACTTCTCATAGATAATGTCTAATGTAGTGCACGTTTCTCTAACCAAATCAAATTAGCCAACTTATTGTTATGTGTACTACTCACTTTGCATATGTTTTCGTGAATATTTTTCATGGATGTTTATTAATATTTTCTTTATGATCCTAACTCTCTATAGCTATGCTGGACGCGCCTCCAGCGCCTCGACGGCCACCGGATCGAAGGCCCAGCACATTCGGGAATTGAATGCGCTGTTGAACGATGCGATTTCCACCTAAGGAGAAAAGAAGGGAGAAAACGATCAGCTCAACGGTGTTATGGATGGTTGATGAGTTTTATGAGAAATGAATATTAATTATGATTATATATGAGTATATTTTGTAATAGAAACGTAACGTATGCAGATACGATCTTTGATACGAGTTTTTTCGGACGAAATTGTTAAGTGCATTGTGTGAAAGTAATGAAATGAAAATAATGATGTTAAATATTAGTTTAGTGAAATTGAATGAGCAACAAAAACAAGAACACGAAATTGTTTAGTGTTTTTAAACAATACAATACAACAACAAACACTACAATTCACACACAAAACACCCTCCACTCCCCCCTCTACACTCAAAACTCTAGTAGTTTATAATAATAAAAACAAATACACACTCAAGTAAAGAAATTTCTAAAAAGAAAAACAAAAAAGAATGCGAAAGAAGTAACCTTTTTTTCAAATGAATAAATCACATTTGTAATTTTATTTTATTTTTATGCTTAATATTTATTTTATTGTATTATATATAAATAACTATCTCAACACGAAAAAAAAGAAAGAAAAAACAACTTATGAATGCAACAACAGCGTGTTTTTGTTTGCCTTTGCTTAAGTTATACAATTTTGTTTAAATAAAAAAAGCAACATTTATATACAAAACAACAACACACGAGAGTATACACTTCTATATATATATAATATATATATAGATTGAACTGTGCTTTATAGTCGGTTAAACAAATGGGCGGAACAACAAGAACAAAGTTTTTTATCAGGGATGTTGCGACTGTTTTGCATCGTTTATTTCCAAGGCGTATCAACAATTGTAATATGGAATGCTTTAAGTAATTCGTACTGTATTTTAGAATTTAAAATGAAAACATCAGCAAATCAAAGCGATTGCAATTTTATTTGCCAATTGATGTATGTACGTGCACCACTTGCAGCACTTGTGCTATAATTTACTTATAGTACTTAACTTAAATATTTGCACCCTTGTCTCGCACCAATATATGATATTGAACGTAGAGTGATAATGAACAACTTTAATAAAACTTTTCAACAAAACAAAACAAAAAAAAACTACAACTTATACTATTTTATAAAGAAAAACGTAATACAAATTGAGAGAGCATGTGTGTCGGTTATAACTCAAATTTTACTCTTAATCAAAAAGATAAATTAAAAAAGAACAAAAAAAACAGAACTCTAAGTAGCATGTTTACATAACAGTTAACTAACAAACTGAAACAAAAGTTGAACACCATACGAGTATGTACTATAATAAAAAGCGGATAATGAATAAAATATATATATACAATTAAGCAAACAATAAAACGACTTTGACTCGGTTAAGCTCACTTTAATAAGTATACGCTTAGTACGCCACAACTATAATATATGGAAGATGATAAAACTTGAAAGAAGTGCGACATTTGGCGACGCGAAGATTAAATACTCTACTATCTTAACTTGAATTATTAGCAACAATTTTAATTTAACATTCCATTGAAATCGACTTTAGCTAAGGAAGCTTTTTTTATAGTGCGATTCGACTTGAATTTAATAAGGAATGCGAAAATTGTGGGAATGAATAACCTTTTGAGGAAATACTTTGAAAAGAATCTTTGACTGATTTCTACTTTGCTTTAATTCTTTAAATTTGTAAAACAATATTTTAAATTATAATTTCCCATTTCCCAAAAGTAATAAATAGTCCCGTACAAATGGTCACACTTAAAAGTTGTTCTTCTAAGCTTCCATTTTCCAAGTCGATATTCCATTTTTAGAAGCAGTCTTCGTGCAGTTTTCCACAGGAAGTGACACACTCAGTGAGGTTTTTCGATTTTCACTGTCATTCTATTAGTATTCTGTATGCGGAGCACTTTCACATCACCTTGTTATTGATCCTCTGTTGGCTTTTTGTCTGCCATCTTCCTGTCTGACAACTTGGACAACACAAATTGGGCAAGTAAAACGCTCACTTTTGGCCAATTTTCAAGCTCACACACTCCACACATGGCGAAGGAGGGCGGGAAGAAGCAATCACAGCAATTTCATTGAACATCTTTGAGCGTTTTTACTTTACTTTCTAATGTCCGGCGTAGCATTTCTTGTTTTTATGTGCTGAGCGCAAACGCTGTAGGCGATCCAAAGTCGCTAAACCAGCGAAACGCCATGTAAGTGTAAGTAAATCTATGGCCATATAACGTGTTTTCAATTCTTTTATTTGTTTTGTTTTTTTTTTTTATTTGCGTTGCGTGTTGACTCGAGTTGTTTGCGTCTCTTGTCTGCCAAAAATGGGCACATCCAGTGCGTGTTGCTCGTTTACCGTTTTGCCGAAGAACTTATCCGAAAGCTTTGTGCTCCAACATCAACATGCTAATTGAGCGTAGGACAAGCTCTCGCTTGTCGATTATGAGCAGGCGACAACCGCGCAACTGACCTCAGAACTTTTGCGTAAAAGCTTTAACGCACGATTTACACGTTGAATGATTGACAACTGTGTTTAACCCATTTATTTATGCAATGGCAAAGCGAAGCCCCACGATCCCCATGTTCGATTGCCTTCGTGCGCTCTCTGACCTCCTCGTCGTTTAAAGCTTGCAAGCTTCGGCAACAGTGCACGCTGCTGCTGCGGCTGCTACAGCTTTAGGTTTCAGTTCAGTCTTGTTGTGCCCGCGAACGTGATCGTATAAGAAAGCAATAAAAGCAGTAAACGGATTGTGTGTTCGGATTCGTATTTGTCTACGTCGCCGTGCCTCGCCTCGCTTTGTCGTCACCATTGAGAGTACGGTTTCAATTCTGTTGGTTTTTCTTTTGTTATCGAAACCAATTGGCATTGTGCAACGTGATTGATCGTTCATGTGGCGCTCGCAATTAAAATCAAAAGTGCTCTTAACGCGAAAGTAAAAGTGTGTTTGTATGTTTTTGTGGCGCCACAAAATGTGGCAAGTGCTAGTGCCGCAATGATACCGGCTTTGGGAAAGTGCATGCAAATTCGCAGTTCGCTGCGAATAAAGAAATAAATAAAACGCGTTAATTTACATATCAAAGAAGTCGCTTGTCAATACCCGTTTTATATAATCGTCCATACATTATCACTGAGCTATTGTGTGGCAGAGTGTAAAAGATTATCATCATCATCTACTAATATTATTTAGTGTGGATTTTTATGCGCCAAAGTTGATACAAAACAACGCCAAAATGTAAGTGCAATGCCAATAAATTGATAATAAATGAGCTAAAAAGCTAAACAACTTGGAACTGGTAACTGATAAATGTTGTATAGTTTATAGTATATAGGAAATGTCATTTCCAGTTCCCCAATTGAGTCGAGTGTTCATTTTTATATTGCAGTTGACTCTGATAAAGCTGTAAGAGCTGAATAAGTCTTTCCTCTGTTATCACCCATATGGTTTCTTGAGAACAATATTTATATGCCACTTTTATCGACGCTGTCTGAATCATGCGGATTGTATTTGTTTTTCAGATGTGCTCTGCTCTTTTAATCTGCACTACGTATTCCCATTGCAGTAATCCACACCAGTTACAGTTAGCCACATAAGTATATGCACACAATACAGCGCTACAGATCATTGTTGTTTTTTGCTTGATTTATTAGCTTGTTTGTTTTGTTTGCGCCCTTCTTTCGCAATTTATTGCTGTTAGAAAGCTGCTAAATACAAACAAAGGTTGGTCTCTCTCTCTCTCTCTCTCTCTTTCCCTTCTTCCTTTGCTGAAACTTTCCATGCGCGCGATCTGTTTAGATTTTGTGGTCATTCACTTTCTGCTCTTCGTCTCGTTATCCTCTCTTTTCGCACCTTCCTCCTTTGATATTCCTTCCTTTCAGCGCTTTGCCAGTTGTCATAAGTAATTTACAGCCTCGTCGACTAGCCACTGTTACAGTTGCATATTTATCTACACTCTGCTACAAAATACTTTTTTTTTTCTTGCAGTTTGCACTTCGTCAATATGACTTAACGTAGACAGTTTTACACTTCAAGTGATAAGCGTATCATAGGGGTGGACTATAAATATAAAAAAATAAAAAATACCCACTGCCGTCTATCATGAGTCACTTTGCAATTAAATAGTAATTCTTAAATAGATCCAGAAGTGTCGCGGATAGTTTATGAAGAAAGTATGTCGCATATAATTAACCTTAACCATCAAAAAAGATAAGATATACGGACTCATCAATCAATAATCAAAATTTATATCGAATTCCTTGTCTTATCGTTGGAAAGTGTAAAAAAATTCCTGATTTATTCGATTTTTGAGATGTCTGGAGAACCGAAAATTTGCGTATTTCTTTCATTTCCAATTCATTTTCGATATACTTTACCTTTATTGCTCGCTTAAAATGTGTGTAAACAGTGCCAGAGAATTTTTCGCATACTTGGCTGTACAGTGCTGTAAACAATGTGTGTACACAACGATTTCTTCCTGTCTCATTACACATAATGATATATAGTGCATATGTTTGTAAAAATATGTGTGTGTGGCATTTTTCGCATATGGATACATAAGCCGTAAGACGTAAGTCAACTACTTTAACTGGCCTCCAGATGATGTCTGTAAATGTCAATGTAACTCAATTGTATAAAGACATTTCAAGCAGGCTTCCGTCTTCAATCTACACTAGCTCAGTGTTTAGTTTTGTCAGAGCTGAATTGTGCTGTCTTTTTATCAAGTTCGGCGGACACAGTTGTTGCTAAAATTAGCCATAATGATATAGTTATGTCGTGGTAATTATATATGTTGTAGAAGTAGTACGACATCTGGATCAACACTTTCCATTTTCAACTGTCAGTTTTCATTTTCATCGTGTGATGAAAAAGAGTCTTTGACGAGTGGGAATGGAAGTTGTGTTGAGATCACAGCATCTTTAAGGTTGTCACATCATTTGCATAACGACGATTTATAAACTAACTATGATTGTTTCCAGTGCCACCGCCATCATATAATTTTTGTTTTGTTTTGGCCCAGCGTGGGTGGGCCCAGAGACGTCTAATTGTTCGATATTTACATTGTATCTCTCATGGATGCAGATACTCGTACATAATTTTTGAAGTGGGCGCGCTGACAGTTTTGCTTCGTTTTGACTCAACGCTCTCAATTTGTATTCGATTTCCAAATTGATCTTATGCTAACGATCTAACACGTAACGCCCATACACTGTGCCAAATTACCCAGTTCTAAGCTTCAGTCTGATGGAAATAATTGGATTATGAAATGAAATTGAAATTACGAATACATTTTCACGGAATACGTAAGCCACAAAAGCCATAAGTAATTGCAAAAACGTCACGTCTGAGTATACCGAATGTCAAGATTGAAGTAGAAAAAACAAGAATTTTTAGATAGTGCAGAAATAAAAATTGAAAACATGCAGAAATTCGACTATCTTCAAATGTACATAAGAAATACCCTTGTAGTTGGTTTTTTATTACAAGAGATTGGTTCATTGACATTTTATGAAACTTATAATATTAATATTATAATAATTGATAGAACTGTTTTAATATACATGAAAAAAAAAACAGAATTGTAAAACTATTATTAAAAGTAGACTGATGATAAAATATCTAAAAGCAACTTAAAATTTTAATTATAAATTTTGAAACCACAAAATATATTAATAATTTGGGTTACATTTAACACAAATCGTGAACAAAAATAAGACAAATGATCAGATATTAGCAAAACAGGTCTTTAAAGTAAATAATTTAAAAGCGGAAATACTTTATGCCAAGTGCTAAACCGAATTTCTATCAGATGTGCGCTAAACAGAGTTGAAATTAAATTTGGAATATTTCTACTGCTACCAATCAAGGGCTTTTCCCTTATTTGTCAATACTGGCTTTATATAATAATACACTTGATTAGGTTCTTTCCCGCTTATTTGGAGGCTGTAAAGCGGTGACTTATTTAAGTTAGTCGTGTATGTTTGGTTTTTTTTGTGGTTCGACTCACTGGGCATTCCTGTGGCTGTGACTCATGCGAAGAAAGCCAAGTCAAGTGGTCCACGCTGGCTCTAAAAATGGGGAATGTGAAACCGGTCAAGAGACGCACAGTGCTACACAAAAGTCCACCGCTTACTCACGTGCCTGCAGTTTGCTGCGCTCTCGAATTTTGGATGCCTGGAAAATTATTATTGTTACCAATTGGCAATTGCTGTGCATGGCCAAAGCCGTTCGTCGCGACAGCCAATGAACTTTGTCTGCATGTTTAAAACATTTCACATCAGCAGTTTTGTATATTTTGTTGACAAAACATATATATTTTAGATCTCTAAGTGCGAAAAACACGTCATCGTTTGTGGCCAACTAGTTGCTGACATTTACGGTTGCTCTGAATTATGTATGGCCTGCAAAGTGCTCAAACTAAAATTTATAACTAATCTGTAATCGGACAGCAGCGATCAGTAATCGATTTTTCAGTTGATCACGTACTAATGCTAATCACAGCTGTCATCATTGTGATCATCATTAGCAACTCAGTTCTCATTTCTTGCCAATTTTTTGTGAAATTCCAGTTGACTCTTCGTCTTACCTGCTTGTTATGCATTTGGCGTATTCGCAAAATATCGTGCGACAATGATTTCACATTGTGCTCTCCACGAAATTGTTCAAAGCATTCTATATGGTTCAATGCTGTATAATTTGGCAGCACTCGAAACTGTGTCAAACCTTGTGGGCGATTGAAGATGCCAACGAATTAACTTGGCCCAGAGAGTTCATTCAACGTTTGCTACTTCCAACTATGAGGTCACATGTTGAGATAAACAAAAAACTTTCAGTGACAGATAGTTTCCAATTAATATAAAAGCCTCTTCAAAATATGAATATTCAAGACTGTTACAAAAATATACTTAACTATGAAGATCATCGAACTTTGATCTAATTTGGATTTTATTTAAACATCTTCTAAGTGAAGGCATATTCTGTTTAAAAATTGTAATCCCCTAGTCTTTACTGCGTGCTTATTTTAATATCATCTTCTAGGATGCTTCATTTAATCAGCTTAAAGCTCTTCAATTTATTCACGCGAGCTTTCGCATCGAAAGTGTGCTCACTTTCTTCTTGTTTTGTGTTATTGCGATATAAGTTAACTTTAACCCATTTTAACTGATTAATCACGAATCATCGACACATTGTGCTACGTGGTCAACTCATGTTGCTAATTGAACTCAAATCACGTTTACATTGAGTACTCATAATAAATAGACTCATGGGCAAGGTCGGTTGCTCTGGTGAAAATCCATCAGATGTTGAATTGCAGGCGAAATTTTGGAAAGTCTAGATATTATATTCACTTCCATCTCACAGCTTCTCAACAACGGAGGCGCCCTAATTGCAGGTGCTGTGACGATGACAACGTTGCTAAATGAGCTAAACACGGAATTAAATAGACCAAGAAAAATTACAGAAAAGTTGCACTTCTCATACACTACCTAAAATTTATCGTTGAGAAATATTTATTAACTAACATCAAACAATTAAATAAACAATTAATATTAATAATTTGTTGCAATAAAAGTTATGTGAAGCAAATACTTTTACAGAATGTAAAAGCGTTTTGAAATTTTAAAGTAACTTTACTAATTGTTAATATAGTAAACATTTTAATTTGCTTTTAAATATGTTTTAATTTCTGCACATTATTTCATGTTTTATATTAATTAAATGGAGTAGAGTAGTTGCGAAATAAATATAGTTCGAAAAGGAAATGAAAACATATTCAGTGATAATTTCAAATAAACTATTTAAATTGTAATTTTAACCCAGTTAAAGGAATTACAGGTTGAGAAAGAGTATTTGCACGCTTAATAAGTGTTGCATAACAGTATATGAAATGTGATATGCTCTTATTAAGAGCGTAAATAAAGTAGTGTGAGAGAGAGAGGGGAAGAGAAAAGCGTAATTGGGGAGAGGGAGAGCGCCGAGCTTCTCTGATTTCGTCAGGCCAATTGTAACGGCAATTAAAGCTTTACATTTGTATAGACTCTACACAATTCTACAACAAGTGGTTGTTGCTGCTGCGTCGAGTGATTAATGTGCATTGTTTCGCATGCGACTGCGACTAAGGGGGCGTGGCATGGCCCCACAAATGTGGGGCGCCCACCAAAGAGAGGCAGGCACTTGATGCAAATTACAGACGAGGCGTGGCGGCTAACAAGTGTTGCCTGCTGTGGTAAACAACCGCTTGCCACATGCGGTTGGCTCATAAATACACACAATCGCAGATGATGCTGAAGCTGTTGCCTCCCCTCCTCCTTCTCCTGCTCTGTTGACAGTCCGAAGTGAGTTGTAAGTTGTTGCGCTGACAGCTCCATGTTTGGTTTGTTGTTGCAGCCTTTTGCTTTCTGTTTTTGCCGTTTGCGTTTTTAATTTTTGGCACATTGAATTGAATGAAAATGAAAACCAGGTTTACAGGTCGACGTCGTTGATGTTGTTATTGTTTTTGTTGTATGCATTTTGGGCTTGCGAAATTGTGCTCAACTCTTTGGCATTGTCTCGACTTTTAATCGCACACATTCCACAATATGTGGCAGCAGCAACAACGGCACTCGAATATTAACACAGTTTGATGCCTCTCTGATAAGCAAACTGTTAAATGCATTTCAATATTTTTTTACCCGCCATAATGAGTTTAACAGTGGCGTATGGTCACCCTGGACAGCGAGCTTGGCATGCCACCGAGTTTGCTGCCATCTCGCTCGCACGCAAAGCTTCGTCAAAGCAAAAGCAAAAAAATAAACACATTTTGCCTTTTGCTTTTGTTGTGTTTGCTTTGTGTTAAACATGCTGTGTATGTGTGTGTTTGTGTTTTGTTTTTGTGCCGTCTCTTTTTGTGGTGTTGAACTTGGGCTTGGGTAAGAAAGAACTTGCCGACTCGAACTGGTATTGAATTTTTCGTGCTGTTTGTTTTTGTATTCGAAGCGCCTGCATTTGTGCGCGTATGTGTGTGTGTGTTTGGGTATTTTTTTTTTTGTGTTAGCTTGTGTGTGGCTTTCGTCACAAAACCAAAAACTCGTTTCCGTGCGCGTCTCTAATGGGATTTACGATCCACGTTAGTAGAGTTGCTTGTGGTGCAGACATTCCAAGCAGAAGCAGCATCATCGCATTGCTGATGAAGTGTAGAGGGAAATGACAGCTTTGATGATTGCCCTCTAAATCAATTGAAGGGCCAAGCGTCTTAATTAAAATTTGTATAGCTCATTAAGGCGCGGCGCTGTCTTCAAAAAACAAAACGCAAGCGCAAACGCAAATGCCAATGAACGCTAGTTATGCACATGCTACAAACAACGGGCGCTGTTTAATCGACTGCAACTGCAACTGCAACTGAGCCTCCTGCATCTCGTGCTTATTGCATCCGCCAAGGCGCTGCTTTTGTGGGTCGCACGACAACAGCTGCGGCGGCGGCGTCAGCGGTGGCGGCGTCGTCGTTAGCATCGTCGCATACTTGTGGAGAAATGCAGCAGTGCAGCAGAATCAAAAGAATCAGAACAAAATGCAGCCAATGCACAAGAATGCGAAACGGCGCGAGACCAAAAAGACAAGAAAATAAAAACAAGTCGCGCTGCAGCAGCAGCGCAGTCGCAGACGCGAACGCTGTGCTAACGAAAAGAAGTTGCAGTCGACGTTGACGTCGACGTCGTTCAGCTAGCTGGCTGCCCAATCGACACCAAAGCAGCGCCGCGTCGGTTCGGCTCTTCAGTTGCTTTGCAATCGTTCGTCGAGTCGGGCGTTTTTCGTTGAGAGCTTTGCGGCTCAGCTCATCTCTCCACTTTTGTCTTACACTGTGAGCTGTGCGCGCGCGCGTCTTAAAGCTCTACAAATTTGTGTGTGTGTTTTATGTTATGTTCTTCTTTATGCTAGAAAAATCATTAAAATTATGTGCAATAATCGCGGTAAACATAATTTTGGCAAATTACTAAAGGTGCGTGTTGGAGTAAAGTGAAACGAAAGTGGCTGGCAAAAGTGAAACGCCCACAGGCAATAACAAATTAACCAAGAATCTAGCCAAACCACTTGGCCAAAAGCCCACACATATAAATAGTTACAACAACATCGAATATCAACAGCAGCAACAACAGCATCTGCAGAAATTTCACCAAGAACAGGCTGCGGCCAAGCCTGCCAAGCCTTCCAATTTAAGCGCCTGTGTGTGTATGTGTGTGTGTGTATGACTGTATGCTTAAGCGAGTGATATTGTGTGTGTTATTTTCTACATAGTTGTGGATTATATATGGCAAATGTCTTCTTGTTCCACACATAAATACATTTGAACATGTGTGGCTTGACTTAATGGTAATTAAATGAAATGAGGCTTTTGCTTTTTGTTTTTGCGTTGTGCTTTAACGGTAAACTGCTTAGCTTTGACGTTTTTTTTTTTTTGTTTTTTGCGTATTCTGTTGTGATGGCCTCAGAACTGACCTCTGCACTGCTCTGCTCAGCGCCTGGCCACTGTGCCTACAGTTGCAGCATAGCATACGGCTCATCTTACGGTTTAAGCGGCAATGCTACCGTTGTGTTTTGTCGTGTCTTGAGCTTTGCAACATGCTGCTTTGCTTGCTTGCTGCACGCTAATTACACGCCTCTGTGCTTTATGCGCTCTCATCACCTCACCCCACCTCCTGTTCTACACCACTCTCTCTCACTCTGTCTCACGCTACCCAACGCGCATTTGTTGTGGTTCTTGTGGAATGCAGTTAATTTGCATAAAATGTATACTAGGCAAAAAGCTTTGACAGTTCTGTTGTGACTCTTTTTGACAGTTGTGTAGTTGTATGTGTGTGTGTGTGTGTGTGTGAGTGGTTATGGATTACAAGAATGACTAATTAGCTGCTGCGCTAGCTGCGTTTATTGGTGAGCTGATAAATTCACCCAAAAATGACTAACGCATTGCGCTTTTATCAGTTCGTATAAATAAACAGTAAATATAGAGACGTGAATGTTATAAATACATACGTAGCTACAGTAAAGCGCGACAAAGAAAACCACATATTGCACCATCGTAATTAGTTTGCGCAATCTCACGTAACTCCGTAAATATTTTAACTAAAGTGATAAAGTTTGGAATGTCCCAAATGTATTCCATAGCACGGAATTTTTCATTTATATATATTCCCTTTAACTTTGAAGTTACTAATTGTGAAATCATTAGCTTAACAAAGTAAAATATATCAGCAGTGGTCTTCAGCTTACTTAAGGTACTTGTTAATATGTTAGCTGAAAAGTTTAATTTTGTCTGCCACCGGTTCTTGATACCAGTAACAATTTCGTTGCCGCAATCTGTACTTGAAACAAATTGAGCTCGGAGAAGTGAATACCACGAGTTTTCGTTGAGTACTGATTTTATTGTGGAATATGCAGGGTTTATATATACAATATCTTAAGGACTAATGTTTGTTTAGGTCAAATTCTTATCTGTTTATGGTTTACAGTGGGTAGCCTGATAATCAATAGTTATCTCATAGTTTAATAGTTTGAACAGTTGTAAAGTAGGATAACCTTATCTTATATCGCTTAAGATTATGACGCATGCAGGTCAAATCATGCGTGCTGACAGATGGTGTGAAGTCGTAAATACGCAGCGGTGCCTGTTTGTATAGGACTACCTGTTATCTATCTGCAGCGTACGATTTTGCTTGTCTCGAAATCGTACATCCTCCCGGCCGTTGAACGCAGTTTCAACAATCATCGATATTAATGGTGAACGGCGGACTCGAAGTCGTATCAGTTTTCCTCATTGCCACCGCTGGTATCTGGACTTGATGTGGTCGGTTGTCTCTCTTGTAACATTTTCTTACCCAGTGAATGGTCAATATTAATATGATGAATGTTAGGCCGATGTACATTGCGATGTGGTGATGCTTGATCGTCTCAAGTCTATGTGGTAGTCTGAGTCTTCGGTTTAGTACGAGATCCCGTTGAAGATCCAGTAGTTCGGTATAACCAAATTTATTTGTTTTCCTGGAGGTAATATTTTGTCTTTTAACCGTTGTATTGTTACCATCGATTTCTCCAAAACGGGCGTATGAGGTGAACGTCGATGTTTTTATACCAGTTTGACTGATTACTGTTATTAGGGAGTTGCGTATGGTGCATCCTGCTTTTGCTGTCAGTAGCCCCGTGTTGCGTAACCAGATATCTGATGTTCCATCGGTGCAAACAGCTGAGAGTTTTATTGGCGTCCTTGTCGCAAAAATCCATTGATTCCTTTTATGCATCTCTTGCCAAATGAACGTTTTATTTGTGATTTCCAGATGACATGAAGTGTCTGTTTTATTATGGAATAGTTGCATTTCGCAGCTCATTTCTGTAGAGAACATTGATTGCTTGCTGTGACAAATGAAATCATTTATCGATCTTGGACGACAATTTGCTATGTCTTCCGTCGTCATATCAACAAACTTATCTCGATAGTTGTTAATTGCAATGAATGGTGTTTTAATTTTGAACAGATGAAATCCATATATATTTGCAGCTGGGATCGGTATTAATTTGTATATGTCCAATACCTGTGCCGATATTAATGGTACTGTTATTTTTATAATCACATGATTATCTACTATGGTGCCTTCAGCTTGCATCAGTTTGTATGCCATGAGTATGTTTTCTTGGCTAATAGGTAGCATTTGATCAGGCTTCAAATGATCCCTTATTTGATTACATTGCTCCTTTAGTTGTCGTGGTGATAATAGAAGTGGACTAATAGTGTTGTGGCGCACGTCTGTTAACACCTTGATGATTTCATTCTGCATTCGTTGTAAATTAGCAGCGAGCAACGTAAGTTGTGATGTCAGCGTGATGTACCAGTGATATTTATCTTGTATTATTGCATTCATTTGACTTTCAATTAGGTTGAGTCGTTTTGCGTATGCAATTTCATCTCGTTTCACTATGTTTATTGTTGAATCAACTAAGGATGTTTGGTTTTGTAATAACTCCAAAAGATGATCTTCATTGTCCTTGACCTTCGATATTGTTTTCGACATGTCTTGTGCATATTGAGAATCTAATACACCAAATAGACTGCTTGCAATGTTTCCCACGATGTCCAATGGTGCTCGAACTTTCCGTGATTTGGCCAATAGCATATTTTCCATGATGAGTTCATTCTCTATGTGTCGGAAGTATTGGTACATTCCTTCACATGAGTGGGCGTCATTAAGTGTAGCGCACATTTCACCAATTTTTGTTGTTCCTTTTGAAAATGTAGCCATGTCACTCCAATATGGCTTGAGATCGAAGTAAGCCACTATGGTCCAGTCAGCCACTGCTAATTGGGTTGTACCAATTTTCTCGAAAAATATTCCTGGTTTTGATCCAAACTGAGTTATTTGAATCGATTGGGCCCAGGCTAATGGTAGTAATAATAGCATGACAATCATAACACTGGTTATCGAAGCGTGATTTGGTTGTTTCCTTTTCCTCAGCTGTCGGTCTTCAACTGCTTTGTTTTCTTCTTCCACTTCATCTTCTTCAATTGGATGTTTGTCAGTAGGTTCTTCTTCATTAAAGAGTGGAGCAACATGTTGAATCTCACGTTTAAAAATCCCTTTGGTCGTTTTAACTTCAACCACTCGTGCAAAGTTGTCCTTCCCGTAGAACACTCGGACAATTCTTCCCATTGGCCATTGTAATACAGGAACATTGTCTTCCTTTATTATTACTAAAGTGCCTTCCTTTATGTTTGCTGAGGATCTTCTCCATTTTTGACGTTGCTGCAACTGTTGTAGATACTCCTGCGACCATTGTTTCCAGAATGCATGTTTCAGTTTTGAAACGGCCTGCCATCGATTACCTAACGTTTTTGGTTGCTGCGATGGTTCACAATCAGCTTGTGCAGTTAGTGGCTCTCCAATTAGGAAGTGTCCAGGCGTTAGTGCTGTAACGTCATTTGGGTCATCGGACAGTGGTGTTAATGGTCGAGAGTTCAATATGGCCTCTATTTCGACTATAACTGTTTCCAGTTCTTCATAAGTAAGATCGGCTGTCGTCACATTTTTCAGTAATAAATGTTTTGCCGACTTTACTGCAGCTTCCCATAATCCTCCGAAGTGTGGTGCACGAGGTGGAATGAATTTAAATTGAACTCCCTTGTTGTTACACTCCTGGAGAATTTGGGTTTTCGCATTATCGGAGAATATAGCCTCCTGTAATTCCTGCAACTTGTTTTTTGCTCCCACAAAATTTGTTGCGTTGTCGCAGTGAAGAACTTGGCATTTCCCTCGCCGAGCAATGAAACGACGAAGTGCTGCCAAGAATGCCTCTGTTGTGAGATCGCTAACCAGCTCGAGATGCACAGCTTTAGTCGCGAAACAGCAGAATATGGCAATGTAAGCTGTGCTAGGCTTCTTTCCTCTCACTTTGTAGTGGATTTTAAATGGTCCACAATAATCGACGCCAGAGTTGAAAAATGGTCGAGCTTGCGTTACTCTAAGTGGTGGCAGATTTCCCATGATCTGCTCCATTAATTTTGGCTTAGCTTTAGTGCACTTGACACAGGCTTTTACCGTGCTCCTAGCCATAGTTTTTCCTTTAAGAATCCAGAATTGCTGCCTTGATGTAGTCAATAGAGCCTGAGGTCCGCAATGCATGTTGTCCTTGTGTATTTGCACAAGAATCATCTTCACAACAGGGTCGTTGTATGGCAGAAGTATCGGATGTTTGGAGTCGAATGATATATTTGCCGCCTCCAGTCGACCTCCTACACGCAAAATTCCATTCTGATCTAAGAATGGTGATAGTGAGTTGATTGAACTGCCCTTTAGTGTCTCCCTTTGCCTCTTGAGATGTTTGATGTCATCTTTGAAGTCGATATTTTGAATGTTGCGGAAAACAATTTTTCGGGCTTCCATTATTTCTTCAAACTCAATGGTGTGGCTTATGTATTTCTTCTTACGTCGGAAGCGCATCATGTAAGCTATTACTCTGAGTAGCTTGTTGAACGAATTATTATGCTGTATTGTGTATATTATGTCCTCCTCTTTTGTGATAGTCATCACGGATGATTGACTAACCTTTGGCGGATTCATAATTATTAATTCCTCGTTGGTAGCAATAAAAGGAGCCGGCCATGTGGATGATGAACCATGTAGGAACATAGGGCCGTAGAACCACATGGCATGTTCCGCGAATTTTGAAGCCGTCATTCCTCTGGAGAGGACATCTGCTGCATTGTGTTCTGATGCAACATGTCTCCACTGTTTTGGTATGGATAACTCATGTATTGTTGCAACTCTAGTGGCAACGAATTTATCTCGAATGGATGATGAGCAATTAATCCATGACAGTACAATCCGTGAATCAGACCAGTAATATGTGGATGCATTTTTCATGGCCAAGTCTTCCTTTATTTTGGAAGTCAACTGTGCTCCTAATACAGCAGCCTTAAGCTCCAGACGCGGTAGCGTTATTGTATTTATTGGTGCTAAGTGAGATTTTGCACATAATAACTGGATCGTTCTTCGCTTGTCCTTATATGTTGCTCGGATGTATACAGCAGCTCCATATGCTTTCTCCGAGGCATCAACAAATGTGTGGATTTCTGCCGTCACAGGTGTTTTTCCTGAGTATACGTGACGTGGTACTTTTATGGTGTTCAGAACCTTTAGCTCCTCCCTGTAGCGTTTCCATTCCTCCTGAAGATGAGCCGGCAGATCGTCTTTGTACCCATAACCCTCCTTTGTGAGGTGTTGCATGAAAATTTTTGCTTTCATTACAACTGGGGAAAATAAACCAAGAGGATCAAATATCCTAAAGATTTCAGACACAACATCTCGTCTCGATATATTGGCCTTTGTTGCTATCTCCGTTTTCCCACAAAGGTGATCTGTTGTTGGTGTCCAGGTTATTCCGAGGGTCTTAATCGTGTAGTCCTCATATGAAGTCTCCTCCAGTTGTACATTTGAAGTGATGTCTTCCCTCGGAACTCCTTGTAGAACTTGGAAATTGTTAGTACACCATTTTCTTAACTTGAATCCAGAATTTTGCAGAAGTTTGTTAAGCTGTTGTTGCCTCTGTAGAGCTTCTGGTATAGTTTCGGCTCCGGTTAAGCAATCGTCTACATAGAAGTCGTTTTCCAATGCGGCAGCACCATTAGGTATTCTTTTCTGCCTTTTTGTGCTATGTGCTGCAAGCATTTTGTGGCTAAATATGGTGCAGCTTTTGTTCCATAGGTAACCGTTTTTAATCTGTAGAATCGCAAATCCTCAGATGGATCATTGCGCCAAACAATTGTTTGGAAATATTGGTCTACGGGATTTATCCAGATTTGACGGTACATTTTCTCTATGTCCGCCGTGAAAACATATTTGTGAGTCCTAAATCGCAGCAAAATTGAAAATAGAGAGTTTTGCACCGTAGGACCTTTGTGCAGTAAGTCGTTGAGCGATTTTCCTGATGACGTAACTGGAGATGCATCGAAAACCACTCTTAATTTGGTTGTTGCACTTTCAGGTTTGAGCACACAGTGATGTGGTATGAAGTACCGTGCTTTTGTTATTTCATTTGTGTGCATCTCCTTCATATGCCCAAGAGCTTCATATTCTTTCATGAAATCCACATAACTTGCCTTAGTTTGTGGATCTCGCAATAGCCGTTTTTCCAAGGAAAGGAATCGTCGTGTCGCAAGATCACGACTCTCCCCCAGGGCTGAAGCATTATCCATGAATGGGAGACTAACAATCGGTTTCTTATCAATTGCAGTCTGAATGTTCTGGAGAAAGTGCATTTCACATTGTTTCTCCAGTGGTGATAGACATGGTGTATCGGTTGAGAATGAATCCAGTTCCCAAAATTTCGTAATTTGTTGGTCTACCTTATCTTCTTCCGTTAGAGCTGCACAAGTAGTTGATCTTGATGAAAAATGTTTTAATTTTCCAGCCACAATCCATCCTAGTTTGGTTTTCTGTAATCTTGGCAGTCCTTTACCCAACGATAAATGCTTGTCCTGCATTATGTCGAAGTAGTGTTCTGCTCCTAAGAGTAGATCAATCTTTCCTGCTTTGTCGAAGTTAGGATCTGCCAATTCAATATGCTTTGGAAGTTTCCAACGAGCAATATCAATTGACTGTCCTGGTTGATCTGCAACAATGTGAGGCAATACAATAGCCTCCAATCGAGAGTTGAAATTGCTATGCTGTGATTTGAGCATAACATTAACACGTGCCTTCGATGTTTGTGTTCGTCCACCAATTCCATTTATTTGTAGCTCTGATTTTTTAACGTTGAGAGCTAATATATTTAATGCTCTTTCAGAGATTACATTGACTTGAGAACCTGAGTCAAGTAAGGCTCTGAATTCGGCCATTTGTCCATTATTGCCTTCAATAATTACTCGAGCAGTGGCTAAAAGTACATAATTGGTTTGTACTCCACTTGCTGATGCTGCTGTTTTGGATTCAGGCTTCGATTCCAAATGTAGAAGAGTGTTATGCCTTTTATCGCATTTAAAACAATTTTTTCTGGCATTCCTTTGCTGAATGATCGCGTTTGAAACATTTTACGCATAACTTGTTCCTTTGAATCCAATTTAGTCGTTCAGCTGTTGTTTTCTTCAAAAATTCATTGCACTTGTATATAATGTGATTGGTTTTGTTACAGAAATAACATGTATATTCTGTACCAATCTGAGCGCATGTGCCTTTTTTGGTGTGATTTATCTTATCACTGCCGGTAGCCTCCAATGTAAGGAACCGATGTTCCAAGAAGGTCAAAAACTGATCCAGTTTCTGCAGCTTCTTTGAGTCTACAACTGATTGTTCATATAACATATGAGTTTGACGATCCAATTTCCTTGTTAAACTACATAACAGTATTGGATCCCAGTTTTCAGTTCGAATTCAATGTTATTTAGTGCAGATAATGTTTCTTTGATATTATCATGCATTGCTTTTATAGACTTGCCATCATTTGTTATTGACGGTTGGTCCAATATTTTTTGTATTAATGCGTTACTTAGCACTCTTTTGTTGCTAAAACGCTCTTGTAGCATATTCCAGGCTGTTGCATAATTTCCTTCGGTTAAGGATAGATGGCGTATTAAACGCTCAGCATCTCCAGTGATGCTAGTTTTTAAGTACCACATCTTTTGAATGATGGGTAATGATGCTTCATGAATCATTTTCTTGAAGATGTCATGAAATTGTTGCCATTTTAAATAATCCCCATCAAATTTGGGAATTTCAACCTTCGGCAACGGCAATGAGGCATGCATTTGGGGTATGTTAGCAGGACGGGAGACACTTTCTTCACATGTCATAGTTTGGACTCCTATGACGGCATCTTCAGCTGCTAGATATCTCTGGTCGACATATCCAAGTTTTGCAGGATCCTCAAATTTTTTATAAATTTCTATGTGGATCATTGTTATCTTATTCCAATACTGATTTATGATTGGCATAAATCCTTGACGTGTTTCATTCGTCATTTTGTTCATGATGCGTTCCAAGCTATCCAGCAGAACCCTTTGTTCACGAATCATTGGCTCCAGTTCTGACTCTTCTTCATTGGAAGTAACCGATCCAGTATCCATTTGTATTGTGGATAATTGTTTATTAAATTCTCCTTTGTAGGATACAACCAAATCCCTTATTTGATTGAAGTAATCATTTTTAAAGTAATTGTGCTCAATTTCTGTTTTGGATCTCTTCGCCTGTTATTAATTGCCTGTCCAGCAATGCGCTGATATTCGATGATGCCATTTTTTTATTTAAAGTAATACCTGACCCGTTGGAGGTATTTTGTTTTGTCGCTTTGACAGGTTGTGCCTCTACTCACAACCAAATAGGCGGTCAAGGTATGCTTTTAAATATTACGGCTATGGAGCTTGATTTTCTCCTTCTTTGTTTCTGCCAAGTTGACTATCCAGTGATGTCCAAGATCGCCAAGTTGATCAGTTGTTGGTTTTTGAAATTGGTCGCCCAGTTGACCAATTATACGTGTAGGATTCTCCAAATTAATCCTGTGTCCAGAAGTCGGGGGTCACCAAATGTTAATATGTTAGCTGAAAAGTTTAATTTTGTCTGCCACCGGTTCTTGATACCAGTAACAATTTCGTTGCCGCAATCTGTACTTGAAACAAATTGAGCTCGGAGAAGTGAATACCACGAGTTTTCGTTGAGTACTGATTTTATTGTGGAATATGCAGGGTTTATATATACAATATCTTAAGGACTAATGTTTGTTTAGGTCAAATTCTTATCTGTTTATGGTTTACAGTGGGTAGCCTGATAATCAATAGTTATCTCATAGTTTAATAGTTTGAACAGTTGTAAAGTAGGATAACCTTATCTTATATCGCTTAAGATTATGACGCATGCAGGTCAAATCATGCGTGCTGACAGATGGTGTGAAGTCGTAAATACGCAGCGGTGCCTGTTTGTATAGGACTACCTGTTATCTATCTGCAGCGTACGATTTTGCTTGTCTCGAAATCGTACAGTACTTCTAACTAAAAACGGGGGGCAATCAACAACGCCCTCTAGCGGTCATTTTAGAATAACTGACTAACGAAAATGACCCTCATGAATTGTCACTTTCTCATATTTGTAAAAACGAAGCGGGAAGTTCAACAGGAGAATCTAAAAAATGATCCATTTGAGTTATACAGCAGCTATATAATACTCTGTTGTATATTACATATGATTACATTCTCTTTTGGGGTTGTCAAACTATGAGCAGCACACTCTTCACTTAGCTCCCTGCTGAAAGTCAGTGCATCAATTTAGCAAATTAAATTTGTCTTAAACTAGGCGAAAATGCAAACAACTGATGAAAGCAATGGCAAAGCAACATACACATATCACAAAGCACGCTCTTTAGAGTTCAGCACAAAGGCGACCACAGACTACAACTCGAGAGGCGGGCAAGGCAGACAGATTACTAGCCTGAGTATGCAAATAAACATATGGATAGCTAGGCACAAGCCCTCGAGTAGAGCGCAGTGGAAAAACTATCGACCCAAGACACACAAACACACCCTCTCTACCTTCAACCTTCTGCCTTAACCTCCCCAACTATTCACCTCCCTGGCTATTTGTTTACGCTCGTTTAACACGCTGTAACGCATACGCCACGTTGACCAGCCCCAATATACAAATGACATTGAATGGTTAAGGGTGAATTTCCGCCACTCTAGGGGTTGCTATGGGCTTATTTAGTCGTAGGGTCTTTCAGTTGGTCGTCAACTGTTTCGGGTGGTTGAATTCAATTCAATTGGTCGTCCTGGTAACCGACCAAAACATAAACAAATGCAACTTGCATCATAAAATTCGGACAACAAATAGTTTGCCATCGAAGGTCCTTGTGGGTGTCGCGTGTGACGTAAAAAAGTGACAGAGAAAATGAGTTAAATATATGAAGAACATTTCTGTAAATACTGCGGGTAATTTCAGCACACTTTTAATGCCACTTTAAGTGATATCAAGATGTGAAATTATCGCAAGAAATGGTGTTTGCAAAAGAGCTTGCAAAAGTTAATTATGCACTGTTAACTTTGCTGCAACCGTAACAAATAAATTGCACACAAACGTTTGCAAGTGTAACTGTAAAGATTATTAACTTTATCATTATATAAATATTTAGTTTCTGAGAAGTGAGATCACTTGGTGGCTTCTTCTATTGGACTAGACTTTTAATTTATTATCAAGCACTTTAGTGAGTTCATTAAAATGTCTTCCTAACTTTGATGACGGCATCTTCACTAAATCTTTCACTGAGACAGTTCATTAGTTGACCGCAGAAATAATCAAGAAAGCACAGACAAAAAATAAAACCGAAAAACAAAAAAAGGAAAAGTAAACTTTCACATTTCTAATGGGCCTTTTGTTGTTGTCAGCGAGATGGGAGCTAATCACGCTTCTTGCTATGCATAAACGACAATAAATTTTCTTTGATTTAATTTCTAGAAACTTAACGATACGAAAATATCTTTCTCTGTGTTATACATATACATATATATATTTACTATATCCATTCGTTGCGCATAATTTTCATTTATCGTTTTGTCTTCCGCATTCATTCATTCACCTGCAACACAAAACAGTTGCAGTCGCAGTCTGTTATCAAGTATTTTGTATTGTTGTTTCAGTTAATGCGTGTCTAATCGCCAGTTCTTCTTGGAATGGCTTAAACGCACAGAAGTTATCATTCAGTCATTGGCAATGCAACGCCATTGGGCTGCTCACTTTCACCCATCGCAGCTTGAAGCTTGGGCGGCAGCTTCACTTCTGATAACTGTGAAAATCCCACTGAAATTATGGCCAGTTTTTCAACGTGCCTCGTAATGCGCATCCGTCTCAATAAGATGCCATTGGCATCTGCTTATGGCTGGTTGTGGCATCCCAAAGCTTTTAGTTTCTTTTTATATACGAATGATATGCATTTGCATGCCACCATAAAAAAATGTCGCAGCGTCAACAATGACACTTGCAACAGCAGGTGCATTCGAAACAGCGTCAGAGAGAGAGAGAGAGAGTCGCTGAAAAAGATGTCTAGCAAATCTTTTGTCAGCAATCGTATATATAAATACTGCTTAATTGTGCAAGCGTGGGGTATACTGTAGTTAAATATATTTAATTCTCCATAATGTGAATACCATGTTACGTATATGACTTAAAAGATTGCTCTTCAATTTACTTTTATGAAACATGGCAGTTTCTTAAATAAACATTAGCTAAGACTCATTTAATAAAAGCAATTGGTACTAAGCTCTTTCTATCTCTTAATAGATTTCTAAAGAAATATTTATAGCTCTTCATCTTTTTATAACATTAACCATTTTCATAGGCAAATAGTTTTACTACTTAAACTTTTCATTTCCAAAACAAATTTGTGAAAACATATTTATATACTACTTATCACTAAGATTAATATTAATACTACTTTTAATTTAATTTTTAAAATTAAAATATGAGTGGTATCATTTAGTAAATGCAATTGCAATATATATGCAATATATTCGTAAATAAATATTTTAATTTCTTCAACTTCTCATCACTAGAATAAATTCATAATAAAATTTATCAACTTCTTTGACTTCTGATTAGAAAAATCAAATCTCAAAGATTTCCTAGGGTATCTCAAAGTCTTGCTAGGGTATTCCTCCAGTCTCGCAGACTCACCTGTCACATTATTATTGCTATTTATTCATACGTATATCTCTATACATTTATTTGCCGTGTATTGTTTACATTTTCCCTTTTTGGCTTCAGTTTTTTATATGCAAAGCATTCATTGGCTTTTTTGTTGACTTTGTTTTTTCTCTCTCTTTTTGTATTAGCCACGCCAAAAAGTTGTTAACCTGGCTGTCTGTGAAGTGGCCTTAGTTTTCAGCTGTTGAGCTGTTGAGCTATTGAGCATATATTTGTCTGATGGCATTGACGACTTTCAATCAAATATGTCGGCTTGAAAAATCAATTTGCATGCGTTTCGGTTTCGCTTAAAGATCCATAAGCTAAATTGAATTTCAGCTCAATTCAGATGCTAATTTTATATATGTTAATTGAAATTAATTAGCTAGTTGAATCGATTAGCTGCTCGCCAAATCGCTTGAAATAGAATTCCCATGTGAACGATAAGAATCACCAAATGCAATATTTATAAATCTTTCGTAATAAAGCCTGGGAATAAACGCTTTCGTTGTTGTTGTTTCTGTTGCTGTCAATGAATTGCGATGCTCAACATTCAATAAACACATTCATGCAATCGGATGATAAACATTGAATAAGTCATTATCTTTGCGCCCAATTTCTATAAACACGAATTGAAGTCAACGTAATGAAAACATGGCCAAGAGACGGTTTGCGTAATCAACAATTTTTAGCTTCTTATTTACATTGCAAGTGCGTGAGTGTGTGTGTCTCAGTGTGTGTCTGTGTTTGTTGCTCGTATTTAATATTTTGTTTAAATACCATTTGCAATGGCGTAAAATTGTGTTGTTATTCGCAACGCGTTCGTCGCAAATGCTAACAAAATAACTAAGCAGGTTGCAGTTAAGTGTCAACGACTTTGAGATACTACTTATTTTCTTTGAATTTTAATAATTTGTAATGGTTATAATTTGAGCAATTTCTTAGGATAATACTATTGAAGAAATTTGCTCAAGTGAACTTTTAAATAAATTTAAATAAAATAGGTGAATCAACTAGAATAGAACTTTCTACTTAATCAGATAAAGAACAATGAATATATAAGAATTTATAGAAAGAAAATTATTTATAAAAACCGCATTAATGTATTTTCAGAAAATATTCTCATTGTATTTCAAAATAATATGAATCAAAATTGTTAATTTTAACTTCAATCTGTAAAATGAAATTTGCTGAAGATCTACAGATTTTATATTCCATGAGGTCAAGGATGAAAAATAGACATAGACAAGGATTTTGACTATATCATCTCGTCTAATAACCATTATCAAGGACTGCCACATTATTATTTTGTTGTCACTACGTTTTAATACCCTCTGAATACCGGTTATAAAAAAACAACTACTGAAAGACAGAGGGGAAAGAGGAAGGGAGGGGAATACAGAAGACCCGGCTACGGCCGCTCGCACTGAGCTGCTTAAAACCCATTTGACGCATGTGCTAGCAAAAGAAATGTGTTCAGTTGGTTTTTTTTATGCAATCGCTCATTATAATTGGCATTTGTGTGTGACAAAAACGTGAGCTGAGCTCCGGTAGGCGTAAGGCAAGGAGGAGGGGCGATGAGAGGAAGAGGGGTCGTGACGATGGGGCTTCCCAAGTAGCAACCAAAGTATTGTACTGTATGACAACGTGTGCGGCGGTTAGGCAAGCATTTTATTATTGCTCTTTTTCATATAAGCTGCGCTTGATAACATCGAAGACAGCCAAAAAAGCATATCACGCATACGCAACGTTGTGCCCACTCAACAAGTGGCTGCTCAAGAGTGATGTGTTTGGTAAGCAGTAGTTAAAGCTTTACATAAAAGTGGCAAAAGCTGAGCTCAATTAGAAATTTCGCATTTGTCACATGGCTTGCAAATTCTTCGACAGGAAAAGTCTTGTATATTGAAATGTGCAGAAATTGCCATTGATAGCTCGCAAAAAAAAAACTAATCGTTAACCCAATTAAATAATATCAGTCATGACAGCGAAATGCTCGTTGGCTTTAATACGGACTTGTCTGGCCAGTGCGAAGATTATGATTGACTTATTCTGCCTCACCTTTTATACACAGAGAGAAAAAGTATTGCAAAAAATCAGGACAACAAAATTTAGTTGAAGACGAACAAAGTATTCTTGAATCAAGAATAATCGTATCGATTTCTTTATATCAACTAAAAAATGATATTGTTTTGTAACATTTCAGATTTCAAGTAAAGTTTTCATACCTCTTAATAAAAAGCATGGGATTTTACTCCAATTTTTTTTCCTAAAAGAATTTTACTTCTTTTATTTGTATTGACATATCTCTTGAGAAAAGCGTTGGATTCTATTCTAATTTACTTCCTCAAAGAATTGAATTTTTTCTATTTTGCTAATAATATTTTATCTTATATTATATCTTATTTTTGGAAATTTCTTGTTTAAAAATTTCTTGAAGAAAAGAAAGAAAGAATTTCCATATCTTATCACAATAATTTTTTTTTTTTTTGAATTTCTATATCTCAAATAGTCAATTTTAGGTCACTTTCTGCATTGCACATGAATTAAGAAAAGAATTGATTATTTTCGAAATTTTTTCTCCGTGTACTGTGTGAATTTGCATATCTGAGAAATGTTGCCACTCAATTTCGTGTATAATTTATTGCTGTTGTTGTTACTGTTGCTGATGTTTTTTTCATGCTGTTGAACGATTTTCATGCGCTTTCTCTTTGCTCTTCAGTTGCTCACACTCTCTGCTTTTATTTTGTGTACCATTTCAGGCCTCGAGGCGGCAGTTGGCAATTGACTTGGCCACTGGTGGTCACTGGTCACCGTCGGTCTAATCACAGCACAGCTCGACAACACGATGGCGAGCTCAGAGTTGGCTGCTGCTGCGGCAGCTGGAGCAGCAATGCGCTGCGATCACAATGGGAATGCGAATTCGAATGCGACCACGCCCAGAACGACGCCGCGTAAAGAAAAGACAATACTCGGTTGGCTGGTGAAAAGTGCAAGTGTGAGCGATAAGACGAACGATAGCGAAAGCGATAACAACAATCGATACGCGAACGCGAATACGACCGATAACAACAACAGTAATAGTAATTGCAATTGTGAAACGCGCGCTTTTCGCGATTTTCGTGGCGTGCAAACATTGCGATTGCTGTGGAGCAAACGCATCAGCAGCGCCAGCGAGGAGGCAGCTCAACATTATCATCAACATCATCACAATCACAATCACAAATCCCCAACGGGGCTGGGCACACTGCGCAAGCTAAATAAATCCGTTAGCTGTTTGGTTAACGCGTTTAATAACGCACGCGATTGGCCCAGCCTGCAAAACGCGCCGGAAACGCGTTCAAAACGCGCCGCCAGTTTGCACAATTTGCAAGAGGCACGCGACGCATCGAGTGCGGAAAGGGAGACGAAGGAATTGCAGCGCGACAAGGATAATTTCAATAAATACAAAAACGCCGAACAGGCGAAAATGCAAAACAAATTGCGACGCGGCAGCAGCAGCTGCGGCGCCGAGGAGAGAACGACAAGTTTTCCGGCCGTGAAAGCGGGCAACGCAGCTGGCGAGCGTTTGCAGTGGCCAAAGCGCGGCGATGTTGTCATACCCAAGTGCAAAATGGATGGCTTATCAGATAATGAGAGGGAGCGCGAGCGCCACCAAAACAAATACAACAATAACAAGAACGAGAGTCAAGAGCTTATCAGCTCGGTAGTTGTGGGAGAGGAACAATTCGAAGCACATTCGGTTAGTCTCGGCGCGACTTGCACTCAGAGCGGCAGCAACGAGTCGCTGCAAACGATAAATTCCATAAATTCCAACACAACTACAGCGACTGTGACGTCACAGTCGACAACAACAACAACAGGAGGAGCAACGACAACTCGAAGCAACCCACGTCGCAAATACAGCTTCAAAACACATGCGGGCAAGTCATTCCATCAGCATCACACACCGCGCCGCATGTCCAGCCACAGTCACAGTCATCACAACCACAGCTACAATCTCAGCTTGCCAGCAGATGCCACAACAACTGCAGCAAGTGGCAGCGCCACAGCAGCAAGTGGCAGTCTCGTGCGGCAGCTGACGCAACAGTTCAATGAGATCATTCAGAAGGATGCGCGTCTCCTCGAACAGGTGAAGCGCAAGAATGGCGTCTGGCTGGCGCGTGGTGCGCATGTCTACAAGATTGTGGAGAAGCCACTCGAGCAGCAGACGTCGTCGTCGTCGTTGCGCAGCTCGATGGTGCAGCGCAACATTAAGAAGTTCGAGAAGCTGGAGAAGCCAGCGGTGCCCCAGAAGACGGAGCAACTGCTGCGCAAGCATCATGAACTGACGCTCAGCCTGAGCAAGCAAATGCGCAGCAAGCGAGCCAGGCAGCAGCAGGAGAAGGACAAAGAGAAGCAGGTAGAGCAACAGGAGCGGGAGAAGGAGCAATCAAAGTTGGCGGTGCTGCCTGAGGTGGAGCACAGCACCGATGAAGGTGTGCAGTCGGATGTCGATGATGCTAACAAACCAAAGCCACAAGCCTCAATCGCTGAATCAGAAACAACCGCAACAACCACAACCACTGAGGAGCTGAGTCAGCTGGCTGACGACAACAGTGATGGGGATGAGTTGGATGCCGTGGAGGCAGAGCGACATCAGCGACGCAAGCACAAATATGCCAGCATCTATGAGAAGCTGCGCTTGCCCTTCACCAAGCGATCATCACCAAAGAAGCAAGCTGCTCTGCTCGAGGTACCGGAGTTGCAACCACAGCAGCAGCAACAGGATGATGCTGTGGAACCTTTGCCCTCGCCTTGCGAGGAGGCATCCGACTCCAAGCTCCTGGCAGCACTTGAAGTGATCGATCAGAAGCTGAAAATACTCGCCGAACCGGGCAGAACCGAAGAGCAGAAGCAGGAAGAGGAACATCAATCCAACGAGTTGCTCCTATTAGAGCACGATGACTTTGAGCAGCGCATTTTGCCCAACAATTCGTTCATCTATCAGGCGGCCAACAAGCAGATCTCCAACAATCAGCTGCTGCTCAATCAGGCGGTTAATGTGACGCTGGTGAACGCCATCGAGGGCGAGCAAATGATCATGGAACAGAAGCAGCTGGCAAAACCTCCCGTAATGCAACTGGAGTTGCAGTTGGACCCGAAGCCGGATCCCATGTATGAGCCCATTACGCCTACGAAGGAAACAACGGAGACAATAAAGACTGAGCCACAGGCGTCGAGCTTGTTTAAGATCACCAACCAAGTGGAAAAGGTCAAGGAGCCAACGACAGCCGAGGATATTTATCAGACTGTAGAGGAGGCAAAGACGCTGACGCCAACGCCGGTGGCAACGCCGACAAAGTCACAGACCAATTGGCTGGAGGGCTACGAGTCCATAGCGGGCTCCTGCGAGGCGAGGAATCAAACCTCCAACCCCAATGATGACTACGAGGCCTTCGACACGCCCACAACGCCTCAACCCATACTAGAGGAGCCTGTGACACGCAACATTCCAAATAGCACGGGCACTCTGGGACGCAACACTCGCGATCAGCTGCCGGAGTTGCCCAAACCGAAGCGTGTGATGCCCCAGGTGCTGCGTCCGGCACCCGCCAAACCCAATCAACCCAGTCGCCTGCAGGTGAATGCCTCCTCCGATGAGGAGGAGGATGAGAACATCTACGACACCATCAAGGGTTGCTACGACTCGATGTCGCAGCGCACGATGAGCTCCAATTGCTACGAAAGTATCTCCAACTATCGCAAGAGCAAAACCACATCAGGTACTTCAATAGTAGAAGGCGGAACAGCTGCGGGAGAAACAAGAGGAGCAGCTGGAGTCGCAAATGGAGCAACTGCGGGAGTTCAGCTGTCGAGCAGTGGCTCCTCCTTAACCATCTCATCGGATCACCGCACCAACAGTCTCTACGAATCTTCGCTAGCTGCGGGTTGTGTGATCTATGGCAGCGCTAGTGTTGGTTGTCGCTCCTCCCTCGCCAGCAGCAGTGGCGGAAGCGGAGGCAGGAGCAAGCTGAGCGATAAACGCTCTTCAATTGCGGGATCCAGTGACAACAGCGATGCCTGGGTGGATATATCCGATGGCGAGGCAACGGCAGCAACGGCGACAAACAACGAAGCGCAGTTTATTGTGTAAGTAGTCAAGAAAGAAAAGGGAGGGAAGGGATTTCACCCCATAGGACAAATCAAAGTAAACAAGTAGAAAGACTGCAGACAAGTGTGCTAGACTGCAAAATACCCGCTACACATTATTAGCACGACTTAGATCTCAATTTAAGAAGTTTAAAACTATAACAAACTTTAGTCTGACTTCCGACTGTTTTGTATTGGGAGTACAATATTAGGGGATTTTGGTTCACACATAGCTATTAAGGTCTTTTAGCCCGTGGATACCGGGGATATAAAAAGCTGCGTAGATTGCTGATAGGTTTGTTTGGCTTGCCGCTTATCTAATCGGACTAAACACCGAACTGCGGTCGGTCCACAGAATTTTGTTGACGCCAATCGCTGTTGCAGAGTGAAAAAATAAATACAGAGAGAGGAAAAGAGAATGCAGAAACACGAGGGTTGCAACATGCAATCAGAACGATTCCCAGAAATGTCGCGTATATAAAGCAGGTCAAGGCAGTGTTACGATTTACCTTTCGAAGCAGCAGAAAGCAGAGAGAAATCAAGTAATGTAAAGCTATTGGTTTATCGCAGAAATAACTTACGTTAATGAGGTTACGATTGATTCCGGGTTAAACAAATAACCCTGACCTCAGTTCAAGTCGCCGTTTCCCTGTCTCGACTCTTGGCTGTTGTGTAAGTGCAGGTATTGAAAATTTAAATGCGATTGCAATTTGTTCTGTCTCACTGATAAGATATGAATCGACAAGTCTGATTAGCAGTAGCTGTAAAAATAGCTCTATATACGTATATATTTGTTTATATTATACACAATTGACGTCTTGAAACCTTAGTCATAATAAAAACTAGCACTTTGTGCTTCGGAAGTTTGTTTCCTAAATATATTTAATGTGTTATTAAAGCTAACTTTTGAGATAAACGATTAGTTAAAGCCGGAAAAATGCAATTAATATAGTTCAGATAGTAAATGGTATCGATAACATCTAGGCATACAACTATTTATTATTCTTCAATATAAATTCTAAATTTGCTATCTATTTAACATGTGCTCTTGATGCCTCAAAGTGTTTGTAAACAAACAGAGAAACAGTAATACAGTATTAATAATGCAATTTACAGTAGATAACTATAATTATGGTATAATATGTCCAGCCAATTGATTAATCGATAGTATGCGATATTGTCAATTAGCTGCAGTTATGGACCAATTTGACAGCTTCTTGTGACAATGACAGTGCGGAATCATTAAAAAATTGACACATTTCTTGGCAATTAAGAGTATTTCCTATCCCCCGTTGTGTTTGAAATAAGTGCTATGAAATTATGAAGAATGAATTCTCTCAGTTAAACATGAAATTACGCTATTGCATCACACACTCTTTCAGGCAATGCAACTGCCTCTTAGCCCCCCCTTTGAGACACATTAATTAGCGCGTTGACCTACAATTGCGTTTTGTTATCAACCGATAAGATTGTTCGCCTACTGAGGCAACTCACGCCCCATTCACAATTCACAAGTCACAGTTGTAATGTCGGGCACCTTTTATTGTAACTTCTATGCTAGTTAGAACTTCAGAGAGAAACCCGAAGACAGTTAGAAGTGAAGCGGCCAAGCTGAAAGACCTCTTTAATAACGCTGTACATTGATTGATCGCATTTTGAGGAAGGCATGAAGTACTATTCTACAATTATAACATTCTAATCAGTTACGGTATTAACTTTATAATCTTCTCTCTTGCAGTGTGCGGGAACAGAGGTTCAAGCAGCATCGCGTTCGTAGTCCGGATTGGTCGAAACGCATCAGAGACAAAAGACTGCAACAAAACAAAGCGAAGAGCTGCATTGAAGGTATGTACTGCACATATATGATATAGTTATATAATCAAACAGATATATATAGTGCAAAGAGTGCTCACAGAAAGATAGTAGTTGAATATTTTTTTTCCCAGACATTTCTTTATCTGCACTCAGTCTCAATATCGCAGAAAAGTCAACTCTTTGCTGAGTGAACAATGAGCGGAGCGGTGTTTGCTTAACTTGTCTTTGTGTTGCTCTACATCAATAAATTAGCTAAATATGTGCTCATTATAATTCACTTTGTCTGTAAAATGGTTTCCTATATAGATTGTGCTGTCAGAAAACCGCAGAGCTTTTGTGTACATAAGCTAAGCAGAGCTTTGAGCCAAGCTTACAGTTCCCAGCTAGCTGTGTCTCGGCTACTTGTGGTTTGTGCACAAGCTAAACTTGCCTTCCACATGCAATCCACAACATTGCTTACTCACTGCGGGTTAATTAACGACAATTATAATGAATGTTTGTTGGTCGGCTGCTTGCCGTCAGCGATTGATAAATCGTATGCGCAAATTGAGCCCAACTCGAAGTCCATTTAAAAGACAACTTGGCCACAGGCGAAATGAAATGTCAAAAGTAAGCAGACAGCATGTAAATAAAATGAAATGAAAATTAACAAGACGCAGACTTACAAAACCCAAAAAAAAAACGCAGCGCGTTAATTATGGGCAATGTAAATGCGAGCAAAGGCAGCCACAATTCCCACACACATGAAATGAGTAAGCGTTATGCGCACATTTTACACAAACACACAAAAAATGCAATTGGCGCCTGCCTCGACGACGCAGCTGCGACTGCGACTGCATTGCGCGACAGGTTCCACAAAAGGCAATAACAAGTTGAGAGAGCGTGCGCGCGTAAACAATGCCCATAAACTGGACCCCGAATGCTTATGGGTTTTTCTGTGTTTCTTGTTGTTGCTTTGCAATTTTAATTCCATGGCTGCCATGCAGTAACAACAACAGCAACAGCAACTATCGCTGCTCAACTCAACGGCCCAGGCAAAGTCTGTCTCTCTCCGCCTCTCTCAGTTGTATTGTAAGCTGTGCACAGTCTCAGCGCGTCAGTGCTAACGTGCGGTTCGTCTCTCGGACGCTGCCTGTCGAAAAAACTCGCCCAACGAGCTTCAATTTTCGTTTGTTAAATGTGAAAAATATTTTCTACAATATTTTTGTGTGATTAATGTGCGCTTCATAATTTTGCTCAATATTTTACGTGCTTGCGCATCTCGGTGTGAAAAGTGAAATAAAAACAGAAAGAAAGAAATGAAGAAAGAGAAAAAGTGCATGGCGCAGTGCATGCAAAATTAGCAGACGACCCCAAAAAGGCGTTAGCGTCGACGCCGACGACGACTGCAAGCAGCGCTGCGCAGCGTAGCTAGTTTTCAATTATTGTATGCCTATGTTGTTGTTGTTGTTCTTGCTGTAGTTATCGTGTTGTTGTTGTGTGTGCTTTTATGCAAAGGCAGCGAGACGTCACGAACTACAACTGAAACTGAAACTGAAGCCGCCATTTGCCCTACGCCCGCAACGAGAGAGCAACTTGAAGCTTTATGTTTTACTTTTATCGTGCTTCTTTTTGTTGTTGCTGTTGTTGTTGTGCATGATGACGAAATTGCTAAGCGAAAACCAGTCTAGATATAATATATAGCGTTAAAAGCGCACAACCTTGAAGAAGTTAAAAGTTAAGAAAAAAAAATAACAACAATAGCTACAAGCAGCTTAAGGAACTCGCTAACAACACAAAACACGAAAAGTCAAACACAAAAAAAAAATACTAGTAGTGCAGTGACTACGCACATAATATAAAAATACACATGAAGTAAAAGGAATAGCAATAAACAAAAATATATAGTAAATAGTGAACTGTGAACAGTGAACAGTGAATAGGCAAATAAGCAAATGCCAGCCTCAATTTCAAATGCAAAATTGCAAAATCGAAATGTAATCATGTGCAATAATAAGTTGTTAGTGCAGCCCCCAAAGAGGAGCCCACAAAATAGCATCCCATAAAAGTACTCGTAAATAAGCAAAAACGAAAAAAAATAAAGCTTTGCAATATGGCCGCTTGAAAGTTCACTGAACGCTGGCAGCGACGCAACGCAGCTAATTGGATGACTGAGGGGAAGTAAGGGGAAGAAGAAGAAAGACTGCAACAGACGTCTAACTGTTAAATACGGGGCGCGTAAACAATTTTAAAACTGTGAAATAGCCGCGTAATTTGTAATTGCTAATTTTGAGTTTGAAGAAAACCCCAACGGCAATACAGAGCGGAATTCTCAGCAAAGCAAAGTCAACTTTTACCCAGGGCACGTTCGCTTTTCCTTACACTTTTTCTTTCTTTTCGGCACGCAATAATTAAAGCAAATAAGAGGTGGAGGAAAAAGAGGCGAAAAGAAAAGCGAAAGTGTCACTCTACACACATTTAAAATAGGGGAATGGGAAGGAGAAGCAGACGAAACATTTTCAATGGGGTCGCGGAAAAGCCACAATGAAGATTTATGAGGCAGAAAGATCGAGTGGTGAACTCGTCGAGCTTAACTGATTAATCCAAGTGGCAGCTATATAGATAGTATATACTTAGAGCTTTGCTGGCTGACACTGAGCAGAGCCGGCAGACAATGACATCGTTTGGCACTTAATAAGTTTAACCTCAATGCGTCAATCGATCGATCAATAAACGATACGTTTCGTTCAGCTGCATTGCATTCGCATCGAATTGGAAATGAAAATAATTAAAGTGATGTAGTATAAAAAACAGAAGATTGCGTAGCGAGTCTATTCAACCTCAAGCTGTGCACTTTGCCAAGGCTGCAATACTTCTTGTAATCACGAAACAAAGCATCAGACAATTTTCCGTTTTCTTGTCTCCATTTGCGATTGTCTAGAGTCTAGACTCTCTAGCGGTGCTTGCTTTTGTTTATGTGTAAATACGGTGCGTGGCCCACACGAAAACGCAAAATTAATTGGCCAAGAGGCCTAACAAAGAGCCTAAAGAGCCAAAAATACGAACGATATTTCCGCATAAGCCAAATACACAGCGAAAAATATAATGTGCAAGGCAAACCGAGCTAAATTGAGTGAGAGGCGAGGAGAAACATGAAAGAAGCAAAATGAAAAATATATAAATATTGAAATACAGTTTTGCCAGAAAAGGCATAAAGTAAACTAAGCCAGCAAATAAATGTATAAACAGACTTCTATACTTGGTTAACAGATTTAGTAGATCAGCTTAATTTGTAGCAGGTTGCGTCAAGACAGCTTGAAAGCTGAGATACAAGTTTGCATAGAAACCGGTGTCAATTAACACTACATATTATTATGGATGTTGTAGCCTTGTCAACTAAATTACATATTTATGCATCAAATTAGAGGCGGCAAAAAAATAAAAATTTATTAGCGGCGTAAATTCCCTGAAGAAAGCTTAAGAACTTGAAATAAATGAATCCAATTTACAGCTTGAAATAAATATATCAATTTATTTTTGCACTGTGCCGCCTTCACATCCGCCAGCTGAATTTTTGCGGATTACTTCTGAATAAGGCTAAAGGCGGCGAGAACAGCCTAAAAGCCACAGCATCCCACACACAACAAGTGTCGCTTTGGTCAACGGCAAACAACAAGCCACAAAGTATCTTGTTTCAATAGCTCTCTCTCTCTCTGGCAGTTAGCATCCACATTGTGGAACGCATTGAGTGCTGCCCAGGCGAGTGAGCAAGCAGTCGTCAGACAGACATCTGTGTTTTATTATCGCGCTTCGAACCGGTTCGCTTCGCTGCGTATACGTAATTTTCATGTGTGCTCACTCCAAAGCGCTGCTCTGGTTTTATCTAGTCTAACGCTTATTTTTTTCGTATTTTTTTTGTATAATTTCGGAGCACCTTTTGTGTTAATCACAATTGTACCTGCTGTTTTTGGCCGTGTGCTGCATTGAAGCGTGATTTCATTATAATTTTTGCGCTATTTTGCATGCCAGCATGTTGATCAAAATCGCGCATACGCCGCGTTGTTAAAGTTTATTGAGTTTTGTAGCTAAAACACAGAAAAATATTGTGACACTTGAAAAGTTGTGTTAATTAGCGCTGCGAGGGTCGCTAATAAAATGGGAAAATAAACATAAACAACGCCAAAAATTTTGTTGAAATTATGCAAATTATATAATTTCGTAATTTTGCTGCGCAACAGTTTTGTTCTTCAGCGTACAAATTGAAAGACAAGACAAGTATTTAATGATTATTGAGTATAAAAAAGAAGCCCGCATTAATTTAGAGAGCAACTCTTGCTGCAAGCAATGCAATCAATTGTTATGTGCAGACATTTAATTGCCGTCAATTAAAAGCAGAGTTTTGCTTGCATGCAAATAGAGTTCAAAAGTTCAGCCCGACAACAACAACAAACCACAACTGAAAGTTTAATTGCTAGCATTCGATAGGAAGTTAAGTGCGTGAAATATGCTGCGATGGCAACCACGAGCAGCAACGCGAATGCCAATCAAAGCCAGCTGCGTCTTAGCTGCAGCAGCAACTTTAGTGCCACAGAGCAGCAGCAGCAACAGCTGGTGACGTTGCCACGCAAACGACGCCCTCGGGCGGTGGGCGAAGTGAGTGTCACCTGTCCGTCGAGCAGTGTTTATCTGAATGCCGAGGGCGATAACGAGACAACACTGCCCAAGGCACAGCCGGGCGAGCTGGAGCCCATCTATCAAAATGAAATCGCAGCCATCAATCAACAACGCAGCAGCTACAAGCTGGAGCGGCATTTGCAACAGCGTCGCCTCCAGGCGCATCTCAGCGTGTTGCGACTGTCGCATGTGGAACACGGCAATGCGTCGAGAGAGTCGATGGTAGTGAGCACCTTTGTAGGTTCGTCAAGCGTAGGCAACATCATCAACATCTACAGAAATACACATTCAACATCACTTAACTAATGATATTCATTGTTTCCCCTCTCAGATGACTCGGATCATTATTATGAAACATTATCCCCGCTGGGCAACAAGCGACACTCGACGCAACTTCTGCCCGGACAGCATCACAAGCGCACTCAGGACTTGCCACGCGCCTCGCAGCGTAGAAGCAAACAGCATTCGGCATCGGCGCATGCGCTGGGACAGCATGCCATCAACTCGGATGATTACGACTCCTTTGAAACGGACAGCGATGACCACATCGAGCAGGAACAACGTCTGCAGCACGTAAGTTGTGAGCCTCAACTTTAATGCTGAACGTTTCTAAACACTTGTTCTCTCTTTGCAGCACAATGACAGCGGCGTGGATATGCGTAATCATCGCTTGCCGGAACCGCCGGCGCCACAGAATCAAGTCTATGCCATTGTGCGCAAGTTTAAGGATTTCATCTCCAACAAAAAGTCACCCAAGAGCAGTCAGCAAAAGCTCTACGAGAATACGACCAGCAACACACAATTCTATGTAGAATGTCGCAAGCAGGAGCTCTACGAGCAAGCGAAATCACTGAGCAGCTCCGAGAAGAATCTTAATCAAGAGCAGCAACAACAGCAGCCGCAATTGTCAACAACTTTGATGCGTGCCAAGCAGAAGAATGGCAAAAGTTTGCGTTCAAGACTGCGCAAGAGTCTTGTGGGTTCATCCTTCGATACGAAACAGTTGTCCACGTTGACGCCAACACGCAGCACCTTCTACATTGAGGATCCGCCAGCGCAGATGCAGTTGCAGCTCCAGCAGCAACAACAGCAGCTGCATGGCTCTGGGGAACTCGATTCGGGCTTCTCAGAGAAAGCTTCCTCCGGAGATATTCCCGTGCCCAGCGCCGAGTCTCAAAAGTTCTCCACAGTTGCACGTAAGGCCAAAAAGGAGGCGAAGGCAATGCGACGTCGTGCCACCATCGGAGTCCGGCCGCATGAACCGCCGCCACCTCCGCCTCCACCAGAGCAACGCAACAGTGTCAATCGCACGCAGCAGACGCCGCAGCTCGAAGGCTTAACTCAACCCGATTCATGGTACGCCGAGTGTGGAGTCTTTAAGCAGTCGAACAGTGTGAACGGTGAGCTGGCCACGCCCACACCGAGCGCCAATGGCGGTGGCAGCTCTTGGTACGCTGAATCGGGTCTGTATCAGACTAGCGGCAATTCGGTGGCCAGCTCCAGCGGCAGCTCTGGCGTCTCCACGGGCAATGAAGCGGGTCTGGGCGATGAACTGCAGCCGCACAGTCTGTTCTCCAATGAACCGCTCTATCAAGTCTACAGCGCAGCCAAACTGGAGGTAAGTTAAGAGTTTCAAATGCCAGAATTCAAATTTAATCATTCTTGTTGATTCTAGTCGATTACACGTGATCTGGAAGCGCATGAGAATGCATCTACGGATGGATACGAGGAGATTGGACTGCATGCACATGCCAAGACACCGCCGGCGCAGCAGTCGAAGGCGCGTCCAACGGCGCTGCAGTTGGTGGAGCCCAAGAACGGGCCGTCAAGGACACTGTGGAGTGAAATACCCGAGGTCATCAACTCATTCATACTGCGTGAGTAAAGAGAGAAGAACATTTTACATAAAAAAAGTATAGTAACTAGAAGGAATATTAAGAAGAGAGTGTAACTAGTAACTAGAATATAGTAACTAGCATAAAATGTGTTTATTATCCGATCGTAATGAAATATTAGTTCTTAAAAGTATCTTTATTAGCAGTAAAATGTGAAAAGTAATTTAATGTGAAGAGTTCGCTATTAATTGGATTTAACTTGCATGACTTTATAACCGAGGTCATCAAGTCTTTCTTACTATATTATGTAAGAGAAGAAAATCCTGTATCTCTTTTATGGTGCTCATGACTAGGATACATTTATTATTCGATTATAGTTTATTAATCTTTAGCCGATCATAAATTTTAGTGGATTTATTCATAAACTTTTATTCTCTTTTTTAAATGGTCTGATCTTAATTTCGAATTAAAATTCAGACTGTTTGTGGCTCTTAAATTTGGTAGCTCTTAACATGATACTATCTTAGATTTAGGTGATTATCGAGCGTAAAGACAAAGTTACATTCATGACGCTAAGCTTTATAAATTACTTTTTAACTAAGCCTTCTTTATTACCATTTTAGCTACCCTAACGCCTCGTGAACGTGGCTTGCAGGAGGCCAAGTTCGAGATCATGACGTCGGAGGCGAGTTATCTGAAGTCCTTGAATCTGCTGCGACGCCATTTCATGAACAACACCGCCTTTTGTGACAGCAGTGTGCTGAGCGCACGCGATCGCAAGGCGCTCTTCTCCTACATTGTGCCCGTGCACGAATGCTCGGAGCGTCTGCTCACGGAACTGGAATGCTGTTGGCAGAACAACATCATGTTGCTAGGACTGAGTCGTTGCATCTACGAGATTGCCGAGCGGCATTTCCATGTGTACATAACCTTCTGTGAGCATCAAGGACGCATGGATCGAACGCTACGCCGCTTGAAGGAAACGAAGAATGGCGCATTTCAACAGCATCTGGACAAACTTGAAGCAAGTCCCAGCTGCTGTGGCCTCAATCTGCACTCGTTTCTTATGCTACCAATGCAACGCATCACTCGACTGCCGCTGCTCATCGATGCGGTGTTCAGCAAGGAATCGCCCAACAATGCCGAGGAATACGAGAGCTGGAAGCTAACGTTGGCGTTGGTTCAGAAGATCGTAGCGCAGTGCAACGAAGCAGCCAATCGCTGGGAGCAAGCCTACGAACTGGAGCGCATCTCCAAGCAGCTTGAGTTTCCCTCACACATACGAGCACTGGCCATTGCTCCCATGGGTGTGCCTAAGCAGGGCGCCAAGCCACGTTTCCTGGTCAAGCGCGGTGAACTGACGCATCTCGTGTGGCGTGGCGATGATGCCAAGTTGACGTTTGGCAAACGCTTTAGCAAATCGAGTATTTATGCCTTCCTCTTCTCCGATCTGCTGGTGCTCTGCAAGCGCAAGGGCGAATCGAACTTTAGTGTGTTTGACTATTGCCCCAGAAGCATGCTGACACTCGCATCGGGCGACACATTGCCGCAGCTGCCCACCAAAGATATTAAGGATCCGACTAGCAAAAATCTCATGCTGATGACGCTGCTGGAGAACTACGAGCGCAAGACAATTGAACTTGTAAGACAATTCATATTATAGCTAGAATCTATATTAATATTGCTTTTATGTTAGGTGCTGTCGTGTCCCTCAGTGTCAGATCAGCAGCGCTGGCTGGAAGCCATGCGTCCACCGGAGGCGGAAACGCCTGGGGAGAAGTTGTATGAATCCTGGGATTGTCCGCAGGTGATTGCCAAGCACAGCTACAAATCTGATGAGCCAGATGTGCTTCAGCTCGAGCAAGGCGACGTTGTAAACGTCTCACGCAAGCTGCCAGATGGTGAGTACCTAGTGAAGCTATTAATCCTCTCCAGCTATTATATGAGTAATCTCTTTTCTCAGGCTGGTACCAGGGCGAGCGCATACGAGACGGAGCCGTCGGCTGGTTCCCCGGCAGCTACACCGAGGAGCTGAATTCATCGCATGTCCGCTCCCGCAATCTCAAGCAGCGCCATCGTCTCCTCACCTTCACCGCCACCTATCTGGAGGCGCAGAAGGTGAAGTGATTGCGATGCAAGTGGACATCCTCATCCACGCCATCTCCAATCAGGCCACATCCAAGGTGGGCCGAGTATTCAAATATTTTAGTCCATTACCAGCAAATAGAAATATAATTATATATATGTATATGATCGATTATATATAAAACTAGGAAATGTGATAATTAATTAAATATATTTGTTTAAAAAGGCAAAACAAAGAAAAACCAAGAGAAAACAAAAAGTGAGAATCAATTGCTGCCCTTTAATTTATGTGAATTAGTTGTAAACTTTTCAATTGTAATCAATTCAGTCGTAATATCAACATATATCCATGTACTCTATGTTAATTCTACTTAAACAAATATCATATATTACTTTAAAAATATATATAAACAAATAAATAAATGTATGTGAATGTATAAATGGTTAAATACAAACTCAAAAAATCATGAATAAAAAATATTATAAATATACAATATTTGTACTTGATATCTATCGACTAAAAGAAAAAAAATCAATATTCTCTGAAAATCCTCAAGGAGAAAATTTTTTATTCGAAAATCATGTAAAAAGTGCTCTAAAACATAAAATCCTTGATAACTGCGAAACCAATAATCCGATTTGAATGTAATGTAATATAAAAGGCGTCGTTTGACACTAGTTTTAACCAGATCCTTCAAAGGACATTCGAGTTATAGCTTATTTTCTGTGAGGTAAAAAGTCCTTTTATTGCGTTTCCTGGAAGGACTTTCGTCCTTTTCCGATAGTCATTCGATTTGTCTAAGCAAATACTGTCAGCATGTCAAAGGACATTCCAATCGTCCTTTAAATAACGGAGTTACAGCCGATTTTGTGATTTTAGACCAATTTTTGCGTGCCTCCCCCTATAAAAATTTAAGGCAAATTTTTCAGAAAATTCTGAAAATCCTTGAATGCCAATCGATAGAGCTGCTTTCAGGGAGCACAAAAAATGTGTCCTTTTGCCAGGACACCGCAGGATATCCTAGAAAAAAGCAAAATAAAGCTGGTTTCGCCCTAAAAGTATGCAACACTTTTGGTCACTTGAACTGCGCGCAGTCGCAATAAATTTCCTTATTTGTACCAGCCTGAAAGTAGGCAAACAATTTTTTAAAACCCGCCATATCAAATCTAATTAGGTTAAATTAGTTTCAATTGATCAAAGATTTCCTGGCCCATTGAAAAAACGCAATGTTAAGTTTTTAGAAGTGTTTTTATCTTTTGTTTCAAAAATACGTATACAAATTTATCCATTGCTTGTTATACTTAATTGCTATATACATATAATATATGTACCGTTTACGATGTAATTAATTCTCGAATGTTTACAATTATAAGCTGCGCTCCCGCCCTTGTATGTGTGTGTGTGTTAACTTATTTGTAAGTATTAAATCGATAATTAGATTATTGCTGTCATAAATTATTAAATCTAATTGAAACACTAAATGGGGGAGGAGCACGAGTACAATCGATCGATCGATAATAGCAAACTGCTGGAGTGCTGCTAAGTCGTGTCCCACAATCATGCTAACTAAAAACTAAATCAAATAATTTACAATACTTCTTCATGTGACTGCGCGATAAGTGGGTTCCCTAAATCATATCCCAAATATATACTAATCATAATGAATATATGGTTAAGTGCTTGTTATTTATGCATTTGGATGGATGGATAAGTGCATGCATTTCTCCTGTTTAATTGTGTATTATGTGTGTTGAGTGAGCTGCTTGCCTGTTTGTTATATACGCCCTAACTAAGAATAACCTGATTTTACTACACGCTATATTCATTAAAATATATCACAAAATCAGTGAAATGAAAATTCGCTGGAGTATTTGCTTGTTTCGCTATGCTTTGGATGATGCGTGAGATGAACATAATGATGCTAACGATGATAACGTTGATGTTGATGATGGTTTTGGCAATGGTTTGGTCCTGTTCTCAGCTGCAGCTGAGCGTCTGTCATCTGAAGCTGATGCCACACTTGCGACTAATCTTCGGCGTGTGTATATACGCAATGGAAAGAAGCAGCGGCACATCGTTCTCCGATAATTGCAATGGTGTTGTGATGTCGCTCAGGCGACACGGATCCGTTTCCAGCAGAAATGCGGCCAGCGTTTCTGATTGCAAATAAATTTCCTGCAGCTTCGATTCCAGAAATGCCAGACACTGCAAAGAGTAGAGATGATTAATGACATGATAGTCAGCGAAGAAACGTGCTCGACTTACCTCATAGGCGGGTATGCCGCCAACGTGCATGGCTTGAACAGTTTCGAGCATGCTGGAGACCAGCTGTGACATGCCCACCGGCGAGCTTTGGCCGCCGGCATAGGGGAATTGCTGCAGCTGTGATGAGATTAAACGTACATCCCACTTGTCCATATCGGCCACAATGGCGATATTCTCCGCCGGCTGTGAGATGAGCGAGGCAGAACGTGCGGCCAGCGCCAGATCCTCGCGTAGATTCATTTCCCACTTATTGGGCGGCGCACAGGTGCCCTAAAAATCGAGTAAGAATAAACTTTTCTAGAAAATGCTTGACATAAAATGATCATTAATTGAACTCACCTGCAGCACCATGTCGGAAACGTAGTGATCGCTGACGCTGAGCAACAGCGATGGAATGAAACCGGCGCGCAATTTGTCACCCGGTGGTTCGTCCTCCTGGGGCAGTTCCTTGATGCCCGGCACTGGCAGCTTGAGCAATTGCTGCGATTCATTGACAGCCGCACACTTGGCTGCCACCGACGAGACAGAGCTGCGTTGCGAAGGCAGCCGCTTGTTCTGCGCCCGACGCGTATAATTGGGCGTGGTCAATGGCTCCGGCATCGATTTTAGTGTGTCGATGGAGGCAGCCGAGTTGACTGTCTGCAGCACACTCGAACTGTTGCTGCTCTCGTTGTAGCAATGCACTTCATCCGTCTCGAACTCCAACTCGGTGGCATTCGACGGCGTTTGATAGGTGGCACTGCCGCTGTTGATGCACACAATGCAACGATCGCTGCCCACAGTCGTTGAGCTGCTGCTGGCTGCCAGTTCCGCCTGCTGTTGTTCCTGCTGCTGCTGTTGCAGCGTGACGCTGCTGTCGCTTGGCTTGAGTGATTCGTTGGCCTCCAGCTTGCTGGCCTTGTCCATCAGCAGATCGTAGTTGTTGGACATGACCAAATTCTTGCTCTTCATGTAGTTGGTCGCAATCTGCGGATATTGCTCAAAGTTGAACTTCATGCCCGAATGCTTCTTGTTGGCCATTGTGGCGTCATGGGTGCGCTGATGCAATGCACACAGCAGCTGTGGCTTGGACTCGTTGTCCTCGTTGAGATCCTCGTTGCTCTTCTTGAGATTGATCAGTGGCTCATTGTCGCCCAGCACAAAGACAACACCGTTACCATTGTCCACAGCAGTCTGACGACTGATGCCGTGCTCGCGTTCAATAAGCTTCTTGCATTGATCGAAATGGATTTGCTCCTCCAGACTAACGTTCTCCTTGATGGGCTCAATGCCCCACGTCATGCGTCCGCTCTTGCCCATGCTGTTCTGCGTTATCAAATCGGAGAGCGACAAATGCGAAACGCGTCGCTCATGCACCAAAGGCTCCAGGGGTTCAGGCGGTGAACTGCTCTCCACAGAGTAGCTGCTGCAACGACGCTCTAGCTTGCGATTGATGATCTTGACGCCCTGCTGCAGCTTGGCTAGATCACTGAGACTCAGTCCCTCCTTAACGCCCGCCGTTGGCACCATGTTCCAGAAGAAATTCTTCTTGCTCTGCTGCTGCTGTTGAACCGATGATTCCACAGCTGGCGATGGCATCGATTTGACTTCATCGAATTCCAAAGCTTCGATGGCGCCATCATCGATGCTGCCACCGGTGCCCACAGATCCAGCATTCGACTCTTCCTCCATGTAGAGCTCCACATTCTCGGGCGTCGTCACCGTCAGCCTGATGCGACCATCTTTGCCAGTGCGAAAATATTGCTGCGCCTGCTTCGCCAGCAGCGATTTCTTCTCGATGCCCGTGTCCATGAGATAGTTGCCAATGCGCAGCTCCTGTTGCACAAAATGCGAATCCCGGAATGCCAACACCGTTGGAATCTCGTTCTTTTTCAGAGTGCCAATGAACTGAGCATCAGTTTCATCCAGCTGCTGCTGATCATCGCCGCTGTCCAGTTCATCCATTTGCTGCTGTTGCTGCAACAGCAAAGCCTCATCATCATCATCCACAATGGCGTTGAGGTTCTGCTTGCACGTTGTTGTGCGCGTCAACCCGCCTAATCCTGTTGTGGCTGCAGGACGTCGTCGCAGCGTGGGCGGACTCTTATGTCGCTCCTGATTCGTTTGGCCAACGACAAGCTCGTTGATCAACTGCTTGTTGAAATCCTCACGCTTGGCGGCACGTCGCACCTCGCTGCAGCGTATGAAATAGGTTAGCACATTGAGCAGCTTCTCTACCCACATCTTCTCGGTGCCATAGATGATGGTGCGCGCCAACTTAGGCGGCATGCCGATAGCGCCATACAGATCCCCGAGTTGTGCCCAAAGCGCATTGTACGGATGCTTTTGAGCCACTTGTAATAGCTTCGCACGTCGCTCGATGGCCGCCGAAGCAGCCGAGGAACCTGAACCGCTAGAGCGAGAGCTATTGAACGCTGAGACGGTGGCCACCCAGCCCAGATGGTTGGTAAGAATACCTGTCAACATGGTGCTAATGAAGCTGCAAGAAAAGTATTGTATGTTAGATATTTACTAAGGAATATTGTCTTTAGTTAATGCTTACAAGTTGGAGTCTTTGGTGTCGGCGAAAGAGAGCAGATCGCACAGCTCCTTGATGAAGCGCTCGGCCACAGTTTTGGAGTACTTGCTGCCGCTAGTCGTGATGCTCAGCCAGACGGGCGTCTTGATGCGCGGCGCCGTGAACAGATCGCTGAACCATTGCTGTGCATCCTGCCACGCTTGGAACATGATCTGCAAGCAAGAGTAGGAAAAAAATATTCGAATAATGTGATAGATACATTTAACTATGAGAGACCTTTTAGTCCTCTATGTTATATTATATTAAAATTATAGAGCTTCATCAAAATCAAACCAAACGAGCGTCTTCCAGCTAGCTTCTGGGCATTAAATAAAGCGTGTTTAAGAGCCAAGTTTAATACAAACATTTGACTGTTATAGACCCTTTTATCTTCTATATTCGATGCGGAAAAGTTATAATCATTTTTCGATCAAATAGAACGATTTGCTAATCTTGATTCTGGATTAGAATTTAAAGTGTATTTAATAACAAAGAATGTTGAGAACATTCTACAAATTGATCCCCAAAGTGAACCTTAACTAATGATTTCTTAATCAAACTAGTTCAACAGTTATACCTAATTCTTAAACTCTATTTAACGTGAGTTTGATAGCAAGTATGACATCAACATTCAAGACGCTTTTGGCCATTTGCTGATGTCTCAAACAATATGTCAGGTACTTCTGATTCGTGATTTTGATTCTAAATCTGTTTCATGACTTTGATGAGAAGCTTGTTTTGTATTCTAATGTAATAATATATCTCTAACTCACCTGCAGAAAGTTCTTGTGATTAATGTAAGCATGCTCTGTGCTCGCTCGCAGCCGACTCAGCATGGACTCGAGCAGTGCAATGTGCTCGCTGCAGAAGAGCTCCATTTCCTCCTCGAAGGACTCGCTCATCGTAATGCAGACAGCAAGACCCAGCTTGTGCCTGCGTCGCTGATTGGCCTGACGGCGACCCATCTCGGGGTTGCTGCGCGACTCATTCGCACAGTAGCTGGCGCGTCTGTACTGCGGTGGGGCCATGCCACCTCCCTCGCTGCCACCGGCTGTGGCAGCCTGATTGCCAGCGGAGCCGCCGCCATTCAGCTGCACATTGTCGCTGAGGAAACCGATAAGGTCATGCTTGGAATGCTCATACTCGAAGGAGGTGCGCAAATTGCGCGAGATTCGTCGCTGCAGACAACCATCGCTGGCAAACTCATCCAGCTGCGGCGAGCTGGCAAAGAAGGTCCAATCGTCGAGGCTGAGCTTGCGCATGGCATCCGATTGATCGGAGATCACACTCCCCAGACTGCTGCGTGTGGAATACTGATACGACCACTGATCTCCACTGGAATAGGGGCCACCTGTGCCACTCCCACTGCCCGAGGCGCTGGCCGAGTAACCCGAGTCGGTGGCATTGCTGTACGTGGAGGAGAAACGCGGTCCACTGTCCGCTATCGACAACGAATGCTGATCGGCAGCTACGGGCACATCCAGCGGTGGCGTCAGACTCATCTGTCTGCCGCCCACGCTCACACTGAACGGCATCGAAAACGAGTTCATCGAAAGACCATCCATCGAGCCGTGTTCACTGCAAATCGAGCTGCGCGGGGTGAGGCTGTTCATCGAGAGCGTCGAGTACGGCGAGTGGCCTCCAGTTCCTCCTGCTGCGCCATTGGCAGTGGGTGTGAGATAAACCTGGGAGCAGAGTATCCTTGCGGGCTGTGGCAACCAGTGCACCTTCAAGGCGGTGCCGCAAAAGGACATGGCCAGCGAGCCAAAGACCATCTCTCCAATGGGCGTGATGTCTGCGCCAGACGGACGATTGTGCTGGAAAATAAGATAGTGACGAAGAGACGGATTAGAGAAGGTTTAGATTATAGGAATTGAGAATGAAAGGAAAAGATTGTAAGGCAGGTGAAGAAACAAGGGATTATGGTAAGACAGACTGATCTTAGTAGTTGAGTTAAGAAAGAGATAAACGGAATTAGAGATTAAGTTGAGTAAGAACGCAGACTGGAAACCATCAGGGTTTTAAATAAGATGAAGAAGTAGGGGAACTAAGAAGTGTTTACGAAGAAATTATAGCAAGAATTTAGGAAGAATGGAAGAGATTTTAAAACAGGTGAAGAAACGAGGGATTAAATCACAATTGAACAGCATATTGTGTTCTTACTAGGAGTAAAAAAAAGAGTATTAAGAAATAGAGTATGCAAAGAAATTTAAGTTGAAACAATAGAGAATATTGTACCCGAGTTAAGGAATAGATGAAATTGAGAAAAAAAGAGAGAAGTTTGAATATATGAGAAGCCGAGGATACCAGATGCTAGATCAGGGCATAAGGAAAGAATGTGAATAAAAGAAAATGAGATGCAAGTTGAGGAGGAATCAGATAAGTTTTTGGACAGAGCTTAGGAAATAATAGAGATAGAAGTATGTAAAAAATATGCAATTTTAAAAAAAATTTAGAGTATTAATAATGATTTAAGGAAGGAGATTACATCGGGATGATATCAGACAATGAAAGACTTGAAGAAAATGCATAAGCAAAGAAAGGAGAGTTTAGGAATTAAAAAGAAACATGGTGATTCACTTACTTTGTAGCCATACTCGGGGCACACCTCGATCAGGTTGCTGCTGTTGTTGTTGGAATGTGCTTTGGCCTGCAATTTGCCATTCTGCAGCGTCGTGAACTTCTCATTCTTGAGGAACTTGCCACCGCCAGCTGTGGCACTCGACGAATCCTTCAACGTCACCTTCTGCAAGGCGTGCGAGTCGAACAACAGCCGGCGTCCATGGCTGTCGTCCTCTTTGTAAAGCAAAACGCGCACCTGGCTGACATCGAAGGGGAATTGGCTGCAAAAACAAAAGAGAAAGAAACAACCTTAGTGATAGGAAAGAGATAGGTAATACTCGTATGTGCCTCTCAGATGACGCACAAATTGTTGGCACATTCAGTCGACACCCACGAATCGTATGTTACACAAAGTTTTTGGGGATTGCGACAATGGTTAAGGTCATGAGTCACGAGTCACGAGCAATGTACGCAAAACTTTCGAATGAGGAAGGCTGTGAAGGTGCAATTAATAGACATAGAGTAAAAATAGATAAAATATCATTTGCCAACTTTATTTAACTTTTCAAATACAACTGATCCCATATTATGTCCAAAAAGCACAGTCCTATAATAGAAGAAAGTGAAATTCTATTCATAAGACTTTCTTTGCGTAGATCACACAATTTTTATGGCATAGCAAATGAAGAAAACTTATCTTGAGGGTGATATTTTATATTCCTAATTCAAAATAACTCGTTTGCTTTATAAAAAGACATCACATGTTATGATTATCGTTAGCTACTGTAAGATAGTCAAATAATCTTTATACACAGTCATTATTGTTTTGCTTTCTAACACTAAATGCAACTCAAGAAAATCTCTCAATGAAAGCGTTAAACAATTCCCTCAAACATAATCAAAACATTTATAGTATTCTAGGAAAAACTATCGCCATAATTTGACTGATAGCAATCACGAGAACTACGTTAATCTAAGTACAAAATTCCAAAGAAATTTCGCAACAATAATATAATTTACTATCATGCAAATAAACTAATAGACTATTATGGCAATATGATAATGTTAGTTTCGCTAGTTCCACTTAAATTTTGGAGCAGATAACAGCTGACTATCATATCATATTAATTCGCCGATATCAATCAACAAATCGCCACACACAGCTGACAAAAATATTTACCATCGTAAATACAGTATATGATAATCATAATCGCAATCGCAATCAAACAATCACAATCACAAACGCAGTGGCTGAAGTTCAGAATATATATTCACAAATATAAATATAGAGATTAGCGCTTACTATCATATGATATCAGAGAGATGTTAATCACAGTTCTCCGAGAGCGTGAGTAATTCCCCGACTGAAGGCAACAACAGTTGGTCAACAATTGCTCATCCTCCTCATCATCAGCGAAAATGAAATGAAATGAATCCGCACTCGAAACAAATTACAGCGTCTCTTCTCTTCTCCTCCTCAACAATTCACTCGCTACGTCGCAGTAGCATAATCTTAGTGTAGTGCTCCTCTATTCATTGTCAAATCGAGAAATTGGGAGGGAGGTGGTGAGGAAGGAGGGGATGAGGTGTATAAATTGTATGTTCGCTCTATATATAGCACACATGAACACACGGCACGTGACGATTACTCACGGCAAAAATACAAAATACAAAATACTTGCGACCCTGATAACCCTCCTCCCCTCACCATGTTCCTCTCGCCACTGTTTTCTTTTTGCTCTCTTCTCTTTCTCTATTGTTCTTTCTTTCTCTCTGTAGTTCCGAGTTAAGTTTGTGTTCTTCTTTTCTTTTTTTTGGGCGTTTTTATGATGTTTGCGATTAGATCGTGTGCCAGACATGAGAATAACTTGTCGGTGTTATCGGTTATCGGATGTGAAAACAAATGCTGACTTGCAAAAAAAAAAATAGGAAAACACAATCACAAAGTGAGAGGGGAAATCGTTAAATTCCTGATCACCCAAAAACATTGATCACTTCCCACACACACACACACACACACTTTCAAAAAGCACTCGACATCGCGTCAACCAATTTCAGATTTGAGGTTCTAATTTATTTTTAGTGGGGCTTATAAATGGATTGTGGGACTTCTAACAATAAGTAGCGCTAAATTGAGAATACGCCAACTGACTAAATTAGCGCTATAATTAACGAAAATTTCAGCTCTTAATGCTTTATGACTGCCTAGTCCTCCTCCTCAGAGCGGGTGGCAGTGGGGTTGGGAGGTAGATACTCTGCTTTATTGCTTAATTTGGTCGTGTTTTATGAGACCGCGATAAGAGGCCCAAGGGGGAATTTTCTATGTGAGACACATAGATTAGTTAGTGTGGGCCCGACTGGGATCACGAGTGCAGATCCGCGGTTATTTTCAAAAATTGAGGCCGGACAGACAGACAGACGGACGGACGGACGGAAGGACGGAGGTAACATAAAGTGAGCTTTGGTCAGTAAATGAGGGGGAGCTTACGTGTATTTCAATGGCGCCGTATGCATGCGGATGTGAGGGTTTGTTTTATTTTGTTGGGTTGTTGGACGTGGACGCGTTCAACCAACTCGCGCGCTGTGAATATATTCGTACACTTTATATATATATATCCAATATTTGGCTGGAAGTAGAACGATCGAGCAACGCGAGCGCAGTGTTTATGGCCGCGATGCTAGACGCCAAATGAAGTTCAAGGCGTTGTGAATCGCGAAATGGGGCGAATCGGAACGGATCGGATCGGATCGCATCGGAACGTCCCGGACAACAACAGCAACAACAAAACGATAAAAAAAAAAAAGCAGACGAAATCGAACAGAAACTGAACAGAACAGAACTGAAAAGTACCTCAAGGCAGCGACGCGCACGTCTGAATATGAGAGTGAGTGTAAGTATGAGTGCTCGCTACTAGTACTCGGTATAGACTCGGGTACTCGCGCGCGCCTGATCGATATAACATACTGCACACACACACACACACACACACACACGTATCTCTCAGCCACACATAGTATATATATTTATGCAGATACGGCGACGACTGTCGACTGAACACTGAACACTGACGACTGCGCCTCATGGGGCACAACAGTCTCTCTCTCTGTGTGCGTTGGCGGTGCGCGGTGGCAGGGCGAATCACTTCAATTGACGCGGCAGGCAGGCAGGCGAAGCAGGCGAGGCAACAGTGTCGTCAGTGGAGGCAGTCAAAGAGACGAGGTGCGGCAAAAAAGCACGGCGCGCGCTGCTCACATGATTCGCGTCCAGCTGCGACAGAACGACGACGAGCATCACATGTGCCACCACACAACAACACAAGCACAACCACCACACACACACACACATACAGATAGAACAACACCACACACATATTGTCTTGTCAGAGAAGAGTGATGTGTTAATATTTTGTTTAACAAACAGGCAACAACAACAAAGAGCAGCGCTCGCAAAAAAAAAGCTGCAAAATAAAAACAAATCAGACACTTTTGTGATGGATTAGAGTCGCAGCGAGTCGAGAGTCGATAAGTCCGCGGAACTGGACTTTGACACCTGCCTGGCCTGCCACTGGCCTACGTGTCGTATGAGCGATCGACCTGCCACTGACCCACTGACTTCCTACAACAACCTACACTTGGTTTATTGCTCCAACTCTTGACGCCAGGCGCCCATCAAAACTAACTTTCAAACCTAACTCATTCATTAAAAAAAGGAAGGGAGAGGTAAAACATTTCAAGATAGATGTTTTTTTTTGGCGTTGCATGATGATGATGAAATAGCGCAGCTAATCAGTCTGGTATCGTAAAACTCGCGCAGTTGGGAGTTCATTGATACCGTAATTTCACAACATTTAGCAAATAATCTATAGATAATGAATCTCTCACTCTATATTTAATTTGTTATTTATACTTAGTAAGTTTGTTGGGTATCCGAATTGGTATTCGATTCCTATTAACCGACTGTAATCAATGTCCTCGCATTAGCCGTGTTATCATTATTGAATTCGTTCCACTTCTTTTCAATGGAAATCAAACTTCAGTTGTGCATCAGTTTGACGGGCGGAAACCATAACTGTAAAACGATACAATCGACCCATTTGTCGATATGATTCACCCAGGGTAAACACTAAAAATAAATAAACTTGCGACATTTGCCAACTTTGCAGCAAAGTTTTGCATTTCTTTGCAGTCAGTTGCGAATTGCAAGTTTTGCTGGAACTGCATTAAAAAAAGAGTGAATTACTCTTATTACAATTGCTTGATTCCACTTTTGGATTATTTCCGGCAAAAAGGCAATAAATAATGATTCCAAATTACAGAAGTAAGCTGTAATAAAGTGCATAGTATAATGTTTCATAGCCTACTTAAGTTTCGTCTAATACTTCCTATGACAGAAATCTGTAATAACAACTTCCTATATGCATTTGATTCAGCTGTATCATATTTCAACCTATCTGAATGACCGCATGAACGAAATTAGTTCGAAGTTTACCCAAGAGTGTAAAAATAAAAATAAGACCATACTGTGGTTTTATTTTTGCTCATTTCCCCTAGGAACAATTTAAATCGAATTTGGCGAATGCGTTTTTATATTTCCTTAATACTTTTCTTCACATTTTGTGTTGTTCAAGTGGAGTATTTTTAGATTTAATTTTTCGATGTTCATTTGTCGATTAGAGGAAACGAGCTTTTTAAGTATTCTTCGAGAGTGCGCACGGCTTTAAAGTCAACTCAAGAGCAACGGCGACTGATACCTAGCATAACCTTGCAGCGGGTAATCGAACTCTCAGTCACGATGCTGGAAATGTATAACTGTATCGCATTGTGTGTACAGGGTGTATTGCGAATGCACACAATGCCGTGACACCCTGTTGTCGTTGTTGTTGTGGGGGTTGTCGACAGATTGAGCTTTTGCTGCAAGGGCAACTTAAGCTCGCGGTTGTCTCACCTCGCCTCGCATCGCATCGCATCGTTCGCACTCTTTCTCACTTTCTTGCACTTTGTAGCCATCTTGCTCCGACAGTGGTGCCATCTCGCTCAGTCGCTTTGATCTTGCCTGCGCGCCTCTTGCTGCTTGCCATATGCTTGGATCACATGCTTTATTTTTCAGCTACGCAAGCAAAACAAAAGGCGAGCAACAATAATAAAATAAAGCAGCAGAAACAATACTAAGCAAATACATTAACTTATGTGTGCACACACACACACACACACATACACTCAAGTATATTATGTACAAACAGAAATGTGCATATGTGTTGGTTGGAAAAAAAAAAAGAGACTCTTTTCGCCCCGCGGGCTTTTTGGTTGAGCAGATTGCGTTGTGTTGGCGCCGCTGCCGTTTACTTGCTGGGCCAAGGCAACAGAGGAGCAGCACTGTGGAAAGAGGGGAGACATGAGAGGGGGGAAGGGAAGTGCGGTGGGTGCTACGTTCCAAATATGATTGATATGCTGTACGGTTCCGCTTATCAGCGCCAAACACTTGAATTATGTTAAGTGTCTCTGATTAGCCCTTTTGGATTTACTATAAATCGAGCAATTATACCGCAAGCAATCAAGAACAAGCGACCATGATCGACAGCTCGGTACTGCGCATTAGTTTTGCTAAGAATCGACCTAATCAAGTGTATACAACATTAGATTAATGAAATTATTACTTAAGAATTTATGCAAAACTCTCGGGTCAGTTGGTCAGCTGAAAACCAAGGCTAAATCTTTCACATTTATTATCAGTTGCTTGTAAATGGAAAAAATACTGAGGCAGTGGGTGTGGCAAACTTGATCTGTGGCCTGTGTTTGATGTGAATGTTGCCTTTAAATTAATGAGCGTAAAATCGACTTTTAATATCTAGTTAGCAAGTCATTAAGATTGTAAGTCAATAATCGAAAGGTTTGATTTATATTTGAGATGTCAAAATGTGTTGCTAAGGTATTATTTTAAGATACTACGATTTTTGTACTGATATTAACCTATATAAACAAGCGTTTATAACGAAAAGTGTTGGTTGAAATTTCAGATGCAATACTGTTTTTGTTTAGATACTACTTTTAGATTGTACGGATTCTCCACTTAAATAAATCCATGTATATACACAAAATGTATATTTAGTTATAGCAAACATTGCCAGATTTTGTACTTAATCCATATAAAACAAAGCGTCTTTAACTTTGGCAAACATTGCCACGCAGTCATCAAACTCTTTCTTGCAGCGAATATAATAACTATAAATACAGTGTACAAGTGTGTGAGTGTAAGTACAGATATATGCGCACATATATACGTGCCTAAGACTATATATAGTCGTATATATAGGCTGCAATTTGTAGCCATAATCAAATCAAGCGGCAACATCTTTTAATCGCATTACACTGTCTGTGTGTGTGAGTGTGTGTACGTGTGTGTGTGCAAGTGGTACTGTATGTGTGTCTTTGTTTGAGTCAGTGTGTGTGTGAAAGAGAGCGTGCAAATAAAAACAGATTTCCAAAGTGACTACAACAAAGCAAAAGCAACACAGCGACAGCAAACAGAAACAGCAACAGCAGCAGCAGCAAACAGCAACAACGACGGCAGCTACAACAACCAGTTGCTTCATACAACAAGTCACATGACCAAACCAACCCAACGATGGCGACGATGGCGTCGCTGCCGGCAGCGACGTTGGCAGCGTTAAAAGCACAGCGAGCGCTGTTGAACGACAATGAAAATGACAACAAGCTGCCTCTGCCGGCAAAAGGCGCAAAAGTCAGGCGAGTCGCGGTCGCAGTCGACGTCGACTGCAGCAGCGGGAACAAGAGAGACAGAGTCAGAGACAATGCAGAGCCGTTTGTTTGGTAACAACAACAAATTGCCTATCATTATCATGAGATGCAGCTCTATTATAAACAAATATATATACTCTATATAGACAGATATTTAATATATATAAATATAAATGTAAATAACTGTGGTGTTCGCAATAGATAAGTGGTTAAAGAGCAAACCACCTTCACCCCCGGCCCCGCTTCAGCCCGCGTCAACCAACCAGCCCGTTGTTCAAGTGCGCAAATAATCGAATGTCAAGTTCAAAGCAAATTGCCAAAAGGCGTTGTCTGTCATCGGCCACAGTAGTTGTCGATGTTGTTGCTGTTGTTGTTGTCGTGGTAATTGCCAACGTTGTCAGGTCCCAGGCGAGTGGTGGGCCAGGTAATAGCCCACAATAACATGAGAAATGTATCAGGCAAACAAATAAGCAAATGACGACCAGACCACGACGACGACGACGACGACAGCGACGCGACGTCGTCTGATTGCCAAGTGACACTTGAGGCAATGCTAAAATCAACACAAACAATGAATGAAGTACCAGCAGCATGCCTTGCTCGCCTCCCCACGCCGATCCCCCTCCCCCTCTGCGTCACTCGGCGATCAATGAATAGAACCACTAAAAGCACAAAAAGTAAAAACAAAAAGAACGAGAACGAGACGGAGAAACCAGAAGCCAAAGTGGAACTGCGAACCAGTTCAACAGCTCGGCGGGGGGAGTTGCTTTTGATCATGTGACGTTGGATTAACAAACACACACACATTCACACACACATTCACACACACGGAGGCACGCACACGCACACACACCTAGATATATCTGCCATATGGGAGGGTGAGTCAAGATGGGAGCGGTCAACGAAATACAAAATAAAGGTGACGGAACCAAAGCAAAACAAATGGCGATTCATCATTGCAATGCACTCATTAAAATGAGCTTAACATTTTGAGCGAAAGTCAATAAAAATAAAATCAGTAAACATAAATGAAATTATAATAAACGAGTGAGTACTCATTAGGCATAGGCAAAATATCAATTGATCATGCCCAATTATACACATTTGTTTGGGGTGGGGTTTAGGTTATTAATAAATAAATAAATCTAAAGAGCCAATGCAAATAGCGTAATTTCATTTAAATGCCCAGATTCCAGTTAAGCATTAACATTGTCAGCACATACGTAAATTTCAGGAAATTGGACTTAAATGTGCATTAACATTAACAGCGTCACTCAACACAACACATCGATGTGAGTAAACTTTGTGCCGCCCGATGACGAAATAATGACTATAAAGCTAGTGTCAAAGTTTTGCCTTTCGGGTAGTGCAATAACATTTTGCCAGCGTCACATTCACTTGTTTACCTGAAAATAAATGCTATAAAAAAATCTTGTTGAACCCCAAAGTTCAATAACATGAACCGTAGAAACTGTAAACATTAATAGTTTCGTTTTAAACCTACATTAATTACATTATTCTAATGGAACATTTCCACTTTTTTCAAAAAAGATTATCTAAGCAATAAAATGATTAAAATGAAAAAAAGAGTTGAATTACGACTTTTTTAGATTTAATATTAATATGGAAATATTCAACTTTAAAGAAAAGATTACCTGAACAAAAAAATGCAACTAAAAATGGAATTTCAAATTATTACAATTTAAAATTAAAAAGAGAATTGAACTATATTATTTTTTATATTTAATATTCTCTAGTTTTAATTTATTTATTTGTTTTATAGTGCTGCAATCCACATCTTTTAAGCTAGGGATTCTAAGAAAAAATAATATATAAATAAATACTTTAGGTTCTTCCCATTCTTTCCATTTACCGCAAAAATATTCAACTTTTAGAAAAAGTTTGCTTAGATAATCTTAGATAAAATGCAACTAAAAATGGAATTTCAAAACATTACAACTCAAAATTAAAAAGAGATTTGAACTAAATTCTTTTCTTAGATGAATAGTTCGTATCATTATTTTTTTCTTCCGTTTTTTATTTATTTATTTGTTCTATAGAGCTGCAAACCACATCTTTCAAACTATGGTTTCTAAGAAAAAATAAAATATAAATAAATACTTCGAGTTCTTCACATTCCTTCCATTTACCGCATGCCACATACCAAAAATGTTTAATCTAGAAATACTATTGGGCTCTCTTTCTACTAAGTCACGCTCACAAACATCAACTGCGTCACATGAGCGCGAACCTCATTTCAAGATAGCGGCAAAAAGAAAGCGCTGTGTCAGCTTTCGAGCTAACCAGCTTACCACATGAGGCACCACAAAGCTGGCCCCACTTGCCACGGCATTAATAATAATCTCTGTGATTGTACTGTGTATTGCATGCATACATTTATAGTATAAATAAATGAATATATACATACATTATATATATATGTGCATTTAAAATTTCTGTTGATTTTTTAGCAACCATAATTCGCCATAATGTGCATTTTTATTATTATGGCTTCAATTTCGCAATTGTAGCTATAAATTTGTGGACATCATAATAACGAAAACACACGCGGACAGACGGTGAACGGGAGTATATAGAAGGCAGAAGGCAAACGGCAGTCAGATGGAATTGATTGTGATGAATGATTTATGCATAACAAGATATGCCACAGAGATATGTGCAGTATAAACAACAAGAGGCCAAATTGACGTGAACAGAGCTTAGCAGCATTATTTACACCTTGACGGGCAGCAGCACTTTCTACACTTTTTGGGCATTATGTCTAATTTGACGTTGCTCGTTGAAAAGCAAAAGCAATTTTGTTAACTGATAATTACCAACGACAACTACAATGACAACGACAGACAGTGACAGAGGCAGAGGCAGACAACGTAGCGCGTCCAGCTATCAGTCCTAAACAACAACAATAACAACAACTACTTCGAATACCAAAACAAAAAAAACAACGAAAGCCGCAGCCACAGCGCGATGACTGCGACGACTCACTCATATGACTTGGCAGACCACGAGACTTCACACATGGAGGAGCCACAGTGGCAAACGTCGACTACGTTGGCATTTAAATGTGATTATACTCTCTAAAACCAAGTGAACTGTGACTGGGAATATTTGCGGTGGAGCAATTGTTGTTGTTTATTTCTTTGAAATTCACACGCTAAATTATAGAAATGATATTTCATTTGAAATAAAAGACTTGTTTGTTGAAAGCACTTTCAATAGTTAAGCTTTCGCTAAAAGTTGTGCTTTTAATGTGCTTTTAACAGCTTTTCGTTAGAAACAAAGCCTTTTCTCAAAAATGTGCTGGTTATTTCTATTTTTACTTCAACTGAAGAGAATTGCGAAATGCGACTCTGAACTTTTAAATTTATATTAACTTTTTCGTTTTTTCAAGATCACCAAATAATCAAAAAACTTTCGATTTTTTAGTTTAAATTCATATTGTTGCATATTTTAGTACTTATTGTATAAGAAATTAGGTAAAAAATTAATTATATATTTGTTTTTACATTCTTTCTCAAAATTATACGAGAAAATACTCAAAAAACTTTAAACTTGTTATTCAAAAATTATATTTTTTATATTTTAATGCTTATTGTATAAGAAATTAGGTAAAAAATTAAGTATATATTTGTTTTTGCCGTAACCGCAGCTTTAAAGATTAATAAAGCATCAAATATGGGTTCATAAAACTAAATTCTATATGTTTTGAAGCTAATGTAACTTTTGAAAGTTTTTATTGCGCCTTCGACACTTTTCAGTGCACTTTAAGGTAGCGGAATTTATAGCGAGTTTATTAGTCTAGCAATACTAATTAGCTGTTAATGACTGTTGTCGAGACTGAGACTGGGATTCGCACAAGTACACACGCACACACACACACTAGCACAGTTACATGCACACATAGACAGACACAGAGACAGAGACAGAGATAGAGCCAGACACCCATATACCAATATACCCGCTGATAATGGAGCAGGGTGATTGTTTGCACTAAAGACACGAGGCTGCTGCGACGCAAATACATTATGCCTCGCAAGGTGCACAAAATTCCATAAAAATAGAAAAAACAGAAAAACAAAACAATCACATCAAGTAAAAAACAAACAACAGAACAGTGACAAATGCAAAGTTAAATACATAATTGACCAAATGAAATGTGACCAGACGACGCCAAACAAAATGGATCACACCAGACATTGGGGCGCCCATTAGATGATCTCGTAATGGGTGGTCGCGATCGATGTAAATCACAATATAACACAACAATAGCACAATAGCTTCATATCCCACATAAGCCTCGTGAGGTTTTGGGGGTATTATTAATAGGGCATGTGAAGCGCTAATGATTGATGTGTCTCTGTACGTGTGTGTGCGAGTGTGTGTGTTTTGTAAGTGTGCGTGCGTTCGTGCGTTACATTTGTTTAAACAATTTGCGCTCAGTTATCGACATTAATGAATTTCCAATTCACAATCAATTTTTGGCACACACCACCGCAAACCCGCAAAAGGCTCTAAATGATATTATTTATACCACACATCTGGTCGCTCGATTGATTTATACGCAAATTCGATGAGCAATCAAATCGATCGATTCACACGATCCCCCACACATAAAGCAAAAAAGCTGCAAGAAAAAAACCAGATATATACATGAAAATGGGTAAGAAATAAGAGAATATAAAAGACTTTGTTGGCATAAAATTTCCACAATCGAGTGCTAATTGCGGCATAGACACAGATAAACTCCCATACCATACCCATATACCATATACTACTCTAGTCCGTCTATCAATATCCGATACATCCGATTGTATAGAGCTGTCTCGCTTTGGCTAATTCGTGTGAAAGTTGGCGGCAATTTATCGGAAATTATTAACCACGTGCTAATAACTAAGCACACAAACACATATATGACCATCTGTGTATGTGGTATGTGTGCTTCTGCGTCAAATGACTTGGCTATTTGGGTTAGGGACTTAACGCTGCCGCCGCTGAAACACATGATGCCACTCCATCTGTTTTTTTTTCTTTGCTTTTTGTTTTTTTCTTTTTGCTGGTTGTTTCTTAAATTTCGCATATTCGAATGTGACGACGACGTCGACGAAATATGCGAATGTCTCAGTCGCAGTCATGTGACTGGCTAGCAAATGTCTAAATATGGACACGACTTGGCCATGATTCACACAGCCACACAGAAGAAGAAGGCAGGGGGGCTTGGCTAGAAAGCTGGAACGAGTCGTCGGGTCAGTCGCATGACTGACACACTCCACACAGATAGTAGTTAACATAATGACGATGATTATTATTTGCTTATGATTATGAGTGTAGATAAAAAAAAATAATATTCAACTATTTGCTTAAGAATTTAGTCGCAAGCCACAGAGTCACAAAAAACTGAAAATGGAAATGAACGATAACACAGACGGTCACACTTTCACACACACACACACACATAGATAGATAGAGAGTCGTGCGCGCAGAACCTGATGGAAATTTACCCAGGCGTGTCGTCAGTATAAACAACAATTTAATAAATTAATTTTAAGTGTCAGCAAAAGTAAACACACAAATTTATTTATTTTATTTTTGTGTTTGGTTTTACAGCACTCAACCAAAAACTGACCTAAGACACACTTTAAGCACACACTCACACCCACCGGACAGTGTGACCGTCCCTCTGTCCCCCAACACCAGACAGACAACACACAGTGTGTTCCTCCCCCTCGTACATATCATTAGTTTAACGACTACAGCAAATTTTTAAAGTTTACATTTAGCAAAGTGCAAAAACCCCGCAATTAATTAGCAAAGTGAAAAGTTTATCACGTGATGGTGAATGGAGCAGAACAGCAACAACACTGAGTATGTGTGTATGTGCGACAGTGTTGGCCATAAATATGTGTATACTTCTTGCACCTGTATTGGCCAATATACACTTGAAACTGCCAAATGGCCAAATGTGATATACATATGCCATTTTTCATGCCTTATCGGCCATTTGACAGGGGTAAAGGAGGCAAACCACTCCCCTCTTCACCGTCTTAGTACCCCACTTAGATACATGTGTTGATCGCGTTAATCGATTTAACAAAAGACGCGCTAGGCAAACGATTCGCGCACGTTGAGCACTGAATGGGGCAATGCAAATTGTAATTGAACAATTGAAAATGCTGTTGTTATTATTATTATTGTGATTGCGATTGTTCTTCATGATATTGTTACTGTTGTCGTTGTTGTTGTTGTTGTTGCTGTTGTTGATCGAGCATTCACACACAATCAATAAGCAAACAAACAAACATACAACAACAATCAGAACGGTTGACAACAAAGTGCAAGCGTCAAAAATCAACATTGTAAACGCGAGCACAGTTCAGCATACTACATAAGCAAATAAACAGTACTCGTAATAAATAATAATTAAATGAATTAACAGGGAAACAACAAAACAAAGCAACGCACACACATCACATGCCTCCAAGCTCACACAACGAATTTCAAATACTCTACAGGGGCTGCTGCGTAAGTAAACGCAATTAGCTAAAAGGAATGCTCAACTAAGAATATCCTCCTTTGTAGAAGGGTAATCCACATACACATGCGTATACGCACTCACACATACTTATAGAGTACGTCACACAGCGCAGCGGCAAAGGCAACAACAAAATGTGTATGACATAATAATCACGAGAGCAGGCAGCGACTGTGAACGCCGATTAGCAAGTCATGTGATTCGTTTTTATTTACATTTGCGCCTGACGCCCGCTGCCTCCACACCACGTCTTGCCTACACACACACATACAAAGACACACGCGCACACAGAGTCGCCCACGGTGCCCCCAAACGCCACAGCAAGCCGATCGACAAGTTGGTGCGAGCACAAGTAAGAGCGAGAGAACGAACATATACGAGCGCCCACGAATAAGCGAAATCGTATACGAACGAATCTGTGAGCACTCGTGTGACCAGCAATGCATTGGAAGAGGGAAGTGGAAATAAAGAGAGAGCGCGTGCGAGAGCGAGAGCACAGCACGGGTTAGTAATAGTGTTGGTGGCTTGCTGGAGAGGGCGCACCTTTGACTTGCACTTTGACTTTCCCACAGCAACAACAAGAGCAACAGTTATCTATTCACATACACAGACACAATGGACACATACGCAAATTGAATTGGACCCCACACAGAAAGCAGTGCATTTTTTGGCGTACGTGACGGCTATCGAAGCATTTGCCAAATGTTTGTTGGGTTTATTGTCCCCGTTTTGCGTTTGCGTTTGCCAATTTGCGTACGAGACACCAAGAGGAAGAGATAAAGAGCCGTCGCAAATTGACAGAGCGACGACAAAGGCTAGGCGACAATGGAAATGCTTTCTTTCCACTACCTCTCGTTATCTGTGTGTGGCGAATGCGAATGTGTGTGTGTCTGAATGTGTTTGCACTCTTTCTTATACCCGCATGCTTTTCATAGAAAGGTATCGCTATGGTTTCGCCTAAATTTAATAATTAACTGATTACAAGCAGGGAAGGAGGCACGATAAAATAGCCTACCTACCTATATACCCTACGTTAACGGGTATTTAGCAGTCGAGCAGGCACACAAACTATTCGTTTAATTTCGATTTCGCTTTTGCCCATGAGTAAACTGCATGTGCAATGCAGCAGCTGCCTATCGGCCCAGGGGTTGTGTGTCTGTGTGTACTTGCGCCTTTGTTTTCCAACGTCCTTTATCGACGGCTACTTAATGCCAGGTGTTAGTTAAGGCTTTGTTAGATATGACAGCGTGAGTGTGGCCAGACATTTCGACTGCTACTCGGCAAACAAATTTCCACACGAGAATCACGACACGTGCTGATCTCCAACAATTATACAGTTATTGATATGCATGAGTGTGTGAATGTGAGCTAGCAAGCAAACAAACACACACACATACATAGATAGATAGACAGACAGAGTCAAACACTTACCTTAGATAATTTCTGGACGTTTGCGTAGCTTTTGCGGACGACGAACTATTATTATTATTGCCGGCATTTCCAGCGGCGACAGCAGAAGCAGCGGCAGAGGCGTGAGTACGTGATGCCGCCTCCGCTACTGTTGTTGTTTGGCTATAATTTAGCGTAGTTGACGCTGGTGTTGTTGTTATCTGGTTTGCTGTTGTTTGAGGTGCTGTTTGCTGCGTGGGCGATGTTGCTGCTACTGCGGCGGCTGCTGTTGTTGTTGTTGCGGTTGATGGTACCGACGGAAAGAACAGTTTATTCAACAAGGCCATAATAATATACAACTGGCGCACCAAGAATCGCAATCATTTATTAAACACAACATCTGGCTAGCCAACACAAATTATTGCAATTTACTTGAAACACACAAATTGCGCTCTGCTTCTTTCTCTTTCTTACTTTTGCGCCTTTTCGTGTGGGGAACGGTGGAGGGTATGTCTAACACTTCACCAACACTAATGCATTAGACGCAACTAAAACGCACTTTAGATTTTTACACACGCACACTATCGAAACTTTCGCTTTGCACTTTTCTTTTTCTTATTTATTGACATTTACTCACTAACACATGCAAGCAAATATGCAAACACACATATATACGAAATACAGATGCAGACGTTATGATGCTGCTGCTCTCTTTTGGCAAACTGGCTGGCAAATGATCTCTTCCTGTCTTGGCCAAATTACACTCACACACACACGTAAACAAAATACACGCGCTGTTCTTTTTGATTGAATATTTGCTATTTTTGTGTTTATTTCACGTATGGTGGGGGGAACTGAGGTGTGTGTGCTCTTTTGCCTATTTCAATCACTTATACATACACACACATATATATTGTGTGCATTTATTTTTTTCGCACTTCTTTCGATCAACAAAAATATTTAACGATTTTGCGCGCCCACACGACGTTCGTCTCGGCGAAAAAAAAGATGTATTTATTGTTGTTGCTATTGGGTTTGCAGTTGTTGTTTCTGTTGTTGCATATATCTCCGGAATTGTTTATGCTCACATATATACACATTTGCACGATTCGAATGAGTTGTCGGCGACCGAAAACTTTTATTTTGTTTTTTGTTGATTTGTTTTTCAAACAATCTATTATTTATTTGTGTTACTTTTCATTTCACGCGCTGCGGACGCGACGTGCTTCCTGCTCGACGACAAAACAACAACAAATGTTATTCTTCTTTTGATGCTAGCGACCCGAGCGCGACCACAGAGTCTCTTTTTACTTGTTATACTGTTATACAAATACCGAAAATGTCCATGTTAATGCTCAGCTGAACTGTAGCCGCTCTCACGAGCTGCGTCCGCTCAATACACCATGTTATTAACATAATTGCCAATTTTTCAGTATTTTACCGTTCATTTTGCTGTTATATATAGCCAAAGTGTGACCATATGCGGCATTCTCTTGTATTATTTTGGTATTCAAATCTTGTTATATAGGCATATTTGGAATAAAAATTGGGTTTTATTTATTAACATAATACATTTTATTAAAAATGTCTTCCTCTGACCAATTTTTAAGATTGTTAAATTTAAATTTGCACTATTGCATAGCCGTTGTTTTTAAGTAAGTGTAACCAGACTTGTATTTTTAGCTGGCATGTTCGGTATATTTTGCTATTTTAAATATCATCCCGCGTAAATGAAATCTAAAAAATTAATTTGAATTTTAAATTGTAATTGTTGAACTTTATTTGTTTGACTTACATACATATACTTCAAAAAATTGTAGACCCACATGCGAGGAAAAAGTGGGCAATCGGTTTACATACGATGTCGTATTGTTTTTTTCTTTTGCTTTGTGTTTTGTTGCATTTTGTTTAATTTAATTGGAACCGAAGTAAACAAACAAAAAAAGATCGCTTCATTCTTAGTATATATATATATAGATTAGCGCTAAATATTCGTAACTCCTGCATCGATTAGTGCGCACGTCGGTCTAGGAATTCCCGAGATAGTATATATAATAATATTTTGAAAGTGTCGCACAATAACTTTTAAGAGATTTTGATATCAAATTACAAATAGAGAAATAAATGATGCGACTTTGAGTCGCCTCCATAGAGTGATAGAGAGAAGCCTTATATTAATAGGGGGTTTTAATGTTTTATACTTTCGTTAAACTGGTTGGTTTTGCTTGCGTGCATAATTTGTGTGTTTTGTGTGTGCTTGAGAGTATGTGTATGTGTATGTGTGTGGGGGTGTGTTTGTGTGTGTGTGGGGAGAGAAAAGATGTGTGTTTGATAGCAATGCTATCTATATATATTCCTATTCCTTGCATGTGGAAGTATCCATGGGACTGGCTGGCTGAATAAACGCCGTGGCCGCTGCACTTGGCTGATTGGTGGGCGTAAAAGCCGACAGCGAAGAGTTTCTGCTGCTGTTGTTGATCAAATTGCCGCTGGACGAATTGTTCATCAACATCAAGTTGGACGACGACGATGAAGCGCTGCTCGATGTACCGCCACCGCCACAAGATCCTCCTCCTCCGCCAGTTAGCTGCTGGTTGTTTAGTGATAAGATGCCACCCGCTAGAAAAGTGCCAGCGGCGCCCGCTGATTGAGGCAGTCCAGCTGCAGCAGCAGCACCTAAGCTCAGTCGTTCGCTGCTCAGATTCGATAGAAACCCAGCCATACCACCGCCACCGCCAGTTGAAGCTGCACTGCCCCCGTAGATGGCAGCGGAACCAGTGGCCAGCAATGGATTTGTTGTGGTTAGCACATTGGGTGCGGAAGTGTTTAGACCCAGCATGGGCGTAGGCAGTGCTGGCTTAATGAAGCGCTCGCTGGCGCGACGATTCTGCAAAAGAACGAAATATTTATCCATGCTTCTAAGTATTTAATTTGCAAGCTCACCACAAGTTGGCCGCAGGCATAGCAGCGATTTTGTCCCGCCGTTCCAGGACTGAGTGGACGACTGCTCGATGGACTGTGCGACACTGGACTGCTGATCGTGCGCTGTCTTTGCGCATTTGCAGCGGCTGCCGCGGCCGCAGCAGCAGCTGTGGTGGAGCCACCCGCCATTAGATTCTCATTGTAGAAACGCTCCTCATCCATTTCTAGCGATGATTCCGATTCGGAGAGATGGCGACACAACGCCTCGCGTCGTTCCACTTCCTGTTTCAGTTTACGCTGTAGTCGTGCATTCTCCTCGCGATAGGATTTCTCCTCCTTTTGGGCGGTTGCAAGATTGGCGCGTAGACGCAACACCTCTGAGCGCAACGTTTGTATGTGTGCACTCAGATTAGTGGCCGTGTCGCCATTGGCATTATTGGTGATATCACGTGGCGTTGTTGGATCCGACACCGGTTGATCCAATTTGATTTGCAGCGAACGCTTCTCTGTCTCCAGCTTATCCATGCGCTTCCACAGTTTATTCACGAGCGCCTCCTGCTCCTGTTCGAGTGTATTTTCCAGCTCAACCATTTCGCGTCGCAGCTGTTCCAAATTCGTTTGTTTATTATCCGTTTCCGCCTGGAGTTTCTCAATTTTACGCATCAACTTGTTGACCAGACACTCCTGTTCCTGCTCGAGCGTTTGCTCCAGCTTGCACTTTTCCTGACGCAGCTGGTCGAGTTTGCGCGACAAATCGTTAGTGAGGCATTCCTCCTCGCGTTCATAGTGATGCGCCAGCGTTTCCTTTTCCTTCTTGAGTGCTTGGATCTTCTTTAGCAGTGTGTTTGAAATATATTCCTCCTCCTGTTCCGCCTTGGCTTGCTGTGGAATTGAGATAAGAGTTAAGTGGGAGCTTCACAAGTATTGCAGTTACTCACGATTATGACCGAGGCCTGTTTGAGAAAACGATTCTCTTCCTGCACCACCTTAAATTTAGTCTTCGACGTATCCAGCTCTGCCTTGAGCACTCTGGGAACGGTGAAGTAATTTAGTTGAAGCCACGAAGAGAATTCTCTTTACTTACTTGTTTTGCTGGGTGAGCGACTCGATGCGCTTCTGTAGCTGCTCCCGGGATACAGGACTGGGGGGCAGCATGGTGCCGCCATCTAGTGAACTCTCCGACTCACAAGGACTCTCCATAGCTGCGGCAAAGAGAAGAAAAGAGAATGTTATTTAATGCCCAGACACAATTCGTGTCTTTGCGCTGCAACAAACAAAAACAAGACTGAACGAAAATAAAGAAAAACAAAAAGTAAAACACAAAGAATAATGTATACGCTTCTGTTGTTGCTGCTTTTGTTTTTCTGGGACTCTGATCGCAGTTGTTGTTGCTTGCTACAAACAAAGAATGGCAGCAAATGTTTAACCTTCACTCTTCGCTGCGGTTCACTTGATTTTGTTGATTTTATTTTTTGTTTTTTTTTTTCATTCTTTTTGGGCGATTTTTATGCAATTTTAGAAATCGATAGTTAAGCACAGCACAACAACAAGGTCAGTGTGAGAGCGTGGCATTGAAATCATCTCTCTCGCCTTGCAGGCGGCTCCTCCAGCAGCCACCTCACCCCACCCTTTCTTTAAGCAGGACCCCCTTTTTGAACACCTCACCCACATTACAACTACAACTACAAGACAAACAGTTGTTGCCGTCAAAGCGACAGAGAAAGAGATTACACTTTAAATATATATATGTGCTTGCCATTTTTATTGCCATTTACAATTTACCTGAAGTTTTGTATTGTCGACGATTCGCTTCTTTTTTGCTTTTTTTACTACGCGCCGCCTCTGCTGCTTCTTCTTGCCAGGGCGAGTATTGAGCTTTTTTCCTTTTTTTTGTTGTGTTGCACTGCACACAGCTCCCGTCGCACTATATTACTAACCGTTTTGTGGGTTGGGGGAGGGCGAACAAGGGAATTCGCTTGCGTGTGCCTGACTCGTTGCCTATTTAATAGGTTGCCACTTTTCCCAATCGCACCAACATTTTGCAAGTTTTTGTCTAAAAATGAATAATGCGAAAAAAAAATTGCTTCACAGTGCTGCAGTGTGACCGAAACTTGTAATTTCGAGTATACCAATTTACTGTGCACAAAAGTTACTGACTGAAGTGTGTTTAAGGTTGGTCACACTTTATTTGGTATGAGCGAATTTTGGAATGTCGGCACAGTTTCTTGAAATAACATTCTTATTTTATTTTATACACTTTGAGCGCAAGTTTTATTTCTTTGTTGTCAGCTTAAATAGAAAAAAATTTACATAAATTTCTTGAGTTTAGTTTTCCTGTTTTTAACCTGGCTGCATTTCCCAAGAATAACTTTAACAGGATTTTTTTTATTTATTGTATTGAACACATTTTTTAAATATGCATCGATTGAAAAAATGGATAATCGATTACTTTTTCATTGAAATCGACTTGCTTCACTAGTGTGACCAATATGTTGGTTTTACGGTATTTTAAATTCAGTGCTTGTGCCGCTAGCACGTGCAACAGAAATTCGTAAACATATTGTGGAAATTTAATATTTTGTGTTTTTAACGAAATAATGGCCGACGATGCTGCTGGCCAAGACAAGCGGAAGCAGCACCGTGCCCGCCAGTCCGGCGTCAGTGCGGACAAAAAGAAGGAGAAGGCCAAGAAAGACTCCAATCAAAAGGAGCCCGAATTGACCGCGCGCCAACGAAACCCCAAAGCGTTTGCAATCAACTCAGCGCAACGTGCCGAGCGCAATTTCCGACGTAAAGAAGATCTTACGGCCAAGAAACAGCACATACCTGTGGTAGATCAGACTCCCGATGAACCGCCGCCAGTGCTTATTGCAATTGTGGGACCACCAAAGGTGGGCAAAACAACGCTGATCAAGGATCTGATCAAGAGCTTCACGCGCACAAATGTCACGGATATTAAGGGACCTATCACCATAGTGACGTCGAAAAAGCGTCGCATCACGCTGCTGGAGTGCAACAATGACATCAATTCAATGATTGATGTGGCGAAATGTGCGGATCTTGTGTTGCTTCTTTGTGATGCCAGCTATGGCTTCGAGATGGAAATCTTTGAGTTCCTCAATATCTGTCAAGTGCACGGCATGCCCAAGATTATGGGCGTACTCACGCATCTGGATATGATCAAGAACCCGAAGCAACTGCGTAAACGCAAAAAGGAACTCAAACATCGCTTCTGGACTGAAGTCTACGATGGAGCCAAGCTCTTCTATCTCTCAGGCTTGCTGCATGGCGAGTATCTGCGCAATGAGATCAAGAATCTGGGTCGTTTCATCTCGGTAATGAAGTTCCGTCCGCTGCAGTGGCGCGGTGCTCACAGCTATCTGCTGGTGGATCGTGTTGAAGATGTCACCAATACGGATGCAGTGCGACGCAATCCCAAGTGTGATCGCGAAGTCGTGCTCTATGGCTATGTGCGTGGTGTGCCACTCAAGCAGCAGCATATGGTACACATTGCTGGCCTTGGCGATGCTCGTATCGATGAGCTGAGCATGATTCCGGATCCTTGTCCGCTCCCCGGCACTGAGAAAAAGCGCAGTCTGCTGGAGAAGGAGCGTTTGCTCTATGCTCCGATGTCGGGAGTGGGCGGTATTGTGTATGACAAGGATGCCGTCTATATTGAGCTGCAGGGTTCGCATTCGCACAAAGAGAAGACAGCGGAGGCAACGGAGCAGGAGGCGTTGGTCACCAAACTGATTGAGAAGAAGGCCACCATGGATGAGCAAATGCAGGAGCAGCAATTTCGACTCTTTTCCGATGCGGCGCCTATGAAATCCAAGGACTACAAGAGCGACCATGAAGAAGAGGAGGACGATGAAGCAGCAGGTGATTCAGGCTTGGATGCGGCGGACAGTGATGAAGAACAGGACGATGAATTTGCAGCTAACGATTGGCGTGGCGAGAATAGCGATGAGGAAGAAGAGGATGAGGAACAGAGTGATGCTTCTTCAGGAGATGAAGAGTATCAAAGTCTGAAGCAGAAGGGAGAAGGAGAAGATGACGATGATGATGAGGACGATGAGGATGAGAATGAAGATGAAGACGACGAGGAGTCACGCATATTGGCGAACAACATGAGCTGGAAGAGGAATCTGGCGCAAAAGGCACGCGATGCTTTCCTACAACGTCACTCGGAATCCCGGAATCTAATGCGAATTGTCTATGGCGTTTACAACCTGAGTGAACGCAGCAAAGAGCAGCAAAAGGAGCAGGAGGAAAACGACTCCGATGAGGAGCTGGGTGGCTTGTTTCGTGTGGCCGCCAAGCAACAGACGGAGCTGCAAAAGGATAAGGACATACGCGACAAGGACGAGCGCTGCTTTTTCGAGTATCAGGGTGGTAAGTGAAGCAGCATAGATACTTGACAAGATTAACCTATCGAATACTTAATTTAGGTGTCACCCGTGACTGGTTGACGGAAGACAATAAAGAGCTAATCAAGAACTGCTTTGTCACGGGCAAATGGAAGGCTTCGGAGGATGCCGAAAATCTGCTAAAGCTGGACGACATGAGTGATGCGGACAGCGAGGTCTATGGCGACTTTGAGGATCTAGAAACGGGTGAACAGCACAGTGGCAAACCCAAAGACGAGGCAGCCGCAGGCAGTGAAGAGGAGGCGCCAACTCCCGGTGAAAAGCGCAAAATGACGCGTGTGGAAGAGGAGAACTTAACCAAAAAGGAGCTGATGGCCAAGAAACTCAAGTTGAAAGCGAAATTCGATGCCGAATATGATAATCATGGCGAAAAAGGTGAAGAGGATGGCGGTCGTATTACCGGAGATCATTCCTTTTACGAGGATTTGAAAGCGGAGGCACAAAAGCAAGGCGAACTAAACAAGAGCGAATTTGCGCATCTGGACAACGAACTGCGCATTCAAATCGAGGGATACCGTGCAGGACTTTATGTGCGTTTGGGCTTCAAGACAATGCCCGCCGAGTTTGTGGAGAACTTTGATGCCAGCTATCCGGTGTTGGTCGGAGCCCTCAACATGACCGAGGAGAATGTGGGCTATGTGAACTGCAAGGTGAAGAAGCATCGTTGGTACAAGAAGATCCTCAAGACGGGTGATCCACTGATTGTGTCGATGGGCTGGCGACGCTTCCAAACGGTGGCCATCTTTGCCAAGGTGGAAGATAACTTTAGGCAACGCTACCTCAAGTATACGCCCAATCATGTCACCTGCAGCATGACCTTCTGGGGACCAATTACACCTCAAAACACCGGCTTCTTGGCGCTGCAAACTGTGCGTCAGGATCAGGAGGAGATGAAGCGTCTCGGTTTTCGTATTGCTGCCACCGGTTGCGTTACCGAACTGGACAAATCGTCGCAGATTATGAAGAAACTCAAGTTGGTGGGACATCCGTTCAAGATCTATAAGAACACGGCGTACATCAAAGACATGTTTCACTCGTCGCTTGAAGTTGCCAAGTTCGAGGGAGCCAAGATCAAAACAGTGTCCGGTATGCGTGGTCAGATTAAGAAGTCGCATCATACGCCTGAAGGTTCATATCGTGCCACCTTCGAGGATAAGATTGTGCTTAGCGACATTGTTTTCTGTCGCACCTGGTTCCGTGTGGAGGTGCCGCGCTTCTATGCGCCAATCACCTCTCTGCTGTTGGCCGCCGAGCAGAAGAGTCAGTGGCAGGGCATGAAGACGCTCGGCCAGTTGAAGCGAGAGCGTGCGTTGCAAAACGAAGCGCAGCCGGACAGCATGTACACGGAGGTTGTGCGAAAACCGAAGATCTTCCGTCCCCTCGTTATACCCAAGGCGTTGCAGCGTGCATTGCCCTACAAGGATAAACCCAAGTTGGGACCGGAGAATCCACGCGAAGCCTTGGAACGTGTCGCTGTCGTCGATTCGCCGTATGAGCAGAAGGTGGCTAAAATGATGAAGATGATCGAGACGAACTACAAGGACAAACGCAATCGGGATCGCAAGGAGACGCAGCAGCGCATGAAGAAGTTCCGTGCCCAGAAGCGTGCTGATGAGGCTTCCAAGCAGCAGCATCAGAAACAGCTGCGCAAGAAGGTTTCGCGGGCCATTAGCAAGATGCGTGGCAAGAGCCAGAAGTAAAGTCGATTCGATTGTAGATAGGAAGTATAGGACTAAATAAAAAATGATTGTACAATTTAAACCTAGAACTGATTTAGAAATGCGGGTAACGAAAATAGAAGCATATCTCGCTCAACCGTCACTTAATTTAGTAGCAATGAGATTGCTTAATTGGCAATTTGTTTAATTTAATAACAAAGTTCATTCCACGGCATAGACCAAAAACAATTACTAAAGTAGCGTAGTCACAGAACGTCTTCATTTAGGGGCCTTTTATACCGGATTTATCTTGAATTTAATACCAAAACTGGGTTACCGGCATATATACCTAGTTTAAGGTCAAAGTTAAAGCAATGTCTTCCTTTTTCGGACCCATCAATGCCGTTAAGCGAGGCATGCCTCAAATGCTGATTAGTGGCTGTTGTTTTAACAGCAACATGTTGAAATTATAAAGCTGTTGATGTTTGCCTTAATTAGCGGGCCTTTGACCGTTGCAGTTGCAACAATCACTGGACAAAATGCCGCCATGGCATGGGAATGTCATCCATAAATGTGCGGACAGCCCTTTGTCCAGCGCTTGTTGCACAGCTGCCTCGGCTTGTGGCACACGGAGCAGTTTTTACTTTCGAAATCAATTAAAAAATATAACTTAACGCAGCTTATGGTCTAAACTCTAAACGTGGGTGTAAAAGCGACGCGGCTAATCCTCGTCCTTGTTGTCATCGATAACCTTAAGCGCCGCCAGCAACGCATGTTTGCGACTTGCGGGCAAGGCTCCCGGTGCAATGACTGCGCCAGATGGAATGATGTTGTTGCGCTTCTTCTTCGCGGGATCCTCACGCATTGGTTTAGTGTTGTTATTGTTGCCCGAGGCGGGGCGACAGTGAATGTCCAAGAAGTTCTCACGTTCCTTGTAGTCATCGGAGATGAGCTTACGCAAATTCGACATGTTCTCCTTCATGTTCGGCCCCTGACGCGAATTCATCTTCTGTGGCAAAAGCATAAATGTTAATTTGGCATAGAGAGAACAAGATGTGTGGGTTACTCACCAAGTCATCGATAGCTAGCTTAGGCGACGACTGATCGCCACTGTCATCGAATTCATCGTCCTCATCGGGTTCCTCCATTTCCAGCATTTCGGATAATTCACATTTGGTATCCAAATAAGCTGCATAATTAACCGGACTATCTTCATTGGGATTGATTTCATCGACATCATCGCTTGGCTCTTCATCTTCCACGGCACCATGGCACATTTTTGTGATCAATGCCGACTCTTCATCATCGTCAGCATCTTCATCATCGTCAACATGATCAGAATCTTCATCATAATCAAATTCCAAGGGTTTTGTCATCGTCTGCAGTTTGTTGAGCTTGGCCTCAACTGTGGCCAGCTTGGGCATACCATCGCCTCCTGCTCCATCGCGTCGTTTGCCAACTGCTGCTACTCCAGCTACACTACTTCGCACATTGCTGCTGGCCAACGTGGAGACGCTGCCATTTACTGAAGCGCCGCTGCGCAAACGAGCAGCCACTGGCTTTGTCTTGTTTTGATTTAACATCTGGCTGAGCGATGGACGTGATGCTGAGCTATTGTTGCCCACCGGCTTGGGTGGAATGGGAGCCGGTGGCAGCGTCAATTTGCCACGTTTCATTTTGTCCTTATCCAACACAGTATCGCTAGACGGTGATGAAGACGAGGCATGTTTCTCTTCATCGGCATCGTCTTTGTCAAAGTCAAAGTTCGAGTCAGTTTCGAGGACATCGGTTAAAGCATTAAACTCGCTTTGATTGTTCTTCTCAATGGCTTTGTCTAGCAGCTCTAATGATTTCTCTAGCTTGTCAATTTTGTCGGTTTCATCAACTGCGTTCAGCTTGGTGCGGCGACCGGAGGTCAAGGGATTGGCCTTGTCAATCTAAAAGAGAGCACAGAGTTAGTATTGGTTTTTAGTTAATATTCTTTGGACTTACTGTGAACTCCTCCAGCTTGCGATAGCCGCTAATCTCAAGCCTGGCTTTCTCCAGCTTGAGCAGCACTTCCTTGGTTTTCTTTTGTTCGTTGAGCAGTTGCTGACGACAATTCTTCGACTCCAATTGCACCTTGCGTGACATGAGCTTCATGTCGTTATCCTTCTCCTGCAGACGCTGCTCCAAGGTGCGCAAACGATCCTGCAGCTTTTGGCGCTCATCCAGATTTCTATAGAGATGAAAACGTTAATAAATCTAAATTTAGTTAAGGCTTCGCTCTCTCACTTGTCCTTGATGAGCTGACTAAAGTGACGATTTTGATCGCTAAGTGAAAGTATTTGCGCCTCCTTCTGCTTGAGCTTTGCTTCCAGTTCTTTGTTGGTCGCTTGAACATTGCGATACTTTGTCTGCCACACACGCAACTCTTCCGCATGCGAGTGCAGCAATTGAGGCAACTCCGCTCCAGTGGATTCATATTTATTTAAAGCTGTTGATTGACGCTTGTGCATGGTGCGCAACATGCGATTCTCATGGGCCAAGTTGGCAATCTCGGCCTGGGCATCGGTCAGTTGATTCTGAAAGGTCTTGACGCGCAAGTTGCGTGCGGACATCACACGCTGATGGATGTCGCTGTTGGTGTTGCTGGGCACCATGGTTGGCTGACGCATGCCACCGCCTTGTTTCATGCCACGTTGTGGCGGCTTGCGTTGATAGATTTGACTGGCGGATTCGCGAGAGCTGCCCGAGAACAGACTTTCACAACTTTTGGCCGGTAAACTGTGGGAAAGGGAGATAAGCATTTTGTTTGTTGCGGTTTTTAACGGAATTACTCACGACATGTTGTTATCCCAGCGAGCTTCACTACTTACTGCGGATGCAGATTTGCGCGGCGATACCATTTAAAATGCCACAACGCCGAATTATGTGTTTCAATTGCGCACACAATTTATATTTTGTTGTTGTTTGCAGCTCAAAATGTGTAAATTTATTTGTGGATAATATATTTTTGTTTGGAGTGCTGCTGAGCTGAGCTGCTAAAACCGGCGAGTTGACTGAAAATTTAAACGCTTGCTTGCTGCTGCTGTGGTTACGACGATTATTTGTTTCGTTTCGTTTGTTTATTGTTTGTTCTGCCCACAAAAAAAAAACAAGCCAAATCCTTGAGTGTTTTTTCCGACTTGGGGCTGCAGTTCGTCGTTGCCATGGCAGCTGTGGCGCTTTTGCTGCAGCAGGTTGAACACATTTTAAAAATACAATATTTTCAATTTATTAATTATTTATTACTCATTTGGCAAATTAAAGAATGACCCACAAAACAATTAAAATTAACGACGCTTTTCAAAACTGCACTTTTAACGGTCAATTGGAGTCAGCTTCTACCTATAGCATGCAGCCTTGTAATGCGTAACAGCTAATCAGCTGTTGCACAATTATAGCAGTCAGCTCCTTGTCGCCCTGCAGACAAACAGCTGTTGCTCATTCAAAGCAGTCAGGTTTTTTTCATTGCACCCACAGCTGCAGCGTCTTTTGAACGCTTTCTATTTTTCTCCCCACAGAGCGTTTTTTTTGGTTCTTTGTTGCTCCCAATTTTGCTTAAGTGAAAATCAATCAATGCAATTACGCGCATCCGGAAGAAGTATTACGGCATCCCCAACGTGCCCGCATTGAAGTGAGTTGCCCAAATTGTGTCGTTTGTGTTAAATAAGTGAATAAATTGAACAGCTGGCTCACAAATCTTATTCCAATTCTAACGTAGGCGCTCCACCAAGGACGTCGCTGTGTGAGTGTGTAAATTAAGGGCACACCTGGCGTAGCACTAAAAATAAATACCAGCAAAATGATACACGTTGGCGACAACTCGTGGAATCTGCGCATCTGCATCACAGATCTGGCGCTGGAGCGCACAATGCGCGTGCGCGGCGATCAGCATTTGGGGAGCATTATGCTGCAGTTGGTGGATCCTGAGAATCCCAAAGATTGGTCGGATCACGCACTCTACTGGCCGGCGAAGAACATTTGGCTAACAAGGACACGCGCAACTCTGGATCAATGTGGTGTCCAAGCGGATAGTTTACTCTACTTTACGCCCATGCACAAAATATTGCGGGTGCAGCTGCCGGACTTGCGTTATCTGGACTGTCGTGTCGATTATTCGGTCAAGACCTTTGCTGCTGTGTTGAATCTCTGCAAGCAGCTGGACATCCGCTATGCGGAGGAATTGTCGCTGTCCAAGCCACTCGAAGCGGAGCATTTAAAGAAGAACTACGCTCAGCTGCCGCATGCAAAGCGAGTGCCCATCGCTGAACCCGATGGCACCACATATTTGCAGCCAGCGCTGGATACCAATTCATTTGTGCCTATAAATTCGTCGTTTAATGGTGGCGGCAGCACTGGGAGCCTGGACAAACCCTCGTCGCCAGCTCTATTCTTTTGTGCACCGCTCTCGCCGCACAATGCGCCAAATGCGAAGCGTTCGCCAACGCCCACGCATGGCGCCTGGAAGGTTAGTCAAGCAGGGTATGCCACCTATGATTCGTCGTCGTCCAGTTTGGGTGATTTCCAAGAGAACTTGGCCAGTTCACCGCGCCCTCTTAGTGCAGAGATGCGAGCACAACTCTTGCGTCCCAAATCGCTGGTGGAGAAAGCGCGTCTCAATGTGGGCTGGCTGGACAGCTCGCTGTCGCTAATGGAGCAGGGCATACGAGAGTATGATACACTCTGTTTGCGCTTCAAGTACTACACGTTTTTTGACCTGAATCCTAAGTACGATCAGGTGCGCATCAATCAACTGTACGAGCAGGCCAAATGGTCTATATTGAACGAGGAACTCGACTGCAACGAGCAGGAGACGCTCATGTTTGCAGCACTGCAGTTTCAAATCAATCATCAGCTAGACATGCAGCCACTTTTAACTGCCGTGGACTCGGGTATAGAGACATCGAGTCAGGAGAATGACGACGACGACATTGATTCAGCATTGAATGAGCTGCAGCTTACATTGGAGGGCGGTGATCCACATGAGAGCATCAATCTCACACGCATACCAGAACTCTCGGATTATTTGCGCTTTCTTAAACCGCAACGCTTCCTGCTACGCGGCTACAAACGCTACTATTTCATCTATCGCGATTTGCATTTGCTGCTGTACAAGAATGCTGAAGAATCCCGACACTCTGCATCGCCCTCAATTCGCGTCAATTTGCGCGGCTGCGAAGTGACTCCCGATGTCAATCTAGCCGAGGGTAAATATGCCATTCGTCTCGAAGTCTCACCGGAGGATCATCATGGACCCAACAGCGAGGTTTGGGTACGCTGCGAGAATGAGCAGCAGTATGCCAAGTGGTTGGCTGCTTGTCGTCTAGCAGCCAAGGGTCGCTCTTTGGCCGACAGCTCGTATGAATCGGAAGTCGATGGCATTTTGTCGCTGCTGCAGATGCAGCGTCCTGTGCATGGCGTGCACGTCAACATTGATCCACGCACCGTAGATGCCGTGGATTATCTGTCGCCCAAAATGCTGCGCAAGCTGTCCGGCAAAGCGGTGCAACGTATATTGGAGGCACACGCCAATGTGCGGGATTTGCCGCTGCTGGAGGCCAAGATGAAATACATTCAGGCTTGGCAATCGCTGCCTGACTTTGGTGTCTCGCTGTTTGTCATCAAGTTCGATGGACATCGCAAGGAGGAGCTGTTGGGCGTAACGCATAATCGCATCATGCGCATGGATCTGAGCACAGGAGATCATATCAAGACGTGGCGTTATAATACTATGAAGGCCTGGAATGTTAATTGGGGAATTAAGTGCATGATGATTCAATTTCATGATGAGAATGTCGTCTTCTCTTGCCACTCGGCCGATTGCAAGGTAGTGCATGAATTTATTGGCGGATACATTTTCATGTCAATGCGCTCCAAGGACAACAATCAGACGCTCAACGAGGAGCTCTTCCATAAGCTGACGGGCGGTTGGTCGTAAAATGTTTGTGGCGAACATTATTTCAAAGTTATTTCGAATATTTATAGGCATCTTTATTTTATTTGTTGACAGTGGCCCAGTTCAGCGCCCATTTTTATAATGCTGCACTTGATTTTTAATGCAATTTACAGGATTTATCCTTTTCACTTTTGAATGGATGCCTTTTCTAAACTAATCCCATGGATTTTAACTGATTTTGTTTTTAACACAAATCACTAGCCAGAGGCACTTTTGCCTGCCTAACCTTAAATAACTCAGCCTTATTCTTGGCCTTTTTGTACAACTAACTCTTAAGCAATAATAAACAATTAGCGCACATTTTAACAAAAATTATAACTTTGTGTACGGCATTATTGATTTGAATTGCGCGCACTGCAGACTACGATATCTCGATTAAATATAGTCGGCAATAAACTATCGAATTTGCCTGTGGCAGGTGTTCAGATGTAAACAAACGATTCCAAATAAGTGATATTGAAAGATAAGTCTAAAACTAGTAGGTCCAAAGTGTTTTCTTGAATAGTGACTGCCAGGCCAAATATATTCTGTGAGTTTCCTCAACGATATGCAAATCATTCGGCATGCAAAATATACCAATTTGAATTTCGCGCTCTACCCTAGTAATTAGCTCGATAACATGTGGATGTCACTGAGTTATCGATTTATTTAGTGACAGCTGTTCGGATGTAAACAAACGATTGTGACATTCAATGTTTCTGATATTGATTGAAAAATGGCGAAAACCCCGCAAGGCAAGCGAAAACCTTGGGTGAAAAACCTCTATTCGAATCGCGAGTATCCGGACAACTATACGGATGTGAGTTTCCTCAAGGACCTGCAAACAAATCTGCATGTACGGCGTTACACATTGCGCGAGGCTCTCGGCGGCATCACTGTGCTAAACAATCAAATTTCCTGCATTACCGGCTTTCTGATACTCTACCATGTGATGCTCAGCGATCGGATAGCACCCACCAGTATATTGGTGCCGACATGCATTATCACAGCTATTGGTTATTTGTATTATCGTGGCAGCAGTCTCACCATGATAATGCTGGGCGAGGACTCCAAAACTTTAGTCACAGTGCTGCTCTTTGGCTACATTTTCTCACCCATGCTGCACACACTGACGCAGGCCATCAGTACGGACACCATATATACAACAACGTTCTTTGTGATGCTCTTCAATTTGATGTTTACGGACTACGGACTGGATGTTGCCATGGTATCCAAAGCGATCTCATTGAATGCGGCCATATTTGGTGCCATCTGCTTGGCCTCAAGACTGTCAACTTCTTATCACGCCTTTGTGCTTCTCGTCGAGGCAGCGATCTTCTTTGTGCTGTATCCCATTATGACAGCGGCCAGATGGCATCCCTACTGCATGGTGCCCATCTTTGTGATCTGCTGTGGCGCACTCTACTTTCTGTCGCGTCCCGTGCTCTATTTGTATGCGTGCACCACACTCTTCATCAACTTTGCATGTCCCTTGATATTTGTGAGGCAGCAGCACTACAAGTTCAACATCCACGGACCGTGGGACGAGGCAATCGTTGAAGAGAACACCGAAGAGAATCTCGATGAGAACTTATAGCGCCAGCTTCGCTTCTCGGAGATGCAACACATCGATGATGGGGAGCAAGAGCTAGACTATTAAATTGCAACAACTTTGTTTTTTGTTTTCATTTTAACCACATTACACTTGTGTAATAGAAACACATTTTATTCTGGATGCCCACACTCCGAACTCGGCACATTTTCATTGTAATTATTAAAAAAAAATATATTTATATAGATTTGTATATAGCTAAGTATAATTCTGTAAATAAAACAAATGTCGAAATGCAATTTATATGTGTGGTTTTTTTTCCTTTTTTTGGTTTCCATTTTGTATCATTTAATTGTTATGATTATGCTTGATACATATATATATAAATATATCATATATTTTGATATATATATATTTACAAACATATACACAGAGGAATACGAAACAATCGATCGTGAAATAATACAGCGTATGTTCGTATTGTTTATGATAAAGATTTTTGTTTGCATTTGCTTAAAGAGTTCTAATTAATAAAGTCATTAAAAACGTCATTTATACAATTTGCATTATTACAACTACTAAGAATAATAATAGTAACTAATGCCTAAAACATGCAATGCACTTTTCTTTCTTTCTCTCAATTTGCATAAAGCAATACACTAAAGTATTTTTTCTTCTTTTCTTTGTAATTATATATGTACTTGCAACTTTTCACTAAACAATCGCACCAAACACGTCTTCAAAAAAACGATCGCTGTCTTTAATTATTAACTATTTATAACTATTAAATACAATATAGTTGCTATGTATATAGATTTTCTTTTTTATTTTTTGTTTTCTTCACGTATAAACTTTTTCAAAATGTAAAAAATCGTACATATTCATGTTTTTGTTTTTTTTTTGTTGCTTTTGGACTTAACGCTAAGAATTAACTATCAAGTTGTTGTTTAGTTAATGCTATTAACATCTCATATAATCGTATAATTTATATGAACTGCACGCTATTATTATTATGTCTAATCATTTTGATTTCAATTAAACTAGCACAAAATATAATATTTATTATTATTTATAATATAAAATACGGTGCGCTGGTTGTGTCTGTTGTGTAAAAAGAAGGGGGGACACACACAACACCTAGAGGTTGGGTGGGGCAGGGCCAGGAGCATGGTCACATATACATAAACGCACTCACACACACACACACGCACGCATGCACGCTATTAACTAAACTTTCTTCCTGCCAACAACAACAAAACGTTGAGAACCCGCCACTTGCCGCCTCCACAACACAACAATTAAATGTCCCGTAAAATTCTACTAAAGAAACAGTTTTTTGTTTTCCAATTTTATGCTGTTGCTGCTGCTAAAAATCACCCCCTCCTATTTTCCTACAAAAAACAGAGGACAGTCTCCATCGTCTCGAAAGTGCAAGCTTTAGAGAGCCACCTCATCACCGTTGCGTGTGCAGGCGCCGCCACTAAGCATCACCTGCTCCTGGCACTGCAGCTCAGCGCGCAGCTGGAGTTCGCGTCGTCGCTGGGCGGTCAAGGATAGACTGACGACATCGTTGGCAGCGATGGCTTTGGAAGTTGCTTGGTTAGTTGGCTCGTACAATATATCACGTGTTCTGGTTGTTGTTGTCGCTGCTGCTGCTGCTGATGCTGCAACTGCTGCTGATGATGATGATGCTGTTGTTGTTATTGTGCTTGTGCTCGAGTTGGTGGCAAAGTGTACTTGATGCTGATGCTGTTGTTGTGCTGGCGACAGTTGTTGTTGTTGTTGTTGCTGCTGTTGTCTTAGATGTTGTTGCTGCGGCAGTTGTCAGACTATATCGTTCTGTGGCGTTGACTCTGCTGCTGCCGTTAAGCCAGTTCCTCCATTGCCCAGCGATTGATTGCCGGCGGCAGCAGCGCTTCCTTCCAGCAAGGAGCCAGCTTCAACGTCGCCAGATTGACGCGCCGCATTGCGCTGACGACACAGATACGGTGAATTTGTGGGCGAAGGAAGTGGATTCTGTAAGCGAGTGGCAAACTGAGAACTCAATTCTTTTACAGCTTATAATTCAAATAATACCAATTTGTTGTTATTCTGACAGCAGGTGGCTTTAACACAGCCCTCATCCGTGGTGGGACAATCGAGGGCACAGCAATCGGAGCCACTCATGTTAATGCTGGAGGTGCCATCGGACATGTTGCAGCCTTCGATTTCGCTAAACTCCGGCTGTATGGTGGTCGAGTGTATGCCCTCGTTGTGGAAGAACTCCTTCACCTTCTCGGCAATCTTCATGTACTCCGACAAGTTGCGACAGCTGTGAAATACTTTGAGTTAGACATGTGATTGCAACAGCTTAAAGATTGCCGACTACCGTATGTGTGCTGAGGCAATGATGCGATCGCCAGCCAATTGCCAGACGTGGAATTCGTGCACAGCCAACACACCGTCGACCTTCTCCAGCAGACGCTTCTGTATGGCATCCACTTGGATGTGCGTGGGCACAGTTTGCAGCAGAATTAGAGCCGATTCACGCAGCAGCGGCCACACTGAGTGCAAGATGAGGGCAACCAACACAATGGAAAGCGCTGGATCGATATATAAACGATATTCCCAGTCGCTCAGCCAGACAACGAGCGCACTGACCACAACAATAACGCTGCCAAGAGCATCGCTGAGCACGTGCAGAAAAGCGCCACGCATATTCATCTGGCCAGGATCGTGACTGTGACCGTGACTAGACTTTTTCACCTGCTGTTTCTCCTTCTGCTTCTCGTAGGCATAATCGTTCTGCTCGTCATCGCCTTCGTCCATGTTCGCCAGCTCAGTGAGGCGACTGTGATTGCGCGTCAAGCCACCGCCATGCGAGTGTCCATGGTGGCCACCGTGCTCTGTGGGGAAGCGGAAGTATCTTGATTATTTGGTTGCACTATATATAGAGAAATATTTACTATGCTTACCATAGAGCAGGCAAAGACCAATCATGTTGACCAGCAGACCCAGCACGCCAACAATGAGCAGCAGACGTGGCTCATGAATTGGTTCTTTCTCGATGAATCTGTAAGACATTAAAAAGTTTCATTAATTTTAAAATTATTGCAATTTTGTGTAACTAAATTATAGGTATTATATTTCTGGATGTTTGTTTATTATATTGTACAATTATGTTTGAGTAGCGTTCCTATTCTTTCTGTTATTCTATTTTACTTTTATCTTATACCACTTTATATTAAAAATATGAAGAAAGGCAACTTAAATTTATATTGATACATAGAAGTCAATTTTAGCTTTTCTACTTACAAAATTAATTAAATGCAAGATAAACAATGTAAAAATATATTAAATTATATATATTATATTATACCTCTATCATTATTTATCTTTATTATTAGTATATTAAATTTTTATCTTGCATTTGACTAATTTTTAAATAGGAAAGAGTATTGATAAAAAGACTTAAAAAGGGGAAAAACTTTATATTGAATATTGGAGCTTAAGTTGTTCTTAAGGATATGATGAGGTATTAACTTTTATGATGGCGCTGATAATTAAACACCTATCAATATCAATATAACTTATGTGAGCAGTTGGATTAGATAGATGCTCGTAACTCAGATTAGATAAGAACGAAATCAGTGTGGAAATATGTCAATCAATTTGTAATTCCAAGCCAATCCCCTTTGCGTTTCTACTTTGCACGTTCCGACAGCGACAACGACAACGACGACGACGACATCGAAATGCGCATCGTAAAGTGGCGCGAGATATGCACATGGCATGCAAATGACAACAATCGAAAAGGCAAATAAAGTAACAAAAAAAAAATGTTCACAAAAAAGCGGCTAAAATTGAAATTAAAATAAAATAAATGGTGACAAGGCAACAGCAACTGTTGAGTCGTCATTCACTGGACGAGTGTATGTCTGTGTGCGTAATTCGCTCTTTGTGTTTGACTTGGCATGGAACAGGTGTCTCACCTTTTGCATGCCTCGATCGTGATGCTGAAACAGAGCGCCACTAGGAATACAGCATTAACGAGCGCACCCAGCACCTCAGCACGTGCCCAGCCAAAGGTGTTCTTCGACCACTTTTTGGGTGACATCTGTGGAAGATTTGAAATACAATTAAATTGCGATTTTTGTTAAATATTTTCATTGTGACTCACCTTGACTGAGAGGAATGATATGACCAGGGCAGCAATATCGCCCAGCATGTGAAAACTGTCTGCGACCAGCGCCATCGAGTTGGTCACATAGCCCACAACGATCTCCACGAAGAAGAACGAGGCCGTTAGCCACATCATCGAGAGCAGGCGACATTTTTTGCCCGAATATTTGGACATCTTGGAGAAACTGCAAGTGTAAAAGGAAGGAAAATTCAATATAGTTAAAAGGTTTACTGAGAAACTTAAAAAAGGAAGTATTTAAAAGGTTCAAGTTAAATTAATTGTTTTAAAGTTAAAGTAGATTCGATAAACTTTAATTAGAATTAGCTTAAGTTATGAAAATCTCCTCAAATTTCGCCTAATCTTAAACATAACTAATTCCTATAAAAGTATTTCAAGAACAAAGGAAAACTCACTGAATTATCCCAACTAATAATTTAATAATATAAATAATAATTTAATGTCTACTCTAGTTATAAAAAACTTAATTCATTTAAGAAAAGTGAAACAAACTGAATAGGAAAATCTTTTCAAATATTACTAAAACATAAACTTAAGAATCTATCATTTTAAATAATAATTTCAAGAAATAAGCTTTAAAATTGGTGCATTCAATATGAATTCCTCTTTAAACTTTAGAATTTACTCCCTGAACACCTTTTTAAAATCTCACCAATTGAGATGCTAAAAACAACATTTTAAACTGCCGCACAAAGTTCACATTTAAAGCGAAGTATATCAAATGTTTTTTACGTGCAAAACTTCCGAGTTCATTCAACTTTGAAGATTGCATCAATCTATTATTAAGTTTTCCAAAGTGCCAAAGCCAAGCCCTTTGTACAAATGCTATTAGCTTAAAAATTAGCAAACAAATTGAGTTATCTCATTCTTTCAATTTCTATTCCTATTCCCAACTTTGCATTGGGTGGGTGGAAGCGAAGTGGTTTAATTGAATGAAAAAAGTTCAAATTGGAAAACAATTTAAGCTACGCTTGAGCAGGCGTCACAGCCACGCCCCCTTTTTGTAGGGTGTGGATGGGGGGTTTGGTAATTGTTTTGTTTCTTTCTTTTTTGCTCGTATTTATTTATGCACTCTTCTTTTGCTGGTTTTTTATGCTTGAGTAGACAATAAAAGGGTGTGTGTGTGGAGGAGAGAGTGAGAGAGAGATATTTGATTGAACTTACACAAAGAACTGCATTTTTGCTATTGCAGGATTGTTGAAATGGAAGCAGCTGCTACTGCTGCAACGATTTTGTTGTCGTTGCTGCCTCGTTGCCTTTGGCTGTGCTTATGAATTATAAACTGATATTGGCAATTGATGGCAGCTCGATTTAGCCACATGGATACGGATACCCCTTGGCCATTTTTTTTATCAAGAAACAACTTGCAAGTCGCGTTCTCGTTGCACTCACAGTAACAGCAGTAACAGTAGCAAGCAGCAACAGCAGTTTTGTATAAACAATAATATAAAACAAATTCAAGTGAAACGAATGAAATTCACCGAAGCACCAAACAGTCGTTGTCAAGGGGCAGAGAGAGAGAGAAAGAGAGGAGAGCAAAGAGCGAGAGAGAGTCAGAAATGTGGAGCATGTAAGGGATGAGACTTTTTGTTGTGGTAGCTAAGAAAACAATTTGCATATTCGCATTTAGTTTATGCGATCGCCCCGTTGACTAAGCAACCCAAACAAGCAAAACATCGCCCCCTCGAGACGAAGAAGTGAGAGAAAGAGAGAGACGCAGTGATTGGCCATGAACAGGAAGTGAGGCCATTGCCATTGGCACTGACTGCATCATCAGCTCTTTCTGCTGCTGCCCAACAACGATTGATTTTACAATCTCCTTTAGGCTTCAATGGGTATTAAAACATTTACACAAATTGATTGTCGTGCTGTAGTCTAAATAATTCAAACAGCAAAACAATCGGATCAGTTACCCAAACAGAAATGACAAGCACTTGACTTTGCACGCCTTTGGCATTTACTTCCTATTTATAATAAGAATTTTGAATGGCTAGCTTTCTTCGCCCAATATATATTTTAAAAGGTAACAATATAAGATTTTAGTTGAACAAAATTTACTTTGTTTTGATGTATAATAACTTTTATATACACAATGCAAATACATTCAAAAGCATGATCTCAAATAATAAGCGAGCTAGGAAACATGCCATAGAATGTAATTTCCTAGAAATAAAGCGATAAGTATTAATATTTACATTGTTAAAAGCACTTCCTATTCAGAATTATCACATAGACAAATAAGTTTGCAATTTGTCATGGCTGAAAAATTCACAATGTAAACGTCCCCGTTATAATTTCATGCACATATTAAAACCACTTCATTATGGTATCTTATTTAATTAGATTGTTGCTTTTGAGAATAAAAATATTAAAAACTTAAAATTTACTAACAAACTTAGCTGGCGTTTAACCATAATTTCTGATATATATTCATTATATACCTTTCTTTTATTTAATCATACATACATACAATAATATCTTCAGTATTTACGATTTCTCAAAATGTGGTTGCGATCAAATAAAAATATTAGAAGTTATTTAAAAAATATTTGTATATGATAACATAGCCTACTGCATATACCAAATACATATATCATTTGGCTTATTTAAGTATATTAATTCGGTATATTTTAAGAATAATACAACACTGTTTTGCTTTTACCTAAAATGGGTCCTAAGTGCTTTCACTGATAATCAGGTATACTTTGTACTTTATTGTATTTTTTCAATGCAGTACACTATCCATATACCAAATATAACCTTCGGTATGTTTTACTTTTTTTAGTATTTAATCTCGGCATATTTTAAGAATAATACCGCAATGTTTTGAGTTTATTCGAAATGGGTAGCGGGTATTCCACAGTTGAGCACATTCTATGTTCTTACTTGTGTCTTTATAACTAAAAGATAACTTAATAAATATATTAACAAATATGCCCACGAAAAGTGTTTTAAATCAACGTCAAGTTGAAATTTCGCTAATTTGTTATCTCTTCAGTCTTTTTTTTTCGTAAGTTTTCGGCACACGAGACGCCAAAAATGTGGATTAACTGCGCTCGACCCGCTCAAAGTTTGCTTTCTGCAGGCAAGCACAGACTACATTTAGTGTGGTGTCTGTTATCTGGGCTAATATTTGCGCTTTATCGTGTTATCAGCCATCAACTATGCATTAATCGCACTTACAACAATTCAGATGCCAACTTGTGATATGATATAGTCACCCACTCTTCCTTCTTCCCGCCCGCACTATGAAGAATAGATAAATATCTGCAGTGATCCCCTCTAAAAAAGAACCCTTTATTGCGATAAGCGAAATCATTTCCAAAGTTGAACGTGCGCAAAAAAAATGATACAGAGCAAAATGCTTATCGAGGATTGTGTGTGTGTGTGTGTTTGTGTGGTTTCTGTGTTTGGGTTAACAAACTTAATAATAATAAGTAAGAGCACAATATGATTACATTGTTGCTGAGCTAATTGTGCGATAAGCATTAGGAAGGGGGAAACTTATTATTCATAGCTAAGCAAACAGTGATTACAACTGAACTCTCTGGATATATAATATTACACGCATTTCAATTATGACTAAAAGATGCTGAATTCCCTTCTTGATAACACAGTCTAGACTTTGCAGTAGTTTTTTGCAACTTTAAGATAGCAAACATGCTCAGTATTTGTTTATAGACCTATTGGTTAGGGTATATATATAAATAAAACGAACGCGATATTTGCCGCTGCTGTTGTTGTTTTTTGGCAATGACTGAGAGAAATTATTGAGCAACGTGAAATGTAAAATTAAAAGGCGAAGCACAGAAAAGCGTAGGAGAATAAACGTGAGTATAAATAACAAATACAACACAAGAGAGCGAAGAAAGAGAGAGACGATGTGTCGAGGTTTCACTGTGGGTGACATTGATTGAATATTTATTTTGCTTAATAACATAAGTTCAATTTATTATGTAATTACTTTGTAATATAGAAAAAAAAACTTGAATAACAATAATAAAAGTATAATAACAATAAAGTAGAGTCTATACTTATTTTGATATGGGAATTTTTCTGAACAAGTTATAAATTTATTTTAATATTTTTTCCAAGTAATAAAATAGCAGCAAATTTTAAGTTTTTGCGTGTTTGTAGAGCTCAAACTTTTGTGGCAAGTTTTATTAAGCATGCTACGTTATTTCTCTGTAACATAAAAACACTAATACGAAACTTTTAAAGTGCTGAACACAATTTTAGTATCAATTAACGATTTTACTTGCTTCATTAAAGAAACTTTAAATTAAATGCGTTTGTATAACTGTCATAACTATGCTGTTTAAGATTAATAATTGTTTTCCTAATTGAAAATATACATAATGAATACAACGTGCTAACATATTTATAACATGTCATGAATATAACATGTCACATCTCAATTAAGATATTATATAAAGAAGAGTATGAGTAACATTTACTTAGGCTGCCAGTGAAGTTGTTTTTACTGTATTCTAGGATAGTTTAACTATTTAAAAAAAAATAAGAAATGTATTTTTTTAAATTTTAAAGTGTTAGCTGTCATAACTATGCTCTTTAAGTTATAAAAAATAATTGTTTTCCTAATTGAAAATATATGTATTGAATATAACATGCTAACTATAATGTCACATCTCTATTAAGTTATATTATATAACAAAGAGTATGAATAGCATTTACTTATGCTGGTAGTGAAGTTGTCACCTTCACACTTGACTGCTGCGGCGGTGTGACTTTGACAGTCTTAGTGACAGGGACTCAATGCAGCTGATAGCCACAGAGAGTACATGAGCTTTTAAGCCACTGTCCGATAGCAGAGGCAGCAGCAGACCAGCAACTAAGACACCGCAACACAACTTTGCTGGACGAGGGCGATAAAATAATTTATGGAAACGTGTCTGGCAAGCCAAAGCAAAATGAAGCGAAGTCCAAGCAAGTAACTAACCAATAACCAAAATGTTTTTAGCCATGCTAAAACAGGAGGCAGCCAAAAAATACAAACAGAAAACTGCGTGGTTATTACTAAAAACAAAAAATACAACACATTTGTTGCTTGATGAAATCAAAGTGTTTCTTTCTCTTTCTCTCACTCTCTGTATTGGTCTGTTGCTGTTTCTGTTTCGGTTTTTTGGTTTGTCGCTTGGCACATTTTGGCATTTGCGGCATCGGGTCACATAACCCTCCCCCTCCTCATCACCATCCCCATTTAGTAGTTGCGTTTCATGGTTATGTCACAGTCAAAGCAAAAAACCAGTCTCCAAGCACGTGATAGTTTTAACTAATTGCAAAGCAAGTACCGAACCCTCATCATCATCATCGTCATCGCCATTATATGTAGAACCAACGATACCTCAGCTATAGCTACAGGGAAATCCAAGTTAAATGTAATTGTTATACGTACTCGAAACAATATATATAATACGAATTGTAATTAAAATTCTCATTCACAAATGCACTTGACCATGACTAAAGCAAAACGAGGCTACAATAACATATAATGTAACATTTAGATATTTTTGCCTTAGTTGTAAGTGCAGCATTTATAGTTGAAGAAGCTATTGGATTGAAAATAAGAAATCAGAATCGAATGAAACGAATTGTTAGTCATTAAAATGATGATTAACAATTTATATATTGCTTAAATTTGGAGAGCAAATAAATACTTAATTCGTTATTTAGAATTTCAAGTTTCTGTAAGATTCCATTTAAACTAAACATCCTAACAAACTCTATTACTAAAATGTATAAATAAATACTAAATATAAGAAATTTATACTTTTGAGTAGTAATAAATGTAATTCCTAGTTTTAAAATAATTCCAATTAAATGGAAGAATCCAGAAATTTGTTTTATATCGATAAAATCTGGTATAAATAAACACAATATAAACTAAATAAAAAGGAGTTTAATTCGTAAGGATTTAATTTACATATATTAAACACTAATTTATATGGTTAAAATGTGGAGAACTGATAAGAGTAAGAGTAAGAAATTAAAGACTAAAGATCCTTACAGTTCCGATTGCTTAAGTATTTAGTAAATAAATCCTTAGTTTAAGAAATGCATTATTTTGAATTTAAAGATTTCTAGTTTAGGTTTTGTATGAACTCTAAATACGCAATTTACTTTATATTGTTAAACTATGGAATATATAAATACTAAAGGAATTATATTAACATTTTGAATATTTAAATTTATTTTAAGATTTATAAAGATTCAAATTAAATAAAACTTCTTCAATTTTCCAAATTTTAATATAATTTATTTCATATTTATATAGTAAATTGCGAGATTCTTTTCTGTAACTAATAAATACAAAATTTAAGAAATTCATAATTTCAAAATTCAAAGAATTTCATTGAAACTAGAAGTTTGTTCTCGAAACAAAGTTTGGTGCATACCGCATAACTAGCCATAATAACTTTTGCCTTATCTAGTGCAGATTCCGAGCATATTTATAAGTTTCCGCTTTGTTCGTCGTCCCTCAAGGATAAAGCGCCATACACACATTCAAACACACACACACGAATGCATTTATTTATAGCTAAAATGATGACAATGTATATAGAGTGTGAATACATTTAGTTGCAGCACGTGATTTGCCTACGCATTTATTGCGGCAATTAAACGTGCAGCTCGCATGCAAATGCTTCAAAACTGTACAAAATGTTGCAAGTGCGGCAGCAGCAACAACAGTAGCTTATTCACACACATACACACAAATACACAAAGGCAAACAAACATAAATATACACTCACACTTGTTTACTTGTGATATGAGCAGAGTGGAGGCCACAATTGGGTTACAATATTCTAGGTCATGTTGTTTAATTGGCCGCTCTCTATGCGAGTTCAGCACTGAGTGCAAGTGTGTCTCTGTATGTGTGTGTGTGTGTGTGTGTGTGTGTGTGTGTGTGTGTGTGTGTGTGTGTGTGTGTGTGTGTGTGTGTGTGTGTGTGTGGGAACCATCCACTCAACTGAGTTTCGGACATGGCTGAACTTTTGGCATATGCTGTGTGGACTTTATGCCCTAAGCAATAGTTGCTACTTCTGCTGCAGAGGCGCTGCCACATGGCAACATGACAACCTGTCGCAAGCGGCATCAACATATTTCACCCAGCGATAACACATTTTGGATGGTCTCGCAATCATTAATGCTGCCCGTTCGGCCTTGTGCCAACATTTTGTGGTTAAAGCTTTATCAATGGCATGCGATATTTTCAGATAAGACATTTAGTTGAACAGTACGAATTTACTTGTGGCAGTACTTCAAGCAAACTAATTAATTGGCTACTTAAGCGATTATAGTTGTATATCATTTGGGCATTTTAATTGAAATAGAGCTCTGGTCATGATAACAAGGATGCTACGAGAAGAAAATGATTAAGCTACAGTAGAGCGTGCTCGACTGTGAAGTATCCGCTACCCGTTTTCAATAAGAGCAGAACAGAGTGGTATTATTCATAGAATATACCAATATACCGAAAAATACAGCAATAATATGAAATGTATATTTGGTATATCTATATACTGATACATTCAAAATATGCCATAGAGCACATAATTGATTGACAACCATTTGTAACAAAATTAAATTAAATTAATTCAGGAATAATTTCTAAGATTTTTAACTGATTGTAACCAAAGAGAAATGCTTTCTTCTTTCTGTGTAGGCAGACAGAATTGAAAAGTGAAAAATACACAAGTAGCTAGACATGAAGTACTTATTATAAAGATTCCCAGAAAATGTAATGATCTTGAGAATTTACAATTGACTGATTTTAATCAAGAATATTAGTAAAACAATTTCAACTACTTAAACAAACAAATTATTTGTTGCAAGTCAAATATTTCCTTCTATTATACACCTCTAACAACATTAGGAACCTACAGCAAGTTACATAAAGTTACCTTGAAAACTAAAAAAAAGGTATCACTCATTTAATCAAATGGACAGACGGACGAATGAACCTAACTACGAAGAGTTAATCAAAAAATGTGACCCTGGAGCAGAGTCATAAACATTATGAAGCTGCAGCTGTTGCAAAGCTTTTAAAAGCTCTTCCTTAGCACCCTTTTTTAGTTGGAAATCCTGTGGATTATTCATGTAAATTGTGCAATTTCAGTTAACGGCTCTAGTGTAGAGCGATGGCGAACAACTGTAGCAAAGCAAAAGAAATCAAATAATTATTTTAATTAGAAAATTGCATGGGCCGCAAGGTCTCCGCCCCACCACCACCACCAGCAGCAACAACAACAACAAGAGCAACGCCAACAATCGCGGAAATTGTGCCGGCAACAATTTTTAGCCATTGACTACGTGGCTGGAGGACAATTAACCCGCTTTTCCACGCAGCCCGGAAAATGGCAAATGAAAAGTGGAAGGAGGAGGATGAGGAGGCGGAGCGTCGAATCGTTTGTTTGCAGAGCGCGGAAAAGCGCACTCTAGCTTCGTAGGAAGGAAACGCATAGAGAGACAACTGACCCAACTGTGCTCAGCCATGCGCTGCCTGGACATCAAAAGTGGGCCAGGTGAGTCAGTTTTTGATTTATTTATGCAAATTCTGTGGTGCGATATAAAAAAGAAGGGCGGGTGTACATATTGTGTATATGTATATAGCAGCTAACCTGCTGACCCAATTTTCAAAGAGGCTACCCGAGCGCAGAGTTCCCCGCCAGCCATAACAACAATGCGTTGACAGTCGTAGTCGTTGAAGTGGCGGCCAAAAATTGCAATCTGTAGCTCTGTTGCTAACAAGAAAGCTAAAGTCAAGTATGCTTGACTATGAGATACTCGTTAAGTTATGAACTAAATAAAAGTATTGAGAAAAAGAGACTATAATATAGAAAACTTTAGAGAGATCTCTGATAGACACACAGTAAAGAGTCTGCTATATCAACCAACACTATATGATTAAAATGTATAAGTAAAAATACATCATAACTTTATGCACGAAAATTGCTAGGTATAAAAATGTGTCAAAACGAAAAAATGTGGCAACGACAGATGAACAAAAAGCAAGTTGACAGCGCCTTAAACTGGAGTTGACAGCACTGTTAGCAAGCAAAATCTCAGTTTTCGTGGGATTACGCGAGTCTAGTTGCATTTTTCGTTATCATAAACTCAAGTGCAGGGTATCGGAAATTCAAGTATGCCAAAAATGGGGCCGTACAATATTTATTGATAAATCAATCAGCAGATTACATTTCATGTCGACTACCTAAACAAGCTGTGCACGAAGACACACATTCATACATGCTATATATAATTGGATATTGTCGAGCAGATGCGAGACTTTTGCCTTCTGTAGTTGCACATTTTGTTAGAGCGAAAAGCAAAGGCAATTGTTATCAGAGAGCAAATGTTCTTGGAGCGTTGGCTTATCTGGCCAGCTAATTAGAGTAATCAGAAATGAAGGCAGTTTAACCTAGTTAGTTTTTGTCATAAATCTATAGCATTCGTTTATGATCGTTGGGCAAACATAACCCAGTTCTCAAAGTGCGTCAAGTTCTAGTTCTAGTTCTACTTCTGTGGTACACACTATTTACAACTATAAATTAAATATTGAATGTACTTTTAGTAAATTGGATTTGAGACAAAGCGAAATGCATTAATAAACACAAAATGAATCTTATTTGGCGCGAAATTTAATTAACACGTATTGATTTTTTTGCACTCAATTGTATTGGAATAATTGACAAAGCAAAAACCGCACAGCTGATAGCAAAAGGGGAATTCAGTGGGGTGTGGTGGGAGAGGAGGGCGGCAGCTTTCGTTGTTTTGTTGCTGCCTCAATATGGAGCGTGACCTTTAAACGATAATTGAAAATGGCAAACCTGACGACGCTCTCTGAGGGCGCGCTTAAATGTCACAGCAACAGACAGCAGACAAAGTTAATAAATGCTCATATCTTAGAAAGACATATGGAAGGATGGATAGATAATTGGGTGGACACTAAGCTGGTAATTTGATAGATGGATCAATGAATCGATAGGTGAATAAGCTTTAATAATTGAGAGAAGAACAAAGTTATTTCATATCATAAACAAAAATTTCATTAACAACAAATTTTTGAATCTGCCGAAGTGCAAAACTTGATAGATTGATTTAATAATGAAAAAGCAAAAAATAAATCATAGAAGAATAGATTGATGAACTTTTCGAGACTGCTTATTCAATAAATGGATATAACAATTAAAGCAGGAAACGACTAATGGAATAAATATTCAATATTGAAGAATGACGCTTACAATGACTGTGAATATCCGCAAATAACAATCTATTGGGAAGAAACTACAACAGAGTGTTTAACGAGACGATGGGTGAAGAACCGACAAGATAAAATTGAAGCATGAATCAGAAGTATATTTATTTAAATGGCCATGGCCAAATGATGATTACGACTAATGACTAAGACGTCGTCCCCAGAGTGTGAACGGGGCAAAACCAGTTACTAAGGTAGCCGGCAATGTGAATCAACGTGTAACTGATGCAGCCAGAAACCAGTAGAACAATTTTAACAACACAGACAAGCACACACAAGTATAAACATGCACGTGCATGCTCATAGTACGTTATTTAGGTAGGCCAAGGGAAAAACAAACGGCACAGCAAGAAGTTTTTCACGAATGTCAACAATTATTGAGGCTCATCCGCACACAAACTAATATGGAGGTGGATGGCATTTTGCCTACCTGTGTGCCTCAGTCGTGTACCTGCCGCCCATTTGGGCGTGAGAGCGCGCAGTTCGCTGACCTAAAGCAATAACAACACCAAGCTAAGCTGTATTTGAGTAAGCTCAACTTTGAGATACCCGCTACTAAGCTTAAGATAATAAAATAGGCAGAAAATAGCTGAATAACTAGCAAGTTTGCAAATATTTCAAATTCTTGTTATTAATGTGTATATAAAAATTGACACTATCGCTCTAAAATTGTGGTATTCGTTTTGATTTGAGGAGTCAGCAAGGGGCGTGGCTACCACATCTAACAAGTGTTGTCAAAAAAATGGAAGCTATATTTTTTGTAGTCTGTAAGATCGATGTGTTTGTGAAATAAACATTAAGCAAACATACTCTTTAGAAATAAAATTCCTATTCCCACAAAATTATAATACTCTCCTAAACTACTGGTAGCGGGTATAACAACAACAGCAAGTTCGCACAGGTTTCCTTTGAGTTTGTTATACAGACGCACACACGCACACGGACTAACACAGACGCATACCCTTCAATTGGATGTTCTTTCACTATTTCTCAATGAGATTCGGATTTGACTTATACGCTACCTTTGTAAGACAAGGAGGGAAAAAGAATGCAAGAGGGAAGAAGCACTTACCGAAATTTAAAAGCTGTTTTGTTGCCGGCGCTTTTGAATGTGTTTTATTTTTTGTTGGTGTTGAGTTGGGTGCTTGTTATCCACACCGTTTTGTAGGCCGCAGGAAGAGCGGCTTTGATTTTTATCTACAATCACAAAGTATTATTATTACTAATTTATAACATGCCTGTTGTTCGCGCTATCAAAATCTATCATTAATTTTCACTACAACAGCGCCCACATCTGCAAGTGTGTGTGTTTTTGAGCAGAGTGCTCTCATCTACATGCAATACACTCTTGTTCTTCAATGTGTGTGTGTATGTATGGTGAGATGGGGGAAACGCGTTGTGATAAAGGCAAAGCAAAGCGCCGATAAATTGACGTCGTCAATACGTTATTCGCCTTTGTAATGCGTGCAAAACAAAATACTTCTTAATACAATGCATTGTTTGAGTGGGTGCATACGCAGAAGTATAAATGTTAAGAGGAAAACGCGAAGTATGCACAGTTATCTTGTAAAATTCTGCACGCCACGCGCAAAATTCCTGCGCTCTCTCGGGGGTGGGGGCGGGCGGCAGGCGCACGGCACGCCTGATTTATGTACACACACACATACTTGCATACAAATCGTATGCATGTGCCAGTGTATGTGTATTGCTAATAGTGCACACAGCGTATAATGACATCGCTACACGTTAACACACACACATACAGTCTGAAATCACAATATACATGTGTATGCTTGTATGCAGAGTATATTGACAACAATATTCGCAAGGCAATTCACACTTTTGCAGTTTAGCGCAGTTAGCACGTGCACTTGTCGAGAATATCTTTTGTTTTTTTATTTATGCCTTCATTGCATGCTGCGCATTACCGATTTTGATTTATTTATTTTATTTTGTGTTTCCGATGCAAGACAACTGCGGACACTCGACACTTGCGACTTTGTTAAAATTTTCAAGACAACTGACGGCGTGACCATTCGCGTAAAAGCTAAAAAAACACCACTCAAGCATTCAACAGGGTGACCAACCAACCCACCTACGAAAGCAGTGTGCCCGCAACACGTATACGATAGGTGTTTTGCGATATATCGCAGGGCTGCAATATAACCGAACTGTTGCTGTTCGAGGGAATTCCCTTTTATCTAATTCAAAATGAAACAATTGCTTGGAGTTACAGTCTTTTGGGAACATTTTAGAAAAGAAAAAAACATTTAAAATATATGACAAAGTTTAAGATTAGTATAGTAGTTATCACGTGCGTCGCTTCACAATCTCCAGGTTGGCCAGCTTGAGAATGCGATTGAAATCAACTTTAGTGTGTGCGCGCCAATAGCTGCAGCGGCCCCACATTACGGCCGGATAATTGGGACTCGTTATGCCGTGGAAAATGCGTGCAATGTTGCGGCCACTGAACGTATTATCGGGATACATGTTGATCAGGGCATGCACATCGGAAATAATGTGATCATCTGGCACATTACTTGGCTGTAAATTTAAAGTGATATTAAAAAGACATTGAAAAAATTAAATTGTTTTTTGTATACCTCAATTTCCAACTCTAAATCTTGCGGATAATCGTTGCGGAAATAGTTGCGCACAATACCCTTCAATTGAGTGGAACGATCCTGCGGGAAATCGGCGCTGCAACAATGCACACACATGTTGTAAGCCACAGCGGACAAACCATGTGCCACATACTGCAATTGGATGAGCTGGGTACGTTCCTGCTTGACAGAGCGAGAGTACAGAGTATCCAGAGCATGGTCAATTTCCTCCTCACTGAAATCTCCCGGTGCCTTGATGCGAAAACCGAGATCAAAGAAGCTGACGGTAATAGGCGAGCGCTTGGGATAGCCATTGACTAAGAATTGGTGAAATGATTAGCAAGAGAATAATAAATAATGTTTTTTCTCATCTTACTTTGCATCCACTCTAGGTTCTTTAACTGATATTTAACCACACCGCTGTTCCAGCCAATGCCAGCAGCAATATCAATCACAGAGAACTCAATGATGTTGGCGTCTTCCTTGAACGTCTTATTCTTGATCTGCAGCGCAATAGCCATGGCCAGCGGCGGACATTCCTTGGCTGCATGTCTTTTTGAAAGAAGAATGATTTACTAAATCTATTCACAAAATTAGAAATAGTGTTTCCAACTTACTTTAGGTATTTGGGACCGCCGTAGGAAATGACTTTGGCCATTATGTAAGCAGAACTGAGCACATTCATGCACCAGCGTGGCTCGAGTTCCATATAGCAAAGCAGCGTCGATATATTCTCAGCTGGTATGTCCAGAGCCTCGACAGTTTGCTCCACTGAGAAACCAATCTCATGGCCGGGACAGATATGCACTCGAGCGCCAGATGTATCACTGAAATCCGCGGCATCTTTTAGCTCACTTACAGTGGCTTCCTTTACAGCTGCTGCGCTGTTGCTGCTGCTGCCTCCAGCACGCTGCTTGTCACAGCAACAAGGCACAAAGATGCGTTGCAGCAGCTTGCGGATAACATGTCGATCAATCGAATTGGCGTAAACATGACGCCGCAGTTCGCTTTGATCATTGCCCTTGGCATCCAAGAAGAGATGACAATGCGAAGTGAGGCCATCGCGACCAGCGCGTCCAATTTCCTGCACATAGCTCTCGAAATTCCTTGGCATATTGTAATGGATAACAGCACGTATGTCCGGTTTGTTGATGCCCATGCCAAAGGCTATGGTGGCCACAACAATGCGTAGCTCATTTGCCATAAAGGCGTTCTGCACTGTGCGTCGTCTGGATGCGGGCATACCGGCGTGATAAGGTTCCGCCTGCCAATTGACACGCTTGCGCTTCTTCTTCGTCTGCTCTGGTTCAGCTTTTGACTTGCGATCCTGCATGCAGGTTCGTATAAAGCCAGCAATGCGTTCGCACTCATCACGTCTTGTGCAATAAATGATGATCGATTGGCAGCTTTCAAATCTGCAAGAATAATATGATTAAGAAAGCCCACTCTGTGCACCAAGTTCACCTAACTGCCTCTTACCTCTCGCTGTTAAGCAGCTGCAGCAGCGCCGCATCGCGGTTCTCGTCCTTGGACACCGAGAGTACAAGATTATCGGGTAGAGGAGTATCACTGATAATGCCTCGTTCGCCATCCGTAATACCCAAGTGATTGATGATGCTGATGCGCGTGGGCAGCGTTGCTGTGGCCGTCAAACCCAGAACTGTTTGCACTCCCAGATTCTTCTTGAGCACCTTGCAGATCATTAGATAGCTGGGACGAAAATTGTGACTCCACTGCGACACACAATGCGCCTCATCGATGCAGGCAAAAGCAATAGGCGGCAACGTTCGCAATATGGCACCAAAACCCGTCGCACGTTCTCCAGACACAACAGCCTCGGGTGATACGAGAAGTATATCAATCTCGCCATTGGCAATCAGTTGCTGTATCTTCATCCGTTGCTGCGGCGTCTGATTCGTGTGTAGGCAATGAGCACGCAGAAAATGCGGCACTCCCGTCACCTGATCCTCCATGAGCGACACCAGCGGCGAGATGACCAAGGTGATTGCACCCACGCGACGACTGTATAGATAAGCAGGCAGCTGGTAGCAGAGCGACTTACCGCTGCCCGTGCTGAGAGTGACCAGCGTGGACAGTCCGCTGAGTATACGCATGACAGCGCGATCTTGACCTAAAGGAAAGAAAACGTTGTTAATGCTACAGCCTTAAAATTAGATTATTTTCATTTAAGATTGATTTAAAAAGTATAATTGTATAATAAACTTAGCGTTGGCTAATTTGGTGTCTCTAGCTCTTATAATTTCAGAGTTCGATGGAGTTGGGAATAAATAGAACTGAATACGTACACTACATCGCTAACAACACTTTAAGGATAAATAAGAAGTAATTTTTTCTGCCTAGCATTTGCACAAACCACAGTTTCTAATTCAACCCTTACTAACCTAAAACACGAACCAGATGCAGTTTCTCTTTTCCATAAATACTATAAATTCAGTTAACCAGTTTTTCCTAGAATATGATAATTATAGAACTTTAATGCTGTACTGGTTCAATTAATAAATAAATTTAAAATCCAAAAAAACTTCCATTCTTCAGATATGCAAAGCAACTTGTCAGCTCTTAAGAATATTATCAGCTATACAAATTTGAATTTCTTACCCTTGCGAAAGTCCTTGTGGCCAAACAAATGCAGCGCTTCGGTGACCTCCGCCGTTAGCTCTTGCACACTACCATCCGCATTGAGATCGTAGAGAGGTTTGACGCCACCATGACCACTTCGCGCCTGGCCACTTGTGGAGCTAGCATCCAGGCCCGCCTGCTTGAGAAACTCCTCGGGTATTTTGTGACCCACATAACTCTTAATGGGCGAGACCTGCTTTGCCGTTTGCGAGGACGCGACTGCAGCATCGAGTGCTTCAAAGTCCATGTCAGAGTCATCACTCGACATGTGTGGTTCATCGGGTGTTCCGCTCGCCTCATCCACATCCATTTCAGCTGCTGCAGTTTCCTCCTCTTCATCGCTGCTGCTGCTGCTATCGGCACCTTGATAGATGGCTGCATTGGCCGCCTGAGGCAGCCGCTCAATGTTGCGACTGTGCGCCGCCAGTGCGCCCTGCGTGGCCATCTGTTCCGCCTCTTCGAGAGTGGGAAATGGCGATGGATCCTCTTCAAGCTGAGCGCTCAGTGGCAACAGCGCATCGCCTTTTACCTTGCACTGCTGGGCAAAGTGCCCGACTCCACCACAATTGAAGCAGGTGAGTACGCCACCATCACATCCACCCATGTCCATGTCGGGTCCAGTCAAGGCTGCCACTCGCTTCTTGTGGCGCCACTGTTGCTTCTTGTACTTGGAGAAATTGATGGACTTTTTGCCCCGTGCAAATTTCTTCTTCTGAATGTTGATGGTGACAAAGTTCTCGTTCAACTTGCCAGATGCGATTTTCTCCTCCAGCTTCTTGCGCGCCATGACTCGCTTTTCATCTATCGTGGCACTTGGTCTGGCTTCTGCTCCAGTTCCTGCGGCAAAGTTGCTAATGTAACGTTGCGCCACAACGTCCGCTTGCTCTAAGTCGTCAGCTTGAATGCGCGGCACAGATGTAATGTCGCCCGACTCCAGGGCGAGCACATACTTAAGATCCTCTGGATTGAGTGGCTGCTCCTCGGGCTCCCCCTCCTCGGCTGCCTCAATAGCAGCTGCCTTGGCTTTGCCCTTTACAGCACGTGGCTTCGTTTGCTTTGGCTGTTTCTCCGCCTTTGGTTGCTTTTCTGCCTTCGGCTGCTTTTCAGTCTTGGGCTTTGCCGCTGGCTTCTTTTCAGCTTTGGGTTTTTTGTCGTTTGGCTGTGGCCTGCTTGCGCTTCGCCTTCTTCGATTGCTCTGGCTCGTAAGTCGCATCACGCTCCTCATCCGCCGAAAAGTCTTTACCCTCTTCCTCCTCCTCCTCCCCCGCCTCCAGCTTCTGCTCCATTTCAATTTGTGGTGGATCAATACTTTGTGCTGAGTCAGTTGCCTGCTTTACTTCGTTCAGCGCTGACTGGGAATCATTTGTGGTCATTATCTTTCGCCGCTTAGCAATTTGACGGTATTCTGGCTGCTCTGCTTCCTCCTCGCTCTCCTCCACCACCGAATCCGAGTCGGAATCCTCAGCAACTGGCGTTGTTGCAGTTGGCGGAGCTGCAACTTGCAGCACTGGAGCTGGCTGCACTACAGCTGGCTGCTCCTGTGGCGGCTCTTCTAATTTCATCACTGTTGGCTTCAGCTTGCTAACATCGATGTTGGAGAGTCCAAAATTGTGTTTTTTTTGCCAGCCGGCGTGGCATTATTATTGGGTTCCGGCTCCATTTGTCCCACCTGTGGCTCCAGCGAGTTCTGCGCCGTGTTGCGTTGCAACCAACGCTCATCCACATGTGTTTTGATGGCCTCCTTGCTTGCCTTTGGATCCGCCGCCAGCAGCGCATTGCCAGCAATGGCTTCTGCGGCCTTAAAGTCTTGTGCCTTGCGTATGAGTATCGTTTCCAGGTCGGGCAGCTGCTCCATCATTGATGCATCGTTGTCGCCTTTGAGCACACTCGATGCACTCATATTGAGAGAGCTGCGGGACATAGGCTTGCGAGGATTGCGCTTGGCAAAGCTGCGAGACGATTGAAACAGTTTGCTGGTTATGCTCGGTTTAATGCTGGGCGTCTTTGACTTGGTGGACTCATCCAAAGAGGTGTTCTGCTGCTCCACTGGTGGCGGTTGCTTCTTGCTAACGTTTTCACCCCAGGCGGTTTGATTTTGGGCCAACTCTTCGGCAGCCTCAAATTTGCGTATCACATGATTCTCATCGAGATTGGCCAGATTACTAAGCGCTTGTGGCGTAGGCAATTCTTGAATATTAGAGAAACTCTCACTGTTGCTTTGCTGCACCAATGCGGAAATGTCCAACGGCAGCTGTGGACCGTCATCGAGTGTTGAGACACCCAAATCCTCGGATTGCGTCATTTCCAGCACATCGAAACCATCTTCGCTAAGCACATCGTTGAGGGTCTCCTCGAGAAACGATGTCTTCAGCTTATAATACATTTTGTAAGAGTCGCGTATCTCCTGGCTGGCCTCTCTTATATCGTACTGCAAGTAAATCTCATTAATCTCTGCGCCCAACTCTAAACAAAATGGATTATTTACCTTGGAGGGCACTCGGCCGTGTTTCTTTTTGAAATCCTTCTCCCATATCTTGACGCGCAGCTTGTACTTTTGGTATTTATCTTTAAAAATTGATTCGTCCATAGCGTTCTTGGGAATTATTACACTTACTACATTTAAAAACACAACTAAGCAATATAAGGCAGATGGATAACACACCTGTTTTTTGCTGAGCGCGCGCTTTTTCTGCAATGGCAGCAGTTGCAAGGGCGGCGTTGCCAGAACTTTTGTAGTTGCCATAGCAATGGTGCCAGATTGTCTTAGTGGCCATGGTGTTGGCTGTTGGGCGCCAAATTTGAAACGTACACACCTACAAGACACTGGAGACAACACTCCTGTGGAATTTTAAATATGCGTCTATTCGAACCCAAATTCGGTAAACTATAAGAAACAATTGCTGCATTCCAATATTTATTTCCCATAATTTATTTGAATAGTTTTTACTCCTTCTTAGTGTTTTATTCAATAATCATTTTCCATTTTATGTTATACAGAAGCTTAGCAGTTGCATTTCATGTGTCTTCGGGAAGCAACAAATTACAGAAGTAAAAAAAAAACAATTTTATTTGTGTGTAGTACACAGAATTCGTTAAACGAGGAATTACAAAAATATCAATAGCAAAAAGCACACGCAAACCAAATTTCCAGATTTTTGCTTACATCGAAATGATACTTATAATTCCAATATCTAAAGTTAGACTTTCCAAGTGCGACGGCAGCAGCTAAAGCGGCGGCGGCGGCAGTTCAGGCGATAATAATGATTTAATCGTTTTGCGTGCGTTACTGTTTGTTTTGTGGAGTGGTGTTGTAGTTTGGGATGTTGTGTAGTGATGAATTGTAGGTAAGTGTAGATCAAATGCCTTTACTGTCCAAATCCAATCCCAATCCTACATGAGTATCAATGCAATGTCCTCGGGCTGCATGGCAGGGCATCGCCAATTGTACAAATAGTACTGCAAATTACCGTCGCCAGCACCAAACTTCAACGGCACAAAGAACTTCTTATTCTCCATCAGATCAAGCGCGTTATACACATCCATTTGGACATTGCGCGCCGAGATCAAAGCATCGTTCATCAGCTCAATCCATGGCGTCTTAGTGGACACATTGTAGAACGAATATGCGGCACGCACATTCTTGTGCACCGGATGATGCATAACGGACGAGGGCAGACAGTAGTAACTGGTCAAATCGGTGATGTTGCCCTTCTCGTCGGCAACAATAAAGCAATCGATGATGCCATCGCGTGGCGTGAACCAATGCTTAAATTCCTCCTTGGTAAACATGGGACCCAGCGAAAAGCGCTTCAAGTAATCCTCAAGCAATTTGTGCGCCTTATCCATGTCTTTGGCTGTGATGCGACGATAGCCCTTTGTCTTGGGCTGATCAGGCAGTTTGTAAAGTTTGACGGTGCGTTGCATGGTCATGTTGCGTGCCAAATGCGAGAAGCGTACATCGACCAGCTTCTTGGGATTCAACGAACGATGCCAATAGCGGCACGTCGACACCGGCGTTGGCAGCACAACGCCCGCTGTGTAGGCAGCCTGAAAGATGCCCGTCAAATTCACACGTCGTGTAATCTCACGAATGAGGACCGGAGCGACACGTTTGCTGCGCAACTTCTTGTGCACACACAAGAAATTAATGTCGACCACCTTGAGCACCTTCTCGTAAGTTCGCAATTTGCTGGGAATGGCCGAAATGAAGCCGACCAATTTACCGGATTTCTCCACACGAACGCCAACGTGCCAGTCTCGTTTCCAGCCTGGTGGCTGCAGAGACCACTTCAGGAACTCCGGCTGATAGTCGAAGCGAAACATGGCATCATCGTCCTCTACATAATTCTCATTAAGCAGCGTGTACAGCTCCTTCAAATCGCTGGCATCGTTCAGATCGAGTGTCACCCACTTGAATCCACTGGGCAAAGTGTAGGGTTCGGCACGTATATCGTCGATCTTTTTGTTGGGCTCAATGCACTCGTTGGTGGTCACCAGCTCATCCAGCTTAGTTACCGGTTGCGTTGACCAAAATGCAAATTTCTTTGCCTGTTGGCGGGTGTTGGCCATTGCATCCGTCATCGCCTGCAGCAGCGCCTGCCTGTCTGCAAGAGACATTTCATTGTTAATATGTATAAATATTTCCATTTACATTGCGGCATGTTAATATACATATGCATATTAACATACATACACACATAATTGTGCATTTTTAGCAAACCTAACCTCATTTCGGCTAAACGCTTTTCGTATTGGGCGCTTTTTTTCGCCAATTGTAAATATTGTTGCTGCTTGTATTTACTTACTTTGTTCTGACGCTATAAAGCTCTTGCCCGACTCCTTGGCATCTTCTGTAGCGCCACTTGCATTTGCTTCATTTGCTGCCGCCGAACCCAGCTCCATTAGCTTCAAGCCGGCAACGGCGCTTTCCACCATTTCCTTTGTGGCTCTAGCCACATCTTTGGTTTTCTGATGCAGCTCATGCTCACTCTCGTCGTCTTGGTTGGCGGCTGGTGTTTCGTCTGCGTTCGGCATGTTTTGAAGCTTTTACCGTTTTTCTCTTTTCAGGTTAATAAATTATTTTAGCAAGAAATTATTGCAATGAAATCGCAAAACTCTAAGCAGCTGACTCAACACTGCAGTTGCCAGATAAGGCGTATAAAGTTGTGAACTATGGTCACTCGATGAAAATGGTTATTGAAATCGATAGTTTTTAATAAAATTAATTTTTAACATTAAATACCAATCAAAGTTGATTATGGCAATGAAGGTTTGAAAAAAATGCTAAATACGCCAAAATAACAAAAGCCAACCCAAACATATAGAAAAGTTTATGTAATCGATTCGTGTAGTTAATATATCGCTTATCGATACTAGATAAATGTTATGCTGCAACAGCTGATGAGCGCGTACTCAGTGTGTGGAAAAAAACTGCTTTGCTTGCTGTTTTTGGGGGAGTAAACAAAAAATGTAAGAATATAACAATGCAATGTGGATGTGGGACTTGTGTTTGCTGATAAGAACAAACAGCGGTAGCGGGGAGTGAGTGAGCGAGCGAGCGAGAGTATTGTATTTCTGTCATCATCGCCACATCTGCTGTCGCGTCACAATGAGCTTGACAAAAAAACGACTAAGAATGGTTGCCGTTGCTTCTCTGACAGTTTTGGTGCTGATTTATTTATACAAAGTTGTGTTGACCTCCACTGAGATCTCGCCGAGCCGGAGCAGCAGCAGCCACTTGCTGAGTAATGGTGTCGTCGAGGAACAACATCAATGGCCACCCACCGAAGATGTGGAGCAACGAAATTTGCGAATTGCTTACGAGGCACAAAATGCGCAACTGCATCAACAGCGCCAGGAACTGCTTCACACTAAAGAACAATTGGCCCACTTGGAGGAACAAGTGCGCGCACTCCAGGCAGCAACGCCACGCAAATATCCGAAAGTGAAATATCTCAATTATAAGAATCGCAAACGCATCCTGATCACTGGTGGCGCCGGCTTTGTGGGCTCCCATCTGGTGGACGATTTAATGATACAGGGTCATGAGATTATTGTCGTGGACAACTTCTTTACGGGGCGCAAGCGCAACGTGGAACATTGGCTGGGTCACGAGAACTTTGAACTCATCCATCATGATATTGTCAATCCACTTTTCATTGAGATCGATGAGATTTATCATTTGGCTTCCCCGGCATCGCCACCACATTATATGTACAATCCCGTAAAGACGATAAAAACGAACACGATGGGAACCATCAACGTGCTCGGCCTGGCAAAGCGGGTAATGGCCAAAGTGTTAATCGCAAGCACGTCAGAGGTTTATGGTGATCCCACAGTGCATCCACAGCCCGAGACTTACTGGGGCCATGTGAACCCAATTGGACCACGTGCCTGCTATGATGAGGGCAAACGTGTCTCGGAAACGCTCAGTTATGCGTACGCCAAGCAGGTGAGATGATGTCAAAAATGTAATACATGAGGGCTTGAAACAGGTCTGCAAACTTCCCTAAGGAAAGACCATTCCAAGGTCTTTTCTACTAAAGTAGATTAGCATACTTGCACCGCAGCTTCGACCGCGTCTTTTATAATGTCTTTAGTACTAATTTGTAGTACACATTTCTATAAATATTTTATTATTATATTTGGAGCTCATATTTAGAGAATCCCATTCTCATGACAGGCTCAAAAGTCGTAAAAATACCTTGTTTACAAATTTCAACCTTGCAGCTTTTACGATTTGAATTGTGCTTTGATAACTGCCTGATTATCAATGCACAACTGTATATACAATACAAAGAATCTTCTGTATATGGAGTATTCTAACGATGTATACGAAAAAGCGTTTCAATTATCACTTTGTTAAATCAAGAAGCAAATATTTAGCTTTTTTTTATGTATGTTTTGTTAACATTCTCTTCGAAAATACTAAGTAAATAGCAAGTTCTTTCAACAATGATCTCGTGAGTTTATGTACACGAGTGTTTTGAGTAAATTGAAGTAGTTCCTAACCTTGACTTTGTGAACAACCACAAAACTGTAAACATGCCTTCCAATAATTAGGTCACTCCAAGCAAACTCGACTAGTTATAAGTTTAAACTAGTTTGCCTTATAATCTATAAAACCAACTATCGAAAATTAAAAACTAGGTGGGGTTTCGCATATTTGCATAAAAGACTTGTCTTTCTTAAAAACTTAAGAATCGACAAGGTTATATATAAGTACGGTTCGTTGCGTCTGTCTTTCTTAAAAACTTAAGAATCGATATATATATATAAATATCAAAAAGTCAGTTTCGTTCCGAATTTAATTTAAATGATATGGTACCAATTACATAAAAACCTCTCGGTTTAAATATATATAGTATTATATACTTGACTAATTCACATATTTTCGCTTGATTAGGAAAAAGTGCAAGTCCGAGTGGCGCGCATCTTTAACACCTACGGACCCAGGATGCACATGAACGATGGTCGCGTGGTGTCCAACTTTATACTTCAGGCGCTGCGCAATGAGACAATTACGGTGTATGGGAATGGCAAGCAGACTCGTTCGTTTCAATACGTTTCCGATCTGGTTGATGGACTGATTGCACTGATGGCTTCCAATTATACGCAGCCCGTGAATCTGGGCAATCCCGTGGAGCAAACAATTGGTGAGTTTGCCAACATCATCAAGCATCTGGTCGGTGGCCAGAGCGAGGTGAAACAAATCAAGGCCATGGAGGATGATCCGCAGCGTCGAAAGCCGGACATAACGCGGGCCAAGAAACGGCTCAACTGGGAGCCAAAGGTGCCCCTGGAAACGGGTCTGTTGCAGACCATCTCCTATTTTCGCAATGAGCTGGCGCGCAGTGATCGCTTCCAGGAGAATTCGCGCAAGTACTTCGAGTCACCGGATCTGCAGCGAAGTCGGCCGTAACCAAAAACCAACCAGCAGTAGCAGCAGCATATCGGAACTTGTGTGTGCCTGTAAAAGCCAATTAATTGTGTGTAATTGGAAACGTCTCTAGTCTGCAAAATGTAAATATGACCATCGATAGAGCTAAACGATTCTCCATAAGCGTAGGTATTAAGTGTTCCAAGGGTATAGTCACGATCAATTAATTCATCATCAATTGCAGTTTGCGCCTCATATACGTAATATAATTAGTGAATTCGCTCTTGTTTCGTTTTCTTTTCATTCGACAACGTGCAATCGCAGAATACCCTATAAAAACTAGATATAGCAAAGTTACAGTCGAGTGTAACCGACTTTAAGTTACCCGCTACCCATTTTAAGGCATTATTAGACTATTGAATGCGATTAGAACATAATGATTTTTGACTTATAAAATGATTTCTAGATCCGATCTTAAAGAAATTCAAAAACCAATTAGAACTATTATCAACATTGTAAACTATATCCTTAACATGTTGTATATCAGATTGTAAAAAGAGAAAAACCTGAGCTTAAATATTCTCATAGCTTCTCGCTCTGATAATCTTCGAGTTCGAGGTGTTCATACAAACACACAGACATACATACGAGTGTTACGGTTGATTTAACAGTTTTTATACTATTCTATTTGGGTAGCGGGTAGAAAAACTACTACAATAATAATTAAGTTCAATTATGTATAAAACGTGTTAATTGTCTGCCTTTTTGTAGTTGTAGCCGTAGTTGGTAGAGTTCATTAAATGGCTTTAAGTTTTTGTCAATACAATTGTTTAATGTTTTTAATGAATTAATCAATTAATTCGATTGCAACTGCAATTACGATTGCAAATGCTCACACACTCACATTCTACACACGCTACAAACACGAATGCTATGTACACTTTATGAGCTACATCTTTTTTTTTGAATGCTTAATGTTCTAGATTAGTAACTAGGATTTATCTTAAACCGACTATATTTGCACCTTGACTTATGAGCTACACTCTCTTCCGCAACTATTAACTGCCTAATTGTGGTGCTACCTGCTCCTGGTCTTCCTCCACGTATTCCCTTCCATCCGGTTGCCCTTTCACCTGGCCAGCGGCTCGAGCATCTCGAGAAACAGTTTCTTCATGTTGATGAGTTCGTCGCGTGCAACGCCGCGCCAAAAGCGTCGTAATATGTCGTCTGCCTGCCGCAACGAGGGCAGCAACAGCAGCAGCTGCTGCTGATGGGAGACGGCGGAGGAGTGGCGCAGCAAATAGACGACATCGTTGAGTGAATTAAGTATGGTGTCGCGGAAGGCGCGCAACGAACTTTGATCGTCCAGCAGTATATCACAATTGGACAACAGCAGCGCCTTCAGCAGATAGTATTCCTCGCGACGCGGCGAAATGCGTTCCATGCGCTGTGCGATCTGCACACAATGATAGTAGAATTCCGTGTAGCCGCATTCCTTGGCCAACAGCTCATCCATCCACACATCTGTGGCAAAGCATAGCTTGCCATTGAAGGGCAGCGAACGAAACGTCAATTGCAAAGTCAAGATCTCGGCCCACGACACTTGCAACAACTTCATTTGATCGTTGAGCGGCAACTCAATGAAGCCGGGTATTTGCTTGGCCCAGCCAATGACACTGACCAGCTCCTTGTCGTAGAGATCGCTGAGCACGCTCAGTATCTCGTGTGGATCATTGCCGTTGTTGTTATTCTGGAAAATGCATGTGCCTGTTGTGGTGCCATTCGAAGTGCTGTTGCTGCTGCTCTCCAGCTTGACGCTGCCCGACGATGAGGATGCTTCATCTGTGCAGCTTGTGGTGTGCGGCTGCTGAGCCGGTTGCACGCTCAACGCATCCGGCTCATAGGAGTTGAGCACGTCCAGTATTTTGACGTCACACAGCGATGTGGTGCTGGACTGATACAGCAGCTGCATGGTCTGATACGAGTTGGACACGGGATTGCGACGATATTTCTGTCTTCCACCACGTACACGATCCAAACGCACGCCCTCCTGGAAAGTGAAGATGGTTAGTAAACCAGTATAGTTCAACTATTCAAGTACTTGCCTTAAGCATGCCCATGAGCAGGCACTTCTGGAAGCGACACGCCTGGCAAGCCTTGCGTCGCCGCTTGTTGATCTCGCACTCATTGTTTGCCGGACATGTGTACTCAATGTTGCCCTGTATGGTGCGCTTGAAGAATGCCTTGCACGCCTCACAGCTGGCGACGCCGTAATGGAATCCCGAGGCTACGTCGCCACACACCAGGCATAGACGACGCAGTTCATCGCGCATTGAATTGGCATTGGCATTGCCACTGCTCGATTGATTTGTGCCACCGCCGCCACTGGAGGCGCTTCCCTTGTTGCTGCTGTCGCCATCGTTGCTGAGCGAGACGTTGTGCAGATCGCAGGACAATGAAGTGGTTGAGCTGCAGAGTTGACGCTCCGGCGACACCGATGGCGATGACTTCATGCCGCTGTTGCTATTGCTCGAGTTGTTGTGGCCAGTTGACGTTGACGTTGTCGTCGTTGTGCCTGAGCTTGTGGTTGCCTTTGAGCTGGGACTGGCCGATGAAGTGTCCACCTCCTGTTTGATGTGCAGTACGCTGACGCCGTCGGACATATTTCGAGACCGAAGAAGTTGTTGAGCTACAAGTTAAACAACAACATCACAACGGTTAAAAGCAAACTAGTTAAGAGCGTCACCATACACAGCAGCAGTGGGTGCTTCAAAAATATTTGTGCACAATCATTGCGCTTGAAATTGTTCTGTGATTGTGTTTTAAATGTCAAAAGTACACGGCGAACGATAAAAGACCGAAATGAGGGACTGACAACGTTTTAGCGAGCGCTTGAAAGCGTCGACGGCGACGGTGACGGCGGCAGCGACCGCTTAGCTAATTATTAATGAATGTAAACAACAGCAGAAATTGCAATTAAAACGCGGCCACACTTACACATTCATGCAGTTATGCAGTTTGAAGTGCGCTCTCACAGTCAGTGCTGCCAATTCAATATATTTCTTCCACAAACAAGCTGAAAAAGCAGCTAAATTTTTTGCAGCAAATTTATAATTATCAGTACCGATTTTTTTTGGTTTATTAAAAATTAAATGCAATGCTAATAAGCGTATAATAAATGCTAAAATTAACAGCAATATGCACTTAAATAAAAAATTAAACCCATATATTTTTCTCATTTATGCCGTTATCTTGGCAGTCCCATTAAATGTACGTAGGTGGTTATCGACATTATACTGTATATTGGGGTTTTTTTTAAAAATGTGGGAACAAACTTGTTTGCAACATTTGTTGGGAGAAATAATAAATTTATGAATTACTTATGTCTCTGCAATCTTACTGATACCAGTTATCTAATGAATTCGTTCTACACTATTTGCGCCAAAAATAAACTTGAGCGGAATCTCGTCTTTGACTAAAGTTTTTTGTTTGTAGAATTTTTAGCTTTTTCCAACAGATTTGGCAACACTGATTGCGCCATCTCGTTCTAATGAGAGCACAGTGTGCCCCTTTTTGGGTACTTGGCACTTGGCGCGGTGGAAAAGTACAATAACGCGATAACGGTACTATGCGTATACACTGTTTATTTAATAAATAATTAACAGTTACGCTACTACAAATCACGACGCAGCGGCCTGATTTCAAACATGGCCTACACAGCTTCAAAGCGCTGTACTATGTACATACGTACATAGTAGAGAGATAGTGCGCAAGGCGACGGCGGCGGAAGTGAAGCGACGCAAGGCTGAAGAAGATGCACGTTTTTAATACGATCTCTCGTTGTAGTTGCGCTTATCACACGGGCAAAGTGGGTGTGTGTGGGATGAATGATAACAATACTACACGAGCTTCTAGTTTACGAGCTTGCTACTTACATAAAGTTTCGTAAAGATCTTGATAATTGTAGGAATTATCAGTGAATTGTGGTTTAATTTGTTTTCCAGCGATCCAATCAGAATTCAGTCAACACATTTTGATACATAACACGCACACACACACACATGCTTATAGATAGTACATGCATATGCATTTATTTTGGTTCGAGAGCACTTTGTTATTGCTTTTGTTGTCTGCTTTGCTGTTGGAGTCTGCCTGCATCCATTTCCGCTTTCTCGTTAATATTTAGCAATTAATATGTGACAGGCGTTCTTGTGTATGCGTCGTATTCTCTTTTTGCATTTATTGTTTACATTTGTATGCATATAACTATTATGCACATTGCATTTTGAGAGCGTCGACAATTTGTAGAATTATTGTCGATTGATTGTCGCGACGCTGTACTCGGTCACATGCAAAATGTGCGCTTTTCGTTGCTGCCATCCTCCAAAGCACCATGCGAATTGAATGAAATTTGCAAACTACTTTACTTTATCTCATTTATCTGCTTATGCTAAATATTTACAGAATTTTAACACAAAATAAATAAATACACACTTTCTGATCACGTATGTGTATGTGTGTGTATATTGATTGGTTTTCATACTTTCCAAAGTGAGTACACACTGCCACAACAGCTGATTAGCTGTTGTGCGACCCTGGTTTTCTAATTTGTCGCTATCGATACCAGCACTCCGCATATTTTTGATGCTCACGATTAAAGTTTCATATCAAGCTCAAAACGCACAAAAATATATACATATGCAGTTTCTTTGTTATAAAATTTTTTTTTCAAAATTAAATTAATGCCTAGAAGAAATTTAAATATATATAACTAGTTATTATTTTAAATTCTGCACGCCAAATTACCCGTGAGTAAAAATACTGCAATGCTTTACAACACTAAGCGTCTGTGTGATGGCGCGAAAGCCAATTCGAAATTTAAATTAATTTAATAATGTACAAACTCGTTTCGTTGGAGTGAATTAAAATAGTCTTATTAACTAAATATAAACTTACACGCGTTCATACAAGTAAGTATAAGTGTGTAAGTATATGTATACTCAATTGCTTGAAATTTATGAATGAAGCTGAAATGGCCCAGCAACAATACTTTAAGTTGCGCATTCGCAAACTCAATACACATGCATAACTATGTACTTATACGTACCAATACTTACACAGATCCACGCCGCAGACTGATAAGTCAAAACTGCTGCACACATGTTGCGCCAAGGTGCGCTACAGGTGGTTAGCAATGTATACACAAGGCAAACACACTTGCAATATGGTGTTTACTTTTCGCTGTTGTCTCTTCTGTGGCCATATGCCACACTTCTTCGATTATAGCGCATATTTCTTTTAAAGAAGCAAAAGAGGAAACGGAAACCAGCAAACTGCATTGAAAGAAAACAAAAACGAAGCATTGAAGAATTAAATTTACTAACATTCATTCATGGTGTGTTCCGCCTCTTCGAAAGCCACCCACACACACATACATACATTTGCACATGACATTATTAGCCGCTGTGGACGCCGCCAATAAGAATAAGTGAAAGGAAGGGCACAATTGGTTGCATCGCCATTTTTTGTTGTTGTTGTAGTTGTAACTTGGTATTTCTGTATGCGAGCTGATGTTATGTGAGCCTTTGTGAAATGCAGATATGAAACAGGAAATTCCGATTTCCCTTTCTTTTTTCTATACAACTGATTATATTTAAATTAATTTTGGTGTAAATATTTTTTTTAAATACTAATTAATTAAAACATAATTCAAATTTAATGTTTTAGTTAGGGTATTTTCTAGTCGGCTCCTTAGTTCTTGAGTGCTCAACAAAACGTAGTCATCGTTATTTTCACCGCATAAGATGAATGTTTATGACATTTGTCGGATTTTCTTTTTTCGTTGAATATTTCTTCATTCCATTGTGCTTATTTTATTGTGTTAACAACCAAAATTAAGACATCTCCCGCTTTGACATTTTGAATTTATCACATTTATTCTTTAACTTTTATTAAATGACAATATTGTGCATACAATACATAGAATATATATATTTATTATGTATGTTATTTGGTTTGTCCTTTTTGGCTGTGGGTTGATAATAGATTTATACACTTGTAAATATATTTAATATTGTATTTAGGTTCGATTATCTACAAATTTCTTAGACTTGTACATATAAACTCACTACAAGATGGCTTTTGTGTGGACTTTGATTTTTTTTTTTAATTGTTAATTAATGTTCTATATACAAAATATTTGACAAAATGAAGACCTGTGAAAATATTTGTACAGCCATTTAAAAATGTTTTTCCATTGTTGATTAATAGGTTTTTAGTCTATAAATCGAAATGTTAAAGCTAATCAAAGTTATGCTAAATTGAAATGTTAGTAGATATATTATTATTTAATAGACTTTAGTGGCTAGAGTTTTGCAGAATCGTTGATTTATAGTAATTCAGATTTAAAACTGCATAAACACATATAGTTAACATTCATATACACACAAACATACACACATACACATATTGTAAGCTAAACCAATTGGCATATCTCATTAACTTATTTCTCTAATTTCAAACGACTAGAACTGTGCTGAGATGTGACAATAGAAATACGTTAGCACTTTTACTATATATATTACATTTAATAATTGGCTTAAGAACTTAGTAAGTAATCTCAGTGCCAATTGCTACCAACTACTTTATAGACTACGATTTAATTAGATTTGTTCTCTAGTTTTTTGAATAATTGAATCTGCGAATCATAAAATCGTTCCAAAAATAAATTCTGCCAGCTTTGCACATCGACACGACACACGCACACTGGAGCTTTAAAAGCTCCGAACAATCGCAGTCGTGTGTTGAGCCAAAAGCACACTAATACACACACAAAACATTTACTAATACATATACGTGGATGCGGAGATGCGCTTAAACCCAATTGTTGCGCGTCGTAGGCTATAAAGCATCGTTGTGACTCTTGGATATGGTTGTTTCGATCTGATCGATGCGTCGAAACGATGGCATATATGTCGAACTCGCCTGCGTGACAATCGAATTGTTCGAGGAACTCTGCAGCGAAAGAGTGATCTATTTGAGTGAGTGAGCAGCGGATTAAAGAGTGTTGTGCTATATAGTTTACCTTCTTTTGGCGATAGGAACGTGCTCGCACTCGTGTTGTATTCCTCCGCACTGGATTCACTGTGGTGGACTTTTGGGAAAGACGCACGGAGCTGAAGGTGCTGCCGCGATGTCCGCGACGTATTTGCGGCGACGGCGTGCCGGTGGCTAAAAGTAAGAGAAGTGATCGTGGAGCATTACCGAATCGAAGATAGTCTAGTATCAACTTACGTGTGCCTGGAATAGCTGTGCTGCGCTTGGTCGCCTGCATCATGCCAAAGACAACGGCACTGAAGGAGCCATGATGCGATGTTTGTCGCTGCAGATTTGGAGTGGGAGCAAGTGGAATGCCCGCTGGCATGCGCACTGGTGAGATCAGTTGGCTGTCCGAGATGCCCTTGGGATGCACATAGAATGTCGTCATCATGCCCTTGCCCTTCACATTGATTTCACCGCGTTTCTGAAAGGGAAAACACATTAAAAATACGTTTAAATTGTGGAGATAACAGCTCAGAAAGTTAAGAGTACTACTATCTAAAAAAAGCATAATAAGTTCTCTAAGTTTAACCACATATATACATATTTATTAAACCGATAAATTGTAAATTACATTTTGAAAAATTATAAGCAGCTTTTTATTTTATATCGGTTTAAAAAAATATGTATGTGGTTAAACTTAGAAACTTGTTTTTGTTTTAGAATTTCTATCTAATATTCATTAAAAACAAATATGGTGGGGAAAATTAAACTGGCTTTATTTTAATTTAATGCTAGAATTTATTCTAAGAGTTGGAAATAAATACACTATTAATCGATGAGAGTGCTTATATGGATGTTAAAGACTTATCAAAAGAGGATTGCGAAAATGTAATTTATTAAAAAAAGAAACATGATTACAAAATTTGATGATTCTAGTAGTCGTAATCTTCAAAATTTAATTTTATGAATGATCAGACAGACAGACAGAATTTGATGATTCTACTAGTGGAAATCTTAATATGCAATTGCTTTTATGAACGGACAAACAGGCAGATTAGGTTTTTTTTTATTTGAACTTACCACACAAGTGTAGCCACGTGAGCAGAGCAACTCGGCCGTATTATCGGGCACTTGGACACGCCAGTTCTCGCCTGTAGAGTCCATGCGTGAGGCAACATTCACCGTGTTGCCCCAAATGTCGTAGACCGGTTTGCGAGCTCCAATGACGCCACTGACCAAGGGTCCACTGCATATGCCGACACGCAGTTGGAAATTGTTAAAGGCATCGCCGTTAATCTCCTCCAGCTTCTTCTTCATGGCAAAGGCAAACTCAACCAGATCACAGACGCTGTCCTCTGAGGTCTCGCCCCTAGCACGCAAATGCTCGTGATTGAGTCCAGCTGCAGCCATGTAAGTCGCGCCAACGGTTTTGATTTTTTCCACCGAAGCAAATCGTGGCTCCTCCAGCAATTCATCAAAGTCACCTAGCAGACGAAGCAGCAATAGCAACAAGAACAAATCAAACAGGGGGGAGTCTAGCGCACATCATTAGAGCATTTAATCAATCAACTTACAGATAATCTCATTTAGAATTCGTATGCACGCCTTGCCATTGTCAATGTCCTCGGAGTAAAAGTCCTGGAAGTTGGGTATGGAGGCGAACATAACGCCGCACAGATTATGCATCTTTGAATAGAGTTCATCTGTGTGCTCGTCGGACAGGTAATAGGCAGCCACATGGTCGGGCAATACGTTCTGTTCAGCAAATTCAAATCAAGCGATTAATTAATGAGCAAATCATCAAGCGAGAGGGGGTGGGATGCTTTTGGTTGTGGCTGGCTTGGAATTTACCTTAATTAATGTGTCATTAAGAGCACGATTCGATTTCATGTTGGTCAGTTCACGCTCAGCTTGCTCCTTCCAAATAAAGTCCAGGCGTGAGGTAACCTACAGGAAAATTCCGCACATGAGGCAAGGAAGGAGTCAGGCATGAATTGTCAGCTTACCTCCACGAGTCGAGCATGATAACAAACCATAATGAGAAACGTAATTAGTAGTATGATCATTTGTACACCCAACGGCATGCCGCGATCTTTTAGATTGACCAAACTGAAACTTTCCTCAAATCGAAATCTGATAAAGATTAGTGAGGTGTAGAAGGCAACCATGCCCAAGGCCATAATAGCTTTAACCAGATAGTAAAGCTTCAACGCTGTGGCCAGCGAGACGAGACAAAGCACCCAAGTGAAGACGATGTACTCCTGATGCACACATCCCTTCTCATCCTCAATGTAGGAGTGCAAAGCGCCGCCAGTGTATTGACTCAGAGCCAGCGAGCGAAGCGATTCCTCAAAGGATTCCAGCCTGCGAAGCACCACCTCACCGGAGGCATTGTGAATGCTCTCATTGTACTGCGAGAGCAAAGAGACAGCCGAGGATTGTCCACTTGCTGGCGTGGTGATGGTAAGATTCGTTTGTATTGTTTTCGACAGACTCAGTGTCAAGTCTCGTTTGCTAGTTGAGGCCGAGAAATTAGTATAGACTTCGGTGGTGCCATTGTAAGTGGTTGTGGGGCAGAGCATCAAGCCAATGGCGCTGAGCATGCACATGGAGACGATGACGCCGCAAATGAATAGCGTTCGACGTCGCCGCTGATGCACCAGCTTGGCGGAGTTGATCTTCAAACAGCTTGGCAGACCCGGGAACTCCTCGGCCATCACCAACACACAGCAAAAGGTGAGCACCAAAGTGCCCACGGCTAGGCAAATGATGACTGTGGTGCAGCGTGGTATGATAATGACCTGGCACAACACCATAAATATCCAAATGACAAATACACACAACATATTCGAGCTGCACATGAATGGAGGGCAAAAAGCAATTAGCAAGCAGTTCATTAATTAATTTGCAGGCGAAAGAGAAAGAGAAAAGAGAAAAAGAGGTGTACAGATTACGTATACGCACCGAAACATGTCCTCACGCAGCTGACAATATTTCAGCTCCTGACTTTTGTCAATAAATTTCAGTGTCCAGGCATTTAAATACTCTCGCCGTATTTCCTTATTCGAATTTATCTGTATGTTCTGTTCAATGAACTCATCAATCTGTTGATTGTTAAACACAGTTAATATGAAACGATGACAAATGGCTGAAACAACTTTTCACTTACTTCTTCGTCCAATACTGTAACGGAGACGCGATGATCCTGCTTGGGATCAACTAGTATAGAATCAGTGCGATTTAAAAGTTCCTCTGGGCTGTTGAGCTGTTTTAAGAATAATAGAGTGTAGGAGTTGTTATAAAAGTGACTTGATTTCTGTTGAATTGCAGAGGAAAGCTTTCGGCGATTAATAATATTACAATGTAATTCCGACTTACGTCTCTTAGCATAGCTTTGAGGGGAACGACAACGTGAAAAATATTTCTTAGACTAACATTTTCTGATTTATAACCTTTTTAAGTAAATAAATTAAGGGTAAATATTTAAAAACTATAAATAAATCTAAAAAAAAAATACAAAATGAAATATGAAAAATGTATAAAACAAAATATGAAATGTATATGTTTTTTGTAACACATCTTGAAGTAACTAGGTTTATATTGAAATTATAATTATTTCTGTGCAACACTTTGGAAAAGTGCCAAGTCTCATTATAATATTTGGTAGTAAGAACGCTGTTTATTAAATTTACTAAAGCAACTAAAATTTATGAGCTTTAACAAATGTAGAAAAGGACTGAAGGATTATGAAAATTAGCATATTGTTGTTGTCAAGAAATGCCTATTATTCCCCTTATTCCTTTTTGCTACTTACATTTCTAGAACTTATCTTTTACTTGTTGGTTTCTACTTACATTCCTAAAAGGTATCTCGGGTATCCAGTCCGTAGTGCTCTCGTCTTCGATGATCAAACCCTTCGCATTGATGGCCTCCGTCAGATTTTGTATGCTGGCGCCATTGCGTGGCCTCAGCTGTTGCTCCAATGGGGCCGACATCATGGCCGTGGGCGAGGAAACCGTGGACAAACCAGCTGTAGGTGCTCCAGCTCCTCCAGCAATGCCAGCACCACCAGCTCCCACAGCTCCGCCATTTCGCAGTCGACGATTCTCCAAGGCGACGCCTTCAACTACATTGGGCAACGAGTTGAGCGAGATGTTCTTCTTCTGCTGCTGCTGCAACAGCTGAGCGGGTTGCTGTGTGGCCATGGCCAAAGCGGTGGCATACTCCAGACTGCGACCATCGATGCTGCCACCGTCACCGCCACCGTTGACTCCACCCACAGCTGTGGTGCTGCCCATGCTGCAATCGTTGCCGCTGCCGCTGGCTGAGATTGATTTGGGCAGCACTCCCGTAGCGGGAACTGGAGCTGTGGCTGCGGTGGCAATACTGCTGCTCTGATGAGCGCTACTGCGAGTGCCAAAACGTCGTTTGGGTCTAAGAAAATGCATAGCATACTTATTGGGGTACACGGAAAGGGTATCACAAGTCCGACTTACCGCAAAGGTTCGGTGCGCTTGATCAAATAGGTTGTCACGTTGAGCTTATTGAGATGATTATCCCGACTGCCGCCGTTGCCCGGTTCCACTTCGTAGGCATCATTCAGACAGTTGAGTGTCGCCTCCGAGATGTGCACGCGTCTAAAGAGGAGGGAGGATAGAAGGGAAGGGATTTGTAGTTGGCCCAAAATTAAATTCAAATATTTGCCCAAAAATGTTCGGCGATTGTGCGTGAAGTTTGCCGCCCACAAAAGTTGAGCCAGCTTTATGAAAGAGTGTGTGTGTGTGTATGTGTGTGTTTCTAGCCATAATTGGGTTGCTCTACGATTTTGGTTTTCTAGTCCTTGCTGCTTTCTCTTTTCCTCTGTGCTCAAGCCACAATTACATCAAAGCATTTTGCATTAAATGGAACCTTTTACTTTTGCTGGTTTTTGTGGCTTCTGCACTGATTTGTTGCTCTTTGTTGTTATTGCTGTTTGGTTTCTTGTGTCTAAACACGCCAAGCTTGCAGAAATTACTCAGCAATTGTTGATGGCAGTAGCCTCGGCATTGAAGCAAGCCCCCGTAATTGGCCAATTAAAAATGCGGCTGCAGCTAAGATTTAAAGGCTCGCCTAGTAGTTAGTTATTTGGCAAGCAGCATTTTCGCCACACTCTGCACTATTTCTTTGGATTCTTGCCAATAAATTTGAGCCGCATGCCGGACATGGCAGCTGTGCAAGTGTGTGTGTGAGCCAGATGAAACAATTATGTGTGAATCGAATACAAGGCTGGAAATCGATAAATTTTGTATGTGCGGTAAACAGAAGCTGAGAGTTGTAGTCATCTCGGTCAAAGTAGAATTCAAGTTGTTAAGTATTCCAGGGAATAAAATCTACTTTAACAATTTCAATTCGCCAATAAAATATTTATGTGTTTGCTCAAAAGAATACTTTAACATTTTCTTTAGCAAACATTGTTTTCTGCTATTTAAAACTTTGTTAATTTAAGCAAAGAAGATTTTTAGTAGACGTGTTTCGACTTGTTTTCCAGTTGGTAATTAATCTGTGCCTTGGCCGAAGTAGAATTGAAGCTTCTCTTTGTTCCTCAATATGAAATATACTTTAATGTTTTCAATTCGCTAATAAAATATTTATAGGAGCACTTAAAAGTGTGCTTTAAAATTTTAAAAAAAGAAATATTAATTATTTTTCTTCCCTTTGAAACTATGTTAATTTAAGGCATGTGAAATTTTTATTTGCTGTATTGTTCGACTTGTTTTCTAGTTGGTAATTAACCTGTGCCTTGTTTTTGTTTATCTCTCATGCTTGTTTACGACAACATGGATAATTGCCAGGCCTTGGGATTGACAATGCTTTGTGCATAATTACTCAAACTAATTCAAATGAGAACCGGGCAACTGACACACACACACGCAAATATGTATTGTATACCAGAGAGTGAATCCAACTACTGCTTTTGTGTGTGATTGGTGGGCAAAATAGGACGTGACTGGACTTACCCGGGTATGCCGCCGGATTCCATGTGATTCGCAATGATAACATCATTAGACCAGACGTCAAAATGCCATTTCTTGTTGCCCAGAACGCCGCACATCACCGAGCCACTGTGGATGCCGATGCGCATGTTGAGGTCAACCTGCAAAACGCAATACAAACAACAACGCAAAAAATTGCAAATGCAACATTCATTCCAAAAATTATGCAAAGCACGCACTTTTAGCTGCAACAGAAACTTTCGAACACTGCTGCTGCAGTTGAGTCTGTCAGTCACTCAGTTTGTCAGTCAGACCAATTAACATTATCCAATTGCATTAAATATGCTTAAAGTGGCATAGCTCAAAAATTCCCATTGCACCAAAAATTTCATAAAAATAAAACCACAAAACAGAGAAAATAAAATCAATTATGGTTGAGCGTGGAGGCAAACTTGTCGTTCACTGTGATGAAAATTTAACACATATTTTTTGCTGCTGATGTTGGTCTCTGCTGATGCTGCTGTTGGTGCTGCTGCTGCTGCCGTTTGTCGTTGTCTTTTGGCTCTGCGGAGATTTGCATACAAATGAATTGTCAACACGTCCAGCAGCAGGCCGAACAGCAGCAACAGCAGCAGCCTATGCTGCTGCCTATACTGGGTCACATGGTGCGACAACAATGTGCAATACTCGTAAAAATAAAGCGGCTTCAAGTGCCAACAAAAAAGAAATGCAAAACAGCTGACAGCTGAAAAATTTGCGGCATTAAATTTGCACACACAAAAAAGAAAACGTAAACATAATGCGGGCAGCCGCTTAACAGATTGCTCAGCAGGTCACTAACAGTGCGCTGTTAAGTGCCAACATGTTGGCTGTTAAGCATTAACAGTTGGCTGTTACTTTTCAAGCGTCGCTTAAAAGTATGCAACACTTTTTAACAAACTGTCAGCTGGGTGCAACTTTCTATGTTGACTTTGAGACAACAATTGTTTGAGCCTTTAAAGCAGTGAAATATAATAAATTGATGACATAAAAGTACAACCATTTTGATTTGTAATTAATATATGTATACCCTGGAATAGTTTCTCGTACTATCTGTTGCTTGTGCAAACCAAAAATGTAATTTCTCGCTTTACTCACGTGCGTATGCAGGCGCACATCCTTGATAGCCTTTATCATATGGAGGCCAGTTTCAACGCTGCAGACCGCATGATCCGGCCGTGTCTTCCAGTTGTCACTTTCGAACTGCGACACACAGTAATAGCAATCGCCCAGCAGTTTCACGCGCAGACAATGATTGTCCTGTGTGTGTGTGAGAGAACAATGTGAAAACAAGTTGAAGTCGTTTTTTTTTTGTTTGCCATCGAGCCATGTTAAAGTGTAAAATACTTTAATGTGTGCACTTACCTCGGCAATGCGATCGAAACGCGCAAAAAGGTCGTTTAATATTTTCACCAACTGCTGCGCCGATGTTTTGCTGGCCAATTCAGTGAATCCCTTTTGAGAAAAAATGCCGCAAAAATTTAATAAAATATTTCATGCAAAAAAATGTGCATTTTATTTACCTTGATGTCGGCAAACAATATGCTGACATTGTCCATGGGATACACGTATAATTTGTTAAACTGCGTTTCAACAGTCGGATCCGTGCCTTTATACATTTCGCTACGTATTTGATTATTCACTATGTTGGGCAAAACTGTAAACCGGAAATGAAAAAAAGTGCAACAAAATTGCAGCAAACTCAACTGAACCAAAATGCCAATATAAATTCACAAGTGAACTCTTGAGACGTTTGTTCTCTATCTGCTTTATACTCTCGACTGTCTGCTGTTGTTAAGCAACGCGAAACAACTAAAACCACGGCACCAATGTGCAACTTGGCAGCAGCGTTTTAGTTACCTGCCTCTTGCAGACTCCGCTGATTTGTCTACCTGGCCCACAGCCAAAGATACTTAGCTGGAAATTGCGCTTCCAGACAAATACAGTCAGCTATGCAGTTACCTACGGCTGCTCATTTAAAGATAAACTACGGAACTTCCTTTGTAGAAATACTGAACAGTAATATGCTTGGATAGAGATGCAAATTGAAGAGCTCGCACTTAGAGTTTAGAATGTTCGCAATGGGTTTCAATTCAGACATAGAACTTTACTGACTCTACTCTTTTACACATCATAATATATGTTGGTGTTTAATATTAATAATAAAATTGGAACGCTTCCTGGAAAACATATTTTTATAAACTCAATTTAGGTTGTTAAAAATATCTTTTAAAAATGTCATACGCTTTCGCACAATATAAAATAAGTCGAGAGTGAGATTCCCGCTACCCTTATTGAATAAATACGAAATTAATATACAGCAAAAATACTAAAATATATGAAATGCTGTATTTAGTATATTGATAGTACGAAATTCAAACTATACCATAGAGTATAAAAGTATTTCTTATATAATTTCTACAATTTGTATCTGATCGCAACCAAGTTTTCAGGAATTATAAAAAACTGTAGTTACATACATTTCCTGCAGGCTGTTATAATACCATTATACCCTATGGGTATCGGGTATAAGGATGTTATTGATTATTATTTATAATGCATTAATACGCTTTCTGGTAAAGAGATCTTCTTAAACACCATTTACTTCGTTGAAAGTTTCTGTTAATTTAGAAAAATATCTAAGCATAGCATCTACAAATTTGCATATCCTAACTAGATTTTATGTAGAACTAAATTTTATGTACGAAAAAGATATTTATTCTGGGAATTTTGGGCTTTTCCAGAAAATCCAATCTAATAATTTGTAATTTAATGTATGAATGAAATTTGAATGTACTCCTATTAATTTAATACCACTCCATTTATAGTTTATTATGTCAAATTAAAATAAATTAATTTAAAATAATACTAATACTGTATGGCCATACAAAACGTATTTAATCGAGAATTATATGAAACCTTTTCGTTCAATAGAATAAACTTTTAACATACTCGTAGTTAGAAGTAATTTACTATTTATGATTCCCCATCCCTTTTGAAATAATCTTAAATTCCACTCACTTGAATCGAGTAGCTTTTGGGTGCGTTGCAATTCCTTTTCGGACTCTTTCTTGTGCTCCATGGCCTTGTGGGTCTCAATGAAGGCCAACCGCTGACCACGATCAGTCAGATATTTGGTATACATGCCAGCCACATTGATGGCCGTGTACAACACGAAATTGGCAATGATTTGGAACAAAACACAATTGGGATCCATGGGAGTCTAAGGGAAAGCAATAAAGTAACGCAGATTTAATATAAAACACGGATATCCAAAAATATGTATAGGCAATATTACCTGCTTGTCCTGCAGTTTGTTGATGGTAATTACGGCCAGGTGGCAGCTGGCAGTGATTGTGCCACCGAAAACGCACCATTTGAGAGGCAGCGGCAGCATGGCGTAGGGCACAAAGATGACAAACAAAATGTACCAAACCAGGTACTCACGATTTTCGAAGCCAACGCCTTCGCTGATGAATCCTGAGCAATGTTCGAATGAAGCGAGTGGAAATGGAGAAGCAATAAAACATTTATGACATTGCCCAAAAGGATTAGCAAATTTAATGGCCAGCGCATGTGACGCATGATTTATGCCTTGCACACACACACACACACGTAGAGAGACCCAGATTCCAATTCAGATCCAGACTCACCCACTCACCTTGTATATTGAAGAGCACCCAAGTGCAGACGGCCGCCCAGTGTAAATAATTGTTGGCAAAGCAACGCCAATAGCCCAAAAAGCAAATGGCCAAATTGGCAATGCCACAGCAAACGGACCAAGTTATTGCCGTCGCTGTGCTCGCCGCATCCGCCGAGCTAGTTGCATCCTGGCAAGGAACAAGAGTCTCTCAGGGTTATTTGGAGTTGAGGGAGAAAAAAAAAGTCCACTTACTGTCGCTAGACGATTCTCCCTGGGCTGCAGCATCCATATCAGGGCCATCACAATCTTTAGCACAAAGTCCACAACATTCACAATGATCAGCGATTTCTGACGCTGTCGATGCGTGTAGGTTAGATAGCTTCTCTCTAGCGAGCTCTGCTTGAAGGAGTTGGTCAGCGAGGGACAGAGAATGCCTTTGACCACGTTGCCACTCTTAAATGCCGAATATGTTTCATTGGTCAATGGTCGCTGCGGTCCTGCAATACTTGCTATGGATTGACCCGATTCCAGTTCATAGTCTATTAAATTCAAGATTGATTAAGGATTATCTAGAAATTACCGATGTCCGAAGGACTATGAAACAAAAATGTGCTAGTAACTTTAAGTACAAATATTTTAAATTACGCCCTATTACAAATAACAGTTTAACACTATGTTTAAACTTATGCTGCATTTCAGTAAGATATTCGAAATTTAATTCCTAGTTACAAAACATTTTAAAGGAATATAAAGAATTTTCTTATTCCACAATATTTTCTATATATGTATGTATATGTATATTATCTGAGTTTAATAGCTCGCGAGATTTTATTGTAGCTATTTTCCTGCCTATTCAATTCAATTCTACTGAGAAATTGAATAATGCATAAATATAGATACGATTTATTTAAAATATAAATAAATCTATAAGATACATAATTGCTAAAGAATATTTTTTAAAAATATCTACTAATACCAATCTAATTATCCAAAATTGTTAACCTATACTAAGGAATCAATTAAATAAGATGTGGAAACTACTTCAATGACCACAATTAGAGAGTTCTAAGCTATAAAAACTGCAAAATATTTGCAAAACAAAAACAAAATTTAAATACCTAAAACATTTTTATTGCTCTCTACGCACTCTTTAGTTTCTTGGTTGACTGTCACTTCTAATTTAGCTTTCCTATATCCTTCCCTCAGCTTGTGTTTGCTCATCTGCTACGTTGCCACAGCTCAATAGCTGCTTCTCTCGCTTAATTTGAGGCTTGGCCTGACTGTCTCAATTCCAATCAATTTAAACCCTATACAAAGGTCAAGCTTTGGCCGGTTGTTTGGCTTACCAAAATTGCTGTTGCCAAATATGCTGCAGCTTTCGGTGCGTCGCTTTGGTCCATAGCCGGCTTTGGCCTCCACAATGCGCACGGATTGCACGCGTCTCGGCGTCTGTTTGGCCAAGCCACCAGAGCCACCTCCATTGCCGTTGCCATTACCATGGCCATGGCCATTGCCACGGTCGATGCCGATGCCAGCGTTGAGCATGGCCTGCTGTTTCTTGCGCAAATTGGACAAAATTGATGCTGTGGAGGCACGCAGCGAATGCGGCAGATCGCCGCTGTCATCCATCTGGGCGCCGTCGCCTGGAAGTCGTGGTATTTTCGACATGTCCGGCGCAATGGTTAAAGCCAGCATTGGAGTCGCTGTCGCTGTAGCTGTCGCAGCTGTTGTTGCTGGTATCGATGTCGCTGTCGAAGTCGGTGTTGTGGTTGCGGCTCCTGCCTGCTGTTTTTATTGTTTAGTTACGCTTTTAATTAGCCCTAAGTGCACACAACTTACCTCGGCGGCAGACGTCGCTTTAGTTGGACTTGTTGTGGCCGTAATCTGCTGCTCATCGCTTGTGGTCTGCGCAGCGGGATTGCTCAGTCCGGGGCCATTGGCCGCATAGTCCACGTCATCCTCACCATCGCTATCAACGTCGTCGTCGCAGTCGTCGACGTCGTCGTCGCTCTCCAGCCTTAGGTCGTCGATTTGTGCCAAGGTAACGGCACCCTTGTCGACGGCACGCCGCAGCACCACGCCTTGCTCCTCCTCCTCCTCTTCCTTTTGGTCCTTCTCCGACTCCTTCTGCTGCTTCTCCGGACTGCGCTGTGTGAGCTCAGGCGGCGCGGAATGTGTCGCTTTGTTTGCTTGACAACGTCGCTGCTGTAACGTCGAGCTGGGCGTCGCGCTCAACTGCCGCAGATGCACCTCATCGGATACCAGCTTGTCGTCGTCGTCATCCATGTTGCGCTCCTGTTCCTGCTCCTGTTCCTCCTCCTCGTTTCTGCAAAGACATACAACTCAAGCCTTAGCATTCAATTTACGCTTTGAAGTTCGCCAACGATTTAATGTCGTCAGGTCTGATTGCTAGACCTTTTCATTCTAATGATTACAAACATTCCCCTGCTCTCGACGTCGCTCAACTCACAATCAACTTTTGAGTCGGGCATACAAAATGTAAATGGTTTCTAAGCGCCGACATTTTCGGCGAGGCGTGAAGCCATTTGCCAAGTTAAGATGCTTGGCAAGTTAGCGCATAAGCTAGGCAGAGAGATCTGTCTAGAATACGATAATGATTAATAACGTTGCCAACCTGAGCCTCTTTCCCCTGCATTCCAATTGGTTACATTTTATGTAATGAAATCTAATATTTAATTTGCTCTAATTTTTATTTGCTTGCTATTTTTAACTTTTTTAATACAATGTTGTAATAAAATCGAATATTAAATTAGTTCCAATTTCAATTTATTTTTGCATGGCTTTTTAAACGGTTTTTAGCGCTTTACTATTTAACATTGCATTCAATGACTGTAATATAGAGAATTAAGTAATCAAATGTAATATAGAGTCAAAGTAATTTATAGCGCAAATTAGTTTTAATTTAAATTTTAATAAATTTTTAATATTGCCTGATATTATTCATAGCTCAATGTTTTCTTCTTAAACGTATACTTGATATTTTTGCAGTTAACAGTGATCAACTATTTAACATAGAACATAAATGTTATCCGCCTGCAATAATGATTATTGATTAAACAATCTAATGAAATCCAATATTAAATATCTTCTTTTATTTATTTTAAGTTTAGTGTTATTTTTCAAACGTATACTTGATATTCTAGCATACAACAGAGATTAACTAGTTAACATAACACATCAATGTTATTTTTAGCACTTAACAGACAAATGTTAATGAGAGCATTTACCTGCTCGATTGTTTAAAATTCAATTTGATTAATCAAATGCAAAGCTTGTTTTGTTTTACTTTTTTGTTGTTGTTGTTGTGTCGACAGCGTAATCAATCGAATTACTTTCTTTCAAAGGCATTAAGGGATAATGTGGCATGCAACGTGAACTGTGTAGAGCATTAAAACTTTAACATGGGCCTCTGTGTATGGTGTATGGGTCGTCTACGAATTCCCAGCTACAGATTGAATAATTTTCAGTGTGTGTTTTGTGTGCTTATGATGAAGAGCGCAGACGGGCACGCGCCAGACAAGCAGTCAAGGCAGCCAGTCAAGTCAGGCAGCCAGCCTAGGCGTTGTCGTGTAAGTTACCTACATCAAATGCTCGTTTGTGTGTAGTATATATGTTAAGTAAGTCTGTGTATATATATGTATATTTAGACCCATATTGCATATAGCATACAATAATAATGCCAGCTACTCGTACTCTCAGCCGTATTCAAGGCAAATTCACGATGGCGCAGCGGAAAACACAAAACACAAAATGGCGACGGGGGACAGTCAACAACTAGAAAATGGCGCGTTGATGTCGTTGTCATTATTCAAATTAGCATTTAGACACACACCGTTGCACACATTCGCACACGCACACGCACACACACATTCGCAATCTCACGCACTCAAATGCAAAAACACATCACGTCGCCCGCTCATTCATATGCGTCATGTATAGAAATCGTAGCATACTTTTCGGCTGAGCCCCAAAAATTGCTGTCAAGAAAATGTTGTGTCCAAACATTAAGAAAATGCCAATAAATCGCAGCAGCCAAGCGAAATGTTTGCACACACACAAACACACAGAGATAGATACACACACATATGTATGTGTATAAATAAGTAAATATTGTGTATGCTAGCAAATTAAATTTAAGATACTTTAGCGTCTAATTCAATAAAGTGTCAAATGCTTATAGTATTGTGCTGGCTTCGCAAATTTGCCCCATCAACATTAATACTAAACATTTTATTTGTTATGCTCATTTATGCTTTGGCCAACTGACTCAGTGACTGTTTTGTTTCCCTCGCTTGCTTTTCATTTGTCTAATTTAGTTTAACTGCCGCTGAGGATGAACTTTTGCAACCGACACGAAAAGTTCTCTTGTTTTTTCCTGGTTTTTGCGGTTTGCTTTGGTTGTTTTTTTGTTTTTATACCCGATACCTATAGGGTAAAAGGGTATAATATCTTTGTGCCGGCAGGAAATGAATATAACAGGTAGAGGGACTCCGACTCTATCAGACGAGGCGATATAGCCATGTCCGTCTGTCTGTATGATCTCAGAGACTATAGAGCTCTAAATCTGAATTTATTGGCCACCCCCACTTCAGCTCACGCGAATCGATCAAATCGAATCGTAGTTTGATAATTTGGAAGCTAGAGCTGTGAATTTTGGTACAGACAATAAAAACAAATTACTGAATTTTATAGCGATCAGATAAAAAGGAAACTTATTTAAGAAATTCTTTTGTATTCTTTTACTACGGTTCTTAGTTGCTTTGACTGGCAATCCGATATATTTTGCACTCTATGGTATATTTTTAATTCTGTACCATATCAATATACTAATTATAGTCTTTGGTATATTTAAGTATTAGTAGTAGTAGGGTCTTAGTAGTTTTTGGCTGACATTCTGGTATATTATGCACTCTATGGTATTTTTTATGCATATATCAATATTCTAAATATAGTCTTTGGCATATTTCCAGTATTTTTGCGGTATATTAATTACTACTGTTTCGCTTTTATTCAAAATTTGTAGCGGGTATCTCACAGTTGAGCAAACTCGACTGTAGTTTGCTTCCTTGTTTTTCTTTTTTTGTTGTAAGTGCAACCAGCTGCTGGTTAAACTGTGTATGTAAAAAGTTGGTAATACAACGAGTTTATCAAACTGCTGTTGAATGTTATCGCTTTACTGACTGCACGTAGTATGAAAATAGACAAAAATAATAGTATAGTAATTTGTGTTTAGTATCTGTTCTATTTTCGGTCTTGTTTACGCACAGAGTTGACGTTTTATTAGTATTTGTATTTCGGAGTCAACTGCACTTCCCGGGCCATTAAATAGCTGTTCTCTGTTCTCTGTTTTTCTCCGTTATCTGTTATCAGTTTAGGGAATAACAACAACAACAAGAAAGCCAACAAAATTGTGGTTTGATTAATGCCGCGTTTGTCGGTGAGATTGATAAACCGCGAGAGCAGACCATGAAATGCGTGCTGTCAATTGCGTGATTCGCACACATTAATAAACTGGGGGAAAAATGCGATGCCATAATTTGTGCATTGCATATTTTAAGGCGCTGAAACATTATGTTAAACAGCTGCGCAAAGTTACTTTGAGTTTCACATCATAATGAGTATTATTTTCAACAGCTGTTTGCTCTTCAGCTTGGTTATTTTCCACCAGCCAGAGAGGCTCTTAGCACCTGCATAGGAAATCCAATTCATCAACAATTGAATCGATTACAGTTTCTGGTTAAAATCCAAATATTACACACGCACCTGTTTGATTAAATCTTCGTTTGTTTGTGATATCACACATGCGAATTGTAGTTGAGGTCTATTATTATATTTCTTTCAATCATTACATATGATTAACACATTTCACTTGAGACTTGAGTTTGGTTATCGTTTTACGATTTTGCATTTAGAAGCAACTTCAACTTGATGTTACTATTTGAAAGTTGCATTAGTTTCGCACACTAAACCGGTTGTTGGTGTTGTGTTTTTTGTGGGCTCTTGATTTCGTTTTCGATTTCGGTTTCGGTTTCGGGTGAGTAATCCAAAAGATAAACAAAGAACACACAAGCGTCGAACCGTGCCGAACTCCAACTCGAATAATGAAGAGGACTGAGAAGGGAAAGCGGGGAGCGGGGAGCGATGGCAAGAGCGAGCGAGGGCGAGATAAAACGCCTAATATAATTATCACTTATATAAATACGTTGATAATGGCGCAACAATATTCAAATACAAAATACAAAATCGATAATCAAAGTCAGCATATTGAATCCGTATTGACCATGATAATATTGAGCCATATTAATCATATTTTCTGAACACTCTCGAACGTATTTTTTGCACTTGTTTATTTAGAACTGCACCGTCACGCAATTAAATATAATAGTTTTAAGTGTAATTTCTTTAAATTAGCTTTTATTTTACATGTGCAAATTGTGTACTTTTTAATGTTTCATTTATTTTGCAACTGCCGCCAGCGGTGTGTTTAGTTATAGCTTTTTTTTTATTTCTTTATATTTTTGTCGGTGTCGGTTTCGGTTTCCGTTTAGTTTCGCGTCTTTCGCATCGAACTGACGTTGGGCAACTGAGCGACAAGTGAGCGACCGACCATAGACTGTCTATAATACTCAATGGGAAATATCGAATGGGGAATATGAATTATGGCACTCTCACGGAGCGACAAAATCAGTTGTGTCGCTGATATGTATGTGGTAATTGAAACTGAGATGATGACGAAGATAAAGAGAACAAATGATAATCAAAAATCGATTGTTATCGGCACGCATCAAACAGGAGCGGTTTAACAATGCCATAATGACAAAGTTGGATTAGGCTGCGATGAATCAGCAGATCAGCTAATTTTAGATTAATTACACTATACTTGTTCCAGCAAGTATGCTGTATAAATTATTGTGAAATTCAAATGAAATTTAAATTGCAAATGGGCAAAAAGTTTTTAAGACTAAACTGTCGATCATATCGTGAAATGTTAGATGCTTATTTGGAAAAAAAGTAAATAAAATAATAAATATGATTTTACAACTAAATTTTGTGATTTGATTAAAGAGATACCTGCTATCCGTTCACATTAAATGCAAAGCAAGCAGTATTATTATTTGAAAACATACCAAATCAATATTCCAAAAAAATATACTGTAATATACCAAAATAGGTAATTGGTATATTGAATATATTAATATTTATAAACAATACTGTAGTATACCAAAAAGTATATTTGGTATATTAATATTACAAAGTAAATGAAATGCTGTAATTTCAAATTATTTGTTTTATTTTAAAAGTAATTATATTTTTAAATTTCTTGAGTATGTATTATGAATATTTTTTGCTATATACATATATATATTTGATATTTATATTACACCAGTGAGTGCTGGTAATGAAGTACTGCAATTTTATATTATTTCTTTAATTTAAAAGTAATCATATTTTATTATATTTCGATTAAGTGATATGATTATTATTCAGGTTTCTAAGAAATTTTTTTTAATCTTTTAAAAAGTATATTGAATAATTCTGGAGTAGATTGGAATTAACTTAACTCTTTTAAAACTAATGACAAGCAATATCTGCAAAGATATAGTCTCTGATTGAATATTAAGATTTAGCTAATTTTGTTTGTAATTGTATTTATTTATTTATCCTATTTATTAATATTTATATTACTCTTGAAAAATGTGGAATATTTGATTTATTATAATTTCAAAAAATAATATTAATACAAAATGCAGCAAGACATAAATCTAAAAGAACTTATAAAGACCTTGCACAATAATATTTATTTAGCTACAAAATCACAAGTCAAATATTCCAAGAAATGTCTAGCATATCAAACATTTTATATAGTTTAAGTAAAAGAACTTATAAAGACCTTGCACAATAATATTTATGTAGCTACTAAAACCACAAGTCAAATATTCCACGAATATATTAAACATTTTTTATAGTTTAAGTCGATGAGCAATCTCAGTTCTTATCAACAATACCCGCAAGACAGTTAATTACATCTACAATACAATCTCTCTTCCTTAATGTAACCAACTATTTATAGAGCAGAATGGCAAAGCGTTTCCTTTCTAGCATATGTAGTATACTCGTATATTTCTTTAGAATCACTATCAGCATCCGCATCAGGCTGCGCCCTCTCTATAACATCATAAACATTCACCTGTCACGAGGGACAAACAAGTGGCCACAGGAAGCGACCACTGACAAGGACAATCAGGCAAGGACTAAAGGCGGACAAGCTATGGAAGGAGATGGGGAAATGGGGGAAGGGAAGTGAAAGTCAAGTAAGTAAGATATTTAAAATAGGAAATGGGATGGTTTGTCGATAAATATGCTTGATAAGAGCCTGTACTTTAGAGTGAGTGTATTGCTGTTGTTGTTGTGATTGTTGCTTGTGTTGTTGTTGTACTTGTTGTAGTTGTTGTTGTTATTGTTATTGGCTGTCAAATGCGTTGGCCGAGCGTTTTGTTTGGGGTTTGGTCGCCTTTTTGCCAGGGTGCAGTTTTGTTTTTTGCGCAGCATATTCTTGTTTCTTTTGAAATTTCCTGTCAGCTGTTGTGTGTGTGAGTGTGTGTAGTGGGGGGTGTGTGTGTGTGTGAGTGTGTGATATGATATGAAATGTCAAAGGCATGTCTGCAACGTTCGCTTTATTTATGTAGGCAGGCAGGTGCTGCTGGGTTCAGTTGCAAAGTCGTCAAGGATGAGACGGAGTCAGCCCTTTTTATGAGCTTTTGTTGGCTTGTTGAATTTATGGCCATAAGAAACTTGTTAAAGCGTATTATTGGGTGTGTAACAAGTGCGTGTGTGTGTGAGTGAGACTTTGTGTGTGTGTGTTTGTTTTTTGTGCTGCGGCTTACGAACTCTTGAGCAAGAAGATGGCGAGACAAAAGGGCGAAAACGAGGGCGAGGGCAAAGGAGAGCTGCCTTAGCTACTTGGTAAGTAGATTAAAGTCATATTTACACGTCGCTCTCTCATCTCCCATGTGTGTATGTGTGTGTGTGTATGTGTTTTGTAGTTGTGTTTGAGTTTGTGCTGTGCGTTAAGTGGCAGCAATTAACACTTGACATATTTATGCTTGGCCCCGAGGCGCAACGTGCTATCCACAATGCTGCATTATGCCCTAACAACAAACAAAACTCGGCGAGTGCAAGACAGAGAGAGAGAGAGAGAGAGAGAAAGAGAGAGGGCGAGTAAGAGAGAGAGAGAGAGTGGAAGAGAGTGAGACAGAGCACAGCAGGAGCCATAAGAACAACAATTAAGACAAGGCCAACCCATCGATATGGCAACAACAAGAATGTCTGGCAAGCTGCTTATTTTATTTATTAAGCGTTTAAGCCTGCGGTGGGCGTGGTGGCATTTTGAGGAATGTGTTGACAACACAGTTAGACAACACCATAGAGGGGTTATCAAGGTGTTGGGAGACAGCAGAGACGTCGCCTCTTAGGTTGAATGTGTGAAGCAAATATTTAAAGATAATTAGCCCAAGATGCCAAGAGAGAGACACAGACACACAGGCTCAGGCTCAGTCTCAGGCCTGACAGAGATGAATACAGAATCATTAGATGACAAGGGCAGCTTGAGAGCAGCATATGGGAGGGCAAAAATAAAACAATAGGCGCTTTCCTTTCATGCTTCTTGCCATAAAAAGCTTTCAAGAAACGTTTCAACGTCACATTGCTTGTCTCAATATTCAGCTTGTTAATTTGTAACTTGAGCGCACTCTTAGGTAAAGTACTTGGCCACGAATGTTTTAATGAGATTTCAATAAATTTAAGCACATTGCATGACTTTATTTTACATTTCAAGTAAACACATTTCAAATAAATAAACCAAGTTATTTGTGATTAGTTAAAATGAATTCAATTTTAAGTCAGTTTAAAGTGCACTAATATAAATTCTTAAAAGCATGCTATTCGCTTAGTCAGAAATTGAGCTTAAAGTAGTCTAATATAAATTCTATTTTGAGTGCCAAGGAATGCGCGACAAATTTCGTTAGATTGGAAACCCAGCTATTTCACAATAAATAGATAAAGCATCGCTTCTGAAGAAAGGTAATATGAACTTGATTTTGCGCTTTAAACAAGAAAATGATTTTCTTAGAAATGGAAACCAATTTAATAGGAAAACTGATAAACGTATTATTTGCATACATTTCGAACAGACTTTTGTAAAAGTAAAATTTTTTTAACAATAGTTCACCACTGCTTCTGAAGTAGTATATTAATATACTAAATAGTGCTTTAACTATATATTTTTTTTTATTATTTTGTGATATACTAATTTGGTATATTTTAATGATAATACCGCATTTGAGGGTAGAACATTCTCGACTGCAGTTTTCTTACTTGTTGTTTTAGGTTTTGAATTTTTTTGTTGTATTCATTTGCTTAGGACAGTTCATAATGTTGTGCTGAAATCTTTAAAATAAATGTTACATGTATGAAATATATTGCATAAAGACGTGAAATATTCGACGAAATATGTATACCTTTTGGTATATTCTAGTAATTTTGGCGTATTAATTTGATATATTTTAAAAATAGTTCATCAATGTTTCTGAGTCTGACAGTACAGTAATCTCGTCTGTAGTTTTCTCACTTTGTTTTTATAAGTTTTGCATTTTTAATTTGTAGTCAAATGCATTTCCTAAGTATGTAACATACATTTCAAAATGTTGTCCTGAAATATAGCCACAGTTACACATCATTAGGTTAGGTTAGGTAGGACCGGCTGCCCCTGTACGGGGCAAAGCATAGACCAGTGGAGGTCCGTAGCTGTACCGGTAGCTTATCTACGTCTCAGAAATCGCGCAGTATGGATGCATTTTTGGCAAAAGCCAGCAGCATCCTAGGAGATAGCCGTGAGACGTCCCGAAGATCGTTGTGGCACGGCGAATTAAGGTATTTCAACCGGAGTCGGGATAACGCTGGGCATCTACAGAGAAGATGCTCAAGTGTTTCCTTAACCCCGGGTTCGTTGCATTTCCTGCACTGATCACTGTTCGTGATGCCCAGCTTTACAGCATGGACAGCTGACAGACAGTGGCCAGTTAAAATGCCTAGCATTAGCCTGCAGTCTTTCCTTGAAAGCTGCATGACGAATTTGGTTAAGTTTTTGTTAGTAGAGGCACACATCAGCCTTGCAGTTTTGCACGAGTTGGCATTACGCCAGCTCGCGTCCCACTGAAGTCTAGAGCGCACCTCAATTTCATTGCCTAGAGTTCGCAGGGGTATCGGAACATTGCACATGTTACCGACATCGACCCCTACTCCCTCTTTGGCGAGAGTGTCTGCGATCTCGTTGCCATCGATGCCCTGGTGGCTTGGGATCCAATAGATACGCACGACCGCAGATGCGTTCAGCGACTCTATTGCTCTTCTGCTGTCCAGGACAACTTTGGACTTGACCACATCAGAGTGCATTGATCTTATTGCAGCCTGGCTGTCAACAAAGATGTTAATAGAGGTGTGATCACGCTGTAAACCCCGAGCCAATTCGGCAGCCTTTCCAATGGCAAAAACTTCCGCCTGGAAGATGCTGCAATGGTCTGGGAGTTTATAGGAATGTTTGGAGACCGGGTCCGGGCAGTATACGGCCGCTCCGACACCATCATCCATCTTCGAACCGTCGGTGAAGAGGTTGAGGGCTTCGGGAATGCATAACCCTTCCCGCCAGCACTCCGGTTCCAAGAATATAGTGTTAATATGGTCAGTACTGGTAAGGGGGATAGTATAGTCCAAGTCTCTACTAGTCTCCCTACCAATGGCGCTGTGACCATAGCCTAGCAGACCCAAATTGCCAGTTGCGGCCATCCGTAGGGACGATTTTGCGGCTATGGATTGCGCGTATAGGTTTAATGGTTCGACACCAGCTATTACCTCGAGGGCTTTAGTTGGCGTCGACCTGAGAGCGCCTGTGATACACAGTAGCGCTTGACGCTGTGTCCTTTCCATGATGGATAGGTACGTCCTTTTTTCAGTGGCCTGCCACCACACTAGAACACCGTAGGTGAGGATAGGGCGAACAACTGAGATGTATATCCACCGCATTAGATTAGGAGAGAGGCCCCAAGTGCAGCTAAGCATCTTTTTCGCCATGTACAAGGCTCCGGTGGCCTTCTTCACCCTTTCTAACACATTGAGCTTCCATGTCAGTTTGCTGTCGAGGACCACACCTAGGTATTTTACTGCTAGGCTCGGCTTTAGCACATCATTAACTTTAACACCAAAATACATTTAAACTTTCCAATAGACAAACCACACAATGTATATAATCACTTTATTATAAAGAGAAACCTTGCTGTCCATAAAATCAAATAGCTATACAATTTGAACGAAATTCAAAATGTCGAATGGTCGAATTCTAAGCAACAACAAGTGTAATTTGGCAAAGTTGGCTTAGCAATTTGTGAATGCATTAATATTGAATCACTTTAATTTACATTTATCAAGCGGTCGACTCGAGTTGAGTTGAATCGAGTTGAGTCCGAGCATTATCATTATCTGTAAGTTGGTCTTTAGTACTTTGGCTTGGAGCAATCAATTAAAGCATTTTATGGGAATAAGTTGATGAGTCGATGTAATTAATTTCCGGCACAAGCCTAAATGCGCTCCAAATGGCACTTCACTAGCAGGCGGAGACGAGCGCCTAAAAAAGGAAACGCAGCAGGTGGCAAATTTGCTACGGTCTAAATAAGTATGTACTCACATTTGTATTTGTGTTTGTATCTGAGTGTATACAGGATATGGCTGATTCATTTAGCTAAAAGTCGGGCACAACACACAGCACAGAAACAATAAAACGCTGAAATACACAAGCGAAAGACAAGTCAGTGTCTTCATTGACCCCAACAAGTTCGCAAGAAAAGCGAGTAAAGAGGATAGAGAGAGGGGAGGATGGAGTGAGAGGGAGAGATACCTTGTCAAGTGGCCAAGTCTCCATGTTTGTCTCATTGTCAGAGAGTGTGTGTGAGTGTGTATCTTTTGGATTTGGGTTAATGTTGGACGTTGGTCAACATGGGTGTGCATTTGAAAGGGCGCAACAAAGCAGAAAATAGAAAAATTACTCAGCGGCACAGAACTGAACAGAAGAAGAACTCAAAAAAAATGGAAACAACACATACACACACACATAGATAAATAAAAAGGGACAATTGCACGTGTTCCGGTTAACCCTTTCCATCACAATTCGTCGACACGTCTGCTGTGGATTCAAATGCAAGGAAAAGCTTGTTCAAGTAAATAAATTCACTCAACTTGACTGTCTGATTATTGTGCTGGAAAGAGTTCCAGCTACAGCTTACGCATGGAATTCGCAAAGAGTAAAAATGTAAAGAAATTTAACAATATTATAATATTTTGGAGAAATTTAGAAGCTAAGTAAATGTAAGTAAGTAGCAATGTATAGAAATGTATAACACACTCAAAAAATAAATTTACTTTTCCATCATTTTCCCCGCAAATTAAACGTTTAATTGAATATTTGAATTTTTATTGAGTTGCTTAGTGCTTCAATTTGCGAAAAAATATAAAAAAATTTTCCAAATTATGCTCTTTAAATTTAAATAAATTCCAAAGGTATAAATTAAGTATACGCACTACAAGTAGAGTCATGTTAACTCTTTCGAACTTTGATGTATGAAAATGTAGAAAAAATTAACCCTATTATACAATATTTATTAAAGCCTTTTGAGTTTTTTGGGATTCATATAAGAGTTTATCGAAGTGCGTATACGCAATTTATACATATGTCATAGAAAATTAAACCTATTTTCGCTCCGCAAATTTATATTTTAATTTGATTATATTATTTTATTGAGTTTCTAATCACGTTTATCATAGATTAAATTATGTAAATAGAGTATATAGAAATCTAATATTTTTCTATATATTTTGAATATGTATATATTACGTATACGCACTTCGATAAACTCTTATATGAGCTCAACTCTCTACTTTTACAAAGTTTAAATGTATTTCTTCAATTTCAAGCTTTGACATCTTCAATGATTGCTTTCGATATTGCACTTTAACAGCCAGGCGAAAATGATTTGTGGAACATTCACGTTGATGAGACAATAAGTGGTGTGATTATAAAATGCCAACGTTGTTTCGGTTCTGTGTGTTTCTGTTACGCATTATTATGCATAAAATGCGCTTAGGTTGCCCACAAGTCGCCGCCATCAAAAACGCTTTGATGTCCTTTTTCTAGGGGCTTTCTTTTTGTGTATTTCGTACGAAATCAAAGCTATTTATTTGGCGGACGTTTGCTGATTTGAGTAAACACTGAAGTGGGTCTCTGGGACGCTTTGTGAGGGACTTGGCTCTAAAATTCACTAAGCTAAAAAGAAGAGAAAAAAGGCAATAAGCCGTATAAGTGGCCACTTTCGTTGGCCCGTTGCCGTGGCCAGTGTTTGGCTCGGCAATTCGAAAGCCATTAAAATTGATAAATTGTCGATGCGAGGGACACACAAATCTTGATAACTGGCGGCCAACAACTGTGAGCAATAACTTTTAGGTGAAACTCAATTTAGTTCCGATTTTGACATTGCGAATTTTGTAGCAAAGACATGAAAGTGAGTGCAGCGAGCGTCCTCAATAGACATTCATGGGTTTGCTAATTAGTTGTGCATAATTTTTTCTGTATAACGAAAATTTTCGTCGCAAAAGTTTGCTGCCATTAAAAGTTTGCGATATCATTTGATTTAAGTTAATGCGACCTGCCACTTTGTGCTCGCTTTTGAGTCACATTTTGTGGCCCTTCGTTGTCGAACAAGTTTATGTTGGCAGGGCGTCACAATTTTCAGTTTTGCAAAGCGAAACGTGACGCAGTCCCCCATGCAAAAGCCGTGAAAATAAGAACAGCTTCGTCTAGTTCGAGGTGTAAGTCCTTGTATTCTTGTTAATATACCCTGTAGAAAAGGGTAAGTGGGCTCTGCTGATTGGATAGAAATGTAAAATAAAGAAGAAACATTTTTAGAGTTTTCATTAAGTAAATACGAATTAACTTTAAGAAGTTTCATATTCTCAATTTATTGAGAATTTATTGTCAGCATAAATTCAAGCTTTATTTATTTAAACCTTTAACATTTTCGGTTTGCCTCATGTTAATTGGAATATAAATTGAAAACTTTAATATTAAAGTGGTAAGTAGGCAATGCTTATTGAATACAAATGGGTAATGAAATTTTACAATGTCGTAAAAATATGTAGTTGAAAAGAAACACGATAAATTTAATATTTATTTTTAAATTTTCCTAATGCATTAAGATTCTATAATAAGCATAAGTCAGAGTTTTAAAATTTTTTTCATGTTGAAAACTCTAGTAAAGAGTTTGTTTAAGTATTCATATTTTTAATTTATTGAGCTTTATATTTTTAGTTGTTTAACATTCTCTGATTGTCTCATTTTAATTGGACGAAAAATAGAAAATTCTAAGCTAAATTTTTGTTTTTTTTGAAATTAAAATTGTTTTTGAGAATTAATTCATAGAATTTGATATACTTCAGCAGTGGATAACTTCATAAAATTATTATATTTCGTTAAATGTTAAAAATTCCATAATATTAATCGTTATCTAGGGCATAATCTAGTCAAACATTATTTGAAATGAAAACCGTCGTGTTATAAGCATTTGGGTCTCTGCTGTTGTCGCTTTGTTGCCTGTTTTCTTTGCCGTTTGTTGTTTACATCGCGAAATTTGCATAGTAAAAGAAATTAGCATAAAATTAAACTGGCATTTTGAGCTGTTGTCGTCGTCGTCGTTGTTGTCTGTTGTTGTTGCTGTCATCTAAGCTATTTGGTGTCTAGAGCTGCGTCTTGACTTGAATGCCAGAGTCGTAGAATGTAATCTGGACTAGCGAAAGTTCAATTCAATTCAATTTAGAATCAATGTTAATTACAGCTATTTTTAGACCGCATTGTCCTGCATAACTGTCAGTTAGCTCGGCGGCTTAATGTCCAAAAAGTCTGTAGACTTTTGACTTTTGACAAGTGACAAAGGTATGTGTGATAAAGGGTAATACTCAAAAGCCGAAAAAAAAAAACACTTGCGACGCTGTTGATATGATGAATGACCAAAAGTTATGAGAGCGATGTGAAGTGAAGTGTTAAATCACTTTGCAGCAGTTTTACTTGTTTTAAATGTTCACCCATTAAATTTGTCTAAGTAGGATATCATTTTTCAAAAGTTTTCCTTTCTTTTCGCCCACATTTTCAGGCGGCATTCTTATTATGACGCTTTTAAATTCCAACGTTAAATTGTTTTACAGCTATTGCACGCACAACATTCAACATTTTCTACGCCCAGTTGTTGAAGCAATTCTCTTCCCTCGGTCTGTTTTGTCTGTCTGAGAGGCGTGGCGTGGTTTTTGTGCATTCAGTTGGCAGAAAAGGCGGAGAAGTTGATTGTCAGTGCGTTATTATGTAATTAAAATTTCATAATTCGATCAGGCCACGAGTCAGCTGCAAACCCATAATAATAATGCGAGGGGCGTGGCAGCTGAGCACTTGCTTAAAGCATTAAACGCGGCGTATGTGTAATATTTTTCATTCAATCACTTTTTAAATTTCTGTTGCATACTTTTGGGCGCAATTTAATAAGCAACGAGGTTTGTTTACTTTTATTGAATTTAAAAAAAAGTTAACTGTGTTAAAGTTCATTTTCATATTGTTTCCACTCGCAACATAGCGACAACAAATGCGAGTTCAGTGGAAGCACCGCCAGCCTGTCTGCAGCCATTTATAAAACATAATTGAAATATGAGATTGACATTGAATAGCAACGCTTTGTTGTTGTATTGCCTTTTTGTTGTTGTTGGTGTCGTTGTCGCCACTTTTGTTGGGGGATTGCGCCTTTGACAATGCCATTGCGACAATATTTTTTTTCGTTGTTGTTGTTATTATTGTCGTCGGCATCTAATTGATTAATGTAAATAAAAGAAAACAACACTCCGGACTCTCCATCATATTTAATTTCTGCGCAAAATGACTAGCAAAGCGACGTTCAAAGTGCAGTTTGTTGATCTCTCCCCATCCACTCGCTTTATACTCGAATGTGCGTGTAATTGACACTTATTTATCGTGGGCCGCAAGTCTGGCATCTGTCACTAAATACGCTTAAATACAATACATTAGGGCTCACATTAAGGTTCACCAGCGACTCAAATGAAGAATCGTTTTCCATGTGGTTCGTTGAGCAAATGAAACTGACTTTCCTTAATTGTTTTAACAGAAATATGCAATTTAACATTCTCACTCATTGTTGCTCGTCTCTGTTGTGTTAATAGCAGAAAGGGAAAGCAATACATAGCAGTGTTAGACTATCATGTAAAGTTATGTTCTGTTATGTTAAACAGTTGTGAAATCATGTTAATTTTGAGCAGCACGTGGCGTATGCGAGCATGACTATTCCTGTTAACCCCATTAAATATGTGCATAAAATTGATGTCTGGATATCCGAAAATATGATATTTATGAGAATCATTTTAGGCAACTACAAAAATAATTTAGAGCAGCTTTAATGCAATTTATCATAAATTTGTTTTGGATTGAAACACGTTTTCAATTTAAAACTCTAACCACACTGATTTGGATTTTGTTATGAACATATAAAGTGAGCAACATTTTGGTTTAATTCGATTAAATTAAACAATGTAATTGAGAATGAAAACTAGTGAAAAATAAGCTATCTAATTGCAAATTAAAAATGATTTTCGAATATGCAGTTTGTATTTATTATAAATAACGTAAAAGCAATATTTTTATTTAATTTGATGTGATTCAACAATGCATTTGTATAGTCAAAAACAATTTGAGTTAAACGCAAATTCAGCATAAATTAATATTGCGAAAAATAAACATGTATCACACAAAATTTGCATATTTTTGGTAATTAATGAGAACGTTTTTTGTTTTTATTGGATTAGTTTAGAAGTAGTATTTAAGTATCATAATAGATAAAGATACTAGCTAAATAAAGTGAGCAACATATTGATTCATTAAATGAATTTAACATACAATTTGGATAGGCAAAAATAAACAGAACTAATTGCAAATTTGTCGATGATTTTTCTTATATGAAATTTTTGTTAAAAATAAATAAAGTATAAGATATTCTTTTTTTTTTATTTGTTTGTACTTAAAACAAATCATTTGAATAGTCAACGAATTAACTGGAAATTTGTCATAGAAATGTTGAATATGGAACATGTTTGATTAATTAAACATGTTGAAATATTTGTAATCACTTAAATGATGTTATTTTGTTTCAATAAAAAGACTAATTTTTCTTTGTTTAATTGGTTTAGGTAGTATTTGTGAATCATGAAAGTAAAAAAAAAATAGTAATTCAATAATAGTTTTTCAAATATCGTTACAAATAATAAATAATGTGAGCAACATTTTGATTGTATTTTTGTTCCATTTAATGTCAATTTAATCATCGCTTGTTTAGATATGTTTAAATTTAAAGTTCTAGCTATATTAATTTTGAGTGTTATTCGAAGTAAATAAAGTGGGAAACAATATAGTTTAATTGAATTGTAGTTAAACCGAGCTTTTGAGCATAACTGATAAGCTGACTTAGTTTAATATTATGATTTAATAAATGAATATTATGATATTACGATTTAAGCTTAAAGATTCGAGGAGCTTAACCCAACTAAAACCATCTAAAGTGGTTAAAATGCCTGCCAATTAAGTCGAGTTGCCTGGCTCATAGCCAATTTGCTAATTGTGTGACTGAAAATCAACTTAAAGCCATAAGTTTCGGCTTGACTAAAGGCAAACCTAGTAAATCATTGCCAGCTAAATAACAACAACGACAAGAGCAGACACACACACACACATACACAACACTCTCTCACACACACAGACAACACTCAGACAGCGCAGTGAACGATACACTCACCTGAGGCAGATTCGTTCCTCCTCCTGCTCAGCATTCATCGTGTTGTCCCGTTTGACTCACTGCTGCTGCCTCTATTTTCTCTTTCTTTTTTTATCTTTTTTGTAGCTTGTCAAGTGTGAGTTTTTTGCTGAATTTTTTTTTATTTTTTGTTGTTGTTGTGCCACCAACAGACAGGCTAGCAGCCTGGCAGTTGAGAATCCTCGAATTTTGAGAGTATTTGCTGGGCTTTAAGGTGCTGCAAATCGTTTTAAGCTGTTGTCAATTTGCCTAATGCCGCACTGGGGCGTCGAGCTGAGGCTGAGGCTGAAGCCACCAAGGATGTTGTCTATTACATGATTTGGATTTGGACCTGTTCTCCAGAGATTCGTTGGGCTGTAAAGGCAAAGCAAACAACAGGAAATCGCATATAGTAAATAATACTTAGGGAAGAAAAAAACACAAAAAAAGTAAAGCTGTCAATTCGTATGCCCAAATGAATGTCCCATAAATGCTTTAATACCACAATAAGATGAGAACGAGATGGCCATATGTCCTGCCTCCTTTCTCCCCTCTCCCTCTTCCTCTCTCTCACACTCTGACGACTTTCCACTCAGCCAAGTCATTCACATTTAACAATGCGAGTATATAATTTAATAAATAGTTGCAGTTGACAGATTTCAAGTGGAAACGGGCGTTCAAAGTTGTTGTCACTCCCTCTGCTTCGCTTTTCCATCTGTCTACACATAGTCGCCAACAAGAGGCGCACAAGCCGTAGGAATAATAACAACAAAAACAACAACAACTACAACAACAGCAACTTTACTGTGCTGGCAACAATAACAACAGCAACAATGGCTCTATAAAGCAATACTCGTATATCAGCAACGACAAGTGCAAAAGTGTGTGCAAGAAGTGGCATAAAAAATCAAGAAATAAACAATATGTTAGTTTTAACACAACGAATTAGAAATACACTTTCCTAAGGATTCGAAATGAAGTTAAGGAAGTATAGGAATTATATTTACTATAGTTATAGTTAGTTCCATATTCTTAATATGTTGTGTTGTGAAATCTATTGAATGAAAACAAAATGTAACAAAAATAAAAAACACATTATATCAAAACCTATTTTTAATGGGATTTTGAATATACACTTGCGAACTTTGATAGTTAAGGGTAGAAGGCTTTGTGCCTCCATTAAATGTATGTAGCATGCAGAAGGAGGCATCTCCGATCAGCGTCAACAGCCAAGACAATATAGCCATGCCGTCTGTCTGTCTGTCCCTCCGTCTGTATGAATACCTCGTTATACAGATATATTTTTTGTACTTGTATTGAAAATAAATACTTTTCTTTGGGGACAATGCCTACTTACAGGGAGTTTTAGTTGCTTTGGCTGGCAATCTGGTATATTTCGTACTTTATGGTATATTATTTTTTGAATGCAGTACTTTATTAATATACCAATTACAGACGAGTACTCTCGACTTTATTAATATACCAATTACAGACGAGTACTCTCGACTGTAGCTTTGTTATTTGCTTAACTTTATTTTAGAAGAGAAATAGTTGCCAAATTTTGTAACCGTAGAAAAAAAAATATATAGTTAAATGAATGAATATTAAATGAATTCAGTTTAAAGACTTACAACTACAATTACTACAAATCTTTGCATTAAATGAGTTTGACCATTTAAGCTCTTTAGGTAAACGCTCAATTTAAAGATTTTTGTATAGTATTCGAACTTTCTAATAGACAAACTATATTTACCAATTAAATCTATTCTTTTTTAAAACGTACAATTATTTCTTTGCACTAAATGAGTTTTGCACATTTTCAGCTTTTTAGCAAAACGCTCAAATTGTTTGTTGGCGCTGAAAAGGTAGAGTATTCGCTTTCCAATACTCTAGTGTCTAACTGCCTTCGCATTGTTAACGTGGGAGAGAGTGTCTATGTTTGTGTCTGTCACTGCAAACACTACAGATGTCAGAAGTAGTGCAGCATTTGGAGGCAGGAGGCAGAAGGCAGAAGGAGAGCAACCAGCAGCCGATATATCGCACAGTTGCCGGCGGCAACAATTCTTGCCATGTGGGGGAGTAGGAGTAAGAGGAGATGGAGGAGCGGAGAAGGAGAGGGAGGATGTTGAGTGAGTCAGTGAGGCGGCATGAAACATCAAGTCAAATTCAATCAATGCGTGCAGCTTGGTGGCCACTTGGCGATGCTGTTTGTGGCTGCCACTGCGGTGCCTGTGCAATCCGTCTGGCTGCTGCCTGCTGCCTGCTGACTGCAACATGACTGTCTGCCTGCCCTTGTTTGTTGGTTGGCCACATTCATGCATTGGTTGCTTTTAGTCGTTGGGTTGACATTTGCAAGTAATTGCAAGACTGTGTTTCGCATTTGGTTCGCACTGTGTCTCTGTCTCCTCTCTCTCTCTCTCTGTTGAACTGCGTCCGGTGGTCGCATTATTAAGTCATAAAACTCAATTTAAGACGCTTAAATGGGATGCACTTACGCGTAATCGCATTTCAACGACAACGCTGTCTATTAGCCCTCTTTTCTGCCATTTTAAAGGCAATTTTTCATACTAGCTGTGTAATACATACAACGTGAAGGGAAGCAGGAGACGATGGCACATGTTTTACAGCGATGACGGAATTTTTATAGCGCTCCAATGATTTAGCTGCATCCTGTTGCGTGTGTCGTTCTTGCGAAGGGGAAACAGCAAAACATTGGAGCATTTGAGGAGGTGGGCTGCAATTTCTTTAACACATTTTGTGTCGCGCAGGTTGACAATGTAACAAGTTTATGAGTAGCGCTATCCGCCAGGATATACGTACGTATATACGACAATGAATGTGTCAAGAGTTATGACTGCTATGCTGCTGCATAGCACACGATATGCGAGGGTCGTTCCTCAACTAACCTGCAACTATTTATTTCACCAGCAACAACAACAACAAAAATAAACCACAACTTTATCTTCATTAAAAGTTTCACGTTCAAAACTAAAACAAAGCACTTTATTTTATTTCCACAAAACTTATCAACTTTTTAGCTGCAAACTTGAACCCTGATTTTGGTAATTTTGCCATGGCGATCGACTAATAAAAGAACTCACAAATAAATCTCTTATCAGCATTGAAATTAAAAATACATTTTATTGAATCACGCTTTTGATTGCTTTTGAATCGTACATTTTGGTTTAACATTGCGTTTCAATATAAATATTTATTTTTATTGAAATTTGCATGATTGCAATTTCTTTAGAAATTTTTGCTGTATATTTGAAACTTGATTATCAACACTACTGCGAGAATTCAGCGAAAAAATTGAACCGACATGAAAGCGTTAAACTTTGCAACTAATTTTGCTGCGGCAATATGAGGGCTTAGATCGAAAACTTTCGAGTTTGATCGAAAACTCTCTTAAAGCGTTCTAAGAAAGAGCTGCTCGATTCTTAAGAGCGTTGCAGCTTGAACATAAAAAGAGAAAATTCATATTTGCGTTTGTAATTTTTAGTGTAAAAATTGTTGTAGACCTTGCATTACGTTTCATTAAATTCATTTGTTTAGGATGCTAGTTATTTTTCTTTCATTTTTAAGACACGCTCATTTGTACAAATTTATATTGCGATCATCCTAATAATTGGATTTTAATATCAAAAAGAAAAATATGAAATAATAATTTCGAATATTTATGTTTTATATTTTATATTTAAAAATTGTTGGTTATTTAATCATATATCCATTAGATTTCACGTTATTTTGATCCGTTTTTTATCAATTTATGTTTCTTTTTATTGAACTTATTGCACATATTTATTTTTAATACTTTTTATTTGTATTTATCAAATGTTTATTTATAACAATATTACATTATTTACATATATTTTTTTCGTATTAATTGTTTGTTGTACCTAATTAAATATACACTAATTATTATGTGAACTTGTAATTTAGATTAAAAAATGTATTAAAGTCCTCAAATTATAATGAAAGAAAAATAGTATTAAAATTTTAACGCTTATTAGCTTTCAAATTTTTTATTTAAAATTCTTTTTATTTTTGTTTCCATTATTTCATATTTAATACAATTTAATTTAAATTTTTAATATATTTTTGTTATTTCTTATTACTTTTTTTGTTTTACCTAGTATTTAAATATAAAATAAATTAGTATGTTAGTAAATTAAACAGAAAATATTGAAAGACCACTTTAAAAGTCTCAGAGACATTCCATTTCTGTGAGACAAACAATGCAATTTGTTTATTTATCAACTCTGGTGGTCAGCGCTCAATACGCAATACATCGAAAGGATTTTACGCTATTTTGGAGCAGCTAAATTCATGGAACAAACCATGTGAGTTGATTCCGTTCAGGCCACAAATACAATCGCAATGCGTATTGCGTTCTGTTCTATACAACAAAACAGAAATTTATGACACTTGGATCACGTAGTCGTCCTTTCTCCCTCCTTCTTCTTTTTCACTCTGCCCCCTACGCATTTCGTGTTCACACTCACACATGCATACAAATCCATGGGTAATACCTTTGTGCGAATAACAAGAGAGCGAGAGAGTAGAGGAAGGGAAAAAGAAAGAGCCAGAGGAAGAGGAAGGAGGACTAACAAATTGACTGTAAATATGCTTGCGATTGCTTTGTTGCTGTTTTGTAGCGGCGTTGCAGAAGAGTTGTAAAATTTTGCGAGCTGCGTCAAAATGTCCACTGACGATTTATGCCAGCTCCCTTTCTCTTTGTTATTGTTGCCGCTGCCGCTGCTGTTGCTTTTGCTGTTGCTGGCCTGTTTGTTTGAGGAAAACATTTTGCCATCGTACGCCTGAAAATAATTAAGTTTTTGATTCATGTCGACGATGCCAGCCACAGACAAAGGCGCGCTAACTACAACTATAACTACAACTACAACTACAACTACAACTACAACTACAACTACAACTACAACTACAACTACAACTACAACTACAACTACAACCAGGACTATGACTATGACTGCGGCAACTCCAACAGCTCTTTGCTGCAAATGCGAGGCAAGGACACACGTTTCAACATGCACAAAGAAACGATGGCAAACAGCGAGTGCGGCTGCTTGCACTTCTTGTTGATTCCGTTGCTTGCCCCTCCATATTTTCACATTAAGCCCTGCGATTTATGCATCCAAGTAGCATGAAAAAAGCGAGACGACTTCACCGCACACACACACACAAAAACAGGCAAGTAACCGCAGACAGTAGCAACCATTAAAAGCGTAGCAAGCATGCAATTTGAGTTGCAGTTTGCAGTTAAAGTATGCTAACGCTGCTGCTTCAGCTCTACAGCCAACTGCCAACAGCCAACTACAAGCTACACCCACTCAAGTTTCAGCTTCATTTATGCTTATCCATGCCCAACACGGAGGCATATCAAATAATTGCCGTGCAGCTGGCAGACTGGCAACTGCCAACTGGCAACTGGCAACCGGAACTGTTCTACGGGTTAAGTAGCTCTGCCCTGTCATTGTTGTCTGCCTGTTGCCGGGTAATTATGCGCTTCTTAAAAATAAATTACTAAGTGAGCCTGAGATTGCTGGGACTGTCGTCAGGTAATTAGTTGCTCTTGTTGTTGCTGTCGTCGTTGTTGTTGTCGTCGTTGTTGTTGTCAGCGTTGTTGCAGGTGAACTTACAACCTTTTTAATTAATTACACTTCAAGCCTTATTGAGTTTAACCCACCCAAAGCAGATTAGGTAAACTATACTTGAGAGAGAGAGCTACTTAAAAGATTTGCTTGAAATAAGAAAACGTTGTGAGCTGCATTTAAAGATTATTATTTATCGATATCAGCAAAACTATCAAAACAGTGTGACCCTTAATTTGTAAGGCAGTCGATTATTAGCATAACATCGAATGAACACAAAATACCGATAAATTTAATGAGCGAGATGTTATCGATAAAAGCCAGAAGTAAGAAAGAAAACTTGAAACGAAATTGAAACGAACCTAATTTAATTGAATTTAAAATCATAGAAATAAACCGAAGTAAACGTGTTATTTCATTAAGAGTTTCGAGACTTTACACTGAATATGTATTGCAATATAATTAATTAATTAATTTCCATTTAATTTCTTTGTTGATTATTTTAAAATGTTGTTAGCATGCATTTTTTTAAATGCCCCTTTTTAAATGCAATAATTTCATTGCTAATATGCATTCAATTATTTTGTAGGGCAATATCAAATATAAAATATATTAAAAATCATTAAAATGGATAATTTAAATTCAATAAGTTTGTCTTCGCTAATATAATATTATATATTATGTGACTTTGCAATTGTGATTGTCAATACCAAAATAAATGCAACTTTCTTTAAATGCTACATAAAATCAATAATCATTTCATTGCTAATAATATGCATCAAATATTTTTGCAAACTTAGAAAACTATTAACATTATTTTAAATGCTTCATTCAATAACTATTTCTTTGCTAATATTATTCTTATAGATACTTTGCAGTTGCGATATTAAACACCAAAAGCTCTATTTAAATGCAATAATTATTTAAATATACAGTATGCCACTTTACAGTTTATTTAATTGGAGCGCGCAATGTTGTTTCATTTTTGCCATAAATTGTTTATACGCTTTTAATTTATACACTTATAGTTTTCAGCTTATTTCATGAATAATTCATTATTGCTTTTGCCACCAATTCCGCAAACGCTGCGTATGCGTGTTTTGACAGCACTCGACAGAAAAATGGGAAAATAAAAAAAACTGTAGCATACTGTTAGGCGCTGCGTTTATTGTTATTTTGATTTACGGCGTGCGAATTTTGTAGGCTTTCAGTTTTAATTAGCTTTAATTATTGACAAATATTAATGTATATGTGCGCACACACACACACACACATACAGAAATAATTATTTAATGCATTTCGATTTTAATTGAATTTGTCGTTCACGTGCGAAAATTGCAAAACTCTGTTGTGGGTGGGTCTCATAAATTACTTTGCTTCCCTTTACTCGCAAATGCATTTTTGGCTCCTTCCTGTTCACTTACTCGCTAATGCGATCTAACCAAATGATGGCTAATCAGGTGATTTGCTCATTTGTAACAAATTTTGAGTAATTGTTTTGTTTATTTTATGCAGCTGTGGTTGAATTTCCCAATAATCCCTAAAGTGCTTTGTAATTTTAACCAAACACATTTTACATTATTCACATCAACACAAAAGCGAACGAAACGAGTTACAAATGAAATGCAAATAAAATACTTTGCCCGGGGCGTTTATTTAAATATAAAATTTAGAAATTTATCCGAAAATTGAGGCTGTAAAAAACTGCAAAAGCAATTTGTATAATGACAGGTAGTAAAGCACAAAGTCTTCGAGGCATATTAAACTTTATTTGAAAGTCATAAAAACGGAATGCTAAAAAGACAACAAAGCATAACAATGGCAGAAGCTTGCATATCAAACGCAGAGCGTTGCATTTGCTTTCAGCTTAAATTATTTTTCATTTTTTTTTATATGACAACAAAGCAACAACAAGAAAAAAAATGACCACAACTTGGGAAACAACAGCAGCAACAGTAGTGAAGGCATCAAGAGCAAAAAAGGGGTAAACAAGCTGATAAATTTTGCATTAATTAAAAACAAAGCGTTTGCTATTTATCGTGGGAAGGGAAGAGGAGAGGGAGGGGGGTAGAAGTATCCTGTTGTTATCCGCTTTGAAAAATAATTGCGATGCCAAGTCGTGTTGACTTTGAGTGACGTTGAGGCGCATTAAATTATGATTAAATAAAGGACTTAAATGGGGTTATGTTTTTAGCTGAAGTTTCACGCAAAAATATGCTTCCCACTCTTTTGCTGTCCACTGTCTAAAGCATAATTAATGAAAACTGTGTTTATTTGTTCATTTGTGTAGTTTATTTATTTGCTTTGGTGAGCTGTGATATGAACATCAATGTAATCTAAGCAAGTTCATTTAAGACGTCTTTAAATTATGCAGAAATCACAAGGGAATTACGATTGTTAATGTCTTAAAGTTATTCAATATTCTGTTTTGACTTGATGAATTACAAAACTGACAGTTTAATTGTTCTATATGTTTTTGATTATATATTGTTATATACTAAACAATTATTGATCTGACAGTTGATAAGGAATATGAGTTATTCTCATGCAGAATTTGTCGCGTGAGATACTGTGAAAAAACATGAATTGAAACAATTTTAGTAATAATTAAAGGTTATTCTTATCGATCTGGACTAACATTACATCTAGAGCTAAGATTAATTTGATAAACTTCTCCTCTTTTTTGCTTAAAATATATACTTTAGTTCAATTTTTAGTTTGCATACGAATTTATTCATTTAAGCAATTAACTTAAAACAGAAAAATAGTTCAATAATCAATCTAAGATCTAATTTACATGCAAATCACGAGCTAAAAGATTCATCTTTACGCAAAATAAAAAATATTTGCGCCAGAAAATTACCCATGTGCATCATTTACTATTTCATTGAATGAACATTGCTTATTAGGTGTTGTAAAAGAATATATATTCCAAATATTACTCAAATTTCTGAGAAAATGTTAATAAAGAAGGTTTTTAATCTCCTCAATGTATCTGTTTGGAATGTTAATGTTGAGACAGTTAAAAACACCTAAACAAGAAACACTTAATTTGTTCTGCCAAATTTGTTTAACTTAACAGTAAATAGCTCTGTTAATATGTCACTGTTAATATCTCTCTGTTAAAATTAACAGCAGTGCTGCTGTTGTCACTGTTAAGTTTAACAGCAAAGATGTTGCTTAGCATTCTGCGCTGTTAAAGCTCAATAAATATTGCTGTAATTGTAATTAAATTGTCTTAATCTATCCGTTTGACGTCTTAAAAGGCACAATTTCGTTGCCGAGAGAGAATAAATTGAAATAAATTAAGAATTTATTGGGTGTGGCATAAATATATTGCAGTAATAATTTCAAAATTCATTTTTATTTCACTCTTGAATGAGCTGGAAAATGTTTTCTCAGAGTCTATTTTACTTGTAGTACTTTTTTGTTGTTATTGTTTGGATTGTTATTCTGTGGACAATGACAAACTATGACACAGTCAGCGTGTGTGTGTGTGTGTGTGTGTGTTTGAGTGCTCGTGTGTGCATTGTTATTGTTGTTATTTGCTTTTACTGCTGCCCTTTTGGGTATGAAAATTTGTGTTTCAAGCGGCGCTGGTTTATCAGGCTTTTTTCTTGTCTGCTCTTCGACTGGGTTCCGTGTTGTGTTTTCTGTTTTCGGGTATGTAAATACGTAGTGTACGTAGCAAATTAATAAATTAAGATGGCAGCAGCGTGTATAATTAATTTTTCAATTATAAGGCTTTAACTTGTGTTTACTTTTGGCCAGACGCAAGGTAAGGTGCCAGGTTTCCCCCCTTCGATATTTTGTTATTGTTTTTTTTTCAAAGATATTTTAATGCGACTTTTATCGGTGTTTTATCAAAAGCTTTGACAAAAACTGTTAACAGTTGCTAGATTTAACCAAAGGCGTCAGGGGAATGCACTATAAAGGCAGAGGCAGGGGAATAACTAGAGAGAAGACAGACAAACAGACAAACAAACAGCAAAAAGAGAGAGCACAAAACTAAGCAACCATGTTGCGCTCTAAAGGCGAACGCTCCAACAACAACAAACAAACTATGAGCACTTGCATTTGCCACAGCAGTTGACACTTGACTTTTCTCAGTGTTTACATCTGCACTCTGTCCGATTGAGTGTGTTTATTTGTGTATATGTGTGTGTGTGTGTGTCTGTGAGTGAGTGTGCCAACAATTGTTGCAAGAGTTTAAAACTCGATGAGCAAGAAAGGTCAAATGAATTCTGGGAATGATCTTTGGAGAGTTGAGATGCATATTTACTTGCATCTTTAGCTAAAATCTTTGTAATATTAGCAAAAGGCAAATTTTGTTTATTTTTTTTATTTTATTTCATTTCTTTTCTTATATTTGTTAACCACATTATGCATAGCTTTAATTTAAAATAATAGGTTGTTATCTGTTTCCCGTAGTATGGAGATATATTTCTAGCATATTGTGACTAATAAGTTTTTCGAGGTAATCATTTCTAATTAATAAACTTTTTCACAAGTTAAGTTCTTCGCAAAGCTTCACCCAAAATATTCTTGGAAATTTTCAAAACTTCAACTCTAAACAAAACTTGCGAGCAAGCGAGAAAGTATTAAAAACAGCGCTAAAAACCATTAAAAATGTATGTACATAATATATGTTGTTTTGGTCGTCAGGAATTGTTATAAATAATATGAACGCATGTCATCCTTATTTTCCCCGTGAACAAAGACTAGCCAATGCGTCTCTTAGCATCGTTTCATACATAACTTAACTGTACTTAAATCTTCTTATGTTAAAGTTATGCTAATGTTGCAATATCGCAGTATAAATAAAATAACTATTATATTTTTAACTTGCTATATAACAAAAAATCGTTTTTTTAAGGTTTTTTTATCACAAACATCAAACCTGAGACAATGCCAACTGAGTTCAATGAGACTTTAAAACAAACATTAATAAATTTGTAGTAGAACTCAATGAGTCCTCCAATATCTCAAACCGTTAATCAAACATCTATTGTTAAAGCAATGAAAGACTCGAGCATAGAACAAAGGATGTCTTAAGAGCCATGGAATTGCATTTTAAGTTACGCCCCTCACACCTGCATCTATAATCTATATAACTAACTATTGCATCTAAAGCATTCCACACTGTAAAATGCTGCTGTGGGGTATTAAATAAACATCTCCCGCTTTCTCTCTCAAGTTAGATCAACTTTCAGCAGGCACTTAGCCATGACAGTGGATAGTTTCAATTGCATTTGCAGCTGCATCTTTGTCGCTGTCTGGCTTTATATGACGCCATTGTCTGCGTCTGTAACGACTTCAGCTTCACTGAGTTCCCCTTTTCCCTTCCCCCCTTCTTTCCCTTTCCTTCCCTTATCACTTCACACCGCTGAGAAGAAGCACTCGTAAAACGCTCGTTGCTGTTGCTGCTTTGCGCTTGTTGCGGCAAATAAGCGAAGCCAAAGTGTATCAAGTGAATTTTTATCAGCACCACTAGCAAATAGACAACAAATTCTTGGCAACACAACATTGGGTAAACCCGTCGTCCGCCTCCCCCTCTTCACTCCTCCTCCTCCTCGTATAAATTATTCTTGTAGCTTTTTGTTTTTAGCGTGGAATTTTCTTTGACTCAATTTGAAAATTGAAATTTTAATGCCGCGCGCGCACACATATGAATGAAATTGTTTGGGGCGGCTATTAAAACAGTTTTGCGGAGATAAACAATGCGAAATAAAATACAAATTTAAAACAAAAGCAAGTAAGATAGCTGCAGACGAGTAAGCTTGACTGTGAGATAGATATTGAATAAAAGCAAAGTTATTAGTTTTATATATATATATATATATATATATTATATACCACAAATATACTGAAAATATACCGAATGCTATATTTGGTATACTGATACAGTATAATCAAAATATTGTATAATCAAAATCTACCATATAATGCAAAATATACCAAATGGTCAGTCAAAGCAACTAAGACCCGTAGTAAGTCAGCGTTTTTGCCCATACAAAAGTATTTCTTAAATAATTTTTACAATTTTTATCTTATAGCAAGCAAATTTTCAGTAATCATAAAGACTATAGTTATTATTGTATTTATCAAAAATGATATCCCTATCTCTTATAGTCTCTGAGATCTAGATGTTCATATCGTCGGACAGACAGACAGACGGACAGACAGACATTGCTATATCGTCTCGCTGTTGCCGTTGATCAAGAATATATATACTTTATACATACATTTCATGGAAGCACAAAGTTATAATACCCTTTTACCCTCTGTGTATCGGGTATAACAAAAGCTAACTAAATATACTAGATGTCCCAAAATATTACGTATACGTATATCTCATTTTTATCACTGAAAGTTAAGCCAAACAGTTGGCAGTGTCACTACCAAGTTGAACCCTCATTTTGTGAGTCATGCAAACGCACAAGTTTTATTCGCTGGCTTTGCCTCTAAATGGGCAGTAATGAATAGAACTATAATTGGAAATGCTCATTGTCTAGTTCAATCTACATATACTATATATTTCATTTTGCCAATTTTGGCACATGTTTGCAGTCATTAGAACATAGATATATATTTATTTTTATAAATTTGTTTATTTGTTTTGTGCTTTCCATTTAATGAGTTCACCTTTTAAGCCCCCGAAAAATTGTATGTACTACACATTTTGGCGGGGGGAGCTTAAGTGATTTTTTTTGGAATTTTCATTTTATTAAAGCCAACTAATTTGTTTGTTCGGCTGACTGCAATTGATGTGCCAACTGAATGTGGCCCAAAAAACCAAACAATTTTTGCTTGTGCAAAGGCAACAATTTTCGGATTTGCCAAAAAAAGAAAAAAACAAGTAAGAAAGTTACAGTCGAGTGTGCTCGACTGTGAGATACCCGCTACCCATTTTTAATAAAGGCAAAATACTGCGATATTATTTTCAAAATACACCGAAAATACTAAAAAAATATACTAAAAATATACCAAATGGTATGTTTGGTATATCGATATAGTACACCATTCAAAATATACCATAGACGGCACAATGTACCAGATTGTCGGCCAAAGCAACTCAGACCCCTAGTAAGTAGACGTTTTTGCCCATACAAAAGTATTTCTTTAATAACTTCCACAATTTTTATCTGATCGTAACCAAATTTTCAGGAATCATAACTACTATAGTAGTTATTGTATATACCAAAATTCGCATCTCTAGCTTTAAAATTACGCTTGGTATTCGATTTTTTTTTATTTTCGGGGGCGGAAGTGGGCGTGGCAAAAATTTGAAACAAACTTGATCTGCGTGCAAACATAAAAAATGCTGTCGAAAAAAAATTAGAGCTCTATCTCTTATAGTCTCTGAGATCTAGGTGTTCATACGGACAGACGGACAGACACACAGACGGACAGACACACAGACGGACAGACGGACAGACGGACATGGCTACATCGTCTCGGTTGTTGACGCTGATCAAGAATATATATACTTTATAGGGTCGGAGATGCCTCCTTCTACCTGTTACATACATTTCCTGCCGGCACAAAGTTATAATACCCTTCTACCCTATGGGTAACGGGTATAAAAACAACTGCATGCAAATCCCCTGAGCTCTCTTGCGTTTCCCTGGAAAACCAATGAAAGTTCGTTCCACAAATTGTTTGTAGTGCGGGTTAGCAGAGTTTTTGCTTTGTTTCATTTGGTTTTGTTGCAGTTGCAGTTGTTTTGTTTTTTTCACTGCACTGTCGCAGCCTTGGCAGCAATTTGACAGACATAAATAAACAACAAAACTGGCCAAAGAATTTTGTAGTTTATATTAGTTTCAGCTAAATACTCTGCCAATAAATTTATATTACTTAAAGAAACAATAATTAAATTGTCTTAATGAAAATCCATTTACAAATTTTACATTTTCTTTCATTACTTAAAGATGAATTATTCGTTCTTTTATTTTAATACAAAACATATTCAAATATTTACTAGTTTCTGTTTTTAATTTAAAAAGAATCATTCAAGCAGATTAACTTAAGTTTTTAAATTTGTTATTATGTTAAATCCACTAAATTGAATGTTACAGAAAAAGAATACTTTATGCTCGTGGCTTCGACTCATTTTAGATTGTAGCATATTCTAAATTATTTCATTTTCCATTTAAAATATTTCAAGCTTATAAAAGTGTACAACAAATTTCTGTAAGGAATTTCTTTGGAATGCTTAATGTTAGTCGGCAAACCTTTGACTTTATAGCAGACTTAAAAAAATGTGCAAAAATATAAAGCAAAATATATATGCATTTAACTGCCTTTAAAACTGGGTGGCAATAAAGCCCCAAAATCCTCTGCATTAAGACGCCCCACAAAAAAGAGCAGTTGATAAACTGCGAGTATAAAAACTGCATGAAAAGACAAGAAGTTTCGGTCATTCTTATACTATTTGGCATACGTCACAAGGCATTTTTGTGAGTCGAATAAGCCGACAGGGAAGAGCATTAAAACGAGGCAAGCAGAAAAAATTGTGGCAACTGCAACAGTTACAAGTTTTCGTACGCCTAAAACTAGGCTACAAAAAACCAGTCGAAGGAGGACAACAGTCAAGAACAAGCTGTAACAACAATTAGCACAACAACAGCAACAACAACGAAGACAACGGCAACAAAAGAGTCATAAGTTGTGGCGGCAAAAGTGGCAAAAAAAAAGTTAAGAGAATGTCGCGTTTATTAGCGCCTGGGGAACGCACTTGACTTTGGCCATAATTGTTGTTGTTCAACTGCCTCTTTTATGTTTATATTTTTTTCCCTGTTATGGCGAGGATAGAAAATTTTACAACAGAGGCGTTAAATGTGATCTCCCAAAATGGCAGTAAATTAATATATCAACCTGCCTTAATACTCGTTACTATTACTGACTCGTTACTGACGCCATTTTCTTCTTCTTGGCACGCTGAGTCGACACGTGGCAACGTTGCGTATGCTTATTAAGTATACGCCGCATGACACCCCATAATGACTGTGCCCAATTTCACATTTATTAAAGCATCCAGCGTCTTGCTTTGGATACTCAATATATAATATATATGTATATATGAATATTCTCGTAATAATCATATTTTCGAGCCGCATTGTGCCAATTGACAAAAGAAAATATGTTCGCATTGCTCTTGAATTGAATTAAATGGCGTGTGATTGAAGCATAAATAAATTCAATTCAATTTTGTTTTTTCTATGCTTTATTCTGTGGGTTGTTGTTGAAATACTTATGTGCTCGTACCTCATCAAAAGAGCTATCAAATTGTTAACGTATTTGTCTTTTGGAGTATTTTGAACAATGCAATATGATTTGGCATTTCACTCAACAGGTTTTCATTCTTTTCTTTCTCTCTTTGGCTGTCTTAATATTTTCGTTGCCTGGGCAACCTTCACATTGGCCTGCAGCCAAGTCCATTTCCTGGCCTTCTCGATGCGTTGTCGTCGTCGTCGTCATCTTATTGATTCAATCATGGGAATCACAGCAGCTTGTTACTGCTGCCCTTCTCCCATATTTATGCCCACAGCTTGTGGCTACTAATTTTATTGTTGCCGATCTGCTCTTCTCTCCCCGCGCTCTTCTCCACTTGCTCTCAATGTCAAGGCTGCGGCACAAAATGTGATTGTGTCGCTGTCATGAGTGTGATGGATAATTTGCCTATGGCCTGTCTATGACTAGTTTGTCATGTGCTTGTTATTCCGGCATCAAACTACTTACAGCAGGCCTACGGCTGTCCCTCAACCGATTTGTGTACTCTGATTTGGGGCAATTACATTTGCGGCATGCGAAACTTGGATTTATCGCCTTGGCTTTAAAATGCTGCCAAATGTTAATCGCGTTTAAAGATTATCCCTCTTTAAAATAGCTTTATGTGTTGCCAAATGTTAAACGTGTTTGAAGATTATCCGTCTTTAAAGTAGCTCTAAATTTAAGTTTGTTTTTTAGAGAGATATTTCAGGAAACATTGAAAGGGCAACGCTGAATTGCAGTTATCAAAATTTAATCTGAGTATGCGTATGTAAATACAAATAGAAGTACGAAAAGTCTTCTTTAGTGCAATGATTAAGAAATAATTAGAGAGCAGTAATTGACTGTTGAATCTTGCTTCTATGATTAACTAATCAATATAATTGAAAGGAAAACTGCCACTGCAAAAGTCACTAGCAAATAAATGTTTTTGAGAGAAGCAATTTACATACAGCTGCGAGATTAACAGGTAACATAAGAGAGCTAGAGTGTGCTCGACTGAGAATTACCCTTTACCCCATGTCAATAAAATCATATTCTACAAATATATACTAAAAATATATCATACAAATACTATATTTAGTTAGTATATTTTAACGGAAGTTTTTGGTATATCAATTAAGTACTACTTTGAAAATATCATATCACATTCATATACTACAAAATATAACAGACTGTTAGCCAAAGCAAAACTACTAATAAGTAATACGATGGCATGCTTTGAACTCTATGGTATATTGTTAATGGTATATTTAAAATATACTAAAAATATTATTCGATTAATTTTAGTATTTTTGTGGAATATTTCTTGTATATTTATAGAATATGGTTTTATTGAAAATGGGTAGCGGGTATCTCACTGTCGAGCACACTAGATTGTAGATTTTTACTTGTTTTATTTCATAACTGTAAGACATTTGCATATTTGCTAATGTCTTTTTCCCAGCAGTTTTCTTCGACGAAGTAAAAATGAAGTACATATACATAAATGCCTTAATCAAAGGTCAATAAACTTCTTTCTTCTATTGATTAACGACAACTGCTTTGCTAAAGGGTCAACATAAACTGGCCTAAACTTGTTGGCCCGCATTTAATCGTTTCATCACGATACTGTACTAAATAATTCATGGCAACTGTTTGCGTTTAATAACTTGCTGAATGCTCATAGAATACTGAATGTGGCATTTAATCAACTTGTACTAATTATGCACCTTCCCCCCCCACACACACTTCCATCACCTCCTACACCTGCTTCTGCTTTTGTCCCTTGGCTATTTTCCCCCCCCTTTGCGCTGATGTCGTAGGCGACTTTTCGCATTCCCTTGCCCTTTGACAGGTGACCTGGTTAATGCCCGCATATATGCCTGGGGTCACAACATAATGCGCCAAATAGCTAATTAACAACTGCAACAGTGGCATTTTCTTTCTATTTCTCTCTCTATTTTTTTTCTCTTCGCTTCTGCTTGCTTTCTATTTTTCTATTTTTACTTCGTCCTGGTCCCGATTACTAGTCATAGCCATTAGTAGCAACAGGACACAAGGCTTGCGTGTTAAGTTATTGCTGGGCATTCATTTGATTATGACAAACAGCTACACATACATATACACATGCCATTACACACACACACACATACACAATTAGCCAAAGGCGTGTCCTGACAACCGCTGAAAGGCGGCAAGGCCTTTGTTTTACTTTTTTCTCTCTTTTCTCTTTCATTTGGCTTTTTCACTTGCCAACTTATTTTCTGCAAGTCCCAAAGAAAAAAACAAAAATTAAATTTTTTGTCACGTCACAGAAAATCATTAACAACTTGATCAACACTCGCACCAGCCAGACGTGGCAAGGTTATTCAGTTCATCGAAAAGGATTCTGAACGAAACAATGTCAGCCAAGAGAAGCAGCTTGATGACTTCGAGCAAAAGGATTGAAGGCGTGTCACAGAATCGACGTCAAACATTAAAGCAACAAAAATCAATCAGACACTTGCCAGCCAAACACAATTGTTGTCGGCTTGAAATGAGTGTCAAATTCAAAATGATTGCTAAATTTCAACACAAATTTTGTTTAAGAAGAAATTGTAATTGCCTAAATGAATTGAAGGCTTTCAATTTGCCAACAAATTTTTGATATTTTTACATAAATTTTTACCTTTAAGTAATATGCAAGAAAACTGTCTGAACTTGACATATTAAAAACAATGAATATGCTTTTATTTGAGACACAGTTTTAGTCATATAAGCTGCTACAATATATAGCCTTCGATATATTTTAATATTTTGCGGTATATTATTTTTGTATATTTGTAGAATATGGTTTTATGAAAAAAGCTTTTATTTTAAGTCTGCCCTCTTCGCATATTAATTTTGATATAATGAATAGGCATTTATTAATCATCCAAGCTAAAGTTTAGAATTAAAACCTATCTATCAACCATTTGACATCTCAATTTGATATAATGAATTGGCTTCTATTTGTCGGCATTCTAAACCAAATTTATTAGTCAATTAAGCTAAAGTTTTGTATGAAGTGTTCTTAGATAGTTTTATTAAAATGTAAATAAATAAAACATATATGTTATTTAAGTGCATAGGTCTCTACTAAAATAATATGTATTAGTCAGACAAACTAAATTTTTTTATTTACTATTTGAAATATGCTATTACATATAAGTTAACAAAACATTTATTAAAATCTGTATATCGACTACTTGACATATTAATATGTAAAATTAATTTATATGGTAAACCGACTTGTATTTAAAGGGTGTTTATTAGTCAAGCTTAAGCTTTAAGTAAAATATTTGCAAATATTCTGCAAAAATATAAATGCATAGGAAATTAATTTAAATGCTATCTGTGAACTATGATCAACTTTAAGATAAAATTTTGTATTTAATATTTTCAAGTCTGGCATAAAAATATAAATTACAAATTTTCTATGAACCACGCTCATGCTTAGCTGAAGTCTTGAATAATATGTTTGTAAATATTCATAAAAAAAATAGAAATAAACAGAAAACAATTATTTAAAACCTTTCAGTGAGCCACACTCAACTTCAAAACAAACGCTTTTTAAATACTTTTTTTCATAATTGTTATAAATATTCAGCGCAGTGAATTTTTAGCGCAGCTCAAAAATAGTTGCAAAACAAAGCGCAAAAACAAGGCGAAGTTGGCGCCTATTTTGGGCATGGGGTCAAGAGCTGCTGGTCAACTGGCTAGCTGAATCTGCAGCCAGACAAGAGAGAATACGGATGCGGATATAGAACCGGATCCGTAGTCGTAGTCGGAGTCGCAGTCGCAGTCGCCGCATAAGTGGATGGTTGGGTCCGCAATTGGTCCGCAACCCCCGCGGCAGATTGTATTTTAAACTTGAATTTATTTTCGTTACTGGCGACCGAGTTCGCTGGCTGTTTTGGGGCGCAACGAGGCTGCAGTAATGCGCATTGATTTTGCTACGAGCCCATCCATCGATCCGGCAGCGTAGAGTAGAAGCTGCTGCTGCTGCCATCGAACTAACTAACTAAGTGAATCCCGCAGCCCAAAATTGAACTTGATGTGGAGAGGATGCCGCACAATTTGACGCTAAAATACCTGCGAAATTGTGTTGATTTGATTTGGGCGCGTGAAAACTTTTTAATTAATTGCTGCCAGTTTTGCGGAGTTTGCTTTTAATGCTTGTGGTGTTCTCTAGCGGATGTGTTGTGGTTACTAGTATTGGGTATTCAGGCTTTACGAGTTGTCTGTCTGTCTGTTTTTTTGTGTTTTAGCCAAATGTCAAACGTGACCCGAAAAGTTGTTTGCTCTTCCTTCTCGGACTCGCCCCGGACGTGACAGTAATAGGTCATGCTTGATTCGATTCTGCTGCTTTTACTGCTGCTGCACCAGAGAAAAGTTTGTTTTATTTGATTTTGATTTGATATTTTTTATCGGGGAACAGTTTTGGCACATAAATTTATCTACGTGTTTGCCCACTGCAAAATTGTTTATTTTTTTTTCAACCGCTACTGCTTTTTTTAGGTTAATCAAACTTTGTTGTTTGCCTAGCAGATGACTGCGTTCTATGAATAGACAAATTTCCATATTAGAAAATTAGATTAATAATTTTCCCAGTTCTTAACTTATTTCGAAATTAACTTTCATACGTACTTAAAATTCATTTTGGCATTTATTGAATTTTATTGATTGCATTTCAATTCGCAGATTCACGTTAAATTCATTTGAAATTCACTTTGCTCGAAATTCACTTAATCAATTTTTGGGTTGCCCCTTTTTTTTGCCACTTTTACACGCAATTTGTGAGCCTAATTGAGAGTACAAGCCGAGAGACCGAGCACCGAAGACCGAAAATTTTGGTATTAAGAAATCCGGAGGCACCCACAGGAATTCACATTAAAGTAATTTACTTGATAAAATGCGCCGCCTTGCGATTAATTAAATTTCAACTAATTAACACCTTCGAAGAAGAAAGCGGGAAATTTAAAAAAGGCGCGCACTTGAATTTACTTTTATGGCAAGGCATACGCGTCGTATACGCAACTTCCTGCCGCACTGCGACGCGTTCTAACGGCTACTGAATGACCGTTCGGCGTTTCGCATGCCGACAACCAACAACGAAGACGACAACGACAACGACGTCGACGATGACGACAAACAACAGCAACGACGACGACGACGAACAAAACAGGCGGCAACATTGAAAGCAACAAGCCATTTTACAGGAGCGGCACGCGGGTTTTTGACATTACAAAAGTCTCTTTCTCTCATCGCAGTCGTAAATCATATCGCACATCTCACGCGCTTTGTATTTGACGGCAAACTTCTTGTTTGGATTTGGTTTCGTGTTAGTCATGGCAATTAATCTGTCTGCCTAATTAAACACATAACAGTTTTATCTTTGTCGTGTTTTGTTTGCCGCCAACGTGGACGAATTGCAGGGAACCACCTGTTAGCAGCGTCCTCAATACGTGCGCTGTTAACACCGCCGCTAACAGCGCTCTGTTAAGTAAAAGCTTTTGCTTTTGCTTTTGCTTTCGCTGTTAACGTTTGTTTTGATTGCATTACTCATTTGCCGCTTGCTTTGCATTTGTTTTTTCGTTTTGTTTGTCATGTTAAAACAACATTATAAAAAGTGTGTGCGTTTAATTGCATTATTATGAATACAGTTTATTCGCATTATAAAAAAAAAAACGCTGGCCAGCTGCTGGCGCTGCATATTAAAATTTAAATCTAATTTACCCGCAATCAATAGCTGCCTGATAACGATGCAATTGCATTCATAAATACAATTATAATTTCCACGTGGTTTGAATTAATGCATTTGAGCCTTGAGGTGCGTCTAAATGATTTCAAATGATAAGGTGCTTTAGGGTTCAATTAACATTTAAAATGTGGAATATGAGTGTTAGGCTTTTTTAATGCCAAATATTTTGTGTAACGTTCTAACAAAAAATACTTAGCTGGAACACATTTAATTGGTTAATATATAAAATAGATAACATAAATGAATCATTTTTATACCCGTCAAAACCTAGGTTAAAAAGGAATTATATTTCTACCGGCAAAAGGAGACGATATAGTGTTGTTCGTCTGTCTCTATGTTTATACAATGGCAAAAAACGATTGCTGTTGAGCTAGTTTTAATTGCTTAGGTTGTCAATATGGTAAAGGTTGTAGTCTTTGGTATGTTTTGTACTTATTATTTGTATGTGGTCATTAATAATAATATCAAATGTAAGTTTTGTATATGGGCAATTCCTGAAAATGGTAAACCACGACCGAAAAAAAAATCTTCACATTCATCGTATTTTTTTGTATAATGTCATAAAGAAATATCCAAATTTACACAATACAATGAATCCGTAGCATATCTCCGTTGTTTCTATAAAAAAAATTTGTCTGCAAACTGAAAAAATGTAATTTTTTCACATTTAGCTACTTTTATATGCATTTTTTTGATTAATTATTTCACAAGGAAAACATAAGATATGTTTGCATTTTTTCTACCAAATCTCTTAATAGCAATCCAATAATAAGATAAAAATGCAAAGTGAGCGAAAAAATGTTCAATTAACTGTTAATTTTTATTTTGCTTCTTGTCTATGTTCAAATCGCGACCGAAAACATCATTTTATTGTAATTGCTTCGCATTAAGTGCAAGCAGATGAATGAAACTTCGCGTGCTAAGTTATTTTGGTATATATATTTTAAATATAACAAATCGTTGGGGTTACTCTAACCAATCTTTTTTTATTGATTGTCAAAGTAGCGTACGTTCACGAAATTACCTAGAGGCATATGTCGATTTTCACTAGCGTCGCATGGATTTAAAAAAAAAAATGATTTTGTTTTTGTTTTTGAAAAAACTATGTCGTTACTTTTTAGTTATTACTTATTACTTATTACATATTTTTCTTGCTATTAATAAATTTCAGTACATATTTCATATTTAATAAAAAATTATTTTTTTGCTTTAAATGTTATTAAACACATTAAATTGAGTTAAATCCGTTTGTTTTTATGAAATATGAACTTATTAATCAAAAAAGTTGTGGTAAAAATAAAAATTTAATAAATATGGAAATCGTACGTTCGCGACCGGAACTTAATTAAATTAAAAAGAAATAAATGGAGATATTTTCTTGGGAGTAGACTTGATAGAAAGCTACTTGAATCTATTTTAATTTAAAGTTATTGCCTTAGAATATTTCGTCTCAATTCGCAGAGTTTTGCATTTGTACATTTGCACTGCGACAGCATGTTTTTTGCCAATATTATGAAAATTACAAATCGATAAGCCCCATAATTTACACTAACCAAAGAGCTTAACAAATGCTATCGAAGAGTAAAAAAAAAGTTTCAGGAAACGTTTGTTTTCGATTTTATTTTTTAATTTATCTCGTACGAACGTACGTTCGCGACCCGGGGAAATGCCCATATTGTATATTTAGTTGGTATATTTGATATAAAATATCCATTTTGTATTTGCTTTCATTGAAACCTGTTAGTGGCTGTCTCTGAACATGTTTATCGATTACAGACAGAACCTCATTACAATTTTAAAGAGATAAGCAAAATATAATATATCAACTTATTGTTTAAAGACATCAATATATCGATCTAACCACAGACAATTTTTTTTAATTTTTTGAGATGCTGGAAAACTTTTTTATACAACTTTTTTTTAATAATTATAAAATTTTACTCGAGTGGCCTAATCATCATTTGTGCAAATTTCATCGGCCGAGACTTCCACGATCTCCATTCAATGCCATTCACATCCTTATCATTATCAGAATACACGTACATTCCGTTAAGATTACTGAAATGTAATACAAAATTAAGAAAACTTTTCTATAGCCAACAATCTTATATTATTACCTCCGATAGCATTTGGAAAACCACCACCCCGAACTATAATCTTTAGCGCAACTGATATTAGTATGATTGTATCTATCTGGTGTTGAAAACATTTTATGTATATGAGGTTGCATTGAATCGGGAGCAGTGCCTGAGTAGTTTCCGAGCACTTTCAACTCGTAAAATTCTTTTTCGTTACCAATGACAAATTTGCTATATCGAGCATATCGGGTTTGATTAGAAAAGTCTCCAAGGAATACAAACAATTCATGTGGTTGGGATTGTGTTAGCAAATGAATATTCTCCAGTCCAAGAAAGAATTCACCATGAAGATTTCCAAAGCCTTCTCTATACTCTGACCACGTTCTATCGAAATCAACACTACCATCCTTACGACGCTGTATAACCGTCCAACCAGCTCCAGCTTCAGGTAAGTTCGATTCACATGGAACTGTCATTGTATGAATTATGGGGACTCGTAAGGTCTGAATATTCGTCACATTTCCGAAGCAGCTAGATGCTTGTTTAGATGCTGTGATTTCATCTTGAAGTTCTTTTGTTTTTACATTTTCTGATTTCAAATCTTTAATCTCTAGATCTTTCAAAGAGATTTCTGATTTTAAAGTAGTTAATTGAGTCTCATATTGATCAATAAGTTTCTGTTGATTTCCACTTTGCCTTTCACACGATTTACTCAATTTGTCTTTAGACTTTATCAATTTATTTAGATTCTTTATATTTTCTGCTTGCAACTTGATTCTATGCTGCAGCTCATTATATTCTTCTGTCATTGATTTGTCCGTATTTACGTTTTGTAGAAGGGGTTTCACGACTTGATAGCAATAGGTACTGCATTGATCATCCAATTCTTTTGAGAAAATGGAGTGCTGAATGGAGATTGAACTTAGTATTTATATTATAGGCTATAATTTACATAAAGATATTTACCGAGCTTTTCACTTGATTTATAATTAACAATATTGTCAATATACGCGTATAATTAAAAAAATTCATTTTAATTTTTTATTCCAATTCGTTTCACAACTAAACAGCAGCTTATTTTGAATCAAAGCAATAAAAAATTGCAGTTTGCAGTTGCGCTTCTAATATGTAATTAAATCTGCTGCTTTTGCACTTTTGGTAACCTTTAACAGAATATTAAATTTGAAAGATTAATCTGGAAGCGAGTTAAATATTGATATATTATGAATATAAATATTTGGTATATTGTATATATCAAATACCATATATAACTTGCTTTATATTTTCGTATTCTTCCGGTATGTTATTTTGGTATGTTTTAAAAATAATATAGAAATAATTTTCTTTTTTTAAAATGGTCTCGAAGTCGACCACACTCTAATGTTGCTTTTGTGCCTGTCCAATTTAATAAGCTGTAATATTGTGTTATATAGTTTATATACCAGTAAATAATTATCTTCGCCGCCAGCCTTTGATTTGTTTATATAATTTGCACTTCCAAAACTAATTTAATTTAATACTAGTCTCATTCAAATAATATACCATGAATGTGAAATAAACAATTAAGAAAGCTACAGTCGAGTGTGCTCGACTGTGAGATACCCGCTACCCATTTTGAATAAAAGCAAAATATTGCGGTATTATTCTCAACATATACCAAAAATGCTACAAAAATACTAAAAATATACCAAATGGTATATTTGATATATCGATATAGTACATCATTCAAAATATACCATAGACAGCACAATATACCAGATTGTCAGCCAAAGCAACGACCCCTAGTAAATAGGCGTTTTTGCTCATACAAAGGTATTTCTTTAATAACTATGACAATTTTTATCTGATCACAACCAAATTTCCAGGAATCGCAACTACTATAGTTATTATTGTATATACCAAAATTCGCGACTCTTTAAAATTACGCTTGTTATTCGATTTTTGTTGATTTGCAGAGGCAGAATTGGGCGTGGCAAAAATTTGAAACAAACTTGACCTGCGTGCAAAAATTATAGCTCTATCTCTTATAGTCTCTGAGATCTAGGTGTTCATACGGACATACGGACAGACACACAGACGGACAGACGGACATGGGTAGATCGTCTCGGCTGTTGATGCTGATCAAGAATATATATACTTTAGATGCCTCCTTCTCCCTGATACATACATTTCCTGCCGGCACAAAGTTATAATTCCCTTCTACCCTATGGGTAGCGGGTATAAAAATATCAAGTTATTGTTTAAGGACATCAAGATATCGATCTAACCACAGACAATTTTTTTAAAGCCTGGAAAACTTTTTTATGCAATTTTTTTTAATATTTGTACAATTTCACTCAAGTGGCCTAATCATCATTTGTGCAAATTTCAACGGCCGATGCTTCCACAATCTCCATTGAAGGCTATTCACTTCCTTACCAATATCAGAAAACACGTACCATCCGTTAAGATTACTAAAATGTAATACAAAATTATGAAAACTTTCCTATAGTCAACAATCTTATATTATTACCTCCGAAAGCAACCATCGTTGTTAAACCACCATCCAGATTTAAAATCTTGAGCGCATTTCTTAGAAGTAAAGTCTTTATCTGGTGTTGAAAACTTGTGATTTACGTGAGGTCGCAGTGAATCGAAAGCAGTGCCTGAGTAGTTTCCGAGCACTTTCAACTCGTAAAATTCTTTTTCGTTACCAATGACAAAGTTGCTATATCGAGCATATCGGGTTTCTTTAAAAAAGTCTTCAAGGAATACAAACAATTCATGTGGTTGGGATTGTGTTAGCACATGAATATTCTCCAGTCCAAGAAAGAATTCACCATGAAGATTTCCAAAGCCTTCTTTATACTCTGACCACGGTTGTTTAAAATGCACAGTACCATCCTTACGACGCTGGATAACAGTCCAACCAGCTCCAGCTTCAGGTAAGTTCGATTCACATGGAACTGTCATTGTATGAATTATGGGTACTCTTAAGGTCTGAATATTCGTCACATTTCCGAAGCAGCTAGATGCTTGTTTAGATGCTGTGATTTCATCTTGAAGTTCTTTTGTTTTTACATTTTCTGATTTCAAATCTTTAATCTCTAGATCTTTCAAAGAGATTTCTGATTTTAAAGTAGTTAATTGAGTCTCATATTGATCAATAAGTTTCTGTTGATTTCCATTTAGCCTTTCACACGATTTACTCAATTTGTTTTTAGACTTTATCAATTTATTGAGATTCTTTATATTTTCTGCTTGCAATTTGATTCTATGCTGCAGCTCATTATATTCTTCTGTCATTGATTCGTCCGTATTTACGTTTTCTAGAAGGGGTTTCACGACTTTATAGCAATAGGTACTGCATTGATCATCCAATTCTTTTGAGTAAACGGAGTACTGAATGGAGATTGAACTTAGTATTTATATTATAGGCTATAATTTACATAAAGATATTTACCGAGTTTTTCACTTGATTTATAATTAACAATATTGTCAATATACGCGTATAATTAAAAATATTCATTTTAACTTTTTATTCCAATTCGTTTCTCAACTAAACAGCAGCTTATTTTGAATCAAAGCAATAAAAAATTGCAGTTTGCAGTTGCGCTTCTAATATGTAATTAAATCTGCTGCTTTTGCCCTTTTGGTAACCTTTAACAGAATATTAAATTTGAAAGATTAATCTGGAAGTGAGTTAAATATTGATATATTATGAATGTAAATATTTGGTATATTGTATATATCAAATACCATATATAACTTGCTTTATATTTTCGTATTCTTTCGATATGTTATTTTGGTATGCTTTAAAAATAATATAGAAATAATTTCCTTTTTTGAAAATGGTCTCGAAGTCGACCACACTCTAATGTTGCTTTTGTGCCTGTTCAATTTAATAAGCTGTAATATTGTCTTATATAGTTTATATACCAGTAAATAATTATCTTCGCCGCCAGCCTTTGATTTGTTTATATAATTTGCACTTCCAAAACTAATTTAATTTAATACTAGTCTCATTCAAATATTATACCATGAATGTGAAATAAACAATTAAGAAAGCTACAGTCGAGTGTGCTCGACTGTGAGATACCAGCTACCCATTTTGAATAAAAGCAAAATATTGCAGTATTATTCTCAACATATACCAAAAATGCTACAAAAATACTAAAAATATACCAAATGGTATGTTTGGTATATCGATATAGTACCCCATTCAAAATATACCATAGACAGCACAATATACCAGATCGTCAGCCAAAGCAACGAAGACCCCTAGCAAGTAGGCGTTTTTGCCCATACAAAGGTATTTCTTTAATAACTATGACAATTTTTATCTGATCGCAACCAAATTTCCAGGAATCGCAACTACTAAAGTTATTATTGTATATACCAAAATTCGCGACTCTTTAAAATTACGCTTGTTATTCGATTTTTGTTGATTTGCAGAGGCAGAATTGGGCGTGGCAAAAATTTGAAACAAACTTGACCTGCGTGCAAAAATAATAGCTCTATCTCTTATAGTCTCTGAGATCTAGGTGTTCATACGGACATACGGACAGACGCACAGACGGACAGACGGACATGGGTAGATCGTCTCAGCTGTTGACGCTGATCAAGAATATACATATATACTTTAGATGCCTCCTTCTCCCTGTTACATACATTTCCTGCCGGCACAAAGTTATAATTCCCTTCTACCCTATGGGTAGCGGGTATAAAAATATCAAGTTATTGTTTAAGGACATCAAGATATCGATCTAACCACAGACAATTTTTTTAAAAACTGGAAAACTTTTTTATACAATTGTTTTTAAAATTTGTACAATTTCACTCATCATGTGTGCAAATTTCACCGGCCGATGCTTCCATGATCTCAATTCAATGCCATTCACATCGTTATCATTATTAGAATACACGTACATTCCGTTAAGATTACTGAAATGTAATACAAAATTAATGATACTTTCTTATAGCCAACAATCTTATATTATTACTAAAAATAGCAATTGGTAAACCACCATCCAGAATTATAAGTTTGAGGGCAATTGCTAGAAGTATGATTGTACCTATCTGGTGTTGAAAACTTTCGATTTATGTGAAGTTTCAATGAATCTGAAACATTTCCCGAGTATTTTCCGAGCACTTTCAACTCGTAGAATTCCAACTCGTTACCAATGGCAAAGTTCTTATATCGGGCATATCGAGTTTCATTAAAAAGGTCTCCAAGGAATATAAACACTTCATGTGGTTGGGATTGTGTTAACAAATGAATCTTCTCCAGTCCAAGAAAGAATTCACCATGAAGATTTCCAAAGCCTTCTCTATACTCTGACCACGTTCTATTAAAATTAACACTACCATCCTTACGACGCTGAATAATAGTCCAACCAGCTCCAGCTTCAGGTAAGTTCGATTCACATGAAACTGTCATTGTATGAATTATGGGGACTCTTAAGGCATGAATATTCGTCAATTTGCCGAAGCAGCTAGACGCTTGTTTAGATGCTGTGATTTCAGTTTGAAGTTCTTTTGTTTTTACATTTTCTGATTTCAAATCTTTAATCTCTTTATCTTTCGAAGAGATTTCTGATTTTAAAGTAGTTAATTGAATCTCATATTGATCAATAAGTTTCTGTTGATTTCCATTTTGCCTTTCACACGATGTCCTTAGACTTTATCTCATACCCATAGGGTAGAAGGGTATTATAACTTTGTGCCGGGACGAAATGTATGTAACAGGTAGAAGGAGGCATCTCCGACCCTATAAAGTATATATATTCTTGATCAGCGTCAACAGCCGAGACGATCTAGCCATGTCCGTCTGTCCGTCTGTGTGTCTGTCCGTCCGTCCGTATGAACACCTAGATCTCAGAGACTATAAGAGATAGAGCAATAATTTTTTTTCGACAGCATTTGTTATGTTTGCACGCAGATCAAGTTTGTTTCAAATTTTTGCCACGCCCCCTTCCGCCCCCGCAAATCAAAAAAAATAATAACAAGCGTAATTTTGGAGCTAGAGCTGCAAATTTTGGTATATACAATGCGATCAGATGGTTGCGATCAGATAAAAATTGTCGAAGTTATTAAAGAAAAACTTTTGTATGGGCAAAAACGCCTACTTATTACTAGGGATTTAAGTTGTTTTGACTGAGAATCTGGTATATTGTGCCGTCTATGGTATATTTTAAATGCGGTACTATATCGATATACCACATATACCATTTGGTATATTTCTAGTATTTTTGCAGTATATTTGGTATATTTTGAGAATAATACCGCGAAATATATTGCTTTTATTCAAAATGGGTAGCGGGTATCTCACAGTCGAGTACACTCGACTGTAGCTTTCTTACTTGTTTTTTATTCCGATTCGTTTCACAACTAAACAGCAAGTAAATGCCCCTTATTTTGAATCGAAAAGTGCAGTTTGCAGTTGCGCTTCCAATATGTGATTAAATCTGTTGCTTGCACTTTTGATGTGAAATATGTAGGATGTGAAATATGCATGATTAATCTGGAAGCGCGTTCCATTTTGATATAATATGTATGTAAATATATTTATACCCGTCGTAAGGTATAAATGGTATATAGTATATTTCAAATACCATATGTAACTTGTAGTATATTGTTGTATTCTTCCGCTTTATTAATTTGGTATATTTTAAGAATAATACAGCACTGTTTTGCTTTTATTGAATATGGGTAACAGGTATCTCAAAGTCGAGTACACTCAAATGTATCTTTCTCACTTGTTCAATTTAATAAGCTGTATTACTGTACTATATAGCTTATATATAAAGTATGCACCAGTAAATAATTATGTTCGCCGCCAGCCTTTGTTTTGTTTATATAATTTGCACTTCCAAAACGAATTTATTTTAATAATATACCATGAATGTGAAATAAAAAAGGCGTTAAAGCTATTAATTAAACAACAAAAAATTACGGTGCTAATTATTCATTTTGGAATTATTCAGCATCGACAACAAAAACTTCAACATTAAATTATATTTCGATGTTTGTTCTAGAGTGTGCACTGAGAAAAAGTTGAACCAACTAGTATTGATTACTTATTACGAATGCTTTTATTAAAATTTGATTATAAAATGTATGTGAATGAGAAGAATTTAATATAATTTTATTTAAATTTATATTGAGTTTTTACAACAAAATAAAATAAAATTTAAACACACATTGAAGAAAAACTTTTGTAATCATTGGTTGAAGCTTCCACCCGTTCCATCTAATGCTATGGTCATCCGTATCTTTACCGAATTATTTATATTCTCCGTTAAGATTGCTGAAATGTAATAGAAAATTAAGAATACTTTTCTATAGCCAACAATCTTATATTATTACCAAAAATAGCAATCTGTAAACCACCATCTAGAATTATAATTTCTAGCTCAATTGTTAGAAGTATGATTGTACCTATCTGGTGTTGAAAACTTTTGATTTATGTGATATTCAAATGAATCTAAAACATTTCCCGAGTGTTTTCCAAGTTCTTTTAATTCGTAGAATTCCGACTCTTATTCAATGACAAAGTTGCTATATCGAGCATATCGGGTTTCTTTAAAAAAGTCTCCAAGGAATACAAACAATTCATGTGGTTGGGATTGTGTTAACAAATGAATCTTCTCCAGTCCAAGAAAGAATTCACCATGAAGATTTCCAAAGCCTTCTCTATACTCTGACCACGTTCTATTAAAATTCACACTTCCATCCTTACGACGCTGGATAACAGTCCAACCAGCTCCAGCTTCAGATAAATTCGATTCACATGGAACTGGCATTGTTTGAATAATGGGGGCTCTTTCATGAATATTCGTCAATTTGCTGAAGTTCTTTAGTTTTTACATTTTCTGATTTCAAATCCCTAATCTCTTTATCTTTCGAAGAGATTTCTGATTTTAAGGTAGTTAATTGAATCTCATATTGATCACAACAAAAAAATGCCATTTTAAAAACTGTGCTAATTATTCATTTTGGAATTAATCAGCATCGACACCGAAAACTTTTACATTAAATTGTATTTCGATGTTTGTTCTAGGTGCACTGAGAGAAAGTTGAACCTACTAGTATTGATTACTTATTACGAATGCTTTTATTAAAATTTGATTATAAAATGTATGTGAATGAAAAGAATTTAATATAATTTTATTTAAATTTATATTGATTTTTCACAAAAAAATAAAATAAGACTTAAACACACATTGAAGAAAAACTTTTTTAATAATTATAAAATTTTACTCGATTGGCCTAATCATCATTTGTGCAAATTTCAACGGTTTAAGCGTCCACTGGTTCCATCTAATGCTATAGTCATCGTCATCATTACCGAAATGTTTATATTCCCCATTAAGATTGCTGAAATATAATACAATATTAAGTTAATTTTTCTATTGCCAATAATCTTTATTATTACCTCCAATAGCAACTGGCAAACCACCATCCAGATTTAAAAGATTGAGCGCATTTCGTAGTAGTAAAATCTTTATCTGGTGTTGAAAACTTTCGATTTATGTGATTTAGCAGTGAATCGCGAACAGTGCCTGAGTAGTTTCCGAGCACTTTCAACTCGTAAAATTCTTTTTCGTTACCAATGACAAAGTTGCTATATCGAGCATATCGGGTTTGATTAGAAAAGTCTCCAAGGAATACAAACAATTCATGTGGTTGGGATTTTGTTAGCACATGAATATTCTCCAGTCCAAGAAAGAATTCACCATGAAGATTTCCAAAGCCTTCTCTATACTCTGACCACGGTCTATTAAAATTCACACTACCATCCTTACGACGCTGTATAACCGTCCAACCAGCTCCAGCTTCAGGTAAGTTCGATTCACATGGAACTGTCATTGTATGAACTATGGGTACTCTTAAGGTTTGAATATTCGTCAAATTTCCGAAGCAGCTAGATGCTTGTTTGGATGCTGTGATTTCATCTTGAAGTTCTTTTGTTTTTACATTTTCTGATTTCAAATCTTTAATCTCTAGATCTTTCAAAGAGATTTCTGATTTTAAAGTAGTTAATTGAGTCTCATATTGATCAATAAGTTTCTGTTGATTTCCATTTAGCCTTTCACACGATTTACTCAATTTGTCTTTAGACTTTATCAATTTATTGAGATTCTTTATATTTTCTGCTTGCAATTTGATTGTATGCTGCAGCTCATTATATTCTTCTGTCATTGATTCGGCCGTATTTACGTTTTCTAGAAGGGGTTTCACGACTTGATAGCAATAGGTACTGCATTGATCATCCAATTCTTTTGAGTAAACGGAGTACTGAATGGAGATTGAACTTAGTATTTATATTATAGGCTATAATTTACATAAAGGTATTTACCGAGCTTTTCACTTGATTTATAATTAACAATATTGTCAATATACGCGTATAATTAAAAATATTCATTTTAACTTTTTATTCCAATTCGTTTCACAACTAAACAGCAGCTTATTTTGAATCGAAGCAATACAAAATTGCAGTTTGCAGTTGCGCTTCTTATATGTAATTAAATCTGCTGCTTTTGCACTTTTGGTAACCTTTAACAGAATATTAAATTTGAAAGATTAATCTGGAAGTGAGTTAAACATTGATATATTATGAATATAAATATTTGGTATATTGTATATATCAAATACTATATATAACTTGCTTTATATTTTCGTATTCTTCCGGTATGTTATTTTGGTATGCTTTAAAAATAATATAGAAATAATTTTCTTTTTTTGAAAATCGCCTCGAAGTCGACCACACTCTAATGTTGCTTTTGTGCCTGTTCAATTTAATAAGCTGTGTTATCTAGTTTATATACCAGTAAATAATTATGTTTGCCGCCAGCTTTTGATTTGTTTATATAATTTGCACTTCCAAAACTAATTTAATTTAATACTAGTCTCATTCAAATAATATACCATGAATGTGAAATAAACAATTAAGAAAGCTACAGTCGAGTGTGCTCGACTGTGAGATACCCGGGTACCCATTTTGAATACAAGCAAAATTTTGTGGTATTATTCTCAACATATACCTAAAATGCTACAAAAATACTGAGAATATACCAAAAGGTATATTTTGTATATTGATATAGTATTACATTCAAAATATACCATAGACGACTCTATATACCAGATAAGGCGTTTGAAGGCAAACTTCTTGTTGCATAATTAAACACATAACATTATTATCTTTGTCGTGTTTTGTTTGCCGCCAACGTGCACGAATTGTAGGGAACCACCTGTTAACAGCGTCCTCAATACGTGCGCTGTTAACAGCGCTCTGTTAAGTAAAAGCTTTTGCTTTTGCTTTCGCTGTTAACGTTTGTTTTGATTGCATTACTCATTCGCCGCTTGCTTTGCATTTGTTTTTTTTGTTTTGTTTGTCATGTTAAAATAACATTATAAAAAGTGTGTGCGTTTTAATTGCATTATTATGAATACAGTTTATTCGCATAATAAAAAAACACTGGCCAGCTGCTGGCGCTGCATATTAAAATTTAAATCTAATTTACCCGCAATCAATAGCTGCCTGATAACGATGCAATTGCATTCATAAATACAATTATAATTTCCACGTGGTTTGAATTAATGCATTTGAGCCTTGAGGTGCGTCTAAATGATTTCAAATGATAAGGTGCTTTAGGGTTCAATTAACATTTCAAATGTGGAATATGAGTATTAGGCTTTTTTAATACCAAGTATTTTGTGTAACGTTCTAACAAAAAATACTTTGTTGGACAACATTTAATTGGTTAATATTTAAAATAGATTACATAAATGAATCATTTTTATACCCGCTAAACCTAGGTTAAAAGGAAATTATATTTCTGCCGGCGAAACCAGGCATCTCCGACACCATAAAGTGTATATATTCTTGATCGGCATCAACATCGAAGACAATATAGTGTTGTTCGTCTGTCTGTCTGTATGTTTATACTAAGGCAAAACACGATTGCTGTTGAGCTGGTATTAATTGCTTTCATTGACAATATAGTATATCTTGCAGTCTTTGGTATATTTTATAGTTATTGGTATGTGGTCATAAATAATAATATCATGAATAAGTATTTTTTGGTATGGTATATTTAGTTGGTTTTCCTCTTATTGAAAATTATTAATGGGTATCTCGTAGTTGACATCTAAATCAGTCACAGACAGAATCTGATTTTAAGTTATCATTCAAAGACTTCAAGATTTTGATCACATCACAGACATTTTTTAATTTATTTGAGATGCTGAAAAACTTTTTTATACAACTTTTTTTTAATAATTATAAATTTTCACTCGAGTGGCCTAATCATCATTTGTGCAAATTTTATCGGCAACTTGTTCCATACAATGACATTGATATCCTTACCATTATTAAAAGGTATATATTTTCCATTAAGATTACTGAAATGTAATACAATATTAAGAAAAATTTGCCTATAGTCAATAATCTTATATTATTACCACAAAAAGCAACCGCCAAACCACCATCCCGAACTTAAGGTTTTAGCGCATTTGCTAGAAGAATGAATGTACCTATCTGGTGTTGAAAACTTTTTATTTTTGTAATTTACCATTGAGTCGGAAGCTGTGCCTGAGTATGTTCCGAGTTCTTTTAGCTCATAGAATTCTTTTTCGTTACCAATGACAAAGTTGTTATATCGAGCATATCGGGTTTCATTCGAAAAGTCCCCAACGAATACAAACAATTCATGTGGTTGGGATTGTGTTAACAAATGAATCTTCTCCAGTCCAAGAAAGAATTCACCATGAAGATTACCAAAGCCTTCTCTATACTCTGACCACGTTCTATCGAAATCAACACTATTCAATTATCAACACTATATTCGTCGAATTGCCTAGGCAGCTTGATGCTTGTTTAGTTGCTGTGATTTCAGTTTGAAGTTCTTTTGTTTTTACATTTTCTGATTTCAAATCTTTAATCTCTTTATCTTTCGAAGAGATTTCTAATTTTAAGGTAGTTAATTGAATCTCATATTGATCAATAAGTTTCTTTTGATATTGATTTTGACTTTCACACGATTCACTCAATTTGTCTTTAGACTTTATCAATTCATTTAAATTCTTTATTGATTCTGCTTGCAACTTGATAATATGCTGCAGCTGATTATGTTCTTGTGTCATTGATTGAACCGTGTTTACGTATTTTAGAAGGGGCTTCACGACTTGATAGCAATAGGTACTGCATTGATCATCCAATTCTTTTGAGTTATGGATGCACTGAATAAAATATTAACTTAGTATTTATATTTATTTGCTTTAACATATTTACCGTGCTATTCACTTGTAATACAATTAACAATATTGCAAATATACGCGTATAAGAAGAAAAATTCATTTGAATTTTTTATTCCGATTCGTTTCACAACTAAACAGCAAGTGAATGCCTATTATTTTGCAACGAAGAAACAAAAACAGTTGCAGTTAGCAGTTGTGCGAATGTTATTAAATCTGCTGCTTGCACTTTTGATAACCTTTAGTAGAATATGAAATATGCATGATTAATCTTGAGGCGCGTTGGATTTTGATATATTATGTATGTAAATATATTTATACCCGTATAATTGGTATATAGTATATTTTGAATACCATATATAACTTGCAGTATATTTTTGTATGCTTGCGGTATATTAATTTGGTATATTTTAAGAATAATACCACACTGTTTTGCTTTTATTGAATATGGGTTCATGTATCTCAAAGTCGAGCCCACTCAAATGTAGCTTTCTCACTTGTTCAATTTAATACGCTATAATAATGTACTATATAGTTTTATGTATGCACCAGTAAATAATTATGTTCAACCCCAGCCTTTGTTTTTGTTTATAAAATTTGCGTTTCGAAAACTAATTTAATTTAATAGTAGTCTCATTCAAATATGCCATCAATGTGAAATAAAAAAGGCATTAAAGCTGTTAATTAAACTACAAAAATTGCCCTAATAAAAGACTGTGCTAATTTATTCATATTGAAATTATTCAGCATCGACACCGAAAACTTCAATATTAAATTGGATTTCGATGTTTGTTCTAGGTGCACTGAAAGAAAGTTGAACCAACTAGAATTATTACTTATTACTTATTATTATTATTATTGCTTATTACGAATGCTTCCTAGAAAGAATAAAATATAATATAATTTTATTTAAATTTATTCTTGATTTGTTAAAATAAAATAAAATAATATTTTAACACAAATTGGAGATAATTATACTAAATTTAATATTGTTCATTTAATAGAATATATAATAAAGGTAAAATGCATTTTACAAAAGTATCTATTAGATAGAACTTGATTAGTTGTATATATGATTATAATTCTTTATTTATATTTTTGAAAAATGTAAATATTTATTTTTTCTCAAGATCTGTTTAATCATTAATTTAAAATTAGGTTAAGCTGCCTCGTAGGTAGCTCAATATTAGTCTAATCAAAAGAGCCCTTTATACAAAAACCAAAATAAAATTGAAATATTCCTGGAAAAATAATATAATATAAAATCAATTTTCTTACTGTATAATCTAGAATTAGTAGTCTCCAAAATAATTAGAATGTGTTAAATTGCTGTTAATTTAATTTGTTACTATTATTTTTCTCTAGGTGTAAGAATTAGCCAGCAAATGTTGGGAATCATTGCAATTGATTTAATTAACCAAAATCACTGTATAATTTAGGTTAATCCAATGCTATATAAGCCACATTTTGTGGTGAAAGTCAAACAGTTGCCGCCGAAACGGGTTCCAAGGTGCAAAGTGATCAACAAAAAAAAAAAAGAAGTTATTAAGAATTGAAAAACAAAAAGTGTTAAGTAAAATCCTTGCAACAATGTGCGGCATTCTGGCCATATTTTCACCCGAAGGACAACCGATTGAGGTGCAAAACTTCAAGGGTAGTGAACATAGTTTAAGGGAGTTTGCCTATCGCCAGAGTGGCAAGCAACGCCATCGTGGCCCGGATGATACAGGAGTCGAGATCATCGCCGAACAAGGCGTGGCTTTGGTGCACGAACGTCTGGCGGTGATTGGCGTGGAGACAGGACATCAGCCGCTGTACTCTAAGGATGGCAACATCTCGTTGATTGTCAACGGTGAGATCTACAACTACGTGGAGTTGACGCATCAGATTGCCAAACGTTTGCCTGGCTATCAACCCAAGAGTGACAGCAATGTGATCATCGAGTTGTACGAACAACATGGCCAAGAGTTGTTGCAACATATCACAGGCATGTTCAGCTTTGTGTTGTACGATCGTCGCACGCGGCAGCTGCTTGTGGCACGCGATCCTTTCGGGATTATCCCTCTCTATATGGGCAAGGATTTGCAGGGCAATCTGTGGATTGCCTCCGAGATGAAATGCTTAGTGGAGGTCTGTGAACAGTTGCAGATCTTTCCACCTGGCCACTTGGCAGCGGGTACAGTCAAGCAGCTGAAGCCAGTTCGATACTATCAACCGAGTTGGCGTCAGTTGGTGCCCAACAACAATGTGAACCTGGACGAGCTGCGTCGTCAGGTGGAGCTGGCAGTGCGTTCGCATCTGCAGTGTGATGTTCCCTTTGGTGCACTGCTCTCGGGTGGCGTCGACTCCAGTTTGATTGCCTCGATTGCTGCCAGGATAATGAGGGAACGCGATCCCAACCACAAGCTGCGCACCTTCTCCGTGGGCATGGAAGGATCTCCGGACTTTGAGCATGCTCGGATGGTGGCTCAACACATTGGCAGCGAGCACTCAGAGATTGCTTTCAATGTGGAGGATTGCCTCGATGGGGTGCGTGATTTGATCTGGCATTTGGAGTCCTATGACATTGCCACCGTACGTTGCAGTCTCCCTATGTTTTATTTGGCTCGCCATGTGAAGAGTACGGGTATTAAGATGATACTCTCTGGAGAAGGTGCCGATGAGATCTTTGGCGGCTATTTGTACTTCCATAAGGCGCCCAACTACGAGGAGTTTCATCACGAGATGGTCACACGATGCGAGCAGTTGCATGTCTCGGATATTTTGCGGGCCAACAAGGTGACCATGTCCAAAGGATTAGAGCTGCGTGTTCCCTTCCTGGACACAGCCCTCGTTGACTATGTGATGAACATACGACCGCAGGATAAAATTCCGGGACGCTTGAATGAATTTGATGGCGAAGTCAAGTGGCGCATGGAGAAGTTTGTGCTGCGTCAAGCTTTTGCTGGAGATTATCTGCCAGATGCAGTGCTCTGGCGTCAGAAGGAACAGTTCTCTGATGGCGTGGGTTATGCTTTGATCGATGCTCTGCCCGAGTTTACAGCTCGGCATGTCACCGATGCACAGCTGCTGCTGGCCGAGAAGCGTTTTCCCATCAATCCGCCCAAGACAAAGGAAGGCTACTACTATCGCTGCATCTTTGAGGAGCAGTATCCTGGAGATGCCGCAGCGAGAACCGTGGAGAAGTGGGCGCCACGCTTGGACTGGGGCTGTCCGGAGGATCCGTCAGGCAGAGCTCAAGCGGCGCATGACAAAGCCTATGGAAAGTGCTAGAAGGAAGTACAAGTACATTTAATTATTGATTTCGAAAGTTTATTTTAATGGTGTTCGAGTAGTTTTAGTTTCTTAATTATAAGGGGTATTCATTTTAATCTTATGTCTAAAGCTAGAAACCTTAAGAAGTTTTTAATTACTCTGTATACTATGTGGAATTCTCTAATAATTAAAAGCAATTTTTTTTTTTAACTAATGTTTATATTAATGGTGTTCGAGTATATTTCGATTTTACTGTTAAGTACTCTCAAGTAGTCTCAATGCTAGAGATCTTAAAAAAAATTACCTTATCTATGAAGATTGCTAAAATATTTAAAGAAAGCCTTATGTTCTTATTATCTAAAGTCTCTTTTTAAATTTCGTTACCTAAAAATTGTTCTTACAAAAGTTTTTAAACACAATTACATTTTATATTATGAAGAATGCTAGCTTTGAAAAAAATTCATTGCAAATATTATTAGTTTTTAATATTATGTAAAGTGCGAAAAGAAGTACAGAAAATGTCAAAAAATATATATATATTGTTATATAATTAATTTCCCTATTAAGGATATACCTTTAAATCCTCAAAAAAAAATTTTTTGTTTGTTTTACGTTTTTTAAGGGTGTTCGAATATTTTTAATAGGTCAATTTTAAATGAATATACATAATTAATTTGTATACGAAGGACAAATCTTACAATCCTCAAAAATTTTTTTTTTGTATTATATGTCGTATGCTATATAAGCTATGTATATAAAAATGTATACTAGTTATTAAATGTGTTATATAGGGTGTGGGATGTTAGTCACAGTATAACTTGAACAGTATTTGTAAACACACACAAATTACATAGTTAATGAGCTTGGAAATTCATTACAAATCACTTAAAGGTGATAATTACTTTTACTTATTCACAAATAAATTCAGTTGTTGCTTTAAAGTTCATTCGTTTCATTTTCTCATACATTTAAATAATTACCCGCTCCTTTAATCAATCGAATAAAAATACAATTGAATTGTACTTTGATGTATTTTGATACCCAGCAGCTAAAAAGGGTGTATTGAAGGCGTGTTAAACGCAAGTAAGTATAAATTTTATACTTTAAATACTATTTTATTCCGTAAAAATAATTTTATACTAACACAAAAATAAATTTAAAAGATTGAATGTAAATTTTAAACATTTTTAAATTTTATTTGTAAATTATACAAATATGTATATGTATTTGTAAATATGTTATAACGATATCAAATTGTTATGCCGGGTATTCCATAGTCGTCTATTGTTTTCCCACTTCTCTTACACTGCAGTGAATCTCCCAGCTAGCAACACATCAATTGCGTTATTTATAAGCGTTCGCATGCGGACTTTGTAAGTATTTTGACCTTGAACTTGGTTACATTCAATTGATTATTAAAATAATAAAATAGTAATGAATTGCAATTCGAGACGCGTGCTAAGCATCTGCTTTCTTAATTGCATTCAAATTGAGCTGCTTTTAGAAACCGGGTCACTAAGTCAAAGAGAGGAAAGCAAAAGAGAGCGAACTTTAGAAGAGCGAAAGCAAGCACGTGGCAGAGCGGCAAAAGCTTTTTGCTAAAGCTTATGCTTTTAGCTGGCATTGCGTGTTGTTGTTGCTGCTCAACTTGTTTGGCGAGACCAAAAAAAGAAAACAAAAACAAAACGTGCGAGCATAAATATAGAAACGACAAACAAGCGACGCTAGAAATTGCCTGACGCAACACGAACGTGAGCGACAATCAGCAAGAAGCGTCGCCGCTGCCTTTAAAAGCCGGCAAAGCTGCGGGCAGCATTAACAGTTGTCATTGAACTTGCAAGCGAAACGGAACGAAGCGTAACAAACAACAAAATGTGCGGTATATTTGCAATATTCTCAAGCGATGGCGAACCGATTGGCGCCCAAACATTGGAGGGCAGCAAACACAGTTTGCGTGAGTTAGCCTATCGCCAGAGTGGACGACAACGACATCGTGGCCCAGACTCCACGGGCGTGGTGATTGTTCCCGAACAAGGCGTGGCCATGGTGCATGAACGCTTACGTATTGTGGGCGTGGAAATGGGAGATCAACCATTTGTGTCCGATGATGGCAACTTGGTGCTCGTTGCCAACGGTGAGATCTACAATTATCTGGAACTTTCCGCACAGATTGCGAAGCGTCGTCATGGCTACAAACCCAAAAGCGATTGCCATGTGATACTTGAGCTCTACAAGGATTATGGCGTTGATTTGCTGCAACAGATTACGGGCATGTTTGCCTTTGCCCTGTACGACAAGCGCAGCAAGGAAGTGTTGCTGGCCCGCGATCCCTTTGGCATCATACCAATGTATGTGGGCGAAGATGACGCCGGCAATCTGTGGGTTGCCTCTGAGCTGAAGTGCTTGACTCCTTGCTGCAGCAAAGTGGAAACCTTTACTCCAGGCGAGGCGCGTTTCGGACGCGTTGGTGCACTGCGTCGCTGGCAGCACTTTGAACAACCCTGGCAAAAAAAGTTGCCCAGCTTGCCGTGTGATTTGTCCTTGCTGCGCACCAGTTTGGAGTCTGCGGTGCGCACTCATCTCCACTGCGATGTGCACTTTGGTGCCCTGCTTTCGGGAGGCGTCGATTCCAGTCTGATTGCCTCGATTGCCACGAAGATTATGCGGGAAACCAAACCGAACTACAGGCTGAAGACCTTCTCTGTGGGATTGCGAGATGCGCCGGACTTTGAGGCTGCGCGACAAGTGGCCAAGTACATTGATAGCGAGCACACTGAGCTGATCTTTGAGATCGACGAGGCGCTCGATGGCATTCGAGATATTGTCTACCATCTGGAAACTTATGATGTGACCACTGTGCGCTGCAGTCTTCCCATGTTGCTGCTCACGAGGTTCATCAAGAGCACGGGTATCAAGATGATACTCTCTGGCGAAGGCGCAGACGAAATCTTTGGCGGATATCTGTATTTCCACAAGGCGCCCAACTATGAGCAGTTCCACCAGGAGCTGGTGAAGCGTGTGCAGCAATTGCATCTCTCAGATTGCTTGCGTGCCAACAAAGTGGCCATGGCCAAGGGCGTGGAGTTGCGAGTGCCTTTCCTGGACACGTCGTTTGTCAACTATGTGATGAACATACGGCCGGAGGATAAAATCCCCGGGCCACTAAATGCATTTAAGAGCGAACAGAAGTCGCGACTGGAGAAGTTTGTGCTGCGCGCTGCGTTTGCTGATGGTTATTTGCCCGACTCGGTGCTGTGGCGTCAGAAGGAACAGTTCTCCGATGGCGTTGGCTACGACTGGATCGATAGCATTCGACGGGTGGCCACCAGTCATGTGACGGACGAGGAGTTTGCCCAGGCATCGGAGAGATTCCCCTTCAACACACCGAGCACAAAGGAAGCGTTCTACTATCGCTGCATCTTCGAGCAACAGTTTCCAGGCGATTCTGCGGCACGAACTGTGGTTAGGTGGGTCCCACGTCTCGATTGGGGCTGTCCCGAGGATCCGTCGGGTCGTGCACAGGCCGTGCATCAGATTAATAAAGACTGATTAGCTAAGTATGAGTAAATTGTTCTAGATTTACCGCATTAAATTCACTTGAGTACAAATATGCACACAATATACGTTATACTTTGTTATATTAATTTCGCAATAAATCTGTCAACGTTGGCACAACTGCTAAACAAACATTAAATTGTTTATCAAGATAAATAAATACGTACACACATGCAAAGAAATATTTGTAGTTGTGTTAATTCACGTGTCAGCAAATTTGAGTAGCGTTGGGTAAATTCGATATGGTGTGGCGTCTGGCAAGCTAATTAAAGTTGATAAGGTTCCCCATACTTGACAAGCGAAATACAATGAACTATTCCCGAAATTCTTGACCTTCCTGGTAATAATTTATGAGATAAACTTGCTTATCAGTCAACGATTATTAACCTGAAGGGAAACATTTGAAAAAATGTTTAATTTCTGCAATCTTTTTAGTATAAATATTTATACCACAAACAAATTTGATGATATATATTCTGCATAATGAAAAGATTGTCGCTTACTCAGTTACAAAATTATTAAAATTTAATACATATTTAAAAAGTCGCGCATTTTATAATATTACCATACTGCTGGACTAAACTTAGTGGCAGCGCCAGCGTTACTCCTGCAATCGATATAATTGTAGACATTTATCGAGAAGGTTGATAACGATATACAAATTCGATAACAACAATAACACTGTATTTGTTGGTATATTTTTAAGTAAACTGAATTTATTTTGTCAACTATTATTTTAACCTCCTTTGTATAAGTACATTAATATTTTTAAAATTACATTTTAACAAAGTTGCTATTTAACGAAAGTTTGAATAATACAGCGGCAATAAAATTGTTAAAATCAAAACGCGTTACAATTTCAGCCGCGCGTGAATAAAAAAACTGACTCTTTTAATTGTGAAAGTGGTGCGTGCAGTATATTCTTCGGCGTTAAACAAGAGATTTTGTAAATAACATTACAGTCACACTGATCAACAACCGATGAACAAGAAGAAGCGATTTTTTCGCAACGCGCAACAAAATCGGTATTAAATTTAAGTAAAAAGTTGATAAACATTTGTGTAAATCGGCGCAACAAAAAACAATCAGTGCGAATGTGCAACAAAATGTGATGTTTGTCGATTGCAGCCACGGGACGGCTACGCGGCCAAAATTCTTAATGCAAATCTGATGACCCATGAGCAATGAGAAAGAGAGAAAAGGGAGAGCGAGAAGAGAACAAACAGCCAGCAAGCAAGCAGGCAGCGCGTCACTGAAAAAAAAGTTCACAAAATCAGCCAGCAGCAGAGGCAGTAGAAACAGCAGCAGCAGACGAGACTTTGAAGACGTTGGAATTTGTGTTGAACCCGCGGCAGTCGACGGCGCTGCGACTGCGACGGAGACGTCCACCTCCAGCAGTCATCAATAACGGTAGAGCAAGAGAGCGAGAGAGATAAAGAGCGCAGTGATATAGCAACAACAAATGACATTTAATTTGCCAAAGTGAAACTGCGCGCAACAACAACAACAAATACAAATAAAGAAGTGGGTGAGAAGAGGGGCAAGCAAGCAAAACTGTGATCTCTCGTGTCTGTCTGGCAATTGTTCAATTGGCTGTGCTCAAAACGACATAGAATTTATTAAATACGCGTATTTGTGTGCGTTGCAAATTGTTTGTTAAACTTACCAACTGGAAAATCAATTCTTAATATCGGCCAAGAGGCCAACAAGCAGCAGCAGTTGTGTTGTTGCTCTGCTCCGCTCTGCTCTGGCGTCAGACCCAACCCAAAACAATAAATTGAGCGTAAAGAAAAATAAGCAAGAGAGGGAGCCGACGAAGAAAAAGAAGCAGCAGCAGCAGCCGGATTTGCAAATAAAGTGAGTAGAGAGTATTTATTTTGAGTGTATGTGTGTGAGTGTGCGTATCTGTGAGCGTGTTAAAAAAAGATCATGCAACTATTTGGCCAAGACACGCATTCGCAAAAGTCGCCTCCGCTTCCGTCTTGATTTTCCTTTTTGTTTTTATATATTTATTTTCATGTGACATTTAAATTTGACAAATTTACGCGGCGGCAGCGCAGTCAACACATTTAGTCCAATTGGACAGAGTATGTGAGAGAGTAAGAGAGCAGCAGCTGTTTTAAAAACGAACATTTTAATCAATTGCCCATATCTTATCGTATAGTTAAAAAAAGTAAAGAGTTAAAACTCGACGAGTTACGAAAGCTTCGCATAGCGCTTTGTAATTTTTCTTGCCTTGCTGTGGTGCTGCTTCTCATGTTGTTGTTTTTTATTATTATAAATAGAAAATTGCGTATGCAATGCTAATTTGTTGCTTGTTCGCTCAATGCTCTCTCTCTGTCTCTATCTCTCTCGTCAGCGCTGAAATGAGCAAACAAGTCGCTGTTGTTGCTTAGTAATTGTATACATACTCTTCACCTCTTCTTCCTCTTCGCTGTTGTCATATTATCTCATTCAGCCATTTCCATAAATATGTGTTATTTTTTCGTTTTTGTTGCCTTCTCGTTTTTATTATTTTATTTCGTTGGTCCGACGACGTCAGCGTTGTTGTGTTTGCGCTGCGCTGCCGACGTTCTCTCCATAGACGGCTTGACGTCGACGTCAACTGCGACGCTGACGCTGACGTCGTTCACCGTTTATGTCGCTGCTCGTTTAGCCGAAAACGTAATAAGAGACATACACAGAGTAAGACACAAACCTAAACACAACACGTTGACTGCCTTTTAACAGGCTGCCACCCAACACCACCCACTGCAACACTCCACTCCTGGACGCCGTCGTCACGCTCATCGCGGTGAGATGATTCATTTTTGTGTGCACGACGTAACAACGCCCCGCACATCAAGTCCCGTCCTTTACTCCATCCCCCATCAGACAGCCATTCCAACACACAGCCCACAGCCATCTGTCCATGCCCATCCCCACCCGCATAGCCATTCACCTACTTTTTCACAGCCCAAACACTGACTTCATATTCACTCCCCACACACAAGCAAACAAACATCGCACGCACGCATACATCGATACGCACTCCAATACACACACACGCGCGCATGCATAAACACAGAAATTGTTGCGACTGTTGCTTTTGCTTCTTCTTCGTTTTGCGATAGCGTCTGCGGGTTGCTGCTTCTTCTTACATTTTTGTACTGCGCGCACGCAGTTTGAAATGAGCGCGTAATTTGAAAAAGTATATTTTGTAAAATGAAAATACTGTATAAATTCCATCATGTCTCATTTTCCACTCGTAGTCTTTGTTATTTTGCATAATGTATGCACTTGAGAGATAAATTCAGTTTTGCTGCATCTCCGACACAAACCAATCTATAGTGACCTGCATTTTTGGCAAACTGCTGCTGCCCATAAATATTTAATATAATTTGCAAAAGCGACGACGAACTAAAATCAATTTTTCCTCTCCATTCACTTTTATTGCAGCTGCAACTATACAACACAAACAACAAGAAGAACACTATCCATTCGTGTGTGAAGCAAACAGAGACACTCATACAGCATGGCGTATCGCAAGCCAAGCGATTTGGATGGCTTCATTCAACAGATGCCCAAGGCGGATATGCGCGTCAAGGTGCAATTGGCTGAGGATCTGGTGACATTCCTAAGTGACGACACCAATTCAATTGTGTGCACTGACATGGGCTTCCTCATTGATAACCTGATGCCTTGGCTGACAGGCAGCCACTTTAAAATCGCACAAAAGTCTCTCGAGGCCTTCTCGGAGCTGATCAAGCGACTGGGCAGCGATTTCAATGCCTACACAGCGACAGTGTTGCCCCATGTCATTGATCGCTTGGGCGATAGTCGCGACACAGTGCGCGAGAAGGCCCAGCTACTGTTGCGTGATCTAATGGAGCACAAAGTGCAAACACCACAGACGTTAATCGACAAACTGGCTGCGAGTTGCTTTAAGCACAAGAATGCCAAGGTACGCGAAGAGTTTCTCCAGACAATTGTGAATGCTCTGCACGAATATGGCACCCAGCAGTTAAGTGTCCGAGTCTACATAGCACCAGTGTGCGCGCTGCTCGGTGATCCCACGGTGAATGTGCGCGAATCTGCCATACAGACGCTGGTGGAGATCTACAAACATGTGGGCGATCGTCTGAGGCCAGATCTAAGGCGTATGGATGACATGCCCGCTTCCAAGTTGGCGCTGCTGGAGCAAAAGTTCGATCAAGTGAAAGTCGAAGGCTTATTGCTGCCATCGGCGTTGCGCAGCTCCAATGGCAACGGCATGGATGAGGCGGACAACATTGGGGTGCGTGAGCGTCCCACAAAGATTGTGAAGCGTCCACTGCACTCGGCGCTAATGCGACCGAAGCCAAGTCAAAACGAGGTCGCTGCTGGCGATGCGGGCGCCGTGACTATGGAGATCTTTGAGGCCAGCTTCGAGCAAGTGCCACAATTGAATATATTCAATTCCAAGGACATGGACGACAACTACAAGCAGATACTGTTGGTCATCAGCGACAAGACAATGGACTGGGAGAAGCGTGTGGATGCCCTGAAGAAGATCCGTGCACTGCTGATGCTCAATTATCATGCGCAGCCGCAATTTCAGGCTGTGCAGCAAAAGGAGCTATCGATCAGTTTCCTCGACATACTGAAGGAGGAGTTGCGCTCGCAGGTGATACGCGAGGCGTGCATCACCATCGCATACATGTCGAAGACGCTGCGCAACAAACTGGACGTCTTCTGCTGGAGCATACTGGAGCAATTGATACAGCTGATACAGAACTCGGCCAAGGTGATTGCATCCGCCTCGACGCTGGCCCTCAAGTATATTATCAAATATACGCATGCGCCCAAGCTGCTAAAGATCTACACGGACACGCTGCAGCAGTCCAAGTCGAAGGACATACGCGCCTCGCTCTGTGAACTGATGGTGCTGCTCTTCGAGGAGTGGCAAACGAAGGCACTCGAACGCCATGCTCTGGTATTGCGCGACACGCTCAAGAAGTCCATTGGCGATGCCGACAGCGATGCACGGCGATATTCGCGCCTGGCGTATTGGGCATTCCGTCGCCACTTTCCCGACCTGGCCGATCAAATCTACGGCACCCTCGACATTAATGCGCAGCGTGCGCTCGAGCGAGAGCGCGATGGTGGCACCGCCAATGGCAGTCAGCAATCGCTGGAGACGCGACGCACGGTGGCGCCGACACGCATTGGACGCACACCTGGCACACTGCAGAAGCCCTCGGCAAGCATGCGCTCCATCTCGGCGGTGGACACGGCGGCGGCGCAACGCGCCAAGGCGCGTGCTCAATACACGCTCTATTCACGTCAGAAGAAACCGTTGGTGCCCAGCAACTCTGTGAATACGGCGACGGGTGCAGCAGGCGGTGGAGCAGGAGGAGTTGGCAGCGGTTCGTTGCCACGGCCACGTCTCAATTCCAGCAGCAACAGCGGCTCACATCACACAGTCTCGCCGGGCACCGTGACGCCAACGCCACGTGTGGGACGGTCGCGCGCTGGAGTCTCGCAATCGCAGCCCGGTTCACGTTCCACCTCACCCAGCACCAAGCTGAGAGATCACTACGGCATGGGCAGCTATTATCGCGGTGGCGCCACCGGTGCCATACCCAAGAAGGCCTCCGGCATTCCGCGCAGCACGGCCAGCTCCCGGGAGACGAGTCCCAATCGCTCGGGTGCCGGCGGCGGTCTGATGAAGCGCAGCATGTACTCGACGGGATCGGGCGCGAGACGCACACCGGAGCGCAACAATCCCTTGCGTCCCACAGCTGCTGCTCGCCTACTGGCGCAATCCCGTGAAGCGGAACTGACGCTGGGCAACAACATAGAGACACCCGACTATGTGTCGGGTGATTTTTTGCGCACCGGAGGCATGCGCATTGGCCGCAAGCTCCTGGGTCGCGATGAGTCCGACGACATTGATTCGGAGGCGAGTTCGGTGTGCTCGGAACGTTCGTTCGACTCGAGCTATACGCGCGGCAACAATTCCAATTCGAATTACTCGCTGAGCGGCTCACGGAATCGCCTCGATTGGAGCAGTCAGCGGGCACCGTTCGAGGACATTGAGACAATTATTCAGTATTGCGCCTCGACGCATTGGTCGGAGCGCAAGGATGGGCTGATCAGTTTGACGCAGTATCTGGCCGATGGCAAGGAGTTGACGCCACAGCAGCTGCAGTGTGTCCTGGACATGTTTCGCAAAATGTTTATGGATAACCACACTAAAGTCTACTCTCTGTTTCTAGATACAGTCACCGAACTGATTCTGGTGCATGCACCCGAGCTGCACGATTGGTTGTTCATATTGTTGACCAGGTTGTTCAACAAACTGGGCACCGATCTGCTCAATTCGATGCACAGCAAGATCTGGAAGACGTTGGTGGTGGTACACGAGTATTTTCCGACACAGCTGCAACTCAAGGAGCTGTTTCGCATCATTTCGGACAACACACAGACGCCCACAACCAAAACACGCATCGCCATCGTACGCTTCCTCACCGATCTGGCCAACACGTACTGCAAGAGCAGCGATTTCCCCAGCGATCAGAATCAAAACTGTGAACGCACCGTGCTGAAACTGGCGCAGATGTCGGGTGATACGAAATCTATGGAGTTGCGCCAACAAGCGCGCGCCTGCTTGGTGGCTCTCTACAATCTGAATACGCCACAGATGACCAAGTTCTTGGCCGCGTTGCCCAAGGGATATCAGGATACAGCGCGGCTCTGCATACAGTCAACCATGCGACGACAGAGCAGCGGCGCGAACTCGCCGAGCAGCTCGCCGTTGAGCAGCAGCAGCCCGAAGCCGTTGCAGAGTCCCAGCGTTGGACCGTTTGCATCGCTCAACATGGATCTGAAGTCTAGTCCACGATCGCGTCAGTCGTCGGTGGAGCAGGAGTTGATGCTCGGCTGCTCCGACCTGGACGTGAAGCACAACATACAAAAGACATCCGAGGAGATACGCAACTGTTTCTCCGGTGGCCAATATCATTCGCTGGCGCCCAATGGCTACAACGGTCATCACTTGCAATACTCGATTGAGCAGCAGCTGAAGCGTGAACATCTAGAGCTGACAGCGCAGCAGGACTCGCTGTCATCCAACTCGAAAACACAATCGTCGGCCAACACCACGCAATCGAATACCCCGGAATCGGCCACCATGCGTCTGGATGTCGCAGCGCCATCGCAACCTGCCGTCAAGATAACCATCGATGTGGCAGAGAACGGTGAACTGATATTACCCAGCAATCTGCACGAGAGCGAGGTGATTCGTGTGGCGCTGACGCTCAACAAAGAGATGCCCGTGGAGCAGCTGCAGACGTCGCTCACGAATCTGGGCATCTGCATACGCAGCGGCAACTGTGAGCTGCCCAACAAGCACTTCAAGTCGATCATGCGGATGCTGCTCAACATGCTGGAGGCGGAGCATACGGATGTGCTAATCGCTGGACTGCACGTGCTGAGCAAGATTGTGCGCAGCGAGAAGATGCGTCACAATTGGCTCAACTTCCTCGAGCTCATACTGCTGAAGATCATCAATTGCTATCAGCACAGCAAGGAGGCGTTACGTGAGATCGACACAATGATACAGCGCATAGCGCCAGCTCTGCCCCTCGATTTGACGATCAACATTGTGAATCCGGTGATAGCAACGGGCACGTTTCCCGAGAATATGTGCGCCATCAAGATACTGCTCGAGGTGACCGAGCATCATGGCTCCGAGATCACGGATGCCCATCTGGATATGGTGTTCCAGAATCTGGCACGCTCCGCGGATGATTCGCAATCGATGGTACGCAAGGCGGCCGTCTTTTGCATTGTCAAGCTGTACATTGTGCTCGGCGAGGATAAGCTGAAGCCGAAGCTGGCGCTGATGAATCCCAGCAAGGTGCGACTGCTGAACGTGTACATTGATAAGCAGCGCAATCCGAGCACTTCGGGTGGGGGGATCCACAAAGAATTCGTCGGCTGCGTCCTCCTCATGATTGAGAGTAACCACCACCACAGGCACATCCGCACACACATACACACAAAGGTCACCCACGCGCTCACACACACAGACACACAAAGACACAGACGTGGCGCCGTCTTTTAACTTATGCAAAAAGTGAGAAAAAAATATAACAAAAAAAAGCGAAATAAAAAAAAAACAAATTGATGATATATAACGATAAATCATACTAATTATTTATAAAAACAAAAAAAAACACACACACATCTAATTACTTATTAATTATGAATCAAATATTGATCGACGATAAAAAAAAAAAAGAAACGATGATTGTTAACGATCACGATCAAAATCAATAATTGTGTAATTGTTTATTATTAATAAACGTAAAAAATTGAAAAACAAATAATAAAAAAAAGAAACCGATTGCATAAACAGAACTCCCTATAAAATGTAATTGTAGCGACAGGAACAGAACAAACTATTTATATACGACATTTAACTAAACAACAAATTGTATCAGAAACAAACTTGTAGCCAACTCTATAAGCCTTTCTCCTTCCTCCCCCACTATACAAAACAAAAACCCAGAAGGAATCGACTTTCTGCACCCAATTGTAACTGTAACTCTATTAATTTCTTCACTATATCGTTTCTTATATAAATAATAGTCACTAAACAATTTAATTTTCCTTTAGTTGATAAGTCTCACTCACTATGCAAAGCGAACCTTTTCTATATTGTACTTGTAACTATTGAAACTATTAATTTAAATGTTGTCCTGCCGGATTCCGTTTTTGATTTCCGCTCAACTAAATGCTAATTATTATAATTACACCGATTTCTGCTGTTTTTACAACTGAACTATTTTTGTAATTAATTTAAAAACAAACAAACAAAACAAAAAACAATAATTAAAACACGTTTAGGTTATGTAATAATATTTATAAATTAATTAAATGAATAAAACAGTTAAACAAAAATAATAAAAAGAACAAAAAAAACAACATAATAAATAAAAATCAGACGCTCCCAACATATAAACACCATTTTCTGGGTTTTATTTTCGAAAATAAATAAACGCAATTTGTTTATTAACATTTTTGCTATTTTGATTTTCTCTTTTCTGTGTCTTTTATTTTTGTTGATCCATAAAATTTAAACGTTCAAATATTGTTTTTTTTATTATTATTATTTTGTTATTTACACATGAACTTAATCGTAAGCTACATTTAGATTTATTTCTTTTTGTTTGTTTTGTCGTAACTTGGAAATTATTTATCATAAAATGTCAACACTACAAGGTTTTTCGTTTTCTTCTTTTTTTGTTGGTGAGTATTTTATTATTTAACAACTAATTCATTTGGTTTTGACTAAAAAACATTTTTGAATGTTGCTCGATGTGTTTGGGTTTTTTAAATATTATTTTTTAGTTTGATTTGTGAATTTTTTGGGCCCATTTGAAACCTGAACTGGTTGTTATACAATGTAAATGATAATTTATATTTAAAATTGTATTTTTATTTTCGTTTTTTTTTTTGTTTTTTATTAGTTTGTATTGCATCAGAAAATGAAACTAAATTAAGGCACTTAAATCGAAATCGAAAAAATGAATTTAAAAAAGTACGTGAATAGTAAATGAATAAATTGTTAGAAATAAATTTTTGGACAAGTACAAATTAGTGCGGTGGTTTTTTGTTAGTGTATGTAATCTAAAATACAATACAATACATAAAATATATCTCTAAATATAGATATATATATATATATTTGTAGGCTTACACGTACTCGTAAAACTTAGTGCTTTGCTTTAACTATTTTGGTAATCGAATCGAAATGACACACACACGTACGTTTAGTATTTGTTGTTGTATATGGTATATGTATATATATATATATATAACTAAATCGTAAACTTTATAAACTGTGTTCTTGAATTAAAAGTTATTTTCAATGGCACATCTTTTTTGCTAATTATAATTTATAGATCTCTTATTTGGGCTACATTTTTACATACAATACATATATGGTAGAAGTAAGTACATCATACAATATATATAGATTTCAAAGAGATATCGAGAATGCGAGAAAAATGGTGTGTCTACTTAAGATTAGAAACAAATTCGCCAGAGATCTTCTGTTCAATAATTGGTTTAAAAATACTCGCGACTCTTGGTTCAAACTTGGCTCAAAACTTTCTTTCTTTGGTTTGGTAGACTCTTTTCGACTTACTACACGAAAAAATGCATTGCTCTACGAGTATGTACAGTGGGACAAAAGTTTCAACATCAGCATACAATTATGTTTTCAGCTTTTAAAACTTCTTCTCAATTTCGGTTTTAAAACATTCAACTACTTAAGACTTACGATTATTTTACATTTTGGCCTGGTTTTCTGTATTTTTGGTTTTATTAAATTTTGAACGCAATCAATGACAGCAATGCCCCATAAAATACTTAACAAACATCTGGTGAGCATTGCCGAATTTTGACCGAAAAAGGCACACACAGAGAGAATTTCCAAATGACAAACGACAAGGACACCAAAACAATATACAATACATATTTTTAGTATTGTACAATGTAATCTAATGTTATGTATGCCTGTAAATATCCTTCATTACAGGCCAACTCTACTCTACTTCTTTAATAGCCATTGCAACGTATTTCGCCGTAACGTGATCTGTTTGCACTGTAGGCTGCATAGCCATATCGCTCATACGCCGCATAGTCCGGATATGGATAACCCTGGCCACGCATTCGATTGCGTGCCAAATGCTGACTCTGCTGGTAGGCCATGTTGTGCTGCTCCTCATATGGCCAATAGCCATGCATGCCACCAACTCCAACTCCAGTTGCAGCTGCTCCATTCATTGGTGCATCGTAGTAACCGTTGGAAGTCGCATATCCACCATTGCTGTAGGCATACTCCTCGACCAGACGCTCGACGAGACTCTCGGGTGTCTGCAGAAAACGCTCCGAGAAGCGTCCGATTTCGGTGGAACCAAATGCCTGCAAGAAGCCAGGCAGCGGCTTAATGTCCTGCAAAGCAATGGGAGTAAATGTTTTATTAATGTGTAAAAAAGCGAAACAAATAAATTGATATTAAAGTTTAATATAAGAATAGATTGAGCTACCAAATTTGAAATTATCACAATGTTTTCTTTAATATGCAATATTCATTAAAGAGTCAAAAGTGTGAAGAGTAATTTTTTTTGCTTATTAATATAGCAAAGAAAATTATGAAGCCACAATTTTAAGAAGATTCCTATAAAGATGTGCTGCACAAATTTTGGACATTATTATTACATCTTTTATTTTGGTATTAACGTCTCAGAATTTAACTTTATTTATCTAATTTATTATTGTATGGGAAACCTAGTGCAAAAAAAAATGTAGGCTTCATTAGAGAATTTATTATCCATTAATATCTATAGCAAGATCTTCTTCAAACTTTAATAAAGCAAATTTTAGAATACATTTTAAAATAATATTTTAGCATAGAAAATATCACGTACTATTCTAATGAAATATAAATTCTATTATTGATAAATATAATGGAATTAAGTGACTAGAAACTTATGGTGATTAATATTGTGCTTTTTTTGGTATTAACGTCGCAGAATTTAATTTTATTTATTTAATTTATTATTGTATGGGAAACCTAGGGCAAAAAAAATGTAGGCTTCATTAGAGAATTTATTATCCATTAATATCTATGGAAAGATCTTCAAACTTTAATAAAGCAAATTTTAGAATACATTTTGAAATAATATTTTAGCATAGAATATATCAAGTACTATTCTAATGAAATATAAATTCTAATTAATTAACCTGGTGTTAAAGGGAATGACTTCATTTCAGAATTCTTTTGATTTAATGAAAGATAATTTTAAATGTTAATAGAGTAAATTTTGTAGCATAGAAAATCTCAAGTATAATCGTCATGGAATATATAGTAAATTCAAATTAATTTTAGTTATTTTATATTAAAGCCTGGTTTTTAACTTGAAAACTAAATTTTTATTAATATAACTTAAAATGGAAAAAAGGAATAATACTGATGGATTATTTCAAACATTAATACAGCAAAGGTTAGAATTATGTTTAAATTAATATTTCAGCATGGAAATTTAAGGTTCGCATCCAAAATGACTAGAATATATTCTAAAATTAATTTCGTATTAATATTTATGACAAAGAACTTTAATAATTAATGCACTGAAGAAACCAGCTCGAAATGAGACTCTACTCTAATTAATCTTGAATCGATATTAAAGCACAGATAATAGTTAGCTGTAGTTGGATGTTATTTTGCTCACCCTTATTTGTTCGCGCACTGTGGATTCTGTGGCATCCACATGGTCCGCATCAGCTTCCTTTTTGCTCGATTTGCGTTTTGATTTCTTGCTCGGTATGAGATCGCATTCAATGATACGATTGTTGCCACTGTTGTTGCTGTTGTTGTTGCAATTGCTGCTGTGGCGATTTTTGGCATGTCGTTTGCTGTTGCCGCTGAGATGCTGCTGCTGTGGCTGATGATGATGATGTTGCTGTTGCAGCTGCTGCTGCTGTTGTAGTTGCAACAGTGGCGCCAAGGCAGGTGGCACAGTGGGCGGCGCTGATGACGCGGATAGACCAAAGCCAACTGGCGAATTCTGTGGCGCGGGCGGAGTGCGCGGTCTTCGCGGCGTTGGACTCCAATTGTGCGATGTGGCTGTTGATGACGCCTGCTGCTGCTGCTGTTGCAAGTTGAACAGAAAATCGATTTAGTTTTCAGTTGCAGAGAAAAATGGAATGAAAGAAAAAAGTTGTTACGCTCAAGTGGCAAGTGGCGTGGCACTTGAAACTTGCCGTGTGCCCAGTTTGCCAGGCTGCGGAAGCAGCAGCAGCAGCGGCGCGTGCTCGCAGCTCATGTTGCCAAGCGACCAAGCAACCCTATTAAGGGCTCCTGGTGCTTCCCTACACTTATCACCCATCACCCATCCCCTCATCCCCTAACAAAAAGCTTCCCGCCACTCAACGCAACTCGGCAGCCGCATTGAAGTTCAGCGCAAGTCCCCCAAAAATCAATAGGCGCTCCTGTGAATGCGACTGCGATTGTGACACCCTGTAAAAAAGGCTTCCGGCAAAGAGAGAGAGTGTCAAGTCTCTCTCTTTGTAGTACCTCTCTCCCACTGTCTCTATCTCTCTCTGTCTCTCTAGTTTGTGGCTGCCTAGAAAGCCGGTCGATGGAGCTAAACGCATTTCGCTTTTGCTCTGCTCTTTTTTTTGTTCTGCTGTTATGTTGTGTTGTGTGTTTGTTGTCTGTCACTTGCCACTTGCCACTGCTGCTGCTGCTGCTGTGGCATCATTGTCTTCTTCTGCTGTCATTATCAGTCTATCGTTTATGGATGCTTTGGCCTAATTCAGAGCTCTCTCTCTCTCTCTCACCTGGCTGTCGCTTAATTAGCGACACAGAGCATTTAATGCCCCGCTGGTTGCAGTTTTAATTTGTAATCTGCAGCGTCACTTACTCCATGCTCAGCTGCATCCTCGTTTATTTGATTAGTCGCTGGTTGTTGTTGTTGTTGCTCGGCAATATCCTGTGGCGGTAATTTTGTCGCCGTCGTTGGCGTTGGCGTTGCCTCCTTGTTGGGCTTCGCCAAATTGATTTCCGCACGCCTCACAACTTCCGACTGCGCCTCGTCTGTTGCCGTCGTCGCCTCCGCTTCAATCGTGGTTGCTGCTGCTGCTTCTGCTGCCTCTGCTGTTGCTGTTGTTGCCGCCTTATCAATATCATTCACACTGCTCGTAGGCGACGTCGACGTCGCTGCCGTCGCGCTTATGTCATCTGGAAAATTGGCGAGAAAAAAGGCGCCCAAGCGCAAAGAAAATCAATAAAGATTTTTGTCTTTTTTTTTGCCATATACAAAATATATACAAACATTTTTTTTTTATTATTCTTATTTTGTCAGGCTAGAGCAGGCGTTGGGTAATTACTTTGTCATGCGTGCAGACGGCCATCAAGGGTTAAAAAGTCGAGTCAGGTTTTTGACCAAACTTCTCCTGCCGCCCATTTTCCTCTCGATTTCCTTTCATTTTTAGTATTTTTTGCACACACGCTTATCAAATTTCTGGGGTTGGCAAAGAGAGCGCGCCACCAAAAAAGAGCGCAAGCGAGAGAGAGAGCGAGCCAAGCACACCAACATGCACTTGTTGAACGTTTTCAGCACACACTCACACACATTCCCTCAAACGCACAAACTTGCAGAGCAAAAAAAAAAGAAAAAGAGAGAGTAAAAAAAGAAACGGTAAACGACAGCGCATGCGAGTGAGCTTGCAATGTTTACGTATTTTTGTTGTGACCGTCGTTGTTGTTGTCGTTGTCTTTGTTGTTGCGCGATATTTGACTTGGGCTCGTTTCTGTTATTCTTGTGTCATTCGCGACAAACAAATCAATTATTCACAATGCCTGACTGATAGCTGACGTTGTCAATATTATTTAATTTATTGATTGATCTGCTTGTTGAGCTGTTAACTTTAATTACAGCAAAGAGCTCGAGATGTGGGGGAAAGAGGATTTGCTATTTAAGTTAATTGATCGTAACAGTAAAATGCAAAGAATTTTAAAATAAGAGAAAAAGGTTTAAAGAATAAATAAATAATGTAGTTTTTGATCTCTTTATGTTTTTATTAATATAACAATAATGCTAAAGAAATACAATTTTTGTAATTAAATTTTGATTCCAAAAATTAAATTCCTTAATTTCTGATTCTATTTAAGCAGAAAAGCTTAGAGCTTTCTCAATATAAATACACAAATAAAATGATAAAAAAATTTAAATAAATAGAAAGATAAAATCATCTTCTACGACAAAATTTGGCACTTATCTTCAATAATAAAAAATTAAAATAAATACTCTTATTTGTAACATCATCTTCTACAAAGTTGGCACTTATCTATAATGTGCACTTAAATTCAAATTGGTAAAAATCATCTTTTACAAAAAAAGTTGGCACTTATCTGCAAATGGGCAATTAAATTAAAAATGGTTGACAGCAATTGTAAATTGTCAAATAAAAGAATTAAATATTAAATAAGTACACATATTTGTAACTTCAAGTGTTCTCAATAAAGTAACAAAACAAATTACAATACAATTACGATAATTGCAAAGTCATTTTCTTCAAAAAAAAGTTGGCACTTATCTGCAATGTGCAGTTAAATTAAAGTTCGTAGCCAGCATTAGTTAATTAAACAAAGCTAACTCCTTATTAAATGTACGTTTAGAACAAAAATTGAAGGCCACTTTTGATTGTTTTTATTTTAATGTGTGCACTTATCTTGTACATTGCAATTATCAAAATTATACTTCTTAAACAGCGCAATGTGCCCTTATGTTGAATTTGTAAACTTATTACCAATTTTGACTTTTTATCTTTTAATTTGGGCAAATAACTTGAATATGCAATTAAATGAAAATCTATGTACTAGGTTCATTATTGACATTATTGCATTTATCTTTAAATCCTTAATCCTTAGCTTGAGCTGTCAACTTTAGCTGCAATTGCTTTGACTTACAGGTGTTTTGTTTTTTTGTTGCGTCACTTGTCGATTCGTCATAATGTTGTAGTACATTGATTTTTGCGTCAATATTGTTGGATAGCTGTTGGATGGTTGGTTGGTTCGTTGGTTGGCTAGCTGGTTGGTTGGTTCAACAACGACACACAAATATTGCAAGCAGCGAGTACTCCAGGGTGACTCTTCAGTGTGTTCAGTGTGTGTTGGGCAAACATAGTAGATAGAGCTCAGCTCAGCTACTACCCACCACATTGCGTTGTAAAGTTCATTTACATGCTTTGCTCTGATGACATTCCACACACACACACTTAAACACACACATACTCAACTTAAACACCCCGTCGAGTGTGTGTGTGTGTGTGTATAAGTCGAGAGCCCATTGATAAGAGGACGGCACATTGCCCACAAGTCTCGTTTACATTACGAAATATTTAGAAAAGCTGTCATATGTTGGCATTGCCAACGAGGGATGGCAATGGAGTGAGTGTGTGTGAGTGAGTGTATGTGTATGTGTGTGTGTGTGTGTGGCGCTCACAATTTACACCTTCCATTCCCAGCGGAAGCTCTGCTTCGCTCTGCCTCTGCTTCTTCTCTCTGTTCTGTGTGGGAGTTTTAGTCTCTCGGCTTTGGCGCGACATCAAAAAAGGTAACTTATTGATTCGCACACACTCCTTCAGCCTTCGACCGCCCCGTCCCAAAAATGTGTAAAAAGTGAAATCTGAAAAGGAACTCATCAGAAAGCAAAACTCGCAGCTCCAAACGCGCTCGACTGAGCTGCTGAGACTTCCCGCCTGCCTCCGTTTGCGTGCCTAAATAGACAGCTAATTTTCAAGTCCTTTAAAGCAACATGACGTAGGCTCGTCACAGCAACGCCAACAGCAATCCATCCACCCACGCCCACACACACACACTCACACACACAACCGCCCACGTTTGGGGCTTGGGCTGCTAAGTCAGGTCGACAGGAAGCGGAAGCATTTCAGCAGTTAACCAACGCTGATTGGTTGAGTGTTTGCAAAATGTCGACTCCTCGAAGCTCGACTGCTCTGCTCGGTCTGCCCAGTTTGCCGAGTTTTCCCGGTTTGTTGGTTTGTCGCTGCTTGCAAATAGCTGAAACGCCTGACAGACAGCCGCTTGTCAGAGACGCCGACGAGAACGACGACGACGACGGCGTTGATGGCGACTCAAATGGACAGTCTTTGCATTCATTTGCATGCAAAATCAAGCATACGCAATGAGGTACATGCCAAGCGCTCCCCTTTGGCTACAGTGGTATGTGAGAATTGATCAGCCACAACGATGGAAATCGAGAAGTAAACAGCATTGACGGAGACCCCGAGGCTACAGCACATCATTTATTAATTGCATTAATCAGGTGCCTTGCACTTGATTAATGAGTTAAATCAAAGGTTAAGGACACTTGATGGAGCCATCTGAATAATAAATGCCTTAGCTATATGTATTATGAATGACAAATTAACAACATTGTATGCTTGACCTAAAACAATAGGAAATTATGAGTTAACTTTCATAATAACATAAATAACTAACTTCGATTTCTAAAAAAAGAAATGGTTCAAAGTGGACCCAAAATTTTATTATATAGGATAAGTAAAATGCTTTTTGACATTTTCTATTTAAACAGAAGTTACCAATTAAAAAAAACACTAAAAATATGAATTTGATTTTAATTAAATTTGTTGCATATTTGCAAATTCAACATTCAAATAAATTTGAATTAAAAATTTGTTAAATATAAGTGAAAATATATAAGACTTTAAATGAACTAAAAATATAAATGTTTATGTTAACTATTTTCTTCAACAATACAAGTTTTATTCTGTTGATTAAAAAAAGGAAAAATTAACCCACAATTTAAGGAAAAGTTAACATACTGTATGCGAAAAATTGTTAATGCTTTAACAACAACTGATATTTTAAATAAATGTTTACATCAATTGACATGTTATGTGAATGCTAACACTATGAACTAATATGTTACGTCACTGTTAACATTCTCAACCCTTTTAGTAAGCCACTGATAAGGTAAATATGTATAACGTAAATGTTAGTGTAAATAATGCTAACATTATGAAGTGTTGTGGAAAGTCTGTGTTAAAGGTAAATATAAAGTAAGTACAATATGTTCATATTATAAACTAATATTATATGTTATTTTATGTTAACATTATAAACTGTTATAGCAAGCCACTTTTAAGGTAAGGATATGTTATGTCAATGTTAACATAAAGAACTGTTATATTAAGTTACTGTTAAAGTCAATTCAACATTAATGCTTGAGCTGCCATTTTCGTTGCCTTTGGTTCCACTGTGCCAAAAGTCAGTTGCCCACTTAGGAGTGCTGCCTTTGCTGCTTGGTGCTTTGAGTCCCCAACCCTATACTCCGCTCCACATCGGGGCATTCATACTTGTTACATAATCCAGCCTGACATATGTTTGCATAAATTGCGAATAACTCCCCCTCCCAACGATCCATCGACCCATCATCCGCCCTTCGTTCGCATAATTGTGAATTAAATAGAGTGTAATGCAAATGGCGACAAAACTTACCGGATGATGACGATACGCTGCCTGGCTTCGGCTCCTCCGTCTCCTGCTGTTGTTGAGGTTGATGTTGCTGCTGATGTTGTTGTTGCTGTTGCTGCTGCTGTTGTTGCTGTTGTTGCTGCTCTTCGTCGTAGTCTCTGCCATCGGCGGGACAATGATAGGAGACACAGGAAGCGGACTCCACGGACATGTTGACAGGATACTCGCCGCTGTAGACGGGCGTGCTTTGGCTGCTGTCGCTGCGAGCACGTGTGCTGCAATTGCTGATGCCGCTGTCGGTGCCCGTGGCACTTATCAACGGCGGCGATGTAGTTAAGCGTTGCGTGGGCGACGCCGCTTCCGCTTCGTGCTCTAGCTTCAGCTCAGGCAGCGTTTCCTCCACCTTCGGCAACTGTTGCTGCTGCTGCTGTTGCTGCTGATCCGTGAAACTGTTGCGCATTGGCTCGAGATAATTTGGCGGCAAGACGGTGCGATTCGGTGCTGGCGTTGTGGAGCGTCCAGGCGGCGCATAGTGTGTGCTTGAGCTCTGATAGGCGGTAAAGCCACGTGACTGTCCGTAGGAGGAAGCACTGTATAAAGCAGGCGGCGGCTGCTCATAGCTGCTGTTGCTTGCTGGGTGTTGATAGGCATGATGTGGCAGCGATTGCTGAAGGTGATGAGGATGTTGCTGCTGCTGTGGCTGTGGATGGGAACGCGGTGGATAGTGCAGCACGCTGGAGGGTATCAGCTGCTGGCCAGCTGGCGTAAACATGCCCGGATGATGATGAGACGGTTGCTGATGCGGCTGCTGGTGAAGCGGATGCGAATGCGAATGCGGTGGCTGACTGTAGTGTGGGGAAGCGTAGGGCGCATAGCGATAATAGTTGGGCATGTAAGAAGCACTGCCGCCTGCAGCATAGCCATAGCCATAGGGACTGCTGTTGTAGGGACCGCTGCCGACGGGAGCGTAGGGTGCATTGCGATAGCCCGGCGGAGCATAGTGTGACATGGCTGCTTGCGCTTGCGCTTGAGCCGGATGCAGTTGCTCGTAGTAGCTGGCGGCGTATCTATCCGACATGTCGTGTCTCTCGTCGTGATCTGAGCTGAGCTTAGCAACTTTCGTGCAATAACAGTAATAACAATGGCAAAGTTGACTGCCCCGTCCGATTCGTTATTCTTGTGGTTGTTGTTGGGCTGGTGTTGGTGTTAGCGGCCATATTGTGTCGTCCAATGGTCAATGGCGAGCGTATCCTCTTACATGTGTCTATTATTGATTTTCCTTTTCCTTCCTTTTTTGTGTTTTTTGTTCTTTTTTGTGCCTTTTGCTGTCTTGCAAATCCTTACGCCCAACCGCCTTTTATTTACGTTGGCAGCAATTTGGTCGCCTACACGCGCAATTGCTCCTTTTTTTTGGCCTTCTTTTGTCCTGCAAGTACACAGAGCTCGTTTTAATATCGAGTGCTAAGTGTGTCGTGCACTTAATGCCTGCATATTTGATATCAAATCGCCAGCTGTGTAGTTCCTAAATACATAAGTCTGGCTATTATTAAAGCCGTGTAATATTCTGCTAAGTGTTAAGATCATGCAATTTACGTTGTCGAACTTTTAATAACTTATTTAAAGGCTGTTGAAAGACATGCAATTCACACACAACTTATGAGAAAATTGCATTTAAAACGAGCGCCGCTAAGTATGCAATGGAATTTTTATGAATGAAAGCAGTGCATTTGAAACCAAATCGTCAACTGAAGATAGATAGGAAGTTGTGCAATTTTTAAAGTCGCAGAATATTGGTTTAAGTATTGAAATCATTAAAATTAGTTCTCCATCTTTTAATATCTTTTTTAAAGACAGTTGAAGTCAAGCAATTCATGCATAAGGCAACAGCAAATTGCATTTAAAGCGATTGCCGCAAAGTATGCAATGGAATTTTTACGAATGAGTGCTTTGCATGTGATACCGAATTGGCAGCTGAAGATAGTTAAATATAAATTATTGAAGTTGCAAAATATTGGCTTATGAGGGCAAACTAAGCATCTTAACCATCAGACTGTTAATATCTAATTTAATGCTGTTCAAGTCAAGCATTTCACACACAACTCAACTGCAAATCGCATTTAAAGCAAATGCCGCAAAGTATGCAATGCAATTTTTATGAATGAATGCATTACATCTACTTCGCTCTCTCTCTCTCTTACTCTAAGCTGAGCTGCTTTTAGGCTAAACGTTTCTAATGCTGTTTTGGTCTTGAGGCTGTCAGAAATGTTGTGAAGCAAATGTGATGCGTTTGTTCAAGATGATGGATGATGGATGATACATGGTTGCAATTTTCGTGGGCTGGCCGAGGGTGTTGAGCGGCGTGTAGTTGTGATGGCTCATAATGAGCCCATCCACAAAATGATGTTTGTTTTGCACTCACGCAATGGCAGCAACAGCCCAAGCCAAGCCACTCAACTTATCGAGCGAGCCTTGCATTGCACTCACACCCACACACACACACACACATGTGCACATGCACATGCAGATGAATGTGTAATAACCACATGCACTCTGGTCACACGCAAACCGTTAATGAGCCACAAAAGTGCACACAGGCAATGAGAGAATGAGAGAGAGAGAGAAAGAGCGTGAGGGATTCAATTGAATGCCGGACCAGGAACCAGAGTCAAAGTCTTGCAGCAGCAGCAGTAACAATGCATAAGTGTGAGTGGGTGTGAGTGTGTGTGGGTGTGAATGTGGGTGTGTTGTGTGCGGGAGCTTGCGCCTGTCGTGTGCCGTTTATTGATTAATAAAAATGGGTTTTGCTTGTACTTTTTTTTTTTGTTTCTTCTTTTTTGTTTTTGCAAAAAATGGGCAAAAAATAACAACAACGCTTGCCGAAGCGATTGATAAGTTGGGAGCGTCGTCAGCAAAGTTTATTGATTGAAGCTGACGCTGACGCTAAAGCTAACGCTAAAGTTCGCTGATGTCCTGCTGCTGCTGCTGCAGAACAAATTAGCAAATTCAGCGACTGAAACAGAGCAGGCAACAGGGGAGCGGCAAAGGTGCGGAGGGGGGAGGTAGGGAATGAAGGCAGCAACTCTATTAGCAGCCACGCGCTGGATAACATAATCAATGTAAATGTAAACACGAGCTGAGCGCAGAGAGCCAAAAAGCTAAACTACCAGAGAGAGCGCAAAGCAAAAGAGAGAGGGCGACTGACAGCAAGATTGAGAGCGGCTGTTGGACCGGCAGAGAGCGAGCTTTTTGTCGCTAAGCAGTCAGAATTGCAAAGGGTTATGCTGAGTGATGATGTTGATGATGATGATGAGTGCGTGTGCAAGGCGCAAATGAATTGAGACCCCAAAAATATGTTTGGGCAAATGCAATCAGGCTCAGGCATTTGAACGTTACACAGCAGCTCTTCTCTTTCGCGCTCTCTCTCTCTCTCTCGCTCATGCATTGCATAGGAAAGCGGAAGTTTTTTTCATTGCTTCTTCTTTTTTTTTGGTGGAGCATGGGGATGCTCCGATGCTACGATGGATGCTGTGTGTATCGCACTGTTTTGGGGGCAGCAACAGCCGCCCAGTTTCAGCGCATATAAATCAATAAAAACACACAGAGCAGCAGTTGAGTTGAGCTGAGTTGAGTTGAGACTGACTCAGAGATGGAGACGAGTCAACTTACAGTGCTTGGGCTGAGCAGCACAGAGCGCAGCTTCATTAATTCTTTCGCTGTGCTCTCTACGTTTTAACAGTTACATTTCGCAGCAGCCGAGTTTCTAGTCTACTACACGCATACATACACATACATGCTAGCCTGTATGTGACATATTGCACACATACATTCATACGCACATGTACATAGTAATTATTACGTTGACGTCGTCGTCGCTGTACATACAAACATCAATACGTCACAATATGCGAGCGCCCTGGCGCACTTGAGCTTGCAAATATTGACAATGCCTGAAAGTATGCTGCAAGTTTTTTTAATGCAATTTTAATTGAGAGCTTCATGCGTATTGCACTCATTTATTTGCTGTGTGTGTGTGTGTGTGTGTTGTTTGATGTAGTTGTTATTCATGTGGATGCTTTGCAATAATTGGGGCAAGTGCGTAAGCTGGCTACGTGTGTGTCATTATAATGGAGTATAGGGATAAAGCGACATTTATTTTTGATTGCCAGTATTCGTAAATATTGAATGAGCATACATTTTTGAAGTGATTATTGTATTTTAAACTACAATATTAAAGGAATTACAAACTTCAAATATTTACCTATAACGTAATGTTAATGTTTTTTAACTTTCTATTTTTCACTGGATTTCTTTTGTAATTTAAGTTAATAAAATAATTCACTTTATAGTTTTTGGTTTTTCACTTTTGCTCGAACATTTCATGGAACTTGCAATCGATTTCAAAAATACCGTTACATTTGCAATGTTGCGCACAAAATTCAAATTCGAATACCTATAGCAAGCACTCACACACACACACACACTCTCATTCACGACACTCTTTGCACTCACGCGCAAAAAATCGAAGAGAGGAGGCTACGCAGCAAACGATCGAAAAGTGCAAAAATCTGTAGACGCACTCACACTCATCACATTCACATTCACAGTCAGTTGAGAGATTCAGAATGGGCAAGTGCCGACTGATTAACCCTTGAATGGAATACAATGAATTACTGCTGTTACTGCGTTACGTATACGCAGCGTGTGCGACGCGCGCCAAAGTCCAACGTAGACTGAAATGCGATACGGCTGGCGCGCTACCATTTATACACCGAGAGCCTCAACGGCGTCGTCGTCGTCGTCGACGTCGTTGTCGCCATCGTCGTTGTACCCCCGAAAATTGTACAAAGAAGAAAAACTGGCAAAAGACGGCGGCGGCGGCGAAACAACAACAGGGGCCAAAACACACCACAACAAGGCGAGCAACACAAAGCAGAGAAGAAGGGCAAAAGAAAACACAGCGAGAACGTCGCTCTGCTGCGCGCTGCACTGGGAACCCAGCGCAAACTATGTGACCCGATTTGATGGGCAACCTGCCCACACACGCGCTGCCATTTCACGAGGCGAGCGCGAGCTTTTGTTGGGTTCACGTTGATGCGATGGCGAGAGAGGGGAGAGAGCGTGCCAAAGAGAGCGCGCGCATTTGGCAATTGCAATGGGGCGGCACACTCTCTATCTCTCTCTCGGTCTTTGCATGGTAAATGTCATTTGTAAATTTCATTTACTTTGCTTACGAATTAGAGCACAAAACAGAAACCGAACAAAAACAGAGAGCCTTGCCAAATGCGAGAGAGTGTGAGAGAGAGTAAAGAGGGAAAGGGAGCGAGAGCGAGTGCGCACAGCAAACAGACAAAGCGCTTGCTGGGGGTTTCCCTGGTTCAGTGCTGGTCATGTTATCAATGGGTATGTATGCGCCTGCTTTATTGATGTGCCCGGATCAACGATACTACAAACTATATATAGCATACATATCAGCGCAGAGTTTACACAGCGATAATTTGTGTTCAGTACATAATAGCTGCTTGACCGATAAGCAAAATCGATAAGCATAAAGTAATCTTCACTATCGCCGCAAAAGTAAACAGTCACACAAATGCACTGACACCTACACACACATACACACACAGACACCCACACATGCATTCAATACGCGCCATTAATATTGATTGAATCTGGGAGAGAGAGCGAAAGAGAGTGTGACAGCAAGAGAGCAGATCCAAAAACTGCGCACATGCTTACACTCTCTTTTACCGTTTTTGCGCTTTCTCTCGCTCTTGCTCTCACTGGATCCACGTGTTGTGTGTTTTGCGGTTTTCGCAGTCAACACACAGCAAAAGCCTCCAAAATATTGCGGGTGACAACAACGATGCGGCGGAATTGAAAACGAACTGAAAAAGAAAAACGTAAACAAAGCGTGCGCACGCAACGCTAGAACACAGTGGGGTAGGAATGGATGCAGTAGGTGGGCTGGGGTATGTTTTGGGTGTTCATGAGTGTTGGGGATAACCAGTTAGGCGCGCACAGTCAAGGGTGTTTTTGTTATTGATTCTGTAGACGAGATACAGGGTGTGGGCCGCAAGGCAGTTAGGAGAATCCCTAAGGACTAGATGACCTAAACTCATGGAAAATGTTGCAATTTTCATGAGCGTAACAAAAGTTATAAATATAGAATACAGAGAAATGTTGAAATGTAAAATTTAACGTTGCAGCAGAAAGGTAAGAATATCCATTTTAATGGATGTAATATTTAATATTAAAATTCCGAGTTGTAGAATCCTATACGACAACAATTGATTTAAGCCTTCATATAAATCTGAAAAGAAATCCTAATATTTTATATTAATATCCCTCTCCCAAGAATCCAATAAGATCAATACTCGAGCTGCTCTTGTGTTTATTAACAATTTTACAAATTTAACTTGTAGTTACTTTAACAGTCTTTCGTACAGGCAAAAAACGTTTTACAGAATAGTCAACAACATAAATGAAAGATAAAATCAAGTTATTTCTACTTGCATTATCATCTTTAAGCCAATGCGAATGCTTCGCTTAACCAAACCAATGGGCACCCATGCAGTCACGCGTCCATTCCGTTTGACAGACCCAACACCATTCGAAGCCGCAGCCAGCGCGTGTGCAGACCATGTGCATGCAGCCACCTGTGAGACATACATAAAATCGAAACGAATCGAATTTCAGAATACATAAGAATTGATGCTGTAACATGTAACAAAGTTACAACAGAGTGTGATCGACTGCAATATATCTGCTACTACTTGTTATGGAATATTAAATATTACAAAAATTACAAAGCTAGATATTATTAATTACCAAACTTTTTTAAAGAATTCAACTTAAAATGGATATTTCTAAAAAAAAGAAGATATATTGTATTGTAAAGTTACATCTAAGACTTGAATTTTGTAATATTCTCGCAAACGAAAAGACGATTGACTAACTTCTAACAATAATTCTTATAGGTAGCACATCCTATCTAGATCTAGCTCTTACAGTCTCTGAGTTAAACGAATGTCGACATGTTACATGTAGCATCGTATACTTGATGCAATCTATTGTCTTTCAAGCTAAAATATCCCTCTTGCTTACCATCACGTTCCGTGGGCGTGCGACATTTTGGACAGGGTTTGGTGCTGACTTTGATGGTCACATTGCTGGCCTCCTCCCAACGGGCTTCGGCAGCGCGCTGTCAGATAAACGATACGTATTGGATTTATGCAATCAACACAACAAGGACTCAAGTTACTCACATTGGGATCCACCGTGTAATCACATGACTTTGGAGCATTGCCAGCGGCACCCTCGGGCAAGCATTCGCCAATGTGATAACCTTGCAGGCAATTGCGACAGAAGACATAGCCACAGCCGCTCTGGCAGGTGACCTTGCGGCAATCAGGCTCCACCAACAGCCCCATGCCACAGCCCGGCTGTGGACAGAGCACGCCGCCAGCCTGCAGCACAAACTCTTCGGTGGCAAAGCGCTGATAGCGTTCGTATTCTTCGCGTGACAACAGCTTAAAGTGATGAATTTCCTCGATGAAAGAATGCTCACAACCAGCGGGGCAAGGCAACGTATAACCAAAATCTGGATGCGGCATAAATTGGCGTTCGCTGAGACGAGAGCGACAATAGTCGCGGAAGCAATCGATGCAGGTGACGTGCTGTGAGGCGCAAGTAAAGACCAGAACCGTTTCACTAGAAAATACAACGCAATAAATAACTGGAAATAGTTAAAGAGAAGTCTGTGAATACCTCACATCGGTGCAGGCCAAACAGGGCACATCCTTGATGTTGTTCTTAATCAAATTTAAGGGGACTGCGAAATCCTTTTCACCGCCTGAAACATGTTCGGCACACTTGAAATAGAACTCAGCATAAGGCAAATCACCAGCTTCGTTGTCCACGCACGCAATCTCAAGGCTCTCACAATGTCCGCGAATGCGTCTCGGCTTTAGCACATCATCCCAGCACTCGGGATCCCGATGTACAGTGAAGGCGCCGCCTTTGCATAGAGCACATCGCACACGCAGTTTTCCCTTACAGAGCTTCTCGCATTGTCCGCAATGGACAAAAAAATGCGCCTTGGCTCGTACACGCTCTATGAGAGATTAGATTAGAAAACTTTTCAACAAAATTGATTAGAGCTAAACTATAGCTCACCTTCGTCGGTAATGTTGAGACGCTCCTCGCTTTCCAGCTGCAGATCGAGCAACGTTTCATTGAGTGGCTTCGATGGCTGCTCTTCCACCACACTGGGTTCCTCCTCCACCAATGTGCTGGACTGACGCTCTCTCTGCAGTGGCGGACGCAATCGTATCGCATGCAACACACTCTGCTGTCCCAGATCACATTGCTAGATCACAGGGCAGCAAACTGATTGCAGTTTAGCTATAATTCTGCGGGTATTTTGCAATTTGCATTTACCTCAATGGTGGTCGCATCGCTGAGCTCCTTGCCGGCAAATATGATCTTCACCTCCTCTGGCTGCAAACCCAGCTGTGGAGCTACCAGTTCCTTGACGTTCTTGATGTCCCACTGAGGCTCCAAGTTGACCGACAACGTGCGTCCCGTGTTTGTTTTCACATAGATGCTTAGTGTGTGCGTTAGCTTTCCACCAATTTGCAAAAGCTCCAGCATTTTGCGTATGATTGCAGCAACAAATTTGAAAATAAAACTCATTTATATATTGAGCACTAATAAAAAAAACATTATCTAAATTCTTAAGAGCTTTATCAAAGCTGTTTTATTTGTTGTAGTGTGACCATAAGCAAAATTTCAAAAATATACGTTTAAATACCGTTAGTATATACTTCATTACACTAATTACCGAATATAACGAAATAATTGCACACCTACGCTAAGGGCCTTGAAAGATCTTTGCAATTAGCTCAATAAGAAAAGCAATGCTAAAATTTAAATACAATGCAGTCGATTCTTATACATTACTGCAACTCACTCATTTTGCAGCACTCCCCAAATCAGCTGTTGTGACACTTTGCCGGTTTTGCCATTCGCTTGTCAACGTTAATGTGTGCTTTCGCGCGGCAATATTGGAAAACAAATTTGAGCAACTTGTTTATTTTAAAATAAAAAAGTAAATGAAAATGTCAAATTCAGTCATAAAGGAAATCAACGGCGACTTATTTAGCGCTGGCGCTGAATATTCAATGTGCCATTGTGTGGCCGCTGACTTGCGTATGGGCAAAGGAATTGCTGTTAAATTTCGGTAAGCTCAATGTAAGTGATTCTTACTTGAATTAATTTTTTCGTTTGCTGGCAGCAACAAATTTGGTCAAATAGCTGCATTGCAGCAGCAAAATGTGAAACCTGGAGGCGTGGCCATATTGCAGTATCAAGGACGCTACATTTACAATCTGATTACCAAACAGAGGAGCTGGGGCAAGCCGACATATCAATTGCTCCACAGCTCGTTGAGCGCCATGCGCGAGCATATGGTAAGTGCATCCCTATCATATATAATGATATATTATACCAATATCCCCACCCTCAGCTAAAGCATAATGTGGAGAAGTTGGCGTTGCCTCGCATCGGTTGCGGTTTGGACGGACTTAATTGGATCAATGTAAAAGACATGCTGCGTGAGATTTTTGAGGCTGACGCCGTTGAGCTTGTTGTGTATAATTATGTGCCAGGCACTACAACATAATAAAGAGGCAGTATAATTAATTTTAAGAGATTTCTATTGCGGCGGTACGTAGTTGTAAACAACAATTTCCACCTGCTCCTTGCCAAAGACCTGCTCGAGCAATGCGCTGACTTTGTCCCACTCCAGGCCATCGATGCCACAGCCAATGCGCGGAATGGCCAGCTTATCAATCTGGTTCTTAAGCTGCAAAAGAAATTTAAATTAAAAATTCATATTAAGAAAATACTGTCTGCATTCTGATAATAGTTTCGAACTTAAAATTAGAAGAGACGCAACACAAAAAGAAATTGAAGTTAACAAGTTTATAATTTGCATAACAAGTGTAAATGAATTTACCTTTTCTATTAGCACTGCTTCGACTGCGAGTTTGAAAGTGAAAATGCTTACGTTATATGTTAAATAAGGAATGAGTATTTCATTTAGAACATTTGCGCGGAAAACAAATTCCACTTTAGTATTTATATTGCCAGTGTGAAAGAATTTATTAGCTGGTCTTTTAGTTACGTTAAACATAGATCTTTTATTTTAAAATTTAAAATCATGAGCTTAGCGAAGCTTAGTAGAGTTGTAAGAAAATCTGGATTGTACTCACTGGATTTTGTTTAATTTTAATGTTATTTGCATTGCTTAAACTCGATTGAGACAAGAATGAAAGAATACTCTATAAGTTATGGAATTTGTTTAGCAAGTGTGAAAGAATTTTGCAGCAGGCGTTTTACCTATTTTATTAGCAACCACTTAAGCTGAGAGCTATAAGATTAAATGCGTTCAACATTTAAAAATAAACCAAGCGTTTGTTATGTTTAAAAATTAGCAAATTCTAGATAAAGATATTGTACAACAGAATCAAGTTTACCATATGCTCACGCATCTGCTCCAGCGATGACTGCAGAGAGTCATAAGTTGGTTTGCCCCAGCTCTGTGGCTTGGTCACTAGATAATAGATGTAACGTTGATCATCCTTGAGCACAGCAACTTCACCGCTTCCTGCATTCTGAGCACGTAGTTCATCCACTTTCCCATAGACTTCCTTGAACTTGACTGCAATGCCGGCGCCCATGGCAAGATCGGCGCCAACGCAATGCGCCAGCGAATGCGTCTTGGGGGCCGAGAAGAGATCTCCATCGACCTCGCTGAACTTGTAGCTGCCAGCCATGACGAAAGCGCGACGAAATGTGGCGCGCAGATCTAAAAGTTTTGGAGAATACATGAGTAAATTACGACGATTGAGTTTAGTTACTAGCTAGCTTAGTTGTAGACTTAATATAATTATTTCAAAAGAATTTACTAGTATTAAAGAAAGAAATTATAATTGTTTAGATTAAATACTTGTCAGCCAAAAAGCTGGTGTCTTTTATTCGCTTTACATGGTACACATAAATTACATAAATATCCATAAATATCAACATTATATGTCTTTATACTGTGCTCTAAACTCTTACAAAACTATATTAAGTGTGGGGTGCGTGCATCAAACCCAACCCGCAGAGTGTCGTTATAAATAATTATCGTTGCATATATACAATATAATAAGAATGTTGAATCCTTCTTTCTCCTCCCGCTTAGAAGGGCGTCTTCTCTCTGTAGAGCGAGGAGCGGGAAGAGCTAACGCTGCGCGGCAAGTGCATCAGTTTCATGTGATGACACGTGGGACACATCACCTTGATGGTATCCCGATCCATGCTGGGCGGCTCATAAAAGAAGGCAATGATATCGACGCTGTCGCTGACAAAGACCAACTCCAACAAGCTGCGAACACGCAGCCAATCCAGACGATCGATGCCGCAACCGAGACGTGGTATGGCCAACTTGCTGACTCCATTCTCACGCTAAGGAAGGAGAGAAGAGCAGTATTTAGAGACGGATTACAGCCCTTAAACAATGGCTTACCATATGCTCACGCATGGCCAGCAGCGCATAGTAAAGTGCTGTGTAGGTGCACTTCTCATGCGCTCGCTCCTTGGTCACCAGATTGTAGATGAAGCGTCCGCCTTGCTCGAGTACAGCGACATTTCCGGTGTGCTTTTGCTGTTTCTTCAGGTCATCCACATGGCCAAACTTGCAGCGGAACTGCAAATTGATGCCGGCACACATGGCAAAGTCAGCGCTAACCGAATGCACGAGCGCAAAGTTTTCCGGTGCGCTAAACAAATTTCCCTTGGCCTCGGTAATCTGACACTTGGGGGAAATGAGCTGTCAATGCGATGTGAGACGTGAGATTAACAATAATTCGCAAAATTTTGTATTGTATTACTCACCTCTTTGGAGATGTCGTCATGCTCACAGACCAGTATCTCGATGGGATACTCGCTGTGTGCAAAGATCTGCTGCATAATGCGCTTCACTTGCTTCCAATCGAGGCCATCGTTGTCATGGTTGCCACAGCAGATTCGTGGCATGGCCACTTTGGTGATTTCATGATTGCGCTGCGAAATAAAAAACACATGCAAAACATATTTGATTAATTAGGCTAGCAAACAGTGCGTATACGCGATGTTGAGTGACGTATACGTTATCAAATGTAAATATATTTCTCTTTATTTAACGAAATGTTTTCTCTAAATTAATTAAAAAATCTTTTCAGTCAAAGATAACTGCTGTCAACAATCATATGTTTACATATTTGTTTAATTAATGACAAGCGACAATCAAGATGAAACGAACGGATTGAATTCTATATGCAAATAAATTTAGCTCTCAAGAATGTAATTCAATTTAATTACAATAAATATTTTCAGTCACTTGTTGATCCCAACAAAAGATAACTAATTTCAGCTCATGTTACAGATTTACTAACCAACTCAAAATGAATGTGAATTTTGTTTAACAAACTTTTCGCAATTTCGTTAGAAAGTGATTTAGCTGAACAGCTTGAAATTCCAATCAAGATTTCACATACAAGTGATGCCGCAGATAATCAGATACAACTATAGCCAACATCAGCACAAACACTGCGATGCACAATGAGATAATATCGCTTTCATTTTCAGTAATGAATCTTGAGATGCTTAGCATTAGCTCCATCATCGCACTATCTTTGGGTGCTGCTGGAGTGTTGTTGATCAAGTGCAAATCTGGTTCATCAGCTTGATCCCCTCGCTCCAAGTTGTTAATCAAGTGATTGCTTCGCTTTGTTGTGCGTTCTTGCAAACACGATGATAACGGCTTATTCCCGTTTGTCTCGGCCATTATCTTGAGCGAAAAACTTAATTGATTTTAGGTTCTACAATAAATTTCCTGTTTCGTCGACTACCTTGTTTGGGATAATAACAATTGGGGAAAGGGTAGAGTTGATTTCATAGACTGGGTGAGACCCTTTACTTTTTATAGTTGATTAATTTAGAGGTTGTTCCTTAAATATGGATTTATTTTGTTCATGATATTATAGATGATCTAATGGGCTATGTGAAACCCTTTTGATTTTTCTAAGTAAATGATTTTAAGGTTCTACAATTTGCTTAGACGACCAACTTACTACTAATTTTTGTATGTCGAGAAATGGATGGTTTATATTAATGACTGTAGTATACCTTATCTTACACTCGTATACTTTGTGATACCTTTTACGTTTTGTCGTTGACTTTTTTTAAGATACTACAATAAATAAATTTTCTGTTTCGGGGATCACATTGTTTAAGATGTTCTCCAACTTTCTGCTAGTTTTAGCATGCTGAGAAAGATGGGGTTATTCTTATTGACTTTGGTATACCCTGTATCTTACACTCTTATATTACTATTATTACTATTATGAGACCTTTTAGTTATTGTGACAGTTTTTTAAGACTCTTCAATAAATTTATTTTCTGTTGCAAGAATAACCGTGTTTGGAATATTATATCTCATTCAGATCATACTGACTTCATACTAACTTGCTAGTAGTCTTATCAACTGTATGAGATCGCATACTTTATCTGTTTATATGATTTTAAATTTGATTTAAAGTTCTTCAAAGAATTTCCGACAGACTTGTTAACAATTTTTATCATGAGGAGAGATTTTATAGACTCCGTTAGACCCTGTACCGTATTTTTTTAAATTTAGTTCAGCACTGAATGAAAGATTGGCAAAATTCGAAATTAAGCACAATTCCATTGCATCTAGCCGTTCTTTCCGGTTATAAATAATCAAGCGCATCACTTTTCAGATACGATCTGTAGTCGTGAATTGAAAATGGCACGCTTACTTACCATATGCTCCCGGAGGCAAATTAGTGCCGCTTGGACATCGTCGTAAGTGCTCGCAGCATAGAGATTCGACTTGGTCACCAGATAGTAAACAAATCGTGCATTGTGCTCCAGCACAACGCAATTGCCGCTGCTCACCCGCCGCCGACGCAGCTCATCCACATCCCCAAAGATGAGAGCAAACTGCCAAGCAAGTGTTCCTCGGACTGCACTGAAAGATGACTCAACGGCATGAGCGAGTGCATAGCTTTTGGGGGCTTGGAAGAGATCGAGTTTCGATTCGATGATTTTCACGTTCGTGCTGGCCATAATTGTTGGCGTAATTTGTTAACTGCAATTAAGTGAAATTATTTTGTGCCAGTGTCTGAATTTTGATTATCAACTGTTTTTTTGTTTTCGTTTTATTTTGATACTTACACGCAAACGCGGAAACTTTCACGAGGCCAAACACCGAAAACACTTTGAAAACTTTTGCAGTTTAGTTCTTTTTTTTTTGTTTTTTGTTAGCCAGGGCTAAAACAGTTGCCAGAAGAACAGCGCCAAAAACGCAAAAAAAAAAAAAATTAAAACCACATCCACCAAACCAAATGTGAAAAACAAAAGTAATTAGCAAAACGTTGCGTTTCGCCGCTTCACTCGATTGGTTATTGTTGTTAGCACACAAAGTTACCACAGTTAGTAGCTAGTTATTTGTTGCTTGTTTGTTTGTTGTTGTTGTTTTCTTCTCTTTGGGCTTATCCCCCTCTCTTGTGCCCTGACTTGAATTATTAATCAATTGACTCGCTTAACAGCTGCGTGGCGCTGTTCGTTGTTCACAGTTTGTTGCCTGTTGTCTCGTCGACTGTCTCCGCCGGCGTTCTGCACTCGAATGCGAAGAATGCGCTGAGCGTGCCAAGCGAAAGCCCAACTCAGTCCAGCAGCAATATTGTCGGCCCCAATTGGGGCTTTTCGGATGACAACTCTGACTCAGCATTGTTGCTGTTCTACTATAATATGCCATCATTCTGCCGCTGCCTTCGCCTTCGCCGTTGATGATGATGATGATGACATATGATTGCCTGCGTATGTTTGAGTGTAAACTTTATATATATGCATATGTATTTGTGTGTTTGTTATCGTTTGTTTGTTTTGTTATTTGCTGTTAATTTATTGTTTTTGCCCCGGGAGCCAAGAATGAAATTATTCCAAAAATGTGCGCGTCGTTGAGATTCCTTAACAGTTATGCCCTTTTGCTGGGCGATCGTAAAACTACACGTCGCTGAGCTGAGCCGATAAACGAACTACAACCATATTGATAGAGCATTTTGTGCCTATGCGTAGGCGATACGTCTACCTCTATCTCGTCGTTCGACGTCGCTGCTGTCAACCGTAATCAGTGGCATGTGCTAATAGGGGCACTCAGGCGAGTACTCGAATACACTTCGAATCACTCACTGCTCACAACTTGCGACCCGTTGACATTTGTTTATTTGCATAAGTGTGTATAACAAATGTGACTTAAATAATTATGAATATAATGGTGCAGGTGAAATTAAATATTAGCATACAGCGCATACAAATTACTATATTAAGTTAGAATAGCGCGAAAGCTACAAACATCAACAACACTAACAACAATAGCAACGACGACAACATCAACAATGACGCATACGCTTTTTTTGGCTCGATTTTTGCAAGTTCAAAGTTTTGACAGTTGGCGCGTAAGTTTTCGTGTGTGGGCGTTTTGCAGCACTGACTAGACGCTGGTAATGGGGACAGATGTGCGAAAGCAATGCGAATGCCAGTGTGCCAGCTATTGAACTTATGTATGCACACTATTATGTGTGTAGTTTTTATTAATTAATTGTTTTTTAATATTATATTATTGCTAAAAGATAAAAAAGTAATTTGGCACAATATTCAAATTTCCTACGCCAAGTTTACATTTTCACGCATTGGGGTTCATTTCTTGGCTAAGGGTGCTAAACGGCAGCTTTGCAACACTGCCCACAAATATAAACAAATGAAATTGCTTTTTCGCATAAACAATGTGTGCGAAGACAGCAGCAACAAAAAATGATTGCACAATTAACTTCAACAAATTGCACATAAGTGTTTTCTTATTAATTAGCAATTGTTCTCCCACAAGTGCAATTGCCTGTTGACAAAGCGCCAAGGTCGAGTTTGTTTTCAAGCACGCCCTTTCTCTTTTTCTCCTTCACAAATTAGATGGTTGACTTCCACGCATTTCTACGCAAGGCGGGAATACTCCAATTGGATTTGATTTAAATTACACTATTCATTCTTTCAATTGAGCAGTCGACGACGCAGCGCCAAGAGGAAAAGCGATAGCTACGTAAGCGTCGGTGTCGGTGTTGGTGTCGCCTCCCAACGAAACGTCTCTGCCTTAGTTCATGGCAGTTCAACTTGGCGCTCCGACGACAACGCACAGCGACAGAGAGAGGCGAACAAAACGAATACAAGCGCCAAATAAAATAAAATAGAAAAATATATAAAATCGAAATATACGCATACGCTTTCGTAGATTTTTGCGCTTGTGCCGATTGATGTTGTTGTTGTTGTTGTGCTTTCGTTTTTCTTGTTGTTAATATTACTGACTGTAGCGTCTCGCAAATTACATAAATAGTTGTTTGCGTGCAAATCTTAAACTAGTTGCGATTTGTAGTCTATTGTGTTCATATTATAATACTTTACGTAGTATCTGTGTTAGTTGTGTTGTTGCTTGACGGCGCGCTATAAACATTCGTCTTCTATTTTATACGTTTGGGTAATTATCGTTTGTTATTATGATTATTATGGTTATACGACGCGTTAAAAGCCTCCCGAAATAAAATCACAAACTACGAAACGCGCTCTCCTCTATCTACAGACAGACAGAGTTAAAACGTTCTGAAACACACGCGGTCAGCGAAATAACTAAAAAGTGCAAGGCAAAAAAAGGCAGACAACAAAATCTTGTTGACAGCAGCAGCAACAGCAACAGCCACAGAGAAGCAGCGCAGCAAAGTCGACGACGACTGCGTCAGCTGTTTTAGTTGTTGCTGCCCTCCCTCCCCTTTGGATACATCGTTTCGCACGTTACGTAGCGCGTTGTCTTGTTGAATTACGTCGTGCTCGTCTTACGTAGCATTAACTAGTTTCTGTTTTTGGGCTTTGTTTTTGTGATCGTCGTCGTCGCGTTGTTGTTATTGATCTTTGTTTTTGTAGTTCAATTTAAGTGAGACACTCCGCGTCAGCTGACTAGAACCATGTGTGTGTGCAAAAACGCGAAGATAAACAAAGTAAACGTTACAACTATAACGAAATGTGGCCTTGAAAATAGTGTTGTAAAATAAATATAGTAGTTTAAATTTTGATAATGTTTTATTTCATTACTCATACTTTTGGCATTTTCTACTAAAATTGTTAATAGTGGTATTCAGGTGGCGTTTAATATCAACTCGATGGCTTCGTTGACATTGTGCTGCTCGCGTCGTGCGCTCGTTGCCAACACCCACCACACCAAGGCGAATGGCAGCAGCACTTGGCGGCTAATGCACACACTTCAAAGGCGCCAACAACAATTACAACAATCCTGTGGGCGTCTGCGCGCAGCAGCAGCAGCAGCAACAACAACGACACGAACAGCGTTTGCAATTGAACCAAAAGTAAATGCAAATTGCAGCGGTAAGTTTGCGCTTTATTATGCTAATTAACGCGTGCAGCAATTGTTTATTATCTTTAGTGTTCTGATTTATATGCCTATCTCTGGGCTTCCTCTTCTCATGAGCTTGACAACCCTGTTCGAACTCGAACATTTCAAATTTCTTACCCGTTTCGCCATCTTTCTTATCGTCGCGAATCGTACGAAGCTAGCAAATTGTGAATTGTGTATTCCGCCCACGCAATGTCAGCCAAATTATATACGATATACACAACTCGTATACTTATATGTCCATCTATATAGATTTATAATTAAAACAAACGATTTTGCTATAAAATGAGGGAATATCGAACGTTGAATGCGCAACAAGTGGCAGTTTATTTTGTTTACATATAAAATCAATTTAAATATTTAAGGGGGCGTGCTTTACTTAATTAGGCAAAAATATTTTACAGCAGTCATTGCGCGATAAGTATAATAATCAGTGACGGCATGCAGTTGACTTCCCATCAAAAAATGTTGTTTAAAAGTGACTGATGTAATAAACACAGTTTAGTTATGTTAGGTATAGAATTTTGTTTTATAATAGCAATAGATAAGTTTTTACTACTCTTAATCATAATTTCTTAAAGATAAATAGCAAACAATAAATATATTTGCTCATATTTCATTCTCTTTCATCATTCAACGATTTTTTGAGTATTTCATAATAATTCATTATATTAGAAAATTCACATACTCATCTATAAATATAAAAAGTAATCCCTACATTTATTTATATCATATATCATTATAAAAGCACATAAACGTTGGGCGTCATCAAATATCGTTCATTTATTTGTATTATTTAACTCATCAGGGGTTCCATTCATTCATTGTTCCAGTTCGGACAAACATTACTAATGACAATTTGATTGCCTAATTGAAAGCGCATTAAATGAACACCATAAACACTTGTTCTCGGTGTTTGACAAGACTCCCCCCCAAATAATTGAAACCCGTTTTGCTTCAATTAACGTTTTATCATTTTTCCACACGAGTTGAAACAGTCGATGACAAATATTGTTTGATAAATATGGACAGATATATGTATATAGATTTCACCTGGTTATTATTTCATAACCTCAGGTGCGTAATAAACACCGTGTTAATCGATGAATCAAACAGCTTGAGTAAAGCTCACTGTGAGTTTATTGATTTTTTGTTCTATTTTTGTGGAGAACTCTCTGGAATAATTAGAACCAAGTTGTGCCTACTTAAGTTAAGCTTAGAATGCGGTTTTTGTCTGTTGTTTATTTTGAAATTCATTTCTCGTGTATTTGCAATTTATTTAAGTGACGTGTCATGTATCAATCTTTAATCTTTTTTATACAAAATATATCTATGGATGGTTTAAATAAGAATAACATTTTATTGATAGTTAAATACGGTGAATGTATTATTTTAGATTTATTTTTCGTGTCGTGTCACGAAGTTATTTTTAAAATTTTCGACTTACAATAGTGTAGAACGTGGATACTCTTCCATAGATTTCTGAATTCGTTTCAGTCAGTAATTTATTTTCGTGTCACGCGCTCATCTCTAAATTTTCTTTGTATAATATGCTTAGAGCTTCATCTTAAGGATACCTTTCCTTAGCCTTTCAACAACGTTGCAATACAACGGATGCCAAAAAGAAACCAAAGTTAGTCAGTATCAAGGAATCGCGTCGCTTTATGATCGATTGCTTCAAGGCTGTCTGTGTCCCCGAGGATCATGCGGTGGCTCAAGCTGAGCTCTTGGTGGGTGCGGACATTCGGGGTCACTTTAGTCACGGCATGAACCGCCTGGAGATGTATGTCAACGATCTGGCCACGAATGCAACCGATGGCAAGGCAGAGCCAGAAATACTCAGCGAAACCAAAGCCACAGCCTGGGTGGATGGTCATAATGGTCTTGGAGCTGTTGTGGGCAACTTTTGCATGGATCTGGCCATCGATAAGGCGTTCGATGTGGGCGTTGGTTGGGTGTGCGCCAAGGGATCCAATCATTATGGCATGTCTGGCTGGTATGTACTCAGGGCAATGGAAATGGGTCTCGTTGGCATGTCCATGACCAACACTTCGCCCTTGATGGCGCCCACGGGTGCAAAGAAGGCGGCACTGGGCACAAATCCACTCTCGATGGGCGCCAGCGCAGATAATTGTGATGGCTTTCTGCTGGATATGGCAACCACAGCGGTGGCTGTGGGCAAGATTGAGATGCAGCGCAGGAAGGCAGCTCCCATTCCAGCTGGTTGGGCCTTGGATCCCAATGGCAAGGTGACCACCGATGCCGAACTCGCCTTTAAGACTGGTTGCCTGATGCCTTTGGGTGGTGCTGAGGACACCTCTGGCTACAAGGGCTTTGGCCTGGGTGCCATGGTGGATATTCTGTCAGGTGTTATGGCGGGTGCCAAGTACTCCACGCAAGTGCGATCGTGGACGCATCACGGCGCAGACATTGAGGCTGATTTGGGTCACGTTTTCATTGCTGTCGATCCCAGTTGCTTTGCTCCTAACTTTGGCAAGCGTTTGAGTGATTTTAACAGTCGCCTCAGAGGAATAGAGAAAGTGAGTGAGTCTTGGTAATAATTACTTTTAATAAGGTTGATCCCTTTTAGGCTGATCCCTGCAAGCCTGTGCTTATAGCTGGTGATAAGGAGAAGAAGAACTTGGAAACAATAGAAGAAGCAGGTGGCATTGAGTATTTGGAGAATCAGCTGAAGACTTGCGAAGCTCTAGCCAAGAAATTGAAAATAAAACCACTCAAATTCCTGTGAAAAATTATACTTGTTAGTGTATGTCGATAATAGCAAAATCTCAAAAATCCGCTTAAATAATAGTTTTGTAAAAATTTATAATAAAGAGCAAATTTGTCAAGTTAAAGTATAAAATTTAGACTGCTTATAAAATAGATCATGTTATTTCTTAACTTGCAGAATATAATTGGTATATAAATAAATGGCGTAACCTTAAATTTTAGATTCATACATTCTTCAAAATTTTGGAAAATTTCATATATCATACTTCAATAATTCGACAAACTGCATAAACTTTGACTTTTTTTTAAATCCATGGTCTAAAAAGCTGAGCTAATAATTTGTACCTCGTTAAATGTACTTCAAGAGGCTTTAAACTTTATTGTTTATTTAATACAATAACAAAAATATTTACGATTTACAGCAGCTGTCAGAAAAAATACAAAAATTTAGAACATTGTAATAATATACGATTTTTTTTTATAATATTAGTTGTTGTACATATTATCAAGTTTAATATTTGGTTAAGAGAATAAAACAGCCATAAACAAAAATACAAAAAATTTCGAACATGGTAATATTTTACTTTTTCTTATAAGTTGAATAGATTATCAACTTTTATATTGGCCTAATAGAATAAATTAGAAATCTTTACGACCCTCTAGAAGATCTACAAAAAAAATACTGGACATGTTTATTGTTTCGATAAGGAAACCTCCCAATTTGCAGCTGATAAGATTAGGATTGTAAGGCTATCAGCTTTACTATTCGTTTATAGTACTTTTTGGTGTCTGGGCCAAAGTCATATTTGTGCAGCCATTAAAAAAAAGTTTCGCTTTCATTGTGTGAGGTCAGAACAGAACAGAACAGAACTTGCTGGACTGTGAGTCGAGTGGGTGTGGCTCATGTAAACAAGCTATAATTCCACGTAAATATTATGACAAATGTTCCGAGTAAACAGTGAAAAGCAGTCCCAATACACTTTATTACTGCTATCTCTGTATCTTTCCGTTACAATTAATCAATAGTGCGTAGTTATAACCCATCCCCGTGGCACAACATAATTAATTCATCCATCAATTGTTATTAAACTATTTCATTCATATCACATGCCTCAATTGAAGTTCAAGGTCATTAACAACAGCAACCACAACAAACACTCAACGCCAAGCGACGCGATTCAAAGCGATTCGACTTGCTGCCACTTCCCACACACACACAACTCACAACACAACACTTTATATACACAACACTTTCGAGAGTGTCGTTTGAAAACTTGGGCAACACAGTCACAGTCACCTCAATAAGTATACAAGTCACATGCATAATTTATGAACACGAGCACAGCATAGCGTACATATATTTTTAGGGGTATATGTTCTATATGTAAATATTTATATTGTATGTTGTATAGTCAGACTGCGAGCCCCCGAACATTGCGAACTAAAAACAGAAATCCGAAAACTAAATACCCTTGACTGCTAAGTATATATGTATTAAGGGTAATGATCTTTCGCGTCAAAATATCTAGAAATTTTAGAAATCTTTAGAATATCATTTCACAAATTCATCAAAAAGTGAGCAAAGAATGTAGTAAAAATATTTTTTGGTATTTTTGGGTTCATTACTATGACAAATCGATGTGAGTGATTGAAAGTGTTTTGATAATCAATGAATATTTACATAATAATGTTAGGGATTTTATATTATTATTCACAAATAATCTATTGGTTGACAAATGAATGCGGAATGATTAATAACTACCCTGATAAGAATAGAGAAGAAAAGCAGAGAAAGAAGAAAAAAATTAAAAGAATAGAAAATTAAAGAAAATAAAATAAAAAGAAAAAAATTATAGAAAATAAAGAATTAAAAGAATATTAAAAATAAAATTAAAAAATGAAAATATTCCACATTTTTCTATAATTTCATTAAAATTGTTTCTATTTTAATTAGTTGGAGTAAAGTGAAATCATTGCCCAGTAAATTATGAATGAATATTTTATAGTAAGAATCTTTAAAACTTGTTTTAAAATAATAATAAATCCAAGCTCAGACAGTAGTATGATTGATTGAATATAACTAAATGCGTATTAACATGTGTTGATGTAATTATACATAGTCGACTGACATTCGTGTGATATATTAATGAGAGATGATTTATAATACTAAAAGTTAACTGAAAATTATTCAATCCTTATTTAGGAATTATTTAAGAGATACTCGTAATAATTTTATATTTATAGTATGTTAGTGGGTTTTAAATTATAATAATAAACAAAATGATAATTATTCAATCCCAATTTAGGAATTATTAGAAACTAAGTAAATAGACTGATATAATTTAGATGTATAAATGTATTATATGTACGTAAATGGTATTTTTTTAGAAGTGAAGGTTATAAATTATAATTAAAGTAAGATAAAAATTCCTTAATCCTAATCCAGGCATTATTTGGGATGTAAATAGAGATTGCGAGTTTTTTTCAAATTCCAAAACGTGGGATATAGTAATGATAGATTGATTATAATACTAAAGGTAAAGTGAGAACTATTCAATGCTAACTTGGGAGTTTTTTTTTAGAAAAATTCAATTAGACTGATGAGATGTGTCAATATACTATTTACTGTATATTCTTAGTAATGAAGGTTATAAACAGCGTTGCCAATTTAGCTATTTCCCCGCTAGATCTGACGGTTTTCAAAAGCAAAATGCGGGATAAATTGAAAACTAGCGGCTAGCGGGAATTATAGCTATTTGCAAAACAAAACTGATGGAACTTTAGTTTTTTAAAAACATCTGGTACCTTTGTGTATTTTTGTGTTTTACTACGCCACACTTTAAAACCTTGCAGTATTTTTGCATTGCAATGGTAAAAAACATCGATATGCCAAAAGATCTTTGCATTTTTATCGATTTATAGTTTTTACTAGTTTTATACTCTATATACATGACCATCTGGATATTTCACAATTTCCAAAACGATCATGTGAAGCAGTTAAAATGCCCAAGATTTATAAACTAAAACCGCGACATGCTTGGTTGCAAGACCCCTTCTTTAAGAATTGGTTGCATCTAGATGCAGCCGATGATCAAAAATGCTTTTGAAAATATTGCAAATGCACCATTAATGCGAATCTTGGTGATTTGCACGCACATGCCAAGACAAACAACCATAAGTCTTCGTCATCTGCGTTTTCACAGACGAAAAAAATAACGTTCGTTCCGACTGTCTCTGAAAAAACCTGCCAGCAAGAGGCGGCATTGTCTATTCATTGGTCAGCCCCATTGACCATTTGGGATAGTTGTGCGGGTACAAATTTCAAGAACAAACTGCACCAGAATAGGACATGATTGACGAAATTTACTAATCAAAAATACTTAATAAAAAAATCAAATTAATAAAAATATTGTTTTACTAACGTAGCTTTATATTTTGGCTATCATCCTAATTGTCTGGCGGTTTCTAGCGTTTTTCATATGTTACTTTAGCTATTTTATGAGCAGAAAAATTGGCAACACTGGTTATAAATTGCTTATAATAAGAAACGTGGGATACAAATTCTTTGATCCTAATTTAGGTATTTTTTTGAGACGAATACAAATAAAATGTATCTGCAAATGAATTCCAAAACGTGGGGATCCTAAATGATATGCTAATGCTGTCCGGACTTGTTTATATCTTATTAACCCAGAAAGACGGGTCTAATCGAACCTGCCAAACGTGCGTTGCCAAAAATTCGACTAGTTACACGCGCCATAGCATAAAGAGATTGTGTGAGTGTGTGTGTTCGCGTAGTTTCCATATCATCGACAGGCAATAGAGGCACACACACTCACACACACTAATACAGTGACATAACCTGCTGTAGAGCTGATAAGTATTCGGTAAACACGCTCCCTCTTCCTCTCTCTCGCGATCAGTTTTCTTCTCGCTCTCACTCTTTTGCTTTTGCTGGCAAATAAGTACGATATGAGAAATTTCAAGTTTGCCAAAAAAACAAAATACGACATAACAATTATAAAATACTCTAGAGCCCAAGTGTTTACCCGCGTCTCTCGCTCTTCCTCTCCCTCTTCCTCTTTGTTTCTCCCTCTTTGCTGTTTCCAACGGGCACTGACGTAGTGTGTGTGTGTGTGTTTGAGTGTGTGTGAGCATTTGCTAGATTAATTATTAGACAGGCGAGTCGTCGTCGTAGTCGTCGAGGGCCAAGCTCCAGGCCGACAAAAAGCAGTCGCAAACTCGCCGCGAATCTGAACGTACGCAAAACGTTCCCGCTCCCATAAGTGTTCCTATTCGCTGTTCCCACTCACCGTTCAAGTACTCGTATCTCAAGGAACTCTTTTTGCTGTTGCTCTGTTTTAGACTTTGCCATCGCCAGACGAAACATGTCGAGTTCCAGTTCCCCTAATCTCGTCGCGGTTGCCGAATCACGCCGCTTCATGATCGACTGCTTCAAGGCCGTCAATGTGCCCGAGGCACATGCCATTGCCCAGGCTGATCTGCTGGTGGCCGCCGATTATCGTGGTCACTTCAGTCACGGCATGAATCGTCTCGAGATGTACATCAATGATCTGGCTATCAACTCAACTGACGGCGCCGCTGAGCCTCAAATACTCAAGGAAACCCCTTCGACTGCTTGGGTCGATGGTCGCAACGGTCTTGGAGCTGTTGTGGGCAACTTTTGCATGGATCTGGCCATCAAGAAGGCCAAGAATGTGGGCGTTGGTTGGGTGTGCGCCAAGGGATCCAATCATTATGGCATGGCTGGCTGGTATGCCATGCATGCCATGGAACAGGGTCTCGTCGGCATGTCCATGACCAACACATCGCCTCTGATGGCTCCAACGGGTGCCAAGGAAGCAGCTCTGGGCACCAATCCCCTCTCGCTCGGTGCTCCAGCTGGCAATGGTGATAAGTTCCTGCTTGACATGGCCACCACGGCGGTGGCTGTGGGCAAGATTGAGATTCAGCGCAGGAAGGGCGCTCCACTGCCCGATGGCTGGGCGCAGGATCCCGAAGGCAAGGTCACGAACGATGCCGAGTTGGGTTTCTCCACTGGCTGCCTGATGCCTCTGGGTGGCTCTGAGCTGACCTCTGGCTACAAGGGCTTTGGCCTGGGTGCCATGGTGGATATTCTCTCCGGTGTCATGTCGGGTGCCAAGTACTCCACACAGGTGCGCAAGTGGACGCATGCGGGCGCCAACTCGGCGGCTGATCTGGGACAGGTTTTCATTGCTGTCGATCCCAATTGCTTTGCTCCCGACTTTGAGGATCGCATGAGCGACTTTAACTCGCGTCTGCGTGGCGTCACACCCGTAAGAAATACAACAAATCTTCTCTTATAAGATCTGCTCTAAACTTATCTTCTTTACAGACCGATCCTAGCAAACCTGTGCTGCTCGCTGGTGATAAGGAGGGCAACAACATGAAGGCTGTGGACGCAGCTGGAGGCATTCAGTATCTGGAGAATCAGTTGAAGACCTGCACCGCTTTGGCCGAGAAGCTGAAGATCAAGCCACTCAGCTTCATTTGAAGAGGAAGCGGGAATTTGGAGCCAAGCTCATCTAATTTTCTGCTGCCCGCTCTTTGTTCTTCGCTCTTCGCTCTTCTTCATGCCATACACACAATGAAGCAGCTGCTGCATTTCGCTTGACCAAAGGACTTTGATTAGTGCCTAAGTTTAAACATTTAAAATCCCCTTTACAAATTAGTTAACAAAAACAAAGCAATGTCTTATGCAAATTTGTGTTTTGCACGCAACCCAAATTCTAAATTGTCGTCGTCGAGTTTTGTATATGTGTTTTTTACACCTAGAACCAAGATATCAGAACATTTAATAAATTTATAGCTTTAAAATGAATTTGAAAACAAAAAATGTCCTCTCTAGTTTATTTGGTGGATGAGGTAGTATGTAGAAATCGAAAACATACAGTTCCTTCAGTATATTGCAGGATTATCGATTATACGAAAACTTAACTCATGAAGGACTGATGGATTCTATAATTATTAGCTCTTAGCTTGGATACTTCGAGTTTTTTCCAACTTATACATATTTTGAAATATTATACAGACTTTGCTCTGCCGATAAATCTAGAGATTGTTTTATTTTAATATTTTGGGACCACAGAAATGCTGTCTAAAAACTTTATTTGTAAGTTTATTTAGTTTCAGAATTAAAATCTAATTTCAAACATTTCCTTTAATATCGTATAATAAAATCTAATTTTAAGGATTTCTTTAAAGATCGTAAAGTGCTCAAATTCAAAGATTTTATAACGTCAATTAATGCTTATAATTTTAAATAATTTTAAGCGAATTTTTTATTTTTTTTTTTGAATAACTTCGAACAAGAACAAGTATTTCAGCATATGTTTGAACTGCAGGTTTATAATATAGAATCTTGTATTGATCTTTAAATGGACGAATATTGTGATAAGTGTTTTGGATAGCAGGATTCGTCGTTGAATAGTATTTGAAGTAGTATTTATATTGTAACCGCGGTATTTACTGAGTAAGTATTTTTTATTTAATGGGGAGAAATTTGTATTTATAAAGCAAGATTTTTTCCCAAAAAATAGACTAATATTACCCCAAGTTTTAACTATGAGAGAGGTCGCAATACCATCTTGGAGAAGAGTAAAGAGTAATTCTGTTATGTAGTATTTAGTAGAGTTTGAGTATACCGAACAATTTATCTGTGTTCTTCCCAAACCAAAAAGGTTTCTTCCAAGATAAAGAATCGAATATGTAGAAATGTTTCCTTATGAATATTCAATTCAAATCAAATATCCTGAATAAGTTGTTACTTGCATATGGCCATCTCTCATTTCTCCCAAAGTTTCCAATTATTTTCTTATTGTGCTTATTTCGGTGCCATAGACAACCGCCTTGATGACATTAGCAGCCATACGTCGTCCATCTTTGCCCGCTGTAATCGATTCCTTCTTAATGCGTAATTTGAAGTTACGACATGGGGTATCGAAGAGGAACGGAGTGGGTTGAATGCAAGGATTCACCACCATGGCAGAGCGCAGTTCCTCAGCATTGTCAGTCTTCGACATAGACTTGATGAAATCAATATATCGTTGATTCTCCTCGGTGAGTTTGCGTTTCTCCTCAAGCAGCAGAAGATTTTGAGCCTGAGCCATGGCCTGTTGACGCCAAAAGTTTTTCATTTTATTATTGAGCTCGATGAGCTCATCTTCGGTAATATCGACATGCTTCTTGATGTCCAAGGATTCGAGTGTGAATTCCCCATTGAGATCACCCACATCGACTGGATCTATAACTTCGCCGCCCACAATGACTTTTTCCGATTCAGTTTGTAACTTGCGACATGTGATCGATAAGGCGAGCAGAAGTTCGCCACTCTTGACGATCTTCTCAAAGCGCTGAAAGAAAAGAGTAGTAGATTTAATAATAAACAGATCGGATTAAAGTTACCTTAGTCAGTTCATAACACTCAGTGCTAAGAATGCGCAGTTTCTCATGCGTTGTAATGCGATCCACATGCATGCGTTCCTCGATCTTCTTGCGCACATTGGCAAAGTACTCATACTCCAGCTTTAGATCATTGATCGTATTATTATTCTCTGCCTCAATACGCAACATTTCACGCTGTGTCTCATTCTGCAGACCAATGTACTTCATCTCCTCGGCATCCAGCTTTCGGGTTTCATCCACAAAAGCTTGTTGTCGCTCCGTCAACGATCGGATGCGATCGTATTTATGTGCATCCAGTTCGGTGCTGTGCAGCGAGTCGACGAAATCATTGAGTTGCCGCTGCATCGTCATCATTTTCTTAACCACCTGATCACGTATTTGGAAGCGTGCTTCAATGTCCTTGTTCACATAATGATCGCGCTGCTCCAAATAGATTTGATAGTCGAGTTTCAGCTGATCGCGTGTAAACAGGTTGGAAGCATGTATAATATTTTCGCTATTCTGTTTCATCGCCTCAACTTCCTCGGTGCGAAAATGCACTTCATCGTAATACTCTTTGAGCAGATCCTCTGCCTGTTGTTCGTACATTCGTTTGCTGCTCTCGAGCATCGCATGATAACACTCTCCAATGTGATCGATTATCTCGACCGTTCTAGAGAAGGTTCGTGAATGTTGCTCCTGCGTTTGCTGCATGTCATCCATCAGCATCTTGATGTGATCGTTTTTTCGCTCAATAATGTCGGATGCTTTTTGTCCCCATTGCACAATCTCCTGGCGCAGCTCGATAATCTTAAACTGCTCGGCAATGGCATTCCAATCGTCCATGCCACGCTGCTCCATGCGCTGGCCGATCTCAAGTTCCGTCTTCAATGCATGCTGTAGGGCAAAGACTTGGTAACCATGGCGTATACATTATTTATTGGTTAAGCAGGGAAAAGTTGAAAAATGGAATATGTGTGCTTTAGTGGTAAACTTCTTAGACAATTATTGAGCGTAGGAAAAATACTACAAAAATATATAAATTTAAATAGTTCAACAACATTTTGGAAATAATAAAAAATATATAGTGTTATAAAATTAAATATTAATGGATAAGTTAATCAACTTACTAGTCACTATTTTACGTTTAATAAGATTAATAAGATAAGATTATCGATTTAAGATTCTAAATGAATGTATAGTTTAAAAACACATAAAAAGCTTTTAGTCATTACAGAGAAAAACATTTTTCTAAAATCAAGATTTTGGTCTTAGTACTAAGACTTTTGGTCTAAAAAGTGCATCAAGCACATGAAAAATCTTAATGTTAGAAAAGACATCTTTCAATCAAGAACATTTGCTATAACCCAAGTTCTTATTAATAGGAAGAACTATTTTAATTGCCTAAATCTAGTAATTCTGGTTTTATTTTCAGAATTTGCCTTTTTCGGACTTATGTTCTTAGTTTTAAGAATTTTTTTAAAGTGTTTTTGATTTTAAGAACATAATTTTTAAAACAAATGTTTCTGTGTACAAATTTTCTTTTTTTATCTTTTTTTTGATCTTAGGAAATATTCCAATAACTCCAATGATGTTTTCTACGTTTCCTTTTTTTAATTTTTAGTAACTATTTTCTTATTATAAATTGTTCTTATTCTATATTTTTAAGTAAGTTGAACGATATATTTAACATCAATTGGAAAACCTTAGGCATTGGCTATTTACTGATTAGGAACACTTGGAAATTTTACAAATATTTGAAATATAATATTTGTTGCAATTGAGCCATAACACTATTATGCATAATAACAATTGTTACACTCACGCGCAATATCAATTTCTGTTCTTCTTCCTTGGCAAGTCTCTTGGCCTCTTTACGAGCTGCCTTCTTCTCTGCTTTTGTGGGCTTCGGTGGCTTGTCATCTTTGTTCATCTCATCGAGGGCCTCCTCTATGTAGGTGTCCGTTATACGCGTAATGCGTATTTCCGGCACTGGCAACGACATTTTGTGCAAAGTATTTGAAAAATGTATTTATCTAAATCGGTCTTTTAAAGTCGAACTAAAGTTTTTGTTTATAATTCAATTCAAAATGTGAAAGCAGCGGCAAGGCTGATTGAAGCTTTTACTAAAAAGAGTTTGTCATTTTCCAACACTACTGCGGAGCGAACTGGAGCTTGGCGCCAAAGTGAAAGCTCGCTCCCGCACAGCATCTGCGAGTCAGCTAAGCCGCGGCTCACGCGCCAGCCAAGTCAGTAGACGTTAAAAGCTTGTCACGCGCGGTTGTCAGTTACGGCGTAAAACGAAACCTGAATAACCACAACAACAACAACAACAGCGGCGGCAGCAAACACAACAAGGAAGAAATCCTGGCACTAACGGCACGCCGACTACGCGTCTGTGTGTGTGTGTGTGTGTGTGTGCGTGTTTGGTGTTTTTTTTTTTCCGGCAGCGCCTTGTAAACAAAAATAACTTTGCTTGTTGTGACTGCATGTGAGACTCTGTGTGTATGTGTGTGTGTGTACTTGGTGGTGGTTTACAACCCCCCAACAACAACAACAACAACAACAACGAGAACAACAACAGCAAGGAGAACCAACTACAAAGCTCGAGTGGCAAGGGCAAATCCAGCAAAAGTTTTCGGGGTTGCAGACAGTTGGCAAACAAGCTGCGAATTCCTGTTTAAATACCCATAAATATTCAACAAAAATAAATATATAAATACCTACTTGCATATACACACACACAGCATAACCGTAAAAAAGTAAAGGATATATTTTGTCCGTTTATCATCAAATATTGAGCATCATCCGCATAAATATGAGCGATGCAGGCGGCGCACCCAATAGCAGTCATGGTGGCTATCAGAAGCTGCCGCCCGGCTGGGACTGTAAATATGATCAGACAACGGGCAACTGGTAAGCGCAAAAGTGCATTACACAGTGCAAAATACAGCACGCCATAAATATTTATGCATGCAACTTGAAAACGAGTAATACAACCGAGTGCTGCACGCCATTCAATGTTTTTATTTTCCTTTTCTTTTTTGTGGGCGGGCGAACAACGACGAGCTCTGTGTACAGTTTACAATGTGCGCGCTTAATTTCCATTGCATGCTTTTAGGCGGCAGTTGGTATTTGAGCTGGGTACGAGAGAATGCTATGGCAACTTGACGCTCGGTGGGATGGGTTGGGAAATTGATTGCCTTGTGCGAAGTGCGGAAATGTCAAGTGCTTTCACTGTGCTCTTAAAATAGCATGTTATAATGAGATTCTGAAAATGGTGATAGCAAAAATCTAGGCGGCTTAATAATATCTGATGACTTAACCCGCTGTGCAAAGCATACTTTTGGGCTGTGCTGAAAATCAATGGTGGCTTTGTCTGGGCTGCCTAATTTGCATAGCATACTTTTTGGGCTGAGCTGAAAATCAATGGGCGGCCCTTCAAGTAGTTGACTTGGTGACTTGTATAGCACACTTTCGAGAGCGCTGACATTTGAATTTCAACAAAAGCATTTGACAGTTGGTTTTTTCATTTGTGCTGTCTTCTAAAGTTATTCATTATGCTTATGACAGCACTTGAGGCACTGACAACGTCAATTGGCCCCATTTTAGACGCATAAATTGTGTCACTTCCGCCAAGACAGTCTGCAACTCTTCCGAGCTCTTCGCAACTTCAGAACTTTGTTGCCTTGGCTCCAGTTTCAGGCTGTGCGCAATTAAGCAGCGACTGTCATACGTTAAATTCAAGTGGCCACTTGGCCGTAAGTCTCGTCTCCAGTCGAGCTGCAATCAGAGCCAAGATTAGCTGTCAAATGTGATGTGATGATGTCTGCTCTGCCTCTCGACGTGTTGCCAGTCAGTCTGCCTGCCAGCTTGCCTGCCTTTTGGCAGCTACTTGGCACGTGTCGCTGTTTAGGAGCTTCATGCTTCACCTTAACGTTTCCTTACCCCTTTTGCATGCAGTACACAAAAATAGCCGCAAATTTCCCAAATGTGCCATCAAATGTGTGTGCCAAGGAAAATACACCACCAAACAGCAGCAGCCAACAACCAACAACCAACAGTCAGCATCCAATATCCAAAGAGCCAGACAAACAGACAAACAGAGAAACATCTCGTTGCTCGAAATCAACCCCTGGACGAACATGAAACGTGAAGCTTTCGGTTGTTGTGGTGGTCGGGGTGAAGGCCCTTTTTATGGCCTTTGATTTGCACTTTTATGATGCAACCCAATTGACAGTCATTTGTGTGTGCCATATTGCAGCTATTACATAAACTATCTGACCAAGGCCATGCAGCTGGAGGATCCGCGCAACGGCCGCAACTACAAACAGTTGCACAACGAACGCTGCTCCACAGAGTCCATTGCGCTGCAGGTGAGTCCAGTCCACAGTTCACAGTTCACAGTTGCTGCTGTGTGAAAATCAATTTACATTTTATTGCTTTCTTTCTCCTTGTTTTCTGTTCTGTTCTGCGTTGCATTTGCATTTACAGCCCTTGACGCAGAGCTCGCACCACGGTTCGCCATTCCACGTCGTCTATCCCAGCAACAATTTGACGGCCGTGCGCGCTTTCCAGGAGCGTGAGCAACGTCAGCAGCCCGCATTGCACAATCTATCCACCAGCCCACTGCTCTCCGCATCCTCGCGAGGACAACTGGTAGGCCAATTAGCTAATGTAACATAGACTATTTGCACTCTGAGAAAATGTTAATTAGATTCGTGTTGAATACTTTTTGTTGACTCTATTCTATACACATCACTATCTTGATTCTAGAATATATTGCCATTCACTTTTATTGACTCTATACAAATTACTATCTTGATTTTAAAACATATTGCTGTTAATTAAATACCATTTCTTTAGTTTAAATACAGGGATTCGAATACAATTTAAATTCAATATTCGTCTTATTATTATAATTATTCAATTATAAAGATTATTTTTAAAGATTTTATGTTTTTTTAAAATTGTTAAAACGTTCATTATCAAATTATCTATCAATCCATATATTCAGAAATATTTTGAAAAATATTAAATATTATTTTTACTTGGAGCCTGCAGAAAACGTTTGTAACAGGAAGAATGAGTCATCTCCGATCAAATAAAGTATATATATTCTTGATCAGCGTCAACAGCCGAGACGATATGGCCATGTCCGTCAGTCCGTCTGTCTGTTCATCTGAGTGAAACAATGAATCTCAGAGTATCATCTCTATGGTATATTTAAAATGTAGTATCATATTGATATACCAAATATAGCCTTAGGTATATTTTAGTATTTTTGTAATATATGAATTTTTGGTATATTTGTAGAATATGGTTTGATTGAGAATGAATAACGGGTATTTCACAGTCGATCACACTCGCCTATAACTTTCTTATTAGTCGTTTAAATTAGTTATAGAATTCACACTTATCATTTTATGTTGTGTATCTTATTTCATATTGTTTACTAATATTTCTATATATAGTTTATATTGCCTCAATCCTTTTTAGTAAAGTTAAATTTTCCTAAAAATATTCAGTACAAAAATCGTTCATCCTTTATTCTAGAATATTTCAATTCAGTTTTATAATGTATTTTCTGTATCGGCTTTTGCATTTTTAATCAAAATTTATTTATTTGGCTTTATTTTTTTTAAAGTTATATGAGAGTTTTTTAATTAACTTAACTTAACTCAATTATTTGAATTGACATGAATTATTTAAATAATTTGAAAAGGAATTTACTTTTGCTTTATTTACAATTTTAAGAACTATTTTTGATTTATAAATAAGCATAGAAAATTCCTGAAGTGCATTTGGTCTACTATAAACTTCTCTCGCCACTTTTCTCCCAGTGTAGTAACACTTTCAGAACTAACTGTCATGTTTATCCCGCAGGAAATGTCGTCGCCACTGCCTTTCCAGCGTGCTCGTTTGGCCTCCAACATGTCGCGTCGCTCGACCATCCAGGAGACCTCGTTTAGTCATCAGCAGCAAATCGATACGCACGCCGTCGTTACCAAGATACAAAACATGTTTCCCACTGCCGACGAGAATCACATTCGCCTGCTCCTCAAACGGTAAGTGCCACGTTATCCGTTACTAATCTGAGTCTCTGTCTTGTTCTCTCTCTCTATATAAATTGTATGTGTATTTGTATTTCGATTCTTTCTCACACGCTGCCGCTTCTTGCACTTACTATAATACTTACTCACACTTGCTCGCCACATCATCGAATTCCCCACACACGCTTACTAACCCAACAAAATGAAAAATAACAGCTACTACAATCGCGAGGCCGTCGTCATCAGCGCCTTGCAGGTGGAGAAGCATCCGGTGACGATGCCGGGTCCATTTGTTACTCCACCGGCTCAGCGTCATCTGTTCCACAGCAATTCTGCTTTCTATATGACACCACCGGCGCGTCGCCTGGACATGGGCGCTAGCCGGGTGACAGTCACCCAATCCCAATCCCGCACGGCCAGCCCTCTGCCCGGCGGCCGTCTCGGTAGTCTCATGAGCATGCACAGTGGCCCCTCTGCCCATGGACATGGACATGGAGCCGGAACTGCGCCGGCTGCCACCGCCACCGCCACCGCACTCCACGGCTCACCGCAGTGGCGCAGCTCGCCCAAGCCGCACTCGTCGCCCAAAATGAAATTGAGGTGCGGTTATCTCAGCACTGAGATCTCTGATGAGATGAAAAGCAATCAGCTAATGAGGCGTTGTTACCCCTCCCTTAACGGAAGAACACATCAAAGGGGGAAATGTCAGGCAGCTAAGCGGCAGAAAAATATCAGATTTAAATGAATTGATAATGAAAGGTCGTTCAACATGAGTTGAGTTTGTTAACGTCACATTAACTGGTCCAGTTAATAACATTGAAAGGGTGAAATTTGTGTAGCTACTAACACTTAATGCTGTGAATAACATCACATATTAGTAACATATGTTAACGACGAATTAACATATGAACAATTAAATATAATGAGCTGTTAGCGCTTTATAGATCCTTTGATGTAGGAACTTCACTTCAAACATTATAGTAACATATGTAAACAAAGCATAACATATGTTAATATAAAACAAATGTTTGCTCTTGATGTTTTAATAGTAGAATATTTTAATGACAAGCTCTTTTGACGCATGTTCGATTCTTCAGTTTTAAAGTCTACTAAAACCAACAACGAGAAGAAGATGAGGTTATTATCTAATAACGAAGATAATATTCTCATCTTCTTTCTGTTGTTTAAAAACAAATTTAGAAGATTTTCTTTGAAGAATCTACCAAGCGTCCAAAAAATATGTACTTTTTTTATTCACCATTGAAACATCAAGAGGACTTTTTAATATAAATTTAATCTACCTATGTGATTCAATTTTTTCGGTGTCCCTCTCAATATCGCTTTCTGTTAACGCAGCACAAATGTTATCTTTCAACATCAGAGTTAGTTGAGGATTAAACTAATCTTTAAAGACTAATCATTATGTACAATATGTTTGCTTGCTTTTACTGTCCTAAAAATAACTATTCCAGTTGATATGAAGGGTATTAAAATTACATTATTTAAAGTTTCAAACGGCTAGCTTATAAAATTAAAGTTAGATTTATGAATTTCTTCATCCAATTGTCTGTTATAAAAGACACTAATGTTAGCATAACATAACAAAATTTAACATATTTGTGTGCTGTTAATGTCACCTTAACATTTCGCCTTTGCAGCAGTTTGCTTTTCATCTCGGATGTGGCTCGTAGACTCGCTCTAAGCTCGCTTCATTACTTTTTAACATTGCCACATTTAATAATGGAAATGATTTAATATGCCTTCTGTACACTTCACAGATATATGAAGAACATATTCCCGAAGGCAGACGAGATGCTGCTTTTGGATACTTTGGCCAATGCGGACAACAATGTTCAGTTTGCCTCCGAGAAACTTATCTCATTGGGCTACACGAAGCGTGAAATGCAGCTGCCACACAGACCCAACAATCGGCCACCTCAACTGGGGCAGGATCAAGAGCAAGCCAACGATCAGGCAGTGCAGCACATTCCTCTGCGTCCCAAGGAGTACACAGCAGCAGAGAAGACAGACAGTGAGAGAACTCTAATTTAAATTCGTATTGAATATGACATTAATCTCTTCCTTTCTCTTCTCTAGTGGAAGCTTTGCTCAAGGAAAAGTATCCACAGATAGCGGAGCGCATTATTCTCATGGCTCTGGAGTCGGTGAACTATGCCGAGGATCGTGCCACGCAGATACTGCAGATTGTGCAGGACGAGGATGAGCAGCGCTCCAAGAAGCATGCCACACCCAAAAGTCTGCCACAGGAGTGCAGCAACATGTTGCAAGTGGAGCAGGTTGACGGTGGCAACATCGCAGCGCACAGGTGAGTCTTGGAGCTGAGAGACACGCTGTTGTTCTGTTGTTTGGCATATTCATCCCACCTCAGAGTTATCAGGCTGCCTCCTCTGTCTCTCTCTCTCTTGCTATTGCCGCCTCTTCTACTGCTGCTGCTTTCTCAGTTTTGTTAATCGATATTTAATTTTCTCTGTAAACCTTTGTTGCTGCCACCAAAAAAAAACAACACACACAATCACCCATTTAAACTTTGCCACTGCTTGCTTGCCACTTCCCACCAACATCATCATCATCATCATGATCATTCATCATCATCAGCAAGCCACACAAGGTGCATCGGCATTTGCCATCCATCAATCTCATCACGCCCACAACGGCCACCACACAGATCCTGCTCAGCAATTCGCCGATGCAGGAGGAGCAGGCGGATCAGCAGGCGAAGCCACAGCCACAACCAGCGTCGGCGGCGTCATCGAGTGCATCATCAAGCCATTCATATGTGTCACCACAAGCACCACAGTCACCCATCATCAGCTATGAGCCACTGACCACCAAGCGCATTCTGGCCAAAAGCAACAACAACACTAAGAACAACAACTTTAGCATCAGTGGCTACTTGCATGGCTCTACTACTACTACTACTAGCACCTATTCCTCCTATAATGCATCAATGACGTCATCATCGCTGGCATCCGCTTCCGCTTCGGCCTCGGCCTCGGCCAGCTCCATAACGAAGGCCATCGAATGTCGTTCGCGCGCCAAAACCGGTTCACTGAAGTATGCCCATAACCGTTTACCCGTTACCGTTTACCTTTTATCGTTTCCGATTATCGTTTCGATTACACTTTTACCGATTACCGTTTCGTTCAGTGCATGCGTTGCAATCGTAATTGAATTGTTTTGCATGTTACCTTTTCAGTTATAAATATAATGTACTAAATGTAATTTCGATTTAATTTAATCATTTACTCATCACATTCTTGCACTGCAGACATCGTCCGCCGCATGCTGCTCACTTGGAGAATGCTCAAAATGCCGACTCCACTGAATTTCAATCGCTCATCGAACGCATGGCCAGCTTGGGACCCAATTCACAGCTCACCAAAGGCGCCAACGAGAATCTGCTGCTGTAAGTCTACTAACTCCCATTCAATAGCCAATCTTAACTAATCTTAATCATTCCAATAGTGCTGACTATGTCACCTGGAATGGACCGAATACACCGCTGACACAAAAGCACTCGGCACAAGGAGCTGATGCCAATCTGCTGCTGGTAGCAAGTGAACGTGGCTACAAGGCAACCGGACGCAACGAGCAGCTGTGCAAGGGCGCCAAGCAGGAGTTGGCCAAGGGAAGCATCTATGCGCCCGGCAAGAGCGCCAACATAAAATGCAACTAGAACAAGGATTCCAATTCCAACTTTAGTGTGCCAAAAAAACCTTGAATATTTCAAGCAGCTGCCATGAACATAAAAACACCCTCCAAGCAACCCAGACTTGAATTTTTACATGTCTCCAGGTGTTCCCATTTCTACATATAATCGTTAATATTTAAGTATATTGTGCACATTCACATACTCTTTACACGTATTCCATCCAAAACTCTAATTCATTTTTTTTGGACAAACTTTGCAGCTTGAAATACATACTAATTACAAAAACAAATATATGTATAAATCGATATTTAAAATTAAACCTAGTAATATGCGTGTTTATTAATGGGCGGCATTTATTTTAGACCTCATCCTCATTTAATAGCATGTTGGGTATGCCATTGGTTATGGGAAACACACGTCCGGTTTCGGGACATTCCAGCTGTCCCTCGAGCACGTCAATTTCGAATAGCAGATGGTGCAGCTTTTGCAATAGCGCCTCGTTGTCAGCAATGTTATCGGGCTGTGCTGGGGGAATGTCCTCAGCGCACTCCGCCTGCAAGGGAAGCACCACATTAGTAAGGATGCTGTGCATCTTGAATAATGTTGTAAACTTACCACTTGTGCGGCACCGTATAGAGCTGCCCAGTCCAGCTTAGGCAACAGTTTCTCTATAAACACCGGATTGAATTCACTTTCCACAACATTCTGTTTGGTGATCTGCAGGAGAAACATTTGCATGAAGTCATGAAACAATCAATAACAAGTCCGCTATTCAAACTCACCGTCAGTTTTAGGGGATAGCCAACCTTAACTCCCTTGATGGCCATTGAAGTGAGAAAGTTATACGTGCTGAGTTTCATAGTGTAGTTTTAATATTTGCTTAATTTAACAGTGTACAACAAATTTTTAAATAAAAACAAATGCGGTATGCAAAACGCACGTTTTTGACATTCACTACGCAACGCATGCAAAACAGCTGTTTCTATTTGGCAAAGCGGTCATATTGTTTGGGTATATCGATAACAATTATCGCTGCTTAGCAGCTACTGCTAAATCAAATACCTATTTTCACTATATGTGGTGCTGTTGCTAAACTTAAAGTACTGGTTAATAACCATTTTATGTTTACATTATAAACAAATATAAACTTTTTAATAGTTGCCTTTCAAATATTAGCGCCCACTGTTAACAGCACAATACAATGTTATATTTACGTCACTGTAATATGCAGTGTGACCAGTCATTGCAATAACGAAAGAATAACAAGAGCAGCGCATAACAACTGCTGCAATTTTAGAGTTTTTTAACGTATTTAAATGTAAATTAAGTGCAATTCGTATTAAAAACATTACAAAGAGTGTATAACAAACGCGTGTATTGCAAATATGGAGGATATATTTCATTGGTGCCGCGAGGGCAACTCAATTCAAGTGCGCCTCTGGCTGGATGAGACGGAGCATGATATGAATTTGGGGTAATAAAATAAAGTTATAAATTAACTCAAAAACTATTGAGAAGTGTTGATAAAATTCCCAACAACATGTGGCGTGCAATCTATTAAATATTTTGCTCAAGCTATTTTGGTCGGACGCAAAAGCGAAATCCAATTGAGACTGAATGAATGTGTTGTCCACGAAGTGACGTCATGATTTATTCTTATGTTGTGTAAACAACCAAACCCACTGTGTGTGTGTGTCACTCTCGCTCTCTTTCTCACGCACGCTCTCTTCATAATTGCAGCGATGATCATGGCTTCAGTCCACTGCACTGGGTGGCAAAGGAGGGCCATGTGAAGCTCGTTGAGACGCTGCTGCAACGCGGCGCACGCGTCAATGCCACCAACATGGGCGACGACATTCCCCTCCATCTGGCAGCCGCCCACGGTCATCGCGAAGTCGTCCAAATGGTAAGCAGACGCCCCCAATAAATACACATAAATTAATATTCATTCTCTAATTTAGTTGCTGCGCGAACGATCGGATGTGAATGCGGTGAATGAGCACGGCAACACACCGTTGCATTATGCCTGCTTCTGGGGCTACGACATGATCTGCGAGGATCTGTTGAATGCCGGCGCCTTGGTCAGCATAGCCAACAAGGATGGACACACGGCCGTGGACAAGGCAAAGCCGAGTATCGGCAAGCGCATCCAAGATCTGGCGGAGAAGAGTGGTCAAGAGTTGAAGGTCATCAGCTTTAAGGAGCAGAGTTGGCTGGGCATGAAGACACGCTCACGCGATGCCACCTTGTCACGCTTCAAGGGCATCAGCATGGGCGATCTCGACCTGCACACCAAGCTGTCGGTGACGCCTTCGGGTGAGACTTGGCGTGGTCGCTGGCAGAAGAACGATGTGATTGCCAAGGTGAGTAAGACTTTGGATGGGGTCGAGTTCAATTGCTAAACAAAGACTTCTTTGTTGATCGGTTATCATAGTTCAATTTGGTTTCAAGCCCTGGCGTCATCTTAAGGGCACAGTTAAATCATGTCATAAATTTAGTTATCACCTTTTGTAATTTACATTGAAATATTCAACCGAAGCTATTCTGAATTTAGAGCTATATATAAAAGCAACAGAAAAATAGGCTTCCCATCCAAGCCATTTTCTTAAGGAAACTGGCTTCAGTTAAATGATTATACAACTCAAATAGTTCGGATCTTCAACCTTCGTAAATTAACACTACAATATTTAAGCACCTATCTTATATTATATTAATGAAACACTACACTAATTACATTTAATTTCCCTTATAGATTCTAGCTGTGCGTCAGTGCACGTCGCGCATTTCGCGTGACTTCAACGAGGAGTTCCCCAAGCTGCGCATCTTCTCGCATCCCAACATTTTGCCCATCATTGGTGCCTGCAATTCACCGCCGAATCTCGTGGTTATTAGTCAGGTGAGTATCCTACCTATTCTCTGCCTTATCAATATCTAATCCTTGATCACTTTGCAGTTCATGCCACGCTCTTCGTTGTTCAATCTGTTGCATGGCGCCTCGGGCGTTGTGGTGGACACCAGTCAAGCTGTGCACTTTGCCCTGGACATTGCCCGAGGCATGGCTTTCTTGCACTCGCTGGAACGGATCATACCGACTTATCATCTGAACAGTCATCATGTGATGATCGACGATGATCTGACGGCACGCATCAATATGGGCGATGCGAAGTTCTCGTTCCAGGAAAAGGGACGCATCTATCAGCCAGCCTGGATGTCACCGGAGGCGTTGCAGCGTAAGCCAGCGGATCGCAACTGGGAGGCGTCTGATATGTGGAGCTTTGCTGTGCTCATCTGGGAGCTGACAACACGCGAGGTGCCATTTGCCGAATGGTCGCCCATGGAATGCGGCATGAAGATTGCGCTCGAGGGACTGCGAGTCAAGATACCCCCGGGAACTTCATCGCACATGGCCAAATTAATCTCGATTTGCATGAATGAGGATCCAGGAAAGCGTCCCAAGTTCGATATGGTTGTGCCCATTCTGGAGAAGATGAAGAGATAATCCCAAATCGTACACAGTCCCACAAACACAATAGACTCGTCTTATTTTTTGTAAAACAAAGGGTCTTAAAAATTACGAAGCCAAAATGTGCCTGTTTACAAACTGTGTAGCTAAATCTGAATAATGTGAGTTGGAGCGGAGTGAAGTGAAAGGAACAGAGCTCCCTCGTTTGATGTGTTTGCCAACTAATTATAATTACTACTTTGTGTTAATTAACTGCAACGGAAACTGAAACTTAACTGAAATCTAACAGACACCGCCAAAAGTGCCTTGAGTCTACAAAATCCATTCAAATATTTACAGGTAAAGCTTTTAAGTTTTTTTTTATTCTCTATTTCTCTCTCTCTTTTTGTGTAGTATTTTATGTGTCCCACTGTCCACGTTTTGTTCTTATGAATTTTGATGATGTTTTTAGACGGTGCTCGATTTTGTCTACGTTGTAAGTTCAATTATAAATACAATTAACAGTTAAGCTTTTAAAGTACGTATTTATACAGCATATATATTTGTTACTAATGATTAAACGAAATTTGTGTACCTATATAAAAACGATAAAAATTATTTTACATTCGATTCGATTTCTTCTCAGAATATCTATGTACGTACAGACATATGTATATCAAAGCTTCGTTTTAGCTTTCGCCGCTAAAATGCAAAACAACACGAAAGCTTTACTTTTCGTAATGTGTGTGAGGGTGTGCGTGTGTGCGTTGCGGGTAGTCAGCGTGAGCAAAACGGCCCTGACCTCATTTCCATTATGTGCACGCGATTCTGCAGCGCGTGGGCAGAGCAAAAGCAGCAGAGTGCAATGAGAGCGAGAGAGCGCCGGCGTGAGAGAGCGCAGCTGTGACAGAGAGCACGTTTATAAATTTTGTAAAATGGATGCTACAATAACGATGGATTAACGTTGAAACATTAAAATGTAATGCTATATTTTAAAAAAAGAGTTTAAGCATTATATTGAATAGTTTATGATTTCATTAATCCTACTGCAGCGCAGTTTTTTTTTTAGCTTGTTGCGGCCATTTTCATTTGCCGCTCTCTCGTCGCATTTAGTCGGCTTGACGTTGGGCTCTCTGTTTATGTTTTTGCGGCATCGTTATATATTTGAAACTGCTGCTATTGTTGTTGTTGTCGCGGCGAGCTTACACCATGTGATTGTTTTGTTGGTTCGCTCTCCGTTCAACGGTATATCCTGTGCCTGCATCGGCACGTGTGTGAGTGTGAGTATGAGTGTATGTGTGTACCAATGCAGCTTTAAAAAAGTTTTGCTGCATTTTGTTGTCGTCGCCGTTGCCGTCGCCGTTGTTGCCATCGTCTCTGCTGTGTGTCGCTGTCGTCGTGCTTTTCGGCCCAGAGGCTGGTCGCTCGGTCTCCAAACAGCAGCAGCGGGTAACAAGCGCTGCGCTGCAGTGTGTCCAAAAAGCCGATTTACACTTTTATATGCCAGTTATGAGTGCAACCAACAAACAGCGACAGCATTTCCGCAATGCCGAATCCAATTGAACAATAAGCGTGCGCTAACATCAACAGTAAAAGACTTTGCTAAATTGTGCTACATAAATAAATAAAAAAATAGAATACACTAAAAAACAAGTTGAGTTTGTGTGAAAAAAGCTTTGCTTGTGAATAGGAGAAAAAAAGCCGCATTCAGTTTTAAAGTGAAAGTGGAGAATAAAAATTGCATGGCATCTTTTAGGCGCAGCGCATAAAAGTTTCGATTGATGACGGTCGCTGGCATTGTTGTTGTTATTGTTATTCCCGTAGTTGTTGTTGTTGCTGATTTCTTGAACCTCTTGTGAAGCGCCCAAACAGCAGCTGTTTAAATGTATTTTAGTGCTTGCACTCAACAACGGCCAGCCCCCTTGAGGGCCGGCAACTCATGGAGTATTCAAACTCAAAGCGTTTGAATCATAACGAGCAGCAGCAGCAGCAGCAGCAGCCACAAAACGAACACGACCAGCAAACCAGGTTAGTGTTTATAAAAATATACTATATGTGAATTCTTATTTTTATGTTTATTTGTTAGTTATGTGCCCCATTTTTATGGCCACACCTGAAAGCCACAATTTTTATGCATTTTTCTTCTATTTTTTTTTAATTAACCAAACAATTGCCCAGGCACGCCCACATGGCTTTTGTGTCTCGCTGGCAGTCGCATAATTTGCAGGAGGCAGGCAGCAAAAAAAAAAAAAGAAATACAACAAAAGTTGGCAGCATTCAGGAGCGGCTGCGGCTTGCCACACGGCTGCTGATGCTGCTGCAGTTGCAGTTGCTCCTCATCATTCATTTGGCTGACGAGTGAGCCACTAACCTACTTCCTGCCCCCGACACGACCACATGATGCACACACAAAAGCCGCAGTAACTTTTCGTTGCTGCAGTTGCTATTGTTGTCCGCTTGTTGTTGTTCTTTGCCGGCTTGCCACGCCCACAAGCGGCACACGATGATGGTGATGATGATGCTGCTGATGATGCTGCTGATGATGCTGTTGTTGGGGGTGTTGATGAGTGCAAATGTGAAAATGACATGGACCAAGTGGCAGCAGGAGACGACGCATCAAATAAACGATGCCAGTCCGTCCATCAGTCAGTCAGTCAGTCAATCATTCAGTCCATCAGTCAGTCATTCACTCATTCCAGCATAACAAATGATGAGATTTTCGCTACTCAGAGCAACAAACGTTCTCGGTCGATTCTCTGCTGCGCCTTCTTCTTCTTCCATGCATAAATCAAAAGTTCAATTTTGCACATTTCACCAGTAAAGCACAGCGAGACAGAGACAGCAATACAGATAGAATGAGATAGCAAGAGAGAGAGCGGCATCTTGGCAGAGAACTAAAACGCCACATGGGCAAATATTTCACTTGTGCTTTCGAGCAGCGCATCGAAAAGCGAAAATATTGTGACAACATCAGCAACAACAACAACAAATGCAACAACTGCAACAACAACAACAACAACAAGCTCGACAATCTCTGTTTCGAGTGCTTGTTGGGATGCTGCACTTGTGTGAAGTGCATAACAACGTGGAAATATTGTAAAAGCAAACTACGAGCTACAAGCTACATAGATAGATGGGATAGATAGATAGAGGAGAGGAGGCAAGTGGCAAGTGGCAAGTGGCAAGATTTGACGGTGCGGAATTCCAAATGCCTGCGCCTGAGGACGACAAAGCAAAATGCAATAAAGCTCAGTGGAGGCATAGAACATCAAACATGGTAGCCTCCAGCAGTGGTGGGGAAAGCACGAGGGGGGAGGCAAGGGGCACGGGGCAAGACGCAGTTGTGCCACACAAAAGCAAAGCAGCCAAAGGATGGTTAGGTCCTGGGAGATGCTCATGTAAAGCGCATATTGATTTTAGAAACTGTGTGCTCTACAACACACAAAAGGGTATTTGCAGTTTGCCACACAGAAGAAGCTCTAAAAACTGAGTTTTTCAACATCTTTGAAGAGCGAGAACTTTGTTACTATAAAAGCTAAGCATACTAAATTTGGCGACAGAACTACTTTAAGTATGTAATGTTAATTTAAGAACTCAATCATGACACTCTCAGATTTAGATAATAACAAAAAAAAATAATTGCAAGCGTATTTTTAAAACTGCTACAGAAATTTTAATGATTACTAAAAATTTGATGATAATCAGTCAATAAAATAAAACTTTTTATAATATGATTATATTTGTAGCGGCTAAAATTTAAAGCAACTTTTTGTCGTTTAAGTAGTTTATACTTATTTTAGAAGTGGAGAACTGCGCTCGCAGCTCCCAAAAATCACAAAAAAAGAAAAATGCGAGCGTTTTCAATCAATTTTAATGTTTTAAATGTAATCAGTTAATAAGATAACTAGTTATTTGGAGACAGTTTAGTTCAATGTTTAGTTCAGGCGACATTTAAAAGGTTCTTGTAAATTCTAATCCTTATAATATTTTCATTGTATTATTTTTTTTTAAGTAATATTTTTCAATTATAAAAGTCAAAATTATTGTTAAGCCTTATAATTTGTGGATTGTATTGTTTTTTTTTACTGCAATATGTTTAAATATAAAAGTTAAAATTATCCTTATTAGTTTGTAATTTAAATATTTATTTTGCTATTTCTCCAACAAAGTGCTCAATTTATGGAATGAAAGAAGTAACTCTGTGCCTCTTAAGTTATATTTATTTTAGAAGTTATTTAATGCGTTTTCAGCTGCTGAAATTCGCAAAAAGGTAAAATGCAAGCTTTTTAAATCATTCCTAAAATATGAATGGAAATTAGTTAACTCAATAATTATTACCAATTAGTTTAGTTGACTTTTTATTTCATAAAAAAGACTTCTTTGATGAGACTCTTGCAATATTCTTTGTATCAATTTTATATTCTGTTCCTTACACTGTGTTTCTTTAAATTAAATTAGTCTCAGTAGAAAAGTCTCTATTAGTCAGTACTCTTCTTTGTTTTTTAATCTAAGACATTTAAATTATAAATTTGTCTGATAGTTAAATAAATAAAATTGTCAGTAGTTTCCTAAAAATAATTATTGAACATTAGCTGCCCCTTTAATTAGACAACATTTTTATGCCCTTCTTCCATAATACAGGGTATTTTGTAGTCGCTACCTAGTTAACTGCTCTGTTCTTAATGCATAAGGATGCCGCAAAAACATGTTGGTTTTGTGGCTGCCTAGAGCAAGCGAAATGGGAATGCCGACGGGAACAGAGCAACAACAGTGCGTATGAGTAATATAGATAGAAGAGAGACAGAGCGCCACAGCGACCACAGTGCGTATAAGTAATGCGAGAGAGTGCATTAAAGCGTTGCCAGCGAAATGAGCACAAATTTATTTTGAAGTCGAGTCCTTAGCTAATTAGCATTAAATATGCAAAGCAAACGCTGCAGCGACAAACCCTTTTTTGCCCGAGTGAGTGCGCAGCTATTTATTGCTGGCGTTTAACTCGCAACTATCGATCAAAGTGGCAGCGTTAAGAAAGAGTGGGCTCTGAGTTTCTGCACCCACACAAAACGTCGCTGATATTCAATAAATTGTGTGCCGGACTGCCAGGAAAATGGCCAATTACGTGCAATAACGAGCTAAGAAGTATGCCAGGGCAGCAGCAGCAGCTGTCCAAGGGTTGAAGAATGGGAAATGGGGCAAAGGGGAAAGGGGGCAAGGGAAAAATGTGGGTTGCAGCTTGCTTTGGAACTCGCTCGACTGCGCTTAACATGAATGGCCATTTTTCCAATCAATTACTCGGGCACTGCGCATTCTAGAAAACGGTTCAACGAAGTCCTTTCTTCACCTCTACTGTCCTGTCCTCTCCTCTACTCTACTCTCCTGTCTTGTGTGTGCTTAAGAAACTCGGCTGCAGGTGGCTTCGATAATCACTTTAATGTGCTTGGCCACATTAATTGCATTTCGATTAAATTTGACATTGACAATGAAACTCGATACGAATTCAATTTAAATTTTTGATTTGCTTTCACAGAATTTCACTTGCAAGCGGCTACTTTCGCAGCAGCGATACGCCAACAACAACAACAACAGCAGCAGCAGCAGCAGCAGTTGATGCAGTAGCAACCACACCAACAACTGGCAGCCAGCGTTGTCTCAACACGCCACCCACAACACCCAGCAGCCCATTGCGAGAGCCGCCACAAAGTCCTTCGGACGGACAGACTTCATCGCTGAGCTCGCATTCCGTGTCCAGTGACATCTTGTTGGGTGAGTAATGCAAACTCAGGCTCTCTACTTGAAATACTTGTGGCACAACTGAGGAATACTCTGTTGCGCCTGCAAAGTGAAGAGGAATTGTAATTAAATCTGATTGAATTTAGTTCAATTATTCTGTGCTGGGTCTGAAAAGTATTTTATCTTTGGATTTTTATAAATTTTACTCTACTCGAAAGGAGAGAAGCGTTGGCACTTTAGGAAGATTATTACTACTAAAATTTTCATAAGCTGTGAATATTAATTTCAAACTCTTCATTACCATCATGAAATACTTGTGGCACAACTGAAGAATACTCTGTTGCGCCTGCAAAGTGAAGCGGAATTATAATTAATCATCATTCATGATCATCATCATTAATCAATTATTTCTCAAAGTATTGTGCTGGGTCTGAAAAGTATTTGATGGTTGATCTTTGGATTTTTTTGTGCAAGTCTTTATAAATTGTAGTCTACTCGAGGGAGAGAAACTTTGGCATTCTGGGAAGATTATTACTACTAATATTATCATAAGCTGTTAAGATTAATTCCAAACTCTTCATGGTCTCCTCAGATGCGACTTAACCTATACATTGCGTCAAAGTTTCCCTTTTATATTCATAATATTTGCTAAGCTGAATATAATGTTTTGTTATTCAACTTTAGAAGAATGTAAGTGTAACTTGAAAACTTTTAAAGCGATTTTCCCTAGGCTAGCAATATGTGTTATAACATACTCTAGTAGATATTCTTAACTTATTGAATATGAAATCTCCCAGAAAATTATAATGATTATATTCTGAATAGAAGTTGCTAGAATGATAATGTAATGTATAAGGAAATCAATGGAAATTACGTATACCACACGTTTAATCATTGTGGGATTATTACTATCATATACTATCATAAGAATTGCCAAAAATTATCCTTTCATGATTAAGCTAAATATATATTTAATGACCTTGCTTTAGTGTGTAATTAAATTCCCAATGGAATGGGTGCAATCAGTAATAATTTGTTCCGTTTTTATCACTCTAAATGATAAAGTTTTTAACCTGAACATTTGCTTACATTAACATAGTATGTTAAATAGCAGTCTGTTAACAGCTTCGAACTCGAATTTCTCTCAAATGTTTGCCAAAATCAAAACACCCTGCTTGTCAAACTAGTTTCCAGAGTGTATGCAGCATTTGTTACACTTTACTTAAATATACTTTATTTTTTTTCCTCGGTTGTGGCTCTCACTCTGTTATTTATAGCTGCCCAGTTTCTCTCACGAAACAGATCATGACCCAGGAAAGAAACGGGCAACAAAAGAAACAAAAGCAACAGCAACAGCAACCATAGCAACAACAACAAGAGCGAAAACGAGAACAACAAATAAAATCGCAACATTTTATTGAGGTTGCTGACATTCAGCCAAACATTGCACATGCCTCTGGTTGCTGTGGCAGCAGCAACTGCATCCCAACGGCTCCCACTGACGTTGTGCGACGACCTAAAATGTTTTTTGGTGCTGGGTTTTGGGTTTCGGCATCGCCATCAGCATCAGCATCGGCTTTGGCCAGGGAAAAAATTCAGCCTGCAAGCTGCATGCCACACACACTCGATGCTACATGTGTTGCATAGAGTGTTGCCCAGGAATGCCACAGGCAACAATCTCTGCTCTAGGCCCATGTGGTTGCTGCTGTTGCTGCCGTTGTTGCTGCTGCCACTGTGTTGGCATCGTGTGTGACGTTTATATGGATTTTGTGTGCTTTGCCATTCTGACATGAAAGATTCTGGCACAAACAGCGGGCGGTTGTGGCTCTTTTTCCATTGTTGATGTTCTTCTTGTTCTTGTTGTTCTTGCTTTTGTTGTGGTGCAAATCCTTGGGGACAAAAGTTTGCCAAGTGTGTTGCTGTCTTTTCAAGTTAAATAGCCTGTTAGATTGTTTGCTGATAAGTTGGCCATATGCTTTATGTTTTCATTCCCCGAGTCCCAGCTGTAACCTAAGGCAGCAGCAAGTGTTGTTTTATCATTTGATTAGGAATATAAGAAGAAGCATTGCTCAAATAAATAAAACGAACTTACTGATTAAAACATTTTAAAACCAAAAATTGTAAAGAAATTAGTTCAAATATTTGTTAACGAAATGGTACCTGAATTATTCGCCCAAAAGTATGCTATACAAATTTAAGGATTTCAGTTTATAGTTTTTACTTTTCTTTCTTTATTAAGAACAACTTCAATTAACTTTAATTATTTATATTTTTATTTTACAAAGTTTCATATGCTACTCAATATTCATTTTAAGAAAATAGTTGAAGACCTAGTTCGTTGCTTAGAGTCCAACAAATTAATGTTCCTTCCTTTAAATCATATAAGTCTTTTCTTTCTTTTAAATCATATCAATCAATCAATAATTAAAATCAATGTAACAATCATATCAAACAATGAAAAGAATAACATTAAGATTTCGGGAATATTTTGCCTGATTGATGTACAAAATTTATATGTTACTAGACACTTTAGTTTAAAGCTTCAATATTCTTTTTATTATTATTATTTAAAATCATTTTGAGATATATATATTTTCGGAAGATGAATTGGATTAAAATTTAAATATAGTTTTTTTTACTTGAATATTGCATTTTTTTAAATGATTTTTTTATTTACATTAAATTGTGTGTCTAAATAAATAATAAGATAGTTTTTCATACAAAAAACTGCGTTAACTCCATCCTTCAATTATACATTTTTTACCATACATAGTATGTATTTAGTATGTATATAAATATAGGAACACTCCCAACAAATTGTGTTATTTGACAAATATTCAGATTTTAGCAAATCTTGAATTCCATATGGAAACTTCCAAGACTCAACTTCACATTCTCCTTTTCTTCAACTTTGTGCGATAATTGCAAGTTAATCCAGCTAAATACTTAGTCATAATTTCTCACTCCAAGTGATAATTTCTAATGCCTACTTTATACCTTGTTTACAGCTCTTTGATGCCAGCATATCAGTCAAACCCCAAAGGCAGAGCCGCCAGCAACAACAACAACAACAGCAATCGACAACTAGCAGCAACAATAATAACAACAACAGTAGCAAATAGCACAAACTATGAAAAAAATGTGCAAAGTAAACAAGAATTGTAGAATCTAGAAACAGCAGCAGTAGCAGCAGGGGCATAATAATGAGCAAATAAATAAAACTAAACGCATTTGCGCCACTTTGTTGCTGTGCTGCTCGTTGTTGCTGCTGTTGTTGTTGCTGCTGCTGCTGGCGCTGCCCATGACGTTGCTTAAGTCATTGAACTTAGGCAAGCGAAAAAAGAAGAAAACAACAAAAACAAATGAGTAACAGCAGCCGGCGCGTTGATAAGTGAAATGCAATGGGCGCACGCCAGAAAATGGGCATGGTCATGCATTGGCATAGGCAATGGCTAAAGTAACAACACAATAACAACAACAACGACAGACCACGTGGAGATGTGGTGAAGGGGCTCTGCCTACCAGCAAATAACTCTCACTCAATGCACACACACACACACACGCTCATTCTCGCTCACACTCTCTGCACGCACACACTGACAGCGATTACACAATCATGCTGCAGTGCAGCTGCTGTTGCTTTTTCTCTTCCTGGTTCGTCGACGTCGACTGCGACGTCGCGTGTCTTATGGCGTCGAAGAAGATGTGTGTGTTAGTGTGTGGAGATCAGGTTTTATCAGGCAAATGCAATCGAACATGTTACGTTTGTTGGGGGCGGCGGGCGGGCACGAGCACAAGCACGAACACAAACACGAGCCCGAAGTCTTTGGTTCGTTGAATTGTCGTCGACCACACGAAGCATTATTTGCCCGTCTTCTTCATTGCTTGCGGTTGTCGTTGACTTTTCGCTTTCGATCCTCGTTGACGTTGACGCCGCGACGTCGTCGTCGTCGTCGTTAGCGGCAGCGTCGTTGTTGCCGTTTTCTTGTTATTTACAGTTTCTGCTGCTTTCGCTGCCGTTGGAAAAATAGCAAATACTTGTATGCAGCGCAGCTAGCTAGCTGATCATTGACTTTCGTTGCTTCTCTTTTGTGCCAGGCATTCGTCATGGAAAATGTGTGAGGCGGCTGCGGTTGCGAAATGGGAAAATTGTTCGCATAAAGCACTTGGGTGATTTTTCCCATTTTTATTATTTTATTTCCTTGACTGCGCAACATTGGTTTGATATTGCGCGGGAGTGAGAAGGATGGCATGACAATGAGGAGTTGTAGTTAGACATTGACAACAAATTGATGTACAGTAGGGATATGTTAATAACATAATTATGTTAATTAGCATTAATACCTTGCGCTGTTATCAATATCAGCTTAATAAATAATAATCATCTTCTTATAGCTTTAAGTACATTTATGTACGTTCCGTAGAATTAATTTATAAAAATAATTCCTATTTTATTTATAAATTCTTAATCTCCTTTTCAATCGTACTGGTTCCCACTGCTTTCATATTTAAACTTCTTTCCGCTATGTTGCGGGCGTCTTGCAGAAGTTTGGACAGAGTGCAAAGCACTGCTTAAAAAAATCTTTGAACAAAACTCGTTTGGCACTTTCTACTACCTAAGAACAACAATAGCAACAACAACTACTTTTGAGTGCAACTCCAACATTTTAACTTCCGCATTATAGAACTAGTGCTCTCTCGCTCCCTTTCTTGCATGCACACGCATTTCGATGAGTGAGAGAGCGCAAAGGTTCTTTGACTTTGATTATGCTCGCTCTCACTGCATCGCGCTCTCTCGCTGCCTAGTGCAGAACTTTGTAACGGTTCTCTCTTGGCGCGCTGCGCTTTCGTAGTGTGTGTGAAATTGATCTTGAGTGGAGTGTGTGCACTTGAAGTTGGCGTCGACGTTGCGTCGTCGTCGTCGGCAGAGCTGCCCACGGGCAATAGAAATTGAAAATAGCAACCAGGAACAGAAAATCGCCTCTGCAAATGGAAAAGTGCAGCAAAAAAGAAAAAGAGAGTGCGATTGCGTGTTGTTGCTGTTGTTGTCGCTTGTTGTTGCTTGCAGTTTGTAGTTTGCAGATTAGAAAGATAGAAGCAATAACAGCACCCCCTCGCTGCAAATCTGTCGCTGCTGCTGCGGTTGCTTCTCTGCTGTTGAGTCAGCCTCGTGTTCAAACGGCGCTACAAAAGTTTTTCCTACTCCATGGCAGCCACAACACATTCTATTTTCCTGCTCTTTTCACACAAACACGCAAACACATTTGCACTCCACACTCATACACACACACACACACACAGACGCACGCGCCTTCTTTCTTATTCTTGTTCTTTTCTTGCGCGCTCCATCGTCGATTGCAGCTGTAGTTGTAGTTGTAGTTGTCGTAGGTTCTGCAGTTCTGCAGTTTGGTTTGAATTTCTGTTGCGCATTTGGAGCGCTGCGAAGTTGGCGCTTGGATCTCGTCGAGGCGAGAGTTTTGTACGCGCGATCGCACATTTTCACATTTTCCATTTGGCATTTTCCCAATCGGAGTTACGTCGCTGTTTCGCCTCCACTTCCGTGATCCTCCTCGGCTTCTCACTTTTTAGTTAGATCGCTTAAATTGTGTCCTGCTCTAGTTCCAGGAGTCAGCGTATCCATTGTGAACTGCCAAAATGTGAAGAGTTCTAGTGTGAACAGTTAAAGTGTAACCAGTTGAAGTGTGAACAGCCTTAATAATAAAGATTAACAATTGCGGAAATGTAACGCAAATTGTGCATTATAATCAAATCGCTAAATGATTTTTATTAATCTTGTGTGCTCAAGTGAAGTGTGAAAAACGTGCAGATTTCAGACTATCTAAAGTGGTTATTAAATAATGAAAGATCATTTATAAACTTTTTTTGTATAGTTTGGTTTTTTTTTGTAATGTGCAAATATTTTTAGCAGTTTTAGTATTTGTTTTGAAGATTAAAGATTATCTAATTCCCCAAACATTTATATCTAGAATATAAACTAATATTACCTTACATATACATACATGCTGAAGCTAGACTCTAAAAAAAGTAAAAGTAGTTATTAAAGATTAGCTAATTTCTTAAACATATAAATCTATAAAATATAACATTATTAAATTACAAATACATGCTGAAGTTAGGTTCTGAAAAAAGTTTTTATTAGAATATAGAAAAGAACTAATAGTTTTTATCATGATATAAAGTGGAGCTATAGAATAGGGAAAAATACTATTTTTTTATTAAAATAAAAAGTATAGCAAGTATTTCATAAGTGGGATAGGAATTGCCTCAAATTTTTAGAAAGAAAATTTTAAGAAAAGTTCGGTATAAAAATTTAGGTATTCCATGGCTCCCAAGAAATCTCAAGCCTATAAATTTAATAGCTAGTTGGTCATATCTTACAACATGCATAATTTCCAAATAGTCAGCTACTGATTGCTTTAAGGAAAAGTCGTAATAATCCTTTATTGCTTATGTGGTAAATGACTAACAAGAGAAAAGGAAGAACATAAATCGGAATCGAGAACTGGAAAGGCCATAAAAATGCTGAGAACGCTCCGGCGAGTGTTGCCAGTGCTGAATTCAATTTGCGTGATGATGTTGTTGATGATAATGGATGCGAATACGAATGCGAATGTGAATGTGAATGCAGCGACGCCAGCAACATGGATGTGTACCAAATAGAGCTGGAGGCGCAGGCACAGGCACAGGAACAGGCACAACTACGCTCCCAACTGCTGATCGTCGACACTGTGGTCAAGAACTTGGGGCAACCGACACGCCCCCCAGAGGATAACAATATTGCAGATTTAGATATAGACGAAGAAGAGGACGACGACGACGAAGAGGAGCAGCTGGAGCAGCAAATAAACGGCGAGGAAACCGCTGAAGAAGACGAGGAGGAAGAGGAAGTGGACGAAGAGGAAGAAGAGGAGGAGGAAGAGGAGAACGACGACAACAACGAAGCATTGCCAGAAGTTTGCTTCGATGCAAATTCCGATTTCAATTTGCATTTCTTCGACACTCCCGAAGATTCGTCCACTCAAGGCGCCTACAGCGAAGCTGGCAGCCTAGACTCTGAACTCGACGAAGAGCAGGAGCAACACCAGCAGCAGCAGCAACATCATCAACAGCAGCAGCAGCAACAACAGCTGACGACAACGGCAACTGCAGTGAATGCAGCACAGGAGCTGCAGCATTGTCTGAGTGGCATCGAGACAGATCCATTGCAGTTGCTGCAGTGCGAGGGATACTACAGCGCAACGCCAGCAACAGCAACAGTTGCTGCCGCCACAGCAGCAGCAGCAGCAGTAGTAGGAGTAGCAGCAACATCAGCAACAGTTGGTGGCACAACAGCAGCAACTGCAGCAGCAGCAGCACACTTGAGCTGCACGGCATTGAGCAATGGTGGAGGTGCTCTGTACGCCATCAGCAGTGTGCATCAGTTTGGTCCCGCCAGCAACAGTTCCAGCTCAGCCGGCGCCCATTCATCGCCCGACAGCGGACGCAGCAGCGGCAGCGGTTGCTCCTCCAGCTCGAGCTCTGTCACCACCGTCTCATCGTCATCCTCATCATCGTCCTCGGCATCCAGCGCTGAGCATTTCAATCGCGCGACGCTTCTCAATGCCAGCCAGCCCCAACAGCTCCAGCTACAACTACAGCAACAGCAGCAACATCTCAACGGCCATACAACATCCTCGTCAGCGGTCAGCTCCTCCTCCGGTCACGCGACAGCATCTTCAACTGCTGCGCATTTGAGCAAAGGACACGCAGGTATGTAAGCTCGGAGACTGTTTCCTTCATGTCTTTGAATTTATTGTTAATAAATCAACATAACACACACAACAACTATGATATAGGGTGTATTCGACTGCGATATACGCGATAGCAACTTTTATATAAAATATTATATATAAATGCTTATGTAAAGTGGGACTATTTTATTCAAGTTGTTTACTATCTTATTACTGAAAGGACTAACAAACTTTTGAGTAGTATTTTAATATTCAAGACTCCAACTTAAAACTTTATATTTGCAATCACAAATTTTCTCTAGGAATCATTAAATTATCCATAAATTTGGTAGCTTTAGCTCTCGTATTATTTAATTTCTTTCTAATACTATGATTTGTATCAAAGAAATGTAAAGTTTTTCATTATTTGAAGGAAAGGAACGCAACTCGAAATTTGAAACTGCTTTTCTTAACTTAATAGTTTTATGAAGGGTTTTAAATAGTGTGATCAAAACAGTAACTTTATTTTAGTTATTTAGTTGTTATACGATTGGTATGAAATTTTTAGAAATGCTTAAGTGCGATATTTTTAATTTGAATAATAAGTATTCAGGACTTATTTACAAGTAAGTCATAGCTTAATCAATTCGATGATCATTATATACTTGAGCTTTACATTACATCAAAGTTTGATGTTTCTATTGATAATATTAAGTTATTAGTTCTGAGTGAGGAAGATATAGTTTTCAACTGATTTAGGAAAAAAAAAACTTTAAGAAAATATTAAAATTTTAAATTTTTATAGGTTATACAAAGTGTGCTCAGAGCAGTTTATTTTATTTTGGTATTATCCAATCGTAACGAAATTTTTTTTGGAACAATTAAGAATTGGATTATTATAATGTATGCAACTATTCTAGACTCTAACTTTAAAAATACTTTTGCAACCACATTATTACTTAATGAATCATTCGAGAGTTGCCAAAATTTGTTAATTATTTTGTATCTTCTGGGGCTGTATTTTTTAATCTAACAGACGGCTGTACACACATCGTTATATTGTTTAGGTAGATCAGATTCCTCGAAGAAACCATATACTATGATTTGATGATATTGTAGTTATAGAAATTTTCAACTGCCTCCAAACGAATATACCCTGCTTTTCCTTTGATACCGCGCATGTTAGTCGTGTTTTCTGAAAGTTGCCTCGCCATCGTCTTTATCTACATTTTTCGCTCAATCTCCATGGTCTTCGCTTTTCCGCGTCTGCTTCTTCTTCTTCTTTTTCGTTTGCTGGCTTTTTGCGGAAACTATTAAGACGCCGCCTGGAAAATGTGAAAATGAATGCAATTCGCTTGTGTTGTTGTTGTAGTTGTTGTTAGTTTTAGTTGCCGCATTTGAGAGCTGTGGCAAGGAAATTGCTTTCATGTTGCAAAATGTCTGTCAATGTTGCGCTGTGTCGTAGCATGTGGCATGCAGCATGCGCCAAGCAGCGCTGCCTCGCTGGTTGCCATTGAAAGCCATGAAAATGTGTTTTCATTTTCATAAATAACCTGAAATTGCGCCAAATGAAAAAAAGTGTTTTTTATGTAAAGTCTTTAATTTGCTTCGATTGTGCGGCAATTTATTGCGGTAAGAGGGAAGTAATAAAATGGATTCAACACTTTTCGGCTTTAATTTTTATTCATATCTCACTTTTTCCACCATTTGATGTGCTATAATTTGATAGTAATTGTTTTAACATTGAATTTAATGCTTAACATTTAAAATTGAGTTCGCTTTTTTGCTTCCTAGTGATAAAGGAAATACAATTTGGTTCAAATACAAGAAAATAATTGTAATGGAGACTAAAATTATTTGAGAAAAGTCTCTCAACAGTTGAAGTTGAGATTTTTGGTATATTACTATATAATAATAAGTTAGTTTTTATGATTCCTGATTTGGTTGCGATCAGATAAAAATTGGGGAATCAAATAAAAAATGGAAAAAAATGGCTTCTTACTACGGGGTTCTTAGATGCTGGTGCTGACAATGTGGTATATTTTGCTCTCTTTGGTATAAATGGATTGCAGTAGTAGTAGTAGTAGTAGTATATTAGTAGTATATATATATGTATGGTGGATATGGAAAGTAGTATTATATTAACATACCAAAACAAAGCCTTCCAGTATTTCTGAGGTATAGTATATTAATTCGGTTTATTTTAAGAATAATACCGGACTGTTTTACTTTTATTTAAAATGAGTAGCGGAAATCTTTCTAGTTAGCTTTGTTACTTGTTTCATTATCATAATAAAGTGTTGTAATTATTCAAATTAAATTAGAGTTGATTATGAGAGACCTTTTATTGACAATTCATGTAAAATTAAATAATTTGTTATTTATACTTCTTTCATTTCCGGTTTGGAAGATAATTTCTTGGTTTAATCTTATATAACATACATTGTAGATATCTTTTAAGTCTAGTTAGCTGTATTAATGTGCTATAAATCAATTTAGTCAATTGAGGCAATGTGGGAACACTAAAGGATCGATTAAGTAAACTTAATATATAGTTTTTATATTTGAGCTTAGAAATAAACAGAAAGACAGACAATATGTTAACTTTGTCATTTGTTAAGAGAAGAGTTTTCGTTGCTTTCTATTTAACTAAATATTCAACACCATAACTCATTGAAATAAATTAAATGATCGTATGAGCATTAGGCAAACTTAAAATATATTGTCATATCTGAAGAATTGAAGCTTTAGCTAGCTTAGAAATAATCTAAAAGATAGATAAAATGTCAATTAAAGCATTTGTTTAGAGAAGAGTTTTGTTTTCTATTTGACTGAAGATTAGAATAAAATCCCACACTAATTTTTTAACGACTAAGAAAACATAATATATATTGTCATATCTGAAGAATTGAAAGTATAGTTAGTTTAGAAAGAAACTAAAAGATAGGCAAAATGTCAACGTAAATATTTGTCTAGATCATTTTATGTTTGTTTTTCATTTAAAGTGAAGACATACCAAATGCTCGTAAGCGAATTTAATCATATATCTGAAGAATTGAATGCGGAGTTAGCTTAGAAATAAAACAAATTTTAAATTAATCTTTTGTATAGATAAAAGTTTGTTTTATGTTTTCCATTTAGCTGAAGGATGCAACCCCGAAACTAATTGCGACAGACTAAGTGTTGAATGTGCTAAGTTGCAACGGCAGCTTGGACGATTGAAAGCCCTTTGTGATTAACTGGGCACTTGCCACCAGCAAGTTTGCTTCCAGTTGCCACTTGAGTTGGCTGATGGAAAACGATATTGCGCTTTCCTCGCTTGCGCTGGCTTTCTAATTGCGAGTTGTTGCCGCTGCTGTTGTTGCTGCTGCTGTTGCTGTTGCAGTGGCAAGGATTTATTTGCAGCAGTTAATTGCCGCAATTAGCGAGGCAGCTGTGAGCAAGGCGTGAGCAAGCTGCAAACAAATTAATTTAGCCAGAGACGATGAAGGAGGCAGCGACGATTTGATGTTGCGATGCCCTGCCGAAACTAGTTGTTTGAGTGGCAACAACAGCAATTGCAACTAGTTGATAGAGTTAGAGACGAAGTCGAAGTCAGCGACATTTTGTTGGTATTCAATCAGTCAGTTGGCATTTTTTTTTGCTTTCTTCTTTTGCTTTATCAGCGTTGCACAAACAACTTGCAACAAAATTATGAACTGGTCGTTGTTGTTGTCTTTGTTGAATTGTCGTTTGTCGCTTGTCTATCGCGTTTTGCCGCTGTCTGACAACGCGGAAATGCCAAGCAGCAACCACAGCAGCAGCAGCAACAGCAACAATGGCATCTAAATTGTCAACTCACAAAAGCGGCCAAGTGATTTGCATTTGAACACAGCGCGAAAATGAAGCAAAGCAGCAACTGCCACTGCAACGGCGACTGCGAGTGGCACTTGAATTTCCTTTGCCGTTGACATTTTCCAGACGTTCGTTCGTTCGTTTCGTTTGTGGTTGCTCCACCTACAGTTGCTGTTGTTGCTGCTCCTTCAGCTCTTTTGGATGGAAATTCAATTTGCAATTGCACAAGCGCGTAACGCGGTGACTTGCCTCCTTCGTTTCCCCCCCTCTCTTTGCTTGTGTGTGTGTGTGTGTGTGTTGGCGCGTGCAAGTTGCACATTAATTTCATTTCATTTCGCTTCGCATTTCGAGGTGTGGCAACGTCGATTGTTGCAACAAAAAAACGCCTGCGGCAGCGGCAGCGACAGCGGCAACTCGTAGTTCAAACTCCGCGCTTAGTTCATTTGCCTTTTTCTCTTTTGCATTAGAAAAAGGCAAATTGAAATGAAATGAAATGCCAAGAAGCACACACAATTTTCTCTACCGTTGTTGTTGCTGTTGTTGTTGCAACAATTGCTGTTGTTGCTGCTGCTGCCACTCGTCTGCCTCCATTTTTCTTGCAATTTGCATTGCAAATTTTCGGCGCTTGCTGTGGAAATTGTGCGGAGCTGCCACAACTTTAGTTTTTCCTCTACGTTTCACTCTCTGTCTCTCTCTCTCTCTCTATCCTCTGCGTAGGTGGCGTATACGTGATTTTTCGGCATTTTTCCTTATCGCAACATCGCTTGTTGTTTTATTTGCTCAAGTTGAATGCACTTTTGAGCTGCATTTGAATTTGATTGTTGCCGTTTGCTTTTGTTGTTGATCGTTGTCGTTGTTGCTGTTGTTGTTGCAGCAATTGCAATTGCCTGTGGAAAATGGTTTTTCCTTAAACATTTTCCTGCCGCTTTCTTTACTTAGCGAAACATTTGTAGTTTGTAGCAACTTTTTAAACTGTATAAATTGCTTTATAAATGTCGATTACTTAATCGGGGAAAATGTGGGCGGTGGGAGAGAGTGTGATGGACTGTGAATATACCCTGTAAACAGCTTACAAATCCTTGCACCTTCCTTTTTGGAACAAACAATATAGTTAATGAAAATGTTTTCATTTTTAAAGAAAACAAATATTGTAGAGTAAACAATATTAATATTGTTGATCATATTATCAATTTATATTGTTTGGTTTTTCTCATTCATGAATGATTCAATAATTTAATAAGAAGGGCAATGTTTGATTATAGTTTCTTTTTATACACACTAACCAAAGGGTATTAGAACTTTGTGGTTATAGGAAATATACGAGTATATAACAGTCAGACAGAGGGATCTCCAACCCTATAAAGTATATAGCCATGTCCCTTTTCCTGTCTGTCCGTATGAACACCTACATACATACATATCCACTTCTTAAAGACTATGGTAGATAGGTACAATTTTTTCATTGGTTGACAATCTGGTATATTTTGTACTATGCGGTATATTTTGAATGTAATAGTGTATCGATATACCACATTACCGAAAGCTTTATTGATATACCGATACAATACTACATTCAAAATATACCGCATAGTACAAAATATACCAGATTATTAACCGATGAAAAAATTATACATCTATTTCTTTAATTTTAGAATATTTTCGTTATATATATGCTTTAAGAAGAATGCCTGTTTTTATCAAAAATAGGGAAATGCGCGTATCTCGGAGTCGAGTACACTCGACTGTAGCTTTTTACATGTTTTTATATGTGCTTAAATTTATCATCCCATTGATGCCATTAATTTCAAAAGCAGAGGATTTATTTGTGGCTCAGAAAACTTTTTAATGGTTTTCTTAGCTTTTTATAAAAAATTACAGCTTCTTGCAAAATAATTGAACAATTGCTTCTCATTACAATTCATTGTTTGATAAGGAGTTTTGTTCTACTTTCCCTCAGGGACATTTCTAATATGTCACTTGCTTCCTCAACCTGACGACAATTGCATTAATTTGATTAGATTTTCCATTTCACTTAGTATTTTGGGCAAGCGTTCCTAATCGACTTACCTGGAGAAATCTTTAAAGGAGTGGGAGAAGGACGCTTTTATGGTGGCAATTGCTTAGAGCACAATTTTTATTTGCCATCTCGTTTTGTAAGGGGTGGACAAAGTATTGACAGTTGAACTGTCGCCGCTTGTCACTGACAAATGAGGCAACATTGAGGGGGCAATGTGTGGCAGATGTGGAGCACTCGATTGCCGTGCCAAACTCATTTAGCAAATTGCCATTACGGCAATTGCTGGCGCCGAAACGTAGGCGAACGTGGCGTATGAGTAATGTGAAGTGAGGCTTACATAATCAACAGGCGCGACAACTTTCCAAATCTAACCAACAACAATTGCACTTTGCCATTGCAGAGCAACACTCGCAGCAGCAGCAGCAACAGCAACAACAACAGCAGCAGCAACATCAGCAACACTCGCAACAGCAATTGCAACAGCAGCAGCAGCACGTGCAACAGCAATTTGGCATTGTTGACTCGAGCAACGGCAGCAGCAACAACAGCAACAGCACCAGCAACAACAACAGCAGCAGCAACAACGGCAACATCAGCAGCCACAGCAACAACAACAACAACAACAGCAACGGCGTCTCTTCGAAATCTTTCGTGCCCTGCAAAGTCTGTGGTGACAAAGCATCGGGCTATCATTATGGTGTAACTTCCTGCGAGGGTTGCAAGGTAAGTTCTTGAATTTACAAACGAAGTTGCATAGCTAATTCATGGTTTATTCTTCCACAGGGTTTCTTTCGTCGCAGCATTCAAAAGCAGATCGAGTATCGTTGCCTGAGGGACGGCAAGTGTTTGGTCATCCGCCTGAATCGCAATCGCTGTCAGTATTGCCGCTTCAAGAAATGCCTTTCAGCTGGCATGAGCCGCGACTGTAAGTACCACAAGAAAAAAACCAAAACTAAACAACTCGCCAAAAAGTCATGGGGGCCAATTTATGATTAAGTACTCGACGCCTTCCCAAAAGAGCGCCTCCAAAAAAGGCCAAGCAGCAAAAATGTTGCCACAAAGCGTTGCATGAAGTGAATGGAATGAATGCTGCACCTACATAGTTGGGAAGTTGCAGAGTTGCTGTGTTGCAGTGTTGCAGTTGCCGTGTGGCAGTTGCCGCTTGTCGTCTCAAGTTGGCCTATTGATAGCTTTATTAGCCAACTGTGTAAACGTTGCCAGATCCAGCGATTAAAGATTGTGTCTCTTGACTGTCAACTGCTTGGTGTCAATGGGGAAATTGGCAACGACAACAACAACAGCAACAGCCACAGCATTGGCAACAGCAACAGCCACAGCACTGGCAACAGCAATTGCAGCTTGCAGATTGCAGATAACTAAAAATGTCAGTTGACGCTCGAATCTCTTAATTTGCAGTCTCACCTTACATTATTTATGCCAGAGATTTGTGAAAATCTCAGTGCGATTAACAGTTTTTTATTTAACTGGGATAATCGTTTTTTTAAATCAACCCAAAAGTATTTTGTATGCAACTCGGCGCCGTTGCTTTATTACATTATAATTGATACTAATGTCTATAGTTAGTTATGGAAAAAATGTATAAAATAATATGTCCAACAAATTGCTAAACTACTTAGATCAAGATATTGAGATCTTTCTTTCTTCAAATAATATAAAAATATATCGCACTGTCATTAAAAGTATTTAACATAGCTAAGATCATTTTTCCAGTTGTTGTTTTTATGCAATTTGGCGTCGATGCTTTATTATATTCTAATGGCTATATTAAGTCATCGTATTAAACAAAAGGTCTTACTACTTATTCATCGATACAGATTGAGATCTTTAAAACCTAATATATTCTTTTTACAAGAAACCATAATTTTTTATGTGATTCCTAAAAGAATGTGTAAAAATATCTTATTGTGATTAACAGTTTTTTATTAAGACAATCATTTAAGATTTTCCTTGTCTTTATATTATATATCCACTCAGTGTTTTTTATGCAATTTGGCTGCGGTTTTATTTCATTGTAATTGATTTTGGTATCATTTATTTATTGTTGAAAAATTGATAAAATAATCTGTTTAGCCATTTGGATTAGTCTTTAAAAATGATTTATAATTTGCATTTTCTTAAAATAAATGATCAAATATATATTTTGTACACAATTTGTTGCCGTTGCTTGATTGCTTCATAATTGATATTAATGTCTATATTTGGTTATGGAAAAACGGATATAATAAAATGTTAAACTATTTGTTCATATACTCAGATTAAAACCTGTAAAAATTCAATATTTTTTACAATAACCTAATTCCATGTGATGTATTGAAGAACATTAATAATTTTCTATTTTCAAATATTTTTTTTTTATGTTCTATTGCTGCATACTTGTACTACAGAAACATTTTTTAATATTGGGCAGCAACGTTGCAATATCATATTTCCTTAACATTAAAATTATAAATATGTATAATGAATCATTAAGTTCATATCTTCATTTAAATTCCAAAGGAAACTTTAAGAATCTTATGTTAATTTCCTCAACCCAAACTTTTAAATTATCCCGACTCCAAGTTGAGTTACACAAACTTTGGTAAACCGCAAAGCATAATTCCTTTCCACTTTCAACAGAATTTCTTCTGCTTCTGATGCTTTTGGTTTCATGTGGCAACTTCCTTATGGGTGGTGTTCTACTCGGTTTTGGCAGGGAATGTATTTTAAGGCTCATTCATCTCGGGTTGATTAACTTATTTACCACCAACAAAAGCGCCGTTAACCAACACACAAAAGCCGCAAATAGGAAATGGAAAATGAGAAAGCAACAACATAAACAATGTGCGACCTAAGTTAAGCTTAACAACAATCTGGCAAACAGATTTTTGGTTGGCAGACAGTCTCCTGACTTTAGACTTTACTTCCTGGTGAAGTCAAACCACAACAGCCTTAAAAAGCAAATTAGTTTTTGTTACACACACACAATTGCTGCCTTTAAATGCAATTTATTTGATGTTGCACAATTAATTGCCTAAAACGCAGCAGCAGCAGCAGCAGGCAGAGAGCAGAGAGAAGGTGGCAAGCAGGCTGTTGCATGTTCAGTGGGTGTGTGTGACAGGCAAAAGACATTTGTTGCAGTTGTTGTTGCTGTTGTTGTTGTGTCACTGTCAGTGCAGTTGCTTGCAACATTTATTAGTCGCCCTGCAACATTTGTTGCCATTTGTTTTTTATGACTCGCTTGCGCTGTGTCTGTAACCCACGCCAATTCCTTTTCGCTTCGTTCGTTTCGTGTTTGCCTTTCGCGCATTTTAATGATTTTTTCAGCCAGGTTTTTCTTTTGCTGCTGCAGTCGGAGCAGCAGCTTCCTCATCCTTGTTGTTGCATATGGAAAGTTTCAATAATTTACTCAAATTGCTTTTGTGGCAGCTTTGTGATTGTTGCTGTTGCTGTTGTTGGGGCGTTTTTTTTTTGATTTGCGCGCTGCTGTTTAATTAGACTGTTTTTGGGCTCTCCAGTTAAGTCGCAAGTCGAGTTTATGGCATTTGCCAATTTGCCAATCGGCGAAGTCCGTGAGAGAATTTCCAATTAAGTTTCGCGTTTCATTTCATTGCGATTTTCGATTTTGCTACGAAACTTTGTTGGCCAGAAAACTTCAACACGCTTTTGGCTTAAATCGTTGTTTACCATCAGCATCAGTAGCAGCCTGAAAAGTTGGAAAAATACGCTCTTTTTTTGGGTCACTTCATTTCGTGCTCCTTTCGCATTTATTTGAAAAGTCAAATAATGCAATTATACGCTGTGAGTGGGCGTGGCACACTTCTTTTGCTGCTGACAATTAAATATAAAAACCATTGCTTTGCGAATGTTACAATTGCTGTTGCAGTTGTAGTTGTAATTGTGCTTATGCCACAATGACACGAGCTAAACGAAGGAAAACTATGCAAAGCATCTACGATTGAAAAAAATAATTTGTCTTTAACTTTCGCTGGCACGATTTAATGTGCTTCTTTAAAGATTTCATCAATGGCGAGATTCCATTTAAAACAAAGTGAACAATCAAGAACAAATCTCGAATTATGACGAAATAATATCAAAATTAAACCCGAATGTATTCTTAAATCAAGTTTAACGAAATTCGAAAATATGTTCTTATTTAAAGACTGCAAATATGCCAAAATAGAAACCTGATCATAAATTCTTTAAGCAGGATTTCAAATAAATTCTAGAATAGACTTTAAGGTTTGTCAAATTGCAAGATTAAATTTCTTGTTTGAAGTTTTCAAATATGCCGAAATTAAACCCACAATGAAAAATCTCTAATTATAATTACACATTTTTAACTTAAATTGATTGATAATAATCTATCAATGATATATAAATTTTAAAAATTACTCATTAATTAGATATTTTAGTTCTCGAATTCAAAGATAAAATTTCTTGTTTAAGCTTTTCAAATATGCCCAAAATTAAACCCATAATGAAAAATCTCAAATCATGATTACACATTCTTAACTTAAATTTATTGATAACAATACATTTTATTTAAAGATTTACAGGTTTTCATTTACTACATTTGTTTTTAAGTTTTTGAGAGCAGCAATGCAAATAATAGTACAATGGTTAAAATACATTTTATATTTAAAGTTTTTAAACGAACAAGAAATTTGCTAAAACTTACTCAGCTGTTTATGATTTCTGCCACGATTTGCAGTTAATAAACCTTTTCGTTTAGATGCTTTGCCAAAACTTTTTCAGTTGTTGAAGTGCATAAAATTCCCTAAAGTTTAATTCCATTTGCAACTGTCAGTTGCAGCCACTGTCATTTGGGTGAAATTTAAGAACAGTTGCTGCCAGAAATTGGGTCAGCACCCACAACAGAACAGAACAGAACACAGCACAACGTCAAACAATACGCACAAACGAGCAGAAACACATCGGAAACTGCAGCAAAAATGTTTTGTGGCATTTTGTGTGGCAGCGACAGCAACAACAACATGTGTTCGGTGTCCTGTGGCAACATTGTTGTTCGAACTTTGCGTTAATCAAATTTTTGGCTAATTGCGAAAGTTGTTGCGTTGCGAACTGTCGTTCCTTGTGGTCACACGTGGCGTATGCGTACTATTTATAGTACGTGTTATAGGCTGTCAATCAAAGCGCAATTAAGACGACATTTTGGAGCGCAGCAAAAGTTCTCGCTGTCAAGTTTGGCTTGGGAATGGGCACAATGTTGTCGCCGGCGGCAACAGCAGCAGCAGCAACCACAGTAAGAGCAAGGCGACACAGTAACATAGAATGGCTCCACTCGACTCGACTCGACTCGACTCTGACTCCAATTGTAGTCAATTTGAAAGCAAACTATCAAATGTCAGCTCAGTTTCTGTTGCTTCTAGATGCCCAAATCAAACTGTTGTTGCTGCTGCCGGTTGCTGTTGCTGGTTGCTGTTGCGATTGCGTCTGCGCAGCCAGCGAATGACAGCGAAACAACAGCACAAAATGAGAGACGGAATTGTAATTGTGGCCTAAACTGGGTCAGCTGACAGCCAGCTTGTTCTATTCGACTGTGACTGCGAGTGCGAATTGTTGTGTTGTCTGTAGTTGTTCAATTCGTTGCTGTTGCCATTGTTGTTGTGCAGTCGACTTCTTTTTTTTTCCTGTGTTTTTGTGTTTGACAATCGCTAAGCATTGTTGCTGCTGGCAACATCAAAGCGCAGGCAACAGCAGACAACAGCAGCAACAACGCCTTTTGCCATTGTTTTCTGCCATCCATTGTATTGACTTTATTATTTGGCAATTGAAATTGGCAAGAGAAATGAGCGAAAAACAACAACCAGCAACCAACAACACAACTGCTGTCGAGAATGATTTGTCTCGCGCAGCAGCCAAAACAACAATTTGATTTAAAAGCTTTTGCACTCTCCGATTTTTGAGATGTGCCAATAAACAAAACAAAAAAACGCGGCATTCCATCTTTAACCTGTTTGACCGTTAGCTGAACTCACAGCGAAGTTCACTTGAGTTCGGCTTAAATCGCAGCTGATCCCGTTTTTTGGGTAACTTTGAGTTCACTTCCTTTTGAACACGCTCGCCGCCTTTCACTTTCAATTGTCGGAGTCGTCTGGGTCTCAGCAACTTCCGTTGTGGTTGCTGCTGCTGTCGAGTCGATTCACCCGCTCAACGTTTGCCTGGGCGGTCAGCAACAGAGTCCAATGCACGACAAAAATGAACAAAGATCGAAATCCCACAATTAATAAAGATATAGTCGAGTGTGCTCGACTTTGAAATATCCGCTACTCATACTCTAAAAATATACGAAAATTATACTACAAAAATACTAAAATAACAAAATTTCAATAGAATTGTATTCTAAATATATACCAAAAATATACCTAGCAATACTGAAGGCTATATTTGGTATATTGATAATCTACAGTATTTCAAAACATACCACAGTACACAAAATATATCGTAAAAGTACTGACATATACCAAAAGCTATACGTGGTACATCGATATTGGATTGAATTCAAAATATACCATATAGCACAAAATATACCGTAAAAATTTTAAAAAATACCGAATTGTATACTTGGTATATCGATTTTAGACTGAAGGCAAATATACTGTAGCGTACATAAATACCATAAAATACTAAAATATACCGAAGACTTTATGTTTCATATCGATACAATACAATATATACCGTAAAAATACTGAAATATACTGAAGTCTATAGTTAGTATTCATTCAAAATATACCATAGATTATAAAATATACCAGAATGCAAGTCAAGATAAAACCTAATTTTCAGCAATCATAAATACTGTAATTATTATTGTCTGTACCAAAAATACTCTTCTATTCTTCGGCTAGCGGGTATAAAAATTGCAAATGTTGAAAAAAACATTTAAATTTTAATTATGTACTAAAAAAAAAGCGACCCTTGTTGTTGCTTTGCTTTATTTATAAACATTTAGCGTGAAATGGAAATCAAAACAATCGGCAACCGCATCATAAACACTTTTTATCAACTGTAAATTGTAAACAGTAAATAAGCAATAAGAATTTGCTGGGCAATGACAGCAGCAACATCACCTGTTGCAAGCTATTATTGGTAAAGAGCAGCAGTAGCAACGACAACAATAACAACAACAGTTGCTGATAATTGTCACGCCCCTTTTCGGGTTGCAACATTCTTTAACAGCTAATTGCTGATGGTAATTTATGCAATCTACGTGAACGTCACTTTGTCATTTGGTTGCCGCTGTCGCTGTTGCTGCTGCTGTTGAAGTTGTTGCTAATGTTGCTGCCGTGTTACGCATGCGCGCGCCCCGCAGCAACATTGCAAATTAAGTTGCTTGTGTGCTGCACTTGGTGGTAATTGTCGCACATGCTGTTGTTGCTGCCTTTGTCTATTTGTTGTTCGAATTAACACTTTTGTCGCTGCGCAAAATTCACAAGAAACAAATCCAACCAGCCGGAATAAACAAACAAATGAATGACGATGACGACGACGACGACAGCGCATAAAATTTCGACGGCAAATAAAAAAATAATAATTATTATAATAATAACAACAATTGTGAACTGCACTCGAAAGTTCAATGCATGAAATGTTGCAACGTTTTGAGTAAAAATCCCCCGCAACAACAACAACAGCAACAACAGTTGTTGAATGAATAATCGTATTTATTCTTGCCAAAAAATTCTTGTTATCGCCGCTGCTGCTGTAAAATTTGCACATTTCTGCATCAGTTGCAAATTTTGTTTGCCCAGCAAAACAAAAAATAAAATGAGTCAACGCCAACGAGCTGTCGAGTTCAGGTCATTTGCATTTGCACTGGGGTAACTTTCCACACACACACACACACACTCCCACATGGCGTATACTTAATGGGCTTTCCTTGCTTAAATCGCAAATCACATAGCTGAGCACCACACATTCTCCCCTTTACGCTTGAAAGAATCACCAACAACCAGCACCAACCAAAAATATGACACAAAAAGTGTCATTGTCATTGATAAATGATAAATGAATAACCTTGACACCTGACGATCCCATTTTCACATTTGTGTGCCAAGCAGCTGATGGCACTTTGCGCCTAATGAGGCTAATCCAATGCGCTTTTTTCGACTTTTTCTCTCTGGCAAAGAGCAGTTAATGTGGTTCGAAATGCGATGCATATAAAATTTTGTGAGGGAATTAAATTAGAATATATTTTTTATGGAGATTAAATGTTTAATGTAGTGAGAGTGAGATTGAAATCAAAAATTAAGCTATCGCCTTTTGGTATCTAATAAGCTTATCACATCTTATTGCTAAAGAGAACTACGTGAAACAAAACATTAAAGATTTTTGTGGAAAATAAACTTCAATATATTTAATATGACTGTTAAAATTTAAATGAAGTAAAACGTTGATAGAGATTAAAGACTAATTTATTGGATTTTAGGAGATGAGAAGCCTAACCGAATTTAACATGCTTTAAACTTAAAATATATTCTGTTCTTATAACTGCTATTTTGATATAAAGTCATCAATAGTGATAACTTCAACATATTATTTATGAACTAAAATGTACCTCATAATGGTTACTTGCACATTAATATTTATGAACTCAAGTGAAGGAAAATAACATCCAATTAAAATAAAGGGGCTAATACTATATTTTTGTTTATATTAAATATTATCAGTCTTCATCAGTCTTCATTTATTTAGTTAAGCTTAAATGCAAGTAATAAGCATCACCGGATCCATAAAGTTTATATTATCTTAATCAGCGGCAACAGTCAAGACGAGTATTTCTGTCTAGATCACAGATACTATAAAAAAAGATTTAATTTGGGTTACAACATTTGTTAACAAACTGTCGTCAAAAATATAAATATTAATTCTTTATGGACTTTACAAATTTTGTATTGAGTGATTGAAACCATTTATATCTTATTTTTCTAAGATTATTTATTAATAATAAGACATCCAACAAAATGCATATAAACCTAATGTTAACATAGCATGCAACTATTACTAACAGAGTGTTACTGTTAATTTAACAGCTGTTAACTGTTAACAGCACAGCTTTACTGGGAGTTAATCAACAATTGTTAAAGAACTTAGTTTTAGTTTGTGATGAAGTAATTTTAATAGTTGCAGCTTGTAATCGAAGTGCAATTACTGCAATTTCCTCAACCAACAACCAACAACAGCACCCACGCAATCAATCTGGACAATTACTCAATCTATTATCGAAAATAGAAGTAATGTGCATTTTGTATAGAAAATCGTATCAATGCATTTTCCAATTATCTAGCCATGTGTGCGCACACACAAATTAATGACAAAAGCCATCAACAAATTGCCAAGAAAATGTCGCCCACGTTCAAATAGCGTTCACTTGGTTGTCTGTCAACGCTGAAGATTGGAGGATGGGCTGGGTTAAATAGAAAGAGAGAGAGAGAGGAGGGAGGGAGAGAGAAAAAGGGAGAGCGAAAGGGATTGAGGAAGACAATGGCGACGACAGCTGCTGCGTTTTGCTTGCACTGCGATGCGATGCGAGCGTTGACTTCTAAATGTCAATCACAGACAGTATAGTATGCTGCCCCAATGCTCCTTTCCCCTCCCCACCCTCTCTGCCACCGCAAATGTGTGTGTGTGCGTTGAATACGAAATGTTTAGTGAATATCATAAAAGTGTATATGCAAAAAAATGTGAAGCACTCGCTAAGCAACAGCAACAGCAACAAACAATAACAAATCACAGCGAAAAAAAGCAAAAGGCAAGCAACTAAATAAAAAATACAAATCAAGAAGTTTATAAAATTAGCCAAGGCAAGTTGCGATTGTTGTTGTTGTTGTCATTGTTGTCGCGGCTAGTGCAAAAATTAATGATTATGATGCGTTGCCATTCGCCATATAAATGCGTATACTTAATAGTTGACAACGCATCGCAGCAACAGCAACAGCAACAACAGCAACCACAGAGTGCGTTGACAATTGCACCCGTTGGGCGAGGTTCAACGCCCCCAAAAGTCGCTTCAACAACGTGACGAAGTCAGAGACGGAGACGGGGACGAGCGACGGGCGTTGCACGCATTTTTCTTCTTGACGCTTCCGCGATTCTGCCAGCAGCAGCAGCAGAAGCAGCAGCAAAAGCACTTCAGAGTGTCGACATTATCAGGCAGCGTCTGCTTTGATAAAGCAGCCAATTGCAACAGTTGTTGTTGCTGCTACTTTTGCTGCTGCTGCTGCGTCACGCGTCGTTGACTTTGTCTACATCACATTTTGTTTGGGCAAAACGCCACAAGGAAGAGCAGAAAGCATTATGACTCCACAAACTGATTGCCACATTATGCCAAAACATAAATTGACCGCAGCAATTCAAGTTGCAACTGCTGCTCGCGTTGCTGTCAACAGTTGCTGCTGGCGAACAACTAAATCAAGCAGCTATTAATAGTTGTGGATGCTAAAAGAGTGACTAAAGTTTATTTAATAAGGCAAATGGCAATGTTTAATTTAAACTATATTCGCCAAAGGTCAACCAGCAACGAGCGCTAACTTAGTATTTAGTACTACATTTAATAGAAAAGAGAGTACACTAAGTTGTAATCTATGATTCAACAATAATAAAAATTAACTCTATATTTAGTAGAGCTCATAGATCTTTAAGTGATAAGAAATATGAAGAACACACTTACTTAAAAAATAAAACGAACTTTTGACCAAGCATTGACGTCACATATTAATAAAACTGAAAATTGGGTTGATTTAGACATGTTGATGCTTCACATAAAGAGGAATTTTAGAAACTTGTTTGTGTAGCCTCAAAAATTTGGCATAAAAACAAAATTTGTATTTTTAATTAATTTTAATTTAATTCACGAGATAGTTTCAAATGGTCTCAATGGGAACAACTTTTTTTTTCATTGTGTTAATCAATTTTAATTAATTAAAAAGCATTCGATCTGATTTGTGTGCTGCTTTCAAAGCTGCTCTTTTGCTCAGTTTTTTACATATTGTATTTTCACACATTCTTAAGTTTTGTATAGCACAATTTTAAAAAGACAAAATTTCGTTTCATTTACGGTTTGGAAAAGTGACGTTTATTTTGAAAGGTTTTGCATAAATTTATCTACATAAATGCAAAGTTAGATGTGCATTGAAAAATGCAAAGAGCCATTGTATTCGTTATTTCAATATAATGCAAATAATTGAAAAATATGAAAATTTGTCAACTTCGAAGTGTAAAGATGATGATTGTAATTATCAGTTATTAAGTTAATATGTTGCACAGAACATGTCTAGTTAAATCCAAAACTCTTTAAACTTTTGCATAATGACGAATTCGCTTAACCCAAGTATGTAAATACTTGACTTTTTCAAACCCGAAATTTAAATTGTAAAGGTCGACCAAGTATTTAATTCTTAAAATAGGATTGTTTTACCAAAGTTATCCTAAATGCAATCCTAGATAAGTAAGAAAGCTGTCGTCGAGATTGCTCAATAGTGAGATATCCATTTTTCGATTATATGAAATGCAAAATAGTGCGTTATTATAACTGAAATAAACCAAATTAATATACCGGAAATATGTATTTGGTATACTGATATAACTAGAATTGTTAGCAAAATTAGAATTGTATCACTTATAGTGTCTAGGTGCTCTGGCGGACAGACAGACAGACGAACATGTTCGGCACTAAGTTAAAATACCCTTCTATCCTATGGGTATAAAAAGCACTGCATATTCAAGTTTGAAATACTAGAGTTCCTGAAAGTCGCTTTGATGGGCAACTCGCAAAAGTTCGATTGATTGATCGACAAGAAATTAAACAGAGCTAAGTGAACTTCATTTACTCTATTGCTGCTTTGGCAACTTTGTATGTCTCCAGGCAGCTTAAATGCGGAAAAAGTAGCTCGATATCAAAGAAAGATAGAGAGAGAGAGATTGCCGCGCCCCCAAACAGTTGCTCGTGGCATTTCTCAAACGCGCTGCGTTTTTATTTAATTGCAACAAATTTACAACAACGCCAACAGCGATTGCAGCTGAAGGCGCAACAAGCGACGAAGCCAGCAACCAACAAACAAACAATTAAACCAAAACAAAAACAAAGGCAAAAGCAACAAAATTGTAAGAGATTTAAACAGATCAAAGTGTTATTTGCCCGGGAAACGGAGCGAAGCAAAATAAAGGAGGGGAAAGAGAAAGAATGGAGAGTGGAGAGGCATTTAAGTTATGCGGTTGCACATGTAACAGAAATGAGGAAGCGGCATTAAATGCGGACAGACTTGCAACAATCGCAGCCAACGCACAAATCAGTGAAGCGTTTGATTTTGAACAGCAATGCGAAAATGTTAAAGACGAGGCGGCAATACCAAAGCAGCAAAGCAGCAGCGCTTCACTTGCAACAGCCGCAGCAACAGCAACTGCGAGGCAAACTCAAGTCGAGTTGAGTCTGGCTAACAACCTCAACCTCAGCTTTGGCCAGTTGCCTGCTTGTCTTCAATTAACACGCCGCTTCGTTAAGTGATGATGTTGCTGCCTCACTTGTTGTTGTTGTTGTTGCTGTTGTGTGTGGCATTTCCCTTTAGGAGCGCACTGAATGCGTTGACCTTTCGCTGTGCGCTCTCAAGTGTAGCTTGGCAACTTGGCGGCAACTTTGACAGTCTCTCTTGTGCACCTCCAGCTAAAGTTGCTGAAGTTGCCCCATGGCTGGCCATTTGATTTAACTGCTTAATCAAGTGAAGTTGATGCTGCTTGCAGTTGCATTTGCTGTTGCAGTTGCAGCTTGAGGTTGCATGCTAAATTGCTTGATCTGTTGTTGATCTGCTGCCTGGCAGTCGCTGTCATAAGCACAACTCTATAACCAGCTGCCAGCAGCATCATCATCATCATCATCATTGTGATGATCGTCGTCGTCGTCGTCGTGATCGATGACCGTTTTCCTGTTGCTTGTTGCAAGTTTGCTACTAAATTAAATCAAAGCTGGCAGCGTGTTAAAACGTGCTTGACATGCCACCAAGGGGCAGAGGCAGCGGCAGCTGAGGATATCAGCACTTGAGACGCGTGTGCGATGCCCTGCCCCCTCTCCCCTTCTACTCACCCTTGTATCATTGCTCTGTTAATACCCACTTTTAGCATGCATTTGCGTTGCACGTTGCCAGTTGCATGTTGCGTGCTGCAAATTAGTTGCAGGGATAGCAAGTCAGGTTCCCTTTTTTTTCGCATGTACCGCATAACGGTCCCTTGATTAGGGAGCAACAAAAAACGAAAAAAAAAGAACTGCCCGCATTTGCGCCCATGTTAAGCACAACTTTAACCAGCAATTACCACAATATATAACCCAGTGGGCGGCAGCATGGGGCGTGGGCGTGGCGCCTTGGCACCATTCAAGAGCGTTGTAATGCTGCTAGGCTCACCGAAAAAAATAAAACCAGAAGGAAAATATGAATATTTCTACCCATAATTACACGTACTACAAAGTAACTTCTGACGTGAGGGGGGACGAAGCATTTATATACTCTGTAGACAATAAAAAGGGGGTCAAAGCAGGACATTTACCTCTTCAGTAAAAAGGTTAAATCAAAGTGCAGAGAAGTTGATGCAAAACGTTTATGACATGTCAGCAATTTTGTTAGACCTCTTTTTAGCGAAGTTAGAGACATGAGACGTTGATGAATCTTAAAAAAAATTAATAAAAATGAAGAAAATTTAGGCAGCTTATAGTTTGTTCCATTTTCGATATTCAAAATGTCAATTGAAATGCCAATTTACAAAATACTAAACATTGTCTAAATATAGCAAAATGTTAAAATATACTAGTGTTAAAATATACCATATGATATAACGAAAAGAAATAGAAAATATACCAAAAGCTACATTTCATATACTACTATTTTGAAAATATACCAAATCAAATTTCATCTTGAAGTACTTATAAGTTTCATATGTTTCGGAAATTGTAAATACTGTAGTGAAAAATACGCTTGTTGAAGGAGAATTAATCAATGTTGATTACATTGTGAAATATGTGTACAGCGTAGACTTTTCCAATCCATTTTAAATACATACTTATGAAATTGACTTAATTGATGAGTCTACGAAAACTTTTTCAAACTGCTCCCATATCTTTAAACTTATCAAAGTTACGAATTTTGCTTTCATCACTTGCATAACAATTTATCTTTATCGCTTTGAAAAAAAATTTCCTTTAGCCTTTCTCCCAACTCTCTTTAGCCTTTCTGCAACTCCTTAAGCTTTTCATGACTTGCCTAATGAACTTTTCTTTCACTTTTTGGCATATCTATATCATACCCTGCAGCGGATCTCTTTGGCTTGTCTCTTATGCGGAAATACTTTGGGTTCCTATTGCTTTTATTTTTTTGGTTTTTTGGCAACTAGCAACATGAAATTGTCAAACGTTGCATCCTGTTTCCTCTTGCAACTTGATCGAAAAAAATGTATGAGGCAAGGGGCAACTTACAAAGCTGACATGAAAAGTTACTTCCTTATTGCAAATGCCCCCACACACTCACACACTCATGCAGCACACACGTATCTAAGCCGACATCTAAGCCAAGGCTTATGTAACTGCCAGCAGTCGCCATCTTTGAGCTGCTGCTGTTGCCGTTGCTGTTGCAAATTGTAAAACGTGCCGCCGGCCACGTTGCCAAATGTGCGGCAGGCAGCTTCAAAATGCAAATGCATCTAACACCGGTTGGGCAGCTTTTTGTTGCAATCTCACGGATGCAACACACACACACGCAACAACAACACAGAGCAACAACAGCAAAATCTCGTTACTCAATTTCAATTGGTTTGCTGCCGCTGTCGCTGCCGCAGTCAAAGTCAACGTCAATCGCTGTCAACGTCGCTGCTGCAGGCGACTGCAACTCTTCCTGCTGCATTCGAAAGTTCTGCACGCAAAAGCTCTCTCTCTCTCTGTCTCTCTCTCTCAGCAAACGCAAACGTTCGCTCGCTCACACGTTGGTCCAATGCTTGCGCTCTCGCAGTTGCTCTCGCGCTCTCAGCTTTCGACTGGCGCTCTCTCACTCTCTCGGCTCTTTGCACTTCTTTGTTTTGCTTCTCATATTCTTGTAGTGCTGCGGCTGCTGGCGTTTGCTATTGCTGCTGCTGCTTGCTGCTGTTGCTGTAAAAGCTTTACGTCGACGTCGACTGCGACGGCAACCAGCGGTCGCCGCTTTTTCGCTTCGCGATGCTTCGCTGTGTTCGCCGTCGTTCGTTCGCTCGCTTTACAGTTGTCTCTCGTTGCTTCAAGCGCGCGGCACGCGAACGCTCCCATCAACAGAAAATTAAGCAAATTACAAAAAACGTCTGCAACAACAACAACAACAAACGCGTTCGTTTTGTGTATTTATAAGCAAATCAAATTTTCGTCAAAATCAGGCAAACCCAAAAAAAAAAGTCGAAAATATCAATTAAAGTGCGTGCAAAAGTTCATTACACACACACTTACATCCATACGCAATACATACATAGCATACATGCGTATACATACTTGCAACAATTGATGCGTTCTACACACAGTGTTGCATAAATTGCTAGGCGGCCAGAGTGTGATTTGAATTTCAAAATCAAGTTGAAGTTGCGGCCCGCTGAGGCTGCCTGCAGCGTGTGTGTGTGCGAGAGTGTGTGTGTGGAAGGTGGCCGAGTGTTTCCCCAATTCCAGCTGCGAAGTGACAGTGAAAAGAAGTCACAAAACAGTCAGGGAAAAAGAGCAAAAGAAATACACATATTTTTTGTGTTTTAGTATTGAAAAAGCAGAGCAGTGAAATTACAAAAACAGTTCAAGCAAAATAACAAAAAAAAAGTTGTTGCCATTTAAGTGAAGTTTCTGAAATCAACACACGAGACGTCAAAAGAAAGGGCAACAACAATAACAACAACAAAAAGCCAACGAACGCGGCTCAAAAACAAGCAACAAAAAAAATAACTCACCAACAACAACAAAAAAAATAAAACCGAAATTCAGGCAGCGCCTATTTTTGGATACACGAGAGCCGCTTTTTGGAGATTTTGCGGCAGGACGGGAGAACGAAGAAGAAGAACACACATTTGTGAGCTGCTCTCAATTGAATGGTAAATTGAATTCATTGCTGCTTCTTCTTCTTCTACTTTTTCCTTTCAAGCACTCTCTCGCTCTCTTTCACTCTCTGAGTCGAGTCTGTAACTGAGCTTGCGGTATAAATAATTCAGTCTTACGTTGCGTATGCTTAATATTAATATAATCATCGAAAATCAACACACACACACAGGCATACACACATGCACAAATCTGTTACTCCTCACACAGACAGACATTTTGCAGGTTCATTCACATCACATCACAACAAAACAAAACGGCCTGCAACTTCCTGTCTGTCTCTTTGTTATTGTTGTTGCTGCCGCTGCTGCTGCTGCTGCTGCCTGCGACTGTTGCATTTTACTTCCTACATTTTCCGTACCACAAAAATAAATAAAAACTGAAACTGGTTTAGTTCAACACACTGTTTGCGACTATTGCAAAACTGGTTGCAATTATTTGTTGCTGTTGCAGATTGCTTTGGTTTTGCTGCTGCTGAGGCTGCTTGGCCAATTGATTTGTGCCCAGTTTGTATGTGGCTGGCATTTGCATTCCGGTTTATAGGGAGCAGCATCTTCGCAACCCAAGACTAATCAGAGCCGGAAACATAAAAATTGCTGCCTGCCCGCCGATTGTCGCCTTTCGCCTTTTCAAATGCCCAGCTATGAAAATGGCTAACGACTTTGGCCAACAACAGGTGCAACAGCAACAGCAGCATCTTCTGCCCCATAGAGACGCGATCATAGGATGCTGGCAGGCAACTATTTGCAGCTGCTTCTGTTGCTGTTGTTACTGCTGCTGCTTTGTCCCCTGTGCCACTTGTCCACTTGCCTCATAATCCCAGCACAATTGATAGCTTTGTGAGTGCGTCACATAAATCAAATATTCCTAAAGTAACTAACAAGACAGAGACTAGCAAATACACTATATCTATTTTTAACTAAATATATTCCGAGTTCATGGAACTTTTAAGCGTTTAGCAAATATTCCAAAGTTGTCTAAGGTTCATTAATACTTTTTAATGTTTGCCAAAATTAAACGAACTTTTAATAAAAACCAACTATACATATTTTGAGTTCATGGAACTTTTGAGCAAAGTACTCTCAAGTTCATTTTATATTTTTGATATTTTCTAAAATTGAATGAATATTTAAAGAGTCATTTAATGTAGCGAACTTAGTACTCTACCTTTTTCTTCCACTGAATTTTTTTTTATTACTAACAACTTAAATTAAAAGTTTAACATATTATGGTTAATATGCAACTAGGTTTAATAAGCTTATCAAATTTAAACAAAAATATTTTCCCTACATGAATTGAAAGCTGATAATTTAGACTGTTTTTCAATGGTAATTGAATTATAAAATGAATGTAATGAAAAAGCCTAATAGACACTTTCCATTTTACTTCTTTTTAAAAGCGAAAAAGAGTCTAAAGTTTTTATAGACTCTTCTTCGCATCTTTTTTAAAGAAGTTAAAGATCTTGGATATGAATTTTTAGTCTGTTACTTAATAGAAATTAAAATATATTCATGAATAGAAAAGCTTAATATACTCTTTCTTCTTTACTTCTTTTCAAAAGCGATAGAGGGTCAAAAATTTGTAATAGACTCTTCTTCACTTGTTTTTTGAAGTGATGATATAATATAATGATTTCTTAGCCTGATTCTCAACAGAAAATTAATTATACAATGTATGAAAAAGTTTCAAAGACTTGTTTTTAAAAGTGATGAAGGGTCTAAAAATCGTTATAGACTCTTTCTTCTTCACCGTCTTTTAAAAGTGTTGAAGGATCTAAGAAAGATCCATTAAATGTTAGTTAACATTAATTTCATACATTTCCGCTACATTCAAACACTTTATTTTGTAATAATATTTCTCCGAATTATAAACACAAGTTGAATCAAATTGAAAGTTGTTTAATAACAAACAAATTGATTCTCCTTAGCAACATTCAATATTAAAGTGTTGCCTGTCAATCACTCAGTCACACATACCCCGTTCATTTTTGTTGTTTAGCCAATTTGCATAAAGTATTTCTATAGAAAATCAGTGCGTCGATGCGAAATGGCTATGAATAAATTAGATTTCATTATGTTAAACACATTTAGATCGTTCGAGCAAACGAATATTCACATTAAATAGTTGACAAATTGGCAACTAAAATTGCAAACATACACATTGAGAAACACACACAAACGCACTCAAATGCGAAGCACTTGCCGTCAAAATGTTTGTTTGTCGAGTTCATTAACATCAAAATTCGTCCTTGTGCGGCCACCAACAAGAGTCAACAGAGAAAAAAAATACGCATAGCCAAAGCCAAAAGCAAATTGCAAACATAAATAAATTATATGCAACAACAAAAACCGAAAAAAAAGACAAGAGCAAGCAAAGCAATTGAGTTGGAGGTGAGAGCTTACAGCCAAGGATAACAAAGAGAAAGGGCGTGAGATAGAGAATGATAGAGAGAGAGAGAGAGAGAGAGACACGTGTCGTGCAAAAATGTAGCTAAACCTATCTGTAGATACATTTGTATCTTTCTATCTTTTGGCCTGTCACCTGGGCAGCGGGCATGCACGCAGAGCGCAGAGCGCAGCGCAGCGAAAAACTACTCGTAAATAACGATGATCATCATCAACGTCGTCATCGTCATCGCATAATCATCATAAAGCAGTCGAGCGACGAGCGTTGAGCGTTGAGCGCTGAGTTCGCAACGGTATTCGTTGTAAAAACGCGGCCAATAAACTGAATGCGGTGCGGTTCAAGGTTTAGCCAAAGCCAAAACGAAACTAAAGCAACAACAACAACGCTAACAAACAAAGGCGAACACACACAACGCAAGCGAACGAACGAATGACGAACGCTTCGCCTCGCAGCGGCTTCGCAGCCAAATGAATAACAATTAAATCTCACAAAAGGCATGAAATCATCTGCCGCGCGCAATAGACTAAAAAAAATGAGTAGAAAAAAACCGAAACTAGCACAAAGTCGAGCGTTTGTAGTAAATGTATCCATGAGATAGTCTATATGCTCGCTCGCGTTGTATCCATGAGATACAACTACTTACTTAAGCGGCCACAATCGCCGCAAAATCTTTTTGAGCTCAAAGCTCATTGACCAAAACAGTCAGTGGCCCAGTCTCGCAATCAGCTTCTCCTCAGTCTTTCAGTCTTCCAGTCTTCAATCTTCCATGTTCCATCTGCAATCTTCCGCTCTGTGCTAAGCAATACCGTTAAGCTCAACTTGAGGCGGCCCATTAACAGTTAAGCGGGACAATTACCAAGGCGGATAATTGCTCCAGTCTCAGCAGGAAAGAAGAGGGGCGTAGACAAAGAGGAGGGAGGGGCAGGGAAGGTGGCCAATAATGGCAGTCAATCATTCAAAGTGTCCGTCTGTCAATCAGCTGCTCATCGTTTGCCCTTAGCAGTTGGGGTCGAGGGGGTTGAGGGGGTGGCGGAACCCCCAAGTTCTCAGTGCTGTAATTCTATGGCTGCTTCGCTTATTGTTGTTGTTGTTACACGCTCATTTCTACTTTATTACAAAATTGACCCACATATTTGTTGTTGTTTACTTTTTTTTTTTGCGCTGCCAACGAGTGGCCATTATACAGCTACAGATACATTTGTATCTATGGCTTTGTATATGTATCTGTTTGTGTGTCTCTTGTTATTTATTCATTATTTTATTATTTTAGTTTATTTGTTGTTGTCTTCGCTGATTTAATCGACGATTTTTTTTGTTGCTTTTCTTTGCTCTTCTCATCTCTCTTTTTTTTGTGGTTTCACATGACAAAAAGTTGAAGTGTGTTGTGTTGTGTTGTGTGTATCATGACTTTAATGAACTTATATGGGATGGACAATTTAGATTTGATGTGTCAACAATCCATTTGGGCGTGTTGTCTGCATCTGTGTGTGTGTGTGTGTGTAGTGAGTGTATCTTACAGATAGCCCATGAACTCACATATAATTGTATTGATTGTCAGTATAATTGTGTGTGTGTGTGTGTGTGGCAAAAAGGGTGTGGCTTAGGCTTGAGAAATTAATTGACACACGCTACTTTTGATCCAGACATGTAGATAAACATAAATTAAGAAATCCATATCATATGGCCAACGAATTTAGGTCGAAAATAGTTTATTATTTACAACAAAAAAAATGTAGATAAGGATTAGCTTAGCTATAATTTTGCTTTTCAGCAAATTCTAGTGCAGCGTTGGGTTCATCATACATTTAGTTTAATTAGAGCTTAACATTTTACTATTGAACATTATGTTAATAGAAATTAACATTATGCTAATGAATTGTAAGAGTAACCCAATTTTTACATTACTGAGTTATGGAAGCTAACCCGATTGTAGTTACAAATAATATTTTGGATTTTGGCATAATATTTTGTTAATATATTTATAGAGCATATAAAGAAAATTGTATAAAGTTTTTATATTAGTTCATGTTTAAACTTTAAATCACCTTTTTATTATTCAGAAATAGTGAAAAAAATTTTGTAAATACAGTACGAACTATTTATTCCTACTTTTTAATTATTTCACAATTTTGTGAAATTAAATACAAAATTAAAAAATTAATTACCTACGCAGTATGAAGAAAAGTTGTTTCAATTAATGCTTAACATTTTTCTATTTAACACTATGTTAACAACAATTAACATTATGTTAATGAATTGTAAGAGTAACCCATTTTTTAACATACTAAGTTATAGAAGTTAACGCGATGGTAGTTACAAATAATATTTAGGATTTTAGCATAATATTTTGTTAGTTCATGAGAAGGGTTTTTTAAAGAAAAGTGTATAAAATGTTAGAAATTGGTTAATGTTCAATGTTTATGGACAGACTTTAGACTTCACATAACCTATTAATTATTTTGTGATAATGAAGAAAAGATTGAATTTCTCAACTGCTCATTCAATATAGAATTTCGAAATTCATTCTTGTTAATAAATTGTATATTTTAAATCACTTTTCAATTATGAAGAAAAGAGTATTTCAGTTGTGAAACTTATATTTGTAAACAAACTGTATTATTTAAAAAGCATTTTAATTATTCAGGAATTGTAAAGAACACTGCAGTCAATACAAATGAAATACATTTTAAATATATTCATTTTTCATATTCATATTCTTTGTTCACTACTGACTGCATATTTTTCTTATTTTTATAATAGTTTTTCATGTGGGAAGAAATTACTTTATATTTAAGCTATTTATGTTTAAGTTTTTATCAAAATGATTTAAATTGTATGAATTTAAAAGACAATTTAACATTTCTGCATTCGAGGATTATTAAAGTAACATAAGTTATTACAAATGCTTAAAAGGCGAACTTAAATAGCTGCTTAGCTGTTGCAATAAATGTTTATTGAACGTTGAACTAGTCTTTGTTGTATGTCGATAGTTTCTCGACATTTCTGAAGTCTTTTGTGCAGCAGACATAAACACTGAAAATAACTGGCTGGCAAAGTGCAATTATTATTTAGTTTGCCGCTTCTCGAATATTTTATGTTAACAATTATTGCAGCAACATTAAAAAGTAGTTGAAGCGTCGTTATGCACCCGCACTTCTTATTATAATTGACATTTTGGTGCCAAGAATATACCGCAAACTGTTTTCGTTTCGTTTCGTTGTGGTTTCTTTTTGGTTTTTGTTTGCTATGCGATTTGGCCATGCTTCGTTGCAGCCACAGTCTCAACTGCAACAGCTATAGATACAAATACAGATACAGATACAGATACAATTTACAAATGTGTCTGCAGCAAATGCAGTTAGCAATGAGTGACCTCCAAATTGAATAGAATACAAAATGCCCACAGAGCAGGAGAGAGAGAGAGAGAGAGAGGCCAAAGGGAGGGCAGGGCAGGGCAGCAACCCTCCACAATGTGTGGCAAGGTGCATGCGACCATAACCACAAAAGCCACAGCGACTTTATGGCGATCATAATGATGATGATTAAGAAACAGAGCTCTCAACTCTGGCCAACATAATGTCTAACTATGTCTCTGTATGTGTGCGTGTGTGTGTGTGTGTCTGTGTGTGTGAATGAGTGCGAAATGAAAGCTTCATTCTGCGGTGGCTGTCATAGACGCTGACGACCCATTCAAATGGTGGCAAACAGAACAGAACCGAAAGACCAAAACGGCCAGCTAACTGAATGTTTAGCCAACTAGAAGGGAAGTCAAGAGGAGGCGGGCAGACAGAGACAAACAGACAGACAGACAGACAGGCGAATGCTCGTATCAGGGCCATGCGGCTTCTATATAGAGAACGCCTTTTAATGTTGCTTTTATTAGAAAATGTATTAAAATGTGACACAGGTGGTGATTGGGCTGCATACATAAGTAGAAGGAAGGCAACAAATACAACAAAGTAAGAAAGCCACAGATGAGTGTGATAGACTGTGAGATACCTCAAAGTACCAATATTTTAAAATGTACTAAATTAATATACCAAAAGAATATGAAAGTATACTAAAAGGTATATTTGGTATACTGATATACACATCAAGGTAACAAATATACTAGATTATCAACCAAAATAGATTCAAAGCGGCAGCATTCCAAAAATGTTTAACATAGGTAGTTCTAAAAATATACTAAAAGGTATTTTTTGTATACTGATATACACATCAAGTACAAATTATACTAGATTGTCAACCAAACTAGATTCAAAGCGGCAGTATTCCAAAAATGTTTGAAATAGGCAGTTCTACAAATATACTAAAAGGTATACTGATATACCATTACATTTCAAGTAAACTATAGAGAACAAAATATACTAGGTTGTAACCTAAACCGTTTGAAAGAAGCAGTATCGCAAATTCGAAATATACCATAAAGAACATTATATACCAGATTGTCATCCAAAGCAATTCTTTGTTGAGCCTCTTATGTCTATTTCCTGTTGACTCGAAGCTACCCTTCTATCCTGTGTGCAAGGGGTATAACAAGAGGAAGCATGCAATCAGGCGCAAGGAGAGAAGAGAGAGCGAGAGCGAGACAGATGATGTCGCGATGATGGGCCTGCTAAATGCTGTTGATGGTCGTCGCTTTTTTGATGAGACATGCGATAAAAATGTTTATAACTTTGGTAGTTGCTGCTGCTTGGCTAATGACTGTGCCCAAAAAAAGCGCCAAAGACAAGTTTAAAGTGGGTTAAATGCTGCTCGAGGTGGCAACAAAAAACCAACAAAAAAAACATATAAAAACAATAAAAAAAAAGAAGAGCTGACTATCAGAGCTCAAAAGCCGATTAAAGCTTTACTCTTCAAAAATGTACATTCTTTTCTTTAGTGGCAACTCCTCTAATAAAAATACCAAGCACACAGTCGCAGAGCAAACGTTGCAACGTGCAACATCTCGTTGCATGCCCAGAGCCCTTAAGCTAATGTGTGTGCCCATTTCACATTTATGCGTAACTGCGCTTGTGCCACGCCTCAGCTCATTAGCAAACCCCTGACGCAAAGGGGGAAGAGAAAGAGGGACTGGGACGTGGAAGGGGAGTACAAACAGGACACAGCAAGAATGAGGGAAGCACTTGGCAACTGCAGCTCCATAAATTCTACAACTGCATCTGCAATTTCACTTGCACTTCGCTTGCTTGCTGTTGCTGTTGCTGGCAGTTGAGTTAATTTTATTTGCAAAATAAAGCGAAACAAACTTTAAATGGAGTCAAATGCCAATACACACAGAGAAAGAGAGAGAGGGAAAGAGAAGGGGGAGCGAGGGCACAGGCCAGACGTCTGCAGAACAAAGATTGCACACACAGCAGCAACAGCAACAACAACAACAATGAAAGCAACAGCAGCAGCAACAAGAACAAAAAAAGTTCAAACGCCAGACAAGGATGCACCAAAGTGCAAAGGCAGAGAGCAAGCGACCAACGAACGAACGAATGAACGACCGACGACGAAGACGAAGACGACAACGTGCAAAAGGGGGGTAAAACACAGCAAAAGCACTCGACGCAGCAGACGACGACGACGACGAAGCGGAAAGCAAAAAGGATTGAACAGCGAGCAAAGAGAGTTGGAGCAACGGCCAGGGGGGAAAGCAGTGCAAAACAGCAGGAGGCAATGGCGACGCACGTGAAGACGCAGCAAAACACACACGCATAACGTACAAACGCACGCACACACGCACACACACTCACGTAGGCAAGCAAGACTGAAACAAGAACAAGTGCATTGACACTTTATAACGCGATGACGGCGACGACGACGCGACGACTGCAAAGGGTGAAGGCACCACTGAAACGACTCTGACTGTGACTGCGACGCTGGCTGCGCTGCATTTTGATAGCATTGCGCTGTAAATATGCAAAGAAAAAGAAAACAAAAAAAAAAACAACAGCAACAACAAGATGTGCAGAGCGAAAGCATAAAGGGATCGACATCGACAGCGACCTCAGAGGCCAGACAGCAAAGCACACACACACATACACATACACTCATACACAGCTGATCAGCCGAACAACTCAGGGGAGAACAACAAACAGACGGACTAAAGAGAGAGCAGGAGAGCGAGAGTGGGAGAGAGCGAACGCAAGTTTAAGCAAGCCCCAAAAAGTTGAGAACATTGCACTGCCACAATAACAACACAAAGAGTTTACTTTATTTTTGCTGTTGCTTTTTTTTTTGTTTGTGGAGCTTTTGCTGTAGCCGGTAGCTGATTATGAGATTGCGAAACGAGTCTCTCATTATGAGCATGTTCATAATGTTTGTTTGGCTGACGATGACGTTGCCAAACAGTGAACAACACAACAACAACAACAAAGTCAAGAATGAAATACGAACAGCAACAACAAGGAGACGCCGTCGACATCGACGTCGACAGCGACGACGATCAACGACGACGTTTATAGTTCAACGCACCGTCTGGTCGCACTCCCTGTTGGGATCGTTAGCGGTAGCCAATGCCCTGCGAAAAAAAAAATGATTCTTGTCTCGCGACTCCTTTTTGCAGCAGAGGAAGAAATCACTCACCCGCTGGCTGCAGCAACAAATGTTGCAAATGCCCATGCCCATGCCCCAATGCATTTACAGCCATTGTCGGTCATTGATCGTGCGTGCTCATAATGAAGCCAACGACTCGTTGACTCGTCTTTCATTGACTGCACTGATCTGATCATCCTCTCTGATCTTATTATTATGTTGACAGCGAGAGAGAGAGAGAGTGAGAGAGGGATGGCAAACGGGAAGAAAGCGATCACCCACAAGCTTCGTAATAATTCTTACTTACATAAACAAACAAGATCCGCATTTACTTAGTCAGCAATCTGAGGGTATTAATGAAATCAGACAGTAATATCTCTGATTACAGTCACAACGATCAGTTCTAGAGCAACGATCGTTGACACTATCACCGATCATAGCGAGAGCTTATTATGTTGACAGCAACGAACTGCGAGAATTAATTAAATCCGTCAGCGCGTCATTAAAGATAATAAACTATTTTGATCAGTGTTGATCGTAGATTGCAGCTTAATGAAGAGCTGCTACTAGACAAGATCACTTGCATTGTCAGTTTCATTAATTACCCGCTTATACGCTCATAATGGTGACAGAAGAGATCTACTTCTGTTGTGATCGCTGAGTAATCTTCGCATAAGTGATGCTTAATTATGATTATTAGTAACATAAAAGATCAGTTCTTATATAACTTTAATTGATACGAATAATGTAATGTTGTAAAAGAGTTAATGAAGATCGACCAATAAATTGACTTCTGTTTACTTCTCAGCTGTCAATCATTGGCTTTAACAACTGATCCTCAATAGATAAATGCATAGAATGCCAAATATTTTGCTCAATTGTGATTGCAGATTACAAGTTAATGAACAGTTTGAACCACGTCAATTGCTTTGCTAAAGTTAAATAAATGTAATTTTGATTTTATTATGATTAGTGATCAGCGATCAGTCAAAACTTGGCAAGGCAACACCCACGCCCCGAACAAACAGCAGTTGAGTTCGGAGATCAGGCTACTGGCTTAGCAAAGAGAGCGCCGAGCGAGAGAGATCATTGATCTTACCTACTTGGCGCTGTTAATTTGTATTATTAATTCAATCAATCACAGTCCGTCCGATCGCACCCTAACGATCCCAATCACAGCCGATCGACAGCAGCTGCCTTCGAGCATTGATCTCGCAGATCGCAGACAAACACAAACATACTCGCACATCTATATATACAAGTATTTATGTGTATTTTGTTTTCTTATATATATCTTGGTCGATTGGCATTTCACAAATGCGCTTCGTTCTAGTTTCTCGCATACGATGTCGATGTGGATTTTTGATGTCGATGCTGATGGTTGATGGTTTGATGTCCGATGTTGGCTGTTTCGCATTTCGTCTTGTGGCCTCTTGGCTAATTTAATTGTTTGCTTTTTCATTAAGGCGCTGGGAGCGGTTGTGAATTCGAATGCGAATACGAATGTGGGCCTCTATTTAGCTCATGGAAACATTTATAGCACAACCCGACTCGACTCGACTCGATTTGCTCGCCAGCTCGGTTAGTCGGTTGCTCGGCCAGCGTTTAATTCGCTAATTGCTAATGCGCCCAACGCTTATCAAATTGGAGCATCGCGACGCAAACTTTTTATTTTCTTCTATTTTTGTTTTTGCTATTTTTGTTTTTGTTTTTCTTTTTTTTGGCGACTGTTGTCTGATGTCTTAGAAGTGCCGTTGTGCCACTGCTGTTTGTTTTAATTTAGCTACACATTTTAGTTCAAATATTTGATAAGCAGTCCGCCAACGTCGGCATTTGCATAACTTTTGGCATTACTCATACGTCCCGTTAGCCGTTCGTTCCCTCAACTTGTTTACAGTTGAAATTGCTTCCGCTCATTTGAGAAATCATTTAAATCGTACCAAAAAAAATGTGCACTAAGAATCATCTAAATGTCGCATTTTCACAGCTCCATTTCAATTGCTTTTTGTGTGTGTGCTGCATTCTTCATTTCCATCTTAATTTGCAATTTGTAATTCCCACTTCCACTTCACTTTTTGATGTACCATCGAGTTCAATAAACGCTTAATGAGCTACCGACTTCAATTCGCTGCTCCTTCGACAGAGTTCAGCGACAGCAAAAAGGACAGACCGACAGACAGACAGGCCAATGATTGAACAATGAAATTATGTCAAAGTGTACCGAGCTTTAATGGCATAGTAAAGAGCGTGTGTTGTGTGTCGGCATCTCAAAGATGCACGTCGAGTGTTCCTTAATGCTTCAGAACACTCCCAGCATGAGTCTTTGTTCTACGTGTAATGCGAATTATATGAGTTGCTTAAGCTGAGTGATAAAGGATAACAGTTTAAAAACGTCAAACAAATTATAGATTGCACTTAAAAAACGAGTAAGAAAGCTACAGTCGAGTGTGCTTGACGAGAAGATACCCACTATCCATTTTTAATTAAACCACATGCTACAAATGTACCAAAATACTAGAACATGCCGAAGTCTATATTTGGTATATTTGATACCAGGTTGTCACATGTCACAAAAAAATCGTGCTAAGATCAAGAATAAATTCTTGATTCATGACTTTTTTATATCAAAGTTAAACACAAAAGGTTTTAGATCTAAAAAAAAAAGGTTGTAATATCAAAATTATGATTGAAGACCAAAATATTGTTTAACGATTTTAACAAACTGGAATTCTAGGTTTAAGATGTGCTCAAAATAAAGATTGGCATTCCATTTTTAATATAGAATTGTATTCTAGTAAGTAAATCTAAAATATTTTTCTATCTAATGTTATTGCAACATTAAATGACAAAACAGATAAAACTGAAAGAGTGTTGATAGATCAAGCATTTAACTAAAGTTTTAACTGAATGAATATAATTTAAATCGAAAACAATATTTAATGATCATAGGTAGACTGTGAAGATCGTTTTAAATCTATCCAATAACTCTTGTTCCCTCTCTCACATAATTGCAATATTAGCATATCAGATAGCAGCCTGGAAAAGTGGAAATTGTTTACAAATCTGATATATAAACTCGATGGCAATGCTCCACTTGAGCGTGCTGCGATAAAGATCATCAGATAAACAAAAATATCCGGGACTCGCCGCAATCTATTGTTGGCTGGTTGCAACTTTGCTTGGGACATCTTTGAAAATAAAACTTTTTACAACCCGACATATTTGCACTTAATGTGGCCCTAATCAAATAGCAACAAAGTTGTCCTCATTTGTTGTATGGTATAAGTATGTGTATGTGTATGTGTGTATGTAATATGTATGCAACATTACTGTCTGTTTGGACAGCTTCAAAGTAGGACGCACACATACACATGAAGAGAGACAATCTAATAGAAGCGAGTGCAGACAGAGTTAACTCACTTTCCAGCTGTCACAGCACTCAACACTCCACAGTGCCACGCCCCCCACTCTAGCCTCGTTTTTTCTTTTTTTTTTGTATTTTTGTGGTGGCAACGCCTCCGCATTGGGGCAAAAGTGACTGCAACTTTTAACACCTCCCATGGGGCATAAGCAGCGCCAACGGCAGCCAACTGTATTTTTTATCTAATTAGGTAGTCAAAATATACCATATATACATATCAAAAAGAGAACGCTCCACTCTAGCTACATGTGTGTGTGTGACAGCGTGTGTGTGTGTGTGTGTGTGTGTAATCTAAACTGTGTCACTAAACAAAAATCTGGCAGAGAGAAGGCAACCGAAGCAGCAGCAGCCTCAACTTTGCGCTGTGCTGTGCCCAGAAAATTGTGTCAAACAGATAAAAGCGTTGATGGAGATGGAACGGATGCGGGGCTGGGTGAGCACAGATTCACTCTGGCTATAGGCCACTCCTTTCCCAGCGAGGTGGAGGGGCAGCGGGGACAGCGGGGATCGGGGTAAAGCAGTTATGATTATAACCTCAATTTCGCTTGCGCTTGACGTGTTTGCAGCGGAGAAAACTGGCCCGAAAATTGTAGAGCATTTGAATAATTTTACAAGAATGCAATAAAGAAAATACACTCAAGCACACACACAGACAGAAAATAAGAATAAATACAAAGCAAAGTGAGAAGTGAAGAGTGAAGATAAAAGCGGTTAAAAAGCCACTGTCCAAAGTAGGCGGCGGCGTCGTCGTCGGTCGGCAACGTTGATTTAAATGGCACCCAAAAAGTCAGTCATGGAACGAGAAAAAAAAAAAAAGACAAGCACATAAACGACAGACGGACAGAAGAGATGAAGAGACGACGGACGGACAGACGGACGGACGGACGGATGGATGGATGGACAACTATTCAAATTGAGGTCATTCATCCCGCTTCGTTGAACGCGCTTAAGTGAATTATATGTACGTATTCCGTCGCATGTATTCGTATATATCTGAGAGATACATTTGCCAAGCGAGTATCTGTAAAATAGTTATGTCGCCAGAGCGAAGGGGAAACTTCTGTGAATGAGGCAGTTTTTGCAGTTTGAAAAACTAAAAAAAAAACTATTTTTGTCATCACATCGCTGTCAGCAAATGACAGAGTTGAAGACACGGGACAGGGGCGGGGCAAGTGGCAAGTGGCAACTGGCAAGTGACAAGTGGAGAGCCGGGTCAGAAGATGTATCTGTGCCGACACAGAACCAAACCATTTACACCTCTTCAAGCAAGCCAAAACAGCACTCAACCCATTTTGAATGGGACAACAAGAAGAAAGCCTTTCTCCGATTGCCGGCTAAGCGGCTTAACGTTTTTTCCTTTTTGGATATAGAACTCAGCTTGAAGTTGAATCGAGTAGATGTCGAGAGTCGAACTCAACTCACACATAATGAACACGTTAATTGCCGACAATTTGCCGTTTATCTGATTGCCCAACAGCCGCACAATTTTTGACTGATTGACCGAGCAACACAAACACACACGTTCTCATATAGTATATATATTTAAACGATCATTCAGCAGATCGTTCAACGCCCTCAGTTGATATCATCATCCATCCATCGTACGCACTTTACATAAATATCTGCATATTCTGCTTCATTTTTTTTTGCTGATTCAAATTCGAATTTGTACGCGTGTTTGTATCTGTATCTGTATCTATACATGTGTGTGTTTGTATCTATAACTCTTTTGGGGCGTCTCTTTCGATTTGCTGTTTCGTGCGTGTTTCATTTGGTTTTTCATATGGGAGTAGGTCAGTTCAAAATTTGCATATGCCTTGACTGATTTTGATTTCTTGCTGATTTTTTATTCATATTCGCTCAGCTCTTGCTCCCCTCACCCTCCCCTCTCCAGTTGCATTTATTGCCTGATTTAGGCACAAATTCCAAACGAATCGAATGGGCAACACACACGTGGCAAACACATCGCCATCGCCGCACTCTATCTATCTATCTATATATCATATGCCTCACCTAAGGCGATTAGTTGCAGACTCTGGCAATTTGTTTGACTTCAGCTTTTGGGCTTCTTGGCTCTTTGGCTTTTGTATTTTTGGTATTTGATGTGGCCCCAAAATGAATGGCAAAATTTTATGTTTTTTGCGCATTTTTTTTTGGGTTGCGAACATTGATTCAATGCGTGGGACTTTGTGTAATTTTACTGCCATTCAATTTATGCAAAAAAGGTCGAAAAGTGGTCAGCAGACACAAGAGATGACCTGCTGGAATGTTTGTGGCGCATGTCTTAAAATGGTTAACGGGGGCAATATAAATCCGAATCAAACGGTCTGACAGATGGGCAATCAATGTAAAAGCTTGCATACTAAAGCTTCTTCGTTAAGATTTCACATTTAAATAAGGCACATTTAATGGAAACTGTTCAAGCTAAGTTTGAGCTACTTTAAAAAGAATCAATAAGGTGAAGTCTAAAACGGTTGCTCAAGCTATAGTAAAGATATTGATTTTATAGTATAAACAGTATACTAAATGTTTACGTAATGGAACTATTTCACTAAATACTTCACTTCAGAATATCTGTCTCAAGCAATAGTAAAGATATTGATTTTTTAGTATAAAAAGTATACTGAGTATTTATCTAATGCAAATAGTTATATTATTCCCATCACTAATATACTATTATTATAGAAGGGTTTGGAAATTTTAGAAACAAGGTGAACTCTAAAAGGATAAGTCAAGCATTAGTAAAGATATTGGTTTTTTTAGTATAAAAAGTATACTGAGTGTTTGTGTAATGGAACTAGTTATATTATTCCTATTACTAAAATATAAATATGTTCTAAGCAATAGTAAAGATTTCGATTTATTAGTATAAAAATTATACTGAATGTTTAAGTAATGGAACTAATTATATTATTTCTATCACTAAAATGCTATTATATGTATCTCAACCAATGATATTGATATTGAATGTTTATGCGATGGAACTATTTATATACATATATCACTAAAATCCTATTACATAAAAAGTAACTGCCTCACTTAATCTTTTACATTTTTGTATGTATGTAATACTCGTTATAATCATTCAATATGCTACATTATAATCGCAATTGTAAGTTTTTATATCTCGTAAGAGTTTATCAAGAACTTCTTCCTTGTTTATCTAAGAAATTCCATTAGAATTGCAGCACAAACTACAAAGCTGCATGTTTGAAGAACTTATCAACAGCAAACTCACTTAAAACTATTTGAATTATTTATCAATTGGAGTTATTCAATCGATTTGAGGCAGGTCAAGAGCTCAGTCAATAAAATCCTTATCGTTTCCGCTCTATCTTAAGCAGTCGATGGGCAAAGAAAATCATATAAATTGTCTAGGATTGCACTTGCAATGCCATCAGTTGATATTCTTTCGTGAGACGGCAAACTCAACTCTCTCTGATGATGAAGCTCGGTAATGTTTCTGCAAGCACATAATAAAAATCGCACTTGGCCAATTTCAAGAGATTGCTTTTCAAAGTTCTGCAGCTCCTCTTTACGTTGATTGCGGTCCTACTCTTGGCCATTTACCAGGCTGAAGGCCAATTCAATCCCATCACTGGCTGCGACACCAAAGGATTCTGTGTCTGTGCCGGGCATGCAGCTGGCGATGTGGTTCCTGATTGCACGGATTGCACCAGATACTATTTGTGTGGCGTTAACACCATCGATCGCATTCTCTGCCCAGCTGGACAAGTGTTTGACATCAATGTGCTAGCTTGTGTGCCGGGCTCGTGTCCACGCATTGATGGTGAATGTCCTGCTCCTGAACCAGCACCGGGTCCATCACCATGTCCATCGCCAAGCCCATCACCGAGTCCAACTCCGAGTCCATCACCGAGTCCATCACCGGGTCCATCACCGAGTCCGTCGCCATGTCCTGGTCTTTGTCCATCGCCGAGTCCTGCTCCGAGTCATTGTGAAAACCAAGAAGTGAGTTGCCAATTTCCTGGCCAGATTATACCTAATGCCGAGCATTGTCGCCTCTTTTGGACCTGTGTGGAGTTGTGTCCCGTGTTGGGCTTCTGTGAGTTGGGCATGTGGTTCGACCGCGATAATTTCGTTTGCAACTATCAATGCTATGTGCACAACTGTCCGGCGGGCAGGGATTAAACACACATACACTCACACACACATATAATAAAACTTACGCCATGCCAAATGGCGCAAATTTACTTTTAACGCTCATTAAACTGCAATTGGCTCCATGAAAACATGAAAACGACTACAACAATAGCAACAACAGCAACGACGGGCAACAACAATAGTGTTGCAATAATATACGCAAATTGCTTGACACAATTTTTTCGCTTACGGACAAAAGGCGGGTGGGCGGCTGCTGTGCGCATGTGTGTGTGTGTGAAAGAGTAGAGTGTGTTTGTGTGCGTGTTGTTGCTCGCAGACTGGCAACAAATTTAGCACGCAACTAACAATTTTAGCTGCTCCAGATACAAGCTAGCAACACACACACACACACAAACACACTGAGACACGCACACCACAAGCGCAAACACCGACACACCTTGCTGCAAACAAAAGCAAACAAATTGAAGAAATAAACGCCAACAACGGCAACAAAACGAAGACGACATACCCTTTATTCCAGCACTTTCGACCTTTCTTATTGCACTTTACCCAAGTTTTTCAACACTTTTAAGTACACAAAATTTCTTTTAATGCACTGTTTTATCGATAACTAACGATAAAAAGCTCGATGACTGACGATCTGCTGCAGCGTTGCCAACTTAACTTTTTCTGACACAATAAATTGGCAACACTGCAGCGTGCTGCATTTGATTTATCGTAGTCTGGCGATACGGCAACACTGTTACATCCAAAATAAAAATTAATGGATTATCGATTTGATTGACGCCAACTAATGCAGTGAACGAAAGTATTTAATTCTTTAGTGATTATTAGTTCGTTGTTATTGTATAAAGTACTGAAAAGCGTGCCAAGGAAGTTGAGATAATTAATCAATTTATAATATTTTCTTTATTTTTGCGAGACCAATATTTAATTTTGGAAAATGTTACAAATACTTTTGAATAGCGAATGCACCCTTTAGTTAACTCTAGCAACGACATACTAAAAGTTGGGCCTGCATAGTTGTTTATTCTTTTTGGCAGCGGGAACAAAAACAAACTTTCACCCAAGTAAGCCGCAGAGCATTTTGGACAATTTCGTAACTGGGTAAACATAGCGACCGATACTCACACACACACACACAAGTAAAGTGTGTATATGCAAATGTGGAGTGCATAAAGTGCAGCCCCGGCGACAGCGACACCAACAAAAACAACAGCCACGACAACAACAACAACAGAAGCAGCAACAGCAGCAGCGACAGGTGAATGAACGACCTCAAACGAGGTCAGCAGCAACTACAGGCCAAATTATGCCGGTGCTATGATGTGAGTGGGGCAGTGTGAGAGACAGAGAGGAAGAGAGAAGTGGGGAAGAGGGGACGGAACCGGGGCCGGGCCCATTCATGCGCACAATAAAGCCAAAAACCAAAAAAAAAAACAAAACAACATGAAATCAACTAAAAGTGTGTGTGTGTGTTTGTGTGTGATTATGTATATGCTTTGATTGTTGTTGTTGTTGTTGTTGGCTGGTAGTTGATGTCTGCCCGGTTGGCAGTTGGCTTGAGCTTCGCATGCTAATGGCCAACAGCGCTACGGTCAAAAGTGGGCAACATTTGGGCCACTTTACGGGCTGCCGCTTCACATTTCAGTGACCCAAATCCTTCCTTGGCTTCGAAGTCGTCGCTGCCACATAGATGGATGGATGCTGCATCCAAACAAGTTTACTTTCCTCCCTCCTCTACGCTCCCCTCTGTTGCGTTGACTGCCTTTCTCTGACGTTCTGTCGCACGGTTGGGTCATTGGGCCGCTGAGCATTGGAGCCATTTGGCTGCACTAAATCACTTAAGATGCTTTTAGCAGGAAAAGAAGTTTAGGCTTAGTCTTATTTATGTGACTGCTTCGCTCAGCTCTGTTCTGCTCCGTTCTACTCTGGACTGTTCTGTGTATAATGGATGATGTTGACCTGCACTCGTGTCGAGTGCCACAAACCAAATGGAAATGCTTGTGGGAGGCAGTTCACTCTGCCAGGTTGTGGGTAGTATAGATCAAAGGGGAAGGGGAGGGGGAAGACAGCTGGCAGGTGACAGTCTTAAATGTGGAGCAAGTCGACTAAGCTGGCACGATTGAATAGCTAATGTTACAGATTATGGGTAATAAAATATAGCATCTCATGTTCTATACATACCTAATTTAGTTGGACCTCAATGAACTGTGTGTTTAGCACACGTTTTATGTCAAATGCTTGGCACAACATTTGCTCAAGTATTTTTGTAGAAATCAAATACATTTCGAATCGAACTCAAATGATTCATTGAGAGAACTTTTGGACAAAATTCTTTAAGATTTTCCTAACAAGATGTTGAAGCTTAACTATTTTGATGCGAATTCAGCTTAATTGAAAATTACCAAATATAATTGGCATCTTATTCTATTTGTGAATCATTGCGTAATTATTAATAAATATATAATATAAAAAATGAAATAAAATAATTAGTATGGGTTATAAACACATAATAAATGAAAAGCACGCTAACTTTATAATACAATTTTAAAATTTGTTTCTAAAAATTTGAAGCACTAATGAATTTTGAAAAAGAGTAAGAAAATATTATTATATGAATATGAATTAACAAATAAAATAAGTGCTAATATAAATTTGTAGCTTTAAGATTAAGCAGAATAGACATCAAAATATTTAAACTTTAACATCTTTTCACCAAAAATGTTTTTAAATAAACAATTTTGATTAAACTTTCTATTAATGAAATGACGAATCAAATTAATATACAATTTTAAGAAAATCTGTTTCTAAAAGTTATAAAAACTTTGCTTTGTTTTAAAGCAGAATTTGCAAACATAATGCACTTGTATATCTTTTTGATCTTAAGTATTTAAAATGTATTTTAATATATTATTGAAAGAACTTAGTATGTGTTATTTGAAGCCATAAGAATCACATTATTTTTGTTATTAATACAATTTCCTCATCTGTTCTTGAAGCTTAAAAAAATGATTTTGTTGTCCAATGAAATGTTTAAAATCAATTTTCACTCTGTGTTTGAGGTAGATAAGATAAGGATTTTAATGAGTAACACTTTGCGAGCTACTTTTTGGACACCTGCTGACTGTTTGTTTGACTATTTCATATTGAAATGCTGGTCAATGAGCTGCTCCACTTCTTGACAGCTTCAAATGGCACTGGAAGTGTTTGTCCATACCCTTGAGATGCGGAGAGCAAACAAAATTTATATGAGGTTCACAAAAAAATCTGCACAACAGGCGATAAATAAACAAATCGTGCAGCTGCCATCATCATCATCATTGTGAGCATCAACAGCATCGCAATGAGCTGCTAATTGAAGCCACCTTAAAATAAACAGAGCAAAGCGCCCGCCACAAACAATTAACAGAGTTGAAGGTGGTGTGGAGGCAACAATAACAATAACAATAACAACAACAACGATACACAAAATGCAACTATTTATGTAGGTGCGTGTGTGTAGTTATTATGTCATAATTAATTTACGAGCTGTGACAATTAACGAGAGATGATCAAAACTGATGCAAAGCAAAAGCGTGACTGCAACTTGCGACAAGGCCTGAGAGTGAGTTCCACACACAGAGAGCAAAAATGACAAAGTGGCCAACAACAACAGATGTGGGTCAATGTGTTGACCAACTTAACGCAACGATCATCTTTCGCTGTCTGCTTGTTTTCTTCACACTTACACACACACACACACACACACTCGCTTCCCACGCAGACAGTCTCGACTTTTCCGGGCACCCGCTGCGTATGCGCAATTTGTTGAGCAACTCTTTTTTTGCTTGACTCATTTGCTGTAGTTTGTTTGTTAGCCAAACCGTTGACCACTTTGCACAACTTGAACAGCCGCACGCTTTTGTGATTAGTGCAACTCAATACGAATGTATCTTTCGGATTGTTGCTGAAACTGATGCCGCCTCTGGCGCTCTTGCTGTGTCTGTCTGTCTGTGTCTGTGTCTGTGGCGAATACCACAACAACAGCAACAACAATAACAATAACAAGACAAAGCAAAAGCAAAAGAAAACGCACAAGCAACAAAATCAGTTGCCGACAGTTTTTTTATATTGAGCACAGTGGGTCAATGTCCCACTGATAAAGTGAGCGTAGAGTGACGACGTAGAGCGTAGAGCTCCACCAGTTGAAAGCCAGCAACAACTGGAGCAGCAGCTGCTGTCGCTGTTGCTGTCGCTGTCTCTGCTGCTGTCTGCCAGCCAAAAGGCAAATGCGATTTTAATTAATAAAATATGCTGTGTATTTGGTTGCACAAAAGAAATTTCACGTTGAGCATTTTTTGCAATTTGTTTCGTTTTGCTTTGGTGAAAACTAAACAGACAAGCTAATGAACATTGCCAACAACAAATAACAAATTTGTTGCAAAAAAAAAAATCACACACACAAAAAATAAACCCTCGAAAATAAAATAAGATTTTAGTACAAATTTTCTAGTTGAGATATCACAAGAATTTTGTTTCCCATTCGCCGCTACAAATGTCTGTTTTGTGCGTATTTAGATGAGTGTTTGTGTGTTGAGTTGTGTGTGTGCTTAAGATTTATGCGTGTGCCAGTTTTATTGTGCGGCATTTTGCTTGGGCATTAAATTTAAATTGCTTTTAGAAACTAATAAATTGCTTCATTTTGGTACACATCACTGACGCACATTTTAAATGTTAATGACTAATCGTCAATGTTGCCAAGTCCCCAAAAGCGTTTTAATTATTGAACAGTCCCCAAGAAATGAAATCAACTTATTTCCCTAATTAATGTACTCAGCCAAACGAAGGGATATTTTCATATGAATATTTAAAAGGTTCGCCCGAAAGTATGCTGCACTTTTTGGGTTGCTCAATTACTGAGCAGTAAAATATGCATATTCAGTGTAGCATACTTTTAAGCGCTGCGCGCAGCTGATAAAAGGTACACAACTGACAGAAGCTGCTTGATTTTGTTTGAATTTATAACTTAATTTTATTTGCAGCTGTGCGTTATGGTCGCGTACCCAAGCGTTCACGTGAGCTGAACGGTGCAGCAGCAGTCGCTGCATCCGCCGCAGCCAGCAGCACGCCCCTCAATGTGGATGATACCAGTGCCAATAATTTGCATACAAATCTAATACAACAACAGCAGCAGCAACAACAACAGCAACAGCAGCAACAACAGCAACAACCGCATGCGAGCAGTGTGCGCGTGAATACACCAAGTACACCACAAACGCCACAAATGTGTTCGATTGCCTCATCGCCATCGGAGCTGGGCGGTTGCAATAGTGCCAACAACAACAACAATAACAACAGCAATAACGGTAACAACAACAGCAATGCAACAGCTGTAGTTGTGGGCAACCATCATCAGCAATTGGTCAACATGGGCAGCAGCAGTGATATGGCAATGACCCAGGTGGCCATGTGCCATCCACACGATCATCACGATGGCCTCGCCACCGGCAACGAACTGACTGTCTACGATGTGATCATGTGCGTCTCGCAGGCGCATCGCCTCAACTGCTCCTACACCGAGGAGCTCACACGCGAACTGATGCGACGTCCCGTCTCCGTGCCACAGAATGGCGTAAGTATTGCCAAGAGTATTTAATCTTGATTCAAGAAGAACTTTATCCTTCATCGTGACATAAATCTCTTTAATGCTGAAAATTTAGTGAAAGTGCAAATATATTTTGTTAAATTTAGATAAATTTAATTAGTCACACTTCTTTATTTATGTTAATAATTTAATTAAACGTATACTGTTTATTGCAACCTCATAAATACATTTAGACCGACGACAAAAGTCTTGTTTCAAGTACATTTTTATCAAGCGTCGCCAATTTCTTTTATGAATAGAATTTTGTAGTAGCAGTAGAGAAAAAAATACTAAAATTCATAGTTGATTCAATGATAGCAAATTCCTTATATTTACTAATTTGCTAATTGAAATTAATGAACTTTTTTTTCAAATCCAAAGTTCATTTAAAATGAAAGGCTATTATAATTTTGTGACCCCATAAATTATATACATATATATTCCTCGGTATATTTTTGTATATTCGGTACAAATTTGGTATATTTTAAAAATATTAGCTGACTCTTTTGCTTTCATTGAAAATGGAAGTGTTTCGAGTACACTTAGGGTAGAAGAGTATTATAACTGTGTTCCTCCAGGAATCGTATGAAACAGGCAGAAGAAGTATACATATTATATTATATATTAAGTATACATATTATATTATTATTGATCACGGTCAACAGCGGAGAATATATATATATGGTATATTTTAAATGTTGTACTGTATCATATTATCTTTGATATATTTTTAGGATTTTTGTGGTATATAAATTTTGTATATTTTAAAATGAATACCGCAGTATTTTGCGGTTATTCAAAATGGATTGAGGTGTATCTCACAGTCGAGCAAACTCGAATGTAGCTTTCTTACTTGCCATAACTTGACTATAAAGTTCTACATGAAATCTAATTCATATTTAAATTTCATGAAATCCGATATATATATACATCACTCACTAACCAATCTTCACATTATTGACTTTGCAGATTGTCACCACTGTGGCGGAGAGTCTGGAGTTCCAGAAGATCTGGCTGTGGCAACAGTTCTCGGCACGCGTGACGCCCGGCGTGCAACGGATTGTGGAGTTCGCGAAACGCGTACCTGGCTTCTGTGATTTCACGCAGGACGACCAACTGATACTCATCAAGCTGGGCTTCTTCGAGGTGTGGCTGACGCATGTGGCGCGTCTGATCAACGATACGACGCTGACGCTGGACGATGGCGCATATCTGACCCGCCAGCAGCTCGAGATACTCTACGATGTACGTTGTAAAATCTTTTTATACCCGCTACCCATAGGATAGAAGGGTATTATCACTTTGTGAGGGCAAGAAATATTTGTAACATATATCCGGCATATCCGATTTAATAAAAAATATATATTCTTGATCAGCGTCAACAGCCGAGACGATATAGCCATATCCGTCTGTCTGTCTGTCTGTCCGTCCGTCTATATGAACACCTAGATTTCAGAGACTATAAGAAATAGAGATATAATTGTTTTTCTTTTCAATATATATTCTTGATCAGCGTCAACAGCCGAGACGATAAAGCCATATCCGTCTGTCTGTCCGTCCATCTGTCTGAACAGCTAGATCTCAGAGACTATAAGAAATAGAGACATCATTTTTTTCGAGATATAATATTTTCGATCAAGTGTTTCAATAATAACTATAGTCTTTGTGATCCTTGGTTCCGATCAGATAAAAATTGTCGAAATTGATAAAGAAATACAAAAGTGCCTTATTACTAGGGGTCTTAGCTGCTTTATCTGACAATCCGTTATATTTTGTACTCTAAGGTATTATTTTAATGTTGTACTATACCAATGTACAAAATATACCATTAGACATATTTTTAGAATTTTTATGGTATATGTTTTGGTATATTTTAAGAATATGCCGCGCTGTTTTGCCTTTCTTCAAAATGTGTAGCGGGTATCTCACAGTCGAGTACACTCGACTGCAGTTTTCTTACTTGTTATGTAATTCACAAATACTCAACACTCTCATCATTATTACAGACTGACTTTGTGAATGCCCTGCTGAATTTTGCCAACACACTGAATGCGTATGGACTGAGCGACACTGAGATCGGTCTCTTCTCGGCCATGGTGCTGCTTGCCTCGGATCGGGCGGGTCTCAGCGAGCCCAAGGTGATTGCCCGTGCCCGTGAGCTCGTCGCCGAAGCGTTGCGTGTTCAGATCCTGCGATCCCGAGCGGGATCGACGCAGGCGCTGCAACTGATGCCAGCGCTGGAGGCTAAGATACCGGAGCTGAGGTCGCTGGGGGCCAAGCACTTCTCACATCTAGACTGGCTGCGAATGAACTGGACCAAGCTGCGCCTGCCGCCGCTCTTTGCCGAGATCTTCGACATACCCAAGGCGGATGACGAGCTGTAGACACATACACGGAGAGAGAGACGCGACGTCAGTTCCCCCGCCCTAACGAGAGAGCTGTTCGCTTTACGTGTTTAAGTAAAATTAGCATTAACAAAAAGTGTTGGCAGAAAAACAAAGCAAAAAAAAAGAAAAGAAAGCATCAGCAGCAGCATCAACTACTCAACAAGATATCCACAGATACAGATACAGATACAGATAAAAATAGTTAACTACAAGTAAAACTATAACTAAAGCATAAACTACAACTACAACTACGACTACAAGTAAATATTTAGCAATGTTAAACGCGTTCGCAAGAAAAAAAAGAGAAGAAAAACACATCCACACACACTCACCTACAATTTTAGTTTGATTATTTGTTAAAACACATTTCGAAACAAAGTTAAAATGAGATCAAATACCAGCTAAAGCTAAAGCACAAGCCGAACATATCCCATGCGCAACATAAAATTTATTTATTTCATTGTCAAACTCATCAAAGTTCGTCTCCCTAGCAAACAAATCTCTACTTTAAAACCCTTTTTCCCCGCTCCCGCTCCCGTTCCCACTTCCCCAATTTCCCAATCCTTACATTTTTTTATTGGCCAGCTTTGCCGGACAATTTTCAAAGCAAAAACCAAAAAACAAAAAAAACTCGACTGAAGTGCGAGCGTTCAAGTTCGAAAAATACTGGTTTTTTTTTAATGAAAATGAAAAGTGAAAAGTGAAAAAAAAGAGAATACTTATTGTATAATTAAAGAACTACTTATAACTATATCAAATATATATAAATATATCTATACTTATGTAAAACCTAGAGTTATTCTAGCGTAGTTCAAGCAAAAAGACCCAATTTTCTTTGCTCGTTTATTGTATCTGCGTGTAAATAAATTTAAATTAATTTTTTAACATTTAAACACTTTGCTTGATTATTATTTCTTTAAGTTGCGCTATGATTACGCTCTTTCCAAAAACAACATATTGAATAATGAATTTATTCATTATATACATACATATATTGTGTGTCCGATTTCATTTATGATTTTTGGAAAGTGTATCTTAAGGACGGCCCACAGACGTCGCTTTCATTCGAAACGTGTTCATAATATTCGTTTTACAAAAAAGAAATATCGCATAATTTTAAGTGCTTAATTTGTATAACTTGGAACAATCAAATAGTTTGATGAATTTTTGAATAGATTGGTGCTAAATTTTTCGTGTATTACAAGAAGATCAACAACAAATCATGATACATACTAGTTATATAGATATATCTTCAAAACAAAATCTTTAAAGCTCTTCATTAATTGTTGAATTTATATAGAACATTTTGTAAATTTTATTAGTGTGAAAACCAACAAAAACAAAAAAAAAGAAGAAAAACAAGATTATATTATTAAACAAATATATATATATATACCACATATATACTTACTACTTATATAGAGGGAGCTACGTTCAAGATCTGATTTCAATAGAGTTTTGCCGTAGCGCCCGTTTTATGCTCCATGTGTACCTTTCGCTTATTGAACTAGAATTTGTACTCTTACAACTAGTAATACTATATAAATTGAAAAACAACAACAACAACAATTTGCAATATTCGTAGTAAACAACACTCAACTAAATGTTATAGCTTCAGAGATTGACTTTGCTTAAAAAGACCTATTTCAGAACCAGATTCTCCAGATGAGAAGAGAGATAAAGATGGAGAGAATTGTAAACCAGTGCGCATAATGGAAAACCTTGTGAATGTAGCGTTAATATTTTGTATTTTATTTAAATTACATTTATTCAATTATACACAGAAATACAAAACAAAAATATATTGAGAATACATAGATACAATTTTTTACCTACTGTAGCTTTGATTACATTTTTCAATGATGTGTCAAATTTTAAAATGGTATTTATGGTTAGTACAATAAGAATACTAAACATACAGAGATTCTTAGAGAGAGAAAAACAAAACAAATAAATTATACAATACTCTACTGAAAGAAAGAAAGAAAAAAGTGTTAAAAAAAAAACAGAAAAAACGTCGACTTCCTATGATAACAAATCTCTCGCTCGTTGCTAGTTAGTTAGTTTAAGTGTCACTACTTCAGTCTACTCCAAACAAAAAGAAATAAAATATAAAAAAATACAAAAAAAAAAAAATCAGCCAGCAACAAATGCATAAATGCATTAACAAATACATTATTGAGTGTAATCGCTTTTGCTATCAACTAAACAAAAAAAAAGGGCACAACTACACAACAAGATTATAAAAGTCGCGCCTCTCGACTAAAGAATAAAGAATCCAGATTCAGATTAAAATCAGAGAATTGGTATCCGGATAAGGAAAGTTCTTTGCAAAATGAATCTATGAACTCTGTCGAATGATAAACCACAGGTTTTCTAACTTCATCCAAACCGAAACAACATTGCTTTACTATCAGCTACAACAACAAAACTTAAAAAAAATTAAAAAAACAATATGCATAATAGTAAGCTATAAACAAAAATAGATAAGAACTCATATTTGCAATAACAATATAATAAAAAAGAGGAAGAGAAAAGAGAAAAACAACCAGCAAGTAAAACTAATTAAATTGCAAAACAAGCGCCGCTGATTGTAATAAAATTACAGAGCAGAAAAAAAAAGAGTACTTGAATGCAAACAAACAAAACGTCTTTGAATAAACTGATAAAAAATATATATAAACTACTGTGCTTAGTAATTGTATAGTTATGTATATTAAGTATATGTTAATGACTCGAGTTTTATTCTGGAAATTCATTTTAGGTACTTGGTTAATAGTCAACAAATGCGATACTTGTAGATTGCCTCATCATAATCTGTTCTATATACTATATATATGCAGTGCTATATATAGTAAGTAGAACGTGCATCGATTGCAAATGCCTTTGGCCTTAATCGTCCCGTGGTTGGGGATAATATTGCGTCAACTCCTTGGCGATGTCCTGCGCCAACTCTGGCGTCGCTGCTGCGAGCACACGTCTCGACATGATGTCAAACTCGCCGCCAGCTGGATCAATCACCACACCGCCCGCCTCCCTCACAATCAAGTCACCGGCACAAACGTCCCACGCATGAATCCCAAACTCGTAGTTGACATCCGCAGCGCCCAAGGCCACCATGGCCATGTTCAAGGCAGCCGAGCCCAGAGCACGCAGCCTAACTCCATTTGAACGTCAATTAAGATGACCTTTCGATATTAGCAATCAATTAAGAACTTACCCATGCACCTTTCGGGCCATTTTCGCGAAATTCTCATTGACCAATTGCAGCTTCTGCTCGTCGCGTGTGGTGCCAAATTCGCTGACGACCAGCGCCTTGCCGATCTCACGCTGTCCGCTGGCCTGTATGCGCCTTCCGTTGTAGTAGGCGCCCTGGCCACGACGGGCCGTGAAGCGTTGCTCCAGCATCGGATTGTAGATGATGCCAATTTCGGTGACCTTGTTCACCTTCAAGCCCACCGAGATGCAAGAGTGGGGAAAGGCGTGCACAAAGTTCATGGTGCCATCCACAGGATCAATGATCCAAGTGGGTGCATCCGTCAGCTTATTGACACCGTTGCCCGTGCTGCTCTCCTCCTCGCCAATGAATCTGCATTGATAGAAACAGCTTCAATAATGATATTTCCAGCTGATTACTTCATTTGCTTACTTGTGATCTGGAAAGTGCTGGCGAATGCCATTCATAATCAGCTTCTCCACATCCTGATCGGTTTGGGTGACCAAATCAATGTCGCCCGACTTGCAAACAAACTCTTGACGCGTCTCATTGTTGCGTGCTATCAGCTGTTTAGGGAAAAACACTTGGCGATTATTTCAGCACACAAACAATCAAACGAATAAACAAATTTGCACTCACTCTGCCTGCTTCTGTGGTCAAGTTGTTGATTATTTCAAAGCACTTGCCCAGATCCACACTGTCCGCCATTGTGCACAATGTTCGTGTGTTTCTTTCACCAGTCAGTCGACGAATGCGTATGTATAATTTAATTAAGTATCCGCCGCCCAACACCACACACAGGTTTTTTCCGCTTATCAACAGCTGACCGCCAAGGGCTGACAGTGCTGGCAAAACTCAGCTGACAGCTGTTGTAAATTATTGCCTATCGAAATGCGGCATATCGATAACACGATTTTGCAAAAGCGCCATCGAAGTGTGGCGGCTACATTTGAAGTTAAAATTAAATCAAATTGGTTTTATTCCTATTAATTATAACTGATTTTGTAAATGAATTTTGTATATATAGAAATTTAATTCATTAAGAAAAGTCTTCTCGGCATTTTAATGATTTTTAATATACAATTTTAATGTAGTATTTTGTATGCTGTTTACCTTAAACTTCATCAATAAAATAAAAGGGTAAAATATTCTATTTTTTTACAACAAAACTCGTATTATTTTGTGAAATTTGTATATTTTAATGTAAATTGTTCTAAAAATAAAATTTGTACTCGTACTTAAATATTTTATTGATATGAATTCTTGGCATGCATTTGGATTGCTTATTAGTTTTTATATTCTCATTTTCTTGAGCGATCAGAGGAGCTTAGCGAAAGACTGGAATCGGAAAATTGAGTCTGCTCATTGAAATCCTTCGTAGCAGGTTCGGTAGGCGGCACTACTCTGCTTTCATCATCCCTTGGCTTGGGATAGTTTTGGGTCAATTCTGCGGAAAGTTGATCGGCCAGTGGTTGCGTAGCTGCAGCTAGAACACGTCTCGACATAAGATCCACAGGACCTCCCGAGGGATCCATGACTGTGCCACCTGCCTCGGAGACCAACAAATTTCCCGCAGCCATGTCCCAGACGTGCAGGCCAAAGAAATAGAAAGCATCTGCCACGCCCGAAGCAACCATAGCTAGACCCATGGCCGAGGAACCAATCGAACGTAATCTGCAAAGAAAGCTAAAGCTAGGATAGTCCGGGAAGCTATCAACTTACGCGTGGGCCTTCTTGATGAGGCGACTGGCGTTCTGCAAAGCTGCATTAGTGCGACATTCATCCACGCCCGAGCTGTACTCCTGCAGTATCATGGCATCCTTGAGTTCCATCTGTGCGCTGGTGTGTATCGGTTCATCATTTAGCCTGGCGCCTTGGAACTTGCGTGCCGTATAAAATTCCTGCAGTGCCGGATTAAAGATAATGCCAAAGGCCGTTGCTTTGTCCACGAGCAACGCCACCGAAATGCAATAGTAGGGAAAATGATGCACAAAGTTCATGGTGCCATCAATGGGATCAATAATCCAGGTGGGTTCTGTGGTTAGCTTCACCTGACCCGTCTCGGATCTGGAGACTTCCTCTTCAGCTATAATTCTGCAAGGCAAATGGGTTAGAAATGTCGTAGAAGTTTATAGAATGCTACACTTACTTGTGATTCGGATACTTCTCGTTGATTTCCTTGATCATCATTTCCTCTATCTCGTTGTCAGTGCTCGTATTGAGATCTCGCTCATGCTCCTTTGTGGTATATGACAATCTATCCTTTGCATGGTTCGACGCAAGTGCAAAGTCGCCAGCTTTGCGCACCAAAGCGACGGCAAAGGCAAAGATATCGTCCAAGTCGAGTTTCGATGAGTGAGGCGGCTTTGGTGGCGGTGCTGCAACGGGCTCGACAGGTTTGGCTTCCTCCTCGTCCTCGGAGTACATTTTACCCGCAGTATTTGTAGTCTTGCAGGCGAATTCTTTCGAGGGATCAAAGCTAATGTCGGTGTTGGTGGTTTTATTGACACCCGCTTCCTTTTTGCTTTTTGTTTCGACAGGAACTGCAATAGGAACTGGCGGTGGTAGAGGCGGTGGCGGTGGTGGAAGAGGTGCTGTTGCGGGTTGTACTTGTTCAGCGGGTATTTTGGGTGTTGGTGGAGGCGGTGGCGGTGGTGAAGGAGGTGGTGAAGGAGTTGGTGTTTCAGGTTGTAGTTGTTCCGCGGGTGTTTTGGGTGTTGGCGGTGGCGGTGGTGGAGGAGGAGGTGTTTCGGGTTGCAGTTGTTCAGCGGGTGTTTTAGGTGTTGGTGGTGGTGGTGGTGGAGGAGGCGGTGGAGTGGGCGAGACAGACTCACTCTTCAATGACGACTTACGCGGAGGAGTCTCAGCTGAAGGCGGAGGCGGCTCTTGTACCACCAATCGGGAAGACTTTTCGTCGGGGCGGCGTGAACCCGTTGGAGTCGCTATCATAGGAGGAGTATTGTGACTCGGTGTTCGAGGAGGAGACGATTGTTTCGATTCCGGTTTCGATTCCGGTTTCAATTCCATCTTCGATTCCGACCTCTTCGATTCGATTTTCTTTTGTTGTGTTTTGTCTTCGGCTCGACGCAGTTCACTGACTCGCGGATCTTGCTGTGTGGCTACATGACCCTCGAGGCCATAGCTAGTTGCTGCATTTTCCGCTAACGAACCGGGTCGCTTTTTTTCCTCTGCTTTTTTGTCCTTATCCTTGTCCTTGTCCTTGTCATCGGCCATACTGATTTAGTTGTTGTCTCTGATGCACCTGTTGTACTGCTCTGTTGTCTACGGTCTAACCAAATGCTGCCAAGTAATTACATGCTATTACTATTGAAGATCAGCCGAAACGCTGACTAAAATTTATTTCCCAATGAATGTAACATTTGAAAAATTGACTACTATGATTTAGTTTGTTGGAGCAGGCTCATCATCTCTGGCATGATATATCTGCATGTCGCCCAGCAGCTTCACCATTTGCTCACCCAGCTGCGGGGTGGCAGCGGCCAGCACACGTCTGCCCATCACATCGAATTCCCCGCCAGCCGGATCGATGACAACACCTCCGGCTTCACGCACAAGCAACACCCCGGCAGCTGTGTCCCAGCAATGCGGATAAAACTCGTAGTAACCATCGGCAGCACCCATGGCCACAAGGCACAAATCCATTGCAGCTGAGCCCGTTGTGCGCAGTCTGATAGTAATAATATTAATGTCAAGTCAAAGATATTCCCGCTACACTTACGCATGCGCCTTCTCCAACATTTTCTGCGAATTTCCCATTTGTATGGCCATTAGCTCAGGCTCAAAATTCGCCGAATTCAATTCATTCAATATGATGGACTTCTCCAGATCGGTTTGTCCACTTGCCTCAATTTGTACGCCATTCATATAAGCACCACAATTGCGACGTGCGGTGAATTTCTGTCCAATCATAGGATTGCAGCAAATGGCCAACTCTGGTTGCTTATTTAGCCAGAATCCCACCGATATACAAGTGTAGTGCAAGCCGTGCACAAAGTTCGTAGTACCATCAATAGGATCGATGATCCAGGTGGGCGCATCGGTCAATTTACGACCCGTTGCTGCACCGCCAGTTCCCTCCTCGCCTATGTAGACATGATTGGGGAAATGCTCCTTTAAGCCCTTGATGAGCAGCTGCTCAACTTCGCGATCTGTAGCCGTGACCAAGTCGGCGGTATTATTCCCCTTGGTGTCATACAGTCGCATTTTCGTACTGGCTTCCTTCATGAGCTAAAGGGAAATACCAAAGGTGCTTCAGTTCGTAGCAAGCAGCTTTTAGTCGAGTGCTCACCTTAGCCGCCTTATCAACCAGTTGATTCATTTGTGCATAGCATTTATCTAGATCAACTGCAGCACAATTTGACTTGCTTGTCATCGATTTAAGTGGCAGTAGCCATTGCCTTACCAAACGAAACATTTCCATATAATAATTTACAATTTATTTACTTTTTAAATGTTAATTATTTTAAATATATTTACATATACAGACATATACAAAGCTTTCTAGAAAATGCTACCTTGACCCGGTAAATTTGGATCTGTAGGATAGCTCCTTACAAACTTTCTTCGGTCCGTTGGTGCAGCTTTAGGATATCCAGAGAATTTCATCGAGGGCGATTGAAATTCTGTAGTCAACTTGGGTAAGACATAAACCATTCTTGGGCGGGAGACTTCTTTGGACTTTTTGTCTACACTTTCCCTTTCCCGGTACTTACTTTGCGTTTTACCCGTTTCCTTAGTATTTATTTTCTGCACAGTTTCATCAAGCTGCGGGACTTCACTAAGCTCCTCTGAGAAAGCGAGCACTGCTGCCAACTCCTCAGCCAACTCTTGTGTGGCAGCGCATAAGACTCGTCGGGACATTAAATCTAAGGGTTTCAGCGAAGGATCGCAGACTATGCCACCCGCTTCCCTGACAAGCAGCATGGTGGCCGACATGTCCCAGCTACCACAGTTGAAGTCAATGTAGGCATCGGCGTATCCTTGGGCCACCATGCACATGCTCATCGAACTGCTCCCCAAGCTACGCAGTCTAAGATGTGAAAATGGTTAAATAATTGAGGAGAATCCAAGCTGATTACCAGTAATAACTTACTCATTTACTTGATGTGCTATCTTTCTAATTTCTTTGGAATCAAAAGTAGCCTTAGTTCTCGCCTCGCACATGACCAGGGCTTCGGATAATTTCCTACAGTTGCTGACTTGCAAAGTATTCACATTCATGAAGGAGCCAAATCCTGTGCGTGTTGTGTAGCATTCATCCTGCAATGGATTCCAAACGATGCCGAATCTGGGCTTTTTTAACAACCAGAAGGCTAGATTAATGTTGGCATAGGGAAAACCGTGTACAAAGTTCGTTTTGCTACCCAAGGGATCAATGAACCAGGTGGGATCATCCGTCAAGCTAACTGCTTCACGATTCTTGTGTCTATTCTTGGTGATAAAGCTGCGAGGGAAATGGAGATTAGCTGAGCACCATGTGCACCCAAGTGCAACCTACAGATGTGTGGGATATTGCTTGGAAATGTCCTTAATAAGCATATCCTCAATCCGACTATTCCATTTTGTAAACATTCGCATTCGTTTAGCGGGCTTTACCTCATTGTTGACGTCCTTTTTAAGCGCCTCCATCAACTTGGTGGCCACACGTTCGCTGCTTTTCAGACCCACTTCAAAACATTGATCCATGTCAAATTTGTCACCCGAGGATTTCCTCATCTCTGGATGTTTCTCCAAAGTCCCTGAAATGCTGCCAGCAGCAGCAGGCGGAGGAGAGCTGCTCTTGCTGGAACCGAAGCTCAACAGCAATGACCTGATGAGCTTCTGCATTAATTTTGTTTGCGCTACAACCAAAAAAATATAACAATAATATTCCTACATCGATCTAATAACGTTTGAGTACTATATCAATGATTGCTTTACGATTTATTTAATCAGGAAACACTTGAGTCAACATTGGTATCAATTGCTCGGCCAATTCAGCAGTTGATGTTGCCAACAGTCGCTGCGATTGCAGATCGTATTCTCCGCCACAAGGATCGAGGACTACGCCTCCTGCCTCGCGCACCATCAAAACTCCCGCTGCCGTGTCCCAAATCTGTGGACCAAACTGTATGTAAGCATCACAAGCTCCAGTCGCCACTTGAGCAATATTCAGCGCTGTCGATCCCAACGAGCGAATGCTGAGAAAAGATTCCTTAACTTCCCAACCAGTTTCTCAATTCCCACTTACCCATGCACAATGGGCAGCAGTTTCAGCATGTTATCCATGGCCACATTGACATGATCTTCATTCAGCTTCAACGACCATTCTACAAAGATGAGCGACTTCTTTAGATCCCTCTGTTTGCTCGCCTGCATAAGCTGATCATTGAAAAAAAATCCTTTTCCCCTTTGAGCTACATAAGTCTGCCTGAGCAGTGGATTATGAATCCAACCAAACTGCGCTTGCTTCTCTGCATAAAATGCAATCGAAGTGCAAAAGTGTGGAAAGCCGTGTAGGAAATTCATGGTGCCATCGATAGGATCAATGATCCAAGTAGGAGCAGCTGTGAGCTGCTTGCTTTTGGCCACACCTTCAGTTCCTTCCTCTGCAATAATTTGATGTTCGGGGAATTCTTTTCGAATTCCACTGACTAGCAAACGCTCCACCGCTTTGTCAGCTTTTGTTAATATATCCCGTGAATGTTTCTTGGTTGTGTATTCCATTCGCTTATTCAATGCCTTCAGCATTATCTAAAATAACTTCACTTTATTAAGAATCAGTTTGAGAAACAACAACGGAAAACCTTGCTACTCTCTTGACTCAACCGACTGATGAGCTGGCACATCGTGGCGCCATCTAGCGTTGAGAACTGTCTGCTGAAAGTTCTCATAAATTTGCACATTTCGAAATTTCAAAATGACTGAAAAAGAAAATGAGTTGGAAAAAATGTTTTTGCCGATTCAAACACATTGAAACAATAAACTTTATTTTATATACATATATATAGAATATGATTCGATAAATATATATATCTCTAATTGTATTCATCATCGTAATTTCACTAAGCAGCTTTTTACAATCAGACAAAGACATCGTCGTAAATGATGTCTTAGCAATAAGTCAACGAAGCACTACGTTCCATATTCAAACTCGCAGATAAATCTCTAGCTTTAACGTTGATAACGCTAACAACAACAATACAATACTATATGTGGTCGGTATAAGACCGTGAAACGGGCCTAACAATTAAGATATGTTTTTTTTTTCAGTTTTTTAGTTTTTGAGTTTTGCAGCAGTAACTTTCAATGATATGTTTACGTTGCGGAAGTCTTTTTTCGACTATATAACACCTTTATACAGTGTGTAGTTCTCGATAAATATACTATATACGCTTGTATATATACTCTATAATATGTTGATTAAATATTTATATATGTATATCAAATTAATATTTAGGAATGTCGATAAGCATTAATATGCCACATTGATATGTATCGTTTCCAGGACTTACAAAACTAACACAAAACAAACCCAAATATTTCAGATTGATTTGATTGCATCTTATCTTCATGATCACATCCGGACTTACGTGTTCCATTTAGTTAAGAGCGTTACTACGGGAAAATGAAAGCAACAGCTAAAGAACTACAGAGAAAAAGTATGAGAAAATGTGAACGAAACAGAAAGAAAAGTGTGAAATGTAGTTTGGTTTTTTTGTTGTTGTTCTTGTTTTGTTGGTGAAGAAATATATGTTACTGCAATTGTGTATATATTTTGTTGTTGTTTTTTCATGTTTTTTTTTTTGTTTGTTTATATCAATTCTACTAAAAATACATACATAATCAATTAATAATTAAATTTGTATCACAACGAATTTAGCAACTTAAGCTAAGACTACAACAAAGAAACAAATGAACTGGAAAACTAGAAAGAAGTGCGTGCGTCAGCATAAATGTTAACTACGAGTACGATATCTCTATATATAGTATTACTATATATGATGTACTATATAGGAAACACACACACAAACATTGACTGACAATAAAATATCAAATAAATGGGTGCATTATCTTCAAAGTTCAACAAATTATCAATTGTTACTTACACACTTAACAACTAAATAGAATGTGATTTGCAAGCCCGGATGCAGGGCCGACAGAGTTACGTTTTAAATATATATGTTATATATATATAATAGGTATATATATAGTGATTTTTAAGGGAGAGGGGGAGGAGATTTACAAGACACGTAATTACGTGATTCAAACTGTTCCCAATTGGGCCAGCCTAAAGAAAAGAACGCGACCGCAGTTAACTATGGCTAAGTATTAGATGATTGCAGCAGAGCCGCGTGAAGAGTAGAAGAACTCTTCCAGAAGCCAGAAGCAAATCCAAGAAAATCCATAAGAGTCGCCCATTCATTTACTTGGCCTCGACTGGACGATTGGCGAACAATTGCTCCACAATCATCTCGTCGGCTAGCGTCGAAGTGTCGCCCACATTGCGATCGTTGACGGCAATTTTGCGCAGCACACGACGCATGATCTTGCCGGAGCGTGTCTTGGGCAAACCAGGTGCATTCTGGATGACATCGGGCATGGCGAAGGGTCCAATGCGTTCGCGGACCATCTTCTTTAGATCCGAGATCAGTTTCTGGTCGAAGGGTTCGTTCTCATTGGGCGTAATGAAGCAGTAAAGACATTCGCCCTTCACCGGATGCGGACGCGACACAACAGCGGATTCGGCAACTCGTGGATGCTCGGTGAGCACAGATTCTACCTCGGCGGTGGACATTAGATGTCCCGACACGTTCAACATGTCATCCACACGGCCAGTGATCCACAAATAACCATCAGCATCGCGACGAGCGCCTAGAAATGAATTTAATTATAAATATACTGAAGAATTGCGAAGTATTTTCAACTCACCATCGCCGGTGCAATAGTAGCCAGGGAACTTGGAGAAATAGGTGTCCTCGAAACGCTCGTGATTGTTGTACAGCGTGCGCATCATGCCCGGCCAGGGCTGCGAAAACACCAAGTATCCCTCACCTTCACCTTTGATCTCAATGCCGCACTCATCCAGCAGCGTTGGTTTGACGCCAAAGAAGGGGAATGACTGTAAAGTGAATGAATATACAAATGGTATAATAATCAATATACGTAAGCCATTAATTCGCAATTCTAATTTGTGACGTCTGAACAAAGTAATCTGATTTTTGACCTATTAAATTGTTGATTGAATAACTGATCTTAATCTGTTTAAATCGCTTGCTAATCTTATCTGTATTTAGAGTATTCAGCGTGTTAATCCATTTCATTTAATTTAAAGGGGAGAAAAAGGGGCCTGGCAATTGAAGGTAATTGATGATTTAAAAAAAAAAACGAGTCCAATAACTTATCCAATGTAATATTCAGCAGAAATTTTAGTACTGGACCGATTGCATGGCTTAATAACAACTACTACATATTTTTCTATATTAGTTGTAATAAGTATCATAATTAAGACATATTAAAATAAAATTAAACGCGATGCATGTAGAACCCACAGAAGTATTGTACCAAATTTAAATGAAATGAGTGAATAACTAATCTTAATCTGTATTATTCACTTACTAATCTTATCTGTAACTTGAGTATACATATTGATAATTCATTTAGTTAAATGGAAAGGGAAGAAAAAGGATGTGGAAAATTAAGATGAAAATGTACAAAAACTAATCTAATAACTTATCAATTGAAAAATTGAACAGAATCTTTAGTATTAAACCTATAGCAACTACTCATAGTTTTGTATATTAGTTATAAAATCTATCAAAATTAAGACAAATTAAGTGTAGTACCCGCAGAAGTATTGTTACCAAATTTGGTGTCTCTAGCTATTCAAGACTGTAAGCTCTAGACCTAAATTCAAGCGGTCAGACAGACAGACGGAAATATCCTATCGAGCTGCTTCATTCTTTATACATTTTAAAATTAAATCCCCCATCTAAAGATTGAAATGTCGCTTACAGCTGATCCCGGCTTCATGGGCGTGGCGCCTGGCAGGGGCGTGATGACATGACCGCCAGTCTCCGTTTGCCAGAATGTGTCCACAATGGAGCACTGCTCCTTGCCAATGTTGCGATAGTACCACAGCCAAGCCTCCGGATTGATGGGCTCACCCACACTGCCGAGCACTCTAAAAATGAAATGAAATTGCATTAGTGAAATTGTTATATTAATGCGAAATAAACGCAACCTACTTGAGTCCACTCAAATTGTGCTTAAGCACTGGAGCATCGCCGAACTTCATGAGCGCCCGAATGGCTGTTGGTGCGGTGTAGAACTGGGTCACCTTGTACTTGTCAATGACGCTCCAGTAGCGATCGTTGCCCGGAAAGAAGGGGGTTCCCTCGAACTGTATGAGTCGAAAGGGCAATGAACTCGGAATTAGTTAAGCACATATGATTCATTTGTTATAACTCACAATAACTGAAGTGGCACCATTGGCCAGTGGTCCGTAAACAACGTAGGTATGTCCAGTGATCCAGCCGACATCAGCGGTGCACCAGTAAATGTCACCGGGTTTGTAGTCAAAGACAATCTTAAATGTGGTCGCAGCATAGAGCAAATATCCAGCTGTGGTGTGGAGAACACCCTTCGGCTTGCCAGTGGAGCCACTCGTGTAGAGCATGAACAACGGATCCTCGGCATCCATCCATTCGGGATAGCAGGCTGGCTCTTTGTCCTCCATCTCCTCATGCCACCAGTAATCGCGATCATCTGTCCACGGTATATCTTGCTCCACATGATTCTCCTGGCAGGGTGTGACACGCTTCAAATGCGACACCACAATGCACTTCTCCACCGAGTGGCCCATCTCCTCGACCTTCTCCAACGCAGTATCGCAGAGAGCCTTCAGGTAGAGTGGCTTCTCGCCACGCCAAGCGCCATCGGCTGTGATCAACAGCTTAGCCTTGCAGTCAAACATTCGTTCCGCCAGCGAATCGGGTGAGAAGCCAGCGAAAACAATCGAATGCACGGCTCCAATGCGAGCGCAGGCCAACATGGCAATGGGCAGCTCCAGTATCATGGGCATGTAGATGGAGACACGATCGCCCTTCTTGATGCCATGATCCTTCAGCACGTTGGCAAAGCGGCAGACTTCCTCCAAGAGTTTGCGGTACGTGAGACCACGGGAATAATCATCGGGGTGGTTGCCCTCCCTACGAAGAAGAAAGAAAGAACATCAAGAAATGAGGAACACGCACATTAAAAATCCATTATGCACAGCTTGTTTGGCAATGTGCCCATTATAAGAAGAGAATAGCGATGGCGATCCCGATCGCGATGACGATGATTGTAAGTCGCCCACCTTTCGCTTAACTCGCAATTGGATCACTTATTATGGCAAATTCGTGACTTCCTAATTGTCGCGAGGCGACTTAATTTGAATTTGCAACATAATTTGCTGATTTGTTTTAGAGAAGCAGAGAAGAGAAGTGGGTGGGGGAGCACTTGTCCCTCAAGCTCAAGTGGCGCCTCTCTCTTTTGTTCTCAACTTGGCAACAGAACAGCTGAAAAGCCAACGGCAACAAAAGTCAAACAGCTGCAACGCCGACGTTCTGTAGTATCTACATATATCTATATCTATTATTTATGAACAGTGTCTTGAATAAGTAATGGGTTGAGTAGACATATCAATTCAGCTAGATAAATATTGCAAATAATTTCAGCATATAATACAATCTTATTTCGCTTTGTTGAAACATTATATAACTGCATTATACAATGAATACTCTTATAAAATATATTATACTCATAGAATATATATAATATATATATTTTAATCTTAATCTTAATCTCATCTTGTCTATTTAATCGTCTTTAATCTTAATCTTAATATCATCTTGTCTATTTAATCATCTTTAATCTGAATCTCAATCTGATCTTGCCTATTTATCATTTTATTTAATGTCATTTCTTATATTTTTTATGTTTTCTTATATTATTTATATTTTATTTACGTTTTATTTAAACTACTTAACCCGTATATCTCTAAAGTTGAAATTACTTAGAGAGTTCACATTCCTAAATTAAAACCAATTAAGTTGAAAATGCGACACTGTTAAATCTATATACAAAGTATATAATCAACTTTCATTATCACCCCAAAACAACATGTGTGCATTAAAAAAAGGCGTCAAATTATAATTATTAAACTCGTATATGAGTAAAATGTTGAATTTCCCCGCTCGAATTGCTTCACTCGACTGATCTAATTTGTTGGTTCATTTAATGCTAACGGTAACTGTGTATGTTTCCACTGAACATGTTATTGTATAATTGATTGCAAAGTAAATACAAACTAACCGTAGAATTGTGCACAACTCTCGTATCATACGAAATCGTGACAGCTTATAGAACGGATATCGTTGATTTATTGAAGGACATTTGAGAAAGCAAAACTGTGTGCAGTTGCAGCTCTTTGTCTAGATCACTTGATTGGATGATTAACGGTGCGCAAACCCATAAAGAAAACCCAAAACAATAAATATAGTAACTGTTGTATATCATCGATTGAATGTCAAGTTGGGGTTTGTCACACTTGCAAGCGATAAGATTTTCGATTTAGTTAGTCCAGTTCATAAACAGTTTGCTTTATTCGAGGCCATTGAAGAAAATCGGGAATAGTCCACAACAAAAACAAACGGTTCCCAAAATCGTGACGTATCTCTACAGTTATTTTTAGTCACATTTCGACATCGCCATAGCGCGAGTACCAAAGTACACGACTTTCGGCTATTATGTATGATACGCTGATGAGTGGCCCAAAATGTGCGTTGCGGTTACGAAATGTTTGTCAACTCACACGAAATGCCTGTATTATAAATTAGTAAGATGTTAAAAATAAATTGTATATAAGAAATCCGCTTTTAAGCAACCCCAATCTGTACAGTTACAGTTTCTGTTAAGCTTAACAGCGCTGTTAAGCAGTTACTCGCACTATTCAAGGCCAAAGCAATAACAAATCATGATGGTCAGTCATGCTTACTCTCTCGCTCCCGCATTCACTTTGCATAGTTCTGTATGTGCTTACAGTTAAAGAGCGATTGTGAGTTATTACTATGAGCACGTTGTGCTTATCAAACTGTTGTGCACATTCACAACAAATGACTAATTATGAGCTTTAGCAGCCGGCGGCGTGTTGTTCGATGGCGCGACTTTTCCCATGCAGACGACGCTGACTAAAAATGAAGTGCTTTTGTTTTTAATTCCGTTCACCTCTCGCCACTTGAAGTACAACAATTACTTGTCGGCTAGATCTAATCTATTTATTTTGGGGAAACGAAACGAATCGAAAAAAAAAACCGCTAGACATGAAAATTTCCATGCTGCCCTGGAAACGAACTCAATATTATATATACATAATCATTGAAACACCTCCTGATCTTGACCGGTGATTGAAGCAGCAGACAGACGCGTGGCCACGCCACGCTTATCAAAAATCAAAAATATCACAATTTTAACGTCTGCTGCTGCTATTTAAGGCGATTATTACTTGTGAGAGGAGGAGGAATACAATCATGTGAGCAACAGCAACCGGCAACAGCAAAGCAAAACCACAGAAAAAAACATTAAACTTATCTAAACAGCTGTTGATTCGCGTGTTTCGAACAAGTCGCATCGAATGTTTTCATTTGTTGTTGTCGTGTTGTTGTTGCGTAGAGTGAGACCTTAAAGTTGGCCAAAGCTTTTAGAAAGCGTCGTCTGTGTGTCTGGCTACTGCCCTACACAGTTTGACAGCAACATCGTATGATCTTCGGCTGGCTAGACAAACTGCAGACGCTAATTTATAAGCAAAGTTTGGAATTTTGTCTTTTGATTTTTGAAGTTTTATTATGTATTTGCATAAAGTGAATAATAGCAAGCCCCAAAAATAAAAAGATAAACAAAAATATAAATGCGGTCAGGGCTATTACAAATCGATTTCAGTCTAAATTACATATTACAATATGTTCGTTGCAAAAATGATAACAAAATGCACACAATGACATGCTGATTGTTTCTTCAGTTTAGGGTTGCTTGTTTTTCTTTCTCACTTGAGGTGTGTCAGCATTAACAATATTTTTGTTTCTTTTACACTCACACACACGGCGACAGTCAGCCGGCGTAGAGTGGTTGAAAATAATGCTCTCTAATTGGTTGTGAGTGAATCAGACGATGTTTTGTGATCGCGTGATTTCTGCTTGGGCCATGCAGTGCATTCAAAACTGTAGTAAGCCAAGCACAGGTTGCGGAAGCTGTGTTATGATGTCTCTCTGTGTGTGTGTGCGTGTCTCAAGCGAAAAGCTTGTCATACTAAACGGTTGTTCACTTAAAGCTCACACGCTGGTTGCTGTCGTCGTCGACGCCGTCTGCTTTGACACACATTAAAGCGCGAAATATTTAACGTAATTCCGTACGTAGGAAATCGAACTTAATTTGAATAAACAATTTGTGCGCATTGGTTCAATCCGTCGCCCAGTCTGCTTACATAATCGATTTCTGGTATCTGTTTATTTTAGTATAAAGAAATGTGCACAGGTGCTATGTATATACGAAGTATAATATATAAACACCAGACATACTTATTGTATGGGTCGTTTTGGTTTTTATTGTCCAGTAAAAGGTTCATATAAAGATTTTGGCTATTTGGGTTGCTTTGCTTTGCTTTTGCCTTCACTCAAAACTTTATTGCTGACGGCGACAACGTCGACGACGTATTATCTGTTGTGTTAATTATTCCCCATTACGTTCAAATTGCTTGGCGCTGCGCCGGGTTTATCTTATCTCGACTTTGGTCCGTATATTGGCTTTTGGGATTTGAGCAAAACAAAAAATTCAATTTTTAACAGCTGTTAACACTTGACTGCGCACTGCATGCTGCAACTCTGTAAAGTGTGTGTAACAGCTGTTAAACATTTGCAGAATCCGTTTGTGCTTGAGCTTGACCTTGTAAATTTGCCTTTCATTTACCTGGCTATTTCCTATGCTATTCGCTATTTGCATTATTTTCGCACGCGTCCAAAGCTGAACTGCACTGATAACCCCACAGATTATCACATTAACATTTTGTTTAACATTTCTTTTTTTTGTGACGAACAGACATTGACAGTGATTTGAACTCTGCCATCGACAACAATAACACAATAATAAACATGAAAGACAAACACAATCCACAAACTATACAAACAAATTATTTAAGACGCATTTAACAACCAATCCGACCATCTGAAGGAGGCACTCCATTAAAGCACCTGACTAATAGAGATAGCATCCATATATTATATTTCTGATTACAATTTTTTAATTGACAAGCAAGCAAGTGTAGTGTGGGAAAAAAAATTGTGTAATATTTTGTTGCCCATAAAATTCCGTAAAAGTACATTTACAATTTAAATTTGAAAAGGTGTTTTAACTTTTATGTATCTAAAGGGCGGTAGCATCGTTAAAAACTTAAAAACAGAGCGCGTGGAAAACAAAAAACAACAACAAAAAATCAAATATGATAATTTACTCTGCACTCGCGAGAACTTTGAACAAAGTACACAGAATAAGCATATGCAGATTTTAAAATATCTAGTATCTATAGTATTTTCTAAACACGCATTTAATAGTTTATTTGACCTGGTCAGGGCCCCTCTTGACATTGACCTCCCCCAAAGCACAACAACACAAAATTCATGCAGTGCCGCAATTAATTCAGAGTCAGCTGCTGTCAGCTTTTTGTGTTTTTGAAATGCAGAAGCTCTCAAGAGACAAGCGAAGTGTTGTCCTTGAGTGCGAGAAGGAGAAAGACATAGGTAGTGAGAGTAAGTGCAAGGTGAGGTGAAGAAGGTGAGTAAGAGCAGCACCACCCCTTGCCTCATAGTTAACTTGGAGAAAACATCTGTTTTTGTGCCTTGCGCACTCACGATGAAAGTTGAACCAGCGACAACGTCACGACTGGGTTTCGTAATCGCAACGTAAGGGAAAATCAATACGTTATTGTCCTTTTATGTTATTATTATTATTATTACTATTCTGACGATGATGCATGCGACCTACTCAACTGATGAGCGAAGAAAGTAAATTGTGCTTACCAATAGTAGGCAATTTGATCGCCGAGTCCGTTGCGAACATTGCGATCCAAGAGATTGTAGCAAATGTTCGTTGAGGCGCCCTCCATCCATTTGATGGAAATGGGTCCTTTGGAGATGTTGAAATTGTATTGCAAGAATTTCGCTGGATCGGCGGGCGTTTCCCAGTGAAATTGCTTGGCAACGCGTGACCAGAACTCTGCAGGATTCTCCAAGGACTCATCGTAGAATTTCTTGTACTCCTCGAAGCTGGATATGTACGCGTTTTGGCTAATTGCCGGATTCGGATTGTATATTGATTTTTCCGTTGGCATTTTGCGACTGGCTAACTACAACGTCGGTTGTGGTGGTTAGTTGATATTTCGTTATATTTCGCTTTTATTCACAATTATCCTTTCGCTCATGCAGCAATTTTTGTTGCCCCTTGTCTTTCTGTTGTTTGCGTATCGAGCAAGCGTTCCGAGTGTCTGTGTGTGTGAGTGTAGTTGTGTATGAATGTGTTGAACAAATGCTTTTGGTTTGTTGTTCTAATTTGCCGCGACGCACGGTCGTTGAATAGGGCCAACCGCACGTTTCGAGTTCTATTTGAGCACTGAGCGAAACGCTCGTGCGCCGTCAAGCTTTTGCCATTCGGCAGAGCTTTTTTTTGTTGCTCGTAGAGCTTTCGACGCAGCCGAACGCTGCGCGCGACGCGCCGTCAAGTTCAAATTGTGAGCGCGCTTATCAAGAATCTATGGGCTGACAATAGCAACAGCCGCAGAGCAGACAGACAGATAGTCAATTGGCCCATCAAAAATGCCTTATCGCTTTAACAGACAGATAGACGACGGACTTAAAAGGGCGTGCTGCCTTCTGCTGAAACAAGTGCGTTGAATGCACATATTAATCAGGTGACATTTTGCAGCCTCAGCAACAAATATTTCCACTGTCAGCCGCAGCGACGGCGCTGCTGATCCAATTGAGTCAGTTTTGAGTGCTTTCAACTTGACACTCACATGTGCTCTCATTCACTGTTGCTCTCTTGTTGTTTTGCGCTCGCTTATTACTTGCGCTCTCTTGTTACTTGCGCTCTCTTGTTGCTTGCGTATTCTTATCTGGCGCCGCCGTAACGATTTCGTGGGGGGCAACGACAGTGGCACCCGTAGGTCAAAATCAGCAACGATTGGTGATTGTCTTAAGTGTAATATTTGGCTTTTCAGTTTATTTTTAAAAGCGTGTTAACGAACGAAATCCAAATGCGACAACAATGTGGATTATTTCTGTCTGTGTGAAAGATGAGTCTGATGTGTGTGTGTGTGTAAAAGTGAGATAACATTGTCTGGAGTTTTCATAACTCGTCGTTTTAGTGATCAGCGCTGCTGCTCAAAAAAGTTTTGTACTGTTCCTCAGTCATGAGTTTCTGGAATTCATCCGGATTCTTCAGGTCAACCTTGAAGAGCCAACCTTAGTTAAAATGAAATCATTAGTTAACAGGTATAAACAAAGTTTATTGTGGAATCTTACCTTTCTCATAGCAGCTAGTGTTGACCAAGGCAGGTGAATCCTCCACTTGTGCGTTCTTTTCCGTCACCTTGCCGCTGACTGGTGAATAAACCTCACTGGCCGCCTTTACGCTCTCCAGAGCACCGCATTCATCATCTTGTTTCAGTTCTGTGCCTGGCTCCGGCAGCTGAGCAAAGACAACGTCACCCAGCGCTTCCTGTGCATAGCTGGAGATGCCTACAACAGCCTTGTTCGATTCCAACAGTTCCACCCATTCATGTTTGTCTGTGTAGCGACGTTCTATCCATACAAATAAAAAAAATAAAATCGTTACATTTAAATCAACCTGTTGCAGAGGCTCCCCAACTGTAGTTGACAGTGGTTGCATAAATGCATCTCTTCTTCTTCCTTACCTGCGTTGAGCAAGCAGCTGACGTGAAAACTACGCCACTGCGATGATGCTGTCATAGACTGTGGCTTGGAGAGCAGCTGGCGTGCAGTCTGAGCACCAACAACACGTGCAAGTTTTGTTATGAAAACCATTTTCCGTTGCAGTTTGTATTTTATTTGCTCTAAATAAACAAATCTCGCCCAAGGGAGCAACTTCTCCAGAGCACGTCTCGAACTAAAGTGAGCAAAGGAAAAGCGAACACACGACGTTTTACGCACGGACGGCTAATGATTGTAGCCCAAAGTCGAAATCTGATGTCGTATTCGACCGCCCGTCGACCGGCTTATCAATTTTTATATTATTTATTTTTTTATTGAACTTTTGCTGACCTACGACTAGGTGGAGGCGCGTCGATAACAATGTTAATCGTTCATCAATACGTTGATGATTTAAAATTCCTTCAACCTTATATATTATTGCAAACGTAAATGTTTCTTAGAGCCACCAAATTTTATTTGAAATGTATTTGCTATTAGATTCAAGAATTAACCTATACTTTATTCATAATTCAGGATTTCTGAAAGTTGTTTTGTTTGTCGGGGTGTGACCAAATATCGAGGTCGTCACGTCAGGGCTGCAGAACAATATGCTCGATCTGCGTTACGTAAGATCAAACTGCGTAACGTAGTGGCCAACCTACTACGTATTTTGCAATTTAAACATTGGGCGCTTATAAAAATAGCAACTTTGAAGACATGCCAAAGTCTCACATTTTTGCTAAATTATGATAAAAAATCAATTGCTTATCCAACATTCATTAATTCCGAGGAACTTCTTTGTTCTTTGAGAATACAGTAAAATAATTTTGAAAATTTGAGTTGAAAGGAAGACTCCAAATCCTATACCAAACTTTTCGACAACTGGACATCTTTAATAAAGATAGCATCACTTTTAAGTAGTAATACGAGCTCAAATTCTTTAACTAAATCTTCATAAGGACAAGATTTATATTGCCGGTAACTTAAGCTTGCTGTCTTTTATAATACCCGATTATAACAAGACAATTATCGAGTGTTTTTTAGTTTTGCATCTCACAACACGATGTTTATTCTGTGCCAACGAAAATGCAAAGCAAATCTTTTTGTGTTTTATATATTGTAGCAAAAAAAGCGCCGTCGTGTGTGCTTAAAATGACAACAACATCATCTACCGTCCTTGTTGATTCCCGATTAAAACCTAATTGCGACGTCCATAGTTGTTGGTGCTGGGCGCGGTGAGCTGCAGGCCACGAATGTTGTGGAAGTCCAACAGCTTCAACATCTCCTTGGTATCGGCATCGACCTCGATGATGTCTTGCTCCAGAGCAGACACAGCAGGAACGTAGTTATCACGACGCTCACGCTCCTCCTCCTGCAGCTTAATGGAGATACCACGCACCTGAGAGTGACGCAGACGGCCCATCAAGTGGGTAACATAGCTATCCAAATGATAATCGAAATTAATACAAATTTACTGAGATGCACGATAAATACAACTTACCCGGCAATCTTGTTGCGGAGGGGCTTGGTGGGAATGATAGCAACCTCCTCGCAGATGCGCTTGTTGGTGTGGAAGTCCAACGTCAGCCGAGTGTAGTACTTCTCGATGATGACCTTGGCGGCCTTCTTCACTGTCTTGGTTCTGACGCGACCCTAGAGTTTCAAAAACACATCATTAGTTTTTTTTTGGCGGCGGCTTTCTTCCAATGTCGCACATAAACAATCAATGTTTTCAGACATTTCAATGGTTGTGCGCCATGAAATTTCACTGCGCTTGGGCGCCACGCATATTTGTTCACATTTTATTTCACATATTTGTGGCTTTAGCGCAGTGATTGCATTGATAATTTTAGTTTTATTTGCGAGTTTTGATTATGGGACACCCACCATTGCGAACGTTGATACCGGAAAAGAACAGAAAGTGGTAGCTGTCAAAATGACAGCATTTTGTGTGAATGCGCGAGCAGGGTTGCATTTGTGCTGTCGGTAAAATAACGACCGTAAGCGTTGTGAATGGCAAACAAAACGCAGAAGAAGAAGAAGCATCGCTGTCGTCAAAGTAACGGAAAAACAGTGCAAATATTATTATTATTTTTCTTTTCCTAAAAAGTGGGTCAATTAAAATGGAAAAAACGCATAACAATGATGAAGAAGCTGCTGGAGGTGCAGCATCCAGCTCAAATACAGATGATCAACAACAACAGCAAGCTTCAAGTGCCGGAAACGGAAATGATTTTCAAATCAGTTTAAATGATTTTCTTGAATTTTTAAAACTTTCATGTCACGTTAACGAGATGATTGCAAAAGCGGACAGTAAGCCACACAACCGGGAGCCCGTGCCGCCAGCCGAAAGCGCCGCGGGCGTCGCAGTCGCCAAGCGAAATGCGAAAAAGGACGAATTCGATTTTAATAGTTTGGCCGAAAATCCTTTGGTAAATGAATTGCTCGCTTTGAAGCGGCCACATCGTCACGCCACGAATGAGAACAGCAGCAGCAGTAGTCGCAGCAGTCTGCTAATGGAGCACAAATCCACGGCACGTTCCTCGCATGTCCACACGCCACGTGGTCTGCATCCGAAGCTCAATGAGCAATTGGATTATGTGATCAACGAGGGCGTCTTGGACTCGGTGCTCTCATTCATTTGCCCAATGCCACTGCCCGTTGCCTTCACCAACAGCGGACGCGCCAAGCTAGCTAAGCAACAACAACAACAACAGCTGCAACAGCAGCAGCCTCTCAAGCCAGAGGCGTCCAACTCCAACGCTGTGGCATCATCGAAGCCTGACTTGGGTGTGACGAGTTCGCCCAGCGTAAGTTCGCCTCGAGAGAGCCGCGAGGCGACTCTTGACTCGAACAGCAGCAGCAGCGCCAGCAATGGCATGGTCCGTGCCTTGGTAAAGGAGCAGAGCGGCAAAGGGGCAACAACGAATGCAACTGCGCGACGCAAATCGCTGCTGCTGGCCAAGGACAGCAAGCATGCACGTCAGGAGAAGAAGGAGTAAGTCGTTATGGAAGCTATTTGATTAACTTATATTACTCTTAAATATTGAATGATAAATTTACATTCCAAAGAATATTTATTGTAGCTTCTTAATCTCTTTTAATGCCTTGCAGACCCGAGGTCGTCATCCACGTCTGCGACGAGGTGAAGAACACCTCCCGCGACTTCAGTTGCCCGCAGAGTCTGCTCATCAGTAAGATGGGCTACTTTGCCGATGTCACCGCTGGCCAGCGACTGGAGGAAATGGATATTTCGGTGCACTGCGACATCCAAATCTTCGACTGGCTGATGAAGTGGATCAAGCACAGTGCTCAGAGTCAAGAGTTGGCGGCACCTGGACAAAGCAGCTTTGCTGCTGGACCCCAACTCGATGGCAACAATGTGGTGCCCATTTTGGTATCCGCAAGCTTTCTGCAAATGGAGCCACTGCTTCTAGAGTGCTTAGCTTTTTGCCATGCCCATCTCAGCGAGGTGGTGCGCACCTCAACGAATCTATCATGTTTGAATGATGCACTCGTTAGTCGTCTGGCTGCCATGTTCACTAATCTGGAACTGGAAATGGTGCGCGATAAGAAGGAGCGAGTCACACCGCGTTTGTGGACGAAGCTCATTCAGAGTCTGTGTGAACCCGATGCGGAAGTGTTGCGCGGACATTTCTACAGTATTTCGGGACTGTTTCGATGTGTGCGCTGCTGTCGCTGCGTCACCAACACCATGAAGTCCTATGTCAACTGCATTCCCAGCAACATTCGCCTGAACCGCTGGGGACAATTGATTAGCTCGCATGTGCGTGACACCAACTGGGATCTGAATGTCTATGTGCTCCAACTGTTCAAGGAGCTCAAGTCGTGGCGCAAGGTTTACTGGAAGCTCTGGGGACATTGTCATTATCTTTATTGCTGCTCGTGCGAGGCGCATTTTCCTGTTTACCAGATGAACTGGTGTCGCTATCATCCGGAGCCGCCCAACTTTCTGGGACCAGAGATTGAGGGACGCATGGCAGGACCAGCAGGACGCTATGCGTGCTGTAATCAGCAAGCATTTCGCTACGAAACGCTGCCGGGTCCAAATGTGAGTTTAACGCGGTTGAACAGTTTTAAGTCTCTACTAAAAACAATGTTTTTCTGTCTGTCCGTCTGTTTAAAAGTCTAAATCACAGAGTTTGTAAAGGCTGCCGCTATCAAAGTTAAGCAGAAGAGTTTTTATTTTAACAACGTTATTTAAGAAAGTGTTTTGTGTGCAACAAATTTAAGTTCATCCATCCGCCTGTCCGTCTGTATAAGTATGGAAACTCTAAAAGCTGAGACTATCAACATTAGCGAAAACTCTTGTAATTGTCAAAAACTAGTTTAAACAAGAGTAATGATAAGGTAAAGCATTAAATGCAGCTATCCGGCTTTCTGTCTGTCCGTCTGTTGTATATCCTCTAACTCTTAAACTATAAGAGCTTAACACATGAAACTTTTTCACAATGCTCTTATAATGTTACAATGCTATATAGCTCAGATTTCTGGTTATATATATATAGTTTAGATTTTTAGCGAAAAGTAAATAAATTCATATTGGCAACTTTGATTTAAAGATCAGTATCAAATTTATATACTTTTAGTAATAACTCATTCCTGAAATTTTAGCTGATTATTCAATACTGCTGTCTATATTAAACTTTAGACTTGTCTAATACTAATTTAATATCCAATTTTAGGGCTGTCAATTTCGAGAGCACAGCGTGCTCGTTGACACGGATCGGGAGCGTGCCATATTGACAATTGCACAACTCGTAGGCGAAAACTACGCACTGTGCGAGCAGCCGCCGTTGCATATGCAGGAGCTGGCTGCCGCTGGAGAAATAAGTCCCAATTGGCTGGGCATCTCTTTGACCCCACAACGTTGTCGCCAAGGACTGCTGCCGCAGCTGTGCATGGACAGTGAGTTGTGCTTTGATTTAATAAAAAAACTCCTAACAAAACTTGTTGCTTGCAGTGACCAATCATCGCGTGAGTCGCCGCTGTCGGTATGAGATCGATACGAGCACCGAGTCGGAGACAACATCGACCAGCTCGGAGGATACACGTAGTTCGCGTCCACGCATACGCAATACTTTAGTCGATGATGAGTTCACCTCGAGTAGCGATGGTTGCGAGTCTGATCATCGTCCGCCGCCACGCAAAACGCGCGGCAAAAAGAAACGCAAACGGTGAAGAAGCAATTCAAATCTTTTCACTTCAATATTGATTATTTCTCTCTTATGATTTATAGACCCGCTGCAGTGTCTGGTCGTTTTTTGGTCTGGCGAGTTGTCGGCGCGCAGCAATCAGGATCATCAGCGTGACTTTGAGGAGAAGATCATGAAACAGGTGGCCAGCTATGTGACGAAGAAAACAGGCTCCGATCAGAATCTGGTGCACAATGCACAACCCTTGGGAGGCACTTATGTCCGTCTGGAGTCCGAGTGGAAGGAGATGTTGAAGCAACGTCACAGCAATCACAATCTGCAATCGGGCGGAGGTGGCAATGGCAACAGCAACATGGGCGCCAACAATGGAAACGCTGCGCTGGGCAGCAACAGCAGCAGCAATCAGAATTTGTACAGCGGCGGAGGCGCCACAGTTGGTGGCATGGCTTGTGGTTCGGGTGCCTCGTTGTTGTCCAAGCAGAAGCATAAGTAGAGATGATTGGTAGCAACACCTAGCGAAATGTAGAACAATAATTAGTGGTAGTATTTAAAACTCAATGCAACAAGAGGCAAACCAAATTGATGTAATGTGTTTTTAGCTGTTTTAGTCGCAAATATAACCGCGCAACTCGTAGTGCGTTGCATAGTGTAATCTAGTGTTGTTGTAGTAGGAATCTTTAAAGTATATGTCGATTATACATATGTATTCAGATTACAATTTTAATTTAAAGGCACAAATTATTGATTTTCAAATTCAGTTTTCATTAAAGATTAAACTGCTCGATGTTTGCTTTAGTGTAAAAGGAATATGATCTATTTTAAGACTATAATTGAGTTAAATTAATGTAAATTAGTTGAGAGCAAGAGAGTAGTAAGAAAATTATTCTTTAACTTGGTTTTAAAATGCACTGAAAATGTGCTGAAGTATTTTCTCCATAGTTGCAATTATTAAAATTCATTTTACATTTGTGCACTTGCATATAAACGATATATACTGTATAGTTTAGTTTAGTATAGTTTACCACCAGATATTATTGTTGCATATATAGAAATGCAAAGTTCTTATTTATATTACCATTTACTGAATGTTTCCTGAAAACTTCACAACAATTGTGCAATTAACTTGTGAGTTACACAAAGTTCAATTATAGAGCTGTTTATATAGTATTTATGCATAGTATAGTTAAAGTTCGTTCTTTTTGCATTTCTTAATATTTGTTTATTATTTAACTTAACGCAATTTACAATTTCTTTTTTATATTTAAAATTAATTATCGTTTTCGTACTTCATTTCTTTTCTTTTTTTTTTTTTTTGTTTGACATATAAATTAAACCGAAATACAAATAGAATTATCATCTTGTATGATCAATTGCAAAGTGTTGAAAAGTGTTTACTAAGTTTTTTTGTTTGTTGCTTCATTTTCTTGCTTAACAATAAATGCGGATGCACAAAACGGAACCCAAGGTTCTACTATTACAATAACATAATCAAATATCGGGGGCCTTAGGCTCAACCTGTAGCAGGAATACGCAACACGTTACACAATAGAGTGATGCACTGCACAAAGGATATATAATAAAGGATATCATTTGAGCGGCTAATTCCGGCACTCACTTTTTATTCAAGATCAGTTTTAAATTCAATTCCAAAAAGAGGCAGACAAGTTTTTTTGTTCTGGAAATCTTGTGCGAGAAGTGAGAACCGGAAGAAGCCGAAAAATAAAAAAGGAAAATTTTGGATAAAAATGGCAATAAAAGGGAAATCGTATATAAATAAATGAACTTCTTTCAAAATGTGGTGAAATGTTCTACTAGAATTTTGCGGTGTTTTGTGTTCGATTCTGGGGATTGTTTTCAATTTGATTGCAGAGTGTTTTTCTTCGGCTAATAGAAATATTATTGTTGTTGTTGGGGTGCTATTATTATTAGCTGTTGTTGCTGTCGCTGCTGATGCTGCTCTTCCTCTATTCTTATTGCTCGCTTGGCGAGCTAACTGAAGAGACACTCGGTCGCCTTCTCCAGGTTCCAGTTCTCTTTGGAGAGCACAGCGCGCGCATCGTGCTCATCGATGCCCATATCCTTGAGCCGTTGTATCTTTGAATCACAATCGGGATACGTATGCGGACCGCCAGCATAGGCGTTTGTCCAATGCTTCGCTGTGAGCAGAAATAGATCGTGCTTGTCCTTGAACTGATAGGCGACCACAGCGTCCTGGGGATCATCGGGTTCGGCAGCGGCGAGCAGCGCTTGCAGCGATAATAACACAGTGCGCAGTGTCATGGCAGCGGCCCAATTATCCTTGAGGATATCGAGACAAATGGCGCCGGTGACCGACGAAATGTTCGGATGCCAAATCCGTGTGATGAAGCGTACCTAAGGAAAGAGATTAGCAAACTGCGTGTCTTGTACATTCGTTTAGACTTTACCTTGGGTGGATTGAAAGGATATGTTTCGGGCACTTTGATTTCTAGCACAAACTTGCCGCCCTCGTAGGGCGTGTCCGGTGGACCGGCAATTTCGCCGCGCAACTCTGTCCAGCTATCGTTAACCAGTTCAATTTTGATCGAGCACTGAACGATCTACGGATAAGAAAAAACACAAAAAACGCCAAATCATTTTAGCGCCAAAAGCAGAAAAAAATAGCAAAGTGCAGCAGGAGGCTTCACCTGGGGTGGAGAAGGGATGAAGGGGGAACGTTGCACTTACCTCTTCACTGCGCATTACTTCTTTAAATTCGCGCTTGATACGTGATACTGCCATGTTCGCCATGATTATTATGTTTGTGTCTTCTAAATTGTTGTTGTTCTTGTTACTGTTGCTTCTTCTTCTACTACTACTGCAGGGTCTTGCTTCTTGTGCTGCTGCAGTTGTTGTTTATTATTCTTAATGTTGCGTAAAATAATGCACGTTTTGACCACGTTCGCTCGTTTTGTTTCTTGTTTGTTAACGTTTTACACGTAAATTCATTTGCGACAGCACAATAAACAATAAACAATACGGGAAACACTTTAGTATTTCAATTTTTTTTTTATTAAACTGGCACTTTTCTCAACACAATTTCGCACGACACAACCCAGGGCTGCCGTAAGTCTATCGATACCCAGTGACAGTCAGCTGCTAAGCAGTATGACCAGAAATTATCGCAACAAAATATGTTATACAACACTACAAAAATGCGTTAGCATTGTAAGGTCGGCGCTGTTAACCGTTTGCATGCTGACCCGTTTTGGTGTTGCAAAGCGTCAGCGCTAGTAATTTGAAAAGTGCGCGGGAGCAGCCAATAATGGGGTCTAAGTAAAGTGCTATGTGTAAACAGGTTTGGTTTTGATTGTGTCAAGGTATTTTCCATTACTTGCTCAAGGTCTCCCATTGATCCCTTTGATCTCACAGCAGAACAGTACAGCAAAGAAACGAACTTCATTTGACCTCAGGTAGATACTTCTATTACCCGCCTTGGCAACCGTTTCCACTTACGTTCGCTAATGCCAAACTCGTTTTACGTCTTATAAACAAAAAAACAAAACACGAGTTTGTTTTTTTGATTTTTTTTGTTATGGGGTGGGCCGCTTGGTAACAACAGTGTCTAGAATAACATATAAATAAATCGGTAATTATGCGTCTCACACACATATTCAAATCGAGTCTGCTACTCGGATAAACAAAAACAAAACATGCGAATCATGTCGAAAATTATGCGTAGGCATCTTTTGAGTCGCGGAACATAACCCAATAAACAACTTTGTTGCGGCGATTTTAAAGTGACTGCTCCAAATTGCCAGAAGAGCAGTGACTAAGATGTTATCATAGTCGTTATCAGGAAGTCAAGAAGCATTTGTTGCTTTTCAGGCGACTTCTTTAACAGTTTGTGTTTATTTGTACGCTTCGTTTGTGTTTACTGGGCACGTGTTTCATTTGTTTTCTTTCCACAGACGTTCGTCGGAGCTCCCCAGCTCCAAGCGCAGCAATGTCTTCTTGCCGGCAAGCCAAACCCGCTTGCTCTTTCACTCTCTCACACACAGATACACGCAACGCACACATACACACAGAGCACTCTCGCTTCATGTTTCTTTTGTGTGTTCTCTTTGTTGGCAGTTCAACTCCATGACTTTGCTGCGTATGAAATCATTCAGCTTTTGCATTTTCATTGAAGCGGCTGCATTGGGAAGTGTGTGAAATAAATAAAAATTCGAGTGAGTAAATCTAATTAATAAATGTTACTGTAAACGATCAATTTACTTTTGTATTCAATTTGTGAACAAAAACAATTGCAAAAACTGCCCGTACTTCAAGTAAGTTGCTTATTAAATTGCCCAAAAAACGTGTTGCGCTGTGTGTATGTGTGTGTGCGATTGAGTGTCTATGTGTATGTTTGTGAGTTTCTTATTGTGGGGCACAAAAAACGTGCGCTGTCAGCATACTGGAAGCCGACACGTGGTTGCTCGCCCCCAGCTCCTTTTTTTGATATTTTGTTGTTTTTTAAATGCAACGACGCCATTTGCATTTGCGTCAATATATGCACATACAAACACACAAACACTCACATGCACACACTCACACAAGTAAACAGAGAGTACGTCAGCATCCGTAGGATTTTTCTTTTGTGTTTTCAGCATAAGTCTTTAGCTTTAGTTCATTTAAATATAGACACGCAAACAATTTGGCGAATCTCATGCGTTGACATTTCGTTGTTTCAAGTACAGTTGAGCAACAACAATGCCGACGACGAGCCCCCTTGGCAGGCGCCATTACCTTAGGCCAGCCTAACTAAATTAGCCATGCGAATTATAAAAACAAAAAAAACTTTTAGGTATGCAGCCCTCGTAAATGCAGCAAATCAGCTGTGCCATAAAAGAAAGCGAAAGAACGTGCGCAAGAGTGAGAAAGAGAATAACTGTGTGTGTGAGAATCGTGGAAAAGCTCTTCTGGCTTCTATCATCTATGTACGCTTGTGTGCGTGTTTGTGTATGATGCATACGCATACGCCATGTACGCGCTCAGTTTCAATTGCTCAGTCGCTGCTGTCGACAGCGCTGCGCTCGTCTCTGTTGTTCTCATTGTCTAATCAACTGTCATACTAGAAGGCACTCTAATAAATAAATATATTTATACACATTCATGCACATGAAAGAAACGCAATAATATTTGTACTATATAGAGACATTGTGTACGCTCTTTTTGCTTTTGCTCGTTTGCGCTCAATAAATTGTTTGGCCCGGCTGCCTGTCGGTGGCACAACAAAAAACTTAGTTACTCAGTCGTGTATTACCGTTAGCACCTGACGCGCGTCGTGCAAAAAAAGCAGCATTTGAAAAAAAGTGGATAAGTTATAAATATTATTATGCCCGATACGAAATGTACAGAGCTCGACCAAAATGGTGCGTATCCCGAAAATTTTGTTTTAATTTTGCAACCTTGTGCATTGTCAAGGCTTTATGGTCATTTGCTGACCTTAAGAAATCAAGAAATACCCTCTTTCCCATACCAGACAAACAGCTGTTCGGTTTGTGTCGTGTTTAAAAGCTTTTTGTTTTGTTTTTTTTCTTTTTGGCACGCGCCTGTTTGCATGCAGGCATATTTTATAGCTGCAGTAGGCAGTGAGAGTCAAAGCCTTTATCAGGCATTGCGAGCTTTCGGCGCTCTGAGCGTATGAGTGACGAGAGCGCTTGAAGAGTGTTGCCAGACTGTCACATTGGCTAAAGGATCTATATTTAAAGATTTAAACAAACAAATATTTACGCCACTTTTAGTTTTGCCAAAATTAAAGTAAACTTAAAAATAAATTGAGGATAATTGTGCATGACACGGACTTTGAGAAAAAAGAGTATCCAATAGCATTCGACTTTATATGGTCGCTCTCACTCACACAGGTTGCGACAGCCAGCAATACGTCAAAAAATCACATGTCTGCTTTGGGGTGGCTTTGCTGCTGCCGCTGCTCTGCGCTCTTACTAGCTGTTGCTCTCCACGTCACTCTCTCACACACGCAGACACAAAAGCTTTTGCGCTGCCAACGACAGTTGTATGAATGAATATTTGGTGTTTGAGTGTGAGGAGAGAACGCTCTGTCTGCTGCTACGTCGCTTTCATTACATGCTCACAGACGCGGTGTACGTGTACTTTGTGCTCTCTTACAGATGCGCTCGCTCTCTCGCTCTTTCTTACGCTATCCCCCCAAAAAAAGAAACATATACATATGCATACACGTAGGCCACAGAGAGTGAGCGAGAATTGGCGGCAGCGGCGACGGCGACGTCGCTGCTTTTGCAAAAAAATTTTTATAATAAAAACTTGTACTCGTAGATTGTGTGATGCCAGTACGTTCTGCTAATCCGATACGCGCTAGAAGTTTGATCCGAGACAATTTGGAGAAACAGGCTGGTTGTCTAAATCTAATACACTCCAGAATGCCAAACATTAAAGTGTTTTCGGGCACCTCGCATCCGGATCTGGCGCAGCGTATCGTCGATCGACTTGGCATCGACCTCGGCAAGGTGGTCACCAAGAAATTCAGCAATTTGGAAACATGGTAAGTGCCCAGCACACATACACATACATACACAAAAGAACAAGACGAATAAACGGTGCTAAGTGAAAATAATGTGTGAAAATGCTCAAAGACGAAAGAAATTGTTGTATAAATAAACAAATGAAAATGCCAGTGCGAAGTGCGTGTCCAGGAGACTTTTGGTCCTTGACATTCGCTGAAGGTTGACAGTGTTGTTTGTGGACAAGAAATTGTGCCAAAAAAACGTTGATTGTGTCTATGCATTTCTTTAAAACATTTTCCGTTTTTTTTTTATATATTTTTATTGATTTAACAAGTGGACTGTACACCGTAGTCATTGGTCTCGGTCGCCGTGTGCTTGCCTTGTGTATGTGTGTGTACTACACGCACGTACACACACACAGTTGCACTCTGACACATGGACACAGGCGCACACACACAGTGAAAGACACAAAGACAAACGCGTTCTGGCAATGTCGCGTGCAATTTGACTTCGAACAGTAAAAAAATAAAAACATTAAACCCCAAAAATTGAAGAAAAAAAAAACAATAAGTAAAAGGAGGTCCCACATCAAAACATAAATTTAGTATCAATTTTAATTAAATTAGTCCCATGTGCTTTTTCTTCGCCAATCGCGACTTTGCCGTCTAGCTTCGGCTTGCTTCACACAGACGCACACACACATGCATACGTCTGAACTCGCACACGCACACAGTCATAGGGCAAGTCAGCTGCTGCTACAACAACAACAATAATAATAATAAAGTGTCTCTAGGCTGGCGCCTTATCAGCAGCCAGCGCAACGAACACACACTCACAAGCAGTAGTATAAAATGCCAACACACACACTCACACACACACAAGCTGAGGCGAAACGAAACGAAAATTTTAATAAAATGAAATAAACGTGGAAAAATATACAAAGGAAATTAGCAAACAATTAGAGTGTAAGGCAAAATAGCAAAAGCTGGCTAAAGAACTGAGGCAATGGAAACGGCAACGGCAACTAAATTAGAGGTTATAATATAAATAATGCGCGCTAAGCTTTTTGACATGATACGCGTATGAGTATTGCATACATACACACCTCTTGCATTTGTGTGTGTGTGTGAGTGTGTGTATATTATGCTCTCACTCACGCATGCTCACGCACACAGGCACATACGAAAGGTAAACTCCAGACGCAGCAGACACCAGCAAAAGTAAACCACAACAACACGTCGCTGTCACGTTTTTAAGCAAAGAGAGCGAGTGACTGAGTGAGTGAGTGAATGTGTGAGAGAGCGAACACGAAATGAGAGCACGCGACTCGATTTCGACGTCAACGTCAACGACGCCCCCACATGTTTCATATGGCTGCGTTGCGCTCACGCGTTTTTATCGCTCTTTTGCTCTCTCTCTCTGCAGACGAATCAAAACCCGACCCCCACGTGTGTGCAAAAGGCAGACACAACAACACAGTGGTTGTGATTGCTGTCGCTGACGCTGTTGTTGTTGTTGGCTGCGCACTTGTCGGCTTGTTGTGGCTCTTTCTAGTATGTGCTCGTGAGAGCCTGAGCAACAGTGTAACGAATATGTTGACAGTTAGGTTAGTTGTTGTTGTTGTTGTTGTTATTGCTGTTTCCCTTGCACTTTGACTTGATTGGAGCGCTAGCACATTGTTATTGTTGTCAACTAGAACAGCATGGTTCAGGCTATTAACAAGATTCGTTACGAAGGGCGCACCGATGACGTCATTAGCATTCATATCCAACAAATATTTCTGTCCCATTATGAATAAGCGCACGTTCGCAGCTTCACTATTCATTTAATAATGTAATGAAAATGAATAATAAAAATGAATAATAAAATGAATGTATTACCAAAAAGCAGACCACAGATGACCTTGCGAAAGGCAACCGCCAATGCAACTTGTGTCAATAATGTAACCCACAAAACCCAATGACCATCAATATAAAAGGTCGCAACACGCAACAAAACCAACCCACAACACATCATCAACAAGCAAATATTTTGTAATTGAAAAGTTTGATCGATAAGGAATTTGCGTGCTCATGCAAAGAGAGAATGAGGGAAAGAGAGAGACAGAGAGAGAGAGATGAAGAGATTGAGAGAGAGCGGGAGGTCAAGGGGAGGCAGTGGAATTGGGAGCAAGGGCTAAGCTGATAAGCAAAGTAAGACGCAAGCGATTAAGATGCCAAGATATGGCATTTAAAACAAGCCACTAAACGTCGATTTATATGACTGATAGTGCCAAAAACTCTAGAAGAGATTACGCTATCTATACACGTGTGTAAACTTGTCAGTTGTCTGGCAGAGAAACAGCTAGTTAAAAATACATGCACAAAGAATAGATGAGGCAAAAACCAAAAAAATCAAAAAACAACAAAAGACGAAACCAGCTGCTTTGAGGCAACGGTCTACCGGCAACTAACACAACATTGTGACAGCTGAGGAGAGTGTGGAGAGTGCTTGGCCCGCAGCCAATTTGTGATCCCGAAAGAGTCAAAGCAACCCTTCCCCCCTCAATCCAACCCCAAACTGCTTGGCATTTGAGCAATGTCAGCGGCGAAAGTGTTTTCGAACAAAAAAACAAAAAAGAAATGCATTCATTTCATGCATCGTCAACTGCAACTGCAACTGCTGCTAGCAAAAGTCATTGCAAAAAGTATTTTCTTGCATTTATTACCCCCAAACACACAAAACGAAAAAAATCGAAGCCAAACAATGCGGCGTATGCGTAATATTTTGTATAGCACACAGCGCCATAAAAAAGCAAAAAAAAAACAACAAAAAAAACAGCTGATTGCTGCTCGCGTTGACGTTCACATTTTGTGATGATTGCGATTAGTTTTGCTCGTTGGCGCTAATGTCTGTTGGGCAGCAAAAAACAATTAATATTCTGTGCAGCACGACATCACGACTGAAAATGTCCAAAATTTATCAATCGATAGGGCGCTACGTACGTTCGATACGTTCTGAATACTACGTTTTAGTCGTTAGTCCCCGTAATTCAATTAACCTTCACTGGCAATGACCAAATGTGTGCGTGTGTGTGTGTGTGTGTGAGTTAGAGTGCTTCGTTTGTGTGTGTTTTGTAACAAAAGAGAAGAAAATCCAAACGTAAACACAACAATAAAGCGTCCATTTCTTTCAGACTTTTCCCCAGCAACACAGCAAAAGTTTGCTATGATATATGATATGCCGCAATGACAGTCTATTATGATGGATATTATTGAAATTCAGCCAAACATTTTTGTTGTATATTTATGTTTAGCTAGTCTGATACGATGGACACTTTATTTATATCAAAAACTCAAATCTCGAGTGTGTCGAGTCGAGTTGCTATTATCGTATTTTGAGGGTGGGAAACCACAGAAAAAAGGAAGTTGCTATTATAAAGTCTAACAATCCAATAAAATAGAATTCCATAAAACGCACACGTCATAAAATTTTATGAACTGAAACTGAGTCAATTGTGATATATCTGTGATTTTTGATCTTGGTTTTTTATTATGCAATAATAATGTCTATGAAAAATCATTACCAAGCAGAAATTCTATATTTTTATATAAAGAAATACACTTTTTTCAAGCTGTAGCTATGAAGGCAAGCAGTAATCTAATCAGCCTCAGCTCAATTCAATGACTTTGCAAATGCTCTAAGACGCATCTGTAACAACTTTCATACACATCAGCTCAATAGAAGTCGAGTTCGAAGAGAACATACTGATGGGCAAGGCTATATCGATTGAGTTACCAACGCTGTACAAGAATAATTACGTTTTATGAGGTCAAGAACGCCCCCAACTTTCAATAACGAGAACAAAACTGAGCGACAGTCAGTTGGAAATGCAAAAGGGTATTTAATGACGCATATGGGAGGCATAAAATGAAAGAAAGAAGCACGAGACGCCTTTCATCGCACTCTCTGCACACACACGCCCTCTATGGGGCGCACTTGCAAGCGTCAGCAGAAATTCAATGCAAGGATAGCTTAAGTGCGAGTTGACTGAGTATGTGTGTGAGTGTGTGTGTGTGTGTGTGTGTGAGTTTGGGTGTAATATGAGGGCCAATATTTGTCTCTAGGCATGTTTACACAAGTTCCAAGTAAATATGTGTGTAAGAATATCTCGTATGAGTTTCTAGGTAAAGCAAGACTACGACTCTACAATATATACATATATATGTATGTATGTATATTGATTTGTGTTCACATATCGTATCTTATCGTATCATATATACTCTATATGTAATGGCATAACGTTTTGAAAATTGTGCAATAAACAAATTTATCCAATTTCAGCGTCGAAATCGGCGAATCGGTGCGCGGCGAAGATGTTTACATCGTGCAGTCCGGTTCCGGCGAGATCAATGATAATTTAATGGAGCTGCTGATCATGATAAATGCATGCAAAATCGCATCAGCCTCTCGTGTTACAGCTGTGATTCCTTGCTTTCCATATGCCCGCCAAGACAAAAAAGATAAGGTAGGTTTGCCTTACATACATAATCCTGCCAACCGATCTTTGTCTCTCTCTCCCTCTCTCTCTCTCTTTGAATATTTTTTATCTCTTTGTCTCTCCTTAACCTCAAAAAACATAATGCGATATACTATACACACACAATTTGAGAATATTTCGGACAGTAGAGCATACAACTGTCCACAGTTAATAACCCCATTAAAAAAAAAAAACAAAAAACAAACAAGAATCAAAATAATTATTCTTTTCAATATCGTATTTACCATGTACATACTTTCTATATATAACCCGGTTATCTATATAATAATGTTTCTCTCTCTGTGTGTGTATGTGATTTATTTTTTTGCATTTTGAATACTTTTTTTTTGTTCATTTCAATTTGGATTACTTTTTTTTTTGTTTTTGGTTGCAAGGAAGCAAAGCTGTAAAAAGAAAATTGCAAAAATAATGTGGAGAAATTTTCTATAATAAATATAATATTGTATTTTCTAGCAAATAATATAGATGATATATATGTATGTACATAAAATCTTTGCTTTAATGAGTTGCTGCTGGTGCTACGATTTGCTCTACAACTCTCGCTCTCTCTCTCTCTCTCTCTCCAGTCTTTTTTGATTAATAACACTCTTTCTTTATAACTCTCTACATCTCTTTAACTATGTATCTATATATGTGCCAACATACGTTCTATATACCTATCTCTACTCTAGTTGCCGGGCAGTGAGGAGAAAGAGGAAAGCAAGAAACTTGCCAAGAAAAACTACGATTGGAAATTTAGGGTATTTACTTTCTTCATAGCTCCAAACTTAAACTCTCAACTCACATTTCATATAAATGGACTTAATTTTCAACTTGTTTTGTTTTTTCTTTAAAAAAAAGTTAAAGGGCAATTTCTCAACTCATTTAACTCATCCAAAAGAATTACAAATTCCAATAAAAAACAACTTGCAAACTTCCCTCAAATCTCAAATCTCTGGTCTCTGGGTTCTCTCTCTCTCAAAACGTTGGTAAAAACTTCCAATTCGGCAATTATTCAAAATTTACAATAATACGAAAATTATACGCTTCTAATGTATCAGTTTTTTTTGTCTTTTTATGTTGCATGTTAAACTAACTACAGAATACGATTGTGAAAATCTAAACAAATGCAATGAGAAGATGCGCAAATTATGAAAATTTCACTACATTGTAAACAAAATTTTTGACAATTTTCAATCGACTAATTGGTTATTCAAAATGCAATTTTAAATATAATTTTTGTTTCTTTGCTGTCGGCGGCGCTTCATTGCAACAACAACAAAAAAAGAAAATAAAAAAATTATATTAAATAATAAATATTTATATTAACACCGTAGACTATACATATAATATTTAAAAATTATTCAACTATTATTAATTTTTGGTATTTCATATGGCGGTCTGCTCGTAATCGTTTCTTGTCTTGTGTTGTTCGTCTACTTCATATAAACTGTGCTTAGTATATATTCCTATATTTAAATATATATACCCTTGCACGTTTTAGAACTCATAAATCATATAGAATTGGTTTAAAAAGAATGAATTGCTTTGACTATTCTATTTCAACTCGAAATCCTTTGAATGGTTCGATAAGCTAATGTGCCTATTCTATTTGAACTCGAAATCCTTTGAATATATTTTGCTGAAAGTCTTTATACATCATGATTATATAGTAAATAGAATAATTGGTAAATTTAATGCTGATGTTCTATTTGAACTCGAGTGCTTTTCCAGATTTTTCCATGAAATTTAAGAACTGTTGAAATTTTTCGAATATCTACTGCAAGGGTATTAAATCTTCGGCTCTCCGAAGAACTTTCATTTATTTATTTTGCATCTTCTGGCACCTTTTATTCAAATTTTTCAACCTGCTCTCTGCAATCAAAACAATTTTTCAGTTTCCCAAAAACAAAAAGTGACTTTACCTGCTGATAACAAGAATTTCGCATAGCAACAGATCCATTGATTGTGATTTTCAGTTTTATTTACATGCAGTAATAATTGTATTTATTTTCCATTGATAACCCATTATACTATACTTAGTTGACGTCAGCTTTTGTCCTATCGAAGGGGGGTCCATTTAATATGGCACTTGAACCCGAACCCGAGGTGCACAATTGTTTTTTTGTTGCTGATTGACGATTATTGATTAATCTGTAAGAAAAGTGCATTGAGATGAACTCGAAATGCGTTTGTTTACGTCTCTCAAATTGTAAATATTTTTTGTGCGATTACACTTACAGATAGCGTTTAGCATTTAAATATTATATATTTCTTTTTTTCTTGATTTGAACCTTGAGTTTATTTTAATACCTTGTTCTATTTTTTCCCGCAAATCCCATTAACAAATATCATCCCTTCAATTCCTACCAGCTTTTGGTTTGATTTGATTAATCTACAAAACAAAAAAGTGAAACATTCTCTCAACTTTTCGTTTCTTCTTTTTCTTTTCATTTATTTATAAAAAAAACAAATACTATACTTAAAATGTGCTTAGGAGTTTTCAGCCAGACAATATACTGTGAGTAGTTGCGTCCAACTTTGTCGGGTCTATAAAGCCTTGTAAATTTTTAAATAGCTTTGGGCAAAATTGTGTTTAAATAAAAAAACAATCGAAATAAATGCTTACAATTTGCTCTTTTAATTTATTATCTTTTTAACTGAAGAATTGCAGTTACTTTAATATGTTTGTTTTGATTCAGTTCCACGTAATCGCATGAAAGTTATCGAAATTTGGCGACAAGGAATCGGCGCGATCAACAAAATTATCATAATTTTCTTTTGCACACTTTTGTTTTTGTTGTTGTTCTAACCGCGCTCTCTTCCCCCCTTTTGTGTATCTTTTGATTAACTCGAGCGCACTCTCATTGGTCGTTTACACTCAAGCACACTCTCTTTTGTTCTCTCTCTTTCTCTCGCTCGCTCTGAAGCTCTCTCCAATCTTATTCTCTCCGTCTGTCTATCTCTCTCTCTCTCTCTCGCACACTATTTGCAGTGATATTCATAGTGCACACAATTGTCGTTGTCGTTGTTATTATTGTTGTTGTTGTCCTTTGTGTTTGTGTCGCAAAAAAAAGAAAATGAAAAATTCCGTGTCTATGTTTACCCATTTGGAACGTATACGTAATATTTAAATGTTATATTTTAATTACAATTTATTTTTATTTCCACCATGGCCTAAAATCTCATAAAATAAATAATGTTAAGATCGCACAGGGCAAAATTACTAACTACGCTAATGTTCCATTATAATTTTCTCCTTTTTTCCTTGCTGGCCCATGCACAGAGCCGTGCGCCCATCTCGGCGAAATTGGTCGCTAACATGCTATCAGTTGCCGGTGCGGATCACATCATAACCATGGATCTACATGCCTCACAGATTCAGGTAAGCTTGAATTAAGAGAATATAACAAGTAATAAGGTTGCATTCGAGTGAGCTCGACATTGAGATACAGGGTATCAAAGTACTGAAAAAATAGTAAAACATACCAAAAGATATTGCTATATTTGGTATTTATATATACTACTGCACTCAAAATAAAGTGCAAAATATACTAAAATCTATATCTCGTATTCCGAATATATACACCGATTGCTATATTTAGAATTTGGATATTCTATTAAACCTAAAATATACTATAACCTACAAAATATACCAAAAGTTATATTTCGCATACATAATATATATACCGAGTTCTATATTTGGTATTTGGATATACTATTACCCTCAAAATTTGTCTAATATATTTAGTGTTTACATATATTATTACACTCAAAATATACCATAAGGTACAAAATATACCAAAAGCTATATTTCCCGTACTGAATTTATATACCGACTGCACAATTTGGTATTTATCTATACTTCTACACTCAAAATATACCATAAAGTACAAGACATTAGAATTCCTTGCAAAGCAATTGTCATCGGACAACTGCAATCTGTTTTTGCCACATACAATGATTTCTTAAGTTTTTTATCTGACAGATGATAACACTATACAAAACCCTCATTTGAAACCCATTAACGATAACAATTAGTTCTCTTTTGGGACACTCAAATCACAACAATTTTGTTTATTTGAAGAAGTCGATACCAAAAAGTAAAAGAAAAAGAGGAAACAATGTCTCTGTATATAAAATTTTGGGTATTTTTGATACAAGCTACTTGAGTTCTTCGGACTGTGATTCCATTGCAATAATGCGCATCGTTAACGTGGACAGATGACTCAACAATTGAGCAATGCGTTTGTCTTTATCAACGGTCACCGATTCGAGATATTTCACTTTATTCTTCAACAAGTTGATAAACTCAGCTTTTGTTTCATTGACCATCTTGAGTTCCTCGTATTTGGCCAGCGAGATTTGTTCGTGATCTGGATTGGAATCTCGCGGCGATGGAGCTTTGCGGGGAGATCGAGCATTTGATGAATTCGTTGGCAATCCATTGCGTTCCAAGTGCATCAAATGAAAGAGCAAAGCTCGTATCGCAGCCAAATCCCCAGATGCCAACTGTTCCAGCTCGGGACGCTTCAGATGCAGGCCAGTTCTTCGCAAGACCTTCAGATTGAAGGTCTCCCAATTGAGTATCTTGGCCGCCAAATTGCCATGCGATGTGTAGTTCTTCATATTGACCAATTTGAATAGAATGCTCTTAAAAAAGCTGAGCCATGTGGACCACATCGGAGAGATCGCGTCGTGTTCGATGATTCAACTCGATGCGTTTGATTTTCAACCACTCATCGAGTTCCTTTTGCTCTTCGGCATTCAGATTGCGATTGTAGGTGGACATTGCAGTTGATAATTGGGATTATATATATTTATAGTATATTTTAACGTGGTATAATTTGTTTTGTTTTAAGATTTTTGTTAGTTCAGAAGTGAAGGAATATAGTAGAAAGATTTCTTTGAGCAAGTTGTTTACTTGTTTGAAGTGCTTTAGACAGTAAACTAAAAAAGTTGCTAACTATATTGTGTTTCATTTATAGGGTTTCTTTGATATACCAGTTGATAATCTCTATGCCGAGCCAGCGGTACTCAAATGGATCAAAGAGAACATTCCCGAATGGAAAAACTCAATCATTGTGTCACCCGATGCTGGCGGTGCCAAGCGGTAAATAAAAACGAATATTTTCATTGGAATTATTTATTTAGTAAATTATATCTTTTATTATAGTGTGACTTCCATTGCGGATCGTTTGAATGTTGAGTTCGCCCTGATACACAAGGAGCGCAAGAAGGCCAACGAGGTGGCTTCCATGGTGCTTGTGGGTGATGTGAAGGATAAGATTGCCATTCTGGTCGATGATATGGCCGACACCTGTGGCACCATTGTGCATGCCGCCGATCGTCTGGTGGAAGCAGGCGCCACCAAGGTAAGTCTCCCATTAACATCTATCATTATCCATAAAGATAATTTTTGATTTTCTATTCTCTAGGTCTATGCCATACTGACGCACGGCATTTTCTCGGGCCCGGCGATTTCACGCATTAACAACGCCTGCTTTGAGGCGGTCGTTGTGACCAATACCATACCGCAGGACGGTCATATGCGGGATTGTCCCAAAATACAGGTAAGCTCCAAGATTTCTTAATTTATTGAATTTAGTGTTTGTTTAAAGTAAATACAACACATTATAGCTATATGAACGTATTCTAAAAATTTCCTAACAATCGGCTGATAAACTTCTGAGTTCAAACCATTTCTAACAACCTCTTTCATCTTTCAGTGCATTGATGTCTCGATGATGTTCGCCGAGGCTGTTAGACGGACACATAATGGCGAGAGTGTCTCGTATCTCTTCTCAAATGTTCCATACTAATTTGTTGAAATAAACACAGCTCAGCAACATTAACACCAACAATAACAACAACAACAACACCAGCAACAATTTATTAACAACAAGAACCACAAAAGTAATCTTCAAGCAGTGTTGCAAGCAAGAAAAGAAAGAAATTTGAAAGCATATATTTGCCATCATCATCGTTATATATTTTTTATTACCTATTAACTATGTAAACAATTGCAAATACGAAATCACTAATCGCCATTATTGTAATTATATTAAAAATAGCGTAAACTACACTCAACAACAACAACAAAAAACTGCACACTAAATTGCCTTCATTTTGTTAACTTTTTTGATTCTGATTTCAATTTTTCGAAACGCATTTTTAGAAAAGAAAAAAACTAACAAAATCAAAAAAAAAAAAAAGAAACACACATAAAGATTGTCAACTCTTAGAGAGACCGTTAGTTGTATAGATTATATATATATTATCAAACACACACATATGCACACACACACACACATACTCACACACAAAGAATTGTAATTTTACACTGTGCAACAACTTTTTGATGATTCTTTAAAAACTAAAAGAAAAAAATATCGTCTTCATTTGAAGGCGAAAAGCAAAAGTTTCTCTTTGCAAGTTCAAAACAAAAAACCACTAAAATTTTAGTAAAATTAAGTAAATAAGCGATAAACAAAAACAAAACACACAATTGAAAAGAAAAAACGTAGCAACTAGGCGTTTAAAACAAACAAAACAACAACAAAAAAAACAACCAAACAAAAATAAATAAAAAAAATTAAAGAAAACTGAGCTCACTTGTGGGTATTTATTTAATAGCACACTTTTATGTAAATATGGTACTGAAAGTTAAGTATGAATTCCTTAAGTTTATATTCGTTTTAAAGGTTTAATAAGAAACTTAGAAGCATTTTTAAAACTTTTGTAGATTATTTTTCTCTTTAGTAAATTATAGCTTTATATTTAAAATGATCATAATATGAATAGATCTCCCAAGTCAATATGATCTTATAAAAATTCAGTAGTCTACTATTTGCATTTACGTATTGAACTTATATCAAATTCCCAACTATACTTTTTAAAGTTATATGAAGAAATAATCAACATATTCCCAAGAACTCCGTCCTTACACATTAATTGCTAGAACACATTATTTTTAAAGCTTTTTTTACGATAGTATTTTTCAAGTCAGTACTTCATTGATTAAGAAAGTTTTCCAAATACAGTTTAGTATACTACTAAAATAAAAATTGTAGATATTGACATTATATGCACTGAAGATATGGGACTACAAAAAATATATTACTTAATTCTATGTAAGAAATAATCCTTAATCTGTACAAAAAAATCATGCACTTTTCAAGTCCATAATAACCATTATGAACTTCCCCAGAACTTTAGTTGAAAAGAAATAATCATTTCCAGCTTCCCCGTCTCTTAGATAATCTTACTCAATAGTATTTCTAGCAAAACATTTTCATATTGGTTTCCTTCGCATTAAAAAAAACCTATATATTCCAAATATTAGACAAACATGTTCACTACCTCCTTTGCATTTTTTTTTAACAGATAATTTGAAACAATAGTATTTCTAGCAAGACAAATTTGTTTTTATTGATAGAGAGAGTTTCACAGTTTCAGATCAGTTAATACTTTATTAAAGAATACTTTATTAAAAGGCAAAATAACTCCAGCTTGCTTAGTACTCATCGACCTCCTCGCCATCTTCCTCATCGTTGTTCAGTCCCACCTCATTAAAATCGCTCTCAAGGACAGCGATATTCTCTCGGGCCTCAGTGAACTCGCCCTCCTCCATGCCCTCGCCCACATACCAATGGACAAAGGCGCGCTTGCGGAACATCAGATCGAATTTGTACGAGAGATTCGTGAAGGCCACAGAAATCGCCGTGGTGTTGGATAACATGCAGCAGGCACGCGACGTGGGACCCAGATCACCATCGGGCACAAAGGCGGGACGCTCGTAGTTGATGCCGATCTTGAAGCCCGTGGGACACCAGTCGACGAACTGAATGTGCCGCTTCGACTTGATGGCCGAGACGGCGGCATTCACATCCTTGGGCACCACATCGCCGCGATAGAGCATACAGCAGGCCATGTACTTGCCCGCTCGAGGATCACACTTCACCATCATGTTGGAGGACTCGAAGCAGGCATTCGTCAAAGCGGTGATCGCATGCTGCTCATGAGCAGCACGTTCTGCACACATCAACGGTGCGTAGGCGACGAGGGGGAAATGGATGCGTGGGAAGGGAACCAAATTCGTTTGGAACTCATTGAGATCGACGTTCATCGAACCGCTGAAGCGCAACGAAGCCGTCGTTGAGCTGACAATTTGGGCAATCAAACGATTGAGATTACGATAGGCGGGTCGATCGACGCCCAGTTTATTGTTGCAGATGTCGTAGATCGCCTCGTTGTCCACCATAAACACACAGTCCGCATGCTCAATGGTCGAGTGTGTGGTCAACAATGCATTATACGGCTCCACCACCGCTGTAGACACCTTGGGCGAGGGATAAACAGCGAAATCCAAACGACACTTTTTGCTAAAATCATTGGAAAGACGCTCCATCAGCAGCGAAGTGAAACCGGAGCCAGTGCCGCCGCCCATCGAGTGAAAGATGAGGAAACCCTGCAGTCCATCGCATTGCTCGGCGATCTTTTGCAGCCTTGCTGTGACCTTATCGATCACCTCCTTGCCAATGGAATAACGACCGCGAGCAAAATTATTCGCCGCATCTTCTTTGCCAGAAATCAATTGTTCCGGGTGATACAGATCTTTGGTGGCCCCGGTGCGCACACTATCGATCACCGTCGGCTCCAGATCGACAAAGATCGAGCGAGGCACCTGCTTCCCATTGCCCGTCTCTGTGAAAAATGTGTGCGCATCGTTGGCATTGGTGCTTTGGCCAACGGTTGCGCTGCTGCTGCCGCTTTCCGTTAGCTGCTCCTGCGTCTTGCGACTGCCGTCCAGATTGATGCCATGCTCCAGCAGATACAGCTCCCAGCAGGCGTTGCCAATCTGAATGCCGCACTGTCCAATTTGTATCGAGATGACTTCGCGCTACAAAACCCAGGAAAGTAAATCGAAAATCGAAATTTGGCTATCAAAACTTCAAAGAAAGCTTACCATATTGTTTAAATGATTTAATAGCAAAACACTTAATAAAAAAAAAAACGAAATGCAAATCTGGCTTGAATTCTTTCTTCGCTCAGTCACGATGCCGCACAAAATGGCAGAACTGATGTGCCGTTATAATGCAAGCATAAAACAGAATGTCAAAAATTAGGCAGCGTTGCATTCGACGATCGGTTGGGTGTGAAACTCGACTAAAGCGAAACTTGGCTGAGTCAAAACTCGGCTAAATTGCAATTTAAGAAAGGACATCTTTCGTTTGTTTAAAACAAAACCAATAACAAAAAAGTAAACTTAAAATGTCACAAAAAAATTAAAGAAAATTGAGATCAATTTTTGGTAATATTAAGGTTAATTTTCTTAAAAAGTCATAAAATAAAATTAGCTGCAGATTTTTTGAGATCTTTCACTTCGAAAATATAATAATAATATAATTTGTAGAGATTATTACCATGTTAATATTCTACACTTTAGATTTATACATTATTTTTGTCATCCCCAATTTGTTTTTGAAGATTTCATTAAATTAAAAAAGTCAACGTTGCATTCGCCGATCGGTTAGGTGCGAAACTCGACTAAAGCGATGCTTGGCTGAGTCAAAGCTCGGCTAAATTGCAATTTATGAAAGGACATCTTTCGTTTGTTCAAAATAAAACCAATAACAAAAGAGTAAACTAATGAGTCACAAAAAAATTAAACAAAATTGAGAAAATTTTTTGGTAATATTTTAAGGTTATATAAATCTATTGAAAATTTAAAAAATAAAAGTATTAGATTTGATGAGATCTTTTTTCACTTTGAAAAATATAATATTTATAATAATTGTAAAAATTATTATCCCGCTAATATTCTACCTTTTAGAAACTCGACTAAATCGTAACTTGGCTTAGTGAAAACTCGGCTAAATTGCAACTTAAAACAGGATTGTGATTGTTTAATGAGCATTTTGTGGGTACATCGAAAAATGGGTACAATAAATTAATATAATTTAAATTGTTGTAGAAGTAGTAAAGTAAATTCCTGATTTCCTCGTAATGGCAACTTAAAAGTGTAAAATGCTGTCCGAAATACAATTAATCCTTGCTGACGCCTGGCGGCAACGTTACATCGAACACAATCGGGGCATTGTTGGGCAAATAGTTGATGTCGCAAGTGGAGGCATTCACATAGATGATCCGGCCATCGCTGGTGATGCCATAACCCTCGTGCACATGCCCAAACACATGGTATTTGGGACGAACCCGTTGCTGCACCGTGCTCAACAGTTCCACGCATCCAGCGCGCACTCCTGAGCAACAAAGATCTCCGTGACCCACGGGCGGAGTGTGTGTGACGAGTATATCGACGCCAGCGGGTATTTGATTCCATTTGTCAAGGCAAGCGGTGCCGCGCGGCACATTGAAAGCCCAGCGACAGAACTCTGGTTGCCACGGAGATCCATAGATGCGCACGCCCCACAGCTCGAGCAGCTCATCCTCCAGGTAAGTACAATTGGTTAAGGCCTCGCGTATGTTGGGCGTCTGCACGGCACTCTCCATGCTCTGCTTGTCGTTGCCCAGCGTGGGCAAGTCATCCAGTATGGTCAGTCCGGTGGTTTTGGAGCTGCGCAGACAATAAGATTAGATTAGGCATTAAGTACTATATAGAGATAAGTACAGTATAAAGCCGATAATTGCACACCCATCTATTAAAATCACAAATTAGGCTTTATCTTTAAGTAAAAATATTTGTGGTTGATTAGACCCATAACTTTTAAAAAATGTGAAGTGTCTATTTTAATATATTTTAAACGAATGTGCATAAACATTTTACAGTGACAATCACATATTTTTGCTTTGAAATTTAATGTACTATCTATCTATAATTCCTTAATAGCAGTCATATTTATGGTCTGATTGTCGTCAAATTAGGAGAATGTTTATAATAGGCCATATTTGAAATGCTTGCCAAGTAATAAGTAATTATCACGAAATTGGGACAATATAAAAATTATAAAATGAACTCGAGAAGAATAACTTTCTAATGCTAATGCTAGTCTCTATTTAAAAGAAATAACTTTTCAAATAAAAGTAACATAAAAAAATTATATCTCAATTTTAGTAGTACAACATTGCATTTAAGTTAAACTATGCAATTATTTTGGATGTGCATTTAAACACTCAAAAATAGTTCGTATATCTGCAAATCCTCTATGTAAAACCTTGTAGAGCAACTAAACTGCATTTTGCAATTGCATTTATCGACGCTGTACTGTATTAACGTATAATTGCCAGCTTACCGTTCGCCATGTGCATGCTTGCCCTGATTCTGAAAGGGATGCGTAAAAGTACGATCAAAGCTCAGCTCATGATTGCCAGCAATGACAATCTTATGCTTGTGGGGCAAAGCGCCAATCCAGTTGTTGAACTCCACCACCTCCTGCAGTTGGCCGCACTTGGTGAAGTCGCCGGCATGAATGAAAATGTCGCCATCGGGAATATCGAATTTGATGTACGGCGTCAATGAGTGGGTGTCGGACATGCAGACGACTCGCGCTTTGTTGGGTGCCACCGTTGTGGTGGGTGGCTTCATCACCACCTTGATGACGCGCTGCGTTTTGCTGATCTCATTCCATGCGGCTGTTGGATCGCTTGTCAGCGGATGTACGGATACGTTGGACATGGCATCCATTGCTGGTCTAACCCAAATTAATCACAACATGATAGTGCGCTTTATAGCCGATAAGTGATGGGTGTTATTTATTTTAAACAAACACACGGATTTGCCGATAAAAGATAAGAATTCGCAACGCGTACATAACAAAAACGTTTCTTCGTTATTCATCAGCTGTTCGCGCTTAGAGTTGCCACACTGCCATATGCAATGGTTTCCCATGATTTTCTTTAAAAATTGGGCACTTTTGTTCAATAAAAATATGAATTGCCGAATGTTGGTTTTATTTCCAAAAGTTTAATCAATACACAGTTGATGGTTTCTCAAAATTAATATGGCATTGCCAATATTTATGACGTCATCTCTTATTGGAAGCTGGCAAGGCCAAAATGGCTTGTGAGGTGGCAACGCCGCATGCTAAACAAAAAACAGCTGTGCTTGACTGCTGTTCATCTCTCTGCTTCTTATACCATTCACTCATTCACGTCTTGTACAATTTTATCGTTTAACCATTTTTTCTGCAAATCTATTCACCAATTTGTCAAACATTCCGGCATTTTATTGTCTGCATACGTTGTATAACAACAAGTTGCCGCAGTGCGCTGCGAGAGCGCGCAGCGACAATAGAATTTAAAGTGAAAAGCAAATTTATAAAACAAAGATGGCTGCGATGCGTCTGGGCAGCCACTTTGTGTAATTAGTGCATACGCAAGTGTTTTGACCATAAAAAAAGCCCAAGAAAACAAAATACAGACAAGCAAGCATGGAACAACAAACGCTGGAGCTGCAGCAGACGCAGCTGGAGGCATTTCTGGATGCCAGCGGTAGCGGCAGCAACAACAACGGCACTGCAGTCGTCAACAATGCAGGTGAGTTCTAATTTTAGGGCGACTCAATTACCTCTGCCTGGGTGCAGCCCCCTTTTTATGGCGTCGCAGTCGGCGTCGGTATCGACGTCGCTGCTAATTGTTTACGCCCACCGATCAAATGTGCGTTTTATTTGCTCAACGTCACTGTGTGCGATTGTCTCTCCGTGTGTGTGTGTGTGTGTGCTCAATTGGCTGTTCTGTGTGTTTGTATGTTTATATTAGTGTTTGTGTACTTAGCACCTGGCCACTGTCTTCAAAACTCCTTTAGCTTGTTGTGTCGGTCTCTGTTTGTTTCCTTATTTCTTTAAGTGATGATTCACTTTGATTGTCTCTACTCTTTTTTCTCTGCACAGACAATCAACGTTTTATGGCAAACTGAGTCTGTTTGTATGCGTTTGTATGTGTGAGTTGTTTTTATGGCCATTGTTCTTTGACTCCGCCATAATTTATGGCGCCGCGCAATTTACCGTTGCAATTTAAGCTCTTGTCCAGCATCATGCGCTCTCGCTCTGTCTCGTTGTCTGCCGCTGATCAACATTGCACTCAATTGTGACCTAGACCTAGTCATCATGATGATGAGCTTTGCACTCTCGCTCTCACACTTATTTTGTTTGTTTTGTCTGCCTCTCTGTCGCACATTCATTCACAAAAATATATAAATGACAGAGCAAAAGGCGCGCGCAAAAACATACATAAAACCTTGATAATGACATTCAGGCGAAAAAGCAAAAAAGTAGCTTCAGTCAGTTTGGTCACAACCTCTGGCAGTTATCCAACGGATTTTTCCGAGTAGCCGCCGCCGCGCCAGCAGTGCAAAAATTAGAAAATCATTTTGTTATTGTAGTTGTGTTCACCAAAAGTCAAATGTCGAGTGAGCGGGAGAGCAACAACAAAGCACCTGAACCTGAGCGAATTGCATAAGTTGGTTGCGAGTCTTCGTCTTTGTTCAGTCTCAGTCCTGAAGCTTCAAAGCTCTCATTTGTTTGCCAACGCGCCAAGTGTCAAGTTGCAGTGCGTTTTTCTATACGTATCCTCGGTCTCGTTCGCACCCACACTACCGCAAGCTAGTGTGTGTTGGCTTGTAACGGCGCGTTCCGGTCGCGTGTTCGTCATCGCGTGCTTTTTTTTGTGGGTTTTTTTTTGTTTGGGTTTTTTGCTTCTTTTTTTTTTGCCAATTTCTGGCGTGGGCGTGATGTAATTTGCCATAAAGGCAGTTAACTAACACTTGGAGAGAGAAAGAGAGAGAGAGGCAAAAAAGCAATGTGCTAATTCGCGCCCCTTTTTGTACAAATATTTGTAGCAAGTTTTTGCCATTTATTTTGTTATGGCTTCCACAGTTAATAATCAATTTAGTTGTTTATTGTTACAAAAAAAAAAACCCATTTCGCTGTTCGTCTGATTAGCAAAGCGTTGCCAACAAATGTTTGTTTACAAAATTTGCAGATCTAATGTTGATATTTATGTAATATCGAAAAATGCATAAACAAAGGCGGCAATGCTAAGAACGGGTTATACAATGTAAGCCGCAAGGCTGCGTGTTTGCATATGTGGGTGTCAGTGCCTGTGTGTGTGTGGCACGGAAATGGGAAAAAGTTTAGTGGGCCACAAAAGTTCTTTTAGCTAATTGCAATAATTACGGGGCCCGTCACATGCTGTGCTAAGTTTTATTAAATTTATGCTAATGTCCAGCATATTAGTGACACTGTGCGACAAGAACAACAGGAACTCACGCTGCGCTTGCACACACACACATACACTCAGAAACTCTAATAAGAAATCATACGTCACTTGCGTCAGCTGTTGCCAGTTGTTGTTGCTGTGCGGCTTTTGCCAATTCGCCGCTAACAACAGCTGTTTGACTCACATCACACTCACTTCGGTCTCTCCCAATTGGGTGCTCGTGCTCTCTTTCTCGCTCTCAGTTGCTGTTAATCATAATTTTAAATAGACAATTATCGTTTGTTTTGATTTTCGTGCTTTCAATTTGCGAGCGCGCGCGCGATTTACGCTCAGCTTATTTTTTTGTGTGTGACTTTTGTCTTTTGCTTTGCGTTTGCTATTTATTATTACTCACTCATTCGTTGTTGTTGTTGTTGCTGTTTCGTCGTCGCTTGGAACTTTTTGGGCTGCGAGTCGTTGCGCGCGTTTTCGCCGCAGTCGAAATTCGTCGTCGCCAGAGTTCGCCTCGCATTTTAGTTTTCGCGTATACGTTTTGTTGTATTTTGAACGAAGAAATTGTGTTTTGTGCGCGATCTGAACGTGAAGATATATATAAATATACGTATAGCGCATATATACGCTGTGTGCGCACATATGTGTATAAATAAATACATTTAAATTGTAATTTGACAACAGTATTTCGGTGTTGTTTTTCGGTTTTTTTTCGGTTTTGTGTGAGCGACGTCTGTCGATTTGGAGAATTGAAAACGCTGAGCTCATTTTTTGAGACGCCTTTAAACTGGCTAATTAGCATAAAAAAGCATTATAAATACATAAATCAAACGATACTATATGTATGCCATATATACTCGTACAGCAAGCTGTGAAAATTACAAATAATCATCATTTCGCGATATTATAGTATATTTATTTTTGACATTTTGAACGCTATAAACAACTTCTTTTACGCTTGCCGAGGGTATTAACATTTTATCAAACGATTTTGCTAAAATTAAACTACTTATTGGCCATATAATTTATATTTGATCTATTAGAGTGTATAAAATCTTCGACATCTCACAATGAGGTGTTGATTTTTGTTGCTGATTGTTTTATGTGTTTCATTTTTTACGCTAATCAAAGTCTTTAAAGTGGCTTCTCTATATATGAAAGTTCCTTGGTTTCGTTTTCGACTCTTCGATTAACGTCACTCGGGTTTCGGTGACACATTTATGAGTTGTGCTGTGACTGAGTGTATGGCCTGTTCTTATCAGTGATTATTTTGTTTTTTATTTTTTTTTTATTTTGTTATACTTAATACGAACAACAACAACAATCCTAACTAAACGGCGCACAAATGCTGCTAAATTAATTACAACTCATAAATATAATTTGTGTTTAGATAGTGGTGCACAACAATATCAGAAAAAAAGGGGCTCACGTGCCTCTAATTACGACAACTTACGATTATTTAATCAACGCTCCCCAGCCCCAGACAGTCTATCCCCTATCCATCACTCCACCCCACCTTCCCCAAAAACGCTGTTACTAATCAAGTTGAGATTAGTAAGTTGAGATATATACCGAAAGATAGAGAGAGAGAGAGAGAAAGCGAGAGAGTAACTCTCGCAATTTGTGAATCTGCCTGGGCATCATTTTCCTAGCTGTGATTATTTTACAAATTTATGCGCCAGTTTCATGTTATGGAATTTTCAATGGACACCAAAAAAACTAAAAGGTAAATTATGGTACTCAAATGACGCGATTTACACTCAAACTTGTCAGCTTATTGGCCTATTAAATATTATTGTCTATATCCTGTACGATTGCAGGCCGAAAAAGTGTATCTTAAAATTAAAGGCAAAGCTTCAAACCGTTTTTTCCCATTGCTTTTGTTTGTTTCTGTTTTTTTTATGGGTTGGTTGGGGTCTATTTTTGATCATTGTGGAAATACCTCATAATTCTTAATAAAATGTGATAAGAATTCTTAGAAATTTATTTAAAAATATTGCATTGCTTAAGATCTTCACTTGATCGCTTATTTATTTAATACATAAATAGATTTGTTCCAGATTTGATTAATGGGCTGTTTTCTATTCTAATTATTTTGTTATTGCCCCTGTTTCTATGTAAGAAGTACTATAGGGTATTTTCTCGTTGAGCACTTTTGACAATTGATTTGTTGTTGTATTAAGAAAAGTATGTGCTACTTTTTATAGGTTTCTTTAAGAGGCTATTTTCAATCATATCATTTTGTTAATGCCTCATAATTCTTAATAGAAGTCGATTAGATTTCTTGATAAAAAAAAAATTTGGAAATATTTCGCTGGCATTGTCTGAGTAAATATTTGCATTGATTGTATGTGAAATACTAAATCCCTGATAATCGAACAAAAGCTTCGCAAACAAATCGTAAATTTCATGCAAAATGTTATACAAATATTTTCCACAACATTTTCGGGAACATTTATTTGCCGTCTTCACTTCTCGGGCCTCCGCACGTTTTGAAAACTGCGCATTGAAAAGGAAAAGCAAAAAGAAAAAAACAAGAAAACAGAATTTGTTTTTGCTGTTGCTGCAGTTTTTAAACTTTCGGCCCACAGAAAACTATACGAGAAAGAGAAGAGAGGAGAACAGAAGCCAAGTGAGGGGAACAGAGATCAAGAGGAGAGATACGTGTTGGTCGCATGTCTTTGCCAAGATGTTGTAGTTGTTGTGTTGTTTGTTAAATGACACATTCATAGCGCATTTATAACAAGAATTTCCGACGTTTTCCGTTCGTTTTGGAGGCGGCTTTTTGAGGCAAACTGAACTAAACTGAACTGAACTGAACTGAGAGCGTGTTAATACAATATTAATAATATACACTAACAAATGGAGGAATATGTCTTTTAGATTTTTTTTGTGTATATTTTCAGCGCCATTTTTAATACTTTGCTGCGCATTTGCATACCCTGTAATTTGTATAATTGCCCGCAAGCGGCATATTAGATACAAATGAATCGTCGTTTATTGTAATTAGAGTGACTAAATGAGGCTAAGGTGTGTTAAAGCAGTAATTTATGTGTTTATACCTAAAGGTTAAAAAGTGAAAATAAGTATTTGTTTCCAATTTCAAAGTTTCACTTTTCTTTCAAAGACAAATAAAATTCTTAATAGCCAAATGTTTTAGAAGAAAGTATTCTAAATAAGGTAAATTTCATATTTCAATTAAACAATTTGAAATTATGTTAGATAAATATTTATTTAAATAATAAATTCCAAATTTCTGTTAAATGGCAAGTAAGAAAACACAACAGTCTGGAATTATTCTTAAAATAAACCGAGTAAGGAAAATATACTAAAATTTATCGATGGATGAACTTGGTATTATAATACTACTACATTCAAAATACTATGGTATATTTTTTATTTCACATTTAAATGCAAATAGTGCGGAATTATTTCTAAAATATACAAAATTAATATAAGGAAAAAATACTGCAATTTATCGAAGGTTACAGCATTAAAAATACTGTGGTATATTTTGTATACCATACATTATTGTTCAATTTTATTAAAATTATGTATACGCCTAGTTAATCTGTTATTGAATTCCCGTATAGGGTATCTCTTGGTCGTGCTTTCTTGTTTGTTTTTCACGCTGTTGTTTGCCACATGTTTAGATGAATGATGTACAAATATATGGCTACCTTTTATTGCATTGAAAAGCAACGAAGACAAATGGAAAAATGGAATTTTTCTCAGCTATTTTCATAGCAGGCAAAATCGTTTTGCGCAACTCTCATGACAGCTCGGACAACCTTAAATACTGCTCACGGCAGAACGAATGCGATGTGAATTGCTTTTATGGAGCTGTCTCTTTTAAACCTTATCAATTATTCAGTGACAGTGAAAACTTTTGCCCTGAACTTCCACTGTGACCTTTAAGTCGCCGTTGCCACCGCTATCCTCATCGCCATCGCCGCATATCGTATACTCTGCCCTCTGATCCTGGGCCTTGATGTCCTGCGAAACAGCTGACGGGCGGGCGGCATTGAAAAATCGAAAGGCCTAACCTTGCCCTTCCCTCATGGCATATCCGTTTACCATTTTACCAGTTTACTATTTATTATTTATTATACTTGTTACCGTGCTTTCCTTTTTTATTTTTACTTTGTTTTTTTGGGTAATCTAATGTTTGTTGCCTCTCTAATGACAGCCAGAGGACAACACGATTTGAGGATTGCACTTGAACAATCAATTTGGATGTGCTCTCTAAGTAGTATATGTTTGTAGCTATTGATTGATTTCATGTTCTGTGAGAGAGGTCACGGGTAACGAGTCCAAAATAATTCAATACTATAATGATTGCGGGGAGGGCAATCTTCGCTATATGTAATGTTGATTGGATCATTATAGTAAATTATAGATTACCAGCTGGTCGGTAGTAAACTATACGAATGTTAAATGTCCGTAAAACGGCCGGTACTAGTTATATTTTATTCATTTCTTGATTACTTAGTTTTTATCGAGTACCCGCGATATGAAGGAAATGCAGGTTTTGTGCCTTGAAAGCTTCACAATGTTGCACTACTGATAGGGAACAATAAACTAGGACTAGACCAAGTTAAATGTAAACTAGATAACTGGTTCAATTTGAGGTGGAAATAGGAAATAAGCTTAAATGATTATTGCAGGTATTAGCTATGAGTTATCTAATGAACCGAATCTCAGGGACAAATATGATCTAGATCGTTGAAATTGTAGTTAGTCAGAATACTGGAATTATGAAATATATACGATAAATAGATAAATACGTCTTGTGAAATGTCTTTTCCTTTTTCGAGTGTCCGTTTTATTGTGCTTACCGATCAAGACTGACTGTGGCTAATATATTCGGGAGTAGTATAGTCGTAAAGGAGATGAGAGTTTAATAAAAAGAGCATACTTACATCAACGAGAGAGTTGTTAGAATAGCCGAGAGAGCGTAAAGTGAAAATGTGTGTGTTTCCTACATTCCTACTATAGTTTTGTCTTACTCGCTAGAGAAAAATTTTGCCGATAAATTGTTGAAGTCGTTGTTAATTTGTTGTTCTTACTTAAGCTAATGGAAAATCGTTACTTTAATACAAGTCTCTTTAAAGAATTTTTAATTTTGCCAAAAATTTCTTTGTAGGTATCTTAAAATAACTATTGATTTAAAAAAATGATCTAAATTTATTTACATGCTGTTGCTTTAAGCAGAAAATGCAGAGAAGCATACCAAAAGCTAGTCTCGATATTCAAAAACTATAACAAAATGATTTTCCCTTATTCAATTCCCGATTTACATTGATGTTTTGATGCTATTTATCGTTGTTCTCTAAAGTTCTGAATCTGCTTAAGTTCTTATTTCTGCAATTTTTCTTGTATATTATCTTATTTTGAATAATCGTTTCAATTTTCTTTGAAAAGAATCCACAAATTTTGCCAATAAATTGTTGAAGGCGTTGTTAATTTGGTGCTTTTATTTGAGCTAATGAAAAATCGTCTTTTTAAAGAATTTTAAATTTTGCCAACAATTTGTTTGTGGCTATCTTCAAATAACTATTGTTCTAAATTTATTTACATGGTGTGGCTTTACGCCTCAACACATTTCAGAACGAAAAAGATATTTCCACGAACTACTTTTTTATACAAAATTGGTATCAAAACATGAACTTCTGACGAATTTGCAATGTTCTCCGCCGACCTCAAAACAAATATGTGCAGACACTGATGCACACAAGTTTCTATATCTATATACAAGTATATATATATATCTATATCTTCATGAGCACACATGGCTGTGTTTTTATACGCATAATAACATCGCGTTGTAATGTCAAAGCCAATTGAAATCGATGGTGAAATCAGCTTTTCGCTGGAAAACTGTTATCATTAAATTCTATAAACTGATAAATGTGAATACAGACAGCACTATAAAAAAATACTCATATATATATATGTATCTATATATATATCTTTGGGGCATCGCAGCCTTGAGAGTTTCGCTTGTCATTTGTGTGTGTTTTGCATAGATAAATTGACAGATTGATTGCGGGTGGCGTCATCAATCTGTGTGATGATATTTTTGCAAGACATGCGATGCCCCATGATAATGATAATGAAAACGATAATGATAATGAATGGCATGTTCGATATGTTGTTTAAGGTCTCTTTAATTAAGATACAAACAAAGTTAACAAATGTACAAAATGGGGAAATGAACTCTTAACGATAACAAAACAACACAACAGAGAAGCGAGCAAAGTCTATGCTTTATAGTTGTATCTGTGTGTGTGAGTGAGTGAGTGTGTGTGTCTTGACATATGTGTGTGTGAATGACACACCCACAAAATAAACGTTGCTCATGATGAGATAATAATATTTTCTATTTGCAGATTTGATTTGTTAGGCGCGTGCTAACTAGAGATTTGGGTAAAACATTATAAACAAAAAAAGAGTTAACAAAAATTGTAGATATTCATTCGCGCACTCATACATGAGCTTTGTTGTTGTTGTTGCTGCTAGTCGCAAATGTGCCTACAACAAAAACTGAATCATACTCTTCATACCCGGCAGTCATGTTGTAAAAGTGGTATTTAAATTCATACATCTGTAGAAATGTGGGTCAGACGGAGATGATGAAATTATTTTAATTATTATTTTCGTATTCAATATGAAATATATACCATATTTCAAAGCTCCATTGCCCTTGAAGTAGATCTGGAAAATTAAATTCAATAATTATATGATAATAAAACTACTTTAAAGTTTTGAATACTTTTGTTTTAATTTAATGTCTGTCTTTCTGTCTGTCCGCGTATTATAAAAGCTGTATCGTCGCTAGATTTAGCGCTAGAGAGTTTAAAGTTGGGCTTAATACTCCATTAGTTTAATATAGTTTAATCTTAATAATTAGTTTACAATTAAGCCTTGTAACGCCTTAAAAAATCAATTTTAAAATTTTACTCAGGTGTTGAAGCTTACAGTTAATAAACATATAATTTTAACGACTTTAATCTGAAGATGTAGCTCCCATTATAAAGTTCTTAAATTGATTATTGCTGCGAATCAGTTTAATATCAGATAATAGTACTTAAATTAATTGATTGACTTGCTAATTTTGTTATAGTCGTATTTGAATATTCACTTGACATGGAATATAAGGTATTTCGCAGTCAAGTGTATTAGTTTATAAATCTCCGATTCATTTTGCGCTTGTAAATACATTAACACACACTCAAACAAACACACACACACTCGTAATCACATCGAGCCATCTGTAGTGTGTGCTTATTGATAAGAGCTAAAAGCCATTTGCAAGTCATGTTTTGAACTCATTTGCTTTACGCATTGTTGATGTTTTATTCTTGTATTTTGTTTTGCTTTTTAGGCACAAATCAAAACGCAAATGAGCAGCACGTGAGCGAAGCAGCCACAGTAGTTGCTGCTGCTACGGCTGTCGGCTCACCTATCTCGAATCTAACTCAAACAGCAGCAACCACAACAGCAGCAGCAGCTGGAACACTAACAGCAGCAACAACAAGCACAGGAATAAGCGAATCTACAACAGCAGCAACAGCTGCGAATACAACGACGCCCACGCGGAGTCCACAGCGCAGCGTTGTTTATCACGAAGATGCGACGTTCGATAGCATTGATAACGAGTCATCGCCGTTGGACACGAATTCTGGTTCACCCGGGCAGCGTCATTCGATCAACTCGAGTGAATACAACTCGACGCCAAAGTCGGCAAGGAATGGTGGCACAGTTGGCGCTGTCTCAGCTAACGGCAGTGGCACCACCTCGCCCATCAATTATCAAATCCTCGCTGACGACTACTCCTACAGCATAGAGTATGAATCACAGCAGCAGCAACAGCAGCAACAGTCACAGCAGCAACCAACGCTTGGCGTGAGTCAGCTGCAGGAATCGCTGGCAACGTCATCGGTGCAGGCGACTTCGGCCACCATCAGCTACAGCACGAATCGTCAGAGTTACGCCTCGCCCCCGGCTGCGTTGCCACCGCTCATCATACCGCAACGACAATCACTGTTGCCGTGGGGCGCACACTCACGCAGCTCCATCATCAACGTGCTCCCGAGCTACACTCAAGCCGAGATGCATGCGCTGGCAGCGAGTGTAGCCAGCGTGGAGCTCACGGCTCCGCGTCCCGGCGAGATTGTGATGCGCAATTTGTTCAGTGATTTCACCGCGCAGGCGGAGAAGAAAATCGAGCTGGTGATGCTCGAGAGCGCGGACAAGAATCTCTCGAAGTTGCTGCAACGTGGCGAGGATCAGCAGTTCGATCAGTTGCTCTCAGCCTTGGGTTCGGTGGCGGAGCATTGTTTGCCCTCGTTGTTGCACACTCTGCTCGCTTGGCATCGCCGGCAACTCTCCGACATGGAGATCAAGAACGATCTCAAGAAGCCCGCGACGGGTAGCAGTGTGCAGTCGGTAAACAAATCGACGGTGGATTTGGATTTTCAGCTGCAACGTCGCGAGGCAGCTGTGGAGTTCATCTTTTGTCTGGCTCTGATTGAGATACTCAAACAGTTGCCCTTCCATCCGGGCCATGAGGATCTGGTGCGCAGCATTGAGAATCTGGCTTTTAAGCACTTCAAGTATCGCGATGGACTGCAGAATAATCCGAATGCGCATAACATACACATGATTGCCGATCTATATGCCGAGGTCATTGGTGTGCTAGCCCAAAGTCGCTTTGGTTCGGTGCGCAAGCGTTTCATGAGCGAACTGAAAGAGTTGCGTGGCAAAGAGGCGTCGCCCAATACGACGCAGAGCATCATCAGTCTGCTGATGGGCATGAAGTTCTTTCGCGTCAAAATGGTGCCCATAGAGGAGTTTGAGGCTTCATTTCAGTTTATGCACGAGTGTGGTCAGTATTTCCTCGAGGTGAAGGACAAGGATATCAAGCATGCCTTAGCTGGACTCTTTGTGGAGATTTTGGTGCCCGTGGCAGCTGTGAGTAGAATTAAGAGTTTATCCTTAAAAAACTTGTTGCTAATTTCATTACCTTACAGGCTGTTAAGAACGAGGTGAATGTGCCTTGTGTGAAGAACTTTGTGGAGCTGCTTTATGTGCAAACGCTGGATGCCTCGACCAAGTCAAAACATCGCTTGGCGCTGTTTCCACTCGTCACCTGTTTGCTATGCGTCTCGCAGAAGACTTTCTTTCTGACCAATTGGCATTACTTTCTCGCCATGTGCCTGAGCAATCTCAAGAATCGCGATGCTAAGATGAGTCGTGTGGCTTTGGAGTCACTTTATCGGCTGCTTTGGGTTTACATGATACGCATTAAATGTGAATCGAATTCGGCGACGCATTCGCGTCTGCAGAGCATTGTCAACTCGCTGTTTCCCAAGTAAGTGAATGCTATATGAATTGCATTATATGTATTAAATGAAACTCTTCTTTTTAGGGGCTCCAAGGGCGTTGTACCGCGTGATACACCGCTGAATATATTCGTCAAAATTATTCAGTTTATAGCTCAGGAACGTTTGGACTTTGCCATGCGTGAGATTGTCTACGATTTGCTGTGCGTGGGTCGCTCCATCAAAGTGATACTCAATCCGGAACGCATGAGCATTGGTTTGCGTGCCTTTATGGTCGTTGCGGACTCGCTGCAGCAGAAGGACGGTGAACCGCCAATGCCGCGCACGGTGCCCGTGTTGCCATCGGGCAATACGCTGCGCGTGAAGAAGACGTACATCAATAAGTTGATCACCGATGACACGGCACGCAGCATTGGCATGTCTGCATACTTCCCGCATGTGCGTCGCGTCTTTGTCGACATCTTGCGTGCCTTGGACGTGCATTGCGGTCGCCCTTTGATGATGACAAACACTCAGAATCAGAATAAGGAACCCGATGAGATGTTGTCGGGGGAGCGCAAGCCACGCATTGATTTGTTTCGTACTTGTGTGGCTTCGGTGCCGCGTTTGATTCCGGATACGATGACCGCACAGGAGCTGGTTGATTTGCTGTCGCGGCTGACGGTGCACATGGATGAGGAGTTGCGCATTTTGACGCATCAATCGCTGCAGACGCTGATGATTGATTTTCCGGATTGGCGTCAGGATGTCGTGCACGGTTACACCCAGTTTCTGGTGCGCGATGTCACCGACACCTATCCGCAATTGTTGGAGAACTGCACTCGCATACTGTTCGTCTTCCTCAACATCTGGCGCTGTGCTATCATTGTGAATGGCACCACAGTTACTGGCGGTGGCAACACAACAAGTAATACTGGCACTGGCGGCAACACGGTGCCCAATGCTGCCGGCGTTGCTGGCGCTGGCGGCGTGAATACGGTGCAGCAAAAACTTGGCGGTGCAACGCCTACAATCACCACAACTGGCGGACCGAGTTCAACTGCAGCAACAGCAGCTGCTACAGCGCCCGTGGCGGGCAAGGAAACAACCAACAGTCAGCTGTCGAAACAACAGCATCTGAATACCGCCAGCAGCGCCACATCGAGCATAACCACCTCGAGTGGCATGTCCAGCATTACACAGCACACGGTGCTCAATATGGTGGCCAACGATGTGGGCAAAAAGAACGAGATTCCGCTGGTGACAACGCTGCACTTTGTCGAGGGCTTTGCGCTAGTGTTGCTCTGCAATTATCGTCCGTACTTGCGAAAGCTGGCGGCGATGATACTCAAGGAGGTGAAGAATCTGATGCGTGTGCTGGGCATACCCGAAACGGAGCCGCCGCTCATCGATGTGATGGATCGTTGCTGTCCGCAGATTGTGGAGAAGTGTCTGCCACAGTTGCCGCAGGCCGAGAAGACGGCCATACTGAATGCCAACTGCATCGATCTGCAGTGGATAGCGGAGCGTTCAAGCGGCGTTTGGTTGGCGGGACTAACAGATGGTAAACAGCGTTCTAATTAGTGATTTTTATACCTGCTGCCCATAGTGTAGAAGGGTATTATAACTTTGGGGCTTCAGGAAATTAATGTAACAGGCAGAAGGGCTTATATCCGACTCCACATGTATGCTTAATCAGCGTCCACAGCTGTCTGTCCGCCTAGAACACAGAAACTATAAGAGAAAAATAATCTTTTTTTTGCAACAGCGTTTGTTATGTTTGCACGTAGATCAAGTTTGACTCAAACTTGTCCCACGTCCACTTCCGCCCTAAAAAGCTTAACAAGCTTAATTTTGATATAGACAATAATAACTATAATAATTATGAGAATTGCTCAGAATTTGATATCAGATTAGATACAAAAGAAGAAGTTATTGAAGAAATTCTTCTGTATTGTTTTAGCTGCTTTGGCTGACAATCTGGTATTATTCTAAAAATGATGGACCTCAAAAATTCTGAAATATATCGAAGGTGTTTGGTATTATCATAAAGTTCTATATTCAAAATATATCGTAGAGTATTTAGTATTTAGTACTCTGTGGTATATTTTGAATGTAAAACTATAACAAATTGCCAAACATATTATATCAATATAACAAATATAGCCTCTGGGATATTTTAGTATTTTCGTAGTTATTAATTTGGTATATTTTAACTGCTTTGCTTATGTTCAAAATGGGTAGCGGGTATTTCACTGTTGAGTGTGCTCAAATATAGCTATCATACTTTTAAAATAGCACTTTTTTTTTCGATGATATTTAAATCCTTGTTTGCTTTACCTTTGCAGACAACTCCAAGTCATCGACCTCGACGCTGAATCTGTCGCAGACCAGCTCAACGGCTGCAGCTGCAACAGCCACAGCAGCGAGCTCCGCACAACCGCAGTTTGATCCTTGGGCCACCTGCTTGTTTGGTCTGCTGGAGCGACAGCGAGTGTTGCAGCAATGTCCCTCGGCGGTGGCGCAGGCTTGGCCAATTTGCTATGCGCGTCTCAATGCGCTATACAGTGTAATCGATCCCACGTAAGTGGCTTAAGTTTTTGGCATTTAAAGTGCGTTAATTATGAGTTTGTTTTACTTATTTGCTTGCAGTCCCCGTGAGCGACAATCGCGCCTCGTTGTTGCGTGGCTCGGCGCCGACTAAGAAAATGCCCACCGAAAGCCAAAAGGATTCGTATATGCGTTTGTGGCGCAATCAAGTGGCATGTGCCATGCGTCTCGTGCCACAAATACCCAGCGTTGCTGTGCGCTGCGCCTCGCCCGATCTGAGCTTGAGGTGAGTACGCATTCCAACTGGTTAAATTATAACAAATAACAAGCGCATTTAAAGCATTTTCAACACATCGATGAGAAAAGACAGCGTGTTAATTTTCAGCTCAAAAGTGACAATCAAATATCAATCATCATTTTTGTTTGATTAACATTTTGCATTCGATTAGATGCCGTGGCACGTGTAATCCCTCCTAAATCCTACCCCTAACTCTTTCTACTCCTCTTCCAATCGAATCGAATCGAATCGAATACTATAATATATCGTGAAATCGCTCGTCGTATGCAAATCCATTTTGAATATTATTGGTATTTAGTTTTGTGTTGTCGTCGTCGTCGTTGTGTGTTGTGTTTTGTTTGTTTTTAACTAACTTCAATATTCTACACACTTGTCAATCTAACTATTTGTCCTGCGTAATCACAGCACATTGCACATGCACACGTACAAACAAATACAGACACATTCGCACACACACGTAGATGAGTAAATACATTTTGAGTTTGTGCATTGGAATTGACTAAAAACTTGCATTAAATCGAATCAACGCACTGGCGACTCTTATTTAATAAATGCACTATTGCAATATTGTATGTAAATTTACATAATTTTAATCAGAATTCATACGTCATGTTGTACAATTATATTTCGCGCTACATTCTGTCAGTCAAATCGAACTGATTAGAGTTTTGGTCATTTAAAGATTATGTTTATTTGTTGTTCCTCGAATCAAACTTCAATTTCCAATAATTTGCATTGCAATTGTAATTAAAGCAGTGTCCAAAACAAACAACAAACTCATTGCCTCAAACTCGGTTTTGTTTAGTTGTGTGGCTACAACAAGATGTGTCATTTTATGTTTTCTTTCAAATGCAAATTGCAACATAAGGCAAGGCAAGGCAAGGCATAAGGCAATCAGGCAAAGCAGCTTCAACAATTGCCTTTGGACATAAATATGCAAATTATGTAGAATCCTTGAGCAGCTCAGCAGTAAATCGATAAACAAAAGGCTTTCAATTTTATTCGTAACAATATTGTTACGGTCTTCTTCCTCTGCTGTTGCTCGTTAGTTCTATACAATTTAATTGAAATGATTTTAATAATTTAAATAGTAAAGTTATTTACATATTTTACAAGTTAATTATTACTTAAAAAAAAATGAGAGAGGCGAAACAATGAAATCAACTTACATTTATAGCATTCCACTGAGTAAATTTGTATGTCAAATATTTTTGCTGCTGCGGTATCTAACTTATTTTCAATTTGTTGTAATTAACTTTTGAGCATTTTCATTGAGCTGGAAAAGTAAGGTGAATGAAATAAGAAGGCGGAAAACTTTTGTGTGTCAAAAATTCTTTGCACAATAAACAACATTCAAATATAGTTCATATGTATGTAGATATTTTTAATATCATTGCCATTCATCTTGTATCTGTTTCTGTGTTTTCTTTTATTTATTTGTGTATGGCCTTTCGTTATGGTTTGCTGCATGCTGCAAATGTCGATGGTTAATAATCTGGGACAAAAATGTCAATTGAATCCCCCACAAAAATATCACACACATTTTCCACACACACACAACCCACAGACATTTTCTCGTTCTCGTTCAAATGCAGTGTGGGAAACATGTCAAATAAAAAATACAAACAGAAAAACATGAATCGAAACTCATGAACTTCACTTTTATTTGGTTAACCAAATCATAATGTTTGTTATGCATATGTCATCAATATAAATATAAATATGTTTATATGCATATATACGTATTACCTCTATATATGGATTGTAATTTATAGTTTACAAGATCAATCGGATTCACGTTCGCTATCCGATTCCTTGGACAATATACCGTCAAATGTCTTTGGGCCCGAGGGAATCGTTACGCGTTTCACCCTGCCGCTCTCCTACGGACGCAAAGAGGCGCGCCAGAAACGACTTGGGTAAAGCAAAAACCAACCAAAAAACACAAAACAAAATTCTAAACTTTATTACAAAACTATAAACAAAAATTTAAACTGCAACTTTTAGCAAAACCCTCAGACAAAAAGTTAAGCTACCAAACACACACTCGAGACAATGTCTAATTAATTTGCCATAAGTCTACTCCGATTTCTTTTAATGTGGTTTTTATTATGTTTGTACGTGTGTGTGCGTATTTATTATTAATTTTGTAATTCATAGTTTTGTTGGCATGGAAGTTGACGCTGTTGCTTTTAGTTTACAAACAATACTTGCCTTTAATTATAACATACACATGCAGAAAATTGAGCTTGACAACAATTTTTGCATTTTATTTAGAAAATATTTTTGCAAATTCTACATATGTGTTATCTGTAGTTTTGTTAAATTTTCTCAGAATATATTTTTTTTCCAATTTAAGCCGAATTTTTTGTATCTATTGTAGAATAGTTTTATTTCATGTGTTAGCTTAGATTTTTGAGTATACCAGTTGTGTTATTTTTACACCCGCTACCCATCGGGTAGAAGGGCATTATAACTTTGTGCCTTCAGGAAATGTATATAGCAGTCAGAAGGAGGCATCATCGACCCCATAATGTAAATATATTCTTGATCAGTGTCTGTCTGACTGTCCGTCTGTCCGTATGAAACACTAGATCTAAAAAAATAGTGGTATAATTTACGATAGCACTTTTAGTGTTAGTGCTAGTGTGTTTTAGAAGTAATTTAAGAAATTTTAAGCTGAAGATCTGGTGTATTTTATACTCAACTTCAACTTTTTAAACCCACTTCCGCCTTCGAAAATTAATAAAAATCGAATAACAAACGTAAGTTTCAAGCTAGAACATACTATACAGTAACAATTATAGTCTTTGGAATACCTGTTAAAAATTGTAGAAGTTATTTAAGAAATACTTTTGTATCGGGAAAATCTGGTATATTTTGCGAAATATGGTATATTTTGAATATTATATTAATATGTACATATATCAAAAAATGTCTATCCCTGGAATATTTTGAGAAGAATTTCGAACTGTTTTCTTCTTATTCAAAATGGGTAGTGAGTATTTCACAGTCGAGCACACTCGACTGTAGCTTTCGTACTTGTTATTGCTGTGTGTTTTAGTGAATACAATATTTATACAAGTTTGTGTTATGTCATGTCCGTCTGCCATGCAAAACAAATCCTTGAGCATTTTGCTAAATCGTATTATCATTGAGTTTTGGCATAAGGAAATGTGAGTTTTATAAACTCCAAACAACTTGATGAGCAAGTGTATTTCATTTTCAGCATATTTTTTTTTTTGCAAAAATTGTTCATTTGAAATATTTGTTATTTGCACAGATTCCGACTATTTTTGCAAGCTTAAATAACAATCCTGGCAAATTTTCTGAGTAGTTTTAAATAGTGAGTTTCTGTTAGATTGGCCAGCAATTGTTTCATTTGGCTTTTGCCTTGCATATTTTGCTTAATTTGTGTTTTGTGCTGCTGTTAAAGTTGTCCAATTTCTAGGCTAAATCAATATCACATTTCTAGGCTTTTCTTTTGTCATTTTTATTTGACAAACAATTTTCTCGTCTGTTTGCATTGTTATGTCCGCGCATTTTATTGTCGTACTTTTTTGCTTGCGCTTTTTTTTTGTGACGGAGCTGGAAATGTTGTAAAATCATTATAAGGACAAGTTTATTTATTTTTCCATACTACGCATTGATGTGTTGATGCCGCCCAGTTACGCCCACAGCACGTCTACCGATTGTCACGCCTGCCTGCCTAACAAAAAAACGAAACGAAACGCAAAAAAAAGCCAACCAAAAATATATATAATAACAAATTTTGTTTGCTCAAATATTTTTTGTGTGCAGGGGTCCGAAGGCAAATGATAAGGGGAAAAAAAAACTGCAAAGAAATTTCGCTTTTAATTGAAATGTGCGTTTTTTAATATTTATAATGTTATTTTAAATGAAATTGCCGGCATGCAGTGTGGTCACAGTAGTAGCCATAAGGAATCTCGTTCTCTTTGCGCTCTTTGCTTATAAATAGAATTATGAGTTTGCCTTGGTCTGAAGAAAGAAGTGAACCAGAAGTTTTTGTCAATTGATGGCAGCGATGTCCTTTACTTTACTTTACTTTTACTCGAATTTAAGTTGCCAAATGACTGTTACTCCAAGGACATTTTTGCGTTTGGCCTTTTGTACACGGGGCATGAGGGCATGATACTAAAATGTGCGACCGTAAATTTTATTTTATAGCTCATCGCCAGATTCCCTAAACGCGGATCGCAGTGACAAGTCGGCAATGGGCAGCGCCTCGCCCCAAGCACTCTACAAACTGGTTGTTCCCCTGCTGCGTTGTGAAGCCATCGATGTGCGGGACGCGGCTGTCAATGCGTTAGGCATGATAAACCACGATGCGCTCAAGTAAGTAGCAGCCACATTTCAAATGTGTACAAGTATCCTTAATGTAATCCTTTTGTATGCCTTCTACCAAGGGATCTGATGGAAGAGCTCGTTGTCTACATACGCGAGGCAGTTGATCGCAAACAGGAGAATATGCGACGACGTCGTCGACGCGACGCACTGCGTCTGCAGGTGGTACGGGTGCTGGAGAAGATTGCCGAGAATGGCACTTTTGGAGTGAGGTAAGCTTACCTGGGTACCTTACCTTTAGGGTAGAAGCGAGCGTAATTTTGAAGATTATTCAAGAAATAATACTGCAATCAGGTCATAGACGCTTTGGCAGTAAATATGGCTTATTTGGTACTCTACCAAACATAATATATCATTCAGTGTATTATTTTTGGTATAGTTTAGGAATATTGTGTGTTTTGATTTTATTTAAAATCTTTGTATTACTGTATCGACATACCAAACAGCGCATTCGGTATATTTGAGTATTTTTTGTATATTAATTTGGTAAATTTTAGGGATATTGCCGAACTGTTTTTATTTTATTTAAGATGGGTGTAGTATTATATCAATATACCAAATATAGTATTCGGTACATTTTATTAGTGTATTAACATGGTATATTTTAAGGATATTATCGCTCTGCTTTGCTTTTATTTTGAATGTAGAGCGGAAATCTCCAAGTCGAGCTCACTCGTCTACAGCTTATTTACTTCTTACTTTTTCATAATTGAAATTCTTTCCCCGTAATAATAAACTCTTTACCCTTTCAGCACTTGCGTTTTGGAGCGCGATACGATGTCGTTGCATCCCACTTTTGTAGAATACATTGAAGGCGCCATGGCATATCTAATGGCCGAAACGGATAAGGATAATCTCAGCATACGTGAGGTCAAGGCGCACTTTTGCAATTTCATACGCAAAATGATTAAGAACTTTTCGCGTAAGTGACAATGAGAATTGTTTTCATCCGCCATCGCAACTCTAATGTCTCTTTTCTCCGTTGTTCTTGCAGTCGAATCGTGTGCCACGCTGTTGTCGCGCGACTTGAAGCGTAATCTATTCAATTTGTTTGCCACTTGGTGTGGCAACTTCTCGAAGCCGCTTAGCATTAGTTCACAGATTGGCCAAACACTCGAGGAGGAGAAACTGCAATTTAGCGCCTTACAGGTGAGTCCATCGTTGCTCCTTTGCATATCAATGTGCTCTCAGCTTATTTTAATGCCTTCCTCTTCTTCGCATCTCGCAGGCTATGTCCGCTTTGCTGTGCTGCGGGCACATCTTCTATACGCCGCATTTGCAGGACGATGGCATCATTTACAAATGGCTGGATTTGCTCTTGACTTCCAAGGATGAAAAGGTAATTGCTTAAAATTTGTGAAAAATTTTACCTTTTTCAATATGCCATAATTTAGACAAAACTATGTGAGATATTCATTTACAATCTTTAATTAGAATTGGATTTAATAAATATTGTAATACGTGGTACATTTTAGAAAAATTTTTTTATTATAGTTCATTTTATATTGGTTTCACAACATTTTATAAATATTTGTAAATGAATTGTGTAGCATTCGTTAATTACTTTAACTGAATTGTATTTCAATATTGTACTTGTAGAGTAATTTCTTTCTTTGCATAGAAATATGTTGTTAATTTTTGCAAATTTATTTAAATGAATTACTTAACACTTCAAAAACATTTTTAAATTATTTGTCCAACATTCTTTGACTACTTTAACTGTTTTTTAACTGATTTTTCATGTTTTTTTTGTAAATACTTCAAACTTCACATTATCAAAATATTTTACTTTTGTTGTCAATTAGTTTCTTAGCATAGAAATATTTTGCTAATATTTTTAATTCTTGTTAAACGGATTACTGAACCCTTTATAACTATTTTAAAATCATATGCTGAACATTTTAAACTGACTTATTTTATTTTAATTTATATTGTTTCTTGTTACTACAAAGAATACAATTTAAATCGATTCTTGTCATTTTATAAATAATCTTTAATTATTGGAATAATATCTTTAAATTTATCTTTCTTTACATTTCATTTCAAATTTATTTTCCAACATTTTAAATTAGTCTTTATTATAATTTATTTTGTATGTAGATTGTGTTTTAATCAATTTTAAATCATTTGCATAACACTCAGCGATTACTTTACCTCTTTTGTAACTTATTTTGCATCATTTTGTCTTGCTTTGTTTAGATTTATCAGCTGGCGCGCGATACAGTTGTTTTGTTGCTGGAATCCAATCCGGATATGGGACAACTGCTCGAGTGGGTAATCGATCGCTGTTATACCTCAACGCCACGCGAGGCAGACGCTTGTTTCCTGGCCCTCGCATCGATCTTCAGTGCCAAGTAAGTGGAATCAATTGCCGGCAGGTATTTACTAATGCTTTAACGCATTAAACTTTGGTCCTGCTTCTCTGGGCCTCTCTCTTTACGTCTTCTTTTCGTTTTCCCAAGAACGTGCACCATTTACAAATAAGCTCATTTACCGCACATCCTGTAGCAGTGTGTGTGTGTGTGTGTGAGAGAGGCTTAAGTACCACCTCACGTGTCTCTTGTGCCGTGTGTGGCGGCGCTTTAAATTTGCAAGCTCAAAGAAGCATTGGCTCTCAGGGTACTCAGACAATATGTGCACAGTGTATGTCTGTTGTGTGCTTACACTTAAATTATTGTGCTTCAATTGTGTTCATTGATGTGAAGTCGCTGCTGCAAATGTGGTTGTTGCTGTTGTTGCTGCCTCTTTGCATTGCCTCTTTCCACTTGCACTTTATTGCTTTAAACTGTTGAATTTTCTTGCATTTCCCTTCTCCAAATGGAGGGTAAATTGTTAAAAAATTCAGAACTGATATTAATTTTCTTTATTGTGTCTGTTTGGCCCTTCAAGCAAATATTTCAAACGCAACATATTGCAATTATTATGTTGCCCCGCTGTTTCGTTTCATGCTAGAAATGTATCAAATAAATTTCATAAGATATATGCGTTATGTGTCTTTGAATCGAAACAAGTCATAACGAGTTTTTCCTGCACTCAAAGTTCATTTTACATGCGACTAAACTAACCCAACTGCGTAGTTTTAACCTACATGCAACATGCAAGCTTCGTGCTTCATAGTGCAATCTATGATATTTGCACTTTTTATGACCTGCATGCTACACATGTGTTTCTCGGAAATAAATTTGTTTTTTATGCCTTAGTGCACAATACAGCTTTAAAGAGTACGCTACATATTTTGATTGATTATTTAATTGTATTCAATACTCCCACTAAGGCGCCTGTGTGACCTTTTCAGTCTTTGGCTTTGAACTTTACTCAAAGCTGGCTAAGCCAGGCAAAAAGCAGTTTCAATTAACAGAGAAAACGTCGCACGTGCCACAACAAATTAGCACACGCACAACAAACTCCTCTTGCCAACCACAAGAAAAAAGAAAATCAGTGTCAATCAACTGGCAATTGTTATAACCTGTCTCGACTACAAAGTGTTGGTCGCGTCTAAGCTGGTTAAGCATTCACTTTAAGGGGGGCGAAGTTGCTCTTTCAGGTATCATCAACAATGTTTTGCATAAAATGTAGCATACTTTTCAGCGCTTTGCATTTTGTATGCAAACTGAAAATCGATTGCCGTGAAAATATGTACATGAAATACATTTGTACATAGATTTATTGTTGCCGCTGTTAACAGCAGCCGAGCTCACAGCTTGTTTGACAGCTGCCTGCCACCTGCCATTTAGCTGTTGCAAAGTCCGTGTGCAATAGCTGTGAATTTCCATGCTGCCTGATTGAACATTATTTGGCAAACTGTTGATTGTTGATTTGATTTGATTTGATGATGGCAGAGCTTTGTTGGATATAAATAACTCGAGCTGCTGCCATGGTTAATGCTGCAAAACCCCAACTCCATTAACTTTGCACTCAACCAACAACCAACGAACCAAAATCCATTAAAAACATTTCTAATTTATGTCTGTACTTTTGTATTCTTTTCTCTCCCTCTCTTTTTCTTTTTTTAGGGAATATCCTTGCGATCATTACACCTCGGTCATCACCGTAACGCTGTTAATGACGGGCTGTCCACGTGTTGAGGTGCATGCCACCGCATTGCAGCTGCTGCAGATATTGGACAAACGTTTCTTTGGCAGCGTCGTTGGCACGCTGCACAGCGACAATGAGAAAGGTAGGAGCTATCCAGCATAATTAAATCGCCACCTATCGCAACTAACCGACTAACAAACTTGAGCAAAACGTTGCTATTAAAGATTCATAACTCAACAAATAGAAACTTGAAACGTTAAACGTTGAAATTTATTTTAAGCAATGAAAACGTTTTCGTTAGGTGAACAAAATTGCTGCAACTCTTAAATTAAATTTAAATAAAATAAGGCAATTGTTTTTTAAATGAATTTGGTTGGTTTAATTGTCACCAATGGTTAGGTTTACTTTGTTCTTGTTCTCATGCGCAGCTTTTGTCTAACTCTCTAATTTTCATACTTGGCTAAGCAATTTTCGAAATTTCCATAATTTGCTTAATTTTTTGCTTCTGCCGTTTTTGCGGATTTTCATTTGCTTTTAATCTGTTTGTACGCTTCTCACACTCACTTCGCTGGCTTATTTTGGATTATTGAATAAATGTGGTACGAGTTTTCGGTGGTTTTTTCTTTCTTTTCTTTTCTTTTCTTATGTGGCAATATATATAATTTGTATTTATGTTCAAGTCTCTCCATACAAGACAGCGTTTTCAGTTGTTCTGCTTGCCATCCATTAAAATCTTCTTTTAAGCAGCTTTTAAGTAAAATTTTGAGCTCGTATAAAATTCTCAACTTGAGCTCAGCCGCAGATCCACTAAAGCAGAGTGTGTCTGTGTATGTGTGTGTGTTTATGTGTGGCAATTTGATTGAATTGAATTGAATTCTTTTTGCATGTTCCTCGTTCGCTTCGCTTTGCTCTGACTGTTGTTAGAAATCGCTGGGGAATTCGAGTTCAGACGCATTCCTGTGGCGGCATCCTCTGTGCATAATTTCATGGCAATTTGTTATGCACAATGCTCGCTGGGCCATTAATGTTTATATTCCTGTAAATTGCTGGCCAATATGCCACAGAGCAGCAATGCAAAAAGACAAAGCAAATCGGAAACAAATGAAAAGTTTCATTTGCTGAGTGGTTGACTATGAAATATCCTAACTAAAAAATGCTGTATAAGGAATTTCTTCGAATTGAGTTTTGATTACTCTATTGGAAAAAGTCTTGAATAAAGTAAAAGTGATTTAATAAAGTTAATTTTTAAGTACTATTGAAATCATTTATATATATCATTTGTTGCTTTGTCTGACAATCTGGTATATAGCGTATTCTATGGTATATTTTGATATCGATATACCAAATATTGCCTTTGGTATATTTTAATATTTTTTTTGTAAATTAATATGGTATTTTTCATATACGTCGGGTATCTCCCTGTCGATTATAGCATTCTTACTTGTTTTTAAATATTTTTATTTAATTTATTTTATAGTAAAATGATTTTCATTTACACAAAATTTCAATTTGAATTGTTATTTAAGAATTTAATTGAAATATATTTCATTCTTTTGTTAAATGTTTACTACCCATCCAAATTGAATTTTCTACGCAAATTAGTTTTCTTTGATTTTATTTGGAGTATTTATAATTCCAAAATGTGTATGCGGGTCAAGTAGGATGTCAGAAATTAACGCTAATTCATTAAGGCAATTAAGAAAGTACTCAGCTAATGCGCCTAGACACGTTGCCTCTAGCTTCCTACTTAAATAGCTATATTTATTTTTATTCACTGTAGTCGTTGTTTTTTTGGTTGTTGTAATGTGAGAATTTAGGGATTGTAAGCAACAAGTTGTATGTTTTTATAGGCGTAAAATTGAGAGACTTTCTGTGTGTTTTTGTGATTGTTATTGTTGCTCGTTGCTGGTTCCTGGTTGCTCGTTGTTTTCGGCTGTTTGTCCTAAAGTTGAGCTTTAAACTGGCCCAATTCGGATCGTTGTGGCTTATAAGCCAACGCGCTGCCTGCACTTGACAAGCTTTGTGCTGACCTTTTCCCGTGCACCTAAGCAGCTTAACTTTTGTTTTTCTTCTTGTTGTTGTTGTTATTGTTGTTGTATTATGGCCATTGGGCAAATTGTCCAGGTGGGTGGCTTAGTGCTTGTACTTTTGGCCAGCTTAAGGGAATGTTGCAGGTTGGCTTGCCTCCACTTGACCAAATGGAAATCGTTTAATGGGCTCATTTCTGCCATAGATCCCTGACTCCCTAAATTCCTCAATCCACATCAAAATTGTTATGAAATCGAGCGATGTAAGTTTCCTTTATTTTTAGCTTAATTAGAAACTTTCTTTGGGCTGTTATTTTCACCTATTTCCCCCTCCCCAAAATCAAAATTCATTTTGCGTGAACATAACTAACATTTATTACGATCCAATTAAAATAGACTTAATTTGTGTTTTTTTTTTTTGGTTTTGCTATTTTGATTATACAATATATCCATTAAGAGTTTAGCATATTGTGGTTAATATTGTTGTGACTATTGCATTTTGATTTATAACGAATTCAATTATCGCATTGTCAATTAAGCATCATTTAAAACATAATTAGTTTAATGTTAATGCGCACATACACATAAATGAAGGGGTAAGAAAAATATATATGCATACATACATCCATATGCATATATTAATACCACAGAGATAACACCACGAATTGCCGTCGGCGCTTTTAAAGTTTTACTCAAATTTGGTTCAGAGTGTAAACAAATTCATACCCAAAGCGTTTATTTTGTTAATTTATTTCGGTCTCTATAATTGTGTCACGATATGGGTATGGGTGCTTATAGAATAGATGGGCGCTTGCTTAACATCGGCAAAATCAATATATAAATTTTTCTTTGAATGTCAAATTCGAATTGCATAAAGTATTCATAAATAGTGAAAGGTTTTTTTGAAAACAACAAATATAATCTCCTAGATATTTTCATTTGCGTACAGTATATTTTAAATGTAGTAGTAATACTGCCACATATATAATTCGGTGTATTTTAGTATTTTTCTTTTTCAAATTCGGTAGCGTATATTTCTTGTTTTTAGTTGCATTCTAAGCTTTGCAACTAATATTCCCGATGTTATCTTGCATATAAAAAAAGCTCTATTTGGTAATTGAAATTTACAATTTTCCTTGTTTCTTTTACGAGTAAAATCAATTTAAGCTGAAGTTCTTCTACATTTTTTATAAAGCGTTTCTACGCTTTTGTTTTTTCGTTTTACGTTTACGTTTTATTCTTTGCTCATTTTTTTTCTTTTTAGTTTTCTTTGGCTTTAGCAACATCACAAACAGATTTTTCTTTCGTTTTCTTTTTTTTATGCTTTAATTTACGAATAGCTATGATATCCTTTTGCATTTTGTGCAAATCATATAATTAAAATCCGAACACCTTAGGGTATTCTCTGCTTTGCTTGTCTCGCGCTGCATTTGTGTTTCGTGCAATTTTCTGGAGGTGTTTTCGTGAGTCTGCTTCACTTAAGTGGATGCAACTCATGCATCTCATTCCAGCAGTGTTGTGTCATCATGCGTCGCCTGGTTGAGGTGCCGGTGTTGCGGCAATATTCCGAGACTGTCAAAGAAAGCAAAATAATACGTTGTAAATTAAGTGAAAAACTGTTTGCGAAAAATGTGTGTGTGTTTGTGTGTGTTTACGATGAGTTTATAAATTATCGTCACAACAAGAGAGCGTAAAAAGTAAAAGAGAACTCATTAAAAGGCGTTGGTATTTGTGGCCTGTCGTTTGCCAGTGCAAAAACTTGATTGACGTCAGGCCAAGACAGGAGCAAAAGGAGCCATATCCCTTTCCACTATAGAACTCACGCTTTTCCACCTCCCACAATGTATTGCTTAACAATGTGGTTGAGTTTCGAGTGGGCGTGCTATAAATTTACCAGACGCTTGTTTTGGAATTCCACTTTCAAAAGTCAAAAGGAACATGAAATTCTTGTCTTCTTTGGGTAAAAAAAAGTTAGATACATTATTATTAACAAGTGAGAAAGCTATAATTGAGTTTGTTCGACTGTGATATACCCGCTACTTATTTGAAATAAAAGTGAAACAGTGTGGTATTTTTGTTAAAATATACCAAATTAATATACCACAAAAATACTGAAATGTACCACAGGTTATAATTGGTATATAAATAAACGTAGTAAGAAGTTACATATAATACCCTTCTACCCTTGGTTACCACAATAATATTAAACAAGTAAGAAAACTACAGTCGAGTGTACTCGACTGTAAGATACCCGCTACCCATTTTGAATAAAAGAAATATATTTTGCGGTATTTTTCTCAAAATATACCGATTATACTGCAAAAATACTAAAAATATACCAAATGGTATATTTGGTATATCGATATAGTACCGCATTCAAAATATACCATAGACGGCACAATATACAGACGGACAGACACACAGACGGACAGACGGACATGGCTAGATCGTCTCGGCTGTTGACGCTGATCAAGAATATATATACTTTATAGGGTCGGAGATGCCTCGTTCTACCTGTTACATACATTTCCTGCCGGCACAAAGTTATAATACCCTTCTACCCTATGGGTAGCGGGTATAAATATACCATAGGTATATTGATATAACACCACATTTTAAATATACCATAGAGTACAAAATATACCAGATTGTCAGTCAAAGTTGCTAAGATATACGCCCTTCTACCCTATGGGGTGCGGGATTTAATACAAAATGTTTGGAACGAAAAACGAGATTTAACCATAATTATGTATTAGTTAATTGGCGCACAATCGTGTGCATTTAGCCTAATGACGGCTAATAATCCTGTGTTCATAATTTAGCATATTTACATTTTTATTACGCTTGGAGTCATAATTTAGCATATTTAACATTTCCGTTGCCATTGAATTTGTGCACAACACTTTTGACCTTTTCTATCCTATTATTTTTTTTTTTAATTTGAAGTCGTTTATTCACCTGGTCGACGACCGCGATTTCAATTTAGATTTGTCCAGCAGGGGCAACTCCTAATTTTACTACCATTTCTTTTTCGCTTTATGTGAATTTGTTTGTAAAAAGTTTTTTTTTTTTGTCAAAGGACATTTTGCTTATCTGCGCATTGCAGATGACTGAGGCTATAATTTTTGGTCTATTCTCGGTTTTTGCGTTTCAATACGAAATTTACATTTGTGTGCAGCCAGCAACAGCCACAACAACAACAAGAACTACAGCAATTGCCAGCATTTACGACCGGCATTTCAAGCGTTAGTTTTGAGCGTCACTCAACATGAAAAATGTTTGCAAATTAGAGGGCGTGGTCGCCTCTGTGTGTGTGTTATGACAACTCACGATGAGGGCACATTTTGTGCGGGGGGGGGGGGAGAAAAGTAATTTCGGTGATTTCGATTTTCAATCAGTTGCGCTATTGTTTGATAATTTTCACTGATGTTTTGTTGATTTAATCCCAATTTTAATTCGGATTTTAAATGCCAACTTTCATAATTTTAATTGTGTGTTTTTCAAAACATATTTTGAAGCGGATACTTTTATTCCATTTTCACCATATTGTGTTTCCAAGCCAATCTGTGCCAATCAATCATGCATATGCCATTCACACACAGACACACACCCATTTTAATGAAATTTGATAAACAACTGTGAAATCGTGTGTTGGCCTGGGTGTGTTTCTGTTTGAAGTTTTCCACATATTTTGTGTTAATACCCTAGCTATATGTAGGTAAAGTAGAGGAATATGCAACGCAGAAAGAGATTAACAACTGAAATAAATGTGAAAATATGAAAAATGCCTTATGCCTATAAAAACTTTATGGAATGCTACTTTAAATTTGTATTGGCTAACCACAAATTTGTAGTTTAAATTTGCAAGCATATTTGGGTTTCGATAAGCAGAAGAAGAAATAAAAAATAGCACTGATTACTGGATTTGTTTTTCTGCAGTGAATTGTTGCCGCTGCTTGAACCGATGACAAAAACAGCAGCGTTCCGAATGAAAATTGTCGGTAATTTTCACTGAGATTGGGTTGATTTTAAAATGCAAAAAGGGTTCGCTTTGACCCGTCGCGAACCAAAAAGCCTGGCCAGCGGCAGTTTTTGCGCTGTCTGCTTTAATTAATTTATTAAAAACCAATTTGAATTAACTGCGTTACGTTGCGTTGGTGTTTTAAAGTGTTGCCGACTCAAATATCTTTAGTTGGCTGTGGAATGAAATCATCATCATCATCACCATCGTCGTGAGCTGGAGTGATGATGTCATTAGCTGCATAAATCAAAACGTTGAGATTTGGCAAGAATTGAATTTGAATTCATTTGACAAGCTGCCCTATTCATTGAGATATATAAGAGTCACAGTTACTATATATACATCAATGTGTCTGAGTGTGGGTAGAGATTAATGATAACAGAGCTTGCGTCAGCATTTGCTGTGAGTGTCCTGCGAATATCCCAAGTGAATTATTAACTAAATTATACAGACGCAACAAACAACAAAGGGGCCAAAATTGTTGTTGTTGGCAAGCAAAAAGGAAAAAAAATCATAGAGAGAGTGAAAGAAAAGTCACAGCAAAAGTGCGACTAAGTGCCAAGCCCGCAAGCTAATTTATAAGCACAGTTATCTGAGTCTATAGTTGCTCTGGCACCTACAGTTGCTTTAATGGCCAAACAGATGCCCAGAGGACTGACGGCAAAAACATTGATTGACTTGGATGTGGCGCAAAATTGCCGTCACGATGTGTGTGTGTGATGCGTGATGTGAGCTGCTCTAGGCGAAACGTAATGAATGAGCGAGCGCTGAGTGCTCTACGCATAAATTGCATGCAGCGCACGTTTTACACGGCGTATGAGCAATACGCACGAAAAAAGTGCTTCAGTATGCGCAACGTGTGCGGAAAACTATATGCTACTACACTATACTTTACCCAATCAAAGAACTGTGATTAACTCATGCACGATTGAAATTTTCACACGTTTGAAATGCAAAACTTGAATGAAATTTGCCAGGAAATTGTCGAAATTCGAGACGTGCGGCGCGTGTGTCTGCAGCTAAATAGCGACTGCGATTGTGCTCGGCTTCTGATAATTAGATTCGGAATCATTTTAAAAAACGTTAAAATTAATGAGGGTCAAAGGCTGTGTGTGCTTGTCGGCTACTCGTAATTCAAAACCAACGCTGCACCTACGCGCGAGTCACCAGCAATTAACGCTAAAATCAGTTAATGAATTTGCCTACATCAAATCGATTAGTGCCCATTTTCAAAGAACATTTTCTACCTCGACCAGCCAAATCTAAAGGCCAGATCTTTCTATACTAGATAGCTATGTAGTCAGTTTTGTTTTAAAGCAATACACAAAGGACCTTCATGTAAACTTCACTCTTAATTTTGCACAAACTGTGCAGTCGTGTTTGCTTATTGCATGTGTGAAATGTATGTTAAGAGCCATGATGTGACTCTTGACGTTGTGATTCATGAATTTACCTTGTGTAAATGGATATTAGCTGCATTGTAAGTTTTCACACAAGCTCTGAAGAGAACTGTATTCGCATGTTTATCGTCTGCCAATCTCAGTGTCATTTCAACCGGATGTTGCACAGACAAGTTATTGTGGAAAACGGTTCCATTAAATGCAGAGCACGGCAAAAGCCGGATGACACCAGCTGTCGCTCGCAGCTTCCGTTGAAAATGCAAAGATCGGTATTTATAGGGCAACTGATGGTCGAGTTAACTCATGCGCAAAATATATCATTACTTATTCGTCATATTCAAAAGTTACAAAGGTGTTATAACTTAGTGAAAAGGTATCTGAGAAAAGGTATTTACGATATTAGTAGCTTTCATTTGCAATAATAAAACCAAGTTCATCTGTCATCTAAACACTTTTGGCAACCTCTTATCCAGTCCAATTTTTGTCATACATAATAATAATCACATTTGTGAGGGTTCGAAGATGACATAATAAATAATATGAATAATATATGATTGTTATTGTATGTTAAGCACTTTCTACCTTAACTTGGTAGACAATTTCGTATATTTTGTACTCTTTGGTATATTTGGAATGTAGTAATATATACTAAATTTAGTATTTGATAACTTTTTATATTTATATTATTTGGTATATTTGGATATACTAAATATAGTAATGGGGATATTCAATTTTTGTTGGTATATTTATTAGTATTTGGAATATTTAATATATTTTTATATATTTATTTAGTATATTTTAAAAAAATACCATTTTGGATGGCTAATGGGTATCTCAAAGTCACGCACACATTCGACAGTAGTTTTCTCACTTGTTTATAAATCCTTGAGAGCTCAATGTCAGCACTTGGTAACTGGTTAAACAGTAACTGCAACGCCAACTGCGATGACAACGACACTTGTGCTGTCACAGTAAGCTTTATTGCAGTCGCCGGCTGTGTGTAATGCTTAAGCTGAAGATAACCAGGATAGCAAGCAGTCGTTATTCGCAATACTGCAAGGCTTTCGCTCTTGTGCTTATTTACTTAAAAGGCAAAAAGCAAAAAAGTGAAAAAAAGCGAAGGCGTCCCTTCGGGAAAGCACAGAATTTTTTAATAATTCTTGTGTTGGGCTGTGACAATGGCAACGCTAATTTCATTTGATGTAATCGTTGCTGCTCGTGGGTTGTGAAGCACACTCGTATCACACCTCTTGTTTAAACAGTCTGTCAATATTTGCATGAAATACACACGAAGGTTCTTACTGTTTTGATCCTTTTAACCTCGACGGGATAACGAGACAGGCAGAAATGCAGACAGACAGACTCAACCGGAGGCTCAACCATCTCTTGGCCATCGTCATCGTCATCATCATCGCGTTTACCATTCACCATTTACTTTAATTTGATTTACATTACATATTTGCTGCGCACTTGCACTTCGTTTCACATGCTCACGACGTCGACGAAATGAGCAACATTTTTCGCCCTTTTTTTTGCAAGCTATCCCTTTTATCTTTTTTACAGCTCAATCTGAAATCAAATTGCCAGGCTCAATATACATATTTAATTGAAAATCACCGTCGTACTCAAATTGCATAAATAAAATATGTGCTACCCTCAAAAGTATGCTATAAAAACGCGCTCACTAACTTTAATTAGCCAAATGGATGGGATGAGAGATGTTCATAGCATTAGTATTCATAGTTTTGCCAATAATTCTGAAGACGAAAATAGACTCGACTAATTAATTGAGCAGAAGACTTGACAAAACTTTTATTGAACAAGTTTCGCATAGTTCAGCAACAAACTACAAGTTGAAAATTCCTTGAATTAATTGTACTCAAAGTTGGTTAACATCTTTGTATATTCTTTTTCTATATAGTCTTATAATTTATCTATATATTTTGTATGCTTTTCTTTTGCTAGTTATTTGCTAAAAACAATTGTATATGCATAAATATACAATATATTGTATTTCTTTAGCTAGATACGTTTTCTAAAAACAATGCTCGCATATAAATAGCCAAGTGAATCCTTTCAGTCAATAATTGTGGAGACAACAACTTGTTGCCATAAATCATTGGCCTTGGCTTCAGTCTGAAATTACATAATTAGTAAACACCGCAAATGCTATTTAGGGAACTTGAGGTGCCCAACCTTTGTGAGCTTATGCACATAATATAATAAGCGTTTTACTCGTAACAGAATAGATATGCGGAAACAACTGTCAGCAACAGCCGGCTGATGGTTGACGCAATAGAAAATCCTACAAGACGTTTGCAAGGTATTCCTGCATAATTTTTGCCCCTTTTCAGTGTTAAAGCACTTGATTGTAATTTCTGTGAATTTGCATAACAGCTGAATGCTGAAGCAATTTGTTAAGTGTTTTGCGTATTTTCCCCAAAAATTTGTTTTCACTTTCTTTCTTACCTGTCACTTGAGTGATGCCTTCACGTTGAGCCGATGAGACTCGTCGGAAAATGCTGAGCACCGCTTTGCTGTGAGAAAATGCGTAATGGTAATTACAGTAAGAAGAATTACGTATTCAAATATGCCTTGAAAATACAAATATACCCTGTAAATTGTGTAACAACATACGAAAGTAATTAGATAAATTCAACGAAGTCAAATGACTTCCTAATTAATTTGCTATAAATGGAATGCACAGCTCTTACACCTACACATTTTACAGGGTATTATTGCAGACAAGCAAAGCACACAATTTATTGGCATGATATATTTGGCTACTTACCGAAAATTTTGTCCGCTCACGCAATAAAGCACAAAATTGATGCCAAAATTTGTTATGAAGAACGCATTGAAAATATACTGTAGAACAATTGTTGTATTCTGTGTCTTGGCTGTTTGTGTCTGTTGACGGAAGAGAGAGAGAGAGAGAAAATTGTGGAGTATGAAAGGAAAATTGTCATTAGATGCGCTTCAAAGCAATTGAAATATGTGTTTTTTGTTTTGTCATCCATCCATCCATATGCTCATAAGGCTGCTCCATCATATGTTCTATTTTTGGAAATTTATGCTAAAGATGAAACTGATGACGCGTACTTTAAAAATTACGCAAGGTATTTTCGCTTTGATATCACATTATGAGCGATAATCATTTCCAATGAATTGCTAATTGCAATTGATGTTTCAGTATTTAGGCACATCTATATATTGATTGACCTGACCTGAACTGTTCTGTGCTGTTCTGTTTTGCTCTGTTCCCCGGACACGTGTCTGAAGGTTTTGACCTGTTGAGCTTCTCTATGTATGTATGTTAGCACACATTTCCAGGCTGTTGCCCAGTCGAAAGCTTTCCGCTCAATTAATTTTGTGTCGCAATCAATGTTCAAGTTAGTCGCATGTTTATGCATACTCTACTATGTATGAGTTTACGATGTGATTTTTTTTCGGGAGGGTGGAAAACAATTTTCTATTCATTCGTTCGCTCAGCTGTCAGCATCCTGACATTCACATCAAAATACAGTTACCCATCCAAGGAAGGAAAAACTGGAAGCATTTGACGTGTTTTACATATAAAATAGAGAAAAGACAGGACAAAAGGACTACTGCTGAATTTTTGTCGTTGTTACGTTCGTTCTCTCGTGTGTGACGATAAATTCCGTTGCGTTTTCTCATTTTCTTCACATCACGAGTTGACAGGGCCATTTCAGCAAGTTGGCAGCCCAAGCTTCGAAAAAAATAGGCCAGTTTTCAACTTTATTGAGTTTTTTGACTTTAAGCCCCCTGCGAATTTAAGGTCTTGACAACTAACCCCTTAAAAACAGTAAGATTATCGAGCAGGTCCCTCGACTACATAAAATGCATATCCTTTGTCCTTGACACCGTCGCCTGTGCAAATGACAACCTGTTAAAATGATATTTATGTAATTAAATGTTGTAAAAGTGTCGTAAAGGATTCCCCTTGTTTTTTGTTTGGTTTTTTGGAAATGTTGGCATTTTAACGATGCAAAGGTGCCCAAAGTACACAAACTAATTAAAGCCTCAGCAGAACAACACTCGATAGTCATTCCTCAGCGCTTTGATTAATGTGCCGTAACAGCAATGCTGACTTGAAGATTCTCTGCAAACAACAGTTTTTAAATGGAAATAAATACTTTAAATTATATAAATCCTAACTGTTGAAACTCAGTTTGAATTTAAATGAAGAAAGGATTTTTTTTAAGTTACATCCTGTAATGGATTCGCTTTGAATCTAGCTGCTGTTTCTATCTTCTCTGCAATCAGCAGTTCCTAATGGAAATGAAGTACCGAAACACCAAATTAAAGAGTTGAAGAGTTGATTTCATTTAAATTAACAACTCCAACTGATGTTCTCTAGCTGTTTCTGTCTTTATGATTCTGTACAATAAGCAGTTTCTTAATGGAAATGAAGTACCAAAACACTAAATTAAAGAGTTTAATAGTAGATTGAATTTAAATTAAAAACTCATACTGCTATACTCTTGTTTGATTGAGTGAGCCTTAAAAGTTATACCATGTAATGAACTATTATCTGATTGAATCTTTCGCTAGAGAAGTCAACAATCTAGCTGCTGTTTCTGTCATAACTTTCAGTTACAGATAAGTCTGAAGAGAGCCCTAAACTATTTTGTCTTGACTTGAACCTATGTCAACTTTGCTGGGGCCATCAACGTTGACTGACAGACGACGCACTTCAACTCAGTCGACGAATTAGCGGCAAGTTCATAGCCCACAAAAACCTCACCCGCTGAATGATATGTTAATGTTAATGTGTGCTGCATTTTTCTCAGACTCAGTCTTGATGTGGTTTTCATGGAAAATACGAAATAAATAGTTCTTTTTTCTATCTGTCTGGCATTGTCACTTTGATGTAGAAATGGCAATGGTTGAATTTGATTTGCCAGTTGCAGTTGGCATCTGCAAATGTTGTTAATTAGCAGCAGATGGCTAAACAATAAACAGAAAACTTTGTCTATTTTGCTGTAGTTTAATGAACAGTGTGTGACAGCGTGATGTGTTTGTTGTCTGTTGTTTTTCCTGGTCAGTGCTGTGGCTATCTTAATAATCAGAACTTTAATTAAACAAAACAATGAAGCGACACGTGGAGCGATCGTAATTTGATGCGATTTTCAGGGTAATGCTGCCGCCTACTTGACGTATACGTAATTTGGAGTGACTATTTTTAAGTAGTTAGGCAATCACTCACCTCCCAGTAGGTTTCGATGCGAAGCAAACAGCTCGGTAAATTTAGACACACAAAAACGGTCGACACAATGAGCAGCATCTTGGTAACCTTCAATTGTGACGAGTTTTGCACCTTGCGGCGTCCTGTAAATAAATCAACGCTGAATTCAGTGTTTTGGCATATTAAAGTTAGTGTTATGAGTTGGATGATATTTCTGCGAAAGTTTGAGAAATGTTTTAAGTAGTTTTTCTTTATATTTTCACGCAGCTTTTAACTTTATCAAATGCGACGACAAAGTTTGGCGTTAAGTAGCAGCTAATTGTTGGTATTAGTATGCACGAAAAAGTTTGCAGCAAAGGGCTTAAGCGCAAAGTTGCTGTCAACTAACGCGTATGTCAATTGGCCAGAAGTTAATGCACACACAAGTTTATATCATATATAGAGCTCACCTGGTTTCTGTGTTATCTCGCAATGATGCTGCGAGTTTGCTGCCTCAAGTTGATGTTGTTGTTGATGTTGATGTTGTTGCTGCTGCTGCTGCTCCGTTTGTCGTGTCACACTATGCTGTCCGCTTGGATGTGTGCCAGTTGACTTTTGACGCTTCAGCGATGCCGTAATGCGATACGACGACGATGATGCTGTACCACCTCCACCTCCAGATGCAGTTGTCGTCGAGTTTGTTGGCATATTAGTCATCTGTGGTTTCCTGTGAAAACAAAACAAACTTCCAGTAGGTGCCACAAACTTGTAAATAATGCACAGCACAGCACAGCACAGAACAGCGTAGCGAAAGTACCGCAAAAAGTAATTAACATCGCGCATTGGCAAAAAGTTCTACTCACATCTTATGCATTGTTAATGTGCGTCGCACTGTTGCAAATTTCCAAACCGTACAACCGGTGCATGTATTGAGCACCGTGATGGTGGTAAACGGCACCGCATAAACAACAATCGAGTCCCAGTAGTTGAAGAGCGCCAGTTGTTCCTGCAAAACGATGTTAAAGACACTCTCGCATTCAGTTCAGTTTATCGTCTGCTGCACTCTGATTCGATTAATGTGTGTGCGTGTTGTGTGCTGACCAACGAGACGTATACGTAACACAGTTATGGGTAAATTCGATTGCCCACGGGCCAGCTAAAAGCTAACAACCGATACCCCAATTGTGTGCTCGAAAAACGTTTAAAGCAATTAAATTCATGCAACCCGAAAAAAAGTGTAGGAAGAGAAACCTTCGATTTGTGGAGTAAAGCTAAAAGGATTTGCTGTATGCAGAAAGGCTATTGAAAAAAACGAACCACGATAATGCCCAGTGGACCTCAAAAAAAAAAGGAAGAGAGCTACAGTAGAGTGTGCTCGATTGTGAGATACCCGCTACCCATTTTCAATAAAAGCAAACTATGCGGTATTATACTAAAAATATACCGAATCAATATACCAAAAAATATTAAAATATACCGAAGGTTATAATAGCTATACATAATAAAAACAAAACAATGCGGTATCATTATGTACAGAAAAGTACTAAAATATACCGAATTCTATAATGTAATATCGATATACCATGTATGAATGTAGAATTCAAAATATACCATAGAGTACAAAATATACCAAATTGACAATCATAGCAACTTTTATAAAATATAATATATACTTATATACATATGTACTATATATTAGTATATAGTATATATTTTATACTCTTACTCTAAACTTCAAATTTTGTCCTTGCATTGTGGTCGATTTATAAAACCAACTTCAACTGAATGCATCACTAAAAAATTCACTATTTCTGTTTGTGACAGACAATTTCCGCTTATCACTAAGTTAGAATAACCTTTTACCCGAGTATAAAAATGGTGTAAAGACAGACAGAGCGAAAAGGCAGTTGCCTTAGATATTCAGTAGTGAATATAAATGCACAAAAGTGCCTTTTTGTCGACATGATTAATGCATGCATATAAATATATGCTGATGTGAAGGATACTTTTGCGTCTATCAAATCCTTTTCTCTCTCTCTTGGCACTGACTTTTGCTATTTGTTTTAAGCTTTAGCTATTTGCACATCGTGGTGTTGTTAATCCAAGCTGAAAGCTAATTTCCAGTTTCTTTTTTTCTACGCCCCCCTAGAGTTTTTGCTCTTGCTAACATTTTTTCTGGGTAATGTTAAGAAAAAAAAAAAGAATATAGTATTATGTATTATTTTCCACCGTTTCGTTTTAATTCGTATAATAGTTTTAAAAAAACCAACGCAATAATTCACGAACATCTGCCACTTGAATTGAGATGCTGCTTGTTGGTCGTTGGCTTTATTATTTTTTATACCGCAGATGCTGGGTGTGTATTGCGTATTTATCACCCACTTACAGACGATTTCGGGATTATTTTCCACAGGCGCGCAGTGCTAATTGAATTGCGAAATTAAATTGCGGTGGTCCTTAAACTGCCTTTAAATGTGAAGAAATTGCAGTTAATTAGCAATTCCAGCTGGCAGCTGTCTGAGTTTCATCTTACAAATTTCCATTTCAATGATATAAATAAATAAAATTCATTTCTAATGCCAGAGATAGAGAATAAAGATGCGCAATTTTGTTTACTATATTTTTAGTTTAATGTCTGTGCAATTTTGGGCATAGTTAAGCTGACTTAAATGACTTTCGTTTAATCGACATTTGTCGGATTTATGACTCTGACCGCATTTGATTGCTTGAGGGAAATCTATCCGACTAAAGAGTCAGTCAATCAATTAGAGGCGAGCTGGTAGGTTGTTGTTTTAGTCTCTCAGAATTGTTGTCTCGTAAAGATCAAGAAAATTCAATTTAATTTCGATTTTTCGCTTTCAACGTGTATTTATCTATATTTTGTGGTTGCTTGATTGCTTTTTTTTTTGAGTTTTCAGTTGGCCATGTCGAGTGGATTTGAAGCCTAATAGGTCGTAAAATTTCAATCAATGGTAGTTTGTTGCTGTGCTGCTGCTGCTGCTGCTGCCATTGTGAGCAGTTCGAAATTGGATTTGATGAGAAATGAGAAAAGTTGCAGCACACACAACTGATGGGCATGTGCAGCACATAATCATCACATATTCAATTATTAGACTCGAGTCTTGATTATGTTGCCAATGTTTGAGTTGCCTTCGCACGAGGCGTCAAATTGCAATTGCATAACAAATTTGTTTTAAAGCCCTCACCCACACACAATCTTCACAGTTCAACAAGTCGGTCAACATGATGTACAGCTCTGACAAATTTAACAGCTCTCTGTCTGTCAGTCTGTCTGTCTGTCTTGTAGGCATTTGATGATGCGTTTTGCAGACGTCAGAATGGATTTGCCGCATTCCTTTGCGCTCTCGATTTCAATTTGTTTTCTGCAGCTGCCCCTCAGGCACTTTCATCTGCGACCCCATCTCTCCTTTTATGACAGTCTATTAAGCACTGCTGCTGTTGTGTCCAGCTGCTGCTGTGAGAATGCTGACAATGTGCGTGTCGACACTGTGAATAGCTTCAATTTTAATCCAACTCAGTCATGGCCTATAATAATCTTAACTCAGTGCTGAACCTTGTCTTTCGCACATAATTGGATGTTTCGAGTGCGACGTGCATAATTTCCAACCAGACAAAATGATTACGAATTCGAATCTTAAAAGAAGCCACACAGCCGTCATTGTAGGAAAGAGAGAGAGAGAGAGAGAGTTAAAAGCTAAGGCGCCAATCTAGTTGTAATAATTTATTTAATTTCTAAAATGGAGTAAACTCAATCCGCACAAATTATTGCGAGACTTTTGTGGCTTTATTTAGCTTTCAAGTTCACTTTTAAAAGTAACTCACAAATTTAATTGCGCTGAAACATATTGCGTTTAATCATTTTAGCCGAAGTAGGAGAAACTTAAAAAAAAAACTAATTAGGCTTAATTTATGCAATTACTCGTTCCATTAAAGTTTAAAGACTGTTTGCACTAAGCTCATTTGATCTAAAATCAATTTAGCTATCTAGTTCATTATGCAATTTCTTATGACACTGCTTCAATTGAGGAAAGTTCAGTTGCTATAAACTTAAAAATGCTTTAAGCTTGTTTGAACTAAAATTAATTTAGTCAACCAATTAGTTAAGTATGCAAAATTGGCTGCAGTTTTTATGGCGCTGGTTTAATCGAGAGAAGTTCATGTTGACACTAGCATTCGACTTTTCTTTCATAAGTACTTTTCTCACTGTATATTTTAGTTCACAAACGCAAAATTTCCATGCCTAAATTTAGTGAAGTTCATTTCACAAACTTTACTTTTATAAGTACTTTTCTCACTGTGTAGTTTTTTTCAACTTACAAAACTAAACTAGAAATGGCTTTATGATTATTTGATCTGAAATTAAATATGCAAAATTTGCATCAATTTTTCTGTCACTTTAATTAAGTGAACTTCACTTTATAAACTCCTCGTTCATTCGCATTTTTCTCACTGTGTAGTTCAGATTACATAAGACATACACAGCTAATGCGGTAATTGAAACATGTTAATGGACTACCGAATTTTTTCTAATTCAATATTCTCATGTCTTCCTCTGGTAGAGATACTAAGCTAGATTATTTGTGGGGATAATTTCTATGGAAGCGAATGTGTTTGTGTTTGTCTGTGGCATTCATTTACTTTGCACCTAGCTCAAGGATGTGTGCATGGCATGTGAAATGTTGCTTGTTGAAAATTATTGACAAAAAAAATAAAGAGAGACGAAAATGTATCAACAGCTTTTCAATATTGTTTACCGTTAGTCGAACTGAATGTCAATAGCGGGGCCAAAAGAGCCCACGCTCTCAACCTCAAATAATTTGCAACAATGTGTGGCAACCGAAACGCCCATTCGTTGATACGGTAAATATGGGCACATCACTCATACGACACGTTCACCATCAGCAAATGCCAATGTTTGTGTATTCAATTTTCCTCAACGTACATATTTTTGTTGTGTCTTTTATTTTTTTTTTTCGAAACGCTGCTGATTGAATTCGATTGCCTCCAGACGTACTTGAAAGCGAGATGGACGAGTAGAAAAATGAAGAACAACTTTCTTTTTTTTTTTTGGTAGGTGCTCTATCATGTTTGTGCTGGGTGCCGCCTTGTTTCCACTTCACGCTTTGCTTGCGCGCTTTTGCCAATTTGGCTAATAGAGGCGACTACGCCAAAGACTGTGTCTTCCTTTTCGTTTTTTTTTTTTTGTGGCTGGACAGGTGTGCGAACGATCTTTTGTGCGATTTGTTTGACTTGCATTGTCTGTGTGAAATTAGCATTGAATTTCCAATTCCAAGCGGCAAATGAGAGAGCGTTCGCTATGCAAACAGAAATTCGAGATTTATCGCGCCCGCATTGTCGGGGAAATTGTCGCGGCGCCACAATAATTTTTTCGCCAATGAAACGGGACACACCCAAAAAAGAAATGCGTGTTGACAAAGTTGTTAGAAGCCGAAGGGAGACAGAGAAGGAAGAAGAGTATCCATTCATTCGATAGCATCGGAGAAGTAGGTGCGTTGTCCTTGCCACGCTTTCTATTGTTAGGTTGTTGTCGTCTTTTTATACCCGCTACCCATATGGGAGAAGGGTATTATAACTTGCGGGAATTGTATGTAACAGGGAAAAGTAGGCATCTCCGACCTTATAAAGTGTATATATTCTTGATAAGCGTCAACAACCGACACGATTTAGCAATCCCCGTTTGAAGGAAATTCATTTGTATGGGCCGAAACGTCTTCTTACTACGGGTATTAGTTTGACTGAAAATCTGGTATATTTTGCAAATATAATCTTTGGTATTTTTTTTTAGTAATTCTGGTATAGTTTCCACTTTGTAGTATAATTTGCAAATATAGCATTTAGTAAAATTTTGCTATTTTTGCAGTATATTAATTTGGTATATTTTAAAAATAACACCGAAGTGTTTTGGCTAGCTGGTATATCACAGTCGAGCACACTCGATTATAGCTTTCTTAGTTGTTTTTTATTGTGGTTAAGAAAAAAATGTTTGTTCGGGCTTAGGCTATACCCTGTAAACAAGGGAGTGAGCACAGCACGTGTCGATAGCGTGTGATAAGCCAAGATGGGGGTAGATATGGGGTAGATTAGCACGACAAGTTGAGCACTTTAATTACCTTAATTGCCAAGGTAATTAAAGAGAAAATACAATTAGCATAGCTGGATCGAAAGGTAATCTAAAGGCAATGTAAAATCTGTTGAATTCTCTGTTTGTTTAGGGTATCTTGTCTGCCATCAATTTGCAACTCTTTTTTGTTTTTTTTTTGGGCATTTCTTGACTTACTGCTGCGTTTTGCGCCACATTTCGTTCTCCTAATTTGTTGGCTCGCCTAATAAATTGTCAATTTGTGCCTAACTCACTCAGCAGTCTGTTTGATTAATTGGCGACGTTTACCAAATGTTATTGTCTTTCACTTGGCTTGGTTTCCTATCTCTTTGTCTAATATTTTTTTCTTTTGTAGCGCTTAGCTAGTTAACAATTGCTTTACCCATATTTGTTGTTAATTGGCACACGAAGCTCCTGCAGAGTGACAGAGAAAGCCAAGTAGTGGCCTTTTTGTGAGCTCCTCTTCCAAAGACAAACATGATGGCAACTTTAAGAGCTTGGCAAAAGAGCTATCGAACAATTCGATTTCAATCCAAACGAAAGCGGCTTAAAAGTTAAAAAGTCACTAGAAAACATGTCACTGCCATAAAGTGCGTTAGTCTCTCCGATTGCTTTGCATTCGTTTTGCTTTTTTTCTTTCAGTTTTCATTCTTCTTTTTTTTTTTTTTTTGTTATTTCTGGAGGCCACTATGAGGTTCAAATGTGCTGGCGATAAAGGATTTATCAACAGACAAACGCGTGTCATTCGATTAAATGAACGCAAATCTGTTGGTATGCAAACGACAGCAAAATGGAAGGAAACCCATTTGACAAGTGGTTTTGCAATTTTGTCTATTTGTTGAAGCATATGTAGAGCTTGGCATTCAGAAAACAAAATTTAAGGGGTTTCCTTAGGGTTCTGTCTGATGGAGTGATGAACTTAAAAAGAAGGAAATGAGTGAGGCGGAAGTGAACCGACTTTGGGGACTTTTTAAGGTTAAGTCCCTAAAATATAACGAAACTAAAAAATTACAAATATTAAACATTATTTATTTGTATTTTGTGCTTTGTTTTTTTCCTCCATAAAAATCTTATAACTTGTTCCTTGTTATGTTTGACTTAACATTTTCAGTTGCTTTCTTACAAATTGAGCCCAACAAGGTCTTCAAGAATTTCGTATGTGGATTCCTAATTCTTTTAAATTCATAGAACACATTTTTCCTGTTATTCTAATAAAGTGATTTATTTATTGCTTTTTTAAGTATAATTACTTTTTTCTCAGCTACGCATCTTTTAAAAATTGCCTAAATTTATCATGACTTTGTAATTTTCAAAATATGTTTGAGAAACTTTTATACAATCAAACATTTTTTGATTTTTATTATTTTTTATCGCAATGAGGCCAACAATTGAGCTTAAAGAATTTTCCATTCTAGTTTAATTATTCTTATTATTCTAATAAAGTGCTCTAATTAATATAAAATCTAATTCTTAAGTTTATTTTTAACTCAGCTTCAAGAGCTTTTTACATAATCTAGTTAAACAAGCGTTATGAATATTTTTATTATTAATTATTTTCAATCCTTCTGCCAATTAAATTTTCTTTAATACTACGCAGTGAACATGTGTGTGAAGCTAATGTTTTATTATTAGATGTTATTTTTGATGACTTTTAGCTGTCGCTTCGGCACTTTTGCCAGTTATGAATGTGCGAAATCGTAAAAATTCCTGTCAACGGTTACAACAAACGATGTGAGGAATTTTTCAAGAGAGGGATGCAGCATCAAGGGGGGAAGGGAAAGAATGTGGGAAAATTGTCGATACGTGAGTCGTGTATGTTCTGTTGTCTGCTCTTTTGTGGTAACCTTTTGTGGCTACCTTTTGTTGTTCGTCTGCAGCAACTTTGTGCTTACTATTTGCAGGCAGCTGCCAGCTGTTGGTATTGGCAACCCATTAAAAGTGTGATGCGATGCCACAACCCAAAAAAAAAAAAAAAAAAAAAGGGAGAACAACAAAAAGGAATACAAGTTTTTGGCATTACAAATATGCATTTGATTTGTGCGCATCAAAAAGAATGGGTTATGTGAATGCTTTCGGCTATACATTGTAAATTCAAGAATATTCTGTTGGGGCACTCACCTTATAAGTCGTATTTAGATCGCAGATGGTAACATTCATTTTGGGATTATAAACGGGCTTGGCAATCAATATATAGGGCACACAATGCACACAGCCAGCCATTGTAAGGCCAAGTAGCACAATTTTGGCACGACGTACAGTGCACATGATTTGACGCTTCAGTGGATACATGACGGCAATGAAACGCTCTACGGTGAAGGCGACGACAAACCACACCGAACAGAAGCTGGCCAAATAACTGAAGAACGTGAAGAATTGGCAAAAATAGTCCTCGTTGTAGATGTTCACATTGAGGAAATTCAGCCATTGGACAAACAGACCGCACAGGAAACAAGTATCGCTGATGGCCAGTGCGGCCAAATAGAAACTCGATGATAATTTCCTTAGTTTAGTCATAAAGAACACGAATACGGAGAGTATGTTGCCAATGCTGCCCGTGCAGCAAATGATTGGGGTATAATATTTATTCACAAAGTCACTAATGAGAAATGCAATGCGCAGCATTTCCTCATCCTCTGAATCATCCGATTCGATTTCTGTTGTATTCATGTTGGCATTATTACTGCAATTCGTATAGTTGCCAACAAGTTCCATTAAATCTGTAGTTGTTGTTATGGGTATTGTTGTTGTTGTTGTCGATATGTCGACGATGTGGCTTTCATTGAACATGGCCATTGTTGTTGCTGTTGCTGTTACTGTTGTTGTGGTTTCTTCGTAGGGATTACTTGTGTCCATAATTGTGTTGCTCCTTTGCCAAAGATTATTGCCTCATTGGCTCATTGTCATTCCGCGCTCGAATGCGCAAATGTCACAATCTCTGATCTATTGGTTTGTCCTTCTATCTTTCTCTCTCTCTGTGTCTCTCGACTCTTTACACAAACTCTGCCATCCAAAAAAGGTAAACACAATTAGAGCAAATTAATTGTCTCTTTGTTTTTTTTGTTGCTTGCCACTTGAATGAAAATTTAAAAGCAAAAACTTGCTTCATTAAATGCTGTCGAGCAGCACTTGAGAGTGCAGCAAAATGTAGGTAAAGGCAAACAAAAACCTGGAACTACATATAGTGCAAACTGCATAAAAAGTTTAGCTAACGAATTTTTCAAGTTCCTCCGCGATGATGAAGACTTTCAAAACAATTTCGTGTCCATGCAATGAATGTAATACGAAACGAAGCGCCAAAATATTCCACTTTATCAGCAATTTAACGTTGTTGTTATTTTTGCTGTCTATTTTTTGTTCTTTATTTCCTATTTCTCGCTTTGGTCTTTAATGATGTCAATTATAAAACAAAATTGACTTACGGGATCAGCGCTAAAAAAAATAAATAAAGAACTTTTGCAAAACTTTGTCTCTGAACTGTGGAAGTATTTGTTTTGATTTGTCTAGTTTTTTTTTTACTTTGGTGAAACTTTTTTATATTTTTTTGCACACGCACTGAAATTGGAGAACTATAGTAAAAAGTTTTGATTCGGTTTGAAAATTAGTTTGCCAACTTTTATTATTTTTTTTTTCAATTTTTATTTTTTTTAATCTTATTTTTTTGTATAAGTATGTGGAAAATAAATATTTTGCCGTCGGCGCGTTAATTTATTGTACTTTAAATCATTCACTTGCTGCTTAGGCTGCAGTTGATGTGTCCTGCAGGACAATACGCGCGAAACTAAGCCGAGACAATGGCGAAGGCGGCTTTTTAAACACTTTCAACGCGATTCGCCGCCATTGGAAGGCGCCAAAAATGCAGGCGGACAAAAGCTTTCAACACCCGAACCTTCGACCCACGGCAATTTGCTGCGTCGACGCAGTAGACAAATGTCGACATTTCATTCATTGAATCAACAGGTGTCAAGGTCATGGTTAGTGCCAAGTTGCAACAAGTGCGTTTGTGTGTGTGTGTGTGTGAGTGGCAGCTAGACCAATATCAACACTAGATATTTGCTGTTATTGTTGTCGCGTAGTAAACAAAAAACGTAACCCACAACCTTCCAGTGCCGGTTGAAGAAAGCTTTCGCTGGAATTCGCCAGTTGCCATTTGATGTGCTAGGATTGAGTTTAGTTCTCCGTTCAGCATGGCAGCGAATGCTACGTTTGCTTGCTGCGGTCGGTTTCGTTTTAATCGTAGTTTATGCATTTCATTTAATCCGTATATTTTACCATCTCTTCTTTTTTTTTTTGCAGAAGACGACACAAAGGTCGTGGGCACTTTGGATGTGCTGCTGAGCAGCGCTTATTGTCGCTCGCAGCGTTTCCTTTCCAAGCAGCTGGCACAGCTGCGTCCCGAACTGACCATGTCCATATTTTCCGGTAAGTGCGAAACACGATTCGCTTACATAATCCACATGTGTTGCACTACGACATCGAGAGTTGTTTGTTGTCTTTTGCAGAAATTACGCATCGTTTTCAGAGCGCACGCGAAGATGTGCGCGCCCTGCTGTTGCAGTGCCTCCTTCCCTGGCTGCAGAACATGGAACTGGTGGCCACGAGTGTGCCACCTGCGACGCCACTCTCCTACATTATGGTAAGCATAGTTTGTCAATCAAAGCACAATTCCCCAAAAGAGAAAGCCTGGCCGCAGGAAATGAATAACAAGCATACAATGGGTCTGGGGACTTAACCTGTGTGTCTGCTTCCGGCATTTCCTTTATAATAATCTCCTTTCCTGCCCAGCTGTTTTTTATACCCGCTAGCCATGGGGTAGAAGTGTATTATGATTTTGTGGCAACAGGAAATAAATGATTTTATTTAACATTCTATATGGTGAACAATTTAGTTTTTTTTGTGATATATTTTTATGTAATAGTATATTTACATATATACCAAATATTGTTTTGGGTATATTTTAGTATTTTTCAGTTCATTGATTGGTTATATTTTAACGATTGTAGCGCAGTGTTTTGCTTTTGTTAACAAAGTGTAGCGGATATATCGAATTTTATCAATATACCATTGCTTTTGCTTGCTATTGCTATTGCTATTGCTTTTGGTATATTTTAGTATTTTCAGTAGATTTGGTATAATTTAACGATAATAGCACTCTTGTTTGCTGTTATTAACAAAGTGTAGCGGATGTCTCTAAGTATATCGACATACCAAATTTAGTTTTTGGTATATTTTAGTATTTTTTTGAGTACTTTGATTGGGCATATTTTAACGATTATATCGCTGTTGTGTTTTTACAGGCAAAGTGTAGCGAGTATCTCTCAGTCTACCCTCGACTGCAACTTTTTGTTTTGCATTTCTTTGTGATTTCCACATTATTTATTTTACTCATATTTTTTATCAGTATTTTCCGGACTCGGGCACACGCGGTCGTCGAGAGGGCACCGGCTCAACGGAGGCAACGGAAATGATACTGAATAATCTTTTCTACATAACAGCAAAGGTAACGTTGCATAAAATTAACTTGACTTTTTCTTTTCGCATTCAAGCTCTCTGTGCTTTTTGTTTGCCAACAGTTTTCAGATGCACATCCGCGGGATATCGAGGAGTTGTGGGGCACTTTGTGCCAGTTCTGGCCCAACAATCTGAAGGTCATATTGCGCTACCTGGTCATCATGAGCGGCATGGCGCCCACCGAGCTATTACCCTATGTAAGTCAAGTGGATACAGGTTGATTACTTGCTTCGTTACATTTCTTCCTTGTGTCTTTGCAGGCCAAGCGAGTGGCACTTTATTTGGCACGCAGCTGTCCGGATCGATTGCTGGACGAGCTCATGGCCGAACTACAAACGGTGGAGACACTCAACTGTCTCATTGAACGCACCGAGACGCCTCCATTCTACAGATTGACAAGCATGCGAAAGGCATCCAGTCACAGTGCTGATGGTGAGTTGAGTTTGATTGCAGCATCAATTTAATTGACTTGACTTCCAACTCTTCTTGCATTGATTGACAGGTCAAGCGGTGGGCGGCATTAATGATTCGCGCACACAAGATTTGACCGTGGAGAAGGGCACCATTCACACGAAACGACACAGCGGCGAGGACCCCATTAAAATAGGGTAGGTTTCTAAAGTTGTATGACGAATAAGTCAGTGCATTACTACTCGTTAGCCATGTTGTGGAAGGGTATATTTATATACATAACAAATTTATGTCTGTAGCGGGAGAGCCACATCGGCTCTTGTTCAGCTTTAACATTTGTTTGACGGCTTGTTAAAACAGGAAGTTGTACTAGACTATAACAGCTTTAGATGCCAACTTAGTAAGCAATATCGATCTCTTTATGGTTACATTAAGTATTCGCCACTTTGCCAATGTTTTTGTTACACAATTTCATCATGTTGGCACATACAAAAAATGTCAAACACAATTTGAGATATAAGTCTAACAAACTTTTCCAATTGCCACCAATGCTGTAAACTTTATTTAAACTATGAAAAAACTTTCTGCTATGAAACTTGGGTATTGACGCTTCCGTTTCTTTTGCAACTAGGTATTTTTTATGTTTTCGGTTTATTTTTTATTCAAAAGTGTTCCTAAATATGAATAATATTTTTAGCCAAAACACAACGTTTAAGATACGTAGATTTACCAATTTATTAGCATATCAATTGTAATGTAAGAGATTCATGACACAAAGAAATGTTTTTAATGAAATCTAAAATAAATTGATTAGAGAAGTTTTGGCGATCTCATTAGTATTTGGCACAAAAAGAACTCCATACTTCTGTAATCTTTACACATAAAGAATTGGAAAAATAGAGTGTAATGTTTAAGTCAGCGAACCTAATGTTTAGGCTCTCCATGCTTAACTTAAAAGTTGTTCAATCAAGATTTCAATACTTCGCAAATTACTTACATTTGTCACTCACAGACAAGTATATTCTTTACTTATATAATTTGCATTTCCCTTTTTTTAGCACCTGCAAGTCGGACAGCGGCATTCGTGCTTACACCCAGGCCGCTGCAGCTGCTGCCGCCGCCGCAGTCACGCCCATTGCGGGCGGAAGTCGACCGCCTCGTGGCGCAGACAAAATACGTGCCGCATCGGGACCATCGATATTGCCACGTCCGGAGGATATACTCATCAATGACCCCGAGTTGCGTCAGGAGGAGAACGTGGAGTTGCGCAATGCATCTGAGGCACCGACGAATGCCCATCCACATCCGTTGCCCATGCCCGAATACGGTGGCTACTTTGCACCCCTCACGGAATTTCTGCCGGATGTCAGTTTGCCCATCAGCGGATTTCATCGGTAAGTGAATGACCTTTAATATCGTTTCTGCAATTGTTTATTGTGCTTTGGCTTGTGTGTGGTTAAAGGTAGTAGTAACCCACACCAGACTGCTGGTATATCCAATCGATGTGAGCACTCACACGAGTGAATACAGCCGGCAAACCGCGAGTGCATTGTGGAGATCCAAATGCCGTAACGCCAACCAAAGTGGGATTATTGTGGGTAACCAAGGGACCGCCAGAATCACCTTGACAAGTGGATCGACCACCAGGTGTGCTAATGCAAATTGTCCCATCAACAGCTTCCTTGAAGGTTCTGCGGCATTCGGTACTCGGTATGGTCTGGGTATCGATGCACTGCAACCAGTCGGCAATTTTGCCATCAGCCTGTCCTCCCCAACCGCAGGCAACAGCTCCCACATTCTCGAAACGATCCTGTTTGCGATTAAAGCTCGGCAATTGAATGCGATTGATCCGACTGCTAAAATTCACGTGGGGCGTGCGAATCAAGGCGATGTCATAGCCGGGGGCAGGGTAGAGATGATGTCGTATGAAATCGCTGCGTTGCACTCGATGTGTGATCTGCCCCTGCCATAAATTATTCGATCCGTAATAGACGTCCACATACGGCACAGTAGTAAGGCAATGCGCTGCTGTCAGCACCCAAGTGTTGGCAATGATGGAACCACCGCACAATCCAACGCCGTTGCTGCCTGGTGTCCGAAGCGCAATGCTGACAATGTAGGGAGCTTTGCCATCGGGAGCTGCATAGCCATTGGTTATAATGCTATCTGGTTGTTCCTCATACGGTAAAATCGTCGATTCCTTTATACTTGCCAAGGCAAAGGCCAGAGAGCACAAGATCAACAGCAACTTCATGTTGAGGCTATAAGGATGACTTTGTATAGCGAAAGTTGTCAGCTTATATAGCAGTGGATCCCTAGAGGAAAATTACCTAATACGTTAGGTAATGCGATAGGTTGATTGTTAATGATTTTTAACATTTGCTATGTAAATCAAGACTTGCACGTGCGGTAGTTGAAGTCATTATTTTACTTTTGATTAGTATATACATTAGAATTTTCGTCAGAGTTTCCATTATGACATGATTACTATTTTCATTATTCGTTTATTGCAGCTCAAATTTTCGTAGAACATGATCAAAATTTTCTTATTATTTAAAAAATTGTTAGCATTATTTGATAGTCTTTTAATTCTCTCAGGACTTCTTAGGCAACACTTCAAAATTAACGCCTAAATAAAAATATCATTTGAATGCAATTATTTTTAGAATTCTCTTCAGCATTTCAAAAGCTTAAATTTATTTTAATATTAAACTTTTTGGGCAGCGACTTCATTCAGTTTCTCTAAACAGTAGAGATTTTTGATTTCACTGATCTGATTGAAGCTCTAAAGCAATCTTTTGACAGCCAATTTCGGAATCTTTTAATATATTTTGTAATTGATCGTAGAAAAAACTACTTTGAAAACTAAAAACAACTTTAAGATATTTGTTGTTTGCATTCATTTTTATTGTATTATGAATTCATTAAAAAGTCTTAATAATAAGCAACACCAGAGTGTTGACGTATCCAATCCAAGTGGGCTGAGACTCGTGTGAATCCAGCCGGGGCGCCAGTTGTGCAACCTGAGGCTAAACCGAATGATGTGATTCCAACCAATATGGGATTGTCGTGAGTAACCAAAGGTCCACCAGAGTCGCCACCACAAGTGGATCTGCCACCTGGAGTCCTCAAGCACAAAATACCAAACGGAATGTTGCCGTAGGTTCTCGAGCATTCCTGGTTGCTCATGATTTGTTGATCGACACACTGCAACCAATCGGCAATTTTACCGTTGGCCTGTCCTCCCCAGCCACAGGCCACTGCCCACCAGTTCACAAATCCCTCATTTCTTTGGTTGAAAGTCGGCAGACGAACTCGGTTTACTCTGTCGTTGAAGTTGACATGAGGTGTGCGGATCAGACCGATGTCATTGCCATTGGTGTTGGGCCAGAGATGGTGCTTAATAAAATTGTTGCTGCGGACTACGTGATTGTATTGACCATTCCATCGCCAGTTGGATCCATAATGAATTTCCACGTAGTTTTTGTTATGGATGCAATGGGCAGCAGTCAGTACCCAATTGTGAGCTATGATCGATCCACCGCACAATGTCAGGGAATTGCTTCCGTCTCTTCTGAGATTAAGACTCACGATGTAGGGTGCTTTGCTCTCGTAAGCAGGATAACCGTTGGTAATGATAGAATCCGGTATGAGATCAGGCAACTCGGTCGTTGCATTATCACTTGCAACGCAAAAAACAAAGGAGCATGCCAAAGGCAATAGAACTGCAAACAGTTTCATGGCGAAGACTGAACTAAAATCTTAGCTAGAGTTCTGTAGTATTTATATACAAGTTAATGGATGCAACTAATTACCGTTTTCTTTTTATCAAAATTGCTAAACTCATTAAAGTTCAAAGACCGATTACTGTTTAGATTGCTAGGGCTTGATATCGCTATCATTAGGATGACATTAGCTAAGCAAATTCTAGTTGACAAATTACGACTTAGTGTTTAGTTGTTGGATACTTAAACGTGGTTCCTAAAAATGTTCTTCATTTTATTTCCTTAACTTACTTTTCACAACACAATGTGAAAACAAAAAATGAAATTTTGAATTAATTTTCCAAATAACTGTTCCATAATGATACCATAATAGTATAAATAATGCAACTTTGATGTCAAAACTTTTAGGTTTGCTCGGAAAGATTTGTTAGCAATTTAAATAAAATACAATGCGTTAAAAAAACCTTAATTGTATATGAAATTAGTTTTTCAATAACTTCACTATGCAAGTGAAATATCAGTAATATTATTTTTATTTAATAGAAAGATTAAGTTCCATTTGAAATAATCATAACTTCAAAAATTGTTTCAAAGCAAGAAAATTTAATATTTTGTCAAATCATAGAAACATTTTTTAATAGTATGCAACACCAGAATGTTGACGAATCCAATCCAAGTGGGCTGTCACTCTTGTGAATCCAGCGGGGGATCCCGAAGTGCAACCTGCACTCGAAACAAACGAGGTGACACCCACCAATATGGGATTGTCATGGGTAACCAAAGGACCGCCAGAGTCGCCACCACATGTGGATTTACCACCTGGAGTACTTATACACAAAATGCCAATGGGAATGTTGCCATATGACTTGGAGCATTCCTGATTGCTCATAATTTGCAGATCGGCGCACTGCAACCAATCAGCAAGTTGACCATTGGCCTGTCCTCCCCAGCCACAGGTTACAGCCCACCAGTTCTCGAATAGTTCATTCCTTTGGTTGAAGGTCGGCAAACGCACTCTATTCACTCTGTCAGTGAAGTCGACGTGAGGTGTGCGGATCAGAGCGATGTCATTACCATTGGTGTTGGGCCAGAGATGGTGCTGAATGAAGTTGTTGCTGCGGACTCTGTGATTGTATTGACCATTCCAGCGCCAGTTTGATCCATAATGAATATCCACGTAGTGCTTGTCGTTAGTACAATGTGCAGCTGTCAACACCCAATTGTGGGCTATGATCGATCCACCGCACAAAGTTAGGCCATTGCTGTCGTCTCTTCTCAGATTTAGACTGACAATGTAAGGAGCCTTTCCTTCGTATGCAGGATAACCATGGGTGATGATGCTATCGGGCTCGAGATTAAGTTCGAAATCTTCATCATGCGGCAAAATTGTCGAGTCGCTCTTATTTTCCAAAGCAAATGCACAGCAAAATGCCAAAGGCAAAAGTAGTAGAAACTGTTTCATCATTGAAACTCAACTTGAATCTCAACTGCAAGAAGTTTGCGTTTATATAGTTTGTGGCTTAAACTAAATATCACGGGTTTATCGTAGTTGGCAAAACCATTAAAGTTAGTCGGCTGATTACTAATGCGATTAGTTAACTCCATATCTTATTCATTAGTAGAACATTAGCTATGCAAATTCTGGTTGATAAACTATAGCTGACGTACTTAAATTTAAATGTTTTCTTGTCATTTTCCCAATTCTAATAGTTTTCTGCTGGAGCTTTGTAAAAGTTGTAGTCATGAGTTTTGTTGCAAATAATAAAATATATAGCTCTTATAAGCCATAAAAAAATGCTTCTAATGGTATTCTCGTACAAAAAAACAAATTTTATTGTTATTTAAGAAATTATTTTATTCGTAATCAGTCTGTTTATAAGACCTGATCAAAATGGTAAACTGAAGGTTCTCTCTTTCCCGAATATATACAAATGTTCACAAAACTGTCAGGAAAAATACATTTTCACAGTTTTATTATATTCTTAAATCATTGAGGACTCTTATTAATAGTAAGCAACACCAGTATGTTGACGTATCCAATACAAGTGCGAGAAGACGCGTGTGAATCTGGCATTAGTTCCTGTAGTACAGAGATTATTAAAGTCAGCCAATATGATGCCTTCCAATATTGGAGGGTTAGTTTTCCTAACCAATGGACCTCCAGATTTCCCACTACAATAGTTTTCGCCATCAGAAGTTTTTCGGCACATTAACACGTCGTAGGGAATGGGACGATATGTGCTTGAGCACTTGTACTCAGCGCACAGGAGATCGTCGTTGGCTCGCCCTCCCCAGCCACAGGCCATACCCAACCATTTCACTAACTCGTTTTCCCTTTGATTCAATGACGGCAATCGCACCTTGTTAACTCTGCTATTAAAGTAGACATAAGGCGTACGGATTAGCCCAATGTCGGTGCCATTCGTGTTGGGCCAGAGTTGGTGCTGAATAAAGTTGTTGCTATGGACTCTGTGTATGAACTGATCATACGGTCGCCAGTTAGAACCATAGTAAATCTGCACGCTGTCTTGGTAGTGGAGACATTGGGCAGTAGTCACCACCCAATTGTTGTCTATTATAGACCCTTCGCACAATGTTATTGTTAGGCCATTGTTTCCATCTCTTCTGAAATGCAGACTCACAATGTGGAGAATTTCGATATCGTAATCGGGATAAACTATATTATTTGATGAGACTACCGTCTTATTTGCACTGGCAAAAACAAAGCTTAATGTCAAAGACGAAAGAACTGTAAACAGTTTCATGGTTTAAAATTCACTGGAACCTTAAATACATCTGCGCTTATATATAGTTAATGGTCACGTGTTTACTGAATTTGGGGAAGCTGTTCAAGGTACAAAGTATGATAAGAGAGGACGACTTATCTTATGCATTAATAACACATTAGCTAAGCAATTGACAGTCGATGATTGAAGGTTAGTTTATGGTAATGTTTGTGCGATCATCCTTAAACACTTTTTAATCACTCTAAAATTTAAAGTATAATAATTATTTATATTGTCCAATAAAAGGAATTAAAAACTGATAACCACATTAATTCTTGACTGCAAAACAGCTGTCAACAGTTTTCAACGTCTAAAGCAAAGTTTGGATAATTCGTAAATTTTAACTTCAGCAAAAACCTATCTCAATATTATTTCTAGCGAAAGTCTTAAAGATTCTAGTTTTAATCCACTTTTAGTAACAACAGTTTAATTTTACTTGCATGCATTTCATTTAAAATCAATATTTAAAATCAAAGAGAATCAATATTTAACATCAAAGAGCGAGCCATTCTGAGAATTCCTAGTAATATGCCACCCCAGATTTGTCTCGTATCCATTCGATGTGGGAGCTCACACGTGTGAAGCCTGCGGGAAGTCCGGCATCACAGGGACCAGCGGCGCCGAATGATGTGATGCCAACCAAAACGGGATTGTCGTGGGTGACCAAAGGTCCACCAGAATCACCGCCACACGGTGATGTACCACCCGTGGTCCTTGTGCACAATATCTCATCGAGCAAGCCTGATCCAAAGGTGCGACGACATTCGTCATTGCTTATGATCTGCACATCGATGCACTGCAACCAGTCGGCAAGTTGTCCATTCGCCATTCCTCCCCAGCCACAGGCCACAGCCCACCAGTTCTCGAATTGTTCGTTGCGTTGACTGAACTTGGGTAGATTGACCTTATTCACCCTCGAGTGGAAGTCGACGTGAGGAGTGCGTATGAGACCGATATCAAATCGTGAATTCTCGTGTACAATTAAGTTGGGCTTATAGACCTTGTGATTGTATTGACCATTCCAGGCCCGATTAGAACCGTAATGTATTTCCGCGAAGTCAGCTTCTGCGATGCAGTGGGCGGCAGTCAGCACCCAGTTGTGTGCTATGATAGTGCCAGCGCCCAGCCAGTCTCCGTTCTCATTATTCTTGCCCATCTTTAGACCCACAATGTACGGTGCCTTGCCCTCGTAGGCTGGATAGCCATTGGTTATAATGTTCTCCACCTGTAACTCCTCTTCCTCCAAGGCAGTCTGATTGTCAGCTGCAACTGCAACTGCAGCCACAGCCAGAATCGTTAGCAACGCGAACATTGTGGGGAAATTAACTGTTAAGAGACTAGTTATTGATGGTGCTTATATAGGGATTTAAACGGTTGTAATTAACTTACTTAAATATCATAAAGTACCTTAATGATTTCGGTCATTAGTTATCTAAATTGTAGAAATTAAGAATCTTGGCCCAACATATGTGACATTTTTTGAATGAAATTCGAAACATTGAGAAGGAGAAAAAGATTTTTGTTTTTCAAGTCAACTGAAATGGTTCATTTCATAAAAAATGTTCTACCATTTTCCTTTCCAAGCGTAAAAATTGTCTGTGTCTTGTCGTATATAATAAAATTGTATAATAATCTATGAAAGGAAATTATTAAATTAATAAATTATTATTCAATTTTATTAGTCGTTACATTATTATAATAATACATTAAACTGCAAGTATTCGACAAACAAAGTATGTTAACGAATTTATCTGCTTAGATTTGCTAAGATTACTATATAAAAGAATATCGTAACAAGGATGAACGTAATATTTTAATGAAGTACAAATTATGTTCAGTAGAAATTATGCATGAAAATCTGAAAGCATATTTCGTTTGAGCTTGAAAACCTTTTTAATGATCACTCCTAAAATTCTATTATACTCTTTTAAGAATTTTTTAAAAATTGAAGAAATAATCTGTGAACATTGAGAGACAGGAAAGTTCGTATTAATAGTAGGCAACACCAGTACGTTGACGTATCCATTCCAAGTGAGCGGTGATGCGTGTGAATCTATTTATATTGACCTTTTATAATATGATAATTAAAATTGATATCCGGAATTGTTATTGGTTAAATTCATAGTTGCAAAACATTTCTCAGTAGTTTATAACTTCTTAAATTTTCAACTTCTATAGGAACCTATCGCAGCAGTATTTATTACTTTTATAAGTCCAAACATTTCAATTTTGATCCGCTTTTAGTAACAACAGTTTAATTTGATTTGCATGCATTTAATTTGAAATCAATATTTAAAATCAAAGAGAGATTCCTAGTAATATGCCACCCCAGATTTGTCTCGTATCCATTCGAGGTGGGAGGTCACACGTACGAAGCCATCGGGATGTCCGGCATCACAGGGCCCAGCTACGCCGAATGCTGTGATGCCGACCACAATGGGATTATCGTGGGTGACCAAAGGTCCACCAGAATCACCGCCACACGTGGCCCTGCCACCCGTGGTCCTTGTGCACAATACCTGGTCGAGCAAGCCTGATCCATAGGTGCGACGACATTCGTCATTGCTTATGATCTGCACATCGATGCACTGCAACCAGTCGGCAAGTTGTCCATTCGCCATTCCTCCCCAACCACAGGCCACAGCCCACCAGTTCACGAATTGTTCGTTGCGTTGACTGAACTTGGGTAGATTGACCTTATTCACCCTCGAGTGGAAGTCGACGTGAGGAGTGCGTATGAGACCGATATCAAATCGTGAATTCTCGTGTACAATTAAGTTGGGCTTATAGACCTTGTGATTGTATTGACCATTCCAGGCCCGATTAGAACCGTAATGTATTTCCGCGAAGTCAGCTTCTGCGATGCAGTGGGCGGCAGTCAGCACCCAGTTGTGTGCTATGATAGTGCCAGCGCCCACCCAGCGTCCGTTATTATTATTCTTGCCCATCTTTAGACCCACAATGTACGGTGCCTTGCCCTCGTAGGCTGGATAGCCATTGGTTATAATGTTCTCCACCTGTAACTCCTCTTCCTCCAAGGCAGTCTGATTGTCAGCTGCAACTGCAACTGCAGCCACAGCCAGAATTGTGAACAGCGCGTACATTGTGGGGAAATTAACTGTAGAGAGACTAGTTATTGATGGTGCTTATATAGGGATTTACTTGGTTGTAATTAACTTACTTAAGTATCATAAAGTACCTTAATGATTTTGGTCATTAGTTATCTAAATCGTTGAAATTAAGAAGTAAAAGATACTTGGCCCAACATACCCTACATATATTGTACTCTTTTAATGATTTTTCAAACTTTGAAGAAGAGAACAAAATTGTTGTTTCTCACCTCGACTTAAATTCATAAAATAATGTGCAACTATTTTACTTTTGCAGTTATCTATATTCTTGATTTAAATTGTATCGAGTAATGAAATTAAAATAGCAATTTAAATTTTCCTTCTTTTAAAATATTATAATAATTCATTGAATTGCAAGTTTCAATGAATTTGACAAACAAAATGTAATTTCATGTTAGTGAATTTATTTACGTAGAACAAGATTTCTAGCAAGAATTAACAGAATATTTAAAAAAAGTACAAATTATTTATACTAAAAAGTGCATTAAAATCGTTTCGTTTCAAATTTTGTTTGAGTTCTAAAAGTTTTATGCTTTTCAATTATCAACTCTTTATTCTGAAGTTATATTTTCACTCTTAAAATCATAAAATTTCATATTAATTTTAAATGCTCATGAAAATATGTTTTATTTGGTCTGCATATTAGACAAGTTATAAAAAAAATAAGTAGTATAGTAAAAAAGGTAAAGAAATCAATACGAAATGCCAGTATGCTGATTTATCCAGTCCAGATGGCTAGTGACACGAGCAAATCCAGATGGATCTCCAGATGTGCAGCCTCTGGCAGAGACGAAGTTGGTGACTCCGATCAAAATTTGATTGTTTTCGGCAGTCAACGGGCCACCTGAGTCGCCGAAACAAGTCGATCTGCCGCCAGGAGTTGCCACACAAAGTACTTGAGGCTTTGCCCAATCCGCACTGTATGTGCGACGACATTCTTCCTGACTGATCACCTGCAAATTAACGCACTGCAGCCTGTTGGGTGTGCTCGTTGAGGTTGTTTCTCCCCAGCCACAAGCCAAGCCCGTTACTCCTACATATTCATTATTGCGTTCACTTTGAGGAGGAAGTCGAATGCTTCTGATATTGTTGTTGAAGCTGACACGTGGAGTGCGTATCAAGGCGATATCATCGCTCGGGTGGTTGATGATATTGTTGCCCCGCACAGTGTGCACAACTTCACCCTGGGCACGTCTTAGAGAACCGTAGTAGATGGTCACCGAGTTGTAGGGCTTTGTGCAATGGGATGCAGTCACCACCCAGGTGGGTCCAATAATTGTGCCGCCACAGAACGAGTTGCCAAAAGATAGAAACACAATGTAGGGAGCTTGGCCCCGAGCTGCCTGATAGCCATTGGTAATGATGCTGTCGGGAAGTGCGTCCAACTCATCAGGCACCTCGGTGCTGTTGTCTGCGGAGGCAATAGCCAGAGAGAGCAGAGAAACTAAAAGCAACACTTTCATTTTGATAAATGAGTCTAACTCGAGTTCTCGGAAAATGAAAGCTTATATAGTTGTTAAGACCCCCCAGAGAAGTGGCTATCATTGCCTGATAAACTAAATGTGAGAAGACATTTGTCAAGAAGTAGTTAAAATTGGCAATTACTTAATGATTTTGTACATTAAGTCGGTCAAGATAAAAAACGGGACATTTGAAAACTGCAAATTGCGCCTAAAACTCCATGTGAAGTTTTCATTGCAAAACAAAAGTCACGTGTGTAATTGAAAATGACGTTTAATAGGTTCACTGAGTTTTGCTTTTGAACATTTAAGGAACTCCAAATTATTGGAGAATGGAAAAGAATAGTGTGTCATAACCTTCTAGTTAGGATCTGTTAAAGTAAAATTCGTAGTATGAAGATTTCATTTTAAGTATTAGTATTTATGATTAAGTATTAAGCATTATCTAAGTAACTACAGCAACTAAAATTCATATTTCAAGGTATATTTTATTTTTGGTATTTCCTCCTTTAAAGTTTTAAATTTAGAATTTTAAACAATGTTTTCACTCAAATTGTCTGATTTCTTCATAGCTTTTTGCTTGTTTGTAAAGAGGTGTTCTTTATTAAAAAGCAAGTATGAATTCTAAGCTACGGTTGATAAAATTGTTTAAATTCATAGTTGCTTATTTTTAAGAGAGATTTATTGAAAGCAGCAAAGTCTCTTTAATATGAAATGCCCGTGTGTTGTCGAATCCAGCCCAAATGGCTCGTGACACGAGCAAATCCCGATGGTTTTCCCGTGGTGCAACCGCCTTCATTGTAAAAGTTGGTGACGCCTATTAAAATCTGATCGTCTATGGTGACGAGAGGTCCACCCGAATCTCCGGCACAAATGGATCGACCACCAGTCGTGCTCACACACAATATTTGATCCTTCACCCAGTTGGAATTATATGTGCGTCGGCATTGGGCATTGGAAATCACCTGAGAGTCAACGCACATCAGCCTATCAGGGGTGTTAGTTGTGGTTGTGCGACCCCAGCCACAAGCTGTAGTCCATCGGTTGACATAACGATTATTGCGATCACTGAAGCCGGGCAGCCGGACTCGGTTGATGGCATTGTTGAAGTTGACGTGGGGAGTGCGTATTAAAGCAATATCATCGCTGCGATGATTGATGATGTTGTTGTTGCCAGACACAGTGAGCACCACTTGACCCTGGTTACGATGCAGTGAACCGTAGTAGATGGTCACCGAGTCGTAGGGCTTGGTGCAGTGCGAAGCGGTGATCACCCAGTTGTGGCCAATGATGGAGCCACCACACCAAGCATTCCAGTCGCCCCTGCGAAATGTGAGAAAGACAATGTAGGGAGCTTTACCCTCTGGTGCCGTGTAGCCATTGGTGATGATGTTGTCGGGTATGAAGTCCTCAGAAGGTGCTCCAGGTGTGGTGGCTGCAAAGGCCATTCCGAGAAACAGAATTCCAAACGCGAGCTTCATTTTGTGTTGACTGCAAATTTCTGCTTCTGCTTATATAGGCATTCTGTTATCTCTGCCGAGTCATTTACCATATCTTAATGAAGCTTAACATTAAATAATAATTTGTCTAAAGTTATTCACCTTAATATTCTTCATCTCTTTCTCTTTTAGCTGCAACGTAGCCGTCATGCTGCTCACGGACATTGTGGTCGACGGCATTCCGGGCATTGATTGGACATTGCATCTGCCGTTGATGCTGCACATTTTGTTCCTCGGCTTGGATCACACACGCATCATTGTGCGGGAGCATTGCAAGCAACTTTGCGTCAATCTGTTGATTGTGCTGGCCGAGCACAACGATCATTTGACCGTGGCACGCATTCTACTCAACAGCGAGACAAGCAAACTGGATCTAGGTTTAACTGTGCCAGCCTTGCCAGTGATTGACAATAATTTCACAGAGCTACATCAGCAATTCGATAGCTATCTGCTGCACGTGAGTCCACAGGCAGCAGCCTATGCGCTGCATCATAATCTCTCCAGTTCGACGATTATTGCCGCTTCTCATGTCACCAATCAACAAACATTGCCGCAAACGCCGCAGAATCTGCAACAGCCGTCGCCAGCGCAGAACGCAGCACTGAGTGCCACACCACCAACGCTGGCCACAACTCCGGCAGCGCTGCAGATCAATCCCAACAACACGGAGAACTCGGAGGTGCCGCTGATAAACACCGATGAGCATGCGCCACCACAACCGGGTCCAAGCATGCCCATTGCACATGTGATCAAGAGTCTGCTCAAGTTTTTGGCACACGACACGTGTCAACCGTTGTGGAACTACGAGGACATTACGGCCAAGGTGTGGGCAGTAAAATCAGCGGAGCAGCTAAGCTGCTTCCTCAAGCACATGGTCAAGGTGTTTGCCGACAGTTATCCCCAGGCGCGCATTGCCGAACGTTGGGCACAGACCGCACTGCAATTGGGTTTGTCCTGCTCTTCGCGTCATTATGCGGGTCGCTGTCTGCAAATCTTTCGCGCATTGAATGTGCCCATCAATTCACGCATGCTGTCGGATATATTGTCACGTCTCGTGGAAACCGTGGCCGAACAGGGTGAGGACATGCAGGGATATGTGACGGAGTTGCTGCTCACTCTCGAAGCAGCTGTTGATAGTCTTGACTCGGACTTTAGACCTCTGGATGTGATGAAGGACATTTTCAAGAGTACGCCCAATTTGAACAACAAGGACGGCGGTCCCAACTCCATATTGCCGGGCAAGAAGTCGCCCTCCGGCATGACGCCGCAATCCTCGAACTATTCAATACCCAGTCATGGACGCAGCACCAGCTATTCGGTTTCCTATTGCGGTCGCAAGGCCAACAATTCGCCCTGCGACAAACAGGTGGAGCTGCGGAATCGCGCCTCAGGCATTGAGCTGGAACGTAGTGTTGTCTGCAAGTTCGGTGGCGTGGGCGTTGGAGCTGGTTCGGCTTTGTCCAGGTCGCGTAGTGCTCAGAGCTTGAAGATGCTGGGTGATACGGCGACACAGGATGATAAGATGACCATACTGGCGCAATTGTTTTGGCTATCGGTTTCACTGCTCGAATCGGATTATGAGCACGAGTTCATGCTGGCTTTGCGGCTGCTTACACGAGTGTTGCATCGTCTGCCACTGGATCGTCCGGATGCGCGGGACAAGGTGGAGAAACTGCAGCAGCAATTGAAGTGGACTGCCTATCCGGGTGTGCATGCACTGCTGCTCAAGGTAAGACAGTCGCCATTAGTAATTATTGATTATTATATAAATCCCTTTATTACTAGTAAATGGTAATGTTGATAGGTTCATGACTAGGTCATTAGACTGTTTAGTGCTAATTGTAATACAAAAATATTGACAAAGTGTTGCTTGCGTTGCTTACCTTATACTGAGCTCCACTTATCTGTCAGTCAGTTTTTATGAGCAGCGCATACCGATTCTGTTGTGAAGACCCTACAAATATCGAACTTGGTTAAACATTAAAAAAACAACGTCAAACAAATTAAACATATATGTATTTTCAAAACTAGTATCTTTTACGCAATAGTGAATACATTATGATTAATTTCTAAGAATATTATTCTGATGCGTAACTTGGATGTTATTCAAAAAGTCTTTCTATGGGATCATAATTGAATTGAATAGTAAATTTATCCCAATACATCATTTAGACTTCAGTATACTGGACTGTAGTTTTATTTCTCTCTACTCTTAATATGAATAATGGTTCATTCCAATTGGAGAATGTTATTTTAAATTTCTTATTTTTCTGCTTTCAGGGCTGCACCCACAGCGCTACCTATGAACCGACAATCACACTGCTTTCGCAGTTTGCACCGCTGCTCAGTCTGCCAGTTTGTGATCCCACCCAAAGCTGTGCGTTCCCCATGAATGTGATTGCACTGCTGCCCTACATGCTGCTGCACTACGAGGACGCCAATGAGATTTGCATACGCAGCGCAGAGAATATTGCACATGTGTCCACCGAGCTGGGCGCCAAGCTGGAGAACCTAGGCACTGTGATGACGCTCTACAGTCGTAAGACATTCTGTAAGGAATCGTTCCAGTGGACCAAGTGTGTGGTCAAGTATTTGCATGACACTTACGCACACATGGGTCTCCACATGCTGGCCTTCCTCATCGAGGTGCTGGAAAAGGGACCGCAACAGGTGCAGGTGCCAGTTCTCAATGTCATTCACTGCATGCTGCACTATGTGGATCTGTCGGCGCCACAAGCTCAAACCATTAATGCGGATCTATTGCGTGCCATTGGCAAATATTTGGATGTGAGTCTGTCTATATAGGAATTGTACAAGTTAATCGATGAACTAAATACGTATACTTACTTTTTACAGACTGTAAATTGGAAGGACTCGCTGAAGATACTGAAGTTGATTGTGACACGCAGCTCGTCGTTGCAAGTGGTGCCGCCCAGCGATGGCAGCAGCGCCGGCTTATCGTTCTCCTTCTATAGCGCATATCCGGACTCGGATATGTTCTGTAAAAAGGAACTGGCCGGCCGCACCATGGAGTTCACCTTTGATGTCTCACAGACGCCGCTCATCGGTCGTCGCATACTGCTCAAAACGGAGGAGCCCAACCTTGTGGGCGGCGGATCTGGCGGCGGTGCATCGGGCACTGGAAATTCATCGCTCAACTCGACGCTGACCAATGCCACAACGGTGACGGTTGCGCCTGCCCAGCAGGCCAGCGCACAGCTGCAGCAGCAACGGGCCCACAGCAATGTGGCGGCCATTGCCGCCTCTGCCGTCGCTGCCCAGCAACAACAACAGCAGCAGCAACAACACCTGTTGCAACAGCAACAACAGCAGCAGCAACAACAACAGCATGTTGTTGGTGGTCTTGGCAGCATTGTTGGCACTCCGAATTCACCAAGACGCAGTGCGAGTCTCTCGCCGGCGGATACAGTGCCGCTCAGTGGATGGAAACGCCCGTGGATGTCGCAGTGTCGAGTGCGGGAATGCCTTGTTAATTTGCTGACCACATGTGGTCAACGTGTGGGTCTGCCCAAGTCACCATCGGTAAGTTGTTGCGGTGGGAACGGGGACTGGGGACGACAGTCTGTCAGCTTGTACATTAGCAAGGTGCATGCTTTGAACTCCCCTAGCGCTAGCTCTTTCAGCTCCTGCTTTCTAATATGTATTTACTCTACGAGCATAATAATGTGGCCCGATCATCTCTACAGCAAATTATTTATTTTCTACTTCTTTTTTCTTTCATGTAAAATAAACCAAATATCAAAAATATCAATATCAATATATATCAAAATCAATCCGATATCGAAACAATAACTAACACGCCATTAATCATCATTAACAACCCGAACCAAACCTAATTATAGGACGATTTCATAAACTCAATTTGCTCAAAGGTAAAGGAACATGTTTCTAAATGCCACGTGTAGCTTTGTTTTTGTTTTGTGTCATTTGTTTGATTTGTTGGCTCGTTGTTTAAGTTCCGTAATGTCGTATTAGATTCTTTGTTTCATTCCACACGTTCTGCTCAGATCCGTTTCATTCATTCATTTGATTTGTTAGTACAATCTGCTTACTCATGTTTAGTTTTTGTTTCATTCCATCCATTTCTTATAGCACACAAGCATGTTTTAGATTTGATCATGTGAAATCCTTACATTTCATGTCTTTTTTTGTCTAAGCCCCAAGAATCATAAAATATCGTAAGGATGTGGAAATATTAATTTCTTATGAATCGTTTGTTAACGTTCTAATTATTTCTTAAAAACATTCCTGTAAACCTTACATAAACTTTTCTTGTGCAACACTTCGGAATTGGTGAGAACTCAAACATGCTTGCTCCCCAACTTATCATTTCCTGTTCAGATACCCCACCACACCGCTGCGTTTTATTTCATTTCGTTTTGTTTCATTTCCATTGCGTTCCGTGCCTGTGAATGCGCATGTGTGTTTTTTTCAAACTGTACGTTTCGTTTTCTTGTTTTAACTTTAACACGATCAGTCGTTGAGCACGTCACTTCTAACGGGATCGATTGCGACCAGACAAAGCGTAAGCTGTCCAGTCTACTATTTATATCTATATAAATGTACTATATATATATCTGTATCTGTATATCTTATATTAATCATTTTCTTAGATCAATTTGAGTGTTTTTTTTTGTTGCATGTTTTAATTACAATGGTACTAACGTATTTCTGATAATATGCAGGTTATATTTAGCCAATCGTCGGATCTTATGGAGCGTCAATCTTCGGCCGCCTCCTCCACCGAAGAGACATCAGGTCCACAGGGTGATCTTAGCAGCGGATCTCGACGCGATGACGGACAGCCCGATTTCACCGTGTTCAAAGACTTTGATTTCCTGGAGTACGAGGACAGCATTGCTGGAGAGTCAACGGACAACTTTAACTGGGGCGTACGACGCCATCAGTTTGTTGGCGATGAGGAATGCTTGAATTGTGGCAGTGGTATCGGTGGCTCCATCAAGGGTGGCCATTCCTCTGCGCTGGAGGATAGCTTCAGCGATAAGACGCCCATTTTGAGCAAACGCAAGCGACAAACCGCCGATGATTCTTCCGATGAGGAGGGCGAATCGGAATCTCCGCTCGACGACGATCATCGTCAGTCATTCTTGAAGAACAGCTTTAGCGCCGTGCCGCCCACATCTTTGAGTCTGCGCGAGCGTCGGCGTCGCAATTCGGTGTCGCGTAGCGATACCAGTGGCTCAAGTGCTGGAGATTTGGGTGATATTACACCATGCAATGCCTCGCCCCATTTGCAGGGCATCATTCGATTTGGTGCCGCAATACGCGATGAGGCCGAGGAGAATTGGCGACGTCAGTTGCAATCAATGCTTGTTAATCAGCCATCGGCACACACCTCAGAGCTGTTGATGCAATTGTATCGACTGATCAAGGAGCTAACCTTCAAGACAATCAGCATTTCGAAGGAGGCAAAGAAGTTCTTCACAGGCATCGGATCGCAATTGGGCAATCGCATATCGCTCTTCACAGATCTGTTGAGCTCTCGCGCCGATCCGCCGCGTGTTTGGTGCAGCGAACTGCAGACAACGACGCCCAAATTGTTTGAAATGCTGCGTTTCAATGTGCTCGAGGTGCAGGAGCATCTTGAGACGTTCTTCGATCGCAAGGATCAGGTGTTGGAGGTGAGTTAAATTAACTTTAATTCAATTGAAAAGCAGTTTAATTGTTTTAATTCTTTTGCAGTGTTTGGATGCGGTGAAAACGTCGTGCAAGTTGTCGTTGTTCAATGAATCGGATGTCGCTGCTTCCGGCTTGGAGATGCCCAGCAGCAGCTCGAGCATAGCCTATATGCCTTTTGATCCTGCCTCCACGGAGGTGGTGCTCGATCTGGGCCGTTCCTTGTACAAACTAATGTTCCAGCTGTTGCTGCTGATCGAATCGAATCATAAAATATCCTCTAATGTGGTCAATCATTTTCGTGTTAACGAAGACGTAAGTGAATCAATCTTTTGAGGCACATTTTGAACTTTCATAACTTGTTTTTGCTCTTGCAGATGCATGACATATCCGATCTTTATGCCTTGGTGCGCGATGCATTGGTGCGTTGCACCACGGAAGCAGAGATCGATTGCCTGGAATCATCCACCTCTACTGAGGGTGAACATACGCCGACGCCGTCGCCTGGCTTGCCGATGACCCAGGAGGAGTTTGAGGCATCACTGCATGAGCATATTGGTCTTCAACGCTGGTCCAGCGCCATTTCACATGTGCGACAATATCGACGTGTCTCTACGTTAAATGCAGGCGATCAAAGTCTGACAATTTTCAGCTATGGCAATATCGACAGTCGCATCAAATTCGACGAGATGACGATCATATTGAATGCTTATGCTCACAGCATTATGAAGGATCGAACAGGTTTGTTTACCAAAAATTACTATAATATATTTCGAAAGAATGCTAATCAATTGGTTCTTTGCAGAGGACTTCATTGTGTCCAAATCCGACTCGGAGCTGTTTGAGGTGTACGCAATACTCTCGGAGAACTTGTATCACGTGTCCAGCGCCTTGACCAACATGGAAATCAACATGAAGGCCTATCACATGGGCGCCGGATCAAATAATTTGCATCGCAGCGAACAGGATATTGTGACAAATCTTTAAATCTAAAACAAATGGAACTTCTACATATGGCTAAACTTAGTGCAGGATTAAGCTCATTTTGATATGCTATCTAATCAAATAAATAGTTGTTAGTATTTAAGCAGCATTATTATATAGGCACTACTATCCCACTATCATTCAGTTGAGAGAGAGAGTTGATAAATCATTATTGTGAACAAATGTGTTTTTTAGGGTACGAATACGATACAATTACATAATATACTTACATATACGATAAATACATATAACAGCTATGGCAATTAGTTTTTGTGGCGAAACCCAATGGAACAATTTGCAATATCGTATGTTTTTTTGTATAAAATAAAAACATTTAATTATAAAGTATTGATGTCATTTCGATCCACATTGAACACATGGACAGCTTACACTAAAAGTAGAGCAAAATTTTCAACTTGTACAAAATATTCAAAAAATGTCCCCTAACTAATTGAACAGTTTCTTGAGCGCTTTTCGTTGCTGTTTATTGTATTCGGCCAACAGCTGCTTGGCACTGTTCAGTTCGTTCAGGATCTGTTTGTTCTCCGGTAGCAATTTGTGGGCATGCTTCAGGTCCTTGATAGCCTCTTCATAGTTTCGCATGGCACTTTGCGCTTGGCCGCGTCTATAGAACGCCTTGCTGCAATTGGGATCCAGACGTATAGCCTCTGAGCATTCGTATTTGGCATACTGATAATTCTCTAGTTTCAGCTCCACGGCAGCCATGTTGATGTTGTTCACCACTGAGAAGTCGTCGAGCTTACGTAGATCCGTGTCATCAGGGCAGCCTTTGAGTTGCTGCCAGTCGAAGTTCTTGCGCAGCATTGTGTAGTAACGATTCGCCTTGCGGTATTTGGCACGTGCTTCATGATATCTGCCAAGCTGAAAGAAGTGATTACCCGATTGCCGCAAGCCCGTGAGCAGCTGAACTGTAGCGTCGGACTGCAAGATAGACAATTGTATAAACTTTATAGTGATTATGTAACAGATGCTGCAACTTACAGTTGGCTTGTTGAATTTGCCCGTCCAATCTTGTGGATATGGTGGCAGTTTGTCTGTTGTCTCATCATTGCAGTCTACTCCCCAATCCGTGTCTGGTGCTAGTTCGCCACAGTCGCTGATCATAATGTCCACCGTGGGATGTGCATCATCCGTGCAGTTCTGCTCCATTTCAGCCACAATACCGAGACCACGTAGCACACGACCCACAACGACATTGGTGCCATTGAGGTTCTCGCAGCCAACGGCTGTGATGAAGAACTGTGAGTTGTTGGTGTGTGGCTTGCCATAGTTGGCCATGCTGACGACGCCTTCGTCATTGTGCTACAGAGTGAGAAGATGAGATTTGTCTCTTGTTGATTGCCTGCTCACTAACTCACCGTCAGTTCAAAGTTCTCGTCCTCGAAGAGTGGTCCATAGATGCTCTCGCCGCTGGTGCCATCATTGTGTACCAGATCGCCGCCTTGGACGGCAAATACTCGCTTGATGGTGTGGAAGCGTGTGCCCTTGTAGTGCAGTGGTTGCCCTAACTGCCCGATGCCACGTTCTCCTGTGCACAGAGCACGGAAATTTTCCGCTGTCTTTGGCACAACATCCTTGCGCAGTTCAATTATCATGCGTCCCGCTGCGCAAAAGTAAATATACACACACGCAAACACACACAGTAATTATTATGTAGGTCAAGTAGAGATTGTGCGACTTTGTTTTGCTTACCGCTTTCCTGGCCAATGGTGATATCTAAATACACCAAGGGATTCGTCGCCTTCACGGGCTGTAGCAGCTTGTGTTGCGTTGCATCCATTTTTGTCATCTAGGCGCAGCTTTTTTGCCGACCAATCGCGATTCCAAACAATATTGAGCCAACTTTAAATTAAGTAAACAAATGGCATACGATTTACACTTGAACCATGACCAGTGCTGCCCATAAACTTTATTGTGTCTGCAGCAACAGCTGATTGGGGCTGCCAACTGCGCGCAAATTGGTTGATATGGCGCAAGCCGTTAAATAATTGAATTATTGTGCTACACATATGAGTTAATTTATTAAAATTGTATTTCAATAGTATTGTAAATGAAAGTAATTAATAGTATAATCTATTATATTTTTTTTATGTAATATGCAATGTGAACCCTAATAAAGAAATAAAAAATTAAAAATTACTTTGAAAAATTGTACAATATAAAACTTATTTTCGATTTTATTGGGCTATTGAATTTTTTCTTATAAGCTTAAAATAAATGAAGTTTTGTTTTTTCCCTTAGCTAAAGAATCAGTTTTACTACATTTTCTTTGTCTCTTTAAACTAATTAAATCATTTTTCAGGTAGATTTTACTTGTTTCGAATTTTCCCCTTTCGTTTCCGTTTGTTCCTACATTTTTAATGTTTTCACGTTCCGCCCACAAAATTTTCATAGTTATTTTAGCTTCATTGAACAAGAGTTGCACAATGTCCATAAGCAATAAAGCAATTTACCCAAAAGCAACCGTATAATTTACTACTAATTGAGCCAAGAACCCCCTTAGAAAAAATGCTATAAAAGAATGCATTGGAGCAGCTCCTTCAGCAGTTTCACTTTCGCCCTTCAAAATGCAGAACATACTGGATCAGGAGTTGCAGCTGATTGACGACTTGCCCAAGCCAGGACTCACCTGGGTGGAATACAGCGCCTACGCATTGGGAATTAACGTAGCGCCAAGGAAACGCAGTTCGCGGCCCTGCGGTTTGTGAGTTTTCATAATTAATAATATATATTCGTATATATTTTATTTTATCCTATATTTTTTTATTACATAGTCTACGAGTATTTGCTTTGCTGGTGAATTTAAGTATAATATATAGCCTCATTCAATTCATTATGGAAAATTACACGGTGTCCTTTGAAGCTTATGTAGAGGTCAGTAGAGAGCAAAAGTAAAACAGAATATATTAGTATGATCTCTGTTTTCTTCTCGCAGGCTGTTCTACTTTCGTTTCAGCTTTCGGTGGGATTAGTAAAAATGATGTACTTTCACAATTATATGGATTCCTGTGCGGAACTTGTATACACCACCGAAACAGGCGATGTGCTCAAGAACTTGGGACTGTTTGAATTGGGTGCGTTAAAATGTTTTACCAAGTTAATATTACGTAATTGATTTATATTCTATAAAGATTTACCCAATAAGCGGATATTACGCAAATCACTGGGTTCCATATTATCCAAAAACTGGCAAGATATTGATCGCCAGGTCATGTTCTTTTTCAAGATTGTCTGCATGCCTGTGCTGTACTATACAATGCGACCCTACTTTCAATACGTCTACGATTGTTACATAATACACGACACTTGTGAGATGACTTTAAGTAGGTTTGATTACCATTGACTACAAATATGTTGTTATAATGTTTATGGTACTTTAATCTATAGCTTATCCAGCAATTGTGCCCTTTATAAAGCTGGGCAAATACGAGTTTCCCTCGTATTCCGTTCGTTTTTTCCTGCTGCAGTCTGGACCCTTTTGGTGTTTCTTTGGTAGGGCGCGCACTGGTTCTAATTGAAAATTTCTTTTAATTTAGAACTATTGTCTCCCTTAGCTGTCTTTGGCTTCAACAGTCTGTTTGTTGTGCTCACCAGATACGAGGCGTGTCTTATAAAGATTCTACGTTATTTGGTGCAACACTCTACATGCGATTCGGTGGTTCCCAAGTCTTTAAGAGTGCCTTATTTACGCTGCTGTGCTCGACTCTTTGCACGTATCTCAAGGTAATATTTATAAAAAAGTATTTCATTTACTTTATTTGAATAATAATTCTTACAGACATCATGCCCAAATCGAGAACCTCTTCAAATATATCATTCTCGTTCAATGCGTCATTAGCAGCATCTTGATATGCATGTTGCTTTATAAGATCAGCACTATTATGGTAGGTTAAAAGCTGATTTCTCTGGTCACAGATACTAAATTATTTTTATAGGAAGTGGGCTGGGTTTGGATGGGCATGATTATGGTCTATTTGGTAACTATAACTCTTGAAATCAGTTTGTACAATGTCAATGCGCAAAAAGTGGAAACGCAGGTAAGTATAAAAGTATTTCAATAAAAATTTGAATTCGAAGTGAAATTTGCAGAGCGAGTTACTCTTCTACGATTGGTATAACTGTGCCTGGTATAATGAATCCGAAGACTTTAAGTTCATCATCAAGCTGATGCTGATGTTCTCAAGAAAAACGTTTGTGCTTAGCGTGGGCGGATTTACCAATTTGTCACACAAGTTTCTGGTGCAGGTGAGTTAAAGTGTTAAATTGCTGGAAAAAAATTTAAATTATAATACTTTGCAGGTCTTTCGCACCAGTGGAAATTTCTTTCTACTGTTGAGAAATATGAATAACAAATAAGCATAAATTACATTTATAGATTACAACGTTGGAAAACTTTTATTAATCGTATTTTTAAGGTAAATCGACTTAAACACAGTGAAAATATTGTAATTGGCACATTAAACGTAGATGAAAAATATGTTAATATATGTACGTAATAGAGTAGAATAGTTTTGGGATATATATTTAGAGAAATGCAATTGATTCGGAGAGGATTGCTTGAGGGAATTGTACACGGCACAGTTTTCAATATATAATACAGTCGTCCATGGCTGGCTTGAATTTAAAGCACAATTGGCAGTTAAGAACATTTTGAAGTTGGGCATCATGCTTCGATATAATCAATGATGTATATGACTGATGCATTAAAGCTTAACATTTCTTAGTTTTGTTTATCTTGTTTCTCATTTGTCGTTTTGTTTTTTGTTTTTGTTTCTCTTCTTTTACTAAACACAATATTTCAGCTATAAGACTAAAACTCTATAATTTCATTCAACGGCTAAGGGCTAATTCGATTTGCGATATGCGATTTCCGATTTCGACTTTGATTTGTTCGTCTTCGCCTGGTACTTAGATGTTAATTGAAGTAGTTGGTAGTTGGTAGTGCATTCATTATTTTAATTAGTGTAGATGAGTCTACGGCTCTAGACGATTGCGTCTAAAGCAACCTGCGGGCAGTGCTTCTGATATTTGGCGAATGTTTGCCACCTCGTTCTCCAGATCGATCAGTTCGTCACCATATTTATCGATCAGTTTCTTTTGTATATTGCGCTGTTCTCGATACTTTTCGATGCGTCCCGTTAGATTCACGCGATTGATATCGCTCTCCACCACACTCAGACGATTCTCTGCATTGCAAAATTGAATTAGTGTTTACATTTTTTTACTTCTTCAAAGTTATGCTTACCCAATTTATCCAAATCTGCGGTGTTGATATCCTTGAGGTTCTCCAGCTCATCCTTGATGGCGGACAGCTCGGTGTTGGCCTTTTCAATTTGCTTCTGAGCATCCTGCGTGTTGGCCTTGGCTTGACCCACCTTGCGCTTGGCATCGTCCACCAGATTATCATCTTTGGTTGAATTATCCTCCAGGAGGAAGATGTTCATTTCCGTCAGCTTAACGCGACTATTCAGCTGATCAGCCTCATCGCGCAGCTTACGAGCTGCAACCTTGGTCTCATTGGCCTTGCGACGAATCAACTCTGCATCCTGTGGAATGGTATATGATGTAAGTAATGGGACAATCATCGATATTTCCTTCTCTTACCTTGGATGCTTGTTCGGCATACTTCTCCTGTGCCTCTTGTGCATTGTTCTTGGCCTCATTGGCGTTCTTGTTGGCACCCTCCAGGGCATTGGCCGCCTGGTTGATCAGAGTGCGCGCATGATTAATGTCCTGCTCAATGTTGGGCACCAATTCCATGGCCTGGGCTGCCTTCTCCGAGGAGCGCTGCACATCAGACTGGAAGCCGGCCAGCTTGGTGTATGTGTTGTTGGCCTCCTTGAGCGTGTTGTCGCCTTGTTCCACAGCCTTGGTTGCACGCTCATGTGCTGCCTTGGCACGCGCAAGCAGCTCAATGTCGTCCTTCTTTTGGGTATCGGCGCTGAGGAAAGGAAAATTACGTATACGCATTATTAGTCAACTGTTGTCAACATATTATTCCATATTACAAATGGAATTCAAGTGAAATTTATATAAGGATTTTAAGACTCGACTTACCGTTGAAGCACTACTTGGGCCAGCTTGCTTTCGGTAGCAAATTCGTCGAAGATATTGCCATTGGCGTCGGACAAGTCGTTGATCTGCTTGAGCAGCAAGTCGGCACGTTCGTTGGCCGCAACCGCCTCCTGCTTCAACTTAGCGATGTCAATGTCCGGCTGTGTCTGACGATTGACATCGTTGAGCAGCGTGAGAGCCGCATCGTAGACTTCGTTGGCCTTGCGCAACGCCTCCTTGGAGGTTTGAGCAACGGCGCCCAGCGATTGCTTCACCTGATCGAGTTCGAGTCGCACTTCGGAGCGCAATTCGACGCCCACCTTTTGCTGCAGATCAATGGCATTCTTGGCCAATAGATGTGCCTTTTCTACGGCGTCCTTGGCGTCCTTGGCATTCTTCAGATCGTACTGTGCCTCCGACTCCAAGCGATCGGCAAGAGCGCGTGCATCACGCGATATATCTGAGATTTGCTCGGACTGCTCGCCAAATTCCACGGACTTATTCTTGGCCTTGGCCAGCGCTTGAGTTCCCTCATCATTCAGCAGGTCCAAAGCCTGTTGCAGCTGCTTCTTGGCGTCGTCGATAATATCGTGCAGTTGCGTGTAATTGCTTCGAGCCTTGACAATCTCATCGTTGGCATTCTTCTGCAGAGCATCGGCGCTCTCTAAATGGCCACGCATGCTGTCCAGGCGGTTGTGCAGATCGTTGATGACCTCCACATAGGTCTGTCCCCCTTCACCCGAGCCCGAGCGTGCATCCTGTGCCAAAACGGCAACCTTATCCTGCACAGCGCGCAGCTTGCCCTCAAATTCCTCATCGTTGGTAACAGGAGTGCGAGCGATTTCGTCGAGAGTGGAACTCAAATTTTTCAGCTTGAGGCGATGCACATTGGCCGCATCCTGCACTAGATTGTAGCAGTCGGGACAGTCCACGCAGCCGCGATGACGATCGTATTTGTTCTCCTTGCAACGGTCGCAACGATGTCCCTCGACATTGTCGTTGCATGGACACTGACCCGTTTGATCGCACTGGAAGCCCTGTGAGCCACTCGCATCGCACTCGCATGACTTGCAGCCATCCACGGAGAAGCCAAAGTAGTAGTTCTCACACTGATCACAACGCACACCAACCACACCGGGCTTGCAGTGACACTGTCCAGTGAGTCGATCACAGGTGGAGTTATAGCTGCCCACAGGATCGCACAAACAGTTCTCGCAGCCATTGCCCGAGCGAATGTTAAAGTAACCTGGTTGACACTCGCCACAGTCGCGTCCAATCACATTGGGCTTGCACTGACACTGTCCAGTGACCTGATCGCAACGCGAGATGCTCTTCTCATCCTGCTCGGTGCCAGCAGCATAGCAACTGCAGCGATCACATTTGCCATGCGGCAGCGCCAAAGGATCACCGAAGTGTCCGGGCAGACACTGATCACAGTGCTGGCCAGCGGTATTATGAATACACTTCAGGCATTCGCCGGAAATATGAATAACAAATAAGCATAAATTACATTTATAGATTACAACGTTGGAAAACTTTTATTAATCGTATTTTTAAGGTAAATCGACTTAAACACAGTGAAAATATTGTAATTGGCACATTAAACGTAGATGAAAAATATGTTAATATATGTACGTAATAGAGTAGAATAGTTTTGGGATATATATTTAGAGAAATGCAATTGATTCGGAGAGGATTGCTTGAGGGAATTGTACACGGCACAGTTTTCAATATATAATACAGTCGTCCATGGCTGGCTTGAATTTAAAGCACAATTGGCAGTTAAGAACATTTTGAAGTTGGGCATCATGCTTCGATATAATCAATGATGTATATGACTGATGCATTAAAGCTTAACATTTCTTAGTTTTGTTTATCTTGTTTCTCATTTGTCGTTTTGTTTTTGTTTTTGTTTCTCTTCTTTTACTAAACACAATATTTCAGCTATAAGACTAAAACTCTATAATTTCATTCAACGGCTAAGGGCTAATTCGATTTGCGATATGCGATTTCCGATTTCGACTTTGATTTGTTCGTCTTCGCCTGGTACTTAGATGTTAATTGAAGTAGTTGGTAGTTGGTAGTGCATTCATTATTTTAATTAGTGTAGATGAGTCTACGGCTCTAGACGATTGCGTCTAAAGCAACCTGCGGGCAGTGCTTCTGATATTTGGCGAATGTTTGCCACCTCGTTCTCCAGATCGATCAGTTCGTCACCATATTTATCGATCAGTTTCTTTTGTATATTGCGCTGTTCTCGATACTTTTCGATGCGTCCCGTTAGATTCACGCGATTGATATCGCTCTCCACCACACTCAGACGATTCTCTGCATTGCAAAATTGAATTAGTGTTTACATTTTTTACTTCTTCAAAGTTATGCTTACCCAATTTATCCAAATCTGCGGTGTTGATATCCTTGAGGTTCTCCAGCTCATCCTTGATGGCGGACAGCTCGGTGTTGGCCTTTTCAATTTGCTTCTGAGCATCCTGCGTGTTGGCCTTGGCTTGACCCACCTTGCGCTTGGCATCGTCCACCAGATTATCATCTTTGGTTGAATTATCCTCCAGGAGGAAGATGTTCATTTCCGTCAGCTTAACGCGACTATTCAGCTGATCAGCCTCATCGCGCAGCTTACGAGCTGCAACCTTGGTCTCATTGGCCTTGCGACGAATCAACTCTGCATCCTGTGGAATGGTATATGATGTAAGTAATGGGACAATCATCGATATTTCCTTCTCTTACCTTGGATGCTTGTTCGGCATACTTCTCCTGTGCCTCTTGTGCATTGTTCTTGGCCTCATTGGCGTTCTTGTTGGCACCCTCCAGGGCATTGGCCGCCTGGTTGATCAGAGTGCGCGCATGATTAATGTCCTGCTCAATGTTGGGCACCAATTCCATGGCCTGGGCTGCCTTCTCCGAGGAGCGCTGCACATCAGACTGGAAGCCGGCCAGCTTGGTGTATGTGTTGTTGGCCTCCTTGAGCGTGTTGTCGCCTTGTTCCACAGCCTTGGTTGCACGCTCATGTGCTGCCTTGGCACGCGCAAGCAGCTCAATGTCGTCCTTCTTTTGGGTATCGGCGCTGAGGAAAGGAAAATTACGTATACGCATTATTAGTCAACTGTTGTCAACATATTATTCCATATTACAAATGGAATTCAAGTGAAATTTATATAAGGATTTTAAGACTCGACTTACCGTTGAAGCACTACTTGGGCCAGCTTGCTTTCGGTAGCAAATTCGTCGAAGATATTGCCATTGGCGTCGGACAAGTCGTTGATCTGCTTGAGCAGCAAGTCGGCACGTTCGTTGGCCGCAACCGCCTCCTGCTTCAACTTAGCGATGTCAATGTCCGGCTGTGTCTGACGATTGACATCGTTGAGCAGCGTGAGAGCCGCATCGTAGACTTCGTTGGCCTTGCGCAACGCCTCCTTGGAGGTTTGAGCAACGGCGCCCAGCGATTGCTTCACCTGATCGAGTTCGAGTCGCACTTCGGAGCGCAATTCGACGCCCACCTTTTGCTGCAGATCAATGGCATTCTTGGCCAATAGATGTGCCTTTTCTACGGCGTCCTTGGCGTCCTTGGCATTCTTCAGATCGTACTGTGCCTCCGACTCCAAGCGATCGGCAAGAGCGCGTGCATCACGCGATATATCAGAGATTTGCTCGGACTGCTCGCCAAACTCCACGGACTTATTCTTGGCCTTGGCCAGTGCTTGAGTTCCCTCATCATTCAGCAGATCCAAAGCCTGTTGCAGCTGCTTCTTGGCGTCGTCGATAATATCGTGCAGTTGCGTGTAATTGCTTCGTGCCTTGACAATCTCATCGTTGGCATTCTTCTGCAGAGCATCGGCGCTCTCTAAATGGCCGCGCATGCTGTCCAGGCGGTTGTGCAGATCGTTGATGACCTCCACATAGGTCTGTCCCCCTTCACCCGAGCCCGAGCGTGCATCCTGTGCCAAAACGGCAACCTTATCCTGCACAGCGCGCAGCTTGCCCTCAAATTCCTCATCGTTGGTAACAGGAGTGCGAGCGATTTCGTCGAGAGTGGAACTCAAATTTTTCAGCTTGAGGCGATGCACATTGGCCGCATCCTGCACTAGATTGTAGCAGTCGGGACAGTCCACGCAGCCGCGATGACGATCGTATTTGTTCTCCTTGCAACGGTCGCAACGATGTCCCTCGACATTGTCGTTGCATGGACATTGACCCGTCTGATCGCACTGGAAGCCCTGTGAGCCACTCGCATCGCACTCGCATGACTTGCAGCCATCCACGGAGAAGCCAAAGTAGTAGTTCTCACACTGATCACAACGCACACCAACCACACCGGGCTTGCAGTGACACTGTCCAGTGAGTCGATCACAGGTGGAGTTATAGCTGCCTATAGGATCGCACAAACAGTTCTCGCAACCATTGCCCGAGCGAATGTTAAAGTAACCTGGTTGACACTCGCCACAGTCGCGTCCAATCACATTAGGCTTGCACTGACACTGTCCAGTGACCTGATCGCAACGCGAGATGCTCTTCTCGTCCTGCTCGGTGCCAGCAGCATAGCAACTGCAGCGATCACACTTGCCATGCGGCAGCGCCAAAGGATCACCGAAGTGTCCGGGCAGACACTGATCACAGTGCTGGCCAGCGGTATTATGAATACACTTCAGGCATTCGCCGGTGGTGCGATTGCAGTTGCCCACCGCATTGGGATCCACATTGCCATTGCAGTCGCAGCTCTTGCAGGTCTGAACCTCACCCAGCAAACCAGTTGGATCGCCATAGAAGCCATCGCTGCACTGTTCGCAACGCGAGCCAAAGTAACCCACCGGACACTCGGTACAGATGACGGTATCACCATTGATCTGCAGACAGGCGCCATCGTTGGGGCATGGACAACGCTTGCAGTCGTAGGGAGTGCCGCCCAAGGCGTTGCCATAGTAGCCCTTGGCACACTGATCACAGTTGTCGCCTTGCGTGTTGTGCTGACAGATGCAGCTGCCCGTCTCCGAGTCACAAATGTCCGCATGACCATGACAATCGCAGGGAATGCAAGGCATGAAAGGTCCACCACGTGCCGGACTGTGGCGATAGCGGGGAGCGCAGGACTCGCAGAACTGTCCCAAATAACCCTCTGGGCATGTACACTGCTCAATCCAGGTGGCAGGTTTGCCGGCAGCGCCACGATGCGCCGTTTGCAACTCCACATCATCCAGATTCGCTTCGCCCTGCACAGAGTAGGTAGCCCTGATTTTGATGGCCGTCAGATTGGAGAGTATGGAAAGGAAACCACGAGCCGATTGACTCGGTTGCCACTGATAGTCGTGATGCTCGTGCAGGCGGAACTTGTATTCCTTCACTCCCTGATCTGGGATGCTGTTGCCCTGGGCAAAAATGGGCAGCGACACCTTGCTGCCAGCACCCTCAAGGATAACATCGCTGGCACTGGTGCTGGGTCCCACCTGACCGACCAGTTGCAGCTTGAAGCTCAGATCACGATTGTAAGAGGCACGCTGATCGCCAAGGAAGCGATCGGGCGCCTGGAAGTAGACGTATTCATTGCCTTGAGCCGTGGTACCGATGCTGCGACTGTATTGATTGTACTTGATGTCGACATCGCGACGATTCGGATCAATAGCGGTCCAGCGTTCCTTGTGCTTATTAAAGTTGGAGGTGACAGAGACCACAGAATAACCGGGAGCAGTCTGACACTCGGAGGTGTGGCCATAGCAGAAACAGGGTGTGCAACCGAAGCGATTGCTGCGATCCAGGTTGAAGAAGCCAGGTTTGCACCTAAACAAAAAAAAAAGCCGTAAGAAACTGGGGTGATCTATTGGCAGTTGAGTTGCTTACTCATTGCAGCGTCTGCCCTCGACGTTTTCCTTGCAAAAGCAAATACCCGTCTCTGCATCGCAAGCTGGCGTATTGTCCTGCGAGCCCTGGGCATCACAACCACAGGGTTGGCAACCATGTGGTCCGAACTGGAAGTAGTTGTTGGCACAGCGATCACACTTGTCGCCAGTCACGCCAGGCTTGCACTGACACTTGCCCTGGCTGTTGCACTGCAGCGAACGGGAACCAACGGGATCGCAGCCACAGTTTACACAGTAAGCGTTGTCACGCATATAGAAGTTCTCCTTGCAGTGCTCGCAGTTGGGTCCATCGCGATTGTCGCGACAGTCCAGACAATGACCACCGTGTCCCGTCAAGTTGAACAGATTCGCATCGAAGTAGCATTTGTCCGCAAAGCCGTTACAGTTACAAGCTGTAATCAAATTAGAGTTGGAGTTAAGTAAATAATGAAGTATTAAATTTATTAATAGTGATTGCAGCTAAGTTGCAATTAAATGAGGAACTTGTTTAAAGGGAAATTCTTATCCGATTTACAGTTGATATGATACCAGTGCACCATATCATTGCCACCTATGCGATTTGTGTTCAACGCATAATCGTAGGTCCAGCCATACCCTTTGGCCTGGACAACGAGGTAAAGAAGCTGCAACAAGTTGCACAGACGCAACATGACTGATTGACTGACTTAGCGCGACGATCACAAGCGCTAGCCACAAGTGGCATCTAACGGCAAAGCAGTCTGTCCTTATATAGAGCAAGTCACACTACAGTGGGGCAAATGCTTTGAAAATTAAATGAATCTCTATGCATGGAGTTAATGCTGCATAGCCTCTTAAAATATAATTTGGATTTAAATATAGGAAAGAGATAGGCTGTTCTTAGAACATACTTCTTAATTGTATACACTTTACTTCACTTGCCAATTTAACTAAACATATCTAGAATGAATTAAAAGATAAAAGTCGCTTCATTGAAATGTTTTTTTTTGTTATCAATGAAAACTTATAAAATTAATTGTCACTAGATCTGAAAAATCAAAATGCAAATTTTCTTGCTATATTCTGAATATTTTTCACCACTGTTTTTCACGCACTGTGCAGCGTGCAACCAGTTCTGCAAAGCTGTGTTCTATTTGCTTACCTTTGCACTCGTTGACTTCGGTTGATGTTGCCCTCTTCCACTTGACGTCGTTGTAGAGCGGCAAGCAGCGATCACAGTCGGGTCCATCGGTGTTGTGGCGACACTCGCAGACGAGCGTGCGTTCGCCATGCATTCCTGTACTTGCCACACACTTACTTGCGTGGCCGTTGCACTTGCAACGAGCACCCACTGCAATATCACTGATGGCATAGAAGTAGGATTTCAACACTTGGGAATCGCCAAACAGTTCATCACCAAAGGTGTTCAAACGATCCAGCGTGATTCTAATGTCGGTTGCCGTCACCCAGTCTTGCAATTCGAGACTGCGCTCAAAGTTGATGCCACTTGGGCGACCCTCGAGTGTGGAGAAGGCAATTTCACCATCAATCAAAGGCGAGATGTCGCTGTACTCGCTCGTGCAGAGAGCATGAGCCTCACCCTCGCCTTTGCGAATGGCGCGGGAGTCGGGCAGCGAATAAATATCCCGACAGGTGGCGCTGTAGTACTGATAGGGTATCCAGGGTCCGTGTTCTGAGGTGCGTTTGTAGATCGTAAAGGACTCGGGACGCGGCGAGCGGAAAAGAATGCGCACATAGGTGATATCATACGATTTACCTGAAATAAGAGAAAGTATATAAATAAATAAAAGATATAATAAGATATAATAAAAGAAATAATAATATAAATAATAAGATGAATTTCGATTTTCAGTTATTTGTACTCACGTAAATGCAGCGTGAGATTGACATGGTTGGGATGCTGAATGCCCTCGAACATGGTCTCCGACTGCCACCACGATGGATTCTGTGGATCGTGCAGATCCGTAAGGAATGCGGGACTATGATCACCATAACTAAAATACAGATAAATATTTAAGTAAGCACTACAACAAAGTGTATTATTTGTGACGTTACCTGCAGACGCCGCAGTTCTTGAGATTCGAGTTCATCATCTGCGTGCAAAAGTGATTGTCGCCCTGCTCGCCGCAAGTGTTTGTCGACTCGATTTGCAGTTGATAGGCAGCATTGATGAATTCCGGCAAGCATTTCTGTCGCAAAGAGAAGGCGAGAAAGAGCACATTAAGTATACGTTGCGTAGCGTTAATTGATAAGAGAAAGTAAGAGCATGAAATATGTCTAAGCGTGTGTGTGTGTTTGGGTGTGTTTTCACGCAATTTGTATTCATGTTAATTGAGTCAACAGCGCTCAATTGGTTTGCTTGTCTGCATTTGAATAAAACCGAGAGCAGCGGAACTATTGACCCAGCATACAATTCAATTGTGTGATCACAGACTACTTGTATTGTACTATGATTGATAGAGTGAGTTTTGGGTATTGTGCTACGATTGATAGAGTGATTTGTTGGAATATAGTGTAATTAATAGTTTAACTACTCGTTTTTGTACTCTGGTTGATAAGGTTATTGTATTGCATTGTACAACGTATTTTATTCTGATACAGAAGCTTCTATGATTGATTAAGAGGTATTGATGATTGACAAAGTGATTATTGTATTATAATTGGCAATCTTGTACTGTACTTTGATTGACAGACAGTTAAATATTGTATGATACTTTGATTGAAAATTGTACATTTTGATTGATAGACTACCGAGTCTTGTGATGTGGTTGGTAGAGTGAGTTAGTGCATTGAAATATTATTATCAATCACAGCTATTGTAGTATGATTGATTGGGTATTGTATTCTTATTTGTAAAGTCATTTATTGCATTGTATTATGATTGATAGAGTGACTACTGGTATTGTGCTATGATTGACAATTTTAAAATTGTACTAACACAGAACTTATTAATATTCTTGTATGATTGATAAAGTGATTTATTGTATTGCACTACGATTGACAATCAGATAGTTTGATTGATAGAGTAATTTATTACATTGTACTATGATTGATAGCGTTTTTCTCACCTGCGGTCGGCCATAGGGATCGTAGCACTCCAGAGCAGGCATGAATGTCGTGCCTCGCAACTCGTGTCCTCCCGCTGAGTTGATGGGCTGCCGTTGCACGCCCCATGCCGCCGTTGCACAGTGGCAGAGCAGCATGCCAGCGAGCAGCAGACGCGCCATTGAGGAGGAGCCTAAGCTTAGACTCCGCCTGCTGCGCTTCATCGTGACTTTTGTGGTATCAATGGAGGCTCTTTGTTCTATGCGCACTAGGATGACTCGCAAACACCTCGATCTCTGCGAGCTTGTGTGTAATGTGCCAAGGTGGATTTTATAATTTCTTTTGTTTCTTCTGCTGGGATTTGCAATGTTAGAGCATAATTGCAGTTTTCAGTTAAACGTTGGCTGGTTTCGGAGCGGCTTCACACGCTGCAAAATAAATGGAAAATGCACAAAATATCATTAGCACCAGCATTAGCTAATCCCCCCAAAATATATGCTTGGTATAGAGAACTTTTTAGAACACTTCCAGCACATGTGTTGTCCATATTGTCTGAGCGAGTTATTTCCGTTCAGAGCGTCCAGAGTGTATTATAGTTTTTTTTTGCAAAGGCGTTTTTAATGCCATAACCTGAACAGATTAAATTGGAACAGTGTTGACCAGCTAACATATTTGACAGACTCTTTCTGATGCTAGCAACGCAAATAAAGATTGTAAATCCAATTGAGCTAATTTTATGTTCATGTCATGTAACAAAGCTGGCATAGTTTTAATAGAGTAGTTGAAGAAACCGCAACTATCTGTTAGGGTATTAATTTGGCGGCATTCCAAAGATCACTGTTGATCTTTGCTTGCTTTTAATTAGTTCGTTTGCCGGGCCAAAAAACTGTTCATAAACACAAACTTTACTCAGTTCGTCAATAAGTAAGTTCCGAGATCTGTCTGTGAGTTCATTGAAGCTACAACAACAGCAACAACAACAATGCTGGTATATTGTATAAACAAAACAAAGCAGAAAACCAAAAAGCGAAAAAAAACTGCAAATGAAAATTTCAAATAGGAACAACAAAAATACATAAATAAACACAAACACACAGCCACACACATACTGTAAATGAACTCAAGCATTGCCCACAAAATTTGTGCTTCCGACTACAACTAATGTATATGGTATGTATATGCAGTACTCCCCTCGACATCACCCGATTCTACTCCCCTCTAGCATTGCCTCCTCCCTTGTCAACCAAAAAAAGAAAAAAAAAACAGTACAGCAGTTGCTCTAAGAAAACTTGAAATAATTCCAAGCGATGATTTCATCTACATACTCCGCCATATAGCACACACACACAGACATTGTATCTAGATACATATTTATATGTGTCTGTGTCTGGGGATAAGCGTGTAAACTTTGCAATTATTTAAGAACTTGCCACATGGGTCATGTGTGGAGAATGCTGAGTGCATATCGGTGCTATGTTTGGATGCACTCTGATTATTCTTAGCCAAGGTTAGATTCATTTAAGTCTCTGAATTCAGTTAAGGTTTGCTCAACTAATTAGCGAATATGCACAGTAAATTGTGTCTATTTACTTAGTAAAGCAGATTGAAGAAGATGATATCATAAATACTTATGACAGCACTGTGCCGCTTTTAGCCACACGCTAGATAAGTAGACTGAAATTAGAGCTCTTTTAAAAAAAAATTTGAGCGAAGACGAATCCAACTGCAGGCAAACGAAAAAAGGGAGTTCACAAGAATTTACCAGTTTCCTGTGGTACAATGCAGTTTGAACATGTGACCGAGTGGCAGATTAATACATTCTCAATGAATAATATAACATTTATACTTTATCATGAATGTATTTGTATAATCTGCAAAGTTCTGTCATTTTTGTAATTTTTCTTTAAGTTATTTTGCACACTTTATTTGATTAATTTAATGTCTTATAAATGAGTTTCAAGTGTTCACCAAACGGTTGATTGTTTGCACAAATTTTCTAATTTATTTTTATCAATTTTTGAATATATATATTTAGCTTAGAGGGGTTGCTTCCCAGCAACGAGTACACACACAGTTGAAACTCTTTGTAGACTTAAGAGGATTTTTTATTTGTGTTTTTTTTTTTTTGGTAGTGATCGTTGGCTTATCAGCGACGTCGTCTCCGATTTTAAAACACAGAAACAGAAACTGTTTTATTTCGAAACCGAAATTAAGCACAAGAAATCTTTGGACTGTCGTCGGCGCCACATTTGATACACTTGTGCCTCAGATTTCGAGCTGAGCTGAGCTGGAACCCTTTGGGAATGAGTTCAGCTGAGGCCAAGACACAAACACATACACTTGTCATGTTCTAGAGATATTTAATATTATATATTTTATATTCAAGTCAATATACATGTGTGTAGTTGTGCGTTTATAAGTATGTATGTATATATAGCACGGAATGAACATCCGCTCCATTCAGATTTCAATTGTTGAGCTGCTGCTGCTGCTGCTGAGTTGAGTTGAGTTGCTGCCGCGATACGCGCCTATGAACACGAGTTCCTTTTGCGATAAGAATTTGGGGCTACGAACTAGTGTGTGCATAGTGTGTGCGATATGGTTATGGTATTATATGTTATAGGCTGACCACAAGTTGACTTATGAGCAAACTGAGCAGATACAAAGACGATGGAAGACGACTTTAGCTCACGTTGTGTTTGTGTGTGTGTCTCAGTTTTGTTTGTGCGCTTTGAAACTGCGTTATTGTTTGGCACCTTTTGCTATTTATCTTTATTGAGGCGTTTGTTTTTATCAACTGCTTCACTACACTCACTCACGCACTCGCGCAGGTAGAAGAAAAGCAAACGAAATCACTCAAAAGAAACTGCACACTCGAGACGAGAGCGAACAACGCACGCTCAGATACTTTTTACGAAACTTGGTTGCTGTTGCTTTTGTTTTGGTTTTTGTTGTTACTCGACGCTGCACAGGGCACAACAAATACTGCGTTTATTTATGGCTTATTTTTGTTGTAGATACATTTAGTTTCTCTCGCCGCACACATGCTGCATTTGGAACATATTCCGTGATGCGTTTTCCAAAAACACAATTTTCGTCAGTTTATTTATAGTTTGCATTTGTGGCATGGGAAACCAACTGCTGCAACTGCATTTGCATTTTCATTTGCTTTCAATTTTTTGTTGTTTTTGTTTTATTTTTTGGTTTTCGTATTTTTTTCGATCAAGTACCTTGCACTCACACACATGCACTTCTCACTTTTCTGCTGAATCGGGTTAAAGTTGGCAGTTTATATGGATTCATGTAGTTACGAGTACATTTCATTATTATCGTGCTTTTGCTCGTTGTCGTTGTTTCATTTGATTGTTTTGTTGTAATTGTATCACTAGACTGAAGGCAAGAACCTTTTGAATCAACAGCCATTCACATATGCACACTCACTCCGTAGTCGCACTCACACACACACACACTCTCATCCATGCACTACAAGATACTTTTTTATCTTGAGGTTTTCTTTTTGTCGCCAACAATAAGCAGCCGAAAACGACAATCAAAAAACACACACGAAAAAAAACATTACATACAAATTCGGAAGAGATCCAGAAGAAAACTTCACAGAGTCCACACTCCTCCACACCAGAAATCCACACACACATCCACACGCACACATAGATAGACACACACACACACACACACACAGAGTGGGGAACACAGCACTTTTCAGCGGCTATAACGTAGTCGCACTTACTCCGCACAGAAGACCACAGGCAACCGCTAACGAGGACGTCCAATGCTCAACTGACTCTAGAGGAATGCGGCACGACCGCTCAGCGGTTTCTGTCTCAGTCTCAGTCGCTATCTCCGATTGTTGAGTGAAACTCTCTCTCTCTCTCGCTCTCAGCAAACGAATTGTATCTGTATCTCGACGTTGAGTATCTGTAGTTGAGCGTGATCGTCTGCATGTTGCTCCCAAGCTTCTTAGCTTCGTCTGGAATCGTATTAACCCGGCAATTATGTTGCGCGATTGCATTGCTGATTTATGAATTAATGTTCAATTTGTCATTTATTTCTCTTATTACTCATTTTTCGGTATTTCTAAAGTTTTGTATTTCAGTTCTTTTTGAACTCGAAATCGCATTCATATCTTCGTATGGTTTGACTTTGTCGTTTATTTATCTGTTATCTGTTAAACACATGTCGGAATCATATTCTATCATATGAGCAGTTTTCCATTTGCTTTGATATGTGAGTAAACTCAGTTCCCGGTACTATCGGCGGAGGCTGTGCTGCTCTGTGCTCTACTTTTGGACTTAGTTGCCTTTAAGAGCTAGCGGGTTATCGCTGTTAGGCTGATAACAGTTCGTTGTACGAAAAAGCCAGAAAACTTTCAGTTTCATTGACTAAATTTAACACGAGATGCTTTACACAAATCAAATTCTCTAAACTATACCATTTCTAAAAGCTAAGCTTCAGATAAGGAATTTAGAGAGTCGAAAATATTTTAGGAAGTAATAATTCTCTCGAATAGACGAAAATAGCTTTGAGTTAATAATTTTTACATAATAATAGCAGTGTTGATAAGCAATGTATTTAAATTTTTATGATGCCGGCAAATTTGCAGAATATTTCTCAATTTTTGCCGGCAACAGTTGACTGATTATGTCCGGATGAACTTTACTATCTCTTGTGATTTGGTGAGTTAATTTTATTCTATCATTTAGTGGCTCTCTAATTTGATTTGTTCAGTATTTGATTTACTTATATATACATATATATATATAAATATATATATAAAATGATATATATATATATATATATATATAAAATGATTGGAGTTGGGTCTTTCCCTCACTGAAAAGAAGTAAAATTTATCGGCATCCGTTAATTATATTTTTTATGGAATTATGGTAAATATATACAAATTTCTTTATCTAACAAAAAGTTTTGAATTTAGCATGATTATGTTATGTTCGAAACTTAACAGAAGCTGTTAAAGTTATGCTAATACAATTAAACATAAAGCTTTCATGTCGCGAAGCTTTGGTTTATGTCCGTTTCTTGTGCAGCTTTTTAGCGCTACGACAAAAAGCTGTTTGATATAAAACTCGTGTCGATTGCAACGCATATTCAAAACGTAACAATATTCGTATTAAATAAAACAATAAGAATTTCATTTAAAGGAAAGCAATCTATTTTTTTTATTAAGTTTCGTGTTGTAGGATAGACAAATAGATGAAGAGAGAGGAGTATTGAATTTACTAGGGTTTGTTGTTCACAACATGTTTAAGCTAAGTGGTAAGTAGACTAAACAATTTTCCTGGACTAAGAAGACACTCTGGTTGTTTAAGGACACTTGTGAAATTACTTCTCCTCATCTTGGCTCTCCTCAATGTCGATCTTTATGATATTCACAGTGGGACCAGGTGAATCGCTTCGCTCTGGATGTCCATTCACAGCAGGAACCGAAGCAGTTGCTTCAGGCTCCACAATGCATTCGTCGCTGCCTGTGGTGCTAATGGTAATCGTTGGAATGTTGTCGGACCAGATGGAACTTTGGGAGTCCTCTCGCATGACGCGACGCCGCTGGGAAGCACTGCGTTTGGGGAAGGTAATCGGACCAGGCAGATCCAGTTCCTCCAAATCATCCATGGTGGCTAGAGTGGGCGTGGATGATGAATTGGGGCCACCAACTGCGGGTGGTATTGGAGGCTTGATGGTTGGACGACTGGACGATGAGGATGTGCTGCTGCCAAAGTGCAGTGGCGCACTGGGTGTGGGTGAATCCGGCTCTGGCGTTGGTGGCATGTCCAGAGCTGTGGCACTTGAGTTGCTCGACAACACTGAAGGTGGTGGTGGCGGTGTGTAGGCCAAATATGTGGGTGTTGTGGGCCCTGGCGACTCGTCTGACCCTTGCTCAACATCGTCCTTTTTCAGATTAACTGCCTCACGTACGAGTGCCAACAGGGAACCAATTTTCTTGCGTCCCTGGCGAGACAATGCCGCCAGCTTCTCTGCATTCATTTGGCGCTGACTCAGACCCAAGCTAGGAGTGGGTGAAGGCAACGGCTGCGGCTCACCAGACGATCCATTGCCATTGCCATTGGAGTTGATACTTGTCAGCTCACTGTTTAGGTGCTCGGTGCTGGGCACTTGGGGAATCTCTCCGGATTTATTCTTCTCGAGACTCTTGTCATCAAACTTAAATACTTCAGGCTCTTGTCTGCTGGTCGACGAGTTGTGCTTCGACTTGTGTCTGCGGAACTTGAATTTGCTCAACCCGAGACCTTCGAGGGGACCGCCCTCTTTAACCGGCGGCGGTGGCCGCTCTGGTTGTTCCTCATGTTCGGGAGGCTTCTTTTCGTCCACTATGTGAAAGTGACTCTCAGGTGCCGCTGGCTCAGGAGCCTGTGCTTCCGCCTCGGGTGTTGTGGGCTTCGATTGCTCATCCTTCTCCTTCTCCTTGTCTTTTTCTTTGTCCCGCTTGCGACGCAACAAGCTAGCGCGTCGTTCATTCACAATGCGCGAGTTAGTCTCCGGATCGTGTTCATTTGGTGGGTCATAGGGTGGTGGCTGTTGCCTATGCTTGTGCTCCTTTTTTTCTCTGAAACTTTCCCGCTCCTTGCGCTCATGTCTGTCCACCTTGAAGCGACTCTTAGGATGCGGTTCCTTGACGGGAAAGTGGTCGGTACCGGGACTGCTGCCACCAGCATTTGCGGCCGCTGCAATGGAATCGGAACGTGCTCGTTCCTGCTTGGCAATCTGCACGATGTCCACGAGCGAGGGTTTCCGGGTGCGACGTATTTGTTGCAAGCGTGACAGGCCAAAGCTGCGCTTCTCCTTGGGCTCCTCGTCGTGGGGCAACGAGTCTTGGTGCTCAGTGTCCGTGTCGTCGTCGTCGCGACGCAACGAGTCGTCATCCGAGGTGGCTGAACCCTTGCGCAATGCCTTCTTCATGATGCGTGAGATGAGCTCTGTGCAAAGTGCAGGCGAAAGTTGAGTTAAGCAGCGTGGAGGAGGCAAAAGTTGTTGGCTACTTACCTTTGCGTGCCTGATTCTTGTACTCTTCGTTGTCAAAATCTGGCGGCTGTGTGGGCGTGACGGGGGGACGATGCCTCGAGCACTTTGCGCCAGCGATTTGTCAGTGTTGTGGCGGTTGGTTCCGCCTGCTTAACCTCGGGAACTTTGAAAATCTTTTTTGCGCTCCTCCTCGCGCTCCTTCTGCAACTGTGTACGCAGATCCTGATTAGCTTCGCGTAACGCCCCCGTCAGCGATATGAGATAATAAATGATGAGTATGAGTAGCAAAAGAAGCGGTATAACCGTACTCGACGATGTCAGATAGTCCAGTGGCTCATGAAGTTGCCTAGCAAGCGATTGTAAGTCAAAGAATTATTAACATTGCCTCAGGGGTCAGTTGGCTTGAGACTTACTTGGGTAGCGCGTTTCTGGTGGTATTTGTTATGAACTCAGCGATGCGATTGTACTCGGAAAAGGGTCCACAGTGCCAGGAAGGACGTAGCCAAACAATAGCATAGCCAACGGGCAGCACACAGAGGAACAACATGGTCAGCAACAGGGATAGATAAAAGTTGTTCGATTTGGAGGCTCTGCAACATACAACAAAATATTTACTTTGATATAGTAGATCAAAGAGAAGGCAACAAGGATACTCGGATACATACTTAAAGACCACCTCGTGTGGCACATTGCAGGTGAGTACAATCCAGGATCTAAAGTACATCATAATCATCAGTTTGACAAGGTTGATGAGCACCAGACCGGGTGAGAAGAAAATGCCCATCCACACCTGTCCCTGGTTATTAATCAACGTCAGGATGTTCTCAGCTATCTTAAAGTCTCCATACTGCATGTCGCATGCCGCATGCCGCAAAAACAAAGGCGACCCATTAGTCACAGTCGTTTGGTTGAGGTTGCCAAAGAGAGTGGGGAAAAAAGTCGAGAATGCGGGATGAGGTTGCTAACTAGGATAAAAGTGTGTGCGTTCTGCTCTCGCTTTCGCTCTTGCACTCACCTGTGGAAACGTTTTCTCCATGTCCCAGCACCAGTTTTGATTGACATACCGCACAAATAGGGCACGCAGAAAGTCGATGCATAGCGGCGCCACGATGGACATGAGCTGCAACATACCGTGAACGAGGAGAGTAAGATGGGACGGTCAAAGCATGCTGTAATGAAGTGGTGTTTCTGGCACAGAACACATGCTTCAAAACGTGCCACAAGCTCTGCCACACAGCACATTGTCTGCTTACACCCTGTAAGCTTTAAAGGTGGCAACACTTTGGATACTTTTAAGAACTGCAGTGAATTGTTTAGCTTACTTACAGGGCATCTTTTTGTCGAAAACCCTTGCACATTTCTAGCAGCTAGTCATGTAACATAGTTTGAGACATGTTTATGGCTGATTTACTGGCCGCACAATCCTGCAAACTATCTGACCAAAAACCCATTCATTTCCCAACCGAAATTCATGCACGAACACGTACCTGGAACGAGGCAAGATACCCAAGGATACCCAAGACTGTGCAAAGGATATTTGCTTCCTACTACATCGTCTGTTAGTAAAACCGCACATGACCAAAACCCAATTGGGTCTTAACCTAACGCAAACAGTGACTTGAGCTTAAAATTTTGTTATGCGTAAGGCATAAAGGCGCTTAACTTAAGGCTCGTAACTTGTTTAATTTATGTGCCCAAATCGTTTAATAGAGATTATGTACGCCATGTCCAGATGACAACAACAACATCAAAAACAATAACATCGAGAATATCAACAACAAAATATGTATCTACATAATCAAATTGTGCGCCTTTTTTCTATATTTTTTTGTAAGTTTTTCAAGCAAAGCTGCTTATACAAATGGTAAAAGCAAAAGAAAAAGCGACCCCGAAAAGTTGACCGTGTCGAGCCCATGAATTTGTTTGCGATTAGACTTTAAGTTCACAATCAAATCTTAGGCCAATCGACACTCATCCAACAAAGGAATCGAGTGAAGAAAAACACTTGGAAATCGATGGCAAAAGTTCAAAAATGTTTCCTATGCAAATGCCGCTCATTGATAAGTATAAATTGCGTTCAATGCCAAGCGAATACCAGCTGCGTATTGGGCAAAGGACTCTGGAGAGCGATTATTATGATAAAATACTTTTTGGTTCTGTCTGGGTCGTTGTGCTATATATTTCTCAGATTGAGAGTAGCTTGGATTTGAAAGGGAATATGCCATCAATTTAAATTTGTTGGTATTACAAAGTTTGGCTATAATGAAAATAGTCTTAATTTGAGCTAACAACTTAATGCTAAATTAAAATTCTGAAAAAAGATTTAGGAAAACTTAGCTGAAGTATATAGTAATTCATATGGCAAGGGTATACAGCTTGCGACTAATCTAAACATAGATTTTCAATTTTAGTTGCTTTGCTTTTGACTTTTCAAGCTAACACAAAAAATTTTGATTTTTGCCATGAAGAGCGGAAAACAAATTTTTTTCGTGCAGCATTTTCCGGACAATTTAGCTAAACGGGATTTCACGCTATCGCCTAAGTAGCACACTGCTTTTGCTCTCACTGCCAGCTTGTCTGTCTGGTTGTTGCCCTCTTTAAAGTTCAATCATATTTCAAAGTTAAATAGATTTCGATATGAGCACAACAACGACGCTGCAGCTGTTTATTTGCTCCCCGGATGATTCCTGGTGCTGCGGAAACGTCGCATTTTCGACTGGCAAAAAGGAAATTGATAGCAGTTGCTGCTGATGCTGACAAATTTGTGTTTAAACTGCGGCCAGATATTTGTCCATTCATCTCTTCTGCCTCTGCCTACTTGTTTTCTTTTTTGCTTACCCCATCGAAGACGATGACCTTTGACAACTCCTGACCCAACGATGTCTCCCAGCACATTGTTGTAAGATTCATTTGAATGGTTTTCAGTGCCTTACGCACTTCCTTCAGTCGCTCCACTTGCAACTCCAGAGGAGTCTTCTTCACCGTGGTTTGCCGTGCTTCGCTACTGAGTGTGGTTTCTAGCCCATCGGCTGTGGTGGTGCTGCCGAAGAAGTCCTGATTCTCGGGCGGACAAACGGTGATCACACAGTGCTCGGTGTTGCCATGTTGTGCATCGTTGTCGTAGTAGACTGTGCTGCCAATGCCCTCAATCTGCGCGTAGTCTATATAGAAGGGTGTTGTAGTGGTGCTGCCGCCAACTATGTTCTCATCATCTTCGGTGGTGCTGCTAGAGCCGAATATGCTGTCGCTGCTGCTGGAGCTAAAGCTCTCTGTAGTGCTGCTGCTGCTTTCTATGTTCTCCGTTGTTGAGGTTGTTGGCGCCTCAGTGGTGCGTATCGTAGTTGTCGTCGTAGGTCTCGTGGTGGTGTTGGGTTTCGGAGTGGTGCTGGTGGTAGTTGTGGTGGTGATATTGGGAATGTTGAATTTGTTGCGCCTCTCTTGCAGAAAACGTCGCCACTCTTCCTCACTCAGTCGGCTTATAGGACGTGTTGTGGTCGTGGTGGTGGCGGTGGTGCTGCTGATGCTTGTTGGTGGCGTCCATACTGGTGGTGGTGGCCTATAGGGTGGTCTGTAGATGGGTGGCGGTGTGTAACTAGCGGGTGTTGTAGGTTCTGACAATGTTGTGCTGCCATTGCGATGCCTTCGACTGTATCTGCTGGTGTGCCACACAGGTGGCGATTGCTCCACCTGCCTTTTCTTGCGTGGCTGCTCATCCAGTTGAGCCAGCGCTTGCGCTAACGGATCATCTGATTGCTCAGTGGTAACCAGCTCATCGGCGCCATCGGGCAACTCGCCACCTTCAAAGTAATCCACATAGTTGAAGTAGCTATCGTTGCCCGGCGCTGGCGTCGTCGTAGTACTGGACGAACCCAACTGTGGCTCATCGCTGCCATAGTCATAGGAGCCATCCTCATCGGTGGTAAATGGTGCCGCAGTTGTCGTTGTTGTTGTTGTGGTACTTTGTGTGGTTGGCAGCGTTGTGGTTGTTGCTTTGGTGGTTATTGTCGTTGGAGTGGTTATAGGTAAGGTAGTCCAAGGTGTCGTCGTCGTCGTTGTCGTTGTTTCTGTAGTTGTTATGGGTGGCTGCGTAGTCCACATTTCGGTGGTTGTTGTTGGCGTCGTTATGCTGGGCAACATTGTGGTTGTTGTCAGATTCAGCAGCATCAAGGTGGTGGTAATGTTCTTGGGATTGCCAAATATCCGAAAAAGTCGTGGTTTTGAGCATTTAAAAGTTATGTTATAGCACTTAATCCGCTGCAGCGTTGACAACATTGCACCCACCGCAGTGCTAGAGAAGAGCGCATCGGTGGTGCCCGAAGAATCGGCTCCCCAAGGTGTCGTTGTGGTCAGATCATCGGAGAAGCCGTCCGAGGTGCTGTCACTGTAAAGCGGCGTCGTTGTGGTCATCGCTCTCAGTGTCTCAATGGAGCTCATCAGGTGGTGCAGCTCCTGCGTGTTTGTTTCGTTCTCCAGCTTCAGCATCTGGAGCGGTTTCTCCTTGCTGTTGATCTTATAGATGAACGAGAACATCAGCGAATACAAATTCAACATGTTGAGTATCATGATGCTGTGGAGGACAAGAGGAATATAAGAAAGAGATGATCAATGAATGGATATTTTTCTGTAAAAAAGTAAGTACGAGGCAACAGTATTGTAGTATTGTGACTGTGATGATAATGTGTAGAACAAAGTTTGTGAAGAGCATTAAAATACAGAAATCAAAAATTAAAAATTTGTAGAGCTTTTTTTCTGTATCCATTTTAAATAACAAAATTGGAAGCTTAATCGGAATAATTGAATAATAAATTATAAAAAATACAATTAAAATTTTCTTGCGGTAAACTTATTCATTCAAGATTATTTTCTCATTCTTTTTGCTATTTTGTTTGTTTCTTTAAAGTTTTTTTATGCATATTTACCACCAAGTATTTGCTGCATAAAGAATGCATGTTTTTTTCTTTGCTTACCGCGCAAGTTGCAGACGCAGCTGCTGCCTGGGATGCCAGTTCTCGAAGAGGCCCAAGGCTTCGAATATCATGGGAAGGAAGAAGGATAACAGCGTCATGGTCACATTCACGGCATTGCGACTGAGCCAATTGTCGTGCTTGGCCAAATCCTCAGAGCTAAAAGCAACACAGAAAAGCAGATTACTCGAGTTAAGTGTAATTTCGTACGCCAGAGCAAAGGATACACACTGATTCACCAGCAGGACGACTGTGGCTCCCGATAATCCCAGCAGGCCCATGACCAGAATGTTAACCAATATCCTTTGTAATATCACGCGCCAGCTGCAGGAGGAAGAAAACACATCATGGAGCATGGTAATAGTGCAATTATAAACTGCAATTGACGCTGCATACTGAGTGTCTCCTTTTGGTACTTACTTGCGATTATCCTTTTTCTTTTCGGCTTCCTCGAGCAGCGCCTCCTTGAAGCCAACAACAACGGATGCGATGCGATTATGCGCCGTTTCCGCGTGTCCTGTGCAAAGGTAATAATGAAGTTGAGTTCCTTCTTTGTTAGTTGCTGCTTACCTATCATAAAGTCCCAGCCGGTGAAGAGTTTCCACGAGAAGACGCACTCGTCATCCTTCGAGGAAAGTTTCGAGTTGCGCGAATTCTCCGCCATTCTGTCATGAAAGAGAAAAGTGACGCAAAGTCATGTTAAGTGAGAAGAAAAGAGTGAACAAAAAAGTTGGTTTACAAGCCATAATTGGCGCACAAATCCTGGCTGCCTAATGCCGCACAAAATATGACCACGAGTACAAATTCACGCATGCCGCGCACGTGCCACAAACGTGTGGCAGCACAAGTGGCAAGGTCAGTGTCGGCATCCTCGTTGCTGTCGGTGCTGTCGTTGCCGTTGCTGTTGACATTGCTACTTTGTTCAATTACGAAATCAACATAATGCCGACAAAGCCATTAAAAGGAGCAACCGTTGCCAGCCAGGACACTCCCTAGTCCTCCCTCTCGCTCTTGGCCCCTTTCGGTTGTCCAGTTAACACGCTGCCACAGCCACCGCCGCCGCCGCCGCTTCGCTTGTCTCGTGTCTGGCCGCGTGCGTGCGTAAATCATAATGGCCAAGTTTTTTCCTTATAGGCGAAGTTTTACTTCCCCCTTTCTCGTTTATTTGGAGAACACGCCCAACTCGGACAACTCGAACATGCCGTAGATTTGTATTATTTAATCAGCGCGACGTTGCGTTCGGTTTAATTAATTAACGACCATTTTTGGCATTTAGTTTGCCTTTGTGGCTTCGATGTTCAGAGATTTAATGAAGTGTTCCGTTCCACCATCAATTCTATTTCTCTATACCCATACTCACTTTCTTAGCGTGGCCACAAAGCTGTAGATGTAGACGAGCACGGCAGTGAGGAAGTAAGCCAACGGCAGCTTATAGCCGGATGTGCTGATGCCGGAAGTGCTCGAATAATAACTATGTGAAGTAGAGAAGCAAATGGGATAAAGAGATATGAATGTACGAACATGTGAGGATAAAGAAATTCGCAATTAACCAAGCCACTTAAAATTAACTTGATTATATTATACAACTGAATTGCTGGCGAATTGCATCCGAAATTATTATTCATTATGGTAGCTGTAGTGTGGAAGGATTTAAAGAAGCTCCTGCCAGACAGTTTTAAGTCGGGCATTCTTAATTGAGGGAATTAAATAATGAGGTACGGAAAGAGATGTAAATTATAATGAAAGTTTAAAAAAAATCATGGAAACGAAAGATTAAAAAGTTAATGTTGAAATCTGTACTTTTATATGTTTCTTAGAATCTCTTGAAATACATGAAAATATTAGTAAAATTTTAATACATTTAAAATAAAATTATGAAAAAAAATAAATAAAATAAATTGAAGTAAAATAATATAATTCAAAATAAAATATAAATATGCTAACTTTGAGTAATTTGTAGTAAAATTAAATTATATTGTATCAAAATCTGTGCAACAAGTCGTATAATGCGATTACATTTTGTGGGCAATTTTACAAGTTTTTTTTAAACGGTATGGAATTTATATGGCAGTAATAATAAAGCACATTAAACACTGCTCTGCATTTTCATGCACTTGACTTACCCATAAAACATGGGTGAATACTTCAAGTAGCCCTCGAATTCCCAGAATGTGAAAAGATTACCGGCTACTTTGTATTCCGGTTCGGACATGCGTTTTCGCGGATCCGTTTCATCGTGTTTCGTTGCAAAGTACTAAAGAATGCGATGGAAAGGAAGTGTGGAGAGAGAAAAGGGATGCGATTAATTTATGCTGTGAATGGAAGAGAGCAATTACAATGGTTGAGGCAAACGCACCTCCGGTCCAATGACAAAGGCCACCAACGGAATGGCAATCATAATGTTGACCCACATGAGCCAGCGCAGGAATGTAAAATAGGATGCGACGCCGGAGCCGAAATGCGATTCGATTTCCTTGATGCGCAGTTCCCAGGGTATGAGCACTGTGAGTAAGCTGGTGGTTTCACGTTTCCAGTGCCGCCATCGCTGCGAAGAGGAGAAAGAGAATGAAGAGAACGAAGTGGAGATGTAGAGACGTAGAGAAGGCGACATGAGTTATGCATGAATACAGACTTGGACTCGAACTCGGACTGAGCTGGAGTCAGAGGCGTAGATTGTGCTCGTATTTTAATTGGTTTTCATGTAGAATGTCGACAAGTTTGTGAATTATGTGTCTGCAGATTTATTTGAGCGCCATAAATTTGGCAAGCATAAATAAATGCAGGACACTTGGGTTGAAGCAAGGACAGCGACTTGGTCCTTGACTGCATTTGGCCAAGCCAAACACACAGCTCGTAATTGCTGGGAGTGAGTTGTGTACTCTGTGAAATCTTTCACTTACCGCTGCCATTAAAATTTTAAACCTCGCCCACAAATCTCGGGTGCTGCGTGACATGGCAAAGCGCTCCTGCAGCGCTCCCTCGTGGCGTGCCACATACGTTTTGGCCTGTCAACAGAGAGCAAATCGAACTTAATGGCGGCAACTAAGATCAAGGCGTGAAATTGAAGGTGGCCTACCTGCCGCACCAGCTTCAACTTCTTGCGTATGGGCCATGGCTGTAATTTGACCGATTGTATGACCTCCTTGTGCAGGCGTATATTCTCAAAGATTTGCTCCTGCGTGGACTCCTGATTGGTGCCCTCCTCTGCACACAGAGACAGTAAAAAGAGAGCAGAGAAAGAAGAAAAGCAAATATTACACATACGCCACGTCTGACCACGTGCCACCAAATGGGCGCACGTAACGGTTGAAATTACGACTACATCAGAGAAAGTCTCTGCCCTCTCACACTCCGTTCCCAATTGATTAGCCACTCGAGGCCTTACAAGTTAAACGAAATGAAATCTTTGCAAACATTTCGAGCAGGTACTTGCCAGAGCTTGTGGTATAAACACTGGAGCGTCGCCGCTCCACACTATCGAGTACGTGATCCATGGGACTCGATGCACGTCGCGAGCTGCGACTGCCACGTTTGCCTCTATAGCCACGCACACTGGCACGTCTTTGCATTATCGCCGATACGGAAATTGAGTAGTCCTCCTCATCGTCCACATCGCCGACGCCATTTTGTTGCTCGTATGGAAAGTCCTGCGGCTGATAATGATAATGCTGTTGCGACTCGTGATAGTTATAGGCGTTGCTGTCGACGTCGCTGCTCTGATTATGTGCTGTGGTGTGCAAATCTGTGTGGAGCAAACACACAAAAAACTATTAAACTAGTGCTGTAAACTTACTCCCCCAACTATCGTTTTTTTTATAGTTTCCTCTTGCCCATACCGTTCAGTTCATAGGATCTGTTATCGTCCTGTGAAGCAGTTCTGCGAGCATGTGATTTATGTGTTAGACGACGATTTACAAAAAAGGTAATTTGAAAAAGCATTGCATGACAGTATTACTTACCTGCGTCCCCTTTGTCCTCGATAGTATTCTCGACGCTCGTCGGCGCTACTCTGCATCTGCCAGCTTCCGCCTCCTCCTCCTCCGCCTTTGTCCTTATCCCAGTCGCATGGCGGCGCCCAGGTCACGGATAATTGATGTGGTGAGGTGACGCCCGAGTTGTGCTATATAAGATATTCAACTTTAATTACAACTAAAGCGTTTTGCAAAAAGTTTCTTTTACACTTAAATGGAAATCGCACACTCTACGTATACTTTATATTTAATTTATCATAATAATACTCTTGTAATCACTTTTATTATACATATAAGTTTTATAATTTATTTAATTAACATTAAATGTATTTTAAATCTCTCTTTCATAGTCTTTTCGAGTATTATTTCTTTTCGTTTTTCTAGGTGTTTTTTTGTGCCGCCGTAGCGCTTTGGAGCAGCTTTGAGCGCAGACTGAACGGCTTAGCGAGCTACTCGGAGCCAGCAGGCCACATACAGGACATCAAAAGGACACACACCCGCTCGCCAGCTAGCCAGTGTGGAGTTAAATTTTTTCTAATAATGAATGAATATGAATGAAGCGCAGAGAGCCAAACCGAAAACCCCACCCAGAGATTCGCTACTCGGACTCGGACTCGCGGACTTATCAAAACCAAAACGTGCCCAAAACACACACACATAGAGACGGCGCGAACGTTAAGGAATTTACATAGACACGCGCCCGGGCATTGAGGTAGGGGAGTAGAAGGACGTCGGGCAGGTGACTGACCACTCGTTGACTTCCTTGCCCAGTTGAAACGAAGACGAATGAGCGTTAAAATCGCCAACGGCATGTGATAACAACAACGATGCCGAGCGCCGGGCGTAGCCAACAGTACAAGGAGTTCCAGCCCAGAACTGGACAGAACAGGACATTGAATGTTCATTTAGATGGTTGTGATTGTGTGTGTGGGTTGGTATGTGTGTGTTTGTTTGTGTGTGGTTGGATTGAGTCACGTTGTATTCTTGGCTGGCCACTGGCCACTGGCATGTAAATGAAAATCAAACATGCAAGGGTTGATAAAGAAAATCGCAAAATTACAACAGCAACAAAACAACAGACACACAGTAAGAAATGAGGCAGACATACACACCTACACATTGGCTCACACATACTTGGACATATTCCGCGCCCACTATTGAAATATGTTTTCAACTTTTATAACATTTAGCTGTGTTTTTTGTGTTTCGCTTTTGCTTTCGCTTTCACTTTCCCTTTTAACTTCGGGCTTTTCCAGATTTCCCTATCGTTTAGCCTTTTGCGAACTTGCCTTTTAATTAAATGAACTTCTGCCAGCCTTCTATTTTATGTGTGTATTTTTTGTTCACTTCTGCCCTTTTAATTAACATCAAAATTTATCTGTGCGTGCTTGGCGATGTCTGATGTCTCTGGCTCACTCCCACATATTGAAATCGAAATCATGTCGCACGTGTAGCATAATTTGTTGGCTTTTTATGGGTTCATTAGCCGCTGCAGCCGCCGAAACTAAACAGCGAGACAAACTAAAGATGAGCAGTCAGTCAGGTTGAGTCGCTGTTGACCCAATTGCCACACCCACAAAACAAACACATATGTGGCTTTTAAGTGGATTTCCATGTTCGATTGCAGTTTTAAGGTGTTGCTTTCGCTTGTCATAAATCTAACACTCAAACATGGCTGGCCAACGCCTTGGGCTATGCAATATATTTCTTTTTATATATGGCTTTGACCCAAAAACCAAAAAAAAAAAAAAAATGAAAATACATTTGGCCAACAGACACTTGGGAATTTGGGTTAAGCGCGTAGAATATTAATTAATGTCTCGGCGATCGATGTGACCATTTTACTTGTATCCATCGTCGGTCGCTGCTCTTGTCTCATTTTCCGATACAAACATTTATTGCAGTTTGGCCGCCTCGTTTTAATATTTCTTTTCTCGAATTTGAAGGACTTTTCCGAGCTGCTGTCATAATGCAAACACACTTCGCCCAGTGAACTTTCGCTGCTGGAACGTTGACATAGACAATAACTATGCCTCGGCGATGCGGTTAATTCTCTGTGAGGGTATCCCACTGTTTGTTTGTCGTTCTCCACATTGTTGTGAATGATTTGTCGCGTGAAGTCTGCCATCACCTCGGGATCTAGCTGGATTTCATCGAGTTCACCGTGCCGGCAATTATTTTGTATCCACTCTCGTGTTTCGCCGCAGCCTACAAAGAACTCTCTCGTTGGCGACAAGTGATTTGGTATTTCTGTCACACAACCGAATCGATTGAACTTGCCAAAGCCGAGATCGAATATGTTGGGAGCCAATGGCGGCGGTTCGTGTCCTTGCCAGCTTTTATACTTGAAAGGACCCACCGCCGACATTTGCCCCCTTTTTTCGCCACAAAACAATCGATTCTTGTTCGTGCAATAGTTCCAATTATCGAAGCTCATCGCATCGCCGTGCCACGTGAAATCCACTTGCAAGTAATCGGTGAATGCCATGTTGTAGATCTTTTTCAGCTTGCCATGTTCGTGCAGCACTTTGTAGCAGATGTTGTGCGGCGGCGACAACTCAATGTAGCCATCGCCATGGAACTTGTTGTCGCAAAAGACGCCCACGTATCGCGATCCATCTGGCCACACATACATGCCGTAGTCCTGCATGCCCAACGCATTCTGGCAGCCACAGAATTTGCTGCCTGTGGGAAAGTACGTTATGCTCGACTTATCCTCTTGTCTGTAGATTATTCTTCGATGTGGCATATCGATAAAATCACCAGCGATTACTTGTACAATATAAATGTATAAAATATAAATGTAATCTTATTTTTGAAGAAACTCGTAAACGAAAACAAATTGAACAGTCAATGCAAAATATAAACAGGTTGTTTCAACAATAAATCAACGAATGAAAGCTAATACTAATAATCGGTCAATAGACATAACACACGAAGGCGACTCTTAAGGATTGTTTAACTGAGCAAACTAGTGAGAAACCTACAGTCGAGTGTGTTCGCCTCATTACGCTATTTTAATAAAACCATATTCTAAAAATATATATAAAAAAAAAACTAAAAATATAATGAAATATTACAAATATACTGAAATACTAAACATATACTGACACATATCGTCTCAGATATTCATGTTGATATAAAATTGTGTGAAGTTTTGTGACTTGTGCACTTGCAGCATTGACATAAATAAGGATCAAAATGAATTCCAACTAGTCGTTTATATTTTTGGATTAATGCAGTATTTTCCATACTAAGTGATTGACTAGAAAGCAATATCAATGGCAAAGATAATAAACTCTTTCAAATTTAAATTTTGTTGCCATGATTCAAATCAAGTTCTAAACTTTTGTGTGTCTTAAACTTTTTGTTGCTTGGATGGTGAAATTTAAAGCCTATTTTTTTAGAGAATTATATTTTTGCAGAGTGTTAGCATGAAATATTTGCTGTGCACAAATTTGAATAATTTACTGCAAATTTCATTCCATGCAAACTACTAAAAACTGCTAAGAGGAAATCACATATATTTAGACAACAAGTTGTTCAACGTGTTGCACATTCAGCACTAGAATTTTCTTTGTTAACATTTCAAATGGTTTTTCTAACCAAAACTACAGCTCAAAAACGGAACGATTAATGTCAATAAAGCTAGCTGGACGTTTCATATACGATTGAACCACATAGAGATTGTCGCCAGCTTTCTTTTGGGCCATCCAAAAGGCAGAATCAAAATTATCCTTGGTCTTTTCCACAAGTGACACTTCCGAAGGACTCTCCGAAACAGTTTGTGTGGCTCCAGAATCGACATTCTCTGGATCCGAGGTGCTGGTCCAATCGCGTGCTCTGTGCAGCGGTGGCAGCGGTTCACCTGGACGACTACGTTCCCAAAGTCGAGTGAACTCTTCAATCTCCTTTTGCTCCCGTTCGTGATGTCTTCTAATGCACACTTCAGTGATTGTTTGCTGGGCATTCTTTGGTCGATCGGCAGCAAAGAGAAAGTCGGCAGTTGCTCGATCTGGCTCAGATTTCGCTTTGCATAGTTTGGGATAATAACGTTCGCGTCGTACTTCTTTTTTGGGTGTATAGAGCGTGATGTTGGTCAATTGCGATTCCTCGGTTGCCAGATTATTTCCAACAATCTTGCGACAAAAGTCCGGCAGTGGTTCAATCACGTGCTGCTTGTGCGCCCCACGACAATGTCGCTTGATCCAACTACGCTCCTTGGGACAATTGACATAGACACTCTTTGAGAAGGGCGGCTGCCTGTCCAGCAGCCAGCCATTATCGGCATTGAAGATGCCTTCTTCCACATCGTAGCAGCCATCGGGCACCGTTCGCGCCAATAGATTATTTGTCAAGTAAGATGTAGGACCAACAGGTTGTTGTCCGTAGAAACGTTCCGCCTGATAGCGACGATCCTGCGGCGTCAGATACTTCCATTCATCGCAGAGAAATTCGCCATTTTGGAAGCTGCCCTCAACGTGGAGTCCATCGTTAAACCACATGTCATCAATGCTCACCAGTTTGCCCCGCACAAACTCTCCTTTGATTGTGAAGCGATAAGGCAGCGCTAGCTTCAGATGTCCATAGCCATGGAATTTGCCCTGCACGAAGCGGCCACGATACTCACTGCCATCGGGGAAGCGATAGCTGCCGAAGCCATCCATCATGTGTAGATCCTCGTTCCAGGAGCCTTCATAGGTGCTGCCCGTAAGAAAGCGCATCGATGCCCTATGCAATTCCTCATAATTGCTGGCTAAATTCTCTGTCATTCTCCTGTTTCCGATTTATGTTTTGTGTGTGCTAATGCAGTGTGTTAGTTTTATTCAACTCAGTGTGATGTTTTTGTGTTTTACTATGCCTACTTGACCCACTTAAGAGTACACCAAATGGTGCCCAGTTTGCTGAGATTCCACATTAGCTTTATGACTTAACGACTGCGCATTTGTGTTGTGTCTGAGTGCGTGAGTCGAGTGTTCTATTGTCCTGGGTGCGGTCTAACTGCCCATCTGCATGCGCTGCGCTGCGGTGCGTTGATGACCCCACTCAAATTATATATGTTGCTTTTAAAGGGAACACAAAACAGCGATTTCATCAGATAACGGACTAAGGACTTTTTACTTTACTGGGTTGAGTATGTGTTCCCTAAATTAAAATATTGCATTCCAGCTTAATGGCTTAAAAGAGAATAAATCTGTCAGTCCCTCACAGTTTGTTCTCTCATTAACAAATTGATTTACGTACTAAAACCTTTTATCTTCCTTTCGGTGTATTTTTGATTCTATTCAATAGATTCCAGTAATCATATTAAAGCTAAATCTGCCAATTAAATGATGCAATGCAATAAGAGCACTTTCTAACGTTCATTAGAAATCTATTATTAGAAAAGAGACCCAACAATATTGCGTTTCTTTTGCCATTATTCAAGTAATACGATCATTAACCTGTGCAGCTATTTTTGTAATTTCGCATTTATATGATTTCAACAGAAATTGTTTGCAGGAATCATTTCGTAGAAATTTGCTCGTATACAGCTAATGATTTGGCGAATGATTCAAAAGACTTTTAAAGGTCTTTATACCCAGCTTGACTTTGTAATATTATATTCATCATTTCGGTAGAAATTTGTTGCTGTAATAACATACATTTTCGAAATAAGCTATAAGTTTTAATGTGGGCAAAATATATTTCCCTCTAGGGCAACTTTGCATTTATCAATTTTGTCTGAACTTTATGCTGCTTTATACGGTATTAACCAGACGTTCATTGCTCACATTGTATGATGACTGTATTATCATTGTATAGAGTCGCTTTGGAGATTCGAAAGCGAACAGCACCTCAAGCCTGATTGCATTAGGAATCTCTTTATAGAACCCATTCATATAATGAAAACTCCCCTAGGGCATTCGCTCGTCTACTTAGCCATAATAAGCTGCTTGTTCAGGTAAATTTTCTAAACGAGTTACAAACGATTTGATCTGTTAGCCGCCTTTGGCATCCATCCAAAGCATGGTTCAGTTTTTCGACCAGGTGCTGCTTATTTATGGCTATTGGTTTTTGGTTTGGTTTTTGCGGCAGCTGCGCTTACTGCTCAGTGCTCGGTGCTCTGCACGTGTGTGTGTGTGTGTGTGTGTGTGTGTGGGGAGCAAATCGTAAGCACTCCCTGGTGTCCAGTAAATCATGCTCACTTACCTCACTGTTGGCGCCTGCGGCACTGTTGGCGCCACCACTTCCACTGCTGGCTACGCCAGAGCCACCTCCACATCCAGGCACGGAGCTCACGCATCGAAAGTCTACAGAACCACCTGATGAACGCCGTGGCTTGCCAATGTCCAGCCGCAATATGCCCGGCTTGGGACGACGCGGCATTGCGGCTGGTGTGCTGCGCATGGAGTCCGCGGACTCGGCAGTTGGCTCCACATTTTCATTCGCCCCATTCGTTTGCATCACACAATTGTAACTCAGCTGACCCCAAGCGAACTTAACTAAACCGAGTTGAGCTGGAAGCCGCGCAAACACGTCCGCTGTGCAGCGCCAACGCGAACGTACTATGCGAGTATATCCATGTCCTGGCCAAGGAAGCAACAATTACGAGACCAGCAGACGGCAGCAACAAAAGCGTAAATAAAATGTGAATTAAACGAGTCGACGCTGACGTTGGCGTTGGCGAAGCCACGCAATAAATGTGAATATGAATGTACATGGAAAAAGTGAGTGTGTGTGAGTATGAGTATGAATACAAGTGTGAGTGTGTAAGTGAATGACGTTCACGAGGCGACAGGACACGCGGCACTTTCAACTGCTTCTCGTTGCTGTCACATAGCTCACATGTTGATGATTTTGCCGTAGCAGTCGACGTGCACACACTGCGTATGGGTGATGTGAAACTTCCAGTGTTCAGGGTCAGGCATTGGCCTCCTGTTATAGGAGCACTATATTTACATGCCTTTTAGCTTTGTGTAATTATGTCCCGGGCCTCTGCCCCAAAAAGTGTCAAAAAAAAGCTGAAAAAAATATCGCATGTCGTGCGTTTTTCATTTTTCATTTGCTCATCGCTCCATTAGTGCGCTCACTTCGCTTCGCTCTCTTTTTTTTGCTGTATTTTATTTTTTGTTTTTGTTTTATATTTTGTAGTTGCGCTGTCCTGGTAATTATGACCGCACACGAGCTGCTGCTGTTGCCTTGGGTTTGTTTTCTAATTTTCAATATGCGATACGCTCGTTCACACACACGCCCCTTTGGCCACGCCTCCTCCCGTTTCCTATCTGGAGTCGTATATAGTGGAGGCAGCCAAGCCCACTTGCTGTGTGTGTGTGTGTACTCGCATGTCCTGCTGCTGGAATGCTGTTCGCTGTTCACTGTTACAAGCGAAGCACGTTAAATTAATTGAACACCAAAGTGTGCAACGCCAGCAACAACAATAACAATTATAAGAGGAACAACAACAGTGACAACGACACTCGCCTGGCAACTAGCACTTAAAACTGCATGTGTGCATTTTATTTTTATTATTCACTTTATTTTGTTGCCTGAACTTAATGACATAAAATAGAATTAATCTAATATTAAATAGCTTTTCTTTTTGCAAAAAAAAAATGCTCATGGAATGTGTGTGTGTGTTTGTGTGTGTGACATATGTATGTGTGTGTGCGTATGTTTTTCGATCTCTTTCTTTCTCATGATTTATGCTTAGTACAAATTTCAGTTTCAGTCTCAAAAATTGTTGCATAAATTAACTAAAACCATTTACGTACATTATTTTAATTTTAATGCGAATTTTGTTTTAATTTGTTTATTTTTTTTAGCTAAAATGAGAAATCAAATGCCCTAAAATCGTTAGGAAAATCGTCGGTTCGCTTAAGCTACTTATTCAGCTAGTTTGATTGTTTAATTAAATTTAAATTCGTTTTAAAACTATCGAATGTTGAAATGTTTAAACTATCTACCTGCTTTGCGAAGTTCCCCTTAAAACCCACTCAAAACCACTCGCAGTGTGGTAATCACTTGTACGCCAATTTTATCCGCCAGGCAATTGTTAGTTTCAATGTGTGCGTGTGTGTATGTTGTGAGTGCCGCAGCTGCAGTAAATTTATAGAGTTACTCCCCGAAAATATACGAACACACACACGACCACATAAAAGTGGCATCGATTTATGCATAAAATGCTTGATGCTGAAAAATTTATGAATAACAAACATTTTGCGTGCACACACAACACAATCCACAATGTGTGGTCTCGGTGTGTATGTGTGTGTGTGTCCTTGTTGCCATTGCCAGGCTTGGCTTATTTGCTTTGCCATACGATATATTTTCCAGCAAGTCAAATCCGTAAGGAAGCTGCAGTGTTTTTGCTCTACCGTTTCTCCATTTCCTTTTTCTCCCTTTTACGCTTGTGTGAATGTTTGCTTAGCTTAATAACCAGTTTTTCTCAAACATGAAAAGTTGGCCAAGTTAAGCAGCAATTGGATGGGCTTTTATTATGTTTCGTGGTTCGTGCCACGGGGCGTATGATAAATGCGACCTGTTTTGTCCACCTAATGAATTGCCTGGCTGCTGCCTGGAAGCTTGTCTGTCTTTCGGCTGGCTGACGTTGTGTCTTACATGCGAAATACTTTCACTTAGTTTATTAATACTTAAATACACATTGAGCTTAAGCATTATGCTCGCTAATTGACTTATAGCTAAGCTTATTCATACCTTTCGCTTGCTTTTTTCTCCATCTCTTGTGAGCTTGAGTGTCTGTGAATGTGTGTGTGTGTGTTTGAGTCAGTGTTCATGGCATTTCAATGAGCATGTCGTTCGTTTGGGTTAATTTGGTCATTTAGTCTATTGATTTTCATATTAACTAACTTACATCTCTATCTAATTCTATCTCGTGTAGCTGGCCTTAAAAATTGCCATTTGCTTAAGGCTATGTCTACGAAAAATACTCACTTAACAGCTAATAAACGCACACATTACGGTTGGTAGTGGTTATTACTTGGTTCATGGGGAAGATGGGAAACATTTGCGGGGACAATGTTCAAAATGTTGTCACTTTGCCCAAACGCATGCCAAGCAATTTACGACGCTTTTTGGCGCTTAACTTAGTCCAAATGGTGCTGCTGCCCTCGACGAGCAGAAATTCATCGCATAAATCATCCGTTTCCTTTACCGCCATGCCGCCATAGAAATGATCCTCCTGATACTTCTCAGAGCGCGAGTCGCCGGATACGAAACCGCTTTCGGGCCGAGACAATGAGGCGGTATGCCAGGGCAGCTGTTGAAACCATCGAGCCACTTTAGCCGTCGACGAAAGCTGTGAAAATGAGCACAGAGCATAAACAAAACGACACAAAAAACACAAAAAAAAAAAATGAAAGTCAGTGTGTAAATTTATGCAAATGAGTTATGTGCGCAAATTGCTGTCCACCAGTGCCCCAAAGAGTGTGACAGAGAGTCAGATTGGAAATACGAGAAGAAGAGTGGGAGGCTGCACGACACTTGAGATTTTTTTTTGCGTGTAACTTCTGCTTGCCATCGTTTTTCATTTATCAAGCGAAATTTATGCACTGCCTGTTTGGCCATTCACAATCCAGGCGCGTAATACAAATGTGCGCAAAAGTATGCAGCACTTTTTTGCTTTGCCGCTTTAGCTGACAATTCGCGCTGCGCTTGAAAGTATGCAGCAATTTACTTGCGCTGCTGCGACTGCTGCTGAAAACTCATTAGGAAAATTGTTCAATGTTGCGTAAAGTGCACAAATGCTTTGCCCGGAGAAAGTACGAAATATAATGATTATATATGGCTGTATGTTTCGACTATTTATATGCATTTTCAGTTTTATTTGCTGTTTGTTGTTCATTGTATGTATTGTTGTTTGTAGCTTAATAAATAATCATTTAAGTATAATGTACTTAAAGAGTTGCTGCAACTAATTAGTTTTTATTTATGTGTAATATAGTTATTTTCTGATTTCACTGGTTATTCATTGAGCAAACAATTTTGGAAGTATTACATTAAATAACAACGAATTACAAAATAGTTTTTTTTTCTTTAAACTATAATATTCGTAAATATAGTTTTTAGGGGAGAACTTATTAACTACACATTTTTTGACACTTTAATAGGGGAGAGAAAATACTTTTTTTCCATATAATTATTTAATTTTTTTTTATATTTTTTCTTGAATCCTAGAATTTTATGTTAATTATAGTATTTTGTGATATGCTGCAGTTTGTATCCTGTAGATAATGTTTTTGAAAAATACTTTCGCATGACTAGAGAAGTTCTGCCGACAAACTTAAAATGCAAACTACGAGTATAACGAAATTTGCGCTATTATTTAATACTGTTACTCATACTCTGACGCACTCAAATTCTCATTCATAGTCACATTCATTCACACACTCGCAACTTAGCTTAACTGGACTACTATTCATAATTCATAATTCAATAGCTGATCCATCCATCGCTCACTCCTCACTTTGTGGTATGCCTGGCCCAGGCTGTTCGCTGCACTTGGCTCATCATTTGGCTGCGGTTTGGCACCTTCTCGCTGGTACTGCGAGTGATAAAACTGGGCGTGGCCGACAGCTTACGCTGGTGACCCGCCTCATCGGTGACCCGCAACAGCACGGTATTGAAGCGTGTTTCCCTCGCATTATTATTATTATTACTACCGTTTCCGTTGCCGTTGTTGTTGTTGTTGCTGGTGCTATTGCTGTGGCTGCTGCTGCCCGGACTCAGATTGTTATTGCTGCTGCGTTGCCGGGGCGACGAAGGCGAGTCCAGCGTCGAGGAGCTGCGACTCGTGTCGCGAGTGCCAGTTGAACCGCCGCCGCAGGCCAAGCCAGCGAGATTGCCATTGGAGACGGCCACCTTGAGTTGTTCCTCCAGATTGTTGAGGTTCTGCTCGATGCTCAGACGCAGGTCCTCGTTGAGCGAAGTGCTGCCCGTGAACGAGTTGCGATTCAGCGTACCCAGCGGCGATGGCGTTAAAGTTCCCGCATTGAGTCCACCTGGTGATGTCAGGAAGTTGAATGCATTTGCTGCGCCATTGTTGTTGTTGTTGTTGTTATTGCTCAGGGCTGAGGGCGTGGCTGGTGTGCAGGACAACGGATTGACAAAGAAGTACGAGTTGTGCGGCGATGCCGTCGGCGTTTGCTGTGTCTGCTGCTGCGCTTGCTGTGTCTGCGTTGCATTCGCATTAAGATTCAGCGCCTGCAAGCGATTCAGCAGCTCCTGATTGACCTGAAACAGATCCTTGGAGAGCGCATCCTGATGCTGTTGTTGTTGCTGTTGTTGTAACTGGCTGCTGATGCCATGCAGTTGGCTCATAGAGGGAAAAACACTGCCACCGCTAGCGCCTACAGGCGGTGTTGGCGGCGTCAATTGCTGCGAGGAAGTTGCCGAGGAAGACGGTTGTTGTTGCTGTTGCTGTTGCAGACTCTGCAGATTCTGGAGATTCTGGCTCTGCTGATTGAGACCGCTGAGCTGATGGCTTAGTGAGGTCAGCTGCTGATTGATGTTGCCCAGATTGTTGATCTGCTGATTGATGGTGGCCAAATTGTTGTTGTTGCTGGTCGCTTGCAACAGCAATTGCAGCTGCGATTGTTGCTGCTGTTGGTGTTGGAAAGGGGGATGCTTGAAGTCAATAACACTGCTGCTTAACTCGATTAATGAACAACAATACGAACAGCAAACGAACAAACAAACAAACAATGAGAGAGTTAAGTGAAAAACGTGCAAACGAAAACGCAATAAAGAAAAAAAAGAAAACATAACTCGGCGGGCAGCAAAAAGTAAAATAAACATGCAATGCAAAAATATTTTCATTTCTTCAATACAATTCATTATCGAATACGATTCGATTACTTCGCTTCGCAACCAAAATTATGAAGGCATAAATCAAAGCGAAATTTGTTTTTCGAGGGAGGAGCGCAAAGGAGGGCAAACAACATAAACTCTGCAGTTAAGTGACGAGACTTTGACTCACCTGTGGTGCCATTCCAATGTTCGCCGAGGTCAGCCCGGCGCTCTGTTGCTCGTTGTAGGCTCCCAAGGAGGCGAGATGTTCGAGTAACTCTCGATTTTGTTGCAGCAGCTGTTGAGTGCGCGCCTGTGAAGGAAATTATAGGAGAGAGGAGGAGGTAAGTACAAGTCGAGAGTAGTTGACTTCATCTGGTATTTACCTGCGCCTCGATGCGCGCATTTGTCTCCGAGATGAGCTGCTCACGCACTAGCATCAATTGTCCCAATGCCTGACGCGTCTGCTGTGCCTGTGCTTCCAGCTGATCCTTCAGCTGTGTAATCTCAGTGCGCGGTGATGACGGCGATCCTGGTGATTTGTCCTCCACATCGCACTAGGAAAGAATGAAGAAAAGATTTCAAATTCCGTGTTTTCTTTACCTCATACTGTTATAAATTCCGCAACTTATGTGCACTATTTATAATTTATTTTATTTATAGTTCATATCTCGCCAACTTTTATTAACTGTGTAAAAACTATGCCAGGAAAACTATTTTGAAATTCTTTACGTTGTTTACATTTCATTTCAAAATAAAATAAAAGTATTTTTTTATGTTTAAGCGTCACGAGCTTTCTCGAAAATTACAGCGAAATGTATTATTTTTTATTTGGCGCATGCTGAGTTTAGTACACACAAGACGTATACTTAATTTTTAAGCGTTGCGAAATTTCTAGAAAATTTTGATGAGCAAATTTCCGAATTCGATTTAAATCAATTCTATGGTAATTGAACATATAAATGCTCCATTTGCTTTGTTATATTTTTAGAGAATTCTAAAATGTATTTATATTTATTTTACAATTATAAATAAATATATAAAGAGAGAGAGAGAGAGAGAGAGAGAAAAGGGCTTAGAATTTATTGCAATTCTATGCGATTTGTTGGCTTTGCTTTCTATTTTTCTATTTACACAGCGAACAATGAAATATTTGTTTACATTGGTTTATATTTAATTATTTTGCGCATGTGATGTTTATTTATATTAAATGCACAATCAATTTTTAAATAGTCACGCGGTTGAATTGGGGGAACTTTAAAAAAAAAGTGCCTTCAAATAATGTGAATTCAAATGTTATTTTATTGTCGACGCCTTTGTTTTTAGTTTAGGGTAAACAAAGCATTTGTTGTTGGTGTTATTTTTGAATATGAAATTTATAGAAATGAGCTAAACGAAATACAGACTCGTACTCTAATGGGTTTTTACTTTGGTGGGCCACTTTATGGCATTTTAATTGTTAAATTCTTGAATTTAATATGCTGATAAGTGCTTAATAATTACTTCAATACTATTTGATAGAAGTAGGGGAATTTCTGCGCAGATTTCTACTCACCAGCAAGTTGGGCGATTTGCGTAGACTCGACTGTGTTGGCAGCAGCTCCAAGTGGTTTGGCCTCTGTGGTTGCGTGTGGTTCAAATCGGGCGTTATGGCCAAGTGATCTATAAATAACGGAGCAGAATGGTTACAGATTTAGTAAACGCAGCTACGAGTTGAAGCCATTTATCAAGGTCGCACTCACACACACACGGTCTTACACACACACATACTTTCACACACTGTTGTACACCTGCTGTTCCTTTGGTCAGCGGCTTTTTTGCACTTAATTTCCACTTAATTACAGCAGCTTGATTTCAATATTTGTTTTGATTATGCTGCGCATACAATAAATAATGATATAATTATACACACCCCACTGTTGTCGTCCCCTTCGCCCCCCTTCGTCTCCCTTTAACATCATTTCCCACCCAAGAGTCCTGCATAGTTGATTGCCGTGTTTATTTTGGGTATTGTTCGCTTGATATTTGATTTGTGTGCAAATATTTTAACAATTTTCTGAGAGCTGCTGCAAAAACTGAAATTTAATTTTCACCGTAGTTTTCCATTTTGGTTTTTGCCGTTGCGCGTGTAAATGAAAAGTGGCCAGCGATGATGTGGAAAATCGTAAAATTCGTAACGTAAGCGAGGGCGAGCGAGACAGAGAGAGATCATATAAATATTTCTGCTATTTGGCGCTCACCTCGCACCTGAGTCGGAGGCTGAGGCTGCTGTGACTGCTAATAACTGCGTATTGTTTCACTTGAAAGCATTTGAAAAATTTTCCCTCGGCATTTGCAATTAGTTTGACGCATTTAATTGTTCATACAACTAAATTTTGCCACTCACACCTCACTGAATATTATTTGTGAAACAAGGATTTCGAGCTACGCAAGGTTAAAACTACGTCTACAAAATGATTACGCATGTGATGCACATGTTTTACTCCAGCTATTTTCGTACATCGATCCATCAAGTTTACAATCGAAATGACCTAATTACGAATTGAGTAGAAGACACAAATAATGCCTTAACATGCCAACAGCTGCAAGTCAACGCCAAACAATTAGTTTGAACAATAAAACAAGCTGTTAACATCAGTGCAAACAAGTGGCGAAAATAGACAACTTAAAAGTGCTCAAAGTTCTTAGAATTTCGCTTTCAACTTACAGCTTAGGATTATGTTAATGTCTATTTTGAAATTATTTATAATCATAGCAACAGGAGACTACAGTTAAATTTATTTAACTACTAGATTTCATCCAAAATTATAAAACAAATTATAAGCAAAACATTTCGGTATTATTTTTAAATTATACCAAATTAATATAATATATCCAAAAATGTATATTTGGTATATTGATATATTACAACTAAACTAACTAAAATATGCCATAAATTACAAAATATACCAGACGGTCAATAAAAGCAACTATTTTTTAGAATATTAAACTGAATGATCCAATCTCACCAATCACAAAGTCTTAAATATGTACTATACCAAAAATCGTGACCTTAGAACATATGAATTAATATACCAAAAAATACAAAAATATACGAAATGATACACATGGTATATTAATATTTAAATTTTAAATGTTTATTACATTTAAAATATACTAAATTATTCATGGGGTATATTGATATACTACTACATCTTAAATATACCGGATTGTCAACCAAGGCAACTATAAACTTATTTTTTAAATAATCTAAATCTAATAATCTAAACCTAAACCAAAATCAGGAATACCAAAATTCATGACTCAAGCTTTAAAATTACGCTTTATCGACTCTATTATTTTATACAAATTTGAATTTCTCTTTAAATTATTGTAGGGGAAAAACTATAGCATGCTTTTAAGCTGCATTTAGTAGTCAAGACCTTGTCCCTGACAACAGTCTCTTGTGACTTTTGATTTAATCGCTGAGCGATTATTATTAGGTTTTATTACTATATCATGTACATGCCATCTTTCAGCATAGACACAAAGGCAGCATCTGTTGCTCATAAGCTCAAAGCGAACACAACCCACATCGCACATCGCACATAGCACACACAACCCACAACAAACGGCAGCTAAGCGAAAATAATTTTTTTAAAAAGTCAACAGACGCCCGCAAAAATATGAATATTAACAAGTGAGCAGGCGTTGCCAAGAGATAATAGACTACAAAATACCCAGCAATAATCGAAATTAAAATTAAATAATGCATTGCATTCCTTTGACTAAGAACTAAGTATCAACTGTATTATTTCAATCATAAATTACAGGGTATTCATAATTAGACCGCCATATATAGAAAGAGCAGTAAAAATTTGTGCGGTTTGCAAAAGGCAAATAAATATATTAATTATTATTTTTGGCACACGACCGTCTTGGCCATGCCAAATGCCAAATGTTGAATGCCAATTGCGGTCTCCTGTATGCCGCCTCCAGAGCAGCCACGCCCACACGCCTATACACCACACGTTGACACGTGATTTTTGCGTGTAACACGGCGACAAAAGTTTCGGTTTTGTATTACAACAGGTAAAAGCCACGACGAGCTTGTTCAAAATGGCGCAGCGAATGAGCCAAACACAATACGTCTATAATCATCCATCCATCCATCTGTCTGTCTGTCTGTCTGTCTGATGTAGGCAGAAGAAGTCGCCGTCGCCCCATTCAACTCATACTCGAGATACTTGAATATATTAGCTATTTTCTGCGAATTTTCAGCGAATGATGTCGTGCGCTTGTTTTAGACGGCAGAAGAAACAACAGAAGGTGGAGAGAGGCAAAAGAAAAAGATGAAATTGAAATATTTCTTTCTGTTTGGTTTTACTTTTTTTTCTCTGTTGTTTTCTTTTTTTGTGCCCCTTCATTGCTTATTTCTTTGGCAGCGACGACGTGGCGTTGGTGACGTCAAAGTGCTTCGAAAATGGTGAAAAGCCGCTTTGAGATGATTGGAAAATTAAGGCAATACTCGTGTACGCGATGAAGTGTTTTTTTTCGAATTTCTGACACACACATGCTCAATATTTCAATGCTTTACATTATAGAAATACGTATTTTTTGTTGTGGTAATGAAATGTATTAATTTGTTTAATTTCCCCATTGCCATTCGCTTTTAATTGTTTATTAATTTTTTTGTAGGTGCTGCTGCTGCTTAAATTCTTAAATGTGCTATCGTTTAAAATGTCCTCTGCAGTTTACATTGTCTCTGTCCAAGTTGTGCTGTGCTGTGTAAAATGCAATTTAAATGCAAATTTTGTGGCTCGCTTTGCATCGAACTGAATTCGAAATTAAACAGCAACGAAATTTGCATTGCAATGCCAAAACTGAAACCCAATTGCAAAACTAATGCAGTCCAGAAGGGGCCACAAGTGGCCAGACGACACGAGACGAGACGAGTCGAATCGAGTTGAGTCGTTGGTTATCCCCAGGAAATGGCAAAGTCAGCGAGACAGTGTCAACGCCAGCTTTTCATTTATTTATTGCGAGCAACGACCGAGATGAGAGTGGGCGAATCGAATCGAATCGCATCGAGTCGGGTTATCAGACGTTTTATCATGTATACGAGTATGTCTCTGTATCTTTATCTTTATCTAAATGCTGTGCACTTACCTTTCTTTGGCGTATCGCTGGCGAGGACACAGAGTCCGCCATCATCGCTGAGCTGCTGCTCGCTTATTTGCTCCACATCGAGCAGCTCCGACGATGAGACATCGGAGCGTTCGTCATTGGGCTCCAGGGAATTCTTATGAAGATTAAATTTGTGGCACACTTCAAAGGCTTGTCCGACGGTGCGCACAATGCGCATGGCCTGAGACTGCAAAGAGAGAAGGGAGATATATGTTATACTAGATATATGTTGAATGGGTAACAAAACAATTAATATTAATCCGGTCGGCAAGCAATTAAGTGAGCCAAGCAGTTGGCAGAGCAGTAGCAGCAGCAAAAACAAAGCAAATTACGTATACGCCCCGTGGCGTACCCACCTCGGGATCACTTGCCGCATTGCCGGCGCAGGAAATTGCATCCTTTGTGCGATTATTGCATAAATTATCACAGTCCGACCCACAGTGCCCCATCGATGTGCGCTCCAATGGCGAACTGCGACGTCGCTGACGTTCTTGTTGTTGTTGCTGGTGTTGTTGTTGCTGTTGTCGTTGTCCTGCTCTGCGCTGCTGCTGCTCGGCGAGCAGCACGACAACGGGTGAGAGACCCGCCTCGATGGGCTCCCTAAAAGAGAGCTTCTTACGCGGCTTATCCGTCTTGGGCCGCTCCAGCATAATGCCTCCAGCCGAATTGCTGCCCCCGCTGCTCAGACTCGAGCTACTCTGCTGTTCGTAATGCGAGCAACCATCACTGAGACTCTTGCGACGCTGCAACATGTGTCGCTGCTCGGAGCGTTGATACAGCTGCTGTGCACGACGCAACGCCTCCGGCGAGGCGGCGTAGTGGTTGCTGGGCAACCGCTTGAACTTGAGACGCGCCTTCAGCACATCGCCGTTACCATTGCTGTTGCCATTGCCATTGCTCGTGGGCTGCTGCGGCTTATGCTGCGCTTTGCTTGCTGCCACCGGCTGCTCCTTCTTGATGAGATACACCGTGTTCTCGTCGTCGTTGAAGAGTATGTGACGCGGCTTACTGTCGATGTAGGTGTCATCGAGGAAACGCTGCGCTGCCAACGAGGATTGCACCAAAGCTCGAGGCGCCAGTTCGTTTTCATTTTCTACGCAGCCAATTAACTCGCGTATGTCGAGACTTTTGTTGCGTGCCAGCTGCTTCTGTTTGCGTTGCGCCTTCTTCGCCACCGAGAGCGGCGATTGCGGTGGCTTCTCCTTATGAGGTTTGTCCTTGTCCCCGACGAGAATGTCGCGTATTAAGCCACCACCGCTGCGAAAGATATTCCTGTGATAGTGCACCTCGGCTGGCTTGTCGCCCATCGCTTGTGTTTGTTCACCCAGTTTGCTGCACGCTGCTGTTGAAGTTGCAATCGCTGCGGCGGCAGCAGATGTTGCTTTGCTCCGACTGCGTGGCCAGGGGAGGAAGTCAAAGGCCTTGGTGATGGGACTGCGTGGATTGGAGGCATCGGACAAGTGTGGTTGCTGTTGTTGTCGCTGCTTGGAGGCAGCGGTCAACGCTAGACTCTTCTCGTGCTTCATGGCCAGCCAATGAACTGTTGCTGTTGCTGAAGGTCGAATCAAAGCGAATCGAATTGATTTGCCAAACTCTTTGCTAAGTTTGTCCCACACTCACACACTTTTCACTTTTCACGGTATTTTCTTTGCTTTCACCGAGTTCAATGCTGTTCACAATTCGGCGGCTGGTTCAATGTGCTGCCGATATTTGTTTTTTGTTTTCAATAATCGCGGCCAATTAAGAGACTATTAATTTCATAATTGTTTAGAGCTGTCTGTTCGTTATGGCTATTATAACTTTGACTGTGACTGTGGCTATTGCAGCTCCTTGGCCCAGGTTGTTCACACATTTCCAAAACATTTGTTCGCACCTTCAGTTCAAGTATACATTTTCTTTTGTTGCTGTTTTTTATGCGTATTTTTTTGAGTTATTTCCAATTATTGGTTTGGGTTTTCGTCTTGTTTCCTATTTTTAAACAATTGCGATTACTTTAAAATTATTTACTTTCTTTTTGCGAATTGCATTCGTTAAAATTTCTGCCAGCTGCATTTTCGGGTTTTTCTTGGTTCTTGCTCTGTTGTCAATCTCTTGTGACTTTTGTTTTGGTTTAATCATTGTCAGACATCAAAAATCTCCTAAAGTGAATGATTTGCATTCGTTTGAATTTATTTTGCATATATTCGCACTCAGTTCGCAGTTCGCAGTGCTCGATGCTAGCTTTTCGTTTCTGTTGATTTGCATGAATCAGCTGATTGCATTTTGACTGGCACAAAGACAAGAGTTTGAAGGTCTGCTCACAGCGCGAATTTAAACAATTCGTAAGAATTGTGCTTACTAATCGAACTAGTGGCGAGTTTCTCGCTGATTCGGAGAAAACTAATCTGCGCTAAGTAAATTTCTAAAATTGTCAAGCGTTTAATTTTGCTGAGATAACTTTAATATTGCCAAAAATAAGAATTAGCCAAGAAATCTATTTTTAAAGGCTAGCCTAAGCGCTCTATTTCAATTGTAGTTTGTAGAATAATTTAGTAATTACATTTTTAAATTAGAATTATTTTTGTTGTGAATAATCAAATCAAATCAAATAAAGAATTTTGTAATTATGAATTATATGATAATCAGAAATACTTTTACTTGTGATTAAAGATCACTTTTTATTTGTAAATGGTTTTCAAATAAATTATCATATTTTTCATGAGCATTTTTTTCACATTTGCAGAGAAAATTTATTTAATGCCGAAAAATATTTCAACTAAGAAAAGTATTGTTAAATTGACAACTTAAGTTTTCAACATAAAAATTACTAAACCAAAGAATAAATTTCCTAATAAGCATATAATAATTATATCATTACTAAAAAAAAAGAAATAATTTTCTCTTTAACATATAATAATTATATGAGATGAGTTTTGTAATCAGAGTTACTTAGAATTCTTAGTGATTAAAGATTACTTTTTCTTGGAAAAAGATTTTTAAATAAATTCTAATATTTTCGTAAGCATTCTTTTTACTTTTCGAGAGAAAATTTATTTATTTCAACTAAGAAAAGAATTTTTAAATTTACAAGTGAAGTCTTCGTTATTAAAATTACTAAGCAAAAGTAGGAATATTTTGATCAACATATGATAATTATATAATTATTAAAAAAGACGACGACTTTTGTAATTATATATTGAAGATTAATCAGAATCATTTTCTCACTGACTATTGAATATTTCTTGGTAGTAAACTTTAAATTTAAGTTTTTCAAATTCAAACATTTTTCCTAAGCACAGTTCTTCAATAAAAATTAGTTATTGAAAGGGAGGCTACACTCTCCGTAAAGGGTATTTAGAATTCAGCCTGTCGAATATGCCAATTTATTGGTAGCAATATGATTATGGATAGCGATGAGCATAAATCATTTTCGCTCGACATTTTCTTGGGAATCTTTCAAAGTGCCTGTTGCTGTTGCCAAGAGTCTGTGTTTGTGCTTGTGTCTGGGTTAGGTTTTGGTTCTGTATTTGTATTTGTGGTGAATCTTTTGCCGTACACTTATTTGCTTGTCCATCAATGTTAATTGTGCTGCTGAGCACTTTGTAGGGCGACAACAACAACGAGAAGGAGAATGAGAACGAGACAACAACAACTAGCAGCTAGTAAGCAAGATGGCATTAACGAGACATCAATTTGAATTATTTTGACAAGTTGCAGACAGAATTACTCGATGTTTGCACAACCGACATGAAACGGAATTACAAAATCGCCCGGCACTTAAAAATCTGATTTACATATATATAAAGCATAGAGATAACACACGCATATAGTATCTCGGTTTGGTTTTTGGTTAAATAAACATTGCGTATACGCAACGTGGCAAAGGTGTCGATTGATTGCATCTTCGTGCGGTGCTCAATTCAATTTGTGCTGACGCAATTGCCAATAAATCAAATTGAAAACTATAAAAAAAAGCTGAAAAGCAAGTAAAAGAAAAACTCTGCTGAATTGGCTCAAAGTGTGTGGCAATATGCATTTAGTTTCGAGTCACCACATCAAATGGAAATTTAAATAAATATAACATTGCTTTGGCTGGAAAACTACTTGAATATTTATGGTGCATGGTGTTTGCGAAAAGATCGTTAAAAAAACACAAAACTTTGTGCTTCCTTGCCTTTGTGCACACATCACATATTTATGTATTTATTTGATTTTTAATTTCCATTTTCATTTGACTTCTGCTAAAGCCAACGAAAGTCTGCCATATTCCATGTTTTGTTTGTTTTTTTGTTTTTTTGCTTTGCGCCTTTTCGTTTTTCTTTTGTCATAAGGGAAAATTTTACAGAAAATCTTTTGCGCCACGCACTCGGCTGCCCTTCCACACTCCCCGCCCCCGTCCTCTGCCACGCCCCAACGCATATGTAAACGGTTCGTTGCTCGGGCTCGTTTAGTACCGCATTTTAATGGCTCACACCCTGTGAAAATGTGGTGAAAGAGGTATGCCAACACTCGAGTACCGTCGGTCAGTTGTAACTGGATTAAAGGGTAACCGCTAGTCGTGCTTTAATCCAGTTTGCAGACACAGTTTATAGCGCAGTTGCTGCATGTTTACTGTGGCCATAAGTCGTGGCATTGGCATTGCCAGTAGCTGTGGCATCGGCAACCGCAGCAAGCAGCGGCAACCACAGGCGCCACAGTTGCTGCAGCTGCTTTTGCTGTTGCATGTTGCAAGTGGCGCGTTGCAGGTTGCAGTTTTACGAGCTGCATGTTTCGCACGTGGTTAAACCTGCATTTGCAGCTTCGACAGTTGCTAATTAACTTTTCATTAGACTCGCCAACCAAAAAAGCGCACTCGAAAAATTTCATTTACATGAAATCGTATATATATCCGAATATCTATATATCTGTGGTTGAAGTAGCCGCAGACTTTTGTATTTTGTTATAGTCGGTATACACAACAAATTGCAGCACACATCCTACATATCGCTCTCTCGCTCGCTCTCGTTGGTGTTCGATTTTCGAAATACTTTAGAGCAGGCTATTAAAATAATGGATCTATTTTGGGTTTTAAATGCAAAAACAAAGGCAGAAATAGCGACGGCAAAGAAAAGAAAACTCAACCGCAGACTAATTGAAAATTCGACTGTCGAGAATTTGTGGCTGCCATTTTGGGGCAAAACACATGTATATATATATAATATAATAATACGTATACGCAGCGTAATACTTTGCCAGTATGAATCAAACTCAAGTCTTTGAGAATTATAAATAAATAGAGAGCCAGCGAGAGCGATTCATAAATATGCCTTGGCACATCACGTGTTGATTAACCGTATTAATTATTTATTTATTTTGGCCTTTTTAACGCTACCTGTGGGCAATTCCCCTCATTAACAAAAAATGTATGCGTGGGCCGTCGGAAATGATGGAAATCGTAATGAAAATTGGAAAATTAAGTTCGATTGCGGCATTTTTACGAGTAATATGCATAAACAAGTTTAACAAAGTGCGTCAGTCCATTCTAACGATTGTTTATATTTATCTCGTAAATGGAACTAATTGGGTTTAATTATAGAGAAAAACTCTTTCTGTCTTTCTAGCCACTTGGGACTGTTATGCTTGACACGTTTTGCTTCTGCAATTCATTTTGCCGGTCCCCAAATTTTAATGATTTGTTTGTTGTTGTCATCTATACACATGTTATTATTGGTTTTTCTTGTCGTTTGTTGTTGTTGTTGTCGGTTTTTCCATCATCTTTGCTCTTAACTGATTGGCTGCTCGCCTGTTGATGGCGTCAGCAGCAATCCAAATCGCACCACAGCCCATGACAAACACTTTTCACATATTCTTTTCTATTCATTTTTTTCAATTTCATTTCGGATGATCTATGGACTAGCGAAATATTTTTGTTTAAAGCATCTGACATGCCATTGCCTGAATTTATTTAATTAATTCCTGTGACATTTTCCATATTTATATTTATCTTTTCAGCTGGCAGAAATTTCATTTCATTTTGCATTTTATATATCTGAGATTTGTTTGTATTTTACCAAAATATTTATTTTAGTTTTTTTTTGTATCACTTCACTGCACTTTATACACACATTAACACACACACTTATAATGCAAATTGCATAATTTTATTCGATATTAAAGTGTATTTTTTTTTTGTAGAGCATTCAACGCACGTCTGAAGCGTCGCACCGTCGAGAAGATACTGGACAATGGCCGATGGCAGAGACGATGCCAGTGGCGACGGCGATCTGTGATGGATCGCCTGTTTAGCCGGCGCGTTAGAGCTTTTCGCTTTTGGCCACCAACAAAAAAAAAAGCTTTCGGCACTCAGCTGTTAACGCGCTCGTATGTTTTGTTCTTCTTTGGACAGCAACACGCTGCGTTTGTTTTGCCCATTGTGGATTGTGGATTGCCTGCTGGGTTACCTCTGGGCGCCAGCATGGCGTATACGCGATACGCGTTTCTTGAATTTGTTGCTTTTTTGGCCATTGCAACGTTTTGCTGACGGCCGTTGTGACGTCACTGCTTTGTGTTTCGCGGAAGTAAACAATGGCAGTCAAGGCAGCAAGCAGGCAAGCAGGCAGGCAGCAACGCAAAGTGCCTTTTCATTTTCATTTATAATTTTTCACGTTGCGATTTGCTCTAGCTTACGGCTGCTTAGCCATAAATCAAGCGTTTTCAACACTTTGTCTGCTGTTTATTTTGACGATCCTGAGACGATCGCATAATAATGTGTACAATGTGCAAATTGCGTTGCACTTTCTGCCTGTTTATTGTCGTTAGTAGTCGCTGCACTTGCCACGATCCCCCAACTGACGCACACACGACGTATACGCAATAATGAAGCAACAAACACACGTGCCGCAGACGTGAGGCAAAAACTCTGTCTCTGTCTCTGTGCTGCTAACATATTCGGGCCTTAATTTACTGTCTTGCCTGTCAGACAAATTCGACAGACGCTGTCGCGTCGTCTGCTTGTCTTTCGCTTTGTGAACCCAAACCCGAAATACTTTGCGATAATTGAAAATAAGTGCCTTAAATTGAAATGCCAGACTTGACATTGCCTCGAGGCATAGTTGAAGGCCAATCAGGCGAAACACAAATACACACAGACGTTTACTTTGACTATCATAACATCTTCAAATTAGTTTTGTCTATTTGTTGCACCGCAACGTACAACAAATCAAAGTAAATGCATTTCTGCGGCTGTGGCTGCCACTGCGGCAAACTACAAAGTAAAAGCAATTTATTTATTTGCCAAATCGCGGTCAAAACTTGAGGCGAGAGGCAAGTGTGTCGTGTGAGTAGCAGCCGCCGCAGTTTTGGCCAAGACTTTAATGTGAGAGACGAACATTCGCATTCGTATTCGCCATAATACGGAAATATGGCACACTGTCCGACGGTCAGCTAAATAGATAGACAGACAGTCAGGCAGACAGTCGGACAGTTGTGTTTTACATTTGCGATTTGAATGCCAAGTAATGTGACTGCAAGCTGAGTGTGTGTGTGTGTGTGTCTGCCCACTGGACACTGATGATAGCTAATGGCTGCCAATTTGTGATCACAGATCGCTGCTAATTATAACTGCAATGCATATTTAATTACAATTAATGGAAGAAAGATACAATTGAGTGAATAAAAACAAAACCATGCGGTATAAATTTCAAAATACACCGAATTACTAGACCGCAAAATTCTAAAAATATACCAAAGGCTATAACATCTACAAAATTTATGCACTGCAAAAATACTACAAATATATACCAAAGGCTGTACAATATACCGAGTTAATATACCGCAAAATACTAAAACTATATATTAAATACCATAAAATATATCAAATTAATATACTACAAAAATACTAAAAATACAGCAAAGCCTATATTTGGTATATTGATTAGTGCTACAAAAAATATAACAGATTTTCATCCAAAGCTACACTAAGACTCGAAGTAAGTAGGCGTTTTTCTTTATATCATATAGCCTGTGAGACTTAGGTGTTCATACGGATGGACAGACAGACAGACAGGCGGGCATGGCTATATTGTCTCGGCAGTTGGTGCTGATCAAAAATATATACTTTGTAAGGTCGGACATGCTTCCTTCTGCTCTTATATACATTTCCTGAAGCCACAAAGTTATAATACTCTTCTACTCTGTGCGTGGCTGGTATAATAACTGAATTAAATGTTAACTCTGTCTACTGCTAAACACACAGCAAATTCTCCCTCTCTCAGCTTTCATTTATGCACATCGCTCTTATTTGTTTATTTAACGCTCGTTTGCGTTTTCGTGTACAGTACTGTATCTAGTTTTTCCAAGTCTTTCTCCCCACCCGCTGCGTGCTGGATGATAGCCAAAAATTGTGCATGTGAGAAAAGCATTTCGCCAAAATGTCATGTGCAAATGTGTTTTTATACATTTAAAACTAGACGAGCACAGAGATGTCGCTCAACAAGGGGAATGTTTTGATGCTTTTGCTGCTGCTGCAGTTAACCAAGTCCAAATGGCGATTATTAAAATTGTACAAACGAGACACAATCAAAACAAAAATGTTATGCGGCACTTGCACTTAATTTATAAAGTAAATAAATCAAGTGAAATTTAATGAGTGGTTGTTGGTTGTGGTTGTGCTTACCTTTTTGTGACTTTTGAATACGGAACACTTGAATGTATCCGTGCTGGCATCGCGCGCTATGTAGCTGAATATTTTGAGATCGCTGCTGTCGTGGGACACATAAAATATTCTATAGATGGGATGATTGAGCAACTCGATTTCTTCGGGGTCATTGGTCCAGTTCTTTTTCTGTGTGGAAAACACAATAATAATAACAGAATGTCAGTTGTGTTGTTTGTTTACGACATTTGATGGATGCGTGAGCGCTTTGACTTTGACTTACTTTTCGTCGACGTTTCTTGAGCACAACACGAACGCCGTTCACCGATATTTGTATGGTCACCTTACGTTTCTTCAGATTCTGCACTTTGCACTCGTACTGCAAAACAGTAAACAGAGAATAAGTTAAAGTAAATAGAAAGAGAGAGAAAGAGAAAGTGGAAAAGCGACGTTATAAATGTCACGTATTCAACGCGGGAAATTGTCGAATTTTCAATTAACATTTGGCTGCCTTTGACGTTTGCCTCTAATGCCACGACATGACAATAACAAGCGCCATATTAGCCGCGCCCCAAATTGAAGCCAGACAAAGCTAATACACACACACACAGACAGACTCGTGCACACACATAAACATGTCGCAGCAGCTAACAATATTTAAGCCAACTCACGCACGACTCGCAAGCCAAACTAAATCAGGCACCCAGGCATTCTGGCGTCTCTTCTGTGTGAGTGAGTGTGTGGGGCAACGGGAAGGGGGCGTGGCAGATAAATATGCCATGCTGATGCGATGTAGCTTCTACTCGACACTGTGGCATGTAAGTGTAATCAGAGCACATGACATTGACAGCAGAGCAAAGCGAAGAAAAAAAACGTTGCCTGCTTTTAGGCGGCGCGAGAAAATAAAAGGAATTCTAAAGGAAAGTTTCTTTAATTGGCCGCGAAGAAACTTGAGACTGTGCTTCTCCGTGCGGGATAACAATGTGCCATTGTTTACCCAGCGCATACGCTGCGTATGCGTAATATGTAGATTACTCACCCGTATACGACGCATGGCCTGCACAATTTCAGCTCTTGTGTTTGGACGCGGCACTTCCTCCCAGCCGACGAACTGCAATGAGACAGAGATTCCGCATTATTATGCTGATGCTGATGATGATGATTATTATTATTATTATGGTTCCCATGTGCCCATCCACAAACACTGGGCAGATAAATAACACAAGCCAAGCCCATTGGCGCCAGCGAAATAAAACAATTTTGGCTGCCGCATAAGTTTCTAGCACCTCCCAGGGGTTGCATCCCAGTGGAGAAGAGGAGAAAAGAGGGAAGACGAAAGAGGGAAGAGGACAGTGGCTACTCCCAGTGGCCACAGCTGGTAAAACTCGCAGCTCGTGTGCATATTTATTTATAGAGGCGACTTTTAGCGACTGTTGCTAATTGCAGGCACTGCCAAAACAACGTCAGCCTCGACGCAGTAATTATAATTAGTGTGAAACACATTCTAAATTTAAGCCAAACAACAAATTGCAGCAAAAGTGCACAACGCAATGCAGCCCTTTGGCTGTCAGTGTGGATGTGACGTCATGAATTTCATTTTCATTTTCAATTTCATTCTCGTTTTCATTTTCCGTCGACCACTTGAAGCTAAATCTTCTATATGTCATGGCATGATTGGTCAATCGGTTAATGCCCACAATAAAACTGCTAAAACATGCAACAGTCGCCGCATTTTGTTGTGCACTCGTTTTGCAAAATAAATTGCAATTTTCACGCGCTCGATTATATGTTATACAGTATGTTTGGCCAAGGATAACGAATGCGTAGATATGGACCTAGATTTAAGCATTTTATTACAGCGACAACAACAATTTAAATGAAAATGACATGGCCAAACATACACTGCAAAAAAAGACCAGTATCTAAAATTAAGAAAATTCGACTAAAAAATTATGTTCTTATATCATTATCATTTTAAGAACGAATTCTTAAAGCTAAGAACATTAATCTAAAAAATGTTAAAACCTTAAAATTAGACCAAAAATTGTAGATTTACGTTCCAAAATTTTTGAAACTATGAGATTTATTCTTATTATTAAAAGGAACTTGGGTCTTAAAAAGTTCTTATATGTTCCCAAAATCAAAATGTGTTTTCTGACATTAAGATTGACGCACTTTTTAAACCAAAATTCTTATCACTAAGACCAAAAATTCGGTCTTAGAACTTTATGTTTTCAGTGTACAGAGAGTGAGAGGCACAAAGGGAGAGCGATAAAGATGTGCGAGACACGCCCCTCGAAGGTAATAAAAGCAAATATTTATGGTATGATGCTATGGCATGGCATGGCTTAGTCTATTTGAGTTCCCATTTGATACGCATATCCTGCATATCCTCGTCGTCGTCTGAAATTGTCTTTACTCGCTTCGCTTTTGTGGGTGTAAAATTAGCTGCGCATTTTCCCCCGAATCAGATTGATGAATGTTGTTTGTTGTTTGTTGTTCTTGTTGTCGTTCCTTTCGTTTAATTTTAGATTGCTAATTGGGCCGACGGCGTGCGCCATATCCAAAAGATCAACACATTAACACCTTGCAGCAGAAGCCCCGCCCCGACATTACCTGATTCCAGATGTCAGGCTAAAAATAGCCAAAACAAATGTTGAAAATTCACAGAAAATAGATTTGGCATATTGGCAGAATTAATAATAAATTACCCAAAAATGAAATGCTTTCAAGACACACACACACACACACACACACACACACACACACACACACACACACAACCAAATGTACAATCAATCGAAGCAAATTATGAGTTTTACACATAAGTTCATTAACATAGAAAAGCTTATGCATAGATTTATTTTTAGCCAACTGACGAATTCACATTAAAGGAATTATTAAGAAACTTTTACTAGGGAAAATCGAACATTAAATATGATTGGTAATTGCAATTGATTTTCCATCAATTTTATGACTTGTGGGGGAAATACACAAAAACTGAGAACAATTTCAGTTGAAAACTGTTTGTACACAGAAAGAAAAAGCGTGCTCAAGACAAGAATAAAAACTTTCATCAAGAATGTTTGATTATATTCTTAAATCAAAATTGAAATTCAACAAAAAATGTAGACCGCCCAATTTTTAAATTTAAGATTACAATGTTTTTTAAGAATAGTAAAGTCCCAAAATTGTACCAAAATCTTAAATCAAGATCAAACAATTCTACACATTGAATTCTAAAATTCTAGAAAATACAAAAGGAATAAACAAGTACTTTCGGGTACTCTAAAAATAACTATTTTAACCGGGGATTAACTGCAGTTGAAGCAGCTTGAAGCTTTAAGCCACTAACTGCCGACGTTCGTGTCTTTCACTAACTGGTTGTATTATGCAGAAGGATTTGCTTGTGCTTTAGCTCATCTCAAAGGGCATTAAAACATCAAGTTGTTCTCCTGTTCACACCACAAAGCAACCGAAACTAAATCCATTTAAATAAAGCATACTCAGGCAACTGCTAAAAAAAAGTAAAGAAAAGCAACAGCAACAGCAGTTAAAGGGGCGAAGAGAGCAGTAGAAAAAGAAGAAGAAAAGAAGAAGAAGAGTCTGCCACAAATATTTAGATTGCATTAAATTCATGCAAACACAAAGGATAACGGATACAGCGCTTATCCTCTCCAGCTATACAAATCCTCGCGCAAATAAAAAGCAACTTGGCTCTATCCATTCCACTACCCCCCTCTCCATCTCCCTCTCCCCTTTCTCTCACCTCTCCTCTGTTGTCCCGTTGCGATGCTTTTGCATTGGGAGTGCTCGTCTTTTTTATGCTTTGCCATCTATTGCTATTCGCATCCTTTTTTTCACTTAAAAAACGTTTCACTACAGCGACTTTCAGTTCAGTTGAGCTATGCAAATGGCTCGAGGACTTTGTGCGTCGCTTCGTTTAAATTCATTTGCTTTGATTAAAGCCCAAGCTCAAAAATGGCCAACTTGGTCCGAAACATTAGGATAACATTCTCTTTTTATGGATCCCGTAACCAAATACACGCAGCACGCCCCGTGCTCGTATTTTTTATAGTCGACTTCATAATTTAACTAATAACGAATGGTTTTTTTATTTATTTATTTTTTGGGTCTTCACCCCGAAGACATCTTTGTGGGCACATTAATTTTATTGATTTTACAGGTGAGTGTATAGAAGCGCGTTTTACGCGTATTTCTGTTGTTTATTTTATAATACAGCTCACGTTTCTTTCTTATTTTTTATGTCGGTCCTTTTCGTTTATCTAGCAATTGGTTTAACACAATTTCCACTTTTTTTCTCGTTTTGTGCTTTGGTCGATCGATTTTCTACGAAAATTCTATTTCTGTGCAGTTTTGTTTATTTGCGTTCATTTAACATTTTGATGGAAATCATTTTAAAAGAAATATACAAAAGCAAACATCGCATAAAACTCGAATACTCAAACAACAAACAGCCACCGGCTGCTGTCTGTCTACCGAGTGACTGGCGACCGATGCCATCGTGACGTCAAGCTCAAGCTCCGCCAAATCTGATAAGATCCAAGCAGCATTAATATTAATGCCTCATAAAGGTGCGTGAACCTCCGAACCGTGGGGCAATTAAGCACCGCTTAAAGCCGCCTAAAAGCCTGACTAATATCATAACAAAATTAAATGCAAATCCAACGCCAAAAATGCAGAGAGAAGGCAAACAGATTAGAGCAGCTTAGAAATGCGAAAAAAAACGAGTGAGAGACTGAGAAGAAAAAAATATGATAAAAAGAATAGGAAATGTATGCGAAAGAAATCGCTGCATAAAAAGGATTCAGATTTGGTTTTGGTTTTGCGCTTTGGGTTTTCAGCTGTCGACTCTTTAGACTGTAAACTCTGTAGTCTGCGGGTTTGCTGTTTCCCCGGTTGTCGGCTCTCGCTTTTCAGCGTCTGCTTCAGCCACAGCTAATGGCGCTGCAGGCCAAATGCCATGGACAGTGGCCAACGGACTGGGCAGCCCTTGGGTTTATGTAAGCATTTTGCAATGTTCTTTTCAACGCTTTCAACCAATACCCTGTTGCTGTTGAGTGAGGTATACACTTTGCAATATAAAGTGAATTATTTATTCAATACTGTCTACTTCTCTTCAATTGTCTTCTAGCCGTAGTATCTCGAAGCCTTCATCACTTTGTCTGCCGCATTTTGGCTTATTCTATTTAGTCCTCTGGCTGCTTCTAACAATGTAAAACATTTGTTTGCCCAACATTTTTAGCAGCTTTGAGCATTCATTTCTTTTTTTTTTATTCATAAATCTGTTATGTGCATGTGCGTGTGTATGTTTGTGTACATTTTTATATTCGTTTTTTTCTCTGCTTTACCCTTTTGCATGACCAGCGCCATTTTGCGCATTGCCGCAAGGCAACAAATTGTTTTTAGCACTCTGAACATTACATTTGCGTAGCCGGTTAAGCTGTTTGCTAATGCTAATACGATTAAATATTAACTATATTCTTTTTGCGTATAGCGTAAAAACAGGCGACATAAATGTTTGATAGCAAAGCACATTACATAAAAATAGTAGTAAAAGTAATATTAATGTTAGACGTATATATATACTAGCGTAAAGCAGAGTATTTCCCATTCGTAGTGGTATTTTTTTTTTAATTCGCTGCATGCTTTTCATGCTTGGCCATTGAAGCAAAACCCATTTCCCTTGCTGGCCAGTGCTGCCCATAACCCTGCAGCTGCTTAACGATGCGTTTGCAAAAATGTTGTTGCATACTTTCGGGCGGCGCTAGCAAAATGCACAGCTAACGCAAAGAGAGAGCGTGGATGGAGCATAGCATTTGATGGCGCTGCTCTCTTAACTCAGTTTGCGTATGTCAAATATAAACAAGAGTAATAACAAAAACCACATCAACATTGTCCATACATGTGTGCTATGTGTGCAAAAAAAAGTAAGGCCAAAACATAAACGAGAAAGATGAACCAAAAATAGATGGATTATTTATGATTCGCGGTGTTTATTGAAACATTTAATCGGTCAATTCGTGGTCGCATTTTCATTTTTCATTCATTCATTGCACTAAAACTCATGTCTGCCCTCTCTTTTTTTATTTTTTTGTTGTGTATGCATTTTATGCTAAGTTATAAATTAATAATGACCACAATAAGTTTTTTTGAAGCACATCTCAGAGTAATTAAGCTTCACGCGACCGTGAGTCCTTTTTGTGCTTTAAGTCATAAAAAATGCAGAAACGGCAAAACATTTAAAAAATGAAAATCAACAGCGCAAAGTTAAAAGTGACACGACGAGCGCACCGCTACCTCGCTGCCATGATGATGCCTTCTGCCTGGTTTCCCAAGTTTACCAGCAGCACAGGAATTTCCGCTAATAATGTTAATTCCATTGCCACCAGCAGCCCACACTTCACTTCCCTCGCTTTCCCTCTCTCCTGCTGCCAGTGGCTGCAACCACCACAGATAATCAGCAGAGGCATCCCTTACACCTCCTCCACCCCTCGCACTTGCTCCGCTCTGCTTGTTTCTCTCTTTTTGTTTAGCTTTCATCTTGAGTTTAGTTTTGTGCTGCGCTTCCTTCCTTCCGTCCTGTTCACAGTTGTTGTTGCTACTGCTTTGTTGCGCATTCCCGTCTCCTCCCCCCAACTCCGCTGCTTCTCATTATCATTCTACTGCCAACTTAATGATAGCGCACAAAACTTTTGCGGCTGGCTTTTTATGTTGTGCATAACTTTAGGCGCTTTGCACTGCGTTTAATTTAAAACAATTATTTGCGCAAGTCGCGCAGTTAACTGAAAATGGCCCATCCCAGCAGCCGCAGGGCAGAAAAGCTCGGCTCGGATTCAAACTCCAGCTAACCACAAATCAGGCCTGGCTCAAAAGGGAAACCAATTTCCCGCAGAAATAGAACGCTGAGTACAAATCAACTGCGTTTTGGGCCAGTTCATTAAATGTGACCCCAAATCATAGTAAAAGCTTTAACGGCTAGCCAAAAGTCATTTCAGACTGTCTGCAAATTGCAGTTTTAAATCTTTTTCGTTTACGCCCTAACAACAAATAAAACTAAGTGAGAGAGAGTAAGTCTGAGAGACAGATACAAGACAATAATTTGGTGTTGGGTTTCTCTACATTTGACGGGCAGCGGGATGCTAAAACATTTCGCCAAAAACTAACTGCAAACAAATGTTGTTAAGTAGCGCAATAAATCAAGTTGCCTGTAGTACCCTACTTACGACTTCAGCTTTAACTTTAACTTCAGGTTTGTGTATTCCTCTTTAAATGCGCGCGAGAAAAAAAAAAAAAAAAAAAATAAAAAGAAGACGAACGTAGAAGTCAACTGAAAATGCAAACAGCTAAATTCCAGGTGCAAAAGTTGTTAAAGTTGGCCAAACTCATTTTTTTTTTGTTTTGTCAGTCTGAGCCATTAAATGGCAGACAACATGCAGTTAACCCTTTTGGCTCATAAAATGTGGCTTAAGGAAATGCAAATCCTCTTAGAAATTTCCACAATTTGTTGCATTGATTAAGACTCTTACGTTTAAGGGCGTGGCCTGTAGTAAAAGCGCAGTTAATAAGCTGTTTCCGGTTACAACGCAAACTGACACACTTCAAAAAGTGTTTGCTGGCAAATAGACAAATAGACAAGACAAACGCCAAGAAAGAGAGACAACTATTATGACTCGCTTCACACATGAAAGCCATAATCATAACAAGCGATAAGCAATCATAAAAAAAGATACACACGCATACACACTTATTCTTTAGTGTTCTTTGTTGTAACTTTCGCTTGCATTGTAATTGTAAGTGTCAAGTTTTTTATTAGCTCACAGCACAGCGTCTAGTTCAATGCACCCAAGGCACGACAACACTTTAAGCATATTACGCCCATATCAATTTAAAGCTCAAATTGATGGAGACAGCAACAATGACAACAACAGCGGTTGAAGAAAAGTGTCTGTAGATAAAATGAAAAGTAAAAGTCGGAACAACAGCTGCTGGTCCAGCATTGACCCACATCATTCCCACACAGATTTTCCACTACGAATTCTTTCAATCATTATGCAAATGCAGCTGCATAAAGAATGTGAGAGAAATGAGACTTCGAACGATGGAAAGATAATGTACAATTGTCGAACAAGTTAAGCAATTAATTGGGTAGCAAAGTTTTTTGTGGGCGAATCGAGAGCAAAATCAATAAATAAGCCAGCTTTGGACAAAATGGACCAAAGGAGCGCTCTTGAAAGCCTGGTGAAAAGGACCTGCCGCAAGAGCAGGAACAAGGGCCATACAACAAGCGACAAAGCGCATAAAAGTCGAGTGAGGCAACAGCAACAACAGCAACAACAAGGGCAACAAGAACAATAAACAACGAGCAGAAAATCAATTGAAGTACTTAAGCAAACACAATGGGGCAAAAGTAGAGGCGGACCAGCTGTAATACCTACGATTGCGAGTGCGAGTATAATGAAGCGAGGGTCCCCAGAGGGGCATGCCCTTCCTCCTCTGCATCCTCTCTTCCCTCTTTTCTTTTCATTCAACAAAACAACAGCAGCAGCAAAGCCGCCTCTGCAAATGGGCCAAAACAAGTGGCGTCTAATTTAGCACAGGGCGATTATTTAGATATCAGCAACAACAATGCCAATTACAACAAAACAATAAGCTGCCAATTTTTTAAAAGTCAGTCCTAAGAGTGAGCAAAATGTGAAGAGAAAAACGTGTGTGGGGAAGAGGGGAAGAGTGCAGAGCAAACATCAATTAAAATAAATAAATTGCGTGGCAAACGGGGCGTATGAGCGACGCGGCAAACTAAACGACCGGAAGCGTTTAATTAGCGGCTTTAATAATTCAATCAGCATTGTGTGCGTGTGTGTGGCTTTAGCTTTTTGCCTCTGCTCTTTTTCGCTCTCTAGCTTGTGTGTGTGTAATGTGAGCCGCTAATTTTTGAACAATTTCAACAAAATTTTTGGTGAGCAATTTTCACACACAAGCGCTAAACAATTTTAAATGGCTTCGATTAAAATGATTGAAATTGATTTATTTCTTTTTTGTTATTGTTTACTGTTGTTGCTTGGTCACACTTCCATTATTATTATTTCGGTTTGCGACCACCCTCAAAGTCTCACTCTGAGCCTGAGTAATGAGCTGACTAATGTGTTGTGGCGGGCTATTGAAACGAGCTTGTGGTTTGCGCATAGTTCCGAGGGGTTGAAAGGGGGTTGTTGTTCTACCCGACTGACCCAAAAGGGATGGAGAAGCTGTTGTGGTTGCGGGTTGCCTGGCTGCAATTTAGGGGGCTGTTGTTGTGCTTTCCAAAAGTGTAGTCAACCGTCTAAAGCAGCTCTAATTTAATGGACAGACTTGCGTCTAATTTCAAAAGCTTTTCAACACATTAAAATCTTTTTTACTTGCCAGGGTATTTCAACGTCACCTACTGACTTTATTCACCTCATCATTTTGGGTTAATGAACCCGGGTTTTGGTCTTACCCGGCTGCCCCTTGAACTTGGCGCAGTTTGTGCAGTTGATCGATAAGCTTACCTGCAAAATATGAAAAGAAAATATGAAGAAATTAGTAGAGTCATTTGAAGCAAACTGCCCACAGCTAACTAAGGTAATATTTTCGTGCATTCGAAATGCTTTCGGCAGCATTTTAAAGCGTTAAAATTGCAAATACCTGCGTGACGTAAATGGAAAAATGCATTGCAATAAATTCAGAGACAACAGCAGCAGCAGCGAAGACAACAAGAGTCTACAAGAAGCTTTTGTGTGCTCGCTGTTTGTTTGTTGCTGGAACTTGTCGCTGTTTAATGAAAAACACAGCAGGCCTAGTCGAAGACAGAGTCACAGTCAGAGCTCGGAGTCAGAGTCACAGTCAGAGTCGAAGTCAAAGCCAACGCATTGGCTATTGATGCCTGAGAACACACAGTAAGCCAAGAGCAGACAAACATCGAGACATACGACGGGGCAAAGTCATCAAAGCCAGCGCCAAATGTTGCCAATTGCAAAACGCAAACATGGCCATGGCGATGTGTAGTTGTTTGCGACTTGCAAGTTGCAACCAACAAACAGCAGCGTGCAACTCTTGCAACTCGCTTGTTGCGCATCAATTTGAGCTGCGTGCGTCTGATGCCAATTTCCTTTCTGACTCTGACTCTGACTGCGAATCTGCCTCTAACTCTGATTCGACTCTTGTCTTTGTCTTTGACCGTTTGTGGACAGTTGTCGAGCTGCAAAGATGTTGCTGCTACTTCTGCTGATGTTGTTGGCGTTGCGTTTTTCTTTCTGTTGTTGTTTCTACTTTACCATTTCTCCATTTAAGCGGGCGCATTTCACTTTGTGTCGCTTAAAGGCGTCAGTGAAATTTTTGCCACATTTAACACTCAACACTTTTAACGACGACAGTTGGGTCGAGTCGCTCTAACGATTCTTAGACTTCGACACAGTCTCCAGCGGTATCCGGCGATGCAGCTGTGAGAGAGCTCATCACTTAGCACACAGATGAAGTAATTTCAGTCAATTTGAGCCAATAGAGCGAGGGAGAGAGTGAGATAAAGAGGGCGAACGAGCGAGCGAGAGGCAGGCGTTGCCCGACTAAGCTCTAATTATATTCAATTGCAACTTGTTGCAAGCCGCAAGAACAACTGCAAATTGCAAAGTGCAAAACTAATTTGGGCCAAAATGAAAGCAAACTATTTTTGATTAGAAAACGTCGCTTTTACTGTTGCTGTTGCAAGTAGAACAAAGAAGACTGCGCCACTGCGACTCTCGTTGTGGCTCAGTAAATATAATTACAACAATGGCAGCTGGCACACATTTTGAGACAAAAGCAGCATGCAACGTCAACAACATCAGCAGCATCAGCAGCAGGCGAAAAACTTGCACAGATTGCGAATGTTGTAAGCAAGGAAGCAACAGCTATAGCAAGGACAATGTTGCACAGGACACGTGCAGCGCAGGCAATCAGCTTGTTAACACATACACACACACACACACAGTCAGACAAACTTCATCACGTTCGCTTGCAGATTACCCATATGAATATGTTAAGTGGCAGGCGAACGTTGCGTATGAGCGATAGACAGACTGTTAGATTGTCAGCATTCTAATTGCCACCGACACGTTGCCAGATGCGACTGTCAACGCTGCTGTTGCACTTGAAATGCAATTTAACTGTCTGTGTGTTTGTGTAGAAAGAGAAATGTCATGACCAAAAAATCGATGACAAATCGCTGACAGCGAGACCAAAAGCATTTCATCAAACACAAGATGAAGTTGCCTTCAAACAATAGACAGAGATTGCTATTGGTGTGAACATCAACTCTGGGGCCATATGTCTATGTCAATGCTAGCTTATCAGAGAAAACTTTCGCCCCAAAAGCTCAATGAACCGTCGACGTCGTGAAAAATTGAATGTTTGTTGCCAACCAAACAAATGGATTATGAAATTCTCACACTTGACTGCGCCAATGTGGTGGCAATTTATGCATAAGCCTACGACATCGAGCTTTAATTAAATGGAAAACTTTGTCTCTTTGGCCAGGGAAGAAATCAATAGGCGACACGCCCGAAAAAGAAAAAAAAGGGACACGACACAACATTTGTGCGAGTCATAAAAGAATAATGCTCAGCATAAGAACGCGGCACGTTTTAATGACACGCAATGTGGCGATGTGGCATTGAAATTTTAATAACGCTTCGCTGGGTGTGGCAAACTCAGAGAAAGAACACAGTTATAATAGGCAGCAAACAAAAACTAACATGAAAGAAAGCTACAGTCGAGTGTGCTAGACTATGAGATACTATTTTGAATGAAACAATATTCTACAAATATACTAGAAGTATATACCGTAAACATACTAAAATAAAACCATATTCCAATCCATCTAATAATTAAAATATATTCAATAAGTACATTAAAAATATACCACAAAATACTAAAAATACACGAAAAGCTAAATTTGCTATATTGGTATAGCACTAAATTCAAAATACATCAGAGAGTGCCATATTGTCGGTATTATTCTTAAAATGTACCAAATCAATATAACGCAAAACTTGTGAAATATACCAAAGGTCGTGTTTTTGTTATATTAATATAGTACCACATTCGAAATATACCAGAAAGTGCAAAATATACCAGATTGCCAACCAAAACAATTATAACCCGTAGTAACTGAAATTTACAAAAATCATAAATACTGTAATTCTTAATTTATGTCCCAAAATTTACGACTCTACCTTAAAAACTACCCTTGTCATTCGATTTTTGTCGAAATGCACGAGCGGAAGTAGGCGTGGCTAAAATTTGAAACAAACATGATTAACGTGCATACATAACACGTGCTGTCGGAATAAATTATGGCTCTATCTCATATAGTCTCTGAGATGTAGGTGTTTATACGGGCAGACGGACAGACGAACATGGATAGATCGTCTCGGCTGTTGACGCTGATCAAGAATATATGTACTTTATGGAATTGGAGATGCCTTTTTCTGTCTGTTACATACATTTTCTTCCGGCACAAAGTGATAATACCCTTCTAGCTAGTGGGTATTAAAATAGTATGAATGAAAAGAAGTGACATGTGTCACAGCGATGTATGTTTGGCCAATGCGGCGTATGAGTGATGCGACTTTCCAAGTGAAAATTCAACTGCTGCTGCACAAAACGAGGGCACGCACATTACAAAGCAATTTGCGAGCCATCAAACAAAAAAAAAACTAACTAACAAAAACTGCAAGCGTGCTCGACTTTCCCAAATGCGAGGCTGAAATTAAAGCAATTTGCTGATTTTTACCGTTTGGGGGGCAACTTTTTGCCGCACGCACAATTATTGCGCACAACAACTGCTTGCCTGCTTGCCACATAAGGACACGACAACAATTTGCGCTAGCTTTGCGGCTAAAGTCAATGTCAAGGTGTTTATTTGCGACTCACACTCGAATATATTCACCACTATTCACTAACATATTCATTGAATGCATTTTTCGCCATGCATTGTTCACATTATTTACGAGCGTTTTGTTGATTGCTGCCGCTGATTTGCCTTGCTGCCGCTCATTAATTATTTATTGAACATTCCAGTGACTCAACACACACACACACATACATACACAAATGCTCATTATTTTCATTACGCAAAAATGTTGTGGCAAAGTGGAAAAGCATTTTGCTCTTTTGTTAACAGGCTGGCCAAAGTTCTGCCTCTCTGTGTTGGTAATTTAATTGGTCCGTAACACGAACTAAATTGTTTAAAAGCAACTGCAAATGTCAGTTTCATTTAGGTTGACAGTTTTTTTAATTCAATTTTGTCAATCTATTGCGAGACAGCAACACGCATCTCCCTCTTTTACTTTTGAAGCATCTTCTCAGTTTCCTCCAGCAAAATTGTCTGTCCATTCTTTTAATTGATAAAATTGATTAAAATGTTACTTTACATTTGCGCCAACTGACATTTATCTTAATTGCCGTCCGACCGACGGACCGACCGACGATGAGGCACTTGAAACAGCAAACACAGAGTTTTCCAGCTTAATTAAATAATGGCTATTTTCGTTTCATTTCATAGACAATTCACATTCATGGCAATGGAATTGGCCTAGGCCAAAGTCAAGCCTGTGATTAATTCTCGACTAAAGTAATTTCAAAATCAATCGAAATGAAAAATGCAAAAAAGTGATTCAAGCAGCGGGAGAGACATAGAAACAAAGAGAGAAAGCAACTAGAGACTATCATTTTGTAAGGAAATAAAAAAAATGTTTATGCCCAGTGATTAATCGACAATAAAGACGCGCAATGTGCTATAAAAGTCTTTAATGCATAGTTAGGAAAAATGGAATTTTGATACAGACACTTTAATGCAGCAATAATGGTTAATTATGTGCAAAAAACTTTGTCGATAATTCAACTTTTGATGGCATAAATGAGAGCTCATCATCATGCTTTTAACTGTGTGCCTCAGTTCATCTATAATTTCATTAATATCCAACTTCAAAGAAGTGCTCCGTGTCTCAGTTTCAATTGGAAGCCTTGAGCCAGGAGTCTCCCCTTTTTTTGTGTGTTGCTGTCAGCAGTTGATCTCTTATCTTGTCACATTTCGTGCGTTTTAAGCCCACCCACAGCATTCTCATGTCTCTCACGTCTCACACGCACCGCAAGCTGTCCGCATTTTGCCACCCAAAATTCACGCGTTTAAAAATAATACACAAAAAAAAAGTGAAAAAAGAGAAACGGCGCAAAATTAAAGAAAATGTTCACAATGATGACGATGATTTACTTGTAGTATTTTCTCTGCTCTTTTTTTTGGGTTAACAAAATCCTTCAGTTTTTTATTTATTTATGTCTTGTGCCATTGAGCGACTGCTGACAAGATGCCCAAGCACGCCTCCCGCTGCCGCTGCCGTCTAGCTGTCCGTGTGTCACCTTCGTTTTGTTGTTGTCATTTTAATAACATTTAATGCGTGTTTTCCTCATGTTTCTGTGCGTCGAAAGACAGCGACTGTGTCGTTTTTTTGAGAGATTTCATTTGTAAAGCATCAAATGTGATTTATGTAGCGAGTCGCGTTAAAAATCAGCCAACACGACGTATGCGCAATATTTCGACAACTAAAGCCTTGGCCTAGCTTAGAGCTTTACGTTCTTCTGTGTGTTCATTTTTCGAACAACGATTGAAACAGACTTTTGGCCCATGTCCTGTCACCTTCTCGAGTGCTCTGCTATTGCGATTGCTGCTGCTGCATTGCACTTGACACGTTTGCCAGGCTCAGCCGAAAAACGTGTGAGGTTTTGGCAATGCGACACACGAGAGTTCGCTTTCTCTCTCTCTATCTGTGCTTTCTGTGCTGTGTTTGGCATTTTTATAGACTAGAATTATTGGCAGAATTGTACGAAGTGTTTCCTAGAGGCGATATTGACTTTACAAATGGAATTTGTTCAACCGCACTCAACTCATTTAACTAATCAAAAGCAATTTTAATCAAAGTAAAGCAGGACAACACAGCAGCAGGCAAAGCAATTAAAGCCACGAGCAAAGTTTTAGCCCCCGAAAGGTTAAGGGGCAAAAGTTGCCTAGGCAAAGGTAAAGATGAGTAAGGATTGCTGTTAGTTTTTTGTGCCAGGCGAACAGTGTTTGCCTTTGCTTAGGCATGGACATGGATGCGAAGGATGTAGATGTGGAAGTGAATGTGGCATGCGAAGGAAGCGCGCTTAAGCAAACTTAATTAATAAATGGCAGACAAGTTGTTGTGCTGTGCGCCTTTGGCTTCCAAAGCTGATTGCAAGCTGTGACCTCTTCCTGCGTGTGTGCAATGAATCGAAACTCATTAAAAAGTTTCGCTGTGGTTCCATTGAAGGGCATCAACAGCGGCAACAGCTGCCGGAAGTACTACGCCCACAACATCAACGGCAACTTACACACACACTCCTTCGCGTAGGAGCACTTTAATACACACTCACACACACATTGTGCTGACAAATAAATTTGAATAATTAAAAGGCGCACAAAAGAAAAGCACAGACACACACAGAAAAGCTGAAAACAGATGTCCTTTTTTTCTGTGCCTCCTTCTCCGATCCTAGGCGAGTTTTCGGCTCCTCTGGCTGCTTCGACACTCATTATGCTGGCAAGCTGGCATTCTGACTGCCAAGTGTGCCATTTAAATGCGCTTCATTATTTTCATTTAGGCCCCCTCCCTACTGCCCGCAAAAACAAAAGCCAGACAAATAAAGCAAAAAGATAAGCAAGCAGCTTCAAAGTTGAATATGCCTGGACAACTGGGCGACAGCTTGAGAAACTAAATTGCAAATAACACAGCTCACACACACAATGAAAAGTGGGCAGACTTGAGAGTAAAGTCTACTCTGCTTGCCAGGGATCTTGCTTGAGATGCTTTCAGTTAGATATGAAAACACACAGCTTCTGCCTTAGACACTATTGAAACAGCACCTCTCGCTCCTCCTCTCCTTCCCTCTCTTTGTTTGGGGCAGAGTTCTTGTGCCTCGAGGCGCTCGTTTAGCTCATTAAAAAACCAAAGAGAGAATTTCTAGTTCGGTTTTTTGTGTTTGTACTCTCGTATTTGTTTTAGATGTTTGGCTGGCTGGCTGGCTGACTGGGACAGCCAACAAGTGCCAAAGTCAGAATTTTAATTTGCCACACAACACAGCACAGCACAGAGAACACTGAGAAAACATTGAAAAACACGGCCAACAAGAGCTGCCAACCAGCATCAACAAATACAAAACCTGCCTCACTCCCCTTTTTTTCCCCCTTTCTCCTTTCCATCACCCATTACTTAGCTCTTAGACCCGCTGGCTAAAATGTAAGCCAAGCAAGAGTTGAGTTCGTTAGTTAGTGGCTGAGTGTGTCTGTATGTGTGTGTGTGTGTGTGCGTTTGTTTGAGTGGGTGTTTGCATAATCATTTTCAAGTGCCTTGCCGAGACAGCCCTGTTATCCCACCCACTCTTCCCTTCGCCCACAGCTGGCAACATGATTAGCCAATTATGTAGGGCCTCTGCGAAAACATTCGGCTTGCAGCTTAGCGAGCAAAAGTTTCAACTTTAAGCGACAGCTGACAAAATGCGTTTAATTAAAATTTGAAATTTAACAAGAATCAACACTTCGCTTACAGCACAGAGCGTAGCTTAAATACTCTGCATTGTGTGTGTGCTAACAATTTAAAAGTGCTTTGTAAATTTAGTTGTGTTTAAAGAGATGCTTAAAGTGTTAAAGAAAAGGTGCTGACTTATTTAAAGATGTTTCTTTATTGGTATTTCATAATATATAAAAAGTTAATAAATTTCATAAACTGACTTACTTTTATTTTCATTTAAAAATACAATTTTTATTGGTTCAAATAAATATTTTATTCAATTTCGTAATCTCTGATACTATAGCACGTTATTTGTTTTGTATATAAAATAAAAATCTTTCCTTCACTCTAATTTTTTTTTATTCGAATTCTTTTTATATGCGATGACTTTAAAAATCTTTGATACACACTTTAGTAAACTTTGGTTAAAGAAATATAATCTCAATTTAATGTAAGCTATAATTTGTATAAATAAAATGTACCTTTGTGTTGACAACTAAAACATATATCCAATTTACTCTTCTCTGCTTTAAGCAAAAGAATGAGATTAAATAAAGCATATTCCTTAAGCTATACTCTTCATAGCCTCAGCAAACAGCTATCTATTTAATCCAACTATAACTTTTGCTCATCAAAATTGTCGTCAACAAGTGTTTCACAGTTAATGGCAAAACTATAATAACCTCGCCGGGTTTACGATAGAGTACCAAATAAATTAAAGCTATGAGCGGGCAAAAATGTGCGCAATTTGCAAATTTAATAGAGCAGAGCATGGCGCACAAATTGAGATGCAGGACACACAGGACGACACCGAGCACCGAACACAGGAATGTGGTAGGACGCCAGGACATGGCCTAGACAAGGTCATGTGTATGGCAGTTTGCTTTACGCTTTATAAATTTTTACGCTTATACGATCCATGCGATGCTTCGTGCCATTTTATTTATGGCCCGCAATTTTGGCCTGGGCAAAGAAACCGAATGGAAAAGCGCTGAGGAAAAAGTGTGTCCGAAATATGTATATTCTTGGAAAATATTGCAAAAATTGTTTGCGCTTTAAATTGCGGGCGGGGATCTTAAGCGAAATGCAAACTAATTGGCAGCTAATTGAAAAGCTTTCAGCAACAAAAGGCGGCAGCAGCCAGCCAGCTTGGAGAACAATAACATTGCGTATACGCCGCGTGGTTTGGCGTTGCCTTTTGATATTTCACAATTAGGTGCCAATCGACGGCATTATTAATTTGCCTTGGCTTTCAATTAAGCAATTAGACCGGCCATAGACCATGCCACGCCCACGCCCACAACCAGCAGCAGCAGAAGCTTAACCAACGCCTCCCCCAAAAAACAGAAGTTGTTAGTGAAAAGTTGCTGAACCGCAAGACAAAAGACAATAAGAAAATGTAAGTGTGGTCCTAATATGCGTAAAAGTAAAAGAAAATTAGGCCATTTATGAGCTGAACTTTTATACGAAGATGAGGAGGAGGAATCGGAGTATGCGGCGTATGCGCAATTTTTTACATTTTACGATTGGCAGCACGCGGCCGCAAACTGCGTGAAACAGCAAACGTTTTATGCTAATTTCCACACACAGAGAGCACAGCACACAGCAAGACAACAGACAGTCAAAGCATCAAGTGGAAAACTTTCACACAGTCGTCGACAGTCAAGTCGAAAAATGTTTGTTTAGAATTCGGCCGAGCGTTATTTATGGCCCAATAACTTTTAACTTCACATGCGGCCAGCCGCGTCCCAATTTTCCTTCCCTCCCCTCCACCACACACACCACATGCAAATCAGTTTGGCCATTTGCTCGCCGAATATAAAAAAAAAAAAAAAACAATGTAAAAACCCGAGTTGCAAATACCAAAATAATAAAACAAGAGCGCAGAGAGAAATAAAAATCACTTGCGCCCGCGAACTAAGATGGAAAATGTCAATTAAAGCATCAGTAGCAACAACATCGCCGACTGTTCAATTAATGTCGCCACAATTGACAACAAAATCTTTTATTAAACTGTACCACCCACGACCGTTCCGTATCCCCCCCTCAATCCCCTCGCCCAACGCTGAAGGTCGCACAAAGTTCTCTCGACGGTTGAGCCCGAAATTTTGGGGCCAACAAATTTGTTTGAAAATTAATTTAAAAATTGTGAAACGACAACAAACAAAGCGGCTTGTGCTTGTCAACAGAGCAGCTACTCGTAAGAGTTATTTATGGTTGTGCTTTATATATAGTATACTTTAATAAATAGACTAGCTGGTAAAGGAGAAATGTAAACAGTTGAGAGAGCAGAGTTGGAAATTAATATGAATATATTGTATTAATTGTACTTCAATTACAACTTAAATCATAATCGTAAATTATAAAGACAGTCAACAAAAGACTGATTTATTTTTACTTATAGAAATAGACATATTTATGTGCTTTATGTACGAGTATATGTATAAAATCTTCTATTATATGTAGACTAGCTGGTATACGAAAAACGTAAACAGTTCAGTGAGAAATTCATAAGAATAATATATATTAATTCAGTTTTGTAACTTCAATCACTAATCATCACTAATCAACAAAAAACTTATTTATTTTTATTTTTAGAAATATGTACATATATTTATGTGCTTTATTCTTAAACTCTGCTATTATAGAAAAACGTCAACAGTGCAGAGAACAAAGTTAGAAATTAAGAAGTTTAAGAATGAATTTGGAATTACATTTCTGTTTTAAAATAATTGCAAAAATTAACGAATTCATACGAAATACTAACCAATTTCTATGTTTTATCGCAAAACAGCAAAAATTCCTGAAATTAATATGGTGCTAATCCTATAAAAGCCTTTACTTTGTTTTAAAATTGTTCACTGTAAATAGTGTCGCCTGCGACATTTTCTGTCGGAGAATTACCCATATATGTATATGACATAGTAAACTATAATAAAAAGGCTATATCGTCTACGACAAATGTAAACAGGTTATGGAGCAAAAGTGAGAAATTATAAAGAATAATATAACACGTAACTTCACCAACAAATCATTAAGACAGTCAACAAAAAACTGATTCATTTTTGTTCTTTTTTTTGTATTTTTGATTTTATTTATAGAAATAGACAAATTGTATATAAGTGCGTTTATACACAAACGATGACATCACAACTTTTGGCACAGCAAAAACTAATTAATTTCCAGCTATAGATTAATCACAAGCTCTGCACACACGAATATTTATTTGTATATTTGTAAAAGTTATACGCATGAGGTGAATCGTTAATTAAATTGTCATGTGGTCAAAGGTCCAGTTTAGCTATCGCTATCGGCCTGTGTCAAAGGTTGCAGCGATGCTGTGGTAGTCAGTGAATGTCTGCCCCATAATTGCACTTGACAAGAGCTGCAACAACAACTACAAATGTGCAGCGACTATCTGCCAGTAGCCAGCCAGAGACAGTCAAAGCAAATGCCACAAAGCGTGCGCCCCGATAAGCACCCAAAAACTAGCTAGCTTGCAGCATTGTGGCATCTGTGGCAGTGGCAGTTGCAACTGCAACCGAACTGAGAGAGTACAAAACTGTGAAAGATTGCATAGCAAAGTGACTTCAATTGCATTCAGTGCCTGTCGCTGATTAAACTGGCTTTTGATGACGGCTCACAGATAATTTTCAATCTTTTCAACGTTCCCCTCTTATTCTCGCTCTCTCTCTCTCTCTAGACTCTTCTTTATCTTCTTTGTTTGAAACGTGAGCAGTTAACGAGCCATTTCTGCAGCTACCCTTTGTAGATATTTTCTTTTCGCAATGGACAAAAGTTGGCATAAAAAGATTGCATACAATCGATATTATGCACAACAAAAAATGGTAAAAGAATCGCAAGATTTGTTTTTTGCCCTAACAAAGGAAGCAGAAAGAATTAGGTTTGATTTTCCACATGGGAAGAGAAGTGAAATTATCGGCATAATTATTCTGCATAAACTAATTTCTATTCATTTGGTCATTGGATACAGAAATCATGGGAAATTAGTTGAAAATATTCAAAATAAATTTGAAATATACTATTATTAACTTCAAAAGCACCGAAATACTAATAAAATTCCAGATTGTATCTTTAATACACAGATTAAAGAGCATGGGAAATTTAAATTTAACACTAATAATAATTAAATTTAAATAAATTTGAATTTTATTAAATAGATGAAAATTAATATGAAATCACCAAACAACTTTCACACTAAATGTTAAATCCACAGCTATTATCTACTTCTAATTTTAATTGCACTTTATTTGGTAATTTAATAGCAATGAAAACTGCAGACGAATTTAATTAAGTAGTTTTAATAGTTATTAAAAATCACTTTGCAATACTAAATTGTATGTATAATATTACGGATTTCAATTGCTAATGAAAATTACAGTAAAATTCAATTCATTAATGAACAGTTTTTTATTAGACTCTATAACAACAACTTTATTTATTAAGCACTTCAATGTGATTGCCTGTTGGAAATGTTCATTACTTAATTTCAATTTCAAATACGTAGCTTAGAACTTTTTTACTCTATTAAAACTATGCTCAATTTGTACTTGAATTTTCTCAAAAATTTCATTTGACATTTCCTTTTCTACTAAGGCAATCGTTACGCTTCAATCACCTTCAACAGATTCACCTTGATCGGGCCATAATTGTAGCTAATTGAAGTAACATTTCATTGATTAATTGCAAACGAGTTGCCATTGTCGGTATGACTCACTGAGAGAGTGTAGAGTATAGATACTGACGCTGTCGATTCTTGGCCAGTTTTGTTTTCTATTTTGGCCATGGCCAAGCCCAAGCCCAAATACGAGTATTGCAAACGGCAGCTGTCAACGTCCATTGGCATCGACAGACAGCCTGAGAAAGGGTCGATCTGTCGTCGGGTTGCAAGTACAGAACGTGCAACAACAGCAGCAGCTGCCACTGCCACCGGGCGTTGCAACTTCCGCAATACTGTGTTGTGCTGCGCTTCGCTAGACACCAAAACAGTAAAAGCAACAACAAGCATTTCGAGTGCGTTACCCATTTGGCTGGCAGAACGGGAAAAGCAAGTGGTTGCAGCTTGATGTTTGGTGGGTGAGAGCTTGCATTTGCGTTGCGGTTTCATGCGCCTGCGCAACTAGCTGAGTCACACTCAGATACATATGTGCCCCACACACAGCTGTGTCTGCTTGCCACACACATAACACATTCGTAACTCGCCAGGTGAAAAGCAATTGCGAAATGCAAACCGAGAACAACAACAGCAACAACAACAGCGAACTCAAATGGAGGCAAATTGTGTAATAAGCTGATAATAAATGAGCTTGCAGCATGTGCCGCATTTATGCCTCATTGAGCAATGCCAATCAAGTGAGTCAGATGGCCAGAAGAAAGGGCAAAGCTAAGCACTGATAGGCCATTTTAATGGCCACTTAATCCATGACGACCAAAGCATTAATAATGCTCTTGACACACATTAAATAGCAGAGGGAGAGAGACAGAGACTTTGTCTAGACAAAGTCATTAGAATGGACAACACTACAGCTTCAAGTGCGTCGAAGAGATGAGGAGAAATGTGAACAGCAATCGATTTTGTTTATCACCAAACATTGTTCTATAAATTGATGACTTATAGCCATGTTTGATGTGCTCTCCATTGTAGCACATCCTGCACCTGAATGGCTCGTAAAAATACTTAGCTTATAATTCGCAATGAATATGAAGCTGACATCCTCTGCATATCTTTTTGGGAAGATAATCCATTTAAACGGCGCAGCAATCGAATGAGATTGATTTTACGAGCTGCTCTTATTGTTTTTATTGAACGCTTTATGGGCGAAAAAGAGCGTGCAAAAAAGGCAGAGAAAATGATGGTAAAACAAGTAAGAAAGTTACAGCCGCATAATCTCGACTGTGAGATACCCGGCACCCATTTGTAATAAAAGCAAAATTAAATAATATATAGAAAAATACTAAAATATACCAAAATTAATATATAGTCTTTACAGCATATTTTGCTATATTAATATACTATTACATTTTTGAATATTTTTATTTACAAAATATATCAAAGTAATATACTGAATAATAATGAAATACACCAAACATATAAGGTCTGTACAGCATTTATGGTATATTGATGTACATGTATATACTATGTATATTGATACCAAGGGCATGTATGTAGATTATTTACAGCATTGTTGAAAAATTAATATACTATTGCATTCTGATATTTTTTTTAATTTAATAGTATATTAATAGTATTAGTATGTTGATATACTATTACAATATACCAGAATGTAATAGTATATCAATATACTATTAATATACTATTAAATTCAATTTAATATATCAAAAAAGGTAGAGAATTAAATATGCCAGATAGTTCACAACTTTAATCTGATCACAACTAAATTTTCAGTAATTATAAAGAGTGATTGTATCTATGAAAATTCTTGACTAGCTCCAAATTACGCTTACTATTTTCATACGGGCACACATTCGGTCATGGCTATATCACCTTGGCTGTTTAAGCTTATCAAGAATATAAACATAAAGATATTTATGGAGTCGGACATAGGCTAGAGGCACATAGTTATACTACTCTACAACCGGGTATAAAAAGAAAGAACAGTAGAAATAAATAAATCTGGCAGCGTTGTCTGCAGCCACAGCATTAAAAATGTATTGGCATAGTTATAAAATTGAATATGATGCAGACCTTGCCGCTGTTTATAGTTCACCATCATGATGTTGATGATGTTGATGATGTTGATGATTTTATGCGGTGTTGCATTTGGTAACCGCAGTTTTAATCAAACAGCGTTAGGCAAAAAGATGCATGTTAATGATGCCTCTGTAAACCAAAAAATTCTAAACAATGGCACGCTGCCAATCAACCCCGGAAATTACTATTATACTCACGCCTCGTACTCAGCGTTGTGTATTGTTGTGTATCTACGGAAAAATGTTCGCGAATGTTTATCAAGAATTTAACGAGCAAATTGAACTTTTAGCAAAAGGTTAAGCAAACACGTGAAACACACACATACAGAGAGTGCCAAATTATGGGTCGAGAAGCGTCTTAAAGTCAAGTTGGTGACAGGAGGCAGAGGAAGGGGAATGAAAGCGAAGCTGAAGCAGCGTCAGCTGACGTATAAAATTCAAAAGCAGCAGTCCTGACAATGACACGGTCGCCTCTTTGGTTCGGTTTGCCTGTTTGCCAGTTTGCCAAAAGGACACTTGAGTTTTTATTTGCATTTTATGACTCATTTTTCACGCCTCCTTCACACGGGCATTCACTGGTATTCGGTGCCTGTTTCTGTCACTTTGAGGCTGATAAAAGCCAGCGCCAGCATCACCCAATTGCAGGCCGCATAATCCTTTTCGGTTTTGTCCTTTTCCCGTCTGTCTGCTACCAATAATTTATATAGCAAAACTGGAAACTCGACACAGCCTCCTTCGACCTCTCTTCACTTCTTGGTCCACAGATAATTGAAATTGATATATGAAGAGGCAGTTTCTTGGACAATTCTTTGTCCTTTTGCTGGGTTGAAACAAACGAACGACGCTCGTTGCATGTGCCGCTTAGATAAACAAAACAAAAGCAAAGGCACGACCAGCAAAAACAGAACGGAACAGCACAAAAACGAACAGAGCGGAAACATTGCGTATACGCCACAGAGACTCTGCACCATATGAAAATTCATAATTTTGCGTACGTTCCAAATGGAAAATGGGTAAACACAGCACAGAGAGAGAAACACACATGCCTGCGGTTCACGTGAGTGTGTGAGTATTCTTTTTATATGTTTTTCAATATTTTCTTTATGCGCCATATTTTTTTTATGCCACAGTCTTCTTGAAATATTCTCGATTTTTTTGTTTTTCATCATTCTTTTCCACGCGCAATGGGAACAGATGCGTTTCACCTTCACCTTAATTATTATTACGTAAATAATAATTAACTTTGCGGCACGCTATAAAAGCACAAAATAAGCATTTGTTCATTTCAAATAGTCTTGATTAAAAATACGCATTTTGTAATGTGGATAATAAAAATTGTGGAAAACCGCAGGTGGCAATCCATTCATTTCGAATTTTTCGATTCGCCAAATATTTCACTAGCCAACAATAAATTGATTTTCGGGATCATAACAAACACAGAATAACAATCCCGATGCGAAAAATGACAACAAATAATTTTAATTTGTTTATAAATTCAAAAATGTCACAAATAAAATTCTGAGTATATCAGCACTGTGAGTATTTGCTTTGTTTGTGGGACGATTTAAATGACACTTAAAGCCCACACAAAATCCACATAAATAAACTGTGTGAGAAATTTATAATGCTACGCACATAAATAAGAGAAATTCTCGGGGTGTTGGCGCATATGTAAGAGGATTCTAAGGGCCAACAAAAACCACCTATGAGTTGAGCTCTCTCGCTCTATGCTTCAATTATTGATGAGGCAAGTGTGGAAAAATCGCGTCAAAAGACGGAAACATAAATCGAATCGAACTTGAGGGCATTTGAATAAATATTTGATAGAGCCAGCAGCCGAACTGAGCCGTCAAACAGCCAAATAGCAGCCGCATCACAAAGGGAAATCACAGCAAAACAAATGTTAAGTATACGCCAGGTTGCTAGGTCAAAGAGCAGCAGGGAACAGCGAGCAAAAACCAACAATGAGAAAAAACTAAACGAAGTTCTAACACTCTAGTCTTGCATTCTAATTTTTACTTGTAATTTGGTATAAAGATTAATTATAAAAAATAAATGAAAATAAATACAGAATTGTAATTTGAAATATTAATAAGAAGTACAAAAGCTACAACTAGGAGTGCTTGACTGTGAGAGCAAACATTATTATAATTTAAGTGTTACCAAATAATATACCAAAAATATTGAAATGTACCGAACTGTATATTTGGTATATTGACATTTGTTATACCAAAAATATTAAATTATATATCAAAAGTATCAATATACCAAATATATATATATATAAATTCCAGCAAAAATTTCAGTATAATCATTCGGTATATTTCAATGATAATTTCGCATTTTTGGTATATTTGTATATTTAGTATAATGATACTAATAATAATATATATTTGTATTTTTGTTGAACACAAATTTCTAATTTATTTATTTCTCACTTTATTTATAAAAATGTTACATATGACATCACGGATCGCTGATATCCTAAGTTAGTGTATAAATATTGTGGAAAAAACGGCGCCAAGCACCAAGTGCGTGTGTGAGCAAATAATTTATACACCTTTTGAAAGATTTATTGCGCCAAAGGAGGCTGCAAACCAATTTTCATCTTACGCCAAATCAAAGCGTGAAATTCAATTAATCTAAGCAGGAGACGGAAAGCGACAAGAGGGAACGAGAGGGAGAGAGAGACTGGGAAATTTGGCAGAGGGATCAGCTTTTTATTTTGTTGAGATCTAGACACGCTGGCATAAATATATTTACAAGTGGCATCCTGTCCGATACTTCTCATAAATAATGCCCGACAAAGACAGCTGCAGAGAGCGGCATGGCACATATGAGTCAGAGTCGCGTTACTTGAGATGAATCAGTTGAGCTGACACGGCACAAAAGCAAAAAAAAGGAGGCGAACTACAGAGGCCGTCTTTCTGCTGTCTTAAAGTTAACTGCTAACGTATTTGGGTTAGCCAGCCGGGCATAACGTACGCTAACGGTACTCCACAAAGAGAGCTCCCCGAAAAACGACAACAACAACAAGAACTGCAAAAGCAAAAGCATAACACAAAAGTGCAAAATGTTTATACTTTACTTGTTGTTGTTGTTGTTGTTTCTCTCAAATGCAAATAACACACAACACACAGCATGCAAACAACAACAAACAGCACGTGCATAGGCACAAAGACCCTACACACACACACATGCTTGTCACCCCTTCCCCTTCCCCTAACCATTCCCCGATGTTTTCCACTGGCAATGCAAATTGTTTTTTAGCAGCGTGGGCTTTGTCGCTGCTTCACGGCAATTTGGCTTGGCAACTGAGTGCATTTAATTGCAACTGTGCAACTTCAACAATGCAACAGCAATTGCAACAACAACAACTACAACAACGAATACAAATCCAAGTGCAATGTCTCCTACGTAAAGCAAAAGGAAATTATGCAAAATGCTAGACAACGAAGTGACTTTGATGCGACTAATGTCAAGCGCTTTGCATACAAAGTGCTGTAGCATCCACACACACACACACACACACACACACGTTTCATGCAACCTACAACGTCAAAGTCAAAGCTCAATGCACCCCAGAAACAACAACAACAACAACAATTGTTGAAGCGCCCTGTGAGAATTGCCTAAAGCCCAGACAAAGTGTCATTGGCCGCACAATTGAAATGTTGGTCAACCTTTTCTGCCAGCTAATCAAATCAAAGAGATTCAGCAAACCAAAACATATTAAACAATACCAGCAGCAATAAATACAACAACAGCAACAAGAAAAACAACAACAACAACAGCTACAAGAATAATAATAACAACCCCGATATGAGCACTCTCTATATAGTAGAATATATATATTTTATATATGAGCTTGGCACGCAAACAATTTCCACACATTGCACAAAAATAATAAACATCAGCAACAAAAGCAGCCTAAAAGAGAACGAAGAGAGAGTAAAACAAGTGAGTTGGGTATGCTCGACTGTGAGATATGCTGTCCAAGAAGAGAACAAAAAAAATAGTAAAGCGAAGGAAGTTAAATAATTTTACTTCATTCTTGATGCGGTAATAATAATAATCTTTAAATTTAGAAATAAATAAAAAAGCTAATTTATTTTTACAAAAGATATGAAATATTAATGCGAATAAAGTTGAATTTCAAATACGCTTAAGCAAAAAACAGTAATTTTCTTGATTGAATCATTCATTTCTTTAAAATTGGAAAAATTAAAAAAGCAAATGTTTTCTTATGACGTTTTAATATTTCTATCTTAATCAAAAAATGGTTAATTTTGAATTTAATGATGACATTACAGCTTGCAATTCAATCAAATCAAATATGATGTTCAATTATATATCAAAATAAGATTCTAAGCTTCATTGGACATATGACATAAAAAAGTATATAAATCTTTGTTTTTACTTAATTTAAATATTACTTAAATCGTTTTCTAGCCAGAATAAAATGTTCGTATACCAAATAAAAATAGATGCAATCAAAATTAAAGTAAACTCAGAAGTCAAGCAAATAAAAGAAATGCTAAAGCGAGTTTGAACTGCCACTATTAATTAACATAATATTGTTGATTAAATATGTTTATCCTTTTTTTTAATTAGGCCAACTTGTGTCTCATGATATATTAAAATTGGACTTGTATTCGTTTTCTAACCGAAATAATGTTTTTAAAACACATATCAACTAAAATTTGAAGACTTGAAGACAATTATGCCAGCGAAATATGTCAAAAATCAGAAATCAACGTCAATCAAATTATAATATAAACAACTTTGTGGAATAATAAACATATTAATGACAGCTTTTTGCAAGTCAATGATATAAATTGCACAAATATTTGCCCATTGTATTAGAAATTTTAAATTGATATGCAAATTTCTCAGCATTTCTGTTCATCATACCCACTTTACACCGCCTAGTTTGTGTAGGGTAGGCAGGCAGGCATATACGGCGAAAACTAAACAAATGTGAATAATTGAATGCGAGCAGATACAAAAAAGAGATGAAAAAAAATGGAAAATTTGTTTACAATTTTCCACCTCTAGGCTGCACCCCACCGACAGTCGTGTGTGTTGAAACAAGTCTGGCATTGTGACAGTTGACTAACTCGTTGAATGCCGAATGCTGAAAACTGAAAACTCTTTCTATATAACAAACAATGTACAATGCATAAACATTGCTTCCGTCAACAATGAGCAGCAATTCAATAGCAATTGCAACAGCTGCAAACTGTGGCAAAAATATTTAATTGCATTTATAAATTGCTGCCAAATTGCATTGTTTTCGGGCAAATGTTTGTTGTTTGTGCACCACAAAACACAGAGCCGGAGGCAAAATGAAACGATTTATCGATATGCTTATTACATCAAAAACTGCAATTGAGATTGTGGCAGGAAAGCTGGTGAAATTGACAACACAAAACAATTGCAATTGAGTAAGAGTGAAGATATTGCCACACCTCTTCCTGCGTTCTTCACTCTTCTTCGCTCCCCTAACAACAAAAATCGCCTCTCAAAGCACTTAAAAGACAAGCCGACGGGCATGGCTAAAGCATTTTGGGGAATTAGTATGCCGTCTGAGTATTTACTTTTTTGGAAGTTAACTCAACTCGTAAATTGCTAAAGTGACTCATTGCCATGGCTAATCTCGACAACTTACTTTAATTATGCCAATTAATTATGAAAAGAAATTCATTAAGCGCTCTCGCTCGGTAGAAGCAGCAGCAAAAAAGTCGAAAGAACTAAACATTCACTATCACAGAACATCAACTAACATAGTATCAAATTTAACGAGTTCATCGTTTCGCTTAATAAAATCAAATAAAAACTTTAAGTTGTTCTCTAAACTTTGAAATAGATATTTCAGATTGATACGGTAATTAATGAAGATAGCCAACAAAGCAGATTAACTCGTATTTTTTATATGCATTTGACACAGTTACGAAGAACAAAGTGTGCTATTGATACGTAGAGAAAGAAATGATATTTTAAAACGTTGAGATCTCAAAAAATATCATTAATTAGATAAAACAATCTCCTCTTAAAGAAAAGTTACAAAGAACAATGTTTGCTATTGATACGTAGTGGGAAAAATGAGGTTCAATGGAATACAAAAGTTTGGTTTAAGAGCTTTGAGATCCTCAAATAATAAGTTTAATTATTAGCTTTTCGATCTGAGCAAATAGTTCTAGAACCAAGATTTCAGTCATCTCAATTGTTTATCATGTTGTAAATAATATCTTTTTGATTGAAGATTGTTTATAATCCTAAAAATAATGTCATTTTGAATAAAAGATACGCGGTAAAAGCAATCAAGAATGATCAACCTAAAATATGATAATGAACTCCATTTAAGAATTTACCTAATGGGTTCAAAATAAATTTTTTGTTTTCTATATTCTATTCTCTTGATATAAAGAAAGAAATGAAATTCTAAAAAGAAACAAATCTTAAGCTTTTCGATCTAAAATAAAGCTTGATACAAGATTTCATTCACTTGGTTTATCACTTCATGGATTGAGAATATTTTGTATTCCAAAAACAATCTCATCGTAAGAATTTCAATTATTTCTTAGTTCAATTCTGATTCCGCCAATAAACAACTTTATTTTTCTTTGTGTAACAATTGACTACAAAGTATTCTTCTGTTAAGTAGTTCTATTTAGCTGGCCGTCTATTATACTGTAGACTTGATTACTTGGTAATTATTTGAAATTGCCACCACTTACCTTGGCCTGAAACGTGATGCCGTGGAAGAAGGCCTGCTCGGCATGGAGAGGCACTCGCAGATCCTGATCATCCTGCACCAGATCGTAGGGTGTCGATGGCATTCTCAGATAGTTCAATAGCACCGATTCGGACCACTTGTAGTATCATGAAATTGTTTTCATTTTCCTCGTGCTACGCCTCTGCAGCTGATGGCGCAATTGCCATAAAAAGCCACTCGAGTTGCCCCTCTGCTGCTGCTGCTGCTGAGTCTCTGTCTCCGTCTCAGTCTGAGTCTCCGCTTGGCTCTGATTCTGACTCTGACTCTGGGTCTCACTGTGAGTCGGGAGTTGCTGCTCTTGATGGCTTTGAACGCTTTGGCTCATGCAAATTGTGTTGAGCGTCGAGCGCGCTCTGATTGATTTGTTATGTGTTTTGGTTTTTTATTTTTCCCTCCTTTTTTTCTTCTACCAGTCGCTACAGCTCTCCAGCGTTTGCTTAATCTCAATTTATGAGCTGTGGTGGTCGTCTCAGTGGCTGTTGCTGCTGGCAAATTGAATTGCGTCAGTTGCTGAGAGAGAAGCGAACGCGATTCTTTTGCCCGTTTTGCGTTTTATTATGAAATCTGCCCATTCACTGCCAATTTGCGCTGCGGTTGTACAAGCTGCAAAAGAGAAGAGCACAAAGCAAAAAGAATAACATTAGCATCAGCATCAACATCGACATCGACATCAAAAGCAAAAATCAGTAAACCAATAAGCTCTGCTAATATTTTGTAATCAAATGCCTCTAAACGCCAAAGACTTTTTATTGTCTGCTATTTTAGTGAGTCACTTGAAAGCTTTTCCAATCGACACTTGACTCAGACAATCAATTGGTCAGTTCACCAGTTAGTCATTCAGTCAGTCAGGTGTAGAGTTCATTCGAATCATGCTAATTTCACTGCGTTTGAATCATAATACTCATGCTTGGCGGATGCTAATCAATAGCTGTCTCTTTCGCACCCACTATTTCCATCTCTTTCGTGTTGTTGGCACACCTACGCGCACGTGCCGACAACGCGTTGAGTTTGTTAATCAAACTTTTACATTTATTATTATTTATTGTTATAAACATTGACAAAAGCACGTTGTCTTTTTTTGTGTTGATGTTGTGTGTGCAATCGCAGTTCGTTCTATTTGGTCTGCAGGAAATGTCTGCGTTTTAATTGAAAGCAGCCACAAACAATGCTGATACCCTGTAAAGCAAATAAATTTAGAGTTTGCACACTATTTACTCAACGGTTGGTAAACAATCTCACACATATCAAACGATTTAATTAGTTTCGTTTGTTTATTTTGTCATTTCTTATCCGTCAACAAATACTCCCCATACATAAGCAATGCATAGCCTGGGTATTCCTGTTTATTCTTGTTTATTGATGAGCTAGTCTGGCAACCACTTCTCCCTTCTTTGCTCAGCACTCTTTTTTTTTCTTACGCTATCGAGCGAGCTTTGTCAAATTTCATCAACTCTCGGCGGCTTTTAATGAACTCGGTCAAAACTCAAACTGAAACTTTATGTCAACAGCTGTGCTTCATATTTTGTTTTTTTGTGTTTTTGTTTTTATTTTTGTTTTCTATCTGCTTTTGTCAGTAGTAGTAGCCTTGCTCTCCCCCTCTCTCTCTCTCTCTCTCCCTCGTTCTCTCTCTTTACAAACTCTCGCCTGCGTCTTGCTGAGTCGGGCCAAAGGGTCATGGACGTTTAAGCTTGTAAATGACAAGTACAACAAGCGGAGTTCGAGAGGCCCCAACAACGTTTTTCCTTTACGTCGCGTCTCCATCTCTCCCTTTTCTCTGTCCCTGTCTCTGTCTGCGTCTTCTGCCTTTGTCTCGCATTGAATCTGCATAAGGCGAACAGTGGGGGAACTACATTTGAAGCTGCTTGACTGAGAAATACGTTCTACTTCATTTTTGGAATAAGAAATACGCTCGATTTCAGCACTTTAAAAACTGCTTATTAAATAAATTCGAAGTAACTCACATAAGTTTTTTCCACTTCATTGAAAATGATTAATTAAAAATTGTATAGTATTATTTTTATTAGTATTATTATTCGAAAGATACTAAGTAAACAATTTTAAATTGACTTTTTCTATTTGGGCCTAAAAGAATATTGATGATAATATACAATAATAACTATAGTATTTATGATTCCTAAGAAATTTCGATCAGATAAATATTGTAGAAGTTATTTGAGAAATACGGGTCTTAGTTGCTTTGGATGACAATCTGGTTTATTTTGTAGTCAATGGTATATTTTAAACGTAGTACTATATCGTTATACCTAATATAGTCGTTGGTATATTTTAGTACTATTGTGGTATATTAATTTGGTATATTTTAACCGCACTGTTTTGATTTCATTAGCGGGTATCTGACAGTCGATCACACTCTATAGTAGTTTTCTTACTCGTATTTTTTCTCAGTTGCCAACTCCTCCAAGTTTATCGAAAATTACTCTTGTTACAATATTTTTACTCTTATTTAGAAACTGTTCTATGATATTATTATGATATGTAAACTACAATATCCAATTGCACAATTTTCTTCTCTTACAATCTTTTCGAAACTAAAATGTATAAAGGTAAAACACAATTTTCAATTGCCACTCAATTATAATACTCTTTTATATTCTATATGACGCGTATACGAAAAAATGCTGTGCGCAGCTTTAAAAGCCCCAAAAACAAAAACCAAAGTTATGCCAACAATTCTCGAATATCTGTTTGTCATTATGCTTATCTCAGTCTCCATCTGACTGCCCCTCCCTACTACCTCCCTACCTCCCTGCCATGCCCTGTCCTACTATCATCACACTCCTCTGTTTGGCTTTTCGCTTTGTGCGACGAGGCACATTAACTTATCAATTTGGTTTTCGATTGAGTTCAAATTGCAGGCAGCTGACACCCGAATGGAGGCCAGCAGGCCACTGGGCTGAGGTTGAAACTAAGGTTGCGGTGGTGGCAGTTGACACTTTTTGGGGCGCAACATAAATCTTAACTTAGCTTAGCAGCTGAGGCAGAGGTCAGTCGCTCAGCAAGGGAATTAACGACATTCCTCTTTTCATGAGAGCGAGTGAGAGAGAAAAACTTGAACTTTGAGACTGCAGTCTTGCACAGAGTCCAAGTTCAGTGCAAGTCAAGCCTTTGTCTAGGGTTCCCACAATGTGTGCTTGGCAAAAGTTCAATGCCTGCCATCGCCCACAATCATCATAGATCATATATGGTAGTAGTAGCTGCTACTTCTGCTGCTATTGCTGCCGCCATTTTGTGGCAACACCAAGGTTCAAGTACCTCCAACAAGCCTCGAGCTTGCAGCCAAAGAGCACTCGGCGCATGCGTTGTGCGGCATACTAAAAATATTGTATACTATACGAGTATATGGCTAGAAAAGTGCCTCACATTGTGTTATATATACTGAAATTAAAAACTTTAAAATCTCTCCTCACTAACAATAATACTATCGTACATTATTATACTAATAATAATCTGGCAACTCTGTAATCACCAATTACTTATACATACATATTTAATAAAGTCAGTTCTTATGCACACATCACGCAACGCATACACAACATTATTGGCGACGAGGAGAAAAATTCGAAGAAAAATAAAATAAAAGTGAATCGTGTCGCGTAGTCGTTGATATTCATCAAGATGCCGGCAGATGAAAATTTAATACAAGCAATTCTTGCTCAACAGCAAGAATTTACAACAGCGATATTGCAGCAGCAACGCAATTGGATGCAAGAAATATTAGAAAAGAACGCAGCTCCAAATGTGAGTGATTCAAGCCACGCGGGTGAATCTCTGTGTCCTCCATTTCATGTATTTGACAAAGAAATACAAAATTGGGAGTCATATCTCGAACAATTATCGCAGCACTTTAACGCATATTCGGTCAGTGCAGATCAAAAACAAAAGCTTATTTTCTTTCGTGGTGTGGTGTAACAATATTTGAACTCATAAAAATCTGTTCGGCACTAACAATTTGAACACATATACATACAAACAACTCACAGACAAGCTCACAGATCATTTCACAACGAAACGACACATTGTGGCAGCTCGGTACGAATTCTTTAAAGAGGAATGCAACATTCACAAACACATAGAGAGTGGGTAGCCGATTTACGCGGGATCGCTCGTGAATGTCAGTTTGTATGTAAATCGGAAGGTTGTTTGTCAAAATATGTAGATGAAATGATACGAGATCAGATCATAGTACATACTCCATACGATGCAGTTCGTGCATCTGCTCTTCAGAAGTCACAGCCAACTCTGGAAGATGTGCTCATAGTTGCAGAAACCTATGAGACAACGACAAAACCGTAGCAACGCTGAAAGAAAATGTTGAAAAAAATATTCCACTTAATGCAGTAAACGCGTATTCAAAGAACTCGAGAGTTACCAGCTCAAACAAAAACGCATTAAAATCGTGCTCGGGTTGTGGACATTCTCACAAAAGAGAGAAGTGCAAGTTTCGCGATGCTGAATGCCATAAGTGCGGTAGAAAAGGACATATAGCTGTCGTCTGTATGTCAAAGCAAGACAAAACACAGTTGCGAAATAGATTCCAAGGCCAAAACAAAACAAAAGCGAAACAAACGAAATAGAAGCAATAGAAGCAGTGAACAGTATTACAGGCGTAGTAAAAGTGAAATGAACAAAAAGTCATTGATCTTGAAATACTTAAACAAGTGATTTCATTTCAAATGGACTCAGGAGCAACAGCTTCTGTAATTAATTCAAATACATATGCGCTTTTAAACAAACCAGTATTGCACAAGTGCTCGCGAGTGTTACATGCGTTTGGACATACACCAATTCCATTACTCGGAGAGCTGCACACTGTCGCGAAGTGTGGCAAAATGAAAAAGAAATAATCATAATTGTGGCAAATGTGGAACATTCGACCAATCTTTTCGGAATGGATTTATTCAAAACATTCGGGTTTGATATAATGCCAGTGTCGAACATTAATGAAGTGCGCAGTAACGAAGTGAGTGACATCTGCAAAAAATATAAAGACGTATTTGAATCAGCAATGGGAGCTATCAAAGACTTCAAAGCCAGCATAGTCCTAAAATCGTCAGCAACGCCAAAATTTTACAAAAGCCGCCAAATTCCTTTCGCACAAATTGAGCAATTCAAGGCAGAAGCAGACAGGCTCACACAAGCCGGAATATGGAAACCAGTCAAGTTCAGCAATTGGGCATCCCCAATTGTTCTAGCACCAAAACCAGGTGGAGCAATTCGGATTTGTGGCGACTTTAAGCAAGCAGTAAACGCACAAATCGATGTGGAACAGTATCCGTTGCCTACAAAGGAATCTCTATTTCATATCATCCGTCATGGTAAGCAATTTAGCAAAATAGATCTCAAGGATGCTTATCTACAAATGGAACTGGATGAGGAATCCAAGAAAATCATGGTCGTGAACACACCGCTGGGGCTTTTCCAATATCAGCGTCTTCCATACGGCATAGCCAGCGCACCAGGAATCTTTCAAAGATATTTAGAGCAACTTCTAAAGGGGATAGAAGGTTGTGGAAATTATCTGGATGACATCATCATCTCAGCGCCGACCAGTGAAGAACATTTAAAGAGAATAGACCAAGTTCTAGCAATCCTTCAGGAAAATGGAATTAGATGCAAAATCGCGAAATGCTTCTTTTTCGAAGATGAAATTGAATATTTGGGACGGAGAATTAGCGCACATGGAATTCTTCCAGACAGCTCAGGCCTAGAAGCGGTTAAACTACTGAAACCTCCTGAGAATCTGCAGCAATTGGAAGCATTTATGGGTAAAGTAAATTACTATTGCAACTTTATTCCAAATTATTCGCAATTGGCTGCTCCCATGAACCAACTTCGCAGAAAAAATGTAGATTACACGTTTGGACCTCAGCAGCATAAAGCATTTACGGATTTAAAGTCGCACATTATCAATGCAACTCAACTAGCCCATTTCGACGAAAATTTACCGCTAATACTTGCAACTGATGCATCATCGTTTGGTATTGGAATAGTGCTTTCCCATCGTCAGCATAACGGCACAGAAAGACCAATAGCTTTCGCTTCAAAAACTTTAGACAAACACCAGGTGAAATACAGCCAAATCGAAAAGGAAGGACTTTCTATAATCTTTGGAGTAAAACGATTTCACCAATATTTATATGGAAGAAAATTTACGTTGATAACAGATCACAAGCCACTTGTAACTATTTTCAATCCAGGCAAGCATCTTCCTTCGATGACATCAAATAGGTTACAACGTTGGGCTATCATTCTTATGGCATACACCTTTGAGATTCAATATCGTGCCACAGCAGCACATGGCAACGCCGATGCTCTTTCACGCCTTCCAGTAGGTATGGACTCAGACTTCGACAAAGAAGAGGAAGCCTGCAACACAGTTCTTGAATCGTCACCGCCCATTAATGCTGACACAATTCACAAACACTTAAGCAACGACAAAGTTCTCAAACAAGTCCTACAATTCGTCACTAAAGGCTGGCCAGAAAAACTTCAACCGAGTCAAAACGATTTGTTGCCAAATTTTAATCGTAGGTTTGCAATCACTACTAACCGACAACTACTTTGCTTACACACAGATGCCAGTCGTGTAATTATACCAGCCGATCTTCGCGCCCATATTCTGCAGCTCCTGCATGAAGGACATTGGGGCATTGTTCGTATGAAGCAGCTATCCAGGCAACATGTTTGGTGGCCTACCATTGACCAAGACATCAAAAATCTTGTCAATTCTTGCACCATTTGCAAATGCAACAATCCAGCACCGCCGAGAGAATATCACAGTTGGCCGGAAGCATCAACAGCTTGGGAACGTATTCACATTGACTTCGCGGGACCAATATTCGACGCCATGTGGCTAATTTGCGTAGACGCTTTCTCACAATTTCCATTTGCTGTTCAAATGCCGTCTACTACAACCGTCCACACGATTGCAGCACTATCCTCAATCTTCGCAATTGAGGGATATCCAAAAACAATAGTGAGTGACAATGGACCACAATTTACTGCTGACGCCTTCGCAGTATTTTGCAAACAAAATGGAATACAGCACATTACTACAGCACCGTTTCATCCCGCATCCAACGGATTGGCAGAGCGTTTTGTACAGACTTTCAAATTTTCTGTAAAGAAAAATTTATCTGATGGTTTGACAGTTCGAGAAGCAGTGACCAAATACCTCGCATCCTACAGGTTTACACCAAATGCCCAAGGAAAAACCCTGCGGAATTAATACACGGTCGACCAGTTCGAACATTATTGAGCCAAATATTTGAGAAGCCTGTGCAACACAAACATGAAGACACCAAATACAGAGTTAATCAGCCGGTCTTCACTCGAAACTTTTCAAGGGAGAAAAGTGGATTGAAGGAATAATTGATCGTACACTCGGGAAAATTATGTACATAGTTCGCACCAAAAGTGGCTATGTTAAACGCCATTATAATCAGCTCAAATCAAGATCCTCAAATGATAACGACGATGACAAATCAACCGACTTCTGGTTTGTACCTGACATCCCTACTAAAAGTCCAGAGTCTCAATACCAAGATGAACCGCTAAACTCATCATCCGCTCAGAAACAAGCCCCTGATACACCAGCAACCGTAACCCAACAGAGCAAGGAAGTTCAACCAGCACGACGTCCATCGGGAATACCAGTCCGCCAAAGCACACGAGTTCGCCAAGGAGTTAACCGATTCCAGCCAAAAGATTTTAGAAAATCAAAAACTAACAATCGCTCTTAATTTAGGGAGGAGATGTGTTATATATACTGAAATTAAAAACTTTAAAATCTCTCCTCACTAACAATAATACTATCGTACATTATTATACTAATAATAATCTGGCAACTCTGTAATCACCAATTACTTATACATACATATTTAATAAAGTCAGTTCTTATGCACACATCACGCAACGCATACACAACATTATTGGCGACGAGGAGAAAAATTCGAAGAAAAATAAAATAAAAGTGAATCGTGTCGCGTAGTCGTTGATATTCATCAAGATGCCGGCAGATGAAAATTTAATACAAGCAATTCTTGCTCAACAGCAAGAATTTACAACAGCGATATTGCAGCAGCAACGCAATTGGATGCAAGAAATATTAGAAAAGAACGCAGCTCCAAATGTGAGTGATTCAAGCCACGCGGGTGAATCTCTGTGTCCAACAACATCGACATCGACATCAAAAGCAAAAATCAGTAAACCAATAAGCTCTGCTAATATTTTGTAATCAAATGCCTCTAAACGCCAAAGACTTTTTATTGTCTGCTATTTTAGTGAGTCACTTGAAAGCTTTTCCAATCGACACTTGACTCAGACAATCAATTGGTCAGTTCACCAGTTAGTCATTCAGTCAGTCAGGTGTAGAGTTCATTCGAATCATGCTAATTTCACTGCGTTTGAATCATAATACTCATGCTTGGCGGATGCTAATCAATAGCTGTCTCTTTCGCACCCACTATTTCCATCTCTTTCGTGTTGTTGGCACACCTACGCGCACGTGCCGACAACGCGTTGAGTTTGTTAATCAAACTTTTACATTTATTATTATTTATTGTTATAAACATTGACAAAAGCACGTTGTCTTTTTTTGTGTTGATGTTGTGTGTGCAATCGCAGTTCGTTCTATTTGGTCTGCAGGAAATGTCTGCGTTTTAATTGAAAGCAGCCACAAACAATGCTGATACCCTGTAAAGCAAATAAATTTAGAGTTTGCACACTATTTACTCAACGGTTGGTAAACAATCTCACACATATCAAACGATTTAATTAGTTTCGTTTGTTTATTTTGTCATTTCTTATCCGTCAACAAATACTCCCCATACATAAGCAATGCATAGCCTGGGTATTCCTGTTTATTCTTGTTTATTGATGAGCTAGTCTGGCAACCACTTCTCCCTTCTTTGCTCAGCACTCTTTTTTTCTTACGCTATCGAGCGAGCTTTGTCAAATTTCATCAACTCTCGGCGGCTTTTAATGAACTCGGTCAAAACTCAAACTGAAACTTTATGTCAACAGCTGTGCTTCATATTTTGTTTTTGTGTTTTGTTTTATTTTTGTTTTCTATCTGCTTTTGTCAGTAGTAGTAGCCTTGCTCTCCCCCTCTCTCTCTCTCTCTCTCCCTCGTTCTCTCTCTTTACAAACTCTCGCCTGCGTCTTGCTGAGTCGGGCCAAAGGGTCATGGACGTTTAAGCTTGTAAATGACAAGTACAACAAGCGGAGTTCGAGAGGCCCCAACAACGTTTTTCCTTTACGTCGCGTCTCCATCTCTACCCTTTTCTCTGTCCCTGTCTCTGTCTGCGTCTTCTGCCTTTGTCTCGCATTGAATCTGCATAAGGCGAACAGTGGGGGAACTACATTTGAAGCTGCTTGACTGAGAAATACGTTCTACTTCATTTTTGGAATAAGAAATACGCTCGATTTCAGCACTTTAAAAACTGCTTATTAAATAAATTCGAAGTAACTCACATAAGTTTTTTCCACTTCATTGAAAATGATTAATTAAAAATTGTATAGTATTATTTTTATTAGTATTATTATTCGAAAGATACTAAGTAAACAATTTTAAATTGACTTTTTCTATTTGGGCCTAAAAGAATATTGATGATAATATACAATAATAACTATAGTATTTATGATTCCTAAGAAATTTCGATCAGATAAATATTGTAGAAGTTATTTGAGAAATACGGGTCTTAGTTGCTTTGGATGACAATCTGGTTTATTTTGTAGTCAATGGTATATTTTAAACGTAGTACTATATCGTTATACCTAATATAGTCGTTGGTATATTTTAGTACTATTGTGGTATATTAATTTGGTATATTTTAACCGCACTGTTTTGATTTCATTAGCGGGTATCTGACAGTCGATCACACTCTATAGTAGTTTTCTTACTCGTATTTTTTCTCAGTTGCCAACTCCTCCAAGTTTATCGAAAATTACTCTTGTTACAATATTTTTACTCTTATTTAGAAACTGTTCTATGATATTATTATGATATGTAAACTACAATATCCAATTGCACAATTTTCTTCTCTTACAATCTTTTCGAAACTAAAATGTATAAAGGTAAAACACAATTTTCAATTGCCACTCAATTATAATACTCTTTTATATTCTATATGACGCGTATACGAAAAAATGCTGTGCGCAGCTTTAAAAGCCCCAAAACAAAACCAAAGTTATGCCAACAATTCTCGAATATCTGTTTGTCATTATGCTTATCTCAGTCTCCATCTGACTGCCCCTCCCTACTACCTCCCTACCTCCCTGCCATGCCCTGTCCTACTATCATCACACTCCTCTGTTTGGCTTTTCGCTTTGTGCGACGAGGCACATTAACTTATCAATTTGGTTTTCGATTGAGTTCAAATTGCAGGCAGCTGACACCCGAATGGAGGCCAGCAGGCCACTGGGCTGAGGTTGAAACTAAGGTTGCGGTGGTGGCAGTTGACACTTTTTGGGGCGCAACATAAATCTTAACTTAGCTTAGCAGCTGAGGCAGAGGTCAGTCGCTCAGCAAGGGAATTAACGACATTCCTCTTTTCATGAGAGCGAGTGAGAGAGAAAAACTTGAACTTTGAGACTGCAGTCTTGCACAGAGTCCAAGTTCAGTGCAAGTCAAGCCTTTGTCTAGGGTTCCCACAATGTGTGCTTGGCAAAAGTTCAATGCCTGCCATCGCCCACAATCATCATAGATCATATATGGTAGTAGTAGCTGCTACTTCTGCTGCTATTGCTGCCGCCATTTTGTGGCAACACCAAGGTTCAAGTACCTCCAACAAGCCTCGAGCTTGCAGCCAAAGAGCACTCGGCGCATGCGTTGTGCGGCATACTAAAAATATTGTATACTATACGAGTATATGGCTAGAAAAGTGCCTCACATTGCACCCGCTGTTGCTGTTGCTGTGGCTGTTGCTGTGTTGTTGTTTTTCTTTTATTCTTGTTGCCATAGAGAACATTCGAGGAGAGCGGGAGAAGAGATCGTTCTGTGTGGGAGCGAAAGAGAGACGCACAGAGTTTAGTCGTTACCCAGCCCACATTTTGCTTCCCTTTGCGCAACTTGTTTAGAACTTTCTCAAGTCACTTCTCTACTACGCACTGTGTCTGCTGCACTTAAAGAAAATTTATACTTCTAACTGATGATCACTGTGTAAAATTTAATATTGTAATAAAAGTCTATTAATCTATATGAATTTCCATAATATAACATTTGTGTAAAAGTGCCAAACAATTAATGTTAAAATCATAATATAAATTATACATTTGTAATGTAATGTAGTATGACTTAATTCAAAATATATTTTAGACTCTTTTCTATACACAATGAATACCATTTAGAGAACTAATAGATCAATGGAATTAATATCATTAAATTTGTTTTAAAAAAAAATGATTTAAATCATTAATAAAGTCATAACTAATAAAGTAAGTCCTGATTAAAACTATGTACATATTTCTTTTGACATATTTTTACACTAATTTAATATTAATGAAATACTGTTAGATGTTATTTCTATTCATTTTAAACTAGAGTTTTTTGTATGTACTGATTAAGGGTCTTATTTCAAATTAAAATGTAATTAAACAAAACAACATAACAACAGAATCTAATGGCCATATTTCTACAAAAAAATGTTGTCTAGATTTTTTTAGTTCAATTATATAACGAAATAAATACTGCTAAAATCAACTACAACATTATTGTACAGAAATATCAAAATATCCATTTAATTTTAATATGTTTTCCATTCTACGTATACTTTTTCTTTGACTGTAATTCTCTTTGATTATGCTCTGCACATTTCAGTTCTTGAATGCACGCCTATCTGCGGCGTCGACGCCAACGCCAACGTCAGCGTCGGCGTCAACGTCAACATTGCTACCAACTATTCGTTTCATTCGCTCGCTGCTTGTTTCGTTTCATGTTTCTTCAATACGTTTCTTTCCGTTTCGTGTCGTTTCGTTTGCAGTGCGTTTCGTTCTTCGCCCGCACTATCAACAACAAAAGCTGCGCCTGCGCGTTGCAGTCGACGCAGCAGCAACAAAAACAAAAACAACAACAGCACAATGGAAAAACTCGTATCGCATGCAAGTGAATGACTTGGCAAAGCTAACGACGACGTGCTTCCAAGAAGCGTTGCGCTCTCTGTCTCTGTCTCTGTCTCCGTCTTCGTCTTCGTCTTCGTCTTCGTCTTCGTCTTCGTCTCTGTTTCTGTCTTGGGTCTCTTGTGCATTGGGGAGTCGCCAGTTGAAACCGGTTTTCGCTGTTGGCATCGAGCTGATGTCCAAGTCACAGTCGAAGTCGAAGTCAAAGTCTTGGTAACTTACACGCTCACTTCCTTTCCGGTTCTTGCTGCATTGTGCTAAGCTCCCCCTTTTGTCCCCTCCCTCTTCTGCAATGCAATGATCTGCGCTCACACCCCTGAGTCAGCTGCAATTTCAAGTTTTTTGTTTTTATTTTTCTTTTTCTTTTTCTTTTTTTTTTTTGTATTTTGTGATATTTGATTTGGCGTAATTACGCTTTGCGAGGCAGCAATCAAGCGAATCGACGAAACTGAAAATATTGCCTCTGTTGTTGCTGCTGCTGCTGCTGTGGCTGCAACGTGCACTTGCCACAAGCTGCAATGTGTCGTGTTTCTGTTCGTATTATGCAAGTTGCAACTTGCAACCAGCAAACAAGAAGAAGAAGAAGAAAACGAAACTGGTCGTCAGTCAGTTTTTCTGAGCTTGTGTATTGTGTATTTATTTTGGTATTTTTTCGAAAAATTGGGCACATTTTTTCGGTTTTCGTTTGAAAATGTTTTTCGGCAATGCGGAAAACTTGAAAGCGAAAATTGCTGCGTTTCAATTGCTGTTGTTTCTGTTGTTGTTGTTGTTGTTGTTGTTGTTGTCATGTATTTCGCTTATACTTTTTGTTGTTGTTTTAACTGCCAAATAAACAGATAAACAACAATTATGCGCTATGCGCGAGATGATGCCAACAATCCACAACTATGGCCAGCTGCTTGCCCAGCTGCCTTATCTCTCTAGCTATCTCGCTCTCACTCACATTCGCTTGCTATCTCGCTCTGTTGGCGGCACATCCTCAGGTTGCGTCTGCTACGTTGCCTGGCATCAATCTTGTTTTCGATTTCAAAGCTAAAAACTAACAAAAAGGCAACATGTTGCAGACCCAGCTGCAAATACAAAGAGAGAGAGAGAGAGGGGGAGAGAGATGTGCAGATAGAGAGAGAGAGAGAGAGAGAGAGAACCTTTTTCAACTGGATTCCTTAGCGGCGATCTGCGAGAGATCAGACGGCCAAATGGGGCTTTGTCTCGCCAATGTCGCTGAGGCTTTTTCTGCTTATTTATGAGCAGACAGCCCAGACAACCTACAACAACAACAACAACAACAGAAGAGGGGGGGGGAGAAGAGGAAGAGCGAGTGGCTGGCAGGCAGGTCGATGCAAAAGTTTTTGCCTGCCAGAATGTATCTATAAGATACATGCTCTCGGCGCGTTTGTGTTACGCGCCTATAAATAGCGCCCCCGACTGAGCAGCATTCTGAACCGCCCCCCTTCCATCGCACACACACACACACACACACTCACACCCGCAAGCAGCACGTATAGATATTATAGATATATAGATATATACACAGGCAGCTATACTTTGCAATACTTTGGGCTAATACAGCACACACAAACAAACATAAATCTTTAGTAAAAGAAGAAAAGTTTCTTGCTCGACTTTTTCGCCTCATCTATAGTATTTCGCTTTCGTAAAACGTATCTTAAAGATACTAACCTTGAAGGTTACTAGTTACTACTGTTTCTCTGTCGACTATTGACTGCTTAGCATAAATCGTGCTAAAGCTTTTCCACAAACTAGTTGGGAACAGAACAGAAAACAACAACAACAACAGCAGTAAATAAAATGTGCTGCTACGAAAAATGAAATGAAATTAATGATCAAAGATCGGCCATTGGTCAGTTATCAGCAATTTTGTCATTGCACGCCAGTTTAGCGTTGATTATATTATGTTCCAAAGCAGCTGCAGGCTAGTATATATGTATATCTCTCTCTCACTCTTTCGATGTGTGTATCTTGCAGATGCATTTTGTGAATGAGGCTAAAGCGTGGAGTGTAGGTAACCCGCTTTTAGATGCAGCCAAACACACGGCACATTTCATCATTTATAAAAATAATAATAATAAACACAGTGCTCGACTGACCGTCACAATTTTTGCTTATACAATGGCTTGTGCGACCCGTTTGCAAGTATCTCAGAGTGTATCTTGGCGCTGCAGCAAGTATCTAGAACGCGTCGCGTAATCAGATTTTTCTTGCAAATTATGCGGAACTTTCAATTTCTATGCGCCATTTGCGTGGGTCGCTCGATTTATTTATTGTAGCATATTCTTCTTCTTTTTTTAAGCGTATATAGTTTCACAGTTATCTCACACACTCGCACACACACACACACACACGCACTAGCTGTGATGTACCGCTCAAATTACTTGGTTAACACGATGTTCATGTCTTTTTTCTTGCCTTTGCCTTTGGCTTTGCGGTATTTTTTTTTCTCCACTGTTTTCAAAAATTAACTGCCAATTCCTGGAACCTAACAACGCGTTCTTCAATTTTTTTTCTTTTTGGCTTTGGCTCGTCTTGAGACTCTTGGGCTTGAATGTTAATAAATAAAGACGACGTAACTCGAAGTTTTGGATTTGAGTTCTAGCTTCTTGACCAAATGACGCCGCCGACTTGTTGCTATGTTTGTGGCCACATTTGTTTCATTCTCTTTACCATTTTCGGGGACGGGGGACTTTTTGGTTGTTTTGTTTGCTAAACGACGTTGACTTTTATGAATATTTAATAATTTCGCAAGCTATCTGCGAGCTGTTTAGCGCGTGCAACTGTTGCGTCCAAGCGTGTGAAACGGAAATGCTTGAGGGGGAAAGGTTTTTTTGCTTTTTTCGTACTTTTCCACTTTTGTTTTGGGTTTTGGATTTTGCTAATGGTCACGACGCGACTTCAGAACACTTATATAAAAGAGAATATCACCAAAGAGATAAAGATATGCTAAAGATGTCTGAGTTACTAAAGACAGTTTACTTATTGGCTTCTTACTGAACTGAGTTGAGTGTCAAGTGCAAGAGACTTTAACTTTTTTCGTCTGCTTCTTCTACCTGTTTAAAATCCAAATTTTAACGGCTATTTTATGCGTGGTTTTCGCGGAACCGGTATGCAAAAAAAAGCGTAATTTTCCGTATATGCGATTGCGTGAATTTTTTGTTGCTATCATAGAGCGCGCGTTTCAACCCGTTAAAACCGTTTTTGAAAGCGTCGAGCGTCGTTGCGTATACGCCTCGCCTGCACACAATGAACGCCGAACAACAACTGAAGCGACTTCTGACACTCGCATCGCATCGACTCGCCTCGCATCGCATCGCATCGCATCGGCCGTCGTCATGCCTCATACAGCACCACAAACACAAACACATACAGGGTGTTCCATGCCAAAACCTGTTTCGCCCAGCAAATGCTTTCGCTCTCTTTTGCCCAGCTAAGAGAGAGAACGCAAGCATGCCGTGTTCTTTGTTCGTTTCGTTTCGCGTTCGTTCGCTCTTTTGCTCTTACGTTCGCTCTCACTCTCTCGCCAGGCACGAAAAGCGAAAGCCGCTGGCCAATCAGCGGCTGGCAACTACACGTGCTTGCCACTTGGCCCAAAACGCGTTGGCGGCGTTTCTCTGTTTTGGTTTTTTCCGATCCCAAACAATACTATACAACAACAGACTTGCCGGAAAGAGTTGCTAACGGGCGTGATGACTAAGCGACACTTTTTGGTAACTATTACCTATTATTAAGCTTGGCCAAATATTCAGCGTAGAGTCACAAGAGAAACTTTAGTCTAGACGGCATTAATAATAAATGCAACAAATTTAAGACAACATTAATTCAAAACATCAAACTAGTTTTTATTCTTTTGTTAAACAAAGTGGAAGTTGACCTCCAGCTCGGTAGAATTTGCACTAAAACTTGGATTAATGTACGTCAAATATAAATATATATATTTTATTTTATTCATATTTTATATACAATAAATCTTATCGATAGTAAGCAAGGTTTTGAACATAAATTTAACAAAAAAATTTATAACATAAAATAGCAAAAATAAATAAAACAAACTTAAAAAAATCAAATTAAATATTTAATGGAAATTTTGTATTGTCATACCTAAATAATATTAATAATAAGAATTTAATGCTAAATGTCTTATTTCGTAATATTAATTTATTAAAAACGTTTTATTTCTGCTTTACTTTATTTAATTTTATCTAGTCACAATAAAATTACACTAAAAAAATATTCTAAAGTCAAGATTTTTTTTTTAAATGTGCACCAAGAACATAAAAATCTTAATGTTAGAAAACACATCTTGATTTCTAAAACATTTAATATAAGACAGAAGTTCTAATTAATAGGAAGATCAAATATAATAGTTTTAAGATCTTATTATAGGATCAAAAAATTATTTGAATTTCGATGTGCTACAAATCTAGTATTTTTAAAAATTTGCAATTTTCCCGACTAATGTTTTAAGTTTTAAGAATTTTTTTTTAAGGTGCTCTTATTTCAAAAGCACAATTTTTAAAACGAATGTTATTGATTTCAGAAATTGTTAATTTTTTCAGTTTTTATATTTTCCAATCCTATTTTATTCAAATTAATATTGTAGAATAAATAAAGAAAACGAAATTATTGATCTGAAATTTCCACATTAACTTTACTCTCATTATTAAGTCACTATCACAACATTCATAAAATGTTATTTTCGAAATAAATGAATAAATAAAAGCAATTGATATGAGATCATAAATAAGCCCTTGACAAAATTGCCCTGACCTGCCATAAAAACCCCCGAAATGAAATGCGCATTAAGCCGGTGCAAAGTGTAAACTAATAACAACGCTACTAAAATAATAATTTGTATTCATGCATAAGCGAAAATCGAACTGAGGCTGATTGAGGATTATAATAGAGAGAGAGAGAGAGAGAGAGAGTCGCATGCAAATTCCGGAAATAACTGGAATAAAATATAATATGTAACGGCTTTTCGGAGGCAGCCACAATCCGAACATAGCGCGCAGTCTGTGGATATGGCTTTGGCTTTCTATAAGTAAACAGGGTAACAGCACGTTGACAGCTCACTCCGCTTAACAAGGATATTCACGTAGGATATATTCACGCATAACTCAACTCGCTCGCTTTTTCTCTTTTGGAGGTGGGAATGGGACAGGTTGTCGCCACCCCTCAGGCAAAATAGTATTCATGAGAAATATGCAAAAGCTTTTGAAATGCCAGCAAAGCGGCGACTGTCGACTGACGACCGCAAAAAAAAAAAGGATGACAGACCGTGCCAAACTGAAAAAGGATGCGACATGCCAGAAAGGACAGACAGACAGGAGACTGATAGAAAGTCTGACTTTCGATTTGATGACAAATGAAAGGCAAGCGAGTGTTGAGTTCGAGTTTTGTTGGCGGATAGTTTGCATCGTCGACGTTGTCCTCGAGTAGCTGCGGTCAAGGTTCGCTGGCATTGGAATTCCAATCGAATTCGCGCTTTAATTGCATTTTGCACAAAAAACAACAACAACAAGCACTATGATGACGAACAATGTTCTCAACTTTTTCGCTGCAAATGGAAAAGCAGCAAAGTGAAAAACTTCAAATAGCTGTCGCGTTTGCTAAAATCCTGTTACCAACTTTGCCCAGCCTGGTCACTTTTTTAATTAAAAGAAAGCACATCGCAACGCGCAAGAGAAAAACATTTCGTGTTTGCCAAAACATTTAAGCAACTCTTTTTGCGAATGCCAACAGCTTAAAGCCTGTACTTTAAAAGAAAATCTTTTAACCGGAAGCTGTGCCGCAGAATTCGTTCAATCATCGAGTCTCCTCTAAGCCAAACTTTTGGCCTGCTTCGGTGCTGTGTCATTTCTACTTAACACATTGTCAAAAAGAAGTAAAATAAACACCCAAAACTGTGGAAATTTGTTGAATACTAAAGTCGAGATACACTTTCCAAGAATTATTGTTCTGGATTTAATTTAAAAAATTAAAAAATCGATATTTAGCTGGAGCATATTTAAAATGCTTAAATTGATATAACATAGTCCTATAAGTCAAGATAAATAATTACTTTTGTATTTAATCTTTATTTATAGTCAATTAATTATAATATTTTTCTAAATATTTTTAGTTTTGTGTAGAATAAAGAAGTAATAAATATTTACAATTGTAGAGTTGTTTCGTTGATTATCGTTTAATCTTTATATAATATACAACACTTAAATACAACACTCAAATTAAGTAAAAGATCGCATTACCCAGCGCTTTAATTAATCCATACGTACTTCACAACACTTAAAATCAGGAGTAATAAATATTTTGAATTTTTCAGTTGCTTCTTTTCTTATCGTTCTATCATTATTATACAACACTTAAATAAGTGAGTTATACACTCAAATTAAAAAAATAATTCACATTACTCAGCACTTAAATTAAGCACTCAGCACACAATACTTAAAATCAAGTAGTATCGAAAGGAAGAAATTATAAAATCTATAACAGGAATCGTTGCTTGAATAAACATTGTAAAATAGGGCATACTACTTAAATTTGTGAAACTAAATCTAAAGAAAGAAAATAACACATCTACACAATAACCAACAAATGAGATCATTATTATCAAATTTTTGCTGTGAATTTACAAATTATCGATTATCTTTAACTAAAGATTAAATTTACCAGAAGTAATGCGATTTAATTTTTTGACGCAAAGGTTATATATAGAAAATTCTCTTTTTTATATTCAAATTGGATAATTTCCTCAACCAGAATAAGAAATTCTATCTCCAAATAAACTCAGCTCTTCATGCTCATCAATAATCTAAGTATACATTTAATAGGCTGTTACTTGGGCGCCTCTTTAATGCGTTGCACGTTGCGTGACAAAATTGTGATACTCTCAGCGAGGATGTAAAATATATAAAAAGAAATATCCTGAAGGCACCTCACTTAACTCCCTGGCAAGGACCCATCAGCATGCACGTGTAGGAGAAGTATGAGAAGTGGCAGCATCGAACTCGAAGCCAGGATGGGATGCCAAGTGGCTGACAAACTTTTTCGCTTACCTCAGGCAAACTTTGTCGATTGCCCAAGTGTGTGTAGCTATATGTATATGTGTGTATGTGTATATGTGTGTGTGTGTCACTTGTGTTAAGCAGCCAGTGAGGCGATAAGGTTTTAAAGCCTCTGCCAAATCAATTAATAACTCGACTCCAACATGGTGGCAATTGGCGCCTAAAAGTAGGCAGCAAACTCATTATTTTAAGCATAAATTATGCGAATATGAAACTCATTTGACATAAGCATTTACACACACACACACACACATACACGCATACATATGTGGCGCATTAAAGGGCGCATGAGATGAACGCTGAGCATATTTGATAAGGCAATTCGAAGCAGGCAGCTGCTGATAAAAATCCAATAAATTTACGAGAGAATTGTCAGAGTTTTGCCTTTGTAGCTGTTGCTGCTCCGACTGCTGTTGCTGGCACGCTTCGTTAAATCGCCGTTAATTTATGTGGGCGTAGCAGGAGCCAAAGCTAAAGCTAACGCTGAAGCTGAAGCCTGGGGGCTATGCGCAAATGACACACAAAATGACTTTGATAAACGCAATTGTCTAGGAAATGGTAAAAGGAAATGTAAATGAAAATGAAAATGAAAGCAAGAGAGAGAGAGAGAGAGAAAAGGCAAGAGACAGGCCAAATTAAAATGTGCGCTACGCTTCGAGCCACTCGCTTGGCAAAATCAATCAACAAAGCAAATAAATACAATTAATGTTACATTACGCATACGCCACGCTGCACAGCAGACAACGCAATGCTTGACCACTTGTCGTTCTTCTCCGTGCCGCAGCATAAATTATGCTCCCAACAATTCTTTGCAATTTTATGCATGTGAACGCAGTGCACAACTCGGCACTCACTCAGCTCGGCTCAACTCAACTCAACAGCTGAATGCGGGCAACTTCAGCATTACCAGCAACAACAGCAACATAAACAGAAGCGGTAGTAGCAGCAGACAGACTCAATGTAAATGCAAATACAGCTAGTAGCGAACAGCTACTTCTTGGCAAAAGTCGACCAGGAAATACTCTAAACTAAGTACAAACTAGATAGTTTTGTTGAGAAACTACTAAACTTCAACTTCAAAATACACTCATCTGAGAATCTGACATAATTTTTCCTTTTATTGGTTTCTTTATTAACTTATTGAAATGTAAAATGATAGTCACAGCAAAAAAAAACTAGATTGAATTCTAAATAAACATTTTGCTTATCAAGTTTCCTATATACTATGTTGCTTCCACGTATTGTGAATAACAAAAGCCCAAGCATATTTTCATTCATTCATTTTGTACATGTGTGAGAGCCGGCGAACAAAAGTTGCGAGCTACAACACTATTTCTGTGAATACAAATATTAAGGAAAATAAATATATACATTTTAATTATTGATTTAAAATACGTAAAGTTGAAATTTCAAAAAGAATTTATCGTGTAAGTATTATCATTAATATTGTTAAAGTAGCCTAAGGACCTTAGTCGCTCTGATTCATAAGAATTTCGATATTTGAATAAAATAATAATAATATTATTAAAGCATAGATTATAAATAAATATATAGTCTAGCATAAATATACTAGCGCTGACCTTTCGCCTTGCCTATGAATCGAGTAAGTATGAATTGCAGCCTCCTAGCATGTCCAGTTTTGACTGTGGCTGCTAGTTCAGTCAGTCACTGAATAAGTCAGTTAACTAAAAGATTTTTCTTCAACCTTTAGCATACATAAGTCCAATATCACTAAATTTTTTACTTAGAAAAAAGGTTAACACTTTGGACTATTTATTATTCTGCGTTTCACAAAATGTAGAACAATGGTATATTAATAATAATTCTGAATCGATTGTCAAACTTTTAATATAAATACGAATCTTAAGAAACTATTTTGTGTACTTCATATTATTTAATTTAATTCTAACATTCACAAACAGTTTGACAATTGCAAGATACCCATACAACGAAAGACCATTAAAGTCTCGTAACATATTCAGGACAGAAGCTCCACGTGCATTTCCCATGGCAACGCAGAAATATGAATAAAAATATAAAATCAAATATGCACTGACGTGTAAATTAATGCGGCAGTCGCTTCAGATTGTGTTAAAGCTACAAATGGCACGAAGGGACATAAGAGTACACAGACATACGAAGAGTGTGTATGTATGCACACACGTGTGAGTGTGAATACACTCATGCCTATTCACGAAATGCTTTGCCAGAGTTTCGCATAATTGAAAAAAAAGCTGCAGCAAAAAGTAAAAAACGTGAAATGATTCACGACAGGACTGAAGTCAAGAGTCGACACCCCAGTTTCCAATTCCCGCCTCGCTCGCAGATGATGAAGCGACCACCCGGAAGTGCCACAAACTTGTTGAAAACTTTTTCAGAGTTTCCCCCATGGCAAAAAAAAAAACGGAAAAAAGTGTAAATGGCAAGAAAAACTTGATCCATTTACGAGAGCAATTAAATATGTAACGCAGATTAGCAGCTTGAAATATTCATAAAGTTTTAAATGCAACTAAAGATTAAACTGCAAAATTGTCAGACTTCTTATAAATATATACCCAAAAAAAAAATAAATGTCAGCGATCATTAGCTATTAATAATGGCTTCCAAAGCATACTTAATGCTGGCCACTAATTAGCTTTATGCTTAGAATGCCTCAACATGTGGCAAGTTGTGGTTCTCTTTACGCTGTTGCTCTGCTGCTCGCCCAACTGGACAATCACGTTGCAGGACACACTACAACGTTGCCACCAGGAGCAACCCTTCGAGACAATGCTGTTGTTGCAACATCGGAAGCAGTTGCAGTGCAATGAAATGGAGAAAGTGGCTGCAGCTGCCACTTGGCCCATGCTGCGGCTCACCAACGAGGCAAACTTCTATCTAAGGCGCAGTCAGAGTACTGAGATGTTGGCATTGATTTGTCTAACTGAGAGTCGAGAGATGAACATGGAAATGTGGCAAGCATTGGCCACAAATCTCAACAACATGCGTCATGTGCGTCTCTTGTTGTTGCAACACGAAGCACAGTCTCTTGGACAACCGTTCGAAGAACTGTCGGATATCACACAAGAGTTGAAATTTCCTCACGTTGTACTCTTCGCAACCACAGGAATCCTTTATCGACTGCAACCTTATGCCAGCCAGCACTGGCTACAGCTCAACACAATGCGACATATCTTCATGAAGCACCACAATTATCAACATTTGGTGGCACACACACTGCCGGATCAGATAACATCGCTGTCGCTTGTCTACGTGGATAAGCAGACACAGAAGTTGCGGATGACAGGATTTGTGGCCAGGTTAATGCAGGAATTTACGCGTGTACACAACATCACATTGCGGTGGCAACGCCCAGTTATCGCAGGCGAGGAGTTATCCATAATCCTGTTGCGCAACATGACACTGAATGGCACCCTCAATCTACCCATTACGCTCTGTGGCTTTGAGCGCGACAGTTCTTCGGGTCTCTACTCGTATCCCTACGACATGCCCTCGTGGTTCATTATGGTGCCGTGTCCTCGCCAGATGGCCACAGCTCAAGTCTATCGCGTGCTCTTCAATTGGCGAATGTTGTCACTGCTCATTGGCTCCTACTGCGTCTTTGTGTTGCTCGACTCGATGCTTTCTTGCCTGCTGACGCGTTCAAAGTTCGATTGGACCAATTTGATATGCAACGAACGCATGATATCGGGGATTATTGGACAATCGCTGGACATACGCGCTCACTCCACACTTAGCTCAAGGATAACTCAAGCGCAACTTTTCATTGTGGGTCTCATGATTAGCACGATTTTCGCAGCTCATCTGAAGACACTTTTGACCAAGCCACCTACTGAACCAAAGGTGTCCAACTTCCAGGAACTAAAGGAATCGCATCTGCGCATCTTTCTAGAGGAAAGCGAACATTTCTATATAAATAGGATGACATCGAAGAATCCCATCCAGCCGGTTCGACCGAAGATTGAATATCTGCCCACTAACGATTTTTATGCCCAACGTAAGAGTCTCAATGTCTTGCAAGCGTTTTCTATAACCTTAACCGAGTGGAATATGATCAAACGCCAACAGGAACTTTTCCATCAGCCCGCATTTTGCTACTATCCTGATCTGGTTATCCGCATGAATTTACTGATGTCTGTGCCCCTGGAACCCAATTCGATCTACGCTCAACCTCTTGATCTGTTCATACATCAAATTCATGCCTCTGGCTTGTTGAACTATTGGAAGACGGAAGTTGTCAGGGATCTAATTGCTCTGGGTCAAGTCAGCCAAAAGGATCCATATGAGTATAAACCTTTTCGGGAGTTTAAAGTGGGCGATTTATTTTGGGTTTGGTTGATCTATCTTCTGGGATTGCTATTGGCAACTATTGCCTTTGTGTTTGAGATTGTAGCTAAGAAAATTCGTGGAAGAAAGCTGCAGTTTATTCCTTAAATTATTCCTTTATTTCCTAAGCAATTTTGCCTTAACTTTCAATTTAAGTAATTCAATATACAACATTTCAAACATTGCTGAGCATTGCATTAAGAAACCAACAATCTAAAATCTACACAGGCAAACAAAATACTGCCTTTCATTATTTAATTAACTAAACCTCAGTAAACTATAAAATGCTGTTAAGCTTCGTTATCTCACACTCTTGCAAAGCAACTTTAATAAAATGTTTAAAGCTATACTCAAAATGAAAATTGAATTAAACGTTTAGGTAAAATAAAATCCAATTCAATTGTCTGCGGATTAAGTTATGAATTTATTAGCCCGAAAGGACAACAATTCGTAGGCAAATTGCCCAAGCATCTCTTATAAATTTTGTACAGTAAATAAAGTTTAGTTGCAGCTATTGATCAAATTTATTTATGTATTTAGATAGGTTTAAATTTATGCATTTTGTGCAACTAAAGAACCAAGTTGAGCCATCAAAGAACAATTAATGAATCATTTGCCACTGTCAGCAGATAAAATCAAATCGAATCAAATAAGTGAGTCCTGGACTATTAGCAAGATTTCCCATTAAGACAACCACTAATTGGTTTTAATGCTGCCAAAAAAGAATGAAAGCAAAGCCTCAATCAGACTGCCTCGAGATGTGGCAAGGTAAAGTGTTAACGTTTCTTTTACTGCTCAGCGTGCCCAGCTGGACAATCACATTGCAGGACATGCTACAACGTTGCCACCAGGAGCAACCCTTCGAGACAATGCTATTGTTGCAACATCGGAAGCAGTTGCAGTGCAATGAAATGGAGAAAGTGGCTGCAGTTGCCACTTGGCCCATGCTGCGGTTCACCAACGAGGCAAGCTTCTATCTAGTGCGCAGTCAAAGCACTGAGATGTTGGCATTGATTTGTCTAACTGAGAGTCGAGAGATGAACATGGAAATGTGGCAAGCATTGGCCACAAATCTCAACAACATGCGCCATGTGAGGCTGATATTGCTGTTGCAAGAAGAACACGAAGTGTTCTCCTTGCGAGAATTTCTGACAGAGTTGACAGACATTACCCAGGAGCTGGGATTTCGAAAAGTCGTGTTGCTTTCAGCCACAGGAAATGCCTTTCAACTGCAACCTTATGCCAAGGAATCATGGCTAAGTATCAATCCAAAAAGCAGTGAACCAATCTTCAACAGCTTCAGCAACTATCAGCAGCTCGTTGCACGCACTTTGCCCGATCAGATGATAACGCGTTCTCTGATTTATAAAGACAAAAAGACGGGACAACAAAAGTTTACGGGATTTGTGGCCAGATTGATAACGGAATTTGCCAGGAAGCACAATATAACATTGCAAATGCAACGCGAAGTGGAAATCGGAAAGATAATCCCATTGATGCTGCTGCGTAACATGACGCTGAATGGCACTCTCAATCTTCTGATGACGTTGTGTGGCTACGAAGTCAACAATGAGCTGGGCTTATTCTCGTATCCCTACGATTTGCCCTCGTGGTTCATTATGGTTCCTTGTGCCAGGGAAATTCCCACTGCTCGGGTTTACCTATTGCTGTGGAACTGGAAAATGTTAATGTTGAGTTTGATTTCCTACATTGTCTTTGCCGTGCTGGATTCATCTGTCATCTGCCTGCTGTTGAGAATCAAATTGGATTGGAGCACTCTGCTGTTCAACGAGCGTTTGATATCGGGTGTTTTGGGTCAGGCAGTCAGTTTAAAAACTAACTATACGATCAGTTCGCGAGTCATTCAAGCTCAACTATTCATTGTTGGTCTCTTGGTAAGCACTTTATGTGCAGCTCATCTGAAAACGCTGCTGACAAAGCGGCCAACGGAAAAACCAATAACAAATTTAAATGAACTAAAGGAATCTCGGTTGAAAGTTTATTTCGAAGAAAGTGAAAGTTACTATTTGCATTATGCTATGCAACATGGTCCAATTGGACAAGTTGCATCGAAGATTGAGTATCTGCCAGTCACCGAATTTTTTGATCGCCGCAAAAATCTAACTAATTCGAATGCATTCTCAATGACAACAGCCGAATGGAGAGTCTTTAGAAGGCAACAGGAAGTGTTCCAGCAGCGAGGACAGTGTTTCCATAGCGGCTTAATTTTCCACACGAACTTAATGATGTCCGTGCCACTGGAAACTAATTCTGTTTTTATCCAACCTCTTGATTTATTCATTCATCAAATACACGCAGCCGGATTGATGAATTTCTGGAAAGACGAATCGTTGAGAGATCTCATTGCGCTGGGACAATTCAGCCTCAAAGATCCGTTTGACCACGAATCTTTCTATGATTTTAAGGTCGGCGACTTGTTTTGGGTCTGGCTAATTATTGTTTTTGGTTTTTTAATCGCAACTATCGCTTTCCTATGCGAGTTATTTGTACACCGAAGAGTGAGTTTGTGCAAAACTAAATAGCTTGTTTATCTTTTATTCTTTATATCATGACACAATTCTAGAGCAAATAATAAATGGTTTAGTCTAAGAACCTGCTGAGAAACTTTGTTTGGAATAATATAAAAAAAGTAAAAAAGCTTTAGTGGAGAGTGCTGGACTATGAGCAAAATCGATATCGATATTATCGTTAAAGCATGCCAAATTATTATACCGAAAAATACTTAAATGTACCAAAAAGAAATTTTTCATATACCGGTATACTTTGGCATTAAAAATACACTGTCAGTTTATGGAATACTGTCAATGTATGGTATATTTTGAACGAATAAGTATATCGGTGTAACAAATATAGTTTTTGGTATATTTAAGTATTTTTAAAGTACATTAATTTGGTCTATTTCAAGGTCAGTCTTGATATATTCCCAAAAATGCTTTGATATATTTTAAATAGAAAAGTATATCTTTATACTAAAAATAGTTCTTGATATTTTTAGGTATTTTCTTGCTATATTATTTTGGACCATTTCAAGGACAGTCGCATATTTGTATATTGCTATATCGTCTCGATTGTTTGTGAATTTATAAATTGTCGTTTGTTCTTTCTATCACAACTCCGTTAAAGCCACTATGCCCCACCCGAAAAGGCGGTTTGCACTCCTCTCTAATCACTGCCTCCTCCCTTGTTACTTTTCACACGTTCCTTCGACCCTCATGTTTGGTTTCCCTTGGCAGGGAGATGGTCGATAGCGTTGACATAAATCAAACATTTTGCCAGCGGATTACTTTCAAAGTGTCAGCTGATGCCGTTACCGTTTGCTGTTGACAAGGTTTTTGTTTGTTCAGCTTTTGTTTTGGAGCCATTGGATCATTCAATCATCGCCAGGACCAAGGACCCGGATAATTGACGTTTACGTTGTCAGAGGCATCGTTTTATGAAGATAAAACTGAAATGTTGATGCCAACAGACAGGCAAAGTGAGTTGGATTTGCTGTTTATTGGAATTTAACGCGAGTTTTATGGAACTTGCCACACGGCCATCCAGCCACCATGCAACCATGCAACCATGCCACCATTCCCACCCTGTTGCCACCGTGTTGCCACACATCAACTGTGCCACTGAACTCTATGCGCAAATTGATGGGCGTTTATGGCAAATCGATGCGGCAATTGCCGCTTTAAGCGCATTTTGTTGTACTCCACACCCTAAAGGGAAATTCAATTACATTTTCCCTGCTGCAGAAAATGCACTGCGAAAATTGAGAACTTCAAATAGGCTTTTGCTGGCAGTAAATCCAATTACTTCCGTCAATTCTGCTGGATGCCTTTTAATCCTGTTCAAAATCTTGTTGCTCACTTTTAATCGATTTTTATTATGTTTACTCAACCAGAGCAACTTTTCATTGCTCTCATATATAATTCACTGGGATTAAATAGTTTGATTACAAACTATTTTTGATTTACACAAAACAGAACAAAGCGAACAATTTGTACATTAAATATCATTAATAATTAGCAACACGTTTTATTAGCTATACTGAACAATCGACTCATTTAGTTAACTTATTCGTCTTCTTTAATTGTTATATAAACTTGAACAATTGCTCTCCAATCGTTGTTGGCATTTGCCATAATTCGAATCTTATATTCAGCTGTCGGCAAAGGCATGCACCCGAAAAGTTTATTCTTGAACACCAAGTCCCGCACAATTATACTCTGAAATTTATTCATTAATTAAGCATAATAATATATTATAGTAAAGTACTCAGTGCTTACTTACCTCATAGGGACAGGAATGATTAAGATTAGATTTTTCCACAAAAGAGTCCATAACTACTTTTTCAAAAGACAATTTGTGGTTTTCAATAGCCATATACCTACAAAAATCGAATGTGGTATTGAACATAAACGGACGATATCCATTGAATTTTCGCCACAGACTGAGATTCACCTAAAATTTGTAAATCTTCAATTAAGTATTTCAATTTGTTTTGTGTACATACCTTAGAAACTTTTATGGGTTCCTTCAACATCACAGCATGTATATTTAATGCAACAATTCCACGGCCCAACACTTTAAGATCACAAAGATTGAAATTCACATAAGATGCATCCAACACTTCGCATTCAACATTTGTAAAACGAGAACAATTGAGCTTTGGTAAGCCGCAGATCAGCAGTAAAATCCCCAGTACATTCCACATTGTCGTTCAAACTAAATCTAAGCATAAGCTTGTAAAAGTATTTGACGTTTAAATAACCAAATATATAAATAATAGAAAAATTAAAGTTATTAAATAGATAATCGAACTGTGACGCACTCGATACTAAAATTGTTATTAACACGCCAGACCCAGACAATACAACAATTTCAAAACACCTATATTAATCGTTTAATAAAAAGGCGAATAAACTGCGGAACTCGAACTATGTAGCTCTGAGCTAATTGTAATAAAATCCCAAAACATTAAATGTGTTGCAAAATACCCGCCACCCGTTCTCGCTAAAAGAAGAACAGTGCGATATTTTTATTAAAATATACCAAATTAATATACCAAAGAAATAAATAATTAAATAAATATACCGAAAAATATATTTGGTATATTTGTAAACCAAGATCTGCCAAAAAAAAAGTATAGCTCGTATTGTATCTGAGACGAACATGACTCAAACTAAATTTGAATCAAAATGGAAGACAAGGTGAAAAGTATTGTATGATATAAATATTGTAATAAATATAAATATTGTTATGAAATACCAAATCTGAAAATACCAAATCTAGATGGCTATTTATTTTCTTTGTTTTATATTATTAGTCTAATGACATTAATTTTTATGCTATTTGAAAATTAAACATTCACATTTATAGATAAGTTTTATTAACTTTTAGCCGCCACCCCTTCTTAATATAAATTCGGTATTTTCATTAAAATATAGAGAATAACTAAATTAACTTGCCGCAAAGGTAACATAAAACTTGTTAAACAAAAATAAAAAATAAAAAATAAATAAATATATATAAAGAAGGTATAAAATAAATCTAAAAATAGCTAATACATATGAATATTCATCGAATTTATTTTCTTTGATATATTCCTTTAATCTGCCAACATATATTTTGTGCTGATTGTTTATTATCTACAGCCAGTTCCGTATACATTTCTTTAAATATTCTTAAATATCTTCTTTAATTGTTATATAAACTTGAACAATTGCTTTCCAATCGTTGTTGGCTTTCGCCATTATTCGAATCTTATATTCCCCTGTCGGCAAAGGCATGTATTTGAAAAGTTTATTCTCGAACACCAAATTTCGTACAATAAAACTCTGCAATTTATTCGTTAATTAGGCATAATAATCTAGTTTAGTACCTAATGCTTACTTACCTCATACGGACATGAATGATTAATATTCGATTGTTCGACAAAAGCATCCATAATTATTTTTTCAAAGGACAATGTGTGCCTTCCACTATCCATAAACCTACAAAAATCGTATGTGGTATTGAACATAAATGGACGATATCCATTGAATTTTCGCCAAAGACTAAGATTCACCTACAATTTGTAAATCTTCAGTTAAGTACTTCACTTTGTTTTGGGTACATACCTTTGCAACTTTCAAGGGTTCTTTCAATATCACTGCATGAATGTTTAATCCAACAATTCCACGACCCAACACTTTGAGATCACAAAGATTGAAATTAACATAAGATGCATCCAACACTTTGCATTCAACATTTGTGAAACGGGAACAATTGAGCTTTGGTACGCCGCAGATCAGCAGTAAAATCCCCAGTACATTCCACATTGTCGTTCAAACTAAATCTAAGCATAAGCTTGCAAAAGTATTTGACGTTTAAATAACCAAATATATAAATAATAGAAAAATTAAAGTTATTAAATCGATAATCGAACTGTGACGCATTCGATACTAAAATTGTTATTAACACGCCAGACCCAGACAATACAACAATTTCAAAACAACTATATTAATCGATTAATAAAAAGGCGAATAAACTGTGGAACTCGGTGTAGCTCTGAGCTATGTAATTGTAATAAAATCCCAAAACTTTAAATGTTTCGTAAAATATTCGTCAATATTTCTCACTAAAAAAAAAACAGTGCGATATTTTTATTAAAATATACCAAATTAATAAACCAAAGAAGTAAATAAATAAATAAATAAATAAACGGAAAAATATATTTGGTATTTTATTAACCAAGATCTGCAAAAAAAAAAAAACTATAGCCCTATCGCTTATTGTATCTGAGACGAACATGACTCAAACTAAATTTGAATCAAAATGGAAGACAAGCTGAAAAGTATTATATGATATAAATATTGTAATAAATATAAATATTGTAATGAAATACCAAATCTAATTGGCTATTTATTTTCTTTGTTTTATTTTATTAGTCTAATGACATTAATTTTTATGCTATTTGAATATTAAACATTCACATTTATAGACAAGTTTTATTCTTAATATAAATGCGGTATTTTCATTAAAATATAGAGAATAACTAAATTAAGTTGCACCAAAGGTAACAGAAAACTTGTTAAACAAAAATAAAAAATAAAAAAAAAAATATATATATATAATGAAGGTATTAAGTAAATCTAAAAATAGCTAATACATATGAATATTCATCGAATTTATTTTCTTTAATATATTCCATTAATCTGCCAACATATATTTTGTGCTGATTGTTTATTATCTACAGCCAGTTCCGTATACATTTCTTTAAATATTCTTAAACATCTTCTTTAATTGTTATATAAACTTGAACAATTGCTTTCCAATCGTTGTTGGCATTCGCCATAATTCGAATCTTATATTCACCTGTCGGCAAAGGCATGTATTTGAAAACTTTATTCTCGAACACCAAATTTCGTACAATAAAACTCTGCAATTTATTCGTTAATTAGGAATAATAATATAGTTTAGTACTCAGTGCTAACTCACCTCATACGGACATGAATGATTAATATTCGATTTTTTCACAAAAGAGTCCATAATTATTTTTTCAAAGGACAATTTGTGCCGTCCACTATCCATAAACCTACAAAAATCGTATGTCGTATTGAACATAAATGGACGATATCCATTAAATTTTCGCCAAAGACTAAGATTCACATACAATTTGTAAATCTTCAGTTAAGTACTTCAATTTATTTTGGGTAGATACCTTTGCAACTTTTAAGGGTTCTTTCAATATCACTGCATGTATGTTTAATGCAACAATTCCACGACCCAACACATTGAGATCACAAAGATTGAAATTAACATAAGATGCATCCAACACTTTGCATTCAACATTTGTGAAACGGGAACAATTGAGCTTTGGTACGCCGCAGATCAGCAGTAAAATCCCCAGTACATTCCACATTGTCGTTCAAACTAAATCTAAGCATAAGCTTGTAAAAGTATTTAACGTTTAAATAACCAAATATATAAATAATAGTAACATTAAAGTTATTAAATCGATAATCGAACTGTGACCCATTAGATACTAAAACAAGTAAGAAAGCTACAGTCGAGTGTGCTCGACTGTGAGATATCCGCTACCCATTTTAAATAAAAGCAAAATATTCCGGTATTATTTTCAAAACATACCGAAAATACTAAAAAAAAAATACTAAAAATATACCAAAAGGTATACTTGTTATATCGATATAGTACCACATTCAAAATATACCATAGACGGCACAATATACCAGATTGTCTGCCAAAGCAACTCAGACCCCTAAGTAAGTAGGCGTTTTTGCCCATACAAAAGTATTTCTTTAATAACTTCCACAATTTTTATCTGATCGCAATCAAATTTTCAGGAATCATAAATACTATATTTATTATTGTATACACAAATATACAAAATAAATATACAAATAAATACAAAATTACGCTTCTTATTCGATTTTTTTATTTGCGGGGGCGGAAGTGGGCGTGGCAAAAATTTGAAACAAACTTGATCTGCGTGCAAAATTAACAAATGCTGTCGAAAAAAAAAATCATGGCTCTATCTCTTATAGTCTCTGAGATCTAGGTGTTCATACGAACAGACAGACAGACGGACAGACGGACATGGCTAGATCGTCTCGGCTGTTGATGCTGATCAAGAATATATATACTTTATAGGGTCGGAGATGCCTCCTACTACCTGTTACATACATTTCCTGCCGGCACAAAGTTATAATACCCTTCTACCCTATGGGCAGCGGTTATAAATAGCATATATATGTGAAGTATGGCACTACTGGTTGCTGGCAACGAGTGGCAACGCGAGCTTAGTGAAAGGATATGGCAGCACTGATAATGAAAGCAAGATCGACGAGAAGGCAGTTGGTGCGTCGGCGTTGATAGGAACAGTTGTCCTCTAATCGTGTTGATCATTAATGTGTTTATTTCATCATTATTCCGTTTATATCATCATTACTTCATTATATATTCTTTTTATATTTCATATCAATAAACTACTATTGTTACATTTGGGGGCTCAACCGCCTGAAGTTCGGTATTATAAAACAGAATTAATTGCGTTGAAACGGCGTTGAAAACCAAATCGAGTGTACATAACATATTGTCGAGTCGCGATGAAGGTGTGTGTGCATGTGTGTGCATGTGAACAATGAAAAAAACAGCTGCCATAGAAAAAGCTAAAGTTGAAAGAGGACAGAAATATACGCTGCGAAGCAGAGAGACAGTGAAGACAGAAGAAGTGAAAATCAAATCGGTGGAACTTGCGAGAAATAGCGCAACAAACAGAGTGAAGAAAGAAGAAGAAAAAAAAGAATTATTAGAAGTTGCAAGCAATAGCTCAAAGAAAAAAAGTGAAATTGAACTGGCGAAAATGGAGCAGATGATTGAACAAAATCAAGTGAATTTGCAACAAATAATTCAATTATTAAACTTAAAAATTCAAGCCGATGAGATAGACCGGCAAGAGCCAAAAGTGTCGGTAGAAGGGTTTTCTAAAGTTGTGCCAGATTTTGATGGAGAGTCAGTGCCAGTGGAATATTGGTTTAATAATTTCGAGCTAAACGCAGACGCATACGGGTTAAACGAAAAGCAAAAATACGTAAATGCGCGATCGAAAATGACAAAAACGGCTCAGTTGTTCCTTGAATCTGTATTTGTATGTAGTTACGGAGAACTAAAAATCAAGCTGTTAAATGAGTTCAAAAGAGAATATGAAAGTGCAGAGATACATACAAAACTCAACGAAAGAAAGAAACAAGATGTTGAAAGTTTCCAAGAATATGTGCTGCAGATGAGAAAAATTGCTGCATTGGGTAACGTCGAAACAAAATCAATTATTCGCTACATAGTAAATGGCTTAAATATTGCCAAAGAGTTTAAATATAGCATGTACGGTTGCAAAACTTTTGAGGAGCTGAAAGAAAAATACTGTGACTATGAGTGTGTAAAAGATGTTAAAAGCCAAAAAGACGATAACAAAGGAAGAAAGCGTAACCAGAATAGCGAGAACTCTAAAAAAACATCTCGTTGTTTTAATTGTGGTTCAGTCGATCATTTGCGTAAAGACTGCACATCTAAAACAAAATGTTTCAAATGTCAGGAAGACGGACATATCTCATCGCGTTGCCCCAACGCTATAAAGGCCGTCCAAGTTGTTAAGGCGGATTGGCGACTAAAAATTATAAAAATAAACGACGTTGAGATATCATGCCTGGTTGATACAGGGGCCGATGTATCTATTATGAAATACTCCGTTTATAAACGCTTGAATGCGGTGAAGCTCAATAAATGTACTTCTGTTCTGCGTGGTTTGGGAAAAGTCAGCACAATTCCATTGGGCGAATTCGAAGGAGCCGTAACTGTAGACGATGTCCAGTCGCTTCAAAAGTTCATTGTGGTACCAGATAACAAGATTGAATTTGATGCACTGGTTGGATATGATTTTGTGTCAAAGTTTCATTTTGCCCTGAATGAAAACGGATTTAACTTTTCGTCGTCGTCAGCTCAGGAGGATCACGCTGACCTTAATCAGATGAGTATTTATAATATCGTTGAAACAAAAGTTGATATAAATGCTCCCCCGCAGTTCAAACCGCTCATTGAGTCGCTGATTCGGGAATACCGCCCAGTCGAGCCGAGAACCGAATGCCCCGTGAAGCTCAAAATTATACCTGATGGGCAGATTGCGCCATTTAGTCAACAACCCAGTCGTCATCCACCTACAGAGTGTGCAGCCATACAGAAGCAAGTCGAGAGCTGGTTAGAAGAAGGCATCGTCCGAAAATCAACATCCAACTTCGCTAGCAGAGTCGTCGTAGTCCGAAAAAAAGATGCTACATACAGAATCTGTGTTGATTTCCGCCAACTTAATAGCATGGTATTAAAGGACTGCTTCCCCGTACCTGTGATGGACGACGTACTTGAAAAGCTGCAGGCTGCAAAGATGTTTGTCGTAATGGACTTAGAAAACAGTTTTTTCCATGTTCCAATAGAAGAGTCAAGCCAAAAATTCACTGCGTTCATAACGAAAGAGGGCCTGTTTGAATTTACGAGAGCGCCGTTTGGATACTGCAACTCGCCAGCTGTTTTTATGCGATTCATCAATTGCGTGTTTCAAGATCTTATTCACAAAGACGTTCTACAGCTATATATGGATGACATTATTATATACGGTCAGCAGGAGGATGAATGTATGTTCAAGCTTAGATTGGTGCTGGCAGAGGCTGCTAAATATGATCTGCGCATAAAATGGAAGAAATGTCATTTTCTGCAAACCAGAATTAATTTTTTGGGTCACGTCGTTGAAGGTGGCAAAATATGGCCTGGAGGTGAAAAGATTGCAGCTGTCAAACACTTTGCGCTGCCAACGAATGTCAAGGCAGTACAGTCGTTTTTGGGCTTAACAGGATTTTTTAGAAAATTTATAAAAGATTATGCTCACATCGCTCGCCCGCTCACAAACTTGTTGAAGAAGGACTCAGTTTTTGCAATGGAAGCAGCGGAGGTAAACGCAATCAAACAGTTGAAAGATGCCTTATCCCAGGAACCTGTGTTACGCATTTACTGCAGAGATGCACCTACAGAGTTGCATACGGATGCTTCAAAAGATGGTTTCGGGGCGACACTGCTGCAAAAATTCGATGGTGAACTTCACCCTGTATTTTATTGGAGTAAAAAGACGACACCAAGTGAATCGGAGCGCCATAGCTATATTTTGGAGGTGAAAGCTGCTTATCTTGCCATGGAAAAATTTAGATATTATCTTCTTGGCATAAAATTTAAGTTGCTGACGGATAATGCAGCGTTTTCGCAAACTGTGGGAAAGAAAAATATTCCTCGTGAAGTGGCAGAGTGGATACTCTACATGGAAGACTTCAATTTCAAGATAGAGCACAGATCTGGAGAACGTATGAAACATGTTGATTGTTTGAGCCGGTACGCATATAATGTCTACACCATAGCATCCGAGATGTCTGCAAGGTTGAAGGTCGCTCAGGAAAAGGATTCAGGCATGAAAGCTATTCGCGAAATACTCAAGTCGCGCCCTTATGATGGATTTAAAATGAAAGGAGGTATTTTGTACAAGACAGTCGATGGAAATGATCTCTTTGCTGTACCTAAGTTGATGGAACACGAAGTGATTAATGAGGCTCATGCTGTTGGTCATTTTGCTGTACAAAAGACAATTCATGAAATACAGCAGCAGTTTTGGATTCCACATTTGGAGTATAAAGTGGCTCAGGTTATTAATGCCTGCATACCTTGCATAATAACCAACAAGAAGCTGGGCAAACAGGATGGTTACCTCAACTGTATCGAGAAAGGAGATAAACCGTTGCATACGCTTCACCTAGATCATTTGGGGCCAATGGATTCAACAGCCAAACAATACAAATTTATCCTTGCCGTTGTTGATGGATTTTCTAAGTTCGTGTGGCTGTACGCAGTGAAGTCAACTGGATCTGAAGAGGTTTTGAAGAAACTACAAGAATGGGCAACTACTTTTGGGAACCCGTGCCGAATGATAACTGACAGAGGAGCAGCATTCACGTCAGCTTCGTTTAAAGAATACGCCGAATCGAATGGAGTTGAACATGTCCTTACCACTACTGGCGTTCCTCGAGGTAATGGACAAGTCGAGCGAATTAACCGGTCCATTTTGTCAATAGTCTCCAAATTGTCTGCCGAAGATTCAACGAAATGGTACAAGTTTGTACCCCAGGTCCAAAGAGCTATCAATTCGCATGTTAATTGTACAACCAAAAAATCGCCGTTTGAGTTGATGTTTGGAGTACGAATTCAAAATAAAATAAGCGACAAGCTGACATCACTGCTGGAAGAAGAGCTCGTGATAGACTTCCAAGATAAAAGAGATGAACTGCGTCAAGCGGCCAAAATGAATATTCAGAAGGCACAAGAAGTCTATAAAAAACAGTATGACAAAAAGCGTAAACAGGAATATGGATACAAAGAAGGTGACTTAGTTGCTGTGAAGCGAACACAATTCCTTGCTGGGAAGAAATTAGCCAGTAATTACCTTGGTCCATATGAGGTAATTAAAGTAAAAGGCAATGGGCGTTTTGAAATCAGAAAAGCTGCTCAGACAGAGGGGCCCAATATTACTAATACAAGTTCGGACAATATGAAGCTGTGGAAGTATGTCGGATACAACGATGATTGCCTGTCGTCTGGGACAGACGATGCTTATCAGGATGGCCGAATGTGAAGTATGGCACTACTGGTTGCTGGCAACGAGTGGCAACGCGAGCTTAGTGAAAGGATATGGCAGCACTGATAATGAAAGCAAGATCGACGAGAAGGCAGTTGGTGCGTCGGCGTTGATAGGAACAGTTGTCCTCTAATCGTGTTGATCATTAATGTGTTTATTTCATCATTATTCCGTTTATATCATCATTACTTCATTATATATTCTTTTTATATTTCATATCAATAAACTACTATTGTTACATATATACATATATATACATATGAATATTCATCTAATTTATTTTCTTTGATACATTCCATTAATCTGACAACATCTATGTATGTGCTGATTTTTTTATTATATACAGCCAGTTCCGTATACATTTCTTTAAATATTCTTAAACATCTTCTTTAATTGCCATATACACTTGAACTATTGCCTTCCAGTCGTTGTTAGCATTGGCCATAAGTCGAATCTTGTAATCGCCTGTCGGCAATGGCAAGAACCTTTCAAATTCTTTTTGGTACACCAAATTACGTACAAGGAAATTCTGCAAGTTTTTGAGCCATTAGACTTTATATGTATTTTAGTTATTCTCTTGCTTACTTACCTCAAAGGGACAGGAATGGTTAATATTGGATTGTATGCTCAATGCATCGAAGAATATTCTTTCAAAAGATAGTTTTTTTATTCATATTAGCCATTAATCTACAAAAATCGAATGTAGTATTGAACATAAATGGACGATATCCATTAAATTTTCGCCACAGACTAAGATTCACCTGCAATTTGGAAGTCTTTAAATAAGTATTCTTTAAAATGGTTTATGTATGTCACATACCTTCCCAGCTTTTAAGGGTGCTTTCAACAATACTGCATGCACGTTTAGTCCAACAATTCCACGACCCAAAACTTTAAGATTACAAATCTTGAATTGGACATAGGATGCATCTAAAGCCTCGCATTCAATGTTTGTAAAACGAGAGCATTCGGACTCTAGTGATCCACAGATCAGCAGTAAAATAGCCAATATATTCTTCATAATCCACTGTCGAACTAAATGTAAAGCTAAATTTATAGAATGATTGTCACTTACCAATGACCAAATACCAATATCCAACTAATGAATCAAACAAGCCATTAAATATGTAACCGGACTGTGACAAGAAGAACAATTAGATGTTCATTAAAATATCACATGTAAAATATACAAGAGACGGAAAATAGAACAATTTAACATAAAAGTTGTTATCCCAAGAAGGAAATAAATTAGCTAACTTCACTTCTGAATATTCCTATGCAACCTAATTCCAAATTATGACTGCCAAAGTATTGGAGAAATAAAGACATACCAATATCAATTTTACCACTCAATTAAAGTTCGCAAATATTATGCATAAAATTTACATAATATTAATGAGTTAAAGCCCATAGTGACAAATACGCTATAAAAGTTAAATTGAAGTAGTTTAAATTAATAAAATACAAATAAATGAAGTTTCTTTTTATTTAATATTTTCAAAAATATTTCAAAAATATAAAATTAAATTTATTGAAAACCAAAACCAGAACCACAACCTGAAACCTGAAACCTGAAACCTTAAAATAATTCAGAAAATTCATTAAGATTGCATCAAATCTTCTTTCACCGAAAAGTTTACGTAAACTGTTGCTTTACATTCGTTGTCGGTATAAGCCTTCAGACGAACTTGATATTCGCCAGTTGGTAATGGTAAATACTTTAATTGCTCTTCCTTGAGAACCCAATCACGTACATAGAGTTCTTTCTGCAATAGAAATTTTGTTAAAATTTGTTGAAAACCTTTGAATTTATAGCTTACGTCATATGGACACGTCTGATTGATATTTGAATATTTGAGAAACGCTCGGTAAATTATTCTATGAAATGTTAATGTCGAATTTGTGCATGCCATAGCTTTACAGAAATCAAGGGACGAATTGAAAATAAATGGACGAAATTCACTATATTTCTTCCAAAGACTGAGATTTACCTGTAATATACAAAAATAAAACTCAAAGTAGTATAGTACTCGTATAGTAATATATTTAATATTCACCTTAGCATTATTGAAAGGTCCTGTTAACAGTTTCGCATCGATGGTCAAAGCAATAATGCCACGTCCAATAACCTTAAGTTTGCATTGGGCAAAGGAAACATAGGATTTATCTAGCACATTACATTTAATGTTTGTAAAACGATATCTTCTCTCCGGTATAACTATGCCACATAGCAATAATATTATTAAAAGTGCTCGCATAGTCAGGCCAACAGCAAAACTAATAACTAATACTAAGAATGTTGTTTATGGGATTTTATATGAATTTGGAAAATTTACATTAAACATTATTAATAGTCAGATAGCTCATTTAATGTATTTACGGACTAATGACTAAATATGACGTAAACAGATTGATATACTTAATTTTCATAATTATAGCTGTTACCTATAGGGTTAGAAGATTATTATAACTTTGTGCCTCCAGGAAATGTATTTAACAAGCAAAGGAAGGAAATTCAGACCCTATAAAGTAGACATATTCTTGATCAGCGTTCACAGTTTAGTATAGCCTTATAAGCACCTATGAATACCTTATGAACTCCTAAATCTCAGAGGCTATAAGAGATAGAGTTACAACTTAATATATTTCTAAAGGACTTGTTATGTTTTCACGCAGACCAAGTTTATTTTAATATACCAGATTGTCAGCTAAAGGAAGTAAGACCCGTAGTAAGTAGGAGTTCTTTCCATAAGTACAAAAGTATTTTTTAAATAAATTTTACAATTTTTATCTGATCGAAACTAAATTTCTTGGAATCATAAATACAGCATTTTAAAGATTTGAAGTCCAAAGTAACAAACAATTACAAATTAATTTGTTACCTGCTTACAAATGTTTTTTCAAATATTTTTTGAGATATTATATAATAGAAAATGTAAACCAAAACCAGAAACGCAACCGAAACTCTCAAAATATTTGCTTAAATGCATTATGATTGCATCAAATCTTCTTTTACCGAAAAGTTTATGTAAACTATTGCTTTACATTCGTTGTCGGTGAATGCCATCACTTTAATTTGATATTCACCAGATGGTAATGGTAAGAGCTTTAATTGCTCTTCTTTAAGAACCCAATTACGTATGTAGATTTCTTTCTGCAATAGATTTCATAATTGTGGGATGTTAAATTTGTTTGAATTGATAACTTACATCATACGGGCACGTTTGATTTAGGTTTGAATATTTGAGAACAGCTCGGTAAATGATTCTATGAAATGATAATGTCGAATTCGTGCATGCCATAGCTTTACAGAAATCAAGGGACGAATTGAAAATAAATGGACGAAATTCACTGTATTTACGCCAAAGGCTGAGATTAACCTGAAATTAAACGAAATAAAATTTAAAGTAGTATAGTATAGTACAAAATAATAGTCACCTTAGCATTATAGAAAGGTCCTTTTAAAAGCTTCGCTTCCACGGTTAAAGCAATTATTCCACGACCAACAACTTTAAGTTTGCACTGTGCAAAGGAGGTATATGATTTATCTAGCACATTACATTTAATGTTGGTAAAACGATATCTTCTCTCCGGTAATACGAATCCGGAGAGTAATAATGTTATTAAGAGAACTCGCATTGTCAGGCCAACAGCAAAACAAATAACTAAAACTAAGAAGTTTGTCGAGGGGATTTTATATGAATTTCATTCATTAATGCATAAACATTATTAATAGTCAAATGGCTTAATATCTTTCCGCCATGATGACCAGATATGAAGTAGACCGGAAGGTATACTTTATTTAAATATATAATTTTATTATTATACTACCATTTATTTGAACAAAAATAGCTTTAACTTATAAACACAAAGATAAATTGAGCAAAAAAGATAAGCAGGAACAAGAATAATTTCGTTTTTATTTTCTTGCTTTACTTTAAGACAGCAATAAACTTTCTTTAACCAAAAAATTGGCATACAATATAGCTTTACATTTGTTGTCGGTAAAACCCTTTAATTTAAGTTGATATTCTCCCGACGGTAGCGGCAAGAATTTCAATTGCTCATCCTGTAGGACCCAATTACTTATGACAATTTCTTTCTGAAAATACATTCATTATTGCAATAAGGATAATTAATTATTTTAACTTACTTCAAAGGGACAAGTATGATTCAAATTTGAATACTTCTTCAAAGCTCTGTAAATGATTCTTTGAAATGTCATTGTCGAATTCGTGCATGCCGCAGCCTTGCAATAATCCAGCGTCGCATTATATAAAAATGGATGGAATCCATTATATTTACGCCAAAGACTGAGATTTACCTGTGAAAATAAACCAATCATAACAAAAATACATCACAAACACATTTATACCACACCTTAGAATTATAAAAGGGTCCTTTTAAAAGATTTGCATGCACATTTAAAGCAATAATTCCACGACCAAGAACTTTTAGATTGCATTTTGAAAAGGACACGTAGGATTCGTCTATAACCTCACACTTTAAGTTGGTAAAACGAGTTGTTCTCTCTGATAAAGCAACGGAGGACAAAACTAGGATGAGGAATGATGTCCACATTGTTATAGCGATAGACGAACAAAAACTACAAATCGTTGAATACTTTTACAAATAATTCATTGGGGCTTTTATATAGATTTAGACTATAAAAATCATAATGGCATCAAGTAAGTAATTGTCAAAATAATTATTCAATCTTTTTCCGCACGAGCGAGTCAATTCGTTTAATTTACTCAAACAATTCATTTTGTTATCTATTGTAATATGTAATTAAAAAGTACTTAATATACAGCCGATTAAAGCTATGTTCTTTTATAATAAATATAATTATTTAACTAAAAATATGTTTTTTTATGGTGACTTTTTAGTTATATAAAAAACAAGTAAGAAAGTTACAGTCGAGTGTGCTCGACTGTGAGATACCCGCTACCCACTTTTAATAAAGGCAAAATATTGCGGTATAATTTTCAAAATATACCGAAAATACTAAAAATACTAAAAATATACCAAATGGTATGTTTGGTATATCGATATAGTACACCATTCAAAATATAGACGGCACAATATACCAAATTGTCAGCCAAAGCAACTAAGACCCCTAGTAAGTAGGCGTGTTTGCCCATACAAAAGTATTTCTTTAATAACTTCCACAATTTGTATCTGATCGCAATCAAATTTTCAGGAATCATAAATACTATAGTTATTATTGTATACACCATTCAAATTCGCAGCTCTAGCTTTACGGTTGTTATTTAATTTTTTTGATATGCTGGGGCGGAAGTGGGCGTGGCAAAAATTTAAAACAAACTTGATCTGCGTGCAAACATAACAAATGCTGTCGAAAAAAATTATAGCTCTATCTCGTATAGTCTCTGAGATCTAGGTGTTCATACGGACAGACGGACGGACGGACAGACGGACAGACGGACATGGCTATATCGTCTCGGCTGTTGACGCTGATCAAGAATATATATACTTTATAGGGTCGGAGATGCCTCCTTCTACCTGTTACATACATTTCCTGCCGGCACAAAGTTATAATACCCTTCTACCCTATGGGTAGCGGGTTTAAAAATTATTATCGTGGGGATTTTATACGAGTTTGGAAAATTTCATTCATTAATGCATAAACATTATTAATAGTCAAATGGCTCATTTAATATCTTTCCGCCTTGATGACCAGATATGATATATATATATTATTATATTATTATTTATTTAAACAAAATAGCTTTAACTTATAAACACAAAGAGAAATTGAGCAAAAAAGATAAGCAGATACAAGAATGATTTCTGTTTTATTTTCTTGCTTTACTTTAAGATAGCAATAAACTTTCTTTAACCAAAAAGTTGGCATACAATATAGCTTTACATTCATTGTCGGTAAAAGCCTTTAATTTAAGTTGATATTCTCCCGACGGTAGCGGCAAGAATTTCAATTGCTCCTCCTGCAAAACCCAATTATTTACGACAATTTCTTTCTGAAAATACATTCATTAATTGCGATGCTCTTATGATGTTATTCATTATTTTAACTTACTTCAAAGGGACAAGTATGATTTAAATTTGAATACTTCTTCAAAGCTCTGTAAATGATTCTTTGAAATGTCATTGTCGAATTCGTGCATGCCGCAGCCTTGCAATAATTCAGCGTCGCATTGTATAAAAATGGATGGAATACATTATATTTACGCCAAAGACTGAGATTTACCTGTAAAAATAAATCAGTCATAACTAAAACACATCAGAAATACATTCATAACAGACCTTAGAATTATAGAAGGGTCCCTTTAGCAGATTCGCATGCACATTCAAAGCAATAATTCCACGACCAACAACCTTTAGATTGCATTTTGAAAAGGACACATAGGATTCGTCTATAACCTCACACTTTAAGTTGGTAAAACGAGTTGTTCTCTCTGATAAAACAACGGAGGACAAAAGTAGGATGAGTAATGATGTCCTCATTGTCAGACCGATAGACAACAAAAAACACAAATCGTTGAATACGTTTACAAAATTTAAATTCATTGGGGCTTTTATATAGATTTAGACAATAAAAATCATAATGACACCAACTAAGTAATTATTAAAATAATTATTCAATCTTTTTCCGCACGAACGAGTCAATTCGTTTAATTTGGAGTGTTTTTCAAACTCAAACAATTAATTTTGTTATCTATTGTAATATGTAATTAAAATGTACTTAATATATATAATATAATAGTATGTATATTTCATTTATTTCTTATTTTTACAAACGATTAAAGTGATATTCTTTTATAATAAATATAATTATTTAACTAAAAATATGTTTTTTTATGGTGACTGTTTAGTTATATAAAAAAAATTATAGTTTCAATAGATACAAATGCAAAATATATAAAAAATGTTATTAAACAAAGTAAACAAAACATCACTGGATCTTTATCCCAAAATTTGATAATTTAACATAGTATTTCGTACCATTAGGTCTCTAAATACGTAAAATATACATTGCAAACTCTGAAAATGTGTTGCCTACTTTTGTGCGGATAAAAAATTTTATTTTTTTTATTAAAATAATAACGATGCACTGTTACCTAACTGGGCAACTTAAACAAATCAGTAGTAATAAACAGAAAAGTAATTATGTAGCAGCACATAATAAATATAAAGTAAATAAAGATTGTATAAATTGAACCTAAGGATATACGAGAAATGTATGGATAAAAAAAAAAGAATACTCGAAAATTCCAAAGGCATTATACAGGCAATTCTATACATATTTAAAGAAATAAATTAAGATGGTTTTCAATTAAAATTTATTTTTTTATTCCTTTTCATTAAATTTTCAACTCTTTCAAAATTTACATAAACTTTTGCTCTCAAAATATTATCGGAATATGCAAACAACTGAATCTGGTATTCTCCTGACGGAATTGGTATGAATTTTAGAAACTCTTCTTTGAACACCATATTTCGCACATATATTTCATCCTAAAATAACGTAAATTAATTTAAAATTATATATTCAACAATATTATATACTCACGTCATACGGACAAGAATGATTAATATTTGAGTTTGGCGCTACAGCATCGTGAAATACTTTTTCAAATGACAATTTGTATTTAGATGTCGAGACAAGCTTACAGAAATCAAACGTGGTATTAAACATGAAGGGCCGAAAACCATTATACTTCCGCCAAAGACCAAGATTTACCTGTAATATGAAAACTAGTTAGTTACTAAATATTTTATTATTTTTTTAAGTCAACACACTTTTCCATTAGTAATTGGATCTTTCAAAAGAACTGCCTGAATAGTTAATGAAATGAGTCCACGGCCCAGCACTTTAAGATGGCATTGCCTAAATGTAACATATAAGGGCGACGTTTCCACACACTTGACGTTCGTATAGCGAGTTACATTTTCAGAGAATCGATCAACAGATAACACAGATAACACAGACAGCAGCAAAAGCGAGAATGACATCCACATTTTGAGTTCGAAAACTCAAACTGAAATGTTGAATGGTTTGAAAGCAACTTTCAAACTGAGTAATCTTGATATGTATTACTTCAACTGTATTCGTATCATTAACTTACTGATCTTTATCTCAATTATTGAGCAGTGAATTGAAACCACTTTTACACACGAGTAATAAGTGAATAAATAAAGTCGAGTGTTCTCGACTGTGAAATACCTACTAAACATTAGTAATTAAGTCAAAAGAGTGCCTACATTTTGTTAAAATGTATATAATAAATATACCGAAACATATTACAAATATATGAAATTAATATGTCAAGAAATTCTCAATAAACCGAATTAAAATACAGAGAAATTCTCAAATATACAACATTAATATACCAAGGAATTCTCAAATATACCAAATTAATATACCAAGAAATATACAAATATATTTTTAGCTCAACCATTTAAGCCCTAACTTCTAAGTTTTTATAAATTTTAAGTCGTTTACTTGAACAGACAGACATACTATATGTATATCTTCTCGGCTGTTGATGTTATAATCTTAACCCATCATTACATAACATATAACAAATAGTTTTTTAATATCTTTATTCCTGGTATTTACATTTCAGCCAAAAAAACAAATTAACATTTAAATATAGTATAATTTTATGTAATATCATTACATTAAGATCTTTCATAAAATGTGCATAATTTATAGACACTTAAATATAATATTCTGAATATTACAAATATATTTCTTGTTTTACCTATCGATAATGGGTATACAAATAAGCTATAACTGCGCAATTTGACATCTAAATCGTTTTTATATTATTAAATTCTACAAGAGTTCGCAATTCAATGTATTTAAATATCATTACTACAATGAATATTCAGATTTTAAAAACCGAAATAAAATTTGTCATGAACAAAACTCAAATGAAAAGTTCTTTAAAATATGCGCCAGTTGAATAGAGATTCTATTTGTGTGAAGTATTCAGAACATCTTGCAGTTGAAGTTCTGAATATTGTTTTGCATTTGGACAAAGTCAAAGTTTTTCGGCCAACAGCAGTTGATTAGGGATTCTTGAATTTGCATTTGCTTATGCAAATCGTACAACGGAAACGGAAAGAGAAACAAAATCTGTTCTGAGGCAATCAAAATTATGCTTCTACATTATAAAGCATCGCTTTTGACCAGCATTTTTTTTTCCTTTTGCTGGGTAACCAACAAATTAATTTTGACTAATTAGTCGCATGAATTTTCGTGGCGCAGCTTTCGAAAACCGCACTCATTGGCATAGCCTGTCAGTCATTTACATAAATTCGTGAATAATGTGTAAGCAAAGAAAGAGAGGGAAATAAAAGGTCTCGGGGCATGTAAAAATAAATTTGCAGTGCGTCTAATTATGACTGAGATTGAGTGCCAAAAACTTTTTTGACAGCAAAGCAAAAATAATGAGCGAGAGATCTGAAAACAAGCTTAGGGACAACACCTTTTCGGAAAATCGCTTCGTAGTGCAACGCTTGTGAGTGTATTAAGGAAATGTCAGAAACTCAATCAAAAACTTTGTCTAAGCTGTGGTAAACTTGTTGCCAGCAGCTGTGTGTATATAAGCAGGCAACTTAGTTGCCATTATTAACAAGTTTTCGTTATGCAAATGAGCTTCGAACATCAACAGCAACATGGAAGATGCAAAAGTAAAAAGAGCAACGAAAAAAATAAGGGAAAATAGTTCAAAGAATCTTTTTTGTTAGTTGAACAAACGATCAGATGCTATATAAATGATATTCTAGATATTTATTTTATTTCATTATTAATGATTTTCCTTTATTTCAACACTTGACAGCGGTTTCGGTTAAAAATGCATAACTCAATGAAATTGATGAATGTTTAAGTGACAAGCGTCAGTTGGTGTTGCCATTTCCTATTGTTTGCCTAACAAATGATTTGTGGGCCTCAGAACTCGAGCCCAAGCCCAAGCCCAAACCCAAACCCAAATGCAACTCAATCTCAATCAATTTGGAGAACTGAAATAGCGACGGCAAAGCTGAAACCCAAGAGATTATGCTTGTGCTTGACTTTCATAACTTTGCCGCAATTACAGAGCCCTAATGCTTCATAGTCTCGACCCCGTGACCTTTAAAGCAGCCGCCCATTGATTTTGTCAATGGCAAAAGAAGAAAGCCCCAATGCCTTGTCATAAATCAATCCGAGCGCAAATTTTTCGCCAAAGCATTAAAAGCATTACAAAAAGCGCAATTTTTTCTGTTCTGGGTTTTTTGTTGTTGCTTTCCTTGGCAGTCCGCCGCGACTCCAGGCTCTCAACCGCCATGCTGTCATGTCTTTGTCATGTTGAACAAAAGCAGTTGCCAGTGGCTATGGCAGCAGTGGCCATGTTACGTATACGCCCAGTAGAACACACATGCAAAGGACATCATGGGCAAATGAATGAATGAATGAATGAATGCCAAACCCAAGGCAATCTTTTGTCTGCTTGTGTGTGTTGTTGTCTAGCTGATTCTACTTGGAGGAATACTTATATGTGGATTTTGCATGTTCGCTTTAAGCTTTCTGCTTGGCATTTGATTGTTTTCCATGTCGGCAGCAACGCCTGCAAAAGCCTTCGTAACTAAGTAAATATATTTATCTTGGCTCATTTATATGCATTCAGCCAGCCAGAGGGCACAACGAATAGACTTCTACTAATACATATACGCAAACACACACACATCTCTAACGTATATTTGATAAACTTTATCAAAACGTATCGTTATCGTTATTCGCTTTATTTCGTTGTAGGTCAACAAATGTGTCGACTAAGCAGTTCTTGATTCGCTCTGTTCTTTGTTCTTTTCTCTTAAAGCCCAGCTCTTAAGTTTGTGTTCCACAATTTGTGGCATGCAACACGTACGTACCACAAGCCCCCATTTCGGTTTCACTCGACAACCGAAAACAAGTTTGACAGCTTTTCGAGCTCATTTCACATGCAAAAGAATCCCACGTAACAAGAATTCTTGGTTGCCAGCTTCTTCTTGGTGTAAAGTTCATTGCCACAAGTTGTGGCAAACAGCAACAGCAATGAAAGTGAAGATGCAGATATGAATGCAGTTGCCAAACAGGTCGATACTCAAAGCAGCATTTGGCATAGTTTTGCATTAAAATAAAATTCCAGAATATCACATAAAAGTCTACAACATTCAGCAGAGATAGAGAAAGAGAGAAAGGGAAAAAATGGTAATATTAATATGTATTTAGAGATGGAGAAAGAGATAAAAGGAAGGAAAATGGTAATAGTTATGTTCTGCATAGCTTTTGAATGTTTGACTGCTGCTCATGAGGGAAATAAAACACTAAAGCATTGACATTTTGAAGTGCTCTCAATGCACATGAACGCACATGAATTATTTTCAGCTAAACAAAACGACAATATCGTTGCATGGATCTGCGGTTACGCGATGAGGGGAATTGGCGGAAAACACCAGCGAAAAATACATCAGCAAAATGAAAATGAAAATACAAATGCAAATGCAAATGTCTAATGGATTTGTTGTCATTTGAAACCGACAATTCTGACCACGAGAGCGGAAAACATGAGCAATCATTTTGCATCATGTTTAATTTAGCGATATTAAGTGCATAAATTTTTTAAGGATTGCACCACAAATATTACAAATTAAACGTATTTCAATTAGCGTGTTTGGATTCAAATCAATAGTCTACAAACTATTTCCATGAGTTATTTATTGTTAAACAATTGAGCAATCAGTGTTACTGCATAATTCTCTTATTATGGGAATTGCCTATATCAATTTACATTTTCCACATTTTTTGGCCTCCATTGGCATCCATTTTGCTCGCAGTCGGAGGTCGCTCAATGTTCCGTATTATGTCCTGGATTCATTGGCTCCCTTCTACAGGATGTGTATTGTCAAATTGTTGTTCTCGATATTCATATGCACATATATTTACTACGAATATCAAATAATTCATATTGTATTCAATTTATGCCTCAACTTATGCTACAATGGCTACGAACCTTCTTTTATGTTTAATATCACATGCAATTATTGCAAACTTGTTGCCAAAGGCCATAACAAACTGTCAATTGAGAACTTTTTCAACTGCCCAAAAACAATTCAACTTTCATCCTTCCATCAATGATGCAAAATAATAATTTAAGATTTATTTTAATTAACTTTGAGAAGATTTAATTGTACAGAATATGAAATTTTCAGGAAGAGCTTCTCAATTTATTTTCGCATGCACACAAGCATGTATTAAATGTAATCAATTTTGTTTGGATTACAAAAATAATAGAGCTAGGAAGACATTATTAAAACGAATGTATAAATAATAATTGAAAATAACTCAAGAGAACTTATTTTTCTTTATGGGATTCTTTGTACGATAATCTCTTTATATACATAACATATGAGATGAATTTAAATAGAATTAAATAGATAGATAGTAATGTAAAATATGCAATCGGGATTGCACCTTCTATGTATAAATAAAAGTTCGAAGTAATATATTAAATTTAAATCGATCTAATATATATATTAAGAGGCTACAAAGGCAAAGAAATTCAGATTGCAAGGATGGCACTTTCTATTCTTAAGTAAAAGGTCACTTTAAATTACCTAATAACAAAAATTAATCACAACTATTTTACCCTTTAATAATTAACCTAATCTCTAGGCAAAGGCTACAAACTTAAAACAAGTAAATCAAAACAGCTTATCGAAATTTATACTACAACCTAGCTCTGATTATTTATAATTTTATATGCGTGCACAATTTTACGTTTTAACCTATTGATACCACAAATTGATACATATTACCATATTAAAATACTCAAAATAAATCAATAAAAAATCTGTAATTGTTGTACTACTATAAAAATGATCATTCAGGCAAAACAACACAACATTTATTATATTTAATGTTAGTCGAAGTCTAGGACTGTCAACAATGTGGAATCTTTTCATATTTCTACTACTTGTGGAATTCTCAGCAAGTGTCACACGATTTACAAACATCAATTGCGAGGTCTTAGAAGCATCAAAAACATCATTTAAGGAGTGCGAACTTAAGGTTTTGGGCCGCGGTAAAATCGGCTTGAATCTTCATATGGAACTTAATTTCACAAATACTACAATAGTTAAAGTAAGTTCAATTATTATAATTAAATATTATGCTAATCATTTTACATGTTTTGCACAGGAAAATATCAGTTTGTTTCGTAGATTTAGCGGATTTCGTCCGTTTATGTTCAACAAAACTATTGATTTTTGCAAGTTTATGGCTAACTCAAATAGTAAGCTGTCCTTTGAGAAACTTGTACTTGACTCAATTAGTCAATTCTCGAATCTAAATCACTCTTGCCCATATACGGTAAGTCAGTTGATATATTTTAATATTTATTTAAGAACATTTTCTTGATTTCCAGAAAGATATAATCATTCGAAATATGTTATTTAAAGAGGAGTTTGTCGAATTTTTACCACTTCCCTCTGGCGAGTATAGATTTCAGTTCATGACACAAATGGATAACATTTGGATAAACCGAATAACTGCTCAAATGTCACATAATGAAAAACTTACTGTAAGCAAATAACTTGAATACTATAAATAAGTAAAGACGCTACAATTAAGTTTGTAGCACTATAAGATTCCTGCAAGACATTTTTTTGTACTCGGAATTGTTTCAGAATTTACGTTTAGAGGTATGTATATAAAATTCGTATAATTTTGGTTATGTGTACTTAAAAATAGTAAGAAGGATACAATTAATCCATAGAATATATATTTAAAATATACCATAAGGTGCAAGATATACCAGATTTTCAGCCAACACAACTTTGCAGTAAACATTTTTGCTATACAAAAGAATTTGTTAAATAATTTATACAATTTTGATCTAATCGCATTCAGGAATCATAAATACTGTAGTCTCTGAGATCCAGTGCTTTACATGAACAGGGCTTGAGGTTTTTACTTCAAACTTTGTAGCCCTGAATATTTTTGAAAATAATACTAATAATGTTTAATGGACCGTGCATTAAATAAATTATTGAGTTAACTAGTCCAAAATCATTCAACAATTGCAAAAACTTTAACATTCCATGTTAGTCGATATGGAGACCTGTGCTCTACTACATAATATGGTCTCCATTTATATTCATACTGCTTGTGAATTTCCATGCAAGTCTCACTAAATTTACTAATATTAAATGTGAAGTTTTTGACAAATCAGTTACCTCATTCAAGGAATGTGAGCTTAAAATTTTGGGTCGCGACATTGTATGAATATTCATATGGTCGTTTTCATCACTAATACTATCAAAAGTGTTAAAGTAAGTAAATATCAGTCTGTGGCGCAGATACAACGGATTTCGTCCATTTATGTTCAACATCACTTACGATTTTTGCCGGTTGATGGCCAACAACAATTTAAAATTATCCTTTGAAAAAATAGGTCTTGATGCAATTAACGAAAATTCAAACATAAATCATTCTTGTCCATATAAGGTGATATTTTAAATCTATTTTATAATTCATTTCAAGCATTTCTGATGGATTTTCAGAATTATATAATCATACGCAATTTAATATTTAAAGAGGAGTTTCTCAAATATTTGCCCTTGCAGGCCATGACAGCATTTAATAACATTTGGATACACCGAATTAGTGTTCAAATGGCAATCAACGAAAAGGTAATCGCAAACAATTAGATTGCATATTAAAAATATAAATGTATATATAAACACAACTATAATTTCAAAATTTTAAAAAATTACCAAAAAAAGGCCAGTACAGATGCAATTTATAGTTGTGTATAGTATAGATGCAATTTATTGTGTCGGAAATTATTTGTTGAACCTCTTATGCGATTGGAATACAATATATGTTAAATAAGCTGCCTATACTTTAAAAATTTTACAAACAGTTGATTTTTATACCCGCTACCCATAGGGTAGAAGGGTATTATAACTTTGTGCCGGCAGGAAATGTATGTAACAGGTAGAACGAGGCATCTCCGACCCTATAAAGTATATATATTCTTGATCAGCGTCAACAGCCGAGACGATCTAGTCATGTCCGTCTGTCCGTCTGTGTCTGTCCGTCTGTCCGTGTGAAACACTGGATCTCAGAGACTATAATAGATAGAGCTATAATTTCGACAGCATATGTTATGTTTGCACGCAGATCAAGATTGTTTCAAATATTTACCACGCCCACTTCCGCCCCGCAAATCCAAAAAATCGAATAACAAGCGTAACTATAGAGCTACAGCTGCGAATTTTGGTATATACAATACCATTGGTATATTTTTAGTATTTTTGTAATATATTCGGTATATTTTAAGAAAAATACTTTTATTCAAAATGGGTAGCGGGTATCTCACAGTCGAGTACACTCGACTGTAGCTTTCTTACTTGTTAATAATGAGAAATGAGTTTAAATGTGCCAAACAGCCAGAGCGATTGATGACCTGTTTATGAACATGTTTCTTAAATTGAAATGCTTTAATGTAATATTAATGAAAGTCAAATAGTAGTTATAATCATATAACATACAATATCTCTAAATTGAATTCAGTTTAACTGTACTTAAAATTCAACCGAAAAAACCATTTGCAAATTCAACTGTTAATCGTTATATGTATTGGATAGTTGTTAGATACCATTCGGAATAGTTGGACAAACTTTCGGAAAGCAATGCGCGATTAACAAACGACGTCCAATTACCCTGTGAGAGTGTAAACGTATTCATCGCATTCTTAATAATATATCCAGCTGAAGTTTATATTACTTTTTTATTATTTATTGGACATGAATGCGTTTAATTTCGAGTTAATGCTTTAAATTAACGTCAGCATATTTCACAATTACAATGGCTACCGACCTTTCATATTTCATACCGCATTCGATTATTGCAATCACGTGACCAAAGGCAATACCAAAGTGTCATGTACTTTACATTTAATGTTAATGTCGATGGTGTTTCTTCTTTAATCGATGGTTACATCCAATAACAACCACATTATTCTTTATTTCCATTTATTAAGAATGAACTAAAGAGCTTAAACCTTAAATTTGATGTGGCAAAAGTGAAATGCAGTTGCACTTGTTTCGTTGCTTTAATAATTGTTTTCGATTCTACTTTAAGTACAAAACTAATCATAATTTATATATAGAGTATATCAGTATAACGTATACTACAAATAAAGAAATTAATAATCCGTAACTGTTTCACAATAATCATAATTTTTTAAGTTCACAACGAGTAATAGCAATTGACATTAATATTCTTTCAAGTTAGTTGAACAATTGTTCTGTTTTCAATTGTACAATGTGCGGTTCGTTTATATTTCTGCTGCTTCCATTTGCAGTTTTCTCCGTAACTGTGAATCGCTTCACGAATATCAAATGTGAATCCTTGGATACATCGCTAGTTGCATATAAAGTATGCGATCTTAAGGTTTTGGGTCGCGGCATTGTTGGCTTAAATATGCACATGGAAATTTACAATACGACCATCAAGAATGTTAAAGTAAGCCCATATAATATATTTAGTTAATCGTTCAACTATTAAATATCTCTTCTCATAGCATAACATCAGTCTTTGGCGTAAATATAGCGGCTATCGACCATTTTTGTACAACTCAACTTTTGATTTCTGCAAGTTTATGGCCAATTCCAATGCCAAATTATCCTTTGAGAAAATTGTGTTGGGAAGTTTAATCGAGAATTCCAATATAAATCATAGTTGTCCCTTTGAGGTGAGTTACTCCATTTATTAAAACAACTTTTGATTAAATGTACTTGATTTCCAGAAAGATTTAATCATACGAAATTTGGTATTGAAAGAGGAGTTTCTCAATTTTCTGCCACTTCCCTCGGGCGAGTATAAAATTCAGATCTTATTGGCATTCTACAATATTTGGGTATCAAAAACAGATGTGCATATATTACGCAAAGAAGACCTTATGAAAAGCAAATAATCTGACATGATTTATCTAATGACAAGCAATTAAAAAGCGCTTAAAAACGAATAAAAGCATATGCAAAATCTGGTGATAAATTCATATTTTATATTTGTTGGAATTCACTACGAATACTGGGACGATGTGGTTGTCATTTCTAATTTTACTGCTGGCTTTTGAGGGACATTCGGCAACCGTCAGTCGATTTACGAACGTTGAGTGCAAGATATTGGACATTGGCTATATTACGTATCCGAAATGTTATCTCAAGTTATTGGGTCGCGATATTGTGGGCTTAAATATTCACTTGAAATTATTGAAACCACCCGTTGAGACGGTCAAAGTAACTATCGTATACTAAATATATAATATATTAAGTTCATATTATTATATTCTTTTCTAAATTTCAGGTTAATCTTAGCCTTTGGCGTAAATTTAGCGGATATCGTCCATTCATGTTCAACATCACTTTTGATTACTGCAAGTATGCCGAGAATCCGACTTTCTCATTTCAGCACATCGTGCTCTCTGCCATCAAGGAAAGCTCAAACATAAATCACACTTGTCCTTATGATGTAAGTATTCATGTTATGTGCATTTAATTTTATTATTTTAATTGTTTACTCTTAGCATGATATTATTGTGCAAAACATGATCTTCAAAGAGGAATATCTGAGGCTATTGCCTTTACCGGCGGGTGAATACCAATTTCAGGTTTTGATAGCCACCTACAACAAGTGGAGAACTATCATCAAAGCAACTGTATTGCATAATGAGAATTTAATGTATAATTAATGATAATGATGACACCTTTGCGGAATTAATGATCTGTAAAATGTGTTACTACAAATATAATATGGGAATTAACATTTTCACTTCTCTCCATAAATTCTACGTAACGGTCTAGGGCCTGATACCATTTTAAAACAAGTTTTATAAAAGCAATAGGTAATATTCTTAAACATACCAACTTAATATAATTGAAAAATTATTAAATATACCGCATATAGTGGCTATATAGATATATTACTATACTCAATATACGCTGATATCAAGTGTTTCATAAGGATAGATGCACAGACATTTGTTAGTAATTAACCATTTACAAAATTATTTTGAAATGTATAAAATAAATGTATAAATAACATAAATTGAATTAGTTGCATAATACTGAAATTCAAGAACTTCACTTTTAAACACGCTCAATTCATATTAACGAAGCAGAAATCGCAAGCATTTCTATTTTTCTAAAATTTGCAACATTCTATGTTGTAGTTATGTGTCGGAGATGCTTTTCTTTTCCAGAGCTTGCACAGCATTAACCGCATCATTACGTTTGCATTTATTGCAGAAGCAACGTGACATTTCAATTGGCCCAAAGGCGGGTCGAAAGTGCGCGCCAGGACTACATAAATCCGCAGCGGATACCAGCCAAGCGCTCCCCTAAGTACAATGGGAAGCCGCACAACACACACACACGCAAGCACACACACACACACACATGTGGCTCGTAAGTCAGCACGTAGAGAAAAAGCTGCGCCGTAAAATGTTGGCAAACTAGCGACGAGGGTAACGCTAAAAAGTGTAAGAAAATCATCAACTAAATGGCTAGCGGGAAGGGGGCAGAGGCGGCATTTGCGGGGCGCGTTCGTGCACATTTCGCTACTTAAAGCCACAAAAGCCACACACGCACACCAGCTCCAACATACACACACACACACCAACACAACAATGAGCGGGCGTCTTTATCACCGCCATTGTTGTTAATTTTGCAAGGCAGGCAACGAAGCTCGAGCTTTGCGCCGGAAACGGAAACTAGCAGCACTTGCCTGTCGCGGCAACGTCGCGGCTAATGTGTCGCTCTCTCTCTCTTCTCTTCATGTGTGTTAGTGTGTGTGTGTGTGACATTTACAGTTGAATTATGAGCGCACATAAATAAAATGTCGTTTGCAATGGCAGCGACAAAATGTCTGCTAAAATTTCCGCTTACGCTGAGGTCGCAAAATTACCTGAACTGCGTCGTTGACACGAAATTGAGAACAGAAAATTTCAAAGCACATACACACACACACACACACACACATACTCACACACAGCGACACACACTCGAGACTTACACATTGACATTTAGAATTCGCATTGAATGACATTAAATAACAGTTAACAACTGTGAACTAGATCATGGCTCAAAAGCCATCAAAGTCGGCGTTAAAAACAGCTCATAGCAAATTGTGTAAAGTTGCTCGACTATGAGAATATCTAATGAGAAAATTGCAAACTTTTTAAAGATTGGTTTCTTCAAAATGTTCACTATAACTAAATAATATCACACATTAAAGTATGATTATTAAATAAAGATTTTTAAACATGAAAAAAGTTCTTCCTGCCGATGCAAAAAACTTTTTGGGTAAAGAGCCTTAGTAAACATTCTGCTTACTATTTTCGTCATTAACCTTTTTAATAAGTTTTTATACTTTAATAAGTTCTAAGCTTAATTTTGTTCAGCGAAATAAGTGAATTAGTTAGTAAGCATTCAGTTATTTACATTTCTTATTAAAGGTCTATTTTATATCTTGCTTAAAATAATTTGATGTAAGCAAGTTGAAATTTTGTTAATATTATTTATTCTTATAGTTCTATTATTTTTATTATTATATAACTTCATACATATTTTTATCATATTTTAAATAGCATTTATTTATCAATTAAGTATATTTTGTATTCTCTTATATCGTTACTTTTAATATTGTTTACTCTATTATTATTATTATTATTCTATAATTATCTTATTCTATCATTTTATTTGAATATATACATATTTATAATCTTAGTTTGCAAACTCTTATATTGTTTATACTGTCAAATATTTTATTTTTATATTTACTTGAATTGAATATTTTCTATACTCAACACCTTTGAGAACTCATCATACCCATCGCAACGCAATTCTAATATTAACAGGGTACAAATAAAATCCGACAGCTTTTGGTTATTCCCATTTGTCTGCTGATGCTTTCGATTCTCGGCGTTAATCCCCTTCCCCATGCAGCTTTGTGGATAGGGCATCGGGTTATATAATATTTATGCGCACTCATGGCATACATATTTAAACTAGCAACGAGCACTTTTGAGACCTTTTTTGAATTGATTTTTGGCCAAATTGTTTTTTGATTTGAATAAAAATTCGCATGCAAATAGCTTCGCAGCCAGACAACAGACAAAAGTGAACAGACAAAGACAATTTGGAGAGGAAAAAGTCGCAAAGCTGCTTAAATATGCGATCGCAAAGTTTAAAGCAAAATGCCACAAAGCAATTTCAAGCAATTGGAAATATGTTTATACACTCGTACACTACATACTTGCATCTCTGCTCTTTTCATCTGCCATGTAATGCAATTGTTTCAGTTTCAGTTTACTTTGCGCTCCTCCTTAGACTCCTCACTCCTCAGACTTCGCTCAAAAAATGAGTGGAAATTCAAGGCGGGGTCACATAGCCAGAATTGGAGCGACAGCAAATGCTGCTCGTATTTATTTATTTCATTCTTTTACTTGCTTTGCTATTTTCAATTTACGTTTACAATAATTCAGCAAACGTGGAAATGGACAGCTATAAATTCGCCAGAATAAACACGCACACACACACGAAGAGACAAAGAGACTGAGAAAGAGAGATGCGAAACAAAACCCAGACGTAAAAGGAAAAACGAGAAAACCAAAGAGTAGAACGATTTATATGGCAACAAACGATTTACTTGCACGACGAATAAATACGTATACGACAGCGTGAACATAACAACGAATTGCAAATACTTTAAGATACGATAAATAAGAGAAAATACTTTAGTTATACATTTTTTTTTATATTTTTATAAAATATTGTTAAATACAAATTTTTTAGTAAATAATTCAGTAAAATATTTTCTGCTTTTTTTTACAATAATGTTTTAGAAGATATTTATATATCTTTTTAGAAAATATTGTCTTAAAATATTGTTAAGTGAAAAAACTGTTCAGTAAATATTTCACTATTATTCATTTCATTTTTTAAAAATTTATTTAATATATAAAAAACATTCTAGAAAATATTTCAGTAAAACATTTTTTTTAATTATTTTTTTTATCTATATATTGTAAAAATAGTACTTTACTTTATCGCCTTTACTTAACCCAACTTACAACTCAAACTGTCAGCAAAAAAATCGACATCACATTGTGTTACATAGCTCTTAACATTTTTGTGTAGCTTTGCTGGCGTTTATCCTCAGGGAACTACAATGTATAAAATGTAAAGTTTTTATTTCTTTACTGAACACATTGAGGGCAATTTATGTTATGCCATTTTCAACTCGAAAGCATAAAATATGCTGGAAATTGAGAGGGTTCCGTTTTTGGGGTCAGTGTAAAACAAATGTCGACAAGTGCAATTATAAAAGGTGGTCAGAGAGCGAAAGCTGGAGGAATGCCAAGCTGGGAGGAGAACCAACAACACGAAGAGGAGTGCGGTTAAATGGATGTAATGCCGTGTAAATGGCAATGCGAATGCGGTCAGCAGCTTCAACTTCCAACTGGAGAATGGAGAATGGATCTAGCTGGGAATGTTTGTGTGTGGGCGTTTGGTTTTTGGGTTCTAGCTGGAGGCGTGGCAATGAAATTGACGCTGATTCGAGCGTGACTCACGCGACATTTTCAAACTGCTCTGGCATTTTCAATGAAATTGATGACTGATTGATTTTTATGGTTGCTGCGAAACAATTAAACGGTAATTAAGCTATTGAATCAACATTGATGAATGTGTCGAAAGATTAAGCTTGCACACTGCTAAATGATTTGTTTGCTATAATAATTTAATTGCTACTCACTCGTTATTCTTTTTTATTGCATTCCACTCGTAATAAGTAATGGATATAAAGAAAGCCATAATTTCGGATATTAGCCATTAATAAACAGAAAGAATTCGTATGAGTTAGTCGATACTTTATATTTTTGCTAGATATTTATTTAATACTCACTGGATACTCGTTACTCTCTACTCGCTACTTTCTACTCTCTACTTTCTAGTTATACGACACTTTATTCGCCATTCTCTAGTAGGTAGTGTAGTAGGACGTGTGCCTACACACACATACATACATATACTTTAACTCGATGCTCTCTCGGCTATCCGAACTCTCTCTCGATATTGGCTCTCTTTATCATGCCTCTCATTCTATTTCACATTCTATGTTATACATAATTAAGCTATACGGTCAGTCTTGATCGAACAGCAGAATAAATCGGACGCTAAAATACAATTAGTGTTGTTTCTTTAACTACCACAATTTCAGAAGTGGGATCGGCTAAAAAAAAAAAATGAACACGTCTACATTTGAAAAATACACTACGACACAATTAAAGAAGTGGCTAACAGCGCTATGTTTGCCCACGACGCGCAACAAGGCAGAATTAATAAAACGATTGCTCGATGTTTCACCAGAGATGTTTGAAGAAGTGCCATCAGGAAGCAACGATTTATTAAATTTGGCCAATATTTTGTCTGGCCAAGAAAACGAATTGCCCAACAACATCGAGCGTCATGATCAGACTCAAAATGTTCCCGAAAATTCTGACCTAGGAGAGAGTATTCGCCAGGATTTGCTAAACACTATTCAAAAGCTGCAAGAAGAATTACGTTTAGTCAAAGAGGAATTGCGAAATTCTCAGAACAACGCAGCTGCACATCAGATGTCTACAACAGAAATAGACAACAACAACAACGGCGCCACACAGTTTTTGCGCGCAGCTGCACAGCGTTCGGCGCCAGAAGTCGCGAATTTGGGCGACAACAACAACAACAACGACAGCAACGGATCGACACAAACAACAACGGCGCCACACACTTACTCGATTTGTGCACAGCTGCACAAAGTGCGGCGTCAGAAGTCGCAAATTTGGGCGGCAGCAACGACAACAACAACAACATCAGTAGTTCTCTATGTCAAATTATGGGCAGCACTGGAAATGTAACGGACAGTACTGTAGAAGAAAAGAATGAACTAAGCGAAGTAAAATGTGGGTCAGCGGTCTCGCTCGCACTCGCAAAGGAAGCTACGCTGGAGTTCGACGGAAAATATTGTGCACGTTTTTGGGTAAACCAACTCAAAAGTGTTGCAGATATGTGTAAACTTGATGAGGACTCGCTTCGCATGCTATTGGCCATAAAGTTAAAAGGAAACGCTCAGCAATGGCTGCATGCAAATTCAACTCGCTTGCGTGAACCTTTTCACAAGCTTTGTGATCAACTGATAATAACATTCGGCACTGTAGCTTCGAAGACAGAACTACGACGAAAGTTTGAGCAACGAAAGTGGCAACAAAATGAGCGTTTTGCAATGTACTTCGAGGAGAAGATCGCCTTATCACAATCCATTACACTGGACAACGATGAGCTTTTGGAACACATTATCGAAGGTATACCGGAGCTGAACTTACGCAACCAGGCGCGCATTCAGAGATTTGGAGATCCAGAGCAGATGCTACAAGCTTTTGCACACATATGTCTTCCGAAATACGATGCGATAGAGGGTACTAAGATGACGGCGGAGAACAACGACAAGTGATGCCACAACTGGAACATAGATTATTAGGCAACAAATGTTAGGAACACAGATTGTTGGGCAACAACTGTTAGGGACATCAACTGTTAGGCAACAACTGTTAGGAACATAGATTATTAGGCAACATCTGTTAGGAGCACAGACTGTTAACGATAACAGAACGAATAATGAAAACAAACTGTTAGGAAATATTTATGCTAAACCACAACTGTTACGAGATTGTTATGCTAAATCACAACTATTAGAGGATCAATTTATTAAGGGCGATAGATTAAATGAAAAAAAAAAAAAACTTTTATGGAATTATTAGAAGAAAATAATTAAGAACAACAAAGATTTATCAAATTAGTAAACTCAGCTTCTACTTCCATGTTTACATGGAAGAAACTTTTCAATGTTTTAATCAGGCAAGAATTAAATAATAAGTAAAAATGTATAAAAATGTTTTACTGTACGAAATAATAGTAAAAGTATTAGTTAAGATTTATTTTTATTCTTTGTAAAGTCAAGATCAGGAGATCTGGTTCGCAGGATGGCCGAGTTGTAGTAGGACGTGTGCCTACACACACATACATACATATACTTTAACTCGATGCTCTCTCGGCTATCCGAACTCTCTCTCGATATTGGCTCTCTTTATCATGCCTCTCATTCTATTTCACATTCTATGTTATACATAATTAAGCTATACGGTCAGTCTTGATCGAACAGCAGAATAAATCGGACGCTAAAATACAATTAGTGTTGTTTCTTTAACTACCACAGTAAGATGGTTATAAAGAAAAACTGAGTATTTAATCTAGAATATAAAAAAAGTATTAGCTCGCTACAATATTTCTGCATTTGCTTGCTATTTTAGTTACTAAATTACAACTCTTTAAATGATTATGTACTTTGCACTCGCTATTCTTTAGTTTCTTTCCACTTACTTTCACTACTTCTTATTCAAAACTCTAAGTTCTCTTCCTATGGCTTTACCCCTTTGCTTTTCCTTGTCACATGCTATTTTTACCAGAGACTAAACACTCGCTGCAATTCACTACACTTCTATTTTTACTCGCTACTTTATTTTCTATTATTTCTTACTTTTACTAATTGCTTTTACTTTTGTTTTTTTTTTTAACTCGCAACTCTTACACTTCTCTCCCTACTTTAATTTATATATTTATATTTTCTCTTACTCGTTTCTTATTCTAGTCTCGTTGCTTGTCCCCCCAGCTGTTTTTTTATTCACTACTTCTTTTTCTTCTACTAATCCATAAACACATCTTTCGGTGGTTATTACTCCTCGTTAACTTTTAAATAACCATAAGAAAATACTTTATGGTAAGCGAACAACTCACGCATATATCGAACGCCCTTAAATTTCATATAAAGTTGAAGCTCTAGTTTTCCCCACTGGCCTGAAATGAATTTATGTCAGTGGCACTTCATTTTAAGCCCACGGAAATACAAAAACCCATGAAGAAGCGTTCTGGTATAAAGTAATCGCAAGCCGACAAGTTTTGTGTCTTGTGCCTGACATTAAATTAATTTGTTGCCTACAAAACTTTCGATGTTCAAATAGTATCCACGAGTGGCAATCGTTGTATCAGACACACACACACACACACACACATACACACAGGCTGCTGCAGTAGCACGGCAAAAAACTTGTTAAAGACGAGAATAACAAGAAAAGTTTTAAATCATTCGCTGAGCGAAGAATAACAACAACTACAACAACAACTTCAACACAACACAACAAACAATGGAAAGATGGCGAAAGTTATGGCCAAAAATTGCACGAAAGGCGTACTCGCAAATATGTATGTATAGATGTATGTATTTGTTTTGTTGGCACTGTGTTTCAGATATCTAGTAGAATTGTTGTGTCTCTGGCTTGTTGTGCAAAGCCTTGAATGTCAGGGACACTCGCTAAATTTGCTGCACAGCTGACTTGCTTAAATCAATAGCGAATTTCGCTTTTGAAGAATATGTTAGAAGTGTATTTTAGTGTTAAAATAATCAAAAATGTACACAGAAAAAGTACGGGATAAATCAAGAAATGGTGGATTTATCTAGATAGTCCCAAATTTACTTAATACAAGTAGGAAAATACTACTTTTAATCAGAACCGAATAATAGATTCTTTGTCGTTTAGTACACGCCAGAGAACTGCAACGAGTATGATTAAATATGAGCGAATACTCATACCCAAATTGCAATCAAATTAAATCAAATCATTTTACTCGAACCGATTTTCGCTCGGCAATCACAATCAAGTACAAGTATGGGCTGCTTCGGCTTGCATCAAACCCTTTGATGCGATTGTTGCTAACGATTCATTGGGTTGAACTGTTGCTAAGTCAGAATTCAAAGGCATTTTTACTCGAGTATAATTGTGTTACTATACGCAATGATATTCCCATGAAATTTTATACAGATGTCTTTAACAGTCTTGCCAACTCAAGAAAAAAAGAACTAACCCGAAATGTGAAGACTGCTAAGCTTAAATTGAACTTTCTCCTTACTTTTAGTTCCGAAAACCGAAAAAAATTCTTTTTGTTTTAATTTTGAATATGTATTTTGACATCTTATTAGTTTTATATAATATAATAAGCATCCATTGTAACTCATTCGAAAATTGTGTTGCTTAAATCTAATGTTTTAGGTGTATTCCGATTTGTTTAGATCATTTTCTTAGTGTACTACTGTGGACAAAAAGTAAGGTGAATTTGTTTGTAAAATGAAAAATCTTTATTTATTCTTCTAAATCAATATCATGCCCTTCAAAGTAATCCCCTCCCGATAAAATACACTTTTTTTCCTATCCTCGAAACATGCCAAATAGTCCCTTTTCGGTATAGCCATCAGTGCCTTCTTCGATTTAGCGTTTATCTCCTCAATCGACTCGAAACGCGTTCCCCGAAGTGGTTTCTTCAGTTTTGGGAATAGTCAGAAGTCACACGGAGCCAAATCAGGCGAATACGGTGGTTGTGGAACGATATGCCTCAAATTTTTGGCGAAATGGTCAAGAAAAACGTGTACAGAAATTGGTCGTTTTTGGTACCAAACGAGATTTGACTTTTCGAAGGCCCAAATGATCTTTCAAAATGGTTTTCGCAGATCTTTCTCATATTCCGATCATATCAGTAAGGTCTCTAATAGTCAACCGACGATTTTTGCCTCCACTTCATTGACGTGTTGGTCATGTGTTAACGTCGATTGTCGTCCGGAGCGCTCCAAGTCATCAGCACGTTCTCGACCCTCTTTGAAGTCTTTGTACAACTTAAAAAACATTTTTTTTGTGACATGGTAGAATCACCAAAGGTCTTCCGCAACATCCTCAAAGTTTCCGCAGCCGAAATTTCATTCAGCAAACAATATGTGATAGCACTTCTCATTCAGACATTGTAAAAAAAGCGTAAATATATTTCTGATAATGACATTCATATGAAATTTGGCCCAGATGTCATCAACAGTCTTGCCAACTTAAGAAAAAAAGAATTAGGCCGAATTGTTAGGCCCGCGAAGTGTAAATTGAAAATTCACCTTACTTTTTGCCCACAGTAGTATGTAACAAGAATAAGCTTTTTCGACAGAATTCATACAAGATCGAATCACTTAATATACTTTATTCAAATTCTGAATACCCAGAAGAAAGGGATCACTAAATTCACAGCTCAAATTTATCTTAAAATTTTTCCAAAACCAAATTTCTAACATTTTAAAGTGCACCTACCTTAAACACATAGATGAAGAATAGTTACTTTTATACATTATTTGTAGCTTAGGACATATTTTAAGATAGAGACAAGCGATAATGTGTGCAACAGAAATAAGAAAACATCTTCAATCCTATAAAGATTCCTGATTCCTTTGCCGATTTCTCTAAAATCTTGAAAAAAGCACACTACAAAAGCCTCTCTTCATCCTGAGAATTAAACAAATTCAATTGCAAGCATCAATTTAAATCGAAAAAAAAATAATAATAGAAAAAACAGTTGCCTTGGCAGCACTTAAGCACACTCTACTGCAGTTAATTTACTTATCTATTGTTGCGCTGCTTCATTAAACAACTACAAACAGATCTCTCTCTCTCTCTCTCTCTCTCTTTCTCCTGTTCTCTTTCTATACTTGTAGCAGCTTCATTAAGCGCTCGACGCTGCAGTCGAGTAAACCAATTTCGAATCGAGTTGCGAAGCCAACGAAATGTGATTAGAGTGCAATGCAGTTGGCTAGTGAAATGAACTTACAGTTACACATCTGTCCATCTCGCACTCTCTGCTCCAAAACTTGAGCGAACTGTCGCATTGACCGGCGCCAACACATAAACCATTTTACGAGCAAATTTTATAAGCAACAAACTGGGCTTGTTAAACGATTTAAGCACCCTCAGCAGCCGGGTCAACACACAGTTGGGGCTGTGACTGTGCGACTGTGACTCGAGCAATATGCTGCGACATGCACTTAAATCAATTTACGTCTGGGAACGTAAAGTTGCCCCAACAGTTTTTTTTTTCCTTTTCTCGTTGAGGCAGTTGCAGTAAAAGTCGCCAGACTCTTAAATCGTGCGCATCGGCAACGAAATGTGCTGTTGGTATTGCTAGCATCGTTGCTACTCGCTGCTCGGCAGTAAATTAAATTTACCCCATAATGGACTACTAACATGCAACGTGCAACATGCCACCAAAAATTGCAGCTGCGCTTCGACTTCAACTTTGCATAGCCAACTTGCATAACAACGAGAGACAAGCAGAGGGAGGGAGCACAGACTTTGTTGTCTTTTGCATTTGCTTGTTAGCTGGCGCACATAAGTAGACTATAGACTATGTTTTGTTTGCTTCACTGCATGGCAGGATGTCCTTTGGTTGCGTCGACTTGCGTTGGGGGTCAGCTGCAAGTCATGGAAATTACCCAGCTTCCTTCGACGTTTGCAGCATTTCACAATCTCAATCACAGACTCAGTTCTGCTTCACGCTGTCTACGTCTTAAAGCTTTCGCTCTCTCTCTGTCTTTTACCCCTTTCTGTCACTCGCTCACTCTCTCTCTCTCTCTCTCTCTCATTGACTTCCCTTCACTTTCTTGCTCTGCTGCATGTCAACTGCTCATAGCTGTCAGCCAGCTTCCTATTGTCCTGCCTGCCACACACTGACTTTTGTGTGCTGCTGTTGTCTGCATTCTGGCTTTCTTCCCTTTATTGTAGTCTATTCAAACGCATGTCCTGCATGTCCGAACATTTTACACATGTTCTGCACACATCCTGCACACAACAGCACTTTTAATTATTTTCATTCTCTAATTCGGGTAACTTGAACCGTTGTTGAACTTAAGCAACATTCTTCAATTTGCTTATGCAATTGATGTTTGCCACATCAGCTGCTGTTCACACGCATTACGCATACGCACCGTTGCACATCGTTATGCTCGCAAAAGATTGATGACGATGGCTTTGATGACTGCTGTTCGCTTTGCTGTTGCAGTTCTCCTTGGCCATCCATCAAGTTGTCGCCCCCCGCCATTAGCTACACAGCAAGTCACTTCTGTTTATGTCGACGCGCTTTAATTTGCTTATCCATTCAATGTTTGCCTTCGCTCTCTCGCTTGGCATGCGGCGCACGTCGTCAGCTGAAAACAATTGCGGCCAAAAACTTGTACGCTCGCAAACTATTTTGATGACAGCCAAAGCAGAAGGCGTCGACGTCGAGCGTATGGCATGGCATTCTAATGCGCTTAAAGCTGTCAAATTTCGCGCCAAGGCCTGGCTTTTTAATTAGAGCTACAAGTTTGAGAAGAGAAAGAGAGAGTGGACTGCGCTGGAGGACTACTTTAAATGTGTGTGCACGCTTTAATGTGTGTCTGGCAGCTGGCAACGAGAAACAGCAAAAGGCAGAGCTCGTTGTAGTCATGTGTATGCGAGTCACGCGGCGTCTTTCAAACTTGGCATTAAATTTCAAATGAAATTGCTGCTGTCTGCAATGCGATACTAGCGAGCAGCATCCCATACACACAGACTGTATCATGTGTTATAAAAAAATCAGCGCCTGGCAGCATTTGTCCATATCACGTATACGCAACGTTGTCACACTGCCGGTAAAACTATCCGAGAGAACGAAGAATAAAACTTGTCAATTTGATATTCGTTTGCCTCCATTTAAAGCGGCTTTAAGCTGCGCACAAATATTGCGTATAAGCCACGAAAAAAAGAAAAACAAACGAACAAAAAATAAACATCAAAAGTTGCCGAGTTAATTCCGAGGCAAACTCATGCATAAATCTGTTTAAAGTCAGCCCGCAAAGGACACATGCTAAAAAGGAACTTTGAACTACATAAATAACGTAGCATATGCAGGATAATAACCTAATGCGTTTGCGATGCTCCCGCACAGTAGCTGTCAAAATAAATACAATAAGAGTGCCCTCTTCTCCTCTTCGGTCCTGTGGCAAGCTAAAATGTTGAACAACAGGCTCATCATCATCAGCAGTATCGTCGTGATGATGCTGGTCGTGCTCGGGACAGCTGCTAAAATGTTTGTCAAGGTGCAAATTCAATAAAAATAAAAGTTGAAAAACGTTGCCGGAGACCCTCTCAACGGTGTCCTCAGCTTTTTGGCATTTCTATACCCGATACCCAAAGGCCAGAAGGGTATTATGATTTTATGAAATCTCTGTCTGGCTGTCTATATGAATCACTGAATCTCAGAGACTATAAGACATCATTTTTATAGACAGCACTTTTTTCACAAGTAGATCAAGTTTGTTTTAGCGCCCATACAATAAAACCTACACTATTTGTAACTATTATAAATTTGGTTCCCATCAGATAAGAAATAAATAAATTATTCAAGACAAACTTTTATATAGCAAAAATAACGGCTACTGCAATCTACTTGTATTTTCTTTGGTAGACAATCTGGTATACTTTGTAGTATATGGTATATTTTTACCGTATTAGTATATCGATATACCAATTATAGTCAATGGTATATTTTCAAAGTATTAGTATATTAATTCTAGCCCACGGAATATTTTATCATATTAGTTTTGTTTGTTTTTAAACTAATACCACACTTTACAATTAGACAATCTAGTATATTTTATATTCTATGGTCTATTTTCAAGTATTAGTATATCAATATACAAATGAAAGCTTTTTGGTAAATATACATATTATATTAATTTGTAATATATAATATTATATTAATTTGATATATTTTTAGAATAATACCACACTGTTTTACATTTATTGAAAATGACAGTATATTCTCTCGATATACCAAGTTTATATATTTTAGTATATTTTGCTAAAGTAATTCGGTATATTCTTAGAATACTGCCACACCGGATTTATTGCAAATGGATAGCGGTTATCTTAAAGTCGAGCAGACTCGACTATAGCTTTCTTACGTGTTGGGGATCTGGTGGAGGGGAAATGTCAACAAAGTTTGACGACCTTATCGAGTCGTTGTCACGCCCCGATGGCCCCAGCCATTGATGATGGGCGTGTCATTTAGTTTGCCTGTTTCCCAAATTATTAAAATTCGCCCTTTGTGTGACATCAAAATAAAAAGTCGCACTGCAGCGCGCTGTGCGCCGTGCGTTGTGCTTCCGCTTCGCTGGCAAAAAGTTTTCATTGGTTCGGCAATATTATGGCAATAACACCAAACCAACCAACACACACACAAACACACGAACATTGCTAACAAATGGCCAAAGTTGTGGGTAGTCAAAGTAATATAAGAAGCAGAAGAAGAACAAGAAGAAGAAGAAGAAGAAGCTGCAGCCAGACACAAGTTTTATCTTTACGCTTGGTCGAAGCTTGCGGCATCCCAAGTCGCAAAACAAAAGCCAAAGCCGAGTCCTGGCAACAAAGTAAATTCCACGGCAATGAAGTGTAAAAATAACAAAAGCTGCTTCTTACTCTGTGCCGTACTCTCGGTCTCTCTCACCTGGCTGGGCACTCATCCTGTACATCCTGTTTATGTGTGTGTGTGTGTGTGTCTGTGTGTCTGTGCCTGCTGTTCGTCCTGCTAGTTGGAATTTAATTTCACAACAATAGCAGCGAAAACAGTTCCCCCGACTCTCGACTTGAGTCGACTCCATTTCTGCCTTCAAATTGACCAAAAACTTTCGGTTTAAATATTTCCTTTTTAAAGCTTTGTCGTTGGCATTGTTTGTCCTTGGCTTTGCCTTTTAACGCACATTAACGTTGGAATGTGTCCTGCGCTGCCACAGCCAGTTCCTTTGGCGGCCATTTCTTATGGCCATTTGCACTTTTTATTGACTCGCCGCGTGACTCTTTTCCGCTTCCCTCCTCGTTCCCTTTTCTCTTTCCCTTTTTAGATTCCCTGTCACGTGTCGCAGCTACATTTTCCCCCAGAGTTTTCCCTTCTATTTGGCTTCTTTTTTTTCTTTCTGGCTTTCGCAATTGCTTTTTACTCTGCTCGCTGTTTGCTCTAATTAGAGATCCTGCGACGTGTGTGTTTGTGTTTGTTTGTTTCCATTTGTATTTGTGTTTTGTGGCAATTAAAATTGCTTGCAATTTGCACGTGCCTCTTTAAATGCAATTAAATTCGTTTAATTAGTTTTAACGACAGCCATTTTGCACTTGAACTTCTCGCTCACTAATCGCCATTTTAATGCTTCAACACTACGCACAATTCTGGGGCCCGAAAAAGGCTTGGCCAGGATTTGCTTATTATTTTAATGAGGCAATTAACAGACGCACAAGTTATTAACCTGATTAATAGGTCATTTAACATCATTTTGCAGCGATCAATTTACATTCACGGAAAACTTTCGAGCTTCAGTAGCTTTTAATAGGCAATTAACTAAACTGATTTCCATATTACGCATTCGCAATGTTGTCAAGCCGTTAAGATACTTGAAAGCAATTATAAATCATCAATACAATATAAATTCTGTAGGCCTTTAACGACATATTAATATGAAACTAAATACGAAGCTATTGCATTGTAGAGCAATTAACGCAGTGAAGTGAATTCTAGCATAATACGTATACGCAATGTTTGTCAATGCACTAATACTAATCAGCTTTAATTCATTAAAGATTACGCATACGACAAGAAACACGGCATACAAATATGAAACAAAATAAGAAGTTATATTACACTGCAAATCAATTAACATAGTCAAGTAAATTTTAAGTATTTAGGGCAAAATTGAGTTGACTTACTTATATTAATACGTATACGCAATGTTGTTAACTAATTAAGTAACTTGAGCAGCGTGAGTGAAAGTAAAAATAAGTATCAATTGAATACAAATTCTGTGGGTCTAAAGAAGAAGTTATTGCATTGCCTAACAATTAACATACAGAATTAATTTCCTGCATAATACGCATACGCAGTCAAGCCATTGAGCTATTTTGTAGACAAACTACTAATATTAATCAGCAATTAAAGATAATTTCAATGAGCACATTTATAGCAGCTTTAAGCTATTGAAAATTAGGCCAAGTACAATGAAGAAGTAAGAAGTTATTACGCTGCATAGCAATCAACCCATTGTCAAAACTTTGAGAAACTTTTTAATGGTTGTGAAAGCAATAATAACTCACCAATTAACAAAACTTCTATGGGCACCTTTAAACTATTGAAGATTACGCATACGACCTATAAAACGACATAGAAATATGAAGCAAACTAAGCAGTTCTTACATTGCAAAGCAATTAACATAAATCAAAATATTATGTAAGCCAACTTCAACTCCCTTTTAATAATACGTATACGCAATGTTAGCATGGCTTGCATGGGAGCTGCTGTTAATTATTACATAGAAATGTTTTGAAATATTTGTTATTATAAAATAAAACCAGAGGAGCTGAAACTCAATAAAGTTTCAATTACGTTCTGTGAACTGTGTTCAAGGTAAACTAAAATTGATTACTATAAAATGCACACAAGTGTAAGTTATATGACTAAAAGGCTGAAAGTGTAATAAAGTTAATATTAAGTATACGTTCAGTTGCTTGTTTGCTTACAAACTGAATGTGAGACCAGGCTCTTTCATCTTTGCCACATTTAGTTATCTATTCTAATAATTACTAAGGTAGAAAATATAATATTTCATGCTTCATTTTTGGTTTTAAGAAATGAAATATTTCTTTAAATTTATTTTATTTTATTCTACCCTTACTCTCTGGGCAAAATATTTTATTTTATCTTACTGCTTACAAATGAAATATTAAATTAAAATCGCTTGTTAATAATCATATTAAAGTTAGACAAAAAGGAATCAGTTGTCTTTACACTTTTTTCACTCAGCTAATTATTATACTTTATCCGACATCGTTTATGTTTACAAACTGAAGTATTACATATAAATGTACTCAAAACCTAATCAGTTCTCCTTTAAACTTATTCAACCTTTTTTACCTTAATTCCCTCAACAATTTTTGGCTGTTATGTGTAAGAGTTGGCTTTTATTTGAGGTAATTTGAAGCAGCAGCCATCAATAATTTACGTGGCAAGTGGCGCAATTCAATAGCTTATTACGTCGACTCAAGTCGATTTCTAATCTGTTTTCATAGACAGAGTGTATGTTGCCTCTTGCCTTTTGCCTCTTTGTCTCCTTGCCAGCCACTTTAACACCATGCTGCCACATGTTTGTCAATGTTGCCACACCCCTAGCATGACATTCGGGGGCGTCAATTGCTTCTCAGCTCTACACACTCGCTCTGTCAAGTGTCTGTCATGTTTGTTTGCTTGTGTCAAGTGCTTCATACTCTGTCTGTCTGTCATATACTCGTACTACAAATATATACCATATTTGATATTGGCAACACTTGCTCGCTCTCAAGTGCCGCCCTTCAATAGCACTCGTGTCTAGCCCGCCACCCACTTGACTCTATAAATATTTGAAGCATCGCCTCAATTCACCAAATAATTCACATACATGCCATACATTTTATGTTTCTATTTCAAAGGCGATTTCTCCGGCTTTGCTCTTGATTAGATTTTATTTGCGGAAGGCTAATAAAAATATATATTTTTGCAGCTTAACTAATCATCAACACGTTGCACGTTAAATGGATGCGAGAAAAACTAACTCAATTAACATGCTTGTCTAAACACAAACTCACATCTGAACACTCAAACACACACACAGGCATTTGAAGTGAATGGTCATATGTACGAGAATGTTAAGAGCATAAACGAAAGGCCAAAGAAGCACCGCGGCTTGACTATGCAGATATCCTATTGAAAAAAAATATTCTCTAACACATAAACAAATTAGGTTGCTCTTAAAAGTGCAAAATTAAAAAGGGCTTCAAAATAAATCGCTTAGAAATTATCAGTAAGTTAATTGACAAAATAAATCGCTTAGAAATTATCAGTAAGTTAATTGACACTATTTGATTAACACTTTTGAACATGATGATCACTCTAGAATTATTAAATCAATGAAATTCATTTTAACACATGTTTGCATATTGTATTTAATTAAATTTATTTTATTACCTATCCTTATTTATTTATTAACAAGTAAGAAAGTTACAGTCGAGTGTGCTCGACTGTGAGATACCCGCTACCCATTTTTAATAGGGGCAAAATATTGCGGTATTATTTCAAAATATACCGAAAATACTAAAAAATACTAAAAATATACCAAATGGTATGTTTGGTATATCGATACAGCACACCATTCAAAATATACCATAGACGGCGCAATGTACCAGATTGTCAGCCAAAGCAACTAAGACCCCTAGTAAGTAGGCGTTTTTGCCCATACAAAAGTATTTCTTTAACAACTTCCACAATTTTTATCTGCTCGCAACCAAATTTTCAGGAATGATAACTACTATAGCAATTATAGTATATACCAAAATTCGCAACTCCAGCTTTAAATTTACGCTTGTTATTCGATTTTTTTGATTTCCGGGGGCGGAAGTGGGCGTGGCAAAAATTTGAAACAAACTTGATCTGCGTGCAAACATAACAAATGCTGTCGAAAAAAAATTATAGCTCTATCTCTTATAGTCTCTGAGATCTAGGTGTTCATACGGACAGACGGACAGACGGACAGACACACAGACACACAGACGGACAGACGGACATGGCTATATCGTCTCGGCTGTTGACGCTGATCAAGAATATATATACTTTATAGGGTCGGAGATGCCTCCTTCTACCTGTTACATACATTTCCTGCCGGCACAAAGTTATAATACCCTTCTACCCTATGGGTAGCGGGTATAAAAACACTTGCTACTAAGGCCTTCGGCTTGGCTTATCCTTTTAGTGTTGCATTCATTTATAGTTTGTTATATAAAGTAAATTTATAGAAAGTTTAGCAATCACTTTTAAATTAGAAAACTACAACATTGCAATTAAATGTTATTTACAATACCAAAGCATAGATTATTATTACGTTCCTTATCAGCAAAAGGAATAAGTAAGAAAAAGTAAACTCAAATAAACAACACTAAAATGTGACATAATAAATCTACTCCCTGTAAAATATAGAATTGTCATAAATAATAAAAACGATGTAATGTAAAGATTATTGTTTATCATACGGTACAAATTTTAGCCTATAAGAATTCTTTTCTTAGTAATTTAAGCATACTTGTTCATGGCCAAAGTGCAAAGCAGCCAAAGCTAATAAATTTACGTTTAGGTTATAAATAATTTTGTAATCTACGCATTAATAATATTAATAATAAATAATATAATTTTACTGTCTCGATTAATTAAGATTAATTAAGTAGCTTAGAAGAAGAATAACAAATAGCATAACACTCACTGCTTGGTCAGCCTCATTATTATTAAGCATTAAAAAATAATTTCAACCATATCTCTGTAAATTCTATAAACTTCTTGTGCACAAATATACCTGCTGCCTGCAGTCTCCTCCCGGGGTATGAAAAGCGTATAATTGTTTAGGCAGTAGTCCCAAAAACCAGGCAACCGGACAACAACAGAGCCCTAAAACGCCTGCCAAAATCATTGTTCAGGACACGGAACGCAGCACGTGTGCGGCACAGCTTCAAGTGGCAAGTGGCATGTGGCAACGGGGCAATGGGGCATGTGGCAAGAGAGTTCACGGGGCAGAGTCGTGGGGCACAACAATAGCGTAAAGTTGCGTGGGTGTTTTGTTGAAGTGGCAACAGCAGCAACAGCAAACAAATTAATATAACCAACTGGCAGCAATGGAAGGAGAGCTAAAGCTACAAAAATGGAAAAAACTTTATTTGTTTGCGCAACAATCAGAAAGGGAGCAGAGAAGGGAAAGAGAAGCAGTATCTAGGGGGATTGTGGAAGCTGCTTACTTTTATAAATATTTATGCAGTGTGCAAATTCTAATCCAATCAACATCAGTCAAATGCGGCAGCCCCAAACGTATTTGCCAAATCAAAAATTGCAGTCGTCGACGTGGCGAGACATCGTTTCCTCCCTCCCTCGCTCTCTGCCCGCTTCGATGCCAGTCATTCAACTGCAGCAAATTCGATTTTATAACTGAGTGCACTAAAACACCCACCGGACTCAACTCGACTCGACTCGACTGTGAAAATGCTAAAAACTAGCAAAATCTCGAACGCGAATCGACAGTAAAATTGTTTAGTGACTTTTGCCAAACTGAAAAATAATTGAATATAAAAAAGGAAAAATCGCAAAGTTCGAAAAAAAGGAAAAACGCAAAAAGCACTTGGCAAATTTGATGCCAAAAGCAATATGGCACCACTATCCGGTTTATGTGGGACAGTTTTGATGTCCTATTCTCTGCGAGAAAATCAACTCAATAAAACTTGGCCTCCTCCACTTGGGCCTCTAATGCTGCCCAAACATGTAGAGCGCGGCTCTGGCTCTGGCTCTGGCTCTAGCTGCCGTGTCTGCTGAGTGCTTTCAATAAACGAAATTGCTCGTAGAGTTTTGTACACACACACACTCTAGGCCCTGACCTTAGGCACATTTTCGCACGCGTTCAAGTTGACAAAAGAGGCCAAGAGGCAGGAGCAGAGCAAAGAAGCGCGAAACGTGAAAATAGTGAACGAAATGAGCGAATGATTGACAAACAGATATCCTGTTTTTTGTAGAAATTTTACTTCCAGTACAACAGACTAAACTCTTCAAACTTTATTTAATTTATGTCCGCATTAAATTTCATGACTTTAAGAAATTAATGAGGTTGTGTTGAAAATAATAAGAAAAATATATTATTCTAATACTATACGATAATTTGACGACACTAAACTGCAAAAAATAAAACAATTGATTAAACTATAGAATATAAAAAAATAGAATAAATAAAAATGAATAAATATCAAAACACTTGGATTTTATTTAAATTTACAACATTGGCCATAAAAGACTAAAGTAAGATTTGAAGCCCTAAATTTAATGGCATCAATTTTACTTTCACTTTGCGACAAAACTTCACAAACTGTAACTAAAAATCAGTACTAAACTTCTAAATTACTATGACTTTTAAATACGAATAATTATTAAACCATTAATATAAACGAACTCAGTACTTATTGCTACTAAAAATAAAAATAATGTAATAAACTTAATACCAATTTGCGTTTCGTAAATACACTTCAAAAACTATAACTGCTACGCTTTTAAATTAGTTTTATACGAACTTGGCACTTGTTGTCAAATAAATAATGTAATAAACTTTTTGTCACTTTCAGTATGTAACTGCCCTTAAAAAACTTTGACTACTATTTCTTTGTCGTTCTAAAGCTCTACCGACAAAATTATACGACTTTTAAATTGCACAAATACAGTACTAAACTTAATATTATTATTAGTTTACAACCACAATTCCAAAATTGTGACTGCTGTTGTATTATGCTTAGAACAAAAATGAAAAAAAAACACAGAAACAATCTTTGAATCATGATGACACAATGTGAAAATTTAACCTAAAAGCTTAAATCAAGAAAAAAATCTAATATATTTATAGATTGGCCATTCTTGAAATTCAAGAATATAATCCTATTTCAATAGTACAAAAATGTCAAAATTGAATACAGAATGCAAAATCTCAAATTAAGATCAAGCGTTCTGAAATGTCAATTGTTTTAAATAAAACCATAGCTCCATAAAAATAATAAATGGTATAAAATTTTAGAATCTGCGCTGATATTAAATAAATAATGGAAAACTAACGTTTTATTTTAATATTTCAATGATTTGTACATATGTTCTAACTCTTTCAACATTAACAAACCACTTAAAACAAGTTTTTCTCTTCAATCCATCCTCACTTTTTATGTCTATCATACCCATTTTAGCTTACAGGGTGGTATGCAGTTTGGCAAATACCCGAGCTGTTAGACTTTTATGTGCGCTACAGTTATAGTGGCCGTTGAGCGCTTACATATAGTCATTAAAGTGCGCCACCGTTTTTGGGCTCATTACAAATCGCCCCAAAAAGTATGCAACACTTTTGGTGAAACTAACCCAAGGCGGCAAACGAAGCAACGAAGCAGCGAAGCAGTTGAAAAGCGCTATAAACTTGCATCAAATGCTTGGCTATAGTCGAAGCGCACACATCAAACATATAACTTCATCAACTGAGTCCCATAAACGGGAAAAAAAGCGTAGCCGAGGCCCAAAAAACATAGCGCACACAATGCACATAAAATGGAACAAAATATTGTTTGGCCAGGCGAGACAGAGGACAACAATGGAGCAAGGACATGCCCACATACATGTTTATGTACGTGTGTGTGTGTGTTTGTAGGCAAAAGAGAATCCATTATTACATTTTTCACGCCAATAAAAACAAATACAAAACACAAGCTGAAGGGCAGCCCACAAAATGTTGAGCAACTGCTAAGCTTTAAGCTGTTGTCCTTGTCAATCCTGTTGTCCTGTTGTTCTGTTGTCCCGTTGTTGCCTTTGGGTTTTTTTTGGCAATTTCCTTTCCACTTCTTTTTTTGTTGTGTTGAATATTTCTTTTGGTCACTCACGAAAATTACTAAAATTGTATATCCGTTTCCGGTTCAAGCTAAGGCCATCTCAGCTTTTCGTTTTTTTTTTTTTTGAGTAGTCGACATTTTGTGCCATTTGCTTAGTCTAGTTATTTATACACGCCTGTCAGCGTGTCCTTGAGAGTGTCGTTAGAAAAAAAAACACACAAAAAATAACAGCAGAAGAAAACAAAACTACTTTTTGGGGGCATAATTTATGGCACATCACGCATACGACACGTTGCACACATGCTGCCAATGCGTAACGAAAAACTCTCTGCGACAAGTTCTTGCCACACTTGTCTGCACAGATGAGACACACATTTTTCATTTGCCACTCGCCAAGGCCTACAAGTCAATTTACCAGCTCAAAAAAAAACACATCACATATTCGACTGTGAAATACTCGGAAAAATTAAATAAAAAATTAAAGTTATTCTGGGATTTTTAGCAATTCTGAAATTATCTGAAAAGTAAAATTATTATATTTAAAAAGAAACTCTAGGAGTATGACAACATTTAATATGAAGTTTGGAATATGCCCAAACTCGAGATACCATTTTATTTTTATTATATTTGATTATTAATTCTTACATAACCAACATAAATTGTCCACAATTTAAACAATAACTTCTGTGATTAATATGTTTGTACACTCAGTTAACCATTCGTAGTTGACTATCAAATTAAAAAAAAAGACTATATAAAATATTGATTATTTTTGACATGACTTGCGAGTTTATTTTACAACTGTCATAAATTTTAAACCACTTTGAATGCATTTGTTGCATTTAACAATAATTCAAATTTCGAGATTACATTTGCATTTATATTTTCTTTCTTATAATTATTTAATCACATTTAAAGTTGAAATCATTTAAAATGTATTTAAAATATCTAAAAAGAAATTCTAGAATAGTCTCAAATTCCTGGATTATATTTATATTTTTATTTCATAAAGCACTAAAAAATATTGTACATAAATTTAACGACATAGATTTAACTTCTTAGATTAAAATAGCCCACATTTTAACGTAATCTTATTTGACTGTAAATTAATAGGAAAGACAAAATGAAAAGTTATTTATAATTGTATGTTTAATATAAAATTTTTAAAAATGTCAAATTATGTAAAATATATTTAAAAGTTTTTAGAAGATTTCGATAACATTTTTCAATTTACTTGTCAATTAATTTTATTTTTTCCTACATCTCGTTCACAAATTTAGGGGCTCCAGGTTCGATAGTTTCTAAGTTTCAATAGTCGAACATTCTCCTTTCCCACTTCGTTATTATGCCCATCTATCCTACAAGTTCCAGCTAAAACATGACAAATCCCAGCAGAGCAAAGCAATTTGGCAAATGGCAAGCATTTGGAATTGCAACAATTAACAAAGCACTCGAGCAACAAAAGTCCACAGTTAAGAGTCAATCAACAACAATTGCCCTGTCCAATAATACTTAATAATGCAAACGAATCCGGTTGCGGCAAAAAGTTTGACAGACGCCAGTGGCAAGTAAGGTCAGAGAGAGTGAGAAGGATACTGAGCTCAAGTGGTTGCTATGAAAATTATGCATATTAAAGTTCAAGTTAAACGCGGCACGTGGTAAACTCATAATTTGTCTAATTAAAAGTTTCTCGCGCTGCAAGCTTACAAAGTCACGCAACAAAACTGCATGCCCCATTGCCCTGTGGCACGATTGCCCGTTGGTGCCACCTGCTGCTAAGTAATGGCTGACAATAAAACTAAACTATTACTTAGAGAGCAGAGCGAAGGGACGGAGGCAATAAAACAAATCAACAAGCAATGCATCAAACGTTGCATGGAGCATTGTGTGGCATTTACAATGCGCTCGCATGTGGCAAGCGAAATGGCAAATGGGCGAAAATGAGGCAATGTATGGAAGGAAGGAGGGAACGCTGCCACTTTGCAACTTTGCTTTTGTGGTCACTGAAATTGACTTAAAGTTTTGTGTGCAACATCAACTTAATGCCCAATGTTTTCCCTGTTGCCATTTTATTACAAAAGTTTTGCCTCAACCACAGCACCAGCAACAACAACAATAACAGCAGCAACACGTTGCTCTAAAACAATTTACATGTAGAGAAAAAAAGAGAGATATTGTGGCCAATAAATAAGGAGCAGGAATTTGTTGGCTTAATTAATTATTTTCAGTATCAAGAGGAAGTGACAAGGAAAACTTTACTTTGTAATATTATGGAGCACAGAATAATATTTATGTGTATAATTAAGTAACCAAATAGTTACATTTAAATTGCAACAGAAAAATATGTATTTCATCAAATTTAATAAGCCAAGTGTAGTTTTAATCCGATTAGAAAATCTTTTTTTAATATTTTAAACGACTTACCATAAAAGTACCTACATATGTACACATATCTTTTTTTTGTCTTTTGTTATTAAGCCAATTATTTATATTCAAGCCGAATAAAAAACAAACAAACCTTTCGAAGTTTTCAAGCTATATTTAAACAACATTTTGAAAACATTTAAATCTATATTATAGTTTTTTTTATAATCCTATTTCCTATTTCAATTTGAGGTATAAAAATTAACTCTTCAAATTAAATTAACTCTTCTTCTTTTGTTTAATTAAGGGTAAAGTTAATCGCAATTTCAATCAATTATATACATTATTAAAAATTAAATCTACCCATTGCAATAATATTCATACTCATATTAATTTTTAAATATTTATTTTACTATTTCAGCCTTTTTTAAAAGTACAAAAAAAACTTCCACGAATTGAATTAAGAAATAAATAATTAACTTAAATTTTATTAAATCAATTTCAATTCCACTTAAGGTTTACTCTTCAGTAACCCTAAGTTTTTGTAATTCCTATGGATTTTTCTGTATGTTACTTGTTTTCTATTAAAAAGTTAAATTTCGACGCAATATTTACTCACCAATAAATTATATATTTCTTATTTATTATTTCTAAATCTACTCTGAAATATAAGCTATCAAACAACAGCAACGTTATCTGGCTACATCTGAAACAGAGTTTTTTTTTTTAAATAGTCTAAAACCCACCGAAATCAATTTAGTTAACCAAAACAAGACATTAACTTTTTCAATAAAGCGTAACTAAACGCGAGTGATCCATTAACTTGAAATGAAAAAAACAATGAGAATGCTTTTTTAATTCACAAAACAATTACAAAAGTGGCCACTATTAAAGCTAAAAATATTTACAATTGCAGAGTGAAAATACTAGAATTTTGAGCAACTTCCAGTAACAAGTTAAGTGACAAACGCGCAAATTCGAAATGTGGCGAACACTTTTAATTCTATTCTGTGCAGAATCTGCATTAGCGAATTCCTTTCGAGTGGCAAAAGCAGAATGCAAATCATTGGATTTGACATTCATGTATTTTAAGCATTGCGAATTAAATACGAATGCAAAAGGTCAAACAACTTACAATGTTTATGCAGCTTTGCGCTACAAGGAGCCGATCGATGATGTTATAGTGAGTAAAGATATTAAAAAGAAACATATTTTAAATTTATTTATTTAATTGAATTGTAAAAAATTAAAAAATATATATTGAATTGAATTGCTTTATTTGACAGGTTGGCGTTACTTTGTTTAAAGTATCTAAATCTTATCGTATTCCGGTGCTCAATGAAACAATCGATTTTTGTGCATTTATTCACAATGCTTTGGCTCCAACCTTATTCAATCACATTGCTGCAAATGCTTTGAAGTACTCCAACGTGAATCATTCGTGTCCTTTTCAGGTTCGTTCTTCATTAAATGTTTTGCAGCTACAATTGACTAATTACTCTATAAACTATAGCATGATATTATTGTCACTGGCAAAGAAGATGGTGCTATTTTGCCGGATATTCCTGCCCCCAATGGCAACTACATTATTCAGCTGCTCGTCGGCGCCTGGAAGAAATGGAAATGCAACATTAAAATTTATGTCACCAAAGCTAAATAATAACTATTAAAAACAAACCAATCAACTACAAATATAACTAAATGTATATTTTAAATTTTTGTAAACTCATTTTAAAACAGCTTTTTCCGTAACACATTAAGCATTCGCAAAGTAAGCGAGTTTCATATTAAGAAAAAGAAATGCAAAGACAAATCAACAATCATTAAAAAGTATGTAATATATAGATAACTTAAAAAGTCGTCAGTAGTTACAACTTTATGAAAATTGCATATTATTTTAACATTACGTTTGAAACTAAACAAGTAAGAAATTTAAGGTCGAGTGTGCTCGAATGTGAGATACCACCTACCCATTTTGAATAAAAGCAAAATATTGCGGTATTTTTCAAAATATTCAAATAATACAAATACACTAAAAATATACCAAACGGTATATTTGTTATATCGATATAGTGAACACCGAAATTCGCAGCTGTAGCTTGAAAATTACGCTTGTTATTCGAATTTATTGATTTTCAGGGGCGGAGGTGGGCGTGGCAAAAATTTGAAACAAACTTGATCTGCGTGCAAACATAACAAATGCTGTCGAAAAAAAATTATAACTCTATCTCTTATAGTCTCTGAGATCTAGGTGTTCATACGGGCAGACGGACAGACGGACATACAGACAGACACACGGACGGACAGACGGACATGGTTAGATCGTCTCGGCTGTTGATGCTGATCAAGAATATATATACTTTATAGGCTCGGAGATGCCTCCTTCTACCTGTTACATACATTTCCTGCAGGCACAAAGTTATAATACCCTTCTACCCTATGGGTAGCGGGTATAAAAAGTTGGTTTCATATGGCGTTTACACAATGTAGGCATATTTTTCCTTTAAGAAGTAAAAATGATACGTAAAATTATGTGACTCAAACAATGACTAATCAACAAAAATTTAATTTTAATTTTAATTTAAAATGTCAAACCAAATGAAACTAACAAAAGGGAAATTAGTTAGACATTACGTTTACGCAATGTATGCAATGTAACAATAACAACCTAAATTTAACCAAATATATAATTTAAAATGTCAAATCGAATGAAACTAAGAAAAGGGAAATTAGTTTGACATTACGTATACGCAATGTAGGCAATGACCTTAAGAAATGAAAATGCGATATTAAAATTGATATGAATACAACAAATATATATAATTTAAAATGTTGTCAATTCATTTTAAGTTATACAAATTAGTGTTATTATTTCCATATTACGTATACGCTAGGTAGGCATACTTTTTCATTAAGAAGTAGAAATGCTACAAAAAATATTGTATGTCCCAAACGTTATTAGCAATTAATAACAATTTACTTAAACATAATTTAAAATGTCGATGGAAACTAAAGAAAAACCAATTTCACATTACGCATACGCATACGCATTGATGGCATATTTCGCACGTACGAAATTGAAATGCCGCATTTAAATTTACATTAGCAAATATAATATAGACATCATTAAAAAGCAACTAATAAACCAAATAACAAATATAATTTAAAATGTAAATAATTCATTTAAAACAATGCCGTATTAGTTTCACATTACGCATACGCAACGAAGGCACTTTGCGCATACATTACATTACATTATTAAATGCGCTGCAATTAAAAAGCGATTGGAGTGAAGCACTTTGCAATTGCCATTTGACAATGTATATGAATTTTAGTTCTCTTCTAGCCATCGAAACATGCATTTCATTATTATTTTGTGCGGTATTTTCATAATATTTCCCGAATCCACTGAGGGCGGCTCTTTTAGGATCACTCGAATAAATTGCAAGTGCTACGATACGAGTTTCTGTGATTTCACTCTGTGCAAGATGAATGTTGTGCGACGTGGCGTGATCGTGTTCAATATGAAGTGCGAAATATATCGGAAACCAATAAACGACTTTAAGGTGCACTTCGAATTGTTCCGCAAAACAAATGGCTATCAATCGTTCATGTTGAATCACACCGTCGATTATTGCTTCTATATGCGCAATCCGATTTCGTATCCTTTAGTTTATGCTGTGCACAAAACGTTCGTCGACTACACAAACCTCAATCACTCATGTCCCGTTGATGTAAGTTGAAATGGCTGAAACTCTGTAAAATCTTAATGGATTCATTTCATTCAACAGCACGATATTATTGTAAATAACTTTACTTATGGCAGTAGCCCATTCCTTGAGGATATGCCTATGCCCAATGGAGAATACATGGTAGTTGTGAAAATTGCTTTCGCGAAAACTTGGCGATCTGAATTCAAAGTTTTCCTAATGCGAACTGATTAAGTGTGAGTTAAATATATTAATGTAAAAGTTTTCCGACAATGAATAAAATTTAGCTATCATTATAATTCGATTAATCAAAAACATAAACTTTCTTCAAACCAGAAAATTATATTGATTATATTTGTTTTCTTTCGTTTAAATAAAATTACATTTGAATAAAGATTTCCCTCAACAAGATGACTGAATTTTTGGCGCTCAATGAAGCACAAATTTCAAAGTCGATAATACATTTTCAAAGCGTGCCCATTAAAACCATTATACGACTAAAGCACGCATATAATAGCAATACTATAAATATGATTGCAAATAATATTCGCAAGCGTTTAAATGTGACACATGGAAATCAGTTAAAAAACAAACATTGAACAAGATGCACTACATTTTCATATTGTGTGGAATTTTTTTAATATGTCCAGGTTTTGTGGAAAGTCTCTTTGTAATCAAAAAATTGACTTGCAAGTGTTACGATCCGAGTTTCTGTGAGTTTGAAAAGTGCGAAATGAAAATCGTGCGTCGCGGTGTCACTGAAGTCAACAGCATTTGTAACTACTATCAATTGCCCATCGACGATATCAAGTTGCATATTCAATTGTTTAAGCAATCGAATGGATATCGTCCGTTTCTGTTCAATCAAACTGTGGATTATTGCAGCTATATGCGCAACATAAATTCGCAGCCATTATTTCACGCTTTTTACAAAACTTGGATAACGACCACAAACTTCAATCACAGTTGTCCGTTCAATGTAAGAGAATTTGTTATGGATTTTATGCTTATATTTTATATTCATTCGTATTATTCACAGCACGCTATTATTGTCAAGAACTTGGAATACAACGGTAATCATATAATGAATAACTTGCCCATGCCCAGTGGAGACTACATGGTGGCTATGAAAACCTTTACCTCGCCTAGTTGGCGCAGTGAATACAAAGTCTATGTAACAAAAACTGATTGAAGTCAGCATCTATAATTTATAATATTACTATTTTGTATTTCATAATTAATCAATTATGTTATATTTTCAAAATTGATTCAGTTAACCAATCATTATTACAGATTTTAGATAAATAAACTATCGTGAAAATAGTGCACAACTAAACCTTTTGTATTTTTAACAATTCACATAAAAGTCTCAGGTCGTTAACATGGAACAACGGATTGATTATATCATTTTGCTGTTGAGTTTGCTGTTGCAAATCTTTTATACATTTCGAAGTCAAGCACATGTGACAGTCACGAAGGCAGAGTGCACAGCATTGGATCTAAAACATTCTTATTTCAAGCACTGCGAAATGCGAACCGATCCAAAAGGTCAAACTTTTCTACACTTTTATGTGGCTATGAGGGATAAAAGTCCTAATAACGATGTTCTCGTAAGTGCCAATAAATATTATACTTCAATTACTTTTCTTTAAAAGTGAAGCATTTAAATAGTATACAGAATAAAATCAAGAATACTTTCAGATAAACATCAGCTTATTTAAGGTTACCAAAACTTATCGAATACCGATTTTCAACGAGACAATTGATTTCTGTGCTTACATGGGACAGTCTGGTGTATTAGCTAAAATGTTCAACTTCATAACGCAGCATTTCAATAAATTCACGAATGCTAATCATTCTTGCCCATATCAGGTGAATATACTATTATTGAAATACTTTAAATACTTTACTGTCATTGCGTTTGCTTAGCACGATATTATTTTTTATGGCGTCGACAACGAACGATTTTTATCGGAGATACCAGCTCCCAAGGGTAATTATATTCTGCTGATGAGAGTTGGGGCTAATAAAAAATGGAAAGCTATTGTGAAATTCTATGGTACTCAAGACTAAGTACATTGCTTAAAATAATATGCTACCCAATACGTAATAGAAGGCGACAATCACGTTGTACCTTATAATTACGATACCTAATGTTTTTGTGCTTTTTTTTATTTGAAAAGTATTGAAAACTAAAACAAAGTCTATGTACTGATGTATCACCATTTAAAATTTTCAAAATATAACTACTTCGTAATTAAGAAATATTTAATTCCAGAATAAAGCAAATAAAAACAAAAAATTGATTCAGACATATAGATAAACAAAATAAACTGTCATTTTCCTATATAGTATATTGGTGTAAGTACAAAAGGTACACAACTAATTTATCGTACAATTGATACAAAAGCTTTAAGTCGACGGCATGGAACAACGGACTTGTTCCTATTTCTCTTGGAAGGATTCTGTTCTGATCCCAGTCAACAACTATGTACGACAATGAACTATTTTTATCAGAGATTCCGGCTCCTAAAGGTAACTCTAAATTTTACAGATGAAAGTGGCCACCAATAAAAAGTGGAAGGTTGTTGTAAAATTCTATGCTATTCAACTAATAGAGTACATTTCATGATTACGATAAACAAACATTGTGTCGCCATCTTTTGGTAATTTTCTCGTTTTACAAAATATCTTAACTAATCACTAGACTTTCTAAAAATGTTTATTCTTTTTTATTTAAGTTCTATTTAATTTATTTATAAAGTCTGGGTGTTATGAGCACTTAAACACTTATAATTACTTTGTATTTCAAATATATTTAGTTTCATAATAGAGCAATTATTATCGCCAAATTGATTCAGTCAACCAGCTACTGATTGAAGATAAATAAAATCGACTACTATATTTGTGTATTGAACAATTGGCATAAAAGCTTTTCGTCGTAAACATGGAACAACGGACTGTGTATAACATCTTGCTATTCGTTCTTCTTTTTCATGGATTCTGTTCATTTCCGAGTCAAGCGGTTGTCTCCGTCACGAAGGCAGAGTGCACTTCATTGGATTACAAACATTGTTATTTTAAAAACTGTGAAATGAGAACCGATGCAAACGGTCAAACTTTTCTAAACTTCTATGTCGCTATGCGGAATAAACAACCACTTGATAACATCACCGTAAGTGACGAATAATGCTTTAAATATAATGCTAATATTCAAAATATTTGTACAGATAAATCTGACCTTGTTTAAGGTTAGCAAGACTTATCGAATCCCCATTTTTGACGAGTCCTTCGATTTTTGTGCATTCATGGGAGATTCGGGATTAGCTAAAATATACTATTTCATATTCCAACATTTTAGTAAATTCACAAATGCTAATCACTCCTGTCCTTACCAAGTAAGTTTGTTGACATTCCAAAGAATTCAAAGCTATGCTTAATTTGTGTTCTTCCAGCACGATATCATCTATTATGGCATCGACAATGAAAGATTTTTATCCGAGATACCAGCTCCCAAGGGTAACTACATTTTACAGATGAGAGTGGCCATCTATAAAAAGTGGAAAGTTAATGTAAAATTCTTTGCTATTCAACATTAATATAAAATCGTTGAACAATTAAGGTGAGCAAACGTTGTGGCGCCATCTGTTGGCAATTTGTGGCGCCATCGCTTGGCAAGTTTTTAGTCTCTAAAGATTGTTATTCTTTTTTAGTTGACCTCTTTTAACTTAAAATATAAAGTGACGAACATATAACAGCATTTAAACATGTATGTATATAATTACTTGGAATTTGAAATATATTTAATTTCATAATATAGCAATTCAATTGATTCAGTCAACCAGCTACTGATTGAAGATAATAAAAGTAGGCTGCGATTTTGAACTTTTGACCAATTGGCACAAAAGTTTTGAGTCAACAACATGGAAATACGGACCGATTTTAGCATATTTCTACCAGTTTTTCTTTTGCAAGGATTTTGTTCAGTTCCAAGTCAAGCTCTTGTCTCAGTAACGAGAGCTGAATGTATTGGATTGGATTTAAATCATTGTTATTTCAAACACTGTGAAATGAAGACCGATGAAAAAGGTCACACTTTTATGCACTTTCATGTCGCTATGCGGGATAAAAGACCCATGAATGATGTTACCGTAAGTAACGATAACTACATCTAAAATATTACTCATATTTAACAATATTTCTTTAGGTAAATCTGATCTTGTTTAAGGTCAGTAAGACGTATCGAATCCCTCTTTTCGACGAGTCTTTTGATTTATGTGCATTCATGGGAGACACGGCTGTAGCCAAGATGTTCAGGTTTATACACCAACAATTTAGTCAATTGACAAATGCTAATCACTCTTGTCCTTATCAGGTAAATTTTCTTGCATTTCCATATTATTTATAATACACAAATTTTAAATTATTCTCCCAGCACGATATCATCTATTATGGCACGAAAAATGAACAATTTTTAATGGAGATACCGGCTCCTAAGGATAACTACATTTTGCAGATGAAAGTAGCAACCGATAAAAAGTGGAGGGCTAATGTAAAATTCTTTGGTTATGTATATTAATAAAGAACACTGCACAACATCGAATTGTGCCAATTACGATAAACTGTGGCAACTCTGTCAGCCACCTATTGCCCATATGCTGGCAACACCAAACGATTAGTTGAGCAACCCGTGAATGGATCGCAGCCAACTTCATTGCGAAGCCACTTCAATTTGTGCTTTCAATTACACCACTTATACGTTTATAATAATCAATAAACTTAAGTTAAATACAACGGCATTTTCATTAAATCCATCACACCAATGAAGACGCCAAAGAACAAACGTTGTGGCGCCATCTGTTGGCAATTTGTGGCGCCATCGCTTGGCAAGTTTCTCGTTTTACCAAATATTTAGTCTCTAAAGATTGTTATTCTTTTTTATTTGTCTGTTTTTAACTTAAAATATAATGTCTGTGTATGACGAAACAGCATTTAAACTTGTATATAATTACTTGGAATTTGAAATATATTTAATTTCATAATATAGCAATTATATTCGCCAAATTGATTCAGTCAACCAACTACTGATTGAAGATAACAAAAATAGACTGCGATTTTTAACTTTTGAACAATTGGCACAAAAGTTTTGAGTCACCAACATGGAAATACGGACTGATTTTAGAATATTTCTACAATTTCTTCTCTTGCAAGGATTCTGTTCAGTTCCGAGTCAAGCTCTTCTCTCTGTAACGAAAGCTGAATGTATTGGACTAGATTTAAATCATTGCTATTTTAAACACTGTGAAATGAAGACCGATGATAAAGGTCACACTTTTATGCACTTTCATGTCGCTATGCGGGATAAAAGACCCGTGAATGATGTTACCGTAAGTAGCGATTACTACATTTAAAATATTACTAATTTTTAACAATATTTCTTCAGGTAAATGTGATCTTGTTTAAGATCAGTAAGACGTATCGAATCCCTCTTCTCGATGAGTCTCTTGATTTCTGTGCTTTCATGGGAAACACGGCTGTAGCTAAGATGCTCAGTTTTATAAACAAACAATTTATGAAATTGACAAATGCTAATCACTCTTGTCCTTATCAGGTAACTTTTCTTGCATTTACATAATATTTATAATACACAACTTTTAAATTATTCTCCCAGCACGATATCATCTATTATGGCACCAAAAAATGAACAATTTTTAACGGAGATACCGGCTCCTAAGGGTAACTACATTTTGCAGATGAAAGTGGCAGCCAATAAAAAGTGGAGGGCTCATGTAAAATTCTTTGGCACTGTACATTAATAACGGACACCGCACATTATTAATTACGGTTAACAATAATTGTGGCGCGATCTCTAGGTATTTTTTCCTTGTGTATCCCAAAAAACTAACATTAATTACCTGGACGCTGCCAACTATTTCAAGTGCTGTGGCTTGAAAATAATTACCGTTGCTCAATTTTCAACCATTTTGTTGTTGAGCAATATTTAATTTCATAATTATGCAATTACATGCACAAAATTGATTCAGTCAACGAAACGATGATTTAAGATAAATAAAATAATCTGCAAATTTTCTACACACCACTATTTTCGTATAAAGTACAGTTGAAACCAAAACCTCGATTTGAAAACATGGAACAGCGGAATAATTATATAATGCTATTGCTTATATTGCTCCTGCAAATATTTTGTACAGCTCCAGGTCAAGCAGTTTTTGCTGTCACAAAAGCGGAATGTACCCCATTGGATTTAAATTATTGCTATTTCAAACACTGTGAAATGCGAACCGATGCTAAAGGGCAAACTTCATTAAACTTTCATGTCGCAATGCGTGATAAAAGACCTGTTAATGACGTCACTGTAAGTCTTGTATACATAGTATGCAATAATACACATTATTAACTTTATTTTTCAGATGAATATTATCTTCTCTAGAGTTACAAAGGCTTACCGGATGCAAATAATAAACGAGACATTCGATTTCTGTGCTTTCATGGGACAGAACGCGCCTTCTCAAATGTTCCATTTAATAAACCAGCATTTTAATAAATACACGAATGCTAATCACTCGTGTCCTTATCAGGTAATTTTTATATAATTTAAAATTTTTAATACACAACTATAATTATATTTGCCCAGCACGATATTATTTACTATGGCATCGACAGTGAGAAATTCTTCACGGAGATTCCGGCTCCTAAGGGTAACTACATTTTGCAGATGCGTGTGGCAGCTAATAAAAAGTGGAGAACTACTATGAAAGTCTATGGCACTCAGAATTAATGACTAAATAGCACAAAACTAATGTTTATTTTACAAATTTAAAAAAAAATAAATGAATTATTAGCGCCATCTCTTGGTGATTTTTTGACATTGCCGGACTACTAAAATTATTTGTCTGTACGTTGCCACACTGATATGTAGCACAAAATATACTATAAGTGTTGCCAGATGAAATCAAGATTTTGTGGTATATTTTAAATATCAACATGCGGTCACACTACTTCTCTTATTCTTTCTTTCAGCGTGAAACATTGAACCGAACGTACGTAAAATTTCGCCCAAAAACCAAAATCACGAAATATAAAGTAAAACAACTACATTTTATCGAAATAACAAAATAATACATTGTAATAGTAACGCAACAATGATGAAGTGTAGTAATTTTCTTAAAAAGTCATGGGATGCATTGAATATTACACGATTAAAACTAACCTCAACACATGTACATTTTACAGAACTCGGTTGAATTGTTGGAATCATGGTTAACGGCCGCATACCCTCGGTCTTCTCAAAGACCTATGTGACTCCCCGTCGCCCCTATGAAAAGGCGCGTCTGGATCAGGAGTTGAAAATCATCGGCGAGTACGGTCTCCGCAACAAGCGTGAGGTGTGGCGCGTCAAGTACGCTTTGGCCAAGATCCGTAAGGCTGCCCGTGATCTGCTCACTTTGGATGAGAAGGACGAGAAGCGTCTGTTCCAGGGTAAGTTCATAATTAGCAATCTCAGTATTGCTAGCACCACGTCATGTGATGATTTGTATTACAAAAAAATAATAATTCTGACACTTCTTGTCTGAACAAATGCATTGACGTTAACCAATACACACTGAGAACCCAGCTTCATCTATGTAGTTATATGATATCTCCCAGTGACTTGCAACTAACATGATGTACTTGTTTTAGGTAATGCTCTTCTGCGTCGTCTGGTGCGCATTGGTGTCTTGGATGAGTCTCGCATGAAGCTCGATTACGTGCTCGGTCTTAAGATTGAGGATTTCTTGGAGCGTCGTCTGCAGACCCAGGTGTTCAAGCTGGGATTGGCCAAGTCCATCCATCATGCCCGTGTGTTGATCCGTCAGCGTCACATCCGGTAAATATTCGCTTGAGCAGGCGGCGGAAATACAAAACGTCGCAAGGCAATATATAAAATCATTGGTATATGTTCAGTAAGACCACTTGGGAGTCGAACAAGTTACTTGCACCGGCTCTCAACGTCTTTTGGTTGTATAGAAGTCGTTGATTCCACCATGGATGAGACTCTTAGACCATAATGCAGAGATGCATTGCGTAAGTTGCACTGAACACTTTGCTCCAACTGTATTTGCAGCCAGCACACGTGGTTAGTTCTATAATATTAATAATCTTTATTCTTCATTCTTTTATATAGTGTGCGCAAGCAGGTGGTCAACATTCCATCGTTCGTGGTGCGTCTGGATTCGCAGAAGCACATTGACTTCTCCCTGAAGTCGCCCTTCGGTGGTGGCCGTCCTGGCCGCGTTAAGAGGAAGAACCTGAAGAAGAACCAGGGTGGTGGTGCCGCCGCTGCTGATGAGGAGGAAGAGTAAACCAGCTCTGCTAAGTTTACATTTTTTGTAAAAAGTAAAGTTGCAAAATGTTTACACACAAAATAAACGTAAAATTTTAAATAAAAACAGATGGTCTTTTTTAAATACTAGGCGGTGTCTGGCGTTGCCAGATGGTCAAATGTAGTCGAGCAGCGGAAACGTGCATTTATTAAAATACGAAGTAATATGCGAAACACGCACAGGCACTTTGAATAATTATGTGTTATTAATCGGAATTGCATAATTAAAGCAATTTATAGCATAATTGCATAGCTAGGTCACGTAAAAAGAGAAATAATTGCAGTGCATCGACCGGCATGTGGCGCACATTTGTGACGTCACAGTCAACAGCGTAGTTTGTGCACCTGCGCATGACGTTACCACTATTTTGATGTGGGTACTATGCGCCCGGCAGTCACAGAGCGGCTTTTGGAGAGTGCAGCTGTGTTTTGGTTTTTCATTTCGACTAGTTGGCATACGAAATTATTATTATCGTACACACAAGTGCGTGTATAGAGTTCTCAATTAGACAAATTCAAATAATAATAGTACACACACACAGTAAACATGCCAAAGGGCGTTGATAAAGTGAAAGTGAATGTAAAGGAACGAGTCGAGGATGAGCACTGCGATCTCAGTTTATCGGAGCTTACCGAGATCCCAGTCCGTGAAATTGTAAGTACACGATTTATGGGGTGCTGCGGCTAATGGCAAATAATATCAATGCATAGCTAATTAGCTGATGCACTGTTTTGTCGTTGTCTGACCTGACGCGCCCCCCACAAGTGCCGCCGCCCCCACACACGATGCAAGGCAAACAAAGCGATGCCCAGTCTGGCAGCAGTCTAGTCAACCATATATGCGGCTATCTCGCTTGCACCAAGACAAGTCTCACTCTCGTCTTGTTGTTGTTTTTGTTGTGGTTGTTGTTGCCGGCTGTTGGCTGGCTTGCAATTAACGCTGACGTTGACTGCATTGCATTTACACTTGAGAGCCCCGCATTGAAGCAGATGTGTGTGAGAGTGTGTAAGTGCATGTGTGTGTATGTGTATGTGTGAAACTGCTTTAGGGGGGTTGATTTTTGTGATTTGGCAGCAGCAGCAGCAGTTGAAGGACAGTTTGCCACCCCGTTGCTCGGTCATTGCCAAAAATTCAGTTATGTGTGTTTTTTTCGGGGGTTTCTTTTTTCGACACATCCTGTTTGAAATTGAACTGTTCACTCAGTTTATTTGGAACCTTTGCAGGCTTCGTTCAAACGCGTTACCTTCCTGGATCTCTCCAGCAATCGTCTGGTCACACTTGGTGTAAGTTGAAAATCACAAATTAAGCTAATTAACGCATTAGCATTTAATCTCTCTTTTTTGCACCTTATTAGCGCAACTTTACCACACTCACACGGCTGGTTAAACTTGATCTGAGCAAGAATCAAATACGCATGCTGCCGGATGATTTTGGCCAGTTGGAGCATCTGCGTCATTTGGACTTGTACAACAACAGCTTGGAGCATTTGCCCTTGAGCTTTGGGCGCTTGAGTCGTTTGCGGTATTTGGACTTGAAGGGCAATCCTTTGACACCCGCCTGGGAGAAAATTGTGGGTCGCTGCTCCACGCTTAAGGACTGCCAACAGGCGGCCAAGAATACTGTAAGCAGAAGTGGACCACTTCACTTCAAGTGTACACTTTCATTCATGTACTTTACCCAACAACAATTTGCTGACATTTTTCTCTTTTCAATTTGGTTGTTGGTAGGTCAACGTTTGTGTTAACTTCAAGTCCGAATTTGTTGAACGTGAACGTCTCGCTGCTGCGCAGGAACGTCAACAAATGGCCGGAGCCGGCGATGGTGATGGCAGCACCAGCTCCAACCACAGCACAGCCAAAGCTAATGGCGGTGGTGGTGGAGAGGTCAACAGCAAGAAGTCGAGCAAGGCAAACAAAAAGTCCAAGGCAAAGAAACCGGGCGCTGTCAACGAAAACGAGTTGAGCATCAAACCCATACACGCTGCTGCTGCCGCCACGAAGACCACAAATCAAAAGCACAATCAAAAGAAGAAATCGTCGACAACGCAGGGCGGCAATTGGTTTGCAACGCTCTCGGGAGTAGCTTTTTCCTCGCTGATGACCTTTATGCTGTTGTTTATGGTCAATGTGCTCATCATCTATATGATCATGTTTAAGAATCCTGAAATTGCGGACAAACTGGTCGAGTATATTCCACATCAGTATCGCGATTGGATCTTGACCAAAACGGAAATCTTTCGATTGCGTGTCACCGATTGGATCTCGGAGTTTCGTACACCGCCAGAGGAGCACTGACGATTCATTTATTTGAAGCCATAGACGGCGCTCGGCTTCAAATAAGTAACCCAAGACTCGAACCTCGGATGCGCGTGTGGATGAGACATTTGAAATATGTAACTTTGATATAACCCCCAAAACCCCCCCCAAAAAAATGAAACAAAAAGAAAGAAAACGAATTGTACTGCCATACTATATATTGTATGTATATACATTTAAGAACTTACGTCCAGGGGCAAGAAATTTTTACCACAAGAACTACAATCAATCGAAACGCAACGCATCGCAACGCATCGAATCAATCAACACATCTTAACTAACATTAACGTTACAATAGATCAAACTATAACTCAATAGTAACTGAATTGCAGTTCCAAACTGACAATATACATTCATAACACACAAATAGAAACTACAGACACAGTCAACGTGCTTCACACGCTCAAACATACAACACAACTCTCATAAAACTCATCTCAAGTAATACGATAACATATATACTACATACATAGGTTAGGTATACTAATATTTATTTGGTGTACCATCGAATATCTCTGTAATGAATCACATCACACACAAACGCATTCTGTAAGAATTTCTTGTGCAATTTATAATCACAATTTGTTTTTTTATTAAATCCTTTTTTTGTTTTATTTTCCAACAGAAGTTATAGCATGATATATTAGTGAGAGTTGTTGGAAACTTACGATTTAATGCTGACAGATTTGAAATCTCTCAAGTATAAGTTTCATACGAAATATCACACACAGACATAGTTTATTATCTGCAAAAATAAAAGAGAAACAAAGTATATTGGTTTCATATAGTATATTGTATTGTATTATTTAAACAGAAATTAAATTAAATATTATATTGTACGTAATTTATGGAAAATATGTATACAACAAAAAGAATTGCTGATTTTTGGAATAAAGTTTTACATTTTAACAGAGAGCACAAACTCGTAAAGTTCTATGTGCTCAATTAATGAAATTACCTAGCAATTACTACTGGAATTGTCGATTCTGGAACGTTCTAATTGAAGAGCCAGTTCTGTATCCATTGACCCCATCACGCTCTCTCAATCAATATATAGTTAACCCACATAATTATCCAGTTCAGCAACTTTAATACGAACTCTTTAAAATAAATTTAGCTGCGTCGCAACTTTGATGTTTTATAATGATTATACCCGCTACCCATAGGGTAGAAGGGTATTATAACTTTGTGCCGGCAGGAAATGTATGTAACAGGTAGAAGGAGGCATCTCCGACCTTATAAAGTATATATATTCTTGAGCAGCGTCAACAGCCGAGACGATATAGCCATGTCCGTCTGTGTATCTGTGTGTCCGTCCGTCTGTCCGTATGAACACCTAGATCTCAGAGACTACGAGAGATAGAGCTATAATTTTTTTTTTCGACAGCATTTGCTATGTTTGCACGCAGATCAAGTTTGTTTCAAATTTTTGCCACGCCCACTTCCGCCCCCGCAAACCAAAAAAATCGAATAACAAGCGTAATTTTAAAGCTAGAGTTGCGAATTTTGGTATATATAATAATAACTATAGTAGTTATGATTCCTGAAAATTTGGTTGCGATCAGATAAAAATTGTGGAAGTTATAAAAGAAATACTTTTGTATGGGCAAAAACGCCTACTTATAAGGGTCTTAGTTACTTTGGCTGACAATCTGGTATATTGAGCCGTCTATGGTATATTTTGAATGCGGAACTATATTGATATACCAAACATACCATTTGGTATATTTTTAGTATTTTTTTTAAAGTATTTTCGGTATATTTTCAAAATGATACCGCAATATTTTGCCTTTATTAAAAAATGGGTAGCGGGTATCTCACAGTCGAGCACACTCGACTGTAACTTTCTTACTTGTTTTCTTATTGTACAAGAACATTTTGTAAGGTGCAAAGATCCTGAGAAATACATTACGATTGACCTGTAGAAAATACGTTGTAGGAATACATCATTATCTTTTTCCAAGAAAGTGTGAATTGAATTCTAATACATTAGCATTTTACAAGCCCTTATCATTTACATATGTATTTCCCACAGCACAAGTATAGGGTGTTCCACAGTCGGCTTCAACTGCATTATTTGAGTTCTTTTTTTATTGATTCATTCATTTTTAATAAGATTATCTAACATATATTTATGAGCCAAACGGTGCAATTATTACGCTTAGAAATTCCAGATAATCTCGTTGAATATTTATATTAATAATATATGGTGCGGTAATAAATAGAAATTATCAGCATTTCAATGGGCCACTTGTAGAACTTTAACGCATATATTTATAGAGGAAGCATCGTCAAATCAAGTTGCTTGAGATTCAAGAAAATTTTTAGAACGAAATGATAACAAGTTAGAGAGCTAATATAAAATGTGTTTCGGGCGGAAGCAGATGTGGAGATTTTCTAAAAATGAACCTAGTATCTGACGTCAATTTTTTTATTTTTATTTTTATTTTCATTTTTTTTTTGTTAAACATGTTTTCTGTTACCAAGAATCATATATATTATTATTACATTAAAGTCAAGGGGGCAATTATGATATGTCATATCTAACCGCTATAGTCTCTGAAACACGGACCGCTAATAATGATTAATTTTGTTATTTTCAAACAATAAAACGTTAATTTATTGTGATTGTAATAGAGCGTATATTAGAACTGACCTTCTCATTGTTTTTTTTAATCATAAATATTTTTTTTTATCAATTTTAATATTAAACATATGACTTTTTATTATACAAATTTGTTGTCATTTTCAATATTAAGCAAATGACTTCAATCCTTGCTCTAAACTTTCACATTCCGTAATATCAACTCAGTTGTTGAGGTTCCAATGAGTTTCTCGAATCGTCGATTGTGTGGCGAAATTATGCAGGATTATGAGAAGTGAATTACCGATGACTAATCTAGATATTAAATATCCCCACAAACTGCAGGGCTCCCACGAATATTAGCTGAATAGCCAAACATTTAGCGCTTGCTCCCCAAGTCAACCCTACATAGATAACGCTCATAATAGCTATCTCTCTCTCTCTCTGTCGCTCACAGCACACGAGTTTTAAGCATGTGCTGCTTTCAGTTTTTTGTTTATTTATACAATAAAAAAAAACACTTTAATTCTCTGTTCGCATATTGTGTATAATTGAATATGACTTGCAAAAAAATACTGGTTTAGCAAGTCAATTTCACCATAAACTGATAGATATATTCGGCATTCAAGTTGTTTATCTATTAAATAGATTTCCCTAGAACAATGACGTATGCACACACTATCATTAAGTATGTGGGAGGTGTGCAACGGTGCTATGTCATGACCAATTGACATTTTTTTGCCGTTGCGGATGCACTGTATGTTCGAACAGCACTGTGACAACATTACATAGAAATCATCTCATCCTTTTTATCTCTGATGCAATACGCCGTTAGATTTCATTTATTTTTGCCAACGCTTCTAATTTAAAGTTTCATGTTACCGTCGAGAGCGTCAAACAAAACTTTAAAAAGAGTTTGCCACGCTTATGAAAGTCTGCACTGAATTTCGTCAGCCAATCTTCAAATGCCAAGGCCCTTCTATTCCTGTGCAGGCTTTTACTGCTACAGTAGAAGTTCTCTTCCTTTGCCTTCCTCCTCAAGTTTGGCTCTTATACCTTTACTCCCTAGTCGGTAAAACGCGCTTCAAGGAGACATTAGTATGCAATCTAACCAGAGAGAGGGAAATACAGCGGCCAAACATCCACTCTCATTTACGGTGCCTCTCGCGTAGTACGCCGGCTGCCATTGGCAGGAGAGCGCCGCAATGTATTTGCCCTTTATTCAGTCTCTCACAATATTTTTTTTGGCGCGCTCGCTGTTTTTCAGCGCTCTCACCGGTTTATAAAAACGCTGCTCGACGCGGCAACGCCAGTTGCTTATGAGTTCTTTCTGCGTGAGGTTGCAAACCGTTTCGGTGGTGAATATTTTTGTGGAGCAGCAGCAACTACAATTTTTAGAATTGTTAAACGTGCATTAATTATTATCGTATATAAACTGGGGGGAAAACTGTGCAAACCATATTAAGAAAGTGTTAAACAAAAACAAGTCAAACGACCCCAAAAACAGTGAGCAAAGTAAGTACACACACGCATTGCATGGGTGTATTTTGTATGTTCTCTTTTTTTCGTGTATGCGCCGCAGCATTAGAAGAATGACAAAAAAAAAAAAAAAAAATGTCAAGCACATGGTACAAATTTGGTTGTCTACAAATAGACGTTCGACTGCATGGCAATAGACAAAACACACAGACACAGAGGTTATGCAGTGAAATTCGAAAACCAAATGGAAAAACTCAAAACAAATGCGAATTAACGAAATGCTCATCAAAAATAAATAAGCACATGTCCGAATTGCATGGCTGCAAAGTTCGAAAAGAAATTAAAAAAAAAAAAAAATTGTGTCATATTGAATTTGTTGGTTAGCACTGCGTCGTCGTGGTTGTTGTCATTACTCAACATGTATTAAATATGTACATAACGTAAAGCTTAACGTCAATTATTGTACTTGCACACACCTACGAAAGCAGAAAAAGTGCAAAGCAAAAACCCTTTTAAAGCCCGCCAGAAAATATTCATACTATTACTCTACTCAACATTGACACGCGTATGCAACGTAAGCGAAACGTCGACTGCGACTGCGACGACGGCTTCGCTGTTAGCGGCGACGCTAACGTTTTGCCAGCGTTGCACCTGTTATGTTATGTGCTGCGACTCCTCAGCAAATCTGAACATCGCAATTCATATACCCTACGCGTTGAAGAACTTTAGGTTCGACCTTTATTTGCGAACTGTCAACAATTCATTAAATTTGCTAGCCATGAATGAAAACTTAATCGTTGTACTAATACAACCAAATGCAAACAACAACAACTTTGCATGTGACTCTTTTAAGCGCAATTTGACTTGCTGATGTGCCACGTTTTGTTTTTTTTTTATTTACAATTGTTCGTACGTAATCTAACAATAATTGAGGAGAAAGTCGAATCATTGCTTGCAGACTGAGCTGAACTCAGTGTTCATTAGACTATGTCTAATTCACAGCGAAACTTCCTCCCTCAACACAATAAACATCAGGTAATTTGTTAGCTGCCATCGTATCCCATCTTCTGGGAAAGGTCGTAAAATGAGGAACTATCAATGCGAGACACCGAGCGCCATGTAATTCATTTTTCAATGTCGAATATGGTATATTGATTTTTGAGACCCTGTTCTTAAGAAACTGAAAGAGTCTACTATTGTCGTGGAAGTGTATATGACAAACTTAAGGATTAAAAATATACAATTACCACATCCATTTTTACATTGGTTTAAGAAAGTGGTTCTTATACTTAAATTAAATTTAATGAGAATATTTTACTAGAATATCACTTTATAATAATTCAAACTTAATATAATAACTTAAATTATATGGGAATTTTTAACTACCTTATCACTTCATAAATATCTTTAATCCCAAAAAGTATAATTTTTAAATTTAGTTAAATTTTTTAAGCAAAAAAGATGGTCAATCAAAGCCCAATAGATCGATTTCTGTTCTTTGGGGTATGGGGATAATTAAAATAACAGAAATTTACAAGAGTGCAAAGCAAATTTAGTCAAAGTCGCAGTAAAAAATGTGACGTCAGCTGGGAAAGAGAGAAAAAGACGTCAGCAACTGTTGAGCGTGGGCAACATTGATTCCTTGTCCATATTTGTACTTCACCATTAAAAGTTTAACGACATTCCCAAGGGAGCAACTGTTCAAATACTGAGCTAAGCAAACTAATATTAGAATTTTTTCTTAAAAACCCGCAGTTATGAAATATCTTTAGTCCACATAGTACAATATTGCGTCTTGTTTACGGTTATTCCTTGACGTTTGTTCTTTACATTGTGCTCGCTGCTTGTTTGTTTGCCCATCAATTTGTGCAAATTGTCAGCTTACGCCCTTGTACTTGTGGTAACGTAAGTGGTAATAGAACAACTACCCCTATCTCTTGTCATTATTTCTTTAACTGCTTCTGCTTCTTGGGCAAATTGATTTATTTTTAGACGTAACCAATTGCCGTAACGGAAGCTCAACACACCTCAGGTGTTCATTGATTGTTCAATTGTTGCAAGCAAATTGCTCGATAAATTTTCCTAAAAATATTCAAATTATTTCTTATTAATAGACAACGAAAATATCTGTCTTGTGACTAATATACAGCACTGCGGATTCTTATCAGTACTGAAGACCCCTTTGCTTACGTAAGGTCAACCCCACTCCCCAACAAAAAAAAAAACACTCCATTTGTTTACCCACAACTTAAGCCGACACATTATCTGTACACACACACACACGCCACAAAATGGTAATTACCTTTGGTTGCATGCAGTTTCGTTTCATTCCATCGTTCCTCCCGCCCATAGACCCTATCTATAAAGTACGCAGCTCGTAAACGTTACAAATGAAGTCTCTGACATAAACAAAATTAAGTAGTGGCAATTTTAGTAGTTTAAAAAGATCATTCCTAGGCAGTTGACTTTCGAGTTGATAATAGAAATTTTAAAACTGAAACTAATTAATTTTCTAGCAACTCATTGGATGACATTGCTAATTGTGAATCCCCCCATTAAACCGTCTGGAACTAGAAAATAGAATAGATCGAAATCTATAATTATTTTCCGTGCTACATTTTTAAAGAACATTAAATCATTTTTGCAAAGCTTTTACATATGGAAATGTTTATCATTAAATTGACAAGACTTTCCCTTGACGTTCCCATATTCGAGTCACATCGCACGTTTTCCTTATCAGTATCGAATCACAAACGTAAACTTGAAAGCAAGATATACAATACTTTCTTAATTGAGAGATGTCGATTGAGTCTCAAATTCGTAAAGAAAATTCTGCGTATAAAAATTGCAAACGAAGCGATTGAGTATTCTGAGAGCAAATGAAAATGTTGCGGCTGATGAAATTTCTATGAAACTTTGCACGGCGTTGCATGAACTTGAGTCTAAATATAAATACGATTTTTTTTATAAATGAATAACTAATACGTATATGGTTTTTGAGTATATTTTTCTAACAATACTTTTACTTATGCTGACGGGAAACGACAACAGTCAGCAAATTTCAAAAAACCCCAAGTTCTTAGTAATGTTTCTTATCGGATTGAAAAATTCCTACAAAATTCCGCAATCACGTTTACTTCAACATTATCGCGGTTTCCCTTATAAAAAAAACCGACATAACTTATGATTTTCATGTGGTTAAAAACCTCATGGTTTTTGTTGCACATTCCAACTCATTCACAATAAGCGAATGCAAGTTCTTAAAAATACAATTTAATATTTCTAAAAATGGAACACGTGTTGTTATATTTCGATAAGGGGCCTGGCCGCGGTGGCTCAATTTTCAGCAAAGAGAGTAGAGAGCATAAAGTTTAAGAAAATCCAATCTCCTCTCTTATAATGCTGGATGCTGTGCGCTGAATGCGCTCAGAGAGAGAGAGAGAGAGAGCAAGAACTGACGTCACATATGATTTTCAGATTAGGCGCAACAGTCGTTGCAGTTTTACGATGCACACAACAGATGTGCCCAATTCGTAATGGGATAGAAGAAACAGAAACATAGAAACTCAGAATGCGTTCCTGCTAAATTTTTGCGTTGTGTTCTCTATTGTGCCATTCCCCAATTTACATACATACATATGCATAGGTACATATGCTAAACGTCAAAAATTTCATTCTCAAGGCTGGCATTGTGATCAGTCTTTTCTGCGCACGAAACAATTGCTTTACGACGCGCAAAATCCTATGAATGGGCCGTCTAAATTTAGACTAATCGTACATGATCTTTCTTTCCTTTGTTGTTTACTCATAAAAGCATCCTTAGTCAATTGAGAATTTGTCCAAAAATAAAGATAACTTTATGTCTTTTATGGTTCATTTAAATTTTCACACAGAAAAAAAGTTTTATTATCAAGATTTTGGTACTAAGAATTTTGATCTAATAAGTGCGTCTAGAACATAAGAAAATCTTAAAGTTAGAAAACACATCTCGATTTTTAGAACATTTAATATAATACCCAGATCTTATTAATTAGAAAAAAAACCTTATAGTTTTAACACCAAAAATCTTATTATAAAATGAAAAAATGTTATATTAAATGAATTGGAATTTTGTAACCTAAATTTAGAATTCTTGGTCTTATTTTGAGAATTTGGGTATTTTTCAGACTAATGTTCTTAGTTTTAAGAATTTGGTCTTATTTTTAATGTTTTCCATTTTAGAACTTGGTCTTTTTTTCAGTGTAGTTACTCTATGGATGACATTTAGGAAGAAGGAAAAGAGAGATGTGTATGCTTTGCTACTTGTGAAGATTGACATTTAACAAATATTTATTATATTTAGTCTGTTTTTGATTCATATCGAAAAAAATTTGGCTATAGTCTATTGGACTTTAGACTTGTCAATCGCTAGGCAAATATATTCTAAAAGAAATACTTAGGAAAATGTATTTAAGAATCATCTTCAAATTTTGTAGTACTTGTTCCTCTAATTGAAAAGTCACGGGCACGTGTAGAACCCTTAATTAAGAGTGATGAAATCAATTTTGTCTCCCGAAAACTTTTGACAAATTCTAGTGAAACGAAACGATGACAAGAACAACAATAGAACACTTAAAATACCCCTCAAGGGCAACATTTACAGTTATCTCACAAATTTTTGACTATGTCATGCTCTGGTCCCGGGGTCCGGGTTTGTGTCTATCAGTTTGTTCACGCAACAAATTCTTCTTCTAGTAGTAATGTGTATAGTATATTTTATATGCTATGGATGTTGGCACTGATACTATAAATCGATCAATTATCTAAAAAGTTTTGCGCAAAAACCGGTTCGAGGCGGTTCGGGTCATGAGATTATGGTATTACCTCACTAAAAATATCTCAAATCAAGCAAAACACTAACAATAATAGATGAGAGAGAACTGTGCCAAATTTTTATAGACTCACACTGGGTGAAGGTCTGTCGACTCTTTGTTGTTAAATGCGTACTATACTCGCTATGTTTATTTAGTCGTGGCCAATCTAACCGGTGTAGAAGTGCTTTAATATCTCAACACCAATGTGAGGAAAATTTGATTCATTCATTGCGGCACGTTCCATGCTCAACGAACTTTGATAATGCTGTTCCGATGTTATAATTGACGAATACTAATATCTTATCTCGAGGTGTGTTATTTAGTGTATGCGTGATTTAGTGACGCGTTGGCATATTTCTTTTCCCCAGGAGGAGGAAATCAAAATTTGTTATAGCTATACGAGTATAGCGCACAAGTCTGGAGGTTATAAATCTGGCAGTCGACAACTCTGATTAGTCGCATGAAGATAAAGAAAAGCATGGCAAATTGTTTGATAAACTGAATAGAATAGAATAGAATTGAAAAGATCATTTAAGATAGTGGCTATTATGACTGGCAAATTGTGTTATATAGCAAATGCAGTTTCAACTGGATTAAATCTAAGGGAAAGATAATGAAATTGGAAGAAGTTAAAGCTGAGAGATCAGCTCATATTCTATATGAAAAAGTAAAGGAATGTGAGTTGTACAAATAAATAATTGTAAAACGATCGTTTAAGATTGTTTTACAACATTAAGAATTTCAGTTATACAAGTTGCACGCGAAAGGATTGCTGTGGATTGTATTACAGCTGGTGTGGAACGAAAATGGATGCCAGAAAAAAATAAGACTTGTTTTTCGCACAACTTAATTCGGCAACCAGACTCAAAGTTCATTCAACCTCCTCACAGCAAAAAAATGTGCTGAAGCAAACGAAAGCCAAATAAACCAGCATAAAGAAAACAGCAAAAAAAAAGGGGGAATGAAATTCAAGCATTGAAAAATGTTTACGCATGTAAATAAGCCAACGAAAAAAGTAAATTAATCTTGTCAGTCTATATGGCTTATTAATTCCAAAAAAACAAAATGTGTTCTATATGCGGCTAGACCTCGACTTTGTTTACAGTTTACAACAGTTTGAACAAGGTCGAATAGAATGATGGTAACGTAGTTGCTAATGAGACAATGTTTGGCACATTGAATTGACGTATGTGAGAAAAAAAAACAGAGAAAAAAACATTGTCACACGACTTGCAACACACCGCATCATCACACCCACTTGTCCCGAATGTGTCTTGTGAAATTTAACACATTTAACGAATTTTGGCAGGGATTTGACATAGTATTAATAATAGAAGCGCAACCACAGGCGGTAAACAACAACAAACTCATCATCATCGTGACAGGGCCGAAATATTGAATGGGACAGTTTAGTGAAAATGCTCGAAGGTTCATTGATAGCGCCTTCTTTGGTAGGGGGCTGCGACTTTTGCACCAAATATAACATATATAAATAGAACTCATTAAACACACAAATAAAGAGAGAGAGAGAGATAGAATTTAAGTGAATAAATTGACTTGTCGCAAATCTGGCAAAAGCACAATCAAGGGAAAAGTTTACTTTAATAATTTAAGTAAATCAAATGTCTGTATTGAAAGTGCGGCGCACGAATCAATTAAAAGGCAATTGAACGCATAAATTATATCGAATTAAAGCCAATAAACATATGTACTATATTAATAAAATGCCGACGGAATTTTTGATCGCATCCGTGCGCCGACCAATCAAACTCTGTCTGCTGAATCAATCAGACAATTTGCATTCACAAATAGTTACACTATTTGATCACACATATCAACACCATCATCATCATCATTATCATCGTCATCTTACACTTTCTGGCTGTAACCAATATTTACTCTATTCAATTAATCAATTTTTACTCACTTTACTCTCTTCTCTATTTGCAGTCGGTACACTGAGAAATTCAATACACAGACAAAATGGTCAACGTTGTGGTAAGTAATATTGTTGATAATTTGATTAAATGATTGACTAATTGATTAATTGCTGTCAATATTTGCAGCCAGACAATGGCGCCAAACATGGGCCACAGGAAATGGAACAATTCCTTCCCGGCGATGGCACCAAGTGAGTAGTCTAGTATTTCATAAATTGTTGTGATGTTTGATGTTAGATGAATGAATTCATAAAAAGTTTGCACATTGCGTGTGCAACAATTAAATGTTAGTTAAGCTAACAAATTGAACGTATCTTGCCGCCAAAGTCACTTGACTAATTGAGTGTTTGTAGTCTGGTATTAAGAGGTATTATATCATGGTTCAAGATCGCAGATCTTAACTAGCAAAGTTAAAAATAATAAACAACTCTGAGTGCAATTAAGTTAACTAGCAACTAACAGAAGAAAGATAGACTAAATTAATTAGATCAGCTTATCATCTAAACGAAACACGTAATGCAAATCGAATCCAATTTACGTACGTAAAAAGCGTTTCCAAAGTTCAACTAATAATATAATATTTTACTACAAAAATACGCTAAATAATTTCCTGGCTTTTGTTGTTTCCAAGTGCAAGTTCAAATAACAAAACTGAGTTGCTTTACTCAGCAGTCTGATGCGAAATGATAATGTATTTGAACCCCACTTATCACTAAATGCACAGAGTGTCTTTAAGTTGAGCAGACTCAACTGCAACGTCACACCCTTTGTTGTTTTGCTTATTTTTGCATTCAAAGATCATCTGCATGCAAATGAATGTTTTCTTATATTTTTGCAAGGCAAATATTATTCTGCAGCTTGTCAAAGCAAACAATTTAAATGTCAATTGACAACACACGTTTCACGTTCTGAAAAACAAGCTCGAAATTAGAATAGAACATCATCAACATGAAAAACAAATTCAATTTTTAGTTGATAATCTGTGAAAATGTATTTATAAACAGCTCTGTTTCTAGCCGCAAAGTGTAAACAAATAATTAATGGAATATAACCAAATCTAATTGTTTAGGGTAAATCAGAAAAGTTACACTCGAGCTGAAATCTATTTGAACGATCAGCTGATATGATAACCTTTTGCTTTTGCTAGTGAAACCTTGCGCTTCAAATGATAAGAAATACTTTAATTCACAATCAAACTGAGCATTAATAAATAATAAAAACTCTCGCCTCTAAAGGTTGCAGCTGATAGCTGGCTTTAGTATTTACTGCTTCATGTTCTAAAGATTATTATCGCACTTAATTCGCTTCAAATGTTATTTTAATCAATTTGTGTTTGACTGAGAATTCTTTACCGGCATTTCAACATCTAGTCACACTCATTAATAAAATATTTGCTGCTGACCCAAGTGGCAACAAGTGCCAAATTTTATTTACTTTTAGCAAATAGCTAAAGTGAACACGCAAATGTTTGCTTGACTGCTGCAGCTAAAATAAATATCAATGGCCACCGAAAAACATGTCCAAATATGCTTTAGAATATTATTCATTTTAAAACAGCTTGCATTACATTTGAAAGCATAAAAATGTGCAACAATGACTTGTGCAGAATTCCCAAATTTAGCAAATATTGAAGAATTTTTTTGACGTATGTTTAAGCAAACATATTGTGGGGTAAAATGGTATTGGAGATATAATTTTGAATTTTGTGAAATGCTCAGAAAAATAAACACGAATAATCTAAAAAGAAATTACTACAAAATAATTAAAGAAAGCTAAAACTTAGGCATCCAAACAAAGGAATAGGATAGAAAAATATATTGATTACCATCCTATATTTTTAAAAAATAATTTAAATGACTATTGTTAGTATGAAATTTCAATTCGCTGAAACAAATTAAAACAAGTTTTCTTAATTGACCATGAAAAGCCTTTTCAGCCTAAAATAATAAGTATTTAGTTCGAAGTTATTAAAAGGGTATTTGAATGAAGCTATTTTAGTACAGCCTGAGAGATTTTGAGATTTCTTTAGTACAGCCTAAAAGTATGCTACAATTTTTGCTTAAACTTGCAGTTTCTTTGGTTCACGCATTTGAACCAATTTCTTTGGCTGATGCAATGAAAATGCGAGCTTAAATCAGGCTCAGATAAATAGTAGCATATGTGTAGAGTGGCCAATCACAATTGGCAGCCCAAATATGGCAAGTTGTTGTTGCTTTTCATGTAATTACATGTGCTCTTGTCGATGTTGTTGTTGTTGTTGTTGTCGTGTGCCCGCTGCTTGTAAACACACTGTGGAGTTGTGGACGTCGACAAATGGCTATAATTGCAGATGCAGCAATTCCAAAAGCCAAAGAATTTCGCTTGCCACTTTGGCCATAAAAGCAAAGAAAATGTTTTCATTTTAGTTGTTGGTCAACTGAGGTGCACAACAGATCAGAGATCAGAGCTTTAAAATGAAAGACGACTTAGAACCAACAAACGTTGAGTTGAGGTGGCAATTTGCAAATCACTTTTTTAACTACATTTTACTAATAAGAGATTTATCATTTCTTCATTTTTAGATACAAAATTCAGCCGCGTAAATCAGATGCCGAGCAGGCCTTGGCTAACAATGATTTCGATCCATTTGCGATGCGAGACAATGAGCATCCCACAACGTAAGTACAAATCGAGTGACAATTAAAATGGGAAAATCCTTTAACGATTTCTCTTATCTCTCTCCTCTAGTGATAGAGAAACTTTGACGCATTTGCTGAAGGCCTCGTTGGGCACTGGCATTCTGGGCATGCCCATTGCCTTCATGTACTCCGGTCTTGTCATGGGCATCATTTCCACCATCATCACTGCCATCGTCTGCACGCACTGCAGTTACGTGCTGGTAAGTACAAAGATCAAACACACTCTTCAGCCTATCAATTAAGTGCATATTCTTTTCGCATCTTTAGGTCAAGTGCGGTCACAAACTGTATTACAGAACACGTCGCACCAAGATGACATTCGCTGAGATCGCCGAGACAGCATTCCAAAGGGGTCCCAAATGGTGCCGTCCGTTTGCGCCCGTTGCCAAGTTCTCCATATTGTTTGGCCTCTTTCTCACATACTTCGGCACTTGCTCCGTCTACACGGTGATTGTGGCCAAGAATTTCCAACAGGTGCTGGAGCATTGGCTGAAAATCGATATTGATTCGCGTGTGCTCATCGCCATATTGCTGATACCATTGATCATTATTGCGTGGGTGCCCAATCTCAAGTATCTGGCGCCCGTTTCCATGGTCGCCAACGTCTTCATGGGCCTGGGACTGTTGCTTACATTCTACTATCTGGTTCAGGATTTGCCATCGATTGCCGATCGTAAACTCTTCACCTTTGGCACGCTGCCGAATTTCTTCTCAATCACCATTTTCGCAATGGAGGCCATTGGTGTCGTGATGCCGCTGGAGAACAACATGAAAACTCCAAAGAATTTCCTCGGCATTTGCGGTGTCCTCAGCCAGGGCATGTCGGGAGTTACGTTGATCTATATGCTGCTCGGTTTCTTGGGTTATCTGCACTATGGCGATGCCACCCGTGATAGTATTACCCTGAATCTGCCCACAGAGGAATGGCCAGCTCAGGCTGTGAAAATTTTGATCGGTTTGGCCGTCTATTGCACATTTGGACTGCAGTTCTATGTGTGCCTCGAGATCGGCTGGGATGCCATCAAGGATAAGTGCACCAAGCGTCCCATCTTCGTCAACTATGTGCTGCGGTAGGTTACGAATATTTTCACATTTTTGTTCCCTAACTAATTCGATTTGACTTTCTCTTCAACTTACAGTACCGTGCTGGTTACTGCCGCTGTTGTGTTGGCCATTTCAGTGCCTACAATAGGACCATTCATGGGTCTCATTGGTGCCTTTTGCTTCTCCATACTCGGTCTCATCTTTCCGGTAAGTACTTCACATTCCGGTAATTCCGATATCTTGCCGAAACTAATGTGTGTTCCTCCATCTTTTCTTGTAGGTCTTCATTGAGATCATTGTGCACTGGGACACCGGATTCGGTGCCGGCAATTGGATCATTTGGAAGAACATTGTCATCACCTTGTGTGGCATTTTTGCTCTCGTCTTTGGCACACAGAGCGCCATCAACGATATCATGGCAACCTACGGTCCAGCCCCAACTCCAGCTAGCTTACCCGGGTCGAATCAACCCTCGACGGCCTAAGCTGGCCACAGATTTAATCTCCTGTGCATAACAAACACACTCACACATACACAAAATCTATCATGCGAGAAAAAACACAGTGCTATACCAAGGGATATATATTTATTATATACACTATATGTATACATTTGAGAGATATACTTTTTAGCATAGTTTGTAGTGTTGCAAAATGAAAACTAGAGCTGCACAGGCTCCGTTTCACTTTCCTAGGGAATCTAACTATTGTTAGATGTAAAACAACAATCCCCCCCAAACAAAAACCAACCAACCAACCAACACATTTTGTAAATGTTTTCTTCGTTTTCACGTTTAAACGCATTGGATAGTAGTACCCTAAGGTTTACTATACACCATATTATACACTATACTACTACTTATACTATAAACTTATTCGAGTGCCTAACTATTTAGCACACAAGCAGCACCAAGAAAACAGTTTAAGCACCATTTTTGTAGTAGATATGCAAATGCAATTATATTAATTAGTTGTTGCGCGTACATTTTAGTACCGATTGAAACAGTTAACTAGCTTAAACTCGTACCACAAGCAAAGAAAAGAAAAAGAAAAACGTTGATGGCTAAATGAAAAAGACTTTATACCTTCAAACCTATATCCAATCCCATATTCCTGCTCCGTTTCGATTTCAATCTGTTCTATAAGTATTACGAAAAGAGAAAACAAAAGCAAAACAAAAAAATTGCAGGCGTATACATATTTTTTAGCTCAACTTTTTAGCATGTTTAGTTCATAAGCAATACGATATAGTCCTAGTTCCCCTCGCGAAGCCTCGCCCCAACAAAAAAACACTCTGTCAACATTCGGAAAAAGAAAAAAAAACAAAACAAAAGACTTTTATTTTTGTACATACATTATGCAGAGTGTTTCTTTTTCTGGGGTCCCAACATCAACTAGGATATATTTCGCCTTTCAGTTACTCAAAATTATACACTTTGCGAGTAGTATAAAAAAACGTTTGTTTATTTTTTTTTTCTTTTTTGTTTTATATCCATTCATTAGTATCATTTGCTAAAGCGATATTCACACTTTTGTTGCATAACATTTGTATTTTAATTGTAGCTATAAATAAATCAATGATAAAACAAAAAAAAAAATATTGAATATTTTAAAAGGGCAAACACATCGAAGTAATTAAATCGAATTAAACGCAGTTTTTGCATTTAAACGAAAAGTTCACTTTTATATTAGATCTTTCGATTTACAGCTGTCAATTGTTCAGTTTTGAAGATATATATATTGTATTATCTTTATCGAAGATTGTCCATTTTAAGATTGATATAATTGTTTACTTTTTGAAAAGTGTTAACAGCAAAGTGTTAGGACAACCCCGAAATAGCATACGAATAAAAAAAAGGAATGTAAAATAAATGAAAATGTGTTTTATTGCGATTGTGATTTCACAAACGTTTTCAACTGTGCGAACTTTGAGCGGAAGCGGATCTCGGAACAAGTTTATTCAATGAAGAAATGGTCATTTTTTTACTGCAAGAACAGCTTGAACCGGTTCAATTGACACTCTTGCATTGCGATACAGCCTTGTAATTGATCAATTGCCACTTGATCAATTGGCAAGCATAATGATTTGTGTTGAACGCGTGTTTTTCTATACCCAATAGCTAAGGATTGAAATGGGTATATTCATTTAATGCGGGCTGCAAATGTTTAATGCATCTTCGAATCTTCTTGACCCGAGATACTCTAGATATTTTTATCCGTCTGTCTGTCTGTCCGTCTACATAAGCAGATACATCTCTAAAACTATTAAGGTTACAAGTTACAAGAATGCTACACAAATCAAGTTAGGTATAACAATAGCCCTCGTTACCATATCCAAACAGAAATCCAAGAAATAAACATAGTATCTAAGCAAGGTCTTTTGAGTCTAGGAATTATTTCTAAATTACAAATAAAATAAATAAACAATAAATCCATTCTTTAAAAATGTTTGCAAGCATATTCTAGGAATTATTTCTAAATTACAAATAAAAATAAATAAATAATAAATGTATTCTTCAAGCATATTCGCTTCTTGTTGAACAGAGTGACTATATAATAATATCCATCCATCTGTCCGTCTGTCCATATACTTAAACACCTAGATCTCCATAACTAATAAAGCTGAATAGCTAATAAGTCCAAATTACAAATACAAATAAATAAATAATAACGAGATTCTTTGAACCTTTAAAAAAAAAAAGAATATAAATTGAATAAAATTACTTTCTATATTATATTAGGTTCACACAATTTGTTTATCATCCTATACAAATGACTGAAGGGTATTTGAAACACTATCAATCCGGCTTAGTTATTATTTATTTTGCTACCGACTTGAAGTCAGCACGTGGTCATCGTTATAGCAAATGGCAAACAAAGAAATAAGGCAATAATCGAAAATCGTGCGTTAATTGGCATTAAATGCCCGCAAATACACAATTGCGGCCCACACAATGTCTGATTGGCAAATGGCACAGACAATAAATACTATACAAAAATAAATACAGGCCAGTTGCTGCTGCTGCTGCGTTTTGGCCCGAGGCAATTGAACCTGCCCATTGTGGTCCATAGACCGTGGGCCAATTTGTAGCCAAGCCAAGATGCAAGTCAATGTGCTCTTGAGGCCATCTCGCGATATTTGGCATTTCATATTGTATTTGTGACAGTTTTTTTCAGTTTTGGAAAGGCTGCAGACGTGGGAATGTCTGTTGAAAAATCCTTGACTCGAAACCGTTACAAATTTGTAATCGAAGAGAGGTTATTGGAGTCGCGAGAGAGAGAGAGCCTCCAGGAAACCCAGCGAAGCAATTAGCGCGTGACAAGCAACCACAAAACTAGAGGCGATAGGGTTAACATTATGGTTAACAATGGTTTCGTCGACCACAAAAAGATGACTTGCTACCAATTGAGTGCAGCATCCAATTTGCCCAGAGCAGTACTCGAAACTTAGAGATGGAGATGGAGACTGTAAACAAGGTCGACGGTGATTTAAAATAATTAATCTCTTGATTGTCATCATCAGTTAACTCTAGCTTGGGCATCTTGATTTCAACTCAGAATCCAAGGTCAGGCCAGAAGATCAGACCAGAAGCTGACCCGATTCATTTGTGGTTTTGTAATCTTTTTCTGTTTTTTCGTTTGTGTAATCCAATACCACATTTGTAAATTGTCTATGTAACACTATTTATTGTCTGTACTGTGTGTGTGTTGGCATTTGAAATGCTCGTCAAGCATTCTTATCGAGCCCATCGTCAAATGTGACTTTCCCCCACAAATGCTTGATATACTTTTGACACCTCATATGCTATCGGAATATTAAGTGCAGCGTCGTGGGAATATCGCAAACGATTCGCTTTGCTTAGTAGTTATGCATACCAGATCATATGGCCAATGCGGATTAGTCGCCAAAACTTAATTCGCTTTCACAAGCCTCATTCAAGGTCCAAGCAACGCCATCGAACAACATATTTCTGAGAGCCATCAACAAAAATCAAAAAAAATATACAACAAAAATGAGAAGAAAAAGAAACCCTTCAAAAAAAATTACACAAATATTTATGATGATAACAAAAACAATCAATAAATGCAAAAAGACATTATAATAAATTGTTAACTGAAGCGCAATCAACAAGCGAATCAAACTAAACACAAAAACAAAAGACCCAAAAAACAACAACAAAGACAAAAGACAACAAAACATGAGCAACAACATGAACAGCAACAACAATAACAACAACAATAACATTCACTTTCAAGTGAGGGGCAAAAATAGATAAATAAAATGCGATTGACTACAAAATTGCCTTGTTGAAAAGCAAAAGGAAATAAAAAGGAATTGAAAAGCATTGTGATTATCATGCATACTCGTAACAAAGATATTGAATGCTGCAAGTGAAGTAGCGCATCCATCGATCAGTCAAATGCCCACTAAGAGCCAACTTGGTCAAGTTAACAACATCGCGATTAATTAATTACTTGTGGCCTAAATGTTCGAGTGTGTTTATTTTTATTTTTATTTAAATTTGATTTCGTTTTCTTGTTGTTTTGCATGCCACTTTAGCAAATATGTTTACAAATGAAGCGCAAAATATTAAATGATAACTAATTTTGCATTTGAGCTTTAAAGTAAAAGCAAGCGGAAACGTTTGACGGATTGCAAACATAGATACCCTGTAGCACTTCAGATGCAAAAGGTATGCTGAAATTTGCAACAGCAGAAATATTGGGTATTTTCAGTATAAAAAGGATTTCTCCGTGCAATAATGCTGGGTTATACAACTTTTTATCTACATAATAAATTATATTACCAATTATATAATTACGCAAAGAAAAATTAATTCTCTTGCGGATAAACTCAAAGGATTCCTTAGCTTGTGGAATAAATTATGCAATTTATAAACCTATTTTAGGTAAGATCAACAGTCTTAATTCTGAATTACTTTAAAACTTATATCGCTTTAAATAAAATTTGCAAATACAATCATTTTTGAACACTTTATATGTATTTACCCTCTAATATTTTGAGAAATTTATAACAGCGTTTATAATCTACTTATCATTTTAGCCCTCTAATTGGCAATAATCAAATATCAAATATAATATGTTTATATAATTCAGATGAATTGTATGATAAGTTCTTTAACACACTGCTGGCTATTAGAGGTTTAAGAAAAGTCATAATAAATTCATAAAGTGAATTTAATGGATTTTTCTTTTTGGGGTATTTTGTTAGATTTGTTGTTGAAGATCGTTTATAACTAGGGATTTTGTTCATAAATGATGTGGTATCCCATTTGAAGTGTAGCTGTAAGCACACAAAAATTTCTCAAAGTAAATTGTAATTGACTTACTTTCAATAAATAAATGAAAGTTTTCTTAAAGTTTAGCCAATGGTTTTATAACCCAAATCCTTACTTCCTATTTTTTGTATAGTTTTAACAAATTCTTAAAACAAATAATTAAAGAGTTGCTATGGTTTTTAAACTGAATTCTTAATTCCAAATTCTTAAAGTGAATTCAGATATCAAAATATTCTTTTCTAGCATATTTCCCTGGCTAGTATAACCGATTAGATAACTATGATTTTTTTAAATAAATAAATTCTTTTCTAGCATATTTGCCTGGCTAGTATAACCGACTAGATCACTAACTCCTATGAATTTGCCTCTCTCGATTTTGGGCAATCTTCAGATTATGGCAGCAACAACATGATGATGATGTTGCTGAGGATGCCGATGACGACGATGATGATGATGGTGATGATGAGTGTCGTGCCAAGTTACCACGTGATGCGCTAGCAGCTTGCTGAAAGTATTCAAAGCTGTTGCTGTTGCTCTTGCTGTCGCTGTCGCTGTCGAAGTTGTCGTCGGCGGCAGAGGCAGAGGCAGCAGCAGCTGAAACTGAAGCAGCAGCAACAGCAACAGCAGAGGGCACCTGGCACACCGGGCAGCCGACAGCCGACAGAGATCAGCGGGCTTTGGCTTTGGTTTTGGTTTTGTGCATTTGCATTCATTATGTTTGGCACCGTCGACGCGGCCACAACGCCACCGCATAACGCAGTTCGAACTTCGAACACATCAATTGACAGTCAAAGATTCTTTTTAGCTCGTCATTGAATTGCGGTATCAGTTCTCGTGTCTTGGTGTATTAGTGTGTGTGTTGCAATTATTTTGGCGCTTTTGAAAAATGTTTGAAATGTGGATTTGTGTACCGAGTTGCTAACACTTGTTTGCTGAGAACTACACATCTGTCAACTCGACAAGTGTCTCACGTTGACCTTTCGCTTGAAATTCCTTTGAAATTGATCGCAGTTAAATCCACATATACATATACAATTATTTACATACATAATGTCGCCATATATCTTAAAATTAGTTGTTCTGCTTTGCCTGAGCTACGCTGCATTCGCCGATGAGCCGCTGATGACAAATCCGGAACGCCACCACAAGGTGTGTAAATCATAGTAATACCATAGAATTTATATTTGGTAGCCATAAATAATCGTTGCGAAAAAACCAATTTAAGAAACGCCAAATCTATCGCGAGCAAGTGCTGCCACATGCGGGTGGCAAGATACCAGACACTGCCTTCGAGACCGATCGCCTCTATCTCAATCGTCTGCAAAAGGAGGGCATCTCCATACCCGATGGCATTGTGCCCCAGCAACGGAGTCCACAGGTGAGTGGCAAATAGTCGAAACTACTACTGCATTTAACTGCTCTACAAAACTATGCATGACTATCTCATTTTAATGACTTGACTAATTGAAATTTTTTATTGCTTTTATTTATTTGTTAAGAGTAGACTCAGCACAAACTTTAAAAGTGCCTTAATATCTCTTAGTAGTATAAAATTAAAGTTTAACATATCTATTTAATTTGATTACTTTTTGTTCAACAAAATCTTAACATTTGTTCTTGTTTATAAAAATATAACCATAATATTACTACCTTAGTTCATAGCTAACTGTTTTTATATCATACTAACTTTTATACATATCCATTATATTTTTCTTTTTTTTTACCGAACTTTTGCTTGTTCGTTTCTTATATAATATATTGCTATTCAATAAAGTTAAAGAAGAACATATTTTTTGTATTATAAATTATTGTAATAATACAAAATTAAACAAGTCATTTTCTTCAACGAAAATTGCTATTTGTGCAAGGCAAAAGTATGAAGAAAAAACAAAAGAAACTAAGTATTATTTGCAAACATAGTTTCTGCTGTTGATTACATTTGTAAGATATTGAATTTCTTGTTCTACAGCCAAATTTTCAAGAAAGTTTTCCACATATTTATTCTAAAAATGGTTTCATAAAATTGTCCTCTCTTTATTATATTAAATAATCACTACCACTTCCATAAACATTAGAGGAAAGGAAGCCAATCTGTCAATTTTCAGTCCCTCTAATCACATCTTTTTGTAAATACATATTATATTATAATTCTACAAAGTTTTCTGATTATAGAGGCTGAAAATTAACAGATTGACATTATAATAAGTTGTAATAATTGCATATAATGAATTTCGAATTATTTTTACGACATACAGCTTATTATACTGTCAATCTGTCAATTTGCGGTCTATATTTTTAGAATTATAATATAATATCATACACAATCTATTCCGATGTCGTTTTATGATATAGAACTTATACTCTGTAGAAATATTCACTCAATTTAAATAACAAACACCTCAAAATAAAAAGGAACAAATTTAAATCCCTTATGATAAAAACAATAAATATTACTGTTTAGTAACTAATTCTTAAATTATTTATTTATTTACCCATTCTATTTCCACAAATCTAACCACATTTATTTTCTTAATAGTAACTAATTCTTAAATTATTTATCTACCTATTACATCTCCACAAAACTAAACACATTTATTTATTTAACAGTAACAAGTAGCAACACTCATAAAACTTTCGTTTTTACTTTTACTTTCCGTTATGAAAAAGTGCTTACTCCCATTTCTGCTATCTAATCATCTATTTAACACACAATTATGACGCAATTCTCTTGGCACGATAATGACATTTGAAGTACTCAAAGACCACCCACAACTTTATATACCTTCTTCTACATGCAGGTCTATCAGTATTATGATAAGAGCATGCGCACCGTTTATCACATTGCCCTGAGCTCAGATGGACGTTATACGCCACGAGAAGGTCGCTACCATTACAGACAAGTGCCCACCGTGGAGACCACTTATCTGTATCCACAGGCCGTGGGTCGTCCGTATGTGTTGGTGGCACCAAAGCATGCATTGCCCACCTATCGCCAGTTGCAGCTGCACAATCCGTTGCTCAATCAGGTGAAATTGCAGCCCAAGAAAGGTGAGTAAAGTGTGTTCATACTACATATGTACTACATATAAATGTATATTTATGTGGCTGGTGCAGTGCCCAATTTTCTGGAACTAGCGCCCACGGTGGGCAAGAGTCATGCCGTTAGCAGTGCATCCAAGGCGCAGTCCTATCAAAACGTGAATCTTCTGCATGGTCCAGCGCTGCCCGCGTTCAAGAAAACCTCCGGAGGCAGCAAGACCTATGTGGATAGTTATGGCAAGACTCATGTAAGTTCACAGCTCTCCAACTCACTCGGGCATAACTAAAGATATTTATTAATGATATCGTTGAACTCTCTTGTGTTTTTGTTTTTTTTTGCAGCTCTACAGCGAATTTGATGATTTGCTTAGCAAACTTCACTTGAATCCCGCAATGCAAAAGTATTAGTTATTATTATGCATATGAGTATTTAATAAGGTCTAATTTTAGTACACACCTATTTCTTATACGCAATCACAAACTATCATATTTCTTTGCAATTATAGCCTATTTTTATACCCGGCACTCATAAGAGAATAAGTTTTAACTGACTCCACTGACTTCACCCAATTAATGGACCAACATTTGTCTTTGTCTGTCTGTTCGTTCTTTCAAAAATCTGTATTACAGATATTAGAAAAGTCTTTTTAAATAGTTCCCAATAGAAAGCTCAATTTACAAATTAATTTAGTGACCCATTAACTTGTTGAAGAATTTCATTTCTTAAATACTTTACTGTATCTTTTGCGACTATAACGTATATTAAATATTATGGAAAGTAATTGAAAATGACTTCTTAATTATAATACTAAATTGACTTTTCAAAATTTTGGAAATTGTAATAATAATAATAATTGCATAACGAAATATAAATCTCCAAAATTTCACTTATATTAATTTTGAGAATAGAACTTACTTTATTTTTCAATTTGATGACCACCATATCATAAAGTGTATGGGACACTCTTAAGAGTTCCGGGTATCTCACAGTCGAGCAACGTCGACTATCCAATTCTTACTTGTTACTTTAAGCACTACATAGTATGACTTACAGATATTTGTAAAGCCCAGACAATTTGTTGCTTGCAAAATAAAGCATATTGCATTTTACTTTCCCATCCATGCAATAATCGTATCTGCTTTCATATGCATGAGATTACGAGTTTTATGGTCGGACTTAACATCGTTTTGCCTAAGGTTTGTGTTTTCAGTTTTGGAACTTTAATAATTAGGCGGCACAGCGAAAAGTAATCGCATAAGCCAAAAGCTCTTTGCCAAAGCAGCTTCCACCAAACACAAAATCGAAAGTTGCGCTGGCGCACACGACGATGACGACGAGAGCCGAAGCAACCGCTTACCGTTAGACGCTACCCTTGAAAGCTTGCACGACAAGCACGCGACGATGGCAACAGCAATGGTAACAGCAATGGCAACGGCGTCTGCGTCTCAAGTGGATGGCGCGCTTGGAAAAAACTGCACTTCAGTTTCAGTGCGATTTTTCGACCGAACGCAGACGGTTGATCCAACTCCAAATCAAATCAAATAAATTGAGAGAAAAAAAAAAAGAGCAAATACAACCCAAAATCGTTAAAGATGTCGATGCTGAACAACAACAGCTCTGCGCTGCTGAGGATGCTGGCAACGTTGTTGTTGCTGCTTGGCGTTGCGTTGGCCATTGAAGTGCAGGTGAGTTATGACAGTCAATCAGTCAGTCGATGATGGTGATGATGTTGAGGGGGCAGCACTTTTAATTAGTCACTGGGAGATACGCAATCTCCACCCCGCCCAACTCTCCACTTAACGCGTGGCAGTGAGAGCGAGAGCGAGAGCATACGACGTTCACTTTTGACCCAAAAATTGTAACATGCAATTGATCGTATAAAACTCACACACATACACACTAGTATAACACACATATGCGCGTATAACAGCATTACACATTGTACACACATGTTTAATTGTTTGCTAATCATAAGCGGGGAGTCTGTGTGGTGGAACCGGTTGAAGCACGCGGCTCCACTATTATGCAACATCTGCAACATTTGATATGTTTACGTTGTGTGTACCTGTAGAAATTTGGACACCTGTATAATCCACCGCAATCGGAGCATCATGCACCACGCCACGAGGACAAACAGGATTTGAATAAAATACCCGGTGTGGCCGGAGTCGATTATCCGATCTATCACGAAGTGCCGCACACGCAATTCAGTTGCCACAACGTGCCCGCTGTGCCGGGCATGTATGCCAACGTAGAGACTGGCTGCCAGGCCTATCACGTTTGTCACGATGGACGCGAGGGTCACCAGGGTGCTTCATTCTTGTGCACCAACGGCACAATATTCAATCAGAAGGAATTCGCCTGCGACTGGTGGTACAATGTGAAGTGCGAGGAAGCCACCAGCCTCTATCAGTGAGTTGGCAATCACACGAATACTATTTTCTAATGAATATAATTGAAATATTTTTACCTTAGTTTGAACGCCGACCCGGAACACAATCCTTATATTCCCAAGAAGAAGCCTGAACTTGAACTTGAGCATGCCGTGCACGATGTGCATAATGGCGCTGGATTTCTAATACACGCATAATTTTCACTTCACATTTCACTTGCACTATTTAAATTCATTTCAAAATTTTTCACTCCGCAATAAAATTTGGTTTACGATGCTTCTTTTTCGTTTTTTTTTGCCATAGCGGTTAATATTTTGGCGGTTATTCTTAGAGGTGAGAGGTTGTTGGCTACATCGATATCTGTGAGTTTTTTATATATCGATACGTCAATCTTGATCCAAAAATGTAGATACTGTAATAATGACCAGTGTCAGGGCTATGACCTCTGATATCATTTCTGTTAAGTTCTTACAACGAGTTTGTTACCAGTTTGTTGTTGATTATGCATTATTTCCAAAATAGTTATCTTAACAAATGAAAATCTGAATAACCAAAACTAAAGCTATGCAAACTTTGCACGAGTATTGCCAGTTTGAAGCAAGACGAATACCGCCAAAGCACTCACCCTGTGCTAGATCGCATGTTACTTAACAGACGTCTATCGCTGTTATGGAAAGCAATCGATAGCAGTACAAACGATTGCAGCATTAATGCCGCATTAACAACGATACTTATCAGTTGTTTACGTATTTTTTGTGATTCTCGGCTGCTTAATACAAAGTTGTTGTACTTATTTAAATGGCAGCTCAGAGTGATCCGGCTACACCCGGTTATAACATTGCTCAAGATCCAGCATTGATAAAGAATCGTGTTTATTTCGGCAATCTACCGCGATGTACACGCAAGGAACTTGAGAGTATTTGTCATTCGTACGGAACAGTTTTGGGTTCGTTGGTGCAAAAGAATTTTGGTTTTGTGCAATTCGAAGACGAGGAGACAGCCAATAAATGTGCGGAGGCTCTCAACAAATCCACATTTAAATCGAAAACATTAATTGTACGCAACGCCAGTCAAAAACCAAAAGCGCCGGTAGCCAACCAAGCAATTGGCAATAATTTGAATACAGTCGGTGACATCGGAGCTGGACAAGTTCCCATGGCTGTGCAAGGTGGCATTATGATGTCAGCGGCTGCTGCAGCAACTGCGGTGCCCATCAATGACTGCGAGATCATTGTGGTCAATCGGGAGAATACGTAAGTACCTCTAATCGATGTTTTTTTTGATTTGACATTGATACGAGTTTTATGTTAACAGCAAATATGCGGAATTCATTGAAGAACGCTTGACGTTGGCCGGCATGCGTGTGGATGTCCTCTTCCCCAACGAGGATGTGATGCTGGGCCAAGTGCTCAGCAACATCTCCGCCCGCGGTTGCCTCTATGCGGTGCGGGTAACGCCTCAAAATGAGCTCCACAAAAGCCTTACGGTTAATATTCTGTACGGTGTGCCCGCCGAGCACCGCAATATGCCGCTGGAAGACGCTATTCAACTGATAGCCAGTGATTTTCGTACGAAGAAGCAACGAGATGCTGCCGTCAGTAGCAACACACTACGGCATCCCGAGTCCATGCAGAAACTCATTGAAATGCTGGCTAATTGTCGCCCATTAACGGGTTTGCAATACGAATGCATAATTAAGTATCTGCAGGAGCAGCATGAGCTGCAGCTGAGACGGGAATTGGGCGATGCAAAGGCTCGCCTGGTTAAGCATCAGGAGACCGATCCCGAAATGGAGCTACAAAAGAAGATACTCAGTATTTTGAATAAACCGGCAGTCACCGAAATCAACAACGATCTCATGTACAACAGCTTCGAGGACGCCAAGGCCGATGTGCGTCTTATGGAATTGTTGAGCGATAGTCGCGTGTTGAAGGCGCTGGAAAGCATTTACAACCCAGAACTTTTGGAAACCATTTCACAATATCTTTAGAACATAACACTTTTATTAACTGCATTAGGATTAACAATTAAAACTAAGGCCACGAACGCTTAGCCTCATGTCCCTCGTATTTGCCTCGGTACTTCAGTCCTGTAACCAGGGTTGAGCTCTTGGGGAACGCTGTTTTTCCATTGAATTTCGTATCCGTTGCCGGGTTGAAACGCAAATATTCATATTGTATGTGCAAATTCTCTGGTAACTCAATACGTTTTAGTGCATCCAGCGGTACAGTAGTGTCTACAGACTGTTGATAGAAAGCAACCACATCACCCACTGTGGTCAGCTCATGCACTTGGGAATTGGGCACAGAATGCTGCAGTTCCTCGAAGCAGGCCGACAAAAACTTGAATTTCTCACTTAAATCGGAGAATTTTCGTTGATCGCCGCCGTTGCTCAACTGCAATTTGGTGGCAACAGCGCGTACACGTTCGGCAGCATCCTGAACTGGAGCATAGGGCTTGTTAGGGCGCAAAAATCTACAAAAATATAAAACTTTATTACATGATAATAATTCAGTTGTTTATTTTTACCCCTTGGCTGAGATGGATTCAGCTACAGCAGCGAGTGTGTTGGTCTTTGTTTGTTTGGCGGCGGCATAGCTACGCTGTTGGCTAACCACCAGCTATAAATTATGTGTTTGATTAATGTTGATGTTGGTGTCATTTAATATTTAATTTATTTACTTACATTACGGGGCAGCATAAAAAAACCTTTACGTAAATTCACCGCTGCCATTGTCGTAGTGCTGTAAAACGAAGTGTTAACACGGTGCAGTCAATATTTATGCATCCCTGCGTAACTGTCAATTGTACACGAGCAACTCACGATAGTGTGGTACTCGATTGCTTATTGGCAGTCTCAAAAAACAAAATATTTTTTTAAGCTAAATGGTAAGGAAAAGAGTTGAATTAAAAAAGTTTACGTTCGCAAGCCCAATTTTGTTGACAATTTTACTAATTGGATAAGTTCGCAACAAGACTACGACGATATCGAAAAATATCGTACGGAAAACATACTTGTTGTTGCGATGAATCGATATATTGTCCATCCCTAAACGTCAATCTCGTCTCTTTCTTTTTCCGGTCGCCGAAATGGTACGACGCAAGAAATTTTAAGCTATCAAGAAATAAAATTTGTAAACATCTTAAATGTTTATGGAAAATATGCACTAGCATTGCAAAATGATGACACAGTGCGCGACAACTAAAGAGTTTAAAATAATATTTCGTGTCTCGTATCTTACAGGGTATTGATATCAACCACAAGTACGATCGCAAGGTTCGCAGAACCGAACCCAAATCTCAGGATGTTTACCTGCGTTTGCTCGTTAAGGTAAAATACATGTGTGATATACAAGTGTGAAAAGTGTGTTAATTTGCCCCCGTTTTTGTGTTGTAGCTGTACCGCTTCCTGCAACGTCGCACGAACAAGAAGTTCAACCGCATCATCCTGAAGCGCTTGTTTATGAGCAAAATCAATAGGCCACCACTATCGCTGCAGCGCATCGCTCGTTTCGCCAAGGCCGCCAACCAGCCAGAGTCGACCATTGTTGTCGTTGGCACCGTCACCGACGATGCCCGTCTCCTGGTCGTGCCCAAGTTGGCTGTCTGTGCTCTCCATGTCACCCAGACGGCTCGCGAGCGCATTCTTAAGGCTGGCGGTGAAGTGCTGACCTTCGATCAGTTGGCTCTCCGTTCGCCCACCGGCAAGAACACCCTGTTGCTGCAAGGCAGACGCACTGCCCGTACCGCCTGCAAGCACTTCGGCAAGGCTCCTGGTGTGCCACACTCGCATACTCGCCCATATGTGCGCTCCAAGGGACGCAAGTTTGAGCGTGCTCGTGGTCGTCGTTCCAGCTGCGGTTACAAGAAGTAAGCGGTGACCTCTAGTGGAACAAACACCTTATATAGACGTCACTTTTTCGGTTAAGATCATGGAAATCGTTGCGCTCTTCGGGGCAATAAAGAATTTTTATTCCAAAAAGTGAACAATACCATTTCAATATATACACAACTAAAAAAATACTTGATCCTAATGCAAGTGTGTGCTCCAGTAATTGATAAGCGACTGATCCTGGGGCTGCACGCCCAATACCTTCTTCAACTTGGCCTGCACACTCCCGGACTTGGCTTGGTTAAGGCAGATTACTTTGCTGTGGAATCGAAAAAGAACTATAAATATCAAGGCTAACTTTTAGATGACTATTGTCACTCACTTCTTCCACTCTTCGATGAGCACTTTGGTCTGCTTGTTGAGCACCAGCTCCGTAAACGTTTTCTCTTCGACAGCTTTGACCGCCTTCAACAGCTTCACCAAGAGATCAGGCACTGTCAAAGCAAGAACTTGGATTAATTGTTAAAAAGTAATGACCACAACTTTACTTACGCTTTCTGGGCAATTCCCCGGGCCACTTAACGGACACAATATCGTTGCCATTCACATGCTTGTCCAGGAAATCAATGCGAAACACTGAACTGCTTGCCATGGGCACAGCAATGTCATTGGACACCGAAATGATTTTGTATTCGGAGCTAATGGAATGCTGATGCTGTGCATCGATGCGCATCAGTTGATGCATGGGATCGGGAAGCAGCTTCTTCAGGCACATCATAAAAAGCACAGTTCTTTCGGGTGCGCCACGCACAATGATCTTGACACCCGTCAATGCACAATAGCAAATGGTAGCAAAATCGTCTTTGTGTACAACTTTCTTGATGTGTCGCAGCGAGAAGAAACCCTCCTGTTCGGGATCATCTTCGTACATTTGTATCATGGGCAACGTGGAGCTGTTGTATGTGAGACGCTGTGCAGGCGGGCGTCCGCTGCTCTGTGGGGGTAACCACGGCAGATTACCGAATGTGATGTGCTCGGTGAGAAAGCGTGAACCAGCCAGCAGTATCCAAGCGAAATGCGAATGCAACTGGGCAAACACATGCTCCTCTCCTGTTAGCTCCAGCAAGGAACGCGGTGTGGGCATCAGAAATTGTGCACCCGACAGACGTCGCTGGCGTGCCGAATAGTTCAGCTCCTCGGCGGCCTTGGTGCGTTGAGCCCCCGCCTGAAGCTCTATAGAGATTTTACGAATATGTTCGGCCAAAAATGGTTTGGTGTTAAGCAGAAAATACTTGTCCTTCATCAGCACAATGATTGAGAATAGTTGATAGTAGCCGCGCGCTTGAAGATCACTGACGCGAAATGTGTGACTGAGTATGTGACCGCGTGTGGAGTCACCAAAGAACACGAAACCGCCGTCGCCATCGTTGTTGTCCTTATTTGTGTTGATCTCGCAGCTGAGACTGCGAACGGCCGCCTGCTTGACAAGATTCGCCACCTCCTGCAGTGTGGCCACTTTAGTGCTGACGAATGTGGCACCGCTTTCGGTGTCCTTGCTGTATATGGCATTATTGTTGTTGCGCCCCAGCGTATAGTTGCACGCCGAGCAGGTCTTTTGTCCTGGTTGTTGTGGTTGCTCCAAGTTTACAAGGTCCTCGATTTTAGTGTCACGCAGCGTTTGCGTACAAAATATGGCGCAGGGACCGTGCGCCTCGCAAAAGTGACATAGCGCTATCACCGCGTTCATCTAAAATAATGTTGACAAAACAGGAAAACAATACAAACACAAAAAATTGCAATCGCGTGCCTTGGTTTATTTATTTTTATTTTGATAATGTGGCAGCATACGCTAAGCACAATAATACCGCATTGCGCAAATATGTAATATTACATTTGGCTTACAAAATTTGTTGTATTTACAAGAAATTTAAATTTTTAAAATTATTTAAAGTTATATTAAAGGAAATATCTTCTATAGTATAGGAATTAACATGCTTTTGCTTGCAACTAAGGTCATCGAGCAGACTGCCTATCGATAATGGCTTATCGCTGCAACTGGCATATTTTAAAATACAGCATGGGGTCACACTGTCCGCCAACACTACGCGGTTGTTTCTTCCTTGTACAAAAGTGGATGTATTTTGCATTTATGTTTAATTAGTATTTAGAAATATGGCCATTGTGCTGTGTGAATTGGCGCGGGAGTGCTCGGACAACGAGCAAGACTCTTTGTTTATATACAACAAAAGACAATGGCGCATCATGGAATCTCTGGCGCCAAATGCAAACGAATTGATTTCAATCATGACAAACTGTAAGTAAGATTTAGTTACATTTAAATTTAAATCCTTTTCGTCACAACCGGGTGCTTTTGCAGTTGCCAAAATACGCACCAAAAAGCTACAGTTCAAAATATTGGATTCAACGGTCGTCTTGCAGCAGATAGCAGCATCAACGTTTCACTCAGCAAATCAACATGACTTGCAGTTGGCTTCAGAGTTATTCCCGTTAATATTCATCAATTATGCACCCACGCTGGAGTTCCAAGTGATGCAGGAGCAGCATGAACAACAGCGCGAACTAAAGAGCTATGTGACCACACAGCTCTACAATGCACTGTACTGCAAACACCAAGAGTCGGCCGCAAACGAGGAGAAGGAGAAGCCGCCAACTGTTTCACTGCCAAGTTGTTTCAAATCGCAGTTGCGAGGGTATCAACAACGCACGGTCAGCTGGATGCTTAGCCGTGAATGCCAGCCCAATGTATTTCCTGCCAATTTTACAATATGCCATGCCAACGATGGCAAGCATAAAGTCTGGAAGCACAACTATTGCCTGCAGTTCTATGAATGCGATAAGGAGGAAGAGTTACTGCCAAATGTGAGATTGCCACCAGGTGGCATACTTGCCGACGAAATGGGTTTAGGCAAAACCGTGGAGCTACTAGCAACGCTGCTGCTAAATCCGAAGCAGCATGTGGATAACACTTATTGGAACGTCAGCTTGGAGGAAGCAATTGATGCTGTGCCCCTCAAGCGTCGCTGCTTGGCACCTAAAGTACACTGCATTTGCATCGAACAATCAGCGACTAAGCTTCTGGTCAAGTGCACGCTGTGCCAGCTGTGGCAGCATCAGCAGTGCATCAAAGACAGCCATAGCGACTATGTGTGTCCCAATTGTTGGACCGAATTGATGAGCATGCCCCAGGCACAGCTAGTGGAATCACGTGCTACCATCATAGTGTCACCCAGTGAGATTAAGACACAGTGGCATCAAGAGATTAGTAAGCATGTGGACGGCACACTCAAGGTGCTGCTGTATCCCGGTTTGCATGCGGGTGTCTGGTACAGTCCCTTGGAGCTGGCGCAGTATGATATTGTGCTGACCGATTATCGCATTCTGGGCCACGAGATACACCATACGCCGCGAAATACAAGCGATCGCGAAATGCGCTACGAGCAGCGCTATATGCGTCCCAGTTCTCCGCTCTTGATGGTCAACTGGTGGCGCGTATGCTTGGACGAAGCGCAGATGGTGGAGAGCAGCACATCGCAGGCGGCGGAGATGGTCAGCCAGCTGCCCGCGGTGAATCGTTGGGCTGTCACTGGCACGCCGATTCAAAAGACCATTGATGATTTGGCGCCGCTGCTGAAATTCGTGGGCTTCCACGAGGCTTGTGAGCCTCAAGATGCCTGGCACACGGTGGCAAATTCGTTTTTGCTCAAGCACAAAGCTGAACCGCTATTGGAGTTGCTGCAGCATTGCATGTGGCGCACCTGCAAGTCGAAAGTGGAGCATGAACTGGGCATACCACCGCAAACCGAGCTGGTGCATCGCCTCGCGCTGAGCAATGTGGAATCGTTGTACTACCGCGAGGAGCACTTTAAGTGCACTGAACTCTTTCTGGAAGCCGTTGCCAAGCACACCAAGTACAATCCCAATACGTCCAGTTCAAGATTGGCTTCAATTTCTCCACAACTGCTACGCAGCATGTTGCAGCCATTTTTGCGCATACGCAAAACTTGTTCGGTGCCCGTGGTGATCAATAAGAATGTTGCGACCACCAATTATTTGAATCCACAGGATTTGCTGGTGCATCTCAAGACCAACAATGAGATGCAGTGCAAGCGAGAGCTGCGCACTTGGGCATCTTCGTACAACGGTCTGGCGGCCATACACTTTATTCTCAAGCAGCATAAAGAAGCGATGCACAACTACAAACAGGTGCTGCAGCTAGCCAAGGACTACAACGATGACAACATCACGTAAACAACAACAAAAATGCATTAATTCAATTGCAAATATTAATTTGATATATCTTCTTTATAGCGTGGACAGCCTGCTGCAAATCCATGCGCTGCACAATCTGCTATCGGCTTCTGAATTTGCTGCCGACGACGACAAGCCCAGCGAGGAAGAGCTCGCCGCGTATCGCCTCAAATTGAACAGCTTGGAGCGTAAGTTCCTGGAAGAGAAGATTGTTGTGCTGCTGGCAGCCGAGGCAGCCTATGAAGCAAAGCTGGAGGAACTAGATAAGTTGCAGCAGCAATTCTCGTCAAGCATTGTGCAACTGTTTGCCACCGTGGTCAACATCAGCGACAATTGGCACACAGCTGTTTGGCATAAGATTGGCGAGGAGTTCTTTAGGCAAAATATTTCCAGTGAAAAACTGCAGGACGTGAACTCAGTCACGGGATTAATCTATATACTGCACAACTGGCATGACCGCTTGGAAAAACAGCACAAACAATTGCGCAAAGACTTTAAGTTTCTGAAGCGTATGCTGCTCCAAGCTTGTGGTGCTGTCAGAGAAGGTGTCGCTCTCTCCGCGGACGCCAATCAGTTCATCAAAGTGGTCTCTGATTGCCACTTGGCGGATATTATGGTAAGTCTCATAAATATTTAGTTAACCCTTTATTTATAAATAATTCTTGGTAATTACTGACTTTAACACAAACGCTAAAAGTTGTAAGGCTGCAATATTAATAATGCAATAAGAAATTTCTCAAAATTCCAAAATCCAATTCTTCGTTAAGTTAAAGTTAGCATGTATTTCAACCTATGCTTACGCAAACCAGGTGTATCCTCTTTAGATTATTTCTGTGCTAGTCTTGTGAAATATTTACTAATGCTAAATTTATCTAACAGGAGGACAAACCAGCTGGTGAAAAAAGACAAGATCCTCGCAAAAAACGACATTGTTCGTTGTGTAAAATACATGATACTGTAAACAAGTTTGAGTGTCTGCTATTTGACAAGGAGCTAGGCAAGGAGGGCACCATAACAGATGGCTCCGAAAATTCAAGCATGGAAATTATGCTCATCAGAGGTCAGCGTCATTAATTCAAATATTCTATAATTAAAAAATAACCTAGGAAACTTCTTTTGCAGTTGTTTTTGGTTATTTGCGTGGCAGACATGAGTTTGCGGAATGGAAGACAGAGTGTAAAAATAAATTGGAGCAGCTGGACTGCATGCAGAGCCTGGAGAAGCTACAAATCAAGTATTGGATTGAGGCAGAGTACGTGATCAAAGCCTTTGATGAGCTGGATATGTGCAAAATGCGCATACTGCTTACCGAGAATCCCGAGGAGCAATCGAACTTTCGCATTTTACCATATCAACTGGAAGAGCAAACCGAGTTCAATATGGCGAATATTGAGGAGGCGCAGCTCAATTTTGTGCGGCTATCGGGACGCCTTAAGTACCTGAAGCATTTAAAAGACGATGCGGGCGATAAACCTTGTCCCATTTGCCAAACTCTGGACGATGATCGCGTAAATATATCAATACTCTTATCAAATTGAAGAATAATTCTAATTCTACTTGCAGTATGTGATGTTGTCATGCGGTCATTACCTATGCCAAGAATGTCTGGACACAATGCGGAGTAAATTTGGAAGGAAGATAAAATGTCCCATCTGCCGCCAAGATTCACCACAGTAAGTGGCAATCGATAGTAAAAGTGTTCTCAATTAAATTGTTTATTTTTGCAGACTGTATTATTCCGTAAGAAAAGGCGTAAATCGTCCCAAAATCATTGGCGACTTCTCCACGAAAATTGTGTATATTGTGGAGCAGGTGCAAAAGATTCAAGCCGAAGACGCTGAGCAAAAGATATTGATCTTCTCGCAATGGGCAACGATACTGAATCATATTGCCAGCGCACTGCAAATGAATGGCATCAAGTATCGCAACAAGTTCACCAATCGCGACATCGATGAGTTCAAGGTGGGCAACCTTAGGAAGTTCAGTTAACATTTTCAAATAAGAAAGGATTTTTAGTAATCTCACAGCAGACGCAAGATTAATCAAACAACAACCAAGTTGCTGAACTTATCCTTAATATTTAAATATCCTTATCCTTAAATTTTAAATATGTCTTTAATATTTAAATATGTGATAATTTTTCCTCTATTCCATTCTTTAGCAAGCCGAGCTAAAGATTACCTGCATGCTGATGCCACTGTCGCGTGGCTCCAAAGGATTAAACTTGATTGAAGCGACGCATGTGTTTCTGGTCGAGCCCATACTGACACCTGGCGAGGAGTTGCAAGCAATAGGACGTGTGCATCGTTTTGGCCAGACGAAGTAAGAGCAACAACTCAGCATTCAATAAAATCAAATTAAAATTCGACGATACTTTCTTCTTTTGTAGGCCGACAACAGTGCATCGCTTCATCGTCAATGGCACAATCGAGGAGAATATTATGACGCTTATTAAATCTGCCGACGACAGATCCACATTGTCCACGCACTGGGATCTGGATAACATGACTTTGGACAGCCTCAAGGATCTCTTTACGCTTAAGCAAACAGATTAGACTACAATAATGATTGACTATTTCGATATGTATATACATATGTCGGCACATTAAGACTGCGTAGTTGCAGTTGCAGTTGGCATCATCCGTTTTAGCGGATGACTACAGCGTAGTGTCGCTGTCGTCGAGTGTGGTTCGGTGGAAAGCACAGCATGAAGAACGAATAACGCAGGCAGTTGCGTTTAGAGCGTGTGTGAAACCGAAACTCGCTGTGCTTATACGATGTCTGCCAAAAATAATGATGCTGCGACATATCATATACATACATACTGTATTTGTATTTTGTATATCTATGTGTTGTACTTAGATTTAAGAGTAATGCTAGCTAACTATAAGGATGCAAAAATTATTGCTTTTATCGATGATAAACATTTCCAAAATCTTATCACACATGATCAATCTTGAGGTCATCGATTGAGGTGCCTTCGGCATGCGCCTTTTGCGCATAGTAGCCATCGTAGGAGCTTTGCGCCTTCTCGATCTCCTGCTGCTGCTGCAGTTTCTGCAGCTGCTCGTACGCCGCTTCTTGGATCTTGCGGCGCTCCATGTCCGCTCGCCGCTTCACCTCGTTCTCCTCGTACTGCTGTGCCTGCAGCTCCGCCGAGGCAGCCGCACGCTCCGCAGCTGCCTCTTGATACTCGTCGTACGAGTGCAGATTCTTGTCGGTTGCCTCCAGTTTGTGCAGCGACGACAGCTGTTCCTTAGCCGCCTCGGCAATCTCTTTACGCTTCGCATCCGCCTTGCGACGCGCCTCACGTTTCATGCGCTCCTGCTCCTCCAATTCCTCGCGTGCCGCATAGAACTTGGATGAAATGACAGGTGGGCGATTCTCGTGCGTGCGCTGATGTCGCTTCAGCGCCGTCTCCTGGCGGAAGTGTGTGCCACACGTTTTGCACTCAAAGGGCTTTTCGCCCGTATGAATCCATTCGTGGTGTCGCAGCGTTTGCGCCTTGGCGAAACGCTTCGGACAAAAACGACAGGCAAAATCCTTCACCTTCTCGTGTATGATCTTATAGTGACGTTTCATGTTGCCAATGTTATTGAAGCCTTGACCGCAACCCGGACAAATGTGTTTGCCTTCCTTCTTGGTGAAGTTGACTTGAGGTGACCACGACGGCACCGAAACTGAGGGTATGGGATTGACAGCGGTGCCAGCCAGCTGTGAAATGTCCACACGTTGCACACGACGTGGATCCTTGGGTATTGTGGCCACCGATTCGGCGCACACTTTCAACAGTTCATCAGCAGCATTTTGCGACATCAGCCCATCGACAACGACGTCCGCGGGATTGTGGGCTTGTGAGCCAACTACTTCGGCGATGTCCGTGCTCTCTGTGGCTGCTGTTCCTGCTGTAGCACCTTCGCCCAGTTCCACCTGACGCTGACGATACGTTTCCATGGCCCGCAACACGCGCTTCTCGTGCGTCTTCAGATGCTTCGTCAGGCTCTTTGGATAGAGGAACTTTTTGCCACACACCTTGCACTCGCAACGCTTCTCCCCAGTGTGCGTCATCTCATGGATCTTGCAGGCATGCGACTTGCCAAAGGTCTTGCCACAATATTGGCACGCATAGTTCTTGATCTTCTCGTGCACAATCTTTATGTGATTGGCCAGACTCTGTTTGTTGTGCGAGGCATGCTCACAGATATGGCACTTGAACTTCTTCTCCTGCGTGTGTGTCAGAATGTGTGTGTTCCACTCCTGTCGCGTGGTCTTACCCACGCCACAATAGGGACACACATAGTTCTTGATGCCCGCATGCCGCATCAGATGATCCTTGAGCGCGCTGTTGATCACAAAGCGTTTGCCACAAATGTTGCAGGGAAACGGAAGCTCCTTGCCATCGTGCTTATACATGTGCTTTTTCAGCGCCATAGGACAACGGAAGATCTTCTCACATTCGGTGCAAGGATAATCACGAGGCGGCGCTGCCGCTTTCGAAATATTGTGCACCTTTTTCATGTGGAAGGTGAGCAGACGTATGCGCGGAAACGTTTTGCCGCAGCCCTCAACGCTGCACGCATGCACCTCGGACAACTCCGTGTGGGCATGATCCACATGCAGTCGCAGACCGCCAGCTGTGGTGAAGCCCTTGCGGCAACTCTCCACTTTGCATTGGAAGGGAAGCAGATCGTTGTGGTGCTTCATGTGCTCCTCGTAGCGTATGGCCTTCTTGAACTTCTGATGACAGATGTGACAGTCGATGATGCGATGCAGATGCCGCTCAGCCGCCGGAATTCGCTTGCGTTTCGTCTTCGACTTGACAGCCTCCTCATCCGACTCGGAGCTGCCCTCATCCTCCACATCTTCAATTTGCTTTTGCGAACTCATTTTGTTCCCTCGCAGACGTTGTGCCAGCGGCATATCATCGTCAGCATCGCTGCTGTTGGGCTCAAAGTCCACATCGTGATCATCGGCAGAAGAAACACCATCGTCATCATCATCATCGCCGCCGTCATCAAACATTTGCATAATGCCCGCCGTCTGATCGTCTACATCGTCCTTGACTTCCTTCTCAACCTCTTCAGCCTCTTTATCGACATGTTCGAGCATTTTAAACACATCCTCCTCGTTCTCAATGATCTCCATTTTGTGATTGAGCAGCGGATCATAGTTAATGCGATCCTCCTCCTCTCCAGCCAATTCCCCATCTTGTGCTCCTCCAGCCACATTCAGCACATCAAAGTTATCGATGTGATTGAGCGGTGTTGCAGCTGCTGCTGTTGTTGCTGTTACTCCAAAGAAATTGTTGGCCACCATCTGCTGAAAGCGTTGCACCGAGTCCACGCACAGCTTCTGGAAGTCATGCAGATCATTGAGCCGGCTAAAGCATTGTGTGCACAGATTCATAGGGAAGCCGTCGTGTTGCTCTACGGCTAGCGAAGTGCACACACACAACTTTTTGGCCAGACCCGGAACCAGAAATAAATCGTAGGCGACATCGTTTTGCAGGAGGTTTAAGCAGATGCGGCATATTGTGTGTATGGAGTATCCACTCCCCCCTTCATTCATTTTGTGACTACCGTATTGTTGGCGTACTAAATCAAAATATTATTTATTTTTACGAAGAAAAACTATTCGCGCTAGAAGAAGCAGCAGCAGGCAGCGTGACCACAACACCAATTTGGAAATATACTTGTGTTTTCGCAAAATATACCAATTTGGTCACACAGTTTTAGTGACGGAAGAATTTGCCTAACTACTAACTGTTTTTATATGTTTATTTTTATAAATTGTAAACAGCCAATATATAATTGCTCCAGCAAAGATTTTGGATTTGGAATTATGTAAAGAAATTTAAAAAACAAATATGCGTTTTAAAATAATCGGCTACTTTCGGTGCATATCGATAGTTATACTTACTACTCATTCTACTCACCCTTAGGTATTCAAATGCTCACACACACCCACAAAAGCATGCAACTGCAAGCGTGCGTGTGTGTACGTGCACTATATGTAAATAAAGGAGGTCTTGAGTGGGAGAAGCAACCTCATAAGAATTTAGAGTGGAAAGACAACGTAGTTACTATATATGTATATGGTATATATGTATTTGTATATACGATAATATATATTTTCTTAGACAATAATCATAATAATCCATTGTTGTTGTTATTTTGATTATGCTTAAACTTAATAACTTGAAAGTTTCGTTATTAGAATTGCATCGACCAATAAGTATTTGTTTATTCCGAGACAGCTGGGAACTTCTTTCCATTCCTTGTCAGGATTAAGGATGCTAGACTGAATTCGGATTTGTAGAGATTAAGTATATAGTTTGTATGTATGTAGATACAACACGTACAATGTAATTAATATTTAATATATAATTAAATGATTAAGGATTAAGTTGATTGAGGGGTTTACAGATGTGTACTCTATGTATTTTATGTATATATGTATGAAGCCACATTTATTTGAGGGACTCGCTCATAGATCATATGGTTTGGGGGCGGGGGTTCTTAAATCGACAGGGACAAGCTAAAAGAAGTTATACATAAAGCATTTTTTCTTGTTTGTTTCTTTCTTTGCACTTACTACATCTTCATTTCGTGAATCTTATTCTGACCGTAACCCATTTTACACGTGATCTAATTTGAGACCATCCGGGTCAATGCCCTCAGCTTCAGCCTTCTGACCGTAATAGCTATCATAGGAGCCCTTTTCACTTTGTATTTGCTTTTGCAATCGATTCAGCTGCTCACATGCGGCTTCCTGTATTTTACGATTCGCCTCCTCCTGCTTTCGCTTTGCCTCATTCTCCTCGATCTGCTGGGCGAGCAGCGCAGCTGTGGCCGCTGCTCGCTCTGCCGCTGGATCCTGGTATTCCTCATGAATCTTTGGTTGTTTTTTGTTGAGCTCAACCTTTAATCCCTTGGCCTTGCTAACTGATGGCTTTGGCGGCTTCTTTTCCTTCGGTGGCTTTGGTGGTTTATCGTGCACCTTCAGATGCGTCTTAAGCACCTGCTCCTGCCTGAAGTGTTTGCCACAGATCTTACACTCGAATGGTTTCTCGCCAGTATGGATGTACTCATGATTGCGCAAGTATTGAGCCTTGGCAAAGCGTTTGGGACAATAGCGACAGGCGAAATCCTTGACCTTCTCGTGTATGATCTTGTAGTGCAACTTCATATTACCAATATGATTGAAGCCACGCCCACAGCCCGGACAAATGTGCTGACCTTCCTTCTTAGTGAAGTTCACCTGCGGCGACCACGAAGGCACCGACACCGATGATATGGGATTGACCGAGGTGCCCGCCAGTTGAGAGATGTCCACGCGTTCCACACGATGCGATGGCTTCGGCTTGGGTGGTATCACCGGTATGGGCTTCACATCCATTGGCTCTGCCAAATGACTCTGCTGCTCGCCACCCTGACCGAGATTTACATTGTTTTGGCCATCGCCTTCGCCGGGCGGCTTAACAGCCGTCGCCGTAGCTGGGGGTGGAATATCTCGTTTCTCGTGGATCTGCAAGTGCTTAGTGAGACGTTTCTCGAAGAGGAAGATCTTACCACAGATCTTGCACTCGCAACAGTTCTCGCCAGTATGTAACCTTTCATGGATCTTGCATGCATGCGACTTCCCAAAGGTCTTGCCACAGTATTGGCAGGCGAAGTTCTTGATCTTCATGTGCACCACCTTGACGTGATTGGATAACGCCTGTTTGTTATGCGAGGCATGATCACACTGCCGGCACTGGAACTGTTTCTCGCGGGTGTGCGTCAAGATGTGTTTGTTCCACTCCTGTCGCGTTGTCTTGCCCACTCCACAATACGGACACACATGATTCTTGACACCCGCGTGACGCAGCAGATGATCGCGGAGCACGCTGTGTATGTGGAATCGTTTGCCGCAGATTTCGCATGCAAAGGGCAGCTCCTCACCCGTGTGCTTGTACATGTGCTTCTTGAGTGCGGTGGGACAGCGGAAGACCTTCTCGCATTCAGTGCACGCGTGTCGCTTCACATCCGGTTTGGCCACCTTATGGACCTTCTTCATGTGAAACGTTAGCAAAACGGAGCGGGGGAATGTCTTGTCGCATCCCTCAAAGGTGCAGGCGTGTACTTCGGAGAACTCGGAGTGCGCATGGTCCATGTGCAGGCGCAGGCCACCGGCTGTGGTGAAGCCCTTCTTGCACGACTCTACCGTGCACTGGAATGGCAACAGATCGTTATGGTGCTTCATGTGCTCCTCGTATCGAATGGCCTTTTTTGAACTTCTGATGACAAATGTGACAATCGATGAGTTTATGTCGATCCCGTTCGCCAGCTGGAATGCGTTTGCGTTTGGATTTCGTGCTGGGCCTATCGTCGTCATCCGACGACTCAGAGCTGGAGGATTCATCGTCATCGTCGTCGCGGGTGTTAGAAGCGGCAGCCTTGCGTCCCTTGGCCTTGCTGGCTCGGGTGTTGCCACGCAATCGTGATAGAGGCGCTGCGTCCTCAGACTCGCTGCTATTCGCATCAAAGTCGGCATCCTCTTCGTCATTTTCCGCTTCACTTTCACTTGATGATTCCTTGTCCTTTTTCTACATCTTCGACATCTTTGTCCACATCTTCAAGCATTTTGAAGACATCGTCTTCATTCTCGATTATTTCAATTTTCGTATTCAATAGAGGATCAAAGTTAATGCGATCCTCCTCCATTTCATTTTCGGGTGGCGCAATATTGAGAACATCAACATTGTCGATTTGATTAATATCCGAGATGCCGACGGGAGTGAAATAATTATTTGCTACCATATCCTGAAACTTTTGCACTGAGTCCACGCACATCTTTTGAAAGCCATGCAAATCGTTGAGCTTTGTGTAGCAAGAGGTGCAAAGGTTTTTGGGGAATCCATCGTGTTGTTCCACGGACAGCGAAGTGCACACACACAACTTTTTGGCCAGACCTGGGACCATGAATAGATCGTAGACGGCATCGTTGCGCAGATGATTTAGGCATACGCGGCATATCGAGTGTATGGAGTATTCACTCCCCTCATTCATTTTGCTCCGACTTGCTGCCTTTTGTTGCGAATGCAATTGCAAAAGTTTACACAAATTTACCAGCACACAATTTCTCCGCTGAGAAAAACTATGTATACGCGTCCATAAAAGTAACGAGCACTTTGCACATCGGTTACTTTTGGACTCGAGTAGAATCACAAAACTACTCGATACCATAGACACTGAAGCGATAGTCATTTAATTTGTAAACAACTTGAAATTTTTTAAATATATATATACAAATATTGAATGGGTATTTTATATTATATTATTTTGCTTGCATTCCATATATATAAGAAAGGAATACATAGGTTTAAGTAAAAGAGTTGAAAAGGCATTTACTATTTTTCAATAATAGTATTTATTCAAAAATATTCAAACTTAAATTAAAAAATAGGAGAGCTGTATAATATAATATAATAATAATAATAATAATAATAATAATAATAATAATAATAATAATAATAATAATAATAATAATAATAATAATAATAATAATAATAATAATAATAATAATAATAATAATAATAATAATAATAATAATAATAATAATAATAATAATAATAATAATAATAATAATAATAATAATAATAATAATAATAATAATAATAATAATAATAATATTAATATAATTTTAATATATCCGTACATATTTGCTCAGTATTTTCGATCAGCTGATCGTCGAAAAAAGTTAAGTTTATGTAGTCTGGTCACTCTTAGCAAGTTGGCGCAAGTTTCAGCACAGCCAAAATCGGAATCGGTCTACGCGCTATTGAATTGCATTTGCTTTTATATAGCGAATTATTGGAAGTTTATAAGCACTTTGCTCTGCTTCAACAATATCAACATTAGACTGATGATATTCATATCGAGAGCTCAAAAACGAAATCCAGATAATAGCCGGCCTAAAAAGTGAGACTTCGAAATTAAGGATGGAAAAAAATATAACTACTCAACTTTGGAAGGAGTCTCTGTTGAGAAATATATCCGTACATATTTGCTCAGTATTTTCGATCAGCTGATCGTCGAAAAAAGTTAAGTTTATGTAGTCTGGTCACTCTTAGCAAGTTGGCGCAAGTTTCAGCACAGCCAAAATCGGAATCGGTCTACGCGCTATTGAATTGCATTTGCTTTTATATAGCGAATTATTGGAAGTTTATAAGCACTTTGCTCTGCTTCAACAATATCAACATTAGACTGATGATATTCATATCGAGAGCTCAAAACGAAATCCAGATAATAGCCGGCCTAAAAAGTGAGACTTCGAAATTAAGGATGGAAAAAAATATAACTACTCAACTTTGGAAGGAGTCTCTGTTGAGAAATACAAAAAAAATGCTGTCTTCATTTTATTCACCCCTCGTAAGTGCTTCATGTTTAAACTTTACTATGTTATAATATCTTTGAAGAGATGCTACTAGTTTTGTTCTTTAATTTTAGAGTTAAACAAATTCAAGTCATTTAGTGATTTGTCTTTTTAATTAAGGTTACGAATTGCGGTGGTGTAACAATGGTTTAAAACTTGCATTCAGATGTGCAGCTATGTTGTGTTTAAAGAAAATGTGTCAAATCCTGAGTTTCTTATTATAGGTGCAGGTGCAATTACTCATATTAAAATTAAACTGGTGCTGATAAATTATATTTACAGAGACTTGATGCTCATACATGATCCTTGGGAATGCTTAAGCAATTATTTGGTATAGGTAAACTATCATAGGAGATCTTTTCATTCAAGCGCTTCAACAACTGAAGTTGCTCCTGAGCTGCTGTTTGAATCTTCTGAACCGCTTCAGCCGTCTTTAACTTGATCTCATTCTGACTTTCCTGATGGGCAATCAATTGAGCTTGTGCCGCCGCATGCGCTGCAGCTGGATCCTCGTACTCCTCCCGAACTTTGGTAGGCTGCGTATTCAGTTTGGTTTTAGGTCGCTGAGATGGTTGTCTATTTGTGTGAGATGCTTTTTGTGGCTTTGGCGCCTTAGGTGGCTTAGGAGGTTTGTTGTGGGACTGCTTATGTGTGTAGAGAGTCGAGTCTGCCTTGAATGCCTTGCCACAGATGTCGCACTTATGAGGCGTCTCCCCAGTATGCGTATTCTCATGAGCCTTCAGATAATGCAGTCTTCCAAAACGTCTGTGGCAAAAGCGACAAATGTAATCCTTGATCTTTTGATGTACCACCTTGTAATGCAGTTTCATGCCCTCCAAGCGATTGAAGGCTTTCCCGCATTCCGGGCATATTACCTGACCATCTCTTTTCTCCACTTCCGTCCACGCTGGCACTGAGACCGTAGGAATGGGATTGACAACAGTGCCAGCCAAAAGTGCTATGTCCACGCGCTCCACTCTTGCACCCAATTTCTTCTCTCGCTCCTTTTTTCTTTCCTCCTTCTCAGCAGCCTTTTTCTCTCGCTTCTCGTGCGCCTTCAAATGGTTCGTCAGATTCTTCTCAAAGAGAAACATTCGACTGCAGATCGTGCACTCATAGCAACTATCTCCCGTGTGCAATCTCTCGTGCATCCTTCGCGCATAGGCAGTGCCAAAGGTCTTCTCGCAGTGCTTACAGGCATGTTTCCTGATTTTCATATGCACCACCCGAATGTGCTTGGTCAGCGACTGTTTGATGTGCGTTGCATATTCACACTGATCGCACTTGAAGTTCTTCTCCCTGGTGTGCGTCAAGATGTGATTGTCCAGTTCCTGTTTCGTAGTTTTACCCACACCACAATAGGCACACACAAAACGCTTAATCCCCGCGTGGCGCAGCAAATGATCTCGCAGTTCGGTGCTGGCAGCAAAGCGTCTCTTGCATATGTCACAGCCAAAAGGTTTCTCCTCGCCTGTGTGTTTGTACATGTGCTTCTTGAGCGCCATGGGACACCGAAATAGCTTATCACACTCAGAGCATGGATGAATGTCTGGCTTGGCAATGTTGTGCTCCACTCGCATGTGTCTGGTGAGCAATCGTTTCAATGGGAATTGTTTGTCGCATCCCTTGGCAGTGCAAGTGTACATTTGGCAGAGTTCTGTGTGCGTGTGTTCGATGTGATGACGCAGTCCATTGGAGGTCGTAAAGCCAGTCTTACACGTCTCCACGGGACACTGATGGGGCAGTAGATCACTGTGCCGTTTCATATGCTCCTCGTAGTTGGCCATCTTTATAAACTTTTGTGTGCAAATGTGACACTCAATCAACCGACGACGCTCCCGCTCCACTGGAAGCAAACGCTTCCTCTTTGGCTTATCACTTGATCTAGCTTTCATTGTGCCTTTTGCTTTACTTTTGAGACGTGACAGCGGCAACGAGTATTCGGAATCACTGGTGTCTGGTTCGAAATCAACATCTTCATTTTCGTCGCTGTTTTCGATGTTGGAAGTGTCATTCAAATCATTCTGTTCCTTGACGGTTTCTTTATCAACATCTTCTATCATTTTGAACACATCCTGCTCGTCCTCAATTTCTATTTTCGTATTGAGCAAAGGATCAAAGGCTTCCTCCTCGGCAGGGATTTCAGCATCCTGGTCAGCTGCATTCATCACATTAAAATTGCCTTCTGGAATTGAGCGAACTATGAAGCAGGTGCTAGTCAACATCTCTCGAAACTTTTCCACTGAGTCTAGGCATTGTGTCTGAAAATCATGCAAGTCGTTGAGTCGACAATAGCAAGCGGGACAAATGTTTGTGGGGAATCCGTCTTGTTGTTCCACTGTCAGGGAAGTACAAACACACAATTTCTTGGCCAAACCGGGCACAATAAAGATGTCGAAGGCGTCATCCTGGCTCAGTTTTGTTAGGCACGTACGACAAAGGGTTTGAGTTAAGCCCAACTTCTCCTCAGTCATTTTGATTGGGCTCTTGTTAAATCAACCAGTTTTGTTTGTTTACAAAACAACCATATCGATTTTGTTGTTGCTCGATACCAATGTCTTAAGCAAGTACAAGTAAATCGTTACTAAATCGGTATAAAGAATATCGATAGGAGGACGAACTAATTTATCGATGCTAAATAGGTATTCTATGTTCTTTATTATATCCGGTATCCATAGCGTAGAAGCGAATTAAAACCTTACGCTAAAATTATATATACTTTTTATCACAGTTATTAGAAAATAAAATTATGCTTTAGTATAATATAGATAAAAAATGAAGCTCGAGTAATGAGATAGGAAGTTATTGAATTTATATAGAGACCCTTGCTTGTCAGTTGTAAACAAATGTTTTATATGAATAAATAGTTAAGGTACAATAAGCATTAATTACAATCAATTCTTTACACTGGGCAAACTATCAAGGGCCATCTTTTCGCTTAGACGCTTCAATATCTCCAATTGTTCCTGTGCCGCCGTTTGAATCTTTTGAGTCTCTTCAGCCGCCTTCAACTTGATCTCATTCTTGTTCTCCTGATGGGCAAACAACTGAGCCTGGGCTGCCGCTCGTTCGGCAGCTGGATCCTCGAATTGTTCATGATTCTGATTTTTCGGATGCATATTTAGTTTAGTTTTAGATCGCTTACATCGCTCTGTAGGCTGAGATTCTATTGCTGATTTTGGGGGCTTCGGTTTGGGAGCCCTGGGCGTCTTTGGCACTTTGGCTGGCTTGGCTATCTTAGGACAATGCTTTCTCTTTTTGTGCACAAACAGGGCAGAGTCTCCCTTAAAGGCCATGTCGCATATATTGCACTTAAAAGGTGTTGCTCCGGTGTGAATATTCTCATGAGCCTTGAGATATTGTAGTCTACCAAAGCGTTTGCTACAAAAGCGGCAAATATAATCCTTGACTTTCTGGTGTACCACCTTGTAGTGAAGCTTCATGCCCTCCTTCCGATTAAAGCTTTTGCCACATTCCGGACAAATGACCTGTCCATCTACATGTGCCACATCCTCCCAATTTGGCGGTGGCACCGACACCGTGGGAATCGGATTAACAACAGTGCCAGCCAAACGTGCTATGTCCACACGCTCTACTCGTGCACCCAATTTCTTCACCGTCTCCGGCTCTTTCTTCACTTTCTTCTTCCTCTCTTTTTTCTCCACCTCCAGTTTCTCCCGCTTCTCATGCGTCTTCAAATGCGTTGTCAACGTTTTTTCAAAGAGAAACATCCGACTGCAAATCGTGCACTCGAAGCAACTCTCTCCCGTGTGCAATCTCTCATGGGTACGTCGAGCATACGCATTGCCAAAGGTCTTCTCGCAGTAGCTGCAGGCGTGCTTCTTGATCTTCATGTGCACCACGCGTGTGTGCTTCCAAAGCGATTGCTTGCAGTGCGTCAGATAATCACACTTATCGCACTTCAAGTTCTTCTCCCTCGTGTGCGTCAGAATGTGATTGTCCAGCTCCTGTTTAGTGGTTTTGCGCACCCCACAATAGGTGCATATGAAGTTCTTGATCCCCGCATGGCGAAGCAAATGATGTCGTAGTTCGGTGCTGGTGGCAAAGCGTCGCTTACATATATCACAACAAAAGGGCAGCTCCTCGCCCGTGTGTTTGTACATGTGCTTCTTGAGGGCCATGGGACAGCGGAATACCTTTTCACACTCCGAGCACGGATGCGTCTCGGGCTTGGCCATGTTATGCATAATTCTCAAGTGTCTCGTCAACGAGCGTTTGAGAGGAAATTGCTTGTTGCAACCTTCCACCGTGCAGGAAAGCATTTGACAGAGTTCCGTGTGCATGTGTTCGATGTGATGGCGCAGTCCATTGGGCGTTGTAAAACCAATCTTGCACGACTCCACAGGACACTGATGTGGCAGCTGATCATCGTGCAGTTTCATGTGCTCCTGATATATGCACGTTTTCTTGAACTTCTGCATGCAAATGTGGCACTCAAGCAAACGTTGCGTCTTAGGCTTTGATTCGATCTCAACACTATCGCTTCCAGCTTTCTTGGTTTCCTTGATGTCTTTGCCCTTGCCTTTAAGACTCGAAAGCGGCAAAGTGTAGTCAGAGTCGCTGCTATCAGCTTCGAATTCAATGCCCCCACTATCCTCGTCTTCGAAGCTGTCGTTTGCTTTTTGTCTTTCTTCCTCGTCTTCCACCGACTCTTTGTCGACAGCTTCTATCATCTTGAACACATCCTGATCGTACTCAATTTCAATTTTACTATTCAGTAGTGGATCAAAGTGTGTGTGTTCCGATTCCTCGAAAGCCACATCCGCCTCCAGGTCAGCAGCGGCATTTACAACGCTAAAGTGTCCGCTGTTGCAGGCCAGCAACATCTCCTTGAATTGTTGTACAGCGTTGAGGCATTGTGCTTGAAAGTCATGCAAGTCGTTGAGGCGATTGTAGCAAGTGGAACAGATGTTTGTGGGGAATCCATCTTGTTGCTCCACGGTCAAGGAAGTGCAAACACACAATTTCTTGGCCAGGCCGGGCACAAGGAAGATGTCGAAGGCGTCATCCTGGCACAGTTGTTTTACACATGTGCGACAGAATTTCTGGGCTATGCCCAAATTTTCCTCACTCATTTTTTACGTGTGCAACAATTAAATGTGCCAAGTTTTGTTTATTGTGCCACTGGTTTCTCTGTTTAATAGCGATTAATTTCGCTAGTACGACCAGAGCGTTAAAAACTTATCGATGATATATCGGAACATATCGATAATGCATTAATGAATTTTTATCACATTTATTGACAATTTGAATATTTTTTTTGAGGTTTATTATAATTATTTAAATATATGATACAAAAAGAGTAACAATTTAAATTGCCAGCTTATACATGATCCTTGGCTATATCCATGTTAATGCCTTTTCCCGCAAAGCTGTCGTAGGAAACCTTTTCGCTTTGCCACTGCTGCTGCAGCTTCTCGAGCTGCTCCTGTGCAGCCGTTTGAATCTTTTGCGTCTCCGCTTCCGCCTTCAGCTTGGCGGCACTCACGTTAAGCTGCTGAGCAACCAATTGAGCCGTTGCCGCCGCCTGCTCGGCCACTGGATCCTCATATTGCTCGTAGTTCTTCGCTGGTTGTGTGTTTAATTTGATTTTGGGACCCTGATAGAAACGTTTCCTGACCAACGGCTCCTTTAGTGCCTTTGGCTCTTTGGGTGGCTTATTGTGCGATTGCTTGTGTTTGCTAAGCGTGCCATAATGCTTAAAGCTCTTTCCGCACGTTTGGCAAGAGTAAGGCGTTTCCCCAGTGTGAATATTCTCATGGCACTTCAAATACTGGGATTTGCTAAAGCGTTTGGGACAGAAGCGACAAGCATAGTCCTTGATCTTTTGATGCACAACCTTGTAGTGCAGTTTCATGTTGGCCAAATGATTGAAGGCCTTACCGCACTCCGGACAAATAAATTGACCCTCCTTCTTGGTGAAATTGACATGTGGCCAAGCTGGCACCGAGACCGATGGAATGGGATTGATAGCGGTGCCCGCTAATTGTGCCATATCCACCAGTTCGACGCGACGTGGATCTCTTGACTTCGGCGGCATAGGTGACACTTCCTTCACTTCATCTACAGCAGCGTTCTCTGTCTTGGCCGTGGGCTCCTCATCAAGATCATCGTCCGGCTTATCGCGTTTCTCGTGCGTCTTTAGATGCCTCGTTAATCGCTTTTCGAACAGGAATTTCATTCCACAGATGTTGCACTCAAAGCAGCTTTCCCGCGTATGCAATCTTTCATGCGTGCGACACGCATAGGCATTTGCAAATGTCTTATCGCAGTACTGGCACGGATGATTGCGGATATTCAGGTGAACCACCCGAACATGCTTCGTCAGCGACTGTTTGTTGTGTGTGGCATATTCGCAGTGCTCGCAGAAGAACTTCTTTTCCCTGGTATGCGTGAGGATGTGCTTGTCACACTCCTGTTTGGTAGTTCTGCCTACGCCGCAATAGGGGCACACAAAGTTCTTGATCCCCGCGTGGCGCAGCAAATGATCTCGCAGTTCGGTGTTGACACTAAAGCGCTTGTTGCAAATATTACAACCAAATGGCAGCTCCTCGCCCGTATGCTTATACATGTGCTTCTTTAGTGCCATGGGACAACGGAACACCTTGTCGCAACCGGAGCATGGATGAATCTCGGGCTTGGCAATGTTGTGCTCGACGCGCAGATGTCGTGTTAACATGCGTGTTTGTGGAAACTTCTTGTCGCAGCCCTCGACCGTGCACGGATGCAGTTTGCACAGCTCGGGATGCGTGTGCTCCATGTGATGACGCAGCCCAGTCTCTGTGGTAAAGCCACGCTTGCAAGTTTCCACGGAACACTGATGGGGTAGCTGGTCGTTGTGGTGTTTCATGTGCTCCTCGTAGTTCTGCGCCTTCTTGAACTTTTGTTTGCAAATGTGGCATTCGATCAAACGATGTCGCTCTCGCTCTGCGGGCGGCAAACGCTTACGTTTCGTTTTGGGCTCATTCGCCGCAGCATTCTTCTTGATGGCTTTTTTACGAAGACGCGATAGTGGCAGCGTCTCATCAAAGTCGCTGCTGTCCGTTGCAGAGCCATCTACTTCATTAAACTCCTGATCCATTAGTTGTGCTGCTGCCTGCTCTTCTTCCTCGGATTCCTTGTCGGCATCTTCAATCATCTTGAAGACATCCTCGTCGTTCTCAATCTCTATTTTGCTATGTAGCGGATCAAAGTGTGTGTGCTCTCCGACAGCAAACTCAGTCTGCAGGTGTTGCTGATCCGCTGCATTTATCACACTGTAGTCGTCATCAGGAATTGTGCGAATAATAAAACAGCTGCTGGTCAACATCTCTCGGAACTTTTGTACTGAGTCCACGCATTGTGATTGGAAGTCATGCAAGTCGTTGAGGCGACTATAGCAAGTGGTGCAAATGTTTGTGGGGAATCCATCTTGTTGCTCCACGGACAGCGAAGTGCAAATACACAATTTCTTGGCCAGGCCGTGGTTAAGGAAAAGATCGAAGGCTGCTTCCGGTTGCAGATCCGTTAAACAGGTACGGCATAGTTTTTGGGCCAAGCCCGAAGTGTCCTCATTCATTTTGTGTTGCTTTTGAAGTTTTTCGGATTTCTTATTATTATTTTGATAAAAAGGTACTTCAATCATTATCGTTCTTTCGATTTGTTACCGATTACTCAAACGAGCACTAGTCCGATTGCGATTACGAGTACATCGTTACTATGAGTACTTTGGTAGTATTTGAACCAAAAAAGCTTAAGTATCTCTGTGTTTGACTTACATGTGTGTGTGTGTGTGAGCTTAAATATTGCGTTGGTGTGAGTATGTACTTCACATTTGTCGGGGAACGTAATCATTACAAATTATGTTTTAAAATTGACATAGTAATGATAGGGTGAAAATAAATTACAAGCAAGTTTATAAACTATAGACCATTATCATTACTAATGACATTTATTTTGTTTAGCTAAAATTGAAACTTAACTGAACTAAAATCCATAAACTTTAAAATCATTTACAAACGACAGTGTGTCTGTTTTATATGAAGCTCATCATATGAATTACTTCTTTGCGGATCTTATTACAACAGAGAGCATTTTTTTTTTACCAAAGTAAGAATGATTTTTGAAAGTAAGCATACCGAAGTTATTTTTCTCTTTACTGATAAATAAATTTAAAGTTGTCCTTATGCATTAGAATAAACTTCAAAAAATTTACCATTTTATACTTGTATGTAAATTAATATTTTACGTTGACAACGAATATTTGTACAGATGCTTGCTTAGAAATAATTATAAATTAATGAATTTGCTGTAACTTAAGCGGGATCTTCTTTGAGGGCCTCAACCTTCTGTGCATCCTCATAGTTCACTTCGGTGAAGCAGTCGCTAGAGATCTTGTCGATGAGCTGCTGTTGCTGCAATTCTTGCAGCTGCTCACAAGCAGCCTCCTGAATCTTGCGAGTCTTTTCCGCAGCCTTGCGTTTCACCTCATGTTCGTCCTGCTGTTGGGCAATGAGTTCAGCTCTGGCAGCGGCTCGCTCGGCAGCTGGATCCTGATACTGCTCATAGATCTTGGTTGGTTGTCTATTCAGTTTTACTCGCGGCGTTGGCGGTTCTGTGGACTTGGGTTGTGGTTTCGGGGGCTTCGGCTCCTTGGGTGGTTTATTATGCGATTGCATGTGCTTCCTCAATGATGAGCCATGACTGAAATGCCTGTCGCAAATCTTGCAGCCATACGGCTTCTCTCCGGTGTGAGTGTACTCGTGATGCTGCAGATATTGAGCTTTGCCAAAGCGCTTCGGGCAATAGCGACAGGCGAAATCCTTGATCTTTTCATGCACGACCTTATAGTGGAGTTTCATGTTGCCAATGTGATTAAAGCCCTTGCCACAGCCTGGACAAATGTGCTGACCCTCCTTCTTGGTGAAGTTGACTTGCGGCGACCAGGATGGCACCGAGACCGACGGAATGGGATTGACAGAGGTGCCGGCCAATTGAGAAATGTCCACACGCTCGATGCGATTCGATGCCTTTGGCTTAGCAGGTAGTGGAGGCATCGGCTTGACATCGGCGGGCTCTTGGCTCTCGTCCTTTTTATCTTCCCCATCAGTTTTGGGCTTTGCTGCGCCGGCAGCTGCTGGAACCTCGCGCTTCTCATGCGTCTTGAGATGCTTGGTCAGACGCTTTTCAAAGAGAAAGACCTTGCCACAGATCTTGCACTCACTGCAGTTCTCTCCCGTGTGCAATCTTTCATGCAGCTTACAGGCATGCGACTTACCAAAGGTCTTGCCACAGTATTGGCAGGCGAAGTTCTTGATCTTCATGTGCACCACCTTAACGTGATTCGACAACGCCTGTTTGTTGTGCGACGAATGGTCGCATTGCCGGCAATGGTATTGCTTTTCCTTGGTGTGTGTCAAGATGTGTTTGTTCCACTCCTGGCGGGTTGTCTTGCCCACCCCACAATACGGACACACATGATTCTTGACGCCAGCATGGCGCAGCAAATGATCGCGCAGTTCGCTATTGATGTGGAAGCGTTTGCCGCAGATGTTGCACGAAATGGGCAGCTCCTCGCCCGTATGCTTGTACATGTGCTTCTTGAGTGCCGTGGGACAACGGAAGACCTTGTCACACTCGGAGCATGGATGTATCTCGGGTTTGGCAATGTTGTGTTCCTTGCGCAGATGTTGGGTGAGCATGCGAGTCTGTGGGAATTCCTTGTCGCAACCCTCGACAGTGCACTTGTGTAGTTTACACAGTTCCGGATGTGTGTGCTCCATGTGATGACGCTGCCCGGTGGTCGAAGTGAAACCCTTCTTGCAGGTCTCCACGGGACACTGGAAGGGTAGCTTGTCGTTGTGGAATTTCATGTGCTCTTCAAAGCGAGTAGCCATCTTGAACTTCTGCTGGCAAATGTGGCACTGGAGCAGACTGCGACTACCCACTTCGGAGGCTGGCGTACGCTTGCGTTTCTTTTTGGGTTTAGCCTCTTCCTCATCTTCCGTGTCGCTGCCCGAGGAAGATGATTCCTTCTTCTTTTTTTTGTTCTTGGGCTTGGTTTGTTTAGTTGCCTTAGTTGCAAAGCGTCGCGAGAGCGGCACCGAGTCCTGCGAGTCGCTGCTATCAGCCTGAAAGTCTGCGTCCCCTTCATCGTCATCATTATCAAAGTCATCGAATTCTTCCGGCTGCTCCTGTTGCTGCTCATCTTCCTCCGACTCCTTGTCCACATCTTCGATCATCTTAAACACATCCTCTTCATTCTCGATTTCCAGTTTGCTATTCAGCAATGGGTCAAAGGTACTGCGATCTAAATCCTCTTCAGCCACATTCGTCACATTGAAATTGTCCTCAGTCGTTTGCTGGAAACAGCTGTTGACCACCAAATCCTTAAATTTCTCGACGGACTCCACACATTGCCTTTGAAAGTCATGCAGATCGTTGAGGCGGTTGTAGCAGGTGGTGCAAAGATTTTTCGGATAACCATCCTGCTGTTCCACCGACAACGAAGTGCAAATACACAATTTCTTGGCCAGGCCGGGGACAAAAAACAGATCGAAGGCTGCAGCGTTATTTAGGTTCGATAAGCATGTGCGGCATACCGTGTGTATTGAGACTGTGGTCTCCTCATCCATTTTGGCTTTGCAATTATTCCAAAATCGACTTGCTTTCTAGTTTTTCTTTTCTCTCAACAAAAACTGACTCGTAGAGAATTTATGTACTTGCGGCAGTATCGGGTATCGACTAATCGAAACGAGTGTATACAGAAAGTTTATACGAGTGTATATCGATAGCAAGTCATGAATATTGAGTATCTTATGGATTTACTCGATTACGATTATGTTTGTTTTTGTTGTGTATTCAAACAGACACCACACAGCGATATCATTAATTAATTGTAAATATTTGGGTTGGGTGGAGGGCGATCCATTGTTTTTTGGTGGATGTTTTTTTTTTATATCCAAAGTTTTTTTTATACAAAATTAAAATACATCTCAAATTTACTGTAGGCTTATATAAATTGTGTTTTCTATGGGTGCCAATAGGGAAAATACATTGTTTTACAAGTTCAGATTTCTAAAGGCGTAAATTTCCATTTGGGTTAAAAAAAAAGCAGTTTTTTCAATGTCTCAATCTATGCTTCAATATAATTCACCTATTCCTCGCCTTATTATATGCGAACTACTATTAAATTACAGTTTTGTCAAGAAAAAATTGATTTATTTTGCCCCAAACTATACTTACATATTTTTTTTATAAAGAATATAGTTATATTTCTTCAAAATCGAAATAGATCGCATATTGAAGTATTTAAGTAATGTACATAAAACGAAATGGATTTCTTTTTTTTTTTTTTGATAGCAATTCATGGACAAATATTTCCTATTATAACTTTCCTAGTGTGTCTTTAAAAAGAATAAAATCATATATTTATATTCAAAGTTGTAAATAATAAATGTATTTAAAAATGAGATTTTTTTCTTTACCACAGAAATAGTTAAAATAAATGGATTTTCTTGAAAGTGGAATGAAGCTTTTCTAAGTATTGTTGTTACAACCGTTTAAAAAAAGAAAAGGATTGGCTGAAACATTACAGTTTGAAATTATTGTAAATATAAGATTCCCTTTTCTTAAACTTTGTATAAGTTTATATAAAATAACCCACACTTTTAGTTAAGGAAAAAGTTCCCAATCTAAAATTTAGATTTTTCGTATATTCCGCCCAAATAGTTTTCAATATTGACTAGAAAATGAAACAAATAGAAATTTGAAATGTATGTAATATGAAGTCATTATTCTAATTAAGCAATAGATGCCATCCAGTTACATAGACAACAGAAATACGTACATATGTATGTTATATGTATAGTAAAATTAATATTGTGTTACAATACATGTTAGTTTAGTTTTGGAGCAATTCGAGAGTACAGATCAATGGTGTACTTAATTACTGAGGGGACTCTGTTGTGTTTTGTGTACTGACGGGGGGAGAAAGACTGTAAAAAATATTATAACTACATATATGTATATTTAAAAAATATTGCTGGGGTTGGTTGTGTGTTTTTGTGTGTGTGTGAGTGTAAAACAGTGAAGCACATTCTTCTCATCTACACATGATCGATCTTGAGGGCATCGACACTGATGCCCTCGGCTTGAGCCTTTTGTGCATAGTATCCATCATAGGATGTCGTTGCCTTCTCGATTTCCTGCTGCTTCTGCAGTTTATTTAGCTGCTCACAGGCGGCTTCCTGAATCTTTCGCCGCTCAATATCCGCCTTACGTTTTGCCTCATTCTCCTCGATCTGATGGGCCAGCAACTCAGCGGTGGCCGCAGCACGCTCAGCGGCCGGATCCTGATACTGTTCATAGTTCCTTGGCTCACGATCGATTTCACGCGGCTCGATTTTGTGAAACGTTGTCGGCGCCTCCGTCACCTTCTCTGGGATGTAGTTGCGTCTGTTGGGCTTGTCGTGTGTCTTGATGTGCTTCTTCAGCGCCGTCTCCTGACGGAAATGCTTGCCACAAATCTTGCACTCGAAGGGCTTTTCGCCCGTATGAATCCATTCATGATGCCGTAAAATTTGAGCCTTAGAGAAACGCTTCGGACAGAAACGACAGGCGAAATCCTTGACCTTCTCGTGTATGATCTTATAGTGGAGTTTCATGTTGCCGATGTTGTTGAAGCCACGCCCGCAGCCCGGACAAATGTGCTGGCCCTCTTTCTTGGTGAAGTTCACCTGCGGTGACCACGATGGCACCGAAACGGAAGGTATGGGATTAACAGATGTGCCCGCTAGTTGTGAGATATCCACGCGTTGCACACGTCGCGAGTTCTTCGGCTTCGCGGGAATGCCTGGTCCGACTCCGATTCCAACGCCAACACCTGGCATGCCTGGGGCGGGCCCGCCGCCACAAGCTTTGAGCAGATCGTCGGCCACATGCTGGCCACCCATCATTCCATCTCCCTGCATGTGTTCTGGCATCTGATGGGCACCTGGCAGCGGAATGTTGAGTGGCCGATGCATATCGACGGGTGGCAAATCGCGTTTCTCGTGCGTTTTCAGATGCTTCGTCAGACTCTTCTCGCACAGGAAGATCTTGCCACAGATCTTGCACTCACAACACTTTTCGCCAGTGTGCGTGCGTTCGTGCACCTTGCAGGCATGCGACTTGCCAAAGGTCTTGCCGCAGTATTGACAGGCAAAGTTCTTGATCTTCATATGCACAACCTTGACGTGATTCGATAGCGCCTGTTTGTTGTGCGAGGCATGATCACACTGTCGGCACTTGAACTTCTTCTCCTTGGTGTGTGTCAAGATGTGAGCGTTCCATTCCTGCCGCGTGGTCTTGCCCACGCCACAATATGGACACACGTGATTCTTAATACCCGCATGCCGCATGAGATGATCCCTGAGTGCGCTGTTGATGACAAAACGCTTACCGCAAATGTTACATGGATATGGCAGCTCTTCGCCCGTGTGCTTGTACATGTGCTTTTTGAGCGCTGTGGGACAACGGAACACGGTGTCGCATTCGGTGCAGGGAAAGTCGCGCAACGGTGCCGCAGACTTGGAAATGTTGTGCACCTTTTTCATGTGGAAGGTGAGCAGACGGACGCGTGGGAATGTCTTGCCACAGCCCTCGACGCTGCAGGCATGCACTTCGGACAGCTCCGTGTGGGCGTGATCCACATGTATGCGCAGTCCATTGGCGGTGGTGAAGCCCTTCTTGCAGCTCTCCACCTTGCACTGGAAGGGCAACAAATCGTTGTGGTATTTCATGTGCTCCTCATAGCGTATGGCCTTCTTGAACTTTTGATGACAGATGTGACAGTCGATGATGCGATGCAGATGCCGCTCAGCCGCTGGAATGCGTTTGCGCTTGGGCTTATCTCGCTTGCCACCTCCCTCTTCATCATCATCATCGTCGTCGACGTCATCGTCGGATGATGATGAAGTGCTAAACTCATCATCGTCTTCGGGTTTAGTTTTCTTTTTAGGCTTGGCTTGCGACTTGGCTGCTCTTGTGCTCTTTGTGGCGGTGGTTTTGCTGCGCATCCTTTGAGCCAGGGGAATGTCATCGTCACTACTGTTCGGCTCAAAGTCAATATCGCGATCGTTGTCGTTGCCGCTCTCTATGGACGATGAGTCCTCGTTGAACATGTTGATGGTAATGGGCTCTTTGATTTCTTTCATCTTTTTATCTTGCTTCACTTCTTTTTCCACCTCCTCCGCCTCCTTGTCGCAATCTTCGAGCATTTTGAACACATCCTCCTCGTTTTCGATTAGCTCCATTTTGTGATTTAACAGCGGATCGAAATTAATGTGATCCTCATCCTCGTTGGGCAGATCATGTGTCGCCGTACTTGGGTCCAGCACATCGAAATTGGATTGGCAAGTGAAAGCGTTGCTGGCGACCATATCCTGAAACTTTTGCACCGAATCGACGCAGAGTTTTTGAAAGTCGTGCATATCATTGAGCCGCGTATAGCAGTTGGTGCACAGATTCTTGGGGAAGCCATCGTTCTGCTCCACCGACAGCGAAGTGCATAGACATAGTTTTTTGGCCAGACCAGGCACCATATATAAATCATAGGCAGCATCGTTCTGCAGCAGATTGAGGCAAATGCGACACAGCGTGTGTATGGAATACGTTCTCGCCACGTCCATCGTGTTGCGATTGATTGGGATTTATTGCAAGGCGTTCGCAAAGTCTTTGCTTTTTGAGTTGTGTTTTCCCAGCAGTAATACAAAAAAAAAACAATATTGACACGAAAAAATTGGTATACTCGTCAGCCAACTAGAACGAGTACATCTATCGGATACAGATACTCATTTGCATATGCGCTACTTATCGATAGACACTCATACCCACTATCGGGCATTACTAAATATCGATTTATGTTTACTACAATGTTTTTGTTTTTCTTCTTCTATATTTTACAGCAAAAGCAAATAAATTTATATTATCAGTAGTCAAACATCAAATGGAAATGTTTTTGTCTATGCGTCAACTATCGATGCCGCAAGTATCAACTAACGTTTATCGATACTTGTTAAAACGCTTAAAATACTTGTGCAAATCGAATTAGAAAATTGTTGTTAAGCTTGGATTTGCCTGTGTTTTAATTTCTGAACATGAGCACAGTCAGCAGCCCAACATCGGTGAACTCACTATGCCGCGGTTGCCTCGACAACCTCGACGGCTGCCCCATCTACGATCTGTTTGTGCTACCAGATCTCGCCGAGACCTTCACTCTTTGCACATCTTTACTGGTCGATGTTCAGGATGGCTATCCCAGGCAACTGTGTGCCAGTTGTTATGCCCGCCTCAATGATCTTCATGACTTTAAAAACCAGTGCGTGGCCTCGCTGCAGCGTTTCAAAGAAATGGTCGCCACCAAAGTGATTTCGCCCAACAACAGCATCGATCTGTTGGAGCCGCTGCCAGTGGCTTCTTCCAGCAATGAGGCGGAGCTGCTAATAAAGGATGAGGAGCTCAGTAACAGCAACACAGAATATGATCCGCTAATGCATAATAATCTCGAGCTAGTTGACAACGAAGAGGATGTGTTTAAACTGCTGGAGCATGTGGACAAAGATGACGGGGCTTCAACGACGTCCCCCGAGGATGATGTGCCCTTGGCACAACGCTTGCTGCCCTCCGAAACACTGGCCAACAAATCAAAGCCAAAAAGTCAGCGATTCACCTGCAAAATTTGTGGACAGAAATACAAGAAGCAGTCTAACTACGATGAGCATATGAAGCATCACAACGGATTGCTGCCGTATCAATGCAGCATTGAACGATGCCAGAAAGGCTTCACCACACCGGCAGCACTGCGTCTCCATGTGGACTATGCGCACATGCAGTGCGCTAAGGAAATACCCTGCACTGTTGAAAGTTGTACGCTGGTGTTTCCCCGCCTCCGACTGCTCACGATTCATCTGAAGAAGGTACACAATATGACCCGGGCCAGTGAGCCCCGCGTTGAGCAGATGTGCAGTGAATGCGGTCTTCTTTTCCGCTGTCCGGTGGCATTTAAGAAGCACAAGTTTAAGCACACCGGAGAGCAGCTGCCGTATCCTTGCAACATTTGCGGCAAGGCCTTTCACTTCAATAGCGCGTTGAAAAATCACCTTCTGCGGCACGCGGGCATCAAGAACCATGTGTGTCCCTATTGTGGCGTGGGTAAGACCACTCGCCAGGAGTGGAGCAAACACATGTTGACGCACACGCAGGAGAAGATGTTCAAGTGCGAAGTATGTGAACATGCCACTCACACGAAGCGAGCGCTCGACAATCATGTGAAGACTGTGCACGAGAAGATACGCAACTATGCGTGTCAGTATTGTGGCAAGACGTTTGGCAAGTCGCACGCATGTAAGATACACGAGATGACCCACACCGGAGAGAAGCGTTGCGAGTGCAAGGTGTGTGGCAAGAAGTTCTTATATACCGAGAGCCTGACGAAGCATCTGAAGATACACGAGAAGAGCGCTGAGCAAGCGCTTGAAACATATCGCCAGCGACAGCCGGAATGTGATGCCAATACGGAAGATCAACTGCTGCTTAAGGTGTGTGCCGAATCGGTGGCCACCATACCGCGTGATCCACGACGTGTTGAACGCGTAGACATCTCGCAGCTTGCAGGCACCGTTGTCAACCCCATACCAGATGTTTTATTGCCGTCAAATCCGACATCTCCAAAAGAGAGCGGCCTGCACTACTGTCCCGTCTGCAATCAGGGATTTAACAATCTGGGCAACATGAAGCGTCATTACAAGAGCGTGCACGAGAAGGTCAGGGAATTTGAGTGTCGCTTCTGTGCCAAACGCTTTGCCAACTCCCAATCGCTGAAGCAGCACGAATGGATACACACCGGAGAGAAACCGTATGCTTGCAAAACTTGTGGCACGAATTTCCGTCAGGAGGCCGCCTTGATACGCCACCAGAAGGTGCACGAAGAGAAGCCAGCGAAACCGGAGAAATTGCCCAAGCAAATCACCGAGAAGTGCCGCCAAAAGGAACTACAGAAATGTGAAAAACGTCGTAATGTGGCCGCGATGCGTCAGAAGATCGCCGAGGCAGCCGAAGAGGAGCTGGAGCAATTGGCCAAACAGCGTCAGCTGGAGAAGCAACTCAACACCTACGAGCAGTATCAAGCGGCGGCTGCAGCAATGCTCAGAGATGATGACGATGTGGAGGTGGAAGAGCACTAGAGACTTCCCAGGTGGAAGCTGTAATTGTGGGTTATATTGTTAATAGTTTTAATACTTTTCAAATAGATAAAGCTTTTCAATTGAAGAGAAATTGATTTTTCTCCACATTTTATCTGCAACTTACGCTTTAAATAAATATTAAACAAGACAAAAATTCATTTCTAATTTTATTTTACCATTTTTTTTTTACTTTTACTTGCTTGTTATTTTTATGAATGTGTTTTTATGTTGGTTTTTTCCTGCTGCATTTCGAATACTTCGGTTTGGCAATGATTGTGAAATATTCAAAACTTCAGCAAAGATGCATGATGATGTTTTTTGGTGGTTGAGATGAGTGTGGATGATGTGATGATGTTTAATTGATGATACAAAAATCTTTTGGAAAAAACTCTACAAGTAGATAGCAAAAAAGTTACAAAAGTAAAATTTGTTGAGGAAAGTTTGTAGCGTAAGCGAACATTTTTTGTGGTGCCTTAGGGTGCCTCCGGAGTCTTTAGATTGTACTTGGATTTAATGTTGTTGAGCTCATCCTGTTTCTTGTCCACATCCACGCGCTTGAACGCCTTGTTGGACTGATAATAGAGGACGACAAGGTAACGATTGCACACATTGAAACCGGATAAATGATCGCAGGCGTTCTTCGCATCGAAGATGTCTTCGTAGACAACAAAGGCGGTGCCGCGAGTCTCGGGTGTGTTGCCACTGCACAAATAAAAATGCAAATACACGTATGTATACACAGTAAGTAATTGCAATTAATTCATAATCAATTACATTGACAACTTACACGCGAATTTGACGTATGGCACCGAACTTGCCGAATATATCGTACATCTCGTCCGATGTGATTTTATATGGTAAATTGCGCACGTATAGAAGCCGATTCACCTCCGGCGGCAGCCGAATCTGCAAAAAAGAAATTGTGCATTTTTTCAGTTTGCATTTAATTGTGTATCAATTATATTCGTCTTTGTGCTTTTTGGGATACACTCACGTTGTTGCGCTTATTCATGACTGGTCGCGACTGCTCTTGAAATGCGACTAAGCTGGGAAACTTTCACTTGACCGTCGTCTGCTGCTGCTGCTGCTTGTTGACCTCGGGATGAATGTCCTGAAACGTGGTCCTTTGTTTAAAATTAATGGGTCTCTGACTGTCTGGCCTCAAACCCCAAACAAAACAATTTGTTAAGAAGAAGACGATGCCATTTTGCAGTGCCGTAAAATGTTATTAACAGCTGCACTGTTATTAACAGCGAAAATTTATAACAGTAATCTGCAAAAACCAGTTTCACAATTTTAAGGATAAATTTAACTTAAATTAACAGTAATTTGTAACTAACGTCATATTCGAAACAAAACAATAAAACAAAAAATTCCTTATATTAATAGTTTCTTAATGTTTGCCACCTTTGTCACTGTGATCATAACATTTCCATTCACAATAGTTTTTAGAATTCGGCATCCCTGTTTTTGTGTAGAATAGATCCGATACTATCGACGGTTTTAATATGAATAGTTCTTCGATTTGTAATTTATGATAGGTCTTCACGATGTACATAAGTACGTGAACTAATTATCTATTAGGTTATAGCACGAACCAAATAATAATATATGGTTAATGATTATAGTATTAAATAGTTACCAAATTACTATACTATAAAATCGGTTGGCAGTACTCGCAATAAAAATGAGCGCCGCGTTAGGCCACTTTTGGACTTTTAGCGCAGGTGGTCACACTGTTTTTCATAGGTCAGCACGGATGCTGATTTTTCCAATCAAGGCTTTTTTGGTTTTTATATCAAAATTAGTTGCTTTCAATATATAGAGAATATCTCCCCCGTCAATTTGTGAACAATTGAACCCTGTGCGCGTGCATTGGACAAGCTGAAATCGAAATCGAGCCCCCTATTCGGCAATTTACGCATTGTGAAAAACGCAGTCGTCACACCTTTGGACATTCATAGACACCAATACCAATACAACAAGTACATTATTCAAAGCAGACAACCAATCAAATAGAAGTGAACGTGAACTAAAAGGCAACAACAAAAAAGTCTTATAAGACAGCTGCAAGTACCGATTCCGAGTACTTTCCGACGATTTAATTTTCGATTTTTTCGAAGCGAAACTAACTAGCAGAACCTTTTGGAAATATTACGCAAGTATTATTTCTGGGTATATTTGTTAATAATCATGGCTCAGTAAAGATGAATCCTCAACAAAATATAATCGTGCAACGGACTCCGTGTGGAGACAAACACCAACGCGAGACGCAATTTGCTGCCGTCAATTCGCAGCAAAAGCAACAACAAACAACATCCTCTTCCTCCTCTACTCATCTTCCCATCAACCTCTGCGGTCTTAGCGCAGCCAAAAATAACTACAATGGACAACAACAACAAGAAGCAACAACAGCAGCGCACAAACAAATCATCTGCTGAAGCTCAACGCAAATCATCAAGTGGTGGGTACAAATGTTTTTACTATTTGTCATCGATATATCGATATTGTATTCTCTTCTGTAGATTTGCATGTCAACAATAACAAGACACGCAATTCACGACGTCGGGAGCAACTTCCAACACCACGGAACGAGCAACAACAACGCAACGTTAAGCAACCACAGCAGCAGCAACAACAACAGCAGTCGGCAAAACTACGCGTTAATGTGGACAAACGTCCACGTGCCCGCAACGGCGGCTACGGTGGCAATGGTAATGGCAACGGATCAGGCTATGGCGATGGCTATGCAGGCACAGATGCGGATTACGCTAATGGCGGCGCCGGACTAGCAGCCTCTGGCGCCGGCTACATGCGTAGCGTTGATCTTGACTACGAACTAAACTCTGTGTATGCTCACGGCAGCAAGAAACAGAATCTGAACCATCTGTTGAACTTTCACTGTGTGCCACGCGAGTCGCCAGGGGATTGGCATGGCACTGGCCATGGTGGCGCTGTGTCTCGGCGTCAGCCGCGCTACAACAAGGAGCAGTTTCTGCAGGCCAACTTTCAGTTTGTCATACGCAGCAGTGCCAAGGCACAGGTGAATGGCTCGCCCGATGCGCTTATCGATTGGCAGCTGATTGAGCAGATCAACATCCATACGACCGAGGAGCCCCAGTGTCCCATTTGCCTCTATCCACCAGTGGCGGCCAAGTTAACACGTTGTGGCCATGCTTACTGTTGGCCCTGTTTGCTGCATTATCTCTCGTTGAGTGACAAGACCTGGCGCAAGTGTCCCATCTGCTATGATGCTATCCATGCAGCAGATCTGAAGAGCTGCACTATCGAACAGCAGCAGGCGATGAATGTGAGCAATACCATCAGCTTTCAGCTGATGCGTCGTCGCAAAGGCTCCATGTACATTGAGAGCTGTGCAACAGCAGCAACTGCTCTTGAGCATGAACGCTTTCCGCTATTGAGTTCGCTGGATGAGGCTAAACGTTTCTCCAAGTTTTTGGTAGCTAAGCGCACGGATGTGGCTGCTATTATTGAGCGAGAGCGTCGCGAACTTTTGGCCGAATCCGATGTATCCTGTCCGGAGGATGTATTCATACAGCAGGCGTTGGTCACGCTTAACGAACGCAGCGAAAAACTTGGTTTGGAGCCGGAGGAGCAACAGCCGCAGCAGCCAACATTGCCGCAGGTGGCGGAGGAAGAGCTACAGCCCAAGACACCGGATATTGATGAGAAACCCGACAATGCATCTGTGTCGTCCAACAGCAGCAGCTCCTGCAACACCATTAACACCAACAAATATTATTATTTTTATCAATCGAACGACGGTCAAAACATCTATTTGCATCCATTGAATGTTAAAATGCTGCAAGCTTGCTATGGCACCTTGGATCTGGCTCCAGTGCTGATTGCTGGGCAGATATTACAGAAGGAGCATCACTCAATGGATGAAGAGCATCGCCGTAAATTCACTTGCTTGGGTCATTTACCACTCACATGTCAGTTTGCTGTGGTCGAAGTGGATCTGCAGCCTCCTACTATATCCAACAGCATTCTTAAGCTGTTCAAGGGTAAGTTCAAAGTGTCTTTGAATAAGTATCCCAACTAAATTTTAAATACTTCATATAGATGATCTGTTGCATCGCAAGAAGGAACGTCAGCGTCGTGAGCGTGAAGAGCGTAAGCGCGAGCAGCACATCAACGAGATCAACGATCGTCAGATGGGCAAACTTATTGCCAGTGCAGCCAATTTGAATCTAAGCTCTACGCATGAGTTTCCGACTGTGAGTCATAAGTCTACAATATATATAGATCTTCAGTTAATATTGATTCTTATTTTAGTGTGGCTTTGAGGAGGATTTGCCAGCACCACGCGGCTCAATGCCTATCTCGATTGCCGAGCCAAGCGGCATGAGATACTCTAGCGTAGCTGCTAGTCCCAAGCAAGAGCTGTGGCCCAGCATTGGCAACACCTCACCAGGCACCTCGACGGGCTCGCGTCATAGTCCACCGGAGTTCCGGGCGGGTGCTTGGGGACGCGCTGCTCCGCCACCACCAAGAACTACTGCTGCTGCAGTTGCTAGTCGTCCCACACTAGATGAGGACAATGAACTGCGTGCGGTCGGTCCTTGGGCATTGGGTGAATTACTTGTCGGCGCTTTGGGTCAGCAGAAACAGCGTGGCGGTGGCAAACCGAATTCAGCGGCTGCTGCAGATGCTACCGCTGCCAATAAGAAGCAAAAGAAGGGCAAGAAGATGGTACCATTATTTGCAGTCGGCATGAACCGAGCTCCTTAAAAACAAAATACTTTTATTTTACACACACACAAATATGCATATTGAAAAGGGAAATTTTTGTTTAGATCGAACATTGCTATTACAACGTTATTGCGAATAACATTAACCAGATAAATCAAGTTTTTTTTTATTTAATTAATCCACACTCATATGTAATTGCATTATTATATAACAAACAATATATACTCCAATAAAGGCAGAGAGCATAGCAAAATGCACAATGAAATATCTGTTATGGGAATAATTAAATAAACAAGAAATGGAATGGAATTTCCGTGTTTTCTGGTTGATTGCATTTCTGCACCCACACAAAACAATTGTATAATTTATTTATATGTTGCAATACTCATGTGCTGCTTATTATTTGATAATAATCTAGACGATTCAATATGAGTAATTGCTGCTGGCAGGCCAAGCCTTATCAAGCGTAGTATTCCAAAGCTCATTTGAATTCCTGGGAATCAATCAAATAGTCAAATCGACAGCTCTTGGGGCATGTATTTCTACACGTACGCATTAGCTTTAATAATACTTCTCGAACAGCCTTTAAAATAGAAAATATCATAAGTCGTATTTGCTTTCAAATTTTATTTTTCAAAAAATATTCAACAAAGCATTTTTGCAACTGTATTTTGCATTTATATTTTTTTCATTTCTTGTTTTTGTTTGGATTTTTTGACGATACGAATGTGTGTATTGTTGTTTATTTAATAATGTATTTTAGTTGTTGGTGTTGTGTTGTTGAACTTATAGTTAAAGGTGTTACGCGAAATAATTTAATATAAATATATCTATATATTTTGCTCCTTTTACTTTCACGCACAATCTTTAAGGCTTAATACAAAAAATGAGTCTTCTGCGTTGGATTTTCTTTTCTTTTTTCTTTCTTTCATGTTGGTTGTGAATGATGAATGCTGCTCCATTTGGCTAATAAATTGGCTACTCTCTCGAGGCGGGCTGGGATCGGTAATTGGTATTAGGAGCGAGTGCTAGTGCAAACTAAAGCTAACAGATTACAAATACCATTTAGAGCTACAGCTATAGAAAATTGCAATTACTTCTTTTTCGTGTTGCCGGAGATGGCGACAACAAACTTTGTGTGTGCCATATTGCATTTCGTTTTAAGTTTTTGTTTTCTTTTTTTTCGCACCGAACAAACAATTTAATAAATATACAATTAGCTTAAAGAGACAGACAGAGATAGAGAAAGACGTGAAACTTTTAGACTAGCCAAATCTAAAAAGGGTTTAGTTGTTGTTGCTGTTGTTTTCCCAACTAATTCAATTACTGCGCCGTTCAACGAACTCTGTATCGAAGGCGGCAGCATGATCATCATCATCATTATCGTAGTTATCTGGTGAGGAGGAAGAGGCTGCCCCTGAACGTGTCTGCTGATAGCTGCGCCGCGCCAGCGACGACGTCGAATGTTGTTTCTTCCCATTCAGTGAGCTACTGCTGCCACCGCTGTATTCCGTGGGCAGCTCCAAGTACTCGTCGGACGAATCGTTGGCATCCGCGTCCAAATCATCGCCATTAACCGAACCAGACGGACTGCCGGGTGGACTCAGTGCCTGGATTAATTTGCCCTTTGACTCGTTCCACAAGTGATTGAGACGTTCGCGACCGAAGAGCAACAGAAATGTGTCAATGAATTCACGAGATTTCTCCTCCCATTTGGTGATAATGTCGCCCTTGACTTTGGTCAACTCGCGCTTGCCACGCGACTTGAGTTCATCCATTTTGTTCTGCAGACGAAACTTCTTCTCGGATAGGAACGACACGTTAAGCTCCTTGGCGGAGTAGCCACGTGCGAGATTGCGACGCACATACAGATCATAATCCTTGACAATGCGCGCCACAATGTCCGAGGTGGAAACGCCCTCGGTACGCTCGGTGGCCACAAACATGCCGCGTGCCTTCAGTGGACCATAGATATCATCCAGACCGTCGTGTCCATAGGGAATGTCATCGTGTGCCACAAAGTCAATCTTGTTATCGGCGATAAACTCATCCGACAGCGTCCACGGAGCATTCTGCACAATCTACAAAGAGAAGAGAAGTATTAGTAAGGGTCGAAAAAGTTGGATTGAGTATAGAAACTAACCTCGTCGACGTAGCGACAGTGACGAACACCTTCGTAACGCTCGAAGCCATTCATGACAGTGCGTCCCTTCATGCGATGCGTCAGCTCATCGTTGCAGACGCCGACAATCAGATAGACATTGGGGAAAATGTTCTTGGCCTGCATCAGCTGCCTGGCATGGCCCTGATGGAACAGATCATAGATGCCATCGGCATAGACGCGCACCCGGCGACCCGTCTGCCCGGAGCGTGCCATCTGATAGGTGATGCGGTGTGTGTAATCGCAACGTTCGCGCTCCAGAATGGCCTCCTCATCGCAGGAGAACGGCGCCGGTTTGCAAATAGTCTGCAATGAAAATAATGAGGGAAATTTAATAAGCATATAGAACATGCAATAATTATCATAAATTATTACAAATTGCTTGAAATCCATGTGCAATGGCAACATTTTGATTTGTGGAGTTGTCTGAGGTGTTTCGTCCATTGTCGACATAACAAAAATATAGATATCTATGTATATATTTCTAGGTGTATCACAGAGGGAAAAGAAGTCTACGATCTGCTCGAGTTGCTCTCAACTATATAACTGAGCTCCAGCCATTAGACTGTCGACAGTTTGACAGCTCAGACGCTCAGCACACTGAGTTTTAGCCTCTTGCTTTAGCTGTCGCTGTCTCTGTCTCGAGGATTGGGCGCTCGATTCAATTGCGCAGTCTGCCTTCAATTAATTGGCGGCAACTGTGTCCAAATCAATACAATTGACAACAATAAAGCTGGCAGAGAACTCTCAGACTGTTGTGTTTGCTTGCTGCTGTTTCTGCTTTTGCTTTTTCTCCTACAACAAATTTCAATTGCCACAAATTGAGCAAGATTATAAATAGGAAGAAAATAGTCGCACGACTTGGCACGAGGCGCGATATCATACGATGCGCTCCAACTAACTGAACAATCACTGAACCTCCACTCGCCCAGTTAACGTCTCATCCAATAAACGCGACTGACGCCAATCAAAGCGTCAAACATCGCAAACATTACAATTAGATTGCCAAAAAAAAAGTATCGAATTAACATTAATGGACAATAGGAAAAACATTCGAATAACACCGACTGGCAAATACCCTGGCATTAAAATATATATAATTAAATTCAATTTTAAAACATGTGCAGTTTTTTTTCCACAAGTTAATAGCTAATTTTAAACAGTTACAGTTAAACATGTTCAAAAACCATAAATTCGAATGAAACAGGCATGTGACAGCGAATTAAAATATATATAATATTTTGCTTATAAATTTTGTGTTTGTTAAACTGAATACGGGGAAATCATTTTACGGTCGAATGACCAACACCTTGGAGAATGCGTACATATGTATATATATTCTCCCGAAAAGAATAATAGATAAATTCTACGGAAATTATGCCAATTCAAATTTTCATATTCACTGATTTTTGCAGCGATAGAATGAGAATAAATTCTAAATTGATTAAAAACTAATAAATCGTGTATATATGTATTTAACATGATCTATTCCTATTTAATCGTTCCAAAACTTTAAATTATTATTATTATTGTAAACTTTAAGTTTTGATATAAGATTCCCCAGTTAACAGCTAATACAACCTAATATAAAACCTTGAGTAATGTTTTGATTTTTGCCAACTTTTACGGTTTGCCTTTTTAAGAAATTCCTTTTATTCTTCGTTCGACGAAAATCGTGTTTTGTTTTATTTGCAGCTCATTTATTGTTTACGTTTTCCGTGCCATTAACTTTTCAATTTGGGAATGACCCAATGTTGTGGGCTATAAGAAAAAGTGATTATGCCGTTATATATAGCTACTACGTCTTCTTATACCTGATTTCTTTACCCTTAAAAAACATTAAAAAAAGATTTCCATCTTATTTTAATATCGAGAAGAAAAGTCTAAAGTGACAGCTAGGATTATAAGGCTTTAAGTTGTTATATACGCAAGTTTCTAAGAACAATCTATCATCTTTAATCTGCAATGATTAATCTGCTATTCGCAGCTTCGATTTTCTGTCCCAACCTGTTTAAAATTAATTAAAGTTACAGCTACAACCTTAATGATTTATATAGCACAGCTGTTACATTCTCCCTATTCTACCGCTTTAATCGTAAATCGTACTGCCATTAAAACTGCTTTTGGTTACAGTGCTTTTAATTGTACTAAACTTTTAATGAATTTCCTTGTAATGCTTGCACATTCATTTCTATTAAGTAACAACAATTGCTTCTGTTCTATATGCGATTACTAATTTTGCCACTATTATCAGTTCAACTTTGACGTAGACATTGTATATGTGTTTGTCAAATGAATACTTCCCCTGATAAATAAAGAACTCACTATATCGTATGATGTTATATGAATTATGTATCATCGACTAACTTTAATGAGTTCATATACTTGTTTTCGGACGCTGGAAATGATTTCATCCGTTCGCAATTGCTGCACTAATGCCTTTAAATTAAATTTATCGTCTCTCAGCAAATGAATTTTTCTATATATTGCCATTTTGCAACTACGCAGTTTGTGTTCCGAATATATTCCAGAGACTAACATGTAAAACATTCCTCCTTTCCCCTCCCCAAAACCAACTTTCACACCACAACCGATGATGCAATTGATTTCTTGCTGACCTTGTGGCAAAGACATTTCGGGATCTATACTATTTAGTATATAAATTTGATAAAAAAAAAACTTTCTTTAAACTATATATACTATTTAGTATATAAATTTTAAGTAAGCTTACTTTATACTATATATACTATTAATTATATAAATTTGATAAAAAAAAACCTTTCTTTATACTACATACTATATGTATACTATTTAGTATATAAATTTGATTAAAAAAAAACTTTCTTTAAACTGTATATACTATTGAGTATATAAATTTGATAGTAAACTTACCGCTAAATCGCTTGTGCCGCTGCTGCTGTAGAACGTTTGACGGCTGTTTAACGACGCCGCCGCCAATTCGGCAGGTGTTTGGGGACGTGGGACATATTGACGCTTGGCACTGGCGCCCAAGCCATTGAGATGATAATCACCCATCGCAACTGCTGCTGTCGAAGCGGAGGCAGAGGATGGCAGGATGTCGTCGGGTGAGGTGGCCGCCTCGTTGCCGTCATCGGCATCGCTCTGTGAGATTGTGCGCGTGCAATCGCGCAATGTGGTTGCTGCCTGTGGCTCCTCGGCAATGTCCAGTACCACGTCGTCCAGGCTGCTGCTCGATGTTGCCTTCGATGCTTTCGCTGAGGTGCGTGAGGTTGATGAGGTCGTTGATGTTGTTGTCAGCGTCTGGTGCTTGGAGTCCATGGCGGGCATGGCAATCGCTGTCTCGTAGGTGCGTTTCCTTGTGCTCAGTGTCGATGTGACTACAACGGCAGCGGCGGTGGCAGCGTTGACGGCAGCGGCAGCGGAGCCCGCGTTAATTGTGTTGCTGGTGTTATTGGCGATTATCGATGAAGTTGCCATCGCAGCGAATCTTGTACAATGGTCGCGGCAGTTTTGCTGATTTGTTGCTTTTCTCGAACTTTACAACACTCGGTGTCTTCTTGTGTCAATTGCAATGCGGCTGCTGCAACTGCAATTAAAGTGATACAAAATAAAAACATATGCATGTTAATTGAGCGTATTTTAGATGATTCTTCTTCAACCCACTCGGCACACGTGACATTTCAATTGATTCGCTGCCGGATGCCATGGACAAAACAATTTGCTTTAATTGCCATTCGTCTCAATATGCCACGCGCTTTGATACGCGAAACATTCTTTACAAATAAAAAAAAACAAAAAAAAGTAGAAAAGAAAAGAGAAACTGCAACCACAGATAAATCACAATACAACAACAAAAAACACAAACAGCAACAACAACTTGTAGTAGACATTTTGGCACGTACCCAATGTGAAGCAAAGGCAATTAATAAGATATAAGCAACACACACACACACATACTTTTTCTCAATCTGAAGGTGGGCGTGAATAACAAAGGGAGAGAGCGAGCGAGCGAACAAGTGCAGTTCTAAGAAAGTAAAACATGAAACACACTTGAGTAAGCACCGTTATAAAGTGTTATCGATGACGATTACTGGCGACACACGCAATACGCACACTTTGGTATGTATGTATGTATTTATGGAAATGTATGCATGTATTCATGAATCAAAGCGCACGCGAATAAACCAATAAGAGAGAGCACATGAGTAAAAAAGTTTACATCTCCTTCTCTCTCGTCATCAGCTGTTGGATGCGTGCTCGAAATATTTTTTTTTAAATTTAGCAAATGCCTAATAACATTTATTTAGATTGCGTAGAACTCTGCTTGTTTGGCATTGACGGCTGTTGTTACGTCAAAAGCATAATTTTTTTTTGTTTGTTTGTACTATAATAACTAGGCAGCTCGTAGGCAATTCTTATCACCATGATAAGAAATATTAAGACGAAAGAAAAAACGTACCCAGAAACACAGAAACTGTTTGGTGCGGGTGTTTAATTCAAGGTTGTCTCCGCCGGCGACAATAATGCTTTCGGCTGACTCATATACATAACACACATTTAGGAAACCGGATCGAGAGACATTTGCAAAAGTTCTCATGCGTCTTCAAGTTCAAGTCTGGCTTTACACAGAACTGGATTTTTGTAGAGCTGATGTAATCATTATATTTGACTTTTTGCCTGAGAAGAAATTTCTGTGAAATTGAGCCAGCAACAAAACATATGCTAATCAAAAAAAGGTTGCCAAAACATGCCGCGTTTGCAAAAAAAATAAGTATATTCGAGGGGAAACTTTTGTTCGACGTCGGCAATGACGTCACAGTCGTACGATCAGCTCAATACGCATGCACACACCTACATACATATAACCTGCCAGTGTGTGCACACTGCAGGCGAGTCAAAATGTAAACAATATGGGAAAGAAGACATGTGGGTACATGGGTACGTGGTCGCTGGTAACGTGAGAGCGAAAGAGAACGGACATTTGCATATTGACAGCTGTTGCAGCTCTCACAAGTAGAAAAAGAGAGTGCGAGATAAGATAGGGCATCGTTACTGTTACCTGTTGCCGTCTTATCAATTGGCTTGTTTTGGGTCTTTATTTTTATCTTTTGAAGCATGTTTCCGCTGCACTATGGACATAAGTTAATGAATTCTCGCAACTAATAATAATATGTGTATTTTGAGTACATAGATAAAATAAATAATTACTGCGCTTAGCACGAAATATATTGAAACAAGCCACGAGAACCTACTGATAACCCGCCATATGCTGACAGCGATAACAGACATCTACGCAAGCGGATCTATCAAGGGAATCTGAACCTTCTCGTTCATTTTTAGCGAAATAGCAAAGTTCACTCTCGTCATCTAAGCTTGAGTTGGGGTTAATGGACGTGGCTCGCGTTTCTCTCTGCCAAAAAATATAAAAACATACATATATACAGCGTTGAAAAGGTCCAATTTCTAAGAATCGAGTGGAAAGGCTAAGCACCAAAATCAAAATGGTGTTACGTTTTCTTTTCATTCTTTTCAGCTTTTCACTTTTGACTGCCATTCGCTGCCAAAAGTACAGTCGTTGTCGTTTGGTCACGTCAAATTCACGTTAGCTGGGCTTAGTTAGAAGGGAAGGGAACAGGAGAAGGAGGCGAAGTGCTATTCCATTGATAAGATGTTGCTACTGTTGTCTATATATAGCTTCGTTCGGACTCTATACTATGCAAAGTACGCTGTGCATGCATTGATAACCCCTCTGATTGCTCCTAGGCAATGATTATTAAAAATTCCCCAAAAATAAATATAATATGTACATACATACATTTTGTTCGTCGAGCTGAAATTTCAATTTAGTTGAAGAAACGAACTACAAGCAATTTTAATTAACTCAACCCTGTACATATTTTAATTAGCACTATTTTACTGTTTCTTGTAGATTACGCGACTTGTAGAAGTGTAAACACTATTTTATTTCCGTCATAAAAGCCCTCACGTGCCCCCATTGCATAAATGTAATAAAAAAAAAGATAAACACTTATTAGAAGTATTGATTAGCTTTAATGGGACCTTTTATAGCAAAAACCACCTGCCTAGCAAAAAACGAAGCCCTCGATAAGCGTGTCCAATCTTTCATTTTGCTCGCTCCAAATTCGTATGCTCCTCACACACACAAACATAATGAGACAATCCGCTTACACATGACTGTCGATAAAAAGTTTCATTGAGTAAGGCAAACAGCTGACTGTCTGTGCGTAGAGTTCACATGCGTACGCCACGATCAAACTCTCTCTCTTCCCCACACACGCACATACATAGATGCTCATTCACAGACACACATATGCTCTCGCGCTCTCTTTCCAGTGCACATTCATAGATTTGGTTTCGAGACTAGCGTTGAAATTGGGCAAACGGTAAAAACGGTCGTTCAGCCGCTTGGGAAAGTGGAGCATGAGCGCAGCTGACGACGTAGGCAGTGGGCAGCGACGTCGACAGCGCTGCGTATGAGTAATGCACATAGTTTAGGTTTATTATTAAATGTGTTTTATTGTGGTGGTTGCTTATTTCACACAATGCCAAACAAGCAACTATAATGATGAATGCCAACTTTAAAATCGTACGATCACAGCACAAAGTTCGTTAGCAGAGGTGCCACATTATTATATAGAGAGCGAAGTCAGAGAGAGAGAGAGAGAGCTAACATATAAGAACCAAAGCCAACATCGCGTGTTGCAGGTTTGTCCCACAAAAAATGCAGCAACAACAAGAACAACAAACATATGAAAGTCATACGATGCCCCCGAAGCATTTTAACATGAATGACGTGGCGGCCTGCGACACAAAAGAAAGAGGGAGACGGGGTTCGTGAACTGGCTGGCGTCGACAAGCCGGCTGTAGAATAAATCGATAGCGCAGCTGGCAGTGCGAGCAAATAATATGCATTTAATATTTGGTCAAGGCGGCGGGATTATGTAAAACATTGTCGGGGTGCCTTGGCAGCTAAATCGGCTGATCTCACAGTCTAATTGAGACGCACATCAAAACGCTAATCAATCGGACGCTGCGCAAAAGACAGAAAGAGAGAGACAGCAGAGAGAGGAAATGTTTTGCTCACGTCACGGGCAACGGGAGCGCCAACGTCATCGCCTCGGCCAGACAATATTGTCAGGCACGAGGGGGAGCGACGGCAGCCCCGTGGCGCTGTTTGTAAATATATATTTTTGGTATGAGCCCAATCACAACAACAATGCACCGACCACTCACTATCCCACTCTACCTATTAAATGAAAATTGAGGGCAACTTACTTTCAACTTTTCCTTTAAATTTAGCTTCCAATTTTTTTCGGCTAAAAATCGATGAGTGCTCGTGGCTCCGTTTTTATATTATGAGTTTTTTCAACGCGAAATGACGCACCACAAAATTAAAATTTGCTTTAGTTTGCACTGTGCCTGAGTGGCGTATGCTAGCGTTTGTCGCTGCTTCACTTGGTTATATTGTTTTTGGTGCTGCTCTTTTAATTGCAGCAATTGTTTTAAACTATTGTTGCGTCCGCGTCTGTCCCGTCACAGCGAAACGAATGGAATTCGCGCTCGCCAGCGTGACCACAACACGAGTGGCCAAATATACTAATTGCGTTTCGAACAAATATACCACTTTCTTTCTACTAAGCTGGTTACACTGAATTAGTGATGGCACAAATTTCAAATATTGTAAAATAAAAAAACAGTAATCAAGTTTTTTTTTTTAATTTTAGAAATTTGCATTTTTGAACTTTTATAGAACATTGGCACAACAAACTGTTACAATCTGTTACAAAGAGATGAAATATTTCTTAAAAATGTGTTGCTGTCTTTTGTATATATTTATTGACACTCAATAACTTGGTAAATGTTTTTTTTTTTGGCTAAATGAAATATAAAAAATAAAGCTTTATATTAACATAAAACACCATTTAAGATAAATCTCTATCTTTGTCTTAAATTCAATAATAATATCATAAAATTGACAATATTCGATAATGTATAAAACAAAATTCTTTGGTAAATATCAACTAAATGAAAAGCTACCTGTTTGAAATAAAAAATTCACTAACTTAGGAAAATTGACCGAGATAGTGTTAGAGAGATGATATATAAATATTTTGAGTTTTGGAATATCTTAAATGCTAATAGCTACGCAGATTTCATATTGAACAACATTTTAGAATTCATTAGAATAAACGACGTTTCTTAATTGCACACAATTTTTTGTTCAACTTTGGCTTCACTTTTTGACTTGGAACACTTGGCAAGCGTGTGGATGGCAAGTGATTGGATTAGGTTAAGGTATGTTTAGATTTAGGATTAGGTTTCGAAGGAGGGCAAGTCTTCAGCTTACATAAAACTAACAACGAGAATATTCGAGTCGTGCGTTTCCAAATGTACTTTAGGGCAGATATATGTATGAGTATTCTTCTCTAGGTCACTGGTTGCAAAATGTCTGTGGGTGTGAGAGTGAGTCGAGTGCTTGGGAACCGATTGCTGACGCTCCTCAGCACTGTGATGGAATGCGTATGCCCTGGGTTATGGAGTTCTCCAACACAATGTGGCAATCATCGAGCGGCTCCAGTATCTGGATGAGAAATGTCAAAAGATTGCGTCGACGCAAAAAGCTTTCCTCCTCGTACATCTCCTGGGTGACCTTTGTCAGTGCCATGGGTTTAATTAGGCGAGTCAACAGATGTTCTCTATATAGAGTACAAGTATTAAATCATTACGTGAAGTGCAATAAATCACAACTAATTACCGCAAACTGAGGCAAATGAGCAGCTGAAATTTGCCATCTTTGCCCAGCGTGCTCGCTGTGCCGTTGATCTCATCCATTAGCTGAACATAGAGACGCCAAATGCTGGCCACCTCACGACGCTGCAGGCTGTTGCAGCTGCCATTGCTGAAGGAGGAATCCATGCTGGATGCCGAGTCATCCAGTTCCTGTTGCAGATTCTGTTCAAACAGCTCTTTGATTTTCGCTGCAAGGCAAAGAAACATTTCAATTAAAAAAGGGAACTTATAAAAGAACATCGTTTGCTCACTAAAGTAATCCCAGATGTAGAGATTGCGACCAAAGAAGCGCGACGAACGGAAGCCACAGAGAAAGACCTGCTCCAGGCATTTGACCAGTCCATCGTCGCCACACAGCAGATTCGTCAGAGTGCCCACATCTCGATCTCTACTCGGCTTGTAGTGCCACTTGACAATCACATTGACACAGTTGCCCAGCTGATGCTGAATCTCCGATGGCGCAATCGATTCCTGTCGCTGCACACTGGGACTTCGTGTTCGCGGTGGCGTTCGTGTGGGCGGCACCAGCTCCGCGTTCTTAACGCTCGTCGAGACACGTTGTCCGACCAGCAAACGTTCCGTTGAATCATCATCCACGCCCTTGCCCAGCCAGCGGCCACAAGGGAATCTGCGAGAAACGATAATTACATTATGTATTTCGCGGAAACAGAAAGTTTTGTTTTTTTTTTGGGGTCATTAATTAGTTTAGTCACATAATTATAAAGAGCTCAAAGTTCTGACCACTTAACCGACTCGAAAAGTTGCTTAATTAAATGCTAAGTGGCGATGACTGGTTAAGTGGACAATGACTTACTTATAGGTGTGTCCGGTGACCTCATTGCGCATCACCACCTGCTCCACCAGCCACTTGTGGCTCTGCCCCGAATTGTCGTGTCCTATGCGCATCGTTGTCAGCAGACCCAGATTTTTGTACTAAAAGGGATAGAAGTAATAAATTTAGTAATATAATAAATATTATAGTGTTGAGTTTTAAAAGTCAAGTCATATTTTTATGAGCCGAGTAAAAATTAGATCATATTTTTATGAATCGAGAAACTATTTTCCATATTTTGAGGATTTTAGGGTTTTATTATATAATAATAAAACATATTATATTATACAATAGTGTTTCTTAGTTTTGATTATTATATTATGATATGGATTATCATTATCATTATTATATAATAATAAGTAATTGTACACTATGGACGATTATTATATAATATGGATTATATCATAATTCTATGAACATAGTAACAATATACCATATTTTTAAGTTTAGTCTAATATATTAGTGTTTCTTAGTTATAATTATTATATAATAATAATCCATACTAAGTATGTTAATTGTATACTCTTATTATATAATTGTAATTGTAATTGTATACTCTTATTATATAATATAGATTATCATAATATAATAATCACAATTAAGAAACACTATTATATTATTTTAAACTTTAAAATATGGAATATTCTTACTCTGTTCATAAAAACGTGATCTAACGTTTAAAAAGGAATTCAAATGGAATTATTGTTTGCAATTTTAGTAGGTAATTTAAATTACAAATTTCAGATTTAAAAAAAAATATGTATATTACAAATATTACGTAAAATTTTCGAAAAAATCTTTCTCATTTTTGTTTGATTTCTATGAGATGTATAAGTCATAACTTCAGTCCCTGACCTAGGTAAACTTAAAAGAACATTTCTACTATCTCTTACTAAATAATAAATTGTAACTTACATGAAAGATGAACTCCAGCGAACCCTTGGGCACGGGCACACGCTGCGTCTCGTTCATGGTGCCGGAGACCATGATCCACACATTGCTCGAGGTGTGATAGGAGCCGTATTTGCGCGAGGGGAAGATGACAACGCGATAGGGCAGCTCTAAGTTGGGGTGGAAGGGCAACAAAGGGTTAAAGAGTTAGCACCAGAGAAAGAGGCTAAGAGGACGCTAGCGACACCTACTCGTTGTGGGATAGATGTTGGTAAAGCTAAAATAGTCCACGGTATTCAGCGTCAGCAGATGATAGAGGAACTGCTCCTTCTCCTCCTCGCAGCGCAGAAAAGCGGATCGTTTGTAGAGCGAACGCAACAGACTCTCATCCGAGAGCAGTGTGCGAAAGTGACGCGAAAGCAGCTTCTTCTCCAGAGACAAACGCACCCAGGCGCGAGTGTAGCCGATGTGCGTCTTGATGTCGGCCATGGCCAGCACGTTTCTAGAGAGGTTTCGTATGAAAATTAATATAAGAAATGATTTAAGGCTCACTTAACTCACTTGACATCAAACTCCAACGATTCAGGCAGCGGACAAAGCTGCTCCAGTCCCACAAACTTGTTGCGATCCCGCGATCGACTGCGATTCGGACTCGGCGGACTCTCAAAATCCGTTTGGAATGTGGACAGATCTAAGATGAGTAAGAGTAAGGATTATGGAGTTCTTTCAAGCATGTTCTACTCACAATCCATGCGCTTTCGCATAGCATTCCAAGCAAGCGCTGGCGATGCACTGGCTATGTTCATCTTGCTGCTGGGACTGCTCGAAACTGGAGTCGAAGGCTCCACGTTGTTGCTACTGTTGGCGGCACCCCCGCGTGCCTCCTGCAACTCAATGTAGGCCTGAAGATGCGCCCAGAGCGCAGATTTGCCTTGCTTATTCTGCAGTCCATGCGACCAAATCTTCTCAAGCAAATCACACATGCTGGCAATCAGCGTGTTCTCCTCGATGCCGTCGCCTTTGAGACCCAGTGCTACAGCTTCGTTGCCCATCTTCTCCAGCAGCATGCGCTTCGTCTTCGACTTGATGTCCTGCAAAAAGAATGAATTAATAATTTTATTAGATTTCGTAAAATAAAACATGTACATGTATACCAAAGGTTTTAGTTATTTATTTGCTTTTGAATTAAATTTAATAATTATTTGTCATTTGCATAAAAAATAAAAATTAACTATTCTCCTTAAATCTGATTGTGTATATTATATAACTTTGATAGGTTATTATATTGTAACTTTCAAAAATAACAATATAATAAAATAATATGAAATAATAATAAAATTTTTTGTTTTTTAAATTTATATCATGGGTTTTGAATTGATTTCATATTTTAAATTACTAAATTACAATTTTAAGTTGAATTCTATATTTATTTGTAACTTTTATAAGAAAGGTTTTAAAATAGTTTAATGAAAATTAAAAAGATAAATAAACTATTTTTAGTATTTCTAGAATTGATATACATATTTGTAAATATTTATTTTTAATTTAATATTTACATATTATATAAATAAAAGAGAGGTTAAAGGGTAATTAAACTGTTCTACAATTTTTTAGAATTTTCTTTTAGTTGTATTCATTTCTCATTTAAAATTCAAATTTCAATAGAATTATATAACAGAATAGAACTAGTTATTTTTTGTTTTTGTAATAAAAGTTTCAAAATAGTTTATTGAAAATTTAAAATAAAAATACGAGTTATATTATTTCTTGAATTGTTTGCGTTAGATATTTGTAAATATTTATTTCAAAATTAATAATTATGTTTAAAAAAAAAAAAAGTTAAGTTTATTCATATCGCATTTTGCTTACCTTCAGTAGCCTTTCCACAAATGTCCAGTTGGCCTGGGCGATGAGTGCAGGACTCACATCCGCCGTGGTGAGATTCGCAGAGAGTCGATTGATGGCCACATTCGAGTTGGAGTTGCTGCCTCCACCTCCACCTCCGGTGCTGCTATTCGTGGGCTTCTGATCCAATGAGATTTCCCGGGCACGCCATTTGTTGCCATTCTTGACGCGTCGTAAGCTGTTGCCTCTAGGGTTTTTGGTAAGCGATTTTGTTCGATTTTATTGAATGAAGGTTAGCGGCATGAGATTTGAAAGAGATTAGTGCAATTTCGATGGGAGGAGCAAAAGAGAAATGCAGAGAGAGAGAGAGATTTGGGATTAGTGGGGGCAACTGAGAAGTTGAAACCAAAATGCAAATTGGGAACAGGATTAAAAGGGGAAAACAAAATTTTGGGCAGATGTGCATGCGGTGCGAGAAAAGAAATTCATATATATATAAAGACAAATGTAAAAATATATATTAAAATTAAAAAAAAAAGAAACGAAAGAATATTGAATACGTTTTCGATTTGTTTTTGTTTATTGCTAAGAGCTGCAATTTATTGGTTAACGAGTTAATTGCAAATAATAAATTAATGTACAAAAGACGCGGATAAATTAACTAAATCAATTAAACTTTAATTACACTAGTAGGTGAATTGTTGTTAACTTTTCGCATTAATAAATAGAGAGAATTAAATCAAATAGCGTTTACTGGCTAAAACAAAACAAAACAAAACTAAGCTAATATTGGGTTAATATCAAGACGAGGTTGAGGAATTATGCAACATGATTTGTTTCGGGGGGATAACAATAATATTAGTGCGTGGTTTCGTGGATGGATGGATGTGGACTGAGAGCTGCAGGGTAAATTTTGTGTTGTGTTGTGGTAAGTGAAACGAAAAGACTACCTCGAGGCGCACTCCTGATTCAGCACGCCCTTCTCGAGCAGCGGAAAGCTGCGAAAGTAGGCGGCGCGATTCGAGAGAATCTCGCTGGGCGGCGTCACCTCAATGTCGATGCAATTGAGACGCTTCTCGAAGCCCTGCTGCGCATCCTGGCTGAGCACACACGGCTCATAGCTGGTGGCGCAGATCATGTTTTCGCCATGCCGACGTCTGAAATGGAAGTAAATTTAATAAGATTCCAGTTCAATCAATTTAAATAAAATATTCAACCTCAATAACTTGATGCGCTGATCGAAGAGCTGCAGCTGCTCGTCGGGCTGTGGCTCCCACATGGCCAGAATTTTGTTGTCAATGAGCGTGGCAAACATTTGAGATTCTAGAAAGCGCGCCAGAAACGCACGATGATGCTCCGGCTGATCGGACAGAAATGAGGACTTATCAAAGTTCTGCAACGTTTCGCGATTCGACAACCATTCGTCCTTGGCCTGATTGGGATAGATGACAAAGTATTCGTAGGCATGAAACATGTGCGCAAAGCGATTTAAGAAGATTTCCCTCAGCGAGTTATTGATGCGCAAATCCTGATAGTATTGATCCACGGCGGAAAGCTTTTGTTTCTCCGAGCGACGCGACAACGAGCCCATGCGCGATGGCGGCAACGTGGCGTCCACTGCATCCACATCATGGTAAATACCCACGGGCGACGAGGACAACGACATTGTGGGACTTCCCACCGGAGAACCAGCTGCTTGTGCCGCTCTCATGCCGCCCTTGCGTCGCAAAAAGTCCGCAATGCGCGGCACATGATCAATCTTCGAGGGATGCGCCACCAGTGGCTGATAGTCTACGCCAGGCAGCTGACCAGGCGAACCACCTGGTCCACCCAGCGTATACACCGTCTCCTGCAGCTGCTGGAAGCGTTCTTTGCTGCGCCTTGCCGCCTGCAGTCCATTGGGCAGCGTGCAGCTGGAGATCATGGCATCAGCGCCACCACGCATTCCATAGCCATTCTTCAGGTTCGGTTCCTGGGCGCGATCCCTTTCAATTTCAAACTTATCTAGCACGGAGATAATCTCTGCCATGAAGTCCATCTTGTGGGGGAAGATGGGCAACTCCTCGGGTAGCTGTATGTGCTTCTTATCAATGTCCACAAAGCACAACGCCGCCTCGCTGCCAATCTTGTGCGCCGCCTCGCATTCCGCGTGCAAGCCCATCACAAAGGGCACGGGTGCGTCCAGAAAATGATGCAGTGCAGCGGGCAGAATGGGAGCATACACATGTGGCCAAACGAAGGGAAACAGTAACGAAGTGATGCACTCGCCAACAATCATCAATCGCTGGTAGTCTGTCAAAAGAAAGGAATGTCATTACTTTGATGTATTAAAAGGGAAAAAGTTTTCTAAGCTCACCTGTTGAGCGCAGCAGCACCTGACTCTCGAGGAGCACACAGGTGAGCAGTTGGATAACGCATTCGACTCCCAAATAGCTGAACAGCAGACGCAGCGGAAAGTCCAGCAGCGGCAGTTCAGTGGACAGCGATGGACGCTGCAGGATCAATGCAATCGCAGCCAGATGCGGTTCCATGGGTGGCAAATAGACGCGAATGGATTTGCCGGGCTGTGGCAGCATCACCTCATACAATATGTTGTACACATAGGACTCGAGACTGATGCCAGCGCCAGGCTGTCGTGGAAGACAACTGTAAGAAACAGTAAAAAAAAAAGAGTATACATTTAATTATTATAGTAAAAAGTATAGTTTATATAAATTTATGTAAACTGAATAATCGGCTTAAATGTCACTTCTACAATTATAACTTGATAGTTTTATAATATGATTGAAAATAAAAAATTTTAATGAATTATTCACTCTAATATATAAAACTACAATTAAATAAACTACATTGAAATATAAAAATATTAACAGGGATTAATGCTTTATCATATAATACGTATACGAACTTAATTTTATAACAAAGTCGATATATAACTAAAAAACACAATCTTAATTGGTGAGTAGAGCATTGTCAATCTCTGAAAGCAATCTATTCCTACATAGATTAAATAGCTTATACAGGAAAAGAAATAAATGATGTTCGAATTATGGTCACCACACTTAAGGTACAGGAAAATAATAATATTTTTGTGTAAAATCATAGCATTTGCTGATTGCTTCTTTTTTCAATTATCCAATGACGAACTAAATTTAAAAATAAAATCAATATAACTTCATATAATACTTATTTGATCATAATAATTTAGGATAGTGATTCAAAATCTGTAAAATAAATCATTCGTACAAAGATGATCCGGATAGTATTTATTTATCACCAATTTATAACAACCTTCCTCACAAGTTCATGAAAATCATAAATACTTGTGCTAAATCATAACTTTAGCTGAGGTAATGCAGTCAAAATTGATAATAAATAAAATCACAACGAGATTAGATAGTTACTATTATCAAAATGTGTTAAAATTGAATTCGTAAAGTGATGATGTAAAGAATAGATGTCTCGGAAGAGCCCAAGCAAAAGTTAATATAGCAAAAACTGAGATTCATGACGGATTTAAGAAGTCAAGTTCGTACAGCAAAAGAAGTATTTACGATTGACTTTGATAGTATTACAAAAGAATAAATAAAAATAACCATAAGCAAATGAGCTTATGCTCCAACTTTAACAATTTAAATGAAATCCAAGCCATCTTCGACTAATAAACGAAAACACTGTCACAAGTCAGGAAATAACTCTCCTAAATCCAAATACATGAATTACTAAACTATGTTAAAAATACATTTCCACTCCATTCGCTCACTCACCGATACAAGTTCTTAAGAAACAGCTGGGCGGCGAATGCGTAGGGCGCTTGGCAAATCAATGAAATGCTCTTGGCCACAAACAGTTTGTCCTTGCTGATGTCGTAATAACTCTGAGCCGACTGCGGCGCCTGGCCGGCAACCTTGAAGTGCCTGGGCAACGAACGACTCACGGGGCCATCTTTGACGCGGCTCAGCGAATGCGTCTGCTGGCCATTCGATAGCTCCGTAATGAACATCGATTGCAGCGTGTGGATGGCCCCGCAAATGTTGCGATTGCGTATCTCCTCGTAGAAGACCAAACTGAAGCCATAGCAACGTTTGCCGTCCTCGCGTGTCGTCGCAAATGAATGAAACTTCGGCTCAATGTTGTGCTTCTGTGTGCGAAAGCGCAATCCTTGGGGCAGCGACAGCTAGAGCGGAAAAACAAAGACGAGTTGGGGGGTAATTAATGAGCATATTAATAGGGCAAACAAATGAAGATACTTAAGGCAAGAACAATGCCATTGATTCATCGATCAACATCGATCTTATAAAGCAATCAAGAGCCAACAACACATGTCTAGATTTATATACTATGATAACCAAATGCGAGTGTGTTTGCTACGCTTGCTTATCGTCGTCGTCTGCCAATGTGGCATCAATTAAATGCCGCTCGCTCAAGCATGAATTTCATATTTACTGTGTATGTGGAGAGGGCACTTGAAGCTGGACCCCTCGTTATTTTTTTTAGTTTTTGACGTGGCAAGGGAGAAAAACCAATCGCGTCATGCCACGCAATTGAACTTAATTGATGCCTCACCCAACATGCAGAGTGCAGAGAGAGAGAAAGAGTAGGGGAATCTTTACCATGCAAATGCCGTGTGCATCAAATGGATTCCAGGTCACATGCTCCGGATAATGGGCCAACGGTTTGCTCTTGTACGCACGATCCAGCGGCGAACAATGCAGATTATCGCCTTACCAAGGAAATTCACAATTAGTAACAGATTCAGTTTAAAGAAAATGCAAAGTAAAACTTACCTGCAAAGCGATCGGGCTCCAGGCCCGTGTCCAGATCCAAACCGCATATCACAAAGTAGTCAGCAAAGCGCGAGAATTGCGGATCCGCATCGCGTTTCAACTGATTCAACTCGGATTGTTCACCAGGCGATTGCGGTGATTGCACCATGGACACCATGGAAGCTGCTGTTGTCGACGCCGTCGTCGTCGTTGATGTTGTTGTTGCTGCTTGTGCTGTTGAGCTGCCATTGTTAGTGTTACTATTGCTATTGTTAAGCATCAATTTGGACAGACGGCTGGCAACATTTTCACGCGTCGTCATAATTTGTTTGTCTGCTTGTGTTGTTGTTGCTGCTACTGCTGCTGCTTTTGTCTTCTTCGTCTTCTGCGTTCGCTGCTCCAAATCGTTCATCAAACAAACGCCTCCATGTGTATGTGTGTGTGTGGTATTCGTGTGTGTGCTCGCTTTAATATTTGAAGCTGTTTTTTTTCTTTTGCCTTTTGCCACTTTCCAATTTACGACGACGACGTCAACGTCCCTGGCCCTGTATCAATTTTTTGTCTGTCTGCAATTATATTATTAATAGTTGTTAGTTACGTTTCGAGTGCGCGTTCCCTTTTTTGTGCTCAGTATGTGTGTGTGTGTGTGTGTGTGTGTACAGCTGTATATGTGTATATGCAAAATTTTCTATGCCAATGGCACAGTTGTCGTTGTCTGCTTTTCACCCCCACGCACCACGCACCAAAAACACACACAACACTCTGCTCAAAGACGCCTTCACTTCTTTCTATTGTTGTTATTGCTCCTCAGCTGCTGTTTGTTCGCTTTTTTGTTGTTCTTCAACTCACTCACAAACTCACTTTAAATTTAGACTAAGAGCAAGGCAAATTGGCCTTTATCTTAATTATATATAAATTTTTACATGCTCACAAACTAACAAGCAAACAACACTTTGTTTTCTCCCGTCGTCGTAGCCTGTGCGTTGTTGTTTTTTTTTTGCACTTTCCAATTTATTTTTTGCGCTGGCAACCCTAAGAGCTATGCTGTCAGAAGCTGACTGTCGTGTGCACAAATCAGCTGGTCGTTGCGATGTCGGCGCTGTTTGGATTTGCATGCAACAGCTGACAAATTGTTAGCATTCAACTGCTGAGGGATACAGCAGCAAAATTATTGCACATTTAAAAAAAAAAAAGAAATTCAACTACATAAATTTATCTTATTTTTTGCGAAATGTTAAATTGTTTATAAAAAATATAATTGTAAATCTAAATTTAAATAAAGGTAAATATATTGTGAGACCGTATAAATAAAAATACTGTTAAATACTTGAACTTTTTCGGTTCTCGTATTCTGATACCGATTTTTTAAAATAGCATTAAGTCTTGACCGAAATCGGTGAAAGAGAAGTCTTGATTGATGAGAAAAAATCTTCTAGACAACGACATGATTTTATGAAATACACGGAAACAAGCTGTTTAAAACTGTGCGCCTTTTTACACATGTTGTGTGCTATCACTATGGATGTGTAACCAGGTTTTTTATTATTTCGGTATTAAAACATATTTGGTTATGGTCACATCGAGACAAATAAAACAGCTTTAGAAAAGCTCTTTTTTTAGAAACAAAAAGTCTGAAAGAATCGAATGTTGCGACATTGTCGCAAATAAATAATAAAAAAGCTGGAGAACGGCGAACGGAAAAACGCGTTTACGGCTAATTTAAGCTTAACCGATCAAGAATTTGTTTATAATGTTGGAATCGATATTGATTTGTTTTTAAAAAAGCGACTGAGTAGTGGGTAAGCAAGAATGAGCTCGTGTTCTTATTAGAACTTCTTTGCCACGCGTGTATGTGTGGGTGTGTATTATGCACACACACATGTGTGAGTTTGTAAGTGATTGTGTGTGCGCGTATGTGTTGATGTACTTGTGTGGTATAAAAAGTCACAATATCGCAGCTGGTGGCGCTACAAAAGCAACAACAACAAAAACAACAAACATCACAAACTCCTTGCATTGCGTCGTTGTGACATTTGAGACTTTCGTGATCCCTTCCGTACCTCGTACCCCAATTGTTGTCTTATAACAACGCGGAAATATGCAACAACGGGGCATCGATGCAATAATATTACCGGTTTGCAAATGCCACAAAATTCGAGTTTTCCCAGCTGCCCCACAACTGCAGCAGCAACAAAAACAACACAGTAACAACAGAAACGACGGCGAACGAAGCATGCAACTTTATTTTCCGCATTGCGTCGACGTCGTCGTTGGCGTTTTGGGGCTGGTAACACGGTTTTTTGGTTTCTGTGCTCGTTGTTCGCTCGTTTACCATGCACTACGCGTTTAATAAACAATTAATCGCCATGCAATAAACAACCGCGTTCGTTGCGCACCATCAGCAATTTATTATTAAATTCACTTGTCGTTGCTCGCGTAGCAAATATATATTTGTTTTGGTGAATTTTTATTAGATGAATGTTAATTATTACAATGTGTTGGTGTTGTTGCTGTGCCGTTTGACCCTCTGTCTCTGTCTTTGACGCGTTGCATAATAAGTTATTTACAAGTCGAGCTTTGCGTGCTTCTTACTCTTCGTCTACTTCCACTTGACGAAACAACCTGTTAGTGTAAGACAGACAGACAGACAGAGAAGGAGAGATGCTCTGCTCTCACACACGCACGCACATTTACTTACATCTCACACACACACAAATGTATTTCTATGTATGTATAACGCTCTCGTTTCTTCTTGTTCTTTGTTTTGGGGGGAAACAACAGAGTGCTGCTCTTTCCACCTGTGAACAATTATCGCCGTTATCTCATCCATCAAACATGTGAGAACTATCGCCAGCAATACGATCTTTTGACGTTTTCCGTGGGTCAAGGGCCCCATCGACGCACAGTTGTTTGTTTTCGCAATCAGCTTATCGATCCCAACGGTTTTGAAGCGTGAGTTAGCTTATTTTTTTTGCATTCCATTCCAACCCACTCAACAAATATTCTAACTGTAATTACCACAGCCGTAAACAGCAGCAGCAACAACAACAACAACAGCCCGTGAAAAGTTGGCGTAGCAGTAACGGAAGAAGCAGCAGCGCGAGCAGAAAACGCGTAACGGAACTGTGTAAAATGGGCGTCAAGAAGCATATCAGCGAAACACCCTGTAAGTAGTTTGGTTGACATTAGCGGTATTCCGCATTCCGTAAACACAAAGTGCTGACAGCAATTATAACAACAACATAAAAAGAGTACAGAGAAATGGAAAACAGGTTGAGCTAAAATATCAGTGCAAAAACTGGTTTTAATCCCCTCATACACAAACAGCTGCTTTAATATTGAATCAGAATTCAAGTTGTTTAGCGAAGATACCACTTTGAGTGTGTACACACTTACACATACATATTGCACGTAAATAATGTGCAAGTATTTGTAATAAAAAGACTGGCACATTTGGCAACCATTTGAATTGTTTGCAAATAGACAAAGAGCACCAAAAAACAAAAAGCAAAACTGCAAAACAAAAACCAATTAATTATGTGTGTGCAAACTGACTAAAAATAAAGCCAAACACGCCGGTGAATGTACGTGCACAGTGTGCACTCCTCCCACCCGTTAGCCAGCTCATACTTTTCGTTTGCTTTGCTACGGGTCACGCAGCTTTGTTCAAGGTCGCCCTCTTTCGCGAGCTGCTTTTTGGGTTGCATCATATGAGCGCGCTCTCTTACACGCACACGCATACACTATCTCTCGCACTCACACATAGCGTCGGCTCTCTCGCGTGCGCTATGCTCTGCTCGCTCACTTGTTGCGCGCGCCCTGTTGTTGTTCGTGTTGACATTCACGAAGCAGCGCACAAAGCGCAACAACATAAAATTGGGTCAACATTAGTGAATTTTTGTTTCTTTTTCTCTTGGCGTATGTACACACTTTTTTTTTGGTGTTTTGCTTTTTTGCCAAATGCGTGTGTTGCCTCACCTGATTCGGGGTTTGCTAATAAATCGCTGTTTATCTCGCTTCCTCTCTCATACAGTAAGCAAATCGAATTCTGTGGATCTCTATAGACCGCCTGCACTAAGAAACAACAGTACTGAAGAAGCAACCGTAGTATCAGCAACCGCTGCAACGACGAACGAGACGCCAGACGAAGTTGTTGCAACAGAAGCAGAAGCCGACGTTGCAGCAACAACAACAATAACGACATCGACAACTACCTCAAACGCTTCCAAAGGTTCACCAAACAGGTAGGCTATGGAAAAAATATTAGACAACTACTTTATCTTAGTGTGTAATAATTTAATAGTTTTTCACTAGTCAAAGCTTAACTCATAAGCAATAAAATAAATGTGCAATAATTGAGTTTTTTGCTTTCGTTCAGGCTATTTGCATACAAACGAACGTTAAACATAAATGTTTTTTTCCCCATACGTTTTACGAAATTCTGTATGTGTTAATCGTTTTTACCTTTCTGTTTTGCTCATCTCGTTCGCATAGAGAGCAGCAGCAGCAACAGCAACAACAACAAGCAGCAGCAGCAACGAGACGCGAACGACGTCCCGACCGCGCCGTTTATGTGCCAAGGGCACGACGCAGTCAAACGACGCCGCCAACGACGACGACAACTGCAGCAACAACATCAGCATTACCGATGCCTATGCCTCTGCCGACGTCGCCGTCTCTGCCAACGCCAACGCAAGCAGTAATTGCTGCGTCTACGTGCAATCCACAGCTAGAGTCGCAGCTACAGCTGGAGCCATTGGCATTGCCAGTTGTAGATACAAACCCGTCCAAGTCGGACGACAGCAACGCTCCATCGGCAGCTTTAGCCCAACAACAGGCAAAACCCAAGAAGCCGCGATCGCGTCGTGAGCGTGGCAAGAAATCAGCAGGTAAACCTTTAGAGGCAGCTACGCTGCTTGTGATTGCGCCCAGCGAAAACCAAGCGAACCAAGAAGAAACCACCACGCCGACACCATCGCCGCCAGAAAACCACTGTGATAAGGAGGTGCGTTATCTACACTAGCCATGTTATCAGTAATTTCCACATCGCTTGCTTTTTAACTAATCGAATCATTCGCTCTCTCTTCGTTCAGATGATGGCCGGAGCCCAACGAACAAAGTCTGGAGGCCACGGCAGTAAAGGCGGCCAGCAGCAGCAGAATAAACAGCAACAATCGCTGCGCATCGAAGATGCCAACAATGTGACAACAACGACTGACGATGCCAACAAATGTGATAATGAAGTGCGCGAATTGCAGCGAGCCTCCAAGGTAATTCACATCTTTTGTTCAAGGTTAAACAAACAAAATAAATCATCTGCGGTTTGTTTTGTTAGGAAATCAATCGCAGCAATCGTCGCATCATGAAACAAACCTTTGTATCCGACGTGCTGGAGATTCCCGATAAGATTGAGACAGCACCAAAGGTCACGGCCACAGCAACAGTTGCGACCGCGACGGCTTCTGCCGACAGCACCACCGAGGATGATGAGGAGGAGAACGGCGATGATTGGGAGAACATGTTCGATGAGAACGGCGACTGCTTGGATCCCAAGATATTGCAAGAGCTCACCGACTCCGTGGGCAAGTGCAAAATCGAGTTACCCAAAATGGACTATAGCGTAAGTAGAAACAGAATTTATACAAAAGTTCCCCATATCTTTAATTTACATACTTCACTTGCAGGTTTATCATATTAAGCAATCACTACTAAATGAGGAGGAATTTCCGCACGTGCTGGAGATTTCCAATTTTCCGGTTGAATTCAAGACACCCGACTTGTTGATGCTCTTCTCCAAATACAAAGGCACCGGCTTTGACATTAAGTGGGTGGATGACACTCATGCTTTGGCTGTGTTTAGCAGTTCTGATATTGGTGAGTAGCTTAAACTCACATGTTGTGTAAATAAATAAAATTAATTAAATTTAACAGCTGCTGAGGTGCTGACCATGGGCCATCCATTTGTCAAATTGAAGCCGCTGGCTGCGGCCACCTTAGAATCCCGTCTCAAGGCCAAGAAGGCGGGTGCCACATCGCTGCAGCCTTATCGTCAGCGTCCCGAGACTTGCACAGCGCTGGCGCGTCGTCTGGTATCGGGTGCTTTGGGTGTTAAACTGCCCACTGCGCCGGAGGATAGGGAGAAGGAACGACGTGTGCTTCGAGAAGCCAAAGGTGAGCTTTTCCTCTTAAACAATAGTTAGTACGATTTACAAATACTTTTCTCTATTTCACAGAACGCAAACTTTTAGCTGCCAAACAGCGTGACGAGGTCTGGGAGAGCTAGGCCTTTGCCTTCTTCGTTATGCAATACAATGCAAAACTTGCTGCAACATGCATTTTTCAGGGGCATGCCCCACATCAACTCTCACAATACTTTCTCAATCAAAGCTAGTACATAACTACGTATAATTGATAATTTTGCATACTAAAAAAACCGTGTATTTTAAAATGTTCTCGCTTTCCGTGCAATCTGCATACAAATTTTTGCTCAATTTGTTGGAGTTTTTTGTTTTCGAAATTGCGAAAATGTCATCATATAATATTATACATAAAGTGCATATATTTATTTGTCGTAGAAAGTAAGCAAACAAAAAAAAACATGCATAAATGGAATACCTACATGTTGTTTTAACTCCAAGCGTAAAATTTTATTTATAAGCGCAAGCAATTTATATAAATATATTTTAATAAAGTTTATAGCGCGTAAGTACAAACAGAAAACTTTACTGTGTTTTGCAATTTTTTAATGATTGGGAATTATTTCGATGATAATAATCGGCGCATTTTAAATTATTGCGAAAGGGTTGTGAATATCGATATTGTTGAAATCGATCACACATCGCAACAAGTTGATGGTACATTATTGTGCGAGTAGAGCAAGTCTATTAATTCTCTTGAAAAAATTTGCAAATAAACCGTTTTTATTACGTATGCCCTTTTTTTTTATTAAATTACTTATGGTCAACTTATAATTAAGATCATTTTCAAAATAACAGTAATTATAAACAGCACTTCATTATCGTGCCAAGCGCAACACGACAACTTAGCACGAAACAAGCGATATTTTCCATCGACACATCGCTAGCCGGTAAGTGCTTGCACAGACATATTGTTTGGTACAAAAATCAACAGTCGGTGAGCCTGTTGAATTTAAAAGCACATAATTGTTATAAACAAAAGGTAGACAGGCTGTGTAAACATATTTTGATGTCACTAAAGGTTCACACGCGGAAGGGAGAACATTCTACACTCATATATCGACTCTGCTTTGTAGTACTCTGTGAAATTCTCGTGAGCAAATTGAATTGAAATTATTTACAACACGCATAGTGCAGTAGCTGTGTTCGTTTTTATTCGTGTATAAAAAAAATTGATAAGATTCCTCGCTTATCACATATAGTTGGTGTCGCCCCCCATCTGCAATCGTTGAAGACAATTGAACTGTAGTTGGCTCTTAAGCGAACGACCGATGAGGAGGCAGAATTTTTGACTGCGTGGCCAAAAAGTGCGTCCCTCGAAAGGGGAAATTCTAAACACAAATACACATACAATATGTGTGTTGGTGTGTGTGCTTTAAGGGGTGTGGGATAAGTCAAAGGCGTCGCGTGTCGAATGAATATTAATGCCATGGCTAATTGCAATAATGTATTCACAAAAATAACTGTGCTTTCTTTGCAGCATTGAAACCAGTGAAAACATGAACAACAACAACAAAGGCTGCTTAGCCCTCATGTTGCTTCTGGCGGCAGCAACAACAATCAAGGCCGATGAAAATGAATCCTGCTATTCGTTTGCTGGTGGTTCCGTTTATCCTGCCGGTGATCCCAAGGGCGATCATCAATTGCAGTACACGAAAGCAGTTAGTAAGTACAGTGAATTCTCTATTTGACCGACGTGCACGTTAGCACAATTTGCGTCCGCCTAAGGGGTCTGCTTAAAATAGAGTGAAATTCTTATGAAAACCAAAGCGAATTGCTAGAAAGATAAAAGGTGTTTCCGACTTTCCTTTTGTCCGCAAAAATAGACAGGTAGATCTTTCGGATGATCTAAGCAAGAATTAAGAAACTTGCAAAACTTTTTACTACTTCCTGCAGTTCCGGTTTACTTTACAATATCGTTCGGCCTCCTAATTTAACCTCAATCCTAATTCTTTCATTTCTTTTTTAGTTTCGAAGCCAGCTCCTCCATTCGAGGGGACCGCTGTTGTGAACAAGGAAATTGTTCAACTATCGCTCTCTCAATATCTGGGTAAATACGTCGTACTGCTTTTCTACCCGCTGGACTTGTAAGTTGAGCCACTAGAAGCACACGTCTTGCTTGTGTTCTAATCATTTCATCAACACTTACAGCACATTCGTTTGCCCGACCGAAATTATCGCATTCTCCGATCGCATTGCTGAGTTCCGTAAGATCAACACTGAGGTGATTGCGGCTAGCGTTGATTCACACTTCACACACTTGGCCTGGATCAATACGCCACGTAAGGAAGGCGGCTTGGGCAGTGTTAAGATTCCACTGTTGTCCGATTTGACACACAAGATTAGCAAGGACTATGGAGTTTATCTGGAGGCTAGTGGCCATGCGTTGCGTGGTCTGTTCATCATCGATCAGCGCGGCGTGCTGCGCCAGATCACCATGAACGATCTGCCCGTGGGTCGCTCGGTGGATGAGACTATTCGTTTGGTTCAGGCCTTCCAGTACACTGATACCCATGGTGAAGTGTGTCCAGCTGGCTGGAAACCAGGCGCAGATACCGTAAGTAGAGAAAGCATTCGCATAGTTCTATCATCGAATTGTATTTCCTTTTTGTAGATTGTGCCCAATCCGGAGGAGAAGACCAAGTACTTTGCCAAGAACAATTAAGCAGTGAAGTTGTTGCAAACTTAACATTCCCATCTTAAAAATCGTATCATTAATTAATTACATGACTGTTTGTAAATATATGCCGCACACAATTTGGTTTATATAAAATAGAATTTCTTTTATTATACAATAATTATGTCAAGAAAATACAGCATAACTAAGTGTTTTTTGTTCGGTTTTTGGTAGTTTAAAAATTCATGAAATATTCAATGCAAAATGAATGCAAATAACATTTTAGTCCCAAATAACGTGTAACGTTTTTAACAATCGATTTCGGTTTTTAAGTACATACAAAAATAGCTACTATATATACTCGGATCTGGAGCCAGTTGACGGGGCTTTGGGTTGGGGTGGACTTAAAGTGTACAACAACTAGGACTTTTTTAAGGCACTCTTTCTATCATTTGTGTTAATAGTGTGTTGTGTATGTGTGTGTTAAAAGTGGTGTATTTTGTGTGTGCGTGGGATTGTGCGTTAAATGCCAACCAAATGTCAGTGTCTGACAAATACAAATACGTCTTTTCCGTATGTATATAACATATAAATATATAGTTATTGTAATAAAAAATTCGAGAATAAAAAAATATAAGCTAGAATATAAGTTGAAGTGCCTTTTCAAAATGATATTTGTGCGCACGTTGCTGGCAATGTTAATCTCAAGTTGCATTCAGATTAAGAGCTAGAATCAACAAATGCGGGACGATATTTCGATGCAGGTTGTGTGGAGATTCTGATAGCCAATAGACTTTTGTTCTTGCGTTGGTTACGTGTAGTAAAGATTCGTGCAGTTCAAAGAAAACTTAAAATGCAACAACTAAGCAGTCGATGAAGTTGTCGATGGTTGCTGTTTGTTGCTCTCTAATGCTCGTAATACATAATGTCCTGTAAGATATGGGTAGATGTTTAATATAGATTCGACTGAAATTAAACCTTACTTACGATTAAGAATACGGCGGCTAAGAGCAGCGCCTTCATGCGCACATCCAGACTGAGGGGAAATGTGACGCTAAAGTAATCGGCATCGGTAAACAGTTCGCGTCCAAGTCCGGACCATTGTTTGGTTATCTTGCCAATTTGTTCGTTGTTTACGCTGAATACCTAAAAAGAGCAGACAAACAGAGTAATGCAAACATCGCATTAATCAGGCACACCCTTCCGTACATGTACACATAAAATCGCAGCTACATATAAAGTACATATACATATCAATTGATTCGCATTCTACACACAGACGGCACTCAAGCATAGCGACAACGACAACAAAATGACGTCATTGCTGTCGCTTTGATTGCATCGAATCTCATAGAGCGATTTACTATACATATCGGTTTGTATATCACATAATGAATGCTGCTGACTGACCTTCATGTTGGTATCACTGAAGCATTTCCAAGGGCATAGGGGACCCTCAATTCTGAGCACAACATCGCCGAAAGTATTCTTAATCACAAACTTGGGTCTAAGGAATGTGCACTCCTGCTCCACAGTGCCAATCACTTGACCTGGTGGTGCTGATACTTCCAAGATATTCAAGCAGCTGGGGAAACAGCACAAGGCATCGCAGCGAAATGGACGGGTCAGATGAAACACTTCGTTTTGGAAATTATCCAAGATCTTCATCTCAAATGGACGAGCTGGGCCCAAGCAGTTGCGAGTGCAGCAATTGCTCTCTTCGTACGCGGAGTAGACATTCTGTCCCAAAGAGTTCTTCACCTTAAAGCGATTCGCTGCCTCAAAGCCAGTGAGTAGCTCCAGTTTCTCGATTTTCTGCGAGACCAACAACTGGTCAAGCACCGTCAAGTACTCAAGGCCTTGGGGACAGTTGCTTCCCACTGGAATGCTCATCCATGGCTCTGTTGGCAAAATACATATATTTTTTAATTTATGACTTGAATTAATTTATGTTATTCAAAACTACATCAACTTTTGGCATCCGCCCACAAACAATAAGCACACTCATACATAGACCCGGATATATGCGCATATACAAAATATAACGATAATAATAACTTCTATATGCACTAAATATTGGTTTTCACTATAGGTATTTCTTACCAGGGCTTTTACTATTATCGCCAGGTGCGGCAGGTGGCGCGTCTTGCGGCACTTCTTTGTATTCTTTCATCTGCATCATTTTTAAGTAAATAAATGTAAAGTGAAAAATATATTTATTGTTAATATTTCGTTTGAGAAGCAACAAAGCAGTGTGACCGCAAGCTAGATTTTCAAAATTTACCTTTTAACGCTGAAATAGAAAACCCGTTTAATTGCCGTCTGGTTACACTCCATATGGTATATTGATTTATTTACAAAACGCAATTTAAATGGCGCGTTATTTTAAAAAGCTCAATATTTCCGTGATTATACAAAATAAACGACTTTCGAAATTATTTGTTAAACAACATTACACTGCGGGTCTGTTTAAAATTTAAGCAGGGAATGACATTTTTAAATTCTGTGCCTTTACATTTCCTTGATTGGTTGATAACGGCGGTTGATTCTGTTATCGACAATACAGCTAATACTGGTATTTCAATAATGACATTCCTTGTAATTAGTTTAGTATTAGTAAAATTATAGAATCAAAGTTAAATTAATTCATATTTGTTGAATATTAATATATGTAAGCTATAACTCATTAAAAGAAGTCTTAACTAATGCGATTTTGGTTGTCTTTTTGCTATCGATTATTGCGCAGAAAGGGAATTTGGTGCTTTTATACAGACGTACATATATACATAACAACATATGTACATATTCATACATAAGTACTTATGAGTACGCACATAAATATATATATATATGTATATGTGCAATGTTTATTTTTGGATAGAATACAAAACAATGACACACCACGCCCACATTATATTCTTTCCCTTTTAGCCGCCACAAGGCTATTCGGCAGACAAATCTCAATGCCTGATCAGATCAGTCAACTTTCATAGTGGTTTTTTGTACAATACATACATACAAATATTTACCATAGGTATGTGAGTAAAACATGGGCTTAACCCCAGAAAGCCGGTTTTGCCTAAGTTGATGCTTGTTTTGTTTTATCTTTATTATTTTTAAAGTGAGTACAATAGACATTTAACGATTTGTAATTTTATTGTAATCATTTAGTTAAATGTATTATTGTAATTAGGTGTTAAATTGTGTGTTGCAGTTGCAAATTGCATCTTTATTTCATAAATTTATATGTTTTTGTTTTGGCGCGCTAAACATAAAGCTTAAAATGTAAACATATTTTGTTTTGTTTGTTTGTGTATGTGGTTGTGTGTCGTGTATTGTTTGTTTGCATAAACAATGAAAACTTAAATGAAATACTTAATAAAGAAGATCGCATGAAACATGTGTGTGTGTGTGTGTTGAGTGTGTGTATGTGAGCGTTGGTTGTGTGTGTGGTCTCTGCATCTCCAGGAATGCACAGTGGGATAACACACACGAAATCCAACTCCAACTCAACGGCAGCCAAATTAGGAAACGTAAAAAAAACTGCAAAAATACAAGATTAATTTACAGTTTATACTATTGAAATATAATTAATTTATTGTTTACCCTTTTGCACGCAATTTGAGCCCGCGTTTTCTTTTTGCCTTCTCTTCTACTTGTTGTTGATGGATAAACGCTCGACACTGGCGAGCAGCTCGTCAGCCGTCTGGGACACCACCTGCTCTTGATCATCACTGGTGCTCAGGTTCTGCAGTCGCTTCTCCAGCGCTGAAAGATCCTCCAGCTCTCGCTGCTGCTTTACCATGTAGCGCAATATGAGAGTGGTTAGCATGCACATATCCTCAAGGATCTTGGCGGTCTCAGGTGTGGGATGATCGTAGCGATTGCGCAGCAGTCGCAATTTCGCCTCGGCCAACTCCAATGGCGACTTGCCGCTGCGGTCAAACATGTGCACACTGGCGCCACCTTGCAGGAGCACACGCACAACCACATTGAAGTTATTGGAGCTGGCCGAAATAACCGCCAGATGGAGCGGTGTATTGCCCAGCGAATCAATCACATTGGGATTGGCTCCAAATTTGAGCAGCTGTTGCACAATGGGTATATAGCCACGACATGCAGCCAAATGCAATGGACTGCGATTGTATTCATCGGCGGCATTGGGATTGCCGCCCGATTCCAGTATGCGATTGAGCAGCTCAATATTGCAGGTGGAGGCGGCGGTGCGCAATTTGCGATTATTGGACTCGGTTAGGATGTTATTGTAGCTGCAGTACATCAGACGCTTCATGCGCGGACGCATCTTGAAGCTCTTGCTGCTCGATGGCAGGGTGCTGGGATGTATTAGGCTCGGCAGATAGTCAACGTTAAGTGGCAGCGGCGGCAGATGCGGCAATGCAAAGTGTTCCCGTTCCCCCGTTCCGCTGCGATCTCTGCTCAGCTGGAATGGATTGGCATTGGGATTCAGATTGGGCCATTCGCCGTGTGTGTTGGGCGACGATGTCGGCGTTGGGGGCATCACTGGTGGCGGTGGCGTTATCATAATGCCCTTCGACACAGGCATCGTGGGCATGGACATGGATATGCTGGGCTCCATTTCAGCCTGCTCTTGTTCTTGTACTGCCACTGGCATTGGCACTTCGTCGTTGCCCGTGTCCACACGCTCATTGGACATGTCCGAGGTGTGTACGTTGTACGTAATGCGTTGCGTTGTCGCTCTGCTTTTCAATTATTGCGTTGCGTTATGTTCTTGTTCGGCACACTAAAAATTTTTATCTTTTTCTTCACGCGCTTCTTACGTTTTTTGTCTGTATTGTTTGTATTTTTCTCGATTTTTTTTCCTGTTTACATTTTGTGCTGCCGATGCTGCCAACGCGTCTCAATTGGCTTTGTCAGCGCGTGCGCTCCATGTGGCAACGCTGCCCATTCGTGAGTATCGCTTAACATTAAACGATTTATTGTTGATTATACTTAAAAACTGCCATAGAATTAACACATAAATCATTAATCACGCTATCTGGAGTATAATTCAATAATCAAAATTCAATTTCAAAACTATTTGTAGCTATAACAATCAAAAATAAGTGCTCGCTGTTAATAACAGTTTAGCATTATGTTATCGGATTAGCTGCAAAAACATATGGTTTTGTTTTGCTATTGCATGTGTGTGTGAGTGTGTGACTGTTGTTTATTTATGTTCATGTAAATTAAGCACATGAAGCAGTTAAATAAATCTCGCATTACTCATACAAGACTGTGGAAAATTCCATTTTAGAATTGGGAAGCTCAGCAAAACCGCAATTGTGCGTGGCAAATAATGCAATGTTTACACAGCAACTTTTTACAGATGTGTGTTGTTCAGCATTGTTCGGAAATTCTTTTTAGAAATAGATAAATTAAATCATTTATATAATGATTATGAATTTGGTTATTTTGCTTTTGCAAGCTATTAAAAAAGCTGCTTAGCAAGATTTATTCTCAATAAATACCATACAACTTTTTTCGTTATTATAAATTAGTTTATTTTCGAAATTCTTAGTAAATTATTCATATGTACTTTGATAATTCATTAAGTTGTTTTTTTTTTAGAGGCTGACTACGATAACGTGTATTTTAAACTATTAACTAAATTTACAATTAAAACAAGTAGTTTTACATTTAAGTTAATCAATGTTTTATTCATAATTCGAGCTAATATCAATTGAAAGCGGCACGGAATGTTTACAAACATAGAAACTAGCAATAATCCAATTGGCAAAAACAATATTCATACAAGTACAATAATAAATACACAAAATTAATAATACATTAAGATGACTTCAACAGCAAATTTAAAATTTGTATATTAACACTCCGTTAACACAAAATATAATTTTAGCGTTAGCCTCGTTACAACATCGAAACTTAGTTCATAAAATTTGTAATTTATTTTGGACTGGAAAAGTGTTTGGTTTGCTTTGTTTTTGTGGTGGGAGTGTGTTTTGTGTAGTGTGTGTGTGTGTGTCCTGATTTAGACCGCGGAAAGGGTGTTAAAAGTGTGTACAGAAATAAAAATACAGACACGACAATATAAAAAGAGAGGGAGAAGAGATGCAGCAATTATTAAAGTGTATGCGGTCTAAATCCGTCTTGCGCGCTATTTCAGGAAATTAATCATCTCGATGATTTTGTTGCGATTATTGTGCATATACGCCTTGGTGTGCCACAGCATATTGATCAGCTTCTGATCGTCCTTTTCGTCCATGGCAATGTCCTCGCTCAGTTGAGGATTGAAACGATAGTAGGGGATGCCAATGGTGCTGCACCAGGCGCGTGCACGATCCACGACACGACCATCGGAGCAGGTGGCTTGATCCACAAGCAGATTGCCTAGGAACGAAGAGGGAGTAATTACAAACTACATTTCATTTTATATTGCTTCACTCACCAATTGTTGAAATGCCGTAGGCTAACTTGGCGGTATCCCAGATACTCTCTGGCCGGAACACATCGATGTCCTTGAGTTCGGTCACCGGTATATGACCGGTGCCCAATGAAACCACCACGGAAACAGGCACAGCCTCCGATTCGCGACCCGCACTACGCAACGCCATATTATATTCATGTATTTCAGTCATGGCATCCAGCGTGGGATTGTTGGCAATCAAACCGCCATCCAGGAACCGACCAAATGCACGGAAATACGAGGGAGCTGCTCCCGTGGCACGTGCAGCACGCCACACCAGCTGATCTTCCGGTTGTGGTGGCGGTATGCGACGGTTGCCTGCCAGATAAATTATAGTAAATAAATTGCTCATATATAAACAATAAACATTCACTCACTTATGGAAGTCACAATGCCCAGAATGTCGCTGGCACTCGTGTAATTGCGAAACAGATGCAGATCGACGGGTTTGCGATCGGCCATGACGCCTGTGACCATGATCTTGGGATGTTTAATATCCGTCATCACATTGAACTCGCCGAGATTATCTTTAAGTATCGCCTCAAAGTATTCGCTATTGTAGGGACGCGAGCCTACAAAGCATTGCTCCTTCATGCGCAAATACAATCCCATGCACTGTCGCATCGTCTTGCCGCAACCAAGTCCCAAGGCCAGAATGCCTCCAGTGCTGGTGCCGGCAATCCAGTCAAACATATGGATGATGGGTGTGCGCGAGAGTTTCTCCACCTCCAGCAGCATTTGCACCAAGACCAGGCCACGAATGCCGCCGCCATCCAAGCACAGCAGACGACCACGACCATAAGGCTTGTCGCCCACCTCGGCGGCTATTGGGGATGAGGGCGAAGGCAATTGTTCGGGGCTGGCAGCGCCAGAGGGTGGCGTCGCTGTGGCACTGGCTAAACTGCCCGATGAGTTGTCCTTCTCCTCCGCATTCACTTTGGTGGTAAACATGCCCAGCAAAGCGTCCATGATGCTCTGACCCTTTTGTTCCTTCTCCGTGTCCACGACAACGGGCATTCTATGTAGAGGAGGAATTTAAAGATCAGTTGCTGCTGCAGTTTTGATAGATTAGGTTACTCACTGTGGTGGTGGCTGTTGCTTGTCCAGTAAACCATTCGCTGCTGCGCCGAGGAAACCGCTGACCACTTGACGACTGGTTGTCGCCAACATGTTTTCAATGTGCTCACGTTGTTCCACAGATTCCGGCGCCTCCGGCGGTATGCCATTGTAGGTGCCCTTGGCATTGCAGCCAGGCGGACATTTGGAGCTGCTGTTCGAGCAGCGTTTGGCACCCACCGAATGCAATATGTACAATATTTCATCCTCTTTGTTGCCACTGGCATCGTTGCCTACCATGTGACGAGGTGTTTTGCCATCTTTGTTCTTTAGATTAATGTCACAGCCAAAAACCACAAGACACTGCACAATTGGCACCAGTTTCTTCTCAATGGCAATATGCAACGCAGCATTGCCTTCCGTGTCCAATACATCAATATCCGCATCGTGGGCAAGCAACGTGACGACGCACTCGAAACGATTGCGTGCCACCATCACATGCAATGCAGTGCGTCCATCGAAATTTGTGGCATTGACATCGCAACCCTCCATGATCAGAGCATGCAACGTTTCCCGGGAAGAGCACCAATGCAACGGTGTGCCACCGTACTTCATATCCTGCGTGTAGAGTTTGCTGGCATTGGTGCGCAAGAAGGAGGCCACCGATGTGGGCGTTGATGTTTTATACAGTTTACTAATGTTCTTGGCATTCAGATTGACATCGGCGCCGGCTAGCAGCAGCGCCTTCACATTATCCGGCTTGTCGGTGACGCATGCCAGGTGCAGCGGCGTGTAGCCATCCGAATTGAGGTGGTTCAGGTTAACGGTATTATTGTCGGTGAGCAGCTGTAGAGTAACAATACATTAGTAAAACACTTAATAAAGCTTTAGATGAGGGTAATGAACTTTTAAGTAAACGCTACTTCAGGAGAATTAATCTTAAATAATATAACTACGTATATGCAACAGTTTAAAACCTAGTTTAAAACTTTATTAGTTTTAAACGTTATTAGAAGTATCCTAAACCATTATCATTTCAATGATAGCAATTATTGTAAATACATAAATAAATCAAACCATTTTTTGATTAACATTCAAGTGAACGAATAATATATGATCGTAATTAAGGTTTATGGGTTCATTTAGATTGTGAGTACCGTAAATCTAGCTTCAAAATTATGCTCATTATTACGCTTTTTTCGTTTAACAATGATGACAGGGATTTTATCTAATCTATAAGAGAATGATTACTAATTTGGCAATAAATTTTGTTGACATTTAGTTGTTCATACGGACAGACACAGAATGGAGTTTTTAAATCTGTTAAAGATCTCAAAGATGTCTCAATCTGCTTATTATATATTTTCTTCTAGCTTTTAGTTCCAATACCCATTTCTTTCTCTTATACGCTGAACTCACATTAATAATCTCTTTGGTTGTGCTGGCTGCATAATGAAACACCGAGTTGCTGTTGATGTCCAAGTGTTCCATTTTGCTGAACGGCAGCAGCACTTTGACCATCTCAATGTGTCCCTGCTTGATGGCCAATTGAAATGGCGACATGAGCGTTGTGTGATCCGCTACATCAATGCACTGCACCACTTTCGGATTGCTGATGTATTCCAGCAGATTGAAGTAGGCAACTAGATGGGCCAGCGTCCAGGAGGGATTCTCCGAGAGTGCATCGCAAACCTTTTGCAAGCCATTCACATTATAATACTGCAAGCGAGAGAAGAGTTTAAGACTTGATCTCTACTGATTACTAAAGCATAAGACTTACCTCCTTAACGATGCCCACAAAAACGGGCAGCCGCTGCATGAACGTATTGAATTTCTCTTCGGCATCCGATTGAACTGGCGAACGAAACAGACTGAAGGACGTGGTATTTGAATCGGAGGTGGGACGTTGCAGTATGATCTCATAGACGGCACGCTTGTCATTGCTGTTGAAGGGTGGAGCAAACAGGACCATGGAATCATCGCGAGCGAGCACCTGAAGTGTGCCCAGGGATTCGCTCTTGATCTCGACAACTTTATTTGGTGGCACATCGCCACCCAGCAGGCGCTGTAGAACTGTAAGCCAGAAAAGATTCACAGATTAAATAAAAGCTAAAAATAGCAATGACTAAGGGGGTCTACTAAGGGTGACTACGGGATGATGGACAAGACAATAACAACAAATAACGTGAAGTGAGCAAGTACCGAAGCCGGAAGCGAAAGCTCCAAAGGCCAACCACGACATAGCGTCGGCTTCTGTGTGCTCTGATTGGATTCTGTTGTTGACTTTTGAGAGCTTCGACTTTAAAACGTTGGATGCCAATTGGACTTTGTAATCTTCGCTTGTTGTGATGAATGATGCTTATAATATGTGAGGGCAATTAAAGTCAGTGCGATTTGAGATTTTGATTTTGAGTGTGTAAGCGAAGTGAATCTAAATATAGAGAAATAAATCAACGCAATTAAACAAAAATATCATGTGCCACAATAAAGGTGTGTGCTCTCATTATTCCAATTAGATGGGAACAAAGATAGGACCATAAACAGTGGCACTTTTGGATGATGTGGCCAACAAATCAATAAAAAACATCCGACTCTCGCAGCTGGCAAAAATGCTAACAGTTCGTCAAATACTCTATACACTAACACAATGTAATATTAAAGCGTAATTACAGCGATTAATTCGTATAACCTTGATTTGCTATCTTTTTAACGCGTAAAAACAATAGAATTGCTAATTTGGGATGTTTTTATGGTCGAAAGTTACGACACAGTATAGTTTTAGTGGTAAGAGTATTTTAAGAAAGTGGTGAGTGTGATGATGAGAATGATGTCTTTTGGGTCGCCCTCATCAGTAGCAACCGTGACTCAACGAGATCGACTGATTATATACTTTGCTACTGCCTTCCTTTTTCACGAGAACACAAGTGCGCAAATTGTGCGCCAACACTTTTCTTTTCGCCTTCACATTCTTATGCGAATTGTGCGTTCTTTCCCTATTTTCAATTTTTTTGCAAGCTAATCAATATCGCTAGTGTGGGAGATGTTATGTGAGTATCTATGTATGTATGTGTGTGTTCACTTGTGCACTTTTAGTTGTTATTGCTAGCCAAGTAATGTGACGCCGCGATTTTTAACCAAAAAAAAAGCACCAACGAAAATAAGTAATTTCAAAGCGTTGACAACCCGCTAACCATTAAACATTGCACAGCCTCCTTAGCAACAATTTGAAAATTCCTATACACTCTTTTGCACAATGACTTCGACTAGTTTTTTTTCAAGTTCCGCGAAAATTGCCCTTCGTTCGGCAAGAACAAAAATTTCACTTTAATAACAAAAGTTAGTTAGGAGTGACCAGACGAAAATTTGTAAACTATACTCCTTGTCGACGGTATATACCAAATACAGATTTCCGATAACTTTAATTGATTGCTTTAAAGTGGGTGATATCGGTATATGAGTCTCAAAAGGCGCGTCATTTGAAATTACTTTTTATTTACAAGTGCTTTGTTTGGATACTCTCATATTGGATATCAATTCCGAGATAAGTTATTATCATAAATTGTCTTTACCATTGATAATGTTCATTCAGTTAATGTATTATCTTTAAACTTTCAAATATATTCATTCAAGAAATCCATTCTTATATTCTATATGCGTAGTAAAATTCAATGTGAAATATTTTTGCATTAAGAATTTTATTTTTTCAGGAACTCAGGGAAAAATGCTTAGAAGCAGCTATCGATGGAGGGCAGAGAGCCGTCGCAGTACTTCCAGGTAGCCCAGGCAGACCAGCCTTGTTGTCCAAGGATCTTCTGAGCGCAACGGACAGAGTTGGTGATATCATCGGTCAACAGAGCGTTGCAGCTGAGGGAGCACTCGTTGTAGGAGAAGCGACCGGTATCAGGCTGGCACCAGTACAAGTTGTTGATCTGGAAGATTCCATAGTCGTGGGAGCCGTCGGAGTTCTCAGGGCCAACAACGCCAGTGCGGTAGTTGCTCTCGTGGTCAGCAATGCAGGTCCAGCGAGCGAGTTGGTCACGAGGAACACCCAAGTCGGACATCTCGCGGGCCAGAGAGCAACGATCCATGGTGCGACCGAAAGCGGGGGCGGCCAAAGCCAAAGCAACCAAAACGATGAAAGCCTTCATGATTGTAAAAATTCTTCAGTGAACTGATGTTAAATGGCTGAAACGGCAGCTCTTTTATAGTTTGAAAATATCTGCATATCTGCGTTTAGCTTAATCCAAAGTTCGAGTAAGATATGAAGTGGGAGATAGTCATTTAAAATAAGGTTTAAGTACTTGGAGTTGATAGCGCATTCTTCGCTCCCCCTGGGATCGTCATCGACATAATTTTTTGAGATTAGCGAGTTGGTAAATATGGGGGTTAAGTACATTCAGTTTTTTTCCACACTAACGATAACAGTTTGGAGATATCTTGCCCTTAAAATACAAAATCATTCCAGATATTCATAATCAATTAGGCTTTCAACAGGGAAGGTCCACCTGGTTCATCTGGAAGGAGTGGTTATGGATCTCTACCGTCCATCGACAGCCGCTTCTAAGTGTGAATAAAAGCTTGTGGGGTTTTGAGTCATTGAACCATATATAATGTGAACATGGGAAAATTTCAAAACTTGCAAGCAATAGTCGCCACTCTTGGCATTAAAAAAATGATATGTACTAAGACATTGACAAGCCATTAATCACACTTCCTTATTCCAAAAGCTTATCGCAAATGGAGCATTTAAATAATCAGTGGGAGGCTACAAGTTGAAGACAACAAAACTAGCTTATCTAAGAAAAAGTGGAAGCTTCATCATATAGATTGCAATTATTATTTTTATGGTTGTATTTTGTTAAAAATTAGTTAATTTTAAAATTTTATTAAAGACTTAAATCAAATAATAATAAATGGTTAATATAACTTCAACCAAGGAAGCTAAATATGGCTAAACAACCTTCAATGGATTTAATTTCTTCTGTTCGATAGGAACTAGACATTTTAATTTTAATAATAACACAAGTGTTATCGTATTAAAATATACTTCTTCTATTTTTTCTTTTACTACTATTCTCTTCAATACTCACATGCCATTCAATAATGTTAATTGGAATTGTTTATTAACTTTCTGAGTCGACCCAATCCAACAGGAATCATAGCCGAACCAACTAACTTCAATAACGAAACAAATGTGAATTAGAAAATGTATTTTATTAGGAACTCAAGGAAAAACAGCTTAGAAGCAGCTGTCGATGGAGGGCAGGTAACCATCGCAGTACTTCCAGGTGGACCAGGCAGACCAACCCTGCTGTCCAAGGATCTTCTGGGCGCAACGGACGGAGTTGGTGATGTCATCGGTCAACAGAGCGTTGCAGCTGAGGGCGCACTCGTTGTAGGAGAAGCGACCGTTGGCAGGCTGGCACCAGTAGTAGTTGTTGATCTGGAAGATACCGTAGTCGTTGGAGCCGTTGTAGTTCTCAGGGCCCACAACACCGGTGCGGTAGGAGCTCTCATGCTCAGCAATGCAAGTCCAGCGAGCGAGTTGGTCACGGGGAACACCCAAGTTGGACATCTCACGAGCCAAGGAACAACGGTCCATGGTGCGACCGAAAGCGGGGGCGGCCAAAGCCAGAGCAACCAAAACGATGAAAGCCTTCATGATTATTGTAGTTCAGTGAATTGTAAACTGATGTCGTATTGCTGGAAACTTGGTGCTTTTATAGGAGGAAATTATCTGAGCTGTTCAGTCAAGTATCGTTATCTGTAGTACTCCTTACTATAAGATGTCTTACCCTAGACATATCTTTAGTTTTTGTATTAATGTCTAGAGTTTTTGCTAATAGCTGTCTGAGCTATTTAAGATAATAACAAACCACAATTTTAAACAATTTGTGAATCCCCGACTCGAGGGAGATAAGAACGTCAGCATAGAAGAATATTTAGAAGAACTTAAATATGACACCTTATCGATTATTATGTAATTCATTTAAATGGCATTTCAAAATGTATCTTATTTTTGTATACATTTATCATAATTCTTATTACTGAAAATTAAATTAAAAACTATTGCCTACTTTCGTGCGCACATGAGCTAAGTATCTTAGAAAATGTCAATCCGTCTTATACTAGCTATATAAGAAATATTTTTGCTGATGGTAAAAGTCTTTGTTATTAATAATGTCCTTAAAATTGAAGTAATTATATATTATATATTGTTTAATTTATTGTTTAATTATAAAGTTTTAAATAGCGCATACAAACTGTTTTAATTAGGTTACCAACCGATTGAGTGAGATTCGTATTTTAAGTGTTTAGTACTTCGAAACAAAAAGTACTTTAGATAATTCTTATACGAAGATAATTTTTCCCTATAAAAGCGACAAGTCGTTCAGCTTTTCGACATCAGTTCACTGAAGTATTCTTACAATCATGAAGGCTTTCATCGTTTTGGTTGCTCTGGCTTTGGCCGCCCCCGCTTTCGGTCGCACCATGGACCGTTGCTCCCTGGCTCGTGAGATGTCCGACTTGGGTGTTCCTCGTGACCAACTCGCTCGCTGGACCTGCATTGCTGAGCACGAGAGCTCCTACCGCACCGGTGTTGTGGGCCCTGAGAACTACAACGGCTCCAACGACTACGGTATCTTCCAGATCAACAACTACTACTGGTGCCAGCCTGCCAACGGTCGCTTCTCCTACAACGAGTGCGCCCTCAGCTGCAACGCTCTGTTGACCGATGACATCACCAACTCTGTCCGTTGCGCTCAGAAGATCCTTGGCCAGCAGGGCTGGTCTGCCTGGTCCACCTGGAAGTACTGTGATGGTTACCTGCCCTCAATCGACAGCTGCTTCTAAACTGTTTTCCCTGAACTTCAAATAAATATCTTAGTTTGAAATTGAAGATTGCCGTCTTTTTATAATTAAGGATAATGCGATGATTTGTTTTGTATTGTAAATTTAAAGATTTATTCGTAAATGTTTAAATAAAATCTGTATAAATATGAAGTAATAATTAGGTGTAGAAATGATTAGCCTAGGTCAACTAGTACCGACTGACTTAAGAGTTAGGGACCCGATTTGAAGCTGCCACCGAATCTAAGCTAAGAAATACTCGTTAAAGTTTTGCATATGATGAATGGAAATGGATGCTTATAGTTAGAATTGCTTTTGTATTGCACAGGAGCTGGAGTATCTGATCTATGGACGTCTAGTAAAGCCCAGAGGGTAGATCCGTGACCTTGGAGCCTTGGGTGTAGGATCGCGTGCGTGAGGAGACATTGGCCGAGTGTTGATTGGCGGCAGGATAGTCGTGCATTCGCATGGCTGGATTGCTGCTGAAGTAGATCTGCTGATTGCTGCGCGACTTCTCCCTAACCATGCCCGGAGAGTCCTGTGTGGGATCGTGCGTGGAGGCGAAGGCCGCCTCGAGACGTTCCACATTCTTGGTCACGCGACGTGCTTGCAGAGCGGCAGTGAGATCCGGTTTGGGATACTTCTGAGGTGTGTTCATGCCCGTCATAAAGAAGACACCGTTAAAGTGCTGTGCCGGTGGCGCTGGAGCTGCTGGCTTGCTGTTGGAAACGGAGACTTGTCGCTCCACCTGCACCGTTTGCTGAGCTGTGCTATTCCTCAGAGCGAGCATTGTGGGATCGTGCTCGTCGTGCCGCGCGTTCATGATGACATCGAGCAGCTCACGATTGATGCTCGCATTGTAGGCGGTCGCTGTGGTATTCGCCTCCGTTTCGGGCACATCCATGACATAGGACTGATGCTGTTCAGCATCATTGGCATCATAGTCCACTTCATCGAAGAAGGTCTGCATGGCAGCCAAACGTTCGACTGCAGCTGAATCGCCAGGCATCATCAGACCATATTGAGAGCCCTCCTGCTCGGAGCAATCGGTGCGTGGTACAAGATGGGCCAGAGATCGGGACTTGCGTGGCGGTTGTGGCACAATGTTGACGGGAACAATGTCTTGTTCCTGCTCCACAGCGGCACGCTGATGTTTGTCTTTACCGGAGCTTGCCTTCGCCTGGTTGGAGATCTGTTTCTCTGCCTCGCTCACAATATTGTCCAGCTCCTCGATGACATCTTCTATGGTCGCCGCATCATCGTCATCATCATCGTTGATTTTCATCTGTGATTTGCGTGATTGTTTGTGATGCTTCGACTTTGAGGGCAGCACGAGAATGGGCACTGGACTCAACGAAGCACCCGTCTCCGAGCTGCTAATGCCCTCATCCTCGTGTTCCGAGCAGATCTGCTTGCTACCTCCGGGAATTTTTGTTGTGGGAGGCACTTGGCGCGGCAATGCAACTGGTTGATGCGCCTCGACCGGCTTAAAGTTGGACTCTTGAGCGCCCTGCAGCCGAAAGATCTCACGTTGCAGCTCGGCACAGCGCTCTTGCAGGCGTCGCTCCATCGATGTGAGCACTGTCTTCTCCTCGTGCAGTATTTGCACACGACGCTCGAGTATAACCATTTGACTGCGTACACGATCTGCATCTCGTGCCTGCGCCAGCATTTTGTCCACATCAATGTGCAGCTCGTTGAAACGTTTCAGCTCGCTGCGCAACGCATCCAGCCAGGGTGACGATGAGGAGATGGTACGCGCCAGCGTGCTAGTCTCCAGGCCCGCTTGGCAAAGCTCTGCTTGGATATAGAGACGCTGCTGCAAACTCACGGCACTCTCAATGAAAGTGTTGAGAAATCTGAGAGATAGAAAGAGAACGAGATGAGAGGATATTCCTTATAAGTAATCCTTAGAATATAGAGTATTTCTAAAAGGGTATTCCGTAGAGGGAATTCCTTGGAGGGTATTCCTTTAAGTAAATTCTTTACAGGTAATTTTCTAGAGAATATTCCTCTGATGGTATTCCTTAGAGGGTATTCCTCAGAGTCAGGGGAATATGACTTACTTGATTCCCGCGCATTGCAGTTCGCCGGAGCCGCCGCCGCTATTCAAAATGCCAATAAGTAGACGAAACCGCACGGGTTCACTGCATCGTAAACGCAGCGTAGACATCGCCTCCGAGACAGCGGTGTGTCCGGCGGCGCTAATCTTTTGCCCGCCATTACCCTGGCCAAAGGGCTGTCGATCGCAAGCTGAAGCCAGCAACTGCAGTGCCAGAATGCGTCCTCTAATACCCTGTCCGGTAGCGGAGGAAGCGAGCGGCATTAGACCGACGGGTGTGTTGCCTAAGCGGGCTATGGCATCCAGAGATCGGGAACAGCAAATGCTCAGGCATTGTCTATTGGATTTATAAAAAAGGTTAGGATAATGTCTAGACATTTATTGGGCTGGTCTACTTACAAGCAGGAGAGCTCGTCGAGCAGCGCACGACGCTGATAGCTCTGTGGATTGCGTGACATGGCCAGGGAGTTGGTGCCTCCAGCGAGTGGAGCAGGTGCATTGCTTGCTTGGGCCATTTGTATGGCGCGCAGCACCTCAAGCAGGTGACTAATGCCATCCGAGGGTGTGGCCACAAATTCCTGCACGAAGCTGGGAAAGGAGACGCGCAGATCGGCACGCAGCTTGGTCAGCAGATCGGTAATAGAGCCAAACTGACGCAGTGACATCTCGCTGTCACTCTCCGGTGGCGCCGGTATGGGACTTCTGTGGGGTAAGATTTAGGTTTGCATTACGTTGACCACTTTTTTGGGAACATTTTACTATATACAACTATGAAACCACACTCGTTTAATTTCCGAAGTGCTGAAGAGAGCGCAGTCAAGTTTTAAAATATAAATAATCTGCTGTTAACACTAAATAATATTGCCTCTTAGTTTAGTGGCTCTAGTTATTATTGGATCTGACATATCGGAATGCATTCAGACTTGAGACAGACAGACAGATTATAAAGCTTTTGGGATAATCCCTCAATTAACTCACTTGTAGCCCGAGTGCTTGGCTGGCAGCGTGGCAGCTTTGTAGTCGGCCTCCTTAATATTTCCGCCTCCATTGATGTTGACATCGTAGATGGACTGCACTTTGGCTGTGCCGCTGCCCTTGGTGAACTTCCTCAACGACTGCACATAGTCCTCGGGATTATAGACCGGCGGTCGCTGGTTCTCTTTGCTATAGACGGGCGCCTGTGGCCAGCTCTGCTCGGAGCCGGCCATTTTGTAGGAGGCCAACGAGCCATTCAAGCTGCTGGTGCCGCATTTGTTGGTGCCCGAGACGCTGGAGAGAGCTGGCGCTGGCGGGGAGGCCTGCGATGAGGCCTGACCACCAGAGGTCTCTTTGTGCGACGGCAATTTGGGCGAGGCAATCTCGCACACGCTGGGTGCCATGTCGAACTTGCGGTGCTGCTGCTGCTGCTGCGGCTGCTGATGGTGTCGCTGCAGCGTCGAGCTGTCACTAGAAAGAAGAAAAAAAAGTATGGAGGGAAGTCGTTTAATAAATGTTATTGGCTTGGCCTGGCGCATTACTCATGCAGAACTCGAATTGCGGATTTCGTATAAACTATAAATACTACGGGCTGGGTTGGGGACGACAGCTCGTTACGCACCGGAAAAACAAGACATTCAGTTTATTGAGCATTTTACGGCACGCGGAGAGGCAATCGAACAGGTGGCAGACCGAAAGACAAGTCAACAGACCGACTGACAGACAGACAGACAGACAGACAGACAGATAAGGCGCTGTCAACGACACCTGGTGAGTGGCATGTGGGCTGCCGTTTGGTTGGGGACTGTTTCCTTGCACCAACCGTTGACAACTGATCGAACGCCTCGCTGCCAGATTGAATCGTTGGCACTGTGGTTACTCAATTTTGTGTAAGCAAAAAATATTGTAAAATTTGTTGAATTAGCATGTCAATATCCAACGATATCGGCATTAAAGGCGTGCACTTTCACTAGCCGATAGAGACACACATAGCGCAAGCAATGGAGAGCGAGAGAGACAGAGATCACGCTGATCTCTTGATAAAAGTCTGACTGACATGCACCGTTAGCTGACAATGCGATCTAACGGCACACGCGTATCTCTGTGAACTGTGCGTCGTCGTCGTCTGCCTATATGCAAATGAGTTTCAGTCTCAGTCTCAGTTTTGAGTTTTGAGTTTTAACTGGGAAATTATGACGTGCCCCAATGCAAAGCTAAGAAATTTTTAATGTTGCTCGTTTTTATCAAATCAGACGCATCAGTCACGTATTTAGCTGCTGCATACCGTGCGTTCACTCCGCCATTCCATTGAATTCCAATTGTTCTTGCAACAGGTGTGGCCAAGCCATGGCAATGAGTAGACTCCAACTGCAGCTCGGCATGTGCGGGAGGTAATTGCATTGCGTTGTGGTGATTAACCATTTCTCAATGATTGCCGTGAAAAACCCCCCAGCATAAAGTATGGAAAGATCATGGTAAAAGCAAGCATGACTAATTAGAGGTTGTGCTCGACTGTAAAATACCTTTTTGGACTAATCTAAATCATATAATATATAACTGCCTAATAAAATTGAGATTGATATGTGCAGAATTTTAAATTAAGAAATGGAAGCCCAAGAACTGAATCATATGCACTCAATGTGCCCAATAAAATTAACCTTGATGTGTTTACAATATGAAAATAAGAAATTTTATATAATTTTATATAAAATAATCTTCCACTTTTATTTATAAACAGCTTATTTGCAAATAATTTTTATTTTTATATAGATTTATCTAAGTTTACTATCCAAAAGTATTACTTTAACAACAGAGTCCTCATCTCAAATCTGTTGTTAATAGTTAAAATTATAATCTAATGAACTAATTGGTCTAACATCCAAGGTAAGTATTCAATATACAAGGTAAGTATGCTAAAAATGTTGTATATCTGCCAAAAAAAAAAACTTGGCAAACGCTTCAAGTGATGATTAAGTTTTGTATTTTGAGAAGGCGGCAAAGTTGAAAGAACATTTTAATATGCGTAAGATCAACTGAAGTATTGTCACCAAATTTGGTAGCTACAGCACTTATCATTCTAGAGATCTGGCTTTTAAAACGAGCGATCAGACAGAATGTCGGAGAGACGCATACGCTAAGATTACGCATACGTAATTGAGTCCGAAAAAAATGCTTAATTTTTTAAACAAAGATTTCTTATCACAAATTCATTACACCCAGCTGCCGCATTCATGTGCCGGGTATAACATGTGGTTGATCGGCAAATTGAAAACGTGCGCAGCAGATGAAGAGCAGCATCGAATTTGCATAAATCAATTTGAGCAGACAAAAACGAGAGCAGCCAACGATGAGCAGAGCAAAGCAGAGGAGAGGAGAGGAGAGACCTGCTCTCGATGAGACACTTGAGACAGCTGGAGTTGGATAAAAGTGCCTAATGGAAATGCATTTACATGTAACATAAAAGTGAATCAACGTCGCTGTTGCCACTGATAAGTGATCAATTTGAAAAGTTTGCTTAATGCAGCAATAAAACTGGTCGTCGCTGTTGCTGTCAGGTTGAAATTCACTAACACAAAACAAATAGTATAAAAGAAATACATATTTGCTATTTTATTGATAACGTCAATCGAAAGTTGCGCATAAAACTTTTTTTAATACTGTCAACCACAATTCGTCGTCGCAATGTTTGCCAATCAAGTCAAGTGATAACAATCAATGCAATGCACTCCATAAATATGTAAGTGCGATCAGCAAAGTAATCAAGTGTTGTCCGATGACTTGGTCAACAATTTGGCTAGCCAATAAATTCAGGCGCTAAAATTTTAAGAGATCCGGTACGGCACACATATGGCTCTAATCACGTATTATTTATCTATCTATTGATTTCCAGTTCGTTCTAGAATTGACAATTTCGATTGCCTTTATCTTAATAAACAAAATTGATTGCAATAAGAAAGAAATAAATAAACAAAAAGCTTGCGATATTAAAAAAAAAGAAAATAACCAAACCAAAACAAAATTAAACATAACAAAAAAAAACTAACAACAATTTAATCTATAACAAAGCAAAGGTTTTGACGACTTTGAAATACACTACACTCATTATTAGGGACCAACTTCATTGTACTACAAATATGCCTATTATTTAGTAATAGTTTATAAGAAAAATCTATTGTCATACTTTCAATTTTATGGTGTACAAAAAAAAAGTGCCAAAAAAATCACACGCTCCAGTGATCATTAATCAAAGTGCTGGAGTATCGCGTACTCTTCAAGTATCCCATTATTTTCAAGTGTTACCCGTGTATTATTTCTATCAATGAAAATATAAAAATGGGAGCAAACCATGCAAAACTCTATACAACTTATTTATATGCGATAGAAGTGGAAACACGCCACCCATTTAAGTGCTCAGGTGACGCAAATCATTCGATGATGAAGAAAAGAAATAACTGAGATATAATATAAGGGAAGGGCTGAGACATTTAGTTTGTAGATTGTTGTGTGTTTGTGGTCAATTATGGATCCATAACCCTTGGCTTTAATCGAATAATGCCACGCAAATCATGTGTAAAGTTGCCTTTCTGATAGTCAACAAACATTTCATCATTGTGTTCACAAAGGTTCATTGAATTTTCTGGGAGAAAGGGAAAAGACCTCGAATCTCGACGTAGCTGATTAGCATAATTGTTGTTACGACTTCGACTACGACTACGACTTCGTCTACAATGGAACCAAGGCCTGGGATCTCTTTAGTTTTTTTTTTCGGCAACTACTTAGAAAGGGCTGAGTTTAGTGATGTCTGGTTGTGAAGTTAACAACTTGTCAATGAATGCGTCTTAATCTGTTATCTCTTTAGTTCGAGATTAATTTGCAGATTTGTCTGCTGTTGAATTTTTATGGACCTCACTGCGTTTGAGTCAAGTGAAGTCAATTGAAGCTGAAAATGAAGTACCCATAAAACTAAGAGGCTAGATCAAAATAGAGCTGTGGTCGGACATTAAACTTGGAGAGCCACACAAAACGTGCAAAAGATGGGAACTTGGAACTTGGCGAAGTGCACGTGAATGAAAAATATGAAGTGCAATTTGAGTCTCGAATAGCTCGAATGCCGCACAATGAATAAATAACTACGTTGAACATGCAACCTCACTGATTGCGTGAACAAAGCCTCAACTCGTTGAAGAGTCTCTCTCTCTGCTCCCCCCTCTCCTTGTCCAAGACAATGCCAGCTGGCTAAATATTTTGAATTAGTTACGTTATAGAGCTAGGAAAAAAAACACACACACAGACAACTGAGAAATAAAATAAAAGAGAAGATAATTGTGGCAGCAAACATGCGTGCGAGGTCATGATTTGGAGTGAGTGTGAATACTTTGAGTGTACGTATGTGAGTGCATAGCTTAAAGTTGTTTTGCTTTGCACTTATCGGAAATTCGCAAACTTTGCCATAAATCGGGTAATTACCAATGTTATCTGCTTGCTAACTTTTATAGTGGCTGCTGCAACCTGCGTTTGTGATTGAGTCTAACTCAATGTGTGGCAAGTTGAACCTCAGCTTACGATGGGGGCATTCGCTGCTTATCACAATGTAAACTGCCTTTAATTACTTGAGGCGGTGCACCCTCATCAGCTAGCATAAGATTAATATTTATCCAACTGCGTTAGGTTCACATTTTGAGTTCGTATAAATACTGCAACTTGTGCTGAGGTCAATCAACAGTCATTCGACTTCCACTGCATCAACAACTTCAACTTGCAATCATGCGAACTTTCATTGTTCTCGTCTTGGCAGCCCTGGCCCTGGCTACTCCCGCCCTGGCACGCACCATGAATCGCTGCTCGCTGGCCAAGGAAATGGCCAAATTGGGCGTGCCCCGTGATCAGTTGGCCCGCTGGACTTGCATCGCCAAGCACGAGAGCTCATTTCGCACTGGCGTCGTGGGTCCCCCGAATTCGGATGGCTCCAATGACTACGGCATCTTCCAGATCAACGATCGCTACTGGTGCCAGCCGCCCAATGGCAAGAAGTCCAGCAACGGTTGCGGGCTCAGTTGCAAGGCTTTGCTGAGCGATGACATCACCAAGTCGGTGCGTTGTGCTCAGAAGGTGTTGCAGCAACAGGGCTGGCCCGCTTGGTCCACCTGGAAGTTCTGCAAGGGCCATTTGCCCAGCATTGATCCCTGCTTCAAGTAGAGTTTGCAATTGTAATCGAAGAAGATTATACAATAAAAAGAGCAAAGCATAATGACGACCACTTTCCACTTGCTTTATTGACCAACATTTTGTGGCAAAGCTGTTGATGACAGCAGTCGATTAATGAACTCATTATATCGCTCTGCAGCAGCAGCAGCAGCAGTAGATATATCTAAATAAAATCGACTTGGTTGCATTGGCAATTTAAGAAAATTGCTAAATTGTCCTCGCTATTCCCCTGCACAGCACAGTTTAGGCCTTTTTGGCCAACATGCTCTAGAAAAGTGAAATTTTATATAATGGCCCACACATAACCGAGCCATTATGACAGTTTACTTGGCCAGCCAGCAAGCCGGTGAGACGTTTGGCCAAAACGAATGATATCTATAAGAAATTATTGCAAAATACCAACTGGCAACATGGGCATGGCATCGAAGTCGGTGTCGAAGTTGCGAGTTGTGAGTTGGAGACGCAGCTAATGGCTGGAAAACAAGTTAATTTAATTTCCAATCGTAAAACAAATTACGTATGAAAGCATGCCGTTATCGTGCCGTTTATCTAAGAGAGAGATGGAATAATAGAGCGAGTAAGACAGAGAGATATAGATGTGGCGAAAAGCCAACGACTTTGCTTGCGTTGAAAATTTCGTCTTCGATTTGAAATGATTTCAATGCAATTGCGAGTAAGGCCCAATGCACAATGTAGGTCTATTGCGATTGCCATTTGTGACTCGCTTGGCCATTTTGAGTTTCTGTTGTTGTTGTTTTTAGGCCTTGTCATCGCCTGTAAATGTTTGCGCACCAAAATGGTAAACAACTCGACTTATCTGGTCATCGATGGTAACAAATCTGTATCAATTCTCAAGGGCCTCTCGATAGGGTTGAATGACTTGGCGCAAGTGCTGCTTTGGTCAAAACCAGAAATATGTTTCCAATTTCAGATTAAAGTGGAATTCATATCAAATATGTTTTGTACATAAAGTTATTGAATTTTTAGACTAATTTTTGTAGAGTGAATTGAACAAAATGTCAAAATGTTAGTGAATTATTATGTAAGTTACTTTTATTTTCTTTAAGAAACTTTTGAATTTAAAGATTTATTTTATTGAGGTGATAAATTTAAAATAAGGAGATACTTAGACAAGGGAAATAAGATGAACAGTTTCTTAAAATATCATCAGTTTAATATTTGAGTAGTAACTTAAGATAATTTTGAGTCAAGTATAGAAATTTTGGAATATTAACCAAGTAAGTTATGCATAACCTTTTCTTAAACTTTCCGTTTTAATAGGTATTTAATCTTAGAAATAGTACAACTTTAATAAGTTGTAAAGAAGAGTGAAATTTTCAGAATTTTAAATAAAGGAGTTATGCTAAGTATTTACTTTCAGCTTTATTAATTACTAAAGCAAACTTGAACAATCTTAGGAATAGTTTTTGCAGTTTTTAATGAAATAAACTCATTGAAGAAGCAGTGAAAACAGTTTTCTGATTAATCTACTTGAAGCATGTTAAGATTGTTGCTCATTATAAGCAGGAAAACTTTTTGTATACTGTTTAATCTATTCTCTCCGCGCACAAATTAATTAAGAACACTCTACAGAAAAACTCACTTTCTCTAGGATTAATCAAGCTAAAAACTTATAAGTAGTACTTTCATCTGTGGTCTGCTTGTGGAGTACTTCCAACTATCATTTATGACAGACTGACATGACATGTCTTCTAAGCCCTCACTTAAGCTCCGCTCAGGGTTGATAAATCGCCTGTTCTCTCAACTGTTCGTCAACTTTCCCGCATTCGTCTTCGTACACACATTTCGCATAAGAAATCGCATTTTAATCATCCTGCTATTATACAACATTCTCTGGCCACAAGAAATTTATCACAGCCTTTTTCGGACAGCTATAGCTCATCATAAAAGAAGAGGTATATAATAAAAAAAGAAAAAGAAGAGACGAGGTTTCTCCGCTCGTGTTAAGCCGACACCTTGCCAAATTGTTTTAAAGACGGACGCTACGAGAAATAATAATAATAATAAAAAAGACACCCAACCAAAGACGACAACAAGACAGGGAACTGGTCACCTATTTCCAACTGAAACAGAGACTACGATCAAGACTGAGTTGTTATTGTTGTTGTCGTTTTTTTGTTGCCCCTTTTTTTAAGTGGTTTTTGATGCTGGCAGAGATTAAGTCACCGCTGCGATGTCTTGTCATGAAAATGTTCTCATGCCAGTTCCATTTCTTTAGCCCATTTGCATAGGGTACGCAGTGGGTTGGGATGGAACTGGAAACTAGAGTGTGAGGGTTTTGAATGTTGTAAATTTTACCCACAGCGAGACAACAAATGGCAGATAAAACTATTAACAGAATTTAGCAACAAACAATGATAGAGAAATGTGGCCACTTTTCAGTTGTCAAGACAACGTCGAGATCCCATTTTCCCAAAGCTGTCAACTCTTGAATTGTACGCGGTATCTTTTGGGATCCCCAAGCACTGACTTTTGTCAGTTTTTTTTTTGTATTTTTTGATGGCAGCTGTCATGCCTGACAGCCGGGCGCTTGACTTTAAATTAAAATGAGAAAAGAAAATCATAACGAATTGGAAATACGCTACGTAACTGAAGTACTTTAGTATAAAGAGAACTGTTTACATAAAAGTAGAAAACTTTAAATTAAACTTGACAAAAATACTATATAAATAAGATAGTATGTGATATATGTGATATAAATACTATACATATATGTATGTACCGTAAATACTAAAACAGTTAGTTTAAAGAGCACACTTACATATATTTATATATATACATAGTTGTTATAGACATGTAATGCAATCGATTAAAATAGAAGCAAAAATCTCAAAATGAAGCTTGACAAAAATACTATATAAATAGTATAGTATAAAATACTGTTAATACTATAACAGATAGTTTTAAGAGCAATTTAAATAAATGCATAAACGACTAGCTGTTGAACTCTCTACTCCCCAACAACTTTGTAGAGTATTCAAATATTCGACATCTTACAATAGTTGCAAGCAATGCAAGATTTTCCAGCTTGGCTTGGCCATTATGATTTTCACCGAGATCTGTTCGCTACAGATTGCGCCCACCGCATTGCCCTTTGGTGATATATCACCAACCCGAGAGCCCGTTCCGTCGCTCGTATAATATAATTAAGGTTTATATCACAGCGGGGAATCAAAAAGTTGAGATTTTGACATAGTTACGTTTGGTTTGTCAGGTGAAATGTTTATAATTTGTAAGTCGAATTTGTGGTATGACAGGTTGCGAGTAATTGATGCCAAAAGTAGTTCAAAGTTGTCGTTGGGTTGTCGCTGGGTCGTCGTTTCGGCTCGATTACCATTGACAAAGACAAGTCAAGATCATGTTTACTTAACCAACTGGAAAACAACAAACAACAGTTTGCTTTTTATCCGTTTTTCGGTAATGCGATACGTTGACATTGTGCAAGTTTAAGCATTGCCTAGGCATCATGTGGCATCATCATTTGCTTCCCCATATATCGTATAAGTATATAGAACACTCGATATACTCGTCAGCTTTAGGCTGATAAGTACGGAACTAAACTGTGTCTGGAACTTTGGCTAACATGGCGTGCCACCCGCCATTTTAATTTTTGATAAGAGTGATTCCCCCCTAATCGTTATCGAAGTCATCGGCCGTGCCATTCATTAATTTTTCTTGAGGTATCTCCACTCGACTTTTGCGTATTAAAATCAACTCTCTTGCCTTCATTTCTCACAAGTGGAAAACACTTCACGAACACAGTTCGAGCATCTGATAAATAAGTGGCTATAATACAATCTCTCAAAGCAGGTCTGCAAGATGTCGAGATAGTCTGATTTCTTTGGTGGGGATCTAACTTGTTATCGTTGCTGTCAGTGATGAATGGTTGCAGAAAAGGAAGAGTGTTTTATTATTTTATTACTTCCTCTGTTAACTTGTTTACAGCTTCCTTCTGGTAGCTCCAATTTTGCTTTGACTCGTGACCGTTAAGGGATTCTTAATTATACTTGTTCATAATGTATTTAAATTTATTAGTTGTTCTTTTTACTTAATTCGAAGTTTACAATCAATTTTATGTCTTCCTTACACAGAGACAAAAATTGCGTTCTAAAAACAAGAATCAAAACTTTTAGTTGGGAACTTTTTCATCTTTTAAAAGCTTATAGGAACTATTATTGCATCTTATTTTATGCATAAATTGATATTAATATTTCTTTCTTTTGACTATCCCTTTTTCTTAGGACGTTCTTCTTGGATAATACCTAATTTTTGTACTACACTAGTACTATATGTTATATTATGTATTTTATTTTTATTATGACTTATTTTAAATTTTGACTTGCAAGCCAAATTACTATCTCTTTTTTATGGCTTTCAATTTTGCGCCTCAGGATTTAACTCTGTTCACCAATTTTAAATTTGCGCTGCTTCTTTTTTTGTTTTAACTTGTTTCAACTTTATAAATTTGACTTCCTCATATCTTCAGTGCTTTTCCTTTCTTGCCTCTGGGATTCTTCTATTCGCTTTCTTATTTTGTTTTCTGTTTTCTATTTCTTTTTTTTTTTGCAGTTTTCCACAAATTCTATATCTTTCACCCCTGTTGGCTACTTTTTCTTTCCATGCCAATTAAATCAGCCACAATCCCTGAAGCATTTGAAAATCATACGCCTTGAAGATCACAATTTCCCCACCCTCTTCTGTATCTTCAGTATCTCTCCTCAGTCTACCAACTTGTTGTTATCTTTGTGAAGCGGCATAACTTTACGCTAGAGTGATTTGATGCGGCGCGCCGGTAACCGCAGTAATTGTTTTAGTTGGTAAGTAGTTGACCCACGCCATGTCGTGGTGTCGCCCCTTCTTGCCCTGAAGAATCACCTTTGGTGAGGGCGCTGAACTGCGGCCTTATGTCAATTACTTATGCAGTACTTTTCTTCGAGTGCTGGGCAGTTTGTGCTAATGTGCACAAATTATAGGAAAGAGTCAAGCAGGTGCTTGGCAGGAGGAAAAGGTCTGCTGACAGTTCCATACACAACTCATTCCCCCTTTCCTTTCTTGGCCTCCATTTGTTGGCGAGTATAATTTTCCAGTCTTTGGTTTCCTGCTTTGTTTTAGCCTGTTTCTTGAGACGATCGCTAAGCGGTCTCTCTGTCTATCTCTTGGTGTCTCTGTTAATGCATTGCCACTTCCTTTCCTTGTCTTTGGGTTCCCGTTCCCGTTCCCATTCCTATTCCCGCCTCCCGTTCCCCACTTTTGTTCCCGTTCCCACTCTCGGGCCAAGTGCTCAGCTTATGTGTGTATTTATTGTCAGTTTGAGCGACGTCTACTTGTATAAATTATTGCCCACTGAGTTCCCCCATTAAGAATTCACTGACCGCTTCAAGTCAACGGCCTATTATGAGAGTCCGCAGAGTCTGAAGGGAAGTCTAGCCATTGCTTTTACTCCCAACTATCTGTCTGTCTCTCTGCCGGTCTGTCCTCAATCTGTCTTTCGAAATATCGATTCTTTCATTCGTTATTAGTCTCTCTCTCTCTCTCTGTCCATTTATCTTTCTCTTTGAATCTTTAGAAAGCAAGTATGAAGCAACAGCCAATTACGAGAAGTTCGAAAAGAACGAAACCCAAGAGTTGAAAGACTCTACAGAGACTTTGCATTAAGATTTCTCATTTATTATCAGAAATGAGCAACAGCTTAGAAGCAGCTGTCAATGGAGGGCAGATTTCCATCGCAGTGAGCCCAGGCAGACCAACCTTGTTTGTCAAGGATCTTCTGAGCACAACGGACAGAGTTGGTGATGTCATCGGTCACCAGATCGTTGCAGTTGATGGAGCACCCATTGTGGGAGAAGTGACAGTTATCAGGCTGGCACCAGTACAAGCTTCTGATCTGGAAGATTCCATAGTCGTGGGAGCCGTCGAAGATCTCAGGGCCCACAAGATCGGTGCGGTAGTTGCTTTTGTAGTCAGCAATGCACGTCCAGCGAGCGAGTTGGTCACGGGGAACACCCAAGTTGGACATCTCGCGGGCCAGGGAGCAACGGTCCATGTTGCGACCGAAAGCAGAAGAGGCCAAAGCCAAAGCAACCAAAACGATGAAAGCCTTCATGTTTACAATTTTCAGGAGAATCTGATGTTTTCAGGCACCGAGGATTGTGCTTTTATACCTGTACATTACATTACACATTACATGTGTATACGTGTGTTATCTGAAGTGTTTATCGAAGCGTCAATTGATAGATTCATAGATTTGTCTATCAATATAGCCTAGTTAGCTAAGACAATCAAAGTAATCGTGTCAAACAACGAGGTGAACAAATGTAACTAATAGTTGTTTAGGAATTATTGCTATCAAGTGATCTTTTATCAACTTTGTAATACTACGTCTTCTATATTTTTCATGCCCTATGTCTTTAATGTAGAACAAAGTCCGCAGTCTCAAAACCATTTATATACTTTTCATGTTCCAACTAATTTAATAACTAAAATTAGTTGATATTATCTTGATCGCTAAAATCTTGTCTCTTCTTATTTAATTATTCATTTTCTACCTTTTCTATTACTCTTGTACCAATTATGAGAAGTTTGAGAAGAACGAAACCCAAGAGTTGAAAGACTCTACAGAGACTTTGCATTAAGATTTCTCATTTATTATCAGTTTAGAAGCAGCCGTCAATAGAGGGCAAAGAGCCTTCGCAGCCTACCCAGGCAGACCAGCCTTGTATGCCAAGGATCTTCTGAGAGCAACGGACAGAGTTGGTGATGTCATCGATCAACAGTGCGTTGCAGCTGAGGGCGCACTCATTGTGGGAGAAGCGACCGTTGGCAGGCTGGCACCAGTAAAAGCTGTTGATCTGGAAGATTCCATAGTCGTGGGAGCCGTCAAAGTTCTCAGGGCCAACAACGCCAGTGCGGTAGTTGCTCTTGTGGTCAGCAATGCACGTCCAGCGAGCGAGTTGGTCACGAGGAACACCCAAGTCGGACATCTCGCGGGCCAGGGAGCATCGGTCCATGGTGCGACCGAAAGCAGAAGAGGCCAAAGCCAGAACAACCAAAACGATGAAAGCCTTCATGTTTACAATTCTCAGGAAAAACTGATGTTTTCATGCAGGGAGGCTTGTGCTTTTATACCTGGACATTACGCTACACATTACACTACACATTACATGCGTATACATGTGTTATCTGAAGTGTTTATCAAAGCGTCAATTGATAGATTCATAGATCTGTTTATCAATATAGCCTAGTTAGCTAAGACAATCGAAGTAATCATGTCAAACAACGAGGTGAACAAATGTAACTAATAGTTGTTTAGGAATTATTGCTATCAAGTGATCTTTTATTAACTTTGTAATACTACGTCTTCTATATTTTTTATGCCCTATGTCTTTAATGTAGAACAAAGTCCGCAATCTCAAAACCATTTATGTACTTTTCATGTTCCAACTAATTTAATAACTAAAATTAGTTGATATTATCTCGAGTGCTAAAATCTTGTCTCTTCTTATTTAATTATTCATTTTCTACCTTTTCTATTACTCTTGTACCAATTATGAGAAGTTTGAGAAAAACGAAACCCAAGAGTTGAAATACTTTAAAAAGACTTTGCGTTAAGATTTCTTATTTATTATGAGAAGTGAGCAATAGTTTAGAAGCAGCTGTCGATGGAAGGCAGAGAGCCATCGCAGCCTTCCCAGGCAGACGAGCCTTGTTTGCCAAGGATTACGTTCTCAGCAATACAAGTCCAGCGAGCGAGTTGGTCACGAGGAACACCCAAGTTGGACATCTCGCGGGCCAAGGAGCAACGATCCATTGTGCGACCGAAAGCGGTGGCGGCCAAAGCCAGAGCAACCAAAACGATGAAAGTCTTCATGTTTACAATTTTCAGGAGAAACTGATGTTTTCTGGCAGCGAGGTTTGTGCTTTTATACCTGGACATTACATTACACATTACATGTGTATACATGTGTTGTCTTAAGTGTTTATCAAAGCGTCAATTCCGCAGAACTGTTTATCAATATAGTCTAGTTAGCTAATTCAATCGAAGTAATCGTGGTCAAACAACGAGGGAAACAAATGTTTAAGAAACTAATAGTTGTTTAGGAATTATTGTTATAAGGTGTTCTTTTATTAACTTTGTGCTTTTTCTGCTTACGAATATATCTTCTATATTTCTAATGTCTTATGTATTTAATGTAGAACGAAGTCCGCACATTCAAAACCATTTATCTTCTGTACTTTTCATGTTCCAACTAATTTAATAACTGAAATTAGGTGATATTATCTCGAGTGCTAAAGTCTTATCTCTTCTTATTTAATTATTCATTTTCTACGTTTTCTATTACTCCCATTTGTATTCCTCTTGTACTTAGCATTTTATGGACTGTCATTGTCATTATCTGTTTCTTACAATTCTCATAGAATGTTACTTTATAAACTTATAGCTAAGGTACTTCATTATTCCTCAAACCAAAAATGTTTAATATTCTCTACTTTTGGTCTTTTTAGTTATTATAAGTACTAGTATTATACCGAAAACTCCTCTCACAATCTTCAGATTCACCACATCTTTAAAGATGATCAGTAAAGAGTTTGAAATGGTTAAAAATTAGCCTACTTTTACTAGATATGCAGCTGTTGGTTATTCATATTTTGAGCAGTGAATTCAAATGCCACTAGTTATAGTTAAACCATTAACCTTGTTAAGTTTGGTTTTGTTTTCGTTTACCAATTATTGGACTGTGGCTATGCTTCAAGTTTTGTTGTTTGCGAACAATGTTAGAGGCACTATTGATATTCAAAGTAGGCTAACATATGTGTGGGGGCATCTAGCCTGAAGATCTATGTTGGAAGAACTGAACTGAACAGAGCTTGTGTACTTATGACTGCGTTTCATAACGGAACGATGTTGAATCGTCGTTAAACCACTGACTTGGCACATAACCCAAGGCAACAAACAAAGCAACACAATACGAATACGAATACGAATACAAGTATTTAAACATAGAGTGAACTGCACTTTGCTTTCACGACAACATGGACAGATTCATGGGATGTGATGGCAAGAAGAACTAAAAGACTAACTTAACCGCAACTATGCGAAACCCGTCATCAGGCTGTTACATTAACCCCATTCAAGCGCATGCACTCAGTATGGACTCATGAGTACACTCATCATAAATGATGGGAGGCGGTGGCATTTGCTGTACCCACTCATGAAGTTAGCATCACTTTGAGTTACGAGTTGAAGTAGTTGTTAGCGGTATTCCCTGCTCTCTGGTCTCGCTGATGATCTTTAGACGACCGCAGATTTCTACAACATTTCTTCGCAGATTTCTGCCAAGAAAGTTGTTAACCTCTTCGCTCCAAGACAAATGACAAAAGGCTACTGTAAAGCTAACGCACAACAACAACAAATTTAAAAATAACAACAACAACAAAAAAGCTGTGACCCCCTTCGACTAGCTCATGCATTATCGATGAATACCCATGAATACATTCACTTCCCCGCCTCTCTATGGGCTCTGCTTTTGTAAACGATACTTCTTCACTTTTACTTTTCTGTTTGATTTACAAGTTAATATAAAAGCTTCTAGGCATCATCGTTTATGGGTCAGCTAACAGTTCTGGCCTCAAGAATTTCTGAATACCACCTCATCGCATATGCATGAGGTCGATGAAATGCTGAAACGTTGAAACGTTGTGCCTTTGGGGTCTGAACCGCACTGTGGCTTACCAATTATACATCATTTAGATACAAGACGCCGCTAATTGTCCAATTAAGGCTCGAAATTATAGAAAAAGAAAGCACTGTTACCATAATAGCCCAGCTCAGCTAATTGCAAAGAACAGTTCTTCAACTTGGCCACAAATAGTTGCTGATTCTACCAGTCGATGAGGCATTTTAAGTACTCAAACTAAAACTTAAGTGTTTGCCTTATCGAGTGCCCTAACAATGTAAACTGACATTGAATTGTTGTCAATCTTATCGCTACTTAACTGTCCACGTTTCACACGTTTTTCGAGTCCTTCATCATTAATTTGCTGAAATTCTTCCCTTTAACTCTTTGCTTACAAAATGAACTTGAATTTTGTTTCTTGTTTCATGTTTGAATGACAAAAACAAGTTTTCAGCTTGTCAGCCTTTTCTTTGGTTAGTTTCTTCATTTCCATGACTGAAATTTGAAATGCTCGCTAATCCAATTCAATGTCTGGCGTTCATAAATAAAGCCATAAAATTAGAAACTTTGGCAAAACAAACAAACAATTTGTAGCGCTGCGTTAGTTGCTCATAAAAAACTAGAAATAAAAATAAACCTTTGGCAACATTTTCACTCATAGAAAGTAAACTCGTCGACACCAGGTCAACGCCGAATTATAAACAGACTCAAGACCTATTCATTACCTGTGACAAAAAAAGAAAAAAAACTAGGTTGACTCATGGTTCAACTTGGCACTGACAATTCATCAACGACTTCAGTGGTAATTCATAAAAAAAGTCATATAAATTAATATGCAAATAAATATGGCACAACTTCCGCATGAGATCTACAAAGCGGCATCATTGTCACAATTGTCTGGAACGTTGTAGACAACGCTGCTAATATTGCAGATAATTCCAATATCATTAAACAAATTGCAACTACAAAGATTATTGCGAGACGCCAAGCACCTGTGATGTGAGCCATACGATCTATAAATTATTATAAAGTCATTCCAGTTCATTTAAATAGAGGTTCTACTCATATTGATGTTAAGCAACTTTAGTAGAAAAATTAATATTTAAAACTTCAGACAATTGTCAGTGTAAAAAGTTAAATAAAGTTAAAAAAGTACAAAGTATTATTATATAATATATTTTGTTGGAAAGCGAACGGAATAAAGCCAGATAATCGTGGAAATCATATATTAAAAGAATGTAGAAATAACTTAAAGATTGTGATTAAGGAATACTACGTTTTATTTCTAATACTTTACTACTATCTTGAATCAATTTCATAATGTATAGCTAATAATTAAGATATGAATAAATAAAATATAATAAAAGTAAATAAAGTTTGAAGTTGCTGATTTTGCAATCACTTTAAGTTAATTGATTAGATAGGGAGCAGTCAGCAATCAGCAGTCTTTTGGGAAGTGAGATAAGAAACGAACTTGCCAGACTAAACACACCACCAGGTCAACAACTCCTAAGCTTTCTACCTTTTTGCTACCTTTTCGATATTATCTGAAATGAAAACGAATCTGACTTATCTCTTCCCTGCCCATCTACCACCTTTTGATTTAGGGGTATTTGCGAAAACAGAGTGTGAAAACTTTCGAAAAGTCCACAGATCACTTCACTTTCTACTATAAACACAAATACCCGTAGATGGGCAGGTGCTCTATAGAATATTAATATAAATTCATGCTTTACAAAAACAATGCTGGAATTAAAAAGCCATTTGTTGGGTGGCCACAAAATCGCGAGACGACGCGTCGCGTCGTGTCGTGCAAATTTTCTCCCATAGAAAGTAAAGTTAAAGACGCAAAGACACTCAGCAAAGTTAAAGCCAGTCAACCACAAAATGACGGCGGGTCAACGCCGATTTATGGCCAACCCAAAACATATTAATTATGATCGCATTGAGCAGAGAATTGGTCGGAAACCAGTTGAACTGGAAGGTGGCTATTGAATTCGAGTTGAAATTGTAGTTGGAGGCAACGCAGCTAACAATGGCATACATATTAATTCACAAAAACCAAAAAAACAAATGCTAAACAAATAGTGTAAACTTTGGCACCAGTTCCGCATCAACAGATCGTATAGACATAGCGAACAAAATCAAAAATCGAAGGTGAGTCCACATTGAGTGGACATAATAATGGCCAAAAAATATATGATTGACATGTTGCCCAAGGCATCCTCGAGCTCAGCACGAAGTGTACGCAATTATAAGGCGATTGGAATCTATAATCTGATTATCCCCCGGCCACATAGATTGGCAGCCAGAGATTGCTAAATTGGGAGAAAGTGGCAACCGAATGCGCAACGAACCAAAAATTATATCTGTCAAGGCCCGATGACAAGCGACAACTTAGAAGATCTCTATGATGGACAGCAACACGTCTTGTCTTATCGTCAAGGAAGCTTGAAGATTTCTTGAAATCTCACAGAGTTGACAGGCTATGAAAAGTTGCTGACGGAAACAAATTTCTTATTTCTACAAACTTAATTAATTGTAATTTTATAATAATCTAAATAAACTTAAAATGCATTTAAAATGCAAATAGATATCTTGGGTCTTTCACTTTGAAATCTTTTAAATAATTGATTGTAAAATATGTAGATGCAAGTTAATTCCAATTTAATATCTTTTCTAAAGAATATTGAACCCGCCATTTACAAAATTCCTATAAATGTAGCAGAAACATTGAAATGTAATGCTCAAAATTTTCCATTTAATACGTTTTTGTATTCACAACTCCTAAATTCCTTGTAATTTTTCTAATACTTGCAAAATATTACGTAATATATTGAGATCAATGAATTGCAAAATTTATAAAAAAGATGAGAATGCACAATTTATATTATTCTTTGGCAATTTCTCGAATCTTAGAGAATTTCGAATTTATTTTATCTGCAGCAACTTCCGCTGATATACAATTATTGAAAATCTCTGTGAGATAAGCAAGTCCTTAATCATAAAGTCGAACTGTGAATCCCCCTCAAGTGTCCACACGTGTGAGCAGATATCGCATCACTGAGAATGCAAATTGATAGATCTGTTTCAACATACTTGCAATCAACAAACAAATGTGTAACTATACTCGTAGAAATTAATTTCATTGTGGCAACTCAAAGATAAGATATACCTTCCTCAACTTCATCATCTGTTGCGCTGACAATCGACATTATCGGGTCTGGAACTTAGACAAACCCTCTTTAGATAAGTGCACACTAAAGATTAAATGTCGCTATAAAAGCAACAGCCTGACGGACTGGGAACATCAGTTTTTCCTGAGAATTGCAAATATGAAGGCTTTCATCGTTTTGGTTGCTTTGGCTTTGGCCGCCCCCGCTTTCGGTCGCACCATGGACCGTTGCTCCTTGGCTCGTGAGATGTCCGACTTGGGTGTTCCTCGTGACCAGCTCGCTCGCTGGACCTGCATTGCTGAGCACGAAAGCTCCTACCGCACCGGTGTTGTGGGCCCTGAGAACTACAACGGCTCCAACGACTACGGTATCTTCCAGATCAACAACTACTACTGGTGCCAGCCTGCCAACGGTCGCTTCTCCTACAACGAGTGCGCCCTCAGCTGCAACGCTCTGTTGACCGATGACATCACCAACTCCGTCCGTTGCGCCCAGAAGATCCTTGGCCAGCAGGGCTGGTCTGCCTGGTCCACCTGGAAGTATTGCGATGGCTCTCTGCCCTCCATCGATGGCTGCTTCTAAGCTTATTAAATAAACTGTGAACAAAATCTAAATCGACCAACAGTCTCTGAATTTTAAAGTGTATCTAACAGTTTAATCATTTTCTCAGATTGAAGTGTGAACTTATTACGCATTTATTACTTATCTTAAGTAGTTTGCTGTTGGTATTGCTGATATGAAGTGATGTGTTTCATATGGAAATCTCGGCTAGATAAGCTAGACTGTAATGCTAGACGAGCGATGTGAAGCCCCTAAAATGTCTGCACGCGTAAGATGCAATCGCAACGTGAAGTCGATGTTAATTAAGTGATTTGCTGATTGCTTTGTCTGGTTTGGTTGTCTGGGACAGTTTGGCCTTTGCGCCCAATAAGCAGTTCAATGGGCCTCTAACCAATTGCAGTTGCCACAATTAGTTGTGCAGTTAAAGGCAGTTAGTAATAAAAGGGAGCAGCAAAGCTTTGCTCGACAGTTCAACTGGGAGATACCCGAAACAAATTGTCAGAGAAAGGAAAAACAAAATTAGATGATGAATGAGTTTATTATTTAGTTTTTCGTTCGACCGAAATCTATAACAAGCTTTTCGTTTGCGACTAACTTATAATACCCTTCTATTCATTACACTAACGCGTATGAAAAACCCAAATCCAATTGCCTAAGCTCGACAAAGAGAGCGTCTTGTCGCCTGACGAGGCAAAAGGTAAGCAAATTGCGGTTACTTCATCAACAATTGCCTCATTTGTCAGGTGTGCAACAACCATCTGTTGAACAGTTGAACTGTTGTTGATCTGCTTCATTTCGAAATGGAACTGAATGTGCCTTAATAACCCATATAAAGAATAGATACGCCACAGTCTTAACTCCACCACAGAAATAGAAAAGAAAAGAAATTTTTCTTTATAGTCGAAATTTGGCCGAAAGTAAGTTGGCCATGGTGTTGTTGCGTGTGACGCCCTGTAAGCCGTAGGAGCGTAGCCAATGCATAAGCTATTTATTATTAACAATTGTTAAATCAGACCGGAACAGTTTTCGTCTAGCTGTGAGTACTCGCTGTGTATGTAGTACGATGTATATACTCATACTTTTATATGAGTATTCCATTTGTTATTATGTCTCTACGACTGCCCACTGATATTTCTTTTGTTTGTTTGTCTTACACTTCTTTGTCCGCCAAGTGGCATTGTTAGCAGCTCTAGCAACAGCTGCTGGAGGGGGAGATTGGGGAAAGGGGAGACTTGGCCGATTCGACGCTCCGATTGTGCCTGGCTCGAAGCGTGCCGTCGCCAATTGAATTTTTCTTTTAGACGCTTTCGAGTACGGTTAAATGTAATTTGTTTTATATATTTATTTTTCTACAGCTATTTTTCTTTTTGTTTTGATTTTTTTTTGGTCTTCATCTACCTCTTTTCGACGCACACGCAGCAATTTACAATGTTGCCACAAAATATTTTTATAGCATCGAATGTCAGGCTAACGAGCACTTGCTCTTGCGGCTCCATTCTAAAACGGCATCTCAATGCCAATGCCACCTCAACCAACTTAGCCAGCCGACTCTCGGCTGCCCACGCAGCGATTCTCGAGAGGATTTTTGAATGCCAATGAATGCGCCCAAGTCGAAAAGAAAGTCAAGCCCTATTAGCATACACATATAGCATGATTGTATGCGTTATAGTTATAGTCTGTCTGGCTCTTGGCTTTAGCTACCAACAAAGATGTAGATTAGAGTTAGCCAAGAGCGTAGACGGCTTTGCTCAAAGGGGGGACCATATAGAAATGAGAGCGGCATAGTTTCTTATTAAACTATATTGACTACTTTAAATAGAGAATGGAAATTATTTTAATGTCGTAGCTTACGTACATATCCATGTTTTAATATACCCAATTTTAATAAATTAATATAATTGACATCTTTATAAATAAAGTGTAACATTATGCATACTCTTTTTTGAATAAATATAAGTTTAATTTAATAGCCAATATAAAGTTCATTAATTTTTAATCTTATATATAAGAGAGTTGATTATTAAATTTGTCAAAATTGGTATTTTAAATTTCGATTATAATGAAAATTGTATATTAACTTTTAATTGGAAATTAATTTGTTTTATTAATTGGATTTTTTTTTAATAATATTAAAATTGTTATTATATATTTATTATAATTTTATTGTAAAGCTTTAATTCATCATTCATAATTCATAATGTGTTTTTCATCTGCTTATCGACTCCATAGGTGGTGAATTTAATTTTAATTTATAATGAATATGACTTCGGATCTTATCAAACGGAGTAAAATAACAGCTTAGATAACATACTTTATAGTGTAAAAGAATGAACTGAAAGAACTTAAATCTCCCAAGTTATTGAACCCCCCGACTACGCCCTTGGAGTTCCCGTCTTCCACCCATAACATGTGTGGGTGTAGGTCGAGAACAATGGCTCAGACTCATGTCTAAATATAACCTTATGCCGCTACGAGCAACATACAAACATACATCGTACAACGATGACCATGCATCAGTTATTTTTGGGTCTCGGGCTTACCTCGTTCTCTCAATCTGGCGTTTACTTGTTGTATGTACAACAAACAGTTCTAGGCCAATCCGAAATCCAATTTGGAGCGTTGCATATGCGATTAATGACACGGCATTGAAATTGGGCCACAGCACAAAAACACTACAACGCAAACGTTCTCAAAATGTCCACACACTGGCACACACACTTTTCATATTTCTCTTCTTTCGTTTCTTCCTCTTACTCGGGCTCTTCTATTTTTTTTTTTTTGTTTCGTTAGCTTTTAAAACGTTGGCTTTCTTGCACTTTGCAGCGTCATCGAAGTCGAAGTTGTCGAAGAAGAAGAAGAAGAAGAGGCACAAATTGAGAAGATTAGCACAAAGCAAAACTCACAACTTGTATGCTACTTAGTTACGGTTGCAATTGTTGTTTTTGTTTTTGTTGTTGCTGTTATACTTGTCGCTGTTGTTGTGGATGCTGCAATAGGCCAGTGCAGGCCAGGCAGAGCCAAGCCGGGCCACAACGACAGAGTCGGATATTCAGAGTCAGAGTCAGCGTCAGAGACGTACTCGTTTTCCCGTTAGAATGCAATCAGCGCGCGCGCTCGCGATGCTGTTAGCTGTTCGAGTATTGGCGGGGCAAAAAGAGATAGAAGGGGCCACAGCACACAGCACACAGCACTTTTCTAACCAATAAAACTTGTTTCTCTCTCCCAGAACGCACAACAACAGTAAGCATTCAAACACTTGCATGTATTTGTATCGATATATCGCGTAATCGTCTGCGACACGTAACAAAATCGTGTGGCGGAGAGGGCGGAGTAGGCGGGCGGAAGATATCGATGCTGATATTAATGGAGCTACCGTTACCACAAATAACGCAAAACAGTTTATAACTTTGTTTTATGCTCCATATTCATCAAACTGACACTTGGGATTACGATGCGACGATAGAACTTTGTTAAACCTTAAACACAGCTAACAGAGCTATCGATCGTTCTCAAGCTGATAAAGAAACACCAATCGAATCTTCAGCAAAACAACTCTCGCACTTTGCACACACGTCTGATTCGTTCGGAAGTCACGCACCGACTGAGCAGAGTTAAGCCAGGCAACCGTAAACTTGGCTTCACCTCGTCTCGACTCAAGCAGCCGATGACAGTTAGTTCGGCTCTCCTCGGTCACTTTCTCAACGCGTCTCACTTGCAAGCTGCCGCTCTTATACAAGCGCTTACGTAAATTATAAGACACTGCTTATACGTGTATAAGACACAGCCAAGACAAAAGCAAGACATTGCTCATGCATGTATAAGGTACAGCTTAGGCGAGTATAAGAAGCTCATTTCATATTAAAGAACTCTTAAATAAGCTGTTTTAACTCTTGGGTATTACGATTTTTAAGTTATTTTGTAAACACACGACTTTTTTAGCTTTTTTTAGTTATATTTATTTAATAATCAGAATCCAGTTTAGAAGCAGCTGTCGATTGAGGGCAGGTAGCCATCGCAGTACTTCCAGGTGGACCAGGCAGACCAGCCCTGCTGGCCAAGGATCTTCTGGGCGCAACGGACGGAGTTGGTGATGTCATCGGTCAACAGAGCGTTGCAGCTGAGGGCGCACTCGTTGTAGGAGAAGCGACCGTTGGCAGGCTGGCACCAGTAGTAGTTGTTGATCTGGAAGATACCGTAGTCGTTGGAGCCGTTGTAGTTCTCAGGGCCCACAACACCGGTGCGGTAGGAGCTCTCGTGCTCAGCAATGCAGGTCCAGCGAGCGAGTTGGTCACGAGGAACACCCAAGTCGGACATCTCACGAGCCAAGGAGCAACGGTCCATGGTGCGACCGAAAGCGGGGGCGGCCAAAGCCAAAGCAACCAAAACGATGAAAGCCTTCATGATTGTAAGAATACTTCAGTGAACTGATGTCCAATAACTGAAAAACTTGTCGCTTTTATAGTGGAAAATTATCTCTGCCCAGGAGTTATCTAGAGTACTTTTCATATCGAAATACTACACACTTTAAATGCTAATCTCAATTAATCAGTTGGTAACCTAATTAAAACAGTTCGTATACGTGATTTTAATATTTTGATTTAATAGACAAATAAAGATAGCCAAGACTTTTACCTTTAGAAAAATTTCTTCTTATACGGAGTGTATAAGACTAATTATCATTTCTTAAGATGGCTGATGTGCGCATGAAAGTAGGCAATGGATTTGAACTTGTGGTAAAATTGTCTTGATTTTATCGCCAATATATGTAAATTCATGGAAAATAAATTAAAATTCGATTTTCTAAAATATCATTTAAATAAATTACGTAATAATCGAGAAGGTACCATAATTATTGTCTCGTAAACATTCTACAGTTTTCGGCGCTCTTATCTCTCTTGGCTCGGGGATTTACAAAATGTTTGAAATTGTGGTCCTAGTCCCATTTGTTATTATCTTAACTAGCTTAGACAGCTATTAGCAAAAACTCAAATCATTAATATTAAAATTATAGATAAGAAAGACTACCTATAGCCTGAAGTACCTCAGATAGCGATAACTCAATTGCGCAGCTAAGATAATTTCCACCTATAAAAGCGACAATTTTCCGGCTGTTCGACATCAGTTTACAGTTCACTGAACTTCAATAATCATGAAGGCTTTCATTGTTTTGGTTGCTTTGGCTTTGGCCGCCCCCGCTTTCGGTCGCACCATGGACCGTTGTTCCTTGGCCCGCGAGATGTCCGACTTGGGTGTTCCTCGTGACCAGTTGGCTCGCTGGACTTGCATTGCTGAGCACGAGAGCTCCTACCGCACCGGTGTTGTGGGCCCTGAGAACTACAACGGCTCCAACGACTACGGTATCTTCCAGATCAACAACTACTACTGGTGCCAGCCTGCCAATGGTCGCTTCTCCTACAACGAGTGCGCCCTCAGCTGCAACGCTCTGTTGACCGATGACATCACCAACTCCGTCCGTTGTGCCCAGAAGATCCTTGGCCAGCAGGGTTGGTCCGCCTGGTCCACCTGGAAGTACTGCGATGGTTACCTGCCCTCAATCGACAGCTGCTTCTAAACTATCCGTCCTTAGTATCAAATAAATAAATAATTAAAAGCATATCACTTTGCATTATTTATAAATTCGTTCAAATTGCTTCGTTAGAATCGACAGACAAGCTTTTCATGCATTGATTTTACAGCAGCCTGTAAGTATGCAACACTTTTCAGCACAACTTCAGTTGTGAATGACAAAAGCTCGATGCTACGCAAGCAGCGCATACGTAAACGACTGTTAAATTTGAATTGTACAAAGTGTTGCAAACTCACCTGTCGCATATGGATTTGCTGGGCTGGTAAATGGAGTCCAGCGAGTAATCATCCGCAATGGAGCTGTAGGCATGAGTTCGTGATTCAATGGCCTCATCATAGCAATAGCTGCAGCTGCAGCAAGAGTACTGAGAGCAGTAAGAGGAGGCATCGATGTCGGTGATGCCAATGGAGCATTCCTCGTCTGGCGTGGGAAGGGCTCGTCGTCTATGATGCGTATCCGCTGGTGTAACTTTCTGCGGTGTCTGCATCTGGGATGCTTCGCGTCTAGAGCGACTGCAAAACAAGTTTTCCGAAGAAGAAAGAAAATTAAACAACTAGAAGATGATGGCACAATATTTGCGATTCAATTACCTCTTTGTGCGTGTGTCCATCGTGTCCATCACGACGTTCCAGGTGCGGTGTATTAAGTAGAGCAGAAACAGCATACGTGATGTCTCGCCATTCCCAGCACCAGGGCTGGAATTCGATTGCGAACCAGAGCCCAAGCAGCTGCTGGAGCCCAAACGCTCAGGAGTTTGTTCCTCGTTGTTCTGCGGATAACGCGCTGGCAGCGTCTTGGAGCGATACTCATCCTGCAGACGGAACTCTCGCTTGTGCTGCTGATAACGCCGACGCGTGTTAAACTGGCCATCTTCATGCTCAGCTCCAGCCTCAGCTGAGGATCTGTGTGCGATGCGGTTGCCCATTATGATGTCTTCGATTGGCGACTGTCAAACATTGCCTAAATGCGACAGGAACATGACGTGAAGTTAATTACCAGCAATAAAATGCACAACAGATTAGATAGCTGAGTGTTCGTGTATGTGTGTGTGTGTGTGTGAGTTTGGAGTGTGGTGTGTGCCACATACACGTGAAGCTGGCAACCAGTTCCCAGTGCCAGAAGAACGCAAAAGTGAAGTGAACGACCAAGATCTGCGAATGGGCGTCGGAATTGGGTCAGCAGCGAGTTGAGTTCTCTTTTTTTGCCTCGTTTGGGGACGGCGCATTGAGGTCAGCGTTGGACTGACCATCATCATCATCCAGCGCCATCATATGGCAACCAACATCCACTTACATAGAATACACATGTATGCAAGCGTGTAGAAGGAAGACTTCTTATTCTTCTTCTTCATCGACTGCTTTGTGTTCCTTGTGGATTCTTCTGTAATGCTGCCTGCACGCTGCCTGCGTAATTACGATAAACTATCTGCTGGTTGAGATAGTTGATGGATTGCGTGAACCAGTTTGCGAGTTAAACATGGACATGGACAACATGATTACATGCGCTCATCGATGCGACTGTCACACTCAGCCAGATGAGGAATGATAAACGTGACATGCCTAACGGGGTCACAGGAATCAAATGGTCCAAATAAATCAATCCGTCTCGAATTCGACACAAACTGACACTTAGAACTCAAATCATAATTTAAATTGTCTATTTTCTATTATATTATCAATAATTGGTCAAGAATATTTTGACCTCAATTTCACTTGCTTCTAGATGGAATTTAGTAATAAACTTTGTTATTGCAGTTTAATATTTTTATTTGCTAATTTATTTTTATTCATTGCTTAATAATTTGAGATAATTGATGGACGCATGTTTTTCAAACACTTTTATTAAAATTGTATATTTTCTATCGTATTATTAATAATACGTTTATGGTAGAATATGTTGACCTTAATTTCACTTGCTCTAGATGGAATTTACTAAAAAACTTTGCTATTGCACTTTCATATTTTTATTTATATTATTTGCTAGAATATTTTAAGAGAATTTTCACTTTATTTTAAATGAAATTTTGAGTAAAAACTGTGTTGCCATAATTTCATAAATTTATTTGCCTAACTAATTTTAGTCATATATCTTTAGTCCATGCTGTTAAAATATACCAAAGGAATATACCGCAAGAATTGAGAAACATACTAAAGGCTATATATTTAATATAGTACCATTTAAAATATACCGTAGAGTACAAAATATACCAAATTGTCAGCCAAATATAAATCATTAGTTTTAAGTTTAAGTTGTTAGAATTTGAATTGATTTAATTGCGAATCGAAATCAATTGTTTATAGTTATTGGTTTAACTCAATATTTAACGGTAAGCAGAATTTTGCTAATGACATTTATTACTGTAATCTTATCTTTATTCTTTTTATTGCTCAATTCAAGACTACTATATGACTACTATATTTTTTAAAGTTTAAAAAATGTTTAAAGATTGCAAAGTGTGTTGCATTTTGTAATTGTCAGTGTAGATCGTGAGAGAAAACTCTCTGTTTACGCAAAGATGGGCAAAAACAGGTCACGAAGCTGTTGCCCAGATTAGACCAAGAACTATTCATCAAATTAACACTCGTCGTAAATTAGTCTGAAATTAGCGTGTAGAACGCGGCTCGTACCAGACCCAGCTACGTATTGTGTTATCAGTGACCCAAGCCTCCCTCCACTCCCCCCTATTTCCCCCTCACTCCTCACCTCATTGTCCGCTGCGGTGTTAAACGTGACCGCTAAACGACTGCGCATGTCCCTCGCCTATCTGTGGTCACACTATCAGGAGGTAAACTCTAAAGTGTTGCTCGAGTCGAGTGTGCAAACAGGGCGAAGCTTATCAAACCAAGCATTCTTTATATTATATATACAATACAGTGAATGCTGCTCAAGATTTCTAAGCATATTAAATTCTAACAGTATTCTCAACATTCACCAACCAAAAAAAAAAAGTTAGAAATGGATCAATTTGTATAAGAATCGTTTATTAATGGCGAAACTGCATTAGACGCCGAGCGAATTGAAAAGAATGAAACCAAAGCAAAGCAAAGCTGAACAAACTAAACTATTCTTTATAGCATCTTTAACTGCATGCCGCCTTTCCAATTTATGCTAAGCAGAATGTGGAAGCGTTTCATGTAAGAGCTAACTGGTTTCATCTCTTTTTTGTTGTGTGTGTTGTGATTATTTTCTTTAGACCAAAACGAAATCACGTTATCAGCGTGTTGTAAACATTTAAAATCGAGACCGGTTCCATTTCCGATTGAGGTGACAAACATGCTGAAGGGGAAAGTTATCAAAAAGCTCGTTGAAAATTACGTAGGGTAGGTTGAGAAACAACAAAAATGTTGTTTATTGGATTTCTATTGTTTTGGTTTTGTTTTGTTTCCAGTTGAGCGTTGCACTTATCGAGTTGCCACTGTTTGTGGAAGCGTCATACGTCATAAATATCTGGGTTAAGAAGACATGTACTTTGGGCGTGCAGTGTCAAAAAATTATTATTACTATTGTGACAGTAATTAAATATGCTTGGGGGAAAACTACCGTATATATGGTTTATCTTATCGCCTGCCGGGTCACCCTGTATGCGCGGCAATGTTAACTATAGGACAGCAGGCAAAGCAAAGCCAAGCAGCAAGCTAGTTAAAATGCTCGCTGTTCGCTGGGGTTGCTCCACAGTCGCGTTTGCATCGATCGTGCGAACAGATCACAAGCACATCGCTGTTGGATTCGGTTTTGGTAGAGCAATCAACAAAGCGTTCACAGCAGGAGCAGCACCTGGAATTGGGAATAACAAGCGCCACATCATGTCAAGCCAAAGTCAGCTGAACACATCGCAACTGCGCTTCGAGGAGAAGCCACTGCATGTGCCCGCTCTGGAGGAGCTGCAGAATGGTGAGCAAGCGATTCCACCATCCGATTGTGCCACCTAGAATGAGCACAATCAGAATCACAGCACAAGAACAACAGCCAGAGCAAGAGCAAGAGCAAAAGCAAGAACATGAGCACAAGCAAATGACCTTCACAATTGTGTCAAACTTTCCATAGCCGGTTTTTGTTATTTTGGAGGAGACACAGCGAACGAAGTTTTTTAGCTCTCTGTACTCGTTGTTTGTCTGAGCACTCGCTAAGCAAAAGGGTGCAAGAGTGGTACAAGTTTGTGGCATGGCATGTAACAAGTGAAGAAGTAATATACTAGTTTACAGAATCAAGAGTTGACACGTTCAGAGTCCTGTCAAAGTTTGCAAAACTTCTACAAGTTTGTGTTAGCGCAAGTGATATGTACTTAGAACAGAAATACGTATACGCACCAGTAACATAATTTTCAAAAACTTTAAAGGTCAAGTAGATAAAGTGATATTTGTACGTCAGCATAGGCACCATGCATTAGTGAAATTTATTTATAGGCAGTAGATCAGGTTGAACTGAAATAAGTATACTATAAGGTGAAAGATAGAAAGATTATTAGAGTACATTTAGTGTGTAACTTTTTTGTTCACTAGAAATCAATTAAAATCAAAAAGTCTTTTCAGCAACTTTCAAAGTCATTCAATTTAATTTTAGTGTGTGATTAGTATGGCTATAAAATTGCGCTTGTGATTAATCTTTATCAATGTCAATGAACAAAAGGGGGCGTAGTCAAATTATATAATGAACCTATACAGTATGAAACTCACTTCCTTGAGATTTAGTTCTTTAATTAGACAGACTTCTAAGGACTTGATTTTGTATATTTTTCTAAGGCTATTAAATTTGATTCAGATTAGGTTGAATTAATTAATTGAATTAATTTTAAATTTTGTTTTATAATTTTACATCTCACTAAACAAATTTAGAAATGTTTTTTATTTAGTCTTTACTTGCTGCTTACGCATTATTTTTCTTACACTTTCGAACAAACATCTCCCAATTTTGTGCTATGATTATTTAGATCACATTAAAACTAATTTTATATTTATTTACTTTATTACTTATTATTTTCCTTACACTTTCAAAAAACACCTCTTAAGTTACGCATACGCAGTGTTTTGCTGTCGTAGACGCTCGCTTTACTTATGCGGCATCAAAACATGTGCAAAGCTTTTGCTCAATTACTACACAGCTTTTTTGGCTCAGTGCGTCGCCGCAATCGTTGTCTTGATTGAGGGCGAGATAAAGCTTTTTTTTTGTAAACATTGCTCTCATTTACGTGTCTCTCTCTCCCTCTCTCCCTCTCTCTGTGTTTACAGTCATACAGGGTGCATTGGCGAAGAACTTCAAAACAGTCAGTGTTAGTGTGGGCGCTTGTCCCGATCTGAAGGCTGCACAATACGGTCTAGTGGAGTCGGGTCTGGGTGGCAAACCCACCTTGCTGGAGGTTGGCGGTCCACCGTTTCTGCTGCCGCTCGTGCAGCGCGACAAGTTGTACAACATTACGGAGATCACCCGACAGATTCAAGGTCCCGGCAAGATCTTTGCCGTTGGCGCTGGCGCTGGACCTTATCCCATTCGTAACTCCAACTGCGAGGGCATCTACAATCTGTCCGTGAGTGAGAAGGATGTGCTGACCAATGGCAGCTACACGGCCACAGTGCGTGGCGAGCACGAGGAATGCGTTCTGGAGCGCATTCCCAACTCCGAGCCCCGTTGTGCGCTGTTGCTCAATCTTTACCTGAGTCGTGGAGAGGCGGGCAATGTGCTCAAGATCAGTGCCAAGCAACGCAAGGGAGAACTGAACTTCATCGAGTGCATACGCAAGGGATTGGAGGATCACTATGGTGATCAGGTGGTTGGCTTGGGTGGCATCTTCGTGATCAAAAAGGGTGCGGCGCATCAGCACGTGATGCGTGACTTCAGCAAAACGCCCATTCACACCGATGAGGAGGTGAATCAGTGGCTTAAATTCTACGAGATGCCTGCTCAATTGAATGCGCTGGGCACACTGGTAACCAAGGAACACGATCTGGATCTGCGTCTGCAACACTTTCACTCGTTCTCATTCAGCAATTGGGGCGGACACTATCACTACGACACGACGCCCGATATCGTGGAGTATGAGGCCTATTTGAATGTGGCCGAGCGTGTTGTGCGTGTGGACAAACCTGTGGCCACGCACAAGGTGGGCAGGGATTAAGGCATTGATGATGACTATAGCCCAAAGGCTAGGAAACAATTATGTATGATAAACTAATGATAGACCCCAAAAATATAAAAATAAACGCGTGAAAAGGTTTTGCTCGATTTACAGAGTCTAGTATTTAGCAAAGAGAGAACCATTAGACGACGACGCACTTTTAGCCGCGTTTAGCCCGCTGGCGACGAAAACCTTGACGTAATTGCCAGAAATTGAGGCAGACAAATTGACGACTCAACTTTCTATGCGCAGATCAATCAACAAGAAGCAACAGAAAATAGTGATGAGCACACCTCCACATTGAATGAATACGCTCTCGCAGTTCTGGTTTTATAACTCCGCTGTCCATTGTCCAGAGTGTTCAGTGTTCAGTGTTTGGTCTAATGAGAGATTCAGATACGGCGACTAGCTAAGCAGGCCGTAAATAATGCAACAAGCATGCAGTAATCTATCTAATGTTTTTCTTCATCTTCATCTTTTTCTATTTTTTTTGTTTTTGCATCGCTGATCGTTAATTATTTAATAGCTTGGTCTTCGTGCCGAAGAAGCCAAAAAGCAAAACTATTAACTTGTTGTTTTTGCCAATTTCTCATCGTATCGACAAAAAAAACTGGATTGCATTATGCTCCATAGCAATTGGCTTTAATGACACTTGGAAATTGCCCACGAACACACACACACACACATGACACACCTATCTTCAGCAATCTCACCATCTATCTCTCCGGCTTGGGAGATTTCCAACTTACCCGCTCACCAATTCGGGTTCATTCAAGAATTATGCTGCTTCTATTTATAATTTTGTTTTATTTGGGTTTGAGGTCGCGGCCGCTTCTTCTCTACCGTTTGCTGCGATGAACGCGACGATTTAACGGATAGATTTCTAATATTTGCATTTAAAATATTGATCATTGAAATTCGGGCTACCTTCACTTCTCTCCCGACTGATAGCGAGTCACACACTCAAACACACACTCGATTGAACCAATTTAATCTGCTAAGCGGGGCGAAAAATGAGGAAGGTATCTTTATTGTATTGTTGGCGGAGAAATGCAAATGCGATTTCACAAACACAAAAAAAAAAGAAAATATCTTTTATATTGTCGTCGTCGTTGTCGTTGTTGTTGCTGTATTGCTGTTTTTCTAGTCGCTTACACATTTATTCACATTTTTTTTTTAAACAACACAATTAGCACTTTTTATTAGCTGCCTTGCCTCGTTTTAATCGACTGCGCAGCGCAGCGCAGCAAGCGAAGTTCGGAGTTGGATCAGTTGGAGTTTGGGGGAAATGAAAAGCCCGAAGCGCAGTCCGAAGTTGCGTCTGTTCGGCTGAAGCTCGCGTTGCAGACTGAAGCTACTGAATGAAGTTGAGTTTAGGCCGCTTCATCGGCTCTTCAAGCCGCCTGCCACTTAAGCTTGTTTGCTGCGGCTTGTTGTTTTCAGCCAGAGTCAGAGTCTGAGTCTGAGGTTGTTTTGTCTTGTGGCTGCCTTGATTTTGATTGAAATTGTCGTTTAATATCCATTTGAACACATTTGCCATGACTAAAGTGCGTCAAGTGCATAAAACAATGCAGGCCAGCTGCAAGTTTCCAATTCCCCGCAATCAGACCTGTTCCCATTTGCCATTGCCAATTCGGTTGGGGGATAACATCAACATCAATATGTTTGTTGTCTTGCTCCCGTTTGGTTAACCAAACGCCCAAAGGCGACTCGCCCAAATGCCGTACATTGAACCAGACCACAAACGACGTGAAATTTGCACAAACACTTGGTCGGTAGTCTGCCGGCACCTTAATTGTGCCTGCTTGCATAATGAACCTCAACTGAATCTGTTTGGGCTTTTGTTTTTATACCGGGAACAAGCTTGTATGCAGATGCCACTTTTTTTAATTAAAATTAACAACGAAAATTGACACAACTTGTTCAGCATATACATATATATTGTAACCAGGCATCCGAGTAGTGTCAACTCTCATAGCATTTCAATATTTAATAAAACCGCCGTTCTTTGGATTGGCATAGATATATATCATTTAATTGTTGTAAAGCATTGGCGCAATAGTTTTGAATTGTTAACAATCTTAACTCTTATCGAAAAGAACTACTTGAAATAAAGAAAGCACATTTTTTATTCAGCTACAATCTAAATAATCTTCTTTTACAATACGCATATGTACTGACAATAATTTCAATTAATAAAAGGCTTCTTTCTCATTACGTACACCGATTGCCTCAGATTGCTTAGCTAGTTTAGCAAATTTGTTCAACAAGAAACAAGACATAGTCTATATAAATTTAAATTTGCAAATCTCTTTGGAAAAGGCATTGGATGCCAAACGAAAAATCATAAGTAATAAAAGGGAAAATGTGGGGAATCAACTTACATAGTGCAGTGATGTAATTATTTCGTTCGATTGTTGTTCATAAATTATGGGGGACCATTTTAACATTTGGATTTACACTTGCATAAAAATTGTTCTATACGCATGCTAAATCGCGACCAGAGAAAACAAATGCAGAGATGTCTTAGGATGGCGCTCTTCGAGCAAAAATATATGTGTGTGTGTGTTCAAAATGCAGGCAGACGCCGAAGTTCTTTTTTTTATCGGTGGTGGATATAATTCCGACGATTCATATTTTGTGGTCGCATCAGCGTCATCACTTAATCATAATCCATCTACTGATAACGGGACAGCACTGGCAACGGTGCAAAGGATGTGGGTACTGCTGATGAGTAAGCTGCTTGCGAACTGAATTTCGAAAGAACGAAAGCATTAATATTTGAAAAAGAATAATGTAAAGCTTCGCTTACCGCCAGAAGAGCGAACTGCCACGCTTGAGTTCCCTGCGCGTCTGCAAATCATTCCAGCAGTCAACCCAATTGGCATACTTGGGCATAATCGGTGGTTGTCCGGCCATCAGACGTGAGCCACTCACAGCCGAGCATGTCGAGACCACTTGCAGTGGATACAGCAGGCTGGAGAAGGCGAATTGCGTAAAGCCCGCATTGTATTGCCTGGCCACCTTGTCCTTGATCAGATATTTGTTGATCACGAACACCGTGGAGCTAGACAGCACCAGACCGGCGACATCGCACAGCAGCTTGGGGATTAGACCGGCAAAGAAGCCAAGCACGCCTTCGTTATTCCAGATTTCGGCCACTGAGCCCAGTATGGAGTTGTACAGCGTTTCGCGACCGATAAACTGAGCCATCATGCGTAGGGAAATCACATGGAACGGATGTGCGACAACAATGCCACTGACGGTCAACACAATGTCGCGCTTCAGATTGTACTTGAACTGTACATAGCTGTTGATTTAGGTAATATATTAACATACATATGTTAACTACTGTATGTGGTCTTTCGTACCTCTCCTCTTCTGTCAACTCGGATTCGTCCTTGTCATCCTGATAGGCGAGCCCCAGTTTCTCAGCAACGCGTTCACTAACTACCAGGCTAAGCACAGAGCCAGCGAGTTTGGGTGCCAAGCCACGATAGCAACCATAGAATCCATCGATTTTGCGAATGTGACCAGCTGTTCAACAAATAAATAAACAGTGAGCGAAGTTCAATTGCAAGATGCCGGCAAAACAGCTGACAGTCGAATATATAACTTACCGTACTGAAAAATATTGGGCAAGAGCATAACAGGTTTGCCAAGCAGCGACTTGCCAGGTCTTGCAGAGATGGGTTCGTAACCAATCTGTATCAAAGTCTTTGAGTACTCAAAAGGATGCAGTGCAGCACTAACACCAAGACGCAATCCAAACCGAATCCAGCCATTAACCTCTGTTTCCTCATTTCTCGAATAGTCTGAGAAGCCGGCCATTGTTGATGTGTGCTAATGCTGCCCTTGATGGTAAACTATATAAAAAGCAAACTGTGTAAATGATGGAATTATTGAGCCGGTCGGTCGGTCGAATTATTTGAACGTCTGCCCCTTTTTTTCCAGGTTACAAAACTTTGACAAGGCACGTAATTAGCGTGACCGCAGCTTGATTTTTTAAATATACAATTTAGCGCTGTTAAATATACTGAAATATACTACGGCGGCAACTGAACGTCTGGTTACAATTTTTATGCGAATATGTGACAATTTGTTTAAAAATTGTGCAATACGGCGCCACCATTCAAATAGCGATAAATAACGAATGCACAATATGCCTGCACATTGTTATAATTAACGCTAAAGCTTAGTTGATAAATCAAGTATAGAATTTTAATTTTTACTTAACGTGCCCCGTCTACATCTCAAAACACTGAAAAATATTCAAAGACATTTGTCTTATTTCAAGTGTTACTAGATTTTTCATAAAAAGATTTTGTTTATTTAAGGTAATAATGATTTGATTTTGATTTTATTTGCAACTTAAATGTTTGCACTACGGGGCTATCACTAATTTTTCGTTTATTGTGTTATCGATAGCAAAACATATGTTTTGTCTTTCCGATTGTCGCCAGCCGGGGGTGTGGGTGTAAAATGCATAGGTATTTGTTGAACATTTCTTACATTGGCACGACTTTTCGGTAAGCACTTGGTGATTTTGTATTCAATGAAAAGTGTTTAATTCAAACTCTCAGTGGCATTCAAAAGACGGTAAACAAAGCGGAGCAACCCCGTCTGGATACAAATACCGTGCAAGGTGCCTTGGAGTTGGCGTTGCGCGTTTTTCGCCCTACCAACGAAATTCAAACGGTGCTCTCCAGTCGGTTAGTATTCAAGGACACACAATTATACGATGTATTTATTACGTACATATCTATTTTGCAGCACAGATGCGGGCGTTCATGCCCTGCACTCGACCATTCATGTGGATCTGGAGCGCAGTGATGGCAAACCCTATGATACGACGACATTGACTGGAGTGCTGAATCGAACGCTGGACAAGCACAACTTGCCCATTCGTGTATTGAGCACTCGCCGCGTGGCAGATACATTTCATTGCAGGTATCACGCAATTGGTCGCACCTATCTGTACCGTGTGGCGGTGGCCAAGAATCCCACAGAGGTACCAGAGGAAGAAACGAGTAAGCGAAGCAGTCTTAAAAACAAGGGCTACGAAGTCTTCCTGCCCGTGGATGAACTTGATCGTTGCTACTTTCTACAGTATGTAATTGCCAATATTTAGCGAAGTATGTAATCTAGTGTATCTTATTGCAGAAGCGATAACTTCAATGTAGAGCAATTAAGGGAGACAGCTCGCATGTTCGTCGGTGTCCACGATTTTCGTACCTTTATGAGCACCAGCCGACAAAAGACTCCTAGTCGCGACCATCCCATGTTTACAGTTCGCAAAATCGATGAGATCAACATACGTCCAGGTCGAAGTCTAGCACTTGCACAAAACGGTGTCTTGGCAACTGAGACCTACGACTATTGGGATATAGAGATAAAGGCCAGGTCATTTCTGTACAAGCAAGTTCGTCGCATAGTGGGCACGTTGCTTGCCGTTGCCAACGGACGCATCGATCGGCGTGTCGTCTATCAAATGCTAACGATTCCCTCCAAGCATAACTGGGATCATCGTGTGCTCGTTGCACCCGCTTGTGGCCTTTATTTGTGCGGCGTGCATTATAGGGAATCGGCATTTGAGTTGCCTGACGAGACGAAGAGTCAATAATTTGCACCATGATACTACTGTATGAACTACAGAAGCGTTTGGCCAATCTGCGGCCCACCACCACAATTGTGACCACTCCCACCGGCGCTCGATACGTGGAGCGGCGCAAATCCTCGTGCAGCGAAGACAACAGTGCCGAACAGCAATTGGAGGCACGTCAATATGGCTTCGTTGTGGACACTAAACCCGACGCTGTGCCCGCCTGCATATTGAGCGAATTTCTGTATTTAGGCTCCCAAGATGCAGTGTCTGCTGAGAATGCAGTCAAATACAAGCTGACGCACATCTTGAGTGTGGGCATCGAAACACCCAATGTTGAGTTACCCTCAACAGTCAAGTGCAAGCATTTGCCATGTCTGGATTTGCCAGAGACAGATCTGTTGCAATATGTGCTGCCCGTTGCCATAGATTTTATCGAGGAAGCGCATGCAGCTAAGGGATGCGTCTTGGTACATTGCAATGCGGGAGTTTCGCGTTCCGCCTCCGTTGTCATTGGTTATCTAATGCAGCGGCGTGACATGCGTTTTGAGGAAGCCTACCATCTGGTCAAATCGTGGCGGCCTTGTATACAGCCGAATGGTGGATTCATGCAGCAGTTAAAGAAATTTCCTAGAACGTCAGCCAAATAGCTTTAGTGTTTTTAGATAGTTCATAGATGTTGTGTAATCTTTTATTGTACGTAAAACGTTAACCACCAGCATTTTCAGTCAGTTGATGTAAATTAACCACAGTAGAAGAGACTAATTGTTGCAACTAGGACTAGGAAATTCAGAATTAAAAAGCTCAAATACTTGAAATTAATAAGGAATTTTTGATTGAAGTGACTTTCTAATACATTGACAGAATCTTCTGCTTATCTGTTCATATTTCAAATGCGCGAGGTGTTAAAATGCACGAAAAGTCAATTCAAAATGTGGCGCCTATTAGTAAAGTGATACCAAGCTAATGTGGTATATATTCAAATTCAGCATGCGGTCACTCTGCTCAGCTCAACACTTGTTGCCCACAAAGAAACACAAATGCAACAACGAGTAGTTGTCATTTTATTATTGGCAGCTTTGAGCAGCTGTGTCAATGGTGACTGTGGATGCAATAAACTGGACAGGGATGCGTCTTCATCAAAAGGAACCATCCAAACGGAGACTGAGCAGCAGCAGGTTTGCCAGCAACAAGCTCGCAATCAAAACAAACACTATCGCGACTATTATGCGGAACTGGAGCCGGAGATTGAGGGCATGTCACTGATCCCAGGTGGCAGTCTGCATGTTGGCACCAATGAGCCACATTTTGAGGCGGACAACGAATCTCCAGAGCGTCTTGTTAAACTGCAAGATTTCTACATAGACAAATATGAAGTGTCCAATGCGCAATTTGCCAAATTTGTGAAAGCAACTAACTATACAACAGAAGCGGAAGTTTTTGGTGATAGTTTTCTGTTCAAGACACTGCTAACGCCACAGCAACAAGCAGAGCTCGAGGATTACCGAGTGGTCAACGCGCTCTGGTGGTACAAAGTAAGTGGAGTTAATTGGCGCACACCCCACGGAGTCGATAGTAATTTAAATGGTGAGTGGCAATTGGGAAATCTCCCCTTATGACTAATGACTGTGTTTTTCTAATATACTAGGTTTGGAGCAGCATCCGGTAGTACATGTTTCTTGGCGAGATGCAGTCGCCTACTGCAAGTCGGTGGGCAAACGATTGCCCAGTGAGGCAGAATGGGAAGTCGCCTGTCGAGGAGGCAAACAGCGCAAACTCTTCCCATGGGGCAACAAACTAATGCCCAAGGACAAGCACTGGCTAAATATTTGGCAAGGCGAGTTTCCCGACGGCAACACAGTGGATGATGGTCATGAATTTACATGTGCAGTTAACGAATTTCGTCAGAACAACTATGATCTTTACAACATGGTGGGCAATGTTTGGGAATGGACGTCGGATCTGTGGAGGTCGGACGATAAAAGCGATGCGCCAAATCGTGTAAAAAAGGGTGGCTCATATCTGTGTCACAAATCGTATTGTTTTCGTTATCGTTGTGCAGCACGATCCCAAAATACCGAAGACAGTTCAGCTGGCAATTTGGGATTTCGATGTGCGAAAAATGCATGAATTACAAAATAATGTCTTTATTTATAAGCGAATATGTAAAGCGTGTTATGGTATTTAACATTTGTGTGATTAGGAATTAATAATTGAATTGAAAATGCATTTTGACCAATTTAATCATTTTGCCGCAGCGAAGTGCACTCCACAATTTGCATCGGGGCATTATTATTAGCTGAATTTTTGAAATATGACGCATCGGCAGCCATCGATTGTCTCCGTTTGATGCGATTCTTTAGTATGCGAGATCGCCGCTGTTTCGCTAAACTTACTTCGTTTTTACGTGTTGGCGGCTTTGGCTGATATGGCAACGGCTCTTTGTTTAAACGGCTAAAATACAAATGAATTAATTATTGGAAAAATCAAGAATATGAGTGCCCTTATTTTACCTTGAACGGCATACATTGCATTTGCCATTCACGGCGTTGGAGTGCTGTTCCCAAAAATTGTCATTCACCAAAGTGTTGCACCAAGACAGAGTGTGCAAAAAGATGAAGAATTTGCGGCTTGCAAATTTTGGATCCTGTCCACACTTTTGTGCATGTTTAATCCAACCATCCGATTTGATTTTCACCATGCCACAGCGAATGCAACTCGTCCACTTGCGTATGTCACCAATGGACACCCATTTGGATTTGGTTGATATACGGGGTTTCACATCCCCAGCCGATTCTTGTAATTCAGTTTTGACTATTCCAATGGCATGCATTGTGTTAAAGTCATCTTCCTCCTCGATGTAATCAGTTTCTTCCATTTCATGGACTTCATTATCGTCATCAACGTTATCAGGCAACTGTTGTATTTCCTGTGCATTGCCAAGGGTGACAACCATGCCAATAAGTGGTGGCTGTGGTGTGTGAACTTGAAACGGTGGCCATTGCTCCGTGTTGACAAACACATGGAGCTTATCGGGTAGACAAGCGCCATGGGACTCCAGTGGTCCAAGATCACGCGGCGTGTTGCAGTAGAAACATTTCATTCGCGGAGGCTGTGCACAACAAAAGCAATGACAATGAAAAGAGTTTTGAGTGCCTGTCACCGGAAGGCATAAAGTAGCCGTAGCACCCGCTTGAAGAGTTCCACATCTACAACAAACACAGGTCACGTCCATCGCACTTCAGTAGAACTGCAATATTAAAAGCAGGTAATGTTTTTGAAAAGACGCAACACTCCGTAGTAGCTGTCAATGCCGATTGGGTCACAACACCAAGTTGTTGCGCCTTTTATCGATATATATATGTACTTCACGATAAAAATTCCTAGAATTGCAACGATTTCAATGCATGTAGTTTTCCAAATGGAGCAGGTACACAATATTCGATAATCGATTATTTCGGGTTTTGGTCGAAGATCAATAATTTCTCTTTGTTCATCTCTATCAATTGATAGTGTCGATTGTTGCTCAGAAACCCTAACAAAATATCAGTGGTGTCATTTCCGCTTTTTTTCCCGTCAGATCTGGGTTTTTTTGAAGCGTGATTGCGGGAAAAATATGAAAACAGCGGGCAGCGGGAATTCTGGCTTTTTGAGCAAATTTACGCAGCTTTTTTTTTTTTAGTTTACTTTTATTCAAATTTAAGAGATGTTTAAATTGAATTTAACGGCTGAAATGTTAAAAATGTATTTCTCTCGATAAAATATCGATATTTACTTATATCGAGTAACTTCCCTCACAAGTTCACCCCTAAATTAAAGCTTCTTGCATCACTAATATTGTGAAATTCGGAATCCGAATTTCGGATGCGGCATATCAAGTTAACGATGCCAAAGGAATCATATAAACAAAAAGTGAGAGATGTCTGGCTGCAGAGCACAGAATTTAAGGAGTGGATGAGGAAGGATCCTACAGACCTCACGCGGGTGTTTTGCAGCTATTGCACGTGCAGCATAACTGCAAAATTAAGCGACTTGCGTGCACATGCTGCAACAAAAAAACACACCAGTGCTATGGAGGGCTTTGTGCAAAAAAATAAAATAAATTTTGCTAAAACGCCTTCGAAAACAATTGAGCAGGAGGTAGCGCTGTGCCTATTTGTTGCTCAGCATAGCGCTTAATTTTTGTACATTATTGTTTTCTTTGTAATGATATCCGTTAGAGAATTACCCATATATTTTATGTTAAGTGGAACTGAGGGTTTATTAGTGAAAAACATACAGTATATTGCCTTATAAAAATCAGTTTTTTTCTTAACTTTTTTTCTCTGGTATTCCGCTTTTTTCAGCTTTTTTTTTTCGTTGATCCAGCTTTTTTTGCTCCGAAAAAAATGACACCACTGCAAAATATCCATCTCTATTCCCAAGTTCCCATTATCTTTACTCTAGGTCTTATTGGTATATACAAATGTACGTGTATTTTCGCCGATCTCGATAATCAATTTTCAATCAATTAAAAAACACTAAAGTAATATTACACAGAAGTAAGACTAAAAATCCACGTAATATTACTGTAGTTGCAAACTGTTATCTATTCACCAATAATAAGTTAAATAAAGAAATAGTCGATTAATAATCAAGTAATTTTAAACTTATTTTGTTGTGCAGTTAGAAATTTGCATTTTTATTTGAATAGTAATAAATGTAAGATATACAACACAAAGAATTGCAGTTTAAATGTCGACAATGGCACAGACTAGTCTATAATGGTGTGATTTTATCTCTTGTATGTATATATGTACTTGAAACTATTTCGATTATTGCGCCAAATTATTTTCGTGAGCTCTCTGCTGAATGTATCGCTCATGTGCGATAGTTGCAATCGATGATCCCAATTACAGGGATGGCAAAAACGATTGATGTGTTATATCGATATTACAAATTGATTGTTATAAAAGTAAATCGTTTTTAAATTCAAATTTTAAATCGAAATAAAAACATGTGATAAATTGTTTTCATATATTTTATTTTATTATAATTTATAGTCTGCGATTGGGATGAAACACTACAACCGCGAAGTAATTATTATTAGTTACATACAATAGAACAGTATGGCTAATTATTTGTTGTATTTATATTCTTATATTGCTGACTAATGCCTTGCGAAAATCATAAAAAGTTTATTGCAAATCTTACAGATTTTTCTTGACTATGCAAATATATGTATGTGTATATATTAATGCTATATGCGTATAGTGTTATAGTATGCGATTATAAAAGATGTATATGCGTAAAGCTACATATCTACGTTATACATTTTACATACTCTCAAATATTATAATCTGCCGAAATGCTTCACTGATACAACATGATTTGCAGGGAAATTACAAATACAAAATGTACAAAAAACCTACAGAGTGGCTATTTACATAGATGTGGCTAAAACTAATGCGCTGACTTGGTTTGATCTTACAAATACAAATAACTTTATATATTATATATAACTAAGACGTAATCGTACAATAGATAGTTTCAGTTGTTGCTTCTACATTGTTGTTTTTTTTTCTTTTTTTTGCTGTGGAGATCGTGTGAGTCCTTTCCACGATCCTGGGTAATAATGGGAGCTGAAGCCGTGTGCATTTTCTGATGTTTGCTCAAAAATATCACAATGCAAATTATATATATAGCCGCAGATCGAGGCGGATCGTTACGGAAGATATGCCAAATGTATAGATGTGGATATAAATGCCGATGGAAAATCATCATTATAATTATTATTGCATAGACGAAGCGTCGTGCTAACCGGTTAAGGAACAGCCTGGAAGACTTTAAAAGCCCAAACTCCGAATACTGTGTGTGTTCATGCTCAGTTTAGTGTGTTTAGGCTCCGTCTCCGACCGAGAGCTGCACGGCCTGTAGCATCACCGATTTGAGGGCACGTGCCAGAACATTGATATTCACCACGGAATCAACCATTTCCTGGACCGCAGTGCCGCTGGGAAAATGCGCTGCCGCCTTCTTCGACTTGAGCACACAGGTCTTGAGGGCTTCGGAGAGATCGTTGGTGCAGTGCAGGATCTTCTCGCGCAGCGCCTCTTTCGAAATGTTGCGATGCACATTGTCGCCAATGGTGACCAGATTGTGTGCACTGACCACCACAAATTTGCCATAGGCAATGAAATACTTCGGCGGCTGATTCTTCTCCACCGTCTCGAGGAACGAATCGATGGCCTGCAGCAGATTGCCCATGTGCGTGGAGATCTGTTGGGCATAGTAGCGCACCAGCTTCTTATCCTTGTCGGTCATCTCTGGCGACTTGCAGGGCAACGTCACACTTGGCGTCGTGGGCGTTGTGGGCATGGTCGTGGCGGCGGCATTTGTCTCGGCAATCTTTAGCGCGCTATCGAACTGCGTCTTCATGCCAGCGGGAATGGCATCGCGTAGTGCCTGATTCTTCTTGGCTGCCGCATCCTTCGACTCAAAGGCCACATAGTCGTAATCCTCCAGCCACTCGGCACTGCTGCGACTGCCGCTGCTATCCCTGGCTCCGCCATTCTGACTCAGTTGCTCCGTGGTGGGCAGCTGACGCTTGAACAACAGCGAAGCATTGCCCTGTATAAAGCTGGTGGTGGAGCGCACATCCTCGGTGAGTGTCTGGGCACAGGCCATCAACTGATCGAGACTATCGGGCGGTCGACAGCCCTGCTTGTCATCACTGCGCGCCAGCTGCTCCACTGACCAACCGCCACCCGGAGCCGCATCCAGAGCCTCGGAGGTGTCGTGTATCAGTTTGTTGGCATCGCGCAAAGCACGGACCAAAGGACGCAGCTTCAGCGCTAGATTGCGATCCTCCGATCGCTGAGCATTTCCTAGCGCTCCCTCGCCAAACTCCGCGAGATCGTGGAGCGCGGTACGCAGACGCAGTGCATCCAGTTTCAGTTCCATTATATTCGGTTCAAGTTGAGCCCGTGTGCGCCAATGTGGCACCACATGGCTGAGCAGTCGGGTGATGGCCATCGTCGTCTGTGACTGCAGTTTTGCCAGCGTTTCCAGCGCCGAGTTCAGCTCCAGGGGCAGCTCTTTGGTCGCCGTCACCGGCATGGGCAGCGAACGTTGTTGCTGTTGCTGCTGCTCCTGTTCTAGAAGTGGGGGCAACGAGAAGTCATAGGTGCTGGCATGCGGACGCGGATGCGGACGCACTGGCAGCGGATTGCGACGCGGGATATCGTAGTCGGGCATGTTGGCCAGCGAGCTGCGATTCGAGCTGGAGAAGCTCAGCGAGAGGCTATCGCTGGTCAGCAGCGACGATGCTGAGCTGCTGGGCGTTAGCGTTGAATGCGGCTGCTGCTGTTGTTGTTGTTGCTGTTGCAGCAGGGGACGTGGCACATCGTAGGACTCCTCCTCGATGGACATGGAGGCGGCGACGCTCTTCAGTGAATCGAAGCGAGCACCCAACGCTGAGCCGGAGGTGGGAGTGCGCACAACTCGCGCGGTTCCGTCGTAGTTGAGTTGCACGGGCGTGGCTGGCTTGGGTATGTCGTAGGTCTCGAATTCGTTGCCAGCTCCGCTGCCGTTGGTGGGGGGTGCCCATCATGCCGAGGTTCTGATAGATGCTTTGGTTGCTGTAGATCTGTTGCGACTGCAATGTTTGCTGCGGGTGCGTTTGCGGGTGAGGTGAACGCGGTGTGCCCGTCAAGGAGCTGGGCGAACTGTTATAGATGTACACATCTCCGTGCCGCTGTGGCGTTATGACCTGCAACACAACAAGAAAGAGAGAAAGAAGTTTAGTTAGGACTACGCCTCGAATGTGCTTTTGTGTTTGTGTTTCGTTGTTGTTCCCCTGCTCCTTCCCCCCAGACTTTGCTGCCATATCGATTTTCTGTCCTTCGAGTTATGAATGAAAGTCCGACTGTGCGAGGACTTTCTTCAGCTCACCTGACTCAAGTCTCCCTATGGCTTGCTAACTCCCTGCAATTATCACATTTTGCTGTCAAAGTAATTGCACTATAAAAATTCCAATTCAAAAGAAAACTTTTGCTTTGCTGCTACTCAATGTGAAAATGTCGACTGAGTGAATCAGGCACACAATTTCCACGCTATTGCAGCTCGTAGTGAAATACTGGGAAATCGTCATGTGCAGCGCATGCGCATTGCGAGCGTGCGTTAAATACTGGGACTTTTTCGGTATTGCAGTTCAATGCCGTTCAGTGTCAAGGTAAAGGACCCTCAGGGAGCAAATACGAATGTGCACAGAGAGAAAATTGAAAATAATGTGTGTTATGGAAAACGAAATTCTCGATTAAAGCATGATATTCTTAACATTGAAAAATTTAGTTTCTTTTATAGTGAGCATCAATTTAAATCAATTTGATCAAATTTTCATCTTTTCCATTGATATTTATTTGCTATTAGAAATCGAATTTATTTTAAGAAATATTTATTCAATTTATGTATCTACATATTGTTATAAATCGTATCGATTTAAAGATGTAGGATATTTTTACAACTTTATTAATTATAATTTCGTATTTATGTAATTTTTATATTTTTTGTAGTCACTTATTTTCAATTGAATTTGCGTCTATCATAAAACATATTTTTGAACTCCTTTATTATAATTGTATAAACATTTTAAATTTTGTTTATCATTAAAATTTACATTTATTTCTATGCATTACATTATTAATATTCATTTTACATATTTATTTTATTTATACTCTGTGGTTATGGTTAAATATTGTTCTATATTTATATAAGTTTACATTTTTAGAGTCATTTATCATCTAAAATTCACACAAAGAATTTCAAAGTCTTAGCCCGCATTGAAATATAAATTTTCCCTCAGTGTAGTTACCGCAGTTAATACTCTCTGTAGACAAATTGGAAAACGATGCGGCATCAGGACAGCAGCTTAACAAATTTTCGATTAATTTGCAGGCATATGTGCATATGAAATATTATTACAGCATATGCCAAATCCATCAATAGACTGACGTCTCGTGCTACCCCCAAAAGGCGACTGCCACGCCCATTTCGCAGCGAATTGAATCGATTGCAAATGAGGCGGAACTGCAATGCAGCTATGAAGAATAGAGGAAGAGAGGAGAGACACAAAGGGCACACTTCAGGTAGGTCGGAGTGAAGTACCGCTATCGAGTCGCCTATTGAAGTGTCGTAACACGAGTCAACACGAGTTAGGCGAAATTGGACTATAGCAAGTCGATCCCTAAACAAAGAGTCCCGAGAGGCCATTCCTAAAACAGCTGCAAAACAAACACAGCAACTGCACTTAATGTTCATTATCTACTTGTATAATCGGAGCAGCTGAGCGGACGCAAAAAAAAAACTCAAAGGAGCAGCCGCAGGACACGGACTGGGCTTGGTCTGACTTCGATGCGAGTTGTCTTATTGTATGTATGTGGAACACAGCGGGAAGAAACTCAACTTCGACTTCAAGGAGGTCAAATTCATGCTGATTTCTTTCTTTCCTATCTGCAATTTTGCGTGACTTTTCTTTCACAATTTCCCAGGCTTGTCTGTGCTACTTTTCCTTAGCTGGTATTGCAAAAGAAATTGGGTTGGGCAACAAATCAGATGTATATATGTATATTTTTATGACACAATTGGGGCAAAACTTTTATGACCACACACCATATGCATTTGGGGTTGGGTCGAGAGTGAACTAGAGATGAGTAAGCAGCTCTGGCCGCCAGGGGGCGCTGTCACATAACAAATTGGCACACGTTATCTGTAAAAAGATTTTTCAGTCTTCTGTTTTGTGTCTTGCGGCCATTTTTAATTGCATTTTGATAGTTGAAAGTTGAAATTCTCAGCACGATCTTTCACTTTATTTCATTTCATTTCGTTTGCTTTATAAGTTTTATGCTACACGCCTTGAAGGAATGTTTTCTTTTCGAAAATCTTTTGAAATCTTTTTGTTGTATACACATTTTATGGTCGTGTTTAAATGCTGAGAACGGTAGCCGAACAAGATTTGTATCTGTGTTTTTTTTTGCAGCTCATTTGATGCATTTCAATGTTCCTCTCTCACACCTGCAACTGTGGGCAATATCTCGGGGAGTTCTTTGACAAAATTTCGGCATTTTCTCACGTACACACACAGAGAAGAGAGAAGACACAAAAAACATTTGTACACAAAATATGCAAATTGTTACAACGAAAAGTGGCAGTAGAAGAAAGATACAATTGTAGCTGAGGAGACATAGTTTAGGGTGTGGTAAAAGTGGCAAACTGAAATAGCCTCGAGCGTTGTCGAAGATTTAAATTGTGGCATCATGTTGCGAGAGAGAGAGAGAGATCTCAAGTGTTTTTCAATATTGGACGCTTAATTAACGGCTATTTGTGTGTGTGGCATCGAGAGTGGGTCATTAAGCAATGCATTGAAATTGAACAGCACCGCTAATCCCTAGGATTGCCACTTGTGACCTTGCCATATCCAGGCATTAACCATATACAATAAATGTTGCTTTTGTGGCATGAGAAATTCGAATCCGCATTGCTTGCGATTCGCATTTTGGTCATCTTGAAGAAGTTGTAGCTCTTTCTTCATAATAATAAGTTGAGTTTTGGTCATGCACAAATCTCAGCAGAACCAAAGATGCCACAGATGGAACAACAGCAACAACAACATTGAAGAGTTATTGTTGTCGCATTTGCTTCTGATGGCATTTTTGACCATTTTTTGGTCATTGAAATAAAAATGACATGTTTTCCTCACACAAAACTCGACAAACTCTTTTTGGAAATGCTCCAGCAAACAACAAGCCAAGCAAAGTCCACAAGCCACATTGCCATAAATCTTCATGGTTTGGGATTGCAACTGCAGCTGCTGCTCACCTGACTTGCGACTCCAACTCCGACGCGGACACAAACGAATCCGAATCCGAATGCGACGACGAACGCAACTTTATGGGCAGTGCGTGACCGCTGTGTTGGATGTGTTTGTTGTGTTCGCTGCGACTTAATGTGGGCTCAAGGAACTTGAAATTGTCACAATCTTGCCTGCGCCAACTTGCCTAACGGTGTGGCAGACAAACTTGCCACAGCTCTGCAGCTCTGCAGCACTGTTGCAGCTTTTGATACAAAGTCTCAAGTCTCTAGCACAGTCCATTGGGATTTATTTTTGGTCAGGCCGACAATGAGACGTAAATATTTATGTGGTTTTTATACCCAGCACACTAACAATTAGCAGAGGTTGTTGAGCTATAACAAAAGAGTTGCTCAGAGGTATTCAGAAATAATATTTCGATAATAATGAAATATTCAATCCATTATAAGAATAATGAAGTCACCTTTCAGTACCTTATTACTACGAAATATGTGATATCATTGAAATCTCTATTTATGTATATATTTATAAAGAAATAAAATAGTTTACAAAGAACTTTATTGATATTTAAAAAATACTATTTGAATCATTTACAGCTTTTAAATAATAAAATATTCCTATTTATATTTTCATAACCCTTATACATATATATACTTTCTCTTTCTTACATCCCTTTCCTTAGTGTTCATTTAATATTATGCGATATATACTCAAAGTGCATCAGAAGCATTTTTATCGTTTGATATAATTCTCTCAGCTTTAAGTCTTTGCAATGAATAATTTAATCGTACAATGGGCCAACGCATTCGAATATTTCAACTGATAGTTAGCAGGTGTAAACACAGCTTTTTAGTTGAATATCTCACGTATTTGATAGCTGTCAAAAAATCGTAAATATTTTGCTTTATTTTTATTAAAGATTTTTATAAACTTTCTTGACTAAGTACAAAAGAAGATCAAAAGTAGTAGAGTGATTTAAATTGTACGAATTTGCTAATGAAATATGAAATGTATGTATCAAAGATTGTTATAGCAAAATGCTTGAAATGTTGTTAATAATAAATATTTCATATGTATCATTTATATGATGATTCTACAATTCAAAAATTATCATAATAAGATCAATAACAATTTGTCAGCTATTTAATTTATATGAAGCTTAATTTAATCAATGCTTAGTAAGGAAAACATCTTGAGTGCATTTTCACTCTTTGTCTTCAATCTGCATTCATTTTCTTAAAGTTATCTTAAACACTTCAGCGTATTTAAGCTTCGACTCTTGGGTGCGTTGCAAGCTTATCTGACATGGTTTTGCTAGCATGTGGGGAACGTGGAACGTGGGCTGGCATCTCGTCAGACACTTGCAGCACTTGGGCAGCCCAAGCAAGCATAGAGATTGAGTAAGTTGCATAAGACTTTGTTCAGGCCATTTCCGTTCTCAATTAAGTTTTTTTTTTTTGGGGGGAATGCAGTTGATACTATGCCACATAAAATGTGCGATATGTCAGACGGCTCAATGGATCACAACCTTTAATATTTGTTTTGTGGCTGCCACTTGAAAAACACAAAAATACTTGTTTCCACCTGTTTTGTTGGCCAAGATTCGATTTGTGGTTCCTTTGGCCTGGTTGGATGGGAATTCTCAACGCACAAAACACACATTTTTTTGACACTTTCGAGTGGACTTTTCAAATGCGTGTTTTTGAGGTCGACTTGCGTGTGATTTTCCTCGATGTAGACTCGAATCAATAAAAGTTTATTTTTTAACGGCCAGACGGAGACAGCGTCAAATGAACAAAAGCGGCATTTAATTTTTTACAGCTACCACTTCACGATGTTGTCCCCCTTCCCCCGCTGAGTGATCATAGAGCTGGTTGAGCTTTATGGCCAGCGGTGCATTTCGCTGTTGTGGAAATGTCGAGGTCTCGTCTCCATAGAAAGGTTTCTCTCTTTACGACGCAATCTTCACAACTGCCAGTGGCAAGCAATCCGTTGCAATTTGCAGTTGCAGTCAAGAAATCAAATGGCATGAAAAGCAGAGAGAGAGAGAGGAGGAGTCGAGAGGAGGAGGAGTTGTGGACGATTGTTTATCCGCTGGCGCAGCGTTTATTTGAATTTGAATTTATGGTTTCACTTGCCCCCACGAAAAAGAGATTGATAGCTGCCGATAGTGCGAGGAAATGTTTACGACTTTGTAATTTGGAGTTTATTTTATTTGATTTGCCACAAGTGCGAAGGAAAGCGAAAGCCACAAATCGAATCGAGGAGAGCGGTGAGTGGTGAGCGGAGGGAGAGGGGAAAGGGTTCAAAGTTCAACCTGCCTCGATTGCATGTGGTGCTAATGATAATGAACAATTAGGATCGCATTATGAATGCGCTTATGCAATGTTGGAGGAGTGTACAACGATTGCTCAATAAAAAACATAAAATTGAAAGGCGATTGGAGAGCAAAAGATCACAGTTTATGTTAAATAACCTGAAGAGTTCCCATTCCCATTCGAAAATTTAAAATTTCCATTCGCCTCACTCGGTTGTTTCCTTAACTTGGTGTCAGCTGTCTGCCAAGTGCAAATGATTCGTTTCCTTTAATTATTGGCAACGATTTCCAGCAAATGCAAATAAAACGCATGTCCAGCTGACAAATTGGCCAAATTACGAGCCATATGCAAAAGACAAGTTGCACTCGATGCAAAAAGGAAACTCGTTGGACATGCCAGCTGGCATCGCATGGCATGGCATAGCAAAGATGCTGCACTGCATCTTGAAATCGAGACGAGTTGAATCGCAGTTGAAGTTGCAGTTGGGTTGGGGGGCTTATTAATTGCACAATTACGACACGCAATTGACGTGCAGAGTGAACGATGGCCGGGCATAATGATGGAAAACCAAAAACGCGTCGAGAAATTACTTTCTTTCACTTTCCCGACGGATATCATAATTCAAAAATGCAGTAGCTCTGTCGACCCCAAGTCGAGTGAGCCAAAAATAAATAAGCCAGACGAATGCAAAAATTGGCCAACGAAAAAAAAAACAGGGACAACAAAATTTGCAATCAAGTTGGTGGCAAGTGTGATCGACTTGGAAATACCTGACAGATATTTGGAGAGAAGACAATAGTTTAGCAAACCAATTTGTTGATTACATTATTCACAATTTGAGCATAACTTTAATATTGAATTGAAAATATTTGCTTTGTCTTTCTTTCTTTCAATGATTATAAAAAAGACAATTTAAAATATTTGCATAATATCTGTATTTCATTCTTTGATATCAGAATTAAAAAAAAAAGACTTAATCAGTTTCGCACCCTAGTATTATATATTTATTTTCATATTTTAGTATTTTTGATCAGTTAGCTAGTATTCAGTCGTATATAGCATAAATTCTAAGCACAACATTTTAAAATGTTTATAGCTTTTAAATCAAATCAAATCATCTAAATTTACCCATGTCTATTGTTAAAACATAACAAAAGTTTTCAAAACATATAGAGATCTTCTAAAAATTGATAGCTCTTATATACATATATGTATATTTTTAATATACTGTGTTGAGTTGAATTACAGATGGACAGACAGTTGACACCTAAATGAAATACCCTTCAACACGTTGTCGGGTATTAAAGTGAAGCAACTGAACTGAAATGAAATCAATTAAGAGCAGCCTGAAGGGGCGTAGAAAAAGAAAGGAGAAGTAACAGGATGAAGACGACGATGACGAAGGCGAGGCGGGGGGAAATTGCCATCAAGTAAATGCAGACGAAGCGTGAAATTAACAAAATGCTAAAATAAATTATAGTATTGTAGTTGAACTGAAGTAAAACCCACCTTGTTGGGCGATACATGCCACGATCTGCGTGCCCCGCGGCCCTGACAGGAATTCGAGCTGCTCTGGCTCGACGATGTGGAGGATGTGTCGGCATTGTTGTGGTGACCAGCTCCCGTGCTCGCACTGATGATGGAACCATTCTCATAGATCTCCGCCGAGCAGATGGAACTGTTCAATGTCGCTGTGCTCGCTGCCAGCGATGGAATCGGTGAACTCGCCGGCGATGGCGAGAAGCAGCCCGAATCGTAAGAGTTCAAGATGCGTAACCGGTTGCCCGGACAAAGACCCTGCAAAATATAACACAGAAATATATTTAGTTATTAGTAAGGAATGCAAAAAGTAATACAAAGCAAGGGAGAAAGCAAAACAGCGCGGTATTGTTCTTAAAATATACCAAATTAATACACCACAAAATATTAAAATACACCAAGGGCTGTAATTGGTATATTCATATGGTACTATGTATATTCAATATATACCAAAGAGTACAAAACATACCATATTGTCAGTCAAAGCAACTAAGATCCGTAGTAAGTGGGCGAATTTTCTCATACAAAATTATTTCTTTAATAACTTCGACAATTTTCATCTGAACGCATCCACATTTTTAGGAATCATAAAGACTTAAGTTATTGTTACGGGAGGGAAGAGGGCGTGGCAAAAATTTAAAACGAATTTTATGTGTATGCAAACGCAAGTGCTGTCAAAAAATTATATCTCTATCACTTATAGTCTCTGACATCTAGGTGTTTATACGGACGGACGGACAGACTGACAGACATTGCTATATCGTCTCGACTGTTGACCCTGATCAAAAATATATAAACTTTATAGGGTCAGAGACGCCTCCTTCTGAGTGTTACAAGCATTTTCTACATTTTCCATGAGTAGGGGGTATAAATAAATAATAAAATATGTTATTTAGTCATTGGAAATAATAAAAAAATTCATAAATAAATAAATAATAGTCAGAGCATGTGATATTTTCGATTGGGAATTCATGGCTGTGTCACTCATTGAGCTCAATTGATTTTGATTGTCTTTTAATTAACTCAATGTGTACTGCATTCTTAATAAGAAAACAAAATCTATAGCAAAAACCACACACACATAATAAATTGCAATTTTTTAATTGTCTGTCAGTTTGTTTCATTGAATGCCATCTATCAATGTGCAGTTCTTTCAGATCTCTCGTTTCGACTTTGATATAAACGAAATGTTCCCATTTATTTTTCTTATGCTGACTTCAAAGTGGCAGGAAAAAAATGTTGTCAACATGTGTTGCCGTGTTTTGCTGCCCATTTTAATTTTATTTTAGCCATAGGCATTAATACTCTTTTTTTTTGCATTTTTTTGTTAGCGGGTGCCGAACAATTTATGTTACAATTTTTGTGTTGTACTTTTTGCTGTTTAATATTTATGAACGAAACACCAACAAAAAAAAAATAATAATGTTGCTGTTGTCGCCAGTCAATTGGTTGTTTTTGGGTTAATTGTTTCCATTAAAAAGTGCGGCTACTTTTTAATTAACGGCAATTGGCCGACATAGTATGTAGTATCTGTATCTCAATCCAATGTATCTCTTTGCGTCTGCGTGTATCTGTGTGGCATCTATGGCGATTTTGATTTCCATTTTGATACGTGTTTTGACACCAGCAGAAACCATTCATTCGACCGCCTCGCCACATGAGTTGAGTGCACGGCATTCATGAGTGTTCGTAGTGAGTGCTCAGTCTCTCTAGCCAATTGAGTTGTTAATTAAAAATATGTTCGCTGGTGTTTGCAATTTTCGTTGTTGCGCAACTAGGCGACGTGCAAAGATATCTTTTGCGAACTTGGCCGTTAATCAGTTTTTAATTTGGCCAACGGGTGTGTTTTATTTCTTAACTCGCTCAGCTTTTTTTTAGAGGGGTGTAGTTCTCTAGCGTCTATCATCTAATCGAAGCGCCATTTCAAGGCTGCCTTGCGGCAAACTTTGAGATCATTAAGAGATTCGAGATTAATGTCCGTATACAATAGCGCAAATTATGTTGAACCATTCGAAACAAAGAGCATGAAATTCTATGAGAGTAGTGCAAGAGAAGAGAGAGGAAATAGAAACCTAAACAATGGGAAAGCTTGAAGAAAGTAGAGTACACAAAAGAAGGAGTCGAAAGAGATGAATGGCAGACAATTTGATTGGGTAAGAAGATATCTTCTGTTTTTGGGGAGAGTTGAAGAGAAATCTAATATAAATGTGGTATTGAAAGAAGGAAATTGGTTAAAGTAGTTAAATCGTTGAATGGATTTAGAGACAAATAAATGAAGAGAAAGGTAGAAAATTGAATGGTTTAAAGAGCGAACTATAAATTTATAAAGAAATAGTTTAATAAACAACCGGCGAGAAAATGTATAAATAAACTGATTGGTGTAGAGGGACAGCTTATAGAATTAAAGATATCATATGAATTCGCAGATCAGCAAATAATAAATGCTTCTGATATACTTTAATATTATATTATAGCAATTTATGAAAGGAAATTTGTTAGAATTTGCATGAATGTATTTGGAGTTATATTAATAACATTTAATAGTACTAAAATCGATCTAAGATATCGCAGATCAACAAGTAATGAAACCATTTCATACGAGATATAGCAGAATTTTGCAATGCTTCTGAATATCTCAAACTTAATAGAAGTTTAAGAAGGGAAATTTGTTAAAATTTGCACGAATGGATTTGGTGATACATAAATAACAATAGTGTGAAAATCGATTTATAAGTATATGTCCAAAAATAAATTACTGTTAGATAAACAGATTGACAGATAATCAAATCAAGTTAGACAGACAAATTGATAGATAACAGTCTATTGTTGAGTTAAAGCAAACATTTGCACTCAGACAAATTAATATTGTGACCGATATACATAAAAATAAATAGTTTTGCAATGTTTCTGGTATTCCCAATTTGAATAACATCTTTCATGTTGAGAACCCCAATTTGTATGCACTTAGCGGGCGATTTCAATGGTCGATTCCTCAATTATATGAAACATTTTTATAAGCTGTGAACACACATTTCATTTCATTTCACTTTGTGTGCAATCAAACTAACAACTTCGACCTCTTTCCGCTTTTCACTTTCCGTTTTTTTTTTTTATTATATTTTTATACTTTTTTCACACCCCAATGCACCCCCTCGGGGGATAGAAGGAAATGGACATAGACCAGTTGGCAGTTGGCAGTTGAGCATGTCCGAAATGATGTTGCATGCCACCTCCCCCAACTCTTTTGAATGCATTGGTAATCGCTCGTAATGCGCGAGCAGCGGCATTATGTGGATTATTATTATTACAGCTGCAGACACAATCAAATGTGGCAAATGTGAAATTTATATGCAACATGCGCCCCGCATCGAGCGTACAACGGGTGGCAGCCACGTGCCACATTATTATGATGATGAAGAAGTCAACGATGATGATGATGATGAATCATGACTATAACGAGACTTTTTGTGTGGGACTGCATTACACAATTAAATTACAAATTCAATACAAAGTGCTACACTAAATGAATTCCATTAAAGTTTGCCAAGAACTTTAAGTAAATACCACAAAACTTGCTAAGGCGTTGCTCTTTAGAGTTTAATGGCTCTTGAGAGACGCCTTTCGCGAAACTCAGGTAAAATAAAAGAAGCCAACTCACCTGTTGGTTGCGCAGTGAGCAAAGCCACCAGCCCTCGATGCCTTCGGTGTCCTGTTCGATGACTGTGAGAATGTCGCCCTTTTTGAAGGGCAGCTCGTCTTGTGTATCCGCATAATTATCATAAATGGCCTTTGCATAAAGTTTCTGTAAATAAATCAAAAGACGAAGCAACAATTAACATTTGAAAGACACGAAAAAAATGCGCAAAAGTTTTCAGTTTCAGTTTTCAGTTTTGCAGTTATCAAAATAAAGCAATTCGGCAAAAGTTCTGGGCATATAATGAACTGCATGCGATATATTTAAGCCAGCCAGACAGACTTCTAAGAAGCCGCAGCAGCAACAGCAACACTCCAATTTCAATGGAATTTCAAAGACGTGAAGAGTTCTTGACCAGCAAACTCTTAACGCAACGACCCCGACTTTGACTTGAACTGGAGCCAAGTCAAAGCCAAAAACCGAAGACAAAACTAAAACCAAAACATCATTCAAAAGAACTCGTCTGTGTTTTTTTTCGGGGTTTTTCTTCAGGTAGCGCAGGCAAAAATATATGCGCGTATTTCTCTCTTTAAATTTATTTATTTTTTTTTGTTTTCTTTTTTTTGCGTTTTTTCGAACAACAACAAAATTGCACAAATTGCAAAAAGACTGAAAAACAAAGCGAGCTCTGTTCTTTTTTTTTTGGTTTTTTCTTCATACTTATCTTTTCCATATTGTGTTGTTTTTAGCTCATGCAGCGCGCTTCATTAGTTTACCTGGAATTTCAGGTCAAACTTTTGCGTTGTTAGAGCTCAACCACAACAATAACAACTGTGGAAGTGAGCAGAGAAACACATTGAACTCTAAGAGAGCGTAAAGTAATTGTTATTACTTTTAATTGTTTTATTCAATACTAACTTGGAGGTACTTTAAAAGGGTTTTTTTTGAAGCTTAATTAAGCTACGCATTGTTATCGACGCAGTGTCATAATCATCAACTACTTTCTTTTCGAATTGTTTCTAATCAACTGCACACGACTGTGAGGTGTGCATTGTATGTAGAAGTTAACTCGCTTTGCTTGTTGTGGTGGGCAAAGGTTTCCTCAATGAATGAATGAGAGGAGTGAGGGGGCACCCTTCTCCGATCCTCCAACTCTGATTCCGACTCGGGTTAAGCGTGTTGCTTTTAATTTCGCCACCGCATCGAACAAAAATCCCAAAACGAACGTTTTGAACTCAACCCAAAGCCGACACCATTCAAGTTGTCGTTGTTGTTGTTGTTGTTGTTGCGGTTGTCGTTGCCGTGACTGCCTCTGACTTTGGTAGTTGGGGGTAGCGTAGTTGTTCAAGCTGCCCTCGATTTCCATACTCCGCTCCTGTCGCATTTAATACGAGTGAGCGAACGGGACAGACAGACAGACAGACAGAAAGAGACATTGTATGCGACGAGTACTGCTTAGCGATTACAATATCGCGCGATGAATCGACGTTGAACTTTCAACTCGGAATTGAAACCCGTTTCAACAGCAACCAAAGGTAGGAGGCATTGTGAGTGAGTGCTGCGGTTTTCTGTTGTATTCTACTTTTTCAATTTGGAAAGCTGAAATGTCGTTCACAAAATGTCAAACCGAAGAAAATGAGCGCACTTGAAGTTCATGTGTTCAATGCAACGTTGCCTGTTGCCTGCTGCCAATGACACTTCTTCCTCTAGCACTTGAACATTGCGTTGTTCAAACAATTCCGACTCGAATTTGACTCTATGTTTGTTTGTTTGGTAATTTGCCTACGTCAGATGAAATTGCTCTCTTACTGCCAGGGTTGTCATGTGCTTCTCTGTGCATTTGCTTTCTTCGCTTCAAACGGCATTTTTTAACATGACGCTAATTGAACAGGCAAATATTTGAACATCACATTGAAGTCGCATTTGGAGTTTGTTTTTTTCGGTTTTACGAAGTTCCGTTTGGCGTCTCAAGTTTCCAGTCAAGCCAAGCAAATAAAAATAAAACGAAAAAAAAATCAAATATCGTTGGATTTTTGTTTGTTGTTTGTTTGAGCGACTTTAATTGGTTTGTTTAGCGCATTTTTCTTGACGCTATACAATACTGTCAATATAGAAAACCCATTGTGTGCAAACGGAACTAGTTCTTGGCTCAGAGCAGCGAAAGTTTTCGATACTCAAAAGTATTGAAAATACTCTTTCCCTCTCTCTCTCTTTTTTTTTGGGCGACTTTTAAAGGCGCTTTACAAATTGCATTTGCAAATTATGCCGCAATAAATCAGCTGGAAATCGACCACAAAATTGAATAAAACTAATTTCTGGCTTTGGGGCAAAAGCATTTTGTGCATGTGAGTTTCCTTTCATTTGGCATAAAGTGAAAGAGCCTTGGCAATTTATTGTTTCTTTAAAATTGTGGCACGTATGACCAGCAACAACAACTACATTAATAGCGACTACAATGAGCATAGTTATAAGACCGATTTCGAGTTCCACATAACAACCGAAATCTTTATTTCTTAACTACTTTGGAAAGGTTATTCACCAGCGGTCATAAAAGTACACACAGACAGAGCTTTATAGAAAGCCAAAAAAATAAAGTGGAAGTTGAACTTAAGTGAAGTCAAGCCTAAACATTAAAAAAACCCCATCACACATGTTGTCCATACTGTTAGATTACTTTATTCTTTTTGCAATCTTTTTTTGAACAAATACATCCTATCCTGAAGACCATAAATAACAGATCTCGAAGCATACAGAACAACAGAAGCAGCCGCGGGGCGACAACGATGTCTTAATGAGCACTCAAAACTCAAATAAAATTCGCAATAAGCGGGAGTGGAAAGAAACTTTTGTCAAAATTTTGCTCAAGATCTGATGAGCTTAAAGTCCGTCTCTCAACATGACAATTTGACTTTGAGAAGAGCCCATTAACCGCATTAAGCGTAACACAAGAAATGACAGACAAGTAAATAATAAAATAAATAAAAATAATTGTATACTCAAGTTAACGGTAATGTGTACAAATTATATAGCAAAAGCGCTTCTCAATGACAACGGTCTCTGATAACCCGCAGTTCCACAACTGATAACTATAAATACTATATATTATATACATTTTTTCTTTTTTTTTTGAATTGGCTTCTGTCATTGCGTGACTGATAAACCTTTGGAGGTATTTTGCGATTTCTTTTATGATTTCTTTTTGCTGGCCTTTAATTAATCCAATTTGCTACAAAATCGATGGAGGAGCGTCAACTTGATTTGTTTTCAACGTCTTTTTAACTTTTTTTAGCTTCATTAGCAAAACAACTGAGATACCAGAAATACATTTTTCTGTGACTAGTCGCAATTTATTTAGGAACTGCAAAATGCGTCATTTTTGTGGGGAACTTTTTGGCATTTGACATTGAGGAGGAGACTTTGTTGGCGGATTAAGAAGGTAAAGTAAAAGATGAAAAAGGTTTTCGCATATGGTAAATATTTGTGCTATATAAAGTCGGGTATTTACTGTATTTAGCCCACTTGTCTTCGCCACGCCATATGTCGCAAAAGTTGAACTGGTTTGTTTCATTTTTTTTTTGCGCTTTGTTGACTGCAAAAATAAAATAAAATAAAAATGTATACAACAGCGCGCTGTTGTTGACAGTGTCGGCCTTTTCGGCACATTTCGTCAAGCCGTGTGCAAAAATGTGACAATAAAACTTTAAAGCAGGCCAACTCAACCGAAAGATTGCCCCCCAAGAAACACGTTCCGAGCACACATACCGAATATACTCGTACATACTCGAAAGATCAGTTAACCCAGCAAAAGTCAGTTTAACTTGACAGTTAAATGCGTTGACAAGTGCGCAAAATCGAAAATCAAAATTCAGTTGCTCACTGAACTGATCTATATAGATACTCGAGTACCCGATTCGTATTCATGAGTGCATGAACATGATGCAACTGCACCCACCCACACATAACAACAACAACAATGAGCAGTATTTACAAGTGTCTGGTTGATCCATCAACGTTAATCCATTTGACTCCGAGAGCAATCAGTTGTGGCATGCCACAGGAATGTTTGCTTAATCCACACAAAAGCCTTTTACTACTCTATATATATCGCTAGCACTGCTATTTCAAAGTTCACAGCTGTATATAGATTTTATTAAGAAGGGGTCGAGCACTGCGCTCAATTGGACTAATCAGCTAAATACTTGGATTTGCAACAAAAAGCAGAATACTTATAGTTCAAAGAACAACTAAAAGTCAACAAAAGGGATTTGAACAAAAATACTGCCAAGATTAAAACGAAATCGTAAAAAATTAAATTTAATCTTTGAAATAATAAATACGAAAAAGATGTTGAAAGCAACCACAAAAATACGTCTAAAGTTATGAAATGTTTTATCTATGCGTTGTTGTTCGACTTTACTTCAGTTTGACTATGGAAATTGATTAACTTGAGTTTATTTTTGGTCGTCGCGACGATTTCGATTTTCGATGCTTGATGGATCGCTTTGCCAGCCAGCCAGCACTTTCATCTGTCAATGTCGTCGTCGGGGCCCAACTTACTTGATATTGGCCCATTAGGTAAGTCTGGAATGAATAGTACTCTATACGCTATATATTACGTTTAATAGTCCACGTGTGCTGAAAATAAATTTACTATGAAATTGCACCAGACGTAGACGTTGGCTAATTTCATATTCTAAGGGCCAAGTTTCAGTCCTCAAATGAGTCACAAAGCAGTGTAAATTGAATAATTTCCGTGCTGCGAAATTATTGCTAAATTAACTGTTGACTTGCTATATTAAAGAACAAACAAAACGGTTTCAACAAAAGTATTCGTCGACCTTCGCAAATAAATGCAAGTATCTAAATGTATTTTTCAAGTGAAACACGCAATAAAAAAAAACACACATTGTTCAATTCCCGCAGCCCGCAGAATTTCAGACCCCAAAAACCACTCTCAGACTTCGTGAATCAACCGAAAAAAACAACAACAAAAAATAAAAGCAAAATCAATTTAAGAGCGCGGTCTGTAAAGTTTCGCGTTTTTAATGTGGAAACAACAAAAATCATTAAAATATCAGACTCTGTTTATTATGAATTTTGTTTTCGATTATCGCACAAGTTGCATTTTGCCTGTGCTGTGACAAAAGAAGCTCAAGAATTGCTAGAAACAGAAACAGAAAATAACCATAAAAAAAGCAAACATTTTTCGAGCCGATCAATCATTTGATAAACAAACATGTACAAGCTATAAATTATAATAATAATAATAATAAAAGATTCAAACCTCCAGAGGCTAAGCAATGTTCCAGCGAAAAGAAAAAAAAAATATTGTTGCAAATGGCCCCAAGGCAAATGCAGAGGGGAATTGAGAAACCACAGACATAAAAAATTATCAAGTCCAAGAGATGCGAGAAGAAAAGACAGCCCATAAAATATGCATAAAACAAGCAAACAAATTAAAAACCCATAGACTGAGGGCATTTGTTAAACATTTGTTTGCATAAATTAAGAGTCTGTCTTCAAGTCAAACTCCTCCCCAACATTTTGGAGTCTTCCCTCGCTTATCTATACTCGTAAGTGCTGTTAAAATTCTTTCGAAATTCAACCAATTTTCAGCTCTGCATCTACGTCACAAAAAGCAGTTCAATAGTTTTTTTGTGGACTGTGGAATACCCCGGATGTGAACGTGACTCATGCCGCATTACAAAATAATTGAGAGTGAGGCATCAAATTGTTGCTAGCCTGGCCCGAAGAAAACATCAACAAACCAGTTACCAGTTTCTCTCTAAGCCGAAGATCGTCTTTTCGGTCCAGCACCTAACGCATGGATGGCTTACTGTCAGCCTCTCTGCACCCACGTGAAGCTAGCTAGGGCCTTGAACTCGGGGCAACGCTTGGCGCATCCATGGAAAGTACCTAAGCGACACTTTTTAATGTTCATTAGGCGTCTGCTGATAGTTTACATTTGTGCTCAGCCAAAGTCTACAGTGAAGCCTGCCCACGCGAATGTCAACTGAACAAGCGGTTAATGAATGAAAGTGAACGGATAAACAGTTGAGCTGCTTAAGGGGCGATTAAGCTCTGAAAGAGTATTCTAAATGTACCTTATAACACAGAGCATTTCCTGCTTAGGTTTAAAGGATAGCCGACAGCTTAATTTTGGGTAAGCTGGATCAACTGTTAATGCAAAGAATATACATATGTATTTCCCTTCCACGCTTTGAGTAACCTAATAGACTCTTTATACTTTTTAAGGTGATTGGTCTTATGACTAACTTAATATATAAAGTCCTTCAATGAGAGCTTTAAAAATACAGGTAAATTTGATATTTATATTTTGTGTTCTTCTCAGCCTAATTTACTTTTGTCTGTTACGCAAACTTTGAGAAACCTAATAGACTCTTTATACTTTTTAAAGTTTTTAGTCTTAAGACTAACTAAAGTACATAAAGTACCTTATACATGTTTTTAAGACACACATAAGTTTGTTAGTAATATTTTATATTCCTCTCAATATAAATGTCTGCTGCATGTTACCCAATCTTTGAGAAACCTAATAGACTCTATATACTTTTTGAAGTTTATAGTCTTAAGGTTAACTCTATGTATTAAACTCTATCAATTTTAAAGTCCACAGTGCAATCATGATAACATGTATCAAGTCCTTTTATTAAAGCCCTTGGTCTTAAAACTTAGGTCATTTAACTACCTACATTTATTACTTCCCTAAGACTAATGCTCTTCTGCACACTTTGAGAAGTCGAATAGACTCAAAGTGTTTTTTTATGATTTCCCTGGACCCTGTGCAGTTGTCAGTCTTAATCTCCGACAATATTTTACAGATCAGTTAAAGAATATTTCTAAGCACATGCGATCTCTTAGCTCACGCTCTCTTTTTAGTGACCTCTGCTCTTCGTGTTGGTCTTAGGCAATATATCACAGGTGAGTAACTGATTTCCTGATGCCATGATTGGCGGCACTTCAATCTCAGTTAATGGCACTCTAAATCTCTTGTTCGCATACCGAAGACATGAGTCACAACCGACTGAAATATGCCTCGTGGCAGTTGCAGTAGCCGGACAGCTGTGGCTAAGTGTAAATGGGTCTCATTAGTTGCCGCTGGAGGCGTGCAAAATCACTGCAAATCGATGGACTACCTTACTTATCTCTCTCTCTATATAGAGGTACAAGTCATATAAGTTTTATTACTCAGCCAGCGAACTTGTTATCTGAACGAGAACGAGAGAACGAGAACGAGAAGACTGCAACACGCCCCTTCAAGTAATTGTTCTTATTGTTGTTGTTGTTGCTTGTGTTGTTGCCATAACACATTTCCGGTGCTGACCATAAAAAATTGTGCTGTGCCAGTAAAAATGTGGTGCAAAATTATCGTACTGCAGTCAATTTGCAATTGTTTATTTATTTGTAAGCATTTCCCACTCCCCATTCTCATTCCCATTTCTCAACTGTTGTATCTGTGCCCTTCGCTGATGTAATTACAACTCAATGTCGCACCTGGGGAGCGTCTGGGTCTATGACTTATTGCACTCTTAGGGGCGGGGACGATGTCGGAGACGGGGCGATGGCCACTCGAAAAAGGTGTTTGCCTAATTAGCATTGCGAGCAGTGCAAACTGTTTTGCATTTCGCCGAGACTGATGAATCAACTAAAGCTCAACTCAAACTTGGTGTTGTCCTGCTTTGAGTGTGTGCTGCGTGTTGATGCAACGTGACATGATGTAGTTGCATTCATTTTTCATAAATGCAGCACGTAGTACTTTAGAAACATGGCAAACAACCGCAGCAACATTGACAGACATGAACATGCAGCGTTTGTATCTGACAGATACACCACAACAACAACAATAACTACAACAATAACAAGCAGAAAGAGGCACAACAATGACCGCAGCTCTCGACTGTTGCTGATAAGACAAAGCGCTAGAAACAAATGCTAACAAAACCATCAAGTAGCAAAGTTCGCGTGCATGCAATTTATTATTGTTGTTGTTGCCATGTTTACATGCAGAAAGTGTGTAAAATGCCAAAAGGGGCCAAGCCATGTCTGCTTGGACTGTTTATCACAGTCCTCTTATCAGCAGGCGCATTTGTCTTCGCGCGAAAGTGCAGCATAAGCAAAAGGCCGACAGAGAGAAAGAGAGACAGAAGAGAAGAGAAGAGTTAACAGGTGTCTTACTCACTGGCCATGTTTACTTGTTATCGCCCAAGTGCATAATTTCACATAGAGCTCCTCGTAAGCCAACATTTTATTGACATGTTTACTGAGCACTCATTGCAAAAAAAAGGGGGAAAAAAGAAGAAATATTGACGCACAAAAATAAAAATTGAAACCTTAATTACTGTAGCGAAAAAGTCTTAATTGCGTACGAAAAGCACCTGACTTTGCTGCCGCTTAGATAACAGAAAACAAACTGTAGGTACTCATTGTTCAGCGGTGCAAATAGCAACTAGATAAAAATATAAAAATGCCTTTTGCTATAAAAAACAAGTGAAGCCAAAAGCTAAGCGAAAGTCTTGCCGCAACTTTCACAAAAAACACACACGTTAGGCCGGAAAAGTCAGATGACTTAACCGATTACGACACAGAATCTTAACTCAAGCGCTGCAAATATTATATTTCACAAGTCTGACACAAGTTCAACAATTAAAACAAGTAAGAAAGCTACAATCAGGTGTGATCGACTGTAAGATACCCGCTAACTATTTTCAATAAAAACAGTGCGGTATTTTTCTAGAAATATACCAAATGAATATTCTGAAAAAAATACTAAGACATGCCGAAAGATATATTACTATTACATTTAAAATATGCGATTGAGTGCTAAAGACATACTATTCGGTATATATATTATATACTGTTTCATTTAAAATATACCATAGGCTTCAAAATAAACCAAAACATATAATAGTTGGTATATTTATATACTATATATTAATTAATATATTTATATAGTATATTATTACGTTTAAAATATACTATATACTTCAAAATATATACTATTTGGTATATTTATATACTATTACATTCAAAATATACCGCATAGTTCAGAGTATATACGTTTCGGTATATTTATATACTATTACGTTAAAAGTATATTATATACTTCAAAATATATACTATTTGGTATAATTATATACTATTACATTCAAAATATACCATAGACATAACTATATTCTCAATCAAAGCAGCTGCAGAAACCGTTTTTTTGAAGCCACAAACTTATAATACCTTTCTGCCCTTTGTCCAACAAGTAAAATAACACTTAAGTTTGCAACCATTAAAAATAGTTGCATTACCCAAAGCGCTTTTGAAACAATTTCAATTTAACATATGAACTCGTTGCCGTAAATCAAGCAAGTCTAACAAAATTGTTTTTCAACATCAACAAGACGTCAACGACAGAGCGCAGAAGGATAAATAATATTGATAACATGTCATATATATTCATCAATTGATCAATATGCTTGCGGCTGACGATGTTGCTTTCAACGCCACAGCGTTCAATCAATTTCAATTGTGGCAAAGGCAAAGGCAAAGACGAAGGCAAAGTTTCTGTTAATTTTCCAAATTGAAAACGCTGTCGCCGCTCGCGCACATTAATTCTAATCAATTTTCCCGGCACTTGGCACTAAAAAATAAGTGCCCAATCACCAAAACCAAAGAAGAAGTAGTAGTGGAAGAATTCGAGACGTCGCATCGTCCCTTTGGCCATGGGGCGCCACTTAATCAAGAGCGTTGTTCCCAGGGGACGGATAAAGGTCTCGATATCAGCAGACAGGACTTTCACTCTCTGTCAGAGAGCGAAGCGAAGAACGAGAGAGACCTCCTCAGACATTGCTCGTAATTAATATTAAAGACTGATTTTTTGGGGGATAGAATCTAGCTACTTGGGTTTTCGTTTACAATTTATGGCTCGGGATACGCTCAATTAAGTGCGATTAGATTTTGAGTAGCTGAGGCGAAAGCAAAGCGGCATTGATAAGGCCAGCCATGGACTTGCCGCTTATCTTTTTTGGCCAGGTCACGCCTAAGCATGTTAGCCGATAAGATGTTTGCCAAGGCAGCAAGATAAAAGTTGAAGTAAACTGTGCATGCGATTACGTATCGAAAGTGTTCTTTCAGGCTGTGTGTGTGTGGCAGGATTTATGGCCTTGAGAGCGTTTGTGGCTTATTTATAGGTTCTCACTTGCCGCCTGCCGCCTGTACAATTGCCGTTCAATCAATTGAAATTAGCTGGAAATCAACAGAGCCATGGAACAACTATTAATAACAGATTTTATTTGCTTGGCCACAACCATTAATTGCACTGCGGACGCCACAAAGATGGACAGCTGGCACTCAAGGCGCACGTCCCCAGAGCCACAATTAATTGCCAACAGTCAGCGGCATGCTAATAGACCCTTTTGGCCCAGTCCAGTCGAAGGCGAAGACGAAGCCGAAGCGAACGGAAAGCCATCTTCAATGTTTTCCGCTGTTTGCATTTTGAAATCTAAGCTGACTTCCCTGCAATCTTCTCAGTCTACTGCAATCTACGTGAGTCTGTCGTCTACAAAGACTAGAGTCTAGAGTCTGCAGTCTTCAGTCTGCAGTCTGCACTCGCCAATCTCTTGGCCATGGCTAACCGGCTTCGGCTTCAACTTCAGCTAGGAGCGTCAATTACTTTTCGCTTTTTGCGCATTTGGAGCACATTTATTTTAATCTCACCTGTGGCCAGTCTGCACTGTTGATGGATGCAGCTGCAACACACACACACACACATCGATTGCCAATGCCCCAAAGGCTGGAAACTCTTTGTGTGTGCCATCGGATACCTTTAATTATGGCGTACTTAGTGTCAGCGGCTGTTAGATCAAAAAACAAGTTCATGTCATGTTCATACACCCCTTGTAATTATTTGTTGTTTATTTAATTTGCAACAATATAACATCAATAATTTTTTCTCTATTTGTTTTTCTACTTTTCGCAGTCAATTTGTGCAAATAATATCAAAGTCAATAAAAAACATGTTCAAGGTTAGAACTGCAACTAAAATGCGAATAATTAAACTCATTCATTGTTATCTAAACTTCACTTCAAAACTTGTTCTTTAACTTCGCATTCCTCATCGATGTTATCAACAACTTCTGGCTATCTAATCGCTGCTCAAATAGTTTTCGATAGCTGGGGAATCACAAGCAGCTGTCTTGATGAACTCATTGTTTTCGAGGTGTTAAATGCGAATAGTATATGATTGTGTGGAAAATCTCCGAGAGACGAGAGCTGTCAACAAAGTCTGAAAAAGTTTCAAAGTTATCGCACCTGGGCAGTAAATATAACTGGCACATCAAACGGTCAAATGTACGCTTGAGGTGATAACGAATGCAAAAATTGCGGAAACTTTACAGCCAAGTGGCAAGTGGCAAGTGGCAGCTGCCTCATTGGTAGCACAATTCGAGTGTTTTGCGATAGCTGTGAGAAATCCGTTAGCATTTCCTGAGCAGACTGCTCGTTTAACACGCCTGTCACAACACAACAAGCAACTATGTATGTAGATGCAGCCCAAATCCGAGAATCCTCGCCAAGACGCTATTCGTAATGAGTTGTCAATGGCTTAATCGGCTCGTCTGCATCTCTCTCTTGGCAGTTGATATGTCGGTAGATATAAAGTCAGATAGTTTATGAGCTGATTGGCTACTAACCGATTTAATGTGAATTCGCCTCGAGACGGAGACGGGAACATCGTAGTCCAAGTCTGCGTTTGTTGCATTCGAGCTGCAGCAGGAGCCGGAGACTGAGATGGCGCTTTGTTTGTCCAGCATCTTGAAATTATGGAGGATGGATTAACTGATGATTATTAATCCCTCGACGTTGCGTATGGAAGCTGAGCTTAGCACATGATCGAGATACTCAAATATATTTAATCCAGGACAATATAGATAAAGTATCTCGACTCTTTTTTCATTAACTTTTTCGAGGTTTTACTTGTTTTTCGCTTTGTTTTGACGCTGCTTGTTTGGGTTTTTTTTTTGCGGAATCAGCTTATAAAATTCAAGTTTAGACCGCGAGCCACAGAAATTCGCCAAACGCAAAAAATAACCGCAGCAAAAACAACAAAGCAATTCGTATAGCTTTAACAAAAGATGCCCGAACCACAATCGCACACCAATAACAATAACAACAGCAACGTTTTCATATGGCAAACATTAGCGCTGACTTCAAGCGATTTTTATCGCAAGCTTCTTATCGTACTAAAGCGCACGGCGCGATTCAATAGCGTTTCTAATCGCGCGAATAAACTCACTAGAAAACAACGTGAAACGAAACTCAAAACGTGCGTGCCGAAACTGAAAACGCGTTCCGCACCGCAGCAAGTCACACAAGATACTAAACTCTGTTGGATTGCTGTAGCTCGGTGGACGTTCGTGTGCTAGCGAGCAGCCGGTCTGCCGCAGCAACTTTGTTGTTGTTAGACAACGACAGCCCTGTTGTTTTCATTTTGTGTGCATGTGTTTACGCACACACTCTCTTGCGCTCTCTCACCGGCACGACTTCGGCCAGCAGTCGTCGGCTCGTCTCCGCAAGCCGATTGCTCACGATGTTCGTGCAACTACTATTTGAAAATGGTGTTGAAAAAGTAGCAGAAACTTCATACTACTCTTTTTTTTGGAGAGTGTTGAGTGTTCGCTTTGCAAATGGGAGCAAATTAGTAGAATTTCGGTAATTGTAGTAGGAAAGTATTTGAATTTGTAAGGCACCTCAATTCATGTGTAACTCCATACCGTTGATCATCATTGATGTGGATGACTTTCGTTCAATGCCCTCCGCTCATAATTCGTTGACTATTTATGCTAGATACTATATCACAAATATATATTTGGTTACATGAGATGCGAGCCCATTAAATTTCACTCAGTTATCTCTGTCGTGTGTAAAAGAATATCCAACACATATTTGTACGCAAAAGTATCGAATGCAGACAAAGCATTCGATTAGCCAAAAGATGAAACAAGAAAGCTCCGATTACTAAAGGGATAGACTGAGAAGGGAGTGAAGTGCCATACAGTGGCAACTGCAGCTGTCTAAACACATGCAAGAGGAACAATTCAATTCAATTGAATTGAAACTCGTGTGCCGCAACTCGTGCTGTTTCTTTTTTGGGGGGCGTGAAGTTTTTGTCGCCTTTGCTTTTGCCATGTGTGCGTGTGTGGAGAGTCAACGACAATGGCCCCCAGGGACCTTCATAAGGCATGTGACTTTCTTTTGGGCTCGCTCACGAAAAAGGGAATCCTCAAACCAGTCAATGCCGAAGGTCAGGCAACAACAACAACCCGTTCCATGACTGCTGCCAGACAGGCAGCAAACAAAACAAAAGAGGAAGTTGTTATGTTCGTAGCCCATTGAGAACCAGAATCGGAATCAGAATCAGAATCCGAATCACAGACACTGAGACTGAGGAGCGGTCGCAGCTGCATCTTATGGCATGTATGGCGTTGGAAGTGACATTTGACATGATTTGCATGCCACCAAGTGCCACGCCCACGTCACTCACAACTGACAGGGCCAACTCAACAGTGTGCTGAAAAGAGAGAGAAAGAGTTGAAGTTGAACCCGCAGTTCACTGTTTGTTGCTGCTGAGTTTTATTGTCACTTTCAGTTTGGATTTGGATTTTGATTTAATTTTATTTGATTGGAGAAACAAACACAAAAGACAAAGGCACAATAACGCAGTTAGAGCTCTCAATCAATTAGTTTTATTAGTCAGCTATTTCGAGTTCTTATCGCAGTCATAAAAACTCGAAATATTTTTTTTGAGATACATTTCCGTTGCGTAGGCGGCTTGCTGCCCGCTCACTCAACTCAACTGCTTCGAAATTCAAATTGTCTTTGGTTTCATATTTTGCATTCCAATTGGTCTAATATAAATGGTCCTCTATAGCCATCTCTTTCTAGTGTGGTATGTGCATCCTGCTGCCTTATGGCTATTATGTTGAACAAACAATAACAGCGTGTCCTTTGTCGCAGTCACGCTTGGACATCAATCTATCTTTAGGGCTGTTTCCCATTCCCCTTCCCCTTCCTTTTTCCATGCCATTTGTTTTCATTTCGTGCAGCATTTTCCATTTAACGACACTAACAATTAAACGCCCGCATTCCATAGAATTATGTAGAAAATAAAAACCAGAAGGGTCAGTCATAGATACCACAGGGTTGGAGGAAGCTGACCACAACTGACCCAGCTGAAAACCCAAACCCAACCTCTAATTGCCTACTCTAGTAAAAACTGCCTCGCTAACAAGTTAAAGCTGTATTTCTTTTATGGAATCTCCCACCTTACTATGCAGATAGATGTCTTTATGTTTTTGCCACACTTTCGGGCATAGCAGATATGCAAATTGCTCTCAACAATGTTGTTGTTGTTTGCAATTTGGAAGCTGAATACATAATTTTGTGTAATATGTAAATTGCGACCACGCATTATAAATACATGCGTGACTTACTCTAGGTGATACATACATTTCTATGTATATAGTATATGTTATAAATATGTGAAAACATCGCGCCACCTTTTGTGGTGGGCGTTGCACAGAATTGTGGCACCTGTTAGTCACAACAACAAAACAAACAACAAAATGCCTACAGATTGCTTAACAAACAATCTACTGAATATATCGCAATCAGCATACATAGTATAAAGTATAGTCACCCTCGCCCCTCAGAGATGAGAGAACAATGTTGATTTTATTGCACTTTGGTGTCAGCTTCGTCAACCTCCCTTGGGGTTGCTGTTGCTAACGATGTCTCTATTCAGCTGTAACTTAATTATCGATTCCAATGTCAGTCGATAATTGTGTCAGCTGTCGGTTGCAGCCGAGTGTTTACTGTACCTAAGGAGTGCCCAGACTTATCAGTATATTCAGTATTAACCTGACCACAGCCAAGGCTTGTCTGCAGTTCAATTCAAAGTCGAAGTCGAAGTTGGAGTCGAAGTTGAAGTGGAAGTTGACTTTCATTAAGATGCACATCTTAATTGCGCCCACAGCTGTCGAAGAGACGATCCTTTTCAACTTTCCAACTAAATTGGGCACGTCGCACGTCTATTGTTTTACAGCGTCTCTCTCTCTCGGAAGATAATTGATGAATTTATGGCACAACATGAAGTACTAATACTACTTCACATCACTTTTACTGATTGCGTTGCAGCTTATCACGCGCCAAGCAACCAAGCTGATGAAGTGCAGCCAGTCGGTCTCTAATTGAACTCCCTTTTGCTTTGGGGTTAATAGATTCTTTGAATGCATTTCTTCTTTCTTGTTTCTTGTTTTTTTTTGGGGCTACTCGCTTCATTTCCAATCTGTGCTTATTGCGCCGACATTCGACACTCGGCGCTGAGATTGGCTCTTTTTCAATTTTAGCTCCACTTCTGGCCAGCGCATGAAATGCCATTTCGATTTTACGTCTCTGATGAGGAGTATTGAACATTTGTTGTTGTTGTTTGTGTTGTTGTTGGCGTTGTTCAGCCTGCCTTTTCGTTGATTTTGCATTGTTTTCGAAAGTGGCACGTTCTGACCATTTATGGCGCACGCATTGCCAACCACAGAAACCGAGAAACAGTGGCAATCAACAAACAGCAAACAGAAGCGGAGTCTGGTCATCCACAAAACCCCAAAAGAGCTCTGACCAGATGTCTGGAGATATGGCAATTGCTTATTCACAAGGCATAGCATTCACTTTGATAAATCGACACATGGACAACATTAAAGTGCGAGGTCGTTTTAATGTAGGTAAAGTTTTGTCTGCAGAGCAAAGTGAAAATAAGGCAGGTTGTAAAGTATGTGATAGAAAATTAATAGAACAGTTGAAGATAATTACAGAGAGTTGTTTCGAAAGTATTGAATATATTAAAATTGAATAAGAAAAATTGTGCTAAAATCAAAATTGTTTTAAGTCAAAACTGGACAAAAACAGTTTATTCTTAAATCAAGATTAAAAAATCTACAGAAAATTTAGATTGCCTAGTCTTAAAATTCAATATTAAAATCTTGTTTCGAAAATCGAAATATCTAAAAATTAAATCAAGATTGCAAAATCTTAAGTCAAGTTCAAACGTTCTAGATTAATTCTATATTGGATATACTTGATATAAGATTGACTAAGACTCAAATGGGAATATGAAACAATCTCGTAAATATCATATTCTGGTTTCAAGAATATTTAAAATCTTAAAATTTAAGCAAGAAGGTAAAATCTTAAATTAATTTTTCAACCTCGATTTTTTACTCTCTGTGTGCATAAACATCAAAAGATTCTGCCGGCCTAGAAACAAAAAAAAATTAGTGCAGACAAGAGTGATAGACATCTTAAATATAGAAAATAATATCAGCTTTGAGATGCTATAGTATCAGGAAAACCACAAAATTTGTTGTTATAATTTTAGAGGAAAGAAATTAGAACTTTTGCTCTGCCAAGATTGAAAATTCATGTATTAAGAAACAAGAACACAACTCTCTAATTTGAAAGCTTTTCAATCTTTTGTTTAAATATCAAAATATGTAATATGTAAATATCAATATGTTTGAATTTTGAAATCTTATTTCAAATAGTTTTTAAAAATGAAATTCTTGCTTCATGAATTTTAACATCGAAAAGTTCTCAAATTCAAACACCAAATTTTGATAAGATAAAGCTACAAAAAGTATTATTTTTCTAAAAGAAAAATTTCAATTTTATCCTTAAACATATTTTTGATGAAGAGCACTTCTTAAAGTCGAATTTCTTAGCAACAATTTTGTAGGGTAATATTCATTTATTTAAATAAAGGCGTGGTTGTGTCTTTTCATATACTTTTGGGAATTATCCTGAAAGCCGTCTTTTTCTTTGTCGCATCTTCATCTTACGAGTACATATCCCCAGATTTAAGTGCTATCACATCTTGCATCTGTAAATGTCTGCTTAACAGTCATCTCTCTCTTTTTCTGTTCTTTTCCTTCAGCTCTCGCTCACTCGTTGCTGCTTTAGGGCTGAAATCTCAATGGGTTAATTGCCCAGCCCCGGCAATTTGGAGGTATTATTAATGTTTGTCTGCTCCAAATGAAACGTCAAAGAGTGAACGACTTCATCAGCACAAAAGTCTCAGCAAAGCAGAACGAACAACTTAGCAACTTCAAAAAAGAAAAAAAAAAAGAAAACAGAAAAAGCAGAAAAAGTTGTGCGTTCCATTTTTCACAAATTGCTGAAGACGTCGGAGTTTTGTGATTTGCCTGGATGTTGTCTCTGTCGGCAAATTTCACACACACACATACACACTGTGGCAATATGTAAAAATAAGGCAGCAGCAGTCGGAAGAAGTCGAATGCATATGGGGATATAGAGATCGTTGTGTAAATATTATGGACCTAAGCAAATTGTTGGCAGCTGCGGCTTCTTTTGACAATTTGCCGCCTCGCGCTCTAATCTTGACTGCGACTTCACTCCTAATCCGGAGAGAGATATTCTTGACGCGATCTGGTGGCCAAAGCCATGGCAATAGCCAAAGACGAAGCCAAAGCCACCCAGCGATAATAACAAACAATTTGTTTGTTTGTCCACACAGCCAGAAAACTGCTGGAAAACTGTCAGACACGATGAAGAGAGAGAGAGGAACAAAAACAACAATCTGGGTACGGCTGACTTTCTGCCTCTTTTTGCCAGTGTTTGCATAATTCATGACTTTGCGGACTCCACATTTGCAGTTGCAGTTGCACCCACATGGCTGTCTGGTTGGGTTGGCAATCTCCTTCTCCGGTTGCTCAATAGTACAAGATCGCATGGCACAACCATTCATTACAAGCACATTGCAAATTGAGATACAAAACTGCCAGCCCACAATAACAACAACGACAACCAAAAGAACAACAACAGACTTTAAAACAAAAAGGCGAAAACAATGCTGGATTCATATGGCAGACTATATCGATATGGCCAGCATAACTTACGATTCCGAATACTCGCTGCGGGGGTGTTCCATGTCATCCCATTTGAATCGCATCCCATTCTATGCGATGCGATGCCAAAGAATTGAATTTCAATTTGCTGACTTGCCATTTTCCATGTTTGCAGCAAAGACTTCTTCTCGCTTCAAGTGCTTAAAGATGTCTACCGAAAGGGTAGTTTCATATTCAATATTCATATTCGCATTCATATTCACATTTGAGTTGACTCTGTGAGTGTGAGGAAGCACGACTCCATTTGAATGACGCTGCGTTGTTTATTGTGAGTGTTTCATTCACTTCCTCGCCTCGTTTTAGATACTTTTTTTTTGTTTAGAGAATCTGCAGAGATCTGCAATATGTGATACAACCATTTGTTGTCCCACTGTCAAATTTCATGGACAATTTCAGCTGTTCTATGCGAGGTTCTCTACACTAGCTAACAAAATGGGAGCTCTACAAAATTATCTGACAAATTGCAAAGCCCATGACCATCAAACGCTATTAGTTGAACATTATGATCAACACTAATTAACAACATTTAATGCAATCGAAGGCTTAGCAAAGTATTCACAAATTTGTATTATTATAAACATAAACTTTAAAACGGCTTAAAAAATAATAAATAGCTTGCTCACAAGTTAATAAAAAATACATTCAATACTGAACATAGAATTATCATTGTTAAATATTCACTCAAACTGAAGGTAAAACATTAACATAGAAATTAAATTGTTATACAAAGTTGTACATAAAAGTCAAATAATCAAAAATAAAAGCTTTAGCTTATAGTTCTAGCAAATAAATAAATAAATGAATAAAAAATAAACTATACATACTTTACTATAAATCTTAGAATATTAATATAATTTTTACAAAAATACAATCACTTATAATCGACAAACAAAGAAAAAAACAATAATACCATAATAACCACCATTTTTTTTAACGATCTTTTCATACGTCCTAATTTTTTCATTTCGGGTTTTGATCATTTTTATAATAACTTATTATTTATTTGAAATAATTTTATATATTCCAAATAATAAACATTCTTGAGGTAGAAGATGGAAATCATAAATAATTAAAACTTTAAACTTTTTATAGTCCTTCCTAATTCATTTTTTTCATCTTCTTCCTTTACAAAATCAGTTAATTCAACATAAGAGACAGCTTTACATTAATTTTTATCCTATCTAAACTGTAGCTAACAAAATTCAGAAAGAATAATAAATAACTGAACTGATATTTAAAAAAATAAATAAAATAATATAATGACAATGCAAATCTTAAATAAAGTTAACTTTTCAGTAAATAAATAAAAATCTTTAATAATAATTATAAATTGTTTCCACTTCTCCCAATTCACCGAATCAGTTAAATCAGCATAAAATGCCGCTTCATATTAATGTTTATTACACTCGGACTTTAGCTGACAAATTTCAGGCAGCATAATGAATAAATTAAGAGATATTTTTATGAAACCTGTGCTGCCTGAATATCATTTAATTTGTAAGCTTCGCTCACTCACTAAACTAGTTAACAAAATTGCGAATGCTGCTCGCGGGCCACAAAATCAAGTACTATAATTAGCAGATCGTCCAAGTGAAACTATCTTGCAAACTGTTCACACTTGAATTATAATATTTTGAAGCCATCAATCATCCACACAGATTACAGTGCTTAAATCAGTTGTGCAGAGTGCAGTGCAGTGTCATTTATCAGCATCGCAGCATCTGTGACCAGAGACAGAATAAAAAAAACAAACTTTAGTGCAGAGTTGTTGCTTGGCTGTGTTAACAACATGCTCGTATTCAATTTGCTTTGTTCCCAGGCATTTAGAACATCCTGTATGCTGGGGATCGAATCGAACATCGACATGGAATTGGAGAAGGAGTTGGAGATGGAGATGGAGAAGGAGAAGGAGTTGGGGATGCAGTTGAAGTGGAAGTTTGAGTTTGAGTTTGAATCATGCGCAGGCGCAGCAGCTAGCTTCAAGTGCAAGGCAAACATCTGCCCATTCAACTTTTGCATACGAATACGAGTCTGCAGTAATTGCAACGCAGTTTGCAGTTTGCACTTTGTGTGACAGGCGAACTTGTATCCATGAGATACACATTCGCGTGCAATGTGCGGTGATTGCAATTACGCGCCAAAAGCGTCGACAACGCACACAATTGATAAAAATAAAGGCAACGAGAAGAAATAAATTCAATTAAATAAAATAAAAGAAAACGACAGAAAAAAGGGAAGTGAGTTGTTGTTGTTGTTGTTGTCAGTGGGCGATGTATCTATATCTCGATCTGTAGCTGTATCTGCTGGATATCTGCTGCATTGTTTTGTGGTTGTCACTTGAAGTGCTTGAGGTTGTTGCCAACACAGTTGCAACACTTTCCCAAGAATTCCGATTGCCTTTTGTGGGTGACGCAAGCGAGCCACAACTTGTAGCTACATTTGTATCTTGTATCTTGTGCGAAGATGCAGCCCAGGGAGACACGAAAAACAACTTTCGATAGCAGCGCTGCCTTCACTCTATCTCTCTCTTTTGGTTTATTTTTTGGGCCACACGACATTCGATACTCAAAGTTGCACTCAGTACTCAGAGCAAATGAAGTTGTCGCTTGTCGCGTAACAGTAGCTCAAGAATGTTTATTCATGCCAGCCAAGTATCCACAGCGGTCTCCTGCAGCGTTTGCGTCTCAGCCTCACTTCGCATTACACTTCTTGCTCTCCAAGGTTCCCTTCAATTACCATCGAAACAAAACTGAGTCGCCGTTTTGTAACCGAATCTTTTGTCTGGACTTGATTCTGGCAAACAACAACAACTCGCCACATGGCAGCGAGTGGTTAGTCATAAACTTCCATTGATGGAACAACGACAGTGTGACAGATCGACAGACAGACAGAAAGCGAGACTGACCAGCAATCAGGCCATGAATGGATGAATAAGAATGAATGAAGTGCGAGTAAGTGAATGAATGTCCATTTCGGAACACATTGCAAGCGTATGCTGATTCTCTGGGCTGCTTTGTACTTTCCGCTGAAGTTGCAAGTACTGCATTTACATTTTCAGTTCTTAACCCAATTCCTCTGCTTCTTCTAACAGCTCGCAAAACAAACAACAACCAGAATTTTATGATTATGCTTCGAGTGTTTACGGCGCATTCCCCGCAGTCATTTACTCGATTCGTTGCGACTCGAGTGTTTCTCAGAATGCGTTTCTTTCGGCTTTCTGCCTGTTTGCCAACAAAAACATAACTTGGCCAGCATCCAAACTCCATTTAAAATGGATGAGTTTCTGAGGTGTTGATTGCACCTCGTAAAACAATGGAAGTCAAGAAACGTTCGTGTCATTGTTGGAATTCAATCATCAACTCAAACTCATTATAACGGACAGAAGAAGAAGCTGCTGAGTCAGTTGATAGAATTCAGTACTGTACTTTGTACTTTTTTGCAGAAGAGAACTCGCACATTGACCTATGGCTATGGTTTTTGCATTGGTAATTTCGAGTAGCCCAAAAAGTCGAATTCCGAAATTGCAGATTACAATACAATACACGTAACATTTGCATTGACGTCAAGCGGAAATTCTACTGACGATAGCAAAGTGACTAAGGTAATGATTTCATGGCTCTCTCGCTCCTATCAACAGCCATCATTTGAGTAGTCATCGTGTTAATATCTTTTATTACACAGACACATTGGTGCCGAAAAAACTGGGAATTGAACTCAAGGTTGCCGATGGACGAGACGTCAACAAACGATTGCAGCAACATTCAACATCAACGCTGAAGTAAATAAATCAATCAACAGAATATAGTTGGAATTCTTTCTTTCCTCACACGTCATATGCTAGAGATATGATGGATTTGTTTTGCATATTATTTATAGCACGAGACGCGTAAACAACATCGGGTCAAATGTGATAAAGACAAAACTTTATTTATATCACTCGATTGGGCTATTTTTACCAATTGCACAAACGAAATTCCATGGAACCTTTTTCGTTTTAGCCATTTGCCATTTTGGGGTTATCGGAGTCGAGGTGAATAATCACGCTGCATATCTTATCACGTGGGCTGCGACTGACGCTCACTGCAAATACCCGACTCTATAACTAACATATATGACTACGAACTGCGAATGCGAAATAAACAGAAATGTTAATGCAAAAGCGACAACACAAAACCACAACGATAAGATTAGATACCCAAACATTAGATTAAAACGCAGCAACCAATATAATAATAATAATATGGGGCACTCGCTGAGGAGCTCATAAATATAATTCCGAATAACTTTCCTTCCATATAAACCATAAAGCAAAAAAACTGTCAAGTTTGCTTAGTACTTGAAATGTTGAACAAATATCAAGATCTGAAAGTTAAAGAGTTTATGACTTGAGCTAAAATACGTGTGCAAAAAGATTTCTCTGGAATTCGCTTTGAGATAAACAGGCAAATATTTAGTCGAGTCAGGAATTGTAAAGTCTACAAATCAGAGGAAAAAGATATAACGTTTATGATCTCATTTGGTTTTTGGTACAAAAGTTAAGATGTCATCTCAAAGTTGTAATCTAAAAATATGCGTTCCAATTTACAAATTTACATATAGATCATAAATATAGGATTATCCGGATGATCGCATGTAAAAGTTGATGTAAGGGGAACGAACACACAAACGTTTTGATCAAACGAAAACTGAATTATGAGGCAATGCATTCACAAATTTGTACAATAAACCGTTTGCAGTAAAGCCAGATAATTGGTCAATAAAATACTTTAATGCACTTCACACGATTATCGATGGCACTTCCACCTCCTCGGGGCCAAAAAGACCAAAGTTGCCTTTACCAATTTGTCGAAAAAAGAAAAGAAAACCAAATTACTTGATGGCTGTCGAAATGGTTGAGATAAATCACAAAAAAAATTCGGCGCCCGCCCGCGTCCATTGCGTAAATCAAAAATTTATGTTTTAGATTTCTTGATTTCTTGATTTTATGAATTTTTCTGTTTTCAGCGCATACAAATCTTTTGATTGTGAACAAATTTGGACGCTCGTTTTTCCAGCGACCAGCTTTTCACTGTCTGATTTATAAGGTCATCGAGCGAAACACCAAAATACAAATTTGAAGAGACACCCAGAGACAAAAAAAAAAAAAAACTAAAAAAAAGCGGGCCCGGGGCCAAAACGTGGGCGTCCCTCTTTGGACGATGCGTTGAGATCATTAAGGCAACCCAAATGTGACATTTTCACAGATTAATGGGTCAGTCTGATAGAATATTTTTGGCGGCAACTTTGGCATAATAATCATGCATTAAACTACGCATTGAGGTGGCAACTCTGCAACAATCTGTCGCTGCTGCATTGGAATCTCTCTCATAAATCTTGCATGTCGCCGTTTTTGTCGCGTTTTCTTTAATTTAAGAGCAATTTATTAAATGCCCCCATCGCCGGAGCTTAATCTGCACTGGAAAATCTTTGGGGCAACTGCATAAATTAATTAAAAAACTGCCGCCGAAAGAATGCGTGAGATATTTTTGTGTCTGTGTGTCGAGCAACAATTTGCCAAGGCGCCCAAAAAAAAGTATTTGTATCTGCGTTTTTGTATCTCTTCTTTGGATGTGCATCGCTGCAGTTGTTTGTGTGTCGCTTGACAGCGCTGATTAGCGCATTCCCAATATTTATGGCAGCTGTCGCTGTGCTCCTTTCCTTCAGTGGGAAAAATAACAATTTTTCTCCATTTTCATGCTCAATTTTGAATTGCTTATTAAAAAAGCAGAACGACCCGAAATTATGTAATCAAATGCTGTCGTTGAACATTCTTGTATGTGCCACACGTAATCAACATTTGCAGATACATTTTTTCGTTTTGTTTGAATCGAAGTTTCACATGACGTGAGGAAAATTGTCGTCAGGAAAAGCCGCCAGGTAACAAACATCTTCAGTCTGTCTATAAATTAAGGAATTTCAAAACACGTACACGAAGAGTACACATTAATTCTTCACTCTACGCTTTCCACTTTCTTTCTTTCTTCATTGCATTCTGTGAGTTATGTTTTTTCCCCCCATTTCTTCTTTTCTTTTTCATTTTAATGCAAATTTTCGCAGCCAGCGCTCATAATTTCAATGCGACAGCAAAATATGTTGGCGCCAGGCAGCTGAGAGCGTCGCTGGCTTCCATTAGCGCCTCTTGTCGAGCAGGGGACAGGGGCGGGGCAACTAAAAAGGGGCGTGTCTGCTGGCCACTGGATGTAACAGCCGCACTGCAAAAATCAGCTTACATGCATTTCAATTTACGACCCCGAAATGTTTGAAGTGGATTTTTTTTCGGAATATAAATTTGCAATGAATGGATTTCAACTTGAAGCTCAATGACCATCCCATAAATTGACGTTGGCAATTTTTGGCATTGGCAAACCAGATGCATAGATCAAAAAGTATCTCAACTGCGTCTCTGAGTTCAAGGTAGAGTTGAGATTTATAATTTATGAGCAACTTGATGATTACAACAGATAAGTTTAGTGTACAAAAATGATTAATTACCATATATGACTTATTTTGCATTATTTTTGTGAACCCTCAAAGCAATGCCCATTGACAAAGGACTCAAGTCTGAGGATAAGCACACGCTGTCAACGCCAGCGGTCACGTGCTGTGTAAGAAGTCATCTCTTAGCCATAAATTTCAGTTGCCAGCAACTAACTTTAAGGCTTCCTCGCAGACAAAGTTCAGCACATAAATTCAATTGCCTTGTTGCAGTCTGCAGGACGTAGGTTGATTAACCCCACGAGATGGCGACGGAGCAAAACAAACAGCCGTCGAGTGTGCAGAGATGAAAGTCAAAACCAAGGATAACAAACTCCAGCCAAGAGAGCGAAAAAAGAGAGAAAGAGAACGAGAGAATGTAAATGCGCTCTCAGATAAATTCAGCAAGGGATGCCAAAAAAGCGCTGAATGGGAGCAAACAGGCAGCAGCCTGAGGTGGGTGGTTTGGGGTGGAGGGTAAACAACCCCAACTGAGGTTCAATTGCGGGCAAGTGCAAGGACGACGACGAAGGCAACGCAAAAAAATAAATGTCGTGATCGAAAGCCGCCCAAACAAAAGGATGCAAACGATGTCAGGGATAAAATTGAAAGCAAACATAAACAAGAAGCTACCCAAAAAAAATAAAAAATAAAAAAATAAAATAAAATCCACCACCAGCTGCGCTCTCGGGATGCTGTCGAGGGCGGCCAGGAAAACCAAAAAGTTCAAAGCATAAAAAAAGAGCGTTATTTGTTATGTCTTAAGGAAGCTAAGTCAGCAGAGGCAAAGTGAGCATAACTTTGGAGGAAAAGTTAAAGCAATGTGGTAGGAAGACTCAGGACAATTTGGCAAGTAAAGGAAACTTAAAGCAATGTTGTCCGAAGTTGGAAGAAAAACTCAGGGTAACTTGGGAAGTACACGAACCTGAAAGCTATGTGATAGGACTTAGGGCAACTTGGGAAGTATAGGGACCTGAAAGCAATGTGATAGGTAAAAATCCGAAGATGGAAGAAACTCCTCAATAAAGGAACCTGAAATAAAGATGGTCGGTAAAAAGTGGAAAGAAAAGGTCAGGACAACATGGGAAGTAAAGGAACCTGAAAGCAATGTGGTAGGAAGACTTAGGAAAACTTGGGAGGTAAAGAAACCTGAAAGCAATGTGGTATGTAGGTAAAAATTCGCAGATGGAAGAAAACTCTGCAAGTGCAGGAACGTGAAATTAACTCAGGATAACTTGGGAAGTAAAGGAACCTGAAATAAATGTGGTAGGAAGACTCATGAAAACTTGGGAAGTAAAGGAAACTTAAAGCAATGTGGTAGGTAAAAAGCCAAAAGAGGAAGAAAAACTCAGGACAACCTGGGAAGTAAAGGAACCTGAAGGCTATGTGATAGGAAGAGTTAGGACAACTTGGGAAGTAAATGAACCTGAAAGCATTGCGAAGATGGAAGAAAACTCCGCAAGTGAAGGAACGTGAAATGAACTCAGGAAAACTGGGGAAGTAAGGAAACTTGAAATAAATGTGGTAGGCATAAAGTTGAAGCAAAAGAAAAACTCTGAACAACTTGGCTTGCAAAGTGGGGGGCAGCAAAGTCAGGACATTTTAGCATAACTTAAAGTCCAAGAGTCCAAGTGGCCAATAGACGCATGTGTGTGTATGTAAATTATGCACAACACTCAAGTGCGTCACGAACGAAGGAAAAATGCTAATGTAGCTACTGTATAGTATGTTATGTGGACCACCCAGCACTAACCATAAATTGTGCTGTCTTCCCTCGCAATAGATGCCCGCTTTGAATGGCGTCAACAAATTTATTTCGCATCGCAGCGCATCTGATGTATGACGTGACTTTGACAGCGAAGTCACACACAAAAGCGAAGCCATGGTCATCACACAACCGCGACTCCTGCAGCAGGCATCAGGCAGTCAGCAAATGTGACGGCGTCGTTGCTGCCTCGCCTCGGCTTTTGCTTTCGTCATCATCCGCCCCCTACTTCCCCCACCCACAACCTTCATCTGCTCCACGGTTTGCTGCCGTGTTTACATAACATGGCAATGACGCGCTGTATCCAGCAGCCCAGCATCGAGCGCTCAACACGCATGCGGCTAGCTCCATTGAGCTCTAGTCTGGCCAGGTCGACAGAGCAGGAGGAGGAGGGTGTAATACACACACACACACTCTCAACCGCAGCCGGTGCTGTTCGTTTTTGCCGGCAAAACGACGCACAAAAAGTATTGAAGGAAAAAGCATTCACAACATTTACGCTACGCACCCTGACAATGCGGTTAGCTACGAGTAGCTATCGCATCCACACACACACAAAACACGAGAGCTCCTCCTCGATATAACTATGAGTTGGAGAGTATTGGAGAGTGTATATGCGTATATATCTGTATATAGTAGTATCTGGAGGCATTGTGTGTGCTTTTGGCTTTTGCTTTTGTATTCGCTCTGACATTGTCCTCGATGCTTTGGACTGCAAATTAATGCGAGGTCTGTTTGCAAATTTTGCCAGCTGATTGCAGCTAAGCACAAATTTCTGAATTTTAAAGACGGATTATTGCTCTGAAGAATACTTTTTTTAAATTTTTTAAAATTGCGATTATATGAAGTTTTCCCTAATAATTTGTTTACAAAAATTGAGCACTTGAGTTTAATTTGTTTTATTCAATACTATGTATACGTAAAGAGAAAAAATCTAGATAGAAAAAAGTTTATTCAAGAATTTTTCAATCTTGAAATAAGATTTTAAGAAAACAATATTTTATTTTAAGATTAAAATCTTGATTATAGAAAATTTTATTCTAGATATTAAGTATTCAAGTCTGATTGAAATTGAGAAATTAAATGTAATTTGAAGTAGTTCAAATATATAGCAATGTAATGATAACATCTAAAATGTTTATGTCCGCGGTAAGTTACCCAAAATTCTTGTTGTGCCTTTACCTAACATATTTTTAATGATTGTTTCGAAAGTTTCAAAAAAATCCGATCTTTAAATTAATGATATTAAAAAAAAGAATTATGTATATTAAATTGTATACTTTTATTAGCACATTTACTAAACCGTTTTTGTTATAGCCCCTAAAGCAGGAATTTAATATGCTAGAAATAGGCAACATGACTCTTCTTTAAATTAGAATAGAATCTAATATGTTCACCAAAACTGCTACTTACGCATTAAGCAAGAAGAGTGGCTGTAATACCCCGTAATATCTATAGAATTTATATAGTATATCCGTAATATATATAGTTTATATCTCTGTGTAGCATTTCCCGCTACAGCACATCCTTTTCATAGGTCTATTCTCCAACCTATTATAGGAATATTCCCTAACCTTCTCCCATTTAATTTCCGCCTTCTATTAAACCATTTCCTGCTTCATTGCCAACCTGTGTCCAACTCTCTGCTGGAGCACACCTCGCACTACGGCAGTTTCATTTAAGTAAATTTCCATATGAATAGCTGAATCAAAAGGCGCTGCCCGTAGCTGAAGTTGTAGCTGTATCTACAGCTGCACGTCTCCCCTCCTCTGCGTTGAGCTGAGCTGAGCTCTGGTTAACTTTCAATTAACGTCACATTTCACGTACCTGCGCACTTTTCACTCGATGCAGATGTAGCGTACCGCCAGTGATGACCCCCGCGGTGGTCGCCTTGGCGTGCATTGGCGCTGAATTTATGACGTACTGCGTCTGCGGCTGCTGTTGCGACTGCGACTGCTGCTGCTGTTTGGCCACAGTTGTTGTTGCCGGCGATGTTACTGCAGCTGCTCCAGCTCCAACTGCAGCTCCAGCCGGTGTTAGCTGCGGTTTGGTTACTGATGCCGCTGCCAATGTCTGTGTTTTTGCAACATGCCTAATTGAGTTTTCTGGTACTCGATTTTCACTTTGGCAGTCCATTGATGGCAATCGCGTTTCGTGTTGTTGTGCAACGGACATGCTCGTAATTAGCTTTTGGCAATTTAAACACTGTGTGACTGCGATAACTAGTATAAAACAGATATACAGTCCGTATACATATATCTGATGTCTAACACCAAATCAATTAGACCACCACACTTTTTACATACATTTGTATCTCAAAGATACACGCATGCAAAATTCACTTTCGTCCCGACAAAAAATGCGAATTCAACCGAATGCCGAATGTCGGAAAATTTACACCGGATGATTCCGGGTCTTCGTTTTGCACCGTACGCGAGTTCAACTGTTACTGAAACGCACTCACGAAGCTAGAGCTGGAGCTGGAGCTGAAGTTAGAGCGCCCTTCGGTGGTGGTTGTTAGCTGCCCCGGCAAAAGTGTTAGCTTTATCTGTGTTTTATCTGCAGGGGAAATTCGCAAGGAATCAACGACGTTGAGCCCAAAAGGGACCGGGACGGAGACCGAAACCGAGACCGACACCGGCACGTGAGCTTCTTGCCGATAAGCAGCCCAAAACAAACGCAACTAACGAGATGGAATGGGGAGCTGGGAGCCAGTATCACCATGAGATTTAATTAAAAATTACAAGTGTTCAGATGGCTAATTAACAAAAACGATTCAAGAGTGACGCCCCTTAAAACGGGGCACGTATTTCCCAAAACAAATTCAAAACAAATTCAAAAATCTGTTGTGTACTGCTATAAAGATTTGTATCAAAGGTACACATTAACCACTACATTATTTTTGTTCTATCGTGCGTATAAACACTTTCATTTTTGGGATTCCAAATGATAGAGTTTAGAGAATTTTAGAATGAAAGTTGTTAATTAAAAAGCGAAGGTGTTTACTTTAAGTGTTACGTTAAAATTTTTAATTAGAATTGGATGTAAATTGTATAATATATAAGTTTCTGAAAATGGAGTGAATATAACTTACACCAATCTAAGGGAATTAATGAATCAGTTCAGAGAATTTAGACTTAAAATTTTAACTTGGGAATGATTATTTACCATGTGAACTACTTACTAAATTAACTTAGTAATTGCACCCTTGGTGACTTGGAGACTTTAATACCAAATCACTTTCCACCAAATTTAACCACTTATTAAGCCGGTTCAGAGAGTATGGTTTTCAATAAAATCACATTTTAGATCGGTTAAGAAGGTTAAGACGTCATAACTTATATATGGAAATATATCTACACCAAGCTAAACCACTTTTTGAACCGGTTCAGTACCTTACATCTTCACATACTAACTTACGTGGACTTCGCATTAATTCAGTAGAATTCAATCTGAGCCACTTTTTGAACCATTTCTGCTGCAGCCTCCCGATGTTACACGACAAATGTGTTAAACCTTTTCGAATCTATGTGGCTAAGTTAACAATTAAATAGTAAAATGGGAATAAATGTAAGGTTGATTTTTCGAGCTGAATAGCTACAACAGCAACAACTTTCATATGTAAAATCATTTTCACAATATTTCTATATTGTAGGCAGCAATTCAAAAGACTTTCCTAGCATTAATTAGCAACAATATGGATCAGCAATCTTTCATCAAGAAGGAGGAGTTCGAACTCCCCAAGAGCGGAAAGAAGTCAGTAAATGTCACTAGTGTCGAGCTAGAAGGGGAGACAGAGAAAGAGAAGAAACCCAAAGAGAAGAAACCCGCAGAGCACTCGTATGCACATGAGATAATGGCTGATCTGGAGTATCGTCAGCAGTTTAAGGTAGACTAAACTATATAACCATTTCATTCCCTAACTAATTTACAGCTGCTGTTAGGTGACCGAAATGGTTGATGGGGAGGAGGTGGACATGACGCCCAACTATATATCCGATCAGCCTTACGCCGATCAGTTTCTTACGTTTAATGTGCATTTAAAGCACGAGGTCAATACCATGCAGCTTCTGCACTCCCGTTCTTCCCGCTCCCGCACACGCCAAAGCATGCGCGGTGGTGTCGGTGGCAACAAGCAATCCATGGACGAGCTTATCAATGGCGTAAGCAGCTAAGGGAGTTAACCAATCTAATTCGTAGATGTAATGCCATTGTTTTCCCTAGATCATCTTTGAGAATATTGTGTTTAGTGCTAGCAAGGTTGAGGAAGTTAAACAGGGTCACGTTCCCGTGCCCTTCAAGAAATCCTTCGTCAAGGTGACACTACGCAAATCCGATTTCTTTGTGCTCTTCAATCAGCCCAGCACCACGGTGGCCAAGGGCACACCCCAAGGCGAGCAGGTGGAGGCCGACAATCGTCACTACGAGTATCTGACCATGGGCAAAGGCAAGGTCCGACGTCGCTCCGACAACGATGCGCAGACAACACAGGTGTTGACGAACTCTCGGGCAGTGAACACCATTTATGTGGACTTCGCTACGGTGGGTTCTTATGTGTCCAACTTTGAGATGTACGACACACTGGAGGGTGTCAATCCCAAGAAAGATGCGCATACCACCATGCAGAGTCTGGCCAAGCCGGGTGAAAGTGTAGACACTCAAGAGATGGATGCAGCGGCCGCTGCATACCATGAGGAAGAGGAAGCTAAGGCCAAGGAACGAGCCAAGAATCAAGCAACGGAGTTGTATCAACGTCCCGAATTCAAGACATCACTGCAGTACATTGGACGCACACTCTCGAGCAATCTGTACAAGGCGGGAATGCAACGTTTTCGCAACTTTCAGCAGGTGGATCGCTGTGCCCCGGATGTGGAATACAAGTACTCGTTGAAGCTGCTCTTTCGCTTGATACCCGTGCCCAGCTACGATGAGCGCAAAGCGGTTAGCGACATGAGTTTCTGCACCACCAACAGCGACATTTTGGCCATCTCCTATGGTCTGTTCTCGTTCTCCTCGCAGCAAGTGCCCAACTCGGGGGATGTCTACATCTGGAGCATTAAGAATCCTGGTGAACCGGAGCGTGCTTACTACTATAAAATACCCGTGACTGCGCTTTGTTTCTCCCCTTATCTGCCATCGCTGATTGCCATTGGCATGTACGATGGCAGCGTTGAAGTGCGCAACGTCGCCGATCTCGGCAACGTTCCCATTGCGGTGTCGCAGCGCAGCACTTCACCTGGCTGCTCACCCGTGGTGGCCATACGTTGGCTCAAGCAGACCACCGACGATGATGCCAACGAGATTGATCCGTTCTTGAGTCTGTCCCAAGATGGTTCCGTCACTCGCTTCTCCATCACCAAGTCGCCTTATTTGCTGGGCTTCACTCAGATGACTCTAGAACGCATCGAGGGACATCCCGAGGGAATTCGTGTGCCGCTGATGCCCACCACGGTTGTGGAGTCCAACCGGCATCCGCAGGGACTTTACATTACCACACATCCGGTGCACAAGGACATCTATTACATACTCACCGACGAGGGCTGCATTCACAAGTGCTCCATCAACTATCAGCATCAGTATCTGGAGGTGCTCAAGTGTCACGATGGCGGGGTCAATGTCATGGAGTTTTCACCCTGGTCACCCAAACTCTTTCTCACCTGTGGCAACGATTGGTAGGGGGAAATTGCTTTCAGTTCTTCTTTCTTATTCCATTTTCCCATACTTAGGTACGTGCGCATTTGGATTGATGGCATGACGCGTCCTTTGATTGAACTGCTCGATGACTTTCAGCCCGTGCACTGGGCTAACTGGAGTCCCACTCACTCCACTGTCTTAGTCTCTATGAACCGCGATACGGTCAGCGTTTGGGATATTCGCCGCAACATACTCAAGCCCATGGGAAAGCACGAAATGGATTCCTCCTATAACACTATTGGACAGTGAGTAAAGCCTTGTTATCATGACCTTGTCTTTACCCCATTTTAATCTTTTTATAGATTCTCGAATAGTGGCACAACTTTGGTCGTGGGCAATGAGCGTGGCAATGCCTTGTTCCAGGGTCTTAATGATATGCCATTTCCACCGCATTTTCAGTACGATGAGCTGGAAAAGTCCATTTACAAGGCTATTGGCAATGATCAAGATCTCTTCATTGAGCTGAAGAGCATCGGTTTCTTTGGCTATCCCGGCAAGAAGAACCACAAACCATAGAAAACTGTATAGGATTAGGCAATTGAAATGTAATTGGTTTTGGTTTTCAATATTGCAAATAAATAAAGCGCTCTCAAATTGGAGGGTATCATGAAATAATGTATTATTTTTCATAAAAAGTTAAGATTCACAATAATCAAAATAACAAAAAAGAATCTTTTAGCCAAATTAAAATACTAAAATAAACCTATATTTGATATATCGATAAACTACTACATTTAGTATATACTAAAGAGTCAAAAAATACCGAATTATCAACGAAAGCTATTAAGTCCCACAGTATCTGTCGGTTCTTATTGAATATAGCAAAAATCATAAGCCTTTGTGGCATTTTTTAAACTAATCAAATCTGATGTTCAAAAAATCTTTCAGAAATGTTTTATTTTATCTTATCTAATCTGTAAGTAAAACTTTTACAAATTTCTTGCTTGTCCTTCCTTTGTGTACACATCGGTTGTTAAAAAAAGGGGAGATCAGAATGCAAAGAAAGGATTAAGATCAGATCAACCCCTAAAATGCGTGACAAGCTCAACAGGTAACGAATCCACTCAACTTCAAGGAAGACAACTTCCTTCACACTGAACTTGAAGCTAAGGAATTGTCCCCTCAGCTCTGGCAAAGGTTCAATGACTCAGTGCGCACTCAGAGAAGAAAAGCTTCTTCAATTTGCCGCTACTTATTTACGCCGATAAACAAGGGCTTATAACGGAATGGGAATTGGATCAGTCGGTTGCACGGCGACAGCTCGAATTACGGAATGCAAACAGGTAACCCAAGACGATGACGAACAGAAACGAAAACGAAACGAAATCAAATAAGCGATTCGGCAAATATGAAGATGACCCTTACTTTGAGTGTGTTCTCTCCTCCGTTCTCCGTTCTCGGTTCTTCGATCTTTTTGTGCTGTGATCTGTGTGTGGTTTAAATGTCGCATTTGGTGGTCAGTTGAGGGTTCGAAACCTGTGGAGCAGCGGGTGTTAAATATCAAATAAACACTTGTGTACACATTAGCATACAAGATGAAAGAGGAATTTATTAAACAGCCATAAAAATGTAGAATAGAACCCTGATCAAACTTCGGTTACAGTTGTTCTTGTTGACCAAAGGCAGCGACAACTTAAGAAATAGAAATAAATGTCAAAATTTGTGGCTCATAAATAAAAAGAGAGTTGGAAGGAGGGGGAAACATTGAGACCACCATCATATAAGATGACTGTAAATTACACAGCACATTCCAAAGGCGAAGGCAGACAACAAAAAAAGAGAAAAGAGACCAAAAACAAACGTCGCTGAATGTCATCATCAAAGCCCACAATCCTTGTGCTGATTCAGGCTCAGCTTCAGCCTCAGCCTGAGGCAACGTCTTCGTCTCCATCTCAGCTGCATTAATTGTTGAGAAACAATCTCAGGCTTGTCGTGGTTGTCGCATTTAATGAACATTTAATTGCAGCCCACATGTGCGCCAAACAATGTCCACAATGAGAGTCGAGGAGCCGACCGCAAGCACAAATTGAAAACAAAGTGTTATTGCCCAACGCAAAGACGCTCATCATTATCGTTGTCATCATCATCATTATCATCAACATCCACATTATCGCCAGAGCTGACAAGGAGACAAACGAGCTTACAGTAGCTGATATGGCCATGACAATGTCAACCAGAACACGAGATGACGAGGCAAACGCGATACGCAATGTCATTTTGCCATTTTGCCAATAAAAGCTGCGATTCATCAGAATTTCTTGGATTCCCATAGTGGAGTTACTTGCTCTCTCTTTCTCTCTTGTGTAGCGGGTACAGCTTAAATAGTCGCTGGCTGGTAAACAGGTCTCAGCTCAACTCTGCTCGGGAGAAAGGTGCTGATGACTAGATGACGAGATGCTAAAAGAAATGGAGCTCATAAAGCGCACAATTCATCTGTTTGCCACAACATGCAATTATTAGTTGCAAGTTGGCTTAACCCATAGTTGCCTCAATTTTCTGTGACATAATTATAATATAACAGTAATTAATTAACTAAAATTATAGTTATACCTTGTGTATTGTGTATTGTCTATTGCAAATATAATATTTATTTATATTAACTATGGCACGTATGTAAATGACTTTTATGTCCATACCACAAAAATTCTATCACCTATGTTATCATTTAAAAAGTCCCAACATAAATCATCATCAATCAGTTCATTGAATGAATTGTAAATTAGGAAGCTGCTGAATAATTAATGCTCAAATTGTAATGCACTTAATATTTTTTGCGAAATTATTTGTTCATTTTTTAAATTATTAAAACAAAATTTGGTTTAAATGTAAAATAAATACACAAAATAATTGAAGTTAAAGTTTTATTGATACGTCAGTCACTTTCTAATTTAATTTTAATACAATCTCACTGTTACAAATTAAATTTATTCAATTAAAATATACTTTCTCGAAATTTGTGTTTGTTTTTTTTTTTTAAATCATATCAAATTTTTAAGACATTGTTGTTGTTGTTGGTCTAAGAAAACAATATTTTTTGATCAAAATTTATTTTATTTATAAATCTTATATTCACTTAAGGAAAATTCCACAAATCAATAGCACTTTAACAAATCAATAGATTCATAAATAAAAATAAAATATGGCATAGCTTAAAACGTGATGTTTGTAATTGATTAAGTATGTAGTATTTATCAAGTTTCCAAATGACAACAATTTGAATACAATTCTATCCCACACAGAGGGAAAAATCTAGATTGAAAGAATCTTTATCTAAGCTTTTTCCAATATAAGAATAAACTTTACACAATCTTAAATCAAGATTTTTATGTTAAATTTGCAGCTTAATATTAAAAACATCTTATTTTAAGATTAAAATCTTGATTCAAGATTGTTTTATTCCAGATTGAAAAGATTGCAAATATTGATTGAAGAACTTTTCGATCTTCTAAAAAAAAAAGAGAATTTGGTTCTTATTTCTAAAATTATAACCTAATTACTGGTTTTTATGCTGTAAAGATGTCGCAAATCATTGTGTCGTGTGTATATTTATTTTAGCAGTTTTTTTTGTTTTTGTGTTCATATGTATATATTTTGATGTATTTAACATTTCATAGATCTCTTTACGTTAAGTTTAAGCACTCTTGTGCCGCTCCGAAAAAGTTTGGCCACAGTAAATGTTTTGTGGACGATAAGGTTCATTATCAGGATCATCAGAAGAATCCCTAAAAAAATACAGACATAACTTTAAATAAATTGTCATAATAATCTTAAAAGAGCTAAGCTTACTCCACTTCAGAGTACTGAGTGTAATCGCCATAGACAGTTGGAGGATTGCAGATGATGCAATGACAATTGGACTCGATGAAGCATGTTTGACAATAAATGCCTCTGCACTTGGGTGTATCGCATTTCACAATATCGGTTCTGAAAGTAATTAAAAATTTAAGCTATATTTTGAAGGAGGAAATTAAGTTCTTACTTGGTTAATTTGGCATGGCAAATGATGCATTTTTGCTTCTTGTAGCCGCCAAAACGACCGCAGGAAAGTCTGAAAATTAAATTAAAATTAAAGCAGAATTATCAGATAGTTTGAAACCTACCTATAAAGTGCAACATGGAACAAGTTTGTGCCTTGCAACTGGCAATCTCCTTCGATGTAGGCATTTATGGCACGAGCTGTGCGTCTTGAGGTCAACACAAAGACATCTGCAAATATGATAAGCATATTATATTATATATACTATATATGATCTATGATCGATGAACTAACCTCTCTCACGCATCAAACGCTGCAGCAAATACTGCGCTCTTTTGTTGCTATTCTGTGGATAGAAGCTGGCCATGATCAGATGACGTGTGCGCAGCGAATAGCCATCAAAGACTAACAACAGCCAGGTCAATAAGCACAACATCATAATCTCCCAATAGCGCATATATTTTGGAGGTCCTGGCAACGGCAAACAATGCTGAACATCAACAAATAAACTTTTGGCTAGCGGCTCAAAGGATTGCACCAAGCTACGTATAATAAAGCCAATCATTCCGCCGCCTTCCACCAGAATTTTGGTATATTCAGGAGCTATTTAGAAAGTATATTCGATATAAGAAATTGTTGGTAATTAAAGTCTTTACATACGCTGCAAATCTGCCGTTTGATGTGAATGATACGACATTATGGCCAGCATCCAGAAAAGACTGACATCCACAAAGCAGATGATGAAAAGCTGCAAGCTTGTGATGATCATAAACATCCAAGAGTCATAAGTGATTTCCAACTCAAAATCGAGATGCCGCAAGGCGAAAAGCTAAAAAGAATGATTTAAAAACTTTACAACCAAGAGCGTAAAATAATAACATTTCATGTCTCCAACTCTGCTAGTCTCTAAGATATAGCATCCTAAACACGCAGACGGACAGACATCAGGAATTACCTTCACATACTTGTTCTTCTCTTGTGCTCGTAATGGCATTGCACTGTAACCCAAAGTTCTGTTCTGCTCTTCATTGTGGGCAAAGAACTGCGATGTCAAATACACATTCAGAAAGTTTTCGTGGCCCAAAAAGTTGGCGCGAAAATAGATGGCAGCCAGCAAAACAGAAATGATCAACGCAATGATGATCAAATCAAGCCATAAGAAGATGTATTTAAATGCATTCATCTCTCCATCAAACTCTTTGCCCAATTCCAGTTCAACATCAGTGCTCGATGGAGCAGCATCTTCTGGCGATTGTTGTCCATGATCAAAAGTGATGCTCACCGCAAAAATCGATCGTATGTTGTCAAAGCTTTCCAAGGGTCCTGCAAGGAGTATACAAGAAATATATAAAGAACGACCTCCAAATACTCTTTCGATTTACTTGTAAACATTTGCTCGCCCAGCTCCTGATGCTGTTGCATGTAGGGATCAAAGAAGCTGGCCAAATCCTTGAGATTCGAGCAGAACCAAGCAAAACGCTCTTCCATATGACAAACTGATTTCTCTCCAGGAAACTTGGTTAAACATTCCTGCACGCTAATATTCCCAGCGCCCAAACAACGATCATAGGGTGCGCCCATTTGATTGTCAAAGAAATTCTGCTGATGTCTCAACCATTCACCGCAGCTGCTATAGCTGGTATCTAAAATAAAGAAAGCTAGTCTCAAAACACAGTTAAGAGAAAGGTTTCTTTGTCACTTACACAACCCCACAATGGGCGTCTCTAGACGCTGCAACACATCATCTAATCGCACCATTAGAGCCCGCACTTGCTTCAAGCAATTGTAGATGGACTGCTCCACGACGTAGATGGGTTCACCCATAATCTGATGCAGCGGAGTCAAAGCACTGTGCACCAGACCCTGATCACAGACCACACTGCGTATCATGATGTCTATATTGCGTATGATATTCATCACAGGTCCAGTCAAAGCCAAGTAAAAGGCCCAAGTCATGAGCAACAAGCGTCCTCTATAGCCACCGAGTATCGGAAAAAACAGAGCGCCAATGCATCTGAAGGTGAGGAGAAGAAAGAGTTCCATAAATATTATAGACTATTTCATTCGCTAACTGTCTGATTAGTTCAGGGATTCAACTAGCAAAGGGCGAAGCGAAAATCCTACATTTTTGGTAAACTTCATTATGTATAATCTTCCAGCTCTTACCACTGAAGTTTTTGGCAAGCTATGTTGTGTAGGCATTTCAGCCTCCTAGCTCTTACCGCTGATTTTTTTACTACTTAGTGTAGAATCTTGAGCCTCCCAGCTCTTAGCCCTGAAATGTTTGGTTAACTATATTCTGCACGCATTTCAGCCTCCCAGCTCTTACCACTGATATTTTTTTAAGTATTCTGTGTAGTGATAGCAACCCCCCAGCTCTTAACTCAGAAATTTTTTAGAGAACTACTTTACAAAACTACTACAGCCTCCTGGCTCTTACCAGTTGAACAGTCTGTTGACTGGTTTACTCAGTGAATCAACTTCATACATATATTTGAGTAAACTTCATGGCTATAGGTTCATGAATTAGAAGAAGACATTGTGTAATGCTGAAGCTATTTTAAATTAAGGATTCTTTCTTTTTTAAGTTCTAAGATTCTGAGATTCAAATGTAGATGAACAGTTTTATCAACTCTCTAGTTTCTTATACACTTCAGCTGAAATCGATGTTCAAGGTTTACTCAAACCCCTTCAAGAACTTCTTACTCACCTCGTCGTGTGACTACAGCAAAGTACCAAAATGAGCAGCACTAGGAGCACGATGAGCAGCCACATCATATTGAGATCTCGATCCGCCTTCTTGTCGAACATGTACCAGAAGAGCACCAAAAAAATACCCGAGATGTAGCCCCCAATGACATACATGAGCATGTGCTCAAAGGGAAGAGTTGTTACTTCATCATCCTTAGCTGGTGGCTGCGGATCCTTGGATGGTTTCTGTGGTGTCTCTTGGGGATAGACTGGTGGCTCGTCTTTTCCCGCTTCATCTTTTCCCGCTGATTTTTGCCTATTCAATATATCGTAATCCGATCTTGCCTCGCTGGAGTACCGCAACTTTTTTCCTCTTAAGCCGTAATATACGTTGGCCTGCTGGTGCCAATGTGGAGGCCAGACATGATGAGATTTCTTGGTTTTGCTATCCGATTCACTTGGATCGCCATCGTCGCCAGCACTTTGACGATCCCATTCCCACTCCGATTTCGGTTCTCGTTTCCTCTCCCAGCAAGTGTCTTCACTGGAGGAAGATGAACTTCGAGATTTGATTTTGCTATATCTCGGCATTTTTCATGAAAATTTTTACTTATTTTACTATTATACTTTCGACTAGAAATTCTAGGAATTTATGACTCTATTCATGCGAGATGACTCTACAAGTAAAATCTTGATTTAAAAAGGCATGTACAACTATAAAAGAAAAGTTAGACATTGAGTAGGGAAGCTAGACATAAGCTCTCCATTTTGAATGTGCGGTGCTATTCTTAAAATATACCGAATTGATATACCGAAAAACTACAAAAAATACCGAAGGCTATATTTCCCCAGTTCCCATCCATTTTGACTAAAAGCAAGGAACTGCGATACTATTCTTATATATACCAAATTAATATACCAGAAAAAAATACTAGAATATACCGAAAATACCAAATTGCCCCCTATCCATTTTAAATAAAACCAAAACATATACCAAAAAATACTGAAATATAACCAGAGGCTATACTGCTTGCATAGCATAAAAGACATAGTAACTAAATGGTTACTTTACAGCATGCTAAACTTAAAACTTAAAATGTACGAGGTATTTTATAGAAAAACAACCTATAAGTTTTTACATTCTTTCACTTTTGACTAAATGCATTCAACTGAATATACTGTATAAAAGAACTTTGAATTAACTTGTTAAACAATTGAAAAAACCTATTAATAAGTTTATTTATTTGTCAATATTTATTGATTAGAATTAAGTTTTCAAAGAAACTGAGATATTTAGGATGCAATTAAATAATGAAGTCGTGATTTATTTAAAATATATTAGTATTTTAATAAATTATATAAAATAGCTATTAACAATTAAATTTTTTTTAAAAAATTCTCAAAGTTTTCTGCTATTTTCCACAATAAAGTTTTGCCTGCTGCTGTCCGTAGGAAACCGCATCGGGATCATCCGATGAGTCCCTGAAAAGAGACCCATAAGTCACAAAGGCAAACTTAAAACAAAATTTGCTAAACCCAAGTTGCTTACTGAATCTCCGAGATAACGCTGCAATCGTCACAATCGAGAGATCGCTGGCAAAGATTGCATTTATTATTCAATGAGCTAAAGCAGAGCTGGCAAAAGATGCCTTGGCAACCAGGTGAATCACAATTGATGCGGGTTGAGCTGTAAGAGCGATCCTGAGATGAAATATATTTTTGGTTGCGAGTTACCAGACTAACGAGCTAAGCAGCTTGCCACAAAGGATACACACATCACAGCGAGGCCAGAGAAAGTGGCAGCAACTGCAGAAGAAACAGAGTTACTGATATTTTGGAGTTGCACAGCAGTTGTTCTGACCAGCATAGCTTGGAGTGCAGCCATTTCAAGCAGCTGCTTCTATAACTTGAGGCGTGGTAAGGAAACGCAGCTCGAGCCTGGCGACGTGGCATCTTAAAGAAGTTAGCTATGTGAGAGAAAAGAAAGATAGAATCAGTAAGCAAAATAAATTTGATCTTTAATATCCTTTTAATATCAACCGATTGTAATGAAATTTTCAGGAATCGCGTAGAATGTATTTACTATGCTATCTATTTAAATTGGTCTGCGCAGCTTAAAAATTAAAATCTGCAATTTGTTAGTTTAATTGATTTAAAAAGTAAATGAGGAGTTTCAAATTTAAGCCAGAAAGCTAAAGACGAGTGTGTTCGACTGTAAGATACTACAGATTTTCAATAAAAAGCAAAGCAGTGCGGTATTATTCTGAAAATATACCGAATATATATTCAGCATTTATTAATATACCGAATTATTGATGCATATTAAATTATTAACCAAATTTGACCGTGTTTTACTATACAAAACTATTGAATAATCAACACTCAAATTGAACAAATTTATCGATATACTGTTATATCCAAAATATACCATAGACTGCAGAATATACTATACCAAAATAAATAATAATAATCTTATGTACTCACCTCTCTCCTTGAGTATCTTCTGATGCAAATAAATCGCTCTTTCTTTCGCACGTTCTGGATGAAAATGTTGCATGATCACGTGCCGCAAACGCAGCACAAAAGGCTCTGTTAGCAGTATAAGCCAGGCGAACAGACACAACTGAAATATCTCCAAGTACTTGCGATAGTTGGGCCTCAAAGGCAACGGCAGACAAGCCTGGGTATCCAGCGATCTCTGCTGCGTCAAAGGACGAAAAGCATTCGCAATGCCACGCATGATGTCGCCCATGAAACCTCCTTGTTTTATTTCCAACTCAATGTAAGCGGGCAACTCGAGTTCCGCCTGCTGATGGCCATAGTAAGAAATGCTGGCCAGCAGCCAGAAGAGACTGTAATCCACCAGACAAATTGCAAAGAGCTGCACGCAGCTGATGAGTAGCAAGAAGGCGTGCTCAGCCAGCAGTTGACACTCGCAGCTCGTGAGACGCGGGCTGCTCAGCTGAGCAATGAAGGAGGAAAATTGTTAAGTAATATGGAAAACAAATAAGAAAGTTACAAATGAGTGTGTAACTATGCAGTATTATCGCTAAAATATATCAAATTAATATACCTAAAAGGTACACAAATATGCCATAAGGTATATTTGGTATATAGATATACTGTATAGAATATATACTAGTACCAAATATACCAAAAAAAAATGGATGATATTTCTAATTAATACAATTTTACCCAACCTATGGAATTTCTGAAATATGCCAAAAGCTATATTTAGTATCTTAATAAATACACTACACACTACATTACATTCAAAATATACCATAAAGCTCAAAATATACCATGGAAATTACCAACAAATTATAAACATATTCTATTGGCACAAAGTTGTACTCTATGTTAACTATTATATGGATGCATAGAATATTGTAGTGTACTGTAATATACCAAAACAATATTTGTTATATCAATAAACTATTACACTCAAAATATACCAAACAATTAACCTTCAAATACTTGCAGCACTCTAGACACTTTAACGGCAACACTCCACTTCTTCCTTGCAGCCAGAATTGTTGTTCAATCGCATAGAAGTCGCTGGTCAAATAAACATTTTGATAGACGCGACTCTGCATATACTGCAGATAGAAGAAGGCGGCGCTAGAAAGAATTGTAAAGTATTAAGATAAACTATATTTAATTTGTCTCGCCCACTTGACAAACACCAGCAACAACAGCAGCCAGCAAAGTAAATCGAGACAGCTTTGCAGCACTCCAAAAGGACGCAGACTCTGCGTGATGTCCTGCAGGATCTGTTCGCTCACATCGGAAAGATTCTTCGAGGCATTTGTGTGAAAGTTAAAGTTGTGCTTAAAACTGATGCTCGCATCAAACATTTGCTCCAGCTGTGCTACAAATTCATAATAACCTATTAAGTAAAAGCTTCGGCTTATGATTGAGAAGTGTTGCTAGTTTCAGATCATGATTATAATAATTAATATTAAGTATATCTAGTTTTTAAAAAGTTATTGTATAGAAATTCAATTTACACTTTCACTCCATAAAATTTGATAGTTCTAGCAAATTATTTAATTGAATACAAACGGAAGACTACAAATTAACTAAGGTTACGAATTAATGAAATATTATTGATGTATAAATATTATACATCAGAAAAATTTAAATTTCAAAAAAGAAAACGGAAGTTTTCCTACTCTTTAAGATCTACATACGAGTTTAATCAATAGGTCAGATCAGCAAATTGAAGATGACTTTCCTACCTTCAATGAATAAATATAATTCTCCTCTATTAATTGTCAAAATATCGATAACTTATCGATATATTGGCGTTCATGGAGCACTAAAATGTAGAATGGAATCGGTAAATGTTTTCTGTTAATAATAATGATGATTAAAATGAACTAAAATAAAGAACCCCAGAATATAACTACGCAATATCTAAGCTAAACTTACGCTCCATTATAGTATCCATAAAACTCCAACTGCTGCTCCAGAAGTCAATGCAAAACACATCGAACAACATCACAGGCAAGCAGACGGCCATATAAAGTCGGGTGGCATAGCAAAGTGATCTGACATAAACGAAATTCTCACGACACTTGATCACAACTCGCTCAGCAGCGCGCTGACAACGAGTGCCGGGTGATCCTCGCTGGGAGTTGCAGAGCTCCGCCACAGACTTTAACCAAGATGAACAACTCTTGAAGGTATCAACTAAAAAGAGGGAAAATTAACAAACACAGAACTCATTTAAAATCGCCGACTCACTAAAGAACAGCAAGTAGCTTTGGATGCTCAGCAGAAGATCCATCACCTGACGCAGCACGCGACGCACTTCGTCCAACATCAGTCCAACAGCTGATTGAACCGTTTTGATGGGTTCGAGCAGCACATCCAACAACTGGCCAATTGCCTGACGCAACAGCTGCTGACCACAGTCCAGACTTTGCAGCATTATGCGCAGATTGGCCATAATATTGGCAGTGGGACCCAAAGCAGCCACAAAGAAGGCCAAAGTGATGAGTAAAGCGCGTCCTCGAGAGCTGCTCAGCGAAGGCAAAGCGAGCACAAAGATGCAACTGAAGTACTTAAACATTAATACAAGAATAAAACTGTGATTACTACCAGCTCACCGCATGGGTCGACTATAGATCAGCATTATACACACAATTCCCAAGGACGCCATTAACAACCAATTCTGACTGAGTTCCTTCAACTTTTCCACAGGTTTCCAATCATAGCAAAGCAGTATCAAGCTTATACTCGTCAAATAACCCGCTACAATCAAAGGTATTATCAATTTAAGTGACCAAGCAAATGTCGACATATTGTTAAGTGTAAAATAGTGTAAATTAAATGACAATTAAATTGCCTTGAACTTATTGTCAGTTACTTTTCAATATTCAAATAAGCAATGCACTGCTTGCTAAGCATTGCACTGCTTGCCTTGCTTGTATACTATATTCGTCTCGCTCGCACCAAGTGCTGGCTGCGCGCAGCGTCTGATTGGCAGCCATGCTTCTTTCCAATGTACTAAACACAAAGCTGACTGCTATATTACTTAAGCATAGCAGCCGTTAAAAATTCAAACACGGTTTTTGTTTTCTCTTTCTTTGCTTCTCTTTTGCTTCACGTTTTTTGTTTTATTGAATCAAACCAACTTACACTCGAACTTTTTGCGGGTTCTCAACTTTCTCATTCTTTTACAAATGTCAAAACCTTAAGTTTCATTTAACAAACTGTGCCGTATTTTTTTTGGGATATTTCATAGTTGTGAATTTTTATTTTGTTTTTTTAAGTTTTGAGGGATTTTTATTTTCAAACAGCGCGAATGCGTCCTGAATGTAACGAACTTTATGTTAATGTTTTGTATTTTTGTATTTTGCTTGTATTTTGTATTCTTAGTTTAGTTTGTTGTTGTTTTTACGTGCTGAAAAATACAACGTTGCGCATCGAAATTAAACAATTTCCTTCCCTATTTCCATCAACTTCATTCCTCAATTTTACATGTGTTTGTGTGTGTACTTAATATGTTTTAATAATTTATGGGATTTCTGCTTAAAATCTATATATGTAAATATATAGTCGCATATGCGAGTGTGTGTGTGAATGGAAAGGTGATCGGGAGGGGAGATGGGGATTACCTAAGTATGTATATGTAATGTATATATAATGTATATATATATAGATCTGTCTGTCTTAGATGTATACAAATATGTATGTATGTACATAGGTTGCAAGTTAGTTGATGTATTTTATACTTTGCAAGGTAGTAATTGAATTACGTTTACGTTTACCATTACGTTACGTCATTTCATTAACGTTAACGTTATGAAGTATGTGTGTGTGTGTTTTACGTTTAGGCTTATATAACTCAGTCTAGCACCCCTAGAGATTGAACTTGGATAAAACGAGCGATCTTTCGATTCGCTCTCGAATTTATCAATGTACAATTGGAATCTGCAAATACAAATACAATATATACGCTCTATATATAGATATATATTATGTATATGTATAAGGTATGTGTATGTATAAACTCGTATAATATTGGCTATATATAATATATATATATATCTGTATATATATTTTATGTTTGGTATATACTTTTTCGTTTTTTTTTAATGGCTAATGTTTGCACTAAAAATTTGCAATAACTAAGAAAATGTACACTTAAAAAATTGAACACGAAACAAATTCCTTGGTGTCATGGATTCTTTATTTTTTTTTTTTTAGGCCAGACTTTCGAATAATCTTAATCTTAAAAAACGGAAACATTTTCGTATACACACATTGTTTTGTTGTTGCCCAGGCGAGAGAGAAAATAAATTTGTTGCGATATTACTGGAAACTGGTTCACTAGGCACTTTCATCTATACTTCCGATTTTCGATTTATTCTTTTCATAGCTCTATCCGATAAACTGAAGAAAGCTACAAACTTTTTTTTGAGAGGGGGGAAATGGCCAGAAGAAAAGGAATATATAATAGTTTGTTGATCGTTTTTTTTCTTTTTGGGATTTTTCTTTCGTCGTCTTCTCAAGTGTCCTGTGTAAGGACTTTTGTAAGGTACTGCAGCACATATAAGGTCGAAATCAAAGATCTGTTGTATTTTTTCTTCTTTTCTTTTTTGTGTTGTTTTGTTTTTACAGTGTTGTTGTTGTTGTTGCTCTACTTGTTGTTGTCGAAACCTATTTGTAAGTTCGGTTAGTTCTCTAATGCGTTTTTCTTTTCTTCTTCTTTGTATTATCCGTTATCCGTTGAGTGTTTGATGAAGGGGGAAGGGGGAGGAGTCGAGGGGAACTTGACCAATATCCGAAAGAAAATAAATTGTGTTGCCAATTCGTTGGAAATAAAAACAAATTTGTTGTAAATTTTTTTTGTTTGTTGTTTTGAAAATGTTTTTTCATTTTTAATTTTTAATGATACGTTCTTTTTTTTTTTTTTTTTATGTTTTGTTTTGACCAATTTACTTTAGGTATATATATATATATATGTGTGTTTTTTTTTGTATATATATAGTATGTATATATAGATTTAATAATAATAATAATAATTTACAGTTTGCTCTCACTATTTAGTTGCTGCTTCTTACATATCTCTCTTTGCATTTGTTTATGTTTTGGTTTTTTCAATAAATTATACAATTTAATTTAGTTATGTTTAAATTTAATTTAGATTAATTTAATTTAATTGAATTAATTGTATACTTGCGTAACGTGTTTGTTTTTTTTTTCTTTTTTATGTTTTTGTTTTTTCTTGCGTTAATCTAGATAGTTTAAATTGCTGCTACGGCCACGCCCACCGAATGCGGGACGCGATATGTATGTACAAATGTATTTTTTGCTTTCTTTCTTTCATCTACAACTACGACAGCTCTTCGCTCACTTCCATCTTAATCTTAACACTAAATAGGGTGAGTGTGTGTGTGTGTGTGTATTGGTGTGTGTATGTGTGTGTGTGATAGGGGCGTGGTCTAGGCGTAACTTAGGATTTACAATTGAACTAATACGCGCGAGTTTTAGAAACTTGTTTTACATTTTTGGTTTTTTTTTTTAGATTAACGAACCGAAATGCCAAACATAGTTATCGTAATCGTTTATCGTTATCGTAATTAGGTTTCTCTTTGTTTATTCCTTTCTCTTTTTTGTTGTTGCTGTGTTTTTAATTTAGTTAAAATTCAATTTTATACCTGTTTTGCATATAACTTTTTAAGCTAACCTCTCCTCCTTCTCCTCATCTTCTTCCTTATGCGAAATGCAACAAAAAAGTTAACAAAAACAAAAAATTATAATAATAATAATATTACAACAAATACGTTTACAATTACAAATACAAATTCATCGTCGTTTGCAATGTGTTTTTTTCTTTTTCTTTTTCGAGCACAAAAAACAATCAAAACCAAATGTAATTTCAACTAAATTTCTTCACTTTTCCAGCTCATTTAATTTTTTATATTTTTGTTATTCATTTGTTTGTTTGTTGTATATGCAATTTGTATTAATTTTTACTTTGCTTCTTCGGTTTGTTGTATATAATATATTATATATAGATTTATATTTCTGTTTCTTTTTCTGCTTCATATTTTTTTTTGTTTTGTTTTATGTTTTCATCTTGTTTTAAATAGTTTCTCAAAGTCTTATACGTTTCTTTATAGGGCAAAAAAGCATTATAAATTAATTGTAAAAATCAAAAAATTAGCATACAAAAATTCTTACTAGAAAGTTGAGCGAGCTACGCGGAAAAGCTTCAATCAATCGATTTTGTTATCGATTAATTTTAGCTCTCCACACTTTTCGGCTACATTCTTCTGCTAAACTACGCTAAACTCTGTGTTTCATTTTAGTTTTGTTTTAGGCATTTTAGACGTGCGCATAGAGCTAATGTACAATATATATATGTTGTATATAGAATATAGATGTAATCGATTTACATAGTTACACAATTTACAATTAGGTGACATGACAAACACACTCCCATTATATAGAATATATGTATTTCTATATATATGTATTAGATCTATATATACTATATATGTATAGCTATTTTACAGTTTTACATACATCATTTGCTAGTTACGCTCTGCTTTGAATACAATTGAATTTAGTTTTAGTTTAGTTTATTTTTTGTTTTGTTTTTGTTTTTGTTGTAACTTAAGTCTAGCCCCGTTTGTTATGCAAAATGGCGCAAGCTGGCCGCCAGATGGCGCCACAGCATTAGCATCTTCTTCTTCTCTATAGATGTATATATGTATGTTTTGTAATTCATTTAAATTGTGACTAACTACGCGCTAAAAAAAATTAGATAAACTATTTTATACTAGAACGCCTTGCAAACGGGGTCATCATAAATATATATGTATATATGTGTGTGTTGTTGTAATAATTTAATTAATTTAATTTAGTTTAAATTTAGATTTATATTTATATATGTGTGTGTATGTGTTGTATGTTATGCTTATTTATGTTTTATATGTTTTTTACAGCGACGCGACAAGAAACAAACACACAGACAACAGAAACGAATCGAGTCGAAGAAAAACGAATAGACAAACGAATTAATTAGTTTATGTTGTTAATTAATTAGCACTAAACTCTTTGCATTTTGCTATAACTTTTACACTTCCCTTTCGACAACTGTTCTGTGCTCGTTTCTTCTCGCTCGCACCCCTTCAATGTGTGTTTTGCTTTGCACTAAATTTCAGCTAAATTAGAATTTAATTTGCATTTAAATCTAAGCGAGACACTGTGACACGTGTTCAGCTGTTCGCCTCACTTTGTTTCTGATGCTGTTGTTGTTGTTGCTTTAGCGAGGGCGAACTTCGCCGCGCTGGAAGCAGGCGAATTGCAGTAGTTGATAGCATTCGCTTTACTACTCTACACATTCAAACTGGCGCCACCTGTTGTTGTTGACGCCGTCTGTCCTTTTCCCTTCGCTCCTTTAGCGGCAATGTTCTTCTCACTGCTGTTGCTGTTGTTGTTGCGAACTTCGCCGCGCTGTCTGTGAACTGCGGTTGGCGGCAGGCGAATTGGAGTAATTGCCGCCATTCGCTGGACTTCTGCTGCCATTTGCACAGGAGATGGATGAGATGCTGGCGCCACCTGCTGTTGACAACACTGTTCATTTCGACGCTGTCTTTTTGCCCCGCGTCGTTGTCGGCGATGTTCTCGCTTCGCTTTGTTGTTGTTGCTGTTGCTGTTTGAGAGAGGGTGAACTTCGCCGCGCTGTCGGCGAACTGCTGTTGGAGGCAGGCGAAATGGAGTAGTTGCCAGCATTCGCTGGACTGCTGTAGACAGCCAAACTATTGCTGCTGCCGCCGGTTGAGCAGGAGAAGGATGAGATGCTGGCGCCACCTGTTCTTGTTGCTGACGCTGCTGCATCGCCGTAGCATAATTTCGACATATTCTCAATGGCCTCGGCCCACTGTATGGCAAAACCATCGGGATCGTCCAGATAATAGGTGCGATTCGGCTGTAAACAAGAGAGAGAGAAGAGTAGAAAATTAGCACAAAACTAAATTGAATTCGAGAAGAAAACAACAAACGAGAATTGACAAATGTGTTGAAAAGCCATTAAAACTAAGAAGCATGAAAACTACTTTCATCCGCAACGAATGTGAAATACGCTAACAAAGTTCTTAACTAAAACTATATTCTAAAAAACAGTTAAGTTGTAGTAATATTTACTAGTTTCTCCTTTAAAGTTGTTTTTATTATTTTTCATAGTTTTCTAATTATGTTCAAGTTTTTAAAAACTATATTTAAAATTTTGTTCTGTAAAACTATTTAAGTTGTTATCTAAAATTGCTGCAGCAAAAAAAAAGGTCTAGACACAACTTGAGTTGATTTTTCAAATAAACATTTCTCATGATAACTTTTTAACTAGCAGTCTGATCTGCCGGAACTCAAACTATATGCTAGCTATAGCAACAACACACAAGTGTAGCAAGTTTCATTGAGCTAGCTGCCAAAGTGGCGAAGTAGTTAGCGCATAAGTAGGCGGACAGACAGACGGACGGACGACAAATTTAAATGCCTGCGATGCAAGGGTATTAAAAATGTTTGTTGCGCTGTGCTGTGCTTGTTGTTGTTGCTGTTCTGTTTTTATCTGCGTTGCGTGTGCAGTTTTCAATGCCGCACTTAATTGAGGAGTGTGCTTTCTGTTGTTGCTTTTGTGGTTGCTGCTGCTGGTCGTAAACACGTGCCGTCGCTATAAACTGGACCCAAATGAATAATTGTTGTGTGTGTTCGTGTTGTGTGTGTGCGGCTCTTTAACGACCGCTGACGTCATCTCGAGACACACTCACGCGTTTGTTTCCGCAGCAGTTCAACAAACTGTTGCAACTGTTTTCGTTTCGTTTTCCGGCAACAACAAATCAAACTTTTGCCAAATCCTTGAGAGATTCATTATTTGACTTACCGTATGCACAAAGAAGATCTTAAAGTTCTTGATCTCGGCACGCAACTCGGGACTCCATGGGATCTCTCCCTTCTTGATCATTTGCACGGGATCGATGTAGATGAGACGGGGTCCGGTGGTCAGCAACAACATGCGCTTGCGGGCAAACAAACCCTTGCGCTTGTTGACCAAACCCATCTTGAGGATCACCTCGCCATCGGCAAACACATGCCATTTGTCAGTCTTTTGTGCCTCCAAACGCTGCAGCTTCTGTGCATCGCTCAAGTCGAAGGAATCTACAACGAGGAGGAAGGTTAAAAAGCTGTCACGCAATGGGAAGTCATTTTCGGGACTTACTCTTTGCTGTTGAGGGCTTCTGGGCAGGCGCCGCCACGCTGCTGCCAACACCAAGCTCGGCGCTGAGCAGTCGTGTGATCTGACGCTCATCGAGTCCTGGTTCCAGATCTCCGCTGATGGGCAGACTGTAGTTGTTGCCATGTCCGCTGCGCAGCTCCTCGTCCTGGCTAACACCGGGCAGATAGGGATAGATGGGAGGTGGTGTCTGTTGGCGCAACGTTTGCCAATCGATGCCGGCGAAGAAGGGATGCGCACGAATGCTCTCGTAGTAGCCGAATTCATCCTGAGCTCCCAGACGTTCACGGGGATCGATTTTGAGTAGACGACGCACCAGATCCTCGGCATCCTGATCAAAGCCCTGGGGGGAAGTCAACGGCACAACCGAGAATCTCCTTGAAGATGACATAATCGTTGCTGCCACGGAATGGCGGCAGACCCGAGATCATCTGGTAGATGATGCAGCCAAAGGCCCAAAGATCCGCAGCGGGTGTAATAGGACCATTCTGCAACACCTCGGGGGGAAACGTATTGAGCGGTTCCCACAAAGCTGCCACGTCGCGCACGCCGCTGGAAGCGACGATTGCGTGGCGAACGCGCTGGATCCGCATCGGCGGCATCATCGTCATTGTCGTCATCATCATCGTTCTCCTCGACGCCGTAGTAGATGTTGCGTTCATCCTGCTCCTGATCCTCATCATCGATGTCATCGTACAACTCTTCGCTGTCCTCGTCATCATCATCCGAGCTCCTCGCCGAGCGACGACGTCTCTGTCCATTGTTCGCCTCATTGTTTCCGGTGCTCGCCAGCTGAGCCGCGGCCAAAGTTCGCTCTCGGGGTGTCATCACCTTGGCGGACCCGAAGTCCGCAATGAGTGTGTGCATATCCTCATCCAAGAGAATATTCTCGGGCTTCAGATCGCGATGCACAACGTTGCGACGATGCATGTGCTCGCAGGCGAGCAAAAGTTCGGCGGCATAGTGGCGGGTGCAGGCGACATCGAAGCTGCCGACACGGTTGATGTAGGGCAGGAGATCGCCGTTGCGGGCATGCGTCATCACAAAGTAGAGGGAGCGTGGATCCTGGAACGTGCACGACAGATTCACAAAGCCTTCCACGTTGGTCATCATGTGCATCACCTCTCGCTCTCGCTTGATGTACTCCTGCTTGTGCTCTCGCAGTATCAGACGCTTCTCGCACACTTTGACTGCAAGCAGAAAGAAAGGGACAAACAGTTAGTTAAGAGTTTCAGTATAAAACTATATATGGGAGGGTTTCTTGGTATAGTTTTTCTTTAAATATCATGTTATGCCTCTTTAAATATTTTAATTGATAAATTCTATATTATACCTATCCTAACATTTCAAATTTTAAATTAGCATGTTTTCATATAAAAGTAATTTTGTTAAAAATAACTAGAATTTTTTATAGAAATCTAATCTTTATAATCTCTAGCACTAACATATAGTGGAGTGTTTTTCGGTTATCGTGCAATGAAACTCAGCTTTCTCAATCTCATCGATGACTAACATTTTTATGTTCTGTTATAAAAACAAACTCAACTGCCTTTGTATGCTTTGTTTACAATTAAGAAACGTCGCAAAATATATATTAATTTTTTTGTATTCCTTATAAGAATTTTTATATTCATTAATTTCTTTTGCTGTCATGCTAAGCTGCAAAGCTGCACGCTTTTTATTCTAATGTTTAAACTGCAAATAAATCACTTCATTCATTTAACTAAATTCTTATTTAAGATCAATTAAAGCAAAAGAAAGAAGAAAAAACAAATATCTAATATGAAGTTTAAAATAAACGCAATTTGCCAAATGATATACAAAATCCCCTACAATAGTAATTAACAATTAAACGCATTAACATAAATTCTACTAAGCCAAAATAACAACCAAAAATATGCATTCCAAATATGCGATGCTTAAATGCGCAGGCGACAAAGTTGTCAATGGCCAAGTGCTGCACCTCAGGCGCACAACTTGCCAGCGACACTTTCGTGGGTCAATCGCACACTCAAGCACACACACATTGAAAGCTCTACTTGTGGCCACACATACAATATTCCTTGTGTGATTTATTGAAATGAATGCGAGCGCAAGCGAGATGGCAAGCGAACAATGGGAATGGGAACGAACGAACGAGAAAAAAAAGCAGAAAAAGGAATTTTGCTCAAATAGCTAAATTAACAGGCGACGAAGAGACAGAGAGAAGGCAGAGAGGCCAACGAAAGCGAGCGCGCTTTGCCAACTTGTTTCCCCGCGTCCCCAACAACCCCGGGCGCTAAACAAGCGCTTTATTTTTTCGCAGCTTCGCTTCTTTGCTGCTCCCTAAGAAATTCTAAACTGGTTGTTGAACTGCACACACACACACATACACACACTCTAGTCGCACACTACATGAAACTGTTGGCATTGAAACATTTATTGTGAAAGATGTGAAACGCTTTTGAGCTTTGGCCCACGCCAAAAACACAGGCAAATGGCAGCCAAAAAAGGGGTAGAGGTTAACGGTTTCTTTCCAGCAGTATGAATTATGACCGCTTATCAGCAGTTTCTTTCCTTCCCTTCATGTTTATAGTTTCGCGTTGCCAACCCAGTTTGAAATTCGCAAATTAGAAAAATCAAAAGCTGGAACGTGGGAAACAATTTACTTTTTTTTTTGTTTTTGTTTTGTGTGTTGGACTTTTGGCAAGAAGATCAACCGACCGAACAGTGAGACGAAATGCGAGAAATGATAACAAACAAAAAACAGCGGAGAAAAAATAACTTAAAACGCAAATTTGTTGATTTGCGAAAAAAGTGAATAAACAAAGTTGAATATAATAAATTACACTCTCGGCTATATCTGCGAAATATTGTTGAGTGCGAATATGTATAGGCAATAGAAAAAAACAAATATGAATTTGTTTTTGCTTTCCTTTTGTATTATGCCATTTTTTTTCGCCTTTTATCAAGATCGCAACAACTGAAACTTTTTTTTTTTAGTCTAGAAAACAAATCAGGGGCGATAAGTTGTCGAGTGGCAGCTAAATAAACACACACTAACACACACTTGAAGTATAAAGAGGAAAAACAAAACAACAGCAATTAAAAGATTAACATACAAATAAAAAAATAAAATAAAATAACGACAACGACGACGATGAGCGCGTTTTTTATGCGTTTTAAATTTCCCATGCCAAAATAGACGGCGATAGAGAGAAGAGAGCTCAACAAAAAAGTGCGTAAAAATAAAATTGACCTTGAAATTGTTGCTATTTTATTTGATTTGATTTCGTTACTCTTTTTTTTTTGCAATAGTTTTTTGTTTTATTGGCATTGATTAAAAAGGTATTCGAATATGGCGTGCGCGTATTTCCCCTCGCCAAGCCGATTTTTTCTCTATTTTTTTTTCTTGTTGATTTTAATTGAAAATGTTGTCGCATTATTTATTTTAATTTTTTTTTTTTTTGGTTGAGCTGCGGTTAAAAAAAAACTGTGTTTTTTGGGTTTAACGCCCGAAGCGGCGACGTTGATAAGGCAACGAAAGCGCAGCCTTGAACTTGGCGGCAGTGGCGCATGCACACAGTACTATATAAAAAAAAAACACAGCCACAATAAAAAACTCACATAAGTAAATAGCAACAAGAATAACAAAGTTGAGCAGCTGGGCAAGAGCAGCACCCAAAAACGACAAAAAAAAAAACACTTAAAAATAAAAACAAAACAACAAAGCAAGACATGAGCATAAATATTTGCCCAATGTGAGTTTCCAGTGTGTTTGCCCCACTGATCAGCAACAGAGGAAGACAGAGAGAGAGAGCGCGACAATTCCAAAAATGTGCAGCGCATTGAGAGAGCGAACCATTGCAACTTGTTGTGTGTCGAATGGAATGCAGTACAACGAGTTTGACAGAGTGAGAGAGGGAGAGGAATAGTGCGCGACATAAATTGCAATTGTAACCAGTCGTTGTTGTTGTTGGGGCTGTTGCTGCTGGCAAAGCAAAAGAGACAACTGAGTCAAACCGATTCTATAAATAAGACTGAAGACGCAACTGAGTCCGACTTCATTGTTGGGTACAGCAACAAAATAGAAAAAAACCAAAAACAACTGTACGCAGCATCCGAATGCTGCTCGATTGCATTCCAATTGGAAGAGAGCGCGCAGCCAAAAAGTCATAGTTAGTTAATTGGGCGCAAGGCCGTTTGGGGTATGTGGTGGAATTGGAACACACTGCAAACAGGAAGTTAGTGCAAGCAAAAGGTGTTTGAACCGCACGAGAGAGAGAACACAAAGTGAGAGCGCACACAAGAGAGCGAGGGATCTCAGCTACTTAAGGAGATTTCCCACATAACAATTGACAAAAGTGTAAAATGCAATGGAAAATTTCAGCGTCGCGTGGGCCGCCTTAGTATGTTTTGGTTTTTTTTTTGGGCGGTTGGCTGCAATAAAACTGATTGCCAACGTCCGATAAAAAGCAAAGAGCGAAAGAGAGGCGAGACTCCAAAGCGACCCACGCGACTTTTTAATGCTGTGTTCTCGCTTAATTTATTGTCACGGCGAACTTTTTGGCAGCGACAGCAAATTGACATAAAACTGACAAAAAATTGTGATAAAAGTCGATTGCAAAGTACACACACACATACAAATACATGTACATATGTGAATGTGTCATTTCGCATTGTTCCGCACAGCATTTCAATTTCATTAATTAGCGACTGCCGCCCAAAATTGGCAAAGAACATTGGCGGCGTCTGTAGTGTGTTCCCCCTCTACCCCCCAGCCTATGCCACGCACTCTCTCCCATGCTCCTCGTCATGTGTCGCTCTCTTCTCATCATGACGTAACTTGACGTTTCGCTTGAAACTCATTTAAATATGTCCCACAAAACCAAACAGATTATGACAGGCAACAACAACAATAATAAGAAGCAGCAGCAGCAGGTAAAACAGAAGGAGCTTTTTTTTGCGTGGAAGGAGAATTGGAATTGGAATGGGGAAAAGTGGACTGAATGGTTAAAGAGCAAGGCGTGCGCTCTGCTTCTTCTTCTGAGTCATAACAATTTTGAGTGCGCCTCCTTTTTTATTGTTATTGTTGCTGCCTGCTGCCGTTTGGTTAGAGAAAAAGTTTATTGCCCTTTAGGGAGAGCATCGAGGGGGGCGGGCGAGACGTGCATGGACATGTTGACGGCACGCAAAGGATTTTTCTGCTGTTTTTTTTTTGTGGAATTTGGTTGTTAAACAAACGACAACAAGTGAGCAAAAGACAAGCCCCGCTATGCCGCTATCTCCCTCCCTCTCTCACACATAGTATGTGTTTGGCATAATAAAAAGAGGAAGCACGAGCAAAAGTCTTTCGCGACTTCCTGGCGCGACTTAATTTGCTCATAAAAGCCAAGCAGAAAGAGGAGGAGGAGGAGAGTTACTAACTGGCCTTGCCACGTGCCACAGCAACATGCCCCCCACTCCACTCGTTCCACCCACCACAAATAAACAAACGACAGCAGCTGCAGCAAACATAAAAAAGTCAACAAAGTTCTGCACGCAGGTGCAAATGGAAGAAGAAGCAGCAGCTAAATAAAGGATCCGCTCTTAAGTTGAATGACCCAAATTCATCAATATTATGTTACAAGCAAACGTCAAGGCGACCGATAGAGAGAGAGAGAGAGAGCAAAGAAAGAGAGCAAGAGCGCAAAAGGTTAAATACCCTCTTCTTCTCTGCCAGCTGCGACGGCGCAGCTGCTGCTGCTTGTAATTAAAAATAACATAGGAATACAAAGCACAAAAGAAAAAGGAGCAAGAAACATACACACACACTTAAATACACACGCAGGTAGAGAAGACAAGCGTGCGAGCAAGAGGGGACACTGTCTACTAAAACTTAACGAGTTCGAGAGTTCAGCGCCCAAAAAAAAAAAATTGCCAGTCTGGGAAACAATAAAGCAACAAAGTGGAATTTGAAACAGTTCAACGGCCGATCTGCAGTTTGTCCATTCGTGTGTGTGTGTTTGTGTGTGCCAATGCCAATGCGTTCCAAGGCAACAAGTTGCAGTTCAAAGTCTAAAGTCTGAGATCGCGCGTGGGAAGTGCATAAAATTCCAACACATTGAGAGCACATTTCACACTCTCCACTCTTCACGCTGCGTGTGAAATTTCAGGAAATGAGCTGCAGGCAGCTGCTGCTCCAGGATTAGCTGAGAGCACGTGTGTTTTGTGTGTGTGTTTTTGTTGTATTCAGGTAGCAACAATTGTAGCGAGGAAAATTATTGTGAAACAGCTGCTAAGGCAATTTGCGTCGAAAATGATGAAATAGCCAAAAGCAGACAATGTGAAAATGCGTAACAAGAATTTGCGTAGCGCGTCAAACAGACGCCAACCAGCAACAACTACAGTGCGTAAGCACAACATACACACACATACGCAAATTACACATACGCATTATTATGTAGCGAACGCGAGAGAGACGCGCCCCCTCTCTCACTCTCGACTGCTCACACCTCATGCATGTGACAAACGAAATGAAAACGAAATTTTGTATTTATTTTTTTTGTTTTTGCTGCGTTCATCATGAGTTGTTGTGGGAGGGAGGGAGACCGCGCAAGAGAGCAAGAACGAACCAGAGTGGGCGGAACATGTTGGCAACATGTTGCCAGACGAGTCCATAAAAATGTTGCCGCCTCTGTGTGTGTGTTTTGTTTATAAGCAAATTAAGAGCAACAACAAAAATAATAACAAAAATACGAGTGAAATTCGGTTTGCGCTCGTTTATCGTTTCTGTTTCTATTTTTCTTCTTTTTGCTGTCGGCTGCGTTTTAAAATAGCAACTGTTGTGGGCCACAACACAACACAACACATTGGAAAGAAAATGTGTGCCAATAAAACACAATACATAACAATCAAATCGTTATTGTGGGCATAGCCCAAATGGGGGTGGGGGCGGTGGGTGGTGTGAGTTGTTGTTGCTGCTGCTGTTGTTGTTACGTGGCTGCTTACAAAACATATGTAGACCTTCAAATCAGACTTCAATAAACACATACGCGTCTACGCACAAGTCTAGGTGTGTATGTGTGCAAGTGTGTATAACAATAACAAAATGCAAAGTCAAAAGTGCAAACTCATTTTGTTTGACGTGCGCGACTGTGTAATGAAATGTTAATTTCATAACGGCGAGACAGAGAGGGCAACACACGGAAAGCTACTTGCAAGACTGCAAGTGTGAATAAACAACAACAACAGCTATGCGCGTGCATGTGTGTGTATGTGTGTGCGTAAGCTCGCTGTTAATGGCGGCCTCTGTTGTTTGTGTTTACATGCACCTGATGCTGCTGTTGCTGTTAATGTTGTTGCTGCTGTTAATGTAGTTGCTGTTATTGTAATTTGCTGTTAAAGAGTTCTGTGTTTTCTGTTTTTGCTTTTGCTTTTACGCTTTATCAGCAGAAGCAAAGTCAAGTCAACGCTTACACTGCAGACACGCGCCATTTTTGCCATTTCTCTCTGTTGCTTTTGTCGTCGTATGCACTTTATAAATTTTGCTAGCGAGCGACACGTGCCAAAGTCTTGCTTTTGTTTTTGCGCTGCAAGTTTTATTGATTTACAGTTGGAAACGACAAAATCTTCAAGCAAATTGACTTAGCGCAAATAAACAACACAACAATTGTTCCACTTACTATTTGCCATGTGTGTGTGGATGTGGATGTTGTTGGCAATGTGGAGCGTGGAACGTGGAAGAAGTCGAGAAGTAGGCGTTCACTAGAATATGCCTATGACGCGCTTATCGCGACTGCTCAGCAGCAGCAGCTGATCTTGAAGCGAGACGTCAAAAAGCATTTGCGGTCTTTTTGTTTCAATCGATAAACAAATAAACAACACTCACACACACCAATACAATAGTAAAATATAACTGTCGTCAATTGCGTGCGTTGCCTTATCACAGCGCAGCAGCAGCGACGCTGGCTGCGACTGCGACGTCGACAGCTGCTGGTGTGCTGCTGTTGATGTGTGTTGATTAGCAAAAGACGTCAAAAGCAGCGCACACAATGTGTGTGTGTATTCCCCTCTCGCTCTCTCTTTCACCATCTAGCACCCTTTGTATTCATTTAGTTGCGAGATAAAAATGCCATTAGTAAAGGTTTCCAATACGTACAACACACACACACATACACACACATACAAGTATGCATATGTGTATTTGAAAGCTACTTAATCAGTTGTCGCCGTCATCACGTGATTGGCGAGTGACCAATGCAAGATAGTAATGGCTGCAGCATCTCTCCTCTGACAACTTTGTCGCCTGGCGCAGAGAGCGCAAAACTAGAAACAGCTGGTTTCGTTTTCAGTCTGATTTGTTGGCAGGCGACAACGACAACAGCAGGTGACAGCGATGCGTTGGCGTTTCGTCTGGCGCCAGCCACAGAGGGAGAGCGAGAGAGCTTGCAGTGGGAGGGGGAGGAGATGGCATGGAATTGGAATTGGAATGTGTGCCGTTAGACTTACTTGCATACTCGCGACGCGAGTGAATGTCGACAGCGAGGTAGACAATGCTGAAGCTGCCCTCGCCAATGTATTTGCCAAAGATAAAGTCTGTGGGCGACCTTCGTGGCGGCGGCGTTGTCTGTTGCGTCGCTGCTGGCGGCGACGTCGACGCTTGCTGTTGTTGTTGCTGCTGTAGTTGTTGCTGCTGCTGTTGTTGTTGCTGCTGCTGCTGTTGTTGTTCTTGTTGCTGCTGTTGTTGTTGTTGTTGCTGTTGATGCTGTTGCAGTCGACGCTGATACGTTGACGCTGTGTTGTTGTCGCTGTACATTCTGACGCGCTGCGGCGTCAACGTCACTGACGGACTGTTGCTGGCCACCGCTGCTGCCAACGGCGATGTGTAGCCTGCGTAGGAAAAAGAGAGCGAAAGAGAGCGTGAGTTAGATGCGTGTGCTTAGCAACAATGTTGCCAAGAGCTGAGCTTACCGCCTATAAACATGCTGCGACCGCTGCTATAGCGATTGTTGCTGCTGCTGCTGTTGTTATTGTTATTATTGTTGTTCTCTGTGTGGTTTGTTGTTGTTGCTGCTGCTGTCGCTGTTGTTGCTGCTGATGCTGCGCCGCATCCGCATGTGTTGTGTTGCTGCTGTTGTTGTTGCTGCAGTCGCGTTGCCGATGTTGCCATTGCAGAGAAGATAGGAGAGAAGTCTTTCAGTTTCAGCGATTCGCTTAAGGACACTGCAGTTGCTGCTTTTTCTTTTGGCATTGCCGGCATTGTTGCCGTCGTTGTTGTTGTTGCTGTTGCTGCTGTTGTATTCAACTGTTGTTGCTGTTGCTGCTCAGTGTTATTATCGCTGCTGCTGCTCGAGGCAGAGACGACAACGACGGCGGCGGCGGCTGCGATGCTAGCTCCGCTGCTTGGCGTTGCAACTTGTTGTGTATTAATCTGTAAAAACATCAACAAAAATAGAGATAAACAATTAGTACTGCGAGAGAGCGTAAAAATAATCAATCAATGCGCGTAGTAAAAATGAAAACGCAATAAATTAAAACAACGCGCAGTCGCGACCAGCAAAAGCAAAAGCTGAAAATAAAAACAAAGTCACAACAATGACAAAGACACGCAAAGCTCAAACACACACACACACACACCACACACAGACAAAGCGGAACTTGCAAAGCAGAACAGGTCCACAAAAGGCACAACAGCAACAACAAAACTGCAGACAGAGCGAGAGAGGTAGCTTTTTAGGCCTATGCTTTATGTGCTGTACTTCTTCTTATGCGCCATTGACGTCAAGTTCACGCACTTGCTGTCTCACTCTCACTACCTGCGCTATGCTGTTCTCGCTGCTTCCTCTTCTCTTCTTCTGCGTTCGTGTGTTGTTCTTGTTAGTTGTTGTGTTGTGTGTGTTTTTATTCCGGGTTCAAGGACTTGGAAGCATAAAAATATAATAAAGTTCATTGCCACCTGTTAACATTTCTATTAACTATGAGAGAATTTTGGAAACTATTTTTTCGGTTTTGTTGTTGTTATTGTTATTGTTTTTACGCCGCGTCTTTATTTTTTCGGTTGCTTACGAATTGATCGTAATATGGCGTGATCATTAAGCTAGTGGGCGGAGGAGAAGGGAGGGCGGACAATGACAAGCGATTTATCGATCATTTCGAAATTTACTATTTTGTTTTGGCGTTGTTATTACAAGTCCGTTGTAAAAAGTTATCGACCTGCTACTATCGATAACTATCGCTTGTGCCATCTCTAGCTGTGATTTCAGCCCAGACGCGTTGTCTGTGACGGGTTTTTCTTCATATCGCGCGACGACGCCTCGTAAAATACACAAAATACGAAAAATTATCAAATTATGCAAAACGCATTCGAAAAAAATGCCAACAAAGAGCAAAAAATTTAAATAAAAACAAGGTGAGCAAATGCGTCAATGAAAGTCTAAAAAAAAATACAGCAGCTAATTTAAGTCACCCAAAAAATGAAACCAGGCTCAAAAGCAAATTTTATACTCTACAAAAGTTGATGAATTTTTGTTGATAAATGCGATTTATTAGTTAAAAGTTTCGAATTCTTGTCGCAACAAATTGTGAGTCGATTTCTAATAGTTTTCCATTTATTTTATTTTGGAAAAAACCCAAAAATATTTCAACAATGCAGGTGTTTTTTTTCTTTCCTCCTCTCTCTTATTTTTCTCAACATTTTTTTTTGTTGGGTTTGTCAATGAAAATTTTGTTGTGTTGCGATAGTTTTTTTTGTTATTAGTGCGTCACACATTGGAATGTTGTTGGTTTAGTTTTTCAACTCACAAAAAGCTATTTTTTTTTTGGCTTTCTCGCCTCTTTTTGATTTTTTCTGTTGTCTATAGTTTTTAATGACGTCATGATGTGTTGCTGTCTCATTCTAACGCCTACGCTTAAGTAAATAATCAAAGTTTTTTCGAATTTTATTTATTTTGCTTTAGTATTTATTTATTATTTTTGAACTGTGCCGCCAACAACCTACTTTTGTTTTTTGTTTTATTTCATAAATTGATTTTTTTTACGTTTGTGTTTTTTTTTCTCTTCTTTTTGCTAATTAGCCATAAGAGAGCGTCCGATCTGCGTCACAGATCGAACGATATTTGGGATCCCGGCGCAAAAACAAAACAAAAAACCAAAAAAAAAAAAGAAACTGGTCAAAAAAGCCATAAAAGATAAATAATAATAAACTTGGTAACGGGGCAGCAACAACAACAAAGAGTAACAGGAAATGTCAGCGAAACGAGCTCTACAAACACAGTCAGCTAATAAAGCTATATGTATCGATATCTTATAATGGTATATATAATATATATTTATTACAATTTACTCCCAGACAGAAGAAATAAAATTAAAATTGTGGAAAAATTTCAAACAAAAAACTGGAACGCGCCCCCAATCATTAAAGAAGAGTGGGCGTTGTATGCTTCAGATACACATATCTATATATACTATAAATACTAGATATCTATATACTTCTATATCTATTCAAAGGCGATCTGATCCATTGTCGGCGACGCCGTCTGTGGCGTCTAGACAAAAATGACATTTAAATGAATCTATTTTATTGTCGCTTCGTCGCCATTTCACCAAGACACACACACCCACACTCCCTCCTCCTTCCCCCTCCCTATACCGACTCCACACCTCTCTCTCTCTCTCTCTTGTTGGCTAGTCATCAATTTAGTTTTATAAATAAAAATTTTTCGTCTAGCGCGCGAATTGCAACCAATTGAAAGCGAAGAAGAAGGTGCAAACTGCAAGCAGTCGAAATTATATAGAAAGACAGATATATATACTATATTTATCATCGGAGGATGTTGCAATAGAGAATGGGGGAGGAGGAGAAAGTGGTGCCCCACACACACACACACACACATTAGACGAGAATCGAGAAAGAAATGCGCTAAATATATATAAACAAATGCTGTTTATTTAAACATAAACATGAAGCAACATTAAATAACAGCAATAAAAAATAATACAACACACCCAAAAAGAAAAGAAAACAAAAATTAGACAAAAATATTTTCGATATTTGATTTTAATGTTGCATTTAGCGTCGTGGAACGTGGCGCTTGGCACGTAAGCCAACCAAAAAAAAATATTAATTGAAAATACGTCTAAGCAGTTGAGATTTGAAGATCAAGTAGAAGAAAGTTCATAAAGTTGAAATTTATTAGAGATAAGTGAAAGACTTCTCTAGAAGAATTCAAGAGAATATACTAAATTTTTAGTATATTTGAAAAGTATTGGCATGTTTTAAAAGTAAAAGAATTGTTAAAGTAGAAGAAAATTATCAAAGGAGTTACTAAAATGTTTGTGACTTGGCGGACAAAAGAATTGAAGAGGATATATTAAAATCTTAGTATATTTTAGACGTATTAGTATATTATAGATGTAGTATTTGCTGAGGTAGAAGAGAAGTATTGAAGAAGCTGACAAAAAGTTGAAGACTCGGCGGAAAAAATAATTCAAGAGAATATACTAGAATTTTAGTATATTTGAAAAGTATTGGTATATTTTACTACAATTTTCAAATATTTTACGAGTTGTGGTATATTATAGAAGTATTTCCTAAACTAGAAGAGAAGTATCGAAAAATCTGCTAAAAAGTTGAAGACTCGACGGAAATAAGAATTCAAGAGAATATACTAAAATTTTAGTATATTATGAGAAACTTTTTAAGTCTTAGCCGTAACATGAAACTTGAACTGCAGCATAGCTTAAAATGTTTAATAATAAACTATACTATTTCAGTGTTAAATATAAATTGCAAATAATTGAAAAGCTAAATTTATAACGCCACAACACAATCATTGTTATTGTGAAATGCTGCGAAAAAATGTTTAATGTTTGTAACAGTTCGTTTAGATTGTTAATTTTTTTCTTCGTCTTTTTTTTGCATTGAAACCATTTCGATTGCTTTTGTTGTGGGCGTGGAAATTAAATACAACCAAAAAAAAAAAAATGGCAAGCATGAAAAAAACGAGGCAAGAAAATATATAAACAGCCAGCAGCGAAAAATTCGCGGAAATTTTGCTAAGCGTTTTTTTTTTCTTCTCTTTTTTGATTATTTGGATTTTGGTGTTGTTGTTTTTGTTGTTGGCTGCTTTGGCTATTTATAGCTTGTCTATTTAATATTAAAAAAGTACTGCCAATGTTATTGTTGCTGCTGTAGGCGATTCGAGCTGGCAATAATAATACGAGTATGTTTTTTTTTGTTGTTTTTTTGGGCGCTTTGCGACATGTTTTGCATAATTTTTGTTTCTTTTAGAGATCAAGTGGGGTAGGTTTCTCTATAGATAAAGATCGACGGTTGCCAGGTGCGTGAATGTGTGTTGTTGTTGGGGTAAAACCCGATCAAGTTTCTAGACATTTACGATTCTACGTTACGATACCTGCTGCATTGGGAATTCGAAATTGCCCCCAAACAATTCAATTGGTAATCAAAGAACTCTATCGAGATAACGCACAAATCGTATAAGAATAATAATAATGACTTTATTACGTGAAATTTTGTGTTTTGCCAACAAAAACAATGAAATACTCCGGGGACAGCAAAAACAAAGCCTACTACAACAGCAACAGCAGCAGCAGTTGAAACTGCGCTTATGAATGAAAAACACAGACAGAAAGAAACGCAAGCAAACACAAACACTCAACAACAACAGCAACACATGCAAAATGCATAACTGCAAATTCCAATTGGAACAACACACGCCGCTCTCCCAAATAACTTCAGCCAAGCAATCTCTACTCTCCCGCTCACACTTACGTCGCTGATGTTGGGGGAGCGCAGCATGCGTTCGCTTGCTCGCTCACTCGTTCGCTCTGTTTGTGTATTTTATGCTGTAATTGCGTTTCACGATACAAATTCCAATGGGCTGGCTGGCTACGCACCACGCATACATACAAACGTATACATATATGTATGTATATGTTAGGGCAGTGGAAGAAGAAGATGCGCGCGCGTATTTCTCTATGTATTGAATTTTAATTTATTTATTTGTCGCACTTGGATTTTGTTTTTGATTTTTTTCCTTTTTGTTTGTACTTGATATTTTCAATAAATTGATAATAGATTTTTCTATATGTACTTATAATAACGACATCGCACGTTTCATTTCTATATAATATAATTTTTTTTGTGTTTGCTTTTTTGCAAAATTTTCCACGACAAATAACGAACGGAACAGGAACACGACCAACGAACGAACGAACGAACAACAACAAAAAACACGACGATGACGACTTTTGTTGTTTTTATTATGGTTGTTGTTTGTGTGTATTTAGGAACTTCTTTTTTTTGTTTTTGAATTTTGAACTAACGGAACACACACGAAAACGAAAACACAACAATTTATGCAACGAGAATTGAGAACTTTGCTGTTGCTTGTATTTTGTATTTTATGTAATTTGTTTGGCCTTTTGTGGAGTATTATTTAATCGCACTGAGAGCAGGAGAGCAAACACACACACATGCTACTCTCTATGTGTGTATATATATTTGTGTTTCTGTGTGTGTGTGTGTGTGTGCGAGCGAAAAGCGTGCACAATCGAAACGAAACGTCCGGTTTCAAAGCGCCACAAAAACTAATCAGAAGTGAAAAACATAAAATGATGTGAGCCTCCAACTGAGGCTACCACAAAGCAGCCGAGAGAGAGCAACAGCAGCAGCACCAGCAGAGAGAGAGCGAATGCGCGAGAGGGCAACAGCAATAACAACAACAAACGAAGCAGCATAAGAGCCGAAGCCCGACGACGTCGCTGTTGTGGTTCGTAATGGGGCCAAAGCAGCGCAGCCGCCGCTCAATGAGATTTGCTGTCGTTGTCGTCGTTGTTGTTGTTGTGTGGATGGCGCCTTCAATTTTTTACAAGGCGAACAAGTTGTGCGCCAGGTCGTGAGCAAGCGAACGAATGAGAGAGCGAGAGAGATCAGATTATACCAGCTTGGGACAGAGAGAAAGAGAGCGAGGAGCTGCGTAATTGTTGTACATTTAATGCTTTATAATTGTAGTCGTCGTACTACATGTGTGTTTGTGTGTGTGTGTGTTTATTGTCTAGTAGTTTTTCCAAAGAAATACACAAAGTCCACAATGACATCCACAAAATGAATCCACAAAGAGATGGACAGCAGATGACAGAGAGAAAGAGCGAGCAAGCGAGAGAGTGCGCGCATTTTGTTGTCGTTGCTCTTTTGTGTGTATGGTTTTTTTTCGTATTTCGATTTCAAGAGGCAGCCGCATTCCTAACTGTAAACAAGCAAGAAGAAGCAATGCATGCTCTACCGCCGTCTGGAAAAACTCGTTTTTCCCGCTGGAAAAGTTCGAAAGAAACAACAAAATGGAAAAGAATTTCAAGAATTTGTAGCCCACAAGAGAGCGCGTAAAAGATGTAAAAATAAACAACAAAAATCGGGTGGAAAAACACGAACACACACTCACACACACACAAGGACAAGGAAGTGGCGAACAAAACAAAATGCTGTGTGTGTGTGTGTATGATACGAAAACGAAGGCAAAAGACAAGACACAAACAAGAGACAATAATAACAGCAGCAACAGCAACAGAGAAAATGCCCGTAGTAAACAAAACAAATGGCGGGGCGCGGCTGCGACGTAGACGCAAACGACGACGACGACGGCAACTGCGACGCCAACGTCAATGTAAATAAATATTATAAAATATGCAGCTGTGTGCGTGTGTGTGTGTGTGAGCAACAGAGACATGCACAAGTGAAAGGCGAAAAAAAGGAAACAAAGTGGGAGTGGGACACGCGAGACGAGGGACGCTGAGAAGCTGGAGAAACAGCATGAGAAAGGGGGGTATTAGGGGAGAGAGAGGGTGATGTTGGGGAACAACAAGCGTCGGCTGATTACAGTGAAAATGAAATAAATAAATAAATTGATTTATTATTTAGTTGTTATTGCATCTTGTTGCCTTATTGCTTATTTTAATTGTCAATAAAAAATGAAATAACAAAAAATAAATAAAAATAAAAAACAGCTGCTCTCTCAACGAACACAATTTCATTTGAAATTTATTATTGTTGTTACTTTGTTTACCAACAACATTTTTAATTGTTTTTTCCCTCCCATTTTTGTTCAAATTTCATTTAGAGAGTATTCTAAGAATTTACAAACACGCAAAAAAACTGACTATTTAATTGCAATGCTTTTTTTAATGTTATGTCTAAAGTTAATTTTTTATTTTAAAATTTATTTACGTCGCATTTTTAATGCGACTTTGAACTGTTTTTTTATTTTAAGTGCTGTCTGAGTGTCAAAAATTTATTTTCTTATTTGTTTGAAACCAATTTAAAATGTTTTTGAAAAAGTTTTTATTTTGGTTTCAAAAATTTTTTAAAATGTTCAAGTTAATTTAAGAATGACATTAAAAATTATTTGAAATATATCAGTTAAATTAAGAAAACAATCTTTAATTGTAAAAGAAATATTTAAAGAGAAATAAAAATAACTTCCCAAATTTAACAAATTTAACTTTCTAAAATTTTTAAAAAAAATTTTAAAATTTAATTTGTATTGGAAAAAAAATTGAATTTTTTTTAAAATAAAATTCGGTATTAAAATTTTGCCATTTCCTCAATGCAATCAATTTCACAATAAAGTTTTTATATTGCAAAAATTAAATTTCAGCTCATAATTATGACTTGTAAATTTTGCAAATATTTTTAATATTTACCTTTATGTACTTGAATTTTCGCCCAACAATTTTGTTGAATTTGTTGCACCAACTTTTGCATTTCATGAGTAGGCCGTTTGGGGGTGTGGCAGGTGGTGTGTAGGAACTCCTCCAAGATCCCAAAACACAGTCACACACAAAACACACAACACAAAAACTGAAGAAGTTTTCAGCGAAATGATTTTAATTATTAATTGGTTTTATAAACACCGTTAGTCACTTGATTTTTGTTCAGTTTTTCACCTTGTTTTGATTTTTTAGGCATTTACAGTTTTTGTTATTATTATTAGTTTTGCCATTTCTTTATACAGGTTTTTACACACAAAAAACACTAGACGTAAACACACGACGAAAAATGTTTTCTTCTTGATGTTCTTTTCTTTTCTTTATTTTTTGTTGCTCTTGTGGCTTCCTTTTTAGAGTTTGGCGCGCGCGAATTTCCAAAATAAAACGAGGAGAAAAAAAACAGAAACAAACGAACGACCAGGCGAAAAATTGTTGTATAGAAGGGCGGCCGTCAGTTTAGTTTGTGAGTTTTTATTTTTGTTTTGTTCGCGATGCGCGCTTCCAACCAAACGCTACAGAGTTTCAAATTGAACTAACTGAGCTGGATCAAGAGGCTAGCCTAAGTAAACCAACAACGAACACCAACTGAAACGCTGGGCAATGGAACGCGCCAAGCAGAGAGGCAAGCGACCGACCAACGACCAACGCAGCAATTGCACTGTCTGTGTTCCGTTTCCATGTGAACCAATGGCAAACTGTGTGGACTGTGGGCCATTCTCGCTTGCAGCACGAGACTGCAAGAAGCTACAGAGCAGTAGCAGCAGCTCTTGGCATGAAAGTCTTCTCATGTATTCAATTTAGCTTAAATAATGATTTAAATTCGTATTGTAAATAAATATAAAATTATGAAAACAATATTTATATATTACTTAATATTTAATTTTCCTAAAAGTAACATTTTTGCTTAGGGAATATTTAAATTACCTAAAAATGTATTCAAACAAATTTATTCAATTCTTTCTTTCGTGAAAGTTCTTAGAATGGTATTTTTATTTTGAAATTACCATTGTGAAATTGCATTATTTATGGACAGATGACGCACTTGTTTTTCTGCATTTTTATCTTGAATTGTGTTTTTTTGTTTTGTGGTTGTTTGTGATCTGCGGAGATTTTTTTGCATTTTGTAAACAAATTCGTCAGCAGAAATAAGGGAAAAAAAGAAACTGTGACTCAGAAGATTTGCCTCTCGAGCTTTCGATTGTCTGTAGCGCATATTTGGATTTTGTTCATTTATGCAGTGCGTGCCCATGGCTGTGTGTGTGTGTGTGCGTGTGTGTTTCCCCCCAATTAAATACCAGAGTGGAATTTAAACTATTCGCGCTGCGATCGAAGTTGCGTTGTGATCCACACACACAAAGCAATCGCGAGCGAGCATTCCACTCTTTGCATTTGTTCCACATGATACACACGTTCCACACACGCTCCACAGTTCATTGCGAGCGCTCGCGCCTCCGCCACACTCTCTTACACTGTGCTATGCTGTTTCGTTTGCCATTGCGTTCCCTGTTGTTGGTTTCCATTTCACAAAGGTCTGCACAAAGCGCGCGCATTTTTCGTTCATGTCTGTGCCGTCTGCGTATGTGTGTGTGTGTGTGTGTGAAAATTCACTTGTCTATCTGCTGCTCTCGTTTACGTTTTTACTACAAAACGAACGGAAGTCGAACATGCTGCCGAACGAGAGGGCACGCGAGCGTATGCGTGCGAGCGAGACGCAGCGAAAACAAAACATTAAATTTAAGGGGAAACAACGTTTGAGGGCCAGACAAGGCACGGCGCACTGCAGTTGGCGGCGGCAGAGCGCGCGCAGTCGACGTCGCAGTTGTTTCGTCACAACAGCATTTTCTGCCACTTTTGTTGTTCTCTACTCTCTGTTGTTGTTGCAACTACGAGTTATGCGGCGCATAATTTGAATGCAAATTTCTGGCAGCATTTTTTGTTGATATATTTTGTTGCTGTTGTTGTTGCTATTGTTGTTGTAGCAATCACGCATCTGAAAGCGTCGCACTCATGCACACAAAAACCCGATAATCTGGTCTTAAATATGCGATGATAAGATAAAGTCTAAACACAGAAAAAATTGAAAGAAGAATTTCATCAGTAGTGAGTGCTACTAAAAATAGTATGTAGTCTGATTTTGGCCTGATTTGATTTTTCGATTATTCAGATTATGACTGATGAGGTGACAATATATGCTATATAGTCACTCGATTCGAAGTTGTGAGTTATGAGCGATTGTCGCGACATATATCTTGCCATAATGAAACAATTATACGAAAAACATGAAGAGTTATGACGACGCGATAAATTTTCGACACTTTTAATTGATCTAAATATATAGCCATATAATAATAGACTATCTGTTGTGTTGTTCTATCTACTTCGACTATTTTTGGCCGGAAATTTGTCATGTGAGGAGCGCAGAGCTTCTTGATTTACGATCAAGTTGCAGTAACTTTATCTTTGAGTCGTTCTATAAATAAATTGGTACGATACTCATTGGGGGTAGAGTGTCTAATGTTATGTTTTTAAGGTACGACTGAAGTCAGCAACATTTGATTAAAATTTGATTGGAATCTGAAGTCAGGAACTCGAGTTATAAATAGTTATCAAGACTTATAGATAGTCCAATGAAATGTTTAACCTTTCTTCTGTGAGTAAAAGTTTCCTTATCAAGAACTTGACTTATAAATAGTTTATTTTATGTTGAGATTTGCGTCATGCTAAAGTAAAGATATTGCATTGAACAGAGTTTGATTAAAATGTGAAGTCAGAAACTCGAGTTATAAATAGTCTATATCGGGTTTTTAATTCATATCCAAACTTTTAGATAGTCCAATAAAATGTTCACTCGTTTTTGTCTTCGGTAAAAGTCTCTTTATCAAGAACTTGACTTATAAATAGTTTAGTTAATGTTGAGTTCTGCGTCATATCACAATTTTTAGATAGACCAATGCAATGCTAAAGAAGAGATATTGCATTAAACAGAGTTTGATTAAAATGTGAAGTCAGAAACTCGAGATATAAATAGTATATATCATGTTTTAATTCCTATCAAGACTTTTAGATAGTCGAATAAAAAGTTCTCTTTGGTAAAAGTTTCCTTATCAAGAACTTGACTTATAAATACTTTAGTTTATGTTGAGTTTTGCGTCATATCTCGATTTCTAGATAGACCAATGCAGTGTTATAGAAAAGATACTGCAGTCAGCTTTATTTGCCAAAAATTTGATAGCATTTTCGTGTCAGGAAGTCGAGTTATGAATAGTCTATTTTGTTCATACTATCTTGATACCGTTTTAAAGCAATTGTTTCGGGTATTTCAAATGACAAACGATGAGGTGTCGAGTTCTCGACAACTTTCAATTGCTATAGAACCGAATAAAAACTACAAAAAATAAGTTGCGGCAAAATTGATGCCTAAATTTTATGGTTCGAAACAATCAAATCAATTTGCAACTTTATTTAAATTTAGTTGAAATTTATTTATTTCGTTTTTTTTATGGGTTTTTAATTTTATTTTATTTGGTTTCTCACTAATTTTTAAGTTGTCTGCGTTCGAGTTTTTCTCAATAAATGTACGAAAAAAAATATATTTAATTTTTCGTATTTTTGGTAGACTTCATTTTGTTGTTGTTTATCGATTTTTGCTGTTAGCATTTTTTGGCTAATTCATTTGTTAATGAGCAAACAAAAAAAATTGTAGTTTTTGTTGTTGTTGTTGGTGGTTTGGCACAAAATATTTTGGAAATTAGCATTTTTAATGGGCAACAAGACGAGACACAATGTCGCCTGGGCCAAAAGCTGAAAATTTAATAGAAATACAAATAAAAATAAATACGACTCGCTTTGAGATTTGCATAAAAATCGGGCGAAACCAAAGTCAAGAGACTTCTTCTTCGAGCCACTTGTTTGGGGACCCCGAAAACAAAAATAATATTGTTATGATTGTTGTTGTTGTTGTTGTAATCGTTGCTTAGCATAAAACAACAATTTCTCAAAAATCGAAGAGTTTTTGGCTCACGCATTCTCCGAATCATTAGCGCGAATTTCAAAGTTGATAAATGAACGTCGCATATTTGAACAGCGTTTTGGGTTTGTTTTAGACCTCCGTAACACCTTCTTCTCTCTCTCTCTCTCTCTCTCTCTCTCTCTCTGGTCTATAGAGATCTCATCTCTCGCATATATCGCTGATCACTTTGTTCACCTGTTCCGTTTAATTGGCCGCCCCGGGGCTTCCCCTCACCTCTCTCTGTCTCTCTCTCTCACGCTAACCGGTTACGAATATATTTTAGTATTGGTATTTGTATTCGCATTCGATTTTTATGACTAAATTGAAGCAACACTCATTTAGTTGTCACTAAGTTAGCCCATTAATAAAGAGCCCAGAGCGCAGGAAAAAAACTATAGCTCGACCCTGGCGTGGTCTCCACTCTCCACACTCCAGTCTACACACTCCAGTCTCCACTCTCCACTCTTTAGTCTCTACAAATGAGTAAAGTAATCCCAAGGCAAACTCACAAAAAAAAACGTTAAAACGTTTGTTAATTATGATTGCCAGTTTTACAATTTGGCCAGTGAAAGCGACAAAATGTTCATTTTGTTTAATGATCAGTTATCAGCGCGGCCCCTGAATATTCATTTCAGCCTTAGGGGCCAACGCATTCCTCTGCATTCCTCCCTATGCGGAAGATCATTCTTTCATCATATCGTATTTCACAGTTGACGGGGTCACAGTTCATTCACAGAGTGTTGAGTGTAGTTGCCTCTTTATAAACTAAACATAACTGAAGTTTTATGAAAGTGATCGCTTTGAAATTTATAGAACTTCTTGTTAATGGAGTAATCTTTGATATAGATATGTTGCTAATCGTAACTGAAGTTTTATTAAAGTAATCGCTTTGCAATTTGTAGAACTTTTAGTTAATTATGGAATATTTGATATAATAGAATAATAATGATAGAAACCTACCTTTCTAATCTTAACTGAAGTTTTATGAAAGATATCACTATGAAATTTGTAGAACTTATTGTTAATAGAGTAAACTTTAATATAGATAAGTTTTTAAAAGTAACTGAAGTTTAATGAAAGAGATTGGTATAAAATTTGTAGAACTTATAGTTAATGGACTAATCTTTAATATAAATAAGTTTCAACCGTTTAAAAGTACGGAAAAGTGGGAGCAGAATGTAATATAATTAAAAAAAAATATTAAATTATGTGGTTATCTTTGATAAAAATCCGTTGTAGCATTTAAGCGCTACTGAAAAGTTTGGATTATATGAAGAAGTATTAAGAATTAATAAAAAATTACTCTATTGTTATATGTTAGAGTTATGTGTACAAGTTTCAGTATTTGATCACTACTGAAATTCTTCTATTATTACATGTTAGATTTATTTTTGATATTTGTAGATAAATTTCAGTATTTTGATAATACTGCAAAGATCACAACATGTAAGAAGAAACTAATAAGAAAAAAAAACGGTATTTTATTATAGATGTATTTATGATATTAATACATCTCAGCACTTTAGTACTACTGAAAACTACAGTTTATATAATAAAATTATATTCGATATTGATAAATTTGACAAATTTTAGCACTACAAACTGTAGAGTTAACGTTGTGTGAAGAATATTATATTATTCTAAGCAAAATCTATCTTCATTAATCTAATCTTCTAGAAGTAAACAGTAATATTTTGGGATAATTTGTTTTTCATAACATTTTCCAAATTGAAGTTACTAGAATATGTTCTTAGGAAATTTGTAAGTGCAGCAAAATCTTTGTAAAAGTTTAGATGCATTTATATAAATTATGTTTGTGAAGAAATAAACTGTCTTTAGTAATTGTATTTTAAAGCAAGTCAACAGACAGAATAAATAATTGTGTATACCATTTATGGTAAAGAAAAATGTTAAGATTGTCTTTTCTCATACTTTTCACGAAATAAATATTAATATTTTCCTTTTTATTTTCGTAATTTAAGAAACATTTTGAAAATTAAGTAATACTCGACTGCAACTTAAGCAATCGTCAAAAATTTCACACAGAACAATAAAAGTAAAACACCAAACTATCTGACTTCCAGAATTACTACATTAACCTGTTCATAACTCGACTTTTGCTGCAGCGATGTCCAAGAAATTTGCAGCATTCAAAACTCAAACTGCAGTTGTAAAACACAGCAAGTATCGCATTGCTAGCATAACGGAAAGTGTCTCAGAGTAAATATAAAATAAAAAAAAGGAAAAAAATGCGAGAACGAAAGGCATTAATATGCCAGCAAATAGTTGTTTATGAGCGCCTGTGTTCGCTGCTGCTGTGAAAAAACAATCAAAGTGAAAAACATAATCAAATTAACACCCACGTTCGAGTTTTCACACACACACACACACACACACACTCAGAGAGAGACCACACACTCCTAGGATAGGGCCATAAACAAAGCGTAACCCATTCCCAAAGAGGGTTCGAATTTCGAATGAGTTTTTGGCGCCAGGCGGCGTGAAAATGAAATTGGCGCCAAGCGAATTCGCGACGGTCAATTAAAAAATCAAGTACAACGGTAAAGTATTAATAAATTCTAAACGCAAAACGCGAAACGAACCCAACGGGGAGCATTACGAACGGAGTTCGTGCAATCAGAAAAAAAAGAAGAAATCGAAATAGAAACAAGTAAGAAAACTACATTCGAGTGTGCTCGACTTTGGGATACCTGCTACTCATTTTTAATAAGAGCAAAATGTTGCGATAATTTTATCAAAATATATCAAAATAATATACCACAAAAATACAAAAATATATCAAATGGTATATTTGTATATTGAAAGACTACCACATTCAAAATATACCATAGAGTGCAAAATACTCCAGATTGACAGCCAAAGCAACTAAGACCATACAAAAGTATTTCTTTAATAACTTCGACAATTTTTATCTGATCGCAAACTAATTTTCAGGAATCACATAGACTATAGTTATTATTATATATACCAAAATTCGCGACTCTAGCATTAAAATTACGCTTGTTATTCGATTTTTGTCGATTTGCGAGGGCGGAAGGGGGCGTGGCAAAAATTTGAAACAAACTTGATCTGCGTGAAAACATAACAAATACTTTTTACAAAAAAATTTAGCTCTATCTCTTATAGTCTCTGAGATCCAGGGTTTCATATGAACAGACGGACAGACAGACGGACAGAAAGCTATAATACCCTTCCACCCTATGGCTAGCGGGTATAAAAAACTCTTTCAGTGGGCGTTGCATGAGATATTGTACGATATGACGATATGTGCACAATAAATAATTGACAGAGGCGCCACAGCAGCGAACCTGCAACTGCCATGGCAAATTGTCGGACAAACTTTACACACCACTTCCTGCACCCTTTCACTACCCACATTCACACCTCTCTCTCTCTCTTCACTGAAGCTTTTCCAATTAGCGTGCCAAGTGCCAAATGCAAACGTAAATTTGTTTACAACATTATTATAAACTAAAAGTATTTCCAACTGCAACTCCATAAACTGCAAAAAACACAGCCAAGTTATGGATAGTTTTGGACAGCTGAAAACTCTCTTAGCCCCCCTTCTCTACAGGGCTGTCACCAGGGGCATTATGCGCAATTTCTTCAGGCATAGCAAATAACAAATAGCAAATAGAGAAACAATAATTAACATTTACGAGCTCATTCTTAATTAAATCTCCGCGAATTGCAATTAAACTTAACATTGGAAATGCGTTTTTAATTAAGAGCGACAGCTATTGGGGTGCAACGTCAACATACTCTCTGAATACAAATATACTGGCTTCAAATACCCTGTAAATATGCATTATGCAAAGTATTAAAAATAACAAATAAAATTTTAGCAGGAAAAAAGAGTGATATATTATTATTATTGTATATTATTTTTTAGTATTTAAGGAAAATATATTTTTTTTTAATTCTAAGATGTATTTGATAAAAATATATATTTTCCAAGTTTACTTCAAATATTATACATTCTATGTATATATAAAAGAAAAATTTCAAATATTTGTATTTTGCTGTACAAAATTATATTACGAAATACTTAAATCTTTCAACAATATTTTCTTTAATTTTTTTTCGTCAAGGAAAATTAAAATTCTGATTAATAAAAAAAATAATTTATTAAAGAATTAAAATGTTGTTGTGTTAAGGATTGAAAATAATGAAGTTATCAAATAAATAAAATAATAAAGCAAAATCGAATCTTTGTGAAAAATATTTTGACCTTATACCAAATATTTTTTTTATGTTGAGAAAAGAGAAATCTTGATTAGCACTTTAGTAAAAGCTAAGAACGATTTTGGAATTATTTTTCTGTTTTACGATAATTGCAAAAATTTACGAATTTGTACGCAAATTAAAAAATGAACGAATTTATCGTAAAACAGCAAGAGTGCTTTAAATCAATCTAAGATTAAAATATAGAACTAATCCAGAGATATAAGAATAAGCTTTACTTATTTTTGAAATTGTTTCAGATTATGTTTTTTTTTTAACGTAAATGAAATTACCCAAACAAAAGTCTGAAATAAGTAAATTATAGACATCTATACTCTTAAGAATTCTTCACATAAAACTTTTCAAATAAAAGTTAAATTTAAAAAAAAAAATTTTTTTATATTTAATTACTACTTTAGTTTTAGTTAGTTTATTACTTATATTGCACTCCACTATGTAGCTATTCTTTTCCTAAATATGTATTGTTTTTCCCCTACACGTTTTCAATTTTACAGGGTATCTCTGGGTGCACTTTCACTGCATTGTTTACCCTTTTTTTTTTTTGCTAGCTGGCGCTTTCACCCATTTACGAGCATTTTCTTAAAGCGCAATTGATGATTGCATGAATATGTTTTCCAATTGCGTCGCAGCAAAAATGTTTGACCGTCTTTGCCACCAAAGGGGGGTTGAAGAGGGGGGATTGCGTGGGGAGGTTGGGGAGGCGACACTTTGTTGGGTTTTTTCTCTAGTTCTTTCGCTGCTTTTTTGCTGCAGCTGCGCAGCAACAACAAGAATAACGACGAGGCAACGACGACGACATTGTGCCACATGACCTTTTAAAAAAGCGATAGGCAAAGGGGAGGGCGAGGGGCGGTTGAGGGGTTTGTTTGTGTTTGATGTAGATGAGTGTGTAGGCAGAGATAGCACAGGTGTTGTGTGTGTGCGTGTGTGTGAGTGTGTGTGTGTGTGTGTGAGTGTGTTTGGCTTTGTTTTGGCTGCGGCTTTATTTTGTTGTTGTTGTTGTTGTTGCAACTTTGACCTTTGCCACGCTGACATTTGCAGCCTGAGCTCTATCTAGAATGTTTTTTCGGAGGAATCACCTTTTTCATATCCGGATCCGGGAAAAACTTGCGACTGTCCTTGAAAATGGCGCGAATTTCACTTTTTTTTTCGAAAAATGTTCTCACAACAAACTGTTAAAAAAATTCAAAACACACGCGAGTTGTTGTTACACTGATTGTTTATATTCTGTTTTGTTTATTGAGTTCTGTTTTTGTTGTCAAGTTCAAGAGCTATGGAAATGCAAACTGCCGCTGACCGACTGAGCGGCAAACGCGCTGCAAGCGTCGCTTAAATATGTACTTTTCAACGCTGACGCTGACGACAGCAGCAGCAAAAGCTGAAGCTGAAGCAGCAGCGATAGCGGAAAGTGCTAATAATGGCAGCAGAGGCAGAGGCAGAGGCAGAAGTAGAAGCAGCAACAACGACAGCCAACCAAGTGCAACAGTTCTTGGTCTAGGCCTGCGTAGGCAGCTGACTGAATGGACTTTGGACTTGAGGGTGCAACACATTGCGCCACCCAACTTGCCACATGCCACATGCCACTTGTCACTTGCTTCATAATGCTGGCGACATTCGCTTTCTCTTCCTTTCTTCCTCTGTCTTTCTCTGTCTCTGTCTTCCTCTCTCTATCTTTCTCCATCTCTCTCTCTCTCTTTCTCCATCTCTCTCTCCCTCTCTGTAATGAATGCAACACTCGAGAATATGCAAATCAAATTGAATACCATCGCAAAAGCAAATCTATTCAACAACACTTTGCAAACGAAGAAAAGAAATTTAGAATACGAATCAATTCGCAGCGTCTTTGTGAAACAGCTGTTTTTCCCTTATGAATAATTATGCATATATATTCCGAATGCTTAATGCTGGCAATAATTACAAGCTGCTGCAATCTTATGCTTGCTCTTCAATTAACTCTAATTGCAAGCGCATAATAACTCAAGTACAAAGAATGATTCACTGTGATCGTAGAATGCCAACGAGAGCATGAGTTTGAGTAATAGAAATAAGAGCAATTATACAAAATAAGTTACTATCGATAACAGTTAAAATTAAGATCGATAATGTGAATATTATAGTTATAGCTCGAATGATTAATTTGAAACTTAAATATAAGATTCGAATTTACTTTTTAAAGTAAATAAATTAAATCATATTACAATAAGTAATAAGTCAAGTAAGTAATCACAGTTCCAACATTTGCTGTCGATAGTAAATTATTAACCCTAAATATATGTATGTTATCAATAGTAAATTTGTAACACTAAATATCTGCTATCGATAGTAAATGATGATCAATAAATTTACTATCGAAGGGGGGATATACTTGGATGAATTTCAATTTGATTTTTAATATGATTAAATCGATTTTTCAAAATTATTGAATAAAATGTCACAATCAAAAGTAAAGTCTAACAAACAATGACATTTCAATTATCACAAATATTTTACTATCAATAGCTGATATTTGTCTATCGATAGTAAAATATTTTTGTTAAATGCAATTTGTTAGAAGTTTTCACACTTATTAATAAACGTAATTTAATATTTTGAAAGAGAACATCATATCGTTATTTTGAGTTTGAATACACTATTTCAAATAATTAATTTAAATCAGTTGGGCACTAAAAAAAGAAGTCATATATAGCATCAATGTGATCTACCAGTTCTCATAATATGTTAAATAACATTCATCTATATTCTGAAAAGAATATTCAAATAGAGTCAACATATTATTAAAGTAAATTTTGTTATTTAGACTTTTAAAAATGAAAACTGTAATTTATAAAAAGTATTAGAATTACATAAATATATTTTTAAATTAAAATTAATATTTAGGATTTTAAGCACTCTCTTTTCTGTAAATTAAATTTAGTATTTAGTAGAAGTGTGATAAAACACAAAAAGGAAAGAAACAAAATGATATGCTATGAATGAATTAGAAAATATTTATTAAGCTTTCTGATTATCAGTAAATATACAAAACATATATTGTTATTAATTGCTTAAATTTAAAATAATATCACCCTAAGGAAACAACCAAGTTATTGGTATATGTATAAATACATTCAACAAATATAGTTTTTCTCGGCATGCACATATTACAAATTGATTTATTTAAATTTAATTTTTAAATATTATTAACCTAATAGAAAACAGGCCTGTTATAAATATATTGAAATAAATTGAACTATGTGGCACATTTTTCTTTTCGCCTACTCGATTTATAAGCCTTTTGTTGTTAGCAACGCTTCCTTTTCATGTTGTCCCCCCCCCTAACTCTTTCTCTTTTTCTCTCTTTTTCTATGTATCTCTCTCTCGCTCTTCGCTTCCACATTCTTCTGTTATTTTGCGCCCTTTCATGCCTGGCTCCCACAGCATTCCTGTCGTCTATCATTTCAATCGCCCCGTTTTCTGTGCTGTTGTTTTTAGTCATTTTTCTGTGTCGCTTTTTTTCTTTCCCCTCTTTTTGTTGGTTGTGCACATTTGACACAGTGAAATGTCAGGCGAGCTACAGGCTGTCGTTGTCGCAACTGTACCAATGACATGACCTACACTCAGGCATATCAAGTATACGTATGTACGTATATTACGTATACGTCGCCTTTCCAGTTTGATGGCATTTTCTCTTGCAGTGTCCTATTAACCCGGTTTCCCCCTTTTTCGCGTTGATCAATGGAAATGTGAGAAGTGATTCGAATTGCATTTGATCTTTGGCAACGTGTAATGCGAGTGTTGGTGACGACAGTTTAGACGTAGACGTAAACGATGTTAAATGGGCCATGACCAAAAGGTGGCTTGACTCTTGACTTGCTGCTGCTTTGATGGTTGACACGTGTTTTGGCCAAATTGGTTACACTTTACAGCCGCGTCCAATTGCCGATGACGCCCAAGCGTCGCCTAGACCTAGACACGCTCATTACGAGCGCTCTCTGTCGCTCTTGCTCTCGTAGTATACACGGCGTATACGTAATAACGCAAAACCAACAGCTGCAGACGCGTGTCTCGCTCGCCAATCGCTCATTGTGACGTCATAGTTTATGGAAAAATCCACGACCGACGACGGCTGCAACAGGCCAAAGCCCAGCGAAAAGGGGGCCGGGGGAGCGGTGTATATAGAGCGAGAGCGAGAATGAAAGAGAGAGAGCGATAGACGTGGGTGAAAATCGTGTGTTCGGTTTGTGACGACGATTCGTATATAGGTTACTACGTTCACGAAGCGTCAGCACGAAGATTTACGCTACGTGGGCGTGGGTCATGAGTGGGCGTGGGCTGGCCAGAGGGGCGTGGAGTGGGGGAAGGGAGTGCAACGAGGATAAACATTCGTCACTCGGCGTCGTGTGTTACGTCACTGGCGCTCGTAAATGGACGATGACGGTAAATGGCAGATGCACATACACAAACACACACACACACACAGCTGCAACACACACACAGATACACACACAATCAGACTGTGATTACATAAGACGTATATAGAACGCGTAGCGTAACGTAAAACTGAAACAGGACACAACGTAAATGAATTTTACATTGAATGATGCTGAGCTCAACTCAACTGAGCTGAGCGAGAATCGTAATTGAAGAGCGAGACGAAAGAGAGAGTGGGAGGGAGGGAGAGAGGGAGAAAGAGTGGGAGAGGAGAAAGGGGTTGGCAGATAAGCCAACTAAGCCGAGTTATGGCTTGATGTGTGGCCCAAGATTGCAAGCGAGTAAAAAGTTAACAAAGTTTACGTTTCTTTGGCGCTACAAACTGAATAGAAATTCATCAAGTTGCCTACACACACGCACACACACACATACACACATACAAATGATTCATTTAGCTCGCTTTAAAGCTGCTAAAACACACAATTTGTTACTTACTTTGGCTGCAAATCTGGCTAAAACGCTTAAACTTCTAGTTGAACCTGATGTATTTAAAACATTTCCTGATTCATAAATAATTGTCGGAGTCATACAGCAAAGCGATTGCCATCATTTCATTTTGTACATCTGGCACTTTAAGTGGTTTCTTTATTGGGAATTTGTATTATTTTCTGGGTGAGAGAATGTTTATGAATCAAGTCCGCAAACTATTTATGACTCAGTTACAAACTTCTTTGTTTTTCTACTCCTATTAAGTATAAACAATATAAAAATATTAATATTCTTCTTTCTTTCTAGTTTATAGCTGTAAGTTGATGCTAAAATTTAAAATAATACGAAATGATACTCAGTTTAGATATTGCAGAAATGTAATATGAAATCAATTTAATTATTAAGTTTGGGCTTCATTTTGATACTACAACATTTAACATTAACATAAAAGAGAAAAGAAATTAAGGATTTTATAAAATATATTTCCTTAAGCAGTTTTAAGTTTTGAATTTGCAGTCTTATTATATCCAGGATTTTATATTTTTTAAAATTAATAATAATAATTACTTGTAAAAACTATTAATTATATTAGTTCAAGCTTAAAATTAACTTTAAAAGTTAAACTAATATAACTTAAAGACATTTTTATTATGATTTCTTAAACAGTTTTATTCTTACATTTCAGTGTGAAAAGATTTAGAATTAAATATGGGTTTATATATTGCACATGCTTAATAAATAAACGGGATTCAGTTTCGATTAGATACTCTACTACAAGTTTAACTTATCTAGAAATAAGATACTTGTTTATATCCATTTAATTCAGAAAAGAATATTCGTTTATATAGATAATTATCATATCTTGAATATATATTTCTGCTTAGTTTATAGATTGCAGATACTTATGTACTAAAATAAGTTAGGGGTCAGTTTTTTTTCTACTTCAACTTCAATTTTTACCAAAATGTAGTAAAATATCGTCGTTTGCAGTATTAAAAGTATTTTATAGAATTTTATGGTATTTTATTGTAATTATAGTATTTATAGTCTGTATAGTATTTATGTTATTTATAATATTTTAAATAATTTATGGTATATTTAGTATTAACAGTATTTTTATATACATAGTATTTTATAGTATTTTTGGTATAATATTTATTGTATTTATAGTATTTTATATAATTTATGGTATATTTAGCACTCACAGTATTTATTGAATACATAGAAATTTATAGTATTTATTTATTTTATTTATAGTACAGTATTTGTAGAATTTTTAGTACTAAGAGTGTTTATAGTATTTTATTGTACAGTATGTAAAGTATTTTTTTTTATCTAAATTTGAAAACATTTTAGCTTTTCACTAGTTCGAAATGAATATCTGCTTAGTTAGTCCGCAGCTTAGTTATTTCCTTATTGCTCTTAATACTTTTTAGATACAAAAGAAGATACAAAAAGAAATAATTTCAATATATTTTTTTTCAACTTTTACTTGGGCATTTGATGAGTGAGATTAGACTGAAGAATGCAAATTCATTAGCTAAATTATGAAAAAAAAATGAATTTGAAAGAACAAAAATTTGCGAAGCATCCATTAGCCACCGAGAGAGATACTTTCGCAGTCTGCGTTAACCAGCAACAGGATAAGCACAAAAAAAACCAAAGAACAAGCGAAGTGAAGATGGTTGAGGGGTGAAAAGTGAGGGAGGAAGGGAAAGGAGAGTTGTGAAATGGTAAGAACGTGCGGCATTTTCATAACAGAGCCAAGCAGCAGCAGTGGCAGCAAATGTAACTTTTGTTGCCACAGATGCCGTGTGGCAGTGTGGCAAGAACTTGGTATGGAACAAAGCAAATGTATCTTGTAAATATTTTATTGCAACAATGTAGCTACGAGATGTTTATGCCATTGTAGCTCAGCTCGTAGGTTAACTGCCAGATACACAGCTTCAAAAAGGGGGAGAGAGGGAGAGGGAGAATGAGTGTGAGAGAGAAAGAGAGGGGAAGGGGGAGTAATGGACACAGTTTGCTCGTTTCGACTCGTAAATGGAACGTGGCGCACACAACTGCAACTGGAAGTGGAAGCGACTGTACAGAGCCGGGAAAAATGTGTATATACTATATACTACATTTAGTATATAAAAGCAGCGTACTCTACGCGTTATATACACTATATAGAGCAGGCCATTGGCATATATATTCTCGACTATGTATTCGATGCACTGCACAAGCAAGTGTCATGGCTTCCCTCAATGGAAATCGTAACGTGGCAGCGGGAGGGGAGGGAGGGAAAATGGGGTGTGTGGGAGGGAAAGGCGGTGGCAGAGCTCCACTTAACCCCATCACTTCCATTTGGCATTGCGTATATACTCCACACTTTTATCTTCCCCCCCTTTAGTGTGGGCAAAAACTAATGAAAATTTATGTGAATCGTTGTCGTACAGTTTTTGGAGGAGCAACAAAGCGTTCGGTTTCGATAAAAACATTCGCAACAAATTGCAGCTGATCATACTCGGTAGTTGGACGCTGCCCCCGAAACTTGATAAAGCTTATTGATTGCCCGTGTTTAGCTTTGTGGTGCTCCATCGTTAATCATTTGGCCACAGCTATTCGCCATTCGCTATTCGCAACACAAGTGCTTTGTTTATTGCTACTGCAACTGCGAATAGCTGAAATCGAGTGCCATTGATTATTCAATTGTTCTCCAAGTTTGGGGAGAATTGTTCGAATTTTAACAGAGGCTAAGCAAATGAGCTATATCACAGGGAATAGAATCGAAATTAAAGTTCGAAGGCAGAGTATTTTTAAATGGGGATATTTGATAAATGGATTTTTTGATTCTGAAACGAATAATGAGTATTATATATCATATTAGACTATTAATTCCAAAGTCATATTTGTTGACATTTTTCATTTAATCATGCTGAAAGTTTCAGAATACCTAGGCAAAACATAAAAACATAAAATCCTATCTAATTAAAACATAAATGTGTATTTCAACGTTAATTTCGAAGGTATTCCCTGTGATATTGTAATAGAAAAAATATAATTTCTAATACAGTTTTATACAAATATGTTTTAAAATAATATTTATAGTTGGGAAAGATTATTTCTCATTTTTGTAATAGTAAAAATTTAATTTCTAATACAGTTTTATACAAATATATTTTAAAATAATATTTCTAGTTGGGAAAGATTATTTCTCACACCGAATTTCACATAAATATGAGTTGTGAATACCCAAAAATTATAAAAATAATAGTAATATAAAATTTAAAGAAAGAAATCTAAATTGTTAAACATAAAGTTAAAGCAATAATGTAAATAAATGGAAATCAGTTTCAAGGCGATTTAGCTTAAATTTAGACATGATAAATAGTGCCTAAATTTTCTTTAAAACGCAATTCTGTATTTTTAAATGGACATATTTTCTGTTGACAGCTTTCGTTTGATCATTTTAAAAGTTGAAGAATATATAGGCATAGATATATTAAACAGAAACATATTTTTAAAAGACTTAAGATAATTGAAAAATGGATTGATGGTAAATGAAATAATGAGAAAATTATATAATGATAATTCGAATACTATCAATGATGTCATTTGCGTTTTTACTAGTAGTTCTTTTCTTGAGAACAGAATAGGTAAAAAAATAAAAATATTTAGAAAATAGACGGCATTTTCAAATGATGAAATAAGTCAAAATGCGTAAATATAATCTCATGAGATTTAAGTTACTTAATATATTGATTGATAGAATTGAAATAGAATATTTTTGTATCATAACTTTAGACTGACATTATTGATATCTTATATTTAAAAGGCTACACATAAATAAAGGTAAATAATATAATAAAGTTTTGAGTTGTTCTACAACTAAAAATAGAAACAAAATATTATATATATGTATATTATTTGGTTGAAAAAATTAAAAATGAATAACATGTTGGACTCTTAACTCTAATGTCTTCTATTTTTGCAAAAATTTTTAATATAAAATTCAGCAAGTTTTGCACTACATAGATAACTTAAATAGTGAAAAAGTTGTGGAATATATTGAATATTTTAAAATGAAAATATTTAATATGGAAAAATATATTTTGAATAAAAATGTATAAGACTTATGTTACTTAAATAGATTGGTCGATTCTTAAAAGATGAATTCATAACAATACCATATTAAACTCTTAATTCTAAAGATGTATCGGTTGTCATTTTCCATTTGATCATGCTAAAAGTTGCAGAACACATAGAAAATAAGAAGTGTAACTATTTTTAGAAAGAATAGAGTATTTGTAAATGGATATATTTCATATAAATTTATGTTCTAGAATTTAGGATGCATAAATAGAAAGATTGATTCTTTAAATAATAATGAATTTTTTAAATCATATTGCACTATTAATTCCAAAGCCATCTCTGTTGCCATTTTACATTGGATCATGTTGAAAGTTTCAGAACACATAGAAAATATATAAGTTATTAAATGGAGATATTTCTAATATTCAACATCATATTCGACTGCTAATTCTAAAATCATTTCTGTTGGTATTTTCCATTTGATGTGGCTGAAACTTTCAGAATAGCTAGACAAAACATAAATAATTTGCAATCCTATCGTATTAAAGACCATATTATAGACGCTGTCAATGTCAGCAACTTTCTCTTTTAACTGCAGTGCAATAACCTTCCAAGACATTAAGGGGGTGAGGGGGGATAAAGCAAATACTAAGTGAGTACTCGCAACTCCATTACAGAATTTAGTTGACAAATTGCGGCAATTAGTTGCGAAAAGCAAGAGTTATGCTCAAAAAATGGAGAGATTATTATCATAACGATCTTCATAAGTCACTTTGCACTTTTTTTTTGAGTGTGTTCGGGGTTCGTGTTCGGTGTTGTGTCGTGTGTTTGAGTTGAGTTTGTTGCTTTGTGAAGCGTTTTGCTTGCATTCTATTGACATTTGGTTATCTCTCATAATTCGAAACACGTGCGTGGAGACCACAGGCGAATGCCAGATGAAATCGGGTTAGTGACACTAAGAGAACCTGATCGTAAATTAACACGCCGGCCACATAGATCAACAGGCCCCCCAAAAAACACAAAAAAAACACACATGCAAAAAATTCAAATTTGCGAATTGCGAGGAAGGGAAGTCAAGAGGAGGTTAGAGGGAGGAAAGTGTGCTTAGGAGGGTGGGAGCGGTTTTTTTTTTACTTGGGTCATTCAACTGGAGTATATTTAGAGGAACGTGGCGTCCATTACGCGAGTGCGACAACACAAGCAATTAAATTAATTATGAAATGAATTATCATTTAATGTGTCAGTCAAAGCAGTCAAAGCAGCAGCAGCAGCTGACTTTATCCTTGAGAGCCTGCTGCATTATCTGGCGAAACAATTAGCATGATTTATCGATTGTCTAACTGTGTGCGTTATCCTTGCAGCTGTGACATGTTCACCAACTACGTGACTACAACACTCCCACTCTCTTGTATCCTCCCTTCATTTCTCTGCCTTCTTTGCCGAGTCGAACGATAATAAACCGCAACAGTTTGTCACCAGATACATCAATGTCAAGTCGAGCAATAATGGGCGACAAGTGTAAGGAAGGGAAAGAGAGGGAGAAGCAGCAAGGGGGAAGGAGGAAGTAGAAGGAAGGGCGCTGCAGCAGCCAACATTTAAATGGCAACTTATTTGCATAGTCCTGGCACAGCTGCTGGGAATGGATTTTGATGGATTCTCAATCATTTTGCATGTCGAACAACGAGCAGCAATAATAAGCAGCGAGCACTGCGAGACTGTTATCAGTGCCACGCCCACAGAGTCAGAGGCTTTGCTGATTACACAGTTCTCGCTCTCTGTCTCTCCTTGTGTGGTTCTATTTTTATCTACCCACTGAGTGCAAACCCACGTCATCAGCAGCAGCAGCGGCAGCTTTAGCTTTGGAGATTTGAGAAGCCACAAGGAGTCGTCTATATAGCTGCCATAGCTGCCATCTGCCATCAACCAGCTGCCGTGGGCTGTTTAACTGGCTTATCCTGCGTGGGCTGCCTGCTGCCTGCTGCTGCCTTCTGTTGCCTTTTGCCACAAGTTGCGTGGCTGCGTGGGAGGCGTGCCATGGATCCTGGCTGCAAAATGCCATTTGCCTTGGCGTGAACTTTACCACGCTTGATTCGCTCGCCAACACGTCATTTTATGCTTTAAAGTCACAAAAGAATTGAAAGCAAATATGATAGCAACGATAGCTGCTAATACGCGACTAACAGATGCTGTGGAAATTATGTTGGATTGTTATTATCCGGAAAGAAAGAAATCCTTTTAATTTGTGATTTTCTTAAATTGTTGACTTTGAAAAACTTGAATAATTATGATGATGAAAAAATATAAATACAAATCTTGCTAAAATACAAATACTGAGTAAAATTTACCATTTACATATTTGCATACATTTCTAAGTAATTATTTGAGTTTATCCAATTTTTATTTCATATCAGAAAATCTTAAATAAATTTGTATTTTTAGGTGTAAAAATACAAGAACTTATCTAATTCATGTTTTTTTTTTTATCTAATATATCATTCTAATAAATTAGATTTCCTTTTTTTTTGACTAATAAGTCGTGCTGAATTTTGTGGTACATAAAATTAATAAAGAAATCAGTTGAAAAAACCCTTTGCTATATGCTATTGGCTAAAGTTTTTACTCTTAGCTGATTTGACTAACAATTTGGTATATTTGCACCTTTATTGCATTTTTCTAGTATAGTATTTCGATATGCCTCCGGTACATTTTTGTATTTTTGCGGTATTTTACTTAAATTATGAAAAATGGGTATCATTCAAATGTGACCTTCGGTAAATGGTAATATTGTAGGGATATTTTATTTAAAATATTCAAATATTTATCTACTTATACTTGATATTCATTTCTTGAGTATCCGTACTTAATTAAACCTACAAATTTGTGAACCTTTAAAGACAATAAACTTTATTGCCTTGATACACATTTATTTCTTCCTTATTTTGTTTATATACAACTTGTATCTTTAACTATTAGAAAAGCGTATATAAGTTTAATTTTTCCAAAAATTTTAACTATTTTATATAGTACTTTATCCTATCCTTTAGCCTATCCTACCCCATTTGTACTAACATCATTTTTCCCGTTTATTTCCAGGGTATTCATAAAACATTGTTGACTCTTGTTTTATTGGTTTGACAGATATTTCTGCGTTGGCACCAGCTAATTATATCAACTTCCTGACTCCTCTAAAAATGATTTGGCCAAATATTAATTAAAGTTACGACTACTCAACGGAATTGCCGCAAGGCTTTGGCAGCAACAACAACAACATCAGCTCTCTGTGGTCCCGTTTACTGTCTGTTTGTGCTGCCAAAATTTGGTGATTTAATTAATGGTATTTGCGCTTTTTCGATTATTCAACGTGTATTATATTTGAGCTACTAATTGCTGTAAGGCAATGTGAAAACTGTTTAAACCTGCAGCTGTAAACTGAAACCAGAAGCAAACAAATCGACGTGTCGATGCTCAATGCAATTGCAGCAGATAAATGAGTTGGCATAAATAAGCAAAGGCAAAAATATTATTTTAACTTATACATATAGTTAATCCATCAATTTGAAATTGAAATTGAGCAAAGCGAATTGGCCAACAAGCCAATCAATTATCTACATTTAATTTATTTTCAAATTGTCGACGATTTAATTCGATTTAATAGTTGCGCTTGACACAATTTCAGGTAAATTTGAAAATATTTAAAAAGGCAATTTAAACTCGTGATAATATTTAATTTTTATTTAAAAGGTAAAAGATATGATCAAATAATAAATCAGTTGATTTATGCTATATTATGTAATAAGTTAAGTTTTATATACGTTTAAATTAAAAGCTTGTCAGAAATTGAAATCAACTCAATAATATTTAAAAGGCAATTTAAACTGTTGATAATTTTTAATTTTAAATGGAAAATAATAAATCACTAGAATTTGTCACATTTTTGATTAGTTTTTGAAGATTATTTAGAGGAAAAATATTTAAGTAAATTCAAAAATTTTTAAACTCAATTCAATTTCATTTCGTTTCAATAAAAAAATTGCAAAATAATAAATTTTGTTTTATTTATATAATATATAACTGAAAAAGGCATTTAACTTAAAAGTGTTAATTAAAACATTTTTTTTAATCGAGTAATCTGCAAAAAAAATAATCAGATGATAATAAGTTGACTTTAATGGTCTTAGATGCTTTGGTAAATAATTTGGTATATTTTGTACTCAATATACCAATTATGTCGGTATATTTTAGTATATTGTCGGAACTTAGTTGCTTTGGTAGATAATCTGGTGTTTTTGTACTCATTGTATTTCGGCATGAATGTACTTGCACATACCATAATCCAATTATAGACTTACAAATATTTTACTATATTTTGGTATATTATTAGAGTAATACCGCACTGTTTTAATTTTACAGAAAATTGGTTGAGTGTATCTCATCAATTAATTAATGGTATATTTACTATGTACTAGTATATCAATATACCAATTATAGCATTCGGTATATTGTAGTATTTTTTCAGCATGAGTGTGGTTGCATATAAAATAAACTAATTATAGCCTGCGGTATATATCAGTATTTTTTTGGTATATCGATTTGGTATATTATTAGAATAATACCGCACTGTTTTGATTTTACTGAATTGGTTGAGTGTATCTCACAGTGAAATTAATCCAATTTAAAAATAAGTCTTTTGCATAATTACGTGTTAATAACTCAATATCGAATTGTTGCATTAATGTCATGTCAGAGTATATTTATTTCGAAATATATCAATTGGATTCTTGAACCATTCCTTAGGCTCATTCATTGTATCCAGTCTTTTGGACAAGGTGAACAAGTCTCCGTGGTTCATTGATCTGAGCGAGTATAACTAATATTTCTATGAACACACATGTGAAGAAAATACTATAATAAGTGAGACGTAGTCCAAGTCGTAGTCAAGCAACGAACGCTTCATGCTCAATGTTCTTTTGAATTAGATAATCATGCACATAAATTTGTTCAATCCATGTATATAAATCTGCTACAAGTTTTATTACTTAAGAGGCTTGTTGTGTGCGAGTGTGTGTGCGCGTGTGTGTAAGTGTGTGTGTGTTTGCTTTGGTTGTGGCAACCATTAAGATTTGTATCTGGTTCACAAAGCCAATGACTTGGCTGGTAAAAACTCTTACTTGCTAACTGACATTTAAAGGACCTCCTCTTCATTTCTCTCTCTCTCTCTCTCTCTCTCCACACGTGCTCTAGAATATTCGCTCAGTTATAATTCACAACACATGTGACAAGCGAGCGAAAAGGTCATTCAAAATTCGGGGGACCAGCTTCAAAACATGCACATAAATCAAGTTTGCAGCCACATAGATCACCTGCCAGGTTCCCGACTCGCCAAAAACCAAAAACACCGCAAAAAAAAAGAGGCGAACTATAAACAAATACAAACAAAATTTGCAAATCGCCAAACCCGAAACGTGGGGCAGGTCATTCAACCTCAAGTTTTGAGAAGGCGTGTGTCGTCCATTTCGCAAATGTTTGTTCTATTTTTGGGTAGCCTTGCCAAAATATCAATTAGGTTTGCCAAGTCAGTGAGTCGTGCCTGCCCCGTTGACAGATTGCTGCTGGGTATCCATCCGGTCTCGGAGTCCGGCTTCGACTTCGGTGCTGTCTGTCCCGGAGGCGATAGCCATGTAAATAATACGCCGTTTTTGCGCATGCCACACAAACACAAAGGCGGCAATTAATTTAATTGAATGAGAGATTTAGATGTGATTATACTACACGGCAAAAGTGCGAGCGAGACGGCTTATCATCTCATGTAAACATGAAAGCAGCACCCACAAACAACAACAACAACAACAATCCATAACAAACAACAATGAACAAAAGCACTGAAACAATTATGAACATCAAGAATAAATATACTCGTAGTCTCTAATGGAAAATTGACTCTCGTACAACATGTGGTATACATAATATGTACTATATACATACATATATACTCTCATGCTCATACTCGTACTCACACTCACAGTCTAAGTGAGTACATGCGAATCAATGAATGAATCTAGTGAATGAAAGGCCCAAAACAAAGCGACAAGCGCCATTAAGTTCAAGTCTATTTGTTGCCCAGCCTATTGTTGTTGCTATTGCTGTTCATTATTATTATTAATGGAACTAAAAACTGTATAATTGAAAAATTTCAATTTACAAAAAACAGCGACACTACGACGATCAGATGCGCTGTACTTTGTGAATAGTGACTAATAATATGAAATGATGCAAAAATTGCGTTCTTTTCCTTAAAAATAAAGTTTCTTATTCCCATTTCGAAGAGTTAATTAATATTACCAATAATTTTTAATATTACGTACAATATTTTACTTTTAAAAAAGTAAGAAAATAATGTAAGTATAGCTAACATTCTTACCCTAAATTAAATATAATGGAAATTTCCTTTCAAATAAATTTTAAGGTTTATCTTAGAGAGCGAATTCGATTTTATATATTTATGAAATTGAGAAAAAAAAGTTATGTTCCAATAGTGTATTTTATTAAATACAATAAAACTTACATTCTTAAAAACCATTAAAAATATATAATTTTATTCTTAAAATGAAGGGTTTTAATTTTAATTTATTTTACAAAAGTAAGTTAAAGTAACATTCTTCAACTAAATTAAGTAAAATGTAATTTTGTGCTCGGTACGAAATTTTTCAAATAAATTGATAAGTTTTAAGATTTTTAAAGGGATATTTTACACAGCTTATCATTAAACCATTTTAATGATCTAAGCGTTAAATTCCTTTTTTAATTAATTTAATTCATTTATTTATAACTTTTTAATTATAAATTATCGTATTCAATTAAGTATTTTATAGTATAAGTATATTTTCTTTTCAGAGAGAAGCTTTTCTTAAATAATGTTAACAAGTTTAGTATAGTATTTCTTTAATTATTTATTTAATTATGACTAAAATTAAATATAATTTTTTTTACGACTAGAATTTTAATTTAATATTATTTCTTAGAGTAAATTGCATTCGCCTTTAAATATTATATTCCAGCTCTATTTTTTTTATAGCCAGCTTATCATATTAACCATTTAAATGCGTAAAACGTTTATCGAATTAATCACAAATGCTAATGTTGTTCAAACTGTTGACAGAATTTAGTAAAAATATCTATATTTTTTGTTGCATAAAATTGTAACATAATTGCCAACCAATAGAAAACAAATATTGTTACAATCAAAGCACAACAAAAGCCAACATAAATTAATTTGTGAACTCATTAAATCACATTTTAATATGCCAGCCATGCTTTGAAGTATTAAAACTTTTATTGCATCAATGATAAATTCAATTTAATATGATTGGAACTTAAAGTGTTGGCTTGGGTTGAAATTGCAGAGCAATTTATATTTAGTGTTAGTGTAGCCGAAAACTTTATAACATTGTCTCGCACTTTGCAAGCTTCATCAAATATTCATTGTACCTCTTAAATATATATTATATTTTGGATGAGAGCATGTGAGTCGACTGAAGGCATATGGAAATCACATAAACAAATCGCATGCTATGCTGACAGAAAGAAGCCACCCAGACAATGAGCCCAGGGCGAACCCCGATTTCGCTTTGGCTTATCACAATTTTTGTGTGTTGTGTGTGAGAACTGAGAAGTGAGTAAAATGGGATAACTTAGGGGGCAGATCTTTTTCACTCTTTATGTGTAATCAGTGAGTTGTGTTGAATGCTGCTCAGTAGTTCTTCTTGGCTCGACCTTTTGTGTGTGTGGTGCGCTGTTTGCCACTTTATGTCTGGCTCGACGAGCAACGCGTCGTATGATTTATGTGGCCACAATTTGCCTGCAGTTAGTTTTGATGATGCTGAGGAAACTGTATACGAACTGTATTATGATTATTTATTTACTTGATGTCTGATGCCTGATTGTGTCTGCGAATCTGCGCTCTCTGCACTCTCTGACTCTCTGGGCGACCTCTGATAAGTGATTGCCTGTCCAGGCAAATAGAAATCATACTCGTAATAACAATACAGACACTCGACTGATAACGCAACAGCAGCAGAAGCAGCAACAGCAGCAGCAGCTATAACAAGGAGAATGCCAACGGAAAATGGGCAGTAATAAAATTTTCCTCGTGACCTTTGAACTTAAGATGCGCTCAACTCTGACTAACTGGGCTAAAGCCAAAGGTCAGCGAGAGCAAGACAGAGAGAGAGAGAGTGAGTGAGTGGGAGAATGTGTTTGAGGGTCGCTTTGTGGTCTTGTGGCATTTGCAGAGAATCTAATTAGTTGGCATACATTGGTCAGCTATTTAAATGGATTGGTAAACATCCGATTGACAGACTGTTTAACCGCCGCCGTCGACAACCAAATGAATATCATGATGAATGGCATGAATACTCACATGAATATTCTTCGTCTGCTACGCAAATAAACCCGAAAATGAATGTGTTTCAAACTAACTAACTAACTATCTGGATTGAACATCTCAAGGGACTTTTTAGCTCTTTGGCTGATTAAATGTTAAAGGTAAATCAATTTAATTAAATTGATTGATTGCTAAGCTATGCAATTAGTTTATTTGTTTGCACTTATTTCTCATTACTTTTCAATTATCGATTTAATTAGAAGAGCAAATTAGTATTAGAGAAAAATGCATTGGAAATATTAGTTAAGAAATATGGTGAATAATGAAAATTGATGGCATTTTGTGCGAAAGTGAGAGATGTTTAAATGGCGGGAAAGAGTAGACAGATAGAAGAAATGAAAGTAAGAAAAAGAAAAGCTTAGCACAAAGAAAGAGGGAAGAAATGTTCATTCAGAAAAGATAAAGAATGGATTATTACTATGATATACTATTAAGACAAGGAATGAGAAATAAAATTCGAAATAACAAAAACTTTAAAAACATTAATATAACAAGTAAAAAAGCTACAGTAAAGTGTGATCGACTGTGAGATATCCGTTACCCATTTTAAGTAAAAGTAAAACATCGAGGCAATATTCTTAAAATATACCAAATTATTATACCTCAGAAATACAAAAAATATTTGTATCTGATTACAACAAAATTTTCAGGAATCACAAAGACTAAGTCTCAGAGACTGTATGAGATAGAGGAACAATTTTTTTCGAGCTTGTTTTAAATTTTTGAAAAAACTAACTCCCCGGTTTTAGTTGCATTGGCTGACTATCTATCATAGTATAATTTGCACTATGTGGTATATTTGAAATGTATATAAAAATATACCAATTGTAGCGTTCAATATTCTTTTAATATTTTTACGGTACATTATTTTGGTATGTTTTAAAATGAATACCTCTTTATTTTGCTTTTATTTGTTTTGTTGTTTTGTTTTTTTAATTTGATTGAATTATATTTATTTTTTATTAATTTATTATTTTTCAATTTTTATTATTATATATTTATTTTATTTTTAATTTAATTTTTATTTTATGGTATTTTGTTTTATATTATTTTATTATTATGTTTGCTATATTTCATTAGATTCTATTATTGGGTTACTTTTAAATTAAAAATGACATATTAATAATAGCTTTAAAGTGTCTTGAAGTTAAAAATATTACATTTATTATTTAAATGAACGAATTTAAGAATTTGATGTTCAGTTCTATGCTGTTCTCACAAAAGTAGAACAAGAAAACGGGAGACAGAGAGAAAGAAAGTGACTGTACCCCATATAAATATCTGATGAAATAAATGGCTAATGGCGCCGTCCTGTTTTTTTCAAGAGTCTCGTCTGCATTGTCCCCCTCTCCACCGTACCGAGCATCCCCTTGAGCATCTGTCGGCATCTGATTACAGTGTTTGTCAAAAATATTTGGCCAGCAATTAAAAAAGTGCAGTGCGCAGTAGACAGTGACGACGAGAAGGCGACGCTTCTGTCTATGCTGCGTTTTGTATGTGCGATGTGGATGCCAATGCGACTCACGGCGTAATTACCCGATGACGATGATGATGATGATAATAGTGATGATGATGATGATAGTGATGACGATGATGATGATGCTGCTGATGGGTAAAAGAAGTGAAGGAGATCGTTTGAGAGCCAGACAGACAGCCTGCTAACTGTTAACTGGGTCGAATTCAATTGAGTTTCACAATTACAAGCAATGAGAAAGAGAGGGAGACAGAGAGAAAGAGAGAGAGAGAAAGAGAGAAAGAGACAGAGAAAAAAAGAGAGAGAGAGAGAGAGAAAGAGACAGAGAAATGGCGCAGCACTTTTTTGTCTGTTTTCGGTAATTTTATTTGATTTTGTTTTTATCTCAGGCTTGAAGCATTAGTCAGACGATAATGAAGTTGAAGAATTTGACGATGATGATGTTGATAATTATCAGAGACGAGCGACTGACGTTTATCTGTTTGATATTATTACAGCAAGCAGCAGCGCAGAAGAAGGCAAGCAAAACAAAGAGGCGAAGAAAACGCAAAGGCGAAAAACAAAACCCAAACAGAGAAAACTGAGACGCCATAACGCAGAGAGCGAGACAGAGATAGCGAGAAAGAGAGACACAGAGAGAGGGAGGTGAGGTGGGAGCCAAAGACCTTATAAATCACACGAGCGTGGCATGACTGGGCGTTTCGTGTGGGCCACAGAAAGAGGCAGAGACAGAGGCAGACAGACAACTGCTCGCTTGCTCCTCTTCCCATGGCTGTGTAGCGTGTAAATGTATCTGCATCTGTGTGTGTGTGTGTGTGTGTGTGTGTTCGTTGTATCTCATAGATGCGCAGCGTACTAAAAATAGTTGCTGGCTGGCGAGATCAGTGAACATGGGACGCAAGCGGCAAGCAGATACCTTGGCGAGGCTGTTGCATGCTGTTGTTGTTGATGATGATGATGATGCAACAACAAAGAAAACAGCGCAAGCAAAACAAACGACGCAGTTGCAATGAATGCGAAAGCAAATAGCAAAACAAAAACGCTAAAATAAAGATAGACAGAGCGAGAGAGAGAGAGAGAGAATGGAATGAGATAGCACTCTTTGTACTTTGGTTGGGCTTTTGGGGTTGACGCTGTGCGATGCGGCCTGGTTTTCTGCTTGTCTGGTTTTTGTCTCGATGGGCGACCAGAAAATTCGCGACGTCGAATTTCACAAGATTGCGACAGGCAAGAGACACACACAAAAAAAAATGAAAACGAAAACGCGAATACTTCGCACTTTTGTCGCGCTGAGATACAAAATACATATAAAGTGAGCAAAAGATAAATCTACTTATGCAGCTGTAACTATATAGAAGAGCAGCTGTGTACGAGTATTTGTATCTCAGTATCTAGCTGTAAGTATCTTTTGCTGTACGAGTAGTTTGTGTATCTGTATCTCTCTCTCGTCGTCGTTACCTTGGTTTTTGCCAAAGGGCGGAAATTCAAGATGCTGCGCAATATGTTGTTGCCACAGATGGTGGCACAGACAAAGCTAAGAGGGGGGAGGGGGGCGAGGGCAACTGCTGCATTTTCTCATGCGAGTAAACAAAGTTATTGGAAATTTTTATTTGCGCATTGTGTAAAAGCCGGCAATTGGATTTTAATTGTAGATTCAACTCGATTCACCTTCCTCCTCCCTTCCCTTCGCTCTCTCTCTGTCTCTCTCGTTGTACTAGTTTTGTGTAATTGCAATTGGCGTAATTCTAAACCCAATTGCCCGTTGCACAGTGTTTTTGTTCATACCTTTAAGTTAGCTATATAGTACTTACATAGGTATGAGCTTGGGAATGTGTTGCTTACTACTCTGCTAACAGCGGGTGCAGTGACTTGAACCCAGCTGCAGGTTTAGCTCGGGTTTCTCTAGTATTTCTAATGCATATTCGTGTTGCCATATGATAATCAGAGACTCTGTTTGATTTGCCATTAGTCGAGTCCGCACAGGTTTCAATTATAGCCTTACGAGTTGGCCAAGCGCAGCATTTTCGAGCATTACTAATGACTATTTAATGAATGATCATTGCAAGACAATGCAACTCCGATTCATACTGCACTCATTCACATTCACACATCTCGCATCTCACATCTTCACAACTGGAACAAAACCGAGCTAATTATTCAACAAATTATAACTGCTTTTAGGGTCACATTTGCATTTGCAAAAACTTTAGCGCCAACAATATTTATTTCTATATTTAGCACTCGTCAAAATTAATTGAGAATAACAAGCGCCATTGAAATAAAAACAATTGCATAATCAAATTTGCAGTTTTATTTTTTATTATTTGCATTTCAAGTGCACAAAAGTGTAACGAATTCATTAGCACTGTAAAAAAGATAATGTATCTTTATAACTTGCAGAAAACGAAATTTATTCAATGGCTAAGATAAAGGTTTAAAAGGCTTGTAGAAATCTAAGAACTAGCTAACTAAAATAATAGTAATCTTATTCAAAATTATAAATTACAATAAATGACATTTCTATTTTTAGAACTTTTATTAATCTTATTTTGAGCTCATGAATATAAATCTTCTTTATTTACAAGTTTTTCAAGATTAATGTGAATCGTAAATATGTTTAAAAACTTATAAAAAAAGAAATGTATAATAAGTTGATTATATAAATAGGTTATATTTTTATGATTACAATAATAATCATTTAATTCGAAATAATAATAAAATATATAACTTGCACTGCTTACGAATTAAAAAGCACGCTCTGTAAGATTTATATCTTTACAATGTGCATTAATCTTCTGTTTAGCTCATGAAAATAAAGCTCTTATATTTAAGAGTTTTGCTAGATTATAAAATGCAAAAGCTTAATGTGATTCGTAATTATGTTTAACTAAGTTAGTCCAAGATTTGTAAACTTTATTACTGTTTATAACGATAATAATAATAATTTAAGTCCAGCAGAAAGCTTAAGTAGTTTTCCCCTGTAGTTTTTAATAAGAAATTGTGCAGGGTTATAAAAGACAAAAAGAAGTTTATAATAATATTTTGACTCTATCAAAATACAAGTTTATAATATATAAAATTTAGTATATTCTATGAAGACAATAATAATAATTTAATACGAAATTATAAAATAAAATGAATAAGTTGCAATGTTTACAAATTAAATTGCAAGAATTTAAAATTCGAATTTCTCACAATTCAAGTGGTTTTAAATTAATTTTTTAAAGATTGAACTTTGTCAATATTTAATGCATAATTTAAATAATTTTCTGGTAATAATTGAAACTTTAATTATTTTCAACAATATTTAACTACTATTTCAAAATTAAACCATATTAAAAGTCGTAATTTTTCGGTGAAGTTCTTCCATAAACATTTTTTAAAATTTTCAGTTTGAGAAAAATTTATATATTTTACTAACTCCTGTTATGATAAAAACAATTTAAATCAAAATTTATTCTATATCTAAGGAAGTTTCTAAATGAAACCATATTGTAAATATTTAACGTTTTATTTAATTGAAAACAAGTAATATATGACATTATATTTAGAATAAAATATACCAAAATGATATACTTTTTGTGGTATATTGATATATATATATATATATATTTGAAAATATTCCAAAGGCTAATTTAGGCTAAAATATACCACAAAAAATATATTATTTTTATATATATATATATATATATAATTTGAAAGTAATGCGTTCAAAATATACCGTATAAAATATACCAACCAAAGCAACTAAGATCTGTAATAAGCAAAAAATTCTTAAAATAAATTCTACAGTTTTTATTTGATTGTAACCAAATTACAAAGATTATAGATATTTTTGTATGCCCCTTTTTAATTTCAAAATTATGCTCAGATTTTTATGGAATTGTTGTGGCGGAAGTGGGCGTGGCTCTCTTAGCCTGTTCAATACTTGAAGGCAAAAAATTCTACCCTATGTGTATCGAGTATAAAAATCTCATCGTTCGTTATCATAATAGAAAAGAAATTTCACATAAGTTTAAGAGTTTTTAACTTTACTATCTTGTAAAGTAGTGATTATATTTTGAAACAATTTTTTTTTATTTTTTCAAAAATATTTTATTAAAGTTCATAGGAAATATTTAAGACTTCATTTCACTACAATGGAATCAATGGAAACGCATCGTTGAAACGCATTACTCTCATGGATCTTAGCACATCTTTAAGCTTCCCACACTTTCTTCAATCATACAGACTGAAAACTTCCGGTGCCCCGAAAACCCTCATGCCACACCACAAGATTCAATTGTTGCCTCGTTTGGTTGCATTTTTCTCGTAAACTACAAACTACGTACACACCAAAAAAACGATAACTCATGGCGATTGCTTTTGCTTCAATGGAATTTCCATTTTGTAACAGTTTATAGCGTAGTTTTTTCTCCCCCTCCCCTCTTTCTCTCTCTCCTCTGACTCGTCAGACACTTCAGCATTTGGTGGTGTTGGTGGTGCTTGGTCTTTCGGTTTGCCGCTTATGTTTTCATAAATACGAAATTGAAAGTTTTTTCAACCGACGAAAATTCTCATAAAAATTGTTCGTTGAAACCGCACAAAAAGCACTCGAGCACCCTTCAAGAAACAAATACAAAATACAAAATACGAAAAACGACCTGCCTGCGAAGTAAGGCGAGAAAAGTGTGTGGAAAGGAGGCTGCAGGGAGGGGCTGAGGGTGTCTAGTGTGAGTGGGGGTCAGGAGCCAGGGACAGATGACCGAAAACCAAGAAAAAAAAACGTATGAACGGGCGGCATTTCAATCAATTGGCGGCAACAGCTGCCGCTGGCATCGTTGTTGTTGTTGTTGGTGTTGTTGCTGTCGCATTTGTTGCTGCCCACGTTTTGTCTGTGTGTGTGTGTGTGTGTGTGTGTGTGTGTGTGTGTGTGTGTGTGTGTGTGTGACAGCAGCAGCCATCTGGATCTGCTTGGATCTCCGTCTCTGTCTCCATTGCGAGAAACTCATAAAAAGCTCCCACGTTGTGACGCGACTGTTGTCGTAACTTTTGTGCACCTCTGGTTGCAACTTTCCTCCCTCCTCCCTTCTTCTTCCCCCCACTTCTTCCTGTTGACACCCACCTGAATGTTGTTTGTTGCTGCGGTTTGCCGCCGGCGCCTCCGCGTTGCACTCGCTTCATGTGCCACCTCAATCGTTAGTGTAGGCCTCAGTTATTGTGTTGAAAATAATTTTTCGGTCTCTTGACTTGACTGCATCAGCCGCAGCAGCAGCAGCCAGGCGATGTTGCTGCTGTTACTCTGGCTGCTGCTGCTGTTGCACGCCCAAACGCAATTGTCGTCGTTTTAATTGCTGTCGCTGGCAAACGACGACAGTGACAACAACAACAACAACGACAACGTTGAGTGGGCAACACTTGGTTAGTACACAGATTAACGCCCCCATCATTTCCGATAGTTAACAATTTTTGGCTTCGTTTTTTCTCTCTTTATGTATTTTGGGGCTGTCTCTAAACGAATCTTTTGCCCATAAGGCGGCTTTGATGAAAGCATTGCCAACGACTTAATTGAGTTGCCAACGCGGAAATGCAATCTGAGCCAAGGAATTCAACGAGACTTCATAAATTTCTTGGCAATTTTATTGTCACTTTTATGCTGATCCATGCAGCTATTTTAGTTTATATGAATATTATTTTAGCATACTTCTTTTATATGTTGTTTTAAATTTTGGTTCATTTACTTACCATTTTATTTTATGACTACATTTTATAATAACATTTTATAGATAAATATTAAAATTTGGGTATTAAACTATCTTTATTATTGTTGAAAATAAAATCAATGCACGCAAGTATCATTATAGGTAGGATAGGAGTGCATTAACATTATCTTCTTCACTCACAAATTATGCAAACTAACATTAACATGATACTCGTGAATAAAGTTAAAGCAGTTTAATGTGTTTTATTTACTATTCAGCCAGGATATTGTTCAATAGTTTTTCAATCATTTATACTTTTATTGTTATGAAATTTGCCCTGATTTATATGTTATAAGATTTAAAGTATTTTTCTTTGTTTGATTTTGAGTTTAAGTACATTATGAACTCTTCCTTTTTTTACAACAATTTCTTATTGCTGTAAGTGGCCAGAATTTGTAAGACTTAAAAACGCAAAGATGAATAAAATTTAATTGTTGTTTCTTCTTAAAATTTCGAAAATTTTTAATTTTTCGGTACTTGACCTTGTTTACTATGATTTTTAGTTTCATTTAATGTTTTTATTCTATGTTTTGCAAAAGATTAATTCCAATAACATTATGAAAATACAAATATGTTAATATTTTAAAATAAGAAAAGACTTATATTATGTTGAGCTTAATTGAATTTATTGGATCTAATTAAAGTTTTCCTAATTTTTGTATTGCTTAATTTAATTTCTACGTAATTAATAATAACTTATAAGCAATAAATATATATTTACTTGTAAATTGAAAATTCTAAACATAACGACTACCATAATATGAGTGACATTAATTTTATCTATGCTATAAAAAAGCTATTAACAAGCTAATAAAAATAAACAGAAAATAGACTGTAATTAATTTTTATGCACTTGCTACCATTTTTATCAAAGGCAACAACTATCATAAAATATTACTATTAAATTTGATAGTAAATTAATTGAACAACAATCACGTTGGGGTAGGATTGTTGTGTCTGCTAAATATCACATTTTGTTTATTTTGGAAATGTGTTTAAATTGTTAATTATTAAAAACAATTTATATTGTTATCAAAAAGTGTTGAATTACATGTGCAAAGTTTTGTTATGTTTCGTTGTATTCACATGTCAAGAGATACAATTTTCTTTTTTTTTTGGGACGGCATCAAATTTATGGGTTACATTTCAAGGCTGTTTGGCTGTCCATCGATTTATGGCACACATCACACCGCACCCGACCACCGCATACATCAATCCAATGCCGCGCTGTCAAAGAAAACACAACGAAAAGAAAAAAAAAATAAATAAAGTTCCGTTTTGACAATTACTTGTAAATAGATTTGTACTGTGTGTTGGCTCATAAATCACTTTTTCTTTTTGTTTTTGTTTTGTTTTTTGTATTTCGTTCTTTATTGTATTTTTCCATTTCATTTATTTTACACCTATGTAAGGTGATAGCAGAAGAGAGAGGGGTAAGAATTGGATTTCTGTTTTTTGTTGAAATAATGAAAACAAATGCCGCTCAATGTTGCGCTGCTTCGATGCGTCCACGTGACAGTTGTCATAACACATTGCAACCCAGACAGTTAAAAGTACAAAATTAACATGCACGTGACTTTTGTTATGGCCCATAACTTGATTCGTTGGCCCAAGCGGGGAAGCACGGAAATTGAGGAGAGGGTAAACGCTCATAATTTGTTGACACACTTTTCAGTCAGAATTTTGTTTTACGCTGCGACTGCACTTGATGACGGTGCCCAAATATTTACTATACAACTGCTAGAGATGAGCGCATGCTCGATAATTATCGATGACATCGACAGCTTCATTAGCAGGCGGCGTGCATGCATTGCAATAAAGCAAACCAACAATTATTGTCATAAAAATTAGAACTACAATCAAGCTAAAGCTATAAAAAACACAATTTATTTTGCATAATTATTAGTACTTATACCCGCTATCCATAAGGTAGAAAGGGTATAATAACTATGTACCTGCATGAAATGTATGTAACAGGCAAGAGGCGTCATTTCCGAATAAATACAGTTTTAATAATTATAACAAAACTAAATTTCAATTAGATAAAAATTTTAGAAGTTCTTCGCGAAATAATGCATATGACAAAAAAAAAATAACAGCAGCTCTTAGACGCTATGATTGTCAGTCTATTTTATATACTGACTCTATGGAATATTTTGAATGAAATAGTATATCGATATACCAAATATAGCTTTCGGTATATTTTATTATTTTTGGTGTATCCATTTGAAATACGTTGTAAAATGTAATATTTTGAATGCGATAAAATATCAAGATACCAAAGATAGTTTTTGGTATATTTCTGTGTTTTTGGTGTATTAATTTGGAATACTTGTACGCTATGGTATATTTTGAATGTGCTTATGTATCAATATACCAAAGATAGCGTTGGGTATATTTTAGTATTTTTGGTATATTTTTAATCTGATATATTTTATGGTATATTTTAAATCGATATACCAAATAAAGCTTTCGATATATTTCAGCATTTTTAGTCTATTAATTTGGAATATGTTGTACAAAATGCTATAATTTTAATTTAATAGAATAGTAATATACCGAATATAGTATATGGTATATTTTAACATTTGTGATGTATTAATTTGTAATATTTTGAATTGTAGTAGTGTATCCACATACCAAATATAGCTTTTGGTATTTACCTTAATTTTTTTGATATATTAATTTGGTATATTTAAGAATAATCTCGCAATGTTTTGCTTTTATTGACAACGAGTATATCACAGTCGAGCACACTCGAATGTAGCTTTCTTAATTGTTTGTCACAGTCATGCTGCCATCTCTAGTCAAAGCATTGAGTAGGCCAAATGCCGCAAGTGCTGTGTGGCACGTTATGCCGCACGTTGTGATCTTTGTTAATTGATTTGCCCAGTAGAAGTCGTCGAAGTTGTAGATAAATATCAACTGCATTCAAGTGTCGAGGTTTATGACCGTCTCAATACTTTGTAAAGCTGCTAATGGGGAAGTTAAAATCATTATCAATATTGTGGAGTAGCATGTTTTAACGCTGATTGCCAACTACATAAATTACTAGCTATCATTATTACTATGCTTAAGATTCAAGATTAATGTCGGAATTTATAAGTATGTTAACTTAGAAGGTCGTTACATTGATTGTTGCAAATTGCAAATCGTTATTGTTTTCTGTAGATTAAAGCAAATAAACTGTATTCGCTTGAGAGTAATTGAAAATAAATTAATGAAAGCAATCAATGTTGATTGTTATGTTTAATGGTTTTGCTATAAAATTTTAATGGTTGGATTATATTAAAGATTCTGCATTTAATTTTTAAAATCAGCTAAGATTTAAGCTTCTTTTTTTAAATGCAATGAGAATATGAAAAAGATTCGTAAAATTTGAGCAATAAATGAAAATGGGAAATAATATTGCGTAATATGAACCAACCTCTAACATTTTTAAATAATAATAAACAATAATAAATAAAAAAACAAATATTTCCAACAATATATTTTATGTATGCCCTTGAATTATTAGTTTAGCTCAAGATATTCGAAATTATAAACTAAATTATATATAAATTATATATTAAATTCTTCAATTTTTATAATTAAAAAATAGTTAAATCGTAGGAATATTTCCTTACTCAATTAAAGATATTTAGATCTCAATGATGTACTTTGTGTTTAGTAATATTATTAGCAATTAAAAATTGTTGTAAAAATGAATATTTTAAATTAATTTTTTTCTTATAGTTAATTTCTTACTTATCAGTTCTTTCTTTCAGTCTGAAATATAACGATTATATTAGAAATTGTGTAATTTTATGAACTTTAAATTAATTTAAAACATTTCCACAATTTACTTTAATTCTGTTAATTTTTTCCTTTTTCTATTTAGTAAAAATTAAAAGACTCTTGAGAATATTTTCTCACTTTATTTAAATACAATTCTTCTTTCAGTTAGGGTTGTGAATGTTTTACATTTTATTTATTCTTTAAAAACACTTCCACACTTTACTTTAATTCAATTCTTTTATATCATTTTTTATGTGTTCCCCCATTTTCAGCTAGTCTAATATTATTCGCGCACTTTAAAGCTGATATTGCGTTATTTTCTTTTTAACGATTTCAATCTGCGTTTAATCTTGCACTTGGTTTTAGCGATATTATGATGACTACACGTATTATTAATTATACGACCCGTGGCACAGTTATTCCATATATATTATATGGGCTCAACCTCAGTTCAGCTTTGGCTTTACCGCAGTCAAATGGCTCAATAAGCACCTCAATTAACCACGCCCACCTTTTTTTGCTGCCGGGGTCACTAAAAGCGATGACTCGGCTTTTATAGAGCGTCGGAATGTCAACGCTTTATCGCTAGAAGTGCGGTTTGTTCTCTCACTCCTTCGAACTTTTTCCCCATCTGCCTTTAAAGCGTCACGCCCAGGTCGTGTCACGCCCATAATACGCGCAATATTGCTTCGCTGCTTCTTTTTTTTCTGTTTATGTTAAGCGATGTTTATGGCACATTTAAAAATGCATTTAAATTGTGTGAAGTTTTTCGAGTCGCGCATTTGAATATTTTAATCGACAGTGAAGTGGAGATGGGTTTGGCTGCTTTGTCTTTTGCTGTGGCTGTGGCTGTGGCATATTTCCTTGGCGTGTGCAACCTGCAGAGTTTTGTTGCTGCTTCCTGCTGCTGCTGCCAACCCCTAAGAGCATGATTCGAGTTCGCTTTTTGCTCTATGCTCTGTCTTCTATACTTATATGTATGAGTGTATATTTTATGCCGCTAACAATCTCATTAAAATTTTATGCGTGTGTCTGGGGCCCATCAAGGTGATAATAGGAGGGCGGTGGCAATGGCGGTGGCGGTGGAGATGGAGGCGAAAGTCACGCCCCCAGCAGTTTAGCAGCTGCCATAGAACAATGCAAAAGCAGTCAAGATGGTGGGGAAGGAGGAAGCGTTAAGGATGTTACTCGGCTCGACAGAGGCGTCTAAATTGCTACAATTACGCCTAAAATGTGTGCCAAAGGAATGAGCGCAAAAGATGTTAGATGGCCTGAAATGCTACCAAAGCAAGTTCTGCGATTAGGATGCAGACACACCCCAAAGAGCGAGAGAGAGAGTGAGGGAGAGAGCAAGAGATATACTCAGATACGCAGACATTGGCACTGCCCTTAACCTTAACGCTAATTGCCATAATTTATTGCTTTAGGTGCAAGTTTAGCTCGGTTGGACAGCATCGCAGCATCGCGTCCAATCTTTTGCGAAGGCGTCGCCAATAATTGAATATGTCACGCCTGAGAACAGCAGCAACTGGGTCCCCGGACTTGAATTTATGCGAAATAAATTTGCATGGCAGCGTGAATGAGCAAAAGCAACAATTTTATTTTATTCTTTATTTATTCAATTTTGCTGCATCATAATTAACACATGTCTCTTCATGTGTGTCTTTTACACTGTGACACGCCCACACGCCCAGACGAATTGTAGAATTTGTATTTTCAAATATATGTTTTGTGTGTGGAAAATGCTGACGACTTTCACATTTTGAATTATTATGCGAAAAATGTTTCGCATGACTTAAATGGCAAATGCTAAATGCCAAAATGTTTTCTTCTATCCGAATTTCTGTGTTGCTGCATTTTTGGCTTTGGCTGCGTTGCGTTTTAATTGCCAAATGGTTCAAGGCCGGCGACGTTTTGTCTTAATTGTTGTCGTCGCTACCATCTAAAGTGGATTTCGTTGTTTTGCGGCCAACAAAAAAAGAGAAAATTAAAGAAGAGTAAAAGAAAAGTTGCGCCACTTTGACAGCGACTGCAGTGGAAAAGATCCTGCCAGATCAAAATGTCGAGCTGACCCCAATTATTTAATAGTTGTATTACACTCTGCATTCCAAATTAAATGCAAAACTATTTTAAGCAGTGAATTGTAAAATATTCGTATTTTGAGATTATGAAAGTGAAAGTGGAAAGTTGATGGAAAATGGACTGAATGAAATATGTTAGACAAATAATATATTACCAAAATGTGTAATGAAAAACATTTTAGAATAATAAAAATACCAAAAGTATGTTTTATTGCATCATAATATAATTGTACAAATCGAGAAAACTAAAAATTTGTATAACGTGGAATGGTGAAGAAATATGTCTCAGATAATAAATTCCAAAAATGACAAATAAATAACATTAAAGTTTAATAGGGAAAAAACTAAAACTACTACCAACTTACCTAATATAATATTTATAAATATATAATATTTATAATAAAAGCAAAACAGTGCGGTGTTATTCTTGAAATATAATAAGTTAAAATACCTCAAAAATACTAATATATACCAGTATATAGTATATATTATATATTGATATAGTACAACATTCAAAATATACCATATTTTAGATTGATAGGGACAAATACTAAAAGTATGAACATACGTAATATAATACTTATATATAATAAGTAAAAAATCTACGGATTCATTCTTTAAATATACAAAATCAATATACTACAAAAATATTAAAATATACCAAAGGCCATAAATGGTGTATTAATATAGTAGACCATTCAAAATATATCACGGATAATAAAATATACCAGATTGTCAGTCAAAGCTACTAAGAATAAATACTAAAAGTATGAACTTACCTAATATAATATTTATAAATAAAAATCGAGAAAATTGGAAATGTTCTTAAATTCGTATAGTATGGAAATATTTCTAAAACAGTTTAAATATATAATTAAAATCATATTTTGCTGATTGCGTTATCTGTATAATAATAATTGTATAAACTCTATATGATAGTGTATATAATATTGATGAATAAAAGCAAATAACGAAAATCAACAAAAATTCTACAAATAATATTCTATATAACATTAATGAATAAAAGCCAATAACAAAAATCAACAACAATATTATCAAAAATGCCATATATAATATTGATGAATAAAAATAAGTAACGAAAATCAACAACACTTTTTATTAGGAAATTCTAATAATATATAAACCAGTTAGATGAGATTACAATCTAATCGGCATTTAACTTACTTATAGACTTGACTTCAACCTTTTCACTTTAAAATCAGAAATGCAGCAGCTTATTAATTGTATCCATCAATTTGTTTAATGGCCTCCAAACAGGCAGCTCAAATTGAGTTTTCACAGTCGTGTTTTTGGCAATGATTTTCAGTACTATCAATTTCGCTGGTTTTTGTTGTTGTACATTTGTGTATTTGTGTGTTGCTTTTGACCCCATTGCTTGGGAGACTTCCTGCGACCGGTTTCAATCACATCCGCACTGAATGCGATAACAAATTATTTCCGTGCTACATTCGCATTGATTTTCCACGCTTCTTTGACTGAGTTGCAGCTCATTTTGCTAAATGAAAAATGCCAAAAAGGCTTCGAATTCGACTTCGACAAGAGGCAAAGGCATTTCCTTTACAATTTCTTGTTATATTTTTTTTTTCGCTTGGGGTGTGTGTGTGTGTTCGATTTTAAAGGCTTTGGGCGGCAGCCAAGAGGCTAGCAAAAAAAAAAAGAAAGAAAAAACTATGTGAAACAAATGCACGACAAATGAAATAAAATGTGCTGAAAGAAAGGGAAGGAAAGGGGAAATAAGGAGCAAGGGGTAGATTGCATATAGCCATCAGTGGCAGCCACAATCGGGTGCAAAATGCTTGCAAGGATTTGCCACAGAAGCGCAAACACCCTTGTTGCAGCAAAATTTCTTATGAAATCGAAACAATTTGCAATAATGTATCTGATGTCACTGCGTAGTTGAGACGACCACGCCCCCGCCCTCTCACTCCCCCCTTTGCTTAGCAACCCTTCAACATCTGCAATGGTTTCTCAGCTGAGGGCCCCTTGGGGAATGCCATTGGAAATTACATTATGTTTGAGTCTCTGGACATGAACTTACCACACACACAAACACACACAGCTTCAGGCATTTGTTGCACGCAATGTCAACATCATCATCGACAGCAGCAACAACAACAAGAACAATTCTTGTAACATCGGGTATTGGCTGCAATTCAATTTCCTTTTGATTCGCCTGCCGATTTCGCGTTCGCATTTTCATTATTTTTAGACCAAAACATTTTTGCAGAGCATTGGCAACAGTTTCTAGTTTCTAGTTTTCTGCTGCTGTTCTTGATGCTGATCAAATCTAAAGGGTCAATGGCGGCCTGTCACTTGCCAAAACGATATCCATGCAGAGCCCGTTGAAGCGGAATCTTAAGCTCAAGCCCTTTGGAGAGCATCCAAACAATAGCAAACCAGGCGGCGGGTGGTCGATGGAAAAGCATTTTTGATTTGTGTCACAAAAATATATATTCGCAAAAATGTAATCTAGATAAATGCAATAACTTTATAAAATGTATGGCTACTGTTTTGATAATGAAAATATGCTTGAAAATGGCGTGCGTATAAATCTTTGTCAGCTGCGAAGTTGACACAGCTTAAGGAGAGCAAAACTTCCAAACATTAAACTAGATTGCATATTCAATTCGATGAGCGAAATTCTCATGCTACTTCTTGGTTTTTTTTGGTTTTGGTCGTTTTGTGTGTGACATGACATTCACATTCGATGGCAAAACTGTGGGGACATCTTTTTGGCAATTTCAGAACACACAGACATTGTTCATAATCAACGAGGATGGTCCAAAGATGTCTGGGCAGCTCTCTCTCTCTCTCTCTCTGGCTCGTCTGACATGATTTACATTTTTCAGCCATATAAAATTCTATTTTATGTGAACTTTGTTTAACACAGCAGTCGCAGTCGCCGTTTCACTGGTAGTCAAAGGCCATCGCAGCAGCAAAAGGCAAGAGCCATAAAATGAAGAAAAAAAAAGCAACTACGTTGCACGGGGCGTATGTGCGATGTGCCTGTCCCCACTTTGTGCTGCCGGCTGCCAAACGCTGCTGACGCTACAAGCTACATGCGGATCATGTCCTTGTAAACACGCCATAAAAGCTGTCAGAACATGTATTCCGACATGTCGATAAGTCGGCAGCGCGGGTTCAAGAGTCGTCCCCAACGCAACGACATCGACAACGATGCCAATGGCTCTGGATAGCTACAGCTACAGCTATATAGCGATGGCGATGGCCATGTCGATGGCCATGTCGATGGCGAGTGTCAAATGAAAGCCCCGAAATGGGTAGCTGGATGCTACAACATTGGCGACAGCTTCCAACAGTCTCTGGCAGTTAGAGTTTGGCTTTGATTTTGGGCCAAGCCAAGCCAAGCCAAGGCATTGAGGAAGTAAAAGTCAAAATGCTTTGGGCGCGGCCGCCTTTCTCATCGTCGTCGTCGTCTTTCGACGTCTGTCGTCTGCTGTCGTCGTCGTCGTCGTCGTCGACGTTGTTGTCAGAGGCCAGACAGCGAACCAATTGCCAGTTTATTACTTACAATTTATTGGGAAAACAGTAAATGGCACTGAGTGGGGTAAGAGAATGAAAAAAAAAGAGAGAAGTGGAGTCGACTCCCACAGCGTCTACGCCGGCAGCCGTAAAAACTCAGCTAGCAAATATAAATAAATACAAATAAAAGCAAATAGATTGCGAAAAATATTCATGCGGCGAATGCGCAGCAGCAACAGCAGCAGCAACATCGTCTCGTGAGTCTGTTGAGGCAGAAAAACAAATGTTGCAGCTGTAAAGAAGAAGCGGGGTGTGGGGAGGAAAATGGCACACACAACAGTAAAGGCCAATGGGTTAAACAAATGAAGTACACGAAAAGAAATGGCTAAAATGTGTGAAACGTTGTAGCTACAAGTTTTTACGCTTTCTTTGGCAAAACATGAAAGCAAAGTGGCGCGAGGATGAGACTCGAAGCAGCGTTGAGTGGAAGTGCTTTACAATGATACAATATTCGTATCGATTTGTAACTGAGCTTATGCGATTGCTTATTAAATACAAATACAAATTTATTTTAATTGTTAGACAACTGTGTGCGAATGGCATGGGATTCACATCCAAAATATTCATACACTTTTGATAGGAGTCAATACAAATAATAATTAAATTTCTCTTTTGGCAATGATAGAAATGAATTTTCATATTTAAGCTTCAGATATCTCAGTCAATTATCTTTAGGAATTACATTTTAAAAAATTGCATTTATTTATAATCAAATTTTGAAATGTGTAGATTTCTTTCAATGATTTAATTGCACCAAAGAATTGTTGGCCAAATAAATTTGTCATCTTACAATTTTTAATTGGAACTTATAAAATTATATAAAAATGAAGTTGCTCTTTGGAAATGATAGAAATGAAATTTTGAATTTAAGCTTTAGGAATTAGATTTCAATTTCGTAAAATTGCATTTATTTGTAATCAAATTTCGAAATTTCTTACAGTGATTGGATTGAACTGAAGAATTTTTGGCTGAATAAATATTAGTCATCTTACATGTAATCAAATTTTGAATGAAAATTATATTTTCGTTTTGCAATCATAGAAATGAAATTTTGAATTATTATATTACTTCATGTTATGTATTACTTATTTAAGTTTATTTCATTTTTACTATGAAAGTAGATTTGTAATTGAGCTGCACCTGCAATATTAGCTTTGCATCCTAAAAATTTCCTCAGTGTATAGAGCAAAGTATTAAAATTCGCTCAGTTGACCAAAATCCACATATCCTTTGCAGAGAGCAACTCGACTCAACTCGACTCGACTCGACTCGGCGTTTTGGCTAGCCTTGGCAAATGCCAATAAATCAGCAGCTGCTCAGTTTTATTTCTTTTGTAAATCATATTAAATGAATTGCGATGAATTATGGATACAAATGCATATGTGACACTGAGTGTGTGTGTTGACTGGGGTGTGTGTGTGCTTGTGTGTGTAATTTCGCGGCTTACATTGCTGAATGGCCAGCGGCGCTTTTGGCGGCCATTGTCGGCGCCCAGCTCAATGGAAAATTGTGTGGAAAGCGAATTGGAGGGTTGATGATGACAGCACTGCAGTGATATTTTTATTTATTTATTTTATATTATTTATGCCATTTTAATATTTTAAATGATGCTATTTTTCACATTTTATTACCAATTTATTTCCACGGGCGTTGCGACATTGCGAGCCACGACTCCAATTACCCCCAACATCCCCTCTTTTATGGCGTTTCGTTGCAAGTGGCAAAGCGACGGGTGACAACGCAACGCAACGCAACACAAGGCAAAAACCAGCAGAAACCGAAACCGAAACCGAAACCGAAACAAAAATACAAATAACAGAAAAAAAACCAGAGATAAAAGTGCGTCGTCGTTGTCTGGGCAAAAAGTTACTTGAAATTCCGTTGCATTTATTATAATAATGATATATGTATAATAATAATATGTTTGTAATTTGTTTTAATGGCCATTCAAGTTAATGCGAGCCAAGAGAGCGACAGAAAGCAAAAGCAAATACAACACACAAACAGCAGCGCACACATAATAAAAAAGTTACTCAGCTCTTAAGATACCTGCACCACCAGCTGGGTTCGACTATGAAGAAAGAGTTATGAGATTTGTTAAATAAATTTAATTCTTTTTTTGTGTATAGTAACATGATATGAATTAATGTTAATTTCATTTTCCATTCATTCCCTAAACGAGTTTTCTCTAATATATGTTGTTATGGTATTTTATTGTTGTGCTGGTTCAACTACTTTATAAATCAAAATCTAAAAAAGTTTTCATTTGCCTTTAAGTCACTTTTTATGTCAAAATAACTATAGCATACTTTCTTGATAAAGTGACACAATTGTCCTTTATTTATTATCAATAAATTCGATAGAAGCCTGAATATATTTTATATCACATTAATAAAGAAATGAAGCAAAATATATTTAAGCAAGTTAATCTTAGCATCAAAATTTAAAAACAAAGTATTTGCTCAACATATAATGAAGAAAGTTAAATTCACTGCACTAAATTAATTTAATAAAGTTTTTTAAAATACTTATTTCTCTAACAAACGGTGCACAATATTATTTTTATAAGATTTTTGCAAATACTTTTTTCTTTAACAAACTCGTATATTCATTTTCTTCAAATCTATCTGAACTAGTAGAAAAGTTGTTCATCTATTGTTTGAGATTTACATTTTTTTATTTCTTAAGAAATTACTTTAGGTTTTCAGTTTACTCTTCGCTTAAGTTCTAAATTTTGTTTTAATATTATTCTTATAAAGTGATAAAATTAATTTATTTAAGGACTCATAACTTTATTCACCGCGTATTTCTTAGTCAAGTCGTTAGTTCGTTAAATACAATTTTTCCTTTAGTTGTATTATGATTTTAGCCTCTCGCGGCTCATTTACTGAGTGGCTGACATTTAATTACTTTTTCTCGACTTTGGCACAACTTTTTTCGTTTTCGTTTCAGTTTGTATTTTATTTTGCATTTGCTTTTTGCATGCGCTAAATGCACTTTAAGCTTCGCGAGAGCGACGTGCTTGCGAAGGGGCGTGGTCGGGTCAATGGAGGCATAATTACCTGACGGTCAGTGTCGTCGTCGTCGACGTCTCCGCTGTCGTTGCTGTTGCTGTGGTAGACGCTTTGCTTGATCGTTGGTGGTAATATTTGGTCTGACTTCGGGCATAGACATTAACATTTTAATACGATTTAATAAACATGAGAGCGACTCCACATAAATTACGATACATGACCGGGCGTACGACAACACTGCGTATGAGCGATTTCGCTAAGCGAATTTCATCAGTCATGAAAGGCACAAAAGGTCTCTGCCCGCCCCTCTGGGACTTATGTGGAATAATGAAGTCGCCGAGAGGTAACTAAAAGAAGGTGACATAAATCAAGCAAAAGGCAGAATCATAATAATTAAATAATGTCAAAGATAAGAGATACAGGAATTAAGTTTGGAATAAAGTAAAACTATGTTCAGAAGTTGTTTTGTCTAATATTAAAAGTTAGAAATTCTACTAAAGTGTAAAACAAATTGAAATGACATATACAAATATTATAAATACATTATAAAATTTAATGATATCTAAAGGAATGAAATGTATTTTGCACAAAGTAAAACTATGCTTAAAACTTATTTGTATAACATTGATTATAAATTTAAAAGTGGAACATTTGACTGAAGTGAGATTTAATTTAAGCAGATTTCATTTTTATATAATAACTTAATAATAGATTTTGTTATAATTTAAAGAAATTTCAATTCGATTAAATAAAATGAAACTATTAATTAGTGTCTGGATAATGATATTTTACTTTAAATTTGATGTCATCGAACATAAATATTTAAGCTACACACTTTAATGTTTGTAATGTGTTATCAAGGTGCCGGTACACCTTTTTTTTTGTAAACATCAAATTCAGGCGAAGTTGTTGCATAAACAATTTATAGTTAATAGCAAAATGTTATCCCGCAATAAATACAAATAAATGTATTTGATGTGCATATGAGAAGATATGTTTACTTTGTTGACATTGCCGTGGCTTATCGCATCCGTTTCTGATACCGAGAATTTCACTACGCTGGAGGGCTGTGTAAATAGATCGATTTCCAGAAAAAAAAAAAAGAGTCAGCATAACCCGGCCACATTGTAATCGCATTTGCTATAAATAAAATGTCGCTCAACAAGTTTTACTGTATGCTTTTGCAATCGGGTGTTAGTGGCGTTGGTATGTTGTGATTCTTATATTATATTAATATACCAAATATGACATGCGGTATATTTTAGTAACTTTAGGTACATATATTCATTTGGTATATTTGGTACACATATATTAAAATATATATACTAAAAATAGTACCAAATGCTTTAAATGTAATAGTATAGAATATACTAAATAAAGTACCGAACGATATATATCTATATACTATTTCTTTCAAAATATACCACAGAGTATTCTACTAATGCTTAATACTAAAATATGCTGTGGTATATTTGGAAAATAATGGTATATCGATAAGCAAAATACATTTAGTATATACTCTAACATTCAAAATATACTAAAGAGGATATTAGTAAATATTGAAAATATTGTCCCAAACGCTATATTTAGTATGTATGTATTATAGTCAAAATATACCATAGAATATATTTCAGAATTTTTCAGTATATTAGTTTGGTATATTTTCAGAAAAATACTGCACTGCATCGGGTATCTCACAGTCGAAAAACTCAACTGTTGTTTTCTTACTTGTTTTTATTTATCGTTTACACATCGACAGCGAATAGCACTTTGATCTAGTCTAATCGCTAATTCTGGGAATTTTTTTAAGCCAAAGTGGAGACATCCGTTCCACACACTGATAAATCCAATCCATGCAACGCCCCTATATATGTTATAATGACTTAATATTATTGCTTATTAATCATCATACGTGATACGCAATTTCTTCTTTCAATATTTACTTTACTCTATCATAAAAATGAACACCTTGCAACCCCATAAAAACCGAGGGGACCCAATACGATTCTACGTAATTGCCTAACTAGAAATTGAGGTGTGAGAAATTGACGTCTCGCCGCTGACGTCACAACTATGAATTTTAGAGAGAGGGGCCGTCGAATAGGCTCCGCTTTTATTTGCATTTGTGTAAAATTTGTTTGACGTTTTTATCAGTTTTACCTTTTGTAGGTTCTGTTTCTTTTTTTTCGCTTTATTTGCATTTTTGTGTGTAAAATTTTGTTTGACGTTTTTTAGTTTTTATTATTTTTAGTTTATTCTATTTGTTATTGTTGTTGTTGTTGTTGTTGTTATTGCAATTTGATTATTATCTCCGTGGATTGACGTCAGTCTGTTGACGTTGACGGTTTGGGAGAGAGAAGGCCGTTCATTGATCTGCCTGACTCTACATAAATATTATGATGATGATGATGTTGTATGCAGTACTTAGTCGTGATATGTATTGAAATTAACTTTAAACTCTTGTTTGCAAAACAAAGAGACGTTCTACATAATAAGCGGAACGAGAGTGAAAGAATGAAAAATTAAAAAATATAAAAATAATAAAGTTCGCACATTCGCGTCCTCGACAGATTCGCAGAATTCATTTATCAGAGCAGAGCTCCCCCGAAAACATTTGTTATTGTTGTTCAATTGTTTCTATTTATCTGTCAAATAGCGCCAGCGTCATTATACACTCTACGATTAAATATATTTATAGATTTTTCCATTTCATTTGAGACATACATATATAGATTGAAAGATTTAAAGATTAAGAAATATAGTTGGAAATTAAATGTGCATTTTCATGTTATTTTGCTTGCATTTTTAAAGCTCGCATCTTGAATTGTAGTGTATATAAATTTCGTATATAGTTTTTCCTTTTTAATTTGCGTTGTTTTTCTTCTTCTTTTGGCACATGTTTTGATTATTTTGATGGAAATTAAAATGCGTTTGCTTGTAATTGCTTGGGCGAGAGTCGAGTGAAGTCGAGTCAATGTGTGTGTGTGTTTTGGTGTCTGAGGCACGCTTTTCCTGGAAACGTGCGCTCATTGCCATTTCGAGCAATGCTCATCATCATCATCATCGTCGTGATGTGATGTGTGTGATGAGGTAATCTTTCTCTTCCCGTGCGTCGGAGTAAGAGAATTCGCAATCGCAATCGCATTCGCAGATATTGGGGTTGGGTTGTGTTCTGTTGCTGTTGGGTTGGGTTCGGTTTGGTTGGGTTTGAGTTTGGGTTGGACTCGTATCTGCCAGTCAGTCAATTACTCAATTTGATTTTGCAATTAACAGCTGTTTGTTGAATGGACTCACATACTCTCCGGACTCTCTGCTGGACTCTCTGACTAAGGCACTTGAAATGCCAAGACCAACCGACGTCTTTGGCTTTGGTGTTGCCCACAGACTTGGCTTTGGCTTTAGCAAAAACAGCTGTCTACTTAAATTGAAATTAAGATTGGCATGTGTTTACTTAGTGACTTGGAAATGTGCAATGTTAAATTCTGATAAAGAGTCGAGTGCATTTGCAGCACACAGTCGAATGGTTCCTCAAAAGCTTACCTTTATTTATCTGATTCATTTTGGCAGACTAATTACACCCACGTAGAAGTAGAAGTTGATTGATGAGATGTCTGAGCATTCGATGCAAACATATATCTTACTCAAGTTACCAATGAGCTGAGTGAATGTATTTATATTCATATTCATAGGCAAATCGCATTTAAAAATAATATTGAGTGTGCAATTTAAAAATGTTGTGACATAAATCAATTTATGCGTTAATTAAAAACATGTTAATTGTGAAAAGCAGCCACAGCATCGACAACAGCAACCACAACAACAACAGCAACAACAACAACAGCTGTGCGACATGCGATAATTTACTGCACATTCGGTTATATTCGGTTGTTGTATTCATGTTTATTCATTCACAAACCGAATTGATAAATGTGAGATTTTAAATAAATAACTTTTGACATATCCATGACTGCGGGCGCATCTCAATCTGTATCTGTATCTGTTTCTCTATCTGTATCTGAAAAAAAGATACAATGCGATGATATTCGCAATCGTAAAAAAAAGCACAACCAGTTTGAGCATCTGTCCGCCGTGACCTTCGTGCTCATTATGAATTGCCAATCGCCAAAAAAACAATAACAATAACAACAACAAATTTGCGCTAAATTTAACTGAAAAACAATAGCGAAATACAACAAAAGTATCTTTTGGGCAATAGCTCGTGATGCTAAAGAAACGACGTAATAGATAATAAACATTTGCAATGCACTTGTTAATGAAGTTAATGATATTGTTGTTGTTGTTATTGTTGTTTGTGATTCGTGCCAAGGTGCAAGCGTCGTGCATCTAACAGATACAAAGTAAGCAAACTGCAGATGCAACGCCACAAGCGAAAAGATACTATACACACACAAACGGATACAGATACAGATAGAGATACAGATAGACAAAGCGGGAGCGAAAATGCAAAGCAAAGCGCAACGCGTCAAAAACAAACGACGCAAGCAAAACAAATCAGCGAATAACAACGAATAATAACAAAAACAAAAACAACTGCAATCACAGCAGCAACAACAGCAACGACAGCAACAACGACAACTACTTTTGACGTCGTCGTCGTCGGCGGCGCTTTTGGCACACTGTATATACAGAGATATGTATATATTCGTAGTCGTAATGAGGCCGACCCGCAGCCTTAGGCTCGCAGAAGCCCAAGCACACGTCAGACTGCACACAGGGCACAAAAAACGAATGCAAATGAGCAGCTTGCAGATACCCTTTACAATCAAAAAGAAAGGCGTAAAAAGTAAATTTGAAATATTTTATTCAATATCAATTCGAAAGAAAGGCGTAAAGAGTAAATTTTAAATAGTTTATTCAATATAAATTCGAAATAATACAATACAAAAGAAAGGCGTAAGAAGTATGTATATTTGAAATATTATATTCAATATCAATATTTTACTTACAGGAAAATCCATTTCTTTTTATTTCGATTGAAAAGAATTGAAGAATTGAATACTTATATATTTTAAATTTTAAATATTTTTTAATAGTAGCAATGCTTGCACATCTGATATATGTAATTTAATATTTATTTCCTTTAAATTCTATTTTTAGTTCTACAATATTAAACAATTTTTGGACAAATTAAAAATTATCCAAATAAATTTTTAATATTTCATCAGTTATTTGCCAGAAATTTAACAGACATTAAATAATTTAAAATAATATTCAAGCATAATCCGAAAATTGTGCTTCCCCTATTTTAAGATTATTTTAAAATATTATTTTGACATAAGAAATGAGCAAAAAATAAGTGTGAAATATCTTTAGCTAATTTTTTATAGATTACAAAAAAATATATTACAAATTTGCTTAAATTAATTCGAAATATTTTAATTATTATTGACACACAATTTGCTTGGGCACATTCAACAAATGTGTAAATAACTTCTAGACATTTTAATGGTTATTTCCAGGAAATCAATAATAATTGAGAATAATCTTAAAATAATTGAAACACACTTTGCGTTTATCAAATGAGTTATAAATAAAATGCGAAACATTTTAACAGTTATTCCCATTTTATCCCTAACTCATTAGCTGCTTTTATACACATAAATAAGTTTCAATTATTTTAATAGTTATTTCCATGAAAAACGTCAATCAAATGCTACAAGATTGCTCTGAAAATAATTTAACCACAATTTGCGCATATTAAATGAGTTATAAATAGAATGCGAAATATTTTAATAGTTATTTCCATGAAATTCGATTGGCATCTTTACGTCATTATAAACGTTATTGTGTATATTTATATAAATAATTTTGAAATATCTCAATAGTAATTCCCATGAAATTTGACTTTTATCACACCCTCATTAGCCGCTTCTAGGATATAGTATAAAAAAAACGATATCGTGACGTTGGAACGACGACGTCGACGTCAACTAATGAATGAATTCCGTCGAGTAGCCAAACGAGGAAATCAAAAATGTTGCTTGCGATATGGGCATGACAGCTATCGCTCTCCCTGTCTCTTTCTCTCGCATGCGAGATTTCTCTGTCATTCGCTGGCTGTTGCACTTTGTCGCGTGCTACTCCTACTCGGGTCCATCTATTGCCCCAGCGTTGCCATTATCATCATCAGTGGGGACATTTGGCACAACAAAGCTGTAATTCATCAGGCAGCCTGACTTCTTCTTCGTTTTTTATACCCGCTACCCATAGGGTAGAAGGGTATTATAACTTTGTGCCGGCAGGAAATGTATGTAACAGGTAGAAGGAGGCTTCTCCGACCCTATAAAGTATATATATTCTTGATCAGCGCCAACAGCCGAGACTATCTAGCCATGTCAGTCTGTCTGTCTGTCCGTCTGTCCGTATAAAACACTGGATCTCAGAGACTATAAAAGATAGAGCTATAATTTTTTTTGACAGCATTTTTTATGTTTGCACGCAGATCAAGTTTGTTTCAAATTTTCGCCACGCCCACTTCCGCCCTCGCAAATTGACAAAAATTAAATAATTCGCGATTTGGTATATACAATTATAACTTGCGATTTGGTTGCGATCAGATAAAAAATGTCGAAGATATTAAAGAAATACTTTTGTATGGGCAAAAACGCCTACTTAGGGGTCTTAGTTGCTTTGTCTGACAATCTGGTATATTGTGCCGTTTATGGTATATTTTGAATGTGCCACTATATCGATATACCAAATAAACCAGTCGGTATATTTTTAGCATTTTTGTAGTATATTTTCGGTATATTTTGAGAATAATACCGCAATATTTTGCTTTCATTCAAAATGGGAAGCGGGTATCTCACAGTCGAGCATACTCGACTGTAGCTTTCTTACTTGTTTTCATTTCCAAGGCCCCCAAATTGCAGTTGACGGTCCCTTTTCCCTTTTTGCTGTTTACGCTGTTGCAGTTCCCGCCCTTCGCTTCATTCCCCGGGCTACGTTCAGTATCAGAGTCCCTTAGTGCTTACACAACCCACGAACAGAGGCAGAGACAACGGGAGTCCAAGTTGATATATGATAATCGCCGGCACATGCTTTGCTGACTTGAGGGAGGTGAGGAGGCGACAGGTAGAATAAATGTATGTGACTGCGTACCAGGTTCCAGTTTTATAAAATTCTCTTGCTCTCTGTCTCTCTCTCACTGAAAAAAAAGGTAAACAACGTGTGCGATTAAACCGTTATTTTCGTTTATTTTATTGTGTGTGATATTTGCGTGTATTTTTAGCGAAGCAAGTTTAAATTTACCAACAGGTGCGCAAAAGTTTGTATGTAATTGTTTTTTCTTTCTATTCTTTAATGATAAATTACTTAATTGGCAGATAAACACTAGTTTACATTCTTTTGCGTTATAAAAGTGTTACCTCATTAATTGTATCTCAAGGATAAACGGTCTGGCGATAACACACACACACACACACACACACACTCTTTGTTCGCATATTTGTCGTATCTTTTTAAAGGCCAGGTCAAGGTCCACTCACCACTCGCATTGTTGTAGTTTTTCGCCTATTGTGTAAACACAATAATCAGCACTTTGCTTAAGTCTTAGCATAGGCAATTACCAATGTATTCAGGTTCCATTTATAGAACTCAACCCCTTTGCGTTAGTTCTAAGAATCGTCGATGTTGTCAAGGTCGCGTTTAAATCGCATGCGGAATTGCGCATAAAACTTATACACAAACTTATAATTATCTTCGTTCATCTGTAATCAAAATGCTATTGAATGCTAATGTTCGATTTCATTTCAAATGCAAGCTTCATTTAATTTATGATGTCGACATCTCACCTCAAAGATCAGTTAAGGAAGCGATCGCTTCTTGGAAATTGTTCAATGCAAAAAAAAAAACGCATTTATTAAAGTTGCACTTAAAGATTCTATATCTAATTGTATTCGTATATGTACGTAAAATTAAACATGCTTTATTATTCTTCTATATCGAACTCATTGAATAAATATATGTACCTAAATTTCCTCATGATTTACTATTCTACTTTTTGCTTGTTTTTAATTATTTTGTTTTATTTTTCCTATTTCAATTATATTTATGCAAATGTGTTAGAAATATTTGCAATTGGGTTAAGGAATTATTCCAAAGGTTTTGTTCTGAATTCATTTCTATATGGTTTGCATTTATTTTTATAACCTTGTAAAAGGTATTACAAATTTCTAACTGTGACATATGAGGAAAGTGTATTTTGAGGTACATTAAATATGAAACCATTTTGTATATAAATTTCAAATAAATGTTTAAAAAAATAAAAACAAATTTCAAAAAGATTTTTTTGAATTTCTGGACAATAATACAACATTTTCAATTATTTATATTAAAAAACCATTGTTTATGTAATAACATTGTAAACTTTAATCATTTATGAACTGAGTTTATTGTGAGATTATTTTGCGGTACACCAAGTATGGAATTACTTAGTGTGTGTCTGAAAACCTATAGAATACAAATTTTTTCATAAATCTTCTTTTTAATCCTCACTAATCCAAAATAAACATCAATAAATTTCGAGTGCATTTTGGGATACTTCTTGTATATGAAACTATTTCTATGTATTCTAGAATAATACAGAACTTTTGAATATTCTTCATGATTTCTGAACAATAATTAAACATTAACTTTTCTCATTTATAAGGGTATTTTTGGGTACAATAAATGTGGAACTATTTCATCAATGTAGAGCTCAGATATTTTTCAAAGTAGGTTAATATTTTTTATCAATAACATTGTAACCTAAACTTTAATCATTTCTGTTTTAATCTAGATTTCAGAATAATTATTCAACACTTTAATTATATATAAATTTTGTTTTGGGGTGTATTGAATATAGAACTATTTCTTATATATGTAAGGAGTTAAGATATTCTTTAAAAACTATAGTGTATTCAAGTAATTACCAGTTAGAGTATTTCAACTTCGTTATCTATCAGCTGTCTGCTTTTTCATGTTGTTATTGGTTTTTCTCACATTTTAATTTATAATCCTATGGCTGCTCCTGTTATCGCTGTACTTGAGGCAATTTTATTTGAATTTTTCCTTTTTGCCTTCTTTTTTGTTGTTGTATTTTTCGTTTTGCATTATTTATACAAATTGTTACTGCTGACGGTTATTCGGTTATTCGTCAATGCGTTAGCACATTTCATTGTTGTTGTTCTTTTTGCTGTTGTTGTTGTTGTTGTTGGCTGTTGCCTGGCTTTTGTTTTTGTTGATATTGTCTCTCATTGTCAGTCGCTTTTTTGTGTTTTGATTACGCAAATTAAACGCGTCTAGACAGCCAGACGTCCAGACGTCCAAGCGAACGGTGGGCGACGGGGCGGGGCGAAGCATGCCAAGGGGCTTTTTATGCGGTCGGGTGGAGGAAGGGAGCGTGACCCGCTTTGTTTTACACAGAGATAGAGACAGAGAGTGAGAGTGAATGAGAGAAAAAGATTGTGACCGACTGACCGACGATGGCTTATGCAATTGAACCTAGAATTATGGCAGCACTGGATTTATGTAGTTTATAATTTTTTGCTCATTGTTTTTGTTATCCATTTAGTTTTTTATTTTTGTTATTTTTTGAGGTTTATGTAACGTCAAGTTGGTCGTTAGTAAAATGAAAATGAAAATGTTTTTAGTTGCGGTTTTTTTGTATGTTTGTGGCAATTGTTACGTGGAATTCGCAGCGCCATCGAAATGCAAACAAATCAAAATGAAAAAAAGCAAAAACAAAACAAAACGAACGAACAAAGTGCAAATAATTATGCGGAATTTCTGGCGTCAGTATCGTTGACTTGACAAAAAAAGAAAACAACAACAAAACCAAAAATTCAACACAAAACGAATAAAACAACTCGACGACGCTCTTGGCCCTGGTCAGGGCCGAGATCTAATCTATGATTATGTATACGTATATATGTATATAGTACATGAATAAATGTACCGAGTTTATATGGAAATTTCATAATAAATCTTGGCATGTTATAATTTATCGAGCTGAGTTCATGAGTCGATTATTTCTTAGTACTTTAGACTAAGTGATTTATGTTCGCATAGAATTTGCTTTTGAATGTTAGGAAAAATGCTTCATTTGACTATTATTTTAGTACAGGTTTTAAAATATAGAAAAAGAATATTAAAAAGATGTGAAAGCTTCACGAAAATAAAATTGTTAAGGCAATTTATGTTGCCTTAATAGATATTGCTTTGAATGTTAGGAAAAATGTTTCGTATTAAATAATGAAAATGAGTTTAAATAAAATATGTAAAAACTTGAAGAAAATATAATTGTGTTCTTAGTATTTTAGTTCAGTTAATTTATATAGGTATTGATGTTACGTTTACGGCTTAGTAGATTTAAAAGGAAAAAGCAAAATGGACTTGAAAAATATGTGAGAACTGAGCAAAAATAAAATTGAGTTCATGAATTGATAATTTCCTAATGAGTTCTTTGGTCTGCTTTAGATACTATTTTGAATGTTAGAAAAATATTTATTTTAAAGCTTAGTCAACTTAGTGAATTAAAGAGAACGTATTTGAATATTATATTTGAATAAAATAATGTTGTATTCTAGAGAAAATTACTTTTTAGTACTTTAGTCTAGGTAATGAAGATTGCATTAGATATAGAATGACAGGAAAAATTAACTTATAATTGGCTTAAAAAATATATGAAACGTGTCCAAAAAAAAGTTCTGTTCCTGACAATACTAATACTATACAATACTAATTCTTAGTGTTCATTTTAGTCAAAGTAATTTATTTTAATCGGGATATTTAAAAGTTTAGTAATCATACTTTTCAAAGCTGAGTTACTTATATAAAATATAAAAAAATTGCCTACAGCAAAAGAAATTTCTAAGTAAACGTAAAATAATGACTTATTGAATTACTTGTAATTTAGCGTGATTTACAACCTTATTATAGGGAAATTAATCAACATACTTGTTTATGGTTGGAAACTTTCCTGTGGATGGGGGTTTTCATATCTCGTATCGCACTTTTCATTTTTATTTCATGTTTTTTTTTTTTGTACTTTAAAGTGCAAAGCATTGCAGTATTCCATATCAGGCTGGGAAGTACTACGAGTATTTATTTGCGGTTTGTTATTTTTGTTGTGGCTGGGCTTTATTTTTCTGAGAAAATTTGACGCGTACGTGTGACATATTTTTCTGGAGGCGCCGCCGATAAGGCGCTCATGCGACGACGGCGTCGACGACGGTGGCGACGACGACGACAGCGACAACAGTCACAACAATTCGCGACAACAATCCCACAGATACAGATACAGATACCAGGCACAGGCTATAGCAGTTGTCATCATTGTTGTAGGTATTTACTTGCTGGTGGATATACTCATACTCGAATTCGTATTCGTATTCGTATTCGTGGTTGGCATTCAAAGCGCCGCCTGTGTGTTCAAATCGACAGCAATCCCCAGCAATCGAAATCGCGACAAAATAAACGTCCGTCTTTGTCCGAAGCCAACGCAACGAGCCATCAACAATCTTTGTTGTAAATAATTACGGCGAATTCGCATAAAACCCAAATTGTGACTAATAAAACAACAATGATGACGACGGCGACGACTCGACGTCGACATCAAGTGGAAGGTACTTTGCTGTGGATTGTGGATTTTGCGTGGGGATTCCAGACGAGTCGAAGACTCGATAAGTTGCAATCGATTCGTATGATTTATGCTAACATATTTTACTCGAGAAATAAGTCTTCGACTATGACATATCCTTTGAGAGGCTACGAATAACTTACACTAATAAATAAACTTGCTGCCGATTATATATCGACGGTAAGATGCTAAGGTGTAGGTCACATATATGTATTTGAGGTTTGCCTATTCGTTTAAAGAAATATTGATTATGATTTTTGTTTTTCGATTTTTATTCTAAAATCAATTTTAATTTGTGTTTTTGACTATTATAATAAATTAAAAATTTTATAATAACATAATTTTTTATTTTTATTTTTAAGATTGTATTAATGTTTATAATTAATATTAAATATACATAGTTTTCTTAACTAATATATAATATTATTCTTATTCTTTTCTCATAAATTTTTTTCCGAATCATAATCAATCCCAAATCCTATGAGGTACAATCCCTGTTTCTCATCAAAGCTCTTACAAAACTAAACTTTGTAGCTGCATCTTTAAGTTTGCTCGCTTTAAGAGCTGAGCTACTTTTAATTTGCCGTCAGTTATTAATTTGTCGCAGACAGACAAATGCTCATTGCTATAAGAATTTAGCTAGCTCAGCAATTGGTCTACCTTCTGCATTTAAGGCATTTACACAGCTCTATTAAACCCTTCTCAAGCTGTTTTATGTGTGTCGAGGGTATGTCGAGGGTATATACAATGGTGAGTGTGGGGAATTGAGATTGGGGAGTTGGCAGCAGCTGACTGAAGGTCATTAGCCAACATCGTCCTGTTGGATAATTAAGTTGGCTTCAACCTCAACCCAAATAAGAGTGCGAATGCGAAGTCTGAGTGTGAGTAGGAGAGTGAGTAGGAGTATGAATGTGAGTATGAATGTCAGTATGAGTATAAGTATTCATACTCGTATCGCTTACTTGTGTTTCCGTCGTCCTCGTGGGCGCTTTAATTGCGACAGCTAAAGCGAAAGAAGTGGGCGCAAAATAAGCGAGTGAGTGAATGAGAGAATGAGTATGGAAGTGAGTGAGTGAGTGTATGTGTGAATGAGGGAGCGTGTAAGTGTGTGTGAGTGTTGTGAATGTCGTATCGAAATGTGCAGTTTGTGTTTATTCAGCGTAAAATGAAATTATCATCGTCATATTCAATTATCCTGCGAGTGCATGATCCTTCTCCTCCTTCTCCCTCTCCCTCCCCCCTTTGCGTTATGGCTTGCCACAGCTCAGACTCTGTTCGTTGACCCGCTTATCCCTCTGGGCACTGTGAAGGACACGCACACACAAAGCGGCATCTGTCTCTACTAGTATGTAGCAATGCATGCGAAACAAAAGGATTGAGGATTGTGGGATTTGGCAATGGATTGAATTGAGGTTGTTGATGCGGATGCCAATTTCAATTGCATTAAAATTTAACTGCAACATTTGCCGATTGGCGCAGTGGCAAACGCTTGATACTTGCTAATCGGCAAATATCAATTTCGACAGTTAAAGCGTTTACAATTTCAATTAAAATTGCCAATTTCAAGAGCAGCTTAATATTACTCGTAATTGTTTTGCATTACACAGTTGAACTGCTTAAATTATTTTTTTATTGTTTTAAATTTTGGTTATCACATACGATATTAAAGCTGTGTTAATGACAAACAACAACAGCAATAAAAACTATGCAATACATTTCTATAAACACATTTGCACTTAGTTGCAATAATGGGCCATTTGAGCAGCTCATATATGGACTTCCTCATCTCTCTAATAGCCACAGTTCCACTTTCAATGTGCAATCAATTTGTTTATGTCGCAATGTGGGCGGTCTTCGAAGGGGTTTTGGGAAAGTAATATTGAAGTCGGTATGTACTAGCTAGTACCCTGTAAGAGTAACATAGCAAATAATATATGCATATACATATATATCACTTGTATTTCATTATTTTCTATCCGTAATCTAGAAGGATATTATAAATTTGTGCTTATTGGACCCCTTCAAGTATATATGAATGTATGTTTGTGTATTCTTGATCAGCCTGAAAAGTGTAGATGTTGATAATTTAGTATATATTGAACTCTATGGCATATTATTTTTATCTATATACAAAATCGAAACACCAAATATAACAGTTGGTATTTCAGTCAGCGTTAAAAGTGTACATATATGTTGATTATTTAGTATATGTTGAACTCTATGGTATATTATTTTTATCTTCATATATATCAAATATAGCATGTGCACTCTATGGTACATTTTTCTTATCGAAATACCAAATATATAATTTTTACTCTATGGACAGTTCTTCTTGAAATACCGAATATATCATTTGGTATATTTATTTCCTTAGTATATTTATTTGATATAGTTTAGCAATAATTCCGATTTAGTATTATCTATTTCTTTTTCAGTATATTTATTTGCTATATTTTAACGGTATCGCATTGTTTTGGTTTTTTATAATAGCATTTGGTATATGCAGTATATTAATAAAGTTTATATAAACGATATTACTGCTTTCGCATGGTTTTTCTTTTTTTTTAGTCGACCACACTAGACTCTGGCTTTCTTACTTGTTTATTTTAAATAAATTTCTTGGCAACAAATTGTCAATCAGCTTATCATTATCATAACATCGCTATCCACTTACAGCCTCTTACACACCCCAACGATTAATCTTCAGTTCACAGGGTATCAAAAATTACACGCACAATGATTTTTATTGCATTTGATGAACATTTAATTTTGATTTAATTTTTAATGAGCTTTGCTGCCTGAATTGTTTTTTAGTGTCTCTATGGCTTCGACATCTGTCCTTCTCTCTCTCACTCTTGACTTTTTTTGGGCCTGTCACGATGAGTTTGGCTGTGATTTTGGTTTGGGTATCGGGCTAGAGGCTACGTGATAATCGCCGATTACTGCCATTATTGTGGCCACCCACAGATACAAAAACAACAGCAAAAAAAGGTAAAATACTCGTAAAACAAAAAAGTAATAACAACCGCAGCAGAAACAACAATACAATGGCAAATAAAATATAAATATAATATAGGAAAAAAAAGTAAACTGAAGCAAAGGAATTGAGTTGGTGGTTTTCCTATGCAAAGCATTTGGCAGCTGCATTTACCAAATTGGCATGCGGCTTATTTTATTTATTTGTTTAAATTTTAATGATTGCCAGCGATTACACAAAACAACATCAACAACAACAATTGCAGTCGCCAGTCGCTGCTCAATGTAAATAAACAAATTAACTTCAAATATCATTGAATTTTATATCATTTCACATATGCAAAAGCATGCTTCAATGTGTATGCACAATTGTTTAATGTAATTGTTTTGTTTTGTTGCAATTTCAGTTGCGGCTGCTGCTGTTGCTGTTTGTTGTTATTTCCCAATGTAATTTAGTAAATGATGCACAGTAGCAAACAGCTGCACTAACTCAATTATTATAATTAAACCTGATGACTGACTAACTGATCATTGATTAATCCACAGGCTCTTAGTTTATTTTTCCCAGTTTGCTATTTATACCCTTGCAGGAAGTATTGTGCATAATTTTGTGAAAAACTTTGTGGTTAAGCAAAATGAGAAAGTTTACTTTTTATGGGGAATTAAACATATTTAACGAGTAAGTTAAATTATGGTAATGAAGTGAATTACTCTACAGTTGTTACTTGTTTCGTTTGTTATCTTTATGTTTTCAATTTAAAACAAGTAAGAAAGTTACAGTCAAGTGTGCTTGACAATTTTTAAACTTCTAAAAGGAGAGAAAATGTAAAAACCTATTTATATTAAGTTTTTGACACATTACATTTTAATATAATATTATAATTTAAAATAAAAATAAATGTTTTTTACCCGCTTATGACTCTTGGCTTATATTATAGACAAGGTGAATCGAATTTTTCTTAAGATATATTATTAATGATTTATTTTAATATAAACATAAAAGTTTATTACGTTTTTAATACTTTGCTTATGAACTTATTCATATTATTTAACAACTAATTATTACAAATCGCTTTAATAAAACAAATTTTACTACAGCTGCTGAAAGCACATTTGAATTTCAAATTATTTGTTAACGATTGTTAACATAAATGTATATTTCTTTACAAAGGATTTATTTCTTTTCAATTTTGTATTCCGAGAAAACTGTAAAACGCATTTAAATATATTGATGAAATGTTTTCCATGAAATTGCATTTATTTATAGACTGACAATTTGAGTCAATTGAATTGCTGAATGTTTTGCATACATTTACTGTGCTGCACATTCGGTGAAATGGCAAATTGTAGACGAGAGAGGAGAGTGGACAGGTGGATGGCAACCTTGCGATTGTTATTGATTGAGTTTTGTTTGTGTCCGACTGTCGAACCGAGGCTGATGCACAAGTATACAATTGCATCTTTACAATTGCGTTGAAATTGGTAAGTCAAGTGGCTTCCGAGATGAGTATTTTAGCTTATATTTATGCCAATTATCTGACAAGTTTACTAGCTTGTTAATGCTGTTTAGTAATAATAGGATGCAATAATAATGTCAATATTGTTTAGATTAGTCAGGCAAATGGAAATTTAATAATCGTTAAATGTATTTAAACGAGCATTTGCAAATTTGATAAACTTCAATGCCAAATTATCAGCTGCTTCCTATTGCTTTCAATTAAGCCCAACGAAATGCTGACTGTCCAAAAAATACGGTAGCCCATATCTATAACAATTACGCATACTCTAAATGTATATAAAGTATACATATACAATATAAATTAAACGGTAGTCGTCGTATCTGGCTGGGCATCAAGGCAAAAAAGTATCATTGCAGCTGCTGTGTAATTAAATAAATATTTTCGTTTTTTTTTGTTTTGGTATCTGCTTATTTATTTATGTTCGACTGCGTGCGGGGTCCGTGATAATGTGTAATTATTGCACATGAAATTAAAACTCAATAAATACTTAATATAATGTGTATAAAGATAATTAACAAAATGATGTTGTTGCTGTTGTTGTTGTTGTTGCCACTCACTATAATCTTTGCAATTGTTTTTGTGTGTGGTTGAAAAACTAAACAACTAAATTACCAACCAGGCGGTTTATGTGGCGTATACGTAATGCTGACTTGCAATAAAATGTGTGAAAAGCTAGAAGAGAAAATTTGTGAAATGGCAGTCGATGGTTGTTATACCCGTTAACCATAGGGTAGAAGGGTATTATAACTTTGTGCCTCCAGGAAATGTAACTAACAGAGTGAAGAAGTAAACTTCGATGGTTTGGTATATTTGGTATGGTATATGGTATATTTTGAATGTAGTAGTGTACCTATGTATATACCAAATATAGCTGTTGGTAGTATTTTGGCAGTACATAATGTCAACATACTAAATACAAATCTTGGTATATTTTTAGTATTTTTGTGGTATATTAATTTGGTATATTTTAAAATTTATACGGGTATCTTATATATACCTTGGCGCATACCTTGTAAAGAGTATTTTCTGTGGCACATTTTGAGTTTAGTACTATATCAAAATACCAAATATAAAACACGGTATATTTTTTAGTACTTAGTATTTTTAGTATATTTTAAAATTAATACCGCACAGGTTTGCTGTTGCCCAATTTGGATAGCGGGTATCTCACAGTCGAGCACACTTGTCTGTAGTTTTCTTACATGTTGCTTATTTACCTCTCCCTTACTATGGAAGATAGAGAGAGAGAGAAGTGTAAGTGTAAGTGTATTTTCTCTGTGCTCACCGCAATCACCTTGCCTTTGTTTATTGAATCGTTGAATATTACTTAATAATGCGAGTCTGGTAAACAACAATGTTGAGAGATTGACATATTGACTGGGGACTGACATCGGCTATTAACTTATTAATAGACTCCACCAAACATGCAATCGTCGAGCAGGCGCCAATTAAGCGATTGTCAACAAATAAATTTATAATAAATAATAACAGCAGAAACAATAGTATTAACATACTTTGTGCACGAGCTGAGCAAATGATGCTTCAATGTTGATATCGCCAATGTATTTTCCAAAGTACAACTTGCTAAATGCAATTGCGAGCACTAATTGCTCAGATTGCAGTAACATTGTTTCTGTGGCATGCAGATACGTATCTTATGCCTCGGATATTTAGGGTATATAATGCCCTGCGGCAATGCGCATTATTAATTCCATTGTTCAGCCGGTGATCATCACAATGAAAGTCTCCGTTTCGATCTTGGCTTGGGCCATTTTGGCGCTGCTGCTGGTGAGTGTTTCTTTTGCATAAATATCAATTGCAGTTCCTTTTCAATTTATGGACATTTTTGGCACAGTGTGCAACACAGGCGCAGCAACCAAATCCAGCAGGTGATATTGCAGGTGCTGCCCAGGGTGGCGTCTCCGTGGGTGCGTCAGCGCATGGCGAAGCAGGTGCCGAGGGCGATGCAGCGGGCAGCGATGCACAGAGTGGCGTGAAAATGGGCGCAGGAGCTGGAGCTGGCTCAGCAGCTGGTGCAGGGGGACGTTAATTAGGTGAGCGAAGGCGACGATGACGATGACTATAGGCATTTCCGTAGTTAAAAATTGCAATTTTTGGGTGGGTGTGTGAAAAGTCTCATCAACGTTTGCCGCACGTAATGTCCGTGAACCAAATGAAATTGCGGCAACACTTCAATCGCTAACAATAACAGCAACCTTTTGGCAGCTTTAATACCATTTAATGCCGTTTTATGAAACGTTTCCCCAAAAACAAAAGAAACACAATCGACGCCGCCGTTGTCGTCGTCAAAGTCATCGTCGCCGCCAATGCTGATGCCAATCGCAAAAACCGAAATAGAAAATTCATCAGCAATTTTGTTATAAATATCAAGCAAATTTCCACATAAATCAAAAGTGATCAATAAAAAACTACGGGAAATCATTGTGAAATACTCGCATGGCGCTTCAAATTATTTATTTATTTATTTTCATTTTCGTTTTTTTTTTTTTTTTTGCAAATTCATTCGATTGATTGTTTACACCACGGGGGTTTCTATTTTTTTTTGTGTATTGTGTTCATATCTGCCGCGTTACGTGAAGTTCGTTTTTATTTTGACAATTGCTCAGCAGATTGCAAACGATAATGCCGCCGCAATCTTCTAGGAAATATTTAATGAGGTACTTAGAGTTTCGTTTTGCTGAGATACTTTTATGCTGCAATAGCTAGGAAAAAACACGATGATGATGCTGCTGTTACACAATGAAATTGAATTGTTTGCTCGCCTACTTAAAGTATTGGTAATTAAGCATATAGAAAAAGGTATATGATTTGTAAATAAATCATAGTTATTTTTTTTGTGGCTTAGAATTAAATCTTAGGGTACAAAGAGCATACCGGAGTTACTCAGGTCTTATCTTTGTTTAACTTAACATTAATGAAATAAAGTATAATACGCGAAGAAGAAAAACTTATATTTAAAGCTGACAAATGTATCACATTTTATTTATTCATTAATACTTTTTATTTGGTATTTTGAATACTTTTATAGTTTACACAACAATAACTCGATAGGTAATAAACAATTTTCATATTGAATTTCATCCATGTAAAAATTGTTTGTTATTTTTGTATTTATGAAAAGAATTTGAAGGTAGTAGTTTACTCTTGAGTAGAAAGCGAGTAGAAAAATCCGCAATCTTTATTGGTATTATTATTTTCTATACTTTATATCACATTGTTTGTTAGATTTTAAGTTTAAAGTTTACAGTCTCTTTTTAAGTTTCGACCACGACGCTATAGGCAACTGAATGCATTTGCTTTATATACTTTACTTAACATCAGTAAGGCTCTAAATTCTACAAATAACAATAATCACAAGCTAATCATGATACAATTTTGAGGAATTAAAATAGAATACTATAAGAATTATAGAGACATTCTTTAATAATTAAATTGGTTATTATTTAACAAAACATTTATTGATTTTAAATAAATTAGATTCATATTGAATCATCTATGTATATATGTTTTAATTCTCTTTAAAGTTATATATAAATAAAGAAATTGAGCTTTCTTCTGTTAGATTAACCTTGAATAGCTCAATGTTAAATCAGCGAATTACCTAAGCATGTTAACGAATGCAGTTCGCAGATTGCCATTGAAAGCTTGTTGCTGCAAATCTGTGCTCTCATAATCGTATCGTTCTAATTTTATCCTTTCAACGAGCATATAACACACATAATCCATAATCCAACTGCAGCTGGCCTTGACACGCGTCTGTGGAGCAGCATTTGCAGTGTTTTGTTTTGGTTTTGCATTCAGTTCCGTAATCCGGGGTGTCAAACCCAATGTCCGCAAAGAGTTGTCGTGGCTGGCACAACGTACGTCGATTCGTAACGCAAAGTGGAAGAGTTGTTCGACTGGCATTAGATAAGAATGTCGCCATGTAGGTGGGAAAGGTGCGTCCGTCATTCTTATGTGTGTGTGGTTGGCTTTTATTATTATATTTTTATAAGACATGTCGTGAAATTATGCGACCGACGCGTCGTCGCCTCGCTGCTGAACTTGAAACTGGTCACGTGCGAGGTGCCGATGTGGCGATATACTCGTAATTGCCAATTTAATCGCTGACTCTCGCGCATTCGCTGATAAGCTTCAAACGATATTATTATTACTGGGAATTCTCTGACTCTACGTTCTGTTTATGGCTTTTTTTTTTGGTATGTTGGGGCCTTATGTTTATCAACAGTTTTAAACTGCAAACTGCAGGTGCCACTGAGATATACATACACTGAAAAAAAAGGTTTCGAAAATTAAGAACATATATGTATCTTAACAGTAAGAAAGCTACAGCCGAGTGTGCTCGACTGATAGCTACCCGCTATCTATCCCCAATAGAACCTTAATTTTAAAATATTTCCAAAAATGATGCCGCACTAACACTAAAGTGTACTAAAAGCTTTATTTGGTATATTGAATTAGTTCTACATTAAACACAACTGAATTTCTAAATGAATGCACTTGATGAATAATAAAATAATACAAAAAAAAGAAATAATAATATAATTTTGTATTTTTTATCTTTTAAGAAGATTTGTGGTATGAAGATTATATGAATTTTTCTATTTAATAAGAGAGACAGACACAAAATATTTATCTAATTTAGAATTTAGGATCTAATATTAAAATTAGTGGTATTAAAATTATACCACTTTTTCTTTATCAAATGTTTTCGAACTCAATATGAGTTTTCTGACTTCAAGAGTTCCATGTGTTTGACTGACTTTTCATAGAAAAAATCTTAGTTCTTAAATCAAAATCTTCTTTTTAAACCCTTTTTTCAGTGTACATGCTGGTTGTATATTATATGGTTGTATGTTATATGTTTTATGGTCAAGTTACGCGCGTCGAATCAAGGTGTAATACCAGTGGCGGCCATTAAATTGATTGACTGCCAAGATTTCGCCTTGCAAATGCAACATTGTAATTGCAGCAAGTGCTGATTTATTGGCGGTTTCCTCTACATGAGAATTTCCATAGTTATATCGTGAGTGAGTGTGGTTTAGGGCTCGTAACTTTTTGCCAACTGATAGCGCAAATTGGTAAGACCATGCTTGGGACATTAACATTAGTCTAGACTCGAGTGTGGCGGGGAACCATCATAAGATATATATTCGCGCTGTCAGTCGTAAATCATTCACAAAATGCGTTCACGTGAATTACGCATACGTCGTGTAGTACACGCTGCAATAAGGTGCTCTCTTATCGAATGACCCCATTTGCAACGCATTCAGACTATGTCTATAGTCTGACTTAAGTGTGTATATCAAGTCAAATGCACTGCCATTAGCTTTTGTCTAATCTTGTGTGGCGCCTCAGCCATACAATGGCAAATGGCAAATGGCAAAATGCGCATTACGAGTGCCCGAGTGTGAAAGCAAATTGCGTGTTTGGCCAGCAGATGGATGGATGGATGGTTGTTGCTGTTCGGTACTGTTTCGTTTGCTTTCATAATCTACGAGAAGCTAACGTCGCAATTGGAAACCCACCCCAAAAAAAAATTATTGTTGTAATTAAACTAAATAGAAGAACAATGCAAATATTTGGCATGCGGCTAATTAACGTACAACTAATTGCCGAGATAATGACTTGAACATACAGCTTGGAGGCAAAATACTCCAAATACTCTCAAACACGACAAGAGATGAGATGATATAATAGGAGTATGAATTGAGCATTACAAATGGACAACAAAATTGACGAGTGCGAACGAAATAAGCTTCTGTCGAGTGTGCTCGACTATGAGATACCCGATACCCATAATAAAAGCAATACATTAAGGTTATATTATTAAAATATACCAAATTAATATATTTGCAAAATACTGAAATATACCAAATGATATTTTTGGTATATTGATATAACATTACATTGAAAACATGCCAAATTAATATACTAAACAATTCTAAAAGGTACTAAACGGTATTTTTGGTTTCAAGATATACCATTACAATAAAAATATACCAAATTAAAATACTGGTAATATACTAAAATATACTAAATGCTATTCGTGGTATATTGGTATACGAAAACATTTAAAACATACCATAGTGTAAAGAATATACCAGATTTTCAATTAACTAAGATCCAATTGCAGCATCAGTTTTTTGCCATATAAAATTAGTTCTTAAATAACTTTTATAACTTTTATTTAATATATTTTCGCATATTACTTTACTACACTATGAATAAGGGTAGAAACACTACACATCCTAATGCTCGAAAGTGCTAAAGCGAGAGAGCGAATTTGTGTTATAATAAGTTTACATATTTAACAGGTTAAACCCAAAGCTAGATGCAAAACCCCAAGAGCAAAACCAAAGCAAATTCAATTGGCGCGCAAAAGTAAACATCCATTGGGAACGCGCATTGCCAGGGGAGATTGTGTTTTCATTTCATATGCAATTTTGTATTGGACTTTAAGAATGAAAACACAAAATATGGCAACTTAATGTAAGTTGCTTCATTTCGAACTCAACTTCATTAGCAACATTTCTATTTCCATTAAAGCTACGACTCGATTTGAGCTGTCATCGAAATAATTAGTTAAATAAGTCCAACTAGATGTATTCATTTATTTATACACACTTTTACTCATTGGGCATTGGTAATTGATTCTTCTATAAATAGATTTATTAAACAAATTAATTAGCTGCTGTATCTGGATATCATCGAGTATATTAAATCAATTTGTACACGCGATAAACAACGTGAACACTATATGCGTACTATATGAGCAATTTATTTTTATTACTCGGCATATTCTAAAGAAAAGCTTCAGACACGTTTGACAAAAGCAATTAGAAATTGTGTAAGTCTATTATAAAATTCTGCTGAAATTTAAAACTTACAATAAGGATTGTAATTAAATTTTCATGTAACTCATCAATTAATTTTATTAGAAATTTAATTTGAATTTATATATTTATTTATTACTTATTTATTTTATATTTATAGTATTTGCCTAAAAATCACTACTAAATTTATACACATTACTCAATAGAAGTTTTATTTGAAACGGTCAGTCTTGCTTAATGTTCGAATTCTTTGCTGATTAGTTTTTAAACATAAGCATAGAACATTTTTCATAATTAAAATATTTACACTTCAAGATTTTCACTAAATTCTTTGACATTACACTCAACAATTAAAAGAAGTTAATATTTTTTAAGTGAAATTTGTAATCTAAAATTTGCTTCATTTTTTATAATTTTTCTTATAGATACCTTAAAAGAAAATCTCTTTTATATCAATAATATATACTTAATGATCTTGTCTGAATAGCTTGACATTAAATTAATATAAATGTCATTCTAGTTTGTTGATATTAAATTCCACTTTTATTTTATGTGCAATATCTCATTTAAGTCACTAAAGTGTAAAGAAAATTTCTTTTAAAAAGGATTTTTTTGCGTTCTTTATAACTTTTAATCTAAGCGAAGTATCTTAACTAAGTTTTTCTTAATTTAACTCATTAGTTGTTTGAAGACATAATTCATTCACATTGCACTCATAAATTGCGTCATAAACTCGAGTAGCATTTGAAACACTTTCGTTCGATTTGTTTGATGTAATATGACAGAGATTGTCATCATAATCTATTTACTTATCACGATTATTGGCTTCTATTTTGAGGAATCAATGTATTACTATATGCGATGTTGAAATTACGCGTTAGTTTTTCACAGCTATTTATAGACGACAAAAACTGCGTAATGGTGTTTTGTGATCGGCGTAGAGCAAAATTCCAATTTCAATTCCGATTCGAATCAGAAATCGGGGTCTGGAAAATGCTGATACGTACATACATATGTACATACAACGTATGTACTTTGCTTTCCTGATTAAACTGGCATTTTCATTGCGTAGTTTGCTTTAGCAAGTTGTTGCCCTCTGTTTTAGTTGCTGCTGCTGTTGTTGTTAATATTTTTGTGTGTGGCTGTAAACTACGCAATTGATGAAGTGTAAATGAACGTAAACGTTGCAATCATTAAGCGAACGCGTTGCGTCTGCCCGCCTGTCTGTCCGCCCGTCTGTCCGTCTGGTCGTCGCTTGTCGTCGCTGCGGCCATATGCCATTTGTATCTGTCAGATACTTTTGCGCGTTCGCCTGATTTATGAACTGCAACAACAACAGCAGCAGCAGCAGCAGCAACGTCGACAATTACCGCTGCCTTGTACTGCAAATTGTTATGTTTATTAACGCCAATTGTTTGTATGTGTGTGTGTGTGAGCGAGTAAATTGTAAAATGTAATTTCATTGTATAATTAATAATTAAATGGCGAAATCGTCGCGCCCTGTCACCCAAAAATAAACATTTCAGCACTCGCAATGCCAAAAATAAATCACATTTCAATTGCTCCGTTCGATAAATTGTCCATTAGCTGCCCTCTCTAACAAATTGAGCTGCTGCCATCAATTGAATGCCGATCGCAGATCGAAGATCGGACACATAAAAGCCGTCAAAGTGGATCCAATCGAGAGACACGTGTGTGCCCCCAAAATCAATGAAGTACAAGATATCAAATATATCAAAATATACTAAAGGTTATATTTGGTATATTTATCTAGTACTACATTCAAAATATACCGTAGAGTACAAAATATACCAGATTAACAGTGAAAGTAACTATGACCCGCAGTCTTTGAGATCTAGGTATTCATCGTGCGGTATTATTCTTACAATATACCAAATTAGTATTTCTAAAAATACCAAAATATACCAAAGGCTAGATTTAGTATATTGATAATTTACTGCATTCCAAATATACCTTAGCTGTATAGGTCTATATCTTAAAGTCATTGAGATCCAGTGATTCATAGGGCCAGACGGACAGACAGACATACAAGTATATACTTTATGGGGTCGCAGATCACTTATACTACTTATTAAATACATTTTCTGGAGTCACAAAGTCATAATACCCTTCTAGCCTATGAATAGCGGGAATAAATGCTTCGAGTCAAGTCGAGACGCCAATTAACATGATGCGTACTTCAATTTGTGCAATTGACCGATTCTCGGTTTGGGAGCATTAAAAATAGTTTTTCAATATTTATTTTTGGCCATAAGCAAACGTCATTGTCGCCTTTTGCGCTTTGATGTTTATTTTTAGCTGCCAAAGCCAAATGGCTTGGACAGATTTACAAAGTTAAGTGGTTGTTTGTTGTGTTAATAACATCAACAACAGCAGCAGCAGAAGCACAAAATTAAAAAAGAAGAAAACGAAAAAAAGAAAAGAGTTTCGAGTAGGGTCAAAAACTGGCTAATGGAGATAGGAACAAACTAAAGTTGATAATGGATTCGTTGATTGATTGCCAGGTGCAAGCGAACTGTCAAGTAGTCAAAATAGATAGATGAACCAGCTGCAAGTGAACGTGTGAGAACTATTCATTGAGGCCAACTATTTATTAATTAAAAATCTTATTTATATAGTGGTATTCTAATCATCTACTGTATTTTTTGTTTATTCATTCATTAATGTGTGATATTTATAGACCACTTTTGATAACATTTCATTTCAAATTGATTTCATTCACTCCTTGCACCTTCAATGCAGCCTCATTCAGTGTGTTTATCAGACTGACCTTGAGGCAACCAATCGCGCTTATCTAATACATTGGCAAAAACAACAACAACAACAACCAAAAAACAACAACAAACAACGGCAGCAAATAATAATAAACAAATAAAAAATATGCAAAACAGTTTTGCAGGTGCACCTCAACACGGGAGAGACAAGTGAGAGATTAGCACAATCGAATAAATAATTCATTAAATAATCCGCACAAAAACGGAAATGTAAAAAATCACAAAATTTGTTTTGAGGCCAATCTAAAAATACAACAACAAACAAGAAAGAAATGAAAAGGAAAGAATCAACGTCGCTAAACATTTGTATCAATAGTCATAAATTTCTACACGTGCCTCGAGGCAAGCATTTGTGTATGTGTGTGTGCGGATGTGCGTGTGTGTGTGTGTGCGTGTGTGTCAGCTGACGCTTGAGCATGAGTGTAACATGAAATCGTTTTCCCTTGAAGAGTTCAATTGCTCACCTGTTGCATGGCCACGCGCTCAATAATAATAATAACAGTATGAGCAACAACAACAACAGCATGAATTTTATGGTGCTCCAATTTTTGTACTTTTGTTTATATTTTGCACTTTCTGCCGGCCGCGCCTCCTTATCGGGCCCTTATCACCCTCTCTAGTCGATTTTGGTTTTTGGCACTTCGGACTTTTGTTGACATTGAGCTCGATAAAGATACGACCTCATTTTATATGACAGAGCGCGGGTTTCACCCCGCTAGACACCCAAAAAAAAAAAAACTATTTGCTTTATTATTATAAAGATCTCTTACGCTCCATAATTCCACTCTGCAATCAAAAAAAAAAAATGGAATGGAATGGAAAAAAAAGCTTTGCTCTCTTATGAGATAACTAGCATAGCTGAAATAAACAATTAACGCTGACTTGTAGAATAAACTAACGATGACTAAGAGTATTTCTTTTTTTTTTTTTTGGTTTTATAATTCTCACGATGAGGTGAAGGAACTACTAAAACTACAAAAATTTAGAATCAGTCAAGCACATGTCTGTAACCTGGCTTGTGCCGAGCATTATGCCATCTTCGACTCGGTTTCAGATTCATTTTCAATCTGAGAGTTTAGTTTGTGTGTGTGTGTATGTGTGTGTGTAGTCAGCCCACTATCAGCTGTTGTCCCTCTCCTTGGTCAGTTCAATGCCGCGTCTCGCTGATCGTCTGTCTGATCATGCGCTTCGTCGTTTCGTGTCTTGTGCCTCGGTTCAGGTGAAAATCCCAGAGACTTTGTTCCCGTTTCTCGTTTCTCGTGGTTGTTTGCCGAGTGCGTGACTCGGGCACGCGTTTAACGCGCGGAATTTTTTTCTTTCTGTAGTTCGCTTTGAAGCACAACACATAACCACAACAACAACGACAACAACAACAATAATAATAACAACACGCGTAATGAATTCGAAATTAATACATTTTTATTTGCTGATTGCTGATAATCAACTTTGATTTGCTGCCGACTCGTCTCTCTCTCTCTCACTCTCTCTCACTTCTTCTGTCTTTCTTGCCGCATTTTTTCGCTTTGTTGTGAAATTTCAGTTTAGTTTTGTCACCCTCTTTTAATTAGTTTTGCGCTAATAGATAGACAAAGACAACGAACAACGACAAACGACAACCAAAACAAATGCTAATTTTAACCAAAAATAATTCATGATATTCTCCATAAACAAGCACAAGCCCAACAAACTAAACAATAATAAAAACAAGTGTTGCCTTTTTCCTCTCGAACTCTGCTCAATGGGAAGACACCCTGGAGATAAGAACTGGATGCTCAGATAGAAATCTGGGTAAACACTTGAATGTTGTGAAATGCTTTGGAAATTCCGTTAATAATACAGGGAATTTGCTGGCAATTGGATAATTATTATATTAATTAAATCATTAAGATATTATTAGAATTCTATAGAGAAGAATATAGAATTATTAACTAAGGTCGCAAGTACAACTTAAGATTAGAAAGATTGCAATAAGTTAATCACCTAATCTTATAAGAGCGACAATTTCACAGGAATTATAATTCAAGGTCACAATTATTCTGTACCAATGAGAATCTAATTGGTTGAATGAAATTATAGCATATCAATGAATTTCTAGTATTTTTTATAAATGCGTTTTTGATTAATAATAATCTAATTCTATACGCGACAGGATTGAATTCTTAGTATTTTCAATAAAAAATATGATTTTGATGAATAATATACCAAACTATAAATGTAGTAAATGAATGTGTACTATTTTAGCTTATAAATACAATTTTAATTTGTAATAAACTATTTCTGTTAATAAATTCATAGTCTTTGTAATTAATTCACATATTTTCGTTTAATAATAAACCATTTCTGTAAGTGTATTTTTAGTAATTAAAGACCATTTAATATATACAAGTAATATACTAATTCCAGAAATGACTTAAATAATTTTCTAGTATTTTCAATGATTATATTTTTGATGAATAATAAGCCAAACTATAAATATAATAAATGAATCTCAAGTAGTATGAACTAATAAATATATTTTTAATTAATAATAAACCATTTCTATAAATGACGTAAATGCGTTTACACTATTTTTAGTAAATAAATACTTTGTAGTTAATAATATGTCAATACCAGAAATGACTCAAGTAAATTTCTTGAATTTTTTTTTGTAATGAAAGTAATTTTTGTTTAGTAATAAACTAATTCTATAAATGACTATAAATGAATAATAGTATTTAAAAAAATACTTTTTTATGAATAATATACCAATTCCAATGACTCAAATACTTATTAGTATTTTTAACTAATAAACACATTTCAGTTTAATATTGATGCTTTATAAAAATATGGAAATATATATCATTTATTAACGATCAAAATTGAAAGCGTTTATATCAGAGCGTCGCAAATTCCCATTTCCAGCCCCAGCAGGGTATACTGATAAAAGTGAAATGAAAATGAAGTGCACATGTCTCGAGTGTTATGTTTTTTTATTGCAACTCGTGCTTATTACGTGACTTCTATATCTGCATACACACTCGTTAGATACGGGGATTTACGGGGCAAAGACCCACAGAGAACTAGAGAAGTAGCGTCAAAGCCAAAGCCACCCCATGCGATGTTATCAGATGTGGGCGTGTACTCCACATCCATCATCATCAAAACATATTTGCACAACTTATTTGGTGGCTTTCGACTGTGTCTTGGGACTTTGCTTGACTTTTGTCTGCCTGATTTGTGGATGACTGTCTGACTGACTGACTGCTGATTTCCAATTGGCACATGAGAATTTGATCAAGTGATCGCACGTGAGCGACATTGAAGTGTTTGCTGCAAAAATTGAGAAATTTTCGCTTTATTATATTAACATAAATAATTTGTGCTTGTTTACGCTACAATTTTTTTTAGTGCGCTGTTTATTTATATTTTTAAATGGAATTTCGACATTTAGCGAAAGTGTAGATATTAAATTTTATGTCTTGTGGTTTGGCATTGAGAAACTATTTTAATCGGTGGGTGACAATTGCTCATCAATTACTTTTTTATTGACAACAACAAGTCGATGACAGCTGAAGCAAATTAACATCACGTGCTACATAAAATTGATAATGAATTTTCTTAAATTAAAATTTTTTACTTTTTACTTTGAGAATATTCACCATTTGAGAGTCGTTTCTTTAATTGATGTTTTCATTTTTGTTTGTGCTTTCATATTTTGTGTTTTGTGTGTGGGTTTAGTGTGTGGGGCTTTTATTGCATTTTCGGTGTGGGGGCAAACAGCAAATAAACAAATATTCTTGTTTTGCTCAAAATTTTCGCATTTTATGCGTTTTTCTGTGAAACGTGTGGCATTAAATCGCGCACTGGGATTCGCAAATTGTGGCTGCTGCATTTGTAGCAAACTTATTTTTGGCTACCCCCACAAAAAGAAACTTGTGTAATGCAATCGTTGAACTTGCTGTGTTTTTCGAGATCAACGGCTGGCAAACATCTATTTTTGGAGGGTCAAAAGAATCGATTGTTTTTCGCTAGTCTTGGAATTTCAACTACACACAACAACAATCAGCTGGTGAAAAGTATTCCCCTGAGAACGAAACCCGCATAAAATCAACGAATTCTCAATCTGGGAAAGTGCTCGAGTCAAACACGTGCCCCTCATTGCACGTCATATGTGCTGCGTGTGCGTATTATTCATGCGTAGAACACGCAAACGCCTCGTGTGTGTGATGTGTGTGTTGGTATTTCAAGGCAATGCGCCGCGTACTATCACTCATACGTCATGTTGTACGCACGTATCGCGCGCGCATCGATCGCAGTCTCACTCTCTGAGTGTGTGTGTTCCCATATTGAGTTTCGCATGACGCGCTGATCAATAGAAAGCGCCGACGCGGCACAAAAGAAAAACCACTTGTGAGAATACAACATTGTAGTAAGGGAATGCCTTCCTTCCCCCTTGGCTGTCTGTGAATGTAAACATTAGCTAACAAATAGATGCACACACGCCACAAACGAAACGTTGCACGCCCACATTGAATGCCATCCGACTGTCTGTCCGTCTGTCTGTCTCTCTATTGGTGTCTGCTCCATTTCTGACCGCACGCGCAGCCTTTGATCGCCATATGCAAGACGTCAACGTTGCGCGCAACTTGAGCTGACCGAGCCAAAAACAACACAACACACAGTTTGCCACTGTCTGTGATCGCATTTTCGCACCAATTTTAGCAATCAGCTTTTAGATTTTTGTGTTGTCCTCCTTCAGACGTTGCACAGCTCACTTTCACCCCAGGTTGCTTCCTTCTCGCTTTCTCGCACTCGCACTCTCAATATCAATCTGAATCAGAATCAGAATCTGAATCGCTCGGCTCGCTTCGGTCTGGTCTGTTCTGTTCTGGTCTCTGTGTGGGATCTTGTTTATGCGAATTCCATGTTATTCTCGTAATAACTGCGGAGGCCGTCGCCCCGTCGGCATTTGGCATATCGTATTCTATGGGGCCAGAGAGACAGAGTGAGAGAGAGAAAGAGGGGGAGGCATGGGTTCGTTTGCTAGTTGTAGCGCGTGTGCAGGTTGTTGATTTATTTTGCTGACTTTTACACATTGTCTTTGGACTTGGAATGAATGCTTCTTCAACGTCTCGCGAATATTCTGCAAATGTTGCATTCTTTCTGAGAGTTGTGCAATCATCAGTCAACATTTTTGTATACATTTTCTATATTTCGCTTTCAATTGCATAATCGAAGTTGTTTTTTATCCACAACCATCGATTTGCATTACATGACTACGCTACTTAATAACCTCATCATTAAGTTATGAATAATAATTAATTGGCAGGCCTGACACAAACAGTGTTGAGTTCATTTCGATATCGTGACGAAATATTGCTGCTAAAAACAAAATTGTTAATTCAACAATTCTTCGTGCAGACACATATGCGATTGTATTAGCAAGAAGTGTAATTTCAGCTGATAGAGACGGCTTATAAAAGAGAATTTTAGCTGCCATCAATTTCCATCATTCGAGTGCTGAATCAATCAATCTTTTTCGCAGAATAAAGTTTTCCAAGCACAACTATCAATTTGCCTAAGAAAAGATATGAAAAATTAGTATTAAATTTATCTATGCAAAACTATTATTCTTGGAAAAATAAATACGGAAATCTTATATGCAAAACTGTTAATTAACATATTTGGCGCTTTATACGATACACGATGCGTATACGTAATCTTCAAAATCAAAACTTTCAGCTAGCAATTCAATCATCAAAATCAGAGAATTATCTGCTCAATTTGATGTAAATGCTTATTTATTTGTTGCTCCGTTACATGAGGCGTATACGCAATTTTTGGGTGGAAGCTGCCGCAGATGTTTTATGATCGACCCTTTTGTTCACAGCACATACCCCTTTTTTTTTCTTTCTTGGCTCTGCTTTTGCTTTTGTGTTTTATATTTGTTGCCTGGTTTTGTGCAAAATTTATGATGCTCGTTTAAACTTGACTCATTGCTTTCGTTGTTGTTGTTGTTGTTGTTGTTGCTTGTAAACAAACGCGTTAATAGTTTGCCATTTGTTGTGAACGCACTTGCTGTTGTTTTTATTGTTATTCTTATTGTTATTGTTAGTGTTATTGTTGTCTTTGCAACTCTTTCTTCGTCTTCCCTTTTCGACACTCATTTATTGTTTAATTCGGAGTTTCTTGTTGATGTTGTCGCTGCTCATTTCGACGGCCACGTGCCGCAAATAAAAATTCTATTGACCCCAGGCAAATATTGACAAAATTTGCACGATCCCCGAGAAGCTGTCAGCCAACTGCTGCCTTTAGGCCTTTATTTGATTTTTGATTTTGTTTCTTCTTCTTTTCTGTGTTTTTCTTAAAGCATTCGCACAGCTTCGAAAAAAAACGCGTTGTTTTGATTCTTGAGAAATCTCTTGGGCCGCATTGACTTTGGCCCCCAATTGACAAATGACGTCAGTTGGCGACGTTGTCTTTGATGGAGAATCGACAGAAATAGTACGGCCTGATAACACAGGTATTTTATCAGCGAAAATACAGCGAAAATGTTTTTTTTTTTGTTCTACTCATGCGAGCGACTAAAATAGCGGCAAACCAGATAACTGATAGCCAGATGTTTGCCATTCATACCCGAGTGCGAGTACAAAAATGAATATGAGAATGAATATACAAATATACAAAATATTAAAGTACAATATCAGCTGCTGTTCACGAAGGCAAATGCGTTCGAATTTGAATGCCATCCGGAAGACATGTGCCCGAAAATTTCATAGACATGATTGACTTAGATAGACAGCTGACTTAGTCAAATGTTCTATGTGCTGTTTGGCTTTTTCCATCTGCCCACTTTGATGATGATGATGAAATGTGACCTAATTCTGATAGCAATCGAAAGGGAAAGTTTGTTCTCTCTATACTAGTAGAGAACTATGTATGTACTATGAATGATTTTGCTGTGTGTGAAACCTCTTTTAGTACTGCGTTAATTTAACGCAACAATTCGCAGACAATACACATAAAACAGTGTCATATCTTAATGAACTTGGAGTCTAATCAAATCATCTCTCTCCTCGCTTGTTGTTGTTGTTGTCTTTTCCTTCTCATTTAGCTCATATATCGCATTTATACTAAGTTATGTTTGTTTATACGCTCATGTATTATTACGTCAGTGGAGAGCATTTTTGAGGAAATTTAATAATCATAAAAACAAAAGCGCAGGCACGCAAAAAGAAAAGGCGAATAAATGACGAGAATATGTACTGAAGAAGAGCAAGAAGAAGACGGAGAAGAAGAAGATGGAAAGAGTCAACGCGGCATGACAAATGTGCGATAGCGTTAAATAATTTTTATGATGCGTTCGCAATAAAAGTGGGCGATGGGGCAGAAGCTACGCATATGTACCATATAGTACACTCCTTCTCCCTCCCCATATACAAACTCACACACGCTCACACAGACTCTCATACCCTGAAACATTTTAGTGAAACGAGCACACTGCACAAAAATTTAAATAAGCGACAAGTTTGATTATAATAAAAGAAGTTTTCACCAAAGTTGTTTATTATAATTTTTTATATGTAAGAAAATTTAAGAATATAAAAATATTGTGGTGAACAAAAATAGTAATAAAATGAATAAAAACAATAATTATTGAAACCCCTTTCTTTTTTTTTTTTATTAATTTTAAGTAACATTTAAAAAATTGGCATATATTTAAGAAAAATGTTATTTATGTTAAAGGTAGTTGACTTGCTTCTTATTTTTTTCAGTTATTTTCTAAAAAGGAATTATATTTAAAAATTTATATTGGCATATATGTTTATTGTGGCATATTCGTAGAATAATATTTTAAGTATAAAGAAATATAATAATAATGAAACGTTCTAGATTTTCGATGGTAGATGTACTTCACTTTCAGAGAGGCTACTGTATTAAATGTATTAATTTTTTTGGAATTGGTTTTAAAAAACCATTTTGAAATTGTGTGTTAAATTTGAATTTATTTTATTTTTATATGAATGTTATAGTAGCTGTTTTGTATCATTTATTTTTATTGACAAAATTTATTTTATATAGTTTATTTTTTACTTATTTCAATTTCAGAGTAGCCAATGTATTAAATAAATTTTCATAAATAATTTTGATATTATGCATGAACTAAAATTTCCATTTTATAGTTTTTTGTTATGTAAATTTTAGAGCATCTGTTGAATTACATTAAACATATTTTTTTTTGCATACATTTCAATGCAAATAATTTGTAATATATATAGCGAGGTTTTCACATTCACATTTCGTTATTCTATAATATATATAATTTATTATTTTATTTTATTTTTTTGCATTTACTCTTATGTAAATAATTTTAAAGTGGTTATTTAATTTCGCTCAGTGTTCATCGCGTCTTGTTGTTCTCCGCCGTCGTCTGTCGTTTGTCGTCCGTCATCTGCTGTCGTTTGTCGTTTGTTTTGCTGCCTTTTCCGCAGCGTTCCTCTTCCTCCTCTTCTGCCTTCTCCCCCTGTCCATTGGCGTCTCGCTCGTTGACTAATCAGCGGCACGTGTTTTTTCTGCAACATTGTGACAATTTCCTCTTCGCCTTTTCGCACTTCGTATCGCTTTTCTTGCCATACTTTGCTTTATTGTTGCTTTCTTACGTGTGTTTGCCATCGTCAGTTGCCCGTTTTGTCGTGTTTTCTTTATTTGAGCATTTCACTTCTCGCTGCTGTTGTTTTCGGCTTGCTGTTGCTTTTGTGTTAAGTGCTTAATTTGTTTATCTAAAGCAGAGAATGCAACCATTGCGGAAATACGTGCAGCCCGTGTCTATACATGCCACACCCCCTCACACCCCTTCACTCACCCTCCTTCATAATTTCAAAAAGCAGTCTGTGTTTTGTTTGTTTATCGTTTTTTAATTCTGCACATATTTCGCCAGTTAAGTTTTTATAAATCCCCCCGCCAGACACTGAGAAAGGAAAGGAAGAACTATGCAACAAAAAAATTTGACAAATTGCTTTCGTTGTGGGTGGAAGAGAGAATTTTTGAGTTTTTGTTTACCAACTGCTTAGAAGTAGTTTTGTGGCGACTTAGTTTCGAAATAAGGTCGCCAGGTAGAGCTGCAGACGTTTGCCTCGTGTATTGACGTTTGGAATGTGTCAAAAGTGCTTTGAAGTTGCTTCCGTCAATGATAAGAGAAGGACGGACGGACGGCGGACGGACAGACAGACGGTCGGCGGACGGGGGTTGTCCCATTATTTCTATTTTTCTTGCGCTCGTGTTCATAATATATTGTGTATATTGCGTATACGACAAGTGAAAGCGGAAATGTTTTGTGGCCGCACACGCCCGATATTAGATAATAAAACGACAAGACAACATAGCTATCATTTGGCTATTAATTGCCAATGAGAATATCGACTATACAATTTTTATGGTTGCGACTCAATTTTTTTATTGGCCTAGCTTTTTGCTCAATTATTTAAAGTACGGCTGAATGAAATACGAAATTAGTTGCAGTTTCAAATGGAAATTATTTTAATCGAATTCTGACATTAAATTAAATATGATTTAAGGTAACAAAACAAAAAATGGATGATATAACAAAGCAATCTGTTTGTAATAATAGTGAAAAAAATGTAAGAATAATAGAATTGAGTGTGTTCGACTGTGAGATACCCGCTACCCATTTTGAATAAGAGCAAATTGATGTAAATTATACCAAAATAATATACTGCAAAAATACCAACAAATATACCACATAATATTATAATATAATATACCATATAATAATATAAAATATACCAAAAGCTATATTTTTGAATTGGTATTGATATTAATATTAACAATATGGTATATTTTGAATGTATAACTACTTAAAATGTACCATAGAGTACAAAATATACCAGATTGTCAATATATACCTCATCACCAATATACAAACTATATCTATTGCTATATTTTTGGTATGATTGTGGTATATTAATTTAGTATATTATTAGCCAAAGCTACTAAGACCCTAACACAACTTGTCCCGCGTGCAACCATATTAAATATAATATTTTAATTTCTTAAAGTCTCTGAGATCTAGGTGTTCACACAGTAGCTATAATACCCTTCTACCGTATGAGTAACGGGTATAAAAAACAGAACATTGAAATTATGGACACGCGTTGGAAATTGAAACTTGAATTGAATGACCACAACAATTGCATAGTTTATTTATTTACAAGTTACAAATGTGTATGTGTGTGTGTGTGTTGTATATGTTATTTTGTGGTCTCTGCGTGGTCACTGAAATCGACGCCAATCATCCTCCAATTGTCCGCTCAATTTACTAGAAATGGGGTTACACATACTGCCAACTAGTAACTGCGTTTTAAATGGCAGCTAAAAGCTAACGGCTTGTCACATATTCCAAAAATAATGCGCAAATTGAATTCGAATTGATTTGGTTGCTCCTGTTCGCTGGTTGGATTCTTCTCTATTGTTGTTTTTTGCTATTTGGGAGCAAATTGTAAATTGTAAATTGATATGAACTGTCATACAAAAATACAAACACAAACAAACAATCGCAATCATCCGCAGCGACGAACTATGAACAGCGGATTTAACGTAATTGGCGCAATTTGGTACTACGGATGGAAGCAACTGAATGTGAATGAGAATGTGAATACGAATTTGAGTATGAGTATGAGTATGGGAATGCAGTTGGTTGGCTGGTTGACACGGGGGCAACCCAGTCAACCAGTCAACCAGTCAGTCACAATTGAAATCTCAAACTCATGGCAATGACACACTAAATGTGACAACAACAATGCAAACACAAAACAAAACAACAATAACAATAGAACCGCAATCGAAATGTATCGACATAAGCGCCACAGACACACACACACACAAACACTTACACACGTAAGTTCAAATTCCTCATAAACAAATCATAAATTACTACGAATTTGTTACACACTTTTTTTTGTTGAGTAAATATTTGTATTTAACTATGCCATAAATAATTCTTTCAATTGCCATATTTTTGATGCAATTGTTACAATTGTTTTCAGCTATCGTTTTTCATTGTTTTACATCATATTAATTCTGTATAGATTTTTTCTTAGCAACTTATAAATTTACCAATGAATAATTTCTTAAAGTTGCATGTTGTTGTTCCATTATTATATTAGAAAATAGAGTTGAATTTTTTGTTAAAATATTTTTCGCTGTTGTGTTTTCTTATTACTATTTTATTATAAAAAATTCTTAATTTTTGTGAATTTCATTTCTTACAAATATTTGGCAAGCTCAAAATAATCCAAAACTTACACATGTTAATTTAAAGCTAGGTCGAATTTTTATACCTACATAACTATGGTTTTTATTATTTTTGAAATTGTAGAAGTTATTAAAGAAATATTTTTGTATGGCATAAAACGCTTACTTTCTAAAAGTTTTAGTTACTTTGGCTGACTATTTGGTATATTTGTGTAATCTTTGGTATATTTTGATTACAGTAATATATCAATATACCATATATAACCTTTGGCATATTTTCAGTACTTATGCGGTATATTAAATTGGTACATTTTAAAATAAATACCGCACGGTTGCTTTTACTCAAAATGTTCTTTAGCCACTTTCTTAATATATGACTTCAAATTTCGCACATTTTGGCTTATTATTGTGATCTAAAATCTACTAACTTTCTGTTACAATATTTTTTTTATTTTTTAATTAATTTTTGTAAATTCGAAAATGTTTGTTCTTGTTTGTTGTATTCTCATGAATTCTGTGTAGACTTTTTTCTTAGCAACTTCCTCGTTTAATGTATTCCATGTAAGAAGATTGAATCATTGCTTACATTAATGGCTTTAATTTACATTAATTAAAAGCTAATAATTATAATTATAATAAACAGGTTTTCGCAGCTAGACAGAGCACAGATTGAGAAGGTTTTCGGTTTTGCAGTTGTTAATCAGTTGACAGCGTTGATGCCTTGATTAAAATCCGATTTATTAGCCTGTTATTTAAATATTTTCCCTGTCATAATAGTTTGATCTCGTGTGGTTTTCAGTATTAAAAAAAAAAAAAACAACAATTGAGATATTGGTGTTGTTTTAATGTGCTTTCATTAAAACTCTTGTTGAACTTTAGACTTTTGCGTGGTATAGAAAATGTTTGTTTATATAATTTTCCACACAGAGAGAAACAGCTGTCTCATAGCGATTGTCAGCCCACTCGGTTGCTAAAAGGGACTATATCAAAATGCGCTTGGTAATTGCCACTTTTGGGTTTTCGTATGTACTTGAAGCCCAAGTCCAAATATTGTGAACAGCAAAGCACACCTACATATGTGTATGAGCAGCGACAACAACTGTGCTTTGCACTTTGCCCATAAATGGCAATGCCAATCGACGACGCCAACGCCAACGCCAAAGCATTAAAAAAAACTGAAAACGCTTACTACGAAGCTGAAGCTTTCATTCATAAAATCGCAAAAGGAAGCAGCGACGTTGACTGCGACGCAGACTGCGACTGCGACTGCGACACATGCCCAAATTTGTGGCATCCGCCGTCGATTCGTGAGCGGGCGATTAGACAGTGAAACAGCCAACAGCAACAGCGACAGCGACAATGACAGCGAACAGCAAACAGTGAACAGCAAACTGTGAGTCGACCTCATTCCCCCCGTCAAACACACACACACATACACAGTCAAATGCTAATTAATATTTCGGTTTTGTTTGTCGCCGCTTTGCTCCGCTGTCTCTCTGTTTGTGTGTGTGTTTTTTTTTGTGAATGAGACCAGAGACCGGCCCCGGGTCCATTCATCATCCGAGACGAGCGTCGCGTCGCTTGGCGTCGAAACCATTCACGAATACACATTCATGCTTACAGAACGTTGACAGGTCTCCGAAGTCCGGACTCCGGAACTGGGCGCTTTGCTGCGGTTTACAGTGACTAGCGATGCGATCAGTGCCGGATTAGATCAAAAGCAAAGGTCAGTTATTCTCGCTCTCTATCTCTCTATCTGAGTATACATTTCCAATTCCAATTTCCAATTCCCATTGTCTGTCTGGCTGGGCATTGCCAGTTAACCAAGTGACCCGCAAATTTCTCAGGTAAACTGCAATACAACAATACAAACTGCAGTGTCATGCACAGCGGCTGTGATCATCATCGATAAAGTGCGGGTTCAGTTCAGTCAAATAATTGTGTGTACTATATGTATGTGTACACAGGAAGAAAAAAATGTTCATTATAAAAATAAGAATCAACTATTTCATTGTTTCATTTTATTTTTAGTTTACAATGTAATTTTAAATTCTTTTGATTATAATTTGAGACTTTTCGTTCTAGGTTAAATTTTGATATACTTACTTGTACTTATTACTTACTTGTACTTACTTGTACTTATTACAAAATTTTGATTTGATAGTTTATTTTTTGCGTTTAATTTTGGCATTTCTGAAAAAGAAATTAAAGTAACTATAGAATTTGATATTAATTTATGAATATGTCTTTTGGGGTTTTTGACATTTTTCTGTTCTTGTCATTCTTCTTTAATCAATATAGCACTTAAATCTAAAGAATAGGGAATAATTGTTAAACTTAATTAATGATTTAAGAATTTCTTCGTCAATTTTAATATTTTAAAATTTCAAAATTTCCAAAATGTCTAGACTAATGTTGAATTTTCATCTCGCTTTAAGAATTTATATTTTGTGTTAAGTTTTGACATTTCTGCATTCTTCAAATAAGAATCTATAAATATGGTAGATTTTGAAATTTGTTTAAAAATTTGTCTTCTGAGTTCAATTTTTGATATTTTTCCATTAGTAAAATAAATTGATGTTGGAATTGAATTTTGAGATTGTTAAATTTTTAAGTTATTCTTGATTTCAGCGCGTTCTTTTTTCTGTGAAGTTTTGACATTTTTAAACACTATTTTTTATTTTGACATTTTTGAATTTCAAAAATATTTAATACAAAAATAATGGTAAATTTTAAGCTCGATTTATGAAGTTATCTTATTCGTTCAATTTTGACATTTTCCCATTTCTCAAATAAGAATTTGCAATCTGGAATTATTGTAGAGTTTTCATCACCTTTTGAAAATCACATTATTTATTTTAGCACGATTATTTTCTGTGTTTAGTAATGACATTTTTGAACATATATTTCAATATTAAACTTTTCGTATTTCCGAACATAAAAAATCTATAATTTATGTGCAATTTTGAACTCGATTTTAAATTTTTGGTTACATTTTAATATTTTTGCATTCTAGAAATTAGAATCTGGAATTTAGAATTATTGTATGTTTCATCATATCATCATGTTTCAAATACACTTTTTTGATTTCAACACGTGGTTTTTTCTGTGTAATAATGACATTTTTAAAACACATTCTTCTCTTGACAAAATGGTGAAACGCTTGCGGGGCGATAACAATTACGTAGTATGATTTTGGGTTATCGATCTTTTTCCGGCTAGCTCATTAATGGGCTCGGGGACAAAACCATTTACGAGCCGGCGAGATTAATGGCCTTTTTTCTGGCCATCGGACTGTGAATGGCTTTTACATGGCTATCTGGTGGCGCATTATTGACGATCTCTTTCGAGAGACACGTGTAATGAAATGACCCATTAAATAAGCCTCATTGAATAATCGACGAAATTCACAAATGTTTCAGGTAGAAGTCGAGTTGAGTGTTGAGTGTGTTTGTTTGGTAGCCATTCAGTCAGTCAGTCAGCAGCTAGTCAGCAGTTTGCTGATCAACTGATTATAATGATATATTATTGGGTATATTATCAAACAGCATAGACATGCGGTTTAGTTGCCAGCCACTTTTTGATTTGAAGAAGTGTGGGAATTCGCATTAACGTGGCTAATACACGCATCAGGCAGTGAGAGTGACCCAATTAGATGATTTTTATTGGGGGGAGCCTAACAACATACTATACTATAACATATATTCAGTGTACTCTGTAATTAACACAGTCTGGATTTCGCTGTTTGGGTCTAGTTGGTGTCATGTACCAGATTCTCAAAAGTTACTTAATCATAAAGTTGACTTAGGTTAATGTTGGTGATAATCTAAGAGAGATAGTTATAAATCGAGTGGATTTAAAATGTTATATTCAACATTTATTTACCTAATTTCATTATTATTATATATTACAGGATTTATAATGAAATTATTGTTATGTATATATATAAATATATTTTTGATATAATTTAATTATAAAATACTTACTCGAAATACTCGAATATGTTATTTAAATATATTCGAGTCGTCATTGTTATTTTTTGTTGCTGCTGTGGACAATGTATTTATTTTTTTGATTTCCAATACATACTCTCTTTCTGTGGTTCAAACACTCCTACTTTGTCTTCATATTGGTGACGGATGATCTAATAGAAATAATATATAATATAATATTTATTATTTACCTAATTTGTCAATAAATATTTCTTACTGCTTATAATTTATATTATATTGTATTTAATTCTTATTTCTGGCTTAGTTAGTTGAGTCGCGAACCGTTCTTAAATCTTAGTACCAAGATCAAAATTTTGATTTAAGAACTTGGTTTTATTGAGTGTAGAATTTAAAAGTAATATGTCAAAACGTATTCACATAAATATATTTAAGGTACTATAACATATAAATATAAACGGTTTCAAATTTCATATTTATTCATTATTATTTTCAACTCTCTAAACAATTTTCTGCTTTTCTTAAAATTCAAGGACGTGATCCTTAAATTGATAATATAGTATAGAATGATTTATTTATTATATCATCACATTTATTTACAGCTGCTATTATATGAATAGAGTAGATTTAAAACTTATTTTCATAACTATATTTAAGATATAAATAAAAGAAATTTAATATTGACTACTTATAATGTATTTACTTAAAAGTCTGATCATTATTTTTTGCTGCTGCTGTTGTGGCTTATTTATTCATTTATTATTTTCCGAGTAATAGTTCGCTTTCCCAGAAATGTTTTTCTTTTCGCCTTCAAATTAATGGCAGATGGCATAATAGATATATTATAGATTAAAAAGATCAATTCAATTTAGTATTCTAAATTTGTTGATGCTACCGTAAATTATTTGTTTATTTTTGATCAGAAAGCTCTTGTCTCGATTTCTAGAAGTGTTTTCCACTTTGTGTTTAAATTTATGACAGTTGACCTAATAGATATAATGAGGATTAGTATTTTTAATTTATTAACCTAATTCATTCATTATTATTATTTCCTGCTACCGTGAAATATTTTTATATTTATGTATTTCAAATTAATTCTTCGGTATTCAAAACTCTACAAAATTTGTTCTTCAGCTGTGCATTTCTTATTTGCTTCTTAATTTATTCACACATTCCCGAAATAACTTAACTGTTTTCTTGGCATACGTGCCACAATATTTCACAGTTCTCATATGCATATTATTAACAATTCTTAAACATTATTTAACTTTATTTTTAGACACACCCACACGACGAGAAGAAATTTTCGAATCCGCAAATTCCACGGCAACACTTTCAGTTGCCTTGCGGCATGGGGCATGAGGCATGAGGCACGGGGCATGGGGCATGTGGCTTGGGGGCAACTGAAGCTACTTGTGACCCGAAAAGGGGGAAAAAGAGGGGAATATGGCAATAGGGAAACTCGTCAAAAAAGAAAACTGAAAAAAATAACATTCTTGAAATTTTTACGCATCGACAAATAAGAAAAGAAATTTAATATAAAAAAATGTTGTAACGCATTGCGTTTTGGAGTTTGCTGTATAGGAAAATATGTGTAAATATGTACACGTCTCTGTGCGTCGTTTTGTTTGTTTGTCTACGAACGAACAACAACAACAACAACAACAAATACAAACATTGGAAAAACTTGTTGCTGCCGGTCGTTGGCGGTTTTTTGCTGTCGTCTTCATCGTCGCAGTCGAGAAACCGGCGCAAAGCAGAACGCGCCGGAAAATCCAACTCAACTCTGGTTGCACAGCCCAGCCAGCAGGAAGATGTTGGGGGAGAAGTTGGTGTTTTAGCATCACCTTCACAGCATCTTCCTCAACTCGCACTCGCACTCGCTCTCTCTTTCTCTCTCTCTCTCTTGCGGCAACTTGTTTGCATTGCAATGCGGCGACAGTGGCGATATCAATTGGGTTCTCTCTTTTCTTTTCTGTTTTTTTCATTTTGCGGTTCGGTTTGGTTTTGGTTTGGCTTGGTTTTACTGCCTGCGGAACCGGTTCAACAATTTGCAGCTCGCCTGCGACATTTGTATGCCATTCACATTCCACGATTGCTGACTCACGAGTGCAGTCTCTCTGCCTTTTAAATCCTCTGTGCACTCACTCTCTCTCTTACTCACTCACTCACTCTCTCTCTCTGTGTAAGTCGACATTGCATCCACATTGACGTCCGCCAGCCATATGCATATCCGCCACTCAAAACAGGCGGAGTCCGTTCGCTGTCCGCCTTCCAACACCAACAGCGAACGCTTGTTGCACAGTCTCCACACTTGCCCCAATTTGACGCAAGCATGCCAATTTTGTCATTGTGTCGATAGAAAATACTTATGTATTTGTGTATTTACGACAATTTTGTCTTTGCGTCAATAGAAAATATTTACAAATTGAGATTAGTATATTCCTATATAATTACTTTTCGAAACATATAATATATCCAGATTTATTTTATTATATTTCAAAAAACAATAAAGAATGTTTTTGAAAACATGATTTCATATAAAATCAAAAATTCTAATATGTCTCTATAATACTAATAATATTACATTTAGAATTGAATTATTAGATACCGCTTAAATTATCTTTATTGAATAATAAATCGAGATTTATTTTATATATTTTCAAATATTAACGAACATATATCCGGATTCTGAAATTCATACAAAATACAATATTTTGAGATTTATTCTTAATGACAATTAACATCAAATAATATTTGTATAATATGACTTGACTTATAAGATTTGTCTTCAATCACCTTGGATAAAAAATGTCTTCGCTGAATTTATATATTTTAAAATTCAAACATAATAATGGCTATGTCTTTTAAATTAATATTATGATTTGAAGAGGTTTTATTTAAATAATATTCCCTTCACCTACAAAGAGAAAAAACAAAATAATCCTCAAATTTTCTAATTAAGTTTTATTACAATAACAGATAACAAATTTTCTTATATTTTAAAAGTAATATATAACAGGAAATATAATGTTAAAGAGATGACAATAAAATTTTTAAATTGCACGTAATTATCTCATTAATATTGTTTTCATTATTCCATTATTAAAGAGTATTTCATTATTTGCAATCAATTTTATTACATTAAGAAACAACTAAATTTTATATACAAATATCGTTTGTTGGATTGATTATAGGAAAAAAAATAGTTACATGATCTACACAAGAAGATTAAAAATAAAAATTGCTCCAAATTATAATTTTGCAATTGTGAAATACGATTTGAATTTACAGTAGTTTAAAGTCGTGATTCAGAATTGCACATGAATTTCATTCATTTGCGAAAAAATGCATATTTGATCGTTATTATTGCCATAAAATTGATTTAATTAAGAGTTTATCTCGTGTTTGTCAACTGGATAGCAAGTGCTTGTAAAATGAATTGTGAATCACAGTGCGAGGCGTTTTTTGTTCGTTCCCTCGTTCGTTTGTTGCATTTTATTTGTTCCGTTTTCCGAGCTGCAACTGCAATGCAAAATGTTGTTGTTGTTGTCGCTGTAGTTGGTGTTGCTTTTGCTGTTGTTGTTGCTGTTGTTGTTGCTGATGTTGTTGGCGATGTTGTTTTTCTGCTCTCAACCGGATGTTGTGGGAATTTTTGCATTCAGCCGAGTTGCGAGTAGTAGTAAAGTTGCTGTAGCTAAAGCAGTTGTCGCAGTTGTTGTTGTAGTTGCTGTTGTTATAGTTGTTGTTGTTGTTGTGTTGGTTGTTGTTGCTGCTGCGCTGTTGCTGTCATACGCGTTCGCTTAAATGCTTATTTTGTAATAATAAAATGTCATGTGTGACAGCAGCGAGCGCCGCCCCCAGACAAACAGAGGCACACACAGAATACACACACAGTCAGACAGACAGACACACGCACAACACACACATACATATACACAGTGAGTGAGAGAGACAACTAACTTAGTTATCAGCTTTGTTGTTGGCATTTCCTCTCCTCAAAAGTCGCGTCGTCGTCGTCGACGTTGTCGGCGCGAAATTTAATGACAGGCGTACGCCTTTTTTTTCGCACATGCCACAATTTTCATATGCAGGCAGTTCGACCCTCTACTCGTTGTTGTTGTTGTTGTTGTTGTTGTAACCGCTTGCAGCAACCGCTTAACCGTGGTTCAAGTTGTTGTTGCTGCTGTTGCTGCTGGGGTTTGCAATAAGTAAAAAGTTGAACGCTATGCGTGCTCAAAGTCAATTTGCAAGATATTTTCCTGCCAAAAACCTCAAAAAACAAAACACACAGAGAACAACAAGGAGTATGAGATCGAGAACGTAATGTAAACGCTACGTATACTTAATATTTTGTTTTGTTTTTGGGGCTGGTTTGCTTTTGCTTCGCTTTGTTTGCTCTTTCGCGTGTGTCCCTCGACGGTCTGTTTGCTGTTGCCTGACTGACTGACTGACTGACTATCTGAAAAGGGGAGAGGGGGAGAGGAGAGGGGAGAGATTGTATCCTTGTGCCGGACGGGTTCTGTTTGTTTTCGTTCCGCTCGCTTGCCTGCCACAAAGTGGTCTCATTTTCAGTTGCATTTTCCTTATTTTTGTGTAAAATATAATTTCTAGCACAAAAAACTGATGAAATTTTTGCCAGCTACCAAGGGACACACACTCTGCTTCTTCCTCCTCCCCTGGTGGCTATGAAATTATTTAAATTAACAGCTCGTTGCGGATGGGGTTGAGTTCCTTTGTGTGTTTGCAACGCACTTTAAAGGTGACTCAGTTCGGTTTTTGCAAAAACCAAAAAAAAAGAAAAAGGTAGCGAAACAAGATTGATTGCTTAATGAAATGAGGAAGTGGAACATGAGAAAACAAATCAGAAAATTTTTGCTCGAAGCAGGTTTTGTTTTACTATGCTAAATACTACAATACTCTCTAAGAGAAATCACATTTGACTGCGATAAGCTGCAGTTAAGAGTCGCCTACATAATTTATGTTTTGACTTTTTTTTAATAGTTATCTCTGCTATGACTCAGCATAGTGAGCGCACCTTAAACAAAACCTCATCAATTTTTATTTGTGTTGAATGCTTTGCAATTAGTGATATCATAGTGCCATAATTTTCACATTCTATGGCGCAATGTCAAGTTACCAGTTTTATTTTTGCTTGCTTTTGGTCGCTGAACTTTGCCACAAAAAAACTTAAGCGGAAGAATAACAAATTGCAAAAATTGTCGAATGACAGACTGAAAGATGCTTTATGCGCAGTTGTGTCTGAGGAAGTTGTTAAAATTGAATTCAAGCTTTATTCACATCGCGATTTGAATTTGAAATTAGAGTTATAAAGTTTGATTTATTGAAAACTAACAAGCTCTAAAATTTAATTGAATTTAATGACTTTTTCGAAGCTACTACTTTAATTTGAAATACGAATAATAAAATTTAGTTAAGAGGTTTTTTTTTTTTTTAATTTTTTTAAATAATTTTAACATTGCATTTCAATTACTAGTTACATACTTTAGTTTGCTAATTTGTACACACTTTTAAAGCTCGCCACGTTAATTTTACTATTGTCTCAGTTGAATTTTATTTAGGGTTTAAGAGTTAAAGTTTAGTTATTGATAAGTAAGAGTTGTACAATTTTATCTAATTTAATGAATTTGGTCTTATTAATTTTGAAATACGAATATTGAGGTTTGATTTATAGACTTTTCGTTATACTAATTTAAGTTTGGTTAACATTATATAAGTCTTATTTCAACTGTGTGTTGGATATTTTAGTTTTATGATTTTAATGCCTCTTCATAGCTCCTACTTTAAATCTAAGCATTGTCATAATTGAATATAAAATAAGATTTATAAAGTTTGGAATATTTTTAATTGAGAGCTCTAAAATAAAATGGCTTTTAATCATAGTTATCAGTTATATCGATAATTTTAATATAAATAATAGAGTTTAAATTAGTTTGAATATTTTTCAAGTCACTAATCCTTGATAGGTTTAACATAACTTTTTAGTTTCCATACAATACGCTTGTAAGTTAATTTCTATTTGACGCATTAAAATTGAATTTAAATAATGATTTGTATATTAATGATCTATAAAACTTATCTGACTTTTATTAAAGTCTTCAGATTTATTCCAATCTTAAGTACAATAGAGTTATATTACATTTTTAATAATTATCTTTTCTTGATTCCTTAAGACATATTAAATCACATTTTTAAGCTCGTTGATTTTCACGTTCTTTCACACCTTTTACTTTTAATTGAATATTGCATTTGAATCAAAATAAGAATAATTAAGTTTATTTTAGTTTAATGGCTCTTAAATAGTTGGATAACACTTTCAGCTTATCCTGAATTTGATGTACAAATAATAGAGTTTAGATTGAAGATTTTTCATAGCACTAAATTAAGTTTCGTTAAACATTGTTTACTAATATGAATTACATCTTTTATTCTAGCGATTTCTACCGTTTCATTGCTTCTACTATTAATCTCAATTTTGTGTAACTTCAAAATACGTTCCCCTACTTAAGCAGAGGGTATGTAAACAGCGGCTGCTGCCAAAGTTTATTGCTGCCGGCGATAAAATGCCACAATTATAATTCATGGTACTAATAATTTCTCAAAACAAGCCATAAGACAACAAAGGGCGTTTGGGGGCCTGTCGAGGTCGAGATATCAACGATGCTGCTGCCGATGATAAGCGGCGTATTGAAAGCGAGAAAGAGAGAGAGAGAGAGGGAGTGAGTGAGGGAAAAAAAGAAAAACAATTCAGAGGGGTTGCAAGTGGCGGATATTTCGAGTATTTCGACATTTGCGAAAAAAATAAAAATCCCCCTCGGAACGACGAAAAACGCAAATGATTTGGTCACGCGAATAATTTATTATGCGACCTGTGCCGCCATCTCGTGACGATGGCGACGACGACGACGATGACGGCGACGTTGTCGGCGGATGCGACCAAGTGGATAGAGATACAGTGTAGACAGAGAGACACCCACAGTCGCAGTCACAACTACAACCATAAGCAGAGCCATGCCCATAGTCAGAGTCAGAGTCAGCTTTACCCAGTTGGGTGTAGTTGCCTCCCAGCTGCTGCTGCTGCTGCTGCGTCATCCTCAACTTGTTGTCGTCGTTTTCATTCATTCATAGCAATGCGTACTACAAAACTCTGAGCTACAACTGGCGCAGGCAGCGCAGCGCGTACTATGAGATACAACGTACTAGCGCTATGGGATACAGATACAGATACAAACAGCGAGCGTCGTCGTCGTCGTCGTCGTCGTCGTCGTAGCTTCGCGTAGCGTCGCGTCGTGCGACTCTCCGCTGTGTGCATTCATTATCTGCCCAGCTGAGGGAGTGGGAAGCGGGAGTCCAAAGGGGGCAGGGCGTTGTACCCTCCCACATTTTCTTAATGAATGAATTGAAGATAATTAATTCGCTGCCGCTGTCGCTGCCTCAGTCGACGGCGACTGCAGTTTGTGATAGCTGCGGATCAGAGAGAAAGAGTACTATAGAAGGAAGCGGCTTGAGCGGGTGATGGGTGGATGGGGGCGGGGGTGGTTGATGTCTCCCATAGGCGATGTGCAGTTGGCGTGACCGTTGGATAACAGAGACACAGAGAGTTGGGGTGTAGTTGAGGCGGCATTTGTGGTCATGCAATCATCGCCTTTCGCCTTCGCCTTTCGCTTTTCGCTTTTCATGCAACACACAACAACAACAACAACAACAACAGCAACAACAACTGCAACATTTTTGCTTAAATTTTTCATATAAATTCCTCATTTTTATGAGTCGCTCGTGTTGGCAATTAAGAAAGCCAAAGCGAATTCCACATTGATCATATGCTCAAGTGCTTAAATGCTCAACTACTCAGCTACCTAGTATTGCTATCTTTGTATCTATTTAGCTATCTTTCTATCGTTTGTATCTATAGCTACATTTATAGTATATAATGCGGACGGCCTTCTGCATGATTCACTCGACGCGCCAATTAATCTCTTTGGCTATTAAAATGTTATTACTCAAAGTCGAAAAGTGCTCCGAGTGCCCCAAATATTAAGCGAATAATATTATTTCATATTTCTTTCATTATTGTCAAATTTCGATACCGTCTTGGTTGAAAGTTGAAGGGAATTATAATTTGGTGCCTCTTAAAGCCTTTGGTTCACAATCTGGTATATTCTGTATTCTATGGTATATTTAGAAGGTAGTAGTATTTCGATATACCAAATATAACATTTAGTATGTTTTATTAATTTATATAGTATAGTAATTTGGTATATTTTATGAATATATTTTAAATAAAAGACTAAATAAATATACCAAATATAACCTTTGGTATGTTTCAGTATTTTTTCAGTGTATTAATTTGATATATTTCATGGATAATACCGCATTCGAGCACTTTCGAATGTAGCTTTCGTACTTGTTCTTCTGGATTAACGACTTTTACTTTGTGTCTCTAGAAATTTTGCGGTTGTTGGGTCTTAGTTGCTTTGATTGGCAGTCCGGTATATTCTGTACTCTATGGTATATATTAAATGCACTAGTTTATTGATATTCCAAATATAACTTTTAGTATGTTTCAATATTTTTTCAGTACATTTAATTAATAAAATTTAATAATATATAGATTTTTATTTTGTTTTTGTTTAGTATATTAATTTGGTGTATTTTATGAAAAATATCACACTGTCTTGCTTTTATTGAAAATGAGTAGCGGGTATCTCAAAGTCAGCCACATTCGACCGTACCTTTCTTACTTGTTCTTATCGATGTACTACTTTTAATTGTGGCAAATTTTGGCTTACACATATTGGCACGTGTGACTAACCATTAAAATTAATTAGGGTTTCCCCTGCCGCTCATTACTTTGAGAAATTCGATTACCGAAAACTTCCTAGAAATTCTAATTTTTGTTTATCATATTTTATGAGTCACATGGGGAGAAATATAAGTTATTTATTCAATTTCTAAATCAAATGGCATATAAGTGTCAATCCCATTTGCTTGCGAACAACTTTTTTTGCGCTGTTTGAAGTTTATCAGTAATATAGTTTTTGCATGGTTCCATTTTTGGTCGATGACGGCAAGAATTGCAATCTGCTTTCGAGAGCAATAAATTAGAAATATTTCTGTAGGAAATTGCGAAGCGAATGAAGTCATCAAGTCAGCGACAAGTTAACGTCAAACAAAATGTTGCAACCTTGTTTGCTTCTGAATTGGAATTGAAATCGAGCATGCAGCATCGGCGTCAGCATTAACAATAGCTGTTAATGACGTCACACGGCAAACAAACAAACGCATCATCGGCATAAAATTGCATTAAAATTGTATTTTCAATTTCAATTTCACATTGCTGACGGCATCTGGAAACCGAGCGAATGACCAATCAGATGACGAACTCGGGTAATTAAATGGAACCCGCATCGCAAATGCAAAATGTACTTGATGATGATGCTGATGAGGTGTGATGCGGGTGTTAACTCTACATCTATTACGTCAAGCAAATCTGCATAGCTTATCCATTTGATAAGCAAAGATCCAGTTAGAGGCCTCGATTGCCAGAGAGAGAAAGAGAGAGGAGAGAGACTGTGACGCCAATTGGAGTCTGGTCGCGATGTCTCCGTTTGTTTGTCGCACAAATTTCACAAATTGTTCTTTCCATTCTTTGTCATTAAATGGTGAGTGAGCCGACCCAGAGAATGACCGCATCTGTCCCCAAGCTTGGAATTTATGGGTGTTCAGACACACACACACGCACACATATAACTATTGTAGTTCCTTCTCTTTCTAGCTGAGTCTCTGTCTCTTTCTTATGCGCTTTCTCAGCTCAGTGCTCGGTGGCGTTTATTTCTCCAGCGCGTTTTTATCTGCGCAAATATTTACGCTGAACTTTCGTGTCAATTGATGTCACATTCTTGTCCAGCTGCCTCCTCCGTCTCTCCCTCCTCCCTTCACACACATCTCCTTGCTGCTGTTGTGTGTGTGAAATTGTAAAGAAAAGTGTAGAATTTGTGTGCCAACTGACCCGACACTAAATCAGCTGATAATTCGACTGCCGCCCAAAATGCGGAGACACTTGTGGCGATAGCTCTGGAAGAGAGAGGGGGGTAGAGAGAGAGAGGGAGTGTGCGAGGGAGTCTTCTGCGGAGACATCGTCATCATCATCATCGTAGTCATCATCATCTTTTGACTCTGCGTGGGCGACGTCGATTCGTGTTGAATGCTAAGTGAGATTCTATGAGCATGGCTTTACAGCTGCTTCTGCCTTTGTATTTGTGTGTGGGTAGGGTCAGTATCTGTGGCTTGTTTGAACTTGGCATCAAATTGGCTAAAACATATTGTGCATTTATATTTAGCCAATGTCATTACCAAGATTACCCCACGCTCAATGCGTTCAAAGTGCGCCAGCTGGAGCGTTAAAAGAGTGACGTCTTTGGTCACATGATTCACCAAAGCTCCTCAAAATTTATAGATTAAACACAGTTATGGCAGTTTAAATTGTGGATTTTAGAAAGCGTTTATAAATTGGTATTGGAAATTACATCAACTTCTTAATATGTTATATTGATGATATAAAAGTATGTTGCATATTTGGATTATGCTAAATTTTAATAATATATTTGGAAATTAGAATTAATCAAGGTGTTATGTAGAACATCTAAGAAAGCTACAGTCGAGACTGTGAGATACCGGCTACCTATTTTAAATAAAATCAAAACACAAAAATACTTAAATGTACTAAATGTCATATTTGGTTGTCGATAAAGTTCGACATTGGAAATATTCCATAGATTGCAGTCGGCTTAATTAGCCATACAGAAGTATTTCTGATCGCAATCAAATTCTCAGAAATCATAAATACTATAGTTAATATTGCTTATAGCCGATTTTTGTCGATTTGTGGGGTATACCAAAAAAATTATAACAAACTTTATCTACGTGAAAACATAAAAAGTGAAAAAAATAAATATCTGTATGTTTATGGCTATATGAATATATTATATACATACGAATGACTATATCGTAGGGTCTGAGATGCCTCGTTCTGCCAATTTTATACATTTCCTGCATTTATTCCTTTAATGCTGAATGCAAATTTAATAACAGCTTTAAAGTTTTAAACTTGTGATCTGAATATATTATATGAACTTCGGCACTGATTAGAAAATAAATATAAATAATCATTAAGAAATGTGTTAGTATCTGATTCTGTTTATTTATAGTATATTATTTAATTTATGGTATATTTATTTATGTAGTAGTATATTTATTGGAAAATAAATGTATATAATGACTAAGAAATGTGTTAGTATCTGAATGTGTTTATTCTTTATTTATACTACATTTTATAGTATATTATATTCAATTACTTATAGTATATTATTAAACTTCTAGCATATTTTTTTATGGATTTCAAACATAATGATTTTCCTAGGATTTATGTTTGTACCATGCCAACTTTCTTAGTAAGAAGTAAATAAGATGTACTCAAACATTCGAACCTTATAAATTCCATCAAAAGTCGCGTACCATTCATATTAATCTTATTTCATTATCTATTCTCTATCATTTATTAAATTTATTTAAAACCTTTTCTGCCCCTTTCTTAGTGTACAAACATTTATTGTGCTACCCACTTTGCCCAAAATAATTGAAATGTTCAGCAATTAATTTCGAAATTAAATTTTAAGCTAATTTAATTGCTGTGCTCGCTTCCACCTCAGCTGACCAGCATTATTGAGGCAGCCCAGCCAAAGTGTTGACAGGCGACAGCAACAGTCGTCATTATCATTATCATCATCATCATGAGCATGAGCATGGACAACATGATAAAGTCCATTTAAGCAATTATTAGTGAAATTTACTGTTAATTTCAATAACCGGGCGAAAAACACATCAACACAACGCGAGCTGTTGCTGCGGGTCCTTTTTTTCCATAAAGACTGTCGAAGTCTGTTGATGTATGCGTGTGGATAGATGGATGGTTGGATGGATGGATGGTTGGATGGATGGATAGATGACTGCGGGGCGAAAGTCAAACGCATTATTAATGCGATTATTGTACAATGCCAAAATGAAATTCTATTCAACGAGGCGTCACTGAAAATATGCCCGCAAAGCCAGGACAGACAAGAGAGACAGGAAACCAACAACCGAAAACCGACAACCGAAAAACCTCTCTCACTCATACACACTATATATGTATATAGTATATCCATATCCCGCATAAAACGACAACGATTGCGGTTGCATTTATGTGCCCGGAGTAAAAGAGAGAGAGGCGTGGCTGTTATCATCGCCATCGCCATCATCATCGTCATCATCATCGATGTAGTATAAAGTATTTTTGGTGTTTTCGAGGCAAATTGCAATGGAATACTAATTTACAGATACAAATTGACGCGTCGTCCAAACGCAGCGGGCATTCGTTTGGCCTGCTCAATGGGATCAGAGTCAGCTCATAGGAGTTTATTGCGAGGGTTATATTTTTTTTTTTGGTTGTTGTTTGTGTCTGGAGTGAAATTTCGTCTCTCTCTCTCTTTCGCTCTCTATTGGTTTGAAAATTCGAAAATTACGTGACTGCATTCGCAAAAGAAAGGCGCAAGAATTGTTGGAATGTAGAAATTGGGCTGTGACTGAGTTGAATTTTAAATGACGAACGAGCCCGAGAGAGGTGTGGAAAGTCCAACCCAAAGGGGGGGAGGCGCTGTCAACTTAGGAGAGCAGAGGGAGAGACAAGGGGAAAGACTGAAGTCGAGCAGCTCTAATTCAGTACGAGTTTGGCCAACAAAAGGGGTGCTGGGCACACGCAGGCCTTGACCGCCTCGATTCAGGGTCTGCTTCTGCTTCTCAGTCTGTGTCCCAGAGTTCTCTTCTGTTCTGCACTCCTGCGTGTCTGAGTGAGGGGAAAGAAAGAGTTTTGGGAGTTGGGGTTGGGGTTGGGGAGCAACCGGAAGGCTCAAGCACACACATATAAATCAACAAAAAAAAAGCATTCGACGAATAATGTTGTTAATTTTTTAAGTTTATAAGGTCAAAGGGTGTCACCAGCAAAAAAATGCAGTGCGAGAAATGTCAAAAGGCTTTAAATGAAAAAGCACACCACGAACCTAAGGGAAAATATTTTAATAATACAAATTTCAAATGGAAATAAAATTAATTATCCACTTTATTCATGCAAAATATTTACAAATTATTAAATTCCAAATATATGTACTTTAAGAATTTACATCAAACGTCATGCAATTTTAAATTTTGTAATGTAATGTACTATAAATATGTTATTTAAAGTATTATTTATTTAAATACCATAGTGTATTTTTAACAAGTTTGATTTTATACATTTTTTACAAACAATTTGAATTTATTCAATTTTGTGTAAGCAACTTATTTAAAATATTACAAATTTGTTATTTCTTTGTTTCATTTTAAATGTTTTCAAATTTAAACTGAAAGTGATATTATTATTTATTCGAATTTATTTCAAAGTTCTTATTTTATTACTATTGAATATTCACAAATTTCTGATTCTTTCCTTATTATTATATTTTTTTTATTTTCATATAATATTTATTTGAACAACGTTTTAAATTCAAATATATTATATTACGATTTATTTATATTCATTTTGTTAAGAATTTTCGTAATGTTTTTTAAATTTATTATTTTGTTGTTTTATTTCCATACCTCTTTAAATACGTCTCATACTCTTTAGTTTTTTCTGTCAGTGTCTGCTGCAATAAACTACTTGACTTGGTTGGCTCTTCTTTGATGCGCTGCGGCTGCTTTTGTTGTTCGTATCGTATTTTGTACGCCTTTTCACGTTTTCCCCGTCCGCATTTCCATTTCCATATCCATTTCTAGAATTTCTATTGCTATTGCTATTTCTATTTCTATTTCTATTTTGTTCTCTCGTTTTTGGTTTTTTGTTTTGTAATGCGCTGTAATGGTCGTCATTTGCGTACAAATTGTTGACACTTTCGTGGACAGTTGTGTTGGAAGTTCAAACGTTCTCGTGCGTGCATTTGAAATGGGCCATGGTATTTCCTATTTTGCATGATGTCGACTCGATGGAGAGGGGAATGGGAGAAGGGGGCGTGGAAAACTGTGCTGGACAGCAGCGAGCTTAATGGAGTTGTAATGAGTGTGAAAATTAATGTCGTCACATTACTCACGCAGCTAAAATGCGACAGCCAAAGCAGCTGGGGCGAAGGTGAAGAGTACTACATAGATGAACACACACATAAAAAACGAACCCTATATTATACTATATAGGGTTGCTTCCGGGTTAGGTTGGGGTTGACCTGTGCTAATATTTGCCCTTAACTGGAATTGAAGCAGCCGTAATCAATTGAGCGCCAGTGAAGCACGCAGCTAACATTAGCTGCGAAAAGGGGTGGCCCCGATATTTACATAGTGTTTGCCTCTATTTGAGCATCTGACTCATAGAGTCATGCAGTTAAAGATTAGATAGAGCACCATAGTAAATAATTATTAATATAGATTACGCTTTGAGAGGCTCTACTACTACTATTTATTAAGTCACAGTGGGCCTCGCTTTTTCCAATTGCGATCTAATTTGGTATGGAAACTGCGACGTTTATTTGCGGGATTTCCCAACGATGAATGTGATATCAGAACTGCATTTAAATTGCGCACAAATTAGCGTTGCAATCTTCAATAGTGTCTCTGAAACTTTTAATAAAACAATTGCATGAGTATATAGCTATATAAATAGCAACAAATTGATGGTATTCCCCACAGACTGACTTGACCTAAATATGTGCTTAGGTTGAAAACAAATCTTAAAAGCATATGGAATCCCCAGAGCTTTATTAGGGAAAGTCTCGTTGTTTTTCCCAAGAAATTTATATACCAATAAATGTAATTTTTTTATAGATCAAAAGTCGTAATTTGTGGTTTAACCCAACGATTTCGCTATTTTTTTAATCAAAAAATATCAAAATAATAGGGGCAAGTCTCTTTGATTTTTCCAAAGAAATTTGATATATTAATATATGCAATTTGTTATTAAGTTATAATGAAAATACTATACTAAGAATTGTGCTTTTTTAAAAATCTCATGACACAATTTGTGACATTATTTCCAAAGAAACTGAAATATAATAATATAATATAATAAGTGAGTGTTTTATTTTTTTGGAAATCAATATTCGTAATTTGTAGCATAGATCAATTATATTCAGAAGTCGAAAGTTTTCCCAAAGAAATTGCTATAGTAATATTATATTTATCATTTTTGTAGATCATAATATTAAAATCTGATTCATTATTCATCAAATTTTTAAAGTCGTATAAAACAAGTCAATATTTGAAATAAAATCTCTAGTCTTGAAGTTTACCAAAATTAACTTCAATTCTAATAGGAGTATTTTTTATAGTTCAGAAATCGCGAATTTGTGAATCTGAAGTTGAATAAAAACTAAATAATTAGACTAAGTTCGTAGTTTTCCCAATGAAATTGTTGTTAAAATAAATGTAATTTTTTGTAGATCAAAAGTCGCAATTTTGAATTCATTATTCTTAGGTTCAAAGACTTGAAGATTGTATTGTAGATATTATCGATAATTTGCTTCTTTTGTTTCAGTTTTTTTTTTTGACTCGAGTACCTCAATGTTTGGCCACATGTGGAACTGTGGGACTTTTGGGACTCCAATGCGGTGCTGATGTTGCTGGTATCAGTCATGTGGGCAGAGATTTGCGTCAGCTTCGTTAGTTAGCAGCCCCGAAAAAAAAAGAGAGAAGCGAAACAAAAGAGCTTTGATTTATGTGGATGCGCAATTGCTAAACCTTTGAAGCGACAGCCGGAGCGACAGTAAAGATACATAAATATTTGTATATTTCTAGGTGACTGTAAATCATCATCATCAGAGGGCAGCTGCTTGTTGCGTGTGGTGTTGGTAGCCGTAGACAGTAGGAGATGCAGATGAAGATATGGATACGAAGACGTTTTTTGGGCTGCAGCACGTAGAATTTGGGGTTGTGTATCTGTGAGATACGTGGCGTATCTAGGCGCAGTCTCACAAATGTATGTAATTGCTTGGGCAATGTTAATAAATATGACTTCTCAAATATTTACAAAAGTCGCGAGCGAACTGAAAAGTTGAGAACTCGACTGATTCATAATATTTTCTGCGAACTTTCAAGGTGTTTGGCTTTTGATTGTTTTGTTATTGTTGCCTCTGGTTATTTTTCATGATTATTATTTGTCAGTCATTATTATTCATAGTTGTTGTTTTGATACTCGTAATGGAAGTGGAAACGAGCCGCGAACCATTTTATAAATAAACTGCATGCCGTGATAAAAATAGAATTTTTGCCGAGTGCGATTTTTGCAACAACAAAAAAACGCAACATTAACAACAGCTGCAAAACTATGCCATTTGTTATTGTAGTTCTTATTATTGTTGTTATTGTCGTTCTCTTTGTTTTGTTGTTGCTGTTGTTTCGCGTAATGAGAATTTTGCAAATTTTCAACCCACACGCGACTCACTCAAAAGTCAACGACGTCAACAAAAATCATCATCATTCCGATCATCATCATCAACATTAAAGTTAACATCTTCATCATCGTCATTCTCTAGATTATTATTGTTGTGGCTGAACCTGCTCGAGAGACGAAGCTCTTAACTATTTTTATAACCAAGCCAAGCGAATTGCCATTTTCGTTATTTATTATTATTGTTGTTGTCATCATCATCATTGTCGTTGTCGTTGTCATAGTTGTTGTTGCATTTTGTGTTCTGCATTCGAAAATAGCTTCAAGTTCGATGTATGACTAAAAATAGTAACCATAATATGAGTTGAAGTATCTTTTCATAATCAACGGAACGCAACGAACCCAACTGTTCATACATAATTGCACAACGAAAAGTGCTTTTTGTGTTAATGAGTCGCGTTTCTTTTTTTTTGTTTCTTTCTCTCTCGTTCAATTATATCGAGCGTGTGGCAGGAGTTTCTATAAATAATTAGCTAAAGTTCAGCAAAACGAAAATTTGAATTTCTAATTGACTGAACATGCATTTTGTGAATTTGTCTTAAGTGACTTTTATTAACGAAACACACGAGTCTCGCAATCACGTCATTAAAAGTATCTCTAGAGAGATTTCTCACTTCTATTTAGTTAATATATGTGTGCATTGTAGTTTTATGTTGCCATAAAATAATAACAATATAGACTGCATAGTATACTGAATGAAGTTCCGCTTCTTTGTACAAAAGAATATTTAAATTTATTTCAAGTTTAGCGCACGGGAAATCCGCCTTTGTTTGAGCGGTTTTAAAACATTTAATTTGGAACTTTATTTTAATACGAAATGCATTAATTTTTGCCTAATGATCTCTATTCATTTCATTGATAATTATTTGCAATGCACTGAAAAAAAAGACCAAGTTCTTAAGTATAATATAATATTCTTTTCAACTTCTAATAAGACTTTTCTTCTTAAAACTTTAAAATTTTTTCTTCTTATTAATAAGAACTTGGGTCTTACATTGAATGCTCTTGAAATTAAGTTTAGTTTTCTAACATCAGGATTTTCATGTTATTGCTGCACTTTTGAGGGCAAAGTTCTTAGTACCAAGATCAAAATCTTAATTTTATAATTTTGTTTTTTTCTGCAGTGAAAGAAAATTATTATATCACAAAAACTCATAAGGATTTTAAATTTATTTATTAATACAAAATTTTATATTTGCTTTTAGAAAATACTTTCAGAAGAGTCCTGTGAATATTTGTTATAAAAAGTGTAAAACAGAAATAAATGATTTTAATTTCATTAAGAAGCCAATTGAATTTGTTTGTTCTATCATATAAGCTCTTTGAAATTTAACATTTTCCAAAAATTTAATTTCATTGAATTACTGCATTTTTAGATTAGGGAAATTTTAGACTAAAATACGAGTTTAAAAATGGTTTTAAAATATTGTGATTAATATGAAAAAACAATATCGTATACCGTGACGATATTATCGACGACGATTTCGCTTATTTCGCCATAATTCACTTAATATATTTTTTGTTTGGCTTTGATCATTCGAATGATTTGCATTTTGAGAATTAATGGAGAGAGAAAAGAAACGGCAACGGCAACGCAGCAAAGTGAAACAACAACGAACAGCTAGTTTTGTTTATTGCGTATTTGTTCAATTTGTGTTATCGACAAACAGACACAACTACTACTTGTATAGTGTATCTGTATGTGTGTGTGTGTGTGCATATATAAATATATAGAGATACATCGATCTATCTGACTGTTTGACTGTCTGTGTGTTATTCAATTTTTGGTGATGATGCGAAAACAACAAAACAAATTTGTTGAAACTAAAAATACATTTATTAAAAATAAGTAGATACACAGCCTGCAGCTATACATAGATACACACGCACACACACACTCACATACACCTGCACAAGTAGTTTTGAGATACATTTAAAGATAGATAATTTTGTCTATAGCAATTGTTGCACAAACAACTTTTGGCTTCGAGTTTTTGGCTCTGCGTCGTTTCACCTTGAGAGCGGGACAGAGACAAAAAAGAGGTTTATAGAGGGAGGTCTAGAGTGAGAGGTAAGGATGGAGAGGGAGGGAGATAGAGACTGCTATCAAAATAGCTAAAATGTAAACAAATGTTGACAAAACCAAAACATTGAAAGGGTCTGCGGCCAATGATGACCAGAATCAGCCACAGCAGAGCTCGTCTCTTCTTCTCCCCTCCTTCTCTTCCTCATCCTCCTCCTCTATGTCCTGCTGTGTGTATTTGTTACGCATATCTTTCCGGCACTTAGTTTCGCTTACCAAAATGACCAAAAAAGCCGCAGCAAAAAAAACCAAAATCGAACTGGAACGCCGAAAGCGGAAGTGCCTCTAATTTCAATATGGCTGCTGCGCCTCCCCCACTTGACGCTTAACACAATTGCTGACACAATTTCCGAGATTTATTGCCTAGCACACTCACACACACACACACACACTAACACACGCACAACCACATAACATAGTGTGGCGGCATTTCTGCTGGTTGTCAAAGGAATTGGATACGACCAGGAAAAAAAGCAATGTAGGAAAGCTACAGTAGAGTGTTCTCAGCTGTGAAATACCCGCTACCCACTTTGAATAGAAGCAATGAGTGTAGTATTAATTTCAAAATATACCACATAAATATATCACAAAAATACTAAAAATATACCTTAAGATACATATACTTAGAATATTATACTATATTATTACTAAACAAGTATAATAAATATAACAAATGATATATTCGGTATATTAATATAGTTAAATATACAATACAAATACTAAAAATATACTGAACGATGAATTTGTGGCATTTCAAATACTAAAAATGTACCAAATGATATATTTGACATATTATACTTTATTTATATGTCAAAAATACATCATATATCACATTTTTAGTATTTTTTCTGTATATTATTTGGTATATTAAGAATAATACCGCACTGCTTTGCGTTTATTCGAAATGGATACAGTCAAATAATACCATAGAATAAAAAATATACCAGATTGTCAGCCAAAGCAACTAAGTCTCGTAGAAGGTAGTCACAAACAAAAGTATTTCTTAAATTACTTTAACAATTTGTATGTGATCTCGACTTTTCAGTAATCATAAGATTATTATTGTATGTTCTAAAAATCGCCACTAACTTTGAAATTACGCTTGTTATTCATTACAAGTGCTGTCGAAAATAAAAATAATATCTCTATCTTTTATAGTCTTTAAGATCATTCGGATGACTGACATGGATGTTGACGTTGATCAAGAATTTAAATTTTTTATGGGTTCTGAGATGCCTCCTTTTGCCTGTTACATACATTTCCTTCCTGCAAAAAGTTATAATACCCTTCTACCCTATGGGGTAGCGGGTATAAAAATGCGCAATGGGTCCGTGCAAAATAAATCAAATGAAATCGATGATTTTCCTTTTACCGTTATATTATGTCATGTTCTTCCGGCCGCACTCGACCAGCAGCAGCAGCTCGACTGCGACTGTGACTTCGATTTCGACTTGGAATGTGTCAACAAGGGTTACCTCCAAATAGGATTCGATTGGTTTGAATTTGGTTTGATTTTCTCTACATTTATTTTGTTCACTTCTTGCCACTTGTAAACTTCTTGATATCAGTCAGCAGCGCCCGAGGAGGCCAAAAGAAAAGCCACAGAAAAACTCATCTGCATTTTGGGGCTCAGTTGCAGAACTTCATAAATGATGCGGAAGCGAAACAAAAGCAAAAAAAAAGCGAGCAAAAGAATAGCAAGTGGAGGATGAAGAAACAAAAAAAACAACTGAAACTCTCAAAGCGAATTTGCACAAAATGTTGCCTTGGGTTTCAGAGTGGCTGACACGCCCCCCGCCACCGCCTCCGCCCTCTTTCCCCTCGCTGCCAACGTAGTTGGAAATTTTCATTTGGCTGTCACACAATGACAAATGAATTTTGAAATAAGCGCTCGTATCCGCTTGATTGTTTGTTTTTGGGTTTCAGTCGCAGTCGCAGTCGCAATCGTAGTCACTAATCCCCACACTCCGGCACCTGCCCCTCCCTCTCCCCCTACCCTCCCTACCGCCCACCTCATCAGCCAGTCACAGACGGAACTTCTACAACTGCTTTTGCTGCTGCAGCTGTGGGTTCCTCTAATATGTGTTTGTGTTTGTGTGTCTTTGTGGTGTACTCTATGTGTGTGTGTGGTGTACTGTATGAGTGTGTGGGTTGGTTGACGGTGTCAATGATTGGCATTGAGCAGAAAGTTAAATTGATTTCAATGCAGCGCAATTGAAATTGAAAAGCGCAGCGTTTTGTGAATGCGCCTGACATTTGCATATCGAACGGCAATTTACTGTTCCACTTGACAGCCGCAAAGCAAGGGAGTTTTCCAATGAGACACCACTACTCACAACTCACTGCTCACCACTACTACTACTAACCAAAGTCGATGAACAAACACACGCGTACAAACTCTCTCACATACATATGACTTCAGCTTCAGTGCCATCTTTATTCGATGCTTTAAGATGCAGCTGAAAACTTAAAGTTAGCGACGGGAATATTTATATTTGCCAATTAGAACTTTTAAATAATATAAAATAAAGTGAAGTATATTGCATATATGATAGCTTAATGTAATTTCAAATACTCTTATTAAACTCAACTCAATAAAATGTTATTGAAATCGTAATTTTAATATAAAACTATTTAGTGTAATTGAAGTCCTTACAAATGTATCGCAAATTTATATTTAATAAATTATTGCATTTATTATTACTTAACATTACCGCAGATGGATTCATTTAATTGTTCAATTGAAAACAGATCTTATGATTTTAGAATTTTACAAGATTTAAACATTAAAATAATATATTTTACGAATTCAAATTAAAAATGGAAAAAATTAAAGAATTTTCAATTCAGAAGTCTAGCCTCAAAATTATTGCTTTATGTTTCAAAAGATCTTCAGCTTAAGACTTGTGCTCTAGTTTTTAAAACATTTTGTGTTGTTCTCTCTTGGAGAACAGAAGAATAATATTTAAGTATTAACATTTATATTTTAAGTATATGGTCGTAGTTTTTTATTACAATATTTTCAGTTTCAATGATTTATTTTACAAAAATGTAAATTTAAAATTTCACTTAATGAATTGTATTGAACAATATTGATTAATTTTAAATATCTACTTCATTGGCTTAAGTTATTCATCAGCCATCAATATGATAGGTTACTTAAGTATAAGCAAATGATTATGTTTGTGTATCTTAGCGAAATTACGATTTCCCTTTAGCTTTTTCAACATGAAAGCAATTTTAAATTCAAGCTCTATAATACATTATATATTTAAATAGTTTTCTTGGAACAGTCTTAAAATCGGGATTCGAAATCAACATAATTAGTTTTAAAAAATAAAAACGATACTGTTTTCACTTTTATGTTCCGCTTGATTTGCTATTTCGAGTTAAGTGAATTTTATGTTAGCTCAAATTACTTGAATTTTATATTTAAATTTATCTAATATTTTAGCATGATTTAAAGTATTCCCAGAATTGTTGGATTTTTTTTTTTTGGAGTACTGAGTAATTGTTTAAAAATGCGTGTTGAGCTTATTGCGAGTGGTCGTCGTCGTAGCCGTCGTCAAACAAATTGCTTTTTAGGCATGTTTCGCCCTGAAATGCGGGTGTCCATGCATGAACTGGGCTAAGGTAATCCAGAATTAATTTATTCCCGGAAAAACTGAGGCATATTTTTTGCATGCATTCATACATATATCCACCCGCTTTATAGCGATTTGTTTGCTTCTGTTAAAGCGTCGCACGCAGCTCGAGTCGAGTCGAGTCGAGTGTTTGTTCGCTTCGTTAGAATTCTAAATTGTTTCATAACAGGGGAAAGTTCGGGGAGGTGAGGTGAGGCGAACATTTCCTGGTAATCGGTTGTGATGATGTTGGATGTTGGAATTCGGAATTTGAGCAAATTATTGCAATTGACTTCATTTTCATAATTTTACACAAATAAGTTTTTTTATGACCCAATTATGTTGACTTCCGCTTTTCGGACGCCGCCATAACAACACAACAACAATAACAACAACAGCTACAACAACAACAAAAAGCCACAGCCTACTTTAATGACGTTGCTGTCGATGAGGCAAAAGCAGCAGCACTTATTCCTTTTCCATTTTTTTTTGGATATTTTCTCACCTGCCCCTGCAGCGTGGCAAATTGTTTGTGACGTGCATTATGCCAACCGCCACAGAAAACAGCAATAAAGCCATATCGCGTATACGCCACAGTGGTTGAAATGCTCACAGAGACGACGTCAACGACAATTTGCCTATTGCACTGCAAACACTGAGAGAAAAAATGACTGCAATAAAAATTATGGGTTTTTGAATACATCGATCTTATATTAAAATCAAAAAAACAGAAATTGGCTGAACTTGAATCCTTACAAAATTTGTATTTATGTGGATTTAATTTGAACATAATTTTATGTTTAGGAGTACTTTTATTTGTGCTAATAAGTTTTGGCTTAGAGAGAAAACATGAATTCATTTTAGTATATTTTCTTTCTGTGAGTTGGTCGAGTTTTTGGTTAAGCGAATAAAAAGGAATTCTAATTCTTCAGAATCTTTCTGGGCTCAAAAAATTCTTATCCAATCTAGAACCACTCTAAAAATTTGGTCTAGATTTAGCCAGTTATATTGTGCATTAAATTTTAACATATTTTTCATCATCAGTCAAGAACTTTTTCTTCATTTCAGTATGTTTTCTTTTTGTGTACTGAGCTGGTTGAGTTTTTGACTAAGATTTAACAAAAATCCTCAGAATCTTTCTAGATTCGAATCTAGAACATCTCTAGAATTTTAAGCTTGATTTAGACATTTATATTTCGCGTTCAATTTTATCTTAATTTCATCATGAATCAAGAACTTTCGCTTCATTTCAGTACGATTTTTTTTCTGTGTACTGAGTTGGTCTGAGTTTTTGGCTGGCTGAATGCTTTGAATGTTTTCAGCCTGGCGCCAGGCGTGAATTTGCTCCATGGCAAATTTTTCTCTGGTCGTCGCCGTTTTTTAAGTGGCCCGTGCGCGACGGCAATAACGAGCTAACCGAGCAACAACAACAACAACAACAACGATTACAACGGAGACCGTTTGCTGGTAAATGAGAGTAAATGCAATAATTGCAATGTTTATAACATTAGCGAGTCCACCGACGCGCAATGCGATGCGATGCGACGCCAAAGCGTCGTGCAACCAGGCAACAAACGTGCAACAAACGTGCAACAAACGTGCAACAACCGAGCAAGCAAGCAACCAATCAAGCCACAATTCTCATTATCCATTTTGCATACTCGTATGCAGCACTTCTGAAAGCAGTTCTCACTCAATTGGGGGCGCCAAGAAAACCATAATGGAGTGCAAATGGCAACCAAAACACAGATAGATAACATACTCGTAAAATACTTGTTTTCTATATATGTATTTGTATTTCTGTGTACCACAACTTGGCAATTAGACACTTTAGCCATTAAGCCTTTAAACTGCTATTTAACTGTGAACAAGAGAGAGAAAAACAACCCTAATACAAAACATCAACCCCAACCCTCGCTTTGCAATGGAGAAATTGAGGGCTTTTAATTGTAATTGCAATTGCAATTGCAATTGCTTCTCCGTGTTGAGTTGTGTTTAACCAATTGGCGAATGTTTCTCATTCCATTCGAAGCGCTTTTTTATTGCGTTTTTTCTGTTGAATTGCGAATTAAATGCATGGCTTGATACTTCCTATTTAGTTAATTGTTTTAAATCTTACCTAGATATCGGTAACTTACTGTTAAAGTAGATGCTTAGTCTTTTTAGTATTTTACAAATATTAGGAATGAAAGTAAAGTGAATTCTGGTTGTGCTAAAAGTAAAATATGAACATGGAAGTTCCAATAAATTTAATTAATAATTTGAATGGACAAAAATAATATGAATTGAATTAACACATCCTTTTAAAACTTTCTATTTAATTAATTGTTTTAAATATAACGTACATTTCGATAAATCACTGCAGATTTGTTTGATTCAAAATATTGAAATTTGTATAAGCTAAAATGTATCATATTGTATCAAATAACGAACTAATAGAACTTTAAATAAAACAAGTGAAATATTACAATTAATTTTAAAATGAATGAAATAAATTAAGGGAAAACTAGATACTCATGTATTATTCCTAAATAATCTTTATACGATTGAACTTCGAAAAAATTACTTATAATGTTGTATTGAGTTATCAAATCGAAATTATGTGAAAACTATAAAAAATAATACTATAAATAACACTAGTTTTAAATAAAAATATCTGGTAAATTTGTTGGTGAAAGATAGTTTTTGACCCATTGTAAGACTATGAGAGATAGAAACATATTTTTTCCAACATTACTTGTTTGCACGCAGATTAAGTTTGTTTCAAATTTTAACCACGCCCACTTCCACCTCCGAAAATCGACAAAAATCGAATTACAAGTGTTATTTTAAAGCTGGAATTTTTGTACAGAAAATTAACTAGTATTCATGATTACTGAAAATTTGATAGCGATTTGATTATAATTTTTAGAGTTATTTAAGAAATAACGCTCTCTGCAATCGGATTCTAGTTGCTTAAGCTGACAATTTGGTATATTCTGACCTTAATGGTATATTTTAAACTTAGTACTTCGACGATATACCAAATATGACCTTCGGTATATTTTATTATTATTGCTGTATATCATTTGGTATATTTTATGAATAACTCCGTACTGTTTTGATTTTATTCAAAAGTAGATAAGATAATAGCGGTAAGCTTAAAGTCGAGTACACTCGACTGCAGGCTTCTTACTTGTTTAAGAATATCTCCGCACTGTTTTGATTTTATTCAAAAGTAGTCGAGTGTACTCGACTTTAAGATAGCCGCTATTATCTTAAAGTCGAGCACACTCGACTGCAGGCTTTTTACTTGTTTAAAATTGTAATTTAGTATACAAAACTTACTCAAATTATTGAATTTCCTGCTTAAAATTTATGAAACTTAAATTCTACGAAAACTAAAATATTTGAATTGAAAGTAAAGCAAACAAAAATGTCGATGATTTCTTAATTAAGTAAAACTCTTTGTTATCATAATAAAATGCGGAATTCCTTAGTTGTTAATTAATTAATTACTATTTGAACAGTTGGCAGTTGTGTTTATGTTTAAGCCGTTGTTGCGTGGCAGGCAAGCAATAACCTTTTGGCAACATCAAAGCATGCAACATTCGGTGTCTACATTGTGTTTGCCTTATGCGGCAAGTCGGCAACTAAATTCAGCAAATTTGGTTGTATACTCGTAGCATGATGATGAAGCCGTAGTCGTGGCAAAATATCGAAGTGCCTAAAGCTATAATAATACTTACTTAGAAAGGAAATGAATTAAAGTGTTGCTTCTAACGGCATTTGGGACTAAGACTTATTTCTACTTAGGTGAAGAGTTGAGACAACTCTTCGTCTCTCTCTCTCTCTGTCTCTTCTCATTCTTTGTGTGTTAGCATCATAATTTGCATTAATTAATTTGTTGGCTCATTCATTCAGTCAAACATTTGTTCATTCATTAAGCGGCTTTACGCAGAGAGAGTTTTTCATTCCAGAATCCAACCGAGAGAGAGATTGTTGTTGCTTCCTCTGCTCTGTTGCTGTTGCTGTGTAGGAGGAAACATTTCCCTTTTAAGCTTAATTAAGTTGGTCACTTGGCTGAGGCGCTGACGTTGAGTGGGTGACGATAACAAAGACGACGCTGATGATGGCGTTAATAATGACGATAATGCCAAAGCTCATCATGAAGTTGGCTCTGAATGGCAAACGAAATGTTGCGGGGGCAACGTGGCAGGTGGCACAGTGGAACACAGAGCGTAGAGAGGGGCACAGTGGGGCAATGCGTCGACGTCGACGTCTGCTTCTGCATGGGCGAGGAAGTGAATTTCGCTGCGAACGTGACGGAAATTGAATTTCCGTTTCTTGGGATGACACTGCCGCCAACGTTGGAGCCTCGACTCTGACTCCATGGCTTTGCCAATTGTTGTTCTTCTGCATGTTGTTGCTGTTGTTGTTGTTGCTTCGCTGTTAAGTAGGCGAGTGACGCATGCGCAACGTGAAGCGAGGCGACGCCAACGCAAAAGCGGAACTTGCTGGGCAACAACTGTCGACTGGGTCACTTCTCAATAGTACTATAATAGTGTGCTATGTACATGGAATACCATTAAATAATTCCAATTATAATTATGAACTACCTACAACAGTTCCGTTCCATTCCGTTCCATTCCGTTTCGTCTGGTTTCGATTATAATTGCCGCTTTAAGACCGCTGAAAAAGGGAGTGTAAAATTAAGGTGTGCCTGGAATAGTTACCTAAACTTGTTATACATAGATCGATATATGGTAGATATAAGTTACATATGTAGTTTAAAATTAGCATCAAGCAACCCTTTAATACTGATATTTTTGAATAGGATTAACAAGTCTAGTTGTCAGTTCTTTTATTAATTTTTGGAATAATTAACTTAAATGACGAATCAAATTTGATTTTATCCTTAAAATTTATATGATTTTGGAATATGACATTTTTGTTTTCCTGTTAGATTTTATATAATATTCTTGTATGACCTAGAAACTTAAGCTTTAATTTCATTTCTCTACAATTTTGGTATAATAGTTTTGAAATGCAATATGTTTATTAATATACAAAAAAAGGAATAATTAATAATTATAATAATAATGTAAATAAAAAATGAGATGTAAAACTGTTTCTAAAATTTGGCATAGAATTCTTAGCCAAATTTGATCCCAAAAATTCGCTAAGAATTCGTTTCATTTCATTTCATTCATTTAATTCTATTCGTTTTAAATGATTTCTGCAAATTAATGAGTTATCGAGTGATATACTCTTAGTAAAAGTCGAGATCGTTATAGATAGATAGTTATTCCACATATTATATTATGATATTTTACATGCATTAGCCTCAAGAACGAATGAAAATTTGTAAGGCTTTTTACGATACTTCTTTAATAGACGATCAGCGCGAAAGAACTGTAGAATTTTATGGCACTAACAAAATGAATCACAAAGGCTTGAAATTCCCATATGTATTTCCTGCCTAAGGAATCCATGTTATTTGACTCATAAATTCTTAAGCCTTGCGAATACCTTTGTTTATTAGTCATTAGAGAAACCTCTAAATATTTTATAGGTGTACATTTAATTTAATTTTTAAGCCGCCTAAAAAGTTATTTCTGTGTGGGAATCTATTACAAGTGCATGTGAAGTTTTATTGTGGTCTTTAAGATCTGTGGAGGATATTCAATAATCATGAGTATGAGTATGAGTCTGTCTCCTCAGGCAGACAACTGAAAAATATTTACAGGCATTCACATTCCACCAAATTGTCGGCGGCCTTTTAAATTTTTGCGCAGTTTCACGAGACTTTACAACAATAACAAATACAACAACAACAACAACAACAACAAGTTGAGTAAGTAAAAACAACTAAAGCGAAAGGCCATGGCAATGCCGTGGGGTCATCATCAATGGGGTCTACGATGGTCTGAAGCTCGCTTTGGTAGCTGTATAACATACTGGCTGGGAACTGGGAACAGCGATTGAGACTGGAATTGGAAGTGGGAGCTGTGCAACTGCAACTGGGCGGAAAGTTGGGTTGAGAGCGAAACGCTGCAGGCGCTTTCAGCAATTGCCATTGCACTTGTCTGCTGCTCAATGGCACAATGGTACGTTTTGGGATGGTACATTATGGAATGGTACATTATGGAATGGTACATTATGGAATGGTACATTATGGAAGGAACAGTGACCAAAAGACGTGGCTTCTTAATGGTACACTTAATAATTATGCGATAATATAGTGAATGAAATGGTACACAATGCAGCGCTAAAGTGTTTTAAAGACATGGAACATTAAGAGATGATTACAGTGATTGAAAGACGCGCATTAATGCGACATTACTTCGTTATGAAAGGGTACACTATAAGATAGAACGTTGTTTTTAATTTCTAATAATGGGAGGCTACAGTGAGTAAAAGACTTGGCTCCATAATGCGACACTACTTCGTTGTGGAATGGTACAATATAAGGTGGAACTTTGCTTCCTACTAGCACGATTGTTCTTCAAGTTCTTACAATGTGGAAGATGTCGATCAATAATGAAATGATGCATTATAAAATTGTGCACTCTGAGATGCGAACATTTTGCTGCTTAATGGTACCAAAGTTACATAATACGAACGCGTATTGTAGAATGGTACACGATGGTTAGCCGTTAAAAGTCGTTGCTTATAAATGGTACAAAAGTTGAACATGCGATTGTGCATTATGGAATGGTACACTGCAGTGCAATATTACAGGTATTTGTTATGTTACACTACAATGGTACACAATTCAGAGCCAGAATATTTAAGAGATGTTTCTTTGTAATAATTACATTATGGAATGGTACACTAAGAAATGGTACAGTGTGAAAGGCGTTGCTTTATAATAGCGGAAAGATTTCTTATGGAATGGTACAACAAGGAATGGTACACTTTAAGATTGGTGTGTGAAGACATTGCTTCTCATTGTTACATATCGGATTTTGAAATGGGACACTATGGAAGGGTGCAGTGAGTGAAAGAAGTTACTTCTTAATATTAAAATTGTTAATGTTGTGATTTTACATTAAGAAATGGTACACAATAAAGCGCAGTGGATATGTTGGCTATACAATATTCAATAATAAAGTGCTTCTAAATGACGCAAAGGTTCGTTGTGGAATGGTAAAACAAAGAATTGTACACCTTAAGATTGGTACAGTGTGAAGACATTGCTTCTCATTGTTACATTACGGAATGGTACACTATGAAATGGTACCGTGTGTGAAAGACGTTGCAGATGTACCAAAGCAATGTGAAGAAGCAAACAGCAGCAGCAAATGTGAAGGGGAAACGGAATTTAAAATTTGCACATGTGCACGTACATATGTGCATAAGTCTCTCAGTGTGTGTGTGTGTGTGTGAGAGAGAGGAAACAGCAGCAGCAGACGCTGAAAAGTGGCGATAAAAGACGAACACAGAAAGAAGAACTTACATAGCTGGCAATATGAACGTCCGTTTCTCTTAACTCATTTTTATTTTGTTTTGCTTGTTGTTCTTGCTTCTGCTGCTGTTATTGCTGTTGTTGTTGTTGTTATTCTTGCACGTTTGCCGCTTTGACTGTTGACTGTCCTCCTCCCCCTTCTTGCTTCTCTTTCGCAAGTCTTCAGCAGCGACTCCTCCGCCAGCGCTTCACCTTGGCTTCTTGCTGTTTATTGTTGTTGTTCTTGTTGCGGTGGCTCTGCCACTTTCAGCAAAAATCCAACCGAAACAATAATAACAACAACAGCAGAAGCAGCAGCAGTGGCAAAAGCAACAGCAACTACAACAACAATAACAACAACTGACAGCGTCGTGATGTTTTATGGACTTTGGACTCGCGTTTTTTTTCCAAGCCCCAAAAAGGCAAAAATTAAACGACGATGGAGCTGCATGAAAAATGGAAACAAGAAACAGCCACGACAACAACAACAGCAACAGCAACAGTGTAAGCAACACCAACAACAGCAACAACAACAACAAGTAGGTAAAGCATTCACATGCAACGTTGAAACAGAAACAGTTCCGTAAAGCTGAAAAACAAAAATGCAAACAAGTCAGAGAGAAAAAAGCAAAACAAAAACATAGCGAAAACCATAACAATAACAAAAAACAAAAACAGACTTGAGCTGCGTATGTATGTGTGTGTGTGTGTGTGTGTGTATATGAGGAGATAGAGCAACAGCAAAACCGCAAAAATAGCAACAACAACAAAAATAATAACAACAACAACAAAGGCAACAACAACCTCAAAGCGATTACATTTAAAGATAACGGAAATTTGTATGTAGCAACAAAACCTCAACTAAATTTTACCACTTGAAAGAAGAAGAGAATCGTGGAGTGGTTGAAAACGCAGAGCAGGAAAGGAAAGGAAAAGCATAAGAGGATAATATTTACGTGCATAGATAAGTTCAGTCTTTGCTATTTATGTGGTATTTATTTAATATTAGATTAGCCTCAAATTCCTAAATATTATGTTCAAATATGTAAAATTTCCATATGTTTATTATTCTAAGAATTGGAAACAAATATTGGTTATCTAAGTGTAATATTTCAATATGTGATATTATAACTTGATTGAATAAAATAATAAATATATTTCGTATATCTTAGACTTCAATTTTACACAAAATCTGTTAAGACAATGAAATAAATAAAATATGTGTTTTTTTTGTAGGTTTATTATAGTTTAAAATTGATTGCTTCTTATGTGAATTCTTGAACTTTTACATCTTCTTTAAAAAAACTCTTTATAATTGGGTCTGAGTTTAAAAAATTAAGTTTTTTATACTCATTAAATGTTATACTATATTAATATACCAAATATAACTTACAGTTACAGTTAACATTTGCGGTATATTAATTTGGTATATCTTCAGAATAATACCGCACTGTTTTGCTTCTATTCAAAATGGGTGTCGGGTATCTCGCAGTCGAGCACACTCTACTGTAGCTTTCTTACTTTTTCTTAGTTCATAGGATCTAAATTATAGTGCTGATCTATAGACTAACTAATTTTTAAAACTACTTTTCCTGTTATAATTTTATTTCAATATAATCTTAACACTATAATCAGTAAAATTTACTTCAAGTTTTTTAGATTTTCCAGAGCTAATGTTGAAAATGAAATAAAAATCAATTTCCCTTCATTAAAAATTAACTAAATTGTTGTTTTCGAAAGTATGAAATTAAATAGTAAAAATGAATCTCAAGTATTCACTCGATTTCCAAAACTATTTTATTTTCTTTTTTTCTTATATTTTCTATGTTTTTCTCTATTTTCTTTTCTTTTATTTTCTATTTTTTTCTAAATTAAATTAAATAAAATAATAAGATGAAAACTCAACTATTCACTCGATTTCCAAAATTATTTCATTTTCTCCCCCACTTTATTTGAAATATATATTTTGGCAGTAAAGTATTTGAAAACATTGCAGTGATATTTGCACATCCCTCTTCGATGACAGGCTAGTATTTCATTCCTTTCACTGTAATTGCCTCGTGTGCTGGCATTCAAAGCGCTTACCTCGCAAATATTTACCGAACATTTTGATTTGTGATTTGTCGTTTGCCGTTTGTCGATGCTGTTCGATAGTCGCTTGGCTTTTACATTTGCCATTCACAAGCAATTACTAACACACAATTGCTTTTGGTGACCTCCTCTCTCTCTCTCTCAGCCATGTTTGATTACCTCATTTTCTGGGCCAACATCACCCAAACACCCCAAAAAGAATTTCGTGATGTTAGCAGTAACATTACTGGCTGCAAAGTCAATCCGAGCAAGTGCAGTCGACGCATTGACTGCCGTCCCGCAGTGCGTATGAGTAATAACTGCAGAAGGATGCATTACTGCGAAAAGGGGGAAAGAGAAGCAGCAGCTGTCAGCCAGTAAATGTTGCCATCGCCAACGCCAAAGTCCGATGTCTGATGTCTAAACGGCACTCGGCGAATCTTTATTGTCGTTTGGGGGTCTCTGGCGTCATTTGTTTCTTTTGGAGAACACGCAAAGTAAATAGTAACATGTGCATTACTTGGCATTCATCTTTGGCCTGCCAGAGAGAGAAGAGTTTCCCTACTCCAAACTACATATAGAGTACATGGCTGGTGCTCTACATTTAACGAGAATAATTGCAGCGCCAGTGTGGCGCTGTTGCACTTAACCCCCTCTCTTCTCTTTGGAAGAAGTCTTTGAATGTCTTTGATGAAATATTGAAATTGTTCAACTGATGCTGGGGTCCAGCCAAACGGACATGCACTGCATAAACTTCAAAAACACACACACACACACACACTTGCATAAATCTCAGTCTAGTTGAAGTTATCACGTGATGTCGACTGAAACTGAAAATGGAACTGAACTCAACTGAAAATGGTCGAAAATGTTGGCGTCAAGTGCCTCGTTATAAATTGCCCAATTTAAGAGCAAAGGAAATACATTTTTACTCTAAATAAATAATGACTGAAACAAGTCAAGGAAAAGTGCTTCGTCGCTTCGAACTCTCTGACTCCAATTGGTTTGCCAATTGGCCGACAGTAATCCAGACAGACTGCAATAAATGTCCAGACAGCCAAAGCTAAAACCCAAAACCGAACCAGAAGCTGATGTCGACCTCGCTTTAGAGGCCGAGACTTGTCCACAAGCATTCCATCCTGGACCCTTTCGCTTTGCTTTCATCTCCAAATGGGAAGCAGAGCACAAAGTTACATCGTCGAGTAGTTATATTTATTTGTATGTTGAGTGAAACAAGAGCAACCCAGTTTTGTGTCCAAAATGCTTAAGCTGAAATATTGAAAATAGTGTGAGACCTCCTTGTACTTTCTTCAACTATTCACTTTTATGTTTAAACCAATTACACATTAAGTAGAATTTTAAAAGAAAAACTCGAAGGCTAATCTGCTCTGTCTATATCGTTGCTTAGATTATTGTAGTTTATAGTAGATAAATAGACTTTAAAGTGACAATAGTTTGAGCTTTATTTAAGCAAGCTAAATGAAAACTTCATAAATGGATTTAAATGTACCTACATGCATAAATTAAAATGCCTAAGTGCGTCTATTCTTATGACAAAGAAAAATTCACTTTACTTTGAGGAGCTTTAGGAAAATGTTTGAAAATTACGATTTTGTTAAATTTTTTGTTTGCCATATAACACATATCATATGTTTTATTTATAGATGAACTCTGTAAATGTAAGCCATTCTTTTATGTTAAGTCAATCCCTATTTAAACTTGGCACAAACCATACAAAGTGGTAACAATATACTCGAATATTTGTATAATCACTTGAATATTATAATTAAAGTAACATTAAGTATCAAATGTTTTTACATATCAACTTATTTTTTAATCATCATTGAATTAATAAATTTTAAACTCATTTTAATGCCCAATTACACGTTCGAGTTTCCCAAAAAATTATAAATTTTTTTATGTTCAACAGTTCATATTTTAATTTTTATTTATTTATCGAAATCTGTAGAGCTTTTCCTTAACTTTGTTTAAGTTTTCGTTCAAGCATTAGGGTTCCTCAAAATGAAATTCAACTTTAGTGGAAGTTTGTGCATAATCCATAACTAAAGTAAATAATATATAATTGTAGAGCTGTAATTCTTGATAAATATTGGGAAATTTTATGTCAAATAAACGTAGATTTAAATGTGAAATATTTGAAAAACAATTACTAAATATAATTAGTTCCAAATTATTAAATTCTACATTTGACTTCCATTTTTAGAAAACCAATTTAAGTGAATTTCATTATAGGTCGATCATTAATGTTAATTGCATATCTTATGCGTGGTCACAATACGAGTATTTCACAAGAGTTCCAATAGTTCATTATGATGATGTTGTTACCGCAATTTCCTAGCCAAAACGGGTCAACTTTCAGTTAACTGTTTTGCATTTCATTGGACAACCGCCGCAAGCAATTAAAGGCGGACAAACTGAGGGGGAGAGAAATGAGGTTCAAATGAGTTGACAAATCGAAATGGATTTAAAGACAAAACGCATTTAGATTGCGGTTGTCCACGAATTATTTGATTTGTGGTCACATCGGTCACTCAACGCAACGCAATCCAAAGCAAAGCAAAAGCATTTCCATGGCGCCCACCACACACAAAGAAAAATCTCCAACTCCGTCGGTCGCTGCCCCAAACCATGCGGCAGCTGCTGCTGTTGCCTCTTGTTGCTGCTGCTGCTGATTCATCACGCATCAAAAGAGAAACTCCACAGCAACACAGCAGAGAGCAGCCAACGAGAATAATGAAATTAATTTGAGCTCTGGCCACAGAGACAGAGCAACAGCCAAGCTTCCCCCTCTGCCTCTCTCTCTCTCTCTCTCTTTGTCCCTCTGCGATGTGGTCGCATCTTGCGGAGGCATTCCACAGTTCCAGCGACGACTTCCATGGTCTGTTGCCTGCCTGTTGTTAATGTTATTGCTGCTGCCGTTGTTGCTGCTGTTGTTGTTGTTGTTGTGGCAGGTCGCAAATTTCAGACACACAGCACATTGCCAGACAGTGACTCCGACTTCGTCTTCGACTTCTTCTTCGACTTTGACTGCGACTGCGACTCCATCTCCGATTCCGTCTCCGACAGCGACTCTGTCTAAGAATCAGACTTGGTTTATGTCTCTCTGCGACTCTGCAGCTGGGGATCACGGCGTGGCAGGTGCACCTCAGGCTCCAAACTCTCCAACTGTGCAACGCTGCCGGCATCAGCAAAACGCATCGCTGCACAACTTGCACAGCTGAAAATTTCTTTCGCTATTGTCGGTGTTTGTTTCTCCAGTTGTTGTTGCTGCTGCTGGGCGCACTTAATGCGCCGTTACTTTCGTCTGCCGCCGGTCATTGATTGGAGCTTCAGAAATGATAGCTGCACCACTTGAGCGAATACTTGATATGCCGCCAGCAAAAGACTATAAGATTACTTTAAGAATAATCAACCTCAAACTTAAACTCAAAGAAACCAAATTGAAAATAAAGAAAATCAAGAACTCTCCATTAACAGTCAAAGCCAAAAAGCCAAAAACACTCGGGCTGAGGTAAATCGAACTCTCTTGAAACCCAAGCAAAATAGTTGAAGGCGAGTTCAAGTGCCTCAACACGAATCGCGAATTCTGCGAAAATTAAAACTGCGGTTGCATTAAGTACCACACAAAATAAAAACCTCATTGAAGATGCTTTGCATTCACTTCATTGCACGCATTTAATTGAGAATATAATGTTCTATTCTGATTGCCAAGAGTCGCATTCATTCGTCTTTTCTACGGACAGTTTTGCCATTAAAGATATGAATTATACCATGAAGTTATGTCCATTTTAATATACTGCATTGCATAATTCCCATTTTATTTAGTTTCGATAGAAATATTTAATGGTTAAATACAAAATTCTCGACAAGAGACAGATGAGTCTTTCCGAAGTGTCGTGGAAAACTCTCCTTAAAGTGTTGTGGAAGACTCTACTGGAAGAGTCGTAGAAGATTCTCCTGGATGAGTCGTGGAAGACTTTCCTGGAAAAGTCACGGAAGACTCTTCAAAAACAGTTGTGGAAGAGTCTTTGGGAAGTCGCAGAATAGATTTCTGAAAGGTTCACGGAAGAGTCTTCGGGAAGTGTCACTGAAGAGTCTTTTGGAAGTATCGTAGAAAAAAATTATCCAATATTCACATGATAAATGTATTATAGCAAAATACCTTCAATACAGTATGTATATTCAAGAACTTACCGAAATACATATATTCAAAATTGCAATCTATACATTTAACTTAGTTTCTTTAGAAAATCCTCATAATTTAATAAATATTCACAAAACCAAAACAAACCTTTAATAGAGTAATAAATTTTTCCTATTTATTCTATATACATATGTATATATTTCCAATTTACATTAATAATATATTATTTCTATATACTGCCAACTGAGGGGAAGAGAAATGAGGTTCAAATGAGTTAACAAATCGAAATGGATAAAATAATAATAATAATTTTCCATTTTTCAGCATTTCGTTACACTTATGTGAATAATTCAATAGTACAAATTAACATCATTCATACCCTGAAATATATTCAAAATTCGTGTCAGTAAACTGACCTTTTTATAAGACACAAAGCGCTTCACACGCACTTTCCAATGAGCGGCATAAATATTGCGTATACGCCGCGTGTATTCCAATGGAAATTGCTCGTAAAATGTGTGTATTGCAATTTGTGCAAAATTTCAAATCGACACATTTGAAATGCAACAGCCGAAAGCGGCAAACGACGGAAAAACAGCAACAGCAACAGCAAAATGCAACAGCAATCAACAGAGAGCAAGAAAAATATGCCTCCAATCACACAGAAACACACACACATACACACATACACTCTCATATACGAGGCTACACATAGCCAAAAAGCGGGTCAGTGTTGAGCGCCAAGGCCGAACCTTGCCAGCCAGCCAGCCAGCCAAAGTAGGGCGTCAGGGCGGCTGCTTGGCCCGAGGTAGGCGTGGTCTGCCCCCCTTTTGCAGTCGAGGCGACTCTCGACTGTCGACTGTCGACTAACCCAAAAACCCCTCCGAAAACTCAAACCCAAATCTAAAACTTAATTCGCGTCGGCTGCGACGACGACGACGACTGCCAGAGAAGTGAGAAGTGAGCCGAATGTGCGAGGGGTGGCGAACTGGTTACAGGTTGGGCAGCTCGACGTCGTCGTCGTCGTCGCCTCGTTTTGTAGGCACGTTCGCTGCCTGCACGTTGTTGTTGTTGCTGCTGCTGTTGCAGCTGCGACTACGAATACGACTACGAATTGTTGTTGTAGTAGTATGTGTAGACGTAAACGTAACGTAAATGCAAACGTGGCGCCAGCCTAACAAGAACTCAAAGTACAATCACTTTGACAATGCGTTCGCAATGATCAAGAAGTCAAAGTAATTAAATACTCTATAATAATAATTGACTTTACATTTAACATTTACATTTTCGGACTTATTTATATGTGATATATGGATGGACAAATGTTGCCTAAAAGCCCATACCAAAGGACTTAGAGTATCGAAAATCGGAATGAAAGATACTTAGGGCTCCTTTTAATCATTTATGGAAATAATATTTTCTATACGTCCCCATTTTAATTTGGGCATTAAAGGGTTAACAAGTCTTCACCTAATTAACTTACTTAATCTAAATTTTCTTATAGGCATAAGGAGTATAATTTTGATACTTTTTGGTATATTTTAGTATTTTTCGGTATATTGTTTTAGTATATTTTTTAACAACCTAGTGAATGTAGAATATCCATATAGCAAAAAAAAGCTTTCGGTATATTTTTTGCATTTTTCAGTATATTGTAAGCATAATACCACACTGTTTATTTCTATTTGTGTATTTTGCACTTTTTATATCATTGGATTAGTATATCGATACATTTCGTATATTTCAGTATTTTTTGGTATATTGATTTGGTATATTTCAACAATAATTTCTGAATGAATGAATGCATAAAATATATCTCTTGGTATATCTTAGTATTTTCGGTATTTTGATTTGGTATATTTAAGCAATAATTTAACGATTGTAGTAGAACATCGATATACTAAACATAGCGTTCGGTATATTTAAGTATTTTTAATATATATTAAATGGTAATTGTTTATTTTGCACTTTTGCACATCTTTGCTTTTAATGGTCATTTAATGACATTTTATATTTTCTGCTTCATAAAGTGAACAATTTAATTTGTCTATTCTCAAAATACACAGTTCAAAGTGCAACTAGTTAAACTGCAATCAATATACAACCGCCTCATTATGTTTTATTGCTTAATTATGCAAATGCAGTTGGCTAATTAAAATAATATTGTAGATAGGAAGTGATAACTTTACGGCAAGTGATTTATGTTGATTTAGATTTAGATATCCACATTGTTTTCCTTTATTTATGACTTTTTTTAATACCTTTTTCTATTTTCATGCAATTATTTTGCGTTATTATTTTTGTTGCTATTATTTTAAAGTGAAATGTCTCTCTTGTTTGATTTATTGTTATGCACATTTAGCTAAAATAATAAATAGCATATGTAATTTAATTGTGCATTTAATCATTAAAGCTATTTTATTTGAGTTATCTAAATTAAATTTCATAGAAATTCTTGATTTAGTCTTCCAAAAATAAATGCAATATTTGTTGTTAAGGCTTTAGTAAACATTTCTATTATAGAATTAATATTCTAGACAAAGTTGAAATTTTTTAATTAAATTCAATAAAGAAAATATAAATATAATTTCTTTAAAAAATTTTATATTTTATGGTTGAAAAGGTATTTAGTATTTTTTTTTTTTAATGTGATTTATTTTTGTTTTTATTTTCAAGTTAAATTTGTTTGTATTTCATATTAAACAAACTTATCCAAATATATTCTCTAATTAATTAAATATTTTATGATTAACGAAGTATTTTAATATTTTATGAGCACATGATTTTTCCTTTTTTTCATTCTCAATTTTTGAATTTGATATTAAGCAAATTAATCTAAATATTATATTTAATGAATTTCATATTTTACGATCTTAAAAGTATTTTAATATTTTCTTGAGAACATGATTAAATTTTTTTAATTAATTTTCAAATTTGAATTTTTTATAAAAAAATATATTATTTCGTTAATTTAACATTTTTCGATCTAAAAATTACAAATTCTTACGAAAATAATTCTTTTTATTTTCAGTTAAATTGTACAATTTAGTATAAAACTAACTAATCTAAATATTTTTCATAAAACATTTTAACATTTTCTTGAGAGGATGATTCATTTTTGTTGATATTTTGTCATAGTATCATGTTTTAATTTTATTTGATAGTTTTATTCTGAATAGAGCAGCAAATATTCGTTGCATTTTGCATTGTTTTTGCTATTGCGTTGCAATTGAAACGCCGAGTTGCACGTAGTACGAGCAAAACGCGACGTTGAAGTCGACGTCGACGTCGACAGCAAAACCGACGATGAGGGCGAAGGCAACTCGTGAAGAGAGCGTGGAAGGTGGACGTGTGGAATGGGAAGTGCAGCTGTGGTAGTAGATCATGGCCTGTCCCCTGCTAAACTGGGGCACTTCGGGGCACTTGCACCGAGCTGGCCCTGTGGACGATGGCCACCGAGAGTAGAGAGTAGAGAGACTACGGAGACTACAGAGACTAGCGACTTGTGGATGCCGCGTGGAACTGGAAACTAGGACTCGGAATCATTTGATATTTATCGTTAACCCAGTTAGCTGCCATCTCCGAGGGCGCAGTCAGCCAGCTGTCGAGGTGTGCCCCACTGCGATGATGATGATGATGATGATGTTGATGATGTGTCGCACCTTGCTTTTTCAGTCCTTGACTGCTGTGCAAAGTGCATAATTAGTGTAAGGTAAATAAATAGTTCCCGCAGAGTGCAGAAGAGTGCCAAATATTCCACGGAGTCTTATTAATAATGCAAACTGCATTTAAAAATCGATTTCACATCAACACCAATTATAAAGTTATTAACTTGCCCAAAACCACAAAATAAAAAAAACGAACGAACGAAACTAAAACCTAAGCAGCTGCTGAACTTCCCAACAACAAACAAGGCAAACAACAAAAGTAAGGGAAACTTTATCCTTGAGCTGAGGAAAAAAAAATGGAATATTTCAGGGACATTTGTAGAACAATAAAAAACCGCCCGAAATATTGTAAATGCACTTGAATTTCTATTTGATTTTCCCAAGTTTTCGAGACACATTTTCGCCCCAAATTCATTTAAAGTCTTGGGGTTGTTGTTCGTATTGGATTTACATTATTCTTCGAGTTTCGGGGATCTGGACAACAACTTCAAATTTGTGTTGCTGTTACTGCTTCCGTTTCTCTTTCAGTTACAGCTACAGCTACAGCTACAGCTACAGCTACAGTTGTGTTATTTTCCAAACTCCAACTCTAAGTTGAACTTTCAGTTAGCTCACTTTGTTGTGGTTGTTATCATAAATGGAAAATGCCCGGCAGGGGCTCGTTAACCCTTTCAGGCGAACAGCGAAAATACATTAAAAACAAGTGAGCGCAATTGTTTGTGAACAAGTAGGAGACTATAAAATACTCTATGTGCATTAATCAAATTATTGAAAAAGCACAAAAGTAATAATTAAATCAAAATAAACAAACACAATAACAGGCTTCATAATAATTCCTGATAATAAATATGAACTAAATTAGCATTATTATAAATTATTAAAGATATGAAGTACTACAAGTTATTCTGCAATAAAATGTGTACAAATTTCCAAAGGCATAAACAAACAAAATAATAAGAAATACAAGTAAAGAGATACTTCTAATGATTCCAAATATAAAGTTTAAGTATTTGAAATTATTTCTGTAAAATATATAATAAATAATAATAAAGCTACATCAAATTATTTTGATTCTCAAAATAGATATTGCATCATTTTGAATTGAATGTTAAAAATGTTAAATCGGTATAACTAATAATTCTTATTATTAATTAGAATTTAATATACGAGTATAAGCTTATTGTCACACAGATAAATTTTTCAGTTTAGTAATTCTTGTAAAAATTGATGAGATTAGCTAATGAATAAAATCAAGCAAAAATATTTAAATTATTGTTTCAAAAATGGTCAGGAATTGGGTTCTTCGAATAGCTAATAATGTTCAAAAATAACGAGGACAAAAAATCATTAGTATTTTTAACTGCTAAGCTAGTCAGTTATTTTATTAGTTTATTTTTTCGTAAAATAAGAAATATAGTTAAATATTAATAATATCAAACAATTTATGGACTTTAAATAAAAAATTTGTATCGCTAATATTATGAATTCTGACAATATTGTCACTAATACATCAAGTAAAGAGTTGTTAAAATGAAGTTAATCTCTGTTAATTATCTTTTCCTTATTGGGTTTATTGTTTGAAGTAACAATTTAATGCAATTTTCTTTTATATTAGATTAAATTCATTTATTGAATTTATAATTTAAATAAAGAAAATTATGAATGTAAAGGATAAAGTATTCAAAAACTAAATTTACCATTGTCGACTGGTTAAACATGTAAAATTGAAATATCGCAATCGTACTAATATACAAAATTGTTCTTCTTTTCATTTTCTTATCATTTTGGGATTATTATTTTTAAATGTATGGATTAGTGTTGAATCGATGATTATCGCAGACAGATAGTTAAGTTTAATATTCTATTTTTATTGAAAGTAATAAAGAGTAATAATGAAATTAATCCATTTTGATTCTCTTATCATTTTGAGATTATAATTTGAAGTTTATTCAGTTCAATTGAGTTCAGTGTCAGTTTGATGATTATTGCAGATATAAAGATTAGTTTTACCATCGAAGATAGATAGATTCTCAAGTGTTATATACCCTTAGATAGTTCCACTGCTTGCGTATACCCTTTCTGCTATTTTATGACCGTGGGGTTTAATTAGTACTTGCAGCTGAGACGAGTTGCGAGTTGGGATCACATCGTGTTGAAATGTTTGAGGTTGTTGCTGTTGTTGATGTTTCGTGAAGTGCAGTTTGCTCTCGCATACAATACGAATCCAATTTTTTATTGGCCACACGTGATTGAATTCAGCGACCAACCAAGATAGAGCCCCTCCTCCTCTCACCTTCTTCTTTTCGACTCCCTCTAAGTCTAAGCCTGTGTCTGGGGTCTATGATTTAACCATTTGTTCCCATGCTCTGTCGCATCACGTAGCCGCTGTGTCATAAAACGTTAAATTAGTTGGATACTCTCTGCCTCTGTTCGCTAGGGAATCAAAGAGAGGGGGAAGGGGAATGGAGGAACAAAGATGAGTGGGGGATTTCCCAAGGCATGAAATGTATTCGTCAGTGCGTCGCATTTTTCTTCTATTTTTTTTGGCTTGACAGTTGCCTCATAAAATGCACATGTTGATGGCGCGTGTTTTGCATGGACAATCGAAGGGGGATGAGGAGGAAGAGAGGGAGGTGAACTTTGCTGTGATTCTTCTGTTGCACTATTGTGATGTGTTCTTCAATATGCTGGGCGCGTGTTGAGTTCCCCCCCTTCCCCTTCCCCTTCCCTCCTCCTTTCTCATCCATCACCATCAATAGTTGCAGCCGGCTTCGTTTCAATCTAGTTTCCCCTATTTGATTTGAATTAAAATAAGTTACGTGAGTTGTGGCTGACATTTTCCATGTTTTCCCATTATCCCCATGTATCTGTAAGATGCACACACACACACACACACACACACACCAACATACACACACATACGTACGTTTGCATATGCTGCCTCCCTTGGGGGGAGGCAGGCAGGCAGAAGGGCGTCTGACCTAAATTCATTTAAGTCGATCGATATTTCTGCTGCACAGTGTTGCCGTCTCGCTCGCACGCTGCATGACCGAAAAAGGCAAACTCTCTGTATGTGTATATAGAGCATAGTACGTAGTGCATATACTACGCGACTACAACTGGTATATACTATATACTATTTCTAGTATATAGTATATATACTGTGTTGTGTGTGCCATGTGCTGCAACTGCATTGCAATTATTGTGAAATTCTACTACAATGAAAATTCTACGGCAGTTGCTTGGTGTCTCTCTCTCTCTCTCTGTTGCTCTCTCTTTCGCTCGCTCTGTTGCTCGTCAGTTGTTTCCGGCTACGTTCGTCCATTGTCATAGTCTCAGTGTATGTGTGTGTGTGTGTGTGTGTGTGGGCTGCTTGGGCGTCAACTGACATCCCATTGTTGACTCTTGAGCCTGCAACGTGGGCGTGCAACCAACACACACACACACACACACAGAGAGACACACACACTTACACCCACACACTCACAACAACTTTGGTGGCCAAAAGGCAAATTTATTCTATGCCTTGTTCACCCAACCCCAACAAATCTGCCTCCTGCCTCCTGCCTCTTGGCTCTCCTTGCCCCCCCTGAGATGCAGTCTCAAATGTGGCACAAACGACCAACTGACAAGCCAAGGCAACAACAAGAGGAAGTAGCTGAAGAGTGGAGAAGAGAGGAAGAGGGAAAGAAGGGAAGAAGGAAGGAAGGGAAGAGTGTAAGAGAGAAAGAGAAAGAGGAAGCAAAAGAGGAAGACGCAAAGAAGGGAAGTAGAGAAGTAGGGAAGTGGAAGTATCTGAGTGCTGCAAAATGTATATAAAGCCATCTATAGTATATATTTTTATGCGACTGCTGTTTGCATTTTGCGGGGGGCCTTGATAAGCAATTCTTGAGTTGATTACAAGGCGACCATTGTAATGCGAGCACAGCTCAACAGACTGTCGACTGTCGATTATGGCTTGTTTTTGGCCAATTAAATGAGCCACTGAGCCAGAGCTCTTCTAGTCCGGGGCCAATAAATAACTTATTGCCATTGATAGTTTAATCTATTTGTAAAGAACTTAAACATTTACTTTAGCAACTACAAAATGAATAACTTACTGATAAAATTACATAAATGAGTGTATGGATTTCTTACAATATTTAAATTTACAATGGTTTTGAAGACGAGTTCGTTATTAAAGGAAAATATAGAAAATACAATCAATTAAGTATTTTCACTGATAATTGGCTATAATAACTATTTGAATGCATTAATTATAAATAAATAAATAAAAACAAATAAATACAATCCAATTCAAACATATGTATAAAATTCTAGCTAATAACAAACAGGACTAAATTTGCTGTGTTTGAAATTTTACAAATATATTTTTATTTATAATAATAATCGAAAATCAAAAGCTAAGCTTATACTCAATTGTAAGCTTTAAATAATTATGTGATATTAGAAAATAACTAGAACAACTTGTTTTACGTTACTGCCTAATTTCTATTAAAAGTTGTAGTGATGACAGTTTACTTAGAAATATAATATGGTGAAATGAAATACGTATTTAACACTTAATAAAATATTCTCATCTATTTATATTAATGATAATAATAATCGAAATTATTGAAAATAATTTATTTCATTATCGATAACCAATGTAAAAGTGCATTAACATTAAGATGTGCATTTGACAAATTATGTAAATGAACATTAACATATTAGTTAAGCCGTGTGGAAGTTTCTTATTTACGCTTTTTCGAAGATCTTTCTTGACGATTGGTTTCTATTGTAATTTTACTTTAAACAAAATTGTTAAAGTCTTGAGATCTACAAAGACTGCTATTGAATTTGTAAAAATATATTATTGCAAAACCTGTGTAAACTAAAGCACAGATAATAATCAAGTACAGTAAATTTTTCTTAGAATCTTATTGTAATTAATTAAAATACAATTTATACATATAACATTCGAGCTAATTTCAATTTTATTGTCACTTACATATTATATATATTAAAGTGTAGAAATTTTATACAATATTTTAGATTAAGGCATTTTTAATACCAAACAAGTTCATTAACAACATTACAATAAAAATCAAATACCAATTTTTATTAGCAACTAACTTAATTGTATAAATTAATTAATAATAAAATTAACTTGTGTTGATGCCAGATGACTGCAGGTGTGACCACTCAGGCCAGCTGACAGTGTGGTCGCGATCGAGAGTTATCGATAGCGACAAAGCTAGTATACTGTGCGTGTGACCGTGTCATACGCACAGACACACTGTTCTTGGTTTCCTCTGAAGATGGTCACCCTGCCCCTTTTAGTGCTTTTTTCCATTCCGCCTTCTATCTTATGTTCAAATTTTCGGCACAACAGCACATGTATATTTTCAAGTGGAAATAAAACGCAACACAAGTTACAAGTTTCTATTAATTGAAAGTTAAAGTGTTATTATTTTTCAACAAGCGTCGCCCCCCTCCACAACTTGTTTTCCAATCATATAATGGAAATCCTGCTGCATCTTCAACTGTTTATAGATCTAGCTAAAGTTGATGCAACTTTCTAATTAAATAAATTGGAATTGAATAGAATTAATTGAATTGCGTTTCTAATGAAGAGTGTTTTATTTTTGTTAGAAATGTATTGTAAACTAAATAAATAGCTGCTTAATTAGTAGCGCAAAAAGGAAATATGTAGAAAGGAGAAGGAAGGGGTAAGAGGAGGTAGAAAAGAAGGAGAAAAGATGGAGGAAAGAAGGGGGCAAGAAGGAGGAATGTAGAAGGAAAGAAGCAGGCAAGAATTGCGACATATGTGCAACATATTTAATGATTTCATTTCAGTTGCAAGTTGCAACTTTGAGTCTTGTGGCACATTGCACATACGCCTCGTGGTCGATAGCTGCTGTTGCAATGCGAAGTTTTCAGTGGGCGTGAGGGGTGAGGAGAGGGAATGGAGGAGGAAGGAGGAGGAAGGCGAAGAGAGGTTGGTTGGGGCGACTCAATGTTGGCAAAACTCATTACGACGCCGCATGAGTGACATTTCTACGCTGTCAACATGACACATTTCATACACACACAACCGTCACACACACACACACACACACATACACATACATCACACACACAGATACACTCACTATATGTACTTCTGCAGCCACATTCTTGGCATGCAAGCCACTGTGTGTGGCTTAATGTGGCAGTTCTTCCACCTCTGCCACAACGTTGCGTCGTCGTTGTTGTTGTTGTTGTTGTTGCTGCCACATCGTCGTTGCGTCGTTGCTCTCTCCATATGCTGCAATATTGTTGCTTGTTTCCCATTTGACGGAGGCGAACTTTGGAATTACAACGCATTTCTTCACTTTCGCATCGCTGGCTTCTAAGCAGATTATTATTGTTGTTATTATACGAGTCCGCTTCTCTCCTTCTCCTTCCTCCCTTTGTTTTATGCGAAAATTGAATTTGCCCAGAACTCACCCCCAACCCCCACCCCCACCCCTTTGGGGTTCATCCTGCCATTTGCGATTGCGTCCAATCTTCATTCCCTATGCGTGCCACAATGCATCGCTCGACTAATGGCGACGCATGTCAACATTTGCTGAGCTTTTGTGTTTAAATATTACTAATACGACATGTTGTGTCAGCTCGCGTGGCTCCAAGCGGCTTTGCCCGCCAGCAACTGAGTTGTTGGGGGTTGTTCTATTCCGACTTGCAAGAGCGGGAAGTGGGGGAGACTTGCTTCAACATGAAGCGTGTATTATGGCCATAATTGAATTATGCTTTTGCTGCAAACACTCACAACACTCTACAACTCACAACTCACACTTAGTTGTTGATTAGTTTGTAACATTGATGTCAGATAATGTTTTTAGATGGTGATAATGATAGCTTGAGCTCATATGACATTCTACGAGTACGCTGCGACCCCTTCGCTTGATTTATGTGTTTAAACAATTTCAACTTGTCGGAAAAACAAGCAAACTCAACTGACAGACAGCCAACATAATTAATCATGTTCCACTTTTTTTCTGTAATTATTTACATTAATATTGTTTTCCATTTGCATACACTTCTCTAATTGATTTGACACCTTTCTAACTACTAAATTATTTACTCTTGGTTAATGAAGGATTTTTTAATTGCATTTTTCAATTAAAGCATAATAAAGATAAATTTCAATTAAGTGAATTTCATTAAATAAAATTTATATATTTTTTTATTATATCAAGTATGTGTCTTCTTATAACAATTTTCTAGATTTAAATTACACTTTGTTAAAATTAACAACTTAAAAAGCTCCAGTCGAGTGTGCTCGACTAAAAAGTACATTATTCTTAAAATATTCCAAAAATATACCACAAAAATACTAAAAGTATATCAAATAGTCTATTTGGTACATCGATTGACTATATTTTAAATATACCATAGAGTGGAAAATATACCAGACAATATACTAAATATAAAACATAACGCAAAAATACTAAAAGCGTACTAAATGAACTATTTGTTATATTGACTGACCACATTTTAAATATACCGTTGAGTGAAAAATATACCAGACAATATACCAAATATTGTATACCGCAAAAATACTAAAAGCATACCAAATGCACTATTTGGTATATTGATCGACTACATTTTAGATATACCATATAGTGAAAAATATACCAGACAATTTTCAACTAGTAGTTAAAGTTATCATGACACAACGGGGGAAACATTTCAGGATCTAATCTTGGTTGTTCTGTGTTTTTATGAAATATAAATACCACGAAATCGTGATAAATTCATTACGTTTTAAGCAAACTCTGTGAAATGCGGCGTCTTCATATTCATGAAAAATTTATTTATGTTGATTTTTGTTTATTATTTTATATATATTTTTTTTTTCTTTTAATTTAATTTTCAATTAACTGCGAGTTTTTAAATAAATTTGCAAACATAATTTACAATTTTCAAAATGTATTATTTAACTATTTATTATTTTAACAGAATAAATAAATTAACTTTGACAATTTCAATTTCTTTAAATAACGATTTTATAGATCTTCTTCAAATTCCAGCATTTCCTTTCTCTACCTTTAATTAAGAATGTATAATGAAGTGGATTTCCTCGCTTTACATTATCGTTCTCAGTCGCTCTATTGATAAATAACAACAAAAGTTTAGTTGTACAACTATCGTTGTCATGAGTCAAAAGCCGAGCCAATTTACCTGCTGAGTAAAGGCCACGAGGAAAAGGAAAGAAGAAGAAAAAAGAGAAAGACACAAATCGTATTTTTTTTTTGTATTCGTGAAGGACTTTTGTGTGACAAAAAGGCGGCAAGATTTGCCAGGGAATTGAAATGGAAAAGTTTAATTGAAACTGAGTTTTCAATTTGGAATTGAATTCGCCTATATAATATCAGGCAGCCTAGTCAAAAGGGGGCGTGGTACAAAGGGGAGGCGTAACTACTTATATGCGCTGAGCAGATGCGAGCTGAAGATAGCAAAATAAAGTAGAATAAAGAATAATACAGAGGAAGAAGAAGAAGCAGAAGCAGAGCACTGAGCTGGGGCACAAAAGATGTTTGCAGTTAAATTAAATGAAAAAGTTTACAACTTTTTTAATGAAATCATTTTATGCTTTTTTCGCAGCATAAACAAAGCGCTCGACGCAACAATAGCAAACAAAACAAATGCGGCAGTTGCAATGCCTTGACGGTAAAGAGGGGAGGGGTAAGGGGAAAGGGAAAGGGGATAGGACAACTTGAAAGGAAAACTTGCATGCAACTTGCAGGCCAACAAAGAACACAAAAAATGGAAAGAAAAGCAAAGCGAAAAGATCCTTTTGCGCCGCACACAAGACAAAGTAAAAGCACACACATGTGTGTGTGTGTGTGTACAAGTGTGTGTGTGTGTAGTCTATGTGTGTGTTTGCACAGCTTGCAAATGAAATTTGGCGCAAGTTTTACGTTTGATTCTCATGTTAAAGTCTTAAAGGCGTTTAACGTGTCGTATACGTAATCTGCGCAAATCGAAAGCGCAACGATAGACGTGTGTCTTATAGAGAGAGAAGAGGGTGAAGAGGGAGAGAAGGGAGAAGCAGAGAGCACGCTCCCTAAGGCTAATGATGCTGCTGTCAATATGAACGCAAATGCTTCGCTTTTCCCTTTGCTTTTCCCTTTACTCTACTTCACTTCACTTTTACCCCTCTCGCTGCTCATGTCCTTGGCTGTCATTGAATGGCAGCAGCAGCGAAAAGGAGCTGGGGTCATATTTGTGTCATGGCTGAATCACGGAGAGTGCGTTTACTTGTGCTAATCCAACTGTCACTCTCAGGGACAGCAGCAGCAACAGCAAAGCACAAAAATGGCTGCGGGAAATATGCCAAAAAAAAAAAGAGAAGAAAAAAATTAGTTCGCTGCCGAAATGCGGGCAAAACTATCTAGATAGAAGCAACAGCAGCAGCAGCAGCAGCAGCAGCATGGCAAGCAAGTGGCAGTTAAGTGGTTTTCAACATTATCAATCCAGCAATCCGGCATTGCCACAATCCACAACGCATTTTCCCTCTGTTTTCTTCTTCCACTTTTCCCCCCGCTTCCTCTCACAGCTAGTTGTTAATGCACGCATTTCCGTTTCCTCTTTTCAGGCGAGCGGAATTTATGTTTTATTGCAGCTGTTGCGCCGAGCTCCGAGCTTCCTCTTCCCTCTCTCTTCTCTTCCTCCTTTTCCTTCTCTTCTCTTCTCACTCTTCTCTCCCTTTCCTCTCCTCAGCCTAACGCTTTTATTGGCACTGTGATTTCTGCTGCTGATTCCGCCGGATTACGCTCCAAGGCGCATAACTCTCGACTTTGCTGCGCATTAATCATAAAGCGGTTTTCATGACTACTCCTACTCCCTACCTCCCTCCCTCCCCCCTCTTGTCATCGCCTAGAAATATAGCTCTCTCCCTCCCCCTCTTGGAATTGCATTTAATTTGGCATTAAGTGCATTCGCCCGAGGCATCTCAGCAACAGGGTGATAGCGGCGACAAACAGGACGCAGTTTCAGCACCCACATGGTACTTAAAGCAGCTTTATGTCCCGATAATAAAGGAATACATTCGCCATACCGTGCTTTACCTTACACACAAAGAAAAAACATGTAAATAAAATTCTTCTTAAAATTGAAGATTATATTTCAATTTAGAAAGAAAGAAATATCAAGAAGAAAATCTTTAATCAAGAATGGCAAAATTGAACCAAAAAGGTTTATTCTTACAATTTCAATATTTCAATCTAGAAAAAAAACGTGCTGAAATCAAGAATAAAATCTTAAAAGATAACTATATGAAGAAAGTTTATTCTTAAATCAACATTCTACAAAAAATCTAAATCTAACCAATCTTAAAACTTAGGATTATATTTCAATCGAGAAAGAAACATTCTGAAATCGAAATTCAAATCTTGAGTCAAGATTATACGACTGAAATTGAACCAAGAAAAAATCTAAATTACCCAATTTTGAAATTTAAGATCATATTCTTGTTTCAAGAATGAAAAATCTCAAAATTGAAACAAGAATGTAAATCTTAAATTAAGATCAAGCCATCTTAAATTTAAATTAAAATAAAGCAAGAAAAATAGTTTGCGTGTTTCTTAATATATATTTTTTTAACCATTTAAATCAATATTTTCTATCTACTTTTTAATCTATAATAAAACATTTTAGAATCAAGATTTTAATCTTAAAATAAGATGTTGTTAAGCAAAAAATGACAATTTAGAATTTGATTTGAGACTTTTTCAATCTAAAATATTATTTCAGGATTGTTTCTTCTTGAATATTGAACAATTTTTAAATGAAGATTGACATTCTACTTTTTAATCTATAATAAAACATTCTAGAATCAAGATTCTATAATGTTCTTAATCTTAAAATGCCAATTTTAGTATACAAATCTTGACTTAAGACTTTTTCATCTAAAAATCTTATTTCAAAATTCTAATTTTCTTTAAGATTGATAAAATATTAAATTAAGATTTTTTAATCTAAAATACAAACTTTTTGATTCCAAAATTTTATCCTACAAAAAGATGTTAAAAATCTTGATTTAAGACTTCTACAAACTAAAAATCTAATTTTAAGATAGTTTTTTTTTTAATTCGATAAAATTTTAAGCGAAAATTTGCATTCTACTTTTCAATCTATAACTTTTTCTCTCTGTGTACAGGTAAGCAAGAGCAAGACTTCCCATTGCCACGCTAACGATTCCAAGGGCTTTAGCTGTAGCTGTAGCTTTAGCTTTGGATTCGGATTGACGACTCTACTACGAACCAGGATTTTTTATGTCTGCAGACATTATGGCGACATACACACACACACACACACACATATATATACTCTACACATATATATATTTATGAGGCGTCATCAGAACACACACACACACACAGAGTCAGGTTGACATCTCCAGCAAGGCGTTCAGGCATTCCGACATTCATCCAAAGACTTACGGGGCATACGGGGCGTATGCGCGTTCAGGCGTGAGCTGCATGAAAAGTAACCAAAATGTAGACACAATGTAAGTAGACGCTAATGCCCAAAAGAAAAGTAAGAGCACATGACATCAGCTCATCAACTAAATACCTCTCACCAAACACGAAACTTCCCTGCGAATATACAAAGCAATTATTTTATGAGGCGGAAACATATTAAAATTTAAATAATAAAAAAATGCCTTAAATAATCCAACTTATGATTATTGAATACAATCTTGTAATGTGTGAGGAATTGAAATGAATAAGTCATAAATTGGTTTATGTGCTGAGTGATTAAGATAATGAAGATTTTTATTACTTTGTTCAAATTAAAGAATATGAAAAATCATTATTTATATATTTAATCAATCTGGAAAATGGAAATCATAACGAAAATGTTTATTTTCTTTTTTCATTAATTTCAGTTAATTAATTTCAGTCAATAAAGCAGGAAAGAACTTTACATCAATATTTCTATGCTTTACTTGCATTTTAAGATAAAAACATCTTATTTTAAGAAAAAAATCTTTCTTCGAGAATATTTTATATTTTGGATAAAAAAGAAGATTAAAAATCTTGATTTAAGAACCTTCTTGAAACAAGATTTTTAGGCTGAAAAAATCTTAAAAATGTTTTCTAATCATCGCTTTGAGATAAAAAATATTCTTTTAATAACGAAAATATCTCAAATTTAAGATAAGAATAATTTCAACCTTATTTCTGGTGTTGTTGCTAATCATATATTCTTGATCTTAGCACGCTTTTTTTACTCTATACTGTTTACAATCCAGTGGAAAGTAAAGTAAATTATTTATAAATTCATAATTCATGCTTTTCATTTATTTCTTTCTTTTATGTTAGATTCTTATATACGAGTAATACTTAATATGAAAATATCATTTTGAAAACATGTTTAAATAATTAATCAACTCAAATTTGTTGGTTACTACTTTTAAAGATCGAAGAAAAAGTGTAAACCATTAATTATAAATACAAAAATATTTTAGAGATATCTATCTTTCATTTAGTTCTTTATCAAAAATATGAAAAATTTGAACGTCTTTATTTCAATAGGAAATCCAAATTATTAATTGACGTAAATGGCAGATCTTGAGGATGAAGCTGTGGCAACAGATGCCGAGGAAAATGAGGAAGCTCAAGAAGCCAAGGAAGAAGATGAAGCGCCGGAAGATCTAGAAGTCGAAGAAGAAGCTCTCGAGGAAGCTGAAGTTGATCCCTTCGAGCTGCTCAACGAGGACACCGAGGACAATGAAGAGCAGGAACGAATGTATCGTGAATATCTGGATTTGACCAAACAAATCGATTGTCAGAAGAACATTATTAACAATATGTTGGCAAGAAAAATGAATTTAATCGATCAACAATGTAAAACCCGCAAAGATAAAGCGGACCTCAAGAAATTGAGAATTTGCATTGATCAGGAGAACATTAAATTGCACACGATGACAAATCGAGCAATTCAGCTGCAAAACTTTGGATCAGCTCGTTTATATGGCGACATCGAACTTCCGATCGATGAGTTTGAGCAGAATATATTCATGCCAACTCCGCCAAGTTGTTGTTCTAGTTATCCATCAACTTCCAAGCGACGTGGCACAAAATTAACAGCGCAACAAATTTGTGATGCTTGTGAAGCATGTGGCACTTCGAAGGGTTGCAGTCCTTGTAATCCTTGCAAGCCATGCGATCCTTGTAGTCCTTGTAATCCTTGCAATACCTGTGGTGAATGCAATCCTTGTAATAATTCATCTACTGATTCAGATGATGCTTTTTGTACATGAAGGAAGTCGAGATGTAAATATATTTTTGGTTGTCTAAATTGGATTTGAGTTCTATATACAATTATGGGTATTTTCTATTTATTTTTTAATAGTTGGATAAATTATTTTTAGCAAATTGTGGAATACGAAATATTCTCCTCAACTAAGTTTTTTTTTATAAAGATTTCTTGAAGAAATGAAAAAGAAAACCGATAGCTAATATAACATATTTTATTTTACCAGAATACCTAAAATATAGAATTGTTCTAAACATTAAATTGGTGAAACCATAAACTAAAATTTATTTTGTTTATTTTTTTCCAATCTACGATGATTATAAAAGATATTTTTAATTAAAATTTATTATAAAAAAGAGACAATTAAAAATTTATTTATACTAATCTAAGATGAGAAATAATAGCAGTGCGATAAAAAGAAATGCACATATTATTTCTTATTTTAAATTATTATGCAAACTAGAGAATATAATAGAGTATATATTCACAATTGTTAAATAAAAATCATAGGAATTGAAATTTTCTTGACTTTATTTCAAGTATCTCAGAACCATACTGGAAAAAATTAATATAGTTTTCATAAAAAATATGACTATGTAACACCAGAACATACACATATCAATCACAATCAATCCCAATCAATCCCAGGCAATCCCAAGAACAGCTACCCTAAAAAATACAACGCCATTTTGTTTACCACAGAATGTTGCTGAGCAGTCTCAATGTTGGAAGTAATCTGCTCTAGAGCATCGACTTGTAGTCTATCAATTTCATACGGTAGATTCCACTCGAGAATCCCTACAATTTGAAGCTTACGCAGCTACTTGGGTCTTTGGGGCTTATAACAAAAAGTGGTAGAGAGAGAGAGTGAGGAAAGAGAAGGAGAAGGAGACGGAGACGGAGACGGAGAAAAGTGCGCTCAGTCATTGAGCAATTCATTCAATCGGGGAATTCAATAAAGTACAACTAATAAAAATGAAGCGAATGGCAAATGGCAATGAGAATGGCAATGGAAATGGTCGAGAGAAGCATGAGGGGGAGGATTGAAGGAATGAGAATGCGAATTGGTGGCGTGGGGAGGGGAGAAGAAAACGAGCAGCGAGCAAAGAGAATTACAATTTTCTCGCCATTTGTTTTTGCGCCACGCAACACGTTTTGCTGTCATAATTCGCCAAAACGGTCAAAGAGGGGAGCAAGCAGCAGCAGCAGCAGAAGAAGAAGAAAAGACCCCAACAGAAGACAAAAAAGGCAACAACAAGAAAATCGCGCGCGCATTCGACGAGGGGAGCTCAATGCGGCGTTAGTGGTCCATCAAATGCTTGTAAACAAAGCCAGAAAACGACAACGACAACGATGACTATGATGATAAGGGCAAGCAGGGGGGAGAGTGGAGTGGAAGATGGAATACGAATGTGAATGCGAATGCGAAAACAACAGCAACAACATGGCAATAACATAGCTGAGTCTTTGTGGCGGGCGAAGTGCATGCAATGGAAATGGGCACAAAAACAAAGCAAAAACCAAAAGCAAAGCAAAAGCGAATGCGAATCCAAGTCAGAGGAAGGGGTAGAGACAGAGAGAGAGAGAGAGCGCATACCAGCCAGCCAGCCAGACAGAATAAGGGGATCAAAGCAAAACTCGCAAGACAAATACACACACATACAGTGACTAAAGGAGCGGCAGTTGCGGAAAGGAAAGGGGAGGCAGCAGCAGCAGCAGCAAGTGGTAAATGCTAAATGGCGTCTGGGGCTGCGCTCCTGTTTCGTTTTGCACTGCCACGCCCAATGCTCATGCTCATGCTTAAGCGCCTTTGGCATCCACGTTTCACATCCACTGCGTTTCACTCGCTCTCTCTCTCTGTCTCTCGCTCCGGTCAGCGTCGCCAAAACAAAGTCAACTCCTGAAATAAAAGGGGAACGTTTTTGGCGCGCAAATCCACAGCAAAAAAAAAAGAAAAAGAAGAAGCCAAACTGACGTCGACTGCAGCAGCGGCGCGACTGCGCGACTGCGACGTCACCTTGCGGCCATTCACCTCCATTCACGTCGCAGACAACGAGAATAAGTTGGAAGTGGAACGGGCGGAAAGGGCATGGCGTAGAGCCAGTTGATTCGATACCATTTTCCATTTCGTTCTACTCACTTTGCTTGTTTGTGTTATTGTCTGCGGCCTTCCCAAGTCCAGTCATTGCGACGTCCCCTTCTCCCCCTCTCCACACTCCCTTCTCACTCACATTAGCAGCAGCATTTGTTGTTGTTGTTTTGCAAATTCTTTGAGTGCGATCTACGAGTAGCTGAGACGTAATTATTGCCGATACATGAGTACAAGATATTTTACAGCGTAGAAGAATCGCCAAGTTGGAGTTCGATGCACCGGCAAAACAGCGACAGCGGAAGATACAGCAGCAGCATACAAAAGATACAGATACAGATACATTTGCAGATACATTCGCAGATACAGTCGATGGCATCGTGTTGATGTTTTTATGTCTATCAGATGCCGATGACGTTGTCCGTTGTACCATTTGCTGTTGCTGTTGCTGCTGTTGTCGTCTTGCAACTCGCTGTGGCAAGTGCAACTCGTGTTTGTATGTGTGTGTGTGGCAAGTGCTGGCAAATTGTGGCCACCGAATGGGTCATTTGAGATGTCAGTAGGGACACTCTGAGCTTGGGGGCATTTCCGTTCCCGCACTTTTTGCCATTAAGAAGCAACTTGACCATGAAGCCACATTCAACATCTCTCTCACCCCACTCTTGCCCCTAGGACTTTGCATTTATTATCAAAGCGCGCTCTCTAAAAAAGCAAAAAAAACACAAGTAATCATCTCTCTTATACAGCTTATTTGAGATTGCGGCATTACGAGATGCTTGACTGTTATTTTATTGCTAGATTAACAACGAATTCTTTTACAACTTTACCCCACAAGGAGAAAATTCTGTGTTATGCTTGAGATGATTGCAGACTCCATTTACAACTTATTAAAGTTGTTATAGAATAAATGAGGAACAGAAAATTTAAAGAGTTAGTTTATTATTCCCACATTTCTTATCTTATTTATAGTTTAAGAATAATAATGTGCAATAAGTGCAAATTTTGTATTTGATATCAAAATTCAGTGCTTGGTTAATCTAAATATAATTGTGTATGAATGCATCATTATAAGAAAAACAAGTAAGAAAGCTACAGTCTGTGATATAATATAAATATATAAGATATAATAAAATATACTAAATTAATATACAGGAAAATTCTGAAAATATACCAAGGTCTATATATGGTATATTTATATAGTACTATATTAAAAAGATACCCGTTTGTCAGCAGACAGTTCGGAATTATTCTTAAAATATACCAAATTAATATACCAAATTTATATATAAAATATACCAACTTCTATTTATAATATACTAAAATAGCTTTATATTGAAAATATACTATGGACTACAAAATATACCAGATTGTCAGCCAAATAAATCAACATGCTATTAAACCCTGAAGAAGAATTTCAAATTGTGCTCAGCCTTAAAAATTAATTAATTGAAGTTCTTTTTCTAATATGATATTTTGTTAGCTTGTATAATTTCCGAATATTAAATGTGCTTCAAAATGAATGTAACATTATAAAAATAACTTATTTTCTAACAAAATTCCATCTCAAAACAAATTGTTTCCCTTTATCATTTTAGTATATTAAAATATATATCAAAGACTTTAAATGAATGTAAATACAAACAAAATCTTTTACAATATAAAATTTTGTACTGAATATTATCCCAAATTGTAGATTTTCATAAATTTGCTCAAACTTTAAAATATTAAAATAGTATATTTTAGGAACATTAAATTTGGATGTCATTCAGACAGCAGCAGCTACTTGTCAAGTTGACAACTCGTTGGATTCATTTATAAATCATTACACACCTTTTTCATTCATCTCGATAGTTTTTGTGGCCCTTCATAAGAACTTCTTATCTCTGACCCTTGTTTCTTGTTGTCTCGTCTCGTCTCGTGTCTTGTCTTGTCTTGTTGATTTTGTTTTTGTTCTCGTTCTTGTTCTTGTATTTGTAGCTTAACAAAGTTTCAAAGTGAGAAGCTCACTTGCTGAATATCTGTTTAAACTTTGACCTTTATGAGGCTTGGCTAAGCCGCATTAACTGTACACACTTGGTTTATCTAAGCCCAACACACAGACACTCACACAAGCCAAAAAACTACCCAACAATAAGAACAACAAAAAGATGTCTCTTGGAAAACCCTTTCCTCAACTCCCCCTCTCGCCTAGACACGTGAATTGAGCACATTTTTATTCCAAGAAAAGTTTTCTAAATTAATTTCGCATAAAAAAGTGACAAACAAAGACAGCAAAGGCAGAGGCAAAGCAAAGCAACAGCATCCATAAAATTTGATGTGGCAAAAGCGACACAGACGCGTCAACGCACGCACAAAGGTCACAGGCGGCGCTCTGTGCGAGGGTCAAAGTTCAGAGACGCGTAAATTTTGCCGTTACGTGCGTAGCACTCACGTCTCTGTCTCTCTGTCCGTCCATCTGTCTGTCTGTCTGCCACACGATGCGACGGGGTGTGTGTCTGTCTGTCAGGGGATGAGTGAGAGGCCACATCAGGGGGACACCCAACTTATCTAACATATGTGTTGCAGATGGTGATGGCTGAAAAGGGGGGGAGAAGGTGTATGAAAGAGGCAAAGGCAACACACATCATGAGGGTATATATTCCTAATCCTGTGATATCATAAAAAACAAACCCATGAAACAAAGCCGACAAGGCGAGATTATGGCACAAAATTTAACAATTAGATAAAGGGTTACCGTGAAAAATAAATGTGTTTTGGCGACATAAAAACTCATTACATATTACAGTTGTTTTCCGCAAAAAATAGCAAATCCATATAAAGAAGGAATAAAGGAAGATCTAAAGAAAGAAAATGTGAAAAATAAATAAATAAATAATCGGACAAAAAAAAAGAAATTTTAAAGAAAATATATGAAAATTTCGTAATGAGAGAAGAAAATGATAGAATGAAAATCATACTAATTAAACAAATAGAAAATATACATAAAAAATATAAAAAAGTAATGAATACATAATTTAATTAATTTTAAAATAATATGAAAAATAAAGAACATTAGCAAATCAATAAGAAGAGAAATGAAAATGTAATTGAAGAATAAACTATGTAAAAAATTATAAAAAAAAATATCAATATATTGAACGATTTGAAGAATATGGTATGTAATGTGACAAACAAATAAGAAAATATTTTGACAAAAATAATTAAATTTCGAATAAAAAGTTTGGCAATGAGAGAAGTCTAGAATGAAATGAGAACTAATTAAAGATATAGAAAAATTAGAAATATGTTACATAAAAATGTTAATTTGACAAATAATATGAAAAATGTTGAACTAATTATGTTGAATTCAATAAAAAGAACAAACAAAAAATAACTAAAAATAAAATATTATATTAAATAAAAATAAAATCATACCAAAATACAGAACGATAGAAATAAAGGAAACAAGTCTGAAATACAAAAAAAACTGACAGCGTGATTCTTAGCAAATTGGAAAACAAATTGTACCCGAGAATTAGAAATTAATGAATTTGAACAAAACTAGACAAATTTATTTGTTTGAGAAGAATGTGAAAAATTTAGAAAATTTATGATGTGAAGATGCAAATTAAAAGAGGATGAAGAATAGAAAAAAATACTAGCTGAACGTTCTAAAAAAAAATCAGAAAAATTGTTTATTTGCTATGAGGAGAAAAACAGATAAAGTTAATAAATTAGATTAAACGCAACAAAAAAGAGAAAGATTATGAATATTTAGCATTTTTAAAAAATAGAATACAAATAACATACAAATATTTCAAGATTTATGAACATATATTTCTAATCTGCATGCAAAACTTTTTTTTTTATATATAATATGTTATTTGCTAAAAATCGCGAATAAATCGATTATAAATAGACAAAGAGATGTAGACACGCCGCGCCCACATTTGATTAGGTTTGCCTCCCCTTGAGAGTCTACGCTCCTGCCACGTTGCCTTGCCACCTTGCCACCCCACTTGGTGGAGCCCAGGCAATCATTCAGGAGGCAGCGTCTGGAAAAGTTCTTCGGTCTTCACTCTCTCTCGCTTTCTTTGGATACCCTTGGACAACAAATCACTTGAAGTGGAATATTGTCGTCTGCGCTGTCTACGCACAAAATCGGCAGCAGGCCTGACAAGTCTCCCCCCTCTCTCCCTTCTTTTACCACCCTTCTCTCTCTGCCCTTGGTTGCTTATCCCATTTGCAGACATGAAGCAAAAGCTGCGAGCAACTCACGTGCGCCACGTAAACTTTTATTTTCTTCTTATTTCGAAGCACATTTTTCGGCCGTCTGGCAGCGAGTGAAAGAGAGGCAAAGAGAGAGAGAGAGCGGGAGAGGGAGAGAACGCGTCCTTTGTCTGTCCCTGGGTCTTTGTTTGTTTTGTCTGCTGCTGATTTGGCGCGCATATGTTGCTAGAACAGCAGCAGCAAGCTGCCTGCTCCACACTTTCCTCGTCGACATTTGGGATTTCGTTTTTGCGATTTTTATTTATCTAAAAATGAAAAGGCAAGACGACAAGGGGGACTTAATGTCGCTTTGATTTGTGGCAATCGCGCGCTAAACGTCGCAATTTTTGAAGTGAAATTGCTCGAATTGTTCGACGTCGACGTCGCCGTCGAGCTAAGAGTCTGTCGTCTGTTGTCTGGCAGGCGAAAGACAAGTCTCCTTAGACTACTTCTACTTCCACTGACAATGACAACAATAACACAAACTGGGCAGGATGGGCAGGTTTGCCCCTCAGCTCGGAGGAAAAAATGAAGCAGAAGTAGGAGACAAGGTTCCGGTTCCCTACGCGAGTTGCTGTTGTCCTTGTTCCTTTAGCTGTAAATAAACATGTTCGGCAATATGTCGCCCAGAGAGAAATAGCGAGCAAGAAATGGAGATAGAGGTGGAGAGGGAGAAGAGAGTCCTTGCCACGGCACGTTGACTGACTGCCACTTCCTTAACTTGACTTGAACTGCGAGCAACCAAAAGATGTCGAATGTCGCTGTCGATGTTGCCCCTGCGGCCAGACAGACAGACAGACGGACGGACAGACAGATAGATAGGCATCTATCGGGCATTGTCATTTCACTGCCTCACCTCTGAGTTGCTGTTGCTTTGGCTGCTGCTGCTGCAGTTGTCGGCATTTGAAATGCAAAGTTTTGCATACAAATTGAAATAAATTAATGCTCCGCTCATTTGCCAGTTTTCGTCTGGGGACCAAAAGCACATTTGACAGTTTGACGGCCGCAATTTTGTTTGCCTGCATCATGGCATCAATGAATGCTCTTACTTTTCCAACTGCGCATACTTTTCGCATCTATTGAATTTGGCATTTTCTATGCTGTTTGTTGCAATGTCAGGCAATTAGTGAAGTATTCAATAGCGTTGTCGGGGAAAATATGTGGAGATCTGAGAGCATTATTGCCATCATTGAAGAGCAAGTTGTGATGATCAATAAATTAATTTATGTTTATTTTTCCTTTTGCTGATTTTTCGCTTATGTAACACATCTGCCATTTTTATTTCCTGAAATTTCGATTAATCATTAAAGCACTAAATGCATAAAAATTGGGGATATCAATGATTTTTCTGAATTCAAAAAGAAACCATAATTTCTTCTTAAATTTTCAATAATCTTCTTAAATAGTACTTATCATTAAAATAAATTTTTTGACATTGGATCACTAAATAAATGAAGATTCATGTAAATCTATAATAATATTGTACAAACTTTTTCAGATTGTATACAATTAAAAAGCTTTCATTATAACAAATAACGAAACTTTTATATTCTATTCTACAAAATATGTAATTTGATTTGGTTTCATTGACTAATTTGTATTTTTACATCTTTAGGTTAATTTTAGGTCTCTGAGTTGAGATCCAAGGTACCTTCCAACCCCTTACAAACTCCTTCAAAGAACAACATAATGTACAATTTTATAATAAAAACTAAACTTAATTTATGATAAGCATATTATTTTTGGCCCTAGTAGATAAATTTAGTATTTAATAATTGATATTATTTGTTGTAAAGGTTGTCAATTTCTAATGAATTTTCGAAGTCTCTAAATTTGTTAAATGCTTGAATTAATTTTTAATCAAACATACTAAATGTACAAATAATCTCCATAATAATTACTTAACTGGAAAATTATCAAAAAAGAAACAATTGTGAGATGCTTGTTACTTTTAAGATCAATCCATATCATTTATAAAAAATCTCTCTAATTTATGTTTTTACTCTAATAATTGTAATAGTAATGATATGTTACCGTATCATTATGAAATTCTCAAATGAATATTTAAATTTTTAAAGATAATACATTAAATGTATCTAAATATTATATACAAATTATAAATATAACAAAAATTTTAATTTCCTTAAAATAAATATATTAATTTAGATTTGGCTGACCATCATTAATTTGTTTAATTTGTTGTCGTGATAAAATGTTAATGTTTTCTACACGCATTAAATTTAAATGCTTTCCCCACATAAATTAGTGACTAAACATATATGTTAATATAGCTTTACCTAAAGATTAAAATGAGGTTAAAGAGTTTTTTGGTGGCAGACTGATTGCAAAATGCATTTGGCGACTCTTGATTCTCGATTCTCGATTGTCGAATGTTCTACTTGAAAGTCATTAATTTGCTATGGCAAAAGTCGCAACCAAATTGTGTCCATTGACCAGCAGCAGCAGCAACAACGTTTTTTTGTTGGGGCCATTGAACTGCGCCCATATACGATATGAAAGCAAAAACAAACACGAAAATCAACAGCAACAGCAACAGCAGCAGCCAAAATGTGCTTTGAACTCACCGTGGACAGGTGCAAACAACACAGCGTCAACGTGAGGGTATCAGAGAAAGAGGAAGAGACTGTGGCAGAGGCAGAGACAGAGGCAGGTGCAATATTTCGGGGCGACAGACAGCAGACAACAAACAACAATAAACAGAGAGGGCAAAGAGAGGCGCTAACTGGTCCAATGCAAAAAAAATAAAACGAACCGAAACAGACGGCGGCAAACAAAATATTCAATAAACTGCGGCAACAAGGATTGAGTTTGAGTTCTGCAAGCTTAACAAACAAGGGATGCAGTCGCATTTAAATGCCGCTTAAATCGAAGGTGAGGGAAGAAGGTTGCTAAATATTTAATAACGAAACGCATCAAACTGCCGGGACAATGTGGAAACAGTTCTCTATTGACGTTTGTTGTTCACTTTTGCGCCACGTGGCTCAGCTCAGCATTTGGTTTGGGCCAAGTCAGCAGCAGCATCCATCAGGTTGTTTGGGAGTGAGGGGGAGAAAAGTGGGAAAAGGCAGTTTAACGATTTGTTTTGTTTCGCGTCTGCAATGTCAATGACGTCGAAGTCTGTTCTCTGCTCTTACTCTCATCAAATTCAACCCTCGACAACAAAGTAAATCGCAATAAAACAGTTTTTGGGGGGGCGGCTGGACTTTCTATGCGGGATTTTGGACGCCGTCTGAGCTTTTTTGGACTCAGCCTGTAGATCATTGTCCTTGAATGGAGTTCATTCACACGGCGCGAGAGCTGCGAACTGCGAACTGCGAAGTTTGCGATGCGATGATGATTTCGAATTGTCGATTTTAATATTGGGTGAGTGAGTAACCCGCTGTTAGCGTCGCAGTCGCTGTCGCAGTCGCAGTCGACGTTGACGTCTGTCTGGTGGTGTAACCGACCTAGGACTTGCCATGTGGTATTGTCTGCCGTTTGCTGTTGCTTCGTCTGCATTTGGCGGGAAAAAGCGTCGTCATCGGGTGGTTGGGCACCGCAAAACGACAACAGACCAGAATTTATATAGCCAAAACAGAACATAAAATACGCCCAGACAGACAGACGGGTGGCAGCTCAACTCTGGAAGTGAGGTGAGCAGAGCTGTCTGTCTGTCCGTCCGTCCGTCTGTTTGTCTGTCTGTCTGACGCTTCAGCCAAGCGCAGCCCCCGAGGCGCAAAATGCAAAAAACCAGAACGTTGTCGAACAGGGGAACAGCAAATGGAGACACAGGAACCTGAACCCGAATCCCAAATCCAAAAACCCGAACCGACGACAGAGACTCTAAATGAACGTAAGAGTGTGTTAGTGTGTGTGCCAGTGTATGTGTTTGCTGTTTATACAAAAGGCGATGCGAAGCGAACGAGCGACGATTCTAAACTGTGGCAACATCATTACGACCAATAATGAGGGGGAATTTTTCATGTCTGTCTGTGCAAAATGAGTTGCAAGGTGAAAGACAGAGAGAGAGACACAGAGAGGAGGGTTGACTTACCTATGCCTATACAGAGAGAAAGAGAGCAAGAGAGACAGAGAGAGAGGGACTCTGACTCGGGCAGCTCGTAAACTGATATTGAGGTCGACGACTGCTAATTTGTTGGAGATGCGTCGTCGATGCGTCGTGTGCAAAACAGGGGACAGTCCATGGCCAAGAGGATTGCACTGCGAAGGGGGGAGAGTGGAAGAATGTGTGTGTCTGTGTGTGTGTGTGTGTGTGTGTGTGTGTGGAGAAGCCGCAACAACGTCAACACAACACATATCGAACTCAATGCCAAAGAAGAGGTACAGTTTTGAGGCGTGGCAGCCAACAACAACAGACAACGAAGGCAACAGAAGAGGCAACAACTATTACACAAGATAATAAAGCAATTGCAATTTTCATAAATTAATGAAGAAATTTATAGCATTAATTGCATCATTTATGTTAGGGATGTTTTTAAATAAAAGACAATGTTAAGCGTAAGACCAATTTATATAGGTAATTCCAATAGCTTATGAAATGTATGTAGACATACATAATTCATTATTTATTTTATATAAAAATTCAAAAAAATAAATGATGTACACATAAAGAAAAAACTTGCTAAAATCAAGAATAAAATCTTTGATCAAATTTAAATGATGTTAAAACTGAAGCAAGAAGCTTTATTCTTAAATCAAGATCAAAATTCTTTGAAAAATTCTAGATTGTTCAATCTTGAAATTTAAGATCACATTCTTGTTTCGAGAACGGAACCAATAAAGCAAAATCTTAAATCAAAATTAAACGTTTAAAAAAATACAAATTGAAAATATATTTTTATGATTATATTAATACATAAGGGTTTAATCTCAAAATAACAATTACAATATTATTTTATTTATTTATTCAAAATAAAATATAAAGATTTGTAGATTGATATAAGAGTTTCATTATAAAATCAAGTGATATATCATTACATATACTCCTATTTAGACTACAGAGTTTGTAATATTTCATATTGGAGTAAGGATTCGCATAAATAAATTTCGGTGACATCAAATTTCGAGCATAAATAAATTTGTATAAAACAAAGTTTATTTCCAATGAGTGGAAAATAAAAAAATATGAAATAAGATACTCCTAAAATAATATCTAAATAATTGTAAAAAATAAATTAAGTGTCTATTAATATTGGATTAAATAAGAAGTTCATAAAAAATCTATAAAAATTTGAAATAATAAGTTATGTAGTATTAAAATTAAAAAAATTAAATTAAATAAATTTCTAATTTCTCAACCTATTTTATTCAAACTTATGGAAACCAATATTCATAAATTAAAGTAAGGATTTCCTTTACCAATAACTAAAGTTAGTTAAAAATAAAAAAAAATTGAAAACAATTAAAACTATTATCTCTCAATCCAGCTAAGATTTTGTTTGAATTAAAAAAAAAAAACATTATTATTATTATTTATTTATTTTTTTTATATAATTCAAATTATTCTCAATCTGATAAAATGCTGAATATTATTTAATGGCAATGGACAAATTCTGATTGTCTTCGCAAGTTCTTTTCAAAATTGTTTGCCTATTGTAAGCAATTCCTGAGATGTCTGAAAACCAGTTTTCCTTTCATAGTGTAGCTCGAAGCTTTCCACTCCCATAAGCATTTTCAAAAAGAAAGAAGGATGAAAAAATCCCCTATTCAAGGACTTTGACAATACAAAAGCTCAATTGTCGCTATTTAAAATATTTGTGTTGTTTGGTATCAGTTTATTTTTAATTATTTTTTAATTAAAATTTTTGTTAATGTGACACAACTGAGAGCATACAGGATCAGCTCGAGGATATGACACCGAGCGTGGCAACAATAACAAATAGCAAACAACAGCAACAACAAATAACACAGCAACAAAAACAATAACAAAAGTAAATTTCCATATTAATATCAAATTTCCAGAGTGGTGAGCACTTCGTTGAGTTAACGCGACTGTCCGTAATTTATGGGGTCCTTTCTCAAGCACCTCCCCTTCATTTCCCTCCCTCTCCTCGCTGTGCCCCCCTCTCATCCCTTGGCAAATTCAACCCCAACCCCGCTGGCTATGTGCTCATCCCGGGCGAGGCAATTAAAAGCGCTTCGCAAGAAATGTGAATTGAATGAACTGCGTCTTACGTACGCACCAGGAAGTCCTTTGCCAGGGCAGCAGGCAGGCAGGCAGTCAGGCAGGTCTATGCAGCGAGTCCTTAAGCATAGGCCGAGCCATAGACCGAGGCATTCAGGACAGACGCCAGACAAGTTCCAGCCACAGACAAGGAGCCGCAAAAGCCCGCACATGCCCTTTTTCGCTTTTCGCCATTTGGTCTGCGTTTAGGTTTTGGGTTTTTGTGTTTTAGGTTTGAGTTTAGGTTTTTGAGTTTGAGTTTGAGTTTGGGTTCTGCGTTCTGGGTTCTACGTTCTCGTTTCTCGCTTCTCTGGTGGTGGTTGCTCCAGGCATTTTTGTCCCTGGCCTCGTCGCACCGCCAGACGATACCCACAAGCTCTCTCGGGGAAAAAAGGCGGCCAACGCACCAAATACGAGCATAAAATGCGAAATGCGAGGACTTGAAAAGTGCGTTGATATTTTGTGCGTGGCCAGGAAGCGTAAGCGACAGCGGTGTGTCGAGCTCTCCTTCTCTGAACAGCGCTGAGACGTAATATGGCTGAAGGGGCGGCCAACCAGCCACTCCAAGCCAGTCTGACAAACAGCCAAGCAGCCAAGCCAGTCAGTCATCCAGTCAGTCAGTCAGTCAGTCAGCCAAGCAGTCAGTCAGCTAGTCAACCAGACAGCAGCGAGTCCTTGATACACTTTGAGAATAAGCTGATCAAAATGTTGATTAGTATTTTAAGTCAATAGATTAAAAATATTTTAATCAAAAAACTAAAAGATTTTTGGAAATTAGAGCGATGAGTTGAAATGATAAGTTAAAATGATGCACATTGAAATAAAAGTTAAAGATTCTGCAAATTAATTGAATACTAAGATGACTGAAAAGATACCACGCACTTGATCTCCCCGAGAGATAAATCCAAGCAACTGTAAAGATATTATATATAATAGCGGGACTCATTGGATAACTGATATTTCTGTTAATTTAATATAATTTCACAATTTACTTATTATTAAAATTAACAGATTGTAAATAAAGATTTTATTTTTTTTAAATCAAAAAAACGCAAGCAAAGCGAAGAATTGTAGTCTTTATAATTCGTTGCGATCGGATAAAAATTTAAGAAATTATTGAAGATATATTTTTTTATGAGTAAAAACGCGTCTTACTACGGGTCTTAGTTGGTATATTTTGCACTCAATGGTATATTTTGAACGTAGTACCGTATATTCAGTACAGCAATTTAGTATTTTTTATATTTTTACCGCAATATTTTGCTTCTATTACTACTACTGCTATTACTTTACATATTTTAATTAAAAATCCCATAGAGTTTTGTTTACTTTTAACAGTTTTGTATAATTGCTTTAAATAAAAAAATAGTTTGACAAATATCGTATAAATTTATTAAATTAGCAATTAGAAGCAACTACATATTTAAAATATTAATATAAAAGTGAGTACTAGTTGTTTAAAAAATGTTTAAGTTACAACTCTAAATATGTAATGTAATAACTATGAACTTATTGCACTTTGAGTTAAGTAAATGTTAAATGTAATTATTTTTGTATACACTTATGACATTCTAAGTTAAGTAAATTTAAAACTTTATTATAAAAATAGTTCGTGAACTTAATATGAGTACTTGAATTAAATGCCAATTTAATGAATATGCAAAGCTTAATTTCTCTGAGTGCACTGGGCAACAATGGGCGCTGTGAGTTTAACGAACTTTAAGCATTTCCTGCCGACTGTTAAGGACCTCCAACCCTCCACCCCTGGTCAGCTTTCATTTCACAGCGTTTTCTGGCAATGCGGCTGATGGCGACGACGGTGGCAACGACGATGGCGATGGCTGAATCGCCAGCCTCATGAGCAATTTGCCAGGGTCCAGTTTCGGTTTCATTTCGACTTGGACACGTAACGAGCACATCCTGGGCGCAGGCACAAACACCGTTATTGGCCACAGACTGCCACAGACAGCACTCCTGTTGCTGTTGCTGTTGCTGCCCCTTTTGTTGTGCTTTTTTTTTATTATTTTTATGTGCTGTCTGCCTTACGTGATGTAACAATGCGGTAGGTTGGGAATTTGCGGCCTGCTGTGTGTCTGTCTCTCTCTCTCTCTGTCTTTCTGTCTCTCTGTCTCTCTCTGTCTCTGTGTGTGTTGTCGGCTAAATAAATTTGCAAATAATTTACTTTTGCCTCGTCCGTCACATTGTCTCTCCCTCTCTATCACTCTCAATCTCCGGCTGCTGTTGCTCCTGGCTTCCCGTTTTGCTGCCCGGCAATCGTCTCCAGACGCTCGCTGCGATCAAGGTCAATGTGCGTGCTGTGTCAGTAACCTTTGCCATTGTCGCCTCCGCTTCAACTCCCCAGACTTGCACACACACACACCCCTCGATCTCCCTCCCGCTCTCCCGCTCTCTCTCACCCTTGTCATGTTTTTATTATATTTGGGTTTGTACTTATACATCTTTTCTTTTTCGCAGCTTTTTTTTGTTGTGCTTGCTGCGTCGTCTGGACGACCAAAAAAAAATTATATATATTATTCGAACAGATGTGCAAAATGTTGGAAAGTCGCCTGCGCCTTCGTCTACGTCTTCGACTTCGTCTGCGTCTTCCTCTTCGTCCTCGTCTCCAACTCCCTTCAACCTTGGTCCCAGCCTGGTCGTTGACGTTCCCATTGTTGTTCCCGGTTCCCGTTCCCAATCCCGCTTCCCTGTTCTCTGTTCTCGTTACGGCTGCTGCTGCTGTTGACTCTCTCGAGCCAAAAGGCATTTGATTTGCCATAATCGCATATTAGTCGTTTGGCCAACGTTATGTATTTACTTTATGTGTCTGTTCTGGCCCACGTAATGGCCATCCAAGTGTTGTTGTTACTGTTACACACAGTTGAGCCAAAATTGAAAGCTGGCTTATCACAAATCAGTTATCAACTCGCTCTCGCTCGCTCAACAGACTCCATGATGAAATGGCCCATCAATTGAACAATTTGTTCAACTTTTCCAACAGGCAGACACATTTTTTTCATCCGCATGTGCAAAAGTTTAGGGCAACTGTAAAAAAGCTTTAAGAACTTGGCTCTAATGTCTAACATTTATTATCACCAGGCGATTTTTATCCCTAATCGAGTTAGTTTTCTCTTTTTTTTGGGTCTTTTGCTTTGATTTAAAGACAAAGCAGAAGCGTTTGCTAAAGCTTAAATATACAAAGAGATTTATTTTCCATTTAAGTTTTTGACAGGTGATAATATACAAGTTGTAAATAGACTAACAGAGTCAAAGAATATGCTAGGTATTAAAACTATAATAGTCATGGAAATAAAATACTATATTTGTGTTAAAATGATTCATATTTATATTTAAAATTTTTTCAATATTTATTTTTAAAATTCAGAAAAATCTTAGATTACAAATTTAATATAAAAAACAAGTAAGAGATACTTGAATACTTAAAATATACCAAATAATTATACCTAAAAAATATTTAAACATACGAAAGGGGGTAATTGGTATATTGATATAGTAGTCCATTCAAAATATACCATAAAAAGTACAAAATACCAAAGCAACTAAGACCAAGAAAAAACTTTTTTCTAAATTTTAAAAATAAATAAGAAAAAAAAATACGAAATATGAAATTTTTTTTCATTTTATTACAATTCCTCAAGAATTCTTAAAATACAAAAATTACACTTTTCATTTATAATTTACAGTTTTTAACTGTAAGATTTATTAAAGTTCCCATTATTGTGCAAATTTAAATGTGAGAAAGCTGCTCGACTGTGAGATACCTGTTACCCATAATCAATAATGGGTATTGAGTATTAATGGGTATTGTTCTTCAAATATACCTAATTAATATACCAAAATATATTTAAATATACCAAACACTCAATTTGGTATATCAATATAGTATTAATTTACATTCAAAATATACCTACCATAGACTACAAAATATACCAAAGTGTTAACCAAAGCCACAAAGTTCTGATTGCAGCTGCCATTTTATGACATACACCGTTATAACTTCTGCGAATAATTTGTAAAAAAATAGCTTGTTGGCAGCGTGCTATCAAGATATAAATCAAGCTGTGGGAACTTTCATATTAATATAAATAAGTACTAAAATAACCATAATCCGGCCACACAAAACGTATGAATATATTTAACTCCAACTCCGTTAAATTTAATTGCATAAAGCATAAAAAAAGTACTTTTGTAACTAATCACCTTTAGTTGCTAAATAAAAAATATCATTATCATAAAAACATATTAAGGTCGTATAATTTAACAATCAATCACACTAAGTACAAAAGTATCTACAAATGTATCGCACTAACTGCAAATGTATCTACAAGATATGCACAACAATTAATGGCATTTTAGTAAGTTTGCAATCATAACAAAATGTTAAGTACAGTGTAGATGCATGGCTTTAAGTGTCATTTGCGAGACGTAAAATCGTAAAAAAATGTTTAATTGTTGGTCTCTTTATCGGCAATCTATCACATCGTGTGATTCGAAAGTAAACTTTTGGCTAATTACCAGCCTGACTGCTGCACACTTGCCACTTGCCACTTGCCACTTGTTCCGCCTGCTGGTCATGCCTCTCCCTATCTCTCTTTCTCTCTCTCCGTATCTCTCTCCCTCTGTCACACTTTGGTCTGACAAATAGTTTGAATAATTACACCGCCAACTAGCTCAGTCAGCCAGCTGGTGGCAAAGCTCTCCCACTCTGTGTGTGTGTGTGTGTGTGTGTGTGTGTGTGGCAACAGTTGCTAGCATATTACACTCAATATATCATTCATTATCCGCCATGAAAAATTAGCAATCGCATTTTGTCTGCCACGCTCGTTTAAATGCAAGCAAAAAAAAACCCCAAAAAAAAAATGAAAATAATTTTGAAGAAAGTTTTATCAGTTTGCTGGCAGCCAAGAGGAACCAAAACTCTCTCAGCTAGCACTTTTTTTTTTGGATGGCTGCAGCAGTTGGCCAAGAATGTGCAACAAGACAGCAGGACCAAGTTTTAAGCAGGAGCAGTTTGTTGCCGGCGACGGTTGGGCGCATAAAAATTAGCTAATAATGATGGCCATAAAATATGATTTGGACAGCAGCAGCAACAGTCTTGAGGAGGAGCAAGAAAAAAGGGATGGAGTAAGAAAGTTTTCCAATAAAATCAGACACACTCAGTGAGAGAGGTCAGCGCCGAATGTTGAACATCGATCATCTGACATACGACAAATATGTGTGCCAAACTTGGCAAATGAATTAAAAAAGTTGATGTGCGTTGTTGTTGGTAATTAACTGAGGATGCGACAGCTTCAACTTCAACTTCAGATTCACATTCTTCTCATTACCCATCATCACTTGCCATTATCATGAGCTGCTGACTGCAAGAGTCATTCTTGAGAATGATTCATAATTATTGCAATGCGGCAAAAGGCGGTAGAGCCTTTCGTCCTGTTGGCACCATAAAATTGACAAATGTGTCTGTAAACTTGGCTAATAAAGGCCATGGCCTGTTCTCACTTGGATGTTCTGGATGTTGTGTGATAAAGCTGCCGCTGATTGTCGCACTTCTCTCACTCTTTGTCTCTCTCGCTCTTCTCTTACCTAGTAGGCAATTAGAAATTTTATAGCCCCGCCCACTGAGTTTGACATATTTATGGGCGCTGAAAGGCCAAGGTCCATCGAGTCAATGAGTAATGTATGTCTAACGCTGAACTCTACCAAGTTCGAAGTTCGAGGACGAGATTTATTGTATGCGCTAGCAAACAAGTTAATGAAAATTTGATGATGGCATTTGATAAACACAATCGCGCCATATATCAAACAGGCCGCAGTCGCAAAAACTCTCTTTCCATTTTCTTTTTTTGTATACCCGCTACCCATAGGGTAGAATGGTATTATAAGTTTATGGATGCAGGTATATTTTGGTATGGTATATGGTATTATTGCGATCTACGGTATATTTTGAATGTTGTACCAAATATAGCCCTTTGCATATTTTTAGTATTTTTACAGTAACTAAGTTAATATACCAAATATAACAAATGGTATATTTTTTTTAAATATTTTGATTTCATTCACAATGGGTCTTTTTAAATATACTAATATTGTAGTATTTTTACGGAGTATTAATTTGGTATATTTCAAATTTAATACCATAATACCATAATACAATGGGTGGCTGGTATTTTTTTAATGTACTACAATATAAATATTCCAAATATAACCTATGGTATATTTTTAGTATGTTTTGCGGTATATTATTAGCTATATTTTAAATATAATGTCTGACTATTTTGCTTTTACTCACAACGGGAAGTGTTTATTTTTTAATGTTGTACTTTATCAAAATACCAAATATGCCCTTCGGTATATTTGTAGTATTTTTGCGGTATATTAGGTTGGTTTATTTTAAATTTTTTACCGCACTGTTTTGCTTTTATTCACAATGAGTAGTAGCAGGTATCTCACAGTCGAGCACACTCGACTTGTTTTCCAAATTGTTATTTTTTGTTGGTCAACGGTCATTGGCCGCCAATGGCGGATTATTAGAAAGCTTAGAGTACTATATAACAACTAGGGGACAACTGAGAGATTCACAGATTTTTAATGGGTTTTTGCGTTGGGCAGCTCAAGAATTATGACAATGCGGCGAGATATTATCGCTAATCGAGACTACTTGAGAGTTCAGTTAACCGAGACCAATGGAGATGTATTATACTCAACTCTCTATCCCTCCATTATTCTGCCTCCATTGTGGCCATATAACATTGGGCAACGGCAGCAGCAACCACCAAGTAATTTATGGTTACTATAAGTGCAGGCAAATGACGAGCACGAGGATAAGCATAAGGACGAGCCGCAAGGATGAGCATGAGAGGACGCGGTCGAGCGTCTGCTGAATATTAATATAAAATCATGTGTATCTGAGTGTGTGTGTGGTAAACGAGTATATAATAGCTTCAAGTTTAGGATAATGCATTTGACCATAAAATTATATTTGATATCAAGTTAAGTATTATTGGCTGAACTACGATACGAGCATTCAACATTCACCATTTGCTTCAAGAGAAAAGTCAAATCATAACGCTTAGCACTTTTAAAGTAATATTGAAAATAAAAGTTTTCGATTTACTAAAAGTGTTTGAAAAATGTATAAGCTACAAAATGTAAACTCCCACATAAATCTTAACAACATGAAACAATTCTGAATAGCATTACAATGTGATTTTTATTTAAATACTGAAGAATAGCAAGAATTAGGCTAGCTTCTAATGTGAGCTAAATTTGAATTTAAAATAATAAAATCTTAGTAATATTAATAGAGTTCAAGCAAAATAATAGATGCTCTCTTCAAGTTTAATTAATTTTAAGCATTTCCTTATTATATTCTAAATCAATTTTAGTTTAATTTAAAATTCGAATATAGCTGACATTAAAATCAAGTCAAGCAAAATATTCTAATTTTAATAACATGTATTAATGTTACTTTTCATTTGGAATTAAATCTCCAATTAATATCGAAAGAAAGTGCCGAATAAAAATTGAAATGATAATAATTTAAGAGCTCTGGCTGACTCAATTCTGGCAAAAATGATTGACAACTCTTCCAACATTCGCATTTGACAATGCTTTTATCTAAATTTTTAATAATATATAATAATTAATATAATAAAATAACTGTCATTTAATTAGAATGTCGAAAATTTGATTAAAATCTAATGTAATGAAAATTTGAATTTTAAATTAATTTAAATATGTTTTTAAATTGAAATTAAATCATTTAGTATATATTGACAATATGTTTAAAATTAATATAAATTCGTGAGAATATTTATAATTTAGCTTGTTTCTAATGTTAGTAAAATGAACTGAGTCTTCTAAGAATAAATGTTCTTAAATATTTTATGACCTAATTTCTCGGTAACTCAAAACATAATAATTGTCATCCCTTTGTTAAAATGTTTCATAATGAAAACCAAATAATTTCTCAAGTAATATTTATCAAATCTTACCCCATAACTGTAAATGTATCTCACAATTCATTCATGGGGCGATTCCTTTGAAAAGCCGCTGCAATAAGTTGCTACTGATTAATTTTAGGGAATTCTTTCAGTCATTTGCCGAGCAGCTGAGTGCACATGGAATGTTTTCAAGGAAATTGTGTAAACTGTGCTGTTGATCATTGATAAATCGTGTGATATTGATTAAGAGCGATAGTGAATAGAGAGCTGCAGTGCAGCGCATTAATTTCCTGAGGATTAAGCAGGGGAGATGAGGAGGACAAAGTAGGGCACACTTTTGAAATGACCGACGAAGTTCCAGGAATGGCCAAGGGCTGACCAGAGATTCCCACACAGCGAGCGAGGAGAAAGGAGACACCAGAAAAAAATAAGGCGAAATAAAAAAAGGACTCTCGCCAGGGGACAAGGTGCTGGACCACAGTCAGAGCCAGGTTTAGAGACAGAGACAGATATAGAAATAGAGACAGAGTCATGGCCATGACCAGTCACAGATTCAGAGTCCGAAGAGAGTCAGGGCGTTAATGTGCGAAGTGCGTCTGAATGAATTTCAGCAGAAATGTGATGTGTCTGCTCTCGATGCCGTATCTGTATCTGCATTTGAACTTGTATCTGCAGTCGTGGCAACTCACATATCTATTGAATGTGCGACGTAGGTAGTCAAAGGCAAAGGCAAAGTCTAAAGCAAAGGCAAAGCACAACTCGTTTTTCGCAAGGCGCATAGAGAAAGGATAAAAGGTAAATCACCTTTTGTTTGTTGCCCTCGAAATGACCGAGTTCATTGTCAAGTTCAGGTATCCCTCTGTCTCTGCGTTCTGTGTTTTCTGTGTTCTGTGTGTTTTCTGTGTGAGTCTGTGAATTTGTTGCGCTTGCGTCAAATTTTGCTACTCGAGCAGCGGCAAAACTCGGCAACTCGTCGTCGTTGTCCACAAAAACAGAAGGAGGCCTGCAACTGAAGTGTGGCCAAGTCTGCGGCTTTGGGTTTAGTTTGATTCAGTTTTCGGTTTTGTTTTGGTTTTGTTCAGTTCAGTTCTGTTCTGTTGTGGACTCCACTTCCAACTCGAACTCCAGCTCAGACTATGAACCCAACTCTGGGTTCTGCTTGTGATTCGGTTGCTGCTGTTTTGCTGTTGCTGTTCAAAAGGATGCTCCATAAAACAAAAAGCTATGCGAAAGTGACATTTATGTGTTTTTAATTCCTTGCAAATGTGTGAGTGTTCTTTCTGTTTGTGTGTGCTTTGGCTGGCTTTTGGGTCTCTCGCTCTCTCGCTTGTTATGCCTTTCTGAGGAATTTACTGGCTTTCGTCTGAACTTACCTTGCAACAGCGCATTGACCTGCAACCGATGCGATGCCAAAGTCAAGGCGTGATTGCGGCTCTGCACAAAACAAATAACAAACAACAAAGCAGTAACAAAGCAACAACAACCTCAACAACAACAGCTTCGCATAGTTTTCTTCTGTTTGCTTGACCAAAAAATCTCATCTTTTGTATGGCAAATAATTTTGAACTTGCTAATAGACAGGATATTCAACGAGTCGAGTGCCGGCGTCTCGAGTGAGGCTATTATTGTGCAATCTTGAGTGCTGGCTGACACTTAAGATTGATAGACAAATATGAATTGATAAATCGCAGAGGAGTTTCTATTCTTTACGAGAAGTTTGCTTAAGATTTGCCAAGACATTTTTACATTTATTGATGTCAGATTTGCAGTTGACATACGCCGCACCCAAAGGCTTATATTTTATTTATTTACTTATTTTCGAGTCAACTTTGAGAAGTAGTCATTGCAAAAAGTAATAATAATTATAAATGTACAAATGTGGCATAAATAATAAAATAAGAAATTTTAATTTAAGAATTTTGATAATAATGCAATAATATAATATATTGTATTTCATTTCTACTTATTTATTTAAAAAATATATTATCAGTCGACTGATAAGCATTGCAATCTATTTCAAATTGAGTTAATAATCAAAATTTGTGAATTAATTTTTTTAAAGATATAAGACAATTAAAATGTGAATTTTAATTGTCTTATATCTTTAAAACATATTTTAAGCACAAAACTATTGAAAAGAATTAAATATAAAAAAGTCGAGTCGAAGGCCCCAGCAGCCAGTAATCTCTTTTCTATTAAATATTGTATTAAATACTAGAATATAATAAAATAAAAAAAAAATTAAATAGAAAAAAATAGAATACCACAAAATGTTTTGAGGACCACAATAAATAATTCAACAACTATGAGAAAGCAAGAAAAATAAAATGAAAAATCTTTAAAAGAAAATTTGATGAGACCCGAACTAAACCAAATGTTGATGTAAAGATGTAAGTTCTCCCAAGTTGTACAGTTTTTCTAAATACTTCTTCTTTAAAAATTCTTAAATCATGGTCCTCGAATTGTTTTTTTTTTTAATTAATCTGTTTAATAAATCAATTCTCAATTTTTACTTTTCTTTAAGTAATTGCAAGTGTTTAAGTAAGTTGTGAAATAAACTGTTCAACTGTTCTGTTATTCCAATAATTAGAAATAATTATTATTATTAAAATTAATATTTATTTCTATAAAAAAAGATACAATTTCTTAATTTTACATATATTTAACCTAACTGTGAATGTAATTCGAATGTCTTAAAGCTCTCACATTCATACTTAAATTTATGTTTGTGTTTTGGTTTTTTCCTGTTTTTGCTGTTAACTGATTCAAAACTGATTTGCACCTTCAATTTCTTCAGCATCTTCCTCTTCTTCGATTGGGGTCTTATGAATGCGCCGGCATCTTAATCTGCAGCAACCGATCATAAACAAGTTGGGCGAGTTTTGGCTGACGCCACTTAAACGCCACCGAAATAGCCAAAAACGCGAAATTCCTTTCAGCCAAAAACATTCGTTTCGTCGCGTCTCCTTTTCCTCCTTCCCTTTCCTTCCTTTCCTTCTCCTTCTCCTCTCTGTCCGCCTTTGTTTGCTCTCGCGCCTCTCAAGTGTCTGGGCTACCTGGGCGGGTCATTGAATGCAACGCTTATCAAGTCAGACCCCGAAATGCGTGTCCCTCTGCACGTCCACATTGATTACAAACTGTTGAATGAATTCCGCCGTTTCCATTTGCCATTCCCATTTCCCGACTCCCCATACATCCAATACTCCATATACTCCATACTCCATACTCCATACTCGATTCGTTCATTCCTCATTCGCACTGAGAATTTTGTTGGACTGCGCGTTTGAGTTGAGCCGCCAGTGAGAAACGTAGACCTAAGACCTGACTGAGACCAGAGAATTCCAAGAAGGACATCTCTCTTTTTTATTGTTTGGCTTTTTATGCTGTTTTCATTTAAAGCATTTTATGGCATTTTGCTTTAGTCGCCGCTTCATTATGATTTTTATGGCCACTTTGACGCTCCACTCCGCCGCTCTCAGTTTAGTAGAGGATTTCTCAGTTCTCGGTTCTCGGTTCTCAGGTGGAGTGAAGTGCTGCAACAATTTTGTTGTTATTCTTTGGGTAATGCGCCTACGCAGGGCCAAAGGCGAAAGCAGCAGTCGAGGAGATAGAGGAGTTGCACTGGAGAAGGAAGAGGAGGAGGAGGAGGAGGCGAAGGCGGTGGCATGCCTCCAATGGGAAGTAACAATGCGCCGCGCGGTGGTTTGTTTGAACACCGAAAACCGTTTTTAATGCTCGTTATAATTTCGGTGTTGCTCTTTTTTATTTTTACTTTCTTGTTTTTGTTCTTGTTGTGCCTTGTGGGGATCAGACATCGCACATCGGACATCGGCATCAGCATCAGCATCGGACATCGCCATCGGGATCTTTGAGGGTCTCTTTCTCTGTTTCAATTTCTGTTTCTGTCTGCTGGTCACGGGTGATTGGCCTTTAAAGCATGCCCCATGTGATTTTCGCTTAATATCCTTGGGGGCAAACGAAACTGTTCTCTCTCCATGCCTGTGTTCTCCTCATCGATCTGGGTCGGCATCGTGTTTTTGGAGTCGGTTCTCGAGTTTAGTCACCGAACGCCGTAAAATGAAGTTGCTCGACTTTAATTGGGATCATTAATACGTGCTATCTCCTGATGTTCTTTGGTGGGGGATTTACACAAACCCGCCAAATGAAACCTCAATGGGATCCTTTGAATATTTATGCCTTAAATGGGCCTCAATGTGTGAGTCGATGTCGTTAAAAAACACTTTGTAATATGATATAATAATATTGTAGGAAAGTTAATTGAAAAATATAAAAGATTGTTGCTTAATTCCTTTACTAAGTTTAGAGATATGTATTTTATTAAATTGGTATTATTAAATCGGAATACTCTTAATATTATTATATTAAAAGGTGGTGTAAATAAGAGATATGGGAAAATATATTTTAAAAATACTGTTGTTAATAATATTGAGTTATAAATGATATCTTAATGATATAGCAAATATCTTACCCTAATGAACAATTTAAACAGAAAATGCTCTTGATATATTACAATCTGTGTAGCAATAATAGTATAAATTCTATTCTATTGCTTTTTCAATTCAAGAAATTTTGTAGTCTTCTTTGATATTATTAATAAATTTAAATGTGGTGTACTTTAGACTAAGTCTAAAGGAATTTTTTTGCAATTACTCTTCATTGCAAAAAAAAACAGGCTTCACAACTACGGAGTTTTCTTGACAATGAGATACCTGCTACCCATTTTGAATAAAAGGAAAACAGTAAGGTATGACTACCAAAAACTATATTTGGTATCTAGATATTGATTGCATTACATTTAAAATATACCATATAGTGCAAAATATACCACATTGTCAGCCAAAGCATACATACTATATAAAAGAATTTCTTAAATAACTTTTACATTTTTATGTGATCGCAACCAAATTTTAAGAAATCATAACAAATATAGTTATTATTTTTTATACCAAAAATATAAAAATACCACAAATTTTTATGCTTTCAAAAAACCTTATGGCAATCATATATGTATCTATTATATATGTATCATTAGAATAAGTCTAAAACTATGAGAGGACATTTCCTGAATGACTGTATAAATAATAAAGCCATAAATTTTAATGCATATTGTAAATGTCAAGCAGAGAAATCACTTTAAGTATTAATACACTAAAATGGGATTCACATTAAAATAAGTTCACAACTCAAATAGAAAGATCTCTTGATGTTGAACAGCTTCTTCATTGCAAATAAAAATACCATAAGCTCAAATGCACTTCTGAGTGAAAAAATTTCATGACAACCCAAAATCTAAGTACAGTGTAAAAGCATTTTAACTCAGTTTCCGGGCTTTATTATTACAACTGTAGACTGTACAGAGTTTGTAATAAAGTAGATCTCATTAAATTGAAAGCACTAACAGTGCGAGCAAATGACATTTGACATGGGATCTCTGCCATCTGACGTCAGCAACTGTCAGGGTAAAAAACATAAAAAAAAGTACGAGGGAAAAAAAATATTAATTGAACCTGATAAAACACTCTAATTAATTTGTAACCTTCAGCATATATTTGTTGGTACTTTTTCAGTTTTTTTTTTTGGTATTTTTGGGGGCAGCTCGTTTTTGTTTTATGACTGAACATAAATTGAAGTTCGGCCAGCGCGACTTTCAGTCATTCATAAAAGACAAGATGACGGGACAGTAGGCAAAATTAAACCACGCGCCACGCCCACATTGCGGCAATATGTTTTGGGCGTTGTAATTTACTTTTACGAGCCATAAAATATGGCGACAGACACAGAAAGCGAACCATTAAAAAGTACACAAATCGCATTTAATTTGAAATTATGAATTGGAATTGGTATTGAAAATGGGATCGTGAACGGGACTGAGAAAGGGGGCAGGGGAATTGGGGGAATGAGAAATGGCAACGGAATCTCAAGGCGACTCGTCTGCTTAATTGAACGCGCGACGGGAGGCGGTGGGCGTGGTCACAGTGGGCAGTATTGTCTGTTTAAAAAGCTATTAAAGAATGAAGCAGTTAAGCTAGAAGAGAGGGAAGGGGAGAGAAGAGAGGGCGGAGACAGTGTGCCAGATATGCTGCAACTGCAACAGCTGCCTCGCAATAAGGAAGCACAACTCCAATAGAGCCAAACCCCACGCTAACAACAATGTATCGTAAATGGTTGGTCACTACTTTATACTATACGAAACGAACGAAAATCATCAGCAGACAGCTTTACTGGGACTGAGACTGAGACTCAGACTGGGGACTGGACTCAAAAGTCGCAAAGTCCGTGGCGCCCGTCGACTCACTCAACTGTTTAGCGGAGCCACACGCAAATGCAAATATTACCATAATTATCGCACATGGCCCGCAGACCATGACTAAAGCAATCGCTCGTCCATCGCCGGAGACTCCAACTCCAACTACGACTCCGACTTGGACTCCATCAACGACTGCGACTGCGACTTCGTCTACGACTCGTTGTAGTAACTGCCCACACCCAAGACGAAGCCAAAGCCAAAGCCAAAAGCGAGTCGAGAGTTCCTCTTTAAACTCTCCCCCTCCGAGTTCCAGGCACGCGGCATGCAATCGAAATCTATTACCATGCATTTGCCCGACCGGTGAAGAAAGCGGCTCATTACATGTTTATTATTGTGTTGTGTCGTTGCCCTAACTAGAGTCGAGTATCTTTGATTTTGCAGTCGCTTTGGGTGGCCCAATTTGCAGCTGTGAAACCTGAGGTGATTCTGTCTAGACTGCTGAGTTTACTTTGCTAGCTTAGAGATTGATTTCCAACTAGGAATTCTACATTTAAAGTGCACCTTACAATATGAATACTTTAAACACTGTGTTAGATGATAAGGAATTGAGGAAATCGTTTTTTATATGGTGTATTTTTATAGGTATTCAGACTTGATTAAAAATCACTTTTTTTTTTTTAATTAAATTGAATTTTACTGAATACTAAAATTTTTCTTATGTTATTATTTCACTTAAGCTGTACCTTACAATATGAATATTTTAAACATAATTTTAGTTGATAAGGAATCAAAAGAATCATCACAAATAAGTCTTTTTGATATTTCAAATTTTGATAAGTATTTGGTTTGGTTAGAAATCACTTCTATTTCAAATAAGTTATAATTTCCAGAATACAACAATTTATTTTTTTATTGTTATTATTTGCAGCTTAGAGATTGATTTCCAACTAGGAATTTTACATTTCAGATATGTCTTAAAATATAATTTTTTTTAACGTAGTGTTAGTTGGTACAGAATCTAAGAAATCATCACAAATTGTTTTTTTATATTTCATATTTTGATAAGTATTCAGACTAGTTTAAAAATCACTTATTTTTCAACTAAATTATAATTTTACAGAATGCTACAATTTATGTATATATTGATAAGTGAAGAATTTTAATGGATTGCGGTCGCGCCGTTTTATTGCTAATTTTTGTTTAGTTTAACATCTTTGCCTAGTTTATCAAAACAGATTATTGCAAATTTCTTATGTAAATTATTTTCAAACTTTTTAAATAATTCAACGACAATGTTTTTGCTGTATGTATTAATACATTCAATTTGGTTTCATGCCTACAAAATTTGAGCTAACTAAAATTATAATATTATGACTGAAAAATGTTTTTGCTAAACTTTACATATGAGAAGGGAGGGATAAATCCTATGATATCTTTGCAATACATTTTATTTATATTCATATAGTGAGTAAAGCTATTTTTACAATATATTTTGTATACATTTGATTGGTTAAGATACCATATTTCATTAACTATTAAGTAGCAGGACTCTAGAGTCTGGAATACAATACTTCGCCAACATATTTTTGAAAACAAAGAATATTTATCTCTTATATCTTTCCTTTCTCATAAGGTGGCATATTCTCTTTACAACTTACTCAAATACCTCTATTGATTTATAGTTGGTCAGTAAACAAAACCTTCGAGTACTTCCAGCTATTCATTCTCATTTTCCGCTTCACAGGTGGATTATTCTCCTTTTCACAGCAGTGTATCTGTTCTTCGTCTAACTGCTGCCACTTATTGCTGTTATTACAGTTGCTGTTGTAGCCGCTGCTGTTGTTGTTGTTGTTGTTGCTACCTGGCCAAGTGCGGCACTTGACTTTATTTTGGTTACATGCCATGGGCCATGGCAATTTATTCTCGGTACCCAATAAAAGTCACTTGATTGGAACTGCAACTTGCCGGCTTTTATTGGTTTATTATGGCAACGCGAGGGCAACGCGAGATCTTTTGCCCGCCGGGCTGCCCAGCATACTTTAGTCTACTGCCACCAGCCACACAGTAGTAGAGGGAGAAAGAGAGAGATAGAGGAGGGGAGAGAGGCAGCTACTACTTAAGCTACTATGAGAGGCCGCCTTCTAGCTGGCAATCAAATTTGATGGCCTTGTTGGCTGCTGGCCCTCTTTAGGGCGGATACCAACATAATGGCAGCATTTTTGCGGAATGTGCCACACACAAACACAAACATCTCTCGACACTCAATCAGCATCGACGGCAACGGCAATGCAGCAAATACTGTCTCATAAGTCAAAAGAATGTCATTTAGCTGGTAGCTGAAGAGAAAAATACTGCAGCAGTAGATGGCTGGCCTAGACTTAAGTGTGTGGTGCAACAGCAAGTGGCATAGATCCTTGAACTGGCAACTGGCGCCTATCGCTGTGCTCGCATCTAACTGCCGCATGAGTTATGGTCCAAAATGGCCAGGACGAACGTAACCAGCAGGACCAATATGATAATAATTTTATGTGCTCGTAAAAACATTAAAAATGTCTACAACAACAGCGAAAATAAAAATGAGAAAAACAAAAACGGTCAAACAAATTTCCGCTGCAATTGGCCAAAAGATGTCGACAAAAAAAAAAAAGAAAAGACAGCTGTATATTACTAACGACGATGACATTTAAAATGCTCGTGAGATGGCTATAAAACTCACCCAATTTGATGCTTGATCTTGACCAAATGCCGAACGATGTCTATATCGACTGCCAAACTGAGTGCGGGACAACTCGTTTTTATGACTACCAAAATGGAGCTGTTCAAGCGTTTTAATTGGCCACATGTGGCAATAAAACAATCGCACACAACCGAAAGAAAATTGATAGGAAAAACGATGACTGCAAAATATTGAAAGTGGAACACATTAAGATTTAGATACGGTTTTTCTTTTTCGATATTTAATTATTTGAGTATTTTGCTTAGGCTGCAGTTTAGTTGTCATAAAAGAAGTCAAATGGGCTCTCACAATTAAGGAAAGTCCTCCTTACCTTTGAGTGTTCACAGACTTGGTTCAATATAGACATTTTTCCATTCTTAAAACAAGAAAATAATTTTGAATTACAAGAATGAAACATCTACATTTAGTTTTAAATTTAATTAATAATTTGAGAATTAACTTTCTTGGTTAAATTTTGAGATCATATATTCGTGATTCAAGATTTTCTTCTCTGTTTAGGAAAAACGATGACTGCAAAATATTTAAAGTGGAACACATTAAGATTAAGATAGGTTTTTCTTTTTCGATGTTTAATTATCAGAGTATTTTGTTTGTCATAAAAGAAGTCAAATGAGTTATCAAGGCATTTGCCTTAACTACAATATTTATGAATGATGCAATTTTGGCTGCGATCGGATAACAATTGTTATTTAAGAAACACTTTAGTTTGAAAAAGAAAACGCCTACTTACTATAGGTTTTGGTTGCTGATAATCTAGTATATCTTAAGCTCTACGGTATATTTTGTACTCTACGGTATGTTTTGAATCTAGTATTTTATCAATAAACTGAATATAGTCTTCGATATATTTTGGTATATATTCGGTATATTAATTTGATATATTTTTAGAATATTCTATATATGGGTAATTCCAAAACGGAATTTGTCCCGTGCGAGACTCTTTACATTGAAAATAACATAAACTGAAACAATTTTGAAAATAAGAAAAGTTTATTTTTATAGCTCTAGATAAGTACTTTAATTAGAGCTAAGAATGGTTTTGGAATTTTTTTTCTGTTTTGTTTTCTGATGTGATAATTGCAAAAATTAACCGATTCGTACGCAAAACCAAAAAATGAACGAAAATATATATTTTATCGGAAAACAGATCAAGTTCCTAAAATCAATCTTAGCTCTAAATATAGTGCTTATCTAGAGCTTTAAGAATAACATTCACTTATTTTTAAAATTGTTTCAGTTTATGTTATTTTCACTGCAGTGAACTGTAAAAGTCTCGCACGGGACAAAATTTCGCCATGGAATTACCCATATATAGAATTGGCTGCGATCGCAACAAAATTGTAGAAGTTACTACTGCAATTGGGTCTTAGTTGCTTTGGCTAATAGTCTGGTATATTTGGTACTCTATGGTATATTTTGAATGTAGTACTTTATCAATATACCAAATAGCGAGTACTTCACAGTCGAGCACACTAGTATTCTTACTTGTTTAGTTAAATTTCGACTTCAAATAATCATGATGCAATATTTCATTCTTCATTTCAGCAGGTTTTTTGTTTTGTATGAAAAACGATTACCGCAAAGTATTGAAAGTACAGATAAAAATTGTGCTTTCGTCAATACCTAATTATTTTGCCAATGAGTATTTTGCTTAGACTGCAGTTTAGTTGTCATAAAAAAGAAGCCAAATGAGCTCTCAAGACGTTTGGCCATTAACTTTAAGAAAAGTCTTCCATACCCCTTTGGATCGTAAAAATTCCATTTGGAAAAGTTTTGTGATTTTACTGGGATTTCCAAATGATAATACAACAGATACAAAGTACAGTTGAAATTCCCAAATGTGTGTGTTTGTGTGTGTGTGTCCACAGAAATCAACCCTGGGAATTGCAGCAAATGATGCGTCTCCAATAAATATTAAACAAAAAAAAAAAGAACAACAACAAGCGTATGAAAATGTTAAAATGTTTCATTTTACAGCTCAACCCTCGAAGCTGCCCCGCTTCACATGGTAATTTGGGGCACTTTCGGAGCAAATATTCATTTCGGTCTGGTTTTTTTTTTGTGGTTAGGGAAGCAGTTTTTTCTCTTTTTGCTTTTTACGATGATATGCCATGCATTACACGGCATTTGAAACATTTTGTGCTTTATGGGTAAGTTATTTCTTTGAACTTGGGGCGGAGGAAAACAATGGAAGTGCGACAAACATTCGAACTTCTTTTGCACGCAATTGACTATCAAAAAATTTTATGTGTGCTTGTCTTCAGTGAAGTTTTAAGCTTCGAATTCCATCAGCAAGTCCCAACTCCAAGTTGCAGCTCAGGGGCAAGCTAATGGCAACTGTGGAGAGTGACATAAAATCCAATTTTATAATGCATATAAAGTTTTAATACGTCCCTCTCCCCAACCCAAAAAAAAAGGGAATTGGGGTGAATTTTATGTACACACTTTTATAGAAATTTTAGTAGCCTATCAAATTTTACGTGCTACCAACAACAACAACAACAACGAGCGCAACTTGTGCATAAAATTTAACTTCCGAGGAGTGCTCCTCTGTCCGGTGGGTCAGAGGCAGAGACAGAGGCAGAGGCAGTGGAGACAGCCGTGAAGACATATTCATTAGGGTAGCAAAAACCTAATCCTGTCCAAAACACAAAACACGACCAAAACACAAAATCGTTTAACTGAAAAAAGCGAACGAAGAGAAAACAAAAATATTGTCGAGGGATCGCACGGAGCACTTGGAATTAACATGAAATTAGCTTGTTGACTCAACCCTATTGAACGGAAATGAGCCCGAACACAAACGAGGCAAACACACACACACACACACCGAGGAGTCAGCCACAAATGCAATGGAACCAGAGATAGTGTTCAGAGAGGGGCAGAGAGGGAGGTAAACAGGATATCAACACAGGAGGCTGACGGGTGCAACACGCTGCCATTTTCTTATATGTATGTTTAGCTTAACACCTCGGACCATTTGCATAATACAAACACAGATACACACACACATCTGTGCAAACTTGTTGCCAAATCATTTGTGAAGTCTATTAGCAACGGAGTTAAACAAACTTCACAGCACGAGGCAACTAAACCGTGGGGCAAGGGTTTTGGAAAATACCAAGTGGAGTAAGGAAAGTTTGCAGCAGTAAAAAACCTGAAAACTACGAAATAAACAAATATTTTTTCAAACTGTGTACATGTCAAAGTTCACGACAGGTGTTGTCTTCATATCATGCACACAAATTGGCTGCCAGTTGTAATGCGAGTTCGCAAAATGTGCATTAAGGCAAAACTTTTAATCGAAAGTTTTGATGGTAAAAAACTCACTTAAAATGTGTAATATTTATATACGAAAATAATTGGCATAAATAAATTATTTAAAATATTTCAAAGTTTGTAAAACGAAATTAATTTAAGGCTATTAAAATTGAATGAATTAAAGCTGAAAACGTTAAAAAGATTAAACTTTTGTGCTAACAACAAAATAAAGAATTTGTATTATGAATTTTTGACAACTAAAACTTGAAAATAATGGTGAGAAAATAATTCCATATATTAATTTGTCATATATTAATATTCATATTTAATCTCAAATTATGAAATATGTCCTCAAATGCCAAAGAAAAAGAAAGAAAAGAAATTTGTCCAAATTAAATGCAGCCCGTTGACAACTATTTTGACTTGGCCTAAAGTTTCGGCCAGTCTCAGACTTCAGCATTATTATTTGTGAACTAGATGCCAAAAATGGGTAATTTTTATGAATTCCCTTAAGTGTCGAGGAGTGTCTCTTACGCTCCACCCAGTGTGAATCCCAAGCTGCTGCAAAGTTTGACAGGATACGAGCGGAGGATAGAACGTTAGCATTAACATTAGCATTTGGCACTTAAGTGTGTGTATCCTGAATTAGCCACAGACTGCTTTAATGACATTCGGCGACAAAACGCTTACGCTTACGCTTCACCATTTCAATAGCAATAAGAAGGGAATAGTAGGAATGGGAATGGAGACGAGGACGTAAGGAAGGGAGATGGCTTCGACATATTGCACAAATGGATTGGGCCACAGAAGGGTTATTAATAAATTAAATTTGATGTGAGTTGGGCACGTGTTTATGCATTAAACTCAGCTCCCCCATATTTGTTGATGGAGCATAAAATACACACAAGTGCCATGTAAATGTAATTCAATACTTTAAAATTGCTTATTAGAGAACTGGCTTGTGCGATGGGGCGTATGCGCAATATGCGTTATTTTAATGAGCCCTTCCAGCTAATTTGCTGGTTCTATTCTTGGCGGGGAATTGTGTAATAAACTTGAACAAGGGGTTATTGGGTCAGGGCAGGACTGCGTTCGTTACCTTGGCATCGTTATGCTGCTTGTAATATTGACTCGACGCCTACCAAAAAAAATGAGAAAAAAACAGAGGCAATTTGGAGGCCCAATAAAATGGGCGGTAATTGCTAAGCAGGCCCTATTACCTAAATATATATAGTAGACTTTGAAAGACATTGAACTTGTGGCCAAATGGCTGTGAAAACAGTAGCTACACGTGTCTTCATTCTTGACTTGACTTCACTTGACTGGGCCTCGGTCTCGCTGGGCTTCAACATAATTTAATTAAAATTCGACAATGATAAACGCAGAAGATACATTAAAAACTCAACACAACAACAAAAAAAAGGTAAACCAACACAGCAAAGCGTTGATAATGAGCTGCCCCAAACCCAGAGAGACAGAGACAGCAAATCGTGAGGGTCTTACGATTTTTATGAAGTGCGCGTTGCAAAAGTGTTTGCTTTCAGTACTTGACTTGATTTTCATTTTACTATGGTGAATAGCAAGCTGTCTTCGCTTAAGGTTGCTTTTTGGGGTCTCTTTTTCTATCTCTATCTCTGTCGCTGTCTCTCTAGCTTGTACTCATAGTGTGATTGCGATTGCGATGATGTGCCTCAAACCACGCACACGGGCCACTTGAACCATTGAGCGTCAGTTTCAGTTTCGGTCATTTGAAGTTTATTACCCGCGCACGTGTGAACCAAAAATACCAAAACGTACAAAATTTTACAACGAAACCAAACCGGAAATCGCTGAAAACAGCAAGCAAAAAAAAAAGACAAGTACGAAAGCTGCAATTGAGAGTTCTCGACTGTGTGATACCCGCTACCGGGTTTGAATAAGAGCAAAACTTTAAAATATACCAAATTAATATATTATACTATATAAAATAATAATATAAATTTGGTATATTGATACAGTAATTTTAAAATATACTACATTTATATACCGCATAAATACTAAAAGTATACCGAAGGCTATATTTAGTATATTGACATAGGTATTTAAAATATACCTAGTTGATATACCAAACAATACTAAACGTATGCCTAAGACTATATTTTGTATATTTATATAGGATAAAATATACTAACTTTATATACCCCAAAAATACTAAAAGCATAACGAAAGCTACATATGGTATTATGAATAAAAGACAAGCCAGAATATTCCAAATTAATATACCAAAAAAGTACTGAAAGTATAGTATTTTTGGTATATTGGCATAGTAATTTTAAAATAAACTAAATTAATATACCCCAAAAATACTAAAAGTATACCAAAGGTTATATTTGGTATAATGATATAGTACATTCATACTATTGAGTGCTAAATATACCATATCTGCGTGCAAATATAACAAATGCTGCCGAAAAAGATCTATGTATCTCTAGTCTCACATAGAGAAACAGACATACATCGCTATGGTCTCGGCTGTTCACTCTGATCAAAAATATATATACTTTATGGGGTCGGAGATGATTCCTTCTGCCTTTTACAAACATTTTCTGGAGGCACATTGTAACTATAATACCCTTCTACCCTATGGGCAGCGGGTATAAAAAAGACTTAGAGTAAAGAGTGAGATAGAGCGAATGACAAGCAGATGGACTTGGAATCGCGTATAATACTAATATTATATGCAGGTAGCTGGCAGCCAGTGAAGCAGACACAAGAAATGAAAAAAACGATGTGTGAGTTAGCCAAGCATTGAAAGACGTTAGAAGTACCTCAAATGCGGCAATGAAGACGTCTAAATGCGAAATTAAATATGACATTTTAGAGAAATTAAGTGGCCTATGTTGGACATGTCTTTAAATGACCAAGATTGTAGACAACTAACGCAGTTGTTGTTGTTGTTGTTGTTGTTGTAGTGAGCAAAACTTGCGCACAGCAACAAGCGACAGCAGGTCGCCATCCAGAGGTGGTTAATGGTCTAACTAATGCCAGGCGTAATACAGTAGTCGACGAAGTCCGAGTCAGAGTCAGAGTCGAAGTTGAAGTCTGACTCGAAGAGTCAGAGAGTCACTGTCATACATACATTTAATGTACTTGGGAAAGCCACATGCGATGTGAGTTTTAGTATTTGTGCTTACACAATTGGGGCAACAACAACAACTAAACAATCGTTTAGCTTGACGACAGCAACTAGCCACAAAAATAACTGTAATTTACAAAATGTGACAGTTAATTTGTGGCCAGCAAGAATGCAGTTAATAGCCCTAAGTTTGGCACTCGAATTGCTTCGATTGTAACTTGGCCAAAGCAAGCAACTGACCTCAAGCAAATGCCTAGTTGGGTGGCAAAGCAACAATGTTGCACAAATTGTTATTTAATATGTGTAGCAATTACCAATAATAAATATATCGAAGTAATCTTTCCATTTAAGATTATTTCTGGCCTTTAACTTGTTTGTTAAGGATTTACTTCAAATTTATTCATAGCCTATACTCGGAGCAACAATTTCAGGAAACTTTAACCAATAATAAAACATTTCAAAAACATAAAATAAATATATTTACACCCCAAAAATGGTTCATATTATATTCCTAATTTTGCTTTTCTATATTTGTTTATTTATTAGATAAAGCAAAAATGATCCGAATGTAATATTATTTTCTTTTGGTATGAGAAATATTTATATTTGTCGATGATTATGCAATGCGGTGGAATATTTTATATGCGAGTAATTACAATTATCAATTATCAAAATAAATATGCACTGTTAATCGTTTCTTTATTACTTTTTGTGAATGTAAAATTCTCTGCTCGAATACTGTTTAAATTGTTAATATTAATGGAAGTTAGAGTCCTGGAATTTATAAAAAAGAAAATGCAGAACTATGTTTAGGTTTTATATTAAAACAGAAGAAGCTCAAATATTTAAAATCAATTTAATATAAGCTTTTCTTCCCAAGTAAAGAAGTGTATGTCAGCACTTTCAAACTAGCTAAAATGTACAATAAAATCATTAAATTAAATACCAATTTATTTTTGTAAATAGTTTAAATGTTACCAAATATTCAGGGAAATAAGAAAAAAAAAAAATCCAATTATATGTCTTGAAATAGAAAGAAATCTAACCCTAGCTATTAAATTCATTTTACATATTTATAACATAACTTAAATATGCCAAATCTTCGACATTTAAATAACCAACTGTCAACACTTTCAAAGTAAGCACATGTAAAAAAAAAACCCTCGATATCCAAAACTGAGCAGAGTTGATTAAGCAATCGTTTTGTCTTATCCCCACACAGTTTAGATAAACTGTTATTGATCTGCGAGATAAGATTGAAGTCTTAAAAGATACAACAACAAAAAATACTCTCATAAGCCGGCAAGCCACAAAGCAGCAAATACACAAACATCCCACACTCGTGTGTCTCTGTCAATCTCACATCCAATCGAAAAATTATTATATGTTTTCTCGTATTGACAATTTGCATTGAGTTTGGCTTTCGCTGTCGGTGTGTGCGAGTGTGTATGTATGTGTGTGTGTTGAAGCCCTCTCGCATTTTGCCTCATTCATGAATTTTGTAGATTTTTAGCCAAAGATAATTTGCGAAAATAAAACACGAGTCGAGGAGTCCGAAAAATTTTCATTCAAAACACGTACATACTTCAGAGTTGAACAACAAATGCAAAGCGACAACTACAACAACAATGGGACAAAACAAACGTGGGTACCCACAACAGAAGAGAGACGGACAGACAGACAGACAGACGGACGGATGGTCGAATCTTCCACTCCAAGTGTTTGGTGTGAAGTGCAAACAGACAAACGTAGCGACAGCAGCAACAACAACTAAGCCAACGATGGAGTTCAATATTATCGAATGTTTACGACGATTCGACTAACCAGCTACAACAACAACAATAACAGCAACAACGGCAGCTTCATTCATGAAATGCTCGTGCGAAAACAACAATAAGCAACACTAACAACAACAACAACAACAACAGCGACAACAACTTTGCAGATTTGTAAGTTCCATTACGTGTTCAATAATTTGGCAAACGATTCAAACTGTGGCGACTTTCGAGTATTTGCACTGCATTCAATGAGAGAAAAGTATCTTCGAGATACTCCAGCGTATCTGTGGGATTCACTGTATTGGCTTTGGGGGTCTTTGACTTATGCTGCGATTGCGATTGCGATTCTGATTCCGATTGACATGACTTGACTCAATTTTGATTAGTCATCGTATTTGTAGCTCCTTTGACTTACTATAATTGTTGTTCTTGTTCTTGTTCCCATTATTATTGTGTTGTTCTTCAACTTGTTGTTGTTGTTCTGGTTGTTGTTGCTAGTTATTGCTAATGTATTTGTTGTTTGCTTAATCGTATCTAAATATTTTTGTGTATTTATCTCACGTTGTTGGCCACTTATCGTCGACTCGTCGTTGTCGGCCTGGCTCCGTTTGCCTCCACACACAGAAATCACGAACTTCGTGGCGCATACAAAAAGGGAAATTCATTTTGGACAGCCCCAAAAAAACAACAACAACAAGCAGAACAAGACAACATAAGCAACAGCAAACCAGTTGCCTGATTAAAAGGTGAATGAATTCGCAAATCCGCGAATCGCATTCAAAAAATTAACCGCATAACATTCCATTTTGCCGGTTTGTTTTCTTTTTCGCAAAAATACTCTAACAAATATGCGAGCTTACACAACGAATATGTAATTGGCATGTTTACTTAAATATTTTTAAATAAAATTAAGTAAATTAGAGAGCATGAGCTGATTAAAACTATTTTTCAATGACGAACAAATTTAACTATAAGAGGAAAAAATAAAATAAAATCAAGTATCGCTAAGTATATATATCAGGAATTATAAAGAATAATAAATTATTAAAAGTATACAAATATTAAGGAAGTAAGTATTAAAAAAAATAAAATAAAAAAAAAAAATTTTAAAATGTATTTACTCGTAAATTTAATTTGAATTTTGTTGGGAGCAATAAAACAACAAGATAAATCAGAAATAATAACCAGATTAACATAAATGTTCGATTATGGCCAAAATTTTGTTTTCTTTCTACAAAACTACTTTCAAGCAATGCTACAAAATCTTGAGTAATTTACATTGAGCAACTATTTTATATTTTTTGATATTCAATATAAGAATTGCTTTAAGTGTTCTTAGAGAAAATTATCATTAATATTCCCCCAAAATATTTTGACTAAATCCATTTTACTATGACGTTTAATTTTTATTATTATTGAGCAATCATTTTTTAGTAATTGTTTTACATACATATGTGTATTTCAAAGGTCAAGTTTGCAGCTAGTGTTTCAAGTACTTTGAATGAAATACATCAAATAAAAGAGAATAACATGATAATACTATTTTTCAATAAAGTTCAAAATGAAGTAAAATATAAATCCGTAATATTTCTTAAACTTCATTTAATATATTATGTGCATTTTTTATTGAGCTAATACTTTACGTGTTTCATTTTGTATGGTCAAGTGCATTTTAAGTAAAATACATAAAATTATATATAAAATTTTTCAATAGAGTCCAATTTGAAGTAAAAATAATAATTTTGAACATTTTTTTTAAACACATTAAATGTTATACACAATTTATTAAGCCATTATTTCACATATGTAAGATATGCAATGCCAAGTTTAATTTCCCACTTTTGGCTTTTCGCCCACCTTGAAGTGTATTCGAGATGTGGTTAGTTAAACGAGTGTTTCGTATTTTGTTGTTGCTCATTATGATTTATATGAAAGTTGCTTAACAGCCGTGGCGAATGTCAATGGATGCATCCATCAGATACATTCATGTGTGTATATACGATTGTGTTTCGTATTTGCCGCTGCATATATTTTAAGGCACTTTACGAGTAAGCGTGCACATGACGTCAATTGTTGTTATTGTTTAGTGTGGCTTTAAAATTTCATTTGATATGTACTTATTTGGATGCCACATAAACCAGGCTTACTAATGAGCTGCGACAACAATATATATTCATACCGAGAAGAAGAGCAATTGTGACAGCAATGGGAACAACATTCCTAATGGAAATTTACCCACTTGGCACATTCGATTTGATCGCTTCGCTGAGATCGGCGCTTCGGTTTTTTGATTTTCTGAGTGTTTGTTGTTTTCCTTTTAAACTATATCAATTTGCTTAGGCCATGGCCTTCTCAACACACTGTGAACTTGCAGCGTATCTTTGCTGGCTGCGTTTGCTATTCATTTCGCATGAATGAAATACTTTTCTGGAATATTTTTCGTTGCATGGAAAGATTTACAAAAGTTTCCATTACAATTTGTAAACAACCTCGAAGGGGGCAGACAGCGAGACAGCGAGACATCGAGACACTGGCACAGTAAAAAATATATATACAAAAAAAAGAGAGGCAAACAATTCAACAAGTGCCTTGTGCTTGACTCTGGGGGTCAATAAGCAGCCGCTGACTGCCTGACTTACTGTACATAAAGCACACATAAAGCGCAACAATAATCATCAGAACAACAACAACAACAACAATGATATGGAGGGAAGCACGAGACTCAACAGTGATAATCCTCAATCAAAAGCGCAAGCGAGAAAAACATAAAGATAGAGGGAGAAAGAGAAGGAGACAGAAATGTAAAGTCCCATAGCTGATTATCGATTTAATTAGCTATGTGTAGAGAGAATCAATGCAAGTGGCATAAGCACATCAGATTAACCCACTTGAGAGTGCAAGATATCTGAGTGGAAAATAACTCAGTTACTGATTTCTGTCTGTCTTTCCGTCTGTCTGTCTGTCCGTCTGCGTCTGTAGCATAAAACGTGCCACTCTGGTAGATCCCCTAAAGCATATCATATCTAATCAACAGCAGATCTTTCATTGCGTCTCTAGTTGAGAATGTCATCATCATGACAAACGAGTTAAGTTCTTTGAAGACCAGAGATTAAATTCTACGAATTCAGGTTGGAATGATGTTTTAATCAATATTGTTAATTAATTATAAAATTCCGTTGATGAACAGTATGACTAAAGGATAAGCAAAAGAAATTTAAAGAATAAAGTAAATGTTATGTAGTTAACTTATAATATAGGATATACAAGATAATAAAGTAAAACTAGTTATAATATTGTTAACTTATAATGAATATAAAGTCAATTACTTTAAAGAATATGTTATATCTGGAATAGAAATTCAATTTTAATAACAGTTGTTGTACTGAAAATATAATTGATTAAATTGAAATTCAATATTGTATAATATTCAAATTTAATATTTAAAATCACTTACCACGAACAAACAAGTTGGAAAGAAATTCATGTAAAAATATAAAAAAATATTTCATTTAGTATTTTAGTAATAATATTATATAATCCTTCAAAAAGAAAGAAGACTCTCCAAAAATCGAATCAGGGTTGTTTGATGTCATCATATAAGCAAGAAATCTTGATTATCCAATCTTGAAATTCAACATTACAATCGTGTTTCAAGAATGGAAAAATCGTAAAATTGAACCAATTTAGCAAAATCTTAAATTAAGATGAAATGCATATAAATCTAAGAATGACAAATTAGTAATCCAAAATTATTGTAGAATTTTTGTGTCGATCTAAGAACTTGACTTCCTTTGGTTATAATTTTGGCCTGGAACCAGCCAGAACTTTTTCTCAATTTGAACGCGGTTTTTCAGGTTTAACTAGGAGTAGCAAACATTAAAGTTGATCGTTAAATACATATAAAAGAGAAATCTTTTCAGATCACAGCAAAAAGCTGTAACGAATTCCTTTAGGCGCTGATTTTATGCATTCTGGTTAAGTGTCAATTTCCGCTATGCTGACCACCCGAAGCTCGCAAATTTCCCACGTTCGTCGAATGCGCAGCTTTGAGTACTTTGAGTTCAGTTACTAAATACCAGAGAACCAAAAGAGCCCGAGGCATTCAGCGATGTCATAGTCTAGAGCCAGTGCCATCACCTTGACGTGACCACATTCGGCTGCAGTTTGAGTAGTGATCCACGTTCAAGTCCAAGAGCAAGACCAAGTCCATTGTGCAATGCCATTTTGAGTTGGCGAATTTGCGCACGCGCAATGCCAACCCAAATACCAGAAGCAACGAGTTCATAGCATTTACTATACATACACCACACTCGTATACCAATAACGCATTATAGACTTTAAAAGTTGCGGTACTAAAACGCAGTTCCAAGAATCATCAGAGACAGCAACAACAACAACAACTTGGGTAACAATAACAACTTGAGCAACAGTAAGAACAACAAAAACAACATTAAACGCCCGCTCATGGCATTCTTGAGCGTTGCGAAATATGAAGGAATGCAGCCAAAGAGTCGTAAACGAAGTGTTCCAGTCTCAGTCTCTGCCTCAGTCTCAGTTTGAGTTTGTGATCCCTCTATGAGAATGCTTCACTGTAATCGAACTGTCTGCTGAATGAAGTAAGAGGGCAACAACAACAACAACAGCAACTCAGACTCGAGTCAGGTTGTTTTTATACCCGCTAACGAAAGGATAGAAGGGTATTATGAGTGTAACTACAGTATATTTGATTCCTGAAAATTTTGTTACGATAAGATACAAACTTTAAAATTGGTTTAATTAATACTACGAAAAGTTTGTTGCTTTGGACGACAATCTGGTATATCTTGTAATCTATGGTATATTTTGTACTCTGTGGTATATTTTATAATCAATGGTATATTTTGAATGTACTACAATATTGATATATCCAAAATAGCCATCGAAATATTTTAGTATTTCTATGGTATATTCTTGGTATATTTTGTACTCTATGGTACTTTTTATACTCTTTGGTATATTTTGTATTCCACGGTATATTGTGAATGTACTAAACTATCGATATACCAAATATATTCATTGGAATATTTTATTATTTTTTGGTATATTCCTAGTATATTTTGAATGTAGTGCAATATCGATATACATTATATAGCCATCGGCATATTTTGGTATTCCTATGGTACATTCTTGGTATATTGTGTGTTATATGGTATAATTTTACTCTATGATATATTTTAAATGTAGTACTATCGATATACCAAATATATCAAGCGGTATATTTTAGTATTAATGCAGTATATTTTTGTATTTTATTAGAATATGGTTTTATTGATCATAAGTTGCGGGTATCTCACAGTCGATCACACTCGACTGTAGCTTTCTTACTTGTTTTGGTTAACTTCGATCGTCAGCGAAGTGAAATTCCATTTAATTTACTTCAAGCCTCAGTATTTTTGTTTTTCTTCTTCGTATGCCAAAAATTGTTGTCATTCTGTGTGTTTCGTGTGTATTTGTTTTGTTTGCATTTTTCCCGGTTTCGTTCTTTATGGTTTGCTGCATCATTCAGTGAAAAGTAGTCTGCATTTTACACACACACACACATACACACAAAAAGAGTTGGAGCGACCCTCGTGTTTTCGTGCCTCTTAATGAGTTCTTGCGTGCCACATGCAGCAAGTATTTATTGCTACTTAGAGTATGCAGAATCAAGCATGGAAATGTCTGAAATCTTTTATATTTTTTCGAAATTTATTTAAATAAATTAAACCGGGTGAGAGGAAGCAGAAGTGTTGCACCAAATTGCTGCGCTTGCTTTGGCCCAAAAAATAATTGCAGTATAAAATAAATTAAGTTCTTTTTTTCCTATGTGTGTTTTTTTGATTGCATACTAAGCGATTCGGTTTGTTATTTTCTTAATGACGTTGTTGTACAAAATCCTTAAGTCACATTCACGAGATCATGACATGGCGTGACCAAAACTTCAGAGACTGCAATGTACTCCGGACTTGGTAATCTAGCTAATAGAGCTGCAGTTAAGCCAACACACAAAGCAGGTCAGAAACCTCAAAAGAATGTTGAGTATGAAAAACGTTAAAACTCAATTAAGGAGTCTCAGTACTTTAAACTAAAGTTATAAATATAAGTTTTATAGCAGTTAACAGTTAAGCATTGTGATTGTTTAATTTTTCTTTTAGTATTCTCTATATTCTAGGCAAAATAAATAACGATATAGAAGAATTGTCCAAAGAGCTTTATTGGAAATACTTTTTTTAAGCGATCTGGAATCTGAATGCATTCGGGTTGAACCTGCTTCTAAAGATTCCAAAGGAATTACCCTAAGACCTGAATCTGAATTGAATTGCCATTGACAGTTAAGCATATAATCTGGTAATCTAGAATTTGTTCCTAATTCAGGTAAGCACTTAAGGATTACGAGAAAGTTAACAGAAGACTTGTAAAACTAATAATAACAAATAAATAATAATAATAATACGTTATTATACTGCAAATCGGTTGAAAAGAAGACTGAAAAATCTCAAAACAAATGAAATTGCTTCAGATTAAATTCCATCTACATTAAAAAAAAAAATTCGTAATACTATATTCGGTGACTCAAGAAAGTAATGAAGTATTACGAGACGGTTAACAAAAGTTGGGTAAACCGATCACTTTGAAATAATTTTGGAAAACTCGTTTGAAATGTAAACAAAAAATGCATATTAAATGAAGGTACATCAATTGAAATTTTATCAATTGCTGTTGCTCCATTATTTGGTAACTAAAATTATTTCCTATCTCAAGAAAGTGCTTAAGTATTATGAAGGGATTATTTAAAGTTCGCTAAGTTATTAACTTTTAAATAATAAATAAATAACAAGACATTAATACTTCAATATACTTCAGTTAAAATACAAACCAGAAAACGCAAAATAAATGAACCCAAAAAGAAATTACCCACAATATTTCATCAAAATTGCTGTTGACAGTTAAGCTTTATGATTTGATAACTAGAATTATTACATTGCTGCTGCAAAGTTATGAATGTGCTTAAGCATAATACTAATTGAGTGTTGGCTTCCAAGTAAATTGCTGCTTTGCAGAGTGCTAATCAAATGGTTTCGCCTCACAAACAAATGAAACTTGACTGATTCTCTCTCTCTTTTTGTTGGCTCCTGCACTTTATGCGGTGTCAGCACTTCAGTACATGATTGTTTCAAATACTTCTCGCACTCTAAGCTTCAACTGCTTCCAGTCAACTGTTCAGCTGTCAGTCCTTTTTAGCAATGTTTCTCTTCTTTCCCCTTTCCCCCTTTGGTTGGCATTCTTTAGCTTGCATTCTCTGCTCCGTTTTAGCCGTTTTACTCTGAGTGCCATTGAGGACAAAGTTGCCGCTGGCGGTGGCCAGGTTCAAACTCTGCTCTGCTCTGCTCTGCCACATTTGCCATTTGCTATTTTATACGGAACGAGCACGAGAATGTCTTCATTTTGTTTAGCCAAAATCAGTTGGGCGATGGCGCGTGGACAGCGACAGAAGTTGAAGCTCGAACTGAGATGGCAACAAAGATGTAGATGGAGATGGAGATGGAGACGAAGACTGAGCTGCTTCAACTGAAACATGTGCACACGAAAATTCTGTTCTGGCATGTGGCATGCGGCATGTGGCACTGACAATGGCAGCAACCAGCAGCAACAACAAGAATCGCTGTCGCAGTCGCAGTCCTAGCAGCATGCGCGTCAACTTGTGTCAAAAACCAGGCAAGTGCCATTTTGCGGTAGTTGTGGCAATGGCCATGGCCAACAACAAATACCAACAACAACAACAGTAGCAGCAACAGTAACAACAACAACGATAGCAACAACAACAACTACAACTACGACAGCAACAGTTATGCAGGCAACGCACATTGGTACCAACTTAATAGAATTTTTATGCGACCATTAAATTCAATTAAAGAGAAGAACGAATTTCAAGATTTTACAGATAAAACTTTGTCGACACTTAAGCAATTGCTACTGTTTAATAACTAAAAATGACCCTTAAACTTACCAGAGAATTGATGATTTTATTAGTGTCTTCAAATAATGAAATGATTGTAGTATGTAATTGCTTTCAAAAACATCTTTTTAAATAGAAAATATACATAGATACAAATAATGTATAGATTCTACAGATATTAAGATATTCCTCGGTTAGAACTTCTGAGCAAATAAGAAATAAGATTTAAGTCTGAGAACTACTATCAAACTTAATACTGTCATCATACAAAAAGTAACACAACTTTTACAATAATTTAATGGTGTGCTTGTTTCTTAGAATGGAAATACAAGTAAATAACAATAATTTTTAAGATTCAACTAAAATAAAGTTATTTTACATTCATAATTTACCAACAGAGTAAGTTTAGCTTAAGTTCTAAAAGCAACTCTAAAAGTTAATGACTCTTTTAAAGTCTATAAATAATACAAATATTGCAATGAAAATATGTCGAAATTATCTTAAATTCAAATTCATTGTGGGACTGCAAATTTAGCATATAAATCTTGATATAAGATTTAAATCTAAAAACTTTCAAAACTGTTCCTTTTAACATCGAAAAGATCTTGATTTAAAATTTTTTTCTCTCTGTGTAATTAAAGCAGATGGGACGTGTTTTACTTAAGCTTCCACCAAGATCTTTTCTGAGGAAGAAATCACAAATTTAAACATCACTCAACAATATTCAACATTGTATATATATTTCAATCTAATAGGTGCAACTCTGACTCATATTTATAATATTTTAATTTAATTGCGTCTTCAGTCATTCATAAATTCACTTGATTTTCCGAAAAAAAACTAATCGTAAAATGTTCTTTACAAACTGTCAACTGTTTGTCTTAAATGCCACACAGTTTGACGAACATAGCTCGTAAATTAAATAGACTTTTATGATTTTTCCGCCCAACCATTTTCTGTGTAACTCCATCATTTGTTTATCGTAATTTTGCCTTTTTAATGTCTTCTATTTTGGTCACACTTTTTGCATAGGGTCGCTCCAGAGTGCGATGCCTTTAGCGAACCGCAGTGCAGTGCAAATAGGCAGTCTCTCGTTCCCTCGTTCCCCCGTTCCCTTGACTCCCCTAGACTCCCTCAGATCTCACTCTTCATTGCTTCTTCTTGGCTCAGAGGCACGGCAAGCGCAATTCACAGTTCGCAATTCGCAGTTCCCAGTTCCCAGTCTCCAGATCCCAGTTCGCAGTTTGCAGTTCCCTGTTGGCAGCTGACGTTGCCCATTTCCCATTTCCCCGTGCCACACACACAACTTTTTGGACTTTGTTGTGGCCGTGGCACAAAACGTGGCCACCCACGTGGCAAATGCTGTTGCTGCTGCTGTTGCACTTGCTGCTATTACTCGTCGAGCCGTCAAGCGTTTTGATTGAAATGTGTTTGTTTGGCTGCGGCTTTTGCTGATGTTTTTCCTGCCCGAGGAGGGAAAGGGGTTAAAAAACAATAAATGCGAGGGAGAGAGAGAGAGGAAACAAGAATGAACGAGGGAAAATCCAACAACATGACCATCCCCACCTTTAGCCCCCAACTCCCGTTTCCAACTCCAATTTCGGACCCCAATTCATTTCACAGCTCTGAGCTAAGCGCGCTTGGCAATCGCTTTGGCACGAACGCAATATGAAAACGGAGAACGAAGAACGGAATATGGATGGACATAGATGGAGATCGAGATTCCTCCTGACTCCAAAGTGCAATTGCATGGAGGCTACGCAGGGATTTTCCGATGAGATGTTACACACATCTCTGTGTGTGTGTTTTTCTGTGTTTGTGTCCCTCTTGGCAGCGATGTTGACGTTGTCAAGCATTTAGTGTTGCAACCTCCAACGAAGCAGCACAACAATTGCTTCACACACATATACAATAACAACAGCAATAACAACAACAACGACAGCAACAATTGTTGCAATATTTGTGGTGACTTTGCTAGCGGAGCATAATAAATCGAATAGCAACGCAACTGTGGAGAGCAAACTCCTTCCTGATAGTTATAATACTATAGAATGTTCTAGATAAAACCATATATTGTAATCTTTTAATTTAAATTTAAAAAGATATAATTGAAGCATTGGCAAGTGGAAATGTAATTCATTTTATTAGTTGTGATTGAATTGAAATATTATATTAAGAGAATATTGTATCTAAAACTGAATATTGTATGACATTAATTCTTTAACATCATTTTATGATACCGAAATTCTATTTTGAAAAAAAATTAATTAAACCTAAAAAAAAAGATATAAGTTTCTTGTTTTTTCTTTAAGTGAACTTTTTTGAATGGAAAATGGAAAAAAGACTACATATATTAAAAATATTAAATTGAACCATAATATTGTAGATATTGTATGAAGCAAGTTCGAAATTCAAAACCAAAATATAAAAAAATGTTGATTTTCTTTAAATATTATAAATAAAATAAACTTGAAAGGTTGATGAAATTTCATTAATTTATTTTGTACTGCTTCTCAAAAGATAATATTGTACTGAATTCATTTTATAAAATTTATTGGGATACTTGAAGCTCAACATTTATTTTTTAATTTGCAAGAAATAAAGACTGATATATAGTTTTAATACGGCAACTATTTTAAATCATAAAATGAAGTATCGCATCTTACAGTAATCAAAATAAAATTAAGGATTGTATATATTATAATATAACATACAAATAAAGGAAATAGCTAAGTTAAAGAATAGAAATTAAAATAAAATAAAAATGTTCCTCTTACCACAAATCGAAGTTTGAATATTTTACGTAATCGTTCACAATATTGCATAAAAAATCAATAATATTCATCGCTTTCTTAATGGCTGGTCAATCTTTTAAACTAAACTTCAACTACAAATAAATCAGACATCAATTTCTATCAATTTGCGAATTGAATTCGAAATTGTGCTCCATTACATCGATAATTTATCGAATGTTTGAAGCTCAAAGGCTTAAGAGCTTCTGGAAAGCATAAATCAATTGATTACGTAATTATATCGGATGTAAAATCGTATAAAGCAGAGAGTGCAAGAGAAAGTGAAAGAAAGAGATAGAAATACTGTTGCTATGCAAATCCCTGAAAAGCAGCTTCTAAAATGTCGAGTATTCTATGCGGATTATCTGGCATTCGTTCCAACTGTTCTCCAAGTATTCGCAATTGTTTGTGTGAGTCAGTGTAAGTGAGTGTGTAAGTGTGCAAGTGTGTGTGTGTTTGTCGACAACTCTGTCCGCCAGAGGGCGTTAAGGTTCACATTCACAGCAAACAGCAGAGAGCGTCACAAGCAGTTTCGGTTAGTCGTTTCACTTTGGCTTTGGCTACGCTGAGGAGTGAGGGAGAAAGAAGAGTGGAGAGAGAGAGGAAAGGGGAGCCAAAGAAGTCATCAGTGGACTATGCACAGTCTTGTTGTTACTGTTGTTGTTGTTTGCTTGCCAGCGAGTTCCCATCGCACGCCCCGTTGAGTTTGGGCAACTTTCAGAGTGTGTGTGTGTGTGTGTGAAGAGAGTAGAGTACGGAAAAATTTGCTTTGCTTTCGTTTTAATTTATTTTATTGCGAAATGCATTTTCGGTTTTGTGTTTTGTGTTTTGCGCTGATTTCTTGGCCCCGAACCCGAAAGTGTCGCGTTGACTTTCTGCCCGAGCCAAAATGAAAACAAATTTAATTTAAGTGTCAGTTACGCTTTTCACAACGTCGTCTCCAACTCTGAGAACACTGGAGTTTGTATTTTGTAGTGTTTTGTTTAGTACTTTTTGTTTTTGTGTTTTGCTTAGCTCGTTTTGGACTTTTACACAGCTCGTTGGAAGTGGGCAAAAGTCAGCTGTCGTTATTGTTGCTCTTGTTACAATTTAGTTGGTTATCATTTGTGTGGTGGCCAATACGACACGCAACAGCATTATTTGCCACACACTGACAGCCGGCGTTTCCTGCTTCCCTCGCTCTTTTTCCCTCTTCCTTCGGCTCCTTCTTCTTCCGGTTCCTAGTCGAATTTCTAGTGCATATGGTCGAAGTTGAATTTTCGGTCGCCCTGTTCTGTCCTTCAAGTGTTACTTGAAACAACTTGAACTAAACTGCTGAAAGCCATGCACTTGCACTCCATAAGAAGGCGACCCTTACACTTTACCTGCCCTGCCCCCTGCCCGCTTCTCCCTTCTTCACTCCTCTCTCCCACCATCTGTGCTCTTCATTTTAACCAGCTTTGGCTTTGGCTGACAAAAACTTTTTGCCAATGCGAATACGTGTCGAAAGACTTTTAAGCGCACAAGGACACTTGAAGCGGCAGCACACGGTTGCTGCCCCTTGTCCTTGCCCCGTTGTCTCTTACGCCTTACCCCTTCCCCCTTTTATGCCCCTATAGAGCTACCCTAACCCCTGAAGAGTTGTGTTTGTGTCTCTGGCCCTGGCCTTAAAGCTGGTCTTACGTGTCCTCGAATCGCAATCGGTGACTTTAATGAGCTTACAACACGGTTACAAAGCAACGCAGCCGCACAAAGCAGATAAGCGACACGCACCTGCTGCAACTGCAACTGCAACTGCAACATCGACTGCCACTGCAACTGCAACTGCAACTGTCCAGTAAATTAGCCCAATAAAAACTCATTAAAAGAGGGCTACACAAACTATTAAAAGATAACCAGCAGAATTTGTTAAATGCAACCGTTGCAATGATCTGTTGCACCTGTTGCAGCTGCTCATCGCAACAACAACAACCACAACAACTACAACAAATTGTCGGCAGAACTTTCTTTAACATTTAATTACACTTGCTTAAGTTTTAAGTGAAGATCTTTTTAAAATTCAACAAAGTGAAAATAAATATTAAAAGTTAATTACACTTCATTAAAATGATGAAGATCGCTTCAACAGTCAAGAAAGTGAAAATTAATATTACGTATTAATTGCACTTCGTTAAAATGCAACTGAAGAAGATTAAAGAAGATTTTTAAGAAGATTGCCAATTAATATCTAATTAAAAATATACTAAATATTACCTTAAATCGTTACGAAGTAAGCATATATATTTAGAGCTAGTGAATTAGCACAAATTGTAAAAAATTATTTAATATTAGATTAAATCAGGAAATTATCATTGGCATATCATTTTAATTAAACTGAAGATCGCTTGTAATTTGAACAAATTAAACTTAATATTACAATAACTTTTTATTAAAATACAACTGAAGACAGCATTAAATTGATATAGACACTGAAAATTAATAACAAGATTTAACTAAATGTCCGTAAACTCTAACTAAAGTTTATCTTTAACATAACTGAAATAATATTCAACTGTAAATCACGTTACATTACAACAAAATTCAAATAAATATTAAAATTAAATCACTTTACCCTTAATATCTGCTTTAAGTGTAGAATGAGACTATTATAATTAAAAATTAATTATACATCGCTTAAAGTAAAAAATGAATATTACAATTTTATTGCGTCATTAAAATTGTACAAGAGATTGTTAAAAATTGTAAGAAATTGAAAATTGAATTTTAATTAACTAACATTTTTAAATTGAGATGAAGATCGCTTTAAATTTAAATTATATAAATTACATTTTAATAATACATCCATAATATATAACATAAAATTACTTCATAGAGTAAAAATAAATATGAATAAAATATGAGTAAAAATATATATGGAATGCACTTTCCATTTTAATTACTTTATTAAAGAGATACCATAAATCGACCACGAGTATGTGTTAAAGTAAAGATTTGCTTAAGAAAACAAAAAAATTTATATTAAGATTTTATTACGTTTAAATATGACTAACAAGAACAAAACATAAATATAACGCAGAGAAAGTTCTTTAATCAAATTGTTTGTTGCTCTCAGAGCTGCAACTGTCATAAACTATTTTAAAAGGTTGCAATCAGCAATGAAGAAATCTTCTCAAAAATTCAAAATGATCTCATGTTGTGGGAGACGTTAAATTGAAATTTGTTAACTGCTCTAAATGGATGTGGCGATCGTCAGTTGATGTCAGTCGACGAGACGCGCCCAGCATACGCGACGGGTGAATCGATGTATGAGTACGATGGGCGAAAGATATGACGTATACGCAGCGTGTTACCTGGGCAAATGACGTCAGCGGATTGGAACTCGCATCTGGCAATTGGCGCGTGCGAATGTCGCCGTCATGGCATGTGTCATCGATTTTTCGTATATATGTTTGTGTTGCAGTCGCCAAATCGATTGCATCACGATCCCCCCAGCTGCATCTGTAAATGCAAATGTATCTATAAGATGCAAGTATCTCTATGTGTGAGTGTCTGTGTCTGCATCTGTTTTTGGCGGCAGCTGTGTGACTAATAGAATCAAATGTGCGCCGAATGTGGGTCAGGCATGAATTTGCATTTGCCTAGCGACTGCGACTGCGATTGCGACTGCGACGATGACGGCGTCTATTTTGGGCAGTCGACGGATAGAAATAAAACACATATTTCTTTTCGGTCATAAAATCAGCGACAACATTGTGAATTAATCATAATAAGAAGTCGAGTGCCGTCGTGCCAGGCAAACCACAAGCAAAGCAAACTTTTTTTGCTGGTTGCCCCCCAAAATCAATTGACATGATTTCCACAATATAATAATAATAATAATAATAATATGGTAATAATCAGGCAGCGAGTATTTGAATTCGGTTACTCGTATTCGGTGAATTTGGGGCGTGGTACGAATGTTGGCCACCCAAATACGCAAAACAATTGCATCGATCAAACGAACTTTGTCGGTTGCAATGGGCAACGGGCTAAATATTGGAGGACGCCACTAACCTAAGCCAAGCTGAAAGCCAAAGCGTTGGCCAGAAATCAGTTCAGCCGAAGCCAGCAAAGCGCCAGGAAGGATAAAACAAAACAACAAAAGAAGACTTCAACTCGATTGGAAACACTTTTCTTTGGTGACACACATTTCGGAAGTCTCCCAGCAAGATGTGCGACTGTGGCTGCTACTCGTATTGCTCGCATGATCTCTCCTGCTACTCGCATTCGCATTATCATTCGCATTCGCATCATTGCTGTGCCGGATACAAGTATCTGAAGTGCCTGTGTCGCTATTATCGCCATGTGCACTGCACCTGCTCCTGTTGGCGACGAAAATGTTATCTGCTCTAAGGAGTCAGCGATGGAGTCACAAGAGCGATAAACAATGGAGACAGAGAGGAGTGGAAAAGAAAGGAAGGGAATGGAAAGGAGGATGACAGCACCATTAAAAATCACAACTCAAACAATGCAAATCAGCAAAAGCAAAAAAGCAAATGCAAAATGATAAAGTCCTTTAAGTAGTTGCATAACACTTGGCTGCATCGTTTTGTTTTGGAAGGATGGATGGATGTGTTTTTTCTGTGTTGGGTGCGATTGCGACGATAGCAACTAGCGTGCATACGGGTCGTATGTGCAACGTTTTCAGTTGACTGGGTGAGTGTGTGAGTATGTGTGCGAATGTCAATAAAAGAAGAAGAAGAAGTCGAAATAGAAGAAGCGATGTGGCCAACTTGTTATGAATCTGCGACTGCAAATTTGGTGCAGAATTCTCTCGTTAAACAAAACAAAAACTAAATCATTTTAACTAAAAACTCACCATGTATAATCCAACATACTCGTCTACCTAACAAAACTATATTATATATAGAACAACACACACACACACACACTAACAACACACATCACTGTTTAACATAAGTTTAAAACACACACGATAAATGTTAGTTATAGTTATCGATTCGAATGTTCAATCTTCTCATATTCGATGACGAAATTTTTGCCATATTTGTAACGGTTTGAAACATCAACAACAACAACTCCAATAAATAAAGTTTTAATCCAACACCAACAACACGAAAAATCAAAAATGCATTTCTCTCTTCTTTAATGACCACAATAATTATCAATTATTTTTGCGTGAAAGCTTTTCAGGTTTTCAGGTGGTCGACAGCACTCACTAATGGTTATCGATCGATGATGCTCTGCAATTTATTATTACGGAATGCCTAAGCATATTCTAAGAAATTCACACATATTTACCAATAATTCATTGAAATACAAAGGTCATAAATTACATTTAGATGAGAAAAGCGCTCAACTAAACTACGAGAAAATCTAGTAAAGTCAAGTATCAAGTGTTGTCCTTTCAATTCTCTTAAATGAAAACGAATGGTTTTCAGTTGACAAATATTCAAATTTTAATAATACATTCTGATTGAAATAGAAAGCAAATAAACACTAGAATATTCGAAGGATATTGCAAATAATGACAACTAATGGATTCTAACGGATTTCAAATATTTCTTTAACTACAATCAGTTTATTAGACAAATACTCAAAATTACAGTCTTTTCTCATGCTGTTGCAATTCTTAATTTCAAATTTATAAATACGAGTAAGTTTTTCAATTGCAATTAACCTTATTTTTTAAGCTTTCAACACAAATTGACAATGTCAAGAATTTATGGGTTTCACACATTTCAAGTTCAAAATTCGAAATAAGAGTCTTAGTTGTTTTCAACGGACAATCAGGTTTATTTTGAACTCTATAAATAAATGAAGTACAGCAATCTACCAACTATAGCCTTTGGTATATTTGTAGTATTTTGAAGTATATTAATTTGGTATATTTTAAGAATAACTATGGTTAGCGAAAATCTCACTGTAGAATGTGCTCGACTGTAGCTTTCTTGTTGTCATTTAAATATTGTTTAATCTTGAAAATTACTCTGGATATATATAACAAACTGATAAATAAAATACAAATTAATCAATTTTTTAGGTTTATATCAATTTAGTATATTTTAAGAATAATAACGCACTCTTTTGAGTTTAACTTAATAATTTTTTAAATTTATCTAAGTCAATTCAGGTAATAGATTATTTCAAAAATTATACTTTTTTACAAACTACAACTTAAGGTAATTCATTTTTACAAGAGTTTAAGAATAATACAAATAGAACTTATTTACAAAATCTTTACTAAAAGTCAAAGTTCTATCTCGTTTAATAAAATTTGAATAATTGACACAGTTTTTCTATTTTTAGCACAAACAATTGTGGATGGGCAGTAAGTGATGTGGAAATTATGCTGATGCTCACACCATATGATTCTCCTTCGAGTCGTATTGTAAATTCTTATGGCTGGGGCCAAATTACTGACAGTTCAAATAGAGACTTAATTTGGCCGAGAGTTACGTATGTAATGAGCCTGGCCATAAGCATAATTCGTAATCATTTGGGTCCTTTGCTGACTTCAGCTGATGCCCACTTGCCCTCTGTCACCGCCCCCCTTTGTCACCGCTTGAACCTTGAACCAAAAACAACATCAGCAGCTTCTTGTCAACATTTGCCCAATTGGCCATATGCAAATGGCAGACAAAGTTGCTCTCAAAGCTGCCAAAACCCCGGACAGCTGCCAAATTCCATTTGCCGCTAGGGTATACGATGTCCCCTCCTCCACAATAGAGAGAGAGGGGGTGGAGGGGGACAAGCTTCTGCTTCAAAATTCAAAATGAAAATGTTGTCATTTTGTGCATTGAATTACGTTTATTTGATGGCTGCTCTTGGGCTCGTTGGCTGCTCGAGCTGCCGTCGAAAATGATTATCCGACATAACGACTGCGATTGCGACAGCCACGCCCCCCTATTCCCCCTCCTCTCACGACCCCTCCTCATCCAGCTGTGCCATTATAGGTGTTCCGCCCGACAAACAAGGTGATTATGACACGAGTTCCCCTGGACGCGTTAATGGACTCCGAATATGCTGCGTGTGCGGCATCCCTTAAAAAAAAAACAAGGACAGTCGAGTGTGCTCGACTGTGAGATACTCGCTACCCTTCTTGAGTAAGGGGAAAGCAATGTAGTAAAATATACCGAATTAATATACCACAAAAATACTAAAATATACCGAATGTTATATCATATATACCCGCTACTCTTTTTAAAATCAAAATATATTTATATATTTTTAAATATTACTAAATAAACATACTGCAAAAATACTAAAAATTCACCTAAGACTATGTATACTACCCATGTTGAAAAAAAAAACAATAAACAAATCAAAATAGGGCGGTATTAATTTCAAAATATACTAAATAGATATACCGAAAAAATACTTAAAATATACCAAAATCTATTTTATGTATATTGATACAGTACTACACTTAAAATATACAATTGAGTGCGAAATATACTAGATCTGTCAGCCAATGCAACAAAGACCCGTAGTAAGTAACCGTTTTTTTCCGTTACTTAAGTATTTTGTTAAATAACTTCTAACATTTTTATCTGATCCCAACCAAATTTTCAGGAATTATAAATTTTGTAGTTATTAGTATCGTAAAAAATTGTATCACTATTTCTCATAGTCTTTGAGATCTAGATAGGTGTTCATATGGACGGACAGACAGACAGACAGACAGACGAACGGATCAAGATCAAGAATATATTTTATGGGGTAGGAAGTACCTTCTTCTGTCTGTTACACAAACTTATAATACCCTTCTACCTTATGGGTACCGGGTATAAAAAGAGACTACAAAAAAATAGAAATAAGGAATACAAAAAAAAAGCGTTGTATATATATGTAAAATTGAGAGGATAACGCGGAGTATTTATTTAAATTTCGACATTGCGGGGAGTCAACAGCACGTGACCAAAGAGCACAAGAAGCTGTGAGTCTCATGAATATCCGATGAAGTCGAGATGTAGCTACAAATCAGCTTTGATATTGGTTTTTGATTATCCACGCCGAGAGAGAGTGACAGAGAGAGGGGAAGAGGGGAATGTATTTAATTCGAGTGACATTTTAATTAACATTTTCAGTTCACTTTTGGGTGCAGATTAAAATAAATAATTATTGGGCGTGCAGTCTGTGTGACTTCCGGAATGCGTTCTCTCCATTTTCCCTTTGGCTCATAAAATATTTACAGCTGACTAAATTTTCATTGTGCATGAAAATCGCTGAAATGTGCGACTTAGAAATGTGGCAAGCAATGTTGCAGTTGCTGCACGCTGTTGCATTGTTTGTGTGGCATGCAACGACTAGTTGATATCCTGTAAAACTCTAACTCAAAGATTGACATTTATTATTAAGACCTTTCGACAGAGTTATCTAAACTTGGTTCCACTTAAGCACACTCTTTCTTTTCGCTAGCGTTTGAATTATGAATTGCTTTTTTGTGTTTTGCTTTTGTTGTTGTTGTTTTCCCCGCCCCCGTGCTGAATCGTGTGCAGTGAATGGGAGGCGTGTCATCGGCTTGCGGTCGTATATCTCAAAGTATTCGAACTCTAAGTGCAACTGCTTGTGTGGTCGCTCGACCAGTTTATCGATACTCGACACACAAAAAACAACAAAACAAAACAAAGCAAAAGCTTTGGCATAATTCACAAAACAGACAACGAAAATTTGGTAAAAGTTTGAATGCTTTATGTGACAGCTACAAAAAAACACGACAGCAAAAGAGAGCACGAGGGGGAGAAGTGTTTGTTACCTGCTCTATTCGAGCTCCAATCATAATTTATGATAATTACAATATTGGTAATCACGAAAAGCCAACTAAAAAGTCACTAGAGTTCAAAGTTGAGGCCTCTTACTTAAGATATTGCATTGAGGAAATGAAAAACTAATGACAGATTTATTTGCTGAATGCAGTTTTCAAGGAAAGCTAAATTATGCACAGCAGTTGGTGATTCCTATAAGATAACAGATAACTCGTAGTTGTTACTCTGAAATAAATATAAATTTAAAACTGTATCTAAAGCAAATGCATTCACTATATATTTAAAAAGTAAATCGAAAATAGCAAGTTTTTTAATAACATTTTTAATAATTTTTGGTAATTGTTAAGATTGCTAGAAAAGGTACCAATATTTTAGGTTAGCTGTTAAATTCTACAATGTTTTTTAATGATTTTGGTTAATTGTCAACAGTGCGGTATTAAATTTAAAGTCTATATATGGTATATAGACATATTACATTGATACTACACCATTGTGCAAAATATACCAAATATACCAAAGTTATTATACTTCTGTACCCTTTGGTTTGCGGGTATAAAAATTAACCAAAAATTAAATAATAAAAACTTTACAATTTTTAAAGAGTTTGTTTATAATCAAATACATATATTTTGTTAATTCATTAAAGTCGTAAAATATAGATAAATAATGGTGATGTTACCTTAGACAAAATAAAATAGAGCAAAGCCAAGTAAAAGACTTTTGCTTAGCCTCTGCTTATTATAAAACTTATTACATAAACACTTACGATTAAAGTCAACGGAAAAGAGCATTTATGTTAAACAGATTACTTAAACTAGTTGCTGTTGATATTCAATGATAATGATTTAACAATATACGCGTAATAAAATATAATTTCGAGTAAAGACAAACTTCCTCTAATGCATTTGAAATTATCACTTTGCAGATGAAGTTAAAAGTATCCATTATGAAGGCTAATCCTCGCGGCCGGAGGTAATTATCATAAAGAAGAACATGGATGGCTATTGCAGAAGGGGAAGGGTAAAAGGGGACAGCGGCAATAAAGTAATCAGCATAATTGAGAGAAAAATGTGCGCTGAAAGGGAACCGGGAAACCAGTGCAAAAGCCCCGAACGAACGAACGAACACAAATCAAATTAGCAGAGCCTTCGAATCTGCGGTTACATTTAAAGAGAACTTGCTCATCGCGCCAGACAAAAAGCATTGTTGTCCATTTGTCTGTTCAGTCAGTCAGTCTGACAGTCTGACAGTCAGTCAGAGCATCAGCTTCGATGTCAGGGAGTTCACACTGTTTGGTTGATCTATTAACAGGCGATTTGCAGTCAGTGAAAAAGAGAGAGAGAGACAGAGAGAGAGAAAAGATATTACGAGTGAAGTGACTTGGGCTACGTTCATTATGTCTGCCACATGCAACAATGTTGCAGTTGAGAAATGCTCAAGAGGCGGAGGAACAAACAACTTAAACGCTTAACTTGAAGTTGAAGTTTTTATTTATTTTAAGTCTGCGCCCCGCTTCCTGCCTGCCACTTGCCACTTGCCGCTTGCCGCTTACTCTGCGCTTGCCACTTGCCACTTGCCGCCTGCCCCTCGAGTGCATATTGTAATGGCGAGACGAAGGCTTAATGATGCTCTTAACGAGCCTCTCACTCGCACTCACACTCACATATGTACGTCCATGTGTGTGTGTTGTTGTATCTCCTCATCCCCACTTGCAACAGTTGGCAGCTGCCCCTCCTTGCCCCTTCTACCACAACACGACGCTGACGGCAGCAGCAAATTACAAACAAAAAGTAGCTGAATAATCGTTGTACCATTAACAAAGAAATTACAGTCAGGCAAGGACTATTGTAACGCTCAATGCTTGCTGTCTCGCTCGCACACGACATGAGCATCGCTCTTCATCACGCTGTCGCTATCCAGAACCTGAAATATATTAAATATTTTATTTGATACCGCATTATCTATATCAGCAGAGTAGAATTCTTACGTACTAGCTTTCAAAGCTTGCCGTTGTCTGCTCCAAGGCGGATGTAACGTTTACGAATGATGATCCATAAGATAATCGAAAAACTTTCAGAACATTAATAATGTGACTAACTTTTATTCAACTAATATTTATTTGTACATTATAGTAATATAATATAATAGTATTATATCCACAGGATCATGTTAACAAACTTTGGTAAGCTTTAAGGCGGTTGTTACGTTTACGAATGGTGATCCAAAGAGAAATTGAAATCATTTTAAAATATAGGAATGTGAATTTCTATTTCTATCCACCTGAATTATTTTAAATTTTTCATAGTGTTATCTACTATAGCATAGAATCAAATTTACAAGCTTTACAAAGCTTTAAGCTTTTGTGGCGGATGTAACGTTTACGAATGATGCTCCAAAAGAGAAATGAAAAACCCTGCAAAAATGCGATTATTTCTTTCCAACTACAATATATTTTTTATATCTTATGTCAATATCAAAATCACATTTACTTGCATTTTAAACTTGCTTGTAACGTTCATGAATGATGCGCGAAAAGCAAAGAGAAAACTGATAATTTTGAAAAGCTGAGAAAATGTATCTTCAATAGTTGTCTCAATTCATTAATAATTATACGCTCATTAAAGCTTAACTTTTGATAAGCTGTAAAAGCGTAAATCAATTGAAAAAGTCATTTAAGCAAAGCAGAAGAGTGACGAATGTAAACAAGAAAGATTGAGAAAGAAAAAGAGAGAGAGAAAGAAGGTGAGACAGAGATAGAAACAAGCAAAGTGAGAGTAAAAGTTGATGATGGCGTGTGAAAGCTGTTTTTGCTGTGCGTGAATCTGATTGAATGGAAGTGTATGAATGTAGTGTGTGTGTGTGTGTGTGTGTGTGAATGCGTCAGTTAAGCTTTGACTTTGGGGTAGGTCGGTTTTTCATAGAGCCTAGTAGAGGTTAAGAATGAATATGAAATGATTTTGCAATGCTCAACTCTCTATTCGTTTTAGTTTTGAAACTTCCTTGACCAAACTTGGAAATTCATCGGCATAAGCGTACATTAATATGGTTTTTGTTAATACTTTTTGGTTCAAGCAAATCTTATATTACGTTCAATTTATTTTCTTTACCTTCATTTATCTAAGTTGACAAGCCTAATATTGCCGGTACTCCTCTTTTTCCTCTTTAATCTTAAAAGATATTTACTTCTCATTTTCTTCTATAATCTTATAAATTAAAAAGTTAAGAAATTAAGTATATTTTCTTATTCTTTTTTTGTAATATACATAATCCAGTTAAATTTTCTTTCTTTCTTTATATTTTTAATGCAATATTTTAGATAATTTTATAATTAAAACAATATCATTCCTAAAAGAATATAAATAACATATCGGCCAAAGGCTCCAGCAGCCAGCATTCCCTATTTATCTTAGTATTTAACACTTGATTTAATATAATAAATCAATATCAAATTTGATGTATATTCTCGTATTATACTAATGGGTATTGAAGCATCAACTTCCTGAAGTTAACATTCTTTCTATATTATTTTGCCACACTTTGCCACATTATCAAAGTGCAAATCACTCACAAAGTGTTCAAGATGCTGTTAAAGCGATGCAAAACTGTCGAGGGGAGAGGAGAAGAAGAAGAGGAAAGCCAAGTAAAATAAAGTTCACAAATCGAATGCGGTTCAATTGAGGAGTAACTGCATTATTTGCATTTATGCAAATCTTCTGAGTGCCTTGCAACTGTTTGTCTTCCCCCCACGCTCCTCCCCACTGAAAAAAAGAGTTTCACCACGATGCTCTCTAAGCTTTAAAGCGCAACTTTGACTGCGTTCTTCTTGTTGCTCTTTTTGTATTTTTCTTTTAGGTTTTTTTTTTGTGCTGTGCATTTCTTATTTATTATTTTGCATTGTGCGCACTTGAAAAGTGAAATATTTTTGCATAGACTTCGGCAACGATAGCAACTTGAGCAGCAGCAATCACAACAACTACAACAGCAACAACAACAACAACAACGATGAGGATAACGATAACTGTCTGCAAATGTTGCCAACTCACGCTCCCATTGCTCCGCTGTCTTCGAGAGAGACGAGAATGCAAAGCTTGCAGACGATCTTCTATTTCACTCGCTCGCTCGCTTGATGCACGATCTTCTTTCACTTTCTGCGGCATGCCACTTGCCTGTGTTGTTGTCTGTGGCGCGGCCTCGACAAGTCTCGTCTGGGTGCATTATTAATGCAATTCATCCATTTCCATTGCTTCGTCTGCAACAATGTTGCAAATGTTGTGTACACAACGGCAACACACAAACAAAACCGCGACGCAGACACGATTGTTGTTGTTGTTGTTGTAGTTTTTTTGTTGTCTCTACTTTTTTCCACACAGTTTATTTTTTGTGTTTGGTGCCACGGCCTGTCAACATTTTTTGCCACTTTGTTATTTTTAGCGTTTTTCAGTCGATTTGCCTCCGCTTCATACTTTTCCACGTGTTGCCTCCTTTTCGCATCTTGGTTGTTGTTATTGCTAGTTTTTTTTGTGTGTCAACACGGTTGGGTTTCAAGTGTTCCTGACGTTTTGCCTCCCCATTTTGGATCGCTTTGCTCGCGCCAAACCAATTTGGAAAAACGCAAATTTTTCAATAAGCAAAACGGTACAGAAATTACTCATACGCCACGTGAAGCCAAAACAAATTTCAATGAGTCTGTTGTTTTTTTTGTGTTGTGTTGTGTTGTGTTGTGTCGCATTTGTTTTTCAGTTGTGTGTTTTGGCTTTGTTTTGTTGCCGTTGGCTGGCAAAAGAAAAGCTGCGAATTTTGACCTTCTGACCGCCCACGTTGCATGTTGACAATGTTGCCGCCAGCTAATGATGCTAATGATGATGATCATAATCTCAACAATGGTGATGATGATGATGATGATGATGCCATTTGGTGACTGTCACGATAAATGTTGACAATTGGCTTGCAATTTGGCAGCTGTTATTGTTGTCATTGCCCTTGTTATTGTTTGTTTGTTATGATCTTGTTGTTGTTGGTGTTGGGCTACGCAATGTGTTCGAGCGAAAGCGAACCACAAAAACAACAGCAAAATTTGCAGATAAAAACAGAGAATGCGAGAAGCACACACACACTCACTCACACACACACACACATTCGCACTTCACTTATGTAGAAAAATAAACCGCTGAACATGAAACTCAAGTGAAAACAGCAATAATAACAACAACGGCGAGCGTCAACTAACTGTGAACTACATGCCACAAAAACAGCAACAACTGACAGCTACAACAACAACAACAATCACAGCAACAACAACCACTCTCGACACTGAGACACTGAGAGTAGTTATGTGTGTCAAAGTAAAACGCAATTTATGGAATTTATTACGTGAGCCATTCGCAAAAATTTGCCAACAGATCGCCACAATGGCGCTTCGGACGGGGGCGGCGGCGAAGCGGGGGGCGTGGCCACAAAATAGACAACAACAGCAGCAACAGTAAAAAAAAATCACAACAAACGAAACTACAGAGAGCAGCAAACACAAAACAAAACAAAACACAAGATGGAAAAAAATTAATGAAACGCTTTTGAAATTTCATTTTTTATGCAAACAAATAAAAAAGAAATAGAAAAATAACAACAGCGCATTATAGAAGCGAGAAAGAGAGAGAGAGAGAGATACGGAGAGTGAAAGACAGACACATGGGTGAAAATTTTTGCAATCACGAAATGAGGAATTATGGGAAAAACCCCCAGACGAAGCAGAAGAAGAAGCAGGAACTGTGAGATGTGCCGCAAAACGCGACGCTGTGAAAGTGAAGCATTGAAAATAATCATTGCAGAAAACATTATAGAAAAAGTTTGCTGGCACTTTAAGCAATTGTTATTTCTTAAACGGTTTCTTTTAATGCATTCAAATGATGTGTACGACAGCCAATTTCAGGGGGACAACTGATTAAAATATTAGTCGCAATTTATCCATTTAATAGTTAAAGTCTGAATCTTACGTGTTTTGAAATATTAAATTTTAGTATAAGCAATAAGCTAGAGGAAGTCGTTAAAATTTTAATGCGCGACTTACTGTTGAAATTACTTAATTGAAAAAGTTATTCCTTGCCTGATTGTCAACTTTCATTTTACGTTTTCAATAATCAAAAATTTTAAATGCAGATTTCCAGTTCACATTTTCTTAAATCAAAAATAAAGATTTTCGACTCAGTTTTAACTCTCAATTTCAATCAACTTCATAATTTCATAAATCAAAAATATTTAACAAGTCATATCAATGGTTTCGAAAAACTTTCATATCAGTTTAAGCTCAATATTTATCTAAGCTTAAAATTATTACTCCCAATAAACTTAGCTTTAAAAACGATTTTAACAAAACAATTTTCTAATTTTAAAATGTAAGATTTGAATTTCAACTTTACATCAATCATTATATTAAAGATAATCAGTACTCATATTAATTAAACATTTGCTACATTCTAAATTGTAAATTACACTTTTTAAATTCATCATCTAGAATATCTTTTTCAACTGAACGTGTTTCTGAATCGTGGCTTCCAAATTTAGCTTTATTTTTGTATTCGCAAAAAAAATCAATTTTTTATTCATATTAAAATTAGTTATATCATTTCTAACTTAATTTTTTTGCAAATCACAAATCTTGAATGCTAAACCTTTTTTTTTAATTTTATCTTCACATTTTTTTAACTTCAAAATTGTTGATGTAATTGAAAGTTCACAATTCCATATCACACAAATTTAATATCACAATTTTCCTAAATAACAAATGTTTAAAAGCTGATTACTTTAAACATATCATAACTATTATGGTTGGCAATTTCGGAACTTTTTACCTTATCTCATAAAAATGTCTTACAATTTACAATACATTAAATTATTTTGCAGAAGTAATTCTTATAATTCTCGAATACTTCTTTCTTGACTTAAACTCTTTCTTCGTATATTCAGCTATTTTGCCAGAGTATTTCTGATAATTATGAAATATTATTATACTACTTCTTCCCTGATTAACTCTCCCTCTAAATCAGCCACTTGATGTGATATTTCTTTGGCCAACCAAGATCAGTTACTGCTTCATAATATAGTAGGTACGATTATGATCAACAGCTTTGGAACTTTTTTTTTTTAAATATTTTAATATTTTTCTTCCACTTCTTTAATTTAAAATTTGTTTAAATCAATTTGCAATAATTTAAATTATTTTCGAAAAGTATTTCTAATAATTATGAAATTTTCTACTCTTTCATAATTCAAACTTCCTTCCCAATATAACAATTATTAATTATTATTCTACCACTTCTTCCCTGATTCAATCTCCCTTGTGAATCAATTAAAATAAGACCACCCTGACTGCTGCTTTCCCAGCAGTCACTTGATGTGGCATTTCTTGTGGCCAGCCTTTCGCTACTTTAGCCAACTTTCAACTTGCAAATTGAGCCACTCGAAGGCCTTTCAATTTCAACTCGGAATTGAACTGTTTATTTGTCAAAAGTAAGGAAAGGAGACAGCAGCGGGGCGTGGCTGTCCATTAACAATCCTGGGGCCAATTCGAAAGGTGTCCTAAACTTGTGGCTGCCTCTTGCTGCTTGCCTCTTGCCACTCTTTGCAATGGCGGCGCCTGTGGCAATCACAAATTTGCACTAAAAAATATATATATTTTTTTTTTGGCACAAAATATTATGCCGCATTGTTAATGCTAATGATCCATTGTTGTTATTTTTTCTGTTGCTTTAATCTCTTACTCAGCGTTCATAATTCATATTCATATTCGAATTTTATATTCATTGCAATCTTCACATTTCTATTCGAAGTTTGGATTTCTTTTTTTTTGGTTTTTGGTATTTTGCTTGTCTTTCTCCTGGTTCGCAACTTGTTTTGATTTTTGTGCTGTGCAATGATTATTTGTATCTTTTGTTATTGTGGCAGCTGTTCATGCAACCAACCAAGTTGCGAACCTCCCCCCCGCCCCTCTTGCAACCCGCTCATTACCACAACTATTTCAGATTGGGCTAAATGACTGTGTTAGCGCAAATTTTTGTTGTGTTCGACGACGATGACGACGACGACGACGTTAAAGGCCAAAATGAAAACGCAATTCACACACACATACACACACACACTCGCACACACTTTGGCGCAAATTGATCCGCAGTCGACGTCTCAGTCGCTTTTGCGTTTTGTTTACAAAGCAACAGCAGCAGCAACAGCAGCAAAACTGTTTTTCAGGTCAAATTTGTTTACATTCCGCTTGGAAACTGGGTCATTGTGAGCGTGTGCAACAGAGACAGCAACACCGAAAGAGAGCGAGTGAGCGAGAGAGAGAGAACACAACTGAGGCAGAAATTGTTAAGCGATTGTTGCTGCCGCCGTCGCAGCTTGAAATCGGCAACAACACGACGGCAACATGCGGCATGCCACCAGCAGCGACAACAACAACAACTGGCAGCAACAAAAGATAATAACAACGAAACAGAAACAGCAACAGAAAATACGAGTACAACACGAAAACTGCAAAGTGCGAAAGCCTTCAGATACCCTTGGCCCATAAAACAGGTAAAAACAAAAACGATTCTCTCAATTGTGGAACTAAGTGCAAGACAAAAAGACAAATGTCCGACGACGTCTAATATCTAAATGCAATAAATGAGCACTTAAATTGTAAACAAATTGGCAAAAAGATTAATAATAAAAGTGTACAAAAAATTGTGTAAATAATTGCTGCAAATATGAGCACAATAAATATTCATTAAAAATTATTATTACCTTAAGCGAATATATTGTTGCATTTTATTCCACATTATTCCACTATAATAAAAAATATATATTTACAAATTTAATTGAAATTAAGATAATTGAAAACTATTGAGTCGAAGGCCCCAGCAGCCAATACCCTTTTCTGTAAATTTAATTTAGTATTTGATACCAGATTTAATATAATTAATAAAAAAATATATGTAATTAAACAAAAAACCATTTTATTTTCACCATAATATTTTTCACAAAATGATTTTTAAAATCTTCAGAATATATTATATTTGAAAATTGTATTTACTTAAACACATTTTTAAATTCAATATGCATTTTATGTTGAAAATTTTGAAGATGGAAATAGAGAAATACAAATATGAATATATTATATAACTTTGTTTTTTGGCCATCACTTGAAGAAAATGCGCCAATATATTTTTATATTTAATTAACAAAAATATGAATTAATTACATAGACGATTGTTTATTCTAGAAACATTCATACCATTCATAGAAATTATTATTTATTTTAAATTTTTAGTATTATTATTATAGTGGGTGGAATGGAACAGTATATTTTTGGCAATTCTGCAGTCATGCCAATACATAGTAAGGACAATGACAGGTCTAACAAGTAGAGTCCTTCAAATTATACGGCAGCTAATACGCGAATTAAAAACTATTGTCAGATCCCCACATTCTCCCAGAGCTTTGAAGAGGCTTGCTTTAGATTGTAAAGAGCGACGGCACAGGCTTGGTAAGCATCTGATCTAACAGATTACAGCTCGAAGAATAGCTCTGAAATCAATCTTCAATTTAATTAGTATAACTCACACAATTGTTTCATCATACCATTAACATTACCTTTCTGATCAATCTCAACTTTTATTTAGAATGAATCAAAATCAGAGCTCGCAAATAACTGTTGACCGTTTCTCGTTGTCTGCAAATACTATATGTGTCTTTTCCCGACTCCATGAGAAACCAATTTATGGGTTCTATTGATGCTGATTCGGATTAGGGTTCGATTCAACTGGATGATGCTTGTCCGGGAAGAACTATAAATAAACAAAATAAAATATTTCAAAAAAATATTTACAAATATGTTCACAACCGACATACTTGAGAAATTGAGGAGCATTTTAGTTAAATATTTTATTTGAACTGACTCTGAGCTCTGTACTCTCTAGACTAAACATCTATGTTAGTCTATACAATCGGCTAGATAGCCTTACTAAGATTATGTTTGCAAAGGTATCTGAGTTATTTTTCAATATTATTTAAACTTCATATCGAGTTGTCATTTAGATCTAGTTTCAATTCAAACTTAAATAGTTCGTTTTGTCAAGGAATAGAGCGATAATTCATCAGCATTTTAATATATTTATACTCGCTACCCATGGAAAAGGAGGGTATTATAACTCTGTACTATGATATAGTGATAATAGTACATATGTAGATATACATTTTTTAGTATATTAATTTGGTATATTTTAGTAAAAACTTTGCGTAGGAATATTATATTGATAATAGCTTGTTGATAAACGAAATACAGTCAGCGGTATATCTTAGTATTTTTTAGTATATTAATTGTATTTATAATAGCTGATTGTTATAATAAAGCCTGCGTTAAAATTTAGCATTTTTAAGTTTATTAATTTTATTAGTAAAAATATATTGATTTACCAAAAATATAGCTTATGGTATGCTTTAGTATTTTTCAGTATAATAATTCGATATACTTGAAAAATAATACCGCACTATTTTGCTTTTAATTCAAAATGGGTAGCGAGTATCTTAAGGTCGCTTCTGTAATTGTTTTAATCTGCATTTTAAATTCTTTTTTTCTAAACATTAAAATTAATAACAAATAAAATAAATTATAAAACAAATAGAGTGAAAATAAATTCATTTAGATCAAGCAAATTGAACATTTGATAACATAAATTTGTAGTCTAAAGTTAAAGCGTCTTACCTGTGCAATATACCTTTAAACATTAGAGCATAACAAGTTGCAAGAGTCTCTGCTGTTGGTCTCTGATCTCTGGCAATATCTCTGAGTGTGTGTATGTGTGTGTGTGTGTGTGTTTTGGCTTGGCTGTATTTGGGAATTTCCGCTGAGAACGTCGTCAATTGCAGCAGTTGCAACATGAAACAACAACAGCTGCAACGTCACTCGCCCCCTTTCTGCCCCCCTCATGCCACACAGCACTTTGTCTCTGTCTCTGTTTCTCTCTCATTCTCTTTATCTCTATCAGTGTTTGTGTGTGCAATTTGAAAGCTATTTGTGTCAATGACAAATGATTCGAATTTATCGAAAAGTTGCAATTTGCCAAATGGCCGCAAAGCTGCTGCTGCCCAGGTGCAACAGAGAGAGGGAGATAGCGGCAAAGAGAGAGAGCGAGACTGAGATCGTTGGTAGTAGGCCGAGTGAGCGAGACCCACTGAGGCGGATCTGGCCAGGCAGCCTTGAATGGAATGCGAACAAATGACGGATTACACAGCAAGCTGTTTGCTAGTTGTTGTTGCTGTTGATGTTGCCCCACTGGGCAGTTGCCTCCCCTTCCGCTGCACCTCTCAGTGCAACAACACTCCACTTAGTCAGTGTCTAGAGTTTAGTTTCTGTTTCAGTTTCGGTTTCATTCGCAGTTGCAAAGCACTTCGTGGATGTCGCCGTCTGACATTATTTTTTTTTTGTTTTGATTGTCAGCTGACAGACGGAAGGTGGACGAGGCGGGGCACTTACAGCTCTAAGAGAAGAAGGAACTGAGAGGGAGGGGAAAGGAGGCTGAGACAACGATGATTGTCCGGTTTTGCGCCTGTCAAATTGTCAGACAACACATAAAAATGCCTAAAAAACAATTTATAAAGCTGATTAAATGCAACTTTGCAACTCTCATAATATATCGCGTATACGCCATGTAGTACTAGCTAGCAAACTAGCATGAATGACAAGACGCTTTCTATATATGGGCGGTTAGCATATCAATTGCCCAGTCCTAATATGCAACATTTGTTGTTAGCTCATTTATTTGTGTTTAATAATTAACAAAATGAAAACAATGACAGCACATCAAATTTGATGCAATGCCATTTTTCAATGAAGCGTTTTTGACACCAAATCAATAACGAGTAATTGTCAGAAATGCTGGTTAATAAATGCAATTATTATTTTTTTTTGGCAATATTAATGACTTTTCGCAGTGACAATAATTAATAATACAAATTTATAGATAATGTGCATAAACAAGCGTTTGCTTTGCAATTATTTTAAATTGTTGTTTGGTTAGTCTTAAAACATTAAGAACGATTTCTGCGCAAATTCGTGACTATTCACAATGAATTTAGTAATTAATGCAATAGATCAAAAATGTACGATATGCTGTTTAGATATGATAATTAATGATTTTCAGACTATAAGTTATCAAAAATACCATAAAGAATTCTTCTTAATGAATATTTTATTATTCATAATAAATTCCATGGAATCAATAATATAAATTATATTCTTTGTTGCTTATACTAAATTATTTTAGTTCTCTTAAGAAGTTTGTTTTGTGAAATGCAATGAATGAAAATAATTTACATTATTTATTGCATAGAAAACGTTATTTATTGTGAGTAATGCAATATTTTCACTAAGAAGACTTCTTCGATGCATTTTTTGATAATAGTTATCGTTATGAATTAAAAAATAATAGGAATAATATTAGTAAGTAACTTAAGAGTAAATTGTTGAAAATATTCATATTATTTACAATAAATTTTACTAAGAAAGTAAACTAAAAATATGGTAATCAAATTTAAAAATGTACGAAGACTTTGTGTAATGAATCATAACATTAATAATAACATTAATTTGTTAACTACAAATTTGTAACTACTGTAAGATTTTTAATATTTTGATTAAATATCACAAAATATATTACATAACTATTCTTAAAGATATTTGGCTATAAATAAATACATATTAAAATGAATTGTCTTAATTTTTTTTAAGACATAACAATGCAGTTTCCGAGGTATTTGCACAACTATTCATACAGAAAACACTTTATTTTACTTCTAAAGACAACACATAAAAACATTAAAATATTCGTTGATAAAATATTGTAATATCAATTCATTTTTCTAAGCAAATAAGTTAGATATTGTAGTAAGTCTATAAAAAAAATTAAAATATTCGTTAATAAAACACTATATATCAATTCATATCTCTAAAGAAAATAAAATATATTTCGTGTCATATTTAACGTATTACAATACATTAATATTGATTCTATAATTTCCCAAATCAACATCTAATCTAATAATAGTTACATTAGTATTTTTCTTCCCCTAAAACTTTTCCAATAATTGCGCAACTTAAAATGAGTTTTCTATTATTAGTCCAGAACAACATTATGAATAATTATTGTCACTTATTTATAATAGAATCCATAAATATTTCCATAAATGTTTGATGGCCTTTTTTGGCCTGTAATTCCTGGACTCTCTTGCAAATAGTATACGAGTAAGTATATTTTTGTGACTTGTTTTACTTTTCGGTTTCATTCCCGTTCCAAATGACGCGTAACCTTGGGGGCAGCCAATGCTTGGCTCGTTATTACCTTGTGCCTTTATAAGTAGGTATGCCACTCACACAATTCCAACATTAATCATGTCAAAGCAAAGCTCTGCTTCCCCATTCCCCACTCCCCACACCCACACTTGGCTCCACTTCGTATGCATGCTGCTTCTACATTATTAATGATTGCAACATCAACAATCATCGGCCATGGCTAATTTTTTGCAATTGCTCGCAAAATTTTATTAATTTCCCTAACTGCGACCTCTCACTTTGCTTCACTCTAAGAATAACATCATCTCTTCTCCACCCCATCCCTCTCTGAAGAATTTCGTCATTAGCTTTGCTCCATGGCGAGTCACACCGCGCTCGAGTGGCCAACTCAGTTGTGCATCCAAGTCTGACCCAAATAGTTGTGTTCCTCAGCGATTCAGCTCCTCAGCTGTTTTTGGCTTCCACCTTTCTGCCTTCCTGCTGTCAGTTCGCTTTTGGGCGGCTCTTCAGGTGGCGTCGCATCAATCTTCAAGCTGCGTGCTTGACTGATGCGACACGAGGCGCAAAAATGTTCTAGACACTCGCCCCTCGTTCCACGCTCGCTCTAAGCAGGCGACGACATGCAACAGTTGACACCCACCCCTCCTCCATAATCCCCAATCCAAAGTGACACTAACGCAACGCGGACCCCTCCCGAGCTCACGTGATCTATTTTTGTATAATTAGCATGTGATGCAGCAACAAATCCGGGAGCATAACATCCAAATTAGTAATACTCCCTGTCGAGGCGGTAAACGAAAATAGACGAGCGAAGTGGCAGCCAAGTAGAACTCACGATGTCTGCAATGCTGACGTCGTTGTTAATGCTCCATTTATACCCTGTAAAAGCGGAGTACAAAGAGGGTTGTCCACACTTGTCATGGTGTAAAAGAAATGTTTGGCATTTAAGTTATATGACCTCAAATTAGTATGCAAAGTTACAAGTCTGAGCCGTAGTATATTGAAGTATTTATTAGTAATAGTATATCGATATACCAATATATTGCAGTTGGTATATTTTAGAATTTTTCGGTATATTAATTACATTGATAATAATATATTGATATACAAAATATGACTTTCGGTATATTTTAGTATTTTCAGTATGTTAATAATATTGATTATGGTATAGTAATATATCGAATTTATCTTTCGGTATATTTTAGCACTTTTCAGTATGTGAATTATGTTTATAATAGTATATTGATATACCAAGTTAACCTTGAGCATTTTTTTGTATTTTTTATACCATTTATTTTGAATATTTTAGGAACAACTTTGTGCCTCCGCAAAATGTGTGTAACAGGCAGAAGAAGTAGTGTACTAGTATATTTGTATACCAAATATAGCCTTCGGTATATTTTAGTATTCTTAATTATACTATATTAAATAATAATAATAATAATAATATAATAGTAAATTACAATACAAAATATAGCTTTCCATTAAGTATATTTTTGTACCAAATAAATCTTTCGGTATATCTTAACAAATTTTTAGTGTACTTATTTATTATATTTATTTATTAGTAACAACTATGTACCTCCAGAAATTACACAAAGGAGTAGTATATTAATTTGGTATATTCGGTATATTTAAATATGTTTAGTACAATAATTTGGAATATTTTAGGAATATAACTGCACTGTGTTGCTTTTATTTGAAATAGCTTGCAAGTATCTTAAAATTGAGCTTTCGCGACTGTACCTTTCTTACTTCTCTATAGTTTTCTAGGGTATCTCTCTTGTTGTCCACCCCTTACTTGAATCTCCTTAGTTAATGCTTGCTCTTTGGACCCGTGTCTAGAAATTTCATTTGGCAAATTGAATTTGGCCAACCTGCCTTTTGCCGTTGCCTTTTTTTGGGGCCAGCCAACTTAACAACTTGGCCTAAATCCAAATGCGACACTGGTTTGGGGCGTGGCGCGTAAGGCAAAAAGTAAACTAGTCAACAAGGGCGATAGCAAACGACAAACTAAGGGCAAAATCTGCTGCCGCATAATGTGATAATAAAAATCTTTTATTTGCCATTGTCCTCGTCCTCGTCTCCTGCGCTCATTTCTGCTTGTGGATGTGGCATCAAAAAAGCCATGCAGCAGCTTAGTGGCAAGTCTCTCAGCCTCTGCTTCAGTCTCTATATCATTCTACTTCCCCCGCCGCTGGCTTCGCCCATTTGTCAGCTGCCCCTGCCGCTTGCCACATAAATCTTGTCAACGTACAGTTTTTCACATTTGACGCACAAACAACACACTCAACACATACATCGTGCCACACACTCGGGCGCCTAATTCTAAGCTCCCCGAACTCAACTTTAACTTTAACTCCATCTTCAGCAGCTTCAGCATCGGCTTCAGCTCCATTTTCATGCCTCAGTTTTAGCAGTAATTCGTCGCGTGCCTCAATTTTCTTGTATGTATTTTTCACTTAACGCAACGCACGTAGTCAGCTTAGAGTCCTCATTCCCCATGCTCCTCCAGTCTCTCTCATCCTGTGCGCTGTCATCGCTTAACTCCAGCAGCAAGCAACTTTCCATGCGGCATGTGGCAAGAGGCAAGTGGCAAACTGGCAAATTGAAGGGTGACTTATGGCCACAGAGCATTGTCAGAATAGAGTTGTCATCGAGCAACTCCAATTGCAGCATTTTTCCCATTTCTATTCTAGTTTTTTGGCACATCGATTTGCTTTTTTGACCAGCCAGCTGCCCTGTCATTGGGTTATCCACTCACGTTCAGTTCAGGACATGAGTTCAAAAAGTGCAGGAACGGAACGAGTTCTAAGCGAATTTGCTGTAATTTTGATGTGGAACTAAGTACAAATGAGAGCAAAGTCGATTGTTTGGCAAATGTTTTATTAATCAACCCGGAAAGCTATCCATCCATCCATCGATATGCTCAGTCTTACTTTTGGCTATATTTATCTGTGTGCTTAAAGTCGAGTAACAGCATTTCGAATTGATTTATAAATATTTAAATATTTTGTATTTGTTTTAAACAAATCCCAGCTAAGCCCAAGCATCTCTAATGAGCATTCGCATTCTAATAATAATCATTCACTTAATCCATACACCCCAAAACATATACACATTCACTCAAACGAACACGCACACTAACTTTTACGAGTGTTGCCCAGATTATGGACCTATTTGGGTACTACATAAGTATCGCTTGTTTACTTTGCCGCACATTAAATTTAAGAATATTTCACACACAAAAAAAGTTTTCCCCAAACGTAAAATTTATTTTTACGAGTATACCCTGTAACTACTTAGCATGACAGGGTGAACCAGGCAGAGATATAAAAGATATAATTTAACTTCAATTTAATTAATTGTAAATCAATTGACCCATCTTTAATTTAATTTCCGTTTAAAAACTTAGTATTTTTCTGCGCAATTTTAATTATATTTTTTTTACTATTAAACAAGTACAGAAAAATACTGAGTATTTTAAAAATTCCTAAAAATATATTTGAAATGATAGAAAAAAAAAATATTTAAAAAATGCTGGGAAATATATTTAAAATAATATAGAAAAATAGTTAGTATAAAAATATACTTAAAATATATTTAAACTAGTACATAATAGTATTTAGTATTCAAAAAATACTTAAAAATATATTTCAACACGTATTTTGGTATTTTTAAAATACCTAAAGTATATTTGAAATAGTGCAGAAAAAATACTTAGTGTTTTAAAAATACTTAAAAATATGTTTGAAATAGTACAATCAAAAAAACTTAGTATTTAAAAAATACTTGCATACATTTTCCACTTTATTATTTCCATTTATTATTTCCACATACAGACAACAGGACCTAACAAATGTTTACATAAGCATCATATTCACCATCTCATTTTTGTTTCCCCACAAACATTTGTAGGGCATCCCTTAGTCGTTAATCTCACCACCAAATCGTTTGAGTGTTATTTATATGCCTTTAATATTTTGCCTCATAAATACGCAACAAAGTTTGTGTTCGGCTTATCCGCGTGATTAGCTAAAAATACAAGGTACACGCCGTTTGGTACTGCCAAACCAATCACATCCGCCTCTCTCATCCATCTCCATCTCATCCCGGAGACCATCTTCCTCCTGCTGTCTCTTATGCAAACGCGTCTTGATGATGTCCAAGAGCGAAGGCCACAGCAACAATAGGCACAACAACAATAAAAATAACAACAAAGGCAAATACCAGCCAAACAAAAAAAAAATGAAACAGAGAAAAGGAAAATAAAATGAAAACATTCAAAAGGCTTTCGCATTTCCGGCGCCAGCTAAAAATATGTTGACGTCTTTTGAGCGACTGCTGCAACAACAGAAACAGCAGCAAAAAAGAACATCAACAAAACGAGGCACAATCAAATTTAGACTTTGTACGAATATTTCAAAAATCATTAAGAAATGTAGATCACCGTATACAAGTACTTTGGCTAATTGTTTGCAAATACTAAACAAAGAGACAGACTAAACATGTTTTTTACTAATTAGTCACAAATTAGGCAGGAGAACACTTTGCGTATTATTTGCAAAACACTTGATGTGAGAACTTAATGTCAATTAAAATATTAAAGTAATGCAGCGAAGAAAGTATTTTGTTTTCTCTAAATCGAAAAAAATGCAAATAAAATAAGTTAAAATATAATAAAGATTTTCATTTCATTTTCTTTCTTCTATTAATTAAAACAAAACAAAGCAACTTTAAAAGTAATTAATTAAACTAAAATATAATAACCGAAAATCCTTAAAAACAAATAATTTATATCACACAAAATGTAAAGCAAGTTAATTTTTTTTTAAATGTCAATAAAAAGAAAACCATCTTTTAATCACATTTAAATTTTTAATTTGCTTTTTACACGATCTTAAAATGCGAACAATTTAACTTGCTTTACATTTTATGTGATATAAATTATTATAGGGTCTATACTATAATATAAATATATATATTTCTCTTATAAATAACTACTGTAAAACAAAGAATTTAGAATCAAATAAAGTATTTTATCATCCAGACTTTAAGACTTTATAACTTCCGTGGTAAGTATTGTTTTGTTTTAAGCATAAAGATATATTGTCGCCTTAAAGATTCTATGTTATATTAGTCATGAATTTTAAATTGATCATATTGAATCATCATATTTTTGTGGTAGCAATCTTTTGGTTTTTCAGATGCATTGAATCATTTAAGATATTTTTATAAAAATCAAAATATTATGCAGATTAGAAATATGTTTTCTACACAGAAAGAAAAAATTTAAATTGAAAATTATAATATTGAGTTTGAAGATAAGGAAATCTAGATATTTTGTAGATTTTCGATCTTGATTTAAGAATAAACCTTCTTGGTTTAATTTTGACTTCAAACAATTTTGGTTCAAGATTTTATTTTTGACTTTGACACGTTGCTTTCTGTGTAGCATTAAAAACTATTCTATGATACAAATTTTACTCAGACTTTTAAAATGGAATTTTGGTGTATTAAAAACTATTCAATGACTCAAAGTCTACGTATTTTGTTGTACAGGTATTTTGTAGTCATGTCAGCTTATATATTTAAACTATTTGTTTAAAATCTATACAGATGATTTAGGCCTAATGCTTTAGACAATCGATGTTCGTTCTATGTTCTAAGATTATTCTTCTACTTTGCCTTTATGCAACCACAAATATTGTTTTCGCGACACTGTCTGAGTGCCGAGTGGGGCAGACGGTGGTTTTTTTCTCATTTTTTTTTTGGTGGCAACAGCGTGGCATCAGCGTGGCAGCAGCGTGGCTGACTGACTGGCTGGCTGGCTGGCTGATGGTGGTGGCAACATCATAAAAAATAGTCCAATGCTGTTCTATTCTGTGTTCTGTTGTGCGTCATTGTTGGCCTAAATCTCAACAACAACAGTCGAAGCAGAAGCAGAAGCAACAGCAAGAGAAGCAGAAGCAGAAACAGAAGCGAAAGCAAAAGCTGAAGCAAAAAGCCTTCGTCGGGGCATCACAACTAATTGACTTTGTATGCGAGGTTTTTGTGGCAAAAACCGGGGGAGGCAACAAACGTGACTTCTTTGCGACGATAGATGGGGGTGGCACACTACAACCGGGGTGGAGGGGGAAGGGGATGGAAACAGGGGACAGGGGGTATATTCCATTGCTGTTGCTGTCGTCGTCGTCATCGCTGTTGTCGCCTCAACAAAATGAGTAATTGTTGGCAGCGCGTGAGCAAAATATTCATAAGATTTCACAAGGGCCCCCCAAAAAAACACACACACACACAACACAACACAACGCTCACCCAACTCACACACGCACACACATCACAACACATCACAAGAACTCATAATTCACACTCATTCTACTATTCACAATTACAGCAAGTCGTCTCTTTAATGTCGCCTTAAATTTTACACATTCACTTTTACTTTCATTCCCGGAACTTGACCTTTCAAATTAATGTCTATCCAATTGAGCAAAAACAAAGAAAATACTTTAGAGAGACGAGATTTTCTTTAAACTTTGTTTGGCAAATGTTTTAAGATACATAACTATTTCATTCTGGGAAATTTACCTTTCAAAATAATGTCAAATTGAGCAAAGACAATGAAAAAGCTTTGGAGAAACTATTGTCAAAATATTCTTTAAATTTTGATTGAAACACATCACAAGAACTCATATTCACAATTATAAAAATCTTTTCTATAAAAATTTAACACTTTAACTTTTACTTTCGATCCCGGAATTTGACCTTTTAAAATAATGTATATATACATTGATATATCAATTTGATATATCAAACTTTTGTCGAAATATTCTTGAAACTTTGATCAGCAAGTCTTCTCTTTAACGTCGCTTTAAATTTTACAATTATACTTTTAATTTAATTCTCAGAAATTGACTTTTCAAGTTAATGTCTAAAAAATTGAGGAAAAACAATGAAAAAGTTTTGGATAGACTCTTATCACAATATTCTTTAAACTCTGATTGGCAAACGATTCAAAATACATCACAAGAACTCATAATTCACACTCATTCCTATATTATTCATTAATGTCGCTTTAAATTTTACTCTGTTACTTTCAGTTTTACGAGTATTCCCAGAACTTGTACTTTCAAATTGAGGAAGTGCAATGAAAAGGTTTCGTGAGACTCTTGTCTTGTAATATTCTTTAAACTTTGATTGGCCAACGATTTAAAATACATCACAAGAACTCGCAATTCACACTTATTCCTATGCTATTCACAATTACAGCTAAATCTTTCTTTAATGTAGCTTTAAATTTTACACTTTTACTTTCATTCCCGGAACTTGACCTTTCGAAATTGAGGAAAAGCAATGAAAAAAGCTTTTAGAGTGACTCTTGTCAAAATATTTCTTAAACTTTGTTTGGCAAACCATTTTGAAATTCTTGGAAATATTATCCTCAACTCATCGTGTGGATTATGTTTGTCTAAAACTTTTACTTGGCCATCAAACTATACTCAGTATTGGGCCACAACACACACACATGACCTTTCTCTGACGGTTTCGAGATATCAGATGGCGAAATAGTTTCTGGCGTCAATCCGCCCACCTACGTTTGAATGTATGGCCAAATTTAGCCTTGTTATTTTAGCAAAGCTTTTTGCATATCTGCAGTCACATGGCCGGAACTTAGTGACGAACAACAACGAAATGGCACAATAGAATCAACATCAACAGCAACAACGAAGCACAACTAAAAAATTCCCCTGCTAATATTTTGCGAATTTAGTTCGACTTTTCGTGACGTTTGTCGCGAATTCTTTTTTGTTTGATGGATTGTTTTTTTCACCATGAACGTACGTTCATTGAAATTGTATTCACATTTGTTGAGTGTTGAGTCATTTGGGCTCTTGGCCAGCAAGCAAATCAGTCAAAATGCAATCGTTGTCATTTCTGTTTTCGAAGCTATTCTGACAATCACAATGGACTTATGAATGGCCACTGGCTACTGAATGAAATAATTGCACATCAGTCGCATAGGATGACATCATGACACATCATCTCTGCAGGCTATGATATAATCGTTCTTTCTTCATAGATCATTGGGTATTTGCGTGCTCAAGTGATTCGCAGAAGAGCCTCAAGCTGTGTCTGATATCAAGGGGAACGTAGATGGTATTATTTATTTAAAATAGTTGTCGAAAGCTGTGAATGATATCGAGTGGAACGTTATAGGAAATGTAGTTGAAAAAAAATGAATTAACAAATTTTTTAACAGAACTGATTATTGTCAAAGAATTTGAATGGGATATAAAAGTACGGTGAAATAGTTCTCAGCAGTTTTGGATAATGAAAGTTATTTGGAATAGTTCTAAAATAGAAGTTCTTATAAAGTCTTAACTTGCAGAAAACTTGTTGAGTTGTATGTAAAAAATTTTGAAAATTAAGATTTCTATGGAGTCAAAGTCTAGAAGAAATGTACATCTAAACTTGTAAGGAAAAGGAAGAAATTTATTCATTATTTAAAATAACATAGCTTTGAATATTGCAATAGTATTTAAATTCAATGAAATTTAATTATAATGACTTTACGATCTTAGGTTTGTCGAGTCTTAGTTAGATTATTTATAGATTCTATTGGAGACATGAAGACTAATGTAAATGTTTAAAAAAATTTCGAACAATTAGAATTGAAATTATTCAAATTGCAATTATAAACATAATTGGATGGAATCTTTCATCTTGAATCTTTCAAAATAAATCTTTTTAATATGATTAAGCGACAAATTTCTCAATTTCTTATTAATTTGAACTTTCTAGAGAAAAGAGTTTATGTCTAGCAAAAAAAGTAAGTCAAAAATATTGCAAAATATTTCAAGTAAACTATGCAGAACACAACAGAAAACTTTAAAGACTACATGACGCAACTTGAAGCAAAATATTTTTAAGCATTTTCTGTGGAACTTTCTTCCGGAATGTCGCAGCGGGAAATCCCTTGTCGACTTTCTCCAATGTCTCAACAAAAAGATAAAAGAATGCTGTATATGTTACAAATAACTGTGAGTATTTGTTCACAAGCTTGCCACACTTGCCACTTGCCACATTCCTGAACTACAAGCCAAAAGATCAGAGACGAAATATTGCGCAGATCTCAAAACTCTCTTTTGCATGACTTCAATTGTTGCTGTTGTTGTCGTTAGTTGTATTTGTTTCTCTGCTGTTGTTGTTGTTGTTATTATTCCATTGAGTCGACTGACTTATTGAAGTGGAATGCGGAAGTCAATCATGTTGCTGTCGTTGTTGTTTGGGCAACATTGTTGCTGGCGTGCGCTAAGTGCAACATTCCAACAATGAAAAGCCAAACTACAAATGGCCAAACTGCAACATTGTAGTTGTCGATGTTGTTGTTGCTGCTGCAACTTAACAAACACGCCAAAGTGCAATCAATTCTTTGCCACACTCTTCGGCTGCAGTCGGAGCCCATCAACAGTTTGTTTAACGTTGTTGTTGTTGTTGTTGCCCGTTGCAAGTCACCCGTTGCACGTTGCTAGTTGGCTGCCTTACTAGTTGCTCGTTGCTTGTTGCTCGTAGCTTGTTGCCGCTTTCGACATTTATTGCTGCAAATGAGTTATAACGAAGCTGCCGCAACAAGCTGTGCTAATTGGCTGGCCCAGCACAGCAGCAGCCCACCAACTAACCATCTTTGCTAACCATAAGCCAACTCAGTTTTCCTTTTCAGCAATCACAACTCTAACAACAGCAACAACAACTTAACACGCGACAGCAGCAACAACAATAGCAACGGGACAGGTGCAACTTAAGGAGGCGCTGCTTTGACTTTTATCCTTGTGCCACGTTGAGTCTCGAGGCTCGTTCGCTCTCTCTCTCTCAACTTTATAATTGCCAAATGCGTCGGCAGCTGCAGCAGCAGCAGCAACAACAATAAAGTGGAGAACAAAAGCAGCAGCAACAACATCGACAGCAGCAGCTGCAGACGTCAAGGTAGCGGCTGCCACACCTGCCACGTGTTGCATCAAAGAAACAACAACAGCTGGCAACTGCTGACTGACTGTTGATTGCCAGTTCTCCCCAAAAAACAAAACTCAAAAAGAGACGAAGTTGAACGCAGTTCACAGTTCTCGAGTTCAATGCATCCCTTTTTTTGTGTGGCAGCAACAGCCAAATTACATGGCTGCAACCTGGCCAATGTTTACTTCCACTTACTTCCACTGACAAGCAGCAGCAGTAGTCGAATTACGATGCAGTTGAAGCAGGCTAAGCATACCCTGTGAAAAGTGAAGAAAGGAAGTTAAAGAAAAAGTTGAAAGCGAATAATTTTAAAGGATAAATTTTAAGCACTACTTTTAGAGTATGCAAAATATATAAAATAATAATCAACAATCAAAATGTATAATCATATAATAGTCCATCACACCCCATTTTCACCCTTCACCCTTACAGAGTATAATGAGCATTTGCTGCTTGGGTTTATCTCGCTTCGATTTGTCTTCAAATAACAACAAAATTTCGCGCACCTGCCGCAGCTTAATGCTGTTTGCCGTTTGCTGTCGTCCTTCCTTTGAGTCCTTGCTGCTGTCGTTGTTGCACTCGCGGTGGTCGCTTCGCATGCATCTGTCTACCTGAAGACATAATGCATAATGTCCAGACTCGAGTCGCTGCAGCTGTAATTTGTAATTATGTATGCAACGGCATGAGGCCGACAGAAATTGGCATTTTGGGCACTCGCCTGTTGCTGCTAATGGAAAAGGATAACAACCGAGAGATCTCCTGTCAAAGGCTAAGCCTTAGATATGTTCAATACACACACAAATCTGGGTGTGTGTGTGTTTGCCCAGCTTAAGTGCACACTCACTCAGTTTTGTGTGTGTTTGCGGGAATTGCAAAAAGAAAACTATCTCAGCGGGTGATAGAAAGGTACTCAGCAACTTTCCCGCTGAGCAGATGTGGCAAGGATCGCAGCTACAACTGTTCACTAATCCAACTAAATAGTGTTCAGACTGTGGGAAAGAAAGTGTTTGAAAGATGTGAAATATCTATCTGTGAAGATGTATGTTATGTTAGAACAGTTTAATCAGCATAGTCCAAGCAACAGTTTTTACCAAGAGATTTTAAGTCTGGGGAAAACACTTTTAAGGAAGAATATTTGAAGATATTTTTACAGTATAGATCTTAAAGATATTAGACATATTTTTCTTCAAAGATTATTTAATATTTAATATAACTAAATAACACAGCGAAAGTATAACTACATATAAATTAGCAGAAGATAAAAGGTTAATCTAAGAACTCTTTGCATATATGAATATAGAAGATTGAAAAATAAATTATCAATTAAAGATATTTTTAAAAGAAAGACAATATATATATTAGGATGCATTTCTTAAATCATTCTTTATGTTATATATAGTATAAACAAAATCAAGAAAGTAAATAATGAAATGTTACCATATTTTATATGGATATATTTTTTGAATTAAGACTTTATATAAGTAAAGATAATATATAATAATAGTAAGATATCATATAAAATAGAAATACTTACTATTATAATACATATAAGAGTCGAAGGCCCCAGCAGCCAGTTAAGGAAAAACCATTCTCTAAAATAAAGTGTAGTATTAAATACTAGATTTAATATAATAAATAAACTAATATATATTTATTAAGGAAACAGTGCATCGGAAGCATTACTTCAGATAATTAAGCAATCCGGAAAACATGTTTACGAACTCTTTGCAATGATTAGAAGATTATATAAGATATAATATTATAGATATTGATTGATTATTGAAAGTCAGTAAAATAAAAGTTTGACAAATCAATTTTGTGACTCAAACATTGTTAAAACAAAGGTATTTTACTCAAATTATTGATATTATTCAATTGTTTAATAACAAGTAAAGTATCTTAAGTCAATCAAAATGTAAACCAAAAAAATTTAATTGTTGAACAATAATTTAACTGCCTTTCAATAATCAATCATATTCACTGTAGAGATAAAAGTATCTGCACCTTGAGATAAAGTATCTGCCCCAAAATGATACAAACCAAGATCAACAATCTTTTCGTTAAACATCCGCATAAATCAAATCATTTTATTTTTGGATTTTATTGAAAGATTAAATGATGAATATGAGCCATAAATAGCCGAGTTAATAATAGATAATACACATAAAATTAATCCACGCATTTCAAGATCATGCGACTTCTTTTTTTTTAGACCAGAACGAGTGAAGTGAGAAAAATGATTTGCTTTTAAAATATAATATAAGGAATTGAGTTGCTGTCAAAGATCAGTTATGCGAACAACGTGCACTTAATAGATCTAATTATAGAACTGATGTGATTGATTGCCACGATAATAATAACAATCATAGGAATAGGAATTAGAATCGGAATCAGAATCAGAATCGCAATCACACGTAATATATCGGAATAGAGACAGTTGAATGAACTTTGGAAACAAATTGCCCATATTTATAGCCTACTCTCTGAGTGGATGAATAAACATTCGGTCAATTAAAAACTGATCATTGCCAATTACGAGAGGGAGATATGGAGTGTGCGAAAGAGATGGAGGCACTGAGAGTTAAGGGAAGCCAATTGTGCTGCCAACTTGTTTTGATTATACCCGATACCCATAAGATAGAGGGGTATTATAACTTTGTGCTGGCAGCAAATGTGTGTAACAGGCAGTAAGAGACATTTCCGATCCTATAAAGTACATATATTCTTGATCAGCGTCGATAGATGCAGCGATATAGACACATATCCGTCTGTCTGTCTGTCTGTTGACCGCCTGTATCAACACCTAGATCTCAGAGACTTTAAGAGATAGAGTCATAATTTTTTTCGACAACGTTTGTTATGTTTATAGGCAATCCTAGTTTGTTTCAAATTTTTGCCACGCCCACTTCCGCCTCCTCAAATCGACAAAAATCAAATAAAAAGCGTAATTTAAAAGGTAGATTTAAGAATGTTGATACAGATAATAATAACTATGGTAATTATGATTCCTGAAAATTGTATTGTGATAAGATAAAAACTTTGAAAGTTACTAAAGAATTTTCTTGGTATGCGTAAAATACTGATATATTTTACACTCTGTGGTATATTTTGCATCTAGTACTATATAAATATACCAACTATATAGTTTAGTATATTTTTCAGTATGTTGTTGTATATTATGTTGGCATATTTTAGTATTTCGTGGTATATTATTTTTGTATATTTTAGTATTTTTGTGATTATTAATTTGGTATATTTTAAAATGAATACCGCACCGTTTTGCTTTTATTCATAATGAGTATCGGGTATCTCACAGTCGATACCACTCGACTGTAGCTTTCTTTCTTGTTTTTATTTTTGTTGGCATTCAAAAATTGTTTACATCAATTGATTTTTTTTTTACTCACTGCCTAAAATGTTATTTTGGTTTTTTGCTCTGCAGCTGCAGCCAAGGAGTGAGGCAGGTGAGAGTATGAGAGAGAGAGGGAGTGAGAGGGGACGATGACAGAGCACTGAGTGCTGTTTGTTGTGGCACTCGCTCTCTCTCTGTCTCTTTCTTTTTTTAACGCGACTGTTTTGCGACTCATTTTGTGTGTGTGGTGACTCATTGAGGTCGTGTGCGAATTTTTGGAATTGCTTTTATTTATTTATGCATTTGTTTTTGTATTTGCGCTGAATGTAAATTTACTTATTTATTGCGCCGAGGCGACAATAACAAATAAACTCATCGTTTCGCAATTCGCAGAAGCAGCAACCGCAATTCGAACACACGTCAAAACAACAACAACAAAAATCCCCCGCACAATGTGAAAACTGCAAAATACTGCGACAACAAAATCATTTTTTTACACAAAAATATTGTGTTGTTTATTTTTGCTTTGCGACGATTTTCGCAGTTCGATCTTTGAAATTTTCGCGCCCCACAAAAAACACAACTAACAACAAAAGAAATGTCAAATTCCGTCGAGTCATGATCCCACCAACCTGCCCCCAAAAAGATCATATTCATGAAGCTCTATTATGATTCGTTTGTTTTCGGGTATTTCGATCGCGTTAATTACGTGTGTAAAAACTATTGGGCAAACAACTTGATTAGCGTCCGCCTGTGAATTGACAGAGTTCGAAAATGACTCGCTTACGATGAGTATGTTAAAGTTTCCAATTGCGGCACGCGCAACAAAATCAAAATAAAACGAGTCAACTGACTTTGGTTTTCCACGAATTTCTGTACTAAATTGTATAGATTTCGCGATTGCTGCGCGTTTTTTACGTGACTATTTCGCAATTGTTTTATGATTGTTGCCTACAGCGATTGTTGCGCGATGCTTCTAAGATCCTTCCACAATTGCATACTTCGATTGCCACGTGATTATCGCCCGATCATTTCGCAATCTTTCCCCTTCCCTGTTTATGTCGGTTCTTAGTTGCTTTGGTTGTGAATCTGGTATCATTTGTATAGTATGGTATATTTTATATGTAACAGTATATTAATATACCAAATGTAGACTTTGGTATATATTTGATATATTAGTTTGGCATATTATTTGAATGTAATAATGATATTCATTTACCAAATAAATCATTTGGTATATTAGTTTGCTATATACATATATACCAAGTGAAGCTGTTGGTATATTTTAGTATATTTGGTGTCTTAGCTTGGTACATATTAGTATTGTTGGTATTTTAGTTTAATATATTTTAGTATTTTGTATCTTAGTTTGGTATATATGAATACATTTCGGTAATGTAATGTAATAATGATATGCTTTTACCAAATAAAGCTTTGGTATATTTTAGTATCGTCGGTATCTCAGTTCGGTATATAATAATATTTTTGTATCTTAGCCTTTCGGTATATAAGATTGGTATATTTTTAATGTAATAATGATATAAATATACCGAATAATGCTCTTGGTATATTTGAGTATTATAGGCATCATAGTAAGGTATATTTTTGTAATATACCAAACCGCTCTGTTTTGTCGATCACACTCGATTGTAACTTTCTTACTTGTTTTTTTTATGTAGTCAACTGATTTCGCAATTTCAGGTTGGTTTTTACTCATGGGAACTCCAATGTGACTTCGCAGACTGCGTCATTCTCCTAATCAGTTAAACCAACCAAATAAACTGCGAAATATGAAGCTCCATCTATTTTTATCACACTGAGGCAATTGCCAGACGTGTTAGCAAACAAAAAACCACCCACAAAAATAGAGTTAACCTTTCGCCAAAAAAAGAAAAAAAGAAAAAAACAACAAACATTCTACATTCGTAACTTCCATTTTCATTTCGTATCTATTTTCGAGATAGACACAAAGTGCGAAATCAAACGCCTTCAATCAATCAATTCACGGGGGGTGTCATAGATCCGGCAGACAAACTACTGCTTTGATTGCACAAATGGAACTAGTCACGAGCTATGCTACAACATACTATCTGACAACTAAGTGTCATTTGACTATGCCAGAAATAGAATGTGGTCATAAGTTTCCAACTCACTCGAGTAATTAATCATGCAAATAAATGTGGCACTTGTGCAAAACTCGACAGTGGACCAAGACCACTTACAGATACCTTACTTTTTCATTGTTGTTTAAACCGCAATTCCTTAAATATAATGTGTATAATAAGAATTTTATACTTAAATTTGATCAGTTTGTAAAATGAAATTGAAAATAAAAGTCAAATAAAACATAAATGAATATGAAATATAAATTATTTTATAATTTGGTTTCACATTTTAATTAGATTATTTTATTAAAAACCTAATCTCCAAGGTGTTGATTTTAGATTTGCAAATTATATCTATTTACTTTGTATATATTATATAATATAACTAATTATCAATTTGTACATTACGAAATTTTTTTTTTTATTTACCATATTGTTTAGATATTTAATTTTGTTATATATACTATATTTAGAATTTTTTTTATTTAATATAATATATACATATACATTTATATATTTTTGTTACATATTAGCCAACTATTGATTTTTTAATTAATTTGTTTGCCATTTAGTTAAAATTATGTTATTTTATTAGCAAGTTTACCTACTAATTATTGTTTTACATTTCCATATTTGATTTATTTACTATTTTGTTAAGATTGTTTTATTAGAAAGTTTTTCTACTAACTATTGGCTTTTATATTTATTTACAAGTTAAGCTACTCTCAAGGATTGTTATTTTGAGTTTCAGTTGACTAGATCTATACTTCAGTTATGTCATTAGCCAAATTTTAGTTACTAATTGTTGACTGTGTACTTAACCAATTTACAATCTATGTTTGCACCATTCAAAGTTGTAAATCATTTGGCAATAAAAACATGCAAACAACTTTTTTTCTAATTTTAGCTTGCTGTAGTAAAATAAATAATAACAATACTTTCCGTATCTCTTATTATAGCTTTATCTTTAAAAAACAATATTATTTATCAGCGCGTCAATGTTTACAGTTTAGGGATTAGTTTAAAGTTCAATATCGATGCTGATTCAACAAAGAATCGCCACAGTTGAGACTTAAGATCGAATATGCAATGTTCCACCTGATGAACTAACATTCTTTATCACTTTGTGTGAGTCACGAGCTGAGCTCACTTTACATGTGGACACATTTCTTGGAAGCAAAAGCTGAGAAGCAAAGTGCCAAGTCAAAGGCAAGTCAATAACCGCGATATATGCGGTGTATTGCGTATATTACGCATACGACCAGTGGCCAAACCATCTTTTCTCTATTGCTCTCTTTGGCAATCTCGATTCTTTGGCGACACCTTTTGCGTAGTGTATAGTTTTTACCTCATCCCACATTCCGCGCAATAACAAAAATTTCAATTTCTGGCACGTTCCCATAGATCGTAAGAATGCGGCGCAGAGAAAGAAAGAGATAGAATTAGAGAGAGAGAGAGAGATAGAGATTCGAGCCCAGCTTGAACTGAACTCAACTCAACTCGTTGAAGATTATTGGCCCCAAAAAAAAATAACAAAAACAAAAGCCAGAAACTGCGCAGTGCAAACTCTGGCAAATATTTCATCATTAGCTTGTTGGCGCTTTTCATTACAAAAACAAGAACAAAAACAAAGCCAGCAACAAAAACAAGCAAATACAATTTAAATAAATTTCGCAAAATCAGCAACAGCAACAATCATCAGGGGGTTGCTCCATCATTGATGGAGGGGGACGAAGAGGGGGAGGGGTGAAGTGGGCTAAGCGGTTTGCTAGAACTTGCCAAAGTTCAATAAAACTTGAAGCGTTGTCGTACTCGTAGTTTTGTTTCTGCTTCCACGTTTCTCTTCTCTTCTGCTTCTTGCTGCTTTGTTGTCTGTTTTTATATTTCAGTTCTTCAATTCAGTTGTTCGGTTTAAGTCGCAATAGCCCAGTTAAAATGGGAACAGGCCAGATAGACGAGACGAGAACTTGCCAAAATAGATAATGTTCAACAACAACTACCTATAAAGAGAGTTCGAGTGGTACCGCCCCCCACTCCCCTTCCCCCTGCCTCTGTTTCGCCAACCTCGAAATCTTTAACCACAAACCTCGATACCGCCAACTATCAACTGTTAACTGCCAACTGCCAACCTCGAACCAAGGCCGGCCTACAAGCAATGGGCCACACAGAGATGCCCTTACCTAAGGGCTGCTTTAGCTGCTCTAATAGGGTTTGTAACACTTGAGAAATTAGTTATTCAAAGTCCCCAGAATAAAAGCTAACTTTGAAGTTAATAACAGTTTAATAAAGAAATTAAGATTAAGAAAAATTAAAGTTCATGGAATAGTCTAATATATTTAATATTATCAAAACAATTACTTTAAATTATTGAGAATGCATGAATGAATACACAGTTATTTATTAATTGAATTTTGGTTATGTTTCATTTATTTTTAAATATTTATTTTAAGCTAGTTAATAAAAAGTTAATAAACCTACACATACTATATTTACCATGCTTGTTATATCATTTCCTTTTTATATTTAATTTAATCAGCTGAGTGCTATTTATAATTTAGTTTTATAATTAAACTACTTGTACTGTAATAGTACGTATATAAATAAATTTAAAAATCTCGAATAGTTATTTTATGTGTTTGTGAAGCTCTGGATAAATATAACAAAATATGAGTGGTTGCTAAAATGTTTCAATCCGTGGTTTAGATCATATTTCAATAATGCACTAAACCATTTCTTGTGAACTTTAATCATAAGTATTTTTTATTTCTATGAAATTAAGTATTATTGTTATATTATTTAATCAAAGCAAGTTTATTATGCAATTTTCATTCCTTTTTACACTAAGAATTTTGTAATTTCGCTTTAACTTTATTATTAAAATATTTTATCTATTTTATAAACTTTTCAAATTTTCAAAAAGTATTAGTCTTTATTCATATAACACATTCTATCATGTTTTTTGCTAGTCTTGGTAACGTTCTAAAACATTTTCATTCAGATTTAAATAATTCACACAATTCCTTTTGGTCTAATAAAAAATTTGAAAAAAGCGCAGCGAAAACAAGGTTTAAAATGATGTTACCCTTGAAGTTTTTCTAACTGTTGTAGGTATTTTTCAGTTGCTTAGAATTATATTAGTATTATTGCAATCCATACCTTTTCTATAATTTAAACTTTTTGATAAGGTTATAAATATATGAATTCATAAAGAGAATTAAATTCGCAATCGCTTACTTTTATCACTTTGCTTTTTTTTCGAACTCAAATTTATCCTTAAGGTCCTTCATCTATTTTTTACAGACTAACAAATTTGTCCTTAAGTTCCTTCTTCTATTTTTTCAGACTTTTACCACTAACCATATAATACATACTATAGATACTTCAATTCTTGAAGCAAAACGTATTATTTGCAACAGCATTATTATTAATCTTATTCTATATTATAATAGTAACTAGCTAACTCCATTCTCTATTTTAAGTTAGTGTGTTTAGCGTTCGTCTTAGTTTTAGTTTGTTTTGGATAAAGTAGAAGAACGCTGCTCGTTGTGACTTATTGTCTTTTGGATTGAGGAGCGGGTGGAAGAATGGGTAGCGTTTTGGACTTGTCGAACAGGTTCTTCGTAAGGGGCTGTTGAGCTTAGTTCGTTGTGTTGTGTGTGAGCAAGGGAGACAGCAAAACGCTGAGCCACAAATGGTAGTAAGAAACTGAATGAGATAGGGAGTGAGAGAGAGAGAGAGAGAGAGAGAGAGAGAGAGAGAGAGAGAGAGAGAGAGAGAGAGAGAGAGAGAGAGAGGAGGCTGAAGGGAAGTTCTTGGCCATAGAGGGCTGGAAGCTTTTGCTGTTGTAGACGGAACCAAGACATCGACATTAAATACACTTTTTGTTTCACTTTGCATTCAGTTCGCTGTTATTGTTGTTGTTGTAATTCGCTTTGTTTTGGATTCTCGTGTGCGGCAATTTTGTTTTTGTTTTGGTTTTTTTTTCGGCAGTTGTTTATGCTTGTTGTTGTTTATCTGTTCGTTGCTGTCGTTGTTGTTGTTGTCGATGTCATTAACCCGCCACTTGGTGCTGGGAACGAAACGAGCACTTTGTATTTTATTTTTTATTTTCTGTTGTGGTTCTCAACAACAGCAACAGCAACAACGACGATGAAAAATTTTCGCTTTTTTTTCGCACGTATTTACCCATTTCTGTTTTTATTTGCGCCCGTTTTGTTTTGGCTTCACATTCGTTTCTCACTCGATGTCTTTCCGAAGGGATGGAAAGTGGGCGGCAGGAGAAGGGTGAGAGGAAGCATTACACGCAGCACATTCCCCAAAAAAAAGTTCATGTGCGGTCAAAAAGCAACGACGACGACGACGACGACGATCGAGAAGCAGAGAAAATGCCGTCGAAGGTGGTAAATTCCATAAACGTTCGCTTACCCCATTAAAAGGGGCCAGTTCTCTATTGGCCCGGTCTCTCTACTCCCCCTCTCTCCCTCCCTCTCTCCCCCATCTAATGCTCTCTGTCTTTTTATCGTGAGTTGCTTTTTGGCCGAGTCCAAGTCAATAAACTCAGTCGCAAAACAATAACAAAACAACAACCCAAAAGCAAACGAAAGGAAAAAAGTATAAAAAAAAAAACACAAAAATAAAGAACTAAACACGAGCTGGCAAGAAGAATAACAATAACAACAACAATAACAAGTCGAAGCTGAATGCTGAATGAGTCGCAGAAACAAAAATTTGGCGCCAAAAAATTAAGCCAATGAACTTTGAAGCTACCCTGCAATCAACTCAACTTGCGCGGTATTTTAGCTGCTAAATTACATCAGAATAATTCTAGTTAAAATTATGAAACGCTTTTTTTGATCAATGGAAAACAAAATGTGGTTGGTGACTTCTACGATTACGAAAGCCGAACAAAACAGAGCTGAAGATAGCAGAGAAAGAGAAAGTGAAAGGGGAATGGGAATGGAAGTTCAAACAGACACAAAATCAAAACAAACAACATTCCTGAACGTTTGCGAAACGAATTCACAAAAGGAATCGAAAACTAAGCCAAAGAAATACGACAAAATAAAACGTTGATCAATGGGATATTTAATATTCAAAAGAATTATGAATATTTTGGAGATACTATGGGGAAAGAATTTATGTTAAATATTATAATTCATAGTACTAAAGTTAGAAGTTAAGAAAAAGATGTAACGTAAGAGAGATATTCACAAAACAAATAGAAAACTAAACTAAGGAAATAAGGCAAAATATAGAGTATATCAATAGTAAAGAAAATATTATTCGAAATAATTATGTATACTTTGGAATCAAGATAGGGAAAGAATTTATGTTAATTCATATAGTTCATTTTACCAAAAGAAAAGGAAAGGGGAAAAAGATAAAAGGTAGGAGAAAGGTGCGTATACTTAATAAAAATTCATATGTATATGAAAACTTTTCTACGAGGCTGTCAGAATTTGTGACATTACTATAAAAAATCAATGAATAATTACTTAAATAAGATAAGGTAAAGACGATCAAGAAAATATTTTAAAAGTAGTAGTAAATATTTATACTTTAAATCTTTTTTCTAAATTAGTGATATTTATTAACATCTAATAGTCAAAGTGTTGTATTAATTTATTCCTTTAATTATAGTTTATATTTACAATAATAATAAATTAACCTTTATATTATATTTTATTAAAGTTATCTGGACTAAAAATAAAATATTTATTACAATCTATTAATATGGAATATTATAGTTTTGTAATTGATATTAATGTATGTTAATGTTTAATATTTAAACTTGTAAAAAAAGGAATAAAATGCTTTTTGAAATTTAAATTTAATAATACTCGTAAATATTTTAAATAATCATATTGCTAAAAATATTCAATAAGAAATGTTAAAGTTAAGAAGTCAAGAATTGAAGTATAAATTATGAAAATAATTTCAATATTTATATACAACTCGTAATATTTCCTAATTAATTCTCTGAATTCTTAAGAAAATTTAAAAGTATTTCATATTATTATGAACTAGACTTAATATACTATTATATATAGTAAACGCAATTGAAAACATATTTTTAGTTATTAATTTTTATTAACATCTAATTATATAATTCTATTTTATTGGCTTATATGATAATATATTTTTATTCATGTATTCCCCGCAATGCTTAGAAAATCTAAAGGTATTTAGAAGCTGATCACTCGAGTGGCAATTGAAATTCTATTCATGTCTGTGACTGCTATCCGCTCTCTGCTCTCTGATCTCTGTGCAATTGCATAGTGATTAGCATTTGGGTGTTTTCCGTGATGGATTCACGTCGAATGTGGGAATCGCTTTGACAGCACCGAGCACCTTTCAGAGGTGCTTGGCTCCTGACTGGCGCCTCGGTGTCGAGTCGACGACTCTTTAAAAGCAGCGTCAACTCCTCGCCTATGCGGCGTATACGTAATTTATTTATGTGCCTGCTTATCTTTTGGCTTTTTAACGGCCGTTGGCTTTTTGGCATTGCATAATGAGTTGTTGTGTTAAGTACAACAACAACAACAACAGCAACAACAAAAGTTGTGCCGCCCACTCGCCAATCGGATGACAATAAAAAAAAAAAACTTAATGAAAATCGTTTTTGGGTAGTCACAAGATCTCGGGGAATGTCGTGATCTCAGAGAGCGCGTGAAAACCTGACACCCTCAGTATGTATGCAAACACACCCAGCAACAAATACGAATGCAATGCCTCCCCCTCTCTCTCCCGTCTTCACCTCTCTCTCCTCCTCTTTGTAGCTATTCATAGCACGCCAATTGGCGGCATCATAAATATTTGCCAAGCGCTTAGCCAGCATAGCCAAGTGGCCAAGCAGCACTCTACTCCACCTCTCCCCCTCTACTCCACCCTTATCATACTACCCCCACCCCTTCCCCCTCTCATTCATTTCGCTTCTTTCTCACCCACTTGCAATCAACGTTCTCGTTTTGTTTAGCTTTTTATCGAGTGCAATTAAACGTTGCCAGAAACTTTCGCCTCCTCCTCCCTCTGCGCCATCAATTCTTCCGCTAGATTGTATTATACTGCCACATACACTATTCTACTGAATATATTGCCTATGCGATGCAGTTGGTAATTTTAAGAAAATTAGAAGTTGTATGTGAAGGAAACATCTGCAAAAAGAAATGTATTTCAAAATGCAATTTAACAACTTACGTTTATCTTCGTAATATTGGCAAACTTCGTAATATTGCATTTTATTTCAAAAATGTACATTTAATTATTATTAACAATTGTAATTTCAATTTAAATTTGTATATAAATTATATCTTACTTATTTTTATATTTAAACTCAAAGTACTTTTCAAAATTGTTACTTAATAATTTAAATGAAGTTGCCTTCAAATAGATTATTATAATTATTAGTTTCTGAAAAAGCCATTCGATTAATATTTAATGCAATAAGCTTCAATTTGTATTGAATTTATATTCATTTAATATTTAATATTAAAATTGATTTCTCATATTATATTGTCGTATACTTAATAAAAACACTTTTTTCTATAATTGCCAAATTCAGCAAACAGATCCCAAGTAATTTCAATTTTATTTTTTGGAATTAATAACTGATTAATAATAATAATAATTTTTAAGTAATATCATTTTTATTTTCAACAACAAACTTTAATAATCAAATCATTTTTATTAAACTTTATTTCCCTTAAAAAATTTTTTTGCAGTTTAAGGTCGTATACTTAATCTATGACTTTAATTTTCTGCTTTCAATTATCAGTAAAATAAAAGAAAGTAATAACCAAGTTATTTAAAATATCATTTGATTTAAATACATCATTTTTATCGTATTATTTTTGTTCTTATTATGTATTAATATATGATTATTTTGTTTAACATTTATTTTATATTTAAACTTAATAAAAGTTTCCCCAATTTAAGATAATTTTATTCAATTATAAAGTTATAAGTCATTTGAATTATATTTTACTTTATTCAATGTTTCAGTTTAAAGCAGGTTTTAAAATGTATGTTGAAAAATAAAGATTTGATTTTTAAGCGCTCTTTAGTTTTCAAAAATGTTGCCATTTCATGCTTCGCAGCCAATGTGCCATATTTTTGTATAATTTCCCGCGCCAACTTTCCTCGAACACATTTCCTTGTTTTCCTTTTATACTAGAAAAGCGACACGTGCCTTTTTTTTTGGTTAGCATTGATGGCCTAGGGAATGGTTCAAATATTAGGCAAGCCATTATTTGTTTATGTTTTTGCTTTAGTTTTCATTTCATTTCTTTGCTGTTTCCCATTTTCATTTCCCATTTGCTCGTAGTATTTATTTTGTTTCACATTTTGTGTGTGTTTTCCTTTTGCGCTTTCTGTTTTTCGAATATTAACTGCGTGACACGCTTATTGGCGTTACATGTTTTCCTGGTCGTCGAATATTACGCGACTCGCTTTTTGCATTCGTAACCCTGACCGCACCCTCTACACAGCGCCACTCCCCCCTCTATCTATCGCTCTCTCTGTCTCTGTCGCTCACTATCACGCCCCTGTTGCCTGCGTGCCGAGCGACGATTTTTTTTGTTTTGGTTATCAAAATGAGGTTAACAAACGTTCCCAAGGCCATTTACTATAATACAGAGCGTCGGGTGTAATGCTTATTACGCACACACACTCACTACACTAAACACTCACTACTCACTACACTCACACACTCACACTCACTTATACACTCACTCGCAGTCAGTCATTCACTCGCTCACTGATTCGCACTTGACATTTACTTTGTAGTAAAAAACAAAAACAAAAACCAAACTCGCGTAAAAACGTCAACAGCAACAAATACACTAACAACTACACAAACAACAACAACAACAGCAGCAACGCAAACAACAACAACTTTGTTGAAAATGGGTTCCAGGTCTGCGATGGTGGGACGCTCTTTCCGTTTGGGGTCTCCGCTGCCTCTGCCGCTGCCTCTGCTGCTGCTTCTTCTTTCTATCTGCCATTTGCCATTATCGTAGTTTTGTTTTTATGCGTTAGAGTATTCCACACAAAACTAAAATCGGCTATGACAGACTATATAGGTTGCCTTATGTGTGAATAAATTTGTTTAATATAGTCTTGAACTTAAGAATATTTTTTTTATATTTTTGACTAATGCTTAAAGTGCAAAATGGTTCAAAACATTTCTTTTTATATACTCTAGTTTTTCGCTAATGTATTTTTTTTAAATAATTAGTTTCTTTATTAAGTATCGAAGCAGAACAGCAGGAAGAAAATAGTAAAATAACAACACAGGTAAAAAAAATGAATTTATTTGGGCCAAACCTCATATTAGTTTAAGGAGATTTAATGTATTAAAACTGAAATTATTATGATATTCTTAGCCGTTACTTTTTATTTTTTTTTTAGCACCACTTTCGAAATTGGCATTCCTAATTCAAAACAAAATTGTAAAGTCTTTCTATTAACTGATTTATACTAATTATGAAGTTTTTCAATAATTCCATTTTGTCATCAAAATATAGTATTCAATTACGTTGCTTACATTAATTTGCTTTTATATAATTAACCAAAAACCATTTTTTTATCCACTACCTTTAGGTTAAAATTGTATTATAACATTGTGCCCACTGGAAGTTTGTGTAACAGGCGGAAGGCAAAATCTTCCATCCTATAAAGTATATATATTCTTAATCAGAGTCATTAGTGTAGACGATATCGCCATATCGCCGTCTGTCCGTATGAACACTTAGATCTCAGAATCTATAAGATATAAATATATAAAGAAGATATAATAATAAAGATCAAGTTTGCCTTAAGTTTTTGCCACTCACATAAAATTCGAATAATAAGAGTAATTTCGAATCTACATTCTCGAAATAAATACTTTTGTATGGGTAAAAGAGCTTACTTATATCGAGTTTTAGTTACTTTGGCTGACAATCTGGTATATTTTGACTGTATACCGAACATAGAATTTGGTCTACGTTCAGTATTTTTGTGGTATATTAATTTAGTATATGTTTCTGCTTTTTATTCAGGATTAAGTCCATTAAATAATTTTAGATTTTTGATTAAAGTAAAGCATTTATTTTTATTTTATTCTATTTTTTTCAATTTTAGATTTTTGGTTTAAGATAATTTCATTTTTGAAAACGTTTGAGAAACAAGTTATTTATAACTTACTGAAGCAGTATTTTTAGGTATTTTTCACTAATGCTTTATCTATAGGGTATCAATTCGTCGATCACTTTTAGTTCATTAGGTAGTTCAATTATTTATTTTTGTTTTTTGCTGTATTTTGTTGTTGTGTTAGTTTTGCGCGTTGCTCGTAAAAAAAAGAGGCGCGTGTTTGACTCTGAGCTGAAGAAGCACGGCAAAGGGGCTGCAAGGGGCAGCTGCAACGAAGGGAAGTTGGCGCGCATTTGAAGGTGATGGAGAAAGGGGAGAAAGGAAGGAGGAAGTGAATGCGATGCACAGTGCATTGGCTGCAATGCGCGTGTAGACAACTGAAGTACCTCGAAGTATCTCAAGTACATAAACATTAGCACAGTGGCGAAAAGGGAGGGTGAAAGAGAGGGGAGAGAGGGAGAAAGGAGGGGTGGCGGAAATAGAGGGAGACAGCGAGATAGAGCGAAACTTACGAGCTGCACTTGCCGCACACATTTTTCATAGTTTATTTGCAATCTATTCTCCGCCATGCACAAACTAAAAACAAAAACAAAAACTGACGCGATTCCCATTTCCATGAGGTGAATGCAACTGTGAATATATATTCATATAGCATTATCTACAACAGCAAATCGGACAGGTGTGCTCGACTCGCTTTGGCTATAACTTTTATTCAAACTGGAAATGGAAAATTTAATCCTTCTTATCAGCAAACATTTTGATCAGTCAAAGATCATTGACCTGAGTAGATTAATTTCATGTTTGAATAGCTCAATCGCCTTAGAATGTACTCAAAATGTAGTCAATATGATTTAGAAGAACTGCAAGTCGGATATTTCCAGTTCTACGATTCAAGCTCTAAATTAAATGCGAAACTATTATGCAATTAAGCAACGTAATTGCAATTTCGTAAGGTTCAAAGAACGAACACTCGGAACTTGAAATTTATTTGCTAAAACTTAGTTTGGTTTATATAAATGTTTGCATTTTGAATGTAAACTAAAATTATGCATGTTTTTTGCTTGAATATTTTAATCATTTATTTATTTTCATTTAACAAATAATATAAGCTACAAAATATTTCATTGCACAACAAATTTCAACAATTAATATTTGTTATATTTGCATAATTTGTTTAATAATACTATATATTTTTAAAATTTTTCTATATATTATTCTAAAATTGAAGTTTAAGCACTTGTTCAAAATAGATATTCAACTTTTATTTTAAATAAAAAAATATAATTAAAAAATCAAAATAATTTTTTTTTCATGTTTTATTTCAACTTTATAGTTTGACATAAATAAATTATATTTTCAAATACATTTTTATTTATTTTAATATATAACTTTTGATTTTATTTCATTTAAATTGAATTCGTTTTAATGTTTATTTATTTTCTTTTATGTATTTCAATTTAACAAATTTACAAACTTGTGATAAAAACTATTTTTTTTAATACATTGGAAATTTGTAGAACAAATTTTCTAATATTTTTATATAATAGATATAATATCTAACTTTGTTAAACTCATATTATACTTATTTGCTTAGAAATTTAAATTATTTTGTATTTAGTTTGCCAAAAACGTTTTTTTTTTATCAGGTTTTTAACATTAACTAGTAATCCTTAACATTTGCTTTTTAGTTATCCAATTAATATATGATTTTTAGGCTACTATTTATTTTTTTGTTGTATTATTCAAAACAATATAAAATACTATGTTTAATATAAGTACGATTTAAATTCTCATTTTCTTACTTTCTGCACATCCTGCACTTTCCTCACTTCTTCTATTCTGTCTTCTCGTGCTTTACTTCCGTCTGGCGCTTGTAAATATTTGCTGCAGTCAGCTTAAGTTATTTGCATGGTCACCTTAACCTTCACCCTAAACTCAAATCTCAGCAGTCTTCCTCTTTCCTCTTTCCTCTTTTCCCTTCCCTCCCTTCTTTGGGGTTTTCCCATTAAGATTCGCCCACCTCCGTATCGCGAGGTTCTACCGCATATTTATTTCTTTTATTACCATTCGGTGAATTTTTATTTTTAAGCTCGTAAACATTTGCGCTCGTTATTGCCAGCAGCAACGACGACGACGACGACGACGTCGGCGCTGGCTGCGATGCTGGCGCCACAGTCGGCGTCATGGTGATATAATCCCCGAGGTAGTTGCGGCCGTTATCGTTACTCATACGCCGCGTTGCACTTTTCATGGTTTTTACAGCTTTACAGCTGGCGACAATGTTTGCCAGCAACGAACAACAACAACAACGAGAGCAACGACAACTGCAACAATCGAATGCCGCAACTAACGGCACACAAATGTTGCACACACAAGCAACAAAGTCCGCGAAATGGATCTGACAGCATTTGCATTGTCCAATCATTATTTGCATGCATACCGCGCAATCAATACAGATCGGGTATAAGCGTTAGACAATGGGAATGTGGAGGAAGTGGAAGGAAGGTAACTGAAACTTATCTGAATTGATTTGCAAAAGAATAATAATGAATTAGACAATTTTGACTTAAGGTAATTAAAATATTAAAGCTGAAATAAAATTGATTTAAAAAGAATAATAAAGAATAGAACATTAAAAATGACAATAGGAAATTAAGGTAATTAAAATATTAAAGCTTAAGAAATTAGTTTATAATATAAATTTAATTTATTTTATTAGAAATATTTGCGCTTTTTAAATGAAAGCCCTTAATATAACATTCAGAATTATTCATTTTAAAGTAGGAGATCTCAAAATGTTTGTTCTGCATCCTTCATAAAATTAACTAATATACTTTGCCATGCAATACTCGTATCAAGTTGAAAATTACCGCTTAAGATTATTGGAAAACATAAAAGATATAAAAAACAAGAAGGCTAAAAAGCAAGAAAGCTATAGTGATCGACTATGAGATACCAGTTACCCATTTGTAATAAAGCCAAATTTTATAAAAATATACCAAATTCAAATACCGAAAATGCATAAATATACTGAAAGCTATTATACATTCAAAATATATTAGATTGACGGATAAAGCAAAAAATGTCAAATTAAAATACAAAAAAATACGTAAATATACCAAAGGCTGTATTTGCTATCTCGATGTAGTTCTACATTCAGAACATATACCAGACTCTCAGGCAAAGCAACTAAAGCTGAATTAAAATACCGGAAAATATTAAAAATATACCGAAGACTGTATTTGGTATCACGATGTAGTTTTACACTAAAAACATTCTAGATTGTCAGTCAAAGTAACTAAGACAAAATTAAAATACCGAAAAAATACTTAAATATACCGAAGGCTGTATTTGGTATATCCATATTGTTCTATATTTAAAATAGACTACAAAATATACCAAAGTCTCAGACAAAGCAACTCAAACAAATAAAAATACCAAAAAATACTTAAGTATACCAAACAGTGTATTTGCTCTTTCAAAGTAGTTATACATTTCAAATATTGTCAGATTGTCATACCGATTGATGTTTCGCCATACAAAATTATCTTTTAAGTATATTGTTCAACTTTAACATAATCACCACCAAATTTGTAGGAATTGTCAATACTATAATATTCGATAAACGTGAAAAAGTGCATTAAAGGGTATTAACAAGTCAAATGAAGACGTCACAGTTGCTCAGTTTGCAGGTGAACACAACGTAACGGGGCGTATGCGCAATATTGTCGCAGTTCTTTGCGCTGAGGTCGCTAGCGAAAAGCTAGAAGGGAGGACAAGCTAGCAGAGAGAAAGAGAGAGAGAAAAGGGGAGAGGGAGAAGGTCTGACTGACAAGTGTCCGTTAAGTGTCAAGCGAATGTCACGTGGCAAACGGTGTAAAACCGAAAAAGCGCAACAATTCACGCAGGCAAACACTTTGTAAAAATCACTTATGACAGGAAGAGGAAGAGAGGAAAGGGAGCAAGAGTGTGTGAAAGAGAGAGAAAGAGAAGAAGAGGAAGAGATAGAGATAGAGAGGCACATGAATCGCAGTCTGTGACAAGTGTCAACTGGTTGCGAGTGCTGCACTTGCTCGAGCAATTGAATCATCAACCGGAGCATGGCCACAAAAATGAAGCGAATGAAGGGGAAGAAAGGAGGGAGAGAGGGGAAGGAGGGGAGAGAGGAGAGAGGCAGGCAGGCAGCCCGCATGGATCTGCATCCTTTTGCTTGTCGCTTGCCATGTGACAGCAATTAACACCAAAGCCAAAATGGAGATGGAAGATGCACAAACACACACACGCACACACACACAGAGAGCGTGCAACGTGCGGCAGAGGAGGGGAAGGGGGGAATTTAGTGGCTGCCACACTCGGTTGTTGCCACAGTTGTTGCCAGTCAGAGTGTCACGGTTTGTTGTTCTTGTTGCGGAAATTGAATTTGCGACAATCTCCGCCACTCATTGCGCTCTCCTCCTCCCCCTTTCCCCTCTTTTCCTCCCTCCTGCCCCCCTCGGTTGAGTTGTCACTTAATGGTTGACATTTGTGCCCCACTCAACTTGGGCATTTTGGCTGCAACATTGTTGCATTTTCCAAGTAATTGGTCAACATTTTGCCGTTCGCCTCAAAAGACTGACAGGCAGCTCAAAAGAGGGGGGTGGAAGAGAGGGGGAGGGCGACAAGAGGGAGCAGCATTTTCCTAGTATTTTTCGGTATTTATTGTTTTCTATGTATTTTGACTCTCACCCTTCAGCTGTCAATTTCACTTTGCCAAGAAATTCTCATGTCATCTTTTGTCATCTGTCTTAATAAACCCGGAAGTCTCAATGCACCGACAAATTCCCCGCCTCCTCTTCCTCTTCCTCCCTCACCCTCTTGAGTGCCTCTTTGAGATGAGAAAACACAAAAACGTATTCAAGTCAAATGCTTTCTGACTTTTGCTTAATTGCTGCATCCGATGCTGACATCCAAATGAATCACTTTTCTGCAAAACTATTTCAAGCAACTTTTAAATAAATTTAGCTGGCGAATTTGCAGAGATTTTCAGAAATGAAATACGATCTAGTAAAGAAAATAATTCGAATAATGTCAAATTCCGAAAAATATTTAGGGAAATAATTGGAAATGAATTGAGTTGAAGTCAAATATTAGAAATTTCAGGGAATAATTAGAAATCAATGGAATTGAAATCGAATATTAAGAATATAAATTTTAGTTTTATTTGGAATTTTAGAAACTTCAACTTTTTGAGAAATATAGAATTTTAAAATTATGAACAATAATAATCGAAAATTTTAGAATTTATTTGTATTTAAGATATGAATTCAATATTCCCAAATTTTGTTCACTGATATATTTTAAAACTACAAATTCCTTTCTTAAATATTGCATTAAATACTAAGAAAGTAATGAAATCAAATATTTACATTTTGAAATATGAAATACTAAAAGTGTAATTAAAGTTTCGATAATTAATTTAGGAATATTAATTTCTAAAATTGTGTAGAATTTGAAAATCTTTGTATTAAATTTCGATTTTTATTAAGGAAATGAATTCCTAAATTTGACTCACTGAAATATTAAAAAACTACAAATTCAACTTTAAATACTAAATTCTTAAATATTGTTCTATGAATACATAGAATTTCACTAAATCAAATAGTAAAACTTGATTATATATTTAATGCAATCCATTCTGAAATTTAAAAATGAAGTTCATTAAATATTGAATTCGTATTTATGTTTTGATTTTGAGTTGAGAAAATAATGTCATATCATTTTTGAGAAGCTCCATTCTATTCATTATATAAAATTTATCAGTGAATATCTTCAAATTCATTTATCAAATATTTTAACAGTTAAGTAAAGTTATTACTTTATTCATTAAAATTATCATATTGTTTTTATATATTTATACTAACTTATTAAGTAATATTACATTCTGAAATTGTGTTCATAAAATATAAAAAGTATTATAAATTTTGGTTTTTAATAAGCAAAAAAAATCAATATAATTTTTTTGGAAATTCCATATTTTTAAATTTGATGCCACAAATTATATGAAATGACTGAATTCACATATTACACTTTGGTATATTTTAATATTTTTGTGGTAATATACCACATTAGCTACATTTTGGTATTTTGTGGTAATATGCCACATTTGGTATATTTTAAGAATAATCCTGCAATTATATACTGCTATTCAAAATGCGTAACGGGTAAACAAAATAATTTACTCTCTTTTAATGAAAAATATTAAATTGCAAAATTGAGTTCATTGAATAATATGAAATGATTAAAGTCTAAGAAAACAATGCAATTTAAATCATTAAGAATTCCTTTTTTATATAATAATCAGGAATTATTAGACTTTTAATTAACGATTGCAATCTTATTATTATAAAAATATATATAGTTTCTTTTTATAAGTAAAATAAATCATACGATATTATTCACCTCCGATTTAATGCCCACTCCAAGTTTAGCTATTTTTGGTCCATGAATTTAATGCTTTGTTTGGTGTTTGCCATTTGTGGTTTCGACTCTTTGGAAGTGATTATGAAATATCTCGGCACGTGCGCGAATTAATTAAAACAAACACATAAAAACGAAAGTGCAAAATAATTAAATGTCTGTTTTAATGGCATCAAATGCAAATACCAAAACAAAACACTATCTGAAGCTGAAGCTGATGATGGTGACTAAAAATACTTTTGCTGAAGATTTTGAAAGTGAGATCACACATTTTGCACAGATCGATTGGAATTCGTGGGATTAATTTACGACGTACTAGATTTAACTACTCTTCGAAAACAAGTTGTGGCTAAATTTAGTACAAGCGAAACACGTGCCGCAATTAAATACTGTATTAAATCGAATATACTGACTTTTGAAAGTAAAGTCCATTCATTGACATGTAAAACTGATTGATAATTACTCTAGTAATTGGCGATCGGGAATGATAAAGCTAAAGATTTCGATATGATAAAAAAAAGGTTTGTTTAGGCAATTAAATTTCAATTTATATTGAAGTGAAATTAAAGTAATTGCTATAGTTAATATATACATAATTGATAATGTTAATAATCTAGATCTATTAGAAAAGTGTGTATCAAAGAAAAGTGTGTATAGATCTATTAGAAAAGTGTGTATCAAAGCAATGGAATTGTAATAATATTTTATTACATGATTTCCGTTGATCTTTAAGATTAATATAGTAAATTAATTTCTGTATTTGCATAGATTCACTTTGCGATAGAAAATCATAAAGTTTCTTTTAAGTATAGTATTTTATATACTACTTTATTAAATAGAAAAAGTTGCAGTTTGTTTTTTAAGAATAATATACAGCAAAATGAAGACAATAGCTAAAATATGCATATTTTCACTTATTTATAGCTATATAGCTACCGATCAAGTAAATATAGCAAAAGTGAATACATAAGAATTTTAAGTGATATTCAATAATATTCAATAAAAGGAATAAACTTGTTAAAATTAAAATAATTGCCATATATTTTCTTAGTAAAGATAGATAAATATTAATCGATTTAGTAAGTATAGCAAGTAACTATCGATTGCACTATCGGGATTATCGATGGTTGGCCACTATCGACAGGCTCTCAATTATTTGAATAATAATTATTTATTATTTTTAGATAGAGATTAGAAAACCAATTTCATACTCTCATACTTTAAACAAATATGGATTATTTTAAAAAGTAATTAATTTATTTTCTTTTACTGTACTATCGAAAACTATCGACGATCCCTGCTATCGTCGATAGTTTATGGAAACTATCAATCACTATCGATGGTTCAGACTATCGATAGTTCTCCACCTTTAATTTTAAGTTAAATTTAAAAATAAATTCAAAACTTAGATTTTGCTTAGCTATAGTTTTCGATCTCATTTCGATAGTGGAAATTTCAGTTGAAATTCAATAATATGCTCAACTGCAGTTATGCAATTGCATGCGGAATTAGTTTATGTTATGAGTGTGTATAGTTAATCACTTTTCAAGCTAAAAATACAGCTGCAAATCTCCGTTCGATTCTTCAACCTCTCGCTCCCTCTCTCTCTCACACACTCCCACATCGTGTGCTGTCTCGCTCTTGCATCTGCTGCTGGATGGCGCCGTCTCGCTCTTAAAGTCAGTACCAGTTACTGATTGTGATTTGGCTTTTCCCAAATGACTTGTTATTGTTATTGTTGTTGTTGCTGTTGTTGTTGTTTTTGTTGCTGTTTCGTCCGAGTGAATTTCTGCGAATTTCGTTGATGATTTATTTTTATAAATTTTTCGCTGTAATTGAGAATACAGAAAGTTGGCGCTTTTAATGGATTTCTGTTAACTGGAAGCGCTGGAAATTACTAAAAATACAGAAACTACCACAAAACAACACTAAATTTTTGCATATAAAGTTGCAGAAATCGTTTTCGATAACTATCGCAGCAAACACAAAAAAAAATAATTAAAGAATTTTATGAAACTGTTTTTTTTTTTTTTTTATTTATTTTGGTCTTAAGCGAAGGTCGTTAAACAACGCAATTGCAGTGGAAAAGCAGTTGCGTGCAAAATGTAAACAAAAGGTAAAAAAAAAAACAAAGATAAACAAAAACAATGACAACAACAACAGCAACAAAAGCAGAAAATCAAAACAAAAACTAAATTTGGCATTGGAAATTTTGTTGGAGACGTGCTTCGGCATTTGTTTGCTTATTATTGTCGCTTTGCTTGTTATTCTTGTTGTTGTTGTAGTTGTATTAACAGCCTTCACTAATAAACCGTTATGCAATGTGCCAAAGCAGATAACAAAGCAGACAAGAAACAACACCAACAGCAACAACAACAACAACAGCTGCAAATTGTAACTGAAGCTGCAGCTGGAAATGAATGGAAGGCAAAAACGCGCCAAGTCGCAATTTGGACTTTGGAACTGTTCGCATTGTATGGCTGCGTCTGTGTGTGAGTGTGTTGGTGTGTGATTAAGTGACTGAGTGTACGTGTGTGTGTGTGTGATGGAAATGAGAGTGGGAAGTTACTGTGGGGTGATGCGTAGGGTGGATAAAGACATGTAGATGGATTAATGGAAAGGAGACGAGTTTAGAATGTGAATAGGTAGAAAGTGAGAAATATTGATCGATAGCTACATAAGCAAATACCAAAATGGTAATACAACAAAAAAACAAATGTGAATGTCAATACTATATATGATACGAAATACAAGCAGAGAAAGTGTATCGATTTATTGGGAAAAGGAATAGTCAATAAAGTAAAGCATGTTGATAGAGAAAATTTAAGAATCTAAAAAATATATGAAATTACACAAAATGAAAAAAGTTCAGAATAAAATATTACTAAGAAATAAATAGTATTCCCCAAGTGCAACCAATTTAAGAACAAAACATTCCAAGGCAAAAATAATTTGAGAACTATATAGAACTTATTATATGGAAAAATATTTATACTGTATATTTCACAATAAGTCAAATTTATAAGTTAACCATTAAGTTTCATTTTTGATAATTGGAATTAACAAGAATTGTGAATAATTGAGAACTTTATAGAACTTATTATATGGAAAAATATTTATATTGAATATTTCACAATAAGTCAAATTTAGAAGTAAATCATTAAGTTTCATTTCCACTGATTGGAATTAACAAAAATTGTGAATTCCAAGAATCTTTAAAGTGTAAATGTGGAGCGATTATACAATAGAGTTAAACAGAATTTACATGCATAATGTAGATGATAGCGAATGGTCTTTATTATCTGTAAAGTAAAGTCAAGTGTAATATGAAATAATTATGAAATTATATTATTATTTGTGTTCTATAATTATTGACTATAAAATATAGTAAATATATTTTTTTTTGTTTTTTCTTATTATGTGATCTGTATTATCTGTTTTCAACTGAATTTTCTAATAAAGTGAAGTCAAAGGCTAAGATGAAATAATTCCAAAATTATATTATTATTATTATTATTATATCGCATAAAGTGTAAAAAATCGTTGAGTAAATATATTTTTTTCTTATTTCTTAATATTCTTATAATATCCGGAATAATATTCAAAAAGTTATTACAAAAGATGTTTACAAAATATATGTGAAGTGAAATCAAAGACTAAAATGAAATATGAAATTATTATTATTTTAGAATTATTGAATATATCTCACAAAGTGTAAAAAATTGTTGAATAAGTATATTTTTTTCTTATTATGTGATCTGTATTATCTGTTTAAGCACTTCAACTCAATTTTCTGATGAACTGAAACGCTAAAATGAAAAAGTTCTGAAATTATATTATTATTTTTATAGAATATATTTCACAGAGCGTAAAAAATTTTGTAGTAAATATATTTTATTCTTTTTTCAAAGTAATTTTCCAAAATATTCTTATATGATATCCGCATTAATATTTAGAAAAGTATCTACAAAAGATGTTTAAAAAATATGTGTGAGGATAATTGAAAGGAAGGACACCCCACGAGACTTGAGCTTCCTCCAGTCGGTGACAGAGACATTTGTTGTTCCCATTCCAGTTCCCCTTCCCGCGTGTCACTTCCCATTCCCATTCCAGTTGCAATTCCAGTTGCCTTACTTTTTCTGTGAACTCCCCAATCATCACGCACATTTCATTGCTTTCATTTCATTTCATTTGGGTATTTCTTTTTTTTTTTATATTGTATTTATATTTCCCATTGTCATTGTTGTCACTGTTGTTGTTGTTGTTGTTGCTGCTTTCTCTCTTCGATATAGTGTACGTATTATTGTTCTTCTTTATTCCTTTTGTTCAGGGTTGTTTTTGATTGATTTCTTTTAGTGTTTTTCTGTTGTTGTTGTTTGTTGCCTTTTAGTGCTAATAAATATTCAAACGATTTTGTTTATAATAAACTAGAAGTCACTTGGCCTGAGTTATGAGTCAAGTTATGCTTGTAATGCTCTCCTTGCTATCTTATCAACCCCCCAACCCCTCCCTTTGGCAATGTCATCCCCCCTTGGAAGGGGCATCATTCTCTCTCTCTCTCTCCTCTTGGCAGATTGTCATGAGTTTATTCACGTTTCGCGTTGTGTTATTCAAATCGTATCGCATTTATTATTGTTGTTTATATAAATAGATAACGTTCGCTTACCTTTACACATGCCACGCCTCCCTCCCTTGCTCCCACTCTGGTATTAAATTGCGTCGTAAATGGGCAATATTTAGAGAGTCCAAAAACGAGCAGAGTTTCTCCATCATCATCATCATCGTCATCATCATCATCATCTGCTGCGTTGTCTTTGTCATTATCTATCGATAGGTTCTGGAAGATTTTTCCCCCCTAAAGCGATTGTTGTGGGGTTCATTCAACTCGCCGTAAGAAGAAAATAGGCACAGAAATTGTTTATTTTGATTTGTAGTGCATTTTGAGAGCAGCAGCAGCAGCAGCAGCAGCCAAAGACAAAAGACTCCCCATCAACAGTGTGTACACACCTTTGGTGGGGACAAAAAGCGCGCCAATAAACTTTACATTTCTAATTTTATGAACTCGTCGTCGTCGTCGTGATGGAATGACAGCGAGTGCGAGCGGGATACACGACTGCTGGGGGGAATTTAGAATGTGCTAGATGTAAAGCGAGACGAACAAGGGGGAGACGACATTTGATCAATTTACAAACGCTACGTAAAGCGTACGACCGACAATAACAAAAACAAACACCATTCGCGTACAGTTTACAACAAAAAACAACAACACCAGCAGTGGCAGCAGCAGCGACAGCGACGGCGCAAGAAAAATTCAGTTTGTAACGAACTAGAGTGGGGAGAGGCAGAATGCCAGCAAAAACAGAGCAAGCAAGCGCAAGAGCGCCGCTCTCTCACTGGCGCTTTGTTACGAAAGTGTATGCATGGTAAAGAGAACACTAACGGCGCGCGTTCGTTTGCCACTTCGTTTCGCCCATAGGAATGAAACGACAATGGGCCAAAAGAGCGCACTTGGAAAATGAACACTTACGTTCCACAGTTCATCGGGCGATGCATTTCTCTTAGCTCGCGCAGAGCGCGCACTCTCTGTCGTGCCATTGCCAACTGTACCCGCGTTGTGTTTCCATTTCCATTCCCATTCGACTCACACAGACACACGCACGCACACCCAGAGAGAAACCCGCCCCGACTTGCCGCTGACATAAAAACCCCTCGCCAACACACCGTGGATCAAAATAAATCGTAAATAATTTTGTTTTCCTTCTTCTTCTTCGTTGCGGCGTCTGTACTTGCACTCACAGCTCTCGCTCTGTCTCTCTGTTATGGTGTGCCATCTCGCTCTACTACGCGATGCCCCAACAACGTCGTTTTGTATGAATGGGAATGGTTGGGGCCTCGTTTCGTTTCGTTTTGTGCTGCGAGGCGAGAGAGCGAGAGCGAGCGCCAAAAGAGAACGAACTGAACTGAACTCAATGGTGGTTGTTGTTGTTGTTTTTGTTGGTGCTGTTGTTGTTGTCGTCGTAGTATGCAGTAGTATTTGGTATTTGAGTTGTGCTGCCGCTGCTGCTGCTTCTTCTGCGCCTTTCTGAAATCCGATAACCAGCGTGCGAGCGAGACAAAAGAATAACAAACAATTATAAATTGTGTGCGTCTGAGCGAGTGCTGCTCTCTCTTTCTCTGTCTCGCGCTGCACTGCTCTAGCATTGTGTGTGTAATGGGAATTTGTGCGTGGAATGGGAATTTCACAACAACGCGACGGCGACGGCTACAGCGACAGCGACGCAGCGCCTCGTGCCAATTTCACTTGTGCTTCGCGTCGTTTCGTTGCTGTTGTAATTTTACAACGTTTTAATGGTTGTCCATGTATGCATGTGCATGTGCGTGGTAGTGTTGTAAGTGTGTGTGTGTATGTATGAGCAGGGGCCACAGGGTGGGTTGGTTGCAGAGGCAGCGGCAGCGACAGCAGACGTCGCGCGTGTAAAAGGTCTCGTAACGAAAAACGAAATAAAACCAAAAACTGAAGACAAGAAGAAGACGAAGCTGAAGCAGAAGAAGCAGCAGACGCTTTGCCTGCTTTGTTGTTGTGCAGATTGCCACTGCGCTCTGAAATGCGGGTGCGTAAATGTGTGTGTGTGTGTGCATGCGTTTGTTGTATGTATGCGTGCGCGTGCTGCTTCTGGATCAAACTGGATAGGCCGATAGTCCGATAGGCAGTCCCTTTTGGGATTTATTTCAACTTTACGTGCATCAACTCGACTGTTATTTCTTCTGCTAAAATAGAAGAAGCAGCAGATGCCTTGCCTATTTTGTTGTTCTGCAGATTGCTACTGCGGTCTCAAATGTGGGTGCGTAAATGTGTGTGTCTGTGTGCTTGCGTTCAATGCGTGTTTGTGTGTGTATGAGTGCGCGTGCTGTTTCCGAATAAACCTCGATAGGTCGATAGTCCGATAGGCAGTCCCTTTTGGGACTTACTTTAACTTCACGTGCAACATCTGGACAGTGTTTTTTTTTTGGAAAATTTCCACGTTTTGGATGATTGTATATTTGTATGTAAATGGGCAGCTAGTAGAATATTGATTCCACAGACATTTGTCAGATGGCTCGATAAGTACAGTTTTCACAGTTATTTTGTACGAGGGTTTAATCAGTTAATCGCTATGTAAATTGATATTCGATGATCATTGCATTTTTAAAATAACTTTTATTTGAATTGCTTTATTAGATATTAAGTAATATTGCTGAAATTTTAATCAGGTTTGAATTCTTTTTAACTTGCAATTTAACATACAATTAAAACATCAAATATGAGCTATTGATTTTTCATCGTTTTTGATCTAAAAGTTAATGTTTTGTAAGTAAAACTCTATATTTAAAAAAGAATTTTAATATTTCACAATACATTATTGTTATTAAACAGAGCTCTCAGCTTTTAGATTATGTTTGTTTTTGTTCAACATTCCCTGCGAAGTCAATTTTTGCATAGTCATCAAATGCGTGAAGAAGAATTCCCACGAATTCCTCGATCTTCGATAAGAAAGGATATGAATTTAAGGAGTTTTGTATTTTTAAGAAATTTCTTATAAGTGCCTGGATGACATAGAGTAATATCTTTTAGATTGAACGATATTAAATTCTAAATTTTTACAATCTAGCTTGAAGCATTTACCAATCTATCAACTAATCTTTGTCTAACATTTATTATAGGCATAAATTTACAAGAACTTGCGCTGAACGTTGAACTTTCTGAGTTAACTTCTAAAAATCTCGGACGTCGGCGTTTTCTAAAAATATTTCAGAAAGATTTCGCAGAAACTTCGAGCGATAAGTATTCTTATGCTATAGTTTCACGCTCTCTTTCGCTATCACATCGTTTTTCCCAATAGGGTGGAAATTCCCCAAAAATTCTCGTTGCAACTAGAAATTACAGTGGAGACTGACAAGCAAGAATTCTCCGAAATTCTTATCTCTCAGAAATTGGAATTTGAAGTTGTTAAAGTAATTTGAGTAAATCTTTATACTTTGTGGCAGATAGTTACGAAATTCAAGTATTAATTTGTGAAAAAATATTAAGTACAATTTAAAACTATTTTTAACTTTTTATTAAGTAAGTTTTTTTAATTTTTTTAAAAATTTAAATTATTCAATTTAATTAAGTATAAGTTCGACATTTTTTTATTTTGTATTCCGTAAGTTTTCTTTCTTTTTGTTAAAATTTATATTATTTAATTTAAGTAAGTATAAGTTAAACTTATTTTTTTAAGTAAGTTTTCCTCATTTAACTTTTTATTCAAATTTAGAAATTTTAACTTCGTCAAAATTGAAATTATTTAGAAATTTTAATATTTTTATACATACAGAAATTAAAAGTTATTTAAATACAAAGTGGTTCTAATTTAGTGTACTATACTAATTTTAATAGTTTTTAATAATAAAACTTAATAGTTTTCCTACTTTAAGTTTTAAAAAAAATCAATTTATTTAGAAATATTAATTTTTTAAAAATGTAAATTACAATTTTATAAATTTAATTTCATCATACAGAATTTAATAGTTATTTAAATACAAAGTGGGTCCAATTTACGAGTGTCTACTGTACTAGCTTAAAAGTTTTCCTACTTTAATTTTTAATAAATTTAAATTATTTAGAAATATCAATTTTTTTAAAATTTCCATTATTGGGAAACTTAAATTTTTTTCTACAAACAGAAACTAAAAGTTATTTAAATACAAAGTGGTTCTAATTAACGAGTGTCTACTGTACTACCTTAATAGTTTTCCTACTTTCATTTTACAAAATTCAATTATTTAGAAAAATTGATTTTTTAAAAATTGCATATTTAGAAATTTAATTTAAAAGTTATTTAAATACAAAGTGCCCACTGTACTTGCTTAATAGTTTTTCGTTGTGTGACCAAAGAGTTCGTCACTCTGTCAATCATGCGTTTAAACACAAAAGAGTTTTTTTCTTTTTAATTTTTCTGTTGGGATATAGATTAGTAAACAATTTTCCCCATTTTCGTGTGGAAAATTTTTGAAAATGCCACCAAAAGTAAATTACAAACAAAAAGAATGAAAACAAATACTGATAGCGCAATCAAATGGGAGAAAGGGAATGGGAAAGGGAAAGTACAACAAATATACTTCTATGGGAAGTTCTTTAACCAGTTCCCATTCCCATTCCAATTCCCATTCCAGTTTCGGTTCCAGTGTTAGTTCCCCTTCTAGTTCGAATTTCAGTTCCGTTTTGGTCGCCCTAATTTTGATGTCAAATCGCCGCATTAATCCAATTGATGGATGCGCTCCAGGTGGACGACGTGTTAATCCCCCAAAAGGCAGGTGAGCTGAGGCGTGCCACGCCTCCCCACCCCATCGGAGTGTCGCAACACCCCCTCCACCCCCTTCTCCACCCACTCAGACGTCTTCTTGGTCGCCTTTGAAGTGCGTACGTGACACTCGTTGCGTGCCTCACTCCGATTTGTGTTTCACACTCCGCGCTGCATTTTCATTATCATGTAAACAAAGCGATAACTCAGCTGTCGACAGGCTGCTTGCCACACACACACACACACACACATACACTAACACACACGCACACTCTTCGCTTCTTTGGCTATTATTGACTTCGCAAGGTGACCAACTGCCAACGGCTCCTTCATCCCCCTCCTTCTCTGCTTTATCGTGCTCCTTCTTCAGTTCCGTTGAATTATTATCTGCGATTGCACGTGTGTGCGTGTGTCCTACAGTTCCTTCAATTCCTTCCTTTCCCCCCTCCTGCTTTGGCACTCGCTAAACGATCGTTTAGCAATGGAATTCCAAATGCGTTCCAACTTCGACTTTGACTCACTCTTCTCCTTCTCCTTCTCTCACTCGCTCGCTCCTTCGTTGAGTTATGAGACATCAGCTGATTTATGAGTCTCGTTGCCTGTTTAGATTTCTGATATCTTACTTCCAACTGGGTTAGTCGCCTTGGCTCGGAGTGTCGCCATCTGTCGGAGGATGGTGGATTTAGTGCCGCCTTAAAAGGAATTCAAATGGGAATTCCAATTCCAATTGGCTTCGAATTGGACTTTGAGCAGTTTATGATGACAGCGTAGTCAGTGAGTTTACTCCACCGCAGCTGTAAGTAAGCGGAAGCCAACACAGCTTGTAGGAGTGGCGGAGGGGAGTGTGATAGGATAATAAGTCTTCCGGATAGTTGAGTCTTTAAGCATATTTTAGGTTTCATAAACAACTTGAAACTTCAGACATAAGAATAAGATAATTGAAAAAAAATTAGAAAATGGGGTAATTAAAATGTAGACACGATTGATAAGAAATTTAACACAAATATTTCCAGATTCAGAGCTAAATGAAATATGAAAACGTACCCAAGTAAATTATAACGGAAATTACTAGATTATTATAAAATGAGGAAAAATCTATAATACCAAAGAAATAAAATGTTTTCGAAAATAATATTACTTTTTAGTAAATATTTGAAATACTTAAAAATAATCTTAAATTAGCAAAGAAATTTGCCTATCCGAGTAAGAAATAAAATGATTCCGAAAAGAATATAACTTTTTAGTAAAGACTTTAAACTTAAGAAAATGAGAATATAAAATGATTTCGAAAATAATCACTTTTTAGTAAATATTTCAAAGTTGAGAAAGAATCTTAAAAGTATGATTCTAAAGTAATTCACATATTCAAAAGCAATATTATAATTTTATTTCAAAATTTGATGAAGTAAGCAAAGTATTTAACATTCAAGAAGAATAACGTAAAATGAAATCAGTCTGTTAAATATTTAAAATTAGCAAGGGAATACTTTATAGTATAGATCTCAAGAGAAAGGATTATATTACTATTATGATAGATTTTTAGTTATCAAATAAAGAAAAGATGTTACATATGATATAATAGAACGGCCCATTGAATTACTGCTATTTCTGTTAATTTAATATTAATTATACAATTTACTTATTGTTAAAATAGACAAATTGTAAAGAATCTTTTACATAAGTATAATTTTTAATAAAATCTTTTAGATAAATCAAATTTATTTCTCTATTTCTCTAGTTCTAGTTCTCTTCCAAATTAATACTAAATTTAAGAAGTCTACTAGAAATAAAAATAAGTACTAAGCTGTTAACTCGAATAAACTATTGAATATTTCATTAAACTCAGTTCTCCATTCTTTTAAGCTATCCCTAAGCAATAAAAGTGTTGGATCCCGTTAATTCCCGCCTCAAGTCATTTGCATTATTGCATAATCAAGCAGATTTAGTGAACTGCGCTGAGTTAATTTCACTTTTGCCGCCAGCCAAAAAGTATTATCCCATGCAATCCTATCTTCTTCATCGGGGTTTTTTGTTGTTGTGGGGACCGACCCATGAAAAGCTCTCCACACCTGGCGGCCAGACGCCAAGAGACTCCCCAGAGACGCCCAGGTTGAATTTGCTGCCCACCTGGTTGGCGCTGTTTGGGGCATTGTAATGCACAATCTATAAGACATCAAGGCGAAAGTGGAAGTCCAAGTCGAATTGGTCACCAATTGCAGACTCCCTGCCCTCCCTCCTCCTCCTCTTCGATGTCCTCGAGCTGCGTTTTTATAGAGCAAATTTATGTGCTCAGCATTTGCATAAAACTAATTTTACCGAATGCCGAATGCGAACAAGAGCCGACAAGATGGCAAATGGTCGGCTTACATAACCGGTCGCCACCCAGACAGGCCAGACAACAGGGGACAACTAGTCCCCTAACTACTCCCCTGACTACTCCTCTGACTACTCCTCAACTAGTTCCCTGACTACTCCCCTCAGTACCCTGTTCCCCAAAAGTCAGAGCAGAGATCCCATGGCAGACCCCGTAGCTGGATGATAACGCCAGATCTGTTTGCATTGCCAGTCTCCCCAGTCTCTCCACTCTCTCCCCTAACCTCTCTCCATTCTCCACTCTCCACTCTTCTCGGTTGCTGTCCTCGCTCCGTCTGTTTGCGAAAATGGATTAGCGTGGGTTCACATGAACCGACCAAATGTTTGGGTTTCATAAAATCTGACATGTTTTTCCTTTCCCTTTCCCTCTCCCCTTCTCTCTCTCTCTCTCGCTCTGCTGTCTGCCTCGCTTCATTTGTCCACGTTGTATAAATATATGTATATGTGAAGGAGAGTGGAGAGTGGAAACTTTTTGGGCTGCGGCCTGTTTACAAAAGTTCCCGCCAAAAGCGCGAAATTTGCAACGTCGCCTGGCGACACTTTGACAAAAAGCCGTTGCACGTGCGCTGCCACAGATGCCACAGTTACACCAAGTGGACCCCCCTCCTCCCTTCTCTTCTGAGTGTCGCCTACTTCGATGTCAAGTTACGAGCTCCAAACGACGACGACGACGACGCCTCGCACGGGCATTTTCAATTAAAAAGCGAGCTCGAGAGGATTCCAGATGGAGGCGAAGGCGGAGCGGGAGGCGGAGGAATCTGGCGCTGTAACCCGATACCCAGCAGCGAGGCCAACGCTGTTGCTCTCCGACTCCCTACCTCCCTTCCCTCTCTTTCCCCTCTCCATCGTAGCTCTCGTTGTCTCTGCCTTATCTGCATTTGGCGCGCAAAAATTGAACGCCCCAAAAAGGCGCGCAGACAAATGCAGAGTTGCATTTTTTCCTCTTCTTTTCTTTTTTTGTGTTTGGTTTTTTGTTTGGCCAACTCGATTTGCGGTTGGCGCTGCGCGTGCAACACACAGCTCAGTGGGGAAGGGGAAGGGGAAGGGGAGTGGGAAGGGGAAGACTGGCAGCTCACTTGGAGCAGATTTGTTTGCTTTTGTTTTGTCGCAACGTTTTGTTTGTAAACAAGCGCAATGAAAGCAACTTTGCTGATGGCCCATTTTGTTCTTGTTCTTCCCCGTCTTTTTTCTGTTCAGGGGGGAACCTCAGTTGAGGTGAAGAGTTGCAACAGCTCAGGGAAGAGGGGAGAGGGACAAGGGGAGCACTCTTGTGGCTCAAAAGTCAGATGAGATTGCATTAGACGAGATTCCCTCAATAATTGGATAACAAAGGCGGCAAATGAGGTGTATTCAAGTGACCAAACAGGATAAAAATATGTGAGGAGAAAAAATAGGAGACGTATAATTATTGGTGACATAAGTAAGAAGCAGAATTTATTCTCCAAAGAGAAAAATATATAGGATGATTTATCCTATAAGGAGAAAAATATATATGAGATTGCATTTTAAAATGAAAGGAGAGAAGGTTCGGTTTTTAATTGAATTGAAATCTAAAATAAAAATGGATGAGAGACGAATAATTATTGGGGACATAAGTAAGAAACAGGATTTATCCTATAAGTAGAAAAATATATACTCTCTAAGTAAGAAACATTAATTTATCCTTTAAGGATAAAAATATATAGGAGATTGCATTTAAAATTAAAGGGTAGAAGGTTCGGGTTTAAATTGAAATAATTTCGAAAATTAAAATGGATGAGTGACGAATATTTATTGGAGACATAATTAAGAAATAGACCTAAATCTATGGGAGATAAAATCGGGTTTAAATTGAATTAAAATCTAAAATAAATCAGAATAAGAGATTGGGACATAATTAGGATATAAGGTTTGCTTATAAAGTGACTTACAATAATAACAAGAAAGGTTTAGAATAATGAATTGAAGTTAGTATTTAAAATAAAGAATGGAATATATTTGCGATTATATCTGAAGATACCTATGTAACATATAATATAAAAAAGGTAAGTATAATATTTATAGAAATCTGTTTTTATTTCTGAATTTAAAAAAAGTTATTAAATTTCAAATCTTTTGAAAAAATAAAGCTTAAAACTTAAAATTAGATCTTAAAAACATATACTGCAAAAATGAATACGTCAAGTTTTCATAAATAGAAGACAACTTTATAAACATAATTAAAAATAAAGTTAAAGAAAATTTTTAAATATGATATTTAAAGAAATACTTTTTTTATTTGTAAATTTAACAAATTTATATAATATCTAATATTTTGAAAAAGGATTACTTAAAATCTAAAATTTGTTTTAAGCAAGGCAAAATAAGTCAATTTGAAAAAAAGGTTCTAGATCCTAAAAATATGTACTGCAAACATTAATATATCAAGTTTTCATTAAAAGAAGAAATCTCTATAAACATAATTAGGAATGAATTTAAAGCAAAAATTGTAAATGTTAAAAATGTTGTAAAGGAAGTGAGATAATATACTTAGCTCTGAAAACGTTAGATAAATATTTGTTAATCTAACTCAATTATATTTTAAACCTAGAACAAATGTATTATAATCTAAACTTGTTTATCTTTTAGAACTTAAGATACATTTTTATACCCGCTACCCATAGGGTAGAAGGGTATTATAACTTTGTGCCGGCAGGAAATGTATGTAACAGGTAGAAGGAGGCATCTCCGACCCTATAAAGTATATATATTCTTGATCAGCGTCAACAGCCGAGACGATATAGCCATGTCCGTCTGTCCGTCTGTCCGTCTGTCCGTCTGTGTGTCTGTCCGTCCGTCCGTATGAACACCTAGATCTCAGAGACTATAAGAGATAGAGCTATAATTTTTTTTCGACAGCATTTGTTATGTTTGCACGCAGATCAAGTTTGTTTCAAATTTTTGCCACGCCCACTTCCGCCCCCGCAAATCAAAAAAATCGAATAACAAGCGTAATTTTGAAGCTAGAGTTGTGAATTTTGGTATATACTATAATTACTATAGTAGTTATGATCCCTGAAAATTTGGTTGCGATCAGATAAAAATTGTGGATGTTATTAAAGAAATACTTTTGTATGGGCAAAAACGCCTACTTACTAGGGGTCTTAGTTGCTTTGGCTGACAATCTGGTATATTGAGCCGTCTATGGTATATTTTGAATGGTGTGCTGTATCGATATACCAAACATACAATTTGGTATATTTTTAGTATTTTTTTAGTATTTTCGGTATATTTTGAAAATAATACCGCAATATTTTGCCCTTATTAAAAATGGGTAGCGGGTATCCCACAGTCGAGCACACTCGACTGTAACTTTCTTACTTGTTTAGAATGCAAACTTGTTTATCTTTTAGCAGAACTTGCAGAATTTTTGTGAAGTTTTCAATTATCAAAACATGCATATTTTCAGATGATTTCCTTTAGAAGATTAATTTCTAAGTAATGATTAAAAACAACAGACATTTTCAAATAGTTATTTCCAGGGTATTTAGTAGTCGATCACAGCTGCTCACCCACAAACAGCTTCGTTGCTTTTTTCTGCATTTTTCTCATGCGAGACGTGCGTGGAAATTCAATGCAAATTCGCTTTTTATTAGCCCAGCTGCTTCTAGTTATTCAAGCTGCTCCCGCTCCACTTTCCTCCCTCCCCTCTCACAACATCCCCTCGGATACCATCCCCACTTGCCCCCGGCCCCCCTCTTTGTGGCATGTAGAAGCTTTCTAGCTGCCTGTCACTGGTTTTATATTTATTTATTTTTGATTTGAGCGCCAGCAGCAGAAGCAGAAGCAGCAACGACAATGCCAATGGCCATCAGATCAGACCAAGCAGCATCCCCCCCTCCCCTCCTCTCTTCTCTTCCCCTTACCCACCCCTCTTCCCCCTTGCCCACTCCACTGATGTCGCTGACGTGTGCAGGGGCAAGAACTATAAATTTAATGTCGTGGCAGAAGCATCGACTTTGAAACGATTTGTTACGCATTTCGTGTCAACTATGCATAAAATATTGGAGCCACTGAAAAGCCACAGAAAAGCACACACACACACACAGACACACACACACACACACACACACACTTGAACACACGGCTGGAGAAAAAGGCAAAAACAAAGGCAACACATTGAACTAAAAAACTTTTTCAATGGACATTTATCAAACGAGGACGCATAATTTACATTTTATTAAAAAATTTCTTGTAATGGTAACGAGTGGAGAGAGAGGAGAAGTTAGAGGGGGGAAAGCTGATTTAGGAGGAGACACATGCATAGATGATAAAGGAATCGGCAAGCCGCAGACTGGGAATGAGCTGTAATCAGGAAGAGAACAACTATTGAGGAATTTTGGGCGCGGAACTAGAAATTGAAGTAAAAGAGAACGAAAGTTTGAGCTAAGAAATATTAAGCAAAGTTAAAACTGAAAAGAGATTAATAATCATGATGAGAACAACTACTGAGGAATTTTGGCAGCTTCAACTAGATATTGATGGAACAGAGAACGAGACTATGAGGTCAGATAAGCAAAGCAAAGTTATAACTGAAAAGGGTTTAAAAAGGTATAAGTAAATATTCATTGTAATAAAGTAAATGTTAATAATGATAATATGATATAATATATAATATGATAATAAAATTTCAAACTCTTTTTTGAAACATAAAATAGATTCACTTGAAAATTTTTTTTTAATATTTTCCTATAAAGTATATTAAAAAAATGTTCAAAAATATTTTACCCTACAATAAAAAGAGTAGAACATAAATTAATCTTATGTACATACAAATGAATTCAAAGAAATAACAAAATAAGCTTCAATTTTTTCGAGAAAAAAAGTTCGAAACTTGTAGCATATGTATATGATATTATACAATATTAAAAGGAATATTAAGAAAAACACATTTATAATAAATGAAAATAAGCTATAGTTCAATCAATCTCATTAAATATGTAGAAATTCCTCAGAAGAAATAACAAAATAAGCAAGAATTTTTTGGAGGAAAAAAGCTTGTAAGTTTTAGTTTAAATATGATATTAAACAATATTAAAATGTGTAGGGATATTTAGAAAAGCATTCTTAACTGTATAATAAATGAAAATAGGCTCAATCTCAAAAATATATCTAAAAAAAAATATCAAAGTTACTCTAAGAACAAATTTATTATTTTGATCATAGAATCTCAATAAATACGTAGAAATTTCTGAGAAGATAAATATGATAATTAAAATACTATCTCAAAAGAATAACAAAGTTACACTAAGAAGAAACTTATAATTTTGATCATACATATAATAATTTTTTTTCTTTCTGTATATGGGAATCTATATCTATTCTTCTTAAATCGTAGAAATGTAGAAATTTTTCACTTTCTGTCACATTTGTTAAAAGTTTTTTAAAATTCAACCATTTTAGGGTTTAAATCTTTGCCAAATCTACAAAGACAAAATGAATCGTGGTATAATTCTATAAATTGAAATCTTTATAGAATAGCCTAAAGCATAACAAAGATAAAAGCATAATAATATTATTTCCTTTGGCATGTTTTTTAATTTAGTTGTTCCTGAAAAGGAAACAACTTCAAGTATACTTAATATATAGAAATTCTTTTCGTAGTATCATATTTTATTCCCACTTACAGTTAACACATATGACAAAATCTCTTCCCGGTTTCTTGAAAAGGAATCAACTTCAAGTATATTTAATATAATACATTGAAATCATTTTCATAGAATCATATTTTATTCTCACTTAAAATGAATACTTATGACAACATCTCTTCCCAGTTTCACTTCTCCTTCCAATTTCTCCCATTCCCATTCAACTCACATGCTCCACATTTGTAGTGCAGGGTATCCTCACGACAAGACTCGCTCTCATTCTAAGCTCTCCTGCTCCTGTTGCTGATGCTGTTGTTGTCCTGCCACGCGACAGGGCCACAAATCAAACGAAATAGATCGAAACAAAAGTTTACAAAAATTTCAAAAAAAAGGAAGATGGGAAGAGGAACAAGAACCTGGTCGTGTTAGGAATTTCTAAAAGGGAACCCTCCTCTATCCCCCTCTACCATCAAAATACGCCACTCAAAAAGGAAAGATGATGCAGAGGCAAGAGGAGAAGAGAGAGAAAAAGAAAAGAAAAGGAAAACTCACCCACAAGTTGCGCCTTGAGAAGCTTCTCACAGTTTTCACTTGCGGTCGCTTTTCAATGGCTTGTTAGGACTAGCTAAAGAATGGAGAGAGAGGGGGAGAGATGGGGGCTGAGGGGAGGCTGGTCAAACTACACCACAAATAACCACCGCACACATGAGTTCCCTTTCCCCCTCCCCACCACCACCCTGAGGGTGTCTCCGGCAGTCGTCAACACGAAAAATGAAAACGCATGGGCACGAAATTTCCGCTTCCGTTTCCCGTTGCTGTCAAAGTGCCCAGGAGTGGGAGGGAAGGGAAGGGGGAGGCAGGCACGCCTCTGCCCATAGATGCGTAAAATGTTTCGGATGCCAAGTGGAGTGAGTGAGTGTGAGGGGAGTGTGGGGAGAAGAGCGTGCGACAAAACTGGACAAAGGCATCGGCGCATGCCAAACAACAGCAGCAGCAACAAATGGATGGTGGGGGAATGGTGGTAGGGGGATAAGGGAAGGAGCGAGAGGAAAGGGGAGGGGAGGTAACTGTCCATTGTGGCGCACGCCATTGAAGTGCGGAAACGGAAGCAGCTCGAAAAGCGGGCGCCGGACGAGCGCCACAATCCAAACACAATAAGCGCTTCATAAACGCCATTTTTCACCAGCGTCAAGGATAAACACACGCACAGCAATTGGGTCAAGTTTGTGCAAGTGTGTGTGTGAGTGCGTGTGTGTGTATCTGTGTGTGTGTGCTTTATAAACGGTTCGCAGTTTTTTGCCACTTGAGACAGACAACGAGGCAGCAGACAATGAAGCCCACACACACACACACACACACACACACACACACACATAAGAAGGAACAAGGACCAAGGACTCAGAGCTGAGAGCGTGGCCAGGACTACAGCGATGTAGGACTAAGGACTAAGGACGTCTTTCTTGTTAGTCATGTCGAGGCCAAGCAGTTGCCACTTGTCTGACGATGTTTGCGCCAGTTCCACAACCATAACTATTCCCTCCCCTCCCTCTCCAATCCCCCTCCCTAGACAACCCGCTCTGTGGCGCTTTGTCCTCGCCTGTCAATTCGCCTGTCGCAGCATCGCATCCTGTGAATCATGCGTTGTTTTCACAGTTGACAATTTTCAATAATTGCCACGAGCACCAAGAGAGAGAGATGACAGCATGCCGAAGGAGCAGGGAAAAGAAGAAGGACGTGAGGAGGGAACAGTCAGGACGTCAGGACATCGGGACATCGGGACATCAGGACGAAGGCACAATTGAGTGTATGGACAATCTGCCACTTAATCAAATACCCTGTAAGCTTAAGACTGGGTCAGCTTGTCAATTGTTAGCGACGTAAGTTGAGAAGGCGACAGCGAAAGGAAATGAAAGCCAAGATGCAGCAAAAAGAGTTGATTTTATGATGTATGAAAATAATATTTAATACTTAAGAGAATTTACTTAGAACACTACCAATTGAGACGGTAAATCTACCTCTATAGAATCTTTTATTAGTAAATTGACATTTAAATGCATTTTAGTCGATTTGAATAACTTACTTTTCGTGATTTAGTGAACTCAAGACATAATTATCTATGTATGCTGATAATCTCAAGCAAAAGAACTTAACAAATTAAAGCAACTGCTATAAAGACTATAAAAAGAATTGAAGAAAAAATGATTAAAAATACAAAATTGCTTAATACATTTAAACTTTATAATCTTAATCAATCCTTCTTAAATAATTTTCAAATTGAATAGACTATAAAAAATAGTAAAATTCTTATATTAAATTCAAATTAAAACAAGTAAGAAAGTTACAGTCGAGTGTGCTCGACTATAGATACCCGCTACCCATTTTTAATAAAGGCTAAATATTGCGGTATCATTTTCAATATATACCGAAAATACTAAAAAAATACTAAAAATATACCAAATGGTATGTTTGGTATATCGATATAGTACACCATTCAAAACATACCATAGACGGCACAATATACCAGATTGTCAGCCAAAGCAACTAAGACCCCAAGTAAGTAGGCGTTTTTGCCCATACAAAAGTATTTCTTTAATAACTTCCACAATTTTATTATCTGATCGATATATACTTTATAGGGTCGGAGATGCTTCCTTCTACCTGCTACATACGTTTCCTGCCGGCACAAAGTTATAATACCCTTCTACCCTATGGGTAGCGGGTATAAACACACCTAGATCTATCAAATTCAATGACAACGCGAAATGAAGTTTAAATAATATTGTAAAATAACTCAGATACCTTTGCAAACATAATCTTAGTAAGGTTATATAGACGATTATTTATTCTAGAAACACATTCATACCATTCATAGAAATTATTATTTATTTTAAATTATTAGTATTATTATTATTAAAGTATTATTAAATTACTATGGACATAATAGGCGAGCTCAAAAGAATTGCAGAAGTAATAAATTCTCTTAAGTGGGTGGAATGGAACAGTATATTTTTGGCAATTCTGCAGTCATGCCAATACATAGTAAGGACAATGAAACAAACTTGATCTGCGTGCAAACATAACAAATGCTGTCGAAAAGTCCTTCAAATTATACGGCAGCTAATACGCGAATTAAAAACTATTGTCAGACCCCCACATTCTCCCAGAGCTCTGAAGAGGCTTGCTTTAGATTGTAAAGAGCGACGGCACTGGCTTGGTAAGCATCTGATCTAACAGATTACAGCTCGAAGAATAGCTCTGAAATCAATCTTTAATTTAATTAGTATAACTCACACAATTGTTTTATCATACCATTAACATTACCTTTCTGATCAAGCTCGCAAATAACTGTTGTCCGTTTCTCGTTGTCTGCAAATACTATAAGTGTCTTTTCCCGACTCTTTACGAAAAGACTCCATGAGAAACCAATTTATGGGTTCTATTGATGCTGTTTCGGATTAGGGTTTGATTCAACTGGATGATGCTTGTCCGGGAAGAACTATAAATAAACAAAATAAAATATTTCAAAAAAATTTTTACAAAAATGTTTACAACCGACATACTTGAGAAATTGAGGAGCATTTTAGTTAAATATTTTATTTGAACTGACTCTGAGCTCTGTACTCTCTAGACTATACAATCGTCTAGATAACCTTACTAAGATTATGTTTGCAAAGGTATCTGAGTTATTTTACAATATTATTTAAACTTCATATTGAGTTGTAATTTAGATCTAGATTCAATGACAACTCGAAATGAAGCTTAAATAATAATGTACAATAACTCAGATACCTTTGGAATAATTACCTCAATAATTTGGAAGAAACGAAATCATACTCCAGATGCAGGGCACCATCAGGGCGGCTTTCGCAGCCGCTGGCCTTCATTCAAAATATACCATAAACGGCACAATGTACCAGATTGCCGGCCAAAGCAACTCAGACCCATAGTAAGTAGGCGTTTTTGCCCATACAAAAGTATTTCTTTAATAACTTCCACAATTTTCATCTGATCGCAACCAAATTTTCAGGAATCATAACTACTATAGTAATTATTGTATATACCAAAATGTAGTTACGCTTGTTATTCGATTTTTTTGATTTACGGGTGTGGAAGTGGGCGTGGCAAAAATTTGAAACAAACTTGATCTGCGTGCAAACATAACAAATGCTGTCGAAAAAAAATTATAGCTCTATCTCTTATAGTCTCTGAGATCCAGTGTTTCATACGGACGGACGGACAGACGGACAGACACACAAACACACAGACGGACAGACGGACACGGCTAGATCGTCTCGGTTGTTGACGCTGATCAAGAATATATATACTTTATAGGGTCGAAGATGCCTCCTTCTACCTGTTACATAGATTTCCTGCCGGCACAAAGTTATAATACCCTTTTACCCTGTGGGTAGCGGGTATAAAAATAGTACAATAAAATTCGTATATTAAATTCAAATTGAAAAGACTTTAAAATATAAAAGAGTTTAAAGGTACAAAATTCCTTAACTGTATAATCCTAATCAATTATAATTATAAGTTAAGCGTACTTTACAAAATTCTTGTTCGTTATTCAACAAAAGTCCCTTCAAGGGCTTAAAAATTCGGCTACTTTTCAGCGATCACCTCTTTATTTGATGAAAATTACTATCCAGCAATCATTTATGTTAATCCAATCGAATGAATGATTCAAAGTTAACTTTAAAGAAATGCAAGACAAATTCTTTCTTTAAATTAATTTCTGTTTAGACTTAATAAATATGTGTAGCCAATTATTATTTTCTATCACTATTAAACTTGGGCATTAATTCAGATGAGAAATTATGTTTCTTAAATGAAGTTACATGACTTAACAAGTTAGATTAACTTCAAAAAAATAAATGCTTGACATTAATTATTACAAAATGATGATTTTATTGCTTAGCTTGAAATCATTTAATACTGACTTATTGATGTTACTTTCTTCGGAGAATTGTCACATAGATTTGCGAAACTATTTCAAGTGCTTGGCAGTCAATGAAAATTGGGGAAATGATAGGAAAATAGAAAAATGATTGCCTCGGTTGCGTCTAATTATTTCTGTTAAACTATTCCGCCTACTTTCGGTTCAATTGTGGTGCAGTCAATGAGCTCTCGGTTGGTGCTGTGATGTAATGCTGTGGTGAGGGGGAAAACTACGAAAGGAAAATACGCGGTGGGACCTTTCAAAAGTCGCGCTTTTGTTTGGTTTTGATCTGCGCGAGTGTGTGTGTGTGTGTGTGTGTGCGAGTGTGTGTGTTTGTGTGTGTGTGTGTGTCTGCCTAAAATTGTTTATTGAAGTGAATTTGAGAGGAAAATTGCTTTATATTAAATGAAAAGGGCGACGCATTTGGCATTATGGTTAAGAGCGGAGTAGTACAACAATGAGGGGCAAAGGAATTGCAAAACGGGGCAAGGAAAAAGTGAGAGAAAGAAGGGGAAAGGGGAAAGGGAAGGCAATGCCAACTGGTTGCCTTTGAGAGTCTTTTGCATCGCTTTTTTGATGTCTCTAAGTGCTGTCATTGTCTTGGCTGCCCTCAAGGGGTTCCATATCGAGAGTTTTCCCCAGTTAACATTTTGCTCCGACATCTGGGCGATTTTAATGATTGAAAATGGAAATGGAAGGAGGAAGGAGGGCAATATTTTAATTGGCTGGCTGAAAGTAAGTGAGAAAACGGAGCTAACGCAACACTCACGCAATTTTATTTGCGAATAGGTAATCGAATTATACCGCAAGATTGCTGCAAGCTATCAAATTTAATTGGGCAAGCGAATGCCAAGGAATCAAGCATCATGCTGTTGCACACACAGTGAAAACTCACTTGAGAGGATACTTATTCTTAGCCAACTTTTGTCCGAGGAGAGTGTTGAGTTAAAAGAAAACAATAATTTTGTTAAAATCATATTATACAAACAAGGTGATAGTTTAAATTCAAATTAATTGTAAATATACAAAAATTATAGTATTCATTTATTTACAATGAATAAATGTAATTTCTCAACATTTTCACAAAGTTGTCCGATCAAAAAAGGGCCGTAGATTTTGTTTGAAAACAATATTAAAACATACTAAATTGTTCTGCAAAGTCTATAAAAACAGATGTCATGGGCAAAGTGTCCGACTAAGAGAGGTTATATATACCTTATAAAAGGTTCCACTAAAGAAGTTTTCACTGTAGTTCGATATGAAGGGTCTGTTAATTTTTATTGTAAAAGATTATTTTTATACTAGCTGTAAGTTAACAGGCTGTTAAACCTATGTTAAAATGTTAACATTACTTTAGATTGACATTTTGATTTGAAAATTTTCATCAGCTTGTTATATTAAGTAGCTAGTATTTGCATACAATATTGATTGCTTAAGCAAATAATTAATTAATTTATAGTTATTTAAGTTAGCATATTTTCTTAAACTTATAACATTATAATAACATCATCAATTCTTCGTTTTACTCTGTTAAGTTAATTGTCGTGTTAAGTTAACATACTTTTTGTTAAACTTATAACATTGTAATAACATAAAATATTATTCTTTCTAATCTGTTAACTTGAAGTTTTCCATTGCAATTCGTATATTCGTATAACATTGCAACAACATAAAAAATTGTTCTTTCTACTCTGTTAAGTGAACATATTATTTTAACTTATAACACTATAACAACATAATAAATTAATCTTTCTACTCTTACTTCTACTAATAAATAGTCTGCTAAAAAAAATTCAAAATTCTTCTTTCTAATCTGTTAAGTGAACAGTCTGTTAACTTTTTTTCTACTTTGTTCAGTTAACAGTCTTGTCTAAATTAGACAGTTTATAACATTAAACAAACATTTTAAATCGTCTTTTTATTTAAACTGCTTAATTATACCAAAGCTAAGCGTGGATTTAAAAAAGATAATATTTAATATTTTAATTTTAACATATGTTAACTTGTTGCTCTTAACTTAACAGTATGGATATGGACTATAGAAAAGTTCTATGCCACAGGAATTTCTATTCCTCAATCTCCCTTCAGATGGTTTCTTTACAATCAGTTATTTAGCTTTCCTTTTATCAAACACCTGTTCTTCTGACCCCATAAAAGTCTCATAACATCAGCTGTTATATTGAATAGAAAATCATTCTGCTGCCTAAATGATTTGTGTTTTCTTGAGGTGTTGCAAGTGGAAAGAAAAGTGTGAAATTGTTTTTCTTTCACTTGGTAAAATTCAATATTGTATGAAATCGCCTTTTTTTCTATACAATACTTGTATATTTATTTATATTTTTTTTGTGTTGTATTTTGTTGATTGTTGTGAACTTTTTTGTTCATTTGAGTAACCCTCCAACTGGGCACTTCTTAACTTTTTCCGCTCGGTTATCCTCGCTTCGAGTTAGCAGCATCATTTTTTTTTCTTTTTTTATGAAACCTTTGCTTTATCTTCTGCAACAACAACAACAACAACAACCTGACGTTGCTACATTTTTCGATAGTCTTCCTCCTCCAGCAGAGTTTTATTTCATTCACAGTGCTGTGTAAATATTTTTTAATGCAAATAAAAGATAAGCCCAGCAAACTCTGAAAAGCAACTCCCACATCGCAAATGCTCCTCACTTCATTTGTCTAGTGGCATGACGTTGCACTTTCACTTCACTGGATGAGAGGGGAGTGGCAGAGAGGGAGGAGAGCGAAGAGAGTGGGGTGGGAGAAAAATGCCACTAAAAAAATGGTAAACGTAAATCAAGATAATATAATCACAGCTCTAAAACGAATCGAGCGAAAGACATGCAACAAAACAGCTGCCTTCGACTTTGGCTTCAACTTGGGGCACCTGCAGGCGCTCCCCCTTCCCTTCCTCTCCCTCTTCGTGACTCCTCCTGGCATTGTCGTCGGCATCCATAAAACCTTTTTATGACATGCAGTCAAAAAGGCAAAGCCAAAGCCAAACAAGAAGTCAACTTGTAATCTTTATTGCAGATAATGTCAAATCCATCCACTTGCCACAGTCCCTTCCCCCTCTCCTCCTCCCCCTCTGGATGAGCTGTGTGTCCGTCTCCGTTGCAGTAACTGTTACAGTAACATTTACAGTTACAGTTACTGGCTAAACTTCTCTACAATTTCGTCTGCGATAACTTATCATCCACAAATTGATTATAGACATTTTTTTTCTTTCGTTTTTTTTTTCGTAATTTCCAAAAGTTTTTTCCTCAATGAAATTCTCCCCAAAAAAAAATGAAGAAGAAAAAACAAATTCTTCGTGATATCTCCACTTTGGCATTTGGGGAATTTCACTTATCAGTGATAAGCAACGCAACTGAAAACGCTGATAAGCAAACCCTGTGGAAATTACATTTTCGTTAGGAGGCGGGGAAAACGTTTTCATTGAAGCACTCTTTTCATTGAGTAAATCACTAGACATTGATCAAATGGTTAAGCAATAAGTCAACTATGAAGGGGAAAAACTATTGCACGAAAAGTGGGTAGAGAAAAGAGGGAAGAGAGAGAGAGTAAAATATGACATCAAGTGTGATGTGTAGTCAGAGATATAATAATTTCACTAATAAATAAAAAATCAGTTTCTGGTTAATTTATAGTATGGAATACAAAAGTTATAAACAAGCACTCTAAAGGTGAATAGCCTTAAAGAAGTTGTATTAAAATTTATGGCTCAATTTTTGAAGAAATTATGTACTTGAATACTTTTAAATGGAATTTAATATTTTTTTTTTAATTTTGTTCGAAGATAATGATTTTGGTGACTTAATTGAAAAGCAAGGTATTCAAAAATATTGAATATATATTTATGAATAAAGTGGTTTGGCAGAAAAGATGTTAGAGGAAGCGTAAATTTAACACATTCATTTCCTTCAACTATTTATTCGCGACTATCAATGTTGAATTTACATAATTAATATAATAAAGCAAATATTAATGTTAATGCATTGCTAACATTGGTTATAGTTAATGATAAAAGATAGTGAAAAGTAAGTATACGCTGCGTATAACTAACATAATTAAATGTATTTATTTGCTTCAAAATTGAAATATATAATATATAGTATGAATATAGTATGAATATAGTATGCGGAAAAGTCTCACAAAAAAAGTTGGGGTAGATAAATACTCGACAGATATTATGTAAAATAAATTTTTAAAGCTTTGTCTGGTTTACTAACAAGAATAATTAAAATTATAGTAGGCAAATATATTGAACTTGGTTTGCTAAAAAAACTTATAATAAATCATTTAAAATAAAAACAAAACATAAATTAGAATTATAGAACATGAAAGTTTTATGGAGAAAATATTTAAAACTAAGCAAATTTATATTAGCTTAAGGTTTTAGTAGTAAATATGCAAATCAATTATTTAAAGAAAATAGAGGGTGTTTCATATTAGAAGAGTATGAAATACATTTATTCTTCAGAAGCACCTAATTAAAATAAATCTGAAAAGTATATGTTTGGCTTGTATGTCTACATAGATAACATATATGAGTTTTTGTATAAATGTATTCCTTAAATAGTTTAAATAGGCTTGGTTAAAACACGTTCACTTGAAAATACGCCTTTTTCAATAAAGTGTTCAATCGAAGAATAAAACTATAAAAGACGAGTTTTGAATAAATAAAATTTACTTTTTGTAGAAAGTCTGTTTAGTTTAAAGCTAAAATTGAGCTGAGCTTAGAGAAACAGTTTTTACAATGTATAGCGAAATTCTTCACAATGCGTTAAATTAGTTAAATTCTTTGTATTATATTTCTTAATATATTTCTCTTAGAGTTTCCACATTTTGTTGAGGTTTTTAAAGCCTTCAGCACATTCAACATGTGCAGCTGGAGAACCGCAAATGAATGAGGCAGCCACAAAGCTCATCTTAGGCTAGAGGCTCTCATCATCTATGTATGCAAAAGTGTGTGTGCCAAGTGTGTGTGTGTGTTGTGTATGCGTGTGTGTGTGTCTGGTGTACAATTTGAACTAAGCGACCATTTAATGAATTTTTAAAGCGCAATTTTAATCAATAGCCGCCTGCTTTATTTATAAACAAACAATTTAAGTGAAGCTCGCAGAAGCCAAGCTCCCTTTCTCTCCCTCTCCCTCTACCTCTTCTGCCCCCCCTTTCCACTACTCTTTGCATGCCACACGTGGTGGCAAGAGGGGCCGTGCCTAGGCATGTCATAATCAGCTACCATGAAAAGTCCTCACTCGACGTCGAGTGGCAAAAGTGGTGGAAGGGTCCAGCTTCGAGGATAACGAGGATTGCTCCCATGTGTAACACAAAGCCAAAGTCAGAGGGAGGAGAGGGGGAAGGGAGGAGGAAGAGCAGGAGGGGCAGCATCACATAAACTGCGAGTATTAAAATCGTTTTAACCATGCAAAAACTTTTACATAATCGTTTGCCATGGCATATCAATAAAATTTGCATAACGAGAGTCGAGACGAAAGTCGAAACCTACCGCAAGACATTAAAGTAGCCAGAAGTGGTGGCCACATCCGCCTCCCGTCTCCCGCTTCCCTCCTCCTCATTCAGGATTTACACATCCTCCACACACACATCCTCAAACCATATCGAATTGTGTGCTTCGTCCTTCTGACAGCTGTCGCTGTGCAAAATGTCAGCATTTCTGACTGCCAGATTTTCGTTCTTGTTGTCGTTGTCGTTGTCCTGTGTCCTGTGTTCGTTGTCCTGCCTGTTGTCCTGCCTGTTCTTGTTGTTGCTGTTCAATTCGCGGCTTCTTTATGCTCGCGTCTGTGTGATTTCTCTGCACGCCGGGCTCGCATCGTTGGCAGTCGAAAGCGCAGTTGGAATGCGCCCAATGTCCACCTTCCTTCTCTTTCTCTCCTTCTCCCCTCCTTTTGATGGACATGCAATCCCGTGTGCGTTGCTTTTGTTATTGCCTGCCCCATGGCTTGCAACATGATGGAAACGCTGAGCGCGCGCGTTTTCATTAATCGAAAATTCGCGCCAAAGTCAACGCAACGTATACGCAACGTAGTCCCCAGTCCTTTTCTCTCCCTCTCTCTCACTCTCTCTTCACAAACTTGCTGCCACAAAGCAAACACAACACTGAAATTCCAATGGGCCTCTTTCCAATGAGCAACACAAACAGAAAAAAAAAAACCAAACAAAACAAAACATAAAAAGGAAAAACCAATCGATATTTTTCCACCGCCTTTTTTGCTCCCTCGCTCTTGCACAACAATTTTCAGCTGCTGCTGCTGCGCGGCAAATCGCTCGGCTTCTCGGCTCCACACACACACACACACACACAAACACATCCCTCTGTTTCCCATTTCTCTATCCAACAACATTCCTGCCTCACTTGCCACAATTCCCACTCCATTTGCTTTGTGTTGGCGCCAGCTTCAGCTTCTGCTTTGTTCACGTTTCTGAGCGCCGTTTATCCTGAATCCTTGGCGTGGCCATGTAACTGTAAATGTCCGCATAACACTTGCTTCAACTGCATCAGCAACTTCAATTGCAACTGCAACTGCAACTGTAATGAGATAGCTCTCAATGAAACCCGATTTTTTACTGCCGCTGTTCGATTAGATGCACAAGTTGTGTTCTTTTGTCGCCCACTGTTGCACACTGTGCTCAGAAGTCAACAGTTTGAAAAGCCAAAGTAACAGGAGACAACGATTTCTGAATACTGCATGAGCTCCCATATAAATATTGCAAAAACATTTCGCAGAGCAAAAATGATGAGAAATAACAATTCCTCAGCAGATCCAAAGCTCGATTTTGGTAGAAATTAAATTGTATTTTTACTTACGTTTTCTAAATTATAAAAACATTTAATAGCATTAAAATATTATTTAAAATTAATATTTCATTCTATTCATTTATTTTCTACAGCAATAAATAACAGTGCTGTTATAAGAATTAAAGCATAAAAATATAATGTCATTTGATATTAAATTATGAGAAATAACAATTCCTAGCTGGATTTTGGTTGGTATAAATTTTTATATCTTGTATGTATATTATTAAATTATTAAAATATTTAATCACATTAATATATTATTAAATCAAATTTAATTTATTATTATTATGATTTTCCTTTATTTCTTATATTAATAAATAAGAATGTTGTTATGCGAATCAATGCATAATAATATAATATATTTTTTTTTACCACTTTTTACTACAAACTAATTTTAAATCTTATATTAAAATATGCGAAATAACAATTTGTTAGCAGATCCAATTATTGTTTTAAGTTGTTATGAATTAGCATCCTTTATGTAACTTTTTACTGACAACATTATACTAAATTATTTAAAATTTGTAATCACATTAAAATTTCATTCATTTCATTCTATTCTATTTAATATTAACTTTTAAAAATAACAGTATTGCTTTCTTCAAAGCATGAAATATATAATACATATATTTCTTAACAACTTTTTAGTACAAACAAATTTTTTTTAATTTAAAAAAATTAAATCAAATTTCTTAAAGTACTATTTCATACTTTTTAATATGTGTTTATTAAAACATTAAATGCCAAATTTATAAAAGAGTTGCTATAATAATAAAAACATTAAAAATACTTTATGCTTTTCCACCTAAGATTGTTTATTTAAGAATAAAACAAGTAAGAAAGCTAAACTCGAGAGACTGTAAAATAGATGCGATCGATTTTGAAGAAAAGCTAAACAGTATTAAACGCAAAGCAAAGCAGTATTATTCTTAAAATATACTAAATTAATATACCACAAAAATACTAAAATACAAAACGGATCATATTTGGTATATTAACATATAAATACATTTAAAATATACCATAGAGTACAAAACATACCAGATCCTTTAATACTGTGGTTGGTTTTGTATGAATCAAAAATCAAAATTACGCTTGCTTCAGAATTTGCATCTAATATCTTATTTTGAATGGTTCTTATTTATTTTTATTATAGATTCCAATATTTCAGAATATTTTCTATACCTTATAATAATTGTATTTTACAAATATTTCTTCTCAAAGACTCTTTATAAATCCTAAAAGCTGCATTCCATATTTTATTGTCCCATTTCTCAACTTCCAGTCAATCTTTTCGCTCATAAAAGAATACTACAACTCATAGTATGATAGTATTCTCTATTTTATAGACTAATTCACAATTATTTATTGAATTTTATTTAGCTCCCAAAATTATTGAACTTTTTCCAATATGAATGTGATTTACAATGTTTAAAACATTGTTTGTAAGCCTTAAAAGCTGCATTCCATAAGTTAGTGTCCCATTTCTCAACTCCCAGTCTTTTCGCTCTTTTATCCCTTCTAACACCTCGTAAACAACTACAACCCATAAAAGAATACTACAACTCATACAGTAGTATACTCTATTGCCCAGTCGTAACTCTAAGATTCATTCACAAGCCAAAGCCAGCAAAATGTGGCGAGTGCTAGTCGTAGAAAAAGATGTAATACCAGAGCAGAGCGTCGAACATCGACACCTGCGTGTCAATGCTGAGCGCCGATGACTTGCCAAGCTTATCTTGTAATTACATCAAGGCATCAATTTGCACTGCCCAAAAAAAAAAGCGAACTAAGCGATGCTCAAGGAAACTTCCCTTCTCCTCCTGAAAAAAAAACAAGAACTGAAACAAGTAGAGAAAAAGAGGCAAAGAACAACATAACATAAAGTAACAAAAGAGCTTTTGCAACTCTTTGCGAAGAGGAGGTGAAAGTGTGTGCGAGAGCGAGAGGAAGGTTTATAGCGTGACGAGTGTGAGCAGCGCGGGGGAGCTGCGAGTGCAATGCCCTGCTTACGGCTCTCACAGCAGATACGAGAGACAGCAACAGCAACAACAACAACAACGGACATAGAGAGCACGCTCTCCTTGTCGTCTGTGCGCCTGTCTTGGTGCTTATCACAAAACCCAAAAATTCAACCCCCAAAAATACACACACACATACAGAGTGCAAACACACACGCAGCACACAAAAAAAAAACAACAAAAAAAAAGGGCGCCGAAAATTTTGCAGACAACTAAAAGCTTTCATGAAACTAACGTTCGTTGGGTGGCTTTGCTTTTTTGGTGAGTTGAAGAGGGGGAGCAGAGGGAAGGGGACTGAGCACTGATGATTAGGGCAGATGTCGAGTCACAAGGATGTCGTCTGCGTGGGAGCAGCAAAGGGAGGAGAAGCAAAGGGAGGGCATCTGTTTACATCAACGGCAGCGGCAGCTTTGGCATAGAGCCACACCCTTGGGCTCTTGGGCTCCCGCTCGCTCCCAGCTGCTGCTCCGGCTTCTGCTGCTGCTGCTGCAGCAGACGTCTTTATGGCCCGCCGCCGTTGTTTTCCACGCTCGCGCTGACTGTACTTTGTACAATCGTTGTTTGAGTCCTTCGTCCTGCTGCTACTGCTGCTGCTTTCCTTACGCTTCTGTTGTGCTTTTACAAGGCGATGCTGCTGCTTCTGCTTCTACTTCTGCCTTTTAGATTTGCATTGTGCTCAGCTCTCAGTTGACTCTCTGTGCCACGCCTTAAAACTTTGACTGCATTTGGATTGCGAGTCCAAAAGCTAAGATTAATGCCAATTGGGCGGCACAACAATTGATTTCCTTATTTATACAGACTGCTCTTCTCCTTTCTCCCTTTCTCGCTTTCTTCCTCACTTTACTTTGTGCGTTGACAAGTTGTTGCCGTGACAGTTAATCCCTCTGACTGTGTTTTTTTTCGTAGGTCCTCTCGCGTTTCCATCGATGGGGCATCAGCAATTACTTAGAGACCCCGTTTCGAGTTATGAGTGAGTTAGTCGATAAGGGGTTGAGAGGCGAGGCGACAATTTCCGGACTGCCTTTGACAGGGTTGCCCTGACACACACACACACACCTGTCAGACTCCCTCCACTTGTCTCGTGTCTCGCGTAACTCTAGACAACATCAAGGTGCAAGGATTCACCAAAAAAAAAAATTAAACCAACGACAACGTAATTGACAGCTTATAATTAAAAACAATTCCGGGATCGTTGTCCTGACAACACTCAAGTGTTTCCTTTTTCAATGTTTCGGATGAGAAAAAGAGTTGTGTGAAAAGATTCATTGAACAATTTTGACAAGTTTTCTTGCTAACTATTATAATTTAAAGAACTTCATGTTTCGGATTAGAAAAGAGTTTTGTGTGGAGATTCCTAGAAAAATAAAGACAGGTTTTATTGCCAACTATTATAATTTAGAGAAGTGTCAATAGTTTTTGTTTTTTTGTTATACATTTTGAAACAATTTCTTAGAGAAGAAAGATGACAGCTCTTAGTTCTTTTTATTATAGTTTAAAGAAATGGTAAAAGTTTGGTCATACTTCTAAATAAACATTACTGAAACCTCATTATTTTATTTTTGAGCATTCCGCAATATATAATTGCAATGAATTATGAAGAAATAAGGAAAGAAAGATATTTTATATTTAAAAAGTTATTATTATAGTTTTTGTAGACTCCTTTAATATACCATGTTTATAATTTGTTGAAAGTAAAAGATATTAATAGTAAAGTAATTATTATTATTTATAAAACTGACTTTTGTTCATTCTTTAAATAAAGTTTCCTGAAACTTACTAACAAATACAGAAAGTAATACATGTAATTTACCTGATCACAATGTTTATTTTATTCTCTAAACTGAAATTTCACAGCACTCCATAAATCTGGGACCGAATTCTTTTGCACCATTCTGTTCTTTTGTGTTCCATTCTGAGCCTTATCAATGTAAAAGGACTCTAGCATCAATCTTCAAGCAATCAATCAAAAATCCCAAAGAATCCCAGAGATGAATGTTCAAAGATTTTAATTGTAACTATTATAGGTCATAGAACTGGGAATAATTTTTAAGGATTCCTTAAAAAACGGTGCTAAGACTTTTGTGTTTCATTCCCAGAATTCCGCTCTTAACAATTACAAGCAATTAATTAGCTAAAATTAACATAGAACGATATCTATTTACTTGACATCCAAATTTAATTTTATATTATTTCTACAAACAAGGAGATTTCGTAAAACAACACTGAAATTGTGAGCTGACTCCTTTTTGTGTTCCATTCCAATCGTTTCACCGTAAAAGGAGTCGCGCTTAAATATTTGAACAAGCTACCGAATCAAAAACCAAAAAAAATCAACAATAAACAAAAAAAAAACTGCGATGAAGCTAACTAAGAATGAAAAAGAAATAAAAATGAGAGACGAACAAGAACAACAACAATGTTGAGGCTAAGGCATACAAGACGGAACGGAAAATGGAAAAGCGCAGGCGGAAAATCATATTAACAGCAACCGCAAAAAATGCCGTGGCGCCTTTGATGAAAGGGTTTTAGAAAGCAAACAGCAGCAAGAGAAAAACCAAAAAAAAAACATATTCGAGGGGTAGCAAATTGGTTGGCATGAAGCTGGAACTCGATCCCTGAACAAAAAATAAACTGTGAAAAAAACTGAAATGAAAAAAAAAAGAAGAAAAGAAAATGGTAAGAAAAATGTCAAATGAAGCGCGCGTTTTGCATGTCAAAGCGGGCAAATAGCCAAGAAGAAGAAGATGAAGAAGAAGGTGAAGATTGCTAGCTAAAAACAGAAAAAAAAACCAAAAAACGAAGAGGTCCTGAAGAGTCGATAGCTGTTGAGCCCCTTTGAGGAGTTTGCGTTGACACTTGACTTTAAATTGAGCAAAGTTCTCCTTCAACCTGTCGTCGTCATCCCCTCTCGCTCTCTCTCTCTCTCTCTCCTTCATCTCCCCTTCTTGCTCCCTCCCAACTTCATTGCCATTCCGGGCGTTTCACGTTTCCTTTAGGAAAGAAACCGCTGCATACTTTGGGGCGAAGGAGCGTAACTCGCATCCTGGGCAACTCGATGAAGAAGCTGCCACAGCATCATAAATATGAATTACGTGTAGAAAAATGCTGCTGCACTGCAAAACAATATGGACAACAATAAGGAGCGTAAAAAAGAAAGCTAAAGACGGGAGAGAAAGAAAGAAATTTGCGCAAAAGTTTAATGCAATTTTTTGCGCAAACAAAAGCAAAGGATTTACTTGCGAGTCCTTGTTAGTCCAGCCCCGGACGAAGTTTACCAAGCCCGCTTAGCTTAGACCACCATCATACTCTTATTTAGGGGCGTGCCACGTGCCGCATGAAGCATGCCACATGCCTGCTTATCCATGCCTCGCTCTACTTCGCTTTGCTTTGCTTTGGTTTTGGCTTCAGCCCAGGTGGCCAATACAAAACTGCAGTTTTGGGAGCTTATGAACTGGCGCATTAACTTTGATGAGACTTTTATTGCAGCGGAACGAAATTGGCAACATGGGAGAGGTTACAGCCGTATTCGTAGCACAATTGTCGCCCCGTTGTTGCAACAGCAACAACAACAGCAACTCGTCTAGCTAAACAAACACTGAACATATTAAATGTTATGGCAGCGGGGGATCGGCCATAAAGCGACCGCCGAGCATTGAATCGAGTTGATATAACAACTGCAATTTAGCTGCGCCTTCGACTGAGTCGACTTAATATTAAACACAGCTGAAGTTTAGCAAAACACTTCGAGAAATGTAGAAATTGATCTATGATAGCAAAGATGACATCAAGATGAACTTGAAAAGTTCTTCAGTTTAAAAATAAATAATAATAAATAAATTTAATCATTTTCAGATAATAGCCAATGATAAATACAAACTATTTTTCCTCTTCACTTTTGAATAAACCACACGTTTTTTTATTTTTCCCTTTAAAAATTAAAATTCTAATTTTAAGTTTTGTTTTGAGTGTTAATAAAAATTCTTTTTGCATTGAAATTGTTTGACTTTAATAAACACTGTATTAAATAATTGTCAGTTAATATCGGAGTCACAACTAAAAATATAAAAGGTAGTTAAAAATTTTAAATTATATTTAAAAATTTAATAAAATTAGCAAAACACTTGGTTGTTTTGATTTCCAATCAAATATATATAATATTTTGTGAGAATTTTAAGATTTTAAATATTTTCTTTTATATAAAACTCATTATCTTAATAACACATGTGAACTATTACGTACATTATATATGCATTTTCGTACAATATTTGTAAAGGGTTCTCAATTAAGTTCTGAAATCTTAGCAGCCTTTTCAAAATTAAAATAAGCTACTTGTTTTGGATACAAATATTTGCAAACTGAAAGAACAAGAATTTTTATAATAAAAACAAGTAAGAAAGCTACAGTCGAGTGTACTCGACTGTGAGATACCCGCTACCCATTTTGAATAAAAGAAACATATTTTGCGGTATTTTCTCAAAATATACCGAATATACTGCAAAAATACTAAAAATATACCAAATGGTATATTTGGTATATCGACATAGTACCGCATTCAAAATATACCATAGACAGCACAATATACCAGATTGTCACCCAAAGCAACTCAGACCCCTAGTAAGTAGGCGTTTTTGCCCATACAAAAGTATTTCTTTAATAACTTCGACAATTTTTATCTGATCGCAACCAAATTTTCAGGAATCATAACTACTATAGTAGTTATTGTATATACCAAAATTCGCAATTCTAGCTTTAAAATTACGCTTGTTATTCGATTTTTTTGATTTGCGGGGGCGGAAGTGGGCGTGGCAAAAATTTGAAACAAACTTGATCTGCGTGCAAACATAACAAATGCTGTCGAAAAAAAATTATAGCTCTATCTCTTATAGTCTCTGAGATCTAGGTGTTCATACGGACAGACGGACAGACGGACAGACGGACATGGCTATATCGTCTCGGCTGTTGACGCTGATCAAGAATATATATACTTTATAGGGTCGGAGATGCCTCCTTCTACCTGTTACATACATTTCCTGCCGGCACAAAGTTATAATACCCTTCTACCCTATGGGTAGCGGGTATAAAAATTGAATTAAAATCCCTTATTATACATATTAGATTATCGAAAATATAAAATATAATATAAGAATTAGTATTTATTTTCTTTTTCAATACTTTTAAAATTGTGAATTCTGAAATTTTAAAAAATTTACTACTATGGACATTGTACATATATTAATAAATAGATTATATTTTTATTAGTTTTTTACAACAACTTCTTTCACTTATGTTCTACAAAGTTAAGCATTCTATTTAGAGTTAAAATAAGGTAGTTGTCTTTAATAAAAGTTTTTGCGAAATGAAATAACAATAATTTTTATTCAAATATATAATATTATAATAGGTTTAATAAAATTGAATTGAAACCTCATTTTATTATATCATAAACAATAAAAAGATAAGAATTTGTAGATAATAACTTTTCGAATACCTTCAAAATTGTGACCTTAATAATTCTGAAATTTAACAAAATTTACTATATATAGTAGATAAATTATATTTTTATTAGTTTTTATAACAAACTTTTCATATAGATGAAATTACAATAACTTTTTGTTAATGACCACTTTATCATTGTTTTTTTAATTTCTTCATTTTATGGAACTAATGAAAGAAGTCAAATTCCGAAATTTTTGAAGAATGTGTTTCACGATTCTAATATCGTAAAGTATTACATTCTGTAATACATGATGAAGAATTTATAGGTATAATTCTAAAGTAATGCGTAATATTCATGCAACAATCTTTGATATATCATAAAGAATAAGCCATACAATTTCAAGTAATAAGTTCACACAAAAATCTTTACAACAACATCAATTAAATTAAATATTCCACTTAAGGAAGCATCTGACAGCAGTCTTTCATCGGACCACCCGAGTTACATAAGAAACGTTTATGAAGTATAGCAAGTATTTGCTCTGCCGATGATATCTCAATTGTGTCCGTTTCCCACCAGAGATGATCAGAGGCCAAGGCAAAGGCAAAGCAGAGGCAAAGGAATGGAAAGAGCAAAAGCAAAAGGCTGATGACCGTTGCATTTGAAAGTTTTGAATTGGCCTCTGACAGCAGCGTCAGAAATGAACAAACGGTCAACGACTTGATTGAGCGATTGCAGGCAGCACACACACACACACACACACACACACACACACACACCACGAGTGATTTGCTGTCGTATGTGTGTGTGTCTACACAACAAATTCAAAAATCAAAATCAAAAGAAGACAAAAAAAAACAGAACTTGCAACACAACGAAATTTTTTTGTTAATGCGACGCGCGGCAAAACTTTTGTCATGTTGTATATCATATTTTTTTCGCTTCTTGTTGTTTTTTCGGCTTGTTTGTGTTGTTGTGCAAGTTGTTGTTGTAGTTGCTGGCTGGTTGTTGTTGATGCCTTAACTGACTAATTTAGTGGCCGGAGTTCAATGTATTTCATAAATTTCGACTAAACGCTCAAGGACAATGCGTCGGTATCGAATATACCACGGGAAGTCGTTGTTGTTCCCCTCTCACTCTCACTCTTGCTCCCTCTTTAACTGCCGTTTGTTTGTGCATACTCACTCACACACATACTAAGGCGCAAAGTGCACAAAACGAAGCAAAGCCTCGAAAATATTTTGTGTGTGTGCAGATCGTTGACTTTGAAGCTGAGCTCATCTCTCAACTCGAGCGGAAGTCATAACGGTCAGAGAGCCACCACTGCGATTAGGCAGACGACAGTGAGACAGAGAGCTTAAGAGTGAAGAGAGCGCCAGAGAGAGAGTGTGGAATAAGAAGATGTAGAAGAAGACGGTGAACAAGAACAACAACTGTGATTTATGTATGCGAATGCGTATTTTGTGTGCAGCTCTCAACTCGAATGTTGCGGTTCTTTCTTCTTGCGCCTTTCTGCTTCGCTTAGCGCCACAAAAGTTGGGCGTCTGCTGCCACTTCCACTTTATGAACATGCCCCCTTGACTCACACACACACACACACTCCCCTTCTCCACCCCTCTTTGCCCCCTGGGACAGCGTGTCTGCAAATTTCATTGAGCGCCAAGCGTCGAGTATCGGCAATCAGTAATTAATGGCTTTGTCAGTCTGCACAACATGTGTATATCGGCTAAATATATATCGCTATACTTCTCCATCACAGTTGTACTTCTCTATAGCGAATTTTGCCTGTGAAAGTGAAACTTCAATATTCATAATTCAGCTCTTTTGTTTTACATAATGCTCTTCATTATTTGCTGATTCAACAAAAATCTCGAAATGTCTTCAGGCACTGTTTTTGTGAGGTCATCAAATTTTGGGGTTCCCCTCTATATGTTTGGATTTCTTTTTCCGGTCTCGACTTTACTTTTCAAGAGGTTTATAGACTTATGTTATTTACGTATTTACTTTACGCACTCTTGATTTCTTTATTAAATACAGAGTTTGATTCTTTTTTATTAGTTATTGATTTAGAAATAATTTCATGCTCTCATTAGGTTTTCAAATATTTTGTATTTAATATTTTTCGACAAAAAAAAATGTATTGTTTATTATTCTTATGTATTATTTTAGTAATTAGTTATTTATCATTTATTTATTTATTGTGTTAATTCACGTATTCATTTTATTCCTGATATATGATTTATATTCGTACTATTTTGTCAAAATTTTCTTAAATTTCTTTCTTAAATTAACACGATTATTTATTAATGTATTTCATAATGATATAGTCAAAAAAGTCTAAAATAACAATAATGGAAATATCCCTGACTTCCGCTCTATATATTATATACATATACATTTAAAATATTCATTCATTCAGCTATTGTTTTAGTTCATTCCGTTTTTAAAGAATTGAAGAGCACATTTTTTTTGTAGAGTCAAGACTCGTTTTTTTCTTGACTATTTAGATAATTGTCAATATTTTATTATAAACATATGTAATGATTTTAATTTAGATAGTCTTAAATGCTGTACAACATAAAGTGAACGTTTATTGTAATAGAATTCATTTATAGATAGGAATCATGTAGTAAATTGTTTAAATGATTATTGTGTATTTTAAAGTCAAGTTTTTTGTTACTTAAATTGTGAATGTGATTTCATAGGAAATTCATAATAATAATTTAGCTCAATCTTATAACATTCATATATATATAATGTTGTATATTAAAAGATTGATTACTTGACCAACATAAAAGATGTATATTCCTTGAGCATTTATATAATATATATACATATGTATGTTTATTAAAGGAATATACATCTCTTATATGTTCAAATAAATTATAATTATATTAAATTTAAGTTGTGTATTAAGCGAATATACATCTTTTAAGTTAAGAGATATATATTCCTTTAATATATTATATTTTTTTTTTAACTTAACAGACTTATATTCCTTTAACATTCATATATATATTAATAGAATATAAATCTTTTAAGTTGGTAATCACTACCTTCGTTTCAATTCTTTGAAGTTAAAAGATAAAAATTTAATATATTATTAAAAATCAAATTTTATTGTAATTGTGCTCTTTAGTCAATGTGGACTGTATTAAATATATCTTATAGTCGTGATGGTATATATAAAAAAGCATATGTATATAATTTTTGATTCTTTGCATTTTGTCTGCGATCCTCTCGATCCGCGCTGTTCTTTTGCCCCGATCAAATGCTGGAATTTCGTTGATAGCGCCGCCAAACATCCTGTTGTTGTTGTTGTTCTTGTTGTTGTTGTTGTTGCTATGTCTGCGATTGTTGTTGCTGTTGTTGTAGTTGTTGTTGTTGGCTCGATTGTGTCTTTGGTCTTTGGTTTGGCATTTCGCAAACGTCTGCACGTCTACATATCTGAGTGGCATGGGGCACAGACTGCGACTGCGACTGCCACAAAGACTGGGGGCAGGGTCTGAGAATGGGGATTGGAGCAGAGACTGGGAGCGAGACATCGACTGGGTACACTTTGGGTACATGTGGACAGACATTGGAGGAGCATTTGCTTGCTATTTTTAATGTTGACACGTTTGAAGATCATTGACTCGCCTTGCAGACGGTCAATGTCCACTTTGCCCACAAGAGACCGAAGACAGATCGGAGAAGCGTGGAGAGTGGAGAGTGCGGAGCGGAGAGTGCGGAGTGGAGAGAACTGGCAATAGGAAACGCCATTGGAAATGAAAATGTGAATTATGCGCACAATGTGGTTTCGGTCTGCTGCTGGTGATGACAGGACAACAAGTCATCCAGTCATCCAGTCAGCCCAAGAATCGAGATCGCACGAAAGATCGTGTGCCAGAAGCTAAAACAATGCATTATGTGAGATCAATAGATCACGATCGATTTTGCACATCTCAAAAGATACGTTAAATGCAACTGAAGCGCAAATGCAACTAAAGTCGATTAAAGTGAATTGGAAAGATGAGTAAATCGATCTTCTTCAAGCTTCCACATTAAATGATCAATTTAGTTTAACTAAAATCGTTTAAAGTGAATGCTGGAAAGATGAGTAAATCAATCATGATAAATAATCAATTAAATGATCAAACTTAACTTTCATTTATCATTTCTTTTAGAATATTATAGTTCAAATTAAGTTTTCTTGATAAATGAATTACTTCTTAACTCAATCAATATGAATAATGTTATATGCTTATATAATTTTTTTTTAAAAATTATTGTTTCGAAATATGGAAATACAAAAAATAATAAATGGTAAATCAATCTTAAGATGCATAAAATGTGGTACAAATATTTTTTGAATGTAACTTTTATTACCTGAATGATATTTGAAAATTATTCATAGACTACTAAAATGAATTAAGTTTAATTTGCTGTTCCTTTTTTTCATTTTATTGAACTATTATTTTATTTATATTTTATAGTTTTATATTACGTATTATTTTGTTAAATAGTTGAGAGATATTATTTTGAAAATGAATATATTTTTCATTAAATGATTCTTTGTTTAAGTTATTTAAGTTGATTCTCCATTAATTTATTTTTTTTATTACTTATTTTATTTGACATACTCGAAAGAATATTTTTTGTAATACAATTGTTATTTTAACTATTTAATTTAATTCTCTACTTCAATGCGAAAAATGTCTTTGTCATTATATGGCTTTTTTTTATCATTCGACTATTTATGTTACTTTACTAACTTTATATATAAGTCTTAGAATTAAACTTATTATGAAGTGAAATAAAAAAAATAAAAAATTTAAAGATTTTATTACAAAAATTGCTATGTATATTTTATTTCTCTATCATTTTATTTAATTATTATCATTCATTATCCTTTAATATTATTATTTATTATTATTATTATATTATATTATATCATTAGTATCATATATTATCATTATTCATTTAATCTTAGTACACCATTATTATATTATTTAACTTTTATTTGTATTGCCATATCATAATTTTCTTTTTCCTTATTAAAATTAAATCTGTTAATAATATGTTAAATATAGATTTGATGTTCAATAATTCGTTTCTTATTTCAACTTACTTTTATTTATTTTTTTTTTGAATTATCTTTTTCTTAATTGATTTCTTATTTCAACTTACTCATTGATCTGCTTTCTCAACTGATCTTTCTCTGCTTTTGCTCTTGATATTTCAATTGGAGAATAATTTCGTGTTTCATTTTGGATGTTTCTTTTTTTGTGGTATATTTTGATTCCCACATTAATCAAAAGCTTGCAAATGAATAAAAGTTTACCGTAAATTCCCTCATCAAGATCAGTTGCAAATGCAATGCGATCACTTCAATTAGCCAAGGTTCTCTCAGATTCAGTTTGAGTTTGAGTTTTGAGTTTTGCACTCGTCTCTGGCTTTAATCGGTGTGTGTGTGTGTGAAGGCACTTGAGTATCTCCAGAGGGAGGGGGGAGAAGATAGAGGGAATGTTTTGTGGAGTGCAGTGACAGTGACATGATCCACAACGGCTGTCATAAATCTCACCTACCTTTGGCTTGCCACTTGATGGGATTGTTCCCGGAATCGCTTTGGTGGCTTACGCTTGCTCAGACGGGAAAACAGCTCTTCTTGGTGGTCAAAAGGAGCTCGACTAAAAAGTGCAAATCACTTCATTAATGCATTGCAAAACTGCAACAGAAAGAGTGTGTGAGAGAGAGAGAGCGACAAAGCAAAGCAAGGCAAAGGCGACCCCCCACTCGTTGTGGCAGCCACGTTGACTGTCTTGCCCCATGTAGCGAGTTCGTCTCCGAGTTGCAACTTTGTTGCGCAAGGCTTCAAGTTTAGGCTGCACATCATTTGGCTTAATGGATCCACAGCAACAACAACAACAACGAGAACAACAACAACAATGACAGCAACAGCAACTTCATCGACTACGAAAAAAAAGTTGCTTCTTTTGCGTTGACCCGCAAAAAGTTCGAAAGCAACAACAACAACAATAAGTAAGAAAGCTACAGTCGAGTGTGCTCGACTGTGAGATACCAGCTACCTATTTTGAATAAAAGTAAAATATTGCGGTATTTTTTAAAAATATATCAAAAATTCGAAAATACTAAAATTATACCAAATGGTATATTTGTTATATCGATATAGTACCACATTGAAAATATACCATAGACATAGAAATATACCAATGACCCATGTCATTTATTTCTTTAATAACTTCCACAATTTTAATCTGATCGCAACCAAATTTTTTTTTTCAGGAATCACAATTACTATAATTATTATTCCATATACCAAAATTTCCAACTCTAACTCTAAAGTTACGCTTGTTATTCGATTTTTTTGATTTTGATTTGCGGGGGCGGAAGTGGGCGTGGCAAAAATTTGAAACAAACTTGATTTGAAACATAACAAATGCTGTCGAACAAAAATTATAGCTCTATCTCTTATAGTCTCTGAGATCTAGGTGTTCATACGGACGGACGGACAGACGGACATGGCTAGATCGTCTCGGCTGTTGATGCTGATCAAGAATATATATACTTTATAGGGTCGGAGATGCCTCTTTCTACCTGTTACATACATTTCCTGTCGGCACAAAGTTGTAATACCCTTCTACCCTATGGGTAGCGGGTATAAAAAATGTCGTCGTCTTCATTCTGAGATGTGTGCAGATATGCGGCTGCAACAATGTTGCATGGGAATGCGGCAAGCTGAGGCTAAAGCACTCCGTAGTTCGCGTTCGAGTTGAAGTTGTTCTTCAGCCATATCAGGCATTGGAGTATTTTAATTGAGTGCTAGTTATTCGCTTTCAGAATCTGATTCAGATTGCGATTGAGATAGAGAATCAAAATCAGATTTGCCAAACACTCAATAGTCGATCATCATCATAGTTGTTGTTGTTGTTGGCCCGGTTAGTGGCATTTAATTGCTCTCACACATAATTTCTACAGTTAAAACGATTATCGCGCATTGTCATAGAAAGCAAAACGAAAGCAACACAAACATCAAAACACAACACAAACAACAACAACAACAACAACGAAGCGACCTCCCAAAAAAAAAAAGAGACACAAAACAAACAGCCAAAAATCAAAAAGCCAAAAGCAACGGCCACGAAAATTGTGTTAAGTATTTACACGCGCGTTGGCCATAAATGACAGCCAACAAGAGTTGAAGGCTAAAACACAGTTGCCCTACAATCAAACAGATATAGACGATCCATAAACAGATCTGTCAATCATCGTTCAACAAACAAGAAATGGAGGTGGAAATGCCATTTTCCCAGCCTACAACTTTCTTTGATCATTTCAACTGATCTGAGTTCGGATAAAGATCGCAATAGATCCATAAACAGTTCTAACTGTCCATCATCATTTACAGCAGCTCTAATAAACATTTTATTAATGTGAATAGGAAATTTAATACTTAATTTGTTAGGTAAGCTCAGCTTATATAAATCAATTAAGTGATCATTAATTAATAACTGATATATAGTTGATCGTCACTGTCAATAATCAATTAAAATATAATAGTGATATATATTATTGTGAAATTATCAAACTACTTACATATTTACTGAAGTTTAATATAGAAATATTAATATAATTTTGGGTAAATGGTATTTTGGTATTTTCTTCTTTTTACATCCATAAAAAAACTTAATATTAGTAATGCAGACAAAAGAATTTTTGAAATAACTTCAACATCTTTAATTTAATGCATTGAAAATATATAATATTATCGATTTACTTATATATTTACTCTAGTTTATTATAGAAAACCTAAATCTGTATATATTTATTATATTGAATCAAAATCTCCTTCTTTTACAGACATTAAAAAAACTTAGTATTATGCAAAATTCATCTCACATTGCAGAAAGAAAATATAATATAAGATGGAATAAAGTGAATATTTTTTATTTAGATAGTTTTGCTTTAAATGAATAAGAATTGGTAATGGTAACTTTATATGTAGAATTTGTTTGAAATAAATGATATTTTATACCTTAAATGAAATATAAATATATAATGTATAATTTTATTCAGATAGTTCTGCTTAATATGAATAGGAATTGTTAATTGCAAAATTTATTTTTAAATGAAAACTAATTCTAAAAGCTCCAAATCACAAAGACTTGACATCGTAAGAATTTTATATGTAGAATCTTTTTGAAATAACTGATATCTCATACATTAAATTAAATATAAATATATAATATATAATTTTATTCAGATAGTTCTGCTTAATATGAATGGGAATTGTTAATTGAAAAACTACTTTTAAAATAAAAACTTATTCTAAAAGCTTCAAACTATTAATATTAGACATCGTAAATTTCATGTGTAGAATCTTTTTGAAATAACTGATATTTTATACCTTGAATTCCCGTTGCCAATAAAGCTTAGAGCATTCCACAAATCGCATTCTCAAGCATTTCTCCGTCAAAACGCAACTGGTGAAAGAGTTACATTTTGTAGCTTCAATTTTCGTAGCATAAATTGGACAAACGCAACATTTAAGCAAGGCACGAAATAAATCTGAAGAGTCACACACAAAAATACCAAACACAAAAAAAGAAGAAAGAAAAAGAGTAACAACATGAGCAATGAAAAGACAAACAACAACAGCAACTACAACAAATAATAAGCGACAAAATGTGAAATAAAATAAAATACAAAAAGAAAATATGTGAAAAAAGTAAAGTAAAGCAAAGCAAAGCAACGAAAAGAAAAGAAAAGCAAAGTCATACATATATAAAATTCATGATTATTGCAGTAAGGTGTCATTGAAGGTGAGAAATGGGAGCACACGCGTATGGCCCCAAAGTCCAACCCCGACTCCGACCCCGACCCCGACCCAGACCCCAGCCGAAAACCAAAAGCCCAAAACCCAAGCTCGTACCCCAGCTCCAATTGCAAACGGCAAGCCAAAGACAAACACTAAAAACCAAAACCAAAACCCAAACACAGCGCACACAAATAAAAAACGAAGCCGAACCACAAAAGCCGAAGCCGAAGCTAAAGACGAAGATGAAGACGAAGAGGAAAGCACTTGGGTTGTCACTTGGCATTGTAGGAACAAAACATTACGAGTACAAGCTCAAAGAGCGACATGTGTAAAAGTGAAAAGTGTTTGCATACCCTGTAAAGTATTTCAAGTGGACAAAGGGCATGATAACAAGAGTGTTGGCAGCATTAATTGAAGTGATCAATGAAACGCTCAATTTGGTTAAGGAATTGCTGTGCATATTAAACATCAAAAATCGATTTTACATGAAAAACTGATTAATTTTCAAAAGCTTCAATAACGAAATTTGAATTGGGCTGAAATATTATAAAGAACGATTTTGCTAAAGAGCCTTAAGCACAAAATCGTAGCTCTAATAATAGAATATTTTAAATTAAAGCTTCAAGATTAAATACTACATCGATAATAATAACGGATTTGAAAGCAATTTTTGAAGAATTCCAAGAAAATTAAAAAAAAAAATTTTTACTTTAATAAAATTAGATTTTAGGTAAAATAATTTAAAGCATTCTTGAAAACAGTTTAATATTCCAAATCTTCTTGTGATTAATTTGACATTAAAATCAGCTTTAATAGTAGTAAAGCGCAGGCAAGTGCATATCATTAGAAAGCCTCAATATAAAAGCTTTTTATTAGAATGATATATATAACAGCTTCCATATCAAGAGCTGTGTTTCAATAATCTGGCAATCAAAACACACATAATTATTAAAAATTAGAAAACTGCACGCTTTCGCTTAAAGATATAAACAATGTTATATAAGCATGTCATTCATAATGTACTTTTAACTGCAAACACACTATGAATTCTTTTTCTTCAAACTTTTTTTATAAAGCAATTAAAAGTACATTATGAATTATTCAAGATGCAAGCTTCTTATTATAATAAAATATATGAGAGCTTCTAGTTCATGGATTTTCAAAACCCAAGTGATTTAAAGCTTTCGCTTGAAGATTTACAAATATCATAGCTCAAAGCTTCATAATGTGCTTTTAACTAAGCTCAAAGCTACCTAATATGCTTTGAACTCAAATCAACGAAAAGTGTCTCTATTATTTTTCAGGTTTTTTATTATTTTTGTATTAATGTGCTTTTAACTGAAAGCTTAAATAAGACTGCTGCTTATCCAAAAAATAAAATATTTTCCAGAGTATTTATTCTTCAAAATTTATGGCTTTTTTTTTTATTAATTAAAAGAATCTCTATTGGGAAATAAAGCCAGCTGATTACGTGCTGAGGATCGTGTAGCTCTAAAATCGTGTCGCTTTCGCTGTGTTTTCTGTTATTAACAATTTTCATGGCGCTACATCAAATGCGAGTAACTTAAGTATTTCCCCCGTTGGGCTCAATCGGTTTCAGAGGCAAAAGCAACGTTTTGTTTGCCGACCACGCTGCGTTTTCATGAATGAATTTATGATGGCCCCACGGGTGCCCCCTTTTCTCTCTCTCCCCCTCCTTTTCCCTATCTCCCTCTTCGTGTCTATCGTCCCCTGTCTAGGCTCTGCCTTGGGCTCTCCGTTGAGGCTCTTTTTGTGTTTTTTGTGACTTATTATCAAACACGTAGACTCACCTCACACCTCTCATGTTGTTTAATTTTCTCATTCCACGTTTCACTTGCTACTGTCGTCGTCGTCATCGTTGTTGTTGTTGTTGTTGTCTTTATTCATAAATTATAAAAAAAGCTATATAGAATTCTGGTCAATTGCTCGTTGAACATTTTATGAACATAAATTATTCGAGTTGTAAATTTTTCGAAATGTTTAATTATAAATTATTTATTGCATTTGATTTGAGGTGCGTGCTTCGCATTCTCAATCGCCAGCTGGAAACTCCCTCCATTCCATTCCGATCCCAGTCGAGTCGAGTCGAATCGAGCCGAGTGCTAAACAAGTCATTAGCCATAGATGTGACCGGAAATGGGCCAAGTTAAAAAACGTCAACAACAAAAAATACAATACGAAAACTCAACTTGACATTCGAGCGAGCTTCTCACGATGTGAAATCGACCGGAACATTCAACTAAATACATTTCATTACAATAACATAATATTGTACTATCAGCGTCTCGATTTTTCCCAAAATGAAAATGTCTTTCAGCCCATTCGGATGTTTTTAATTGAGCTACAAATGTTTATGGTCTAGTTTTGGGGGATATATCGATAGCTTACAGTCATAGTTCCCTTCCTTCTGCTTTAATAGTTTCGTTAATGAATTTTGCATTTCCGGAGGGATTGAATAATTGCTTATAGGCTTGCTCTAGCTCGATGTAAATATTTCAAATTTGGACCTTCGACTTCCGTACAAAATACTACCCTAAATTTCATTAAAAAATTATAGTTGACATATTTTAATAAGAACAGCATGGATTTCATGTTATAACTTTCCCATAAAAAAGCCTCACTTAATCATATAAATATAGTATTGATGATTGAATTCTTAACAAACAAATTATTTGACACATAAGAGTCTTCTTATAACCGTTATGAGGGTAGGAAATGTATGTAACAGTCCTTCTACCTGTTAAGTATATATGTATATTCTTTATCAGCGTCAATAGCGAGACGATAATTATTGTCTGTCCGTATAAAACTCTGAATCTCAGAGACTATAAGAAATAAAGCTATAATAATATGTCTAATAATCTAGTATACTTTGAGTATAATACTATATAAATATAACATATATAGTACATCCGTTTATTTATAGTAGTTTTGCAGTATATTAATTTGGTATATTTTAAAATTAATACTGTCTTGCTTTTATTCACAATGAATATGCTGGTATCTAACAGTCGAGCACACTCTACTGTAGCTTTCTTGTTTTAATCGACACTAGCTTCTTTCTCATTTAATTTCCATGATTTTCATTCTTCATTTCATTAATTTCTATTTAAACTTAAATATAAATTTCTCCAATGAATTTTTTAAGACAAAAATATTTACATATTTCATATACTATTCATTTATAACATTTGAAATTACTTAAGTTTTCTTAGGCAATTATGTTATAATCATTTTTGCATGAGTTTCATATTTAAGTTTTAACCTTAAGTTTTCGAAAAATTTACATTTAAAAATATAATATTCCGGATTAATTTATGAAAATTAATTCATGTTTTAACCTCAGCTTTTTTAGGTTTTTACCAAAATATAATATATCTGATTGATATAATAATAAACTTGAAAATAAAATGAAAATTTTTTTATAATTATGTGGAAAATACTTTTTTTTTTATTTACTTAATTAATATATGTTATATCTAATAACAATTTTCATATTTTTAAAAGAAGTGTAATCAAAAGTATTAAATATAATGATGAATAAGTTTTATTAGAAGATGAGATATCCATATATAAAACATGAATGATTATTAAGAACTGCATTGCAGCTTTTAATGTAATAAATAAACGAATGTAAGGGAAAAGCAAATATGCTCATAATTATTAATTAAACTGCAAACATAGTACTAAAAGCAAATGAAATGGTAAATGCAAATGTAAACGTAAATGTAAATAAAATTGTGCTATACGAATACGAATAGTTCTCTCCCCGAAATTCGTATAACTGCAAATGTTGCCCTTAACTGCAAAGTGTAACTGCAGCAATAACTATTACTATTACTTTTACTATTAGCACTTTAATTACTCGTTTTTGTGTGTTGAAGTTTTTAGCTGTGGTTCGCCCCAAAGTGAATTGATTCCCAACACACATCGAGAGAGCGAAGAAGAAGAAGAAGCAACATGGATGCGATGCAATTTCGATTCCCTCGTTGACAAACTGTGCAAAATGGAGAGGAAAACAAAAACAACAAAAACAGAAACTAGAAAATACAGAAATTCCCAATCAAAACAGTTTCCCGCTTAGCATTGAAGAAGGCAGAAAGAAGGCGTGGTCGAAGTGTGGAGAGTTGTAGTTGTAGTTGCCGTGGCTAAGGAGATAGCTGTAGCCATTAAATGGCTTGTCTAATATCCTTTAACTGCCTGGCAAGCCATTAAAAAGCATAAAGTCATTTAGTAATTAATTTTCATGTTCTGTCGACTGGCAGAGCCAGGAGCAGAAAGCAGGACATGCTCGTGCCTAGGGCAGCTTAGCGCAAAATGGGGCGCGGTTCCCCACACACACTCCCTTAACTGAGCATGTCTGTGTGTGAGTAACCGATAGTGATATTAAAGCAACACACACGCATGCAGAGATATGCATCTATGAGTAGCTGTCGCTGCTGTCGTTGCTGCTCCTGTGCCTGCCTTTCAAACTGTAGCGCAACATTTTGCATTTGCAGCCTCCACAACTCCAAGCATCGGCATACATACGTACAGTCAATGCATACTCTACACATAGTCCAAGCATACTCCATAGACATACATACAAACAGTGCCGATGCATACTCTACACATAAACACAAGCAGTACTCTACACACAAACTCACATAGGCAATGCATACTCGCACTCTACACACAAACATAGGCAATGCATACTCTACACACACACTCGCACATGCAGGCAATGCATACTCTACACACAAACATACAGCGAGCCAAGGCATACTCTACACACACATATACAATACACCTTCTACACACACATACATTTTCGAATACACTCTCCTACACACACACACTTTCAGTACATTCACACACACTTGTGTGTGTGCTGTGTGCACTTTGAAAAACGCGCCAAACATGTCCTACCTCGCATGAATTTCCAGTGCGCACGTCAGTTCAGCAAAATGCCGATGCCGTTGCTTCAGTTGCTTCATTCGCTGCCTCCTTCATTCACTGCTGCTGTCGCAGTCGCAGTTGCTGTCGCAGTCGGCGTCGACGTCGAGAAGAGAATGCAGCGGCAAAAAAGGATGCCGCCTTTTCCAGCTTCCAATACTACGAATTTTTACTACGTTTTATCGATCCGAATTGTGCATGCGGCGAGTGAGTGTGTGTGTGCAAGTGTGTGTGTGTGTGTGTGTGAGTGTATATGCATATGTGTGTATTCTATGGATACACAACGAGAAGCTGCTGTATGCCCAGCCAAAAGAGCAGAGCAGAGCGAAACGAAACGAATCCTGACAGAGAGGAAAGAAGTGACAGAGAGAGAGAGAGAGAGAAAGTAGGGACTGGGAGCGAGGGAGTCTGGTTAGCTCTAGCGAGGCCGAGGGCGAGGCCACATCAAAAGAGCACCACCGCAGCAGCAGCGAAAAGAGAGGGACAATTGAGAGGGGGGGAAACACTAGAGAGTGGGAGCGGGAGCGGGAGCGGGAGACTGCGAGAGAGAGGCAAGCATGAGTTAGAGGGAGGCTAACTCTGGGCTAGCTCTGGGATGCTCTCGTTTCACTTTCCACTTGATTCCTTGCGCTTGACAGCCAAACACAGAGTCGACAGTCGACAGTGGGCGGCTGATTGGATGGGTGGCAGCAACTGTCGCTGTTGCACTGTACTGCATGTGGCAGGGCTGCTGTGGCAAGAGCTCTGTGCTTGGCATTCCCTTGCGGCAACTCTCTATATACCTCTCTCTCTCTCTCGCTCTGTCGGCCATTGACCTCTGATGTCAAACAAAATCGGCGTGCACTTATTATATGCTGCAGTGATAGTGGTCCAGGGAAAGGGAAAGGGAAATGGAAAGGCAGCAGCAGCAGCATCCAAGCGAGCATCGTCGAGCAGCAAGTTTCAAACTCTCGGCCACGGTCCAAAATACAACAACAACAACATCGCAAAAAAAACCCTCTCGCAACTTTAGTGGCAACTTCAGCGAGCAGAGTTGAAAAACGATGCCAGCCCGGAGTTTAAAACATCCCCTACTCCATAGGGGAGGGGAACGAGGGGGCGGGGAACGTTAGCTAGTTGCTCTGGCCAGCGGCAGTTTGCTTTTGTTGTGTAAATTACGTTATGTATTGTGTATACTTTTTGGGGTTTGCTCTCGGCATGCTAAACTCGATACGATTTGTTGTATTTGTTTTTGTGGGAGGAATTCCCACCGCCCCCTTCCCCCCGGTCTGACCACCGAATGAACACTTTAAACATGCTTAATTTATCCTGCACTGATTCTGTTATCCTGTTGAAATCTGTTGAATGCTAACCACGAACTGCTCTCGCAGTTGTCATTCTATTTTAGGAACAGCTAATTGTTTGTTCCCTCCTCTTTGTGTTTGTGTGTGTGTGTGTTACGTATACGCCATGTAATTCGAGCATCTGCAATTAAAGCTCTACTTTGTGTGGAGTGCATTTTTGATTGCATCTGCTATAGATACGTTTTTGTCTACGGCTTTAAGAGACAGAGAGAGAGCTACTTACAAGGACTTAGTCGTGATAAGCTGCTGTGGACAGTTTTTAGTCCTTTTTTAATTAAGTTGCTTTGGTTCTTTGAAGCTGATTTCAGTTAAATTATCCTAATGAAGCAAATATAGTTTAAATAATGAGTTTAATGAGGGACTTAATGATCTACGATTATGAAATAATTTTAAGTTTATTAAGAACATTTTCCATAAATTAATAACTTAATTTGAGTGTGGTTATTTTACATCTTTAATAATTTAAACCCTACAAAAAAAATATAAAACACTTTTTAAAATTTGTATTCATATTTTGATCTCAACAACATTAAATTAAAATATCTTTTATAGTTTATAACCTTAAAAAAATGTAGCACACTTTTTAACAGTTTTTTTTATTCATGTTTTGTTTTCAAAAAAATGTTCAACATTTATAATAATTTAAAACCTTACAAAAATAAATGTACAACAATTAATTTTTAAAAAATTGTTTATTCATTTTTTTTTTTTTCAAAACAATATTCAACATTAAATTAAAATACATCTTCATAATTTCCGTTAGTTTCAAAAAAAAGCTTTTCAGTCAATGCAAAAGCTGCAATAGGTTCAAGTCTCCGCTAGAGTCACTTTGGTTAGCTGCTGTTAAAAGGTGTTTGTCACGACTAATTGCTCGCTCTACACTGCGAACAGTTGCTCTAAAACTGTGCAGCGGCAACAAAACTGCGCTGACATCAATAAATGTACATGTGCACAGAGTTTTCACCGGTGTCCTCATCGCTATGAGAAGAAAGTTTTAGTAAAATATTAAATTCCATTAATTTAAAACTCACTTATTATCCTCAATGCGTCGCAGAAAGTTTTGTATCTGTTGATTTTTGCCAACAAGCGCATAAAGCGCAGCAAAGCCATGAAAAGCGGTGCAGAGACAAACCGCATAGTTCAAATGAGATCTCTCTTCACGATAATAGTTCACAGCAAAGGAGCAGATGTAAATGAACCAAATGAGCGCAGTGTAGGAAAAGAATTTCCAAAAGGACTTCAAACGATTTCGCTCCAAGGACTCAAAGCTCTTCTCTGAATCAATATCGGGCTCTTCGCTGATGCGAATCAAAGTGAGAATATAAAAGAAGCAGCTGATGGCACAGGCAATGAAAATGGGAGCAAAGAAATAGATCATCACAGTCCAGTTGCGAGCTAAGGGGAAGAAAGGAAATACTTATGAGGAAAGTGAAAGGGAAGGTGCTTTAAATACTCACGATCGAACCAACAAGTATCGCCTCCAAGAACTAACTTAGCGCCATGATAACTGAAACCCACATAGAAGGACCAGCCAATGGCGATGATAACAATTGGTATCAAGATCAGCCAAAACATGAGTTTAGTCAACACCACACCATGGAAGCTCAGATACAATTTGAACGAGATGAAGCTCAGTATGTAAAAGGATAAAACCAGGAAGAGCAACGCGAAGCTGGCTAAACATCAAAGTTGCATCATTGATCAATCATTTATAACGGAAATGAACTTACGTATGATGCGACAAGCGGCCGATGACAGATTTGCGGGATCGTGGAGCGTGAGATGTGCCAAAAGCGCATAGCCAAAGATAACACAGATCATATAGGCTTTGACAGCAACGCCGTAGAAACTATTGCGCATATCCGAGCACGTCAGATGCACCATCAGCACGATGAACATCGAGATAATGCAGATCAAGAGACCTGAAAGAGAAGTAAGGAGGAACCATGATGAAAGCTAGAGATGTTAGAAAGATATTGCGAATGAAATTGAATTTATTTTATACATATGATGAGAGATTCAAAAAAGTTTAGAAGAAGAGTATATTTCAGATCTTGGAATACAGTTATTTTTCTCTAGAAAAGCAAAAGATTTTCAAATTACGCACATTTTATAAGATCGGAAATTTTGTTTGAACAGTATGAGGACTGAGAGATGCTCTAAACTTTTTTTGTGGAGAGCTGCATCAACTTAATTTATTTTGCTCCATTTTAATTTACATGTATATTTTTATATACAAATGCAAGAGGAGGGAAAGGAGATAGTAAGTAGTTATCATACTTATATACTTATAAATGTAAAATATTCGATGACTGAAAGATGACCTTATATTTGACGGCTTATTTAAAAAACTTATTTATAACTACATGAAGACTCATTTGCAAGTTTTGTTGTCGAGAGTTGAAAGCAATTACTGATTGCCTGACTCTCCTAATTATTTTCTATTATATTATAAATTTAATTTTTTCTTCAATTGTATTAAAACTTTTGTAGAGCAAAATATGAGTTGAAAATTATATAAACATTTTGAATATGTTTCCATAACATAAATTTTACAATAATGATTTACAAAAAAAACTTTCGTTTTTTCAAAATTATTAAATATTCTATTGATGGCAGTTCTCCTGAAATAAAAAAATTGTTCATTTCATTTTTTTTCCTTTATCACTATAACTATAGAAAAATACTTCAGTATAAAATTGAACTATTATCAACTCTGTATTTAAAAATAATGTTTGTCTCTTGAAAACTAATATAAAAAAACTATAACTCATACTATTAAAAAGTTTGAATTTAAAATTAAACAATTTTCAATTCTGTGTTTTCTATAATTTTAAAATACTTGTAAATATACAAGTTCTAATATTTTGTATACTGGTTTCAATATAATTAAAAAAGTTTTAGTTCAAAATTTCGCAATTATCAATTCTGTGTATACAAAAATGTTCAAATAAACCTGTTGAATTGTTGGAATTGGAAATGAAGACCCTTAAACAATCGGATCCATCCCTTCAAAGAATCAAAATTATTTATTTATCCAATAAGCTGCATGAAGACAGCATGCTTATGTTTTCTTTAATTCTATCGAATTCCAATAGCAAACCATAAATCGTGGCTGATAATGAGCTGCCACTCGAGAATCGATTGATCGAATCGATACGAATTATTTTTATTAGCAATCTCTGTCTATTTTGGATCTCTCTTCGCGAATCGCACATTTCAAGAAGTAAGTAAGAAATCTAGCGTCGAGTGGGTTCGACTGTGAAATACCCGCTACCCATTTTTAATCAAAGCAAATATACTAAATTAATATACCATAAAAATACTACAACATTTGCCAGATTGTATATTTAGTATATTGATATGGTACTACGTTTAAAATATACCATATATCTCTTATAGTCTCTGAGATCTAGCTGTTCATACGGACAGACGGACAGACAGACAGACGGACATAGCTAAATCGTCTCGGCTATTGACGCTGATAAAGAATATATATATTTTATGGAGTCGGAGATGCCTCCTTATGCCTGTTACATATATTTCCTGCTGGCACAAAATAATAATACCTTTCTACCCTATAGGTAGCGGGTATAATTAGCGTACTCACATATAGCATAAGTCCATTCGCGTACTCCGAGCACAAAATGTAGTTTCTCGGGCTCACAGGCAAGAGGCTGCCAGCTCCAGCTGCTGTTGTCGAAGTGGAGCGGGGTGAAGCAATAGTGTTTGGTGAAATGATGCTCGCGATGAGTGATGGAACCGTTCTAGGAATGAATATTTTAATTCAGACTGAACTGTTCAACTCTCAAATCAAGTATACCTCATGTAGTGTCCAGTGGAGATACTCCGAGTCCTTGGTCACCGCTCGCATGTGATCGCAAGGAGATTCCACATGAACGGAGAACCAAGTGCCCAGTTCCTGGTGCAATTGAGTGCCATTCTGCAGCTGTACAGTCATGTGACTATGGCCAGGCACCTCGGGGTGATCCACACAGCGACGCGTCTCCAGCTGATAGAATTGCCCCGCAGGACAACAGAAGCGGACACAAGGACGCAGTCGGCAGACGCAGGCACGCAAATGTCGCACAGCAGGAACTCGAATTCCATTCTCGATGACAAAGTCGTAGGGTGTCACCAGTTCACGGGGTATCACCGTCCAATTGTGTAGATACGATCCATTCATGTTGCTCCCCATGCTGTAGCTGCCCGTGATATTCACGGTGTCGATGAAGGCGCACGGATAGCGCCCCTCTTCGTGGTAGGCGCCACACGTGCCACGCTGAGTCAACAGCCAGAAGAAGGCGCAAAGCAAAAAGCGACGCAACTGCGTCGTGGCCACAAACATACTTGCTTGCCGTCCCACTCCCCTTTTCACTACTCCTTCAGCAGCCTTTTCACCCACCACACTCACTAACACACACTCTCTCACATTTACCGCGCTTTTGTTTATGTTTATGCCAATTTATGCGTGTTTATCTCGAATTATCGAATACCAAATAGCGAAATGGTGAAAGAATCCTAATGCACTGTCTCGATGACGTCGAATCTGCGACTAAATTACACAAAAGCGAATCGATGTGAATCGGTTTAGATCTGTTCCCATCCGCACCTGGCACAGGTTCAACTCGAACTGGACGTTTGGCTGCTCTGCCAGCAACCTAAAATCAAATCAAAATGGAATAAATGTCTGACTGGACACACACCCACAATGCTATTATAGAGCGCAACACATTAGCGATTTCTCGCCTATTTGTTTACAACAACAACAGCATAAACATCAAGCAGAAGACCAACTGAAACTGAGCATACAACATCAACATTATCGTGACACACTGACTCACTGAATGCTCTACTATTGAAGAAAGATTGGGATATAAAAGGATAACAATTAGTTTACAATACTTATGGTATTCACAATTAATTCTTTGAATCTTTAATGACCTAAACTTCTTAGTTATAAATACTGCATGCAGCGGCTCTTTGAAGATTGAATAAAGATTTTTAAAAAGTATTTTACAACATGATAACATTTGTTTGTCTGGTTCTAAAAAGACTCTTAAAAAATGTGAAGCTATAACAATTTATGACATACTATCCTTTTCTCCCTCTACTCAACATAAACACCATTTGATTTCTACAATGTTGTATTAACATAAAATAATATAAATCGTTCAATCGCTTTCAGTAACTCTCATCATCTTTATCATATATTGACAAGGTTCTCAAACTTTAATTTAACTTTCTAACAAGAAATTTATTTTCTTGATTCTATAAGATTTCTCTCTAATTCCAAAAATATTTTTAAGTAATAGACACATGAATATTCTGTAACTGTCGTCAGTCTAAGTTCTTTTAAGTTTTCATATCTATCTTACAAGAAATTACTTTCCTTTGATGCCAGAACTCAATTTAATCGTTATCAACAATACTTTAATGTAATACGCTTTAAAAACTATTTGATAATTCCCTAAAATCATTGTTAAACTTACTATATATATTAAGAGTTTATTTTTCTATTATTATGACTTCCCTCAAATTATTGTTAAACTTGTGAATCAAACGTTTCTTTAATTTTTGCTTTCAAACAACCTTTTTATAATAAATATAAACTTCTTTAAGTTCCCCAAATGATTTCTTAATTTACAAAACTTTATTTACCCTTATAGAGTATTCATCATTCGCCTAAGCTTAAATTTTCAGGGAGCGGGAGCACATAATTTCCCATAGAGAACCATAATAATAAGACACAGTTCAAAGAGCGCAGAGCACAAAAGAATGGAGAATGTTGAGTAGTGAGGTCGTCAATTGGACTAAACGGAGACGGACAATTGCGTCATTAGAAGCGCATTTGTTGCGTGCCACTTGACTGGCGACTTGGCGCCTCCATTTAGCAGGTGAAACAGGTAAACTGAGTAAAGCAAGCAACCAACAACAACTAACCCGACCCAGACACGCGACCTGCGACCTCCCACCTGTTTAGGCCAATACGCTTTTTGTTGGCCTTTTGTTCAGTGTTTGGCTACCATTTGTGTCCTTTGGCTGGAACTTGACTCTGAATTTTGGGGGCTGGTCAGCTGTTAGTGAATGGGTTATTCAGTTAAGGAAATAATTCATGCCATAACCGAGACTGTTTGCGGTTTGTTGTTGTTGCTTTATAAAAAGGGTTAAACCATATTGAAGGGCGCTAAAGTGTTGAATGGAAAATAAGACCGGTGAATGGGCAGCAAAAGCGGGACTAGCAGATACCCTGTAAACAGAAATCAGGAAATTAATTAAAAGTTAAGTTTAATTACCTTACTTTAGTTGTATTAAGACAGTAAAGTAATTTTCCAGCTTTTTTTGTGGGATCGTAATGAAAATATTGGAAAAGGAAACTAAAATCTGTCCGAACCTAATCAAATTTTCAGGATATAAAGATAAAATATAGTCTTATAAAAAATCAACTTCATAGTTATAAATAAAATTCAACATTATACATTCATTCAATTTTTTTGCAGTAAAACTTTGATTTTCACTATCGGATCCTAATGAAATTTTCAGGATACAAAGAAAAAACACAGATTTATAAAAAAAAATTGTAAAATTCAATATAAGACAATGTTTTTTGTAGTAACAGTTTTATTTTTATTATCCGATCATAATAAAATTTTCAGGATACAAAGTGAAAATACAATTCTATAAAAAAAATCAACATCGGTTAAAATTCAAACGTATTTTATTAAAAAAAAATAAGTAAAATAAAGTTCAGTATTTATATCGTAAAAATATTGCTTTCTTTCCAAAATTGTGCATACCCTTTAATATCTACACAACAGCTAAGAGCTAACTTAATAGAGTTGTTAATGAAAATAATAAAGGGTTAGCTCGAGTTGAGGTCAAAATGGTTGGTGTACAAATTGTGATTAACATTTCAGTTGAATTAAGTATTTATTTGGCTTGTGAACTGCGCTTTGTGTTCAGCATTTTCGAATACAACATGCAAAATGCAGAATGCCAAATTGCAATTGCAACTGCATTCATTGTCTACTATATATAGAGATATATGAATTGATTTAATATTCATTTCATCGACATTTATTGAATATTTCATTGTTAAGTCTGAATGTGTTTATATTTACTGTAGCTGGAATTCTGTTGATGGATACGGAACTTAAGGAATAATTTCGAGAACGAAACTGTTTGTTTAATCATTAGATTAGGTAATGTAATATAACAAGTCTTAAAATATTGCTTAATATATATTGAATACATCATATCGTAAGATAATTGCAAACATTGAGCATGATTCAAAACACGACATGAATCATTCAGTTTGAGGCAGTTGTTTGTTTATGTGTCATTTTAAAGTGATGTCACCGTCGGTCGATAAGGCGAATCTATAATTAGCATAAACAATTTCGAATACAATTAGCACAAGTTAAAATACATTGACCATGAATTCTCTCCCCTCACTTACCTGGATTCTTCAGATCGCCCTTCTCATCGAATTTGTAAACACGCGCATTTATAATGCTCAAATCGGTTTGACTGGATTCGCTGCAAGTGGAGATTAGATTGATTGAATTATAAAGCAATTACAAGTAAGAAAGCTACACCCTACTGAGAGCAAAACATTGTTCAAATATATCAAATCAATATACGAAAAAAGCACTAAACTAGAGCGAATTAAGATACGCTGTATCATTCTGCCTGTTGCATACCAAATAAATATGCCGAAATGAACTAGAATATCCCAAAGTTTATACCATATCAATATACCTAAAAATACTAAATTGAAATAAATATATACCAAAATATTAAACATGCATGAATATACCGAACTACGTATTTAGTCTATTGATATACTATTACTTTACACCAAGTAAATATACACAAAATACTAAAATATCATAAAATATATACCGTATTGATATACCGATATACCGAATACTAAATAAAAAATACTAATTTGAAATAAATATATAGTAAAATATTAAATTATACCAAAAATACGTATTTATTATATCGATATTCTATTACTTTACAATGTCTTGTTCTGCCTGCTGCATACCAAAACAATATATCAAAATAATATTGAAATATACCAAATTCCATATTTAGTATATTAATATACTATTGCTTTAAGCTGTTTCATTCTGTCTAGATTTTCTGTAGTCACAAAGTTATAATACCCTTCTATAAAAACTTACACATTGATGGACCACCAAGTCTTGACGTGCATATTCTTGCCCAGCAGCAGTATGAAGCCAGCTATGGCCAGCACCAGAATACAGATGCCACTCCAGAAATCGATGATAAAGAAATGCTCCCTGACTCGAGCCAAGATATAGACGATCATCTCACGCAGCCAAACAGCAAAGACGCCAACCAAATAACCAGTGAAGGCGTAGAAACTAAGGAAGATGTAAAAAAAAAATAAAGATTTTGTTTCTTGATCTTGCTTTCTATAACTTACTGAATCTTCATGATGCGCAGTTGGACTCCCTCAAGATATAGTGTGTCAGGGTCCAACTCGAAGGTCGCTGAGTACGTCTGGAAACAGCAGTAAAGACTGAAGATCAGCAGCAGCAAAATGGGCACATAATAATAGATCAATATGCCCCAGAGACGCACTGAAAAAAAGGAAGAGATGAAGAATAAGTAAGGTATAAATAAAGTATAGTTCTGACTATACAAGAATTTTATATATAAATAAATGACATTTTTTAAAAATGATATAACGTATCATTCTAACAAAACTTAAAATTTTATTTTATACAAGTCAAATAATTGAAAAATAAATTAAATTTGTATATCAAACACGTGAAACCAATGGACAAATAACTATGTAGTTGATTGTGAAATATTTATATTGTAAATCTGTGGAATATTAGCAAATATTAGCTCAGCAAATTATTAATATAAATAAATGATTTTATACTCGTGATCACCATACTAATTATTAAATTTAAATAAACACAATTCAAATAATTAAAAAAAAGACAAAATTTGTACATTAAAACGTATAAAAAACAAAAATATAAACCTATTGAATATTTAAGGAAAAAATGAATATAAGACTTTCTGAAAATTCTTTCGAAGGCTTAGATAATTAAGAATATTTACAATTACACTATGTACTACACAATTTGCAAAAAAATATCATTTAAGTATATTCAATTCACATGATTTAAAAATAAATGAAATTCCAACATCGAAAGTGAGGAGCAAAATAAATAATTTCTCAGTTGAGACATCTAAAGAAACATGCTAATTAATTGTATATCTAAATATCGATATATCATAACAAACAATAAGAAAAAACGTCAAAGATCAAAAGATAAAAACCTGAACGCATAATAAATTAAAATTTTGCGCAAAAAACAAATGAAATATGTTGCACATCAGCTTGTTGACGATTTAACAAAATGTTATACACATCATCAAATTAATTGTTGCTATATGAAGCCATAAATCGTTCAATAAAATGTCGAGCAAATAGTCACACGATCAACGCAATAAATTCATTAAACAAAATTCATAAGGTGGAAAAACACGATTTCTGATACAAAATCATCAGCTAAATTATGGCTAGAATATGAAATATAAATGCATGATCTTAAATGAAAATTAAATATATTATATGAACTTATATTAAAGTAAAACAGTTAGGTATTAATGAAACAGAGAAAAATATGATAGACAAAAAGCTACAATGTAAATCTTAATTTTGAGAACTTATCAAATTAAAAGAAATGCTTTAAATAAGATTGTAAATTTTTAAATATTCTTAAAGTAAGATTATAAAATTGATAAAAATTCTTGAAAAAAGATTTCAATCTTTAGCAATACATTATCGATATACAAATTAAAGTTTCAAAACTTACCATCGAACCAGCAATAATCCTCGCCAATACCGGGTTTGAAATGCTTTGGCAAATTAGAGTCCTGTGCAAAGGACACTGCAAACCTTAGAATAATCACGAAGACTATGGCTAAAAAGTAGACCAAAGTGCGAACCCAATTGCGCATTGATTTCTTGCGGAATTTGAGCATGAAATCAAAGCTGCAAATGGCCAAGTAGACAAAGGACAGCATAATAAAGAAGTAGGCCAAGAAACCTGCAAAGAAAAGCAACAAATCAGCACGAATAAAGAGGAGAAAAGTCAAACTCGAGACTCACCAACATTGCGACACGCTTCATGGGATAATTTCACGGGATTCTTTAAAGTTAAGTAGACTAGAAGCGAATAGCCCGCAATCACGGAGAGCAGATAGTAGATAATTAACTGGCCATAGTGACTTTTCCTTGCCGTATTAATGCAACCCAGCAGCGAGAGTATAAAAATGTTGATCAGTATAGCAATTATGCTGCCTGCAAAAATGGATCAAATTAGCAGAGAAACAAACCAATTTAATCTGGAATTCAAAGCTTACAGATGGCATAGATCCAAACGCGATAGCCACGCTGGAAACGTTCACAGTTTAGGGGAACCAACTCCCAGGCAGCTGGTTGATGCTCCAGCGAAGAGAAGCAATATTCATCCGTGCTCCACAATCGATCATCCCTCAACAAAGTGCCATTCTCAAAGAGATTCCACTGCCAGAAGGAATCGTGCTTCTTGTCCACAAACTTGTTGCGACATCCCAGCTGAGTGCGAACCACAAATTGATCGATGATCTTCACGTGACTGATGTTGCCAGCGGAGTCCGTTAACTCGACAAGTGTGCTCGGTGGTCTGGGCTGCAAAGGAGCTGTACAATTGCCACTCTTGGCATTGAAATGCTCTCCCAAGGGACAGCAGAAGGTGATGCAGGGTTTGATGAGGCAAATGCAACCACGCACATGCTTTGGGGCACGATATTCGACACCATCGATCACCTTGAAATTGTAGATGGCAACCAGGTGAGCAGGTATCACGATGCCTTCATGGGCATAGGAGCCATCTTGGAGACGCTGCGAGTCCGTTACGTTCACAGTGTCCGAAAAGGCGCAAGGGTATTTGGCAGGAACAGTTGAGCTGGTGTTGGTTTGTGTCTTCGCTGTTGTTCCTGCTGTTGTTGCTGTTTCTGTCACAGCAACAACTGTTCCTACTACGCTTATGGCGGCAATGATCCCCACGAGCGTCGCCCACATTTTGTTGCTCTTTTGCTAATTGCACAATTAAATACGCTACGCTTGTAAAAGGCGGGGGAGTTAAAGTTTTAGAGTAAGGTGTGGTAGGTAAATTCTTAGGACTGAAATCTTAATTCCAAGCGTGTGTGACGTCACAGTCCAAGGCGGCGTCAGCTTTATTAAATAGATAAACACTCGCACAAGTTGCGATCGTCTCAGATGCTCACAGTATTCTACACACACACTCACACACACTAACACGCACAGTCACCGCAAAGAACAACAATCAAATTCGACAGCGACAATGCGAAGCGGACGTTGACGCTGACGTCGCTGCCAGCGGCGACGCTGACGCAGAATACGCGCGAGTCGCGACGCGTCTAAAAACGGCTACGATTGCGACAACACTTAGTGAGGAGCAGAGCGGTGCGGTGGAGCACGCGAGGGGTAAAGCGAACTTTGCGATGCGTTGTTGGCTTTTCTTGCGGCATAAAGCGTCAACGCTCCATGCCGGCCAAGAATAAAAAACAGACTAACTGATTAGCCAGTCTGTCAGCAAAAGCAAAGCCCCAACAACCGGCACCACAGCCCTACACAATCACATAAAAAGAGAAATACAAACAGACAGACACACACACACACGCACACATGCACACAGTGTTCATACATCGCATATCCAATAGCCCAACCGATTTCGATTGTGTGTCGAATTGGAATCTCAGCCATCGGCATCAGCCATCGCAGCGCGAACCTCATTCAAAATTCATTCGCTCCGTTGTTGCTGTTGCTGCCATTGTTGGTAGTTAAACAGCAACAACAACAATAGCGTCAGCGACAGCTGCGGCGACCCGCGAGAATCAAATAAAAACAACAAACAGACAGCTCAGCTGGCTTTGCTGAACTTTAAGTTGTATGCGCAGTTCAGAGCTTTTATGCTCTCGCTCTCTCGCCCACAGCGAGTGCCAACACCTTGGTTGTGGGCTAGGCTAAAGTGGCGTGGCTTGGGAACAGAAAAGCGAAACAACTGTTCACTGTGCTGTTGCTGCTGATATTGAATGAAATGACTCACTTGAGCTGAATGAGTACAGTTAAAGTACCATTAAAATTAAATGACAAAATATTGAAAGTAAAAATTTAGTTATTATGAGTTGATGTGGAATCAATGAAATTTACGTCTAATATACAATTTTTTACTTCTGTTACAATAGGGAACAGTTGAATTTCATTTGTAAACAGAGGAACAGTTTTGCTGGTCTTGTGAAGAGTATAAATTAGGAACAGTTTTAATGCTTTGCCGGTTGTGTTGTGAGAAGAGTTGAAATTTTGAACAGTTTTAAACTTTTGCCGGTTGTGTGCAGACACGGTTGCCATTCCAAAAAAATGTTTTGTACCAAAATTTGGAGCAAAAATGTACCAAACATTTTTCACGAACGATTTTTTGTATTTCACAAATTGTGATTTACCAATTTACCAATTTTCCGCTATGTCCGCAATGTCCGCAATGTCCGCTATGTCCGCTATGTCCGCCATTGGTACATTTTTGCCTATGTACCTACGTGCCTATGTGTGCTTTGAAAATTTTGAAGGATATGCCCGAGATATTGCTTGTTTTCGAAAAAACGCCCTTGTTGTACCCTCAAAGTATGAAGAACAATTTTCAACTTTGGAAAGGATTTTGAAAATGAAGTTAGCATAAGTGAGCAATAACTTCAACTGTATGTTGTAGAGTCATCAATTCTTAATCCGTCAATAGTTGTCTTTTGTCAATTGGCGCAATTCGCATTTTTTTCAGATAACCTCACTTTTCTATGATAAATTTCTTGGGAATATAGTAAAATACTTGTAATACCAAAAACAGTAAAAGATCTTTTATGGTTTACTCGTAATATTAATTGCCAGCTAAAATGGAAAATTTGACAGACAGACAAGCGGACATAGCGGACATTGCGGACATAGCGGACATGGCGGACATAGCGGACATTGCGGACATGACGGACATGGCGGACATGGCGGACACAGCGGACATGGCGGACATGGCGGACACAGCGGACAGAGCGGACATGGCGGACATTGCGGACATTGCGGACATGACGGACACAGCGGACATGGCGGACATTGCGGACATGGCGGACAGAGCGGACACAGCGGACATGGCGGACATTGCGGACACAGCGGACACAGCGGACATGGCGGACACAGCGGACATGGCGGACATGGCGGACACAGCGGACATGGCGGACACAGCGGACATGGCGGACATTGCGGACACAGCGGACATGGCGGACAGAGCGGACATGGCGGACACAGCGGACGTGGCGGACACAGCGGACATGGCGGACATGGCGGACACAGCGGACATGGCGGACATTGCGGACACAGCGGACATGGCGGACAGAGCGGACATGGCGGACATGGCGGACACAGCGGACATGGCGGACATGGCGGACACAGCGGACATGGCGGACATCGCCTGCGATTCGCCCCGCGATTTATGTTATGTTATGTTATATTTTTAAAATATTTGAATATTATAATTGAAGTATTATTAGTTATTTAATAATACTTCAATCGCGATTTGCCTGCGATTTACCCGCGATTCGCGAGCGACTCGCTCGCGATTATTAGTTATTTAATAATACTTCAATTATAATATTCAAATATTTTTAAAATATAACATAAGTTGTGTTTTCAAACATTTTCTCGCCCCGCGATTTATTCGCCTGCGATTCACCCGCGATTCGCGCGCGATTCTCTCGCGATTATTAGTTATTTAATAATACTACGGATCGCACGCGGATCGCAGGCGGATCGCAGGCGGTTCGCAAGCGGATCGCAGGCGGATCGCAAGCGGATCGCAAGCGGATCACACGCGGATCGCAAGCGGATCGCAAGCGGATCACACGCGGATCGCAGGCGGATCGCAGGCGGATCGCAAGCGGATCACACGCGGATCGCAAGCGGATCACACGCGGATCGCAAGCGGATCGCAGGCGGATCGCAAGCGGATCGCAGGCGGATCGCAGGCGGATCGCAAGCGGATCGCAAGCGGATCACACGCGGATCGCAAGCGGATCGCAAGCGGATCACACGCGGATCGCAAGCGGATCGCAAGCGGATCACACGCGGATCGCAGGCGGATTGCAGGCGGATCGCAAGCGGATCACACGCGGATCGCAAGCGGATCGCAAGCGGATCGCAGGCGGATCGCAAGCGGATCGCAAGCGGATCGCAGGCGGTTCGCAGGCGGATCGCAGGCGGATCACACGCGGATCGCAAGCGGATCGCAGGCGGTTCGCAGGCGGATCACACGCGGATCGCAAGCGGATCGCAGGCGGATCGCAAGCGGATCGCAGGCGGTTCGCACGCGGATCGCAGGCGGATCGCAGGCGGTTCGCAGGCGGATCGCAGGCGGTTCGCAAGCGGATCGCATGCGGATCGCAGGCGGATCGCAGGCGGTTCGCAGGCGGATCGCAGGCGGATCGCAGGCGGTTCGCAGGCGGATCGCAGGCGGTTCGCAAGCGGATCGCAAGCGGATCGCAGGCGGTTCGCAAGCGGATCGCAGGCGGTTCGCACGCGGATCACACGCGGATCGCAGGCGGTTCGCAAGCGGATCGCAGGCGGATCGCAGGCGGATCGCAGGCGGTTCGCAGGCGGATCGCAGGCGGTTCGCAAGCGGATCGCATGCGGATCGCAGGCGGATCGCAGGCGGTTCGCACGCGGATCGCAGGCGGATCGCAAGCGGATCGCAGGCGGTTCGCAAGCGGATCGCAGGCGGATCGCAGACAGACAAGCGGACATAGCGGACATTGCGGACATAGCGGACATGGCGGACATAGCGGACATTGCGGACATGACGGACATGGCGGACACAGCGGACAGAGCGGACATGGCGGACATTGCGGACATTGCGGACATGACGGACACAGCGGACATGGCGGACATTGCGGACATGGCGGACAGAGCGGACACAGCGGACATGGCGGACATTGCGGACACAGCGGACACAGCGGACATGGCGGACACAGCGGACATGGCGGACATGGCGGACACAGCGGACATGGCGGACACAGCGGACATGGCGGACATTGCGGACACAGCAGACATGGCGGACAGAGCGGACATGGCGGACACAGCGGACGTGGCGGACACAGCGGACATGGCGGACATGGCGGACACAGCGGACATGGCGGACATTGCGGACACAGCGGACATGGCGGACAGAGCGGACATGGCGGACATGGCGGACACAGCGGACATGGCGGACATGGCGGACACAGCGGACATGGCGGACATCGCCTGCGATTCGCCCCGCGATTTATGTTATGTTATGTTATATTTTTAAAATATTTGAATATTATAATTGAAGTATTATTAGTTATTTAATAATACTTCAATCGCGATTTGCCTGCGATTTACCCGCGATTCGCGAGCGACTCGCTCGCGATTATTAGTTATTTAATAATACTTCAATTATAATATTCAAATATTTTTAAAATATAACATAAGTTGTGTTTTCAAACATTTTCTCGCCCCGCGATTTATTCGCCTGCGATTCACCCGCGATTCGCGCGCGATTCACTCGCGATTATTAGTTATTTAATAATACTACGGATCGCACGCGGATCGCAGGCGGATCGCAGGCGGTTCGCAGGCGGATCGCAAGCGGATCGCAGGCGGATCGCAGGCGGATCGCAAGCGGATCGCAAGCGGATCGCAGGCGGATCGCAAGCGGATCGCAGGCGGATCGCAGGCGGATCGCAAGCGGATCGCAGGCGGATCACACGCGGATCGCAGGCGGATCACACGCGGATCGCAGGCGGATCGCAGGCGGTTCGCAAGCGGATCGCAGGCGGTTCGCACGCGGATCGCAGGCGGTTCGCAAGCGGATCACACGCGGATCGCAAGCGGATCGCAGGCGGATCGCAGGCGGATCGCAGGCGGATCGCAAGCGGATCGCAGGCGGTTCGCAAGCGGATCGCAGGCGGTTCGCACGCGGATCGCAGGCGGTTCGCAAGCGGATCACACGCGGATCGCAAGCGGATCGCAGGCGGATCGCAGGCGGATCGCAGGCGGATCGCAAGCGGATCGCAGGCGGATCGCAAGCGGATCGCAGGCGGTTCGCAAGCGGATCGCAGGCGGATCACACGCGGATCGCAAGCCGATCACAGGCGGATCGCAAGCGGATCGCAGGCGGATTATTATTATTACATTTTCTCGCCCCGCGATTATTAGTTATTTAATAATACTTAAATTATTATATTCAACTATTTTTAAAATATAACAAGTTGTGTTTTCAAACATTTTCTCGCCCCGCGATTTATTCGCCTGCGATTCACCCGCGATTCGCGCGCGATTCTCTCGCGATTATTAGTTATTTAATAATACTACGGATCGCACGCGGATCGCAGGCGGATCGCACGCGGATCGCAGGCGGATCGCAGGCGGATCACACGCGGATCGCAAGCGGATCGCAAGCGGATCGCAGGCGGATCACACGCGGATCGCAAGCGGATCGCAGGCGGATCACACGCGGATCGCAGGCGGATCACACGCGGATCGCAGGCGGATCGCAGGCGGATCGCAGGCGGATCGCAGGCGGATCGCAGGCGGTTCGCAAGCGGATCGCAGGCGGATCGCAAGCGGATCGCAGGCGGATCGCAGGCGGTTCGCAGGCGGTTCGCAGGCGGATCGCAGGCGGTTCGCAAGCGGATCGCAAGCGGATCGCAGGCGGTTCGCAAGCGGATCGCAGGCGGTTCGCACGCGGATCACACGCGGATCGCAGGCGGTTCGCAAGCGGATCGCAGGCGGATCGCAGGCGGATCGCAGGCGGTTCGCAGGCGGATCGCAGGCGGATCGCAGGCGGTTCGCAAGCGGACCGCAGGCGGATCACACGCGGATCGCAGGCGGTTCGCAAGCGGATCGCAGGCGGTTCGCACGCGGATCACACGCGGATCGCAGGCGGTTCGCAAGCGGATCGCAGGCGGATCGCAGGCGGATCGCAGGCGGTTCGCAGGCGGATCGCAGGCGGTTCGCAAGCGGATCGCATGCGGATCGCAGGCGGATCGCAGGCGGTTCGCACGCGGATCGCAGGCGGATCGCAAGCGGATCGCAGGCGGTTCGCAGGCGGTTCGCAAGCGGATCGCAGGCGGATCACAGGCGGATCACACGCGGATCGCAGGCGGTTCGCAGGCGGATCGCAGGCGGTTCGCAAGCGGATCGCACGCGGATCGCAGGCGGATCGCAGGCGGTTCGCACGCGGATCGCAGGCGGTTCGCAAGCGGATCGCAGGCGGATCGCAGGCGGTTCGCAGGCGGATCGCAGGCGGTTCGCAGGCGGATCGCAGGCGGATCTCAGGCGGATCGCAAGCGGATCGCAGGCGGTTCGCAGGCGGATCGCACGCGGATCGCAGGCGGATCGCAAGCGGATCGCAGGCGGTTCGCAAGCGGATCGCAGGCGGATCACACGCGGATCGCAGGCGGTTCGCAAGCGGATCGCAGGCGGTTCGCAAGCGGATCGCAGGCGGTTCGCACGCGGATCGCAGGCGGATCGCAGGCGGTTCGCAAGCGGATCGCAAGCGGATCGCAGGCGGTTCGCAAGCGGATCGCAGGCGGTTCGCACGCGGATCACACGCGGATCGCAGGCGGTTCGCAAGCGGATCGCAGGCGGATCGCAGGCGGATCGCAGGCGGTTCGCAAGCGGACCGCAGGCGGATCACACGCGGATCGCAGGCGGTTCGCAAGCGGATCGCAGGCGGATCGCAGACATGGCGGACATGGCGGACATTGCGGACATTGCGGACATGGCGGACATAGCGGACATGAGATATTGTTTGTTTTCGTAAAAACGCCCTTGTTGTACCCTCAAAGTATGAAGAACAATTTTCAACTTTGGAAAGGATTTTGAAAATGAAGTTAGCATAAGTGAGCAATAACTTCAACTGTATGTTGCAGAGTCATCAATTCTTAATCCGTCAATAGTTGTCTTTTTTTGAATTTTTCCGCACAATTGGCGCAATTTGCATTTTTTTCAGATAACCTCACTTTTTTTACGTTTCAGAATTCGGCACGCCCATTCAAATTTTTCCCCGCCCCTTCCGCCCTCAAAATTTTATAAAATTTGTATATTTTGAGCAATTTTAGAGAAAAAGACCTCATTCTTGGTAGACACAATATAAATCCAAGCCCGGATGTGCTAGGATCAAAAACATGGAAGTTATTCACAAAACATTGCTTCAGCTTCATATTAAAAATGTACCAAAACGTAAAAAAGTTATTCAATGTACCAACGCGTAAAAAATGTACCCGTTTTGGTACATTTGTGCCAAAAGTGGCAACCGTGGTGGTAAGGTATGTGTCTTAGCTGACTTAAGAAGTACATTTTTGTGGCAAATACTTTCGTTCAGTAAGCTAGGGGTTCGGCCAGTCGCACAGTGGGCGATTTGGTCTTGCTAGCGGCATTTAATTCAAATTTTCAAATTTAAAAAAACCGTTAATATTTTTTCACATATCGATAGCAGATGCTTTGATTAGATTTTTAAAAGCTTTTTAAAAGCTCTACGATCAACTGATCATCAGCTGTGAACGGTCAAACACACGATATGATTTTGCAAAGAGCTCTAGAAAATTCTTTCTTTTTTTCGCGCATTGATTTCGAGTTCCTCGCAAATTTACAATTTTTAGCGAATTAGTTAGAAGTTTGGTTTTTTATTATATTCAAGGTATGTATTTAAAAAAAAATCAATGTTTGTGACCGGTCTATAAATGTGTAGCTCATAAAAGGTAGTGGTAATTCAGTGTATTAACAACTCGCCCGGATTAGCGTACACCTGTCTTTCGTGGAGTAGAACTTACCTGATTCAAGTGGATTCAGTCTAACTCTTTTTATTAGCCGAAAGTGTGAATCAGTGGCGTCCAAAATGTGTAATATTCACTGCTATTACCTGCTAGCCTTGAAACTATGGTACTTTTTAGACACAGTGTTAGTACCAAAAAGGGATCTTTTTTTAGTATTGCACTCAGAAGTCATCCCATTTTTTTCCATCATCCCATCATTTTTTAGATAAAGTTTATATATGAAATATGTTAATTGAAGTTCAAATAAAATAAAAGTACAACAAAATTTTAAATTAAAAAAAATTTTTTTTTAATTAAAAAAAAAAATTTTGTAAACAAAATTTTTAACTTAGAAAATTTTACGATTTTTCTCTGATCAGTGAAAAAAACCGACTGAAGACATCTATTTTAGTTTAGAAGTTATTAATTAAATGCCGCCAGCGAGAACAAATCGCCCACTGTGAGTCGGTTCATTTCTGAGCTAAATATTTTAGTTCAGAAAGTTAGGGGTTCGATATGCTGGTACATTTCTATGCTATTGCGTTCAGTAAGTCAGGAGTTCGTTAAGTCGATATATTTCTAGGCTATTTAGTTCAGTTAGGAGCACGGTTGCCATTCCAAAAAAAATTTTGTGTACCAAAATTTTGAAAAAATGCACCAATTTTAGTAAAAATGTACCACAATTTTTTTTCGGTATTTTTTAATACTATATTTTGTTAACGTTTTTTTTAAATTATCTTTTATTATTTCATATTTCATTTTTTTAGTATAGTATTTACTATATAAAAGAAAACAAAAACAACTTTTATATAATCAATTATACTTTTCAAACATAATGAAAACAAAAACAGAACTTTCAATTGAATAATAATAAATAAAATTTTAAACTATCTTAGTTAATTTTAAAAAATGAAAAGTCTTTTGTAGACCAAACATAGTGAAGGTCTTTACAATCAATCAATTCCTTGCTATTAGTGTCTTAATTCTAATTTATTTGGTAATTTAGTTTTCATTAACAAAATTTCAAAAAACTTTTGCTCTGCAGCACCAGAACGAAATAAAGTTGTTTATGAATTCTACTAAGCTCCTGAACAGCGGCTCGTCAACACCGTTTTTTTACTTTCAATGTCTGTCCAAAATTTACGAATATCTTTTCTGTTCCCTGATTTAAAGAAAGTCGGAGTTGGTTCGATTGGGATATTATATCATCAGGATCACCATTGTAAAAATTTTCAAAGGTTTTCATTAGAGGTACTATGGCAAGTTCTTCTTCGCTTAGAAATTTAACTGAATCACAAATTGTGATTCACAATATATAACTGTTTACGTAGTGATGGACCTTGCATTGGCGCATACATATTTTCTCAATTGATATTTTCCGGTGCTAGTCATGGTTCAATTTCTAAGTAACTGATACAAAATTTATGTCTGGTGGAACAGAGCCATTTGTTAAAAAAAAATATGTGTGAACATAAAATTTTATAAAAAATGTAAATACTAGACTAGGCATATTGAAAATGTACCAATATGAAAAAAAGTGATCCAATGTACCAACGCATAAAAAATGTACCAGTTTTGGTACATTTGTACCAAAAGTGGCAACCGTGTGTGCAGAGTATAAATTAGGAACAGTTTCAATATCTTCTGCATAATACAAAACACACATTGCAATCTTCTGGTTTTCTTTGGCTTTTATTTAAAATTGACATAAAATAGTACTTTTTTTTTTATTTTAAGTAAATACACAATTCATACATTATTATATATATATAAGTATATATAGTACACATGTGCGTGAGTATGTGACTAATAAAGTTTATGTTGTTTGTTTTTTTCGTATTTAGAGGAAAGTGTAAACTGATCCCATGCGGGCGAGAGTGGTAAAATAATTTCAGATAATCACTATCAAAATGGCAAATGAGACATACTATGGATAACGTTCATCACAATGCACACGCACACACACACACACACACACATACATTCACACACGCACACACACATGGAGATACAGATATGTGGGGACATGCATGACATGTATCTTGTGTGTGGGGTGGGGAGGGGAGGGGGGAGTAAGAGTAGTAGAAGTAGTGTCTTTTTTTAAGTCTACGATATAATATGGCTGCTTGGGAGTGGCACTCGATCCCAGCTATTCGATGATAAGCACACGACGCAGTGTCATCGTCATCATGGACTAGACCGCAACGCAGTAGAAGATAGAGGTAGAGGAAAACTGACGGGAGACGCTGTTGTTGCTCCTCCTCAACGGATGTTGGTAGTGCGCTGTTGTTGCTGTTGTTGTTGTTCGACGAGAGGCTTTTCCGATGAGGATTTCTCCTGCAGCGAGAGATTGGCCACACTGCTGGATGTGGTCTTTGTGGAGTACTGGCTTTGACGTTGATTGCTGCCCTCGCGTCCACTCGAGCATCTAAAGGAGTTAGAGAGAGGGGAGAATGGACGGAGAGAAACCCAGATTAGTTAATGGAGTGGCAGTATTGATAACAGTTAAACAGAGAAACCGATACACCGATAATTAACGATATGAGTATGATGATATATCAAGTTCTATTCTCGAGGGTTAGCTGGAAATATGCATAAACAGGGGTTAGAGGGGAGCTTTGGCGGGGGGTTAATTGTTATTCACAGAATTCAGCAATCACACCAATCAGCGCTATTTGTTTTAGTAATACAATTGGAATTGATTTACATGCGATTAGATTCATATATAGCGTAGATAGCAGTTGAGCGATAGTTAGCGTTAAATGCGGGGGAAATAAATATCTGGAATCGAATCGATTTGGTTTGATTGATTGGTTAATCACTTCGGTGGGGGGATTTTCTCGTAGCACCTTTCGATCATTTTACCTTGCCTTGTATTAGTTCGATATCATTATTTTGAGCTGGTCTTGGCCACAGCTGTTGGCGGCCTCTTGGCATTACCGTTGGTTTGCTGGGAGGTCTTCATCTTAAACTTATCCTGTTGCGTATTCGCAGATATCTCCGTCGATGTGGAGTTCGTTGAGGTCGATTGACTCGACCCGGGTGACTTTTGCTTCAAGAGTCTGACGACGATACATTGGAGGATATGGATACTTAGTTTACACTGGCATTTTGCATTTGTTTTTATTTGATTATTATTTAATTTTGTTACATGATTTTTAGGCTACTTTGTACAACAAATGGACGGATTCGTTAGACTCGATTTTATGTAATTTTGTTTTGGTTTGTTTTGGTTTTCGTGAGTTAGCCTCTTGCGTTTTTTTTTTCTTTAATTTTTTTTTTCGATATTTAGATCAGGACACAGTGGGCATTGTTGGACGTGTGTCGGGTGTCTTGTTATTGTTGTTGATGTTGGAATTGGTATTTGTATTGTTGTGGCGGTTTAGCGATATCGAAAGCATTCTGACAACGAGATACAAGAGAATAATTTAGAAAGGAGAATAAGGACTAAATACAGGTACTTTTATGTGTGTGCTCGCTAAGTTTCTAAAGTTGCATGCAATACAGCTGGCAGCTACGACACTCCACGCGTTTCATCAATATTACAAAACTGAAAAGTGAAGACGAATAGTTGCAGTCATCGACTCCTCTATAGCTCTCAGCTACGGCACTTCATTCGCTCGACTTCCTTGCAGCTGACAGCTATGAAACTTCAATTGTTTTATCATTAGTATTACCATGTTGTACAACACTCAGAAGCGGAGAGGAAGCAGGGGCTAACGATCAGCATAGCTGGCAGTTAGGACACTCCGCATTTTATTATTATTATTACATGTGAAGTCAAAGAAGGACCGTTGCAAATACATTAACTTCTTTATAGCTGGCAGCTGTGACACTTTGTCCGCTTCATTCGACGTCCTTTTAGCTGACAGCTATGGCACTTTACTCGTTTTATTGTTAGTACCACTTTGTACAACACTGAAAAGCGAAGAGGAAGGAGGAACTAAAAGGGATATTTTGCCTACTCAGCATAGCTGGCAGCTACGACACTCTAATCGTTTCATCATTAGTATTATCACGTTGTACAACATTCAAAAGCGAAAAGGAGGAACTAAATGGGATATTTAGCCAACTCAGCATAGCTGGCAGCTACGACACTCTACGCGTTTCATCGTTAGTATTAACACGTTGTACAACACTCAAAAGCGAAGAGGAAGGAGGAACTAAAAGGGGTATTTTGCCCACTCAGCATAGCTGGCAGCTACGATACTCTACGCACTTCATCGTTAGTATTATCACGTTGTACAACACTTAAAAGCCGGGAGCAAACAACAGACAGAGAAGGAAGTAGAGTGAGCGTTACATAACGCTGCTTACTGTACAGGTTAGTCACAGGACTAATTCCCTAACCGGTGTGGGAATGAACGCCGCTCGGGGGATTCGCAAACGCGTTTCGTATGACGACCAGCTTACGTATCTGGTTGGAGGCATCCATGAAACGCTGACGCATCGAGAAGCTGCTTCCAGCGACAGTGACGCTCTCCGTCTGATGCAGACTGCGTACTCGCACCGTTCTAATAGATTTGATTGTAGGTCACAGAAGAACAATTGAGTCAGAGACAGGACTTACACAGTTGTTTTTGTTTTTGTGATGAACTTACACCCAGGACTGTACATTATTTGTGCAATTTTTGGGGAAATCGCAACAAAACACTCACCTGTTCGATATCAGATGCTTGACCTTCTTCTTCAGCACGAAGAGCATAAAGATGAGGAAACCCTGCATCGCATTGCACAGATCCGAGACGTAAAAGATCTTCGAAAACTGTTTGTCGGCGCCCACGAAATACGAGATGATCTCCGACGACCAAGTGACGCCCATGATGAGAAACAGTCGCAGAAACAGTCCGAATCTGATGGGATTGCTGAATCAATTGATGTGTTTTTAAACTCCACACACAATCCTTATACTTACTTGTCCTTTTCGGTGCGCAGATTCTTTGTGCTGTCCTCCCGGGCAATTATTCGTGCCATCTCTCGCTGTACGCCATGTATTTTAAAGGCGGTCATCACAAACATCGTCGTGTTCGCTCCAATGATGATGATTATGGGTCCAAAGAAATAGATCATCGCCGACCAATTCGTCATATCCAGCCAACAGAACTGACCACCGCCAATGCCCGGCTTGACTTCAAGGGGCCAATTCGAATATTCCTGCACCGAGAACGTAAAGATGAGGAAGACCAAAGCCAAACCCCAAGAGTACAGCGAATAGAGCAGAAAACGCTTCTTCTCGTGGAATCGATTGACGCCACGTGTGCCACGGAAATTGTGCCACAGATCGAAGCTGATCACGTTCAGCCAGAAGAATGAGGACATGAAGAAGAAGTACGCGGTATAGCCGATCATCTTGCAAGGGGTTCCAGAGGGTTCAATGTCGCGCACAAGCAGCAAACATGATAGCGTCATATAACCTATGCTTAGATCAAGCAGATAACAGACCAACGATTTTCCATGCTGATTGCGCAGCTCCGGAATTAACAAATACACCGCGATGGTCAGCAGCATGAAGGGAATGGAGAAGAGCATGGCTAAAAAGGGAAGAAATCGAAAACGAAATTAGGAATTTAAAATATTTTTCACTTCGATATTATTTCAGTGCATTCTTCAATCGTAGAATTCTGGTTTGAAATGTTTATTGATTCGTCAATATTAGCTGCAATTGAAATATGCAATTAAAAGAACATTTCTTGAAGTAATCAACAACAAATTCAAGGCTAATTTACGCTGCAGTAAATTATAGTTTGATAAATAAATACGTATTCAAATGCATAAGATCGCTTCAGGATTAAATGCGCTTTGGGAATTAAAAAAATACACTTGATAATCAAGGCAATTGAAATGAAACAATGAATGAAATAATCAATACAAAAGAAAATAGAAACACAAGTAAGAAAGCGAGTGTGCTCGACTGTGAGATACCGATTTTAAATAAAAGCAAAACTTCATAGTATTAATTTTAAAATATACCTAATTAATATACCAAAAATACTAAAAATATAAAAATACTAAAAATGTTATATTTGGTATATTGACATACTGTACAATATACTAAATGTATGCATTGGTAAAGTATTTTTAGTATTTTTGTGGTATATCCATTGGGCATAGTAAGCCAATATACTAAATATACCGATTGTAATAGTATTTTTTGAATTTTTGTGGTATATAAATTAAGTATGCCTATTTTAAGAAAAATAAATTGAAATTTATTTAAATTAAGTATACGTAACAGAATCACCATCAAGCTTATTACAAGAATCTAAAACTAATATAAAGATTAATTATGGATATTGAAATTTGGGCTTTTTTGAATTACTTGTATGTTTTAATTTATTTTTGTCAAGTCTATAAGACAAAAATAAAGTAAAATAAATGGAAATTTATTTAAATTAAGTATACGCATGCAAATCATTTCTCATCAAAAATTAATTTATAGCTTCCGAAAAACACTTGAAATAAGTGCTTGGGTTTGAGTACTCGAATTATGTTCGTTCATAACATTTTTATGTTATTTTGATCGATTTTTTTACTGTCAGCAGCTGGACATAAAATTGTGTGTTTACTACTCACCGAATCCATTGATGATCTTCACCGTAGTCTTCTCGTTGGACATGTCGCAGTTGGCGGGATTGAGAGTGTAATAAGTGTCCGATTCATTCACATAAGTGGGCACCAAACAGAACTCATTCTTGTAGATGAACAACATGTCATCCTCGCGCAACAAAGTTCCATTCTCATGCAGCTGATAGGTGTCATAGTAATTGGCCTCTGGTAGCAGCGAGAACATTTCGGTGCATGGTCTAAAGCTCTGCACCACAAACTGTTTGTAGATATTTACATTGTGAACGCTTTGATTGCGCATCGTTACATTTATCGTTGCCTCTGGCCAGATTCTGTTGCTCGTATCCTTGGAGCACTCGCTGTTGTTGAAGATGTATCCCCAAGGACAACAGATGTTGATGCAGGGCTTCAGCTTGCAGATGCAACCACGCATGTGCGGATCAACATCAACGCGATCCACGAGATCCTTGTAGATGTAATCATATGTGCCCACATAATGACTGGGTATCAAGACGCCTTCATAATTGTAGCTGCCATTGGGATACGAAGGATATCCCGTCACATTCACCGTGTCGAAGAAACTGCACTTTGTGTGGATGCCATTTCGCTCATGAAAGTTGCCCTCATCTCCTAGAGCATGGACACCAAAGGGACTGCCGGGGAGGAGGCGGAAGAGCACGAGGAAGACGACGGCAACTAAGGTGACGCCACAGTAGAGTGGACCACTTCTGTGGTGAACAGGCTTCTGCATTTTGTGCTCTCTGTAAAAATATAACAGAGGAAATTCAACAATTAATTCTAATAATAATATTCAAGTGTGAAGCGCATGCAACAATAAACTATTCAGCAACATGAGTCATGCCTAAGCTAACTCGACTTAATTTGAATTAAATTATACACGTCGAGATTCTCAACAGCAAACTAATTTGTTTTGTTTTCCCAGAACGCCTTTAAAAGTTAGTCACACATTATTTAAATTAAAAACAAACAGAGAGCATATACAGAAATGTTGTTCTGTGCGGTTTTATTTACTCTTTCAGAGAAGCAAATTCTAAAATGTATTTAATTCAATATCCTCAGAATATATTTTGGAATAAGATAGAAGGAAATTATATTTCATAAATTTAAATATTCAGAATATATTTTCTTGTTATGAATTGTATTTTATCGACTAAAAGCTATATGAAGAAGTTTTAAAATTCAAGAAAGAAATAAAATTGTGTAAGGCATTATGAAAATATGTTCAATTCAGTGACATTTACATTTCAAAAGTACTAAAATTCGTTAAATTCAATAACTTAATGAAGAAGTGCTTAATGAAGAAGATTTACAGGAAAGAAATAAAAATGAATGCAGTATTCTGAAATGATATTTAAAATTATTTTATAAAATGAAAGTTAAAGTTGATTTAATTTAATAAGTCCGTAAATGTTGAAAACGATTGAAAATACAAAAAGAAATTAAATAAAGTTACTGAATATGAAATTATAATTCGAATACCTGGAGATAATAATTGCATAAGTACTAAGAACTTGAATAACTCAGCATATATTTAAGAAAATTTTAAATACTCGAACGGTAGAAAACGGAATACATAAAACTGAATTAATATTTAAAATACTCTTATGACAACAAATTGCATCTTGAACTATATGAGTAAAGTTTTATGCTTTTTAATTTGAGTTTATTAAGAATAGTAAAACTTTATAGCTGATATAATTTAAGAATTCAGCAAATATTTAAGAACAAGTAAAACACATAAAAGGACAAATTGAAATATAAATCAAAATATATTTAAAATAAGTAATTTAAATTATTTTTAAATTAATATAAATCTAAACTTTTTACATTTCAAGTACTCTAAGTAGAAACCCAGACGAAAGTGCTCACGTTCTTTTAAGTTCTGTAGTTTAGAGTTTTAAGAAGTAGTAATATACAAGCAAGAAATAAAATGAAGTAATTTAATCTGTATTGATATCTATACTCTTTTGAAGTCATTTCTTTTCAAAAGCATATAATATAATATAGTGCTTAAATTAAAACAGAAAAAATCGTTTTTAATGTTTACTAATTTATGTAAATCAGCTTTAACTTGATGGACAACACTCTCAAGCGTCAAACACTATAGTGTATGCGTGAGCTCATCGTTATGGAAATCTCACTGAAGCGCACGCAAACCTTTTCAACAGGTTTTTGCATCGTCTGGTGAAAAGAAAGGTCATGGGGATTTGTTGCGTCAGTTTTGCGTCATCAATTAGGGCAACAAGTCTTTGAGGTCATGTTTAAACGGTCACAAGGACAGAACGAACTAATACAGGACAAACAGGATACACAGGATACGGAGAATACACGCAATGGGCGTTCCAACACACACAGCGGGGCATTAATCATCTGAGAACAGAGAAAAAATAACGTGCACACATCGAAAGCGTTTATGAATTTCCATTAAATTGATACTAAGTGCCAGCAACTGTCAATATCGCTAGTCGAAGCGACGCAGCCCCGCCCACCTCCCCGCCCACTTCCCACTTCCCACTTCCACATTTCCTAGTTGTCGCTTTGCGTCAGTCGTTAGTTAGTTGGCTTAACAACTCCCACTTCTGGTCTCCCGGTTCGCCATAAATTCATTACAAATGCGAAAAGTCTGCCCCAATCCCCCACCACCAACCCCCAAGTTCATCATTATCTCCATCCCTCATGGGCTATCACTATCTTATCAAGCTAACATCATTAGAGGCCAAACAAAAGTCAAATTTGGCTCAACACATTGATCGCAATGTATTTGCATTTGTTGTGGACACTGTCTGAGGGGAAAGAAGGAAAGGGCAGGGGAGACTGAAAAGGGGAATGAAGCCATGCACACCTTGAAAATATTGTTGAATTTATGACCCCAAATGGGGTAAACAGTTATTTAATAACGACAAGTATTTTGCGAAAAATTAACATAATTAATTGCCTCGCATGCAATTGAAATTTTCAACAGCCGAAAACCATTCGACTCCAATCAAAATAATTGTTCCGCCTTCTTGGCAGCTGCCTCCTGCAGTCTGCTAAAACAAAAACTGCCCGAAATGTGGCTATTAAATTGATTTACAGCCGACATTTGCAGCCATTGATGATGCGATTTTCCGCATTTCCAGTTGAAAGTTTTTATGGCAATCACTAGAATTGTTTCTCTTGTGTAATTCAGCTGTTTATTTAATGATTCAAAGCACTTGTTGTGCTCAGCTTTGATTTCTGCTTTTCACAATCTACCGATCGAATTAATAATGCTGATCATAGCTTATGATTGCGATTATCAACCTCTGAATCATGGGTGTGTCAAGAACTACCAACAGAATGTTAATTTTAGAGGTATTTGATCAGTTAATGTCAGTCAACTGTCAATAATAGCAACATATTAATATTACAATTTACGCTTTAAGTTGTCACAAAAGAGGGAATGAAAAAGAGAGTGGAAAAGACTAAGAGAACACTCGGACTTATCGATAAGATAAAGCCCAAGACAAAGACTATTTACCAGATAGTTATTGAACTTCTCAGAACTGAACTCGAACGATTACAATTTATTCAGAGCAAGCTGCTGATGATGTTGATGATGATTAATTATTAATGCTATTAAATTGTCACTTCCGTTGGCAAAATACATTTAAAATATCGATCGATAACGAGGCGCAACACTGTGATTCATGCACTTACTTAACTTGATTCTCAGCAACGATTTCGATCAAAACAAATATCATTTATGTATTTTTGACCAGGGAAGGGGGTTGGGAGGCAGCGACTAATGGAGGCACGACGACGCATTTAACAATTATGTATGCTAAAGTGCATAAAGCCCCCGGTCGCAAGATTTATCGACACGGCTGCTGATAAAGCAATGCGATACGATACGATACGATACGATTTCAAACGAAACGAGTCGCGAACGTGTCACGCGGCGTATGCGCAATATATTTATGTACAACGTTTCCCTATGCTAATTTCCACAAATATAACATATGAATTGCACGCAGCAATTAAAACACATCAACTCAACTCACAGTTATGAATAGAGAATTTTAAATTGAAATAACAATTTTGTTTGTGCGTATCAAAGGTGAGTACAAAATATACAGATAGCGTTTCTTAATGCTTTATTGTTGAATTATGTGTGTGGCTGCCATTATCAGTCGGAACGCTTTGTGGTCAGAGCGAGAGTCGGAACCGCGGCAAACTAATCGCAAACGTAGCCGCAAAGACAGCGAACTTCAAACTTGAAAATGCGAATCCACCACAATGGGGTGAGAAAGATAAACAACACCTTCCACAAAAAAAGAATGAAACTAGTGAGAAAGCTACAGTCGAGTGTGCTCGACTGTGAGATACCTGCTATCCTTTTCCAATAAGAGTAAAACATAGTAGTATTATTCCTCAAATATACCAAATTAATATACGGAATTTAAAATATACCGAAAGCTATATTTAGTATATAGATATACAAACACTTCAATAAATGTAACACATTGCGGTATTATTACAATATAATATAATATAATAATATATATAATTATTAAATTAAAATATAACAAATATACCTATCCCTAAAAAATACTGAATTATACCGAAAGTTATATTTGGTATATCGAAATACTTATACATTAATAAAATCAAAAGATTGAGGTATATTATTCTTAAAATATACCAAATTAATATACCGAAAAAATACTTCAATATACCTAAATCCATATAGGGTGTATTAATAAACGAGTTCTTCAAAAAAAAAAACAAATCATTCTTAAAATATACCAAAATAATATACCAAAACATACTGAATACTAATATTTCAAAAAAGGCAAAAAATTGCGGTATTATTTTTAAAATATATCGAATCAATAATACTTGAAAAAATTCAAAACATTGTGATATTATTCGTAAAATATACCTAAATAATATTGCGAAAAAATACTGTAATATGTAGAAAGCTGTATATGTCGATATACTAATACATTCAAAATTTAACATTGAGTAAACATTTTTCCAGATGGTTAAATAATAACAATTTCTCAAATAACTTTTACGCAGAGTCTAACAGACTGTCAGGAGTATGATATATGTATATTCTTTATAGGATTGGAGAAAACTCCTTCACAAATTTATAATACCTTTCTACCTGTTGGGTAACGGGTATAAAAAGGAAATATTTGAGTGTGTGAGTGCTTGCTATTATTTTCAAATTCAACAAAAACATTTTTAATTGTTATGGTCTGGGCCATTGACGGTTTTCCGACTGTGCGAGTATGTTTTCCCGCAATGCTTTTCATTCGTACGAAAATTCCACAAACATTAATACGATTCCTAGTATTTTAAGTATTTTTAGCGCCACACAAACATTCTCTTTCCCCTCCCCACCCCTCGCTTTATCTCTCCCCTCTTTGAGCACTTTGTGCCAAGCCCTGCGCAGCAAATTGATTGGTTATAACATAAGAGGCAACCCCCAAAATTTCTCTGGTAATTTGCAACTTGCCAAATATTATTAAAGGTCATCATCGAGCAAGACGGATTAAACACATAAACGCACCTTAACAACACATCCATCCATCTATCTATCCATGTGTTGCTTGCCCACTCTGCCCCCGACCAGCCCCCTAAATCAATCATGTGGAAACAGACAAAAAACAAACCATTAAAAACGAGACGTTTTTATACAATTCAATTTCCTATTGCCGCATTTCCTTTTTGCTCATCGCTTATGTGCAATAAAATTGTATATTTTACTACTTTCCAAATTTATTTTTTTAAATGTTTGTGTTTGTAAATAATGCTAAAGTACTAAATAATATTTAATTAGATTAGTATTTGTTTCGAGCGTGCGCAAAACATGTTTAAAAATTACACAATTTTCGTTATGAAGAGTACTTTTGTAATTTGTGATTCTCTAATGCTTTGTAACTAATACTAAAATTTTTAAATAACATTTTATTCAATTAGTAAATCGTTTTACCAATTACATAGTTTTTATAATTTTTAAATTTAAAAAACTATTTTTTTAATATTTGTTCTTCTTAGATGTAAATAATACGTAATTAGATCATAGCAGAAAGGTTGAAAATGTACAAATTTTTATTTAGAATGGATGTACCTATAAATTACAAACTATTTATAATTATGAATACGAAAACTGCTTCAAAATCTGCAAATGTTGAAAGTTGCTCTCATTAAAAACGCAAAAATCCAAATTATGTGTAATTATCGAAATAAAAACATGTTCTAAAGTGAACATGTTTACATTGGAAAGGCCCATAAATTACATATTTTTCATTATCGATACGAAAACTACTTTAAAATCTGAATGTGTTGAAATCGGCCCTCATTAAATACTCTTAAAAATTAAATATTTGTAATTTGCTTTCATAAAAACTTGTTCTAAAGTAAAAGTTTCTGCTTTATTCTATATAACATACATTTATAAAAATATGATGAAATTATAAACTGTAGATGAAATTAAATTATATTTTTGTGAAATGAAAACAAGCTAGTCTATTCTATTTTCATTGGATAAGCCTATAAATTACATTCCTGGTATTGTATTAATACGAAAACTAATTTTAAATCAAAAAATTTTCCAAATTTATCTTTAAAAACGCATAAAAATAACATATTTATAAACTTTTTCTAAAACTAAAACCATTTTGTTTTAGATGAGATGTAGTACAAAATTCTTTTCACAAGTAAGATAAGTAAATTAAAATAGGTTTAAAATGTGATATGAAAACTTTGCTTAAAAATGAGAAATATAAAAAGTTAAATATAAACTTGCATTTTCAGAGCATGTTTATCATCTTATTTTGATCATCTCAATTTACAAATATATCTTAAATCTTGTTATAAGTTATGAAAATTTTAATCCTTAGAAAAACCAGTATAGCAACTATATTGCAATCCATGTGTCACTTTGTTAGCTACTTGGCAATAAAAAAAACTTTGATATCATAGAGGGTAAAGTATAAGTTAATTACCTCAGTAGTTGGCAATAAATACAACTTTGATACACATTAGATATGGCAGAGGACTTTAGACATAACATGTAAAAGAATTGCGAACCTTATTATTCCCCAGTGTTCGATAGTGAAAGTGAACAAAACAGCGAAAAGGGAAATGAAAAGGGAAAGAGAGTCTGATGTCTATGTGCATTTAGCTAATTAAAATGTAATTTCATTACGCTTATCAAGAACTGCACCTGCGTGATAAACAGCAGTTGCTTGCAGCTAAATTATGATTATAGCTAATCCGGATAATACGAAAAAAAGCGTTGAATAATAATATTCAGTACTCAAAGTGTTATCATATCGAATGTGATCCTGATGTAGTTTTGTTTGCCAAAACAACACGACGTGTCGTTTGACGCCAGAGTTGGTTTCTTTTTTTTATATATATATATGAATAAATCGTGCGAATCGTACGAATAATATTCATTGCCATGTCGACTGCTTCAGGGCGGGGGGTGAAATTAAATAAACAAATGTAGGAAAAACTGAAAGCTGAAGGCAAACAATAAACAATATAAGAAAACATATGAACAATCGCCGGGCCAAATGTGCAAATGTGTAAACAAATGTGCATAGCAAAGACTTGAAAGTGTTCCCAAAACAGGTGAAAAACAAACGTGTGGGGAAACAGAGGGAGAGAGAGATAAAGTAGTATGAGAGTGGGAATGGAAATGCGGGAAATGATATGTTAGCATTGCCAAGGTCGTTTTACCACCCACCAACTTAGTTTGTTAGCCATTTGAGGTGACTCAAAAGTGCAACAAGTGATTCCAGTTGGAAAAACAGTTTGAAAGACAGCCGCACTTAACGGTATTTGTCATGCAGTTAACTTTATCACAGCTGCCTAGAAATTCCCAACTGAGTCAGTAAACAAATGCACTCTCTATCGTATCTATGCCAAAATCTGACATTTGAGTGCCATATCAGCCACAATTAATTAGTGTTTATGGGTCATAAAAATTAAATATAGATTGAATAGCCAATTAAGTGAAATTAAATGTCACACCCGGTGAGGGATTATGAGGGATTATCAGACGATGAGTCCAGAACTGAATTTATTTTAAATGAGGTTCACTTTTATTGGATTAGTTACTATAAATAGTGCAGTTATTAAAAACTTAATAAAAACGAAACGAGAATTGAATATTTTTTAAATTAGCTAAATTTTATTAGATTATTTACTTTAAACAATCTCAGTTCCTAAAAAAATAATAAGAACTAATCCCTCAACGGAACGAGAATTGAATATTTTTTGAATTAGCTAAATTTTATTAAATTATTTACTGAAAGCAATTTCAGTTTCTAAAACCTAATAAGAACTAATTAATCAACAGATTGAGAAATAAAATTATTGGTTGAAATATAAATTATCTTTAAATTAGCAGAATTTTATTAGATTCCTTACTCAGTTCCTAAAGTCTTATTTAAAACTCATTCCTCAACGAAATGGGAAAAGAAATTATTATTTTGAAAATCAATTCTTTTTTAATCTCTTTAATCTAATCTCTCTACAGAATGAGAAATAAAATTATTGTTTGAGATATGATTTTTCTTTAAATTACCTGAATTTTATTCGATTATTTACATCGCAGTTCCCAAAAACTTAATGAGAAATAAAATTCAGCAAAATATATGACAACATTTTAAACAGAATTCACTTGAGAAATATTTTGGGGAAATACGGAAATTTTAAACTGAATTGCTTGTGGAATTGTTGTTGTTATTTCAAAAGATTAATCTTACATCTTTAAATAAACTAAACATTTCAATTGAAAACACAGAAATACTAAAAATAGTTACACTTGCAGCACAATTTCAATGAATTTCCCAATTTATTTATGAGAACGAAACAAGACTGTTCCAATTATTTACAGCAATTTAAGTAGATGGCTTTGCATTTGTACAGAAAATACTCTGTGTTGCCATTGAAAAATTAGAAATTAATTACCCCACATACAAAATATTATAAATAAATTCCCAAAAACTTTTGTGTCTTAGAAACATGATTTAAAAATAGCTATATACATTTTTAAAGTATAAACTCGATCAATCAATGGCTTTCAACAGATTCCAAAAATAACGGCACTTAACTTAAAAAGCGATTAAACTAAATCTCAAATGTATTTCGAATCTGATACACAACGCAAACAATTAATAATATAAATATATAATAATTAATAATATAAATATATAACAAATATATATGTAAAATATATTTATAATTGTAAACTCGTGCACTTAATTGCTGTTAAAAAAAGTCTAAAAATGAAGGGATTAAACTGAAGCTAAAATATTTGGAGTCTGGCAAACATGTGTTATCAATTATCAAGTAAAATTTTGTATAATATATAGTGTAGAAAATATATACATTTCAATATTGGAAATTTTTTAATGATTTGAAGAATATTCAAGAAATAAAAGCACTTAGAAGAGGATTTGAAAGGGGATTAAACCGAAGTTAAAATATTTGGTATCTGGCAAACACATGTTATGAATTATAATTACATATGTTATATAAAAGATATACATTTTGAAATTTATCATTTAAGCAATTAATAGATTAAAGAACATTCCAAAAATGAAAGCTCTCAGAAGGAGATTAGAAAGGGTTTAAACTGAAGCTAAAATATTTCGAATCTGGTACCCATTATTAAATAGTAAAGTTGAGCAATTAATTGTCTTTAGAAAATTGAAAAAAATAAAAGCACTTCGAAATGGGATTAAACTGAATATATTTGGAATCTGGCAAACATATATCATCAAGTATTATTGTTGATGTTATATTTAAAATATTTATATTTTAAAATCGTAAATTCATGCAATTAAAAGTTTAAAGAAGATTCCAAAAATAAAAGCATTTAGAAGGGGATTAAAAAGGGTTTAAACTGAAGCTAAAATCTTTCGAGTCTGCCACACATGTGCTATCAATTAGAATTATATATGCATGTTTATATATAACATAACATAGTATAGAAAATCGACGCCCACTCGAATGGCATCTGCACTATTTAGACTGCGTCGTCGTCTATAAATATTAGCTATAGTACTTCAACAAAGCGTTATCTTCTCTTCCATTTGCACTTACCAACTTGCAGGCTATATGTGTCGATCTATATAGTATATATACACTATATATATGTAGAATATTTGCTTCAATCAAGTTGTTTGTTCCTGTCTCGACGACTTCTCCGTAGTAAATCTTTTGTCACTTTGCAAGCTGAAAACCTTCTATTTGAATAGGTTTTGTGTATAGTATAGAATATGGTATGTATATTCGAGCACCTCTATAGCTGGGTATCTACATAAACATATTAACACACATATAACATATATAGCTAATCACATTAACCCCTCCAGTGTTCAGTATGCAAGTCAGCCTCAACAGTTGAACGCATTGATTCGCGGTTCTTTTTAAAGTAATTCTGCTGACTTGGGGTTTTTTTTTATTTTATTTTTGTTTAAACACTTCGCAAACTTGATATTCGCTGTTGACGATGTCGATGTTATTGGAGTTGTTGTTGGTGCTGTTGTTGTGGACGTTGATAAACATCGGATGACAAGTACCCGTGAATGTTGTCACAAATATGATTTTTTTTTTGCAAACTCTCTTGTAAGTTAACTCACTTGAACAAAACTGGAACTGGTCAACAGAGCGTTTAATTACACAATGCACAACTTTATGGGGTTGTTCACAATGACCAATATTTCGAAAAGATCAACAAAAATACACAAAACATTTCGTATTGTGGTTTACAGGGAATTCCCGTGCAGCAGCGTTTACACTGAGTCCGAGTCCGAGTCTAGTTTGCGTGTTGGGCGACGTTCGTTTCAACCGGTTAGATTATCATAGCAATTAAGAAAGCAAAAACTGATTTGAATTCATTAATGAATTATCATCAACTCCATTGCTGCTAATATCCCACACGTTGTTTCTTTCTTTCTCAATTCCGCGACGCTGCCGCAACGCGCGACGAACTCAAACGAACTGACTGAACACCACACAAATGGGAGATAAACTTCCGTGCTCTGCGTATGTGTGTGGGGATATGATACAGCGAGCGCTGTTAAGTGCTGTCGAATGTTAATGCTGACACGCTGTTAATAAAGCTTCTCCTGCTATGTACATAGTTGTGGGTGCACGCAAGCGTAGTGCAGGCGCCAGAGCTGTTAACACTGCACTGTTAATTATGCGACTGTTAAATCAAGGGATGTAACTCTGTCATGGGAGATGGGAGATAAACTTCCGCGCTTTGTGTTTGTGTGTGGGGATATGTTACAGCGAGCGCTGTTAAGTGCTGTCGAATGTTAATGCTGACACGCTGTTAATAAAGCTTCTCCTGCTATGTACATAGTTGTGGGTGCACGCAAGCGTAGTGCAGGCGTCAGCGCTGTTAACAACTGTGAGCGCACTGTTAAAAGTTACCCCAACTAAGTACTCTGCTAATTATGCGTCTGTTAAATCAAGCAATGTAACTCAGTCATTGAAGGTGTTGATCGAATTGGTTGCGAATTCCGCTCTGTTAACAGACTCGTGCTTCACTGTTAAAATTCCTTCATCATATTGTGTAGGTGGCGAAACAAAAGCCACATGGCAATTGATAGACGATCGCCAGCAGTTTGCCAGCAGTTGAAATGTAAACAAACAGACAAGTGGATCGTGAATGGATGCTTTAAATGGTCAAAGAAACAAAAAACAAAGACCTGCCGATTTGCTCTCAAACAAAACGGTTTGCCCTCTGGCAAAAACTGTTTCAAGCTGTGATTCAAAGTGTTTTGAATATGTTTATTAATCAATTTAATTGCCACCGCTTGCAATTCAATTAGCCAGCAGACTACTGACCGAAAGCTCAACCAATAACAAACAAATTTGCGCATAGAGATAAAAATCAACACGTAATAATTAAGCTTTTCTTGTGAGCTGCGTTAAGCTCGGCATTAACTGTAATTCTGTGTAGCTTTGATGCGCTCTCAGAGAAATTCTCATGGTGTTATTAATTGCACTTGGCATCTTGATTGAATCACTCACAATTATCAGTTTTACACTTTTTCTTAATAAACAGAAATATTTATTCATTTTTTTTTTTATAGCTACTGAGAATTTCAAAGCAATTGTCTACAATTTTTGTAGTAATTTTCTATTTATTAATCAAGTTGGACTTACACAAAAGCTTTTGTAATTGTTTTGATCTACACATTCTTTGTATTCTTTGTATTCTCTGTTTACGATTGTTTTATTTACAGTTATGAAAGTCCAATTTAAATGAAAGAATCAGCGGAAACAAATTGCTTTAAAATGGGGATATTCGAGTGTTTTGCTGTCCAATGTCACGTATTATATTTAAAAAATAAATGTAGCTAATATATTACAGTTTTGCCTTGTGTCCCATTGGAGTACGTGTTCAAAGTCAGCGCTGACAAATGGCAATCATCATTATGATATAATAGGTTAATTCGATAATTTAATTTTTGGATCGATCCAAAAAATTAAAAATTATGAATTATGAAAACCGATAAGTGCAGATTTGTCCTACAAAGAAACAAAAACAATTCAATTGCCAATTAATTTGATTTGTTTTTTGTTGATGTCTGATTTGAAAGCAGTTAAAGTGCGCAGTATTGTATTAATAATAAGCCCCATGAGACGTGCCCCGCCCGATTTGTTTTTACCCTTCCCGTCCCGTCGGATAAATGTTTTGGGTAGGGGAAACTTATTCCATGGTATTCCCGAATTATATTCAACTTGGTTGAAGGCGAGAGTTTACAATATAAAACTGGTTTTTCGCTTAACATTGAGCTTCAAGTGCCGGTAACTACACACAACGATTCAGCATATTGTCAAAAGATTCAGAGATTCGGTAATACGTATATTCACTGCAAAAACAAACTAAAAAATAAACACGAAACAACAACAGCAACAACAACAACAACAACACGCATACAACAGACAATGTTGTGGGCAGCTGTTGCTCTCTTTGCGAACCATAAAAATCACATTTTAATTGCCAGGCCAGAGACAAGGCAAATGCAAAGCGAAGCGAGGCGAGGCGAAGAGAGAAGAGAGCAGAGTCTACGCATCCAAGGCTCTGACTCTGATCATTGAACAACGGATGCCACAGAGGCCTGGACTGGCCTTGTAATCAAATTCCCGACTAGCAAACAGATGTCGAAACACGCTCTTCAAGGGCCGAAGTTCACAGTTCACACACAGCAAATATTTATGCCTTCAGCGTTGATTATACACTCACTTTACTATTATTTCGGTGTTTATCTTTTACATTCAACTTGCACTTTTAAACCTAACGTTTTTTTACTTAATTAGTTTTCCGTTTTTCCGTTGCTTGTTTGCTTAACCGCTACCGAACTTCTGAACCGACGAATTCATTGCGCCATCGACAAAGTGAGCCACAGTCAACCACTGTTAACTAACAGAAGCGAACTTCAGAGCTTTCGTACAACGCCAGCCTAAAAGTATGCAGCACAAATTTCAAATGTGCGTAGGAAGTAGTCTGTGCTATAAAGGTTGATGCTTAACATACGAATTTTTCAACTTTGACATATTTATTTATTTAAGTGAGTCAAGCAAACTGATTCTATCGAATTCATTAAAAGCTGGATTCAATTTAATGTATTCTTTTCTTAAGCTCATAAAATGCATAATTCTAATTTAAATGGTTATGACAAAATTTGAGTTAATAAAAACAAAATTTTTTCGATTTAAATGATTACGTATAGTACGGTTAATTTATAGAATTTCTTTTTCATTTATATTATATTATTGACTCATCTATATACGTATAAATGTTCTGCATATTTTAACACCGTCATAAACAAAAGCAAATTTTGTGCCCACCTTGCCTAATGCAAATTTTAAAGAAAACAAACAAACTCTTGTTGCTGTGGCTAAAATGTGGCTAAATTCACCTGATTATGACACAAGTCCTTAGTGATAGACAAACATATTATTAATAGGCTCATCCTCACTATATTATTATTTCATTACATAATTAGGTCTAGGCTAGAACTAATGAATACTTAGGATTCCTAAAAATATCCTAGCTGATGCATAAATAAATAATGATATGTTAAAAGCTTAATTTAATAGTTAAGGTAAGACTACTCGTAACTTAATGGATGGAATTTGAATCTAACTGGTAATGCTCATTTAAAAATAGTACAAGGTTTTAATTAAAGCAGCATTTATTAATTAAAAAAAAAAATTCATTCATTAAACTGTTTCAGTTGATTAGCATAATCTGTATTAGGATTAAGACGCAAAAAAACAATCAGGCAATACAAAAGTAAATGCAAATGCAAATGACAATTGTACATTTAAAATTCCTTTATTCAAAGTCTTTTACTAAGAAAATGATGTCATTTAGATATAAAAATCAAATAACCAAAATTATTACTGTATTTGGCATTGTTTCTAAATCAGTTGTTGTTCAACTTTTTTGTAGTTCTGGTAACAATATTTTTGTGTAGAAGTCTTTAATTGGTTTCAGGATTTATGCAGCGGCTCCTCAAGTCAAATGAAGTCACTTTTTTTGTATTAATATTCAATTTGGAGCTGAATATTTTGTTTGGTATTGAATTGAAACTTTTTGGTTTTAATTTGCGTATATAGCCAAGTTGTTTTTACGTTTTTCTTGGCTATTTGATTCAAAATTAAAGACTTTTTATATCAACTTGAGTTAAGGTTAGAATTTTGAGATACCTTTTAGGGATGAGTATTATCAAAATACAAAGTGTAGCTTTCTAGCTACAATAATTTGTATACATATGATACATATGTATATAAGAACTAAGATTTAAAATACTCCAAACTTTGCAAGTGGAGCTGCGGCTTGGTCAGCAGGCTCAACTTGGGTTGTATTATCGAATTCAGCTAAGGTTGGATTACCGAATTCAGCTAAAGTTGCGTTGTCAACTCCAGCAAAAGTTGGATTGTCGAATGCAGCTAAATTTGTGTTAATTTCAGTTGTAGTTGGATTGTTGGCCTTAGTAATAGTTGTGTCAATTACTTGTGGTTGAACGCATTTCTTTTCACACGATGCCAAGGAGCAGTAGCGATTTTTGTTGCCTCCACAGCCGTGATAGGACATTCTCCTACAGGATCGTGTCCTGTTGCTGTAATACAACATATGATCATTGGCTATTCTGTGACAGTGGTTGGCCCGCCTAGTGCCAGAGTCCCTGCCACCAACACAGTTTCGTTCAGCTATAAAAATATTCAATAATAATTTCAGAGCTATTTTTCCATTTCAATTACTCACACGGCCGAACTCGTCCACGACAAAACTGCGCCTCATTGTGGATCAACATGAGCGCCAGGCAAGCCACCAATAATATTAATTTCATTTTTAATGCATTCCAAATGGATCTTATAGTCGACAATTTGATAAACATAACTAAAAGCAGTTCACTCACGATGCTCAGTTATAATTTACATTAATATAAGCTTTCAGCTTATATCTTTAAATAAAACATATTGTTATTTATTTATTATTTCGCCTTTTCGGTTGTTAACTTGTTTGTTTAACCGCTACGCAACTTCTAAACGATCAAATTTGATGGACCAGCTGCTAAGCGAGCCACAAGCAACCGCTGTTAATTAACAGAGGCGAAGTTAACAGCATTTGAACAGCAGCAGCCTAAAAGTATGCAGTAGAAATTTACAATGTTACAACCAAATGTGCGTAGAAACTAATCTACTATTGCACATATTGTAAGTGTAGTACACTTAGTGTACTTAACTTTGAATAAATAATATAAACTATTTCAAAGAATTTCTATTATTTGTAATAATAACTTTTCAACATTAACTTATTTTTCATTAAATTTGTGGAGTGTTCTGATTTAAGTAATATTATTGTGTCACTGCTTCAACTGCATTTATAAATTTGTCATTTTCGTAATGAAAAGTAGCATTCAAAATTATGCTGCACAAATAAACTTTATATTGTTTTCTTTTAATTAAGCAAAATTAATGGATTTTTATATCCATACACATTAAAGTATACGTATTACGCACTTTTTAGCACAATCATATGAAGTGCAAAAGCGATTATTATTGCCACCACATCCTTTGAATTTGAAAGCTTTGCAGCCTAGACGGGTCTTATCGTAATACCACATTAGTTTTTTGGCTTTTCCCAGCACACCAACTCAATTGATTATGACCCTCATCCTTAGTTTCATTACAGCTTGGTCTGACTTTAATTGAAATATGTTTTAATTCAATTATGAAAAATCTTTAATGACTTACGAGCACGTCCCAAACAATTGGTGGCCTGACTGTTGACCAGGAAAATTGCTAGGCTAACCAAGAATAGAAGAAATTTCATTTCGAAAAAACCAACTTAAACTGAGTTCAAATTGTGATTTGTCAGCATTTATATTGAAATTTGTTGAGGTAAATTTAATAATGTTTTTCAACAGCTGTTCCTAAATGAAACAATTTTTCAATGAAGCTTTATTTCATGTGAGAAAAACACTCTACATTTATTGTTAGTTATTAGTTATAATATTTCATTCATTCATTATTATAATCCATTTCATCTTCATCTGCATTATAATTGCGTTGGCACAATAATTTGCAATCAAACAAGCTGCAAAATCGATTTCTGTTGCCGCCACAGCCAAGATATTTCATTTTGTTGCAGTTTCCACTGGCAAAATAATACATTTCGGGATTTGCATTTCGAGAACAGCCTTCCACATCAGCGTGTCCAATATCTTTGTGCTCGTTACAAGTGAATTCCTCTAGATATTAAGTATTTCAGTAAAGATTAGTTAAAGTTCGAGAGTTTATAAAATTTTACCAACCTTGGCCTCCATCACAATGAATAAAGTGTTGAGTGTAAGCTCTGGAAAAGAGCATTAGAAATACCAGAAACTGCATTTAGAATAAACTTTGCTATGCTGTTCAGTTGAAAGTTGAAACTAAGGCGCTACTTTAAATATATTTGCTTATATAGCGGCACTGCAAACGAAAAAATAGAGTTCATTGATTAAACGACAGATGTTCGTAGCAATAAATTACAGTAGAACCTCGCAAAAATGGCTAAAAAAAAAAGCAAAAAATTGCATATATATAAATTAAATTAAATTAAATTATGAATTGCAAAAAATTGATAACAAATTCATTAAAACGAAACAAAATTACTCATTAAAGCAGTTTAAGCATTACTAGCGCCATCTATCATGCGGTAGTAGTAAACTTCATGTATCAGCGGCTGTACATTGAAATTTGTGAATTGGGTGCCAGGTTGAATTGTTTACGAACACCTGTCGAGTATTTGTTATTTATTTAACGACTTTTATCATTATCAGCTTGCTATATAAACAACCTTTTATCTAGAGCAGCGTCAGAAAATTAAATTTGCAATGAACTGCAGTTTAGTCTGGATTTTCTTAATACTTCGTGCAGTTCATAGTCAAGCGCAGGGTGAATGCCTTGGTACTGTTAGTCCCGGTAAGCAATCGAATCGAAAACCAAGCCACCTTGTCTTTTAACAATCTTTCTTCAGCTGATCCGAAATGTTTTCCGGATAGAGATATAGGACATACTAAAAGATCATACTGCAGCAGGAATGCCAATAATGTCATGTGGTATTACGATTCGTCTAGCGGATCCTGCAGAGCATTCGCCTATAAAGGCTGTGGTGGCAATAAGAATCGTTTCTGTACTTGGGAGGATTGTGTAAAAGAATGCAAAGGATTTGACAAAGCTTAAACTAAGTATTTCACTTCGTAAATTACATTTCTTTCCATATTGTTGCATTATTAAAACATTATGAAAGAATTTCAAAATAGTTAACACCATTAAAAGTTCTTACAAACGCATATCCCCAAATTAAATTTCTGAATTTGTAGTCAAATTTTTTTAGTTCAACCAATAATTGTGTCATGAAAACATATCATTAAAGGCTCGTCCAAAGACATACTATACTATTATTCAATTAAGTCATTAGACCCAGCCTAACACAATTGAATACGTTAAAGTTACATAAGAGCCCAAAATTATTTCAAACTAACTCATAATTAAATTAAGTTGTACTAATAACTTAATTTATGGTATAGTTTGTATAAGGACTGCACGTAACCTAATCGCTGGTAATGAAAATACATAATTTATTTTCTTATATTTAAAATTAATTTTGGAAACGAATTCACTGAATTTACTCAATATTCATTGTCTAGACACAATCAACATTAAATGCATTTGTACTAATATTCGAAATTAAAATTAGAACAAGTAAGAAAGCTTCAGGTACATATTGGGAATAAAAGCAAAACAGTGAGGTATTAATTTAAAAATATACCAATTTTATATTCAGCAAAATACTAAAAAAATATACCAACTATTTGGTGTATTGATATACCACTACATTAAAAATATACCATAGAGTGCAAAATACACCAGATTGTCAGCCAAAACGAACAACTAAATAACTTCTACAATTTTTATCTGATCGCTACTAAATTTTAAAGATTCATAAATACTATAGTTATTCTTGTATGTACTAAAAATTCAATTTATATCGATAACAAGTGCTGTCGAATAAAAATGATATCTGCATCTCTTATAGTCTCTGAGATTCAGTGTTTCAAACGGACAGACGGACAGACACTCATACGGATGGCTATATCGTCTCTATATATATATTCCTTAAAGGGTCGGATATGCTACCACAAAAAGTTATAATATATGTACTTCCAAGCTATGGGCAGCGGGTAAGTATTTTAAATGATTGCAAGTACAAAAAGGTTAAATATAAAAGGAAATCAAAATGAATTCAATCAATCAGATTAGTGTATTATATATTTTTGAAGGCAAGTATTTAATCAGCAGCTGGAGCAGGAGTTGGGTCAGCAGGAGCAGCTGTAGTTGGATTGCTGGGTTGAGGTGTGATTGGGTCAACGGGTCCTGGACGAACACATTTCCTTTCACAGGACTCCAAGGAGCAGTAGCGATTCTTGTTGCCCCCACAGCCGCGATAGGACATTCTCCTACAGGATCGCGTCCTTCGGCTGAAGTACCACATTTCATCATTGGAATTTCTGTGACAGTTGTCGCCTCGCCTAGTGCCAGAGTCTCTGCCGCCAAGACAGTTGCGTTCAGCTATAAAAACGAATAGAATTTATAGAATGTAAATGATAATTTCAATGTTGTTTTTTCTATTTTAATTGCTCACCTCGGGGAACTCGTCCTCGACAGCGCTGCGCCTCATTATTGACCACCAAGAGGGCGAAGCAAGCGAACAATAAAATCAATTTCATGTTTACAAAAGAACACTTTAAACGAACTGAATGATTTTAATGGAAATTAATTGTGCTTATATACGAAAATCTGATAAAAAGTATCAAGTTATTAAACAGCTGTTGGTGAAACGTGCTTAATATGATAAAAGCAACACGCTGAATAAATCAATTAAATACTGATTGGACCATTGTATTCCATATAAATAAAGCAAGTCTTAATAGGTTTACTTTAGTGTTTTTGTTACTTACGTGGTCAGATATGTTATTCTAAATATACAAATAGAAAATGTCAACAACTTTTACAAAACTTTCATTTTATTTATATTTTAAATTATTCACATATTTAAAAAATTATAAAATCGGCGGAAAGTGATCGACTGTTACATCATCTGCGCTTAACCATAAGTAGATATATAAATTAGATGGATCTGATTATGGCATATACATTATAAAAAGCATGTGATTTAATTCTACATGGATGCAAATAGTCTATGAACATTCTGTTCGTCTTATAATCTTAAGATTGTGTCAATTGTAAAACAGAATAATAGTATTTCATTTAATTTTATTTTCGCAGCTCTCTCTAGACAAATAAAAATAAAGAAATACCATTAGAAAGCAAGGAATCACAAATTGTTAATGGCTTTCTTTTAATGCATTTGAATGCTTGCTTTGATACAACATAAAAAAGTATTATTAATATTAATTACTTATTACAGCATTAATTATCTCCGAGATTAGCAATTGAGAATGTTTTCGGTTTCCCTGAAAAGTATTAACATGCACTGTGCTACAATTCAAATATTAGTATGATTAACTTGATTAGCTGCTGGTTCGATCACTGTTTCGAATTCATAATTCAGCTTATTAAATGCATTTAAATTTCGGGAAAGAACTTAAAGAGATTGACAATTCCTCATGCATAATTTATGTCAATATATTCGGACCAATTTTCTTGGAATCGCCATTTCTATCTTGCAACGCGATTCCTTCTTCGGAAGCATAATCATCATTTGTTGATTGAATTCCACGACACCTATTAACAAAAGTATTTAGTATTTAATTTATGCAATATTAAACATTTTAAAATATTTACCGATTCCAGATAAGTTTCAACACACTTCGCTTGAGGACAAAGAGAATAAAGATTATGATTCCCTGGGCGCAATTGATGTAGTCAAAGAACGAGAAGAATGCGTTCGATGCATGATTGGTCGACAAATATGAGAAAATTTCAAAGAACCACACAATTCCCATGAGGACGAACAGACGTACGAACATGCCAAACCTGTACGGTGATAATAATAATAAAAATGATCCATCTTTAATCGTCTCAAGTGTGTAGAATATCTTACGTTTGTTTATTTAAATAGACGTGTTTCGCACGATCCTCGGGTAACGTTTGGCCTATCAATTCCTTCTTCAATTGCACAATACGAATGGCCTGAAAAAAATGTATCGAAAGGTGGGTCACATTTATCGATAGTATCAACAAAGAATAATCGAAATAATAGTCTAATTGATAGATGTCATCAATTTTACTAACAACAAAGAATAACCGAAAAAAGAGTTTAATTTAGCGATTGAATCGATTTGAATATCAACAAAGAATTATCGAAATAATAGTATAATTTATCGATGTTATCGATTTTACTATCATTTTATATCATCACTGATATAAACAAACTATTTAAATGAATCTATCTGCTCGCTTCGTTTTTGTTTTAAGAACTTCAAGACTTACCGTCAGTGTAAACATGATTAAGTTAAAGATGAGCTGCAGGGTAATGATTCCAAAGTAGTATATCATCGCAGACCAGCCATCAACTGTCATCAATATACAATTTTTTATAGATTTGCGTAAGAAACGTTTTCGTTCAGTTAATTTACTTACCGTTAACCCAACAAGAGTAGAGTGCAACTCCTGGTAGAACAGCCAAATATCTGTTGTCTTCTGTACTTAAAACGCCATCCAGTATCATTATGATTAGGGTTAGAAGCGCTGCAACTCCCCAGGCATACTTATTGTATTTGCAAAACTGCAACTTCACAGCGTTGCGTTGAACATTGTAATTGTTGCCCTTGAAGCTGGCCCATAAATCATAGCTGATGATTGTTAACCAGTTGAATCCCGCCATAACAGCGAAGTATCCAAAATAACCTAGACAAGAATGCGATTTAAATTTAAAGTAATTTTTTAACGGAAAATATCAATTCAACATACCATTCAATTGACAGATTTGTAACATAAGCGACCTGAGATGCTTTTCGAGCAACAGCCCAGCGAATGCCACACTGATGCAAATCATATAATTTACGAAACACAATCCATGCAGATTTCGAAGTTTATCAAAGAAAAGATAAACACAAATAGTCAATACCAAAAAGATGATCGAAAGAAACCGAACTGAAAGTAGAGATACAAATTATTCATATATTCTAGAAGAATATTTACTTCCTTCGCTTACGTAGATTATAAATCAGTTCACTTGGCTGCTTGTCGAAGCAATTATGCGGGACCAGGGTTAAAATCGTACCATTTGTGAGAGGATTGAAAATTTGATGAGGTTGCAGACAATAATCCTGCTTGCTGAGACTAACCAAACCATAGTGCCTCAATAGAGTTCCATTCTATGAACAATATTTAAATGTTATATTTGTATTAAATTGTATATTCAATAGAGATTACCTCAAACAATGTCCAGCCTGCGTTGGCTTCATTCAAAGCATCCAGATGAAAGTGAGCACTGCAGGGGACTGGCAAATCATGCTGAACTATGAACTCATTAAGTACATGTCTTCTGACCACTGTGCCATTGTTTAGCGTTATGTTCACCATGGGATCGTATTGCAACTCTTCTGTAATATCTTCGCTGCACTTACGTTCATCATCCACGAGCAGAGCATTCTTCTGGCAACAGAATCTTATGCAGGTGCCCAAGTGACAGGCACATCCACGTAGATGTTTTTCTACTTCCTCTCTGTCTCCACCCTGAAGAATCTCGTAATCATATTCCCCAGTTTGTTCTGGGGGAATAATGATGTTCTCATATTGATACGATCCATTTGCCAGCTTTTGGCTTGACAATAATTTTACTGTATCAAAATAATCGCATCCTGGAATGTCAGCCTTAATACTGTTGATAAGGAGCACTATCAATACAAGTCCTTTATATTTGTGCATGTTTAATGCATGAGGAGCACCTGAAAATATGCACGAAAATATAAATTGGCTTAGTAATTCAGCTTAGTATCAGTTCTTGTTACATACTAGTATAAATACAAGGCTCATCAGGGAAGCGATGCAGTTTAGGTTTTCCTTTAGTAATGTGTCTTCAATATGAATTATTGTGAAAAAACTTTAGTAATGAGTGTTTTAACACACTCGCCAATGCCGGTGGTGGTTATGGGTGTGTGTATCTGGTAAGGCAGAAACACTCGGTAGGAAATTATGAGAGGACAGGCACGCACATATGTACATCCATACGTAACATATGTATGTATGTAAGTTGAGATGACAGAAATGCCGACGGCATTTGCTCATGCGTGATCAAGAACTATTTATTTCTATACAATTTAAATTATACAACAAAACACTCGAGTGTCTGTGAAAATACTCAGATGTATGATCAAAAACCAGGGTGTCTAAGGAAAACCAAGGGTGTTTTTCAGAATTTTAACAGATACTCATAAACACAAGCCATTTCGTCATGAGTGCAATAATGATCGGCTGTACGAAGCACAACCACCCAAAATGCACGAGTGTCTACATGCCGAGTGTCTAAAATGAGATAAGCCCAAGCCGCTATCATGGTACAAATTTATCTGTACACTTTTTGTACACGTTCGCTACGAAGAGCTTAAAGATAATTTTAAGTTTCAATTAAGCGATAAGAATCTCTGCGATTCAGTCGGATTTAAACACCGTCGTGTACGCATCATTTGTTGTTTTTTTCGTTTGTCACCAAGTATTTTACAGAATGTACATTTATTCGTCGAACAGGAAAGGCGACTTACAGTGGCATTCCAAGTAGTATGAAAAATAGTTTTATATTCAACTTAAAAAAGAAAGGAATTTCAATTTATGCGTTATCGACCCAAAAATTCTGGGACGTGTGTGCGCCGAAAAAGTTTTGATTAAACTGAAATTGAAAAAGAAACACAAAACATAAATTCTTTTAAATACGCACATACGCAAAGATAAATACAGTGGATCACAGTTTATTTTAACCACCACCAACCGACAACTTTGAATCAGTATACTGACCAAACTAAAAGAGGTATTAAATTTTTATAAATGCAGGATTTTACTTTAATGTTTTGACTTAAATGATATTCATTCATTTATCCTCTAACGTTTTCTTTACTATATAAAATGATTGAAAAATAAAAAATAAGCGAAAAAAATACCACAGCTTATTTCAACCAGCAACTTTGCAGATGTGCGAAGATCAGTTTCCTAGGAAAATAACAGTTCCTTATTGATCTATTGCTTTGTGTATAGTATTTTCAATGTTTAGAAGTTCGATTTTTGACATTTCAAGCTTTAGATCTTAAGAGATACGCGTATTTTATAAAATGTATATATGAATCACAATTGAGAAGCACATTTGAATGGGTATTTCTGTCCAAAGATTGATGAATTGGTACATCTGAGTTATTCGACGGAGTAAAATGAAAGAATATCGCTAAAATCCTGAGTTTAAATAAATTTAACACATTTTTTCGTTTGGCCAGTAAACTGATTCAAAATTGTCGGTTGGTGGTGGTTGAAATAAGTTGTGATCCACTGTATATAATTCTCCACATGTGTTTGGTGGATACATATGTACATAGATTCAATCTATAAAATTCAATCAAAAGCCACGTTCGATATATGTACACATATGCCCATACATATGTACATATGTTCTACATACGTCAATTAAAACATCTCGAATTCATCACCAATTTACCATAAGCATTTGGTGCTCGTAAAATAGTTTCAGTTAATTCTTTTCTAGGAATTCTCAAAATATTCATGAGCAGTAAATGTGTGTATGTATCTATATTTTGGTTGTTGAGAAGTGAGAGCCAATGTCACATCGAAATTGAGAGACACATTGATCCTATAGCAATGCTCTCTAACAAGCGCCCAATTGTGTTTTAGTAGCAGACAACATACAAGATTTCTTCCAGTCACGTCTTGTGTAGACACAAGACGAGAAAAGAATTTATCCTTTCAGTTTGCCGTATACGCGGGAAATTTAAATTTCCCTCGGCTGCGCTGGCAGAATTTGTACTTGACGTTTCTTGTAGAAAATATGTATGTATGTGGTCCAGCTCTTGCAGAAAATCTGTGCTTAGATTCTAGTGCGTAGTTCGGAATATGCAAAATAAAAATACGCTCAAAAATATATGCAGTAAATAAAATGTTTATTGTACTTCAAATTAAATGTATTTAAACTAAAACAATGAGTACTTAAAATTATATATTATCTAAACAGTTTTACTTATAACTAAATAATCTAATAGCTAAAAGAAGAAATTAATTTATTTCGCCGCTTTCTATATTCTTCGCCATGGACAATGCCTTGTAGTTTGTATTTTTATCATCCAACATACATACCTCTTTCGTGGTCCTCAAAATTGTAATTATAAATACAAATACAAATTAATTTTTAATTTAAATTAGATTAGAAAAGTAGTTTAAAAATATTAACAACTTACCTTTTATTGTTTTATAAAAGACGCGCAGGAAAAAATCAACTTTCTTGTACAGCACTCACAAAACAAATGACGCATTATACACAAAATTGTACATGTTGAGAAAAGTAGGCGTTAGAGAAATTACGCATTGCGCTACACCAGCAAGAAGCTTTCTACAAGACAAGTCATCTAGCGATCTTCAGGACTGTCTACCAGTCACGGGCTTTGCATGACACGAAACACAAGAGTTATACTCACTTCTTACTTACATATTTCATTAACACACACAAACAGACAACAGTTTTTTCATTATCTTCTCAGCAGTGTGGTCAGAATTAAGCAAATTAGTTGTTAATCGGAAGTTGACCGAAACGTGCGCAATTATTTTTATTGTCCCCTCGATTAATTACTGTGACGAGAGCCATTCGAGTTTTAGTATTCACAATTAATGGAATAAATTCGACTGATCCATTCTAATTTCAACTGTTTTGGAATATGTGAAATAGTGCGATATTTCGGCAATTTGTTCTTTAAAGGTTTATAACGCGATAATTTATGGTTTATGTTTGATATCTTGCACTAATTTTAAACAATCACAAATAATAATCTCAGCTCAATATGCATTAAACCAACAGAATTCACTGAAGTCTTCACCACAGCAACTTTATAAATGATGAAGAATGAAGTTATTTATATTTTATAAACACACATAATCTACAATTGTGGTGAAGCCGGTATTGTATTTAAACATTCTAAGCAACAACAACGTGATAATTATAATTTCCTTAAGAGAATCGGCTTGTGCTCTATTTCTTCCCTTCTTCTTTGTTTATTTTGTTTCTCTGAGAGAGTTTTTCTGTCACTAGCTCAACAAGCAAATCTTTACACGAAAAACACGAGAACCGCCGATTAAAGGAGGTAAACTTCATTCATAAATTACAATCAGTTGTTAACACTAAATACCATTACAATATATGTATATATATATACCGTAAAACGTAAAAAAAAAACTATAGATAAGCGTCTAGCATATGAGAGCAACAAAATTGAACTAAATTCGAGGTGCTACCCAGACATTCGCCTGACGTAAGCGAAAGAACTCATTACGTGTGTATGTATGTGTGTATATTTCGAATATACTCATCCGCTCTTTTGACGTTCTCTTTATTTTTATACACGCTACCAATAGGGTAGAAATGTTTGGTGACTTTGGAAATGCAGGCAGAAGAAGGCTTCTCCAATCCTATGTTATAAAGTAAATGTATTCTTGATCAGGAAAGGAAAAATAAACGTTCTAGTATTTAGTATAGTTTATATTGAATTTGGAAAGAGTTTCGACTAGAAAGTTAGAACATTTTGTAAGAAATCAAATCAGCAGAGGTTTTGAGAAAAAGTTCAGAAGGAGTGGATAATTTAGCGGACAAAGTGCCGATTTGTCATGATCTGATAGTACAATGGACTGTACGGCAACCTCGGTCATGCCAAGACTGCAAACGTATTTTAACCCATAATTTGTATCTACTGAAATGTCGACTGGTGTAATTAATGCAATTGCGCTACATCCACGATATCAACAAAATTATTAAATGAATCTATCTGAACGCTTCGTTTTTATTTTAAGAACTTCAAGACTTACCGCCAGTGTAAACATGATTAAGTTAAAGATGAACTGAAGGAGAATTAGGAATTGTGTGTGTGTTTTTTTTTTTTTAAATTTTCTCATATTTGTCGACCAATCATCCATCGCACACATTTTTCTCGATCTTTGATTACGTTAATAACAGTCAGGGCATCATAATATTCATTCTCTTTGTCTCCAAGCGCAGTGTGTTGAATTTTATCTGGAATCGGTATTTCACGAATATTAACAATTAAGTATTATATTTGTGATTTAAACTTTCTTTACCCAGTAGTTGTGGAATTCAATCAACAAATGATGAGAATATTTCCGAAGTAGGAATCGCGTTGCAAGATAGAAACGCCGATTCCAAGAAAATTGGTCCGAATATATTGACATAAATTATGCAAGAGGAATTGACAATCTCTTGAAATTCTTTCCCGAAACAAAAATGCATTTGATAAGCTGACGAAGCAGTGATCAATCCGGCATCTAATAAATGAAGTTAATCAAACTAATATATTAATTGTAGCACAGTGCATGTTCCATTCTACCATTCTATAAAGTATATACATATACATATTCTTGATCAGCGTCAACAGCCGAGACGATCTAGCCCAGTCCGCCGTCCGTCTGTCTGTCTGTCCGTCTGGCCATATGAACACTTACATCTTAGAGACAATAAAAGAAGGAGCTATAATTTTGTTTCGACAGCATTTGTTATGTTTGCACGCAAATCAGGTTTGTTTCCAATTTTTACCACGCCCACTTCCGCCCCCGCAAATCAACGAAAATCGAATAACAAGCGTAATTTTAAAACTAGATCTGCGAATTTTGGTATATGGAATAATAACAATAGTAATTGTGATTCCTGAAATTTGGTTGCGATCAGATCAAAAGTTATTAAATTGTCGAAGTTATTAAAGAAATACTTTTGTATGGGCAAAAACACCTACTTACTAGGGATCTTAGTTGCTTTGGCTGACAATATAGTACATTTTGCACTCTATAGTAAATATTAAATGTAGTACCACTTCAATATAACAAATATTCAATTTGACATGTTTTTACTATTTTTTAATATTTTGTGGTGTGTTTTTTTTTAGTGAAACTTTTTCGACGCACACACGTTCCCAGAATTTTCGGGTCGATAACGTTTAATTAAAATTTTTTTTAAGTAAAATATAAAACTACTTTTCACTTGGAATATAACTGTAAGTTGCCTTTCCTGTTCAACGAATAAACGCACATTCTGGTAAATATTTGGCGACAAACGAAAAAATGATGCGCACAAGGCGGATCAGCAAAGCCGACTGAAGCGCAGGAATTAACGAGGATGTAGAAATACATATGTATGCAATATATGAACCATGATAGCGGGTTGGGCTTATCTCTAGTGGGTACTGTGAGTCTTTCTTGCCTTTGCCTTTTCGGGAGTGGAAACGCTCGCTCGATAGCCATTCGAGTTTTAGTCATCAGAATTATTGGAATAAATTCGTCCGATCCATTCTAATTTTAACTGCTTTTGGATATTTGAAATAGTTTAATGTTTCGGCAGTTCGTTGGTGATCTTTAAAGTTTCATATCACCTTAATTTATATATTTGATGGGTTGCACTAATTTTTAACAGTTACATACAATTATCTCAGCTCAATAAACCAACGGAATTCACTTTAGTCTTCACTTGATAAATGAAGTATTCAAAGTTACAATTGTGGTGATGCGAGTGCTATTATCGTTTACCACAAAAAGAAAACACTTTCCATATAGAATACATAAAAGTTTTGTATTTATTAAAACCACTTTTGATAACAAAAAAACCATTCTAAGCTACAAAAGAGTGAGAAGTATAATTTCCTTAAGAGAATCGGCATGTACTCTCTTTCTTCCATTCTTCTTTGTTTATTTTGTTTCTCTGAAAGTGTTTTTCTGTCACTAGCTCAACAGGTTAATCATTACACGGCGTACACGACAAATGAATGTAATCTTCTTTCATAAATTACAATGAGTTGTTAACACTTAATTCAAATACAATAATTCTAATTATTTTTGAGAAAACTAGGCGTCACCCTGGCGGACACTGTGTGGAATAACGAGTCATCTAGCGTTCTACTGGATACGAAACACAATTGGATGACGAATACGTATTCATCCGCTCTTTTGGTTTTCTCTTTATTTCTATACCCGCTACCAATATAGGATAGAAGAGTATTCTAACTTTGTTGGTAACAAGCAGAAGAAGGCTTCTTATAAAGTAAATATATTCTTGATCAGCGTCAACAGCCGAGACGATATAGCCATGTCTGTCTGTCCGAATCAACACCAAAATCTCAGAGACTATAAGAGATAGAGATATAAGTCTAAAAACTCATGTAAATATATTCTAAATCAACATCAACAACTGCACATTTTTCACACTCTCCAAGGTATTCACCAACATTAAAGTAAACATTTTCCATGGAGTTGTAAGTTGTCTGTTGATGTAAAAAGAGTGTAAGAGTTACTTTAACTTATGTCGGGTTCGATTATTTGAAATATCAAGTATTAACATTTCTTCTTTATTACAAAAACCAAAACTATTTATATTAACTTTAAAACATTATTACAAAAAATTTATTATTTGCATTTCAAATCGTTTTCTGTAAGTTAAGTATACTTTTTATTTACCACATAACATTATAGTATTTTCATATGATTTTATTAAAAATTCAAATTGTCCATGCACTGTTCCTGAGTTAAAATATTTATTTTATTATATTCAAATAGAATTTATTTAAGCATATTAGCTGCCGTATTGATCATCGCCTTATCTTATAATGTAAGCTCTCTAAAACCTATTACAATTCTCTTAAATTTCGAGAAACACAGAAAAGATATTGAGAAATTTAATCCATCGCTTATTTCAATATGTTGGGGCCAACGTTTTTAGATGCGATATTTCTATATTGCAAAGCAATCTCTTCTTCGGAACTATCCTCATCATTTGTTGAACGAATTCCACGACAACTGTGTAAAGAAAGTTTAAATCATAAATATGTATAATACTTAATTTATGCAATGTTAATATCCTTAAAATATTTACCGATTCCATATAAGTTTCAGCACACTGCGTTTGAAGACAAAGAGAATGAATATTATGATGCCCTGGCCGCAATTAACGTAATCAAAGATCGAAAAGAATGCTTCCCATGGGTGTCCTATCGACAAATAGCCGAAAACTTCGAAAGTCCACATAATTCCCATGATCACAAACAGTCGTAAGAACATACCAAACCTGTATAATGGGATAACAATATCTAGCTTGAAATGTCTTAAGTTTGTCAAAAGTCTTACGATTGCTTATTTAAATGAATGTGTTTTGCACGCTCCTCGGGTAATGTCATGCTCTTTAATTCGTTCTTAACTTGCACAATACGAATGGCCTGAAAAAGATGACAATTAATCGAAATGATTGTCTAAATTATCGAAACTATCGATTGTATAGTCAACTTCAGAGAATATTAACAGTTTACAAATCCCAAAACATTATATATTGAAATATCGATTTATGTATTAAGTGTATGTTATAAATGAACTATAACATACATAATCTTTGCTTACCGTCAGTGTAAACATTATAATGTTAAAGATGAGCTGAACTGCAATGATTCCATGAAAGTATAACATCGATGACCAGTCAAAAGCTGTCAGATACGAATATTACAGATTTGAATAAGAATCTTTTGTTCGATAGAAAAGATGCAGTTAAATAACTCACTTTTAATCCAACAAGAGTAGAATGAAACTCCTGGTATAAAATTTAAGAGACTTTCGTCGTCCCAATCTAAAGTACCATCAAGTATCATTACGATAAGGGTTAGAATCATAGCAACTCCCCACGCGTACATATTGTACTTGTAGAATAACATTTTCCAAGCTTTGCGTTCAACATTGTAATTGTTACTCTTGAAACTGATCCACAGATCATAGCTGATCACAGTTAACCAGTTGAATCCGGCCATAACAGCGAAATATCCCAAATAGCCTGAACGAATTTAAATTACATTTTTTTGTTAATAAACCAATTTATACCATACCAATCAGCTGACAAGGTCTGAGAGACATCCTAACTTTCGATTCGAGCATTAGAGCGGCAAATACCATAAAGATGCAAATCATATAATTTACGAAACACAATCCATGCAGATTTCGAAGTTTATCAAAGGAAAGATAAACGATAATAGTTAGTACCAAAAAGATCATCGAAAGAATACGAACTGAAAGTAGATATACAATTTATTCATATTTATTTATATATATTATTTCCTTTCTTCGCTTACGTAGATTAAAAAACCGTTTGACTTCGTTGTTTGTCGAAGCAATTGTGCGGGACCAGGCTGATAATTGTGCCATTTGTGATAGGATCCCTTATTTGATGAGGTTGCAGACAATAATCCTGTTTGCTCAGACTCTTTGAACCATAGTGCCTCAATAGAGTTCCATTCTATGAACAATATTTAAATCCTGTATTTCTATTAAAATATATATTCTCTAGATTACCTCAAACAATGTCCAGCCTGCGTTGGCTTCATTCAAAGCATCCAGATGAAAGTGAGCACTGCAGGGGACTGGCAAATCATGCTGAACTATGAACTCATTAAGTACATGTCTTCTGACCACTGTGCCATTGTTTAGCGTTATGTTCACCATGGGATCGTACTGCAACTCTGCTGTAATATCTTCGCTGCACTTACGTTCATCATCCACGAGCAGAGCATTCTTCTGGCAACAGAATCTTATGCAGGTGCCCAAGTGACAGGCACATCCACGCAGATGTTTTTCTACTTCCTCTCTGTCTCCATCCTGAAGAATCTCGTAATCATATTCCCCAGTTTGTTCTGGGGGAATAATGATGTTCTCATATTGATACGATCCATTTGCCAGCTTTTGGCTTGACAATAATTTTACTGTATCAAAATAATCGCATCCTGGAATGTCAGCCTCAATACTGTTGATAAGGAGCACTATCAATACAAGTCCTTTATATTTGAACATAGTTTTTGAAGGAGCGGGTATGACCAATTCTTGAAACAGAAATTCCAAATTATTAAATTATAATTTTTTGTTTTTGATGAAGTTTAGAGAAAAAGAAAAGAAATAATAAAAGCATACTCTCCGAAAAGTGATCCACAATCATACAAATGCATATTAAAATAGACTTCGTATACCTATACATAGTTCAGAACAAATTCCTTTGAATTTTGTCAAGCATCTGTATCGCATATCTACCACATCGTCAGATTCAAAATGTTTCAAAATGTAACTCACCATCTTGAAAACTGTGTTTAAGAGGTGACTTCTTTAACTCAATGCGTAGATAAGTATTCTTTGAAAATAAGACAGAATCTGATAATTCCATCAATTTTTGCAAGTTTGGGATTTTTCATGTTTTTTCAAATAAAAATTTGAAGTTTTGATAAATAATGGAATCCCGGAAATTGCGATACTGTTGTTATGTTACTTTGTGTTAAACAATATTTAGCTATTGAAAATGGACGAACTTAGCGCATATTGAACATCTTTTGTGCCAACAATACAATATTTCTCTAATTTCGATAAAATGAGAAAAATTCCACCAAACTTGAAACCGAACTGTTCTCCTAGTCAGAAAAAAAGACGTAAAGTAACCGTGGCAGAGCATCTAAACAAGCTCATAAGTAATCGACAGCACGCAGAGATCTGAACAGAATCTGACTGTCATCGTCACTTAAAAAGAAGAAACCTGCTCCCTGAGAGAAATGTAGCAGCAGCGTCTAAAATTTTCCAAAGAGCACAAAAGTTGGATGGTAGAAGAATGGAAGAGAGCAAATGACCAAATGCAAAAAAAAAACTTTGGTTCTTGAGATGAGCATGCATTTTCGAACATGTTGCGTTGATGTTCGATGTTCGATTGGAAATGTCAACGACTTTGATGTCTAAATACGCGAATTTTTATTGCAAATTCTCACTTCTCAGTTTTGTGCCGCTCACTTCGATTTTTGTCATACAACAATTGAATCCAATCCAAGAACTACGACTAAATAATCATCATACACCAATAAATGTAAACAAACTTAATTTGTAAATTTAGTATGAATAATTTGTAATACTCAGAACAAAAAAAGCGCCCGCCATTTGGAAGAAACGAACAAGTACTAAAGTACTGAGTCGCACGATTCCATGATCGCTCCCACGTATGTTATGTACAAACATATGCCAATTTAAAAGCTCCTGCTATTGTTATCCAACGTTTATATACTCACTACCCATATGGTAGTATGAACACGTATCTCAGAGACTATAAGACATATTGATATAATTTTTTATTTTTGTTAAAATAAAAATAATAATAAAAAAATTTTGAATATTTAACTACTGCAAACCTTTGTGACTTTCCTATTAATTATCAAAGATAGCACATACATATACATATATGATTATTATTGACACATACATGTATATATGGTATTTACTACCTTAATTATCTTAACTTTTTTGATGCCTCATCAACCCTTAATTTAGTATCAGAGCTGTTCATTTTTGTATAAACTGAAAAAAATCAAGTATACTCCTATTTGTTTATATGGTCATAACAAACAAGTAAGAAAGCTACAGTCGAGTGTGCTCGACTTTAAAATTACGCTTGTTATTCGATTTTTTTGATTTGCGGCGGCGGAAGTGGGCGTGGCAAAAATTTGAAACAAACTTGATATGCGTGCAAATATAAGAAATGCGGTCGAAAAAAAAAATCTCTGAGATCCAGTGTTTCATACGGACAGACACACAGACGGACAGACGGACATGGCTAGATCCACTCGGCTGTTGACGCTGATCAATAATATATATATACTTTATAGGGTCGGAGATGCCTCCTTCTACCTGTTACATACATTTCCTGCCGGCACAAAGTTATAATACCCTTCTACCCTATGGGTAGCGGGTATAAAAAGTAAGCATGTAGATTCTTTTTGTTCGAAATCAAATAAATAAATGTAGCAAGCAAACCGCAATATTCTTCAGTTGCTTCACGCATTCGACAAAGGGCAACGTCTGTTTAAAGAGAGCATTACAATGCAACTTCTTTGTTCGCTTGCCTGGTAAGAACGGTACAGTATATCAGATTTTAAGAGCGGAGCATTAAAGAGTGTAGGTAAAAACAAGGAATAAAACAGCGAGATTGTTATATTTGCTCGCTCTTAGCCATCTGCCAAAAAAAGCAATTCATGCTCATTTTCGTTGCTTCAATACGATCAGCCGTTTCAGCTTTAAAATGATTTTTTGTGTTATCTCCGTTTAATGTGTGTTTGAAATAACTCACTTCAGACCGAATATTCCGAATTTTTTAACGACACCTTATAATTAAAATAAAAAAGGTCTTTACTTTATTTTATGACTGAAGTCTCAATCTGATAAAAAACACAAAAACGGCTACAGTTGTATTGACTTAATTGCATTGGTTAATAATCAAGTATATTTTGTATACCGTAGAGTGAATATTTATACCCGCTACCCATAGGGTAGAAGGGTATTATAATTTTGTGCCGGCAGTAAATGTATGTAACAGGTAACATAAAAGGGGGCATCTCTTGATCAGCGTCAACAGCCGAGACGTTCCGTCTGTCCGTCTGTCAGTGTGTTCGTTTGTCAGTCTGTCCGTCTGTCCGTTTGAAACACTGGATCTCAGAGACTATAAGAGATAGAGCTATAATTTTTTTCGACAGCATTTGTTATGTTTTCACGCAAATCAAATTTGTTTTAAATTTTTACCTCGCCCACTTCCGCCCCCGCAAATCAGTAAAAACCGAAAACCACCCGTAATTTTTAATTTTTTTCACGAATTTTGGTACATACAATAAAAGCTGAGATAAAATTGTCGAAGTTATTAAAGAAATACTTTTGTATTGGCAAAAACGCCTACTTACTAGGAGTCTTAGTTGCTTTGGCCTACAATCTGGTATATTGGGGTATATTTTGAATGTGGTGCTATATCGAAATACAAGAATATTGTTTTACACGATTTTTTTTTAGATGGAATGCGTGTCTGTAGTAAACAGCAAGTTATTTTTTTTTGTAATATTGTTGAATCACAAGAGCAAAAAATTACTTTGAAAAAGCAGCAATCCCCCTAATGGTTTAGAGAGAACTAACACAAAATGAGATAGGTTTTCAAATGCACAATAATATTATGATGTCAGATATTTATTGGTAAACAATACGTACATACATACGAGTATATGTATACAATAATCGAAGGGCGTAGGCAAAACGTTAAACGAAATTTATATGTTCATATTTGACTGACAGGTTTAGCTTCGGCTGTACATTTGCCTGAGCACCGCAACAATGGAATACGACTTGCCCATGATGTATGTGAAGCTGGGTAATGTAAGACCCATGAATCCTCCAGCCGTGAACAGGAATGGACGATCTGCATTTATCATGAAGATCAGCAGAAGTTTTTTACACTTGCCATCAAAGTCATGCCAACTGCAGCCAAAGCCAGACGTTGAAAGTGTTTTACTCTGCAATAATATGAACTGCATATTTAATCAACTGAGAGAATATGTGATGCTAACTTGCTCGTAGACTTCATTGCCAAACCAACAATAAACGAAGAGCTGACAGAGCACACAGCATAGCAACAAGTCCATAAGAATTGAACTTTTTGAACCATCTCCAACGATCACTTGAAATGCTGTCATGGCAACAATCACCAAAGAGCTGACAAATTGTAGCAACACTGGCATTTTAAAGATAAGCTCCACTTTCTGACGCAGTCTATAATGAAAACAAACACAAATGAAAATCATTTATCGCATCTTTTAAGTATTTAAAGTTACTCGATCAATTCGCAATGATATTTGACGATCGATAGCAGCCAGTTATATGGATCCACACTAAGTTTCTGATCCGACGGCGCATAGAGTTCATCAAAGGCCAAGTTAAGAACCTTGAGATGCATACATATCTGATTCATTATCAACACGGTGAGACTGTCAATTTGCGAAATGGCCAATGCCAAGATCGCAACACTTAGTCCCATATATAAATGTTGTACGAAGGGGCTTAGAAAGTTGGGTAATTTCGCCGAGTACGGAAAACGACTTCCCTCGAAATCACCTGGAACTGAAGCATATTTTAAATAAAGTGTGGTAAATGGAACTGAAATCTGCTCAACATACATGTAAGAATCGAAACTAATCCCAAAGTACCTGGCACTAACACTAGCTGAAAATACATGAGGAGCACCAACTTGCCTTCCATTTCAGCCTTATGAAATGTTTCCACCTGTTTGGCGGATAAAACACAGGCGCGAGTGATGACTTTTAATCTGCGCATAATGTCCTTTAGACTTCCATAGTGATACCAGATGTTAATAGTCTAAGAAAGTTATTATAACACATTTGTGGCTCATATATTGAAGTACTTACCTTTAACAAGTAGGCGGAATGTGTTAATGTCATAACAAGATTCTGTGTAATCTTATCGAGATCTTGAAAGTTCAGAGAGAGATCGTATATCTCAAAAATCACATACCAATAGAGCCCAAAAAGTATTATTGCTCCATTTAATGTCACCAATATCCTTTCGATACGCGTCTCATTCTTCAGACCTAGCAAAGGCAAACCGACCAAATGGGCCAACCGCAAATTCAACTCGATGGATCCCAATTTACCCTCAGCCGCATTTGAGGGCGAAATAAGTTGAGTTGTTCGCAGCAACATGCTCAGATTTCATTGCGAGTCCTTACCACAAAGAAGTCCTTTTATAGCCGCCAAATTGGTATTTCGTGAGCTTCTCGACAGCCCTTTTTTGAATAAGTAATTCATTGAAAGTGTTGTGGCATCTAATTCATATAATCATTGTATAACTCAATAAATATTCGACAGCCAATTTTGACTACTAATAATATATACTTATTTTAGACTTATCACCTATTCATATGTCTACTGAAAGTGCTCATGAATCATTCCTTAGTATAAAGTGATGTTTGTCAGCCATTATACCCGCTTCCCATAGGGTAGAAGGGTATTATAGCTTTGTGCCGGCAGGAAATGTATGTAACAGGTAGAAGGAGGCATCTCCGACCCTATAAAGTATACATATTCTTGATCAGCGTCAACAGCCGAGACGATCCGTCTGTCAGTGTGTCCGTTTGTCAGTCTGTCCGTCTGTCCGTATGAAACACAGGATCTCAGATACTATAAGAGATAGAGCTATAATTTTTTCCGACCGCATTTGTTATGTTTTCACGCAGATCAAGTTTGTTTCAAATTTTTACCCCGCCCACTTCCGCCCCGCAAATCAATAAAAATCGAATAACAAGCGTAATTTTTAAGCTAGACTCACGAATTTTGGTACATACAATAAAAACTATAGTAATTGTGATTTCTGAAAATTTAATTGGAATCAGATACAAATTGAGGAAATTAAGCAAATACTTTTATATGGGCAAAAACGCCTACTTACTAGGGGTCTTAGTTCCATTGGCCGACAATCTGCTATATTGTGCCGTCTGTGGTATATTTTGAATGTGGTACTATATTGATGTACAATAATATTGTTTTACACAATTTTTTTTTTAGATGCAACGCGTGCCTGTAGTAAGCAGCAAGTTATTTTTATACCCGCTACCCATAGGGTAGAAGGGTATTATAACTTTGTGCCGGCAGGAAATGTATGTAACAGGTATTCTTTATCAGCGTCAACAGCCGAGACGATATAGCCATGCCCGTCTGTCCGTCCGTATGAAACACTGGATCTCAGAGACTATAAAAGATAGAGCTATAATTTTTTTTGACAGCATTTGTGCCGTCTATGGTATATTTTGAATGGTGTACTATATTGATATATCAAACATAGCATTTGGTATATTTTTAGTATTTTCGGTATATTTTGAAAATGATACCGCCTTTATTAAAAAATGGGTAGCGGGTATCTCACAGTCGAGCACACTCGAATGTAACTTTCTTACTTGTTTTTTTTTAATATTGTTGAATCACAAGAGAAAAAACATTACTTTGAAAAAGCAGCAATCCCCCTAATGGTTTAGAGAGAACTAACACAAAATGCGATTGGTTTTCAAATGCACAATAATATTATGATGTCAGATATTTATTGGTAAACAATACGTACATACATACGAGTATATGTATACAATAATCGAGGGGCGTAGGCGAAACGTTAAACGAAATTTATATGTTCATATTTGACTGACAGATTTTAGCTTCGGCTGTACATTTGCCTGAGCACCGCAACAATGGAATACGACTTGCCCATGATGTATGTGAAGCTGGGTAATGTAAGACCCATGAATCCTCCAGCCGTGAACAAGAATGGACGATCTGCATTTATCATGAAGATCAGCAGAAGTTTTTTACACTTGCCATCAAAGTCATGCCAACTGCAGCCAAAGCCAGAAGTTGAAAGTGTTTTGCTCTGCAATAATATAAACTGCAAATATTTAATCACCTGAGAGAATATGTGATGCTAACTTGCTCATAGACTTCATTGCCAAACCAACAATATACAAAGAGCTGACAGAGCACACAACATAGCAAAAAGTCCATAAGAATTGAACTTTTCGAACCATCTCCAACGATCACTTGAAATGCGGTCATGGCAACAATCACCAAAGAGCTGACAAATTGTAGCAACACTGGCATTTTAAAGATAAGCTCCACTTTCTGACGCAGTCTATATTGAAAACAAATACAAATGAAAATCATTCATCACAGCTCTGGAAATATAAAGTTACTCAATTAATTCGCAGTGATATTTGACGATCGATAGCAGCCAGTTATATGGATCCACACTAAGTTTCTGATCCGACGGCGCATAGAGTTCATCAAAGGCCAAGTTGAGAACCTTCAGATGCATACATATCTGATTCATTATTAACACGGTGAGACAATCAATTTGTGAAACGGCCAATGCCAAGATTGCAACACTTAGTCCCATATATAAATGTTGTACGAAGGGGCTTAGAAAATTGGGTAATTTCGCCGAGTACGGAAATCGACTTCCCTCGAAATCACCTGGAACTAAAGCATATTTTAAATAAAACAGAATAGTGAATAAAAATGAAATCTGATCAACTTACAAGTAAGAATCGAAACTAATCCCAAAGTACCTGACACTAACACTAGCAGAAAATACATGAGGAGCACCAACTTGCCTTCCATTTCAGCCTTATGAAATGTTTCCACCTGTTTCGCGGATAAAACACAGGCGCGGAGTGATGACTTTTAATCTGCGCATAATGTCCTTTAGACTTCCATAGTGATACCAGATGTTAATAGTCTAAGAAAGTTATTATATCACATTTGTGGCTCATATATTGAAGTACTTACCTTTAACAAGTAGGCGGAATGTGTTAATGTCATAACAAGATTCTGTGTAACTTTATCGAGATCCTGAAAGTTCAGAGAGAGATCGTATATCTCAAAAATCACATACCAATAGAGCCCAAAAAAGTATTATTGCTCCATTTAATGTCACCAATATCCTTTCGATACGCGTCTCATTCTTCAGACCTAGCAAAGGCAAACCGACCAAATGGGCCAACCGCAAATTCAACTCGATGGATCCCAATTTACCCTCAGCCGCATTTGAGGGCGAAATAAGTTGAGTTGTTCGCAGCAACATGCTCAGTTTTCATTGCGAGTCCTTACCACAAAGAAGTCCTTTTATAGCCGCCAAATTGGTATTTCGTGAGCTTCTCGACAGCCCTTTTTTGAATAAGTAATTCATTGAAAGTGTTGTGGCATCTAATTCATATAATCATTGTATAACTGAATAAATATTCGACAGCCAATTTTGACTACTAATAATATATACTTATTTTAGACTTGTCACCTATTCAAATGTCCACTGAAAGTGCTCATGAATCATTCCCTAATATAAAGTGATGTTTGTCAGTCATTTTGTCTTAAAGTTCGCTGATTCTTTAAAAATATACAAATTTATTGTTTTTAGTTTCGACAACATTCAACAAAATAAAAGAAAATTGTACATGTTTCTAAGAATTTATCTTAATACTATAAAGAACTAATCAATTGCATTCCTTCTGTTTAAATACAGAGGAGGACAAATTCCGTGTTGATCGTGTTACATTCAATGACATCGATTTTGAATCCTGCTGCTTCCGCACACTAAAAAAAAGAACACACTTATTAGATCACATGTTTATAAGAACAAACTTAAAATACATTCATCAACAAGTTATTATATTTAATAATTTTCAACCCAAACCAACGAAACATAGACATTCTAATATGGTTAGTATTATTAATATTAATAGCAACAGACACCAACACCAAAGAACAAAGAACATGAACAATTCAGTAACGATCCAATTGCTTTACCTATGTCAAAATATTTGGAAGGATTTCTCTTCTAGTTACATATTCCCCTTCGTGTAGACCAACTTCTTCAATATCATCATCGGATAATGATTTTATACCCCTTATACTTAAAAAAATAAATAATAATAATAATAATAACAACAAAACAATTGTCTAGCCCAGTTAAAAAATTTAAGATTCAAATAGTTTTTTGTTTCTTTCTTCAGTTTCTTTAACTGTAGAAATACTTACCTATTAGATAATTGCTTAAGAACACTACGCTTTAGCACAAACAATATGAATATAAGAATACCCTGACCACTATTGATGTAATCAAAAAATAAAAATATTCTTCGGAGAACGCTATCAGATTGTGCAAAATACGAAAGTATCTCGAAAGTCCAAGGAACTCCCATTATAATGATAAGTCGGGCAAATAAACCATACCTAAAAAAACAGGAAAGGTTCAAATTAAGTTCAATTACAATTGTTGTGTTGTGTTTTCATCTCTTCTTACTCCTTCTTCGACTGGACACGTTGATTGCGTTCTAGTCGCCCTTGGAAATTCTTCATCTCATCCATCACTTTGAAAATTCTAATCGCCTAAAAAGTAGTCAATTAGAATTTGTTATTTCAATTCTATTAATAACTTTTTATCTCACCGTCATAATAAACATTGTCGTATTGAATATAATTTGTATTGACATAGGCCCATAATAATAGACCATTGCAGACCAATCATGGGCTGTGGATAATTATTCATTGATTCAGAGTCAGATCGGAGTTAATCATTTAGAGTTGTTGATCTACTCACTTTTGATCCAACAGGAGAATATTGCCACTCCTGGCATCCAAGGTAGTTGATCCATATCATTTGGATCCAAAGTGCTATCAATAATAAATATAATGAGGGTTAAAACAGCCGCAGATGTCCAGACAACTATGCTATAGATGGTGAACCGATATGCGATTGAATAATCTTCGTTATAGTTGGTGCCCCGAAAGCTCTTCCACAAATCGAAGCTTATAACACTGAGCCAATGAAATGTCGACATTACAGCAAAGTATCCAACGTAACCTGATCGAAAAATCCTATTCTAAATAATGATGATGATATTCTAAATAATTGTATATCTTACCAATTGCTTTGCATTGGTTTTCCGATACAGACAAAGTAAAAAATCTGTCGAAAAGTAGCAACAAAAAAGCCACTATCAACATGAACAAGTAACAAATGAAACAAATTCCATGAAGATTCCGTAATTTTGGCAATCCCATATAGACAGCGATCGTAAGAACGGAGCAAACAATACTCAGTATAAGCACTGAAAAAAAGAAAACTTTTAAAAAATAAAAATCAAATACAAACATGAGATTAGCATACGCATTACGTTTGGCCATATAGTTTGAGGATCTTCGCAAAATTGTGGAATCAGTTGGACCCTTGATTCGTTACCAAATCGCTGAGGCTGTAGACAATATTGATTTTTGGATCGTTGGTTACTTGAGTTATCTGACACAAATAGGTATGCGATATTTCCATTCTTAAAAGAAAATAATGTTATTATTGCATAGCTTTACAATTTACAATTTCTAAACCACACCTCCAGTAGTTTCCATTTGTATTCATCTGTAATACTGATATGCTCTGAGCAAGGCACCGGAAGATCTCTTTGTATGATCAAGTCATCGGGGACGTGCATCTTCATTTCGGTGCCATCCGTCCAAACGAAATCCACAAAGCCATCAAAGTCATCTAACTCCTGAATATCCTCGCCGCATCTGCGCTCTTGGTCAACGAGCTTCTGGTTCTTGGGACAACAGTATCGTATGCAAGTGCCTAAGTGACAAGCACAACCACGCAGATGCCTTGAAACCTTCTCGGCGTCTCCGTCCATACGAATCTCGTAATCATATTCACCAGTTAGGTCCGGTGGAATTATGATATTCTGGTACTTGTACGAACCATTCGGTAACTTTTGGTCTTCCGACAATCTCACTGTGTCATAGTAATCACAATTGGGTATATCGGCATTGATGCCGGTTAAAGCAATCATGAATAATAATAACCACATGGCGTATACGAAATGTTCTGCAATGCTGAATGATTCAAAAAAGAAACCATTGATAAGCAATCATAAATACATTAATATTTACCAAATTATGAGTGGGTATAACAAATGTTGATAAACTTTTTAAGAAAATACAAAATTATATATGTATGAGGGTATGTGATTTAACCGACATATAAAGCTTATTTATAGAAATGTGGGTAATTCTCTGATGGAATTTGTTGCGTACGACCGAATTTATGGTGAAAAAAAACATAAACGAAAACAATTTTAAAAATAAGTGAATGTTATTCTTAAAGCTTTAGATAAGCACTAAATTTAGAGCTAAGATTGATTTTAGGAACTTGTTCTGTTTTACGATAAAATATTTAAATTCGTTCATTTTTTGGTTTGCGTATGAATTTGCTAATTTTTACATTTATCATTTATCTAGAGCTATATGAATAACATTTTCTTATTTTTAAAGTTGTTTCAGTTAATTTTTTTTTCACTGTAAAGATAGTCACACGCGACATCCGTCAGAGAATTTCCCATATGCAATCTTATTCCAGTGAATTTGTTTGGATATGAATTCGCACTAGTATGAAGGGTAAAACATTAATACCGGAATTACATGGAAACGACTCATATCGCTTCCCAATGCACAACATTATTTGATCTTTCGAGCTAACTAATGTTAAGGAAAACACCTTCAATTTCAAGTAACAGATTTACATGAAGTGATTTATTATTCTCGCAAAGTAGTTAAAGTGCTCAGCAAGTAGTTTAAACTCGTTAAAAGTAATACGCCGGGAAACTAACTAGTTTTTTTTTTTGTGTGTGGTAGTTATTTATTGTCGCTTACTCACAGTATTACAGAGTTTTCAATTTTGTAGTATCAATGCACTAGATAAATAGATAGATAGTCACATTTAAATTTCAAGGTTAAGATATTCACTTCACTTTAAATTTGGGGGTGATATGGTTTCCCCTTCTGTTGATTTACTGATCAGTAAAAACGCATTGAAAAACGCGACAAACTCCGATCACGTCTGGTCACTTCGACTGCTGGTATATAATTGAAATACGAATAACATTCAGAACAACTTAAGTGACCAGCTGATTCACGCTGCCACCCGATGCTGTTATCACTGCAACTTACATGAGACTTATCTGAATATTTATACATAATATTTACATTCAGTCTTGACCCACAGCTTATAAACATAATTATTGCAATGCATATGCTCGGGCAATGAAAATTACAGCCTCTTAGCATTTACCGGGCTTTGTTACTTCGATCAGTGAGTGAGTCAGTCAAGTCAAAGAACTTTCTATATATACATACATAAATAAATAAATAAACAACTGTCCCAAGTAATGAAAGGAAAATAAATTAATTAATGTATTGCATATTCATTCATTTATTACATTCAGGGACCACAATTTTAAGATTAAATAAAAACCACAAACAAGCTCTCATTCAGAAATGCAATAAATATTAATTGGCAATTCTTTTGGAAAAAGGGATTTTTAATTATTACATTTTATTTAAATAATGAAAATTTTAAATAAATATTATTCAATTTTACAAATCTGCAATTTTTATTTCTTTTTTTTTAATTTTAAACGCAAGCAAACTTGTGGTTGGCTATACGAGTATATTAATAAGCTGTAAGATGGGAAATACTCTGGAATACGAAGCCGTAAAATACGTAGAAATTAAAGTAAAGGCTTCGCTTCCAAAAAAACCCATTATTGCATAAACATATCTACAATGAAAAATATAAAATTTGCAACCTTATTAATGCAAGAAAGAAATTACAGAGTTTTTCCATTTAAAAATGCATTTTTAATCTTAAGAAATTTATGTTACATGTTTTTGTTTGTTCGATATACATATTTACAATAACAACACCAAATCATATACACACATTAATGCATGTTTACATATAGAGATGGTTCAGAGGAAACTCAAAAGATTTTGATTTCAAATAAAAACGAAATTAGCTTCGGTGCTGTCCGAAGTTCGAAAGAATCTTTTCAAACATTAATTGAAATGAAATATAAATGGAAATCATAAAGAAAATTGCTGCACCTTATAGTAGTTTAACAAAGTTAAGAGTTGAGCTTGCAAAGATTGCACAAATGTGTATATATAAAAAAAAAACAAACAATGTTTGAAAAGATTGTACAAGTTTTTTAAACATAACTAACATTGGTATATGAAATTTTGGTATAAAATTATCTACAAACTACACTCAAGTTGTGACAACCTCGTGACACGACGGCACTTTGTGTGTTTCTGTTTTCTTTTTCTTGTTTTTTTCTTTCTTTTTGTACAAAACCATATCTTAAAACTTGTAATATGCGCATATATCGGAACTTCTAGGTATTCAGAGCGGTGTCCGGTGGCATAAAAGCCACTTCATTATGTTCCTTGGCATTTGATCTGGAATGTGCGAGCAGAAGGTTGCTCTTCACTTTGATTTTTGAGGATTCGACTGGAGGAACTGCGTCATGTTTGGCCTGATGGACCAGCAACAGGCCGCGATTGATGCTAGAAAAGTTGCATTCATTGCATTTATAGATGATGCTCGAGAGCTCCTGCTCCGGATGCCGTTTTTGCAGATGTATCTATGGGCAGAATGAAAAGTTGAAGGTTTATGTAATTTGAATGATTTCTTTTAGGATTGTTATGATAAGTTATTAAATTGTATGTGAAGCAATAAAATACAACCAAGTCTGCTCACATGCCAAATTTAGCAGCTCTATCTCTTATACTATTTCAAATTGAAGCGCTTTAAGTGTCGGACGGACGGAAAGACATATGTTTGCAATCAAGACCAGAACCCAAGCTAGCCAAGACTTGAACCTACCCGATAGGCGGTGCTCTGAATGGCGCGGAAGTCGCAGTGCGGACACGCATAACGCTTAGGCTCCCGATGTGTGGCAAGATGACGTCGAAAGGAGTTGTGATCATTTGCCTCGTACTCGCACTTGTCGCACTTGAATCGCTTGTTCGCCTGATGGCTGCGCATGTGCAACTTGAGGCTGCTCTTCGAGCTGAACACACGCTGCAACAATCAAGGGATGACACATTGAATTGATCGATGGAATCTCAGACATTACCTGACAGCTGCTGCACTGTGGCTGCTCATTGCGCTGCTTGCAGAGATGTTCACGCAGCGTCTTCCGATGCTTAAAAGCAGCTCCACAATCCTCGCAACGATGCAGCGTTGGCGTCGCTGCCTGCTCTTCACTCAAGGTGTTATTGTTTGGCTTGGCCATCCCCAGACCCTGAGTGCGATGCAATCGTCGATGGTTCTTCAGCTGCTTGGTGTTCTTGAACCCTTTGCCACACTGCTCGCACTTGTAGTTGCGTTCCTCCGAATGGATCTTGGCATGCGTGTTCACCAGCCGCGAATAGATGGGCGTCTTGAAGCTGCACAATTGACAACAGTACAGCTCCATGTCGATCTCATGTGTGCGCCACAGATGCGTATGCAAGCAGTTCCAGTTGCTGAACTGCGTCGATCGGCACTCCGGACAGATCATCGGTTGTGCCGAACCCAGCGCTCCGTTGTGACATCGTCCATGATACTCCAGCGTCGATGGCGACTTGAAGCGGAACATGCAACCCTCCACGGTACACTTGCCGCCCTCAAGCGGCTGTGCAGCACCCTGGGCAGGTCGACGTTTGCCTTGGGCGCCAGCCTGCTTGGCGCCATAGGGACGACCACGCACTGAGGTGCCGCCAGGCAGCAGCGGCTCCACGGCAGCGGGCAACAAATTGTTGGCCACATAAATGCGTGCTGGCTTCTCAGTGCCAGCAGTAATGGGAACTGCAGTTGGAGCTGGAGCTAGAACAGGAGCCGAAGCAGTTACAGCTGCCGCCGCTTCAGTTGCCAGCGGCACCAATGGCGGCACGGGCAGCGCACTCAGATTATCAGTTGCTGCTGTGACAGTGGCTGCAGTGCCCGGCGTCGTTGTCACCGGCACCAGCGGGGGCACCGTGGCCACCTCAGGCGTCTGTGGCGCATACAACTGTGGAAAGTCCTTGATGAGTATGTCCTCTGCATTGTGCGGCAACTCGAGCTGTGTGCTCTCCTGCTCCGACTCGACGCCAACTGTGCTGCTCATGGCTGCGCCAGCTTCTTCCATCCAGGGCCAACACTCCAGATCTTCAGCCAAGTCGTAGCTATCGTCGTAACTCAATGTGGCCGCTGGCGCCGTGGCCTGTGGCTGCTGATGGAAGTCCAGCAGAGTTGTTTGCATTGGACCAGCTCCAGCTGGTGCCGCACTCAGTGGCAACTCCAGAGGCAGCGGCTCACGATTGGGCACAATGAGATGCTCCACCTCGTTGCGATTCATCAGATTGAGCTCATCCACAGTGCGTAGATGCAGCGTGCCACGTTGTGGCGCCTTCAGAATGTCCACGTTCTTGATAAAGATCTTCTGCTTGGACGTCGCTGCCGTTGCAGCTGTGTTGTTCACGGGCAAGTAGTTGGCCAGCTGTGTGTTGCACAGTTCGTCTTGGGGAATTGTGGCCAACTCGGCCAGTTGCGCATTGCCAGACATTGGGGCTGGGGGCAACGAAGGTGGCGGTGGCGGAGGGGGTGCTGGTGGCGGTGTTGGCTCCGTTACCAGCGGCACACTGTGCTCAAAATCCACGCCAAAGTCAAGGTCGAGTGCACTGAAATTGTTGGTGACAATGCCGCCGCTGCTCGCGCTGCCTGCAGCACTTAACACCGACTCAAAGTTGAAGGCCTCGCCACACATGTTGGCCAGCGGCGCCAAGGCGGGCTCAAAGCTCGGCAGTGGACCACTTGGACCCGTGGGCGTTAGCAGAGTTTCCGCAGGGAATATCTCAACGGCTGGACTGGCCACCGTTGAGCTGGGCACATCACTGAAGCCCATACCGGGCAGCAACATTGGCTCCTTTAGAATGTCCACGTTGCGTATGTAAATCTTTGGCTGTCGTGGCTTCGCTGGCTCCACATTCAGCATGTTGCTGGGCAGCAACAGCGGTGGTAACTGTTGTTGCTGTTGCTGCTGATGCTCCACAGCGCTCGGGAGCTGAAAGTCAAAGGGCAGCAAGGCAGGCTCTCTAAGCACATCGACACTTTTAATGGATATCTTTTGGCCAGGGGGCTTTTGCATTGGCTGCGGCGTTGTCTCCGCCGCCACATCGGTTACATCGTCCAACAGATCGAGAATATTGCCAGCGCTGCTGTCTGGCGGCGATGTCAACAGCGGCAGAAAGTCGGACAACTGGTTGTCCACTTGCTCACGCAACGGTTCACGCAAACAATCGACGTTCTTGATGTAGATGCGACTCTTTGCAGGCGGCTGTGTCTTCTTCGCTTTGTCCGTGAGCTTCAGCGCCTGCAGCAGTGTCTCTATCTCCTGCTGCTCGAGTTCGTGATCCTCTCCAAGATGCAAATGCAGCACATCTAAGCTATAGAATATATTCGCACAGCCTGCAAAAGGAATAGCATTACAAAGGGATTGCTGGATATAACCCTGTAGCTTACCTGGACACTGCAGACGTCGCTGCACATCGAGGCCAAAGCAGCTACTGATGTGATTTTGAGCCTTCACATGGCAGAGGCTCAGAAACGGGCAGTTTGGACATTTGTGCAACTCGCCAGCTATGTTTTTGGCCGTAGGCGGTGTGGGTGTGGCATTGGTGCGTTCCTTGGCAGCTTCGGCTAATTCGGATTTAATGAGCTCCGCCTCCGATTTGATTTCCGCGGTCTTGCGTCGAAAGCCATTGCGATAGCTGCGACCCGATTGCTCCGATTGTTGTTGCAAATCCGTTGTGTGAATCTGCACAAAGGGAATGCAGGCGGAGGTCTCAATGTCGCCTTTGTGTGTCGATGGTGCGCACACTGTAGCCGCTGCTGTTGTTGTTGTAATGGGCAAGGGAAGCGAGAGTAGCGCTTGCTCGTCATCGAATAAACCGGTGAAATTGTCGTGATCCAGCGAGTGAATAGGTGTGGACAGCGAGAGTTCCGCGTGCTGTAATTGCAGCTGCTGGGCAGCGACAATGACAACAATAACAATAACAATTCACACGACACAGCCAAACGACAGCAAAACCAAACAAAACTGAACAAAGTGTGCTCACCTGGGTGCCAACGGTGCTGTAGAAGCTTGAGAAGGCCACATCCGCATCGTTCATCGTGTAATGCATTTTGGAAGCAGCTTGTTTATTGTTGCATTTTGTGTTAACTTCGCATTTCGCTGACAAAAAGCAATGGCGAAAACTGATCTTCTGATATCATATCAAAACATCTGATAACAACAACAACAACAACGAAACAATTGCACAGCATCGATACAAAAATATACTATCGTTGAAAACAGCTGCATAATTGTTAAAATACCAAACATCAACAATGACGTCACAACCATGCTGGTCATCAATCGCAGGGTTGCTGAGCATGCAACATCCACAGTATTTTACCGGACGAGCGGTCACACTGACTTGTTTATAGCGGCCGCCGACGGTGCAAAAAGAACTGCAGAAAATTTGTTTAATGACTTTTATGTGTTTTTCTTGTAATTAAAGTGTAATAACAAATAAAGCGACAACATGCCGCGTATAATGATCAAAGGCGGCGTCTGGCGCAACACTGAGGTGAGTTTCAAAAGATGAATAACAGCCTGGAAATCAAAACCACGCGTTCCATGTTTTTTTCAGGATGAAATCCTCAAAGCGGCTGTCATGAAATATGGCAAAAATCAATGGAGCCGTATTGCGTCGCTGCTGCATCGAAAGTCGGCCAAGCAGTGCAAGGCACGTTGGTACGAGTGGCTGGATCCGAGCATCAAGAAGACGGAATGGTCTCGCGAAGAGGACGAGAAACTGCTGCATCTGGCCAAACTGATGCCGACGCAGTGGCGCACCATAGCACCCATCATTGGACGCACTGCAGCACAGTGCTTGGAGCGCTACGAGTACCTGCTGTAAGTAAACATTAAACTTACCATCTATGACCTAAATTCACTGGGCAATCTATTACAGTGATCAGGCACAACGCAAGGAGGATGGCGAAGATGCCATGGACGATCCACGCAAATTAAAGCCTGGAGAAATCGATCCCAATCCTGAGACTAAGCCAGCACGACCGGATCCCAAAGACATGGACGAGGATGAGTTGGAAATGCTGTCGGAGGCGCGTGCCCGTCTCGCCAACACGCAAGGTAAGAAGGCGAAGCGCAAGGCCCGCGAGAAGCAGCTGGAGGAAGCACGTCGCCTGGCCACGCTGCAGAAGCGTCGTGAGCTGCGTGCCGCTGGCATTGGCAGCGGGAATCGCAAACGCATCAAGGGCATCGACTACAATGCAGAGATTCCCTTTGAGAAGCGGCCAGCTGCTGGTTTCTATGACACCTCGGAGGAGCATCTGCAAAAGCAGGATCCCGACTTCAATAAGATGCGTCAACAGGATCTCGACGGGGAACTGCGCTCTGAAAAGGAGGAACGTGAACGCAAGCGAGACAAACAAAAGTTGAAACAGCGCAAGGAGAACGAGGTGCCAACGGCCATGTTGCAAGCGGCGGAGCCAGAGCGTAAGCGCTCTAAACTGGTGCTGCCCACGCCACAAATATCGGACATGGAGCTGCAGCAGGTCGTGAAGCTGGGACGTGCCAGCGAGATGGCTAAGGAGATTGCCGGCGAGAGCGGCATTGAGACAACCGATGCGTTGCTGGCGGATTATTCAATTACGCCCCAAGTGGTGGCCACGCCACGCACACCGGCTCCATACACAGATCGCATTATGCAAGAGGCGCAGAACATGATGGCATTGACGCACACAGAGACACCCCTCAAGGGCGGTCTCAATACACCGCTACACGAATCGGACTTCTCGGGTGTGCTGCCCAAGGCGGCGGCCATTGCCACTCCAAACACGGTCATTGCCACGCCTTTTCGCACACAACGTGAAGGCGGCGGTGCAGCCACGCCTGCTGGCTTCCTCACGCCAGCATCGGGTGCTTTGGTGCCGGTGCACAAAACCGGTGCCGTGGGCAGCGCCAACACACCGGCGTTTGTGCGCGACAAGCTGAGCATCAATGCCGAGGAGAGCATGAGTGTCACAGAGACGCCAGCACTCTACAAGAACTATCAAAAGCAACTAAAGTCATCGCTGCGCGAAGGTTTGTCCACGCTGCCAGCGCCACGCAACGATTACGAGATTGTGGTGCCGGAGCAGGACGACAGCGAGCCCATGGAGACAGGCACAGAGCCGGCCATTGAAGATCAGGCAGATGTCGATGCACGTCTGCTTGCCGAACAGGAGGCGCAGCGTAAACGCGAGCTTGCCAAACGCTCGCAAGTTATACAACGCAGTTTGCCGCGTCCCACAGAAGTGAACACCAAAATTTTGCGACCGCAATCCGAGAAACAGAATCTCACAGAGCAGCAGCAGGCAGAAGAGCTGATCAAGCACGAAATGATCACCATGCAGCGTAAGTCTAAACTTAAAATTCTCCGAGAAATCAATTTTTTAATCTTGTTTCCTTTTAGTGTACGACTCTGTGAAGGATCCAGTGCCCGGGCAATCGCAGCACAAGCTGGAGCAGCTACAGAGCTACTTCAAAGCCAATCCCTATGAGGAAATTACACCCGAGGAGCTAGCTGATGCCAAGAAAATGCTAGCCGATGAAATGGAAGTGGTTAAAGAGCGCATGTCACATGGCGAACTTCCGTTGGATGTCTATGCTCAGGTGTGGCAAGAATGCTTGGGTCAAGTGCTTTATTTGCCCTCTCAGCATCGCTATACGCGGGCCAATTTGGCCAGTAAAAAGGATCGTCTGGAGTCGGCAGAGAAGCGACTCGAACAGAATCGTCGTCACATGGCCAAGGAGGCGAAGCGTTGTGGCAAGATTGAGAAGAAATTGAAGATCCTAACGGGTGGATATCAGGCACGTGCACAGGTACTGATCAAGCAGCTGCAGGACACGTATGCGCAGATCGAACAGAACTCGCTGTCGTTGTCCACATTCCGGTTTCTGGGCGAACAGGAAGCCATTGCGGTGCCACGACGTCTCGAAGCGTTGCAGGAAGATGTGCGTCGCCAAATGGAGCGCGAGAAGGAGCTGCAACAAAAATACGCCAATCTGGCCGAGCAGCGCGAAACTTTGTTTAGCCAAATTGAGCTGCTATCTGGCGTGCGACCCACAGCTCAGCAGCTGCTCGGTACGGATCAGGAAATGCAGCCACAGCAGGCCTAGGAATACAGTCAACAGCGCCATCATCATTTTCATCATTGACTACAACTTTCAACAATTAATCCAAAAAAAAGTTCAATACAAATACATAATTTTATTCACTTCAATTGAACCGGAATTTTATCTAATGTCCATATTTTTGGTAGACCCACTCCTTATTGTCCAATGGACAGACATGACGCGTCTTCAGCCAGCGTGCAATGCAGTGATAATGGAACGCATGATTGCACTCACCCCAGGCCACGGTGCACTCGTCCTTGTTGGCATTGGGATCTGCCTGACACTCGATGCACAGATTCATGATATGATTGCGACAGATGGCGCAGTTATCCACCGCCACATCCCACGACCAGTTTGCATGTGCCACCCACTTCTTAACCACAAACCGTTCGCCCTTCTTTTGGCCATTGCTGCCGGAGGCGATGTCGTCCTCGTTGAACTCCTCCAGATCATGAAAGTCCTCTGTTTCCTCTACTTCAACTTCCTCGGTTGTGGATCCATTTTTGCTAGGAGTCTCCATTTTTTTTATTTTTTACTAGTGATTTAAAATATATTAGCTTCGAACATTTGATTAATAATAATTAAAACAAGGTAGAGATAAAAATTTCCAAGCTAGTATGATTTACGAAATTATCATTTTCCATGAATGCAAAAAGGTTTCCTGAGATACTAAAGCTATGCTAAATCAGTTAAGATATTCATTAATCTATTTATTTTTAAAAACGCATTCAAAGAACACACCGAAGAAAGAAATTGAATTAGTTAGATAGGAAGTACATTAGTTTACTTTTGAGTTAACGCGGCACTGTGTAACGAAAAATATCGATAATTATCAAAACATCGATAACCACATAATGCCATCTCTTGTGCCAGTGAACATTGTTTTTATTGTACTAGCCACGCACTAGCTGCTTCGTAGACAGCTGCGGAGTAGAGTGTTCGTGTGGGGAATTGTGTTCATTACTGTTGACACTGGTGACTGTAAAGGCATGTAAGTAATATATTCTGCGTAATCAGAGATAGATAGATCAGAGATCAATTTTACAGCAATAAACAAGTATGTAAGAAGTAAACAAAACAAATTCAGATGGCAATAGTCCAGTGTGCCCGATTGGGAAAGCAATAGTGTGACTAAAACAAACGCAGCCAGTGAACATTGTTCTCTTTGGACTAGCGACTCACTAGCTGCTTTGTATATAGCTGCGGTGTAGACTGTTCGTTTGGTGAATTACATTAATTACAGCTAATGCTGGTTACTGTAAATTCATGTAAGTTAAATGGTCTATGTAATCAAAGATAGCAAATAAATTTAAGAAGTCAATAAAAAGAAATTCAGAATTCCATTGTGCACGATAAGGAAAGCAAGGCAATGATATTGCCAAAACAATCAAGCCGGCTAGCGGAACTTTTGATTTCAATCAGTTACTTTGGAAGTCGCATGTGATCGCATTAAATGCAGCAAGTCTCATAAAATCCTCAAAAATCAAGTTTTATTTTGATTACTATTTAAAATAGCTTTCAATTTGGATTGGATTAGTTTGTATATAATTCATCAGAAATATCATTGTATCATCATGTCGGACAAGCCCGCAAAACGCTCCCGTAGAACAAGCGGTAAGCCATACTGATTTAATATAAAATACATACATATAACATATTTGATTTATAGCTCCCCAATGCGATTGCGATTGTGCTAAAACGGTCAAAAATTTGGAGGATCACTTTAAATTATTGACGGATTTGGTGGTTACTGTATCTCATAAAATAGATTCTCTCCAAGGTATGGAACACAAATAGTTTTTGATATAAACTCATATTTACATACATACTTCAATTGTTTCAGAAATAAATAATCAAATGCAATCGCAACTCACAGCTGTACTTCAAGCGCTGCAGAATCAAAAAGCTGAGAAGGACAACTTTATAGAATGTATTGCGGACAAGCAATATGATAAAGTCTCTACGAAACCCAAGTTTCCTATTAATTCCGCAGAAGAAATGGAGATAATTGATAAGAATATTGATATGTTAGATATAGAAAAGATTGTAAGTATTAATATTTAAAAACAAAAATAATCTCCTGAGTGAATAATTTGTAAATATTATTTTGTTGCAGGCGTCAACTATAACACGTTTATTACAACCAAACGGAGTTGAGAAACAGCTGCAAAACATCTTAACTGATGATTTTGTAATGGCCCATAATTTAGATGGCGTCCATGGGAAATTGGCAATTAGGTCTTATAAAAATTTTTGTGAAGTTCTTATTGGTATGTATTAATTTGAATTGCATTTTGAGATTACATTTTATTTAAATACATTTCCAGAAGCCATTAAAGCAACCGGTGGAGCCGACTCAGCAGAAGATCAACTGCGCAGGGCGTTACAACTCCAGAAAAAGAGAGTTTTCAAAAAGAGAAGCTGCGCCTTAAAAAAACAGAAAATGTCAGACAGTTTTTCGTCAGATTATTTTTAAATAATTCCATAATTGTTATACAATCTCATTATAAATAAACATAAGAATTTAAAGATATTTAATTTGAAAGCTTATCCCCATTGAATTCAAAGCCTACATCTCTTTTGTATGTATGAAGATAGTATGTGCATTTATCAGCAGAGCTAAATTGAATATAATTCACACGTTGCTTTTTATTTTCTACTTATTTATTTAATTCAGTGTGAAACCAATTTGGTACTAAATACAATACCAAAAGTGCTTACTAACATCTTACAAGATTATTTATTGCTTTGGGTTCTTTATATTTAGTTTGTTTTTGAGTACATTCTGTGTAATTTATGTTAAAGGGATATAAAAATAATTAGTTCTACATGAACTTTTAACTAGGTTAGTTTTGTTGTTTTTCAAATTTGTGTCAAATTAAAATTGATTAGAAGAAAGTGCTTGTCGCAGTTTAAAAGAAAGCGGCATATTATGCATACATCGATAATGTTATAATCGATTTTTGCGAAATGATATATGCATCGATAACAACTTAATACCTTCTCTAGTGCGCCAGTAAGCATTGTTTTCATTGGACTAGCCACGCACTATCTTCTTTGTATACAGTTGTGGGTTACACCGTTTGTGTACAGTATTGTGTTTATAACAACTATTCCTGTGTAATTAGAAAGTACAATTTTCTTGTAACTTGACTTTGCTTAGTTAATCAATATTTCAGAAGTGAATAATTATTCAGCAAGAAATAAAAATAACTGTGAAAGCTAAAGTCCAGTGTGCCCGATTGGGTTTTTAAAACAATAAAGTGTGACCATATTAACTAAGTCATGGAGCGGCATTTGAAGTTCATGTGCGATCGCATTTAATTCTTTTAAAACTTTAATAAATAATATATTTTTTTGTTTGTTTACCAGATAATTGCCTTGATTTGTGTATCATAATAATCATTCATATCATCATGTCAGACAGAGCCGCAAAACGAAGATTCCAGGCTACTAATGGTAAGTTATATTGATTTAACATACAGTAAAAAAACAGATGCATACATTTAATTATGTATCTAAAATATATTGTATGTACCATAGATCGTCAATGCAATTGTGACTGCGATTGTGCAAAAGCAGCTAAAAATTTGGAGGATCGTTTTAAAATATTGACGGATCTGGTGGTTAACATATCCAACAAAATAGATAGCGTTCAAGGTATGGGACTCGATTTGATATTGATACCTATGTAACTGCATTTCAATTTATACAAATCTACATATATTTGCAGAACAAAATAATGAAATGCAACCGCAAATCTCAGCTCTTCTTCAAGCAGTGGCAGAGGAAAAGGAGTCTAACATGACTCTTCAGCAACGTGATGATATTCCTGTGTTAACCATGTTTCCTATAAAATCTGCAGAAGATATGACAAAAATTGATATGGGAATAAATAGTCAAAATAAAAATCAATATGTAAGTTACATACAAAAAAATGTTTAAATAATTCATAATTATATTTCGTTACAGACTTCAATTATAACGTGTTTACTGCAACCGAATGGAGTTGAAAAACAACTAAAAAACGTTCTAACTGATGATTTTGTGATGGAGCATAATGTAGATGGTCTTCAGGGAAAATTAGCGATTAAGTCGTATAAAAACATATATGAAGTTCTTATTGGTATGTACATATTTAATATATATAATACTTCTTTATATTTTATTTAAATACATTTTCAGAGGCAATTGACGCAACATGTGGAACCGGATCTTCGGAAGATCAGTTGCGCAGGGCATTACAAAGACAAAAGAAAAGAGTTTTCCGAAGAAGAAGCCACCCAGTGAAAACTGAGACCACCGAAACATTTGAATCGGTGTATTTTTAAAAAATTAAATGGTTCAATTTCCATCTTAAAATTAAAATAAGTTTAGATTGATTCCAAATCATCAGCTGAATTCGAAACAAAAAGATTGAATAAAGTTAATACATTGCTTTCTCATTTATAATATATTTATTTAATTCTGTTTTCAGCATAAATACATATACATATACGATTTGAATTTGGTGCTAAAATACTAACAGTTTTTACTTTCTCATTTTCCTTTTAGTTTTTATTTTTAAATCTAAGCACGAATTTATTATTGTTGTTGGTTGTTTATTTGTTTTGTTTTCGAATATATTCTCTGTAATTTCCACTTGGGGGGATAAATAAATAATGCAATTCATTTAATTCGTAATAGCAATCGCGTTTAGCTTCAGCTTGTTTTGTATACGTTGAATTAGGTAGTTTTGTTCACTTTGTTGTATTGTGTAAAATTTAGAATTGATTCCTTAGAGTTTCTTCAGCAGCACTTGCGTGGATTATTGCCCATTTGCGACAGACATATACAGAGTTATCAGTTGATTATTATATATAGAGTACGGTAGTATAGACACAATAATGATAATCATAATAAGAATATAATTATAATCGTAATGATATACATAATGGTTGCAAGCATACATAAGTCTACGGGGTTTACTAACAATAAGATTGATTTCATAAGTATTTTTTTTTTGTATATAGTATAATAATTGATAAAGGTTCATTGATTGGTTGATTGAGAATAATCAAAGACGTCTCATTGTTAGACGGGATATATTGTAGGTATATATGTTTGTTTTTATATAAATATCTATAGACAGGAAGATGTGTGTAATAGATTGTCCACTAGTAGAACTTGGAGGGGAAGGGGATGGAAGAAAGTGGGTCTGGCGGCTGATTAATCGTCATCGTCATTGATGGCAGCGCTGCTTCTTGATATTTTCATGTACGCTGCACAAATGCATTCGCAGACAAAGCGATATTGACTCTGAAAATATTACGAGGTTCATTAGAATTTAGATACCGAAAAAAAGAGCCCCAAGTACTTACCACATTCTGCACCATGCAGGCGCGTTGATCGCGCATGGTCCGCACAATATCCAGGGGATAGACGGGCTCACGTGCCTCCATTAGCGCCAGAGCCGTGTCCATGAGTATGAGCACACCAGTACGTCCAATACCCGCCGAGCAGTGCACAATCACAGGCGGATTCGCAGCGCTGATACATCTAAAACAACACATTAATATCTCGTCACTTGGAATATATCACAAATAACTCACTGATGCACGCTGGTGGATACGGGTGTCTCGTCCTCGGGAGTGGCACCATTGCTAGCCGCGCATTTCCGTTCGCTCATCAGTCCGCCGTTCTCATCGGCATCGGCGTCAAGCAGACGTACCTGTTTCAGACTCTCTTCAATCTCCTGGAGCAGCGTGCGATTGCGGGCGGCGCGCACGCGCTCTGTGAACTCGAGAAACAGATTGGGATCGGAGGGAACGCAGTGATCGGGCCAGGCGAGATACTGCATGTGATGTATGTGCCGCTGTTCGTGCTTATCCCGCAGCACAAACTCACGAAAGACAAAGCTGCCCGTCTCGTCGGGTTTCTCGCTCAGACAACGCACCGAAAAGCCATCGCCCAACTGCAGCTCATCGCCAGTCACAGGCCAATACTGATGACACTTCTGGCGTCCGGCCTCCATAACAGTTGTCAGCATCACAAGCAGATGGCTGCTTTCCTGCTGTACCATGCGCCAAAAGTCGGTTGTAGTGCTGGCCAGCGGTCCCTGTGTGGCAATATAACGATTCACGACGCCGCCTGGTATCTCCATGTTCACATAGTTGGCATTGATGTAGTCGCCAGTTAGAGAGTTAACAAGAGAAACGCGCGTGCAGTCATCTGAAATATGGAATTATAAATTAATCACAAGCTGAACAATATAGAAATGTGTCACGAACTTACAGGGAGAAATGTCGCGATAACGATTCTTGGGCGCATTCGCTGGCTTGCGAGCTTCTGTGATTGCCAGATCGGGATTCTTACGATACATCAGCTCGTACTGGGCAAGCAGAGCACCCGAGGCAAGACCATCGCTGAGCAACAACAGACTCTGCGTGAAGAGCGCATCGCCATCGAGCAGATTCGAGTGCGAACCAATCTCATCGCTCTCGGGCACATACTGATACAGCGGCTCCTCCTCCAGCAGCAGCGGCGCCGAGCGCTTTGGCCGCACGGTGAGCAACAGTTCGCCACTCGACTGATGCCGGCAGTCGCGTATCATGGCCACCACCTGCTCGTGCCGCAGTCCGTGCACGTCGCGACCGTTGATCATCAGCACCTCGTCGCCCTCGCAGACACGCGGCGAACAGCGATCGGCGGGAGTGTGCGGCACCACCTTGGACACCTGGACGGGCAGGCCAAGATCCACGCCGCCCTTCACATTGAAGCCATAGCGACCCTGATCGTCAGCGAGCAGTCGCATGGTGATCAAATCGCTGCCACTATCCGGCTGCTGTTGACCCACTGCGTCCGCTATGGTCGTTGGCAACAGCACTGGACTGTGCTGACCCGAGCTGTAGGCAGGCGGCATCGGTGATGGTGTGCCCGACTCAAAGCGTCGCGTGCACTGCTCAATGAAGCCAACATCGCTGCAAAGCATAGTCAGATTACAATTTAATGTTTACTTTAGTTAACTTTAAGCGTAACTTACAGTTGAATGTCGTATTCGTCGCTGTGCTGCTCCCAGGCCTTGCGTGGCATGGCGTCCGCCTGCTTTGATGTCACCTTAGACGTGTCTTGAGGACGGCTTGTTTTTGTGATGGTCAGTATGGTGGATGCGGACGGTTTGCCATTGTGCGAGGCGGCGCTGTCGGAGCCACTTCCCGTGCCATTATGCAACAGCTGTGGCGTGCCATCCGCCGAGCTGCCACCGCCTGCTCCTGAGCCACCGGCCAGCAAACGTTTGCTGGGCGAACGCACAAACACCTTGTGTATGCGGCCGCGTTGCTTGGACTCTTGAACCGCCTGCAACTCGGTGCGACCTGAGTAGTAGAACTTGCTGCCCAGACTGATGTTGAGGAAGCGCGAGAGTCGATGTGGCCGCTTCAGCCGGAAGAAACTGTGATGCTCCACACACGATTTCCACAGCGCTTTCGCATGCTTGTGGCTGCTCATGCCGAAGCCCAGCAAAGTGTCGTAGCTTTCGCTAGGCTCGCGACGCAACTGGATGAAGAAATCCTTGCGCTTAAATGACACCTTGACCATTTTGCTCCACGAGAAGGTGTTGATGCGTAACGCATGCTGAAACACGAGCAAACCAATCGCCGAGACGCCCAGCTGCAATTCCTTGCCATTGGAATCTGTGGCCTTGTGCAGATCAATGCCATAGAGTTCCAAGCGTTTGCCATGCTCCAGATAATTGTACTCCGCATCAGCTGGCAACTGTCCGCGATGCAACTTGTGCAGCTCGCAGACTTTGCGTTCCGCCTCCGGCGTTTGCTCTGCCAACAATTGCAGGCCACTCAAATAACCCGGCTGATGCTCCACTGCATTAAAGTCGCCCAGCTCCGCTGTTAAGGATAAAACCCTCTATTAATAGATGTGATAAGTTAGATTAAAGGGAGCTACTTACACTGCACTGTGTAGCTGGCAAGCAGGCACTGGGTATTGCTGGAGCAGGGCAATTGGCCCAGCAGAATGTGGCGCTTGATCTGCAGATAGAACTGGTAGCGTGTGAACTCCTCCTGCAAGCGGCTAGGATCGCTTACAAAAAACTGCAATAGTAAATTGTAGATATTAGTTTAAAAGCGTGTAATAGTAAAAACGATTTCACTCACCTTAACTCTAAACTCTAATAATGGAACGGCATCATTGTCGAGCGAGACGTTGCTGCATTGCTTCTTGAATTGCTTCTGAGCGTCAACCCATCTCTGAAAATGAAGCATTAAATCAATTATACATTTAAGAACACATGTAATGATAAAATATTAAATCAATTATAAATGTAAGAAATTATGTATTCATTCACTTACCACAACGTCGCCTGGCTTCTGTGGAAACAATAGACCAAAATAGTCCCTTTCGGATAGCTCGAGATACTGGAAGACCTGATCTAAGAGTTCAGAGCCTTTCGCACGTTTCTGCAAGAAATACGAATGCGTTATTCAAAGATCGATGAATATATTATATAATTTATAACTAGGTTGGCCTATGGATATTAGATCTTTCTTTTCTAGTAATCAAATAAAATTGAAGAATATGAAAAGTTAATTTACAATTTTTTCCAACATAAACTACAAAGAGAGAAATATATGATTTCCCAATTAAATGTACATGGATTGGACAATAACTTGTCTTTTCTAATAAACAATTAAGATTATGTTCAAGAAACATTCTTTGAATGTAAAGTTTATTTAAAAGTTTCACTCACATAAACTACATAAAGATAAATGTTTAATTTCGAAATCAAATGAGCAGGGAGTGGCCTAAAACCTTTTAGATTAAGTTAAGGAAACGTTTAAAAGAAAAAGTATATTCACAAGATTATTATTATTATTATCATTCAGTTTCTTTTCTTTTCTGTCACTTTAATTGCCTTAAATTTGCTACGATTTCTTAAATTTCCCTCAGTTTTTCACATTTCAGTTGACTAAATGCCCATGGCATGAAATGATGGCAATTTGCTTGCAAATGTTGGTAGACAAATCTCATCATCAACTTGGCAAGCTGCGGCTGGAAAAGCGAAACGAACGAATCATGTTTTCGGCATTTTGGACAAGTGCGTGTTGTGTCTGCTTTGTGCCGCCCAAAAAGATGAAAGTGAGATTCAGATGAAGAAGATGAAGATGTGCAATGCCATGGCAGCTTTGAATTTGAAAGATGAGTAGACAACAAACAATGGCTGGATAATATACACGCAATGCACGACAATAATGACGACTACGACTCACACTTTCTATGCATCGCATCATTGTTTGTGGGGTCTTTGATTCGCTTACACATTTTGTGCGATTATTATTATGGCTGATGTTGCTTTGATTATGCGCATTTGCAATGAGCAAACTAGCAAAACTATTGAATATGCAACTAACGTGAATAAAATGAGGCAGGCCAGGCCAATGGAAGAAGAAGAAAGTAGGACTCACCTCGATCCGAAAGGTGTGCGTGATGTCATCTAGGAACAGGACGGTGACGCATTGCTGCCGCTGTTGTTTCTTGTCGCGCGCCAGTTCTGAGGACGCTCCGCGTAATCGGTAGTTTCTGCTCAGGTTGCCTAAACGAAAGCGTTCAAACATGGCCCAGCTCCATACTGCCCCCAATTAATTTCTAAACGTATTCGTGTTATGTGTTCTGTACGTTGTTTTATTATGTTGCTGTTGTTATTGTTGTGGTTGGCTCCTTTTTGATGAAAGACTTCTTCTTCTTTCCCTTGGCTGGCAGTTGAGATTGTTTATTCGATAAAATGGCAAGACTTTGACTTTGGACGTGTCTCGTTCACGTTATGGCTAAGACTTTGGATGGATAATGCTCTTTCTTTGAATTTGCTTTAGTTGCTGGCTGTGTTCGCTCTGCAAATAAAATAGAACAGTTGCAAAATGTTATTTAAGATGAAATATTATTAAATAAGATAACTATCAATATTAAAGACTCATATGCAGATTGTTAATCTCAGTTTCAAATAAAATAAATATTAAAAAAAGTAAACTATCATTATTAAAATATTGTATGTAGTTTATTAATCTCTGAGTTCCAAATAAAATAAACATTAAATAAGTAAACTATAAAAACTGAACAAATTAAACGGGGTTTTTGATTGTTTCCTATCTCTAAGTTTTATTTTACAAAAATAATGTTCCAGGGATCAACTAACAAAAAGGAAAATGCAAAAGCTTCATTTAGTTTTTTTTTTCTGTCGCACTGCTATTTCAAAGTTCACAACTGTCCGTATCAGTGTAAAGTATTGTACCATATGTAGTTTATTAATATCTGAGTTACACATAAAATAAATATTAAACTAAGTGTCCAATAAGACTAAATTATCTACTCATAGTCTATGTTAAAATGCCATGAGACCACAATAGTAAAAGGTAACTGATCCTTCAATAAAAATTTCAATTAAAAACATGAAAAATATTCAATGTATATTTCTTCATTAATTCATGACACAAAACATAGCAAGTATTCAACCACTGCTTATATAGAACAGAAATCAGTTGTAGTTAATTAAACCTATTTTTTAACATTATTGAAATACGCTAATGGGTATGCGAATCTGCGGGTTCAACTGAATAAGAATTTATATAGAAAACTAAGCTGTTCAGCTTCTTATGAATGTTGGAAGATTTGCGTAAATTAATTTAACGCCACTATATTACTATAATATTCTTCTGAATGTAAGCCGTAAACTATAAGAGGTATGCTATTACCAGCAGTCAACAAGCCAACAGCTTACAAAACTGTTAACGAAACGTCATCGATCACTTTGAGTTCCAACCTGACACTCTATCATTTCTTATCTCTTGGTTATTGAGGTAGCTTCTTGTGTAAAATGATCTGCTAACCTATGCTAGTATCTAACAACGTTTTTAAGAGTATCTGTTGGTCGTTGCACAGTTGTAAACTTGTTAGTAAATTCCCTTTGACTTGTCTATGGCCATTGTTTACCTTTGTTCGGTTATTGCTCAGGTGTGTGCGAGTGCGGGAAAAACACTTCACATGACAACGTTTGGCCTAAAGGTCTTCAACTGGGCGCATAGCTTCACGCGCTAGCGAACAAGATACTCACACACACACACACGCACAGTTATATGGCTGGTGTGGAGAAGCCATCGACAAGTGCAGAGTGACTAATATCGTCTTCGAAGTCGCGACGTCTTTGTCGACTTCCTTTTTGACTTTTCCCCGCAATTGAATCAGCGGAACGCTGTCAAAGCCAAGCATACATGAATGTGTGTGAGTGTGTGTGTAGATAAGACACTGGCCCACATACAAACCTACACACACACACATAGTACATGCAGAGAGACCTTTCTTCATTGATGATTGATGCACCGTGTAATTGGCTTAAGAGCTTTTTTCAAATGATATACGAACTAGTTATAAATATCGAATTATGCATTTGTTCACAGTCACCTTTTGCTTTAGTTTGCCTTTTACGGCATTCTCTCTTATTTATCTGCATTATCTATTGTCATCGTTTATCATCTTCTATTGTTGATCGATTATAAAGCATCTTTGGTCAATGCTGAAAGACATCTTTTAGCTTATTTATAGTTACTAATAACTATTCGATGACACATGCTTATATTTTGTAATAATATTTATTGTAAATATAATTTTTTGTCGAAATATAAAATATCTGTTGATCTATCAAAACATATTTGGGTTAAATGCAGAAAAGTTCCATGGAACTCATTTATAGCTAAGAATTCAATGGAACACTTTTGAATTTTGTAATAATATTTATTATATATTATTTTTTCGAAATATGAAATATCTGCAGATCTATCAACAAGTAACGCTGTGCAACATATTTTAGATCATTTAGTTACTGATAATGTCACATAATAGTAATATTTTATATTAAATATCATCTTTTGTCGGAAAATGAAATATCTGTTGATCGATCGCAAAATATCTCGATGAAATGCAGAAAAGTTTCTTTCAACTTATTTATAGTTAAGTATTTTTGTATTTTGTAATTGTATTTAATGTTATCACCTTTTAATGAAACATAAAATAATCGGTCACAAAATATCTCGACATTTGCAGAAGTTTCTTTCAACTGATGTCTAGTAAAGAATTCGATGACACATTCTTGATACATTTTGTAATATTATTTTAAATGAAAATGATTGATTCATTCCAAGCCTTAACCACTGTGCTTAGGCTGCAACTCACGCTCTTTGTTAGTCTGTGCTTTCTTCTGCACTCTTTCTTTGTGTTGAACAGCAATATAAACACCCACACCCACACACACTTACACTCAGCTACTTAGGCCTGTGTGCTAGTGTGTGTGTGAATATACATGCTATTAGTTATAGCAAATACAAATGTTGCTATACGTACTACACTCGCGTGTACATGTGACAGATAAAGATATTTTTGTTTCTCTGTTCTATATTAATACACAATTTCCGGCTGGCAGCCAAATTGAACTGAACTGAACCGAACCACAAAACCAACAAATTCAATCGGGGGAAAAAAGTCAAGTACATAAATTTCTGCGCAATAACAAAACTTTGCATGTACTATAAGTAATATTTATAGGGCTCAACCTCTGTTTTGTTGATTGCTATCGCAAACGGGGAAGCAAACAATTCAAATAATCTGATATTATTATTATTTCCTGCAATATAGAATGACGAAATCACTCTAAAGAAATGATGCAGTTGCAAAGTTTAGCAAAAAATTTAAAGAAAAAAACTAATAGGATTCGGATTGATACAAAAAGAGAGTCTGAAGTTATATTTACAACTTTCATTAAAGAACAGTGAACCAAATCAGTTTCAACTTGAAGTCATTAAAAATTTAACGAATCTAGATCACAGAAGAATTCGAGTAATCGATATTCAAACTTTCACGTTAACCTAGGAATGCAATTAGATATAGGCCTTGATTAAAGCTACCATTTTACAATATCTATTAACTATCATTACAATCGATAGAACAGCTTTGAGCTCAGTTGGAGGCACAGTGGGTTAAGCTGCTTAGGCAGCATTTGAAGGCTTTTTATGCCGCACTGTTTTCGTTATCAGCAAATTAATGCAAATTTGTTAAACACACACATACACATACACTGAAAAGAAGAAGCATTTGTATTAATGCCCCCCAACCTCGTTTTGTAATGGGTCGATAATTTTGTAGATTGCGCTCAACAGGTTGAAGAACGAGTGAACAAAAAAATGAGGTTGCGTCATTTTGTGCCGCTGACGCCCACGAGGCCAAGTCTCCACTCTCCACACCTCTCCACTCTCCACAATCCCTCTGGTAGTATTACCTCGACTAACTGGGTAAGTTGTCAACTGATTCAGGGAATCGACGAATCGACTGTTGGCCATATTCGAACGGAAGCCTTATAGACTGGCGTTGTGGTTATGACGGCTTTTGTACTTTTGTAATACGCCGTCGAGTCGAGTAGTTACCTTTTTCTCTATATGGACAATGCAAGTCAATGGGCGGTTGATGGCAAGGGAGGCAGACAGAGAAAGAGAAGAGTACGAGAGAGAGATAGAGAAAGAGAGGGAGCTACTTTATTTGTTTGTATTTATTACATATTTATTTATTTGTTTTGTCATTAATTGAAAACGAAATGAACAGCAGCAACAACAAAGACTCAGTTGTATTGTTTAAATTGCATAAACAAAGCCAAGTACACACACAGTTACACACACACACACACACACACACAGAGTATTCTACCTAAATTGCATTCTCCTGACAACAACAGCAAAACTTTTTGGTTCGTTGACCGACTTTTTGGTTGCTGTTTGCTCCCCGCACCTTTTCCCTTCCCTTCCCCTAGCCCTTTCACCAAAAAAAGGGAACCATGGTGCCAATTTGTTTATTATGTTTAGCTATATGCATATGTGTATATATGTATATGTATTTATACATTATGTGTATATACGTTTATGTTTTCGTATGCAGATTTGATTTGCTTTTGTTTATTCGAGCACTTCTGAAACTGGAAATGCTTTTGGAGCAGCTTCCGTTACCAGCAACTGTGGTACAAAAACAAGAATTTTATTCATATTATTACAATAGGAATGTGTAAAAACATTAAAGATAAAACACAGCTCAATATGTAAAAGAATTTGGAGTGATAAATGCAAATATCGAAGCTAAATTGGCATTTAGATTTGAAAATATTGAGATTACAAAATTTGAATAAAATAAATAATATAAAATATAAAATAAATATAAAATAATAAATAAATAAAAATGTCAATAGGATTAATAGTGATCTGGAAAATATGTTAATATAAAGAATAAATAAAGAATAAAAAAAAGAAATTAGGAATAAAAAGTATTCTAAAAATGGAAGATTGTATTAAATTTACTATCAAAATTCTTTTCGAAGAAATTTACTATCAGTAATGTTTAATGCGAAGCGTGAATAATCACATTAATTGTAAGAAATTTACAATTATAATTAATTGAAATTCATTAATTCAAAAGAAATGGGTTACCATTTGGTGTTATTTGAAATATGCGATATGTAATAAATACAAATTAAATAATGAATAGAATTCATTATGTAAAACCTCATTAAATTAATTAATGAAGAAGCTTCACTAGAAAGAACTTTACTGTAAAAAGTGTTGAATACGAAGCGTAAATAATTGCATTACTTACAAGCAATTAATAATTCATAATTATATATAATTGAAGTATGCAAATATATTTAGCATTTAAGTGGAATGAAATTGCATTTTAAGCAGGTGGCAAACCAATGTGCGACTTGTGATTTTTCTTTGTTCGCGTGACCCGCTGAGTAAATGGGGGAAATGGGAACGTAAGCAAATCCAATTTGGCTTGGCTTGATGCTCTCCAAACTTAAGTGAAGTGTAGAGTGTAGAGCAGAGCAGAGCAGAGAGTGGAGGTGGTGGAAGCTCTCGAAGTGAACCGGTTGAGAATTTGCCATCTAGCAAAACTGTGCTTTGATGTCTGTATAACTGGGCAGCCAGCCAGTCAGTCAGTCAGCCAGTTTGTTGGTCAGTCACGTAGATTTGGTGCAGATACGCGTAGATGTGAAAGATGATAATGATGATGGCGATGGCGATGGGAAGTTGGAAGATGGAGATGAGTCAACTTGATAGGTAACGAGGTAACGGGCGGCATGGAAACGGCAATTGTCAAACTCTCAAGAGGTCACAGTGCTCATTCCTAACCATTTTTTTTTGCTTTAAAGCGAAACAAGAAGAAGAAATGTGTGTTTTTGTTGGAGGAGTAAGGCTTGTCGCGATATCCAATGGAATGAGCTTTGTACTCGGAACTCGTTGCTCGTAATTGAAACCGCAGGCGTTGAACTTGTCAAACATCGCGATAGGAAGCGTAATATGATATTGCAAACCGCATAAACCAAACACAAACAGCGCAAAAAAAGGTGACACAGCTGCCAACTAAATGAGGGGGCCAACAAATGGGGACAGGTAAGCGTGGAGACGAGAGCTGAGGAGAGGGGTAAAGTGAGGAGGCAGGCCTGCCACTCAATTTCAATTAGGGCACATCACTCAATGATGTCCATCAAAAAGTTTACAGGAGCTAGCAGCAACAGCACTTGGCAACCCTAATCAAAGTCAAAGCTCAAAGAGTGAGTGAGACAGAGAGGGGTGAAAGTGGAAGCAGAGCAGGAGGAGTGCAATTGAATTTGTCGTGCCAGCGACGCATCAATAATGTTGTTGCCCCATGCATTTGCATTTGTTTGGTTTTATGGTGCTTTATCGTTATGCTTTCAGGGTTGCCATGTGCACGCATAGGCGAGTCGAGTAGAGCTTAGGTGGGCAACAAAGTGGAAGAAGAGCAGCGTCCCCGCTTATCGTTGTTTGCCTTTTAATTTTTATTGCCGTTGCGCACCCCGACAACGACGAAAATTCTTATGCTATTTTTGTGTTCATATTTCACATGCACAGGCTGCGACGGCTGCGACAACAGCCCCCAGGCCTAGAGACCCAAGGCAGCCCCGGGCGGCACGCACACACATACATACGTACATAAACTAACACACGCACACTTGCTCTTGCTCTTGCGATATTCTTAATGCTCTTTGGTCTAACGAAATTCAAGACTAGTTAATGGTTTTCGCCCCACTAACTCACCCTGTGGGGATTAAGCAGGGTCAACCACCACATCCACCTGGTTCGAAACTGTGCTAAGCTTAATGCGCCGAAAGAGGAGAAGGAGACGGATTGAGAGCGAGAACAAAACTAGTTTAATTAATTAAACGATTTGTAAACACAATGCAATGATTAATTGCGCATACATACAAAGAGTACTGTATGCATATGTGGCTGAGGCTGTTTGTGTGTTTATGCAGGCTATCTGTTTCTTCATTGCATTGCTTCTCTTCTTCCTCTACGTTGCATTAATGTAGGATGCACTTGTGCAACTGTGTGTGTGTGTGTGTGTGAGTTCGCTCTCGCACTCTCTTTCTTTCGCTCTGTGATTTTCAAGCAGAACAGAGACGCTGCTGTTGAGTAGGCGGCAGCTTGAGATGTCCATGCTTCAAATGGGGGAGCGGGAGTGTTAGAGGGAGCAAGAACGACAGCAGACTGAGACTGGAGCGAGCATAAGGAGAAGAGCATAATAATAATAATCAAAGGGCAGCAGTGCGGTGGCGTTGATTCTGCCTGCGGCTGCAGATAAGCATGCACACACACACAGAAACACAAACTCACACATATATATATACAATTACGCTCACAGCAAAGAGTTAAATGAACCGCTTTTGACAGAGATCTCTGTGCTCACCTTGTTGCGCTGGTATCTTTTGTACACATATATGTAAATATGTATGTATGGATTTATGTATGTATATTTTGTTGTTGCACTTTCGTTATTTCACTGTTTGCCAATGGGGCAGTAAAAACACATGTAAATTACAATTCTCCTTCATTCGTTCGTTAACTTGACAAAAATAAGTAAAAACGCACGCATACGCACACACACATACTCATTGACTGGTCACCAAAAACACCGCTGCTCACGCACACACGCACAACAGGGACGCGAGTTGGAAGGAAAACAATAAAACAAAAAAAGTATGTATCGAACTGTCCAACAATGTAGCCGCACTTGAAACGAAATCTTAAGATTGTTATACCGCAAGCAAAATTATGCACTCAATAACGAACAAAATTAACAAAAAATTAAAATAAATTTAATTTTTCTCTTCTCCGAAACCGAACGAGCAGCGTGACCGCAAGCTGAATTTCAAAATATACTAGTGAAAATTATTATGTGACCGCAAGTTGTATTTACAAATATACCGTGAGTAAATACTTTCTAGAAATTTCAGTATTTTGTATTTACTTGCTAGCACACTGGTCACATTCCAATCAAGGGATTTTCTCAGAAATAGTGATTTAAATAGCGACATATCTTATTTTATTATATATCTTATATTTATTTAAACATGATATGCAAAATATTAAAAAGTATAATATTGAGATTTATGCATATACATAAATAGTTGTTATGCTTTTTATTTAAAATGAATAATTTGTTTTTATAGCAGCCAAAAGGTTAGCGGCATGCAAGTTTGCTGACAAAATCTGGCTGATATAAACGTTCACAATAGACATTTACTGAAAGCGCCCCAAAGTATACTTCAATTTTTTTAGATAGTGCAGAAATTCAAGGAAAGAATTCCTTGATAAAAAAACTGGATTTGGGAAAAAGATGGGATTTGGATTCGAAATTGTTTACTTTAATTTAAAGTATAATTTGTATAAATAAAATAAAATTATTTCTTTCGATATTTTACTGCAGTATATAATAAATAAGTAATAAGCATAGTTCATTCATTAATTTACTGAATGGATTCGAAACAGCTGTATCAATAAATTTCCCGAGACTCTTCTATATAAACAGCTATAACATCAATAATATTTCAGTAAATCAGGTTACACTCTGCAGTTTAAAAGTTTTCTCCAACATGAAATATATAATTTTGGGAATTTCAATAATACTTTGCTTAATACAAATTTGTGCTCAGAGTGTTTGTCGTGGATATGTTCGATCCGGTAATACTTCCATTTATAATATTAATTAAAATTATATTAAAGGTCTATAATTGGGTTATCTATAGTTTATCAGACTTGTGAAGGATCAAAGGATGAAGGACATTGGTTTGGCACCGTTTGTAATCAAAATTCTAATAACGGAATGTGGTATTATGAGCAAAGAAATGGAACCTGCCTGGAAATGGTTTATTTTGGATGTGGAGGCAATACGAATAGATATTGCAATTTGAACGATTGCCAACGAAAGTGCGAGAGGAGAGATTGATACTGAGTGCAAAAAACTAATTTTAATATTTCATTACTTTAATAAATATCTCAAATTGAAGAAATTTAAAGAAGAATTAATTTAAAATAACATTCGAAAACGGCTTTACTTCACATTGTAAACCGATCAATAAATAAACTCATTTTGATATTGACAATGCGAATGCACTTGGAAAGTAAAAATAGATAAGGTTTCTGGTAAAGGTGTCTTTTTAAACAGATTAGTATTTTATTATATACATTAGAAATAAATTCTGACTGATTTTAGTAAAACATTCTAAGTAATAATAAAAACTTTCTAGAATCATAATTTATAAAAAACTTACATTGGATTAAAAGATTTATATTAATCTTAAGAACGTGTCAAGGTCACTTCTGAATTCCATTCTCAATTTAGTAGAACGCTTTAAATAAAAGAAGGCACTTTAAGTTTTTACCAGCAATTGTTCTGAAACAACTGTTGCCTGAATTTTATAATTGAAATTGAAATTGAAATTGAAACAATATTGTTGAAATAACTATGTTAAATAAGTAATCATAGTTTAAAGAGTAAGTTTTTTTTTACCAGCATGATATAAAGTAAACTTATTTTAAAACGTCAATTGTAAAATTAACGTATTTTTAGTAAACAGACTTTGAAGATTAAACATCCACATTCAATTAAAATTAAATCCCATATAGATGGCGAGTCGTGAAGGTGGCAAGAAGAAGCCTCTCAAGGCGCCCAAAAAGGAGGCCAAGGAGTTGGACGAACAGGATGTGGCCCACAAGCAGAAGCAGAAGGAGCAACAAAAGGCTCTCGAGGCGGCCAAGCAGAAGGTGACACAAAAGTCCAGTAAAAAGGGCGGCAAGTGAGATGTCCTGCGAAATGTCCTGCCGGAAGTTGTTTACACTGTCTGCCAATATATACGCACACTCTGTCTAAAGTCAATGATAAATGTTTTGGTTCATCTCGTCTGCTGCAATAAATTGAGTTATGATTCCTTTTTCATTCTTGAATGATGATTAATTGCCTGTGGTCAGCCAATCGGTTCGCTTAAAAAGCCATCACAAAAATGTGACATTCAGTCTATCCCCAAGCGCAGCATTCAGGGTTAGTCCTTGTGCAAAAAAAAAGGAACAACCGGACACGGGAATTGAGCGCAGCAAATGTGGTAAATTGGAATTTTATGCGTTTTTTATGTTAATCAAAAACGAACCTAATGGACATTGCGCCTGATGTGCGACTGTCAGAATGGGACATGTGGTTAGTTTATTGCATTAATCCCACCTTGATGGAAGGCGATGTAGTTAAAACGTTAAAGAATAGCTTGGAAAGCATAAACAAAAAGAGGCACGCTCTCCAGAGCGTAAAAATAGAATAGCTTAAAGCTTTGGTAATTATGTGCGCTCAAAGCTTAGGCTTGATGATAAATTTAAGAATATGTTAAAGAAAGTAAAGATAAAGATATAAGAATATAAAAATATAGAAATTCTAATTATTTACTGGATTTTCATATCTTTTGTATATATATTTATATTTACTTTCTTTTACATATTCTTCAATTTTTATTTTTCCTATTATTTACTGGATTTCTATATCTCTTGTATAAATATTAATCTGTACTTTTTTTTATTTTCTATTTATCAGTTTTTCTTTAAGTTTAAGCTCGTATAATTATCAAAGCTTTAAGCTTTATAGCGTTATAATAGACCCAACCCATATCATAAGACCAATTTTGTTTATCATCATATTTAATATTTAAGCCTTTGATGGAATTTGTTTATACAAAATTTAATTACACATTATAGCTAAAAATTTGATAGACTCGTTTTAAATATAATACATACAATATATTAGATTTATCCTTCATTTTTTTTTCATAGAGGCGAAAACAGAAATCACAAAACCAAAAACTTTAGCAAAACTCTTAGAGGTATTTTATTTTCTCATTACTTTATTTTACTTGTATTGTGTAGTAAAATTAATTTAATTAACTCTCTTCTGAGGGGAAAAGTAGAAATGTGCTTTGTGTTTTTGAAGTTGTACAAAAAGAATCGAGTTTTTGGGTTTGGTTTTTGTTTTGTTTTTGTTTTTTTAATGCTTGATCGTTATCGTAATCGTAATCGTAGGTGTAATCTAGAAGAGGAAGCATTTGATATGTTGTAAAAATGTGTGTTGTTAATTATAATAAGTATATGCCCATAGTTATTAGGTAATTATTAAGAAATGTACAATACAATTAATTTAAATAATTAATAACAATTAGCATAAGAATTAGAATTATGGGAATAAGCATTTGATTTTTTTGTTTGTTGCTTTTTCGGTTTTGATTTACGAGTGCTTTAAAGTTAATGCTAAAGTTAATTTATTTAATTAATCTCATTATAGTTTATAGTTATAATTATATATTATTATATAATGTGGTTGCTTTTTTTTATGTTCTTGTTGTTGTTGTTGGCACACTATCCAAGTCTTATGCAAGAGTATATTAATTTACTTTAATTTAATTTAATTAGTTAATTGCAATTATGCCGAGTATTTTAAATAGAATTTCAATGGGTTTGAGTTTTTTTTGTATTTGTTTTCCTTCGCTTCTCTTCTTATGTTTCATGTACAAGCTTACAAATTATTTAACAACATTGAATGTTTTAACATTTTGCATTTAGCCAAAAAATGGTATATAAAAATTACTAAACAATTTTATAGAATTTTCTTTTTTTCCTTTTTTTTTGCTGTTTTCTTTTTAAATTAAGCTTTAAATTAGGTTTGAAAAAGTGAGTGATATTTACAATCGAACGCTAGATGGCGCTAGCTTGGCTGCCGCACCCGCCGTTAAATGGCGTTAACTTGTCTGCCACACCTGCCGTTAGATGGCGCTAATTGCTCTTGCGTGCGCTGAAGAACATTCGAGCAACTTTGCCAAGAGCGCCCACAAAGTCCCAACGCTCCTGATGCTGATGTTGATGCTGACAATCGGGCAGCTGTTGGCCCGATGACTCATCCAGAGCCTAGGAGGGTGTGGAGTACCAGCCGCTGGCGGGGCTGCCCTTGTGATACAGATGGAAGCTCGAGTGCGGTGCAAAGTACTGCGGCTGATCCAGATTGCTGTAGGTGACGCCGCCCTCCGTTGTCGTTGTGGCATGTCCCGCATGCGGATGCATTGCCGCCGTATACGCCTGTGGCTTCAATGGCAACGTTGTCGCCGAGGAGGCATCCACCGGAGTGGCATATTGACCCCTCAGTGGATCAGCATAGTCGTAGCCACCGTTGACCACGAGAGCAGCCGAGGGAGGCGCCTTGGCGGAGTTGTTGCTATCGCGTGGCGACACTGAGCTGGGCGGCGTCATGGCGTTGTGGTAGTCAATGGAGCTGTGATAGCCACCGTAGGTGGACACCAGATTGGTGAACGCATCCGAGAGATTAGCGCCCTTCTGACTTCCAGGACGTGCCACCGACGGCGCCGCTGCCGCCGAATGCAGTTGCAGATATTGATTCTCATACGAGGATTCACTGCCCGGTGGCGTCGGCAGCGGTCCGCCCTGCTGCTCCCCATAGAACACGCCCACTCCGGTGGGCGTTTGTCTGGCCGTAGCCCGGATGACGCTCTCGCGATTCACGGCGTGCAGCTGGCGGAGCAACGCTGTGGCCGGCATGTGCGGTGGCTGCTGATACGGAGCACCTATCCACTGAATGGTGCTGCTCTTCTCGTTGGGATCATGCTGCTGCTGCTGTTGTTGTTGTTGTTGCTGCTGCTGTTGCTGCTTGAGCAGCGCATCCGCACTGAAGTCTGTGTTGGGCTGGTTGCTGTTGTTGTTGTTGGTTGTGGGTGAAGGCAGATGCTTGGACATGGCATGTTCCAGATCCTTGACAGCCGAGTCCGCAGCTCCAGCTGTCGGCTGTTCGTCCACAATCGAAGGCAGGCGACTCCTTGGCTGCTGCACTGCATCTCGCTGCTCGAGTGCTGGCAACTTGCTCAACGGTTGCTGCTCCGCCTGCTGTTGTTGTTGCTGCTGTTGCTCCGCTTGCTCCTCCGCCTGCTGTGCCGCCTTGCTCTTCCGCTTGCGCTTCGTTGTGCCGCCCGTGGTGGGCGTGGGCGTCGGCACGGGCGTGGCCACTGTGGCGGGCAGCACGCCATCGACCTCCACGCCCAGTGGCGTCGGACTGTCCTTGATCAGCGCCAAACTATTCAGACTTCCATGCGCCGTCGTCGCATTGCGTCCCCGACCGCGTTGCGTGTGTCCCTCGGGATCGGTCTTAGGGGAACCGAGTCCCAGCTTCATATCCCCAGCACTGAGATGCGTATTGCCATCAACATTGGCATCGCCTCCAGGTGAACCGCTGCTCTTATCATTGCCCAATCCCTCTTCGTGCTTAATGCTGTCCACACTCGGCTCCAGCTGACAACAGTCTAGTATAAGGTTCTCGTTCTCCCGATTGCTGAAGGAATTAGTAGAGGATTAATTACTGTTTAAGTGATCAGTTATCCATCGAGTCTTACCTGATTACATAGTTAACGCAAATGATATTCTGCTCATCGGCATTCTTGGTGCTGCAAACGACTGTGGCGCAAGTTTGAAGCCAAGTGTAACCGCCGTTCTTGTTCATCAGTCGATAATAGCCAGTCAGCACTTGACCCTTTTCGATCACTAAAAGAATTAAAGGATATCAAAATTAAAATCAAAGTAAAGATTGTAAAAGAGGCATTACTTATAGAGATTTATAAGATATATAAGCTAATGTTGATCAATATTTCGAACTCTTCTTTCTGTATGAAAATCGATTTACTCAATAGAAATATTGATCATTCCTAAGCCAACTATAGGTCATATCCAACTAATCTAGTCAATTCTGATTTTTTTTTTTTTAAGTATTTTATCATTTTTCATAAAGCAAGTTGGGTAAAGACATTATCACCTTTTAAGTAACATAAGTTAACTAAAAATTTGGCTTTTTATAATGAAAGTTAATTTTCTAGCGATCATTCCCATGGCAACTATAAGATATACTTGCTAAATTTACTAGATTCTGACATATATTGTTCCCACATAAGTAATACGCATCTCTACCAAGTTTCACTAAGATAGCTTCAGAAATGAGTGTTTAACTGGAGTAAAAACAGATGGACAGACGGGCAGACGTATAAATATATCTATGGGCAGGCGGAATGCGATTGCTTTATAAAATGACTTGCAAAATTGATAGCAGCAATATTATCACTTTTTGGGTAATAAAAGTAAGCTTAAAATTTAAGCTTTTCCCAAAGAAATTTGACCTTCTAGCGATCATTCCTATGTTATCTATAAGATATAATTGTTAAATCTCCTTGATTTCAACATATATAGTGCTTACAAAAATAATAAACATCTCTGCCAAGTTTCACTCAGATAGCTTCAGTAATAAGTGCTTAACTGGCGTAGAAACAAATGGACGGACAGGCAGACGTATATCTATGGAATATTAAAAGGCTTTGCAAAGTTGCTACTTACAATCTGTGTGACTCTTGCGCAGGCGATTGGCATCCTCAGCGTGGCAGAGCGAATACATGCTCTTGTTGACGAGATCCTCGGGTGAATAGTCTAGCAAATCCGAAACTCTGTAAAGCAGAAAGTAGAATGAATAAAGATCGTTGAGGAATAGCTTTACTCTCTCTTGACTTACCTTGGTTCGCAGTGCGCAACGCGCAGATCAAAGTTGACGCGGGTGACAAACATGTCGCACTCGAGGCGAATCTCATGGACTGAGGGCGGCGGCAGCGCAATGGCCAAAGCGACCATGCCCAGAAGGGGCGGCTGCGATTTGCGGGTGTGCGAGAAAGTGTACTGAGGACGCAGCTTGCAGAGCAGCAGCACAACCTGCAAAGGGAACAAGAAGAAAAGCTTGCGATTTAGCACAAATGCAAACGATCAAGTGGAAAAGAGAAAGAAATAAGAGCTTAAGAGCTAGGATAAATGGCGGCTATCAAGCAGCTTTTGTCAGCTTACAGAGAGGTGGTTGCAATTAGCTTTGTAAGTGCACTCTTAGTTATAGCAGCCAGCTTAAAGACAGCTTAGCTGCAGTTGAGATTTAAAGCTTTGGAAAGCTTTCTCTCACTCGGGAAACTGACAAAAGCGCTGTCTGCTGGCAGCTGATGTTAAATGATGAACATGAAGTTGATAATGATGATTGACGATTGCTGATAATGAAGCGAGGCTGCAGTTGATGATGAAGTTGGCCTTAAATTCAAAAAGCTTGGACCCTTTGCGCCTGAGAGAGTCGTGAGTGTGTCTGAGTGCCGTGTTCATATTCGATACTGATCAATCTAAAATCAGTTTTATTTGCATTGCCTTACGATACTTGGGATCAAACTGAATATGGCCGAAATTGTTCAAAATAAAAGACTGCGTTTTCTTTTTTCTTTCTTCTTTTTTTTTGGCGGGGGCAGCTGCTCCCCAAATTTGATAAAAATGATAAATTTTTGTTTGCCTTGCATTTGCATTTGTCGTACTGATTTCAATTGATACGTACCGAATAGTTTGAGGCCGGGTTCTTAACATTTTTACCATTGTTATTGTTACCGTTGCAATTGCTCGTTGCATCGCTGGCCTGTAGATAAGCAGTGGATGGGATGGTAATACGTATACGTAATAAAAGCACAATTATCGCTTACTGACTGAATTCAACCAAAACAGAACAGGTTAGTTTAGTCTAACGCCCCGACGAGCTAACAAAATGTCAACAAGGTTAGCAGCACTACAAACTCAAAAATCGAAATGATAACAAATGATAACAAAAACAAAAAAAACATAGAACACAAAAAAAAAAAAGAATAAAAAGTAAAACCGTGCGTGGATCTACGATAAACGTCGCATTATTACACTACACTACATGGCACCGTTAAGAGCTTACAAACTGAGTGAGTGGGGAAATACTATGTAAAGAAGGAAGGAAGGAAGGAAGGATAAACGAAACTCACCCGATAGCCAGAGGATTTAAAGTGACAGCCACGTTTCGTTAGCGTCGATTTCATGCGCACACAGAAGCTGCGATCATAGCCTTTGTAGCCGCTGGTGGAAGCCTGCGTCATCGAGGCAGCAACTGTAAAAAGGTATTGAAAAGTTAGTTTAAAGATTCTATTGGAATATTCGTGGAGTGATGAAGTCTTGGGCAACTGCCTGATCGTAGGTTGACTAAAGATCAGTTTAGGTTTAGAGACGGAACAACAACTCGGACTCGACTCACCATCAGGATTGTTCGTACCGTGTGTGCCACTCCCATCATCGGAGGCGCCCGATGTGGGCGATGCCAAGCCTGCTGCACCGCTGCCGCTGCTGCCACCGCCACCGCCTCCTCCTCCGCCCCCGCCGCTGGTTAAACTCAAACCCAGCTGCTCGGCGATTTCCGCATGATCCGCCTGATGGATGTAGTCGAATATGCTGCTGCCGGTCATCTCCACCTGCGACAGTCCCAGATAGATGGACACCGTTTCCGATATGTACAGGAAGCGACCATCCGCTGCCACAGCCAAAGCGAAGCCATCCAGCGACTGAAAGTAAAATAAATTCCATTTTTAAACAGACATTTGCATAAAGAGCCCAAACATGGCTGCAACTCGCTATCTCTCCCTCTCTCTTCTTTGCCTCTCTTCTTCTGCTTCTTCTTCTTCTTCTGCTTACCTGTAGTATGTGGGTGCCCTGATGTTGCTCGAACAAATCAACGGCGGGACTGCGACGAATGGCTGCACCTGGAAATGAGCACAAAACGAATGCTGATGAGTGTTGGGCAAACAACAGAGAAATATTCTTGTGAACACAAACTGAATGAATTTATGTGGCTTGGCCGCATTTTAAATACTCTGTCATTAAGTAAGTAAGTAAGTAAGTAACTAAGTAAGTAATTGTGTAAATATGTAATATGTAATGTAAATGTGTAAATACGTATTGTGTATTATGAATATACTTTTTATTTCTAGGATAAATATTCTAAAAATGAAAATATTATATTATATTTCATTCAATATTATGAATAATCTTATAAATACAAGTAAACTAACTTCAATTAAGAATATTATTGTAAATATTGCTAGATGAGGATGTTTATGATCTTACTACTATTAAAAATTATGCTTATAAAAACTGTCATTAAATAAAAGAAAGCTTCCAGATTTGTACGTAGATATTTGTTGTATTTTTTGCTAACTAAGTTAGTTCATGGTATTAAGATTTATGCTTATAAGAATTCGTCTAAAATAAGATACAACTTTTTTTTTATATTTTTGGTGAATATGTAATGCATTGCAATGTTTGGTATGCAAGTTTATGGTGTGATCATTATAATGATCAGCTATAGCTATAGAATTGGGCCTCATGTTGAGAACTGACAACCTGTCAACTTTAACAAAACCATAAACAAATAAATGAAATAATATAACCACACTGAAAATATTGAAATAGGTAAGATATTTATCTAAAATAATAACATAAGATAACTCTAATTAAAATATTAATATTCTTTCTTATAAATGCATTAAACTTTTGAGGAGTGCAATTGCAATTCAGGAAGGTATTGCAATCTTGGAATTTATAAAAAAAAATTTGTAAAGAGATATCGAAAAATTTGAACTTTTATATTTAAGATTTAAGCATTATGTATTTTATAGAAACTGAAGAGTATTTAGTTTTTGTATCAAACTAGCTTTTTTTTTAATAAAATAGTTACTTACTAATTTGAGATTTTAAGTAAATTTAAAAAAGAAAATTCCAATAGCTAATTCTAAGCTTTTAAGCATAATAATAATATTTCAATAGAATAGAAAATGAAGAGTTTTTTGTGAAACCATATCAAAGATTTTTCTAAAATAAAATAGTCAATTCAATATGTTTAATATTATATTCTCATCAGTTGTTAAAACCTTCCACAAATTTGAGCAATAAATCTTGACACTTGCCCAGCTGTTTTTGTGTTCGTAACTCGCCAGCAAACAATCAAGCTGATGCGCATCCTTGCAGCTTCATTAGCTAGTCATGGATGCCCAATGGCCTCTGACCAGTGGCCGCAATGTTGTTATTGCTGGGCGGAAAGTCATAAATGATGGCGAGGATAAAATGCGAAGAACCGCAGTGTCATAGAGAGTCATAAAGCTGAAGACTGAGTTCAATATTTTCTCAGCTGATGCCCATTTGAGAATATTTATTTAATTCAATTATTGAATTTTACGATTATAACCAGAGTGAGAGCAGGGGAAAGTAAGGGAGGGAGTAAAGGAAGCAACCCTGAGCTAGCTGCTGACCAACTTCAGGTCATAATTCGCACAAGTGCAAATCGCTTTAGTCTCGTTCGACGCCTCCTCCTCATGCCCTCCTCATGCCCTTCTCTTGTTCCATTGCGAGTGGCAAATCCCCAGCGATTTCAATGCCTGCTAAGTTGGCAAACAGTTTCCGCTTCCGCTGACCATATGTGTTGCCCATGTGGGAGGGGTTTCTCTCTCTCTCTCTCTCTCTCTCTCACTCTTTAATGACCTTCGGAGCTGCCCCCTTTCTTGGTTTCAAATATATATATGTATATATATTTGATATTTTTTTTTGCTGGCTTAATATTTTTTTTTTTTGTGTGGCTGTGGGTCAAATTGAAGTGCTTTTTATTGCCCGCAGCTTGTTGCTGCCTTTTTTTGGGTTTAGTTTCGCATAATAATCCAATTCAGTGGAAGCCAATCCCCCGTTTCTCTTCTTCTTCTTCGGCGCCTCCCCCATTGCCATAACGCCCCATTGATTTTGGATTATTTTTTAGTGCCTTGTCTACCTTTTTGGCCTCTGCCAGCTGCCATTCAATAGCTTCTCTTGCCAGACTATGGCACTATATACATATATATATATATATATAATACCCCAAGTGGTAGCCCTGGTCATGCTTTTGGCTGTTGCCTTCACTTCACTTGCTTCACTTGGAATGCTTTTGACGTGACAATAACTTGCTGTTGCTGTTGTTGTTGCTGTTGCTGTTGACGTGGCCAACGATGCACGATCCATGACGCGACAATCGCTGACAACGCTGCCTGCCACCTTAAGTTGCCTTCCACAAACATTTGGCACTTTTCACTGGCAAACACTTTGCTTGGGTTTTCCATGTTTAGTCTTAAAGGTAAAGTTGCAAAAGTTAACTTAAAAATATAGCGACAACGGAAAATGGGCAAGAAACTGTTATTGGCTTTTTGAATTTCAGTTTTTAAAGAGTTTGGCATAAATGATATGATTAATTTTGGATTTTAGAAAAACAATTATATAAAACACTTCAAATATTAACAGAATTTGAGGAGTCTCAAAAGTATTTCACATTGAAGAGTCTCAGAAATATTTCACATATATAGTATGTACTTGTAATGAAAAATATGGATCAGATCAACAATATTTTTAATATTTGATATATCTTAAACAATTCCTCTACTGATTTTAAAGAGATAACAATCAGAAAAGCATTTAATTGAAAATACTTTTCTGATAAATATAGTTTTTAAATTTGAACTAGTTTTAAACTAAATTAGAGTTAATATAAACATTTGAACAAACTTTCTACAGAATTTTAAAATTCGATTTTTTTTATATTCTTTGAGCTATACCGAAATATAAATTTTTTTGCAAAGACTATTTAAATATGCATTATATATCTTTTCAAAAGTAGAGTTTTTCTTTGATATCTATAGGAATTAATGCGATAGATAGTAGCCTACATATATTTATATTTTATTTATATATTTAAATAAAGTATTAAATACTACATTTAATTTACAGAAAAGAGAGTGCTGGCTGCTCGACTCGAAAATAAAATAAGTCTTTGAGTATTCCTTATTTTTTATGTTCGTTCTTTTAACATCAATAAGATCTATATGTCATTCATTCTATCTATGAAAAAAAGTGTTTGATTGTTTGAAATGTAATGCCATTTTGTTGTTTTGATATGAGTAAATTTAAAATTTGTTTGTATTTTGCCATATTTTATGAAATATTGTTGACTCTGAACTTAAAATAGAATCTTAACCTTTAGTTACTTCTGTTCCGAGAGATAGCTACAGTATTTAAGGTAAATCTTAACTTTATGTTACAAAAAAATTAATAAGATAAATCCCAACTTTTAATTACATTAGGATTAAATTTCTTTCGAAAAATAGTTATCTACACTGCATATCTTCCCACTAAACAACTTTGTATCACATCATCGTGAACTGTTAATTTCCTGGACAAATTGTGAAAGCTGTTGACCATTTGCGATTGTCAGCGACTTTAATCGATAGCTACCGAAATGGGTTAATCGTAGAACCGCATTTAGTTAAACTTAATGGGCTCTACGTCTGAAATTGGCTGCGTTAGCTGGCCAACTGTCTACCTGGCTAACTATTTGTGTGGCCCCTTTGATTGGCCTTCTGAAATTCCACAATGGCAGCCACTCGCATGACACAGCAACAGCCAAAGCAACGACAGCGACAACTACAGCCAAAAAAAACTACAAAGTAAATAAATAAATGAATGACAACAATAACAATTGCGACTATGACAATAAAAATGCTCCAGTGACGTGAGCAAAACCAACAACAACAACAAAAATTAAAAAACAAAATACAAAATAAAAAAAATGGCTGCGCATGCGCGACAAATAAAATAAATTACGCTTAATAGCGATATTTTATGCAAATCGGCAACTCGAGGCCCCCATCGTCATGGCTTACGTCCCTACCTCCTCCCCTCCCCATCACCCTTCTCTTCTCCTCCTCCTACACCTTCTCGTCAGTCCTAAAGCCCAAAACAAAATAATACCAATAAATTGCTGGCCGCTTGTCAACTTGGCTTAAACAGTTTTTAAGGTGCGCGCGCATATTTTTTGTATTTTGTATTTTGTATTTTTCATTTTTGTTTTTTATTTTGGCATAGAAAAGTTGACAAATTTTGATTTCACTGAAGGCATCCGAAAAGTAAAGCTCCCCGCTTATTGAATGTGTTTCCTGCTTTCGGTTTTATTGCTCATTCTTTGCTGTTCACTTTGCTCCCCGCTTCGCCAATGGCTTCCAATATGGCTGCCTCACCTACGCACACTACTGTACTACGTATAATATATGATAAGTACAGTCGTCAATGCAAATTAGCTCGGAAATTTCACTGCACTTACAATTTTGGCCTCACTTCGCTGCGCAAACTTGATAAGACAGCCAACTTATTCACTTGGCAACAGAGACAATAACTTTTTTGTGTACTTTTGTGTAGAAGGAAGAGGCATTAGATCATGAATATTGTGAATGAAAAGAGAATTGAGGTATTCCAAAATTGAGGAAAGAAGACTAACAAATAATATAATAATATATATTAACAGTAATATAATATTTCATATTTATATTTGACTATAACAAACCTATTTCTATTACTAGTTTTCATATTATTAATTGATTTCAAAGAGAAGTTAAAAATGAGATCATATATCTGTGACTATATCATCGAAACTATTTCAAGTTGTTGAAGCATTTTTAAGTAAAATTAAAATCAATCTGTCAATCTTAAGGCAAGCTAAGAATCAGCAAAAATTGATAAATACTAAAATAAGCTAAATTTACTTATATTTCAAACTGATTTCAACTTGAATCTATAAAACTTGTAATTCATCAAAAATATATAAAAAGAGCGAAGTATATTTAATAAATTTTAAGTTTAGAACAAACATTCATAAAAATAGAAATAACTATTGACATTGGTAAAACAATTAAATAACTTTATGCGTATTTTGTATGGTATAACTCACTTGAATTTCTTTATAATTATATTGAAACCGAAAAATGTATTTAAAACTTAATTGGAGAATGAAGTATGCTTTAATACTCTATGCTCTATGCTCTATGTTTAAGGATAATTGTATTATTAATAACTTCTTAAGGTATCGATCTTATGTTCAAACCGAAAAATTATTTAAAACCTAATTGGAAAAAGAAGAATCAATTATTGATCTTTAATTTAAAGATGATTACATAATTAATACCTTTTTAAGGTAACGATCTTATGTTCAAACGGAAAAATTGACTTAAGACTTAATTGGAAAATTATGTATAAACTATTGAACCTCATTTTAAAGATAATTTTGTATATTATTAATACCTTCTTAAGGTATCGATCTATTGATTTTATAAGTATCACTTTTACTAAAAGTTAATTTATGAAAAGTTAGTTTTATGTTCTTATATTATTTTATCCTTCTTTTATATTTCTATAATATATTTGTAAATTTGTTAATTTATTTCTATAAATTGGTAAGTAAAGAGGAAAATTATATGTAAGCTTATCCCTCTTCAATTTTAAGTTATAACTTATTTAAACTACTAATTTATCTAATTTCTTAGATTATTTATTTGAAAATGAAGAATATAATTTCGTTACTTACTTTTGAGTTTACTGCTGCTGGAAGCCTCGCGGGTCCATGGCGGATCTCCGTGACCGGAGAAGTCTCTCAATTTCAAATAGCTTATGGTCAGTCTTATAATGGAAGCCTTGTCCAGCTGGCTGGTGATGGCTGCCGGCAAGGGCAGCATCTTGGCCAGCTCATAGAACTCATAGTTCTCCTTGCCACGTCGCGAGCGTGCAGCATCTCGTGACTTTTCCTTGCGCAGTTCAAGAATGCTGCAAGAAGAAGAAGCGAAGAGAGGCAAACAAATGGACACATTAGCAACAATTTGTGGCAATAAATATTGATATAAGCTGTAAGTAGACACTGACGAATGGCCGAAGAGGATCCTACAAAGTTCCCTCTCTCTTTCCCCCCTTCTCTATCTTCCTCTTTCTCTCCCTCGCTTTGTCAACTCTCACCTGTCGTGCTGACGAGCTGTCAGCGTAGACAATTTGGCAATTTGTTTGACTGTTGCCCCATCCGCTATGCTTCATTGTGATGAAATGGTGTCAGTCCAAACAAATTGCCGCACATTTGTCAGTCTTTCAACAGTCAGTGGAACGAGGGCGAACCCTAGACTCGAGTCTCTATCTCTCTCTTTCTGTCTTTGCTATGACAATATTGTTCTCACAGTCAAGTTGACGATCGGTTCTAGCCACCAGCTAAAGAAAAATTGCCTCATTTTCAATGCGCTACAGATTTTCCATTGTCCATTTAGTTGCCAGTTGATATTTGTATTATTGTCTCCGAACAGACTTTGTATCTTTCTCAATTCCCTTACAAACTTGCATTACAGATGCCGACTCTCAGATACTCTGATTTCGATCTCAGACTTGAGGTCGCGGTCTGCGTTTTTATTTCCCTTTAATGCACAGACTTTTCATTCAACAAAACTGTTGCTGCAACAAGCCACAAAAGGCCAAAAACACCGCCAAGTCTCTTTTAGCTTGGAGTCAGTTCGTCTGCTATCTGATCACAAGCATCTGGCCATCATCTTCGCCAGAAACTTGTGTTTTAAGCGTTCATAATTTAAGTTTGTTGTCATCTTCAGTTGTCGTCGGCTTTTTCGTCCGCTCAGTTCTTGTTTTCGTTGTTTTTCCCCATTTCATTTTGTTAATTTTACGTTTCGTTATTGTAGTGAAATTTATAAGTGCTCTACAATGTTGGAAGCACATTGATTTTGTAGCAAGTTGTGTGTTTTTTTAATGCACTTTCCAATTTTTGTTCAAAGAAGTTGAACTTGGAAGTTTTCTTTACATATTCCTATCTTATCAATTATTGTTTAAAGAAGTTGAACCAAGAAGTTTTTCTAAAATATTCCTTGTAACTAAAGTAACTTTTTAGTTGAGTATTAAATTTATTATAACTTGGGAAAGTATACAAAATTTTAAATGCAGAAATGAGTTATTAAGTATTAAATTTGTTATAACTTGGATAACTTGTGAAAGTATCACAAATTTTAAACACAGGAAAGGTTATTGATATATTTTTAATAGAAACTACAGAAATACTTTAGTCCTATAAAGAAAATAAATAGAAATACTTTGAATATTTATGACTATATAATTAATTTCTAAGAATCACTCTGATGAAATTAAGCTGTTACTTATTTACATTTTCGTTCTACAGAGTATTGCATATTTACTTAAAGTAAATTCTAAAATATAAATTTCCCATCTCCCAAAAATTTCCCTTAACTGTATGTTGAGATTTCCCATCAGCTTGAAGCCGCTGCCTACGCAAATTTGCAGAGTATTAAGGCTGCTCCCATGCCCTAAGTGATCTTTGCGTTGGCTTGGCAACATTTTGTGGGCTTTTAAATTTATTTTTATGTCTGTGGGGCATCTGTAAATGTGCTCATCACAAGCGTCGAGCCTCGTTTTGTGTAACTTTATTTGAGTCGCGGCGGCTTCTGCGCGCTCAACGCATTTCTGGTGGGGATTACTCGAGAGCTGCTGCTGCTGCTTGGGCTGCTCATCTCTGATGCTTATCTGAGACTACGTCGTTGGGTTATAAAAATATTTTGGATAATTAAAATGAAACCGGCGTAAAGAGCGCGACTTGAAACCCGTACAACATGCGTCTGCCACGGGCCAAGCCAGTTTTTGGTCTTTTTTGTGTGTTTTTTTGTTATTATTGTGTTGTTTGCCTTTACTTCTTTACAAGCTAAGACTCCACTTGCTTTCCGAATAACAAATTTTTAATTAGTTTGTTTAAATCTGAGCTGAGTGTGTGTTGCCCATGAAATTATGAAGTACCTGGCTCTGGTTTCCACATAAAAATGCCTGGTTCAAAGAACCTATGGAAATGTGCGTGGAAACTGTTAGAACCCAAACGAATCTACACTTTGTAGATAGACGCATAGCAATTTGCCAAATAATTCGCTACACGTTCCGCTGTGCGAAATTACATGACATTTTTCTCGAAAAATAACATTTGAAAGCATCAATCTTCCGGACATCAATATAAACAGCATTCAAATTAGCCCCGAAGACGTGATATCCCTTAACTGTCGTCAGTCAAGGCGATGTCAAAGGTGTCGCCTTGATAAATGATTCTTGTGCTCTTTTTAATTTCGCACACACAAACAGAAAACAGAAAAAAAAAACACAAATTGCAATTTTACCGCTAACGGGCGTATAAATTGCTCGTCATTAGCAAATTGACCAGATGTCTGTGTATTGGTGAGCTTTCAAAGCTTCTGCTTTTCTGCCTGCGGCGCAGTTAAAAACTGTTCTTATACATGCGACGTGTCTGTGTGAAAGCTTCTGTTTTGTTTCCACTTGATTGGCTGGGAATGTTTTTGAATTGTAAAGGTATTTTAGGGATTAGCGTTCGATATTGTCGTCTGATCGCATTAAGAACCAAAGCGGATTACAAGTTCCCTAATATTGCGGTTTTTTGGCACATGATTTTTTTGCCAATCAAACGCAAAAATCATTCGATCAAGATACGAGGGTAAGAAAGTGAAAAGAAAACTGCGACTGCAGTGATTTTCTTTTTGTTTTCCCACACACACACAAGAAAGACTGTCAACATAAAAGGATAAGAACTATGCTCCTAGCAGGCCATTGTTTATGGTCTGTGTGCAGTACCGTTATGGCTTTATCAGTTCTTCTTTGTTGCCAAGACACACACGCTCTGACAGTCTACAAGACGCAGCGGGATGACTCTAACTGTTGTCTGCAGAGCTGATATTATGTAATCGTAATTCCCAGAAATAAGTCAAATAAAAAATGTTGACAAAACACTCATAAAAAGTGTTCCAAAATGTGTCAAATTGAAAGCGAAAGATGAGCGAAAAATAAAACATGATAAATATCAAGTGAAATTTTAAATATGAAGACATTGTTATGGCAAAGATGTTAAAAAAATTCAATATATTATTATTATATGATAATTAGCAAGAATTCAATATGTTTCTTTGGAAATTTTCCAAATTTTCTTTAGTATTGTACTAAGTACAAAAAAGTTTTGATACGATATAAACTTTGAATATGAAAGCAAAAATATAATAATTATACTGAATTCAATAAGTTTCTTTATAAAAATTCGAATTGTTATAGAATTTGTATATATTTTAAAAAGTATAAAGAATTGATATATGAAGAAAGTTGTATGGCATGGATTTTAAACTAAATACAAAAATATAATAATTAGCAATAATTTGTTTCCAGGAAGTTAAGTCTTTGAACTATTTATTTGGGTGCTTTAAGATAGTTGATGATTCGCTTCTTAGTAGAATCCTTATAAACTTATCAATATTGAGAACTGTCCTTAATATTATGATATTTTGTATTTGGTATTTGTATTATTAGAGTGTTTATCACATATTCCTATGTAATGCTAACATTGTTAGTTACGACACTTGATTTGCTATATATTTGTTTTGTAATTTACCCCGTGTCAACTAACCCCGGTTCGATGGGTTGCTGTTGTGAGTGCATTCCGGGTGCGCCCGGCTGATGTTGGTTGGGCATTTTGTTGTACGGGGACATGCCGCAAAGGTCCTGGGCGGGGACCATCCACGAAGGCGTGAATGGGACCGCTGACATGCCCAGGGAGCCGATCATGTGACTGCCCGGATGACCTGGCGTTGGCTGCCGCTGATAGCCGGCATAGTCCATGGCCACCGCCTGATAGGGCATCATATCTGTGCTTCACAAAAGTGCTCTCGACTCGGTTGCCAAAAGTGGAAAAATGTTGTGCGTGTAACACTTGGAAGACTTTAACTTTTAGAACTGGCACATTTTCTCATCCAATATTGCACTTTGGAGATTGGGTTTTGTTTTGGTTTCTTTTTTTGGCACACTTTTTCTTGGGGGTCAACGACGCATCCTTTTGTTGTCTGTCTGGCAATTGGAGCACGCGTACGTGTCAGTTGCTGTCTTCAATTATCCTTGGACACAGACACACACACACACTGACACACACACGTAGACAAAGTCACGGAACGGAGCGTGGGCGTAACACGCACGGAAAACTAACGTCGGGAAGCGTCAGTCAGACAGCAGACAGCGCTTCGATTGGCATTCAAATTAGCGAGCTATCGACTTTTGGCCAGTTAATTCTTTTCTCTCTCTCTTCGTTTTTTTTTTTTGTGTTATTTTGGTCGAGCACGGATCACGTCAGACGCGTTTGGCACGTCGCTCGGCGAAAATTGCAGCTTCCAACTGAGCAGTTGGCACTGTGATTGTGATTGTGATTGCGATTTGGGAATCCGGCAAAACGGATACGGAATACGGTTACGGGTACGGGTTGCGTTACGTTGTGGCGCGTCGCGGCCTGCAAACAAATGGGCGCCAATTACGCACGCACAGGGCGTCCACGGTGCCACGCACACAAACACACAAACACACACACACACGGATACGGATACGGGATACGGGTTGTTACAGTTGCACGGCCGGGCAGCGTACGTGAAAACTGCAGCGCTGATGATGATGACGACGATGACGATGGGAAAGTAACGTGAAGAACTAGAACGAAGCGCGCCACACGAGAGTGCTGTGATGTGATGTGATGTGCTTACGTTGTACGTTGTACGTCCGTTGCGGGCGACGAATACGTGCAGAATAATTCAGAGTCACGTTCACGTCACGAACAAAACCAAAGTAAGGCAAAAAAAGGCAGCGCTGCCCCTTACAATAAACACACTCGCAGCAGAGAGCGAGCTAGCAAGTCGGAGAGAGTGAGCGAGTGTGAGCGAGAGAGCGAGCGAGCTTGTCACGCACACAGCTAGACAATTTTTGGGGGTGACATCTTTGACTCGACACGAAGTGAAGCGAACGAGCAACGACAACGACAACGACGAAAACGACGGCAACGACGTCGGCTAAACGAACGTGAGCAGCAGCGGCGCCAGCAGCATGCGTGTCTCTCTGTGTGTATGTTTGTGTGTGTGAGCACCTGACACTACGCCTGGTCATGTACTGGGCGCACCAGTAGCATTTTAAGCAGCCTCACGCTCCAATTCGCCGCAAGCTCTCTCGCTTCGCCGTTGCTGTGCGGGTGTCTGTATATGCCTGTGTGTGTGTGTGTTGAGTGTGTGTGCGTGCAAATGGGCGGGACGTGACTGCCGTCGAATCGGAATCAACATAGCGCGCATACCAAATGAGCCCGACTGTGTGTGCGAGCGAAAGAGCAGCATACGCTGAGCAAAAGAGCGCAACTCTATAAATGTCTGTCTGTCGCTGTGTGTGTGTGTACGTGCAGACGTAAACTAAAACTGGTTTCGCTTGCTTTCTCGCTTGCGCCTGCAGCATTTGCTTTGCGTTGCTTGCGTTGTTCTCTCGTTCTCACTCTATTATATACTTAGTGGATACCCAGCTTTGTTGTTGGAGCTGCGTCACGCGCAGCAATTAGTTTACTTCTTTACACATTTGGGAATTTGTTTAGCGGCTCTTTCAGCTGCTTTTGTCTCTCGCTCTCGCGCAATGCTTATGTGTCTGTACTATGTGTGTGTGTGTGGGAGTTTTGTCTGTCGTTCGCTTTTTATGTGTGTTTGTGTATGTGACCGAAATGCCAATGACAAAATGCCAATGGTGGAACAGGCCAAAGCCAACAAACTGAGCCCCAAAGCAGCCGAAGCCGCAGCGGCAGAGACAGCGAACCCGAACCTTTGCCAGGAGCAGCAGCTTGTGGACTTGAGACGGGGGAGTGGCACTTGGGTACCTGTATATCAGGGCTTTTTCTTCTGCCTTCCAACAAATCGGTTTCTACTGTAGCGGAGTAGAAGGGGGCGTTTTAATATTCCGAACCCGCACAGACAGCGACCGAGCAGACCGACGAGTTTTACTTTTTCGCCTCGCTTTTATTATGCGTTTATAATAATTTTCAAGCAATCCCAGAAATTGTTTAATTTCATCAATGGCCTAAAGGGCGACCGCAAAATTGTGAAAGTCTTTCGGTCGGCAGCCATTTTGTTCTGCAGCTAGCGAAAGCTTCAATTCGCCTCGAACATGTCTGTCACCTTCAAAAGGGAGCATCGCACACACTTAATAAAATGTCGCAGAGTGTTTGCCAAGTGTCCTGAATGACTTAAATATGCTTTCTACGTTAGATTCCTTTGAAAATGCTTCGTTTCACTCGCTTTAATTGGATTTTTGTGTACAAAGAAATTACTTTTTAATGCCTGTACTTAGCAGGAATTCATTTTAAATATATTGCTTAGCAGTATTATAAATATGACTGCTTAAGAAAAAAGTTAAATCCATATATAATGCATTTTTGATTCATATTATATTATGCATCCGAGATTTTTGCTTTTTATATTCAAAAGAATCTTTTTAAATGTGAGAAACAATTATAGAAAATGTTATTTTCTTAAAATCCCTATAATTTATCTTCAAAACTAACAGATTTGTAGCGAATAAATAGAACACATGTTGAAGACTGAGGATTGTGTAAAGAAAATATATTTTATATATTGAAGTAGATTAGATCTTGAGGGTAATATTTATAAAAATATTAGTTTAAGATTATATCGTAATTGATACATTAAAATTAATATAAATATGAATATTATTCATTTTCTCAATTGAACGTTATTGTAGAATAAATATTACGCATACGTATTGTTCATTGTAAAATCATGAAGTTCCATTAATTATCATTATATATGAAGCGAACATATGCTAAAATATGCTCAGATATATATTACTTCCGTTGAAGCGCAGTCGTCTCATAAGTTCATCACTTTTATGGTAAAATTTACTAAGTAAATTCATCACAATATCCTGTGCTCATAATATCTTAATTTATACGTTAACTTGATGCAATATCCTGCGTACTAAATTCACGATTTTCCCAGCCATTTTCCCAGCGATGTTCGATTAATGTGGAAAACATGTGAAAAACTAACAATGTGAAAAATGAAGCAACTGTAAGCTGGAGCAGTCGTAAGCTAATGGGAATTTAAAGGTAATTGCAGCACTTTCGCTAAATTGCAGTTGCAAGTTCCCAGTTGCAAGTTGCAAGTTGCAAGTTGGGGAACTTGCTTGGTTATCGATTGACTGCTGTGGAGCTCTAATTGGAGCACCCAATGACTGGCTTCGTTTGTTTGTTTTGTCGCCACATCCTCGAGTCGCGTCTCGAGTCTCGAGTCTCGCGGTTGGTATAAAGACATTACGTAAGCGCAACGTAACGTAACTGGAACATGTGTAGAAACGTGATCGATTTCTTGTAGAGTTCGTGGACAGTCGAGGGATGCGAGCGAAAGAGATAGATGCAGAGAGAGGGAGCGAGTTAGAGCGAGGCAGAAGCAGACAAGTTGGCGTAGCGAATTCTCCCACAATTACGCGTCGCTGGCGGCAATTGTGAATTTTAAAAAGGAAACGTGCCAAGTGGCAACCGCGGGATGTGTGTGTGTGTGTGTGTGGGTGGACTGTAGGTGAAGGCGTAGACAATGAATGAGGAACTAAAATTCAACGCCAGTTGCCAGTTTGAGAGTCGCCAGCGTCGCCATAAAAATCGAACGTGAACGTGAAACGCTGAGCCGTTTCCGGTTTGTTCTTCTTCTTCTTTTTTTCGGGTAGCTTTTCCACGCTGCCACGTTGCCACGTTTCCCCCGTTTTCCACGTGCAGACACCGGCCAGACATTGAAATTGGGTCTGGTGACTGAAGCTGCTGTTGTTGCTGTTGATGGCGAGCGTAGGTCGGAAATTGATGCGTGTGGATGCCTCGAGGACAATGGCTATGGATGTGGACGTGGACGTGGCGACTGCGACTGCGACGTGGACATGCAATGCGCTGCGTGCGGAGCGCCACAGTGCTAACCCCCCTCTAAGCATACCACTTTGGAGTCACAGACAGTCGAGTCCGTCAGTCAGTCAGGCATTGCCATATAAAGGTGCGTGAGCCGAGTCGAGTCGAGTGCGTGCTGCGGCTGTTGATGGACCTACAACTTACTTCTACTATATTCGACATGAGTTTGAGTTTTCATTTCGGTTTCAGTTTCAGTTTCAGTTGCTGTTTCGGTTTCTGTTTCGGTTTCTGTTTTGGTTTCGGTTTTTCAAAAAAATATATATCGCACACACACAACACACAAAATGTGTATTCCAGTCAGGAGTCGACTGCCAATTGTTGCATGAGTTTATGAATGGAATGTTTCGCAGTCGCCGGCACGTATGCAAGTGCCTCTCTCTAATCAGTTGGCCACCCACTTCCCCCTCACTGCTCCCCCCACTTGCTTCTTATGCCTCCTCCTGCCACACACACACACAGGAAGAACCGCAAAGAGAGTGAACTGGTCAAGAGACAACACACAACTGAGTGAGGAAGAGAGAGAGGGAGAGAGGGAAGGAGACAACACTTGCCTGTTATCCATCACGTTTTCTCGGACACACGAGGCGTCCATTTCAAATAGCCGAAGCAGCAGCAGCAGCAAACGCAGCAAAGCAGCAAAACAACGTGATTTGCGAAAAATCAAAACAAATACGAAAAGGCCGCTGAACGCTTTAGGCCAACTTGAAGACGCCCACGATCGATCGATAAACCAAAAGCGATAACACGTTTGTTCTCAGCAAAGTGTGTGCAAGAATGCAACAGCTGCAGCTCAAGTTTTGGCTTCTATAATAGCCATGCATATCAGCAAATTAATTGATTAGACACGTGACGAAAGATCGATGTCATGTTTCTTAAATTGCCATTAAATTAACTAATTTATTGTGAGGCAAAAATGATGTTTGAGAGAAATATTAAAGTTACACTTCTGACATTAATGATAAATCAGCTCTAAGCCAGCAACTTTAATGAATGTAGTTTAAAATAATGTTGGCTTCGTTTTGATATAACTAAATCATAATTTAAGATTTTCTGTGTATAAATGTGCTAAAGTAAATTCAGAAATTGGCATCAAATGTAAGATTATGATGAGCTTATTTCTGTGTATACTTATCTCAAGTCACAATATAATATTATTAAGATTTCTATGCACACAATAATCTGGATATTTGAGTTACAACTTCCAACTTTATTGATGAATCAGATTCAAGCAACTATTTCGATTGATTTGTTTAGCATGACGAGCAAATCAGCATGAAATATAGTCTATTGTGTTTTGTATTCTAAATTTTTATACAAAATATATAAACATTTGAAATATAAATTTCTTGTTTATGGTATCTGAAGCGATTATTAAATTAGCTAAACAAAAAATTTAGATCAATAAATTCCACTTCCCCATCATCATTTGTAGCTGTGTTTTTTGTAATCCTATTTAAAATGTTTGTAGACTTTATGAAGATTAGATATAGCGAAAGATTTTTCTATTCTTGATAACAAGTAAGAAAGTTTGACTATGATATACCAGCTACCCATTTTGAATAAATATCAACAAATTTGGTATTCAATTTAAAATATACCGAATCAGTGGTATATTAAAAAATACTACAAATATACTGAAGGGTATTTTAGGTATATTGCTACAGTATTACTACATTCAAAATATACCACAGAAAGCAAAAATATACCAAAGTCTATTTTGGGTATATTGTTACAGTACTACTACATTCAAAATATACTATAGAGTGTAAAATATACCAGATTTTCAGCCAAATCAACTTTTGTACATAATATTTAGAAAAATACTGAAAAGGATATTACAAAAATATTCTCGATAATCGATTGATTCGTTTTCGTCAGGAGGAAGCCATAAAACATTTCTCTGAAATGTTGGTATCCCATCGCAATCTTAATCCCAATTTCAATCCCTATTCCAAAACCAGTGTCAGTTTCATTTCCAGTTGCAGCTTCAAGTTGAAGCGCCAGTTGAGGAGACAGTTTGCTTAGAGGAAGCAATAAACTAACCGCGATCGCTGATCTGTCACGATCAGTTGCCAGTTGTCTGGTTGCCCACAGGAGAAAGCAATAAAAGTGACACAGGTGATAAAATAACACAACGAGATGATTCGTTTATTTCTCTTTGGTCATCTCTTTCTTTTTATTCGAGTAGCAGAGAAATGGGAGTTATCAGCGTGTAGGATCTGTCAGGGATGTATTATTTGTTTTGGTTGTTTTTATGGCGCAGTGAAAGGTAGCATAACTGTTCTTGGGCACTGTTACACAATCGAAACACACACAAAACGATTCATAATTCACAACAACAACAAGACCACAGAACCCAAACAAACAATTAAGCAATAAAAGCGAGACAAGGACAGCGATAGACTACGTGAGAGTGAGATGACAATAATACTGCTGTAATCGGAGACTGTGCAGCTCGGGAGCTGAGGAGCAGTTAGATTTTTATCGCCTTGTGCGTGCTTCTGATGAAACACATTTCCCCCGTTTGGTCAGAAGCTACCACAACAAATTTGATGACTCCAGCAAAAGGGGCGTAATTATTTTTATTCCACATTTATGATTAACTACTACACAGATCTTAGTCTGAAATGAATCAGTTTCACTTGTGTTACAAGCAGGAGTTAAAGAGTTTCAAGGAATAGAATTAGTTTTTCTTCTTTTTATGACCATTTTTAGAGAATTGAATGAAATTTTAGGGGTTGGGAAATTAAAATGGAATATTTTTTGTGGATTTTAAGAATGAACGAAATAATAAATCAATAATTTGGAACTGAATATTTGTGGAATGGGTAGTAAAAGTGTTCAAATAAATTAAATTCAAATAATTTTTTTTAAATAAGAATAAAAATAACGAATAAACAAGAAAAAAAGAAATTTACCCACTGTACATTTTGAATAATAGCAAAGCTCTGTATACTACATTCTGCTATTAAAATATACTAAATAATATACCTCAAAAATACTAAAATATACAGAAGGCCATATTTGGTATATCGATCAAGTTTATTATTCGAAATATACCATACAGGTCAAAATATAACAGATTTCAGTAGGCTTACGCAGAAGTATTTATAACTTCTACAATACATTCGAATAAAACTACAGCTCTATCTTATATAGTCTCTGACGGACAGACAGACAGACAGACAGACAGACAGACGAACAGACAGATATGACTATATCATCTTGGAAATGCTAATCAAATATTAAAATTAATACAAATAAATATAAAAGCAATATAATACACAACTCTTCTATAAAGAAGTTTGAAATTAATGTAACAGACAGAAAGCTATATAATAAAAAAGTTAAAAAAATTGAATATTATTTGCATTTTAAAATTCATTTCAAAAAGTATATACATTTATATTCAAATTATATAATATTTATTGAAATGCAGACATTTCGTTAAAGCTAATAGAAATTCATTTTATTGGACAGAAAATTAAAAAATAATAAAATACCAAATTGAAAAAGATCAATGAAAGTTTACCGAATAGTTTTTGCATTTTTAAAGACTATTCAAAAAGTATTGAAATTCATAATATTTATTCAAATAAACCATTTCCATTATTTCTGATTTCATAACATTATTAATGATTTCATAACAAAATGTTTATTACAACTTAAAAATTCCACCACGATCAAAATAATTGTGCGCACAAATTCTTCAATATAATAGCTAAATTTTTATAATGAAATAATTTATTTTTAGCACATTCCAAAGCAAATTTAATGCCCAAAATGAGCCAATCAACTTTAATTGTTTATTTTGCGTTATTCTAGAAGCTGAGCATAAATTTAGATGTGCCATTTTGGGTCGATTGATTGATTGATCGCCTGATTGAAAGCGATCAGATGCGATCGTTGACTCTCTGTTTGTTATTTACTTGGCCGTTATGTGAGCCATAAATTAGCTTTGAAAAGTCAAAACAAACTTCAAGTTGCGGCACACAAAATACACAAGGAGATGAAGGCGGAGGAGGAGGCAGAGGCGGAGTTGTTGTTGTTGTGGTTGCTTCCACTTGTAGTTGCCCCTCCTTGCAAGTGGCGATCTGCTTGTTTGTCGTTCACTTTTCTGGTATTTAGCAAATAATTCGCATGCCAAACCGTAGCCGTTAACTGCGGCGACACAAAGTGCGCAGTTGTGATCGGAATTATTAATTAATATTCTTGCACCTTCCGAAACTGTGCCGTCGTCGTCTCCATCGTCACCTCGACTCCACTTCATTCTACTTCACTCGTAAATCTAGTTCAGAACTCAGTCAGTGCCCATGACGATGAAGAGGCAACGAGGCCAACCTGCACATTGGTCCCAGCTGAATAAGTATTTCATTCAAAATAATTGATGAGCGTAAGTGAATACCGAATAATAGTTAGCCTACTCTCTTTTAATTATAACTAAAATCAAACTAAATATATTTTTAGTTGAATAAATTCTTAAATACATATATAAGAGTTTAATGTATAAATTTAATGTATGCATTAAAACAAATAAAGTTTATTTTTTGGCATTTTCAAAAATACATGACTAAAAAAGTTTGTAATAAAAAAGATTAAATTGAAAAGTAGAAAAATTTCATAATCATCAAGCTTATTCTTGTTTGAATAAAATTGAATAACTCCAAATACATTTTAAATAAAATTAATGCTTCAATTAAATTGAAATATGAGAGTTTAATGTAAGAATTGAAGCATTAAAAACAAATGTAATAGTAAAATTTAACATTTAAATTTGTGCAAATACTATAATGAAATTATAATTGACCTATGCATATGTGTAGGTATATTCAATAAATAACAAATTATATTATATATATAGATATAGAATTAAAAAATGAAATCGAAAATGAATAAAAGAAATATTCATTGAAAACTTAAGGTTTTTTTAAAACAGAAAGTCGATTTATTCTTATAAGTATTTCACTTTTAAGAAAAGTTGAGAGGATGTTTCGATATTAGAGCTTAATATTAAATGGTAAACTTCAAGAGTTATTGCTAAATTTGGAGACAATACTATTTAATCAAATCAATATTTGACATTGTAAATTATGTCATTATAACTTTTACAAAATGTAATGATTAAGAAAAACTAACAAGAATTGAAGCAATTCTCTATAAAATTAAAATCATATATGAGCGAATTTTATACTCCGCAAACTTCGCATTCGAATTTGGCAATTAAATATCAGTGTCGACAAAACTCTCAGCAATTTGTTTTAATACTCCTAATGTTGCTTTAGCATATTTCATTATATAATATTTTTATTATATTTCCTAGAAAAGCCTTTTATCTATTTATAGAATTTGTAATTTAATTAAAATTGGTAGTTAGCTCGAGCATTGAATGAATTGATTGAATCAGTGTAATTTAAGTTGGAGAAGAACCGATTTGAGTCAAGTCGAATCGAGTTGAGACGAATCGAGTCAACAGCCCCCAGACATGACCGTGACAGCTGTTGGCAAAAAAAGCAAAACTTAAACAAAAATCGAAGGATGAACAACAACAAAAAAGTTGGCGAGAGGAAAAAAGGCTGCAAGGAAGCGGCTGCCTACCTCCTGCTGCTCTCGCTCTCTTGCCGCATGTGGCATGTCTGCTGCAGAAGCGAGCTGGAAGCGTGTTCGGGAGCAAAGTGCATTCCTCACATAGTTGTTTTTGTTGCTGTTGATGATGGTGGTGGAAAATGGTGCAGTGTTTTTTTGTTTTGTTTATTTTGCTAAAGTTTTTGTTGTTGTTTAGTTGCTTTCAGTTTGTCATTTGCGATGTTCAATTAATTGCAGAAATCAATTTAAGCAATGCAAGTTTGCCTCATTGTGACATTGCTCAGTTGTTGTTGTCATTGTTAATGTTGTTGTTGTGGTTGTTGTTGATCGATTCATTGGAAATGTGCCTTTGGGTTTTGAGTCTGGCTTTCGCTGGGTGCGTTCTCCTCCATTCGTTCCCCCTGTTTTGTGCTAATTGCCAACAAGTTAAAGAAGCGAAGAGAGTTGCGAGTTAAGGCTAGAAACATGTCTTAGGATTCGTTTGATGCCTTTGCAACATCTTCCGGCAAGTAGCTCCAAGCATGGCAAAAAGAGTGTGACAACGCGCGACAGCCTCGAGATAAATCCAATTAGTCTGATATTTGTACTTTTTATGTGAGAATTCCCATTAAAAATGTAAAATGTCATAACAACGAGAACAAGACAACAGACAAACAGCAGCACCAGCAGCAGCAACTGACAGTGACAGCGACAACAACAGCAATAGCAGCTATTCTGACTAGCTCTGAGCTTAGCCGAAGCGTATAATACGCTTAAATAACCGAGTAACAGTTGTAAACTTTTCAGAAAGAAACTGACTGCTCTAAAATATGTGTATTTAACAATTTTATTGTTGTTATTGATTATTTACTTAATTTTTTTTTTATTTATTGTTTTAGTTTATTTTAATTGTTTCCATAAATGTATCTTCACTAAATTTGTAACCTAAAGTTATTCCTATGGAATTTCAATTGTAAAATTTCAGTGTTGAAAATTGTTTATAGTATATGAGAAGTCTGTGTTGACAAAAAATTTGTTTACTATATGAGAAGTTTGCATTGGCTTGGATTTTAGTAACTAATTCGAAATACTTGTAATCATTGAAAGTATTTCTTGTATAGAGATCAATATTTAATATTTCGATTGGACTTTAGTAAGAAATTCAAAATACTTATAATTATTATTAGTATTTCATTAATAGATTACAATATTTTATATGTGTTTCAATTCAATATTGAACAAATCTGCTTCGTTTTCTCTAAAAATACTTAAAATTTATTCCTAATACTATTTTGTAAAAACTTTAAAGAAAAAAATCTAAACTTTTCTGCTTATCTTTGTCCACTTTTTATAAAAATTCAGTAACAGCTGTAGACTTTAAAGCTGTCTCCGTTTAATCCAACAGCGATTGCAAAGTGAACAGCAAAGTTTCAACACTTGCAGTTAGATCATCACATTAACGTTGACAGCAACGGTTTTCCACTAAGCTGCGGTTACAACAACACATCTCAGTCTCAAGTCCGAGTCGCAGTCGAAGTCGAAGTCGAAGTCGAAGTCGGGGTCTGAGCTTCAGTCAGAGACTGAGTTTGAGTTTGAGTATCTCATAGATGCGACATGCGCCTTTGACGTCTGGCGGCGATGTTGGCGACGACGACGTCTTTGGTTTGGCATTCAATAATTTTATGCTAACAAATGCGTCGCCAAGTGGCGCTGCTTGAGAAGCTGCCACAGAGAGAGAGTCCGAAGGGAAGGGGAAGGAGAAGCCGAAAGGGGGCAGAGAATCGTTTACGGTAACATTAACACTTACCGCGCATTCACCGAGGATTGTGCAGCACCGATCTCCTCCATGGACTTTCTGCGAAGAAAAACACAAGAAGAAGAAGAAGAAGAGATACAGCTACAGATACAAAGATACAAAGATACTGAGATATACACAGAGATACATTTCGCTTGCGAGCCTGTTGAATATTCGATTAAGCGAGCGCGTCGAGGAAAAAGTTGACATTTTCTAAATAAATTAAATTAGCCGATAAATATGTCGGCTATCGGCGTTCGCAGCCGTGGCAGAAAACTCACCTGTCGCCCCAGCAAAGCGCATCCTCGCGATACCTGCGAATAAAAACCAAACAGAAATATATGCGATTAGTTTCTCTCTCTTTTTCACACACACTCTCTCTCTCTCTCTCTCTGCTTTGAGAAGGTCAACAGGAAGTTGTGATCGTCTAATAAACAACAATCTGTGGCAAATTGCACTTCAAAGTTGCCACAGAACTGCGCATTATCGACCAAAAGCTTTAATAATCAAGTGCATCATGAGTATATAAAATTTATTGATTTTTACCGCTGTCTTTCCTCTCTCCCCACAGCGCCAGACAATTTTCGTCATAGCCGTCGAACAGCCCGTAAATCATTGCCCCAAAAAAAAAGAAACAAAAAAAAGCCAAAATCTGTGCCAGACTTTCGATCCTTTTAAGTTGTCCCGTTTTGGAGTCGCGAAACCGCGAATTCTCTGACCCTAAATCGATCGCCCTCTGATCGATACAGTGATTGAGGAGGAGGGAGGAGGAGCAAAGAGGGGAAACCTCTTGCTTCGATGCTCCATGCCAATTATCAAAATTGTAATAATATTCATAAGTTTCGTCTGCTTTTCGCTTTTGTTTTGCTTTTTCCCTTTTTCTTGGTTGCAGTTTATCAATCCTAGGTCAACTTCGTTTAGCTTTAAACAATTATTGCCAACTGCTTTTTTGGCTAAGATTCTTCTGCTGTTATAGAGAGAGTTTTAGGTTCAAAAGCGGAAGCACTTGCCCAAAAAAGAAGCTGTTTCATTCATCGCCATCAATTAAGTATTAACAAAGTATTCATGTTTCTGGAGAACTGTTGCAAAAGTTTAATTATTAGCTTTAGTGATTTACGATCTTAGAACAGTTACCTTAAATTGTTTCGGAAGTGATATATGAAAATGAGAATATATATTGTTATACTAAAGAAAACTCGAAAAGATATTTCTACCATTAAGTTAGTATAGAAAGATTTTAATGAAATTTTTGATGAAATGCTTTATTCTTCTATCATTTTATGTTACTATATTCTTTAATGTCAATATATTATACAATGTACTGCATATATGCTTTACTTTGGTTTCTAAGCTTCTTAGCATTATACCCCAGTATATTTTTCTTTATTCTCACATCGTTTAGGTCTTCAAACTGAGTGATTTTGCCATAGTTTATTCAATTTCATATCATTCACTAATTTGATGTTTGGTTCAAGTTCTCGTTTCTACAATTGATCTGCGATAATTATAGCTGCCTTTGGTTTTCAATTTCCTCATAAGTTAATTAAATTTGATATTGTAGCTGCTCTTAACTTTACAATGTTTTGGACCTTGTCGAAGCAGAGTGAACAGCTTCTGTCCTTGCAGTCCTTGTAAGCTGTAAGTGGCAGTTGAGTTTGGCTTTGGCCAAGACACGTGTTCTCCCTCAACAACAGATCGATCTCTCGGATGTTTAGAGCTGCAATTGCATCTCCAGAGGCAGCTATTTTTAAGAGTTGGCCTAAACGGCTTACTTGCAGTGGGCAAAAGAAGGAGGGAAGAGGAGGCAGGACAGCAGTCAACAATGAGATGTCATTGTCGCTGTGCACAAAATAAAAAAAGCAAAGATGAGAGAGACCAACTGAAAACGCTGATAATAACAGATAATTGTGTAGAACATGGCCCAACTATTTTGCCACAACTATGTGGAGTTTGTTGGGGCTGGAGTGCTGAATGCGATCTTGGAAACGAGCCACAAATCAAAGCCTCATCAGCGTTATAAAGTTCAAGTGATCGATTCGCGATACCGCGTCGATCGCTTGGCTTTTTGTCTGTATTTCTTCAGGTTCTACATCGCTCTCGCTCTCTCTCTGTCTCTCAGTCATTCTCTCTCTTTCTGTTGAACGTTGTCGTCGTCACTTTGATTGCGTTTCGTGCCCAATTAGTCTCAGAGCACTTGAGTGCGTAAAAACTTGTACCGCACCATAAATAAATTGGCATGAGGAAAACAGGAGCCAGAGTCACAGAGACAACAGTCACAGAGACAAAGTCCAGCGACAGGAGAGACTTCCGAGAGACAAAGAGAGAAGAGAGACTGAGAGAGAGAGAGAGTGAGCAGGAGACAACAACGTCATCGTCATCGTCTTCATCGACAGCTTTGCGACGTCGTTGAGACGTTGTCGCCAAGCCACAAGACGCCGGGCATTGTCAATATATGGCGCACAGTCTGCTTGCCACATGCCCCTTGCTGCCTTGCCACCTTGCCTCTGCAGAGGGCTAGAGGGCTCTTCGGTAGTCAGCAGTCGGCAGTTAAAATTACATAAGGGGGCTGCCAACTGACTATTAAGAGGTTGTCCCAGAGTCGCTGCACAAACACGGCGCACAGCCAAAGTGGCCATAATTATGGAACATATTTCATAATAATAAGGTGTGTAATCTCCACATTTAACTAGGCTACGAAATGTGCAACCAATTAACTAACCATCCATATGCAGTTGCCTCTTCTCCTCTGATTACTGAAATTGTTGTGGATACTTTAGAGCAGTTATGCGAGAAGTTATCATCGAGATGGAGAACATTTCATGTGCCGAGTAATCAAATGGCAGCCCAATGAACTACAGTCAACCACATTCATAAACTCAAGTTATGGGTCATTATAATGTAGTTATAATTTGAAAAATATGCGAAGAAGTCTATTATTTTCTATATCTTGATAATATCAATACTCGTTCGTAAAGAGTGAAGATATAATTTGTAAAATATGTGAAGAAGTGTATTATTTTCTATATCTTAATCGTTTAAGGAGCAGAATTACGAATATAATTTGATATAATATAATTTGTATAATTTGTAAAAGATGTGAAGAGGTGTATTATTTTATGAATCTATATTATGTTCTTACTCATTCATTGAGCAAAATTATGACTAATATAGAAAATATAGTATGAAGTACTGATTTATTGTAAAGCTTCATAATATTTTATGCTATGAGGTATTATAATGTTGATTCAATTTCGCAACAAAGTTTAATACTATATAATTGTCTTTTTAGAGAGAAAACCGGAATTTATTTTGTGCATAAGTATAAGTTTTCCCTTTTATCAAAAATATACAATTTTGCCATTTTTTTTTTAATTTTTCTTAAGACTGAAAAATTTTATTCTTAGATGAGTTCCTGCATTTTTCATTTTAACGTTAATATTATATTTTAGATTAAATTTTGAAAAATCGTTTTGTGTTATTATCTTTTTCAAAAGATATATGGGATTTAATTCTTCATAATTATATGTTTATATTCTTAGTTAAAAATATTAATACTACAAGTTTTGCCTTGAAATATTTTGTTGGTATTTCATTCTTAAATATGCATTATACTTATGATCTGATTGCTATGAAATACGGAGACTGACTAAGATCTGAAAAGAATCTAATAAAAACTCCACATATCAAAACTAAAGAGTTTTCTTAAAATTTTTCTAAAGTTAATGAAACTGTAAAATATAGTATGATAGTATCTAATAAAAAGTACACATGTCAAAAGAGAAGAGTTTTATTAAAATATTTCTAAAGTCAATGAATTTATTATTTTATTATATTTAAATAATGTTTCCTTTAGTAATATTGAAGTATTGTGTTTAAGTATTCTATAAAAAGGCAAGTAAGAGCTTCTTTCGCAACAAGTAAGATTCTTCAGTTCAATATTTATTTGCAAATTATTTGAGTCTATGGAAGTTGTGAATCTGTTTTCAATATGCAGCGTTTACTCTTTTTTGTTTAAAAAGTTAAGTGTGATAATTAAATTTCAATGTTCTGTTAACCAGCTCCACTGTGTGTACTTGTTGTATCAGCAAAAACAGGGAGCTCAACAGCTCTTCTCCACTTTTTGAATGATGCTGTCAAAGCACCCAAAGCGATTTGCGGTCAGACGTTGATCGCACGCGCTGTCCCTTTGTTGACAGCAACGATCTCCTCTCCTCTCCTCGCTCTCTCTCGAAACGTCTTCCCTTGGGGGAAGCGAGAGAGGGAAACCAATTGGCTGATCTATCATTATTGATTGTGCCCAAAAGAGATGCAGTGTGTGTCGCAAATCCACTTTGTGGCTGCCACAGATCCACTTGCGGTTGCCGTAAACAATTATTTATATTAAAGCGAAAGACGCTGTGCACTCAGGGAATAGCTCTTCGATACACGTAGAACCTAGATGAAGTTAAGGGAACTGCGGGGAGAAGGGAGAAGAGGGAATTGGCAACTTGTGGCACTTGAGTTCAAGTGCAATTCCAGCTGCAATCAATTGCAGCAAAGTCTCATGCTCTCATGCTTTATATATTGGGGCGTTTATTTCTGCTTAATTTTATTTTAACAATTTCGATTTTTTTGTTTCTGTTTTCAGCTTCCTCTTTGCCGTAATTTTTGTTGTGTTGTGTTGTTGTTTTTTTGTTCGTTTTTGGTTCTTGGCCTTAATATCAAATTTTCGCTCTAAATTCCGCTGATCAATGATTGCCTTTTGCCTTCCTGCATCGACACTCCTCGCGATCCTCTTTCGCCTTCCCCTTTTTCAACTCAGAGTATCTTTCCCCCTCCCTCTATCTTTGGAAACATTCGAGTCTGTCTGTCGTTTTGGCTTTTGAAGTTGAAGTCCGAGTCGTTGACTGACTGACGAACTTCTGCTGCTGCTGCTCTGATCGACTGATCGACTCTGACGATCATCGACCGATCGCCGCCTGTCTTCTTACCGACCTTGTGTTATTGCTCTTCAGTTTTTGTTGCTGTTGTTGCTGTTTTTTTTTTGTCTGTAGCTTGTCGGCAGGGATTCCAACAATTTCGAAACTTCTCATACATATTTATAAGTTGGCAAAGTTTTGCGAAAAGCGTAAAGCTCTGCCCACAACTCTGCGGTTATACCCTGCTGCTAAGGTCGCATGGGGTTGCTTGAAGTATTCGACAGCCGAACATTGAATACTTTAATACTTATACTCAAAATGTGAAGTAGTATTTATCTATCATTTTTGGTCTGGGAAGAGATTTTAGAATCTTTTAAAGTTTCTTTTTATGATGTTATCTTTTGAACTTCATCGTATCTATGTTTTATTATAACTATTAATCATTCCTAGATGTTTCCATATCTTTATTTTATAGACTCAAATAATATGTGCATAAATATTTGGATTACCTTTTAGGTAATAAATTATATTACAAATTAACTGTTTATATTAATTCTGATTAAATAATTACTTTAAATGTGCCCGTATTATATACATATATCATCATTATCATAAAAATGTGGCCGCATTTAGTTTTAAATATCCTTCACTTTGTTATATGGTCACACTTGATTTGAAGTGTCAAAAAACGTAACGAAAACGTAAAATAAATTGTTAGTGTATTTTATTTGACAATCACATTATTTTTTATAAGATTATTATAAGATTATAATGATGAACGACATGCTATCAATTATCCTTAATAGTTGTTCAATTTTATATATTCTCAATTCTAAACAAATAATGATTAAATATTAGAACTTGAGGAATATTTTTTTAATTATTAAGTCTATAGTAAGTAATATTAATTTCATTTTTATCTTATGACATCTTATTGTAATCATACGAGTATACTTTGACGGATGTATTCTATAAAAAAAAAATATAACATTATTCTTCATGCACTTTAACATCCCTGTATAAATATTTGTCATAATCAGATATTTAAATCTTAGCGTTACGGTAGATTATATATTATTATATTATATTATATTATTAGATTATGTATTATATATAAAGATGTATCTGCTCTTCCTCAAAATACGATAGGTACTTATAAAATATACATATGTCATAATCAGACTATACTAGACCAGACTAGAAAATCGTCTGAATAACAATGTATCCTATTACTTCATAGATGTTCGTTAAAGACAAACTCTAAAGAGTATATCTGTATATAGAGTATTCATAAATCGATTGAGCTTTAGCTAGTTTATATTCGTCTTCATTTTTGGGTTGTTGCAATACTTATCTCAATTATTTGATCGCGAACTTCCCTTTTTGTCGGTAGAATGAGAGGGAGAAGAGATAAGGAAAATTGTATTTTTCGAGTGTATTCAATGTGCGTTGAATGCGATTTATGAATCAGCGCTAATCACAGTGAACTTATAGTAAGTATTAACGTATAGGCAATGCAATTGAATATGTTTGGTATTCCAAACAGGGATTTGTACTTTTGCACTTTGGGTGTGTGTTGCTGTTGCCGTTGCCGTTGCGGTTGCCATTGCGGTGGCAACAGTTGCCAGTTGCAGTTAGAAAAAGTGCAACTGGAGGCCAGGTGGTGGTCAGGTGGCGGTCGCAACTTTGTAGACCAAAAAGGGGGGCGGGCAGCAGAAAGGAGGAGTTGTTCAGAGCCAAGGGCCAGCCCTGGCACTGAGACTTGGAAGTCATGTGTGTGCCGTTTAATCATTGTTATTGTAACACGGCATGAATTTCAATTAATTTTACGCGCTACCAGAAGACAGTAAAGGCAGCAAAGTCAGCAAACAAGAGAAGGAGAAGTTGCCTGGTGACGTTGCCATCGTCGCTTGGCGTTGATGAAATTGTTGGCTCACTTTGAATTTGCCGGCAGCAAGGACATCATCCAGCCAGCTTGTCTACATGTAAGTGAACAGACTGAGAGTGAGACTGAGTCTGAGTGTGTGTGTGTGTAATAGCTTCATGCCTGGCGGCTGTGTGAACATCAAGCTCATCAAGCTGCAAACCCGCCACGGCAGCCGCGGTAAATGCAACACAAACAACCGCAACAACAGCAACAGCAACAACAAAGCTGTAATTTACTCTACTTGATGGCAACCTGCAAGTCAAGACAGCCTCTGGCGGAGTGGGTGGAGTGTCTTGCCTTTGCTTTCGGCATTGGCTTTAGCATCACTCTGCTCTACTCTTCTCTCTCTCTCTCTCTCTCTCTCTCTCTCTCTCACTCTTGCGTCTTTCCTCTACTCTTGTCTTGGCCAAGATCTTTCGGCAAACTCAATTTGCAGTGCCGGACTTTTGTCCTGGCTCAAGTGTTGCGCTTCATTTACATAATTTAATTGAATGTGACGTAGGCTGGACCCCAAGCTAAGAGACTTTTACTGAGACAGCGACTGAGACTTCGACTTCGACTCAGATCGAGTCTCTCTTCAGCACTTGAAGCCGAAACAAGTGTAGCTGGTAATGCATTTGGGGAGGGACTCTTGTAACACCTTTAATTTTATGAGCGAATCTGCAACATGGGAAAAGGGCAAATGGAAAAGGGCTGCACCGTTAGCTGGCGAAAGTTTTGCAGAAAGTTATTTATATATTTTTGAAATTTATCATTTTACTTCTATTATATTTTATTTGTACAACAGCAAATTCCTGATATAAACTTAAGCAATCGATATTGAAAAGCAATTGAGTAAATTTGACTTTTGAGAAGCCACAAAAGTTAAAAATTTCTATGATAAATCATTTTTGTTGGAGTTCAGTCAAAAGTCAAGGGCGAGCCTTCTGCACTTTTTATTATGTTTTATAAGGAATTTTAAAATTATAAGATTTATGTGCAGGTAGTAAATAACAAAAATGTACTTTACTAAGTGAGTATTTGAAGATATGAATTATTAATTAATATTTTTTTTATATGTTTTATAATACTCCGACGAAGGCTGTAAAGTTAGTTTACTTTTAATTGCTGGCAGTTATTATATTATTTGGTTTGGTTTGTTATTGTATAGTTAATATGACAAATTCAAATATTCAGAAATTTTTATTTGGTCATCACATTTAAATAAAATAATTTATTCATACTTAATATTGCTTATGTGTTCGTTTGTTCGCTAACTATTATTTATCGATCGATCTAACTATTGCGTTTTAGATTTCATTCAAGTCATAAATAAATTCTAAAAATTCGAATTTTTTGTTGTTAAATATATGACAAACCAGAAGCAAATCATTCAATGATATATCAGAACATTAATTATTATATGATATGCTACTGTTGCGTCAAACATTTTAAACTTTGAATACCTTAAAACCTATAATTTTTAATGAAGGTAACACAAAACTATTTAAAGTAAATAAATCCATTTAATTTTAATAAATTAAGTGGTAAATATATAAATATAAATATTTTTATTATATTTTATATTTTTTATTTTATATTTTAGATTTTATTAAAGAAACTTGTGTTACCTAAATACACCTAAATAATCATTTATAGACTGATATAGCAATTAGTTAGCCAAAAAGTACTGCAATTTTTAGCACTTCAATCTAGCTACATAAAAGTAGTCAACAACCAAATACGAAATCGAATATTCGATGCTCAGTTGTGAATAGGCCGCAACACTCGAATCGATTGTGAACGCTTCCCATGAGGTCAATTCCCACTCACACTCACACACTCACACATTCACACACATTCATTCCCAGCACATGTGGAAGCCAACTCTTCCCCTCTTCCCCTACAATGCTCACTCCCTCCTCTCTTGGTTGCTCCTTTGAAAAGCTCATTTCGCTGAGCTTCCAACATAATCGCAATCATAATCTTCAGCATTTTATTTCATTTTCTCGCGTTGTTGTTGTTGTTGTTGCTTTTCGGTCGCTGTTCGGTTTCATTTTGCTCTTTATGCTTTGCTGCAATTTCTTAATGGCCGACTTGCACTGTCTCTCCCTCCCCCCCTGCCTCTCTTCACCCCACAAACAATGCAACTCCACCAATCACGTTCGAAATATAAATTGTGGAAATGATGGTTTTTCTGCTGCAGTTTCTGCAGTCTTCCCTCTTACTCCCCTCGCTCTCCCCCTCTCTCTCTCTTAGCTTCCCCTGGGTCCAACTGCTGATGGTTAAGTCGACCTCGAAACCGCAAAATATGCTGCTGACCATCTTTTTGGGGGCAACGCCGTGGAAAATTGCGTGGCGCTGTCGCTTTTGGTTTTTTCTGTTGTTGCTCTACGGCGATCGCTTTACGGAATGAAAATGCCGTTCGTGCTGCTGCCACAAGGGGCAGCCGCAGTCGGCGTTGTAACTCTTAATGAAAAACAAACGTCGCAGCAATTTTCCAGTTAGAACACAAAAAAAAAAACGCCAGCATCCAGAATCTTTTTCGCTGAGTGTAATTTTAAAATACGCGCAGCTTTAACGAATTGTGCAAAGAGAGAAAAGTTAAAGGAGACGAACTGATGAAGAAGAAGAACTGTATGAAAATAATGGGAAAAAAAGAGTAAAATGAAATTGAGGCAGCCACAAACGGAGGGGCACAAACAATCACAGTTTAGATTTCTGTATTCACAGTCGACTCAAGTCTCTCAAGTCGAGTCGAGTCTTTCTCGTTGTTGTTGTTGTTGTTGCTTTTAATATTACTTTGGCGCTTTTCGTATGTCTTCGCCAATATTCGCCAAGGTAATAACTCAGGTGATTATAGTAATTATGCGTTCTGACGCGATCCAGCCACGGATAACGCTATTTCGATATAATTGAAAAATGCTGATAGACGCTGATTGTGTCGACTGGAGTCAAGAGTCGACTTCAGAGTTGAGACTCAAGAGTCGACTTCAGAGTTGAGTTGAGAGGCGACTTCGAGTCGAGCGGCGGCAGATTGACTAACTGTCCAGTCCAGTCCGGATTCGGTTCGTTTCGGTTTTGGTAGCTCTCCGTCTTCGGTGTTCAAGCTGGCCCTGAGTTAATGGACGCGCCACCAATCACAGTTCATGAATTACATCGCCATCGCCATATTGTTATGGGAATGTCTTCTGCACAGAGCTTCGACTCTCGACTTTGACTTCGACTTTGACTTCGACTGCGGCAAAATGTTCTTTGATGCCGATTTCATTTTTCGATATTGAAAATAACCATGCATTAAGCCGAGCTTCAACCTAACTGAATCATGCTCACAGAGAAACACCCAACGAGACAGAACGAGAGAGTGAGAGAGAGTGAGAGAGAGAGAGAACTGCGAGAGAAGAGTTCAAGTTATCATCTCGTGACAATCTGTGTGCTTCAAGTACATCGTTGAAAGTGTTATTGTCACGTAAATTCAATTAGTTTAATTACAAGTTTCATCGATGTTGGCACCTCTGTAACGGTCTCGCTTCCTCTTCCCCTCTTACTCCCTCTCCCCTTCTTTTCTCACTCTGCCTTTCACCTCCTTATTTTTTTTTTTGGGGCAATTTGCAATTCAATCGCAGTTTCTGAACTCATTTTTAAGTTTATCGCCATCCTACAAAATTGGTCTTGGGTGGCTTTCCTCTTTTAGTTGAGGAAAAGTGCTTGGCTGATTATGATTATGTGGGTGAGGTAACTTGATGGTCACGATGGCCAGCCAGTTAAGCTAAATGTTTAATAAACTCTCTCTCTCTCTCTGGCCAAACTCGACAGCCCATTAAATTGAACTGTAAATTGAGAAATTGCCTCAGCTCAACATATTCCAATCAGCAAGAGGTTACGGGTTACGCTTAGCGTAGATCGGAAAATAATTAAAATTAAATCGATATAATTTATGCTTAAAGATTACCAAAGATTGCACTTTTTGTTGTCCAATTAATGTGCAGAAAATCATAGAAAATAGAGCATAATAAGAATGAATTCAATATAATATTTGAAGCTACAGTAAAAAAATGAATCTATAGACTTCCATTCTTTTTTTAACTTGCATCTAAATGAATTTTTGTATACTACGAACGATATATTTATACTCAGTTAATAAAAATAATTTATTTTAAAAGATTGAAAATTCCATATTTAATCTTTACAGAATAAAGTATATAGCATAGTAATGATGTTTTTAAAATATTTCAAACTAAAAACTAAGAAAAGATTTCTATTTCATCTAATAAGCTTTGTATACTACTATAAAATCCCAAATATAGTTAATTTTCTCAACTAAAAATGTATCTTTGCAAATATAAAATATTATCTCTAGCGTTTATACTGTATGTATAAAGAGGGTTTTCAGTCCAAAGATTCTATTTAAAAATATATAATGCCATCAAATATGCTAGGTATACAACTGCCAAAATATTTGCAATAAATAATATAGTAGAAATCAGTATACAGAAATTATGTATTTTAAAATATTAAATATATCACTCTTCTAGAAAAGAAAAGTGCTAAAATCAATAATCATAATGCTATGTATGAAGCTCAAATTGAACGCAGAAAACGAGGTTTTAAATTAAGATCAATATTCCACTAGATTGACACTTTTTTTTTAAATTCTGGGCACTATAGGATATTTCGATTGGAGGAACCGATATCGTCAAATAGGTTTGGTTTACTATGAGCAAAATTGATTTATTGCAAATTATATTATATATTTTTATATTTTATAATCTACAAAAATATAATCTATATAATATTTATATGCTATATTTTATTGTCTACTAAAATGTAAGTACTTAAATATTACATACTATTTGTAATTCTTATACTTTGAAGCGCTGAGTTCACTTAATTTAAGTTTTTCCAATGTATTTCTCAAATTTGCATATACAGTACATTGCTGTGATATTAGTTTATTAACATGAGACAGTTTTGATAGATAAGGCTTAGAGACTTTGGATGTGAATATAGCTTAGATAATACTGCCAAAATAAACTTCTAAAATAAATTACAAATTTCAGGCATATGACAGTTTCCTTTAGACAAAGCCTAATCATTATGCATCTCTTCCCTTTATAAATCCTATCAGGGTTATGACTTGACACTTCCCCAACTCAGTTGGTATATTATATTCAATGATTATATTATATTGTGCACATAGTTGCCAAATTTATTTACTAGCAATTAAAGCCCAATCAATATGCAATTTGCACTTATTTTGGGTTCGTTCTCTCTCATTCTCTTGATATAATGCTCACACACATAGAGTCGAATTGGAAGCCGTTAGTTTTGGTATATAAAGATTTAAGTGGTATAATTTCCTATGTGCAATGCAGTGCAGGCAGCTCAGGGGACGTGGGGAAGAGGAAGTTGATTCAGTGCCATTGGCAGGACAATTTGAATACGGCAACGCCCCCAAAACAAAAGGCGACAAACTCAGAGAGATGGAGAGTGCACCTGTGTATATGTGTGTGTGTGTGTGTGTATATTGATAGAGTATCCTTGTGTGGTGGCTAGCTAGAGGTATTTACCTATAGTAGGGGAATCCCTGGGGCACATGCAAATCCATTGGCATGCCGCCGCTCGCCGCCGCCGCCGCCAAATGATGATGATGATGCGAATGCGGATGCGAATGTGCATGCGAATGCGAATGTGGATGCGGATGCGAGTGCGGATGATGATGCGGATGGCCGGGATGCATGGCGTGTGTATGATGTGCGGCAGCTGCCACATTCTGGACATGCGCCGCAGCCGCTGCCGCTGCAAAGCCCGCATCCGAAGCCATCGAATGATGCCCGAGGACCGCTGCCCAGGGGGAGGCAACGAAACCGCTGCCATGATGCTCCATGTTGATGCGCGCTTGTTATCGATATCGTTTATCGGTTTATCGTTTCACACTGCACACAAGAATTGCAATAAATATGCGATATATGCAATATATATACTTTATAGTGAAAGAGAGATCTTATGTATTATTGTGGGCTATATAGCCAGCTGTGATTTGATTCAACTCGCGCCAAGATGGCGGCCATTATTTACCGTTAACGCGCATGGCCGCGACAAAAGGACGAGGACAACGACGACGACAATGAACCGACGGCGAATTCGCACAGCGAGAAATGAAATACACATGCAGTATATATATGTATATATAAAGTAGGTTCCAGGACGAAAGTCGGAACTCGGCACTCGACACTCGACACGAATTTGCGATTCGACTCGTTTCGACTCTCGGTTTCGGCTTTGGGCTTTTTCGCACGTTGTTGGTCCGCGTTCACCTCTGCACGGCACGAAAATTGGCGATAAACTATCGCCTCGCATCAGGAAACATGGTCGCTTGGTCGCTTGGACGGTTTGGTCGTTTTGGTCTGCGGGTTTGTTGCCTCAGCCTCTCAGTCTCTGTCTCAGTCTCTGCTGCTGCTGCTGCTGTTGTTGCTACTGCCTCATCGTCATCTCTCTGCTGCTGCTGCTGCGGCTGCAACAACGATTGCAAGCTGCAAATGGTGGTGGAGCAGGTTTTGTGTCGAAGCCCCCAAGTGAGCGCAGCCAACAGCCTCAGAGCAACCGAGCATCGGAGCATCGGAGCATCAGAGCCTCAGAGAGCAATCTCGCAGGCCGGCCCCGCTGCGTCGACCTCGACAGCGACAGCAACAGCAGCAACAGAGGCAGCAGCAACCACAACCACAACAGCAACATCCCAGCAGCATCCAACACACACACTCAAGCTCAAACTCAGTCGAAGCCTTGCCTTTTTGGCTTTGTTTATTGTTTTTGCGTTTGCTGTTTTTGCCATCAAAGTGTTGCACAAATCGGCAGACACTCTCCCGGCAACAACAACAACAACAACAACGACAACACTTGCCACATGTTTATGGCCACAACAACTCTGCAGCTTAATCGCATTCGCAGCTTGTTCTCCCTTCTTCTCAGAGCTTCCTCTTGCTTACCTTTGCTTACCTGCTCTCTCTCTCTCGCTTTGTCTCTCTCCTTCTCTCTCTGTGTGTGTGACTCTCAGGTAGCCAAGGATGCCGCAGCAGGCATCCTCTGGAGATTTCGCTGCCTCCTCGATACAGCAAACATTGAGTTGTGTTCTTGGCGATAAGCAAACCTATTGGGGAGTCATTTCAACGATTGCGGTTCTTTTTTTCTCGCTTTTTTTTGGGTTTTGTGGGAATTGCATTATTGCTGAAATTTGCTAAATTGTTCAATATGGCATCTTAATAAAATATTATGCCGGGTTTTCGCGGTAGCCACCGCAACGGGAGATGAAAAATTGTGTTTTTTATTGGTCTTTAACTATTACGATCGTAGCTCGATTTATCTATTTAATCGATTGTGGCATTTAGTTAGAAACTTTTTGCGGCGACTTCCATTTTTTTCAATTCTCTTGTCGATTATGACTAAATGGTAGTTGACTAGTATTTTCCCATATATTTCTTAGAGCTTCTATAAAATATACCTATATATCTTTTATATAGCATCATTCCTTATATTATGCATTAAGGCCAATTTCAAATGTAATATTTATAAAAAGAAAGCTTTGAATTCTTATTATTGTCGTGAATTTTAATATGGTTCTCACTTCCTCTGCTGGAGTTTTATTTCTTATTATTTTTAACAGAAAGTGTAATATGGATTATTTTCGATTGAAAAATAGCCGTAATCAATGAAATTCTTAGGTTTGTTATATTTGTTCAGCTTTAAAATGTTTCTATTTTAATATCATAATTTATGATATGGTTGTCGAATCTTTTGCTGTTGCCAATTAAAGAAAAATACAGTCAATAGTATATGAAAAGCACAAATTATATAATTTGAATGAAAAGAAAAATAAAAAGTAAATACATAGTTTAAAATCAACACAAATTTTATGATGTGTACTTTTGTTTACAGAAAGTCGACTATGATCTCAACATTGGATTGATTTTATATTTTAAATTGTATAATAATAATATCTTTACAGAATCTTATAGTAATTTGGATGAAATTAAAGACTGTTGATAATAATTTACGAGTTTAAGAATTGTGTAACAGGTTAAGTAGAGAAAAACCTTTAGTAATTTTATTTCTTAATTATTATTATATATAATGAAAATAGTCCAAACTTTCTATAAAAATTGATGTTTATTTTGAAATAATGAAGATTTTGTTATGTTAAAAGCAGCGTTAATTCTGAAATGAAATCTTAATTCATTATTTTGTATATATTTTCTCAGCTTAAAACTTTTCGTCTATACTTCTCATCTTATTTGTGTGATTTAAAAAATAATTATATTATTTGGCGAGCTCTTCAAATATGAATTGTCTTTATCCTGGTTGTTCCGGTGTCTCTATTTATTTGCTGCTTAAATATGTTTATTCTTATTATTATTTGTACGCTTGTTGTTCTCATAAAATTCCTAAGCGATGCATTAACACAATTGAAACAATTCTAAAAGCTTTCCCATAGCTATCATAATCGAACAACAGCCTCGAACACTGCATTTATATATTCATAATAATGAAATCCAAACTCCTTTCAATTCCGACTCTCAGGCTGTGGAGTTGTCTCTGCAGTTGCCTCCCTTTCCCCGCTCAGAGTTGTTGCAGTTGTTGCTCCCGCTGAGGGGCCAATCTGCTGACAACTTAGTTAAATAAGGCGCCACCTGTCAAGTGATTTTCAATAAAAATAAATTCGTGATTACACGACAATATCGTCGACGAAAAATCGAAGATCAGCCAACAACAACAATAACAACAACCACAACAATAACAAAAGACTCCCACGGGGAACAAACTGAACTGAGGAGGACTGAACCAAAGTCGCAGCAGTTTCTTTGCCTCTTCTGATTCTGATTCAGCAGCTTCTACCTTAACTTGCCACGGCAAAATCGCACACGACTCCAGCATCGAGAATCCTTGTGGCACAAACACACAGATAAAGAGGGAGAAACTTCTGTATGTGAGTCGTGCAGGGTCAACGTCAATACTGAACGTCGTTCCCTCTGTCTGTCCGTCTGTCTGTCTGTCCGTCCGTCTGTCTGTCCGCTGTCCGCTTGGCTCTGTTGTCCCACTGTCTTGGCTTGTTTACAGTGTGCAAAAATCATTTAGACAAGTTGACAAAAGCTCGTTTGGAACGTGAGTAACATGACTCGGCCTGAGGCTCGCTCCAACAACAATAACAACAACTGAGAATCGACTTGCGACTTGCATTTGGTAGTTTGCTTTTAGTTTGGTTTTGTTTTGTTTTGACTTGGCTGCGACTTCGCCTTGGGTTTGGCTCGAATTGTTTGTCGCCAGTTTCATTTCATTTGAGTTCAGCTCAACGATGCTAAAGTCTTAATTCTAAACATGGCAAATGTACTTGGAGCGTGCTGCTGCCCCAACTTTAGCTCTCGACTGTGGCTGCGCCTCAGAGCACAAAATGAGGCCTTGCCCCCGGCATACGAATCGTTGCTGACCTTTTATTGTAATGAAAATGATATCTACTTTAGCTACTCGACTGTAAAGTCAACTCGGGTTACCAGTAATCAACATCGAGACATCGACTCGACGCGATTCTTAATGTCGCATATCAAAGTGTTGGCACATAAAAATGTTAAGATCTTAATAGGCATTTAGTTGCCTCTGGGTGTCAGTATGAAATGCCAGTGCAATATCAGTTTCAATTATGTAAGGAATTTTAAACGGTTCGTTTAGTGAAATCAAATCAGGTATTATGTAGTATAAGTAGTGGAAATGTTAGATATATGATTGAGCAACTTATTGTCGTGTATAAACGATCAATAGGTTTTATGTTTATCAAGTGTTTATAAATACTGGTTCCTCTAAAAAATATTAAATTAACGTATACATATATTCTTAACATTGTGGTTCTTTAAAGCTAAACTTTTTAAGTTAGATAACTTGTTCTTAAAAAGTAAGTAGCATTCACTACCAGAATATTTTCTATAATTGTTATAAGCTGTTCTTAAAAAAATAAATAAAGTACTAACAAGTAAAACAAGTAACAACTAAAATACCCGATACCAAATTTAAATAAAAGCAAAACTGTACGGTAATATTCTTAAAATATACCAAAGGAATATATCTAGATATACTACTACATTTAAAATATACCATAGAGTACTAAATATACCGCAAAAGAGTGCGGTAGTAAATAAATATTTGAATATTCAATATACTACTATATTTAAAATATACTATATAGTTTAAAATATACTAGATTGTTAACCAAACCAACTAAGTCGCGACTGTCGCAGCTTTTTATGTTTTATTCAATGTTTTTCATATGTTCTAGTAATTTTATTTATATAATTTAATTGATTGATAAGTATTTTTTCATGGGAAGACATTTAAATATTATATTTTTTAAAATAAAAAAAATCGTATTTTTATTGAAAATATTGCAGAATTCTAAAATTTAATAAAATTCTCTAATTAACAAGCAGTTTTCTTAAAAAAGTTCTGCATTTTTTAAGGTACAAAATTATCGTTTATTCAATATATTTTTCCAATCCTTGATTAAATAACTAATTTCTGATACTTTGAGAAAATTTATTTAAATATCGAAATTCTAAACCTTCTACAACATATTTTTCCATAATATTCGATGGACTTTCCCGAAAATTATTAACAACTTTCATAAGTAACTCTTTTCATTTCCTTTGTTTAATGATTAGTTTAAGAACTAACTCAAAAGCAGGAACTGCAAGCGCAACTTTCAAAGGGCGATGAAGTTATGGTTGCATGTAAGTGAAATACATAAGCCATAATACACACAGAGATATACTATATATATGTAGTATATGAATATATAGATGGATATGCTTGGCATATCGGCTGTGAAGTAACGACAAGCAGTAGACAAACTCTCGAAATATGTGCTAAAAAGTACACAAAACTTCTTGATGGGATATTTGCTGGGAACTTTGCCAACGTTGTCGCTGGCACGTGATAAGCATACTGGATGCATGAAAAACTCTGTGTGTGGAAAAGTGCTGAGAGAGAGAGATAGAGAGAGAGATAGAAAGAAAGAGAGAGAACGAACTGAAAGCCGTGAACCGTGAGCCGTGAGACGAGAGCTGAGAGCTTCACGTCAGGATTACAATTTCTCGTATTGATTTTCTCTTTGCACACACACACAGAAACGAAAAAGTTTAATGAAATCTCGTGTATTGCGATTTTCATTTGGAAACTTTAAAACTATGCGACGAAACTTACGAACTTGATTTATGCACCTGTCGAGCTTGACAGCTTTATCTTTGGGATCAGGCAACTGTAAGACCTTCCCTGATTGATTCGCCTGAAAGTCGAATGGAAATTAAAATGGACGGACAGACAGACGGAGAGACGGAGACGGAGAGAAACAAACAAATAAGTCGAATCGTTGTCGCGGCTTTAACGACCTAACCGTTGGATTGTTTTCGACGTGTCTATCATATTAAATACCGCCTTGGTGACTTGGATAATACTCTCGGTGCTCGATGTTCGGTACTTGCTAAGTTGGGCCTACAATTTCGGTAGTTGATGCCGTGCATTTAAAGCGCACACCTGACCACAGACTGAGGCCCTGAGACAGCGGCTTTGAATTTGGACTCCGACTTCGTCATCGACTTCGACTTCGACTCTCTTGGAATCGGTGACAATATAAAAATTTCGTAGAATTGCCGATATTTATGAGTGTTGTTTGGATTTGCATAACTGGGTCTCAGACATACCATACATGCTTAATGCGAGAAACTTTCCCAAACACGAAAATATATAAAAAGAAATGCGCCTTTAATCTGTAAGGGATGCAACGGAAATCGTGAACTCAGCGGAGGGGTTGGGAAGGGAAGGGGAGGGGAGGAAAGGTAAGCTGATGGCTGCGAACCAGGCCCCTTGATATTGATTTCCTGCTCCGAAAGAGAGTCCAGCGACTTGATGAGTACGTGACCAGCATTGGAAAGTGGCCAATGGCCAAAGTGTGACCATCAGATGGTCAACGTTTGGTCCTCGCAGCTTCCCATCTTCTTCGCTTCTTCCCCCTTCTCTTGACTGTCGTCTCAGGTGTTGTATGCAAAAGTCGCGTTTGCGGAACGTGTGAACAGTTTTTAGCAATTAACTTGGGCGTGCAAGACAGGGAGCCACTTCTTCTTCTTCTGATCAGCTTCCCTTTTCTCTGCTCCACCTCCTCTTGCGTCTCCTCAACTACGGCACGAGGCGTCATGCAGTCTGGAACTGTGGGGCGTTCTCCACTCCAACTCCAACTCCAACTCTGACTCTGACTTCGCAGAGAGCGGCGTGCGCCAAAAGCCAAAACATTCATCCTAATTGGCGTTCAATCTTTGTATCCCGCCTGCGATTTGCATGCACGCGATGCTCTCATCGCACTCGCACTCGCACTCGTAGCCACGTTCTTAAATTCTTGCACAGTGGTGCAAGTAGAATGAGAATACTAATCTAAATTAAACAAAAGTCTAGAGTGTTTGTCAAAATTAACTTTTAGTTCAAATAACATATGTAACTAATTTTTCTATAATAACTATTAAAAACATAACATAATATTATAAATTGTATAGAAATTCTTCATAAAGTGTATTGTTGTTATATTAATAATGTAAAATTGATATAAAAATGTATGTTTAATATTATTACAATTGTACTTTGAAACTCAAAGCAAAAGCATTTGTTTACTATATGGTTTTTTTCGGACGTAATATAAGTGATTTGTTATTTAGTCAATAAAGTCTATCTTTAATTTTAATATTTTCATACATTTCATGCATTAATATTAATTAAAGAATTCAATATTTTATTCTTAATTTACATTTTAGAAGAATTGTAATTGAGAAATATTTCACGATTTAAAAAAGAATAGATTTGGAAAATAATACAACTGTAAAATTTTAAGTATAGTTCTAAATTATACATGGATTTATGTTTAGTGTATAATTGAAGTTCTTTTTTTATAGCAAATTTCTTTATTCAATAGAAATAAACATTTTCATGAAAAAGACATATTCCTTATTCAATAAAATGTTTATTTTGAGCTTCTTGTAGGTGAAAAAAAATTCATTTACAATTGACTATTGCCACAAAAAAATTACAAAATTTAATAATCTTCCTAATCATTTTATTTGTATATTTTTTCAATATTTTTTATCAGCATATTATATTAGTTAAAGAGGTGACTGTCCCATTTAGTATTTCTTAAAGTATTACTTAATTCCCACTCTGTTCGTAATAAATTTTATTGTTTATCAAATATTATTTTTTTCTGCAAATAATTGCTCAAATCGGTTGCAGCTGTTCCTAATTTATTTTACCGACTATCAATTAATATTCTCAAATTTTCACTAGATTCCGTACCACTGTGCTTGGGTCGCAACAGTTGCGGATGATGCTCAATCGCAAATGTTTGCAATGTTTGCGCAACTAATTAACATTTTTAATGGTGAATCCTTGTAAGACGCAGCACAGTGGCAATCGTCAGGCCAAAGTCTGCTGTCGCAACCTTTCTGCCTCTCCCCAATTTGCCTCCGCCACACACACCTTGCCACCTTGCCACAACAACGGGCGTCCTTCGGCGGGGGCAAAATTGAAAATCGAGACACTGCGTTTTTGGTTTTTTGTGTTTGTGTTTAAAGGATTTGCGTTGGCAAATGTCAAATGTTGTTTCTTTGCAGTTGTTGCCGTTGTTTTTTGTGGTGTTTTTTGTTTATATTTAATTTAGATTCATGCCGCCTGATAATTTATGCGGCTTCTCAACGGTTTCCGCCTCATGCCAGGCTCCAGACGAAGAGGCTTTTTTGCATGAAAGTTGCCGACGGCGCTTTTGATTTAGGGTTGTCATATGCTCGTAAAGCGGGCGCGCTTTTGTAGATAACAAATCTGGCGACGAGCGGCGACTTTGAGACCGCGAACCGAAAGCTGAGATCTGAGAGCAGAGAGCTTCGAGTGTCCATCCACATCTCGGATCAGCGATCTCCGATCTCTTCAGCCTCAACTTTAGCTTCAACTCCAACTCCATCTCCAGCTCAGTTCCAGTTGCCAGTTGCCAGCTGCCAAAACGGTTGCGGTTGTCGTTTGTAATAGAGAAATATATCACTCGGCATAATGCTCGTATTTAGACAGAAGGTAGAGTTCCATCGCTTATCGCCGTACACAATCGTTGACTGCCTGACCTTTCGAATGCGTTGTCCTGCGAGTGTCCTGCCAGTGTGTCCTTGAGCAGGTTTTTACAGTTAACCGAAGAGATTCACTTTCTAGGGAAAGCAGCAATAAACAAGGCCAATAATGTCATAAATTTCATAAAGTGTCAAAAGGAACACCTGAAACGAACACACAGCATTCTACTAGATCTCGATCCCGATCGTGTCTTCGTCTCCGTCTCGGTTTTAGGCATTGTCCATAGGGGCGTTTGCCCTTTATCGAACAACAATCAGAATGGTTTGCTCTTGAGCAAGATAAACGGTTGTCTTTAGCAGGCAACGAGATGGAAGGTCCTGGGAAGTACTTAATGTAAAACTAACACGATTTTTAAGTGGCATATAAAGAAAATAATGGTATAAATGGAATACAAAAGATAAACCACATTGCATATAGAATTCTTTTATTTATGAGAATAAAGGAATTACATTTATTAACAGTCACAGAATGTAGAACAATAAATATAAAAATAAAAGTTAAGCCTCAAATCTGTCATTTATAAAAATATCTTACCAAATTGCGAATTTTGAAAGTTGTTTATTAATGAATTTTATATTTCCATAACAATACTAAGATTTCGTTTTTTCCACGAAGTATATACATAGTTGTATTTGGTTTTCATTTTGTACAATTTAGTTGTATTCAAATCGAGAAGGAAAGCTACAATCGAGTATGAGATACCCGCTATCCACTTTCAAAAAAATCATATAAAAATATAACCAAAAAATCTGAAAATAGCTAAAATATGCAGACGTCTTCTTTTTTGCATATTTATATACTACTACATTTAATTATAGTCAGACAAAGCAGTTAAGATCCTATATTCGTCTAACAAAAGTATTTGTGAAATAACTCCTACAATTTTTATTATATCGCAACCAAATTTTCAGGAAACATAAGAACTGCAGTTTTTAATGTAAATACGAAAAATCGCTAATAAATATTATAATTGAAACTATTTTTTATAATGGTATTCAAATCATCATTCATTAAGATTGTTAATAATATCGTACTCAGTAGTTATTAAAATCAAACTGAATAAAGAATTTTTACAAATGAATAATATAAAGTTTGTTCTTCCTTAAATATCAAAACAAATTCTTTTGTCAATAAATCGATATAAATGACTCATTTAAGTTTTCTTTTCATTTCCATTTTCCCTTTGTTGTTGCCTACTTTTGAAAGAGAGCTTCATCTTGACCGGTTCAATGACCAACGAGACACTCGGACACTCCTTAACACATACCTGTTAATAATTCATGACTGTTTTATGTGGCTGTGGCAATGCCGCAAATAAATTGAAGTAGCAATTTCCATTTTATTTTTATGATCGATGAAATTCCCAGTTCGAACATTTCGAATACCCGATGATGTTCTTTTTTTCGCTCTCTTTCTCGCTCACTTGGTGGTCATCGTCCAAACTGTGAATGTTCAATAACAATAAACAGGGAAGAGGAATCGACATCATCGACATCATCATCATTATACCTTTGATGCTTTAAGCTTGTGGGAATTGCAAGTTATTCTTAGCGTAGTTCTTTAGCCGGAATTCACTGATTAAACTCATTATCATAAAGTTGAATATCGCAGATCATGTTTAAAGCGCACTTCATAAACAAATTGTTAGCTAGTTTCGCCAGCAATTTAATAACCAGCTACACAGCCACAAAATGCGGCAAATTAAGTTATTAAGAGATTCTTTCAATTTTTCGTGTGCTCGCTTCTCGGATTTTGAATTGAATCAAACGGGTTGTGCTCCGCCTCCTCCTTCTCCTCCCCTTCCCCCTCAGAAAGGGGGCAGGGTCCATGGACTGGCGCCGTGTTAATTAAAATGCAATCAGCGTCAAGAATACTAATGAAATATATTCGCTACGAGTTCGAGTGCCCCTTCCCTCTCTCCCTCTCTCTCGCTCTCTCTCTTTTGTACATTGTATGTAGATACGAATAACTCAATTTGTCATATTGCCTGAGCAACTGACAGACGCAGTTGCAGTTGGAGAAGCAGTCACAGTTTTAGAAGCAGTCACAGTTTGATAAGCAGTTGCAGTTTGAGTTGTAGTCAAAGTTTGGCAGTCAATATTGAAATCCTTTTTCAGCAATTAAAGCAATAAGTAAAGATAACCTTAGAGCATATCTCAGTCGTGTTTACCCCTTTTTCTAATTACAGGGTATGTGCTTATTTAATTAACAGCATGTCAAAGTGATTCTCATTAATGTTTTTGGGTACATTGAGAGAGATTTGCATTCTCAGTTATTCAGACACTTTTGCAATCTTTTTCATGAGTTAAAGCTATAAGAAAAGAGAAGTTTCGAGCGATGTCAGTCGTTCTTACCTCTTTTTCTAACAATGTTGTCGGGTAATCTGAGAGAAATTTGCTTTCTTAGTTATGCAGTCACTTCTATAATCCTTTACAGAAATTAACGTAATTAGGAAAGATAACTTTAGAGTATATCTCAGTCCTGTATACCTCTACTTCTGATTACAGGGTAGGTGCTTATTTAATCAACAGCATGTCAAAGTGATTCTCATTAATGTTTTTGGGTAAATTGAGAGAGATTTGCATTCTCAGTTATTCAGTCACTTTTACAATCCTTTTCAGCAATTGAAACAATGAAGAAAGATAACTTTAGAGCACATCTTATTCGTGTTTATCACTTTTTATGTTTACGGGGTATGTGCTTATTTAATCAACAGCCTGTCAAACTGTTTCTTAACAATGTTGTCGGGTAATCTGAGAAAAATTTTGCATTCTTAGTTATGCAGTCACTTCTAGAATCCTTTACAGAAATTAACGTAATTAGGAAAGATAACTTTGGAGCATACCTCAGTCGTGTTTACCCCTTTTTCAGAGTATAGGGTATGTGCTTATTTAATCAACAGCCTGTCAAACTGTTTCTCAATAATGTTATTGTTGCCTCGGGTGAATTGAGAGAGAGATTTGCCGGATTTTCAGCCCCTGCCCTGATGTCTTCCGCTTCATTAGACTTTGCTTCATAGAGAGTTTTTGGCCAGAGGCACTCGAAGGCAGCAAATTACCTTCACTTGTCCGCACACGCTTCCTTGCCGCTGGCATATATGAGTTTTTTCTCCTTTTTTTTGTGTGTTAGATGGGGTCAGGGGTCAATCAATGTAAAAGGCTAGCTGTCGAATTTGCGGCCAATAATCGAGCTAATCTGCTGCAATAAAAAAGAGGCGAGTAAACAAAACTCAAATCTGAAGCCGAAGCCAAAGCTCAGGCTGTCTCTCTAGAGATAAGGCGGAGACAGTTGAGAGATAATAAGTAAGGCGGAGCTAGTTATAGATTCGTGAAGCGTTCCACATCAAAAACAAACAACATCAAAGTGCGGCGAGTTGATTTGCCAACGTATGCAAATTTTTTTCGCTGTGCGACTTAGGTTAAGGAAATCTTTGTAGAGAAATCGGTCTAGGATCTTGGGGGGGATTAAATATTTCTAGTTTCAAGATCGTAAATCATCTTCTATTTGTAGTTTAAAATAATTCAAAGTTGCGTACGCACGATTTACATATTATGCGAACAATTTGCAAGAAGTTGGGCAATAAAACTAATCTTGCATCTAAATGACCTTTGCGGTCACACGGTACACTGACTTTTGTTTGCCACTGTAAACCACAAATCAGTGCTGAGACTTCAGACATAAATAACTTGACCAGGATGTAAACCTTAAGCGGACCATTGAAATTAATTATTCAGAAGAACCGAAAATTTGTAGGGCAATTATTTCAAGCAAGTTGAAGCGATTTATAACTTCGATTTCGAAGAGTCTAGTGATAGTTTCTTTCTCATATAAATTGTATTTCTGTCTCACTCTTCTGCTGACCCAAAAGCCACCCCGCTTTCCCTGGCCTGTCCCTGACCATTAGTTTGCTTTTGTCACAGCTGAGAGCCCGAGGGAATTGTTTCATAGCTCCTCCGAAACTGAATTCAACTCGTCACGCACTTTGAGGCCAAAAACATTGTACGCCTTCTTCCTCTCTTGACTCTCTTGACGCTTTATGAGTCCGAGTGATGAGTCTGATGAGAAGCAGCAGCATCAGCAGCAAGGACTCGATGTCCCTTTAGTGCTGACTCTGCGCAAATTTCTAATTGAAAGGCTGCTTATCCCTGTCCCCCCTTCCCAAAAACAACATGTGAGCGTAAGACATGCACATCTTTGATGAAAGTTTTCCTTAGACTAAGCATAATGTGAGCTAGGTAAGTGAGAAGCGCAATTCGCTTTCCATTAGACGAAAGAATTTCATGCTGCTGCTTCTCTCATATGTTTAATGACTTTTTTATGGCTCACAAAATATTTCGAGCTTGAAAGCAAAATATTTCGAGATATTTGGGAGACTTTAATGTGGTTGAGATGACAACCCCTTAAAAATAGATTAAAAGATGTGTAGATTTTAATAAGGAATATCATTAATTGAAATAGTTGCTATTTCTCTTAGAAAGCTCATGAAAATAACTGAAGGCCTTTGCAGCAAGTGTTTCAAAAATACGTTAGTGTTCATTTTAATTATATCTAACCTTAAAAGTATAAAGAAATATGAAATTGTATTATATTTGAAAATAGGTTAGAAACATATATTTGGCAATACAATTATCAATTAATAAATTCGAATATTTAAAATTTAATGTTAAAATAAAATTCACAAATAATACACATTAAAATTTCAAAAAAAATTAACTAATTAAAAAATGTAAGGAAATTTCAAAAATAATAATAGCTCATTAATTTGAATAGTAAGAATGTCGTAATTTAGATATATGAAAAAATGTATACCTCTTGCTCTAAGAAAATTGAGTAATTTTAATAAAAAATATAGTGAAATTTATAGAACATTATAATAACATAATTAAAGTTTTTACAATTCTCAAAAATAAATCTAAAGTATTTTTATTTTTTTTTAGATCCTTTTAAAATAATTTAGGAGACTATAATATTGATAATTTATGTTCTGAGAGAACTCAGTAATTTTAAAAGTAAAGTGAAATTTTTATAAATTATTATTTTTTTGGAATTTTCTAAAAGTAAATATAAGTTTAACAATAAAATTCAGGTATAATTCAACTTTAATTCAATATTAATAATTTCTGTTCTGAGAGATCTCAGTAATTGCAATAGATATAGTACTGAAATTTTAATATTAACTGTATCTACTTATTAGATAACAATTTTCATAAAATCCAAATCACAATTGCATCGAAAATCACTCAAAAATTAATAAAAGGAAAAACACTTTTTTGTATTTCTGAATAAAACCAATAAAATATCAAATATTCGACCATAAATTGTCAAACACTCTGCCACAATTTGCGGCATGCTACACATCAGTAACATATGCCTCGATCTATCTATGCGGCACTTCCTTCCGCGTCCTCGTCCTTCATTCCCCGCCCAATTCCTTGCCACTTACAGGCAACACAAAACACGCCTCGAGCTCTACAAAAATAAATGGTGTGAAATATTATGCGAAATTTTTGATGTTGTTGTTGGGGGCGCTTTGTAGGGAGGGATGTGTTTTTATTTTGAGCGCACTGTGATTTGATTTTATGTTTTACAAATTTTAAAATGTTTTCACGGTGGCTGCGGGCATGTCAATAAACAACAACTGTCACCAATTTCCGCCGGGCAACTGTTGACAAAGAACGAGCAAAAAAAGCCGGAAACAAGAGCAAAAAAAATTGTCGCGAGTGTGCGAAATTGTTGCAAATTTATCAAGTCGCGAATCGGCTCGAGAAAAATTCGAACCACCCACAGCAATGACAATTTCACGGCGTATTATTCAGTTTTTGGCAATTTCGGGGCGTTGTTGAGATATTTAAATAAAACTGCAATTTGTCTACAGTTTTCTCGCCCTCGAGCTCGAATCATGTTAATTTGATGTTATGCGATTATTAACATTTAGCAGAGAGTTCTTTCTCTTTTTAATTTTCTAGGATATATAGATTTGATGTTATGCGATTATTAACATTTAGCAGAGAGTTCTTTCTCTTTTTGATTTCCTAGGATATCTAGATTTGATGTTATTAACATTTAGCAGAGAGTTCTCTCTAGGATATCTTCAGGTCGGACAATCTTTACTTTGGTTTTTGGTTTGCTTGATTTCTTCACGTTAACATTCCAAATGTGAGAAATACTTTGTACAATAAGTGCACTTAAAAATGTAATTATTTTGTTGTTGAAATTACGTGAAATGCTGTTAAAAATATTTTTACAGCAAAAGTTGCGACATTAAAACAAAAACAAAAAAAAAACAAATACAGCAACAACAAATGCTCTGATTTCTTGTTGTTGTCTGGCCAACTGTAAAACAATAAAAACGCGGTAATGATTTCCCATTTGAGATAAGGTGCGGTATAACTTACTTTACCCACTGTGCTCGTGCTTCTGTTTCGCCGTTAAAAACCCATCGAGAAACCTCCAACTCGCGACTGACAACTGACCAAGAGACGACAGACTCTAAAGTTGCTCTCGTTTAGATTTGCCCTGATTTTTTGACTTTTTGTTTCTTTTTATTATTTTTATCTCTTACTTCTCTTTTTTCGAGTTTCAGTTTAGTTTTCGGGGTTTTTTCTGCTGTGGAAAATTAACAAATTTTATGACCCCTTCGATGTGAGGCCAATGATTAAAGAGGGTCGGACGGGGACAGATATCAAGTACGTTGAAGCGATCTTGAATCTTTTTGCTGAACAATACTAAACTCCAAAATAGGTAAAGCACTTATGTGAACTGTTTCTTCGAGATTAACATCGCTCGCAACTGAACTTAATGAAGTCGCAAAGAGAACTATTAGATGACGGATTTCTAATGGACTACTAAAGAAGAATTTGAATACCATTAATTCTTAAGAAGTGGAAATTTTCTAAGACGTTGTGAACTGAAATAATTGAAGCGACGATTTTTGAAAATAAATTTAATAGATGATAAATAGATGATCAAACAATATAAAAATTCGATTTTTTTTAATTTTTATGATCTTCTGCGATTTAACATGATTTAGTTTTACATTTTTTAAATGTAATCAAGTTAAACTCTAAATTGTATAAAAATTTTTATTTTTAGTGATGATTTCTTAGTTTCAAATACAGATTTTAAACATGTTCATTCATTATTAATAATCATGATTAGAAACTAAAATCAGTTAAAAAATTATTCAGATCCATTTCAAGCTTTAATAAACGTCGTTATTGACCCATATATTATTGATATCGATGAAATCGTTTGAATTCAATTTTCGTAGGAACAAATTTAAGGATTTTAATTTCTTAGTTTCAAGATAGTTTTTCACAACAATTTCCAGACTCTAGTCCTCAATTTTGAAATTTCAATAGTATAGTTTATAAGAAAAAGTCAAAATAAGAACTATTTTTGTGCAAGTCGTAATATAGTTACTTCAGATTTATCGATTTTCATTACATTTTTTATGAAATCATTCAAATTTTTCGATGAACAATGATTAGAATACTAATTTAAAAAAGATTTTTAACTTAAAAAGTTCTCAGACTGTTATACAATTTTAAATATCAACTTAAAAATATCGAATTATATTTTGTAAACAAATTGCCAATAGATGGATAACACTCTGAGAACCTTTTTTCCAAAAATAAAAGGAAGAAGTACTTTATATTTGTTTTTATTATATTTTACACTATGAGATAACACGTAAATTTCTACCATCATTCAATTTTCTAGTGTGAAATCATAACTCAGTGAAGAATTTCATACTTTTATGAGTCAAGTGTTTAATCAATTAGCCATTAATATTCGAAGCGGAATTCAGTGAGCTAACGCTGAAAATGCCTTTAAAGCCGAGCTTAAACAGTTTTTAATATGACAAATGGGGATTGTAAATAATAAGTGTGACCATATACGAAGTGTTCTTTAGACGCGCGTTGATCATATATGAGAGAAATACCCTTAAACTCAAGCGTCTTTACTTATGTTACAGCTAACCCATTCGTATTCACATTCGCATACGTATTCGTATTCGCATTCGTATTCGCATTCGCATTCACATTCGCATTAAATGAATACTTTTGCTCGCGCGCTTGGCTTAACTAGGAAATTTCATGCTATCGCCAGAAGCAGCAGCCATAATTTTCAAGCCAAAGACTTTTGCTTCTGGCTGCTGTTTGTTGTTGGAGTAACTCTTGGAGCTGCTGCTGCTGGTGTTTTTCCAAAGACTTTATGAAAAAATACGAAGTATTAAAATCATAAATCTAATTGGAAATGCGCGTCACGTGCGCGGAACGTTAGTCTCTGTCTCTCTTGGCAAAAGGAGCTGCCGCTGTTGCTGTTGCTGCCGCCATCAATGTTGTCTACGAGCGTTGCATGCAGCACTCAAAGTGCGTAGCAAGTGTGTGTGTGTGTGTGTGTGTGTGTAATACAACTACAAGCACTCCGCCCCCTTCATCAGTCTCATCCGGCTCAGCTTGTACTTTAATTTCAGCAAGGAATTTACTTAAAAAGATTAAGTTTTTCTATGCAAAAAATGCGAGTGGAGTTTGAGTTGAGTCGTTGGCTAGATTTTTGAAATATTCATGCCGCTGATGAGCAGCAGGACAATAAAACAATGAAGCTCAAGTGGCAAGGGCCATAAAAATATTTAATGCAAAGAGAACTTGTCATGGAGCTGCCACTGGGATGACAATTGTCTCTCCCCCTTCCTCCCTTCCCCTCTCACACCCCCTCCTCAGCAAAAACAAATAAGTCTCCCAAGACATATGGTCGGGTGCTGCCATAAATTCGTTTTGGGGCTGCCGCAGTGTGGCGGCAGTGCTGCCAACTTGCTCAATTATGCAACGGAATGTTTTATGTGCTTTCGCTTTGCGTCGGGCCAAGTGCATAATTCCTTTTTTGTACAAGGACTGCACGCATCCTTCCTTCGTTGGCAACTTCTAGGCAAGTTACTTTACTTGATTAGTGTCGAGTGCCTGCTGAATAAATCAGCAACTACAACCACAACAACAACAACAACAAGCATTAACATTAACACAATTGTAGCTGCGGTTGTATCCACCTGCTTTTGGCCTCGTTCTTATTTTGTGTCTTTTTCTTTTTCATGCCACATTTACATAAACCTTTTTCGTAAAAGTTCTGACTGCTTTCGGTGTTTGATTCAACAATTGTTTGATCCGCAGACAAATTACCGCAATGTACTGAGAATCAGGGAACAAAGCAAAAGGTAGTTATTCAAATGAAGGCCCAAAAAAAAAGAGAAAAAAAGCCACGCACGCAGCCTACATATTAAAAAGCAACAATTATTTCTCAAGAAATAATCCAAAGTTTGCTATTGAACCTCTGAAAACAGTCTCAGAAAATGCGTAAGATATGGAAAGTATATTTCTAGGTAAATAGTCTGATTGTCAGGTGAATAATAGAAAACTTCTGTTCTGTTTACTTTTTCAGAAATTTGAATAGAAATAGAAATTATAAGGAAGAGAAAAGTTCTTGGAAAAAGTTGGCAATATTTATATATGTAAGTTTATATTGGTTTTATCCAATTGAATAATTTATTGATTAAGGAAGTCTTTTGTAATGAAATATGAATTTTTAAGTGAATCAGCTTTCATGTATGTGTAAAATTTGAGTTTAACTCATTAAATAGTTTTAATAAAAATAATAAAATGTAAATATTAAGTTCAAAATGTTCAAAATTGGTATGTTAAGAGAATAAAGAATATTATTTAGGTTTAAAATCTTAAAAAATATTATCATACTCATCGTTTTAGTATTAGAAATCAAACATTTATTAGGTCGGTATGTAAAATCTTTTTTAACATAAAACTTTTTTGAAACCTCTGAGAACGCTTATTTCTGGTTTTGAAAATCTTCAGTATAGATAATGTTTTTCAAATGTTCCAAAAATGTTAAACCTTAAATAAATCTTAAAGCGCTTGTTTATACCCTCTCTCTCTCCCCTACATTGTTATAACTTTTAGACTTGACCTTCCACTTTTACTTATGACAAGCTGAAAAGGACTTTTTCCCCTAGCAAAGTTTCGATCTATTGGCAAAATGGCAGACATTGTTTGTCATTAACAGCAACAGCAGCCCAATAACAGTCGCAGTAGCAGCAGCAGCAGCAGCAGCAGCAACAACAACAGAGCGACTGGCGACGCAGTAATCAGTCACATCGAGCATCGACTTTCCAAGTGAATGGGCGGGACGTGACTGAGCTTTGTACATACACACATACATACGTGTATACATATTTAGGAGTGTGTTGGTGTATATAAGCATTGGGATGGTATGTAATGTATGCGCCGTCCTTTTCTCGCCCGTTTTGCCCCTCGCTGGAATGCGCATAAAGTTTGTATTCTATTTGCTTATGTAAAACGTAGCGTTAACATGGCTCCCACGTCGCTCACAGTTCATACTCTCCATTCACTTCTCTCTCGCTCTCTCCCACACTCTCTTGCACTATTATGCTGTGTGTTCTGGCTGCTCCTTGTTGTTTACTTATTTACTTTTGGGCGGTCTGTTTGTCTGTCAGCCTTTCTGCCTTTCTATGTATGCTCGTCTGCCTTTTTTTATGTTGTTGTTGTTGTTGCTGTGTTCTTCGTTTGAAATGTGACTGAAATTTTAATGCAAAATGCTCTCTTGCTGCTTATCAGCAAAGTGCGCTCTCTCTTTGTGGCCATGCACACATACTTACACATACTTTCACACACGAGTTTCGTATGCGTATTCTGCATTGCTTTTGCCTTTGTCTTTGGCATAGAGAGAAGGGCAGGTGGGGGCAACGTGCGTGGATTTATTATGCTGACGTGTGCTGTCGCTGCGTTTTTAATAATAAAGAAAACATTTATTAATGATTAATAAAGCCGGACGGCAGCAAACAACAGAATTGACGTTGACTTTGACGCTGACGTTGACGCTGACGTTGACGCTGAGTCAGTTTCATTTCCAATTACAGTGACGCATGTTTCAATTCCGCAATTCCATTGTCATTTGCGCCCCCTCTCCCTCACACACACGCACATTGTAATGGAAAGCTCATTCGTCACTTGCAAATCAATGATGTTCCTCGTTCCACACCATTTGAATTTCATGCATAGCTAATGAAGTCCACACTCCATTGCTTACAATACACACTCACATATGGCAACATCAATTTTGAGCGTGCTATGAAAAGCGTGAAAAGTAGTGCAAGTTTTTCTTCGCTTTGTTGCAGTGTCAACGAAATGCGGCAAACATTTATAATTTGCATACTTCAGCTTCAACTTCAGATCCATTTGCATCCCGAGGCGGAGGCAACTTTTTAATGAGATTTAATGGCGCCGCAGGGAATGGCAAACGAACAAGGAGAGAGCGCCAAGGGAAGAGAACAGCAAGCAGCGAACCAAGAGCGGAAGCACCAAACGGGAGCAGTCACAGTAGCTGATGCTGTAAGTGGGCATTAAATCATTTGCCGAGCGGATAAGGAGTTGAGACTTGCCCCCAGGTAGATCGGGTTACCTCTCTTGGCTGCCAGGACATAAATCTTTCCCTCAGCGATAAGCGCAAAAAAGTATTCAAAATGAATTATGAAACTGGCCGCAGTCACCTCGAGGGGTTGTTGGTAGATGGCGCCACATGTGCAGCCGCCTCGAGACGAGATTCATCATTTCATAATTAGAGTTTTGGGCTCCACAAAAACTGTTGCCACATTTTTGACCGACTTTCTGTGGTCGCAAGTGTTAATAATGGCACATTTGTCCTGCCACACGCCCCCTTCCCCCATTTCGCCTTGTGTGGTTACGTTGGTAAATGAAATTAAATTGTCCTTTTTCATTTTGATGCATATCACTGGATGTGTGTGTGTGGCGAGTGGCAAGTGGCAGGGCCAGCTGGCAACATTGACAATAAATTAATATTAGCCGCAACAACAACAACAGCAATGTTGCGAGCAACCCTCAACTTGGATAAACTAATAAAGCATATGTAGATGGGGAGCCAAACGCCAAGTTGCAAGTTGCGTGCCACGTACAAAGATGGCAACATGTGTGTGTTTGTCTATCTGTGTGTGCGTGAGGGGGCGGGGAACTCAAGTTCGACTGGTGTCAGTTTGCTGTCAGTTAGCTTTGCTGGTGGAAGGGGAAGGTAAGAGAAACATCAGTGTCAGTCAATTTGTGCAAACAAAGCGCGCGCTCAGCTGATGAGCGGAACCTGCTCTGTGGCTAATTGAAGGGAGAGGCAGCAATAACAATGCTAATGGAAGGTACTAGTCGAAAGCAAGTGTTATGTGGAATGAGAGAGAGCGCAGGCAAATACAATAACAGCAATCGAGAGAGTGGAGTGCATAGTTTGAGAGAGCGGCAATGCAAAGCATATGCAAGTATATGAAGAGAGCACAAATTAGATGTGGACGCTAATGGAAGGTGGTATTTAAAAGCAAGTGTCGTATGGAATGAGAGAGTGCGCATGCAAATACAATAACAGTATTGGCGATCGAGAGAGTGGAGTGCAGAGTACAAGAGAGCGGCAATGGAAATTAGTTGTTGTTGCTAATGCAAAGCATTTGCATGTACGTGGGTGTGAAGTGTGGATCACAATAATGTGCATGCTAAAAGTTGACGCGCGCATAAGGAGAACGTGAAAGAAAAGAGCGCAAATTAGATGTGGACGCCCATGCAAAGCACAAACACTTCTATTTGTGGGTTTGTAGTGTGGTATATACGAATGTGCATGCAGAGCGAGTGTGAAAGCGAGTGAGTTAGAAGACAAAGCTAATGCAATGTGACTATACAGTCTGAGACAGCAGAAGTAGGGTGGGAGAGTTCAATGCAAATACTTGCAGACGGTTTGTCTGTAAGATCAGCATGCTTACGATCCACTTCTGCTCTCTTTCACGCTACAGCAAAGGTGTATGTTACTTTGTAAATGAGCGCATGCATTCCACACTTTTGTCTGGGTAATTGTGGACATAGGAACGACACCCACACACACACGCACACATAGAGCAATAACAGGGAATGCGAGTAATAGAGAGGTACGCTTAATGACACACACACGCACACACTCACACATGTAAACTCATTTACGCACATTTGTAGACAGATAATCACTGCCAGTCGCCCTCTCACTCCCCCCCACACACACACACGCACACACAACCAACTAGACATTTAAAAGGCTTTGTTGAAACAATTTCATGCATTATTCATTGCACGCCTTCACACATCTTTCCTCATTTCGTTTTTCCGACCAACAATTTTCCTTTTGTCTGCAAGTCAAAATTTAATAAAGAAAAATTCAACGCTTTGGCTCAGGACTAACGAACTTCCTGTTTGCGTGGTCATTAAGAGAGGCAGCGGGAAGAGGGAGAGGAAGATTGACCCCCCGTTCAATCTAACAGCAATTAAAGTAACTGCTGAATTTCGATTATAGCGCTCGAAATTTATCGATTGTCAGCAGTCATCGAGCTAATCCCATCAACGCCATTACAGTTGTATCTATGTATGTGTTTGTTTATATGTACATATGTGTTGCTGCATCGTCTGGACATTTTCTAGTTATCTGAACATTTGGCCAATTCAGCTGACGCTCTTATTGGCACTTGGCCACAATCTGAGAATTGCGATGTGCATGCCACACAGGTAGCAAGGACTCTAGAGCAAGCATTTCACTGATTTCTATCACACATCGTTGACAGTTTAACTCAGAAAGAGAACGAGCTAGAGAGAGATGGAGATATGCAGTAAGAAGCAGCAAACAATTTCAGCTAATGCCAAAAAATGCTGGAAATGGAATCGAACACGTGCAACACTCGCAGGACACGGCGAGTCCTGGCCAGAAAAAAATTTGTTGGGTGCAAACATTAATTTTATGTTTGTTAATTTCTTTTATTTTGAGCATTTCCACCGACTATTTCACGCCCATTTGCATAAATTCCAAGGCGTTTTATACCAAAAAAAAAACAGGAATAAAAAAGCGAAGCAAACAATTGTTGAGAAATTGCGTTAAATTTATCGTCTGTGAAAGGCAGCAAATGAAAACTGTTAAGAAATGCACGAAATTAGTTCAACTAAAGCGAAAATCCCCTCAAGCAACCCTTTTCCTATAGTCAAGGGTGAGGCTAGAAAAAAGAGAGAGAGAAAAAAAAAGAGAAATGAAAAGCCGCACATATGCTACTACTTGAGATAGAGGAATGGGGGCAGGGGTTGCACTTGTGGCTGGAAATAAATCTTCCTCCATTTCGATTTAAAATGTAACAGGCCGCAGTCGAAGATTTATAGCCGAACATTGTCGAACAGTTCGATTACAAGCCATAATCGCAGGCTAAAAACCCCGTCGAATAGAAAACAAGTAAGAAAGCTACAGTCGAGTGTACTCGACTGTGAGATACCCGCTACCCATTTTGAATGAAAGCAATATATTTTGCGGTATTATTCTCAAAATATACCAAATATACTGCAAAAATACTAAAAATATACCAAATGGTATATGTGGTATATCGATAAAGTACCGCATTCAAAATATACCATAGACGGCTCAATATACCAGATTGTCGGCCAAAGCAACTAAGACCCCTAGTAAGTAGGCGTTTTTGCCCATACAAAAGTATTTCTTTAATAACTTCGACAATTTTTATCTGATCGCAACCAAATTTTCAGGAATCATAATTACTATAGTTATTATTATATATGCTAAAATTCGCAACTCTAGCTTTAAAACTACGCTTGTTATTCGATTTTTTTGATTTGCGGGGGCGGAAGTGGGCGTGGCAAAAATTTGAAACAAACTTGATCTGCGTGCAAACATAACAAATGCTGTCGAAAAAAAATTATAGCTCTATCTCTTATAGTCTCTGAGATCTAGGTGTTCATACGGACAGACGGACAGACACACAGACGGACAGACGGACAGACGGACAGACAGACAGACGGATATGGCTAGATCGTCTCGGCTGTTGACGCTGATCAAGAATATATATACTTTATAGGGTCGGAGATGCCTCCTTCTACCTGTTACATACATTTCCTGCCGGCACAAAGTTATAATACCCTTCTACCCTATGGGTAGCGGGTATAAAAAAAGGACCTCAAGAACACATATGTGAACCATAAATCTTGTTGGCCGCATGTAATCAATATTATGACTTGTCAAATTATTGTGTACTATCACTTCAAGGATTCGTCCTTAAAGGATTCAACTTTAGTTTTTATTTTCTCCCTGGGGCAACATTTTGTTGGCAGCCACTGTCCCGATTTCACCTTTCCAATTGCCTTTCCAATTAATGCTAATGACAACAACCCTTTCGTTGCGCCGCATTGAACACTTGCAACATTTGGTGGCTACTCTTGCCTGCTGTTTAATTAGCACAACGAACAACACGATTTTTATGGCATTTCCTTTATTTTTCAGCACTTTCTTTTCTGCTCTGTTATGAGTCTCCGTAGTGCAATATGTGATTGATGGCAGCCATAAGCAGATTATGTAAATCAAGTCTGACCTTTGACCCTCCACCGATTGTTGCAGCAAGTGTGCAGAATTGCGGAATTATGGAAAATTGGCAACTGGCCGAAAGGACATCATTTGTCATCGGCTTTTGCTTGGTGGATGACGATGACGATGATGATGATGATGATGATGATGCTATTGACCCCATTCTTTGGGACTGTTAATGAAAACATGTGTCGGCAATAAAATGATAATCATGATTTACATCCCGACATCATCTTCAATATGATTGCAACACACACACATTCATCGAACGTGATCAATTTATATGCAAAAAGTATTTTAATTGCCGCATCGAAGACATTAATGAGACTGGAAATTTTCTCTTGCGATTTCATTTGCATTCAGTTGGGGATCTCTGACAATACTTTTTCCCTTTTCAGAGAAGAAACCACTAATTTGTTGCATTAGTGCGAAATTAAATTATTGTTTACACACACTCTTCACAGTTATGCAAAGAAAAGTTCCCTTTATCTTCGAATCGATTGTTAAAAAAGGGTTGACTTTGCCTCAAGGGTTGAGTTCCGGGTGTCAATATGTGAACAATGCCGAATTTGCATGTCAGAGGAGAGCAAGGACAATCAGGAAGCAGGCAACAGGAGTTGACAACATTGCTTGGCATTCATTAGCTTTGACTTTCGTGTAGTATTGTGATTGGATTTTGTACTAATTACCTAGACAAACATTGCTGCAATCGAATTAAGGCAACTGAAGTGGTGATTCAATTGAAATTCAGCAGAAACAAATGCATTGATTGGCCACAATCCGGACAAGATTTGCTTTGTACATACCAGTGTGATATAAATATTTGCTAACTTGAAACTAAACAACGAAATCAACTCGCAGAGTAATATTCAAAATGTTTAAATTAAATGGATATTCAGATTCAAAATTATTATTAAATATCCTTCTTATACGTGCTACCCATAAGGTAAAAGGATATTATAACTGTGTTCTTGCAGGGTATGCATATAACATGTAGAAGGGTGCAACTCCGACCCCAAAGACTATATATATTCTTGATAAGAGTCAACAACCGAGACGATATAGCGATTTCCGTCTTTCCGTCTGTCTTTTTGTTTCACATTTTTGCCATTTTGGCATATTTTACAGTACTACTACGATAAAGGCAAAAATGCAACTCATGCTGCCAATAAAATTTGTGCAGTTTATGGACCCGATACAGTTTCCATTTCCACCGCACAACGATGGTTTCAACGTTTTCGTTCTGGTGCGGAGGTGGTCGAAGATGCGCCACGGTCCGGAAGGCATATTGTCGAAAATTGCGATAAAATCGCTGAATTGATCGAAAGAGACTTGACGCAAAAAAACATTTTTGACCGTATGGATGCATGCGAATCGCTTCTGAATCGCAACAAAATCGACCCGTTTTTTAAGCGGATGGTGATTGGCGATGAAAATGGATCACTTACGACAACATGAAGAGCAAACGGTCGTGGTCGAAAAGCGGTGCAGCACTCATGCAGAAGAGGCCAACAGAGGCCGAGTCCATCAGAACAACGCCAGGCCACACAAATCTTTGGTGACGCGCCAGAAGCTCCGGGAGCTCGTATAGGAGGTTCTTTTGCATCCACCGTATTGTCCGGATCTCGCACCAAGTGATTACCACCTATTTCTGTCCATGGCGAACGAGCTTGGTAGTTGGAAGTTGGCCACAAGAGAGTCCTGTGAAAATTGGCACTCCGAGTTTTTTGCCAATAGGCAATATATAGCGAGCTTCTATAAGAGGGGCATTATGAAGTTGGCATCTCGTTGGGAACTCGTCATCGAACAAAACGGCGCATATTTGACTTAAATCGAATTATTATAACCAATTTTATGAACAATTGAAAATTCAATAAAAATACCGCAAGACTTTTTTGACAATCTTATATATCACATTTGTGGCTCATATTATATAATTGAAGTACTTACCTTTAACAAGAAGGCCGAATGTGTTAATGTCATAACCAGATGCTGTGTAACCTTATAATATATACTTATTTTAGACTTGTGACCTATTATTAAGCCCACTGAAAGTGCTCATGAATCATTCCCTAGTATAAAATGATGTCTGTCAGTCATTTTTTTAAGTTCTACAATCTCTGATTCTCCAAAAATAGACAATTTTATTATTTTTAGTCTTCAATAAAATAAAGTAAACAGTACATGTTAGTATTTCATTTATATACATATAGTATTTATAGTATTTAATTTAATACTATAAGGAACTAGTCAATTGCATTCCTTCTGTTTAAATACAGAGGAGGATAAATTCCATCGACTTTGAATTCTGCTGCTTCCGTCCGTTAAAAATAAGAACACACTTATTAGATCAAATGTTTATAACAACAAGCTTAAAATATTGTACATTCAAAAAAAGTTAATATATTTAATAATTTTTTTTCAACTCAAACCAATTAAACATAGACATTCTAATATGGTTAGTATTATTAATATTAAATGCAACAGACACCAACACCAAAGAACAAAGAACATGAACAATTCAGTAACGATCCAATTGTTTTACCTATGTGAAAATATTTGGAAGGATTTCTCTTCTAGTTACATATTCCCCTCCGTGTAGACCAACTTCTTCAATATCATCATCGGATAATGATTTTATATCCCTTATACTTAAAAACAAGTAGGAAAGCTAACTTCGACAATTTTTATCTGATCGCAACTAAATTTTCAAGAATTATAACTACTTTAGTTATTATTGTATATACCAAAATTCGCGACTCTAGCTTGTTATTCGATTTTTTTGATTTGCGGGGGCGGAAAAAATTTGAAACAAACGTGATCTGCGTGCAAACATAACATCTAACAACTATCTCTTATAGTCTCTGAGATCCAGTGTTTCATAAGGACAGACGGACAGACAGTCAGACGGACATGGCTAGATCGTCTCGGCTGTTGATGCTGATCAAGAATATATGTACTTTATGAGGTCGGCGATGCCTCCTTCTACCTGTTATATACAATTCCTAGTGTTAATACATTTCCAAAGTTATAATGCCCTACCCTATGGGTAGCGGGTATCAAAAATAAATAACAATAATAATAACAACAAAACAATTGTCTAGCCCAGCTACAAAATTTAAGGTTCAAATAGTGTTTTGTTTCCTCCTTCGGTTTCTTTAGCTCTAGAAATACTTACCTATTAGCTATTTGCTTAAAAACACTACGCTTTAGCACAAACAATATGAATATGAGAATACCCTCACCAAAAATGATGTAATAAAAAAATAAAAATATTCTGTTGAGAATGTGATAAGATTGTGCAAAATACGCAAGTATCTCGAAAGTCCAAGGAACTCCCATAATAATAGTAAGTCGGGCAAATATACCACACCTAAAAAAACAGGAAAAAGAAACAAATTAAATTCAATTACAATTGATTGATGTTTTCATAATTTCTTACTTCTTTATACACGACTGGACACGTTGATGACGTTTTTGTTGCCCTTGAAAATTCTTCATTTCACCCATCCCATTGAAAATTCGAATCGCCTAAAAAGTATTCAATTAGAATTTGATATATCAATTCCAATAATAACAATAATAACTTTTATCTCACCGTCATGACGCACATTATCGTATTGAATATAATTTGTATTGACATAGGCCCAACATAATAGAGCATTGCAGACCAATCATGGGCTGTGGGAAATTATTCATTGATTCAGAGTCAGATCAGAGTTAATCATTTAGAGTTGCTGATCTACTCACTTTTGACCCAGCAGGTGAATATTCCTACTCCTGGCATCCAAGGTAGTTGATCCATATCATCTGGATCCAAAGTGCTGTCAATAATAAATATAATGAGGGTTAAAACAGCCGCAGATGTCCAGACAATTATGCTATAGATGGTGAACCGATATGCGATTGTATAATCTTCGTTATTGTTGGTGCCCCGAAAGCTCTTCCACAAATTGAAGCTTATAACACTGAGCCAATGAAATCTCGACATTTCAGCAAAGTATCCAACGTAACCTGATCGAAAAATTCTATTCTAAATAATGATTTAAGTATAAATATGCAAATATATCTTACCAATTGCTTTGCATTGATTTTCCGACATAGACGAATTATAAATGTTGATTAAAAGTAGCAACAAAAAAGTCACTACCAACATGAACAAGTAACAAATGAAACAAATTCCATGAAGATTTCGTAATTTTGGCAATCCCATATAGACAGCGATCGTAAGAACGGAGCAAACAATACTCAGTATAAGCACTGAAAAAAAGAAAACTTTTCAAAAATAAAAATGAAATACAAACATCAGATTAGCATACGCGTTATGGTTGGCCATATAGTTCGCGGATCTGGGCAAAATTGTGGAATCAGTTGGACCCTTGATTCGTTATCAAATCGCTGAGGCTGTAGACAATATTGATTTTTTGATCGTTGGTTACTTGAATTATCTGACACAAATAGGTATGCGATATTTCCATTCTTAAAATAAAGTAATGTTATTATTGCATAGCTTTTCAATTTACAGTTTCTAAACCACACCTCCAGTAGTTTCCATTTGTATTTATTAATAATACTCATATGCTCTGAGCAAGGCACCGGAAGATCTCTTTGTATGATTAAGTCATCGGAGACTGGCATCTTCATTTCGGTGCCATTCGTCCAAACGAAATCCACAAAGCCATCAAAGTCATCTAAGTCCTGAATATCCTCGCCGCATCTGCGCTCTTCGACAACGAGCTTCTGGTTCTTGGGACAACAGTATCGTATGCAAGTGCCTAAGTGACAAGCACAACCGCGCAGATGCCTTGGAACCTTATCGGAGTCTCCGTTCATAAGAATCTCGTAATCATATTCACCAGTTAATTCCGGTGAAATTATGATATTCTGGTACTTGTACGAACCATTTAGTAACTTTTGGTCTTCCGACAATCTCACTGTGTCATAGTAATCACAATCGGGTATATCGGCATTGATGCCGGTTAGAGCAATCATTAATAATAATATCCACATGGCTTATACAAAATGTTGTTCTGCAATGCTGAAAGATTCAAATCAGAAACCACTGATAAGCAATCATAAATACATGAATATTTACCAAATTATGAGTGAGTATAACAAATGTTGATAAACTTTCTAAGAATATACAAAATTATAGTGCGACCGAGTTTATGGTGAAAAAAACATAAACTAAAACGATTTTAAAAATAAGTGAAGGTTATTCTTAAAGCTTTGGATTAGTACTAAATTTAGAGCTAAGATTAATTTTTGAAACTTGTTCTGTTTTACGATAAAATATATAAATTCGTTCATTTCTTGGTTTGCGTACGAATTTGTTAATTCTTACATTTATCAGAACAGAAAAAAGAAATTCAAAAACAAATCTTAGCTCTAATTAAAGAAGTAATCCAAAGTTATAAGAATAACCTTTTCTTTTTTTTTTAAATTGTGTCAGTTTATGTTTTTTTTCCCATATGCAATCTTATTCCAGTGAATTTAATTGGATATAAATTCGCACCGGTATGAAGGGTAAAAAATTAATACTGGAATTACATGGAAACGATTTATATCGCTTCCCAATGCACAACATTATCTGATCTTTCGAGCTAACTAATGTTAAGTAAACACCGTCAATTTCAAGGAAGTGATTTATTATTCTCGGAAACTAGTTAACGTGCTCATCAAATAATTTGAACTCATTAAAATTAATACGCCGGCAAACTAACTAGTTTTTTTGTGAGGTAGTTATTGTATTGTCACTTACAGTATTACCAATGCACTTGATAGATTTTCATTTAAATTTCAAGGTTAAGATATTGAATTGTATTCACGGGAATCATCACTTCACTCTAAATTTAGGGGTGATATGGTTTCCCCTTTTGCTGATTTACTGATCAGTAAAACCGAATCGAAAAACGCGCCAAACTGGGATCACGTCTGGTCACTTCGACTGCTGGTATATAATTAAAATGCGAATGCGAAACAACATCGAGTGACCAGCTGATTCGAGTGTACTCGACGGTGAGATACCCGCTACCCATTTTGAATAAAAGCAATATATTTTGCGGTATTATTCTCAAAATATACCACATAAACTGCAAAATACTAAATATACCAAATGTGGTATATAGATTTAGTACCACACTCAAAATATACCATAGATGGCACAATATACAAGATTGTCAGCCAAAGCAACTAAGACCCCTAGTAAGTAGGCGTTTTTGACCATACAAAAGTATTTCTTTAATAACTTACACAATTTTTGTCTGATCGCATCCAAATTCATAAATACTACAGTTATTATTGTACATACCAAAATTCACAATTCTAGCTTTACAATTACGCTTGTTATTCGATTTTTTTTGATTTGCGGGGGCGGGAGTGGGCGTGGCAAAAATTTTAAACAAACTTGATCTTCGTGCAAACATAACAAATGCTGTCGAAAAATAATTATAGCTCTATCTCTTATAGTCTCTGAGATCTAGGTGTTCATACGGACAGAGAGTTGCAAATTTTGGTACATATAATAACAACTATAGTAGTTATGATTCCTGAAAATTTGGTTGCGATCAGATAAAAATTGTCGAAGTTATTAAAGAAATACTTTTGTATGGGCAAAAAACGCCTACTTATAAGGGTCTTAGTTACTTTGGCTGACAATCTGGTATATTGAGCCGTCTATGGTATATTTTGAATGCGGTACTATATTGATATACCAAACATACAATTTGGTATATTATATTTTTAGTATTTTTTAAGTATTTTCGGTATATTTTCAAAATGATACCGCAATATTTTGCCTTTATTAAAAATGGGTAGTGATATCTCACAGTCGAGCACACTCGACTGTAACTTTCTTACTTGTTTTTTTTTAGCTTTTTTACAGTATATTTTTTTGCTATATTTAGAGAATAATGCCACAATTTTTTTGCTTTTATTAAAAATGGGAAGCGGGTATCTCACATTCGAGCACACTCGACTGTAGCTTTCTTAATTGTTTTAAATGTTATAGTATATCTTTATACCAAATATAGATTTATTTTGGCATATCCATTTTGAAGATTTTTTTAGCAGAAGTTTTTTACACTTACAACTGCATCCAAAGCCAGACGTTGAAAGTGTTTTGCTCTGCAATAATATGAATTGCAAATATTTAATCAACTGAGAGAATATGTGATATTTACAATGCTTAGCGGATATAACACAGACGCGAGTTATGACTCTTAGTCTGCGCATAATTTCCTTTAGACTTCCATAGTGATACCAGATGTTAATAGTCTAAGAAAGCTATTATATCACATTTGTGGCTCATATAATTGGAGTACTTACCTATAACAAGAAGGCCGAATGTGTTAACAAGATTATGTGTTATGTGTACCTTATAATATATACTTATTTAAGACGTGTCACCTATTATTATGCCTACTGAAAGTGCTCACGAATCATTCCTTAGTATAACATGATGTCTGTCAGTCATTTTTTTAAGTTCTACAATCTCTGATTCTCCAAAAATATACAATTTTATTATTCTTAGCCTTCAAAGAAATAAAGTAAATAGTACATGTTATTATTTAATTTATATACTTAGAGTATTTATAGTATTTAATTTAAAACTATAAAAAACTAATCAATTGCATTCCTTCTGTTTATATACAGAGGAGGATAAATTCCGTGTTGATCGTGTTACTTTCAATGACATCGACTTTGAATTCTGCTGCTTCCAACCACTAAAAAAAAGAACACACTTATTAGATCACATGTTTATAAAAACAAGCTTAAAATACATTCATAATAAGTTAAAATATAATATTTAATAATTTTAAACCCAAACTAACTCAAACATTCTAATATGGTTAGTATTATTAATATGCAACAGACACCAACACCAAAGAACAACGAACGTGAACAATTCAGTAACGATCCAATTGCTTTACCTATGTGAAAATATTTGGATTTCTCTTCTAGTTACATATGGGTAATTCTCTGGTAAATGTCGCGTGCGAACAGCTTTTCAGTGACAAAAAAAAAACATAAACTAAAACAATTTTAAAATTAAGTGAAGGTTTTTCTTAAAGCTTTGGATTAGCACTATTTTTAGAGCTAAGATTGATTTTAGTAACTTATTCTGTTTTACGATAAAATATATAAATTCGTTCATTTTTTGGTTTTGCGTACGAATTTGTTAATTTTTGCAATTATCAGAATAGAAAACAAAACAGAAAAAAAATTCCAAAACCATTCTTAGCTCTAATTAAAGTACTAATCTAGAGCTATAAAAATAACCTTTACTTATTTTTAAAATTTCAGAATATGTTTTTTTTTTAACTGAAAAGCTGGTCGCACGCGACATCCCTCAGAGAATTACCCATATTCCCCTTCGTGTAGACCAACTTCTTCAATTTCATCATCGGATAATGATTTTATACCCCTTATACTTAAAAACAAGTAAGAAAGCTACAGTCGAGTGTGCTCGACTGTAAAATACCCGCTACCCATTTGGAATAAAAGAAATATATTTTGCAATATTATTCTCAAAATATACCAAAAATACTACAACAATACTAAACAAGTCAGTCGAGTGTGCTCGACTGTGAGATAACCGGTACCCATTTTGAATAAAAGCAAAATATTTTGCGATATTATTCTCAAAATATACCAAAAATACTACAACAATACTAAACAAGTAAGAAAGCTAAAGTCGAGTGTGCTCGACTGTGAGATGCGCGCTACCCATTTTGAATATATGCAAAATATTCCGGTATTTATTTTCAAAATATACCAAAAATGCAAAAAATACTAAAAAAAATTGCACAAATTGTATATTTGGTATGTCGATATAGTGCCGTATTCAAAATATACCATAGACGGCACAATATACCAGATTGTCAGCCATAGCAACTAAGACCCCTAGTAAGTAAGTGTTTTTGCCCATACAAAAGTAATTCTTTAATAACTTCCACAATTTTTATCTGATCGCAACTAAATTTTTAGGAATCGTAACTACTATAATTGTTATTGTATATACCAAAATTCGACTTTAGAATGTTATTTGATTTTTATGGATTTGCGGGGGCTGAAGTGGGCGTGGCAAAAATTTGAAACAAACTTGATCTGCGTGCAAACATATCAAATGCTGTCGTAAAAAACTTATAGCTCTATCTCGTATAGTCTCTAAGATCCAGTGTTTCATACGGACGGACGGACAGACGGACATGGCTAGATCGTCTCGGCTGTTGATGCTGATCAGGAATATATATACTTTATAGGGTCTCCTTCTACCAGTTACATACATTCTACCCTATGGGTAGCGGGTATAAAAAATAAAGAACAATAATAATAACAACAAAACAATTGTCTAGCCCAGCTACAAAATTTAAGATTCAAGTAGTTTTTTGTTTCTTTCGTCGGTTTCTTTAGCTCTAGAAATACTTACCTATTAGCTAATTGCTTAAGAACACTACGCTTTAGCACAAACAATATGAATATGAGAATACCCTGACCACAATTGATGTAATCAAAAAGTAAAAATATTGTTTTGAGAACGCCATCAGATTGTGCAAAATACGAAAGTATCTCGAAAGTCCAAGGAACTCCTATAACAATGAAAAGTCGGGAAAATAAACCATACCTAAAAAAAAACAGGAAAAATGTACAAATTAAATTCAATAACAATTGGTTGATGTTTTCATCTCTTCTTACTCCTTCCTCGACTGGACACGTTGATTGCGTGCTAGTCGCCCTTGGAAATTCTTCATCTCATCCATCACTTTGAAAATTCTAATAGCCTAAAAAGTAGTTAATTAGACTTTGTTATTTCAATTCTATTAATAATAACTTTTTATCTCACCGTCATGGCAAACATTGTCGTATTGAATATAATTTGTATTGACATAGGCCCATAATAATAGAGCATTGCAGACCAATCATGGGCTGTTGGAAATTATTCATTGATTCAGAGTCATATCAGAGGTAATCATTTAGAGTTGTTGATCTACTCACTTTTGATCCAACAGGAGAATATTGCCACTCCTGGCATCAAAGACAGTTGATCCATATCATCTGGATCCAAAGTGCTATCAATAATAAATATAATGAGGGTTAAAACAGCTGCAGATGTCCAGACAATTATGCTATAGATGGTGAAACGATATGCGATTGTATAATCTTCGTTATAGTTGGTGCCCCGAAAGCTCTTCCACAAATTGAAGCTTATAACACTGAGCCAATGAAATGTCGACATTACAGCAAAGTATCCAACGTAACCTGATCGAAAAATCCTATTCTAAATAATGATGATGATATTCTAAATAATTGTATATTTTACCAATTGATTTGCATTGGTTTTCCGATACAGACAAAGTATAAAATTTGTCGAAAAGTAGCAACAAAAAAGCCACTATCAACATGAACAAGTAACAAATGAAACATATTCCATGAAGATTTCGTAATTTTGGCAATCCCATATAGACAGCGATCGTAAGAACGGAGCAAACAATACTCAGTATAAGCACTGAAAAGAAAGGAAACTTTTCAAAAATAAAAATCAAATACAAACATGAGATTAGCATACGCGTTATGCTTGGCCATATAGTTCGCGGATCTGGGCAAAATTGTGGAATCAGTTGGATCCTTGATTCGTTATCAAATCGCTGAGGCTGTAGACAATATCGATTTTTGGATCGTTGGTTACTTGAATTATCTTGTACAAATAGGTATGCGATATTTCCATTCTTAAAATAAAGTAATGTTATTATTGCATAGCTTTTCAATTTACAGTTTCTAAACCACACCTCCAGTAGTTTCCATTTGTATTTATTAATAATACTCATATGCTCTGAGCAAGGCACCGGAAGATCTCTTTGTATGATTAAGTCATCGGAGACTGGCATCTTCATTTCGGTGCCATTCGTCCAAACGAAATCCACAAAGCCATCAAAGTCATCTAAGTCCTGAATATCCTCGCCGCATCTGCGCTCTTCGACAACGAGCTTCTGGTTCTTGGGACAACAGTATCGTATGCAAGTGCCTAAGTGACAAGCACAACCGCGCAGATGCCTTGGAACCTTATCGGAGTCTCCGTTCATAAGAATCTCGTAATCATATTCACCAGTTAATTCCGGTGAAATTATGATATTCTGGTACTTGTACGAACCATTTAGTAACTTTTGGTCTTCCGACAATCTCACTGTGTCATAGTAATCACAATCGGGTATATCGGCATTGATGCCGGTTAGAGCAATCATTAATAATAATATCCACATGGCTTATACAAAATGTTGTTCTGCAATGCTGAAAGATTCAAATCAGAAACCACTGATAAGCAATCATAAATACATGAATATTTACCAAATTATGAGTGAGTATAACAAATGTTGATAAACTTTCTAAGAATATACAAAATTATATATGGATGTGGATATGTGATTCAACCGACATTCTGATCCATCCTGTTTTTGTTTTAGATAAAGATTATTTATAGAAATATGCGGAATTCTCTGATGGAGTTTGTCGCGTGCGACCGTTTTTATGGCGGAAAAAAACATAAACTAAAACAGTTTTAAAATTAATTGAAGGTTATTCTTAAAGGTTATTCTCAAAATTCCAAAACCATTCTTAGCTTTAATTAAAGTACTAATCTAGAGCTATAAAAATAACCTTTTCATATTTTTATACCCGCTACCCATAGGGTAGAAGGGTATTATAACTTTGTGCCGGCAGGAAATGTATGTATGTAACAGGTAGAAGGAGGCATCTCCGACCCTATAAAGTATATATATTATTAATCAGCGTCAACAGCCGAGACGATCTAGCCATGTCCGTCTGTCCGTCCGTCCGTATGAAACACTGGATCTCAGAGACTATAAGAGATAGAGCTATAATTTTTTTTCGATAGCATTTGTTATGTTTGCACGCAGATCAAGCTTGTTTCAAATTTTTGCCACGCCCACTTCCGCCCCTGCAAATCAAAAAAATTTTGGTATATACAATAACTACTACAGTAGGTATTATTCCTAAAAATTTGCTTGCGATCAGATAAAAATTGTGGAAGTTATTAAAGAAATACTTTTGTATGGGCAAAGACGCCTACTTACTAGGGGTCTTAGTTGCTTTGGCTGACAATCTTGTATATTGTGCCGTCTATGGTATATTTTGAATGGTGTACTATATCGATATACCAAACATGCCATTTGGTATATTTTTAGTATTTTTGTAGTATAATAGGTATATTTTGGGAAAAATACCGCAATATTTTACCTTTATTAAAAATGGGTAGCGGGTATATCACAGTCGAGCACACTCGACTCTAACTTTCTTACTTGTTAACATTGTGTCAGTTTATGTTTTTTTCCCATATGCAATTTTATTCCAGCGAATTTGTTTGTATATAAATTCGAACTGGTTTGAAGGGTACAAAATTGAGACCGGAATCACATGGAAACGATTTATATCGCTTCCCAATGCACAACATTATCGGATCTTTCGAGCCAACTAATGTTAAGTAAAACACCTTCAATTTCGAGTGACAGATTTACATGAAGTGATTTATTATTTTCGGAAAGTAGTTAACGTGCTCAGCAAGTAGTTTAAACTCGTTAAAAGTAATAAGCCGGCAAGCTAACTAGTTTTTTTTGTTGTTGTGTGTGGTAGTTATTTATTGTCGATTACTCACAGTATTACACAGTTTTAAAATTTGTAGTATCAATGCACTAGATAGAAATTTCAAGGTTAAGATATTGAATTGTTTTCACGGGAATCATCACTTCACTCTAAATTTAGGGGTGATATGGTTTCCCCTTTTGCTGATTTACTGATCAGTAAAACCGAATCGAAAAACGCGCCAAACTGGGATCACGTCTGGTCACTTCGACTGCTGGTATATAATTGAAATGCGAATAACATTCAGAACAACATCGAGTGACCAGCTGATTCACGCTGCAACCCGATGCTGTTATCACTGCAAGTTAAATGAGACTTATCTGAATACTTCTACATAATATTTATATTCAGTCTTGACCCACAGCTTATAAACATAATTATTGCAATGCATATGGTCGGCTAATGAAGATATAGCTGCCTCTTAGTATTTACCGGGCTTTGTTACTTCGGTCAGTGAGTGAGTAAGTCAAGTCAAAGAACTGTATGTAAATATACATATGGGTAATTCCATGAATTCCGTCCGAGCTCTTTACAGTGAAAATAACATAAACTGAAACAATTTAAAAATAAATGAATGTTATTCTTAAAGCTTTAGATAAGCACTATATTTAGAGTTAAGATTGATTTGAGGAACTTGTTCTGTTTTACGATAAAATATATAAATTCGTTCATTTTTATAACCGGTACCCATAGGGTAAAAGGGTATTATAACTTTGTGCCGGAAGGAAATGTATGTAACAGGTAGAAGGAGGCATCTCCGACCCTATAAAGTATATATATTCTTGATCAGTGTCAACAGCCGAGACGATCTAGCCATGTCCGTCTGTGTGTCTGTCCGTCCGTCCGTATGAAACATTGGATCTCAGAGACTATAAGAGATAGAGCTATATATTATTTTTATAATATAATAATTTCGACAGTATTTGTTATGTTTGCACGCAGATCAAATTTTTTTTAAATTTTTGCCACGCCCACTTCCGCCCCCGCAAATCAAAAATCGAATAACAAGCGTAATTTTAAAGCTAGAGTTGTTTGGTATATACAATAACTACTACAGTAGGTAATATTCCTCAAAATTTGGTTGCCATCAGATAAAAATTGTGGAAGTTATTAAAGAAATATGTATGGGCAAAATCGCCTACTTACTAGGGGTCTTAGTTGCTTTGGCTGACAATCTGGTATATTGTGCCGTCTATGGTATATTTTGAATGGTGTACTATATCGATATACCAAATATACCATTCGGTATATTTTTAGTATTTTTGCGGTAAAATAGGTATATTTTGGGAAAAATACCGCAAAATATATTTCTTTTATTTAAAATGGGTAGCGGGTATCTCACACTCGAGCACACTCGACTGTAACTTTCTTACTTGTTTAAGTTGCTGAAAGAAATAGTATAAATCAGGTGTGTTTAATTAAATATTTGTAATTTAATTCGCATTGTTCTTTCATTGTTTGATAAATGTTCTTAAATAAATTATATTTAACATAAGTCTTTGCTGTACAATCTTTTATTTCAAACATTTCTTTCCGCTGCATACTTAAAAAATGTCACTTTGACTTTAAATCGAAATATGTATGTTATATCCCAGTTGTGTAACATTTGGTATCTAGCATCTCTCTCTAACATAATTAAGTAGCGGCGTGTTGGCGTTGTTGGATTCAGTTTCAGGTTTCAGGTTTAAGAGCGCCATAAAGTTCGGCACATGCTTATCAAAAGTGTTTTGTTTGCACTTTTTAATTTAGTGCAGTTTAGCTGCCAAATCAAATTGCGATAAGAAACGCATAAAACTTGGCCTCCACTCGACTCGATTCGACTTCGAGTTCGATTCGACTTGGCATCGACTTCACTTTGCTTGAGTTCCATGTGTGCTTCGCCAAACTAAGCCAAGTGCAATAATTCAAAGAGTATTCCGCTTCCCCTCCTCACTCTTTGTTTCACAGTCTCAACCACCCTCAAGAGAAGAGAGAGAGAGAGCAAAGGAAAGTCTCGCAGTTGGATTTATTTTTTAAAATGCCGCAGGGATCGATTATTACCGTTCAAATTCGCATAAAACGTGCGAGTTGCCAAAGCGATTTTAAACTCGTCGTAGACAGACGACAGTGTTTGGCATTGGGATTGAAAATTGGCATAGAAAAAAAAAGAAAACAGAGCAGCAATCGCAATTGGAATCGCAAAACGACAATCGACAACCGTAGTGAGCATATGTGCTCCTATGGGAAGGGATCTAGAATCTAGAGTATAGAAGTAGAAGTATATATTCTTTTGGGGGTAGGCAATAATTTAAGGAATTTCAATTCAAAGTCGCAATGAATTCTTTGCACAGTCTGCGAATTCGCGATATGAATCTCAATAAAAATGCATTTAAAATGTTGACAAAAGGATCTGAGTACACTTCATTTTCTCTTCAATTGCCTCAGCTTACTTTCCACGGCCCAGAAAAAAGGTTTTGCACGCAATTTAGCCGTAACTCAACTACAGCTGAGTCCGCAACCTGTTCATAAATTTCCAAATTATTCAAATACTTAATTTGAAACGAATTTTCCCAAAAACATATTGCACAATTGAGACTTGTGAATATGGCACAAGAAAATAAAGATTTCTTATCCAAAAAAAAAGGTATTTCTTATGGCGCCTACTCGAATAGTTAAGATCTGTGTAGTTGCGATTATTATGATGGCATTGTTAATATTATGACACTTATTATAAGGCTGAGAATCTCATGCTGTGAAAACATCTTGTACAGTTAGCCACCGAAATGATTTTCTGAGAAAGGTCAACTGCACACAAAATAATGTCATAAATTTCAGTCCAAAGACACCTGCCAGAGAAAGGAGCAGCGGAGAGAGGAGAAAAGAGAATATACCTGAACAGCAAGGCAACAAGTTCCTTGAGCAGTTGATTAAAGTTGATCGACTGAACTGAATCTCATTTGTGATTCAGTTTTGCAAGATGACAACATCAAAGTCGAGAGTCGAGAGTCGAGAGTCAAAGTCAGTGGAAAACTTGTTCGATGGATGGTTGGATGGTTGCAAGTGCTGGGTAATTATGTTGAACAATGAGCAACAATTCCAGTTGCAGCAGTTCCAATTAGTCACATTACACGACCAAAGGCAAAAACATGTCCCGCACCATAAATGGTCAATAGAATGATACAACCCACAGCAAACGGCGAACAGCAAACAGCGACAACAACAACAAAAGATAAAACTGATTGAATTGAAGATGAACATGAAGGTGAAGAGCAAGAAGTCGCAAACAAAACTTCAGTTAAAGTTCTTTACATTGCACTAAAGAGTTTCATAAAAAAATGATGTAACTTTTGGGTTATTGAGAGTAGAAATTATTTAGAATTCAAATTTAAGTTTTTTATTGGTATCTTCTTCTTAAACGCGCTGTTAAATAAAAAAAAAAGGTAGGCCTTACAGACTTTTTCTTTCTAAATTATAGTGCTCTAGAAATAAAACATTAAATTATAATATAATATATTATATATATTACAATTAAATTTTTTGGTTTCATTTTCAATACTAAAGTAAAATAAATTTCCATTGAATATAATTCTAAATTTTATATTTTTACTTCGAATGCTGTCTTTAAAAGCATTGTCGGATAAATGAAGATAATCAGTTAATAACTATACTTTTAATAAAAAACGAATCAAATTTTTGTATTAATTCCGAATCTGAAATTAAATATAAAAGATAAAATCATGTTTCCTAAATTGTTTTTCTGAATTTGCTTCAAATGTTTATGAAATTTTGTAATCTAAACTTAAGTTCACTTATGAAATGTACATATATTGAAAATTAGGTTTAAGATTTAAAATATATATTTTAAATACATGTATTTAATATAATTTTTCTACTATTCATGAATATAAATAAGTTCTCGATGTTTACTGCTATATTTTCTTCATATTATAATTTCCAATCAAATAGATCAAACACCTCGATCAACTCCACTTTACCAATCACAATCCAGCTAATGCCATTTGACAAGCATTATGACAGTTTATTAGCCCCGCTGATGGTGATGATGACGATGATTGGCAGTCAGACTGGATCCATAGCGATCCAAATGCAGTTCGTCTCACTAATTGAATGCAATTAAAAAGGAAATTAAAATTTAAATTACAGAGCTGCGGCTAGGCACGTGTCCATCGCTGGACGCCAGTTGGTCTCTCTCTCTTGGTCTCTGTCTCCGTCTCCGTCTCGGTCTGGCAAAGAGAATCCCTAGATGGCTCGATCACGCCAATCAGCTTATAAGGATGCCAGCGATCATACGTGGAATTCTATTTTAATTTATGGAAACTCTCTAGCCGCCCCAACGTACGCACTTTCAGCCCAATTTGGCCAACAATTGAAATGGAGCTACTTCGATGTTACGATGCAGATCGTGATTGATAACTCTGAAGAGTTATCTTGTAGGATCTGCTCATTAAAGTTTGCTGTTTAGCTTATCTAAACAAGATATCAAGAGAATGTAAAATACGTTCTGCATTCTCACTCTTTAAGGAAGTTTCTCCATAATAGACTCATTAGGCGAAAACCACATCCTGAACCTGACTATGAATTTTGCTTAAATTAAGTAGATAGTTCCTATGGAGTTATATCTAAAGATCCGTGCTTCTGAATCCAATAACGATAGAGTTTTTTTAAGCAGCTGCCGTTTAATTCAGCGCTTGCTGGATCAGTTCATTATGATTACCTATTTAGTATACCTATAAATGATCAAAAAAGAAAATAGAATTATTTCCTTGCTAAGTGTTAATTATTTTCTATAACTTTCATGCGGTATCTAAACTAACCCCATTACACTAAAACCAAATCCTGAACCCCACTATGAATTTCCTTAAAATTTTGCAGACAGTTTCTATGATTTTATATCTGAAGATTCGTGCATCTGAATCCAATATCAATAATGTTTTTAGGCCGTTCCCATTGAACTCCGAGATTCTAGGATCTGTTCAATATGATTACCTATTTAGCATATCTATAAACTATCAGGAAAGCAAATAGCATTATTTTTTGCCAAATGTATATTGTCTACTATAACTTTCACGCAATTTCCAGAAATTAACCTCATTGTACTGTATCAAAAACCTGAACTTACTTTGCTTTTTTCTTAAATTTAGCAGAGAGTTTCTATGACATCATATCTAAAGATTTGTTAACTTACATCTCATATCGATAGAGTTTTATTAGCTCTTTTCTGATGAAAACGGTAATTATAGAATTAGTTCATTACAATTTACTATTAAGTATATCTATAAACCAAGACTAAAGAATGCTAAACAAATTATTTTCTTACAAAGTGTATATTCTTTTCTATAATTTTTCTATAAATTTCCCAAAACTAACCTCATCATACTAAAGCCACATCCTGAACCTCACTATGAATTTCCTTTAAATTCAGCAGACAGTTTCTTAAACTTCATATCTGAAGATTCGTTCACCTAAATCACACTTCGATAGTGTTTTATTAACTCCGTTTCCGCTGCCACTGTTGATGATCTAAACTTTTATTTATCAGAGATCTTTTACCTGCCTGCAAGCAAATTTCTGGTGAATGAAAACATCTCTTTTGGGCGCGACAATTAACAAGTCTAGGGAACAGCTCAGCTCTCTTGGCTAACGATGATGGTTTCATGTTGATTCCACTTTGATTTCAATCTTGTCTCAGCACGCGCTCTGAATTTCACCTACCGAAAAAACCAAAGAATCGAGAAAAAAAAAGTTTTTCATTCACTTTTCTCGAGATTTCAATTACTCCCGCACCTTTTTCGACTCCTTCTCTTAATTTCTATCTTAAATTCTGTTTCATTTATGATGCGTCTTTTCTCTCTGCGTTTTTTATTTGACTTTTTTTCTGTTGTTGTTTCTGAGATGCTATCAACTTCCATAGCAAATAGCGCGACGTTGCACGTGCCTCAAATTTTAAAATACTCGCTTGGATTTTATGAATGAAACAACGTGAAACTCTTTGGATACCTTTAAATATATGTAAGTCTACGTATACATTTCATTAATACAATTTGAAAACGACTTGGAGCGTTGAAGTTATCAAACAGGAAACTGCGTTTGTCTTCTTCTAACTAACTCGTAGTTGTCCTTCTACTTCTCCTTCATCTTCATCCTCTCATCCCCTTTCCTACCCTGACTCTTTGCTTGTATCTCAGCTTCTCAGCTATGATTTATTACTGCCAATAAATTGAGTTCCCTGTGTGTATTGCTTGCTTTATTTCACGCTCTAATTTTTTTTGATAAAAGCTACAGCATTTCTGGTAGCAGATGGAAAACTCCCAACACAACTTACAACATACGTATATTCGTGCAACACATACAACAAGCATTTGCCACACGCATTATTTCTGCATAATTTTCCAATATTTTATATGACAGCCATAAAAATTGTCAGCACAATTAGAAGCAGGTTGCAAATTATCCAATGCCACTTGTTTCCTGATACAGCCTGCTATCGATATATCATAAAGTGGAGCGAATTCTTTCTTGTATGGAATAACGAGTGCAAATAAATTTGAAAATTTTCTGCGAATTTGTTTCGACTTAAGTGAGTTTTTGGTAAAGTCGTATGCGAATTTCATTGAATTGTATTTTTGTATTTCTTAATTAAAATTGGCATGTGATTAAGTTTATAAATGTGGTGCTTTAAAAGAACTCGTTTTTAAAGCAGGCAAGAACGAACTCGTCTCAAAATTAATTTATGTTTTAATGAACTTGTATTTGAAGTATTTTTTATTTAATAAACTGATGGTTATGCTAATATTATTTTATTTTACTGTTAATTACTAATAATAATAAACTTTATTCTTTTTTTTTTTATAGGATTTAATTAATTTCATTTTTTTTACCATCATAATTTTATGTTTTAAGGAATTCATTCCAATAAACTAATTTCCCTTTGCTGCGATTACTTTCTTTAGACACTGTTCTCTATTATCAACCCTTTTCTCCATAGCTGATTTATAATCTTTAATTTCTTCAATATTAGCAAAAGCTGTCTATTAAAGTACGTCAAAATATATTCATTAGTCTATTACTTTAATCTACCTTTAATTACTGATAATAGCGAAAACTAAATTCCATTCATCGTTATACATTAAATTTCCTCTCAGATTGTATTTAATCTTTAATTGCTTTTTCATTTACATCACTTCTATATGTATATTGAAATATGTTCATAGTTTAATTATTTTATTATACTTTTATTTACTAATATTCGGCAAAACAATAACTCAGTTCTGGAATTGTGCTCCTTTCTTCTCTTTACATATACCTTACATTAAATTACTTATTGTATAATAACGAAAACTAAATTATTTATTCCAAATGAGTTCCGATTCCATTCATTTCTTTAGTTAATAAAATCTATTATCAGGACATTCCTCCTAATAAATTAAGGTCCCTTACAGAGTTTGTTTAATATTGGTTACCTTCGTTCATTTATAATATGCCAAAATATGTTATTGCTACTCTACTTTGCTTTAAAATACATATAATAACCAAAACTAAATTATGTACTCTCAAAGAGTTTCGATTCCTTTCTTTTCTTTAGTTAGTATAATCTATTCTCAGGACATTCCTCGTAATAAACCAAGTTCCCTCTTTAAGTTTAGTTAATTATTTTGTCCTTCAACATTTATAATATGAAAAAATATCTTTTTGCTTGCATTCTTTCATTTCTCTAGTTAGTATAATCTACTCTCAGGACATTCCTCCCAATAAACTAAGTTCCCTCACAGAGTTTATTTAATCTTTGTTTCCATCGTTCATTTATAATAGTTGCCCATTAAAATATGCCAAAATATGATTATGTTTATCTTGTTTGGCTGCTAATCAAGCGAACCAAAAAGGGTTGCCAGAGAGGGGAAGAAGAGAGAGAGCGAGTCGTGTGTTCGCATATTACTCGAGCGTAATATCGTTCTCTGGGGAGCATTAAGCGCTCTAATGCTGCTCTCATTTCGAACAATGCGAACCATTATAACTCATCTCGAACATAGGTCATTTGTTATGTTTCATCTGAAATCGCCCCAAAAACTCAACTTTGGCCCGTGACGAAAGTGTCGCATATTTGAGCCAAGTTCCCAGAGACATGTGTGGAGAAGTTTTGTGGAGGGGAATTGTTCTGGACTAGTTCTGGGGTTAGATACCAATATGCAATCGCCGTTGACAAATGACGTGACCAAGAAATGAAATTCTGTGATTTATCAAAAGTCAAAAATTATAAAAATTTTGCAACGCTTTGCAGAAAAGAGATCTGTGAAAATTAATGATTGTCATTTTGAAGTGAAGAAGGAAAAAGAGTTTAACATTGGATTCCATTCTATTTTTTTTACTCTGGTTCAATGCACCGTTAGACATGTGTGTGGGCGTTCGAAGCGAGGGGGCGTGGTAGCAGCTGTTTCAGCCGCATTTTTTTTGCCTTGGCCTCTGTCCGCTCGGACATTCGTATCGATTTTTTAGTCAGACGCCGTCGCAAACGTGACAAGCATTGCAAATGCGAATGCAGAGGGCAAGGACGAGCTGAAGGGGATGGTGAGGGGGAGGTAAAGTGAACCTGTAAATAGACGGCATGTGTTTGGCCAAAAGTGACACTGCTTAAAGTTCAAAGTGTCTGCGAAATTAGTTCATAATTATGAAACTTTACTTGCGTCTGAAGACGTCAGACTGTCTGCACTTTGAGTACGCTTATTCATACTTGTATTCACACTCACACACTCACTAGTGTACTCGCATTCATTCTTAAGTGCGGACATGCTGCGAACATTTATCTTAATTGCCATTCAATTGGGGGGACACCTCAGCAGGCAGCTTCTGCTTCTGCTTCATCCTCAGCTTCAGCTTCAGCCACGCATTCAATTTGCATACACGCGATGTCGGCATTTTGCCACCAGAAGTTGCCTCCAACTGCTGCAACTGCCACTGCAACTCCGCTGGTCGTGTGTCTACCAAATTCCACACACTTCTGCTTGTGCCTGCTGCAATCACCGATGCTCAATGTTTGTGCAACTAATTAACATTTTTAATGGGCAATCCTTGTAGGCATTGCAACAAACTGCTGCCTGCCTCTTGCCTCTTTCCTCTTGCGTCGCATCGCATCGCCGCCGACAAATGAAGTGAAACAACAGTGTTAATGTCCTCCGCTAAGTGGACCAAAGCATTTGATTTAGAGCGCACTTAACAATCGCTTTACTATCTTTACTCCAGTAAGTGACAATTTAAGACCTGTTTCTACCCGGAATTATCGGAAGATTTATGTTAATTAAGTGACATTATTGAGACATTAGCTAAACTTTAATAACTGCTTATGAAGTTAATTTCCTGCTTTAAATTTTTATTAATGTAATATGGGAAGTTAATTCTGGGAATTAAAATAAATTTGTGAATTTAATTGTGAGCACATGGGGAAGTATTTTATTGGCTTTTAATATACACTTAAACATCTATCGTTTCGTTTATAAAATTTAAAGGCTTCTAAGTTAGTTTTAAAGAGATAAAATAAATTAAATTTAAATTTTCACACACTTATTTTTATGATTATTTGTGCAAGATTGTAGCGATTTTTGATACAGACAATAAAACTATATTTCGAAGTTGGTTGGGTTCCGATAAAAATTGTAAAAGTTATTTGAGGATTATTTCTGTATAACAAATAACGCCAACTGCAATCGGGGCTTTAGCTGCTTTAACTGAGCAATCTGGTATATTTATCTATGGTATATTTTGAATGTACTACTTTATCGAAATACCAAATACGGCCTTTGGCATATTTTAATAATTTGGGGTATATATATATATAATACCATAATAATAGTATATTTTAAGAATAATAACACACCGTTTTACTTTTAAAGTCTTTCTTAGTTATTATTAAGGATATCAAATATATTGTTGCACTTTTGCAATAACATTTCCTCCTTTATTAACCGTAACAATCTTATTGCCAAAAAAAAATAAATAGGTATAGTCACATTATATTTGATAATAATGATCCAAGGTTAAACTGTATATTGTGAAGAATTTAATAGAAAACAAATAGTGAGGGAATAAAAGAAGTAATATGTTCTATGTTGAAACATTAAACTAAAATCCTGCGTTTAAATATACTAAATACCTCTCTTAGTTGGCTAGTGTATTGATTTAAAGTTATCGGTTGGTGCTGGTTGAAATAAGATGTGATCTGGTATATATCTTGAATATGCAATTTCATAAGGTATCTATTATTACAATGTTATATATTTTTATGTTCTAAAACTCCTGTATAACTTTGTAGTTAATCTGCATTGCTATATTTCTTATTACGCTATATTTATTGTTGTTTCTATTGATTACTTATATATTTCTTCACTCAATTTAAGATCCTTCCGTAAATTATAGAACTTTCACATTCACTTTCTCCCTGCTTTCATAGATTATTTCCGCGTTATTTTACTCTCTTAGCCCAAGGCAAAGGACAATCGAAATTCTCATATGTGACACCCCATATGTGAATGCCATTTTACTAAATGCAGGCAATTTTTTTCTCGTTTTGGGACATAAAAAGCGGCATTAAATTCAATAAAATTGTCAGAGCTCCGCAAAAATGTCATAAGTAAATTATGCACAATAGATTTGGCTGTTGTTTGATTGACACACACGCGTCGCTGTGGCATTCGTTTGATTCGTTTGATTCACAACTAATTCACATGAAATTCGAGGCAAAAATTGAGCAGATATTTTCTCTTTTTTTTTTGGTTCTTGGTTGTGGTGATGCCGTGAGACTGCCACGTGTTGGGGGCGTGTGCTGGTCTATTAGGGATATGTGAGGAAGTTGTCATTGGAATGGGGATGAAAGAAAAAAGAGAAAGCGAGACATTTCATTAGTTGATTTTGTAGAGGCTGACATTTAATAATCTTAACTAAATGGCTGGGCATTAAGTTGACAAATGTCTTAATAAGCAAAACTGCAACATTGTCACGCCAAAGAGATGCGAGTTCAACAAATTATATCGTCTGCGTCTGCTTTGGCTGATCCCCCAAGGAACTAGGCCTCAAGGAATGCAAATAGAGTTGTTACTCTTGTCGGATGGAGTAAGGATGAGGATGACGATGATGATAAGACGACGTTCGACCAAGTGTAAGACTATGAATAATAAAAAGGGTTAAATTAGCATTTTCACATTTATTTGAGCGATGACATGCCCAGATACAACTTATAGAGAGACGCCCATATAGCGAAAAGGGTTATGCCTCAGTTCTCAGTCCTCGGAATTTATTAGCGAACCAAAGCGCGGGGCGCAACGCGTGCGGCGGCAATGATGAGGCGTGTTAGCCTTGGTTTGGGGTGAGCTACAGGGAGAGAGGGGAACGAGTTAAGAAATTGCCAAAGCAATTTCCGATGACACACATGAAAGACCGACGCTGCATCAAATCACCAGCAAGCGAACTGAGCTGAGCAGGAAGAACAGCCTCGAGACGGAAGCCAAGGACAGCTTAAAGTTGGAGTTGCAGGCGCCAAGGCGTTGGTGTGAACAGATTATTTGATTAGAAAGCATAACTACACAATTGCGAGATGAAAGCAACGCCATGGAAGCTGATAAGAAGAGATTATGCGACAAAGCATGCAGGAAATGAGAGTTGTACTTATGAATAAGCGAAAAGGAAGCTCCAGAAGCTCCAGTAAGTAAGTAAGCTAAAGAAAAGAGTAAACTATTTTAACAATGGAAAATGATAAAAGATAGAAGATAGAACATAATTTAAAACCTAAAAATCATTAAAACTATTTAAATACATTTTATGTAATAATCTTTGCATACTATTTCCTGTTTTCAGATCTCAAAAGAATGCTCGCTGGGTAGAAATTTTCGGTGAATGATGAAGTGAACACCGAAACTGAGGCAAAGGAGAAATCGTACTACAAAAATGCTATTGAAAAGTTAGAGGAATCACTCTTGAAGGGAATGAATAAAAAAACCGAATTAAAAAAATATAGAAAATAAATAATAAAAAATGTGAATTCTTTAGTATGTAATAGTTAAATATTTAAAATCTTGTGGATTTGTAATATTTACAAGCTACATAAAAAATGTTTAAAGATATATATATATATATATATACTAGTACAGAATATTTAAAGTATTTTATTGAAAATGTGATATTAGAGTCATACGACAAACTTTTTATATGTATGTGAAGTATGGCATTACTGGTTGCTGGCAACGAGTGGCAACGCGAGCTTAGTGAAAGGATACGGCAGTACTGATCACGAAAGCGAGATCGACGAGAAGTTAGTTGGTGTGTCGGCGTTGACAGGAACAGTTGTCCTCTAATCGTGTAGATCACTATTGTGTTTATTTCATCATTATTCTGTTTATATCATTACTTCATCATTACTTCATTATATATTCATTATCAATAAACTACTATTGTTACATTTGGGGGCTCAACCGCCTGAAGTTCGGTATTACAAAACAGAATTAATTGCGTTGAAACGGCGTTGAAAACCAAATCGAGTGTACATAACATATTGTCGAGTCGCGATGAATGTGTGTGTGCATGTGTGTGCATGTGAACAATGAAAAAAAACAGCTGCAATAGAAAAAGCTAAAGTTGAAAGAGGACAGAAATATACGCTGCGAAGCAGAGAGACAGTGAAGACAGAAGAAGAAAAAAAAGAATTATTAGAAGTTGCAAGCAATAGCTCAAAGAAAAAAAGTGAAATTGAACTGGCGAAAATGGAGCAGATGATTGAACAAAATCAAGTGAATTTGCAACAAATAATTCAATTATTAAACTTAAAAATTCAAGCCGATGAGATAAACCGGCAAGAGCCAAAAGTGTCGGTAGAAGGGTTTTCTAAAGTTGTGCCAGATTTTGATGGAGAGTCAGTGCCAGTGGAATATTGGTTTAATAATTTCGAGCTAAACGCAGACGCATACGGGTTAAACGAAAAGCAAAAATACGTAAATGCGCGATCGAAAATGACAAAAACGGCTCAGTTGTTCCTTGAATCTGTATTTGTATGTAGTTACGGAGAACTAAAAAAGCAAGCTGTTAAATGAGTTCAAAAGAGAATATGAAAGTGCAGAGATACATACAAAACTGAACGAAAGGAAGAAACAAGATGTTGAAAGTTTCCAAGAATATGTGCTGCAGATGAGAAAAATTGCTGCCTTGGGTAACGTCGAAACAAAGTCAATTATTCGCTACATAGTAAATGGCTTAAATATTGCAAAAGAGTTTAAATATAACATATACGGCTGCAAAACTTTTGAGGAACTAAAAGAAAAATACTGTGACTATGAGTGTGTAAAAGATGTTGAAAACCAAAAAGACGATAATAAAGAAAGAAAGCGTAACCAGAACAGCGACAACTCCAAAAAAGAATCTCGTTGCTTTCATGTGCGTAAAGACTGCGTAGCTAAAACGAAGTGCTTCAAGTGTCAAGAAGATGGACATATTTCGTTAAATTGTCCTAATGCTATAAAAGCCGTTCAAGTTGTTAAAGCCGATAAGCGACTAAAAATTATAAAACTAAACAACGTTGAGGTATCATGCCTGGTTGATACAGGAGCCGATGTATCTATTGTGAAATACTCAGTTTATAAACGCTTGCCTGCAGTGGAGCTCAATAAATGTACATCTGTTTTGCGTGGTATGGGAAAAGCCAGTACAATTCCATTGGGCGAATTCGAAGGAGCCGTAACTGTAGACGATGTTCAGTCGCTTCAAAAGTTCATTGTGGTACCAGACAACAAGATTGAATTTGATGCACTGGTTGGATATGATTTTGTGTCAAAGTTTCATTTTGCCCTGAATGAAAATGGATTTAACTTTTCGTCGTCGTCAGCTCAGGAGGATCACGCTGACCTTAATCAGATGAGTATTTATAATATCGTTGAAACAAAAGTTGATATGAATGCTCCCCTGCAGTACAAACCGAGCATTGAGTCGCTGAAGCAGGAGCGGAGCAGCGTAAGTGGCGATGCGAGCAGCAAGGAACGCTTGCAGCTGGAGCGTGAGCTGCAGGAGGCGCGTCAACAGCTTCAAGCGAGTAATGCGAACATGAGCGAGGCACAAAGGCGTGAGCAAAAGTTGCAGAAAGACTTAGTCAAGTTGCAACTGGAACAGCAGCAACAGAGCAGCGACAACGAGGTGGCCATGAAGGAGCTGCAAGAGCGACTAGAGATCACAAACACCGAGCTGCAGCACAAGGAGCAGTTGGCACGAGAAGATGAACAAAAGATCGCCGACATGAAGATGCTAGTCGAGGCCATTCAGGTGGCCAATGCCAATTTATCGGCCAAAAATGCGGAGCTTTCGACAGTGCTGGAAGTGTTGCAGGCAGAGAAGAACGAAACGATGCAAAGCTTTGAGTTGTTCGAGATGGAGGCGGACATGAATGCCGGAAGACTTGTTGAGAAGCTGGACGGCATGAAGCAGGAGCTGGAGCAAACGCACAGCGCACTTAAGTTGCAGAAGAGCAGCAACAAGCAATTGCAGGAGCAACTGCAGAAGTTGCAACAAACAGATCAGAATTTGCAGAGCACAGCAGTCGAGGTCGAGCAACTGCGTCAGCTGAATCAGTCGAATAGTGAATTGCAGGAAACTGTGCAACAAAAGCAGTACGACAAAAAGCGTAAACAGGAATATGGATACAAAGAAGGTGCCTTAGTTGCTGTGAAGCGAACACAATTCCTTGCTGGAAAGAAATTAGCCAATAATTACCTTGGTCCATATGAGGTAATAAAAGTAAAAGGCAATGGGCGTTTTGAATTCAGAAAAGCTGCTCAGACAGAGGGGCCCAATATTACAAAATCAAGTTCGGATAATATGAAGCTGTGGAAGTACGTCGGATACAACGATGATTGCCTGTCGTCTGGGACAGACGATGCTTATCAGGATGGCCGAATGTGAAGTATGGCATTACTGGTTGCTGGCAACGAGTGGCAACGCGAGCTTAGTGAAAGGATACGGCAGTACTGATCACGAAAGCGAGATCGACGAGAAGTTAGTTGGTGTGTCGGCGTTGACAGGAACAGTTGTCCTCTAATCGTGTAGATCACTATTGTGTTTATTTCATCATTATTCTGTTTATATCATTACTTCATCATTACTTCATTATATATTCATTATCAATAAACTACTATTGTTACATGTATGGAATTCTTAATAGATCTTATTATGTGAACAAAACGTAAGAATTTTCTAAAAATATCTCAGAAATTGTAATTTTAATATAATTTTTAATTATATTAAGTAAAATAGTCTAAGATATGAGGGAGACATTGCAGAGGTAGATATAACTACAATGGGCTTCGTTAGTTACTTTCGGAGAATGATACAAAAATCGTTGAAACTAAGCAATTACTAAGACAAATAACGAATATTCTGTCACTAAAAACTACCTATTGAGGTATACAGAAAAAATCAGAACCTCTAAACTTGATTCAGTCTCTGTTTTTTGGCTGACATTTATGTTGGTTCGCCTCACTCCTTGCACGCGTTAAACATGCAGAAAAATGTAAAAAATTTGATTTAATTTATCGAGAGATACTTTCGTTGAGTAGAGAAGCGATTCGATTCAATGCGAGTTGAGTTCGCTTCGATGTGATTTGATTCACCTGCAGTTGCCCGTTGACCGATCTCAGCCTGCGCCAACAAACTGAAACACAGCCGGGAACAGAAGTTGGATACACGCTTTTAGCGTTCGACAAAAGTAGCGCAAAAGGGCCCAAAAGACGTCGCAGACATTCAAACAAAAAAACGGGCGCAGAAAACATATTTGAGTGTTTTTCTTAAGCGACGCCAACTAAAAAGCATTTTATACCACGAGTACAAGAAATTCCGCGCATATTTTGCAATTTGAAATGTTCCCTAAAAAAAAGCACAAAAAACAGACCCAAAATCAATCAGACAAAAGTAAGCAAAAGTAAAACTGCAACTCGTTCTGAACTGTGACGATTCTCTAATGTGTCTCGATTGCCAAACAGAGCAAAAAGAGAGAGAGAGAACTTTACTTTACTTCGAGCTCATTACGAACCAAAAAACTTAACCCTAATAAAGTACAAATGGGACCAATTTCATTTCATTTACGTGGAAATCTCAGCCGAAAATGCAAATGCAAATTACACATGAGGGCCTCAGATAAAAGCACTCTGAGCCATAAAATATGTCATATTTTAACAAAATGTTGCAGCACAATTACAATAAACCCATTCGCCATGCTTCCACACTCCATTCCCATTTCCCATTCCCCATTCCCCCGCAGCTCCTTTCCTTCTGCTTCTCATATGGGACACACACACAAAATATCCGTGTGCTGGATAAGTAACAAGGACAATAATGTCGACGGTGCGTTGCCTGCAATTAACCGCAAAATTCAGGGGAGAAGGAGTTGCTTCTCTGTCTGGGAAACAATTTCAAAAGTTACATTATCTATTAGTCCATAAATGTAGATGAACAGATAGCGAATAGGACTTTGTAAGTTATTTTAAGGAGGTTTGTGTTCTGAGAGCAGAGTTTGAACAATGGCAATTACATTAGGTGGTCAAATATATGCTGGAATTAAACACACTTATGAATTAAAAGAAAGCTTAGGGCAAATAGGATTACATTTTAAAGTTGAAGCACAACAATTAAATCGTAAGTATTTAATATTTATGTTAAATTGATAAGTAAAAACACAGAAAACTTAAATGCAGTCAATAAGGTATTTGAGAATTTTAGTAACACGAAGTAAAAACCGAAATGATGATAAAGATAGGAAAAGAGAGATGAAGACTTTTCGAACCTTTCATACAAGTTTCATAAAGCGAAGAAAGGTGCCAACATAACGTTTACGAATAGAATGCAAAGTGAAATTACATAAAGCACTATTTGCTTAACTACTTATAAGATTGTCAACTATGATATAGAGCAATAAACGAAACTAAACTATTTTGGCTGCCAGCGAAACGTTTACGAATTCAAGTCAAGGAAGAACTGCACAAAATAATTATTTCCTGAGCTACAACTTAGCATTTGCTGCCGCTAGCGAAACGTTTACGAATGCGATGCAAAACAGAATCGTATAAGTAAATTATTTGCCTAGCAAAAACGTTAACGAATGCGACCAATAAAAGAGAATAGAGCTGCTTTGTCTTTGCAGCCAGCGAAACGTTTACGAAAGCGGCATAAAGCAGAATAGCAAGCATAACATAACGTTTACAAATACGACTCAAAGTAGAATAAAGTCGCAGTAAAAATAATAAAATAATTATTCGCTGAGCTATTTTTAAACACAAATGACTCAAACTATTTAATGCTCGCAATTAGTTCTAGTGAAGCGCAACGTAATGAGTTCCTCCTCAAAGTACTGTCCACAATTGGATTGCTATTTTAGCAAATCAACCCAGTTTTATTGCCCTCATTTGGCTACTATTTATACATACATATGTATATATGTAATACATATTATGTATGTATGTGCATTTGTAGGTTGCTAGAGTTTTATTGCTAATGAGAGACACGTCATAAAATGAAGTTGGACAACGGCAACAAATCTCTCAATTAGTTTATACAAATTAGTTTACCGCCCGCTCGGGAATCGTTGAATTGCGTAATTCCCCCGACACATTCAGAGTACATATAAGAGTCATATGACTCTCCCTTCGGTGGTATTTTAATTAGTTTCTTTTATGCAAAAATAATTAAATGAAATCGATAAGTAAGAGAAAATGCTGAAACCAATAAAAGAAATGCTCAAGTCAATGTAACTTTGCTACAATTACCATAAAAAAGAGATTTGTTTGTGTTTACACAAAATACGAAGATTAATGAGGTTTTTTTTTTGTGCTAGGTGAATAAAAAGTTGGAGAGAGTTTTAACAGGTGTCAAAGTTGAATTGGTCGTTGGAGCATTTAATTGCGCCAGCTTCAAACTTTTTTGCGTTCTTTCTTCTATAATTAATATGCTAATAAAAAGTCGCGTGACAGCTGAACAAGGATATGCTGACAGCGAGGATGTCTAATAAAGTGTTTGAATTGGAATTTGGGATAAATGTTGATGCTGTCGGTAAATCATGATTATCTTTTTATTGCTCACACTTCAAGAGGGGGAAGGAAGAATGCTCGACTGTCGGATTATAAAATTCCAGCAGCATTATTTCGCAGTCATAATTCGAAATGAAATTTATCATCAACATAATTAGTGGCCATAAATTAAGCTGAGGGGAGTGAAAGGCAAATATGTGTGAGTGTGGCCACAAGTGTGAATTATGGCCGCAGTCCTTTATCCACATATCCTTTGCTTCGCTGCTGTCCGCTGCGGCAAATTAAATTAAATTGTCCTTTTTCATTTCGATACACTTTCGAATCCTCTGGAGGCTAGCTGTCCACATGTTGTGCTCTCTTGCTCCCATTCTCACTCCCACTCCTGCCCCATTAGGCCAATAAAGCATTCGTTTCATTGGATTACGTATGCTGATGTGAGAGAAAGAGCAAGCGAATTTGGAGCTGGAGGGAAGCTGCCGCATCCGGTTACACAAAAATGTACAACAACAATTTGTGTGGGGCAGATGAATTGCGCAAATATCGAAGGCAAGGATGTCCAACAAATTTGCCGCAAATCATTTGCACAAATTCATTTTGCAATTTTTGCCGCAGCACTAAATCATTTTGCAAAGTTTCAGCATCGACTGATTAACACCCAAAACTCGACCCTGAACTCTGTCTGGGTAATTACGATTCCCCCCCACAGCAGAAATTAAGTACACACACATGTGTGTATAGATAATCATTTAATCCTTGGGCAGCATTCACTATTCTTCTTCATTCTCTTCATTCTCTTCAGCATTAAGCGTTTCATGTATTATTCATTTGGATGACTGGTGCGATATCTAGATTTAATAACCGAATGCAGCGAACCTAATGAACATCCTGTCCAGCTTTCACTTCTTCATTTGGCTTAATTCAAGCAGAAGCGATTCCCTGTCGCTGATTGTGATTGTGATGGATAAACTATCGAGACGAGTCTGACTCTGACTCTGACTCTGAGTTCTGTTTGCCATCCATCCCTTGGCTTAGATTTTCCACAATTCAATGATTTTCAATTGAAATTCTTTGCTTTTTTTGGCATTGACATCAACCACGCCTACGACAAGAACAGTTGCCAAAATCAGTGTTGCTTCTTGAATGATATGTGACAACATTGGCTGCACTTTAAGCTGACTTCCGAATTGACTTTTTGCGTCTTTTTGAACACTGTGTCTTTGACAGCAAAGGATTGATTTGAATAGCAAGTCGAAGGAATTAATATTGGAAATTATTAAGAAATTACTTATAAATGGTTTGTATAGAAAAAAAATATATAAAATAACCTAACGAAGTTTAAAATAAGTTAGTTAGTTGAAAAAATCAGAAAACTCTGAATACTAATGAAATAACTGCTTCTAAAATTCTAAATACCATCAAATAACCAATCATTTAAATAATTGGGAAATATTAGTTGGTAATAACAGAAAGTGCTAGGAAATAATTTCCAAATGGTTTAAATAATATGGATAGACATTAATTCAATAAATAAATATTACAAGAAAATATTTCCATGTAAAATTATGATATGAAAAATTAAAGCGAATTTTAGTATAATATGACAAACACAGAATTTTGTTAGAGAACAGGTATACAAATCTTTGACTGGAAATTGTAAAGGCTGGCAAAAAATATTAATATTCTTTTTGTTTAATAACAAATTGATTATTTAGCCACATCCATTGATTTCACATTTTTTAAACTAAAAAATCCAACTTTTATTGACTTTAATTTACTTTAAACCTTATATATATTGTATTTCGCAATCCTTTCAAATTTTTTTTTCATAATTCACATTATTTATTGATGGAAAATCAGCAAAAGGATTTGAGAGCATTGGGAAATCATAAGGGTATTCACATAAATCTAAAATCTATAGGCAATCAGAGTGTGTGGTCATAACTGGAGCAAGGGGTAAGGGAAATACTATATGCTTTACTCACATGTGTATTTTATGGTGGCAAGCACCTTTGAGCAGAGTGTTGCATGCCACATGGTCTTGTTAAACAAAACCCGCAATCAGCCCACAAATTTGTTGCATTAGTGTGAAATTAAATTATTGTTTACATGTGCGTAATTATGTTTTTAGAGAGCACCCTTCATGCTTCATCCTCAACACGATACTGCCACACGTTGCAACCCTTCGCATTGTTGCATGACAATAAAAATGAAAAAAAAAAAAACATAGGCAGAGGAGAAGCCGACGATTGTGGTGCGTGGCGTGACCAGAGAGACACCCCTTTGAAATTCGATTTTAAAATTTGTTGCGACAACAATGAAAAAGTGTTGCAAGAGGCACGAGAGAAGAGGGTTTCTACTGACTTTCACAGCTCGATTAGATGAGGGTCAGACAAAGAGGGATTGAAAGAGGGGAGAGAGAGGGGAGACCCATTTGCATATGGTCAGTCAGAGGTCAATTTCGAAATTTAATCGTATTCAATTTCGAGTGGATTTGTTTTTAATCCTTCTAGATTAGCCCACAAAGAAAAGTCAACAGCAGCAAGAAGGAGTTTACATAAATAACTCGCAAACATGTTGCAGCTTAATTCCGATGTTTACCTTAACTTTAAGCTGTCCTTTATCTCTGAGACTTCTCTTTAGAGCTGTTCAACCCCTCGGCGGCATTTGAAATCGGATTTATTCTTTTTAAAAGTGCCACAGGGATCGATTATTACCGTTCAAAATCGTATAAAACGTGACCGTGCCCCAGAGAGAGAAAGAGTGAGAAAGAGAAACAGAGAAGGCAATAAAATATTTTTGCAAATCTGTCAATACAAATGCAAACCATTTGAGCCTTCCGCTTTAAGACTTTTCCAGTCTATTCTTTGTACTACAATGAACTCCCCAATCGATTGTCGATGCGATTTTTATCGCTTCACATTTTAACAAAAGAATTCCGATTATGCTCTACAAATGGCAAAGGTGAATGTGCTTTTGTGTGACAATCACATTTTAAAAGCTAAAGTACATTTTATTGTAAGAGAAATATGACTTTAAAGCAGAAATCATATTTGAAATATTTAAAATAAAAAATTAAAATGTTTGGAAAATTAGGTAAAATAAATACAATATATATAATCTAAGTTTCAAAATGTTTGTGATGATTTAGAGCTTACATTAAACTTAGGACTTAAGGACTTGAAAAAAGTCAATGAAAACTTCATAGAGGATATATTCAAAATATATATTGTAGTATTTATGTTAAGCGCAAAAGCTCTACAGCTTTTCATATTAACAAAATGATTCTTGTACTGCTTTAAAAATGAAATATTAGAGAAGTTTAAGAAGTTTATGTTAACAATGTATTTAATTTCATCGCTTGACATTTTAACAAAATACTTCTAATTCTGCTTTATAACACTCTGCAAATCTTAAAGCAGAAATTATTTGTAAAAGATTTGTATAACAAAATAAAAGTACAGACTGAATATATTTTTAAATTCATAGTGTAAATAACTTAAGATTTAGAGAAACATAAAAAGGCTGTGTGAAACTTCATAGAATATATCTCAAATACATCGCAGTTTGTTGTTATTATAGACAATTTAATCAAATATTCCTTGCCCATCGACTATCAACTGTAATATATGTATCTAAGAACTTAATGCAAAGCATAAATTTAGTTTTAATCTCTAAACTTCTCCAGCGATGATGTCAACACTTTGACCAAGCAACAAAATAAATATAAATTCCAGTTGGACTTTCATTACAAATATTTGCAGAAAACTAAGCCAAGCGAACTGCTCTAATGAAGTAATTTATATGAAAATCATGGATTAATATCAGACGCTGACTTTAAGGGTGACCATTAAACTGTCGCCAAAGAACTCAGTCAAGTTGAGAAGCGTGCTTGACCCCTCCTCGAGTATGGGTCACAAGGGTCACATTCAATTGAAGAAGTACTGCTATCAAATAGTATATTGACTATAGTCGAAATTAGCGCATATCTAATGCACAGATATTGTATCTCTAACATCTGGGAAAGAGAGAATGAAGCCAGTTTGTAATTAACATGCTACAGTTCTGGTTCAAAAGATATTTTGCCAAGTTCATGGAGCGTCAACTTTCAGGTCGAATGAGCAGCGGCGCAACATTGTTGCCACACTTAAATTTGCATAATCAAAATCAAAAACATCATTTCCATTCCGATTGCGCCGTGTTCACAGAGTCCTGTCTCACTTCCTGCCAGCCTGCCAGCCTGCCAGCGTGTCCTGTCAATATGCCCAACACACTTAGCCACTTGGAAGCCGCAGTCGGCTTTTAAAATTATGCAAATTCAATTTGGCGACACTTTCCCTTCTCCTTTGCCAGTTCCAACCCCGCAGCCATAAATTCGAGTAACTGTATTAATATAATTGGTGGGTGCGCCCTCAGGGGGGTGGAGAGAACAAGACGAAGAAGAAGGCAGCTCTTAAAATTAGATTTACTTCCATTCAAAAGAAGAGTACCCGTTGTTCTCCATCCCCCAAAACTTTATTTTCTTTACTTATTCGTCGTTTGTTATCCTAAGCAAGTGAAGCTCAACTTTAAGTCGAAGTTGAACTTTGAAATATTCTCCATTTAATATTTGAACCGTCATAATTTAAACTCATATCTTATCTGTTCTACTTGGCAATATTTCTGTTTATCCTCGAGCATTATTCATGTTCAGTATTTCGGACTTGCAAATCGTTTTATTATTCAGCCCAATTGCAGTGCACACAGTGAGTGAACTCCTCTATCCCTATAAATAATTAATTTAGATGCTTGTTTTGTCTTTGCTTCGGCTTATTTATGGCTCCAGCTCCACTTGTGGGACCAAAGCTTAACTGTTGCTTCCGCAGCCAGCGAACGAGATTTGTGGTCACCAAGCTGTGGGAGCAAGTCATGATTCACTCAGCTAGCGCCATTTAGATATGAGATTAGATTTTATTGCCCTGCCCAACTATGGAGTTGTATATGGAGGAAGAGAATGCTGGTAATCCAGTTGCTAATATTGATGTGATTGTAGTCCAGGTGTAGGCTACAGATACAGATATTGTATCTTCAAAATAATGTTTGTACTTCAGACACATTAATATGTATATTGTGAGCTAATTGTAAAAGCATAGAAGCTGATTTGTCGATTCTAGATATCTGTCAAAAGTAATTTTCGAAAAAAGTCTTCAATAATTATACACAATCTATCTCAAAATCACTTTAAACTAATCAAGAGTTTTATATTGAAGGCATTTATGCAGATCTCTAGTAAATAAAAAGTATATAACATAATGTACATATCTTAAAAAAATAATGTTGTCTAACATATTCCAGCAAATTTGTAGAAGTATTTATTGTTTCAAAGAATTTTGTAAGATTGAAGTACTTTCTAACATAGTATTAACCGCACTATACTATATATTGCTGTTTTATTTTTATTGAGTAATGATATGGATGCTGATATATTTTCCAAAATATATCTAAATATATTTATTAACAATAAAAAAATATATTCTCAAATGCTAGGCAACACTCTCATTGACTGAATTTAATTTCGGATCTTTTATTTTTTAGCAACTAAAGTTTTTTTCCTTTAAATGTATAATATGGAATCAATATCTATGATATAAATATTTCACTATATTAAATTTAAATATCTCCACCCTATTACTCTTCTATTTTGAGGGTAAAAGTTCATCCTTCTACAAAAATGTCATCGAAAGGTTGGAGAAGCGCTGGACTGACTGTATAGCCTTAGATGGAAACTAAATTGATGAATAAAAGTAAATTTTTAGAAAAAAATGTTTTTTTCCCTCTCAGGCCGGGAACTTATTGAGTGGTGTGTTATATGTCATTGTTCTACTTTACTCTTAGTAAGCTTCCAATCTCCATTGCATAAATTGAATGCAGCAACATACTTTTTAAGCAATTCTTAAAGAACTAAGAGCTCAAGTGCCTTTTACTTTTCTTTCCTTTTAATCTGCCAAGATATTCCTTAAAGTCCTGACATGTTAACTTGCTTTTCTGGCAGCTTCTTGCAGGGCAGCTCACATGGATTGGCATTGGCATTCCATTGATGTGCGTCGGATAATGCGTTTATGGGATCTTGCAGCCGTTAACTGTCCATAAAAATGCACATTATTGTAATGTTGCATTGTCGCCTCGATGGCACTTTGAGCCTGGCAAACGACAGGACGTCCATTTGGTCCATTTCGGCGCTCTGAACTACCTTCTTCTTCCACTCCATCCACAAATAGCACTAATCTTTCGCTGTTGTTGGCTGTTTGCCTGGACAACGTAAGATGTCCTGCTGGTGGCAGGACTGTTTAAATGTTTGACTGGATTAACTTGTGGCACGATTTCTATCATCGAATGGCATTCGATTGGAATGCCTTTTGGCAGCGAGTGAACTGCAATGTGCGCCTCAAGGTATGCAATGGAAATTGCCATTGGCAATTGCGAGTTTCGAGTCCTTTGACTTTAACTGACCTCCGCTCCACCCTTAGTTGAGCCATCCTCCATTAGAAGAGTGCCACCCAACAAAAAATAAGTATAAGTATAAAACCATTGCAAATCTCGTTAGCCAGCTTTGCGCCCCTCATTTGAAGAAGTTCATAAAGAGGCCGCAAATGTCAGCAATAAAAAGATAATCATGATTTACAGCCAGACTCAATATGTAGCATGGAATGTCAGTCAGTCAAACATGCCAAGCACTTTATTGCACAACATTCCACATTCTGCAATGGGGGAGTAAGAGGGAAGAGAGAGAGACAGTGAGAGGGGGTGGGAGAGACTGGCTGTCAAAAGTTCTTGTTCAGCTGTCATGAGATATTTTATTAGCATATTAATTATAGCCAGGTCCTGACACGCCCAATTAAATGCCACAGCGAGGCATTTAAACTTTGACACCTGACAACAGCCACACCGAGTGAACGAAAAAAAGGGAGAGAGCGATGTGTGGGAGTGAGCTAGCATTCGATGCTCCATTAATCTTGCTTCGAGTTCGCTGCAAATAAATCGCTTTTTTATGTTAATTGAACTGCGCCTTGTTTGCTTTTATTGTTTTCGACAGTTTTACAAGTAAAATACAACAACGCAAAACATCAGAAAATAAAAGAAAAAGCAAACAGCTAATTTGCCATTTGCAAACGTTTAACTTTTGATTGCATTTAAGGCTGCAATAAAGACTTCAAAGTTCTATTAGAACTGATGGACTTTGCTAGCCACTGTGATGATGAAAAATAAGTTACATATATTTCTTTAACTTAAGATACTACCCATTTTTAATAAAACCAGAACAGTGTGACATTATTCTTAGAATATACAAAAAAAAACTACTTAATATACAAAAAGTTATTTCTGGTTTAATATTATACTAATACATTAAAAATATACCATAGAGTTGAATATTGAAGTGTAATTCTATGCCTGGTTGTAGTGCGTTTATAATTAGCTAACTTAAGTTTTATTTATTATCTTCATAATTTATTTTCAAGTTCGACGTAAATTAAATGCCTCATTCGTGTTATGTTTAATAATTAGATCTTGTTGGGCTATAAGTAATCTTATCCTAGAAAGATAAGTTTGCTTTACTTAATTTTTCTTAAGCTGATTTTAAGTTGGATTTTGATTCTTTGCTTTACTTTCTATATCTATTTGTAGCTAGAATAAAGTCTTATTATTTAAAATGATTTTTTTTTCTATTTTCATAAGTTATTTTTGAGTTGGAGTTTAATTTAACGTTTTATTCTTTAAATATTTCATAATTTTGAGTATTTATGGACATTATTTCTTTGTTTTTTTTTTTTTAATTTCCTTTTAAGTTGGAGTTTGATTCCATGCTTCATTCTGTAAATGTTCAATGACTAATTGTAGTTACTTTAGAATAAAGCTATGTATATTTTCCGTTCATATAAGATTCTTTTAAACCTGGCTACAACTGAACAAAATCCAAGTGAAGTCAGCATAATAGGATTTGTCAGTCCACTGCGAGGACCAAAGGACTTCTCCACTGTCCTGCTGAGGAGAGAGGGTTGCTCAGCTTGCCTCCCGATCGACCTTGATTAACGCCAGACAAATATTATCTTACACACATGAGAAGAGTACCCAAAGAAAAAACTGTAACTAAACTGAAACGGAAATGGAACTCAACTCAACTGAACTGAAACTGAGTATTTTGTTGTGTGAGTTTTATTTATTGGATTTCGTTCAATTGCAAAAGGAATTTGGCAACGAGGTCCCAGGACGATTGCAAGGAATGTCCATCAAAAGGCGAGCGGGCAGGCAGGGAGGTGGAAGAGAGACTGCTTGGTTGGCCAAGCAGGCGCATAAATTATCCTTTTCTTTACTTTTTTTTGTTTTCTTTTGCAGCTTTGGCAAGTGTGAAAATGTGAAAATGTGCTCAGACAAGTGCAAAATAATGATATGCAATCCAATTTACTTGGACCCGGACATGAACTTGGACACTTCACAGCGGAAGTTGCACATTCATCACTTTTGTGATGGACTCCATCCAGCCAGGATATGGAATGATGTCCCTTTTTTATACCGGCTACTTATAGGGTAGAAGGGTATTACTATATAACATTGTGCCGGCAGGAAATGTGAAAGGCAGAAGTTTGCATCTCCGTCCATATAAAGTATATATATTCTTCGGTATATTTTAGTATTTTTTGGTATATTATATTTAAATTGGCATCTCCCGCCTTATAAAGTTTAAATATTTTTCGGTATAGTTTATTTTTTTTTTTGATATATTATATGTTTATTGAAATCTCCCGGTCTATAAAATATAAAGCTACATATACATATATGTAGATTCTTCGGTATATTTTAAAATATGTTGTAAAGTCATCGATATGTTTTAGAATATTATTGTGGTATATATTTTAATTGATATCACCGACCCTATAAATTAAAAATATTCTTTTGTATATTTTTGTATTTTGTTTGGTATAGTGATTCGGTATATTTTCTAGACTAGTATTATTTTGGTATATTTTTATTTAAAATGGGTTGAGTATATTCGACTAGTCTAATTTCGGTATATTATTTTGGTATATTTTATTTTATTGACATCTCTCGTTCTATAAAGTATACATATTTCGTATTTTTTCAGACCAATATTTTGGTATATTCAGTATATTAATTTGGTATATTTTATTTTATTGAAAATGTGTAGCGATCACTCTCGACTTTTCTATTAAAAATAGTTAGCAGGTATCTCACAGTCGAGCCCACTCGATTGTAGCTTTCTTACTTGATTTTTTTGTATCCCGTTTGGGCCAAGTGTCAATTTGCAAAGCATTAACTTGAGTTGAACGCGCTTTTTATTTGCCACGACAGGACATGGCAGCCTCAAAGGATAAGCGACTGTGTGTGTGAGTGGATGTATGTGTATTTGTGTGTGGTTGTGTATGTGTGTGTGTGCTTATTTGTGTGGAAACTTGTGCTGTAAATGTTTTCACGCCACTCTCCGGGAATGGGTTAATTACAGACATCGTTATCTGTCCCATATGAGAACAGCCGAGTCCTGAATCCTGAATCCTTTGCCATGGCGAATGCGTTTATTGTAATTGTGCGCTGCAACATTTGGCTAAAATATGACATATTTTATGGCTCACTGTTGTGGCTTATCTGCGCACTCATAAGTGTTGTTCTTGGCTCCTTTAAATTTGCATAATGAAATAGAATTGCTCCCATTTGTACTTTATTTGGGGTAAAGTTTCGTTGCGTTATTATCACAGATAATGTGTGGCATGTTCTATTAAAGATTTCTCTTAACTTTTCTTAATTTCTATTCTGATTATTTTCATTCATTTGCTCACGTTGTAACGAATTCTAATTGAGTTTTTTCGACTTTTCTGCTTTAATTTATCGCATTTACAATTTCATTTCGTTGCATTTGTTCTGAAATGAAAAACATTTTTCACTCCATAAAATGCATCGTAAAATCATCCACCTGTGAGTTACAGTACACAAAAAAAAAAGTAAACCAACAAAAAAATTTGAGGAAAATCCCCCAAAAAAAAGTGCGACACAAAAGGAAAAAAAAAAACTTTGTCCAGCCCCCTTTAGGAAAATTTGCATAGGAAAATCGTAAAAATGTTCCTTCTCTCGTTTTTTATGTGCAATTTCAGGCGTGACGAAGCGAAAACTCCACGCAACGAAGGAGTTAAGTGAGAGATGAGAACAACTTTTCCCAAGAAGTGCCGCAAACGCAAAGCCTGCACGCAATTACAGGACGAAATTAGTTAATCCTGCAATGCGCGAAACGTGCTGAAATTTGTGTAAGACACACTTAAGAACTCGATGGGAATTCTTTTCGGGTGTGGAAGGGGGTGAGGTGATCGTAAATTTATTAAAATTAAACTTCAAAAGCAATAATAAAGCAAATAATGAGGTGATGGCAAAAACGTATTTAAGAAATTATGGAATTTCCTGAATTTTAATAAAAAAATATTCAGGAATATTTAATTTAAATTTGCAGCCGACGTATTTGTCACTTTAGATATTGTCTTCGTTTTCAGCATTATTATAAATGTAAATGATTTCTAAGCATTATTTTAAGTGTAAATTGTTACATGATTTAAAAGTTTTAAATACATAAATACAAAGAACGAAAAACGACTGTAATATAACTTAGTATTGTTAATTTATAAGCGTCTTTGACTCCATTTTGAATAAAAGACTAATTAAAAAAAATTATCTTAACTAAGTTCGTTTCTATGCTCTTAGCAGCTTTGCATATCATGGAAAAAATATTAAAGTTTCTATATTGGTAATTTAATATAAGATTTTTAATACATTTTTACTAAAGTTCGTTAAGTTTCGAGCATTAAATACCAATTCTAAGATACGTTTCTTTTCATTTACGAATTGTTTTTTATCAACAATTGAATATTTTCTTGGGAAGATGACAAATGCATTTTTGTTTTACTTTAGAAAATATTCAATGTTCAGAAGCCTTGAATTTCTCTGTATCTCACACTCATTGTCAAAAATACAAAATTACTTCAAGCATCTAATCTATAATGGTTTTTAAATATATTATAAAAAAATTCACGAAGTGTAGTTTGTAAAATTTGTTGTAAAGTTTTTTTGGTTGAGTTTAGTCTATGGCTATTAACATCTTTGCTTTTTGCATGTCATATGAGAAATAGCAAATTCTCAATATTATAATTGAATGTTATCATTCTGCTAACTTGATTCCATTATCAACTAAACAATCTCTTATATACATACATATAGTACGTATATGTTACTATTAACCAAGTTTTTAAAAATTACCTAAAATTTAAGCTAAGGCTAATATTATTTCAGTTCAATAAGTTTCTCCCAACCTTTTTGTTATTTTATGAAGCGAGCAAAGAATGCGAGTTTTCATTTACAATATATTCAATGGGTAGCAGACTACATAAGCTAAATGTCGCTTGCGACTGTCTTTACAGTGAAATAAACGTAAACTGAAATAAATTCCGTCAGAGAATTTCCGATATGTATAACAAAGTATTAGTCAAGAATACAATATTTAGTAGCTATGTTTATATTAATTTACTTTTACATACAGAAATAATAAGTCTCCCCAGGTTTTTAAATTTGACCTATAATACGAGCATCGAATGTTAAGACTAAGTTCCTTTCCATTCCTTGAGTTTCCCCCTGAACTTGATGCTGTTTAATACAGCAATTGAGCATCGTGTGTGGCGAAAGAAATTCAGTTTTCCTATGGGAAATATTCAATGGTCAGTAGTCTCGAATTGCAGTTGAAGCTTGAAGCCTGAGCTGAAGTTGGGTTGGAGAACTCTGAAGACACTCAGGATTGCATAAGCTATTGTCGAAGCCGCAATGTTGACACTGTGGGGTCACAGCTAAACCAACAGCAATAGCAATAGGAAAGGCGATGGCCAACTGTCGGTTTTAATAGAGGCGGACACTTTGATGGGCCGCAGTTGAATGTTTGTTGAATGTTGCACGTCTGTTGCTGTTGTTGTTGTTGTTTCAGGGGTCGTGTGGTTGGTCATCGATTTGGACGCGGACTCGAATACTCGTCGAATACACGTCGAATACCCTTGGGAGCAGTTTCTAATGAAGGACAACATGTGAGGAGCGAGGTCGAGGATTCGCTCAGTGTTGCTCATTTGCTGCAAAATTTTTGACGCTTTATGAGGTCCCTTTAGTGCTGAGTGTGCGCAAAAATGTAATTGAATGAATGAAAACGAGCAGCGAGTGAGAGAGAGAGGGGGGAGAGTAGAGGAGTGGGAGAGGGCAAGGAACTGTTCTAAGGTCAACATCGGGCCGTGACTTCTTCTTCCTGAAGCAGTCGTAAAATGTTTGTCTTCCATTAGGACAAACACATGATGACGCATTGCCAACAACAACACGATGATGACAACCAAGCAGATGATGAACAAGTTGCAACAACAACAGCAGCAGCAGCAGCAGCAGCTTCTGCTTCTGCTTGAAAAATACTTCAATGGGAACATCATAATTTTTTGTGAAAAAAACCTCTGACAAACTTATGAGCATATATGTTTAAATATTTTTTATTTTTGTTTTGTTTTATTTTTATTACTTCTGTCGTTGAATCAATTCGCGTGACTCGCGTTGCAGGCTTGTTGTCTTCTGTCATGATTTCAGTCACGAATGCAAATGAACATGGGACAAGTCCAACTCCAACTTCAAGTCCAAGTCCAGAGCTCATGTTACGGGCATCAAATGGATACTTCGATGCTTCCTCTTCCCAGGTCGCAGTCAGGTTTTCGCGACAACTTCTTTATGTGCCACACAATCCCAAAAGTTCCCTTCGGTATCATGACGATACGATGCGAACTCTTGCGATGCCTTTTTGAAGTTTACTTCTGGCCAAAAGTTGAAAGTTTGCCGCACTGCAAATGCTAATTAGTAGTTGCCATACTCAAAGTGTGTGTTGCAAGTGGCAAGTGGCAAGTGGCAAGTGGCAAGCATTGCTGCCTCTTGACTGGCACGTAGAGTTCACAAGCTGACACCTTGGGCGGCAACATCGAACCTCACTCATCAGTCAACAAATTTGTTTGGGTTTTGTTATTAAACAGCCATCTGAAGTGTTGAGAAATATTTATTAATTAAAGTTTGATAAGCTTAATGATAATTGGTTTATGATAAATAAATTACTATTTAAATAATTAGATAAATTTGATGTTTAACCATCGACTTAGCTATGAACGGAAACACTGCAGTGTGCAAGTAAAAATGCAACACTATGTTCACTTGATTTCCTTGCTGATATTGAAGCTGCGTGTATCAAAAGTTGCGTATCATTTTCATTCTTAAGCGCTACTTCACCAGCAAGTTTTCTTTTAAGGCGCGATCCTCCTTCATCATAAGTCAGTTTTGGTCTTCCCTTCTTTAAATTTTCCATCTCCGAGTGATTTTCCAAATGTATTTTAAGAGACTTTAATAGCCACTGTGAATGCTTTTCTCTGAATGTTCGCATATTCCGACTGCACTTTTGCAGGTTTGACGTAACAAAAATTTCAAAACTTCTTATTTTTTTATTTATTTCACTCCTTTTGTCGTCGCTTAGTGTACATTGATCTATTTGACCAAATACAAATTCAGTCAGCGCGGAAGAGTGGCGCCCGCTGTCCATCCACACGTCCAGCAACGTGGCGTGACAGAATTCAAGCACATCTAAATAATTATAGCATCGGAAAAGCCGCAAAAAGCCGCAAACGAAACTATTATTAAAATTTAATATAAAGTGTCTACTATTGTTTAACATACATTAAACAACGCACAAATACGCACAACACCTTTTTTCCTCTACAGAAGACGAACACTTTTGTCAGCTTTTTGATTTCCTTGGACAACACAAAACAGTACAATTATATAACGTTAAACAAATTACCACACAAATTGTGTTTATTATTCGTAATTTACATACCTCCAACTTCAATATCCATTTTAAATAATAGAAAAATATTGTTTGGTTTAGATTTGCCAAGCTCTCAAAGTTATTAAATATTTCCCGCCAATTTTGTCACAAAAATCAGCTGCTCAATCACCTGACTTTAAACATCTGTAAAAATTGCAAGGTTGCATTTTTGACAAAAATATTTATTGATACTTTCTATCTAGGGTATCTAGTTTAAATTATAAAAAAAAAATTCAGATTTTCTTCCATGAAATTTGGGACTTTATGCCACCAAATCGGGATTTGGGACCATAGTGCACTGAAAGAAAATTCGATGGACTGGAGAATTTATCAACCCAAATATAATATTTTAGGTCTTGTTTTGAGAATTTATCATTCTTCTTAGTTTTAATAATTTGGTTTTATTAATTGGTCTTCTATTAAGAATACAATTTTGAAGATTAATGTTCTAGATTTTATAAACTGGTCTCTTTTCCAGTTTTTCCTTTTTTTAAATTGAATTTGTTGATGATTTTGTACAAATGTATTTGAAGTTAAATTAAAATAATATATTAAATTTTAATAAATGAATATTAAGGTTTTCTGATCAAAAAATATTCAGAATATATGATATGTTGTGCATTAGAAATTATATTTAGTTAATTATTGAGCATTTTTAATGTATTTTCATACATAAAAGAAAATTAATTTTTATGACTTTCTAAGAAAATAAAATAAAATAAAAAATAAAGTATAATAGCTAAGTTTCCTGATAAAAAAAATGTCTTGAGTATGTTGAATATCTTTTCAAATTTATAAATTTAATTACATTTTTTCTTAGTTTTAATATTATTATGATTTCAATCGGGTTTATCTGACAATCGCTTTATTTTATCAAGGCAAACAAACCTGTATAGAATAATTTTAAATTGTCAAATAATTTCAAACACACAAAATGATATTAAATGCAATTATTCATTAACATGACAGCCAGTGCTTTAGAAGTAGGGTTCATTTTAATTACACATTTTTAAACAGAAATTACAATTTTGTAATTTCAGTCTTAAAGTATCTTTTATTTGTATCCTACGAATACATGAAATATAAAATATGCACATCTTAAAGCAGTTTCTGTGCAACCTTAAGTTCAATTTTATTCAAGTTCCTCAAAATATTCTTATCATTGCATTTCATTTACTTCTGCCCTGACATTAGCCTGGCATTTGCTTTGACAGCTTTTTCTTACCTTTTACGTATCGCAGTATTTACGGGTCAGGGGTCAGGGGTTAGGGGGACAAGGCGATACTAAGGGTTTGCCATCTTACGAGCTGCCAATAAAATTGGAATTCGATTCGATGTGTTTTTTTTTTTTGCTTCGTGTGTTTTGCTGTTTCTTGCGGGTCGTTCGATTTGGCCGGATAGAGAAAAAGGTCTTGCCATTAAATGTAACTGCACTGTAATTTGCATAATTTTCTATTCATTACATAATTCTGTCAATTTTCAATACATTATAATTTGTTAAAAGAAAGAGCCAACCCTCCAAGAACTCCAAAGAGAGAATATGTAAAATAGCCTAAGGAAAAGCCAGAGAAAAAATAAAAATGCGAGCAAATTATTATAGAAGAGAGAGAGGAGAGAAAGAAGAGGGAGAAAAGTTGTTGTTATTTGTAATTTGTTTTCGGCTTAAAAAGATTATTTTATGGTGAAAACAACCCGAGGCCAAGTTGTTCAATTTTTTATGCGCAATATGTCTCAAAAAATGAGCAGAGCGAGGAGGAAGAGGGAGTGAAAGTAAAGAGATAGAGAAATTAACACATGCACTGTGTAGGGATGAGAGAGAGAGAGAGTGAGAGAGAGATAGAGATAGAGTAAAATTTCTGGCCAATCTGATAACTGAAATCTCAAATCACGTTTCCATTATAAATGCAAATCAAGTGTCAATATTTCCCTCGCTCTCTTTGCTCTCCGCTCATTTGAATACATTTCGCACAAGGATTTTCATTTGGAAAATTCGCAATTTCTGGTATTTTTCCTTTTTGTCGTTTTCGTTTTTTTGGCAAATAGAAAAACCGGAAAAATCAGCAAAGCAAACAAAATACGAGTGGCAAATCAATTGGAATCCCAAATGTCAACTCAGTGTGTGTTTGGATCAGGCATACAAATGAGTGGCATCTTTTCCCCCTCATCTATCTCTGCTCCCCCCCTCCACCCACCACAAAACTGGACAGTGTGGAAATCTTGGCCGGAAATGATGAAATGCTTGAGTTCATTAAAGCATCGTGCAGGTTTATCGTCAACTGGGGAGCAATAGCTACAACGTTTTGCGCATTTTCCACATTTTCCGCATTTTCCATTGCTCACTTATCACGAACTTTATCGCTTTTCATATTCAAATTTCCTCTGCTCGGGGTAATTAATCATTCTCGCTGAGGGAAAAAATGTCTCTCGAGATAATGTCAACATAAATTGTTTCGGCAATTTCTAACAATTTTCCTCGCATTATTTATGCACTTTTCTTTTCCCTGCTTTAAAGCTACCCGCAAAAAAATTAGCCAAGCTCTCTCTCTGTTAGCTTCAATTTGCTGTGTGTTGGTTTTTGGCCGCGGGCCAGTGTGACCAGCCGCTGCTAAACAAATATGTGCTTCCCCTTCTCCCTTCTTGACTTGACTATCCTCAACTGGTCAGGGCCAATTCTGAATGCGGCATTTAATGAGCCTGTCAGCAGTCAGTTTATTCACTCGACTGAACAACCTCAACTTTCAGATTGGGGTTGAAGTTGGAGTTTAGTGGACTGAATTTTTTGGGGTTACGGAGTTAAACATGGGCGTGCATGTCCTTGCCAACCCCTTTTTTAGCCTGTGGTCAGCGTAATCACAAAGTTTAATGAATGGATTAGAACAGGACTTTGGCAATTGGACGGGTTTCTCTTGTCCGAACATCCTGCGAGGGGTGTGTTTGCTTCGCTATGATTGTTGGCTATGATTGCTGGCTTGTTCTGAATGTATTTTATTTTATTTTGTATGCATTTATTTATTTGTGTGACGCTTTCTTTGTACAAGCATTTATTTATTTATTCAACTATCTATTTGTTAACTTTTCTGTTTTTGATTTTAACACTAGATCTATATCAGCACTCGATTAACGATTTGAAATATTATATGTTACTAAAAGCTAATACATGGACAATTAACACAAATGTCGCGTGCGACATTTTAATTTGATTTAGTAGAACAGCAATAACGTACCATAACTTACTCGGGCCAAACCTCATGCTCATATAAAGAAGGAACCATCTAAAGTAAAGAAAACCAAAAACATTTTTTATTTAGAGTAAAGATGAATTCTATAGTTCTTGATTAGAATTGAAGCTATGAATGATATTGGAATTACTTTTTCTGTTTTCAGATAATTGCAAAAATGAACGAATTCGTACGCAAGCGAAACTTTACCCTTTGGTTTCATCAGAAGTTCATTCTTGTGAAAGATTATTCGTATTTCTATATAGTAATTAAATTGAACATATTTATTTTCTTTCAATGATTTAGTTTCGTAAATTTTTATCTGTTATTTTATAATTACTTTTGTATTTATTTTGATGTCTAACTTAACTTTATGATTTTATTGGCAGTTTTATCTTGAAAATTATTGTTCACATTTCCTAATTATTCGACAATTATTGCTTTTACCGTAATCACTTCTTAAAAAATTTTCAGTTATTTTATTTTTATTATTATTTCGTTTTTTTTTTTTTAATTTTACAAATATTATCTTTTATTTTAGTATTACTTTTTCATTTTTTTGTATATCAAACTTAACTCTTTGGTTTCATTAGACGTTGTTTCATCGTGATTCTAAAATAATTTACTTATCTGCTTTTACTTGAAGTGCTTTTCTCAAATTTTTATCAATTGTTTTATAATTACTTCTGAATTTATTTTTACATTTAACTTTACTCTCTGCTAACTTGAATTCCTTTTTCTTACATTAATGAATACAAGTCAATAATGCGTTCATTTTCTAAGCATCCACACTTGACCTTTTATTCCCATTATTTGCAGTTTTTCTCGTCTCTCTCTCTCCTGCCTTTTCTTGTCGTTTCCTATTTTTTAAACATTATGTAAATTCAATTTTGAGACACTTCCTTTTTGACACGCGAACATTTCCCTCTGCTCGCCTTCCCTTGGCCTGCCACGCCCTCTTTTTTGTGTTGTTGTTGGCAGTCAACGTATGATTATTATTAGTGTTGTTGCTGTCCGCCTCGAAGTCGAATCAACTGAGGCCGCGGGCAAAAAACAGCAGCAGAAATTAAGCATCCATTCAATGGGGTTGATTTGCCCTCAAGAACTGAGTTAGCTCTGAGTTTAGCCTTTTATTGGTCTGAAAACTGTCAACTGCTTGACTTTATGATTAATGATTTCAAGTCATGTGAGGTGTCCAGAGAATGCAAGTCCTTCTTCTTACTTACGGCAAAAGGAAATTACTTTGTGCCTAGACAGAAAAAAGTGTCTGCCATTTTTTTATATTACAGTTTTAAGCCGGATTATATGTGTCAGACAACAACTACTTAAAAAAAAGAAATGGTAAAATATTATCATATAGGAAAGTGTTGAAAAAAAAGTTTATTTGAAATAAATTAAAGCAGACATAAAAGATTCTCATCACTTTTGTAGTTTTATTAATTAGCATTTATACCTAAAAGTTACTCTTACATTAAAGTATTGCAAATGCACAAAACTTCCGTCTTTTATGCATAATTAAAAAAAGACATTATGAATTTAAACTGTTTCCACGCTTTCTTCAATTAAACAATACAAACGACAATAAATTCAACGCACAAAAGCAAACATAACATGCACTTAACAGAGGTTCGTGTCTTGGCTACAGCGACAGCGAGAGACGTGAACAGCAATACAAACGCGCTGCTGTAGAGCAGAGCAGATAGATCAATGAGGGTTACAAACTCCATGCGCTAGAAAGAGCGCACTATACACAACAGCGAAGAGGGGAAATTGTTATGTACAACGAAGTGCGCTGATTGGTTGCAGCGAAATCAATGTATATACACAAGTGAACGGCAACTTGGGGCTGCAGCACACACACGTACACACACACACATAGACACACTCTCATGCGCATGGTATCCACTTAAATGTGGTTGAGTTGTCGCTGGGAACGCGTCTCATTTCGCACAAATCCATCATCGTCAGCAGACGTCGCTTGGTTTACATACGATTTGTAGATTGTGACAAGTCGATAAGCAAGCAAGGACAACTCGATTAATAACTAACGCAAAATAAAAAGAAAAACAGCGAATAAAAAAATAGGAAAAGCACTTGAAAAAGCAAGCAACCCTTGCAACCGCAAAGCACAAAAAAAAGGAGGGTTGGGACTTCTTTTCGTTCATAGATTATTTATGAACTATGGATGGATCCCCGTAATGCATTTGCCGCAAATTGCCGGGCGTGAATAATGCGTATTACCAATTATTGGATTACCTTTTTGGTTTTTTTTTTATCGGCTCAAGAAAAAAGAGAAATCCTTGCAATTCGTGTGTCGCATTTTTAGTTGTATTTATTTACGAGAGTTCTTCCTGGTTTCATCGATCTTGATATGTCCGCTGTCCTTTGTGCTGCGTCTCACGGGTGCATGATAGCACAGCTTGGGTCCTTCGGCAATCTCAATTTGCGTTGCATTCATGCTATTCCTCGGCGATTCAGGCGAGTAACGAGTCACAATCACGGGCCCCAAACTCTGGCGTCTCAACGAATACCGCGTCGCATTGCTCGTCGAACTGCGTCGACTTGTCCCGCTTGCCCTTGTCTTTGCCGATGATGGACGCCTCGACTTTGTCGGATCCTCCATGATGCCCACTGCACTTTGCCTTGTCTGAATCCCTTGAAACCCTTGAAACCCTTGAATCTTCTCCTTTCCCAGCAATCGTCTCTCTGCTGCCAATGTCTTCCATTGACCTATTGTCTCTCTGACGCTCTGGCGACTGCTATCGGCATACAACTTTCGTTTAGTCGGCTTTGGCTCTTCGAGTCCTGGATTTCTATGCATTCTGTTGGCTTTTCCACCAAACTCTGATGTGACACACACAATTTTTGTATTTTTCAAATTTTTTTTATATAATTTACATTACACGAAACGAAACACAAACAATCGGAAACTAAATTTTACATTCAACAATTTGATGGGATACATAGGATTTCCTTTTGCAAGAGCCTGCTTATGTTTAAAAATGGAAATTATTCAATTCAGACAATTTACTTGTTGTAGCATGATGAAAATATTCGTTAATAAGAAGAATCCAAGATTGAGTTAAAAAGGTGTCGAATTTTAAGTTTTGGGAAATGAGAGACTCTTCAGCACATGTGTAATTTTCAGCACCAGAATGTATGGAAACTTAAATTTATATCGTAATCACAAAAATAACCATTCCTTGAGAAGGAAATTAATAAATTATCGGTACCCTAAATAAATCGGTACACTAAATATAATATATTAATTATACTTTTCGCCATCTCTATGTACTATAATCTATGTATATATATCTATGCTAATTTTATAGAACTTGCAACTTGCAATTTTTGTAATCTGCTTTTTAATCTAGAATAAAACATTTTTGAATCAAGTTTTTAATCTTAAGATAATATGCTTTTAATCTTAAAATTGAAATTTAGCATAAAAGTCTTTATATAAGATTGATTCAACCTAAAAATCTTTTTTCAAGGTTGTTTTTGATATGAAAAAAATCTAAAATAATGATTTTTAAATTTATGTTTTTTTTCTCTGCCTAGACAATTAAAAAAGATTCAATATAAACTTATCTGTTCCACATATTCCATATTATATTTTATACTAATAATAAATAATAACATTAATAAATAAAAATTTTTGTAATATCAACATTGCTCTTCCACGGTTACTATATTCTATTGTTTAATAATAATATATAATCGTATTAACATTAATATACATATGTGTTAAATAAAGATTTTTGTAGTATCAGCTTTTCCACGTTTGCTATATTCTACTGTTTAATAATAATATATAATCGAATTAACATAATAATGTCTTTGCATTAAGCAAAAAGACCTTATACTTGCTATTTACTACAGCAACATCAAATAGCATCCACAAATGTGGACTGCAACTGCATGATGCTCTGCTGTGCTTAGCCGGCTTTCACACCTGCATGCAAAGAAAGTACTCAAATGCAATCCACACAATTTACCCGAGCTTGCACACAGAATTTATATGATAAAGCAAGTACAGCCATTGTGAAAATGAATAATTAAATTTATAAAGAGTCATAAGAACAACAATTTGTATATTATTTTTTCTTTGGGGGCTTCTCAGTGGAGGAGTTGAAGCGCACACGCACAGGCTGATGATAGGTAAGATTAAAGTCCTGACCGGGCTCAGAGGCTGATGAGACTCTTTTGTAAGTGTGAGGCTGTTCAGTATTCCGCATTGACATATCCACCGAGGGTTTTGAATCTGTGCTCACTCTATTAGATTTATGTTGTGGTGATCGAGGTGAGGAGGAACGAGTCGAGGAACGATTCGAGGCGGAACTCTTGCGACCTGACTTCGATTTGGAACTTCGTATCTTATATTCGACATAGCTATCGTGTCGTGTCGAAACTCCAGCTCGACGAGCGGCATCCTCGCGACGTTCGTTTGCCTTCTGCTGCCATTGCTGGGCGGTGTTCTTAAAGCTGCTTTCGCCCTTTGGTGCTGACATGCTGAAGCCGCCTCATTTGACGGAACTGCAAGCCCTTGACTCCGTTTTAATTACCCCATGTCAAATTTATAATGTTGGGAAGAAATAAAAAAGATAAAAAAACATTTATAGAACTTTGATTTAAAGTTTGACAGGAAAAACAAAGATAGATATATAAGTATCTTTCACTTATTCCCATTATTTTTTGACATTCCTCTTTAGTATCTGTGTTAATCAACACTTTATACTTTTATGGAAACTACTCAACACTGACTGTTTTATATCTAAAATATTCTTCAATTGACTTGTCAGTTTCTAAAAAGTTTTTATTGTGTGCTGATGTAATTCATATTTAAGAGTTGCTGAATAAAAATAAAATAATCTAAAAAAATCATTAAAAATTTTACTTATAAAAGATGTCAGAAGAGGATGACCTATTTAATAATTTCTTTGATGATTTCAAATTCGAAGGAACTGCTCAAGCTGAATCTTCAGTTGGATTGGAGGTAAATGACAGATGTACAATATTATTTTCTGATTTAGTGACGGACAATATTTAATGACATAATATTAATAATATAATATTAATAATAATTAGCAGGACAACTATAATATTTTAGATATAAAAATTCAAATATTGTATTAAAAGCGATATAGATTGCAATAAATTCAAAGGATTTTTGTCATAGTTTAAGCTAGAACTAGTAATCCAATTTTAATCTTAATTCACTTATTATGTATTATTATTAATTGGTTGATTGATTTTCGAATCCATAAAATAATTACGAGACTTGAATGCAAAATGAACTGCATAATTCCTCTCTCGTGAGACACATCAAGTCCACATCTCGGCCTCAAACAGAAGTAAAGTTGTTTGCAGCTAATCTAAAAGCCCTTAAGTGAAGCTGCCTAATTGCGTCTATGCTTGTGGCCGTTATGTGCATATTGGTTCTTAAAAGTTAGTGACCGTTAAGCAAAATATATGTGTAATTTGCTGGCAGTGCTGAAAATACTCTTTTCTTCAGTGTAATTTCATTGATATGCTTAAAATACTCTTTTCTTATACAGAGTCAAGAAGTAAGCTAAGTAAATTTCGTGAAGCGTGTATTGGTTCCTTATAGATAGTGACCCTTAAACGAGATATCATGCTTAAAATACTCTTTTCTCTCTTTTCTTATGCAGAACCAAGAAGAGAACTATGTTAATGACGATCTTTTCAATGTGGACATCGAACAGCTGCTTGATTTGGGACCATCAACAACCGAAAATAACAATATCTACGCAGATTATGACCTGCAATTGGAACCGATTCCAACCTTCGATAATGATGACGAAAAGCGGTTGCAGGAGGAACTAAATTCCTTAAATATGACTTTAAAAGAACTAGAATCAGAAACAGGCGCAGAGGCCGAGGCAGAGGCAGGGGCAGGGGCAGAGGCAGGGGCAGAAACAGTAGCAAGTGGGGCAAATGTGGCAACTGAGTCGCCAAAGGCAGCTGAGGCAATCGAAGTGCCAGATAAAGTGAACCCAAAAGAAGACGAAGATGATGACATCGATGCTCGACTGGAGGAGGAACTCAACTCGTTGCCCATGGTGGAACCAGAGCCGGAATCCGAGCCCGCAGTGAAGCCGCAACCGTTGCCACAGCCGTTGCCAACCCAGCCAACTCCACAAACTCCTTCAGAACTTCCATCACAGACTGCTTCACAACTTCCTTTGCAACTCCCTTCGCAACATCCTTCTCAAGTTCCTCCACAGCCTTCTCTTGTGTTGCCACCTCAGGGAGTCTTCTACAAGCTGCCTCAGGGTGTGGTGCCCGGGCAGAGGCTGCCTCTCAATGGGAACCTAGCTATGCAACTAAAGCTGCAACAGCAGGGCAAAATACCGCAGTTACCTCCTGGAGCAGTGCGTCCTTATCGATTTGTGCTCAAGAATCCCACGCAGGGAATTTCTGTGCCACGAATGCCTGGTGCACAACCCATAAGAATGGCATTGAACAAGTCCACGGTGGACATGCTGAAGGCGCAGGGCAAGTTCATAGCGATGCCGACGCAGTTGCGCTGTGCAGCTCCAACTCAACTGCAGCGACCGCAGTTGAATCAATTGAGGATGCAGCTCCCGAATCAACTGCGTCCGCTGGCAACCCGTCCCGATGCAGCCACGTTGCATGCGCCGCTTGTGGAAGATGACGAGGTGGACTTTGAGGAGATTGGCGTGGCAGACACTTATTCGTCTTATTGGCCCAGCAAACTCAAAGGCGGCTCGAAGCATCCCGATCCCGTGGTGGAGACTGCGACGCTCTCCTCCGTCGAGCTGCCTGACATCACCTACGAACTGGGGCTGCCCGACAAGATGAAGAATTCGCATCGTCTGAGCGCTCTCCAATTGGAGGCAGTGACCTATGCCTGCCAGGCGCATGAACAGATGCTGCCGAGTGGCGAACGTGCTGGCTTCTTGCTCGGCGATGGCGCAGGAGTGGGCAAAGGACGCACAATTGCGGCCATCATCTATGAGAACTATGTCAGGGGTCGAAAGCGTGCTTTGTGGATATCGGTGTCGAATGATCTGAAGTTCGATGCGGAGCGAGATCTGCTGGACATTGGCGCAAGCAAACACCTGAAGGTTGCCTCGATGAGCAAGTTCAAGTACTGCAAAATCAATTCGGGTGAGAATGAATACTTCAAGAAGGGCGTCATCTTTTGCACCTACACCGCATTGATTGGGGAATCGGCAAATGCGAATCCCAAGTACAGCACACGTCTCAGGCAGCTGACCAACTGGATGGGCGGCGACTTTGAAGGAGTGATTGTGTTCGACGAGTGTCACAAGGCCAAAAATCTGTGTCTCATGAATGCGGGCAAGTCCACAAAGACCGGAACCACGGTGCTGGAGCTTCAGCAGCTGCTCCCCATGGCGAGAGTTGTTTATGCCTCAGCCACAGGCGCCTCGGAGCCCCGGAATATGGCTTACATGGTGAGGTTGGGTCTCTGGGGTCCGGGCACCTCGTATTCGGACTTTTTCAAGTTTGTCAATACGGTAGAGAAACGCGGCATTGGCGCCATGGAAATCGTGGCCATGGACATGAAGTTGCGGGGTTCGTATATTGCCCGGCAGCTGAGCTTCAAGGATGTCACCTTTCGCATCGAGGAAGTGCCGATGTCACGGGAGTTCATTAAGCTCTACAATCACTCCGCTGAACTTTGGGCGGAAATCAATGAAAAGTTCGTCAAGGCGTGTCGTCTGATGTGCATCGAGAATCGTGTGCAGAAGATTATCACTTGTCAATTTTGGTCCGCACATCAGCGTTTCTTCAAGAATCTCTGTATTGCCTCGAAGGTTAATCAGGTGGTCAAGATGGTGAGGGAGGCGGCTCAACAAGGCAAAGCTGTCGTCATTGGCTTACAATCGACGGGAGAATCAAGGACTCTTGAGCACCTGGAAATGTATCAAGGCGAACTAACCAACTTTGTGTCCACCTCGAAGATGATTGTGCAGTCCTTTGTCGAGAAGTATTTCCCAGCACCCACCCGTGAATCCCTCTACAAGCTGCTCAGCACTGGCACCTTTGTCCCCGAGTCGCGCAATAAGTCCGCTTGGAGTGCGAAGCGAGCTCGGCTTTTACATGATTGGTCCGACGATGACATGTACGATGACAGCGATGTCGATTTGTGGAACGATGATGAAGACGAGGATCGCATGAAGTTGGGACGCAAGCGTCGTGGTCGTCCTCCCAAAGCGGATAAAGGTAAGATCACTTTACGTAAACATTGGAAAAATAGGTTGTAACAGCATGAAAGTAATATTTTTGATTCAACTAAGACCATCTCAATATTGAATTCCAAACTCTAAGTTAACTAAGAGTTATCTAGAATAACCATAGATTATCCGTTCAAGAATATATTTTAAATTCAATAATACGAATATATTAAAATGGATACGAAAATAGAAGGTCGTTTAATCAAGTTGAAAAATATTCTGCAATTTGTTTTTTTAGTTTCCAATTTATAAATTTATATTTCATATTACTGAACTGGCACTTATTCTCATAAACATTGTTAATATCTAATAACACTTCGTTTTTTAATATTACTTTTTTAAAGTCAACGATTTCTAGCCCAATCATGTAGATTTTGAAATTTTACATTAAAATAGTAAAAGAAATTAATTGCAACTTGCGTTCTGGCTTGTTTTAATATTCTTGGCTTGACGTTTTTAGTTTGCAAACAAGATTTTTATGTTTATTTGCTGCAATAATTTTGTTTTTGTGATCGAAGAATTCTTTAAATCAAGTTTTGTACCATAGTTTTTAGAAAGAAATTGTAAATTAAATATTTTAAAATTAATTGCTTCTTAGATTTCATTTTTTTTAATTTTTTCAGTTTTAAAATCTTAATGCAAGAAATTTGTTTCTAACATCGATAAGTTTTTAAATAAACTTGTTGTACTCTAATTTTAAGAATGTAAATTTAAATTAAGAATTTTAAAATATTCTTTTTAGATTTAACTCTTGAAATTTTGTTACAAGAACTTTATTCTTAAGTTGGAAAAGCTTGAGATGCAAGATTTGAATTTTAGTTTTCAGGACGTATTTTTCGTACAAGAATTTTAAAATGAAATTCTTCCTAAATTTAAATCTTGATTAAAGAATTTTGATTCAATCTTAAGATATGTATTTACTTTTCTATCCATTTTCTCCCACCTAAACTGCAATCCACGCCACTTCAGTGGAGAAGCTGACGATGCAAGAGCGCATTCTGCAGCATCTGTGCAAGAACATGAATGCACGCAGCTCATCCGACTACGAGCACGATCGTTCCCTTGCCTCCAAGATCACCCAACGCGACGTGGAACGCTGTGTCACAGTGCGAGAGCGTCTCCTGGACAAGATCGAACATCTAGGCCGCCGCATGCCACCGAACACGCTGGACAAGATCATCTCGCTGCTGGGCACCAATGTTGTGGCCGAGATGACGGGTCGTCGGGGGCGTGTCATTCAAACGGATGAGAACACCTACAAGTATGAGCAGCGAGGCGAGGCGGAGACCACAATGGATCTGGTCAACTATATGGAGAAGCAGCGCTTCATGGAGGACTCCAAGCATGTGGCCATCATCTCGGAGGCAGCCTCAAGTGGCATCTCGCTGCAAAGCGATCGTCGGCTTGCCATCCAGCGACGTCGCCTGCACATCACTCTAGAGTTGCCGTGGAGCGCGGATCGCGCTATACAACAATTTGGACGCACTCATCGCTCGAATCAATCCAATGCACCGGAGTATGTGTTCCTCATCTCGGATCTGGGTGGAGAGAATAGATTTGCTGCCACGGTGGCCAAGCGACTGGAGAGTTTGGGTGCCTTAACCCAAGGCGATCGTCGTGCCACCGACGCCCGGGATCTGTCCAAGTTTAACATTGATAACAACATTGGACGCAAAGCGTTGGAGAGTGTGCTGCAGCAGATCGCAGGCGAGAAGCCGCTGGAGACTGTCCATGTGCCGAAGAACTACAAAGGTGACTTCAGCTTCGATTGCTGTGTGGCATTGTCGGGTGTGGGCTTACTCAGTGTGACGGAGGGACCGAAGGGCGAACAGGTGTTTGTCATCGAGAAGGAGAGCAGCAACATTCCCAAGTTCCTCAATCGCATCCTCGGCTGTCGCGTCGAAGTGCAGAATGCGCTCTTCAAGTTCTTCCTGAACAAAATGTACTCTCTGATCCTGCAGATGAAGCGATCGGGACACTTTGACTTGGGCATCCTCGACTTGGATGCGCATGGCGCAATTGTGACGGTGGTGAAGCAGATACGCTTCACTAGACCACATGCCACGGGCACAGCGGCCACTGAGTTGCACACAATGCAGGTGGTGCGTGGCATGTCCTTTGAACAAGCGGTGGCCAAGTGAGTAAAAGTCGATTTTATTCCTTAATTCGATCCGATTACTTTTCACGAAAGTAAAGATAAGTTAATCAGCTGTGTCAGAGTTAAAATGTAATAGGCACAAAGAAGTATTGATAAGACATGAAGCATAATGAGGCAAATCATTATAAAAATTTCCATCTGTCTGTATTTCTGTGTGTCCAGTGATATAAAAACCTAGATCTCTGCAATTATTAAACATAGAAATACTAAACTTTCCCACGTACTTCTATAGATCGATATTATAATTCTAAAATTAAAAAAAAATAGTTTTTTCTTAATTTTATTTCTTCTTAATTGCCTTTAAACTGATTTAACATTTTAGCTTTAACACTTTTAAATATTGATGCATAACATGTCATGAAAGATATACTAAAATGTATCTAAACTGTCTATGCTACTCAGGATTTAGAACTAATTCTGAAATGACTTAATGATATTATCAGTTATTGGATATTTGAATCTTATAATATTGATCCTTAAAAAATGTAGCCTTATTTCATTCTGAAGAAGTTATAATTGTAGAATTAAAAAAAAGAAGAAAGATATAAATAAAGATAAATTTTCTTTCCTTTTGTCTACAATTCTACAATAGCAACTAAAATGAGCTAGAATTATTATTATGTGTTGAAAATTAAAACCTTTTATAATATTGATCTTTAAAATTTCAATAAGAATTACAAATTTGAAAGTTACAAATGCAAGTTAATGTTGAACTCCAAAGTAAAATCGTCAAATCTATAAGTGTTTAATTATTTACCCAATTATATATTTAATTTCTCTCGTTGCAGGTTCAACAAGGAAGCACGCCACGAACACGAAGGTTTCTACATCTTTAAGCAGGAGCGCAACAACAACAACTGTGCCATTCTCTGCCTGGACACGCAGTCCGATGCCAGCGAATCGATCAGCGACCCGACCAAGATCAACTTCAAGATCTACAGGCCCAACACAGGTCCCCAAGTGCGCACTGAAACCCTTGATTCGGTGACCAATCGTTATGTCAAAGCCCAACCGGAGGCAGTGAAGCAATTCTGGGATCTGCAGTTCAATCAATGCTTGCGCATGTGTTCGCACATTTATTGGAATCGTCGCTGTCCATTTGGCAACAAGTGTGCTGTGGGCATCAGAATGCGTATTTATCACGTGCTCTCGGGTCTCATGCTGCCCATCTGGGATCGCATTGCGTTGATCATCGAGAAGAATGGCCGAAAGATTCAAATGGTGCGTGTAAAGACTGTGGACAATCGCAAGATTGTGGGCACTGTGGTGCCCGAGGGTGTCTATCAACAGCTAGTGGCGGATCTATCCGAGGACTCGATTGTGGAGAGCAAGGACTTTAGTCCGAACAAGGAATAAACGTAGGATGAGGGATGTCAGATTAATAATTTTGTATTTTTCGAACCATGTCAAAAACTTGAGAAACTTTCTGATTCTTATCAATTTCATATCTAAGCAATTTTTGTAGATGCAACTCAATAAATACGTTTGTGAATTATGGTAGACATCAAGTAACACTTTCAAAAAAATATTGCTTTACGTTCATTTCTTTCTGGCATTGTGGGTTATATTTTAAAAAAGCCTTGGGTTGTTATGTATTACCCTTGTTGTGGACCATTCTGATGTTATGAATCACTTTTAGACTTTTTTATACCCGCACCGATAGGGTAAAAGGATAACTTTGTACCTGTAAGATTGTAAAAAAAACTTGTTTTGTATGCGAAAAAACGCCAAGCTATGAAGGATCTTAGTTGCTTTGGCTAACAAATTTATCAATATACTAAATAGTCTTTGGTATATGTTTAGTACTTTGCAGTACAATAATATAGTATATTTTAAAATTAATACTGTACTGTGTCAATCATATTCAGAAAGGGTAGCGAGTATCTCATTACTTAATCTAAAGCTTGCTTACTTGTTTAATGTTCAACATATAGATTAACTTTTTCCAGTTCATATTACTAAATAATATTGCCATGAAAGGGACAATAAATGTAACCATAGTTGACTCAAGGGACATGAAATGGGCTTTAAATTTTTATTCCCGAAAATATCAAAGCTACATTCTATGCAAAGATTTTAACAGTATATCTTTACATTGAAATCGTTTCCATAAGACATAAACTCCCTCATAATGTGTAAGAAAACAACATATTATGTTCGCCTCTTAATACTTTTTATTTTTTACTTTTTCATATAGATTTTTTTTGTAAGTTTTTTTCTGTGTATAGTTTTTGCATTGAAAATATTGAAAAACGCACAAGGATATACGAAACTTAAACGTAGATTATAATTTAATTGCTTTTGTTGTTTGCTTGTTTGCTTGGTTTGCCAAATAAGTAGTACACATGTAAATAGTAATTTATATAGTTCCTAAACATAGTTTAGCTGCTGCATAGTGCTTTAACAACTTTTCAGATACATTAAGAATATTCTCTGATCATTTAAGTATTTTATATTTTCTCATTTTTTTTTTTTTTTTTTGTAGTTTTGTAGTTTTCCTTCTCTGAATTTATCCTATTAATATAATAGACATAAAACTGAATTAATTAGAGCTTAATAGAGCTCGCTTCTCCGTATATAAATTGCATTTCGCATTTGCGTTGTATAAAAATAGAAACTCTGATTTCCTCAATTCTCAAATCTCAACTTTTGTTCCGCTCTGGCAGAAAGCCAGATTCCGATTGGCTTTAGCTTTAGTTTCAGCTCTTTATGCCTTGTTCTCGATATGCTCTCTCTTTCTTTTTCTCAATCTTCCTTTCTCTTTTCTCTGTTTTATTTGTTTGCCCCTGTTTTGGGTCTTTAATAGGCACTTGTCGTGTTTTTCAAACCGAAAAGTGGACACAATTAAATCGCACAAACAAAAATCTCGAATCCAAATTTGATTCTTTGTATATAAATTGTATTTCTAGTAACTGGAGCTGTGTCATGGGTCTCACACTAAACTGTGGCTGTAAGTACATAACTTAATGCATGTCATGCATGTGTGCCATCTGCACCTAAGGTTGAGCTTACTCTGGTGCACTTAATTTTAAACGCGTCTCTCAGTTGATTAAAAACAAACGAAAAAAACACACGCAAACTAAATTCCTAAGACAAATACCAAACGAATTAATCAATTGAATCAAATAACTATTTAAGTATAGCTTAAGTGATAACGTTGCGTTCGCATAAAAAACTAAGTGCCTCCGTTTATGTTTTTCTTAAAAAAGAAGACAATCAAAAAACGCTTTGAATGATTGCTTCAAAAAAACGCACGCAAATCGCGTGCAAAACGCGCTGCGCTGGCGGACATCGCCTAGACTGGCTTTAGATCCGCTTTAGAATCTGTATCTGTATCTGGATCTGGATGTGGATCCACTTAACGTACGCGTTACTATTGTAAATTATTTCTGTTGCCTACTTAAAAACGTGCAAAATGCGTCGCTCAAATTGGAGGCGGACCGCGAATGTAGCGCAGCTGAGGCGTAAAACTCATCGACAGATTGTTGAGATTGTCACAGCAGTTGGGCTGCATCATGCACGCCGCACAGAAGAACGTAAACAGGGCCAATTGCATCGGCACCGCAGCACGCGCAATGCGCCAAGCCCAACCACGTCGCTTCGCCTTGGAGTTGGTGTCATCTTCATCTTCGCTGTTGTCTAGGAGAGCTGCTTCATTGGCCGGATCCTCGGGATCATCGCCACCACCGGCAGCCACAATACGTTGCAGTTGCTCCACCACTTGCTGCTCTTGCTCCTGCTGCAGTTGCTTCTGTTGCAACTCCAATTTCTCAGCAGCTTGACGCGCTTTGCGTGCATTGCGGCGCTTGGGCGACGATTGCTGTGGCGCTTGCTGTGGCTTCAACGTTTGCTGCTTCACATGACCATTGGCCAGCTGTTGCTCCACTTGTTGCTGCTTCTGTTGCTGCTCCTGCTGCTTCTGTTGATGCGAGGCAGCGGTGCGCACAATCAAGTCACGACAAGTGTTTTGCAGTTGCTTCAACTCCGCCTCGGCGCTCTCCATGCGTGCGGCAATCGAGCGCATGGCCGCGCTGCCAGGTGCCAAAGCCAACTCCAGCTGCTTGGCCAGACGACGCAGTACACCCAAGCGACGTTCACGCTCGGACAATCCACCATCGGAGGTGGCACCGCCATCGGAGATGCCTGAATCGGAGAGCGAGCCATTCGAAGCGGTGAACTTGGCAATGTGATAGATGTGATTGGGATCGAGATGCTGTTGCACAGCGAGCAGTTGCTCTTGGCTAACGTTGACCTTCTCGGACAACAGTTTGGCCACCAGTTTCACATTCTGTGCCAGCTCCACTGGTGTGGCTTGTCCCTTGTCCAGCGCACCCTCGAGGCCTTTGAGTGTGCCGCGATCTTGGCCCAAAGCGAGTTGGAATTCGCTTAAACCGCACTCGAGTTGACGCCAGGCAATCAGCGAATTGGTGAGCATCTCCAGCTGTGAGTTGATTCTGTAAAGAAGTTGTGATTAGTAAAGGATTCGATGGTTATTTAAGTCGAAACTTACCTGGCATCTGCCTCATCCCAAGCGCTATACATGTCGCTAACCTCATCCTTGAGATGCTTGTGGAACTCCTGCTCAGCGCTGAGCAAACTATTCACATCCCAGTTGCTGCTGGTGCCTGTGGAAGCCTCCACCACCTGGTTGCCATTGCTGTCGGTCACTGTGATTGCCACCGTTGAGTTGGCATTGCCATTTTCCAGCTGCTGTTGCTCGAGTTGCTGTTGCTTTAGTTCCAGTTGCTGTTGCTTTTCTAGTTGCTGAAGTTGTTCGGACTCCTGTTGCTGCTGCTGTTGCTGCTCCTGTTGCAAGCGACGCTCCTGACGTGTCAGCCAACTGTGCACCGAGGCATTCAGGCGCAACATGTTGGTGCGATAGCTGCCCAGCTGTGTTTGCTCTTGCTGTAAGTTTGATTAAATTGTAATTTCTGTTTAACTTAGTTGTTTAATTAGTGCCTTACCTTCAGCGCCTCGACGGCTATTTGAATGGCCGGCTCCGTGTCGAGGAGCTCGGGTGTGGCGTTATCGCCGAGACGTCTCAGAGTGTGCTTCAGTGCGCTCATCTCCTGCTGCAGCTTGCGTGCTCCAGCTGCATTCTCGCTCCAGTTAAGCAAATCCTCCCAGGCAGCCAACAGATCTGCAAAAGTACATCAAAAAGTGCAACGAGTTAATAATTTGCAGTGAAAGCCAAACAGTTGCTTCTTAATTGATTTCAGTTTGTGGAGCGAAGTTTGCGAGTTTTTTGGGATTTGCGATTTGCGATTCGCGCTTTGCCAGCCCTTTGGGGTAATAAATACCTTTCGCTTTTCTCCTGCCGCCGAAAAGTGAAACTTTTATTTGTTTACCAAGCCGAAAAAAAACAAAACGAAAAAAGAAGCAACTACAAAATGTGCAGCAAAACAAACAGCAACAACTTTTTCACTAAACGCTTGAGCGCAGCTTCAGGCAAGGCAAAGCAAAGGTTTCTGATTGTCTGTGTGTGACTGACTAAGTGTGTGTGTGATGTGTATTTGTGTGTGTTTGAGTGTGTAATTGTGTGTGCTGGTAATGTGAGACTGAGTGAGTGCGTGGGGAGCAGCGAGTTTTCAATTGTAACAAAAATGCAGTTTTAATGGAGCCACAGACGACGCCCAACTGCAGCAAGAATCTGTAATACCCTGTAAACTACAAGTGAGGACAACAGACTGTGATGAAAATGTGATTTAGAAGAGATTTTATGTCAATTTAGCTTAAGAAATATTGACTGGTTAGTGTTGGAAATAGGTGAATTTATATATGAAGCAAAAATCAATATTTCACATTCTATCAATGAATTCTTTAGTTTCTAGCCTTGCATTGTTATTCAAATCTTGTATGTATGTGTCATAAAAGTTAATAATCAAATAATAATTTAATAAATTGCTCAAAACGACAATAATCTTTATGCTTACAAAATTTGTTTCATGATCTTACGCTTTCATTGAGAATTTTTGTTAAAGATTACTATTAGAAACTCGATCAACTAAGAAGAACATCCATTTGATGTTCTCAAGTTCTATTTATTATACTGTGCTTTTAAGATTGTTTTCATTCTCTTTCAATTTTATTGAGCATTTTAGTTAAAGAAATTCACATGACTAAAAAGTAGATAAACTTGAATTAAAGTTTTGTTTAATTTATATACATAACTTGTGATTTTAAGATTGTTTTCATTCTCTTTCGATTTCATTTGGCTATTTTTGTTTAAGAAATTCTCACGATCAAAATGAACTATCTCTCTAATAGCACACATAAGTTTTCTTGAGTAACCGCATCTCTCAATATTTTAGTTTAAAGTCATAAATCATTCAAGTTTTTCTCATTTTGCTCATTCTGTTAAATAATTGCCCACGTTGCCAATCGATTTAGTATGTTTTGAGTGATTATTTGCTGCATCAAAAATTAGTAGAAAAACAAGTTACTAATGAAAACAATTAGCATATTTAACTATGAGTGAATTAATGATGTTTAGTAGTAGAAAAACAAAAATACTTTGAAGATTCGATGATTTCAAATTGGTTAAGAACAACAGCAACTTGATAATAACTTTTTAGTTATAACTTGATTATAACTTTGATTATAAAATGTTCAATTTCTAGATTTTGCACTCTTTTGCTCAATTTAAAGATTTTTCCATACTTGAAACAAGATTACAATCTTGAATTAAGATTGTTTCATCGCATTTCGTTCATTCGCATTTGGTATCAAGTATATCAAATCTGGATTTAATCTAGAAAGTTTGATCTTGATTTCAGATTTTGCACTTTTGGTTCAATATTAAGATTTTTGCATTTTTGCAACAAGATCATAATCTTCAATTTGAATATTAGGTAATCTACATTTTGAGTAGAATTTCGATCATGACTTCAGCATAAAACTTCTTGGTTCAATTGTGATATCAAATTATCTTGATTTGAGATTTCATTCTTGATTTTAGAACGTTTTTTTCTTTCTTTTCTTTTTTTTTTAATAATTTAGTTTAAATAACTTTCAACTCAGTTCAACTGCATTTTACAGGGTAAGTTTTAGTGACAGTTTTTGAGTTACTTTCAATCACGTCTTTGACATTGCAAAACATAAATAATGTGGGCACTTCTTAAACTTGATCAGAGCACATCAACAATGGGCGAACTGGCTGCATTCTGTGTGTGGCAGGCCAGGAAATGATTAAGCATACTACGAGGGGAGATTAAGCACTTACTTGTAGTATAAAATGTTTACTATAAATTCACTTTGCAACTGACACAACAAATTAACTGCCAGCAAATTACTTTCACCCACAAAATAATGAATTGCAATTGACAACGCACTTTAATCAGTTCGTTCGCAAGCTACACGCACTTTGAAAGAGTTTCCACTGAGGAGGATTTGTGGCTAAAGAGCGTCTAAAGAGACCGAACGTGTTGGCTGGCAAAGCGTAACTGGTTGACTGAACTTGTGGCTGTGGCCAAGTTGCAGCCAAGCCCGCAATCGCAGTCGGAATCGCAACCGCAACGGCAACAGCAACTCGAGCGCAACAAAACGATCGAGCAACAAACTAAATTGAGCTCAGAGAGCGAGCGAGAGGGAGAGGGAGAAATACTATAAAGAGTGGGAGGGGAAACAGGTAATTGACTCGAATCTGCGAACGAGATTCGTTCGTATGTGGCATTAGATGATAGCCACTTGCCACTTGCCACATGCCACTTGCAACGCATTCAGACTACGCACTTTTTCTTCAACCTGTAATCTTCACAGATTGCACAACTCGTGGTCAGGTTTTTGGGGTGGAAGCAGAGATCTCCTCAGAGAGGCAGGAAGACATTATCAGGCAACGACCCGACGACCACTTAAACTGATATACAGGGGCGTCAACTGGGAAAGAGATTCCCCCCAATCGACTCCCCGTATAATAATCTTCGCTCAGCTTAAGCTTTAGACTTAATGACTTTGGGGCGGCGGCAGCGATTGTGCATAAAATTGATTAGCCATTAGCAGCAAATGAAAATGGAAATGGAAATGGGAAAATGCAAGATGCAAAATGGTAATGCGAAAAATTGCCACGACTTTCACTTTAATCAGAAATTAATTGCCAATTGCTGCACTTATTTAACAAATTGCGATTCTAAGAGTGAAATCTCTTCCTGGCTACTGACTGTCACTTTAACTTTTAACTTGGCCAAGTCATTGTCAGTGAAATTGTTAAAATATTTGCATTTCGTCACGCAGTAAATAGCAAAAAAAAAAAAAAAAATTCAAGAGAGGGAGAAAAAATCAAAATATGCAAATGCAACCGCAAAACAATAAAATGCAATTGCAGCCAGAAAACAGAAAACAGAAAACAGAAAAACAAATAAACCAAGGGCGTTGACTTTGTCTGAGTGTGTGGATGAATGCTTCTTTTTGTTTGTATTTACACACTCAAAACTTGGCAAAAAATATATTCGAAAATTGTAAATCATTTCGCGTGGGAGTTCAAAATCCAAATACCTCAAATACTTCCCTCCTAACTCCCCCCTAAATTTGCCAACAAATCAACAGAGAACAATTTTGTAGTAGAAACAATCTCTCTTTCAATTTATATCTCTCTCTGACTGTGTTTCTATCTCTTTTGATTCATAGCAGCTGTTTGGTGCACTCGAAATACAGCTGTTTAAATTCTTTTGAATGCAGTACAATCACCTTAGGGTTTTCTTATTCAGCTTTTAAAGCTTACGTGACTTCTGAGTTCGAATAACAGACCTCTTTACACTTGTCTAGTATTATATTAATATTTATTATCTACATTCGAAAACGAACTTTGCAACTATTTGTCAATCGAAATGATTATTAGTATAGTCTTAGCTTCTGAGTCATTTAAATAATCTTTAGTTCTAAAGGTGTTACACTCAGTTAAATTACTATAATATATTTCATTCTAAACTTTCAAGTTTTGAAATTGTATAAGGTTCTAGCTGGAATATTTTTCTGTTGCAAAGCATTTTAAAAAGTTGTTTTCTTACGGAAGTAAACCTTCTTATATATAATACATATGAGCCTGCCACAGAAATCGCTAGCGGAATGAAAGCAGATTGAAAGCGGAATCATTTCGCTTAAATTTTGTGCGTGGAGCGATTTCTGTGGCACCTCTAATATTCTATATTTTATATACATTCGAAATATAGAATTGAAATAACAATACTGTTTATTTAAATTTAGATTGTAAGCACGCTTTACTTCATTACTACTTTTGCCTATGCCAACTAAAGTTAACTTGAACATTTTCTTGCCCACGGAAACAGTCTTGTAAATGGCTTAAGTAACCTATTTGATGGGTTCGTCCTCCACTCGTCCTGCGTGACAAGAAGCCATAAACGTAATGGGATTGCGACATAAAAGGGAGCGCCGCAAGGAAGGCGGTGCCAATTGGCGACCAGGCACGATAACGAATCGAGACACCTCTTTTCCCTATTTTTTACTCGCTTAAAACAAACAAACTAAATTGTAAACGAAACCGAATAAACATATGTTTTAGTCGCTAACAGAGAGAGAGAGAGGATGAGGTAATCAGCAATGCTGCTAAAACGAGAAGTGAACAATGTGTAAAGTCAACAAGCGAGCGATTAAAATAGGCGACTTAAATATTTGCCCACGAAATAAGCCTGAATAATTATGTGTGACATCAACCGAAAAAATTATATACAATTAGCAAAAATTATACACAAAGTAAACAAACAACTTTTTGGTGATATGTTTAAGAAATGCTGCTGATTAGTCAGAGGAAATTGCCGCAAGCAATTCGAGATATTTCGCCTCTCGTTTTATGCTTGAATGCAATGACCCCTCAGGCAGATGGGGCGTATACGCGACCTGCAGTCAGACAGACAAATGTAATAATAGCAATTGCCTTTTAAGCTCATTTCGAAGGTGTGTTCGAGAGCAACCACAAGATTGTAACTCAACACAACACACTTAAGATTGTGGCTCCATTTCAAATGCGAATTGATTTCAATTTTTCAATGATTTAACATTTCCAGCGAATTGAAGGTCAACCACAAACGAGGGCAAAGCCAAAGGCAACAAAAACAACAACAGATGACAACAGAAAAAAAGTTTCATTTATAATTAATGTAGAGAATGAATGACGCCACACAATTTGTATAACAGCATAAGGTTTTGCCTTAGAACTGTTTTTGTTGTGTGATCCACGATGAACCGGGTTCCGGTTTTCCTCACTCGGCCATAAAACTTCAAAAGCGGAACGCTTCTACAATTGACCATAAAAGCACAGTCCCCATGTACCGTTAATGAGAGTTGGCAAGCTAAGCGTGAATGCAACTCTACTCAACTCAACTCACACTCGCAGATTGATGGCTATAAAGCAAATGGCCATAATGCAACAACGCCCTGCACATGCAACTCCATTGCATGCCACAACATTCCACACTTCTCCAGCTAGTGCAACAATGCTTAATTAGCAATGCAGCGGGAAGCGGCAACTTTGCAGCTAAAGTTGCAAGAATCAGGCCAACCCAATGGGGCAACAAGTGGCAGCCAAACTCGGCCAAGCTGTCTATCGCAACGAAATGTGGCACAAATGCGCAACCAACAAATAACTGAACTGAAGATTCATCATCATGAATGCTAACATATAATGAATGATTCGCAAATAAATTGTGAATACCTGTCGAAATACCTGAAACTTTAATTGAGTGTTTCTCTTTTACAAAAGTTTCTCCAGCTGAAGATTACATCTATTTTACTGCCTTTAATTAAAACATAAAATCTTTATAATAGGTACCCAAGTGCCTTATCTTTTTTAATGCCTTCACGAGCTGTAAAATTATATTTATTTCTCTTTTATACAATATCTTTTACAGCAAATGGAGATGCTACTTTAAGACTTTTACTTCAACTATCTGAATTTAGTTTTGTGTTTTAAGAACTTACTATAAATTTCCAAATATTTTAAGCTTCAATCGCATCTTTCTTCCAAGTGTTTCTCTCATTTCTTTTTATATGAAGATTACATCATAATTTGTCTGTTTAGATCATTGTGCAATCTTTTTCATATTGTAGAAAGACTTTTATGATATCATTGCTATAGGGGAGAGTACTTTGGGAGGTACTTTGACTTAAGTGCCTCTTAAGAGTGCTGAAGTCTTTCTTTTATGCATTTTCAAATGAGGCTTATGGAGATAGAAACATAAAGAAGTTTTAAGTAGCTTGGAATGTGGAAATGTTTAATATCTGAGTGAACTCTTATCTTCTCTATTTTTTTTCTTATGTACAATCCCTTTATATGTGAAATTTCTTTTAATCCATTTGGGATTCAAAAGAATTTTGATATTGTTAATGCCTCAGTATTGATTTCATTTCAACTAATCCCTTTTTATCGTTTAAATGTTTATAATATGCATTTACATTTAGAATTTTCTAGTTCGGTTTATTACCAAAGAAAATTCCCAAAATTCTTCAGTTACCTTATTCGTTTTGATCGCCCTAGTGAACGATGAATAATGCATTAGATATCCCTTTCTACTTCTCGATTTCAACTCCCAACTAAAATATCTCATTTCGAATGTATTTCACTTTCGTCAGCTTTAAGTGTCCAATTAGCTTTTTCATCTTATCTCTTGTGTACGATCTTCTTCTCCGTCTTTCTCTGCATCTTCCACTCGTTGTCTGTGTCTGCACCTTGTATACAACATCATTTACACCTGTACCCAATTTAAGCGATAAGTTCCCCCCTTTGGGCACGTCTGTTTGCTCTAGCATAAGCCCATCTCTATGCATATAACGGTATCGCCTTGTGTATTGTGTGCGTATACAGTACTTATTTACCTTGCTCTGATGAGGAACGCGAAGTGGAGGCCGAAGAGCTGGCGGAGAGCATGCCAGAGATGTCCGTTTGAATCGCGACACTAACTTTGCCCATTGTGACACGCGAGCTTTTGCTGTTGCTATCTCGCTTACACTTGACACTCCTGAGCAACCCTTGGGGTGACCCACTTAAGCGTGTTGCTTTGCCAGCTGCTCGCTTGCTGTTGCCTTATGCTTGCGCCAGGCGGCGCCACTTGAACACAATTTTCGTAATCAATTTGCGTATTTAAACATTTCAATTTGTTTACTTTGAACATACACACAAGCACGTACACAAATATGCAGAGAGAAGTTTCTTTTAGAGATTGATTTACACGCAGCTCGATGACCTCGAAATGTTGGGAAACTCTAGAGTAAACAATAAGAAAAACCCAACAAGCGTTTCCACTGCACCGACTCTTATAATGCACTCTTATACACGATATAAAAAAAACACGCGACTTGTTTTATGAATGGCAAATGTCTCGATGTTTCGACGAGATTTGTTGAGCTTATTGAGATTTTTTTTAGTTGCTGTTGCTATCACAGTTAATGGAACATGTGTTTTAATGGGAAAAGGAGATTCGATGAAAAATTAGTGTGAGTTCTTAAAGCTCGCGGAAGCACATTGAATAACAGTTAAAAGCATCGACGACGACGACGACAAAGACGACGGCGACGGAAGCAGAACCGCTTGGAACGCACGCTAAAAAATGAACTGAGACGTCAACGACGCCTCGCTCTGCGTCTCGTCGGCCGTTTCAATTGTTTTTGGCGCAGCAGCTTTCAGGTAGAGAGAGCACAGAGAGCGCACGAAAAAAAAGAGAGTGTCAGTGTGTAAGGGAGAGTGGTAGCATTAACTTTTGAACTTGGCTTCACACTCAATGCCATACCGATACATGAGTCGGTGTGTGCGTGTGTGCGTGTGTGTGTGTGTGAGTTTCGGCTTGCTCATTAGTTTGGGCAGCTCAGCAACAACAAACGACGGCGTGGCTAGAGAACTGCGAAAACAACAAAAACATAAGCAGCGCCTGCGTCAACATTTCAAAGTGGCGACGGCGACAACGACGTCATTTTCAAAAGCAGATTATGGCGATAACAGCAACGGCAACAACAATACCATATGACCAACAAACACACAAACAAAACACATACAAACTTTAAGCTACAGTTGGAGAGGCACAAGTGAGGCTTTTCACTTAGCGACATCTAGCGGCGCTTGTTAGCACTGCGACAACCTCAAGCGCATGCCAAAGCTAATTAATTATTCCATTCAACAGTTTTATGAGATTCTTGGCATTTCTTCAATGTACATTTCAATAAATTTTCACTCAGCATCATCATAATATTTCCGCTTTTCGCTATATCAAAAAATGACGTCAGCTGTTAAAATAATTTGCTCTTGTAGGGGTCAAAGCAGTTGTTTCCTCTAATGCCCACATATAATCCATAATATTAAGTAAATTTATCACTTTCCTAGTATTCTTGAATGTTTCATATAAATTCTCGTTTACGTACATATTTTTTTTTATGATTACAGTTTTAATTGCTTTGCTTAGCAAAGTCACAATTGCTTGCAAACTGTGAAGATTCCAAAACTGCCTCATTCAAACTGTGATTTATACTAAATTTGATTAAATCAAATTAGATTATTAAAATTCAGATTTGAGTATAAATATGTGACCCAAAATGTCTCATTTTAGAATGATTAGTGCAGATGACGATTACAAAGTGTATTATAGCAAAAAAAAAATAACTAAACTAATAAATGAAAAGTCTAAATTAATTTTTGGTTAAACATTTGACAAAAACACAAGCATACTAATATTAACAGATTACGAGTAGTTAAACGAAACAATAACACCAAATTAATACGTATTTAAATATAATATTCATATACAATATAGAAGATAATAAATACATAATCAAAAACTATAGAACAATTTGAAATGCTTTTGGTGTATTTTCTTGATATAAAAACGATAATTTTTATTGGCCAAAAAAAGAAATAAATGCGCAAAATAAATAATATTTTCTTTTGTAGTTTTTAAAATTTATAATAGTATTAAACAAATGCAAAAAAATTAGCAAATAGAAATTCGATGCAAAATGCGTTTTGTCAAATGCAAAAACAAAAATTTTTCCAAATTATAATCATATACAAAATAATAATACAGAATCGTACAAAATAATACATGTTTAATGAGCTTTAAAAGCTGCTGCATTAAAAGCTTTCTTCTTCGCTGGGCAAAATTAAGGCAAAGCTCTCCCTGTCTTTTTACTGTTTAGCAGTTTGAGAGCCATTGCTCTTTTAGAGCAATCCTCGAAAACCGCCAAACAAACGCTCGAGTCGCCCCAATGGCCGATTAACGAGCGCATAGAGCGACCTCAGCGTGCCGGCCAGAAACCTATAGAGAGCAAAATGCTCCAGCAGATTGCTCACATCCAACACAAACTCGATGACACGCGCCACAAAACGTGTGATAGGCGCACACTTGCACTCGACCGTAGGTTGCAAAGCGGTTGTTGCTGTTGTTGTGGATGTGGCAGCAGCAGCAGCACTAGCCGATGCGGATGCGGAAGTGCCAGACATGCGCACAAGCAGCCGGCAGCTTCTTGGCAAGGACTCACCTTTTGTCTGGCCGGCGCAGTGCGTTGACAGCACCGTCCCAGGCGGACCTCTCAGCACGGCCTCCAGGCACCGAATGTTGTCCCGGCAAGTGTTGATAATCTCGTGCTGAAAAGGGGCAAGAGATTGCATTATTAATGTGTATTTAAAAAGTGAAATTTATACTATGACTGCTTTAACTACAGTTTAATAGACAACAAATGCTCTCTATCATTATAATATTCAAGATCTGTCTTTCATCTTATTGATCTTCTACAAATTTTAATTATATCCCTTACTATTGATATGAACCCTTTGTAAATCGTAGTTATTATAAAGGACAACTAATTTTTTTATTCTTTAAATGTTCATATTTTTATATTTTATAATTTTGATACCTTACTATTGATTAAATCCCTTGCTATTTTTTACTATTTTAGCTTTAATATAACTTAAGGTTACTAAGGCTTAAGTTTGTGCTCTACAAACTTACTTTTTCTTCAATTTTCTATGCATTTTATATAAATTTGTTAGTCTCTTAAGAAATTGTTCACTACCTCTCTAACGTTCAACATAATTTACGAGTTAACGATTGATTATGTATAGTATTTATCTTAACAAGTTCTGGCTGCTGGGGCATTCGACTCTCTTTTTTGTAATCTCTTATAAGAACATCTCTAAATTTTCTGTGAATTTAATATAAATAAGAAACTTGGAAATAACTTATTTACCTCTTAATACAATTAACAATCTAATGTTTAATTTTGTATCTTTTTTATCTCAACTCATTCCCTACAATTGGAATAATGAACTAATTGTTTCCTTAGTTACTCTAATGAATTCACATTTGCTTACACAAAAAATGCATTAAGCTAACTAACATTTCATTCTTTGCTATCACATTTTATCTACCAATCATTCAAGTATCATTTTTGTTTATCTCTTTGTCACCTCTCTTGAACACACTTGCTCGACACTTACATAATCCTCAGGTCGCAGCAGATGACAGCGTATCTTGAGAGCACGCGTATCCTCGAGTCTGTCGCGACTCTGCTGGAGCAGAGAGCGCATCTCCTGCTCACCATCCTCGGAGTCATCGCCACTCGATGACGACGTGGCTGGGATGAGCTTGATGCACTTCTCCAAGTTACGGGACGAACGTCTTCGCTCATCGGCGGTGACAGTGCGACGACGACGCGTCGAAGTGTCGCTCTCGGAGGTGCGACGGAGGAGTGACTGGGCTGAGTGACTCATGCCAGCGCCGAACTCCAGTTTGCGGCCCACAGACTCGGTGCGGACGGGCGGACGGGTTGCGGGCGGATTCTTGGGTGTCATCAGCGCTGTGGCCGAGGAGGAAAGATTCGCAGTGGTCACCTGCTGTTGTTGCTGCTGCTCCGTCTGTGAGTTGATGGCCTCAGCCATGTCTGTGAAAAGGAAATATTGTTAATGAATAGAAAGAACTAAGAAATAATATATACTCAGACGTTACCTTGACACGATTTGCGACGCACTTCGAGCGTCTTGCGACGACGTTCCGATTGCAGTTCGAGGGCGCGTTGACGACGAGCGTGATCAACGCTGCTGCTGATTGTCTCCTGGTTGATGTGCAGCGCCTTCAGCTCGTGCTGCTGCAGTGAATCCATTCGCGGTGGCGAAAACGAATCCAAATTGTTGGCTGCCGACAGCGAACTGCAGCAATCCGACTGCGAATCAATGAAATTGCTGCAACCCAAAAAACAGAAACACCCAAAACATTTACTATATGATTTATGAACTAAGCTATAAATATCCAAAGATCACTCTTCAAGGTTGCGAGAGACCAAGAGCAAGAGCAAGAGATCTTTACTCACCGATAGTCATCGCCAAATTCCCAAGAGACGACGCGCTGCATCCGAATCAAAGCCCTCCGAATAGTTCTCCGAATTGTATTTCTCTTGATAATCATCCCAGGCGGTCTCCGAGATGCTACTATGATGATCCTCAGTGCTCAGTTCTGTGCCAAAATGAAACAAAAATAATTATGATTAATTATTTTGATTGATGCCAAAAGCATTTATGGGGATTTATTCTTATAGAGAGAGGAAGAGGTGCAATCGTGGTACCTTTTGGCCTGGGTACGGGCGTGCGTGCTTGTGAGAGAAGAAGTCACAATATATACAAAAAGTATTACAACATATAATTTATAAAGATTAGCAGAGAAGACACAATATAAAGAAAGTAGACGACATATAAATTTGTTGAAGATTGTGAGAGCAGTCACAATGTACAAAAAGTATTACGACATTTAGTAGTTCACTATAAGGAAACACTTTTGAAACGATTATAATTATGTGGATAAGAAAAATCTTATTATATTTAAAAGATATCAGATCGAGATTAGTTTAAATAAGGAAATAAATATTAACAGAGATTATTTCTTCCTTTACATTATAAATGGACTATTTTTGATCAAATATGAATAATATATTTGTATATTTCTGTTCACTTTTAATTATGAGAGGAATTTTATTGTATATAATAGAAATTATATCGAGTTCGGTAGGGATTAAGGATCTTAAGGAAGAATTTCGGTTAATATTCCTTTCCTAAGAAAAGATTTTTCTTATAACGAACACTTATTTAGTTTTAGTTCATAAAGAATATCTCTTAATGTTTATTTCCTAATCCATAAAATAAAACTGACGTAAAGCAAATACTGATAAAAAGTTCCCCAAATTAACTTTTTTGGAAGCTCTTGCAAACTTTATAAATAGGCTTTGCATTTATCTCTGCCAGATTACACATTATATTGTCTATTTAATACTGTCTGTTTTATAGCTTACTGCCCATTTAATACAATAATCTCGACATAAACAAAGTGATTAGGCTTAACATGCAATTTGGGAAAACCCCTAAAAGCAGATAAAAGAAAGAGCAATTAATTTGGCGATAAGTTAATGGGGAATATAATAATAGAATTATACCTAATGCCGCTATATATCGAGTCGAAATATCTACCATTATTAATTGTGTTGATAAGGAATATAATATAAGTATTTTGAAGGCGCTCTCTAGATATTCCTAGACTATATACGACTGTTAAGATTAGTAATTGTTTTGTTCTTGAATCAAACTGCATTGCTGATTAATTGTTGTTTACGTGAGTTTGGGCACGACGCCATCAAAGATGATGTCATTCTTGAAAGGAAGTTACTTTCAGAGATCGTTTCAAAAGTGTTTTTCTATTGCACATCTAAATTATCCCTGATTTAACTTACCAGCTTGCTGCTCATCCTCGTTCATGTAATTAGAAAGCGCAGCCAAGGCGCCCAAGCGAATTTCGCTGGCCATGAGAGCAGCTGTGGTAAATGAACCCACTCGGAACTTGGGCACCATCAAGTGCGACTCCGATTCACCCTCGTTCAAAGACTCTTCCGCCTTGGCATTGGTGGGTGAGCCACCTTTCTGTATGCTCAGCAAAGCATTGGTGAATTCCTGCAACTGCTGAGACGACATCGATTCGCATGACTTCATCAGCGTCTGTGTGAGATCGCCGTGTGTCTCGGAACCCGAATCGGACTTCCTGCCACCCGAAGCCGCAGACATGCGCTTCTTCCTTGCACGACGACGTCGCAGCGATCCCTTGCTGTCCGCCTTGCGTGCCGCATTGCTGCCAGTTCCCGAGGAGGAAGCCGCTCTGGCTCTGGGTCCCGGCGAAAGCGAATCCAAGGCGCTCTCACTGATCGAGTGGCTGGCCAAACCCGGAGGTGAACTCTGACCCACATCAGCAATGATTGTGGTCAACTGTGCGGCATCTGTGGTCAACTGCGAGAGGCAGGAGACGGACCAAGGACGCTCGGACTTGCGACGCGATTGCGGACGCTTTACGACCTTGACATTCAGGCTCTGATTGCTGCTGCCAAAGCCAAGCGGAGTCGTTGGCTGATGAATGGGTTCAGCGGAGCCGCCAATGCGTTCTGTGGAGTTGCCATACGAGTTGGTGCTCGTCTGCATGCAGGTGGCAATGGAGTCGGTGAATCCCTCCGATGAATCGGAGCCGACACCGCAAGTGGCATCCTTGTGGGGCATGGAATCGGTTTCGGATGCCTCGCCGGAGGCTTCGCAGTCATCGGGTTTGCTGCTCGGAGCCTCATGCGAATGATGATTGCGATTTAGTAGCTGTGGCGTTGAGGGTTGATGCTCCAGCCATTCCTGTAGAGAAAGTGGGAGATTAATAGGGAATAATAATAATATATATATGAAGTTAAAACCTACCTCGACTCTTTGCTTGATGGGACCAGGCATAATGATGTCGCGTTTCTTTACCGTCGAGGAAATCTTGATGATGGAATGTTTCTGCTTCGTTGGCGTCTTCAATGCTGCCTCCTGAGCGTCGCGCACCAAATGCTCTGCTTCGAGCACAAGCTGCTTGATTGAATCATGCGAGACCTTGCCCTGAAAGAGGGAGAGAGAGAAAAGAAGAGAGTGAGTTGAGTTGAGTGAAGATAAAAAGGCGAGTAAAAGTTAATGAGCATGGCAAATTGAAGTGAACTCGCTCGGTTAGTTAACACTTCCCCGGAATATGACTCAGTGGAGAGTCAGTTGAGAGAAAGTCAAGAGAGAAGAGAGAGAGAAGTGGAAGGAAATGCAGCTAGTTTTCCATCTAAATCTCTTTTACTCTCTTTGGCTGCTTATCAATACAAAAGTTATCGCTCGAGTTGTGTTTGACTAGCTGCATTCATCATTCATATTATTCACTTCGCAAACACTCATTCAAACTCATTTTTTTTTTGTCATCGCTTATCTGCAGTTCCATGTGCATTACTTTTTTTTGTTCTTGCTATCTCACCAGTTCGCATTGTCTTTTTTTGCCTTTTTGTTCTTAACGCGTCAATCAAGCTTTGCCTAATTGCTGTCTACATAAATGTGATTTTATTTGTCATACCCTGTAATCGGTGCATGATAAATGAGATCACGACCATTTAAGAACAACTATTGAACTTTGAACTTGCTTAACAATTATCAATCGAATTTTAATAAACAAAATAATCAATTTAAATATATGTTATTGAATAACTTTTATAATATAATTTATATAATTATCATAAAATTTAAAAGTGTTAAATAACGTTTACTAAGATATGTTAGCTTATAAAAAGTGTTGCATTTTCTGCCTAAAACTCTGTTAAACTCAAAGTCAGTCTTAACAACAATTTTTGACGTTGATGGAATTTTTTTGATTAATCCTTATCATCACATTTCTATTTTCACTTTATAAATAGCTTGTTATGGCATCACCAAATTTATCGATAGAGATACGACAATTACTGCATTTCATAAATAAAATTTGTTTTTTTGCAAAATTTAAGATGATGTAAATATTAAAAGCAAGTTAGAAAGCTACAGTCCAGTGTGTTCGAATAAAAGCAAAAAAGTGCGGTATTCATTTTTAAATATACCAAATTAATAAACCGCAAGCAACTCAAAATATATTTTGGGTATATTTATATAGTACATTAAAAATATACCATAGAGTGCAAAATATACCATATTGTCAGTCAAAGTAACTAAGACCGTAGTAAGTATGTGTTTTATCCATAAGAAAGTATTTAAATAATAACTTCTACAATATTAAAAAAAAAATCATTTTAATATAGTCTTTAACTTCACCTAATTTCTTACTATTACGTTTATGCCTAAGACACAAAATTTTAATTTTAAGATGGTCAAAAATTCTAAAAATGTAATATCCCAAAAATTTCATTTTTCAGTCTTCAACTTTACCTAATTTCTTCATATACTAAACACATTAAATTTTATTCTTAAGATAGGTCAACAATTCTAAAAACAAAAAAACAACTGTTGCTTCTTCAGAAATGTTTGACCTCCAAACTGGAAGCCCCACAGAGAACTGTTGGCAATCTAATGTTAATTTGACATAATCAACGTGAGATTGCTCATGGAATTAGAACTTGAAAGATACTTGAAAATTACACAAAATCAGAATAGAAGAGGGAGGAGGAGATGGAGGAGGAGAGTGAAGGAAAAAGAAGCAGCGAAGCGTTGATAATGATTCGATTGTTTTTCGTTTTGTTTCGTGTTTGTTTTTTTTTGCTGTTGCTTGTAATTATTACAAAAGTTGTAGCTACATTTGAACATGGTATTTGAACAGAAAATGTTTGGGGTTAACCTTTTGGGTAAAAGGCATTAGATGAATGAATGCTTAATTGCAAATAGCATTGCACAATTGTACAATATCCGAGTTATTTTTGTGAGTCACAAGTCCAAATTAGGTAATCTTCATGTATATCGAATGTTTATTTTTTTTCTTTTTCTGTCTTTATTTTTATTTTTCGCTTCGATTGAACACGCTTAAACTTTATTGCTAATCTTTTGGTTTAATTTAATTAACAGTTTCCTGTCACCGCCGCCACGCAGCCAGTTTGAGTTGCACTTCAGTGGCTGTCAAACTGCAGCGCAATCACACACACACACATACACACACACTTGCACACACATACAACGGAAACAATTTTCCAAATGCTATGCGAGAGTGCCAGTGAAAATGTCGACGTTTTACGACTCTTGTACAGCTGAAGTGGAAACTGCAACAACCACAACAACAACTCAACTAGCAACAACAACAACAGCAACAACAGCAACATCGGCAACATTTGCAACAAGAGCAACAGCAGCAGCTACTGAAAGGCCTTTGCGATTGGGCGTTTGCGATAATTAAAGGCAATTATATGAGTTTGGCTTTTTGTTTAGCCAATGGCCAATTAAGCAAACTGGAAACTTAAACTACAAAACTAGAGCTGGGTAGCCTAACAAAGTAACTTAGACGATAGTCTGAGCTGCTTGAGAGGTGTGGCAAAGACAAATAGATGCGATTAATTCTGTTTGAAGTAGAGTTCTTAAGCGATAGTTGAGATAAGAGGAAAATGATTATGTAAACTTTACAATAATTGGAAATATTAAGATTTACAAACGTTTTTAATAGATCAAGAAATGAATAATCTGTAGAATTATTTTATTTATTTCTAGTTTAAGTTGGAGTAAAGAAACTTGATGAGTGGCTTATGTGAACAATTTGGTTAAGTTATTGCTTTATTCATATTAATTGTTTGCATTACTTTATTTAATGTGTTCTTCTGTCGTTTAGATATTATTTTTATAATATGGCCACAGTACACAATTTTATAATTTATCAATATGATACTATCGTAATAAACTATAGTACTAAAAGCAAAACAGTGCGATATTCTTTTTGAAATATACTAAATATACCGCGAGAATACTACAATCTACCGAAGACTTTATTTGGTATATTTATATATCTTTATATGAAAAGATATAGTATTACATTCTAATTATATCCATTTATTAAAATTCTATTAGCATTTTAAAATATAGTAAGAATTTTAATATATCACAATATTATAGTATAAGAAAATACTATGACTATAATCCCAAAAGCAAAACAGTGCGGTATTATTTTCGAAATATACTAAATATACCGCGAAAATACTACCACCGACTATATTTGGTATATTAATAGAGTACTACATTCTAATTATACAGTGCTAAATATACCAAATATATCAGCCAAAGCAAATAGGACTTCTAGTAAATAAGTGTTTTTCCCCATACAAAAGTATTTCCTAAATAACTTCTACATGAATGAATAATGTTAAGAGTTTCATCTTTTCTACTTATTCTAAATTGAAGACTTCTTTAAACGATAGTTCTATGCGATAGTTTCTCACTCAAAGATGTTTACTGTTACCGACTATAAATATTCATGAGCCTTACTAATTAGCAGTGATAGTTTTTCGACTCACTTGTGTAGCTGTCAATTGATTTACGACTTCCTTTGACACGCGCCCATCTCTAACTCGGACAATTCGCAACACACACACACACACACACACACACAAACGTTCAGTGGCTGACAAACTGCTGAAACTTAGTTTTGTTTTTTTTTTCGGGTGGAGGCCTTGACAATAGTCGTTTCTTTTGTTGCTCTTTTTGTTTATTGCCAAAAAACAAAAGGAAAAAAACTAATTTAATTGCACTGCGACACGCACGCCAAACGCAAATCGCGAAATCGCGAATTTAATCGCAATGAGTGAGCGACGACACACACACACACACACTCACACATACAGTTTGACATGCACTGTGCGGGCTTAATTACACACTTTATTTTGTTGGAAACTTAATGCAAATTACGCGAAAACGACAATAAAAACAATCACAATAACAATAACAATAGTTGTTGCTACCACACAACAATAATAAATTAACAAACGAAAAAAGAGCAGAAATAAACACTTGACAATAGCTTTTGGCTTTGGCTTTGGCTTTCTATTGTTGCGCGACAATTGTTTGCAACGTTTTCTATCTGTAACTGTAACTTTGTATTTGTATTTTGTATCTTTGTATCTACATATGTTGAATCTCCACTTGGATATCCGTAACTCAACCGTTAACCGCGACGTCGCACAACGTACTGAAAGTCGACTGCGAATTAAACTCAAACGGACAGCGTTAAATGCGTTTGATAATAGCTGTTGCTCTTGCTCTTGCTGCTGCTGCTGGGAACAGGTGATAAGATAAAAAGAAAACCGGCAAAAGGAAAAAATTGCCAACAATCGAATAATTTTTGCCAAAACCTTGTGATCGATCAATGATCGTTGAACGTGACTTTCTTTTTATTTGTTTAGCGCTTTTTAATAATTTTCTAACAGTCTTGTGGTTCACTTAATTTTTTTGTTAACAACTCAATCGAGCACTTGTTTTATTTTAATGTGTGACACTGAATGCGCCGCGTTGCGATTAGATAAGGCGCAACGATTTGATTTGATTTGAAAAAAAAAAAACCAAACGTCATTGATTTGGGTTCGGTTTTATTTATTTATTTATTTGCTTATCGCTGTCTCATCGCAAATGGGAGGCGTTTTGCGAATTGATATACGACTTTGCACTGCTCTGCGAAAATGCATAAATTAAATTATAAAGAAAGAAAAAACAAAACCGAGTCTCAACTATATCCGAAATTTGTCATTATTAATCAAAAGCTGCGCGAATTTCACTCTCAATAAATCAACGACGCGACGCATGCGCAACGGATGCTGCGACAGTTGAAGTCAAACACACAAAAGGGGGAGAAGCTGAAGCTGGAGATGGAGCTGGGATGAAGCTCTACAGTTACACACAGTTACACACAGCTGCCCTCGGGTGGATGACAGTGAAAACTGAGTTGAGGGGATTCAACTTGTCAGCGACAAATGCAAATGCTTTTGCACTCGCAGCAACATGTTGCTGATGTACGCGTATGTTGCACGCAACGACAACGTCGATGGCGGCAGCATGTTGCTGATGAATGCTGCCGCTGATCGTTGGGGACAGCGTCAAGAAAGTGAGAGTGTTGGAACGAGTGCCAAAACATGTTGGATAACAGAGACCCAGACATTGATAATAGGCCCGGGACAAGTAATAATTGTCTTGCAAAAAAAAGTACGTATAAGATTGAGAATAATTGAAGCAGAAATTCCAGTTTTTAGTTACGAATTGACAGCTAATGATATTGATAATAAATGTCATTATTTCAAGGGGAAATTTCGTAGAGTGTACAAAAGAAATCTGAAGGAAATTTATGAAATTTTAATAAGAAATTAAATGAAGTGATTAGTGCCTTGAAGGCTTAAAACGAGGAAGATTGAGAAGTATCAAAAGTACGATTGCATTTTGAGAGAATCAGTGAAGTTGCAAGACAAATTTAGTGAGGAATCGACAGCTTATCATATTGATAATAAAATGATTATTTTTAAGCCAAAAATTTAGCAATATGTGAAGTTTAAATTGTAGAGAAAGATGCAAATCGATGCAAATAATATAATTCATTTGAATAAAAGGACAATTAATTGTCTTAGATCTAGGTAAAGGCTAAAATAAACAGCAACCAATATACATCTGCTGTATGAAGAATCAGTTAAGTATATATTTCATGTTTAGTTGTGAATTGATTCATAATGGTATTGAGACTAATTGTGTTGATGCTAAAATGATTATTTTTGGCGAAAAGTTGGTAGCTTATAAGGTTTTCTGAATGATTTACTAATGCATTTACTACACAAAATATTAATATTTATATTTTTCAAAAACTCTATAAAATTACTTTTACATTACTACACAAAATTGTAGTATTACTGTCTTATTAAATACACCCAAATTCACCGCCTCCATTAAAAGCTTCGCTAATGCCTGATTACAAATTGCATTCCATAAAAGTTTCTCATTTGTGTCCAGATTTATTAATCTCGTTACAAATTTGCCAAGTTTGAAGTGTTTTCCACCCGCTGCTTTTCCCAAACTTGGCGCCAATGCGATGTCTTAAATTACCAAAAGATGATCGTTAACAGCCCATTACACTCATCAGGTTGTCAGTGGACATGTTTGGGGACATGTTTACCAGCAAATTGACACGAAAAAGCCACAAAAAGAGCTTAGAGAAATTTGAGGCGCATCGACGCACACACACACACACACATACAGTGACACCTTCGCATACTTGCACCACTGTGCAACACTGTGTGGACTGCGAAGTGGACCACCAACATGGTCAGCGTTGAGCTCGATCGATCGATTGCTGCTCTCCTCGTATGCATTTCAAGCGAAACTGAAACCATGAGAGCCTCGTAAAGTCAACAACAAAGCGGAGAGTCCGCCAGTGAGTTGGCGAATTGCCAATCGAATTCAATTCACTTCACTCCACTCCGCTACACTTCAATCTCTGGTCTCGTTAGCTGGGCATGGTCATGGTTGTGAGACTCCGATTTAGTGGCTGTCGCTGTAGTTGTTGCTGCTGCTGTGGTTGTGCGAACGTGCGACACGCAACGGCCAAAGCGAACTCTCTGCCATCATCCGATGACAAATTGCAACTGCATTTTGGCTGCTGGCTGATGAAAGGGAAAACCGAACCGTCTCTCTGTTGTGCGGGCAGCTGCACTGACCAAAATCAGTGGCAACTTAGTATTGCAATTAGAGCAAATATTTAAATTTCAAAAGTTTTAAATTGTTTATATAAGAGTGTTTAAGAACAGTCTAAAGACGCACAAAAAAAATAAATATGAATAGTTTGCCATTAAAGGTAAGGCTTTATGTTTATGGATCGCATGGCATTTTCTTCTTTCAATTTAGTAAGTTTCAAATACATACAAATATAATTTATATATGCATTTATTGAAATTATAGACGCAATCATTAAATCAAAGATCCAGTTAAAGGTACTCTACAGTTTACAAATGAAGTGTTTTTGGAATGCTGAGATTTTGTTGTGCTTTTGCAATTCATATACCGCAAAAATACTAAAAATATACTAAAAACAATTTGAGGAATATTGATATTGAATATTGAATTCAAAATATACCATAGACTGTAAAATATACTAAATTGCCAGCCATCTAAGATTCTTAGCAAAGAGGCATTTGGCCCATACAAAAGTATTTCTTAAATAACTTCTAAATTTTTAACGGATCGCAAACCAAATTTTGAGTAATCATGAAGACTCTACTTATTATTGTATGTACTTGCTTATAGATTTGTTCAAAACGGCGGAAATGTAAATTAGATTTTTCAGAATATATTATATCTGTTTTAACATTTATATATGTATGTTCTCAGCAATCAATTGATGATTATTTTTGTGAATAATATTTTTTGTAGTTTTTAGTGTCAGGCTTGTCTATCACTTTTTACTGCTTTTGGCATTTGGATACTGAGGAAGTTATTTCTCAAATGCATTTAGCTTTATTCAATATGCAAATTCTTATAGCTCAATACAATAATATTGCTGTACTTTTATTATGCACAACTAACTAATATTGCAGCACTTAAAACTCTCACTTTTCGCCCCAATTTCTCTCAGTTTACATGTTATTTTATAAATCATAATAAGTTTTGTCAGCGTGGAAACCAATTGCCACTTGTGGCAAGACTTATGAGAGAGAAAGCAGCGACTCAGAAGTCAATCCTCTTTTTGTGATACAGTTTTAAGCACAGGAAATGCTTCCACTTCCTTTAGCTGATCTATAGAGAGCGGCTAACCATATATATTTTTGTATATCTGACTCACCTTTGATGGCGACATTGTTGCATTGCTGCTGCTCGCCTGCGATTTGACCGACTTGGCTGGCGAGCGAGGTGGCAGACGATTGCCATTGGCAACATTCTGTTGTTGGACATTTCCATTTCCATTGGTCATCTCACTGGGCCAGACGCTAATGTTGCAGATGTCGGCACGACTGTAGAAACTGCAACCATTGTTGTTGTTGTTACTGTTCAGATGCAGCTGTAGGAAAAAGGAAAAACTTGATTTAATTAAAAATGCCATCGAAAATTGGTAAAAGCGAATGCCCTGCTCTGACTCTATTCCTCTGCTCTGCTCTGCTCTGTCTGTCTCTCATAATCAATCAGCTAAAGTTGGGAGCTGAGAGCCAAGAGCTGCAACATTTCCTGTGCTGCATGTCTCTATTACAATGCAGCTTTTGGTTTCGATTTGTTGGCCACATAAATCTTGGTCAGTCGAACGAACGAATGAACGAATGAACGATCGAACGTGTCCTCGATGTTGTTGCTGTCGTCTGTCTTAGTTGTTGTCGTCTATCGTCTGTCGTCGTCCCTTTCAATTGTAAAACTGTTTGCCATTTCTTGGATTTTGTGTCTCGCAATGAAGAAATAAATCACACGTTTTTAGTTAATTTCGTACTTTCCCATTTTTGACGTGCGCTGCTCAATTTCAGTTTCAGTTGTTTTTCCTGGACCCCAAAGATTGACTTCTGCATTCAGTTTTCAGTATTACGATTGGATTTTTCGGTTAGACGGTAGTTCGCTTTTGAATGGCAGCAGCAGCAACAGCTGCCGGGATTTGCAGCCGGTGCATGATTCGGTTTCATTAACCCAACTGCTTAATCATCAGTTTGCAGGCAATAAGAGGCGGTAGCCATTTATTGAAAAGGCGCCCCCCTTTTAGACCAGTTCAGTTCACTTCACTTCAGTGCAGGTTCAACGAAATGTTTCCTCTCCATCGATGGGCTTACAATGTTGCAACAACTGCAGCAACTTTATTGACACAAGTCAAGAGACCTGCCAGCCACACAGACGACGACAGACAAACATAGACAGACAGTGATCGAATCGTAATGCCACAAACGAGAGGAGACTCCAAACTCGCAACTGTGGTAACTGTGGGAAACTGTGCAATACTCCCAAGCTTGCAACTTGCGGCTTTGTGGCATGTCTGTGATTTGTATTTGCGAATTGTGGTCTATAAATGGCAGCACTTCAGTTCTCAGTTTACGTAGTTTTTGTTGTTGGTGTTTCTCTTGCTTATTAACTGATATATCGGTTAAGACCCCATTAAGCCAGCTGTTGCATACACACCAACCCAGAACTAGGTAGAACCAAGCTAAGCTAAGATTATGCGAGATTAGACACAGAGTTCTCTATATTATGGTAATAAACCAACAACCTCTGACATTCTAATATCGTTTAATGTGGCATTGATCTACAAAACTTTTACTTGTTAAAATAAGGAAATAGCTATCAAGAATTCGTGTTAAATAAAAGCTTATTTGTTTTGATAATACTTCTCGTTTAAAATACTATTTATGAAGTCATTAAATAAACTAACAAACTAAATAAACAATTTAAACATAACTCTATGAGCATATGAGGAAATAACTATCAAGAATTCATTCAAGTAAAATAAAAAGTCATTAAATAAAATACTAAGATAAATAAATAATTGAATTTTATCTTCATGAGCATATGAATCGAGAATTTACGTACAATAGAACAAAAGCATATTTTAATAGCTAACACTTTCTTTATTCATATTCATTACAAAATGTAATAATTTAAAACGATTCCTTTCATAGTTCGCTCTAAGATTAAGAATCATCAACAGCTTAGTCTTATTTGCTTATCAAGTTTTTTTATAAGCTTAAGAATCGTTAGCTAAACTCTTAAGAGTTTTATAAGCTTAGCTAAATCTCAACTCTACCACCCAACAATAAGTTATAACGAATAAAAGCTTTTTTTTTAAATACCGTTCATGTGTTCTTTAAATTCTGAAACCAATAAAGCACACAAATAATTGAATCTCATCTGTATGAATAGTTGAAGTTTTTTCTGTTCATAGTTAGATGTAAGATTAAGAATCGTCAACAGTTCAAACTCATTTCTCAAAGCTCTTTTATGTTAGCTCAACGTTAGCTCAACTCCAAAAGTTCTTTAGCTTATCCATTTCTCCATTCTACCATCTCCAACTGTTTCTCATTATAGACCTTTTCCCCTCTCATTTCTCTCATTGCTACTCAAATTTTCTAGTTCTATGCCAGTCGATCATCAACTTTCTATAGAAATTCAAATGGCAAAAGCAGACTAAAAAAGAAGAAGGAATCACTTGACTTCACTCACCTGTGCTGCATTTCCATTTGCATTATCAGCGGCAGTTGCCTCATCAGCGATCTGTTGCTGCTGCTGTTGTTGCTGTTTAGAGTCAATGCGAGACTGTTGCTGATGTTTGTGATTATTGTAGTTGTTGTTGTTGTTGTTGTTAGCATTCAACTGTTGACTGTTGCCGCTGTTGTTGTTGTCGCTTTGCAGTTGTTTATAGCAATTGTTGCTAATGATGTGTCTTGTGTTGTGGTTGTTGTTGTTGCTGTGGCTGCCATCGCTGCTTTGGCTGCCCGACTGCAATTGCATTTCCATGTCCATGACGCTGACAACGACGCCGCTGCGCTGCATTTGAGTGACTCGCGAGGTTGCCGAGGTCTCTGTGTGGACACCGTTCGAATTGGACGATGAACAGGCGCTGCTGCTGTCGTAGTTGCTGTTGCTGCCACTCCCACTGCCAACCAGCACGACACCAACACTAACAGCACTTGTTGCTATGCTTGCGGTGGTTGCTGTTGTCGATGTGCTCACCAGCGTCTCCTTGTTCTCCTTATCAGAGTCGTCGCTGGTTGTTGTTGTTGCTGTTACTCCTGCTGCTGTTGCTTCGACTGTTGCTGCTGCTGCTGTGGCGCCAGAGGTTGTCGACGAGATGGCAGCCGACTGCAGACCATCGACGGTAGATGTTGCTGTTACTGCTGCTGTTGTTCCTGCTGTGGTTGCCGCTGTGTAGAGCCAACCCTCGTCGTCGTCATCCGAAGAGGCATCAGCCGATTTGAGTATCTGCAGAGCATAAAAAATATAGTTAGTATGGCAAAATTAAACAATAACAACAACAACAACACAAACAAATGAACATACAGCAACATCAGCAAAACGACAACAACATGCAAAAATGCTGTGTGGGCTGCGATGGCTGAAGTGAAGAAAAGAGAAGAGATGCAATGGAATAAAATGAGTTGGAACTGAACGAAGATGTGGATGGATGTGCTCAATGCAATGGCAATGCCAACAGATGAAGATGAAGTAGTGGAAAATGAAGTTTAATTAGCGTTACTTGCGCAAAATGGCAAATTGTAACTTGTAGTCACAACAGCCAACAGCCAACAGCAACAACAACAATTGCAGCTACAAATTGTTGTGGTTGCTGCTGCAGCACGTCGCATGAGTAGCAAAAATCTTTTGAGCTTCGTCTCATATGCCGGTGCGCGTCTTGACTTCTCCTCCTTTGCTGCTGGAGGAGGCGGAGTTGCCGCTGTGCCGCCCTCAACTGCAACCAGCAACCAGCAACAGTTGCTGCTGTCGTTTTCTCTCTATGCTTGCAATTTATATTAATGCCGCGACGTTTCGTTTGGATTGTGTTGGCAAGGCGGCGACCTTAAGCTTCAACTACAGTTTTGTTGCTGTGGTGTTTGCTGCCAATGCACTTGTCAATGCTCTCTGCCTGTTGGATGTTGCACGTGATGCAGCACCAGCAACAACAAACACAGCAAAGCTTAGAGTGCTCTGCGCCCATCAAACATGTGATTGCAATGCAAATAAGTCAACTTTATTAAGCGCGTTTCACTGCAGCTTTGAAAGTGTAACTAAACCTTTATAAGCAAATCTTTTCGAGAGTTGTTCAAACTGTTTTAAATATATAACGAGTGTGCTCGGCTCCGGAATGAGTTTCGCTTTCTTTAGGAAAATCCCCTTTCGATATTGTGCTGCATTATGAATTTTGCAGCAATTTGAATTTAATTTAACTAACTTTTGAAATTTATAAATATTTCTTGCATTTTAAAATACAAGAAGTAATTTTATATGGCAATTTGTGTCGGGTCTTTCTTACTATGGTTGAAAATTTGGTATATTTTTCATGCAATGGTATATTTTAATGTAATAGTATACCAATATATAAATATAGAAATATATAAAATATACCGGATTTAGAATTTTTATAAATATAATACTAAACTGCTCCTTTTTTCTCGTTACATTGCTTGACGATCTGATATATTTTGGTATATTTTAAAAATAATACCGCACTGTTACGTATTACGACAGTTTATGTCAGGTCTTTCTTACTTTGGTTAACAATTTGGTATATTTTATGATCTGTGGTAAATTTGAAATGTAATGGTATATCGATACTAAATACATAACTCTATAAAATATACCGACTTCAGTATTTTTCGGTATTTTAATAATGATACCGCACTGTTCTGCTTTTATTACATGTTTTTACTACTTTTTTCCATCAATCAAATATTTGTTTTTGCATTACACAACATATAAATTTGTTTACTACATTTCCCACTCATTAGTGTTGCTGATCTCATCCTTAGTTTGATATTCTTTTCGTCGGCTATTTTTGAGAACTTTGAATGTGAACTTTTGACACGGAACAGCAGTTGTCTATTTTTGACAGCGCATATTTTGAGCTGTTGAACTGTTGGCCTCTGACACAGTTGAAGCAACTTTAGCCTCAGGGGCAGGTGTTTGACTTTGGTCTATGTTAAAAGTATCTTAAACCCTACGAAAGTCTATTTATTGATGTCTAATGATTAATGATGGAAGCGGCAAAGTGACTACCAGATAATGAGGCAAACAAAGTTAATTAAGAAATTGTTAGAGAGGCATGCCAGAGTTTTGACTACATAGACAGATCAGAAAATATGTTGTTTAATAATAAATTAATTAGTTTGTAAGAAGGATGCAAATCATGCAAATTAGTTTAAAGCCAAAAAACAAAAAAGGGGGAGACATGATAAATGTCTGTCAGTTTGTCCAACGAATTCGATTGATGCTAGGTCGAAGGTTGCTGCGCAGTGAAAGAATCTTGATACCCAACACCAGAGAGTGAAGACCGCGCACCTGCTGATAACGGTACTTACTTGCTGCTGGGCCACGGCCAACGCCAGATCAGCATCCCCCTCGCCCGCTGCATCGGTGCCCGCTCCACTCGTCTCATTATCCGTGTCCAGATGCTTGAAATAGAAGATGGCGCAGTTCTTGGACTTGCGATTCGAGCGATTGAACTTGGAGGTGTCATTGTGGCCACGATGTGCCGCAGTTGTGGTTGTCGCCGATGACGATGACTTTCGCAGCACTGTCGGCGACTTGTTTAGGTCATGACCATGACCATTATGATTATTATTGTGATGGTGATGGTGGTGTGTATTGGGTGTAATGACAGCCACAGCGATGCTCTTCGGCTTGGCACTGTGATGATGTTGGCACTGTGGCAACATTTTGTTGCCGTGTCGCGTCTGCAACAGCGACACATTTGTCGAACTGTTGCCGTTTGCCGTCTGTGACTGCGACATCTCTGCTTGCTGTTGTTGTGTGGAACTAATGCCAAGGCGTCGACTATGCGCCACAGTGGTGGCAACAACAGCTGTGGCACCACAACTGCAAACGTTGCGACGATGCAGTTGCTGCACCTGCTCCAGATCGCTGCTCTCGGAGTCCGCCTCAAAGTCGGTGAGCGTTGCCGGAGCGGTGGGTGAGTTCTGGTTGAGTTTTGTTTGGCGCCAAGCGCGTTTTGCAATCACAAAGTCAACAACGTCTGCTGAATTATCGTCTTCTTCGTCTGGTTCCTCGTCAGCCTCGTCACCGGGCTTTGGTTTTGTTTGTGAGGGAACAAGAATTGGTTAGGCAAATGCAAGTTGCAGGCAAAGTTAGGTCAGAAGTTCACACACACACACACGTACACACAGTTTACAGTGCTGCCAACTTGGGCGGAATCAACGAAATGCTTCAGGATCTTTTTTTTCTTTTTGGCGGGGTTAGGTTTTTGGTTTTTTAGGTTTTCTTTTTATGGAAAGTTGACAATACTGTAGAAGGCATGCATAATTCTAACTAGCAAACATAGAATATATCAACAAGAACTACAATACACAATACAAAAACAACAACAAGAACTACAAGAAAACGCACAAATTTGGCACAAGAGAATATTATGCAAATTGTATGCGGTTTTCAGTTTACGGTTTTCTAGTTTTCTTCAGTCTTGAGTTTACCTTTTGGGTTGCGATACAATCGCGTGACTGATCCTCAGTTGCCGCTGGCACGTTGGCGGAGACAATCTCTGTGGCAGCAACTTGACAACGTTGCAACAACAACTCTGCTGAATTGTGACTCGCTGCACTCTCGCACTCCAGATCCAAATCGGAGCCCACTTCGTTCAGATCGTCCTCGGTGGCAGCGTCTCCTTCTTCGCCCTCGTAGCCAAATGAATCGTCTTCCGTATCGTCGTCGTCATCCAAGCCAGTCTGTAAAATGGAAAACATTCGAGATTGTTTGCATGAGTTGATGTTGGAGATGCAAATGTTAAGATATAATAAATTATATATTTTAAATCGACTTGAACTTGCTTCAAAGAGTTTCAAGAGGGAAAGGAGAAATCATTATCTAGATAATGTCATATCGAAGAAGTTATCTAAAGCGAGATTATTCTGTATATAATTTCATGGATGAAAGAACAAAGTTATCTAAACTGAGATTGGTTCTCTACATGATTTCAGGTATAGCAATGATAAATGATCTGAATTAAGATCGCTCTATACAGATCATTTTTAGCATAATGATAAGTTACTATAGATCAGTTTCGACTGCACACGTCGAGATTATTTTCTTCAACATTTTCGGAATAGAAGAAAAAGGTTATCTAAACCAAGATTATTCTCTACATTCTCAGAGAATTAAGTTAATGAAATGGAGATTAATCTATACAAAATTTTATAGATACAAAAAAAAGTTATTAATATCAAGATTTTTCTTTACATAACGCCCACGAATCAAAGAAATTTCTTAATAAAATCGAATTGATATAAATCAAAAAATATCTCATAAGAATAGCATTCAAATTTAAATCACAATTTTTAAAAATTTCCAAATAAATCATATTTAAATCATGGAGAAAATTAACTTTAAATATAAAATACATATATTTTTTCCACTTTTAATAATTCTTTCTAATTTTATTTTTAATCATTTTATATTTTCTAATACAATAATTTTCCTTGATTTCACTTTTAATAATTTTATATTTTGTAATAATTTCCCTTACTTTACTTTTAATAATTTCCCTTTATTTTTTTTGTAAGTTTCCATATTTGATTGCCACTTAAAACTCTTTCTGTGAAGAGTTTTTCCACTATGGTGCATTCAATTTTTCCGACTTTTTTGCTGATTAGCCTGGCAATGTGAAGTTTGAGTTTTTAATTGGTCGCCTTGATTGCAATCGGAGGAAAGAGCATAACATATCGTATAAATGTTGCTCGCAAAACTCTTGTGGTCAGTCTCATAATTTTTCACAATTTTCACACAAATTTTCCCATTGGCCTTTCAACGCTTTTCGCTTTGGTCATCACGTAACCATCTCGCTAGCTAGTTGGCATGCTTTCTGAGTTTTTTTTTTTTTTGAGCTTCCTTCTTCACATATGTTATAATTGCTTTCAATTGCACACGGGGGCCAAGAGCCAGACAAACAGACATAAAATAAAAGGAAAATGTGTACAGCGACAGAGAGAGAGAGAGACAGACAAATAGTTGTTGGCCCACCAGACAGATGACAGATAATCCAAAAAACCAAAACAACAACATAAAAAGTGTCTAGTGGAAATAACAAAAAAGCGAGGCGCACACGTCATGTGGGTGGCAGATGAAGAGGAGAAGGAGGAGTCAAGGGAGGTGAAGGGGTAGCATACTCTTCATATTTTGCGGGGGCGGGCCTTGACGCCCCCTTGAAACATGAACACACAAGTGTTAGGTGTTAAGTTGTTCAAGAGCTTTTGTTTTGCTTTAGTTTTTTTGGGAAAGCAGCAACTTGTTGTTGGCATCTTAACCTCATTTGACCTTGAAAGTGCCCCCCCCCCCTCTCCCACACCCCTCGCTTTGCTATTACATTTTTCTGTATGTTCATAAAAATAATCAGAACATTTCATTATGTATTACCTCATTGAATTCAAAGCTTCTTTATAGCCCCAGCACATTAACAAGTTTTTCTTTTAGCTTTTAGCGGATTTTGCGTAATTCTGGCCAAAAGAATTTCTAATTTCCATTTTCATTTCCATGTTAACGAGCTACGATGAAGGTCAAAAGCAATGCTACATTCCTGATTCTTTGCAGGCATAAAAATTGATGATTTATCGTGTATTGAGCACTTGGAGGCGCCTTCTTGATTGTTGTGTTTATTTATGATAAACAAGACATTAGCGATTTTCCTTTTGAAAAGCAGACAGCAGGTGAAACTGTGCCAGACAAACAAAGGAGAAGAGCTTGTAAATTACTTTCAGCTGGACAACACTACACATCAATTTCATGATAAACAAAATGTAAGAATGAAGTATTAAACGATGCCCAACGATCACTCAAACTGTAAACACTTTTCAGTTTTCAGTTTCTGTTTCAGTTTGAAGCTCTATTGAAACATCTGGCTATTCTCACTTTCTAACCATTTGCATAGCGTTCACCCGCATTTGTAACGCTCTCTCGAAAATTAGATGGGGAAGTTATGGGGAGGGGAAAAACATGACAGTAATCGAATAAAATCTAACGACAAGCTGCTAAACACGACAACAGCCAACATATTCCATGACTGACCCTTTTTTTTTGAACGAGTTACGAGCAGCAATAGAGATGAGTGTTTTGAAATTTCAGAAATTGAAAAATAAATCGGATTAGTGTAAGAATATGAATGAAGTAAATCTAAACCTTATGAGCGAATAACAAATTATAATATTAAAAAAAGGCATCAATTTTAAAGTCCTTAAATACCTTGATTAACAAAACTAAATTAAAAAAAATTAAAAGTATACCTACAAGATATAATCTAAAATATCAACAGTGACGTAAATCTTGAAGGTATAGTCTAGTAGGTAAAGTAAATACTAAATTTCGTATAGAGGTATTTAGTTTAATAATCTTTGAAAAACATAAAAAACAAAGCTAAATTTGATAAAATTTACTTAAAAAGTACATTGCGTTAAGTTACAGATAAATTGCGTATATTCTTTTATAGGAATATTGAATATTTGATTAAGCAATTCAGAAGTAAAGTAAGTATAGTAAGTATATAGGAATGTTGAAGATTTGTCTAAGCAAAGTATGCTATCATTCAGTGCGTTAAATTACGCATCAGAAATATCGTATTAGAAATATCAAAAATACATATATAAAGATATCTATATTTTCTTGAGATGCAGTTCAGTTCATCATATTAAAGTATGTACATATTTACAAAATATGAATATATCTAAATTTGATGTGATGTAGTTCAGTTCATCTCTAGAAATCATCTCAGCTTCTCTCCCTCTCACTCTCTTTCATCAGCCTACAGCTACTCGAAGTCTTGTTTGATCTCGTAGTTTTGGTCTTGTTCTTCTTGTTCTACACAATTTATGAACTTATTATGCAAAATTCCTGCGCGATCTCGAGACGCGGCAACGCCTGCCACAAATAGAGATAGAGACGCGGCATTACTTGCAACATGCCTTAGTTGGAAACTGAAGTTCAGGTTTATCGCGACGCACTTCACGCGAACTCCGCAAAAGGGGCGTCGAGAGCGAGAGGGTATTGGGCAGGAGGCGTGGCAGCGGAGCTGGACACGTGACTTTGCCGTGTTGGCAGCTTAGCACCTCATTTGACTGACTTGGTGTTTCCTTTTCTCGCTCGCTTAAACTATCATTAAGGTTGCCTTTGGGCCAAAGTGCGATAAGCATCTGCCACGTAAACGACAACTGCAACTTACAACTTCAACTTACAACTTACAACAACAAACACGCAATCTTTCGCTCTGTCACAAATTCTCATGTCATTTCTCATTGGGTTGAGCAACTTTCCGCAGAACTTTTTATGTATTGCAGGTAGTACTCCAAAATCCGATTACTCGATAAGTCTTTTTTTTTTGTATTTCTATTTTTTGTGCTGTGGGAAATTTGTTGTCAAGTTTTCTTGTTGTTGATTGCTTTTGACTACTGTTTCTTCCTTTTTCTGACTACATACAATTTTTTATGGTCTCTTTGTTTATTTGTATTTGAAAACATTATTATGAATTTCTCACACGCGGGCATTTAATTATCGTTAAACACTTTCATGTCATCGATGTGTAGGGGAACACCTCAATTAACATATTGAGCTTGGGTGTATGTAACGGTGTGTGTGTGCATGTGTGTGTAATTATCGTGCAATAAAAACGTGAGCTGCAACTGGAAATTGTTAGTTGTATAGCATAGTGAACACAACTTCACAACTTGTATTCGTTCACGTCTATGCGCTGACAGCTGCTTATTTATTGCTATTTCAGGGTGGCATTCAATTGAGACACTCAAACAAATTATTGTGATACTATTATTAAGCTTAGAATTTACTTAGAAAGAAAAATGAGAAAAAAAGAAATTCTATAAAGTTGTAAAAAACATAATTGCTTAATATTCACATAAATCATAGCAAAATATTTTATTTTAGCTTCTTAGTTGCAACATCAATTTAAGAAATCATTTATTAAGAAACTGCATTTAATTGAAATGCTAATTGTTGTAAAATTCAATTGGAAAGTTAATTATTAAGACATTAAGACTATAGTTTTATGATTTGTGATTAAAATCTTTCTTCCGCCACTTTCAGAAAACAAAATTAATAGACAGAATAGAAGAATATGGCCAGGCTCCATGTCACAGTCAGAAATCTTGAAAAGGGATTCTCTCTCTTTAACAATACGACCAGACATTAAGTCTTTAAATATATTATTATTATTATTATATTATTATTATTATTATAATTACTTATTTGTTAAGTTATAATTTGAAGACTAGATTTAATTTAAATGACACTTGTTTGAGACCAGAATTGCAAAGTTAATAAGTATAACACATTGATTGAAGTTTTTTGATTTATACTCGTATGATAATATTTAATTATTTACTTCCACAACTTATTCAGAAATCAGTATTGAGAGAGAGAGAATATAACAATGTGACCAGATTTTATGTCACATTCAGAAATCGTGAATAAGAGAGAGAGTATAATAATGTGACCAAACTTTAGGTCTAGAATAAGAGAGAGAATATGACAATGTGACCAAAGTTCGTGTTCTTAAATATACTTATTCATTACTACTGTATTGTTTTGGTATTTGAATGGAGAATGTACATCAAAACTATTTATAAGAATCAGGCCTGTTAATTTCCTTAAAAACTAATTTCAAACTGCCTTTTTCTGAGTGTACAAAGATTGCTCACACAATATGAATAGTTCTTATTGTTTGCCTTAAATTTAACAGGTTCTAATGTCGCCAGAAATTAATTGTTGTATAGTACAACAGCTGGTAAATAGTTTTATATCATTGGAGCATTCATCTCGATGTGAATGCCATAATTATGAAATAATTCACATGGAATTTAAATCCGTTTACAGCGCGTCAACACAAATGCCATGCAAAAGTCGACGATGGTGCGAACGAAAAATTGCAGACACAACAAACAACAAACAACAGGCAACAAAAACATTGACTGCAGCAACAACAACAATATCAACAACAACAGCAGCAATGGCAATGACAACACTGTTGCAACAAATGCGAACGCGTTGACAACCCACAGGCAACAAGAGAGATACAACGAGAGAAAGAAAAAAAGCAAACACAACATGCAAAGCTGACTTTTGCTGCAGCAGCAACTGTGTGTTGCACCCGCCGCAGCAGCAGCAGCAACAATATTATTACTTTCATTGTGCTGTTGCGAGGCAGCAACACACAAAAAAAAAGAAGCAAAACATTTCCTGGTACAGTGGCTGCTGCTGCTGCAACTGCAACATCCACATTGTCCACAATTTAGCGCAAATATTACAAATCGCATTAGACGCTAAATTTAGCCAGAGCAACTCAGTGTCTCTGTCTGCCCCCAAGCTGCATTGCTCCATGTGGCAACAACTCCAGCAGCAGCAATATTCGACAGAATGGCGACTATATTTTTCGTAGCAATGTCTGTGGCAAATTCTTGTTATGGCTGTTGTGGCATGACCCCAAACCATGTTGTCAGCGCCAGCGCCAGCGGGCAACATGTTGCTGCAACATTTCACTGTGTTGCATGTGGGTGGCAAGCAGCAGTCTCAATCCCGCCAACGCTTCGCTTGTCCCCCCACGCAGCAGCAACCACAATGCTTGAGCCACGCAGCAATTGCTCATAATTTGCAGGTTGTTGTTGGTTGCATGCAACTCTCTTCACTCCACTCCGCTCTTTCCTTGTGTCGGCGGCTCGTGCGCCTTTGAGCCTTTTTGTGTGGCAGACACATTTGCATTTAAGGTGTTGCTTGTTGATTAATGGCAAACAGTGCAGTATTTAGCATGCCATTTGTGGCACAGCGTCAGCAGCAGCAGCAACAGCTTGCCACATCGCTGATGGTGACAATTGAAGCGCAATAAAAAGCAGCCAAAAAAACAAAACAAAGACAAAAGGCCGCCGATTGACATTTGAGGCCGCAAAATGTCAATATGCCATAAATGCAGCTAAATGCGGCAAATGGCCAAATCATCTCGCAGGGCATTTGCAACAAAGAAAAAAAACAGGACAACTTTGCAGATGTTGCCGTTTTTTTATCCATTTGATTCATCTGCCATTGACAACAGCAACATGTTGCTGGTTGCTAGTTGCCAGTTGTTGGTTGCTGCTTTACTTTTGTTTACAGTTCGACTTCACAACTTGTGGCATGGTAATTTCCCCCATTTGATTATACTTTTGTGGCCACATCTCGTTCGAATGTGTGTTTACCAGCTGCTGCCACACAATGAAGCAATTTTCTGCTACTTTTTTTTTACTTTTGTTATTCAGAATTATTTTTCTTTGTCTTTATGGCAATCATTCAATATAGTTTACTTATGGGGGGCCTCCATCGATGTTGTTGTTGTTGTTGTTGTTGTCTTTGCAATTAATCTTTTATGACATGGATTTCTTATTAAAACTCTAAACTTTGGGTATTTCTGTTTTCGGTTTTACAATCGTTAATTATGCTTGATTTACAAATTATTAAAGTCGTCAATGAATCGCATTTAATGACCAGCACAATTCACCATTTTATGACGGTAGCCAAATTATTTGCGTCAAATCGCAGTCATTAAAAAAAGTTGTAAAAATTGAGAGTAATATATAGATGGCAAGCAAAAAAATAGCAGCTGACAAATTATATATTTCTTATACTCAATGGCGGTATTAATATTTAAGCGCATTTAACGCTTGTGTATAAATGGGTGAACATTAAGGTTGAAAAGCTTTAACTAAAGTATACCTACATATATTTATGATCCTTATTCATTAATGATTATTAATCTTTCATAATTAAAGTTGGAGCAATAAAAGTTGGCAATGCTGTATTAATTAAGTGAAATATACCAAATTGATATACAGCATAAATACTAAAAATATACCGAATACTATATTTGGTATATTGATATAGTATAGCTAATAGTGCGGTATTCATTTTAAAATGTAACAAATTAATATACCGCAAAAATACTAAAACATATACCAAAGGCAATATTTGGTATATTGATATAGCACTACATTCATACATTTTTGCATTCATTCGCTATTTAATGAAAAGATGAACAGAGATTTCAGTTTTACATGACATTTTAGATGTTCATTAAATTTATTTTTATAGTAAAATTTACATCAGATATATATAACTATACTATAACTCCTGTCGATTTATGTTACATTCTTGGAAATATTTAATAAGTTGTTGTGCTTTGATTTAAAACTGTATAACACAAATTTCTGCGTATAGAAAATTCTGAGCAACAATTCTCAATGATTAAGCCTTTGCCATTTAAATCTGTAGAACACAAATTTCTGTATTTAGAAAATACTCAGCAACATCTTTCAATCATTATACCTTTAACGCAGTAAAACACTGCTAGAAAATTTCTGTATTTCGAGTGTCAACTCTCAATCATTATGCCTCTCTGTCATTGAAAATTTGAATTTCCATTATCGGAATTGCATTATCTGTTGTTCATTTCGCAGTCATATCTCATCATTGACAACCAGCTCAGTGAAGTTGTGATTAATAATCGCGGCACGCAGTTTGCCAATCTGCCGGAATAATGAACAATAAATGGCACATGGAAGCCCACATTATCTGGGTAATTGAAAATGAGCCAAGAGACAGCAAAGCCGCAGCTCAGCAACAGCAACAGAAACTTGCAGCACACTTTGAGTTCGATTTCAAGCTGCATCATTAACTGCCACCAAAAGTAGATCAACTAACGGCTTGCAGCAACTGTTTTATAGTTGCTGTTGTTGTTGTTGATGTCGAGTGTTGTTGTGGTTGCTGTTGTGTTGTTGTTGTGTTGCTGGGGATGTGGCCACATTATAAAACAATTTCTCACAAAAACCCACCCAATTTGCCTGCTAACCGCACACACGACGACGACCAAACAAATTTCCAATTACATGAGCCATTTTGGTAACTGTTTTTGTGTGATGGTTGCTGCTGCTGCTTGGCTACGGCCAGCGGCTAATTACTGCGCTTGGACAGCAGCAGCACAGAAAGTGAGACCCGTGCGGCGTGGTAATTACTTTGGCTTAAGCATTGCTGTGCTGTGTGGCAGCTGCAACAACGGCCTTGCAACGCGACGGCGCGTCAGTCGAAAGTGAAACTTAAGCTTTTTGTTTTTCGGGCCATTGTTTAAAGTTTTTGCTGTGGCAAGTGGCAAGTGAGTCTGTGGCATGCTGCTGCCAGCTTCCGCATTGCGCAGTGTGTGTGTGTGTGTGTGTGTTGTGGGTGTCACGCCCCAAAACAAGCTATAAACACTGCAAAATTTACATAATTATTGTGATTTAATTTGCGGCACTCGCATCTTCCGGGCGACTGCCTGCCACAGTCACTGCCACATGCATTCAACATGCACTCACACAATATTTAATAGTCACAATTTGTAGTTGTCAGTTGTTGTTGCAATAATACACACAACATGCAAATGCAGTTCCGATATTCCAAGCACGAACAACACCAAAAACTACTGCACTAAAGTTGCAGCAACATTTGTTGCACGTCAATTTTTATTCACTGCGCATTCATTCATTTTCGTGCCTTTTCGCAGCCAATAAATAAATAACTATAAAATACGTATAACGAGTAAACACTCTAATTTGCATTTTTTCATTTTTTTTTTGTGTCTCTAAGTTTTTATTATGAGCTATTTATTTCAGTTTTTCTTAGCTTTTTTGTTGTTGCTACCGTTCGCTCTATTCGCATAACAAGATTGATTTATGCTCTTGGCCTTTGTGATTGATGTGCCGCATTCAATCATTTCGATTCGTACATTCATCGATTGGCAATTAAATTCATAAATTGTTAACAAAATTTTTATTACTCCTATGTATATTGATCGACGTTAATTGGCTGCTCGTCATTGTGTTGTTGTGTGTGTCAGACTATAGCAAAATCCAATTAGCTGCACATTGTTTTTGTCAAGTGTTGCTAAACGTCGTGTCGAATGTGTGTCCAATAAAATTGTCTTTAATCTATTTTCAGTTTGATCACACATTTCTCTTTCATCTTTTTTGTAATCATTTGCAAACGTTTCAATGCCAAGGTTAGCACAGGAAATGTCACTTGATAAGTGTTGAATAACGTTGGGTGGGAATTTTTTATTAATTCGATTGAGAAAACAGTAATTGAATGGTGTTAAAGGGTTTATAAGAAAGTGTTATTTCTGTGAACTAGAACTGAACTACTTCACACATATTTTGGTCCTATACAATGCAGCTTTTTTGATAGATAGAAAGGAAATAATGTAGTATGGAATTCATCCGACCAGTGTTAATAAACGCATTAACATATTTTGAGTTATGTATAAGGGATAAATATTTTGAAAACTTTGAAATTATTTCTTTTTGAAGTTTTATACAAATTTTCTTATTTTTTTTAAATTATTTTTTCATTTTTAATTATGTTTACTCACAAAGATTTCAATGTCACTGTTAACTTTCAATTTCCCTACACTATATCAGTATTGGTAAAGTCCACAAATTATGGTTGTTGAAAATCGTTATATCAGTGTTGCAAAGCGCCAAAATAAGCAGAAGAACTAAAGCCAAATCATTGGTAAATAATGTTGGCTTCCTCAAGTCTACTTTTGTGTTAAATTTGCAAACTTTTATGACGCATTGCCAAATGTTTATCGTTGTATTCGCAAACAGTTTACTGAGAACTTGCCTTTGTCTTTTGGCTAAATATTAAACTCTTTTGTTGCCAAGCTGCAGTATTTACTCGTTTGCTATTGTCTTGTTAATTAATTTATGGCTAGACCTTTGTTTGCAATACATTTTAAGACTAATACAGAAGGCGGCAGCAGTTTTTCCGAACTCGAATTTAAATTTGTTATAAGTAGCAGCTGTGGCCAGATGTCTCTGTGAGTGCGGGGCTTTCAACACTTTCGCTGCAGTTGGTGGCCTTCAACTGGCTAACTGATGAATCAATCAAAAGGTGCATTGGCCCTGCCAAGAATAAACAAGACAAGGCAAAGGGCTAAGAAAATACAACAAGAAAAGCCAAGGGAAGCGAGCAACCACAAAAAACACAAAACAAGCAAATATAATAATCAAGTGTAATCAATGTAATTCGACTGACAGCATTGCATTTGTTTATCGAGAGGAGCGAAGCTTGGAGGGGGAAGGGAGTAAGAGTGGGAAATGAAGAGAAGCGAAGAAGAAATAAAATGCATAACAGGCAAAATGCATTTTATGAGGAGTTGCTCGCTCTCTGGGCACGTCGTAAATTTGATTTGGTTTATTTTCATTTGTTGTGCTTATTTTTTGTCCCCTACTTTGTTTCCTCCCTCTCGCTCTCTCTAAACTTTGGCTACTTTCCACTTTTTTGTGGCGGCGGCAGCTGCAACAGCAGCTGATGTGGCAAGTTCGAAGTGGTAAGTTGTAGGTGAAGAGTCGACCTCTGGGCCAAGTTTGCAATGTTTGCTGTTGATGTTGCTGTTGCTGTTGCAGTCGGGGTCGCCATAAATTTCACTTTTACTCGTTTCATGTGTAATTTGATTTTATATTGGGCATAATTTCTGCGCCGCATTTTACAACACTGGCAGCTGCCAGGTTTTTCTGTTTTCTTCGGTTTTTTTTTCGTTATTGACAGCAGCAGGCAAAAAGCAGCTAAATTAATGATCACATTTGACATTTGTTGATTACGTGTGCTTTTGCCACATGTGGCAGCGACTTATCTTTAGGCTTATCCGCTGCAAAAATTAGCATGTGGCCTAAGCACAAAATGTGGAGCACAGAAAATCAGTCAGGAAAGTGTTGCAAATTATAAGGCACCAGCGAGCGTCGTGTCCAGCATGCAGAGTAGGCGGCAAATTGGTCACAGCTAAAGGGGGGCGTGTCAAAAGAGAGGGGGGGGAGAGAGAGAGGGGGAAGTGTGCCTATGCTTAGCTGGCGGCGATCAAATGCAAATTGTTGCATCAGCGAGTAAGAGAGACCGAAGCCGAAAAGCGGGCTAGGAGAAACTCGAGACTCAAATGAAGCGGTTTAAAGCGGGCATCATGAACTGCTCTGCTCCAGAGCCGCAGGCTTGACAGCCACAATGAGAGGCAGCGGCAGCTGTTGTTGCTGTTGCTGCCACCACAGAGGGCAGCCAAGTTTAGCTGTGTGGGTCAGTTGCAAGTTAGTTGGGAGTGCGTGCCTTGCATGAGTTACGACATTCAGTGTAAATAACGTGGCACGAGTCACAACGGAAGCCAAGCTTCCAAGCCAGAGACTGCATCTGTCTTTCTCCCTCTCGCTAGCTGGCTCACAAATTATACACAATTAAAATGTGGTTACCGAGAGCGTTTACAAAACGATTGCAATTATATACTGTGTCTTGCCACAGGCCAAAAGCAACAGCAGCAACAGCAACAGGGAGTCGACTCCACTCAGAACTTTGCACCGGGAAACGATTTAAGTGCTCTAAATCAGAGCAAAAGCTGGAGTCGAAAAGAAGAAGCAGAGGAAGCTGGAGAGAGGGAATTGTGGGCAGAAGAATCTCGCAAAAACTGGGTCAATGTGATTATAGGAAAAAACTTTCACTAGCAGCCAGCTGTGTGTCAAGTGAGTGGGATGCATGCACATAGAATAAAAAGTGTGAAGAGTAGAGAAGAGAAGTGGAGAGTGTGTAGAGTAGAGTAGTGCAGAGCAAAGAAGTGGAGAGTGTATAGGATAGAGCAGAGCAGTAAGAAATAGTGGAGAGTGAGGAAGTAGAGAGTGGAGAGAAGTGCAGAGCAATGAAGCCACGCAGAATTGAGAGATTGTTGCTGTTGTCGTTGGATGCAATTGAAAGGCTAGAAAGGAACTCGTTATGCCAAAACAAAGCCAAACATAGAAAGTGGAAGACACTTTTATTTGTGTCGTGTTCTTAAGTAAAAGTAAAAGATAATAACTTCAAAGTGGTATAGAGAGGCTGTAAAACTGTCACAAAATATAAAGAGTAGATATGCAGTAGATTGCACTTACGCATAAATTGCAATTTGCAAAGAATAAGAAGAGATTGTCAAAATTTACATTTATATTTAAGATATTTTGATTGAATGGAATGTTTTTGTATAGAGAATCTATAACCTTTCTGGATTTACTTCAGAATAAACAAGTAAGAAAACTATATAGCCTCTGAGACTCAGTGCTTCATACGGACGGACAGACAGACAGACAGAAAGACGGACATGGCTATATTGTCTCGCCTGTTAAAGCTTATCAAGAATATATGTACTTTATGGAGTCGGGCATGACTCTTTCATATGCCCTATGGAGAGCGGGTATAAAAAGACTTTTTAAACGCATACTAAAATCGTTTAATAGCCATACTATCATAAGATTATCAAAGATTGGTCTATTGTAAAAATCAGTTGTAAGCAAAGAAATCAGCCTTAAAAATTCGCAGAATTACGTGATATTTAATCATTAAATATGAGTTATACTTTGTGTGATTTGTGCGATATTTAATCATTAAATATGAGTTATACTTTGCTTTTCTTTTTAAATTAAAATAAAAATTTATTAGAACATTGCTATCACTGTTATGAAGAAAGTGTTCCATATATTCGGCATCTTCAAAGCAAATTTAAGTATAAAAATCACTACTATTTAATTCCTATACTTTAAAATTGCATTCGCACAATTAACTAATTGCAAATTCATGACACCGATATGATGCATCAAAGCAAGTCACAAAGTTGCACTTTTGCTGTTTTTCTCAAGGATATCACAGCAATTACAAACGTTTAAATTAACCATTTGCTGGAATTCGCCAACAAAAAAACAGGCAGAAAGATAAATCATTTAATTAGCAGCAATCACGAAACAATTGATGGCAGAATTAATGTCTCTCCAGGCATTTGAGCTCTCTTGAGAAGGTGAAATTGTACTTTTTCTAGAAATGCAATTGCCACTAACATAGAGTTGCCTTAGGATTGAAGCATCTGTCGATGGCAATTGGTTGCAAGTTGCTGCTGCGTTTGCCGCGTTGATTACATTTCGAGGCATTTGCGGCATCGTCGGCATTTTCACCAAATGAATTAATTAAATCAGTGAGCAGAGACACTTTTGTAATTAGAAATGCCCGCATTTGGCGCTGAGGCGGACACAAAAAAGGCCGCAATAATGTAAACTTAAGGAAAGGAAAGCGGCGCCACACAAAATGAGGCATCACAAAGTGGTTGCTTCGCTTTTATTTTACTTTAGTTTGTTTTTTCCAAGAATTCAAGAAATGCAATGCGTTTTCGGCTCATTTTCTAAACGTAAATAGAAAACAGCGGCGAGGTCGGATTTTATTATAGCTTGGCAAGTTTAAGGCTAAAGTCAAGGCGATTTCAAAATGTGTATTTATGGACGCATTTAACTTACCGCTGTGGAGCTGCGTTTGCGCAGTAAATTGTCCAGGCAGAGTTGCAGCTCAAAGGCCTTCAAATAGAGCAGATGATAACGATCGCGTAGACGCTCCAAATTGCCTTCACCTTTCCTTGGATGAGCTGCGGATGGAGCTGCTGTTGTTGCTGTTGGAGCTGCTGTTGTGGCTGCTGTGCTGGGCGTGGTCAATGGTGCGCCATCTGAGGCAAAACCGCTGCTTAGACTATTCGATTTGGTCACCGATTCGCTGGTCGTCGACTCACTCGAACAGTTGCTGGTGAGGGAGGCAGGCTGTTGTGTTGCTGTTGCGGTTGCTATTTGCTGTGATTGCTCTGCTGCTCGTTCCCTTTCAGAGGCGGCTCGTATGCAAGCGCTTACAACTCGAGCGTGTGATACAATTTCATGGTACAACACCTGGAAATAGACAGCGAGAAGAAAAAAGAAGTCTTAATTGGCGTTGACAGGCAATTGGAAAGCGCACACATCACGTATACTTAATATAAACCCAGCTTGTAAATGAAGTTGTTGTCTGTCTTTGGGCTTGTGCTTGTCTTTTTCCTTTCGCGTGGGTTTTTCGCCCAGCCAAAAAGAACATCAAAGTTTGCCTTTGTCTTTGGGTGCAGCACAGTCCCAGAACTGAGAACTCTAATGACTTGACTGCACCTCCTACACTGAGCGAAAGCAGTGCTTACTTAAGAAACTTTGAATATAGTCGAGCAAAGTTAATTTACATTTAAATTTCAGTCAAAAACAAATTTAATTTGAAATGAAATTCATTTAGTAAGAGCGTAAGTGTAACAAGCTTCTTAGTTAGTATACAGTTACTATAAAGTGTACTATGTCTCTTTAGTTCTATTTAAATTAAATACTTTATATACTTGCAACAATATTATTCCATTTTATTTTTAGTTAAGTTGAACAAACTTTAAAGTTAAATTAATTATTAAATAGAGTATAAAGTGAAACACTATTATTTTGCTCTATTTTTATTGAAGCGTTAGTTTAAATTTTGTATATATTTACGATAAAGTTAATATATAATCCTTATAAAGTGTGTTATCTTTATTTAATTCTTATTTAAGTGCAGCAATCTTTTAAATTAGCATAAAGTAATTATATAGTTACTATAAAGTGTACTAGCCTGCTTTAAATTAAATACTAAATGTAATTTGAAGTCTTATAATATCTTTAGTTAAGTTCAACACACTTAAGAGGTAAATTATATATTAAAAAGATTATAATTTTTGCTCTATTTCGATTTAAGTGTTAGTTAATATAAAGTAATTATATAGTTAGACTCTCTTTACTTCTATTTAAATTAAATACTAAATATATTTCGAAGTGTAATATAATCTTATTTTATTTTAGTTAAGTGCAGCAATCTCTATAGTTAAAATAACCGTCAACAAATTAATCTTTTGTGTTATCTCTACAATTTATCTTTTAATATTTCCACAACTCTTTCTGCGAGTGCAATTGACTCCTGGCATCGTCTGCATTTCCGTTTTGGGGGGCAGACAACCAAAGCGTCTTTAGATTTTCATCACTCATTTGTCATCTTCGCCCCCAACACACAAAACAAAGGTCAAATCCCACACACACTATTGCATAAGCCGTCGTCTCCATTGTTTTGTCTGCGCAGATAAATCGATAAATTGTTGATGGGCGAAAAAGACTTTCCGCATTGTGTCCACGCTCAGCGCAGCGTGCGATATTCAATTTATCAAAACAGCAACTATGAAAATAATTACAATGTAATTGACACGCACCGGTCAAAGTTGACCTCCAACTCTAACTGAAGCTGCATTTGAAGGCGGGGCGGAGTCGCAGTCGCAGTCAGAGGGGCGTGGCAAATGCTGCAAATGCCGCACAATGACACCCACTCAAAATAGCCAACGACAGGCTGAAAGAAAAACCACATGTTGGGAAGAAGAAGAGACCTCTGACGTTTGTTAATCGCACATTGATCTTCATACAACAGTTTAACCCCAAAGTGAACTCTTGCATCATTTTGACTGTTGGCTAAGTAAATAGCAACAACAACTAGTATATAATAGCTGTCTGTCGATAAATATGATAAAGCGTCTTTTTGCTTGCAACACCTGGACAATCACACATCCTTGAACCGCATTTGAAGAGGTGAAAATGTTTTATGCACTCAAGTCATAAATATCAATTTTCACCTGTTCCCTTTTCCCTGCAACAAATTGAAATGTCACACACACAAAAAGGCGATCGTCGTGAGTTTATGAAATTGATTGCCATCGACATTTTGACATTTTGGCAAACATTTCGACAGCTGCTGCAAAAACACAGAATGATTTATTTTGTTCGCTTTTGCTTTTGCGCGAAAGTCTGCAGCGGGAAAGTTTTTCATTTTTGACGGTCAATTTTTTTGACTTGATCAAAGTTGACAACAAAAAATTTCCCTTGCAATGTAAATATTTAAAAATCTTTTTCGACTTTTCCTCACAAGTTTATTCTTTGCAGAACTCATCAATATGTTTGGATCTTTATCATTTCATTCTCTCATAAACAAACTCGCTTCCAGTTCAATGGCTTTATAGTTAACAACGTTGCTTCGATCCACAATTTTCCTGTAAATATTCAAACGAGCTGCACATTGGAATTTTTCTCTTTATTTCTTGCTAGACAATTTTCTGCGTCATTACAAACACGAGCTCAAAATTGTTTGCATTATGATTTTTATCATTATATCTAATTATGAGCTGCAAAAGAACTCTTGAGAGTGAGAGGGAGATAGGGGAAAACTTCATTTTAGAGGCTTGGCCATTTTGGGCAAATAAAAATCAACTTTAGTTCAGTCTTTACTTGAGGTGAGTCGAGTCATCTTCCAAGTTCTTGAGAGCTTCGAGTCTAGGCAGGTGTGTGGAGGCGGGTGGGTGTGGCACAAGCGGCTGCTTATTTGCGATACTTGCGGCTCATTACATTCGCAGAAGAGGACCGAACGAGAGAGAGAGAGGGAACAAGCTTCAACTCCAGAGTCAGCCACGAGGCAAGACACATTGTGGCTGCCACAGAGCAACGCCTTTCTCTTTGTTTAGTCGAGTTCAGTTGTGGCTGCTTTGGTTGCTGGAGGTTGGCTGCTGGGCCTTGCGGTGGCTTTGCCACCACTCCCAATCTTTGCACGACTCTTGGTCTTGGCAATTTGGCGAGCCTCTTAATGCATTTTGCACACGCTCACTCACCCACCCACCTGAAAGCTGAGCTGAGCCACCAGAAACACCAGCAACTACAACAAAAGCTAAATCAAAAAGAAGAGAACAAAATATGAGCCAGAATACGTTTTGTTTTTTTATGCAAAAAGTTCGTGACTAATCTGCGACTGAACTTGAGATGTTCTCCGCTGTTGTGATTGCAATTGAGACTTTGAGACACTCAACCAGCGGCGCCCATTGGCAAAAAGATATTGAGGCAGCGCAGAGCGGAGTTCAGCTCACAAGTTATGGCTAAAGAAAAGTGAATGCACTGCAGTAGTTGAGAAATGCAGCAATCGAAAAGAATAACAAATAAATAATACAAATGAATGTAGAGTTGAGCTGACTGACTCTTTAAGCTGACCATGAATATTGTTAGGAGTCATTTTTCTTGGTATTGCACTAAAATGTAAATCTTTTATTTTAAGTCTTAAGACTTAGAAAAGTTGTCCTAGCTAGGGTAATATAATGGATTACCTATTTATATTTTATTTTGGTAAATATGTTACAATACTAACTATAGTCTTTAAGATTCCTGAAAATTTGGTTGCGATAAGATAAGATGTAGAAGTTATTTAAGAGATACTTTTAAATGGGAAAAACCCCAATTTACAACAATTTACGACAATCTGATATATTTTGCATCCTATGATATATTTTGAATGTAGTACAATATCGGTATACCAAATATAGCCGTTGATATATTTTAAAAATTTTTGCAGTTTATTTGTTGGTATTTTTTAAAATGAATGCCTCATTATTTTGCTCTTGAATGTGGTACTACATAGATATACCAAATATGACATTCAGTATATATTTTGTTTATTTTTTTCGTATATTCATATTAATTATATTTTATCATATTTTTTAAATTTCTCATAAAGTAAAAACTCTTCCTTTCCCTTTTCAATCTATAAATTCATATTAATAATATTTTTCATTTTCATTTGCTCATAATAAAATGTGCATATTTATATAACTCCAACTCTCATTTATAACTTTTACAACCCTTTCTATTTTTGTGCACACTTTTCTTTAACTAAAACCCAAATTGTTTTGCTATTATTTATTTGGTAATTTATATCACATTAATTTTAAGTATTTAGTGGTTAAATAATATGAATTTTATTGGCCCCTATCAATTAGTTAAGTAACTTTTCACGTGCCACTAATTGTTTTATATTTCTTTCACATTTCCCCCTCAGCATTGTCTTTCACATTCCACATTTACTTCTGTGTTGACCATGTCGTATACGTAATATGCCCAATTTGCCTTTTTACATTTACAGCATTCTTTTTATGATTTCTCATAAGTTAAGCTACAGCTTGATTATGATTTGTGAGTATCCATTAAGTATCAAATTTGAGCAGCTAAAAAATGAGTTTCTGCCACAGTTTTGCCAGCGAAATGCTAATTGGGCAGCCGAAGCAGAGATTGCAACACTTTTTACAACAGTGTCCTCCAATTGTTGTCTGTCTGCCGCACCATGACGCACACACGCAGACTTCTTTATTTGTGATTTCTCATTCGGGGCACAAAACAAATTTCATGCAAATGTTGAAGAAATCGTGCGTCTTCTAATGCGTTGTCTATTTATAAAAAGCTAAATACTGGGCACGTCTTTCTATCTCTAGATCTTTTTTTTGCTGACTGAGTGTGAGGTTCGTTGACTCACAATGTTGTGGCTATAGTTAGTTGAGCAATCGTTGCTGCCACACCAGAAGCAACAGCAACAGCAACAAATACAACAATTAACTAGCTGCTACAACAACATTATCATTCATTATCGAAAATGTCAGTACGTGACCTCGACCGCGTTTCTTAAATTCTTTATCGCCCCTAGACAATGTTTTTTGTTGCTGTTGCTTTTGCTTTTTCTGTGGGGAGGCATCCGCCCATCTTTGCTCTATTCTCAATATACAATCTGTGAATCATTTCGTGACTACTAAAATTTGTTGTATTCATAAATGTCATTCACAAGTCACTGCAAGTCGCGCTTTAGCAACATTTTATTGGCATTAGGAATTAGGCTTATGGATTAAACATGTCAAAAAATATCTAAGCATATTTTCTGCACAGCAGGAAGTCAATGAACGAGTCCCCAAGACGACAACAACAACAACGATAATAATAACAACAACAAACATTTCCAACATGTCACATAAATTGGAACGCGCACAACTTTTCGCTTTTTTTGCTCACTCGGGAAATATTTTCGTAGTGAAATAGTCACGGCATTTGGAACACTTCCAAATCGCTATCGAAAAAGCGCCTTTAAATAGACCAAATACACGCCAAGTAGAAAAAAAAATTGGACTGCCCGGTTTTGGGGAAGCGACTAATTTGAGCGTGCAGCAAGCAAAACTGCGCTGACTCTAATTACCTGGACAACACATCATGTTGCACGATACTTGACTTGAGTTCAGTTGAGTTGAGTTGCATTAGACTAGAGTTGGGGGAGTTGAGAGAGATCTCTCACTATTGACAAGGTAAATGACAAATGACAAGCGGAAAGACGGGAAATGAAGATGGAGATGTTGCTGGAGACCCAGACAACGAAATTGACACTTGCGACACGGCGAGGTGTGAGAAAATAAACAAAGTGATCTTCGCTTTGTGGGTGTCAAACTAAGGGATACCCTGTAAAAGCTTCTTGTTATGAACAAGTTGAAAATAAGATGAAGATATATAAAATAGCAATCATTTTTAAAATGTTTATAACTACATTTCGGAATTAAATTTTAAGAAATTCAAGTTCTACGAAAAAGTTGAAAAGAAAGGAAGAAGAGAGGAAATTTTCGTCAGTTTTACATTTTCAAATGTTAAGATTCTATTCAAAAGTTTATCTTTACTTCGTCCTTGAATTGTTTTTTAGTTTCTACATATTGAGGTAATTAAGTTTTATAGTATATGGACCATTTCAATCAATTTTTTTTCTAATTCATATCTTTTTTCATAATATTTCCATAAATTCATATGCAATACAAAATTATTCCTTTTTCTTTCGCAAGAACAATTTCGATTTCTTCACTTTACTCGTATATTGTTCAAAATTCATAAATGCATATTTTCTTTAGAATGTTTTTTTGTGAAACAGGATTATTTTTATTCTTATATGATTTTTTATTCAACTAACATATTGACTTTAAATAGTGTTCGTATCTTCATTATGCAAACTCACATATTCCTCACAGTTTTCCATAAATCTTCACAGTTTATTACACTTCTTTGTCACTTTTCTAGGGTATACTTTTTGAGGTGGAGCCCTCATAGGAAGTGAGTGCAGTTAAGCCACTCGGTCGGGGTGCTTGGGTGTTAAGTGCAACACTCTATCGCACGTTGCTTGTCAGCGAGCAATTAATCTGCCTGGGAGTCATTCAAAGCAAACAAATGACCCAACTGCTGACCCAGAAAACAGGCCAAAAAAAGGCAATCGGAATGATGTCAACGTGCTGCCAGCAAATGCACTGGGAATTAACCCACAAAGAGAAAAAGAAGGAGAGAGAGACTTATACTGAAAACGGTTCTTAGAATGCAGCAGCAGACAAAGAGACGAACAGACAGAGAGTAAAAGAGCAAACAGTTAAAAACCCGGCTCGTCGCGGACTATTGAGTAACATATCAAAGAGAGAAAGAGACGAAGAAGTAAGGGGAAGAAGAGGATAGCAACCAACAAAGCTGGCTGATATTAAAGAGACGACGACAACGACACGGTTGACATAATCACGTTCGAGTGTCACGTTCGGAGCTGGCCACGATAAGACGACGACCGAGACGAAGTCGCCGCCGACGACGACAGCGACGACGACGACGAGAGACGATGATGATAATAATAATGATGATGATGATGATGATGATGATGCTGCTGTAGCTTTTGTTGCCGTCACGTTCTCAAAGTCCATGGGGGGGAATTTTTCTTTTTGGCTCGACAAGCGAGAACAAGTTTCGTCTTCGTCTTCGTCTGTTTTGTCAACCGTTTGTTAAGTTTTTCCTTGTGGTCTCATTAAAAACATGTTACATGCTTTTTAATGCTTAAACTGATTATGAAATTGCCAAGCTTTAACTGTTTATGTAATTAATTTTTGGAACTTAAACTTAACCAAGTCGCTTACTTTCTCAGAATCTAGACAAAAACTACTTTGATTGATCATTTTTAGGCAGCTTTTATTTCACTCATTTATTTGTGCTTAAAAAGCAAATCCTTTGTGCTCGCTTTCACTGCACTGCAACTGAAGCATTAAATTTCAATTATTACAACATCAACATCAAGGGGCAGCAATGGAAGTCGTCTCTGGCTTTTGTCTTCACTTGGCTTGGCTTGTCTTGGGTCGCTTTCTATTTATTGCACAATTAACAAGTCGTTAGCCCAAAACGTTTTTCGGGGGGGATCTCTCTCAACTACTTTTAGCGGTACCTGGTACATTGACCGTTGGTAATAATATCGTTTTAATTGCCAGACGGACGATGAAAATGAATCGCTTTCAACTACCGAATTTCAACCAAGATTCACTAACTAACTAACTAACATACTATATATATTCACTTAGTTAGTCAATGGGCAATAAAGATTAAGACTCAACCTTTCATTGAAAGTGTTTGCTATGCTTCGACTCTTTTTGGCTGATCTTGGCCAAAAGTGACCTTGCCAATGGTATTTGAAATGAAGTTGCTGGCTTGGTAGTTGGGTCATTTGGCGCTCTGTCGTTTATAGCCCACACTCTACTCTTGGCCAGGCACTTAATTGCACTTCAGTTGTGGCTTTGCCCCAAAGACCACACGACGCGACGACTCATTTCGTTTGATGTGTTGAAAGTGTTCAACATGTCCACTACAACTACTGAGTATGTTGTGTGTGTTTTTTTTTGGGAACCTTGTTTGGTAATCCGATATGTTGTGAGAGAGCTCTCGAGTTGGGTATCAAATGTGGCAGCAAGATTTAGGTGAACAAGTTCACTGAACTCCGGAAGGTCAATACTTGACGTGATTTGCTCCAATTTTTTTGTGTCTTACTTCTTTCAGTGTAGAAAGCGCAGCATATTTGAAATAATTGTGGAAAAATCAAACAACAATAAGTCTTTGGCACAAATCCAAATCCGATTTCAAATCCATTGTGATTGATTTTCCGATCGCCGAACAAAAATGGTAACTAACCACAAAACAGGCGGGGGGCACATTTTCTTTGGCTAAGCTTAGCTTTCCCATTTGGCAGCACATTTTCACAATTTTCTGGCAGCTCGCGACAGTTAACAAATGATCGCCGGTAAAAATCCACATAAGCTGCACTTGACAAATGCTCATAATCGACGTTGACCAAATGCGTTTAGCCATCAAATGCAAATGGCCAAAATATGGAAAATTGCCATGGAAATGGTAATGGAAAAGCTTTGCACAGTTTGACTAATTATTGAGCAAATAATAATCACAATTATTGTTGTGCAACATTTAATTGGGCAATTACAATTTCCACGAGCTCTGATTGAAGGTTGCAACTTAATGGGGCACATTGTGCACTGCAACGAGGCTTTACTGTACACTCAAGTCAAGGTCAACATTGTAGATTGTCGTACATTAATCTTTGCATCTCAAACATGCGGGTTAACTCTTGGGTTAATCTGTAGTTGTTTTGATGGTGGGAGACCATTAAGCAATCTGTTGATAAGACATGTGGCATCCACAGACAATCGCATTGCACTGTGGCAGTTGCAGCAGCTAATCTGTGTAATTTTTATGCGCCAAACTGAACTTAGGGTGACCTTTTTGGGAATGGGAATAGATGGAACTGTAATTTATGCTTGGCATAGCAAAGGATTATCAAAGTATTTGTATAAAGAATTTACATGCTAGAATCAAGTGATGAGAGATTTGATTTATGCTCAACTCAAAATGTATTTCAAGTAAAACAATAAATAATGTTGTGTTTTGTAGGTTAATAAATAACGAAATTTTGTATTTATTACTAGAGAACTTTGGCTATACGACAAAAGCTATGGAAAACTTGGAATTTTAATCTAAGGTGAAGATATATCATCAGCGATAAAATATCTTGTCCAGAAATTTTTATTTAGTATTCAGAAATACCAAATATAGCTATAGTTCAGTATTGTTTGGTATTTTGATTAACTAAATTTTTCAAATTATAAATATAGTATTATATATATATATATATAGTATATTCAAATACTGTATATATTTCGGTATATCAATACGGTATATTTTAGTATATTCGGTATATTAATTAACTACATTTTTAATAATTATAATTCGGTATATTTAGTATTTTTGCTATATCGATCCGGTATAATGTATTATTTTTCGGTATATCAATTTGGTATATTTTAAGTATAAGATTGTACACTTTTGAAAATGGGAAGCGCACTCAACTGTAACTTTCCTGCTTGTTTTTTAGAAACAACTGAATATATTGATTCAATATAAACAACACAAAAGCTAATGCTTAGTATATTTTTATACCAACATCCTCTTAGACCAACTAAATTACTTCCCTTTCACATAATTATAAGATATTACTTATTTCTAATACTAATAATTTACCATTTAAATACCATTAAACACACCTGCTTAAAGCTTATTTAAATGCTCGAAGCAACAATAATCATAATCTTTATACGAAGTGCACCATTTGAAATTATGATAATTTGATCAATTCATTTAACCTTTATTGAACTGATGAAACTTAATAATGTCTCTTATCCACACTGATGGTCGCTTGCAACTTTCTTGACAAGTTGCAAATGGGGCGTGGCCAAAAGCAAAAGTAACATTCAACGACTATAATTGAAAATCGACATTTGGCAAATTAAGTGCCCATCAAAAGAGTTGTACAATGGGGATAATATAATTACCTCCAAAAACTAACCAAAGGCAATGCCATCAAAAAATAATAAAACGCAAAAAAAAAAACAGCACAGAAAACAAATTAAATATATAGTTAAAAATGAGAGACCGACAACTAAATACACTATCAATATGGATGTGAAAAAGGAAAGGAAATATACGTGATGCATTTAAAACTGAAAAGAGTTTAATTACATTGGAAATAAATAAAAATCTTAACTGGCATTTAATAAATTACGGATTAGGCATGTTCATCAATAGTATAGACAAATACCATAGTTTTGTTGTGCATTTCAAATTGAGTTTGCAAAAATAAAAAAAAAAACAGTCCTGGGGCCAAAAACAAACAATGGACGAAAACTTTTTTGCTTGACTTTCACTATCAGCCAGAAAAAAAAAAACAGGTGGAGATGAACAACAAACAACGATGCAGCAAAGTGAATCGCTGTGGTTTTTTTCTCTCTCTTCAACAATTACGACACCTCAATTTGGAAGGAGTTGAGATGCAACTAAAGAAGGAGGAGGCAAAGTAGGAGTCTGTCTGTTTGCCCAGAAGCTACAAAATCAAAACACAGGCACATGCATAACTCAAGAGACCCCCAAAAAAGCAAAAGAAAAAAAAAACGATTCATAGTGTGGTGTAGTGGACCGCCTCCTCATCCTCAAGTTGCAGCCTCAAGCGACAGGCTGTGCAACTCATTAAGCGGCGAACGGGTTCATAACTCAGCGCACACTGGGGTCACATTGGGGGTCAGCAAGTGCACAACGACAGCCACAACCACAGCAACTCCAACAGCAACAGCAACAGCTGAGACAGCGACAGCAGCTTGTCAGTGTTTGGCACTTCCGAAAGATAAACGACAATCAACGCGCTGATCGACGACATGTGAGTGCACTTGTATAGCCACGATTCGATCGAGTCGGGAATGAAATTGATTTTTAAAAGGCGTCCAGAAGAAAGTGTTTGGCAGGCAGGGAAGATGGAAGGAGGAGAGAGTGGAGAGAGGAAAGAGGAGGCTCATCCTCTCTAGGGTTAGCACATCGTTGGGGGCAAAGTAAAAGTTACACAAAAAAACAAAACTCAGCAATCTGATCTCGGACGTGGTCCATTGTGGCCAACACTTTCCTGCACTTTTGGACGTGATTTGCTACCAACTGCAATTTGTGCACAACCCCAGCGACATTACTTAAACTCCATTTAATCGCCCAACTTAAATATATATATTGTCTTTTGGCTCCTTCCTCTTTTTTTTTGTATTTTGTTTTGTTTTGTTTGCGGGTCTCTTTTGGGGCGTTAATAATGTGGGCTCGGTTCAATAACATTGCAGCTAACTTATGAGTGTTGAGGTCTATCGGGAATTACGCTTTTGATGCCATGTGAAAGAGCGCCAAAAAGACCGCAAAGCAACAACAATAACAAGCAAAGCGCTTAGCGTGCTTAATGTTCAATTGTTTAGAGGACATTGAACTGAAACTGCAGCAGAAACAGAAAAAACTCTTACTGAGCAACCAAAACTGAGAGCAAAACTTGGCGATTACAAGGTGTAAGAAAAAGGCAAAAAAAAGAGTAGAGAGAGAACGATCAACAAGTTTTTAGCCAGTTACACAAAAGGGCTTACTTACAAAGCAAAGTAAACTTACTTTACTTATAGCTCTGAAAAGATTTTGTGGACTTTAAGCAAATAGCTTGAAAGATAATCAAAAGAGTGAGCAAATTTATTTAATTGGTTACACAGTAAATGAATGATGTCATTTAGACTACGGACTTTAGGCAGAGAAGTAAAGAACGGAGTAATTAAACAATTATTTTGTATGGAGTATTAGTAAAGGCATTTCTAACTAAAATCCAAAGCAATAGTTTTCCATTCAGAACTTTTAAACATGAATAAAACAACAGTCGAATGTTCTCGAATGCGAGATAATCCCGCAACTCATTTTCAATAAAACCATATTCTACAAATATACCACAAAAAATATAATAAATATAAATATAATATAAATATGTATATCTTATATTTGGTATATTGTCTACATTCAAAATATACCACAGAATGCAAAATTTAGTAGATCGTCAACCAAAATGGGATCGGAGATGACTCTTCTGCTTGTTACTTACATTTTTTTCATGCACAAAGTTTTAATAACCTTCTATGCTATGGGTACCGCGTATAATTAAACAATCACTAATAAAGTTGTAGTTAAAAGAAATAGAAAGTAAATATACATCAACAAAATAAAGCTTTCCATTTAGAACTTGTATTGCTATTAACTAATCGAATTGATTAAGCTGCAATCGACAAACTTTATCTCTATTCATGCTAAATAATAATGACATTGATAAATTGCAAATCTATTCTGATTTAATTGTCATTGATAAATTGCAATCTCGTAAGATTTAATAGCCACATGTGCTCTGATAAAGTCGAATGCGCATTGGACTTTAATACTTGTCACAGCAAAATATTAAATACATTATTGAGAACATGTAATCTTGAATAATATTCTACAAAAAGAATTCATATTCTATTCATAAAAATTCAATTGTTTCTATTTTTAAATGTAATTGGCATTTTTGGCATAAAGTTGATAGTAGAAAACATGTTTGTATAATTCAAATGAAATCTTATTTCAAAGTTGAAATGTAATTAGAATTAATACTAAAATCTTTGGCATTATTTTGATAATAGAATACGTATATATCCATATCGAATAAAAACACTTTCAGCTGACTTTTCTTATGTCCAACTTTCTTTTAACAAGCTGATCAATAAACCAAACGCTGCCCAGTGAAAGTTTAGCTGATCCTTCTTCGATGAAAGCCTGCGACAATGGGTCGATAACGAAGTCATTGAAAATAACACTCTACACTTGGGATTGGGATTGGGACAATAACAACGCCTTGTTGCCAGTTGAAGTTGAAGTTGCAGTTGCACATAAAATTTGCATAGCTGCGAAATAAAAGCAATAATTTTTATTGGCAACGCGACGATTGGCAACTTTATTAGCAATTTGCCAACGCGACAATTTGAATAATACGCAGACGAGGAGTGTGTGGCACACGAGGAGTGTGCCCCATCGATTGTTGCAAGCAACCAGACCAGAGTCTGAGTGGGCAGAGCACACCTCGAAGGCGCACTTGCAACTGTTGCACGATGATTGAATTCAAAATATTGCAAGTGAAAAGCGTCGGCGTCGGCTCATTGGGATTATGATGTCGTCGTTGCACACGTACGATTGCCACCACATGTGGCATGTTGCAAGAGTTAACAAGCGCTAATCATGCGGCTGCACAATTTTCGGGTCATCAGCAAAACAAATGTGGGGGGAGCGACCAAAAAAAAAGGTGCAAACGATGCACCCTTGAGATATCCGCTTGCAGTTGACATTAGAAAGTCTCCACGGGGGGAATTTGCATATGCGAATTTTCAATTTTCACCTGAGCTGTGAATTTTTGTTTTATGATAATCCTGCACGTTGTTCCTTTGGGGATTGTCACGTAGGGTTTTTTTTTTGGCCAGGTGGCAAGTTACGAGGTGCTAGTTACACGTTTCCCCCAAAAAAACAAATCGTGTGGTGACTCAATTGCCCAAGTTGAGTGGCAGCAACGGAAACAAAAAACCTTTTTCTACTCAATGTGTCTTTGACATATCAGCTGAGCAAATCGCTGAGCGGCAGGCAAAAGCAGACCAAATGTCTCCCCCCTTTGTTGTTGCATTGACAGCGCGATTGGCAACGAAATAGAAAAGGCCAAAAACAACAACAACAACAACTGCAACGATCAGTGACAGCTAACAAAACTGAAACTGAAATTGATGCAACAAAAACATTGTAACATTGCCGGAAGACAGACGCTACTTTGGCTTTGACTGTGGCAGCAAATAAAAAGTTCAAACAACGAATTGTTTTCCATATTCCTAATGCTCGAGACGGTCTTCGTTCGGTCTGCGCCTTTGACAGACAGCCGGACTGCGAGTTCGAACTCTTCTCCCTCTCTCTCTGTCTCTTTGGAAGCACTCACAGATATGCAATCTGACAGCTTGCAGTCCAAAAGACTCCACGACAGTTGCAGACAGCCAAATGGAGAGGGGTCCAAGAAGAAAAAGAAGAAGACAACGACAGGCAGAGGCAAAACTGCATTTGATGTGCCCTGCGATCGAGTGCATCTTTCTTGTACTCTCGTTATTGTGGATAACTTAGTCTGTGCAGTTTGTTAGCTGCCACTAAATGTTCGCCTTTATCAAAGTAATTGCTTGCCCCATGATCATCATCATCATGATGTTGATCGGCATTTGGTAATAATAAAAGTTATCTGCGCGCTGAGATTGCAGCGATAAGTTGACTGCGTAATTAGCTAATTGAATGAACTGCAGTGAGATGCGAAAAGAGATACGGAAATTGGCAGTAAAAGAAGCTAGAAAATGGAAATATGAAATAAAACTTTAACTTTTAGTAAGAAGACTACAGTAGAGAGGGTTCGGATCTGAGACCCTCAAAACAGTGCGGTATTATCATATCAAATATGTAATGTATCGACAAAATACTGGAATATACCGAACCATATTTAGTATATTAATATACCACTTGTTGGTGTAAAAACAATAATATGGATGTCATCTATATCTAAATATACCGAATTTATATATGGAATAAAATACTATCTAGTATATTGATATAACAAGTGGTTGTATCTCTATAATACGGTGAGGTATTATAGTATAATTATACCAAATTATTATATCAAAAATACTGAAATATACCGAAATCTACATTTAGTATATTACCGTATATATATTTAGTATATATACCGCTTCTTGGAATAAAAACAAGAATACAGAAGTAATCCATATTTAAATATACCGAATTTATACAAGGATTCAAATACTGAAATATACCGAAATATATATTTAGTATATTGATATAACAAGTGATATCACTAAAGAATAATTGTGCCTCTTATAATCTCTGATATCTAACTGTTCATACGGATAGACAGCCAGATCATATCAGCAGGTCAATATCATACATGATTCTGATCTAGAATACATTATTTTATAGGGTCAGAGATTTGCCATTTGCCTGTTACACACATTTCCTACCGGCACAAATTTATACAAATCACAAGTTGAAGTCTTTTTATTCAATTTCCCCTCCACTAAAATAATTCAGGAAAAAGGTGAACCATAACTTCCGCTTTGCATGCCATATGTAATTTTATGTAATGCTCGAAAAAAGATGAGTAATTATAATTCCATTTAGCTAAGCTAAATGTTCTGCCAGGGCAAAAACCAAATCGCTTTGAAGAGTGAGCATTAAAAACGTTCTCCGATTTCCAAGGAAATCTCTAAAGTGCATAAGCTTTGAGAGAAACAAACATTAAATGGAAATGCAGCACATAAAAGAAATTATAAAGCAGAGATGATGGAACCAAGCGAAACCTTCTAAAAGAAAATTATAAATTCAATTGAAGTAGCTGGCGAAAAACTCTGCAAAAATCACGTAGAGACATGCCAATAAAGACGCAGAAAATATCAATTATTTGAGAGACATTAACAGAGGATAATTTGGCAATAAATCACACAGCACAAAAATGCGAAAGTGATGTACGAAATCGAAACAATTAAAGCATTGCACGAATTCGAATTCAAACCGAAAAAGAAAGCGAATGAATGTTAATTATGAAGAGTTGGAAATTTACAAGAGGGGAGCGTCCAGCTGGACTAAGGAGTATATGGTATATAAAATATACACACACATATGTGATGTGCCCACATTTTAAGCTAATCTTGGTAGCATTTTTGGCATTTTCAACGTTATTGCAAACGAAAACGTTTTTCCATGAAAAATTGAAATTTGCACGCAATGCTAAAACTTAAGTTATGACAAAACATTGTGAAGGGGAGTGAGTGGGGAGGAGAGGAAAATGGCATCTCGTTTTGTTGATAGCTCCATATGAGAAATGGCAATTTTAATTGCGGAAGCAACACGAAAATGTAAACACAGAGAAAGACTTACGCAACATGTGTGCAACACCAAACCAAATACACTTTCCACCAAATGCAATCATTTATTTCTGTCTGACGATTCTTACCTAGAAAGAGAAGAGAGCGAAAACGAGAAAGAATTAGTAAGTGACATAGTTAAATCATTAAAAATACACTTCAAAGAGGCAGCTGGTAAAATTTATTGAGAAGAGAACTTCGACTTCGACTGCGACTTCAACACTATAAATATATAATTTATGTCTAAATAGGGGCGCTTCATGATTTGTGTTCCCGAAGTGAAATGTTTGGACACACTTGGCGGCCAAATAATCGCCAGATGCCAAGTCACGCAACCCACAACAACATTTCTAACAAATCTCCAATTGACAGCCGAAAAAAACACAACCACAAACAAACTGTGGATGAATGAGAAAACATTTCTCCCAGATATGGAAAAACAATTTCCAACTAAGCGAGTGTCTCTCCCTCTCTCTCTGTCTCACTTTTGGGCGCCGCATTAGAAATTCTAGAGTGGGTGTTGACTGGGGGAAAAAAAACGAGACATAGTTTGTTATGCTAATTGAATAGGCAACGATAGAGGCAAAAGCTTTTCTTCTACTCATGCACAATTTATGTATGGCCAGAAAAAACGAAACATAAGATTTTCACCCAATTTTCTGGGTCCGTGCATGTGGCGATGGTGCATGACATGCTCTATATATGTGTGTGTATGTGTGTCTGTGTGTCTGTGTGGGTGTCTTGCCACTTGGGGGCATGCGGGAGACACGCGACAAAAGTGCAGTCAACCAGCATTGGGAAATGGACTGCGCGGCGGTTCAATTTTAATTTTTCTTTTATTTTATTTTTTTTTTATTTGCTTTCGATAGCATTGTTGACATTGTTGATTCGGCGAGCGATAACACAGAAAAATCGATAAAGCACTTACACTATATAGTAGTTGGCCCACTTTGCAACCGATAAGTGGGCCTATTGAGGAAGCGCAGTTGGCTCTGAAGTGCATTAATTAGTGCCATAAATTTATGGTATCATCAGCTATTATATTTACATATAGCACAGACTATGGATTGTTCAAATGAAATTGGTTGGTTTAGAAAGCAGATAGCAGCTATGGCTTATGTGATAAGATAGCGAAGTGGAAATCCAGACAATGACTATAAAAAACAGTATATAGTATATAGCAAAGGCTTACGAGATTTTTACGTCTTACTTTTTTTTAAAGGTCAGTTTTATTTTTGATTGTAAAGCTATAAGATTACAATTTATGAGATCATCAAGGGATGACGAATATATTTTTATAAAATAGTCTCTTGCTTTGGTATATTGATACAATACTATATTTAAAATATACCATGGACTGAAAATATACCATATATTATATAATATAAGTATTTTGTAAATAACTGCTACAATTCTTATCTGATCACAACCAAATTCATTCATAAAAACTTTAGTTATTATTGTATGTACCAATAATTACGATACACACATTTTTATTTTAATTACTTTAGTAAACTTTCTTTTTTCTTAAATTATAATAGTTGAAGGAAGATAACTTTTCAGAGTTATACAAAATAAATTTTTCACACGACAGAATTTAAAGCTTCAACTTATTTACAGATATTTTCACAGAAGTCAGCAATAAGCCTTCAAAGTAAACACTTCCCTCACATAAATATCTATTAAACAAACACTCGTAAGTCGCAAGTTTAATAAACCATTCATAGATTCGTGTCATTAGAAACTCAGATACATGCTGCATGAATGTTTCTCAGTCTTTGCGATCTAGAGTTGGTCAATTCTCAATGTAACTGCATTTGAAATTCATTGCACGTTTCTGAATGTATAGTTTTTGTTTTTTGCTCTTTTCAGGGTCTGTTGCACACCAACGGCCAGCAGAAAGATTTCAAAATTTATTGCTGCACGAGTCAAGCAACAACAACAGAGAGCTGAGCAAGACATCAGACGAGCTCTGGATGCAAATAAATCGCTGCATAGTTGATAAACAAATAAAATACACAAAACGTAAACTGCAAACTATGTTTATGCAAACAATAGACAAACAACAAAAAAAAAGCAAAAATACAAATGGCCAAGAGGAAGGAAACCAAGGCCACAAGTAGGAAATGTATTTTACTTGGGTGGCATTCGAGGTTGAGGATTGTTGTCATGTTCATATTTTGTATGTTGCTGCTGCTGCTGCTGCAACTGATGATCGAACTGATGCATCGATGCATGAAGCCAAATCGCTGCTGGGAGTCGCTCTCTCAGCAAGAGAGAGAGATGCATCGATGATAGCAGAATTTCTATTGTTTTACAGGACACACATAGAGTGAGGCAGGTTGCAAAGGACGCCACGCTCCCAGGCCACATAAAGCAATTCGGGGGGAGTCAAAGTTCAGACTTTCTAAGAGCGATAAAACAAAAAATTCCATTACAAATTGTCAGCGCCAGGAGCCATAAGACAAGCTACGAAGAAAAAAAACTAACCAAAATGCAATTTCATGGCTTGTCAATCAGTTTTACCTTTTTCTTGTTGCTATTGTTGTTGTTGTTGTTGTTGTCTGTGGCAAAAGGGCGCCATAAGGCGGCCAAAAACTGTCGTTGCATTAACTGATTTATGTACAATTTTGCTCCGTTAGTTTGGAGCGCATTTTTATTCAATCGTCGCCATAGTTTTTGGCTGCACAGACAGTGTCAGAGGTTAACATAATATTTTTGATTGCATTTCAATTTTCATATTGCCATAAATCTTGCACAAGTGGCAAATTAAAAGTCATAAATTATTAGCTGCGATATCATTTGGCATGCCAAAGAAGCAAAGCAACAACACAAATTGCAACTGCAATTCCAATTTCAATTGCCATTCCTATTTCCCATTCCCCATTTGGCATTGTGGCACAGTTAGCAACATGCTGCGCAGCAACATGTTGCCAACATTTGTTGGCTAATTTACGCTGCGGTTTTTCTTTGGCTGGCTGTTGTTAGCCACTTTCAGCTTTGTCAGCAACTCCCAGAAGAAAAAACAGAGTCAAAGGTGTCTGAATTGTAATTTAAATTTGTGTTGTCATTGCAACGGACACATGTCAAATGTAGCAGCAACAGCAGCAACAAATGAGCAATCAGCATGTGGCAAAACATTTCACTAATGTGCCACAAAACAAAACATAAAGAAGGAGTGTCTGTAAAATAACTTTAGGACATTGCAATTAATGTAGACTAAATTAAGTGCAATTAGTTGAATGCAATAAACAGAAAAATATGATGAAGTAAATCCAATTTGAGAGCCTTCAACAATTCCAGAAAATGCCACTCAAAAAACTTATGAAATATCAAATTTGTAATTCATTTTGCCTTCAACAATCTCAGAAAATTTAACTCAAGAAACTTTTAAGATTTGTAATTCATTTTGCATTTATTCTCACGCTCTTACTTCCATCTCAATCTCATTAGCTAAAGACCATTTCAAATGTATTTCCTGCATATTGATTTATTACAATTTTAAAGAGCAATCTCTAAATCGAATTGATTTTATTTCTATTGCTTCCTGTTGCTTAGATTGTAAAGGTTTTCTATCTCATTTCGATTAGCACCTTTCTCGATCAATTTCATTTTTATATATGTATCTCCAATGCAACTAATTGATTTGATTTTAAATCTTTATCGTTTTATATTCCTTATTTACATGTTTGTGTTGTCTCATAAAATGTGCAACACAATAACAAATCATTCTTACAAGTCGATTAATTTAGAGCTGTGTTTATGGCGAAATACAATATCGTAATATGTAACAACACACTTCACATAGTTTGTCTCATGTTTTCTACACTTCCGTTGCATTTTGATTTATGATCAAGACGCGCCCCACGCATCTTCTTCATCCTCAGATGTAACCCTAAACCTCAACAGCTTCCAGATAGAAGAGAAAAACGTGGGTTGCGGTTGGGGAACAAAGCAAACATGAGCTTAATTATTTTTAAATGATTTCTCAAACAACCCACGAAGAATGGTAGATGTGTTGCACATGTTATTGATCCATTGTTGCAGTTGAATTCCCTTTTCCAATCAATATATGTTGATATATTACTTGCCACAACCCACGCAGAAGATTGCATAAAAACGTCGCAAACTAATCGCTTTCTTTGCTTTCTCCCCTCGCTTGGTTTGGATGTGATAAGACTCTAATAATGTTTTCAACGCTTCGAAGTGAGCAATGCAACGCATTCACCCACAAGCAGCTGCTGCTGCAGATGCTGCTGCATGCAACATGCAGCACAACTTGAGAAGATGACTTTGTCATTTTGTTTGCGTGACGATTTCGCGTTGTCGATTGCAAAACAGCAATTGCAATTGATGTGTTCATAAAAGGCTTAAAGGATTTCGCATCGAATGGGAAATGGAAATGGGAAAAATGAACTTAAAGTGCTGGAAAATTGTGCAGCCTAACTTTCAAGCTGCATTTTGAATTGCAATTGCAGCAGCGCACCTCGAAACAAACAAACAAACAAACACACACATAAAAATGACTTATCGAATGCAATTTACTTTTAACCTCCATGACAGACAGTTAATGTTAATGTTATTGGCGCCTTCAACTTGAGACAAAAGTCACTTAGCTGTGACCCACAAGAAGACAAACCCAAAGCAACAAATTCAACAACGAAAATAAAACAATAGCCGCACCCTAAAAAACTCATCTCACAACTCATCATTTCTCTCCACAAACAATCTCGGGGTATTTGTAATTCAAGAGCATCGCGATAAGCAGAATTGTAATAGATGTTTAGCTCAAGATACAAGGCGAAAGGAAAGGCTGCTTCACTACGTTGACTGGCTTCCAGGTGGGCAGAGTTCAAACAAATTTGTAATGATGATGAGCTTTCTTTCGCTCTTTTGCTTCAGCTGCTGATGGAGAAAGCCGTAGAACACCCGCGTGTTGAAACGCCCACATATCGTTTTGTTTCATACATAGTTATGTTTTTTTATGAGGGGGAACTGCACCCCCAAAAAAAATGTAATGTATGAGTATCGTAAACATTTCGCTTGTGTTTTGTTGCCCCGCCTTGAAATTCAATTGAATTTCCTGTTGCTTTAATTTATAATTTCATGTTTTTTACTTAATTTAATTATTAGCAGAGTTTAAACAGGATTTGTAGCCAGGAAAATATAATTAAAGAAACAATTTCAATTTCCCCGCTCGCTCTCTCTCTCTTTCACTGTGAACTGAGCACAGGTGAAGCGCTTCAGCAGGTGGGTTCGCAATTCGCTTATGTTGACAGGCACCGCAATTTCTGCCATGCGGTTGGCAACACTTGCAACACCGACTCCCAACATGGACACGCCCACATTTACAGTTACACAAATGCGCTGGCAACTCTAATTGCAATTGCTGTAGTTATTTTAATACCCGTTATCCATAGGTTAAAAGGGTATTATAACTTTTTGGACTAACTTTGACATACGGATTTCAGATATGGTATATCAATATACCAAATATACCTTTTTGTCATTTTCTCAGTATTTTTGGTATATTAATTTGATATATTTAAATGATATTGTACTGTAATAATATGTATATATATTATTAACTGTACTAGTTATAACAATATACCAAACATGCATTTCGGTATATTACTTTAGTATATTTAAATGACAACACCGCACTATAAAGACATATTTTGTTTTTAGTATTCGTTATAACAATATACCAAAAATAGATTTCAGTATTTTTCAGTATTATTTGGTATATTTAAATGATAAATCCACCCTGTAAACTGTTTACAGTACTAGTTATAAATTGTAAATATATCAAATATAGATTTCGGTATTTTTTCAGTATTATTTGGTATACTGATTTGGTATATTTAAATGATAGTACACTGTAAAGATATTTTTTGCAAGTACTCGTTATAACAATACACCAAATATACATTTCGGTATATTAATTTGGTATGGGTAACTCACAGTCGAGCACACTCAACTCTTTCTCAGTTGTTTTTGTTATTTTATGTTGGTGGCGCGTGAAAATTTCGTTGCAATTGTTGCTGGATAATTGCAGAGCATTGAGTTTTGAGCCGAGGGGATTCGCAGTCAAATCTCTGGTCACGTTCGATGAGATTCTCAGCAATGACACCGAACGAACCGGAAGCGATTGGCTTTGGTGTGAAAATGCGAAGCGTGTTACTGCTGCATTTCCTTTAGATTATGAAAATTGCGCAAAAAAAAAAAAACTGAAAATCACCTTTAGAGCGCTCTTGTTACTGCAAATTGGGCTATTGATGCTGCAACTGAAACGTGGCAAATTCAGTAGCCGCAGTCTGCCACTTTTGTTTCTACTAATGCCATGTTGTTCTATTCTTCTGCTATAGCTGAACCTGTAATCAAGGCGTTGCTGCAGCATGCTGCCCTCAAGTGTTGTAACACCAGTTGCAGCTGCCGCTGCTCCACAACCAGGGCCAAAAGTCAGTTGGCAGTCAGGCCAAGAGGCAGTCAGGCCGTCAGCGAGCTAGGCAAATGACTTGGCCAAGTACCACAATCAGCAAAGTATTCGTATTCCTTTAACTGCTCCTCTTTCAAACTCTTTGTTTATCTTGCTTCCCCACCTCTTCACCACACTTTTACTACAATTTCCATCTCTCCTCACTCCTTGCTTAGCTGTCTTCTGGCCCAGCACCTGTCGCCTTTTCTAAATTTGCCAGCAATTTACGCGGTGAGAAATGTTTTCGACAATGAAGCAGTTCCCTCTTTTTTAAGAGTTTAACTGTTTATACACTTAACACAAAGATATACTAAGAGTTGTTGAGGAATACAGTATTTTTTTTATGTTGCAGACACTTTTGCTTTATAAATTTATCTGTATTTTTATAATTACAAAATACGATTTGGTCAAAATTCTAACACTTTCAATTTCATTTCATTTTCATTTATATTTTCCGTATCCTGAAGAGCGTAATTGTTACTTCACTAAGCCAAAAAGAAGACTAATATTTACGCATAAAGTTCTGAAGCTGTTTTATTCCAGGACGCTAAACTTTAAATTAAAACTTTAATTGCAGATATTTCTGCTCAATATGTGTGTATTTCCCTATTAAGATTTTACTATATCAAAAATTGTCTTAAATTCTAATATCAAATACTTTATTTGTATTCCATATATTTTTGCTTAAACTTTTTCTCAATAGATCAAGATTTTCTCAATGATTTTAAGGCCTTTCATTGTAGCGCTCTTAATATTCAATTCCATATTTTTATTACCGATTATTCCTCCTTTATCAAATATTCCACTTTCCTGTTAGATCACTTCTCTCAGTGTATTTGCTGCCCGTTCGACCGGAACAATGCAGTTCATAGTATTTAACGTGCATTCTTCTTCTTTGGTCGCTTCCTCTAGCCGCTGCTTCTTTTGTTTATTCAGGCGAACGAATAAACGAACGGGGGAACTTGAAACATTTTCAACTTTTTCACACTCACTGCGAAAAACTATTTCGTTTTGCATTTCCGCACTTTCCATCCACACACACACACACAATGCAACGCAATACAACACTACATTTTAATGGGGCATGCAACAAAATGCAGTGCAAATTTTTCGCAGAGTTGCGAGAAAGGGTGTTTTTCCTCCATTTAATGCAAATGCTCAAATAGCATTCGTCAATCATGCAAATTGCAATTTACGAGGGCGACTCTTTTGGTTAGCCAAGTTTGGCTTCCTTTCGACCCTCAAGACGTTGCGTTAGCGTTGGCTTAAGCAGCTTTTTGCATAATTAGGCAGGCATCGAAGGAGGAGGGAGGAGGGGTTAAAGGGGTCGCGAGGCAGTAGTCAAGCAGCGGTAAGCAGTTAACCTGTGGCAACCTTATGACGAACCTCAAACACATTTGCATAAGTCAGTCAAAAGTGCAAGCCACAAAAATTGATGCGGGTGGCCAAAGAGGGAAGATAGAGAGAGAGAATTGCCAGCGGTAGAGAAAGCCTTGAGACAGCGACAACGTGTCTTCTTCAGTTTTAGTTGTAGTTGTGTGTGTGTGTAGTTTATTGTCTGCTGTGTTGTGGGTGCTAAGCTCAACCTTGTGTTAGGTGTCGACAGGGTTAGGCGAATTAATTTCTTTACGGCTCTGTTGGCCCCACTGCGATGGCCCCACAGTGATAGCAGCTGAACAACTGCCTGCCAGAGACAGAGACAGACAAAAATACAAAACACAACACTAAAAACATTTCATTGCCCATTTCTGCAGTTGTTGTCACTTTTACCCGAGGTTATCGCCAGCGAGACATCTTTTGCCGAAATGCAAAAGAGTCGAGGAAACACACTACGCAATGTTTGGCAAAGACAACAACTCGCAAGGGGGTTTTTCCCTCCCTCTCTTTTTTCAAAATTTCCTCACTAGCTTCCGTTGAAGAGCAGCATGAAGAGGAGGAGGAGGCGGAGACGAGCTACTCAGTGTCGCCGTGTTGGCATCTGCCATTCCATTAACCATTTCGGCATTTGCCGAAGGTCAGCTGCGTCAAAAGCGTTTTCATATTCCACAAGTTGGGGGCGATGTGGCATGCAACGTGCAGCATGCGAGTGACAGGCGCCAATAAACTCCAAGCCAACAAAAATTATGAAAATGCAACAACACACTTGACTTTTTTCCATCACAGGAAAAGAGAGAGAAAAAACAAAAAAAAAACAGTTGGTGGTGGTGAAAAACCAAATGGAAATTTTTCATTAGAACCGCATGTTGAGAAAATATAACAACAGCCATAAAAGGAAATTGTTTTCCGAGAGTGAGAGATCAGTCACTGGAACGAAACTATTAGACAGTCTCCACGCGCTTGCCATGAGAGGCGAGGAGGAGGAGGAATGCGACTCGAGACACCGAGAATGGAGAATGGGTAAGTGAAATAAGAATGGAAATGGATATAAAAGCGGGAATGAGAACAGCATGGTTCCATGGCACTTACACTTGACCCTAACTGGGTCTCGATTGTGCTAGAAGATCGTCAGATACGACAGACAGACAGACAGAAGACGGAACTTCTGACTGACAGAACTGTCTGCCATATGACATCATTATTTGGTTTGAAACAATTATAGACAAGCTTCGCTATTTGTACTTCAACTATTAAATGAACTTTAAATGATGTTTAAATTTTTTTGAAATATTTTAAAACAATTTAAATATTTAATTGATAAATAAGTGATTTTTAAATGCTATTATGACATTTAATTTGAAACTATACAATATAAAATAAATATTGACTTTCTATCATTAGTCATAACGAATTTTTCACGATTTTATTTAAGATTATAATCATGAAATTTTAAACACAAACTTTCATTTTTAAGATACGGAAAACAAAATTTCAAATTTTAAAGATTCAGAAACACTTCAAAATAAAAATGAAATTTTGTATCAAAAACTTTAATTTCGATTTGCATCAAATGAAATTTGATATTATCAAATTATTTCTCATTATTGTAAATAATAATGCAACTTAACTTGCGGAACATGACACTTGAAATTTTCAAATTATGTCAAAACTTTAAATCAGTTCTAAAATGTGTTTATTATAATCACAAAATTCCTTATAATTATTTTGTATGTCAAATTGCGGAAAGTGAAATTTTAAATGATCTTTTTGCGTGAAATAATGTTTGTCTAAATTGTTTAAAATTTTTTTACCCGAAATTTCTCAACCCGAAAATTCTAAATGACAGGATGAATTTCACATTTGATATTATTATTTCATTATTTTCTCTGGTTGTCTCATTTTTTCGTTAATGGATGTTACGGAGCTGTGAAGCGCACAAAAACAAAGTGGGTTAATTGCTATGGCAGTTAGTTTGTTGTAGTCGTTGCTTTTGTTTCGTTATTTTGTGTTTTTGTCATAAAGTTGCAGCTGGAGCTGAAGCTGAAGCTGTTTTATAGCAAGTTCGGGTAGTACATAGATAATTCTCCAAATTAAACCCATTGGCTCTCATTCGTTACGCATTGCGAGTTGTGTGTTCATTTTTTTTTTTTTTAGTTTTTTTGTGTCTCTAGATGTTGTTTGCGGTTTCCGGTCGCATTTTGTGCTTTATTTTCATTTTTTGTTGGTTTGTGGTGTTTGCTATAATTTAAGTGCTGAGCTTATATTTAAATTATGAAGTCAGTGCATTCAGTTGAGGCAACTGGTTGGAAAAGCAGCATAAAAGTCTGACTGACTGGTCAGGGGAAATTACTGACAAACCTTGCCATATGGCCAAGCCAATTAAATGAACACAACCCTCTAGAACTCGCCGCCTTATCAGCTGCATTGCACTGTGACAACATCGCCTCCCTCGCCGCATGTCATATATCATAATATAATAAGGGCATTAGCTGATAAATGGAGTAGAAGGCGGAGTTGAAACTCACACACACTGTGGGCGTTGTTGCATTTGTGTGTCACAAGCGATTCGTTTGTATGTTGTATGTGACCGAAGGCAGGTGCAGCACTTCGGTTAATTTGCCGAGTGCTTTGCACTCTCTCGCTCCTAATGTGATTTCCACTGTGAATTGCATATTAGAGACATGTGTTGGTTGTTGTTGCACTTTTTTTTTCGTTCTTCTTTTTGTTTGATTGTTTCTTTTACTGTGTTATGAACGGCGAAGCGAAAAGCAAGAACTGCGATAACTATAAATAGAAAAGTGCAGCGAAACATCGACGTGAAACAACAAAAATGAGTTCATGCTGCTTCCAATTTAATTGTAGAAAATATGTGAAAGAACAAGTTGAGCACTATTTAAAGTAGCGAGAGAGAGAGAGAGAGAAATGCCTGCATTGTTGAGAGTGATTGTTTAAGAATGAATGAACTCATTAGTAAACCACATATTACAAACTATGTAAAACAATTTATAAAATGTATAAATAGTTCGCTTTGAATAATAATAAGTGTATGAAAAAATGAATGGAGTAGTTCTTAAATTAAAAGTAAAGTAAAGACAATATAAATGAGACATATTTCAGTAGAATAGTGTTGGCAAGGATGCTTAAGCATGAATGTATGAGTTTAGTGTTGAAAACGATATACGACGACTAAAAATGGTTGCAGAGCATAAGGAAGATTCCATATATTACTAAACTTATCATTAGAAGAAACATTGAATGTGAAAAATTCTTCATTTATTTTGGGTTAATTTCTTCTTTTTCAGAAATATTAACATTTGTTGAAGAATGTTTTCAAACAAATTTTCTATTAATAACGTAATTTTAAATACTATTAATATTTGCTTCATTATTCATCCTTTTCCATTACCTATTAAAAATAAATAATGTAGAAAAATCGAACAAGTAACACCTCATAAAAAAACGATAATAAAATGCATAAATATACATATTTCGGAGGTAGAATTTGAACAACTTTGATATTTATGCTTATGTATATAATTTATTTATTATATTTCCCTTTAAAACCTGTTTTCAAATTCTTTCTCAAGTTCTCAATAAATACTTAAAATACTTCCAAAATTTCACTACATTTTAGAACACTTTCTCCAGCCTTCAGTACCTCCCTCCAGCTGCTCTCTCTTCTTCCTCATTTCTTGTTCTAGTTTTGCACTCTTCTAATTTTTCACCATTATTAGAAACCTGTGGCATAGTTTTAAGTGCACGAGAGACTCGAGACTCGATACCGTTTCAAAGAGTTTTGCCTACCAATTGAAGCCCTGCTCAGCGTCAAGAAGTGGCAATTAAAGACCTTAAGTTGACGTTGCCTCAAATGGCACAATCTCTGCTTTCTTCCAGTGTAAACAAGTACTGGCTTCTCTATCTCTCTCTCTCTTTCTCTTTCTCTCTTTCCTCCGCTATGTTGGCCCTTTGGAGAGTGCCGCAATTTGCAAATGAGGTATCAAAAAGAAAGAAAGAAGACAGCGCAGAAAAAAACGAAGTCCAAAACAAAGAGATCTTTTGCAACGGTATAATTAAGTTGGCCTCATCAGCCATTTACGGACATGCTAAGAACAACTAAGCAAAGACAAGTGTGCGCGTGTGTTTTGTGGCATAGATCCTCTTACCTCGCCACCTCACTCTCCTCCCTCCACTCTCTACTCTTAGAACTCTTCAGATTTTATTGTTTCATTTGCAAAACGCGAAATACAGGCCCCCGGAACTAAACAACTTTCCATGCACTGTTCTGGCTCCGCTGTGCGCCTTCTTTTTTTTATGGCCATAACTTAAGAGCCAACAATGCTGTTGTCTAATTAGATTTTTAAGGCCATTCATTATGCATAAAAGAGTAGAATATATGTGCTGAATTTGGCACGCAAATCGCTCTAGAATCGAGTTTTTTATTCGACTCACTTACAGTTAACTCTATGGAGTTCCTCTTGTGCAACACGCCGTGTCGGCATTTGGCAAAAGGCAAAGCCAAATGCTTGAGCCGCTCATTTGGGACACGCAGAGCAATGCAGACACAATTGTCTCCCTCTTTTCCCTCCGCTTCACCCCTTTCAACCGCGCTGACAATCATATAATCACATAATGCTCACAAATTTGTTAAAGCCAAAATGCAATGGCGAGACTTCATAAACTGCCAGCGACGAATGCAACCAACCTATCGATAACCATTTAAGCCACAGAAATTAAGCCAAAATACACAATAGAAAGACAGACACACAAAAAAAAACAAGAAAGAAAAAAATTATAGAAAAATACAAAATGATTTCCATGGAATTTTGTTGCGGTTTGTGTCAAGCAACAAGCCAAAAGGCTTGGCCAACCAACTAACAATAACGACATGGGAGAAAAGTTTAGGCTTCGCTTTACCAAAGTTGGAATACGCTTTAATGAAAGATATAATATGAAAACGTATTTCGAATTTCATCAGAAATACTCTTTCTGTCCATTGTGTCAATTTTCTGCTAAATTATAAATTTCTTTATAGTTTATTTTCTTCTTTCTCTTGGCCAATTCTGACCAGAGGAGTTCTCACACTTTTTCCTCAATTCGTCACAAAATTATTACACTCTCCGCAAGACTAATTAAATGAGCTATGCTCAGTGTTGTACAAATTACACAGAGATACTCACAAAAGATGATTATTTTTCATTTTAATGTTCTTTTGTTTTATGCCAGTAAAGTTCTAAAACTTTTTGCTTACCTGCAACGAAAGAAAAAAAGAAGAAAAATTTTATTAGTTGAGTTTGTCATCGTGTCTCATAAAACTTAACTCTTAACTAGCACACACACACACACACAGCAAATCTTTTGAACCTTGAACATGTTTAAAAATCAGAGTCCAAATGATGTTATATATACTCCGAGAGTAAAGACAAAAAAAATAAATAAATAAATAAAACAAATGGTCGTAAAGTGAAAAGAAGTCCATTAAGAAAGGGGAAAAGGTCTCTTGAGGTTGAGGCACATTTACTTAACGACAAAGTCGAGTAGAATTTTATAGTCTCTGAAGAGTTTTATGTGTATGCAATGCATAAATTTTATACTAATTTAATTAATGCGCCAGCCAGCGTGATGACGAGCAAATTGTTTTGGCTTGATAGCAAACGCAGTAAAAACGCATTTGTTCTCAGCTAATGTGCAAGATCATAAAACAAGAACGCCCACAAAATCTAGAGTGAAGATTAAATAAATATTGTGCTCATATACAAGTGATTCACGCTTTCAATTATTCCACGTTTCGGGTTCATTCTCTGCTTTAAACTTTTCTCATTTGAAATGTAAATTAGACTATAAATATTATAGATAAAAGTATAAAAAGAATACCGTTTTATGCTGAAGTAATAGAAAACTTGTAAAACAAGATATTACTTTTTATTTCATTTTAAAACTATATTTCATTTTTATCTCAATCCAACACCAAATTGTTATATTCGCACTTATTGCACATTAAAATCTTTGTTATCTTGCGCTAAAAGTTCAATACAATTTGAAGCCAGTTTCTCTCTCTAATAAAAATACTCGTAGTCATAAAAACAATTTGTGTTATTGGCAATGAAAATTTCTGTGAACTGATTTGCAATTAACTCCGCGATGCATTTACTTTCATTTAATAGATTAAGCAAAAACAATTTCTTGTTTGGCAGCAAATCAAAAACGCCGACAATATGTTTCGATGGCGTCGAAACAATGTGTGAATCAAACGAAAACTGGCCAAAAACCAATAACAGCATTCATTCATTCATTCACTCACTCATCCACTCACTCGAATCAGTCGATTCAAGTCAGTTCTCACAGACAGTAGCAACAAGTCTTTTGGTCTTTTATATTGCGCAGCCGCCCCGTTGGCCCGTTGACTGCACTGGCTGTTGGCCCATTGTCGTTTGATTTTGACGATGGCTTTTGCTTTTCTCTCTGACAGCGATTTTCATTACGGAATATCGTAAATAAATATTTTCACAGTTTTAGCGTTAATTGGAAAATTTTGTGAGACGACGGGGAAAAACACTTTGGAGTCCGCCTCTTTTTCAAAGCATTGTTTTTAATGACCACAAGCATAAAAGAAAAATGAACAATTCGGTTTATTAAAATTTGAAAATAAAGCGCAACAATCGACTGGAATCTGGTTAGATTTTTGAATGTATGAGGCTTAAATTTATCGGGTTGGGGGGGTCGAGTTTTTTTAAATAAAGTGCTAGACTTTTGCATGTGTGAGGCATATTTTTTTGGAGCTTTAAGATAAAGTGCTAGGTGTGTCTAGTCGAAACTAGGACACAATTTAATTGAGCTGTGTGGATAGCACAAAAGTTTGGCAATACGTTGCGTTTTTTTTGTGTTTGTCAGTCTTTAATCTCAGCTTCATAATCAATTAAAAAACAACTTTTAAGCCGAATTGTAAGCTTCATTTTGACCCAGAAATAATGGAAGTTATTTTTTTTTTTGAATTGCTTCATAATGCAGACACACAAACGATGGAGGCAAACACAATGTTGTTGCAGCATTTCTGTTGTTGTTGTTGTTGGCTTTCCTTAGTTGCCGCAAGGCAGCTGCCAAGACTTCGACTTCGACTTGAGTTGGGGAAGCCAAACAGTTGCCAATAAAATGCCTCGTTGTTGTTGTTGTTGTAGCTTGTCTCTCTGGCATGGCGTGGCATTTGATATCGATGATGTCTTTGTTTCATTTACAGCTCGAAAAATTATGCAAAATGCAATCACAGCAGGGGGGCACAAACAACAACAACAACAACACATTGAACACAACAAGCCCAAGCTCTCAGACAGACATGCAGCAAAATGCAGAGATTGCAACCGAAAGATGTTGTTTTTCCTTTTTTTTTTCTTTTTCTCTGTGCAACAAGCTTTAAGAAACTTGTCAGTCTTATGACAGAAGACAACACTCTTTTTTGTTGTTGTTTTCTCTTTGCTTTTGTGGTTAAAAAGTCAGCGGCAAATTGATATGTTGTGAGCAGGATCAAGGGGCAAGAGTTTATGAAGGTAGCCTATCAATTACTTGCTAAAAACAAAAAAATAAAGAGGGATACATATCAAATTTGGATTTGTGGCTGCGCTTTGGAATGTGAAGCATACCAAAAGGCTGAATTATACTTATTAAAGGTGAAAAAGGTATCAATTAAAGCATTACAACTGCAAAGCAAAACAAGTACGAAAGCTACAGTTGAATGTGGTCAACTCTGACATACCCGCTATCCATTTTTAATTACACCATATTCTACAAATATACCAAAAATATACCACAAAAATGCTAAAATATAAATTTGGTATATCGATATAGTACTAAATTTTAAATATACCATAGAGCATATACCGCAAAAATACTAAAACATGCCGAATGCTTTACTTGGTATATCGATACAGTACTACATTTAAAATATATCACACAATATATACCGCAAAAATACTAAAATATACCGAAGGCTATATTAGGTATATCGATATAGTTCTACATTTGTTAGCCAAAGCAACTATGACTCGTAATGAGATCCATGAGATCTATTTACATAGGTGTTCATACGGACGGACGGACAGACAGACAGAGAGATTGACGGATGGCTATATCTCTGCTGCTGTGATCAAGAATATTTACATATCTATACTTTATGGAGTCGAAGATGCCTCCTTCAGACTGTAACATACATTTCCTGCTGGCACAAAGTTATAATACCCTTCTACCCTATGGCTAGCGGGTATAAAAAGAGATGCAAATTGTTGATGTTGTCAGTCATGCAAAATGTACACACACAGCTGATGTGATAATAGTCAGAGTCTGCGACGAACGTGGACTTCAGAGTCTGTCGCCGACTTGCACGGCAGCGAAAAGGCGGAATTATTGGCCAGCGCACTTTTGGATGTATGTATGTATGTGTTTCCCCAACTGTTTGCTGTGGGCTTTTCTTATCGCTTATGAAAAATCAACGAAGCTCTACTAAAAAAGGGCCACTTTCGTTTCAGCTTTATTGTAAAGCAAGCGTTGAAAACGAAAGTGTTATTCATACAGAAGAGAAGATATTGTGAGTACAACCTCATGGTTGTACTCGTTTCCCCATTCCACCATCAACAAGAGTGCAAGAAGTCGTGTGCGTGATAAACCAATTAACTGCAGCACACTGAACACCAAAACTCCAAACTCCAACTCCCAACTCAGCTGCAATCCGTTGGCTGAAAGTGAAATTTATGGTAAAAAAAAGCACACACAAAAAAAAACAAGCAGCGCACTTTTCGGGCAATCAAAGGAACTAATGGAAAAGAGAGAGATTTAGTTTTCGTTTTTTTTTGGTTTATTTTGACAGACTTCAATGCGTCAGTCAGATGTCATAATTAGAAGCAAGCATTGAGATTCTTTTGCTGGCTGATGAGTAAACAAAGGAAATTCGAAAGGCAAATCATATAAAAAGAAACGGGCAAGAACTGTTAGAAAAGCAGCAATAAGTCAATCAGTTTCTAATCTTAAACGCAAAATGCATTGTTTAAAAAAATAGAAAGGAATGCGTTGATTTGACATTTCTGTAAAAAGAAACTTTAGAAGGCATCAAACTGTGAATAGCTAAATTTAGAAAAGACTTTTAAACAAGAGAAAAAAGAAATTCCTTTAAAATATGCAGTTCAAAAGTATGAAGTAAAGACCTAAAAATGCATTTTAAAAGTTTTAAAACATTTCTTGAAATCATGCTATTAAAATACCTTTGTCTGAAATATTTATAAACTTAAATATTTATTGGTATATAAACATGTAAGAAAGGTTTTGAAAGTGTATTTTAAATATAATATATCATTGTTTCTAATATGTATAATTTTAAGAAAAATCTTGAAAAAGTATTTTAAAAGTGCTTTTGCCTGATAAACTTAAATTGGAAAACATTTAAGAAAAGACTGTGATTAAAATATCTCTGTCTGAAATATTTATAAACTTAATTATTTACTAACAAAAAAAAATTTAAATTTAAATTTAAAAATTTAAAATAATTTCAATAAATACTTTTAAAAATAGCTGTGTCTAACATACCTATAAATTGAATTATTTATTATTTTATAAAAACATTTACGAGATGTCTTGAAATTGAATTTCAAAAGTTCCTTTTATTATGCTTGCATTTTAATAATGCGCTAATTGGTTTATAAACTTAAAAGCTTATAAGTGTCTCAAAAATAAAATGCAGTTATAAATAAGCTGCGGATTTCACAGCTTTTCACTTTGCTATCAACTTTTTATCGGCTTGACAAATCAGAACGACGAAGCTTGGCAATTAAAAAAGTTAAGCTGCAGCTACTTATATTCAATTGCGTTCTATAAGATACGAACTGACAACAATCTGTGAGAAGTCAGACAGATAAACTTAATTGACTCATTAAGTGCACAGTCGAAGCGTCACTTTCCCCCAACAACAACAACAACAACAGCAACAAAGAGAACTGTGAGCGTATGATTAGATAAAAATTGTAAGTAATTTATCACTTAAGTAAGCAGAGAATAAATAACTTCAGACACAGCTCTGACTTTCCACTCGATTGCAGCATTAACTGTAATTGAATACGTCGATGTATCTTAAAGTTGTAAATGTATCTGTTAGGTGTTGTAGCTCAGCTCATCAAACTTTAGCTGCACACAATTTAATTCGGTTTTCCAAGAAGTTTTCAACATTGAATTTGTACTTTTTGGGCTTGCGTGTTTTGCCAGCTCTAACGGATGTGTTTGTCTTGGTCTTGATATGTGATGTAAGCTTAAGCAGCAGCAACAACAGCAGCAGATGGGCTAGTCTACAGTGTAGTCTTTAGGTTGGGCTGGCTGTCTGTCTGACAGTAAGTAATCTATAGACTTTGGGGCTTGGCTCGCTCGCTGGGCTCGCTTGGTGTCTAGTTAGTTCCGTCCTGTCCATCGCTGTCTGTCCGTTTGCTCATCATCAAGTGTAGCCACTTTATTATTACAACATTTTCCATTTCGCTTCGCTGAAATAATAATTCGCGCTTCGTTGTTTTACAACTGCCAATGCGCTGAGAACAACAAGAAATTGCTGTAACCAAGATGCCATTGACCTCCTCAACGTTAAAGCGAGGCAACGCCAAAGGCACAAGGCACAACTTCCAGAGAGAGAGAGAGAGTCGAATCCCAAGTCGACAGAGAGGCAACGGGCATCGGGAATTCTGTTCTGTGAGCGGGGGTAAAAAAGTCCGACGACGTTGCTCTGGACAACGACAAACGTTGCGACGACGCGTCGCAGAGTCGCAACTTTTGACGTTGCGGCTATAAATCCAGAGCAGACTGTGTCCGCCTGGACTCCGACTTTACTAGCTTGAGTTGGAGGAGCTGCAGCTGCAATGCGCAACGCGCAACGCGTTGCACGTTCAGCTGTTCCCTGGAATTGCGAGAACGCGTTTTCCTCTTGCTTAACACTCAGCACTCAACACACACTCGACAAACTACACTCGAACACACACTCGCTACACTCTCAATTCGAGACACACGGCGCATGACGACTTTGACTACGTCGTTTTCATCTTCGACTTACATCTCGACACACTTGTCGCCCATTGCGCATTGCAACATGTTGCCAAGTTGCCGACGTTGCCGCGTTTCCAAGTTGTGTCTCAACATTCTGCTGCCAAACAAAACTAGTTTACTTTTTTACTAATTACAGAACGTGGCGATCAAGACAAGCCATAAATCGATTTGGTACTAACATACTACATAAAACTACTCACAAAAAACTAACCCCAAGGCTGTTTGACTTTGGAAATCTTTTAAAGAGCTTCTGGCCAGATTAAAGCATCAATCAATGATTAATGGCTGCCAACATTCAAAGACATGTAAGTCAACAACAATCATAAAACCCTCAAGCTTTAAGTCTAAAGTTAAAGCAACATTTGTTCGCTTTCGAAATTTACATTTGTCAAAGCTGAGGGAACATTTAGATTGTATTAGCTGTTGAATAAAGTCCAAAAAGTGTGATGATGAGATTAGTTAGAGAAAATCTTAATTTGTAAAAAGAATAGTTTCTTTTTAAGCAGACAAGTTCAAATTTAAAAATGAAGCCTTGAAATAAACTATAAACTTATTTCTTTACGTTTTTTTGTCAACGAATAATGTTTGGAAAAGTTTTAAATTTAAGCAGAAACTTCTATGAGGAATTAGTATATGCAAATTTAAACTTTGAATAAATGTAAATGCCATATTTTACATATACAACATTTTGAAATGCATGAGCTGTACTTAAAACGTATTTATCTTTTAATTTCTAGTATATCTCAATACTTCAGTCAAATATAAATACAACTTTTTGTGAATCATTTGCTTAGTTACTACACACAATAATAAAGAAGTCTCATTAAACCTCCATCGTTAATATAAAACTCAAATAAAGCTATTGGAGTAAATGTTTGTTATTTGTTAACCTTAATTACATATGCTGCATAAGTATCAATTTCCAGTTAATAATAGTTGTTGTAAAGTCTTTAAACTTAATGTAAATATCACGATTTGCAATGAACTTGGTTAATCAAATCAATGTTAAGTTTTAAAGGCACTTAGAAATCATATTAGAGCAAATGGAAAATAATAATCGACAGAAAAGAGCATAGAAAGAAAACTCATTACTCCACAATCTCCACACAATGAGGTCGATTCCAAATTGCAGCATTAACCACAAAAAAAATACAGCCAGAAAACTGAAATTACGTGCAAAATTCCAATCGGATCTCTCGAAGGTGGCAAAGACTTGTTGTTGGGGGCGTCTTTGAATAGAGCACGAGTTTTCGAAGCTTAGACACATGATTATTAATTTGATTTGTAGTTGATTTTTTGCTGGCAACAAATTTCCTTCGCTTTTCCTATATAAATTGCTTGTCGATTTCACTTTTCATTGATGTGGATGGAATTTTGTGGGCAATTTAAGGAGGCTTGAAAGATTTCAATGTCAATGATTTAAAGTAAAGAAATTGCTTTTGTTTTCGGAGGAGTTGCATTCCCATTTTCTCCGATTAGATAGCTGTGTAAATATTTGAGGCTTAAAGCCGAGATTTTCCACTGTTTGTATTTATTTTTACTTTTCTTTTCGTTTCTTTCTGATAAAAACAGTGTCAATTGTAGGCTGGCCACTGGCAACACCCTTGAGGTGAGGCAAAGGAAAAACCATAAAGCAAATCTCATTAACAACTGGCTAAACGACTTGTCAGCGGCACGCAATATTCATAAATCTCTGACGGGCTGCAACATAAATGCCAAGAAATTTAAATAATATTAACAGCCCCCAACTGGAGACGGTCTTCTCTGACTCCCTCTCTCTTTCTTCGTCGCTTCTCTGTCTCTCTCTCTGGATTCCTGTTGTTCTGCTGGTCACTTTTCTTCTTACTGGTTTGCCTTGTGCTGTGTGCGATCATAAAAACTAAAATCTGCAATTCTGTTTCGTCTCAAGAGGCAACTTAATGACCGTCTCTCTCTCTCTCTCTCTTCTCCTCTCTTTCTACAACTAGATTCTCTCAGTTGTATCTTTATTTTATCATTTGTTTTCATTGCTGCATTTCCACTTACTTTTATGATTACGTTTGCATTTTATTTAGCCTACACTTTTGCTCTGCAGCTGGAAAAACTCAGCGCAAAAAAAATTCTGCAAATGAGTTTTAGCATAAAAAGCACGCCAGCTGCGTTTAGCTCTCTTCACTCTCAGGAGGTAAGCACTTGGATTCAATGGCCCAAAGGGGTCGGCACGTGTTGCACACGCCACAGCATACAGCATGCAGCATGCGGCACGCGGTTGCAACAACAAAAACAACAACAACAGACGTCAACAGAAAAAGTGCTGTCAGCCAAATGCGAGTGCGCGTTTGTCATTCTAGGCGACAGCAATCAAGGCAAAACTCCAATGCGGGAGAGGGGAGAAGGCAGCAGGCAGGATGCAGGAACCTTATGCGTTAATTGAATTTGCAAAGACATATGCGAAATATCCCAGCGATAAATGCGGAAGTGCTTTGCCAACAAACACACACACACATAATAACGGAGCAGCAATTTAATGGCTCAAGAGCAGGAGAATAATCATTAAGAAGTGATCCTAAGGAAGATCTTCTACTAAGATCTACTTCTACTTCTTCAAGCATGCTCAGCAGATTTACAACTTCACTTGCATAATGTCTTTATACCCGCTGACCAAAGGGTAGAAGGGTATTATAACGCTGTGCTTTCATGAAATGTGCATCTTCGGCCTGAAAATTTGTTTGGAATCAGATGAAAATTGTATAAATTATTTATGAAATTCTTTTGTAAAGGTCTTAGTTGCTTTGGCACCTTTATGGTATATTTTCAATGTAGTACTATATCAATATACCAGAAATAATGTTTGGTATATTATGCACTCTATGGTATATTTTGAATTCAGTACTAAACGAATATACCAAATGCAACATTCGGTATATTTTTGTGGTATATTAATTTTGTATATTTTACAAATAATACTACACTGCCTTAAAATTGATAGCGGTGAATATACCAACCATATCATTTGGTATATTTTTAGTATTTTGCGGTATATTAATTTAGTATAATTTAAAATGAATACCTCACTGCTTTAGAATGAATTGCGGTGAATGTACCAAATATTACATTCGGTATATTTTTAGTATTTCTTGTGGTATATTAATTTGCTCTTCTTTTAAATGAATACCATACTCTTTTGTTATGCGTAGCGAGTATCTCACAATCGAGCACACTCGACTGTAGGTTTCTTAATTATTTCCTTTAGAGCAAAGTATTTGATTTTTAATTAGAAGCCTTGTCTGCATTCCCTTTGCAGCCCATAAATTTGTGTCTAGGTAAAATGAGTCATAAAATCTTACGCAAATTGCAGTCGAAAGAGTTGCAGATGTAAATGCAGTTGCAACGTCCTTAAAACGAGTTTTATTTCGGGTTCAAAAAAACACAAACAAGTTTTTTGTTAACTTAACGAAATCAATTCAGAGTTGGCTTGGAACTTGGAACTGCAAAAAAAAAACTCGAGACTTAAACCAACAACAGAAGCTGCAAAACGTAGCACGAGTTTGTCGACCAAGACAAGACTCCAAGAAGAATCTGCCCTACGAGAAAAAGAGAAAATGAAGAAGAGAGAGAGGGCCCGAAATTCAATAAGAAGCGACGATAAACAGCAGCTGATAAAGACGAAAAGGTAAAGGCCGAAAATTAGTGAAGAACGAAGCAAAGGTACAAAAAAGGGGAAACCAAAACCAAAACCGAAACCGAAAAGAAACGAAGCGAAGGAAGCGCCAAGCAGACGACACAACAAATGTGAATGTGTATGTTTGTGTGTGTGTGTGTTGGTGTGGTGCAACAACTTGTGGCACGAGTTGACAAGTTCAGGGCCTGCAGATTGGTATAGAATATCACGCAGGGGCGACACTCATAACAATTACGACGACTCCAAAACTCAAGTCTGGGAAACTACATTTATCTACGGATTGGGTTGAGGGTGTGTGTGGGAGTGTGTGTGTATGTGTTGTGGTTGTGTGTGAGTGTGCCATGTGGGTGGGTAAAGTGGCTATAAAATAATCGATGAATCGAAGTTGAGGGGTTCAGTTCAGGGGTTTTATCATCACTCGTCGCCTCACTTATTGAAAAAAGAATAAAATAAAATAAAAATGTGAAACAGGAATGAAAGAAACGTTTGATTAGAGTTTAGGTGGAGAACGTTAAATCAACCACCGATAACTAACAACCATGACCAGAAATAGACAAGAGAGAGAAATTGTGGTTCTTACGAACCGAAGATACTCTTAAGTCGAAAGATAATTTCATATCTTGATCAGATGGCAAAAACAAATGTAATGTAAACTTAATTTTTGCTATAGATTTGGGTGCAAAGTTCTTGTCTAAGCAATTTGCACATCACTTTTATATTTGTTACTTATTTATTGAAGTAATGTTTTTCATAAGGGAATACAACTTATAAAGAAACAATAAAATAAACTATTTTCCTCTAGTTTATAACATATTCGAAGGCAAAAGTTGTTTCTGTAGATTGGGGCAAAGTTCTTGTGAAATCAATTTGTTAAAGTATTTCATAAGATTAATAAGAGAATGCAAATAAAATAAATATATTCTATTTTGATAAGTTTTTCCCATTGTTTATACATATGTTTATTCATTAAAGTAAGCGTTAAAAGAATAAACTTTTAAGGCAATTATAAAATACATATTTTATTATGTCGCGATTCCACCTTAGTTTAATATATTTATTCATTTATGTTAGACAATTTTCAAAATAAAAAGTATAAAATAAATATAATGTATTCCACCTTTGCTTTGTATAATCTTATTTGAAGATGAAAAGTATTTCATAAAAAGATTTCATCCGTAAGCAAATTATAAATCAAAAACTTGTAGTAATCCTTATTTATTTATTTTTTAAGATTATAGTTTTTGATATAGATTGGTGTAAAATTCTGTGAAATAAATTTATGGTTTTTTATGCATAAATTCATTCATAATATGCATCTTTGAAAAAATTTAAAACAAAACAATTCTTGGAAAGCTTTTGTATTGGTTTTTTTTTTTCAATTTATTTATTAAGCGAATGTTCTTTTAAATAAATTATAAAATAATAACTAAATTTCTTGTCAAATGTGTAATTATTCTTTAAAAACTTCATTTAAAATTTAATATATATATTTATTAATCAAGAGCACTCATATTTTTAGAACTCTTTATTTGTTTTATTTTATATTTGATGGCAGAACTACTTCTGTGTTAATTTTTATTAGGAGTCAGCTTCGTTTCCTTGACCAAACATTCTAATAAAATGTTATTGCCATCGTGTGTGTAAGGGTATCACAACAATAGCAAACACCTTCAGACTATGCACAGCTGGCTTGCAGGTTGCTTGCTGCCTGTCGACCATCAAACTTAATTGCTGCGCTTTGTTGTGCCAATAGCAACAACAACAACAACGACAACTACAGCAGCAGCAACCACAATGAATTGAAGCAACCCTCGCATGATGGCAATTTTCGAGGCCCGCAACACGCAACCGAAAATACAAAACACAAAACTCAACAACAAAATAAAACGCGCAATGAGATGAGCGTCCACTAAAAGCTGTGAATATCACTCGCTGTAGCTGTATCTGTTTCTACAAATTTATATATCTGTATCTGTGACAGGAATTTGTGAGCAGCTGCAAGCCTGTGAAGAAAAACTTCGATCCTGAGGGTGACTCAGCTGTGAAATTTTTGTGGGATTCGTAATTCGTGTGATTTGTGTGTCAATGGAAGGATTCCCAGCACCGCAGGATATCAAAGCTGTGTATGCAACAGGATGTTGCAAATTTACCAACTTAAAGCCAAAAACCCCAAGCAGATGTTGAATGCGTGTTGCGTGCAACGAGGGGGGAAGAGGAAACCAAGCAAAACACGCATTAAATTTACACAATTCGCATTTTGTTTGGGGTTGGCCCTGAAGAGAGTTACAAGGGTTAAGCTCTGGGGTCGCAAATTGCGCCAAGCATTTATCGAATTATAGCCAGAAATCAATTTAATCTTTTTTATCGAAACATATGCGAGGAAATCCGAGACGGAGTTTGACTTTTTAATGATTCTATTGTTATTATCATTTTATTTATTTTTTTTTTTTGGGTCGTGTAAGGAAGCAACTTGAGTTCTTTATAATAAGCTACAGCTGTTGATATAATAATTACGATCGAGAAACTTTACCCAATTAGATTTAATTTAAAATTTTGAGACGTCCTCGTTTGCCTAATAACAATCAATTTGCCCAAGAAAATTCCACATCAAAACGTACAGAAAAAACTATAAATTAACTGCCCAGCAGAGAGGCAAAAGCTATATTATTTTTTGCCGGTTCTTCTTAACTACAAATACTATATATACATTGAAATACTTTTGTATCTTTGTGTCTGTGCGTTTTGTCACTTTTATAATTAAAATAACGAAAAAGAAAAAAAAAGACAACGCGCACATTCACGACTTTATACAACATGTATGTCGAAATTTTGTCTAGATACAGACGTAGCACAAATGCCGCATATAGAACACTCACGAGTCGAGTTATTAGCAACTGCAAAATAATTATATATATACGACCAAAAAACAAAAAACTCAACTGAACATGAATAAACGCAAGCAAAGCTAAATTTGAAAGTGTTAAAACTTTAAATACGCTTTGCTATTTAAGAGAATTATATTCTTTTATTAAAGTAAAATGTTTTTTTATACTTTAAGTATAAATTTGTATGAAATTAATGTTTTACGACTTGTGTTAAATACATTCACTTGATCCCACAATTTTCAACACGCACATAAAACAAAAGCAGCAAAAACTCAAGTCTTATATATAAATTTTATAATGCTGTTACACATTTCAACACAATTTTATAATACTTTAAGCGTAAGCGTATCACACACACACAGAAAAAAAGACCTATGCAAAAAATGTGCCTTCATCTTTTTTTTTTATTTTGCTAAGCAAACACAAAAGTTGAAATAATAATAATAATGACAGCAAAAAAAATGAAGACATACCAAGTGTGTGGAGAAGATTTGCGTTGATGTCGCTTAAATCCAATTCGGGTTGAGTAATCGACAAGCAAAACACACAAAACAAAACAAAGATGACGATGAAAATGTATCCACAAGATGCGACCGCGTGCGCAACTTAAGCCCAAAAGGAAGAAGCTGCAGATGAAGCGCGAATGCCGATGATGAAGAGGAAGTGCCCAAAGAGGCAGTAAATCAGAGCAGAGCAAAGGCAGAGAACAACGAAGAAGATGATGCTTTGATTCACTTTTATATAGCGCAATATTGTGTGTGAGATACTTTTAGCTGTTCTCGTTGTTGTTGTTGTTGTATATACATATTTTTCGGTATGTTTTTCGTACACTTTTGCGGCTGCTTCGCCAAAAAGGCAGGCAAAGTAGGTAGTTTACCTTATATCATGTGTGTGTTTTATTTTGTATATTTCTTCTTCGTCCCGAGAGTGTTTTGCGCACGCACACAAGAACCGACAACAAAAACAGCGCGCCGTTCGTTCGGATACAGCTGCAAGCGTACTCACAGATACACACTCTCACACACACACGCGCGTACAACAAAATTGTAAACGAAGTTGGTTGGGGTAAGAATAAACAACACTCACTCACTTAGTTATATATGCGGACACACACAACACAAATGCCGCCAGAACTTCTCTTTCAATATTCCAATGCACTTTCATACAGTTTTCATATATTTTGTCTCTCTCCCTACAGAGTTTCCTGTTCTGCTTGTATGCGTGAGTATCTATGTGAGTTAGCAGTGCAGTTGAATGTTTCTAGGGAATTTTTATGCTGGCTGGCGTTTCGTTCTTATTCACTTAATTCAGCAGTTCTCAAATGCAATTCAATTTTATTTTCTTTTCTTTTTTTGCTTAGTAAAAATGCCGGTAAATGCATTAATTCATTTTTAAATTTTCCAATTTTGTTTTTCACATTGATTTTTGCAAATGGTTTGCATAAACATTTATTTAGCACGTGTTGTTTGGAGGAAAAAAATGTGTTTGGAAAATCATTGAGAAATTATACTTGAAAATGCGGCGAGACGCGCGCGTTTATGTTTGAACTTTAAACAGACATCGATTGTCCGTGGCGACGTTTGCCTTTGAGTAGCGCTCGCGTGTTACTGAGGCTAACGCTCACTGCGCAGATACATTTTGCTGGCGTGTTTATCTGCGCGTTCGCGTATCCGTCAGATACACAAACAAACTGCTCACACACACACATAAAACAACTCCAACCGGAGAGTGAATCGAACTCGCAACACACACTCACTTCGAACATGTTTGGAGCGCACAAAGCGCACGCAACATGGCGCCCGCAACATTTTACATGTTGCTTGGCAACATTTCGTGTGTGTGTATCTGCAACATTTGTTGCGCTCTGCGAGGTTTGTTTTTTCTCTTCACGCATTATTTTTCTAGCGCCTGGGCGGTCGCTTTGGGTTATTTTATGACCTCAACGCTATGTTCTAAGCACTGCGCTGGGTTGCAGCTGATAATTGTCGGCAACAATGTATCCGTGTGCATCTATATAACTACGACTGTGTGTGTGTGTGTGCGTGTGTGTGGGTGCTAAATTATCCGTTTTTTGTAGTTTGCTTGTGCGCCTGGAATTTCGCGCATTAACATTGTTGTAGGAAATGCCTGGCAAGCAGGCGAAAGATTCTCATGAATGCGAAGGGTCTTTGACTTGCGGTTCAAAGGTGTTAAAAAGAGGAAAGAATAGCATCTAATTAATGTTCATTCAAAGAGAATATTATCATAAGACTTGGCTACTTTTTATTAATTATTATTTAATTTGAAAATTTCTACATGCAGTAGAAATGTTGTTTTGGCTAATCTAATCACATCTTTTGACTCACTTAATTACACTCGCTTGCTCGATTGCATTAATCAAACTCGAATTCGCGGAATATATATTTAGTTCAAACTCTTTTTCTTTCGCTTTGTTTTGTTTTGTTTTACATAATCCGCACACCTTCAACGCACTTTGTTAATGATCTTTTAATGCCAAACTCTCTGGGAATTATCTTTGCAAATTAATCATATCAAAACAAAGAAATCCAAAAGCAAATCAGCTAATGCCAGTTGTTCGTCAAATTATGCAAGACTATGGCCAAAAATTATATTTTGTTTAAGCATTTGATTAATTTTCACCAACTATAAACTCATTTACGATTTTACGATTTTACAATAAATAAATTATATGAAAAGACAACAATATAACAGCAAAATTCAAAGCTGCGGGCGGTGACAGTAAAATACAATTTTGAATAAGAAAAAAACAACGAAGGTAAAAGAAAGAAAAGAGATTTGACAAATGAGCGCGGCATACAAGAAAATCGAGAATGGGTCGCAGCTGTCAAAATATCAGCAAAAGCAAAAGATACACATCGACAGACCCCAAACAGACATCAATAAATGCCCCCGTGTAGAACAGCCTCCATCCAAGAGACAGGGAGAGGAGGGGGAGGGGGGAAATCGCCATCAAAATTTTATGTAAATTTCATAACAAGCCCAATTATTTATATTGTAAAACATTGCACAAACTTTGATAGCCCATTGAAAGCTTGCTTCAAGCTGCCTCGTTTCTCAAACTACATTAATTTATTCCAAAAGCCAAAAAAAAATGCGTAAAATTATTTCGAGACGGTCCAAAATAAAACCAAAAAAAAAAAAACGTAAAGGTTTATGGCAAATTTGCCGCTATAAAGTCAATAAAGTCCGCTCTTGATCATCCGAAAGAAAAGGGAAAACTCATAAAACTTTGATGAATTTTCGGGCATTTGTCAAAGCAGCGAGACAAATTGTGAACAGCGTTAAAACCGATCGACGGTTTTCAAAAACGAAGGGCAGAGCATTGTGTTGGTCAAGAAAATTAGGCACATAAATTAGAGAAGCTGGCAACAAAAAACTATCGTATACAAATTGGAATTGCATATTTTAAAGTTTCATTGAGACATTTTAACAAGTTATATTCCGAATTTGATAAATATTCAGGAGAGTCATATATTATTTGTCATCATCAATCTTTACGCATACTAAAATGTTATTACATTTGATAACAATTATTCAAAATGTAGTTCCCATCCAATCTTGAATTACTTCGTACAGATTTTACTTCCGTTCCTTTCACTATCTATTTCCTAACAGTTTATTGACAGTTTTTATATTGTACTCTCCATTCATTAATCTCCATTTTGAAAACATGTATTTAAAATATTCTCTCATCTAATCTAAAATTACATCATTCTGTTTTCACTATCGATCTCTTCCCTTCTTCTTCTTCATAACTATCTATCGATAGTTTATTTCGTCGTTCTCTCCTCATTAACAATAAGAACTTTTCATTGGTTATATAAGAATAATTTTGGGAATGATATATTAAGTAAAGAAAAGTAAACATCATCCTTTAATTATCCTTAAATCCTTCCTAACGTTTTTCACTTTTAATCTCTTAAATTATTTCGTAACAGTCTATCGATAGTATTTTTGATCAATCCTTTATTTCTTCCTTGTATTCACAAAAGTGCCTATCAATCTCTACTAAATTGAAAATTGTTAAAACGATGTTTTCATCTAATCTCAAATTACGTCATACCGTTTACTCACTTTCGATCCCTTCTCTCGCTATTGAATAACTTCGATATCCATCGATTCTGCCTTCTATCTGTCTATCATTCTCTTCTTATCAACAATACTATATTTTAACGGGTAATATAACAATATTCCAAATCACAAATCTCTACTCATTTAAAAATATTAAAATAAATTATATTTGTTAGTCTTCAATGACTTTATACCATGTTTACTTTCTATCCCTTCTCAAACTATTTCATAACACTCTATCGATAGTATTTTTTATCGTTCTCTCCCCATCAACCTTTTGCATAATAGTATTGACATCATCATAGCAAAGCAGTATATTTCTTCATTACCCCCTAACCCGTCATAACTTTACCCGTTACCATTTCCCCGCTTTTTTTTTGCCCCACCACTTCCGCTATAATCTCCGTTTGCCGTGCAGATGTTTGCCTGATTTATGAGTGTGCTACTTACGTGGCGATAAAAATACGAGTAAACCAAAGATCAGCTGTGGGTAAAAGTTGTATTTTTTTTCTTTCTTCACATTTTGCTTACCTGAAAATAAACAGAGAATTGAGAAGAGAAACTAAATTAACACACTAGCTAATAGTTGAGAAAAAGATTTTTCTGTGCATTTATAACAATATTTTGTGAAAAATTGTGGATGGAAAAAGAGAATGAAAAATTAGCTTAAAATGCGTAAAAGTTGAAGACTGATTGTTGTCGCTTTTCGGATCTAATCTTTTTGGGTCGCTGGAACAATTTAGTGGGCATACTTTTAGCTGGCCAATAATACGTTGCAGTTAATTAGCTGGCAGAGAGCAGCCAAGTTCAATTCGAAGTGGAGTCTTTGCAATAATATTTGCATATCGGTGCGCGGTTTAGAGTTTTGAACTACTTTCGTGAATGTCGTTTGGCCTTTTGCTTGGCTGCTTCTTGGTGCGCACACAATTTATGCATTGTTTTTGTTTTGAGCGGTGAGCAGAACTCGGTTTTGGTTTTGGCTTGGCCAACTGCTTGCAACTTCTGTCTGCCAGTGAGCCGTGACGACCACAACAGCAACAGCAGCGGCAACTATGTATAACTAGAAGCGGCTCAAAAGCCGAAGCGCAAACTCATTTTCCTCGGCCATGGCAGAAGCTTTCACAAATCGCAAACAGACGACGACGACGACGACGTTTGCGATGTGGAAAAACAGTTAAAAGTTGCGAGTTCATTGTGGCATGCACCGACCGAAAGCGGCAGCGGCAAAGTCAGCCACCGTTTTGTCTAAACACCCCTTGCTTCGAGTTCTCTCCCCTCTCTTCTCTCTCCCTGTTACGACCTGGCCAATTCACAAAGCCGCCTCTCGCGTTCTACTGAACTGCCACATGAACTCTGCGTTTGTTATGAGGTTTTGCTTTCCTAGTTTAGTTCGAGTTCAGCTTGGAAATCGTAGCAGCAGCTTCTTTATAAACACATAACGAAGTCAACGTTGCAAAACAGTTAGAATAATGGTGATTGATAAATATGGTCTATGCACGATTCTCAACTCAACTCAGTTCAGTTCAGTTTAATTGAAGTCTCTCCCTCCCTTTCTTGGCAATGTCCGCTCTAATTGATGGCAAAACAAAATATAAAAAACAAAAGACTCGATGGCTTTCTCCGCCCACACGACAATCAAAATTGCCAGGAAGCTGTCAGAGTTTTTTGGGAAAAACTCTATGGCGATTCAGTAGTTGATTTTCTTGCCTAATTGTTGGCCAATTTATGAGCAAATGTTTTGCTCTTCACTTTCTCAAGAAAGCTTTCTTTCTTTCTTTATGTCTGCGAGACAATAAGTTTTAATTCCAGCACAGCACTCGGCTCGTTGCATGATAAATAGAAAAGTGAATTGCCTGCAGTTGCAAACATAAATAAATAAATAAATAAATAGATCTGCGAACACACAACTTTCATGTTCATGTTCTTCTCTGCGCAGTTCTTCTTCGCCTTTCGCTATGCGATGCGACAAATGATAAGAGAAGAGAGGCGAATGCGTCGTCGTAAAGTTTTCCATTTCAAGGCATCAGTTTAGCCGCTCAACAATTTTCCGCATTTTCCTGCAGAGGAGAGAGAGACTCCTCTTCGTGTGCTTAGCTTGCCACAGGAGCAAAACCGTCAACAGATAAAACATGGAACACAAAATGCCAACAGCAACGAAGGGGAGAATGAAGGATCCAAGGGGGGGAGTTGGAGGAGGTGTAAGAGGCGATTGGCCAATTGCAGTTGTTCTCTCTCTCTCTCTGCTTGTGGCCTCGTCGTAGCAATAAAAATAATAATCAAACCGCAGCCGTGTTGCGTGGTTGGAAAGTTATGGCCATTTGCCGATAGATGAAAGGCAACCTGGAATCGAATGTTTATAATGTTGGCCAAGAACGAACGAAGCAACTCGAAGTCGAAGTCGCAGTCGAACTGCACGCAGAGCGCAACCGATTGTAATTTGATAATGAGCATTGGTCTCCCCCTCTCTCTCTCTCTCTCGGTCTCTAAAAATCTGGTTGGCAGTTGAACCGGCTAAGAACATTGCATAATATCTAGAGCAAAAGTGCAAAGAATGCGAATGCGAAGAGAGAGAACCACAGAGAGAAAGATCGAAGCTTCACTCGTTGGGTCTATAAAGTGTGAAATTACATTTACCATTTTTAATGGTACAGTTAACGTAATGGTCTTTAATAAATAGAAGTCAATAGAGCAAGGCCTTCTGCATTTGATACCAGTTGCATCAGGTGTAGGTTTCCACAGCATTTCAGATAGTTACTCTTAACTTAATGGCACAATTATGATATTGCTAAAGCAACACTTGTAAAAATGTATATTATACAATTTCCCTTCGATTTGAGCTCTCAAATTGTGCATTCAACACTAACACTTTACGTTTTGCGTTCCCACAATAGAATGAACTTTTGAACTGCAAAAAATGATTTCGAGCAGCAATCGAGAAATCTTGAAGTTGAAGACTGACGTTAAATGCGTTGCAACACAAATTGATTTCAATCATTGAACAATCAACAATTTTGAATAGAATTTTCGCACTTCAGTGGCTTTCAATCTCAGCCGCTGATGTTGACCTAGTGCTCCACAAAGCGGTTAATCCCCACTAGACTGGCCAATCTCAGACAGCTCTGGCAACAACAACAACAACCACATTAAAGTGGCAAACAAAACGCCAATCTGGAACAATATGAAAATAGCAAATCACTCGACGGACGCGACAGCGACGCCTGCGAATATGTGTTTCTCAGGCAATTTCATGCAGCTGACAATGAGTCGGGAGAAACTTGCATTACAATAAGCGAAAGGATGCAAGGAGATGCGAGGGGCCCGGATGCATGGCAAGGGGGAAGGGGGGAACCTCAAGTTGCGACAGCTGCGCCTGCGTAAGCTTCTAATGGACCCTGGCAACGCCCACCAGCGACTGGGCGATGATTTATGAGCTGCTCTTTCGGTTGCAGCGAAGCCACAGTGGGGCAAGGTTGCAATTAAGTGCATTATCATATAATTCAAATGTAAATATTTTTTAAATTGTGAACAGGTATGTACATTTGTGCGAAAAAATATACCAAAATGTATCAAATTTTTGAAATATTTTGGTATTATTGTAAAATAATTGAGATACATACAATCTATTATTATATTTTAGAAATAGATAGACGTGAAATATAAAAATAATGAAAAATAAGTTATTTTTCTTTTTTAGAACAATGCGTGAAATATAAAAATAGAGAAAATTTAAAAAATAGAGAAATATAATCTATTAATAAATTAAATATATTCTTAGATGAACACTTCCAACAAAAAGTACATTCAAATCCATTATGATCAATGTTAATATACCATATTATAATATATCAACATAATAAAATTTAATTGTTAATCTATTCCTAAAATTGAGTTGTTATTAACATAAAAAAGCTTTACTATTTAATTATTGAAATAAAGTTAAAAGATCTATCGTCGTACACTCGATTACTTCAATATCATAAAAATAAATAATTACGAAAAACTATCGACGAGTGCTCAAGTACACGAAAGTCTGCTTCCTTAACATCTAAGATCTGAATACAAAATTTGAAATTATTAATGCTCATTTTTAAATTTCGCATTAAATTTATGAATTCAATTTTACAATTTACTTTTTTATTATTATTTCCAATTTTTAATGAGAGCAAAGAATACAAAGCTTGTATATTGTTTCCAATTTTTTTTGCATTTCTAAAATATGTAAAGATATTGGAAATCTTTAACTATACTTGAACTTGTCATTTTGTTTTCCGTAATTATCAACAATCATTAATTAATTGTGAAATAAAATAATAAGCACTGATAAAAATATTTCCAAAAAAAATTTTTGACAGTATCTGTCCCACTGTGCGCTGACAGAAGTGAAACTACAGTCGCTCTCGTGTCAAGGCTGGGTGTGAAATGTGGCAATAATGTTCCCAGACAGTCACAGCGCAGACACAGTTACAGGCGCAGTAACAATTCAAGACCGAGTCGAGGTTCTGGAGTGAAATGAGCGCAAATTGCAGATTTGTGGAAGCTGCAGCTCTGCGTATCCGGGCAAAATATCTTTGCTGGCCAAGATTAATCGTTGCGCTTTGAAGTTCAGCGTGTTGAGTGTCAAAAATGGCAAAGCGGCGAACAAAAAGCCGAGGCAACGAGAGAGTGTTAATGAAGCAGCTCGGCAAAAGGTTTTTTTTTTGCTGACAATGATGAGCTTCAGAGGAGTCGTGTCTCCTCTCTCGGCCACCCACGCATCATCACCTCAACGAGTGTTGCAGTCAACTTATTTTGCAGCTGCAACTGCCTCGCATAACGGCAGTTGTGCAGAGCCACCCACTCGGTTGAACTAAAGAGAGGGGGCAGGAGGCAAGAAAGGAGTTTTGTTTGTTGCTGGAATACATTACAGATTAAATGGCAAATGGAATCTGTTATTGTGGCAAACGAGTCGTTGACTCGTGAAGAGACTCTCCGCTGAGACTCTGAAGCGGAGTCTTGAACTTGCCACCTGGGTAGGGTTGTGATCCTCTCAGTCGCAGCGCAACTATCGATTACATGCGATGAGGCAAGTGCATGATTAATGAATCCACTCAAAGTGCACTCGAAGTGCAAAGCCAACAATGAAGAATGGCTACACAAATGTGCAAAAGAAACGATGGCAAAAAAAACAAAAGAAAAAGAAAAGCAAATGTCATGGTTGGCTGCCAAGATGCAATTATCGATAAGTTGAAATTCAATTATCGCCGCAATTGTTATGTTATCGAGTGGTTTCTGCACCACTTATCAGCATATTAAAATGACTGTCAACTGGAGGCGCGTAAATTGAGATAAGTTGGCAGCATTTACTGCCGACAAATATCGATAACGGAAGTGATGATATCGAACTGCGCTACCTCAACAAATTTTGTAGTATCTTTCACTTTGGATACGAAATAATTTTTGCGTAAATATAAATATTTTTGGCAATGACTTATCCATTATGATATTAATAAAATGAGATAAGTTCCAAACTAGGGTTTTGTTAAATTGATAAATAAAAATCTTTTTCATTATTTTGACAGTTTTTTAATGGAATGGGAAATTATTCCATTAAATCAATCCAGTTTTAAAAATTGTCAATTAATAATGTGCTTTAATTCAAATATTATTGGCAGCGTTTTCAGCTATGATCATTTTTAATCAACCATTTTCAAAAATAATAAAACTTTGCAATAATAATATTTTTGGCAACGTTTTTCCTCTAATAAAATTAAATGATTTTACATCCATAAATTTTAAAATTGATAAGTATAGTAAGAGCCTGCTTCAATGAAACGTTTTTTTTCAATAATGAAGATAATTAAATGAAATCTTCTTCCTACACAGTTTTTAAAATTGATAAATAAAAATCTAGCTTCAAGATTTTTGGCACTTAATTTCCAATTTCTCAATTATGGTGATAATAAAATGAGATGATTGCTAATCTTTAGTTTTTTAAATTGATAAAAAGAAATCAACATTTTATCGGTCTTGTAGACCTTAAAGTTGAATGCTATCGAAGTACGTGTGGTATGGTGAAGTTGATTACTTCTTCTTCAAAAGAGTCATTTCTTTATTAAAAATTAAATTAAATAAAGAGAAAGAAGAAAGAAAGAGATTTAGGAAAAAAAAATTTGATAAAGGCTCAATATAGAGACTTGTTGTGCATAAAGGATCTTTATAAATCTCTCGCTTACTAAATTTGCAAGGCATAATATAATATATTGTTTTTTAGAATTACTCGCAGATTTCTCACATTCTCTTACTAAATTTTCACTGCTTTCATTAGCTTCGATGTCAAAGCTAAATCTAGGTAATTCCTCCTTATAAATTCTAAAACTTTTCTCTACTTCCCCTACTGCATTTCTTTTACTTTCTTTACCCCATCAGCAAAGCTAAACCAAGCCACTGACCCCTGTTATATAAGCCGGCGATTAACATTATCCCCAACCACCAGACACGGCACCAATCACCGCACCACCCACCACACCACCCACAGCCACAGCATAGGAAGGAAAACATAACTCGCTTAGATTTCACGCCAAGAAGCCGCACAAAATGCCGCTTTGGCGTTTTTGTCGCCCGCCGTTTTTGTTTGTTGCCCCGTTTTCAAAACGAAGTGCAACAACTTTTACCACAAATCGGATTTCCTGCAACGATTTGTGGCCGCTTCGCACGCGCTTCACTGCCCCCAAACAGCTGCCTACAACAACAAGAGCAGCAACAACAACAACAACTCCAGATATGACCAAAAGAAGAGCGCTGTAAAGTAGATCAGAGTGAATAGGAAAAAGTTGGCACTCAACCGGAGCAGGAAGAATTACGGTAGCGCAAACTTAAATCACAAATCAAATCGAATCAAATGCGAAGAGACAAATGCCACAAATATTTCCCAAGGAAATGCAACAGATTCTTTGTGTGTTGTGTATTCCAAGAAGCGAAGCAAAAGGAAACGCGCGACACAAAATGTGGCCAACAAGTTTTCCCTTATTTGATGCCACTTCAACAAAAGCGTTGACAACAACAGCGAACCAGTTGAGGCCAAACGACAATAACGAGAATAGAATAGAACTGAACAGAGCTGAAGACGATGAAGTTTGTTAAAACAATCACGAAACAAGACAAAGCGCGCGCCAATAGAGAAGACATCAAAGTGGATGGATGAAGGCCAACAGAAAAACAGAAAAACTTGTGCCCAAGCATCATCGAGCGTTTGAAAACGAGTTCTCTCTCAAGCCATTTGGCTTGATAACGTGCCAAAATTGCAGCTGCAAAGGGCCAAACTAATTGCGCAGGCGCGCCTCCAATTGGAAGAGATGAGCAGAGGAGAGGGGCTTTGGGGAGTGAGGGGTATAAAAGGGAGCGGCTAGATCTCATCAGCGACAACATTGCATATTCATAGTCATAACGAGATGAGTCGAGAAGAAGAAGAAGGCCTTGTTGGTTACTTGTATATTTAATTTGCTGCGCCATGTTCACACGTCGTGAGGCAGCTGACCCACTGTGCACCGCCCCATCCCGCTTGTCCCCCCTCTCTAAGTGATACACCCTAACTAGCTAGCTAACTGCTTAGTTGCCTGGTTATTTTAATTAACCCAAAAACAAAATATGACTACAAGAGAAAAACCAAAACAATTTGAGCAAGTGTGCAAAAAGTAAAGAGAGGGGAGGAGAGGAGGAGAAACGCCTCTCAAAGTGGGGTGACAACATAGGAAACGTCTAAATACATGCAAAGCGCTGGCCAAGATTATGTTTGCCAAATGGGCATAAATCAGGCAGCGGCAGCAGCAGCAGCAGCGGGGATCAGCTGTAACTGCAAAGCAGGCTAATGAATGTATCTGAAAGATACATCTGCATTGAAGTCGAGTCGCGTCGCTTGGCGTCTTGGCGGAGTTGAGCGACCACGACAAATAGACTTATAAAAGCGACTGGCCGAAAAGCTAACGCCAAATGCAAGCGGCAATAAAAAGCGTTAACAAGACAACCAGCCAGCCAACAACAGCAACAACAACGACAAACAGCAAACAAAACCAACAATTGGCAGCGTCAGACAATAAAATACACTTAGCCATGGAAAATGTGTGCAAAAAAAAAAATAACAAACAAAAAAAAAGCAAATACAAACAGCAAAGCTGATGATCGGGGCGAGAGATCAGGGGCATTTAGGCAAAAACCGCTTAAATTGTTGTTAACAATTCTGGGACCAAGTCAAGCACATAAATTTCTTTTGAAGTCTGCATACTACACTCAAGAGATAACGTTAAAAAGGGAGACGGCAAGCGGCGAAAGATAGAGACAGAACTCTAGAGATGTCTGATGAATTTGGGTCAACTTGGAGGAAGTGTTTGTTGGTTGATCCATTGCAAAATTCACAAGTCAAATACACTGAGAAAAGCACAACGAATAATGCAACACAAGACAACATTTTTTAACAGAATGTTGCCAATAATTAAACTTCAATTTAAATTTTAAAAGACAATCATTGCCAAGGGCATGAAAAATGGTAAATTAAAAAGCAAACAAACAAATTAACAAGGAAATTGAAATATAAATTATTAATGAGAATCATTACTAAGAACATTAATAAGTTTAAGATGCTATAAAGGCAACTACATACAAATAAATAGGAATCTTGCATTTCCAATTATAAAAATTTATGATTTTATTCCTAACTACAACTCAAAAAGTATTACTACAAATTTTATAAAAAGAAAAAAAATTTTTGCTGTTCCTCACTTTAAATTATTAAATAACTTCAATGAACAAATATCAATCATTAAATTGTTACAAACTTTATTTTTTTATAAAAAAAATATAGCTCAGAAATCATTCTCACAAATTCCTAACTATAACTCAAAAAGTATTCTTCTAATTTCTTGTATAAAAAAGCAAAATTTTTGCTGCTCTACACTTAACATTATTAGATAACTATGATCAATAAACATCAATCATTAAATTATTAAAAATATACTTCTTCATACAAAATATAGCGCAAAAAGTATTCCCAGAACTTCTCTAAGATAAGCTGTAAAATAAAAAGAATCTTCCGATGCCAACTGTTTATTTTACTCCATCAAACATTTATAACAATCAACGATAAAAATATTACTCATAAAATATGAATCATTTACATTTTTTTATTAAAAAAATATAACTTAACAGCCTCTCCCACAACTTTTTGCAACTATTTTATTTACGGTGCACTCCCCTGTCAATTCTAACATATAATCAATTATTCATGCACATTATGTATGACAGATTTTAATCAACAAAATTCACAAGTCTCTCCCACTCCATTCGCTCTGGTTTTCTTTCAGTGCACAACCCCTCACTCTTTTTTCAGGTGTTGCATTAATCAATTTCAATCAGTTGGCCGTTCTCTCTTCAATTCTTAACAGCTTGCCAAATGGTTTTTTCAGTGACTGCCACTGCCACTGTGGCAAGCTACCTGCAAAGCTGCCACACCACAGCAGTCTCTCTCTCTCTCTCCCTCTCTCTCAGCATTGACTAATGCAAAAGTATTGCATCTTTTGGTAAATCTATCTGGACTGGACTATTGACTATTTGCCCGTTGTGCCTGGAACGCAATTGCATTTGGCTTTTATCATTTAACGCTTGACTGAAGCAGCGAGATGAAGAAGCAGCAGCAACGAACTTCCATACACAAAACACATTTGCCCTGTTTAAATCAGTGCAAATATTTATTCTAAGAAATATTTCTTTTTCTTTCTGACATCATTCCATTGCCCTATTATTAATAGAAAGGCGTGCATTTTCTTTATTAAAGTTTATAAGTAAATTAATAGACTTATTCATAACTCAATGAATCACTCACAACACTTTAAAACTTATTGCGGAACACTTTTAATAGTAGAGGGTAACTTTCTGTCGAGTAAACTCGAGAACTTCAACTTTGCGTGATCTTTTCGCACTGTGCTAAGAATTTTATGAGCTAAGAAATGCATTTGCATTCACACGATTTGTATTCAAAAGGCATTTTATGCAATCTTAGTACAGAACAGCAGATAGTTGCTATAAATCAACATTAATCGAGTAAGAGAATTCAGTAAATCAACACTAATGGAGTACAAATTACCATTGATAACCAATAAACGCTTTTGGAGCTTAATGAACGGATTAGAAAGGATATATTTCCTGAAGCAAAGATGCTCAAAGAACACCAAACGTTATGTGAAAAAATCGGAAGAAGACAAGAAAATCGATTGTCATTACTGCTAATAGACTTAAAGCTGCTCGTGGTCAAGGCATTGTCATTAATGCTGTCGATTAACAACAAGAGGTGATCGCTTCATTAGTTAATTGGTTGGAAACATTAAATATTTTTGATGGACAGAGTTGAATAACATAGTTATTGATAGTTAAACTGATGAGTGCTGGTTGACAAAAGATTATCAATATGTTTTAAATTCTAATATGAAAAACGGTTAGATTAGGAAGCTAAACAAAAATATGACGGTAATAATTTAAATAGAAGCATAAATTATTTACCCTCTTTTCTTACTAGACTTCAGTTTGGAAATACTCCACTAAGTATTCCCCATTAAATAAAGAATTATGAAAATTCATATATATTTCGCTATCCAGTTTTTTTATTCAGTTTAATTCATTTTTGAGATACTTCGAAATTTAACCATGGTAATAGTGAGCGTAGGGAGAAGCATAAGTGCCATAAGATTTGACAACCGGAGCATAGGAGTGATGATAAATGGGAGCAACAGGAACCACAGTCTTAACAACGGGAGCAACGGGAACAACAGCTTTTACCACAGGATAAACTGGAGCTACGGCCACAGGGACATGTTTAACAGCCACTACAGGAGCGTAATGATGATGATCCTGAACGTATCCAGGAGCTGCAACAGCGACGGCAACCAGGGCAAAGAAGGCGACAATCTGCAGTCGAGGATGAGGTAAGAAATTGGGCTTCGAATATCCTTTTTAACTACTTACGAATCGGAACATTTTGTGGAAGTTTTTTGTTTGAGAACTTGGTGTGTGCTTAAAGACGTTGAAAGACTGTTTGATAATATTTCACGAGCTTAACTAAGTTATATACAAAAATGTTGGACAAAAACTGGCCAATTTAGTCCAACAAACAAAACATAATACAATAATAGCGAGAACTTGAATCGACGATCAACTGATCAGTCGTCAGGTCATTTTAGGCCTGAGGCCACTTTAACTTTGCCACGCGAATTGTGAATAATTTACGATTTGTTAGCTAAATTTTATATTTAGCAACATAAAAAATGTTAAAATGACAATTGTGTATATATATATCATAATGAAGAGTTAAACGGAAGCAGAAGCCGGTAACAAAATGTTTTACTTATTCGAAAACTATTATTTCACTTGATTTTTTCATACCGTGCTAAACGTTTAAAGAGCTAACGATTGTATTTGCATTAATTCGTATCCATTTCTGATGATCAACCTCTGAAGTTACAAAAAATGCTGTATATGCTGTATATTATTGCTACCCATTTTGAATAAAAGAATAACAGTCTTAAAATACTAAAATATACCGAAAACGATATACATAGATTTCACACTATGTGTAAAATATACCATAATGCACTAAATATACCAGTTTGTCAAGCAAAGCAATTACAAATTGACTCTTCCAGCTCTTTTTTGTCATAAAAAATTCTTATGGCAATAACTTCTCAGAATCGGATTGCTCATAAATTATCAGGAATCATAATAATGTAGTTATTATTTTACATATGTAGGAAAACTCGAATTAGTGATTTTATATTTGTTAGCAGTTAACTTAACATATATATTTTAAAAGCCAGACTTATTGCATGACAAAATAAGTTTCGGTTAAAATTTGAATTTCCCGCGATTCCACTTTAGAGAAGTGAATATCAAAAGGAAATAGACAAAATAAATATTTGTCACAATGTCTAATAGAGACTCTCTTAAAAAAATTGAACATGTTTTCCTGTGATTGTTATTGCTTACTGAATAAAAGATAATTCAAATTTTAATTTATACATTTTCCATTTTTTTATTAAGTTTCATACATTTGTAAGCTTCATTGGAATCTAACCATGATAGTAGTGAGCATAGGGAGAAGCATATGATCCATAAGATTTAACAACGGGAACATACGACTGATGGTAAACAGGAGCAACAGGAACCACAGTCTTAACTACGGGAGCAACAGGAACAACAGCTTTTACCACAGGATAAACTGGAGCCACAGCCACAGGGATATGCTTAACAGCTACAACAGGAGCGTAATGATGATGATCCTGAACGTATCCAGGAGCTGCAACAGCAACGGCGATCAGGGCAAAGAAGGCGACAATCTGTGATCGAAGATTATCAGAGAAAGGACTTCAAATTTCTTAAATAGCTACTTACAAAACGGAACATTTTGTTGAAGTTCTTGCTTGAAGACGTCGATAGACTGTTTGATGTTATGACACAAGAGCAAACATGTTATATACCAAAATATTGGCCATAAACAAAACGTAAAACAATAATAGCGAGAACTTGAAACGACGATCAACCGATTAGTCGATACATTAGGCTACGCGAATTATGATCATTAATAAGTTAAGTTTAGAGTTATATTTAGAAACATTAGAGGTTTCAAAATGACAAATGTGTAGAGGTAAACCATAATAAAGAGCTAAACGGAAGCAGAAGCCTGTCAAATAATGACTTACTTAATTTTAATGGTATGACTAAGCTTAAAACTTTTACCTCAGACCGTTGTAAGAATTCTATTATTGAACAAATGCATTGCTAAATGAAACCCATTGTGGCAATTGTGTTAGAGCATTTTAAAAATGCTGTAAATTAGCAATTTCCATATTATTCGATTATTATTATTATTATGATATACTATACTACCTTCAAATTTACAGGAAAGGAAGAACTGATTATAATTCTTAATTAAAATTTATTCATAAAAAGTCTGCGTAAGAATGCAGTAACTAAATGCATAAATGTAGGACCTACTTGGCCCGAAGCTATACCTGCACATCATAAAATAAATGAAGAAACTTAAAATACAGCCGAGCGTGCTCGACTATAAGATTTCCGATACCCATTTATAGGATAAGCAAACCAGTCGTTAAAATATATGAAATGTATATACGAAGTATACCGAAAGCAATATTTAGTATTTCGGTATATTAATATATTTAAAATATACCGTAGATTACAAAATATACGAGGTAGTAAACCAAAATGATTAAAGTCCGACCACTGCAGCCTTCTTTGTGTTTATTTCTTCAAAAGCTTCTGACCTGATCGTAAGTAATAATACTTTAAGGAATCATAAAGTCATACTATTCAATAACTTTAAACCTTCTTGGGGTCAATACATTGTCTTAAATGCCGTCGATTATAAATTAATTAATTAATTATTAATTAACTAAATTGGCTTTCGGCATTTAATATTTTTAAAGTATGGATAGAACGTTTTTCATAGAGTTGTGTTGAATCTAAGGTTGACACAAGATTAACATTTTGACATTCTAATTAGAAACACGTGCCTAATAAGAACTGACGCAAAATAATGATATAATATTTAAAAATAGAGGAATTCCATTTTAAATTTCAACCATATATTTAAATTATTTTCCAGTGGTTGCATAATAAAGAAAATACTAAAAAATGTATATTGTTTTCGTTTTCTAGTTGTTTTATTGTGTTTTATTCATTTTAAATCCGCATTGAAATTTAACCATGGTAATAATGAGCGTAGGGAGAAGCATATGATCCATAAGATTTAACAACGGGAACATAGGACTGATGGTAAACAGGAGCAACAGGAACCACAGTCTTAACCACGGGAGCAACAGGAACAACAGCCTTTACCACAGGGTAAACTGGAGCCACAGCCACAGGAACATGCTTGACAGCTACAACAGGAGCATAATGATGATGATCCTGAACGTATCCAGGAGCAGCGACAGCCATGGCGATCAGGGCGAAGAAGGCGACAATCTGTGGTCGAAGATGGAATAAGAACTTGGGCTTCGAATATCCTTTTTAGCTACTTACGAAACGGAACATTTTTAAGAAGTGTTTGTGTAAGAACTTGGTTGTTACTTAAAGACGTCAATAGACTGTTTGATATTATTTCTCGAGTTGAACCAACTTATATACCAAAATATTGTAAAAAGACACTGACCAAGTTTAGCGCTTAAACAAAACGGAAAGCAACAATAACGAGAACTTGAAACGACGATCAGCAGATCAGTCGATATTTTTGACCTGAGGCCACTTTAACTTTGCCACGCGAATTGTGAGCAATTAATGCACTAATTGATTCGTTAGTTATGTTTTGAAGCTATATTTAGAAACTGAAAGGTGCTAAAATGACAAATGCGTAGAGATAAAGCATAATGAAGAGCAAAACAGTTGCAAAAACCTGTCAACTGTTGAGTTGACTTGAACGAGAAGAGAATACAATAACACAGAGAATAAGATGAAGGTAATTGTTGAAGCTTAAAATATGTGCAAAAAAACAATCATAAGTTATCTTCGCTTGTCACAAGAAGAATACATAGAAAGAATCTATTATTTAAATAGTTAGAAAGCTTTTCACTAATTAGTTAATTGATTGTATTACAACGCAACTGGAATTCTTTCAAGCATACCTTGAAATTTCTTGCTGAAAGATCTGTAAATTCCTCACACAGATTCAATTAGTTTAATCTGTAATTGATCGCAAGCGATCAAAACATCAAAGGGAGAGACAAACAAACACTCAGCTCATTCTAGCAAAATGAAGATGATCGTTTAGTGGGTCAGACAGAGTAAAGAGTTTTTCCACTTTCTTCTTCGAGTAAGTGGCTTTAACGGCATTAAAGTGCCTGGCCATATATCAAGTTTAGTCACATTTATAACCCTAACACACAGAGAGGAAGAGTTTTTCCAACGACAGCGGCATCGGCAAAACTGCAATTTGCAGTCGTCATTCCATGAATGTTTATCATTTTATGGGCTATTTCATAAATTTAATTTTCACCATCGTCATTTGGCAACAAAAAGGAGAGAGAGAAGAAAAATGAAGACGCGCAGCAGCACATAAAGTCGTTAACAAGGTGGCGAAAAACAAAAAACGTTGCGAGAAAAATACAAAAATATTGTCTTCATTAATCAGCAAAAATGCGACTCCCCCAAGCTGCACTTCTCTGCGCTTCTTTAAGCCACCTGGCTAACAATTTGCCACTTGGCCAAGTTGCATCCAAGTCGAATCGAATCGAATCGATTCGTGTTTGAGTTTGAGTTTGAGCCAATTAAATGGCGACATTCGCAGACATTTGCTGTCCGCCTTTCCCTTTTTCCCGAGGTGCTAATGATGAACCTGAATGAATCGCTTCGTTCAATGCATTTCTCATTGTTTCACGACGCAAAAAATGATATCAAAATAAATTGTTGTGTCTGTATATGCCTTTTTTTACAGTCTGAGATTTATTGTAAAACGCTTTCTTCTTCCTAATTTACTTTTGCGCATTTTTTTGTAATAATACCTGGTACCCAAAGGGTAGAAGGGTATTATAACTTTGTGCTTTCGCGAAGTGTATTTAACAGGTGAATACAAAAATAACTATAGTCTTATAGTCTATGTATATCGTAGATTTCGATGCTAGTTCTATATCAATATACCCAATAAAGCCTTTTGTGTATTTTAGTAGTTATGGGATATTTTAATTTGGTAGATTTTAAGAATAATACAACACTCTCTGGTAGATTTTGATTCTAGTTCTATATCAATATACTAAATATAGCCTTTGGTATATTTTATAATTTTTATGGTATATTATTTTGGTATATTTTAAGAATAATACCGCACAATATGGTATATTTCGATCGTAGTTCTATATCAATATACCAAATAGGCTTTGGTGTTATCAGTATTTTTGTGGAATATCAATTTGGTATATTTTAAGATCAATACCGTACTCTACTGTATATTTAGATTCTAATACTATATCAATATTCCAAATATAGCCTTTGGTACATATTAGTATTTTTGTGGTATATTGAGTCGGTATATTTTAAGAATAAAACCTTTATGGTATATATTTCGATTCTAGTTCCATTACAATATAACAAGTAACATTGGTATTTTTAGTATTTTTGTGGTATATTATTTTGGTATATTTTAAGAATAATACCGCTCTTTATGGTATAATATATTTCAATTGCAGTTCTATATCAATATACCAACTAAAGCCTTTGGTACATTTTAGTATTTTTGTAGTACATAGATTTTGTATATTTTAAGAATAATACTGTTTTGCTGTTATTAAAAAACGGTAACGGGTATCTCACAGTCGAGCATCCTCGACTGCAGCTCTCTTCCTTCTCTTTTATTGGCTTCAAATTTGATTTTCGACTTCCTCAAAGCGTTGACCAATTTATTTGAAATATTTCGAGTGCGCGGTTTCGAACATTAGTTTTGTTTTCTATTTCTTTTCAGTAAAATGTAATTATGTTTGGTCATAAATTTTATTTGACTTTACAACTCGAAAATTGCTATGGGGACGCGCGTCTTTGGCCTGATGATGACGAAATCTTTTTCGATTTGCTCACATCACATATATGACGTGGTTTTGAGTTAGAGTTTGAGTTTCAGACTTCCATTAACTACATTTTTTTGGGACGGGCTTTTTTTGTGTTGTCTGTGGTAATGACTTCATTTTATGCCTCGATGTTGTCGTCGTCATTCGATTACACAAAATATTTGAAAAATGGCTCATGGAAATGAACTGCAACTCTTTTGATAAATTATTGTTGTTATTAATAATATTATTACTTATTTTTGTGTGCCGTCGAAAGGGGCGTCAAAGTTGAGCCCGAGTTGTTGTTGTTATCATTTTGTTAATTATCGATTTTAATTGTTAATTTAAATCACGAACAGCCGAAAAGATTAACAATAGAGAAAAGTGAAACTTCGAAATTGGATATACTCGAAAAAACCCCTCGAAAAACTCTTTTGCTCTCACCACAGCTTCAACATTGTTTTTCCTGTCGAGATTCTCTGTTGAATTTTTTGGGCGTGTTACCAAAACAATGTCAAGTCAAGTCAATTCAAGTTGTGTGAGGCAGCCAGGAGAAAGGTTTTGATTGCTTGCGATTGCGATTGCGATTGTTTTTCTTATCACGCTAGAAGTGCAAAATCGAAAACGCTTTTGTTTTGATAAATTTGCGCACAAGTGGCAACTGATTGATTGCCAAAGTGTTTGACTGATTGAACGAAAGGCAAAGCAGAAAAATATTGTTAAAACTATGAACAATTACAGTCACTTATAAAGAGTTGAACAACGACAAAAAAAAAGAGTTCCTAACTAGTGAATTGAAATCCTTAAAAAAGATAGTTTTGATAAACGATAATCACACTTAAATTACAATTATTTAAATTTAATTTTTAATTATTACTAGATCAGCAAAAAGTTGATTGTAAAATGTAGGTAAAATATGAATAAATGTAATCAAATTTCTTTATGTTAAACTTGAATTCCCTTTAGTCATTATTTGGTTTAACATTTTGTTAGTTGCTAACAACTGATACTTAAATAATCAACTTATAAACTTGTTAATAATTAAAAGATATGTAAAAATAATTTGTTTTTTTTTCGAATTTTGTTAAACGCTAATGAAGCTTTATTTTCCTTTAATTATTATTTGCTCAGCCAAATATTTATGATAAATTGGCTTAAAGTAACTTCTTATTATCCATTCAATTTATAATGAAACATTTATTCCCTTCAATCATTATTTGCCTATACATTTTGTTAGTAGCTGAAAACTGATACTGAACTTAAATAGTTAATTCATAAATTTGCTGATGATTATTTGCTCATTCATTTTCATTAGCTGCTGATTACTTAAATATAATATATTTGTAAATTTAATAAATTAAAAAAATTAGATTTGTAGATAAAATTACTACTTTTTCTTTGAATGTAATTTAAACGGTAATTAAACTTTTTTTCTTTATTGATTATTTGCTTATACACTTTATTACAAGCTTAACTATGATACTCAAAATAAAAAAGATATTATATTATTTTTTCCGCCTTCAAACTGTATTTTATTTCAACTACAATATTATTAGCTTATTCATTTTTATTATCAACTGAAATCTTAAGACACTACTCGATAGTTATTTTGTTAAATATTTTATGAACAGTTGAACATCTAAAACATTACTGTACATTTATTTTTGTAATTTTAGTTGGTTACAAGTAAAGGAAATACATAAATTGGAATACAATAAAAATTGTATAATTATGCATTAATCGATATAACATTCAGTCAATTCAATTGCTGGCAGTAATTGCCCTCTCAGCATTCACTAATATGTAAAAATCGAAAGACGAAAACAAAAAACGCCAACGACTGAAATTATGGACAACTTTCCACACACAAAAGTTTATTTTAAGGTTCATTTGGTTGGGGCAGCAACAACAACAACAACAACAACGCGACGCGAAAGTGCATCAAATGTGGCAAAGAGATTTTACAGCTAATTCGGTAATGTTTTATTGGTCAGCTTGGACCATATGGCAACCGCAGGCTAAACTACTGGGCCAAAAACAACAACACTAACAACAACCAGAGAAGACAGTCATCTATATAGCCGATGGTGATATCCAACAAAATGTGTTTGTTGCCTGCAACTTAACTTGGGCGAAAGGTTTTTTTTTTTGCTGTGGCAAGCAAACACAATTGTTATGCAAATCGAGCAGAGATTGCAACTCAATGGAGGATATCGAACAACAACAACAACAATGGTTAGTGGGTAGAATTCGACAAACAACTGGCAACTGGTCAGATCCAAATCGAATTGGCGGCAACTTTAAGTTATGGCTTGGCCATAAAGCCAAAGCCAAAGCCAAAACCAAAACCGAAAAGAAAATGAAAAACCAAGCGACAAACTCGACCATTTCCTGGGCGACCAAAACTGGAACCCGCATAATCAATTGTCATTGTCATTAGGTTACAGCTTCAATGCGCGATTGTCTGCCAGACATAGTACTGAGGAGAGGGGAGAGATGAGAGGGGACTGAAAATCCCGGCAACGAAATTGCGCCACCTTCACTTTCTTAAATAGGACTTTGCATGCATGAACACCCTGCAATTGGCAATAATAATTCAACAATATTAGCTGCACATAAAATACCGGAGCAATTGCCAATAAACTATCAAAATGATGAAAACATGTCGAATAGTAAATCTTGTGTTTAATTTAAGACATCCTTAAGGCTTTAGTTGTTCTGACATATCTCATAGCATTTGGGAATTATATTTATTATTACAAAGAATGTGACGTAACACTTGGAAATATAATACTTCCAGAAAGTAGAAACAAAAAATGTTCTTTCATTTGTGACTTAAAAGAAAATTTTGGATATTTTCTTATACTAAAGAAATTAACATTATTACTTCTAGAAATATGTAATAAATTTATTTTTTGCATTGAAGAAAAACGATGCCCCACAAACACCCAATATTTTAAACGCCAACTGTTCAACAAAAAAAACATTCAATTATAGAATTTATTCATAATTCATAATTCACAATTAAATAGAATCCAAAGTCAATACAGTCGAAGAATTTTTTCTAGCAGCTTACGTTTAAAAAATAAAAATACACGACAAAGTTAGAATCTTTATGTTAGTATCGAAAAGTTTGGTCTGTATATGAGTTGAGAAATTCTGTTGTTAGAACCCTTTCTTTTTTTACATTTTGATTTATTAAGCAGTTGAAAAAGTATGGCAATGAAGTACCATAACAACACATTTTAGGGAAAACTCATTCAGACCAAACCTTAACGCTATTATTTAAAAAAACAATATATACAAAATTTTATTTTTCAACTTTTGGTTAGTAGTTGTTCCGGATATAACGACGGTCCCTTGAAAGTGGCTATAACCGGATTCTACTGTATATATAATTGTAACAAAATAGAGACTAAAATCTAGACCACTGGGTAGTTATTAGTCCGTCATAAATGTATCTTTTTTTTCGGCTTTATCCAAATATAGACATACTCGCATTACGTTGCAACATATTTGTTTACGCTCTATTGTTGCAACCAGAACGAAAATGCGCAATTTCAATTAATATTTGGAAAGTCCAAGTTGCAGCTGTTCGGCTTGCTTCAAGGCGCAAGCAACTCATCCTTGCAACGAGCCTAAAAAGCATTTTATATTTGTGGCTGCCAACTGACAAATATTTCCTTTCCATTTGCCAATGGCTGCGGCTAACGAAATGATTGCTTGATGATCAGCGAGACAGAGAGAGAAAGAGAGAAGTGGAGGAAGGGAGAGAGAAGTGGGGAAAGGGCAGGTGGCAGTTAGAGGGTGCGGGTGCAGATGCGTCTTGTTGCAAGTGGCAAGCACAGCAGCGACAGAGACAAACGCCTAACAACTTATTGAAAATATGTTTAACCATTTTGGGCAATTGACATTTCGACTGCTGTTGCTGCTGCTGTTGTTGGCTGCTCCCAAGCTTCGAACTTCCCCTTCGCACTCAGTGCTGTCCCTTCTCTCTCCCTCCTCTACCTCGTACTCCCCTCCAAAAATTAACTACGTGACAAAACAATTGTCGTAAATCAGTGGGCCAAAACGGAGGCGACGCGGCGTCGTCTGTTTTGTTTTGTTTTGTTGGTGATTGCACTTTTTGGCCAATGGAGCATTTTGCAGCTAACAACCCACATTGAATAAACTCAGTTTCTGCTGCTCCAACTTGTTGTTGTTGTTTGTTTGTTTGCAGTTTTTGTTGTTGCTGGTTTGTTGTTTACTTTCATTTGGCTCGTGGCCTGCAAAAATAACAACAGCTGGCGGGGAGCTTAGATTATTGTGAATGGACCAGAGACAAGCTAAAGAGCAGAGTGGGTGGCAGACACACAAAGTGAGTGAGAAGAGAACAAAGGGGAGAGAGGGGACAACATCGACCTAACTGGATGTGTGAAGTATGTGCAGGAAAAACATGAAGCTGCGAAATTCCAGCGATTTTCGTTGAAAGGAATTCTCATGCAGCTTGTTTTTAAACTAAAGAAATTTTCGCACTTTAAATTGTTGTCTCATGTTTTGGATGAAATACAAGTTAAGGAAAAGTTTCAAAAGAAAACTTAACAATTTTATAGAGAGGCACTAAATGGAAGACTTTTAAGTCCTTAAATACTTGTATCAGTTCATTACAATTGAGTGTATTTTAAATGCTATACATAAATGGAAAAACATTTATTTGACATGAAAGTAAATTCAATTAAGGAGACTATAAGTAAGAGACACAATAAATCAAAGCACTTTGCAGTAAAGTGCTTTAAATACATGACTCTAAGCCAAATGAAATAAACAAAAAAAATTGTAAATTACGCGGAAATTGAAGTAAATGTCGTAAATGCAATGAAATAAGAATTAAAAATATAAATTATACGTCAGCGCTGCAAGATAAATAGTTATTGTACACTAAAATGTATACTAACATATGTCAGAGATTTCGAAAATCATTTAAGATGAACTTCAGCTGCTGAATGTTTAAAATCACACTCTTCAAAACTTATTCAACTAACTTTTGTTTATGTAATACTATTATTAATTTGAATCTAGCTGCAAATTCAATACATGTTAATTTGCTTTAGTAATCCTACTACTACATATAAACCTCCTATTTATTTATTTAAAAAAGATTAGCTATATATAAAATTAATACTAACACTATTGGTAAAGCAATGGCTGCAAAGGCCTTCAGGTACAAACCTAATTTTAAGATAATCCCAGTTTAAATTATTGAGTAAAAAAAACAGAAGCTTTTACTTCATCCTTATCATAAATAATCATAAATAAGTATTTTTATTTTAAAATATAAATTGATATTTAATCCATCATATTATTATTTATAAACAATATTTATGTCAATTCCATTCCATTTATATTTAATACCTTTAATTTAATTAAGTTGATATTAAACTTAATATTCATACTATTTATTATTACTATTATTTATGTTCGTAAAGTCTATTTCCAAAGTGTAAATTAATTTATTAAAAACAAGTAAAAAGCTAAAAAGGATACCCGCTACTAACCATATTCTTAAAATATATATACCGGAAAAAATACCACTAAAATATATCAAAGACCACATTTGGTATATTGATATTGAACGATTAAAATTTACCATAGAGTACAAAATATACCAGATTGTCATCTAAAGCAGCTAAGATTCTTTTGCAGTAGGTGTTTTTTTTGCCCAATAAAAGCTTTTCTAAAAAATGTTTTCATTACTTAAGCATTTCTTATTAGTTATTTGGGAACTGATCACAGAAAATACTAAGATCATCGAATTTCAGAATGTTTTCTTATCCCATTCAACAACTTTCCCCACTCTCCCTCTCAGTGAAATTTCCAACACGTGCTGTCTGCATTCTGTCTAAGTTTTATGTAAAATTACAGCTTATGTAACAACGCCCCCGCACCTTGGTCGAGTCACACACATCACATTATCGAAGCAGCTGTCTGGAGCTGTCATGGTCATGTTCAATCAGCCGAAATGCAATGGACTAAAGCCAAGCCCAAAGGCAAAGCTTCAACAGGCAGCAGGCAGCAGCTCTTCCGTCTTAGATTTCGCCTCCCTCCAGAGCTTTTCTCACAGCCTTTATTTTTGCATTGCAGGCATTGCATTGCATAATTGGAAGCCAGCAAGCAGCCCAAAGCCACGCAATGAAGCGTTCGTTGCATGCAACACACATAAATATGGTACGAATATATGTGGGTAACATATTGTTCAGATAGATAATAATCCCCCCAACAATAAACAAATCTCCTACGAAGGTGTTGCAACTAACGGCTGCCACTTTTAGTTCAAGCATCGTCCAACTTCTGCAGGCCAATAAGTCGAGTCTGGGGGTTATCAATGGACAACAATAACTTTGACTGCGACTTCGAGTTCGACTTTGACTTGGCTGCAATTGAACGCCTTTTGATTTTTCTTGGCCAGCACAATTTTCACTTTCAGTACAATAAATTTTCGTAACGCCAATGAAAATAATGAAAACAAGGGAACATTGTTTCCCTTTTTTTTAATGTTTTTTTTTTTTATTTTTGAGGGGAAACCAGTCGATGTATTATTCCCCCCTTTTTTTTTTTTGGTTGCGTTTCGGTTACACAATCCTACAGATACTTGTCGGTGGCTTTTCAATGGGCGGCAACAAGTGGCTGCAACAGTTTTCTTGCCACGCACTGACGGAAGACCACAAAAAAATAAAAGAAGTAAATAAAGTCAAAGTCATTGCAAATGAAAAGCAAAATGAAATGCGTGTAATTTTGTTCGTCTGTTTACTTCGTTACACTTTTACCTATGATTAGTATCTCAACTGGTCTCGCATTATGGCTTGTTATCGTCGTTATGTATCTTTAAAGGTTTCTTATTTTTATTATTGCTTTAAAAGTTTTTCAAAAGAAAAATTAATGTCCAATATAAAACGTAAGGCTTCCGGAAAGTTCATCACAATTTACATTTTCGTTTTTGATCATTTTTTTTTTTATTCAAATGTTTACAACAAATAAATATTCACGCATGTTTCGGCAACATTTACGCCCGAACTTATGCAATAATAAAATTGTGGCTTTTCAAGCACTTACCGAGTGTACTGCTAGATGGCGCTGCAATTCCGAATTGCTGTACAAAGTCAATTCCGAAATAGTTGGTGAACTCTCCAATTTGTTTTCCATGTCGCGCAACCAACGTCGCAACTCTTTCGGATCTTCGCACAAACCTTCCTGTCGTTGGGTTTCGTCCAAAATCTACACATGAGAATAGACAACAAATTGGTTAGGAACTTGGCTATGCAATACAAAATTAAATCGAACGCCGTAAAGTATGCATTTCGTTTCTTAGAATAAGCCAAAAGTATGCAATAGTTTTTACTATTTGTGTAGACTCTGCTATCAACCGCTAGATGGCGATTGAATGTCGACTTACATGAAGTTGGCTGCCCGTAAATTTACATTCACGCGAAGTTGGCTGCGCCTCCTCGATTTCAAACCGCGCCTCTTTGCACGTATCGAGCAGGTTTGTGTCCATAATATAATTGTAGTTCGTTTGTATGGCCGCCCAGAGGTCGTCTTTGCCCGACGAACCCAGGCCGAGTGTGGCGCTGCTGTGCAGACTGGTGGAGCTGCTATGACTGTGGCCGCTGCCCCAAGAGTATCGATGCATTTTGTTGTTGTTGCTGCTGCTGCCTGAAGAGCACTTGTTGCTCTGTGAGTTTTTCTGCGTCAATAGAAAGAAAGAGAACGAGAGTTAGTCAAAGCAAGAGACAGTTGGGGGGATACCATTAAAAGTTGTTAATAAATAAGTAATTTGAGCAGCCAAATATGGCCACGATAATATGCTTAACCATCTTTGGTACGCAACAATACAATGCGTCAATCCCCCCAAAACCGGTTCATATCGCTCCAAATTGCAAAGCGCGCACAATTAATTAATGAATTTTTATTTTCTTGCCGCAAGAGAGAGAGAGAGGGACAGAAAAAAACCGCCAAGTCAAACAAATAACAATTTCTGCCATCGGCAGCAAAATCGTTAAGGAAATTCCTTGTTTACACAAAACTCGTAATGCACAAGCAATGTTGGAAAACAAATACTCATTGCAATCGCAATTGTGAGTTTGATCTGCAATCGTTGTATTGATTGAATCGCGTTGCCTGCCGGTGCCGTGTGTAATTAATTAAATTGTATAAACATAAACAGCGCTGACTTGATTTTCCTGCGAAAATTCAGCGCACACTCAGCGACACAGCGATACAGTGGCAGCTGTAAATTTGCATACAATTTCATTTTGCCAGCTGGGCTTGCAAAACGAGACAGTTCAAAATGCGTTACTAATTCATAACTCGAGCGTTGGGCGTTCTTAAGTGAATGACAATTTACAAGATGCATATTTCGGAACTGGAACGTGTGACTTTATGCATTTTCACCAGTTGGTGCTCAAGAAATCTTTACTTTAATAACACAAACTGTGACTAATCATTTGACATATTTATAGCCTGATTATCTGGTAGCTAAAATACAAGGATCTTTTCTCCATCAATGCAACCTTTTTAGTCTAATCGATCAGTTTGAATAGGCAGCTTAAAAATTCATAATCTTTGAAACATTTGCATTTCAAGTTTCCAAAAATATTATATTTTATAATTAAAAAAATAACACTAAACATGATTTACGATTCTTTTAATCATCATATACTGAAACGGTTAACGTTTCAAAGTATTATTTTAAATTTCTTCAAAAGGAAATATCACTCATCATAATCTATATAAGTCTTTTAATCATCATTTAAAACAATTTAAACTCTTGTTCGGCAAACGTTTCAAGTTTCAAAAATATAATTTTAAAATTCACAACAAAAAATCACTAAATATATTATTTTTTTAATCATAATTTAGCTTTATAGAGAACTGATGCAAATTTTCATTCATAATGAACTAATGGGCGTTCCAAAAAGCATGCTAATTATTGTTGATGCGACGAAAACAAAACCATGCTATTTTTAGGAATTTCATTTGCATAGCTAAAAACTATAAAGCGAAAAATAATTAAAACATATTTTAAATTCAAGGTATTAAAGCCATATTCCACATTTTTAACATATGCAACCCTTGCTTAAAATCACTGACAAAATAATCAGAATTTTCAGAACGTTTCGAATTCGCAATTCGAAGCCGAAATATCGCGCGATTTAAGCTCACGTTTCGATTGTTCAGCGATGACTAAGTGATCACAGTTGATCGGACAGAGGAACGCAATGGAATTTGAAATTGATGCCGTTAGCTTGCATTTTTAATAGCATGCTAATAATGAATTTTATTAATAATTTATTAAAGCAATTTCCGCTGACACACACAGTGAGGAGCGAAAGAGATAGCAGCTCAACTAGAACAAGAATTCATATTCTAACGGCAGGTTGTCATTTAAGTCGCCGCCAAGAGGAAAGACATGACCATGAATGGAGAGCGCTGCCAACTTGCTTCGTTAGCGTGTGGAACGCAAAAATGCGCAGCTTGATTCTCAATTGCAAATTTATGCGCAACCCACGAGCAAAGTGGAGAGAGAGACAACTTGCAACAGCCACCTGCAACATATACAACCAAAACATGGACACTTACCTTGAGGCTGTTGTAGGGACGCTCCAGATGCAGCTTGGCCTGAATGACATCACGCCGTTCCTGCTGCAGTTCATCGGCGGGCAGCGAGGTCATCGATTGTGATGTTTTCATATCGTTGTTTGCTTGCCCGCCACCAACACCGCTTGCAACACCAGCAGCAGCGGCAGCATCGCTGTTGTTGCGTCGCTGTTTCCTTAGCGAACTGCTGCGACTGCTGCTGGCCGATTTGCTAGCTTTGGTGGTGCGTATGACTGTTGTTGTTGTTGGTGTTGCGGGCATGACAAATGCCATATCCTCCAGTCTCATCGTTGTTGTTGTTTCGATGGCGTTGCCTCCGCCACCGCACTTCATCATGGCCGCTGTTTCAGTCTCTTGGTTGCAGCAATTTGACGTCTCTGTCTCTGTCATTGCTTCTCTCTCTGCATTCTCTCTGCCTTCTTCTTCTGTTTTGATTTCAATTTCAATTTCTGTTTTTGCTTCTGTTCCCTTTTCGTTTTCATGTCTCACAGCTTCCATTGTGCATGTGTGTGTGTTGGCGCTAATTGTTTTTGGTTCCGATTTCCATGTGTATGTTAATTTAATTAATTTGCTTAAAATCTCCTTTTTGTTGCTATTCGTGTTTCGTTGATGTTGTCGTCGTTGTTGTTGCTGTTGTTGTTGCGCTTAAAATGCACAAATTTGCATGTCTGCTGCTGGCATCGTCGTGTTCGACTCTCCTCTCTGTTTCATTCCACTCCGTTCCGTTCCGCTGTGTGACCTTTTGTGTTGTTGTTGGGCGGCAGCAAAGTTCCAGGTTCCAGTTCCTGGCGCGATTTTTTTTTTGTTTCTTTCTTTCGTTGATTGTTTTCGTTTTCCGTTCGTTTGCTTTTTATGCAAAATACATCTTTCGTTATTTTGATAAAAAATTAATTGCTAATTTCACTGTAATTAAAAAAAAAAAACGAACAACAAAAGCGTTTAACGCAAATTAGTACAAGAAATGAAAAGGAAAAATCCTAAAATGCTACAATTAAGCTAAGTAATAAAGACGGATCATAATTAATATTGATAGTGAACTTGCTTGAGTTAAACTAATTAAATAATGCAGCAAATTGAGAAATCAATTAGTTTGAATCGTATATTGCATAAAATTTATATTTCTTGATCTTTTATAATTTTCTGATAGTTATCTTATGATTGATTCCGCATTATTATTATTATAAGATTTTAGAAATAAGATTGATTAATATTAAGCAAATTAATAGTTCTAATCTTTTGTTGTTTCGATAAAATAAACATTTTATTGTTTATTTTAGTGTAAATAAAAACAATAACAATAATATATTCTGATTTTCCAAATATCCTATTCCTTATATATTATTATACTTCTTATTGAATATTTCTTTGAAATTTTAAGAACACATTTAACTAAAAATTTATCTAAGGCTTCCTGAAAGTTGTTTCTATTTCTTCTTCTTAGCTCAACTTTTATACAAGTATATTCCTTTCTCATTCATAAAAAAAATTAAAACTCTTCAAAATTTGATAACATTTCAACACACTTGTAATTTGTGCATTCAACGGGAAATCACGACACTGCTAATTGGGATTACCAAATCAGCTAATATCGCTAGGATCTGTTGACAATGGAGAACTATTAATGGGTGTCTTTCAAGAGACAGTTAAGACTTGTTAAGTTGGATCATATCTTATATCACACCCACGACAACAATGGTAACAACTGTAAATGGCAATTAAAGCCAACTGAAAACTGACAACTACATAATTACACACTAACACACACACACAGAGAGAGGAAGGCCAACGACTCTGGACGCATGCATATAAGGCGAGACTGAAACCGAAATGTGAACAAAATTATTATAATCACGAGTATTACTTAATTCCAAAAGAGAACCCACAACACCAAAGACAATAATAACTATGGCAAAAAAACAAACAAAAAGCAAAAGTAAACACTTTACAGCAATGTTGTGGGTATTTGGTCAACATCGAGATAGAGAGAGAGGGTGAGAGAGGGAGAGACGAGGGGCGTGTCGAGAAGGCTGGTCGGGGGAGTCGCTGAGTCGGCGTGGCCAAAACAATGAACACGATTCTAATCGCAAGCAATCAAATTTTCATACGAAATTAGTCGCCGAGACACTTGTGGACCATATTCGTATGCAAATCGCAACTCGACGAGTTGCACGCTTAACTTCGAGTCGCCAAAATTGGCTGCAAGCGTTTATTTAGCCACTTAAGATATGAAGTAGCAGCCACAGCAGCAACGGCAGCGGCAACAGCGGCAGTAATAATAGTAGTAATAATAACAGCTACAATTACGTTCAAATATTATTGAATTGGGCGGACTTAAATATACCCTGCATACAGTTGAAATAATGTTCTTTCTTGTAGGTATTGTTAATCGATAGTACATACTATCGATAGTATATTTCACAGCTAATAAGGTGCTTTATGCAAGCACAATTAAATATAAAATTTATAAGCTTGAATTGTGTTTAAAATTATATAAAATATTCGATTATACAAAGTATTCTAACAAGCACCACTTCTAAATTCTGTTGATCGATAGTACAAATTATCGATAGTATATTTCACAGCTAATAAGATGCTTTATGTAAACACAATATCAAATTTATAACCTTGAATTGTGTTTAAAATTATACAAAGTATTCTAACAAGCACCACTTCTAAATTCTGTTAATCGATAGTACAAATAATCGATTGTATATTTAAAAGGTAATCTGAAATTTTGTGCTTCCATAATTGATTAATAGACAAATTAATAATGTTCTGTTTCACATTAGTTAAAATATTCTAATAATCATTACATCCAAGCCTTGTTAATCGATAGTAGAAACTATCGATAGTATTGTGTATCGTATTTCTCAAAATATTCTAATTGATCAAAAAAAAATGTTAAAAAGCTCCTAATTTAACTTATTTTTGAGTAGTCTAGATACTCAGAAAGTTGTTACAACCGTTTGTCTTTCAGTTTCAATTAATTTCAATGAATGGATTGGATAATTGTTTAAATTCTTATATATTAAGTCTTTCTTAAGAATGGCGTACAAAGTAAAGTAGCTAAAATTGCAATGCAATTTAATAATTTTACTAAAGTTAGCTAAACTTGAAAAGAACTTTAATGATACAAAAGCACATTAAATCCCTAGAACCTAACACCTAAGTACATATAAGGATATTCAATTTTGTGCACCTCTTTGAACTTCACATTCAAAGTCTAACTTAATATACCTCCTAAACAAAAGCAGAAACAGGCAAATGAACAGCCGAAAACCACCGAAAAAACTGCAAAATGATCCGCATAAAAAAAGTGGGAGGAGGCGGCACAATTGTCGGCAGTTGTCCAGAGGGAAGCAGTGGCAGCAACGAGACACGGGGAGGCGAAGGGGGCGTGCCACGACACACAAATCGACGCTAAAAGCAGTAAATAATGTTTTTTTTTTCAACTTTTTTTTGGTGGTACAACCATTATAATTGTTAGGAGTTTGGCCTCCGGCAAAACCTGAGCTGAGCCTCGAAGCCATTAAACGGGGAGTCTAGCTGCCTCCTTTGTCTCCCCCAATGTCTTTGTCTCCCTCTTTTATTATCTCTCTCTACATTTGCGGGCTCGACTTGCACTTTTCGCTGTTGTTAATTCTTGTGTTGCGAAAAGTTTGAAAAGAGCGTGATTTTGGTCAAGCGAAAGCGAAACTTTAACTGCCAACCTACACACGGTCAACTGAATTGGCCAACACACACACACACACAGAAAGATATTCATGTATGTATAAATAATTTATTTATGGCATTTGGCACGTCGCCGATTATTGCATTGAGGAGGAACTCTGCACTTCTCGGGGCAGGCCTTTTAGCCACTTCAACAGCTCGAGCAACACTTTGGCTTACTCATTCAACTCTAAAACTCAACTCAACTCAAGTCATAGAAAAAGGCAACACACAAATGAGCAATAGTCAACATCAGCTACCACAGTTCCAGTTCCTTCTCCTCCTCCCCCTCATCGCCTTCCGTTTCCCCTTTTTACCTTCCAGTCGCTTGACGTGCATGCAAATCGCAAAAAGTTCGTCATCGCCTTCTCCCTCTAACTATAGCTACCTCTCTCTCCCTTTCATCGCGGTCATTCACACATGACTCATTAAGAAATATTTATAAATTTTAGGCTTGACGCTTTGCTTTAAATGATGTATTTATATTCGTGAAACTTTAATGACGATCCCTATTACTTAATATCACAATTAATATGTCAATGAACCCATTTAAAAGTTCTATAAATGGGTGTGGATTATGAGATATGACAAGAACAACATTAATGTAGCAAAAAAGGAGCTGTTTAACTCAAATCATTAGCTCAAAATCTGCTTTAATCGCTGCAAATTAAAGAAGTTAAACAAAAATATGTAATTTAATTATGCGGTTAGTTCTTCAGATTATTATCGCTTATTATGAAATTAGTGCTATTTGAGTTTTAACCGCAAACTATGTTTAAAATTATAAAAGAAGTACAACAAATTTTATTATAATCTTATTATGACGAACTTGAATGAAATTGAAGGTTGAAATGATCGTAGTTCTTCATAATAAGATTATAATACAATTAGTTTTACATCTTTGTAAATTTTGCAAGGAAATACAGAGATTATATCGGAAACTTTTAGATCGTAATTCCAATTTTAATAAGCGATAATTTCCTTCATTAATCAACTGTTATCTTCACTTTTACTTTTAAATGATGACATTCAATTTAATACGAATGAAATTGCTATCTCAAAGCCAATTAACTTTTAAACCCCACTAAAAAGATTTAATAACCGCAAGTCAATCAAACCTTAAGCGACATAATTAATAACATTTATCGATAGTGTAATGTGACAAAACCCCGAAAAAGGTAAAAAACGAAACACTTAACAGAGACAGATTTATGCAGATCTTTTTTTTTGTTGATGCGAGACAGACAGACAAAAGTGCTTTAACCTTTCGCCCGTTAAGTCAAAAAGCCATTCACATTTCCGACTGCTTCATGGTATTTTAATAGGGAAGTGCGAATGGGACGGGGGAAGAGAAGGGGAAGGGAGAGAAGTCACCTGTCGTTTGGGTCGGACATTGCATAAGAGACTAAGCCACTGGAACTAAAACCGAATGAGCAAACATGCGGTAATACTTATAGAAGAAGAAGACGCAGACGCAAACGCAGACGACGACGAGTTAATTCCAGGAAAAGGTATTTAGACCCAAGTTTATGCCAAACATGTTCAGAGCACCACACATAAAACTGCCTATAGACCAAAGCACACGCGGTCGCAATTAATAAACAAAGCGAGCAAAGCAAAATAGAAAAGAAACAAACACACAAACGAACACACAAAAAAGATGGAGACATAAAAAAAAAGACAGCAAATATTTGGCTTGAGCTAAAAACCACAAAAGCCTAAACGACAACAAACTATGCGATCAACAACAAAAAACAGAAATAAAGTCAAGTTCCCCATCACAAAAAGCCAAACCTAAATAAAAAAATATTTTTACAGAAAAAGCCAAAAAAGAGTTGTACGTGTGGTGCACAATAATAAAACTCGTAAATCTGCCAAAAAAGAAAATAAAAATACAAAAAAAAAAACAAAAAGCAAAGGCATTCCAGAGTTTGTTGTGTCAATAAATAAAAATAAAAACGAGTTCACAATAGAACTAACAATTCAATGAAAATGAAAACAAACTTTCGATTTCAGTGTGTTTTCTTTTCATTTCCATTTTTTAGCCAAATCTTTTGATCTTGATCTCTGTTATTATCTAATATTTGCTTTAGGCTTCCTGCGGAAGTTGCGTTCTTTTCACGATATAGAGAATCGGATGTTCTCACGACGAATGAAAGTAAATAACGGCGATAATAATAATTGAACGCCATTGTGTGGCACTTGAATGGCTGAACTTTGGGCGCTCGTGTCTCTAGATAAGATAAGTGGCGAATTGGAACAGAACAGAGTGATTTAGCTTTTGAGGGGAATCCAAAATAGCAAATAACTAAAGCTAATCAATTGCAAGTGAATACATGTTCATTTTAACTTTAATGATTCATAGCCTGATCAATTAGTTTGCCAATAGCTGTATTATCGACTATATAGATAACGATTTGAGCGAACGACCTTTAACTTTGGCCGGAAATATAATCAATATACATTCATCTATATAAATGTAGTTTATCAGTCGTTGTGTTCGAATTAAATGTAGTCATTATCTATTCTACAGATCAGCTATAACGTTAGTAGTAATATTGAAGGATGAGGCATGAAATCATTCATAACGAAATATTGTACCTTCCTCAATTTCGATTGCATTAGGAAAAACTCGTAGAATATTTAATTGATAACCGTTAACAAAAAAATGTAATATTTATAATCATATTAAATTTGAGAAAAAAGCATCGTAACTCCATAAAATTTGTATTATTATTACAAATATGTTTTAATTTTTTTTACTATTTATGGCAAATTTATTTACTATTTTCAAGCATGTTTAGTTTTAAATATCATAACAATATAATTTGTATTGTTCCTTTTTAAAAAGATTTCCATTATTATGTTTTAGATTTATTTCCTTTTTATGCCAAATTTATTTACTATTTTAAAGTTGGTTTAGTTTTTAAACTACTGTCATTTAAACAATAAATAAATAAATTACCTTTAACCTTTGCGATAGTTCTCATTATAATGTAGTCTAACAAAAAGTTAACTATATTCAATCAGTAAAAATTCATCACTTGCCCTTGTTCTACTTGTTGTTTATTTTTATTTGCCAATAAATAAAGTAACCTATTAACTTTGCGCTGTTTGACTGTACTTTTGACAAAGTATTGTTCTACTTATTAGTCTTCAAACTTGGCCACAATGTAGTCAACTGGTTTTGACGTCGGAAACCAACAAACTTTAGTTATGACTAAGCCAGTTAGAATTTTGACAAAACGAAACTAGACAAAGAGTTGAGGTCGATGTCGAAGCTGTAGCAGCAGCAGCTGATGACAATTTATGACATAGACGACATTCCAGAGACCGTTTGAAAATGTAATGCATAAATTATCTGTTGTGTGTAAACTTGGTAAATTCTTCCAAGAATCGTTTGCGACGCATTTGGCGCGCGCGTTTTGCAGCAAGTTGCACTCAAGTTGACCACAATTCGAATCAAGTTGCCATAATTTATTACTGGTTGCAATAACAGCAACAACGACAAGGCAACACCTAATGAATTGTTAACTGCCTGGCAACATGTTTGCCAGAGTTGGGCACACACACGTGAAGTTGTCGCCGTTGCAGTTGCAGTTGCAATTGCAACTGCCAGTTGCTGTTGCTTGTGCTGTTGCCAAATGGCCAAATTGCAGGCAATGCGCCAATGACAATAACAATAACCATATTGACTTGTAACAAACAACAACAATAACGATCTATAATCTGCGATCAGCCAGCAAAGCTACAAAAAAGCGAAACCTTTTAGCCACCCTAGGGGGCACAATTTACCCCAGTTCATGCGGCATGTCAAGCATAACCGCAACGGCGACAACTTGTGGTTCAACTGGCAAAACTAGAGCACAGCCACCTTAAGACAATGAATTGTTATACCCGCTACCCAGAAGGGTATTCTAACTTTGTGTATGGTATATTTTGAATGTAATACTATATATGTATGTTAATTATACCAAATAAAGCATTTGGAATATTTTTGAATTTCAGCATATTTTGGTATTGCATATTTTAAAAGTAGTGCTATACTAATATACTAGATATAGCTTTTGGTGTGATTTAGTATTTTTGGTATATCTTGAGTATAGTACTATATCAATAGACAAAATATAGCATTTGGTATATTTTAGTATATTCTATATTTATATACCAAATATAGCCCTCGATATATATTTTAATATTTTTGATAAAGTATATTTTAAATGTACCACTATATCAATATACCAAATATAGCCTTCGGTATATATTAACATTTTTGGTATGGTGTAAATTTAATATAGTAACATACCAATATACCAAAATTATCGTTTGGAATATTTCATCATTTTTGATATGGTATATTTTGAATAGTTCTATATCAATATACCAAATACATGCCTCAGTATAATTGTATTTTTGGTGCGGTATATTTTACAAATAGTACTAAATCAATATACAGAACATAGTATATATTTTTGTATTTTTGGTATGATATATTTCAAATATAGTACCTTATTAATATACCAAATACTACATTCTGTATATTTCAGTATTTTGTGGTATTTTAATTTGGCATATTTTATGAATAATAACGAATAGTTTTTCTCTTATTCAATATGGGTAGCGGGTATCTCACAGTCGAACACACTCTATTGTAGCTTTCTTGTTAATTTCTTGTTGTTGCAGACAACTGAAGGATGCTGTTTGGCTGCACAACAAAAACCCTTGGCTTAATTTGCATACGAGAAAATGTCAACTGAAAATGAAAACATTGCAAATTCCTTAGCTTGAACCTACGTGTGGCACACATGCAACATGCTAAACTGTCAACCCAAAGGTGGTAAGGTGGCAGGCAGCAGGCAACAGCAGCCTGGGCGACATGAACATGCAGTAAAAAACACACGAACGAAAAGAGCGAGGCCAAAACTAGACTAGAGATCAGAGAGATGAGGGGCGAAACAATGTTTGACAAACACAAAAGGAGGTGGTTGGTGGTTGCTTGGTTGTTGGTTTGTGGTGCAATTAGAGAATTGCCAGCCAAGCACATGAACGTGCTTTTTGCACTGTGGCGAAACGAAAGTTATCGAGCAATGTGGACAAATGTTGAACATGCAAACACCGCCCCAAAAAAATACAAAATAAAAAGACAACGGGGCACCTGCCTCACCACAAAAAAAAAGAGCAAGACTTAAGACTCCCGCTCTAAAGTGGTTGCTAATCGCTCAACAACAACAACATTTGTTGTATTTGTTTTGTTGGCCTGCAAATTTGTCTACATGTTATAAGCTTTATTTTTTTTTATTTTGGGCCCATTCCCCCATGATAAATGTGTCGTGTTTTTTGTGACTCGAACATGTTTCCATTTGTTCTGTGTGCCCCAAAAAATCGGTAGCCAAATAATACATTTTAAAATATATATCCAGAGATTCGACCACGCCTCCATTGCAGTGTTTTGTGTCAAAAGGGAAGTCATAAGTTATGGCCACAGACAGGTGCTGTAAATAACTCCCTCGGACCAAGTCCGAAAAGACAAGCTACCAAATTAGCGGTCTCCATTCGGCTTGGCATAAATTATGAAACAGATACGACAGAGCTGATTAAGCTACCGCTGCTACTCTACTCTATGGAATGCCACAGTCTTTGAGTCTTAAGAAATGATATATGCATTTTATTCTCGAAAACTGGGTGATCACAAAGAAGTGACAACAGGAGGTGTGAAAGAGGGAGAGAGAAAGAGTAGCAATGATAGTTTGGGGGACTTTTCTGTAACCTACTTACTTTAAATATATCAAATAACTCGCGCCTTTGGACACTTTAGAAAGGAAAACAAAAGCAAAAAGTATAAAGTGATTTAATAATCAGTGTGGCACTATCATGAGAAGCACAACTATAATTAGTGCTAACAAGACTTCAAAGCAAATAATATTTATTAAGCCAACACACTGCATTTCTATTATTATTTGAACAGCAAGAATATTGTGACCCGTTGAAATATTTGCTTGCAGTTCAAATATTTTTAGAGTGCTACAGAAATAGTCTCACAAGTTTGTAAGGAATTTAGTCTAGACTCATTGTGTATCAGATTATTTATAGAAAGATCTAAGTAAATAGTTCTTTAATTATAAATAACAAGCGTTTTCATTTGAAAATTAATTTCGAATAGTTTACTCAGTCAATTAGCAAACATTTGTAATAATATACTATTATGCAACATTATGAAACTCTATAAACAACATTAAAACTATGAAAAGTATTTCTTATTTTCTACAATTTAAGTATCCGATTGATTACTTTTGACTTGTGTTTTTAAAGAGTTTCTGACTCAAAATATAACAAAGTAAATAAATAATCAAGTATTCAAATTCATTATATATCCCTTTAAAAAGTACTTTTATTTTATCTAATTTGGTCACACTTAAGAATGTAAAGTTTAAACTTTAAACTTTAAAGCTTTAAGAATTGAAGTAGTCAGTTTTCAACATGACATACAAATCGATTGAATATTGATTTCCTTATAAATATGCTTTCATGCTTGCTTTCTGACCTAGTTTAAAGAATTCCATTAATTCCAATATTACTCATTCTACACTTTATACTTTCTCAAGTCATTAACCTGTCATTAAAACTTAAACTGCATTCCGCAATATTTACTGCAATTTCTACTTAACACCTACTTTGAAGTTTCCTTGACCTAAACACCTATATAAGCCGTCGATACACTGCTAACTGTTTCAATGTCAAGTGCAATCAACATTATTATGAGCATCATTAGTGCATTAATAAACAATAAAGTCAGCTGCTGTTGGCATTGTCTATTGTATTGCGAGTATTGTCATTAAAAGCTCATTATGAAGTTTACCTCTGAATGTGAAAAGTGACCAACAATATTGTTGGCTCCACTCCAATCCAATCCAATGTTGAGGATGTGGAAGAGGTTGGCCACCATCAGCGAGAGAGACAGGGAGAGGGGAAGAAAGAGATCGCGAGGTAACCACAGCAATTGCCTTTCAATTCACTTTCTGTGCCAAAAGCTCTGCAAAGAAAAAAACACAAAAAAACGAGTTGAAATGCGTGTTAAAAACAAATGTGCAGAAATTATGTGCAAAATGGATAAAAACAAGTAAGAAAGTTACAGTCGAGTGTGCTCGACTGTGAGATACCCGCTACCCATTTTTAATAAAGGCAAAATATTGCGGTATCATTTTGAAAATATACCGAAAATACTTAAAAAATACTAAAAATATACCAAATGGTATGTTTGGTATATCAATATAGTACCACATTCAAAATATACCATAGACGGCTCAATATACCAGATTGTCAGCCAAAGTAACTAAGACCCTTATAAGTAGGCGTTTTTGCCCATACAAAAGTATTTCTTTTATAACTTCCACAATTTTTATCTGATCGCAACCAAATTTTCAGGAATCATAACTACTATAGTTATTATTATATATACCAAAATTCGCAACTCTAGCTTTAAAATTACGCTTGTTATTCGATTTTTCTTGATTTGCGGGGGCGGAAGTGGGCGTGGCAAAAATTTGAAACAAACTTGATCTGCGTGCAAACATAACAAATGCTGTCGAAAAAAAATTATAGCTCTATCTCTCGTAGTCTCTGAGATCTAGGTGTTCATACGGACAGACGGACGGACACACAGACACACAGACACACAGACGGACAGACGGACATGGCTATATCGTCTCGGCTGTTGACGCTGATCAAGAATATATATACTTTATAGGGTCGGAGATGCCTCCTTCTACCTGTTACATACATTTCCTGCCGGCACAAAGTTATAATACCCTTCTACTCTATGGGTAGCGGGTATAAAAAAAATCGAATGGAGCGGAAATAACAACAAGTTGTGTTGTCTTCCACTTTTGACAAATGACAACAAATGAAAATTGTTAACTGATTTTATTAGCACTTGGGCATTGCATAATGCGGCAAGGAAAGCACAAAGCACTTTATAAAAAAAAAAACTAAACGAAAAAAAAATAAGGAAAAATCAAAAGCGAAAAGTGAACCATAAAGAAAACTTTTACCTAAAACTCCAACTGGGGCTGCGTCAACATTTGTTTAGCAACATTTTTATGGCAACCTTTCGCTCGCCACTCGAGTGATAAATCAACTTTACCTCAACCTCAACTTCAGTCTCTGTCTCTGTCTCAGTTTCAGCATCAACTACAACTCCAATTTCAACTCCCACAACAAACAAGGCATCAAAATAAAGAGAAAAAAAATAACGAAAACTTAACAACAATAAAATTAAACATAATTCGCAAGGCTTCCCAAAAACAACGAAAACAAAAAGCAAAAAAATCGTCGCACGACATTTTCCAGCCGCCAAGTAAATATTTTCCTAGATCTCTTTTGTGGGCGTCTCGGAAATGCGGAGCTGGTGGGCAGCTAGCTTAGCTCTCTTCACTCCTCCATCCATGTCCATGTCCATAACAATTCATTATCATTAATTATATTTGCACTCCACGGCGACTAAGCATGAAAAATGCAACCCAACTCCATTAAATTGAAAACAATTTGGCCGAAAATTTCAATATTTCTTTCGCCGCTTTTCTGACCGTTAGGCGTTTTTTGCAAAATCCTTAAAAATCGACCCCAAAAACAAAACGAGCATAAAAAAGCATGGCCAACAAAATATGGCCCATAAAGCAACGACGGCCAGAAATCAGCAACAAATCGCCATAACAATTTATTGGCCGTATTAACCCCAACGAACTCTCTCACTTGTTGAAGCCCCTCTCTCCACCTATAAAAAAAAAAATGGAAGGGGGCGCCTACGGGGGCCAGCGATCGATGCGAGTTGTGAAAATATCATTTACGGGCAATTTGTAAAACTGCCAAACAAAAAATCGCTAATAAAATAATACTTATCGCACCGAAGAGTTAATACTCTGCTAATGAATTATTAATAAAATTAATAATAAAATAAATAATATTGGTAATGATAATGATTATAAAAATAATGATGATAATAATAATAATAATAATAATAATAATAATAATAATAATAATAATAATAATAATAATAATAATAATAATAATAATAATAATAATAATAATAATATAATAATAATAATAATAATAATATATAATATATAATATATATATATATATATAATATATATAATATATAATGATAATAATAATAATAATAATAATGATAATAATAATAATAATAAAATTAATGATGATAATAATAATAATGATGATGATAATAAAAATAATGATAATAATAATAATACTAATAATAATAATTCTAATGATTAAAATAGACATAATAAAAATTAGTGACATTCGACATTAAAATTGCCCATAAATTTTGTTCCTTTCAGTTAAAAACCATATATAATGAAGTCTAGATAATTATTTTGCAATACCTCTAATTAAGAAATAATTACACCTCATTATCAACCTCATATTGCCATAGAAGTTATTCAATTTTGAAACCATATTCAGTGACCTAAGCAAAATAAGAGTTTGTTACTCCATAAAACGATTTAATTCCTTCATTTAACATGAATCCAAATAAATAGTTGAAATGCCTGCACTTAAAACTGGCAATAAAACTGAAATCTCAGCGAAATTTGCACGAACAACGCGCTGAAAAAACAAATGAACGGCGATTTACTTTGACAACACTAAAAAAAAACTCAAACAAGGCGCTTCAGGGAGCGAGAGGAGGAGAGAAAGAGATACCCCCGATTTTTCTCTCTCTATCACTCTCGCTTTGGTTAGTTGATGTTTGTTTGTGGTCAAGTTGAAGTCGGAAATGGGCACAACAATTGCGCTTCGTCGATCGTCGAGATCGTCAGCGGTCAAACAGACAATTGGCCAAAGTTGGCAAACTTGTGTTTTGGCCAAAAAGCTGACGAAGTCGACTTCAACATCTCCGGGCGATAATTGGTTCCCTTTCCCAGCCACGATGTTTTCTTTTTGGTGGGGGGAATAAATTCAATTTAAGCTACTCTCAGCAAAAAATTCTCATCTCTCTTTCACAGGTTGCATAGCTTCGATGATTTGCCACAAAATATTTTGATTCATGCGGGTGTTACGATAATAAGTGTTGGTGGGCAAAAATGAACTATCAAGTGCGTGTGTGGGAATATCAAGTGTAAAGTGCTTACATTTTTGAGTACTTGACAGTTAATTAGTTTTTGATGGTCGTATAATCAACGCTAATGGAACTTGTAATTATACGGATAGGTTTCAATATTATTGTTAAAGAGTTGAGCATTTTTCTTTTCAATAAATTGTAAGTAAATTTATTACTATTCATCAAAATTGCGATATAGGTTTAACATTTATTTTTAGCCATGTAAATTAAATAAATAAAAATGAAACACATAATAAAAAATGCAGTTTCTCAGTACTTCATTGTTCATTAGTTTTTTATGGTGGCATAGAAAACGTTAAAAAAAAACTATCAAAGGTTTGATTATATTTTTTTAATTATTTTTAAACAATTTAAACAATATTCCCACCTTAATAAATTAGTATTTAATGATGGCAAAAAAAAACCGTTAAAAGAACTAACAAAATTTTTCATTATTTTTTTTTCCAATTATTTTTAGACAACTTCAATATTGCAAAAGTATTCATTAATTATTTTTTGATGGCGGTATAATAAATGTAATTATAGGAAATGTTTGATTATTTTTTTAAAAGAGCTTAGCATTTGTTTTTAAATTATTTTGAAATGTCTGTTGCTTAAATGTTTGTTGTTGCTTACTATAAGCGTATAAAGTGCACATGTTTATGAGGTTTCAGTAATTATTTGTTCCTCTAAAAATTGTACATTATTGACATTATTACTATTATTACACATTACAATATTTTTCTGTATTTTAATCTGTTTAAATAAATTTCACTGAACCGTTTTTTTCTTTCAAAACACATTCATTTCTTTTAAAAAAATAAATATTCTATTAATTGAAACGTAAAGTTAATTTGTAATAAATCAAGAAATTTGAGATTGCTTGCATATAAAGCAATTTAAAAATCAAAAAAAGGAATAGAATAATAATAGGTATTGTTATTACATCGAATCTCTATTCTTTCTATCTGCATTCAATTAGTTCATCTTTCTTTTCTAAATTTAATCTGCCAACTTCCTAGCTTATTCTTTTTTTCACACCTTTTTTTCCAGAGTTGCATAACAATGCACTCAGCTTTCAGCGGCATCAGTAGAAGACACATTTAAAGCCTTCTCATATCTTGAGTTTTGTTTGCGCATAATCCAAATGAAATTCAATACGATTCAGCAGCAGAACACACGGAACCAAGACGGAAATTCTGTCAGGTGTGTAAATACGAGCCGAGCGAGAAAAGCCACAAAAAAACAAATTCAAATCAAAGCAAGTTTTGTTTTTGGCTGCCTGAGCACAAACAAAGCAGCATAGAAACTGAGAGGCACAGAAGTTGACAGAACTGACAACAGAAAGATACAGATAGACGGACGGCGATTGCAAGTCGAGTGTCATGTCGAGTGATATGAGAGAAGTGTTATGTTAGATTCGGATGTCAAGTGGCAACGCCATGGGAATTGCAAATGGTTAAGTAAAAACGACAACAACAGCAACAACAAAATAAACAAGTTAAAACGAAGTCAAATGAAATGAATACATTATTTCATGGTCAGTTAAAATATGGTAAAAGGAAACGCCAAAAAGCGCTAATGAAAGTGAAAAGCGTCAAGAAGCAAAAATTTTAACTTGTCGATTTCGGCCCACTTGTCGTCACAACAACAGCAATAACAGCGACAAGAAAAGTAGCAAACAAAAATGCATTCGAAATGCAGTAGAAAGTGAAATGCGTTGGCAAAAGGAAAATACAACAAAAAAACTAAAAAAAAGACAGCAAGCAAAGTAAAAACAATATAAAAAGCAAAGCAAGAGACAAACACCAAATGAGCCAAAAGATGCTGGAGATATGACCAGCATTCGCAGCGCAGACTTGAGGACAGACAACGACATTGTGTTAGTTGGCTATAAACAGGGAGGAAGCGAGGAGGAGGAGTAAAAAATCTCTCACATGACCTTGTTACATTGCATTGAATCGCACATATGCGAATTCTGTTTTGCCTTGGGTGCAGCAGCAGCAGTCGAAGTCGTTGTCGATTGGCTGCCACACAATCTCTTGGCTGCACATAATCAAGAAATATTTGAGATTCACTTTCAGGAAAAAGAGACGCGACCAGACGCAACTAGACGCCAAGATGCCAAACGAAAGTCCAAAGCAGCAACAAAGCACACAAACACACACACACACATACAACTCATAGATAAAATATCTTTGGACTTCTCTCATTGACGACGACGCTCAAGTTGAAGTTGTGCGGTTGCAATTGCATTTCATGTGGAAAAACTTGGCGGCAGATGTGTGGGCCGTAGAAGCAAATGAAATGCCACAGATTCGTTTTGATAAAATGGCAGGCGACAAGTTGAGAAAGAAAAAGTGACTCAGCGAGTAGAGCTGAGTAGAGGGAAAGAAAAAGATACAGACTGCCGCTGCTGCTGCCGCTGCACTGACAGTAGCCAAAGAGGCGGCTCAAAAGACTCCCCACTTCATGCCCGCCCACCAGCAGGTCGCTCTCCGCTTCCTCTCCTCCAGAGACACAACTTTAGTTTTTGGCGTTTGACGGTCTCTCAGTATGGCTGTCAATGGAGCCACAGATAAATCTTCAAGTTGTCAATGCGGCGATGAAGTGGAAAGAAAACAATGCACAATGACTGACTGCAAGAGGAAGAAGCCAACAGGCAAAAGGGGGGAGCCTCATTGAGAGTGTGAGAGAAAGACACACTACTGAGAAAGAGAGAGAGCGCCACGGCTAACGCATTGAAATGTCGGTAATTGATATGTTTACAGCTTTATTAACGTTTTGCGTTACCATTGCGTTTTCGCTCCTTTTGCTTCCAATTCAATTAAAATCATCTCATGCTGTGTGTATGTCTGTGACAAAATATATAGACATGCAACAATTAGATGCTCCATTTGTTTGGCATCGCAATTCACTTTCATTTTCTATCCACCACCAAACGAGACACAACTTCAGCTCGAAATAAGACATCAGTCCAATTGTGGACAAACACTTGGCGACACTTGAAGAGCAGCTTGAAAATGCCTTTGCATGAATACATAATTGGGTAATTGAATTTTAGAAAAATTGAGAAAAAGGGCTAAATACATGAACATAAAACGAAATGTAAAGATAAAATAAATCTTAGAAAACAGTTTTTGGGTCGCGATCCTATATAAATTTTAGAAGTTATCATTCAAATTATAATTTTAGCTTTGATTTACAATCTGGTATATTTTATGGTATATGTTTAATATGGTAGTATATTAAGTATTTCGACATACCAAATATAGCTTTTGGTATATATTAACTATAGTGGCATATCGATCAAATTTATATTTTGATATATTTTAATATAGTTGAACATTGATATACCAAATATCCCTTTTGATATACTTTTAATATAGTTGCATATTTTTAATATATTTGCACATCGTAATACCAAATGTGGCTTTTGGTATATTTTAAATATGGTGGTATATCGACATACCAAATATAGCTTTTGGTATATTTTTAATATAGTTGCACATTGTTATACCAAATATCCCTTTTGGTATATTTTTAATATAGTTGCACATATTGCAAATATCCCTTTTGGTATATTTTAAATATGGTGGTCGACATACATATAGCTTTTGGTATGTATTACTATTTTTCTATACATTCATCAGGATAATAATATTGATTTAATTAATAAAAAATAAAAATGAAAATGGTTCAATTTTAGAAAATTACAAATTCAGTAATATTTGATTTAAGCGACAGTACAATACTGGATGTGTTATTATTATTTTAAAATAATTAAAACTTATGTTCTTGATTTAATTATTGTTATTTATTTTCTTATGAAGATCACTTTTAATTGAGAAAATAATTCGTGACATTTAAAAAAAAAATCACCTAACAAAAAAATGCACCTATTTATGAATTCAATTCCTTGAGTGTAATTTATTCGAATCCCGCCTTATGCATTAGCTAAATAAAAAATCTCAACTTCCTAGCTCAAGTTTTTTCCCTTATTGCTGTCGACGACAATAAAGTTGGTTTATTTTTAGCTTTTTGGGTCGACTGGTTATGTAAGGTCCTCCGTCAGAAAGGTGTGCGAGCAATAAACTGGACACGAAAACAACTTTTTGCTTCAACATGAATAGTTTAGCTGACTGATTGACTGACTCATGGGCAGACTCTAGACTCTACAGAGTCTAGACAACGACAGTAGACAATATTATGACGATGACGACGGGGTGCTATAAATAATAGAAAAGTGCCACAATTAAATTGCGCCTGCTCAAAACGAGTTTGTCGTGTGAAGGAAGGAACGAACGATCGAACGAACAGACGAAGTAGGAGGAGATCTAAATGAAATGAAGTCGATTGTTGGAATTTGCGAATGGTATCTATGAAATGTCTCTAATTGTGCAACTCTTGCACATTGTCGCGGCTTCTTTTTTGTTTTTGTTACTTTTACTTTACACACAGAGAGACAGACGCCAAGCGATGTTTCCTGTGGCACACACACAACATTCAAGAGTGCAACAAAGTCGCAACACGGCAAACAACCGCAAACAGCAATAGCTAAAGCAAAAGCAACATCAATTGCAACAACAACAACAGCAACAACAACAGCAACAGCAACGGTAACAAGCCTGACATGCACATGAACACAGTATTTTCTTTAATGATTAATTGACTTTTGCACTGTAGAAAACACGTTCGATCTTTGTTTTATCTGGTCGGAAAATTGCCTTTTAATTTCCCGCCACGCTCTTTCAATATTTATTCATTTGCAAATGCATCCATGTATCTATGTATCTTACGGATACAGATACGCATGAATATCAAATACACACTGATACACACACATCTGTGTTTTTGGCCATTGTTTATGACGTTTTTATATCGTGTGTGTAGCTTTCGTTCGTGTGATTAATTTATTGTTCAATACAATTGCGTATGAATTATTGAGATACCGGTCAGAAAAAAAAGCGACATGCAACCAACATCGCCTCAGGTGGCCACAAACAAAACAAACAACAACGAAAAAAAACCAACACTAAAGATCTCCTCCTCCGTCTTCGACTTATTGTCCAAATAAATTCCCGGATCCCCATAAAAAGAAACATGCATATTTATTATTGTTTTGCTTCTTTCTCAATTCATATAAGTATAAGCACAAGTATCTAGCAGATACATGTGTATCTTTGCACTAGCTTTCACATTGAAAATCGAAGCTCGACAAAAGGCAAAAGGCACTGGGCCAGGTGAAACGTGCCAATGAGCCAATGAGGCCTAACTCTAATACGAGTAATCTCTAATAATCATAGGGGTTAAGCTTCATCAGATTGCCACCAGCCCCCAAAAAGAGCGGCATGCAAACAGCTGGAAGTGCAGCATGGGGCAAAAGACCTTGCGACCCGCGACGGGTTTTTTTTCTTCTCGCTTTTTGCTCAAAAAGAAATCCTATTGAAATCGAATTAAGTGTCGACCACGAGAGCGAGAATTACTTGTTTTTTAACGCTTAAGTAGGACTTTGATACTTTAAAAAGTAATTTATTATTGGTGAATACAACCAATTTTACAGCTAGTGGGGAAATATTAGTTTATGCCGATAAATGTCAAGTGATTTATAACTTTAATAAGGCTATAAAAAAAATGGAAAAAAGGAAAAAATTCTTTTATGTTTTTGTTGAGTGCTGATGACAAGTTTTTAGTGATAAAAACGATTGTTGAATTTTTGAATTTTTTCGTTTATTTACATCTACCATTTATCATTATCTTTGAAAATACGTTCAGCCTCAAAATTTCAATTTCTTTGTATAATTATTTTGCTAAATGTCAATATTTTTGTGTATTTATTTTGCTAGTAATAAAATATATAATAGCTTTTAATAAAAAGTTGCTATAAAAAGAATGTGATAATCCACTGGATTTTTCAATAAGTGTCGCTAAATTATTTTATCTCAAAAGTATATAATCTCTTTATAGATTATAATACAAATGTATGTAATAGTCCAAGTCTAGGTCTTTTATTTAGTATTGACCATTTATAAAGAGACTAGATTGAGAAGTCTTATAGCTATAGAAATTTTGAAATATGTTTTAATAAAATCATTTATCCAATTTGTTGTATGTGATGGAATACCTGTTAATCTATACAAACTTATTAAGGATAATAATCTAATTTAAAAAATATAATATTTATCTGATCAAGACAACTTTATAGGCTTATTCCCAACTCTTTCAGCTGCCCTAAATTGTCAAAAACTGCTTAAATACACCTTCATCAACAGCTAGATTTAGGACAAACTATTTGATTAGTCGAAAGGGAAGCCCCAAGGAGTTCAACAGGAAACAGCTGCCACTCTTGGACAGTTGCCTCCATTCACACAATAGCCGCTAGACACACGAGGTGGCAGGCAACAGCAGATGTGGCATATGCGTGGCCATGCCGCAACTGAATGTCAATGTTTGTGGCACTCTTCTGTCTGTGGACTTTGCTGTCAACGGAATCCGCTTCAATTTTATGGTCTTCTAACATGCAAACTTTGACTTTGGCTGCAGAAATTCGCGGCCATCGCGTGTCTTAGCCAAGTTTATAAAGCGGCGTCTATTTTAGCCTATGCTTTAGCCTGTTGTTATTGTTGTAGTTACCCCTAAAATTAGTTGAACAAAAGTCGTAAACATTTGCTTTGGCTGTGGCTGTTGCATTTTAATTAGCAGCACTCGAGTGTGTTTGGGGATGCAGCTGAATTGTGGGCGGATCTTATGCCTAGTTGTTGCAACACAGCGATAAATATTCGAAATGCTCCACGTGAAAATTTAACACATTATTATTACAACAACAACTCAAGCGAAATGTTTGTCTACATATGTTTAATATTTCTCAATGGTATTTGGTTATTTTATATTGTTGTTGTTGTTGTTATTGCTTCGAATAGCGTGTCAAAGCAACGTTCAACGACCGCCGCCAGGTGGCGTTTCTCTGCAATTTGCATTGTTAATTGTCAGGCAATTAAAGAAACCAAATATTCATACACACTGTATACATATGTATGTGTGTATTTATGTTGTGCCTGACGATTGCGATTGAAGCTACTTCAATTGAATCGAATTGAAAGTAAAAATACAATAAATTTCAAGCAGTTGCTAATGACAGTTAAACAAGACACAAAACGAAACTAAACTACTGCAGCAAATTTAAGCAGAAAAGAGAAATGCAAAATACAAAATGAGCCTACAATTAATTTTGATAAGTATTTGCATTAAGAGCGAAGCTGATTAGATTCGAGTGCTATAATAGAAATGGCATTGACTGATTGTATTTCACTAATTAGGAGACTTGCAGATTAGACTATTTAATCTGTGCACTCGACTATTAATGTTTATTCATTATATTGCTTTAAGCCCTCATGTCACAGATAAACTCGTATTTATTCCCTATTTTTAGTAAAAATAGAAAGTTTGCACTCATAAGCATTAATTTTATGTTAGCTAACAAATTCGTTTGTCCGATTATAACTGAATTTTTTTTTAGTAAAATATTTTACTTCACGTCTTCACGCTTAATTTTAGTAAAGATAAAAAGTAAATACTGAAGTGCGGGAATTTAAAGAAAAGATATTAAGATTATATAATGGATTATTGATGAATTTTAAATGAAACAGTTGAAAAATATCTTATAAAATTAAGTACGAAAATCATGACATCATTATTTTTCACATTTCTAGTAAGGATAAAAAATAAACACTGAAATGCTTGAATTTAAAGTTAGATACTAAAGTTTATACAGTCGATTATTACTGAATTCATTGAAAAATAATTTAAACAAAAGTAAACGTCGCCATTATATTTTCCCATTAGTAAGGATAATTTTTAATAAAGAACAAAGTTTATATCGTTGATTTTAGGTGAGTTGTGAAAGAAATAGTTTCAAGATTTAAAATAAAATTAATAAAGAAAAAAACAAAGCTACCAAAATTATACAGAGAACTTTCTTTCATGTCAAAAATCTTTTCCCCTTTGTTAATCAGCATTAAAAGAAGTTTAAGTAGACATCTAGTTTATATATTCGATTATTATTATTGTGTTTCATAGGACTGCTTAACCACTTAAAAAAAAACTAATTAAGAAATCGCGAAGCTTCGTCAGGTTATCATTATTTTTCTCAACCTTTACTTAGTTTTTTTTTCTGTCGCACTGCTATTTCAAAGTTCACAGCTATACGAATAATTTTAAGTTACATGCCGAGATTATACATATATTCCATTATTGCCGAATTTTATAGTAATCTGTTCATCATTTAAAAAAAAACTTAATTAAGAAATAGAAAAGCTATTCCAACACTCCAAAGAACTTTCTTTCAACACATCATTCTTTATTTTCAAATTTCAGGCACTTGCAACTCGCGCATTATTTTTACACATCAATAGCTTTTTTTTTTTGCCACAAAATATGCGCTTAACGAACATCACACACACTCAGAAAAACACACATTTTGGCCATACACTCACTCAGAGGAGTGCGAATTTGGAACTGTCTGAGCCATTTGCATAGCAACTTTTGCAGCCCGCGGGTTTGGCAGTGTCCATTAAGAATGCAATTTGCTAAAATCGCCGGGAGGCTGACAAATGGCTGCAACATTTAATGGGGAGTCGACATGGAGCCAGAAGAGTTGCACACACATGTAGCACATGTTGTTTGAGAGTTGTTGAACAGTGTCGAGAGAGTGAAAGAGGGGTCCACACTTGATGGCTTGTTTATTAATTTGTCAAGACTTTTTGGGCTATGCGCCAAAACTGATGGGAGAAATTGTTCAGGCTGGCAGCAGGTGAAAATGTGAGAACGATCAAAAGACCGTTAGAAGCAACAACAACAACTAAAACTGCAACAAATGGCAGGCAGTTAGGCAGCTCGACAGCTAGGAAAGTAAGTCAACGATGTGTGTGCAGTAAAAGAACTTGATGATGCCAAAAAAAAAAGTAATACAAAGTATGCACTTTTGCAATCGGAAGTTTCACTTGACTTTCCCAAGGTGGAAATGTCAATTGGCGGACATTTGGCGCCGGCAACCGGATTACGTGGGTGTCCCGCAAAGCTGTCCACTAAATTACATGATATAAATTTCATTTTACCTAATGGAAAACAGCTCGCCAAAGGAGCCAAAAAATGCAGTTGCTGCCGCCAGTCGACATTTCACATTCAAACAGCGACAGCTGACCACAGCAACCAGACAGCAGAGACAGTAGCCAAATGACGACGACGACGACGACTTTGCCACCTTCTCCAGCATTTCTCCATTTGCAACTGCAACAGCGAGTGCTCCATCCTCGAGTGGAAACTCCGCCTCCGCATTCCACATTTTGGCATTGCATGTTGCTTCTGTTTCAGCGCCATGGAGACACAACACAACACAACAAGTGAATGTGGTCTCTCGGACCATGAAGACAACACCCGCATTGATTTGACTGCCGCTAGAAAGAGACGCCCCACTCAACCAAGTCTTTCTTCTCTCCCCCTCTTCGTTTCATTCATTATCTGCTGTTGCAACCATCTCCTCCCACTGCTTGAGTCATTTCGCTGTGGCTTTAATGAGTTGATTTTTTCTGTCTGTCTGTCTCCTCGACGAGCTATTATTGGAAAATTGCAGCAGGGGCCAAGGTGAAAAGTCTCTCGTCGTCGTCGTCGTCGTCTGGGGGTTAGCTTAATGTTAATGTTAATGATGTTTTTAAAGCGACATCATGACTCGATGCTTGAAGTAGCTTAACGCTGCTTGATTGTTGCTGTTTCAGTTGTGTTATTGTTGTGATTGCACTTACAGGCAATTTAATTAATTTGGCAGCCTGTGTGTCTCAACTGCACAATTCCAAACAAGTTGCTCATTCAGAGCGCAGCAAGTGCAGCAACAGCAGCAGCAATGATTAACAGGGAAATTGTTTTAACACGAAAGAGACCGAGACAGCGCTTAGAGCGAAAATAGTTTGTTAATTAATTACAAATGCAATTTTCAATAAGATTTTAGTAGTCTTATTGACAGCTCATTCAATTGTAGCTACTACAAACACTAATTGCTGTATGAGAATAATGACGAGTAAGAGAGTGATGAACTGTGAGATATACGCTATTTTTTTTTTTTGAATAATCGTCAAAAATATATGTATATATGTATAAATATAAGTAATATACCGAAAATACACTAGAGTACACCAAAGGGTATATTTGGAATACCGATATAACGTTATTTTAAAAATATGCCATATTGAATATACCAAAAAATACTATAATATACCAAAAGACATATTTGGAATACCGATATAGCATTATTTTTTTTTTTTAAATATCATAAACTATCTAATAAATATACCAAAAATATACTATAATATATCAAAAGGTATATAAAATGTATGGAGTTATTTTAAAAATATGCCATAATGCATCTAATAAATATACCGAAAATATACTAGAATGCACCAAAAGGTTTATTTGTTAAAACTATATACCTTAGTTTTTAAAATTTACCATAAAATACAGAATATTGGATTGTTAACAACATATTTTTTTATTACCATTGTTAACTTAAAAGTCTTTTATCTTATCGAATTTTCAGGTTCTAAAAAAGTGCTGTCAAATGCAATTACTCAATAACACAGACTTAATATCTTAAGTAACGAATATTTTATGATTGAAATAAATTACAATAAAACTGTGTATTAAAATCGCTTTTAGGTAAACTATTAAGAAAATATATTTAATAATTTAATATTAACGCATATATTTATCTTCCTTATAACAACTCTTAAGCAGCTCTAATAAATGTTAAGTTGTCTTCGACAACCTCAATAATAATGCACAAGTTACATTTCTCACTCTATTCCAGCTTGTTGCATCTTTGAGCTAGTTTTGGGAAAAAAGTTCCCACAATTTAGCGTATACAAGACTGACATACTTGTAAGTACATGTAGCATCTTTAAGTATAAACTATTTCTCATATTTACAAACAATCAAATTTGTGCAACAATATAATGATGCGTTGCCTGCCCCCTTTTTGGGTTTAATCTTGTGCGTTTTGCTTTAGCAACACAAATTCGAATTAAGGAAACGCCTGAGACGGTTTGGAAGACTGAAAACTCAAAGCCAACTGACATAATTCCCAAGGAAAATGTTAATGTACATTAAACTACAGTTATGTCTCAATTGGCTCGAGAGGAAAACCAGTTACTAGCTAAATACTTAATGAAAAAGAAGCAAAAAATAACATAAGCTAATGTTTTTATGTAGGTAGAGAAAAACTTGAAAAACCTGGAGGGGAAACCTTTCCTGATTGCCATTCCCAGCGATAAATACCAAAAAGTTGGTCAGTGAAAATGAATTTCCTTTTTGGGCTTGACGAGAAAACTCGCAGTTCGCACAAGAAAAAACCCAAGAAAATTAATGTGTGTGTGTGTGCAGGAAAGGATGCAAATGCCGATAAAATCATTAAAGTTTAATAGTAAAAATCTGAAATTTTCACAACGTTAGTCACTCTCTCTCTCTTTCTCCCTCTGTATATCTTTGTTTATCGCAACTTCTCTATCGCTGTTTGCTTCCTCTGCTTGCCCACGCATGTTCAGGCGCCTAATGGAGACTTTAACTGAATGCGCCGACAGCATTTCCCCACCGCTTCCCCGCCTTCTGTCGTCTGCTCCATTTGCTCGCGCTTTAATGTGGCGCTTCAATTGTGTTTAATGGTCACGTTTCGCGCCCTCCTCTTGCCCCTCCTACTGCCTTCGCCTTGCCACTGCACTTTCCGCTCAACTGTCGCAACTTTGTTTACCCCCCCGAGTTTTCAAAATACCCGGCATTGCGATGGTTAAAAGGGTATGACTTTGTTCATCGAGAATACCTAAAGAAAGATATGCCTTCATCTTAGAGAAGAGATCTATTAAATTTGATGAAATTTGAAAATCGAAAGAAAGAAATACCTTCGCCTTAGTGATTTTTTTTGAAGAAAACTCTTCAATTTGGTGACAATAATTGTAGGGATTTAAACTAGGAAACATCTAAAAAAAGAAATATCTTTATTGTAGAGCTCTAAAAACTAGTATACAAATCTTAAGTTTGGAAATACTTCTATCCCAAAAAACAAATTCTTGAAACAAAAACAAACAAAATTCTTGAAGAAAATTTCACTATGTTTTAATATCGATAATTAAAAGATATTCTTTCTCTTTTTCTGAAATTGATAGATAAATATAAAAATATTTTGTATAATATTAGCATCATTTTAAAACAAAAGCTATTAATCTAAGACTAAACTCCGATACCAGCTCATTAACTATGTCAATTGTGAATTATTGTCGAATTTTGATCTTGATTTGATTTTAGCAAGAATATTCTTTCTTATTTTCAGAAATTGATCTATAAAAATAGAAATATTTTGCATACTATTAACATCATTTTAAAACAAGGGTTATCAATTTTAAACTAAATTATGTTGCTAGATCATTAAATACGTCAATTTAGAATGATTGTTGAATTTTGATCTTGATTTGAGAATTTATCTTCTGTTTTCGATTTCGACTTCATTTAAGATAATTTTTCTTAATTTTAGCACGTTTTTGACTCTTGTCTACACTTGTTTCACGCAGTTCGGGTATCTTATAGTTGACTCCATTCAACATTAACTTCCTTAGTTGATTTTTTATGTGGCTGGCCGCCATTGGGGGCCACTCCATGAGCTCATTGCGAGCACGCACGCCTCCGCACACACTTACTCCAAGAGTGAGAGAGAGATGCCCCTCCAGCTACATACATATTTACTCGTATCTTTTTGTGGTCCCCCTCTCGTTGAGTCGCCACACAAAGTTGCAATTAAAACGCGTGCAGTTCCCTTGTAAAATGTCAGTGGTGCGTGGAGTGGACGCCACTTCGAACCAAGTCCAAGTGCAAGTTTTGTTGCTGTCTCTCGATAGTAAATGCTGCAATTTGATTTACGAGACGATTGGCAGTTGCCCCTCTCAACCGTTTGTTTGCTGCTGTCGATGTTTGTTCGACTGTTTTATTTGTTTTTTATCTGTTACCCAATATGATTTTATAGCTCTTTTTTGTTGTTGTTCAAATATCATATGTGGAAACTCGCTTTGAACCACTTCAGGGTCGTTCCATTTGGTGTCCAGCGCACTTGGCACGCAATTAGCATATGAAATTTTGTGTGTGTATTTGTATTTCATCTTAAAGGTCTTGAAAATGTCGTTTGAAATTTCATTCACAGCCGAGCCAAGCCCATTAACTTGGCTCACGCAAAAAGAGAACCCCAGTGGGAGACATCATCATTGAGTAGTCGACACCTTGTGGCAAACTTCATGGCTGACCTTAACATTAAAGCTGTGTAATGAGTTGTAGATCGTTCTCATTAATGTAATGCGATATAGAACATAAAGGTTAAGCCACAGAACTTGTTAATTAATTCTGCATAAAAAAATATAGTGTGTTGTAAGAATCTACTTTATGAGTCTACTTAATGTCAAGGTTTTCCTTTTTCTTCTACTTCTACTTCTTGGAACACGAGGCCTAAATCCGTTTTGTGGCAACACTGTTGCACTGTTTAGTGTGTTAAGCCAAAAGTTTTTAATCTTCTTTGTCGTACGTCAAAATTTCTCTAGCAATCGGGGTTTTGGTTTTGGAAAGCACCTGCTAAAAGTCAAACTAAAGCACATCCATCAACAACAGCAGAGCGAGCTCGTGTCACAGCTCAGGTTATACGGTTAGCTGTCAGCCTACAAGTCACATTTCTCAACCAGAAAAAGCTCCACGCAGATAAAATACAGCCCAACTTTCCAATGACCCCATTATGTTAAGTTACAACAAAGTGCGCGACTTCAATTCCGTTTTTTGTGCCTTATCTGGTGCGAAACCTACACGCAGACATGACATATATATGAGAGTATAGTATACACTTGTTTTCTTAACCCATTTATTCCGATTGAGTGAGCCACAGGGCAAGCACGCACAAAAGTATTATAGTATTCATAAGCCATCAAGTTGCAGCCCTGCAGGGTGGAGACTTGACACATAAATCTCTTTAATTGCCCCTCACGCAATCCAAAAAGGTGTCTCGCAAGCAGCAATTAATTAAGGCAAGCGACTCGAATTAACCTAATGCTTTATCTACCAATCAGAAAAGCGCCGTTGCATCATTAGCACTTTGCCAGCACCAACATCAAGAGCAACAGCAACATAAGATTCAGTTTGAGCAACCTACCCGAATATGCATACATACATATATCATAAAAGCCAGCTGCTGTAGATGATAAAGATAACACACTCACCTGCAATGAAAGAAATGTTAAGAAATGCCAGCATTAGCGAGGTGTGAATTAAAACAAAACAAAAGATTCTTAGCAGATAAAAGACAGTGGAACTTCTCTATAGGAAAAACTTTGATGTAAGAAAATTAATGCATTAAAATTCTGAGAAATAAAAGGAAAGGAGATTTAAAGTAAATTGCAATTCATAAGCAATGTAGATCATATTTTTAAGATTAAATTTTAAAAGTAGTTTAAGAAAATTGAAAAGTTTTTAATGTGTTTAAATACTCAGAAAAGGAATCTTGAAATATAAAAATTAAACTTAAGTTAATCAATAATTGCACAGAATGCACATAATATTTATGAGAATTAATTAAAGCGAATTTACTAAATTCAGGCAGTAAAACATTTCTAAAAATAAAAGTACTTTGATATAAAATAAAGAGCAAAATATTCATATATAAGAATTATATTAAGTTAAAAATTAATTGCAGAGAATGCACTTTATTTTGTCAATTATAAAAAAATAAATCGTATTAAAACATTTAGAATATTGTTTTATTTATGATTTAGAAAGAAAAAAATAATACAATTTTTAGAAATTTAATGAATTTGAATCTTAAGAGATAAAATCTTGAAATAAAAAAGAAAAATCAAACATAAAAAGTAATTGCATAAAATGTACTACTTCTATTAAAGAATTCAATGAAAACCTTTTGGGAAGATTTTGAAAATTGTATTCAAATATGTTGTTAAGAGTTTTCATGATGCATTCTACCTTATCAACATCAATTACTCCAATAATTTCTAACAACACTCCCTCTTTTTTGGGGATAAGAGGAAATTCTTGATGCTCTGGCCTTAATCGATTTAACAGAATACTTAGAAAGCCTCATCGATCTAACAACAATACACAATATATCACAAACGAATTGAGTAATTAAAGCCGACAACTGTCACCTTTTTTTTTTGTATTTTGGTGATTACAAAACGCAAGCCGAAGTTCTAATTGAAAGCGGGGTGGATGTGAAAGGGAGGCGGGCGTGGGGGGCGTGTCGAGCTGTTTACCTATGACCGTTAGATAAACAAAGACAAAAAGCAATGCATTTGCTGCGTGTGTATAAATAACAGTAAAAATTGTATCCATGACTGCATGATGCACGCATTCACGCCCCGATCCTCCTCTAACCCCCGTCCCCGTCTTGTCACCGCTTCGAAACAAACACTCCAAAAAAACAACAGAAATTGCTGAATAATGGCCACGCCCCGAGCCGACCGCCAGCCGACATATTAAAGCGTGTAATTAGTTTTGGATAGACAACATTTCAAAGAGGGGGGAGGGAGGTAGGGAGGAACCACATTGACTAGACACTCTGCATGGTGCAGTTTTCTTGTTGATTGACTGACAGCCGAGACTGTCAGTTTGCCGGAGCCACATAGCCGGAGGTCAAGTGCAGCAGAAGTAAATGGGAAATGGGATGGATGGATATATGGGCATGAGAAATGAGTGCTGAGTTCTATTCCTAGGCCTCCCCCAACTTGCTTGTTGTTACTAGCATTGTCATAGTGATATTCCATATATATATCGTATATGGGAAAACTGCACTTGGAAAAGCATTATGAAGACAGCAACACACTGAGCAGGGCCATGGGCCAAGTGCAATGACTAGTTTGTTGTCTTCCGCTTATGCTTTATTTATAAGACTGCCGCATGCAAAGCTGAAATCAATAACAATTAGTTGTCAGTTCATGCAGCTCTCCACCGTGTCCATTAATGGAGTGTGTGGGCGTTGTGGGTGGGTGGGCGTTTTGTCGGAGTGCACTCGGCTGCAAGTTGATCGATTTTAATGCACAAGTCAATCACATGTCGCTGAAAGCGGCTTAAATGGCAAGTAATGAAATGTCAGTGAATTTAAATGCAGTTATTAACTATTTTTCCAGTTGAAGAAACTCTTTGTTAGCCTTGATAGAGCGACTAAACTGTTGGCTACTTAAGCAAAGCAAATGTCATTGAACATGAAGTAATAATCGTATTTAATAGATATTTACAACTAAGCTATGGTATCTTAATTTTTTTAGTTGACAATCTACACAATGGTATATTTTAAATATACTAGTAGTCCGATATACCAAACATATTTTTTAGTATTTTTTCGGTACATTAATTAGCACTAGTATGCCAATATACTAAATATATTCACATTTAAGTATATTTCAGTATTTTTCGGTACATTCATTGAGTGTAATTTTATTTTATACTATGGTATATTTTAGAAGTACTAGTATTCCGACATACCAAATACATATTTTAGTATATTTCGGTATTTTTTCGGTACATTAATTTAGTACTAGTATGCCGATATACCGAATATATATTTTAGTGTATATTTCGGTATATTCATTTAGTATATTTTTATTTTTTTGCTTGAAAATGAGTAGCGGTATCTCACAGTAAGAACAGACTCGATGGTAGCTTTCTTACTTGTTAATTATTTTATTGATAATAATATAACTTGCTTCGTTTCACTTATACGACAATGATAAGTAAGCGTTATTTTCTAGTACCTATACAATACAATTCAAATATCATTCTACATAAACTGATAATAAATTAATTAAATCTTCTCAACAAATGTCCGAGTTTGAAAATAAATATTTTTTACAAAAATAACTACTGATAAGTTTATCGTAGAACTAAAGCACAATACTTATTTTTTATTTGTTACTTCATTTGGTTGATATCACAAAAACTTCAACTATTTTAGAATGCAACCAACATTTATCAATCAAGAGCTTGTCAATTACCTTCGACCCCTTTGTTACTTCACATTTATTTACTCATTTGCCTGACAATCCCAGCTTCTCCATATGCCTTCCCATTTCGTAATCGTTTAATTCTCACATACGACAAATGTTGGGTAACAAAATGTATGAAAATTTATGCGGGTTTCGCCGCCCCCATAAAACCTCTTTACTCACACACAAACAAATGCTGCTTTTGTTTGGATTAATTTTGTTGTTTATTTATTTCTTCACATTTTTTTCTTTTGGTGGACAACTAATTGAATTTCGGGAAACGATTGCAAAGTTCTTGGCGCCTTTGGCAGTATGACATCATTGACAGCCAGGCTGAATGTTTATTTTGCTTCTTTTTCGCCGAATTATTTTGATTCATTCCCACAGCCAATTCAATATCTAGGAGTGGCTCTGTTTGCTGTCGCATTGGCGACTTGTAACAAAATCCTGTGTCGAGCTCAAGTCATATTAAATTGTATTAGCAAATTTATTGCATTTGTTAACAGACATGACAACATTTTCAATTGCAACGCAGCAACTGCAACAAATAGTCGTGAGTAGCGAACGCAAAAGTAAAAAAAGCCACGCACTAGAAAACCAGCTGGAAGCAGTCAACACACCCACACACAGGGGACCCAAAAGGGGGGGGAAAAACTTTTAGAAGGGGGAGGTAAATGGCGACAGCTTGACAGAAATGTCAAATTGGCAGGCAAAACAACAGTTACAAAATTTGAATGAATGACTGGCGAATGGCGGCGGCGTCGGCAAATGAATGGATGAATCAGTAAGCGAGTGAGTGAGTGAGTGTGTAAGTGAATGTGCGAGTGAGTGCCTGTCGAAGCAGTCTTCTGGCCTATGCAAATGCATCGAGAGTCGATTGCCAATGCAATTGGCAAACAAGGAAGCAAAAAAAGCCGGCTGCCTGTCAATTGAAATGAAGGAGACGCCGTTGGCAACCAAAAGGTGGAGCACAACTTAAGATGCTGTTGCACACGTATCGAAAGAAAGAGAGAGGGAAGTGAGAAGATGAGGGGCGAAGACATGCCGCCAGTTAGACGCCACAACAACATCGATGGCAGCAAAAATATTTCCACCACCAACAACAACAACAACCAAACGCAGCAAAAATTAATGAAAATGGAAAACGACGTTTAACCAAATGAACGATGCGGCAAATGGAGCTTAATTGTTCAGGTGGTCGTCGGTTAGTTGGCCATTGAACCAACTTTTCCAGCTGGGAATCATGCGTAGACGCACACACACACTCACACACATAATTAGCGACAACTCGTTGATGAAACCTTTGAAAACGGTACCGTTGATAACCTCTGGAATAGCAACAGCTGAGCGCATTAACTGGGCGCGTCTCTCTTAATGAGTTCTCATTAATTTGATTCAAGACTATCGAATTATGTTTGTGTCTGCCTATGATAAATGAGCCTAAAACAAAATGCGGGCTTCTCTCAAATGTTGTGTGTGTCGCTTCGATAAAGGAAAAACATTTAAGAGATCAAAACATTACGAGATCAATCACTAAATGAAGTTCAATGTTAATTTGCTTGTCGTATTCAATGAAAAATTGATTTTAAAAAGGAGTTTCAACTGATAATCCATGTAAATTTGAAATTAATTTTCAAGGTGGTAAAGACTCGGCTATTATATAATATTAGAGATCTGAAGATCTCAAGTCTACCATCAGTTCGTTCTTGAAATGCATTCCAATCTTTAAAAAATTAAAAATTTGACAATTTGTAAGACTGTGACAACTTAGTTAAAACCAAATAAGAAAGTGATCAATAAATTTCACCTATATTCCACAAATATACCGAAATACTAAATACTAAAATATACGAAAATACTTCCCTAAAAATTCCCTATCGTATTTCATTGCTACCCATATTCTACAAATATACCAAATTAGTATACCGAAATACTAAATACAAAAATATACCGAAAGCTAGAAATCCACATTAAATACTTTCCTTCATTGCTCCACCTTCTTATAAAATTTCCCAATAAATTCCCTCTCCCTTCTAAAATTTAATATTCTACGCAACTTCTTCTGAAAATACGTTCTCTATTTGGTTTCTCAATTCTTTTTCGAGCTGTTCTAACATTCGACTTGCAACTTCATTTATCCAATCCCGAATTAGGTTTCATGGCAATCACGCATTCTTCTCCACAAGCAGCCAAAACAGTGCACAATAGATCTTTGCCATCCCCAAACTCATTACGCAATGAGCCGCCCAATTCCCCATCTGGCACCTTGAGATCCTCACGTATTTCTCCACTGTCCGACATCAGAGTAACAAAGCCATCGTCGCTTATGTCAGTCAATTGATAATCTTCACGCTTCACATGCGGCACATCCATGTTGTGAGTCGAAGGACAAATGTCTTCGTACTTCTTCTGGGTGAATATATCGATGCCAACGAGATGCACTTTTGCATGTCCATGTTTGCCTGTCTTCGAGGTGGACATGTCCACAATTTTACACGGACGTCCTTTAAGCATTACAAATCCATTCTTTCGCAAAGCTGAACATTGCATTGGGAATGTTTTCGATGCACCCGAATCGACAGCATCGAACTGAACTTCATCATCGTCAGCCATCGTGGATAGTTGAACGTTTCTTCCAATTGAGGAAAAAAATATTAATAATTCCTGTATAAAAAAGGGAGTTGTGATTCTCAGCTCTACAAAGTAGAAACTGATTTAATGCCGAGTTCAACACACTTGACACTTCAGTCAATGTCAACTTTTCGTCATCGAAATCGAAATACGACTCCCAAAACTAATCGGATTGTGCAAGAGTTGTGTACTTTAAACTCCCACAACATTTCTATTAATATGCAGCGTAATGTGAGCTCACAATTTATATTTCCTACAAGTCCAAACTTGGTCATACTCGTTAAATGACCACAGTGACTGCAATCTACATACGATTATCATTCGATTATCATACGATAGTCATACAGCACATCCGGCCTTTGACTCTACTCTACGATTGCATTGTCACATTGCGTGGGGCTTTCTTTTGCTCTCTACATTTTCACGACGAACGTGTTCAACTAGTGGAAATAGTCACATTAACCTTGGGTTTGCAGTTGACTAAAAAAATATTGTGAAATATGCAAAATTGATTTCTTCTCAATTTAATTTAAGTTGTTAGTTTTCTCCTAGTAAAATCATCTGTTATTTTGTGGGTGTAATTTTAGTATGCCATAAATTAAAAGTTTACAAATGAAAACATATTTTATCGCATAAAGTCTGATTACGTAGTTGTCTACAAAAAATAGTGTGAAATATGCTAAATACATTTCTTTGCAATTTAATTAAAGTTGTTAGTTTTCTTCGTGTAAAATCATCAAATGTTATGTTGCAGGTATAGTTTAAGTATCCCATAAACTGCCTTCGTATTTTTCAAATAAAAATACTGTGGTATATGCAAAACACATTTCCTCTCAATTTAATTAATTTTATTGGTTGTCTCCTAAGTATTTACATATTGAGTCATTTTTTTATCACATAAACTTTGACTTCCTAGTTTCCTTAAAAAATATTGTGAAAAGTTCATTTCTTCCCAATTTATTTTATAAGTAAGTAGTAGTAAGTAGTAGAAGTAATTTAAGTCTGTCTTCGTAATTGTCTAAAGAAAAATATGGTGAAATATGCTAAATAGATTTCTACTGCAATTATTTAATAATGTTAGACTTGTCCTCATAAAATCATCAAATAATATCATGTGGGTGAAAGTAAATTAAATAATCTTTTGAAACATATTATATCACAAAGGCACTGGCTTGAAATATCATAAATAATATATTGTGAAATATGCATTTTCATTCATTTCTAATCATTTTTATTTCTTCTGTATTGTCATTTTTCTTCATCAGTAAAATCATCTAATATTAAAGAAAATTTTTGCAATATTTTGAATACTCGTTATTTCAAAATTAATTTAAATCAAACTTTCCTTACTCTTCAATCGCAATTATCATATTCATAAGTCTGCAAAAAGTACATAAGTAAAAGCAGCAGCCAATTTATTAACCCATTAGTTATTAAACTACATAAACAACAACTGTTATGCGACGCTGTCTCTTCGCAGACACGAAACCATCTGCAAACTTCGAATGCTGTTAGGTAGGAGTTTGCATAAAAAATAAAGAGAAGCGCCTGAAGGGGTGTGACGGTGACCGCAATGGTAATTAACGCAACTTGAAGCACTTTACGCACTCTCCAAGCAAGCCAAACTACAAGACGCAATTGCCGTGGGGCATACACGCACACACACACACACACACACATGCAGCAGCCAGAGAAGACAAAAAGTGGGCCAATGACGCTTTGGCCAACTTGGTCGTCCACTTTTGTAATTAAAGCCATGGAAATCAGTGCAAGGTGTGCATAAGAAATGTGAAAGAGGAAAGAGAGTCGACACAAGCAGTTGGCGCCACTTGTTGCACTGTTGATGCCACGCCCACCTTTTTGATCACGTCGTTGTGGAGTGGAAATTCAACTTCCAGGAAGCGTTTGGCTTGAGGATTTAGCCTCAAAGAAAGGTGTGGCTGATATGTGGATCTCTTTTTTTGGGAGTGTTCTGGGATTAATGCTACTGCTATTAAGCAAAAGATATTTTATTTATTGCTTCAAATAGAATTCAAATGTTTTACTTTTATATAAGAACATTAATATATCGTTATCATTACTCATTCTCACCATATTTACTCAACAATTCAAATTCTTCAAGTTCTGAGATTCAATTACCTGCAAATAAATAAAGATGACTTTAATTAATGAGAGGAAAATATAAAAACTATGTTTAAAAATTATTCTTAATTCAATTTAAAAGAATCAAACATTTTTCGCGGTCAAGTAAGCTCAGAGTTTAAACAACAATGAGAGGAAAATATACAAACTATTTTTAAAAATTATTCTTAATTAAATGTAAAAGAATGCAACATTTTTATCGGTCAAGTATGCTAAGCCACATTGCTAAACAATTTAACCCACAATGGGAGGAAAATATAAAAACTTTTTTAAAAAAATATTCTTAATTCAATTTAAAATAATCAAACATCTTTCTTGATTCAATTTAAAAGAATAAACATTTTTCTCGGTCAAGTATGCTAAGAATTCTAAGCCACATTTAATAGCAAGCTAAGTTTGTGTAGGCCAAGCTAAATTGTCGCTGTGGCTGGCATAAATCATCATCAGACAGGCCCAACCCAAAAGCCACTTAACCTCCATTGCACATCTAACGACGTCGCAGTTTGTTTTTCCCGAGTTATCTGCAGTCGAACATGATTACGGACAAAATGTAAACATAAATTGAGCTTAAACATTCGCAAAACTTATTAAGCCTGACAAATGTGACAATTGACGAATTGACTATCGAGCAGCAGCTCGACGGGTTTCTGTCCGTCCGTCTTTCTGTCCGTCCGTCTTTCTGTGTGTGGTTTTGTAGTTTGGCCTGAAAGCTTTGCGGTTCGGTGGCTCTAATTGTATGTTCGTTTCGATGTGATGGCTTAAATGCTAAATTGGTTTACTGCTGCTTTGCAAATGCTTCGCAACGACATTAATTTACAGTTTGTCAATAGCCAAAGAACATGAAAACTCATTAAAACATGCTGCAGATAACACACAGACAAAAGCAACCAACGACAAGCAATAACAGACAGCAAAACAACAACAGGCTATAAGATGTGGCTATAATTCAGTTGCCAGCACCAAAGCATAAACACAAGACACACACACACACACAGCAACTAAAGAGAAACACACACAAAACGTGAGACAAACAACAATTTATTGACACTTTTAAACACTTGGCCAATTTTTATACCCTTTGTGGTGACACATAAAAGAGGCATATGCATATTTATATATGCGAAAAAGCAGTTTCGTAAAGTGTCTAAAAATAAGTTTACTATCGATACTCTTGCTATCGATTGACTCATCGAATTGTGTTTATTAATGAAGTTCTTATCAAAGACTTACCAAATACAAACTGTCAAGATTTCTATAAATTGCATTACTAATGTTATCGACTCAGTGCAAAATAATTGAACTGCTCATTTGATATCAAACTAGGTCCCCATTAACTATCTGAAAAAATCCCGATGAAATCATTAAATACTATCGATTGACTCACAGTATTTAGTAAAAATTTTTTGTAGACTACTTATGTTTAAAAAAAATTTCTCAGATTCTAAAGATAACTTTGAAATGTACTATCAACTAAATTGTAATAAGTAAATTTAATGGCAGAAATAATTATCTTCTGAGACTTTAAATGCTAGAAACTATCATCTAAATTCGTATAATTAAATATAAGTACAGAAATAATAAATACTTAAGACTTTAAATGCAACAATATGAACAACTATATCATAATAATTAAATTTTCTAGTTTTGATCACAAGTGTAAAGCAAATGTCGTACTATAAATGGTAAGTTTAGGTGCAAAACAAATTGCTCAATGTTTCTCTTATCTTATCGATCTATATCGATAAATTCTCCTTTTTCTAGTCTCTCTCGCTCTCTCTCTCTCTCTCACTCTTTCTAGAGTTCACTAGGGTACGCTATTAACCATAATAATCTTTTGCAACGACTGTCGTCAGCTTGTGGCAGGCAAGAAAGAAGCAGGCGACACGTTTTTAAAAGTCGGCTGATGGATTGATGTGGCTTCGCGTGGCCGCAAAGTCCATATGTGTGAACTGCAAGCTGGCAAATGTTCTGCCAAGTGAGTCACCACCACCAATGTTGTCACACCCCTGCCTCAAATTCTCCCTACAACTATATTGCCCCCTCTCGCTCTCTCGATAAATACGCGCTCAATGGGCGAATGAGCACAAAATTGAACCGCATGCAGCACGCAGTGTGGAAAGAAACTGAAACCAAAAAGGAAAAAATAAGTGAAATAAAAACAACTATATTGTAGAGAGAAGCGAGCATTAAATGGAAGTGGCAACAAAACTGACAGAAGCTTCGTCCCTGAAAAATATCGATTTCGCTGTTTGTTGTCTTGGGCCCAACGACTTCTCTTCGTTTTGTGCTTGTGTCGAGTGTGTCGCCCCAACCAAGAAGAAGGCATTCACCTCATTTCCTGCACATGCGATACTACAAACTGGACAAGCAGCTGCCCAGCCTCAGTAACAACCTCCGTCACAGTCACAGTCAAAGTCCAAGTCTCAGTTTGCAATTGCTGCCACGCCTAATAGCCATAATGGGGCGTTGTCAGTTCAGAGCGAGAAAGAAGAGACAGACAGCGAAAGATGAGGCACAGATCATTGCATAATCAAGCATTATTGTATGGAGAGCTGCTGCCTGCTGTCTGACACTCTTCTCTTATCTTAATACGAATCCAACTGATGACTGATGATCAGCTGCTAGGATGAGGTAGTCAACTTTCCTTCTCAGCTTGCTTCATACGCATCTTTTCAATTGATCTGTTTGAATACTACTCCAAGTAAACCCATTAAATGCGGCACAAGATAAATGAAAGTTCCTGTCAAGGCTTGCAAACAAAAAAAAAGAAGAGAATAATAAATAAGCAATAAGAAAAGAATGCGAAAAACGATCGATAATCGTTATGAATGCAACAGCAGATATAATTATTATAATTGCTGTTGCAAAAGAAGATAGAATTGCTATAGAAAGGGAGTTTGAAATGTGGCAATCACATTCATCAAAGATTTTTAAATTAATCTTAATCAAAAAGTGAGAAAAGAATGCGAAAAATGTATATAATTATCGATCATTATTATAACTGCTGATCCTAAGAAGATAAGCATGCTTTTATTATTTTCGTATAAGATTTTAAAATAAATTTTAAGAATTTATAAATTTCACTTTAGAAACCTTTTTAATTTATTAGTAATTTAGTTCTCACTTATCAATTTAAGCTTAGAAACATTTCTCGATTATTATTTGGGATAGTTTGATAGATAGTTCTTCACTAGGGATTTTTATAAATATTAATTTACACATATCAGATCTGAAACCCGAATAATTGTTAAGGAGACATTTGTAAGTAGTTCGTAAACCATTCTGTGTAGGGGGGGGCGACGCTTGTTGAAAATAATAACACTTTCACTTTTTAAAATTATTTAAACCTTAACTTTGTGTAGTATTTATTCACTTGGAAAAATTACATGTGCTGTTGTGCAGAAGAAAATTTGAACATATGATAGAAGGCGGAATGGAAAAAAGCACTAAAAGGGGCAGGGTGACCATCTTCAGAGGAAACCAAGAACAGTGTGTCTGTGCGTATGACACGGTCACACGCACAGTATACTAGCTTTGTCGCTATCGATAACTCTCGATCGCGACCACACTGTCAGCTGGCCTGAGTGGTCACACCTGCAGTCATCTGGCATCAACATCCTCCCCCCCTTGCAATGAGTTGCAAAACGGTATCATTGTCCAAATGGACCGGACAGAATCCAACCCAAGGTGGAATTTTGGGCCATTGGCAAACCGTTGGTGCTCGGCAGGAGGCCAGGTAGGATGATGTGAGGATACACATCAGTGCCGAGCACCAGGGACACCGTCGATGGCTGGCACCAGCGTTCGTCGGCGAGCGTGATGCTGCGGAATTGCTCCAAGTTCTCGCCATCGACGGGTCGGAGGGGGGGGGTGCGGCTGCAGAGTTGCGAGTCCACCTGCAGCAGCACCTTTCGACGGAACTCGGATGTCCGTGAGCGGATGATCGCCGTGCAGACGCCTTCCGTACCAACGCGGGTGACGGATAGCCGGTAGGCTGTTGCCAAAGATGCGCTGATACGGCTGGTCGCCGCGCACGGGTCGATCAGCGCTCGCATCTCAAATGTTTTGCATCCGGTGTCGATCAGGATGTTGGCCGTCGGAAGTATGCTCACAGCCTTGTCCTGCAGCAAGGATGCGAGCGACGTCGGAAAGGCCTCCTCGGACATCGGCGAGGCCGGTCGATGGGGTGACGGCGAGCGGGAGCGTGACCGTGGCGAGCGTGGCCGTGGTGAACGCGACCTTGGCGAGCGCGGCCTTGGAGAGAGTGGCCTTGTTGGGGTTCGGGACCGGGTGGAGACCGGTTGGTCTTCGCCTCGTCGCTGACGGTTGGGGTGAACGCTGCGTGCCTCCTTGAAATGCAGCAGTGTGTGGTGATCCCCCCCCGACACACCCTGCACCTTCCCGCGCTGCGGCAGTATTGCTTGGAGTGTTGGTGGGCCAGACAGTTAGGGCAGTACTGGTTGATGAGTACTGCTCTCAACCGTTTCTCCGCTGTCAGCCTCAGGAATCGCTGACATTTCCGGAGTGGGTGGATCCCACGGCACACGCGACACCGGAACGAGTTGGTGCCAGCGGGGCGGTTCTGATGGGTGGATGCGTGCGATGGCATACTACATGAAACGAAAACAAAAAGAAACAAACGATTATTGTAATAGCCTCTTTGCAATGTCAATGACACACGGAACAGGACAGCATAGGACAACACAGGACGACGAATAAGAATACAGGATAGGATGTTATTCGTCCTTCAGTCCTTCTGACGTGGAGGGGGTCTGTCTTGCTGTCCATCGGGAGTAGAATAAGTTTGGCAACGGGTCTTCGGATGGTACCCCGCGCCGTGAGCACATCTACCACTCGAACCTTGGCGTCGGTGCCTGGACACGTCGTCAGCACCCGTCCTAGGCGCCATTCATTAGAGGGGAGGTTGTCTTCCTTTATGACAACCATGTCACCGATCCGAAGGTTCCGGGTAGGGGATTGCCATTTCGTCCGTTTGTGCAGCTCCTTCAGGTACTCATCTTTCCAACGGAAACAAAATTGTTGGTGAAGAGCCTTCAGTCGCTGCCATCGATTGAGGATGGAGGTGGCCGGTTGGTTAATTGGTGGTTCCAACACCGAAATAAGAGGGCCACCTATGAGGAAATGGCCAGGAGTGAGCGCTAGTAAGTCCGCAGGATCCTCGGACATAGGGGAAATCGGCCTCGAGTTCAGGCAGGCTTCGATCTTAGCGAGAAGAGTGGACAACTCTTCGAACGTATATTTCGAGGTGGAGGTCGCCTTGTAAAGAGTGCCTTAAAACTCTTTACGCCGGCTTCCCATAAACCACCCATATGCGGGGCGCCCGGCGGGTTGAAGTGCCAGGATAGGCTCTTGTGGGCATGTTGTGCGATGATGCACTCCCTCGTCGCTTCCAAGAAGTCGTTGGAGATCACCTTGTCAGCTCCAACGAAGGTTTTCCCGTTGTCCGAATACATTTGGTGTGGACACCCGCGCCGTGCGATGAAACGGGAGAATGCGGCCAGGAATTTCTCCGTCGTGAGATCCGATGTTGCCTCCAAATGGATTGCCTTCGTGCTGAAGCACACGAAGACGCAGACGTACCCTTTGGTGATGAGGCAGGCTCGGCCAGTATAATTCTTTATTTCGAATGGGCCGGCGAAGTCGACTCCAGTGTGCGTGAAAGGTCTCGAGTAGGACGCCCTTTCCTTGGGCAAGTCCCCCATCATTTGGGTCTGCAATCTCTTCTTGTAGATGACGCAGACCTTGCAGGAGTTGATGGTGGATTTAACGAGGACCTTCAATTTGGGAATCCAGAACCTGGAACGGATCAGCCGCATAACGACTTGGTTACCCCCATGTAAGGATATACGATGGGTGAAACGCACCAGTAGTCGTGCAAAGGACGAGGAGTACGATAGGATGATTGGATGACTCTCATCGTAACGCAGCGAGTGGGACGCCGTCAGACGCCCACAGGCCCGTAGAATCCCCTTGCCATCGAGGAAAGGGTTCAAGTTTCGGATTGAACTTGAGGAAGGAACCTGCTGCTTGGACTGCAGACATTGGTATTCTTGTGGAAAAGTGTGACGTTGAGCCATGACGATTAGCCGCTCTTGGATCCGTGACAGCTCATCCGCCTGGACCACGGTAGAGCTTGGAACTGCCAACTTCCGACTCCTATCGATGAATCGGAGAACATAGGCAGACGTGCGCAGTGCCCTGCCAAACTCAGAGAACCTGCTCAGGAAGTCGGGAGTCGGAGGCGACTTAGCGACGTTGCATTTAATCCGCTGCTCCAGCAGAGTCTCCGGAATGGGACGTGGAGAAGATGGCCATTGATCCGACGGGAGATGAAGCCACTCTGGTCCATGCCACCACAACGGATTACGAACCAATTCTTGTGGCAGGACACCACGGCTTGCCAGATCTGCCGGATTGTGCTCGGATCGCACATGCGACCAGTTCTTGGCGTCGCTGGCTTGGACAATCTTGGCCACTCGATTGGCCACAAAGGTTGTCCATCGGCAGGGTGGCTTGTTCAACCAGGCGAGAACAATTGTTGAGTCGGTCCAAAGAAAGTCTGGAAACTTTCTGCTGGCAGGTTCAGGAGGAGGGCAGCAGATAACTCAGCCAACAGGACTGCGCCACAAAGCTCCAGACGTGGCACTGAGAGAGACTTGACCGGAGCCACCTTTGTCTTCGCAGTAAGGAGATGTGTGGAAACCTTGTTCGCCGTTTCCACACGGACATAGATCGCTGCTCCATACGCCCTTTCTGACGCATCACAGAATCCGTGGTACTGGAGCTTCACTCGTGTCTGGAATTGGACCCATCTTGGAATCGGATCTTTCCCAGAGCAGGATAGCTCTGGAGGTACTCCTTCCATTGGAGTGAAAGATCCGTGGGTAGGTGCTCGTCCCATTCGAGCGTTCTCAGCCAGATCTCCTGCATGAAGATCTTGGCTCGGATAACGAAAGGGGCCAGCCACCCGGCTGGGTCGAAAAGCTTAGCGATTTGCGAGAGCACTTCCCTCTTCGTGTAGGAGTCCTGATGGGCAACTTCTGGTGGCATGAAAAGAACTCGTCATCGTGAGCTTGCCACCTGATGCCCAGAGTTTTCGCCGTACTAGAGTCTTCGAGTTCGAGGAAGTCTTCTCGTAGTAGATGGTCCCTTGGAATGTCCTTCAGCACGCTCTTATGGTTCGACGTCCATTTCCTCAGCGGGAAGCCAGCACTGTCCAGGGCAGCACACACTTCCGTAATGGTCCGGATGGCCTCTTCTCTTGTGTGTGTCCCCGCTAGGACGTCGTCCACGTACATATTGTTGGAGATGACATGGCTTGCGAGAGGATACTCCAAGCGTATGTCATCAGCAAGTTGCTGAAGGACTCGTAGAGCCAGGAAAGGCGCACAGTTGACACCGAATGTCACCGTGTTCAACTCAAAGTCACGGATCACACCGTCCGACGTGCGGAACAGAATTCGTTGGAACGGTGTGTGCTTTGAGTCCATGAGGATTTGGCGATACATCTTCGTTATGTCCGCATTGAACACATATCGATAGTATCGCCATCGGAGGATCTGCATCGTAAGATCCGATTGGAGAATGGGCCCTGAATGAAGGATATCATTCAGACTCTTGCCATTTGAGGATGGACAAGATGCGTTGAAAACGACCCGCACCTTCGTTGTGGTGCTATCCGGTTTGAATACTGCGTGGTGAGGCAGGTAGAAATTAGGAGTCGTGCCAATCGCTTGAGGCGATATGGGTGTCATATGACCCAAGTCCACGTACTCCTGGAGAACGGCATTGTACTGTTCCTTTAGAGAATCGTTTCTTGACAAACGATTCTCGTTCTTGAGGAATTGAGCCAGCGCTATAGATCTGGAATGACCCAGTTCAATGCCATCGGGCTTCCGGAATGGAAGAGTCACCCGATATCTGCCACATGTGCTACGAGAAGTAGTCTTAACGAAATTCTCTTCGCAAACGAAGTCTGACTCCTTTATCAGCTTCGCTGGAATATCCTCCACCTCCCAAAATTTGGAAAGTAGGCTGTCGAGCTGTTCGTCTGCTTGGAGGGCGACTCTTGTCGAAAACGCAGAAACAGTTGTCGACATACTCTGGGAGACAGGGCCGGTAAGAATCCAGCCAAACACGGTTTCCTGCCCAAGGAGTGAGCCACAAATGTTTGGCCGGGAGCCGCTCAAGATGACCGACGGAAGGATATCCGCGCCAATTAGTACATCGATCTGAGCGCTCTTGTAGAAATGTGGATCTGCCAGTTCTATCGCTGGTAGATCCTTGAGGAAAGTTCGCGGCATATCGAAGGAGGGCAGTTTGCCTGCCAACTGTGGAATTACAAATGCCGAAGTCTCGATATGGAGCCTCGGCTTCGTCGGAGAACCAATGCTGAAGTGACATAACTTCTGCGATTGGGCCGCAACTGCGTGATTTAGCCCGGATACCTGGGCTCGCACGGACTGGAAAGGCAACTTAATGCGTTGGAACAAACGCTCAGAAATGAAGGTCGCTTCGGACCCGGAATCAATTAACGCACGTGCGGTATATGTAGTGCCCAAGTGGCAAACATTGATGACCGCCGTGCCGAGAAGGACATTCTGAGCGTTATTAGCAAAGAAATTCTGCACATTTGTTGCCGTTGGATTTGGAGTGGACTGTATGTTGGACGATGAAGAGGCACCATTGTGGGCACTGTCACCCCGATGGAGAAGAGTGTTGTGCCGCCCTTTGCATGTAAAGCAATTGTGCGCACTTGTACACTCTCGGAGTTGGTGACCTCTTGCGAAACAGTTCAAACAGAGACTTTTCTGTTTGATGTATGTCATCCTCTCGTTGACCGACATTTGCAAGAAACGCGGACACACCCGGACAGGGTGATTCTCCTTTGAGCACAAGTCACACGATTTGCTTTTCGGAGTGACTCGGGCCTCAAAGGAGTTGACTCGCTTCGAATTCTGCGGACGGGATGGTCCTGCAGTCGCGATTTGTGAATTGGCAGTCTGTTTTACGTCCTCAATAGCTTCGAGCGTACGGTAACGCTCATTGAGGAACGTGCTCATATCCTGCCATGCGGGAATTTTCGCTTTGTCCACCAACGACTGCTCCCACAACGAGAGTGTGAGCTTGGGAAGTTTGGACGAGCAGAGGAAAACAAGGATGCAATCTGCGAACGGGCTACAGACGGAAATGTCTGAATGCTCAAGAGCGGTCAAGCAACGCTGAATCGTGCTCTGCAGTTCCTTGATAGCTGCTCCCGACTCTTGGGTAACCGTGGACAGGTTAAAAAGGATCTTCAACTGGCTTGTGATCAACAAGCGCTTGTTCTCAAACCGTTCGCAGAGAGCACCCCAAGCCGACGCGAAACCATCGTTCGTCAGCGGAAATTTCGCTACTATTTCATTGGCCTCATCTGCGGTCTTCGAATTCAGATGGAAAAGTTTCTCGACCGGGGTCAACCTTGGATTGTTGACATAGATGGCCGTGAAAGGTCACGGAAAGTCGGCCACCGCAAGTAATCCCCACGGAAAACTTCGGTGTCGACTGGAGGGAGCCGGCAGCCACTGGAGTATACAGGAGGAACGGATGGTTCACTCCTGCTGGACCCGGAAACCTGGGTAATTTGCCCCTTAACACGGGCGAGACACCGCTCGTACACTGCATAGCAGTGATCGTACTTAGCCTCCATCGCCTGTGTGCCTTCACCGTCGCCGTCTTGATGCAGTGCATCAGCACATGTGGAATAAGCGGCTTCGACGTTGTCCCAGAGGACTTGCAGCCGGTCACGACGGATTTCGTACGTGTGTACATTGTCATCTTCGGCTGCAGGCCCTCTGACCCGACTCTCGAAATGCACCAGTCTGTCAGAGACGGCAACGAAATTGCTGAGAGCCATCGCACGGGTTTTGCTATATTTAGCTTGGACGGAACGGGTAGTTGCCTGACTACGTAGAGCAGTCGAAGATGTGCGCAACAGCGGAGTCTTTGACGAAGCAGACGGCGACGGACGATCGACCTTTACTCGGAGTTGAGCGGCAGGTGTGGCGGATTGGGACCCCGAAGGAGCGGGCGAAGCGGATGACAGGCGACGAACTGTGGTCGGAAGCTTTAGCGAGTGTTTTGAGTCCTTTTCGCTCTTTTGGCTCTTGGACATACTATGCTTCGGCAGTCACTTTAGAGTCTTTTCTCAACAAAGACTGACGGTAAAGCGGACAGCCGAAAGCAAGCACAAAACGGAGTAGAACTTCGGCTGTCACAGGATAGTGAGCAAAAGCCGACACAAGAAAACAGACGAGGAACAAAATCGCTGTTGGAAAAACAAAAAAATGTTTGAGTAAAACACAAACAGCAGCGTGAATCTTTATTTCTCGGTGTGATTGCTGCTGCTTATATACGTATACGGAAATGGATAATATATGTGTATATATGTGTGGATATATGTGTGTATATATGTGTAATAATGGATAATATATATATATGTGTGTGTATATATGTGTAATAATGGATAATATATATATATGTGTGTGTATATATGTGTAATAATGGATAATATATATATATGTGTGTGTATATATGTGTATATATATATGTGTGTGTATATATGTGTTTATATATGTGTGTAATAATGGATTTTGAAAATACTGTATAGTTTCAATATTTGCGGACCATATACGGAGTGTATATGTGTGTAAGTGTCGTGTGTGGAAATGTACGTGTGTGTATGTGTGTTGTGTTTGGATGTATATGTCGTATGTTTATGTGTGTATATATATATATGTATATATATATATATATATATATATGGAGTGTAGTGGATCTACGCGCGTTTGCTATGAGAGGAGCAACTCTCTTGTTATTTGAGTATAACCAATAGAGAGCTTGCCTACACAGGAGTGTGTTAAAGAAAACAGACAAACGCGATACGACAGCAAAAGAAATAGCAAAATACACACAATCGCGGCCAAAAACGGAAAATATTAGCGAACTCTTTTAAACTGTATAAATACTTACACATACATATACATATAAGGATATATATATATATATATATTGTGCCAAGTATACACAAAGTAGAAAAGATGGCTGAGAAAATGCCGGTCGAACGCTTATGTACTTATATATATGCTGTGTTACATATATATAAGTTACAAGGGAAAAAAAATATGGCGCGAACACGACACTTGCACAGAATGTATGGGGAAAAAAATAAAGTGTATTACTTATCTTGTCAACCAATGCTATTGCTGGGGTCGAGCGATAAATCCGGCTCGAAGGACCAAAATGTGTAGGGGGGCGACGCTTGTTGAAAATAATAACACTTTCACTTTTTAAAATTATTTAAACCTTAACTTTGTGTAGTATTTATTCACTTGGAAAAATTACATGTGCTGTTGTGCAGAAGAAAATTTGAACATATGATAGAAGGCGGAATGGAAAAAAGCACTAAAAGGGGCAGGGTGACCATCTTCAGAGGAAACCAAGAACAGTGTGTCTGTGCGTATGACACGGTCACACGCACAGTATACTAGCTTTGTCGCTATCGATAACTCTCGATCGCGACCACACTGTCAGCTGGCCTGAGTGGTCACACCTGCAGTCATCTGGCATCAACACATTCTAACTTATTATTTGTATTTGAACATTAATAAGTTAGTTCTCCACTGTGATATTTATTAAAAATTATCGTCAGAGATCATCTAACAGTTTTCTTTTTTATGAACTTCATAAATAAACTTTAGCATTCCGAAAAACATGTTCGTTGCACATAAAAAATCCCTCCATAACCACTTTAAGCTTGAACGTCACACGATCCATTCTTGCACATTCCGCTTACCACCTTTCACTTGCTCTGAAGCTCCACACTGATCATCTACTTGTTATCTCTCTAATCATCCTGTCAAGAACATTAACTACCTTTCGGAGTTTAGCTGGCTGGCATTCGCTACAAGCATAGAGTAGAGATCGGTTTGGAAGGATAATGATTATCAGTTAGCACATAATAACTGCAAAGTGGTCAAGTTGAAGAGTCATCCCCGAGGCACGTCGGTGATTAGCGGCATCATAAATTGTGGGCTTTATCTGTGCAGCATAATCTCCACGAGACTGTGTTTTTTTTGCGACACACACAGCAACCAGAAACGAAACGACACAACTAATATCACAAAAAAAAAAAAGAAAAAAGAAAATGTTGCGTAACGGTTCTTCAGCCACCCAGCAGCTGAACAATTTTCCCAGCCAGCTCCCAGTTTTTCCCAACTCTTAAGAGCCATAAATGGCCAGCGCTAATTGCTTTGCTGTCCACAGAGTTATAGCTTTTAGTTTTTTGTTGTTGAAGTTGTTATTGTTGTTGCACTTGGGCACATTATCGTTAGGCGGACAATGTGCGCCTTTAGCTCTGGTCACACAAATGCAAATATCAACTCAAGAGCGGCCTCTCAGATATGCGATAATTCCAGTGATTGCACCGAGAGAGAGACCTGAGACATCAAGAGTCCAGTGTCCACAGGGGGAGGATTGGCAATCATCGATTGCTGTTGCTGTTGTTGCTTGATTGCCGGGATTGTTGATCGACCTGGGTTGGCCCTGAGATGCCGGCGGGCCAACACTTTTGGAAAGTCCACGCGATTGCATAAGTAGGACAACAAGGCGTTCCTCTACAGCAACCTGCCTTCAGATTTGGGTTATGCGAGTTGTACACTTTCTTCTTCTGTTCAGGAAGCACACGCTTTTAATTTGTTCCCTCCTCTCGAATAATTTATGAGCGCAGAACTTTTGATTTTATGGCATCGACGACGATTTGTGACCCATTTTACATAGCGTTCCATTCCATTCGCTTCATTGGGTTCTCACGAGTGGGCGCATTTTAAAGATACAATTTAAATGTCAGAAAATGTCACAAAGATCGCAACTATATGTGGCCGATTTTTATGTGCCACCCAACACTATATGTTTCTAACCCGCCCACCGACAAAACATCCACACTTGAATAAGTTGTGAACAAATGTGTCCCATTCTCAGCTTTTAGTTTTTTTGTTTCTTTTTTTGGAGCTGCTAAAAGCAACACGTTGAAAAATGCAATTAAATTCTTTTGAATCCAAAGTTGACTTTGTCTTTGTTTTGTTGTGTTGTGTTTTTGTATGTTGCACCCATTGTGAATGATTTTCTGGGTGTGTCTTGAGTTTCTTGTGAATTGAATTGAGACATTAAAGTCTTGTGTAATTGAAATTGAAAAATTGAAAAGTGCTAAATTGCATTTTAAGCAGTCAAAATAAAGAATTAAGCTGAAACTTGTCACGGGGAGGTTAAAGTGCAAGAGCTTTGGATAATAAATATTCTTGAAATACATTGAAAGAGGAGATGATGAATTGAAAATTTGATTTAATTTTAATTTTACTGAATTATATTTGGATGTTTTCAAAAATTGAAAAAAAAGAATAACAAAGTGTGGCCAGACTTGACGAATTTACTACTATTATATGCAAAGTATTATATGCATTGATGTTTTAAAAGTATTCATATTGATAAATATTGTAGATAATTATGTTTTAATAGAACGCTTCTTCTGCTCAACATTTAAATCACATTCATAAATCAAAATCAAAAGGAAGAGAATAATAAAATGTGACCAGACTTTACGTATATAAAAACACAAACTCCATATTTTTATACAAATATTTTTAGGTTTTAATAGTATTGATATTAATTGATATTACAAATATTGATATTTTAATAGAACGTTTCTTTTGTACAACACTTCCACCACATTCATAAATCAAAATTAAAAGAGAGAAAAGGAATAATAAAATGTGACCAGACTTCTTGTATTGGAAAATACCTTTTACCTTTTATTATATAATGGTATTTAGGTTTATCGAATAAAGATATATGAAGATATAGGAGAAATAAAGTAAACGCTGTTAGAAAAGGTTTAACTGAAAGTGCAGCACATTAAATTCGAAGAATTGACTTATTCAATTCAATAAAATATCAAAAGGTTTATGTTACAATCGGTAATTGTCAACAAATAAAAAAACTATTGTAAAACACTCACAAGTCATAAAGCGAGTAATTTTTATCAATATTTTATATTTTTTCTCCACATCGTTTGCATATTGAAAGCAATTACAAATGTTTGGGCATCTAACTGATCTTTGCCCATTGCTCGCGTCTAATGGATAATCCATTTCAATTGCCTGCCGCCTGCTTGCCACATGATTGAATGGCTCATTTAAACGATTTATGGGCTGTGAATGGCTGGTGAAAATTGTTTTTGTCTCTCGTTGATGTTTTTTGTATTTTATTTTTTATTATTATTGTTATTATTTTTGTAAGTTGCTTGGCTTGCTGTTGTTTGCCGGTCAATCCGTTAAAAGGATAATCACCAAACGGTCGCAGCATGAAAAATGAATGTTGAACCCTCGCAGCGTTGCAACTTCAAACTGCATCAAACTGCAACCCCCCTCCTCCGAATTCAACCCTCGATTCACACGTTCGCGCAATTTGTGGCATGCAAACTTTCACATGGCGGACAGGCAAATTAACAGCAACAACAACAACAAGCAGCAGCCGAAGCTCTTGTTGCAACAGTAACAGCCCATATAAAGCGTCTTGGCTGCATTTACGACAAAACAAAATGCCCCAAAACACCCACAAACTATATAGACGCCACTAAGGTGGCCACCAACTAGGTCCACAGCCATAGCAAATGAAAGTGAAGTGAAGAATTGATGGACATGGTGTGTTGACTCCCAGCTCCAGCTCCAACTCCAGCTCCAGTTAAAGCCCAGCTTAGGAGGCGTGCAACACATTCACATGACAAAGCAGGCAAACAAATGCGCAGAGTTTTAATTTATGATTCAGCTTGAGGAGCTGCTGCTGCTGTGTGCATCGATTGGTCGATTACAATGCAGATAACTATCGAAGCGTAACGCCCTGTCGCCTTTTCCTCCAACTCTTAGCTATTGATTCTCCTACTGCTCCTACTCCTTCAGTTTCGCCTCCTTCGATTGCATCGATAAGACACAACCAGGTCGACATATGGCCAAGATCGGGGCGTTCGTTCATTTGTTATCGCTTTGTGGCTCTAATGCTGCCATCGTCGTCGCCGACGTCGTCGTCTGATTTGCTTAATTGCATAAATTTTTATTTGCTCGACTCGATGGTGCATGCGATATGCAAATGCCTAAGCCTAAGCCTAAGCAAGCGATACCCGCCACACAAAAAACAGCCCACGGCCAGCTGCCGAAAAAAAAGCGAAAAGTCGCGCATTAAATCACACACAGAAATTGTAGCAGGAGCTAAAAGCTGAGAGCTGAGACTTGACTGCAGCACATCCACAAAATCCGAGACCCAGACCAAGACCAAGACCCAGACTTCATGACGTTGTCTCCTATGACGATGGCAGCCAGCAACGACTTTCGCTGCCTTGGAAATGCCCAAAAAAAATGCATGAATAGCAGGCTGAAAAAAAACAACTGCTGATCGAATTCGAGTAGCTGGCAAGTGAATACCCTAATTTTTATGACCATAAATATTCGAATTAAATATATGTAATTTAATTTCGAAATGTAATAGAGATTTAATACTAATTTTGTATTATTATTAAACACATCAGCATTAACTTAATTTAATGCTACAACCTCTAAGTATAATAACTACATTGAGTAATTGAATTTCGAAATATGATAGGATAGCTTAAAAAAATATTATTATTATCATTAAACACATCAGAAATAAGTTCAATTACAGCCTCTTAATATAATAACAGCATTTAAATTAACTTAAATGAATTTCATTTGAACATATAAATTCAATAATCTGAGCACCATATTTTAAGTTTTAATAAAATTGATTACTTTGAATTTCACTGAATCATAAAAACTTTAATCAGAGCACACTATTTTAGATTTTAAAAATAGATTATTTTGAACATAAAAATTGTTGTCATAACATCATATTTTAACTTTTAATAAAATGAATTATTTTGAATTTCTTTTGAACATAAAACTTATTCAATCAGAGCACCTTTTTTTTCGCTTTAAAAATTTGATTATTTTGAATTTTATTTGAACATACAAATTCTTCAATCATCGCACTATATTTTACCTTATCAAAATTGATTATTATGATTGTTATTTCTCCTCAACTTCAACTTCATACCCCTTTCATTGCAACACATATTTACGAGGTATAAATAAATGCAAAAACATAACTAAATCGCAGCTTAAACCTGCACATAAGTAAATTCTTCATAGCGTGTGAATAACAACAACCCAAAACAATAACCATAACAAAACAAATACAGCAGCTGAGCATTAGACTCAATTTTTTTCAAGCTTTTTAGTTGATTCAAATAAATAAATAAAAGAAAAACGGACAGTCAGCTTTTGGTAATCGCATTGCATCCTACAAATATTCGTGTGGGAATTCAAAAAATTTGCAAGTTGGCCACAAAGCAGGGCCAATGTTTCTTTTTCTTTTTTTTTTGTCTTTTGTCGGCCTCACAAAGGTCATTTATTTGGACTTTTACTTTTGCGTTTTAGTATTGATTTTAGGAGAGGATTTTAGTTTGATAGCAAGTTACTTTTAAATTAAATTATTTGTAAACTATTTTGATTTATACTTTTGTTTCGAATAAAGATTTTTAGCAAGGATTTAAGTTTAATATCCGATTTTGGTTTAATATTATACTGTATTATTGCAACATACTTTAAATTGGGAGATTTGAAAACGAAAAGTCTATTGATGAAAAAAATTTCAAATTTTTTTATTATTCTCATTTATTTGTTGAGTTGTACTAAAGATTTTTTATTGACGACTTTTATTTACCATTCGAGATGCTTCAAAAAAATATTGTACTAAATAAAGTTACATCAACATGGAAATAGTTGTAAACTAAAAAACTATTAATGAATATAATTTTAAAAATGTATTATTATTATTTAAGATTTTTACCGATGGTTTTTATTTACAAAAAAAAACAGCAGGAAATATTTTAATTTTATGATTATAACTTATTTAGATTTTTTCGTTTGCTTTTGTCAAACGATTTTTTGAGAGTATTTTACTTGAATATCGGAGTTTGATTAATAAAATATTTTGTTAAAGCAAGTTACATCAAAATGGAATTATTTGTAAATTAAAAATCCTCTGACGAATAACAATTTTTTTTCCTTATGACAGCCCATGGTTTTTTAGTACTTTTAATAGCGTTTCTTCCTTCCGGTGAACTTTGGATATTTCACTTCAACTTTATTAATATCTCAACTGCACATCCATTAGCACTTCCTTATTCAATTTCTCAATATTCCCGCACTTGCCAAGTGTTAAGCTGACACCTTCCAAGTGTAACGGAGAAATTTTGAATAATTTGTGAGCTCATTAAATGAAATTTCGATGCCATGAATACCAATTCCAGCTTCAACAATTTACTGCAACTCATTGCCAGAGTCTCCTCCACAGTCCCCTCTGCACGATGGAAATTCCAAGGCATCCGTTATGCGCTTTATTCCGGAGGAATGCGAACGTAAATCATAACTTATAATAAAGACTCCGCTGAGACTTATCGCTGTGGTAGTATCTTGGGTTCCCCCTTTTGGTGAACTTCATGCTTAAAGTTTATCTGCAATTTCTTTGGCGCACTCGAAAAACTATTTTTAAAATCTCCGCCAACAAGAAAAACAAGAACTTGTACATTACAACTTCAGAGAAGAAGACGCCGCCTTATCTCGAAGCAACGAAATTTTGTGTGTGGTAGAGAGCAAAGAGCAGAGCAGCAATTAAAAGCAGCAGCAGAAACAAGTCGAGAGAGCAATGCATGAAGAATATGAAGTAGAAAATGAAAATGATCGTCAATTCGTGTGGCCCTCCTCTCATATATAGTATAAATTGAGCAACCGAAGTTGATAATCAAAATGGATCACTGCGCGTGTTCTCAAGCTATTCATAGTTCTCTTCCCTTCTCGTGTTTGTGTGATGGAAGGGCTTTTGGATTTATTTTTAGCATTCGCTGCAGTTTTGCTTTGAAATGTATCTACAAGATACAGTCAAATGCCAGGCCCAGCCCTATTCTAGCCAGTCTGTCAGTGACAGCAGCGTGCAACTAATTCAAGAAAAATAAAGACGCATATTCCCTGCTAGACATTCCCAGATACACCAAAAATAGTTGCACATTCTAAAGATAAAGCATTGAAAAATGCAAGTGTCGCATCCAAATGCATTTGGCTTGGCGTATTTCCAGTTGAAATGCATTTGCGGCATGTATCTATGCCTAGTTGCAAGCGAGTATCTTGCAGATACTAAGACTGAGTCGCATACCACTTGAGTTTTATTAATGACGTCGATTAAAGCTGCCACAAAAACGTAAACACATTTCTACGCTAATTGCAACTATTTTTAAGCAACAAACATTGACAAACTTTTCGCAACAAACGTCGCAGCGTGTCCCAAATAGTTTTGCGTCTGCATTTGACAATGCCAATGTTTACTTTTTTCTCTCTTCTTTATTTTGGGGGGATAACTTAAATGCCTGACCCCAAAAAAAATCTCCGTCTTGGGAATTGACTATCGAAAATGTGCGAGTTGTCGTGTTAGTCACACAATTATAACTATATATGGCTAACGAGTTGACAAAAAAAAGGTGTCATAAAATAGGCATTTTACGCAAGTAAAAGCAACAAACTTTACAGCATATTTTTCTATTTATAATACTCAATGAAAAGCGTCAAGTTACCACAGATAACATTGAAGTATCTTATTAGTAAACAAAGCACGTTCAATTAGCATTTTTTGCAGTTCCTTTTGCGTTGTGACAACACCTTTGAAATATGTCAACGTTTAACAACTTAAGAACCAAGTTAAAAGCATTCCATTAGGCTTATAAACTTTTCATTTTGCAGCACAACAAAAAAAAACAACAAAAACTAAGCAGATTATTTAATAAAGTAATCATAAAACAAAAGCAACAATAATAATATAATTTAGAATGCGTTCGTGAAATATGCAAAACTATTTAGACAACAACAACAAAATCGTCGGAGCATTAAAAATGCGAATGAGAGTGCTAAGAGGAAACGGAAAATATTGTTAACCGGTTTGAAATTAATTTGATTTCGTATACTTTAACCATTTCAAGGTTAATTTCGTATGCAAAAGGCAGCTAATGTTGACAGAAGCATTATAAATATTGAGTCTGAAGTCTGAAGTTTGAGTCTGCGATTCTCCTCGGGTGGAGCGCATAATAAATTCCGACTTTGGTCTGCCAATTGGCATATATAATCGATTATCGGCTATGCAACAGTTGACACAATTTATGGGCGTGGCAGAGTGCTTGTTTTTGCTAACGCCTTCTTGACCTCTTGAAACTTAAAACAAGTAAGAAAGCTACAGTTGAGTGTGCTCCACTAAGAGATACCCACTGAGCATATTCAATAATACCATATTCTAAAAATATACCACAAAACTACTAGAATATACCGAATTAAATATTTGGTATATTGATATAATACTACATTCAAAATATACCACATCTCATAAAATATACTAGCACATTGCTGTTTTTACTAATTCCTTTTTATCTTTCGACAATTTATAACAAATAAAGCTACAATATACCAAATTAATATACACAAAAATACTAAAACAAAGCGAATGATTTATTTGGTATATTGATATAGTACAATATTCAAAATATACCATAAAGGAAATATATACTAGCAAAGGGATATTTTTACTTATTCATTTTTAACCTCCCGCAACTAAATAATAAAATATAAGAAAAAACAAAAAAGAAAGAAAAGAAAATCGAGCACACTCGACTGTAAGATGAATAAGAGTAAAACAGTGCAGTATTATTCTTAATATATACTAAATTAATATACCACAAAAATACTAAATGATGTCTAAGGGTATATTTAGTATTTCTTAAAATATTATAAATTGCTACCGCAAAAAATACTAAAAATAAACCGAAGACTATATTTGGTATATCGAATTAATACTGCCCTCAAAATATACCATAGAGTACAAAATATACCAACACATCGTTTGTTTTTGCTAACGCCTTTTTAACCTCCCTCAACTGAAAAACACGCAATCAGTGAAATTTACAAGCAACGCCCGTAAGTTGCAAGTGCAATTTTATCAGCGCAGATCAACAAGACGACTACAAAATACTCTAACTTACAGAAGAGAAACTCAATCTTTCTTCAACCAAAAATACAATTAATCTTGGCAACACTTGAACAACACGGAAATCCATTTATTTTATAGATTTATGTTAAAAGATACGCATATAAAATAAAACAAGCAAATTGACAGCATAAATAACGAGAGAAGCAACTGATTTATAAGATGAACCTATTGTTAATTTTTACTTTATTCTTTTACCATAAATTAAATGTAAACATCAAGAAATCTTCTGTAAACATTAAATTAATTTTTATGCTAATGTTAATAGCACCTTTGTTAATAAGAATGTTTATAAATTATGCTGTACTATTATTACATTATTATTTTTAGCAAACAAACATTATTTTCCTATTAGAATAACAAATTGCATGACAAATTAAAAGCAGGCAAGAAAAGCTAAGAAAAAACTGGCAAGATTAAAACAACAACAAGACTTCGCTGTGTTGTGCGTGCAAGAAAAGCTGAAAAGCGATGCGGAAATGCAGATAAAACCTTTGGGAAATTAATGAGCTGCAAACAATGCGGACATTGTTAAGACGCTAACAAAGTTGGAGGCGGCAAAGGAGGAGGAGGAGTAGAGGGAGGGAGATGCAGGCGATGGGGGCGGAGTCTACACAATATTTTGACACAAAATGCCAGGGAGCAGCAGCAGCAGCACCTACAACAACATCGACAACAACATTAAGTATTAGCCAAAATAACTATAGGAAAAAGTCCCTCAAGGAGGAAAAAAAAGCTATGTGCGATGGAAAAGTCATCAAAGAAAAGTAAAAGTTGAACCCACAAATTCATTTTCAAATGCAGTAATGATGATTATGATGAAGTTTAATGTTGCTAATAATGATATCGCCGACATCAATCAAATGGCAAAAGCGAAACGCATCAAAAGCAATCAAAACAAAACAACGGAAAATGTGTGAAAAAAAAACTGAAAGAGAGCTGAAAGGGTGGGGGGGAATGCAGATTGATCATTTTCCAAAGCTTCAAAAAGGTGGGTCAAATATTGCGCCACCGCAACCCAACACAGCACAACACAACTAAACGGTTCGCTTTTCATTTTACACCTTCCACGAAAATCAAAAAATAAAAAAACGAAGCAAGCAAGCAAATGTTTTTCCCGCAGTGCCAAACGTTGTAAACAAATCAAAAAGGAGGTCAACTATATTGGCACACAGATCGGGACAACAACGAGAGTTGTTGTTGTTGTTGTTGTTGTTGCTTGTGTTGTGATTGTTGTAAGTGGCAAAAGATATTGCTGACTTGTCGATAATTGCAAAATTCTTAAGTGCTTCCATTTGCCAAACGAGCTAAAGTGGGCGGAGGGCAGGTTTACAGTTGCTGTTGTAGTAAAGTATTTTCCTTTACAATTTCCCCGAATGAGAATCGTTTGATGGATGTAAACAAAATGCGCTTTGCGCAATTGAAATAGAAATAAGAAGCAAACAAAGTGGATTCTACTGAGTGCTGATGGACTATTTTTGGTATTTACTCTGAGGTAAATGTTGCGGAATTCATTTGCTGTCTGGATTTATACAGTTAGTGGAATAGCATCTAAATAGACGATGATGAGTCATGCTTGGATGCGATCTCCAGCCAAGCAATTGAAGCAACGGATCGAACAATTATCATAAAAAAATATAAGATACATGTATACAACAAGTGTATAAAGCTGTAAAAAAGAACGAAGCAGAGAATCGTTAAGAGAAGTTCGCTGCGATGAGTTCATGCTGAGAAAAAAACTAGTTTATAAAGGTTAAAAATGGAATATGGAATGCATTCACAATTTATATAGTAAATGTTCAAATGAACATCAAATATTTCTACTACAACAATTATCATCAATCAACAATGCAATTTTATGCGACTTTCAATTCTATAATAAATAAACAAAATGTAAACTCAATCATCATCAATCACTTGTGTACAACTTAATGACTAGAATTCTAAATTCTAGATTCTGATTTATAATCTCTAATTTCATTTTTGTCCAAAACAGTGAAGTCATCTGATATTCAAAATACAAAAGGATTAAGTTCTGTTAGAAAATTTTTTTGCCGCCTTTATAGCACCGCTTTCAATTATTATTTTTCCCCCACTTTCCCGAGATCAGCTTATGGTAATCAACTGACCTAATTTTAATATTCTCAAGCCTCATTCTCTGGCCAGAGTTTTCCTCGTCATTCATCTATTTACTTATCAAGTCATGCAGTTCTTACGTGTCATCTTTCCGCTTTCTCAACAATTATGATACGTTTGTACATCAACATTAACAGAGAACAGAAACAGATCAAACAGATTGGTTCATCCAATAACAAAAAAAATAAAGACTCGAGCTCAATGCCACTTGCAATTAGAGTTGTTTTCAAGACATTACCACTTCCTGTTGCCATAAATTCAATTAATGATTATAAGAGACTACACTTTTATAGCGTAGCTGATGAGTTCGATTGGCTTTCACAGTCTTGGTGAAGCTGAGACCAAAACAAAAACAGGTGTCTCCCACGCCCGTCGAAGATGAGAAAAGTTAAGCGTCTTGCCGCTAAACTCGTTAATTTTTTGAGCAATTTCGTGTAATAGCTTTTTGGCCTAAACTCTTTCGAGCACCGCACAGCTAATGAGCCATTAACACGCTTATCGGCCAACATCCAAAAACCCAAGACTGAGTGCACTCAGACGGAGGGAGGGAGCGAGGGGGCGGAGAAGTTGAAATTGGCCACGCACATGACATGGAACCCAAAAGTGAAGTTATGACTCCTCATGGCCTCTTGACTGGTTGCTTCCTTGGCACGTGAGCGGGCATTTTTAGTCAGTTTTAGGGTCAACTGCGAAAATAATATGAATTTCCTCAATTAGATTTTCCCAAAACCACGATCCAAGCAAACGAAACCAAATGCAAATCGCATTAAGACGCGCTTTTAATCAGCTCCAAGGCATCGCCTTCCTTCTCTCTCTCTCTCTCTTAAAATGTAGTTTTATGTCTCTGCATGCAGAGTTGAAGCTTTTTGCAATATTGCAATTGTTGTTGTTGTTGCTGCTGCTGGCGGGAAAACGTTAAAAGTCGAAATCGCCGTAAACGTAAACGAATCTCTCGTCTGCTGGGTCAGCGGGTCAAATGCGAGGCGCCCATTGAAAGTTCCGTAAAGCCAAAGCCAAAACCAAAAGCAACTACAATAATAATACAACAATAACTACAGTCATTGTAACCACAGTTGAACAATGTGTGGCGGCGATCAATGAAAATAAGTATTAACAAAAATGTATGTATGTAAAGGGCAATAAGAAACGAAAAAGATTCTTTTTGGATGGCAAGATCACGAAGAGCGGGCAATAAACGAGCGAAACACTTACACTCAAGTGTCACCCTCTGGCGACTCTTGTTGTTGGCAGCAACAACAACAAAAATAAACAACACCAAATCGAAGCACAGCTGGAAAAAGAAACAAGCGATAACCTCAGCAGGATCGATCCATATATACATATATATAAACTGAAGTGTGTGTGAACTGATGTGGGTGAAAGCAGATTGAGTGAGGCAACAGAGAACTTAATTTCAATGGAATATGTTGTGTACACACTTCGGATGCCATTATCCACTGTCAAAATAAACGAATGAGATTCTAAGAGAATATACAAAATAAATATATAAGTTTTTTATTGTAATATACAGCTGTGAACTTTAAAATAGCAGTGCTAGCGAAAGTACATTTTATGGCGAATCTTAGATAAGTGCTCTAATATGTATTTTAGTGGCAAAATGCAGTTTATTTGCTATAAATAGTTTAACTTAAATGTATTATATTAAAAGATACTTTTAGAAAATTTAAAAAATTTAAGAAATACCAAATGCAGTATATTTCCGCAGACTTTTTAATTTAAATGCATTGCAGATAAATTAACATCTTTGGTTATTCAATAATGCAGTTCATTTGCTTTAAATATTGTAACTTGAATGCATTGCAGATAAGTACACATTGTGAAATGCAACTATTTAATTCTACAAATTGTATATTGTAATTGTATCAAATACAAAATAATTTAACTTTAATGCATTCCATACAAATTTGAATACTTGCTTATTTCGGATAATTGCAACATTTTTAAGGCACAAGATTTTTAATTTGTATGTAGTTCTCAAAATGTAGTTGACTAGAATTAATTTTAACTTAAATGCATTGTAGATAACTGCAAATTGTAAAATGCAATTTTTAATTCCAAATATTTTAAACGAAATTTTTATATTTATTGTATAAAGCACTAATAAATCACTAAATATTTTAACTTAAATGCATTCCTTACAATTTTGGATACTCGCATATTTCGGATAGTTGCAACATGTTTTTAATTTTTATGTAATTCTCAAAATGCAGTTAATTTTAACTTAAATGCATTGCATATAAGTGCACATTTCAGATAATTGCATAGTTTTTAAGGCATCAGTTATTGAATTTGCACCATTATCGGCATTTCATTGCATTTAAAAATATCCACAGCAGTCACACATTTTATGACAGCTCAATTAATAATTCACTGATATTGTTATCACCAAACGATAGAAAATATCAGATAAGAATTTTAAATTTCATATGAAAGTAAATTAGCGAATGTTCAAAATCACTTTCTTTGCGTAACTCAATTAATTTGTGCATTAAATTTATATTTTATCAGTCTTCAACATTCACTTGAAACACATTTCATCTGTCACGTGTCCTTTCGCATTTCGCTTTCCACCACATTTCATTAATATTTTATTACTTTGCGTTTTCCATCAATCGCTTCATTTGCTTTGTGGCCCACACTGCTGATAGCAATCGATAGACAGACAGATAAATAAAGTGCAGCCCACGCACAACAACAACTACAGTAACAACAACTGCGACTGCTACACAGCAATAACAACTACACCGCCTGCTGTCATTGCACAGTTATGCACACATACACATGCACACGGCAAAGCACTTGCATAAGTGTGTGTGTGTGAGTGCGAGAGAGCCAACGAATACGAATATTATCGCAGTCGGCGGTCGGACAAACTCAAAGTTATTACGAAATCGCAATCGAAACATAACGGTAGATAGCAAAAGCAATATATGCTTGTAAAAGTGTGTGTAAGTATGAGAGAGTAGGCACAATGAAATTGAAACACAAATAGAGCAAAGCCAGCAAAACGCAACACTAAAATTTATTGAACGCATTCAGCAATCAACAGCTCCCATTGATAATACAAATGGAAATAAATTTAGAAATAACAACCGGTATGTTTTGCAAATTGCGCAACAATTCATATAAGATTTATCAAATTCACTTGGTTTCTGATTGGACCAAACAACAAAGGTAAACCGAAGTTTGCCAGCTGAATGCGTCCATTTAAGTTTACGATGCAGTGCAAAGCGCAGCGTCGACTGAGGCAGAAGCAGCGCGCTGCCCAAGCGAATATCAAGACAATGGAGTAAAGCACAAAACAAGCGAATAAGCGTAACTGGCAAACTGGGCAGCAGCAGTCAGAACAAAACTTGGCCGCAAAATAGAAAAGAAAAGCCAAAGAACCAAATGCCAGAGAAAAGAGTAGCAAGCAAAACTACACACAAACTCTCACACACACACACTCGGATATTCACATACACGCATGCACACAACACCAAGTAAATGAAGTTCTTTTTTCTGCAGTTGAAACGAAGAGAGCAAGCGAGCGAGCAGCAGCTACATTAAATTTCATTGCTCGTTGTTTCTCTCACTCTCAATAAATTCTTTTTTTAGCACTTGTTCGTTTTTCTTACCTTTTTTTGTAGTTTTGTTGATTTTTTAGCAGCAATTGGAAATGATTTTATCCCACAAAAAACACTAGTTGTTGTTTAATAACGTAGACAAAATAAAACGGCAGCGACGCATGCGCAACTTGCAAATGCAAATTCAAATTGGAATTTGTACCCCATACATGTGTAATCGCAAAATCAAATGCAAAGCAAACGCAAACGATGGTCTGCTTCTTCTTCTTATTCCTCCTCTTTGCGTTTTTTTCTGCTTCACACACGACGAGCGAGCAAATTTGTCGCCCTCACTCACACAGATACACGCACTGCATTCGCTGTCGGTTTTTCTGCACTTGTATGTGTGCGTACAAGTTGTTTGCCGCTCCTTTTGTTATTATTCCTGCGATTTTAGCACTTTAAACAAACTTGCAATTTGTTATTTGATTTGTTTAGATTGCTTCTTTTGCGGCACTTTGATTTTCTTCTTAATGCACATGCACTTCATCGACACTTATACAAACACACACTCTCACGTTTACGCGTACACGAACGAGAATGACTCCGACAAACACATACGAGTGCAAGTATAAAAACGGTTTGCAATTGCTGCGCTTCGTGTTTCATCAACGATTTTTAAAGAAATATAAATTATATTGCTGGCAAACACTTGACCAATTGTTGCTTTACACGCACAATAAAACATTTAACACTTTTATTTACTTTTTTTGGCACACGCGGCGGCCATTTGTTTGAAAATACAACAACACAGCGACGCGAGACGTCCGCACGCGACCAACCCGCTGAATGTTGTTTTTGTTTATGGTCAAATTAGGGATGTACTACCGCATAAAGTGTGACCGTAGGTAGCAATTCATAATATGATATTTTACTTACACAAATATACCAAAAATAGATCTTGTTATTAAACGTTATTTTTAAATATTTTAAAGAGTCGTTAATTCCGTAAGCTTAACATTTTTGAATTCTCTTGGTATATGTTTAAAACGCATAATAAACAAAATGGGAGTAAAAACAAAGAAAAACAAGAGCGACCGGATTATGTTTAGTATTTTATATTGTATAAAGGGCCACACCTCACAACCATATCAGCTTAATTTATTTCCTATAGTCTACACAAGCGAAAAGTTCTTGAATAAATGCATATATATTTAAAGCTCAAAGACAATTACTTTTAAATACAAGTAAAAAGCAATCTTCAGAAAACTGTTAATTTTCAAAGTGCAAATGCAAGCTGTTAAAATCCAATGTTGACCGTTAAAACCATTGACAATAACATAGCAACGCTACTAACGCAAAAATGAGCTGCTGTTAAATAGTAGCTTATCGATAATTGGTTGTTGCAATGACCAATCGTGACACTGAACTGTAACTTCTAACAAAAACAAGAAAGAATTTCTTGTAGCTGCTGCAATTTTTCCAGTTTTAATCGTTTACACTTGGAATTTCTGCACTCAGCATGTCGCGTCGCAGTCAAGACATTCCCATACGGCCACGATACGGATACACGGACGAAGCGGAAGGAGAAGAAGCCGCCACCAACCACAACAAGGTGCCACAACAAAGAAACAATTGTGGAACGCCCGCATCCTACTCGGAGATTCCCTTCCTGGCACAATACGCAGGTCCTGTGCCGGATCATGTGCTGCAGGATATTACCCCAACGGCGAAGAAAGTGCCACCACTGGGTAGCGGCAACGAGAGCTATGTGAATCTGGACTCGGGTGACGATGACAACGATGATGATGACGACGATGAGGACGAGGACGAGGAGCCGAGCAACAGCAACTCCAAGGACAGCTCCGGTGAGCTGAGCAAACCCTCAAATCGCCCAAAGTCACTGCAATCCAGTGAGTTAAACGTTGAATCCTCTAAAGCCTTTTTTTATCATTCTAATCCTCGCCAGCATTTCCCTATGAACTGGAGGGCGAAGGTGCCACCAGCAGCACGGGCGCTATGCATCACTTTGTGGCACACAATCTGGAGTCGAAGTTGCGTGCAGCCACCGACAATTCAAACTTGAACTCGGAGCACACAACGCCATCGACATCAACGGCGCCCATCTCGAGATTTCTGCAATCGCGTCACGTGCCCGAGGTGGATGGCAATGTATTAAGCGACATTGAGCTGGAAGCCCAATATCTGGCCACATCGGTGGATAATCTCGTAGAGAATCTGGGCAATCTGTTGCACTCGATCTCCTCCATTACCGCGGATAACGTTGAGGTGCACAAGAATTCGGTAAAGAAGCTAACGGATGCTCTCGATGCCAATATCAAGTGTCAGTATCAGTTGCTGGCCAAGACCGAGGAGATCACCAAGTCGATGAAACCCACCGAGCAGCTTAGTCAACGCATGTAAGTAGTGTTAAAAATCATTAAAAGTGCATTTAATTAATTGAATTCTTAATTTTAGACGGGAGATAAAACGGCTGGTGGACATGCTGGACAGCACAATGTAGGAGGAAGCCGGCAGCGGAGGCGAGGGTGGAGGAGTTGGCGTTGGAGGCGTGGACTTCTCTGCTGCACTTCATCAGCTGCAATTTGACTCGGCCATGGAATTCGAATTTGGAGGTTCGCCATGTGCTTTTCTTTAGTGCATTCCATTCCAATGTTTTGCTGCACACACTTCTAGTCATATTTTTATGTATATTCAATTCTTGTTAATTTATTAGACTTAATTAAATCAAATTACCTTAAACTATATCAGTGTTATTGAAATTTAAACTACGCGCTTCATATCGATTGTCGATAACAATAGAACGTACCATATCGATTGTTGTCTCTTCCGGCATATCGAGGTGTGTGCAGCAGTGTGACCCTCACCTTATTTATTAATGTTTTTAACGTATATCTAATTACTTTAAAGAGTATATTGGCTTCGTAAGAGTTTTTAACAACATTTTTAAACTTTTTTTTTATTATTGAAATATAAAAATAAATTGATACGAGTTTTCTGTTGCTGTTTTTGAATTTTGTCTATCAAGTCTGTTTGCCTATTTGGTATATTTTTGGTATACTTTGGCAACCTTAAATAGCATGTTTTGAAAATACCGTTTGCGGTCACCCTACACACTCGCCAACAGTCTACTAAAAACGCTCGAACAACGCGGACGGAAAGTCGCTCGTTCTTCCCGGGCTCGTGTAAAAAGAAAAAAAAGTGAGAAAAATTTTTGATTGTGATTCATGCGTGCGTGTGTGCGTGCGTATACGTGAGCGTGAGTGAAACAGAGCGAGCGAGCGAAACATGGCGAGTGTTTTAATAACGCAAATTCAATTACACTTTCTATAATTCAAATTCTGTTTCCCATTTGTTGTAATGCGGCCAAGAAGTGTTTACGCGCAGTGTGAATGCTTTTATACCCTTTAATTTCCTCTCGCATCCCTCGAAACAACATCATCAAAATAAATGAAAAGTAAGCACAAATACACTTGCATATATGCCATAATAAAACCTATGCATGTATATTGAGTAACTGTGCATGTGTGTGCGTGTATGAGCGCGCGTGTGCCAATGTGTGTGTGTGTTTGAGTGCGATTTCGTTGTGGTTGTTGTTGCTGTTGCTGCTACTGCGCTCTATTCAAGTGGCAACAACATAAAGAAGAAGCAGCAAACTCGAGAGAAACTCAAAATGAATTGAAAACGATGAACTCAAAGTAGCGCACGTAGCTACGTGTGTGCGAGTGAGAGAGTGCGAGTGCGAGAGCATGTAAACGAGCAAATTTTTACACGTTTTCAATTGCATATTTAACTTGCTTTTTGGCAATAAGTTTAATTGTTCATGTCCAAGGGTGTGTGTGTGTGTGCATAAGTGTGCGTGTGTGAAATATGTATGTGTATGTGCCAGCTGCAGTTTTGCTGGTAATTACATTACACACAAAACACCCCGCTTTTACCCTCGCGTGTACACAATTCAATTTTCACTCGGTTTCTGTTTTCTAATTTGCCTCTTTTTGTATTTTGATTATATTTTTGTCAAACCTTTGCTGGGGGCTTCCTTCCATATGCTGGCAAATGCGGGCTTCTTCCTTTTGCCTCCTCATTTCTCGTGTTTTGTGGTGACATTTCTCAGTCTTCCTTCTCGCTTCCTCCCACCACTTTTCTGTGGTCGCCATTCTAATGAAATTCCAGACAACATTCATTCACATTTATGATGGCTGTCGTCGTCTTGTTGTTGTTCTCGTCGTTTCGCTGTTGTTCTCTCGCAAGACGTGCGCGTGTATGTGTGTGTGTGTGTGTGTGTGAGTGTGTTTGTAGGATCCTTCCTGCTGAGCTCGCTGCTGCCGTCATCAACAATATTATCAAAGAAATGCCGACAGCGTCGCCGGTGCGCGACGTCGACTGCACAATAGCGAGAGAGAGAGAGAGCACAACTGAGTGAGAGAGCGAACACACTCAAGAGAGAGCGCGCGCTCTTGTTGTTGGGTCATTCATGCAAAGGATACTGAAAACAATTTGCTGTTGGTGGCGCTGACGTCGACGTCGACAGCGCTGTCGCTGCCTTAAGGGGTTTTTACACAATTTGATGTAAAAGAAGATTTATTTAAATTGTTGCACAACTTTAATGTATTCGACATGTTGTGGCTTCTTCTCCCTCTTCTTATGTTGCTTCTGCTTCTTCTTCGTCTTCTTGCTGCTAATAAGCATAGGAAGCACTACATGACTCTGCCCCCTCCCAACACACCCCTCACTTGTCAATTAGTCGTCAAAAAAGGGGACAACACGAAGTTGACAGCGACGCCTGCTTCACATGTCTAGAGCAGAGTGGGAGGAAGACGTGGGAGGGAGGAGAACGGTTAACTCAAAGTGAATTTCAAGGAACCGCAAGCTGGCAACCGACAGTCGACAGCTGTTAGAAACTGGCCAATGAGATTACAACTTGGCTTCCAGCAATATGGTAGAGGAGGAGGGAGGGGGAGGAGGGGGCGTTTATTGGCCCACTAATTGAGAAGCAGGCTGGTGTTGACAACGCTTCTAACTGGTTCAAAGTGGTTACAACTTTGTCTTAGGCTCGCGTAGATCAGATAAGATTTCAACTTGATTAGGCTTAAACTAGAGACGTGGCCAAGACTTGGCTGCCAATTGGTTTAGCTGACATTCCCGCAGGGCAACATAATATAGTTAGTTGTCTTTAAACTTGTCAATCCTACAGCAAATTTACTAAAGTGTAGTTCTTAAATGAAATAGCTACAGATAATATAGAAATAATTTTGGATTTTCTTGTAGCATAATTTCTCCATCTTATTTATAGTAAAGATTACATTGATATTATTTGAAATAAATCTGTATTAATTTACTTTATATATATTTCTGTTTATAGTCATGCTGAAAGATTAAAACTTAATTTCTTAGTATTATCTAAAATATATATAAATGCCATATTGATGCGTATGGTGTTTAAAACTATTCTATAGTAAATTTACATTAAAACCAGTTACATTATCGAAAACTAATAGAGATATAATATTTTATATCATACTCAAAGTAGTTTGGTGAATATAATATATTAGATAGCAGCAGCTATATGTATCCGTATCTTTTTTAAGATGTGCTGCGAGTATTATACAAATAACAAAGTTGTCCAGAAATATTTGTGCTTCTCGAAGTTCATTGCTTAGTAATCTAAAATAGTTTCTTTGCACCTCAGATACTTTCAATCTAAGTTTCCTATGAAATAGCAATCGTATCTGTATACCAAATCTTTTTTCTAAAATCAATCTGTATCTTTCAGTCACTATTTTTATACAATTATAGCTGACTAATATTGCTTTGGTACCACAAAGTGCGCAATATAATGTGCAACCAATCTTTATCGCTATATATGATATCATAAAGATATCATTTTATTATGACAGTCTTCGTTCTGCGATTGTGGTTGATGTAGTATAATATTAATCATTGCTGGAATGCCCCGATATAGTATAGAATTTATACTATATCTGTATTATACATTCTTATTCCAATCAGCATAAACTTTTTATAGTATCCAATAACAAGTTTCGCTTGAAATGTGTTTTTCTTGTTATTAAAGAGAACCCCCCAAAAAAAAATTCCAACTGTAATGTGTATAATTTACCCTTCGCTTATCGCAAATAGAATCTTTATTATAATGGCGAAACCCCTAAGGTAAAGCTTTTTTTTATAACAAGTCTATTTTTAGATATTTTTCGCTTTAATATTGTTTTTTTCTCCCTATTTTTCGATTAACATCTCAAGTGGAGAATTTCGAGAAATGTAATAAATATAGTGTTTTGTGAGTTTTTGTTTTTTTCTTTTCTTTTTGTGCTGGCATTTCTATTAGCACGATAAGCTTTAACCGCATATTAAAAAACGATTGCAGAGGTCCTTCAGCACACACACACACTCATACATATGGCTGCATATGTTGGCCATATGCTTGGCCCACAGTCGCCTCGCTGTTTTCTAGCCCGGCTCAAACCCTCGAAACGTCTTTTGAAAACTGTAACTGTGCCATTTCGTGAGCTAAAAATACGAATGCAAGTGTGCGTGGAAGTGTGTGTATGTGTATGTGTGTGTGTGTGTGTGTGTGTGTTAGTCAGCATTCTATCTTTGTGTGCGTGTCAAATTAAGTCTGCCCACAAAACGCAAGTTGCGTCGGACTCTCGACCTACCCTCACTTTCTGTGTGCCACCCGCCTCCCCGCAAAACATTCCCCCTCTCCCTCCTTTGCCCCTCCCCTCTTTAGGCTAAACTTTCGCGTTGATTGTGCAAAAGAAACTATTTCTGACGCGCTCGTAATCCACTCGCCGAACTGCGAAACTACGCAAATCCTTACGTGTCTGTTGAAATAAGCAGGCAACCCTCTCACCCCTCCCCTCTTCACCCTTTTCACCCCTGAAATTGCCCAAGGTGGCTCGCGCCCACGTCAGCAAAAAAACAAAAAAAAAGCGACGATGATTTCGCGAGTCCCCCGGGCAGAGCCTGTGAAAGAGCGACAAAGAGGAAGGAAGAGAAGAAGACAGAGAGAGAGTAAAAGAGAGTGCGAGAGTCGGTTGCTTGCGCAGGCGCCAAAGCCAACGGCAACGGCGAAAGCCAGCCTTTCATGTGGCAGCTGCTGCAGCATTTTGGTGGCAGCAGCGTGGCAGAGTCTCAGCAGACGGCGTCGCTAACGGACGTTGCAACGCGGCAAGTTGGCAGCAGAGGTCCAATCAAAAACATATTAATAACAGTTGGCAGCGGGATCAAGGCTCGCAGCTGGCACTAAAAAAAAATAAGGTGTAAAAAGCAACAGCAACAAAAAAAAAAAAAAACTAACTAATAAAAGCCATAAATTAAAGCAACAGCTTTTGTTTGTCAACATTTACAATACTCGTGTGTGTTTGTGTGTGCGTGTGTGTATCGAAAGCTGACTGGAAAATAAATAAAATATATATATACGTATATACTTGTATTCACAGTGTCGCAATTTCGCAAACAAATCCAATTTATTTATGTGCTCCGCCTGCGTATTTGTTATTGTTGTTTTGCGACTCGCCCAGCGGCGGCAGCAGCAGCGCAATAACAAAAACAAAAACACTGCAAACGCAAAAAGCAAAGACAAAATGAAAGAAAAAAGAAAGAAAGACAGAAAAAAAAACTCGTTTCGACGTCGCAGTCGACATCCCGAAGCTTCGCTCTCACACACACACGCTGCTTCTTGCTTTCTGCTTTGTTGACGTCTGCGCCGGTCGATGTGGCTGACGCTGACGTTGGCGCTGCTGCTGACTGCGGCGGTTGCCCATGTGTCCATATGGCTGTGTGTGTGCGTGCGTGTGTTTGTTTGTTATGTTTGCCTTCCCTTGGCGCTCTCTCCTGAGTGTGAGTGAGTGTGGGTAACAAACAGCAGCTGCCACTCCACATGCCGTCGCTCGCTCTCTCTTCCCAGCAGCAACGTTGACGTCGCCGTCGACAGCATCTTTGCAACTTTTTCTCGCTTTTATTACCGTGCCCAAGTATTGGTGTGTTTGTGTGAGAACCGGCTTTTTGTTTGCTTTAATTTTTGTTTTCTCGCCGCACATATTCATTATATGGCATGTGTATGTGTGTGCGTGTGTGTTTGTATTCCTCTGCCACCCGCCCCCTTTGGCTCAATTGCTGTCATTTGCCCAACCCAACAAGTTGTTAATTTTGTTTTTAACTCTCACACACAGGCACGCACGCACACTTGCACATTAAAGTTGCCAATTGGCCAAAATGATTTTTTTCGGTTGCGCTCTCGGAAAGTGCTTTTTTAAAGTTCAGTTCAAAAGAACTTTTTTTTGCCGTCGTTCCGCTCAGCAGCAAAAACATGAAATGCGTAGAAAAAGTTTTCTGCGTAGCATACGCATGTATGTATGTATGTAAGAATTCCCCTGTCTGTGTGCGTGTGTCTGGGTGCGTTTGTGTTGGTGCGTAATCTACAAATTTGTTATTGCTATTATGTTTCGTTGTTTTGCTTTTGGCACTGCCATTTGGCCGTTGTTCTGCTTCTTCTTGCCTTCTGCCTTTATAGTTTTTGCGTAGTTTTATATTTCGACCGTCACACACACACACGCACAGACACCCAAAAAAAAAAACCGCCCCAAAAGATATAAAAACAAAAACCCCAAATTGGCCGCTTGGCTGCTTTGCATCGTCTGGCAGCAAATATTTTGTTGTTGTTGTTATTGTTATTGTTATTCTTGTTGTTTGCACAAAAGATTTCTGAATGGAAATTTTCGACAAAAATATATGAAAAAAGAAACTTGATAAAAAAAAAACAACATTTAATTAGAACCGAAAATAGTGCCGTAACCTGAAATTAATTGAGTTTCCGCTCGGGGCGCACACAACAAACTAAACTGAACCCATAACAAACATCAACAAATTGCCCCCAATTCTGAGGGTAATAACGTTAGAAACTCACAACATTTCCAATGGTCAACGATAGTTTTGTTAATCAATTTATTATATTAGCAGCCTCGATGTGTGTGTCACGCTTTCCCTAGAGCCCAAAAGGCTGTTCTTATTTAATTGACCCGTATTCTTTGTGTTCTTATTCGCAAACGTTTTCGGAGAGAATAATTAGTTTTTAACTAAAAGTTTGAAACATAATACTATAATATTATAATTAATAGTAAATTAGTAAAGTACAGTAGCGAAAATGTTTTCGACTATTTGCTTTTAAAATGGTAACTATACTTTAGACCATTTCGTAAACGTTTTACAGGCTGCAATTTAAAATATTTAAAATATCCCTCTCAACCGTTTGTCCTTACTCTTTTCCCTATGAATTATGTCTATTCCATTCTTTATTCTTCTCTTCATGCCATATTCGTGAACGTTTCACTGGCAGCATATAATATCCCCTCTCATTTTCCAATTGGTTTATCAACGTAATCGATTTTCTAGCTTTATATAAACAACTTTTAATTAAGCTTATTGTTTTACCAATTGTTCAACATTGTGCTAATCGTTATCTTTTCTTCTTCTTGCAGATTCTCTTTTTAATTTGACATAAATTGTAAATGTCTTTAAAAATATCTGTAAATAAATAATCAATCAATAACAATCGTAAAGGCGCAGACCAAAGTCAACACATTTTGGTCACGTTGGAAATTGCAAACGTAATTCTTTTTTTTTTTGTACAGTAAATTAAATTGTAAGAAGGCAAAATTCTGATGAATATTGAGCCAAGGCAAAAGCAACAATAGAAGCAAACAAGCAAGTAGTAGCAAACAAGGCGACAACCGAATCTAATCAAATCCAATTAGAAGCGAATTTTAAATTCAACAAAAGCAGCTGAAAAAAAATAAAAGAAAAAACAACAAACTACATAAAACTGGCAAAAATACAAGAAAACACAACCGAATCGAGGTTGCAACAAATTGCTAACGAAACGAGGCGAACCCAATACACTACAACACAATATAGAGAGCTATAGATAGAAGAAAGAAGAAGATATAGAGCAAGAGGGCAACAGAGGATCAGTTCAGATTAATTCGGATGCGCCAATGAAAACGTCGCATCATTCACACGCGTCCGATTTCGTCGTCGACTACGCCGTCGTTGCCGGTTCCGGTTCCGGTGCAAGATCATCAGGTTCAGTTGCCACTGCTGCTGCCACCGCTCACCTGCAGCCTGCAGGACACTTTTATAGCCAGAGTCAGCGATCGAACGCCTTTGCAGCTGCTCTCGATGCGGATGTGGATGTAAAGCCAGCGCTTAAACAGGTCAGCATTGGCATCAGTTGCGATCTCAAGCCGATTGTTTATCTGGACTCGGAGACACGACAACCGCGTCAACGCAGTGTGATCATCAAGCAGGACCAACAACATCAACTACAACAACAGCATCATCAACAACAACATCGTCAGCAACAACAATCGTTGACCAAGTCTGGAGCAGCGGCCAACAGCAAGCGAAAGCGCGAAACAGGTGAGTTAAGATCCAAGATCATATTTTGCTCGACTGGGAGATTCTGAAATTATACCACATAAATTATACCATAAACATACTAAATATACCGAAAGCAGTGTTTGGTATATTGATATAGTTTGCTCGACTGTGAGAAACTCGCTATTTAATATACCACAAAATACTGTAATGTACCAAAAGCTATAATTTGTATATTGATACAGTACTACATTAAAACAAGTAAGAAAGCTACAGTCAAGTTTGCTCGGCTCTGAGATACCCATTTTCATTTTCTATATAAAAATACACCAAAAGCTTTATTTGGTATATTGCTATAGTTTGTTCGACTGTGAGATACCAGCTATCCATTTTCAATTTAAACGTATACCAAAGTACTATACCATAAAAATACTAAAATTTACCTAAATCTTTTTGGTATATTGATGTAGTACTATTTTCAAAATATACCATAGAGTACAGCATATACCAGATTGTTAGTCAAAGCTGTTAAGATCAGATATGGCTATATCGTCTCTACACTTAACGCTGATCAAGAATATATTCTTTCTGTGGTCGGAGATTTCCTGTATACACAAAGTTATAATACCCTTCTACCCAATGAGTAGCGGGTATAATAATAATATATTTATAGTACAATTCCATTGAATTCCTTATCGCAAACATTAAATTCTGTGTACTGCAAATAATTATAATTAATTGCCGAAATATTTATTTTGGTTTTACCAATGCTAAAAAAAATTAAACAGAATTTCAATTTCAAACAAGTTCTCTGTCATTGAATGCGTAGATTGAATTTGCTGATGCATTCTTGATTGGCTATTTCATCAGCTGGACATTATCTATATGAATGAGCAAAAGTCATGGGCTGTCTATAAAGCGGATTGCATTTAATCTATAATTTCAAATAGGGGCGAACTTTTCTAGCTTGCAGCTGTCCCATGACATAATAAATTTATAAAGATATGCCTCATTTATGAAGATATAAAAAAATGCATTTCGATATCATAATTGTAATGCAAGCTTTTCAATAACAACTGAAAGGGCAGTAAATGACTAATTGAAGAAAACTGATACGGTTTGTCTTTAAAAGAAATCGTTTCTTAGATTATTTTATAATCTAAACACATACTTAAAATGCGAAGCAAAAGCTATATCCAATATATAAAGCCATTTATTGAGTTGTGAAATACCATTTTCAGTCTCTTAAAGTTTTTTTTACACTTTCTGTACAATTTTTTTTCAATTACATTCTGTTCTTGTTAACTTACGCTTTTTGCACAAAAAATTATTTAATTTCAAATCCTACATTATTTAAAGATTTGTACATTTTCAAGTTATTCCTATTAATTAAGTTCTGAATGATTATTCTTGACTAACTTTCTGTCTTTTAAAGTTTTCTACACTTTTTGTGAAATAAAATATTCATACTTTATCAATTTCTTTATATCTCACACATATACGGAATTGTTATTAAAGCAATATCTTCAAGTGCATAAAATATGCCGCATTTCTCTATACGCCGAAATTGTGTTAATAGATCTGCCTTGGGAATGGGACCTATCATAGAATGATATATGGCAGACGACAATCGCAGATGTTTATTTCGCTTTGACATTCGCACATATTAGGCTGTTTATTTTTGGGGGCTGCCAACTCGATGAGTGTGGCAAGTCATTATCGTTATCGTTTTATCGAACAGACAAACACAGCGCCTGGAGACACAAATGTGTATTATGATTATTTGCTTCTATATACAGCTACAGCTAGAGATACAGATACAAATACATATGTATAACTTATTGTTGTTACCATGTGCATTGCTCGCTTCTCTTCACATTTTTGTCGCTTATCGCGCTCCCTCTTTCTTTCTCTCTCTTTATGTGTATGAATGTCGACTCTATTGATAATCAAACAATAAAACGCGACGCAGAGAAACCATGCGAAATTGTTGTTGTTGTTGTCTATGGGCTTCAATTGAATACGTCAAGAATGACCCAAAGCTAACGAAAATGTTTTACTCTCTGGGAGCAGCGCGTGTGAAACCCCAGACGCTTATCTTTGTGTCCTCCACTCTTTTATTTTTATTTTCATTTTGTTGTTTTTTTTTTCTTACCCATTTCCTTCTATTCGTTCGCGTTGTTTGTCTCTGATTACTTTTTCAAGTTTAAGCATGTCTGTTCTTGCCTTTTAAGTCAGCTTGTTGATGTTTTTATTGCCCCTTTTATATACAATTTTTTTTTTTGCTTTTCTTATTATTTTGTTTTTGGCTATCAGTTGATATGCTGTTCCTTTTTCTTCTACATCTTTGTTGTGTGAGCGTCTTTTGTTGATTATTTGTTTTGTTGTTTTCGCTTTTTTTCTTTTTAATTCTATTTTATTTTCTTACTAGTATTACAAGTATTGTTTGACACCGCAATTCACTACAAGGGTCCATTTCCGTTTCAGTTCCTAGCGACGCTCTCAAAAATTCAATTACAATTGCACACATATCGCTTGTGTTATCCAGAAGTGGTTCTTAATAAGAAGATTACTTTGTTTTGTATAGGAATTTGATGGAAACAAATAATATATCCCTTTTTTTCCTAAATTTATGTGAGGAATATTTGCATATAAAAGCAAAGAACATTACTATATAAAATATATCATATTATTATTATAGTATATATAGTTATAGTTATATAGTATATTATAGTATGAATAAACTATACCTATTTTTATTTCATAAACATCTATATTGTGTGTGCACTTCAGTTCAGTTCTCAATGGCAATTTTTTTTCAATTATCATTTTAAATTCGCACATTCCAAGCGCATTAATTCTTATCTAAATCCTATGCTTTATAAAATAGTTATTTTATTATCTTCAATCGATAGTAGAAATGTGGTAATAATCTTAACTTTAAAGAACTATCGTATCGTTTGAGGAAATAACTGTATAGACTATCTAAAACTACCGATTGCTAGGTTTAGTTCTCAGATACGAGATACAAATATAGCGTTACGTCTTTCAAATTTATTTTGTATACCGTTTTTTTCTTGCGTTTTATTAAGACTAAAAAGTTCTATTGAATAAAGTCCGTTATTATTCAAATAGAATGTTTCTAGAAGTTACAAATGGAACCCTTTCCATCAGCTGTCTGGTTTTAGCAACTTGAGAACATTCAGACACATTCAGTTATGTTTCTTTTTGGTACTCATGTTCGGTTCTTGTTGGCGTTCCAATGTCTGTTTGTCTTCGTCGTTATTTCGGGCAATTACCACCCCAATTGTCTCCTCGTTTTTGTTGTTGTAGTTTGTTTTTTTTCGCTCTTCATACTTCATTCTTTTCCATTTTATTTTCGTTTTCATTTTATTTATATTTGCTTTACGCTTATTGCGACTTTAAAATTGTTGTTTGTATTTCGCGTTGCCTTCGCTGCTTGTAGTTGTTATTCTCATTCTCATTCTCACTCAGTGTTGTTCTTGTTGTTGCTTTTGCGTTTGCTGTTATTGTCGTCATTGGCGGCGTCGTCGCTGGAATATTTTTATTTATTTATGGTTTTTTTTGCTTTACTTTTTGGTTTTTGTGCTTGTGCCTTTTCTTTTTGCGTTTGCCTGTTTTGCTGGCGTTCGTTTATCGTGATAATACGTTTAAATACTTTTGGAGCTGTTTTCGCATTTGAGTGTGTGCGGGTTCTGCATAAAAATAAACTGTTGTTTTTTGTTATTTGGAAATGTTTTTCCACCCAAAAACGATAAGAGAAACCGCAAATTGTGTCAGTTCCTTTCGCCACCACTATTTAGTAATCGTACTTACCACCCATATATACTATATGTCTGTGCTATATACACCCTGTTACCACCCTAAAAAATATAAAAAAATAATCAACACCCCATTCCCAGAGCAGGCTGGCAGTTAGTCATTCCCAAATGCCTTGCGTGTTAATTAATCTGTTTCTGTTTTTTCCATTTTTACCCTCTTGTGGTTTTTTTATGGTTGCGGATTTTCCCAGCAATCATTCATAACTCGTTTAATCTGCGCCAACAACTGATCGTTAATCTTAATACTTTTCTAATCTCTTAAACTATGCAAAAGAAATAAACTACGGATTGAAGTCAGAACGCAGAGAGAGAGAAACTCTGTGATAACAAATAATGTAAATACTTTGCTTATAAAGAGTATGATAACTTTGTTGTAATGCAAGTTGCAAGCAGTTTATTTATATAACAGATCGAGTACACCCGATTGTCGCTTTTGTTAGTTGTTGTGTTCCTCGTCGGCGATAACAAGTCTTCTAGAAAGTTACAATCTCATCATTTCTTGCTTACCGTTCTGCAGTCTACACAATTCTTGACTTCCCGTTTTTTTCTGTTTTTTTTTTTTTCTTTTTTCTTCTCTGCTTTTGCAGTCTGGAACTGCGACTTTCTCCCATAAATCTTTGTCCAAACAAATTGCTAAGAAATCACACAATTTGTGATCTCTGGCTTTGCCCTAGCTCAGCAAGCTTTTCCTCTGCGATTTTTCTTCTTCTTTTTTGAGTGGGTGAAAGGAGTTAGACAGCACTGACTCTCTTTGTAGGCGTTGTTACCATTTTCTTGTATACACTTTGCTGTATAACTGTGCCTGTCTGCCATTTTGTTTTTTAAGTTTTTACAAGATTCTTGCGCTCTTTGGCTTCCTGTGCTGTGCCAAAGTCAAACTCAAAGACATTCCCTCCTTTACTTCCCTCCACACGCATGAAGAAGCTTTGACAGACAGAGAGTGTGGGGGAAGGGGGGAAAAGCTCTCATATGCCAATCAAAGCTGTGTGACGCTTTGGGCTGTCAGCAAAGTTCGAATTTTGTTATTTTTGTTGCTGTTCATATTCGTCGGGTGTGTGTGTGTGTGAGTGTGTGTAAGAGAACTTGTAAATTCAACGAAAAGTAAATGAAATATTCATGCAAGACATCACGTAGCTTTAATATAGACACGACTACAAAATTCCATGACATCCAATCGAAGAGCCATATGGAAATTTTTTTGTTATTTTGTTGTAAACAAATGGGTGTAAAAGAGTTAACGACCGACCCGATTGTTGCATGTGTGACATTTAGGCCTAAAGGGCGAGTTAATTGGTAACAAATGAAATGCAACAACGGGTGAAATTCCTCACACTTGTATGTAAATCAAATGGAATTGCATTGATTGACACTCTAAATGACTTTTGTGGACTTTTATTTGGCAATCGCTAAGCGTTCATTACAAACTTGGCCATAAACGCAATTTTCTTAGTCATATTCAAAGTGCTGCGAACCTTGCGACACACACACTTACACAGAGACACTAACACCGAGACCTCGACAAACAGTTGAACTGAAGCGAAGTCGGGCTAAACCTAGAGCCGGAGACGGAGCCGGAGCTAAGTTGCTTTTGGCTTAGCACAGCTCAAAGCTAAGCTCCACTAAGGTTAAGGGAAGGCCACTTCAAGTGGGCGAGTGCGAAAGGTACAAACAAACATACAAACAAACATGAACGACTATGCAAATGTTGCTAAACATGCTGTTGTTGTGTTGCGCGTATCTATGAGATACAACAGCTGCCTGCCTGCCCGCCTGTCGCAATTCAGATACAGATACAGATACAGATACACATTTATGCACATGCGAGTACAAGTGTGTACAAAATTTCAATAAGCCAGCCAGCTCCTCGACGTGTGCGACAGAGACAGAACTTAATGTCATGTCACAGAAAGAAAAAAAAAAAACAGTAAATATGCAGTTGAAGCGAGTCTGTGCAATATGTGGGTGTGTTTGTGACGCACAATATATGTATGCATATAAGAAAGTCGTATCAAAACAGCTATATATTATTTTTCGATATTTTAAATCAAAAGTATATTTACTGAAATTTCTAAATCCTAAATTTCGACTTTTTAAATTCAAGAATATGTGAGACAACTGTAAATTATAGAGTACCTATTAACTTATCAAGTTATGAGTAATAAGAAATTCATATAATGAAAGCTATATAATTTTTCGACTTAAATCTAAATATTTACCCGAATTCAAATGTTCAAGAGATCAAAATATAAATTAAAATTCATGAATATGTGAGACAACTGTAAATTACTAAGAACTTTAAAAAGATAATAATATAATGAAAACTATATCATTTTTTTTTTAAAGATATGAAATTATTATTGAAGTTTCGACTTTTAAAATTCATGAATATGTAGAACAAAAAAAAAATTACAAAGTTGTTCAGAACTTATCATCTTATAAACTATAAGAAAATCATGAATTGAAAGCTATATCACTTTTTAATTTAAATTGAAATTGTATTTGCATCAATTTAAATTAAACGGATTGAAAATATAAATTAAAATTCATGAATGTGGGAGACAACTGTAAATTACAGAGTATTAAATAACCTATCAACATATAAACCATAGAAAAAGAATATAATGAAAGCTGTATCATTTTTTAATTTAATTATCTGAAATGTTGAAGAGACCAAAAAATAAGAATTATATTTAAACATTTTTAAATTAATAAAGACAAGTTTTTTAATAAATTAGCAAACTTGCGTACTTTCAATTTCAAATTAATTGAAATAGAAACAGCTTTGTCTAATGAATATCAACATTATAAATAAACATTTCGAGGGTATTTAGTAGTACAGGTTCTCTTTATGCTTATATATTATATATATCTGGTTATGCGAGTGTTTTTGTTTTTTTTGCATTTTTTTGTGCCGAAATCCAATTGAATGATGTGCTTGTCGACCTCACTGTCAGTTTCACTTTTATTTGGGCCTAGAAATGTCTGGTTTCCCACATATGTTTATAGACTATATTGCACGTAGATGATTGATAGATATTTCTAGAGCATAAACATTATGTAAATGACAACCAATGAGATGAAATATCTATAAAAACCGAAAACATTTCACAATCATATTAATTAATAAATAGTTAATCTAAAATAGTCATTTATAACTTTAAGCTCTTATAAATAATGTGAATGTATTATGAATATTCAGTATTTATCATATTTATGATTTATAGTCTATTAATCATCTATTTAATTAGTCTTGAATGCAATTGCAAATCTAATTAATGCTCTTCTCTTCTTTTCCAGGTAAGCAAATCTGAACTTTAACTTGGAATATTTGAATACTAAGTGAGTTGACTTGACGTTTTTTTTTACTGTATGAATGATATATGAATATGAGTATTTTCTCATACAATTGTGAATCTATTGTAGTGTTATTAATGGTAGAACCTCTCAGTTCATGGTTGATTACTTTCAAAAAAGTCGCCGTCGCCTTTGCCGTTGCATTCCCCTCGCTTTGCCCGCTCTCTTCTCATTGATCTTTTTCGGTCGGTTTTGAAAGATCGCTGGACCAGTTTTCGTGTTTTGAGTGTTTTGAGAACTCGTTTTCAGTTGTTGCTGTTGTTATTTTTTTGGGTGCACACTTGCACAACGATCGCAATTTACCTGTACATACAAAATATTGTTGCTGTGAGTTTGCTTTTATTTGGGAGCTTTTAATTGAGCCGGCCTCCAACAACTGCAACTCGCAACTTCAACTCCATTAACGACCCTCGGGCGGCGGCGTTGAATGGAGGTCAAGTCACAAAAAAAAAACGAAAAAAAACGCACCAAGAAGAGAAAATTTTGCCAGCTCTGATCTCTTGGTGTCTCCCTCTCTCGCTCTCGCTCGCGCGCAGCAAGCCTTGAGGTTGTTATTACGGCTGCTGCTGTTTTTGTTGTTAATGGCAGCGACGTCGTCGTCGACGTTGACGCTGACGTTGACGTTTGCGTCACTTGCTTTATTATCGTTCTTGCTGCTGCAGCACGTACATAGCTGTAAGTGTGTGCGTGTGTAAGTGATTGAGACTTGAGTGTGTGTGTGCTTTTGAGTGACAATGCAGGGCAAAAGCTAGCTGCTTTGTGAGTCGCTCAACGTTCCACACACACACACACACACACACATACAAAGCACTCACACAGCAGCTAGTTGCCCCAACGTGCGGCCATCTATGGAAATTGAATCTAAATTGGGTTAACAAGTGTTAATGGACAATTCCCAAGCCCAGCCAGTAAAATGCAGCGAACAAAAGCAAAGTACAGTAAACATGTTTACTGTGTGCAGGTATGTGTTATGGAATAGAATGGGAATGGAACACGCTCGAAAAATGTGAATGCATTATGAACAGTGCTAGAAATTTCTGAAAATTTCCTTTTGCCTGCCATTCAGCATGGATGAACTGTAATGAAATCATGCTGTGGCGCCACCTGGCGACCTGTTTGCAATAGATTACGCAAAATCTGCAAAAAGCAAAACAAAGAGGGAACAAAAAAAGGTGCAAAATAGCAAAACAAAACACTTACAAAGTAGATTCAAATTAAATAATATCAAAGCTGCTTAAGTTGAAGCGAGAAGCGAGTGGGGGAGGGGAAATCTTTTGTGAAAATGAAAATGCTGTGCAGCGAAATGTGCGATAAAAAGCTAGACGAAAACAGAGAAGAGGAGAGCAAAGGCGGGCGGGACACACGAAATGAACAAAAATAGAATTACCAAGTTGCACAACAGAGCCAAGGGATGGGAGTGTGGGGTGGCAGTGGGGGTAATTGTCAGTGCGGCTCCGTCACAACACATTAAACGCAATTATAGAAAGTCAATTGAGAAACAACAACGACTGCGACAGCGACGGCGACACGAACAGCAATGAGAAAATTGCGCGGGCGTTGAAAGGCAAAAGCCGCTTGGGGGCCGCGTCGCGTCGCAGTCGCGTCACGTTGATGTCGACAACTGACAGTTAACTCTGTTGGAGTGAGTGGGGCGGTAAGCTCTCCATCCATCCATCCCTTTCACGCTCGCATCTTATTTGCGTGCACGTCTCAATCCACACTACAAACTAATCCTTTTGCCATTAGGCAGCCTCTTAAGAGAGCGACGGAGACAGATAGCGAGAGAGCTGAGCTTACGATTGCTTTTGCATTTGCTTTTGCTCTTTGTTTTGCCTTTGGCAGGCTTAGTGTGCGCTGAGGCGCTTTCGGCTTAGCAATTGAAAGCTCACAACTGTCAATTCTCCCTCTCCGCCCGCCTATCTCACTCTCTCTCTCTCTGTCGCACTGTTTAGCATAGTTGTAAATACCAACGCCTCGTGCTGGGCTTGCAATTATTTTCTTATTGGACTGTTCGCTGCTTTTATTTGTTTGCACTTCGCTTTCTACAGGTGTGCGCTAGCTTGCTGCCTCAGTCGACGTCGCTGCAGCGATGACTAATGGCAAAAACCATGATGTTGTTGTTTGTTGTTGCTGTGACTATAATTAGTTTTCTGTTTTGCAGTAGCAAAACAAGTTTTTGCTTTTGGTTTTTTTGCTGACGTTTCTCAAACCTTTGTTGTCATGCTTCTTCTTCTTCGACTTCTTCACGTTGTTGTTGTTGATCAAATTTCGATTTCAATATCAAATGTTTTGGTCACATTTCTATGTGTGTTTTTTAGCCAACTTTATTTGCACAAGTTCTTTGCTTATTTTTAAGGTTTTCTTTTGTTGTGTTCTTTATTATTTTGTTGAATTTATGGAAACTATAAAAATGCGGATATTTATTTATATTCATATGACAAGCGATCTTTTTGCATGCATATTTATATCAGCTGAAGGTTAGATCGTCTAATATAAAAGTTGCTTAATGGAATTTCCGAGTTCTTCTTAATCGTTTCAATGTTTTTCATAAAGTCACATTTGTTTTTGCACACACAAGACATGTTTATATTCCCATTTCGATGGTATTTTTATTTCGTATTTTCATATGTGCGTCTCTTTCTTGATTTATGCATTTAACGCCCAAGTTTTTCAACATTAAATTGAGCATTACAAAATATTTGTCTCTAATTTATGTGTTATAAATACCCTGCAAATTATGAGGAAGAATATTATATATAAAGCTATGGGAAATATAATAAGTAGGATAAAGATATACCGGGATGGAGATACCTTTAGATAAAGATGCATTCGAGATGTAAGTTTCTTAACATTATATTGTAAAACCTCATAAGGGACCTCCTCAATATGAAAAATGGTTGTAAAAAGTCGGATAAAGATACATCGTGATAAAGATTCATTCATGATTCGAAGTTTTTTCGTCTTTATATAATTTTGTAAAACCTTATAGAGGATCTTATCAAGTTAAGCTTTCTAAGTCTCAGCTTTCCAAAATATTTTAAAGCTGATCTCTTTTCTCCTCACGTAGATCTCTTTTATAGGGTATCTTTTAGTCACACCTCCTCTTTAAAAAATACCAGACGATTCTTTGTTTTCTTTAATAGAAAAACCCGAATAATATTAAAACAAAAACGCCGCAAAGTTATGCGACACAAATGTCGCACTGATTGGACACAGACCTCCTCTTCCCTCTCTCTCTCTTTTTCACTCTCGTTCTTTCTCTTTTCGCTGTTTTACGCCCCCTTTTGCTGTCTGCCGAGTTCGCTGCTGCAATTTGTGATAAATTCTCGTGTTGGAACTCGTCCACAAAATGCAGCGGGCAAAATTGCAGCATGCAACATTGTTACAAACTGTTGTTGTTGTTGTTGTTGCTTCTGCTGCTTATAATTTTGCCTTTTTCTCATTGGTAATTTTTTTTGTGTTGTTGGTTGGCTTTTGCTTTTGGCATATTATGCTTTTATTTTGTGTTTTTGTGTTGGCATATTAAAAATATTCTTGGCTTATTACAGAATTTCAGTTAAGTGTGTCGTTTATTTAAAAATGCTGTCGCCCACTCGCTCGCCTCCTCCCATCCCCTCTCTCTCTCTCTCTCTCTCTCTCTTACGATGCTTTGCCTACACAGTTCAGGCAACAACAAGAGTTGAGGTGCTACCTGGGCTCTGTTATTGTTGTTGTTGTTGACGTTCTTCTTGCTGTGGACTTCCGTGTGGCTTTTTATTGTTGTCGTTGTTATTGCTGACGCTTGTCGTACACTTTACAAAGAGTCGTGACATTTATGGTAGACATTTGTAACGTTTTAAAAGTGCTATAACAATTAATCCGTCCGTCCGCTTATTTAAATGTAATTAATTCGTACAATTCAAAAGCTGGCTTACTGAAACTTGGCGAAGGTCTTTGTTTATGTTAAAGCAAGAATATATATCGGAGCCAGCGGAATATATATCACATTTAATATGTTATAAAATAGATTATATAGGCTAAAGGCTATAAGGAATTGTATTCGTTATTTCGATAAAAATAATAATAGTAATAACATTATATGTACAGTGTGAAAAATCCCTTAAATAACAACTCTTTTAGCCAAATATTCTGTATTTTTGTTAAAGTTTTTAGAGAAATTTCGAATCTTTTAAGCGTTCACTTCCCTTAACCGGACAAATATTGGTCAGAAATGACTTTAATATAATAATATAGTAATAATATATATCAAAATACTTATAAAATGATTAATACGTTTATTAAACAACACAAAATTCTTAAGTTAACGTATTTGCATCATTCTTATACATTGTGTTTAACTTTAATATCATATTAAACAAAAAAAATTATATTTTATTGTAATAAATATTGTTTTATGGGATATTTATAAAGATCTCTTCCATTTATCAGGGTATTAAGTATATTTCAAATACTTATATAGCAATCGAAAAGTTTATTGGATTGTTTGTATCATTCTTATACATACATTGTCTTTAATTTTGGAAATATCATATTAAACATACATTAAATTTTGTTGTAAAAAATATTGTTATTTATGATATTTCTAAAGTTCTCTTTCATTTACCAGGGTATTCCATAGTCGGTGCCCAGCTTTTCTCGCTTGTTTTTGTTTGCCTTAGCATACTCGTAATTAAGCTGAAAATATTCGTTCGTTCTTCTTCTCTGCTGTTGTCGTTGTTGCTGCTTCTCTTGTGGCTTCTTTCAGCTGCCTTTTTTTTTTGTTGGTTGTTGTTGTTTTTATTTTGTGGCCATTTGCACGCATTTTACCTTACGCGACAGCGGCGCCAGCGTCGCTGCTGACGCTTTTTTCCCTGCTGTTGTTGACCGCTGAGTAGGGCAGTTGCCTATTGTTGTTGTTTTTGTTGTTGTTGTTGTATCAGCCATTGTTGTTGTCGTTTATTGTAGTTGTTGTTTGTCGTGGCTTATGGAAATGAAAATTGCTTTGTTACACGCCGTCGCCATCGTTGTTGACGCTGTTGACGCTGTCGCTGCTTTCTGATTAGAACCTTGCGTGAGTTTCTATTTTAGAACTCAACTGATTATTATCCCATATGGAAAAGATGCGATGCCATATATATATGAGAAAACAAACGCACTGTTTTGTGTAGAGTATTTATATGAATATAGTAGAAGATCGTGTGAAGAGGCTGCTTCGTAGTGTCTCAACAACAACAACATCGATAGACCCAAGGGACACAAGCTGAACGCTAATGAAGCGAGCATTTAAATTATAGACAAATAAAAAACATTAGAATAAAGCCTCTACGTCTCTACTCTGCTGTTTTTAGACCTTTGAAAACAGTCGAATAGCTTTGAACGTCTTAATTAAAGCGCAAAGAAATAAGCTTAAAGATTTGTCAGAGCTGGAAAATGTAAAAAAAGGGATGACATTGCAACCCTAAAGGAAAGAAATTAAAGATATTGCTTTTTTTGTGATTATGGTTTGAAAAGGAAAAATTAAAGAAATTTGAGAAACATGAGAAATTCTTTAATGAGATGCAAATTTTTGTAACTCATTTTAATGAATTGAAGGAAAACTCTTTTTAAACCGTTTGAGAACTTGAGAAAGTTTAAAATGTTTACTTTTTAAGCTAGAGTTACAATAATAACTACAGTATTTATGAAAATTTGTTTTGGTTCGCATAAAATTTGTCAAAGTTATTTTTAGAAATACTTAGCATTTGTTTTGGCTGACTATTTGGTATATTCTGTGTGTAGTATATTTACAATTTAGTACTTTATCGATATACCAAATGTAACCATCGGTATATTTTAATATTTTTCGGTATGTTTTTAGAATATGTTTTATTGAAAATGAGTCGAGCACACTCAACTTGTTTATTATTAAAGAATTCAATCTTTAATTTTCGAATGGTTGAGAATTTTATCAGTCTTATAATAATGAATTAAAAATCTGATTCATTCATTTCATCTACAAAAAGCATGAACGAGCCTTATCCCAGTGTAAATACATCAAAGAGATTGGCATGTAATGTGAATGCTGGTATCAAAAGCTGCTGCAGCTTTTATCAAAATAAAATGATAACTCTCGCTTTATTAATTTCCCGGCATTTCACATCGTTTTCCACTCGATTTATCGTGACAAATTCGTGCACGATGCTCATTAAAAAATGGTTTTGACAAAACCAACGACATTCCGCACAAAAATTGAAGTATTCGTTTAACAAGCTGGCAGATTAATTGAAGTATTTTGTATAATTTATTAAATTAATGGCGAAATAGTAAAGCGAATGCCTTTCGTGTCGAATGATGAGCTAGCAGCTATAAGAAAACCTCCTTGGCTGCCAGAAAATGTTTGCAGGCATTTTCAAGGAGCAGACAGAGGAGGAAGAGGAGCAGGAGGGGGGAGAATGGGCAAGACGAGGCAACAACTGTCAACCCAAATTGAAAAGCTTGTCGACGGCGCCAACTCTGCTCAGCTCGTCGACTCTTTTGGGCCCACTCGAAGCGCCAAGTGAGTTTCACTGCGCAGCAGTTTGTTGCCACTCGCTACTTGCCACTTGCCTCTGCCCCTTCGTCTGCCTACTTACTTGCACGCCTCTGCCTCTGAAAGCACTTTAACTCAGCTTTCCGCTGCGGTCCCCTCTCTCTCACTCTCAATCTCTCTCTCTCTCTCTATTCATCTGCTCCACGTTTGTTTCTTCTCTGACTCATTGCCGTTTGTTTTAGTATTTGTTTGTCTGTCGCTCACTCGCTGCCCACTTCAAATGTTTTATTTTTTTGCGCTTGCTTTGGGCTTTAGTTTTATTTCTCTGTTTCGTTTGTGTTGGCCTTATTAGTCATTGGCAATTCCGTTGGCAAATGTTGCAACATAAAACCCCCCAACCACAACCCTTGACGATGACGTCGTCGTCGTCGTCGATGTCTGGCTGCCTTAGTCCATCTAGTTCACCCTTCTTAGTCATTACCTTTTTTCAAATGTCCTCGTAAATTTCACAAATTTTTGCCAATTTTTCATAGCCTCGCCATGGCTTTTTGTGTTTTCTTTTTGAAAACGCTGTTGGGGGAAATTGAGTTGCGAATTGTTTAGAAAATTATGCAAACGGTTTAATATAAAATTTCAAATTGTTGTGGAAATTATGTTAATATATTAGGTTATAGTATTCTTTTGATGTGACAAAGTTCTATGATGAAAAAAGAGGAATATATTTTTTATGGGTGTTCAAGTTTCGAGTTTAGTATATAGTTAGTTTTTGGTATAGTCAATAATAACTACAGTATTTAAGATTGCGATCGGATAAATGCTGTTATTTAAGAAATACTTTTGAATGGCAAAAAAACGCCTACTGCAATTTTGTCTTAGTTGCTTTGGCTGACAATCTGGTATATTTTGTACTCTATGGTATATTTTATATGCAGTAATATATCAAATAAAGCGTGTGATGTATTTTAGTATTTGTGCGGTATATTAATTTAGTATATTTTAACAACAATATGGCACTGTTTTACTATCATTAAAAATGTGTAGCGGGTATCTCACAGTTGAGCATACTCGTCTGTAGCTTTCTACTTGTTTCTGATTCATTTAGTGTTGAACCAAAGTTTATATGTATTAGGAAAAAGCTATGACTAAGCTGCTCTGAAAACGTATCTTGTATATACTTATCTACAATATAAGATTATTATACGAATAGTTTATATATATTATACTTCTGATTCTTATAAGTATGATATACTTAATAAATATACGTATAAAAGATATGATATATTCATATAAGAATATGTGTATTTTGTATTTTATATATATATTGTACATATGCCTTTCATATAAGATATTGGCATACAATATGCTTATTTGTAGATACGCAGATTCTATAAAAGATTATAATATGCGTATTACAGATACGTATTTGAGGTATAGGAATATACGTTAATATGACTGTAACAGTTACGCATAAAAGATATAAGAATATAATATGCGCATTATAGATACACAATTATGGTATAAGATTATGATGTGATTCGTATAGACACTCATATCTTATATGAGGTTATAAAATGCGTATTATAGATACACATATATATATAATATGAGCATTATAGATACACATTTAAGATAAAGGAATATGATATGCCTATTATAGATGTGAATATATGATATCATATTATAATATACGCATTAAATAACTTTACATAACTTGTGTGAATAAGATTCCTTCAAAATATTTCTTCGCTTTCATTTATCTTCAGCTTACGTAAAGTAAAATGAACCTATTAATGAATTAATCATTAAATTCGAATCGATGGATAATTGCCTATGATACAAAAATATTATTAATAATTTTGATGAAGTCAAAGTTCTAGAGCATGAGCATGTAGTTGACTTTCATGCTATTCCTAGAACCACAAATTGATTGGGTTTTACCACATATTATTTTGTTGTTGAAGTAAAAGCAAAGCTTATTCATGTTAAGGGGGAATTTTTTCCCATCCTATGACTTTGTATCCTTGTCATGTAGTAGTTGTCCTTGACAGGCTTTCAATGCTTTGTTTTGACTAACTGTGAAGGAGGCACTTACTATACGTATGGGTTTTTTTTCCTACTTGCAACAAACTGCGTCACTTCAGTTGTACTTGCCCCTATACTATGTGGTGTTGTTGTTGTTTCCCTTTTTCTGTGGCAAGTTCCCTTTTGGTTCATTATGAGCGAACAAGGAGCCATTCACATGAGTTTTTCCGCACTCCAACGTTTCTATTTTCTGTGTTTTTATGTTAATTTATGGGGCAGCTCAGTGCTTTTATGGCTGGCCACTCGATAAGGTCCAATCTCCACTCCACTCCACTTCCACTTTGCTTTCCTCGCTTTAATTCTACGTTTTCCCCAAACGAATTTTGCGCCTTGTATTTTTGTTTGCTCGCTTTATTAAGGCGTGTAAATTATGCGGCCCAAAAAAAAACTTGCAGTTTTCATTTCCGTTGAACTATATATTTTCCTGCTCCCTCTCTCTCTCTCTCTCTCTCTCTCTGGCAGGATACGCCAGGTGGGGCTTTTTCCCAGGTGTGCGCTTCCCCCTTTATATTTTTATTTTAGGCCTTCTTTCAATCGGGGGTCTTTGAACTTGTTGGCGTTTTTGCGGCTCATAACATTTAATGTGTGTTGCCGAAATGAAACACATTTCGTTCGTTTATACGTAACGTTTGTTATTGTTTATGCCAAGTATTATTATTATGCCATTCAGCTTTGAATAGTGCGAAAGTTTCGCCCGCTCATCAAACGCATTGCAAACTAATCGAACCACAAAAATAACAGACAAAAAATGAAAAGAAAATTGAAAAAACAGCTGGAGACAGTTGCATCAAATTGGGCAATTGGGAATATTGCCAAACGGGTCGAACTAATGCTTCACATGTGAAATGCAAAATCATTTTCTGCTTTGCTGTGTATACCCGTAGAAATTTGATGTTAGTGGGGTATATAAACTACGTATTTACAAAATGGAAAGAAAGTTATTACAAAATGAATATATTGTGAGTTGTAGCTCATTCAGTTGAATTTAAACTGAAAGCAAATTGAAATTCATAGAAATAAACTCAGTTCTTTGTGGACATGTCTAAAACGTTATTTATATATTTTGATTTATATAGGAATCTCTAACATTATTAGATGTATTCAAAGCAAAATTAATACTTGAACGTATAGAAAGTTAAAATGAAATGTTAGTTACTAAGCTATAGCTTATAGTGCTACGAATGGAAAGGAATCAAAAATTATATGTCCATATTGTAATCTATATATTCGATTTTCTATGAGAATACTTTATTTTCTCTTCATAAATACATATATAATATTTATTAAAAGCAAAATAGTGTTTGAGATTAACGAAACGATCTCAGTTCTTTCTGTACTAAATAAAATAGTAATATAAATATCCTATGTTAAAAGTTAGCTACTATAGCATCATAAAGCTTGAAGTACAATGTAAAGTAATAAATAGTTTTATGACTAAATTGTTTTCTGAATATCTCTTTCTTTTCTTTTTATATCTTTGTGTGCTAGCTATATATTATAAAAGCAAACTAATACTTGTATTTATGGAAATGTTTGTCTAAGTATTCAGTTTTCAGTAACAAGACCCATTGTTTTGACTTTATAATTCAGCGTAGAATCTATTCTATATGTACATATGTATATATGTTTATGTTACAAACAGAATAGTACTTGAATTCATGGCAATTAGCTATGTTTTGACTAGATATGTTTTGACTGCATCATTTGGCGTACAATTTATGCTATATGTGGAAAATTAAAAGCAAAATTATACTTGAACTCAGATTTTTGTTGACATGTCTGAATAGTTATCTTCATACACAGATTTCTCTAAGAAGACTCGTTGTTTTGAGTTTATCTTTTAGTGTATCATGTTTGCAATATATATTGCATTTATCTATAAATTGCACACTATATATTTTACAACTGTAGTTTCGTTGTTATTCTAAAAGTGCAACAGCTGCTTGGGCAAATATCTAGAACTACTTGAGCCCCGTCTAACATATACATATAGAAAGGTATCTCCAACGTCGAGCACTTGAGTTGAAGAGCCTTTTCAGTTGTTTTGCTTCATGTGCCAGTTAAATCTAAAGGCGTGCCAATTGCTTTAACTAGTTTCTGGAACGCCCTCTAGCTCTACCTCCGCCTTCTCCTCCTCTTCCTCCTTCTCTCAGCTCCCATCTTTTTTTGCTGGTGCCCCGGCAACGCCCCGTTGCATCGATCCATATTTAAACCGATTATATTTGTGTAGCAAAACGAGGCTACAAACTGAATTATTCAGCATGCCTGACGACGTCGTCGTCGTAACTCGTGTGTTCTGCATGTGGATGCTACAAGCAAGCGAGCGCAACTCTAATAAAATATTACCATATGCCTACATACATGCATATATGCTCATAGCTGTTTATGGCTCTGCACTCGCGTATAACCGTAATCTGTTGCAGCTAGTAGAACGTCTCCTTTCAGCCTCATTAAGCGCAGCCCGTTGATTTTATAGGCTGATAATGCAGGCGGAAACTCGTGTGCAGCCACGCCCACTATTAACCAAGCAGACCTCCCCGACAGCAGCAGCAGCAGCAGCGTCTCTTATCACTGGGTATCAATTGACAGCTGTTCACTGTGCTGTCTTGATGATTTCTCCTTATCAACGGGGTCTCTTCTTATCAAAGCAGCCACAACAACAACAACAGCGACATCAATTAAAGCTATAAAAAGTTATTTGTTTTGCATTTCTGCATTTGCATTCAATTAATGAATTAAATTTCATTTTTTCTGTGCATTTTCCTTATCGTCAGACAGCAGCAAACTTTTGCTTCTCACACGTCTTCCTCCCGCCTTTCTCTCCCTCTCTCTCTCTTCTCACTCTTCTTCCTCTAAGCACTTTAAATGTTAAGCCGAAAATTGCATTTATGCATTGCAAATATTTGCGCGGCCAACAAATGGCAAAAGGCAGCCAAAAAACAGCTATAAAGATGGTGATAAATTCTGAGTGAACAACAGCTAAATACCCTGTAATGTACTCCGAACAATTTAAGATTGAAAACTAAAAAATATTTAAAATATTAATCGCAAGGTTATTGTGAAAAAAACATTTGTGATTAATCTTTTAAATTTATATAAAATATAACAGTTTTCTTAAGTAAATTTTGCTTTTTAATTTTTTTTTAATTTTTGATTATACAAATATATATTAAAGCTTAAGACAATAATTTCAAAGTTTTTGTTATCGGTTTCTGTCCAGTTCAGTTTTATGAGTTATGAATTAAATTATAAAGCAAAAACTTTTAAGATAATAATTGAACTTTTTTTTCAGTTCCAGTTTCTTTTTATGAATAAAATAGTATTGCAAAATCTTTTAAGATAATAATTACAAAGTTCTTTCGTTCCCATTTCCAAACAAGTTTTTTTTTTATGAATTTTGTTGAAATTTTTTTGTTCCAATGATTATTTAACTCGGTGTCTCTTTAATCTGTTGTTATACGTCAGCTTTCACATACGCCATTAATAACAAGTTTATACGCTATTCCATAAATATAATTACAGGGTATGTGGATATCCTTGCTTGACATGCAATGCTGCAAAATAGATAATAAACTAAATTATATTGTTGTGCATTTCTTTTGTTGTGCAAATAAAGTTAATACCCGCTGTAAGCGAGCTAGATTACAGGGTATTAAAACGCCATCTCAGTCATGCAAAATGCAAACGTTGTCTAAGTTTGGTTGTTGTTAGTGTTGTTGTTGTTGTTGCTGTTGTTGTTGTAAAAAGCACTCGACACGACACAAATTTCGTTCGTTTACACAGTGGGAACCGCAAAGCAATAAGTGCGCTCTCTGAGTGTGGATGGGTTATGTACTCATACTCTGTGTGTGAATGCTTGGGATACTATACGATAGGATGGTGATGGTGTTGAGGGTGCTGCTTGCAAATGCTCTTTGGGGTAGTAACGACGCTAATGTCGTTGCACTCGCAGGGCGCAATAAACAAACATTCATCACTCAACAGGACATGCATGGAGGTGATAAACATCTTGAAATATTTATATTTTCACATTCTAATGACTTTATGGAGAGGCGGAACTTATAGAAAGAAAAATGTGCTAAAGTTATTTGTAAAAGTCAGTGTTAGAGATTGTATTCGGAATAAAAAGTATAAAGTAGAGTATTTTTTAGGATGTTTTGAAAGTTATAATATATTTCTTTGTAGATGGTATTTTTTCAGAAATCATATTTAGTTATATAAATATATATAACTAAATATGATTATGAATATGATATATACATACATATAACTAAATATGATTTATCAAAAAAATACCATCTACAAAGAAATATACTATATACATTCAAATTACCCAATTCAAAATAAGGTAAAAAAGTATTTGTAAATGAAAAATGTGATTATTAGGAAAATAAATTCCATAAATTGGTGGATTTCATTATTCACAATTAAATACATTTATCTTAATGCACAAATCGCATAACTCTTAAGAGTTAGTAGAGTAGTAAGAAGAATTCATATATCCTTAAAAAATTAAATTACTTAATCAGAAAATACCATTTTCAATTTGAAACAGATGAAAAGTTTTTAGACTTTATCAATTCCCAAATAAATACATTTTTTATATTAATGCTCAAATCATTTAACTCAAAAGTCAGTACATATTCCTAAATAGATTAAATCTATCATTAGAATATATGTAGAAAGTTAAGTAAAAATACTTAAGTGAACAAAAGAAAAGTCAAATAAATGTCACCAAAATGTTGTATACTTCAACTATTCACAATGAAATTAATTTATCATAAATCCCAATTTGCGCATAACTATTGAATTATGTTTACACAGTTTCCCAATGGGTCATAAATTGGCCAGCAAAAACTTTGCTCGTTAATAATTGATGCTCGTTTATCTGTTAAAATTGATAAATAACTGATATCGTAAACGTAAAACGAAACGTTAAACAATTTGCGTCATTTTTTGCATCAAATTTCGATGCAATTATGATAGATTAATGTCCACGGGAAAGAGGGAGTGTCCGGCAAGAGGAGGAGGCCAAAGTCCAATAACGTTCAAAGCGTTGAGGTCTCGATTTTTCCATTGTAATTTCAATTGGCAGTCGCCGCGTTGCAACAAGGCAGCAACAACAAAAGCAACAACAACAACAACGACGACAGCAACAACAACAACAACAACGACAACAAAGTAAATCAATGGAATGCGAATCAATAATCTTAAAGTCGTGTTGTTATTTTTGTTGTCTGCCATATTTTGTTGTATTTTTTGTTTAACGCTCGAAATGCAATTTGCGATTTCATTTCAGTTTACAGCTCCGCTTTGGCTTTGCTCAACGCCTCGTCTTTCTATCTTTTCCTCACCGTCTCGTTTTCCCTTCTCAATTTACTCTTTTGCGCTTTTCATTTGGGTTTTTTTTGCGCCTGCATTTGGCCAATCAAATTGACACGCTTTCCCTGCTCTGCTCCACCATTTCCCTTTTGGCCCACGTCTCTGCTCTGCTGCCACGCCCCTCTTCCCCCACCCTCTCTCACTCTGCGCCCAAGCGTCGCTTTCCATTTGGCTTAGATACTTTTATTTGCATTTAAATTACGTTGTGGAAACTGGCTTTGAATCGGTCACCTTTTTGTTGTTGTTGCTGTTGTTAGTATTTTCCTGGGGTTTTCCATTTGATTTTCCTGTTCGTATATGTGTGTGTGTGTATTTTTTAATGCTTTCGCTTTGGGGACTGTTGGGAACACTGCTGATTGCATTCAGTGTGTGTGGTTGTGGGTGGTAAAAAGAGATTATATGAACTTTGCTCCCATGAACATGTTGAAAGTTCGGATTAACATTTAATACGCTTAGCTGTAATTAAAAGCTCATCAAACGCTTACTTTTAGTGGGCCATATTAGTGTTAAGAGCGCTTGCGAGTTTCTCGACAGGAAGTTCTCTAGAGATCTTTTCAAATAGTTTCATTGGGGAAGCGAAAGTTTCTATATTATAGTTAGATATGAAAATGAGCAGTAGTTAAAATGTTGAAGTGAATCTATGAAGATCAGAAGTTTGAGAAGGAATTCATGAGAGATTAATGAGATTTTAATGTTTAGATTGGGAATACTTTTAGGTATTTAAGATATTGGTTTCTGGAAATATAGAAATGAATTTTATAATATGTAATACGATTTAAATGAGTAAATAGTAAAAATTGGAGGGTTATATACAAGTTTTCAGTATAATTATATACTGGGTATATTTTTATGGTTTTAGTATATTATTGTATGTTGCACTTTTGTTTAGGTATTTTTATTGTTTTAGTATATTTATCGTATTAATTTAGAAAGAATTTTAAATATATAACAGTATTCTTATTTGTGTATATTATATATTTCAATCTATTTTTAAACTAATACGAAAAATATACTAAAACAATAAAAATACTAAAAATATACCCATTATAATATTTTGTAAAATAATATACTAAAAAATACTAAAAATATACCCAATATAATATATTATACAATAAAACAAAAATACTAAAAATATACCCAATATAATAAATTATACAATAATACAAAAATACTAAAAAAATATAATGATGAAAACAAATATACTCTCCCTCCATTAAGCTTATAATGTCTTTTCATTAAACTTGTATTATTCTTTCTTTTTAATATTTATTACTTTATTTTGGACGATAAATATACGAAAACTATTTAAGCTAACACTTAATAACATTTTTGTTATATACCCTTAGTTAAATGTATATAAAAAAGAGAATCAACATATCTTAATCAAAGAATTCTCATAAGCACAAGACATAATAGTAAAGAATCTTTTTTTTTCATATTTTCGTTTTTTTCCTTTCACTACTCATTCGAGACTTATCAAACATTCAAGTCTTTACAAACAACCTGCAATCTTTATCGTCTTAAATACTTTTCGATAAGATACTTGAAATGCATCTCAATTCCTTCTGGAAGCTGCCGCCGTTTGTGGCAAGCGAAAGGCACTTAAGTAAATGATCTGCAGCGTGTTGCGGCAGCTTTCGACAAGTGAATGATCAACAAACTGCAGTTGGTCCAGTTTGCCATTCTCTCTCTCTCTCTCTCTCTCTCTCTCGCTTATGCGTCAGAATGTTGTTGTCGGTTGTTGTTGCTGTCAGTTGTTGTTGCTTGTTGATGTTGCTCTGGTTGTTCCAGTTCTGGGATGACTTGTTTAACTTGTCGCGCTGCCTGATGATGACTTCCAGCTGCGGCGATGGTGGCGACTATCTGCTTGCAGCTTGGTGCTGCTATCTCGCTTACGCTGCGTTGCCTATCAGCGTCTCATCAGCAACAGCAGCAGCAGTCGTCTGAGTGTTGACCTCAATTGAAGTTGCAACAACACAAATAGCGAGACGAGATGTCAGTTATAAAAATATGAGTGTTGTGTGTATGCAACAACAATTGGCTTGCGGCTCTGGAAGCAAACACACAACTTTGGACTTTTGCGTAGGTGGAAGAAGAAGAAGGGGAAACTTTAAAGGAGTGTCAAGTGTTGCTGCGAGTCGCGAGCGTTGCATTCACCTCACTAACGCTAAGCTGCTGCTTCTTCTTCTGCTTCGTTCTTGTTGCCATTGTTATGCATAAGCTGTACACCTCCTCCCCTCCTGTTGCTTGACGGTTTTAGTTTTACAGCTTTGCAGCTGCCAAACAGTCGCGCCACGCCCACACTCAACACACACGCACACATGGCCGCCCATTTCCGTCGCTCTTTGCCGGTTCTCGTTGTGCTTCTTCTGCTCCCCACTGCATCCGCTTACCATCCACATGCATACCTCAACGACATCCACTTGCATTGTGCAATACTCGACGCCAGCGTCGCTGCCGCTGCCTCTGCTGCTGCTGTTGTTGTTCGCCTTCCCATTGGGTTACTTTAGGTCATTGCAGTTGCTGACGTCGTCGTCAGCTTCTAATGCGCGCTTGAAGGACGCCGTCTAAAGTGTCGCTGCCTCAGCTACAACTAAAGCTAGAGCTGCTTCTCTTGTTGTTGTTCTCTTGCTAGTGGGCAGCAGACGGAACGCGTCGACCTCTAAGTGAGCTGCGCTGCTGGCGTCGTACGTTCGCATGGCACGAAAAGACCTTATAGAAATCCGCTATGAATAACGCTGTGAATCATTTGAGTAGTAGTTATTCGCAATTCTATCGGCACTCATTAGTTGATCTATAAATAGCAACTTTCACCGCGCATTAACGAAAAAGGCGACAAACAAAAAATAATGCAATGCAATTGAATACAAAATTTCCCTTTATGTTGCATTTTATGCAATGCTTATTTTTGTTATTGTTGTTGTTGCTGCTGTCAGCTTGTCAACTGCATGCAACATTTAACCAAACCGAAAAACAACGATCAAAAATAAATGAGCGCAGCGGCGCATTAAAAGACACAAAACGTCGACGTCGACGACGACGGCGACGTCGCTGCTGAAGCTTTCACATGATCCACATCATTTTACACACAAAATGTCGTCCCAAAAAACCTCCCACATTTCGTTCGCATGCGTTCCACACACATGCTTGCATGCGATGAGAGTGAGAGAGAGTGTGTTGGTGTGCATGTGAGTGAGTGTATCGTTGTATGGGTGTATTGGTGTGTGCTTTTACCTCATTTACGTTTATTGCTGCTGCTGACTGCGCTGCTGTCTACTGCTGCTCTTGCTCGTTTGTATGAAACTCTTAAAAATCATGCTGGCGTAAATCCGCGCAATTTAAATTTAAATTGCATTTGTATATTTCGCTCGCTCGCTTGCTATATAAGTGGAAATTTCACTGTTAACAATATAAAAAAATGCAAGCAGCACCAATATGTATAGCAAACGAGTAAAAAGCATTGCAAAAAAAGGCAACAATGCATTTTACTTGCTTTCCGTTTGCTGTTCGCATTCAATTTGTAATTGATTCTCTTACTTTGTCGTTGTAGTTGTTGTCAGTGTCGCAGCAGCAGCTGCTGTTGTTGCTGCTGTTAATGCACTCAGCAATCACAACAATGTGAAAACAAAATAAAACTTTATCGAAACAAAAACAAAATACATCGAGCTGAAACAAGGGAGTGTGAAAGAGAGCGAGAGAGTGCGTAGCTGCTGTTGTTGCTGTTGTTTATTGGCGTCATTAACAGCAGTCGCAGGCGCAATCAAGTGTGCAATGCAATTACACAAATGAACACGACAACAACAACAACAGCAAATACATTTTTGACTGTCTTTATTGAGTTGAGTTTGAGTTGAGGGAGAAGCTCAGCAGCAAAATGGCTGAACTTCCGATATGCAAAAATGTTTAGCAACATTGTTGCCGCAGTCGAAGATAAGTTGCGGTTGCTGCACTCTTTACTCTTTATCTTTGGCACTCTGCGGTTTTCGCTTAGGTGCGAGTGTGTGCGTATGTGAGTGTGTGTTGTCATTTAATCGCCTTTTTGGATTTTCAAGTTTGAGCTGGTTTTTTTTATTATTTATTTGGTTGTATTTATTTCAGTTTGTTGTTGTGAAAGTACATAAAAGGCATGAGTTGCTGTTGCTGTTGCGTTTACTTCTTTTTTTAGAAAGGCAATCGGCGACATTTTTGCAGCAACGTCAACATGCTGCTGCCACCGTCGCTTGTTGCCAAGCTGCCTGCCTGCCTGCCTGCCATTTTACCATTTCGTATGTGTGCCAGTTTTTTTATTTGGCATTTTTTGTTGTACGTTTTTTTGTACGTAGCTGCTTCTGTTGCTAACTGTTCTGCTCGCTGAAGTGTGCAGCTAACAAAAGCATGATGTATTGTTGCCTGTCGTTGTTGTATTATGTAAATGATGCTGCGCTTGCGTTCAGTGTTAAATATGCAGCAGCAAACCCGTGAAATATTCATTTGTCTCGAGTCAGACAGCAACAACAATGGCAGAGGCAAAAGCACATAACTCGCTCAACAGCAACTAAAACACAAACAAAAAAAAAAAAAAACTACAGCAACAACTAAAGCACATACAAAAACTGACAACGACAACAACAACAACAACAAGTGCAGCTCCCTCAATTATTGCTGTCTACTTTGACTGCAGCATTCGTTTGGCAACTTTCTCCCTTGTGTTGTTCTTGCACACGTTCTCTTGTTGACGATGTTGTTGTGCTTGTTGTTGCTGTTGAGGCTGCCATTTTGAGAGCGTGCGCTCTTTTGGCTCTTTGGCAACACAATTATGTAGCAACATTGTTGCTCTACATGTTGCTGTCTTTATTGCTCCATTCGCATGGAACTTTTCTGGCTTGTGCGAGAGTTGTTGTTGCTGTTGTCAGGTGCGTCGCGACAAGTGGGAAATGCTTATGCGTGCATTGCTCTCATTGCAACGACAAATATTTGCGCAACTTCCAACAGGCAATCTTCTCCCTGCCCAGTCTTGCACTTCTCCTCCTCGCCCCGCCCCAATCAGCAACGTTGTCAACATTCCTTGCAAGCCATTGTGTACGCTTTTGCCCCCGTTTACTTCTCTCTTTTTTTTTTTTTTTTTTTTTTCGGTCTCCCTTGTTTATTGTTTGCGCCCATTAATCAGCGCTCTAGTCGCAGTCAACGGCATTATTAAGTACGATACCATCCATATAACCTGTTGCTTCTGTTTTTAAATTGTTTTCGGTTTTCTTTATTTTTTTTTCGTTTTTCTTTCTTTTTGCTTCTCTTTAGCCCATTTCGTGCATATCTTTCCGCTTCCGTTTAATACTTTACGAAAAATAATGTATATTTATCGCATTTCTTTAAAGGCAACAACTTCCCTCACTTCCGCTGCGGTTTGCAACCAAAAATAACAACATGCAACATGAAATTCAATTTGCATTTTTTGGCCTTGGCTTTGCATGTGAATTAGCCACACAAAGTTTATTCACAATGAACTTTCTCTTCGCCTCCTGCTCTTTAATTACTCGCGCCTCTGTTTCCTATCCAAATTGATTCTTTTTCTATCAGTTTGTAAATAGTATTTAATCTTGATAGGAAATCCCACGCGGTTGGGGTTTTTTTGTTGTTGTTTTTTAGTACTATAAAGGTCGGCACGTGCCTTTGTCACAATCTGTCTATATTATGCATTTATATATTTATTTATTATACATTAATATCAAAAGCGCATTTAATTGCATTTAATCCCATTAGCATGCAGCTGTTGTTATTGTTGCTATCTTATAGCATTGTGCTGTTATATTACAATAATTGTTATGACAATATTGTTGTATAACTCTCAGCCTCAAAGCTTTTTCATTTAGTCGCAGTTGTATCACAATAATACTTACTTATTGTCGTAGTTTGCAATAACCGATAACTGACAGAGGGCAACAATACGTTACTATTTCTTCCCTTATTTGACCTGAATTGATAGCTAGAAAATGTGTGCGAATTTATAAAATAATATAAAGAAAAGTTGTTAAGGGGTAAGCTAGAGAAATACTCTATAAAGTCTGATTTATTCGCATAAATTGCAACCCAACATTTGGTATTTTTTAGCCTCATTAGTAATATAAATATAAATATAAATAAAAGTTGAATCATTTGCCTTGCGAAATATTCTATGAATTCTGATTTATTTGCGTAGCCTTTATTTTCAGTATATTTTAAAATATTTTTAAATTTACTATATAAATGAATAATAGAAATGAGTGATTTAGAAGCCATTTAATTTAATTACCAAGTCTATATTTCATACACAATAATTTATTTGAATGTATAATGGATGGTGATTTAGAATCTTGTATTTTAATTGCTAAATATACTGTATTCTAGTATATATAGTATATACTACACAGTATATTCTACACACTATTTAAATTAAATAATGAAAATACATATATGTAATTTAGGATATTTATATATAGTAAAATATAGTATTTATATATACTATAATTTATATACTACTATATATACAATATACTATTAATTTCACTCTTTCAAATAAATAATGGAAATATATATGTGATTTAGTATAATTTTAATTTACATGTTTTAGATTTAATATAATTTTCATTTTAATATTTCAAAGCTTGGCTCTACTAAATTTACATTAACAATTTGCATAGCTGTTCTTATCATTACGTTAAATATTTGTAGTCTAGCTACAAGTAAAGCGTTGCTTTTTTCGAAGCTTTCATTTTCTAATTCATGATAATTTGAATTCCCTTTTTTCAAGCCAAAAAGCTGCAAAATTCAGGCGTTTTCATCTGCCTTGCAAATTCAGTTAGTTCTCATTTGCATGACAAAAGTAACACTTGCTTTTTTGTAAATTAATTTACTGAAAGTTCTTTGTAATCTGCATTTTAAATGCTGGCAATAAATGTTGTTTTGTTGCGTTTGGTAGTTTTGTCATTTAATCTGCAGTTATTACCTGCGCACACATTTTGCAAATTGGCTGTAAATATTGGTGGCACAGTTGGTGTTGCGTCAGGATCAGGCTTTAAGCCTTGAGTCCTTGCTGCTGCCGCCGCTGCTGCACAAACTGCTGCCACGTGAAGCGCTGGTCTGGCCCCAAGGCCTCTGTGTGCTTCGCCTTCTTTGTCAGGCTGTGTGTTACGTGCAACACCCACACACAACTGAAGCAGAGGCAGAGGCAGCAGCGGAGGCAACTGCAGACCTTACCCTGCCATCTAGCATGTCATTGGAGGTGTTCCGCCTTTACAGTTGGTTGCCCCCTCAGTTTTTGGTTTATGCAACAAGCGGCTTCGTTTTGTTTGCCAAACTGCGTCACGTTGCAACGTTTGACGTTGGCTGCTGCAGCGACTGCGACTGTGGCTGAGATTTGCGTAAGCGAATTCGTTTTATTGTGCAACGTAACAATAAATATGGAAATTAATGTCAAACCGTTAGAGTTGCACACGCTGCTGAGGGAGAGCGGGAAGAGCGGGGTGTGGCAAGGCAAGAGTCGTAACTTGTTGCCGCAGTTATGAAGTGCAACGCTTTTATTTCTCTTTTGTTTTTTTTGTGTTACCACAACTATTGTTGCCAGCTGGCCTTTGCCATGTGAAAAGACCACGTGAACGAGCTTTTGCACCGTCGTTAAGTCCTTGCCATTGGCGTTGTCCTTGGCTTGCCTGCCTGCTCCTCGGCAGCCTGCAAGTTAACGTACTTAGACGTCCATGAATATAAAATACCCTAAGCTCATTAAAAATGCTCCATCGAAGGGGAGTTTAGGCTATACGAAATTGTTAACAGTCAAGAAAGTTTAGTTCAGTAGTTGTTTGAATGTTTTATCTGCCGGCGTTCTGTCTGTCCATAGTTATAAACTTCTATATCTCAGTGAATGTTAAAGCTATTGCTTCAAAATTTAGAAAGTTTATTACTATGCACTAATATCACACAAAGTTAATAGTAAATTATGGAAGTCAAATCTAATTTGCCTGGAAATTAATTGAAAACAACTTGCAAGAAAAGTTGATCAAATAATTCGGTATATTTTGGTAGAAAATGTTTATATTCAACGTAGTTTGATTACTATTCGTTCCTACATAAATGTAAGCCAGCTAAAAACTTCATCAGCTTTGGTTAATCTTCTTCTTGTAAGTTTAGTTTTAAATATAAAATTCCAGATTACTTAATAAATTAATAAATATAATACTATTAACAATTTTGACAAATTAAGCAAATAATATATAATGTAGTACACTTCAAATTATATTTTTATAATTGATATTTCGACGTCAGAATTTCATAACGATTTTTCTAAAATATCTCAGATATTCAACAAAAATGAATGCAAGCATTAAATGGCTTGCTTTTCACAGGGTATCAATCAGTTCATCATCCTTAGCTAGAACAACTTAACATGTTTCTTTGAATGTGACTCAATTGCCAACAGCTTTGTCCGACGTTTGACCTTCCCTGAGCTCTTCCCTGCCCTCTCTCCCCCTGCGGCGTCACTTGCTTCTCGTTTTGTTGAAGTTACCTTTCAATTTCGTTTTTTAGCGTTTCGATGTTTTGTGGCATTTGCTCATCGGGTTTTGCATAATTTATTGCATTTAGTTTTCATTCGCTCTGCCATAAATTTCGACTCACATCCAAACTCCTCCTGAAACTATATCTTACCTCTTTTCATCCGTATTCGTAGTTTAAGTGCTTTGGCGTCGCGTGTGTCCTTAATTTTAGTTTTGATTACAACTGACCAGCGTTTTGTTCGGCACGCTTTATGTGTGTGTGTGTGTGCCACCGGCATCGGCGGTCGGTCAGGTTTGCTTGCCACACGATAACGACCTTCAATGCCCCACCTCCGTTCACATCGTTGCCATATAATTTCCGAGTAAGCGCGTGGGTTTGGCTGCCTTTTTATTATTATTTTTTCCGTGTTTCTCTCTGTGTTTTCTCTGTGTTGTTGTCCTGTGCGCTATTTTTATATCTTTTTCGCATTTCGTATTGAATGTCCTCTGTGACGCAAATTAATTAAATTATGTAATGCGACAGGGTGAAAGGAAGGTGAAAAGGCAGCTACTTAACCAGTTCTAAATTTAGCTGTCAAAGCACAAATTGATGCATATGAAAGGCCATTGACAGACGCACTTCATTAGGAGTATTGTTCTGATTGAAAGGTTTCCATTTCCCAATTCATCTTCAACCCGGAGTGAGTTGAAATGTGAACGCATGCTCATTCCTTGAGGGCAGATTGTATGTCGCTTTTATGATTAAGAAATGTGCGTTTCTTGGAATTCCTGCGCAGAGGGAAAGACTTGCACTTTATTTATTAATTATCATTCCAGACATTGTGATAGGAAAATGTATTTTGAAAGTCTACTTTTACGTGGGGGAATTCGAAGCTTAAATTACTCTGATTAAATAAGTAATAAGTACTGAATTTATTCGGCACATGCTGCATCAGATGACAGTTCAGGTTATCTTGTTAATTAATGAAATTGACATACGTTTAAGTGTTGTTGGAGATGTTAATAAACAGAGTTATTAAGACAATACTGACAAATAAGAAAGCAACAGAAGAGTGAAAGCAAAACAGCTCGGTATTACCAATAAAATATACCAAGTTAATATACCAAAAAGTACTAAAATATACTGATATCTCTATCTAGTATATCAATATACTATTACTACTACTAGTACTACTACCGAAATTATAGATTACTACTAGTACTATAGACTATTACTACAGAGCAATAGTATTGCTTAAAAATGTCAAATAAATATACCGCAAAAATACTAAAAAATATTGAAAGTTATATTTCGTACATATATATACTACTAATACAATAACAGAGCAGTATTATTGCTTAAAAATGTCAAATAAATATACCGAAAAAATACTGTAATATACTAATAGTTCTATTTCGTATATCGATATACTGCTACTACAACTGGTACAAATAACTAACGAAAAAATATTAAAATATACTGAAAGCTATATTTCGTATATATGTTGATATACTATTAAATTCAAAATATTCCAAAAAGCTCATAAGATACCAGACTGTCAACAAAGCAATTAAGTTCCATATGACTTACTTCTTCAACAACTTATGAGATTTCCAGAAGGTCACCTTCCTTCCGCCTGTTACATTCATTTCCTGTTGGTACAAAGTTTTAAAACATTTTCACCCTTTGCTTTCCGGGTAAAACAAGTAAAATATAACTTTTGCTATAATTGTTGAATGTTTCTACACTGAACAAAGTTGGCGTCTCAAACATTCAATATTATATTTATTTATCAATTCACTACGATTCAAACCGAATGCATTCAAGATGATTGCTCTTGGATATCGGCAACAATATGCCATCATTTGCATAGGTAAATATACTAAGTATGTATGTGTAGATATGTATATGTAGATACACTCGCTACTACGACGCTTCCTCATTGAAATTGCTTTGTTATTGTTCTTATTTGTTATTGTTATTATTATGATTGTGAGTTGTCAAGCGGTCGACTGTTTGAATTGGCCAAATGCGCGTTGCTGCAATATGATTTTCGCGTTTTTCTCTTTGTCAGGGCGTTGACAAGACAACGCATCACACACAGATACAAATGTATCTGTAGCCGTATCTATAGATATAGCTACGTCTATAGCTGCTTTTGGAATGAGACAATGTCCGATTGCATTCGAACTGTCGGTTCAGTAGCACAGCAAACGTTGGGGGAAAATTGCCTGAAGCAGCGACAGGAAAATTTTTCACAAAACAAAAAAAGAAAACTTTAAAATAAATTTAATTTAATAATGATATCCTTAGTGATAAGACGCTTATTGAAGCGAGGTAGCCAAGAGCTTAACTATTAAAATGAAATGGTAATTAATTGAAATTTTCTTTTTATATGATTTTTCTAGATTGCGATTGCGGCTGCGTGGACTCGTACAACGGCGGCAGCGTTGAAATTGGTCACGGCCAGGCGGCACAGGAGGCGGCAGCCCAGAACGTAGTCAAAACGGCGCACGCAAAGGTCGCCACATCCGGGGGGCATGCAAATACGCAGCCCCCCAGTAAACGTTCCAGCAGCGGCGCCGATGGCGACTATCAGCTGGTCCAACACGAGGTGCTCTACTCGCTCTCCGCCGAATATGAGGTGAGTTTTGTGATTTCTTCTACTCACTTTACACTTTAAACTAATTGAAAAATCTTGCTTCAATAGGTGCTGGAATTTCTGGGACGCGGCACCTTTGGCCAGGTGGTGAAATGTTGGAAACGCGGCACCTCCGAAATCGTTGCCATCAAGATTCTCAAGAATCATCCATCGTATGCGCGACAGGGACAAATTGAGGTATCAATTTTGTCGCGGCTTAGTCAGGAGAATGCCGATGAGTTTAATTTTGTGCGTGCATTCGAGTGCTTTCAGCACAAGAATCACACCTGCCTGGTCTTTGAGATGCTCGAGCAGAATCTCTACGATTTTCTCAAGCAAAACAAATTCTCGCCGCTGCCGCTCAAGTATATTCGACCCATCTTAGAGCAGGTGAGTAGTCAAAAACTGGAATATTCTTTTGGAATTCTATAATAATTTTATACTAATTTATTTTAGGTGCTGACTGCCCTGTTGAAGCTTAAGCAACTGGGACTGATTCACGCCGATTTGAAGCCGGAGAACATTATGCTGGTTGATCCAGTGCGTCAGCCGTATCGCGTTAAGGTCATCGACTTTGGCAGCGCCTCGCATGTCAGCAAAACTGTTTGCAACACGTATCTGCAATCACGCTACTATCGCGCCCCCGAAATCATCTTGGGTCTGCCCTTCTGCGAGGCCATCGATATGTGGTCTCTCGGCTGCGTCGTCGCCGAACTTTTCCTTGGCTGGCCTCTGTATCCGGGCAGTTCAGAGTTCGATCAGATACGCTACATATCGCAAACGCAAGGTTTGCCCACGGAGCACATGCTGAACAGCGCATCGAAGACGTCGAAGTTCTTTTATCGCGACGTCGACTCGACGTATCCCTTTTGGCGTCTGAAGACCACCGAGGAGCATGAGGCAGAGACGAATACGAAGAGCAAAGAGGCACGCAAATACATTTTCAATTGTCTCGACGACATTGGCCAGGTGAATGTGCCCACCGATCTGGAGGGTGGCCAACTGCTTGCCGAGAAAACGGATCGACGCGAATTCATTGATCTGCTCAAGCGCATGCTGACCATTGATCAGGAACGTCGTCTTACGCCGACGGAGGCGTTGAATCATAGCTTCACGAGGCTCACCCATCTGGTTGATTACGTTTACTGCAACAATGTGAAGGCCTCTGTCCAGATGATGGAGGTGTGTCGTCGCGGCGATTTCCACACGTAAGTAGCAACAAATTAAATAGGAAATCAATTGATTGCTAAGCAGCATTATGAGAGGAGTTCAAATTAATATGAATATGAGATATTAAATAGCAAATGATACTAGGAAAGCTTTATAAGAAGTTAACAATGTTAAATTATAGATGCCAAACTTTTGTCTTATACAACAAACATATATTTTATTTATGTTTCTGTTCAAATTTGGTAAAAAAATTTAATTGAAACCTTCAGCTTCTACGTAATAGTATGTAAAATGTGATTTTAATTATATACAATTCAAATGCATTTGTCTAAGGCAAAAACAATGAACTAAAAATGATTATATTATACATTATGCTTTATTTGTAATATTCTTTTTGTTATTTTTAAATTGTATTATGAATCTTGATGCTACTTTATATATTTTAACAATACTTATAATTAAAGCAATTTGACTTTTAACATAATCTGTAATATCTAGCTATTTAAACTGTTCAATATGATTTGAAAACTTGGGATTTGAATGACTGACCTGAACTAAATAGATATTAACCAAATATAATGTGAAATGATATGTTAACTGTAAAGTTTTACTCAATTCGAAGCTGTATTAACAAAACCTGAACTATTGTTAAAAGAGACTCTTAAGCTTTGTTGCCGAAGACTTTTGAACAATTAAATAAATTTGTATATATTCTACGTTAACAAGTTTCTAAATATGAAGTTTGACTATTTTAAAGTCACATTATAAAAATGCATTTCTTCTTTTAATATTGTAACAAGTATCTATCTAAGGTTCTTATTTAAACCTTGACTATTTAAAAGTCTCATAAAAGTCTCATTATAAAATGCTCTAAATATTCTGATTGATAGTCTCTTTATATAATGCTGCTAAGTAACTTAATTGAATAACTTCCCAATAAATTGTCTTTGATTTTTCTTTAATAATTTATTAATTATGTCTCTCCCTTTTGCAGAGTGCAACCCGCTCCCACGCTGGTGACCAACTTTGTGCCGAGCAGCACCGACAATATGACCTTCACCATCAACAACCAGCTGACCAGCCAAGTGCAACGCTTGGTACGCGATGGGCGACCAACTTTAGCATACGAGGGACTCTATCAGATCTACGGTGGACGCAATGTGGCACGGCAGTATCCTCAAGCACGCACCGATACGTTCCAGCATCAGCTGGTGTCCAATATACTGTGTCCGCCATCGTACCAAGCGATGCCCAGTCCCACCAAGCATGTGGTCGTGGGCAGTGCCACAATGCAACCGCCGTTGCAAGTGCCGCCGCAGCAATACGTGAATGTGCCGGTGCCCGTGTCCATGGTGGAGCCGAGCTCCGGGCAGCGCATGCTGCTCACGAATCGAGTGCAGGCAAGCGGCGTAGCATGGCCGCAAACTGGACGCCAGATGGCATTGGTGCCGTCGTGGCCGCAAAATGCGCCAGCGCATTCATTGATCGTGGACTCGACGCCGCTGTTCAACGTGGAGGAAATCTATCCGAAGCATCATCTCAACTTGCCACGCAACGATCTCAAAAAGGAGTCGCCGGCGCATCACCTAGCGTGAGTATCATAAGAGTTAATTATAATACCCGCTACCCGCTCAGGATTAGAGAATAGAACTACAGTATTTTTTATTTATGGTTGCGATCAGATTAAAATTTGTAGAAGTTATTTGAGAAACACATATTGCAATCAAGTCATATTGGCTTTGGTCAGATAGTCAATCTGGTATATTTTGTACTCTATGGTACATTTGGAATGCCGATATTTTCAGTATATTTTAGTATTAAAATATACAGAATTAATATACCACAATTTGGTATAATTTAAGAATAATACCGCATCTGTTTAGCTTATATTAAAAATGGATAGCAGGTATCTCATAGTCGAGTACACTCAAATGTAACTTTCTAACTTGTTTATTCCTGGTTGTGATCACATTAAAAATTGTATAAGTTAATTAAGAAATTCTTATCAAAGAAAAAAAGACTTGTCTGATATGGTATATTTTGAACTAAATGGTATATTTTGAATATAAATAGATACATATATATATATATTTTCGGAATATTTTAAAGATATAATTCTATTAAAAATAATTAGCGGGCATCTCACAGCAGATATATGGTATATTTTAGTATTTTTGCGGGATATTTTTGGTATATTTTTAGAATATCATTTTATAAAAAATAGGTAGCGGATATCCCACAGTTGAGCATACTCGACTGCAGTTTTCTAACTTTTTTAATGTTGTATTAAATAATTTTCATTAACTTTACAGCAAAGGCAACTCTTATCGCGTGCCGCGTCACGAGAAGAAGGAGCATCAGCAGCTGTCGCCAGTGAAGAAGCGCGTCAAGGAGAGCTCTCCGCCGCATCAGCAGCGCTATCAGCGTGCCACACACGTCTCGCCGCAGTATCATGCGCATCACAATTGCAACTATGGCGGCGGCTATGGCGCTGGCGCTGCCGGCGCCGTTGTGGCAAGTTCCGCTAGCTCAGCGAGCAGTAAGTTTCCAGTATTAACTTCCTAAAGGAATACCTTATTAATTCACTATCTTTTCGTAGACATTGTCAACTCGAGCAGCTCGTCGAGTTCGCATCATAATCACGCACCTGTGGCACATGCCCCACATGGCAGCAGCAGCGGCAGCAGCGCCTACAATGCTGCCGGTCATCACATTGTGGTGAATCAGTGCAGCGGCGGCTCCGCAGTGGGTTCCGCTGGGTATGCGCCACCGTTGCATGCCCATCAGCCACACGTGAAGCAACCAACGATCACCATACATGACACGCCCTCGCCGACAGCGGTTGTGGGCGATGTCATTACCATTTCGGACAGCGAGGATGAGGGTGGCGATGTGCCCACCAGTGCTGCAGTGCAGCCAATAAAGCAGCGTGCGCATGCGCAGTCCCAAACGAGCAGCAGCCTCATGCAGCAACAACAGCAGCAACAACATCAACAGCATTCGAGCAGCAATTGTCGCAGCAGCGCGCAGCCATTGCAACATGTGCAACATCAGCAGCAGCAGGCGGTTAATTATGGTAATGCCCACAGTTCCACAGCAACAACAACCACGACAAGCACCACAGCAACAAGCACAGGCAGCAGCTCCAATGCCAACAGCAGCAGCAATAATAATCGCAGCAAATGTAGCAATAATCTTAATAATAACAGTAACAGTAATAATCAGCAGCTGGTCGGCAGCGGAGCTGGTCATCATAGCCATCATAGTCACCACCACAACCACCACCACCACCACAACCACCACCAAAACCATCAGCAGCAACAGCTGCAGCAGCAGCACGGCAGCAATGGCAACAGTAGCAATAATAGCAGTAGCAATAACAGTAGCAGTAACATTAACAGTATCGTTAACAGTAACAGTAACATTAACAGTAGCAGTCAGCAGTTGCCACCGCCGCCGTCGCTTTCGTTGCCCAGTAGCAGTAACAGTAGCAATAATCATCATCATCATCATCACCAACAACAGCAACAACAACAGCAGCAACATCAACTGTCGTCGTCGTCTTCATCGTCGTCGTCGTCAGCAGCAACTGCTACGTCGTTGTCGCTGGGCGGAAGCGGAAGTGGAAATGGAAATGGCAATGGATTTGCTGTTGCTGCTGTGCTCGACTCTCAGCAGCAGCAGCAGCAACTACTACATCAGCAACAACAACAGCAGCAGCATTGCTATCAGCAGCAGCCCAGCTCCCACAACAGCAACAACAACAGTCATCACACCACTTCCAATTCTGCTTCCACTTCCAACCAACCAACATCACATCATAACCATAATAACCATCATCATAGTCTCACTGCCCCCGCCCCCGTCTCCGCCTCCATTTCCGCCTCCGCCTTATCCTTGACCAGCACCACAAGCACACAATACGGCACCAACACTGCCAATCTTTCCCTCTCCCAGCATTCCCAGCTAACTGGCCCCGTCTCAGTTCCCGCCCCCGGCCCTGTTGCCCCTGCCCCTCTCACTGTCCCTGGCCCAGCTCAGTCTCAGTCGCATCTCAGTCGTCATAAGCCAACGCAGCACGTCCATCTAGTAATTCCATGCGTTACCGTAGGTGATCACGATCCGGAGGATGCACGTCGACGTCATCATGCCGCCAACGCCACAACAGTTGCCGCCAGCAGTCCCAAGCATCAGCAGCAGCAGCAACATCATCATCATCAACATCATCAGCAGCAGCCACAGCAAGTGCAACCAGCGCAACAGACACCGCACTATCAACCGCAGCAACCACAGCAGCAGCAACCACAACAACAGCAGCAATTGCAACAGCAGCCAAGCATCAAATATGAGCCAGGACAATCGCAAAAGAAACGCATACTGGCCATGGCCCAAAACGAGTGCAACTATCAGCCGCAGCCACAGCAAGTGCAACAGCAGCAGGTGCCTCAGCAACAGGCGCCGCCTCCATCGCAGCCACAGCCGGTGGCCAGCTTGCCGCATATACCAACCAAGCAGGAGCCCGCCGAATTCTATCCGGAGTACTCACAGCAGCAGCCACCGCCACCGCAGCAGCAACAGCTCGACACCAAGCGCAGCAGCTGGGCAGCCAGCTCGAGTGGCGGCTCTGCAGCCATGCCATTGGCGCATCCTAAGCGCGAGGCACCTTCGGTTGCCCCGGTGAGCTATGTGGCACCCACTGTGGCTCCACCTTTGGCGCACTCCAAGAGCAGCTCGAGTTCGTCATCGTCGATCAGCGCTTTGGGCTGCTGCCGCCGTGGCTGCCAGCGTTGGTCCGCCGTCGTGGGGCGCCCCTCAAGTGTATCGCCAGCCATCGCAACCGCCACCGGCTAGCGTGGCGGCACCGTCTCAGGCGCCGGCAGCTGCACCGCCGCCGCATCATCATCACAGCAGCCACAGTCACCATCATCATCATCAGGCGGGTACGCCGCTGGGCGGCTCACCGTCATCGACAGCCGCTGCGGCGATGCTGCAGCCGGATATCTACGCACAGGGCGACATGTATCGACGTCCCACCGTCTATGTGTCCCAGGCCGCGCCCACTTACGCCTATGCGAATCGAGCGGTCGTTGCACCGCCGCCAGCACACAACAGCTCCAGTCGACAGGTGAGCGATGAAATTATTACTGAATTATAAATACATTTGATATTATAATATACTATGTGCAGCTTAGAAGTTCCATATATTTAAATACCAATATTAAAGTATATTTATTCAAGTTCGATAAATAAAATATTACTAGTTAATATTCAGTTTTATGTTTGATTTATGTAATTCTCATCATATTCTCTCAATTAGAGAAGTTTAAATATAACTTCAAAAACTAAATATCATAATGAAGGACATTTAAAGTTTTACAAAGCTTCCGATCTGTAATAATATATTAATATAGAAGTTATATTTATTCAAGTTTGATTAATACTAGTTGAATATTAATAATCTCAAGCACCAATGATGTAACAATGCGTATCAATAGTTAATAATTAATTTAGATTCTTATGTATAGCATGCCTTCATCCGCATATTTCAATGTATGCCAATCTCTGAGTATAGAAGTTACGAAACTCAAAACATGATTCACTTTGAATAGTGTTGAACCTCAGAAGAATAATGTACATAACTCTACTATCATACTTTTCGAAGCTTTAATTTCAATGATTACGAAATACGATTACGTTGACTTTTCTACTTTAACAGTTTAATAATGAAGCAAATAACAATAATGTAAAGGATATATAGATATAATAGATTTTTATGGGAAGAATGTACTCTCAATAGCGATTATTTATTTTAACTATTTTCGTTTTACTATTAAATTTGTGAAAATATAGAGCGTTGTTAATATACCATTATTATAATAATATAATTGGTAACATATACGTAACGTATTTTCAAGGCTTTTATAATTTTAATAAATTTTGCTTATAATCACGATTTAGTATATAAATACAGTAATATATAATATTATCTAACCCTTGAATGCAGGAGTGTTCTTAATATAATAATATTATTGATTGAAAAGTAGTTTCTTTTCTTAGATGTATTTCTATTTCTTTATTTTTCATTCTTTCTAATTTTCTATTTCTAATGTGATTTATTTGTGTCTGCCTTGCAGGTTATACCATCGCATCCTTTGCCGGCTCACATCCAGATACCGACGCAATACAGCCAGTTTGGACCGTTGAGTCCCGCCCAGGTAGCTGCCAGCAAGCATGCGGCGCACTTTGCGCCAACTAATATATGGTATGGTGCTGAGTAGCTTGCAGGGTGAACGGGTTGACGAGAGGATGCCAGACAGACACAGAGAGAGAAAGAGAAAGAGAGAGAGAGGGAGAGGCCAGAGCGAGGCAACAGCGACCACTATTGAACACAACAACAACAACAAGAACAACAACAACGACCGACCACACAACAACAACCAACCATCTTTCTCAACACTAGAACTCCATTGATTGATTGATTGATTGATTGACGCTCGAGTGAGTCGCAAATGCCAGAGATTGATGGCCAATTAAGGCTTAATTCAGTTTTTGCCTTTACTTTCTTTGCCCCCTGCTGCTCGAATCAATCGATTTTGCTAATCAAGTTTTTCTTTTTTTTACGGTGTTCTCTTTAGATCTTTTATGGCCTCGGCTGATGGTGGCGACGACGACAATCCCAACACAACGGAGGAGCAAGAACAGTTGCAACAGCTGCAGTTAACGCAGTGTTGGTGGTTTATGATGCTCATGCAACAGAGCATCATACACAGCAACAACAACAACAACAACAATAGTAGTGGAAGCAGCAGCAACAACATGTTGCTGGAAGCAGCCGCTGCAAGAACAACATCAACTTCCGGCAGCAGCAACAATCGCAGTCAAAGTCGTCGCAAACGTTAGGCATCAAAACTCTTCTCGCAACCCGCTTGCCAGCGAAAGTTTATCTTTTTTTTAATTTCGTCAATCCACAACAAGATTGTCGATTATATTCAATAATTCGATGCATCGAATTACACAAATTGTAAACAAACATTTTTAATTAATTTAAATTTCAAGCATTTTGTACACGCAGTTTGGAGTGTAAAGTGCATAAACAACAACAACAACACACATACACATATGTAATTACTACATACAAATATAAGCAACAACAACACACACACACTCGGACCTTGCAACAAGCAAAGGGAAACTCAGAAGAACACTTTCTATACACATTACTCGTATGGATTTTCGAAAATAACAAAAAAAAAAACCTAAAGCGTTTCATTATGTGTGTTGTATATTTTTTATTAGAACTTCTAAGTACATGCATACTTATAGATTATACGGATATATATAGAGATATATATGATACAATATAGAGTACTACAAACCTACATATTAATGTACAACCTAATCCTAATACAACTACAACTACAACTAATCTAATACTACACATAAATAATGCAACAAATTATATGATTAATGCAACATGTTTCTGTACAAAAAAAAACACAACAAGAAGTAATGCAAACAGTAACATCAACAAAACAAAAACACCAACAAATACTTAGTGCAAAAAGCATAGAACTTTTTTTAGACTCTTTTTAGCAAGTACCTCATAAAAAAACAAAACGAAAAAGAAAAAAAATCGAAAACACGAAGCAGCAACAACAACAAAAGAATAAAACAAACAAATAATGTTATGCAAATTGCCTTTTACAACAAACAATATTGTATATTAAAGAATAAATAATAAATAACTTAGTGAGATAATCAATGATATGATACCGCAAAAACCTTACTAGCAATCAAAGCATACATTACATAAATATATATATATTATATAAAGAATAACAATATTTGTAGCGATAAACCGTAGCGATATATCTGATAAACAACTGATAACTGAACATTGCGATATATTATAGCTAATAATACAATATACATAGATACTTGTTTTTTTTTTAACATACATACATATATATCAAAACCAGCCACACACACATACGCACTCTCATAGATCTGAACTCCTCCCCCACCCCTAAAAGAAAACGCAATAGAAGAAACATGTAAGAATGAAAGAAAAATTAGATGCATTGTAATTTAGTAATAACTAACTATTAAAATAATTAATGATGGATTTTAAAATGTCAGGTCAAGCGAATTACTTAGAAAAACACATAAAACAATTCGATGTTAACTTAATCGTCGCTTTGTGGTTTAATTTCTGTATTTATATCCCTAACAGACTCTGCGTTTAAGTAAATGAAAAATGAAAAAAGGAAATCACAAGAATTATGAGAATGTTCACTAAAAAGTACAAAAATGGCAAGCAATCTAGCAAATAATTGAAAGAGTTATAGGCTTTTAAAAGTGTGTTTCTAATTTCTAATCAATAGTTTAATTTTCTCTGTATGTGTGTGCGTTTATATTTTTTTTCATCTGTATTTTTTTTAAACACTTCTAAACGCAGAGATTTTATTTTATACTTTGTGTATATAGTGCATAAACCCTTGCTTATTACTATTATGATTATGATTACGATTATTATATATATATATAGCGATATATGCTACACATACAATACATATTTAATGATATACTACTATCTACCTATATATATATATCTATACATATTGCATAATGTTCTTGTTAATTAGGTTTCTTAAAGTATTTTGTAGTTAATCGTAAAACTTTGTCTCTAATTCTCTACATTTTTTTTCCCGTCATGTCGAGTCTTTGTAAACCCTTTTTTTTTGTTAGTGTTTAGAATTGTGGGCACTTCCTATTATGATGATACTAAAAAACCAATCTAATCGAAAAACGAAAATCCCAAAAATACACACACACACACACACACACGTTTCAATGTACCAGTTTGTATGGTGAACAAAAGATCCGTTTTATTATTATTGTAATTAAATAATATATGTATAACGCATGAATATGAATATGATAATTAATCAGCTGTGCACGAAACAAGAAGAAATCTTATATATATATATATACAACTATATTGCAAAAACAAAAGCAAAACAAAACAGATCTATTTGAAAGTCTAGCATATAATTATTGTGATGTAGTTTTTAAAAATCGATGCAAATACAAATTGAAAGTGTCGGAATTTTTGTCCTTGTCGTAAATTAGCCAGTAACGAAATTAACAAAACGATAAAAAAAAACAAAACCAACAAATTACAAATTATAATTACAATTACAAACTACAAATTAATTATATGTATAATGTGTAATCGATACCGCTTATAATGCGGCTCATATATGTATATGTAATTGTATATGTACTAAATATAAACAAACAAAAATTAATATATGTTAACTATTTAGTACACAAAACAAAATGACTAAACAAAAAAGGCAAACCAACAATTTTATTTCATTTATTGTATACTTTTCTTTGAAATCGTTTCAATTTTTTTTAAACCTTTTGTCGTAGAGAATAAATAACGAAAGCGTGTTTAATTAGCAGCTAACTAGGCAGTAAATAAGAAACGTTAGTGTTGTGACTATACGAATAATCGTACATACATACATATATATTACGCGATAACGATCTAGCTATAGATATGATATGGGTATATACACATAAATATATAGAATACCAATTTCTGTTTTAGCAGCTGTGGCAACTATTAAAGTTAGTCCAAAAAAGCAGCTGCTACAAATTTTTTGCTTGCTCTTTTGTTTAATTTCACGTCTTTTATAGTTTTTATTGTTGGTTCTTATAGGTGTGTGTTTTTTTATAGAAATTTTATGGACCATTAACAACAACAACAACAACAAAATGAAATAAGGAAACTTGAGGCGATAAAAACATATGTCGTAAATCTAAGCGTTTGATGTAAAAGCGAACTTGTCGTTTATTTGATTGTTTTCCTTTTATAAATATACACATAAAGTATACACTACTATTAATTAACTAAAGTATATTATATATATATGATTAACTGATCAAGTTTAACGATAATAAACTTCAATTTCTACTCAATGTTTTAGAGAAGCAAACAAAAAAGGAAAACAGAAAAAAAAACAAAATCGAGAACGCTTTAAATGTAACAAAAACGAAACGTTAATAGACTTAAACAAAAAGAAAGGAAAAAAGGAAAAAAATGGATATAAATAACATTCACTAACTAAACTTAAATACACACATACAGACACAGACATATACATATACATGCATACATATATATCGTTTGTATTTAAGAGACAAAAATTACATTTTAAAGATCAACAATGTTTTAACTGTGTAGCCTTAAAATCAATTTACAAAAACAAAACAAGAAAGAAAAGAAAACTAATCTATGTATAATAATACCAACTATATAATCTATTATCGAAAACACTTAAAATCCAAAATTGATATGGATATAGATCTGATTTGAGCAGATCAATCGTACAATATTTTGCTATGTATTAAATAGTTGATTTGCCTTTTACTTTTTAATTATTTTTTGACACTTGCAATTTTACTTTGTATTCTAAACACACACACACAAAAACAGATGCACCTTTTTTTTATATTGTATACCATATAAACATAGCCACAATACATGCATAACTTACTATTATCATAAACACAATTATAATATATATATTTACTTATGTCCTCAACAAAACCCAAAACCATAAATACATATATCTATTATTATCGAAAGCATAAATCTTTTTGTTTTTTCTTATCATTTATTTTCATTTTTGTAGTCATAAAAGAAGCTAATCAAAAGTTTGAACAAAATCAACAAGAACAACAACAAGATGATGAAGAACAAATACAACATATATCCCACCAAATTAATTTTAAAACAAATAAATAGGGGCAAACAATTAAATAATAATATACTATTATATATATTTATCAGACGAATATTGTGCAATATTAGTGTATGAAATATTATTATTATTACTATGGATTTTCCCCCCCTCAGTGTTTTCCTTTGACTTATCGAGGCTCTAGCTGCAGCTAAATACATACGTTTAATTATTTAGTTAATGGTAAATCAGGTTTCTGTAGTTGCCAATAGATTGTTAATTGATCATTTCCAAAAAAAAGAAAAAGAAATCCCAGCACTCTCCAAAAACAAATCCGAGACGGATACAATCCTGAAAGTATGCTATGCTAAAATCAAATTTGGATCGATTATAATATAAGTTGTTTGACCAATTCAAAGACGAACAATTAATGAGCTTTTATAAATAATTTGTGTCGCTTTTGAATGTGTTTCATACGCAAGTTATGTGCATTTATCAAGCAATGAGATTAACCACAACAGCAACAACCAACAAACCAACAAGAACAACAAATACCAATAATAATTTATTAAGTAAATGCCACGTATAAGTAAAAAATAATTACGAGTAGTTAGTGTTTAAAAAACAACAACCAAAGTGAAACACAACACACAAAAAATAAAAAAATTTCTGGATTCGTCGTATAATGAAATGCATGGATCGAAGCGATTATAAACAATTGACGCTGACAAACAAGATTGATAAGAACCCGTCCATAATTAGATTTTGTTCGTTTAACAACAACCACAAAATAAAAATAAAATATATAAAATAAAGGGATAAACTGGAAATGAAAAATTCCAGAATTCGATGCAGCTCTCTAGACACTTAGATAATACTTAGTCGACGGGTAAATTGATTAGAATAAATTAAATATAATGGTTATATACATTAAAAACAAATATATACATACATACATATTATAGAAGCTCTCTCTCTTCGTGTTTCTTTTGACTTCAATTCCACTTAACTAGCTGAAAATAAAAACTTAAAATTGTGGTTCGGATTGATATTAGATGTTTTAAATAACTAACAACAAAATTATGAATTCTAAGTACGATATATTTATACATATACACAAAGAAAGAAAGCAAAATACAAATACATATTGAACAAAAAAACAAGAAGAAACAAAAAAATGGTAAAATTTATAAACATAAATATATACACTATATTTTATTAAATACAAAATATTTCGAAAAGATTAAACATAACCAAAAGATAAAATGTTGATGTGTGAAATTTATAAGACTAGCATATTTCCTACCTAACAATATACGTTATAATGAGATATATATATACAAAATACAAAATATGATAATTAATATGATAAATAATGAGCAGCTAGAGCTGAAATCATACGCATTCTCACGATTATAAACTAAGATTAAAAACCTATATTGAATTTAAACAAAAGCGTCTAACAAATTGATCGTACCTTTTTGCTGATTTAAATGGAAAGATAATGTAACACACATACACTTAGATATATGTATGTGTTCGTAATTAAATTAATATGTATTACACACATATATATTTACGAGTCATAGTCAAGTAACAAACAAACAAAATGAAAATAGATGATGGCACTTTAATGGGATTTGCTTTTTATAAACGAATGTGTATGTGTGTGTGTGCGTGTGTGTGAGTGCGTATGTATTTTATATAGTATTAGTGTCGTCTTGCGCAGTTACAACTAAACGAAAACAAATTGAAATGAATTTAAATATTGTATTTTTATATGCGAACTCAAATCGATTACAATAGCCAATAGATCGTAGTTAAGGAAAAGAACTTCTCCTTATATAGCAGGCATTATATTATTATGATAATTATATATGTATAATCGAGGAATCTTAAGAAAATAATACCAAAGACAGATAATCAAAGCGCGCACATAAGAATTTAGTGTTAGGATAACGGATATTGGATAACGGATAACGATCTTTCTTTGGGCACCAAGTCATATATATATTGAATACCTACCACATCATAGAATACCTTTATCATCATCCATATTGTGTGTACTATCTATACGGATCTGTGTATCTCTCTTTTTAGCATAAGATACAAGATGTTAATCCTAAAACGGAACGAGTTTCGAGAGTTAGAATTTAGCTTTTAGCTGCTTGGGTTAGACAACGAATTACCGGGCAAAGATCGGGGCGAAAAACGATTGAACTTGTACATTCCCTTGAGCCTCAACCCCTCCGCCTAATTAATAAATAATTTCGATCACCAACGATGCTGATTGGCGATCCTTAAAGATACTTATGTGTAGACTTAGTTGTTGGATCGCCGTCAGCAAAAAACCCTTTAAAACATACATATGAAATGAAGCGATTTTTTGTGCCGTGTTATACCTAATCACACACACACAATCACACTTAACAAACTTAACTAACGTAAATGATTAACAAATTGACATTTTTTGTATCTATCAATGTGTACTGAATGTTTTTACTTGGTGTCCTTTTTAATGCGAGCAAAAAGCGAGAGAGTCTTAATCTAATCTAAAGAAAAAACGATTAACGAAATACTTATATATATCAAAAACCAAGCACACCGATACATTTAGCATTGTACATGATATGGATATGGAATATGAATATGAATAAGTAAAAAGTATGTTTATGTATGTACTACTAACCAAAGAGTTATACCTAAACTTATCCAGATAATATGCGTACCTTTTTAAGCAACTAATTCAATGTTAAAAAAAACAAAACAATTGTGAAATCTTTGATAGCAAAACGAAATGATAATTAATTAAATACAATATATAGAGAGTACTTACGATTACGATTACGATTATACGAATTGGGAGTACACCGTCTCAAGACCAAACAAATTGTAACACAATGAGCCGCAAAATATTTGTATTAATGAATGTATTCCCCCCAAAAAACCCTTAACTGTTCCCATACCCCAACCTGAACCCCGAATACAGACCTATAACAATCGAGTTCCGATTTCAAAGCTAACGTTAACGATAATCTAATGGTAAAAAAAGGTAAAAACTAAATGGTAAACCTTAAACGCGTTTAGATAATTGATAATATGATTAAGAACTTTTGACTTTTATGGCTGTTTAGAGATTTTATAATACATATACTAATTATATATATATACGAATACAAACATTTTTCGTAAATTCTTTATTTACATTCATACTCACACACACACACACATTCTCATACTCATATTCTCATCTTTGACACATAGAAAAATACGTTTTTTGTGCTCCGTAATTCGATTCAAAGAAACAGATTGAATCTTTACGGTGCAGTCCTCAAAAACTCACATCAAATCTTACACTATATGTAACTGGTTTTCGGCAAATACAAAAACTCTGGCATGATAAACCCTCCGCTCCAATACGATCCTTCTCTATGGCAGATCGAGAGCGTTTTTTTGTAGCGATTAGAGAACAAAAATTCAAAAAGAAAAAAGAAAACAAACGAAAATTGTGAAATTTAGTGTCTTTACACTTTAAAGAGTATATACAAAAGAAAAAGAGAATAAAATGGAAAACTTAACTAAGTATAATTGAATGTAGATGGCGCAAAATGCCGATATTCGTATAAGCATAACTAACACACTCACACACACACACATACGTACACATAGTAAAGTGAAACAAGTACATATACACTCACAATTACACCAATTCGAATGCGCGAATAAATGAATCAAAGAAGAAGACGCATACAAAATTTAATGATACTCGTACATATGCCTAAAAGGATAAACGTGTAGTAATCTACGACAACAACAACAACAAAAACAACCACAAAGAAAAAACAAAAACATTACAAAATAAATGTCTATATATTATGTATATGGAAAATATAAAAATACAAAACCAAAACATATAAAACAAACTAAAAAAAAAAACAAAATACAAAAAAAAAAACAGAAATATAAAAACAAAATTATAAAAGCATAATCGAAATGTGTTTTTTATTTTAGGGGGCTTAAAGCAATTAAAAAACTTTTATATATGAAAAATTATAAAAGCATAAGCGAAATTTATATTTTAGGGGGTTTGAAGATGAAGGATTCGCAGAATATTATAGATTAAAAACTTCAATTTTGCTAGTTAAAGAGCAGCGAAATGTAGAGTATACGGAAATTCGGTGTTTCAAACTTAAACAGATAAACTAAGCGATAAAAGAAACCATGTAGAATATGTATGAAATACTTAGAACTATTTTCATACACTTGCATTTTTATAGCATACTTTTCAGGGCAGCAATAATTTTTTGGGTAATTTGCTGAATATGTAAAAATATTGCAAAGCTGGATTAGGTTGCCATATTGGTAACAGAAAATTGGTAATAAAATATAATAAATTTAAAGAAAATACATTAAAATATATAAATATATTTCACAAACGTTTTGGATTTTATTAAACTCGACTTTTTACAATTTTATAGCATACTTTTTAGGGCAGCTATTGGAATTTCATAGGCAAATGCATTTGCCATTTAAATGGCTGAATAAATACGTATACTTGATTGGGATGCCATATCATTAAAAGAAAACTAATTTAATGAAATAAAATTAATATAAAAAAAAAATATGAATAAATTCCATAGATTTTGTGGATTATATTAAATGCTTCCCTTTTTAGTTTTCTTCTTATTTCATAAGCTTCAAATAAATCCATTTATTTGTATTAAAGCACAGTTTCTCAAAGGAAATATTTAAATGACTAAAAAATGTTGTTTTAACATACATAAGCGAGGGAACAAATTTAATATAAGTAGACGCTGTGAGTTCAATCTGTTTAGCTATAAATCATTTTTATTCCCCTAGCTCTCAAGCCAGTAAAGAAAGTAAGCAAAGTATTTAGAAATTTTGTGATAAACGTTTATTTGACCAAAAGGTAAGTGAAAGAGATTGTCAGAAAGTGCTTCAACTATCGTCTGATGTAGGACATTGGATCGCCTTTGATCGAATGACTTTCCAGCAGTTATATAAGTTGATCATGGGCCAATCACTCTCGGAACCAATCACCACAAAGGACACGGCACGTTGTGCCAATGCCTCCTTCCTCGTTGGCAGCAGCTGTATGCAAGGCTGGCGCGTTGAAATGGAGGATGCACACACTCACATACTCTCGTTGCCCGATGATCCACCAGCGGCATTCTTTGGTGTCTACGATGGCCATGGCGGAGCAGCTGTCTCGAAGTTTGCAGGCAAACATTTGCACAAGTTTATCACCAATCGACCCGAGTACTTTGGCAGCTCCATTGAGCTGGCCATGAAGAGGGCTTTTCTCGACTTTGATCGCGAGATGCTGCACAATGGCAGCTGGGGTGAACAGATGGCAGGATCCACTGCCAACGTGGTGCTCATCAAGGATAGGCGACTCTATTGCGCCAATGCTGGAGACTCGCGAGCTATTGCCAGCGTAGGTGGCATGATGCGACAACTGTCTGTGGATCACAAGCCTGGCAATGAGTCGGAGATCAAGCGTATTGTGGCTGGAGGTGGACGTGTGGAGAACAATCGAGTCAATGGCAATTTGGCTTTGTCGCGTGCTTTGGGGGATTTCATGTATAAGCGCAATACAAATATGAAGCCAGAGGAGCAAATTGTCACAGCCGATCCAGATGTTTTGTGCTGTGACATCGGCGAGGATTGGGAGTTCGTTGTGCTCGCCTGCGATGGCATCTGGGATGTGATGAGCAGTCCTCAGGTGGCGGATTTTGTCCGCGAACGCATCGCTGCGGGCATGCAACCGGATCTCATCTGTGAGCAGCTGATGGACTTTTGCCTCGCACCGACTGCCTACAATTATGGTCTGGGAGGTGATAATATGACCGTCATCTTGGTCTGTTTCTTGCATGGAAAATCATATGACGATTTGATACAGCGTTTGGGTGGTCCTAAGATTGCAAATTTTGAGATTCCCGTCGGTGATATTGGGCCTGATCTCAAGGTTTGTAATTACATTAATCTTGATCGAATCATTCTTAAAAGTTTTGTTGTTACAGAAAAAACCTCTAAACACTCCCAATGTCAGCAAAAGCAATATGAAGCATGCTTGATTTTGATGTCCATTCTTCTTTGTTTATATGTTTCTTAATTTTTTGGCATATTTTCTATTCATTGTCGTACATTCATATACTTTAACAATCTCATTTGGACAAATTTTAGCGCTGTAAGTATTCCAAATTTTATAGTCAGACATGAAGTTCAATGACTTCAAAACCATGGGAAATATACGTTTTGAATAGATCATTTAAAAGTGATATCTGTTTTAATATGAAATTAATTTTAAAATGTAATTAAAAGTGCTTTCAAATTTGCTATTGAGTTTATTAAAATTCAAACAATTGTTTTAAAATCTTAGCGAAAGTAAAATATATATATAAATATATCGAAAACTTAGTTCGGTTTTTTGAATTGATCTCTTAAATATGTTATATGCGTGAATTGTCACCTTTGAGACTAGTTAAGTAAAAATAAACATATACCAAAAATTTCTTTAGCATTTCAAACAGAAATTTTCGAAAAACGCCGAATTTGTACGAAAATAAAACAACGATTTTATATATATTTTATAGTAAACAAGAAAAAATTCCTAAAATCAATATTAGCTCTAAAAATAGAGCTAATCCAAAGCTAAAAGAATAACTAACATAAAATTTTCTTTTTTTTCACTGTAAATAGTGTCTGAGAATAATCCATATATTTTATATAAATTTTAAAGGTAATTAAAACTGCTGCTACATAAAAATAAATGATTTTAAAAGATGTAGCAAAAAAATTGGTTACCAGTGTATCAATCATTTTTTATTTTATTAATTTTAAATATAAGAAAAAAAAAACAGATATATTCTATACAAAATTTTATTTTGAATTTTGGGTACTATATTATTTTAAATACAATTAATGGCGGTCTAAATAAATAAAACATTATTTCCCAAATAAAGCAAGGTTTTATAAGATGGAAAATTTCTGTGTCAATTAATTACTTATCAATCTAATAAAGTATCTGCAAAATTTTTGTTTTGTTTTCTGGGCAGCCACAAATTTTCATTAATTTGTTGAAACTCAGTGAAATAGTTTTACTTACCATATTTTACAATTCCAGCATATAAAAGAAAAGTCATAGTTATTTTCAGGGATCGGTGGATCTCTCGTTTAATATTTTGAATAAATGTGCGATTCTATAATACATAATGTACTCTCTATACATATATATACGAGTATATCTATATAAGTATCTGTATATTGAATATCTTTGGTCTGTTTAGCTGTAGGTGTCGTTGAGTATACAAAATGCAGTGAGTTTCTACAAACAACGCAAGAAAGAACAAAATCAAAAAAAAATCAAAACAAGAAACAATATGTAATAATATTAAGAGCTACGAAAATGTACAAAATAATAGATAGAGATATGTCAAATGTACAAAAAATATATATGCACTATATATAGGTATAAATAAGTATATAATTAAGTATGTGTGTGTGGCTAATTAGTGTTATAGTTATGACAATTCGTATTGCACCACATGCGGCCGTAATGTGCTTAAAATAACGCCGACACATGCACATAGGGGGAGGATTCCCCTTTCACCTTGCCACTGTCCCCGAAACAGAGATTGTGGTGACAGAGGCAGAGGCAGAGGGGAAGGTGCAATGCTGCCGGGTTTAAAGATAAAGAAAGACTAGAGATTCGCTCGTTGGACTTCCGTGCTGTGAAGCAGGAAATTGTCGCAATTTGTCTTAAAAACAAAGAAATCATTATAACGTAAAGATATTTAGTAAGTAATATAAATATGTATGTATCTAAATAGATGTAAGATGTAAGAGTATGTGTATTATATGTTATATTCTAATATCTGTGATGATCGCTGGGGATCCGTCGTCTGGTTGTATAAAATCCATATTCGCATAGAGTATATATAAGTATATATGTTTTTGGTTTTGTTTTGTTTTTGTTTTTGGTTTTCTTGTGGTTTTAAGTAGTGCTAAAAAAAATACTGGTAACATTTTTTGCAAGTCTCTAAATCCTCGTTACAACTAAGTGCAGATCGTGCTGCTTCCCTCGATCGTTATTCAGATTATTATTTTTTGGTTTTTTTTTTGTTTTTATTTCTGTTGGAATCGTCTACTACTCTCTATAATGGTACTTTAGCTCTTTTCTCATATTTATCACATATTTGTTTACTACAGTAAGCTCCTAAAATCGAATGCAAAATGGGTTTTACTTTTGTTTTCTGCTTTTTTTTTTTGGTGTGGTTCCTCAATTAGTTCTCTCTCTCTCTCAAACACTTTTTTGTCTTTTACAGTCAGACCGGGGCATTGATTTACTTATGTCAGCTAGGCAACCATGGCATAGTTGCCGGTCAGCTCGAATGGACTCGTTTTGGCCGAGTGTGTGAAATTGTTTTTGGGTGAAAAGTCAACGGGTTGCTCCTGATCCGCCTCCACATTGTTGGGCATTGTTGTAGCTGCTGCTGTCTGTGCTGTTGTGGCATGTGGAAAGTGCTGGTGATAGGGCAACGGCAGTGGCAGTGACAGCGGCAACAAATGTTCTTGGTACACCGCACTCGGATGCTGCAACACTGTTGGTTGCAACACCGCATTGCGCTTAAAGCTCTCATAGATGCCAAAGGAATCGGTATGAGCTCCGGGATAAGCATAAGCTAGAGCAGCTTGAGCTTTAGCTTGAGCTTGTCGGCGATCCTTCTCCTTCTGCAGCAACTTGTGCGCCAGCGTTGACTTTGCTGAATCTGGAGAAACAGATGATGTTGACTTTGCTGTCATTGTCTCTCCTGTAATTTCCAACTCCGTTTGCTGCTTGGCTGTAGCACGTGGCAACGATTCGCTGCGATTCTTCATGCAGGAGGATTCCTCATGCTTGTACAGATACGATTTCAAGGCAAACGCTTTGCCGCAACGTGCGCAGGTGTGAGGCTTCGTGTTCGAGTGTGTCTGGATGTGAGCACGCAGATTGGATTTGTCCGCAAAGGCTTTGCTGCACACGTTGCACTTGAACGGCTTCTCTCCGGTGTGTGTGCGTATGTGTCCCTGCAGCAGCCAGGGACGGGAGAAACACTTGCCACAGTACTGACACTCGCAGCCCTGGTTGTGGGTGCGCACATGCATCGAATAAGCAGGCATCGACACATACACCTTTTCGCAGTACGGACAATGTCGCGCCTTCTTGTCCATAATTGACCTGCAATGCAAGAGAATTTTCTATTAATAAAATATAGTTTGTATACTGATAGAAATATAGTACATACATGTGTTTTAAAATCAAGATTTTAGTTAAAGTACTCAAAATTTTGATCCAAAACGTATAGTTTCAAAAATAAATATAATATCTTAAAGCCATAAAATGCATCTTGAATTCGAAATCTTTTGATAAAAGACCGACGTTTTTAACAATAAGAGTCAAAATCGGATATTTTTAAGACCACAATTTAATATTAAATAACTTAGAAAGTTACAGAAGAGTGTGATCGACTGAGAGATACCCGATTTATATGTTCAATAAAAAGCAATAAAAATAATAAAAATAAACACCAAAAGATGTAATTGGTATGTTAATATACTAAACTATACTATACTTACTGACTATATAATAAATATACTAAAATCTACCGAAATCGGTATTTGGTATATTGACATATTATAACAACAACAACAAACAAACAAAATATACCACATATTCCCATATATATACTGTATATTAATATACTTTATTCGCAAAATATACCATAAAGTTAAAAAAATATACTATATTGTCAACGTAACTACAGCTAAATAGAAATTTATACGATTTCGATTGGTTCGAAAGGTAAGGTTACAAATCCTGAATCTGGTATTTTTGGTATTATTTTCAGAACTTGGAGTTTTTCAGTTTAATGCTCTAAGTTTTAATAATTCGATCTTATTTGAAGAACAACATTATTAAGATAAATATTCTCAAATTCAGAAACTATTCTCTATTTAAGACTAGAGCTTAGTTTTTCTTACCTGTGGGTTTGTCTATGGCGCGCCAGATTGGAGGAGGTGGAATACTTTTTGCCGCACTCGGGACACGTGTGCTCATCATCCAGCAGAATGGAACTAGAACTGGAGCTAGAGCTGCTGCTGTTCTGTGCCGGCGATTGCTCCTCGCTGCTGCTGTGAGATTGAGCACTGGATTGGGCTGCTGGCGCAGGAATTGGTATCGGAGATGGTGCAACGACGAACTTTTCGGCGATCAAACACCTTGTGGCTGTACGAATTGTATGTGGAGTCATCGTCGGAGGAGGCGTAGAAAGTGTTTGAGGGCAACATTTTGGCGTTTTTGGCTGCCGTGCTCAGCGGTCCAGCCGCCAGTGTAACATCGGCCAGCTGGGTGAGATTGTAGAGCTCCTCGGGTATGGGCGTGGCCTGCTGATCCTTTGTCATGTCGTCTGGGGGGGTCTGCAAGAAGAGAGAAACAAAGAATTTGCTACTTAGAATGACGTATGACAGCGAAAAGGTGAAGCAACCTGCTAAATGCGCAACAGATGCGTCATTAAAATTAACCAAAAATAACACACAAATCAAAAGATTATAAAAATATGTGCGCTATGTGGCAGACACAAAATTAATATGGTATTCAAACTAAAATGCATCGAGCATAATGCTGTTCATATTAAACTTGTAAATCGCAGACTTGTGTAGCGCATTTAGCTGTCGTTATGCTCGCTTTCGATTTGTGTTTTTATTTATGCGATATATTCATCAATTTTCTAATTAAGGACGAGCCAAGAGGCCAAACTACAGCACGCCAAAGTCGTCTGCATCATAGTCGTCACCTTGCTGACTGCTTGAGGTTGCCGCCTGCTACAAACACAAACACTAACACACGGGGCGTATGATTAACGTCAGCAAACAGCAGCAGCACCGGCATCGAATGCGGCGGCACTCGCACTTGTTGGCTGCTTTTCTCGTTGGCGTTATTAGAAATAAATTCACGTCGAAATGCGCATAATTTGTGCATGTTGTCTTGGCATTGATTAATCTCACACGTAATTGCCATCACTAAGAATACAATCCCCTCTCACTCTCTCTGCCCCCATCTGTGCCCTAAAATAACCACACAGGTGGATCGTCAGCTACTTTATAGTATAGTAAGTGCTAATCATATATTTCTGACAACTGAGAATATCTCCAGCTGCAGCTACCCAACTGTTGGCAGATGAAAAACTATTGAGGAATGTGTTGAAAGATCTATTTATTATAGACAAGCAAACTCAATAGAAAGCAGCTATCTAATAAAAGGATTAAAAAATAATACTTTGAATGAAAGATCTATTTATTATAGACATGCTAGCTTAATAGAAAGCAGCTATCAAATAAAAAAATTTCAAAGTATACTTTGTACAAAAAATATATCTTAAAAAAGTGAAGAAAATTTGACATAAAGTTTTCATTCGTTTCAATAAGGATTTCAAATATCAATGAGGCATAGCTAAGTATGAGAAATGTATTTTGTATACTTTTTGTATGTATTTCGAGAGTCTAATTAATCCTAATCATCTCAATAAAATAAACTTTACTATTAAATTTAAAATTTATACATAAATTTGTACTATAAATGAAATATACAAAATGTAAAACAAACTACTCCTCACTCGAAAATACAGTAGTATATATATCCTTACAAAAAAAAGTATTCCTTAAAAAAGAAAAGCTAATTTCCTATCAATGATTTCATCATTTAAAATAAATTTTGAAAAATATTAAAACGAGAATATCGGGGCTAACTAATTACAAAATAATCTATTTTGAAAGGCAGTGAAATATATTCTCTATAATGAGAACTCATTTGTAAATTGAATTGTATGCAGTCAAATATTTTCAACACATTAGAAATCACATATTGAACAAAATGATCAAACTTTGCACTTTAAACAAAAAATTTCCTCTTATCAAGTTAAAAATCAATTCAAATTAAAGTTTTCATGGCTTATAATAAAATTGTAAAGCAATGAAATAAGAAGAAAAAGGCGCGTAAAACCCGAACATAAAGTAATCTTTTAATTTCGTCTAATAAAAAAGTATTTGAAAAGGCAATTAGATATTTTCGCAATCAAAGTGAACTCACTATTGAATGGAATTCCATCCTATAAATTATTCAGAAGCGAATAGAAATTATCTTTCTAAAATATTTCTTAAATCCATAAATGTATTTCAAAGTTATCCCCAGTTACTAATTTGTAAAATATCGAAATTATAATTAGGCATAAATAAATATGAAAAATACCAAACAAAAAGAGAGGTTTTTTTTAATAATTGCGAACTCACTCTTAAATTTAATTATATGCTATAAAATATACACAAGTAAATAGAAATTATCTTGCGAAAAGAAGAAAGAAAATATTTCTTAAACTCTTCATTTCATTTTAAATTGTTCATCGCTATAAATTTGTAATATATTGAAATTAGAGCAAGGCATAAATAAATATGAAATAATCTTTATAGCTGGATCTAAACAAAAAGAGATATTTTCTCAATAAAAGCGAACTCATTCTTAAATTGAATTGTATGCAATAAAATATAATTTAAAATTATTCATAATTCGAAAATGTTTACTTTAAAATCAAGTTTCCACATAACATGATTATATATATTGCCTTTTTTTGGGGCAGTTTCATTATGAAAACCGTAATCTAAGTGATCAGATGAGCCATTAAACTTTTCCAGGCAATCAAATTTTATATTTCCGATCTCACTTTTGTCTTGTTTATTATTGGTGTTGCTGTTGTTGTTGTTGTGTTCTTCTTATTTTTCGTAATTGTCTAAATAATCGATTAATTCTTATTGCCACAACTGAGGCAGGGGCAGGGGCAACTACAGTGGCAACAGTGTGTGTGGGGGGGCAAGTAAGCGTTGCGGAGGTCATGTGCGCAGTGTGCGGCAACGTTGCTGTTTCGCTTTTGTTTGTTTTCCTTTCTTCTGTGCGGGAAAAAAAAGAATTCTCTTGAGGCCTGAGGCCAGCCGCGTGATTGCGTGGGCTGCTCCTCTCCCTCTCTCTCTCTGTCTCTTTCTATCGTGGAGGGGCAACACAACACAGCATTTTTTTTTCGCCTAAACATGAGGCGCCCCTAGACTTTTTGCAACCTGTTGAGTTTTGTCTGCGTTTTTGTTTTTAATAGTTGTGTTCTTGCGGTTGCCGAAAATGATGAAAATGAATTCATTTCGAAGAGTACATCAAAATGTTTGTGGTCATAAAACTCAACTGAATGGAACACCTAGTGAGAGAGAGAGAGCGAGAGAAAGGCAAAGAGAGGTAGCTAATTTTGTGGATATAGCAAAATCGGATCATAAATATCGTCTATGATGGATGCGAGTGGGAGCCGAAATCGCGCCAGACATATGTTTCTTCTACACGTATAATTTGTGTCTAAGCATTATTTATACTTATAACAAGCCCCTCAACCACCTGGCAAATGCGTACCTGTCTGTTCCACAGCAAAATCACCATTCTATATAATGTATAAGTATATATATATACAAGATTTAAGCAGAAATTCGTGGGGTAGCACTTTTTTTTTCTTGGCAATTTTCTTCGACTACTCGAAGCTGACAAGTGGGAAAATTGTGTCTGCATATGAGAACAAAATTCAAATGTCTATGCAATATTTTCGATGTCAGGCAGCAGCAGCAACGCCAAAGTCCGAAAAGTCGCATGTTTTTTTGACAGGCCGTTAATTAATTATTCGTTGGCCCGTGCCCGGCCCGTATCGCAGATCGGCAATCGCATGTGACATCTCAAAGAGCAGGAACCAACCAACAAAAAAAAAAAATCGAGAAAGGAAAATGCTGCGAATCTTAATTGGTGCAGGCCTCCAACTGGCAGTCTCTTAGCTTGGGTAGAGGATGGAGCAGGGGGTGATATAAAGGGAAGGGGGGACTCTGCAGCACATGTTGCTGCCTACAAATCGAATCACATTAATTTGGTTAAAGCTGCTTAAATATGATTATGAGTGATGCATACAATTTGAGTCAAGTCTGCCTATATTATAATTTTGGTATACTATGTAGTTTGATTTATTTCATTTTTAAATGGTAAAATATGTGCTAATGATTGTAATTAAAATAGTTGGGGTCTACATAAAATGATAAATAATTAAAACATTTAAATAAATTATTAATCATTTTATGTAGACGTCAACTATTTTAATTACAATCATTAGCACATATTTTACCATTTAAAAGACAAAGAACAATAGGAAATTTAACGAAATTGTGTTGCGCATTTAAAGAGCTATTAATATTAGCATTATTTTATTTAATCAAATTATTAGTTGATTTTATATATGCTAGTTTTTGTATATTATGATAATAATATTTGAAATTGAAGTTAGGCGCTAATGATTGTAATTAAAATACAGTCAATAAAGTCAAAAAATAATAGGAAATTTGAAAAAAGTCTAAGATTTGTTGGGCCTAGTTTGAAATAAGTATTAAAAACTGAACGCCTTACTCCAACAAGGAATTGTATTTGATATTTCAATAAAATAATAATTATTATAATAAAATTGCTTAATTAGAGTTCAAATTCCAGTTCATGTTATATAATATATGCAATATATGTTTTATTATGTATTTGTCATTATAATAGTAGTTGTCTTTATAAGCCAAATACACAGACGATAAACACCAAATATAATTTAGAAATTGAACAAGTAGGAAAACAATGAGAAATTTAACAAAATACAACGAATTTATACGCATCTATTTAAGTATATATTAAAACTTTCTTATTTGGTTTTTTAATACAAAATAGTGCATTCTTCTACGAAAACAAAATGTTAAAGAAAAATGCATATTAATGCTTTCTTTATCGAAAACAAAGAGTTAATAAAAATATTCTAATATTCATCCATGGATTCACCAATGAAATTTTCCTCAAAAATCAACACTTTTTTGCCTCCCAGAGAGTTTACTAAATTGCATAAATAAACAGCTATGTTAATTATCGTAAAATGATCTCCAACCTTTCCTTGACTTTTGAAATTATATTTTAATGTTTTTTAATAAAGTAAAATGCCACCTGAAGAGACTGAAAATATTGACTTGAAATACTCGAGTGTGACGCCTACATCTTGAAATTGAATTTTGAAATGAAAATGCAACAAATTTTTCCATTTCGTGTTGATTACCAATCAATCAAGCAGTCAGGCAGTCAATCGAGCGCAAAAACAAAAAGAGATTTAAAATGTTAGCTCTGCAAATTGTGCAGAACATTTGAGATGCAGTAATGAATTTATCAATTAAATAAATATTTAAATAATTATAAATTCGCCACATGTGCTGCGTTCGAGAACTCGAAGTGAATCAATGCTGAATGTATATATATATATATCGAATATATAGCAACTGACCCATCTGATCCGCATCCGTTGAGTGTGTGTTCCGAGTGCATTTTGTGTTGAACGCAACGAATGGCACAATGGACATGAAAATGCTTTTTGTGTATATTTACGGTAGAAATCTGCGCAAAATAAGCCGAGAGCAGAACAGAGCAGAGCACCAAAGAAAGTTCAAAGTCCTGTTAATGTACACAAAGCACAGAAATGTTAATGGTTATGCCCGGTTGAGGTTGCCGAAGAGGGGAAGGAGGTACAAAGCGGAGGCGGTTGATGGAGGCAGAGGTTGGCCTTACCAACCAATGGCCGGCCGGTGGTGGCTGCTGCTCGGTTCGACTATTTATAAACCACAAAACAGCCCCAGGGGCAGCAGCCTAGAAAGAAGAAGAGTAGAGAGAGAGGGAGAAAGAGAGAGATGGATGGCAGGCAGTGGAAATGTGCATAGTTTACATTTTAGTTCAAACTTGAAAATGCAAGATGGAGCAATAAACAAATGTTGATGCTGGCCACGGCGCCTGGAGTGCCGTAGTCGAGGGCAAGTGTCAATGCCACACACAGGACTCCCTTTCCAATTGAATTGAATTGTTTGGATTCGATAATCTCCCTTTCTATCTCCCTCACTCTCTCTCACTCTGGGTTGTTTATAGTATCGATGCCCTGCTCAATCGTCGCTGGACTCATTTGCAGTCGCATCGGAAGCATGTTTACGACAAGCACCAATTATAAACAATGTCGGGGACACACAAAGGATTTGCTCTACTATTTACATTAATCTGTAAACTCACATCGTCGTCACATCGTTTGGCTTCTGGGTTGTGCACCTGAAAAGCACACATTTTGTGCCTAATTATGAGCTGACATTGATCATAGTTACAGATACTCTATAGTCTATATATCTTATATTTTAGGTTGTCATATTTTGCGCTATGCGTTCTACGCAGTTTCTTCGGCTACAACGACGCATTTTGCACGCTATATGTGACAAGAAATTTAAATGATTAGCCAGATATTTACATACTATATACTATATTTGCTCATATTTGTCGTATTCTAACTATTTACGCAACACAGTTCGAGAGGAAGTGAGATTGAAAAGTCGAAAACTGTCAACAGTTCTATATAATATGCATACACTGACAAAAATATCGTTTTCTAAAATCAAGAATATTCATTTCGGTTTAAATGCTGCCAGTGAAAATGTTAAGTAGTTCGAAAGTTGAGTATTTAACACATATGTAGAACTAAATGTCTCAATACACGCCTATTAAATAATAAAATAGTAAAAAAAAAAAATGAAATATGTGAAATATAATGTAATATTCCTAGTATCTTATAATACGATTTATTGTGTTGAAAGTATAAGACTTTTTTCTCTAAATAATAAGAACTTGGTCTGCTATCAAATATTCTTGAAATCAAGATGTGTTTTCTAACTTTTTAGAAAAAATATCTTTAGCACATACACAAAATCTTGATTTTGAAACATTTCTTTCTTTCAGTGTATGCCAGTCACAGCCTGAACTGTCGGTCGTAGGGCAGTCGGATGCGGAGATGATCATCCATCTGCTTGGCCGATCATTGCCAATGCAAACACATTTCTCACGTAAATGTCAAAATATCAAAGAAATAATAATATTAATTTAACAAGTGTGGCCCGCAACGATCTCTTCTTTCTGGGTCTGAAGCGATCATATACAAACTTAGTAATACTCGGTAAAATTATGAAATTAATGTTGACCTAGGAAAAAGTAAAGAAAATAGCATCTTTCGGTGAAATATCTAATTTTAGTAAGAAAGTAAGCTGACAATTAGTATAAGTGTGCTATTAGTTTATGTAAGTGTTTTGTCACCAAATTTAGTAGCTCTAACTTTTAATATTGTCTCTGAATCGGCCAAATATATATAGAGATCGTCAGCTAGTCAGACGAATAATGTCATAAATCGTGGCAATAAAAACTTAGTTGTTGACGTAAAACAGATGAATGCTTTCAACGGTTGCAGACAAAATTTTATGATACCCATTACAACACGATTTGCCGGGTATAATATTTGTACTCATCATCGGTCCGTTTTGCATTTATGGGATATAGGTAAATATGTAGTCGAAATATATTATATATAGAAATGGGAGGGGAACAAGGCAAAGGGTTGCGTATTGGAACAATTGTGTAATGCTAAGTAAAAGTCGAAAGTCTAGCAGACCAAAGAGATACACTATATATTCACTATGATTACTCACCACTTGATGGATCAGGAAGCGAGTCCGTTGATTAACTGAAGCGTGGCTGTTTGGCGGTGTCGCTCCAGTTGGAAATGGAAATGGAATCGGATTCGGTTGCCAGTTGCCTGTGGCCGGCACTCAGAATATAGGCTGATGATTCACTCGATGCGGAATCAATAATATATCACCCGCACGCAACAAAATACAACACTACACCCCCGTGGCACCCCTCCCACTCGCAGTCTGATCAGAAAGTTCTTATTTTTTCTCTTTGCGATTTTCACGAATTTCACAATCACCGAAACGCAACGCGACAAGCGACAAGTGTTCGACGCGCGATCCCTTTAGTCAGTAATTGCTGTGAATGTGTGTTGACATGTGTGTGTACAGTATATCATCGATTGATGCTTCTTCTTATTCTTTTACTTCTTTGGTTGCTGCCCTGGCACGGGGATCGATGCGATGCGTGCGCTCTCGCTCTCTCGGTTAACCGAACGCAGCGAGATCTCAGAAAGAACTAAACTTTCTTTGCAATGCCACTTACAGTTTTTACATGTTGTGCGCGTCGAGGAGGTGACGATGCCCTCGACAACCGACAGCCGACAGCCGACGCCGACACACGACAGCCGACAGCCAAAAGAAAACCACGAAGAATACCAAAGCACGCAGTCCGACAGCTAGCAGCTGTTTACCGAGGATCGACCGAGCGAGAGAGAGCGAGAGGGAGAGCAAGAGAGAGCGACCCATTGGAACAAGTGTGTGCGGTTTATAAATAAATTTACCGAGAAATAATGTTTTTATTATTCTCTCTCCCGCTGCCACTGTTCGTTGCTCTTCTTCTTCGCGCACATTTTCCAAAAGGGAAAACACGGAGAAGAAGGACCACAGCGCAGAATTTTGTCTAACGCAACGCCAAGTTGGCAGCCAGTGTCAAAAACCTCACAGAGTGCCACTGCAAATCTTTTATCCCCCATGCACTAGACCAAAAGACCGAGCAACAGATTGAGAGAGAGAGAGAGAGAGAGACCGAGAGAGTGGGGCTCTTAGAAGAGAGTAAGCGGGCAGATTAGCGGGGGTTGGCAGCATTTGCCGGTCGGTTTTTAGAGATTTCGTCGTCGTCGTCGGTGACGCAGTCGCGCAATTTGGCATTTTGAAATAGCTGTTTGTACTTTTAGCGAACCCATCCAAAATAGACTCACGCGCTCACCTGACGACACCCCCTCCTCGTCCCCCTACCATTCTCTCGATTGCCATCCCCTTTAGCATCACGATCCCGGTTCCCTTCTGCTAAAAACGAACGGATTTAACACAGGTGTTGTCGGCAGCTCTCAACGTTTGACTTTTTCAAGCGTAATGAACTTGCCTCGATCAGTGAGGAGAGAAAAAGGGGAGAAGAAAAAGGGAGAAAGACTATTGCATTTTTGGTGCTGATGTTATATCAAGGGGGGAATGAGGCATGTCTCTTACGTACTCGCGCTATTCTATAATCTATATTCTATATGATTTATATCTCGTGCACTCGTCGTCGTCGTCGTCGTTGTTGTTGTTCTTGTCGCCTTGATTCTGATCTGGTTCTAAGTGGATTTTGTTGTTGCCCAGAGATGCAACAGACATAGTTGAATTTCGTTAAGGTTTGATTAATGATTACATAAATTAGTTAACTACAGTTGAAGTGAATTAACTTGGATCGAACTAAATAAAGAAATCAGTTCTTAACTGTTAAAAACATTTCTATTTTAACATGTGGAAGGCAATAAAATGACTTTGTGTTTATTTGTATTTTGGGCAGCTATTGAGAATATATTTAAAATGTATTAAAATAAAATTACTAAATTTATATTAAGTATTTTATAATTTCAAATAAGAATTTGACATATTTTCTCATTGTTAAAATTAAGTAAATAAATAAATAAATATTAAATATTTCTTGAAAGAAATCAAAATGGAAGTGGATGAAAAAAAAAGAAAATAAAGACGTGTTGAAAATTGTTAATTTGATGAAATTGGAATAGTTTTTCACGTTTTCAAAATGATTCATATTTTTTTAAGAATTATTAATTTTATGTTGAAATTTGATGCAAATAGAAACGATGATTTACAGGAATACCCGCTAAGAAATATAATATATATCTAGTACAAGAATATAAAAAAAATGTAGTTCATGGAATAAATAGGTATATGTATATATAGTATGTGTTTTTCGAAGAAATCTCTAGAACATGATGATTGTGTTAAACCAAACGAATTGTTATGGCCTAATGAGTTGTCAGCTATTCCTTGTCTTGTCTTCTTGGCCACTTACGCCTCACCTCACCGATGGCCTCGACCCACGCACAGTGGAAACAAAGAAATCAAAATGGAAATGGAAAAGGAAAGGAAAGTGAAGATAAAGACGTGTTGTAGCTGCGCCTGGATGTTGATGGCGTTATGTCTGGCGCCAACATGGAAATGCAATTTGAATGCTAGGGTCAAGTTAGGCCAGCGAAACAGCTGAGTTTTTGTGGACCAAGGAAATGTCGACTGAGGCATGGGACAAAGTAAGCAGGCAGTAAGTAGGTGGTTGCCATGAACTGAGAGGGGAAGGGAGAAAATGTCTGCGAATGGATGCTTTTGTAGGGGTAAACAAAGTGACATGTGCTAAAGACATTCGTGGCAGCCACATCGACTTTAATCACGGCAATTAATAAAACAGCGAGAGTGAGAGGGAAAGAATGGGAGGACAGTGAAAAGGAGAGAAAGAGAGAGTGTGAGCTTGGCCATGGCCTGTGGCACAAAGGAAGGAAGTGTCTGCCACAGAGCTCAAGTCCAATAAGCTACCAGAGAGTAAAAGGCAAAAGTAACACCATCACCCAGAGCGATGCGATTCTTGAAACTGACGCGACTGGCGGCCATAAATCTATTTTGGTCCTGGTTCTCCATTCTCTCCAGCCGCCAATCTCTCCCAGTCCCGTAGATGGGGGCTTTACTTGCCTCACTTGCTGCGCAATTGCAGTGCTCACTTCTGTTGTTGTTCTTCTTCTCGTTCATGTTGCAGATGCTGATGCTGTGGCTGAGGCTGAGGCTGTGACTGTTGCATTATTGAGTGAGGCAGACTCTTTATTTTTAACTGCTGCAGCCACGTCGACGAACAACGGTTCTTTGCGTAGGTAAAATGCAGTTGGAGATGCGGCCATAAATTCCACACAACACATCGAAGAAGAAGCTCTTTCAATTATTTACACAGAGATAAAGAAGCGCAAATCTTCTTAATGTGAAATTCAACAGCCAGTGAAAACACTCGCAAATATTCCTCAACAACAACAACAACAAATTAAGTTAAATATTTTTTTACGCCTTTCGCTTTTTCATTCGCTGTGTTGTTTGTGTAAATAATTTTATAATCGATTTCAAATGAAAGTCGTTTTTTGGCTTGCGGTTTACCATAAATTATCTGTTAATCTGCCACAAATTGTTCAGAGTTCATTCTCGATCCCAATTGGCAGACGAGCTATAATTATTCTCTTCCCGGAATACGCTTCTCCTCTCTTCTTCTCTCAACTTTAGCCACATATGTAGACTATCTACTCGTCACCCAATTCTTGGATCGCATCCTGTTTACAGGATTCATTGGACAATTACTCAACTCGAAACATTGTTTATAGTTGAAACACAATGACGGATTGTAAAGTGGTCGCTCTCTCTCTCTCTCTCTCTCTCTCTCTCTTGAGTCTGGGGCCGGATATGCATGTAATTCCTGCGCCAAAACGGAGTTCGGAAAATAAGAGAGAGGCGAAAACATCATAAAGTTCTATTTTTAATGCCACGACGCAAGGCGGCCAACGTTTTTGATACGCTGGCGGATTTCAATTGGGGGAGTTGTCGAGAGACAAGGGGCATGCCAAAGGGGGGGCGCTCAGAACTCTAAATTTGAATTTGAAGTGCAAGTGAAGCGACCAAACGGAATCATAGGTGGCAGCCACTTTGCGAATGGGAAACTGGGAAGCTGAAGCTACCGAGGGTTGACTTTGCTTGGCATGTGCCGCTGCCACTTGAAGCTTGCCGGTGGCAGAGTGGGGTGGAGGAGGGGGGAGGAGGAGTGCAGCACGCGTCAGGAAAGAGTGCAATGCATCTGCATCGAAGAAGGCAACCTGCAGCCAACATTATGATGATCCCAATGTATGGCTGAGCTGTAAATAAATGTGTTTGTATAGAATTTGTATATCTCCTCCACAACAACAACAACAACTACTAGCGTGTCAAAATTCAAAGAAACAAAAGCGGAAATGTTGTTGTTTTCTTTATTTTTAACAGCAACAAGGGAAAAACTAAAACAAAAACATCAGCCGCATGTTCATCATCGTCATCGTCATCGTCATCATCATCATCATCATCATCATCACGATCGTCGCTGTTGAATGTTTTTATATGGCAATTGAAATGCTTTTGGTCATTGAACTTTTGTCTTTTATTAGCTATATCTAAGGCAAATGTATGCAGCTTGGCATTTAGTCAAATATAAATGTTCAAGTATGATTGAGGTATTAAGAAAGTGAAGATTTACTTTCCGTTAAATTGTTATCCTGACTAAAGTTAAAAATTTTTTTGGCTGAATAATCAGCATTTACTTAAATATAATTATTTCACTATTTGGATGAAACATCTTTAAGTTAATCAGTTTTAGTGATCACCTTTAATTTTAAAGTTTACTCTATGTTAAATTAATGTTTTGATTGAAAATTCTAGAGACAGAAAAGTTAGTATTATAAATTTCAATTCAAGATTTCATAAAGATTTTCTTACATGCTTACAATTGTGTGCATCTGAATGAATTTCGCCAATGATGATATTATATATTGCAATGGATTATTCATAATCCTCTAATGCCATTTAGCACCTCAAAGTGATATCCTTTTGATATGCAATAGCGCAGCGCATCGTTGTTGGCAATAACTTTATCCATTTCAAAACAATATATTGCTGGCTCATTAGAATAAACGAATTTTGTGACTTTGCCAACTTCATTAGCTAAAAGAAACAAATCTATTAAAATACATTAATCATGCTTCTTAGGCATATGCTCACCTAATTTGGTAATATCATCCATGTGAGCTAAGCCCAACTTTTTACAGCCCATAGCAAATTTCTGTTCAACCATTGGTAACTTAACAAAATAAGTGTAAGCTCTTTCATCACTTGGATTATAGTACATTTCTCACGCCAAAATTTCGATAATTTATTAAAAAAATTATTTTTTAAATGACAGTTGAGTTCCAGTTGAAATTTTGAGTAACTTGTATAATCAAGTTCCTTGATTCTTGGTTCTGCTAAATGTTAAAGTCGTGTTGTAAATCATTCGGCTCTCATTCTTCATAGTGTTCGCCTCATTTATGCCATTTAGGATTTGAAATGTATACCCTTTAGATATACAATAAGCTAATGACGTATCATCCGTAATAATTTTACTGATGTCAAGGCAGAATACTATGGGATCCTCCGTATACACGTAACTTGTTCGCTCGGCCACATCTTTAGCTACATTTACGAATTTAAATATCAGAAATCAAATTGTCTCATATTTTATCTTACCGAGGTGAATTAAATCGACAATACTTGCTGATCGTAAATTTTGGCAACCTACGGCAAATTTTTGATTTAATAGCGGAAATTTGACAAAATAAATAAAAGATCTTTCGTCATGTGGATCGTAATACATAATTTGGATATTTTTAAAAAATTTTTTCAATTTAGGTCTAAATGACAGTAAAAGAGAAGCTGAGCTTAACAACGAAATTCATGCAATAATAATAACAGTAATAGTTTCTTATCTATTTATCTATTGCAGCATAAAAAGCCATTCAGAATTTCACCATTTTTCTAAATTTCAAATTATTGTAACCGCCACGCCAATTATATCGACAGTTAATTTATCGATTCGGTAAATGTATCGAGAACACGTTGCTGTACTACGATCAATTCATTGCTTTGTTTGTTTTGTAGCTACATTTGAATAAACGAATATAATATGGTTTTGATGTCTACTTTTCTTTATTATGTCGAGAAGCATAATTAACATTCATGTTTCAATGCTAATAATTAAATATTAAATATTTAAAAAAGTTTGCATGGGTTTCCCAGTATTTAGGTGGCGCCATCTGTGTTACGTTGCTGTTGTTATGTTTGCCACTATTTGTGGCAAATTGTGTGACCAGCCTCTTTGTTGTGGGGTATATTTAATACATTTAGTGTTCATTGAAATGGCATATTGTGAAATGCAACTTGCGGTCACGCTGCTTGCACGGCAAAAAATTAACAAAGTTGCTGAAATTCTCGCAAAACCAATTGACAAAGTGCCGAAAAACTATGAGTCGGACATTAAAAGGATAAAGCAATATTAAAAACTGAACGCAAGTTGCTTGCGTTGCTATTTGTGCAGTTAATTGCAAGTGTGAAAAAGTAGCGTAGTAAAAAACATGGCGCCTACGCCGCTGCCGCTGGAACAAATGCCCGGTGCAAACGCTGGCTATTTGCCAGCTGGGCAGGAGGGAGGACCGCGCATCAATACCATGTCGATGTCCGTGCTAATTGATTTCATTATACAGCGCACATATCACGAGCTCATGGTGCTGGCCGAATTGTAAGTTGTTCCACACATTTGCACTCTACCAATACTTATTGGACGTTGTTGTTGTTCCACAGGTTGCCACGCAAAACGGACATGGAACGCAAGGTTGAAATCTATGCTTATGCGGCGCGTACACGGCATTTATTCACACGTCTCAATGCGCTGGTCAAATGGGGCAATTCCGTCTCGAAGGTGGACAAGAGCTCACAGATCATGAGCTTCCTGGACAAACAGAATATGCTCTTCGTGGAGACGGCGGATATGTTGGCGCGCATGTCCCGCGAGACGCTAGTGCGGGCTCGTTTGCCCAACTTTCACATTCCGGCCGCTGTTGAGGTCTTGACCACTGGCACCTACAATCGGCTGCCCACGTGCATCAGGGAACGCATTGTGCCGCCCGACGCAATTACGCCGGCAGAGAAGAAGCAGACGCTGTTGCGCCTCAATCAGGTAATACAGCATCGTCTGGTGACTGGCAAATTGCTGCCACAAATGCGTGAATTTCGCATACGCAATGGACGCGTTACATTCGAGATTAAGCATGAGTTTAGCGTCGCTCTCACCGTCATGGGCGACAATCCCGATGTACCATGGCGTCTGTTGGACATTGATGTGCTTGTTGAGGACAAAGAGACAGGCGGTAAGTTAACAAAAACTTCACTAAAATACTAAACTAAACATTTTAACTCTTTTAGATGGCAAATCGTTGGTGCATCCGGTGCAGGTTAACTACATACACCAACTGATCCAGGCGCGTCTCGTCGAGAATCCCAATGCCTTGAGCGAGGTTTACAATTGCCTGCACTATTTCTGTCAGTCGCTGCAGCTGGAAGTGCTCTACACGCAAACGCTGCGCTTGAACTACGAACGCTTAGACGACAACAATGTCAATGTGGAGGAGTATGTGCCGGGTGTTAAGCTGAGCGTATCTTATTGGCGTGATCTCAAATCTGAGCTGGGATATCGTCTCACTGTTCAATCGGATCCCAATGAAGTAGGACGACCTTTGGCAGTGGTCCACATGCCTTCGTTGGGCGCCAAAGAATCCGCCGAGGTGGCTGAACGTGCCGTGCGCTCCGAGCACCTTTCGATGGAACGCTTAATTGTGCACACTGTTTATATACGATCGGTGTCGCGACTAAGTGATCTCAAGCTGGAGTTCCAGGCCTTCCTCAAAGACGTTGACTGTGAGTGTAATTGTTTTGGTCATCAGCTGCACCAAGCAAAACAAAGTTGATCTAATTAACTGATACTTGATTGATGTGCTCCACTAATATCCTATCTCTCTTTTAGTTAATCTGCAAGGCACTCCAGCGATTTTGACGGTGCCTGTGCTATCCCCTTGCTTGCGAGCCGAGCAGATTCACATCACCATTGATACGCACACGGGCATGTTCCGCTGTCATGTGCCCAAGCACTTGGATTGCCCCATTACAGATGATATGCAAGACTGTCTGAATGGCGATCGCAGCAAGCTGCCTGCTTTGCTGTCGGAGCTGCGCTATTGGATCACACACAGACGTTGCGAGAAAACGCTGCAGCATTTGCCTGCCACAGCAACGGAGACGCTACCTTTCCTCACTCTGCCCGAGCAGGACTTGTTGCAGGTTGGTCGTCACAAGATCTACGTGAAGCTGCATCGTCATCCCAATATTATATTGGTAAGTTTAGCAAGCAAATTTCACTTGCAGTTTTTCTATAACAACTCCTACTTTCTTCAGGTGGTTCAATTGAAGGAGAAGAGCGCAATGCCTAATGAAATGGAGTACACTTTCCACTTGGGCTTTGTTGTATTTCAAAAGGATGAAACCGATGTGGTGGATGACTCGGCCAAGCAACTAGTTTCTATTGTAACGCAGCCACCTTCGGAGATTCCCAAATTCTATACAAAATTAATGCGCCTCATTGAGTTTGACACTTTTGTGGCCACCCATGGCCCCGGTACTGAAGTGGATGGTTAGTCTAGCTTACGTTTAGCAACTCAGCTCCCATTTAACCAACTCAATTTCAGCAGATTTATCACCACATAAGCGCAAGTCGAATGGCGACATTTTGGCACCGCCAGCCAAGCAACAAAAGACCATCTTTCCCGCCTACTTTATACCCGAATTGGCGCACGTTGTGGCCATGTGCGATGAGAAGATACCCTTCTTGAATCTGGCACAAACGCTATCCAAGTTTCGCATTCCGCATAGCGGCCTGCAAGTGGAGGCAAATGCCACATCGCTTGTGCTCAAGATTCTAGCATTGCCCAAGCCAGGCGCCAATCAACCAACGACTGCAACTGGCGAAGCTAAACCAGCGCCAGCACCAGCTGCAGCTGCTACCAACAACACTTCAACTGCACTGCCCAAGATAGAGCCACATGTCTGGGATGACTTAATGCGACGTGTGCTGTCGATTTCGGTGCGTTCGCAAACCAACAAGAATAGCCAAGTGCGCATTTGGGTTGTGGAGTTTGTCTTCTACAGCACGCCGCTGCAGAGCACACATCAGAAGGAACAAGGCAATCGACGTACTGTGTATTTAACGTATGAGCAGGCGAATCATGACTTCTCCAAGACTGTCGAAGATCTGCTTAACGATTGGTCCAAGATTGTCTATCTCTACACGCTTGTGCACGACTTTTCCGAGCAGTTGCGCAACAGTAAGACAAACTTAAGTTAATTCTTTGAGTAAGTCAACTAATTATATGTTTCCACAGAACGTCTCAGCTTGGGTGACATGCTTGTGGTCAAGTCCTACAGCTATGTGAATCTGTTGCTTGGCTATGGGCCTAAGAAGGAAGTAACCTGCAACATTTACTGGTCCGTGCAATCGCATGGCTTCCGTCTCACCTTTGTCGGTGGCATCTCCGCCGTAAATGCGCACTCCATGATGCGAGATCAGCTTGCACAGCATCTGAATCAACAGCACAGCTTGACGACCATTGCACACATACTGCACGAAACTTATAATCCAATGAGCTCCATTGCTAAGCTGCCTGTTCTGCCCCTACTTGGCATTCCTGTAAGTTGACCTAACTTTTCATATAGATGTACTTACTTTAATGTTCACCTTTCCCACTCTCAGCGTCCCCAGGTGCCTGTGCTGTCGTTCTGCATGTTGCCACAGTCGCCTTGCCTCATGCGTCTCACCTATCAGGCGGTCTACTGTCTGGAGCTGCGCTTCCGTGCCAATCGACTCGTCTCCATACGCGATGGCGTCAGTCGCTTTGATCGCAATGCCATCGAGGAGATTACACCTATACAGGGATTGAAGGCATTCTTGTCCAAGTACGTGGATGAGTCTGCTGTGTATCGACGTGGACCTCAGGATGATGACAATCCGCTGTCGCCCATGGGCATGGAGGATAATTTCGGCGGACCAAGCAGTGTAGCAGGAGTAGGTGCTGGGGGTTCGTCTCCATTCTTGGGCGCCGGCATGCGTGGTCCACAATCGCCTAGGGACAGTGGACTGCGTTTTCCAGCCCCGCACACGCCGCCCTCCAGCTCCAATCCGCACACACCGGCCAGTCCGCATCCCAGTGCCGGTGGCGGTGGTGGCAGCGGTGCCCAGAGTCATGCCAACTTTAATTTGACATCGCCGCCGGCACCGCATATGCCGCATCAGTCGCCGGGCGGCTTGATGCCCTCGTCACCGCTGAATCCTCAGCCCAGTCCGCACATGGTGCACAGTCCGGGACCCAATACGCTGTACATGCAAAGCCATCAGGATTCACCATTCACTGCCATGTCGCCGGCGAACAACAATTGGCCCGGTTCGCCCAGCATGCCACGCCCCTCGCCTCGTCCCGGCCAGAGTCCCGAGCACAAGAGCACTGGTGGCGCTGGTCAAGGCGTCGGTGGTGATCGTGGCACGCGTGCCAGTCTGAATCGTCCTTGGCCAGGAGCTGTACCTACGCTGCTCACGCACGAGGCACTCGAGACGTTGTGTCGCCCCAGTCCGCATCCCAACAAGGATATCAATGTGGCGGATATGAGTCCGTTGGAACGCTTCCTAGGATGTGTCTACATGCGCCGGCAACTGCATCGCAACATACAGAGCGAGGAGACCTTGACGGCGCTCAACTCAACGGAGCCAGGTGTGGTGCTTTTCAAGGTGGACGGATTGCAGTGCCAGGTGACGTTGAATCCCATGCATATGCAGTCGCTGCACTTGAAGGTCACCCAGTTGCCACCGATGCCCGACAAACCCACGTTCCAGCTAAGTCCCGACGATCTGCTCGTCATCGAGCAATATTTTGACACCCGCGTCGCTGCCCCGCCGTATCGCCCCAACGCGTTGCACAGCATTTGCCGCTTGCTAAACCAACCAGGACATGTGCTCAAGGATTTCGTGCAGATCATGCGGCTGGAGCTGAAACCGGAGCTGGGCGGCGATCAACTGAAGTGGACGGTGCAGATGTGCATGCGAATGCCACCCTCGGCGCTTCCGATTGTGCCCATTGGCAATGCGTGCGTGGTGCTGGGACGCATGAAGATACTGTTCTTCCTGCACATCACACGGATACCGTACAACGGCAAGGACTGGAAGGATAGCCCCTCCCTGGTGCTGCCCATCGTGCACGACATTGCCACCAATCTGACGCAAGTGGCCGAGCGACGCGAACAGGTGCAATCCCCGCTGATGGCAGCAGCCAGTCAGTTGCTGCGTCGCTTCGCCGATTATGGAGTGCAGCAGTGCTCGCTATTTCCAGCAATCTCGGATCTGCTGACCAATCTGCCGCTTACCACAGATCTGCCGCCACCGCCACCCAATCAATCCATTGGTCCGCCAGTTGGTGTGGGCGTTGGCGTTGGAGTCGGAGTGGGAGCTGGTGTGGGAGTTGGTGTTGTGGGCTCGAGTCCGAATCCGATGATGCCGATGCAACAGCTGCCGCCACAGGTGGGAGGACATGGCCCGCAGATGGGTCCGAATCCTGGGGGTCCGCAGTGATGAAGGCGCAAGCGCCGCGCCTCATCGCAGCAGCCATGAGGCGACAACCTGGCGCAATTGCGACCAAGCCCCAGAACACACACACAGTTCAACAGGAACAGCAACAGCAACCACAAAACAATAACAACAAGAACATTGATCATTATCCGTTTTATTTATTATACTTAAGTGTCAGACAAGTTTCCAAACATTCACTTGCGATGATAACAAGTAAACTCAAAAGTCACAAGTCCAAATTAAAAACAAGAACAAGTTTAGGATTTGAGAATCTAAAATTCAGAATCAGAATCCGGAATATACATTACAATAAACAACTATATTGTACAGAAGTGCACTCGAAAGTAAAGAGACACACACACACACACATACACATAATAAAGCACTAACTAACTGTAAACTGTAACTGTAATTGGTAACTACCGTAAAACGCTTTCACTTCAATTATTTATCACAAAGTTTTTGTTCCACGCCGAGCGTATCTGTTTCGTATCTGTTGTGACTACTTGCACCGAGGTTAGTATATATGGTTGTGTGATTATGGTACATCATACCCTACATGTTTGTATTTATATATTTTCTAGGGTATAACTCTTCAATCTGCTGATTTTTGGCTTTGTTTTTGGCTACGGCATCCGCTCACTCATTGCTTGCCCACCAGCTGTGTGCTGTCCATTTGTGCGGTCAGCTCACTGATGCCCTCCTCCTCCTCGGAGATGAGATCGACCCAATAGCGCAGCTTCTTGCTACGCAAATAGCTGGCCGAGTTGTCGAACACAACAGTATCTGTAAGATGCAAATCTATCTTGTGAGCTAACCTCATCTTAATGATGTATTTGGCCAACTTACATATGGTGTTGGGTCGCGTCGAGATGACACCGACTTCGTCCATTTCGTTGGAGTAAACTGTGCCCAGCGGCACTTCGCTGCGCTTCTCTCCTGTCTTCTCGTCCACGCTGTAAATGCCAAACTTGATGTCGTAGTCGAAAGTACGGAAATTCCACGACAGCATCTGCTGCTGCGGCAATTGCTCGTTCTCCGGTTGACTCTTCACCTTGAAGTGCAGCTTCAGTTTGTCACCCTTGGCCACCTGAGCCTCAGTGAAATCCTTGTCACTCTGCTGATTGCTCTGATCAATGTACAGCTCCTCGGGCAGCTTGCCACCCCAAATCATCAGCGATTTGCACTGAGGATCGCCCAGCTTGTCGACCAGTTCACCGCCCCAGCTCTTGGGAATGATTTTTGGATCCACGTGGGAGAAGAGCTGTTGCTTCCACTTGTCTGCCCCTGATTTGTAGATATGTATCTTGCTGGTAGTGTTCTCGTCGAGGAACTTCTTCACAATGTTGAATGCCACCGAGAACAGTTTGGGTGCATTGATAATGTAGCACATTTTCAGCAGCTCCGGGAAATTGGCTTCATACTGCTTCACCGAAGAGATGACCACTTCGGCAGCTGGTCTCCAAGCGTACTGTTTAAGGTTCAATCCTTCGCAGTCGAAGAAGACGACGAGCTGACGTGCCTTCCATCCATGCTTTTGACTCTGCTCATAAGCATTCTTCATGAAACGTTCCAGCAATAGCACCAAATACTTTTGAAACTCGAAGCGTGTGACGCAGTGCATCATGCCCCAGATGTCGAAGTTGGCAAACGGACACACAATCACTGCAGCAGAGATTAAATTGTTAAACGGAAATAATTAATAGAGAACTGCCTGTGCTTACCCGGCGATCCCTCGTTGTCGTAGCCCATGAGGCCATATGGTAGATACTCTCGCAATGCCTGTGGCGCCTCCCACTTCTCAATGTTGTCCACGTTCCACATGGCTCTCGTTTTGAGGCACTGCAATGGGGAGGGAACTGAGTAATTTAATTTGATTATCGAATGCGCATTTCTACTTACTGCTCTGAGCATTTTCTCAGCTGCATCCAAGTTCCATTTGCGAGCTGAAAGTGATTAAGAAAGTGGCATTTTAATGGAATGTTGCAAGTTCGAGGATGGGGCAGATGACTCACCTCGCAGCCAGCGCAACAAATAGTAATCATCATGGGTATCGTTCAGCTCAGCAGACATCAGCTGACGAAACTGCAAATTGCAATAAGGAAAACGATAAGCTTTAATTCTCGATTCCTTTGTTCTTTGTGTCTGTTAACCTTGACGTTACTCTAAATGAACGTCTTTTTATAGCTGCATCTAATCTTACGGCTAAACACCGTTAATCTTTGCTAATAATATTAACTGATAATCATGTGACTGTAGCATATTGCAGTTAATATGTGTAACAATCTTGACTTCAGTCAATCGACAATCGCTATTTGAAAATTTGTTTCGCTTGGCGCTCGAAAAGTTGTTTACCTTAATAACTGTTAATTTGGCCTTGACTCAATGCCAATTCAAGTACCCTACAATAAACTCGAGTGGGGTATATTTTTAAAGATATTCCATATTGATTGTTAAACTCGTTTAAAGCTGCCATAAAATATTGTTTGAAAATAGAAAAGATATTTCGGTAGTCTAAACATGTCTTAAACAAGATTCGATTTCCGCTTTATCTGAAGGTTTTTCTTTTGTTTTGGTTTGTTTTTTATGTCAGTGAGTCAGCACTTGAGACAAATCTTGTTTCTGAATAATTTATACAGCCGGCAACTAATTGGTTAGAGGTACTTTAAGTACGGATAGTTACGATCGTCTATTAATGTCAATACAATGAACATTTCAATTCGTGTTTCGAATGCTTAATTGCTGCCAAAAATAAAGTGGGCAAGGGTGCTGGAGCTATGCTTTATTATAGTACTTGGCAATCACTTGGCTAAAAACGGCTAAGCAGCGCTTAACTCGCTTTAGTTTAGACCACACAAAGCACTTGAAATTCAATAACGAGGCTAACACACACACACAGCTGTCTGTTGGCTGTGGAAGTCGCGTCGTCACTTGCCAGTTGGTCACTTGGCCAGGTTGCTTCTTTGACTTGACCAAGTCGTCGCTCCTCTCTCTCTCTTTGAAACAAAGTCGTTTGTGGTTTTTATTGCTGTTTGAGCAGCTTGTTGGCATCTGCAGAGAGAGGGGCGGGGGGCGCTGCAAGTGTTGTAGTTTCATTAGCGGTGCGCATTTTTGGTATAACTTCCTCATAACTCACTCGAGGCTTACTAACTCACAGCTGCCCATTACCATTACCATTTCTGCTTTGTTCTGTGTTTTGAATACGACCGGACCAAGTTTTTTTTTGGTTGAGTGTTGTAAATAAGTTTGACTGCAGGTACTTGTAAAAATGAGGCAATCATCGAGCAAACTTATTATTATTATTATACACTTTGAAGTTTCCATTTTTGCTTGATTCTCGTTAGGTTGCAAAAGAGTGCACATTTAGGCCCAAGACGCTGGTGGCCTTTTAGCCACTTGTTAGCCCCTTGGTCTTAATCAAATATTGATTTCGTTTCGATGGGTCTTTCCATGCGAAAGAAACCAGTTGGTTAACGCAAAAAAATAGTTAAAACAACAGAATTCATTAGCATTTTTACAAATAGCTCAACAACCGCTGATGACTGATGACTCGACATTTTGACGGATGAGGTAGACACATTTTTTTAAACAAGATTTTGAAGAGAAGGAAAATCTCTTGAATGCATTAGAAGCATTTCCTTTTTAGGATTTATCTACAATTTTTAATAATTCATAAAGATTCGGACCTCTAGGTGGGCAAAAAATGGCTTCCATTAGTGGGAGAGAAAGTTGAAGTTTAGTTTGCGTTTAGGTTTAGGGATCATTATCTTGACTTAAAAAACACATTTATCATCTTCCCCTCATCACGGGAATTAGGCTTTTCAGGGATGTGTGGGTGAAAGTTTAAAGTAATAATTGATAAATTAATTTAGTCCAAATACAAAAAGCGTGATATGAATAAAAGTTTAGCACTTTAAAGATCAAAAACAACAATTTCGCAAATGCACTTTGATCACAAGCACTTCTAAGGTGCACAATAATTTAGGCGAACAATTAAACAACTTTGCAACTAATTTGCAAGCCTTGTCAACATAATTTAAAAGATCAGAGATCCTATAAAAAAAGCAGTTACTCTGTGTTGAGCAAAAAGTGAGTCAAGGTGGAAAATTTTAAAAGGCAAATGATTCACATCCCCAGCTTTGCGGTTTTAAGGGGGAAAGCTTTGTATACCTAGTACTCCATAAATACAAAAGAGTGTTTTAATTACATTTTTATCTCTAATCTGGTCAAAAGGAACGCAGCAAGAGATCGCCTAAAGTCGGTTTTGTGATAGGTTAATGACGCCTTCTAATTGCGATTGCGATATAGTTTTGCTTTTGCTTTTGTTTTTGTTTTTCTGTTCGCCCGGCCATGAAATGACATTTGTAATTGTGACGCTTGCTAAAATGCTTTTAGCCAGATCATGGCGAGCAACTTGGGGAGGTCAGAGGGGATTAGAGGTGGGTGGTTGGTGGGTTTGTTGTGGAAATATCAGCCGAAAGCATCTGCCAAGAATGCAGCCAAGGCAACAACAACTGCAAAAGTGGGTCGCACATGCCGCTTGAACCGGTTCGGTTTCCATTTCAAATTCAATTTCGATTTCAAATTTTCATTTTTCATTCATTTGATTATTTGGCTTTTTGTGGGTCGTTGTCACTTGACTAAAGTTATGGCCTGTGGGCGTGGCCGAGGCGGCGGTCAATATTCGCAATGCTGATTTATTCGCCGAGTAAGGAAATTTTCGTAGCTATTGCAAAGAACACACGACGACGACGTCAACAAAGCGAAACAGCTGCACGCAAGAACAACTTGTTGTTGCTTTTGTTGTTGTTGTTGTTGATGTCGTTGCAGTTTTTTTATTGACTATCGACAAATCCGGCACAGTGTCACAGTTGCATGCAAATCCATGCGGAATGAGATAAAATGTAACGCAATCGCAATGAAATTCGTGCTGTCGTCACACTTGAATACTCATTCATCGCATCGATTTGTTTGTTTACTCAACTCTTATAATGCGCAATTAATCATATTTTTATGGCAAGTGCTGCTGACAACTGCAGCAAGGCCAAAGAAACCGTTGACTGCCATGTTAAATTGTGCAAAAAGACACATCTTAACCACTTTTTGATATCAAATTGTAACTGGTTTGTCGATTATTCAATTCAATGTTATTCCCCAGACTCAAATATTCCTGTTCTACAAGTGTATGTACTCGTATATATAAAACAAGTCGAGATAAACTAACTTAGTCATTGCATTTGACAAGCTTGGAATTAGAATTATTTAATATGAGACGAGTTTTTCTTTCTTGCTAGTCATCGAGATTTATAATTACATCTACTTTGTAATCGTATAATGCAACGTATTATTATTAATTCAATGTCTGTATGCATAAGTATTTGTCAAGCGGTTGGATATCTGCCAATTATTTATAGATTTATCAGTGTTCAATTATAATAACAACTTTTTAACTGCTGTCAACTGACAATAAAAAACTTACAATGACACTGCAAAAATATAAATGCATTTCCTTGTAATTTTCAACTACTTGAAGCAATATAGTTAATGCTTAGAATATTTATGGAAATGTGAATAAGAACCTATGAGTTTTGAAATGTTCTTATTAAATAATAGTACAATAAGGTTAAAGTATGAATTGCGAAACTTTGAATTTGGAATGATCATGCATCTAATTAATTTTAATAATAAATAAAACGTATGAATAATACTGAAAACATTTCCCAATCATAATAAAATTATGTAAACATATAAACCACCAGACCCCTTATTATCAATAGTCATTGCCAAGTGCACAATTGAAAGTATACAATAGTGTTTATCGTTGCGGAACCGATAAGAAGAGGTTCTGAATAATCATGAATAATAATATCAAACAAACAAATTTTGACTTTGAAACTTTCCAAACCCAGATTTCCAAAAATTAATATAAAGGAAGTAATTAAATTTTGTTTTTAATATATTAGAATTGTTGTGCAAAAATAAACCTTGGCTCTTGAAAGCCACTAGCAATTAAAGTTAAATTTTTTAGTGTCATAAAGTTTTGAAACAATGTTTACTTAAGAACTGCTGACATCGTCAGCAATAATAACAGTAAAGTTGTACAAAAATGATTATTAATCGTTATTTAACATATTTGGTAGCAGCTGCAATTATTTCGCAATATTCTCATTTAGCATTTAACTTTATTTGCGAACATTCTAATCTAGAATCATTTTGATTGATGATCATCGCCCACACAATGACGCTTGTGAACCAATGTGCGAGTAAATAAGTTAGAACGAGAGCACAATAAGTATAAAGCTCAAAGAGAAGCTTTTGCTCTTCCATTCCGTCCCCCATTTATTTACCACAATGCATTGTAGCGGACTCGCTCTCTTTCGCTCTCACCTGTTCCAATGTTTTGCGCTGCTCTTCGCTGATTTCGGGTAGTGGACCAGACATTATATTTTATTTATTTATTTAAACCAAAGTTGTTAAAACGTTGCCAATTTAGTATGTTATGCACACACTGACTCACACACACGCACTCACACTAACACTGAGAAAGACACTGAAACTTGAATTTCTTTTCGTCGCTTTGTTATTGCTGTTGTTGTTGTTGTTTCACACGCGAAAATTGTTGGCTGATGCTTCGGTTTATTTTTTTCGGTTTTTGGCTTTGACTTTGGCGATTGTCGGTTTGGTCGAGGGGAGAGGAGCAAGGGAGACTGGTGTCTTAAAAATAATAACAATAAAAACTTTCTACAGTTGCGTATAGCTGTTGTCGATTTGGTCAGCCTGTTGCATATTTTCAGCGTAATTATTTTCAATTTGATGATTTGTAACTCTTTTTTAACCCAAATAGCGTCGCATCCGACCGGGTCAAGCACTCAAACTCGAAACTCGTACTCGTAGTCGTAATAACAATAATAATAATTATAGTTGCATTTGTAATTGTGCTGCTCGCACTGAATACACACACACAATTAAGCCGCAATTAAATTGTCTCCGTTTGTTTATATATTTTTATGTTTTAGCCTTTTCTGCGTCAGAATATTTTTATTTGCGTTTTATTGTTGTGATTAACGAAGCGACCGGAACCGAAACAAAGGGAAGCTCTCCCCTCCAATGCGTTGCGTTTGGCGAGCGGCGTCGAACTGAGGCCCAAACAGGCGCCACATTGCTACTTAAAATGCCGCAGACACTCTGCACTTGGCACTCGCTCCACTATTTCCATTGCTTTACTCTCTCAATGTCGAAGCAACGCTTTGCGTGTGCCATGATACAATAACACAAGGTAGTCTCGTCGGCAAAAGCTATCCGTTATCTATACCATACATAAGTGCGAGTGAAACGACTGCGCCTAGTGAGTGCGAAAGAATCGACAGTAGAGCTTTGTGATTAACCCTTAAATGGCGCATATGGTTTAATTGTTCCACTGTATTAAAAAGAGTTGAATTGTTTTTATAATTAAATTTTTTTACAGTTTAGAAATTGATAGTAATCGTTATTTTTGTTTTTGATTACTAATTATTTTGTTCAGGTTTTTAATTCTATCATAAAGTTCAAATATATATATAATATAATTGCAATCTGACATTTTTGCCTTGCGCAAGGGTTAATATTTAGAGAAAAGATCGTCCGCATACAACCTTTCCCCTTCAACAAGCACGAGCGCACTGAGCGATAACGGCTCGAAGCCGAACGAAGAGGCACACGACGAGACTACCTTGTATAATTGTATCATGGCGTGTGCCATGATACAATTATACAAGGTAGTCTCGTCGGAAAAAGCTGTCCGACTTTAAACATAACAATGAGTGCGAGTGAAAGAGTCTCAGCACAGCAGTGTGAGCGAGACGACAATGAAATGCGCATTAACCCTTATACGATGATATTAATATTCACATATTTTGAAGCTAATATTAATGTCTTTTTGACATATTTCTAAAATGTAAATTGTTTACGAACAATATTAATAATATATATGAGAATTCTCTAATTCTCGAAATGTTTTAATTCTATCCGTGTCTACGGCATACATTGCAAAATGTCGTTTTCCACAAGGGTTAATTGCAGAAAAAAAATTCGTCCGCAGACAACCTCTTGCGTCGAAAAACGAATGCGTACTGACGAAAGCTTTTTCCGACGAGACTACCTTGTATAATTGTATCATGGCGTGTGCAAAGTGCGCAGAGAGCGATATCAAAGTTCTGAGCGCTCTCTCAACATGTTGCTCTCTTACTTTTGGCGTTCTCTTTGTATCTTCATTTATGTCGTTGTCTCTTGTATACTCTAATAAGCATATTAGCACAGTCATGTCTTTGGTGCTTCCTCTTCCTATTATTCATGCCCTCACCTTGCACTAGATCAAGACCAAGTCTTGTTCTAACTTAAATCATTGAATTTAGTCATTGTGTTCTGGTGTCGCCTGATTGAAAACTTGAAATTTATGTGTTTTACTAATTCATTGCATTTTTGTTTTTTGGTAATCTCTGGCAGTTATCAACTTAGGCTAATTGATTGCAGTTTATTTTGGGTTGTAGATAGCAAACATTTTTTTGGGTTTGTTGGCCCTTGATAATGTGTGTATTTTTGTTGTTGTACGAAATTATTATTTTTTTATTTGCATTTTGATTTTTTGCGCGTTGAAGTTTGTTGGTTATTGTTTTTGTTAGATAAGATAAGCAATGAGTTCAAGTGAACGTCATTACATTAGCAGTATTCAAGAAATTGTTTGGCATTGTAGTTTTATCTGGCACTCATAAGTTAAGCAGTTCGTTTTTAATATTCTTAGCTTTGTTTACCATTTTACTGCCAACAATAAAGTTAATAAATACATAATCAAATATTAACAGTAGCAATTAGATATTTAGCTTTGTTTAACACGCATTTTCATTGCTGCTTAAAAGTATGCAACCATTTTTAAATGTTCAAATATTTATTGCGAACGCTAGGTGCCGCTAATAAAAAGCTTTATACGATTATTTTACCAACGCTAGAGAACGCTTTGGTTAGTTTTTCACAGGGTGTTGCTCTTATACTCGATACCTAGGTGGCGGTAATTGCGCAAAACACAGCCTAAAAGGCTGCATCACATTTTTCCACAAGAGTCAATGGCCCGCACCAAGTGTCGTTTATGACCGATTGTACGATGTCTGTTAGAATTATGCAGCTAATATAAATAATATATATTTATATATAAAACAAATCAATTAATTAATACAATAATTGCACAGTCTGCGTTTCAAAATTTTCCATCATCCACACTCAACAGTTTGTTATGAGTGTTTAATGAACTTGTTTGTGGCCTCAATACATCCTGTGGATTTTTTAATGTTCCGCATCAGGTCTTGTATTTTAATAATCATTAAAAGAGGTGCGAACATTTCGCTCGACGATTTGCGGCACTGATTTATAAATTTGCAAATGGAAATGATTTGATTAGCGCCAATGCTGACGTCGAAGACGTCGACGCCGACGTCGACAGCGACAACGACGCCAACGCAAATCAGCTGATGGGGTTCGATCTCAACAAAAGAGATAAAGAGAGATAATGAGAGGTTTGCCCTGGCAACATCCTCTGGGGGGCAATCAGTTGCATATGGTAAAGTTTATTCGCACTTGAATCTGCGAATTTACTACTTTGCGTCACAGAAATGCCAAAACTTAATAATTCAAAAATACATATTGAAAAATAGGTTTATAAAAACAAACAATGAACCGATGATGGGCAGAGGGACGCGACGTGGAGGGGGGTTGGTCTCAGGGGGGGAGATGCCAACACATGATAGGCGTAAAATTTTATGAAATTGTTGAAATTTTCAACTGGCAATTAATGAGATAGCAAATTCAATTTGTTGCCAAAGTCGCAAAGAGCAGAGAGAGAGAGAGATATAGAGAGGAGAGCAAAAATTATGACAGCGTTGCTATTGTTTTGTTGCTGCTGATTATAGGCGAGATTATGTGCTAACGGTAAAATTGATTAAACATAATCGAAAATTCTATTACGAGCCTTGTTGGTATATTAATTCGAATACTAATTCGAATTCTAATGCTAGTCTCGGGCATCGTCATCGAGCATCGTAGATATTTCAGCAGCTTGTTGATTTTGCGAAAAAAAAACACAAAAGGCACATCAATGAAATTCAAAACAAAAACATATGCCACAACACGTGTACAACTAAAAGAATATATATATATATTGGAATAGGGTAGAACATAATTGCTATGATTATTGGCATCACAACGGGCGATGGGTCAGAGGTGAGCGCTGACAAAGCGTTGAGTTGCCACATCAACACTCGGACCACATCGATCCCTTGAGCCCATCGGCCCATAGTCCACACATCGATATCAAATCCAATTCGATTCCAAATCCAATTCGAATGCGAAAGCGAATTCAATAGTTTTTTGGGCCAGCTGATTCGACATAAACTACAAACTGCTGGCCAATTGGTTTATGGATTTGCCGTGTATCAAACGCTCGTTTAATTTACTGCTCGCGGGGAATTACTTCGTCCGATCTCTGCCCAAGAGGATTGTCAGTTCTTCTTTTTTTCAGTACTGATGTGGCGCAGCGTGGGTGCGTACAAAAAAACAAGGCGCAATTCGAGCTAAATACACGAGTACACTGCAAATAAATAAGCTGCCAGACAAAAGACATAAAGTTGCCCAAATTCCCCCCCTGCCTCGTACAGCCTCCCCCTCTTCAGGTGCCCACATTTGCGGGCAATAGCTTTCGGCACTTTGCACTTGAAATTGCCAAAAATGATTGCTGTCGACCACCCGCAGTCAGGAAAATATCGAGAGAGAGAGAGAGATCGACTGATCGACGTCATGATCCTCATAATGATGCAGTCAGACAACAAATTTAACAATTGCAAAAGTTCATGACGTTCACAACCTGTGAAACGTTGTGTGCCCCACAATTGTGACGTCACACATCACAAACATAACGTGTGCCCCACGAGGCAAGTGTGTGGTTTTCCAATTATTTGCAACATTTTCGCAATGCCGCGAGGTCTATTTTTGGTCGATTGCTCGAGATGGGATGGGATGGGAAGAAAGTGCTGCTGATAAACAAATAAACGATATACAATAACATTTACTCAAATCATCAACAAATAGAATACCACCGAACTCAACTCAACTCAACTCAACTCAATATTATATCCCAAAACAGAAATAGTTCACTTAATAATAATCTATTTGTTGATGCCATGACGAGGATCCCACAAAATTGGCTAAGTACATTCATACCCAGATCTTTGAGTACATATATATATTGAATATATTACAAAGATTTCTGCTGGGCATTCCCGATGTTCTGATGTTAATCAGCATCGTTAAATGATTTGCAATTTATTAAACGTGATTCGAACTTCTGCCGAATTTGAGTTGAGAACATTATTTCGCATCTTATGAAATTCAACTGATCATTTCTGAGAACTTTACTCTTAGCTCGAAATGTGCTTTGAGAAATGTGCTTAACGAAATTTGCTGCTTTTCTGATTTTCATTTTGTGGAAATTCCTTGAATGATCTATGACTTTACAAAACTAACGAAGGAAAAGTTGCATGTGCCAATAAGTTAGCTTTGCTTTCGTTAGTTATTGGTTTAGTTTTGTAAAAGTGAAATTTCTTGAATTAATCCATATAATATGTTAAGTTAATGTAAACAATAGTACGCATTTTATTGCTTATGCTGAAAAGAAGAAATACTCATGAATGAATAAATAATGAAGAAATTCTCATTCAAAAAAAATCTATAAACATATTCATCACAATATATTTTCAAGACTATTATTCATCATTTCAGTTAGTATAGCAATGTCGTTCTCTGACTTAAACCATGTCATTTTCATAGTTTTGGAAAAACTAATGCTTCGCTATAATGTTCTTAGAAATGTGTGTATTCAGCTAATAATGTAAAACATTTTTGCAATAATATGGCAGATATTTGTGATATATATGATATTCACAAAATAAGATATATTCTTCAAGCATAAGCATATTCTTCACAACATTTTTAAGGCAATGTTTCTTAACAATTATAATAAAACTTTTAAATTTTTTTTAGAAAACTTTTCACTGCAGAATTGACACAAATCTTTGTCTTTTTAATTTTAGGTGCTCCTAGAGAAAATTAACAGAAAAATTATTGGCCTGAAAATTATGGTTTTGTGAAAATAGATTTGTAACATGTTAATTTATTTTAAGTGAGAACAAACATATTTAAAATTAACATATCAAAGCACCTTTCTAATTAGCAATTGGTGGATAAAATCAAAATAAACTCTGAGTATTGTCCATTCAAAAACTCAAGTTACTAATTAGCAATGTTGAGATCGAATGGGTTAGTTTCGTCTTTATTGAACATATATTTATATAAAATTTACTTTTGCTATGAACTCATTTAGCTTTTAACTCTTTAATTTATTATTTATTTATTTTTGCTATGAGCTCTTTTAGTTTCTCTTTCAACTTTATAGAATATTTAGTTTTATTGCTTTACACTCAATTGAATATTTAATTTTATATTATATTTATATATTGAATATATGTATACCGAAATAATTTGAAAAAATATTATTTATTATTATTATTATTTTATTGAAATAACGAATACAATTCCTTATTGCAATGAGATGAGCCAGAGCGACTAAGGTTTTCAGGCAATATTATTTGTTTAATTGTTTTATAGACTTTATGTATAAAGACAAGATTTTATAAGATTTCCTATACTGAATGTATATTTATTCTTGCTCTTGGAACTTTCCTTTATTGTCGATGCTATTGCGTTCGGTTCAATTATAAATTCAATGTGTTGATTTTGATAAGACAAATCGAGTAAATAGTTTAACGCATTGGCACAATAAATAAATTCACACATTCTAGTTTGTGAGGATGACTCATGACGAAGACTTTTCTTTTCTTTTTTTCTGGTTTTGTGTTCTCCTTCAATGAATGTGCTCGCATTCCCCATAATTTTCTTGTTTTTTTGTAGCCGCACGTGTCCTTGCATACATGTGAAGGATCTCTGCCCTGCACTTGGTCATTCCCAAATGGCCTTTTTTTTCGATGTTTCCCCCCCCCCATTGATGTTTTGCTACCTCACGATGATGTTGATGACGATGATGTGCGTGCAGTTGGGCCTAATCCGCGTTTTAGCCGCCTTCTCCGTGCGTCGTTTAATAGCCAGTGTCAGTATTATCCTTGCTCGGTCCGAGGCAGGAAACTGTTGCTCGCCGTCGCGCCCATTAACAGAGGCAGAGGGAGAAAGCCAATGGCAATGGCAATGATGCGGCGGATTTGTGTTTCCTGCTTTGCCACCGCCTGGCTTGACAAACAAATTAATAACAAAACGAGGGCAAACTTGGCAACGTCTGGCAAACCTTAGAACGAACGAAGCCCAACCCCAGCTGAGTGACTGAGACTGAGAGTTGCCCTCCTGCCATTGCTGATCCTGGTCATAATACGCGTAATTTTCCATTGTAAGCAAATGGACGACGACGACGACGACGGCGGATCAAGTCGAACCCTAGACGACCAGGCAATCCTGTGCGTTGTGCGTTGTCCTTGATGCCAATGCTCGACATAATGACTTTTGATTACAGCGCCATTAAGCGAAGCGCTGCCCAAACGATGTGTGTGCCACAGCCACAGCTCCTTGTACATCTGTTTGATTTTATTCAGCTTGCTGTTGTTGTTGTTATACCCGCTACCTAATAGTATTGAAGGGTATTATAACTTTAGGTATGAACAGGCAGAAGGTGATATCTTCAACCACATAAAGTATATATATTCTTGATCAGCGTCAACAGCCGAGACGCAATAGCTATGTCCGTCTTTTCGTCTGTCTGACTGTCCGTATGAAACACTGGATTTCAGATACTATGAAAGCTATAGCTATAATTTCTCGACAGAACTTGTTATTTTTGTTTAAGTTATTCAAGAAATACTTTTGTGTGTGGAAATAACGCCTACTGCAATGGGGTGTTAGTTACTTTGGCCGACAGTCTGGTATATTTTGCAGTCAATCGATATACCAAATATAGCTCTCGGTACATTTCAGTACTTTTGTGGTATATTAGTTTGGTATGCTTCTTTACTCTATGGTATATTTTGAATGTTGTACTATATCGATATACCAAATGTCTCTCTCGGTATATTTCAGTATTTTTGCGGTATATTCATTTGGTATACCTTGTACTCTATGGTATATTTTGAACGTGGTTCTATGTCGATATACCAAATCTAGCTCTCGGTATATTTGAGTATTTTTGCGGTATATTCATTTGGTATACGTTGCACTCTATGGTATATTTGGAATGTTGTTTAGTATATTTTTAGTATTTTCCGGTATATTAATTTGGTATATTTCAAAATAAATACTGCACTGTTTGGCTTTTATTCACAATATGTAGCGGGTATCTAGCAGTCGAGCACACTCAACTTCTTACTTGTTCTGATTGTTGTTGCTGTTGTTGTTCGGTTTGCCTCCGCAGGATGTCGCTGGCTCGTAAATATCACCCACTGTGCAATGGATAAGCCGCATTAGACGCAATCCAATTCAATCCATTCAAAATGGCAAATTGCCAGCCACAAACGCACACACACACACACACACATGCATACACACACACGCACACTCCAATTACGTTAATGTTACTCTCCCCTCCCCATTTCCCCTCTTAAATGTTTTACCCTCCCCTCCCTCTCTGGCGCTGTCCTGCTCACTCCCCCCGTTTAACTGAAACTCAATTGCGTTTTAAGTGTCCTTAGCTGTTGCTACAGCTGCTTCTTCTTCTTCTACATCTTCTTCTTCTTCTTCATCGCTACTGCTGCTGCTGCGTCGCAGTTCATTTTCCTTGGAATTGTTTATTGACATTTGCGGCGCATTCTTTGCATAAATTGATTGCCTTGTCATGTGGGTCAGTCTCTCCTCTCCCATAAATTAAGCAAGTTTTTCAATAAACTGCACACGTTGCGCATACGCCGCGTCAGCCCAGAGAAATGGGCCCAACAATTTACGTCCAATGGACACACGCTGGGTTGAGACTGTCCATCATTATGAGGCGACTACTGGCAGCTACATCAATTTCAAAGTGCATGCCGCATGTTGCATGCCCCCAGGTTCGCGACACTGTGCCACATTCGAGCAGACAGAGGTCACTCGACGCTTTCTTTCCTCTTTCTTTTTGTTGTTGTGCCTCGCGGGCTTGCTTGGAACTTGGTAATGCGCATGTAATCTGCACAAAAGTTTTGCGTTGCATGTTTACTTGTTGTTTTTTTTCGGGGTGCGTCTTAACCTCACCTTTCCCCTCCCTTTGTTCCCTATCACCTCTTCGATTGTCAGCTTTAGTTACATTTGAAAACGCTTCTTCGCTCTTTAATACTCTGTCTTCTGCATTTCCATTTACCTTGTTTTGCAACCAAGTTTTCTCCTTTTGCTCTAGCTAAAGTTCTTTGGAAACTTTGCAGCAGCTCTAGAAAAGTTTTCTTTGGTGTCAAAATCAATTTTCGAGCAGCACTTGCAAAAGCTAAAAAGTACAATAAATGTACAAGGAAACGATAAGCTCACTCAACGTACCTGAAGAACTGAGGAGAACTAAAGTCTGAAGAATGCTAATTACTGCCGGTGAAATTAGCTGCCTAATGGAAAACGATTAGCAGCAAAACTTCGGAATGTTATTAGACAACTCGAGTTGCTCCATTTGTTGTGTAGACAGAGATGAGAAAGAGTGAGATAGGGGGAGGGTAGAAAGGGGCTTAACAACTTTGAATAACTGACTAACTACTTCATTTACATAATGCTTTTGCCCACACTCCAAAAATGAATACAGCATTTATTTTATTGATTGGCGTTTTTAGCTCAACTCAACTCAATTCGAATTCAACAAGCTGCAACATCAATTAATTAAACATGTCTTTATACCTGCACCTCAGGTGTTGCCCTAAGGGGTAGATTACACTAAATAAATACAAAGGGAGAGAATTTTCACTTACACTGGAAGAACAGCACATAGAGAACTTCAGTTGGAAATACAAGAAAATAAAATACAAATGTTAGTCAGATTGTCAATTATAATAAAATAAGTAAATTGTAGAAAAGAAAAGAATATATTGAACATTTGTATTTAATGAATATTTATGTAAATATGGTATAAAGAATCTTTATGATTGTAGAAAACTACTTTAAATTTCATATTTAGTCCACTGATAGCCTTTATCTATGTTAGATATATTTTTGGCATAAACTGCTAAACAACTTATCCTAATTTAAGTTTTAATAAATTGGGAGAAAAAAACTAAAAATATACCAAAGGCTTATTTGATTGCCATTGCCATATATATATCATTGAGTGCAAAATATACCAGATTTTCAGTCAAAGCAACTAAGACTTAAATACCTGCTACAATTTTTGTCTGTTCGAAACCAAAAATTCAGGAATCAAAACTACAGTTAACCTTTAGTTAGTTCTGTTCTTAATTTCGTGGCTGTATTTACAAACAAATTTTAAATACTGTTAAAGCCATAATTAAATTGTTAGCTACTTACAAAAAAAGATTATTAATATTAAATTCCTATACATAATCTCATTCTATAACGTAACATTAAAGAAGCTTTAAAGTGATTAGTTGCAGAGCTCAAAAGCAGACTTCTTTAAGTGTAATTTGTCATGGCACAGTTTATTGCTCAAAGACCTCGACCTTAAGGTCGACACATAAAGAATAACATAATATGCTGTTGCAGCATGCCACAAAGTAAATGCCGCGGGCTGTTGCACAAAACGCGTGCAACACAACGAGGCGCCAGCTCAACGATGTTTATTGTTGACACTTGTAAATTGAAATGCTGCTCGAGCATAAATATAAATTCAAATGCTGCTAAGAAGATACTATCTACTTGATATCTTCCTTTAAAGTAATTACAAAAAGTATTTTATTTTAAATTCTTTTTAATACTTTGATGGGAAGAGAACATTAACTACAAAAGAACTTAATCTTTAATTTCATTTAACATTTTAATGGGAAGAGAACATAATCTTTTTAAAGCTTTTCACATTTTTAATAATTTCGATATTAATCATATCTTTATTTTACTAATTCTTTTAGCATAATAGACTTTGATTAACAATATAACTTAATCAGACTCTTAGAATGATTCTTGAGTTGTCTTAATATAGTTTCTGTAAAATACAAAATATGTTTTCCAAATTAGAAAATTACTTTAAAAATTGTCTTATTTATGGGAATTAAATTTCTACAGAACTGTTTTACTTTTATAATTTCATTGTAGCCAGAAAATTATGTAGTATTATATTATATTATTACTTAACTATATAATAATTCAAATTTGATTATTCAGTTTGGATATTTTGCAAGTCGTTCTTTCATTTGATGTTGCATTTGTAAGCTTACGCATTTGCAATTGCATTCTTAAGCAGTTTGCAGTTGAATAAATGTTGTGTTTAATTAAATTGCTGCAACGCCTCGCCAGTCAATCAATCAAGTCATCGATCTATCAATGCAACAATGCAATTAATTAAAGCGGAATTTTGCGTTAATTCCAAATACAATTCGCAGCCTCATCGAATGCCAGATATAATTATTACTACACAAATCAAATTTAATTTAAATGGGCTTTCTTTAGCTGCAAAACTAGAATCTCTCTTTAAGGAGCAACACTTATCTGTGTGTTAGATGTGGCACACACGCTTGGCAGCACAGTGAAAGGAAGAAGAAGAAGCAGAAGCAGAGAAGCAGAGAAGCCACCTGCCCGCATTGCCAACCGAGTGGCACAAACAAAAACAAGCCAAAGCAAAGACACACACAAATACACAGAATCACACCTTGCCTCCTTTCCACAATGTCTTTGCCCCTAAGCGGCCTCTGGCGGCTGCCAACTTGGCAAACAAGGACAAGAACTCACACACACACATACACACCACACACACACACACTCGTACACACACATATGCTAGGGGACTCTTGCCTATCAACTCAATCGCAATCGCAATCCCAATGCGGGGATCTATCTATCTATCTGTTTGTGAACAACTCAAATTACCATTTCGATTCAGTTTTTAATGAGATTTGCTCGCTTTCATCTGCTGCTGCCACCGTGTGGCAAGGGGCAAGTCTAGGAGCGGAGCGTGTGGCACGAGTTATGCGCTTGTAATATCATTTTCCGCTTGTTACGTTTTGTCTCCATCATTCGACGTCTTGCTTGGCAGCTGCGCTTCGCTGCATCTTATCGCAGTGCAACACTGCAACACTGCGAGTGCAACTGCAACTGCAACATTGCAACCACTCGCTTCATTGCACTGTCCCCAGTCGAAGGCTCTCTCCGGCTACTTCTCTATCTGCACTGCTTCTGTGGTCGACAGGTTAAACAGGAACAACGCGTCCTTAATCCTGCTGTTGTTTACACTCGCTACCTTAATAGGTAGAAGGGTATTATAATTTTGTGCTTTGAGGAAATTTATGTAACAGACAGAAGAAGGCAGCTTCAGCATCAATAGCTGATACGATATAGTCATGACTATCTTTCCGTCTGTCTGACTGTCGGTCTGTCTATATGATCACCTAGATCTCAGAGACTATAAGAGATAGAGCTATAAGATATATTTAAGTTATAAATATATAGATTATTTTTTTGTGGTTATTTAAGGAATACTTTTGTTTGGCAAAAAACGCGAACTGCAATCTTAGTTGTCTTCGGCTGACCATCTGATATATTTTATACTCTATGGTATATTTTGAATGTAGTGCTATATCGATATTTATAAGAATTTGGTGTATATTTTTTAGTATATTAATTATACGCAGATTAAGTTTGTTAGTTATTTATTGAAAACTATGTATATCGATATACCAAAATTGCCATTGCCGGCATATTTTAGTATTTTTGGTATATTTTTTAGAATAAAACCGCAATAAACGTTTATTGCAATTGGGTCTTAGTTGCTTTGGCTGACCATCTGGTTAATTTTATACTCTATGGTATATTTTGACTGTAGTAGTATATCGATATGTAAAAGGTTTTGGTATATATTTTTAATATATTAATTATACGCAGATGAAGTTTGTTAGTTATTTATTGAATACTTTTAATGAATACTATATAGATATACCAAAATTGTCATTCGGTATATTTTATTTTTTTTTGGTATATTTTTAGAATAAAACCGCAATGAACGTCTATTGAAATTGGGTCTTAGTTGCTTTGGCTGACAAAATTCTATATGTTGTAGTATGAATGTAGTAGTCTATCGACATACCAAAAATAACATTCGGTATACTTTAGTATTTTTTTCAGTATTTCGTTTGTTTCCTTTTTTTCTACCGGGTATCTCACAGTCGAGCACTTTTGTGTTCTTACTTGTTTTTCTTGTTGTTGCCAGTTGGCCATATAAAATCAGTGAACCAATTAAAGCCGCACAGCAACTGCGCTCTCCACTTCGCTCCTCTTCCTTTTGCCAGGATGTCGAGCTCATTGTGTCGAGGCATTGTCGAGGCTCCTGTTCTACTGCTCTGTTGCTCTGTTCCTTGTTCCTCTTGCGCGTGCCTGACCCGTTAATGCCGCCAAATGTTTTTTAAACACATTTATCCACGCAGCAAGCACAACAAGGGGCAAGTGACGGGGGCAGCGACGGGGGCACATTGCTGGCCAGGATAAACTATACACAACAATAATAAGAGAGTGCACGTGGTGGCCGTGGCCATGCACCTTCCCTTCTTCGACTCGTTTTGCCACTTGTTCCGGTGTCGAGTTGCACGCCGCGGCGGCCTCAATTCCAACTGCTGCTGTTGCTGCCCCAACAACAACAACAATCTCTGCTATTTCCTTTTTCGAACCAGCTGCTCATCTGTGTGTGTGTGTGTGTGTGTGTGTGTATGAATTGTGTTGAAAATGTTGGTTTATTGATTTGTAAGTTGAAATTTAATTGAAACTCATGCGGTGTCTGCTTCGCCTCCTTTTCCCCTAACCAAGGGACTTATGAGGTCAGCTTGAATCGTTGGAATTGTAGAATATGTGGCAGAGATAGCGAGATAGCAAGAGCTCTGCTCATATTTTGCGTTGCACTAATTAGAAATAGTGCGGCCAAAAAGAAAACTGTTTACCTGGTCAACTCAGACGAGGGAGTGGGAGTGGAAGTGGGGGCAAGTGTTGTTGGCTCAGGAAAAACGCAAGCCTTGGCACTAAAATCTAATTACGTGAGCCAACGCCAACTGTGTACTTATCTATATGTTAACAGTTCACTGACCAAGCCAACGCCTCTGCCTGGCCTCAAAAGGTCAGCGTGATAATCAAGCAAAAGCTAAAGTGAATTTACTTTGGGGAAAAAGCCAGTTTCAGTTGCCATTTTTATCAATCTAATCTTGTGCCAATTTGCTTTTCCTGTAGGTTATTTCGTCTAATTATGCTTACTTAGAATAACTACTCTAATGCTTTTTTGCTTAGATAATTCTTTTTTCAAGGGTTTAATTGCTTTCTTATCCAACAATCATCACTTTGTCTTATCCCTTAAACTGTCGCCAATGAATTGAATTATTTCTACTTAAATAAGAAAACATTTGGAGTGACTTTCTTATAAAATGTATAATAATAAATAATCCTTATTTAAAATTACTTTGCTTTACAACTTTGCTTTTAATCCAAATACTTGTATGTTAGAATTAAAATATATCAAATTTTAGACCAACTTTGGAATGAAATTTAATATATATTTTTAATAATTAAACTTTTCATCTTCTACAGTATTTTTACGAGATTATATTTTACTATTCATAAATATTAGTTAATGGATAGGGATCTGTTCTGATTTCTTCGAAAATAGTTTTAAAATTTGTCCAACAATGTTGACACACTCTCTAACTACATTTGCCTGCACTTTCCATTTAACATTAAATAAATATTGTTTATTGATTTTAGTTATCTTCTTTTCTATAATGTCGTAAATTTAGCTTTACTTCAATCGAGATCACATTGTATTTTTTTACACATACAAGTTTCGCTTTTCAAAAGAAATTTCTTAGTTATTATTTGTCCAACATTTTGTTGTGATTTTTCTACAATATCTAGACGGTTCCAGTTTTTTCCCAATTTTTTTTCTGTAGATCTCACAGGCACTTTGTTCACCAAAAGTTTCAAACTTTGGCCGACAATGTTGCCTAGTTTTCTCATTTAATAATTTAATAACTATTCTTCACTCTATTTGCTTGACTTTTTCTGTTGTGTTTTGTTTCAGATACAATTACTATTCTTTCACAATTGGAAGATATCCTTTCTAACCTAAATTTGCCAAAGACCCTTTTCTTCGAAAATGTTTTAAATTTTAGCCCAACATTGTTATCGCATTCTCTACGCACATTTGCCTGCACTTTCCATTAATAATGTCTGATAATTAAGGTTAAACTGTCGGCATTCCACACATGCCGCATGCCTCACTCTTGCCCCTTACCCTCAGGCTGAGGTCGCCACTTGTCAGGGTTGTCATTCGATTGATATAAAACAACGATCGCATTCTAAGGACGAACAATAAATCTGTGAGCCTTGGCATTTGAACCTCAGCAATAACAATTGTCGCTTTGCCCCCCTGCTTGCCCTCTCTCTCGCTCGCTCTCTCTCTGTCGGTCTTCCTCTCGCTTATTGTGTGGCACTTCCGATGTGTGGCACACGCGTCTCTGCGACGGCTGTTTACTGAAGAAAACATCTGTCCCGGCCTACAAGCGATTGCTCCTCAATCAGTGCGCTTCCTGCCAGATCAGGACGAGAACATGTGCTGCACTTTGTGTATTGTCTGTGTGTGTGCTTGTGTGTGTGTTTGCACAAAGGATGCGCGTGCTGCTCGAAGCAGATGCTGCTGAAAAATTCTGAATATGCATGCACCTAGATAAGGAGAGAAGGGAGAAGGGACCGAACGGGGGGATCGCATTAAACTGATCAAATTTGCACGTAAATTTGATGCGAGTCTGGCGAGTGCAATTGTCCAGAGTCATGTGAGTGATGAAAGGAAGACCAAAAACCTTGCTCTATGGCAATTATGATCCTTGTCGACAGCTGCTGAAGGAGTTGCTGAAACAGGAGTAGAGTCCTTTTGGCTCTTTGGCTGTCTGTTGGTGTGTGGCCAAAGCATCACAGTCAGGTTGCTTTGCTTAACTGACGCGGCACGCGTGGCTCATTTATAGCAAGCTGCTTACTGCTTACTGTTGTTGCTCTTCGCTTTGGCTGCTGCACTCAATCAGTGTGCTAACACGACCGCTGACAAAGTGCTGGCAAACAGCTTGAGAAGTACGTGCCACACGTGCAACGCGCCACTCGCTGTGGCAACAAGAAGGCTGCACAACAACACAACCCAAAAAGTGCTCAAGGCTGCCAGCGTTTGCTTTTAGTCGGCACTCAAATGTGATTAGGGTTATCATCAACTTTATCCCCTTTCTTTTATTTGGGGGTGGCCAGTTATCAGCTTAATCCGCAGATGCGCACGCCTCTCCGCGTTTGATACTTCAGCCTCAGTTGCAACTCATTTTGAGGCATCATCTGCTGCTTACTGCTTGCTGCTGGTTGAACTCTTTCTTCACCGGCTCACACTCTGATGCTGTTCATACAGTTACTGTTGTCTCATTAGACCCAATATTCGTAGCATACTGTAGGGCATAATGAGTTGGTGACAATAAGTAAGAAAGCTATAATCGAGTGTGCTCAGCTATGAGATGCTTGCTTTCAATGTTCAAGTTTGACAATATTCTGAAAATTGACCATAGAAAAGAACAGAAAAAAAACACAAAAATATTCCGAAACATATATTTGGTATTTTGATATACTATTATATTTAAAATAAACCAGTTGAGTATGCTCAACTATGAGATACCTGCTACCCTTTTTTAATACAAGTAAAAGATTGCGATAATATCATTAAAATATACCGACGCAAATATACTAAAATACAGCTAAGGCCATATTTGGTATTTCAATATAATAGTATATTACATTCAAAATACACCATAAGAATTCAGAAATCATAAAGAAAACTATGCGCCAAAATTTAAATTACGTTTCCTATTAGATCTTTTCATATTATGAGAAATATCAATAAGAGACATCTTAAACCTTTTTAAATATATTTATCTCTCATTCTTTATTAACAATATTCAATAATAAAAATAATAATACAAATATTGATTATTAAAAAGTTATATGATATTTATGCTTTAAATTTTATTAAATATGTTGAATGTATATTTAGTAATTTTACTACTAAATATGCAGTATCTTATTGTCGAGCATACTCGTTTATATCATTTAGAATCTCTACTTTTAATTTGCAGTTTAAAATTTAAACTATGCCAACTATGTTTATTTCGTATCTAATAACTCAATCTTTAAATTATACTAAGTAAAGTGTTATCTTACAGTCGAGCAGACTCGCTTATACCTTTCATAGCGTCTCATCCATGGCCCATCTTTATATCCATTTCATTCTCCAACTCCTTCACTTGCTGCTTTTCTGCTGCTGCAGCTCTGCAGCTTCTCTCTCTCTCTCTCTCTCTCTCTCTGTGGCAAACACTTGAACTGCAACTCGTTATCGCATCGTATATCGCTTATTACCCGCTTCTAAGCGTAACTCTCCCCTCCCCCGCACCTCCTCCTCTGCGCTTTCCAACACTTTCCCTGTCTGCACTTTCGAGTCTCTCAATCGCCGGATATGGCTGAGAAGATGATGAGCTCCTTAGCATTGCGTTGCTGCTTCCTATCAGATTCCAGCTGCACGTTGCGTCCTCTACTTTACTTTTTAATGCTCAACGCGTATTTCTTCCGGTTGCCTCTCTCTCCCTCTCCCTCATCAACTCCATCTCCCGCTTTGTCTTTGTTCTCTCTGTTTGTGCTTGGCTATCGGTTTCAGTGTCATCTCTTGTCCTCAGTTTCTTGCCAAATTTCGCTTTGGCACGAGCGTTGTTTGCTCCTTGCTCTATGCTGCCTTCAGCTTCAACTTCCCCTTTCAAGTTCAGCAATTGTCACTCCTCCAACGTCTCCTCTGACCTCTCGTCAAACTGTCATTATTCACTTGGTTTTTGGCGTTGACGAATCCATTTAGTTATTTCGATGTCTTTTGTATTGAATTGAAGGAGTTCAAGTGCTGTTTAAATTATATTAATATTCTCTGCTCTCAAGTTCAATCGATGGCCACAACTTGAAGTGGGGTAAAGGATTTGGCAGTGATTTAATACTGATTAATAAATTAGTTTAAGGCAACAAATCAGCAGCTTCTAACCTATTAATATTCCTGCTCTTTCAACTCTCTCGAGTTCAATTGAAGGCTACAAAGGAATGAAAGGATTTGGCAGTGATTTAATACTAATTAAAAGATTAATCTAAGATAATAAATCAGCAGCTGCTAAAATGTTAATATTTCAGATCTTTGAACTCTCAAATTTAATTGATGGCTGTATGGAACTTGAAGGGAGAAAACCATTTGGGAGGGACTTAAAGCTGATTAACAGATTAATCTAAGGCCTTCTAAAATGTTAATATTTAAGCTCTTTCCACTCTCCCAAGTTCAATTGAAAGCTGATGAAATGATTAATCTAAGGCAACAAAGCAGCACCTCAAAATATCTATAAACTAATTAAATGTATTATGTCTTTTCATACGACAAAACTAATCCTTTTAATAGCTTTTATTGTGATGGAAAGTGGACACAATATTAATTAATTAATTATGTCTGAGAAGATGGAACAGAAATGCAAGATAAATTCTATTGAAAAGTGCTTCAAGGAGTATTCAAAATCCACTTTAAATTGTTGCCAAAGTTAAGCTGCAAATATAATTAAATTTATAGCAAATATTTGCTTCGATTTGCTTTGAATTTATCCTTCATATTGATGCTACTAAACGGCATAAAAAGCAAATATTAATAACTGCACATATCCTCATCAAATATGGCAACAAATTTATATTTCTTTTTCTGCTTCTTCTGAATTTTATTTCATTTTTAATATGTAGCAAAAGATACATTTTTTAAAATATGTTTTCACCGAAATATGTTTAAAAGGAAAGCACAAGAAAAAACCTTTTAATTTCACTTTAAAGCGAGTTCTTGGAATTGTGATAATATCAGTGAAAAGCAAAGCAAAGCGAGTCGAAAGTTCAACCCTGAAAAAAGTATTTAGCTAATCAAGTGTGAGTGTGTTGCAAGTGTTGCAAGTGTTGCTGTTGCATGTTGCCCCTCGCGTGTGTTTTTTGCGAATGTGAAAAATGGGAAAATGAGGCGAGGTTCGTTCTTGGCCACCTTTTTGAACCGGACGTCCTTTTGGCCGTTTAATCACGCTAATGCATCATTTTGGCACATTTGCATGTCTTGCATTAGTCATGCATTCATTCGCACACTCGCTCATTCATTCATTCATTCGCTCGGTTGTTCAGTCATTCATTTGACTTGTTCTTTGTTGTTGTTTTCGCTGAAATTCTTGCGCTACTATCTGAATAATTGCACAAAACGAAAGCAGGCGAAATATGTACGTGTGTGTGGGAAGGTGTTTCTAGCTAGATAATACGAGTATATATACTTATATATGTGTAGGTATAGGTGTCTATTGAGGTACGACGTGGAACTGATAGGGATGCATTAATAGCGTATTTAGTTAAATGCCGCGGAAGCCCCACCGAAAAAAAAAAGCTACACACAGTTTTTGCCCCCAGTCATTAGATGAACCTCAGCGCCCCCGTTTGCCACGCCCATCAGACTGTCCCTGGCCACGATTTCCATTCAGTTTTTCGCTGCTGCTGCTTCTTCACTTGGCTGTTGTTGTTTCGTGTGTTGCAATGGACAACTAATCCAATTGAATTAAAATGCTTTTTTTTCTCTTTCTCTTACTTTTTTTTGTGTCTGAGTGTGGCATGGGGAGGGGGGAAGGGAGATGTGTGTGTTGCAGGTGTTTGTTGTGCACAATTCGACATTTAAATTTCGGATTTTCTACGTTTTGCGCTGGCATCTTTTATTCTACTGCTGTTTCTCTGTGTTTCTCGCGATTCAATTTGATTTGATTCTATTTTGTTGTGCTCTGCGTTTTTTTCTATATATTTTCTTCGTTTCGTTTTCACTTTTATTTCAGCTGCTGCTGCTTCTGCTGGAACATCCGCATTAAAAAGTTTCGTCTATTCGAGCGGAAATCAAAAAGTTTTATTGAGTAAAAGACAAACGGCCCGGGAGCAGCAAACGAGGGAGAGTGAGAGAGACAAACTTGAAATGGGGGAAAAATATTTTGTAATAAGAAAATAACATGAGAGAGACATTTTGCAGGACACGAAACTGCAACTGGCGATGCGTTTTATTGCCACATCCTGCAGCATAGAGTGAATCGATGCGACGGAAGACGACAGCGTCTGACAGCACAAATCTTGTTTTTTTATTTTATCTTTGTGTGTCCGCTGATCAGCAAAGGACACAGCAAATACATTTCCGATTTCACACTCAGATTGGCTGCCTTTAAGTGCTCAGTGCTAAAATTTCCAATGTTTATTTACAATTTGCAATTCAATTCATTCACAATTTTTTGTGCAGAGCGAGTGAGTAAGATGTTATGAATAGGATAAGTACAAGAGAACAACGCATACACACACACACAATACGTTACGTATACGGCCCGTTGAACGCAAGCAAAAGCTGATTAATTGCATGCAATTAATAATGAGAAACGGTAAATGGCAGGTAATAAATTGCTCATTCACTCTACTCCAACGCCCAAAACACCTCCCAAACACCTCCCACACAAACACACACACAGAATTCAAAGTGCGGCAAATGCAGGTCATGAATGAAAAGTGAAAAGCGGAAGACGCTTTTTAGAACATCATCATCACACATTTGTTTATGCATTTATCAACATTATTGAGTGCATGCTTCGTCTGGCGGTTCAATTAGAGGACAGATCTGCCTCTGTCCGAGTGCCACGAGTTGCTTTAGATAAATTAGCCTGGCTGCTGGTGGAAAGCAAATAATACTGCACGAATTTCCAATGAAAATGCCGAACAAAAAATACACATGAAAACGAGATTGTTTAACATTTTGATTCAAATGCAAATAGGATTATTAAGCATTATGATAGAAATGAAAATGAGAGTGCTAAATTTATGATATTCACTTGTTATTTGCTAATTCCAATGCTATTCAACGAAAATTGTGCAAATAATTGGAAAATGATTCAGAATTATTTGATAATAACATTTCTATATATTTTTAGAAACACAGTTTATAATATAAGAAATAAGAAAGAATCTACTCGACTTTGGATACCCGCTACATATTTTTAATACAATCGAAACAGTGTGGTATTCTTCGTAAAATATTCTAAAAAATGATATACCGAAATATTGAAATTTAGCAAAGGATATATTTTGTACATCGATATACTAAGGATATCATAAGATATTCTTTGTAAAATATACTAAAAAATAATATACCAAAAATTCTGTAATTTGCCGAAAGCTATACTATTACGTTCAAAATATACTATAGGGTATTCTTTGTGTAATGTACCACAAAATAATATAACAAAAAATACTGAAAACTACCAAAGGATATATTTCGTAAATTGATATACTATTAGCTTCAAAGAATGCCAAAGAGTATTCTTTGTATAATATACTAAAAACTAAAAAATACTGAAATTTACCTAAGGCTATATCTTAAACATCTCTCTACTCTTTCATTAAAAGGATACCATAAGGCGCAAAATATACCACATTCAAATTTAGTCCCTTTCAACAATAGTTATAATAATCCAATTTCTAATTAAAATTCTTTATATTACATTATCAAGTCTTATAGTAAAAATAATCATCAATTTTGTACTGATCATATTCTATATATATATCATATTTTAATAGTTATTACAATTATATTTTAATATGATTGTGTTAAATAATAGTTTTGCTATCTACTTATAATAATAGTTCTTAAAACTCTATTTTTATCAAATTCCATTAACTTTATTTATAGCATGTAATTTATAAAAATCACCCCTCAAAACTCAGTCAGATTGCCCCTGCTTAAGGACATCATAATTCAACTTTAGCTTCATTCAAAGTTCTCATGATCAAACCGCATTATTTCGATCCGGCAAACAGGACGTAATTATGGCACTTTCCATTTGCATTTCCACTTCGATTTCCATAATGTGATCCATTATGGAAATGCTGTGTGTTGGGGGGCGAATTTCGAATATTTTCCCTTGGCGCATTTCGAGTCAATTATGAAGCAATGATTTATGATCTCAACACGTTGCAAAGCCGCCCACAAAGCGAAGAAAAACCGTGTTGGCGCCGCCTCCGGCAACTGTTGCAATGATCTATAGCTTAGTGGCACGTTGCACGCTGCCAGCTAAAAGGTTGCCTCATTTTCCACTGGGGGTAGTTCCGTTTCCACTTTCCACTTTCCGAGCTGCGCCGGCGCACTTTAATTGTTATGGTGCTCCTAGCGTTTCCTGAGGTTCTCCTCTTCGAAGTTCGGAGTTCGGGGTTCAATGCAGTTCAGGACTCGGGACGGCTAATGTATGTAAATTTTTATGAATTGCCTGGCATTGTTTTTCCTCGGTTTTCCTCGATTGCGAGTTGTTATTTTGGTACGCGCCATTAGCATAAGTTGTTGCTGCAGTTGTTGCATGTTTGTTGTTGCAAGTTGTTGCTGCAGCCTCTCGACAAGTGTCTCGCGGTTCGAGCTCAATATTATCAACTCGATGCGATTACGTTAAGTATGTTTTGAAAGTGAACTCAACTCTCTAGTGTTCGGCACTTTGAAGTTGCCTTCTGCCGTTGCTGTTGAGATTTGTATGCTGCAACGTCAGCAGGTGCAAGTGGAATATCGACAAGAATAATGGAAATAAGAGAGGGGGGAGAGAGAAAATGCAAAAGAAAAATTGTTGAATAAAATCGGCAACTTTATGCGCCGCCCTGTGGCTGAAAGACCTTAAACAGAAGGTGAGAAAGGCAGCGAACCAGGGCAACTTTTATAAGCCGCTTAGCAGCGATTGGCATGCCACCGCATGGGGCAGCCAAGGGGAGGAAGGAGAGGGGATAAGCATAATGAATAGCCAGTCAGTCAGTCAGAGCAGCCAGCTGTCTCTCTGTCTGTCTGTCTGTGTGTCTATGTGTGTGTTAGGCTAGGCGAGAAAACAAAAACAAACAAATAAATTTGTGTGTGGAACTGACCCTTCTTCTTCTGGCCGAGACTTTCCCACAAATTAATCAGACAGCAGAGACAGAGAGAGAGGGGAAAGGGGTAAAGGCTTGCACTCTGTTGCGGCTCATTAGCGCGGTCGTGTTAACCATTAGATGCGAGGCACAGGACGAATGAGCCACCTTCACTTTTGTCCCTTATTAATGATGTTGCGGTTGCGACTTAATGACTGCGACTCTTGCCTCTTGCCTCTTCTAGTTGCCTCAGCAGGTAGCCGCACTCAACTGTGTTGCATCTTCCAATCACAGTCAAGCGTTGTTCTTGCTACAAACCAGTTGCTCTAAAGGAAGACTCAAAACGGGTTTCGTAACTTGACCCAAAGAACGTTTTGGTCAGTTTCAGCAGCTGCTCAGATGCTGAGGCTGTAGTCGCCGCCATTGCCTTCTGCTGTGGCAGCCACGCCCACACATGGCAGATGCCGCTTGACCAACGGCAATTGCGCAATCTTTAAGTGGTTAAGTCTACAGCGATTATGGGTTATATGATTACGATTTATGCTTTATATGCAGGTTAAAAATTTGATTTTGGAATTAAATGACTAAAAAATACCTAATATAGTATTCACAGAAACAAAAAAACCTGCTCCTGAAGAAAATCTTGTTGGAGGATTGTGTGATGTAAAAATTTAACCAAGAAGTTTTATACTTAAATCAAAATCGAAATTTTACAATTATTCTAGATTGCTCAGTCTTGAAATTCAAGATTAAAATCTTGTTTCTAGAAGGGAAAAATCTCAAAATTGAAACAAGAAGGTAAAATCTTAAATCAAAATCAAACAATCTTAAATTTAGATTGTTTAAAATAAACTACAACAATAAATATACATATATAGTGTGTTTTTTTATAAATTTTTCACATACTTATGCATGTTGTGTAATTTTTTTTTAATATCAGTTACAATTTTAACAGAATAGAGTTTTGAACAGCAACAACACCTAAAATTAGGTTCTAATTTGAGAGGAAGGAAATTTCAACATTTTAAGAATTTGTTCATGTACAAATTATTTATTTTTCTTACGATCAAAAAAATCTTAACTTAAGATTTAAATTTGTTTTTTGGAATTTAGATCTTTATCTCTCTGTGAATTATAAATAATCGACTTCATCGCTAGGAATCAAATGTTTGTAAAAATGCCAACTTTAAATCAATTATTTCAATAATTTGAATGCAAACTTGAAATTAAATTACAATTACTTATGATTGTTGAAACTTCAAATTTGACAAAATCATCTTATGTTTGTCTGTTTCCATTTTTATTTTTAATTTATATGCCTTTTAATAACGTTATACATTACATTTTAGTCAGTTAAAAATCAGTGAAATAAAAATGCATTTCGTTTATGCAATTAAAATGAATTTATTATTTAAATGCAATAATTTGCAACATTGTTTAAAAGCTACAACATTTTATAAACCACTTTCTGGGTACTTTGAAATATTTTGTTTCATGCTAAATTCATGTTGCATTAACAATGTTGTTTGCCACAGCAATAAACTGTATTTTTATTTTAAATATAAATTAGACTCGAGCTAAATGTCAGCGGGAGGAGGAGTGGGGGAGAATGTTGATTTAAATAAAATGAAAGAATGTGCAACCCGACTGGGAGAGACAGAGTGTCGCCGCCATTGTGGGGCACATGTGGCAGGCAGGCAGCAGAGAAGCAGTCAGCAAACAGCTGCGATTTAAATGTAATGCCTAAGCAATGCGGAGTATTCATTCATGGCACTGCATCAGCAGCCAAGGCTGATGTTTGGCAAGACGTCAAACGGTTCGCTGCACTTGCCCCACGCATTGAGGAAGCGCCCCCAGCGTCGACACCTTTTCTGTGGACCACCGACTGCTGCTCAGCCAATAACTCAAACTGCCAACTGGTCTGGTCAGGTGTGTGCGCCACAGAGCAAATGCACCTCTAAACAAATGTGCCACAAACAGTCCGAAGAGTGAGGGTGACTGGAGGGGGGAAGAGTGAGGGAGACGACACGCTGCGAGGGCTTAAATGCACATTTGGGCCAGAGAAGTAAAGGACCCAACTATTTTCATACAATTAGGCAGGCGGGTTAGGCTGCTGCCAAGGCGAGGTCAAAGGGCAGCTGCAAAACTCAAATATGAACTCCACTTGGCTGCGAAACTTGCACAAAACTTTCCAAAGAGTTAGAAAGAGATGTGGAGAGAGGGGGTGAGGGAGTGAGGTGGAGAAGTGTTGCAGTTTCTTTTGCTATTTTGTAACAATTTATTTTGGGGTAGGGAAAAGGGGATGTGACGTAGACGGCAAGAACGTCGCTTGCATGCAGTTTGAATCTTATGCAAATAGTGCTGGATAAGCTTTGCCAAAAATGCAAAAGAGAGAGACGGAGAGAGAGAGAGAGCAGAGCAGAACTATTGTATGGATGCTATGACTACTCCATAGAAATGTAAATGTGTGAGTGTGTTTATGCTCTGTGCATGTGTATGTATGTGTGTGTGCTGGTTTCATATTGAGCCTAAAGGCTTTTTGGCCAGTGCGTGTGTCGTTTGCAAAACGTTTTATGGCTCAAATATAAACTCTAATGGATTTCATTTGAATGCTTGTTTGTAATAGCCAGAACAGAGCACAGGAAACTCCACTAAGCGAGAGCGAGATGGCAAGCAACTGCGACTTAAACTAAGTTTATTGAACTGAATGGGAATGGGAGTCTGTGTCTAAGTCTGAGGTTAACCTTAAGCTACTTTTGTATTTCAATCGTATAGATTTTTGCTAGATTTAGCAACTGCAACCGCACTTCATTCTACCTCTCCCTCTCGCACTCACTTCCTTTACTTTGCTGCTGTAAATTATTGAATGCGATCACGAAATTCCATCAAACATTTCACACTGCACTCTTCTACGCAACTTGTTGGCATGCGCACTCTTCTACTCATGTTCGTTGTTCTCTCTTATCTCTCTCTTATACACAGCCGCAACACGTTCGCTGTCCAATGTTCGAACAGCTGTTCGCACTGTGTTGCGTATAAGAGCGTCGCGCGTGCAAACATGTTCGCTGAGAGCGTTTTGTTTTGACCAGGCCAATCAATTATGTAGCCACAGCAACAACTGCAGCAGCAGCGCTGTGCACTGTGCAGCGGCTGCGCTGCCTGACAGCAGATGCCTTGGCGTATGTCGTTTGTACATTGGGCCAGAATCGCATTTGGTATGCGCCAGGCGTCGCATTCTTTGGTCAGGCAAGCAGCCAAACGCAACGCAGTGGTTGCTGCTGCCTCGCTGCCTGGCTGCCTGGCTTGTGCCGCAGAGCAGAGCAACGTCTTCCTTAGTCTGCGTCTACGTCTTCGTCTGCGTCTGGTTAGCGTGGCGCTGTGTGGATTTCTCAATAAAATTACTACGAGCACTTTCCGTTTTTCGTGGTTGCCACAGCCGCAGTTGCCACAGTCACTACCACTGCTTTGTATGCCCAGCGTGCGCTGTGCTGTTAAACAGAGTGGAGGAGACGACTTGGCTTGAATCGCACATTGACATTGGCGATATATACATATTTGTGTATAAGTTATATATACAAACAGACATTTATATTTTGCAGCTGTGTCTCGTCCTGCGGCAGCAAGTTGCCTCTTGTCGGGGTCGTGATCGAGACGCTCCCTCTTTCTCTCTCTCTCTCTCTGTCTCTCTGTCTCTTTGGCAGTCTTCCTCTCTGAGCGGAAGCAGACAACGTTGTGGCATCATAATCATTATAAGCAGAGCGCCCCGAAAAAAAGGAAGCGTAATTTGAGTCATGCGGCATGTGGCAGCAGCAACAGCAACAGCAACAACAACAACATTCGGCAGGTGAGCAACGCACTTCTTCATCGTCGTCATCGTCGTTGTCCAACCAGTTTTGTTTGCCAAAAAATCCTTGCACAATTCCCGTTTCTGTCTTTCCGCTTCAGGATATGCGGCGGCCGTGTGGCACAGTTACTTCACTTGCCTCCTGTGGCACGAGCAAAGCACTCACAGCACACACAACAAGCTGTCGTCGTCGTCTTTGCAGTCCTTCGTCCTTCGTCCTTAGTCCTTAGCCTTCTTCTACTCAGTTTCAGTTCAGTTCGGTTCACTGGAGTTTCGTATCTCATTTCTCGTCTCCTATATCTTTGTACTTTGTATCTTGTATCTGCTTGCTGCAAAACTTTGCCGTTGCTTTAGCTGCTGTTGTTCTTCTTGTCGCACATCTGTTTTGTGCCCCCTCCTCTCCCCCCCTCAACATTGTTCTCCCTTCAGCAGACCCATCATCAATAGACTCCTCAACCATTTTTGCAGCCATCACGTAATTCACTTTTATTGGTTCTTTCTATTGTGCGTCAAATCGTTTAATCGCCTTCTCTTCCCTTCTCTCTCTCTCACACCCTCCGCTCTCCCCTCTCTTGGCTTTTGGCTAACGCATTTTGCATAAATCACTTTTTGGCTTTGCCTCTCGTTTCTTGTTCTGCTAAATTTTTTTTTCTTCTTTTTTTTTGTATTTGCGCAATATTTTCACCTTTTTGCTCGTTTCGGCTTTTCGATTTTTCGACTTTTGCTGCTGAAATAGCAATTAAAAAGTAAGAGTACAATTTGTGGGATTGAAAAATTGGTAATTGTCTCTGGCTAAGGTTTTATTTTCGTTTTGCATTCATTCATTTTATGGCCAACTGTTTGTGACACTCAATAAAAAAGAAATATATGCCATTGCACCAAATTGGTAGCAAAATTGTGAATTTATTTGCCCAAAAATGTTATTAGAAATTCACACAAAGCTACGACATTTTAAAGCTCTTTTTACGAGTGCATTTTATATTTATATATTTCAATAAACATTAAAAAGGAATTTGAGGCTTACTTGACAAATATGACTAGAAGCTTTGGCGACGATTTTACATGTTTGGTTATTAATTTTCTTTTACGATTTTCCATTAAAATATTGTATTTAAATAATAATATTCTCTTTTCGCTGAATTATTGCTTGCATTTAACATTGAAAATAATAATTAAAAAAGAACTATTCAAATACGAGCTTTTGCTACTTAAAACATACCAAATTAATATACCAAAATATACTAAATTATCCTAATTTCTAAACGTTATTCATATTCTAATTATATTAACACAAGCCGTTTCAACTTTCACAGTGCAGTATTATTATTTAAGTATACTAAATTATACCAAAAGCTACATTTAGTATATACATAGACTATTACATTCTAATTATACTAAGACGAATCTTTTTTTTACATTTTCAGTATTATGCATTATCGTTGTTAAAATATATCAAATCATAAAAATTCTACGATATTGTATTAAACTTTGAGCTTACTAACTGCATTTAAATACAAAGTAAAAATTTAAATATATTTGCTTCATATATTTAGTTTTGTATCATATTTTACTTTTCCATTTAAAGCATTAAATGAAACACACAGTATTATACATTCAAAATATACCATCGAATACAAAATATACTATATTGTATTCAGCTTAATGTATTTAAATTCTAAAGAATAATTTAAAAAATATTAGCTTCATATTTTACTTTGGCATTTAATGCATTAAAATCAACACACAGAATTCTACATTCTAAATATACCATCGAATACAAAATATACTATATTGTATTAAACTTAATATATTTAAATTCTAAGGTGTTATTTAAAAAAGTTTAGCTTCATATTTTACTTTGCCATTTAAAGCATTAAATTCAACTCAATGTGCATGCTGCACAGCAAACTTGAAGCTATTTATTCTGATTGATATGCTGTAATTTATTCTAATTGAAATTTCCACACTCCACATTGCACTTCAATCAATAGTTTGGCATCGCAATCATTTGTTATTTTTCCCCCCTCTGACCCGTCAACGAAAAATATCTTCAAGTCGCATCTACGTCAAATTCAACTTCAACATCGACGACGACGACGTTTGTGACCTTGTCGGCGACACCCCAGCAAAAAAAAAGTATCTACTCACATTATGTCGATATACATGATAGATACATGAGTAGATTAGTGTGTGTGTGAGCGTGTGTGTTGGTGTGTGTATTGCAAACCTATTTATGTGGGTTATCAACTGAAAATCTCTCGACTTGTTAACATATCGAACACAATTTGATATGTTGCCTGCCACTGCTGCTGACTGCCGCAAGCTGAAGCCGAAGTTGAAACCGAAAACAACAAATCCATCAGGCAAATAACAAATAGCAGCAGCAACAGCAACAGCAACAACAATAACAATAGACGTACCCTGGCATCAAAATCAACATTAACATCATCAAAGATGACGTTCCCGCTGCTGTTGCTGCTGCTGCTGCTGACAGATGATGAGGGCCCTGAGGGGCGCCCAAAGACCACAGGCAGCCACAGAGCAGTTGCCACTCTGTTTTCGCGAATAGATTTGATTTAAAATGTTTTCGAGTGCAGAATTAAGTGGCAGAGAGATGCAAGAGGGGGAAAATGCTGCAGTCATGCTCTTTATTAGCTTCTCTCCTCGCTCGATGCTGGCTTTAAATGCAAAACGAACCGCATAATTACAGCTTAAATTCAATCTGTGCGCGTTTTCATGGTGGCGCTACACTGAAAAAAACTATTTCTAAAATCAAGATATTGATCTTAGTGCTAAGAATTTTTGTCTAAAAAGTGGTAAGGAATATGAAAATCTTAAAGTCAGAAAACATATCTTGATTACAAGAAAAGTTGATATAAGACTCAAGTTTTTATTAGAAATAGGAGAAAACTTTATAGTTTTAAGACCAAAAAAAATATAATAAGATTTTTAGTTTTAAAAACTATAAAATTTGCTCCTCTTTTTCATTAAAACTTGGGTCTTATATCAAAAATACAAAAAAATCTTATTATAATAATTATTATTATATAATCTTAATTATTATTATATAATCATATAATAAGATTTTTGGTCTTAAAACTATAAGATCATCAAAATATTAGATTATATTTTTTCACTATTTATTTCGAATTTTACTATTCTATTATTTTCATTTCGCATTCAGTTCTTCATTAATGTTTCTACTTAAAATAAAATACTTAAAATACTTATAATTGAATCAGGACTTAGACTGCAATGAAGAATGGTTCACGACAGTTCGACTAACTATGAACGAACGGCTATGAACGAAAACTTTGAGATTACTAAATATTGTAATCTAAACTTTGTATTTTGGTCTTTATTTAGAGAATTTTGACATTTTTCAGACTAATGTTCACAGTTTTAAGAATTTGTTCTTAAAGTGATGTTATTTTAAGAACACAAATTTCAAGATCAATTTTCTTGAGTTTAGAAATTGTACATTTTTTTCAGTGTACTCATAATTTGCTGCTAACTAGCCTGGGAAAGTGCTGCATAGATTTTCTTCATCGTTTCGTATGATTATTGTTATTAATCGTCAAATGAGTGGCAAACGCGCTTGACCCCAAAATGAATGCATGCTGCATGCCACCAACAAAGTGACAGAGAGAGAGAGAGAGAGAGAGCGAGAAACAGATCTGAAATGAGGCAACTTACACAGGCGTCAGCTGCACGCCTCTGAGTAATGAGACTCGTTAATTGTCAGGCTGCTGCTGCTTCAGAGCTTCAGAGCTCAGCTCAGCTGTCCACCTGCCATCGAAACCGGCTTCTTGTTGGCAGTCTGCTCCTGGCTGGCCGACTGACTAACTGATTGAATGACTGCATGATTGCCTGGCTGCCGCTTCTCTTTCGACTGTGCTCTTTAAGCCGTTCGCTCTTTGGTTTTTTCTTTCTTTGGTTTTTGCTGCTGCATTTACCGTTTTGTTATGTCTCGAAATAAAAAAAAACTTGGCAACGTGCTTCGAACCACATCGAACAAGTTCGTCAGTCAGCAGGTGGACTGCCTGCCACCAAAAAAGGGGGCATGTGAATTTTGGGTGGTTGTTGCCGGCCGGCTAACAAAAGAAAAAGGAAAAAAAGCAAAAGCAAAAGCAAAAGCAGGCAAAAGGGTGCCGCAGTAAAACACTGGCAAACACGACAAACGACAGTCCACAGTCGACAGTCGAGGGCAAACTATAGCCTGGCGCTACCCTTCTTCGCTAGCGAACTTCCCCTTTTTGGCCATAACTTGTGTGTATGCCTCGCGGCAGCGGCACATTGCGAATCTATAAAAGTATCGGAGCGCATAAAAAACGAGCTCAGTAGTGAACGGCACTTTGCAACGCCAACGGCTAACAACGGACTAACTAAAACGCGTGTTGCTCGGTCGAAATCGAACAAAAAAGCAAAGAAAAAACACTAACTCAAAGGACACACAAGAGTGCTTAGAGTGCAGAGCCAAGGCAATGCATGGCATTTGTATCTGCAAGATACATTGCGCAGTTGAAACGTGGCCATAAAACTGCATTATTTGCGACTGCTAAACTGCGCTTCAACTCTGCGCTGTAAGCTGTAAGCAGTGGCCAGTAACTTGTCATCATCATTGGGTGAGTAAACACACTCACAAACACACTCGCACACATTCGCATCTATCAGCAGCTTTTGTATCTGTGAGATGTGGCAACAAACAAAACAGCTGCCGCCCCCAAAAAATGTCAACAAGGCATTCATTCGTTTCATTCTCCCCCTCTCTCTGGGCTGTAACTTTTATTTCTCAGCCTGTATCCTGTCTCACATCCGTCGCTCTGCTTGCCAGCCACACATTGCGTATACGCAATGTAAACGGCGACGTGTGTTTTTGATATGTTTGTTTTTTACTTTGGCCAGCTGCTTTTGTTTTGTTTTTGTTTCTGTTTCACTGCATGAATGAATGAAATGCGCATTCAGCAACATTTGCTGCCCTCTTTCCACTTCCCTTCCCCTTCTCTAGTCTTCTCCTACTTCAGCTGCAAATTGTGTGGGGCACATTCGATACAATCTCGTCATGTCAGTTGATTCGATTTTGATTGTCCAATGTGGGCTGCTCTAATTTCGACTTAGTTTTCATGCAGATAAACAGTTTTGTATCTTGTGTCTACAACACCAAGTGCTACTTGCCCAGCTTGGGCTTCAGCTTCAGATTCAGCTTCTGCTTTGACTGCTGCTGCTGCGTGTAGTTTGCTCTTTTCTTTTGTTTTCATACATTCAACTCGTTGTTGGCAGCCTAAATTTGAATTCAAAAAGCTGTTAACCGCATAAATATTTCGTTGTGTGTAGGAAGGATTGACGACGTCGCAGTCGACGTCGCCGTCGCTGTCGACGTCAACGGAGGCTGCCTCTGAATGGGGCTTTGAATACCAATTTCTTGAATTTCTTGAATGATGTGTGTGGGCTGCCGCACGCAGCGGTGTCCAAAAACGTTGCAAGCGCTCTCACAGATAACATCACAAAACTAGGCAAGATTCCTCAGCCAAGCAAACTTAAAATAATCATTCACAAGCAATTGAATTATTATTTGTATAATTCATTATAGAAAAAATGTACTAAATAGATATTTGCATAGAAAGTTTTTAATAGTTAAAGTTCTAAATACTCAATTTAAACAATTGTTGAACTACTGATGAATAAAAGTGAACAACTGAAGAGAAAGTTTTCAACAGTTCTAAATTCTGAATTTATCTTAATACTTTTCAGAATTAAATAATACTGACAACATTAAAGCTAGATTTGCTTTTAAAGTTTTCCATGGCTAAAATATAATATTAAAAACGAAATTTAAAGAATTGTTTAAATTCTCCTTAATTTAAGTAAAACTGCATATTTGATTTTGTAATATTAAATTTAAAATGCTAAGGAAAATTTGCAATTTCAAATGCTTAATTTGTAGAATTACTGAAATATGTAGTTTCAAACCAAATACTTCAATTATAGAATTAAGTACTTCTATTCTATAATTCTATAATCTAATTATTTGGAATGAAAATACTTGAGCAATACTCTAAACTATGTACTTGGAATAGGAAATATTGTTTACTTTGAATATGTTATTGTGACAAAAAAAAAAAAGTTTTTAATTATAAAAAAATATTAGTTATAATTTAACACTTTTATACTTTAGCTCTTTTTTTATCAGTTCCGGTTGATCATTAATCGATATTTATATATAATACATATTATTTTTAAATAATATAGAAAATACTGTTATTTGGAGTAAGCAGCATAAAAGATATAATTAAATATATTTCTATTAATTTGTCATTCTTTAAATAACATATGATACATATCACATATGCAAATAGCATTTAATCTCAAACATTAATGGTTGCTTGTCAAAACTTGAATCTTCAGCATTTCGCATTGTGAATTTTTCGGAATGTAATTAAAATTATTTATGTTTCCTACTAGTTTTAAAGCTTTAAATTAATTTATTCGTTAAATTATATTTATTTTCTTTAATATGCTTCACTTCTTTTAGAGTGGCAAATATTGCCAAAAGGCATATTAATAATATTTGAACAAACCAATATTCATAAAGCTGTAGCTGTACATGATTTCCACATTGTTGATTGCTCAGTCATAATTTAGAAATTAAATCAAATATATATTTGTATATATTCATATTGCTTTTTTTTTTTTGTTGAGGTTGCTGTCGATGTTGATGTTGTTGTGCTTTTGTTTTACTGTTTAATTTGTTTACATTTTGGTTTATTGATTTATTTATTCATTCACTAAAGTATTTTATTTACTCGCCGCTGTTGCTGCCGTTTAACGCGTTTCATTAAAGGCGAGTTTCAATGTTGTGTTGCTGATTGTTGTAAGTACGAATGTTTTTTTGTTTTTTGATTATTAATTGCTCGATTCATTCATTGACAAGGTTTACTACCTTGGCGCACGTGTGGGCGTGGTCGTTGCCTGTCTTTTTATTTTGTGATTTTGATATTTAACGATTTTGTATGATATTGTTTTTATTTTTGATGTCTGCTAAAACTGCATGCAAATTTTGCGTGCGACGGCAGCTGCTGCTGTTGCTGCTGAAAACCGCTAAAAGCAACAACTATACAAATCCATATATCATGCTTATAAGCACCCATGACATCAGAGTCTCAGAGAGAGAGAGACGCCACACGACGATGTGATCGACGCTGCCTTGAATTTCCACGGCCTGGCTACAACATTGTATGATGTATGAGGCAGACAAGAAACGAGGGAGAGAGAGGGGGGAGAGAGAGGTGTGTAGCGATCTCTGGGGGCCTCAGCTGCTTTTGTTGTCGAATGCGAATCCGAAACAAAAACAAAGAAAAACACAACATGAAAAAAACGCATTAAAAATTATAGCGTTTGCTACTTTTTAAAAATTGTACGCACTGCATTTTATTTTTATATATCTCTACACACATTTTTGTAAAAATTTTTTTGTAATTATGTCAAGTTTGCTTTTTTTTACACTGCCAACTTTTTGTTTTTGTTTCTGATTTGTTTTCTGTATTTATATCCGTTACCCATAGTGTAAAAGGGTATTATAACTTTGTGCCTTCAGGAGCTCTTTGAAGCTAGAGTCAGATGATAATAATTTCAGTATTTATGATTCCTGAAAATTTTGTTGTGATCGAATTGAAATTGTGGAAGTTATATGAGAATAACTTTTGTATGGGAAAAAATGCCTACATAACTACTAAGAGTCTTAGTGGCTTTGGCTGACAATCTAGTATATTTTGCACTCTATGGTACATAGCAAACATAACATACGGTATATTTTCAGTATTTTTGCGGTATATTTTAAAATTAATTACGCAATGTTTAGCATTCATTAAAAATGGGTAGCGGGTATCTCAGAGTCGAGCACACTCAACAGTAGCTTTCGTACTTGTCTGTATTTTTTTTCTTACACTGAGAGGTGTGAAACGAAGAGCCGTTTAACAACAAACTAGAACTGAAAACTGAAATATGCCCATCTGCAACACAAAGACCTGGATTTTTAATGGGTTAGCTACTCATTTTTTCTGTGTTTTTTGCTGCTGCTTCTGTTACACAATTAAGTAAATAAATCTATTTAAATAATTAAAGTGGAACCCTTTTCTCTCTGTTTTGTTTATCTAGCTAATTTCCATAGTTGAACACTTTAAGATACATATTTCAACTTCAAGATACTTTTTTTCCTCTTGTTATCAGTAAACATTCTTCAACCACTTTGTTCCGCTGTCCCTTTCCCAATTCCCTCCTTCGCCTCTTCCTCTGCCTCAACTTTGAACTTTATTCGTGTCGAATCGTTGTGTGTGTGTTGCAAGCGTTTAGAAAGACAATAGCGTTGAGCAAGAGTTGCAGATAGTCTAGACGTATGAAAAACTAATAAATTAGCGCACTTTATGCTCGAAGAAAATTTAATAAATTTTCCAGCGACTCTTGCATAAGTTGCCCCAGCGACAAACAACAGAAGCAGTGGCAGCAACAACAAAAGCGCGTTGCACAAAACCAAATCAGAGACCAACAAAATAATAATAAAAAAGGTAGCGCGAAAAGAGCCGCAAAAAAGATGAGGCAGGGAAAACGATGTGAAAAGTTGAATGCCTAACAAGTTGAAACACGTTGAAAATGCGAGGAAAAAGAAACAAAAGAGCGTCGAAGAAGCAGAGCTCAACTCAAGGCAGCAGCAGCAACAACAATGGAAAATGTGGAAATGTCTTGGGAATCTTTCGAAATGGTTCAAGTTGTTGCTGTCGTTGTTGCTGCTGCTGCTGCTGTTGCAGTTTGTTGAATTAGATAAAAGTTTAGGAAATGTTTATGCCAAAAGTAAAGCTATGAACCCAACAGCGAAAGCAGAACCCAGAAGCAAAAGAACCCCAAAAAACAGCTAGCATTTTATCTGCTTATCGCAGGTGAGTACGGAAAAGGAGCTAAGGAGGGGAGGGAGGGGAGCGTGTAATGGCAGACAGACGGCGGAAATGCAACGAAAATAAATGTGGGTAAAAATGCCAAGCAGGAAAAGTGTTTTCTGCTTGCAGTCGGCCAAATGTATCCAACAGATACAGCTAAAGATATAGAGTATATACATGTATAGTATAGGGCTGCAATGGCAAAAGACGCCGTTGTCTGTGCACGTGAATATTTCACACACAAAAACACAAAGCGAGTGGCAAATTACGACACCAACTGTCGACTGCGACGTCGACTGCAGCAGAGCCAAAAGAATGCCTAACCAGCGCAATTTGCAAATGCGAAATGCGACTGCGAGTGCGAGTGTGAATGTGAATGTTGTGAATACTATGAATCACAAGAATCAACAGCAGCTAACACCAAGGGAACTCCGCACACTCATCGCTTATCGCAGCTCCCCCCTCTTGGCGTTGCACTTGCCCGCTTGCGTTCATTCATCGATAGCGAGCAGTGAAAATTTCGTGCGCGCGACTAAAAACAAAAGAGCAGCCAAATGAGTCGAAACTCAAGACGAGACGAGTCGAGATAAACAAACCAAGTGGCTAACAAGCGAAACAAACAAACAGACAGACAAACATTGCAATGCAATAGAGATGCAGCTGGCTAGGCGCAGATACAGATACTCAGATACTTTTGTGTTGCGTATCTACGTGTGAATCGACACTAAACTGCATAGCTGAAATAACTGAGGCCAACACACAAACACACACACGCACACACAGCGAGAGAAATACAAACAAAACGGCAAATTAGCAAAGCTGTTGAAAACTTTTTTGAAAAGTGAAACGGAACCCAAGTCAGGGTCATTTGCCTATATCTTGTTCGCTATCTGTATATCTATATATCTATGCAAACACATATACACAGACAATTTATATATAGATAATGTAGAACTGGAACGAGTGAGTCAGGCCCACGCAATGCGCCGTCGCAGCGCCGGCAAACGTCGAGACACCGGCCAACTGAAATCCGCATCCGACTTATTATCGACCCAAAAAAACGAGTTTTTCCCACGGCGGGCGACGGCAGCGACGCGTGGGCAAAACCCCGCATTGAGCTTCAAGCTTCGAGCTTGCTGCTTGGAGCATTGCGATTCGATTGGAACGCACCCATGGGGCAACAACTACAAAATAATACTGTGCACAGTCCAACAATCAAAAATCCATATCCATATCGAAGTCCAAACTCAAATTGCGCGACTTCGTTTTTGACGTCAGACATTCGTTGACAAATTTGTATACCCACTATCCATGGGGTAGAAAGGTATTATAACTTAAATATGAGAAGACATACTCGTAGTGAAAATTTGGTTGCGATCGGTTGAAAATCTAAATGGAGTAAACAGCTGAAGTCTTAATAGTATATTTCTAATATAGTAGTATATCGATATACCAATTACAATGTGGTGGTATATTTGGAAAATAGTACTATATCGATATACCAAAAAAAATTGTGTTATATTTTGTACTCAATGGTATATTTTGTATGTAGTAGTATATCTCGATTGTACTCTATAGTATATTTGGTATGTAGTAGTATACCAAATGCAATCTGGTACTTTGCACGCTGTTGTATATTGCCATTGCAGAAGTATACCAATATACCAATTACAATATGGTGTATTTTGTACTGAATGGCATATATTTAATGCAGTAGTATATTAATATACCAAATACAATCTGGTATATTTTGCATGTAGTAGTATATCATATTGCATTCTATGGTATATTTTGAATGTATTTGTATATCGATATACCAATTATAATCTGGTATATTTTGTAAATATGTTATATATTAATTGAAGTAGTATCTGGTACTGTATGATATATTTTAAATGTACATAGTTGTATATATAAATATAGTATATATTGATTATATACAACTACATTATATATTGATTATATATTGATATACCATATATAGCTTTCGGTATATTTCAGTATTTTTATGGGAATAATAATTTTAATAATTTATTTTCGATTATCATGCCTTTGTTATGTTTTACTCTTATTGACTTGGGTATCTCACAGTCGATCACAGTCGACTGTAGCTTTCTTACTTGCTTTTTGCTGTATTTAGCCCCTTTGACACCTTTTCAGTGAGGGGTGACGGGGGCGTGGCGCTACCTTCACTGACGTAGCACAATTCTGTGATATGGCACTGCAAATTTGTTTATTACTTGTCAGCAGTTCGTAATTCAAATTCAGCAACAACTCTTTGGCTGTCTCGTGAGCTGTTTCTATTTATTTTACTATTATCTAATTTCCATCGAAACATCATGTGACAACTATTTGCAGTCTGAAGCACAATTGAAGATTGATTTTATATGATAAAATATATTAGCACATCCACTTTTACAGCAAAACTCACTCGCTGTTGATTATCTTTAATAAATTGCATTAAATTCCATTGCGATGATAACTAGAGTATGCAGATTTCTCTTTGACGTGCCGAAGTTGATAATTAAATAAGCAACACAAATGAATTATTTATTTTTCTAAACAATTTGTATTTGGAACTAATAAGAAATCAATAACAAAAGGCCATAAAATAAAGTTGCATAAATTCAACTAATCTTTGCGATAAATTTAACAAGTTTAGATGGAAATTTGTAGCGAATCATTTACATAAACATTTAAATTATAATAGAGAAACTCAATCATAAAAATATCATATTAATAGCAAAACCATATAGATTTATTTATGAGTTCAAAATCCTAATCGCAATAAATGTCACGAGCCGAAACTTCAAATTAAACTATATTCGGGTTTTTGTGTTTACTAAATTTAGTTGTAAACTCTTAAAATATTTATGAATGTTAAATTGTTGGCAATGTTGAAGAGTGAACTCGACAATTTTTCGAGCTATTATCCGCCACTTTTGGCTGCACTGTGTGCGACCATTAAAACCAAAGTACAGACCCAAAAAAAAAAAACGAAAAATAAATAAATGTGTGATGTGAAAAGATGTGCATCAAAATTGGATGCATGCATGTGCAAATATGCGAAATGAAATGAAATATTCTGGCAATTAAAACGACACACAAATTTGTACTTAGTTTTGTTGCTGTTGCTGGGTTTTTATGTCTAATTCTTTTTGTTGTTGTCTGCTGTTTGGTGTTTGGTTTTTCTCTTCTCTTGTTTTGTATTTTTTTTGTGTGTGTGTTTTGTTTGGTGTGTTTTTCGATGTTTTTAAATGTGTTCAACCGCAAAACGAATTATGCAGCTTTACAGGCAATTTAGTTGGCAACAGCAGCAAGCAGCAGCAATAATATAAACAATACAAATAACTGTAAAATATTTATAATTAAAACATGCCCAATGACAAAACCGAGGCGGGAGAGAAGAGAACATTTTAAATACATTTTGTGTGTTAAACATAATCCCAACCGACTTTTGGTTTTGGTCTGTTTGCGTGTAATTTCATGTACACATATAGATACAATTGCATCTTATAGATACATTTTGCAATCGCTGGCGCTGATATTCATCAAATTTGCATTAGCAAATGAGCGCAGCAAAGAGAATGAGTACGAACAAAACACAATAAAGTAAAGCAAAGTCAGCGGCGGCGACGTCGGCAGCGTTTCACAGTTAACTCAATTAACTTATAAAATGTAAACTATGCGAGCGGCAACACCAAAACAACAACAGCAACAGCAACAACAACAATAAAAGCGATAGCAACAACTGCTCGAGTTGGCTAAACGGCAACGGTGATTAACTCTTGGCCACAGTGGGGCATCATCGCAGAAGCGAGCAGCAGCAGCAGCAGCACATTGGGCCTGGCTTTCCATATATGTAGATGCGTGCCTCGAGATACAGATACGTGAATGTATCTACAAGTTACAAGTTACGCTTTGCAGACTCGCGCAGTCAGCTGAGCGCGAATAATTACCACGCTATCTATATTCAGTAGAGAGAAGGAGAGGGGTGGGGTGGCAAATGTGGCAAGGTAAGGCGCCGTGGCAAGAGGCGGATTCAGTCAAAGCCCAAGTCGACTAAAAATAGTTGTTCGTTCGCGGTGAATGGTTCAAGCTTCAAATGAATGTAGATCGCACACTCTGACCATGGCTAGCAATAGCAATAGCAATAGCTAAAGCAATAGCCTGGCGCTGCATATAGATACTATATTATATTATATGTAGATGCTTGGGTCGACTTTGGTGTTCAGCGCCAGCGGTGCTAATGTGCTTATGAACGCTGAGCTCGAAATGTGATAATCGGACTCTGCCGACTGCCGACTCCAATATCAGTTCAATGTGCGCGATTGCCAAGCGAATGTCCGACAGACAGACAGACAGACGGACGGACGGACGGACGGACAGACAGTTGGACACATTTGCACATTTTGCAGGTATTGAACCCATTAATGGGCGATTTGTATTCACAGCCGCGGTTTTCCCAGCAAATGAAAGTCGCTCAAGCCCACCTCTTTTGCCCAATTGATCATCAGGCTAAATTTACTCACTTAGCTCTTTATGCTACAAACAAACGTACATTAGCAATTAGCTTAGATAGTATTGCCTTCCATATGATATCATCATGAAAGCTTAACATTAAGATCTTTATTCTATGAAGGGTTTATATGTTGCTGAAACGCTTTCTCTTTCAAATATCCAAGACTTTTTGAAAGACTTGATTAATTTCTTAATTTATAATTACAGTTTCTATTTGATGGTAGAAATTGTGTTTAGGGAGTGACTTATAAAATTAAAAAAGGTTGGTTTAAATATTATTAGTGAAATGATTAAATTAATAATGTTTAGAGAGTAACTGATAAAGTAATAAAATAATTTGAAGATCTCACAATAATGGTTTTAGTAATAATGTTTAGAGGGTAACTCAATAAATAAATATAAACTGAAAATCTTACGGAAATAATTAAAGTAATTATTAGAGAAGCGAAGAGTAATAAGTTTTAGATGAATTTGATAAAAATTGAAAACTTGCCCATTCAATTTGTTATAATCTTTTAACTTTGGATTTTAGAATGACAACAATTATTATTTTAAGGTACTATTCTGTATATTAGTTCTCATATTTTTCCCGGTCAGATTTGGATTTATAATTTTCTTTTAGTTTCTTTTGCTTTAACAATTTTGAACAATATTTTGTTTGAGTTTCCTATCATTTAACAAGTTCTTTAAATAATTTCCTTTTAGTTTCCTTAGATAAGATTCTTTTAATAAGTTAATAATAAGTTCTTATAATAAGTTTAATATATTTTTATACTCATAGGGAAGCCTTGGGCTTTGTCTGACAATCCGGTATATTTTCCACTCAATGGTTTATATTGAATGTATCAATGTACCAAATGTAGCACATGGTATATAGTTTTAGTACTTTTCGGTTTATTAATTTGGTATATATTAAAAATAATACAGCACTGTTTTGCGATTATTCTCAATGGGTATCTCACAGTTGAACGCACTCGACTGTAGCATTCTTACTTGTTATTAGATATAAGCTTTTTTCACTCTTCAGATCTTTAAGTTAATTATCCTAATAATTTAAGCCTTAAGCTTTCAACTTCTGACAAATGATTTAAACTGCAGAATCCATTACTCAGCTGCATTCCCTCTCTTGCATTTCTCTGAAATCTCTTAAGATTTGCACTAATAATTTGCATTTTTGCTGGCCCTGGTTACATTGTCAACTAGCCGCTTCTCTTGTTTCCTGACCCATTTGACCAGGTTAAAGTTCTTTTGTTGCTTCGTTTGTCTCTTGGGATTGTCGCTGAGGCCGAAAGTTGAACCAGAAAAAAACTACAGACTCGAGAGTGGAGAGAAGAGAACACAAAAGCCTTTTCATGCCATTTTCATTTCCATTATCGTGCGAATTGTTCTAGCTGCTTTTCTGCATTGCTCAGTCCCCTCGTTTTTTCCCTGTCTGTGTCTCTATCCACGCAATTTTCTTGTTGTTTTCTTATTAACATTATTTCTCTGTTGATGTTTTGTAGTTTTTTTTTGTTTTTTGCTACGCCCTGCCGCCCACTCTTGGCGCATAATTGCCTTTTGATGTTGATGTTGTTGTTCTTATTTTGTTGTTGTTGGTGTTTTAAGCATCGCCATCGCCGCTGGCCATGTTCATGTTCAACTCCTGCAGCAGCTCTCCCCGAGAGAACTCGACTGACTTCGAGGTCGTTGCGCATTTAAAGTAACATTAATTGTTATGATTTACAATGAGAAAAATCATAAATTAATTATTCATTGCGAGGGGGGAAACGCACAAAGTCACGTCGCTCTCTCCCTCCCTCTCTCTCTTAACTTTGACCAGTGGTCAACAGAGAGTTTCCTTTCCTTGTTTGCTTCCGCCAGGCGATTCCTAAGAATTACCTTTGAGAGAGGGGAACCGAGTCTTGGCTCTGTTGTTAATGGTTATAGACCAATTAGCTAACGGAACTACGTGCAAATCGTTGCATCTTGTTGCTGCTGTTGCTGCTTAGCTTAACCGTTCAATGATGCGGTTCATTTTCCGACTCATCTGAGATAGTTTTGCATCTGCTTGTGGATGGTGCTCTTACTGTTGCTGTGTTGCTGGTTGCCACTTGGAAAGCGGGTTAATTGATGGCTTTTGCATTAAATTGCCACGCTCGACAATCAGCGGGGCAATTGCTGCACACACATGCATCCAACTATCTGTATCTGTCAATCTGTATCTGTGCTGTGCTGTGCATTTGTATCTTTTGCATGTGCAGTCGCGTTTTGAAGTTAATTATCGAGTTCATGTTCGTGCCGCAATTTCTTAAGCTCTATTAGATCAGTGCAGAGAAATTCACAGCCTAGATAACTCTCTGCGAAGGGGAGCAAAGTGAAGAACTCATCTTCGATAGGGCCAACACATTGCTAGAGCATAAATCAAGTGTGTGCCCACATTATGATATTCTCAGTGACAGTGCCACATCTGCCAGCCAGCCAGCAACCAAAACTAGAACTATTTATTCCAACACGCACACACACGCAGAGACACTTGCCACAAGTTCACGTCATCAGCGTCGTGCTTTGCGTCTAGACGTTGCCCAGTCAAATCTGCTTAGCTTCCATCGCAGCCAACGCACATTAATCGGCTGCGTGCTAAATTTATTGATATGTCAATGCTGTCTTTCCTCCTCCTCCTCCTCCTTCTCCTCATCTTCTCTTCCTCAATCCCTCTCATAGTCTTACGTCTCCTTGAGCAGATAACACAAATGTTTTCTCGCCTCGGTGGCCTTATGCCAAATGCTAGTTGACATTCCCTAAATTCTTTTCTTTTATCTCTCTTTGTTTTTTCTGTTTTTTGTCGTCGACAATTTCGTCATATTTGCCGCCATCGATTGAATGCTAGTTTTCGAATTATTTAATTCAACTCAGACGACAAAAAACTAAACTTCCCTTCGATTGCTTTGCGTGATTCATTTTCCTATATAGTTTGTTGTTATTTTATTATAAACATAATGTTTGTCTTTCCTTGCTGTGTTTTTGTTTCTGCTGCTGCTGCTGCTATTTTATTTCATTTTTCTCTTTTTTGGTATATATTTCCGTGTGAACTTCCGTTTTTGTTGACTACCCCAGCTCTTCTCCTCCTCCTCCTTCACCTTCTCTATCCATTCAGAATGTCCCATGTCCGTTGCCTGTCTGCAAAAGGCAAAAGTTTGGTACGTGTTTGAAATATTGATAGCGAGTGCAGAGACCACAACAACCAACAACCAACAGACACTCAGTAACGCAGTGGTGGTTGCAACAACAACAACAACACAAACAACAACAACAACAAACTCACAATCTAGCAACACCTAGTCGATGGTCTGTCCCTCTCCCTTTCCTTTCCTTTCTCTGTCTCTCCCACAGTCTGTCGCTTTTGGCGATTTTGCTTTGGCTGCACGACAGCACTCTCTGTGTTCCCTCTACTCCCTTGGGTGTCCGCCCCCCTCTCTTGTTGGTGGTGTCCCCCTTTTACGGTGCCATTAGACAATAACTGGTAATAATCGTTGAACCGTAAAATAAACATGGATACGCGCTGCACTTGTTTAGGTAACACCAAGCAACACCCAACAACCAGCAACCAACAAAGCAGCAAAGCAGCAACCAACAAGCGACCAACAAACAACAACCAAGCAACAACCCGCCGCGTGGTCAGGTGTCGATGTCGTCGTTGTCTGTGTCCGTGTCTGTGTCTCTCTGGCTATCTTGTGCCCCCTGTTTGGGGCAGGTTATTACGTCTGCCAACTACCAACAACTACCAACTAACAACTGGCCTGGCCAATGCCGGACGTTAACTGATTTGTGCATTGACGCGAAGTCGTAGAAATATTCAGCATAAATACTGTACCTTTGGACTTAACCCAAGTTGTGGTGCACCTCACTTTTGTGTTGTCGTGGCTGCCTCCGAATGACTTGAAATGGTTTTAATACTTGCCACAAAGCAAACAATATGCTTATGCTATATTTGTGAACCGCAGAATGCGTTGCGCATTGTTGCGAATCATTTTTCACAGCTGCACAAAATGCTGGCAAATATTTATTGAATACAGATTAAAGTTTATTCTTTACTTTTCTCACCAACTATTGACTCTCGACACTAACTTGAATGCTGTAAAAGTTTTTAAATTGATCTATTATTATTTAATAGTTGATATTCTCTTTGGAAACTTAAACACGAATATAAACAAGTGTGCTCGACTGTGAGATACTCGAACCCATTTTGAGTAGAAGCAAAACAGTGCGGTATTCTTAAAATATACTGCAAAATACTAAAAATATACCAAATGCGATATTTGGTATATTGAATAGTACTACATTCAAAATATAACAGAGTGCAAAATATACCAGATTATCACTAGCGTTAAGTAAGCGTTTTTCCCCATAAACAATATTTTCTTAAATAATTCCAGAAATAAAATAAATAATCCAGGAACTATAAATACTGTAATTATTATTTTATGCAAAAAAATCGTGGTTCTAGTAGTAGAATCAAATAAAATCTTCGTAGATAAACATAAATAATAAAGTTTTTACAACATAAAATCTTAAAAAATTATCAAATCATAATCATCAAATTTTCAAATTTTCATTAAAAATATCTTTAAGAAAGTAAACATAAATAGTTAAGATTTTTTGCAGCTGCAAAAATGGTTTTTATTTCCCAATTGAGTGAGGAATGAACCAATTCTTTATTTTATTACCAACTAGTGACCCTACAAAGATCTTGAAAGTTAACTTAACTCTCTTAGAAAATACAATTACAATTATGATTTTTCAAAGTTCTTTTTGACGTTAGAAAATGCAAGGAATTGAGTAGGAAAATGGTACAAATGTAATCAAATATAATCTTCAAAAAAAACATAAAAAATTAAGTTTTTACTACTCTAAGAAAATAATCATAAATATTAAGCGCCTCTGAGCTCAATCTTAATAAAACAATTATTTAACGGCTTAAAAAAAGAATTTACTTCAAATTGATTTAATTATTTTTAAAGAGAACCCGTTTGACATTTGCATCTGCTTAAATTGATCTTCAACCGCTAGACTAGTCCAGGTTTCATTTACTTTACCATTTGGCTGTTTTTTTTATTGCTCTTTGGTAATTTCATTTGAAATCTTAGAGTTGCATGTGCTTTGCTCTCCGACTGTGTGTAAGCATCCCATTTGATTGCTCAATCTGTGAAAATGTAAACGCGCAACTGAACTGGGGTAAGTGGTTCCGTTTGCTGTTCTAAATGAGTATCTTAAGTTCATCAGCAGAGTCAGACAGAGCTTCAGCTTCTGTTGAAATCTCTGCCACACATACACAAAGCAGATACAGATACCGAAACCGAACCAGATACAGATACAGATACACAAATACAAGTAAGCTCTCGCTTGTAGGTTAAGTTTTATGTCAAAAATTTTACGGCTAGCGCGCAGTGTGGCCTCAGGAAGAGATGGACTTGAGGGGAAGAGAGGGGGTAAGACGTGGTGTTGTTGTTGTTGTGAATGGGCAAGTGTTTCACACAGTAAACTCAAAGTTAATGAAATTAAAACGTAAGCAAGCAAGCAGCAGGCAAACGCAATAAACACAAAAGAAATTACAATTAAATTGAAAGCAGGCAACAAGAGATTCAGTTTATGTTTCCCCCTCCCAATTGTACCTCTCTCTGCTTCTGCTGTGTTGCTGCTGCTGTGGCATGCAACCCAAAATGGAAATGAACTCTCTGCAGTCGCGTGGGCAGTTGCAGTTGCTCCTCTCATATATCCGACGACCCCAACTTCGGTTCCGTTTGCTTTATGGCGAGCTCTATCTTGATGCTCCATTTGCTGCTCCTCTGCTTCCTCGTCTTCCTCCTCCAGCAGCTTCTCTCGCACTTGTTTCCCTCGCATGACGTGCGGCTTTTAATCGCATTCATTTCAATTGCCGGAATTTGATTGTGAAATGAGCAAAGACTTTGGGCGTTGAGATACCTCCACTCTCCCCTCCACTCTCTCTCTCTCTCTCTTGTCTAGCTCCACTTTCTTTGCTTAGCCAAGTGAGGCGCGTCTCCTCAGTCGCCTGCACTTTTCTTTCATAACTATTTCAACAGCAACAACAACAACAAAAAAAATGTGCAAATTTAATGTTAATGGCAAAGTTAATGTTAATGTTATTGTTTATACTCGCATGTGAGTATTACGTACTTAGAGCTTCGCTTGTTAAAAGTGAAACCTCAGGCTACACATTCTCAAACTTCCTAACTTCCTCCTCCCCTCTCTCTCTCTCTTTGTCTTTCTGCCTTGGTTTTTTCTTCTGTCTGCTGTCTGTGCGTGTTTTGTGCAGAGTCGCGCATGTTTTTCAATTATAGTTTTTCAACAATTTTCTCGTCATTGTTGTTAATGTTCGTTTCTGTTTGTTGCCCCGTTGCTCTGTTCATGCAAAACTTTCTATATGCATTACTTGTCTAGTAGAGTCGCCTTAGTTCTTTCACTTTGCCAACAACAGCACCAAAGTCAACACACCCATCTCACAACCCATTCCAGCCCACCCACAAAACTCTTCCAAGGCCGTTGAGGAGTGCTGCCAACTTGTTTTTTTCTATTTTTGTTTTTCACTTTTCACAAGTTTCCCATCAACATTTAAGCCCAGTCATAATTATTATGCACATTTCGCTTTCTCACTCTCACAAACATTTCCTTTTGTTTTCGCCTTAGCCCCCCCGCTAAGCTTTTCCATCGCTTTTCCAGCGACTTTTCTACACTCGCGCAGATCGCTCGTGGCGTCTGTAATTAAAATTTTACTTTGCACATTTCACTTGACTTTTCTGTCACTCGCATTGCAATTTCGTTTGTGTGTATATTTGTTTCTCTTTCTCACCAAATGCATTTTTATTTTTTTCTTCTATGCAACTCTTGTAAACGCCATTCACAATAACAACTTTTAAGCTGACAAATACTTTTCGCATACACTGTATGTGTTACAACTTTTTTGGGCAACAGATGTCACTCCTTGTTTTCACAGACAATGTTATGTTAGTCACTGTAGATTTTCATTAGGATGTGTCAGATCAAGTGCTTATAATAGTAAAATAATTAACATAGTAAAAAGTGTTATTTTACAGTTATCATGTTATCAACTGTTTAACATTTTCTGTAAACCTTATGAGCAGATAAATATTTTAGCTTGACGCCTAAAAAGACCAGTTAAAGTCAAGATTTTATTACTTGACAATTTGATGCTCTATTTGTAAAGATTTCGTTACATCTCAACTTAAATTAAAAGTGTAATACAATGTTAATTTGTTGTACATTGTAATGTTGTTAACTGTATTAACAAGTAATTATTAAAAACGTCCATATACGCTTTTAAGATTTCAATAGTTTTCCTATTTTAGAAGCTTCAAATCTACAGCACAATAATTAACATATTATTGAAATGTTAGATTGTTGTACAGTGAAAAGTTATCAAATGATTGACAGTCTCCGTAAATGTTCTTAACAGATGCTAATATAAATTCGGCACATTATTTGGGCTAGTTACCCTTAAAGATTTTAATACGAGTGCAAAGATTTCATTACTTTATACAATTTAGTAACATCAATCTATAGTACAATAATTAACATAGTATTAAAATGTTATTTTGTTGTACATTGAAATGTTAATAACTGATTAACATTCTCAGTAAATGTTATCAAATGATTAACATTTTCTGTACATGTTATTAGCAGATACAAATTTAAATTTAGCACATTCATGGCGTAGTTAGCTTGAATGATTTCATTACTTTTTCAATTTAGTAACATCAACCTATACTACAACGATTAACATAGAAATGTTATTAAAAGGTAAATACTTAAATTTGACATATTGTTGTAGCCCACTTAGCATTACAGCATTTATTTCTTTTATCATTTTAGAAATATTAATCGACAGTACAATAATTAACATAGCATAAAACTGTTAGTTTGATATATTTTAAAATGCTATCAAGTAGTTAACTGTCTCTTAAAATGTTATTCGAATTTCACAAATTACATGAGAAACATTTCCTAACATTTATTATTTTAGAAGCATAAATTACACTACAACAAATGATAATAGTTCAGCAGCCAAAGAAGACAAATATCATAGCAGGAAACTCTCAATTGTGCCTTAATTAACAGCTTAGTTGAGTAATATAGACACCAGTTGAAATATTGTAACATTCATCATACAAGGAAATTAAATTAGACTTAATTAACGCTTAAAGCTGTATTTCATTAACTATAAATATTTTATTAAATTTTCTTTTCTAAAAAAAATATGAAGCTATTTGATCCCTTCGCTTCGTTGTGCATTATGCATAATTTATATTATATGTTAATTGTTAATTGAATTATATTAATCTCTGTTGCACTCAATGGCTAACAAATAAACAAATTGATAAGCTTTTTATGCCGTAGGTCATGTCCTTTTTATGAAATGATTTTTTTTATTTATTTAACCATTTGCAAACGCATGAATTAATAAAGCACAAAATAAAGGAAGGGAGCAGCAAAAAATATAGTTACGAATATAGTAAAAGGGGCGCCACACGTGATATTTGATAAATACAAATGCAAATAATGCAAATACAAATAGCCAACATTATGCAAATTAAATATTTTGCCTGTGCAAACACAAATACAAACTCTCCACAGAGCCGAATCAAGTGGGCCAAGTGGCATGTGGTCGAGTGCGGGTTCGAGTTCGAGTTGGGCAGAGGGCTACTTAGTAAGGACGAAAAGGGCAGAGGGCAATGGGGAAAGGGGCAAAAGGTTAGCTGGCCCGTAGTTAGACTTAAGGAGCTTCAATTGCTTGCATAATCCACATAGTACTTATTGTTCATATGTATGTGTGTACTTTCAAATACACTCTCACATATGCATACATAACTAGCACACTTGAAAGTTTAATTCCGCTCAATGCTGCCGAGTTGGTTCAAGGATATGTGCGTGTCCTCAATGGGCACAAGCAGCAGCAGTAGCTAAAGCAACTTGCGTGTGAAGGCCAACAACCCAAACTCAAACCCAAACCAAAATGCATACCAACAAATATACGAGTATCGACAGCACAACACTGAGCGCTTTAAGGACATTAAGGACATGCATAGTACACTGGCTACACCTGTCGATATTTGTACAGTTCAGTTTCGGTTTTGGCATGCGCTTCATTAAAACGAAACAGTCCGAGACCGGTTTAGCGCCCAAGGATCCGAAAGGATCGAAGGAGATGGAAACGCACAGCATTTCCGTTCGCTCTCTCGCAAAACTCGTTTGGCAAGAAAGTGTCCTGACGGCCAGTTGGCCAAGGCAAAGGCGAAGCCCCCCCTCCAATCCATAGTACCGTTCTCCCTCAAACCATCTCTGAGCGCATTGTCCCCATTTCGAAGTCGATACCTTTTGTTTTGCGGCAGCAGCAGCAGCAAGAAAACAGCTCCAAAAGGTAATCACCATTAAAACTCATTACCAAGGGCAACTGCCAAATGTCGAAACACAGCGCCAAGCCAACTGAACCGAAGCGAAAGCCAGGACGAGGCCAGGCACGCCATGGCCATGCCAATACTCGACAGGACACTAAAAACTAGCACTGGCCACATAAAGTACTTTGCCCAGCTCTACGATTAATCCATACAATGTACCCAAAAACCAAACAGCAACATGCTGCGACAACACCAACAACCAACAACAACAACAACCAACAACAATAGTCACTATATCAACAAGAACAATTTACTTCCTTTTGGACGATTTTATGGAGCAGATGAACTTTAATTTACGATATATCAAACTGCTTTCATTGACAACCTTTACAACTCGTGGATAATTCAATTAGCGTTTCCTTTTAGCAAAAAAAGGGAGTGAGTAGTTGATAAAGTGAATCAATATCTGTCGCAGTAAAGTTAACTTGTTGTATTAACTTGTTTTAAATTTCATTTGAATCTATGCGAACCAAGGGAATATGACCGGAGAATGAATGGATGAAGTATAAATACTTAATTGATAAACAATAAAAATTCTTAATATCATTTCTATTGTTGTTTTAAAATAAAACTATTTATGATTATACAAAAAATTCTCAGTACACTTTATTTCAAGAAATATGCAGCAATTTAAAGTTAAATATACTAAACTAAAGTTAAATATACTAAAATTAAATATACTAAACTATACCGAAAATATAACATAGAGTAGAAAATAGACCATATTGTCAGCCAATGCTATTAAGACTCGTAGAAGGTGTTTTTCCCATACCAAAAGAAAGTTAACAAAGAGAGTTTATTTATATCCCATTAATATAAAATGAATTTGGCTAATTTTACAAGAAGTCATCATTATATTGTCTACCTTGTGGAGAAATATGAATCCAATTTAAGAGTAAAAGGAAATTATTTATTTGATGTGCTAAGTCAACAATTACTTTTTCATTCTTTGAAGCAGAAATAGAAAACCCAATTGTACTTTGCAAAGAATTTAGCTAACATATTCATAATTGGATGACAATATTTACCCTTAGTTGAGCTCTTATTGAACTCATCTCTGGTTACTATAGTAACTATAATGCTACAGCATAGGAAAACAGATCAAAAACAGGCATTTGTCATCAGCAATTGAAGCAATCAATTGAAATTGTCTGCTAGATTATTTCCTATTTCTCTTGTAAGTAAGTAATCTTTTTTTTCCACGAACATTGAAGAGATGAGCTTGCTTAAATGCAGATCTGGTTGGGGTTGGGCAGGTTTTCTGCTACCGTTGTTGTTCTTGTTGTTGTGTCTGGCTGTGTCTGAGTGCTTCGATGTGCAGCGGATATAAATTTGTTTGTCAAAAAATGTGCTAGGCAGCAGCAAGAGAGAAAGAGAGGAAAGCGAGTGAGAGAAATAAATTGCGACTGTTTTATGGCTGTCTAGTGACATTACAACAGGCATTTTTATAAACACACGAAAGGGAAGACATTGAGTGGGGTGTTATTGACTTGGCTGGCGCCGTCGACAACTGCCAAATAGAGTCTCGAGAGTCGAGAATAATTGCGCTGCAGTTGTGTCGCAGTGTGGCAGCAGGAACGTGGATATTGTTGGACAGACAACCTTGAGCTAATTTGGCAAGGAAAAAGCTATCAGAGAATCCTCCACTTCACTCTTCTCTTCTCTTCTCTTCTCTGCTGTCTGCTGTCTCTCACTGACTCATTTAACGTTACGTTTGCTTCTCTTTCTCTTTCTGCAGGGGCCAACTGTGGGCCAGACAACATTCCTCGCACAGCGCCGCCGGCAACATCATGACAGCCGCTAAGTGGGGCACCGTCACAAGGCAGACGCCCCAAAAATAGACGCGGCAACGCCAAAGGCAACGGCAACAAATCGGAAATGCTTGCGGCAACCGTCTTGCAGATGCCGCCACAATCTCAATCCCGCAACAGCGGCCTGGTGCTGGGCGTCTGTCTCGACCAGCTGATGCAGCAGCCAACAACAATGACAGCATCAGCCAAGTCACTGCCAGACTCAGAACTGAGCAAGGAGAAGCAGTTGACAACATCGCGTTCCATGCGCTGTTGGCCACCGCCCTGCTTCATTCTGTTCGTCTCGCTGCTCGAGGTAGGTGACCAAAAATAAATAAAAGCTGACCATCCCATTGCATTCCTTTCTCCACCTCCCCCAATCTCTAATGCGATTAACCTCGTCGTGCCACAGAGGGGTTGATTGAGTTGCGGCCACACATACACACTAACACCCAAAACAGTAAAGTAGTAAAAACTCCACTCGTTGCCATGTTGCCATGACATCGAGCACATTGCACAACACTTGCCACTTGCCACTGCTGCATTGGCCACTGCACGTGCCCAAATTGGGGGCGCTTTAATTGCCAGCATCGAGTGCGACCAGCGCCTTAAATTAATGGTATTATACTTGTAACTTGTTATAATTTAAATTGAAAAATTGAGTTGCACCCAAAGGGAAAGTTTTATACTCCTTTATAATTCGAACATTCTTTTTATTAAGCAAAGTTTTTGCACTGCAATGGAACTTTCTAATTTAAAATTGTTCTTAAGTTGACACTGGGAAATTGTCTCAAAGAAAAGGTATTCAAATGATGACACTATTCTAAGTTATTAAATAAAAGTAAATTGACAAAAGATGTTAGATTCTCTTCATGAATAACGACTTCCTAAGAAGCTTAAACAAATGATATTTGATTATGAAACGACTTCGAGGTATTATTAATTTAACACAGACTTGTTATTGAAGTGATATTAAAAAGATGATTCAATGATATTAAAGAAAAGTAAACTTATGAGAGCTGTTACACTTTTCCTATAATATTACCTTTTGATATGTTTTCAGTAAATAAAGTTAGTATCTTTTAACAATAATACGACTTTCGCACAGTTATGCTTTAAGTTTCTTGTTTGATTCTGCACTTCAAATTTTGGCAAAGACTTTTAAGTATTATTTTTTTGTCAAGAACTTTAAAAAATATTCTTTAGTGCGAACATTTTAATACTCATGCAATAAATAAGCCCGGATTGTTTTTTCTCAGACTATCGAAATGTTTATCAATACCAATTCAATTTCTGAAATTCAATTCTGATTGTATAAATCTTATTGTGCTGCTTCATAAAAGAACTCTCCATACTCCATACCACTTTCTATTGTTTTCATTGATTTTCACAAATTTCTATGGCCAAAGTCATAATGTGAAATTTGAAAACGTCATTAAACTGAAGGGTAGCCACAGAACTGTTCTATAAAATCAAATTTTTATATGCCAAAAGTGAGTTAAAATTCACCCTCTATTGTTGAAATGATGGGATAGATTAGCAACTACATAAAAGATGTGAGTTTCCTTATGGTTTGATTTTTACAACATGCTTCCCCTTGTTTACTACGAAGTTTAAATTGCAATCATCTCGAAAGGAACTTGGGAAATAACATCGCTTATAGCTTTCGCTATTTAATATGCAACATCTCAGCCACAGCCACAGCAGCTGTTGCTGAAACTGAGCTCTGTTTCCCCCTTCTTGGCTGGATCATTTTGTAGATGCATCTGGAGATGTGGCATACATAAACTAAAGTTGTTTGCTGTTGCTGCCCAAAAAGTGGTGGTGGTTCGATTTGGGGTCTCTGTGGGTGTCCTCGAGTACATACAAAAAGAAAAAGAACCTGATCATATTTCAGCCCCCGTGAACTGTTGGTCGCAAATAAATTGCCGACTGGCCATAAAACGAATTGGCGAGGCAAGAGCCAAAGCAAAAGCATTTGCAAATGGCATTTGGCTTCCGGGTAAAGGATATATCAAACAGCAGAGAATGCGCGAAACAGGAGACGAGTTTGTCCCCCCATCCCCATCCCATCCCATCCAACATCGACCCCAAACGTGGCTCGGAGTGCGTGCGAAAATCCAACACTTTTGCACTGCTCTCTGACTCTGTATACAGTGTCTCGGTCTCGGTCTGGGTCTGGGTCTGAGTTTTGTGTCTGCCACTCGCAGACTGGACGCCGCCAGCCACACACACACTGAGACTAACACTCAGGAGGGGGCAATTGCAATTGGGATTGGGAATGGCTATTGAGTTTGGGGTCTCTGGAATGTGGTAAGGCGCATGAAATTTGCCATCGTCTCGCCACTGTCTGCTGCCAGTCTCGTTCTCGTTCTCGTTCCCGTTCTCTCTCTCTCTTTTTCTTGGTTCGCTTCGCAGCTCAGCTTGAGGGGTTGCTTTGGCTTTGCCTTTGGATTTTCTTGGTTTTGTTTTCGATTTTCTTTTGACGGCGCCGTTGAGGGGGGGCTGAAAAATAGCTTACATTGTGATGGCTTTATTGCCGCCCCCAATGCGACGAAATAGAAAAAGAGTATGTATGTGGATAGAGCAGGAGAAAACTTTAAGCACTGTCGAAAAAAGCTTTGTAAATTGTTAAGGCTTGGCCAACATTTATCAACTGCGCGTTGAACCCCTTTTTGATTTGATTTGTCATTTTCTTTATCCTCACAGATCTTTGTCTTTGTCTACGTTGGCTCTGCACCGCCGGAGGACTCGTTGCTCATCTATCGACCGGATCGTCGCCTGCAACTTTGGCGTTTTATCTCCTATGCCCTTCTACATGCCAGTTGGCTGCATCTTGGCTTTAATGTGTTCACCCAGCTGCTTTATGGCCTGCCACTAGAATTGCTGCATGGCTCGGGACGCACTGCGGTCGTCTATTTGGCTGGTGTGCTCGCCGGTTCGTTGGGCACCAGTGTTGTCGACTCCACAGTGTATCTGGTGGGCGCCAGTGGCGGTGTCTATGCTCTACTGGCTGCCCAATTGGCCAATGTCTTGCTCAACTTTGGCCACATGCGACACGGACTCGCCCAGCTGCTTGCTGTCATTATTTTCGGTAAGTTTCCCTACTCAACTGCCTTATGTTTTATTTAATTAGTAACCCTCTCTAGTCTCCTGCGATCTGGGCTATACGTTGTACTGCCGCCAAATGGCCTTGTTGGAGTATCAACCGGGCGCTGGACCCGCGATCTCAGTCTCGTATATTGCGCACATGACGGGCGCCTTGGCAGGACTCAGCATGGGACTGTTTCTGCTTCGACAACTGGATGGCAGCCTGCGTCCTCGATTGCTGCGTTGGCTGGCCTTGGGCGTGTGGGCAACGTTTAGTGGATTTGCCTTTGCTTTTAATTTGGTCAACACGGTGACTGCTCAGCTGTTGGCCGAGGAGGAGGGCGAGGTGATCAAGCAGCATTTGCTGCACGATCTGGGCATGGAGCGTTGAGAGACCGCAACAACAAAACAAAGACTGATGAACCCAGTCAGGCCCTGAAACTATACTCGATCATATCTGAATAATAGACTAGTCATTAGCTCGTAATGCATTCCAGGACAATGTGCTCAAAAAAGTATAACTCTAAGAACCTGTAAAACAGATTGGAGAGTTCTCTCTTCTCTCTCGTGTCATTCAGGTGCGCTCAAAAGGAAATCATATGCTAACAAATATCTTATGTAAATGCCAAAAAAAAACAAAAAACAAAGAATGGAGAAATACTCAAATTTGCTAACTGAGCGAGGCTCAAATACAGAGACTTTGATAACCCATGCAAACTATGCCGCTTAAGAATAGAGTTCCTCTATTCATCCTACTTAGTGCTATGATATTCTATACAATATATGTTTATGAAATCATCCATGTATTTATGAAATTATTAAATGCCAGTCTTAGCTAGTTAGGCTACCAATAACTCAAGTCCCATCCCAAATGTGGAAACCGTCAATGCAATAAAATATCTACAGACTATTTGAAAACATTTTTGTTGATTATTTAATGGAAATGGAGGTAAGTAATTATACATAGATACCAAAATTAGTAAAAGTAAAAAAAAAACAGTAAGAACATACCCGCTACTCATTAACAATGAAATCAAAAAAAGTTCATAATACCGTTTTTACTTTAATTAATAATAAAAAGGAAAAAAATAGTAAAATATATTTTGCATACTACTACATTCAAAATATACCATAATGTACAAAAATACCAATTAATTTCCTGTAAAAACGATATTCTACGCTATGGATAATCAGTTAAAATATACCATAAAGTACTAAATACACAAATAAATTTGATGTAGGCACAAAATTACAACACTCCTTTACTCTATGGATAGTCAGTATAAAAATAATCGGAAAAACTAATAATTGCAAAAGTTCTCTTTTGCAAAAATAATATACGCGTTTTTATGCCAATGCTTTTCAGTATTTGCTCACAAAATATTTGGCAATATGAATAAAGTAGCATAAAATATATATTTTTTATATTCGCCATTAATTCGATTACATCTCTATACAGCTCAAAAGAAAAATCACAAGTAATAAAAAGCGAAAATCGCATGACTTCCATAGCGGAATCCATTCAGTGTTTTATGAAGCAATTTATGTGTATAATATGTACAAAAATATACTACAAGTGCTTAGGAAGGTGGTGCACGATATACAACAACAATAACAGCAACAACAACAAGAGCAAATATTTAACGATCTACAACAAGAACAATAACAACAACAGAATGCAATTGGCAATTGGCGAAAACGAAAAGTAAATAACAAACAAAAAATTAGCCGGTCGATTTTGTTTGTTGGCATTGCCTCATCGAGAATTGGCCTAATTAGGCACTAGGGCCCCAACCGAAAGCGTTGGCCAAAAGAGGGGGGCAGAGATCGGTTGTGGTTGGCTTTTGTTTTGGTTTTTGGTTTCGTGTCGCAGTTTGCCAAGCTAAATAAGCATAATGCGAGGTTGCTAAACTCCGAGTTTCCCTCTGAATGTTGCCTAAATAATTAAGCTAAATATTCATGAAAATTTATGAATATACTTCATTTTATTTAAAATGTAAGAAATAATAATAATAATATTAAAAACTGTATCAACTCTTCTCGAGTTCAACTCGAGGGTATTCAAAGCAGCGCAACCGAAATTGTAAACGTTTCTGACCGTATTTGCAATGAAATTTAATAACTCGTCGCTGCATTTTGTTGCGGCATTCGATTACTGCTACTGCAACTACAAACAGACAACTGCTTGATTGCACCTCTCCACTTCGCCACCTTCTCTTATGTCCCCCCACAAGGAGAGGAGACCAGCTAACTTCTGTGACGAGACATTGATGGTTCAATCCCCCAATCGACCCACCAGCAAGTCGAGCCAATTTAGCAAACTGAATGCGATTTTTATATGCAACTCTCAGTGTCTGTGTGTTTGTGTTGCAACAACACGACTGGACGTTGCAACTTGCTATGGGACGAGACGCTTAAATCCTCGTTAAGTCATCACCAGACCAGAGTCCAGGTGAGTTGCGACGTTGACAGCCACGACGACGACGACTTTGACTCCGAATCAAGAACCAGAACTGGGCGACATTTGACAACAAATATTTGTGACATTAAATGCCGTGGCATGCCTTATCCTCCATCCTCGATCCACAAGCTCATCCACATCGACATCCCCACAAAATGCCTGAGTCTTCTCTCTGTGCTACGTGCTCATTTCACTAATTTAATGAAGACCTTTGCGGTGGCGCGTCCTGGCCATTGTCTCGACGTCGACGTCGACGTCGTCTTTCAGATTGATGAGCTTTGAGTTCTGTGGTTGAGTAGACCACATATACGAATATGTTCAGAGCCAGAGAGTCAATGGCTGAACTGCGCTCCTCCTTCTCGTCGCTTTCACTGGCAGCGGGACAACGACGACGACGACGACGACGTCGACTGACTGCATCAATAATTTGTGTTCGCCGTTGAAAATAATTGACCAAGTTTGTCTGTTTGCGGTTCTGAGCCCATTCGAAAAGCAGCGTTGTGGCATTTAATCTACTTGCAGCAAAACCTTAGTCGCAATCTCAGTATCGTTCTCTCTCTCTCTCGCTCTGTGTGTGATGACAACGACAACTGAAACGGCGGCAGCAGCTGCCAAAGACGACAAAAACCAAAAAAAAAAGAAAGAAAACGGAGCGAGCAGCAGCCGCAATCGCAATCGCAGTCCTTGTCTCTTTGTCTCGGCCTCGTACTGCGCGCTGCACTTCGCGTAATTGAAATAATTTTAAGTGAAAAATCTGCATTCAAAAAATATTTCAGTGCACATAAATGTGAAGAGCAGCACAAAAAACAAGCAAGTAGTAAACCAGAAGCAGAAGCTGTAGCTTAAGTTGATTGTAACTGACCAGCAGATGCTCTACATAACAAGTGAGCACCTATGCTTTGATTATGTACGTTCAAATTTAAATACATTACAAAGAGATTTGCTAAGCTAATTCTTAGCACAATTTGAAGAAACTTACTTATCTACATTAAAATAAAAAACAGATTTGTTTTTTTAAGCACAATTTTTTGACAAAATGTTGAAGCTAATTTTTGAAAATGTTGTATATATTTTTTGAATTGAATAGAAAGATTCAAAAGCCCGATTTGTTTTTTAAAGGCTAATTCTCAACATATTCAAAACAAAAATACTAAAGTTGCTTATTAAATTTAATTTTCTATATAAAAGTAAAAATATCTAAGTAACAGATTTTTTTTCTACAGATTATTTTAAGCAAAATTTTAAATCAAAATATTAAAGCTAATTTTATATAATTTACTTAATTTTGGGCATAAATATAACGATTTCAAAAACAGATCTTGTTAGACAAAACAAATTTTTAGCTCAAATTCAAGACTAAATATAAAAGATCATTTTGTATATTTAACTAATTTTCCTCATTAAAATAGAAAGATCTAAAAAAAAATTTGTTTTCAATAAAACTCATTTTAAAAACAAATAATAAAGCTAATTTCGTAACTTAACTCTATATAATAAAATAGAAAGATCTTAAGAACAGTTTTGCTTTTCAAAAGCTAATCCTTAGCACATATTTAAGACTAAATATTAAAGCTAATTTTGTATATTAAACTTAACTTTCTGCATTAGTTTTTTGTTACACAATTTTAATTCAAAATATTAAAGCTAATTTTGTTTTTTGTTTTATTTAAAGCACAATTTCAAATCAGAATATTAAAGCTAATTTTGTATATTAAACTTAAGTTGTAAACTTGTTCCATTCTTTAAGTTTGTTTGCCTCTTTTCTTCGAATCACGCGTCTTCTAATCAAATCGTTGCTGTCTACTTCAATTCAGCACTTAAAACTCATATGCCCCAAAAACTATTCTCTGGCTGCTTCATGCTTGGGCAGTGTGCACAAAAATTTACATGCGCAAATTTCAAGAGTGGTCGAGTGGTGTGGACACAAAAAAAACAACGAAAAGAGTCAACAGTTTGCTGTTTGGCATCCGGCCCGCTTGGAGCCATCTTAATCCTGGGCATTAAGGCAAATTGCAGCACAAACAGCAGCTGCCTCGCTTGGTCTGGATGAAAAACTCTCTTCTTATTCCTCTTAGCCAAGCAATGAATATGTGGAAGAAGAAGGCAACGATCACCGTAATTTGGTTAATTCGACGCTCAGCCAAAAGTCGTTGGCCACAAGACACAGGCCCACAGATTTCGTTTTGGTTTTTGCTTTTTCTTTTTTGGGGATGGAACCACGTAATGGGCGCTCAGCACGCGGCTGCCACTCGTCAATTTCATTGGGATGGGATGTTTCACTGTACTTTTTGCGAGATCTTTCAGTTGTTGACGATCGACACGTTCAGGATGATCCTGGCAGGCGGCTTCTTCAGCGGCAGCCAAGAGTGCCTCAATTTGAGGTTCTGTCTTCTCTGGCCTGCGGGCATAAGTTGCAAGTTAAGTTTTTATCACATGCTGCACTTGCCGCACATTTTTCGGTGGCTGTAATTTTGCCCCAGACATTATGATAGCACACCCCTTCGCAGACGAAGACATCGAACCAATTCCAGAGCTGGCAGACACATTGAACATATTGAAGCATAATTCTGGAGAGTCTCCAAAGTGACAGCGCTTGTGATATGAAATACAAAAATCGAAATCGATAATTGCTATTGCTTCATTTCGAATGGCGCAATTACACAACATTCTTCGACTTCTGGCATTGATAAAGTTAATACTCAAATGATTGCTGCATATTACGTATACGACACTTGGCAGCTTTTGCTGTTTATCCCTGTTAAATGGTCGCCTAATTTCATCTCATTAATGCTGTCGTCTCGTCTCGTTTTTGAGACTTTCTTCTCGTTTATATTGATTGTTGAGTTGTACTTTTTGTTGTTGCTGTTGTTTGGTTCACCGCCTGACGGTGGCCTCATAACTCAGCTCAATATAAATCTGTTAACAAAACGCTTAATCCGCTTTGTGCGTTTTATTTATGACCATTTGATGGCGCATTATCGGATCAGGCACATGGCACAGCTACAGCCACTGCCACGAACTCGGTAACTTGGGGCACATGGCTCATTGGACAGTTGGCAGCTGGCGCGCCTCATAATTGGATTCGTCACAGGCGCTCTCTTGCGGTCCTGGTCATAAATCGCGGCCTGCTTGAAATGCAAATTTTCGGTGCTGATGGTCGATGGTGTTGGTGTCGATGTTGTTGCTGCTGTTGTTGTTTTTTGTTGTTGCTGTTGCCCCCCAGACACAGTTGGCGGCTGTTGCATGTCGATGTGAATATGTGAATGTGAAGAGAGTATCATCGGCGAGGCATCAAAGTGCCAGGGCGCAAATGTTCGCCAGCCCAATTAACGCGAGAAGCAGCCAGCAATCAGACTTCACTTGAACAGAAAACTGTTTGCAATTAAGCGTCGATTTTCGGCAAAGTGCGTGGCTCAACAACAACAACAACAATCAGAGGAGATCACGAAGTCAACATCATGCTGTGGAAGGAGCAACAGAAACTGAAACAGCAACAAAAACAACAACATGAACAAGCGCATCATGTTCGCCAGGCTCGCTCGCTCGCTGCTTGTCGATGCGTAACAAAGGATAATCCACAAACTGACTTGCTGCTGCCTCTTTTAGTTGCTGCGTCTGCTACTGCTGCTGCTGATGTTGCTTCTACTTTTGCTGCACCCACCAGAAAGTCAGACAACACTGAAACAACTGCACAACCCACGCCAGGAGCAACAAGATGCAACTTTGCCAGCTGTCTGCAAATGAAATTTCAAATACCCTGAACGCACTTTAACAACGAGCCAAAAGAAAGCAACTTCAATCAACAGCTGCTCAGTTTGTGTTTATCAGCATTTAAAGTTCTTTTTTTCGTACTATCTTTTTGGGTTAAAGTTTAAGCTAATAAGCTTACTCAAGTTTAGCAGTCTTTAGTCATCTTATTAGGTTCTTAAAGTTTTAATATTTTCTTACCATGATTACTTTTGTACAATACAATATAACTATGAGAGATTATACATTTTCGTGTTGGTTAAATATAAATAACTCTAAAGTCGAGTTTAACAAGGATCTACTACCCTTTAGTCATAAAATTAAGTTTTTAAAGCTTTTAGATATTTCAGCAATTATTATTTTCTAAACTGCATTATTATTATGAGAGATTCTAGATTTTGTTAATGAATGAAATTAAATAATTATTTAGTCGAGTCTAGCGAGGCTCTAAAAACAAATGAGACATGATGACAATAATAAAAGAAGGAGATTAAGATAAAGAAGAAGTTAATGAATTTATGATAGATTGCACATCTTTATAATAAGTATTTCTACAATCCGATATATTTTATTTCGTTGCCTTTCAAAATTATCTATTTCTTCGAATAGATTTCAATGACTTTCTTTTTATATTGAGTACTAACATTTAAGAGAAGGGCTGCTAATAACAATAAATTATTTTTATTAGTACCAATTCATTGAAAAGTTGTTATAGTCGATAACTAATGTGCTATGATGAACTGTGATTGGAGTTATGTCAGAAAACTGGGTTACTTCTATTATTAATAGGTTACAAACTGTCTTAAAAAGCAAAAACACTCGATCCCTACAAAAAGAGCTATCTTCAACAAGAAACAACAACAACAAGAACAACAACTGCAGCTCGTGTCCACACCCAAGAGGCAAGCCAAAGGCGAGAATTGCACAACACTTGACAGCGTCCAAATCGCATAACCCGCACCCACCCATCCCGTCTGTCCCTCCGTCCTTCCATCCGTCTGTCTGAGCGTCGTCTGTCGTGTTCTTAGCCACGCTGTAGATTAAGTGGTTTGTGGCCAGCGTCTTCCAGCCAGAGGTCTTCTATGTCCATGGCCTATGGCCTACGGGCAGCGCATCTAATGCGCAAAGTGCTCGAAGATCGCTGCGAGTTATTTTTGGTTTTGGTGTGCATTAATTAAACATTTTGGCAAGTACCTGACTAATATGTGAGTGCGCGTAATCTGTCTGTTTGAGTGTCTGTCTAAGTGTCTTATGATATGCTTGCTTCTCTCTCTATTGAACAGAACCAATTAACTTTCGCCCATTCAGCCATCAATTTGTTACGCTCGAGAGCTGTTGTCTCAGTTGCTTGGCTCGATGCCCATTTCATTTTGGCAGTCTGACTTCAAAACAAGTCAGAAAAGTGCAGTAAGAAGCCGGAGAGATAACAAAAACATCAATACGACGAGCAGCACAAAATGAAAATGAAAATCGATGCGAAAAAGTGGCTATAAATTATGTCTGCGGTGGCGTCAATGGCAAATGGCGTCTTGACTGCCCGCCAAGTTGATTGAAATCGCTTCGCTGATAAAAACAGAATTAAGTTCTGTTACCCCACAAAACACACACACACACACACACACACACACTCAGATCATATGCCACAATAGGTTGAAGAAAAACTCTTTGCATCAGGTATGCAAAAGAGCAATATTTCAGAAATGATGAGTTACAGATGCGTCTGGAGACCGCTGCGGCTGCATCTGCATCTGCGTCTCCATCTCCATCTTCATCGCCATCGCCATCTCCGTTCGCTATCTCTGTCTCCGTCGACGTCTGCGTCTCCGTCTGCGGCTGTCTCTGTGGCACAGCGAGCAACAGATGCAAAATATGCAGCTTCGTTTGCGAAATCAGCAACAAATTCACAACTCCAACAGTCATCCCCTCGCCTGCCCTCAACCATCTTCAACACCCGCATCGACCACCACAGACTCATCGATAGCAACGTCTGTCTGATAGTGTACACTGCACTGTGGTGATAAGCACCATGCAATGTTATCAGATATTCATTAAAAAGATTTAAGCGATAAGAAAATAAGAGATAGTAAATTTTGGAAAAAATTTTATATTTCTACAAAAGATATTTTTTTTTTAAATTAATATTATTTATATAATGATGATCTGAACATCAAAAAGAGATAGGCGATAAGTGAATATAAAATAGTATATTTTGTGAAAAGTTTCTGATTGTTTCAAAAGTTATTTTTGCGAAAATTAAATCAAGTTATTGCACATTAACATTATTTATATAGTTCAGATTAGGGCATTTAAATAACTTACTTTCAAAATACGTTGATAGAGCTTTGGGAAGCTGACATTTAATAATAAAGTTATTACTAGTACCAATAAAGTTAGCAGAAATAATTTACGAGATCGTTTCTATAAAATCTCTAATATAAAATAGCAGTTGCGATGATTCATAACAACATAGAAAATAAATATACATTTCTAAAAACTTATGTCTTTTTCTCTGAAAAATGTGTGAGCTGTGAAGAATTTAATTAATTTATTGCTGTGCAAAAATTTGATTAACTTATTAAAGCAGAATTCAAATGTTTTACTGTGGTAATAAGTTGATTAAATTCTTATATATTTGTCATTAAATAAAATGTTATATTCTTTCTTCTAAACAAATACATTTTCGCTGATGTTTGGCACCACTGTGCGCTATGAATCATTATCATATATAGCATCTGCCGCTGCTGCTGGTGTTGTTGTTGTTGCTTTTGTTGCGGTTGTTGTTGTGGTAGTTGTTGTTGTTATTGCTGCATTGTTTACTCAGCGCAGACCAAAACAAAAATGCAGTCAGTTGGAGTCCGGAGCCCCAGACATCGCCAGTGAAGCGTCTGCCTTGCAACGACCACCGAGCAGCAACCAAAGCAGCCAAAGCAGCAACAGCAACAGCAGCAGATGAATGGTTCTGGTCTAGAGCTGGAGTGTGAGCAGGGCATGACCATTCTGCCATTCTGCCATTGCCTGCTGGCTGGCTGCGGTGACGGCGACTGCGACTGTGGCAGAGAGAGCAAGCAGAGTCTCCCTCTGGCTGCGGTTTAGACACACTGCAGGAATCCTCCAACAGTTGTTGTTGCTGTTGCTGCTGCTGTGGTGAAAACGCTAGCAACTAAATTTTATGGATTTATTGAAAATTGAACGCACTTGAGCGCTGCAACTGGAGCTGAAAAGTATGATGTGGAGGCGGCGGTCGAAGGGCTTGGGAAAAATCAGCTCGCCTCTCAGTCTGGGGGCCCCCAATGCAAAGAGTCTTGTTTGGAAAACAAATAGCAAAAAAAAAGTGAAGAGAAGAGAAGAGAAGAAATGAAAGATGCTGCAGACCTGAAGATGATGCCACGCGTTGCGTTTGCGTTTTGTTTGTTGCCGAGTTTTTCAGCTTTGTTTGTTTACAGAAACGCGTGCGGCCCACAACAACAACAACAAGAGACATAATAAGCACAACAACATCATATCGAGTGCAAAACGATGGCTAAATTTGAACTCAATTAATTGTCTGCTTCTTTGACTCACATAAAAAAAAAGAAGAAGAAAGAACCCAAAGAACTACGTGCAACAAACCTTCTTTGGTGGCGCCTCTAAAGCCGAAACGAGTTGAGGAGTGAACTCGGGGCCGGTTCTCGATTTGATTTACTTAGTTGCAGGCAGGTTCAAGCCTTGTGACTACGCCCACTCACTTTCCCAGGATGTCGACGCTGGAATTCGCTTTCGATGCCACGTGGGCAGAGGATCGGATCGGATCAGAGCAGAGCAGAGCAGAGCAGACAACGTCTGGAGCATTCACAGTCACAGACAGTCGGAGAAGTCAATGTGAGTCAGGATCATGCAGTCAACGTGTGGACAGCGCAAACACCTCGGACACATATCTGTGTGCGAATCTATTCGGTTTGCTTTCGTTGGCCCGTGTATAAAAATAACAAAAAGGAATGTTTTAAACGAAATTTCCAAGAAACGTGCAACAATCTTTGTTCACTTTTATTCTAACACTTCCACCGAATATACACGACATATTCTCATAAATATCATCAAAAGAAATATATGCATATATATATTTATATTCATGAGTAAATTGAAAATGTTGTCGTTGGGTCGCCCACGCCAAAAGCGAGAGCAGGGGGAAGGGAAAAAGGGGGGGCCTAAATGCGGCGCCTGGCGACATTTGAAACAATTTAAGCGACAAAGTGGCCAGACAGGTGGCTGACGGGTCGCTGAACGCTGAGGCGGGGGAGCGGGGCGTGGCATGGATGTCACATAAATTCATTAATTTGTCGCACTTTGCGAATTGCCTTAAAATATTGTCAGCTTTATGGCGACTTTAATTATAGCGACGACGCATTAAAAACTAATGTAAGAAAATTAATAAAAATCTCACAAATTTTCAACAATTTCCAACACAACAACAAAATTATGTGGGGGAGAGAAGGTAGGTTGAGGTCGAGATCATGTGGGGAGGAGAGTTGTGTGTTAATGTCCGTCTGACTTGGGGGCAGTGAAAACAAACTGAATGTCGTTATGAATGTTTGGGCATTTAAATTTAGCAAAAACGTCGAAAGATGCGCCAAGACGGCGATCAGACCACTGAGGCGAATGAGTTCTAAAAATAGATGTAGCACCAGTTGGTTGGTGATATATTTATAATGGGAAATACCCTTGGCGACAGCCCAAAAGTGGGGTAGTATCACCTGCTATACTTATTTTAATGATCGGAAAAACCTGATTGGTAAATAATACAAACATAATGTTAAAAATAAGTGCTGACACAATTATTTTTATGCAAAGAAAACACTATAATAAGATAAAACATATCAAACACTTATGTAATATCAAAAGTATATTTAATTCGTTACAGTTTTGCTTAAAATAAATGCTGACACATTTCTTTAATGAATCACATCACATACACTCATTTAATATACGCGGCGTCTTCGCTTATATCAAGCATATTCCTAATTGACATTTCTCTGTCTCAGTCAAGGGTATTCGCTCATCATCATGTTGTACTTGACTTTGCTATCTTGTTTTATATACACAAAATCGTACGATGTTTCAGTCAGTGTGATCTGTCATGTATTTTTAGTTTGGCCCGCGCGACAGAAGCCAAAGCGAAATCAAACGAAACAATTTGCGAATGTTTGCTGCAATCTGGCGGCCCAACTTGGTCACGTCTTACACATGTATATGTGTCCATTTGGTGGCCCTATTTGGCCTATCGATGGCCGTCAATCAACGCCACTGCCAAGCTGCCTGCGCCCACATCGTTCGTTCCCTCCCCTGTGTATTCTATTCAATCAGTTAGTCACTTAGTTAGTTGTGTCAATCGACTGTCCCATTAGCTCCGACACTTGCCACTCGTCTAACGGGCCATAACTGCCACCTAGCTTAAGGTGGGAAGAAGGGGGCTGCTTGAGAGTGTGAGAGATAAAAGCAGAATTGTGGCAGCTGCTGCGGCTGCGGCTGCTGTTGCCTAATCCCACCTTATAAGCAAACTGCTTTTGGTCGACCTGGTCGAAAAATGTATGCAAATTGCTTATTGAATTGGAATTCTTGTGCCCGGTTCTCGCGACAAATATGGCGACATGGCTTGCCTACGAAATGAGTTTTGGAATAGCGAAAGAAGCACAAGCTATGGATGAGGATGACGATGGGGAGAAGGGGAGGAGGAGATGACAGTGGTTGGCAGCAGACGCCATGAATCAAAAATTGTATAAATCGTATCAAGATCTCCAAAGAGTCAAGGTCTTTTCAGCTTGGACGCGGCCCACATCTGACAGTAGTATTCGCCTTTCGCATGAGGTGGGCGGCCTCGGGATTGGGGCTGGGCCATACATACTACACATAAGACAACAACGACGACGACGACGACGACGCATAATTAACATGCGCCAGTGTTGCCAACGACATAACAACAGTGCGAACAACACGAACAAGAAGAAGATGAAGAATAATCAGAAACAAACAAAAAAATAATAAAGAGCCAAACTCTCGTGGGTGTCGAGATTTAATATTGTTTCTTTTTCTTTCAGTTCAGTTTGGTTTTAATGCCGGTTTATAGTTGGGATTTTTTTGTTTTCTTCAGATTTAAGTTTCATTGCACTCTGCTGCCTGACTGGGGAGTCTTTTTGTTTCTGTTCACTTTGTAGTAGGGGGAGGGGGAGAGAGACCCCCTCAACCACAAAGTAAGTATGTGAGATTTTTTTTACGTTTTATGATTTGTGCAGTTTTATGTGCGGCAACTAAGTATAACTATGTACACGTAAGTGTGTTATGTACATAAATAAGTGCGAGCGTAGTTTGTCCGACATTTGCATTTATCATTTGAGTGAAAGGTCTTGAGAGTCATAAATATTTATGGGGCGCTAGGCAAGTGATAATCAACAGTCAATATACGAAATTGTATATTTTAATACTTAATTCCTAAGTTGTATCATCTTTCATATAATCAAAGACTTACCAAAACTGCGCAGCTTTCAAGATGTAGCCTAAAAATGTAATAGAAAAAGTTAGTTTTATATTTACGAAGAGAATAAAGAAAATATCTTTTTCAATTTTCATAACATTGCTCTTATTTTTAAACTTAAACTAAGTGGAACATTTTGGGAATCTTCCGAAAACGTTATAAATAAAGTTGATAATTTTGTTATTAGGAGAAGTTTAAGGAAGCATTTTGTCAAATTTTTTAAGATGCTTCTTTTTTTATGAATCTTTTTAAAAAGTAATAAAAATAGTTGAACATTGTCTATTTAGGAACTAAGTTAGTAAAAGAAGGAAAATATTTTATTACATATTAATTTGATATATTTTAAGAATAATACAATAAGAATAATACTATTATTTACTATTTTAGATTTTTGTTAATGCTTTAATATGACTCTTTTTTCTCAAGATAAGACAAAGTGGAAGCCATTTCACGAATCTTCTAAAAAGTAATAAAATATTTGATCATTGACTATTTAGAATCAAAGTTAATAAATGAATGAAAACATTTTGACATATATTTTAACTTGGTAAATAATAATAATAACACTAGAATACTACTTATATTATAGTATTTACTATCTAAGAACTATGTCAAAGTTAATAAATAAAAGAAAGTATTCGTAAAACAACTACTTTATCTTTTCAAGCCAAAACTAAGTGTCGAAATCACTTTACCAAGCTTCTTTAATGTATTTAAGCCCTAGATCAGCGTTAAAACTCTTTCTATGATTATTAAACGTGTCTTTAGCTCGCCTTTTCCCGCTGCCCAACACTTAATGTGGGCCACACGCACCGAGAACCGAGAGAAAGACACAGAAAAAAGGCAGAAAATCAAAAAACTTTTGCATTTTTCATTAATAAAAGTCGGCGATTCTCAGTGAGTTTGTTTTTGGACAATGTGTGTAGCACAGTAACACATATTGTGGCCAAAACGGTAGGGAAAAGGAGGGAGGGAGGGAGGTAGGGGCAGCAAGTAAGTAACTGGTAGTACATGCGAGAGATATGAGAACATTAACGCGACGTTGTTGGCGGCAATAACCAGTTACATTTTATGACTTTAGTCGAACAACAACAACAGAGAACAGCAGAACAGGCCCCGTAGATGGAGAGCGGCTAATGAAAAGAAATGAAGTCCGAAAGTAAATGAAACAAGTTGCAAGTTGCGTTTGTGGACAGTTGACCCCCTTACACTACCTAAAGACCCTCCTCAAGGAGGAGGAGGAGGAGGCACGAGGTGGGGGGTTAACAACATGAAATGAGACGACGAATTAGAAATGCCAAAGAAATGAAAACGTTAAACAGCATTTCAGATTTTTAACGGCTGAAAATTTTCAGGAAATGCAACGGCGATAACCCCTTGAATGGTCGTCACTTTGTCGGTGACAACTAAATTAAACTCGGGCCGCCACTTTACACCTCTCGCTCACACTTACGCTTACGCTTACATTCGCTGCTCTTGTGGCTCGCGGCTCTTGGCTCTCGTGGCAACGGTAAGCGCAATTTTCTCACCGACAGACGGATGACAAAGCTGACCCGGGGTGGAACCCGCAACAAATTCGGACACCCAAGCAGTGAAAATGGCTCTAAACGGTGATTATGGCGCTGAAGACAGACGCAGAACAACAACAGCAACAATAACAACTACAAGAGAAGCGACAACAAGAACAACTGGAAGAGGAACAAGAACAACAACAAGTAAGAAAATCAGACTGTGATGGACTGTCAGATACCCGTTATTAATTTTATACCATATTAGTATAACATACCATATATATGTATATATACTGAAATGTATGTATATTTGGTATATCGATATACTCTTACATTTAAAATACTATTTGAACATACCATATTAATATACCAAAAAAAATGCTTAAATATACTGAAATGTATATTTGGTATATTGAAATACTATAACATTTAAAATATACCGCTACGCATTTTTAACGGTGTTTTATTATATATTTTATATAGTAAAATAATATACCAAAGCTTACTATTACACATAAAATATACTGTAGAGTGTAAAATATACCGCATAGTCGGCAAAAGCAATTAAGACTCAACGGCTGCAATCATCTTTGATATATAACATACATTTTTACATCAACTAAGATTTTTTTCTGATCGCAACAACATGGGAAAACCCAAAGGCTGTAAATATTATTGTCAAATTGGCGACTCAGCTTTCAAGTTTACCTTGGTAAACTTATGTTCGATCTATCTCTTATAGTCTTTGAAATCTAGGTGTTCATGCGGTCTACGGTCGGATATTGTCTCGCAATTCCTTTAAGCGCAAACTTATAATACCCTTCTAAACTCTTAGTAGCGGGTATAAAAACAGCAACTACGAGTTTGACGACGTGGCCACAGCGGCGGCTGATGACATTGCCAGGCGAAACAAATAACGCCGTTTTATGGGTCGTACATGTAACATAGAGAGATGACACCCCTCCTCCCCCTTTTAGCTCATTCATCGTCGTGTCGGTGGTGTCAGCAGCCAAGAACAGACCAACAACAACAGCAACAGCAACAACAACAAGCTGAATGTCTATAGAATGTACCGTAAAATTTATGTTGAAATAAAACATGACACCAATAGAACAGGCCCAGACTCCGACCCAGACGCAGTACTATGTAGACCCCCAAACAGAGATCCATAAACATAGAGCTTGCTTCGGTTTATTAATTATGATGGAGCTGTGGATGCTATGCTCTGCTCTGCTATGCCATCCAGGCTATGCCTAATCCCAGGAAATTGATGATGGCGCCAATGTGGCTAACCACACAAATAATCACAGCAATCCTCAGCTTCCGCTTGCCCGAGAACAAAGACAACAACGAATGTCGCCACAATTTTGACAATCGAATCGAAAGATGCGTCACCTCAACTGTGCATGATTTATGGTTCATATATCCAACTAGTAATACTACAAATATACTCGCAACAAAATGAAGATTAACAATTTATGAATGCAAGTCACAAAATATCTGTTTATTCCTGTGTTTCCGCCCTTGTGATTTCAAAAGCTTTTGCCGCCCCTGTGAGAGATAATCTAACATACAGTTCTAAGTCGGCCTCATCTTTTGGGGCTGATAGGCAGCGACAATTGTTTTGAGAGGGGGAGGGAGCGAGGGAGGCGCACATCCCACGGGGGTTGCCGAAAATAGTCGCCAAACCAAAGCTAATGCTTCTCTCTCTATCTCTGTGTTCTCTGTTCGGCCAATAAACCTCAAATTATATGTGTCTACTTTGCAACGCAACGACATTAAAACAAATTGAAATTACCAAATGCATCTTTGAAATTTATCGCATGCCTGGAGCGGGGGCGAGCGAGATCATCAGCTCTTCGTCCACAACGACCACAACGACGACAACAAAGACACACACACACACACAACACTGAGAATTAATTTACGAACATCAATCTCAATCTGTACCGCCGCCTGATGATACTCCCCACCTCCCTCCACCCGCCTCCTTCTTGCTGCTCTATCCAAGTTTGCCGTCCAAAAAAATTTGTGTGTTTGTTATTTTGGTTGAAATTTATTTTTAATATTTTCGTAGCGCTCTCTGTGGTCTCAGTGGTGTCTGCACTCGCCACCCCTCCTTCTCCGCACGCTTCCCCACTTCAGCCAGTACGAATCCAATTCCAATTTCGATGCCAATGCTGTTGCCATCGCCATAGACGAGACGTTGCCTTCATTGTGGGCGGCAGAGGCAGAGGCGGAGGCAGCGGCGGAGGTCGAGCTCGATTCGAAAAACACAATAAATTAAGAATATTTATTTGTTTGCGGTAATTGTGCGAATAATTGATGATTATGTGCTTTAGCCACATCGCCAAATTGCAACTACTAACTGCAAATAAAGCGTGTGTTGTGCCACTGTTGAATGATATTTAATTAATTTCCTCAAAAACGGTTCCATCAAGTTGACTCTCTGACACAAACACTAAATCTATGGACGTCAGAGCAAAATGTCAGCTTAAATAAAGTGAACTTATCTATCTTCCAGTTTCGCATATATCTACGTAACATTTTGGCGGATTCGACGTCAATATTGATTACACGTGCCACAATATTATCTTAATCAAATTTTGTTTAAACAACTCAATAAATTCCCAAATTTTCCAGCAACAAATTAAGATTAATGTAAATCTGTTTATATCGCATAGTTTTCGAAGCATCCTTAAGCTATATTCTCAGAAAGTCGTTCTATTTATTATCAAAGTTAAGATTGCAAAACCACTTCCCATATCAGAATTGCCGTCCAACTTTTAGGGTTGGGTTTTGGCGTTTACCAAACTCCACACATATCTTTCATTCTTAATGCGCTGTTATTTAGTTGGGCAAACAAATCTTCAGTTCATTTCGACATTAATCTGTGTGTGCATGCAATCTAAGCGTAAAATAAAAATGTAATTTTCTACCCAATTTCCTCAGTTTCGCAAGGAACAACCGCCCTTTTTTGTATGGTATCGTTTAATCCCATATAACTTTTAGGATAATTTTCTAATTCAATTGAGGCACACTGCCACAACGGCCTTAACTTTTCCTACTCCACCTCCCCATCCCCAACAAAAACAGGAAAAATAAAGAACGAAGAACAAACAACGGGTCGGTCGACAAGTTAGTTAGTTTTCGACGAGGAGAGCTGAGTTGAGTTGAGGCGACCCAAAAGCGACTGAATAACGAGCCAGATACAAAATGGTCACAATTCAAGCACAAAACCGAAGCGAAACGAAACGAAACGAAACGGACAGATTTTACGAGCCTGCCAACTGAAAGTAAACTACAAATGTTTACACAACTTGGCCTAAAGCTCCACCACCTACGCCAAGGATACCCAAGCAGGAGTTGGGAACAGCGACAGGCGACAGCAGCAGCAACAGCAACAGCAGCAACAGCAGCAGCAGATGAAGGTGGGAAAAAGTTGTAACAAAAATTGAAAAACTTTTGCCGTCGTCTTGTTTCTTTATGATGATGACGAGCGGCAGCCGCGTGCAACCTATGCCAATTTTTGGGTTTTTTTGGATAACGGCCACGCCCATCAGTGTGCTGTCAGTCCGCCCACATAGGCAATGTAGGGCAGATAAATATAAATTTTGTGTGTTCTTTTTTTTTTAGTTTGGCACAAACTTTCTCGCACGTCGACTGCAAGTTTTTGCCCGCCCCCCCAAAACTCAAATAGATTTTTATCTTCGAGTGGCAGTAAGGCACTCTCAAGCTACTACTAAAGCTATAGATACAAATGTATCTCACGCTGCCACCCATCTTCAACTTTGACTGCATTTGACGGAGCCAAAGTCGAGAGATATTTTCTACTTACCAAAATAAAAAGAAGAATAGAATGGAATTGAGAAACGAAGTGCAGCAGCACTGAGCACTGTGCATGCGAGTGTGTGAGGAAAATCCCAAAAGTGCTGTTTGTCAGAGAGCGATGAGAAGAGCTCTCAGGGATTTTGCATTTCCATGTCTAATTGTCCGGAAAATTGTATGAAAATAATTCGCAGAAATGAGAGCATGCCGAATGCAAACGAGAGAACAGTTTGCGACTTGAATAAATATTTAAACAATTGCTGAAATTCCATAAAGAAAATTGGCCATAAGGAAGCATTTTTCTCTGCCGAACGAATTTCGACTTTTTGCGGTTTTTGCCTTCAACTTTTAATCAGACTTCGCATATCAGACCAAAAGTATTACATTACATTTTCCCTCCTCGACACAACCACCTCACACCTGCTGCTAGCTTCATAGCTGCAGTTTGTAGCTGTTTGCTGCGGTTTGGCAATTTTGTTAAAAGATACGTAGCGCCGATACGAGTGAAATGTGTGCGCTGAGGTGAGAACAAAGCGCTGCTAACCGCACATTTTGAGCGCGTGAGTGAGCCAAGTGCTAGATAGAATGCAAAAGATAGCTGTGAATGGTTGCAGAAGCGTGAAATCTACATGCTGCCAATGCAAGCTGCTGCAATTTTGGGCTGAAATTAATTTCCAGATTTAAGCTAACACATTAAATGATAGTTTCAGATGGCTAAGTAGCATTTAAAAACGAAATTTAAACTCGCTTGACATAAATTCAGTTTTTAGAGCGTAGCATAAGTTACAGGGGAAATTATTAGTATTTTTTATAATATGTAAAATGAGAACGGAATTATCGTGTGACTATACCGAAAAGTATTCAGCCAATAAATTTCATTCATCATTTCTTTTCATCATTTATTTTCTAATTGGAAAATTACGGAATTGATCATAAAATATACCAAATACCTCCAAAGCTTACAAACCATAAGTATACAATTTCTCTTCTAATTGGAAAATTACGGAATTATCCTTAAAATCTAATAAATAAATATACCGAAAAGTTTACCAAATACCAAAGTTTATAAAATATACCATAAGTTAGTTTTCTTTTCCGATTCAAATATACTATAATTAAAATTTGTTAGTATACCAAAGTTTATAATATATATCATAAGTAAATTTTGACGTCCGAATCATTTAACAATTACTTTTATTATTAAATGGGTTACAACTTTGCTTTTCTAATTGGAAAGTTCCAAAAGACGAAATGCCTAAAAAAGAAGCTTGTTACAGTTTTCCATCCATCAACGGCATAACACTGGGTCAAGTTCCTTTCGCTATTTAAATATGCTGTTAGTTCTTTATGCCGGAGTCTGTGTCTTATTACCAGCATTGTTCCATTGTATGTGCACAATGCAAACGGTGGGCAAAAGGCACGTTTCACCTCGTTTCGTTTCGTTTCGTCTCAGTCGCTGTCTGAGTATTTGGACAAAAACCTTTTGCGAAATAAACCACAGCAGAACAAACGTGGCCCTGCGACCGCTGGCATCTCGCTCTCCCTCTCCCTCTTTTGGACGGACGGACGGATGGATGGAACGGCGTTTCGTGGAGCGGACCGACCGCATGCCAAACAAGGCCTAATTGCAACTGTGTGCACTGTCCACGCCCACAAAATGGGCAAACAGACTTCAAAGAGTGTGGATGGCATGTAAGTGAGTAAGTGGGTGGTTAGATGGGTTGGGTTTGATGGGTTGAATGGGTTGAATGGGCGGAGGCAAACACAGATGCATGTGGAGTGCGCTTCCTTAATTACAACGTTGAATGTAAACACGCGGGAGTGTAACTGAATAAGTAAATGGATAGCTATGGAGTTGCACTAAGTGATTGTGTGAGTATGTGAGTTTGGATCCTTGGCCATTAACTCCATTTGATCACCGAATCGCGTGTCGTTGCCATTTCCGTTGGCTAATTTTTCAATTCGCTACACACTCCTTCTCCTCCTCTCCTCACCTAAAGCCACCAATCAACCCGCCCCGTGTAACCACCTGCTAATGAAAAGAGTAAACTGCAATTTAATTAAGCGAAATGCATAAACAAATTAAGCTCGACATTTCTTCAGGATGTTCGTTCATAAAGTGCAACAGCAATGGCGTCGCGTCGCTTCGCATCGTTTTCAGTCGCGTGTGTGCGCGCCAACTGCCTGCCATGGCAAACAAAATGGCGTCAATTACCGTTGACACATGCCAATGGACAATATGGCGACATGTGTGTAAGCTTTAAAGCTGCCATTGAAGATTAATGCAACAGCATTTTGAAGTGAAAATTGCATAAAAAAAAGATTAATAGCATACAGCCACTATTCAGATTGATAGCATGGATATTTTATAGTTACAAAGTGAACATTTAAGTGGTTTTCGATTTCGGTTTAAGAGCACTTTGATCCTTTCTTGATTTGGGTAATGAAGAGATGATTTTATTTAAAATATTCTATTTGAGATGGAACTTTATGATTTTAAATTAAAAGAGGCTATGAGATTGATAGCATGGATATTTTATAGTTACAAACTTAATATTTAAGTGGTTACTGACTTAAAATATTCTGTTTGAAATGGAGCATTATGATTTCAAATTAACAATGGCTATCAGATTAATAGCATGGGTTTTTATAGTTACAAATTTAATATTACTGATTCTATTTCAGCTGGAACAAAAGACCATCACATTGATAGCTTAGGTATTTTATAGTTACAAATTTAATATTTAAGAGGCTTCTGATTTAAAATATTCTATTTGAGATGATTTAAAATAAAAAAAAACTATTAGATTGATAGCATGGGTATTTTATAGTTACAAAATTAATATTTTATTATTTAAAATGTTATGTTTAATATGGATCATTATGATTTAAAATTTTATGATGGGAACTTTCTTTCTTGTCAATAATCAAGATAATATACAAAATTTTAGTAGTAAAATTGACAGATGGCAATGATATTTTATAGTTACAAAATCAATATTTGAGAAATTTCAATTCAATACTCGCATCAATTCTCGAAATAAAATAAAGACTATTAAAAATATGAGTGATTAAAGTATTTGTATACGTTCGAAGCTTCGTTCTCCTACATTTATCTACAGCAAAGAACCACTTAACATATCTATTCTGGATTAGCTCTAATACCAATGACCAACTGCGTAACAAATGGTGAACAAAAGTTAAAAAGTGACGTTTGCTGTTGTGGGCAACAATCCACTTTAAAACACACACACACATCTTCTAGGGATTCCCTCAAGTCTCTAAATCAAAACACATCAACAAGAGCTGAGGTGAAAATCAGGTAAGACAATGAAGAGATTACATTTACTTATTCTATCCGTTAGACCATAAACAAGTTCCTCTCACTCTCTCTCTCTGTGTTGTGCTGATGACGATGCCAATGCTGATTCTACACACAAGATAAAGATAACCAAGAGCAGTGGCGCTAACAGGATCATAAATTTAACGATATAAATCTGTGAGTCCCTCTACCTCCCTCACTTTCCCAATGTGAGTGTGTGTGTGTCCCTTTGCAACGGGGGCGTGAGTTGGTAACAATTTAGAACCCTCACACACGCAGATTTTGAATTACTTTCGTTTTTATCACCTGAATTTTTCGTGTTGTTCAATGCGTTGTTCTTTTTTTTGTTTTTTTTTTTAATATAATTTACACGCGAGTTGCGTAGTCGAGGACAAGTAACAACAACAAGAAGAAAAAAGACGCTGACGACTCACTTCATCATAAATTCACCTGTCGTTGCGAGTTCATCCAGGACCGGACCTGCTTCCGTTGCCTAACCTTTTGCCTTGTGTCCTGTCCTGTTTGGTTGAATGGTGGGAAAAGCGTTTGAAAATTTATGAATTTCGGTTGTGTGGCAAGTGCGCGAATATTTCGTGGAATTCTCTTTTAACCCAGCCCTAGTGCAGGGGCAAAGGCAAAGGCAAAGGCATGGACATGGACAGGGGCGTGGCATCGCATGGCTGGCGCGTCACTCGAATTGAAATTTCATTAGTTTTACGATACGCGACCATAAAGAAATATCAACGAGGATGGGCACGCACCTTAACGTCACAGACAGGGACTTGGACATTGCCGTTGCTGTTGCCGTTTTACGACCCTTCGCTGGAAGGCCGCAGCGTCAGCAAAGATATTCGTATAGAGAGAGTGAGTGGAAGAGAGCGTCTCGAACGCAGTTCGATGAATTATGGAAAACGATTTACATTCTCCCACTCATATTTTATTTGTTGTTGTTAATGTTTTCATTGGTTTTTCTTCTATCACATTTTTTATACAAAAACATTTTCATATTTTCTTCTTTTTTTTTTATTTGCGAATGCATGAATTATGGATATTTCCTTATGGAATGCGCCTGGCATGCATACAAAGAACTAACAGAAAAAAATGAAGAAAAACTGAATCCAGAATTATGCGAGGAAATTTGTTATCGTTTGTGGAATTTTCTTGAAATTTATTGAACCCATTGGGAGCATGTAACGAAAACACAAGTACACATACCATACATTAAAGCCATACATTATGGCGACAGCTTTGCATTGTGCGATAGAATTCGATTTGTAAGTGTTATTGGGGAGAAAGTGTGAAAAAAAACTAGAGCCAACAATTTGCAGGGACGGTAAGAAATAATATTACGATAAATAATGCATGCAAATAAATTAGCTGAAAACCTAAAATTAAATTGTATTAATTAAAATATAAAAAGTTTTTCTTTTGTCTGACAATCCTATAGATTAATTTACAATGCATTATTTTTATTACATTTCCATACAAGTTATTTCACAAAGAATTTAACTACATAAGCCCTTAAACAATATTTATGGAATGTAATCAAAAGCATACGCTTAAAATGGACAACAAGAAAGGAAAGCCTTTTAATGTCTTCTCCCTATACGGAAATCTCCCTACAAAGTACTTAATAACTACTGACGATGCAATTGACCGCCGACAGAGGGCGTGGTGTGTTTATTTTGTTGCTGCTTTGGCAGCTTTTGGACATCCATAAAAACGCAGCACAATAAAATATGTTTGAATGCGACACACAGAGTGGACTTTCAAGAGAAGTGGGTAAGAAGATGTCTGTGGAGGAGTAATTGTTATATTCTTAACAATATTCCGGAAATTTATGACCTATGCTCGGGTTGTGTTTGGTCGCCTTGGGAAGGGGGCGAGGCGAACCCCAATGGAGCGTGTTCCGGTTCCATTCCAGTTGCGCCATTTTGCTGAATGCGTGAAAAATGTTGCGAAAAATTTTAATGCGCTCGCCACGGGCGCCAAAATGGAAATGGCGAAAAATGGAATGGAAAGATGACAAATGATTATGGAGTATAATAAATTTCAGCGCTGATTGAGCGAAATGCGAGCAGCAAATGTACAAAAAAAAATACGAAAAGAAAATGCCATGCAAAAATATGCATAATGCACACACAAAAAAAATATCTATAGAAAATATGATGGAAAAAATGGAAGAGATTTGCATAACAATGCGACCCCTGAGTCAAACTCAGTCGGATGGCAGGAAAACGGAGGAGGGCAGAAGGAAGAATCCTTACTATTCATTAATGAAGCTAATTTGCTGTTAAATCTCTGCAGGCGATGCAGGTTTGCTCAAGCTGCTTCACTCCCTTTCCGCCTCTTCCAATCCAATTGCAGTAAAAAGCATCGAGGGCAAACAATGGCAGAGAAACAGTTGGAGACAGAGACAGAGACTGAGAAAAGTTGATCCTTGCGCTTATGGCTGGCGAATGACACTAGTGTCATCTACTGCTATCATATCTCAATCCAGGACAAGTTCTTTCGCTTGTCCCTGTCTGGATAAATAACTGGAACTTGCCGAGAAAGCAATTTTATTGTTTCTTGCGCATAAAATCTAACAAACCTCCCCACACACACATACACACACACACACCGACACACACATGCGAATCCTGCCTGAGTCCTGTGACTGTGCTGACTGAGTCAAGTGGTAGTCGTTGCCCAAGAAGTTTGAATTTATTTTGGTTCAAGTGACTCAACTGCAAGTGCAGCTTGTCCTTGTGCTTTTCTTTCCTTCTTTCCTGATTGGGTAGAGTGACGACAAAAAGAAAAATTTTTCTGATTTCGATTGGTTTGGTTCAAGTTTGCTCCATCGTTTCTTAAACGCTTTTTCCTTTTGCTTTGGCTGCACTCGACATGAGCCAAGCAATAAAGTGGACAAGTGACACTGGCGATTCGAGATCCTGAAATCAAATTGAACATACATACGCTTATGGATGGCTTATGAACAGTTACGTAGTTTAACAGTGTTGGCTATAAATAATTGAAGAAATTTATGCTTATTAGAAGGAATGGATTACTCATTTTAAGTGGCTTTCTGTAACATATTTCCTATTTACTTTCATAATTAGATTTGTAGTTATCGAAGTAGTTAATCATACGCCCCGTATCTATGCTGCCAACACACAAACACACACAATTCCTGGCCAAGATTAAGCACGAAACTTATGAGGTAAACACGTCGAGTCATCGACAATGCAAGTGACTGTAAATCGTAGCGGTAATGCTGCCACACACACACACACACACACATACACACACCACACAACACACATCATTTTAAAACAATGACAACGAAAATGCGGCACCCACAACACAATGAGACAGCAGCAACTGTTGACGCGCGAAGCAGCAGAAGAGTGAGAGGGGAGACGCTGTAGACCAAGTCAACAGTAATAAAATATTTAAAAAACCGAAGAAAATGAAGTCATCTTGTGCAAATATGAAAACAAAGTCAAGTGTTAATTTACGTGGGAAAACAATTTCATATGTTCCCCATTCGTCTTCAATGAGGCGGCTAAAAGTTCTTTTGATAAGGTCGGTCTTACATCGTCTTGGGCTTTGGGCTTGACAAAGACAGACAGACAGACAGAGTCATCATTGTTGATGTACCCTGAAAGCAAAAGTGTGTAGCACTTAATTGTATAATTTCCACAAGAGTTTTGACTTCAAAAGACAAAAATACAGCTAACAAAGAGAAACAACCGAAACAGTAGCTGTCAAATGGCTTTGAGCGTGTGAAAAGGTTAAAAGGCTTTTGCGCACTTCAAATCCGGCATCTGGACAGACTTTTAACGCTAATCACAAGTGCTTTTGTGCTTTGGCGATTAGCCAAAAGCAAAAGCAAAAAAGGTCGAAGCCACGTAATGCGCGCAGGCAAATTAGAGAAAATGCTTGTTGGCCATATTCATTCGTATAAAAGCCAGCTACCAGAAAGCCTGCTACCAAAATTGACCCCACGAAACATTAAGTTTCAAGTACATCAAACATTTTGTTGTTGTTGTCTCTTATCTGCAACTAACAAAACAGCACTAACAACAACAACACGACACAAAAGGCAACCGCAAAGGTGCCACCAACTTGGCTCCAACTATGCCATTAAGTTTGTCTCTGCGGCAGGTTGAGGCAAAGGGTGTAGCACAGAGAGATATGTAGAACGAGAGAGAGAGAGAGAGAGAGTGGGGGAAGAGACAGAAAAGAGAAGATTGAAACTTTTGTGCGTCGTTACGTTGTTGTCACCATCATTGTTTGTTTGCTTCTTCGCCTCTCGTTGTTGTTGTTGTTGTCGCTGGTTGTGTTATGCGAATGACATTTTCATGTACTACAAAAGTTTCTCGACCGCTTCTCGTTTTCATGATACCCTGTAATCAAAGTGACAGCAAGAGGTAATATATGTAGAAATAGTTTAAATTAAAGTAAAACTATCGTAATACCAAATCAGAGAAGAGGATGTAAAAAGGATATACACAATGGATACCAACAAATCAATTACTATTTCCTAAAGGGTAACCACTTTGTTTTTCTATCACGTTAAGTTCTTTTTAATAAGACAGAGCAAAAGGTATTATAGAAATAGTTTAATTTAAACTTAAACCATATCAGACAATCAAGCAGAGAGAACAAAATAAAAAGATAATACAAAAACAGGATACTAACATAACCATTACTATTTCCTACCGCGTAATGCCTTTTTTTCTATCAGATCTAATTCTTGTTATAAAACAGATCAATAATCAGAGAAGGGAATATAAAAATCATACATAATTTATTTCAACGATTCTAATACAATTGACTTTTAAGTGACTATAAGGATTTTTGCTTTTCATTCACATAGAAATAGTTGAAAATAAGTTAAACTATATCCAACATTGAATCAGAGAAGATGACTATAAAAAGCATATACAATTTCTTCCAACAAATAAATTACAAGTTCCCAAAAGGTAATAACTTAATTTTCCTATCACATCTAGTTCATTTCACAATACAGATCATTCTCTAGTCTAGCATTCTAGCATTCTCTGCTCGTGCTGTGTTGTTTTCTGTATGTGGTGCACTGTGGGAAAATTTATTTATGAGTCTTTAATGTTTTATTTTCCACGTATTTTGTTTGTCGTTGTCGCCTCCCAGTGGAAGTTGAAGCTGTTGTCAAAACTTACGCATTTTTTGGTTTTTTGTTTTTTACTTATGCGGTGTCAGAATTTATTATGCTCCACCAAACAAAAAAAAATAAACCAACACACTACTGAATTCGAATACGAAGTGAAAGATAACAAAAGCGAATGCATTTAAACGTTTTAATTAGATTGAAAAGAAGCCTATCAACACCCAGAGCTGACCAAAAGCGAGTCAATCCCAAAAAAGTAAATGCTGTGAAAGAATCCAATTCGAATTAATCAAATCATCATGGCAGCTGCCCAAGTTTTTCTCCAACTTGAACTCTCTCGGCTCAGTTGAGCATGCTCTTTGATCTGAGATCGCAAACATACAGAGAGAAAAAAAAAAAAAAAACAGAAACATATTTCAATTATCGGGCCATGACCGACCGCATCGAAGGCGATTCAGAAGGCGCTGCGATTGCTGCTGCTGCTTTTGGCCATGGCCCTGATGTTTGTATGACGCCGTCTGGGGCGTGGGGGCATCAATCAAAGCCGCAACGCAACGCAACGCAACGGAGCAACGCAGCGCGGCGCAGCCAAACAACAAAACAGTTAATAACAAACTACCAAAATGTGGACCAGAGATCGGGCGCGAGTGCAATGCATCATCGACAGCTCCATCAACGTCATCGCTCAACTGCATTGGCAGCTCAAGAGAGAGACACAGAGAGAGAGAGAGAGAGAGAGAGAGAGAGAGACAGAGATGGAGAGAGAGAGGCGCCCCCTTTGCTTGTGTGGTCGGTCGGTCGGTGTCGTGTGGTTGATTTTCAATTTCATACGCACCGTTGGATGCCGCCCCATATCGATGAGAAGCGGCATTTTATTGATTAACGCGCTTTGGCAGCCACCCAGAGACCCAGAAATCGACCACAGCGCAATGAAGAGAAGAAACCCATTCCATTCCATTCCCTGACCCAGAGCCCAAAGCCATGCCCAATTCTCAATACTCAATCGCAGCAGCGGGGCCAACAGCGATTTTCATCACTTGCGTGGTAATTAAAATGTATTTTCTTTTGATAGTCCCTAATGGGTTCACTACGCTGGGTGGTCAATCAGCTGATACAAGTTTTCTCTACTCTACTCTCGCTTCTGACCACTCTCTCTCTCTGTCTTCACTCTGCAGCGACAATACGTTTGCTGGCAGCTGTCACAGCTGAGCTCAGACCATAACTCAACGTCCTCGTCGACGTAGACGTCGACATCGTCATTGCCACCATCATCAATTTTCAGAGCGACCCAAAAAACAACAAAAACTGAACAAAAAGTGTTAAAGCGCGAAAAGCAACAACGACAACAACGACAACAAGAACAACAGGAACAACATTGAGCAATTTGTTTCGCTTTGTCTTTCCACTGTTTTTCCCAGCCAAACAAACAATGCGCAGTCGCACCAGGTGAACTTGTCCCCCTTTTTTGTCGACCCAATCGCCCCCTTCTCCTTTTGCTCCTCCCCTTTCTGTGTGTAGGTGTGTTGCACTTTTATTTCGACACTCATTTGCAACTTTTTGCTAATGTACGTCAGCGTCGTCAATGGTTGCCTTGTGGCAGCCACTGATAAGCGAAGCGAGCGAGCGAGCCAGCGCAGTGTTTGTTGCCCTTCCACAGTAATAACACACAATGCAATAATTACAATTTATATCTTGCAGATAAAAATCGCACATTAAGCGACTTGCAACTGCAACACGGACAGACGGACAGACAACAAACAACTGCCGTCGCTTACAAAAAGCTGTCAACGTGTGCGTTTTAACGCTCCGGCGGCTCTTGAACCGCCGTCGGCGACTCTCGACCTGCCCAAAACCGTCGCCAGTGGGCGAAGCTGTTGCCAAGCAGCAGCAGCTGCTGCAACAGAGCAACAACAACAACAATTAAGGCAAAAACAACATGCAGCAGCTGCCCAACAATTTCTGGCGGCTGGTCGGGGTCATTGCCAAAATTTCAATCAACTTTGGTGGTCAGTGAAAAAAAATCAGCCACACATCACACGGCGACTATTGTATACTCTGTCCTTGTAAAGATATATATTGCTAGGTTATGAAATATAATATTAATTAGGTAGATACACTTTTGAAAAGGTGTAACTGAATTTAATAAATTTTTTAAATTTAGAATTGATGTTATAGAGATATGAAGGAACATTTTATTTATAAAATAAAACAACAAACAACAAAAAAAGCGGAAAATTCTGTAATATTTTATATTACATTTTTATTCTATATATTTTGTTAGAAAAATAAATATTAAGTTAATAAATGTTTTAAGCCACATTTTAAATTTATTTCAAAAATAAATTCAAACCAAAATTCTCTGAAAAAAAAAAAATAATAAAACAAAAAACTAAATCATATTTTTTAATATTTTCATATAACATTTATATTTTACGTTATAAAGTTATAACAATAGATTTTGTTGGGAAATGAAATATCAGCAAATAGCTTTTTTAAATCACATTTATAAATTATTTGAAAAAACAGAAATGCAAGCCAAATTTCTTAGAGGGAATATAAATAACAAGAAATAATTGCAAACATTTTTTTTTATTTCTTATCTATAATGAGTCATTTTTGTGACGTACGCAAATGCATTTAAATTATTTAGTACAATGAATACTTTATATTTATATTTAATTCACTATCAGCATATTATCGCCAATGAGTCATTTTCTCGCGGAATTATTTTCAGAGAAATTATCATTTATATATTACAAAATTGTAATGATTGCTATTAATAAAGAAGTTCATACAATTTGTAAGAACATATGATTCATTAAAGTTATTCTTACTCTTTCTACATTTACTTATTTTATTTCGAATTTGCTACACTTTCTTGAGTATTAAATACAGCAAATGGAAAACTATAAGTATTTTGAAACACAAAAATCATTTTAATTGAAATTTGAAAAAAAAATTTAATTCAACTTTTCATAATCACACACACATATTTGAACATTTTACGTACCTAACAGTTATGGAGACAATTTTCAATAAACTTACAAAGTCAAATAACCTCAAAAGACAGTGTATAAGCAAAAGAGCAAACGCAGTTAGCTCAAAGGCAACAGCAGCAGCCGTTTAGTCAATTGGTGGTCCTACTTTGCATACGACTTTATGCTGGACCTCAAAAGGACACTTTAGGCGATCCAGTTACAGTTTGATCGACACATATCACACCTGGCCTGTTGGCCAACAGACATAGAGAGAGGAGGGAGAGAGAGACTAACTGCTGCCAATGGAGCGAGAAAAGAAAACAGCAAAGATCACAGCCGTTGGCCCGACAAATTGGATAACACTGGACGTTAGTTAGCTGAAGAGTGGACACGCGTGCGGCGGATTGAATTACCCAGGCGCATGCGATGTGTGCCCCACATGCAACATTGCTCGTAAGTTGGATCGAAACTGGAGATGGGTCAGTTTTGAAATGCAGACAATGTTACCGAGAGCAAAGCATCAGCTCGATCTTTGGCACTGGGTGGTCTCTGGAGCTCAGAGAAGCTGGGTCCAGTTGAAATATTCAAAAAAAAATTGGTGCCCATTGCTTGAAATTGTTTGTCCATGTTTGCCCAGGAAAAATTTATTTTTGCCCACCCTTAGTTTCAAAATTATAAACAATTTTTTTTTTTTAAATTAAAAAATTTTTTTTTCGCTTTAAAATCGTTTGCCCATCTTTTAGTTTTTTGAAAAAATTTTCGTTTTCGAAATTTTGAAAAATTTTGACATTTTTTCGGCATGAATGACTGAAAATCGATCGCCCACACCACGAAATTATGAAAACTAAAACTCTACAACGGTACCCCCAAGTTTTTTCAAGTCTGTCCATATCTCAGAATTTCAAAATATTGAAAAATATGAAGGTTTTCAATTTTTTTGATTGCCCATACAAATTCATTGTTTGCCCATGTTTCAAAGTCTCAAAATTTTGCCAAATTTCAAAATTTTTCAAATATTTTTTACTTTTTCAGACTGCCCATTCACCCTTTAGAATTTCGAAATTTTGAATATTTTAAAAAATGTTCATACTTTTTTGATTTCAGCCAGTTGCCCAAACAAATTCATCGTTTGCAATAATACTTCGTCGACAACGTGCAACGTCCTTTCGGATCGCTGATGCGCCACACGCGCTGCTGCCGCAACATGTGCTGAAAACTCAATCGGCACTCGGTGACTGCAAAAGTGTGTGTGGAGTATTATTAGCGGGAATCTTTAATCAACATAAGTTACTTATGGACAGTTCTCTGGTAAAAATGTCGCTTACGATACTATCTAAAACGAAATACAATACATCTCAAAACATTGAGTAAAGATGAATCTTACAGCTCTTCATAAGCATTTTAATTAGAAATGAATTTGATGCTCTTGATTAGCATTTTAATTACAACTAAGAATCATTTTGGAAATATTTTTCAAATCAGAAAAAAATCCTAAAAATCAATCTTTGCTCGATATAAAAGCTAATCCAAAGCTACAACAATAAAATGTACTTATTTTTAAAATTGTTTCAGTATATGTTTTTTTTTGTAAATAACCTGAGAGTTACCCATGCACATAAATACATTATATAATATTTCCATGATTCATAATTGATTTAAGCAATGTCATACAATAAGCAATAGATTTTGTGAGCAAAAAATTAAAGTCAACAAATAAGAAAGCTAGAAACGAGTCTGTTCTGTGTTGTTTATTCTTTAAATGTAACAAATTAATATACCATAAAAACACTGAACATATAACAAGGGATATATTTGGTATATTTATATAGCACTTTTCGGTATATGGTATATTCCAAAGGTAGAACTACATCACTATATTTTATTATTTTTGAAGTTAATTAATTTGGTATATTTTATTTGATTTCCAGCACTTTTTTAATTTTTTTACAAAATGAGTAGAGTACACTCAACTTTTTTACTTATTTCAACTCCTTTTTTAATGAAATTTGTATCGCGAAAGAAGAATTTTTAAAAGAGATGCTATTTTGAATTTCGGAGCTCAAGTTTGTTCATCGGAAAAAGTTATGATCAAATGACAGATTTTCATAGACTTTTACTGTTTATAGCTGCTACCTATATGACTCTGTCTCTATAGTATATCTTGAATGTAGTACCATAAAAATATTCCATCTGACATATCTTTTAGTATTTTTGTGGTATATTATTTTGGTATATTTGAAGAGCAATATCGCACCGTTTCGCTTTCATTAAAAATGGGTTGCGGTATCTCACAGTCGAGCACACTCGACTACTTGTTTTTTGCTTAATCAGTTAAATTGTGGCATTATCTCTGAACTTACCTGACGACTTCAACTCCCTGGAGATGCGTATCCAGGCGGCGCGTTTCTCGGCAGTGTTTGCGACGCTAAAGGCTCTGCGATGGCGACGCATTGATTCCGTCAGTAGGAATCCATTGACGCTGGGCAATTGTCGATCGTCGTTGCCAATGAACTGTGCTAATTCGACAACCGTTTGTTCTCTCAACAAAAAAAAAAAACTAAATAAAACAAATTAGCAATAAATTTTTATTCCGTTACAAAAAAAAATTAGTATATTCAAAAAAAAAGGGAAAACGGGATTCATTCTCTCACAACAAAAAAGGACACTTCTGATCTTAGGTTAAAATGTTATATTCTTGTAAGGTATACAAAGGTGGAAAGTAATTCCATCAACTTCCATTAGCTTTGGCTGGTCTGCCACTTCCACCGTCAGTTTCGGGCTCTGCGCCTCTTGCGTCTGAACAACGACATCGGATTCGGTTTCCATTTCAGATTCCTTTTCCGACTCGTTTTCTGCCTCGGACTGCACATTGATCGCCTCGTGCAAGTCGCCAACGAGCAAACGTTATGCCTCCTCCGTCTCCCAAGGCATGGGATCCGACATGCTGGCCAGCGGTGGCATCTTGTGCCTGGCAGCAGAGCGACGTCCATCCGCGACGTCATCATCATCGTGTATGCTGCAACGTTTCACCTCCTCCATGAACTTGTTGTGCACAATATAATAGTACGGATCGTGCGGATGGTAACGCACATTGATAAGAAACTTCAGTTGCTTCAGGACATGCCACCAGTTTTGTGGCCAGGAATTATCGATGCCCTTCTCTAGATCCTCCATGTAGGTCTTGAATGCATACTTAAACATTGACCAAACATCCTGATGATCCACTTTGCACCCAAAAAGCGCAACAACAATCATCGTTCAAACATGAAATCCATAAAAATGAAATCCATTAAGAAATTTACAAAAAAAATGTTCTCTCAACAACAACAAAAAACAAAATAAAACAAATTAGCAAGGATGTTTTATTCCGTTACAAAAAAAATTAGTATATTAAAAAAAGGGGAAATAGGGATTCATTCTCTCTCTTTGTGTACGATTAGTTATGGAAAATATTCAAATATCATTATGATATATTAATTTCTATATTTCTGTTGTTGCTTCACTCTCTATTTCTCTCTCTCTCTCTCTCTCACTGTCACTCTATTATCATTAGCATTAAAATTTCTAACCTTAAGATTATCACATTAAAGTTAGTTTTAAACATTGGACTCTTTTGTTAAACTTTTGTTTAACTCTTTTGAACTGTGGAAAATATTTTAAAACAATTCTGATTTATTTATATCTAAATTTTACTTCTCTATTGATCAAAAATAAAAATTCCACCACTAATACGAACAATTTAGGGATATTTGGACAGTTATAAAAATAGCATAATCTGCACAGAATATAAAGCTGTTCTTTTTTTTAAGGAAATTGGTATTAAAATTAGTTGCACAAGTTATTTGGATCAAATCAAATTTACTGGATTTCCAACAAAGTCTATAACTTTGCTGATTTACTAAATAATTCAAAACTCTACTCACTTTGTGGAAAATTCTCCTTTGCCTCGCGCCAAACATCGAGACGCTCCTGCTCGGTAAACATACGAGGAGGCCGCATCGAATTTGCCGACTCGCCGGGACGAGGACGACGCAGTTCCCAGTAGAGATGCTCGTAGCGCTTACAATGTTGCATGAGAGCGGGCAATTCGTGCTTGTGCAGCATCCATTCGTGTTTGCGTGCGATCTCATCGAATTTGCTGAAAAAACTATGCGACTTCTTCCACACCTTGAGTGTGCTCTTAAACGGACGCATTAAGTCCTCCATGGGCGCAATTTGTGGAAACAAATTGAAATTGTGCGACAAAAATGTCCAAATGCCGCGACAAATATCATCTGCAAAAAGCAAAGTACAAAAATATCAGTCACAGAGCTCTATAATAATAACAAGCTAAGCTTCAATGTCGTTGATAATGTTAAATTATTGCTTAAATTCTTAAAAAGATTCTTTTAGTCAGCTTCGTCCCTATATAATGTAACTGATTGTAAAATGATATTTGAGTAATCTAAAATCCGCTGGGAAATCGTTATTAAGTATATTAAGAAGATATCTTCTATACTTTTTAATAAAATTAGTCATTGGTTTTTATCTTCGCTAAGTACTGGTTGAAGAACATGCTGTAACTTATGTCTTGACAACACAAAAAAAGAAAAAGCATACGAATTTGAATTCAAATTTAGAGCCGGAATTTCAAGAAAACCTTTTAAATTTGCGTGGTGTTCACAATGCAGCGTCCGTTTGGATTATATTGATTGATTTAAAATGTTGTATGATTTATCTAAAAACGAAGTTAGTTTTTAGGAAATTTAAGTGAGATTAGATTTTCTATAATTTCAATGGAATTAACACAAAAAAAATGTTTTTGAAAGCTGTAATTGGTTTGTTTAAATTTAAAGCTAGTGAAACGTTAGCATAATGTTGATAACATATATATTTCAAAGCAGGCATTGGTTTGTATCTTCGCTAAGTACTGGTTGAAGTGCATGCTTGTGGTTTGTATCTTGACTTAACAAAAACAACAAAGAAATAGCTCGATTATCATACCGATTTGAATTGAAAATAAAAGTTATTAAAACAGTAGCAGTCATTGATTTATATCTTCGCTAAACACTGGTTGAAGCACAATGAGTTTTATCTTAACAAAAAGAGCAAAGAAATAATAGAAATGTAAGCTTACCTGGGAGATGAAACTTTTTGGATAACTGCGACCAGAGATTGTTGATGTTGTTGGTCAAATGCGGCTCCTTGCTGTGCAGCTGTGGCACGGCCATCACTTCGCGAATGAAGAGCGCAGTGCGTGACATATTGAAATTCGCCTGGATCGGCACATCGTTGACCGTCACATGCAACATGCGTCCATTCGATGGGCAATCACGGAACTCCACACGCAACAATTGCGCAGCTGGTGTTGAATTTGATGCTGACGCAGAACTCGAAGTGGCAACCAAGTTCGTGTTCGACTTGCTGTTGTGGTTGGTGTCAGTAATTTTTACGGGATTGTTGCTGATGGAACGTATGCTGGGCATGGGCACCTTGTCATTGCGCACCGTCAGCGATTTGAGCGATTTTTTTGACAAATAAGTCACAATGCCAGCCTCATAAATCTTGTCGCTGTCGCTGCTGTTCAAGTTGTTGCCACTGCTCGCGTTGCTGTCGCCGCTCGAGTAGCTGTAGTTGTTGCTGGCAATGTCGCTGCCAGGCGAGAGTTTGCTGTTGGGCACAACTGAGATAATGGAAGTCCTGGGAGGAGCAACTGCAACTGCCTCGCTTGTTGCCAGTGGCAACACGCTAATGTCGGCCTCGATGCGCGGCAGCACAAAGCTCGTTGTGGAGCTGCAATTGGAGCTAATGCTATGATCGATCAGATGCAACTGTTCTCCGTTCAGTTTATAGTTCTCAATGGCCACCTTGTCCACATCGATAATAATCGCAGGTTGTGGCTCCACAATGGTCACCTCATCATCATCATCGTCGTCGTCAGCGTTGCTGACGTTGCTGGTCTGTTGATCCTCTGGCGTCTGACGTTGCAGCGGCATCCTGGCCACGTGGGGATACAGGAAAAGCAGCTGCTCCTCATGCAGCAGCGAGGCGTAACGTTTGCCAACGCGATGGCGACGACGACGTCGCTGCACTTGTTGCTGGTAACGATGCCGCAACTCGGCCCAAAGGCTCATGCAATTGCTCGACTCTTTGCCCACTTTGATGGCAATCAGTTGCCACAAGAGCTTCTTGTATCCATCATCCTTGAAGCGTACATGTCGACTATTATACAGCGCCGGTTGTTCACTCACCAGCTGGATGAGCAAACGTTCCGTTTCAAAGGCCGCAGCATTCTTTCCACAATGCGCCGCCTTGGGCTTGGTCAAATCGATTGTAACCTCCATCAACAGCTCAGGCGGCGGCTTCACATCTACAAAAGTAATGTGTATGTATTTATACGGTAGAAAGCGATTATTGAAATGACAAATATCGATGAATTTGCACTGCATATTACGACTTATTTAATCTATATAGTATAGATATAGTAACACATTCAAAATATACCATAAACGGCACAATATACCAGATTGTCAGTCAAAACAACTAAGACCCCTAGTAGTAGGCGGTTTTGCCCATACAAAAGTATTTCTTTAATAACTTCGACAATTTTTATCTGATCGCAACCAAATGAATCATAGTTACTGTAGTTATTATTGTACCTCAGTAAAATTGATATTTGTGCATCATTCGAATAACCGTTACATCAAAAATAAGTTTTGCACAAATATCAATTTTACTGAGGTATATACCAAAATTCGTAACTCTATCTTTAAAATTACGCCTGTTTTATCGATGTTTTTGATTTGCGGGGGCGGAAGGCGGCGTGGCAAAAATTTGAAACAAACTTGATCTGCGTGCAAACATAACAAATGCTGTCGAAAAAATTATAGCTCTATCTTATATAGTCTTTGAGATCCAGTGTTTCATACGGACGGACGGATGGACAGACACACAGACGGACAGACGGACATGGCTAGATTGTCTCGGCTGTTGACGGTGATCAAGAATATATATAATTTATAGGGTCGGAGGTGCCTCCTTCGACCTATTACATACATTTCCTGTCGGCACAAAGTTATAATACCCTTCTACCCTATGGGTAGAGGGTATAAAAAATGTTCCATACGATTTATCTGTTGATACACTAATGACACTTTGATTATATACTGCACTGTACATTTAAGTTACATTAAATTATTAATTAATGTTATTTATTATTATATCCATACATATGGGAAATATGTATATAAATGTGTATTAGCTGATGATGAAGCTACTTTCGCTGGCAATGAGGCGCGACCGTGTTGCATGCTACTACCTCCTTCATTTCGAGCGTTGTAGTAAATCTTCGAGGCCAAGGACACTTCAATTAGGCTAAGCGCCGCTGTCTCGTGTCGTCGGCCTATTCTGTATATTGTTTAGACTTCTGTGTCACAGTTTCAATTGCAATTAGCACAACATTAGCGCGGCTGACCTTTGACCTCGCTGTTCGCTGCCACTCCCGCGGTGCGCGCCTATTGTCCTGACCTCGACAATGTCCTTGTGTCTCTTTTTTTTTGTGTCTCTCATTGGTCTCATTGTGTTTTGCTCTATAGCCCAATGTTTTCTGCGTTTTGTCACGCATCCATTCGCCAAATGGAAGGCAATAATTGCGGTTGTTCCATTGTCCCTACTCCTACTCTATGTGTACGCTGCGGCGTCTGTGCCGCCGGAACAGGCGCCTCCGCATATTTACATAATTGCCCCTGTCTCGACGTCACGGTAGCGAATTGTCGTCCCTAGAGACATGACCAACGAAAGAGACCCCGAAGAGCGAAGTGGGAGTGAAGTTTAAGAATGGGCCCAACAGCACAACAAGGACAAAGGAAGCGATTCTGCGCGCTAAGGGGAAGTAAGGAATAAAAAATGTGATGAGCAATAAAAGGACTGGCATAATGTTAAATTAGTGCAGCAGTTTGAAGCGGAAAAAAAACGAAGCTACTAACTAAAATATTTTCACGGGAAGAGCAAAATAAATTAAATATGAAGCGCAAGATGAAATATTAAGAAAGTCGAGAGAGGTGGACTGTTAAATACCCGGAAACAATATGAAATTATTCTAAAATTATTATACTACAAAATATGGCCTTTATGGTATATTGACATACTACTACATTCAAAATATACCGGATTGTCAATCAAAGCATTTTAAATAACAGCAAAACAGTGTGGAATTATTCTTAAAATATACCAACTCAATATACCGAAAATACTAAATTATACAGAATTGTATTTATGGTATATCGATATAGTACTACATTCAAAATATGCCATAGAGTACAAAACACTGCATTCAAAATATACCATAAAGTACAAAACATACCAGATTGCATTAAAGTAGGCATTTTTGCCATATAAAATTATTTCCTAAATAAATTCTAAAATTTGGACCTGACCTCATCCCAATTTGCAGGAATCATAGGGACTTCTTCTGTCTGCTACATACATTACACAAAGTTATAATACCCTCTTACCCTATGAGTAACGTGTATAAAAACTGCACAGAAAAATATGAAAATGAAAAGCAAGTGAAAGAGCAGTGAGAAACTTTTTTAGTTTCATAATCCGGAAAATGAATCAAAGACAAAGAAAGTAATTTCGTAAGACTGACAAAGGGCACAACTAAAACGCTAAAGTTCTCTCAAAGTTCTGTAGAATTTTCGTTTTTCGAAAATGTTCAACCGGAATTCCTGGTTTACATAATTTTCCATATGCCATTATCAAAACGTCAGCGCTACGCATCGCGTCGCATCAATCAACGGAGCTGGCAGCAAGTGCCTGCATCCGGGCAGGCATGTGTCATCGCTGCCACAAAGCCTTCACCTCGTCTGCCTCCTCCTCCAGCTATCACTTTCTCTATTGCTGCTGGGAGGCCCCATTTAGGAGCGTTGAATTTGCGCTGATCGCGACAATAAAAGCGAGCAGCGCGCAATTGCCCAACGGGGCCAAACTTTACTTGATTGCCATCATCATCAAACTGTTTACGCGGATGACACAACAATAACAACCGAGAACATCAACAACAACAACATTTAGTGGAGGCGGCGGACAATTGTGCAAAAGATTTGTGAATGCTTTCGGTACCGGGCACTGATAATCACTGAGCTACTCAGATTTGATTGCCTGATGAATGAGTTGGAGGTTTTGTGGGTCAGAGCATTGAATGCGTTGCATGTGAATGTTGCTTTCGAGTGGCGCCAAAAGGCGTGAGACTCCGCCGTGACTCAGGCGAGTGACGTCAACTAGCAATTGCCAGTGAAAGTGAGAAGGGAAAACCGTAAGAGAGTTTGTCCGAGTCGGCAGCATCAATAAGCAGGCAGTTAGGCAATAATTGGAACGCGTAGATAGCACCTAATTAGGGTGCCGTTGCGACTGACAACTTTAGCGCCACTAGCGCGGGTGGTCAACAAGAAAAAAAAAAAGGAACAGCATCGAGGCTAAGACGGACACACCCAGCAACATGCAACACACAAGCGCTGTGGCAGCTGCCTAGGCCAATGCCACGTTTGCCACTTCGATTAGGTATCCTGAAGATTGCCCAACTGCCTGGCCAACTCTAACAAGACGGAGTTTGTTTTTGTTTTCGGGTGTCGCCGACGATTCGTTGCGTTTCATTTGTGGTCCAAGACCAAGCTGAGATAATTACATGTTAATTCGTGCCCCCTTCGAACAAAATTCCTCTCTGTCTCTCTCTCCTCTTGCTTGATTCTTTAATCCGAAGACAGCGCAATCAAGTCCAATTTGAGCGGCGTCTCTCTGAGGTGGCGACTTTGCCGCCGGCGTCCTTTCTTTGTTCTGTTCTTATTTCATTCGTTCGTCGTTCGTTGGTTGTATCGAACCGCTGCGGATCGATAATTAAGCAGTTGCCAACAATGTGTGCGGCACACATTTAATTGAGGCTAAGGACACCTTCAACAAACCGACGACTAACCGACTAAATGCCTGCCACGCGGAATGTCTGTGTCATGTGGTCAGACACAAAGTAAAAAAAAAAATAAAAATAAAAACAGGTAAATCACATAGAGAGCAACTCAACTGGCAGGCCTATTAATAACTTTAATTAAAATTGTGACTTTGGTAGCCGCCATCTCCATCATCATCATTGGCTTGCACATTTGGAACTGGAACTGGAACTCTTTGAGAGTGTGGGAACCAAATTATTCAAATCTTTTTGCCCAACCGAGGAGCCATAATTCTCCTCCAGCGCGCTCTCTCATATGCATATTTATTGCATTTTTCGACGCGGCAACGCCCCCAAAATTCACAATGGAATTTCAATTCCATTCTCTGACTTTGACTTGCTTGCGACGTGGACTTCAGAAAATCGCGTTCAAGGAGCAACGCTCAGGGATTTGGATTCTGTATTGGACCAGTCCTCAGTCGCCAGTCTCCAGTCTCCCAATCTACAAATGCATTCATTCGTATTTTGCCGTCTTTTGTTTTGCTACGCTTTTTGTTTTGCAACCGATTTGCCATCTCGTTCAGTTGCCTTTAAACTTTGGTCGTCATCGTCGTCGGATTCGCAGGAATAATTAAAATTTATATGTGTTTCGTTGTTTGCATCTCGTTTTTCGGTTTTCAACTTCGTTCCTCGCCTCTTCTAATGTCAAGCAAGCTGCACTCCAGCTTCCATTTCGTTCAGCAACAGTGTTTCCAATCCCCTCCATTTCAATCGCAATCCCAATTCTGGTCCCGTCTGGCACTTTGGCAATTCCATTTCACTTTCGCACATAAACGGGGCATTATTTATCAAGCGCTGGCGCTGCCAATTTGCATGGCAACTGTTGCTACGTGCCCCATTGCCGTCCTTCGACTTCTTCGATCTTCTTCCTCATTTCTCAACTCTTTCTCTCTTGTCAATGTGAAAATTGCAAGCTTATTGCCCGTTTTCATTTTCAGTTCTTTTGTTGCACCTATTGTGTGTGCGTCATAGGCGTGGCAAGTCAACAACACAAAGAGCAGCGACACATCAACACGTTTCCCCATCCAACTCGAGCTCTTCAGCTTCAGCTCTTCTCAGTCTCAGCTGGCGCGACATCCTTGGCGAGTTTGCGTGTCGCATTTGAAATGAGCTGCCAAATGAATATTTGCGAAATTGCAGTGATATATCATCGATGGATTGACCAGGCCATGCCCAGAACGTGCCCAGTTATCCCACCTCGCTTCTCCTCTGCCTCCTCCTCCTCCTTCTTTATTTCCGCTGACTAGCAAAAAAAAAAAAGCAACTGTGGGAATTACGCAAAATTTCTGGCGGATTGTCATGTTTCTGATGGTTTTTTGGCAAAAATGATTGATTACTTTGTTCCTGTTTCAGTTCCTGCCCGACTGCATGAATTCTATCCCGCCATGGAAAGTGCCAAATCGGAAATTCACAAGTTCCTCATGTGCTAAAGCACCAAGGCACAAACTTCAAATGCGAGGCGATACTTTTCAATCGAGACAGAGAATTGCAAATTTTGCGATAATTCATTCACATGACAACGAAATTGCGTTAATGTAATCGACTGGTGATTGATTATCAATTTACATGTGTTAGGAATGAACTAGATTGGTTCTGCTTTAAAGGTGTATTTTTGTATTGTTTTGGTTGAGTTTTCAATAAAGGAATCTTAGAAAATAAAAGGAAACCATGTAGAAATTTAATGTTTTGCCGTTTCAATGACGTTTAAGGTTAATGTTAAGTTTGTAATCTCAGAGTTCATCGTAGTTGGCGCAGATCAGTAAGCAAATTCCATCTCAATTCGATATTCAAGACAATTATACAATAGTTGGATAATTTATTTATCTAAAATGCCAAACAATCAAGAAATTGAGTTGACGGAACTGCAAAAAGTGGAAACACCTCGGACCCGAAATGAAGATATTCAAGCAGCGACTGATGCAGACATTGATGGTGAAGTATCAATATATACACGACCACGCCCACGCCCAAGTGTTCGCGCCTCCCGCCGCAATCCATGGAATCTATTAAACGGTCGTTTTATGTTAGTTCTGAAGTGGATCTTCTGTCTATGCGTAATCCTTTTGCTCATTTACTTGATGCCGCGGACTTATAAAAACAACGTCGACAATCAACTAAGAACACCAACGGTTATTATATGGAATGAGGGATTGGAGGATTATAAATGTCCCTGCATAATAACGGGAGTACGTAATTATGCCAGTTTAATAATAGATGCTGTCATCGTTAATGCTGATCGACCCTACTCTTTGTTGGGTTTGGAGAAGATTTCGCATGCAGAAAACTTTCTACTTGTGTTTGCAGCAAAGAATCCATTGATTATTGCACAGAATCCACTAACGCAGTATAGTCCATATTACTTCAACTTTACCATGAGCTATCGTTTGGACTCGGATATAAGATTAGCCGAATACTATTTCTCATCGCTGACTCTTCAACCAGTCATCAAATTTGATCAGCCGGACAGGAATTTTATGATGAATACGGAAATGAAATCTACGCTTCGTCATCGCCTGGAGGGAAAAGAATTCCTTGCAGGCTATATATCGTTCAATGATACTTATACTACCAGATCACAGATTGTTTACTTGGAGAATCTGCAGCAGCACATGAATCTTACCGACATTCAAAACTGCGCAATAGTCAATGAGTAACTATAAGAATCTTAATGCTTTGCAAACATATCATTATAAAAACTATTTAAATTTTCCCTTAGCTGCTCGTCCTACAAATTTATGCTGATCTTTGAGCCTACTTCCTGCCCGGACTTTGTAAATTCATATATATATAAGGCCATGCTGAACTTTGTGGTGCCCGTAGTCATTAGTCCAGGAAATATTAGCCAACTCGTTCCTCCCGGATCTTACATAGATGGCGCCGATTTTGTGTCACCCGAAAGATTAGCACAATTTTTAATCAAAGTTGGCGCAGAACCGCATTTATATGCACAATATTTCTGGTGGCATTCAAAGTATCAGCTCAACCAAATAAGACAACCCTATTGTTCTATCTGTGCTGAACTGAAGAAGCCGAAGAGGCAGCGTCAGCCCGAAGAGTTCTCCAAGTGGTGGACACAATACAAGTGTCAAGTTAATAACTATTATTTCTAAGTAACTAAATAGTCTTTGATACATTTTATTACTGCTTTTAATAAGTTTGTAGCTTGTACTTCAACATAATAAATATATAATTAAGAAACTATTCGAATTTATTTTGAATTTGTCGAAAAGAAGGAAGAAATAATGAAGGCCTAAAATTAATATAAAAAACAAATTAGCCTGTCTATACTATATCATATATTTATTAAAATAACTAAAGCCTAAGTTGGCCCAGCTCTGTCTTTAACATAAATTCATGTTCACAAAACTGTTAGCTTTCAAAAATCAAATATTAAACGATTGTTAATCGATTTGAGATGCCAGCAGACAAAATTCTTAGCGATAAACTTGATGCCCAGTTGGACAACGAATCAGCCAAGGAAACATTGCTTCAACGGCATCATTCCTTTCATCTGCTGCCCAATGATGAAGTATTGAATCCATCGAAGCCAACACCAACTCATTCCCGTCCCCGTTCAATGAATCCTTATCACTACGTTGGCGGTCATCTCAACAGAATCATTATAAGATGTATTCTAATCTTATGCATAATCAGTTTGATTTTGCATTTGCTGCCACATCATCGTCTAAGCACCGCAATTAGTCACAAATCCAACGGATTAGCTATATTAATTTGGAATGAATCCGAAGATGCTCCCGATTGGACGCCACTGCAATGCGGTTGCCTGGTGACCGCCAATCGTAATTATTACAAAGGAAACATTGATGCTGTTGTTGTCAACGTGGATCGTCCTTACTCTCTACGTCAGCTGAAGGATATCAAGCACACACCCAACTATCTGATGGTGTTGGCAAGCACATCTCCCTTGAGTCTGGCACAAAATCCACTTTATGGTCATGCCAACTCTCCGTTTAACTTTACAATGAGCTACCGCCTAGATTCGGATTTAGTTTGGTCATCGCATTTTTTCTCCAAGCCAGGCGAACTCAATACCCGAGTGCTGCAATTTGATGTGCCAAATGAGAACTTTATGGAAGCTTGGACAGTGCAGCAGCAATATGATTTCCGCATCAAACTGAAGAGAAAACACTTGCTAGCTGTCTACATGATGTACGCAGTGAATGATTATTCGCTGCCCGAAAGTCTTTATCTGCAGGAACTGCGCAACCACATCGAACTCGATGCGTTTATGGGCTGCAATCAGTATCAAGAGTAAGTCGAGGAATCCTTTTGAAAACACCTTAAGAAATACTTTTACTATACACTCTCCCCTTAGCTGCTCTCACTACAAGTTCATGCTGATCTTCGATCCCAGCGTATGTCCGGACTTTGTGCACCCTCAGTTCTACATGGCGCTGGATTACTTTGTGGTGCCCGTGCTCATTGGTGGCAGCAATCTAACACAACTTGCTCCACCCGGCTCCTACATAAGCAGCCAACAATTCAGTTCACCCAAAGACTTGGCTCAGCATCTGAAGCAAGTGGCTGAAGAACCAATGTTGTACGAACAATTCTTCTGGTGGCATTCCAAGTATCGGCTGCAGCAGATCAAGCAACCTTACTGCGAACTGTGTCATCGACTACAACAGCAGCCACGACCACATCGCAATCCTGACGCGTTCCTCCAGTGGTGGACTCAATACCAATGTTCGAATAGCACCAATCGCTTGGGTTGGTCGGCCTGATGATCTGTTAGCGAGTCCCAATCATAATTATCGCTCGCCAAATTGGCCGAGTTAAATATTTTTATTCCACGGAATTTCGGCGGCACTCCATTGACCTCGCCGACGCGACGCGACGGTTTTAAAGCCAATAATTATACTCTTTCGGGTTTGCCCTTTAAAAACTTTAACTTTGTCATAAAGCCTGGTTTGCCTTTGTCTAAATTTAACGATTTTTGTTTTGGATTTTTGGTACTATTAAAAGTCTTGAGGATTTTGATCAAATTTCGGATTTGAAAAGAATTTTGTTGGAAAGGGATTTTAAACTGTTGTTGGGTACAAGCTTAAATATTTTGATAGAAGTTTTCTTAAAGTATTTCTTAAACTATTTCATTGTTAGTGATTCCAATAAATCGTAAATTTATTAAATTTAAACAATCTGTAATTAAAATTGCATGCAAAGATTCAAAATTATCTACATATTCTTCGATTTTTCTTGTGGATTTTCAATACAACTAAAAATTTGGGAATTCGCCATACTTAGAATTTGAATAGGATTTATGTTTAAGGAGATTTACTAATGTGGAAGTTTAAACAATTTGATGGCAGTTTTCTACAAGTATTTCTGAAAGTATTTCCTCAGAAGTTTCATTCCTTATACAATTTTTAATAAAATACGCCTGCAGGGTATCTACAAGTCCATCTCCCCCTAAATCCTACCATGCTTAATTGTGTTTATATATATTTTTCGCAACTGGTTCTTGGAATGCTTGGGATGCCAACTCGTGCTGGACGGCTGCCGTATTGTTGTGTGCAAAACTTGGCTTAGGGAGAGAGAGCACCGCATTTTGGGGTGACCATTTAGAGAGGCAATGCTCTTTGGGGTCCATTGTGACTCAAGGGTTTGACAAAGTCTCGCTGTCGTTGCTGCTGCTGTTGCCTGGGAAATAAAGCGCAGGGACGCGTCAACACTGAAGAATAGATAAAGCAAACAGAGAGATTGGACCAGGCCAACCAAGGGGGAACTCTAAGCTGAGAACTGTGAACTTGAGAGACCAACGAGTGGGCGACACGATGTGAACGACGTCGACGACGACGACGACGACGGTAAGGTGCCAAGACTAACCAAGACGATGCAGACAATGCACGAAAAAACAAACAGAATTGTCATGGGAAATATTTCACGGCATTGCGTACCGCTTCTCCACCTTCTTCTCCACCTTGGCTGCTGTCCATGGCTCCATCGTCGTCTGTTGCTGGCACATTTCAAAACGGTATCACATACACAAAACACTTTTCTTCTTGCCACACACAATATTTATAAGTTAAATGCTTCACTAAACAATAAGCCAAGAGTGAACTGGCCGGGTCGGGCGAGTGGCCGGCGCAAGGGCAACAACAACAGCAACAACAACAAGAACAAAAACAAGACCGGACTGAGAGAATCCCTCAGTCCACTTGCAGGCAAAGCAAAGCCAAAGCCAAGTCAAGTCAAGGCGATAATGAAACTGACGGGCGTCAAGCACATCGAACCAGAGACTCCCAGCCTTCTTTTTGGGTTGACAGGTTGTGTTCTTATTCTTGTTCTTGTTGTAGTTGTAGTTCTTTGGTTCTCAGTTCTCGGTTTCTTGGGAAGGTTCTCATCACGGCATCTGCCTCCGCAATGGTTTCTCTGTTTGCCCATTCTGTTATCAACTATTACAATATTTTTGTTTAATTGACAAACAGGTTTATCATTTGACGCTCCAACTGTTTTCCCACAGTCATTTTCGGTCAGGTTAACTATTAAATTGACACCAGACTCTCTTTCCATGCAATGCCAATCTGAATAGGGAAACTTTGGCACAAATTTGGCAGTTGGATAAGTTGACAATACACATTTAAAACTGATAAGCTTTGAGAATGCTCAATTTGCTTTAATTCAAATTTAAAATATTTAAACTGTTACCAAAACGGGATCTTAGATTGATTGCTTTGGCCACAGTCTCATTTTGGGCAATTAAATTCAAAACTTAACTACTTGATCACGACTTGGTGACTCCAGAAATCTTTAGCCAAGCTCCTACCTATTTAATGTCTTCATTCAAACGCTTTAGACAGATTTCATAAACTCGGCAAGTAGAAAATGCTTTAGGGAGATTAAAGAGCTTCTGCTGCTTTGCTGTTTCAGCTTCTGATGCTTCTGTTGTCTGCAGTCTGTAGTCTCTAGTCTGTTTGTGTTTGTTTTGGGCTCTTCCCAGAGCAGCTTCCAACTACTTTGTGGCAGCATTGCGGCGCACCCGATTTCTCACCTGGAGGCACCGCATCATTGAGCCTGACCAAAGAGAGACGGCGACGACGATGGCGACGGCGACGTCTGCCGCGATTGCCGCGTTCGACTCGTTTTAATTTGTTTGTTTACATTTTCCAGGCAAGAGGAAGAGCACGAGCAAGAGTAAGAACGAGCGCTGCATGGCTTTTCCCAGCATGTCTCTCGGGGGCACATTTTGTTATTTGGTGGGCAAAATGTTGGAAATGTTTGGAAATAGAAGTGGAAAGGGACGGGGGGGAAAACTTGTGTATGTGTTGTACCGCTTGTGTTTTGGTGTTAACAACTCGACACTTCATTAATTGAAGTTGAAAAAGTGCAGCTATAAAAAGACTATTAAGTTTCACAGAGCAGCCCACAATGCCCCAACAATAATCAAAGCGAAATCTCTAGGGCATTCTAGAGGCTGAAGTTTTCGTGGCAAGTGGCAAGTGGCAAACTGGATGAGCGGCACTTGCAATCAACTGGCAGCACAGCAGCATCCAGCATCGATCGCATTAGACGCAAATTTGATTGCCTTCTCAAAAGTTCAATGGTTCATCAATTGACTGCTAGAGAGCTTTTTCATATTTTCTATTTTCTTTTTTATTTTTGTGTGTATGTTTACTCGACACGACTCCACACATACTAGCACATAAGTGTGGCATCAATGAAGCCACTTTGATTCCTGATGCGCGAACATCACAATTAAAGATTTGCCAAGTGAGATGAAAATATTTCATAACTTCGAATATGATTATTAAGTGAAGAGATTAGCTAAAAGGGAATCAATAACAATTGCATCAATAGGAAAACAACTCTTCAACTATTTCTACACTATTTTTCTTTTCGAAATGTATTCGATCTCACTCACATATAAATATTGCAAGACTCGAACGTCGCGAATGCATTGTGTTGGTCATAAAAATAAATCTATATGCAAATGTGCAGTCACAGAACGAACAACAGCAAAGTTCGCGGACTAGAGATACGAGCGTTGACTGCACCTAAAAAACAACAACCTCTGGAGGCTGTGTGCACTGTGTAGCTGCCAAAAATAGTCTAGGTGACAGTCAAGGACTTGGGGCAGGAGTGCAATTGTTGAGGCCATTACCATTACCTTTACATTGGCGCAGAGGCGTCTCCGACGCTTACAAAATGTGACAAGTTGCGGAATTATTTTTCGCAGAAGATGTTCTTTACCTCGCCAGTGTCTGGCTGCGTGCAGATGAGCCGAGATTGATAAGCAGGCGACGACGACGATGAGGACTACGAACTGCCTTCAGGCTTTAACCCGTGCCATACTCGCAATGTTCCAATCCCACCAAATCCAGTCTCGCGTTTGAGATGCAACTGCGCAGATAATGCGAGCGATTTATGTGGAAGCTTTTACAAAAACAGAGGGGGAGAAGAGCAAAGAAGAAGTCAGGCAGCAGTTGTTGACAACAGTAGCTGAGGCAGCAATTTAACAGCGATTACAACTGGCAATGGCATTTAAGTGGCCATTGTCAGGTTCGCGATCTGCGACTCCCAGCGACACCCCGATAAGCTGCCGCCTGGCTCCAATTCGCATGTGGGCGATCTCCAGGCAAAGCATCGCCTCCTGCTGTGCTACTCGCATTGAGGTGGCAACTGCGATTCGAATAGTTGAAGGTGTGATCTCAGAGGCAGCTAAAAGTGGCGCTTAACATATAATTAATGATGGTTAGGTTGATACTCTGCATTGTATAGTACTCTATAAAGCATGATACTCTACAAAGAATTGAACTAGAATGTTCAACAATATTACCTCATTTAAAGAAAGCAAAAGGTAAACAGCTCCCTAAGGGGTGCGGTATTATTCGCAATATGTACCAAGTTAATATACTAAAAAATACTGAAATATACTGAAGGTTATATTTGGTATATCGATATAAGATTACAAAACAAGAAAGCTACAGTCGAGTGTGCTCAACTATTCGGTATTATTCTTAAAATATACCAAATTAATGTATTACAAACTACTGAAATATACTAAAGGTTATATTTGGTATATCGATATAAGATTACAAAACAAGAAAGCTACAGTCGAGTGTGCTATTCGGTATTATTCTCAAAATATACCAAATTAATGTATTACAAACTACTGAAATATACCGAAGACTATATTTGGTATGTCTATATATGATTACAAACCAAGTAAGAAAGTTACAGTCGAGTGTGCTCGATTATTCGGTATTATTCTCAACATATACCAAATTAATATACTCAAGAAATACAAAGATAAACCGAAGGCTATATTTAGTATATAGATAACTAAATATTCCATACAGTACAAAATATGCCAGATTGTCAAATAAAACAACTAAAACCCGACCGCAGCATCTGCTGTTTTTCATACAGAATTATTTCTTTAACAAAAATTCCCAATTTTCCCCCTGAATTACAATTAAATTCAATCAAACAGTAAAAGCTTTCAATGTAGTCGAAACTAGTTCAAACCACACTCAAAAGCCGCAACAAAATCAGCTTAAGAATTGTTAGTTACAGACTACTTTAAAGCAAGACTTTATTTGAGTGCAAAACTAATCAAATGCTTGAAAGACAAATAGCAAAAGTAGTTTTCTAGCGTTTGCAAGGCTCGGAGGGCGCCTTAGGTGGAAACACAGTCTTTGACAAGTACGTATTTGGATTACGTTGAGCGGCAACATCATCCGCCCACAACTTGTTCAGATACTTTTCCAACTTGTCTACAATATCCAAGCTATCGGCATCGGAGCAAGTGGTAAACGAGGAACTAGTTTCATCCACAATTGAACTTGAGATGGGATCCGAATGGCAAACATTTGAGGATTCATTGGCGCTGTCATGTACACAATCGATGGGACAATGATGATTCTCCCAATCAACCGAAGGCTCCTCGGCGTCCTCATAGCTTGTATCGCCACCATCTTCAGTGGCCAGATTCTTCGATGACTTCTGCGGCTGCTTATCCTCCAAGCGATACCACTTGACCTTGTACGAATCCTGACCACACTCGCCATACAACTCGCCCGTTAGCTCATCGATGTTGCACTCACAGATGAGAAGCGGTGAATTGCAGTTGTGGCAACGTGGCAGCTTCAGTTCATGGTTGACAATGGGGCGTGGTCGCTTCACCCTCACACCAGGCATTGCCTTGGGCACCTGAAGGCCACAGAGAATGCATTCCTTGGGCAGATCAGCACAATCCGCTAGCTTGAACTTTTCGCGAACCTTTTCTCCTGGCTTCGGATGTCCGGGTATCTCCTTCTTCGAGCAATTGCGGCACGCACATGTTGGCATCATCAGCGGATTCGAACGGGCGCTCATGCGGTCATATAGACCACGGTAGACCAGACTGATTTGCTTCTCATAGGATTTGTGGGCCCAAAAGAACGCCGTCTTGTAGTTGTCAAAGATCTTGGCCGTCTTGTAGGCGGCATGCAACCAGGCGGACTTCTGCTTGTGTATCACCATGGCATCCACAATTGGATTGCTGATCGTCCTATCCGGTTTGCCGTGAAAGAAAGCCTTGAAGGCACGCTTAATGATCGCATAGGTGAGCATCGCCTCCACACTTTCCATTTCGCACTTGATGCGCAACGCTTGCAACATGTCATCCCGATGCAGATGCGTATTCTGAGGCGCCGTCGGCGGACAACGCGTCCGAATCTTTTCGTGGTAGACAAAGGCACGCTTGATGATCGATTTGGCATTGCAGGATTTGTTGGTATTGATGCCACAGATGACCATTATCTGTGCCAAACTCTTGGCAATATCCTCGATGTTCTCCTCAAAAATCTGATGCGGATCGAGCTTCTGTTTGCAATTGCAACAGCAACGCTCCGCTTTAGTGCTGGCAACTTTATGTCCATTGTCCATTTTCAAAAAAAAAATATGCGCAAAATGTGTTTACGTGATTTTCACATTCAATTTTGTGTCAACAATTTTGTTATAAAACAAAAGGCAACTACTTTATACGAGTACGAGGAGTGAAAACTACATCAATTAAAAGTATTTAATGCCAGTATTTATCGCATCTGTTCCACTGTGGCTCTTGGGCTGGGCTAGTTGGAGACCACCACGCGGCACCACGGGCAGACCAGAGAACAATCGGCTCGAGCATGGCCTGCAATTATGCTAAATAGATAGCTTTGATAGCTTCATTGGGCAGAGCCATCGGTATAAATAAGAACAAGACAAGCCAAATGGCTCTGTTTGGGATTCTGGGACTGTTGTGTCAGACTAAATTGTTCAAATAAATTAAGTTGTAGCTTTCAAAAAGCAAGAAAACAAAAAATACCCGCGCCGTGACAGACACCAAAGATGCCAGCCAGCCAGCCACAAATGGGTGTGGGGATTGGGGCAAGCAAACAAGTTGTCCGGACATACAGAGAAATGTATGTATATACATATATATAGAGATAGCTAGAGATAGATAGATATGTGGATGGATGGATAGATCGGGGCCGTTGCCTCACAGAGGCCGCCGTCGCATTGTCATTTGATAAATTATGATATTTGATCAATTGTTGAACAGTCGGGAACTCGGATGGAGACCTCAACGTCGAAGTCGACGTCTGCTGCCTAATGAAATGGCTTTCTACGTGTGCTATGAGCCCCTTCCCCTCCTTCCCCTACTCCCCCATGCTTGTGAAAGACCCGCATCAAGTTGCCGATTGAACTTTTCTTGTATTTACATTGTAATGGCATCTGGCGAGCAAACACATCTCCAAACAGAACACAGCACAGCTCAGCACTGCCAAGGCGAACCCATTCCAAGCAGCCCCATTCATCTGCATAGCATTGAGCACATAATAGAATTGAGACTCGACGTCGACGACGACGACGACGACGAAGATGCCTCTTTATTGTGGCTAATAGGCTCTTGTGGCTTTGTTGTTGTGCCGCCGCCGATTGCACACACACACACACACACATACAAAGCATAGCAAGGCAGTTGCATCGTTGTGGACAGCATCGCTTAGGTGCTGCTGCCGCCGCCTTCCCATTGGCATTTCAATATGTGTTTGTGGATGTGGATTAATGAATGGATGACACGCTGGACATGCTTGGTAACGTGTTGCCTTGCTTTGGCTTTGGCTTGGCTTGGCTTTGCCTGTTTACCATTCATATCCATTCATTGTCGGCGCAGTCAACAGGCCTCTAATTATGTGTAAAGGTGTTGTGTGTGTATGTGACTGCTCCACGAACTCTCTACCTCACTCCCTCCCTCACTCACTCCCTACCTGTCTTTTTTTGTACAAGGGTTAATTAGTGTTGTGTTCAGGATTCAATGTCGGCTTATATTGATGTTCATCAATCGATGTTGCTCTCATGTTGCCACAGCTACTGTGTCAGCTACTGATTTCAACATTTTTCTTTGATTACAGGCTTCACTTATGACAAATTGTTTTGTTTACAACGCTCTCTTTTACTCTTTCTACCTACATCCAATATATATGATATAATTATTAATGTGTAGCCAAGAGTTTGCGATAGAGCAGAGAAAGCAATTCAAGTGTCAATAATTAAATTGACACAGGGCAACTTGTGTGTTCACTTTCATTTGATATCTGTCGAATTCAGCTGCTGTCGTTCTTTTTTTGAGCAAAGTTCAAAGACCCAAATCCACCAACGACGACAGCTGATGCTGAGATGCTGCCACTGCTGTTGTTGTTGTTGTTGTTTTTGTTGTTGCTCCTGTCCTGCGAAGGACCATTTGCACTTTTATTGCCCTCAAAATCGATGCGAGAACGCCTTGAAATGTATAAACAATATGTATAGAAAATGAAAGGAGAAGAACGCGCCAAGTCATCATAAAATGCCAATGTAATGAAATAAATTTAACACAACATTTGTTCTCTCGCGCTGAATGGACAGCTCTGTAGCTTCTTCCCTTTACCCCGCCCCTGGCAATCTGTCTCTCTTTCGTGTCTGTCACAACAACGTGAGTGGATGAATGAAGCTGCGAGTTGGTGTTGGTGTTGGTGTTGGTAGAAAAGCAACACAAACCCATAACAATCAAAAGGGGGCACAAATATTTTCAATAATAAATCTATTTGATGGTCTTCTGCCAGCGGCACATTTATCAGGGCGCATCCCAATTTTATGAGGCGGCAAACGCCTCATGGGACATGAAAACCACTTCGGAAGGATGCGTTGACAGCAGGCCAAGTCGTTAAAAATCACAAAATGACGCTCTACACATGATTAATTGTTCAGGCCCGAATGCCAAGAGGGCTTTTTCCAATATGCTCTGCTGTCTGCTCAAATAACTCCCCAAAAATAAATAAACTAACGAGAGGAGGGAGGGAGAAACAAGTGAAAGTCAGCTGTTGTCACAAACACTTGTCACTTGCCCCAAGCCAGACATATAACTCCAACATTTTATGCATCTTGTTTCATTCTCTTTTCTGTTTTTTTGTAGTCGAGCGTGGACATGTCGGTCATTTAGTTTGTAATTAATTTCTGTTCACTTTTTGGTGGCCTCTCTGCATCTGTTGCACTTGAACGCACCTACCAAAGAGAGGCTGTCACTTGGGGTCAGAGATCTTATGACACCCTCACTTTATCACACATCGCCGTATGCGACACCATCTGTCTGTCGATGTTCTGGTCACTTGTGGTCACTTGCTGCCGCCACAAAAACTAATTGTCCACTTTGTGATCCGTGTCGCTTGATATAAATATCGCATTTAATTGATCTGTCCAAGTGTCGCACGCTTGACCTAAACACTAAAACTGACCTCATCCAACTGAATGAATTACAAAACAAACTCGTAATTTGCAATCCTAATGATCCGCAAAGGTAGACTTAATGAAGCAAAGCATTAGAAAGGGATCCCCATTCCTGAAGGGATTCGATCTTCAAAACACATACAATATTTAGGAAAATGCGTAGAAAATAATAATAAAATAATAATAATAAAAGATAACATTAAGAATTAGAAAAACTTAAACAGAAAATTTACTACGAATTTAGCCAACAAATAAGCAATTATATAGACGATTAACATTTATTCTTTTCCGTCTTAATGATCCTTTAAGTAAACTAAATTATCAAGCTTACAAGCTACAATAAATGGAAAATTGTTCAAAAATGTAATATAACATCATCATTTGACATTCAAAAATATTAAAATCAACTGCTGAAGATAATTAGAGATTCCCCCAAAAATATCATTAGAAATATGTATATCGAAATACCTGAAATCAAATAAAAAACAGACAGAAATGAAAATAAAATACACAGAGAATTTCCTAAAGAATTGAAAAATAAATAAATTCTAGACATAAAAAAAGTATAAAAATGTATTATTTCAGTTTAGTTCTTCACTTTCCAAAATTTCCAAACAATAAGTAAAGAAACGTCACACAATTTTGCGACAAGAAAAATATTTTTTTATATTTATAATTTGTAAAGATACATTTAACAACAACGACTACAAAGTATTGCTCCAAACAATTGTCTTGCGGCATTTGAATAAAGTAAATTATATCCACACTTAAAGAACAACGTCTCCCTCATTCAATTTGGAAACTAAGCATCTGTAAATAAATCAACACTCGACAAACGTTAAGAGAAACCCCTTTGTAATTGCTTAATTAAATTGCCACTAAAGTTATAATTTGAGCAGAGCCAGCAGCTAGACAGACTGAAAGGGAAATTGAAAGGAATGCAGGGATTTGGAAGAAAGATAATGCATCTGCTGTTGGGACCGAACACTAAATCAGATTTGCTGACAGGGCTTGACTAATTTTAACCCGGCCTCAATTCCGGCTGCACTTGAGCAACGTTTGTGCAGCTTGCCACGGTGCATATCTGCTCCTTATATCCTTTCAAGTGGATGCTGCGCGTGCGTCCCAAGTGGACGCGTGCTAATGGGGAGCAAAGGTGCAGCAGAAAGGCAATCTCCATGTCAGGGATCAGCGCAACGGATTTGGAAAAACGAAAAACGAAAAAAGGAAAACTCGCGTGTTAATTTATGCCTTGCATGCGTGTCCTTCTGCGCAGTCTCAGCTGCAGCTTGTCTGCCAAAGGACACGACATATGCACACGGCGACATGCCGACACATGACTTTGTTGACACACACACACACACACACACTCGCGGGGTCGAGCTGCTGTTGCTTTTAAGAAGTCCTTAGCTGCATCTAAGTGGTATTTATTGGTTTGCCAAGCGGCGGCGACAGTCACGGCTGCCGGAATGCATCCTGCCGCTGTGCTCAAGGATTGAATTACGCGATGGCGACACATTTGTAAACAGGCGAGTGATTTACTCGACTCAACTACCGTTGTAGTAGGAGACATCCACACACGGCGCGCCTTATTTGCAGTGACATTAGGCACAGCAACAATAACAACTATAACAGCAGTAATAACAACAGGGGCAAACAGATTGTGTCCTTGCCACACGGTTTGCTTTATTTGTTCGCCTGTCAGTTCGAACATCACTCAGTCAGTCAGTCAGTCAGACAGACAGCACGCGGTGTGCAAAGGATCAGCCACTAACTGATTGACAATCTACAAATTTGTGCATTTATCAATGAAAGTTGCCGCTTGTCAAGCAACAACACCGCGACGTCAGGCCAAAAAGGATCTATTCTACATAGTGCAACTTGATGGATCGAGCGATTCATGTTTTTACACGCAACTACGCACCTCGAACATGCCTGTCACAGGGTGTTTAGACATGTTCAAGATTAATGATTAGCCAGTAATTCAATTCAATTACTTTAGTTTAAAATAGTGCTAAGTTGAAAATAATATGAGAAAACAGACATTCTTCAAAGCATAGATTATTAATTAACTTTTAATAAATACTTAAAGGCAAAATAGAATTTCAAATACCCACATTGCAATGCAGCCCTGGAATACGCCACAATTATTTCATTCAAAGCACACATATTGCAATGTAGCCCTGGAATGCGCCAAAATAATCTACATATTTCAAAGCACATATGTACCTTGTGATGTAGCCCTGGAATGCGCCAAAAATATTCTTTCTAGAAGCGAGCAACGACTTTCAACAGGTGTGTTGCAGAAAGATGTATAAATAAATATACATACATATAAATATTTTGTATATTATTTTACACGCACCCACATGCGTGAGCATGCAAACTCACTAACATATCACTACACAATAAAAAAAAACAAGAGCACCGAAAAAAAAATACACTTGCGAAACGGAGACTCCGCTGGCCGCCCGTTGAGCCAACAGCAATAATAAGCAACGTGCGGGTCCGCGGCGATTGACAAACACTACAAAAACACTATTTACACAATTGAAGCGTAGCGCCAACAGCTTGAATAGATTTTTTTTAACACTTTGGAGATTTTGCACAACTCTTGAAACTTTAATGCACAACTTTAATCTTACCCAACGAAATTTGCAAACCGTTTTCAACGCGTCGCTACAATCGATTTTTATTTGCATATTTCTCACAATTTGTGCTCATCGAACAATCGATAATCCATTTTTGGCAGTTATAATTTGGCACGGCAAGTTATCGATAGTTGCCAATTGCTCAGCTTAATGCGAGTAGATTGCCAACAATCACAGGAATTTGCAGTTCGATTGCTTAATAAATTTATTTTGATTGAGCTGGAAGTAGTAAATGCTTATCATTTTTTGCAAACAATGCTATTTTTATTGCCTTTTAAGCTATTTGCTGGGGAGTCAGCAGCAAAATAACTCGCCATTGTTGGGGATTGTCAACTTGCCAAAAAAAAATAGTAGTTGGCAACGCCGCACGCGTTTTGCACGCGTTATAAAACGGCAGCAAATGAAATTTCCCTGCATTTTTTAAGCCAAAAAATAACCGAGAGCAATAAATTGTTGTTAATAACAGTTGCAACCTCCCCCACGTTGGCTGCAGGCAACTGGCAATAAATATGCTCAAATGAGTTGACAGTTGGCAGAGCCAAAAAAATAAATAAAGAGGAGAACGGCGGAGAAGAAACAGAGGAAACCCTTCTTAAAGGGAAAACGAAATGTGAACTCCCAAATAGTTGCAGTTGCGCATTGTGTGTAATACAATTTGTGGCCAGAAATTTGATATGAATCAAGTGCCACGTGTCGTTGCAAAATTTCGGTACATTTCGACTGTGTGGAGAAGGGGTAAGGCAACCCTATAGAGTTGCCCCTTCTGCAGGACGACAGATGCGCGTGTGTCAGAAAATGCTGTTACACTTTTGGCTTGAAACTCGGCCAAGAAACTAATCGAGGCGAAGCGAGCAACGTTTATCGCACAAAACGATCGAAAGGGCAGCAGCAAGCCAAGAAGAATAAGAAGACGAAGGCGGAGGCGTGTGTCGGAGGCGGCAACGCATCTTGTTAAACCGCAACCGCAGCCTTGTTGTCGTTGTGTCGTTGTTGCTGCTGCTGCTGCTTTTGCTGCTGATTCGAATCGCATCGCATCAGCACATCTGTGCCGCTGGCAGTCAGCCAAGTGGCCAACTCTGTTCCCGTTGCCCCGAGAGAGGGCGTGAAATACAATTGTGGCAGGACTCGCTTGCGTCTAGCGGTCTTTAGCCCGTTACGCGAAATTGATGATGAGGGAGCGAGAGAGAGAGAGAAAGACAGAGATCTGGTCTGATCTGTAGATGGGCCAATTTAGATTGCAGATGTTGCCGTGGCTAACGACCTGCTGTCGTTGCTGCTCCCGCAGCTGTGCTGGAAATCTGAACCTCCTTGGAGCTGCTCCTCCATTCACAACCGCTGCATCCACATTTTTGTGGATGGGTCGCTGCTCTAGTTTTATGGCCCAGTTTATGACGTCAGGCGCAAGAGAAACACTTGAACGTCTTCGTAATGCGACACCCAAGCCGGACACTTGGCATGTGCCAAGGAAATGGACATGGACATCAATATGGGTTACCTAAAACCAAAAAACAGAAGTGCCACGACGGCGTCCACTTGAATTACTTCCCAAATTGACAAATGCCGAATATTGCTTGCACCTTGATCCTGCTGTTAATGGGGGTCGAGGGTCGACGAGCGGGTGTCAAAGGACGTGTTAGCTCGTGTGCTTCGTGCACATCCTTTGACAGCCTTTTTTGAGCGAGGTTCATTGCGAGTCAATTTGTCAGCACCCGGCGACGACGACGACGAGCATTCGAATTGAAATTGAAAATTTCGTTGAATGCAACATGGAAATTCGATACATTTTCGGTCGGAGGCAGCTGCCTCTGCTGCAATCTCCCTCCACCGTACAACATTTGATTGAATGCAGGGTGACGGCTTCTCTGCTTCTGCTGCTGCTTCTGCAACTGCATCCGCATATTATGCAACCTTTTCACAAAAAGCAGACGTTAGCTTTCAGCTGCAAATGGCTGCTGTGGAAATGGCATTGACAATCGTCATACAAAGGTCATAATGCCCCAGAATGCCGCAAGGGATGCCTTCGATATCCCATCATCAGTTTCTGTGTATTTGTGATTCGAATATAGTTTTGAAAATATTTCTGTAATACGCTTGACACAAGCAGCATCATGTCTGCATTGCAATTCGAATCCATTCAAGGTTTGAAAATTGAAAGCCCAAAAAGGATTAACAAACTGGTTATGACATCGGTAAGATTGAAAATTGAAAGTTCTGTGGGATTTATAAATGCAATCACAAATTGCAATATAGCGGACGGATGTGTCTAGAAATTTCCGAAATGTGTTTTTAAATATCTTTAATACAGAGAGTTTAAAAGTATTTTTTGATGAAATGTCAAATTTTAAATTTAGTCATCAACGAATTGTCAAATGTTTATAGTGAATAAAAATACTCTTCATATATGTGAAATGTTTTTCGAAATAAACAATAGTAAAAGTATACAAAACTATTTCATACCCAAAGTAATAAATTATTCTTATTTTAGAATATTGTCAAAATTACATTTCTCACCGATTTGTATTGTAATTTTTATTTTTAAATAAAAGTAAAAACATTTATAAATATAACAACTAAGTTAGTAAAACATCGAGATTTTAGAAATATAAGTATTGCATTTATTGTGTTTAGAAATTGTATAATATTGCAATAAGTGTAATTCCATGTGTATAATGTGTATTGGTATGAAAGTTCGATTTTGGATAATTTAATGCAGCTGAAAAAGATCGGTTACATCAAAGGGACTTGAAAGAAAAAATTTGTATAAAGATAATGAAAAACTATTGCCAAATTGCGAACAAACAATAGAATTGTAATTATTGCTTCTGATATTGAATTGCACAGTTTGTTAAACAGAACCGAACTTCGAGTGCTGTTTAATGGACTAGGTGGAAGTTGTTAGTTGTCTCAAATTATCATTCATTGTGTAACAATTAGAAATGTAACGAAATTTCCAAATATTAACGACGACTGCCAACTCTGAGGGAAATCTCCAGAGAGTTGCGATAGGAAAACAACGGTTGCCATTCATCCGAACGACTTGGCAACGGAGCTTGCTCAATGAATTTCATGGACTCCAACACATCGCGAATGTCCTGATCGAGCAATTGTGGCACAAACTGTTGCACGACACTCAGATACAATAGATCCTTGGGAGCAGCCGATGGATCGTCGGGAGTTATTTCTACAGCAAATCTGATCCCAGCACGATGTAAAATGGCCACACCTGAACGCACTTCCAGTGGCTTAATGTAGAACAACTCGGCCAACAATTTGGCCAGTTTTAGCAGCTTGTTGAAATCCGGTGAAGCAGCAGCTTGAAAAGCATTCGGATAGCAGGTCCTGATGCGTCTATAGACCAGCAGACAGGTGTGCATCACAGTCATGCCAAAGTTCGTCGGGTTCATGGACAGACTGCGCTCCATGGTGGCACGCATAATGTCCCCAAAAACGGGATGATACTGAAAAAAAAGAATTAAGGTTAGTTGCTATTTGTATGATAAGAATTTAAACCTACTGTAAATTTAACAATATGTAAAAAAAATAAGTTGAGTCCTAGATTTTTAATCTACATTCCCCGACTCACCTGTTCGTAGTATTGATAGACAACGCAGGCCCGCATCATGGGCATCACATTGTGGAAGACCAGCTTGAGGTAGCTGACCAGCACACGCCGCTTGCTCTGCAGCACATCAAACTGATGCGGTTCGAGCAACTTGGCAACAGATCCCTCAACAGTCCCATCAAAGACATAAAGCTCCAAGAAGGTTTCCAATTGTTCGTGGTCGGTGCGCTTGGATTTGTATTCCAAGGCCTGAATGGATCCATTGCTGCTCTTGCGCAAATGATCCGCAAATAACACAAACAGATCACAGAGATAAACAAAGGCCTGGAAAAGAAAGTTTAGATAGTATTAAAAGTATATATAGTATTAAAGTATGTATGTATACTATATACATATATAGTATTAAACAAAAATCTCAGCTAAACCTTTGTCACTTACCTAGACAAGCAAGTTTAAATAGTATCATATGTATAGTAATAAAGAATAATCTCTGCTAAACTTACATCACAGGCCACATCAGTAATTAATGATTCCGCTTTGATGATCGCAAAGTTGATACTGAAGAATTTCTTCAATCGATTGCTTAGCGTGTAGCACTCATCAGCAACATCCTTGTTCTGATTGGCCAAGTCCTGTACACGCTTCAGATCCCAAGAGAGCGCCACATAAACGATGGACAAATAGTGCGTTAATGCTTCAGTTGGTGGCGAAGCAACGCTGGAATTCGCAGACGCCTGCTGCAGAATGGCCAACAAATTGTCGCTTAGCTGCCACTTGTCCAGATCGAAGCAGGCATAGAATGCCGAAAGCAGACGCAGCGTCATCAGCAGACGTTTAGTAGAACTCTCCGATATATAAGCCAGCCAAGCGTTGGCTGCAATTTTGTAGTTGGTCACAACATTGTTGAGCAGCGTCTCGAGGAAATCACACGGCACCAGCTGCTGCTCGTTGAGACGCTCCAGCGTCTTGGCCCCCATCTGCAGCACCAGCAGCTGCTCCTGCTCGAACAGCAAGTCCTTGAACTGCTCCAGCATATCCGTCAACTGTGAATGCCCCAACGTCATATACTGCGGCAACTCGAACAGATTGCGCAGATCCTGACTGCAGTTGCGATACTTGTGCAGCAGTGTCGCTAAGTGCGGCAAGATGATAGTGCCTGCCTGATCCTTGGCATATGGATGCGGTTGACGCACCAATTCGCCAGTGTATCGACCCACGGGTATCTCGCCGGTCACCGCCTGCTTCACAGCATGTGTGAGTATATCGATGAGCACCGTGGACTGGCGAGCACTCAACGTCTCATCGTCCAGCAGCATGGACACCATGCTCTGCCAAGCCAACACCACGTTGATGTGACCATAGAAAGCATCAACGAGATAAGCAGTGTGATCGTGTTGTTGAAACTCCAGAAAGACCTCGATCAGCACCAGAATGCGTTCCTTGTCCGACGAGGCGTGTTTGTAGCGCAGTGCAACCAATTCGGCTGCCGCTTGTGCCACACCCCGATGGGAGGCAAAGATGAGCTGCTCGAGCACGTGTTGCATGGACATGTCCAGTATGTGTGGCACCACGCGATAGTAGGTGATCAGCAGTCGCACCGACATTTGAGCAAGCTCACTCTCGCTGCTCAGACAAAGTCCCAGCAGCGTGACACGATGGTTGATGCCCTGCTCCAGGCAAAAGGCTTTCAGCTTTGGATTGTGAAAGAGTTGGAGCAGCGCTTTGAGGCTTGCTTCACACACCTTGGGGCAGCTGTCCTTCAGCGCATCATAAATGTGTTGCAAGTGCTGCAAGTCCACAAAACAGTGCGGATACATTTGCAACCAGCTGCCGCACTCGGCAATGCACAGATGACGTATATCATCGACTACGTCGCTGGAGCGTGGCAAAAACACATTGGCGCACATTTGCAGCCAAATCTCCTTAAGCTGCGGCTGCTCCCAGGTCACCAGACTATTTAGTATGGTCATCATCTTGAGAGCTGAGCAATACAAGCAAATAAGAAAGCTAAAGTCGAGTGTGCTCGACTGTGAGATACTCGCTATCCATTTTGAATAGGAGCAATACAGTGCAGTATTGTTCTTGGAATATAAAAGTACTACATTTAAAATGTACCATAGAACGAAAAAAAAATAAAATCCTATTGCTGAAGGCTTCTTTTGCCATATGTTACAAACGTATTTCTTGAATAAATTATACATTTTTATCTAATCGCATCCAAATTTTCAGGAATTATTGTATGTACCAAAAATGTTTTTGCAGGGGCGGAAAAAAAACGTAACGAAATTCGAAGCAAACTTGATCTGTGTGCAAACATAACAAGTGCTGCCGAAAAAAATTAAACCTCTATCTCTTCTAGTCTGTGACATCTAGGTGTTAATACAAACGGACAGACTGACGGACGGACTTGGCTATATATTTTCGGCTGGAGATGCCTCCTTCTGCCTGTTACATTAATTTCTTGGATTTCTTCCCTATGAGTAGCGTGTATAAAAATAAATACTTCTTAAAAATAATCAAAACTTACCTATCAAAGTGCTGGTGTGGCGAAAGGGACGCACCTTCGAATCGGAGCAGACCATGAGAAAGCCGGCAAAAGACTTTAGAAAGCATTTATCGGAAATGATCGAAGTTGTCTGCAGCATGTTCAACAATTGCTGCACAAAATTGCAAATCTCCTCTACATAAGTATCCGCCGATTTCATAATCAAAGGATAAGCGAGGCTTTTCTAAAGATCAAATATTATAGATTAAGTATACGTAGATATGCTAGAAAGATATTTTTCTTTAACGTACATTGCCAAAGTGCGCTGTAGCCATAATCAGAATGTCCATATTATCAAACGGGAACTTTAGATTGCTGGGCAATAGGTATTGACTGCCGCTGGCTTCCAGGACAAACTGCAACAGCTGAATCAAAGCCGCCTTAGCATCTGAGCTATAAAGCTTAATCCAGCTCTCGCAAATGTGCTAAAGATAATCTCTTATAATTTGGAAAATTTCAAAATTTGCTTAAATTTCTCACCTTGGTCTTCAATTTCTTATTGCGCACACGCTTCAGCAAAGTATTATCACGTGGATTGTTGGGACTGCTGTAGGGGAAGTTTCTGGGTTGTGGAGAACACAACTCCATATCGTCTTCATCATCATCTAAAGCTTCTTCATTTTCCTTATTCTCATCGCAACTATTAAAATTTTAGTCACTACAAAATATATGTCATAAACTTTCAATTCGGTTACCTGGAACGTGAAAGCAATTCAGCCAACTCCATCTCTTCAACTCCATTCAATTCGACTTCTTTACTATTTGAGCTCATTTTATTAGATTTTCAAATTAACTATTTCTAAAAGAAAATGTTTGAAAACTCAGTCTCCTGTTTCTTTTTTTTTTTTTTTAAAGTTTAAAAGAAAAAGACTCGAGTCATTCTAAAGTCAGGGAAAATCCGACGTTGATCAACACTACGAAGGGTTGCATTTACAGCGCTGCCAATCTATGTTAAATAACGCTTATCCAGGGATGCGTAATCAAGATGAAAGCATCTAATAAGCTTTATTAACATATTTTTAATTATTGTAACAAATAAATGAATTACATACTAAACTAGTAAGAGTTCCATTCAATATCGTAAAATTAGAACTGTATTCAGCCTTTTTTGTCTTATTCACATTTATATACATTATTCAACGGCAATATTTGGCACTTTTCGGAAGAAGTTGGTCACTTTTTTTTAAACAAAAATCTAACCATCGAGCAAAAATTGAACTAAGTCCGTTCTTGGATAGACGCTAATTTCATAAGTAATAATATAGTAACAACTTTTAAAGGCCATCTTTTCCATTTAGATAATATAGTATGCATATTTATATTTGTATTTACTAAAAAGAGCAAACTAAGCCGGTAGTCTATATTTATCATATGAAACACCTCCCAAAAATAAAAAAAAAACTCCTTCTGCCACATTTAAAATTGTTTTAATTATAACTGAAGCTCTACAAAAAATTGTAAGCCTAACAAAAAGCAGAGAAAAAATCAATGTATTTTCTATTTTAAAGGCTACTACCCTTAACCCTTGTCCACGGATGAGAGTTTCCACTATAATTAGTTATAACAATTACAATTAACTTTAATCATTTTATATCCATTAGTATAACCGATCTGCAGCAAAGCCTTGTTCCTTGAAATTCAATTGTTGACCTTTTAGACAAATAGCTAGATTTCAAGTGTAGACGATAGTTTCCCACCGTTGTGGCAAACCGACATGGTAAACAAGCTGGCGTGGACGTGATCGGTGTTGCGGTGTTGATAGTTCAATCCAGAGGCCAATTACGTGGTCAGTGCCATTCCCACAGGTCGTCGAAGAAGTATTTCGAAAACTCAAAAAAATCTGAAATCCGGAGTCAGGTAGCTTGCACACGGACGGAGAAGAATAACAAACAATTAGGCAGGTCGCTGCCTCCGCGCTGTGCTCCCACAATGATACACAAACAAAGCGCAAATTGGGCAGCCACTTGTCGGTCAGAGAGAGACGGAGAGAGTGAGAGGGAGTGAGATCTGAGAGAATGCCGCCGCTAGCGAGGTCGAGGCTCGAGGCTAACAAGGACCAAATAATCGGCCTCTGCTCCCAAAAAGCGAAACACAAATATTGACGTTGCTTATCGCACGCGATCTTCGAACAAAACCAAAACCAAAAAAAAAAAAAGAACCACCGCCAAGGAGGAGATCAGAGTGCCGCCACCGACATTGCCATCATTGCCGTCAAACAATCAAACCGCCAGCAGAGTTAGCAGCCACCGATCGACTGATTGACTGACTGACGAACTGACTGACCACTTGAATGACTTGGCAACTTTGATGTCGAATTATTTCAATCTGCGCTGATGACGCGGCTCATTCCGCGATGATAAAAAGCTGGCGATAACAATATTTTGGGCATTCCTGGAATTTAACACGGCCTGCCACGCCCCCGCCAACCGCCTTCGCCCTCGTGCTAAACACACACACACTCACACAACAAAACAAATTGGCGCACGCAGACGGCAGCTGCCAATTCGACAGCTCCTGTGATTGAAAGATCAATCGAGTGTGGCCGAGAGATCGATTCAGCTTCACCTTCAGCTTCAGCTGCTGCCTCCTCCGTAATTGGACGCGACTTCAGTCTGCAGTCCACACAGACACACGTCCAGTTTTTGCTGACCACGATCTCATATTCAAAATGCTCAATATTCAATTGAATATTTGCTAAACGAAATCTGACCTTTTGCCATCGGTTCGCTCGCCTTTTGTTGCACTGAGAATTAGCCAGCTGCTGTCGTGTGGCGCTCATATTTGCACACGTGGATTGTGAAGATGCAGATGAACCTCGCCTGGTAATTGCAGCCTGTCCAGCAGCAATAGCAGCGGCAGCTGTATGATTGACATGTGACGTCTATGTTTCAGTTTTCCTTGGCCTTGTCCTCTTTCAGTTCTATATGAACAATGGGCTTTGAATGTCGTCCTTGGTGCTGCTTAATTGACAGGCAACTTGGGGCTTCCAACTTTGCTGCAATGTTGCTTGAATTACGCGCAACTTTCAATTCAATTTTCTTGCAACAATAAATAAAAGGCCGAGAGATGAGAGACTAGCGGGAGGAGAAGAGACTGCGAGTGGAACCGCAAGAAATCAAGGCAAAAGTTAAGAATGAAAGGATAAAGTTTGTTGTTTGGCCTGGCCAAAGGCTCTTGCGGAAGTTATGTGGAAATGTGGCCTCGGGCCACCAACAACAATGTTTCTCGTTTCTCTCCTTCGTCTTTGTCTCGCAATGCCTTGGCTCAGCAATATGCATGGGTGACTATAAACGAACAGCCAAATGAGATAATTTGTTTTCCAACATTGCTGATGGCCCTCTGTGAGTGGGTGTGAGCGGGGGGATGGAGAAGAAAAGGGCCCATAAAGGGTTTACGTTAAGCAGTTAGTTGAAGTTGACTTCATTTCTATTGCTTAACTTGGCGAAAAGTTCTTTCAGCAACTGCGCAAGAAATGCTCATTAAGGTCATTGCACTTACACAACTCTGTTTCAAGATAGAATAACAATTTATGTAGGGAGAGTGTGAGCGAGTTTTATGGTAGTACAATATTTGTCGGTTTATTGTCGAAGTAGGCACATATGTATGTGATTGACTCTGGAGACAAATAAGTTCATAAAGACAGCAATTAACGAATTCGTTTATTGATATGTTACAGTGTGCTGCTTAACTAGATATTTGATATAGATTTTTGAAAAAGATTTAAGTTAAGATTGATACAATCTAAAATGTGATTTACATAACTAACTTTTGTAAAATGTTTCTTGTAAATAATAACAGAATTTGCATGTAAATAAATTGTAGAAATGTTCCCTTGCAATAATCGATTCCCCTTATATGTTACTAGATTTCATTGTTATACAATTTGTTTAATTAATCATAAAATAATAATAAAAGAAAAACAGTGCGGTATTATTCTTAAAATATATCAAATTGATATATTGTACTAAAATATACTGAATTCCATACAGGGTATATTAATATACTATTAGATTCACAATATATTATAAAGTACAAAATAGTTTGCCAACAATCGCAATATTACCGTAAAAATTTGAATATAAGGAAAATAAATTTATTTGAATTTTATATCACCTCATAGCAGAGGTTTACAATAACATTATTTAATCTTTTATTATTTTCCAGTTAGCTGGCGATTCACAAATTGAGTTAACCTTGCCTTTAATTTACTTTAAACACGTAAACTTTAAACTTTTCCTTTTTAAATTTTCTATTCAAAAACAAAAAATGCACAAAAAATACATTTGTATGTAGAAATCTCATATTAGTTAAAGCCATAGCATGCTCCAGCTGTTTCATTCCCTCAGTTGTCACATTGTCGATTGTCAATTGCCCCCGTTCCAAGGCTACCTACGGCAATTACCCAAAATATTGTAACCAAGGTAATGGCCCGAATAGCAAATGGTGGGGTACACCATAGAAGAGGGGGAACGGGGGACGTGGGGGCAACAAACATGAAAATCAACTTGCCATGTCCAGCCATGTCCTATTTGGGTCAAATGTAGCAGCAAGAAAACAAACAAACAAATGATTATGACAACGACAACCAAGTCCAGCAATAAGTTAACACTTGGCTAACCTGCCCGATGGTTACCCGATGGTGTCCAATTGCAGTTACAAGTTACTCAGCTGTGTGTAGTTGCTGTATACAGAAAAAAGTACATAACATAGCTACATATGTACGTATGTTGCAGGCGGCGGGGGCGTTGCATAATTAATCAAAGCGGCACGCGGCACGGTGGGCGCCACAAAGCGAGCCGCCAACTCCCTCTAATCCAATCCCAATTCCCGCTAAATGGTGGGGCGAGGGATCGGAACAGAGGGGAAGCGAGTTCACTGCATACAAATGATGCAAGCAAAACGCCTTCTTCCGCATTTAATGACAACATCTATGGAGCATAGAGCAGCAGCGACAGCGGATGTGGATATGCATGTGGACAGCCCGCACACTCAATCAGCCAGCCAGCCAGCCAGTCAGTCAGTTAGCCACGTGTGGGTGCTGCCAGGAAGCCAACCAGCCAGCCATCCAGTGAGCCAAACCAGTTAACGGGTCTAGAGCTCCATTCATGAATTGGCAATGGCGACGTCGTCGGAGTCGTGGATCATTGATGAGTCACTGCTACGTCTGCAGCACAATTAGTTGTAGGACGCGATGGCTTCAGTTTCAGCTTCAGCTTGGGTTTTGCTTTTAGACTTGGTCTTGGTGGCTGCAATTGCGGTTTCGACTTAGCTGAAAGTTGCCTGCCACAACTGCCTGCTAATTGACACACCTCTACGAAGAAGAGCCACAGTGGTTGCTGTTATAAACAACTGAAAAGAAAAGAAAATTTGTAAATAAAATATATATGTATATAAATTTGAATATATAATATTTAAAATGTGTCTGTAAAACACAATTGAGTTATTAAATAATATTTGTAAATAAAATATGTGTTATAAAGAAAATAATTTTAAAAATTTATGAAGAATTATATAGCATATTGAACTCAAAGTTAGATATTCAAAAGCTAAAGCACTCTTTTTAAATTGATTCCGCCACTCGAAAAAATTTTAATAGCATGTGTAAATTTGAAGATCGAGTAGAGTTTATGATAATACAGTATTTTTGTGTATACTGAAAATTCGATCAGATAAAAATTGTAAAATTGTAAAAAGGCTGCTCCTGTCGGGACTTCGTTCGTGATATATGCTAAGCATAATGGTATATCTATATATCAAATATATTATATTGATTTGCTATATTTTCAGAATAATACCATACTGGTTTGCTTTTAATAAGAACTGGTAGATGGTATATTTTGAACATAGTGGTATATCGATATACCAATTCTTCTTTCTGTAGCTTTCTTATATGTAAATATTATTATGAGGATGTGTTTTGTTTAATAACTTAGCTATTAAATTATATCTGATTGAATGTAGAATTTAATTCAAATCTACAATTGTAATAAATATTGTCATTTGAGAAGCATCTATATTGAATGTAATACGCTTTTTTCATTTTAATAAAGGTCTGAATATGAAAACTAAGGTTCGACATTTGCAGCAACTTGCGCCACTGTGCTGCTCTCCTGTTGGTGACGTTAGCTGCAACATCACGTGCGCAAAAGCTGCAGGCGCACACTCGACTGTGGATGGATGATTCATCCATCCAGTCGATTGCCAGACCGGCCTCAACATGTGCCAAAAGCTGCCCAACCTGCACGCCCCTCTCTCTGTCTGTCTCTTGCTTTCTGGTGCTGAATCCAGCCATCGCCTTTTATGAATGAAAACGATCCACACACACATTTGTGTCTGCAAGCTTGAGGCGCGACTCCAGACGCAGCTACCACTTCCCTCCGATGTCTCCTCGCAGTTCTCCTCCCCATGCTCCTCTGCCCACATCATTCAATGTTTCTATTCGCGTTGCTGTTGTTGTTGTTGTTGTGGTGGCGGTCGTCGTCGACGTCGTTGTCTACAACTTTTGCCTTTATAGTAAATCGTGTTTTGCATGCGCGAGTAGGTTGAAAATTTTGCCCTCCTCCTCCTTCCCTGGCTTCGGCTCGTTTCCCCCCCTTGCAGCACGCCTTGTGACACATGGTAGAGGAGTTGTGACTGAAAATGGATTTGAAATTTCATTCATAAAAAGAAAAAATGTTGCCAGTCGTTTGGCGAGTTTTGTACTTTGAAACCAGACAAGTCTTGGTCTCTTGCTCTTGCTCATAGAACTACTCGAGTGTCTGCCTTGGCTGCCTGGCTGCATTACGACACGTTCTTCAGATTTCTGTTTAAATGGCCAAAAAGGTTTTCGGCACGTTAATTGGGAGATATTAGAGAAAAAGTATTTCAACAGCGCAAGGGAACCAAGTGTGTGTGTGTTGAAAGTGAAGCTTATTATTGCTAAACTTAGTACAGAATTTCTAAATTGATTGGAAAAAGTGAAGAAACAAAGAAATGCATTGTAAAAAAACTGTTTTTATCATGTTTTTATAACATTTGTTTATATATTTATTTGTTGGAGAGATTTATAAATAAAGCATATAGTCTATAGTAAAATAAATAAAAGCTATTAAAATTTTTAAAACAGTTACTTGTTGTTAAGTTACTTTTGTATATATGTATCTTCTCAGTATTGCAGTTAAACAAAATTTTTATAAATTTAGTTAATATTATTAAAGATACAGAATGTACTCGTAAATTTCATATTTAATTTTTCCCATTTTACTTCCTTATACATTCTTAGTGTCTTGTGTAAATGAAATATATAAACTCTTAAGTGTAAATATTAAAATTGAAGGCAAGCAACTTTCTGTAAATATATTTTATACTTATCTCAAAAATTTTCCCCTTTCATTATTAAGAATATTAATTTATAAAAAATTCAGTGTATGTTTATAATTAATATTTAATTTCTTCCCATTTTTCTTATTTCTTTCTTTTATAGAATTGTGTAATTTAAATATAGACTCTTTTTGTTAAGTTACTGTTGTATAATTTTTCCATGTATTCCATATTAAAACAATTTTCTTAAAATAAAGATAAAGCATTCACTCTTAAATTGAATTAAACATATAGAAAATGTAATGTGCTCTAATATTTAATATTTTATTTATTCAATTAGTTTGATTGTGTTAAATAGCAAAAAATCTCTAAAACTCCAGCGTAGCGTTTTATTTGAATCCTTTGCATTAATTATGCCATAACAACTTATTTAAAACAATTTATTCAAACATCGATTTGCATACAATTAGAATGAATAATTTATATGATTTAGTTGTGTGTCTGTAAAATACATATGTATGTATGCGAATGCTTGTTGATTCAAACTCAATATATGAATATTTATGCGACTTTATTCAGATGACACTCAAGCAACTAATGTTTACTAAAATCACTGCAAAGCTCAGAGACTAAATATCAAATGTGACAAAGCTAAAAGTGAGACAGATTTCATGCATATGATTTGAGCTTTCATTCGTGTTGTTGCAGTTGCAGGGTGGCACGGTGTGGCATGGTGGCATGTGTGGCACGGTGGCATGGTAGCTACCTAATCGGTTTAAGTGCTAACGAAATCTGGAGCAGTAAGTTTTCAGCTGCTTGGTTTCCCCTCAAATCTCTTTCGATCGCACAAAACTCGCAATAAAGAAAACATAATTCCCAAAAATTGGAAGCGTGTGTAGCACACACACACTAACACACACAAACGCAGTTGCAGTCAGTGTATGGGTGACCCCACATGAAGGTTGTCAACACTTGACGGCAGCTGATTCTCTGGAACTTGTTGCCCAGTCGCTAACACATTGCGCCCACCAAAAAAAAAAAAAAGAGAGAGTAAAGAACAGGGGGAAAAAAACTGCATGGTAGCAAGAACCGTTGGTAGCGCCGGTCAAGAGGGAAGACGTCGACTCTCTTCTATGGATCTGGTTAATGATTGTTTATGACTTGGTCAGCGAGTCCATTTCTCAGGCTCATAACTTCGCTTGTGACAATTTTAGTTGAATTTCTCTGTTGCTGTTGTTGTAGGGACAAGATTGATTGCAAGTGAAATGGGGGAAGGAGACAAGACAAGACAATACAAGGCAGGGCAAGGCAAGAAAAAAAGTGTTAAGCCGCCACGGTGCACGGTCCACGGTGGTCCACAATAAATCGGAGCTAACGTGGCCAAAAACATGACGGCACTTTTAATGTCTTTATTTATATACAAAAAACAAAATCAAGCCGAGTGACAAGCCGAGCGCGCCCCGATAAGCAGACGACGCTGGACGCTGGAAAACGAGACCTTAATTGAAACACACCATCTGGTCAAGACACCAACTGACCAAGAGACCGACTGTTGTTGGAAGTTGTCACGACAGCGGTAAAGGCGGCGGCGGCTGCCATTAAGGCGATAAAATGCAACGCAGTCACACAGCCAAGAAGAGCGTGTGCACTTTATGGTAAACCTTGAAGGCAGGAGAGACGCTGCTAACTGGGCTTAATCGGCGCGTTGCGTGCGACACTTGGAGTTGGAGCTTGCAACGCACGCGGTGCCTCATTAATAAGGGTTTAGGACTTTGGGGCTCGTCGGTCACTGATCGCTGTGAATAAATTAGATGGACAACGGCGCGGTGGTCTCCAACTCCAACTCTCCAACTCTGCAACTCTCTGATCATTATGGGCCTTTGTGTTCGGTGTTCGGTGCGGCTTGTTAGCTCTATCGTTACGTTTGCGTTCTTCATATGTGCTCTCTCAATTTGGCTGCGCAGTCTGTGTCTTTGATGTCTTCTTATTTTCGGGTTATCATTTTTTATTCGGTTATTAAGCGTGTGTGTGCCGATGGCAGACCACCAGCATGGCATGGTCCAGACCTGCTTTTGCTTTTTTTCTTCTCAGTTTTTTTTTTCTTGGTTGTATCTTCTTAGCCATAACAGATGTGTGAAGCGCGCTCGTTGTCGCTGACCAACAGCGCTGAATTCTTAACAGGATTTTGTGTGATAAACATGGGCAGCTGGTGTCATATGTGTGTGTGTGTGCATGAGCAGAGCAAAGAGAAAGAGTTTCATCTCAACACTTGCACAATTGTTTTTCAGAGGCTATTCCACGATAATCATCATCATCATCATCGGCTCATCAGCAAAACACTGAGAACACTTTGAAGCCGAGCGCTGCTTAGTTAAATTTAACTGACAAAAGTATTAAATATCCATATCCGCCCATCGAACAATCGAATTCAGTTAATGCACATTGAGTTTTCTCTGCATTTTTCCGCCTTACTGTGCTTCCTGTGAGCCTTTCTGCCAAAAACACAAAAAAAAAAGAAAGGAAGATAGGAAGGAAAAAACCTAAGCGATGAACACAATGCCAAAAGAGTTATTAAAAAATATCTTTTGAGAGAGAGAAAATGGTTGTCCGAAAAACTGGAATAATGTTGAACAGTAGTGGACGTTGGCCAAAACACAAAAGGATTATGTGCACTTTGGGATTATTATAAGGCTTGAAGAAGAAGAAGAAGCAGAAGGCCCACGCACATAAATTGTATCTTTTGTGAGCGCGCACACACAAAGAATGCCGAGCGCAAAAGAAATTAGCAGAAAATATGGTCAAGACCAGGGCTAAACTGCAGTGTGATTAAAGGATTAAACAGCATAATGTTTCCAAAATAGTAGAGACTGACAACGGAGGAGAATAAGAGTGAGAGGGGGAGGAACGGAGGCAGTGTAGAGTGACAACAATGTTGCTGACGACTTTTGATGCCAGCCGCTGCACAGTCTTTTTGCGGTTTTCGGAGGGAGCTGCTGCTGCTGCTTGCAACACTGGAGGCGACTCCCAGCATTGCATTGCATTGCAGTCAGCTCTGCGGTCGAGCGGCGACAATTTAATGCACGAATGAATGCAGCAAGCAAACGAATCACAGAGACACACTCAATGTTCCAAATGGTAGCCAAGGAATTTATGCAAATCAGTTGGCGACGCACGAAACGGAGCAAGTGATTGTCATGTCACCAGAAAGGCAAACAAAAGCCAGGTGAGATCTCAGATCAGATCCGACGTCTGGGGTCAGTTGAATGAATTTTTGGTTCCCACGTCAGCTGCAAATCAAAAGTCATTACGTACCACTTGCTGCAAGTGCCACTAATCCGGCAAGTGCAACACGGAGCACAACCCACTTCAGTCCAAAGAAAATGTTATGGAACCCACTTACATTCATCTCTCTCTCCCTCTCTCTTAAGATCGTGTGGGCGCGATCTTTGGAGATCACTTTCAGGTGTCATGGCAACACACACACACAAACACACACACTTTAAGCTGACCGCCGCCGCTTTTCACAATGAAAAATCTTATTGTTTTGTTATTTCTTCTTATTTTTTGATTGAACAATTCTTGTAGAGCGATCTCAAAGCTCTGTGGGAATAAGCAACGCTCGACTTTCCATAACAACAGAAGCTGCTGGCCAACAATGTCACAGTTATGGGACATTGCTTAATTTTGTGTAAATATTGAGACATTTATTTCACATTTTGTAACAATTTATTGAGCATTTGAAGCTTGTGGGAAATTTTCAATCTTTGGAATTTCCTCTTGCTTCTTCTCTTTCGGCTTTTCTTCATTGAGCAATCGCTTCTATTTAGCCAACAAATTTGTTGCTGCTTTGTCTAAAGTTTTGTCAAAGGGACTAAAATATGGGTTTAGAATAGCTTTAGACCTAAGCTCTAATTCAATGGACAAACAATCGATTTGCCTTTAAGTTAAATGTGATATGCAAATGGGAAAAAAGTCTTTTTGGGAAAAGTCAACAGTAAACAGTTGTTAGTTCTTTAGATTATTTTAAACAATACTACTTTTCTCCTTTTTCTTTAAGAAATTTAGAATGAAGATGTTGACATCTATGTGAAATATATATTTCGAATTTATAATATAATTATTTATTGTAAAGAATATAATATTAAGGAATTTACACATCATTTTATATATTTGTTATACGTAAGTCGAAGCAATACTATTTATCATAATTCGAACTCTTTATAAGAACAAACAGAAAAGAAAAAACATTAATAGTATAAAAAATGAATGTTAATACGAAAACATAAGATTTGTTACGGTAAACATTATCCAAGTTAGATATAATAATACAAAGTACATTTTTCCTTACCATTTTGGTATAGCTTGATATGGAAAACTCTTAAGATACTTTGCTGGATTAACGATCATTATCTTGCACATACTTGTAAATATCTTCTTAAACAATTAAAGCGCCTTACTCTCATAAACTACTTTCCGCTCTTTTTAGCTCAGCTTTTCCAAATTCTCTCATTATGTAGATCATCGCTAAATACCCTTCAAAATCTATGGCGCCTTAAGAAGAGTTAGAGCTCCTCTTTAGTTGGTTTCCTTCAGCGCTCCTTAGACGATCAATCCATTGTCTCAAGCGGGAGTTAAACTTGAAAACCCACTAAATATTGTTATTGTGATTTCTTAAGTTTGTTTCGGTGCAGATCAAAGTAGGCAACAAATGCTGAGGATCAGGGACAATTTTGCGGTTAAAAGCGGCTCGAAGTAATTGCCATCAAATTGGACTCGAAATCTGAATGCATTTTCTGGCTGCTGCTGTTGCTGCTGCTGCACGCAAAGGACTCAAGAATTTTGGTATATGGAAACACGCCAGAACAATTAGAGCACGAAAAACGGTTAATTGTCCTTTGTTCGCTTCGCATGCGACGACTGGATTATCCTGTCAGCGACAATGGCATCACGCCCGAACCCAAGCAAAGGTTCTGTTCATGAATAACGCCAACGAAAAGTTGCCGAGTTCTCTCAATCTCAATCTCTAACTCAAGACGAGAGACAAGCCGATAATCGAAACAGAGCCAAACTGCGTTCGTAAGCTACTTAGTGGACATTTGCAGCGCCATTAATTCAATTGTTGCACCAGAGGGCACATCAGGATTAGGCCTCAACATGCGTTCAGTCTCCTTAAACTGATTTGCATAATTAGTTTCGATTTGCAAATGCTTCAATTGTCAGCAGGAACTGCTGCAGATGCTGTTGTCCGCCTCAACATGTGGCTGCAGGTGACAGCTTCTGTCTGACTGTTGCTCTTCTCTCTTCCTTAACTCACTTCAATTTGACGACAATTTCTATGTAGTACATGAATTTTCCAGTATTTATCTTTTTGACTCTTTACGTTCCTAAATAACTAGTAATTTGTATTTCTGTACTTTGTTTTCATATTTTTTTCTAACTTTTCAATTCTTTCTGCATTTTTTGACCCTTTATTTCTCATCCAATGTCCAACCCTTAATCATATTTCTTCCATCTTCCACAATTCTTCCCTAACTTTTTTCTCTTAATATCTTAAATTTTATTAATTATTTTATATCCTGATAGCTTAATTTTTAATTTTAACAAATATTTAATTACTAATTGAATTTTCCTAATCTATTCTATTTTTTCTTCATTCTTCCATTAATTGTCAATGCTTTCTGCAAAGTCTTTTGATTTATATTCTTTACTTTCTTCCCAAACTTTTTTTGCCTACTTTCATACTCTTCTCCTTCTTTATACTTTCTATAATTCGCTTTCCTTATTCTGCACCCTTTCTTACATATTCTTTTAGTTCCATCTTCTACTCCTTCTATTTCCCGCTCTTCACTTCACCTGCACTTCATTGCTTTAGTCTCTAATTGCGCCCATCAATGTCGGCTCCGATCAGCGGCGATTGCTTTGATCGAATCCTAACAACATAATTGAAGTTTCACCCCAGCCGCCGACGTTGATCACATGGAAATTGACTGACAAAATGATGCGACGACGGCGCCTGATCGCCTGATGTGATCTGGCCAAGTGATCGTGGCCAATTGGCCAGAGAGCTAAGCACCCAAAAACCTTTGCTAATTGTTTTGCCCCCAAAGAGTCCGCTGGCTCTACCTCTAATTGCATGCCACCAGCACAGTTGCAACTACACAGCGCGATGATGATGACGATGACGATGATGTATTGCCCTTTGAGGATCGAGGATTGAGGATCGTTGCCGGTTAACGCCCCAGACACAACGCCAACGCCAAACGCCCGCGCCTCAAAATGGGCGTTTTGACGGGTCTCCCCAGACTCCCTCACTCTCTCTTTCTTTGTCTGACTCCCGCACGTCCTCGGGACTCGCCCAGCTGATCGTGCGCCCTTTTCTGCAGTTGAGGATCATTGACTGGCGGCGCCTTTGCCGCTTTGCGCTGGCAAACTGTGATAATTACACATTAATTGTTTAATTCTGCAACGATTCTGCAGTCTGCCGGCATTCAATGGAGTCTGTGGTAGGTTGCCAGTCACGCCCCTTTTTTGCCCAAGAGTTGAGGGAGTGTGCTTGGGGTTGGGTTAACAACTAATTAAGCACTCACAACCAAGGGATATTTACTTACGATTCGCATAAATCACCCAAGAAGCTGCCTCATGGTGGTCTGCCGCCCACGCAAGATCCTGTTTGTGCCTTTATCCAAATTACCAACAACAGAAAAAGAGGCAATGAAGGGTTTTAAGACCCAGTACTGGAAAAGTCATAAAGGTCTTAATTTGCTGGACGAAATTGCAGTACAAAATGAGTATTCTTTTCTTTTGAATATGAATACAAAAAAATACGTAAAAGTATACAAAATATGATTGATATATGTATATGATTGAGATCTTTACATTTATAGTAATTTTCCAATAAAAACAATTTATACTTTTCTGTTTCAGAAAAATTCGAAAAAATCATCAAATTGCAGCACTCCAAATATTTAAATTATTATCTTTCGTATCATTAATCTTGTAACTGAACTGAATTGTAATTTCTCTATTCTCTCTCCCAGTTTTTTGAAAATTTTATTCTTGAAATTTCCTAAAATTAATATTAATTTTCTAATGATAAACAAAAGTTTCCGACCCCAACTTAGATTTCTTTACTGTTTTAGATTTTATATAAAACGTACAGGGTCTTGTAAAGTCGTTAAAATCGACAGTAGACTGTTTTACTTGTTTTTTATGTTCGTGTGACGCATGTGAATGGAATGTGCAGTTATCTAAGGACCAGAGTGTCCTTCAGGTAGACATACCGAACTGTGCCAGGTAACAACAACACTTTACACAACACTCAAGCCTAGACCTGTTAAGCGTTTGAATCAAATGTGGGAGGCGCTGAAGCAGAACCTAGAGCTGGCTCTGACGTTGGGGGCATGCAACAAAGGCCTTTGGCAGACGGACCGCAGAGCCAACCGCAAAATTCTATTTGGAATGCTGCTGACCACGTTAAGCTATGCGTTGCAATTTAGCTCGTAATTGGGCGTGGCCTGAGAACACACATCGCAATTTTAAAGCTTAAATGTTGCAGTTGAAAATGACGCTAAAAAGGGCAAATGTTGTTTTTGGCACTTTTGCAGCTGCTTAATTAAGTTTTTCCCACCTGCGCGTCGACGTTGACAGCGAGGGCGTGGCATAAGAACTGTTTAATTGTGCGATTCATTTTTTGACCTGTCGCCAAGTAGCAAGATGCCCCCAGGGAACAGAAGGGAGAAAGGGGAGAGAGAGGCAAAGAAGTTGCACAAAAAAGTTTTAATTTTTCACTTGTCTCTTGGCACTCGGGAAGTCTCCCTAAGATGTCGCTTGACTCAGGTGTAAAACAGACAGTTCTAGAAGCAGGGAGAAATGCCCAAGACACCTAAAGGGGAGAGTGAGGGAGCGTGCAAAGCGAGGCAACAGTCGAGCCTTGGCTTGACAAAATAATTAATTGCAATGTCAGTTTTTAGTTTTGTCTGCAATTTGTCTTTGATTCTCAATTGTCTCGTTTTCCCTTTTCCATCTTCCCCCCATTTCACTTCCTCACTTAGGAATCTTAATTGCACTTCTACAAGGGGAAAAACTAGCAAGGAAAAGTCTCAGTGTCGGTGTCGACTTCAACTTCAAGTCAAACTCGATGCGACACTAAACTACTTAGCGTTGAATGGTCAAAGTTCTCAATCAAAATCTTTATTGCAATTTCGTTGCACTTCCGCAACGCTCTGGCCCATAAAATCAATTTCCAAAATAGAGTCATAAAAAAAAGAGAAAGAGAAGCAGCAGCAGCAAAAGAGGGCCAGGGGTCAGGTAACAATAAACCCAACTGAGGGTCCAACCGCGTCCATTGTCTAGTTTACCTGTTTGCCCAACTCAACGTTTTACTGTAAATGTCTCTGTATCTGTATCTGGTTCTTCTACTCATAATTGTGTTTTGATCATATTTCACGGCTCGCTGGCTAAAGAGAGATAGCGAGCGAGATAGCATGCTTGATTTCTAGCCTGGTCACATGGCTTGGCTTGGCTTTATCGTTGATCATCTCTTCATAACTGTTCTTGTCTCAAATTCTCACACTTTCCATCGTAAATCTACGGGTTAGCGCCGTTTTGCATCATCTCTCTCCAGCTCACTCCCCTCTTCTAATTTCTTCTTCCCTCTCTCTCTCCATCTCGTTTTCGCTCTTTATTGCCCATATTAATGAGAACTTATCGGTGTTTGCTCATCGCCCTAATCCGTTGTCAGCATCAGTTGACATCTCCATTTACTTCCACGAATGACAATCGAACTGTCAATTTCTTATAACAGTAGCATTAACATTGTTTGAGGTTAGGTCTGAGGTTGAGTTTGAGGTTATGTTTATGCTTAGGCAAGGATAGCAAGTACCGTTATGAGCAATTACACGGAATCGTTATAGGAAATTGTCACCGATTTTGTTTTTGGGATTAGAAACAATGTGGCTGCGGATTTCATTGTGAGATGTAATTGCAATTACACAACAAAGGTTAGGCAGCTTATACCCTGTAAATGCACAACAATGGGATAATTATGGGAGACTTTGTCTCAGGTGAAAATGAAGAAAAATTAGTAAAGGAAAGTAAATTAGGTAACTAAATATTGTGTTTAAAAAATGCAAAAGTTAAATTTAAAAATCCTGAAATAAAAATTAATATTTTTTTATTTAATCAAAATTAGTAAAAAATATTATTACATTTAAAAACATGACATAAATGAACAAATTTTTAGTACAAAACAAGTAAGAAAGCTACAGTCCAGTGTACTCGACTGTGAGATACCCGCTACCCATTTTGAATAAAAGAAACATATTTTGCGGTATTTTCTCAAAATATACCGAATATACTGCAAAAAATACTAAAAATATACCAAATGGTATATTTGGTATATCGACATAGTACCGCATTCAAAATATACCATAGACGGTACAATATACCAGATTGTCAGCCAAAGCAACTCAGACCCTAGTAAGTAAGCGTTTTTGCCCATACCAAAGTATTTCTTTAATAACTTCGACAATTTTTATCTGATCGCAACCAAATTTTCAGGAATCATAACTACTATAGTAGTTATTGTATATACCAAAATTCGCAACTCTAGCTTTAAAATTACGCTTGTTATTCGATTTTTTTGATTCGCGGGGGCGGAAGTGGGCGTGGCAAAAATTTGAAACAAACTTGATCTGCGTGCAAATATAACAAATGCTGTCGAAAAAAAAATTATAGTTCTATCTCTTATAGTCTCTGAGATCTAGGTGTTCATACGGACAGACGGACGGACGGACAGACGGACAGACGGACATGGCTATATCGTCTCGGCTGTTGACGCTGATCAAGAATATATATACTTTATAGGGTCGGAGATGCCTCCTTCTACCTGTTACATACATTTCCTGCCAGCACAAAGTTATAATACCCTTCTACCCTATGGGTAGCGGGTATAATAAAAATTTATTTTAATTGTTATTTGGAAAAATTGATAAAATAAATACTAATAATAATTTTACAATAATCATATTCTTACTATTTTTCTTTTTATAATTTTATTTAAGTATAATAAATAAAAAGTTCTAGTATAAGGAAGTATATTAATTTTTTTAGATTACAACCCTGAAGTTTAATGCCTAGACTTAATATTGTGCAAGTTTACAAATATGGAAAATTGTGAAACGTTTCTGCCTCACTTTAAAGAACATCTGTTTGGTGGCCTGCTTAAAATGTAAATTGGAATATTGTTAAAAGTAAAACCTAATTAAAATAATTATATTAAAAGCAGCAACGCGCATTATGTGTAAGGGTGAACTACCAGTTTTTCTGCAGAACTGTGGCATGATCTAAAGCAATTGCCTGGAATTGAAGCGTGCCCCTAATAGATGTTGAATGCAACATCCAGAACAGACTGCGCTACGCTTAAAACATTGATAGAATTGCTGTTTGAAGGCAGTGCTAATTATCTGCAGGTGGCAACAGTGTTGAGTGTTTTGATCGCAGTTTGAGATCACGATCGTGATCGTGATCGTGGTTGTGGTTGTGATCGCGCATGCGCCGAGGTGTGACCAAAGAAAAAAACTAAAAACACGGCCAGCTTCTCCTCCCAAGGCGAGTGCAGATCTTTTTGCTGCAGCGTCGGACGACGCCCAGCAAACCAAGTAACAAGCGAGTGCGCCAACTGATTATATAGTACTACATATGGTATGTTAGTAGAGAGAGAGACAACATCAACTCGTTCCAGATTCAAAGGCAAAAGGTATGTTATGCTTATCAATATGGTTGGAGGTCTCCGCCGTACCTTTTGTGTGTGGGGATCGCTAATGATGATTATGCTGTGCTTGGATGTTGTTTTAGCGATTGTTGTTATTGTTGTTTAGATGTAGCTGGTGTTGTTATAAGCGTGTTCGTTACGCTTCGCAGTTGCATCAGCAACAATAACAACACAACAACACAGCAGCTCGCAAGTTAATGTTAATGTCTGCAATGCGCGTTCTAGAAATGATAATGACAAATAAAAAACAGAAGATGAACCAACACAAACTGCAGCGTCATCGCTTGGGCTGGTTGGAACCATGTCAGAGCCATGTGACAAAAGCCAGCCACCAGTCGCTCTTCTCTGCTCCAGAAAGCACAAGAAGAAGCTCCAGCAGTGTCCAAAGAGCGGGGGTAACGGCGGGGACAACGGGAGGGGGAGCGGGAGCGACACTATAAAGTTATTACAATTTCGTATTTATATTTTCCAAGCCCTCGTCGCTCGTCGGAGAGCAATGCTTAATTGGAAACATTTTCCCAACGACTTTTGCGACCTCCTCCGTTTAAGCCAACAACTCGAGCACACCAAGAAGTCTAATTACGAAAAGTCATCCTCCGCATTGCCGTCACCCCCTCTCTCTCTCTCTCTTCTCTTGCTTGCCTCTAAAATTCAAATTTTTGACATCCAACTTTTTGTCCAACTAAAAAGCCCAACAACAAGCTGCGCAAACTCCACAGAAACATTAACGAAAAAAAAACAAAAAAAATATATGTCTCAAACCCAAGACATAGAAAAAGAAAAATAGCAAAGTCATTTAATTGCGAAAACGCGTTTTAATTGCTTTGGGCCAAGAGCAGAGCGGAGCAGGCCAAGTCAGGCGAGGCGAGGCAAGGCAAGTTCAGGCGGGTTCCCGGCTTCTAGAATACATGACGGTTCAAAGCTGTTGTTTAACTTGGCCTGTGAGCTTTCCCAGCGTTAATTTGCCACGGCATGCCACGGCAAAAATAGTGACACATAATTTGGTTTAAACCCCATCAAAAAAAAAAAAACGACAAAACTTGGGTCAAGCCCAAAACTTGGGTTACACTCGAGTGAGCCACTTTTGGCCTTAAGTGTCACTGGCTTCATTTCGCAGGCCAATTTTATGGTTAGTTTCCTTGCTGTGCTCAGGATCCCAGGCAATTGGATTAAGCCATAGTTTTGCCATTCGGTAGTTGGCAGCTGGGCAGCATTTGCATTTTGGAGTCAAGGATTGGTTGCAACAACAAAATTTGTTGAACGCTGCTGGTTAGCCACATAAAATCCTAATTTTATTTGACGTTCACCTGGGGATCAGCCCACCTGAGCTCAATAAATTGAAATCAATTATTGCCACACAAAGATCTATGCCATGTGAAACTGCAAACAGGCAGTTGCAACCACAAGTGCTGCTGCTGCAGTTGCTGCTGCTGTTGCCACTTACCACACACTTGCCCCCCGGTCCTTGCCACATAGAACCTGGTGGACAGTGCTCATAAATTGAGCCCGATTGTCAGAGCCCGCGGCACTGTTTTCGACATTGATTGCCAGCTTCTACATATTTTCCCACAGTGTGGCGGGGTCCAAAAAGTGAAAGAACCTCCGAGGAATTGAACCAGTTAGTACTGTTCCCCAAGTGTGCAAATCGCATCGCTGATCGCATATCCAGATATCCTGTAATGAAATGCCAAACACAAAATTTGCGATGTAATTAATTGCTTTGCCACACTTTGCGAATGCTTAAAACGCATTTAAAGCAGTTCTGAAGTCATTGGAGAAAGTAACTTAAGATTATGTGATTGATTAACCAGATATCCTTAGTAAATCAAAGATGAAAACTACATTAATGATTTTGGTTGTTCCTAAGTAATTCCCAAGCTATGAGAATTAGTGAAGACAATCTTTCTGTTGTCATAAAAAAAAGGAAAAAAGTTAAATAATTATTGAAAGAATAAAGAAAGAAAAAGACATAAGTATTCTACAAATATATCAAGCTAAAACCTTGTTCATTATTTAATCCATTTTACTCAACTTTCAACTTTCTGAAAAGTGAAAATATTATAAAAGATAGAGCTAATTATGTATTTTGATATTTAGCAAAGTTGCCTTCATTCTTTCTGAATAAAATTCTTATTTATGGTCTTCTCCCTAAACATCTGTTTCTGCTCCTTATATTTGAAAAATTCCTTAGATCATTTTTCTTATTAAAGATGTCATAGGGTATAAGAACAAATCCTATATGAACAATTAGAATGTTATATAATGTAATGTTTGTAATGTTTGAAAACTAGTTTTGTATAATTATTTTTTGAAATGAATTTGACTTTTTTCTTAGAAGATTGCATAGAATGCAATGTAGATTTGTTGATGTTATATTCCAACATAAATCAATCAATTCATTGCTCACTATAATTATAATATACTCTTAACTAAATGTGCTGAACTACTTACAACATACCCCATTTTTCAAGTATTACAGGGTAGACAAAAAAGTTATTAAATACTGGCAATTTGGAAAGGGGCATTTGGGACGTGTGGCAAGTGCTGTGACATGAAATGAAGCATGGCGTGGGGCATATTTGTGGCATGGCGTGGCGTGGCATTGGCTTAGGCGCATGCCGCATGCCGCAGCGCCAATTACGCGTCTCTAAACAGCTGAGCCATGGATGCAACACATATACACACCAAGCACAGATATCCTTCAACGAAGTGGGCACTGGGCACAAATTAAAATTACACCCGCGGGGCAAAAAGTCCGTGAAAGAAGTGTTCAGCTGTTCAGCTGCAGTGCAATTCAGAGTGTGTTGCAGTGTAGCATAGAGAGTCCGAAAAGAAATAACTAGCGACTTGGGGATTTCAGTTCTAAAATGATAAACACTGCAACCAAGCCAGACATTGAAGTGGAAGTGGAAGTCGCAGTCGCAGAGTCGAAGTCGAAGAGAGATCCATGGGAATTACACTAATTTAAAGTAATTGGCTATAGTTTTTCACTTGGCATTTAAATATGTGTCCCGGCATCGACTGTGTGGTGGTGCTACATGGTGCAGCGAGTCCACAATTTTAATCGATTTGCGTATATGGCGAATGGCGGACTATTAAAAGGCCCCGAAGCCGAAAATGAACTGGACGAGCGTACCCAAAAGTGGGCGTTGCCCGAAACTGAATGGAAAATGAGTGAGTTGTGCGCGAATTGCGAGTTGCGTTCTTCTCTGAGTTCTCCACGATGGCCCCCTTCTCCCCTTCTGCACTTCACTCTCGATCCTTTGCGATCGAGAAGAACGGCGCATTCCAAGTAGCGCATATGCTGCACAAATTGAAGCTGAGGCAGCAGCCAGGAGCTGGCCCCAAAAGGTAGACGCAGCAGGCTCAAAGCAAAACTAATTAAAATTCGCCCAAAACACAGAGAGACAGAGAACAGAGAGAGAGAAAGAGTGAGAGACTCGCTGGAGTACCTGAGCCCCATTGGGATTGCCAGCAACCTTTTGCCCATCTGCATGCCTCATCTGCGGCATTTGCCTGCGGCGTTCGCTGGACGGGACGACACCACGCTCCCATTTTCTTAACCACTAAAATTAATAATAAGTGATCTGGATCTGGTTTCGAGGATCCCAACAACAACGCAGCAGAAGTACAACGTTCAGCGCATAAATAAATGTTATGTGTTTTTTGCCAGCCACCACAGGAGCAGACTTTGAGCAGAGGCAAAAACAAAAATACAAAAAAAGAGCCACAAAATCGGCAAATCCATAATGCGCCTTCTTTTTTAGCTTGTTGTTGTTGTTGTTGTTGGCACCTTTGTGGCCCGCGGCGAGACAACAAAATCATTTCACCGCCGCCTGTTTGGACAGCAAAGCACTTGGCAGATTGCAGTTAGTTAGTTAAGAGAGGAAGGAGAAGAGGGACGACGTGCAGCGCCCATTATTGATTGGCTAATCAAATCATTTGCAGTGCCCCAAAACAACTATGTAGCATGTAGTACTCGCTGTGCCCCAAAGAATGCTCAACGACAGCCGCAATTATCATTCCAGTCGCCGCGAAGCGATGGCTAATTAATAATCCAAGCGATTAGCAAGCAGCTGAAAACAAAACCAAAATTTAAAGCCCAGTCAATAGCCAAAGTCTCAAATATCAACTCAAGCCTCTTTTCCCCGCCTTCAAGTCTTCTGCTCCAGCTCCTTGAGAAACCTTCTCTTGTCTCTTGCGGTTAGCAGTCGTCGTTTATTAATTAAAAGTCCCTCAGCTTTTTGGGGAGGCTGCAACTCTCAACTCTCAACTGGCAACTGGCAACTGGCGGTTGTGCCCTCATCCAGGCATATGGACTTGTCTGTCTGTTCATCTCAACACCTATAGCTACATCTTCAGCTACATCTTCAGCTACAGCAACAGCTACAGCCACATCTTTGGTTTCCATCTGTAGCTACAACTGTTGTCTCTCAGTAACTCATCATTATACACTCTAAGTTGTGCGGGTTAATTAGTTTATTTCATGAAGTTTGCAAATGTATGAAATATAGATGCTAATAATAATGTTAAAATCAATATATTAATATAATTTATAAATTCATGATTATTAATAACACGATTGACATTAATAGAATTTATGATTTACCATATTATACTCTTTAGAATTAGTTTTGGCATATGAATTTAATATTTTGTTGCTAACCTAATGAAATAACTGACTCCCACAGCTTAAAGAGCATAATGATGCGAAACACAACAGTTGTAGCTACATATCATATTATTATATTATGGAAACCAAAAATATAAACAATGAAAGAAAATATTTATTTTACTTATTCACTGATTACTTTATTTATTTTTACAAAGTTGGATGTTAAATTTGTTAAGAATGTTTAGCTCGAAGCGCTGAAGACCTGGCTTTCGATTCATATCCAATAAATAAACTCTATTATTGTTTCTAATCTCAGAAAATTCTTGTATGATCATAGATAAATTGTAAACCAAAAACTAATTTACAAAAAAATATAGTTAATGATAAATATCGTATATATTTTTAATGTATTATTGAATAGAATTGTTCACAAAATATTTAACATATAATAATAATGGAATAATATTGTTTCTTCACTCTCATAAATTTACTTTTTAATAATATATTACTTTTTTATTACTTTTTGTTCATTTACAATATATGAATAATAATAATTTTATTTCAAATTATCAGAGTAAACTATGCTTCATAATACAAACATTTAGTTAACATCTTGATATTATACATTTCTGATATTTTCAATAATTTCTTCCCAAATCATGTCTAAAATAATACATTAATATACATTTTATTTTTTTGTTTATTTACAATTTACCAAAGACATTTTATTTTTAATTATCAGATTAAATTAGCTTCGTAAAATATATCTTTTTTTATTTTTCTGCTATCAAAAATGCTTTTACAAATCCTTTCTAAAGTGTATTAAAAATTCGATTTATTTCGCAGATCCTTTGTTGAACAATTCTTATATTTTTTTTACTCTCGTATTCATTTGTTTGTTTCGCGGTTTTTCGGCATTAATTAGTCGCTTTCGCGTGGCCATTTAAGGGCCGCCCTGGAGGCCTCTCCTGGGTAGCTGGGTAGGTGTTTCCTAATGAGTTAGGGCGGAGGTGAGGGCGACCCCGCCCAGTACACACAGTCAGTCGCCTGGTGGCTTGGTTAGTTGGTAGGTGTACTTGATGGGACGTCCCAATTTTTGCACAAGTTAGCGAAACAAATAAGTTTATTAGTCCGATCGAAGGCGGATCCTAAAAGTATAGGGCTCAACAACAAACAACAAAAAAACAAGTTCTGCAGAAATCGCTGCCTCTATGAATTTTTAATTTATGTGCAAGCAGCAGCAGCATTATTAAAAGTTATTACCGAATTCTTTTTTAAATGCAAAATATCAATTTTTAATAATCGAAGATTTTCATTAAGCTGATTTTACACACAGAACATGAACATGAACAAACAAAAATTGCATGTTGCACTTACAGACCATTAAGCGAAAAGAGGAAGACATGAAGGTGAGTGTACAAGAAGAGGATGTGCTGAACGAGAAGATACCCTACGAATAGAGTTGCGTAATAATAAATCGTACCACTTTTGAAAATGCTAAACAAAATTCGACAAACAAGACTTAACACTAAGGAATAACTAAATTATTTATAAGCAATACGCTTTTAGTATATTTATTGCAAGAAAAATAAGATTTATTATAACAAAAAAATCTTGCTATTAAAAATTTTGAAACTGTAAGTGTAGTAAAATATAATACTAGGTTATATAGTATATTAAGTTCTATGTTTAAGATAGACAAATTTGGAAATTATAAATATATGATTCTTTAATAATATTGTTAACAGAAATAGTTTTATAGATACCAACAAAATAGACTCATTTAATCTGTAAAATATTATTTTGTAAATAAAGATGTAATAATTTTACAATCAATTTGTAGAATTTTAATTGAATATACAAATGCAAAATAAAATATTATAAAACATTTATTTTAATTGCCGGCATTATCTATAAAATACTATTAATACTAAAATATACCAATTTGATATATACTAAAATATACAACTTTTCATATTAACTTTACTTTGTAAGTATTTAAAAAATATATACTTATATTTTTGCCTAATTCTAATAAATACTAATTTCAGATATCCTAAAATATACTATGTTGAATATATAGATATATACGCTTAACTATAGTATATACTATACGATACTGAACAATACTACACTATACTATAAAATACAATACTATACTATAAAATACACTCATATTTAGGACTACCCCACTTGTCACTCTCCACTCTCAAAGGGTATTAAAAGATGTAATTGCAGATTTACGCAATGGTTAAGTCTGAAGTGAAATGTTTGCTTGCCTGACAGTTTTCCACAAGGGGGACTTTCGGTCAGATAGGCACGACATACAACAACATGTGTAACATGCATACATATATGGATGAAGGACATCGTTCGGGGAAAAGGATTCAAGAGGATTGAAGCCACGCATTGAGCAACATTTGCCCACTTGTCGTTGCAAGCAGCTCATTAAATTGCATCTTACTTTGCCATTCAGTGAAATTAACGAACTTCGATGAAATATTTCCACACAGGACCTCGCCGTTTAAATTGAAGGATAAAGCATTTAAAACAATTTGCTACAGCAACGTTGCAGGCTAAATAAAGCCAGTAGCGTTGGGGATGAACCAAATGGTTAAGCTGGCCGAAAACATTTGCACTGATGATGTCCATTGTGAGGTTGGAGGAGGAGGAGGAGGGTGAAAGCGGCGCTAATTGAATTAATTTTGAATGAATAGCTCGAAAATGCCGAAAATTGAATTTTGGTACGCCAATTTGGCAATTTGGCGCTGTTGATGCGAATCGGGATTGCATTTCCATAATCATCGGTAACAGCAACAGCAGCAGCAACATCAATAGCAGCATCAGCATCAGCATCAACATCAACAGCGGCTCCAATGACCATGTGAAATTAAATGCCAATTAAATGGAATGCCGGATACTGCAAACCTACCTAACCGATAACTAATTTGAGGCCTAATCAGCATGGGGAATGTTACGATAATTGTGAAAGATTAAACATCGTGCCAGACCCATGGACTTTATCAATTTCAATTGATTTATTTGATAGCTGACCGAGTTGAGTAAATTATGATAACAATGATAAATAATTGGTCACACAACAGAGCCAACAGAGCTCAAACAATGCGAATTTTGAAAGCGTTGACAACTAAATCGCAATTAATTGCAGTTTGAATTTCACTGATCTATGTTAAATTGATTACACATTTAATAACAAAAGAGCTATCAATAAATGTCGACAAATAATTGCTGGCGCTTTTCTAGATAAGCATTAAGCTATAAAACATGACCTGATTACTTTTATAACTTGCAAAAATGCAATTATTCATTTTAAAAGAAAGAAAGTTGTTATCACGACAGCAAAAATATGTTTGACTTCAATTTGACAAAGAGCTTCACAAAAAGTTTTGGAGATTGTAATTAGTATTATTGATAAAAAATTTTAGTAAATTCAAATGTTTAAAACTCGCATTAAAAAATGAAATGAATACATTAAGAATGCTTTTAATCATAAATTCTTTCATTTATTTTATCAGCTGTGACGGCTTCAAGAAAGTCGTCATAATTTAAGATAAAATATTATAGAACCTAATTAGATTTTCTGATAGGTTTCAAAAAAGTTTTATTAGTTTATTTGATAATCAGAAAATTTCAATGATTATAATAAAAAAATTGTAGTCGAAAACAAGTTCTTAGATATTCCGAATATTCACTCATTTTAACAGCTGTGACAGCTAATAAATTCAAAAAGATATTATATGCTTTGACAGTTTTAGAAAAAGTTACATTCAATTACAGAAATACTTTTTGAGATTGCAATGAAGACGAATCGCAAGTTCTTTTACAATTTAAATTTTGAATATACTGAATTAAAAATTCATAAAAAAGAAAAAAAGGTACAGAAAAAGTTTTTGAACGTTTTAAGCCCCAAATGCTGTCAGTAAATACAATTTGATATCTTAAGAGATAATATTCTTCCTTCCTTTCTCTTCGTTCACTTTCTAAGCCACGTTCCTTGCAAGCTGTTCTTCCGATCCGATCCTTGACAGATTCTTGTTACCAATTTTATGTTTCCCTTGGCTCGTCAAAAGTAGAAGCAGCGACCTTTTGCTTTCATAAACATGCATGTTTATTGCAAAATGTTTCAAGTCCAAAAAAAAAAGACAAGATTCTGACTTGTCACCCATCACATGTTGCATCCATCCGAAAGAATATGTGATGCTGGCATATGGCGCAATATTGTTGTGGCATGCAACAGGAACAAAACTAGCGGTCCACAGCTGTTGCTGCACTTGGCCGCAGCGGCGGTCGCGTGGCAAGGAAAGTGAAGTGAAGTGAAGGAAAGTGAGTCGAGTCGAGTCGAGTCTAGGACGCCCCAAGGAGCGTGCTTATCACAATTTGTTATGAAACATTCGCCGAAGATTTTTAGGGGATAAGTGAAAGAGAGAGAGAGGGAGAATGGAGGAGGTCCTTCTCTTCTGTGTCAGTTGTCAGTCAGTAGCTGCAGCAAAAGGACGCTGTCTAATGATGATGCTGTCAGATTTGCATCGCTTGGCCAACGATACAACAGTTGGCCGCTCTTTTCACTTTTCCGAAATGAAAAGTGTTTCTTCAATAATTTTGTGCATTTAATTTGGCTGCCGCAACAGATGCCAAAACCCAAAACAAGCGAGAGCGAAAGAGAGAGAAACACTTCTTATCCCTGAACATTTCCCTCTCAAAATGAAAATTAGTTTTTGACGCTGTTATGACGGCTGTCTTGCTGCCTTACTGCTGCTGCTGTTGATCCTTTGCAACAAGGAGTAGAGGAAGGAGCATTGTTACCTTGATTGAGGTCCTGAACCCTGACTGCTTTCTTAATTTGACTGCTGCCCCGCCGACGTCGCGCCATTCGCTTGACCGCTGGCCTCCTCAGAAGTCTCTCGACTCTTCTCTATAGTGACCATATGGCGACTAGTTTGGGATCTTGGAGCGTGCCGAACACACGAGTTCCAGGAACTAAAATGCAAAACCAATCACAAGACATTTGTTTCCATTAATAAGACTGCATTCTAGGAGGTGCCGTTCTTAATGATGTTTACTACACGGTTGGGTATCAAATATTCTTAGCATATGTTTCAGCATACTTTGAAGCAGCTTCTTATGACCATATATTCGTTTATTCTTCTTGGCCAAAGTTACTTCCTTTCTTGAATTCGAATCTATCAAACTTTTTTGGTATAATATTATATCGAGGCATTAATTTGGGTAGTTAAGACAATGGCATTGATTTCTTTTCAGTTCAGCGTAATCCTTTAAATAAATTAATATAATGAAATGTTGAAGCTGTTGCAGAAAGGACTGAGATACTTTTAAATACATATGTATAAACGAAATCAAATTAGCTAAATTCGAGAATAAGAATAACATATTATTGAATTATGATAATATGATGTCAAGATCAAAATTCTACAGTAAGAAATAAAAAATCTGCTAAATTAAAAATAGCATCTATTTTTTATACCTTTTATTATGATATTACTAATGGTTTATTGTAATAATTATTCTGAACCCTATTTTAAAATATGTTCTAGTTATTTCTTAATGAAATAATTAAGAATTGAATGGAATTTAATGTAAATTGGATGATGTATTTTTTTGTAGGGTAAGAGTTTTGGTAAGTCGTTTTTGGTTTCATGCTAGACTCATGAATTAGACAAGGTAATAGATATTTTTTATTCATTCATATATTTAAAGTAATCTTTACAAAGATAAGTGATTCTAATCGATCTAAACTATCTGTGTCTATTAAAAGCCATTAATAAAATATAAAGTATTCTTAGTGACAAGCTTATTTGTGAAATGATGCAATGGGAAGACTTTCCATTAAAACAAAATTAATTATATATAAGATATCTTGACAGAATTCTATAAAAGTTAAGAACTCGATTAAAGTTAATCTTGATAAAGTCCTTAAAAGTTGCTTCCACGACAAAAAGACTTTGCAGACTATTCAAAATTGTATTAGTAAAGGAATTCTAAAATTTGTTACTATACAAGCCAACGACAAAGACAGAACCTAGCATTGATCTTTAAATGCTTAACTTTAATTTGACAATTGGACTTAACTCGTGACTCATCTGCAGAAACTATCTTACATAAAATGTCTTGTTAAAAAAAAAACTAGGAAAGTTAAAGCTTAACAAAAAATCACTTGTCAAAAACTTAGTGCAACAAGAAAGACTTTTAAAGCCATTACAAAATGCATACATAAGTGAATTTTAAAATGTGGCATTTTACTGAACAAGTCAAGAAGAGAGAATGAACCTGAAAATTATCCTTAAATGCTCGATTTTATTTGACAATTGGGACTTAACTCGTGACTCATCTGCAGAAACGCAATCTTAAAGGCCATCTGAAATGTTGGCAATTTTCAAATTGAAAATGCGCAGCTGAATTTTTGGGTTTGTGTCGATTTTCTTTTCTTGTTTTGCCGGACTTTCGTTCTGTCTCTCTGATAATTTTCACGTTCGATTCGAAGCGTAAACCAAATTTCTTATTGCGGCACCACATGATGTCCCAACACACGATGCTCGATGCTCGATAGTCGTTGAATGAGAATTGTTAAATAACCGGGCCAATTTCCATTTGTTGATGACACGTTTGCACACACACTCACACACACTCGCACACACACACAGTTGGAATGAGCATGCATTATGCATGAACGTGTCCTTTGACAGCGTCGCTAATTCCACAGATACGACCAGGCGACACGGATACACAAAACTCGCAACAGACACTGAAGATACTGAGACCCGAAAATTTAATGCGAATTAATTTCCATTTTCATAAACGTGACCGGGTTCCGTTCAGGGAGAGAAAACTCAGCTCGGATGTGTGTCACGGTCAGGCCATGACAAATCTCAGCGCGTGAGCCAAAGAATCGCTCAAACACTGTTCGAAAAAAAAATCGAAAAACAAAAACACAAAACACAAAAATGAAACAGAGATTTTCCACTGAGCCAGCACAAACAATGACACAGCGTGAGTTCGCTCAATTCTCAATCCCAATACCAAAACTGTTGTGAAAATGGGAAATGCATTTAAACCGATTTGTGGAATTATTACGCAAAATTGAGTTTGGCAAACCGATCTTTACTTTACTTTACTTTACTTATGGTGCTGCAACCCTTCGAAATATTTGTGAAGACGCGTTTTAAAACCAAATAAATTCACATTAGCGTTTCTTGTTGTTGCTGTTTTGGGTAATATTATTATCAGCACGCGATTCAGCCAACGGCCTGTTACTAATTACCCCCCCGCTCTCTCACACTGTCTCCCCTCCCTCTCCGCCCCTCTCGACACACGCCCCTTTTTGCCGCTGCAATTGCAGGCAGGTGCAACACAATTGCAGCCGCCTGTCTGCTTGCCTGATTGAGTTGCCTACTCTCTCTCTCTCACTCTCCCACTCTCTCTCCCTCTCCCTCTCTCTGTCTGGCGCTGTCCACAGCAGCAGAACGCTACGGTCAATGGCTTGGACTTCACTTGGCATCGGGATCGTCGTCGTCGTCGTCGCGAGCGGCGCGTGCTTTACTCGGGCGTGCTCTGCGGATTCGTGAGCGTCTCCGTCGCCGTCTCCGTCGCATCGTCGCTTGCTTCCGTGTGGCAGCTGCAATTTGTGGCTCATTGCAGTGGCAGCAGCAAAAAGGGCAGCCGGAACGTCGATAGCTCCGACTAAAAAAAAGTGCATACAATTTAAGAAAAACATTAAGTCCAAAATGATCAACACGAATTTTAAATACACTTAACTATGCAGCTAACAAAATGAGTCAGCTTATATTTACTAAATTTATTAATTACAAATATTATTTATTTTAAAAATAAATTTTTAAATATAATTTCCTATAATATAATATAACTTGTAAATATCAAAATTTTTTAATCTGAAAATAAAGTTTTGAAAATTTAAGAACGTCTTAGAAGTCCTAAACAAAACAAAATTTATATAAAAACAGTAAAACTTTTAATAAATACTGATATTATTAATTAACTTTTACTTTATTAAACCTATCGCTACAAGTAATACTTTTTTAATTATTGGCACAGTACCATCTTTAAATATTGTATTTAGTAAAACATTTTCACATATATATTTCTTTTTTTTTTTTCTTTACTTACTCTTATTGCTATCTATGTGACAGCTTAATCTAGATATACAAATGGTTTATTTTAATCTCAAACATTTATTTATTAACTTAAATTTAAATACAAAATTTAAGTTTCTTCTGAATACTTTTTAATATACTTAAAATTTATAATATGAAGTTAAGGTTACTTGAAAATAATGCATTTTTAGTACCGTGCTTAAAATATAATTCATTATTATGTATATCATCATTTTTTCTTACAAAATGTATACACTTAATAAATATTTCGAGTTACCAACTTTTATTAATCATGGTTAATAATAATAATGTAAATTTAATGACAACAATTAAGGCATCAATAAAAATGGGATAATAAAAGTATTTTATTCCAACAGCAGCAGTTGAAAAATATTAATTGTAACATTCCAATCAGCGATCAAAGAATTTGTCAATCCAAAAAGGCACATTAATTAAAATTTAATTAAAGGAAATATAAAACAATTTACGGTGTGAACATTGTTCAAACTATTATTTAAGCGTTGTTAAATACAGAAATATATATAGTTAACAAATGTGTATTGCAAGCCATTAATCAAAGTGCTTTAAACTGAACATTACAACATAAAATTCCGTGGAAGGACACAACTATTCATGGTTTAAAAAGAAATTAATGTACTATAGGAAAATGATTTTCCGAAAAAGAAGCTTTTGAATGAATTAATATGAAAAGGACTCGCATATTTATGGACTGAATGCAATAATTTATTGCTGTCGCACACTTCGTTGAATAGTCATAATGCCTCGAAGAGCAGACAGGCTTTTCATTGCATTTTGATACAATTTTATGAACAACCGAAAGAAAGAAAATAAAAAAAACAAGAGAGGCAGCATTTAAAAGGCCAAGCGAGGCGTTTTACCGGCAATTATCGCGCTGATAGTTAGGGGAGCGAACTGGACTTGACCAGGCCAATACATAGGGAAACTGAATCGAGTCTCGCACCGATTCGGGGTTCATTATTAACCGCAAAACAAAAACTCACCAAAATAATCATAAGCAAAGTACGAAAATCGACGAAAAAAAAAAGAAAAAAACATAAGCGCAAAAACCGACAAAAAGGGCCAACGATAAACAAAAACCAAATCGAGGCTCCAGTTTTTTTTTTTGGTTTTTTTTTCTCTTTGTTGGTTCGGTTTCGATTTTTGGTTTCAGTTTCGGTTTCGGTTTGAAATTTTTTTCGGGTATCGTTCGGTTCGGTGTTTTCAACCTGTTGTTGTCTCGCTGTCTGGCGTCGCGTGTTGTAATTGCCCCATTGCGGCAACAACATTGCGTCTGCAGCATCTGGCGGCGCAGTTTATCGCTGCCTGCTTCCGACACAGTTGCCTGCCTCCTGCCACAACCAGCCTCCTCCTCCTCCGCGTTCTGCTCCACTTCGACCGCAGTGTCAATAATCGACAGCTGCCTCGGCTTTTATTTTTCGGGCATCCATTCCATTCCGTTTTGCGACTCCCCCTTTTACATAACTTTGCCTCACGGCAAGCTGCCAACCGGCCTGCTGTCAGCTTCACTTCAGCCCCCCTCCCTCCCCTCCAGCTACTCTCCTGCCTCTGCCTCTGCTCCACCTTCATCGCCTTCTTCTCCTGCGGCCACTTTCGAACGTTTTTCACATTTTACCGCCGTCAATTTTTGTGAATGCAGCTTTCAATTAGCCGCCTGCTCCTTGTAATGAATGCCGACAACAACGACGCTGCAGCTTCAAGTGACGACTTGTCGAGGCATCACTTCAGGGGCTGACGAAGGGGGGAGTGTTGCGTTGCGTTGAGTTGCAAGCACGTGCCACATGGGGCAGGCAGGCAACGTGCACGATGATGCGGCCTTAAGCCGAGCAATTTACCAGAGATTGACAGCATAATCCATCATTGCCAGCCGGGAGACTTTGGATCTCTCTCTCTCTCTCTCTCTCTCTCTCTCTCTCTCTCTCTCTCTCTCTCAGTTTGGCAGTTCGTCCCTCGTGGTAATCTTGTAACTGGTAGCTGGATTTTTCACGACAACCCAACAGGTGCATATGATATTTATGGCAGGTAGCCAGAGTCAGAGTCAGAGAGAGAGTCATACAGTCAGCCCTTCGAGTTGGCCCACACATAAAAGGGCTGTTAATTGATGTGCTGCTAGCCACAGCGAAGTCAGCGTCGATTCATGCCATATCCAGAATAAATGAGGAAACAGCTTGGAAAGCTGGAAAAGCTGCAGCTGACTCAGGAAATTGCACTGAAAGTCACTTACGAAAATACAATTTAATTCAACTTGTATCAATATCATTAGGATTATTATTTTGCAAATATCAATAAGATAAACATTTTGCAGTGCATTTGACATTAATATAAACTAAATATTTGGGTAATGATTTAAGACAACTAAATGTCTTAGCATTGAAATTCATATTCTACCTTTCATTACCATTAGTATTGGCATTCGTATTAGTCTTAACTTCATTATCATTATGATCAACATTTTGCATTCCGAGCGTCAGAATTGCTAATGTTCAATTTTTAATAAAAATTAGTTGAAGAACTGCAAATTTTTATTGTGTGTATTATAAGCATTAGCATTAGGCTTAATTGCAATCTTATTATTACGATAAACATTTTGCATTTATATAACTAAAAGCATCACAATTAATATTTATAAAGTATTTTGCGAAAATTTGTTCATTCCAATTTGCATTAATTAAAGCATTAAAGTTACAAATTTCCCTTTCATTAATATTAGCATTAGCATTACCATTAGCATTATTACTTACATTATAAATAAAATAATTAAAATATTACGCTCGTTATCATTATCATTAATTTGTATATTACTCCTGGTATTTGTATTAGCTTTAGCATTAACTATATCATTGTCACTACAATTAATATGTATTAGCATAGCTTTATATATTAGTATTATAAGTCTTTACTTATTATCCAACCAATAATGCAACTACAATGAAAACAACACTTACTATACTATAATATTATCACCAGCATTAGCCTTTGCATTAATACTACTTTCGCTAACAGCTAACATTAATAAAATTATTAATTTTAGTACAATTATTAATTAATAGTCTAAGTATCAGACTAAAAGTATTACCATTGTCATTAAATTAATCATTAATAGATGAGTATTTAATAATTGCACCAAAAATAGTACTTGCATTAGGATTAATATTACTTTTAGTACCAACTTTATATCAAATATGAATTATAAATTTACTATCAGTATCAGTATTGGTATTTGATAATGAAATTCACCGCAGTTATTAACCTCAGAACAAGCAATGGCACTATAAATATCACATTCATTAAATTACAGCTCTCCCTCGTAAATGTTCCTTTAATTACTTTCCATTGCATAACTGAAAAACTGAAAACTGAAAATAATTCATTTTAATACCACGAAAAAAGATGTTGCAAGCAATTAAAACTTGCATAATTGGAAACTTGAAACCGTAACCCTTTTTGCTTTTTACTTTTATTTTTTCTGTTTTTTTGGTTTTTGTTTTAGTTGAACTCGTAAAAAGTAGGTTTTTGCCCACAACTTTTACAATTTCCAAGTGAAATGAAACCGAAGACGAGGGATGACTGATGTCGGGTCAAATGGGGAAAAACTATTTGGAAAATGTTAGATGATGAACACATTTGCTTCCCCCTCCACCCTCGGAGCAACGTTTGTGCAAATCCGTAATTAAAAAAATGTTTGATAGCCAAGAGCCAAAGTCAAGCTTGCACTTCATTAGCAAACAAGTAGGGGACAGGATATCCATTTCTATATCCTTAGAGCGGTCAGCGTGTCGCGCAGTTCACGCCGTGGGTGCAAATTAAAATGAAATTACAGAGTGCTGAACTGAAAAGGAATCCCCGAACCGATAAGGGGGGAGAGTTCGACTTTACTCTGAGTATTTACCCAATGAACATTGTGGATGCGTATTGGATTTCAAGTGCAAAGCAAATGTCAACGCTACTGAGGAACTTTCCAAACCAGTTGCGATTCGGTCTGAGTGTCTGGAGGTCTGAAAGTATTCACTAGACACTCGCCAGACGGTCCAAAAGTGTTTTTTTTCGAGTCCAACTCAGTATGGGGTGCCGAAGGAGGCCAAACAAGTGCAATACTCCACGGATTTGGCTTGGCCTAAGCCATGAGTAGGATTGCATTCCGTGGAGAAGTAGTTTGAGTTATTGCTCGAGTCGAGGCACTTGGCACTTGGTGTCTCGGGCGTCCACTTGGCATAACAATATTTCAAATTGGCCAGACAGCTTCCGTTGGCAAATCCTTGAGAGTGAACTGCAGCTAAAAATGAAATGAAATGCAATCAAATTGCAAAAGAGCGAGTGAGAGAAGCACCAAAAGTTTTTCTCTCATCCCGCCCAGAATGAAGAAGTTTTGCAATAAAATGTTCATTAGTGTGCCAGCTCCTGCTGAGCTTCAAGCGCTGCAGCATGTCGCTGCTCTGGTCTGCTCTCCTGGCTTCTTCTGCCCCAGATCCCTTTTGCCAAACACACACATACACACACACTCACAGCTGGCCATGTGTGGGCAACGACGCCGGATGAATTTCACTTTTAATGTGTTGGCAGCACTTTAACTAACTGAAAATCAGTTGGAGAGTTGCTCCAACCGAGTGGATGCTGACCAGCAAAAAAAAACCAGGAATGTGGTATAAACCATCACGGAACGCGGCTTTCGCACTGCGGTACAACTTTGGCCGCGTAATTAAAACCAAAGCATCCCCAAAGTGGACAAGTGCCCCTAAACTGATTAGCGCAACGAGAGCACAACTCTCTGACCCTCAAGAGTGGACAAAGGGGAGAGGGTGGACAGAGGGGGAGAGTTGAAAGTTGGCATCTGCGGTTCCCCCCATCATAACTTAACTCTGCGCAGCGTGGACCGCGTTTTTAACATGTTCTTCTGGCTTCTGTCAACATTGTCGCTGGTGCGGAAGAATTTCCACTCAGGGTACGGTTAAGCCTTGTCAGCGATAAAAATAACTTATTTTAATGCATTTTGCACAAACTAACTGCGCAATTATAATCACCATTTTTTATATTTTAAATAAATTAATTAAACTACATAAGTATGTAACTAGAAACAAATATTTCATCATTGCTCATTGATAAACATTCTAAATTCGTCTGAGGTACCCAATACCCATTGTGAATAAAAGCAAAACATAAAAATATATCAAATTAATATACCGCAAAAATACAAATAATATACTGAATGTTTGATATATTAATATAGTACTACATTCAAAGTATATCTTAGAGTGCAAAATATACCAAATTGTCAGCCAAAGTTAATAACACCCTTCTACTCGGGTATAAAATTGAAAATATTTAAGAAATATTTACACAGATGATAGATTATTAAATGACAAATTATTGGCATCACAATCATGAGCATTGGTTATTTTCTATTATAAATTCAAACTTCAGCGAAATACTAAAAAAAACAACATGGCTTCTCTCTTCATAAATTAATATAATGCATCAATACTTCTTCTATGACTACTTCAATGATTTACTTCAAAGTAAAATATTCCAAATATTTCAACACAAAAAACAATATTATTAATCAAAATAAATCTAAAATTCTAATAATGCAATGCAAAATGTTTCTAATAAAGTTCAAATAATCTAGTTCAACGTCAATAAATATTTAACTTGAATGATAAAATCATTTATACGTATACCTCTTAAAGTGTGTTTAAATTTAATTTAAATATTGAACTGAAAAACGAAATGACGAAAGTTGTAAAGTTCTTATTTAAAGATGTCATAATTTGATATTTATTTGCTATATTAAAGTAATATCAATTTATTACAACTTTAATAGACATTAAAATTGATGCAAATACTGCTGAGAAAAATGTTTAAGTTGAACTAAAAGATGAATTGACTCATTTTTTAAATAAATCACAAACTGACATTTAGCTACAAATGTCAAGACTCAAAAGTTAAAGAAGTGATTAAAATAATCTCAAAATAACACAATTTTAATTTACATTAAATACGAAGCAGATACTTTTAAGAAAAGGTTTTAAACCAAACTGAAATATAAATTTATTCTAAAAAAATAGAATAAATTCAAAAGAGTAAAGTTCACCTTGAACAATTATTTAAAGCAAGCTAAAAATTCAGAAATTTCTTTAAGCAATGAAATTGTGTTAAAAGGAATCTGGACTTTAAACATAATGCAGCGCACTGAAGTATATAAATTGGCAAAGTAAACTAAAACGAAATGAAAAGAAAACGAAAATCTGTGTAAAATATTATTTGCCAATATTGTTAATATTAATATATGTATGTGTATGTGTTTTAGTGATTTTGTGAGAGCACTTGAAGTCTCTCAAGGATTAAGTCAAGGCGAATAAAATGAATTAAGGTCAGACAAATGTATGTGGAATGTTGCATATGAGGCATGCAAATCTGAAACTGAGTTTCTATGCCATTTGCTTTGACTTCTCATGCAACACAGCTTCGAGTTGCATTCGGCTTGAAATAATTTGTTAATTGCAATCAAAAATGTGTTGAACTTTTGGACGAAACTTGCCAAGCGTACGGCAGATAAATAATGGCAAAGTAAATACCAAAAAAAGTAAGGAGAAAAAAAACACAGAACTCGACTGCAGTTGAAATGTAAACAAGGCATGTCCTTTTTCAAAGCAAAAGGTTCAAATTCAAATTCAAATCGAAGCTGAAACTAATTCGATGCACAAATTACGAGAAAAGTAAATTTCCATTTGAAGGGTGAGGAGGGGAAGAGAAGAATGTAAGTTAGCTTCAACTGGTTGGCAAAATGCAAATTGCTTCTTGAGCGACCACAGGATTTCCAAAAGGGGGAGAGGGGAGGGGGAGCAAGGACATTGTGGGTGGCAGCCAATTGTATATTGGCATTAGAAATCAAATTGAAAAATTGATTGAGAACGAAAGGGGGGAGAGACGAGCATAATAATAATGGCAAAGTAATGAGACTGTCCGCCGCATAACAACAGCATGAAGGACTCGTCGCAGGACATCTTCTTCTGGTCGCCAGGCAGACGCAGTATTCTCAAATTTATCTATTGGATTAAGGTCCTTTGTGCACGTCATTACGGCCAATGCCAAAGACAAATTGGAAATTTATTGTTATGAAAGACAGAGCGAGAAAGGAAATCGCAAAAGAGAGAGCGAAGAGAGTGAGAGAGAGAGAGGGGAAGACATCCTGCCGCCTGAGGAAGCAAAGGATAGTTCAGAGTTTGTTCCACTGAATATGCATAATAAAAATGTCAATCAATGAACTGCAACCGGGACTGCAATGCACACACACACACACACACGCAGAGAGACAGTGAGTGGGAGTCCTGCCAGAGAAGGTCCTGCGAGTCGGGTCAGTTTCGACAATAATTGAACATAAACATTGCATTCAAGTAGTAATTGTTAAAATTATTGTGCATCCTAATCCCCCAAGCGAAACACGAAAATGGCCACAGGACGAACAGAAGATGCGAACGTTAAAAAGGACATTTGAATGCAGAGCAGAAGGCGAGTTAGTTTTTGGCATTTCCCAGGCAACGGCCAAATCCGTCTAAGCCGACTTCCATTTTTGGCCAAAAGCAAAAACCGAAGGGCAACGCTTTTGTTTCAGTTTTGTTGATTCAAGGACTTGGCTAGACACAAACAACACGAACAAAATGGGAGCAAAGGCAGTTATTAAGACATCCAAAGAGCAGCATTTTTTGGCTAACGAACTGACCTTGCTCAAAAGTAGGCAAATAAACAGATTTGTGGAGGCCAAAAAAAGGTTATCGGAAGGAAGGCTCAGATCAGGCCTGAGTGGTCACACCTGCAGTCATCTGGCATCAACATCCTCCCCCCCTTGCAATGAGTTGCAAAACGGTATCATTGTCCAAATGGACCGGACAGAATCCAACCCAAGGTGGAATTCTGGGCCATTGGCAAACCGTTGGTGCTCGGCAGGAGGCCAGGTAGGATGATGTGAGGATACACATCAGTGCCGAGCACCAGGGACACCGTCGATGGCTGGAACCAGCGTTCGTCGGCGAGCGTGATGCTGCGGAATTGCTCCAAGTTCTCGCCATCGACGGGTCGGAGGGGGGTGCGGCTGCAGAGTTGCGAGTCCACCTGCAGCAGCACCTTTCGACGGAACTCGGATGTCCGTGAGCGGATGATCGCCGTGCAGACGCCTTCCGTACCAACGCGGGTGACGGATAGCCGGTAGGCTGTTGCCAAAGATGCGTTGATACGGCTGGTCGCCGCGCACGGGTCGATCAGCGCTCGCATCTCAAATGTTTTGCATCCGGTGTCGATCAGGATGTTGGCCGTCGGAAGTATGCTCACAGCCTTGTCCTGCAGCAAGGATGCGAGCGACGTCGGAAAGGCCTCCTCGGACATCGGCGAGGCCGGTCGATGGGGTGACGGCGAGCGGGAGCGTGACCGTGGCGAGCGTGGCCGTGGTGAACGCGACCTTGGCGAGCGCGGCCTTGGAGAGAGTGGCCTTGTTGGGGTTCGGGACCGGGTGGAGACCGGTTGGTCTTCGCCTCGTCGCTGACGGTTGGGGTGAGCGCTGCGTGCCTCCTTGAAATGCAGCAGTGTGTGGTGATCCCCCCCCGACACACCCTGCACCTTCCCGCGCTGCGGCAGTATTGCTTGGAGTGTTGGTGGGCCAGACAGTTAGGGCAGTACTGGTTGATGAGTACTGCTCTCAACCGTTTCTCCGCTGTCAGCCTCAGGAATCGCTGACATTTCCGGAGTGGGTGGATCCCACGGCACACGCGACACCGGAACGAGTTGGTGCCAGCGGGGCGGTTCTGATGGGTGGATGCGTGCGATGGCATACTACATGAAACGAAAACAAAAAGAAACAAACGATTATTGTAATAGCCTCTTTGCAATGTCAATGACACACGGAACAGGACAGCATAGGACAACACAGGACGACGAATAAGAATACAGGATAGGATGTTATTCGTCCTTCAGTCCTTCTGACGTGGAGGGGGTCTGTCTTGCTGTCCATCGGGAGTAGAATAAGTTTGGCAACGGGTCTTCGGATGGTACCCCGCGCCGTGAGCACATCTACCACTCGAACCTTGGCGTCGGTGCCTGGACACGTCGTCAGCACCCGTCCTAGGCGCCATTCATTAGAGGGGAGGTTGTCTTCCTTTATGACAACCATGTCACCGATCCGAAGGTTCCGGGTAGGGATTGCCATTTCGTCCGTTTGTGCAGCTCCTTCAGGTACTCATCTTTCCAACGGAAACAAAATTGTTGGTGAAGAGCCTTCAGTCGCTGCCATCGATTGAGGATGGAGGTGGCCGGTTGGTTAATTGGTGGTTCCAACACCGAAATAAGAGGGCCACCTATGAGGAAATGGCCAGGAGTGAGCGCTAGTAAGTCCGCAGGATCCTCGGACATAGGGGAAATCGGCCTCGAGTTCAGGCAGGCTTCGATCTTAGCGAGAAGAGTGGACAACTCTTCGAACGTATATTTCGAGGTGGAGGTCGCCTTGTAAAAGAGTGCCTTAAAACTCTTTACGCCGGCTTCCCATAAACCACCCATATGCGGGGCGCCCGGCGGGTTGAAGTGCCAGGATAGGCTCTTGTGGGCATGTTGTGCGATGATGCACTCCCTCGTCGCTTCCAAGAAGTCGTTGGAGATCACCTTGTCAGCTCCAACGAAGGTTTTCCGTTGTCCGAATACATTTGGTGTGGACACCCGCGCCGTGCGATGAAACGGGAGAATGCGGCCAGGAATTTCTCCGTCGTGAGATCCGATGTTGCCTCCAAGTGGATTGCCTTCGTGCTGAAGCACACGAAGACGCAGACGTACCCTTTGGTGATGAGGCAGGCTCGGCCAGTATAATTCTTTATTTCGAATGGGCCGGCGAAGTCGACTCCAGTGTGCGTGAAAGGTCTCGAGTAGGACGCCCTTTCCTTGGGCAAGTCCCCCATCATTTGGGTCTGCAATCTCTTCTTGTAGATGACGCAGACCTTGCAGGAGTTGATGGTGGATTTAACGAGGACCTTCAATTTGGGAATCCAGAACCTGGAACGGATCAGCCGCATAACGACTTGGTTACCCCATGTAAGGATATACGATGGGTGAAACGCACCAGTAGTCGTGCAAAGGACGAGGAGTACGATAGGATGATTGGATGACTCTCATCGTAACGCAGCGAGTGGGACGCCGTCAGACGCCCACAGGCCCGTAGAATCCCCTTGCCATCGAGGAAAGGGTTCAAGTTTCGGATTGAACTTGAGGAAGGAACCTGCTGCTTGGACTGCAGACATTGGTATTCTTGTGGAAAAGTGTGACGTTGAGCCATGACGATTAGCCGCTCTTGGATCCGTGACAGCTCATCCGCCTGGACCACGGTAGAGCTTGGAACTGCCAACTTCCGACTCCTATCGATGAATCGGAGAACATAGGCAGACGTGCGCAGTGCCCTGCCAAACTCAGAGAACCTGCTCAGGAAGTCGGGAGTCGGAGGCGACTTAGCGACGTTGCATTTAATCCGCTGCTCCAGCAGAGTCTCCGGAATGGGACTTGGAGAAGATGGCCATTGATCCGACGGGAGATGAAGCCACTCTGGTCCATGCCACCACAACGGATTACGAACCAATTCTTGTGGCAGGACACCACGGCTTGCCAGATCTGCCGGATTGTGCTCGGATCGCACATGCGACCAGTTCTTGGCGTCGCTGGCTTGGACAATCTTGGCCACTCGATTGGCCACAAAGGTTGTCCATCGGCAGGGTGGCTTGTTCAACCAGGCGAGAACAATTGTTGAGTCGGTCCAAAGAAAGTCTGGAAACTTTCTGCTGGCAGGTTCAGGAGGAGGGCAGCAGATAACTCAGCCAACAGGACTGCGCCACAAAGCTCCAGACGTGGCACTGAGAGAGACTTGACCGGAGCCACCTTTGTCTTCGCAGTAAGGAGATGTGTGGAAACCTTGTTCGCCGTTTCCACACGGACATAGATCGCTGCTCCATACGCCCTTTCTGACGCATCACAGAATCCGTGGTACTGGAGCTTCACTCGTGTCTGGAATTGGACCCATCTTGGAATCCGGATCTTTCCCAGAGCCGGATAGCTCTGGAGGTACTCCTTCCATTGGAGTGAAAGATCCGTGGGTAGGTGCTCGTCCCATTCGAGCGTTCTCAGCCAGATCTCCTGCATGAAGATCTTGGCTCGGATAACGAAAGGGGCCAGCCACCCGGCTGGGTCGAAAAGCTTAGCGATTTGCGAGAGCACTTCCCTCTTCGTGTAGGAGTCCTGATGGGCAACTTCTGGTGGCATGAAAAAGAACTCGTCATCGTGAGCTTGCCACCTGATGCCCAGAGTTTTCGCCGTACTAGAGTCTTCGAGTTCGAGGAAGTCTTCTCGTAGTAGATGGTCCCTTGGAATGTCCTTCAGCACGCTCTTATGGTTCGACGTCCATTTCCTCAGCGGGAAGCCAGCACTGTCCAGGGCTGCACACACTTCCGTAATGGTCCGGATGGCCTCTTCTCTTGTGTGTGTCCCCGCTAGGACGTCGTCCACGTACATATTGTTGGAGATGACATGGCTTGCGAGAGGATACTCCAAGCGTATGTCATCAGCAAGTTGCTGAAGGACTCGTAGAGCCAGGAAAGGCGCACAGTTGACACCGAATGTCACCGTGTTCAACTCAAAGTCACGGATCACACCGTCCGACGTGCGGAACAGAATTCGTTGGAACGGTGTGTGCTTTGAGTCCATGAGGATTTGGCGATACATCTTCGTTATGTCCGCATTGAACACATATCGATAGTATCGCCATCGGAGGATCTGCATCGTAAGATCCGATTGGAGAATGGGCCCTGAATGAAGGATATCATTCAGACTCTTGCCATTTGAGGATGGACAAGATGCGTTGAAAACGACCCGCACCTTCGTTGTGGTGCTATCCGGTTTGAATACTGCGTGGTGAGGCAGGTAGAAATTAGGAGTCGTGCCAATCGCTTGAGGCGATATGGGTGTCATATGACCCAAGTCCACGTACTCCTGGAGAACGGCATTGTACTGTTCCTTTAGAGAATCGTTTCTTGACAAACGATTCTCGTTCTTGAGGAATTGAGCCAGCGCTATAGATCTGGAATGACCCAGTTCAATGCCATCGGGCTTCCGGAATGGAAGAGTCACCCGATATCTGCCACATGTGCTACGAGAAGTAGTCTTAACGAAATTCTCTTCGCAAACGAAGTCTGACTCCTTTATCAGCTTCGCTGGAATATCCTCCACCTCCCAAAATTTGGAAAGTAGGCTGTCGAGCTGTTCGTCTGCTTGGAGGGCGACTCTTGTCGAAAACGCAGAAACAGTTGTCGACATACTCTGGGAGACGGGGCCGGTAAGAATCCAGCCAAACACGGTTTCCTGCCCAAGGAGTGAGCCACAAATGTTTGGCCGGGAGCCGCTCAAGATGACCGACGGAAGGATATCCGCGCCAATTAGTACATCGATCTGAGCGCTCTTGTAGAAATGTGGATCTGCCAGTTCTATCGCTGGTAGATCCTTGAGGAAAGTTCGCGGCATATCGAAGGAGGGCAGTTTGCCTGCCAACTGTGGAATTACGAATGCCGAAGTCTCGATATGGAGCCTCGGCTTCGTCGGAGAACCAATGCTGAAGTGACATAACTTCTGCGATTGGGCCGCAACTGCGTGATTTAGCCCGGATACCTGGGCTCGCACGGACTGGAAAGGCAACTTAATGCGTTGGAACAAACGCTCAGAAATGAAGGTCGCTTCGGACCCGGAATCAATTAACGCACGTGCGGTATATGTAGTGCCCAAGTGGCAAACATTGATTACCGCCGTGCCGAGAAGGACATTCTGAGCGTTATTAGCAAAGAAATTCTGCACATTTGTTGCCGTTGGATTTGGAGTGGACTGTATGTTGGACGATGAAGAGGCACCATTGTGGGCACTGTCACCCCGATGGAGAAGAGTGTTGTGCCGCCCTTTGCATGTAAAGCAATTGTGCGCACTTGTACACTCTCGGAGTTGGTGACCTCTTGCGAAACAGTTCAAACAGAGACTTTTCTGTTTGATGTATGTCATCCTCTCGTTGACCGACATTTGCAAGAAACGCGGACACACCCGGACAGGGTGATTCTCCTTTGAGCACAAGTCACACGATTTGCTTTTCGGAGTGACTCGGGCCTCAAAGGAGTTGACTCGCTTCGAATTCTGCGGACGGGATGGTCCTGCAGTCGCGATCTGTGAATTGGCAGTCTGTTTTACGTCCTCAATAGCTTCGAGCGTACGGTAACGCTCATTGAGGAACGTGCTCATATCCTGCCATGCGGGAATTTTCGCTTTGTCCACCAACGACTGCTCCCACAACGAGAGTGTGAGCTTGGGAAGTTTGGACGAGCAGAGGAAAACAAGGATGCAATCTGCGAACGGGCTACAGACGGAAATGTCTGAATGCTCAAGAGCGGTCAAGCAACGCTGAATCGTGCTCTGCAGCTCCTTGATAGCTGCTCCCGACTCTTGGGTAACCGTGGACAGGTTAAATAGGATCTTCAACTGGCTTGTGATCAACAAGCGCTTGTTCTCAAACCGTTCGCAGAGAGCACCCCAAGCCGACGCGAAACCATCGTTCGTCAGCGGAAATTTAGCTACTATTTCGTTGGCCTCATCTGCGGTCTTCGAATTCAGATGGAAAAGTTTCTCGACCGGAGTCAACCTTGGATTGTTGACATAGATGGCCGTGAAAGGTCACGGAAAGTCGGCCACCGCAAGTAATCCCCGGAAAACTTCGGTGTCGACTGGAGGAGCCGGCAGCCACTGGAGTATACAGGAGGAACGGATGCTTCACTCCTGCTGGACCCGGAAACCTGGGTAATTTGCCCCTTAACACGGGCGAGACACCGCTCGTACACTGCATAGCAGTGATCGTACTTTGCCTCCATCGCCTGTGTGCCTTCACCGTCGCCGTCTTGATGCAGTGCATCAGCACATGTGGAATAAGCGGCTTCGACGTTGTCCCAGAGGACTTGCAGCCGGTCACGACGGATTTCGTACGTGTGTACATTGTCATCTTCGGCTGCAGGCCCTCTGACCCGACTCTCGAAATGCACCAGTCTGTCAGAGACGGCAACGAAATTGCTGAGAGCCATCGCACGGGTTTTGCTATATTTAGCTTGGACGGAACGGGTAGTTGCCTGACTACGTAGAGCAGTCGAAGATGTGCGCAACAGCGGAGTCCTTGACGAAGCAGACGGCGACGGACGATCGACCTTTACTCGGAGTTGAGCGGCAGGTGTGGCGGATTGGGACCCCGAAGGAGCGGGCGAAGCGGATGACAGGCGACGAACTGTGGTCGGAAGCTTTAGCGAGTGTTTTGAGTCCTTTTCGCTCTTTTGGCTCTTGGACATACTATGCTTCGGCAGTCACTTTAGAGTCTTTTCTCAACAAAGACTGACGGTAAAGCGGACAGCCGAAAGCAAGCACAAAACGGAGTAGAACTTCGGCTGTCACAGGATAGTGAGCAAAAGCCGACACAAGAAAACAGACGAGGAACAAAATCGCTGTTGGAAAAACAAAAAATGTTTGAGTAAAACACAAACAGCAGCGTGAATCTTTATTTCTCGGTGTGATTGCTGCTGCTTATATACGTATACGGAAATGGATAATATATGTGTATATATGTGTGGATATATGTGTGTATATATGTGTAATAATGGATAATATATATATATGTGTGTGTATATATGTGTAATAATGGATAATATATATATATGTGTGTGTATATATGTGTAATAATGGATAATATATATATATGTGTGTGTATATATGTGTATATATATATGTGTGTGTATATATGTGTTTATATATGTGTGTAATAATGGATTTTGAAAATACTGTATAGTTTCAATATTTGCGGACTATATACGGAGTGTATATGTGTGTAAGTGTCGTGTGTGGAAATGTACGTGTGTGTATGTGTGTTGTGTTTGGATGTATATGTCGTATGTTTATGTGTGTATATATATATATGTATATATATATATATATATATATGGAGTGTAGTGGATCTACGCGCGTTTGCTATGAGAGGAGCAACTCTCTTGTTATTTGAGTATAACCAATAGAGAGCTTGCCTACACAGGAGTGTGTTAAAGAAAACAGACAAACGCGATACGACAGCAAAAGAAATAGCAAAATACACACAATCGCGGCCAAAAACGGAAAATATTAGCGAACTCTTTTAAACTGTATAAATACTTACACATACATATACATATAAGGATATATATATATATATATTGTGCCAAGTATACACAAAGTAGAAAAGATGGCTGAGAAAATGCCGGTCGAACGCTTATGTACTTATATATATGCTGTGTTACATATATATAAGTTACAAGGGAAAAAAAATATGGCGCGAACACGACACTTGCACAAATGTATGGGGAAAAAAATAAAGTATATTACTTATCTTGTCAACCAATGCTATTGCTGGGGTCGAGCGATAAATCCGGCTCGAAGGACCAAAATGTGGAGGGGGGCGACGCTTGTTGAAAAATAATAACACCTTCACTTTTTAAAATTATTTAAACCTTAACTTTGTGTAGGATTTATTCACTTGGAAATATTACATGTGCTGTTGTGCCGAAAATTTGAACATATGATAGACGGCGGAATGGAAAAAAGCACTAAAAGGGGCAGGGTGACCATCTTCAGAGGAAACCAAGAACAGTGTGTCTGTGCGTATGACACGGTCACACGCACAGTATACTAGCTTTGTCGCTATCGATAACTCTCGATCGCGACCACACTGTCAGCTGGCCTGAGTGGTCACACCTGCAGTCATCTGGCATCAACAAAAAGGATGCGCGAGTCGTGAGAATTTCAAGAGAAATGGAAACGAATAACTCACGTGATCCAAAAAAGTTATTCAGTATAATGAAGAATATACTGAAGTATAATAAAGAATATTCTGAATAACGTTTTAGATGTCCTGTTTAATTTATTTTTGAATTAGTTTCAAGTTGAAATTCCATTCAAAAGAAATAGTAAATAAGGGTACAATTTTGGATTCTAATAATTCATATTTATATTTACAAAAGTTAGATATAATTAAAATTATTTATTTACTGTCCATTACTTAAATTTATTCATTGAATATATGACAATATAATTATTTATAAGTTCATATTATTTTTATTTTAATTTAACAAAACTACATTTTTCAATGTTATTTTCTCTAAGTCGACTTTAAAAACCGATTAATGAATAAATGAAGATGCAAAACAAAAAAAAAATTAATGTGTTCAAATCTTGTCTTTACAAATTTGGCATTTATTTAAACGGACAGATAGTAAGAGAAACGTAACCGTATAATATTTCCTTCTTTCCCATGCATACATTTTCGCTTCCAATCAAATAGTTTCTATTCCGATTAATACACATTAAGCATACGCAGCGTGTGTCCATCATCGCCTCGTTAATCAACGAATTGCCTGCTCTTGAATGTCGCGTTGACATCTAGTCAACTTCTGGGAAGCCTCTTATGCGACGCGCCCCTCGTGATCTCTAGATCCTGGCAGCTAGCAAGTGGTTGGGAAAAACACACAACAAGAGAAGAGAAGAGCAGAGTAGAGAACATGGGAAAATTGAGATATTACTTAGCGGAACTTTGGCAAGTGCAGAGCGAAGTCGCGATGCAATTCAACTGAAAATGCGCAAAATGCAGCGGAAGGAACAAGGACATCTTCCCGTTTTTGTGGGAACAAGTGCGGAAATTCCTGCCTTGCCTTGCCACATGTGGCAAGCACATGTTTGTCGCTGACCCGGGGAAAAAACGATAAGTGCAAAACCTGAACAAGGAATTCCCCGGTTGAGTTTCTCTCTCGCTCGCTCGTTCTCTCTTCGTCCTAGTTGAGGGAAGCCCGCCCACGCCCTCAAGCCAAATGATGTTATGAGTACCTGAGTGGAAGAGAGATAGCAACAGAGAGAGAGAGAGAGTGAGAGAAAGGAATAGAGACAGAGTCACAGTTTGTGTATTGTGGAGTTTGGCACTGTGAACGTGCCTCCCAGCCTCAGAGCTGAGGGAACGTGGGAAAAAAGGATTTACGATGCTTATATGACCCGGAGAGGAAGAGGAAGAGCGACGAGAGGTGAGAGGCGAGAGGTTGATGACGTGCCTGGTCACGGTCATGGTCAATGTTTTGTTGTGTGTGAGTTTTTCGTGTGCGGCTTTTACCTGTTGCGTGCACATGTTAAAAAGTCATCATAAATCTCAGCCGAGCAGCCTTCGTTGCGTATGTGTGTGTGTGTGAAAAACGTTTTCACTTTTCACCAAGAGCAAGAGAGAGACAGAGAGAGAGAGGAGAGGAGAGTGCGTCTCCTACTCCCTCGCCTCGTGTGTTTATCTTATCTATCAAATCTGTGTAAATTCCCGGCTTATCATGCAAAACACGTAGCCACGTAGCCTCTGATCCTTCTCTCAACCCAACTCTCAACTCTCAACTCTCTACTCAACTCCTTTTGTGCAACATTTCGTTGCCTTTCCCGCGAACTGGGCTTTGGGCTTAGGCTGCCTCCGGATCACGCAAGCAAGCATCGTCTAATAATTTGTATAAATATTTATTTTTGCTACCGATTTTTATCTATCCTCCCCGCACTCACTCACTCACTCCATCACTCCATCTCAGCTATCTGTCTGTCTCTATCTGCCATCGAAGGTGTGAAATTTAATACCACTTTGGTGTCGTCGATCGACTACCGGGAAGTTGCGATCTGTGATCCTCGATCCTTGAGGGGTTACAGAGATGAACAGAACTCAGAAACAAAACAGGAACAACGACAACTTTGTCAAAGGCAAATGTATTTCTTTCTTTATTGATTTGCATTAGCGAGTTGATTTCGTAATTTCGATTCAAACTGTTGTCACCTGCTTTTTGGCTACAGCTGCCGCTTTTTTGTTGCACCTCCATGTGGCACGCTTCAATGTGGCATGTTTGTATAATGATTTTCAATATTCGTCATTTAATATTCACACATTTTTTAACTTGATTGGTATAAATGTTGGAATGACAATTAAAACAAACATCATTAAATTTACAATAAATATTAAAATCATTTTATTTTATTTATCTTTCTTTGGGTGCTTCTAGAACCAAATATGACATTAATATTCGTAATTTTTTTATACTTCATCATAAAATTTTAATGCATTACTCCATACAAATAAAAAATATGTAATTTCGTGATATAGAAAGTTTCAAAATTTAAATCGACTGCTCCTAAATTAACAAATGAATTGAGTTTTATTATTTAAAATTGTTTATTTAAACATTTTCTTTAAATATGAGCTACATTATCATCAAATTTTAATGCATTTTAAGCAAATAAATAAAAATTACTGATATAGTAAATTTTCAAACAAATCCATATAATGTTCCGAGAAATTAAAAATTATTGACAAATATTTATATTAAAATTCTCTTGAAAATATTAAAATGGTTCGATTATAAGTAAACTAAATTAAATTGGTCGGAATCAGCACTTATCTTAAATTGGTATAATTAACATTCGAACAAAGATCGATATATATACATCGATATAAAAAAATAACATTTTTCATAAGATCTAAATTCCACACAGAAATCAATATTGTTTATATTTCTTATTTAAAATAATTAAAAGAAATTAATAAAATACAACAAAATTTTTCATAAGATCTAAATTATTCACAGAAATATATATAATTTATATTTCTAATTTAAAATTATTAAAAAAAAAAGTAAACTGATTCTAGTATTATAACAAAATATTGTATTCACTTCTTTATTAATCATAAAAATATATATATAATTTGCCATAAAAATCAGTGAAGTATGAATAAAATTATATTTTGTTTGTGACATTCATCTCGACATATTTCATTCAACAAATTTTGGAATTTCAGAGCTTAAGGTGACGATTTCGATGTGAATTTGAACGAGCTTTGGAAGCATTACTTCTTAAGAACTACAACAAAAGCGCAATGAGTGAAACTGAAAGCACTGCGAAGATTTCGTCACAAAGAGATCTTTGCGGTAGGTTTAGTCAGGTATGGGTATCGATGGTTGTTGTATTGGTATTGGTAATATCGATGAATCATTGCCGTTATTCCAGTATTACAAGCGGATTGACTAATCACAAATTACGCATAATGAATATGGGGGAATCTTAAGTGAGGCGACAACTAACTGTAGTCAAATGTTGCACACAGTTGCCAATGCTGCTATTAATACGCTCGCGTGGCATGAATAGTTTGAATGGAATGCGCAACAAACTTCTTCTTGTTAAACTCTTAGAGCGTTTCCTTAATGAATACGTGTTTTGAGTACCGGATTTCGTTTGCTGTCATGCAAGTTGCAAGCTGCAACATGTTCGATGTACTCTTATACTCGGGGCTACGCTCGCGGGCATGAAAACGAAAACACAACATGTTCGCTGACGTTTCGAACTTGCTCTCTTGCAATTTGAATGTGCCAAGAACTGAATTATTAACTATTCTTTTTTTAAATCAATAAAATCGTGTAAATAGCAAATAAGGTAGTATTGCATTTCCAATAATTTATACCTTACTAAATAATTCACTGCAAATCGTGAGCAACCACTTCGCTTCGAACATGTTCGAGGTCTTATGCTCACGCTCTCTCACTTACCGTGGATACACGTCTCACCTGCCGGTATGATGGCAACCCACCCCCATGCTCGTGCCTAAGAAGTTGCGTGGCCAGCTATTTAAAGAGCACACTTGCTTGGAGCTGGTTTAGTTGCGTGCGAGACGCGAATGCGAGAGCATCGTGCAAAGAAAAGAAATAATCGTAGTCGAATTTACAGAAGCAACGTTATAGCGTGAGACTCGAAATTCAAATAACGGACCCTGCCACACACGATACGTTACGATAAAGAAAAACAAAAAACCAACAACAACCACAAATACGTCAAAAGTCGCTCAAAGTGTTCAGTGTTGTGTTAGTGTTAGTGTGTGTGAAAAGAAAAAAGAAAAAGCAACTAAAAATTTCGCTTTATGCTCAAAATGAATTTTATGAGCATTAAAACAAAGTTCAAAATTATCATCATCAACTCTAACTGTGACTGTGGCAAGCAACAAAAACAAAGTGCCAAGTTGCAACAAAAATAAAAACGAACTTGGGATTTATTTTGGATAGTACGAAGAAGAAGGCGATACCAAATATATAGAAATTTATTTCAACAAACAACGCAAAGTTGCAACAACAATAAAGGTAAGCAATTTGTGTGCAACTTGCAACTTTGACCTTAATGAGAAGGCAAATTGCAATAGAAATTGTCGCAGACAAGCAACAACAGCAACAGCAGCAGCAGTAGTAGAAAAAAAAACACTGAAATGAAATGAGTGCAACACGCGGGGTGCAACATCGCGTAATGAGTTTGTTCAACTCGGCAATTGTAGTTGCAAGTCGTTTCTTTTCTTCGCTTTTTTTTAAGGGTGGCAAGGTGCAAACATAAAAAAAGAATGGCAACAACAACAGCATGTTGCAAGTTATGGAAAGGGTCATGTGAAACTATGCGGCGGCAATTGTCGATTGTTGACCAGCGACTTCGTCGTCGTCGTCGACTTAATTCCATTTATTGCACACGTCTCATCATCAAATACAACTTCTTGTATTCGTTGTTGTTGTTGTTGTTAATTGGCAAACGTGCAACACGCAAGCGGCAACAACACACAAAAACTATGCAATTCATGCTCTTTGCTTATTTGGTGCACAACTTGCGCAAAACAAAAAGAAAAATGTAAATTCCATCAAAATAAAAATTAATAAATTAATTAATTAATCAGCAGCGTGCTGCGATTTCGTGCCATATTGAAATGCCCCCGACGCAAACAAGGAAAAATAAAATACTCAATGGCCCTCGGCTGCTGCTAGGCAACGAAGCAAGACAACAACAAACATGTACAAAGAAGCACAGTTAGAAGTGCGCTTCGAACTTCTGTTGGGGGGATCTCTCTCGCTCCCACACACAGCAGAGACAGTGTGCTAAACATAATTACACTAACAACGACAACAGCAGCAGCAAAGCAAATTTGTGTGAGTGAGTGCGTGCAGCAAGCACTTGCAGAGACAGTCGACAGCAGCAGCAACAGCAACAGAGCGTAGCTTTTGAGTGTGACTTGAAAGTTGTATCGAACATTTTTCGTATATGTGTGTGTGGGCGGGGAGGAAGTGAGCGTCGCTTAGCTTTTAAATATGCTTATGACTTGACTGACTGACTGTCTGTGTCAGCATGTGTGTGGTTGTATGCGTGTTGTGCAAGGCGTGTTGTGCATTGAAGCTTTTGCCTATTGTTGGAACAGACTTAAAACAGAATTTAAGTCAATTTAGGCGTGCAAATGTGCGCACAATGAGTGAGATCGAGCCAAAGAGCAAAGGCGCGAGCGAAGAGAAAAGAGATTTTTTTTCAATTGATTTCTTTTTTGTTGTGTTTTTGTTTTTGGTTTTTGTTATGCAGCTGGCAGCAAAAATGTCATTAGTCGGTGTTTGTTGTTGTCGTTGTTGCTGGTAATTGAAACGAATGCGATTAACATAATTTGAGAAATACACTGTTGTAAATTGTAGTTGAAGAAAAATTACAATAATTTCGGTTATTAGCTGATTGGTTGGCCATTAGCGGCACTGGCCTTGTTTCTTTTTGTTTGTATGCAGTAAATTGAAAAGCCATTTAGTTATGTCAGCATCTTTTAAACTTGGTCTTGGAATGCGAAGCAAAACTTTGAGCATCAAATAAAAATTACATGAGCACGTTACATAAAAATAGCCTAGGCTCCCCTTCATAAGTGAAGTTTGTCCAAAGACAAAGAAAACGAAACGAAACTGTGACGTATTTTTCCTTTTGCGCTAATTTTAGTTGCTGAGGGGGAAAAAAAGCCGCCCTTAAGAACGCAGAGAGCGAGCAAGCGAGACCATCAAATTTGATGGCCCTAAAAGTTGTCAGAGGGGGCGAGAAGATGTTACTGCTGACCCACATACACATGTACACACTACAGAGAGAGACAGACACAGACAGACAGACATGTTGGCAGCGGAGCAGAAGGGAAACGGAATGGAATGGGAAAGGGAAGCAAAGGGAATGCAAGTCTCTGCTTACTATAAACAAAACAGCCGCAAGTTTTGTAATTGATGTTGTTGCTTCGAGCTTGTTGTTGCATTGCTCTTGTTTTATGAATAATTTATGCACTTAATTGATTTTTTGTTTATTGTTCGCCACAGTTAATTAATTATAAACTTTTTTCCTTCCTCTTGCAGTTAAGTAAAGAAAAGACTTTTATAGCAGACAGCAACAAAAATGGAGGCAACAACAAACCACACAAAACTCCAACTGGAGGAGGACGAAGAGGAGCCTCAAGCAACAACAGCAACAGCTACGACGACGACAATGACAACGAAGACGTCGGCAACCATCATTGACATTCCAGCGGCTCCTGCAACGTGCCACAGCTCATCCTATGACACGGACTGCAGCACGGCAAGCAGCACTTGCTGCACTCGCCAAGGCGAGCACATTTACATGCAACGCGACACGTTGTCAGCCTCAGCAGCGGCAGCCCCAGCAGCAGCGGCAGCAACGTCTGTGGCAGCAACACACATTGCATCCACATCGACGAGCTGTCATCTGCAACAGTCTCTGGATGCCGATGAGTTGACGATGCTCAAGTTCGAGCATCGCAAGCATTGGCCATGGTTCATTCTGTTGATCTCTGTCATTGAGGTGAGTAATCGCTTAACATTATTAGCGTGTTCCGTTTCCAAATTGTTGCAAAGCTAAAGCAGCGAACGTTTTCGATTCCAGTATTCCAAGATCCTTTAATTTAATATAATGAACTCAACGATTCCCGTTTTCATTAAATTTCAATTGCCAGACAATGTTTCACTTCCGCTACGCGTGTTCTTTGCTGTTTCATTTCCGCTAGTTCCCCGCATTTAGCTCATAGCTCACTCTCATAGTTAATGGCATTGTAGCCTGATAATTTATTATTATTATTGAATCAAAGAACCGCAAAATGCAATAAAATTCGTTGAAGAACTTTACAAATTCTCAACTTCCAACTAAAAGCGATAAAATTTCTGCTTTCTTTTGCGCATTCTTATGCACACACACTCACACGCACGCCATCTTACACATAGACACGCACACACACATACACACGCAGACAGCGTAAGAAGTTTGCCGTCTCTGGCTGCCTGCCTGGCGCCCCCAAAATCGATTGTAAACAAGCTACAACAACAGCAGCAACAGCAAAAACAACAACACGAACAGAACGCATAAAAACTAAACGAAAAGGCTAGAGCGAGACAACAAGAGTTGTGTTTGAAACGAATGCCAAAAATAAAGTTGGCAGGACTAAACAGCACTACTCTGTGAGTGTATGTGTGCGTGTGTGTGTACGTGTACGTGTGTGTCGCTTATTGGGGACACGAGAATTCAACGTCGCGTGCTCAGCAACAACAACAACAACTATCATAAAAACTATGCTATAAATCAGAACAACCCCAACTAACGTTCTCCCCACATCTATATTCTGTTCCCCCTTTTGCAGATTGCAATCTTCGCCTATGACCGCTACACGATGCCCGCCCAGAACTTTGGCCTTCCCGTGCCAATTCCCAGCGATTCGGTGCTCGTCTATCGACCCGATCGTCGTCTGCAAGTCTGGCGCTTCTTCAGCTACATGTTCCTGCATGCGAACTGGTTCCACTTGGGCTTCAACATCATCATTCAGCTGTTCTTCGGCATTCCCCTGGAGGTGATGCACGGCACAGCGCGCATCGGTGTCATTTATTTGGCTGGCGTCTTTGCCGGCTCCCTGGGCACCAGCGTCGTCGACTCCGAGGTGTTTCTGGTGGGCGCCAGTGGCGGCGTTTATGCACTGCTGGCGGCGCATTTGGCCAACATTACACTCAACTATGCGCACATGAAGTCCGCATCCACGCAGCTGGGCTCCGTGGTCATTTTTGGTAAGTTTATCAACACTGGCATTCCGATGACCCCAACAGCTTTACTGACTTTTCGCCTTCCCTTCTGCTCTCTCTTCTTACAGTGTCCTGCGACTTGGGCTATGCTCTCTACACACAGTACTTTGATGGCGCTGCCACGCCCGCCTTTGCCAAGGGTCCTCAGGTGTCGTACATTGCGCATCTGACGGGCGCCTTGGCGGGTCTGACTATTGGTTTTCTGGTGCTCAAGAATTTCGGTCATCGCGAGTACGAACAGTTGATCTGGTGGCTGGCGCTGGGCGTCTATTGTGCGTTCACCGTGTTCGCGATTGCGTTCAATCTGATCAACACGGTCACCGCACAGCTGATGGAGGAGCAGGGCGAGGTGATCACACAACATTTGCTGCACGACTTGGGTGTGTCCTAAGCACAGCGAAATAGCAACCATTTAACCAGGAGAGAAACATAGACAGTTAGACAAAAATGAGAGAGTGCTTAGAGAAGTACTCAAAGAAGTAAAAAACATATAAAAAAAAAAAGCTTAGACCCTTTTGACTTTTTTGCAAAAGTGAAGGGTCTAAGCAAATTGAAAGAAAAAGTTCACTCGAATGATTTTAGTTCAAAACTAAATTCGCAATTCGTACGGCTTCAGTTTTCGTTCCGTTCCGTTCAGTTCTGTTCCGTTTCGTTTTAGTTGTGTTCCGTTTATCGTAAGCGCGTTTCATTTTCCAACATTTCACGCAGTAAAACAGAACAACAACAAACAAAACAAAAACAAAACAAAGCAAAACAAAATCAAAATCAAACAGAGTAAATGAAGAACGGGCCGAAACGTGTAAACAAATGTTGTGATAGAACCAAAGACTGAATTTATTTTGCGTGTAAATCCCCCGTCCCCCTGCCCCTCCCCCCACCCCTCTCACTCATCCCCCACCCTTTGAAATGATTAAGTAAACTATAACTAATCGACTCTCGCTATGATTTTTCTGCCCCCTCATCATTGTTTATAATTTTTTACTGTTTTTCGTTTTAATTATGTATTTATTGGCACCGTTTAGTTTGTCCATTTAACTTATTAATAGGATTTGCGATTAAAGCCTAATGAATTTGATCCGACAACCTTTGTTTATAGCATATAGACTATTTAATTATTTAAATAAATAAACTGTAGACACACACACACACGTAGCGTATAACAAATTGTTTCAAATTGTAAATATTATTAAGTCGCACACTAGTCAAAAAAAAAAAAAAAGAAAGAAAGAAAGAAAAAACGCAAATGCAAAAACCACAGCAAAACAATAATTAAATTACATTAAATAAATGCCACTTAATGCGTTCAAAATTAAAACAAATATGCACACAAAAAACACAAAAACACACGCAGACACAAATGCATACATATTTATTAATCCTAAAAAAAAGAAAAACAAAACTAAAAACCGAAAAGCCAAAGAACATAATAATCAAAATAATTGTAAAAAAAATGCAAGCATTTTTTCAACAAAAAACAAACAAACAAACATAGAAATCCTGTAATGAATTAAATATTTACGAATAGTTAGTTCTTGACATATTGATCGATAAATGCGATTATTCACTTGAAAACAAAACTAAACTAAAGCAAAACTTAATCTAGCGTAAAACACTCAGCAAAGCGTAAGCCAAAAAATGAATCCCAACAACAAATAATAAAGCTAAGCTAAACAACTAGTTGTGACCCTCCTAAGAAAAAAGAAAGAAAATAAAAACAGTCCCATTTTCCCCTCACAATCCTCGCCCACAAAATATAATAATAAATGTATTGTATGTGCATGTCAAGAACAAGACAACAAAATAGCAATAAAAACAAAAAGAAAAAACAACAAAATACAAGAAAACAAAAATTTGAACAAAATAAATGTCTAAATTATAAATCAAAATACCATAAATGTTTTCTATTTTCATTCTTCCATTCGACTTGGATTTGTTATGCCAGCTTTTGGTGCAGTTTTCTTTTCCCAGGGGAGGAAAACAACACTTGTGGAAAGGTTGAAGTTCATTTTGGGGTTGGGTCAATTATGAGTGAGCTCCAAGGAAAAGTAACTAAATACCTGTAATGGAAATTTTTGGCATAACTAAAACAAATGTGCTTGAAAACAGATGCAATTTTTATTGCACAAAAATATGCTCAACTATGAGAGATAAAATATGCAACAAATTGGGAGAATATCAAGAGAATTTTATAGAGCTGCTTAACTTGAAATTCATCAAGCAAACTAAAAGATAACATTTTTGTATTTTATATTTCTTTTCTATTTCAACTATGAGAGGAAAATTGAAGAAGTTAAAGTTCCGCAAGCAGAATAAAATGTATTCTTAAAAAATTTGCAACAATTTAGGAGAATATGAAGAGAAATTTATAGAGCTGCTTAAATTGAAGTTCATCAAGCAAACTAAAAGATATTGTTAAAATTTTTGTAACAAAAACAAACAATATTTTATATTTCTGTTCTATTCCAACTATTAGAGGAAAAATATACGACAATATTAGGAGATATGTATAGAGATGTTTTTAAATTCAAGTTTCGCAAACAAAGTCAAATTTATTCTGAAAAAATTGCAACAATTTATGAGAATAAGAAGATAAATTTATAGAACTGCTTTAAAGTATATATCTCAAGTAAACTAAAAGATATTCTGAAAATGTTGTTCGAAGAAAAAGCCGTATTTCATAGTTTCACCTCATTTAATTATTTTTGACAAAAGAACATTCCAAAAAAGTAGGCAACAAAACAATATTTCACTTATTATCAATTATTTTAAGCAGCTTTTGTATGCCTAACAAAGCTCAAATTTCCTTGAATATAAAAGGTCAACTTAATCAATTTAACTGTTGACGCTTCAAAGCATATTATGCTGTCAAAATAACGACATTTCCAATAAATAATTGACAAAGCAAATGATAAAACAAAACAGTAAGATAGAAATACGCAAATGAATATATTGATGTTAATTAAACACAATCAGAAAATAAGCCAGAGCACAAAATCAAAATCAAAGAAGCGAAAAATGATTTTCGTGACATTTTCCTTCTCAGGTTCAGTTCAGGAACATTCGCTTCACTCGGTTGGCAGCCATAATCAGAGACGCTTGAGTGCATCTGCTAATTATTTGTGAATCTGAGATGCAAATTCAAGTAAATTACATAATCAACAAGCCGATAGGGAAGCTGGAGAGAGTGGAGAGAGCGACAGAGAGTCAGAAGTCAAGTGCAGAAGGTTTTTGGGGGAGAATTTGTGGCATTGTTGTCATTGTCGAAGAAGACAAGATTTTAGGGGGCGAGTTGTCTGCTTGCAACCTGAGATTTATGTGCAACAGCCGCAGGCAGCAGGCGGCAGTCGGTAGGCATCAGGATTGAGCTTGCATCAAATTGAAATTCAGGCAAATGTCAACGACAGACGACGACGACGACGACATCGAGAGACTCTGCCAACTCTTGGACTTTGTGTGAGCCGAAAAATCCACATAAATAACGCGTCCATCGACCATCGACCATCGTCAGGCGTCGGTCATCAAGTAGCTGCCGCGCTGCTTTGCCTTGCTGCTTGCCCCCAGACTGTGGCATCATCAGCAGTAGTGGCAGTGGCAGTTACAGAGACAGTCGCCAGTGTCAGTGGCGTTGCCAGTTGTGTGTGTCCCTGGCAGAAGCCGTTCGGCTTGTTATACCCGGTACTCAAAGTGTGGAAGGGTATTATTATAAACTGTTGGCAAAAGAAATTTCAATTAAAAAAAATGAGGAAATCATCAGAATTCCCAAAGCAATATGTATTTTCTTATCACAAGTCAAAGACAAAGGCAATATAATCATGTTCGCTTATCCGTCTGTCTGTCTGTCCGTCTATAAGAAACTATAGAAGCTAGTCACTTGAAATTTAATAACAATATCTATGACAATCATATGCATATAAACCTAGATTTAGTAATTGACAACGCCCCTCTCATCTCAAGAAAACATTAAATTCAAATTGAAAATTATAATATTTAAAGTAAAAGTAAACAACAAATTGTAGATCCTTTCCAAAACCAATGAATTTTCATTATGCAGTGAAAACTTCCTTAAGCAAAACACTCATCATCTAATACTTTTTCCGTTCTAAAATTGCGAAATAGCTCTTAAAACTATACCAAATATCACAGAAAGATGAAGATGTCTGCTGACGGAGATTTCACATTAATTTAAATGTTAGAGATGCACGCGTTTACCAATTAAGGAATTCAGACTTTAAAAGAATTTAAACTAACCAATTCAATACCTAATCTAAAAATAAAAATATCGACTTTAATCTAAATGTTAAGAGATGCACATGTTTAATAAGCATCACAATAAGGAAATTTTGAATGGCAAACATCGATTAAAGTTGAAATAAGAAAATTTATAGATCAACAATCAACATCCAATAAAATAGAAATAACTAAATTTATAGATCAACAAACGAGTGACAAATATGGATAACGGGTATGACGCAGTCGTGTACACTCGGCAGCTTGCAGCTTTCTTACTTGTTTTCTGCGAATGGCAGGTGCAACTCAATCAACGCCGCCGCGAGCCAGCATCTGGTCATTGAGTCAGCGGGCAGCCAGCCAGGCCCAACGAACTAAAACGTAAAACTCGAAAAGTACAACAACAAAAAGAACAACAACGAAAAATACAGAAACGAAATGAAACTCTTTGCAACGCCACCTGCCACCTGCCCAAAAGTTGCCAGAGCTTTGACTTTATTTTGGTCCAAAGGTGATGCCACAGCAGTCTCTCAGACTCTGAGTCTCTCAGAGTCTCCTGCCTGTGCCATATTCAAGTGGCGCACAACTGAGGAAGCTGCATGGAAGCTGCCTGGAAGCTGGAGCGTACTTTCAAGTGGGTATCAAAGATCAACGATCGTAAGAGGGCAAACCGAAGAGTCCACCAAGTCAAGTGTTGCCGTTCTTTTCTTTTCTTTTTTTTTCGCCATGGCAATATTATTACAAACGGGTCTAATGGTAACAAACAGTCCACGATCATTAAAGTTGCATCTTCACGCAATTCTGAGGGCAAGCGAGGCCAAAGGAAATCCTATTCAGAAGATCGCACAGAACTTCTGCAAAGCTACTCAGTGATCTAACACGATCTGCAACCTGCAAACTATCGATTGATATGATTTGATTTGATCGTAGTTTCTTTAAGCCAATTTCTAACACTTTAACCAAAGGAAACGAACTTCCTAAAGTGGAGCAAGCAATATGTTACAACAATAAATGAAATCTGTCGCTTTTGTTTTAGTGTTATTGTAGCTGCTTAGGAAATCTTAGCGTTAACTTCAACTCAAGTTGGTTCACTACTTGGAAGCATAATCTCAAGACGTTGATGTTCCTTTGAGCCAATTTTAACTAGCTTTAATTTTACTTATGGGTAGAAATAGGAGTTTAGAGATCTACTCTCAAAATTGTAAAATTTCAAGTAATTTTAAATCTAGTTTTTTTTTAATATAAAAGAAAATATATTGAAACTGTGATTACGAAAGAAAAAAAAGAAAAAGTGATTTTGACAATTAATAATGATAGTTATCAATCACAAGTTCAAGATCTGATTACGAAATGTTCACATTTAAAATCTGTTTAATAAATTTATTTGTAAATACACTTTCTATACTGAAAATGTGAACGCAATAAATTAAACATCAGATTCAGATTAGTAGAAAAAACTTAACATATTCCTAAATCATAAAATATGAGTTATACTATATATAAAATACTAAGATACTAAGTTTAGTATATCTTAAAAGTAGTACAGTATAGTAGTATTTTCGAACGTTTTTTCCTTTCAAATTAAACATCCTTTCAACATTAAAATAATAAGTCATAAACAACTTCTTTCAGCAGCTCTTTATAATTTCCTTACGTCTACACAACAACTCCCCTTTAAAAATGTGCACATCATATGCTGTCATAAGCAACTCCCAACTGACAATCAAAGTCACTTAAGATCCTTCGAGAGAGTCCATTGTGCCGCCCTTTACGCCTGCTTCAATTTATTGTTTCTCTCAGTCAAATCAAAAGTAAACTCTTCAAAAATCTTAAGTATTACCCGTTTGACTGGAATTACCAGTCAGACAAAGGACCACCTCTTAGCATGGCTATCAAAGCGTATCCTTATCAGACGAGGTCCTGTCGTTTGCCTAACAACTCCATAACCCAAAAGTCATTTGATGTGACCCTGAATGGCCAGGCAATTATCCCTTGAAAAAGGAGTAGCGACGGGTAATGAAAGGTAATATTGCTGCACGATGATGTTCCATCACATCTCGCTGCTTGCCCAGCATTTGCACTCAATTAGGTGGCTATCAAAGTGTTGAGCCTCTGTTTACCTGAGTTGAGTTGAGAGCTGCTGCTGAAGTAGAAACAAGTAGCCGCTCCATGGGGCGCTAATTGACACAGAATACAGAGAAAGACGCATTTTTTTCGAAGAGACTTCATTGCAACATTGAAAACAGAAACAGTTTTAGGATAACGACGCATCGCTTGAGCGCCGAGATACCGTCAGATTCAGACGCAGTGCATCCACACCATTTATATAATACCGCAGTAGTCGCTGCTCCCGAATAAATCCTAGACTATCATACAGTCGCAAGGCTGCCTTATTGCTTTGTTCTGTCTCCAGCGCAATTTCATCAGCTTGCTCCGCTTTCATCATCTCGATGGCCTTCTCCACTAGTGTGCTGCCAATGCCCTGTCTCCGGTACTCAGGATCCACGGCCAGCATTGCGATGTATCCTTGCCACAATTCCGGATTACTCAAGTGGTCTATTTTGCAAACAATCACGCCCACATAACGTTCCTCGTGTTGTGCCAAAATACAGAGTTGCGGCCAATTGTAGACAAAGTAGCGATAGGTGTAGATGGAGTACGGCTCGGAGAGCTCCTTCTCGATGAGGCCCTGGATGGCCTTCAGTTGGCTTTCATCGTTGAAGACGGTGTAGCTAATCTCTGGTGTGCCAGGCGGGATTTGCTTTGATTCGTTCATTGTTGACTCAACACATTTTCAAATAACAATAACAAGAAAACGACAGGTAACTGACAAATACCCAGTATTTGACAATTGGAACAGGGAGTTTCAATACTCAATCAATGCATTTTAAGTCACTAGGAGACTATAGTTATAGTTTAAAGGAAGGTGACTTTGATTCGAAGATATAACTGCGATAGGAAAAAAAAGAAAAAAAAAAGTTATTTTATAAGTAGCAAACGAGTAATGACAACTGATTTTATAAATCTTGTTCTCAGTTCAAAATCAAGCAATCGTTGCCTTTAAGTTTGAATAAAATCAGACAAAGCAGAGAAGGGTTTAATTTGTGCTTGAGGAGATAGAACTCAATTCTTTACTCAACATTTACTAAATATTTATTTAATATTTTATTTCAGAAAGACGTGACGTAATTGTAAATAAATCTTTTTCATAGTGTTAGACAAACAAGTACTGAATTATAAAATCTTAGCTCTCATTGTTTCCATAGTTATTGCTTCAAACGTACACTTGAATACAAGTAATAAGTAGTCTTGAGACTGAAGAATTTATAGCAGCTTTTTATTTAAGATTAACAAAAATATAAAAAAATAACAAGCAACGAGCATCAGCTTAGATTAAGCTTTATAATAACACGTTTCACTACATGTGTGTCCATTTTAGGAAACTTAGAGCAACGTGACATAATTCTAAAATAAGCCTCTTCATGTGGTAAAGCGAACAAATATTGACAGTTAAAACTTAGTTGCAAAACTCTAGCTCTTATCGTCTTCGAGTTAAAGCTCTAAGTGTAAGCGGACAGACGGACAGACGGATTCAGCCATTGAGCAGATTTAATCTGGCTTTAAAATCTTTACCAAATATTTGTCAATCTTAAGAGATTTAAAGAGTAGTCATGACAACATTATGAAATAGGATTGTGTAATACAAACGAGTATTGACAGCTAATTTTACGGGCACATGCATTCGAAAAGGCATCAATACTTAATACTTCAACTTTTTTTCTTCCTTTCCCATTATAATTATTGGAGCTGCTTTAACACTCTCTTAAGTATAGGGTATGCTGACAAACCAAGCTGAGCAAACGAAGACGACCTTGTGTAGCCAAAGTTTTTCCTCCACTTTTCCCTCCTCACCAGGATTAGGCTAGAAGCTAACCCGTGAGCTGTGGCAATTAAGCGGCACACCCAGCACCGTTAGGGACACTATCTGGCTGCGGCGTTGACAACTCCACATAAAAACACACACACACACATACACCACAACACACACACGAGGGATTTTAGCATGTGAAAATTATGAAAATGTCTGCTGCGACTTTGACAGGTGATGCCCCTACTCCTAACTCCCCCTCACCCCACTCTTAGCTCCTCCAGCCCAGCTCAACCCACTTCCGCAAAGCAAATCCTTTGTTGTCTGGGGAAGTCAGGCAGGTAAATTGCCTTGAAGCACGCACAGGCAGCAGGGAGTTGCGCATGTGGCACGGGGCACGGGGCATGGGCCATGAGGCAAGGTATCAGGCAACGTGCATAAATGAAAACTAATTCCGTCCATTACGTGGCGTTGATTGTCCTGTGTCCAATCTAAGTTTTGTGATGAAGCCACAATGACCTCATATGACCAGTTGTCGATTGCAATTAACCTAAAAGGCCATGGCCTCTCGTCCAAGTATATCCTTAGGCTCTGCCGAAATTCCATTTTATTTGGGGAAGATTAAGCTTAACATCGCCCGCAGCTAGCTTTGATTTTGGGGTTGTGGCACCTGCGGCTAGCTCAGCATTTATGTGTGGCACGCTTGAGCCGCGCTAATTTGTTTGCCAGGCAGGCAGGCAACTCGTGCTACACATATCCTGCTGCTCCTGTTGAAATCCTTTTGCTCCACTTTTTTGCTTCTCTTTTTAATAATGACTTCTGTTGGTACCGCTTTTCTTTTCGGTGCTTGTAGCGAGGTCAAGCGAAGCGAAGCGCCTCTCTAAGCTCACACATAGAAATTAATTACGGCATAAGGACGCACTCAGGACACTCGCAGCAGTCGAGCTCAAGTGTTTAATGAAGCGGTTAGCGCAAAAAGAAATGCGAATACAAGTGGCACGCTGTGTGTGCCACACACACACACACACAAAGAGATTTCCATATTTGCCCAGTGCGCGTCGAGTGAGATAAATGTGAATGTGCAGAGAGATCCTGGTCCTGCTGCTGCACCTGGCCAGGACTTGACTTCATAGTGCTCTGCAGTTTATTAAAAAGTTAACTGCAAATGGCCTCCATATGCAGTCTATATATATATATGAACGTGGAGTCTTAACTTGCGTCTGTTTCTGTTTCGTTTGCTGACTCTACACATTCCTTTTGGCCACAATATTTCAGTGGGCCTTATGACAGGTACAAGAGAGCGAGAGACCTTTGATAAGCATGCATTCGACATGGACAGGCCGCAGTCGCTGTCGCTGTTGCTGTCGCAGTCGCAGTTGCAGATAAAAGCGTCTGCTCTGGACAACTTCGCTGAGATACTTTTCCACATCGTCTCCGCTGTCATCGCAGCAGAAACAAAAGCCAAAGGCAGTGCCACAAAACGCAGGTTGATTTCGCAGCGTCGCGTGGGACGCGAACGTTCGCAGTTTACATGGTTCTGCTTGCTCCTCCTCAACCTCATCCTCATCTTCATTCTCCTCATCTCCTCCTGCTGCTGCTGCATTGTTCGCCTCTTCAGTGGAATTCCTGGACATCTGGACAGCAGCAGTTGTTGCTCTTGCTCTGACTGTTGCAGTTGAAGCGTGTGTGCATGAATATGTCAATGTAATGATCTGCTCGTTGTACTTCGTATCTGCTGAATTACATAAATATTAACTTGTACTTTTTATAAACATGTTTGCGGCTCAGTCGAAGGACAGTGTCTGCACATCTGTGTGTGTGTGTGTGTGTGCTCCTTCTTATTGATATGATTTATTTACTGGCTCCCCATAAGCTCTGTCAATGCTTGAGCCGCTCAAGCCGCATTGCACTCAATTAAAATGCTATATACACTTCACTTTAACGCAACGTTGCACCAAAAATGTTGATATCAAGTTGGTACAAATGGGTTAAGTATTTGAAATACTATCTCTAGCAGTTGCAATCAAGTAAATATAATATAATATACATAGACTTACCAATCATATTGATTTGCAGTTCAACAATTAAATTTCCACAAAAAGATCTAAAATTTTGCCTTTGCCTTAAAAACTTTTTATCATCACTACCAATATCGACATATTTTATCCATAATGCCTTGAGTTATAATGAGTTGGATCGATAGCTAGAAATATTTCGATAATTTAAGAGCTAATTAGTACAGAATAAAGAATAACATGCTTAAATATTTTTATCTAAGACGGTTAATATCGACGTATAGAAGAACCTAAACATTTTTCATGAATAGTAAATTTGCTTAGCAGATTTATCTTTTATAGAAGAAGTGTCGTATATTAATATAGTGCATTTTATATAACTCTTAATATCAATGACATAATCTAAAAGATTTTTATTTATAATGCGCCATATTAAAAGCTACATATATGTTAAAATACAAAATTTTTTGGAATATTATGACATCTATTGCTAGATGTTGATTTTCTTATAGGACAAACTTCCTTAAGGTTTTTAAGATATTGCTAAAGGTTGATTTTCTTTCTTACAGGACAAGCTTTATTATGAGGACAGGATCTTCTATCTGAAGGTTAATATCGAGGTAATAGCAATAAACATGCTTCATAATATTAGAGACCACTATAATCTTTCATTCTCAACGCTTTCTTTTTATATAAGAAGCATCATATATCGTTTAAATCGCATTTTCATTATTTTACAGGGTATCAATAACACATCAATAGCTACGTTAACCGTATTCAGGGTTAAGCATAAACAGCACTAACAAATTAGAGCGTTCCAGCATTAATCAGCGTCAATTGAATCCTTTGTCCAAGCAAAAGTTCTTTGTCACCCCAAAAAAACTGTTTATTTGCTTATATTATTTTTGGCCAAAAAGTTGTTGTTACTTGTGGCCCATGCTCCAAATGGATTTGTCGCCTCTTTGCTGTTTTCTGTTTCTACTTTTTTGTTGCGTGACAACGCCTGACGAATGACTAACGGTGAAATATGCGCAAACAAACATAAATTTCATGTCCGTTGGGATTTTGTTAACTGCAGAAGCAGCACGTCAATGCTGGGAACACTGCTGGTCGTGTCCTGGACAGGACTGGTTTGAGGTTAGGGTTGGGCTAGCGGGCGCGGGGAGAGGGGTGGCATCTTCTGTGAGTGAGACGTTGACGTGCGGCCGTCAGGTACATGAATACAGTACCCGGTAAAAAGCCAAGGTGCAACGCTTTGTTGACAGCGAATGCGAGGAAGTAGAACTGACAGCCCAACCAATGGAGGTGGCATGGGGCATGTGGCTGGTGGCAGGCAGAGAGCTATGTCCCAGGTGCGTGCACGTAACTGACATGAAAATTCTACAGTTTTTCGCTTTTCACTGTCAAAGCTACGTACATACGTTTGCCGCCAAGTGCAAAATACATAAAAACAAAAAAAATGCTGGCGCGATAAAGATGGCAACACGCCAAGCAGAGATCTCTAATCACCGCTTGAAAATTTGGCTAGCGTGTATTAAATTACATTTTCATACACATACGTTATCGAAATCAAATACTTTCATAATTTTTAACAACTTACCAAGTGTTTAAGCCTTGGTTTAATTTTACCGACAGCACCACAAATAATCACTTCACTTTTGATAAATTACATATGGCGCCATAGGCCAGTGTGTCCACACCATAATTTGCATGATGAAATATTGTCCGCCAAAAATTAAGCTCAGCTGGCAACACTGACCTTTGGCAGAAGATTGACACAAAACGGAATATGCAAAATGTAAGCAATTAAAACTCTTTTTTCGTTTTGGTTTAATTAAATCATTTATTTGTCTGTGATTATTCAATTATGTATGTACAAAATGCACAAAGTACAAATATATATATTTGGTATAGTTAATTGGTGCTGTTTGTATTCACTAAAGCTGGCAGTGATGATTTTTTCTTGTTGATAAGGGCAGTTGAGAATGCTATTTTTCTTTTTCTAAAATTTGAAACCGATCTCAATATTTAATCTTTAAACTTATTTACTTTATCAAGTCTGAGGTAGTTTTAAGATTATCTTTATTCATTGTATATGTAAGGCCTGCTGTGGGACAGTTCTGAAAATTTAGAATAAACTTTTCGGTTTCAAATAATTTCGATTTTTTTCGTTTTATTTTACAGCATCTCTTAATTTAATGTTGTTACTTGCGCTTAATCCTAACAAAGTCTTGAATTTGTTCATCTGCAGTGTTGAGCATCAAGTGTATATATGTATATATTTATGGTATATATAGCCTAATCAGTTCAGATTACATAACTTTTATCAATTTCAATTTCATCATCATATCTTTTGTACTTTAAAACGAAGCGTACAAATACGAAAAGTTGTTAACAAATAGCGTTGATTCATTCCACTTAGAAGATGATTGTCTATATATTGTGTACAATACAAATACATATAGTAATATATTGCACGATATAAATCAACTTGAACAAAAACGTTAAACTATTCCAAACTTATTCACTGTCCAAACTAAATAACAAAATAACTTTAACGAAATAATAATATCATAAACGAAAACGAAAAACGCGAACAAAAAAAAAAACAATATATGCATAATCCATAATCATCTCGTTCTTTGTGGTGGGGAATCAACAGAAAGACAAATACGCCATCCTTCTATCGACCTCCTGCTATACTTTGAAGTCATTGTAGAAGGTCTCCGTGACGCGAATCTTCTCCACACGCATGTTGAAGAGCGTCACACCATGCAGTATATTGAAGGCGACGGCAAAAACGACGAGGGCCATGTACGTGCCAAGGGCAATCCACCAGAGCAACTGTTCGTGCAATTTCTGCTCAAAGTTCTTGAGAACCAGCAGCCCAATGGTGAGTCCCGCCACAGCGCCAGCCAAATGTGCCACATATGACACAGACGCCGCATTGGCGCCCACCTGGTTGGGCAACGCATCCTCGCCGGCATAACGTGCATAGATGGCGAAACCAAAGTCAAACGAAGCTACGCACAATAACAAAATGGGAAAAGTTACAAAACAAAACAGATACGAAACTCACAACAACTTACCGAAGATGAGGATGAATGCCAGGCGTATGACGCCGTAACGCATCTGATGGTAATTGAGCAACACGTTGGCCAGATGCGCCGCCAGCAAGGCATAAACGCCACCGCTGGCGCCCACGAGATACACCTCGGGATCGAAGATGCTGGTGCCCAGGGAGCCGGCGAGTACGCCCGAGAAATAAATGCAGGCGATGCGCGTCGATCCGTGCACCATCTCCAGGGGCAGGCCAAAGAGCAGCTGGACGGCCACATTGAATCCCAAATGAAACCAACCAGCATGCAGCACCATATAGAGCACAAATCGCCAGATCTCATGACGCTTATCGGGACGATAAATAAACATGGAGTCCGTGGGCACGGGACCCGCTGCTGCCGTTTCTCCCACCGCCATCGTGTGATACACAAAGAAGGCCAGCTATTGAAAGGAATAATTTTGTAAATTGGCAACAACTAATTATAATGATAATACTATAATATTGATAATACTACTATATTAAAAATCAAATAATGTGTTCTTGGAATTATGCACATTAATATTGGAATGTCGTAAGATTAATGGTCAAATAATCTGATGCATTCAATATATAACTATACTATATTACGCAATACTATACTCTACCTCTATCATTGTGATCAGTATAATGAAAAAGGGCGGTGGACAGCAGGTGTAACGATCCGCATAGTATTTGCGATCACGCTCCTCGGGCAGCACTTCGACGGCAACGGCATGCACCATCTTCCTGAAGAGCGGCGGCTCACTGAGCACCAATTGAAAGTCGTTCTCGGAGCACACTTCTCGATCTCGCTGGTGTACGGCGCATTTGAAGCTACGCGTTCGCTTGCCGCTCATCTGTAAACGGCAGAACAGACAGAGACATGGATGTGACATGGATCATTTAATGCTTACATCTGGGAAAATATTACATATATAATATAAAGTCTCGTCTTGAGCTAATTTAAATAGCAAGCCAGAGTATAGAGGCAGTCCCCTACAACCATAAAAGTAATAACAACAACAACAATAACAACATGAATTTCAAAATACGCGCTTACAAATAATGTGTAATCGATATCTACGGCCGGTAAATGTCAAACTTTAGACATATCGAAAAGGAAGAACATCCGATAAATCCGAGTTCAAGCTCATCGCATCAGACTGAAAAAGCCATGGGAAACTACATATCTGGGAAGTCTGCACGTTCCAATTGGACATACAGTGCTTTAATGTATCTCATCTCATAAGTAAAATCTGCAAACATAAATCTTTAACCCCAAAACTAAACGAGCCATAAAATTATGAAAACAAAGCCTGGTAGTATAATGACTAGCTGACTATTTAGGATTGTGGTGTGGACTGGTCTTCTGCTTCTGGACAGAGGGGCAGGGAAGGGTTGTGAAAACTAAATAATTTTTATTATGTAATTAAGATGTTCACAAAAGATGCGAACGGGGCGGGCAATTAAGGCGCTCATAAAAACTAACAGCAACTAAAAGCGGAGGCCAACAACAACACGAAAATCTGCAAAAGCCGGAAAATGTGTATTGTGTTTAATTAAAACTGAGACGGATACTGCGACGGCGAGCTGAGAGCAAGAAAATCCAAATGAAGCCTACGCGCAATTAAAATTCACGATTACGAAACGAAAAAATACATTGCTGTCAATTGCAGTGCAAAATATACCCTGCAGACAAGTGTACATAATAAAATACTAAAAGGACTATGTTAATAAAACTGCTTTAAATGTCAATGTTAATATTAAAGCAAAGGGTATTTTAAATAACAAAAAGTATTCAATTTGTGCAACCGAGCATACCCCTTGTGCCCATTCATTCGCACAAAGGGTATACACAAAAAAATACGAAAAAAATCTGCAAATTAAGCTTGCAAACGCAGAAGATGCGGAAAAAGGGAAGGCGAAACAAAATAGTTACTTCCGCTAGTAGCCAGCAACATTGTACATTTTGTGGCCTCTTCTCTAGACGAGGCCGTGGGAGTTAACAAGTGTCGCGTCTAGTTAGCCAGACAGTGACAGACAGTCTAATATTAGTAATTATCAAATTTGTTTTAATTGATAAATCGCCTGCAGGGCCATTAACTAGCAAATTGCAATCCTCTTTGTCACACACAACCGCAACTAAGTGGCAACGCCACCTACACATACACACAGCTACAGCTTATGCGTAATCGTACACACAATTATAACGGCATAAATTTACTAGATAAAGCACTCATTGAATATTCAATTGACAAATGGTAGTGAGTGGCAAAAAAAAAGAACAAGCCGATAAAAGGTAATTGTATATAAAATGTGTATTTGTGTTTGTTGTTGTTTCTTAACACCCTCTGCTACTTACGCAACGTATTTTTTCAATTTAGCGCGCGTTTTTTTTTATTAATTTGTAACGTTGACACAAATTGCTGCGACTGCGGCAATAATTATTATAATCTTATCGTGGATGTGCACTGCTTACAAACATAATGCTCAATATGCCATTAAACACAATAATTAGCATACAATAAATATGCATATATACATAAAACACTTAATTTATTAACGTTAAGACACCGCGGTTTTTTTTTAGTTGCTCGCTACGTCGTTGGCGTCGCCGTCATTTCCTCGCCGATCGTTGCGTTTGCTTTGGGCCTATATTTTGCACAAGGAGCTGCCAACTTGCCGCAAATTTGACTGTCAGGGCTGCAGCACATTTCTTTTGTGCTTTGCTCACACTTCCTTAATTCAAATGGGCTTCAGTTTACTTCCGATTTGTGCATTTCCACGTATCAAACAATTGGAACACCCAAATTGCATTGTGAGGCGATGATAAATCTGGGATTGCAGCCAACACACACACAACACAAGGAGATCAAACATAAACAGCGCCGCTAACAAATAATTGTTTATCATTTGTTTTGTGACGTGCACGACGGGTGTGCGAATTATGCACTGGACAGTGGAAATTGTCTCCCCTTCCCGTCCTTTGCGGCGTAGCCTGATAATGACATTACCCAGCAGCAACGCCGCATGACGTCACGCAGGAGGGCAGCAGCAGCAGGTAAATGAAATTCTCAAATGCCTCGATCCGTTTCATTTCGTTTCGTTTTTCATTTAACTGAGTTAAATACATTCTATTTGTGCTTCATTCAGCAAGGACGATGTGCATTTGAATGTGTGTGTCTGTGTGTGTGTGTGTGACAACGTTTTTAGGTCGCAAACATAAAGCGACAAATTGACGCAAAACATTTAACACACTCCTATCCCCTCCCCTACATCCCATTCCATTCCATCGGTCAACATGGGCAAGAGAAGGGCGCTCTCTGGCAGTGGCAACGGCGGCGTCTCTTTGCTGTGGAACACCTACGAAAAAATTCCTTTGAATTACGTGGCCATGTCCTGTGTGTGTTTGCCAGTAAGTGTGTGTGTGTGTGTGCGAGTGTTTTTGTTAGCCATAGGCTATGCGCAAAAAAGGACATCTTCGTTGGCGACACTCGGGCAACAACGTTGTTGCTGTTCTTGTTGTTGTTGTTGTTGTTGTGCACTCCATTATGCATTTTATGTTATGTGTGCGCCCTCATTCAATGCGAGTGTGTGTGTGTGTGTTGACATTTTTATTCCAAGCAGTTGAACAAAATATTTATAAACTTGCCCGCCTTGACTCCAGCAGTAATACTGGCCAATAATCCATATCTCTCTCGCTCACACTCTCGCCTTTCCTCTCTCGCTCTTTCTAGTGTGTATATAAATCGTGTGCAATCTGTGGCACATAAACATTTAGCTGTGGCTAAGTCGAACTTCTTATACCCGGTATTAGCTATGCTAAATGGTATGCTAAATGTGTGACTGTAGTGAAACCTTTTAAACATTGTTACATATCATGCATATGTTATATCTGACTATCGAAAAGCTTTACAGCTAAAGCTGTCATAAATGTAAATTCTTATAGATTTCTTTTTCATTATTAAAACACAGCAAATTGGTTAAAGACTTAAATAATTAATTAGTTAATCCCTTGAAATAAAAATAGTACTGCTTTGAAATATTTATCCAATAATATGTTTATTATACTATGTAAAATTAGGTAAAAAGAAACTAAAATTAAAATCAATATTGCTTTCCAATTACTTCAATTGAACACATGCTTACAAAATTACAAAGCATAAAAAAATAATTAATATAATAAATCATGTTTTTATTTGTAACCAAATATATATATTATATATATTTTTTAGAAATTAGAATCTTTTAAAAACAAAGTGATTATAATCATTTCGACCCTTCTGACTATCCCTAAAATTATCTAGTAATTTCAAGTAAAATTTAATAAGAATAATAATAATAATTTCAATTTAATATTCTTATTTTCCACAGTTTAATATCCAGCTAAAGATATCGGAATTATATTGAAATTATAGATGTCAAAAAAACTGAAATTCAAAAATTTAATAACAATAATAATAATAATTTTAAATTAATTTTCTTATTTTCCACAGTTTAATATACAGCTAAAGATATAGGAATTATATTGAAATTATAGATGACAAAAATCTGAAATACAAAAATAGACAGCTTGATGAACCTGAGTGTCCCACTAGAGTATTCTAGTATTTCAAAATGAAATTGAATTCTTGTACTATTCAGATTTGAATATGGATATCGGGTAAGTCGCAGTCAAATACACAAACATGTCACCTTCTCAATTGTTTGTTTATTGTCTTTGGCAGCGGAAACCCGGCCAAGCTTGAGCACCTTGTGGCGGAGCAGCAGCTAGCGGAACAGCAGCAGAAGCAACCGCAACAGCAGCGCACCAGCAGCAGAGCAGCACTCACCTCGAACCCGGTCATCAAATTGAATAACAATATTTTTGCAAGAAGCAATTCAATTTGCATTGTTTGCGCAGTCAAGTGACGGGCCGCAGGTGAAAATGGTAGCCACATCTCTCTCTCTCTCTCGCTCTGCCATTTTGTGTATTGCTTTCGTTGAATCTTTAACCCAACCTCGAAGCCGGAGGCAACACTTGCTGCTGCTGCTGATGTCGTTGTCGATGTTGTTGTTGTCCGCCCGCCCAGAGAGTGCGCAATTTGACGGGCAAATGGTTTTTTTTCCACTGTAATTACCAAGAGAGTTTTCTCGTTGCCTTTGTCGGTCACTTGGCGTCTACTAATTATCACATTTTTACTCATTAAAGTCACATTTGCCTGCCGCACGGCGGCCCAGGATGCGTCGCTTAGGATGCGAGAAGACCTCTACTACTACTACATACCTTTTGGCTAATTATAGGCCAGATCCTTTTGCGTGGGCAATCAACCTTTCAACCGTTTTGCTACTGCTGCTGCTGTTGATGATGATGATGGTGATTGATTAGCAGATGCTCAGGCTGCAGCAAAAGCAATATCAGGGATGAGCTTAACCTAAGCAGAGCTGGCTAACTGCTAGAGGAACTGAACTCTCTTTAAGCATATGCAGCGCGTGCCAGATAAAACAAACAAACAAACAAACACACACACATCGAGGCAGCTGGAGACGAAGTTGCTTGCAGCTAGAAACTGGAGCAGCAGTGAAACAACAAATCGAAAACTGATTTGGAGCGGAAGTTCGTTTGCACCTTTCTGCAGTTTCCTGTGTGCCGACCAGCAAACAACAACAGCAACAACAACTCGAGACTATTCAATGCACTACAAAATACACATACAGAGAAGACTTGCGCTGCTTTGACGTTTTGGCCTTTGACGCCGCGTCTTTTGTCTTGGCCAAGCAATGGCTTTCAATTGTATTGCAAAAGCTATATACTACATAAGAATGCCTGTTATATAGATTAAGATTGCCCCTCAATTGTGCACTGCAAGGATATGTGTGCGCATGCAAAGCACCGTCAAGGAGCAGCTGTCGTCGTCTACTTCGTCTGCTGTGTTTGATTTGCGATTCGTGGCTGGCGGAAATGAAATGACACGCAAGGCACAAAGGCACACACAGAGAGCGACCCACTCCAGACACACACACACACACACACATCATTGTTTGGCACAAGATTGGCACAAAAAAAAAATGTGGAAATCAAACGAAATAAAATAAGACTTCATTCCACTTACGCATTGTGCCCAAGGGGCGTGCCAGCCCCCGAACTCTATTACGACTATGTGTGTAAGTAGTAATCGGATATCATTGTAATCACAAAAAAAAATACGAATTTCTACTACTATTTGAACTTCTTTCTTTTTTTTTTGTTAGAGTTTTCCGGTCGACTGCCGCACACAAGCGGCAATCAGGGCCAGCAGCAGCTGCCGCTTGCCGCAACATGTTGCAACAAGGTGCAAACATGCAGAGCGCGTGTCTGCATCCTAGACGCAAATACGTGAAGCGAACTACGCACTTGATGTCACCTCATTACCAACGAAATTCGGCTGCTCTTGGATTCATTTTGCTTTTTGGGGGCACAAGTTAATGATGCGCACACCGCGCGCGCTTCCGTCGCGTTTGTTTGTGTCACAATTATGCGAGGCACTTGAGCTTGAAGCGCAGTCTGCAGGGCCAGGGCCATGGTCAGAGAGCCACCTTCAAAAAATAAAACTGCTGACCAGCAGCAGTTTCATTGACCTCTGTACTGCCAAAAAAAAAAAAAAACAAGCAACAGAAATTAGGGCTGTGGATGTGGATGCGACGGTGTTTTTAATGCCGTCATAAATGTCAGGTGCGCTGCCCATTTAAATTTATTCAACATAATTAGTTGTGGCCATTATTATTATTACAGCGGAGCGTCAACTAATTGCATTTGGAAATCGTGGCAATGACTAATGAGACCCACGAGGACACTGGCCAAACATTGTTTAAGATAAATGTTTGGCATTTACTATATACGCAGGAGGAGGGAAAAAAGCCACGAAATGCATAATCGATTATTACAGCAAGATAGCGTGTGACTGCCGCAGGACATCGATTTCGGTTTTAGGACTCGTTATCAGCACATTTCGTGACTGCGACAAGCCACGAAAAAGACCAAAAAAAAAGAACCGATATCGAAGAGGATGAACAAACTCCAACACGTGGGAACGCAGACAGTTGCAGTTTTTGGTGCTGTGCCATTTGATGTGCACATCGTTATCCTTGCCCCGGATGCACAACAATCAAAATAAACTGCTGCCAAATTGACCATTGACCAAACATCGTCAGCATCAGTAGCCCAACTCGTTCCACCCTCGCCTCCTGTTCCATCCGCCCACTGTCATCTTTGGCATTGTCACGTCCTTGGCATGGGCCACAAGTCAAAACGAATGTTAGAGCCAACCGAGCAGCACCAACAGAATCACAAAAACATGCATTTTTACTTCATTTTCTCAGCAAGATTTTTCATTTTTCGTTTTGCCAGTTCTGTGTGGATGGAAAGCAGTCAGGCAGCGACAATGGAAAACTGTTATCTGTCGAAGGATATGAAGGACTTTGCACAACGAAAACTATCATCGATTGGCTTTTAAGCAACTTTCAAAACGCTTAAATCCCACAATTTTGAAATGGAACTGTTATGAAAAGGATGTTGTCGAAGACTCGACAAGGAAAACATAAATGATATTCTCTGTGAAGGACATGGTGTGACAAGGCTCAGAGGAAACATATACACTTTAAGCCAGGATTGGATGTAATGCAAAGCAACGTTTGCTTAAAATGCTGCAACTGAATATGGAAGTTACTAGATATCGAATTTTTAAGGTGGAAGTCAATGCTTCTGATAGAATGGAATGGAATGAATTTAAAAAATATTGAAGATCTGACAGAATGGGATAAGAAAATAAGAAAGAAGTCAATGCTTCTGATAGAGTGGAATGAAATATCCAAGATCTAAAAGAATGTAAGAATGTAAAAATATTGAAGATCGGACAGAATGGAATAAGAAAGGATTCAATACATATATATATATATATAGAATATAATATACACCATCAAGTAATTGTAATTTAAAAGTATTAAAGATCTGAGAGAATGGTATAAGAAACAAGCACACAAAACAAATTAAATAGAATATTCACCATAACTGAACTACTAAAGACAAAATCATACATTATACGAAAATTGTATTAGAATAGAAAGACTATTTTAAATCTGAAATGATAACTGTTCAAAATTACGAGCTTTAAAAAATTTTAAAACCTAAACTACAAAGGAATATGATTATTATTATATTATCATTATTCAACAAACAAAGCTGTCAATAATATTCTATTTATAATTCTCTATCGAAGAGGAGATCTGCTTAATTGGTCAACAAATGTGGTATATTCTGTACACTATGGTATATTTTAAATGTAATAGTATATTGATAAGCCAACTACTGCCTTCGGAACATTTCAGTATATTAACAACTAATCAGTTAAATCAATTGCAAAAATCACAATGTCAAAAGCAATTTAGATACAAAACAATCAATTCCACAATATGATAACTTTTACTAGGAAATTCTTATGCGGCACAGCAATTGCTCAGCAGACCCCTCAAGACTTTAATAGAGCTTAAGCGCCAACTAATCGCGTATAAAATTGCGTAACTCATGCGCTTAAAGTACACGATTTAGTGGCTTAAATATGATCTCAACTAAACCACTTTTATGGAGTGGATTCACACCTCAGACGCCAAGCGATCGTTGCTGCAGCAGTCGAAGTCGCAGTCTTTGGCGTATTTAACTGGAAAATGGCTCAAAGGCAACCGTTGGCCGACGGACTTCTCTCAAGTTTACCTCTTACAGGCGATTTGCGATATTATTGTGGAATAATGAAATCGCTAAGAGATTCCAATTGAATCTGCAGCGTCGCATAGACCATTTATGGATTGGCATTGATTTAATACCGCGTCGTCGTCGTCGACGTCGTTGAGGCAACCGTCTGATGTCTTGCGTCCCTCGAGGCCAAGGCGCAAGGCATTTTGCACCTTCCACTGCAACGGTGGCTCACTGTTCGCTGCAGCTGATCTGATTCCACCGCCTATCAGTGCTGCAGAATCAGCAGCGAGCAGACGCCACCAAGCTTAGGAGGAAGATGCTGCTGACAGTAGGAAAAGAAGAGGCAGCAGCAGCACATCTCGCATCTCCATTGGCATCGGCAACGGTCGCGCGCAATGTTTATTCAATAAACCCGATCGCAGACAGTCGCCAGCTGGCCAAGCCGATGCTGGCTAGCTGGTTGACTGGCTGGCATTCCTGTCCAGCTACAGCTATCCGGCGACGGGGGCCAAAGAGACATTCCCCCATTCAAGACAAGCCGCAGGAATTTCTTGGTGCGTGCTCGGCACAGGTTCAGCTGGTTGAAGATGCGACTCTCCTCAGTGACTTTGGCGTCTGCCAGCTGCGCGCTGCGTCCACTGATTATGATAATGGAGGCGACTTCTCGAGGAGACACACACATAGAGAGAGAGAGAGAGAGGAAGACTCTACCGCCAATTGCTTTCGTTTACGAGTACAACTACGAAGTATGATGATCGCAGATCGTCGCTGATCGACGACGCTTGGCAGCTCCGTTGACTTTCTGATTAATGCAAGAATTCTCTCCACGGCGTTCTTCAACTTTTTTTCGTTTTGTTTTGTTTTCTTTTGTTGCTCGGACTGCAATTAAAAGCGATGTACCCTTTTTGGATTGGGGAGGTGTGCAAATCATTATATACCACAACTAACCGAAGAGTCTCTCTCACAGTTGACAACACTTGGAATAACTGCAGAACAGACAGAGCATCAAGTGTTCCTTGCGGATGCAGTTATTCTGACTGGTTCTCCTCCTGCTGTGCGCTGGACCAGATGCTGCTCCGCTGACGAGATCAAGCGACAGCCTCGTGCCTGGCAGTTGTCATAACGTTCAACACGTTTGTTGGCCCGCTGCTCTTCATTGAATGTTTTTCGAGTTGAGTCGAGTCTCGGGAGCGGCGGCGGCGCCGGCTCGGACGAGGAGGCGCTGCATCTGCTTTGGCGCTGCCATAAAAGGATTTGTCACGTGCGAGCTTTTGTTAAAAATGCAACAATCATCGGGCAATCTCCATTGTATCGATGTCGGCACAGGCATCGCCTCCACGCCGTTTGCATTATGCATGTTGAGCTGCCGTCGTCGTCGCCGTTGTTGCTCCGTTGCTCCTCTCCTTGGGTTTTGCGGCATTCCTGCTTTAATTCAAGCAGCACTCCAAACAAGGACACATTAGCCTCAACCGCCCATATGGCCGCTGTAAACTCCGCCTTCGGGAGAGCAGCTCCTGCTGCTGCTGCTCGATCATTGAAATTAATAATTAAGTGGAAAAATGTTGTGTGTACTACGATCGCATCGTTATGATAAGGACTGTGTTCGTTTTTTTTCGCGGCTGTCACACCTTCGACAAGGATCTGCTACAGACTGATGCCAAAGATAGTCCCGAAATAGACGAAGGGCAACATATTGATGGGGTAGAAATTCGACAGGAATAGAACAGGACTCAAACGAGATGCTAGACTTGGATGACGAAAAGAACAAACTCAAATAAAGAAGTTTTAACAACATTAAATGTTGTCATTAAAGTAAAATTGAGGAAATTTTTACAAGGAACGAGAATGTATTTACAGAAGAATACCCATATCGGCATTCTTAAGAGTTTTATATTTTTAATGTGAAAAAGGCTATACTATAAAGGCTCTTATAAAATTAATAATTGGTCTAAATGAAAAATTTATTTTTTTTCGATTGAAACTCTAAATGTTAATGATAAAATTCTACTTAACAATATTCTTAAATATATTCAGATTTTATGCTTATTGTCATCAAATTTTATAGCTCATGCTTTTCAACTTTTCAAGATATCGATGTTCAGACAAGTCACTTGAATTTTCTTAATTGAGCCTTGTCAACTTCTGTCTGTCATTGTTACAAAGTTATTAAACCCTTTCGTCCTTTGTTTCCAGGGTACAAAACAAACGCAAGACAAAAGCCATTGACATTTAATGTTGTGATGTGTCAACAGAAGCTAATGATGAGTGCCGAGGACTTTCGCAACTGTCACACCTATGATCTACTTGATTCGGCAGCCCAAATATAGCTCGAGGATTGAGAAATAATCGAAAGACAAAAGGTTGATGATGGAAATGGGAATAACGAGGCCATCAACAGGAGCTAATGTCATCAGTCGTCGTGCATTGTTGTTGAGGCCTGGCGAGTGTGCGAATGAACTCTGTCATTCACAATTACCGTTAGGCACACACACACACACACACCGAGACACAGGCATACACACACCCACATCAAGGCAGACAATACAATACACAAGAGGGTAAATAGACACACTTTGTGATGGTCTGGCTAATGCATGACTTTGAGCAGAACTCGTTGCCAAACAAAAGGAAAGCGGCTAAGGACTAAGAAGAATCTCATTTATTATGCATGTGTGAGTGCATATATTTGTGTGTGTATCTGTGTGATTACCTAGGTGTGTGTGCGTCGGTATGTGTGAGCCAATCAAGCGTAGATTCAATCAAATAGCAATAAGATTGACAAGAGGGCAGCGTTCAATTGCAATTTTAATGTTTACCTGCAACCTGCAAGAACTTCAAACTCAATGCAGCCCTCGAGTCTCTTCAGCCCTGGCAGAGCCCTCGGTAAACAATCCACCGACCGAGGCAGCGAGGCATGTCCCTTTTGCCATGGCTAGCCAAGGTGCATTTTATTTGGCGAGTGCGAGTGGTGAATGACCAAATGGACGAATAGACTTTTTGCATTTGCCACAACACAAACAAAACAGTGCACAACAAGAATGTTAGCCAGCCTCTGGATCAGAGTCTTTCTCCTCCCTCCCTCCATATATCTCGCTCGCTCGCTCGCTCTACCCTTGTCGTGCTTTGTGTTTGTACACGAGCCTACATCATGGACATGTTGTGCAGTGGACACATCTGCACCTGTGTTTGCACTTAAATCCTTGCCACGAGTCTGTCGATGTGTGTCTCTTGCTGTGGCACATGGGAATTCGATTTAGATGCACTTACCACGTTCACAAAGTCCTGAAATGTCACATAGCCCGGACCATTAGGCAGTTGGGCCTTCTTTGCACGCTCCAGCAACAGCTCCCGCTTGTTCATAGGCACTTGGGATAGGAATTCCGGCGATTTCAATGCAACCAGAAATTCGGTTACGGATATCTCGCCAAAACCCTCCGGATCGAACTGTGCAACAAAATCGCAATTAACTTTTGGGAATACTTTGAATAGTTTTGCTTCAACTTACCATATCGAAAAGTAGTTTCCATTTCTGTGAAATGTAATTAAGCAAATAATTATAGTATATGGAATTGTTTGAACACTAAAGGTATCTTTAATACTCACATCTCGCAGCAGTTCCCGTTTCAATTCCGCCTCATCAAAGTCCGAGTTGAGTGAGGTGTGCTCTGTATCATAGCCGGCATCATTTGTGCACTAAAATCGATTATATTTATAATATTGTTCCCTATTTCCAATTCCCTGTGCTTACATAGCGCATCTGTGTGTGCGATAGCGACCCAATGGAAGCCAATGATCCGGCTATTGTCGATATGTGCTCGATGTCCGCCAACGTCTCCTGCTGGCTACTACCGCCAGCATTCTGTTGACTGGTCGGTAACTCCAGGGCTCGCGAGCTGCCTCGCTCGGAGCCGGGCCACATGTCGCCTCCTTGTCTCCGTGTTGCGTTCCAGGATTGTTAGCTAGGAAACTTGATTGCTTAATCTGGCAGTTGAATTTGGCAGTGATAGGACGGATTTTATGTCACTACACAAAAAGAAGACAAAACAACTTTAGTTTGAGTTTGTTTTATACTATTTCGTTGCTTACATAAAAATATACTATTCTCTTTATCATAAATAAAGGCAAAATCTCCATGCCTTTAATCTATGTATTTTAATATTTCAGATTCTGTAAGAATAATTATTATTGCATGCTTTTTGGTATGCATCATTTAAATATGCTCCTAAAAGTATGCAATAAAAAATTTCACTGGAAATTCCATGGACGCTATTCTTATTTAAGTGCACATTCTTGAATGCTAACAAAAATATTTTATTGAATTTATTTAACTTTAGTATATTTATAATAATGTTTTTTTTTAAGTAAATCGCAAAGTTATTAATTCTATTTTGTAAGTCTTCTCAATAAGCAGCAGCACACTGTGTGAGCTTTCAGTAGCGAGCTTTCTTTCACAACGCACGTTCTTAAAGCTTTCGTTAAAGTGCTCAACTATCAACTCCTCGATAGCGATAGATTTGGTCGAGCGCGCTAAGTTGCATTCCTTCAAGAACATTTTGTTCGTGATGCCTGCGGTTCGAATCTCGCTCGAGATAAGCGTTTTTAAAATTTATTTCGCCCTGTAAAGTGAACTTCGTCGCAATTTGTCGTTTTTGGAATTGCTACAACTCTTTGCTTGGGCCAGAGAAAATAAAGTTTCGGTTAATCATAGACTAAAATTGGTACTCAATACCTTAGCCTATTTCATGCCCGGAATACATGATAGCTTTTTGTTTTTGTTTTCATTTTTTACAGACACTGTAATTGTTATTGCTGTCATGGCAACAGTTCCTTAAGGGGTTTGTTGTCCCTCTCGAAGGGACAAGGTTATTGATCTGAGCCTGCGAGGCAAGCAAAGATGTGCAGCGGAAGTGAATGGACACACACAACGGCAAGCTGGGCTGTTGCTTGGAACCGGCAAACAGAAATGCATTTTCATGTTGATGTTATTTCCTTCTTCTCCCCCTTTTAAAAACACACTCACACTCTTCGTTTGTTGTGCGCAGAATCCGTTTCGAACTTTTGTTTTGCCTTCTTTATTTGTTTTCACTGTCACTTTGCATAAACTTTGTTAATTATTGTCGACAAAACTTTGTTATTAAGTTATTAAACAAAATGTTTAAGAAAACAAAGCAATTTGGCATCAACATCATTGATGACTCGCTTCACTGTCGCTACGCACAAACAACAAACAAACTTTCCGACCGGGCGGCAAAATGGCAACTGACAAGTGAGAAGAGTGTCGCCAGTTGCCAGCCACAGAGATGTGGAGAGCGAAAAAGAGAACAAAACAAATCGAAGGGGTTGTTTAAGAGTTCGTCATTTTGGCACTGCTCATGCGCCACACGTTTGTGCGCTTTTCAACTCGTTGGCATTTCCACATGACACCACCACCGCCGCATTCCCCCTTCCATCCATCCACCCACAAGAACCAACCCCATGACGCAACTGCCACCAGACGACGACTGCCGCAATTTGACACATACATAGCTTTATTGAGATATACAAACGCACGAACACGTAGATTGGAAGTCGGGGAGCGGGTTATCTCTGATGTAGATCCCAAGGACTTGATGATGACTCTGGGGAAATAGACTGTTAAGACACAGATGTGAGCTGTTTCGAGTGCCAGGAAAAACAAAAACACACACAGCTATCTATAGTTAATACGATACAATATAATATGTATAGATATATACAGTTACTTAAGCCTAAGCTAGGTTCTAAAATGTGAAGAACAATCTTGCAAAGACAAGCTTGCACATGCAATAAACAAAATTAGTTGTTTTTTTTTAAAGGAACTAATCGAAACATTTTGCTCTGAACACAAAGCGGACAAAAAACAATGTGGATTCTGCGGCAAGGCTTAAAATACGTTTTACATTCACTAAGAAAAAACAAATCGAGCAAAAAGACATCGTATTTATGTATATGGCTAAATACCCATACATACAGATATATCAAGTACTTTGTTAATAATAGATGAAAGACTTTCTCATTAATTTGCATACAGTTGTTTAATTAAGGATCTATTTAATCTGCAGCTAGACATTGCCTTTTCTTTTTTTTTTTGTTAACAATATTTACAATTCCGACAGGGCCTTAATCTCGTCTTAAAAAAAAATCGCTTGGTTGCTTACAACATGATATACATACATATTTATATATGAACATATATAGATACATATACCGTATATATATATATAAACTAGCATTTATTATATAATATAGATATTTTTTAGCGTTCTTTCTTTACCTAATTCTTTCGCCTGATAAACGCGTGTTGCTATTTTGCATTTATGTTTTTTTTTGTTGGTTTTCTTTTGCGTAAATATCTCATGTTAAAAATGTTTCCTTTTCGTTTAAACATAAAGAAAGTCGAGGAAGAATCTGAACGATAACACTTGCTGTTGCCTTATAAAACATAAACATTACAACAAACTCGATTATTAATGCTATACTCCTATATAACTGTCTCTTCTTTCGCACATAGATTCGTCTAACCCTCAACCATGCGCTCCATGCCCAAATCACACTGTTCGATGACCAGGCGAGCGATGCGTTTAATCTCACAATAGGGACTCTCGTGCTCGATCAGCTCGGTTAGTATCTGGATGCCATTCTCCTGTTCCACCAGCTGACAGTATTTATCCGGATAGACCTGCAAAATAAATATGAATTAAATATCGAAATCGTAAATTTCGAATACTTCATCTTACCTGGGTGAGATTGGCTAACGCCCAAACGGCCCAATGCTGGCACTGTGGTGTCTCGTAGCAACGCACCAAACTCAGTATGGGCTCAAAGCTGCGATAGTTGATGTTCCGTTCGCTCTTGATGTTCCAGCGCTCAATGGCGGCCACCATTCGTTCCAGGACGTGTTGTCTTGTTGGCGTCTTAATGGTCCACGCATCGGGGCCATCGGAGGCAATGTGTGCCAGCACTCCAGCCGCATTGTAGCTGACCTGGAAGCGCAGATGGTTAGCATTGTCATTGGCTAGTCTTCCACCTCGGTGACCCACCTCAATGCCATCGCTCAATGAGTCTAGCAGACGCGCAAAGACCTCAATAAACTCCTGCGTCATCAGGTTGGGTCGCAACCACTTCACCTCGGCGACATTACCCAGCAGTCCCATCATGTTCCGCAAGAGCTCGTCACGATCGGGAAATGTCTGTCAAATTGTAGATTATAATTGTAGTTCAAAAAAATAAACGAGTGTAAATTGCATTTGCGATGTTTGCTCACATTTAAACACTTAAGGAAATACTCCATGCCGCGTCCATCCAGAAATCTCTTACAATTAATAGCAGTCTCATCGGTTACATTCCACATGGTCGACCACGCCACCTCCATCACATCGTCGAAAACTGAGCGCGTCAAACGATCCTTGATGAGTGTCAGCATCGTCTGCCGGAAAAATACAAATAATAACACTCGTTAAACAAATGAAAGGAATATTGCTTTAGTGTTTGGCTACGCTTACGCTGACCACACCCAGCTCGCCGAGAAAGAGCTTTTGTCTGCCGTCCACCTGGCAGGCCAATGTGTTGAGCAGATAGATGGCAATGCGTTGCACGAAGCCTTCTTGCTCCGTCTTGGACACGCCATGTAACAGTATCTTAATCAGTCGTTCGTACTCAAAGAGCTATAAAATATACAAAAAATTAGCTTAGCTTATACAGATTTATAAACTTTAATTGTGTCCTACCACATCGACTGGCATGTGGAACTGTGTGAGCGTCAGATAACCATTGCGCAGCATGGTGTCGTCCGTCAGATGCTTCTCCATACCATTGAGCAGTGTGCGTATGATGTGATTGCGAAGCAGCGTGCCAAACTTGGAGCGATCGCGACCTTTTACAATGTAGAACAACGTTGCACTGTAGAGCAAACAAACACAAATTACAGGAGTGATCCAATGCAAACATTTTTACTGCACTCACCTGCCCGAGATTTGCATGTGCTTGAATTTCAGATGACGATCCATGGCACAGAGCACAACATCCAGCGCTGTGTGTATATCCTTGCAGTTCTCAAAGCGAAACAAATGATACAAATCATTGAGGACCTATGAAGGTAAAAATGGAAAGTGAGTCATTAATGATAAGGTTTAGCAAAAGCTTCACTCACTCTAGTCAGCAGAACGGGTCTGTCGTGGTAATAGCGCGCCGCCGTGAGTATTTGCTGTTCGTTAGCATCGCCGGCCACCTCCAGAGCAGGTATATCGTGTCGCTTGCACGCCCAATGCGCCGTGTGATACAGCCCAAGGAACTGCAGCGGACGTTGAGTGCGTGACGCCAGCCCAGGGATGTCGGTGGGGCCAAAGTGTTGTTCTGTCTTTGTATTGGTATTGGTCGACTCTTTGGTGGCCACTCCGTTGCCCGCTAAATTCGTGCCTGAGATATCCAGATGCGTTAAATGCCGCAGATTGTCCATCAGCATTTCTAGCGTCTGATCGGGCAGATCGTAGGTACCATGTCCATTGCCCGAACTCGATATGGATATGTCGAGTGTGCAGAGACGTCGCAGACAGCAAATCGCATGCAACTGATTGGCAATGGGCCACACATTGAACAGTATGAGCGTGTGCAGGTTGGGCAACATAACGAGCGCCTCCAAACTGAAATTGGCCAGCACGCAGGAGGTGAGATCCAAATGGCTCAGGTCCTGCAGATGGGCAAATTGCAGACGATGATGCATGACCACGCCATTGAGCACAAGGCGACGCAAGTGCGGGCAGGTGAGTTGAAAGTCCACCGGCTCCTTTTCATTGGGTTCCGCATTCTGCAGCAGATGCGAGCTAATGCCCAGCTCCAACGAGCGTAAGCTATCGCCATAGTGTGATAGCAGGTGATGTGAATGTACGGTGATCTTATCGCAATACCACATGGACAACGCAAACAGTTTATGACGCATCAACGTCTCCAAACCTGCAAACAAAACACAAAGAATTAATAAAAGATATTATGAAATAAAGAGTGGGGGGAGTGTAGATGACTCACCAACGATGCTTAGTGTACTATAGCGCAGATTCACAATCTTTAGGGAAGTGCGAGCTGTGTCGTTAAACAGGTGTATAACCCGATCGTTAAGTGGCCTGTGGAAGCGCTGATAGTTTTCCAGAAATGCATCGCATATCTCATTGGTCAGCACAATGCCCGTGTTCAATGTGCGTTGTCCACTCTCGTTGCAGCTACTGATAATGTCCAAATTGTTGCACAGCTTCTGATAGGCAATCTCCTTCAATGTTAGCGGCTCCTCGTCCAATGACCCATCCTCCATTAGCCGCACCTTGCAGCTCATCGTGGGCTTGACTTCCTCAATGGTTCTCGACTCTATGGCTTAAATGCTGCTCCACAATAATTGCTTGACTTACTGCTGTAAAAAAGTAAAACTGGAATTTATGAATTATACGAATTAAACAATTATGTACATCACGACGTCTTTTTTTTGTGTTGGAGACTGCGACTTAATACTCTCAGTTTCACTTGTCAATTGATTATTTTGTTTGGCTTGTTATCGATAACATCGATAAGCCGTGTACTGCGATCTCACAGGATGTGAAGAACTGCCAACTTACGGCATGCGTCAGCATGTAAACTATGTTTGCCTATAATATCATTTTGGTATCAATATTGATATGTATATGTATGTCATCAATCGTTGCGATAAAGTCAGATAAGATTAGAAGCAATATCAGTTACTGTGAATGCATTCTCAGGATCCAAAGGATCGCACAGCTGTAAATCAATATTTACACAAACATATACAAAATGCTGATCTTATCACACTTTTATAGTTTTGGTTGGCCTTAAAGTGCTGAAGTCATTCCACGCGCGATTGTAACATGATTGTTGTTTTTTAAGGGTGCCGCTAGACACACACTTATTACGTAATAAGTCGAAACAAACATCTGTGAGTGACGCACTGTTAAGGACAAAGTATCTGGTTGTCACTGGACCCGTTCACATCAATACAATAACAATAACAGCAACAAGAGCAATGCCCACGCACTACACTACACTGTAAGCTGTCAAAGCCAAATCAAATGCAAATTTCAACAGAATGTAAACGGAAGCACAGATCTGACGTCTTGCTGGAGATTCGCATACATATCCAAATCTCTAAGCACACACACACACGCATAATGCAAACAACTACAAGTTGCTGTCTGTGAGCATTAGTGCGAGGGGGAAGGAAGTGCCCAGTGTATGTGCGTGTGCGACAGACAGACAGTCTGCGCTTATCAAGGCAAGGCCAGCCAGAAATGAAATTCGACGTTGTCGCTGGCTGGCAAACATCAATCAGCCATCAGCTGTGTGCTGGCAGAGCTGAGAACCGAGCAAGCAGAATAACAAGTGTAAAACGTTCTAATATTTTGGTATAAACAAATGCAAAAAACAAAAACAAGGATTTACGTTGTTTTATGTGTGTACCTTTTTCCGTTTCTTTTCTGTATTTTTTTTTTAGAACAGCTCGCGAGTCACTGTCGCTTAAATGCGACCAGTCGTCGCTGTCGTCGATGATTGTTGCTGCTGCTACTTGGCAATGTCTTTGTCACAAATTGTTTTCAGTTGGCTGAAAATTTATTTATTTGGGGGCGCAACACCGGTTGGAACGCGTTAACATTCCATGTGCGCCACACAAACACAATTTTTTTGTTTTTCGTCCAGCAATCACTTTATTATTCACTTTTAGGCATCATATTTTCTATTTTCTTTCTCATGTGCTTCTTCTTTCACTGTGCTAACGCAAATTCAACTCTGTTATTGACATCTGTTAAGTAACAGAGTATATTTTTTTTGCTTTACATGGTATTTTTGGTACTGCCAACTGACTCTACAGAATTATCAATAAATCACTATTTTCGGAATCTCGATAATTTGCTGCCGTTTTGGAAAAATCGAAAATGTAATTTCAAAAGCAGATGTAATATAAAGAACAAGTTGATTTTATGGGAAATTATATTTTATTGTAAGTTTTGAAGCGCTGAAATGAATAAAATGTACATTTTGTTAGTTGTGTTATTTGTATGCGACAGAAACAAATCTCGAGTGCTGCAAAATTGATCACATGCACATCGCTTACTTAATTTATACAGAATTGGCGACAAATTGCTTCTCTTGTGGGATTGTTGTTAAACTCTAAATCACTCGAATAATCAATTGGCCATTCTAGCGCATTATTATTATTTTATGTAATAGATACTGTGTGTGCTCTCTGCTCTTCTCAATCCATAGATTCTGTTCAAATATACAATCTCCTTGGCATTGTGGCTGCTTGTGACGTGACATCGCTCGGCGCCAAACGTATAATAAATAATTAATTGTTCGTTTTTAAGTTCTAAGTAAAAAAGGCTGTTGTTGCCAGATAAAGGTCCAGGTCCGTAAGCCTACAATCGAATTTATTATCCTCTCGCTTCCCTCCGTTCTGACCTCTGTCCATCCATTTAACCCGAGAGATCGCCCTGATCGAAGAGCGCTTGGTCATAAAGCTCAGCGACAACGCGACGTCCACCAAAGAAACGACCATGCAGCGCCTCCTTGCCACGATTCGCCTCGACTCCCGCTGAGAATTCTACAAAGATTTTCACTATAATCTCGGCTTCGTCATCGTCCTCGTTTTCCGTTTGTTTTTCGTTGAATATAATCACGCGGCTAACGGTGCCAAATTTGCTGCATTCTTCCTGAATCTCCTCCTGCAGCGTCTCGTCCACATCGTCGGGTCCGACCATATTCCTTAAGATGATGACACGCGAATCCTGTGGACGCATTAGCCGCTGCATCACCAGCTGGCGTGCACTCTGACCCTTAATGGACATGTTCTCTTGTTGCTGCAGCGTCTGCACATCGCCCTCATCCATCAGCTTCTTCTGGAGTTCTTCCTGCTGTTTTTCCTGTGCCTTCTTAATGTTCTCCGATAAATTCGCTGCCGTGGCAGCTGCATTATTCGCTGCTGCAGATAATGCGGCTGGTGCTCCACCATTGCTGGTCTCTACAACAGTCGTTGGTGGTGCTGCAATAGGAGCTGCTACTTGTGCTGCGGCGGCGGCGGCTAAAGCGACAGTTGGTGGCGTGGCAAGCAGCGCAGGTGGCGGCAGTGTGGGTGCCACACTTTGTAGCGTAGGCAAGCCGGCTGGCACACCCAACAAACTGGGTCCACCCAGACCAGGAGCCTGATAGATGCCAGGTGGCAATAGTGCCGAAGTTGGTGCTGCGGGCACTGCAAGCGCCGGATGCAAGGCAGCTGCTGTAGTCGCTGCCGTGATCACAGGCATGGCATTCACTTTGGCTGCAATGCCAAGACCGGGTGTATTCTGCGCTAGACCCAAGACTGCATTGCTGGCGACCGCATCCAGCGCTTGAATCTTTGCTGTGGCTGCGGCAGCGGCGACTGCAGCTGCCGTTGGCATCGTTGAATTTGTTGCGGGACAGGACAGCACATTCGGCGGCGTAATCGAGCGTCCAACTCTGTGGAATAAAAAGCAAAATGAATGAAACTAGAGAAATTATAACATACCGATTAACTCACCTTAACAATTGACCACCCAAGTCAAAGAGATTCATGCTGGCAATGGCTTCGTCCATGGCCTGTTTGTTGGCATACTCGATGAAGCCGTAACCCTTGTGCGAATGCACCGATGTGCCCTGCGCCAGCTTGCAGTATAGAATGGGTCCAAAGGCCTCAAACACACTCTTGATGTCCTCCTCGGACAAATCGGGATGTATGGACGCTACGTAGATGCGATTGAAGCTCTTGGCCTCCTCCTGCACCTCATCGATGACTTGTTGCGCCTGTGGCATATTACTTGGTCGGCCCACTTTAATATTTCGGCCACCCATGAGCGCACCATTCATTTGCTCCAACGCTAGCTGTGCGCCCTCGGGAATTTCGTACTCGACAAAGGCGAATCCCTTGTGCTTCTGTGTAATGGGATCCCATGACATGTTGATCGATTTGATGGGTCCAAATGGTGTGAAAGCGGCACGTATGGTGTCCTCCTTGAGCTCAAATGAAATGCTGCCCACATAGACTCTGAAAGTAAGGTGAAAGTGAGTTAAAAATGTTTTGTAAAAGCAACTAGAAAATAAGAAAATTTATGGGAACTGCAATCAGATCTTATCAGCTAAGCTGCACACGCAACAACATCTAACCTCAGCCACGTCCAGTAACTCGGAAACCGCGACAAGGATGTGTTGTCGTTCACTTTTGTATATAGTGTTATGCATCATTAAAGCAGCGATTGGAAGTGGCCAGAACCCGATAAGGACTCAACTTTACCTGCACATAAGAGCCAAGGCCTGTTGTCGCTGCACCTGGGTACGTTGGGTGGCCAACTGTTGCTGCTGGTGAGCCAGCGTTTGCTTCATCAGCACCATTTTGATGCTCTGCTCCATGGCATATTTCTTGGCCTTGCTGACCAGATCATGTTGCTCGGACGTCAGCTTGGGCAGTGCACCACCCAGGAGTCCCAAGAGGGCGGAACGTGTGCCAGGTCCAAATTTCACATCGCCCGTCTGTTTCAGATCATACAGTGGCTGCGAAAGGTAGGGAATTTTCGAATCCGCTGACTTGCCTAGAATTTGGGAAGATAGATTAGTGCATCTCATATGAAGAAATATCGGGGAACAATTTGGTGGTGTGATGGGGTCTCATCATCAGAAAAACGGATCACAGCACAGCCGATGATCGTTTAAGCAAATTTTCTAGGTTGAATACGACTTGTTTTCTTTTTAGTTTTTTGGTTTGAGTTTCATTTGCATTTGCATGTTCATGCATGTTCATGTTTTATGTCCACTCCAAAGGCAACTCGCGGCAACAAATTGTAGTACCAAAGCATTGTTGCCACACTTCATACAATGGATGAAGCGAGGAGGACAACACTTGGCCAAGGCCGATAGCAAAATGACCTTAAAGTCGCTTCAGAGTGTGCCTTCGAAGTGACACAAACAGATAGAAAACCGTTGCTCTGGAAGAAAGATAAAGACAAAAAGGAAAAAATAGAAAAAAAAAGAAGAACAAATCATTAATCAGAAAAACACAGTTTTGCTGGCCGTCGAAGACATATAGAATAAGTACACATATGGTAACTTTATCTGTGCGTGTGTTCCGGAGAAGATCTGGAACTCTGCTGGCAACTTAGATTGCTGGAGATTCAGTCACCGAGAGATATTTTGGATAATCGACAGGCTACAAACACAATTGACAACACAATAACAATTAAAAAGCTATATCGATGTGGTTTACTCGCAAATCTCGTTTACTTTCTGCATCTTTAGCTGCGCGATTTTGATTTGTTCTTGGTATACGATTGGATTTTGAAGAATTCTTTTCTTATATAGTACAAAGTAAATAAGGTTTTTGGACTCTGACACTGCAAGGCATTTGAGAAGCTGGAAAATGCAAGAATAAAAAAAGAAAGCACCCATAAAATAAATCATAAATATTCCTATTATATGATGGTTTTGGTTTTCTTTTGTTTGGTTAAGATAAGATTTGAAATACGTATTTTGTGCTAATAAGTAAATAGTAGTTAAAAATAGTACGACTGTGTGTGTGTGTGCATGTTTATGTGTAGATGTATTCGTGTGTGGGTTTTTTTTTTAAGGAGATAAAATGCAGTTAACGCGTATTTTTCAATCGAAATCTCAGACATATATATATATAATATAATATATAGTATAAAGCTCTCTTCCAACGGCAACATCCAGTCGGCAAATCGGCGCCGCACAAATCGAAACCAAAGTAGAAAATTACCAACAAGAACTGTGCACACTGACGACGATTCTCCCAAAAGTTCCCACATTTAAAATTAACTCAAATATCTATTCGAAAGTGAGATGCTAATGATAATAATGATGGCTGGGAGGCAGCAGGAAGTCTACGATGTGCACAGTTCTCCCGGTGTGTAAAATGTATTTTTGTTGTTGTAATTTTTTTTGTAAAAATAGAAATTATAAGCGACCTTAGATGTGCGTTTTTCGATACGGTTTTCCATGAGTTGAGGGGGCGTGGTATATTGACTTGAAGGGTCACACATTACATTTGCTCAGTGATAAAAAAGAGAAAAATAAAAAGAAAACAAGACGCTGAAACGATAATAAGAGCAACAATATGTTTTAAGTTTGGTTAAGTTTTTCCGCCGTACCTTAATCTTGTTCATGTAGTGTATTTTTCTTTATCTTTTAATTTTCTTTTTCTCAGATATAAATCTACTCTAAATTTATGTATTATAATTGCAGTTTTTTGTTGACTACTTTTGGATATTAAACTGCAGCATGATATTGTTTAGTATTATGCTATAAAATATCGTTCTATCAGACAACACTTCGGACCACATATGATTCGAGCAGTAGTTATGTGTTTTACTTTTTGGATGACAATCATTATAAATATCTCAGGCACTGTGTCATGGACAGTCCAAGGCATTTTGGCGCAGCACACTATGAAGACGGTGACCCAATCTCTAGGAGGTTTTCGGAGAATCGCGACGACGTTGCAATCGGCAATATTTGTTAGAAGCGATCTTAGATTTGTTGCTTTGGTAGTAGTAGTAATAGTAGTTTGGTAGTTGTAATAGTTAACTCTAAGTTGGGCATCTCTTGATCTCTACCAAGTCGTTTTTGGGCGGAACAAACATATATAGTATATATATTGAAAAAAAAGAAAGACTCTTACAAAAAAAGAATATAAAAAAGAGAGATATAGAAGAAAGAGAGAGAGAAGAGAGAGAATAGTTATATGCTTTTTTTTTGTTTGATTAGTTCGTTGAGTTGCGTTTCGTTTCAGTGTTGGATGCGGCGAGGATTCACAGATACTGATTCATATTGATTGATATATTCATATTGGATACATACACTCTGGCTGTGTAGGGACCCTACTTTACAGCTACCACATAATTAATGGATATAGGTGTGCATTACGTTTTAATTGTACTGCCAATGACAGATCGTGATCTCATGTTTTTTTCTTTAATATGATTGTAAGATATAATATTATAGTTATTCATTTTGGTTTTGTTGGTAATTTGTGTATCGCACTCGTTTCATTTATATTTTACATTAATGACGATAAATTCGATTTATTTTTTATGGTTTTATGGAACACTTGAGTCGATTCGAGTGGGAGTCGAGTCGCAATTAGTTTTGGGGATCTCTGACTTGATACTTGTTCGATTTCGATATTGTTTCGTTATTGTTTGACTCTCACCTCACCTCTCACTTGAGATCATCGTGCGATTATGAAGTCTGCAATTACTTAAGCAGAACAAAAAGAAAAACCGATTATTTAATAGCGTCTGTGCTGGCCCTTAAAAAATGCAACGAAGTAGAAGTAGTAGAAAATATATATAGTAGAGAGAGAGAGAGATGTGTATGCAATGTTTTATGTTTTAGAGAGAATTCAATAATTGTATTTGTATTTATATCAATAAAAAAAAAACAAAACAAAACAATTGAATACGATAATGAGAATAATAATGATATATTTGTATATATATATATTTTCCTTTTTGTTTGATTTGTTGTTGCCTTGCGTTTCATTAACCTACATACATATCTTTTATTTTTGTTTTTTATATTCGATTCTTAAATGAACTTACATATATATAAATATATACTTGACACATACATACAAGATGTACATATACTTATGCAAATATATTGTGCATAAACAATTTTCTTTTGTTTTTGCCAATCAAACAAAACACTTACCCGAGTCTGATCGCGATCTCTTCGTGACCGGCATATCGGTAATATCACGCTGATCATCCGAACGTGGCGATCTCGAGGCTCTATCGTTGCTGCCCTGCAAGAGCGGAAATGAAAATATGGAGACGAAGGTCACCTGGTTAGTTAGTACGTAGGGCATGGTATGCAAGAGGGCGGGAGTAGGGTGTTGGGCGGGGTATGCGATGCGTATAGATACACACGGATAACAATTCAGCACTCAGTATATAGCACAAGGTTACCATTTCACTGAAAGTGCATTAACAACTGGTTACATTTCATGTGTACTATATGCAGCACTTCACCAACTCAGATAAGCGAAAATGGCAGGCAAAGGAAAATGCAAAAAAAAAGTATACGGCACGCGTTTGAGGCTGAGGCGACTACAGCGGCGGCTGTTGAGGCCACGCCAAATGCAAAACACTGCAGCACTCAAAATAAAGAAGGGAATACTTAGTTGCACTTTTTAAAACGTACCATCCTCACTGCTTATGTGAATAACACTTGATTTATATACTCTTAATGCGATTATGTTGTTGAAATAAAATGTTGAACTTTTGCGAAAAACTGCTTTGACGTCAAGAAAAATGGATACAATCCAGTGTGACCGTAAGGTAGATTGCAAATGTAACCTAGTATTTTGGTATATACGCCGTCTCTAAAATGGTCATATCGCGTGAAGCACCACAGTATTACCATTTTTGCATTAGCGATATTGGTATATTTTCTAGTACATTTCAGAATACAGTTTGCGGTCACTTTGACGTTACATTTTTTAAGTGTACTTGCACTTGTTGCAGAAGAATTGCGATTTTAAAGTGTAGATCAAAAATGTGAAATAGAGCACTTGTGAATATCATTACCATTGTGTGTTTAAGAGCAAATCTTAGCAGCTTGTGTAGAAACAAAATGTACTGCGGGATTACGTGACCGAAAGCATAGTGTCAAAACAGCAGGTCATTTGTCATAATGTAGTTCTGCTGCAGGTGAGGGTGATAAAACGAAAACGCGTCTCGATCAATTGGTTGATAACAATAATAAAACTCTTAATTCAGCTGCAAGGTACGAACTTTATATTTTTCAACGGTCTTAATCTTAAAAAAAACTACAGACTAACCTAGATATTTTTACAATTTTCATTCGCTGTGACTAATTTTAAATTTGGGGGGTTTTTAATTCTACCACGTCAAAAAAAAAATCCTCAAATTAAGTACGAAGGCAACTTTTTTTTGGTGACAACACTTAAATGGCGTGGCAGTGTTAGTGAAAAGATATATTTATGCATATAATATATTCATGGATTTGTACATATATTTGTATTTATATACAAAATCAATTACAAATTAAAAGGAACTATGTGAACAGTTACGATATTAAACAACGATTTAATTTGTATGTATATTTTTACAATTCATTGTTAACTATTTACAACAGTTCAACCGTTTCTATGAATCACAATTTCTGCCTCTTTTGTGCATCAGGCGATCTCTCATTCATGGATTTATCTGTGTGTACTATATGTGTGTTTATGTGTTAAAGCTAATGTCAGTCAGATGACTTTTTCTTGTAAGTTCCATCAAAAATATTCAATTTTGCCAAAATGCCAATTAAAAACATTATATAATTTTCCATTAACCGATTCTCAAAAGTAAAACTTACAAGACTAATTCAATGAAACTCAAAAGCTATGTAAAATAAATTAATGAGACCAAACAAATCAAAAGATTGCTAAGTACACTGTTGCATTAAGTATGTATGTGTTGGTGTATGTGTGTGTTTTGTCTTTATCTATCTCAGCATGCATTCATGTGTATTTGTGTAGGTGTATGTATGTGTGTGTTGCTTGAATTCTCCTAGTTCTTTGTATGAGCTTGTTTTTCTTTTTTGGTAAAGCACCTGTTGACAGTTTGCCGAGCCGGGGTGACAGCAGCTTTTTTAAAGCTCGCCTGTCTCCTATCCATGCACGGCATTGACGACGACATTGCATATGTATGTATATGTATTGGCCAGAATCGTCTTAGGACATGAGATCATCATCCATATTATGTATTAAAATCTTCTTGTCCTCCTTAACACACGGCTTGCGATCCCTCGCCGCAAATTGTTGTTCTACTAGCTTAGGATCAAAGCAGGGCTGTAAATCAAAGTGTTTTGATTAGTTTAATTGTATGGATTAAATTGCTGCGTAACTCACCGTCTCACAAATATTCATGTTACAGCAGTTCTCGATGGTGATCTCACACTGCTCGGTGGCCAGCGGACGATTCGTGAGCGGCGTATCACTTGAGGAATTGTGACGCGCCTGCTTGCGAACCACAAACGTTTTCTTGATGTGCGGCCGCTTCGGTTTGTACATGAGACGCAGTCCGTGCACGATCAATGCGACGAGAGCGAGGCAGGCGACCGTGCCGGACACCAGCACAATAATCACAGTCCCCGTGAAGACGGTCGGGGAGCTGCACAAGCTGGGTCGACTATAAACCGCTATACTTGTGCCATTGCTGTTCATTTCCTCGCAGCTGTAAGATAAAGGCGAAAGAGTATTAGTGATTGGTATGTGAATAAGGTAGAAAGCTTTAGTTGGGACGATATATTTGGGACCCTAACAACTAATATTTGCTGTGTATGTTATAACTCCTTTATATAATCATTAGTGCGAGATTTAAGGTAATTAGACTGGGAATTGTGAAAATCCCAATAAAGTTAAGCACGATCTAATTCCGTAAACTAGTCTGTGGAAAATTTGAAGCCTCCTAAGCTTTTACTGTTTGGGTTCTGCGTTGAGTTAGTCAGGTCAGCCATATAGTTATGATATCCGAGACCTTCAACTACCGCAAACAGTTTTATATTTAGCTCGGGAAAACATTTTACTCCCTCCTTGATCAGCACTATCTTTATATATCCTTTAAGAATATTGGTAGTAAACGTAAAGATCAAGATACTTACACATCGTAACAATGGTTGGGTACTGGTGTGTCGGGTTGCTGCTTTAGCAGCTGACAATAGGCGGCACATGTCTCCGTGTTGTTGAATTCGCATCGTGCACCACTGAAGCTCTCGGGACACTCGCAGCTCAGGTCGCTATTATCCTTGTCCACGACGCAGTGACCGTTGTTGAGGCAATAACCATTGCACTTGTAGTATTCGCAGCGATCGCCATAGAAGTTCGTTTGACAGTAGCACTTGGGGAAGCCAAGGTCGGAGATTTCGCAGGTGCCATGCACACAATAGTTGTGGCACTCGGAGATCTCACAACGGGCACCCTTGAAGCCCAAACGACACACGCAGTAATTGTTATGGGCGAAAAAGGTGCCACCGTTCAGACAATGCTCCTGCTGCAGTTTATCCATCTGTTCGGAGATTTGACTGCGTGTTGCATTCAAAGTTTTGTCCAGACGCTGCTTGATCTTCTTAACGACACCGCTACAACTATCATCCTTCTGCAGACGCTGATAGAAATCCGTGCGCGCCACAATGCCATAGATATCCTCCTTCCAGGTGGCCAATCGCTTGACGGCCGCTTGAGGTTGTTCCAGCACTTCGTCGGGACTCTGTGTGGCATTCGATGTGGGTAGCGTGTCGTAGCTTGGCTTGGGATAACTCCAAACCGCTCTGTCCGTACGATCTGTCCAGTAGATGGTATCACTGGTGATGGCCAACTGCAGTGGTTCCTGATGCTTATCCTGAACGACCAGCTGACGATCACTGCCATCTAGTTTAGAGCTCTCCACGGCAAAGAAGATGCCATTCTTATCATCGATCCAGTAGAGACGATCCGTTACTTGATCCACCGCAATACCGCGTGGCATATCAATATCGTCCTGAATTAGCGTTTCACGATTCTTGCCATCCAGTCCAATGCGCTCCACGCTCGCATGACCGATCTTGCAGTTGGTCCAGTACAGTTTCCGACGACAGATGTCGACAGCAACGCCATCCGGTCGTCCGCCTTCCACATGCAGATCGACGAGTACCTTGGGCGGCTCCTTGGCAAGCGTATCGATGCTGGCAAACAAGATCTGGGCCTTGTGCATGTCCGCCCAGTAGAGATTACGATTGAGGGGATCAAAGGCCAGTCCGGCTACCGATTCGTTGCCCGTTCGCTGCACCGCCTGTTCCACAATTGCAGAACTGGCTGCGGCATCGTGACGCAGCGAGAAGATGCTGCCATTTTGATGTTTCTTGTCGTTGAAGTAGATCAATTCCTCGGATTCATCGAATGTCAGTGCGGAGAGTTCTTCGTATTCGTGCGCTGCCGAGGCAATTATCTGCATTTGCTTGTCCAGGAACAGAATTTTGCTGCGCAGTGTAACCGCAAAATCTGCAACAACAAAAAATATGCAATCGTTGCATTAGTCGGCAATAGCGATAACTTGGACATAGTATCGATAAGATATGAGCAAATGTTAGCTTTAAACAATTGAGAACATACAGAAGAGAGAATGCGAATTGGAAAATTAAGTTCAATCAGCGTTCAGTCAATTGAGTTACTTCGCTAACCATTCCAATGAACGTGTCGTGTGCAAATCACCAAAATCATCTCGTATTTCACTCAAAATGCTCGCAATTTGCCAATATTATGTGTTATACTATATTTATGGCGGCGCCATCGGAATTTAGAGAATATAAATTTCATTTCATTCAATTACGCGGCAGTTGGATTTTTATTAGTACGTAATCAATAAATTAATGACGTTCTATATAGGGACAATCAGTTGCACAACTTTCGGAATCTAGAGAGTCTAGATGGACTGATAAGATAGGTGTGAACTCGGGTTTAAAATAAAATTCCCGTTTCGTGAAAAAAACAAAATATTTACATAGGTCAAGAGTTAACACTTTATTTGACTAAGGGGGAGAAACACTTAATTGGGAGCAGGTAAAAATATTTCAGGGCTTGAAAATGTAAAGAAGATAGAAAGGTTTATTTGGTTAGAATCGATTACAATCTAGAGAAAACTGTAGAGGAACAAATAAATATAACACTAAAGATAACACTAGAATATTAGGGAAGAATTACATGTGCATTTAAGATAAAGGCTTTTTTTAATCAAAAAAGACATATTGGGAATAATAATAATAATTTAAAAGAAGGAACGTTCCTCCTGTACTGCACCGTGTTTTCGGAGAATATCTTTAAACCGTACGTATTAGGACGCCTTAAAATATTAATGGAATGAATGTATATCCCCAATCGAATACGAGTCATACCTGATTGTAATCGAATCAAATAAAATCAGTTAAAATATCCGAACCGGTTGCCAAAAGGGGCGTCTAATTTTGGCCAAAAATACGAATACACGTATGGCAAAAGCAGCTGTTAATTTGGCACTTAATGGAATTCATTATGATTAAACGAAATAAAGCAATCAGAATTCCTGGCATGCGCGGAAATTGTAGTTGAACTACCTGGCGGAACAACAGGTGACCCGACGCCAGAGCAGTTCCGTAAACGCTGTAGAACCCAAGGCTGAAACGTGGCTTTCACTTTTCCCCCACAAACATCACGACAATTGGCGACAATCATTATTGATTACATTTTTAAAAATGAAAAAAACTATAATTTATGAATTGTTCAATTTCGGCCATTGGCCCTATGCTAGAGTCCAAAACTTTGTGGGTCACTGTCGTTCGCAAAGTGTCGAATCGCGTGGCCAACTTGCCGGGCAGGTTAGCTTTACAATTCAAAAAACCAGAAAGAAAGCTAGCGTCAAAGGTGTTCGACTGTGAGATACCTATTATATCAGGAATATACATGATATAAGTGTAAAAAAATGATTTTTTTGTATATTTTCTGAACTATCAAAATATACTCCAAGATATACAGATAATTGGAGTCGCTGACAGATTTTTAACTGATACATAGATAGCCAATCAAGTACTAACATTTCTGATATTTAACAGATGCGAATGAAAGATTACTACTTTAAAAATAACTACATTTAAAGCAGGCATAAAATAATCTTGCTCTGATCTGTTATATTTTCTGTCATCATGCATTATACCCTTGCATTCAATAAATACTGGGTATAAAAATAGTAAAAAACCTACAAACACATTCATAGAGCCATGCAGATACATGCATATAGATATGGGAATTCATTAGTTTCTATGTTTGTTTGTTTTTATGGCTGAGGCTAATTGTTTATTGTAAAAACAACGAAAACAAGACAAAAAACGTAATATTGGCGAACCTTTCGAACGCTCAGAGGCCTGGTGAGGGTCTTGAGCTGAGCTATATGCTATTTAACCTTCGCACTCGGGGCTTGAGGTCAACGGATTATCGATGCAGAAACTGTTAAATTGAAAACTATGTGAAGTTCACTCCACTCAAATAAATCAGAACAATAAATTGTTTAATCTATTTAATGGTTTTAAAGTGCTTGCAAAAAAAAATTGCTTTTATCATGGCAAACTACGGATTATATTATCAAGAACACAACCAAGTGACTCATGAATACTAACAATCACACCTTCTGTTCCTAATTATTATCAATATTCTATATGTTTGACAACTTTCTGATTCATTAACTGGAAAAGTAACATGCAATTAAAATTTTTTTGAGAGCAATTTAAGCAAAAAATGTTTTTGCGTCGTAAGATTTGAATACTTTAATTTAGAAAGATTCGATTTTGAAATTATTTCAATGACATTAACCTTTATAGGCGTTTGATAAGCCCCCAATTGAGCTTGGCTTTGTTTTGAAATGTCGTATAGACCGATCTCTAAGCGGGGTTCTTTATCAATATATTTTGAAAATGGAATTTGAGTTCTGTTACGATAACATTTTTCAAGTGTAATACGTATACGTATTTATAGCTGATAATAAATTAAGCGGTAGATAGGCGTTAATGGCCTTACACAGGATCCTTCTGGAAGTCAATTAGTTTCTATTTCCATTTTAAAGGAAGAATTACACTATTAGGGGATTTAAACTTTAGGCTTAATAAATGTTGAATATTTAAGCATGAGTCTCTTTCTTAAAATTCCTCTTCTATTGCAGGTGCAATGATCTAGTTAATTGGAAACTTGTTTTTCATGTAAGTACACAATGAATTACATAAAGTTAATGCCATAAACTATTAAAATTATTGACGATCAATTTCAGAATGGCAACAGGTGGCTGGAAGTGTAACTGTTACTTCAGAGCGTTCAAACACGTGGACTTAGAAATGGGAATATCTAATGGGAAATGTCGCGCTGTAACTGGAATCTACAGAAAACGTATCAAATTCCATGGGCTTCGGTACAGTTATAAATAATTCGAAAGCAACAACATATGCACAAGTCAAATGCAAAGAGAAAAGAGTATGAGAGAGAAGAGGACGCAGATAAAGAAGTAAACACAAGTGTAAATTTACGCTTTGTCAGCGGAGTTTGGAGTTACTTGAAAATGCGAACGCTGGAGGTAAACAAATTCGGATTTTGGAAAGACGAAACGAATGAAATGAATTTAAGAAAAACAAATCAGCAAAAAAGAAAAAAACAAAAGCCGGCTACAAAATTTTGTGGCATACGTGACAATAGAGCAAGCTGGCATGGCGTCAACCTCCCGCCATCGTTAACAACATGCCGGTTTTTCGCTTTGCACTGTTTGACTGCTCTGCTAGGCTGCATGTGTGGAATTCAAATTGGGGTGAAAGTGCGTGTAAAAACTAATGGCAAGTGCTGGTCACATTGTGCACTTGAACTGGTGGTAAAAACCAAGCAGCGATTTGTATATTACTACAAATAATATATTATGAAATTCCAAAATTGCTAAATTAGCGGTGATAGATAAACGCCATTGACATTGATAACAATGCGAATGCGAGCCTCTTCTAGTTGGCGCATAATGGAAAAGAGTGGAATCGTATAATCAGCTGATAGATAGCCACACGACTCTCACGTAAACACGACACGTTGAACCGCACGACATGGCCAAAAATATTCAGGCACACACGCACACACACATTCATAATTATTTAGCAGTAGAATGTTGTGCGCTTTGCAATAATTAAATGTCAACCGACACAACCGATTACATAAGCAAGCATAAAAAATAAGCAAGTGTCTGCCAAGTCAATTGCATATTCAACATTCCTATTATCACCTTGCAATGTGACCAAGGAACGTTGCCATAGTGGTGGACCACTTTCTAACCATCTTGCTACTTTTCGCACTAATTGTATAATATTACAATACTGATTTAAAGACTTACCCCATCCGATCGGAGATGCATCCAGTGGAATGAATATGTTGGCTACTAGAAATAAGGCTAGTGCTACAAAATGTCGCGATGAATACAAAATCATTTTATTTTTTATTGGCGAATGTTGCACAACGACAAATTAATTGCGCAAGGATTTTTATGGCTAAACAAACGCCCAATGACAAAATTTCAATTGCAATTGGAGTTAGAATTGCAGACACGGAGTTGCAGTTTGGACGAGTAGCATGTGGTGGTGTTTAATTCTTACGTGAATATGCACCGAGGGTTCTTGAAGTTAACCGAATCAACAAACCTTACTCCCGAAACGCTAGCCAAGCACTAAAGTAAGGTTCAGTCAAATAAGATAAGAGTGGTTGCAGTTATTTTTAAAAATATACTGCATAGCCTACATGAAAAAAGGCGCAACTTTTTAAGCTGATTGTTTAATGCTGAGTATCATAAGATCGAGAACGTATAAAATCTTTTTTAAACCTCAGAATGTAAAATCATTAATGAAAATGTGATTATTAGAAACAAATATTGTACAAAATTCGTTAAGAAATCAAATGTGCATTGTATTTATTCGTTTTCAGTATTTTCCACGAGTCACGCGGTCCCACTGTTTACCATGTAATCTCTCCGGGCTTATTAAACTGCAAATATTTTTTCACAATAAAAATAAAAAAAATTTCGTTTTAATTGTTTACTTAAAATAATCAGAAAAAATAGAGTTCACTCTGGAAATTGGGGAAGTCGTTACTTTTTTATGTCAGTAGACTAGATAAACAATTTTGGAATGGATTGTACATTATAATTGGAAATTGTAATTAAATATGTACATCTGAAAATTTAGATATTGTGAAATTGGGGTTAAGTTGAAAAGCGCTAACAATTTGAAAATAGACCGTAAATTTTGTAAGACCGTTGACCGTTATTTAACCGTTTATTTAAATTATAGGTCAAACTAGTATGATATTTATGATGTCTGAACGTGTATGCTCCGCATGTAGTGTTGGTCATCGGCCAGGTAAAAAAACCTTGACGCTTGCAGACTGAAAGCTATTTTGAATATTAAATTAGAAGCATAATTTAATATATATAAAAAAAACGAATTACAGTTATGGCTGCTACAAAATATCGATAAAAAAGTCGCAGTCTACAAAATTACTGCAAATGCATCATTGCATCGATAGTGTCATCGATGTTTCTCCAACTCTACACTTATTGCGCTTCCGACAAAACTGGTTTCTTTTAAAAATAAATTGAAGTTGACGAGCAATGTACAAAAATGTATTGAAGGGAGGTTTACGAACAGCAAAGCAGGCCTGGAAATTTAGAAACGGTAACAATAACCAAGATAATACAACACTTTCAATTGCAATAGCAATCAGTTTAGTTCGGGCTGCATAACAACACGTCTCTAGGCAATCAGCTGTTTTTGTTTCAATTCCAATACGTACCACGCGCAATTGGGTCACACTAAAAGCGTGTTGTTTTTCGCTACCAGCAGCAGAAGCCGCCACCGCCAGCAGCAGCAGTTTGCAGTTTGCCCGCAGTATTCATTCTTTCTCTATTTCTGCTAAAAAATTAACACACATACAGGAAAACAGTTTGTTAAATTGCATATACAATTTGCTTTGCAGAAATCGGTAAACTCAATTTGGATTTAGCTAAAGCAAATTCCGACTTTGAGCAGCATTTGTGCGAAGGTGAGAGAGCAATAAAATACAACCTAAAACCCGCGCCCCTCTTTTTGCTAAGCAAGTTAAATACAATCGTGTTGTAAAAATAATAAAAAGAAAAGAAACACTTATGAAAAGCGCTTGTAATCGCATTTAACGGTCTTCAGCTTTCCATGCATAATTAATTAATCCTTTTTGTGTGCTTGTACAGCTTTTTTCCACTTCTAGTTTCAGTTGTAAATTATAATACAAAGCTCCTGCTACGTTCGTAACCCACCCGCAAATCCGCAGTAACTAAACAACAACACAAAACAAAATAAAAAGCCAGTGTTACACTATTATCGTAGCAACCAACAAATTACCGATTATCACCGTTCAAGAACTGGGTGTATTAAGCTTCGGTATTGTGCTGATTGTACTTTTACTAACGACGCCCGCCTCTGCCTTATTAATAATCGTCGACTGTTACTTGATAAGCGTTTTGCGTATCTCCTTCGTGCAGAGACTTGCCACCTCAATACGCTCGTCTCATCGAAGCAGTTCGTCAAAGTGCAAAAGCAGTTTTATCGCGACTATTCGGACGTATCGTTGGGCGCTCCATTGAAAACCAGCGACGCGCCGCTTTTGGGCGATCTTTGCAGTCGCTATCGTGCCATACTCGAGCATACATCGGCCGACGTTGGAGTCAGACGAGGTGAAGAAGACGCAAAGGATTCGAACGGTCAGCAGAGAAGATTAATACACAGCTGTTGTGCACATCGCAATCAGAGGGGAAAAGGAGGACTCATCATTATGGAGAAGGACGAAGAATTTTCGCGATTGCCAACCAACGTGGTGCCGACGCATTATGAGCTTACGCTGCAGCCAGATTTGACGGCTTTCAGTTTTACGGGCAAGACAATCGTGCAGATCAAAGTAAGTAACGTTTAACGTTCGTTCGTTTTGTTCGTCACTTTCGCTTTCACTTCCAAAACAAATCATAAATATTTATGTGTGAGTGTGTGCATATATTTTTGTTTTTTTTTTTTCTTTATTTATGTATATGCCAGTGTGCACATACACACATATGTATGTATGCCAGTGTGTACACGGTTATGTGCATAGAGTGGGCTTCTGACGTGTGCAAAACTCCCAGCCTCTCTTTCTCCTCCTTCACACCCTCACAGCTGTGAGTGTGTTTGTGTAATTTTCTCTTTATGCTGCAATTTGCATGCGCGCAGCGTTTCACACACACAATGGACTAGGAAATGTTTCTTTGTTGCGGTCTTTACCGCTTGACACCAGCAATGACTGGCACTTATCGCAAATTTATTTGAAGTACGCCACGCTATACCATCACTGACACAAAAAATAAAACACCCCATGTACCACCCCCATTCATTATCGTTTTGCTGTTGCTGTCGCCGCCTCTGCTGATCTCATAACGGTATATGCATACACTGTGTTTACGTTTCAGCCGACGACGAAGACGCAACAGCAACGGGTTTTTTTTCTTCTTCGTGCAGTTGTATAAACGGATTTTTTTTGTTTAACCGCTCATCGTATACTCTTTATCGGTATCATAAGGTTTAGGTATTGAATCGGATAAAATACAAACCTTGCTGGCCAAAACGGGTTTTAGTTGGGCGCGCTTAAGCCGGAAACCTGGAGAGCAAAAAGTTGGCATACAGTGAACAAACGCTTTAAAGAACGCTCTTGGAAATAATTTTTAAAATTCGAATTGTATACATATTTCTACATACATATACTGAGTAGTGAAGCCATAAACAATATTAAAATCTAAATGTAAAGTTAAGAAAATTTTTTTCACGTAATGCATGTAGTAGATATTCACTGTAGACTCATTTTTGTTGCATTGCTTTTCATACTTATTTTTTTATTTATTTTTTAATGCAATTTTTAAAAATTAAATTTACTGATTTAATCATTTTTGGGTGCATTCACTGTACACGACCTTGAAATAACTGTTCATAGCGAAACTTTTTTTTATTATCGTGTTAATCGCTTTTACTCGCTCTTTCGCTTTGCTGTTTATTCTTTTTCGAGTTTGTGTGTTTTAGTCTAACGGTTAATGACAGCACGATCATTGACTTAGTGCCCCTTTATGGCATGCACATACACACACACATAGAAACTTTTTCACTCAGAGACATACACACACACTCGCAGACATCTGCTTCTTAGAAGAGTTCTAATTGGGTGCAATTACTGATGCTTGTTGTTGCAGGTCACAGAGCCAACGGCACGCATCACCCTCAATGCCCTGGACATCACCATCGATAGCGCAGAGTTTCAATATGAGTGCGTTAAGCTCAAGTCGGAGAGCATCGATTACTCCAAGCAGAATGAAACGGCGACTCTGAAATTCACCGAAGAGATACCAGCAGGCACTGCAGGCACCCTCTATATGTCGTTTACGGGCGAGCTCAACGATAAGATGAAGGGTTTCTATCGCAGCAAATACTTTACGGCCGCTGGAGAGGAACGTTACGCTGGCGTCACTCAATTCGAGGCCACAGATGCCCGACGCTGTTTCCCCTGCTGGGATGAACCGGCCATCAAGGCCACCTTTGACATTACACTCGTGGTGCCCAAGGATCGTGTCGCTCTCTCCAACATGCCGGTGATGAAGGAGGATGATTTGCCCGGTGATCTGCGTCGTATACGCTTCGATCGTACGCCCATTATGTCCACCTATCTTGTGGCCGTGGTTGTGGGTGAATACGATTTCGTGGAGGCCAAGTCCGATGATGGTGTCATTGTGCGCGTGTTTACGCCCGTTGGCAAGAAGGAGCAGGGTCAGTTTGCTCTGGATGTGGCGACCAAGGTGCTGCCGTATTATAAGAGCTATTTCAACATCGCGTATCCGTTGCCCAAGATGGATTTGATTGCCATTTCCGATTTCTCCGCTGGCGCTATGGAGAACTGGGGACTGGTCACTTATCGTGAGACTTTTGTGCTGGTGGATCCCAAGAATACGTCGCTGATGCGCAAACAATCGATTGCTTTGACTGTTGGACACGAGATTGCACATCAATGGTTTGGTAAGTATTCTTATTTATTCTGCTAGGGCAGTCACTAATGTTTGTATTATTCTAGGCAACTTGGTGACCATGGAGTGGTGGACGCATCTGTGGCTTAACGAGGGCTACGCTTCCTTTGTCGAGTTCCTGTGCGTACATCATCTCTTCCCCGAGTACGACATCTGGACACAGTTTGTCACGGATATGTACACACGTGCGTTGGAGCTTGATTCACTGAAGAACTCGCATCCCATTGAAGTGCCCGTGGGACATCCCTCGGAGATTGACGAGATCTTCGATGAAATTAGTTATAACAAGGGCGCCTCTGTCATTCGTATGCTTCACGACTACATTGGAGAGGATGATTTCCGCAAGGGAATGCATCTGTATTTGACACGTCATCAGTATAGCAACACTTCCACTGAGGATTTGTGGCAGGCGCTTCAGGAGGCAAGCTCCAAGGATGTGGCCGCTGTCATGTCCAGCTGGACCAAGTACAAGGGTTTTCCGGTTGTGAGTGTCGAGTCCGAGCAGAAGAGCGATACGCAGCGTGTGTTGCGTTTAACCCAGACCAAGTTCACTGCTGATGGTTCGAAGGCGGACGAGGATTGTCTTTGGGTGATACCCATTTCAGTATCCACAGCACGAAATCCCAAGCAGATTGCAAAGACTTTCCTGCTGGACAAGGCCTCCATGGAAGTTGTACTGGACGATGTCAGTGCCGACGATTGGATCAAAATTAATCCCGGCACTGTGGGCTACTATCGCACCCGTTACTCCCATGAAATGCTGCAGCAGCTGCTGCCCGCGGTGGAGAGCATGGCGCTGCCACCGCTCGATAGATTGGGTTTGATTGACGACATGTTTGCCATGGTGCAGGCGGGTCAGGCCAGCACCGTCGAGGTGCTGCAGCTGGTTGGCTCCTATCGCAATGAGACGAATTACACGGTTTGGACCGCCATCACCAATTCGCTTGCCAATCTCCACATTCTGATCTCCCACACCGAGCTCATGAATGACTTTAACAAGTTTGGACGAAGCCTCTACGATCCGATTGCCACACGTCTTGGATGGGAGCCACGTGAGAACGAGAATCATTTGGATACGCTGCTGCGCAGCCTGGTGTTGACACGTCTCGTCTCGTTCCGCAGTCCTGAAATTACTGAGGAGGCACGCAAACGTTTCCGCAGTCATGTCAATGGCACCAAACCGTTGCCAGCCGATTTACGCAGCACCTGCTACAAGGCTGTGCTGCAGGATGGCAATGAGGCCATATTTGAGGAGATGCTAACGCTGTATCGCTCGACGGATCTTCACGAGGAACAGGATCGCATCTCGCGTGCTCTTGGCTGCATTGGAGATGTGAAGCTGTTGCGTCGCGTCATTGATTTTGCAATGTCGGTGAGTATACGGGTCATAGATTACTTATCAAAACAACTGCTTATAATTCGTTTCTTCTTTTAGGGTGAAGTGCGTGCCCAGGACTCGGTGTTTGTCATTGTTGCTGTCGCAATTAATCCCAAGGGCCGTGACATGGCCTGGGAGTTCTTCAAGGAAAACAATCGCAAGCTGCTGGAGCAGTACCAGGTAAAGCTATGCTCCATCGTGTCTTCGTTCGTTTGCTCATCACTTTGTTTTTCAGGGTGGCTTTCTGCTGACGCGTCTGATCAAATATTTGATTGAGAACTTTGCCTCCGAGGAGAAGGCACGCGAAGTGGAAGATTTCTTCAAGGCCAATTTGATACCGGGCTGCGAACGCACTGTGTCACAGGCTGTGGAGACAATACGCCTTAATGCCGCTTGGCTGGAACGTGACTTGGAAAAGCTCTCCAAGTATCTCAAGGGCGAATAGATGAGTCGGCGGCATGATGAATACCAAAGCATTTAGCAACAACAACTACAACACAACAAGAACCTGACCAAAGCTGTCACAACACCCCCTCTTTAAGTGAGCCAAATAGGTTTAGCATTATTAAGCTGCAACTACAACTACAACAGACTCTATACGGCATCTCACGGCCAGCGGCATTTATAACCGAGTTACAAATCAAGTTGCCCATTCTGCAACAAATGTGCACTTCTAATCTTATACTTCTACAAAGAAAAACGTTATGTTGAATTTATGACGATAAATAAATGCAATTAAATTACCATTAACTTATGCAAATAATTGTGGCCCTACAGGTTTCCTACAGAAGTAAGTATTAGAGGTTTATAATTACCACGGCAGTATTTTCTTATACTACTCATATTAAACGTTTTCTGCAAAATTAAATTTGGTAGCTTAAACTATTTTCTAAAATTAGCTACCAAAAAACGTTAATTCAAATTGAACTTAACGTAGTTCGTTCATTTAGTGCAACTAAACTAAAAGCATACTTTTAGGCTCAAAGTAAAAATTTTAATTGGGTGCCAAAGCAATTCGGCTGCTTGCTGCTGGCTCTGGTCGCCTGGTAAATGGTTCGATCAAACTTACAGTTTTTGGGTGCTTAGCGAATCTCACACTCCCATGCAACTCGCAACATCGCTTGGCGATAGCTCAAAAGCAGTCAAATTACCAGCTGAAATACCAGGCAACCAGAAATCAACAGCAAGTAGCCGCATTACTTTTGTGTCCCAATGAAATTTTCGTGCAGAGCCTAAAAGTATGCTGCAAATTTTATGCTCTGCATAAAGCCAGTAACACTCAAAGTGGCGCCAAATTTAAATTGAATAAAAAAGTTTATCTTCCCACAAAAGTCGCATGAATATTTTTTTTTTAAATATTTTATTCTTAACATTCTATTCTTATAGGATAACAGTAATTATTGCTAATCTCGTTTCATTTTCTTTGATATATTCAATGTTTAACATTTAAAGGCTAACAAATAACTAAGATCATGACCGATAAATAACTTATATATTCTTGGAGTCATCGTTGTTATTATTGTTGTATTCAAATTTCTTAGATTTGCGCTTCAGCTCCTGGCAATTTGCCCAAAAGTTGGCTAAGCGCTGATCACTGTTCGAGCAAAATTCTCGGAAATCCTTCAGCATCTTCAGTTGGAAAAGTTCACCGTTCTCTGAATTGTTAATGGTTAACGCCTTCCACTTCTTGTTGGGTATCATGTGATTCCAGGCCCACAAGAAACCAACTTTCTTGGGTACATTCGTGTTGTTAGTGTGGCCATAGACACAACGCGTCACATTCGCCTCCTGGCGACTAGGCGACTCCACTTGGTTCTTGTTGCTGGCGCAGCTGAAATGCAAATTGAATTCTTAGTCCGTGCTTAGATTGTGCCGATCGAGATAGTTACCGTATTAGAGCAAACATGTTACCAGTGCAGTGCACATATTGATACTCCTTGGGGAGCTGCAAAAATGCAACGATTAACTCAGGAAAATTAATTTAATAGGCGTTATCTTACATCTTTATTTGTTTCCTCGAGCACGCAGGGCAAGAAGCCAAATCTTGCCAAAATTGCCTCCTGCAAAAAGAGCATGCGATCCGCTCTGCTCTCCTCCGGGAATTCTGCGAGTTAACAATCATAATTAGCTAAAATTAGTTAAAGTGATGCTAAAAATCATACCATCGAAGAGCGCAGCACCGTCGGGCAAGAATGTGACGCACAGTGGAATGAAAATAGGTCCACGTAATGGATCGGATTTCTTGGTAAATGGCTCAGCCATAGGATCAGCCGGTACAGACACTAGCTGATAACTACAATGGATCGCTTTGCGCATCCAGCCAGAGATCTACAATAAAAGGCTTATTAACAAAAGTTGGCGATCAATATAAATTGTGGCACATTACCAAATCAGAGACGATGGGTCCTGAGGAAGTAACCCACTCGACGACCAACTCAAATGCAAATCCCGGCTGCATGACTGTGTGATGCTTCACATGACCCCACTCCATGCGATCACTCTTCTGATTCACATCGATCTCCAAATGCGACTGACGATAGACACGCTCTGCAAGCATTCAAATAAGATTCCACACGCTAGCCAATATCATCAAGGTACTCACTAGTCTTCCAGGATTGTGGTGCAGTTGTGTCGCGCAGGAAATTGGGCACCTCAGAAGGAGACGGTTCGTCATGCCACAGGAAACTACAGCCTTGGAACTCAATCTCCAGCCACTCGTTCACGAAAGCACTGTAATCATTTAAAGGCGGCGCATAATCTGTGGAAATTCAGAAAAGATAAACATCGATGTCTGATAAGAGTTCTAATGAATCCAACCTTTGGCATTCTTGTCCTGCTGCACCACATAGTAGAAGACAAATCCGGCTATAATGGGCTTACTCCAGTCACCAGATGCGTGACAAATCATGTGCTCTCTGCGAGAATACAACAATTCCTTGTAATTACTTTTTAACAAAAAGTAGTTTCATCAGAGAAACTCACTTGCGCATGGCTTCCAGTATATCTAATGGATGCCGTCCATTGCTTAGACGCGCCTTCAGCCAAAGAAGTGCATCATAGGAAACAAAAGTACAGGAGGGCAACGATTGCGTCTGCGTAAAGTAACCCACACCTGTGATTGGATGCTTCATTGCCTCAAAGATCTCAGCTAGTGTGATATTGGCGCTGAACTTGATATCCACAGGGAAACTAAAAGGAACGATTACAGTTTTAATGACAGAGCGCACAATTTTGTTTGCAGACTTACCCATCGTCCTGATCATCGCGTGGAATGACTCCAGCAGCAGCATTTGAGGCTGCAGCAGCAGCCGCAGCATCCGTGCCGGGAAAGATGCGCGAAATGCGACTTGCCTCGAGCTTAGAACGCACATTAATGCTGTGAAATCAAAAGCTGGATTAGTCAACTTTAACTAAACAAATTTTCACGGGAAATTGTGTGTGTGTGCGAGTGTGTCGTGTATGTGTGTGTGAGAGTGCAAATGCCAAAAGCCAAAAATTTCAAGTGCAATTCTTTCACTTTCTTGTTCATTCTCTTCAAATTTAGCATACCAATTTGTTATCATGTGTTTACTGGGATGTTCTGTAGGGGGATCAGGATGCAATTTAGGGATTTTAACTATGGATAGATTAGCGCGCCCAAAGTGAAATGCAACCAGAGAGGAGGAGAGATTGCAAATCTGTATCAGCTCTCTGGTCACACTCGCTGTGGGTTCGCTGGTGTGGCACAAACCTTTGCTGCGGTGCATTTAATAGATTATGATTCTTTTCAGTGATTCTAGGTGTAGGTGTGTCATGCTGCTGAAAGCCAAATACCAAATTAAAGTGTGATAAAAAAAAAACAGAAACAAACAACAAAAGAGATAATAGCCGAGGCATTAAATTAAATTTGTATATATAAAAATCACTACAAGCTAAGTGCACAAACCAAAAATACAATAATAATAGTAGGAGGCCTCTACAAACTCAATCACCAGGGATGGAGAAGAGAAAATTAAAACATTACAAATAAGCTCAGCTCGCTGGTGCCGTAAAACAAATACATACATACAGACAATACATATACTGATGCAGATCATTGTGTACGAGTGTTCGTGTGTGTGGGTGTGTAAATGTGTGCGTAAGTCTAGGTTATGTGGTAGTATGTACAAATGTTTGTTTTTGGATACGATATAAAAACCTTGGTCTTTTCTCGGGCAGCCGATTACTGCCGACGCGCTCACGAAACGGAGAATTCGTGAGTCCCTGCAGACACAGACATTGGGAGGAGAGAGAGTTGGCATTGAAAGACATTAAGAACATTAGAAATAGGACACATATTCTTCGCAAATCGAATATTTATGAAAATTATAAAAGCGTGCGCTCGCAAATTGAAAGCAACAGTTGAATAAGAGGAAACAAAAAAATTCGAAATAACAAAAAAAGTGCGCAATTCGAAATTAAAAAGAGAATTGTCGTTAGATTGGTAAATTGGTGGTAAAGGATAGTTAACCTGGTTAGGAGGCCTGGATATAATGCTCGTACTGTGTCGCCGCTTGGTTAGGCTGTGGGTGGTGGGGCTATCCTGTAATTGTACGATTAAGGTAAGCGGTAAGCACTACAATAACATATTGAACACTTTTCATTTTGTCAGTCAGTAACAACAAGAACAATAACAACACTGCAACGAAACTCAAACGGAGCACTGGACAGCGCCCCCCAAACAGTGTTGGTTAACACACAACGCAGAACTGTAAATCGAAATAACGATTAACACCTTTAGCAAAACAATCAAATTCAAATCGATAACTGCCTAAAATTAATCGTTAACCTTCAACATAAAAATCAAATCGTTCTATTTTAAAAGTGTTTTTGTAGCTTACGCGAGCTTTGCGTCCAATTTGCCGCTTCAACTTGCTGACGTTCTCAATAAGTCGCACAAAGTCATCGATTTGCTCCCGCGTATTGTCGACAACGGCATCTGTGAAGATATCGCAGCGTTGACTGCCAAAGCTAACGATCTTGTTAACCATGTTCTCACGCGGCAGTAAATACATGCGAAAACGCCAGTACTTTAGACTCTGCAAGGACAAGGAATTGAAAATTGTGAAACTAGTGAATTTTATTGACAAGACTCACATCCATTAGGGGATAATCAACGTCGCCACGTGTGCAGATGTAAAGATCCATGTGATTCCAGTTAAAGTTCTCCAGTTTCTCTGTGGTAAAGTTAACGCCCGAAATCTCATAGGTTTCATGCTGCGGCGCATGGAAGCGATAACGGTAATCAACATTGATGGGCGGATAGGGGTGTCTAAAAAAGAAAGCATTTAATTAGACAAATAATAAACTAATGCCTCACTTTTCTCTCAATATCGTATAACCGTCACAATTGACATATAACACGAAAATCCACAACACTCACCTGGGTCTGTATCCCGTTACGGTGATAACCGAACCAGTTAGCGAGATCTTGTGAAAAATGCGTCCAATGGACAGCAGATACTCTTTCCTAGTCTCAGCGGATGGCGGCAACACTGTGCTGCATTGATTGCTCGTCAAGGCACAGCCAGGTCCGCTAGTCGAGCAGCAACCATTTGATGCGCTTGGCTTCTCCTCAACCACAATGAGTTGAAAGCCCTGTGCAAGACGTTGCGAGACAATCTCCTTGCAGACCTCCTCTGTGGACAAAGGCTTGCGGTAGACAGCACGACTTCTGGCATAGTCCAGATTAACATCGTCCGGCAGAAGCGTGTAGTCGGAGATGACATAATCGTTGTGCAGCGAACGCTTGTCGGGAAAATAGTCGGTTGTGATGGGCAGGCAGGCGGGAATGGACAGCGATTTCCAGTCGACGCCTGAAAGCGTTAGCAGTGGTAATGATGTGTAAGAAGGACTCAAGCAAAATGGACGCCGTAGCGTGCAGTTTTGGGTAAGAAGTGTGTTCAAGAAGGTACGCAAATAGAAAAAGCCAACGCCGATACGAGATACAATTACAAAAGTAAAATAAGTAATAATTAAAGTAAATTGTATTAAATATATGTATAGTAAATATAGAGTTGATATAAAAAAGAGTTACACAATGTCAAATCGCTCAAGCTAAATATAAGACCAGGTTCTCCAAGTGTACAGCAATTTAACACCAGCTTCAATTTTGCGTTTGTTTAGGATTTGTGGTCAATTTTTAAAAATTAGCAGGTGCATGTGCGTGCAAAATGCAGTGGGCGTGGCTGAAAAGCATGCAAACATTAAACGGGTTACAAAGATTGCAGAAAAACGGATAACGGATCTAATGCCACATGCTGGTGAGGATTGCCTTACAACCACCAGAAAAGATATACGAGAGTGTTGTGGAGGTGTTTTACTACTGGGGATTCTACTTAATTACATAAATGGATGGATGCAATTACATGCAGGATGTGCTCAGTGGAAACGTTGCGCTTTGTATATCGGGTAATTACAAAAGTTGAGTTCTTTTTTCTTTATCGGGTATCTACAGTAGTCAAATATAAGGATGCATTAGAATCGGACAACTATATAATTTACAATTATTTCAAATATTATATTACTATTAAACAGATCAACAATTTACAAGCATACAAGTTTCGATGAAATGTAAAATTTGGAGCACAACTCAAAAGGAGTTTGTTAAATTTAATTTTACAAAAACTACTGTTGATTATTTGAGTTAAAAAAAAAACTTTTAAGGTTATGTTGAATTCTAACCTCATTATAGTTATGTTGGTTATGTTTAAGTATGCTAAGCTACAACATGTAATAGATAAAGCCACTTTAGCGTGCTTTAGTCAGGTGTGGGGTGCAAATACTACACTACGATAAGCATAGCTATGCTTTTGTCTAGGAGTTCTACGATGTACTGGGTGTCTGTGTATGTGAGGTTTTATGCAAGGATGTGTACGTATGTGTGTGTGTTTTAGGTGGGATGCATTGCTTTTTACAAAATTGTGATTATTTGTTGCCAAACCTATGATGATCTTTCCTTTGCCGACCGCCTCTGGTGTAGTAGCCTCAAGCGGTGAGCTTCCAAAATTACTATGGTCAACTTCGACAATCGGTTTCATGTGTTTTCCCGTTGCATTCCCATTTTCTACAGAGTTATGCCGATGATTTGTTCAAAATGTCGATGTCGAAAATTCAATTCGTTGGGTTATTGTGAATTTTGAATTTGTGATCGTTATCGTTATCGAGATATCCAATTTTGGGGGATTTTTATTTTGTTGTTGTCGATGCCGCAGAGTTTGATAAATTTTTTTGTATTTTTGATGGGTTGGTTTGTTGTTTTGGTGGAGTAGCGGGATTTTTTTTTTGTGAATTGGCCATTGATAACATATACATGGACATATATAGTATAATATAATATATATATTTAGTAAGTAGAATTCAAATTTTATATCAAAATTCATGTCGATTGTTCGTGTTAAAAATGAGAGATATCCAAATAAAATACGTACAATAAGTTAATAAATTCAAAAATAATTACTGCGAATGCCTTAAAACAAAAGAGTGCAGTTAGTAATGTCATATTTCAACTACGTTAACAGCACCACAATTGTGGAACAATCTCGCACAGAAACGCGGCCAGACTCAAGAGCAACCCAACCAGATACAGATAGAAAACCGTGGCCAGCAAATTAAGCTCCATGGGACGCACTTCGTGCAATTGCTCATAGGACTCGATGCTGGCAAAGTCGCGTATAAAGCCGAATTTCTGTGCCCGACGATAGGTGGAACTACGCCAATATTCATTCAGTCCCGCCTCATTCACGTGCAGCTCAAAGTGATGCAGATGATCCTTAAAGTGCGATTCGATGCGCAACTGAAACTGATACGGAAATGTGCCATAGCACAAATCCGATAACCAGAAGCGTTTGTGCTTCATATAACGCTGCTGTTGCTGCAGAAAACTCCAGCGTGTGGTGCTAATGGGATAAACGTAACCCGGACTCATCTCCACACGCTGCGCATAGAAGGCACTCGAATTCGTGTAGCTGAACTGCTGCAGAAACTGCTGCTCGTGTCCAAACGAATCCACAATAGCATCCACATCGCTGGGCAGCACCAAGATGGAATACGGCAACTGGAACAGCGAGTGCAGGTTGAGGATTGGGATGCTGCTCAGGCTGACGGCCAGCAACGATGTCAACTTCGTGGTATAAGTCTGCACAATGACAAACACGCTAAACACAAAGATGGAGGCCAGCAACAGCAGCCAAGGATAGCGCAGCCAGCAGGATCTTTCGGGTACCAGTGCACTGCGATAACCCGGCACGCCCATTAGCGCCCAGAGTCGTATGCCGGGCTCCCAGGGTCTCACATATCTCGCCGCCAAGTGCAGCAAGGAGAACATCAATATTTGTACCAATAGGCAGAGCCACAACTCCATCTTGAAGGGCAGCAAAATGTATAGAGCACGTGGAAACTCGCTGTCTCGCGGCACCATGAAACAGCGTTCCACCACACGAAATGGATACGAGTAATCCACGAGCGTGGAACGTTGCAAAGTGGTGAACTGATGTGGACTCAGCTCGATGCGTTGCTCGACAATCAGTTTGATCAAAGCGCCCATATCCATGTAGTTCGAGTCGTTTACATAAAGTGGATACACCTCCAAGCAGACGTTAAGATGTCGCACCAGCTCCGAGAATAGCTTGCCGCCAGCACCTTCCAACTGCACCTTTCCCTTGTTGTTGTACCAGAAGGTGGCGGGCACATCGAGCTGCACGGGCACACGCAGCTTGTAGCCCTTGAAATTGAGATGATTTGTGGGTGGAAACAGCGAAAGTTCATCGTGTGTTGGACTCAATTGTAGCACACGCAGCGTGGGATACGGATCCATGCGATAGAGTCGACGTTGTGCCACCATTATCAGCGCAGTGCGAAATCCCTGTTGCCACAGTCGCTCAAAGAACGGTCTCAGTTCCTTGCGTGATTCCGCACGTTGCAGTAGGAACAAGGTGCGGCAATAGCGTCGTCCTCTTCCTCGCAACGTTTGCATTTCAATCACTGGATCCTTTGAATCTCGCGCAAAGATCACAAAGAGGGTGCCCTCATTGAGGAAACTGCTAAAACGTCCACCTGACTCTTCCGTAGATATCACCTTAGGCAGCAACCGAAAGTAGTTGCTCTCGTTACGCGACAATTGCAGATGCAGTGCATTCATGAAGCCTGGACTGCTAGCTCCATGGCTGTGCATAATGCTAATCTCCTCCACTGGATAGTTGCGTCCAATACAATCCAATAATTGGACAATGTCCGTGGGCCAAGCTGCCGTTGCAGCAACCACGAGCAGCTGCAGCAGCAGACGTCTCATGCTGCAGCTGAATGAAGGAATGCAACTGCCACGAATTGCAGTTGGTCTAACATGCCCGCCCTTTGATAATATCTCGAAAACGATTCCCAACACGGATGCACATGAAGTGGGTTTAATTAAATCTATGTAAACATACCCGTAGTAATTGCGGGCGTCCACTCCTGCTCCCCCGTGGCACCCCACAGATACGACTTGGCCTGGGTCGCCGTCAGATTGGGCACATTGGCAGCGGCAGCTGTTGCTGTTAGCAGCGAATTGTGGCGTCGCTTGAAAACTGAAACGGATAAAAGCTGTGTAAGTAATTGTTCACAAAGACAACTCAAGAAAGTGAGGATTTGTTTAAGGAAAGAATTCAGAAAAGAGGAACTACTAAGTAGCTTTAGCTGATAACAGGATTATTTACGAATGGTAAATAGTTACAAAACGAGGAAGCACTACCAAGTTGCTCTAGCTTTTATAGAGTCTCAGATCAAAATGATTTTACATAAGGCCAGACAGACAGACGGACAAAAATAAATCATTTTACATATGGAAACTTCTACTTGATGTATACTAGTTATATATATAGTTGTATACTAGTTCTATCCTACACACACAACCGAATATAAGGATATTTCCTTTACGTTACTTACAATCCACTTTCTCCTCGCCCATCACAAACTGCTGCGATGCAATCGATTTGCTGAGACTCATCAAGGAGTGCGTCGACACCTGATCGTATTGCTCGCCAGCAGCTGCATTGTTGTAATCATTCTCATTGTTATTGTTGGCATTGCAGTTGTTGTTGCTGCTCGTCGAGTGCTGCAACTGGCGACTGTAGTTGGCCGCAGGCGTCGCCTTGGCAGGCACAGCCTGATAATGATGTTGTTGGATCAGCACACCCGTCGGTCCCTTGGGGAAGATGTGCGTCCAACGGCGACGATTGGATGTCAGTTTAATGGTAACATGCGACGGATCAAAGGGATTGATTAATGCACGTCCTGGTCGCACAATTGGTGCAATGCTGACAATCGTGCGACGTGCATTTTTCTCGGAAGCCAAAGACTCCGACAAGTTTGTGGCGTCTGTCAAGGCGGCCAACATGCCCGAGGTGCCGTGGTGTATATCAGGATCGGACATTTTGCGTCGCAAACTGGGTATCTTGGTGGGCGTCAAGTTCTCCCAGTCATTGTTGCGATAAGCATAAGTCTCAAAGCTGGGCACCGACGTCTTCTTTGCACGCACCACACGTTGCAGGGAGCTGAGGGAGAGAAGGAAAGTTTATCGGTTAAAAGCCAAAGTGATAAGGTTAAAAATAAATGCTTATATAAGAGATATTTTCCAATCGGCAGAAATGGCATATTGAGAACAATGTGCTTTCAATTAAGATGTTGCACAAATGTGAAGCCAAAAAAATTAGCAATGGATGATATACAATAGTATGATATATATTCACTGATTCACAACTGTTTCAATTCGGGTTTTAGTCAATTACATATCTAAATGTTGTTGAATTTAAGAAATATTTGAAGGTTTCTATAAAAAGTTTTGTTTTTCCGATACATAATTGAAGTCTTATCAATGAGGTTTTCAATACGCAACAACTGATTTCCGGATCATCTTCCCTATAAAAGCTTTATAGTATAGACTCCTTACGGATTCTTATGAAAAGATATCATTCAATTTCAGGCAGACAAATGTCAAATATATATGTATAAATTTCTTAACTTACCAGGTGCTCTGCGCCGGCAGTGGCTGGAATATTTGCTCATCATAGGCATCATAATCGAAGAGAGAGTTGTGAATATATTCCGACTGATTGCAACTGAGAAAGTTACGCTCACTCTCCTCCACATCCGTCTCATCCACTGCCGACAAAATGGGCAACTTGATGCGTGGTATAAAACTAGAATAGGCAATCTTCTTATTTGTAGAGTAGAAACTCAAATTAATCCAATGGGGCAGCGAATAATCGTCGGCCGATGTCAACGTGGTGTCCTTGTTGTGGAACTTGAGCAGCGGCACAGCATGCAGCGGTTGCTCGCCAACGCACACCAGATCACTGCCTACACCATTGTCGATGATACGCTGTTTGGTGATGTTTGTTAGTTCTCTGTCCACAGAGAAAACACCCACGCCTGGTGTAATCACAACCGAGAGTTGTCCGGTGCGATCAAAGGTGCGATCCAAATAATGCTTTTCAAACGTATTCAACGATATGTTGAGCACCTCGAGGAAGTTGCCCTGCGTGGCCGTTGAATTGGTGGCATGTGGAATGTGCATATGCTGTCGTTCGTGATAACGTAGCACAGTCTCCTGATACGATGTGAAGAGCTTGCGCAACTGGGCGAGCACAGTGCACCAGTCGTCGTTGCGTTCGTTTTGAATGGCAACGCGATAAAAGTCCTCGTAGTAGCGTCCTTTGTAGTCCAGCTGCAGGCAATCCCGCATGTGGGCAGGAAACTCATCCAGGCTCTTGGCCGCATAGAAGGTGCGCGAGAAGAGCACAATGGTCACTTCGTGGTTGCAGCCCAGCTTCTTCCACTTTTGAAAGAGTTCGGTAAGAAAGCCATTAACTGCCTTCTCAAAGTACAGATCACCATGGATATCAAAGTCCCACATTTCCGATGACATTTGCAAAAAGAGATAAACCATCGAGGTGCTGCTGCGGAAGACGATCTTTGTGTCGTCTGTGATGACCCCGCTGGCGACGCGTTCGCCCTGCGACCACATCTCGTACACTTGACAGCGTATCTGCATGTCGTTGTAGTCGATTTTCTTATTCACATACACGCATGTATTTGTCTGTTATCAATAAATTAAAAATTAAGATTTTTTCTATCAGTTCTTCTTTAGTTTGTTGTTGCTTACCAGATACGTTTTCAGGCGCCACATTTCCGAGCGTCCCATATACTGATCCTTGAACGTTATCTCTATGGAGTCTAGCGCCACATCCGCTGGATTCACAATTTGCATCACAACATTCGAATAGGAGCGCATCTTAAATGCGGTGGCAATGCACGATTCGATGCTTATCACATTGCGTCCGGTTTTACTCTGTTCGTTGAGTTCCGTTATTTGGAGCAGCAGATGCGTGCCATTCTCATCCTCGGGCGAATAAATTTCCACCACATCGCCCACCTTGGCTGTGGGATGATCCTGTGGATTCAGCACCAGATCGGCATCTGCACATGCAATTCAATATAGTACAGAGACCTCTTTTAATAGTGCACTTTCTTACCGTAAGACTTATTGCACCCCCTCGTGTGGGTGTTTAATTTGTAAAGTTTCATTTTGATTGTGAACTTTACGGATCCATCTGCATTAAGAAAATGTTTTTCGCTTAGCTATCTGGTTGTTTTTTTGCCTTTTGTTTTGAAGTGTGTTTCGCACTTATAGTTTAGTGTTGGTAAACGTCAAGCTTTGCGCAACAGCTGTTAGAAGCGCGCTAGCAAAGGTATATTTTTCGTACATATACATTTATAATTTAATCTATAATTTTAACTTAACTTTGACTTAACCTAACTTTATTTAAATTTTTAGGCAATAAGAAAAACCAAGACACACAAATCACTTTTAATATGACGCCTTTGCAGAAAATACAAATATACCCCATTGAACCTATTTATTGTAGTATATTCGACACGGAAAATAGTATATTCTCATATTGAGCACCCGGTCACGCTTATTGGCTGTGACAAGACTGCGCAATTTAAAATGTACAACTCGTTGCCAAAAATAAAAGATTTATTGCCCATTCACAGCTATTATATTGCTGTATATATATGCTTATAGATACACATAAATATTATTTTCAGGCCATGAAAATTAACCACATGCTATCACATTGAAGTCCTAAGCCAAATTAATTTCCTCTGCCAACGGTTTTACATTTGCTCGACTTTATCACACCCTTTAAAATGCATGTAACAAATGCAGGGTATCAAACAATTCCTGCTGCAGATATCTGGACTGGTAACTTTCCATTCTCATGCAAAACAAGTAGTTACGATTAATGCCCGCTGCCGATGTTGTTGTACCAAATCAAGCTGGAAATAACCGATCATAATTAAAAACGGTCAGCGAAGATTTTGTCAAATCGACCTTTGTACTCTAGTAATTTAAACATTGCATGCGATGCATTGGCATGCATTATAAGAATCACCAAGGAAAAGACATTGCTTAGTTTATCGTTTTTCATTGAATAATTTTTCAGTTTTTATTATTATTATTGAATCGCAATATCAGTGAGTACATTTGACTAACAGTTTGTAGACAGTCGTAGCCTGGATAAATCCTCAGTTCAATAATTGCATAGCGTTTACACTTTTAACTTCCTCAACTGTGTATGTGTATGTGTGGGGGTGTGAGTAGGTATTGTGGGTATGTAAGTATGTATTGCATGTCGCGCATTATTATTATTATTATTGTTGTTGATTAGAACTCGTCGTAACCGTTGTCATTGACGACAACGATCATTTCGGCTGATAATTTCGTTTTTGAAAGCACTTCTACTTATACTATTCATATAATATATATATAGTTCAAGGCATTGCATTCGCTTCAAAATGATTTTCGCTTTCGGACTTTATTTATTATTTGGTTTTGTAGGTCGCTCACCAGGATGCGTCGTTTTTTCTTCATTTCGTAAAAAGAGTATGGATTATTGACGAGTGTGTGTGGGGCGGATGTGTTTATGGCTTGGGGGTTAACTAACAATCGAGTGTGTAGCGTCCTCAATCTCAACATGCAGCTTAAAACTTAGACAAAACTACCGAACAAACTCTTTTCTCACGCCTATAAACTAAACGAGTACGAGCTACAATTAATTACATTTATATCTAAAGTGGGTATGGGAGGGGGTAGGACTAACGACCATGATCCAATCTTCACATGGCCACGGTTGCGAGCACCACAGTTATATCGTCGGGCTTGCCTCCACGTGCCTGAATATTGTTGCGTCGCGCACTAAGGGCGAAGGGCGAAAGGAATTCACTGTTGAGCGACAGAGTGCGTGCCATCAAGGCCAATGTGTTGGCGGTCATCTGCAGCTTGACAGGATCACGTTCACCTTCCACATCGCGCAACACCTGCAGCATCAGATCTTCGGGCACGTTATCGAAGACACCGTCGGTAGCAATCAGGATGACATCGCCCTCTTGAACAGGGAAACTCATGGTGTCTGCTGACTCGGGACTATCGCTGAGGACATTGGGACCATGTCAAGGGGGCGGTAGCGAGAGTTGGAAGGGTGTATTAAAGTAGTGCTGTTGCTCCTCCGATTTGTGAACGATTTCACCTTCACGCACCACAATGAAACCGCTGTCGCCAATGTTGGCGGTGTGCACAGTGCTTGTCTCGCGATTGAGAATCAGCACACAGGCTGTGCTGCTGCCCAGTATGGGTTTCTTCTGCTCCATCAGTTCGCAGTAGCTATAGGCAAGCAGGTTGACGGGTCGCTGCGGATTGAAGTGAGCGCAACGCACCAGGCGTTCGCAGGTGCGCATGAGGAAGGAGGAGAACTCTCCCGGATCTATTCCGTAACTTCGCCAGCCGCCCACACCATCGGCCACGCCCATCACATCGGCTGTATCGGTGGATGCCTTGAACCACGAGTCTTCACCATATTTGCCTGGCTTATACTTGTGTCGCAGATTGTCCTTGGCAAAGCCACAAACCACCGAAACGAATCGGGGTCGAGATCGATTTGCAGTTGCCTTTCCAGCAGCACCTTTGGTTGTTGTAGTTGTTGCACCCGTCGTTGTGGATGTCGTTGCATCGAGCAGTGTCGAAAAGCTGCTACGTAACGCCCGGGATATCAGACGCGACGTCCAATTAAGCGAATGCATCGTCGCAACGCAAAATACACACGAAGAAACGCGTGCTCGCTAAATTATATCCGAAGCTCGTTTTATACGTACATATAGATTATATCGATTTTACAATGGAGTTAACTTGTGTGTCTCGTGAACAGTGACGTAGTTGGTATTGGTGGTGGCATCAACGACTGTTTTTAACTGCCTGTTGGCCACAAATTTAACGAATTCACGTTCCAATTAAGTAATAAAAAAAATAAAATTCAACTACGACTGTGTTATGTGATACATTTTTTTCCATACGTCAAAGTCGCCATACGTCGCCAGCGTGACCGCAATTCGAATCGGAAAATATACTATTTCATATCGTAAATATACCACAACCATACTTGTTATCAACTTATATTTCAAAAAATGTATGCCAATTTTTTTAAACGGAGCGAGAAAACCAAAACTCCTTGAACTACATTTTTTTTGTTCGTCAATTAAAATAATATACGATTTTTATGAATCTCTAGCACTTAACAGGTGTATAATTAAACGTTACAAAGGGACTGTTAATAACAGTATTTTTGACAGCTCGCATACCATGTGACTTTGACAGTTTATTAAATGTTTATCGATAACAATTTTAACAGACAGTGAATGAGCAAGTTAGTTGGCGGAAGGGTTTGAATTCGATTTCCCATAAACACTTTTTATTCAATGTACTTTTTACAAACAAGAATTAAGAAAATTAAGTAACTTACATACCCTGTCTTCCGCTGCTAATCCATAATTAATGAATAACCATATATGAATATATATACTAATCTACATCTAGCTTTCTAAAGGAACCCTCAGTACCAAAGATGCTATCGAAATCAATAGGCTTTCCGGGACGAAGTTTCTCATCAGTGCCATACTTCGCATTGTCTTTAAAGTATTCTCTATACGCGTCAAATTTGGTATCCCATTCCGCGATAATTTCCGCAAGTGAACCATTCTGGCCACCATACTCCTTGGGTAGGTATTCCAAGGGAACTTGCTCCACCAACGAATCAATTTTACTATGCACAAAAAGTCTACCCTGCTGCTTCTTCGACATCATAGGCTTGAACATGTTGAAGACCGTCTCGAAGCCCGTAATTGTGTTCACAAAGTGTTGTGCCTTAGGTCGCATGGGTAAAGCTTCTTCTGAGAACGCTGTCATCTTTTTAGCCAGACCCGGTGTCATTTGAAACATGTGCGATGCAGTTGCTCCGTTTAAGTCCATAATGAATATCACACCATTGATTATTGCATAATCGTCCTCTATTAGAGCAATTTCCTGCATAACCTGACCGACCTGCATTACTTCGCCTATGCTGTATTTTTCAGCAGGCACAACACCAAGTCGAAAAATTCCCAATCGAACTCCATTTAATAGATTGGGTAGGTAGACGATGGGTCTGTTTATGGTAGATGACTATTCATTATTAATCGACCTTCAGCATTTAATAGTTAAAAATAACTTACCCTTGTCGTTGAATTTCACGCAACTTTGGATCGTCTACGTTGGTGATGTTAAAGAGTTCAGGATATTTGGTGCGCAAAGTGTAGTATTTATCCAACTTGGCCTTGGTTCTCTCCAAACTGTATTTGCAGCCGCGCAGAAAAGCGATCAAGAACTGATCATCCGTGCGGGGATTAAGATGGGGTTGTTGATCGATCCAAGTCTTTATAGCCTCCAGATCAGCTTCGATACGTTCAGGGACTTCGTTAAGATTGTTCGTGGCATTGGCTTGCAATTCCGCAGAGATCGGGCGTATCTGAGGTGGCATTTTGAATATGTAACTGTTCCGCAACGATTGACTATTGAACTGCGACTATTTGTAGGTACTATCTTAGGGTACAGCAAACTTATTTGCTGATTTGATTATGTCGTTTATCAATTTCGAGATAACATTAATTGTTGGCCATATACCCAATAAAGACAAGCATTGATAAACTTAATATTTCATCAAAGTACTGAACTTGTTCATAATACAAAATAAATTGCATGTACTCAATACCAATAAAGTGTGCGATTTGAAATAATCCAAACTTTAAATAACTATTATCGATATCGATATTAGTTAATTAATATAAGATATCGATTATCAAATACATGCTGCACAGTGGTATAAATACTTGATTCAGCAGCGATTGTAATTCAATTTCAATACTAAACATAAATATTTTTGGTTTCAATAAAAAAAAAAAAACGGAATTATATAAATTTATAAATTTTACTTTACCGTAAATTATTAATATAATGAAACAAAACTATCTTTTTCGTATAATAAACCGAACCTAAATCAGATGTTTGGTGTAACAATTCGCTTTTATCGAATAAAAGAACTACAGATCCATTTAATGCAACATATTTAATAAAAGCTTTAATTATGTTTGTTGTATCACTACTTCTGGAAGGGATAATAGTCTAGACCAGAGTTGTAGTTATATTTGGGCTTGTGTTTCCTCTTCGCAATGTCGATGATCTCTTGCACATCCTTGCGGTAGGCGGGTGGTAGCATCTCATCGTGTAGCGTGCACTTGAACTCGGCTGAATCTTCGACCTTGTAAATGTTACGGCGTATGATATCGATGTCACGACCAAACTCCTCTTTCAGATCCAATATCTTTGTGGGCGCCGTGTCGAAGAAAATGCTGAAGTACGTTCCCTCCTTGTGCACCACGCCATGTTCGCTTACTTTGTGTGGCAAGGGACGGGCTCCGAGATTTTCCAATTTTCTGATAATTCCACCTTTGTTGAAGATCGACTCAGCTGTTCGCTTGATGACAGATATCAATTCCGGCTACAACAAAAAACGCACATTTTACTATTTACTTTACATAACTTGTGGCATTCTTTTATACATACTCGAGGAAGTTGTCGCAGAACCAGCGATAATTCATAAGAAGGCATTTTGGCGTATGTAAACTTTTATTAGTGTTTTATAGTCTAATGACTGGTTTAATTTATAATTTTTATTTAATAACAAAACACAAATTGACACAAACTGCACAATTTGTTTTGGTTAATTGGCCCGGTGTGACCAATTTACAAATATACGAAAGAATTAAAAGAGCCTGCGCATGTTTGTTGCCTACTTTAAGGCCGTTTAAAAATAAAGTCCGCTAAATTCGAATGAAGTAAAATACATTTAATTGACAAACAGAATGAATAAGGGAATTACAACTATAATAAACATGAAATGAAGCAAATTACTAATACAGTACTACTCAATAAAAATATATAAACTTAAGCTTTAAAAGTAATGGGCACATTAATGCGTTCATTTTCCATGGCCACCTCTATGATGGCCTGGAAATCTTTTTGCTGCATTTCACGTCTTGGCGTTCGCAATGGATGCACTGTAACCTCCACTTGGCCGCCATCGGGTGCAATATACGATTCTCTGGGAGAAATCTGCAGTAAATCAGGCACATTGCAGCTAATCTCAATAAATTGTCGCGATCTGAAACTGTTCTTCACATAGAACTTTTTGCCTTCAATTGCATGGCTGCCTCCAGTGAAATCAAATGCAATTTTCTCGGGTTGCACTGACCAATTACGCTCCATGGGCTGTTGATCAATGACCGAAGTAGTGTCTGCCTCGTGCAGTTCATCAATCGGTTCCATCATATTGCTGGGAGTCGGTGAATTGGCTGCACAAACTGTACGAAAGAGCACAGTTTCTTCCGCATCGGGCAAACAAAGATGTGAGTACTCAGCGGATTCATCAAAGTCACGATTAAGTGTCAGTGCCACGTCGATAATGCGCACAACTGTGACCAGATCCAGTATTAATTCGGGTGGCTCATTCAACAGGCTAATGCTGCGTATCGGTTGCTCGTCGGGGAAAGTGCTCCAAATATTGTCCAGCATCGATGAAGTCATTTGTTCCCGTTGCTCGCCAGTCATGCGTTGAACCAGTGAGCGCATGCGTTGTCTGTTTGGTTCATCACCGCAAAATATGCGCATATTCGCCAGCGTCAAGACCTGCGATGTCTTCTTTAGTATGTTCTTGACATCCTCTCGATTCGGATGGAAAACAATCTGTACCACAGCTTCGCTTCGTGGCGGCAAAATAATCTTGCTTGGCCGCACCTCAAATGCCGCATTAAGACGTGGCTTCAGCAACACTGTCGAATCAACAGTGATGCCCGCAAACGCTGTCAACGGTCCTTTGTTGTAGAATTTAAAGCAGGCAGTCAGAGGACCAAAGGCCAAATCTCGCACATTTCCCACGGTCAAGAAGCTGGCGCCAACCGGTCCCTTAAGCAATCCCTGTACTGTGATGGATGCATTGCCTCCGTAACCATACAGCGGTATTTCCATGCTTGGTTGCTGGCAATTGTTGGCGCCGTTGGGCGCATAGAAGGAGAGTGCTCCAATTGCTGCGCCGCTCACAGTTGGACAAAAGCTAATACAGATGCTGCGACACTCCATCGACTGCAAGGTGATGGTGTTGCTATCGCTGCCCACCAATTGGAATCCAGGTCCCTGTATGCTGAGACGTATGACCAGCCGCTTATCTGAAGTGTTCTTAATCTGCATGGACTTGCGCACATCTGTGCGCAACTTGGTGCTGCCCCAGCACAAGCTGGTGTGTGTCACCTTCAAGGGCAAGATTTTGCCATCACGATGACTGAACTCACTCGAGTTGGAGGAGCGTGACATACTGCGCGGCAAGGCACTCATTTGGCTACCATTCGTCACTTTACGTACCGAGCTAAAACCGCTTGTGGAGCTTGCTTCGCTGGCCGCCGGTGAAGAGTTGGTACGACGGGCCATGCTCGAGGCTCCAGCGCCCGAGAGCATGCGACGATCCGAACTTGTTGTACTGTCTAATAGGGGCGACGACAAGCAGCTTCGTGGCGAAGACAGTGGTGACACATTACGCACGCTCTTCACGAGATTAGGCGAAATGCCAAAGTCGCATTCCGTGGACGATGGCAAAGCATCGCAGCCATCAAGACGTGTGGAGCTAAATGAATTCTGTGAGCTGCGCACAGTGCCCACAGTAAGACTATGCTTCTTGTTAACGGGCGTCTTGTCCTCGTCCTCCTCATCTGTAGGCGGTAATGTATGCACACCATCACTGCTCGTTGGACTCACGGCTCGCTGCGAATTCGGTGACTTGGTGTGCCGCACACGACGTCCAGGTGACTTTACAGGCGTCGAGGGCCATTCATCAATGTCAGCATCGTGTCCATCGCTGGCCGTTACCAATATATTGGGTGCATTGAAGTCCGCCAGCGGACTTAAAGGTTGCCGTTTCTTGGGCGCCACAATGCTGTCCTGCAATTGCTTAAAATCGGACGTGTTTAGCAAGGAGTCTGTGAAGCTCATTGTGTCCGTAAGCTTAGACTTCGACTTGCACAACGTACTATCATTCTCCTTATTCTCGTCATCGGCGCCATGTAGGCGAAATTTGTTTACTACATCGCCCACTGAAGTATCGGAGTTCAGCTCCAGATTGCCTGTGGAGATAAAATACAATTACATATTTATTTATACTCTTCAGCTAATGAACTCACGTAGTGCTTCGTCTATAGCCGACAAGCTTAACAGTTCCGAGCTTGTTGGCGGCTTCTTCTTGGCCTCTACTTGCAGTGCTTTGTTGAACTTATCCTGCTGCATTTTCTTCATAAGATTGCGCTCTATCTTGGCACTCTCCGCCTTGGTATAAGTCTTATTGTCCACATGTGGCGTTATCTCGACATCACTGCTTATTGGTGTTTGTGGTGATGGTGCCAGCTGGGCCAGAGCTGAATGCAGCTCATCGCGTTCGTCGTTGCCAACAATGTTGGAAATGCTGTCCGAACGCATTTGAAAATAGTTTCCCAGCGAAAAGTCGGGATCACCTGCAAGAACAGAACTACAACAGGCATGCATATTGAAGAAGCCTCTTTAGATGCCTTTGTAAAATCGCTCTACTCACTTGGACACAGAGTTCTCTATCTCTGGTGTTTGTGGTGGCGCCGCAATCTTCTGCAATGCCTGCTTGCTCAACGTGGCCGTTGGCACAGCTGCAAACTCCTGTGCCCATGAGATTTCACCATTCACTAGCTGGGACTGCATCAACTCGGCAGGCGCAAAACTCTCATCGAATCCTTGTCCGGCTGCCGAGCCAAATGAAAAGCCGCCGCCGCCATTCAGACTGGAGTTACTCAAGTCCGCGGTGCGTGGCAAGCTACGCGAGTAGTTGAATGAATCACTGATTGTACTGGCGCTTGTGCTGTTTCTGGACTGCTCATGGCTGGATACATCATCCTCCAGCCGCTTGGCAAACTGCACACGTGCCTTCTCCACAAAGGATGACTTTAGTATATCGGCCACCGAGACTTGTCTGCTCTGTTTGCTGGCCCGTGAGTCATTCTTGCACAGAGTTGAGCGTCCTGTAATCTCGCCTGGTTCGAAGAAAACATGCGCAGCCTTTGGTGCTGGCGTTGGCATTAGAACAGAACCACTCGAGTTGAGATCGATCGTTTCCTCAGTAATCAAATCCGATATATTTGTGAAATTGCTAACGCTGGGAGCGCTACTCACACGACTCGTTCCGTGTCTAGGTGCTAGTTGTTTATTTTCAACATCGGATGACGAGAAATAACTAGATCGCGATCGCGGTTTTTCGAGTGTCTCCAGCGCCTTGAGGCGTCCCGCCTGAAATTGCATAGCGCGCATTTAACACAAAGAAATTGTCTTGGTATAGTCTTTACCTTGAGGCGTTCATTGACATCCGATTTATTCCTACTAGTATTTGCGCTATTATTTCTGGATAAACTAGACATCATGGACAAATCGCCGAAAACTACAGTCAACGAAATTCACAGTTAAATTTTTTGAAGACAAACACTTTTTGTCGCTTTTTCACCTTTCAGATTATCCATGCTTAGAATGCCCAAAGAGTTCTGATCCTTTTGACTGCTGCCACTATGGTTGCTTGCACTTTTGTCCATGTTGTAAGCTTTTTAACTTTAACTAACACAATATAATAAACCACACGCACAACAAAAACAAAACAATACAATTTTATAGAAAATAAGACGCGCGACGTTTATGTTCAAAATGGTGCTTGTCGTGACTCACGACGAAGCTGCGAACACTACTGGTCACATTGGCTGATAAATTGTTATCGAGCGTTTGAATGTTGAATAAAATTAAGTATCGAAGCAATCTTTTTCCAACCAAATTTCTAAGCAAAAACGAATTTGAAAGAAAAAATTTAATGACATTTTATTCCAATTTTAACAGTCTACAAGCAAGCATAAATTTTTGAAATATATGTTTTATTTTATTGTTTTATATATTTTTTTTATAAATTTTAGTACAGCCCTAAAAGTTTGAAAACGTGGTTATAAAATTTTTTTTGCAACCCTAGCCGCCACATTTATTCGCGAATTTCGGCAGTCGTTTCGTGCTCGTGCCCCGGCAACATATTAGATTTCTGTTTCTTGTTGGTTGGTAAATGCGGCATACTGATACATTGACATTCAATATGGAAGCTACGCTTGATCAGATCATATCCGAATTGTTATGCACGGATACGGAACGGATTCGTCAGGTAAGCTTTAGCAGCCGGCAAGAAATCCTTTTGCGAAAATTGGCGACGCCTTTGAACGCGCCCATTTGACACACATTGTATATCTCCATTTTGTACATTCACACACATGCAAACGGGAAGATGTGTGTCAAAGGAGAAGACAAAAATCTATGCAATATCTTTCAAATACTCTCAAGAAATATATGTATGTATGTGCTGAAGTTTGTATACACACATGCATAGGAATTTAGCATGTGCATGGGTATACAAATAAGTACGTATGTGTATGTATGTGTGCGTAATTGGAAGCACGTTGTTGGCACACACACATGCCGACGATTTTTAATTAATTTATGTACTATAAAATTTATACTGCCGTTTCCGTTACTGTTGCCAGGCCACCATTGAATTGGGCAAGGCCCATGAAAATCCCGATACTCTGCCGGCACTATGCCGCATGGTTGTGTCGCAACGCGAGCCGCAAGTGCGCCAATTTGCCGCTGTGCTGCTAAACAAGCGTCTGCAGAAGCTGCGCCATTGGCAGATGGTGCCAGCCGATCAAAAGGAAAGGTAGGATTGCGTGTAGACACACCACCGAAACAGTGCAAAGCTTATTAATGTACGTATATGCTTTCTAGCATCAAGTCTGGCATGTTGCAGGCACTGATCAATGAGAAAGAGAAGTCGGTGAAGAACTCAATTGCCATGCTGCTGGGCTCGTTGGTGCGTCACGAGCAGGAGAAGAAGGACTCGTGGTTGAACGAACTGTTGACCTTCATCTACACCCGCTGTTGTTCCGAGGATCCCACAGAGAGTGAGCTGGGCTCATCGATCTTTGCCACACTCACCGATGCGGCACCAGATCAGTTTGTCTATCACATGGAATCGATATGTGAAATGTTCGCCAGAGTGCTTTTAGCTGCAGAGGCTAAAGGCAATCTAGCCACGCCCACCATTGTCAACATTACCATGGGCATGTGTGCTTTGATGCCATTTGTGAGCGGACACACGAGTGCCGAGCAAACGGTGACAAAGGTGCTGCCGCTATTGATCAAGGCGGCCTATGCCTTCGCCCACAAGGGCGATGAACAAGAGTTCTCCGTTGTGTTTGATGTGGTGGACAGCATTGCAGAATATGCGCCAAAGTTGTTGAACAACAATGTGAAACAATTGGTTGAGTTTTGTCTGGAGACGGCAAACAATAAGCAAATCGATGAATCTATTCGCATTCAAGTGATTACATTTGTGGGACGCATTGTGCGTATCAAGAAGAAGGTCATTGTCAAGCAAAAGTTGCTCGAGCCCATTCTAGGCGTCATCTTTGAGATGATGTGCTGCGAAACCGAAGTTGATACAGGTAATTAACTGAATGCGTACATTTTTTGTGAACATTTGTATATTTGTAAATTGTGTGCTTAGAGGAAGAAGTCTTTATGGGCGACAGCAACAATCCAGTAGCAGCTTCAACCCAGACACTTGACTTATTGGCATTGCACATCTCTCCCGAGAAGTTGATTCCACCATTGCTGCAACTGCTGGAGCCTGCTCTGCAGAATCCAGATCATTTGCGACGTCGTGCCGCCTTCTTGTGTATCGCTGTCATTGCCGAAGGTTGCACCGAGGCCATTTGCAACAAGTATATGCAAGTGATGCTGAACATTATCAAGAGCGGCATTGTTGATGCTTCACCTTTGGTGCGCATTGCAGCGTTCTTCGCACTCGGTCAGTTCTCCGAGCATTTGCAACCGGAAATCTCAAAGTACGCCAGCGAAATTTTGCCCGTGCTTTTTGATTTTCTGCATCAGTTGGTGGGCGAACTAAAGGTAAGTTGTTCTCTGCGCGATATTTAATCTCGCACCTTTTGCTACATTGATAAACTCTTATTTTGAATTGTGCTGCGTGTGAATCTAAAAGGCTGAGCAAAACAGCAACTGCAATGGCAACAGCAACGAGCCGAATCCCGTACCTGCAAAAGATACAATTCTGTACATAAATCACCTGCAAATCAAACGCAAATCAGTTCTCACCAAATACAGGGTGCCTTCTTTTCTCAAATACGAATTCACTAGTTGTTCTTGCACTTCATCTACACTATTAATAATTGTCTTGCCATGTCTTTTTAATGCCCCACAAGTCCGAATTTAATACTTGTTATACTTTCGTAAGACTCGCTTGAAAGTAAAGCAAGTATATCTGGCAAGCATTTTTAAGTCTTAACACGCATCAGTGAAGCATGCTCAGCACAAATCGCATATTGAATCGTACTTGATTGATAATTTTCATAATTGCACCCTTTGCAGATGGGAAATCCCGAACCCAAGCACACGGATCGCATGTTCTATGCTTTGGAGACCTACTGTCAGAACTTGGAAGAAAACATTGTGCCACATTTGCCAGCGTTGATGGAACGGTAAGGAAAGCTTTTGTTTTACCCAAATTACAAGAGACTAAAATAATGTATGTGCATTTGCAGTCTCTTTGAAACATTGGAGCCGCAGAATTCGCCACATCTTCGTGGCATGGCACTTACAACTGTCTCCTCGGTGGCCACTGCGGCCAAGGAGCATTTGATGCCGTATTTGCCAAAGATCATCGAGATACTGCAAGTATATCTGGTAAAAGATTGCCCCGAAGAGATCTTTGAGCTGCGCATTGGAGCAATTGATACATTAGCTGCCATCACGCGTGTCGTGGGTAAGGAGAACATTATTCCGCTCGCCAACGATACGATGGCTTATTGCCTCACAATGTTGGATGAGGGACCCGATGATCCAGACTTCAGACGCAGCGTTTACAATCTGATGGGTGCCTTGTCTAATGTGGTGAATGAGAGCATGGCAACGGTGTTCCCCAAAATTATGGATCGCATCATTGAAACCGTCATATCAACAAACGACATACTGCCCGTTTCAAAGGACGATCCCACACCTGAGGCTTTTGCTGATGTGGCTGCCATTGATCAGGAAATCGATCTCGCCAATACAGATGATGAGGATGACGACGATGAGGATGTTGCCTATCATGTGGAGAATGACTTTGTGTATGAGAAAGAAGAGGCTATTGGCACACTGAAGGAATTCGCCGCCAACACTGGAGCTGCATTCGCTCCCTATCTGCAGACGGCCTTTGAGAATGTTTACAAGGTCGTGGAACATCCACAGGATAACATTCGCAAGGTGGCCATCGAGGCACTCTGTGCCTTTGTCACTGCTCTGCACAAATTGGGTGATGGTGATGGCGTGAAGCGTGCCAGCTCGATTATATTGCCCAAGTTTGTTCAAATCGTGCGCAACGATGATGAGCAGACCGTTGTCATTCATCTGCTTGACGTATTGGGAGATCTGTTCAGTGAAGTGAACGTTATGGCAATACCGAGCCAAGAAATAGCTGATCAAATCTTTGCTTGCATCAAAGATGTGCTCAACAATAAATTGGCTTGCCAGTTTAACGAGCCAAGCGGCGGCGGTGACGAAGATGATATTGAGGACAGTGAATTCGACGAGATGCTGATTGAAAATGCTGGCAATTTGTTGCCACAGTTTGGTAAAACATTGAAACCAGACATATTCTCGATGTACTTTGGACGCCTCTTTCCTTTCTTTTTGAGCAAGCTGGTAATTTATTACAGAGCGAATTCAATTTATAAGCAATATTAAATTTAACTTTTACTTACAGAACAAGGCAAAGAAAAACGATGTGGCTGACCATCGCACTATGGTTTATGGCATTTTGGCTGAATCTTTCCAATCGTTGGGCAATTGTGTGCCCACTTATTTTGATACCGTATGCCCCATGTTCATCGCTGGTGTCCACGATACCGAGCCCAAGGCACGCCAGAATTGTTATTACGGATTGGGCGAACTTGTTTTGCATGGCGAGGAGAAATCATTTGAGTGAGTTAGCTTGGAATATCACTATTTAAATGTATACATTCTCAAATTTATTTCTATTTAGATCCTTCCCAGCCATTTTACAAGCACTTTCTGGCGCCATTGCCTCGGAAAAGAACCCTTCAGCGCTGGATAATATTTGCGGAGCCGTGGGTCGCATGATTGTTACCAATCACAATCTTGTACCGATCCAGCAAGTGCTACCCGTATTCCTTTCTAATTTGCCGCTGCGCGAAGATATGGACGAACTTGAGATGGTGATCAGAGCCCTCGAAGTTTTGTACATGCAGGCACGTCCTACTCTTGTGGATTACCTTGAGCAAATTATGGTAATCCTTATTGATGTCTTGTACAAAAACCAAATTGCTGAAGAGGAAAAGAAAGTGAGGGCAGTTGCCTTCCTGAAGGATATTAGCACTCAATATCCCGATAAATACAATAACGTAGCGAATTCCAGTCCCGAGGTTGTTAGTTTTTTGCAGACCCTTTAAATGCGCATCATCATCATCATTACCATCTAGCTAGGACAGATGCTACAACGATCTACAAGCAGCTACAACAGGAGGAGCATAATTTATTTGAACTAACTTTTGAGGCACAAGCAAAGCTTGCTAATTCCAACCTCTTTTTTTATTAGCAAACCGAATGGTTTCCTTATGAAGTTACATTCTTTTATTGGAAATTTCTAGTGAATAAAATGAAATAAATATACACGTAAAACATGAGCCAGACTTTTATGTTCTTCGAGATCAGAAGACTTTAAAATATTGTAAATTAATTTTTCAAAAGTATTACCAATGTGCATCTCGCTTGAGCACAACTTCTTTAACAATATCTGCATGATTAGCGTGTAATTTGAGATTACTATCGATGTCGGTCCAGCGAACATTTGTTGCATCGTCGCCAGCTTCTAACTGCAGCTGACCAACTTGTGTGCCATCCTCATCATGGAAATTCAGCGCAGTTGTCTCCATCCAAGCATTGTCTGTGTTGCGAAAGTCATCCACATACCCGCTATAGACATGAACGCCCTCTTTGAAGAACTGTTCGACCATGTTTCCCTTGTCGGTGAAATTGAGTGCTTCCTCGGTGAACTCACGTTTGAGAGTGACGCTTACATTCTCGCCTGGATCGACCATGCCTCCGGGAATCGCCCATAATTTGTTATCCGAACGCTGTATAGCCACCATTTGCAGAATGTTTCTAGGGAAGTGTATATTGAAATTATGATGCATTCATTTTAATGCATAGTTTAGCACTTACTTTCCGCTCTCTTGATGCTGTATAATGGCACCACTTTGATCTCGTTTCCAGCGCGTTACAATTGGATCAGCAGCATGGTTGGGACCCCAGCGTCCCAGTGATCCACGACCCCTCAAACCTGTGCGTCCAATTGGATTTTGCGGCACGCCGTCTTCCAGCTTATAGTCGCCATGAAAGGAAACGCGATTCACGATGCCATCGTTGTGATTCCATTTTGGCTGCACAGCATCGCCGCTCAACGGAGTATCCGCCCAGCTCTGGCCACCGATATGCGGTGCCGTGTAAGCCGGTGGACAGTATTTCGCATAGGGCACTGACCAAAAAACGACATCATCCGGCACTGGAAAACGCGAGACGTTGCTGCGAGGATAGGCATTGTTGCGGCATATTATGTGCCGAAAGATGCCAGGTTTTATAATAGAAGCCAACATTTCAATTGAACCGAGGGCACTAAATAAAAAGCACGTAAATATTGTTGTAAACAAAGTGATGCACATTTAACAAAGCGGCGTGCAATTCGCGCTCTTGAAGAAAACAAAGCGAACAGCTGATAGGGTTGCTAAGCAGTTGACAGTTTGCAAGCGTGACACAGCTAAGCAGCGAGGGTGACTTGGTAACTTTGGAGCTTAGTAAATATGGAAATGGTTTCAAAATTGAACTACCATTTAAATTATTGTAAAATAAATAACTTCATTGGTTGAATTAGCATTTTACAGTTGAATTCTAAGCATTGCCTTCCAGTTTATTATCTTGTAGATCTGTTTTTTATTTTATTATGTTACACCAAATTAAAGTCGAACATGTGAATGCAAAAAGATTGTGTTCCTTAATTAATCCTTGCGCAATTGCAGTGTCCTCTCCTCAATGCCATCCTTGGTGATAATATTTATTAGCACCGAGTCTCCAGTGTAAATATCACGCTCAGCAGCCGAAATGAAAGTGTCCGAAGCGACGGCCACAGCACGTTCCTTGGTCAATGGGGGCAACTGATCAGCCGGCAAATTCTGGTTCTTGTAACCAATCTGATTGTCCAGCACTGGCTGCAGCAATGAACCAGCAGTGCCGCCAGCACGATAAGTGGCACGTTCACAGTGTCCAATGGGATCATAAGAGTAGACAACACCCTTGCCATCCTTGTCCAAGCCAGCCAAGATGTTGGACACATAGTAGGGGAAGAAGCGACGATTGTACATGATAATTGAGAGCATTTGGGCAACCGCATCAGTGGTCATGGTCTTCAGATGAGTGTGCTCATACATCTGCATGCGCAACTTGACGAGGCCAGTCAACGAAAGACTGTCGCACCAGCATCCCGTGGATCCCAGAACGGTGCGTGACGACATGGGAAATAATTTGCTCTGGTCGCGTGAATGAATTGTGTAGCCACTGCTCAAACGAGTGTCGGCGGCAATAACCACAAAGTCATCGCCGGCGATGGCAACTATAGAACTGCAAATGCAAATTGTATGATTATAATTCGACACTCTCCTGTCTTTGAGAGATTTGCCACACTTACCCGCCGTTCGACTCGTATGGATGAAAGTCCACATGCTGTACTCCAGGCACTTTGTAGTCCGGGAATTGTTCAACGCCAAGGGAATTCATGTTTTTTCGCTAATAATTTGTATTTTTCAAGACAGAAAAAATAACCAATCCAAAATGATTTGCACTTTCTGTCTAGCGGCGTTTACCAATTGTATCGGATTAATGTGACCGCAGTTTATATGCCAAAATGTACTATATAACTCCAAAGTACCTAAGCTCGTATACTTCTAGCATGTTAATACTAAAAACACTAGATTTGGTTAGGGTTATCGTTTATCGATAATTATATTTAAAAAAAAATCGATGGCAACACAGTTAAAATAAGAAGTAGCGTTTATTAAGAACTTTAAACAATCTTTGGGCGTAAATGACTCAATAATAACTGGTACTTTTATTTAAGCTGTTGGTGCCACTCCTACGATGCGTTCTCTATGAAGTTGACCACGGTTTTGCTCCACAAGCTCCTTGACGTCATAGAACCATTTACCTAAAATAAATCCAAGTTCAATGGCGTTTCCAATTTGTTAAAATAAATATGTTATACCTATGTTGGTATTCTGCAGACAGTCCTTAAATGTTTGACAACCTTCCATGCTGCTCAATACGCCGAACACTGAGAGATCTGACAATCCGGGCTGTTTGCCAGCCATAAACTTCGTATTACGCTTCTTAAGCTCCACGCTCCATTTGTCGAGTGCATCATAAATGTGGGATCTGACATCATCGCTGAGATCGTGTCTTCGCTTTAGCATCTTCGCAATTGCCCACATGGCGGTGGCACCACAGTAAACCATCAAATCACGTTCCCACTTGGGAAAGTAAACATCCCATTCGCCTGCCTTCGAGAACCATTCAAAGGTTTCGAAGGACTCATTCAGAGTCTGGTAACAGTTGGGCGATATCAGATGCACTAGATGACTATCTGCCCATGTTCGCCATTTGCGTTCGTTCCTAATCAATAATGACATTAAATACATGAAATTAAGTTGACTAACTGTTCACTTACTCTTCCAACTCCTTGGTCATATTTTTTGGCGTGTGATCCTGGTACATCATGAAGTATTTGTTCATAATATCCTGTCTCTTCTTGCCGTCATCGTCAAAGAACGAGATTTGTGGATAAAATTGCGCCAATTCACCAACATCCGCGCGTTTATCATTCAATGTTGTGGCGACCAGCGAAATTATGGCACTGGAGTCGGTCATTTGCACATATTGCCCATTGCGTTGACGTATCAACACCATGGGCACCTTCTTCACTGACGACCATCTGATGTCCTGGCGCAGCACTGCGTCCACTTCGACTACGGAGTAAGAGACGCCCATATAGTCGAGATAAGCACGCACTTTGCAGCAGAAGGGGCATGTCTGGAACTGGAAGAGCACGATGTCCAGGCCGGACGTGTCCTTCGGATTGATAAAACGCTTTGTGATGCGCACGCCGGCCGGCAGAGCTTCAATCACTTTGGGCGGCGTTCTTTCGTGCTCCTTGTGTGCGTTCTTGTCAGTGAAATTTGTGTAAAACGTATAACTTGATCCGGCCACAGCTCCAATACTTGCGCCCAGCAGAGCCAGCTTAAATGTGCCATTGGATTTCGTTGCTTTGCGAGCAGTTTCCTCTACCGCTTTGGAGAATTGACGGCGTGCAAATATAATTTCCTGGTTGCGTTTGGATAATATGCGTAGGCTTTGGTTGCTTAATGGCAATGGACGTGCGGTATTAAGCGCGACTGCTAAGCGTAGACACGACATGTTGATTGCGCCACTTAAATAAATACTTAAAAAACTAATTATGCAAAATTCGATTTGCAAGTGTTATCAAAGTGTGTAATGAAAATTTGTGCTTCCTCTTCTGGTACTGGCAGCCGATCAGCTGGTTCTGCTTGATGCACCCTGTGAATCCATACCCCAAATTTTTCACAAAGGTTAAAAAACTGTCAATAAAAGTACAACTGTATAGGTGCACTATCAACAACATGACTTTAAAATTAAATGCCGCAACAGCGCTTTAATTATAAATTTAGGTATTTAGCAGCTATTGGGTGCTTCTTCTTTTATAGGTGCCAATCACTGCGAGTCAGCTGTTCGTCAGCTTTACTCAACTCGCCCTGTATACGCCGCATACACAAAAATATAAACAAAAAAGGAGTCAACCACCTATTTTTGCAAATCAGTTTTTAAAATGTCGACTGAAAATTTGGGCGTTTCGGCTTCTTTGGACAAATATGGCGAGGAAGACCTATTCAGTATGCTAGTGCGTTATGGTCTTTTCGTCGGAGCAATCTTTCAGTTTGTCTGCATCTCGGCCGCAGTTTTAATGAGCGGCAATGAATCCTTAGATGCTAACGAGGACGAAGGACGGGGCCTCATTGATGAACCTACGCCAAACAGTGCAAATGCGCGACGCCTGCACAAAATACGCAAATTGGAAAAGAAAAAGCGACGCTAGCTATGTTTATTTAAGATCAACAACTATTCCTACTTTTAATTGTATTTACAAAGTATTTAGCATAAGTATCCCTATAATAAAACTAATTTATTCGGTTCTATATAGACGAGCTGTTTATTCGACATCTGCAACGGTGCCTCCGCCTTGGGGTCGAAGTAAAGTTCCAAATTCGATCCCACAACGATTCTCGCTGCCATCTGGCGATCCACAATCACATTGAAGTTGTTTGCGTCGCCTTCTATCTCTTGAACTCGCGCCATGTGCACGCCAAAGGATTCGTTGATGGCCACCACTTGAACTCGTTGTCCTGGACTGATGCCCAGGCGTTGATTGTGCTGCAGACTGCGACGATCCATACGCTGTTTTTGAATAAGACGCTTGTATTCCTGTAAATATCCACCTTTAACACAGCGATGTTTCTTCTGAGCTGAGTAGACTTTGGCATTGTGTAGCATGGGCTGCTTGGCAATTAATGTGGATAGGTTCGACTCCAGCGATGGACTCGGGGTGCTGTCAACGTAACTAGCGTCTAGAATGGAGGTTTGCAACACACTTCGCTCACGCTTTAAGGTTGCAAGTGTGCGCTTCAAACTATGCCAAGCTGTTGGAGGCGTTCCCGGAGAACACTTCATAAGGTTGCATAGAGTTGTCGATAATGATGATGAAGTTGGAGACATATTTTTGACACTTATAACCACAGCGGGCGGCGTTTTCGGCGAACACTTATTCAGGTTGTTTAGAGTTGGCGACGATGATAATGAAGCTGGTGACATCTTCTTGCCACTAATAGCCACTGATAGTGGCTGGAATTTATTGCTAGGCGTTAAATGCAACGCTTTGGAATTATCGCGACATCTGTTCGAGTTTAATAAACAGCGTTTATTCTCTTGCTCTTGCTCGCCATCGGTGCTCGCATCTGAAATACGAGAATCGTCGAGGCATACAGTTTTACTGCGGCAGATTGGCACATATTTTTGATTATTTGCAGGACGTCTTCGCACAATAATTTGGCTCACTTCATCGACATTTTTTTCTTCATCACTGCTGCTATTTTCGGCAATTATTATTTGCTCCTTTGATTTTCTAAAACGTTTATACATATTTTACAAAAATAATAAACTAAATTGCTCCGTTCCCTTTTGATTGGCGCCGAGATTTAATAACAGCTGATCTCTGCCAGGGCCGCACAATCAGCTGAACTGCAAGTTGACTGTTTTTGTTGTATACCCTGTATTGCTGTTAATAATGGGCATTTTATTTCGATAAATAAAAGTCACTTAATGCATAAACACTAGTTTGTATTATTTTCTATGCTAAATATTTATGTTATTTTAATTATCATAATAGTTCATATGTAGTTTGTGTGAAAAGTTTTTCCAAGTAATTGTGCAGCCCTTAAAGTTGCACATGACTCAATGAACGAGTGTGTAAGCATTCTTAAACAATCGGATCGATCAACGCCCCCCACTCCTTGCCAACACCGCAATCTTTGCCCCGCTTTCCAATCACAATGACACATAATGGAATTTTGTTTGGCTGTTATTTTTAATTTTGGGAATAATATAAATTATAATAATCATATATTTATTATTATGTTGCTCGTAATGTTGTTGTTTTCACTTCCCTTTCTTCACTATGTACGTATGGATGTTTGTTTGCATGTGGTTGTGTAGTGTGTGTTTTTTTGTGGGTGTGGTGTGTGTGTGTTTGTTTTTGTTTTGTTTGCTGTGTGAATGCTTTCTCTTCTCAATTATTAACTAGAATTATTATGCAGTACTTTGAATGAACTTTTTTTTTGTTTTTGCGTGAAATTACAATCGTTTTACATATGTATGTATTTAAATATATATATAATAATTTACGATAATTGTAAATTTCGGCGCACATTTGAAATGTTTAATGTCTAAATTGTTAAGTCAAAACTCATATTATCCTTTTCTCATTGTCGTTTCAAAAACGCTAAATTTCATTACAACAACTATTTATGTGTAAATAGGCAAAAGAAAAAAGTATTAAACCATAGGTGTACATACATACAAAGGGTCTACGAGGATCTCTATCTCTCTCGACTGAAGAACCACAACAAACAACCAACAACAACAACACAAATAAGAAAAAGAACGAATTCTCTTTTGGAACAATTTAAAAGCGAACTAGACGAAGCTGCATTGAATATGTCTCTTATTTAATTTTTTTGGGTAAAGTAAAGTAAATAGTGTGTGAGTGTGTGATTTTTTCGGTTGTTGTTTGTTATTTAGTTAAATTCGCAATATTATGCGGCGGCTCGTTTACGCTATTATTACATACATACAGTTACATATGTGTGTACTTCTTGTTGTTGCTACTTATATATTTTTGTTTATCGTTTATCGTTATCGTTATCATTCTGTTTGCTTTGTCTAAATTATTGTTTAGTTACTCACAAGTGCTGTCGTCATCGTCGCTGTCCCCGTCCCTGGTCACGTTGTCTTCGTCTTGCGTCTGTTTTCGTCAATGTATTGCTCAGCTCCTCCCACGCATACTGCATGCGTATAGCCGTCCTTATGTTGTCGTCTTCGTCCTGCATCTGTCTTCACTATCATCGTCGTCAGCAGCCATCCTCCATACAGCCAAGGCCTTTGTGTTCTTCTCGTTCTTGCTCCCGCTTTCGCCAACGATCTTGTTCTCGCTTTTGTTTTTGTTACTGTTTCTGCTTTCGTTCTCGTTCTTGTTCTCGCCCTCGACGTTGCCAGCACTGTCGTCGTTGCCATCGTTGTTGTTGTTGTTACTGCTGCTGTTTCTGCTGCCGCCGCCCACTAAGCCTCGGGCAGCGGTTTCAGCTCCCTTATCTGCTTAATCAGATAGGCCTTCTCATCGTTGAACTGCTCATCCTCGGATCGATCCGTGTGGAAGCTGGTCAAGAAATCGACCAGTTTCGTTTGATTGCGCAGCAGGATGTCCAGAATGGGTTTCGGTTTATTTGGATTCGCCACAAACACTTTGAAGACATGAAACGCCTCGAATTGAATGTTACGTGAACGTTCCTTAAGCATGTTCATCATTAGCTTCAGGTTCTCCGGCTCTGATATATATCGTGTCATTACGGTAAAGTTATGCCTGTCCAGCAACAGTTCGCCCAATAATTTCAGACTCTGACGTCGGGTCACATAGTTCTCGGAGTTCAACAGACGCTGATAATGCTGCGAAAAGAACTTGTCATAGTTGGCGTCGAGGAATTCGGCACACAACAGCTTATGGCGTGTCAGTAGCTCCTTGAAGGTGGAGAAGGCATCCGAGGCAATGTCAAACGTGGATACTTCCACGTAACGGAAGAACTTGAAGAACTCATCCGAATGCAGCATGATCTTTGCCAGCGCTTCGTAGCGGGCGCATTCGCGCAGCATCGTACCCGAGTTGAGGGCAATCTCGGGATGTGCATCCTCGTAGCCGGCCATCAATGTGAAGAGTATCTCCGGTTTCGTGCAGATGTATTCCACTGTGGGGGATCGGGTGCCGATCTGTCGACGGAGCACATTGTTGAATATGAGTGCCACATGCTTTTTGCCCTCAAAATCGATGCGATGCAGATTCTGTATGAGCAACAGCAGCAGATTGCTGTTATACAGCTCCTGCGACAGCTGAGCGACAACATAATCCGCTGGTGGCTCCGCATCGCTGCTGCCGTACAGCATATTCTTGATGGACACCAGATTTTTGCTTACATCCTCCTGCGCCTTCTCCACCTTGCGATCGCCTGCCTCCAGTGCATTGATTGCTTCCTTCAGCGACTTGACCAATTCAACTGGCGTCTTCTGTGATTTACCAAACAGTGGCATTGTTAATGAATGCTGCTCTTCTTTTACTTTTTGGCTGCTGACTTTGCTGCTGTCTCTGCTGTGTTGTTGTTGTTATTGCAATTGGCTTTGTTTCGTCGTTCTTGTGTCTTCTCGTTCACTGCTGCGTCGTTTTGCTCAATTACTGATTTGCAGACACACAAAACAATGCTTGGCTATATATCACAGTATAAATAATATTCTATTATTATATATTATTTCGTCTTTTTTCCTCTTTCTCTTCTTCTTTTCTTTATGAAAAAAAAGAACGAATGCCAAACAGAAATGTTATTTAACATAACAGCACCATAACATTACCATTTGCTTCAATGTTATCTACAGCGATTAATTGTTGCCCCACCACAAGTAGCCAACTGTCATAATCGGCTTGTAAAATTGTTTGTAGTTTCGACAAATTATTGTAAAATTCGTGTATAGAATATTTAATAAAAATTGGGCAATTGTAATCTTATGAATTTGGAATTTGAATTAAATGGCAGTCACAAGACTCGATACGACAGGGCTGCAATACTATCGCACGTGCTTGAAATCAAAATAAACATCGCCGTTACATGAATCGGTATATCGACTCACTTGACGTGAACCTATCGATGTCCGACGTAAATTTGGTTCTTTTATTTTTGTGACGTAATTCAAATGATACGCGCCTTGAATTGATGCTAGGTGGTAAACAGTTTTAAATTTAGGGACACAACTCAAGTTTTGTTTTTAATATCATTTTATTTCTCCTTGAAGTATTTTGATCCGTTTTTCTTTTAAATAATATATGCTCTAAGCGCATTCAAACGCACAGATATTTTATAGAAGTTACAGAAATATATATGTATTTATATATCTTTTTGTTGTTTCTTTGTTATTTTCGGGGTAGATAATTTTCGATAAAGGTGAAGTAGATACTCTATATGTAATGCACATCCATTTATTTATATGTAAGTATGTCGTCAACCCGCCCCAAAATGTTGATCCGTTGTTGCTTTCCACACTTTGCGTATATTATATGAAATGAATATTTATTTGTTTTTGGTTGTATTTTTTTTGTTTTTCGTGTATGTGTTTTTTTGTTTACGTATAAAAGTAGTTTTTAAAATCCATAAAATATCAGATAATAATTACAATTTGTTGTATAATATGTATATGTCTAAAAAGCGTTTGCCACCAATTTTATATTTTTGTTTCTCTTGCATTTATCAACATAAAACTAAGAAATAAGTCCATTTAGTCTTTTGCAACTAACATATACATACAATATATAATTTTCTTTTCTTTTGTTTTCTATTTTTTTCGAGTAGTCGTTAATAATAATATCTTTGGGCTTTGCTACGATTCTGTGTTTTTTCATTTATAATTTATGCCGCGTAGTACACATAGATCATATGCTTGTAATTTTAATTGTAGGTATTACGAGTACTAAAACACGAAGAAAAGTCTAAACGTTGTAGAGAGTGAGTTTGAAATCATATATATGTATATATATAATACTATATATATGCGTATAAGTAGGTATACTAAAAACACTTTTACCGACTAGTATATATGTATGTATGTATGTATATTTGCATGTGTGTGTGTGCAATGTATATATGTATAATTACTAAATTATTGAGATATTCTATGAATATATATTTCATTCATCAATCATCATGCACATTCTCGTTCTTTCATTGATCCTCGTTTTGTTTTTTGTTTGTTTATGTTTTTATATGTATGTCTTTCAATAAATGTGTCTGTGTAGATAAAACGAAGCTCTAGCTTAAAGTGCAAAAAATACAATTGCGGAGAAATGAAGATCGAGAAATGCCTACTATATAGAAAACTTTTGCTTTGCAACTCAGTTAGAAGAAGTATTATCTCGACTCGCCTCGCCTCGCCACGACTTTCGACTTAAGCGGATGCATCAGATATATATGACTAGATGTATGTATATAGTGTATGTATAATCGCTACGGTTACTAAGATAGATACTACGCAATGATCGATCGTACATATTGCTACGATATTTATATATATGCATATGTATATAGTTAATAATTAATTATAGTTGTAGGTTGCTGTTGCTGTTGTTGCTCTTTCTTCCTCTCATCATTCATTGCTTCTTCGCTGGGCTTGAAGTTCTTAACGTGTTATTCCGTCCTCAATTCTGTCATCAGTTCGTTCGTTGTTGTTAATGTTGCTGTTGTTCTTCTTGTTTGTTGGGCACTACTCCTAAAAGGGGGGATGAATGGGAGCGATGTGGTGTCACACACACAGACACACACATCTATCACTGTGGATGCTGCTGCTGCTTGCGTTTGATAAAATTGCCCTCGGCGTCCAGCCAAATGGCGGCGCCGTTGTTGTCCTGCTTCGCATCGCTCCGCGGCATATCCATCCCCGTTCTTATCATTTACCTATGCAACGCATTCGAGATCTGCTTCAGCGACTGCCCGACCTCGCCCACCAGCCGCTCATTGTCCTGCACATTCTTGCTGCCCGCACTGCGCAAATGCTGCGATTGCGTCTCCACACGCGTCACCAGCTCACGGAAATGGAATTTCGAATGCGGCGGCATCGATTCGTTCTCCGCAAACACCACACACGAATTCTGCAATATATTCAGCTTGTCGCTGAGCTGCAGCCACTGCGATGCCGAGATGGCGTTCACCGGATGCTTGAGCGAACCCTCCAACAGTGTCACCAACTCCAGAATGCTCTCCCTGCTGATTTGCGTTGAGTTTATGTTATCCCCACCGCCCACACCAACACCGGCTATTTTGGCAATGGGCGTGGCATAGATGGTGAGTTTGGTGGGCTTATGAGGCACCGCAGGTTTGCTCTGGCTGTTGCTCGTCACAATGCTGGAGCTGCTCAACTTGCCCGGCTGACTATTTGAATTGGAGTTGTTGAATTGATGATGCTGCTGCTGTTGATCGTTGCTGGTGTAGAGCGACTGCGTCATGTTCTCGGCTCCATCGTTGGTGTGCTGCTGCTGCTGCTCGTCGCTGTTGTTGCTGCTGCTGCCCTCGGCATCTGTGAAGAGTTGCGTTGAAAGAGATGTTTTTATTGCAGTTGTTGTTGATGATGATGTTGTTGTGGGTATTTTGGTTGCTACTGCTGCATGAGCTGGAACTGAAACTGGAACTGGAGCTTGCTTGTTGGGCTGTGCTGACGGAGGACATGTGGTGCTGGTCTGAGTGGTGCTAATGGGGGGCGGTGGTGGCGGTGCCGCTGGTGGCGGTTTATTGCCAAATTGCTGCTTAACAGCTTTCAGGCCATATTTGGGCGACAATTGGCCATGGCCATTGCTGGCCATGGTTGTCGACGTGTTGGACTGTTGCGTTGGTTGTGATGGAATTGTGGTGCTGGCATAATCACCGCCAGGCGGCGGCTGCTCCCAAAGTTTCTTTAAGCTATTAATACTACCTGTGCTACGTCGCTTGCCCTGCTGCTGCTGTTGTTGCTGTGCATCTCCCGCTGTGGTTTCATCTGTTGTTTCGGCATTTGAGTTGCTCACATCGATTTTGATTTCAGTCTTTTGATTTGCAGCTGCTGCTGCTGTTGCGCTGCTAAACTTGTTGTTGCAATTGGCATTCGCATTGGCATTGTTGGGAGGCGTCGGTTGCTGTTGTTGCTGGGCTGGCTGTGGCTGCTGTTCCTTGTCCACTTTACGCAGATGTGCCTTAAAGTCTATGATGTTCGAGGGCTGCTCGGCCTTTGGCAGCGGCGCATTCAATTTCTTTGGCTCCACTTTCTTGAGCTGTGCCTTAAAGTTGTTGTTGCTGTTGGCGTTGTTGGTGTTAATGTTGCTGCTCTGACTGTTGCCATTTGTCAGCTTTGTCGGTAGATTCTGCTTGGGCAGATTCATGCTCTCGGCCAGCTCGGTGACCAGCTGCGACACGGGATCAACAACTAGCGGGGCTGCAGTTGAAGCACTGCCATTGGCATAGCCGAGCGATGAAGACAATTCGGCTGGCTTGTTGGCCGCCTTGATTTCGGTGATGAGTTTCTCCTTCAGATTGAGCGACTTCTCGGGCAGCGGCAACGTCGATGCAGCAGCAGCAACAGCAGTTGGTGCTGCATCGGGGGGCGTGCCCAGCGAACTGCACGAATCTGTGGATGGTTCACGTTTGCGCAGCGAGACGCCAAAGCGTGAGCTGGCCTCCTCGACGCTGGGCGCCGTGTTGCTGACATCGTTGCTGCTGCTGTGCTGCGCATGCAGATGCTGTTGTATGGCCTGGACGGCACTCTCGGGCGCTGGCGGCGGTGGTGGCGGCGGCAACGCCTCAAACTCTTCGAGCGGCGGCGGTGGAAACTCCAGATTAGCCAACGCCGGTTGTGTGACGACGCCACCGCGTTTCGGGGAATTGCTGCTGCCGGCGGCACGGAACGAGGAGAACGTCATCATGGTGCCCTCGGTGGTGGTGCGATGTCGCTGCAGCTTATTCAGACTGGCGGCTGCATTGTTCTGCATGGTCACGCCACCCGACGAATTGCTGCGTATCATCTGCTGTGGTTGCTGCACCTTGTTCGCTGCCGTGGGCAAGGCGGGCACCGCGGGTGGTGCTCGGGCTGGCGGTGTGGCATGTCCGTTGGAGGAATCGCCACCGCCGCCGCTGCTGCTGCTGCTGTCCTCCAGGCTGTCGAGGAAGGCGCCAATGCGCGCCACCTTCGGCAATGTGCCATATCGATTCACCACACGCTTCACATTCATCACCTCCAGTGCGCCCACCGTGATGGGATGAGCTGGCAGCACGGGAGCCACTCCATTGCCATTGATGGCCACCACTGGCGGCTGTTCGCGTGCCGGATGCTGCTGCGAACGCTTGCTCTGACGCGTCTCCAGTCCACGGTTGCCCATCACCGGACGCTTGAATGAGCTGTGCTGCTGCGAGGAACGCGGTCCAATGCCCGCCGAGATGCCGGGCACGCTGCCATGCAGCGAATGTTGCATTTTGTTGGGCGGCGTCACTGTCAAACTCTGCTCGAGGCTGTCGCCGGTGGCATCGGTGTCGGGATCAGCCGCAGGATCCGTTTCCGAGTCGTAGCGTTGTGTCAAATTGTTAATGTCCCGTGTGAGACCTGCAAAAAGTGCCGAACGAAAAACGGATTCAATTGAGTGTTCAAGTGTCGTGTGGAAGTGCTTTAGCATGCGCGTGCTCGGGACAATGGATTTTGGATTAGCGGGTGCTGTTTATATATGAATAGTCGTGGTGGTCGCGACGACAAACCCAATTTGCTCAATATTTGTCAACACCGAACAAAATAGTTAACAAACAAATTAAGCACTACAAGGTAAACCAAAATCAATCAAACATAAAGCAAACAAAATAAATTAGAAACTAAGTAAAACAATTTAAAACTAAATCAAACACCAAAAAGAAGCTACATTGAAAAGGGGGAAACACAAATAAAGAAACATATTTTCGAGGCTTAATTGTGGAATCAAAGAAATGTTGGCTGATAGTCAAAGTTAATTTGAGCTTAAAGTATTGTAAGCTAACTGTTAATAGTATCTGTTTTGTAGCAATTACAAAAAGAGACAGTTAAATACCGTGAAAATTAAAAGTGACCATAGGCAGCTGCTATTAGTTAATATTTAAAAGTAATTCAACATTAGTTGAATAGGAAAAATTCCCGAAAGGACTAAACAAATATATAGAAAATAAAATCAAATTCAAAACTCAGTATTTTTTCGTTGAATGGGTATTTTTATGTTATACAATGGTATAGTAATGGTAATGGTATTATTTATTGTTGTCTCTAGGTAACTTTGGTCCCGAAAGGAATTTTCCCTATTCAACTTATATTAACTATTCTTTTGCCTACATTTGAGCATTAACAAAGTGTTTTCTATTATTAGTATAATATTTATTTTCTTATTACTTTCAAATCACGTCAATTTAACTCGGTTCTTAAAGGGTTAAACTAAAAGCTGTCAATTACAGTTAATATTTCAAAGATTTCTATTGCTCAAAATGCAACGTAATATATTTTCAATTAAATTTGAATGTTGTCAATACTTTTCTAAGATTCCACTATAGTAAACCACGTAAAAAGAAACAAAAAAATATGTAAAGTAATAAAAGTATTCAAACAGTAAACAATACCAAGGCACATTTAAATATGGAATATGCCAAGAAAAATTAATGAACTTAGGGCAAAGCAAAAAAACTACAGAATAAGAAAAATGCGTAGACTTTCTTTTCTTCTGCGTGTGTGCATCACAAACCAATAATAAACAAAACGAAACATAAATTGTAAATAGAAATTCTTACTCCATTGACAAATACCTCGAAATAGGATGTCGTAAAGGAAACTACTGCAGGAGGATGATTTCTTAATGGAATACGTTTGTTGTTTCTGTTGTTGTTGTTGTAGTAATTGTTGTTTCTGTTGTTGTTGTTGTTGTGTACGTATTTGTTGTGTCTGGGTTGGAATTTGGGTTTTAAAATTTCTACATAGGGTCTGGCTAAAAATGTTGTTGGAGTTGGAGTTGAAGTGGAAGTTGCTACTACTACCATTCGTGTTGAGCTCATCGATAAAGTTGCGTGCCTCCTCCTCGCGATATGTTGAATCCCGGCTGCTGCTGAGCAGGCTGTAAACAAGAAGGAAGCATAGTTAATAGTAGTTTATAAGTGATAGTCGCAGATATTCACCTGGTGCGCTTGGGTGGAGCTGGCGCCTGCTTGCCCTGTTTGTTGGTGGTGCGACGCATCTGCACATTGCCTTTGCCCTGGCTGGAGAAGGTGCTCAGCTTGGTGGAACTGGAGCCGGTTTCTGGCACAAAACAATGTATATATTAAATTTGTTAATTGAGATACTATTGATGATGTTTGCTTGCAACTCACCTGACATGGGCGTGCTGGCCAATTGTTGTTGCTGCTGCTGCTGTTGCTGTGGATCGAGGTTGGGCATGCCCTTCTTCACCATTTGCGGCGTCAGACTGAGCGATGCCGATGCCGATGAGGAGGCGCTGGCCGTGTTTAAGCCGCCGGCAGCCGCCGCTTGCTGTGTCGCTCCAGTCGCTGTGGTCGCTGCTGTCGCTGTGGCATTCAGTTGTTTCTCGACCGCTTCGGTGATGGACGATTCCTGCGGAGCGAAGAAGGAGAGACGTGCAGCACGTGGATCATTATTGCTATCACTACGGATTGTTCTTGTTGTTGTAGTAGTAGTAGTAGTAGTAGTAGTTGTGGTTGTTGGTGTTGTTGTTGTGATTGTGCGATGACTATCACAGTTGGTGCGCTGGCATGCCAATTGCATCAATCAAAGCTCAATGCCATTGTCGTCGTCATCATTGTCGCCATCGTAATCATCATCAACATCATCATCATCATCGATGTCTTCATCATCATCATCATCATCCCACACCTCGACCTCGAATTCGATGTCACCGTCACCCACCTGAAACATGTGCTCCAGCGCATGGTGTATGCTCTTGAATGTGGGCCGATCCGCTGCATCCCATTGCCAGCACTGCCGCATTAGATCATAGACCTCCGGCGGACAACCGGGCGGCCTCTCCATCCGATAGCCCTTCTCGAGCTTGTGATACACATCGGTTAGATCAATGCCCGGATACGGCGACATCCCATACGTGGCAATCTCCCAGAGCAGCACCCCAAAGGCCCACACATCCGATTTCGTGCTAAACTTATTGTATGCCAATCCCTCGGGGGCGGTCCATTTGATGGGAAACTTGGCGCCCGCATGCGCCGTATACGTGTCATCGCGCATCAGACGGGCCAAACCAAAATCGGCCACCTTCACGAGTTTATTGTCACCCACCAGGCAATTGCGTGCCGCCAGATCCCGATGGATATAGTTGCGTGACTCCAGATAGCTCATGCCCGACGCTATCTGTGTGGCCATATAAAGCAGTGCCACCGCATCCAATGTTTCGCGTCCAGCGGAGCGCAGAAAATCGAGCAGATTGCCGTGCGACATGAACTCGGTGATGATATAGAAGGGCGGCTCCCGAGTGCACACACCTAAAATAAGAGAGCGAGAGAGAGACACAGAAAAAGAAACGGAAAGAGAGAGAGAGAGTATAGAGATTTAGTTGAGCTATAATTTGTAGTCACAAGGATGTCGACTGATCCCACCGATTAGCTGCACCAGATTCGGGTGCTTCATCTCCTTCATGATGGCCGCCTCCTCGAGGAAATCTTTTAGCGCCATCGTGTCCTCCTTGAGCGTCTTAACGGCCACCGTGTTGCCGTAACGTTTCCACACCGCTTCGTAAACCTCACCGTACTGTCCACCGCCCAGTTTGTGCTTCATCATAATGTCGGTGCGACAGATTTCCCACTCATCGGGCTCGGGACTCAATGGAAAGACTGTGGGTTTGTTTTGCTTGGGCGCCGGATAGAGTAAAGGAGTGATTAGACCATGTCCCTCGTGTGGCACGCTGTGATGATGCACCAGCTCGGCTAGAGTATTGAATTTGGCCTCCTGCGTGACAAACACTTTGCCATCCGGATCCTCCGATATGCGATAGTGATAGACGCGTCCCTCGTATCTGCAAAAAACGGAGTTTTAGTTGTGATAGGGAATTTATTAAACTCATCTTCGCCTTACCTCAGACTAATGCTGCGCTGTCCGGGCGAACTTTCACTCTCGCGCACCAGAAAGCTGCCGTTGATCCCCGAGCTGAGCAAATACTCGGCGGCATTGCGTGAGATGGGTCCGTGGTACCACGAATGCTTCTCCAGCGAATTGAGCGGCGTCACATAGTTGGAGGGCACCCAACCCACATTGCCCGAGTCCGAATGCGCCTCGCACCATTCACCCGACTTGTTGTAGCTCAAAATGCGCACCTGTTCGCCCTTCTTCAGGCTCAACTGATTCTCGCCACCTGCCTGAAAGTCGTAGAGCGCCACGAACAACTGGGGATCATCCTCCTCGGGACCGGGCGCCAATAGATTCTCCTTGGAGGTCCAACGATGCGCCGACTCGAACACCGATGTCGCTGAGCTGTGACCGCCGCCAAGGGAGGCGAGCACGTTGCCCACGCTGGACTCTTGGCTCTGCAGCTCGGCGGCATCGGCGAGCAGCGTGGCCGCTGTGCTACCGGCCGGAATGTGTGGCAATGGACGTGACTGCAGCAGTGCTTCTGTAAAATGCAAACAAAACCCAATGAGAGATGGAAGTAGAGAGAGAGGGAGAGCAAGGTGAGTGAACGTTAACTGCTCTAACAAATCTCTAGTGTGACTGACTGCTGCTGACTGCTTTGGCTTTGACTCTGCTGCTTTGGTCACGACACAATGAACGCAGAGCGCTGCTCTCAAGGTAAACCCGTTTCTCTCACACAGGAATGCGGGCAATTTGTTGTGAGCCGGGAGCCAACTGGAGTCGGGACAGCTGGCAGGGGGCAACAACAACAACAACAACAACAACAACAACAACAACAACAACAACTCTCTTTCATTGAAAAAAAAAACAGATAGAAAAAAATAAATTATGCATAAAACGGCATAAAATTACACCAAACGTTGCCCAGGAACAAACAGCGACAACGACAACGACAACGAGTCGCATTCGCATTTATTGTGGGAAGTTCTAACAGAGATTTTGCAGTAAACCGGGTATCGCAATGTATCTGCAGTCATGTATCTCTGTCTGTCGTTGTATCTGTATCTGTCGGATGCACGACACCAGAAGCAGCAACAAAAGCGGTTTGCGGCATTTTATTTACCCTTGTGAAAGGCATTTCAACTCTATCAAACGCTTGACAACTGAGCCGACTGTAGGCGAAAATGTGAGGCTGTATCAAATGTATCTTTCAGATACTTTTTGTGGGTGCAATATAACGAACACTCTTTTAATGTACTTTAATAAAAATAAATATGCCTTGGAGGTCTCGCTTTGAGTGTTTGCAAAAAATGCAGCTTTGAGACAGTTTTTATGTCGCCATAAATTGATAAATTGCAATAAAAAATATCTTAGAGCTATACTATATTTTAAGCTACGTTTAGGTGAAATGCACGTTTTTACTATTCTGCGACAAAAATAATGTCAAATGTGATAAACAAAAATATATTTGTATTGAGCTATAAATTGGGCTTTCTAAAAATACATTTTTCTTACTTTCCAACTATATTTTGAGGTAAGAGAAGAAAGAAATATCTCACTATTCAATACTTCCAAAAACATATCTTTCTTATTTTATTTTTCCACTATTTTGAAGTTAAGAGAAGAAAGAAATATCTCACTATTGAATACTTCAATCTTGTTTTCAATTCACGTCTTTATCACACCGTTCTTCGTAGCGTGTTTTGCCTGTAAAACTGGTAGCTCTGATTCTATTTGCTTAACCACTTAACAGTTCTCTAATTTCAAGGCAATCTCAATCTTTTAATTGAGATCTCAATAATAAACTATCTAGTTTCAGAGTGTCTAGTGTATTTCGACTTCAGCTACTGGCAACTTGTGGCAGCTTTGCATGTCGCATCACAAATAATTGAGAAGAATTTACGTTTGCATTTGTGTGTGCAACGGTTGTTTTTCCTTTTTTTTTGTACATTAAGCGGCCACTTCCGTTTTGGCACCCAGATTCTGGGTAAGCTCACACCGGACACCAACCCGCCACCTCCTCCTCCGCCTTCCCCTTATCCTCATCATCTACACTGACATGCCGATGGGTTTTCCCATTTTCATGAGTGCCGTCGCTGTCTCCCTCACTTGACACTTGAAGCCGGCCTCAAATTAGTCTTGAATGTGGGTGCGCTACGATTCCGAAAGTCATAAAACCCAAATAATAAAATATAATGATATATTTTGAGAAGGGTTCCCATTGGAGCATTTCAATTGGCCCAACGCTATGTTGTTAATTTATGCGCGCGAGACAGGAAATATTAATAGCCATAGATTCTGGGGGACGGAAGCTTAGAGCTCAGCTCTCTCTCTCTTCTTCCCCTCCCCATCCCTCTGGTTTATCATGGTGGTCCACTGACAATGCAAATCACTGCGATGTTTGTTCAAATGCATTTGAGATTAACCTGTGACGACTCTCAGACCATATGGTCAATTATAACTCTCGGCAAGCAACCGACAACCGACAACCGACTGCTGATGATGACTCACTGTTAGTTGTTGTGGCGCGGTACTATAATGAAAACGGGGTCGCTTTTATTTATGTGCATAAACATAACACATATCTGGGATTGCTCTCTCTCTAGCGTGTCTTGTTGACTCAGTAATCTTACACTGAAGAGTTCAGTTTTTTGAATAACAATGAGTAAGAACAATGATTCGTAGAAGGATTCCTCAAATGGATTAGATGATAAACAAATTTTCAAAATAATTCTGTTACGTTTTACTGCAAAACAATCAAAATATTTATGACCATTCACATAGTGTATTCAATGATTAATTTCATTTGTCTGGCGTTCAATACAGTACCTTAATATTTTAATAGAAAATATTGCGTCTACATGGATTATTATTCAGATACATACATTGTATATGACCTAAGGGAAAATTCCTAGGAATTTCTATAAGAAACTTAGAGCACTCGCAGATATTTACTTTAAATTATTAACAGATCTCAGACTATGATCAGAAAGATCATTATAAAAGAAAGATCATTGATAAATATCTAAATATTATAATCAACTTCAATATTTGTTTAACAAGTTTAATATCAAATCTCTTTGTAACACATTTCTATAAAACTTTATGTAACTTTGTAAAAAACTCTAGAGACGATCTCAACAGATGAACACTTCACATTTACAGGGTATATGCCGGTATAACATACTCATTAAGTTGGCGTAATTAACCCATTGCTTGATTACGCTTGATTATCATGCATTATTTTGTTTGTTTTTTTTTATATCAAATACATTTCGTTCTACAATTATTATGAATGACACTACGTTTAAATTTGTTGTTACCTAAATTCATGTGATATTTGCCGGGATGGCCGCGAAAAGAGCTGTGCTTGGTACCTGTAGAAAGAGAGAGAGTGAGAAAAAAGAGAGAAAGAGCAATACATCATGTTCAACGTTGAGATCAAACATGGAGAAATGAAGAGAAACAAAATATCATCATTGCTTCATTCCTTACGACTATTTTTCTATTTCTATAATATTGAAGATGCAATGGCTTTTTTTTTATTTTGCTTTGTACAATGACTTTGTGGATGATAATGATAGAGGGGCGCACCAAAGAAATTAAATAAATAAAAAAAAAGTAGCAGATGAAACTACAAACTACGCTTTATATATATAGATATGAATTTGTATATACAGAAATCTATTTACAGTTAGTTGAATGACATCAAAGCGGCTTCGCACAACAACAACAGCAACATCAACAAAACAAAATACTTAGTTATACGCTCTAAAAGAATCCGAAGAGAACAAACCACAGCCGTAGGCCAAGCCAATTAGAGCCTCTCGACAGCGGTGGAGTGAAGGCAGAACAACAAGTCTGACAACAAAGTCACGTTAAATGCTGTAATCTTGAGCGGGGTTAGAAAAATAAGAAAACTATCTCTGACGGATGCCAAGCAATTTTTTTTTATACCCGCTACCAATAGGGTAGAAGGGTATTATAACTTTGTGCCTACAGGAAATTTAACAGGCAAAAGGAGTCATTTACGTTTCCATAAAAAAATATTTAAGTATCAGATTCTTTTGTTGACAATCTGGTATGTTATATACTCAAAGGTATATTTGACATGGAATCGATATAGCCTTTGGTATATTTTAGTATTTTTACAGTATATGAATTATATATATTCTATTGGTTTATTCCATACTCTATGGTATATTTGAAATGTATATACATAGTATATTCACATACCAAATATAGACATCGGCATATTTCAGTATTAGTTTTTACAAAAATGATGTATATTGTATTGGTATAATTCATATTCTACGGTATATTTTAAATGCATTAGTATATTTATATACCAAATATAGCTTTTAATATATTTTAGTATTTTTTCAATGTATCAATCAGGTATATTTTAAGAATAATTTGAATTTATTAAAAATGGATAACGGGTATCTCAAAGTCACGCACACTCGAATGTAGTTTTCCTACTTATTTTTTATATCGCAACCGTTAACAACAAAAAGACCACGCCTCCTTTAGACATTTGACAAAAATTGTTGCCCTCATCAAATTGCGATTTAGTAGTCTCCAAATTGGGGACAACGAACTTTCAAGTCGCTCTCTCGGAGAGTCTCTTGGATGCGTCAGCTACTGGCGTTATTAACGGGGAATTGGAGCAAGCAATGCTCAGATTTATGTGTGTATGTGTGTGACGCACAGCTAATCATAGCTACGAGAATTGGGGTGAGGGCTGATGATGATGCTCTTCGAGTCCCGGACTAGTAGCTTATCTGGCATCTCTGGCAGCTTAGCGCGTAAATATGCAAACAGCAGCAGGAAAATGATGCAAGTCTAAAGATAGCCTGGGGGGAAAACCCAGATGCATCTACATAAATAATACAAGCTGCATACTATAGATATGTTAGCCAGGCCAATCGACCTCCAGTCGAGGACCTAATACTTGGCCAATACACTCGATGGCACTTCAGCAGTGGCTTTGTCTTTGGGCCTGTCCTTGTCCAGTTTGATGGCTCGCACATTAAACTTGATGTGTCTGCTATTTATTATAGCTAACCTCACCTCTTTCCCCCCCTATCCCCCCCTCCATTTGCTGTGCTGTCAACTAAATGCGCTGTGATGTGTGATTTATTGTAATGCAAGCGAGTCGAGAAAAGTCTTTAAGCACCACAAAACTTCATTCATTGCATTGGCGTTTTATTCAATAATTCACTCAGCGCCTCACAGTCTGTCTGCTCGTGTCTGTCAGTTAGTCGCTTTGTCATTCATTCATTAGCCGCTTCACAGTTCATTCATTCATTTCATTTCATTTGGTTTGTCTTCTCTCTCTCTCTGGGCCCTTCGCTTGTTTGTATTTTCTGTATTTTGTATTTTGTATCTTTTGCATTTGAGCACGTCTCGTTTTAGTTGCTTCATTTCTCTGGCTTTCGCTCTTCTTTCCTTTTTTGTTTTTCTTTCTTTTTTTGCAGCTTTTCCCTTCCCTTAAGGGCTTTTGTGTCATGCCCTGCATTGGATTTGGGTTCGAGTTCGAGTCTTCTAGGCACTCTCTAAGCCATTTTGCCTGGCTTCGCCTTGTCGCTTGTCGGATTTCATTCACATCGCCGCCTTTTGGCCGCAGTTCATGTCCAGTCAGCAATCAGGTAGCCAGTCCGTCCGTCTGTCTGTCTGTCCACCGGTTAGTCGTCTGGCCTGTTGGCCCCGTCAACAGTCATTGGTAATAAACTTTTACGGGTTAAATTTAATTAGACATTTCTCTGGCTTCCGTTTGCGAATATGGAAACACAAACTGAGTTCGTTTGCAAGAATCGCTTGGATTTGATTTCTGTAGTTGCTTAAGCCAAGTACTACGACCAAGTAATAAACTCAATTATAGCCAAATTAGCAACACCTTTAATTACAAGTTGCCCGCAAAATCATTTCCTTATTTAAACTTATTCACGTCTCGTTTGCATTGCCAGCTGCTGAAGTTTGCCAATTTACAATGTTAAGGGAAATGTATGTGGCTATTAAAATTTAATATTTTAAATATTTCCCGTAAAAGGACAACTTTACTTATTAAGGTGGAGTTTGCACATTTTACGATAAATAAATGTTGCTATTAAAATTTAATATTTTAAAAAATATTACAGGTTCATGTGGGTATCGAAATTTTAAATATTTGAAGAAATATATGTTGGCTTTTAAATTTGTATAATGTAAATATTTTACAAGAAAACTTTAGTAAGAGGAGTTTACTCATTAACAAAATTTACGAGAAATATAATTGGCCATTCAATTTAGATATTGAATATACTTTTTCGAAATATAACAGCTTCAATAATTTATGTGGATTTCGCAATTAGGAGAAATATGTGTTGCTTTGAAAATGTATTATCTAGAATACGTCGTCTTTTGAATTTATGAAATATATAAATAAAAAATAAAAATGTTTTATAATATTTAATAGCTTTAATAAATTATGTGCATTTCGAAAATGCAAAAATTCGAAGAAATGTTTTTAGAATAAGGCAATATGATATTTAAAATATTTTCCGAAATATGACATAAAGTATCTTGGAACTTAAAATTTTATCTCAGTAGAAAAAGGGCATAAAATGTTTATTTTGAATATAAGATAAGATGTTTAAGTAATGCAGTTAGATACTCGTAGCTCGTATGACGTTTGCTACATTTTATTAAATTCACAATGTCATGAATTCTTCCTAAAAAATTCACAAAATAATAAGCTGTATATCCTGCCACGAAATAATATACTACATATCCTAACACGCAAAACTTTCATAGTTTTGCCTACTGCGTAATTTGCAGGTACAAACCATATGGTCTATCTTAGGCAACAAATCTTGAAAGCTGCACATATTTTATATTATGTACTTTGGCTTGGAGTGCGCACCCCTTGTTCATTTTTCAATTTGACATCGCATGTTAAGTAACTGACACTTGGACATAATGCTGCGAATGTAAAAGAATTTAATATAGCCGGCGAAAAATTTACATACATACGTATGTATGAATTGTGGTACTTATGTACATATACAAATAAAGGTGAGAAGACGGCGAACCTCCTCTGGAGGACCCTCTGAGTTTGTGTTTCAGTTTCAGTTCCAGTTACTCCGCAATAACAACAAAAACAAACCCAACAAAGTGCGAAAAACATGCGAAGAAAAACTACAGAGAACGAGAAATGCGAAATGAAAGAAAAAAAAAAAATGAGAGAAGATGCCAGAAACAAAAGAACATAATTCTATGGGCAAGCGGAGAAGGCGCGACGCTGTTTGCTAGAAATGGGTTGGGTTGGAGAGTTGGAGAATGGAGAGAGTGTGAGAGAGAGGTGAGGTGAGGCAAAGTCGTCTGTCCCTGCACTTGGCAAATCCACCCTTGGCAAACTCTGTGACTTGGCAACTTCGTGTGCTGTGTGCCGCTGGCAATTTTTACCACTTTTGTAAGGATTCCACTCAAGGCTAGTCCTCAGCTCCCGCCCCCCTCCTAGTGTCCATCGTCGACAGAGTCCGTGGTTCGTGTCCCTGTTGTAAAGTACGCATATCATAGAAGAGGGCATGGGAAAAACAGTTCGCTTGACGTTTTCTCTGACGCAGCGCTGCAGGCGTGTGTCAAGCGCGCTGCCACGCCCCCCACGTACACACACACACAAATGCAGACTGCCCTGCCATATGTTGTTGTACAGCAAGAAGATGAAAATCAAGTGAGTGCAATAAATACATATTAAAGAGTCGAGAGTACAGAGAAAATAAAATCAATAATGGAAATACTTTGGGAGACAGCAAGCACTTTATCGTTGACAAAGCCATCATTAAAACCCATCCAGCAAATTAATTGAATGCTGCACACAAAACGAGAGGGAGAGAGAGAGATAGACTGGGAGACTGACAAATGGATGCTACATAGAAAAATGTTTGAGCAAGAGATTTTTGTGTGAGTGTCTGTTTGGTTTTTCTTTTTATCGATTTAGCATTTGGCATTCAGCCGTTGGTTCGACGTTCGAGTCTGTTACTTTTTGTGACTGCCACTTATGAATGTGGCAAATGTGGCATCTGTGTCCTTGCCAGCGTGTCCCTGCAGCATTGTGTGTGGCATTGAAATGCCGTCTGAATAGATGCCACAACGATCCTAATTACACTTTCATGCACACACACACACAGCAGCTTTCTAACGCCCAACAGCAGACCCAGCCCATTGAATGCACATCAAAAGGGACCTTGGCATCGTCACTGTTGCAAACACATTGTTGGCTTGCTCGGCACATGCTGCATTACCTATTCATATCATATTCATACTCGAGGAGTATGAATACTTTAAAGGTCAACTCGTTGAGCCCATGTCAGAGCTGTGACCCAAAAGCAATCGGATCGATATGAACAAAATGTCACTCTTGATCGGGTTTTATTAAGCCTTTTCTCATAAGCTGTAATAAATATTTGATATTGTGTGTGATGTGTGGGTTAGAAGTAGAATACTTGATAATAAGCTTCGTGAGAGTTGTACTTTAAAGTAAAGATGGAGCTAGCAATTCAATAATTTTACATAAAAGTCCCTTTTAATGAGTCCCTTTTATGGGAATGGTGCTCAGATTGAAGAAATTCAAATAGGGAGATGCTGAAGAATACTAAATATTCATGCTATTGATAGGTTGCTTCCCTTCATAAAGAAAACTTCTTAATAATTATATGATAATCACTCAAATGATTTTAAGAAATAATTATTTTTTCAATGCTAATTTAAAGTGTCAATGTAATGCAATATATTAAATACATTTCCTTGTATATAGGAAAAAAATCAATATAACAAGAAATATCCAAATATTATTCACTATGAAGATCATTTTCTTTTAGGTCCCAATATAGTCACTTGAATTAATTTTTCATTTCACTCAAAGAGAAGTTTACCATCTTTTTTATGGTATGTTACCTTCTCAAAAAATTGGTTTAACAATAAAAGATTAATAATCCGCAAAATTGACAAGAAATACCAAAATATTATTCACTGTTAAGACAATTTTCCTCATAATCACAGCTCATATTCTTCTTCTTATGCCTCATTAAATCATTCTTTCCTCCCACTTAAGGAGTTCCCCGTTTTGTTAAATACTCTTCACCAAAATATTTTCGCATTCCGCAACCTGTCTGACTCAGACCATTATCAATTATTTTGGCGCCGGTCCAGGTGTACGGTCAAGGCTAGCCGAGTGCTCTCAAGTGGCTGCTGGCTGGCTGGCTGCTGCCTGTTTTGCTGCACTTTCAATGCCAATTTTCATGGCGATATTCACGTGCCTGATGGTCAATCCCCATTGTTCAGAGTCCTCATTTATTTGTGAATGAAAATGGCTTTTAATTGTTGATTTGGCAGACGGCGTCGACGGCCAAAACGCAAAAACGAAAAGCATTCGCATGCACATTTGTTATTTCGTTTTGGCGTTTTATATTATTTTTGTTTGGCCATGCAAATATGAATCAGAATTTGCATATAAAAAAGAGAGAAAGAGGCAACAAAGAGAGAGAAATTGAAAAAGCATACGCCGCGTTGGTCAAACGTATAAGGTTCTGGCAACACTTTCAAATAAATGAATCAGTCTGCATGTTCGCACAGTGGGCGAAGAGAGAGGGAATTGAATTGTTTAGGAAATCTAAATATAAAGTTAATACATTTAATTCAGCTGTAAGTAAACTAAATAAAAATTTCTCAAGCTGAAAAATATACTTTTTAGCTGAGATTTAATTCTTATAGAATTGTTCATTTAAAAAAATGAATGAATGAAATAGTACAGCTAAAAACTTTATTGAAAAATGCCTAAAATGGAAAATATATTTGAAGTATTCTAAGGGTCGCTAAAACTATATTGTTAACTTTAATAACTAGTTATTTTTTTTTTTTTAGCTATTTTTAAGTATTCTCCTGACCATTCAATTTGAAATGCAAGCCACGCTATTAACAGCTTATTTTTATTGCTCTATAACGTGTTTACGGAGTCATTTGAAATCGTTAAAAACGTAGTTAAATTTGCACGACAAACTGATAAGGATTTCCTCCCCATTTCCATAGATCTCTAACCACTGTACATTTATTCTATGCGCTATGTTTGTCGCATGTGTCTGTGGGCATTTTTCTCGCCTTGCTATGTTTTGTTTATGCTTTTTTTATGACTTATTGTTTATGCAGGCAACGAGTGCGTGGCATTTGTCAAGTATTTTTCAGTATTCACAACATTTTTGTGTTTTTGCTTTTGCCTTTGCCTTTGTTTTTGTTGCTATTGCTGTTTCTGTTATTGCTTATTCATTTGCATTTGTTTTTGTTCGGGCTGTCTGGCAGTTCGAGCTGTCAGACATTTCGTGACTGTCTGCTGAATGAATGAATGAATATACTCGTCACACATTTACATTCACATTCTCAGGCGAATCGCATGGGTGTATTTTACAGATAATAAATTTAAGATGCGATAAAAAGCATTTGACCATAAAATTTTTTAGATAAGCAAATATGAAATGAAAAGCTCAAACACACAACACACAAAAAAACAGATGGGAGAGGAATCAAATACGAATGCAATACAATGGGAGGTTTCTTTTTCCATCTTCTTCTTCATTTTGTTGTTTTGTTCTTCCCTATTCAAAGCATGGGAAAAGATAACAAAACAAATCCGTGGGTTCTCAAACTGTGACTGCTTGTTGCTTGCTATTGTGAATTGTGTTTGGAATGGTTATGGTCATGTTTTTGAGGTCGCTTTTTAATAATTTTATGCACATCTCCAACGTAATTTACGAGGCTGCGATTATGCGACCAAGATAATGACAATTTGTGGGTCTTTTGTTGTGAATGTTAAATGATCTTGCAAAGATATTTCAAGCCTCTTATCATCAAGTCATCTACACGCATCATTTAAGTTGATCGCATAAATCCCCATTCCACATTCGCCATTATCCATTAAGCAAATCATCTTATTAACCTTCACGTTCGCAACACACTCACTCAAAGCGTTGCACAGTCTATAAATAACACTCACTTTTCCCATAGACACCTGTATACAATTGCAGTTCATTCAACTTATTATTCCACATTTTGTTCAAACATTTTATGAACAGGTGCAAAACTGTTAAACAAAAATGTGATGTGGAGCGCGGGGAGGGAGAAAAATGTGCTAAACTTTCTCCTTGAGCTGATTTCGTTTTTCACAATTTCAACAATTTTGTACAATGCCGAAACGAATGAATGAATTATGTACATTCAATCAATCAGTCAGTCATTCAGTCACTTAGTCGATTCGCATACAATAAATAGAAATCAAAAGTTGCCTTTTTTGTTTGGTGAAAGAAGCGCAGAGTTGGAATTTCGAAAAAGCTTTTCTTTTCGCCACGCTCGACTGAAGCTGAAAGCCCAAAAGCAGAAAACGAAATTGAAAACTGCAAAAAACAACAATAACAATAACGAAAAGTGAATAGCCAGAAAATCAATTTGCAGCGAAAATGAATAATAATTGAGAATATAAACACGAGAGAACGAGAGTGCGTAATTGTAGAAAATTATTATTAAATTGCAGTTATCCGCTGAATTATGTAAGCCGGGAATTATGCAAATATTCTGTTGTAGCTATAAAAGTAAGAAGGCAGACTCGAATATACCCTAGAAGCTGTTGCTTTGAATGTTTGTAGCTTCAACGCTTTTTTAATGAGAAAATCTTGAACTGTAAAAAACTATCGATAGTAATATCGGTACTATCGACAGTTTTAAATGTATGAATGTTTTAAATGTATATGTTCTAACTGGAATGTTGTCTTCTTTTTGTACAAAATTTATGAGCAATTCTTTTTGTATATAAAATATACTTTCATCGATAGTTGCTGGTGTACGATTGTGCATACTATCGATAGTTTTTCACCACCAACTCCTACATCTTTGGATTTACACATCTCAAACTACATATTTCTATAATTATCTTTCTTATTCCCAATTTACACTTTTGTTTTGGCGTTCTGGGTATAATGAAATTACCACAGGTGAGTAATAAGCACCGTTGGGAAAGCAGCCACCAAATTACGATGTTCTATCACAGTTTACATTTATATTTCCACATTGCTGAGGTGTTTGTCATTTGGGGGCAATTAGCCAGATAAATGGACGTTAGATGCGACAGACTGGAACTTGGCTGGTTCCGGTTTTAGTTATTGTTATTGTTTTGGCTCTGCTTTCAATTTGTTTGTTTCGACATTTTTACAGGCATTGCGAAAGCTGGTTTCCACTTTGGCGATTATATAAAAACTGAAAAGCGACTGGAAAAATGAAAAATACTCTTAGTGATGGCGATGGCGCCGTCGTTGTCGCCATTGACAATGACGGACAATAAAATTCGGGGAAAAGCTGAAATATAATTGCGGCAAGTGGGCAGGTAATGCATGAAGTGGGCGGGGCTGCTAAGAGTGATGAATAAAAAAGCTTTTTGCTTGACACAATCCCCAAAAGAGATAATCAAATTTGATTTTACACTTTGCAATAATGTTCCAAATGAATACGGGTTCAAAAATTTCCAAATACGATGCGAGTGCATAGATTAAATTGATTGCTAGTTGAGTGCCAGTGTGAGTGCTTGTTTGAGTGTGTGTGCGTATGTGTGTGTGTGCGTATCTTATTGCGGCACTTTCCCAGCAAGCAAAGTTAGGAGGGCTCTAAATTATGTGTCCAAAAAGAGCCGATTTTAAGAGTGTTTTCTGAGTAGGCACATAAATAAGAACGTTTTCGGAGCGCAATCAGTGCATTCTAAACATCGACTCATAAAATGGTCTATTGTCTGAGCATATTCGGAGTTAAGTTAAGTAAGAACTGAGTTAAAACAGCGCTTAAAATAACGGAATGCAGATTTGCGATAATCGAGATCACAAAACATTTATTTAGTTTCTGCATTACGTGCCTTGCAAGTCGGTCGTGATTAGTGGACAATTAAAATATAAAATATACGTTAAGTAAATAATGCTAAGTTCTTCATTAAACTGTGAATTTGAAATCCTAACTTTATAATATTTCAATTATTTTTAAATTTTTCTTCAAATTTTTTTATATTTTTCTAATATTGTAATTTGTTGAATTAAATAAAAATTATATAAAGATCAATTTATCTACACGATTGTATAAACCAAAACGAGTCCGATAAGAATTTTTTCGGTGCGATTTAAGTGCCTAAAAATTATACTTTTATGAGTATTTTCGGAGCGTTTTCAATGCTTGATTAGGAGGGTGAAAGCACTTATTTCTGTGTCAAAAAAGAGTCATATTAGACTCAGAAATTGCCCTCTTAAAGTGCGACCGTTTTCACGGAAAAAAACGCTCTTTCCGGACTCTCTTTTGGGCACTTTATGATGTAAAATGCTCATAAAAAAACTATCAGAAAACTGTCAGAAATCGCTCAAATTGCTTGCTGGGTTATGACAATCTGTAATTACATGCTCGAGTAAAGTGAATACACTCATACACTCGATGTTCACAGCGCACGCAAAGTGAAACTTTGATCTCTAAACTCGACAACTCAACTTCGGTAGCGGCAATTTCATTTATTAATATTTCGAAAAAATGGTTTCACAGGCCTTCTCCGCCTCCCCCAATCTAATGATGGAAGCTGGTTAAATGGATGCTTATTGAGTTATATTTTGGGGAAGACTGAAAAACATGTTCGAAATTTGGGAAAAATTAATTTGTTACTGATGATGCAACGTCAAACTTTACTCAAAATTGGGTAAGGTTGGGATTAAATTAAACCAACTTAAATGTGTCTGAAATATTTCATATTACTGAAAGTTTTCTTTAATGGAATTTGTGTTCAAAATGAATCAATATTAATATTTCAAACCATTTTCATTTATTCTCCTAAAAGATACAGAATCCAACTGGAATGTATCTAAGACATACAAATTATACTCATACCTTCTGAAAGTTTTATTTAATGGAATTTATGTTCAAAATGAATCGAAATAAATGTTTTAAACAATTTTTGCTGCTTCTAAAAGATACACAAACGAACTCGAATGTACCTAAGAGATACAAATTATAATCATATCATCTGAAAGTTTCATTTAATGGAATTTAACTCCAAAATAAATCAATATAAATGTTTTAAACAATTTTCGTTCTTGCTTCCAGCTCAAAAGATACAAACTTTGCTCATATTTTCTGATTGCTTTAATAGTTTTACTGTTATGTATCTCAAAGCTGCCAAACATTCTCACTTTCCAAAACTTTTGGCAAACTGTTTTAACCACTCTCATGCCTCACTTTCTTGAACGTTTTATAATAATTTCTTGAAAGTTTCATTGTAAATGATGTCCAACATGTTGTTTTCTGCTCGGTTTTCTACTCCCTTCAACTTTTGTACTTTTCCAACAAAGGAGCTCATGGGGAATGAGTTTCTTATCAAAACTGCCAGTGCCAGACAAGGTGCGGTCGTCGCAAATGCATGCGACTTCAAAGCGCTGCCCCGTCCGTATCTAGATTGTGGTCTATGGAATACAAAAACACGGCGGCGCATGGAATTCACAACAAGGAAAAAGTTGAGCTGATTTTTTCACCAGAAAATGTCTGGCAATTGTGAATATTCAAAAGTTGGCGAACTTTTAATGCTCTTTTGTGTGATTAGAAATAGGTTTATGTACAATAAAGAAAATATTGATTGCTGCGTTTACCTAAGAAACGAGAACGGATTTCCACAAGACAATATTATAATTTTCTATAAATATGATGATGTCTATATTGACTCAGATCTCGACACAACGTAGAATAAACATACTTGATGAGATCAAGAGGCCAGTATTGAGGGTATCTCCAGCAGCAAAAGCAGCAGCAAGCAGTATCTATGTCTTTCGACTCGTTTGCGGCTGTTGTAAACATATTCTGTATAATATCAACTCTTCGGTGATTCAACTGTGCAGTTCTGGGAAGCAAGTGCAATAGCCAGGACGGATAAGGAGAGGACAGACAGACGGACGGACGGACAGACCGCAGCCAGAGCGAGACACTGCGGATGTGGGATGTCGTTTAAATATTGCCAGACGGCGTAAAAAATTGACAGACGTCGCATATCCACAAAAACAGACGCATACAAAAGACGAAAACTTCTGAATGGCGCTGCTTGGCGAAAATCATAATAAAAGTGCACATAAAACGAAATAAAACAAAAGACAAACAACAGCGAATGAAAAAAGTCGAAAGAGAGAGAGAGAAAAAAAACGAAAGTGGCGACAACTTCAACTCAGAAACTTCAATTCCAAATACCATGGTGGACAACAAAAAGCAGCAAACAGCAGCAGCAGAAGAAGAAGAACCGGCAGTTCAGCCATTAGGCGGCAATTAAATGAATTAAATTTCACATTAATTATTTAAAAATACTTTGGGAGACACGACACATAAACATACGCATGCAGCACAAAGAGCTGTTTATGAAGTTAAAATTAACTGCTGTTGCTTTTTGGTGTTCATTCTTCAGGGCTTCAGTTGCTTTTTTTGTTGTACCCTATAGAATTGAAGTTGGAGGAAGTGGTGAAATACTGAGAGACATTGTAGCTTGAAGATTGAAAAGATATTGAAGATCTGAAGAAACTGATTGAATGTTGAACAACAATATTAATAATTTGCGAATTTAGAGAAAAATAAAATAAAGAATTCCTATGCAAATTCTATATTTTAAAATGAAATAAAATGAAGAAATCCTAGGTTCTATATTTGAGATTTAAAAATAAAATAAAGAAGTCCAATGTAGTTTCTATATTTGAGATTTACAAATAAAAAGTAAAGAAATTCCATGAAAATTCAATTTTGGAGATTTAAGGTTTTAAAATAGAATAAAATGATTACTTTTATATAAGTAAAATTCACAACCTATATTCCAGATTTAAATTCAACAATAAATAATAATGCGAAAAAAGGTGAGACATATTTATTCTTCTTTACCTTACATGGTATCTGCAAGTTGAGCTTACTCAATTGGACTTAACATTTTTTTATTTTCTTTTTGGTTTTTTGGGCATAATTTTCATTTCATGTTTCCACATTGACGGTTCACTGACCATGTCGGAACACCAATGAACACCGGACGCCGGTCAGCTGGGAGCTGAGAGTTAGCCGAGAGTGATTTGGAGAAGCGAGAGACTGAGAGAAAGAGTGAGAGATGCTCTCGCGTCATCATCATCATCAGCAATGTTTGGAGAACTGGTTTCGTGCTCTTCCATGGCTCATTTGTTATGCTTTTTCTTTAGTTCGCTTTTTTACAGCAAATACTTGCCAATTTTCGTGATTCGTTTTTGGCAAAAATCATTGTGTTGTAGTATTTGTATTTGTATTTGTAAAAGGAATATTATTTTTGGCAAAAGAAATTCGAGTGAAATTTAACTATACTATGCCTTACTTTGCCAGACTTTTACTAATATAATTAAATCGATATTGACTCAGTCACATATGGAAGTTGGGAATGTCAAAGAGTGACAGTGTTATGGGCATGACAAGCTTTAGTAACAACGGCGACTGTTTAACGACTTTTGCCATTTTCGAATGCATTTAACACATTCCGCATAGATTAGACTCGCCTTTAGTTATGAAAAGTCGTTTCTTTGTGTGCTTAAATGGTTTTTATGTGCACATAAAGACGGTTTAACTAACATGGCGAGCTACAATTATTGCTTATAAGCATTACTATCGATGCATTCGCGTAATAAAAATCGCAAGTGTAGATAATGGAAGGAGGAAGCTTGGACTCTTGCTGCACTTAAAGATGCTTTTCTTTATGAATTGCATGCCAAGACTCATTACGTAGTTGATTATTAATTACTGAATAATTAGCCAACGATATATCGTTTACTATCGATATTATACTATCGATTTATTTTTACTGCACTTCCGCTTATTTAAGTTGAATTCCGATTCATTAAGTAGTTTATTAATGACCGAACAGTTAGCTAACGATATATATTTTACTATCGATATTATACTATCGATATATTTAAACTGCACTTCCGTTCATCTTTTTCCTTATTCCAACCCCCATTACGTAGTTGATTATTAATGACTTTACCTGTAACGGTATATATTTTACTATCCATAACATTTACTATCGACACATATACTTTTACTACGTTTCCGTCGACCTTTTATTAACAATTTAGTTTCTATTTCAGTTCAATTCGAACTTCGTTTAGCCTGCAACGAAATCGTAGCTAAATGGTCTGACTTTCCGACATTTAAATTGAAATTCGCCATAAAATTGCAGAAATTAAGGCAGAACTTGCATATATGGCCTTTAGGCACAATTTCGCAGATTGAACACTTTTGCATTGATTGCGGACTTTACAGATACACACTCTGGCATGCATATCTACAACAATTGCAACAATAATCGGGCATATAATGCTATGGGCAGTTAAAGTCCAAGTCGCCATCAGAAATTCAATCAGTGACCGCTGGCATTGGGGAGCTTAAGGCTTGAGCTCGAGCTTGAGCTACCGTTGTCTCTGTTGGGGAGCGAGAGAGAGAAAGAGAGAGCGAGAGAGAGAGATTGTGTTGCAGCACATGTGGGAGGTGTTTGTATCTCGTATCTATGGCTGCAGCTACAGGTAAATTGCACTTACACAGACACACACACACATGCAGACAGCTGCTGTACGTGCTGTGGCAAGCGAGAAAACTCAATTCTCATTACAGTTACAATTACGAACGTGATTTGTGCTGCAGTCTCATATCGAGTTGGAGGCAGGTTGCCTCATTGATGGATTTGACGCCGCCTCAAAATGTAGTTCTCTAAACCGCCTCCTCTCCCTCTCCACCTTCCTCTTTCGACTCCTCTGTGAACGTGGAAGAACAGGTTTCCCTGGTTCTTTGTCGTGAAAGCGATTCTTGTTGCATTTGAAACGGTTTTGTGCAAAGCATTAGTATTTGTACATTTATTTACAATTTGTTTATGCTATAATAAAATACTATACAAATCTGAGCATGTGTGTGATATGGTATAATATAAAAAGAGGCGAAACATTTACTGTTTGCTGTTGATTTTTGCACATGCTTAATGTGTTCGACCTTGGGCGCTTGTTAACAGAGGCAGACATCACAGGGGTGTGTGTGTGTGTGAGTAAGTGGTTAAACTTAATAAACACATCAATTGCAACCGAAGTGCAGAGCATATAAAGTCTTCATCCCCCCTATTCTCCATTTCCCAATTTGTTTGTTTGGGGATAAAAATATTGTATGTGTTGGTTGGTTGTGTGTAATTCATTTGCCCCCAAAAACAAACACCTATGTACATAAAAATATGTACACTATAAATAAATACAGCGCAGCACACATTATGCATAAGTATTATATCTGTGTGTGTGTGTGTCAATCAATCAACTGGCGTCAAAAATTTATGACCTCAAACATAATCACAGCGATGGGGCGAAAAATGTTTTTGTTGTTGTTTGAATGTGGAAGCGTTTCATGCGCTTATAATTAGTTGACGCACTCTTCACCCCTTTGTCCTCTTCCCTGTTAAATATTCAGTTCTCTCAATGTTTTCTGCTGTTTACAAATGATGTTTGTTTTTCCTATTGGCTGTCTCACTCGCTTTCTTTTCGCTTTTCGTCAGCTAATTTATGCAAACAGTTTTCAATGAGGCGCAGCCCTGAAGGGGACCGCAGCATAATGAAAAGCGTACAACATACAACATTTTGGGGCAGCCAAATGCTGCGGGTGTTGCGTCGTGTGGGCGGCGGTTGCAACGCTCCACTGGGAATGCGAAAAAAAACGGAAGAGGAAAAGCTAAAGATTGGAAAATGGACAGCAAATTATATAAATTTAAATTCATGACAAAGTTAAGAAATCATTTGATGGCGGAAATATTTAGATTAATATGCATTCAATACTTATAAAACATTAATGTTGATTTTCGGAGAAAAAGGATTAGCAACAGATGAAGTCATACAGTGGCGATAAAGATGTGGTATATATAGAGAACTAATCAGAGCACATTCATAAAGAAAACTCTCTGGAAAGAAGTCAACTAAAGAGAGCTCAAGACTGACTCACAGTCTAAGCAAAACATCTGTTTTCAGCGCAGCTTTTGTCTACGTTTTTTAGGCATATATTTTTATTATTTCGTGCTCTATTAGTTGTCATTGTTTTGCAGTTGTTGTTGATCCAAATGGGACGACACTTTGTCTTGCCATGGTCCAATGGTAAATAAGAACATTACTATTTGAATATTTACAACTGGTCGTAAACTAATTGGAATCGCTCGTGGTATTCACAGCTGTTGATGTTCTTATTGGATTGTATGTATGTAGTAAACAAAGTAGGGAGAGGGGGCAGGGGCAGGAACTGGCATTGTTGTGTTTTGTTGTGTTGGGGCCTAAAAATAACATCAAAGTGCATTGCAATGCACGAAATGCGAAGCACGAAAGGATTTACGAGCTTGATCGAAAACAGCCCTTTGGCCCCAAAAGCGAAACATGCAAAGTCGAAGCAACAACAACAACAACAACAACGACGACGGCAGCAACAACTACAATAATAATGATGACGATGAGTGGCACTTTGGAGCTGGCAAATGCCAGGAAACAGGCGACGCGACGCTCCAACTCCAACTCCAGCGGACTCGGTTGCAAGTAAAAGTAAAGAAAATTATAAAAAGGCAACGACATGAGACGCAGCAAAAAAAATAAAACGAAACAGAAACAGAAAGATACGGCACAGGCTAATAATAGAAAATCCATGATGGTTGCAGTCAGTGGAGAAAAAAAAAAACAACTACAAAGTGGCAAAGTGGAGACAACGCCTTCAACTTGTTTAACTGCAGCTATCTCTATCTCTTTTGCTCTCGCTCTTGCGTTGAAATTATGTTTGAGCACATAAAATGATTGAAGAAATAATATTTATATATTTACATAATCACATGCGAGTGGGAAAGCTGTAAAGTAAACACACTGCGGGCCAATCTTGCCAACATCCAACGTCACCTGTTTGCCGTGTGTCCACACACACACACACACTCACTTTAAGTGTGTGTGCGAGTTGTGTGCGTGTGGCGTCCATTAGCCATGTGAAAAGTTCAATTGCCTCGTCTCATAATTTGCCGCTTGCATGTTAGCAAATAACGTCCAGTCAACGGCCATTGACGCCTCCTCTTTGCTTCCTTCCGCTTCTAGTCCAGGCTACTCAGATTACAAAGAGAGCGCGCAAGACACGACAGAGAGCGGAAGGCGAAGGCGAAGAGAGAGAGCGAAAACAGAAGGAGTTTACTACACACACACACTAACACACACTTGAGGCTATTTTGAGACATTTGCGATGTGCGACTGCTGAAGTCTCCCTTTCCATTCCCATGCTTCATTCCTTTGCCTTTTCCCACTGCCATTTTCCATTTCTCATGTCACATGAGTGCGCTGTGGTCTTATTTTTTGCAATTGGCAACTGCACTGAAGCATCAGCAGCAGCAGCATTCCCAAATCGAAGTCAATGCAAGTCTCTCTCTATCGCTGGTGCCCCCAAAGTATCTAATTACAATCGTGTCGTATAACGATTCGAACTATAGACAAATTCCGCGCCGCCAGCGGGCAACGCCTACGACTGCAAACTAACTAACCGAGGTGGGCACAGTGGGCCGCCAGTGTATGGGAAATTTATATATCCCTTTGTGGAATTCAGGGCAGCAATTTGTATATTTTAGTTAGTGATAAAAACATTATTTATTAACTGCGAATTGATGGCTGTCTAAATAAAATACTTGTGAATGGGAAAAGCTATATTTCTTTGTGGGTGCTATAAAAATTAACGTACCTATAAAACGCCGAATAGCAAATGTTGTGCAAGAATTTCAGCTATTAAATGGAACTGAATGAAAATCTATTGAACCCAATAAAATGTTAAAAATATAATATTATCATATGCTTAAAATGGAATCAAAATATTTACTTTGCTGCTAGCGGTAAAACTTGTAGAGCAGTAAATAAAATTACTACTCATAATAATTATTATAAATAATGTGAGAAAATGAAATTTACGTTTCCCACAATTTGCTATTATTATTAAACTTCTACCGCAATTAAGCGGTCCGCTTGTGAATTTAAATAAATTATGAACTCATTCTGAGTGAATGTAAACATTTTCCTAATAACTTTTATTATTATGAGATTTATTTGCATTTGGAGTTCAACCCTTTTGGAGTTTCTACTTGCAGAGCACTCGCCACACTGTGCTGTTGTGTCGTCAATTGCCATGTTAGATGTTTGCTTGTCGCTTGTCGTATTTGGGTTGTGTGTGACTGTGATTTTTGGTTTTTTTTTTTATTTTTCTTTCTGTTTCTGTTTCAGTCTGAATTTGCGGCTGGCAGTCGGTCTGCCTCTGGTCTGAGATCGACCTGGTGGCGACTGGCGAATGGTGACTGGCGACTGCGGTTGGTGGCTTGTAATCTGTACCCAGACACACGGTTGTACTACAATGTAATTTTGTAATTGCAACAACTAGAAACGAAAAAAAAAAAAGCGAAAACTACACAACAACAAAGACAATTGCATCTTCTGGGCCTGTGTGATGCGGGTTGTGCTCTATTCGATTGCAAATTGGTTGAATAATTTTGGTGTGGGAAATGTGCACGAAATACGAAATACATCAAATTTGTCTAGTATTGTTTCGTAGTTGAACTTTAATGGCCCAATGGCAAGTATGCTGATCAGATAGTTGAATTAAAACTAAATAAGGAAGCTTTTAAGTGTTTTTCTCACAAATAAATACCATTAACAGTATATTTAGGTAATAAATAACAAAACAGCACGAGCAAAATACTAAGTAATTTGCAAGCAGTTTTCTACTACGTTTTAAATATATCTTAGAGCATTAACGATTTCTATATTTAATATCACAAAAAATAAATAAATCTAAAAATATAAAATTTTATGTTTATGGTACGTTGCTATATTTAATACCACAAAAATATAAATATACCATTTATATATTTATTATCACAAAAATATAAATGTACTATAAACATAAAACTTTATATCTTTTCTTAAGCCAACAAAACCAACCAGAGTATTTTAGCGTAATTAACACGAAAACAAAGAAGAAATTGAAAAGCTTAAAAAGAAGAAGGCACAGAAAATACTGCAATTATGCTAAACGATGCAAGTGTTTTATCCATTATCGCAATTGCTTAAAATACTACTTGGATAAATGGGCACTTTATTGCCTGATAAATACTAGAATTGTGCTTTTGCCCGGCACGGCAAACAAAGGTTATGCGAGAGAGCTGCGTACCCAGCTGAAAGCGGACTGCACAATCTGTGACTCAATGCGGTCAGACATCTGTACATACGTATGTATATATAAAATACATACTCTGTGGGGGCTTATCGCTTATCGCAGTTAGAAAGAGAACTCGTAATACACAATAAAGCTAAATATAAATAAAAATAATTGCAAACAAATTGCAGTGCAAGAGCAAATAAAAAAAATGAAATACAATGAAATTGCAATAAATTTGATAGCATCTTGAAGGGAGCTTAAAGTGGAAGTGGCAGTATCAAAGGAAAAGAAGAAGAGTGTGTCGAGTATTCCAATTGCAACCAGAGTGGCAATTAGACTGAATTGAGTTTGAAGATATAGAAATTTATTGTGTGGCATTTGTGCAGCTCTTGAGACATTTAATGAGTTGTATGCAGCAGGTGCAATTTCCCATTAGATAATGCCGAACAGACTGATAATAAATCCAATCAGAGTGTAGCGCCCCCCCGCTGTCCAGAAGTTGTGGTAGGACGACAAAATAACCGGGAGCAAGAGAGAGTGGGAGAAAGAGGACATAAAAAAGCTATTAGAGAAATGTGACATGGCAAATACAGATGTCAGCATGAAAAAAAAGGGGAAATATGTTGCAAACAAACAGCATTGTGAAATTGCGGAAAAGTATGGAAAATGCGTGAGGAAAAATCGCAGGAAATGCCCGTCAACAAAACAGTGAGGGGGTGGCTGTTGCTGCTGATGTTGTTGCTTTTGCTGTTGCGTACTTTTCAACCACTGTCGAGCAACAGCAGCAGGATGAGGGTGCGAATGCGGGGGCGAGGATGATGGTGGGGTGCGTATGGTATTAAAAGGAGCAGCAACAGCCGAAACCGCCCTCACAACAACAATAATGCTGCCTGCTCTACCAAATTCAATACATTTTCTTGCGACGCGTGTCTCGCTTGTAAACAAAAGCGAACAGCCAAAACTACAACAAGAGGAACAACAACAACAGCATGTAGAACTATTGTGTGTACATAAGGCCAAGCAGGCAACAACAACAACAACAACAACTACAACGTGCATTCCGCGTCTATGATAATCGGAAGCAATGAAAGAAAGAAATTGGCTCAATTGGGAGAGCGGCCGCCCCACAGTGATGTGTGTGTGTGTTTATGGAGTGAAGGGAAGAGGAAGCATAAGTGAGAGAGAGCATAAGCGAGAGAGCGACAGTTTGAGAGAGAGAGAGAGTATGAGCTGTCAAGCAAAATGTTAACTCTATGTACACTGTTATATGCGTAAGTGTGTGAGTGAGTGTATACACACGCTAAGTGCATTTGTATGCTGCGGGTGGCTTATGTACATACACAAATATACACTTTTACGCACACACATACACGCATTTACTCATTTTTTACGCACACTTATGCAAAACGCATACTCACCATTGTGTTCGGTAAATATGTTTAGGCCCACAGTTGCATTGCAGCGATTATCCTTGTGGGAGGCACTAGAGTTGCCACCTCCGCCTCCACCGCGCTGTGATGACAACCCACTGGAGCCGCTGGAACCGATGCTGTTGCTGCCGTGACCCGAAACCGACACCGCTGCCGACGACGAAGACTGATGTGATTTGAGACGCGAACCACGCAATGTGGAGCCCGTTGTATTGGAGGCAATGCAATGCGGCGAACCGGAGGCAATGGGACTGCTGCTGGAGACACCGATGCAGCTGACAGTGGCGCCATGACCACCGCCGCCGCCACCACTCGAATGCGAGCCGCGCTCCTTGCCCTGCTGTGCTCCCATTATTGTCGCAATCACATGCAACCAGAAGAAGCTGGAGATGGAGTTGGGTGGTTGGGTTGGCTGCTCTTGCGCAGCAATAACAATTTATACACTCTATACGATTATATATATTTTCTTATTTGCACAATTTGATTTCAGTTTTTTTTTGCTAGCGATAAATAATTTATTTGCATGCACTTTTTTTCTTCTTTTTGCAATTTATCGCATTCGCGTTTGCTTTATTTTAATTCGCTGCTCTACACATTTTCTTTCGTGCGTCGTCGTCGTCGTCTCTTTTCTTTCTTTCACGAGATACGCTCTTTTTTCTTTTCTTTTTTGCTGCTACTCCACTTTTTTTTGCAATTTGAGAGTAGACAAAATTCAAGGATGTTGCGAAATTTTTTTTGCACGCAAAATTTTTGTAGTGTGCGACGACAACAATTAACAATTTTTGTGTTTGCTTTTTTTGCTCTCTCACTCTCTCATTTGTTGAGTGGCCAATGCCACCAGCCTTTCGACGGGGGGGTGTTGAAGCAGAAGGGGGGGCGGCTCTGGCTGGCTACAAAACACGCCCTAAAAAATGCACTTTGTCTGCCCGTTACGTCTTTTCGCTGCGTCTGCGTCTCGTCCGCTGCTCCGTTTTCTCACATATTTCGCATTTTCAACGACGAAAAGTGATACCGATTTATTGTATACTGTTGTGTATTTGAACTGCAGCTTGTAAGTTATCTATATCTTTGCATTTTTCCCAATTACACACACACAAGCACACAGAAAATTACCACCCGCACAACACAGAGCGACACCGACCGACTTTATTAAAATTTTCAAGACGACTAACTCGACTAGAGTGACCGTCTGCAATTAGCGCGAGAATAACCAAAGCTTATTTTGTGCAGCCAACTTCATGTTGAGTGTTTTCCTTGACGCAGCCAACTTCACGCGAGCTGAAAATTGCGTTCTTTCAATTTCAGTGGAATCAAAATTGCGGTTTCTCGATTGCCTATCGAACTGGTTCGTCAAAAAGCTCTGTTGTCGCTGTTGATAGTCCTTTGTAACACAAGCCGGTATTTTTCATTTGCATTTATTTCATATATTATTTTGAACAATATATTAATTTGTTTCAAGAAACCAACATGGTATTCAGAATATTTTTACAATTTCATAGAAATTATGGTCAGGGTTTTGCGAAATTACCGAAAAATAACAAACAGTTTCAAATAACGCGCCTCTCAAAATATACAAAAATATCACAAGAATTGTAGCCCTTTAGCAATTATCGTGGCTCTATATACAACTTGCAGACCCACCTGACGACAATTGTGCAATATTTAATATGAAATTGTTATTTTTTGGCCTGTTGCGGCTGAGTTTATTTATTTTCTATTTTCACAAAAAAAAATCGATTTTTTACGAATACATAAAACCGATTACAATCGATTAAAATCGAATCGTTTTCAGCTCTAGCACATGAGGACAAACACACACACAACCCCAAACCGTCACACACCGTTCAGATATTCATAGATAGTTCTGGAATTCCTAGTTTTAATTACAAAATAGTCATATATTCACATTAAGTAAAGCATTAACAAAGCAGCCAATGTAAGTAGCTAAATGTTGTACAAAAGCTAGCCACCAGCACTACATCAAATTCAATGTTTATTTCATATTTTCGATCGACGAAAATAAGATGTCGGACTGGGATACGGTAACCGTTTTGAGAAAAAAGGCCCCGAAGTCTAGCCAACTGAAGACCGAATCAGCTGTTAATCAAGCACGCCGCCAAGGTGTTGCAGTTGATACTCAGCAAAAATGTAAGTGAAAATCCATCATTAACCTTATTTTGAATTACGCCTGCAGCAGATTGAGGTGGAAGTCGAAATACACACGGCAGGCAGGCAATTGCAATCAATGATACGGATTGCGTGGCGCATTTGTTGTTGTTTAAGCGTATCGCTAGTTAGTATGAATGTGTATGTATATGTGGGCGTATGACTGTGTGCGCGTGTCTGTGTGTTGTGTTTAATTTCGCAACGCTTTTTTTTGCATCCAAATGCGAAATCGAAAAGCTCTCACCTCCCTGTCAAAGGCGGCGGCCATATTGGCTGACCTAAAAAAAAATCGAATATTTAAATTAATCAATTTGTTGTTGTTGTTGCTGTTGTAGATGGTGCTGGCACCAACAAGCAGCATGTGACCACCAAGAACACTGCCAAGCTGGATCGTGAGACTGAAGAATTGCGGCATGACAAGATACCGCTCGATGTGGGCAAAATCATTCAGCAGGGACGCCAGAACAAGGGTCTTAGCCAAAAGGATTTGGCCACTGTAAGTGGGTGAAGTCGATAAACAAAATCAGTTAAATAATTTGATTTCTCTCGTATCACAGAAAATCTGCGAGAAGCAGCAAGTTGTCACTGACTATGAAGCCGGACGCGGTATTCCAAACAACTTGATACTGGGCAAGATGGAGCGTGTGCTTGGCATAAAATTACGTGGCAAGGAGCGCGGCCAACCAATAGCGCCTCCCGGTAAAAAGTGAGATGATGCTGCGGCGTCCACTGCCACAGCGACAACAGCTCCAACTCCCAGACAACAGCATGCCAGACAACAACAAAATGAGGCAGGTTGGAGCACTGTGAGCGGCAGACGCAAATGAAGCACTATCGGGAGGCTGTAAAACCAAAACTTGAGCAGCCGCACAACAACAACACACAAAACAAGAGAGGAGTATGAACGAGTTACAAATCAAGAAGACAAGAAAAGCATAGAAAACATTCAAGCGAAGAAGCATGCAACAATTTCAAATAAGGCTACCAACTATGAGCGCAAAAAACAACACACCATTACTCACACATTTGTTTTCAACTTATTATTAGTTTGCTGACAACAAATTGAAACATTGTAATTCACAAACAATATCACGCACACACACACATACACACAGCTTGACAAAGTAACACAATTCAAACATTGATATTAAAAACAAATAGAAGGACTTAATAAAAGTCCTTGCATTTTGTGCTCATAGCTTGGGGCAAATGTTTTTGTTCATTTTGGCATTTTGTTATACATAAAAAAGAAGAAAAGAAAATGAAACTTGATCTGATTTATGAAGCGCTAATATTTATGCATTAAAAATATGGCATTGAATACATATTATAACACATAAAAACCAAAAAACACTCGAATTTCTTTCAATTCCGATTTGAATCCTTTCTCTTCCCCAAAATCCACTCCCCACAAAATACATGGCTCATCTAGTGGTTGTTCACATCATAAATCTAAATATATATTTAGTATATATATATTTAACATTCATAAATTCTCATGCATCATGCAAAGATTAAAAGAAAAGAAAAAAAGAAAACAAATACATACATATGTGTACTATTTTAGAGCTTAGCTGGTTTTTTTGTAATCTATATCGTATATGTATATTGTAATAATACGTCTAGGGTCTTGAAATGTGCGTTTACTTACATACAGATACAAGAAAACATTATACATATTATACACACAACAAAAATATGCGATATGTATTTTAGCAACTTTTTCTAGTCTAGTATTTAAAACTTAAGCGGTAGACTTTTTTCAATATATTTTCCTATCGCAGTCATTGGAGAATTAACTTCCTTGCGTAAAATTTATGCAACTTACAAGAAATCGACAAAAAAAACTAATTAACAAAAAGAAAAACAATTAAATATATACAAATACATATGTACATCAATGTGTAGTGAAACATTTTCCAAAAGCCAACAAAATAAATGTTTTTCCCCGTCTTTGATGTATAATTATAAAATCGATTCGTTTTCAGATTTGCCGGGTAAATAAAACGTAAAATCTATAATAGTTGGGTTCAATTTTAATACTATACATATATGGATACATAAATAGATGGTCCAGAATTATTGGATGTTATAAAGATATTTAGACGATTTTAGAATTGTTTGTAACTTTATAAAAATGCGTATCCAAAGACTTTTTTTTATGAGAAATTTAAATGAAATATTTTTATTTTACTTAATTTTGTATTTAAAAAATTTTGAATACAAACCAAATATCCAAGTTCCTTCAGTTCCAATTAGTCTTCAGAATTCAGGAACGCTGTAAATTTCTGTAAGAATATTGTAAACTAATCCCATAGAATAAAAACAATTATTTTCAGTTCCTTTTCCTTTGTTACGTTTTTATTTATCCGTTGTTTTTCTTAGCTTTTCATCATTGTTTTTAGTTTGTATTACCTGACAAAAAAATTCAATTTGTTCGCTTACTTTTTGAATTTAGTTACAAATTTGACTGGCTCAAAGGATCCCCAAAAGTTATCCTTTGGCGCTGCATCTTTCTTTTTCTCTCTCGCACTCTCGGTTTCTTCCTCTGTCGAATTCTTTATATCTTTCTGTTTCTAGTCATTCATTCTTGCGTCGATTTGTTATTTTGTTTAAACTAAATTAACTTTTCAAGTAGGACTTCTTTTGCTTATTTGCTTTTACGTTTTCATTTTGTTTTTGTTTCTTTTTTTTTTGTTGTTTGCTTAGAAATATAAATATATAATTTAAACATTTATTTTGTTTTTCTTTTATTTTTGTGTTGTTGTTTTTTTTTTTGTATTTGTTTCAAGGACCTAATCTTTGCTTCTTTCCTGCTTGCTTGCGGTGTAGAAACTTTCGATTTCGAAGAAAAGTTTTCGAAACAAAAGGAAACTAAATGCATGCCCCTGCACCATCTTCTTTGACATCTTTTCCATCTCTCTTCTGGCTACGTGGGTTATTTAAATTAAATATTGTATACAATTGATTACTTTACATATAACAATTTGCGCTTGAATCATGTTGAACAACAAGAAGTTTTGGAAAGTACTAAACTTATAGCATATTCGTTTTTTGTTTTTTTTCGGCTTTCTTGCTGTTTTTTTTCTTTTATCATGCTGGTTATTTAAATACATCATCTCAAGACTTAAAGAATTACGTTACGAATCCAGCTACAAAAATTTACTTTTTGCTAGGTTCCAACACAATAATAGCTATAGAGAGATACATATATTATATATATTCATATAGTATAGGCATATAACATACGTATTCATGGCCCAAAAAAAATGAAAAAAAAAAAAGTTTTCGAATTAACAAAACGAAATTCAGAAATTAATAAAATTATGTTGTATAATTTGACTCTTTTGTTTTGTTTGTTTGTTTTTTGGGGGCTAATCCAGTAGCGCCTCAACTATATAAGATAGATATGTTATAATATAATATATAGTTGGGGAGAGGAGTGTGAAAACAAGCATTCGAAAAGTTGATCATTATCCATTGCTAACTTTTTTACAAAACGTGTTTTTTGCTGACAAATTACGATTTTTCATTATTATATATACATGACATTGTATAAACATAATTATATATCTCTAGCTAGATACATATATTTATATGGTTTATTGGTATGTGGTATAAGCCAGCCGCCTGGTAAAACTCTATGCTTATAATTAAATTTCATTCTTTCAAACGCCCCTCTCTCTCTTCCTCTCTTTTCCTTTCTCGTGTGCGTCGCTCTGCTCCTGATGTGTGTATGTGTGTGTGTGTGGAGCCCGTTTAAAATTAAAAAACAACTTTTACACCTGGGGTACTGCATAAATAAATGTCCTTAGCCTTGTTAGGTGAGTAAAAGGAGGCGAATGATGTGAGGGGCGTTTGCCAGTTTGTTGTTCTTGTAGTGTAGAAGTGAGTGAATGAGTGTGAGGGGGGAGTAGGACGACGAGGAGGAGGAGAAGTAATTGTAGTAGTTAGTTGCGGTTGTTCGTTCTTCTTCATCATCATCATCATCTCTTGTTGCAAGCTTACTGCGCCTTGGCCTTGCGCAGATACGCATTCTGGGCATCGTCACCAACATATTTGGAATGCGATTCGGCAGCTGTGGTTGGGGGCGGGCTGGAGGAGAGCTTGGCGGTATTTTGGGCAGCCAACGAGGCGGCCATGCGGCGGCTCTTGTGGCCACCGGGCGACAGGTACGCCTTGTAGAAGAAGCGCGCGAATAGCACGAAATAACTGAAGTACATCGCAATGGACAGATTGATGTTGCGCTGCGATATGTTGCACGATTGTGTGCCGTGTGTCTTGAGGAATCCGTTGGCCCACACATTGATCGCACAGCCAATTATCATTTGCGTCAGCTGCAGTGACGTGATGATCATCGAAATGAATCGTGGTGGATTGAACCGTGCTGCCTTCAATGCATAATAGCTGTACATCACCGAATGTACGCAATAGTTCATCACGATGAACCAACGAGCCGAGCTGGTGTATTCTGTGTAGCTGAACCAAGAATAGATCAGCACTGTAATGTGATGATACCAATGCAGGAAGATCAGCGGCTGTTTGCGCAATACGATGAATATCGTATCGCCCAATTCCGGCAATTTGCTGAGCACAAAGAGCCAGGTCCAGAAACCGCACACGCGATCTTGTTCAATATAGCTGTCAAGAGAGAGAAAAAGATTGCACATTAAGTAATTGCAGCTGGAAAATCAGGTTACAGCTAACACATTTTTTGCTTGCTGACCTTGTGATAAAATAGCAAACTTACCTGGGCACACAGACAGAGTGGAAAAGTCCGTAGTGACGCAGCACGTGCAACAGCTCGGGCGCCGTGCGAGCGGCTCCCATTATGCTGAACATCGCCAGCAGTGTGTTCCAGATGATCAGCGGACCTCGCAGTTGAAATCTGCAAACAAATAAATACGTATTGCTCAATTAGTCGCTAAAGTTTCACTACTTTGAATAGTGTCTTGAGTGCACTTTGTAAATGAGTTGCAATTAGCTCTATAGAATTCATTTAATTAAGTGCTAACGCTTAATGATATTGAGTGTTTTCGACTTAACGATATCACTATGTACTATACATAGTTTGATATATGGTAAATATCGTTACAAATGCAAGTAGGCTCGATTGCTGATTTAAAAAAAAAAAGTAAAACTTCGGTATTGTTCTTAAAATTTACGACATTATTTACCCCGAAGGAGTACTCAAATATACTGAAGGCTATATTTCGCATACCGATATACTACGTCATGAAAAATATACCATAGAGTATTAAATATACCAATATTGGTATATCATTATACTTCTATATTCAAAATATACCATAGAATATTAAATATATTTTATTGTTTACCAACCGGAGACGTATTAATATATACCGAATGCTATATTTGGTATATCGATATACTACTACATTCAAAATATACTAAAGGTTTTTATATATATCAGATGTATTATATTATATATTCAATATATATCATAAAATATTATTGTTAACCAAAGAATGCTCAAAGTTATAATACCCTTCTACCCTAGAGGTTGCGAATAAAATAATGCATACTTCAGTTTGGAAAATCAACAGCAAGTATCATCGACTTGAGAATACGCGCTAAATTTGATATTTCTGCCATTTATTATTTTTGTAATACTGTATTATTATTTTTGAAAAGTAATTACTTAAGTTTTGAGTATTCAATGCCCTAAGAGTACTCAACTGTTAATGTTAATGAGCCCAGATCTACACATATCCCATAAGTAAGTGAAAATAAGCTATTATATACACATAGACTGATAAGCTAGGTGCACACCTAAATATGATTTTCGAAAGTATGATTAACTTACTTCTATAATTAGCAGCTGTTAGACTAAACAACATTAACCTAGAGACTCATAATTTTTTTTATTAACACATTTTAGGAAGAAGGTTATTAAATTGCTGCTCACTCATCGTCTGTTAAAGTAATTGTATATATTCGCATGTATAATATTTATAAGGTATACTTGAAATCAAACCAGAAAAAAAACGCTCTAATATTTAATTAGTTTTAGGAAATATGCGATAAGAATAATGATTCGAGTAATATACAATTGAATATATAATATTTAAATTGTGTAATGGAAGCACAACCGGAAAAGTCTCTTCTATGAAATTTAGATAATTTTATTATTACCTTAATATGCTCTACTTTATAGGGTTTTTAAAGCGTTCTCAATTCTCTATTCATTGTTCGAATTAGATGTTTAAATAAGTTTATCGACACATTCAATTGACAGCATCGCATGTCGAATGGTTTTGTTTCGTCTGATCATTAAATTATGTAAATTTGCATTGCATAAAGCAAAGATCAACAAACTCTCAAGCCAGTTTCAGCGGGTGGGAAAAGATCAAGTACTTTGCGCAAAAACAATGACGCGAAAAAGGCCGATGTCGCATTGAGAATTCATTAGTTGTTTAACTAACTGATAGACCCAAAGTTTATATCCTCAAGCACTTAGCTCGAGGGCGAGCCAAATCGGCCTATTAGCTATATGCAAACTGAGCACTCATGGAAGCAAACCTAATAAGGTTAATGAAACAAGGCTGATCTCTAGTATTTCAAATTCGATTTTTACTTATCAGAGGCTGAGATCTGTGATCGTATGATTTTCGCAAACGCTGAGATTAATAAAAGTGATTGTCACAACGTGTGAATACATCTCAGGAAGTGGAATAACTTGAGTAAATAGAATATAGAATTGATTGCAGCTCTGTCATTGTTTTCCATCTTTTTATTACCTAATAAGATTTAATAATTAAACTTTATCTTCTTCTATATTATTTTTAAAACCCACTATTTAAAGACATTAAATCTCCCCAATAAGTACATCCCCTATTTTAAGTAGTTATTAGTACCCACAAAAATCAATAATTCCCATTTAATATACAAATTTTAAAGCCTTGACGTGCACGAGTAGAAAACTTGTTTGGCGTTTTCCATAAATTCGACACGTGTTAAAATTCGTATCCATAATCAATCCCGTCTAATTTAATTTAATTTCTTTAATAATAAAATCGCCGCGTTTAAACATGTTTTGCATTTTGATTGCGTTTTCAGCAGATTTAATGGGTCTTTAAACCGCTGTCAAATTTGCGGCTCTCTCTCGCTCGCAGAATAAAGTTTTGCCGGCACAGAAACATGACTCAAGGGCGTGCCCGTCTCGCTGGACATGGGGTGACTCAAAAATACAGACGGAAAAATAATAATAATAATAACACGAGGAGGAATGAAATCAGTCATCGACTCAGCCACTTGATCAGCTGCTAATCAATTCCAATTAAGTTGCAATTCAAACAAAAACACTTTGTTTTTTGTGCAAACTTTTTGTCTGCCCTTACGCAAAAAAATCTATCAGTCCGATAAGGTTGTCGGACAATTAGTCATAGCGAAATAAAAAATCAAAAAGTAATATCAGTCTGCTAAAAGCTAAAGCTACAAAAAAGTGATTTGTTCTTATCGGAAATTGATGACGGAGACGACGACGAAATGTGGCGTGTTTTTGAATTCTGTTTCGTAATAGACATACATATATTATACACTATAAACATATGTATGCTTCCCTATTTACAGACAGGGGTATTCGGGTCGAGAATTTGTATAACTTAAGATTTGTCGAATATCTGAATTCTCACGAAATTCAAGAGCAAATCAAGTACTGAGTTAATAATTAAATTCATTGCATTAAATAGGGGTATAGTGAATATAAAATTAGCTTAAACTCGACCTTGAATACTTTAAAAATCAGAATAAAAATAGGAAATTTAAAAGGTCTGCATTTATTTAATCTTATTTATAATTTGCATAAATTTCAACTTGGATTAAACGGTGTTAAGGTGAGCTTATAATTAATTAATTAGAAAGTTATTTAATGAGGAAATGCGACTCAGTTCCCTAGAGTTAGGCTTTAAATATAAACTTTAAATATGTTCTAGGTAGGCTGCCCTTAGGAAAGGTGGAGTATATACCAATATAGGTCCGCCAAATATATACATATATTTTCTTAAATTGTGGCGCATTTTGTCCTTGACAGTGACTCTTTAATGAATGAGATTAAGTCTAAACAATAAGCAATTTCATTATTTTTACACACCTTAAGAATAGAAATTTGTTATTGTTCTTTCAGACTAAATCTTGATTATAAGAATTTGTGGTTCACATTTGAGACATTATTTCCGACATCAATATTAATCAAATTGATATAGTTTATACCATATATTGCAGGTGTCATACTTTAAATTTACAGGTGTTCACTGAATTTGTGCGTAAGTTTCCAGAATTAACGGAATCGTACAAAATAGGTTTTGTTATGCGGACTTCGGATCGTAGTTACTCAGCGCTGGGTTATAAAGATAGCGAGTATGTGTTAAATCAGAAACAATCTTAAGCGGAATTCTAATTAATGGAATCATAAAAAATGTTCGCTTTACAACTTGAGACGGGTGGAGAGTGTGTAGAGAAATCTCTACAACTGTTCTCTCTATGCAATTTTCGTAGTGCTAAATTGTGATAGCTTCAACGAGGGGAATAAAATTGACAATTAAGCTGCGTATGCTGGTCACTCAAGTGGCACAAACACAAACACACACGTTCTCGTCATATACAGTTTTAAATATATATATATGTATCTATCTATGTAGGTTAGTTCATTTTATTAACCCGCATTAAGTAAGTCGCGCTTTGCGTTGTAAAACTGTTTGTCACAGTCATCGTCGCATTTAACGACCGCAACACAATTTGCTAGTGTCTGTTGCTGCCGTGAAGCTGTTGGGAATTTTTAACGCTTACTACCCTAGCAATTCCCAAACGGTTCTGGTGGCGCACGCAACAGCTGCGCATTGGCCACCGACTGCAATTTGTGCCAAAACATAATGAGTAAGGAAAACCAATATTGCCTTGCTAATCGCTTGGCAGCTTGGCTTCTAGGCAGAGGAGCTTAACGCGCGAGCGTTCGCTCCTTGAAGCTCAATTTTTGTGAGGGTACAGGTCGTCCCCAAGTTGCATGCCCCTCGCACTGGCGGCGGCGGACCGGCGCCTACTTTGTGTCCGGGCTGCTGTTGCTGATGTTTTGTGGGGCATGTTTGGGTGAAGCGATCTGCCCGCCTGATGGATGCTTGCGTATAACCTACAAAAAACGTAGACTTTCTTTTTGTGCTTGCCGAGATGTGGAAAAAGTGTGGCAAGAGACACAAACTGACAACGACGACGACGACCCTAAAATTCCAATTTCACTTTGTGCGAAAATTGCATAAGCCAACAAAAAAAAATAAAAACAAATTTAAGGCGACGACACCAGAGAGAGAGCTTTTTCTCTCTTTCTCGCTCTTTCACCTGTGTGGAGAGTTGGCTGCAAACCTGATTTTGCAATGAACTGGACTCTACACAAATTATGCAAGCCAACACAAAATGCAAACTGTAAACAAATGGAGAGAAAGAGCAACATACGAAACGAGGCGAAATCAAATGTTGATTATTATTATTGTTGGACTTGATTTATGCACTCCCAAATACACACACACACACACACTCTGTCTCTGTTTATGGCCGCTTTGCACTTTTATCGTGTTGCCTTTGGGCCAGAAATTCGCAACATTGTCTCGACGTTGACGCGTTTGAGTTTGTATTTTTTTGTTTCTCTCTCTCTCTTATTAAATTTGGCCAACATATTTTTGGCATTACAACATTTTTTGCGGTTTCCCAGTTTTAGTTACAGTCAATTTAATTTTTGTGTTTTTGTTTTTGCATTTATAATTTTACTTAATTATTATGCAGTCAATCATTCAATTTAGCTGCCCTATTGACCAGTTTCCATACTTTTTTGTAGCTTGTGAAATTTGCTGAAAGTTCAAGTTTGCAACAGTTAATAATAGGAAAGTTAGGGAAAAAAGAAGAATCAATCATTATATACACTATAATAATTAATCATCAAGCACTTCAAATTAAGCCTCTCGACTTTAGTAAATCCAATCCAAATTGCTAATCTCGAGTTAATTATGAGAATACTTAAGATTGCCAGACGCCAGGTGTCACTTTCAGATTAGCAATACATTAAAATATTTCTTATCAGCAAGAGACTGCAAACCGTCTTATCAATAGCGTGTTTTTTGTACTTCCGATGAAAAAAAAAATAAAGAAATGAGAATGCAAATGTAATAACGTTGTTAAATCGATTGATTGGCTTGTCCTTGCGCTTCCCACATGACAGAAAGCTGAGCTTTTGCTGTGACATTTCCGAGTCAAAAATATGTGCCGCATTTTGCGCATTTTGTTAATGTTTAAAGGTCGAAACGAGTGAGGGAGCATGACAGAGATAGAGCGATAAAAATCGATTGAAACGGGTTGAGAAGTTGACAAAAATAAATAACAAACGGTGAACACTAAGCAAGAAGATGAAATCGTCTCGTGACGAAAGTAAAAGTGGCGTGATTGTCGATCGTACACAGATGCTGTAAAACTACGAGAGAGTCAACTTAATACGCGCTCTCTATTAACGCAACACAGAAAGACAGCGAGAGAGAGAGAGAGAGCGAAAGAGTGTGGAATGAAGTTACGTGTTACCAGGTAAACAGAATCAGCATTTCTTCTTTGATTGCATTCCATTCTCTTGTTGTTTTCGGCTCGTGGTCAATATTTGAATGACACACTTTACAACAGATAGCGCTCACTTCTCCGTCTCTCTTTCTATCTGTCTCTCTCTCTCGCTCGCCCTACGAGTTGTCAACGCTAACGGTAAATTTCAAAGTCAAGTGAGTTTCACTTTTATTCCACCAAATATTTCAATGCTCTCGTGCATTTCGATGTTGTCTTTTCTGTTTACTGCTTGTAATTGTTACATACGATTAAATTAAAAAAAAGATGTAAAAGTCTTATTGTTGCTGCTGCTGCTGTTGACGCTTGTAATTGCAAGTGCTTTGTGCTAATTATTGCAACAAAACACGCCCATTCAACACGTCATGGCAGCGTCGACGCTCAATTATTTTTATGTAATTTTTCCCAACAGAAGATGAACTCCACACTTGAACATTAAGCAGCAACTACACAATTACTAAACACCCTGTAACTGAATGCTTGTAAATTGAGTATATTAGGCTAATGGTGGTATAGAGAAGATAAAAAGCTCGAATGCAAGTGAATCATATATTGTTGAAAGAAAGCAAAGCTTAGGACAGCACATCTTTGCAAATGTGTACTAATTAATGGAATATACAATCTTTATTGTCAATATACTATAAACGGAAAGGAAATAGTTTTAAAGGAATAATTTAAAAAAGGTTCTATTAAGTTTATTTGATTTCTTTTTCATGGTTTTTCTGGGAGAGTACGTTTAATCTTAAATAAAAAGAAATGCATCTAGCTAATATCACTGACATGATGCATTTCTCCAAAAATGACATTATTTATCAACATTTTTGGTCAGTAAGACATTAATTATCATTATTATTAAGAACTATATATAAACCAAAAAGAAACAACAAAAAATTTTCCTACAAGGTGTCTTAAACTCGAGCATACTCATTTTACGCGTCTTTCACAACTTTAAAGACTCATGGGCTCGAGGGAGATTTACTGGATTGCGTGCTGAGCCCACATTAAAGGACTTTTTGCACCGTTGAGTGAGCAATGAGAGACAGAGTAGACTGAGAGAGAAGCAAGGGGCAAAAGGCTGGGCTTTATTATGAAGCAGGCGGGCTCATGTAACTCCCAATATGTAATTTCCCCATACACTCTTTCGTTAACATTTGTTTCGCATTTTATGTGAGCTGGCGCAAAAAAAATAAATCAATTTTTTGTCTACAGTGTGAGTAATGCCGGCAGTTAGCTAACAAAAGCGAGGTGTTGTGATGTTTACAAATGAGAATTAACTGTGCAAAAATCAAGGAAATTCTTCAAGTTCTCATTAAAACTGCTACTTATTGTGATTTTATTTTTTAATTTAATTTTAATTAAGAACAAAATGCAGTGATTTATGAATATTAATGTGAATTAAGTAGAAACGATTGTGCGTTTCAACGAATTTCCCCAATAAGGTTGCACACTTGCCAACTTGAACGATATTTTGTTTCACACAGCGTCACGCCATATTTTGTCTGCCGCCCACACTTACAGTTATGCTGTCACACAGACACACACGGACATACAGAGAGACAAATGCACACGTACACGAAACACGCGCCGAGGCCGAAACAAACACTGGGCTACAAAATATTTGCACATCTCTCAACGAGCTAGAGAGAGCGAGCAAGCGAATGAGATTTGTTATTTTACCTCTTATGGCAATTACAATGTTTGCTTTTGTTCATGTTTTTAGCAGCTGAGGCCAATTAGGCGACGTTGCCCTGTGCGACAGTGTAGAAACGTGCAGTAATGTTCTCTTTCGGCCTCTCTCTCTTTTCATGCATGTAATTGAATGTCCTGCGAGTTGCTCCACTCTATCCGTCCATCCCCCCTCTCTGGCTAAGGGACACACCCACTTTTTGCATGTTGTGCTCTTGTTGCTGTCACAGTGGTCTCATTTATTATGAAACAGCTGGAAATGCCTTTGGCTTGTGTGTGTCGTATTTAAATGACTTTGAATTGACTCTTCAAAGGGAAAATTCTACAGTGAACTTGTACTTATTATACATTATATTTTTTCAATAAATAACATTCAGTTAACTCATAATTAAAATTATACGTGCTGACTTCAGTGAAGGTTAAACCAAATATGCGGGATCAAACAATTGGCAAAATATAAAAATTTGCAAGACCGGTTAAATTGTTGAAATGCGTCAAATAATCTGCTTATAAACAGTATTCAAAACAGTAGAGAATTTTGTTAAGCAAATTTATTGCAATTTCCCCCGCTGCATTATCATTGATAAACATAAATATTTGCACACGTACATCGTATAGGTAACATTTGACTGAAGAGAACCGAGAACCGGCGATCGAATTATCGTTTACCCCACATTTGAGTGAATCATTGCAAATGATATCATAAACAATTACGACAACAACTCATGGTGGTATTTATGTATTTAATTTATTTTGTTGTAGTTGTTTCCAGGGCCCCACATACAGTACAAGTATAACGACTACTCGTTGAATTTCATTTTGAGTCTGATAAGAATGAATGCTCCACACCACATGTTGACGACTCGCACATGGTTTCATTTTTTTTTTTTGTACTAGCTGATAACAGTCGCTTAGCGGCATAGAAAAATCACAACAAATAGCCCGCTAACATATTCAAGGGCAACAAGGAATCTTTCAGGGGTTAAAAGTTCAAATTTGTTTTTTGCAACGTGATAAAAATCATCAGACACAACTGCAAGATGATCTCAGTTTTTAATGACGTGCGTAATAAAAAAAAGTGCATCCCATCAACAACTGGACTCTGTCCGTCTCGTCGTGTTTTTCCCTTAGAGAGTTACCTTTAAATTCACACCTTACTGTACCTAAGTCCACTTCCCCGTGTGGGTAAATATTGAAACAACATTCAAAGTGTAAAACAACCAACAGCCAATGCCACTATTTGTTTTGGTTTTTGTTGAATGTTTTTTTTTGGAAAGCCACAGAATTAGGCGTATTGCCAAGCCCCTATAGTATATAAAACAAAACCATCAAAAAGGAGCGTAGGTTGTCTCAAGAGTGGGTTTAATACGTATTATTATATAATGCGCTTCATCGATGTGTGTCAACACAATCAATTCGGTTGGATGACAATTGGTGATGAGCAGCAGCGCGTTTTGACAACGTTACGTTATGAAACAGGCTAGAAGACAAGCAATTTGTGATAAGAAACCCAATTTCACGAGGCCCCCAATGGAATTTCGTGTTAAGTGTGGCACTACAATGTCGGGAATACTTCAAATAACTGAAATTCCCAAAGTGTGCTATATATTACGTAGGGAACTCTTTATTTGTTTGTATATAGAGAAAGTTTTTTGGTAACAGATTAAAATATTTCTATAATAAAGTTTTATTCTCTGTACTATACTTTTTACATTGAAATATAAAATTAATATTTTCTGCTTCAATGAAGACATATCTAGTGTTTACCAATTTTTAAAATAATTAAGCGATATATTTAAAGGCAAGTCTTGTTTTTAATTAAAAACTCAACTGTAGCCACAAAAAAATAAAGGCATAGGAACTTTTCGTGTTCTAATATAAAAACATTAGTTCATTATTTATTCACAAAATTCTATATTATTGCTCTCGCTATAAATTCAATTATAAATGGAAACCTACTTTTCCATTTCTGATTGAATTGAAGTTAATGAATGTAAATTATTAATCTCCGAGTTCTGTGTGAATCCCCACAAAAAATCCATTTCATTATAAAAGGAACGTAAGCCGGTTTCAATGTCCCAAAATAATGTTGTCAATTGACTTAACTTTCCTTTAAAAACTGTTTTTTTTATACCCGCTACCCATAGGGTAGAAGGGTATTATAACTTTGTGCCGGCAGGAAATGTATGTAACAGGTAGAAGGAGGCATCTCCGACCCTATAAAGTATATATATTCTTGATCAGCGTCAACAGCCGAGACGATATAGCCATGTCCGTCTGTCCGTCCGTCCGTCTGTCCGTCTGTCCGTATGAACACCTAGATCTCAGAGACTATAAGAGATAGAGCTATAATTTTTTTTCGACAGCATTTGATATGTTTGCACGCAGATCAAGTTTGTTTCAAATTTTTTGACACGCCCACTTCCGCCCCTGCAAATCAAAAAAATCGAATAACAAGCGTAATTTTAAAGCTAGAGTTACGAATTTTGGTATATACAGTAATAGCTATAGTAGTTATGATCCCTGAAAATTTGGTTTCGATCGGAAAAAAAATTGTGGAAGTAATTAAAGAAATACTTTTGTATGGGCAAAAACGCCTACTTACTATGGGTCTGAGTTGCTTTGACCGACAATCTGGTATATTGTGCCGTCTATGGTATATTTTGAATGCGGTACTATATCGATATACCACATATACCATTTGGTATATTTTTAGTATTTTTGCAGTATATTTGGTATATTTTGAGAATAATACCGCAAAATATATTGCTTTTATTCAAAATGGGTAGCGGGTATCTCACAGTCGAGTACACTCGACTGTAGCTTTCTTACTTGTTTTATTACACAAAGTTCTCTCAATAAATCGATTGAAGTCTTAATTCAAAGATATGAAATACTTTGGATACTTTGGACAGCCTGGCACGATGTCGACAATAAACAACAATATGTGTAGGTACAACTTTTCGACGTCATATATCCTATAGAGTGAAATCATAGTTAGATGCCATGTCACGCGCCAATTGAATTTGGCGTTGGCGACAATTAGAAATGCTTGTATTATATAATCGCCCATCACATTTGCAATCCAGACAGCTGACAGTTGCACTGACAGACCCCAACAACAATAACAACAACAACTACAGTAGCAACAATAAACAAAGAAAAATTGCAACAATTTTGTGGTAATTCGACATGCAATTTTTTTTTTTTGGGTTAGTGCAATAAACAGTCAAGAAAAATGAATGTGCATGGACCTTGACTTCGGTAGTAATTTGACCCCAACTGAGCACGGAAATGTCTTGTGATTGCCTATAATTTTCACTCATTAAGACGTGGAAATTGTAATGAGCGAGGGAGTAACGGCACCTGAAGATTAACGACTAAACCACTTAGTATTGCTATTGAAAAAACAGAAACAAGCAACAGTCAACAATATAATTAGATTCAAAACGAACAATCGACAGCTGCACGAGATTCCATTTAAAAAAAAAACAATAAGTAATGTCTACATTTGATATTAGAAAGATACGACACATTGTATGAATCTTATAGTTGTACCTCTATATCTATATCCAAGTCCAAAGTTCCCCAAAAAGTTGTATATTCTATTCTGTTTCTCTGTCTTACTCATTGCTTTGCTGAGTTTCCGATTGGGTGAAGTCAGCAGGTAAACATGGTCTGTACAATTTTATTTTGGGGGTTTTATAATGAGGGGGAGCTGGTGTAGGTGTTTACTCGTAAATATGGTCAAAGCTGCCAAAAACCAAAAAAGATTGTTAGACGCGTGCAAAGTTCAACGCACAACACAAGTACTATCTAAATCAAGATAAAATGAAAGGTTTTTTTCTTTCGGAAATGGAGCTTAGTTTTGAGTTGTGTTCTTACAGTAAAATAATTTACCGGGAAGTCTATATCTCCCGAAAGCTGTTCAAGTGCGAAAAAATTATCGCCAGACAGTGTCGATCTGTTATTTTTACTTGTTTTATATCAAATTCATTCACGACAATTTAATATTATTTATGGGTTTTAGATTCAGGTTTTCTTTTCTTTAGAAAATTTAGTTTAGTTAATAAAATCTTATATCTACTGAAAGCTGTTGAAGTGCGAACAAGCAAAATTTTTTCGTAAGAAATTGATACGATACTTTTACTTGGGTTTATTAGCTTCTTTTAAGCTAACTTAATGTTCTTAATATCATTATTTAATTTGTCATATTTCTGGCTCTATAGTAATACGACTTTGTAAAATGTCACACATCTACTACATCTTATAGGGCACCTTCTCTGTGCCAAGTTTGAACAAGCTGACTGTAAAACTGTGCAATTAGCTGGCTTAGAAACAAGCGGTCAGACAGACAGACAGACAATCTTAGATTATGCCGGCAGGAGACTGCAAAAATAATCAATATGCTGTCATCTCGCTTGCGTAAGGAGATTACGAACAAGCCTCCTTAAAAGACAAGAGAAAGAAAGAAAGAGAGAGAGGACACACTTCAAACTGAGAGGTGGCAACAAAATCCAAGTCAAAACCCATACAACAAATGCATTCAACGGGTTCAAGGTCTGTTTTTATTTTGCTGCTCGACCCAATGTCGCAAGCAGTCGAATTTCAACAAAAGATACACAACTACAAATGCAGCTGGCGACACACACAAATGCAAATACATTAATGTATGTAGATGGAAAGTGAGCGTGCACAGAAATTATGCAATCAATGCAAATTTCAAGTTCTCCAAAATAAACACATGTTTTCTTGTGACATAAGTAGATATTGCACATATACATATATATGTATGTTTTTATATAGAGTACTCACCTCGGCCGATTTTGCATAAAATGCTGACCACCGAATATGACAAGCATGTAAATGCCGCAATAGTAAAAGACCCAAGTCCAATTCTCCAGCATCCATTTGCGTGTGCGCTGATGTATGAAATCATTTTCGAAATCAAAGATATACGAATAGTTGGGCGTCACACTGATGTCCATGTTGATCATTGTGCAGCCTGTTTATTTATTTTCTAAGCGTAGCGTAGGGATGAGCCTTAAAAACCTTTTGTTGCTGGGGCGTCTGATAATGCTATAATGGGAAATCATAAATTATTATTCGATTGTCATTAAATGTTGTGCGTTATCAGAGGTTATAAACATAAAAATCCATATATTATTTGTCGCAAACATAAAAATTAATCTTTTGCCCTATTTCAATCTGTCGCCTCAAAAAAATAACAACAAAAAGCGCGCGTTTTCAGTGTGACCTTGCCCGATGCGCACAGCCGCCCACAGATGTGTCCATTGATTTTATATGCAAACACACACATACAGTCACACACACACTCTCGAGAGAGAGCGCCTGAGAGCGAGCTTATGCTGACTCTCTCTCCCTTGCGCTCACAAATGCAACTCATTCATGAATGGCGCCTTCTTCCGCATTTCACACCTTCCATCAAAACGCAGCTTCGCAGGCTCGTGCCTTCCCCCTCGTTCCCATATTATATGCACTTGTCGCACAAGTGCTAAAGAGTGTGTAAGAGAGAAGATATGGAAGCTAAGGCGCGCGCCAGTCTGGCGGCCGCTTCTGGCTCATTCATTCATTCCCTCAATCGTTCAGGCAAGTCTCGTGCGGCCAAAGCTCAGAGAATGCGAAAATACAAAAAAAAATACCAACAACTGCAAGAAGGCGGTTGTCAGGTGCCGGTGGATGCGGCGGGTGGTGGTTGCTAATAATGCAAACAGCAACAACAACCACAACAGCAAACACAACAAACTTGAGCATATATAATACATACATTCATATGTATATATGCATGTGTTGTACATATTTGAATGCCTAATTGCATGCCAGACACGCGACAATTTGGCTACGCACACGAAAACAGTATTACTCTCTTTAACACACATGCATGCACTCACTCACTCGCTTACACACACACTCACGGCACTCTCCAACTGGCACACACACACACGCACACAACTGCACTCAGGTAATTTCATTTCATTTGGCTGCCGTTGTTTAAGCTTAGCTTTTTGAGTATCATATCCGGTTTTTTTTATATTTTCGCGGCCCAGCGCGCTTTCAAAATTTCTAGTGAAATTTTTGCTGTTACCGATGAACCAAAAAGGTTTTTTTTTTGTATTTTATGCACACGCATACATAGTTTTATATCAATGTGTGTGCATACGTATATGTATGTATTTGTTTTATGTTGTCACACCACCAAAAATGCCGACTGCGCTGCCCAGGCAAAAAAACACGCGTTTTGCTTCACACGCACACACAAACACGGTCCCACACACACACGCATCTTCGGGCTTTCATCTTCATTCCTGGCCACTTCTCTCATTTTATGCTGAGCGCGCCGACGTAATCGATAAAGTACACAAATACGATAAAAATACATGTGGCAAAAAAACGCAAAGTTTCCTGGTCTCGTCGCCGCTGCCACCGTCGCCAACCACCAACAAAAACAGCAGCCAGCGGCAGCAGCATCAGAAAGTCAGCCACAAATTGAACAAAAACAACTCACCGACACGACGATGACGAACACTCTCTAATTTATTCGACAAATAACGCACAGTTAATATATGTTTAATATATTGGCTAAATGCTTTTTCTTTAACTGATGTACATTTACTTTTTGTTGTTGTTGCTGTGGCTTTTTGTTGTTGTAATATGCTCTGCCCAGCGACTTAACGCACGCGCTACGATTTCGATTGATTTGGACGTTTCGGGTTTTTTCTTCTCCGCAATGACAACTCTCTCTTTGAGCAGCCGGCGAACCACTGAGCGCACCTGTCTCGCTGCGCTGTGTATTTAAGTTTTTATTTAAACAAATTAGAAAAAGCAGCGAGCACTAATACCGACGCACGCCCAACTCGTTCGGTGGTTATGTTTCTTCTGTTAAGCGTTAACATTGTTTTTGTTTTAACATTTCGTTTGATTTTGCAAATGTTAATCATATTCGATATGTCTATCGATATGCGCCCAACAGCTGCACGACTGCTATCGATGAAAATAGTGTGACCAGCAAAAGCGGTTGCTTTCCGATGCAGATAGGCAGCCCTCGTCGAACAGCTGTTTTCATCTTGGCGCGCATATTTATGAGCGTTATAAATTTGAATTGTTGGAGTAAAGTAGTTGAAGTTGTCTGGTTTTAAAGATTTTTTATTACACAAATTACATACATTAAACATAATTTTTTGTATGAACCTAGCTACTTAATTGTTTAATATTACACCACATTTAATTGTTTTGTCTGCATTTTCATAATAATTGTCGCATTATTGTATTGAATACATTCATAATAATAAATTCAGCTAAAACTAAGTGTTTGTGTGTGTGGGGGTATTTTTAATTTTTTTACTAACTAAACCCTGGCGGCTGCTAAAACATTTTACAAAAGACTCCCCCGATATTCGCCCATTGGCATTAACATTTAAAATCCCGTTGCCTTCAATCAGATGTGTATAGCACCTGCCACTCAGTGCAAATTAAAATGCAAAACAAAAAAATAAAAATATTCCAAAAATAATTGCAATGTCCGTTTACATATTCATTTCAGATGCAAAAAAATCATCATTGAGCTCGCTATTTTTTGTGCCTCATTGTTTGTGAGTGTATGTGTGTGTGTAAGCCCCGCAGCTGCTGCTGGCCCCAGGGCTGCACACTCATACATATGTATGTTGACTCCTGCTTTGATTATCAATTTTCATAAAAATGGTTTTTAACTCTATTTGTTGTTGATTCTTTTTTTTTTGTTGGGGGTTCTTTTTTTGGGAGGCATCAGCGTTGGTAGCCACGTCAACCGTCAGCACAGCCAATTAAGCAAATTAAACAGATTGTTATCCTGTCCAGACAGGCGGGCATTTTGTGGGTCTCACAACAGGGCGGAACAATGTGTGCTCAGCCGGGCGAAGCTTAATTCAATCAACGTCACATAATTACTTAATTAATTAGATGCGCCTAACGGTCACACATTCAAATCGGCCATCATTTTCCGAAAGTCATTCAGCGAGCCGTACATCTCAAAGTCACCGCCGCCATTTCCATATGCCGCCTGCGCTTGAGCCCTGGCATGTGCGGGGCGTGGCAACGTCAACGGGATGGGCAGCAACTCTGGCATCACCGAATGATGCGTTATCAGTGCTCGCAACGAGCTGAACTCCTTTGTGAATCCCTGCAAAAAACATAAACAGAGTTTACATTGAGTGCATTACAACTGATAAGTAGATTAAACAGAGTGTACACTTATATGTATGTATTTACTTTTTTATGATAAGGACAGGAATTTGCCTAAGCCTTAAAGTAACAGCTTACACTTAATTCTAATTATCAAGCAGTTAAAACTTAGTTTACACTGCAGCCGTACGGCAAAACTTAATTACATACATGAATTAGCTTATTGACAAGTAACAAGTAAAGCCGTAAGGTAGGCCTTAAGGTTAAACGCTTAGATTACAATGTAAATTATTAAGTCTTAGACTTACTTTAATCTTGTAACCACGCGGTGTGCGCAGTATCAAATAGTGAGCTACTCGTGGCGATGGCGGCGGCACACGTAACGACAGCGCAAAGCATCCCGGTTTTGTGCTGCTCTGCCGCACCAGAAATGCACCTGGACTTTGACGTGACAGCACCTCCAGTGAGATCTCTCGTGGTATGCCTGCTTGATACCAGGCAGCGCCTTTTAGCTCCTGCTGCTCTGCCAGACTTAGGTTGTCTAAACGCAAGGATGAATTATTGGCAAACAGCTTGGGACTCGAGTTGGCTATTAAAGAAGATGTAAAGGAAATAGAATTTGGATAAATTATCTAACGTGTTTCAAAATAAAAGAGAGATTTACTTAAATCGAAATTAAATTAGCTTAAATTAGTAGTAAGCTTGCTAGGAACTAATAGGAACTAAGGACGCGTCGTTTAGACGTCCGTTATGAATCGATAAATTAAATCTGAACTACTAACTCAAACTACTGCTAGGTGAATCGATAAGTTATCGGCGAACTACAAAAGCGCTGATTACTTGTCCGTTAATTTAAAGACAGCCCTGGGCTTAGTGAAACAATTGCGTAGCCCTGTTGGGCGCGTAGAAAACTAATTAAAGCGCCAAAAATGTTACGCGAGTGCTAATTTTTGTTTTGTTTTTTTAAAGTGAATAATTAAAAGTGTTCAGTGTACAAAAGTGATTCGTATTTGTGAAAGTGCATCGTCTACTTACCGCTGCAGGTTTCGCGCAAATATTTCTTGCTGTTCGGCAACTCGGCGTGCAAACGTTGTGTCGCCGTCTCCAGGGCTGTCAAAGATTGCCGACAGGAGTCGCCAAATTTGCTTGCCACATATTTGTCCGGCTCACAGATGGCTTCGTTCACATAGCCATCGGATATGGTCTGCGATGAGCCCGAATTGAGCGACGACGAGCAGGTGTTGTGCACCAAGGGGCGGCTGTCTTCGGTGCCCCGCAGCAAACCAATGCCCATGGTGAGACGTTTAACCTGCAACAAAAGAGATTTTCAGGGGTAAGCCAATAAAACCATTACCACAATTGCAATTGCACAGAGCAGAGATATAGAGGAAAGTTTTTGACGCAATGCAATAATTGCAGTTTAGTTTATCCTCAACAGTTCTATTTAGCCATTATAATCGTTGTTGTTGTTGCTTTGTTGCCTGCCACAAAGCCAGACAACAACAAGGAGGCGCCTCTGCAATCGATGTGTAACATTTTTGGTTACCAATAAAATGTTAACTATGTAGTCGAAGCTTTTCCCTCTTCACACCCCTCTGGCTGCCTTGCCACACTTTGGCTTTCGGCTGCGGTAAATTACTTTGAAATGAGTTGAAGCACAAAGTTTTTGGGGCTGCTTTTTTGTGAGCCCATTTAAAGCGTTTCCAATTAGCAGACAGTTGCTCAAGTGTTGACTGCTGCCATCTCTCTCTTTCTCTCCCTCTCTCTTTTATCTGCTTCTTGCCTTTATAAGTTATTTGCCTAATTTGTTATAATTATGTTGATTTTATGTAGTTGCCGAAGGGAATGAGTGAGAGAGAGAGACAGAGGGAAATGCTAAAATGCCTTTTTTGATGTGGCTTCCTTCAATAAGGATCCTGTTGCCTATTGAGTTTACCTTGAGTCCTGTATATAGGTGTATTGAATGGGAATCTTCTGTGGCTTCATTCAGCCAAGCTTCATGGTCAATTCAAAAGATTCATGCATCAAGTGTTGTAATTAGTTGGCTATTTATAAACGTAATTTGTACGTCAAACTAATTCCTGTGAAGTTTAGCTTAACCCAAGGAACTCGGAAGCTTAATGTTTACTCAATTCGAAAGCTTCGACCCTAAAGCTGAACTTGTATTAATTAACTTGGTTAATAAACTTTGGCATTATGTTTAATTGAATTTGTATATTAAACTTTGATAATTAACAGTTGTTGATTCAAGTAGCACAACTTGAATTATAATACTATATCAAATAAGTGCTTAATCGTTGACTAACTTAAGAAAGTTTAAGTACATATGAATGAATTTCATATTAATGAACTTTCTATTATTATTGATTAACTCACGAACACTTTAGAACAACTTTTTTGGAGTGTGAAGAAAAATCATATTAATAAACTTGCAATTAAACACAATTTTATTTGAATTCAAAACTATGTATTCTTACAAAAAAATCTTTAAAAAAATTATATAGTTTAGTATGAAGAAGTTTGTATTATCGAAGGTATTCAAAAGTATTAGAAATTGAAAAATATATTTTACATATTTAATGAATTTTTTTTTTACAAACTATAGAAATTTTCTTATTCATTCTATTTAAAATTATTTCAAGCAATCTTTATCGTAGTATACAAAATTAATGAATAACTTTTCACTTAAACGAATTGATATTTTTCAAATTAGTTCCAAGAATAGAATAGAATGAAAAACTAATTTGTTGACTGAACTTTCTTGAAAACTGTCACTACGATTTTCTCATTGAAATTTTCTCATTATTGTCAAGATTCAAAAGAGTCGAAAGAAATTTAATTTGCACTACTCTCATGTCAATCGGATAGTTTGATGAATTTGTTCATGTCTTTTGCGACTGCATTTCTTTGATGGCTCTGAATGTGCATCTTTTTCCAATTGTAGCTAATTGAATTGGTACTCAGCATAGTTCTCCATCGTTAAGTATGCAATCAGTGCAAAGCAGGCAGACGGACAGACAGACAGACAGTCATCCAGTCAACCTAATGCCCCCATTATGCTAATGACATTGGAAAAGGCTTTGGCAAGTTGTAGTCAGGCACTCGTTGTGTGCAAAGTCCTTAGTCGGAAGACAATGCGCTCAAGAGTTGGCGGCACTTGTGCTGAGGTGCTGCTCAACAAATCCGGCGTACAACTGCCTAGCAAAAGGCGTAAATATCTCTTCTAAAGTAAAAGCAGAGGCGAAAGCAAAACCAAAAATTCACTATGCATTGCAATGCAGTTGAATAGTAGAAGAATAGACATAAAGACAAGGTAGGCGCATTGGGAACAATGGCACAATTGGGGGCGTGGGCGTGTCTAAGTTGAAAGCATTTGTAAAGTACTTCTCGTTATACTCTGTACTTATTAATATTGTGGAGGAAGAGTTGTAGAGACTGCAACTGATTACAGATTTGAGATGACATAGTAAACTTCAATTAAAATGTTAGGTATTTTATTAACTAATATGCAAAATAAAATGATCTAAAATTTAATAATGGAAATGATATAGTCAATTTTAAATTGATTCTTATTGAATATTACTGACCATAATAAGTTGAATGAGAAATTAAATTAATATTGAAAAATGCCAAGTGTAATTGAATGTTTATTGAATATTAAAATGAAGAATTTAATTAATATTGACGAAATTTCAGGAGTAGAGTTTAATTTTTAAAAAATGTTGACAATTTTCTTGACTAACTCTTTCGACAACTCAACGGCTTTTGATTTAGTTTAGATGAACTGCAGCTTCTATAAATGGAGTAGTAGTAGTAGAAGTATTTTTTTTAGACTGTTTACTTTTAAAAAATTAAAAAAGGATAATAAAAGTTTATTGAAATTGAAATGTACGTTAAATTCAAAAGAAGACATCTATTTCCATATATTGATAATATGTAAGTTTCAAAAGGATACATATTTCTATCTATATATCTTTAAATGAATATTTTATTTTTAAGAATTCTCACTAGAAGCTCCAGATTTTAAGTTTTTTTTTTTAATCGTTAATCGTCGTTATTATTATTTTCACTTTGTAATGACATCTTTATTGACTTTGTATAAATTAAGCCTAGTATTTCGGACAACTATTTGGTAAACTTCATAATGCTTGGATAGAATTTCTTTTCCATTTTAGTTACAATTGCATTTTTCAACAATTCGCATAAGTACTAATATGATATATATCCTTTAATAATATCAGCGTAAATATCTTTGCTTGTTTCTATTAACTCTATTACATTTTTTCGCAATCTGTGTTTGTATAAGAGACTTATTCACACTTCGCGAAGTATTTGCTAGTCGATCACTTCTTTCCAGTGAGAGCTTAGTTGTTAGCACTGTCATTTGATTTGCTCCTTTTTCGCTATCTCTCCACCTTTTGTCTGTCGCTTTGCTGTTGTTGTTGTTGGCATCAAAACTTTACCCCATTGCCTACAGCAGCTGCTGCAACTGTCAGCTGCTCTCTGTTCTCTGTTCTCTGCTCTTCTAGGCCTAAAGATGTCCATGTATGTGTATTTGCATTTGCATTTGTATTTGTCTCTCTTTATGTGTGTGACAACGACAGAGTTGTGTGGGAATTGTTGCTGCGATTTATGTGTCATAAAGTCACTAAGTTAACGGCATTTGGCTGCCATTTGCCTGACATGCTGCCTGAAACTTTTTTCATCGTCCGCTCTCTCTCTCTCACTCTTTCTCTCTTTCGCACTCTAGCACTTTGGTTGGATGGGCAAATGCACTACAAAATGGCGCGTTGCACTTCACAGCTGCACAGTTATTGTTGCTTCAGTTGTTTTTTTTTTTGTTTTTGCCGTTGGCACGTGCCAAAGTGCCGTTAGCTCGTAATTTGCATTTTTGCAAATTAATTTAATGAATGCTTTCGGGTCTTGTTCAGTGGCAAACCCATTTTTTCTGTTGTTCTTGTTGTTGGGTTTTAACTGGAGTATCCTGGCAAGTGCTTGCTAAATTCCATTTGATTTTTGAGTGACGGCAATTCCCTTGCAAAAGCTTTTTTTGTGCCCTCACATTTAAATTTGCATTCGAAGCGCACTTTAAAGTGTGCAGTCGAGACACTTGGGAGTGTTGAAGCAAGTGCATAAAGTTTACGGATGAATGATGAAGTAGAATCGAAAACTTGAATGCTTGGCAAAGTGTTGAAGTAAGAGAGAAAGCAGCAAAGCATAAACGAAGGAGTTGATGTTCGGGGTAAAAACGTTTACGGAGGAGTTGACAAAGCAGAAGAGAAAATTGAGCTTGATATATTGTTAGAATTTAGAAAATGTATTTTATAATCAAAGTTTTGTATTCAATTCTAAATTGGGTAAAGAAAATCAGTAGTGACAAATTAATACAGATTCCATATTTGCAATATTTTTTTTACTGTGTACTTTCAAGATGTAGAAAATCTCTAATCACTTTTATTCAATTATAAATTGCGTCAACAAATGCCATACAAATTATGATGCTATCACATAAGTCGGTTTATGGCATTTTCTTTTGTTATTTATGCCTCTAGATATGAGAATTGCCTCAATACAAATTACGTTTAATTATGCCAATATTTATCAATATTTTTCCCATTTTATTCAATTTTCTATCATATTTCTTCGCAGAATGGACAAAAAACTTGTTAAGAAATTGCCAAGTTGTCAATATTAATGATACTTGTGCAAAGTTTTGCTACTTTTCTGCCACTTTTGGGGCGCATTGATTGCATTGAAAGACGCCCAAAAGTATGCAGCATTTTTGCAATTCACTCAGATTACGTCTCAATTCAGGCAGGTTTGTTTGCCTTTGCCTTTGGCTTCGCCTTTTGCGTTGCGTTTGCGTTTGCCAGCTGCAAAAGGCAATCATAAATCTCATAAAATCTCGTATCGATTCGATATCTTGCTCATCAACGTAAGCAGATTTATGCATTGTGCTGGCCAGCAAAAAACACAAATATAAGTAAGCAGTAGAGGGGAGTGTCCACGAATTTGAAATACCCGGTACTAACTTTTTTGTGAATAGAGAAGGAAATTGAAATTGAAGTGTTGTGAAGTGTTTAAGTGATTTTGGCTTAAGAAATATTTTCTTTAAATATTATCAATTTATTTTTTATTATTACACGTTTTTTTAAATGAATTCAGAAGTTAATCCCACTAAACTTTTGTTTAATTAGTAGATATTTAAAATAACGAATAGTAACAAATATTATAATATTTAAAGAAAATATTTCTAAAGAAAAACATTCTATTCAATTTGTATTTTCAGTTCTCAGATTGTGCTTTACATTATATTCTGGGAATATTAAGAATAATGATGAGCGTGACTTAAGGACTAGAATTTTACTGTTGAAATATGGTTTATTTTCCTATTATTTTTGGAAATTATAAATCAATTTATATTTTATTTTAATATATATTTTAAATTAGACTTGTTATATTGCAATTTATTATATAATAATTTATTTTATTTCCTTAAGATGTATGTATATTAAAATGATTACTTCCGTTCAGGTTTTTTTTTAATTATTATTTGCTTAATTGCACATTTCAAGCTTCACTTTTTACTTTGTTTTTATGGTATTTTTTTCTTTAGCTTTCTTTAAATTTTTTTGCTACCTTATTTTCATCTGTCCCTAATTTTCTTTTTTTTAGTCAAACTTGTCTATAATTCCCTTCAATCCTCTCGAGTACCAGGTATATAAAGTCCTCGTACAAGAATCGTAATGGCAACAGAATGCAACGCTCAATGGGGTATTATTGAAAAAACAGAGAGAGAGAGGGAGAGAGAGGGAGGAAAGGGCGAAAAACTGGACTTACCAGAGGTGGTTTATCAACCAAACGACGACAATTATTCATTTCTGTTGGTGAATTGTCCTCCTCAGAGCTGGGCGAGCGTGGCAATTGCTGATGCTCTCCACCATGTCCGTGGCTATGCGTGTGGTGGCTGTGCAGCAGCTGCAGCTGCTCCACGTGATGTCGCGGCTGTGCTCTCGGTTGTGCCGGATGCGAATGCGAATGCGGATGGTGATGATGATGATGATAATAATGCTGTTGCTGTTGTTGCTGCTGCTGTTGTGTTGTTGTTGCTGGTTCGCTGTGTGGAGAGTCACTTATTGTTGCATACTTTTGGGCGAAGCTTACTGAATGCAACTTACCTGAAGCTTAGCTCTGGCAGCAGTTGAGGCCTCGCTGTGGGCGAGCTAGAAGTTAAAGTTGTTGCTGTTGTTGTGTCGGCTGTCTCAATGAGCGTTGTCTCCACGGTCGCCGGCGATGGAGATGTCGATGTCGAAGTGCTGCCACCCGACGAGGAGAAGGCAACTGTGCTGTGCTGCGGCTCAAGACGTAGGCGTATATCCTGCATGGCCATTGGGGCTTGCCTTGAGTGTCCTTAGAGCATCTGTTGGGAGTCGAAAGAGTTAAAAGTAGAGTTGTGTAGAGTTGAGAATTGTGTATTAAAAGCCAAGTTTTTCGGGTGCTTGTTAAAAAGTTGTGAAAACCCTTTTGGTCACTTTAAGTTTATGCAAAATGCCTCATGATGATTTCTTGTGGGTAAACATATTTTGCACTTTTTTGCGGTCCGTCTTTGCTACTTTACTCCAAACTTTTGCTTTAAGAGCCAAAACCATCTCATGTTGGCTTAAAAGCGAAGCGACGTCTGCAAAACTTTCCAACAACTTTTGACTTATTGAATTTAACTATACAATACGTGAGTGTGTTTGCAACTGTGTGTGTGTGTGTGTGTGTTTGTGTGTGGCCTTGTGCATAGTTTTTGCCAAGTTTTTAATGCAATTTTAAGCCTTTTGCCTATTAGTTGCAAATCGTTTCAAAAGATTTTCAGCATATTAATTTTTGAGTTTTGTGCATGCGGCTTTTTTACGCTATCTTTTTTGGGGAGGACGTACGTAATTGAAAGCGAAGCTGTTGCAAATTGGGTTAAGGTTGTGGCACAGCGCAAAACAAACTTTTCAACCGAATGGACTCTTAACGGGCTGCCTTGGGGGGCCAACTTGAGCTTGCCGCATCACTTGTTTTGCTTGCCACCACCTACTGCCATTCACCTACATTGCTGCAGTAGGCAGCAGTAGGCAACAATGCCAAGGCACAAAAGCCTGTCAGTCAGCCGATAACAAAGGAATTGCAACATTCTAAAGAAGACGTGCCTTGCGGTGGGTTAGTAGAACATCCGTGACTTGCAAATACCGAGCAAGAAAATTACAAGACACTCACTCGAGCTATATAAAGTGACTTGAATTTTGTTACGAGAACTTTATTAAGCCTTTTTCAATTACTGCAAAAGTTGATGAGAGCATGCCCTCAAATCTTCAATGGATTAAAGGGTATTTGGGTAATCAGCACAGGCTCAACGAAGCTTGATAAAAATGTTGCAGTTGAGGTTGCTGCTTTAGGTCGAGCAAGCTGCGATTTAAGCTATGCAAATGTGGCTGCTGTTGCAACTGTTCTGCATTTAACAAGTATACGCCATGTTGGCTTGGGCTGTGTGCATTAATTTAACAAACGACGACGAGTACAATGAGACACAAATGTGCTGACATTTGGCACTTCATGTAAAAGTTGCTTTTGCATAAGTTGCTTGCTGCCAGAAATGTCAGCAGTGACAACGGAAATATTCCCAGCAACAGAAGCAACAACAACAATTACAACTATGAGTCGGGCAAACTGGCTTATCTGGCATTATAGTAATGCCAGCGTAGCTCAGGGCACGCCCAACATGTGTTCATTTAACTTGTCCTACACGAATGCATCAAAATGTATTTTTTGCTCTACAACAGACAATAACTTGCATCATACAAATAACAACAACAGCAACAATAACAACAACAACAAATAATAACAAAGCTAGTTCGCTGCGTGACAAATTTCATAGCATACTTTTCTGCGTCTTTTATTCGTGGAAAACTTTCTACATATTTCTGCATTATTTGCTGCTTTTTTCTTGTAGCTGTCTCAAATCAAGTTTAAACTTTAGTTCGATCAATATTTTCGTACTTTTTGCTCAGCAAGAACTTATTTTTATTGCTTTTCGTGCTGTTGTTGCGAAAACACAAAAGTTTTTATCTTTATCGGGAGTTGGCATTGCCTAAAACAGCAACAATTCTAGTAACTGCAACCTTAATGCATAATACAAATTGCAATTTTTGTAATCTAGTTTGCCTTGTTTACTTTTTGCCAACGCAGCAACATTTTTAACAGCTGCTATTTGTTTATTTCTTTCCATTATAGATTTGAACATTTCACATATAATATTAAAATACTTATAAAAATGCTGCTTAAATTGAGTATGAAATAAAGAAAGTTACTTAAGAAAGAATGCTTATTGAATTGGTTAATAAAATCATTTTAAATAAATGGATCGGAATTTTATATTGCTGATTTTCATGATAATTTAGGTTATTTAATTTACTTAACCACAAAAAAATATTGTTTATTTTATTGAATAAATTGTAAGTTAGTTGGTATGAAAGGAACTTTGCATGAAATTACGTTTTTTCGTAAGTTTTGGAAGACTTTAATCTTTTTTCTTTTCGAGAATTGTAAGGAATCTAACTGAAGCAGGAAAAACGTTTACAAGTATGTGCCGTAAGCTCTTTAGTTTATAGGTTTCTAAATGTAATAATAATTAGAGTTTTTATGACGCCTGCGAATTTGATTGATATTCAAAACATAATTTCATTGGGCAAAAAACGGCTACTATACTTGTATCTTAATTTCTTTGGTACACAATCTGGTATATTTTTCATTTTATGGTATATTTTGAATGTAGTAGTAAATTGATTTACAGAATACAGCTTTTCATTGACTCTATTTTTCTTTTGCTTTTGGGGTACAATAGAAAACAATCTCAAAGTTAAGCGCACTGTGGCTTTCTTACTTGTTAAAGAAAATTTGGATGCAATCAAATTTCTTGTGTAATTTTCAGAGACTCCACTTAAAGCGCTTTAATTCTTTTTTTTTTTGCACTACCTTTATCGTCGCATTTGCAGCAATTGAAATTTACCTTTATACGCTGTTCTTTCGTCTGTCTGTCCCTTTGTTTTAGCTGTTGTACTTCTCACTCCCCCTCGCCAGAAAAACCAGAAGTACTTTGCCAGACAGTGTACATATGACTGCTTCCTGCAAGTGTTCTGTTAGTACGATATTCTGCTCACTATAAGTTCTTATATTGCGTGCGACAAAAACACACAGTGAGAGACATTTGCTTGTTAGTTTATTGAAATTGATATTATGTTGGAGCTGCTGTCAAGCTAACTTCATCTAACGATGGCAATGCCAATGCCATGTGTGTTTTGTCCGTCTGTCTGGGTGTCTGTTTGTCTGTTGCTCCTTCTTTTGTGGGCACTTTTATATGTATTTTCATATAGAGATTTTTGTTACGAAATTCGTTGTTAAATCGCTTGGAAATATTTCGTGTGTCTTGATTGCCCCTGAGATTGTTATTGTTTTTATATGTTCATAGAGTTCATATTTTTTTGTTGACTGTGAAATTCAATCGGCAATTGGGACACATGGTGTTCGAGACTTTAAAGCGCTTATATCAATCACAGTCAGTCTTTGAACTTCGTCGCCTGGGTGGTCAAAGTCTGTAATAAAATACCAAAAGGGTAGACTTAACAACAACTGTGTGATAACTAACGGTGCACAGAGTCGACAAGCCTAGTTGGATCGGGATCAAGTCGCTGTCTTTGTTACGTGACAATCCCGCTGCACTGTTTTTATACCCGTTACACATAGAGGAGAAGGGTATTATAACTTTGTGCCTACAGGAAATGTATGTAACAGGGGGAAGCAGGCTTCTCCAACCCCATAAAGTATATATATTCTTGGTCAGCGTCAACAGCCGAGACGGTATAGCCATGTCCGTCTATCTAACTGTCTGTCTGTCAAGATAAATTTTAATGTAAATGTAATAGTATATCGATATACCAAATATAACCTTCAATAAATTGCTGCTTTTTTTATGATTCTTTCGCCTTTTAGTGCGGGTGTCTCACATTCGAGTCCGTTTGTCTTGGTATATATTGAATGTATTACTATATTGATATACCAAATATAACCTTTGGTATATTTTTATATTAAATATTTTTACGGCAATATTTTGCCTTTGAGTACGAGTATCTCATAGTCGATTCCGTCTGGCTAGGTATATTTTGAATGTAATATTATATCGATATAACGTATACAACTTTCGATATATTTTAGTATTTTTTGGTATATTTTGAGAATACATTCGCAGTGTTTTGGCTTGTCTGTGTATATTTTGATTGTAATAGCATATCGATATACCAAATATAAATTTCGGTATATTTTTAGTATTTTTGGTATAATTTTGAGAATAATACCGCACAGTTCTGCTTTTATTTAAAATGGATGCAGGTATCTTATAGTCGACCACACTCAAGTGCAGCTTTTTTTTCTTGTTTTGCTGCAGTTTCATGTGCCGCCGACATTGGGGCATGTATGTAAGTAGCCGCGCCCCAAACAACGAGGCGGCATGCAACACAAGCCAAACAATGGAGTTGACAACAAGAACTTGAATCAATTTCATTCTTCGGTCATATTAAACTAACTTTAAGTCGAAAGACATGCAAGATTTATGTAGCCTTCAGTATTGGCAATTCAATTATGAATTATGCCAACAATTTCATTTGACATGTTGTTGCGTGATTTAATGCCTCGGAGAGATAGATGGGTTGTCTTGTCATTGTGCCCACCACTAATTAAATACAATTGCAATGTGCTCGATTTGTTGTGCTAATGTTGTGTAATTACGGAATATGGTGACAACGATGACAACGACGTCGACGACGGCGGCAACATTCCAAGACGTTACTCATACGTCGCGTGTGTCAATAGAAGAGGCGACCACAGTTTGTAGCAGAAGGCAAGGGCGAGTGCGAATGCGAGTGCAGCATTTGTGGCATGGGGCAAGTTGGCGTCGTGTCCGCGTTTGGCATGCGCAGTGCAACAAAAAACCACAATCGCGTCTTTGTTTTGCCAGCTCCTTGTTGCTGCTGCTGTTGCTGCTGCAATTGTACATTGACACCTCATGGCTGGCTCCTTAGTTGTTTTTTGTTGGTGTTGCGTCCGCATGTTGCACTGGCAATGTACATGAAATTTATGTCGCCTAAAGTGCAACGTTGACAATGTGCGCTTGTAATTTGTTGATGTAGTTGTAGTTGTTGTTGTCAGCACTTGGCCATGGCTATTTAATGATTGTGTCGTGCAAATGCCAAAGCAATAGCGAACTTGCAACGTGCAACGTGCAGCGTGCAACGCGACTGCTGTCAGCATTCTCAAATTGGTGAAAGAAACGAACGAATGAACAAAATGAAACGAAACGAAAAACAATCGCAAACAATTTTCACGCCCCGCAGCGGAAACTCTCAGCTGTTGCACTTCGATTTCAACAAGTACAAACGGGGTGGAAAGTTCGTTGGCTGGGGCGAAAGGAGGTTCGTTGAGGGACTGACTCTCCATGCAAATGTCATATGCAATCATAAATGCATATCGCGCTGCTTTGAAGGAGAAGGAGTAGAAGAAGCAGGGCCAAAAAGTCAAACACTCCCCAAGGCGCCGAGCGAAACGCATGCGACTGTAATAATTTATACAAATGTCTGCGGCTTTTGACTTGCCACTTGTCACCTTTCCGCCCCATCTTAACGGCGACAGTTCAATAAAAGTTATGCGACAAACGATGTCTGATGACACAGTTTGTGTGGCAAGGAAGGATGTTGCAACTTGCCAGCCAGCCAGCCAGGTGAATGTGAACGTTGCGTAGATTGAAAAACTTTTGCCTCGTTGAAGCTGAAAATGAAATATGTTTGCAGCGTTTCACTTTTTTCCCATCCCTTTCCATTTTTGTTGGTTTTAGTTTTTTTTTTTGGGTAGGAAACGGATGCCAAATGCAAAGTTGAGCTGGCATTGGTATCGATAAGCACCTTGGAGACAACTGAAACGCTTGAGAAATGCACCACTCCTTAGCTCTTTGTAGCTGTCTCTATCTGTGACACTTGATTTGGTTTCTCTCTGCGCGTTGGGATCTTAAGTTACTTTTGCTGTCAACAGTTGACGCGACTCGACAGCCAACAAAACAGACAGCGACAGTTTTCAACTCCGCCAGAGCGCATAACTTATATGAATCCTATATGGTTTATTAAATGCTTTTTCAATCTCACGATTTCCACAAATAGTAAATTGAGTTGCTCAAAGTTCAGCAGCATAACTTTTTAGATAACATTGCATTTTAATGGATTGTTTTCTTTATTTGGAAATTTCTTGTTATTGAGTTTAAGAAACTGTAATCTCTGATATAAGTTTTTGGTGTTTTAAATTTCCGTAATGTTCTCTTCAATCAAGTCTTTGAGTTTTCAATTTGTGAAAATCAAATTTATCATCCGGAAAATGTATTCATATCTTTAATTAAAAGTTTACGAAATAACTACAAGAAACAGATTCTTTGAAAAATCTACTAAATATGCACGAGTATATTTTTTAAAAAATGTTAAGTACCTATAAGTTTATTTTTTTAAATTTTTACTAAATATCCGTACATTTCCTTTTGAAATATCTACTAAATATACTGAAGTTAAGTTCTCGAAAAATCGGTTTCATTGAAAAATCTACTAAATATGCATTGGTATATTTTTTTAAAAAAATGCTAAAAAAAAAATCTACCAAATATCTATGAGTATATTTCCTTAAATGTTTATTAAATATCTGCAATTCCTTTTTTAAAATATCTACTAAATATTTTTTGAAAAACCCACAAAATTTAGCAATGTTTTTGTTTTTAAATGTCCCAAATACTTACAAGTTTATCTCTTGAAATATAGACTAAATATACTAAAGTTTGTAACTTGAAAATCTACTAGATATACTGAAGATTATTTTTCATTTAGCTGATTCTTCATGATTATCAATGAATTATTCTAAATTTAAAAGCTTAAAAATTGATTTAAATAGTCAGAAATAGAGCTCAAAAATTAATTATATTGCCTTAGGCACTTTTTGTCAGTTATCTCGCCATATCCTCAACTCAATTAACTTTGAATTTCACTTAAAAATACGGCATGAAAACGAAATGAAAATCATTATAATTACACGTTGAGGATTTGTGTGGACTTTGAGTGAAATAAATGCCTGCAGTTAATTGCGATTCGAATTAACTTGCGCAGCGAACAGGTAATCTGTCGATACAGTCGGCGGCCAAGCTCAGGGCGCTAATCTTACAAGGCATTGCTTGGGCACGCCACATGCAGCATGCTACATGCCGCATGCCGCCTGCATTCCATTAATTAACAATTAGTGCCATCAAAGGCGCGGCGGCGACAGACAAACAGACAAACAAACAGGTATCCAAAGGGGAAATGAAGGGGGATGCAACATTTTGATGTGCGCATTGCTTTCCGGTGCAACAAATGGTGGCAAGGATACCGGTAGCTGCATTTCATCGTATAGTACAATCATCAGTTGATAATGATGCGGCAACGCCTGTTGCCTGCTGAATTTGGTAGCAGCAGCGAACAACATTGACCGTTAACAACACAAAAAGAAAAGGAAAATAAAACGAAAAAGACAGGCAGCCAGGGCCAAAGATCATCGTGATCGCGGATGCAACTGGCGGCTGGCGACTGTGGCAAGAGATCTTTTGAGTGATGTCAAAAGATGACAGCGATGACGATGACGTTGCGGCAACTTGATGACTTGTGTAATAAGTGGAAAAGAATCTTGTCTAGAAACAATAACTCGTTGCCTTTCGTTGAACTTGAATTTCAGTTGCATGTTGCATGCAACAACAGCAAGCAACATTGACTTAATGATGGTCTCTCTTTCCCTCTCTCTATCTCTCTGTCTCTCTAGTAGATCGCTCTTGGCTGCTGCTGGCTGCGGCTGGCTGGTTTACCTAGCTTAGCTTCGTTGCTTCGTTGACCAACTGCGAATGCTGTGCGCCTGTTAACTTGGCCATGAAACATTCGATGCTCTGGCAAATTTCACAACCGGCATCGGGAAATTGTGAAAAAGTGAGTTGAAAGACACACACAACACACAACACACATACAGAGCCGGCTTGCTACGTGTTTTTCTTGTTTTCTTTTGCACCGCATCTACGCGATCTTGAGCTCAATTCTTTGTGCCATCAACCTCCTGCCTCCTCCTCTTTGGAGTGTTCAGTGTTCAGTGTTCAGTGTCTGGAACTTGTTTTCTCTCCATATTTGTGCGTGGCGTCGGCGTCGGCGTCGGCATCTTAACCGCAAATCCTTTCGGATATGAATTGAATTCATATATTATTTATGATCTGTTTATTTTTATTGTGCATGCCAGTTGGATAATGTTCATTATCCCGATTATGATTACCACAACCAACGATGATAATGATAACGATGATGATGTTGCTCTTTGCTGCCGCTGGAAATTGTTGTTCGGGCTTAATGTAGCCCGCTCTTCTTCTTCTGTGGCATGGTGAATGTTATGCCTGTCAGAAATGAGAAAACTTCTAATTGGAATTGCTAATCAAGTTGCTGCAATTTCGGGTGATTCAGCCCGAGGAAGTGTTGCGTCCGTGTACTCACTATGCCTGATGGATTGTAAAGCTCTTTTGGGGTGAGGTGGAGGTAGAGGAGGAGGAGTGATGGAGGCCACTGTTATACTTAGTGCTCGAAATTGTAGGTAAATAAATTGGATAATGCTTGTGATATGTGCACATAGATAAATGTGGATAGCGCTGGCAATTGTTGTAGTGAACCGGATAGAGATGAGTTTGGGTGAGGGAAAACCACTCAGAATACAAGATAATTAGATGTAATTGAAAAGATGTTTAAATGAGCTAAAAGAGAAGAGCATTAGTTAAGCGGTAGGGAAATGGTTCTATACGGGAAGAGATTAGATCAGATAGATTTAAAGCTATGAAATGTTGAAGTAAAAAGGCAAAATATAAAGTCTGAGCAACTTAATTATTTAGTTTTGTTGGAATAAGTAAAAGTAGAATATATGCAAAGATAGTAGCAAAATTATGGCAAATAAATGAATGTAAATCATTTGCTATTCAGTGAATAATTCAAAAATATTATACAAATGGAAAAAAAAGTCAAGGAATTCTAAGCAGAAAATAAACTTTGAATGCTAAAGAAATTGGTATTAAGTTTAGCTGAATATAAATCAGAAATAAATACAGTTTCTTTAACATTTATGATAATAGGCCAAAAGAACAATTTGTTATATGCCAATAATATAAATTAAGTTCTCTTCACAGCATGCTAGAAAAATTGTATTCTAACGAAATAATGAACGAATAATTAAACAAGGATTTAATAATTATTTATTTTTGTCAAGGAGCTTTTTATCAACTTTTGCTGAATATGTTGCAGAAATAAATATAATTTCACAGACAGTTATAAGCTGAGACAAAAAAGAGATTTTTAGTTATCAGCCAACATTATCGTTCGAGTTAAACAACGTGTTAGTTGGGTATCAGCGCATATCTATCTCTTGCATAGTTAATCTAAGTGATAGTTGGCAGAACCCACTTTATGCATCCGCACATCAGCATTTTCCATCTGTATGGCACTTCTTAACATTGCCCCGGGGCCAAAAACAATCTGGCAACCTTGCTCTCCATTTACCAGCTTCAGCAACACGTCGGCGTCTGTCCACAGGACAGCAGAACATTGTCCGTCTGGGCAGAACCTAGCTCTATTCTTAGCGGCCAATATCCAGTTCATCCGGACAGACAGAACAGAGAACTGCGAACAACAACAACTAGAACCACGACAATAACTATTACTGGAGACGGGCGGCAGACTGAGGATTGAAGACGGAGGACGACGCCCCACACGACGATTCTCAAAGTAAATCGTTGGCAGAGAGTTTTGTGCCTTGATTGCCCCACCGCGTTGGCTGTCAAGAGAGTCGCGTTCAACCCGCTGAACCTGCTCCAGCTCACTTGCACATGGCCTTAATAGTTTTCCATGGGTGTATATGAGTATGGATGTATGTATGTGTGTGTGAGTGTGTGTGTATTTCACATACTACTAACAACAAACGGGGACATGGTGCTCTGTTGGTTATTACGATTATTATTGTTGTTGACATGCCGCTCGACTCTGACAGCATACAATTTAGTGGCTCTTTCCGCGTTTCCTCTCTCTCTCTCTCTCTCTCTCGCTCTCGCTCTATCTGCCATTGTTCCATTCCCACAATGGCAGCCAACAACACAGGCGCCTACTTAACCAAGCCAAGTTGTTGCTCGCCTTCCTTCTTCTAAGCAGCATCTAAAGTATGGGTGTCGACCTCTCTCTCTTTTACAAGTGGCTGCCATGTCCAGACAGTTCAGACTGTCCCCCCAGTCAAAATTCAAAGCAATTAGACCGCCAAGTGATCGGAATCACATCCCATTCCCATCTCCCATCTCACATCTCCAGATCGCATCTGGGAAACGGAGGCACACACTTCACACAGTTGACGTTTGCCTCTTCAAGTGCTGCTTTTACACTTGTCTCGCGTTCGAGGCAATCGGAAAAGCAGAATACTGAAAACTGCTTTCTAATGGCGCTTCAGTGATTTTTTAAGAGTCGCCGTTGCAGCTGAGAGTCAAGAGTTAAGAGCTTTTGTCCGGTTCAATTTTTTTCTTTTAAATGCATCCAACTGACAAACTCGCATAGCAATTTATGTGTAAAACAATCTTATCCGGTAATCACTAACTAAGAACTGAGTTATTAACTTGCCACATTCCGCACAAATTCTTAAACAGGTGCTGAAAATATAACCAACTGTAGCAGCTGTTTCCTTTTAACTAATCTTGATCAAATTATTGGAATTTAAAGCTTGCATTTAATTTGTAAAGCAGCTAAAACTTGTGATATGTGATGTCTTAAAGAATTGTCATGAAATTTTCCGAATATTAAGCTCACATTTAAAGCAATAACTAATGTTTGTCAAGCTTCAGAATTTTAATTAAATTTTTAGAATATTGAATTACCACTTAGTAGATTAAATAAAGCTTAATCATTTAAAAGAAATTATTAGAATATTAGGTTAATATTTGATGCACTAAATCAGGTTTGATTTTCTTCAATTTCTCATAATTTAATTAATATTATAAAATATACTACATATATGCTAGCAATATATTAACGATATACTAACAATATACTAACAATATGCTAACGATATACTAACAATATACTAAGTTTATGCTGGAAATACAGTTAATAAACGCTAATTGACTTTTGCTTGGCATAATATATTTACTTATAACAATGTTAACTATATACTAACAACTAGATTTATGCTCAAACTACAGTTAAGAATCTCTTACTGACTCACTAGCTTCGCATGGTATATTTACTTATAACAGCGTTTGCATTTTCATTTCGAGCAAGTCAACTTAATGATGGGTTTGTTTTAATAACTTAATAAAGCAGTCTTCATTCACAGACTGAGGCTAAAATAGGGGGCTTTGCTTCCACACAATTACCAGCGATTTTAATCTATAATTAACGATTATTAATATCGGGAATTGCATAGTGAAGAGATTGGTTATTCTCACAATTAATCAGCTCTTCTTTGCTTAACGGGAAGATCTTTGCATGGAAAGTATCTTTTACATTGTCTTCCTTATTTACCTTTCAGCAATTCTAAAATCTGTAATAACAACTATTTATTCTCAACCTGTTAGGAATTAACTTTTGATGTTCTCAATTTGTTCATTTTATAAGAAATTGGTTATTCTTTACATCAAGAAAACTCTTTAATAGTAAGGTATTATTTTAAATACTCCTCAATACACCTCCTTTTTCAGCAGAAGGAAAACAATAACAAGTAATAAAGCTACAGTCGAGTGTACTTGACTGTAAGATACCCGCTACCCATTTTAAATAAAAGCAAAAGTCTTAATTTAAAACGGTATTCATTTTCAATTATACCGAATTTATATACCACAAAATGCTAGAAGTATACCGAAAGTAATATTTAGTATACTGATATAGTACTATATTTCAAATATACCATATAGTGCAAAATATACCAGATTGTCAGCCCATACAATAATATTTCTTAAATAATTTCTACAACTTTTATCCGATCGTAACCAAATTTTCAGGAATCAAAAAGACTATAATTATTATTGTATATACCGACTCTGGCTTGGATTTTTATCAATTTGCGGGAACGGAAGTGAGCGTGGAAAAATTTGGTATCCTCATTCTTAAAAGAATATAAACTTTGTAAGGATCTATTTTGTTGTCCTTCTGTGCTTCATTTTATATTAAAATTATATATAATTCAATCGGTTATTCTATCAACTGAGAGTTATCAGGTATAATACTTTTTTAAATTATTTCGATAGCCACAACACTATTTTGTATTTTTAAATTAACATTAGTTTAGTTTTATAAAATTGATCAATAACAATAATTTAATTCAAATCAATTCATTAATATTACATATTTGCATAATAACTACTTATTCTCTTCCCTTATCTCTCATAAAAAACTAACGTCTGATGTCCTCATTTTCTTAATTTTACTAGCAACTTTGGCTAAGCTCATTTCTCAAAATTTCTCGCATTTTGGCCAAAGTAATTTATCTGCAAGCATTTATCAAGGTTTTACGCAGCAGCAGGAGAAAAAAAAAGAAATTAGGTTGCTAAAAATATTTCATTATGAAATTGATGCTGCAGAGAGATAGAACCCGAAAACATGATGAGATGTTGTTATGTGTGTGTGTGGGTGCGGTAAGTGAGTGTAAGCGTGTGTGTGCGTGTGAGAGTGTGGAATGCAATTAAAATGCGCGCTGGGTTGGATAATGCTGCTATATGCTTATATGTGCTTATACTATCTGGCACATGCCGAGCAGTTAGCATGGAAACGATAGATGAAAAAAAAATCAAAACGGAAGCTGGCACAAAAAAAAAGGAGAGTTAAAACTGTTTAGCGGCGCTTCCCGCGCGGCTTTAATGATAATGAAGATTATGCCAGCAAAGGACGAGGATGAGGATGGGAATGAGCATGTGTGTGTGTGTGTGGATTTATATGGAAGTGAAACAAATGCGGATGCTGTTGATGTGCTGCTGCTGGTTGTTGCTCCCATTGTTCTTGTTGTTGTTCGTTCGTTGTATGCATAATGAAATTGTAGCTGGAGCTGAGCTGTGTGCAGCTCTCTCGTGTGTTGTTTTGGCAGTGGCAGCAAAGCTGCTTGCGGCTCCAACTCCCGACTCCAACTCGCAACTCTGTGTGTGCCACATCTGTCCCTGTCCCTGTCCCTGTACCTGCCACAGTTGCTATACGAGGCGAGTGCAACTTCAACTTGAAGTGGCTCTTAACGGAAAGAAGAGCGTTTCACATTGCATCGCTCTCTCTCTTTCTGGTTGCTCTGGCATTTTAGCATATTGCGAACCAGTAAAAAATGATGTAAACAAATTTCAAAGAAAACAATTTGGATAATTACATTATTTTGATGAAGAGTTACAGTTGCATGTGCATAAATAAGCTGTCGACGGTCGAGGCTGAAATGCAACGTAATCACTTTGCTCTGTGTGGTCGTATTTTATAATACGGCAACAGATAAATTTTCAAGTTGCGGCATGCCACATAGCATGCACGCGCTTAGCTTTGACTTTACCACAGAATACCTCAGAATTTGCAATTTAGAAAATTCATCATATTTCCATAACTTTATTGCACATTTAATTTAATTGTTTTGACCCAAATTTTGATGAGCCACAATTTTGCGCTTTAGCTTCTGGCATTGATTTCTATTCAACCCCCCCAAAAAAAGGTCTTGCCACAAATTAATAACTGCCAAGCTGTGTGCCACAAATGCTGCGGGGCAACAATGTCAGATAGCATTTCCACTTGGCCAAGCTTTTTCCTAGCCAACAACTTACACCTGCCTCTGCGCCTCAATTCAATTGCAAAAATAGTCGAATTGCTGCCCGTCGGCGGCATCCATCCAATGTATTCAATTATTATTATAAGCTGGCTGCGTTGGCTGCTGGCTGCCCCGCCCTTTAGCTGCCTGAACGAGCTGGGGGGCATTTTCAAATTGATTTGCCAAATGCGCAGTCGAGCCTAAGCAACAGCAACAGCAGCAGCATCAACACAAATTGCCATCAAACAGCGGCAAGAACAACATTGAGAATGGGCCAAAACAATTTTCCAGCATTTACATAATTTTCTTTTGTTGAGAAAAGCCGTTTCGAAATGTAAACTCTTTTCTGTTTTTTCTGTTTTTTTTTTTGCCTGGGCGGTCAGTCTCGTTACGCTTTTGATTTCTTCCAATGAATATCGTTAGCATTTCATTAAGAGGCGGTAATATTACCTCCGCATAGCACGAAAAACTTCCTTTGCTTTTTTTCTTTCTCCCGTCTAAATATTTATTTTTCTAAAGCTCATAAACATGTCGTTGCATGAAGTGCTCTCCAGCTGTGTGAGAATTCTGTGGGATTCATCTGCATTATTGTTTTATATATTTGTCTCTCTGCTGCTGCAGCTGGAGCGTATTATTTCTTTTGATTGTCTTTTAATTAAGCGACATGCGCAAAATACAATAAAAATGTTAAAACCCAAAACTGGTTTTTGCCCCAGTTTTGCGCTCTCCCTACAATTTTATTTCCTTGGTACAACTATTTCAGTTCCCACTCTATGTCCAGCATTTTTTTTTTTTGACATCTTTTCTACCTGCTTCAGTTTGCTTCGTTTGCTTTATGGCTGTCAAATTTGTGGCTTATCAACGTTCTACTTATCTGCCTTACCTGTCGTACGTCTGTCAACAAGACGAAGACGAAGACGAAGACGAAGGCTCTATAATGCACTCTGAATGCAAGGGAAGTTTACCATCTGATTGCTTATCTTATGTGCTCCAAACAAAACGTGCCACAAGCCGCTTAATTGGATTCGACGATACTTGATAATGTTCTGTGGCAGTTGATAATGCAATTGAATTAGTTGCAGGAAAAAAGTTATGCCTCATAAAAACTCCAACTTTAGCGCTAATGAAGTAGGGGGAGCTTAGAAAATAAATATTTTACGTGAATCTAATAACAATCTATTACAAACCCACGCACACACAAATATATTTTGTAATTTATTTTATGGACATTTAAACAAGTTTATTGGCCAGAAACCCAACTCCTCTGTGAGTCCACGCAAGATTCTCACCGAGTTTCCCATGGACTGACTTCACATACGAATTGTGACATGACTTCCTTTTGGAACACAACTATCGAGTCACGCTGTTGACATAACTTCAGCTCATTTCTGTGACACGACAACTTTACAACTTGTTGTTGTTGTGGTTGCTGTTGTTGTACTCGTACCTTGCAGTCATTTGCCTTAATTCGTCTGTCCAAATTGCTATTTATATGCATCGCCCTCGCTTTTAATTTGTGCTGCAAATCACGAGTCTCCCCACAGCTATAACCCAGACTCGATTTTCTCTCTCTCTCTCTCTCTCTCTGTCTCTGTTGTGCTATTCATATCCTACGTAGAAGACCCAGACTAAAGGCTAAAGTCTGCGGCCAAATCGCCAAACAAAATCAACAGGTGGCGCACATATTTCAACATGAAGTTGCCCAAGCAGGCAAAACCGACCGAAATATCAATAAAAATGCCATTTGTTGCGATTGCTCCATGCCACGAAAACGAACTGAGCAATGCAACCTCCGCCGCCACATAGATAATTTTCATGGTTGCAAGTTTAGTTGGTTTTTGCCATACCCTTGCAGCAAGTTTAATAAGTTCTTTACGACGTTGAAACGGCGCCAAGTTCAATCTAAATCCAAGCGATTCCGGCCAGATTCTTCAATTAAATCCATATAAAATATTACTTTAATCATAGTTAATTAAATTGTTGGAGAAAGCGATTTGCTGCGAGTATTTACTTTATTGATCAACTTAAAAAAAAAGATTCAATAGAAATGTTCTTTAATCGGAAAACTAATAAAGGAACATGATTAAAGTTAAGTGGAAAGCTAAAAAAAGATACTACATAAAGCCACAAATTGGAATTAAATTATTCTTCAATTTTTTTATTTTATTAGAACTGCCTTTATAACTCATAAAATAAATTTACATTGAACTAATGTAATAAAAATAAGAATTTGAAATATTAAAAAATCCATAAAATCACTTAATATTTTATATTAATTGAAATTCTAAAAATGTGTGATTGAAATATTTTTTAAATATTCAAATAATAATTTTCTTAGGGCACTTTAATGCTTTGATAATTGGAAATATTAAATGGAAAAACATTTTCTTGTAATTTGATGTTTTTTAAATTTACAAATACTTGTCAAAGAGCCACAAATCTTATTTTTTACTTTTAATTTAACCCATTTTTTTATATTATTTATTTTTTCGATAATCTGTAAGTTTTATAAGTGTTAAAATAGTTATTTAGATATTTTAAAAATTATTTATTTTATGAGTTAACTTGAATCAAAATTATATAAATGTTGAGTATTTCTCAAATTTAAAAATTTTGAATTAATTATTTATTTCAAATATTTTTATATTTCAAAATTTCTTTAATTAAATTTTATTAATATTTCAATAATAGTAAAATATATTATTTATTTATTTTTTATATAAAAATTCTATAAATTTAAACTTTTTGATTAGTTCACAAATTTTGAAATGATTTTTAAAATATTAAAAGAAACTATTTATTCTATTTTTTTTAATTCTGTAAAGTTACATTTTTATATTTCATGTCAATCAGAAATATTGTTTACTTGGAAAATTAAATATTAATTTCATTTAGTTCAAAGACTCAGTCTTTATTCCATCTCAAACTTGTTAGCTTGTTTTAAGTGTATGTTTAGCTGCGGTTTAGTGGTAAATTTGATTCGTTCTTGGTGTTTTTTCATTGCTTGCATTGCATTTAATTTATTGGCAACACTTTGGCTCGGCTGCTGCATTTAAACGACAAGTGTTGCAAATAAAAAGGCAAAATTAAAGCGGTGCAAATTAGAGAAAAAAATCGGCAACCAGCGGCGACGTCAACACCGGAGGGGCCCAAAGTGCCAGCAGCCGGACTAAAAACTTGTTTGCAGCTAAAAAACTATTAAAAAAAAGAGTGCTGCGATTGCAGGCCACGCTTTGTTGTCGTTGTCGTTGTTGCTGTTGTTGCTGCTGTTGTTGTTGAAGCAAGTGGCTTTTGGTACGGTCGTCGCTTAATAAAGGCAACAAGGGCGAGAGCGGACGCAGTCTCAGTGGGGTTAGAGCCAACGCCAAAGGCCAAAAGTGTTGGCAACACAAACAAACAAAAAAGCGCTGCTCCTGCTGCTGACGTTGCTGTTGCTGTTGCTGGTTGCTGCCGGTTGCTGTGGCTGCACAACAGCAACATGTGTAGTTGTTGCCGTTCTCTCTGTATGTGTGTGTGTTTGTAAAAAGCCCAAAATGAAGACATGAGCCAGCAACAACAACGATGACGACCTTCTTTTGTAAACGCGCTACATAATTGCAAGAGCTGAAGCTGTTGCTGCTGCTGTAGCTGTTGCTGTTGCTATAGTTGAAGCTGTTGCTGCTGCTGCTGTTGCCAGAGCTAACGAGTTGGGGTGCGGGCTTTGGCAACAAGGCTTGAGAATTGCCTGTTGCCACTGACAGTTGAGAAATTAGAACGGTTTTTGGTTCTTTCAAATCACATGCACGTGCGTCAAGTCAAGTCAACTCTCAGCCTCCTCACTCTGTATAATTGGCGACTGTTCTGCAGGTGTGTGAGCTACGAGTTGCCAAAGGTGTTTGCCTGTTGTTGTCTAAGGTCGGCAATCAGTTGGCCCAGTCAATCATAAAACCCTGTCAAAGTTGTGCTTAATTAAGGCTACACAATTGCTGTTAAATAATGTTCCCCTATTTCAACCGCTGTGCTCTCCTCTTTTTATACCCGCTATCCATGAGATAAAAGGGCATTATATTATTCTTGAATCCTGATCAGCGTCAACAACTGATATGATATGGCCATGTCCGTCTGTCAGTCTGTAGAAGTTATTTAATAAATACTTTTGTATGAACAAAAACGCCTACTGCAATTGGATTTTTGTTGATTTGACTGAAAATCTGGTATGTTTTGTACTCTATGGTATATTTATTGAATTATGGTATATACCAAATGTTGCATATGGTATATTTTAGAGTTTTGCCAGCATATTATATGATTTGGGTGACAATCTGGGATATTTTTTTAACTCTATGGTATATTCTTTAATGTAGTACAATATCGATCTACCAAATATATCCTTCGGTTTATTTTAGTATTTTAGCAGTATCGAAATTGATTTGGCTAAGAGTATATACCAGCTTTTGTACTTTATGGTGTATTTTGAATGTATTACAATATATACCAAATATAACATTCGGTATATTTTATATTTCTTGCAGTATATTTTCGGTATATTTTTAGAATGTGTTTTAATGAAGATAGTTAGCGGGTATCTCAAAGTCCAGCTCACTGGACTGTAGATTTCTTACTTGTTGTTATTTTCACAAATCGTTGTTGTCATGTTTTTGTTTTTTTTATACCAACTGAAGAGACGCTTGTCTCTTGTCTTGGCTTTTGTTTCTCGGACACTCTGCGTAGGTGGACACTTGGTACATGCATCACACACACACTGCGTGATTGCCGCTTGTTGTAGCCATTGATTATTGCCTTGCGACGCATATAAATCGCAGTGCTTAAATCTCCAGCTAAACTTGTAAATTAAAAACCTTAATGAGTCTGCACGAATCGCGGCGCATGCTGTGTTTGCTTTTGTGTAATTTATGCGCCTCTTTTGGGGCATTTAAAATGTTTTTTTAACTGAATTTGTTGCAGCTGAGACTTGACTTGCGTTGTCTCTTGTGCAATAAGTAGATAATAAGCTGCTGCTGCTGCTCTGTGTGAAATCAAGTTGCATTCCTAAATTTGCTGCCATCGGCAATAGTTGTTGTTGTCGCAGTTGTTGTTGCTGCTGTTGTTGCAGTTGCAATCAATTGCAGCTGCAGCTAGCTGAGAGAGCTACAAGTGGCAGGCTAGCGTGTCAGCTGACACGTTTTTAATTTCCAAGCAATTAGTTTTCTTTGATTTTTTTACTTTATTCTCTGCAATTCCAATCACAGGCCAAATGAAGCTCACATGCGAAGGAGCTAGTCGAAGCAAGCCAAGTTTGTCTGGGGACTCGGGAGGATTCCGATTGTAGGAGGAGGGGGAGCAGCTACCCGCATTGTCGATTACCTTAAAATGATTACTTTTTTGCTAATTAATGCGCTGTGAATTTTCTCACGCTTGCGAAGCCACAACACACACTCACTGGACATAAAACTTGTTTGCTTCTTGTGCATTCTGGCCAGAGCACAATAAACTGTAACAGCTAAGAGTTCAGTTCTCTCTCTCTGCTTTTTTTTTCTTTCTTTGACTTCCTCAATAACTATATAAGTAATTTGCATAAGTTGTGTATGTCAAGTTGATTAATTTAAATGGCTTGTTGGCTCTGCACACACGCGATTAGATGATCGTGTTTGAATAATTACACCAAATACTTTAATTATACCAACCTTATAGTATTGAAGAATTTAGTTTAATGTCTTTCAACTATATCCGCTTTGGCAATCGTCAACAGCAAAACAGCAACAGGTTTCCCTCAAAACGTTGTGGTGTATTGGCTCCAAATGTTAATTAATCAAACGTTTATGTTTTGCTCTTAGCTTTGCGCGCTTTTAGAAATTCCATTTAAAACATATTTTGTAAATATTTTATTTGCACTTTTGGAACACTTGACGCACTGGGGGAAAAACTTTTTAAATGATTTACACACAAAACGACAACGACTATTCAAATGTATTACGAAATGGACTTGGTCGCAGCTGCACCTATAAGTCTCCTCAAGAGGCAGCTCAGCAATGCACACTAAACAAAGACAACGGAGGAGCAATTTTTTTGTTGTTGGTTTTTTGTTTTTTTTTTGTTGACGACACCGACGATTTATTCACTTGGTTCCACGTTTTTGATTCGAATTCCGACTCCGATTCCGTGCAGCGACGTTCGCTTCCGCTGGCTAAGCGTAAACGACTAAAAACGGCCACATAAATTTCAATAGGCCAGGCAGCAGCCAGGCAGTCAGCCAGCCAGGCAGTCACACAGCCAGCAGCCGCTCAAAAGCCAGCAGACACAGTCAGCAGCTGACGTCGACGCCGCACAGTGGGGTAAGTGCGCTATGAAATGTTTTTATTGTAAGAGATATTCGAGTGTGTGGAACAAATATAAATAGCATATTGATTGTTGAACTGAATGAAATAAATATGTTGTATATTTATTTTTGTGATAGATATAAGAAATGTGTAAATTTTTTCAATTTTTCACTTTTTTTGTACTTATTTTTTGTTATTAATTAGTTTTATATTAAAGAATTTCTTTTATTTTATTAGATTATTGATTTATTATATTATATCTTTATTTAAAAATATATTTTTTATGATAATAAATTGCAATACAAATTTAATTTCTTTCTTAAGAATGAATAGAATAAAATTATTGTTCATAACTTTTTTTGGTGATAAATATGAAGCGTATGGGCACTTTTTCCATGTGAATAAAGATCAACAATTTTTGATTTTTTGTATGCATGGAATTTGGAACATTTTTGTTTATAGCATCTACATATTTTAAAAAAGTTATAAATATTTTCGGCATTTTCTCTCTAGTACTAGAATATAGAATTCTGTTCTTTAGAAAATATCTAAGTTATCCAAAAACATATATTTTTATATACTAAACTTTAATAAAACTTAAATTTCTATTTTGGAATTCACGATCTATAGTCTATATATACATATCTATATATCAATTATGAAAATAAGAGAATAGCAAAGTTTTTTAAAAACATTTATTTCAAAAGTACTATATAAATTTTAATTGAAATCGACTATGTATACTGCATACTCCAAAAATGTTTATTCTCTTTTATGTTGCCGAATGCGCAGCCGAAGTCAGCATATTTTTCTTGTTTATTTACTTATGCTATTGCTGCTGTGTTTTTTAAGGCCATTATCTCATGACGTTGCTCCACTGTCTTGTCAACAACCAGTTTCCTTCCATTCAAATGGATATTGTTTGTGGAACCTAAGTGAAGCCTCACTCACGCTGCTTGCTTGTCAAACTCTGTGCATTGTATGTGTGTGTGTGTGCATTTGTGTGTGTTTATGTTTATGTAAGCGTGTTTGTGTGAGGATCCTATAGAGGGGCACGACTACAAGTTTGAGCTTCCAGCATCCACACACAATGACAGCAGGCAGCCCACGCTATGTCTACTACGATGCCATTTGGAGGAGAGCTCACCTTATCTCTAATGATAACAAGTCGTTTTATGATAGCCAACGAACGTTAGGAGAGAGTTTCATAAATTTTTAGTGGCACTTCATGGTCTAAGGTAAAGTGCATTTAATTGATAATTGCTGTTGCTTTGCTGAACGTTTATTTGCTGCTTAATTAATTGATGACTTTATGCACCGAGTGTTTCAGGGTAATTAAAGTTGTGACTTGAGGAGTTTTTACGATGACCTAAGATGATGAAAAGGATGTCAATAATGTTTGCTTGGCTTCAGGTGGTTTGTTGCATTCAATTCAATGGATTGTAAATGTATTTCCACTAGCGCGCCAAAAAATAATTAAAAATGCATTAAATATGTTTGCAACTTTGTGTTTACGACCGCCCAAAGTGCTCCCCAATGCCAGTCAGAGAGTCTGTGGATTTTGAAATCAAGTCAAAGACGCAGCACAGCAAATTCTCTCGTAAATACCAAATAGCAATAGCAAAAAGCAGCAACAGCGACGGCAGCTAAAACAGCTGCGACAGCAAATCTTTTTCCACTTTTGCACAACTCCAAAGTATTTACAAGCATCGTTCGCAGTCGCATCTAAAAATGTTTGGCATTTGGCAACACGCACCAATGAATAAATAGCAGGAGGCTGGAAGAGTGAGAAAGGGAGAGAGAGAGAGAGCGAGAGATTGGAGCTGTGTGTTGTAGCAAAGAAGGCAGCTAAAATGTTTGGATTTCAAACGAGCTCATTTTTTGCGTGCGTGGCTGCATTTCAAAATGATTTGCAATGCGGTTGGTGGGTGAGATGGGGAGGTGAAGCTGGTAGGGGGAGGCAGGAAATGCAAGGCGGTTTTACTTAGTTTTAGTTTTCTTTTGCTTTGCACGCCTCCCCCCGCTGTTAGGCAAGCGTAACATGTCGGCGGCGCAGAGACCGCAGACGGCGTGACTTGGATGAGGGATGAGTTATCGAGGCAACCACGCGTGAGTGTGAATGTGAATTTGTGAGTTTTTTAAGAGTTGAAGAGTTTTCGAATGTGTGTGTGGGTGTTGCACACAAAAGGCAGCTGCAACCATGCCTCATAATTTATGACAAGACGCTAAAGCGTTGACTGATAAGCAACGTCGTCTGAGTTCTGGCGTCCCAAGTTAACACACACATAGAATTTCAAAAAAGAAAGCAAGCTCAAACACAATGCAATATTTGAAATCTTTTTCTGCTTGCCAACACATGGGCAATTGTTCGTTATTTCCCAGCAGCAACATTATCGACAGCAGCAGCAGCAACATCTTCAACTCAAGCACTTTTACTCTAAGCAACACGAAGTGCAGACACAGAAGCCGAACTTGCTCAGCAAACGAAGCAAAGTCGCTGTTGCTGCCCGTCGCTATTGCCACGCGGTTTTGCGTGCCACACGTTGCTCTAGCTGCCACACAGTTGCATAGTGCCGCTGCTTTGGCTGCTGTTACTGGGTGCTCTTATTGCTGACAATCCACGTGCAGTTCACTGCTGTGCGCCGCATCAGTTGGCAGCGTGTTTTTTGTCGCCGCGTCGACGCCAGCAGCAGCAGGGCGACATGGCAACATCGCGTTGCAATGCATTTTACTGGAATGTTGCCATTGGGGGCCAAATGTTGCTCAGCTGTCAAAGCACAGCAAAGCAAAAAAAAAGAAAACTAGAAACACAGTTGCAGATTGTAGTAGATGGCGAAAGACTGTGCAAGATTATCTCTGAATGTCTTTTGTTGTTGTTGCTGTTGCTGTTGTTAAGCTAAATTGTTTTGAGTCCTGTTTATAAACTCTCGAATGACAGCTGAGCATTAGAAGTTAACTTGCATCGAGTTAAAACTTGCAGTTATTCTTGCAGTTAGTTTGCTTTTGCCTGGCTATTTCGAAGAGATTAACTTGGCACAAAATATTTATGTCGCTTGTCAACTGCAATTTTCTGGAGTCAGCTAAAATCATGTCTTAACTTTAAGTTTGTTTCATTGCTAATTCCAGCTTCCAAGCGAATTAAGTTAGAAAGGCTTATTTATATTAGTTTCACTGTTTATTTAAAAAGTTAAGTGGTTGTCAAATATAATTTCCAAATCTGATTGTGATAATTTTTGCTAATTAATTTAAAAGTTTGCAGATATCTTATTCACTTTTCGTGTTCACTAAAAAATGCGATATATTTTTTTTAATAAATTATTACTTTAGTATTACTATTCGAAATTACCTTATCGTGCTCACTAAAATGTCAGTAATGTCTGATATATTTGATAGTTAATTATTACTTTAAGAAAAAAGAAGTCATCAAGTATGTAATCAATGTATACGCCAATTTATTAAATGAAAATGTAATTTTGCCAACATTCAATAGTTAATTTCAAAATTAAAAATATAAGGTTTATTCATTTAATTTGTTAAAATAGTTTTTAATGTTATTGTGCTGGCCCGTTATAATAAATTTTGCTTATAATGAATTAATGAATGACTTGAATTAGGTCATAACATTAGTTTTATAAATAATAATAATACGTTTATTTTTAACCAAGAAATTAAATTTTTTTAAGCATACTCCTTACATTTTTACTATATATATTTCTTTCAAATAGCTATTTAAATTTTTAACTTAGAACAAATATTGGCACTTGTGTGTCTTAATTTTCCATATTAAACCATTCTCAGAAATTAAGTTGTTTAGATTATGATATCTTATTATATGAACGATGTTTTTTGTACTTTAATTTTTAATACTTTTATTTTTGTTTCTATCTGTTTGTATGTATTATTTAATTTACCACTCATAAAAAACAATTTATATAGTGCTTCAATTTTAATTAGATATATTTATTAAAGAAATTTAAAATAATTATGTTTACAAAAAGACAAATACGCTTAAATTGTGCACTTTAAACAATTCATATAAAATATTACCGATAATTTTGTTGATTTATCTAATTTATATAATAATTTAATTTACCACTCCTAAAGTACAATTGATATAGTGCTTCAATTTAAATTAAATATATTCATTAAAGAAATTTAAAACAATTATGTGCACAAAAAGACAAATGCGATTTAATTGTGTACATTAAACAATTCAAATAAAATATTACAGATAATTTTGTTGATTTATCTTTGGTGCTGGAAGCATATTCAACACTTTGTTGACCTGTTGTTGAAATAGAATTCATTCGTATTTATTTTAAATACGCTTCTCCCCCTTTTGTTTGTGCTTTTGATGCTTATCCATCAGTCTGCAGATAATGGCACAAAATTAATGATGCCGCACTGTGGCTCTTGGCTGTCTGAGCTCTGCTAATGAACTCTCTCAACTCTCGACTCTTGAAATTTTGCTGGCAGCAGCCTCAGGAAATCATCAACAGATGCAACTGAGAATGTGATTTGTTTTAGGTATTTTCTTCTTCTTTGGTCTAACATGTGATGTGTTTTTGGCAATTTGCATGTGTAATTGGCTTTTCCTTGGCCACAAGCAAAAGATGATGATTAAGCTGCTGCTGGATGACAGCTGCGGGTGCAACTCATTTGGTGATATTGGCCTAATTGCTCGGTGCGAAATGGGGCACGAAATGTGCTCAAGGGGCGTGCACCGCATACGCTTTAAAAGCGACAACAAATGCGCCCCTAAGTGGCACTTGCAACATGTTTGGGGCGTGCGCTTTACATTTTTTTGGTTTTTTTTTGGTGGAGGGAAGACATAAATTAAAGTGCCACAAAATAAATGAAGATTGCTGAAGCGCACACAAAAAGTGAAATTTCAATTAATCAATGCAAGATACAGGGGAAGAAACTTTTGGGGAAAAAAGTGAGAGATGGGCAGCAACATTTTCAGTTAACACTTTTGCCTGGCGGTCGCGATAAGATCAAAGATCAAGCAACAAGTTCAACTTGGCCACAATTCGTGTTGCCATTGTCTGTTGTCGTCGTCATCGTTGTTGTCGTTGCTGTTGTTGCTGTTACTGTTGATGTTGCTGCTGTGGCACGCGCGCCGGCGCAGGTCAAAAGCGTGCAGTCTGCAAAACAGTAGCCGGCAGACATTGCGACAGTCCATGATAAATGCAGCCCATAGAAAACTGTGCATGGTTGTTACACTTAATGTTGCCACTCAGCCGACACTCAGCAACTCGACACTGTCAAGTGTCGAGCATATTTTGGTTGGTTGCTGTTGCTGTCGCGGTCGCTAATGTTGTCAATTTAGCACAACATTTGCCTGTTGCATGTTATTATGGATTTGCAACGCTTTCATGCAACATTTGCGCAGGCAATTAGTTGCATATTATAATTGGGGACGTGCTCAAGAAATCTGTTATCGTTTCTTATGTTTTTTCGTTTCTTTTTTTGGGGAGTCGGCAGCATGTTCGAACGCTATAAATCAATTTGCCGGAAGAGCTGTCCAAAGGCAAACCGGCAACAATTTGTTGCCGAACTTTCAAGTTGCACAGACACTTGAATGCGCTGCAAATATTTTGTATTTTAAGGAATTTAAATTTTTGTTTTTCATAATTTCGTTTTTATTGTAGCTTGACATTTTTTATTGACAACTAAATCTATTAGATTCGTTTGGTTTTATTGATGCCAATGTCGTTGCTGTCCGAGAGACGTATGAAAAAAGAAAAATAAAGACAATGTGAATTAAAATTGTATCGGCAACAATGTTGCGGTCGCTGGGCAATAAAAATTGTTACGCTGATGAACGACATGACACCAGCAGCAACAGCAGCAGCAACAACAAGAGCAGCAGCATCAGCGGCAACAACAGCAGCAGCAACAAAAGCAACATCAACAAGAACAACAGCAAACAGAAACATCAACGAAAAGAGCAGCAACAACAACAGGAACATCAACAGTCACAGCAATAACCGATCGACCGCAGGAACAAGCAACAACAACTGTTGTTGCAAAGTGAACCGCATCGCGAAATTCTTCCTTTTCATACCCGCTACCCAAAAGTTAGAAGGGTATTATAACTTTGTGACTCCAGCAAATGTATGTAACAGGCAGAAAGACTCAACACCGGCGTCACAAACTATATATTATTATGTATATTTTTGATCAGCGTCAACTGCAGAGACGGTAAAGCTATGTTCGTCTGTTATTTATGAAATAATTTTATATGACAAAAATCGGTAGCTACTGTCGGATCTTAATTGCTTTGGCTTAAATGTAATAATAGTATATCGACATATTAAATATATGTATGTATATATAAATGATAATCTGGTATATTTTCTACTCCTTGGTGTATTTGAAATATACTATAATAGTATATCAATATACCAAATACATATAAAAATGACAATTTGGTATATTTTGCTTCTTTAGTATGTTTGAAATATTACAATGTATCGATATAAATAAATGGCAATCTTGTATATTTGATACACTTTGGTATATTTGAAATGTAACAGCATATCGATATACTTAATATAGTATTCGGTATATTTTAGTATTTTTATATTGTGGATTTAGTATATTTTAGGAATAATACCGCTTTTGCTTTTAATAAAAATGGGTAACGGGTATCTCACACTCGAGCATAATCGATTGTAGCTTTCTTACTTGTTTTTTTTTTGGTTACCTTCCTTTGGCTGTAGTTGCTGTTGCTGTTGTTGTTACTGCTGCTGCTGCTGTTGATGTTGTCTTTGTTTTTGGGGGATTTTGTTTGGCTGCTAAACTCAAAATGAGAAATTGCTGCTGTTACTGTTGGCTGTTGCTGGTGCAATTTTCATGGTTGACCTCATTCTGTTGACTTTGTGGAATATTTCGTGGCATCAGCAACAGCAGCAACAACGCATCATGTCAACCAGTCAGTCAGGCAGTTAGTCAGTCAGTCAGTCAGTGAGCCGGCGATTCGTTTACTCCCAACGAGAGCGACGACAACATGAGCCGGAGCACGTCAGCGTCTGTGACAATTTGTCGCTAAACAATTTCCAGCGAACCGACAAAAATTGTAAGTTGCTGTTGTAGTTTGGCTTTATGTTGCTGTTGTTGGTTTTTGGTTGCTCGACAAAATTCAATAAATAAAAATGTAATTACGTGTGGAACAGGCTGCGGCAATTTGATGTATGAGTTTTTCGGCTTAAAAACAACGCTGCAAAATAAATATAAATTGCATGTTGCTGTTGCTGATGCTGTTGCTGCTGGTCGCACTTAAAGGCAATTTGAATGCTGCTGCTGGCGTTAATGTGCTGTGTCAATATGTTGGCAACGCATTCGACATCAAACGTTAACATCCTTGTTGTGCTATTGCTGGTATTTGCCACCTCTCTGGCTTGGGTCAACAACCAAACAACTGCAGAGCTAAAAGGAAAGCATTGCTTACAATTTCGCACCGACCTTTTATGAAGGTAACTAGATAGAGAAAAAAAAAAATAGTAACAGGTATAACAGTTCTCTTACAGCTCGATGCTTTGCACAAAGTAGCCGTCATCAGTGGCAAAGTGGCAAAAGGTGGCAAGAGGTGGCAAGTGAAGGGAAGGTGTAGAAATGTTACACACTCTCTAAACGCTTTGTTTACACCGTTTTTGTAGAGAAGAGAGAGAGAGAGGAAGGAATCACAGTTGGAGTTGGACTTGGAAACGGATTCGTATTTGTTGTTGTAGTTGTAGATGTTGTTGCCGTGTCCCAGCCATTCATCCTCCATGTCGGACTGTGCCTGGCCATGTATGAGATACATGCGACTACGTGTTTTCCTTTGGCTGCCTGAACATTTGCAGCATGTTTAGTGATGCGATCTTTGTTTGTGTCTCGTGCTTTGCTTTGCAGCATCAGCAGCAGCAGCAGCACCAACAATTACAACCTAACATCGCGTCGATGACAACAGCAACAACAACAATAACAGCTACAAACCAAATACTGCATGTTATATGCTGCTCTCTCTCTCTTTCTTTTTCGTTCTTCTCTGTCACTTTCTCGTTGCGTTGTTGTTAAATGCTTGGAAAATGTGCACAATTTTCACATCCGGTGTCACATGCGATTCAATTGAGATTTACCTGAACGTGACTAAAATACGCAAATTAAAAATGCTTCTCGATGCTCCCTATATATGAGTGTGTGTGTGTGTTCTCTGTGTGTTTGTATTTGTGTGTACTTTGTGTCTATGCGTGCGTTATGTGTATCTTGGATTGTTAACCAAGTTTCAATGCTTTTGGTAAAGATACTTTTGCTGCCAATCGACCCTCATTTTCAGCTTGTTTGGCTTTTTGGGTTAGTTGAATTTGCCGTTGTTAATGTTTAAATAAACTGTGTCACATCGAGCATATGATATCATAACGATTATCCTTATGGCAATAATTTGATTGTTGCACACAGCGAGTGCTTCTGTTGTGGTTTTAAAAATGTTTATTTAAATTGATAACTTTATCAAATTTATATGCTTTTTATAAAATGCACATTTTTTCAATTTATAATGAAATCAAATAATTGAAAATTGTTTAATAATTAATTTACGTTCATAAAAAAGTAACTAATAAAACAGTGGGGAAAATAAACAACAACTACAATTGTAGAGAAAATAAATATTTTTGTTTATTTTAATTTCGATTTTTAGCTAACTAAATAAACACATTTTAAATTGATATAAATACTGTTTACTTATAATTTACTTTCATCGTTTTTTTAAGCAAATTTCTTCTATTATGATAATTGCAATTTCAAAATATTTGCTAGTTATTTACAGTTTATTATGTGGCACTTTTTTCCCCTCATTGAATCTTATATTATTAGCCAAGTTAATTATATCAAATTATGAACTGGTAGAAAATAACACGAAAAAGCCGAATGTTTAACACAATATAATTATGCGGGCTAATTGAAAATTTTTGCGTTGAAATTTAATTATTGGTAGCTAAAACAGAATTTGCACAGCTACCGAATAAAATCATAATGTTTGGGGGGATAACTTTAAACAGAAATTAACGGAGCGCAGTGAACCGAATTTAATGCGAAAAGTCAACGATAGAGGGCGCCATAAATCGATTTATCAATTAATGTCAAATTGTTGTGAAAATACACTGTCCAGCTGAGTAAGGGATGATGATTTTAAAGGTCAACTAAACTTGGGAGATGAGAGGACAATTTTTGTGGATAATAGAAGAAATGATTGAAAAAGAAGTAAGAAAGCTGCATTCGAGTGTGATTGGGTTTGAGATACCTGCTAACTAGTTTGAATACAAGCACACCATTGCAGAATTATTAAAAAATATACCAAATTAATATACCAAAAATACAAAATTATACCGAGGACTATGTAGTATATATCGACTTTAAGATAATCCGTACCCATTTTCAATAGAAACAAAACAGTGTGGTATTATTATAAAAATATACCAAATTAATATACCAAATTACAAAATTAAACCGAATACTATATGGTATATTGATATGCTAAGAATAATTATGATCATGAATAATAAAATTTTATAATAAATTTAGTTTAATGAAACGAATTGAGCTAGAAAAGTTTGGATCAATTTAAACTTTGAAAATTCCTTCGTTAATATTCGAATTTTGGTTGCATAGTGTCGTGGGTCAATCTGTGAACATGAACTTTGGAAATATTTTCGTTTGCTGAACTTTGGCCAGGATTGGCTTTTGTTTTGTGTCCACTGGGAAAACCCATGACGCATCGAGTGTTGAAAAATGACTGAAATATATTATGCAAAAGCATTGCATAATACTCATCGACTATGTTATAAATAAATTGAAGCGACAGGACAAGTCCACAGCGATGCAGTTGGATAAATTTTTGGATTGTGGCCATAAAATGAGCGAGTGCTGTGGCTTTTGCAGACTAATTTAATGGCGCCCACTTCAAAGTGACAATAATTTGGCCATTAAGACGACGACAACTGCGATGTCGAGGAATGGTTGTCTCGTCGCTGTCTGGTCATTAAACGGATTGTCATTTAATTGTTCTCGCGTTTACATTTTGCACGCATTGCCCATTGCCAAAGCTGCCAACTTTTTGAATGTCTTTGTTCGTTCCCCTTTTGGTAGATTGGTGCATTTGCCAATTGTCATAATGGCCAAGACGTTGGCTTGACTATGCAGGCAATTATGAGTTAAGAGGAATCACTCGACGGATCGACAACCATTAAAACAGACGCATACAAAGTTCTCTCTCTCTCTCTATCTCTTTCTCTTGGCCATAAAATTAGTCGTGGCCCGAAAAGTGCATTTTGGTTGCCCCAGGCCAAGTTGGGCCAGAACAGAACAGACCAAAGCAAAGCAAAGCAGAGCAGAGACCAAGACCAGGCCTGTGGTTTTTGCAGCTGAAAATGTGAATGAGGATGGAGAGATGGGAGTATGAAGTAGTATGGGGATATGGGGACACTGAAATTGCTGCACATCGTTCGCCTCATCGTAAATGTCCAAATGGAATGGGCTACGTAAATGCAGCAATGAGCCATTGACACGCCCACTCGATGGGCTGATGCTGATGCTGCCGCTGCTGTTGATGCAGTTTTATGTTGTTGTCCCTGTGAAATGTGGTCTGACAATTGTGCGAGGAGAGTGAATAAGGGAGTGGAAGATGACGAGTAGTGCGTGATTTGAAATGGTTTTAAGCGCAACTTTAAAAGGCTCCGAGATCTGTGCTAAATGATGATGGTCATATGTCAAGCATTTAACTGGACCGCCGGCACAACTCAAGGTGCGTCAGCGCAGATGATGTAAAATTGTCGAGAACAGAATGTACAGTTGTTGAACGAGCTGCAAGAGGAGCACCAGAAGGGAATCAAAATGTAAGCGAAATGTTTGACAAGCACTAGAAGTAGTGTAAAAGAGAAGAAGGATTTGATGGAAGTCGATGTGGCATAAAGTATGTTGGAATTTGAGAAAAGTGTATAGATGCAGTAAAAAGAAAATTGGAGAAAAGCAGAATTGATAGACAGAAAGAAAGATTGAATTGAAACTGAAATATGATGCATGAAATATGAAATTTAAGCTGTAATATTGCACAATAAATACTATGAAAAAATGCTGAAATAGGACACATGAAAATTTACAGAAAAATGAAAAGAAGATAAGAAAAGAACTTGTAATCGGAGTGATGTAAGAAAATTCAATCATTTTATTATATTATAATTATGTTTTCTGTAACAACTTCATGTAGTATTGAAAGTAAAAAATAAAATTCCTTAGGCTTGGTATTTTTGGCTATATGAAAAATGTCTTTTGTGACATAAAAATAAATACCAAATATTTAATACGAAAGAATCTTTTAGTAGTTTATGATATTACAATATTAAGGATTCCTTTTTTTACATTTAAGAATATACCATCCTACCAAATATTTAATATGAATGAAGGTTTCAGTAGCTTACAATATTAAGAACTTTATGTGAAATGTGGAAAATATAATACAAAATAGTTACATGCAATATTAAATGCAAACCAAATTCAATAGTGACAAACTTTCAACGCTTCCTAAGAGAAAATTCACAAACAAAATTATAAGATCAAGCAGAAATAAGCAATCAAATTCAATGGTGACACAACTTTCATAGCTTCCTAAGTATGTTAACAACCTCTCCAATTACAAGATGAACTCTAATAAACACATTACTTGCATTTCTCCTACTAGTTTTTTGTGTTCATATACTAGTTGCTGACAGAGATTAACTTATTTAAGCTACAACTTCAATTAAGTTTTACAACTTAATTAAATTTGGCAAGCAGTTCGCCAAAACTTTGCTATTACTCATGCAGTTTTGTACTTTCAGCTTCCTTCCTCCATGTTTCAGAAAATTTCAAAATTTCCACTTTCAGTTCATTTCAATTTGGTTTTCAAGTGGTTTTCTGCTCAGCGCACAACTGCTGCTAAAAATTATTGGCTTTCATTTTGTGCGGCGTTTCTCAGTTGTTGCTGGCCAAAAAAGGGAAAATTTGCATATTTCGCCTCGCCTCGGCTCGGCCATTTTTGCATATTGCATATTGTTGAATGCCACAAAACTTTGTGACTTTTACCAGTGAAGTCGAATGCACTCTCTCTGGCATCGCCAACGCCCTGTGTTTCCAACTGAAACATGACAGTTTTGTGCAGTTTTATGTGCTTGGCATATGAATAAAGTTGCCTTTGTGTACCAGACAGAGAAGGAGCGAGCGAGTTAGCTTGGTTTTAGTTTTCCCCCATTGGGGCCCCAGCCGGAGGACATCGAACAGACGTGTCGTGCATGCACTTTGCATGTTGTTGAAACCAGAGATCAAATGCTGTGGCATCAGCTATTGGAATATGTAACAGCTGCTTCTCTTTCAATCATTGTCAGTTTTTGGAAAATCATATTTCAATTAAAAGCCAGCCAGCCAGAGTGCGATAGAAGAGATGAATACAATACGAAAACAAGTAGGAAAGGTGCAGTCGAGTGTGCTCGACTGTGAGATACGCGGTACTCATTTTTAACAAAAGCAAAACAGTGCAGAATTTTAGTTAAAATATTCCACATGGAAATACTAAATAAATACAGAAATATACCCATTTTCAATAAAGCAAAACTGTGTGGTATTATCGGTAAAATATATCAAATTAATGTACCGAAGAAATACTAAAATATACCGAAAGCAATGTTGAGAGATTCTCTCTAGCCAATTTTAATAAAAGCAAAACAGTGTGGTATTCTATTTGCAATATACCATATTAATATACCGAAGAACTACAAAAATATACCGAAAACAATATGCAGATAAGATACCCGCTGCCCATTTTCAATTTAAGCAAAACTGTGTGGAATATACTAAAATAATATACCAAACAAATACTAAAATATACCGAAATATATATTTATTATATCCATGAAATACCACTACATTCAAAATATACTATGGAGTAGAAATTGCTAACAAAAACAGTTTTTTGCATTAAAAAATTATTTCTTAAATGATTAATATAATTTTTATCTGCCTATTCCTGTGTGTTCCTGTTGCCACATAGTTAAGTTACCCTTCTACCTTCTATTAGTAGCCGGTATAAAAACAGGCAGCATGTAATAATCAACCGAATTACAAGGCAAAGAGTAAAATCCAACCTGCGACCTGCATCATGTTTACCCTGTTGTTGGGGGCAACCAGCAACCAACACACAGACAGACGGGCAGACAGACGGACAGACGGATGGACAGATGTTCTCTCAACGGCATTGTTAGGAAATTTGTTTGCATATTTTGGGTGTAATTGTTGCCAAAACTACAAATTGCTGTCGAGGCGAAGGATATCCCATAAAATGCTTCGTGTTTGCCCATTTGCAATTGAATTGTTTGCCAAACTCGATGTTTAGACAATGATTTCGAATTTCGGCTCTACCAGCAGATTATCTCGATTTAAGGGCAACAGCTTTAAGCCCCATCTCGAAATCATCACAAAATTTCAATCTATTGACATAATGACAGAGCAAACAACATGCGAGTATTGCAAAAAATTGTTGCACCAAAAAAAATGGGCAAACGTGTCGTGTCATGTTTGTCAAAGAGCGCCACCTGTCGACCGCCCAAAACCGCGCTTGTCCTCTCTCTCTTTCACTCTCCTGCATTTTTCCCTCTCTGTTGTAGTGTCGCCTGTCACAGGTTAATTTCGCATGCAAATAATGTCACGTTGTCGTTGTCGCTGTCGCTGTTGAATGAACTTGATTAAAATTCAATGCGACGTTAATTAAATTCTGCCAATGCAATTTACGGGTCGGTTTTTATACCCGCTACCCATAGGGTAGAAGGGTATTATAACTTTGTGCCGGCAGGAAATGTATGTAACAGGTAGAAGGAGGCATCTCCGACCCTATAAAGTATATATATTCTTGATCAGCGTCAACAGCCGAGACGATATAGCCATGTCCGTCTGTCCGTCTGTGTGTCTGTGTGTCTGTGTGTCTGTCCGTCTGTCCGTCCGTCCGTATGAACACCTAGATCTCAGAGACTATAAGAGATAGAGCTATAATTTTTTTTCGACAGCATTTGTTATGTTTGCACGCAGATCAAGTTTGTTTCAAATTTTTGCCACGCCCACTTCCGCCCCCGTAAATCAAAAAAATCGCATAACAAGCGTAATTTTAAAGCTAGAGTTGCGAATTTTGGTATATATAATAATAACTATAGTAGTTATGATTCCTGAAAATTTGGTTGCGATCAGATAAAAATTGTGGAAGTTATAAAAGAAATACTTTTGTATGGGCAAAAACGCCTACTTATAAGGGGTTAGTTACTTTGGCTGACAATCTGGTATATTGAGCCGTCTATGGTATATTTTGAATGTGGTACTATATTGATATACCAAACATACCATTTGGTATATTTTTAGTATTTTTAAGTATTTTCGGTATATTTTCAAAATGATACCGCAATATTTTGCCTTTATTAAAAATGGGTAGCGGGTATCTCACAGTCGAGCACACTCGACTGTAACTTTCTTACTTGTTTTTCTCCCCCATTGCCTACTGTCAATTGGCAGCTGCTTCCTGATCAGTTCCCCGATTTAAGTTGCTGTTTTTGTAGGCGTGAATCATAATTTTTAAACCTCTGATAATTGGAACAACAAAATATTGCACTTGAAATGACGAAAAAAGCTAAATATATTTTTTTTTCATTATCATAAACTTTTTTGTATGAACAAAGTTTTGTTTTTTATTTAATTGAATTCATAATTAATTTAAGTTCCACTTTATAACTCTTCTTGATAAGCAAAAATTTGTTCGTTATGTCAACAAAGTTTTCAGTACTTATCTATTGAAATTCAATTCTCACTTTTCACACTTTGGAGCAACAAAATAGTTTATTGGTATGTCGAAATAATTTAAAACTTTACATATTTTCTTCATCGAAATAAACCATTTTGTTTTTTATTTAATTGAATCGATTGCTTAAAATTTCACTTTGGAAATTATTCTTTTGCCTTTTTCCTGGTCAAGCTAAAGTATTTTCTTTATATCAACCAATTTTCAATAAAAATGCATAATCTTTCCACTTTTAGCATAGTAAAAGCATTAAACAAAATATAGTTCGGTTCCTTCCAATTTCTTCCTTTAATAGTAGTTCACTAAGTCTTTTCTTAATATTGGAACACTGAAACTTACTAACAGTTAATCTTCATTATGCATATTTATTTAAATCAGCGCTGCAAAACTTTGACTTTTCGCCAAGATTTACATTAATTTTGTGCTTTCGTTTATTGCGAAGAAAAAGTTATTATGACCTAGTTGCAAGTTTCTGAGGAAGTGCCGAAAGCGCAAGTTGAACTCGAATATTAATGAATAAGCAAAACTCTTAAAGAACTTGAACCAATTAGTTTGCACAATGCCCAGTGATTGTCTTAATGTAAATGCTAAGCGGCATTTAAGTGTCTTTAAGCAAGAACTAACTGCCACACGTGGCGTATGAGCAATCAGCACATAAATTACGTGCCGAAAACATTGTAAGGTTTTTCGGGTCGGGCGTCGCGGAATTCCGGTGCATTGTGTGTGCGCCATAAAGTCTAGACAATCCAATCATAAATAATTTCTGCATAAAGACGTAATAATTTCAACTCTTCCCTCTTCTTCAGTCGTTTCCTGTCCCATCTCCTTCTCTCTCTCTCTGCCATTTTGGCATCTAAGTTGGTGCTGACCAAATATTTTGTTATTAAATGAAATTGCAATGTTTGCCGCTGACCAGCGGCACCACAAATAAGTACGAGTTCATTGCAACTCCCTTCTGGTTCTGGGCCACATTCAGTTGAGCTCAAACCCTCATTATGAGTGCAGTCATGGCCCTTGGCCTGAGTTTGCTTTTTGGTCCTACGGAGTCTTGCCTCGCCTTGCTCTGTGCTCCTGTTTGTCTGGGAATTTTCGTGTTTGGGGGCTTTCACAGTTGGTCAATTCAGAGCGTGTTCAAAGAGGGAGGCAGAGAGAGAGAAAGAGATTTTCCACTTTTTGCGTGTTTTTAAACGTTTTTATGAATTTGCATGCGGTTGCTCTGGATGTTGTTTTTGTTTGTTGTCGGTTTGCGGTTGCCACTTGTTGGTTAAACTAGCTGCTCTAGCGGAAACTATATATGCATATATTTGTTGTCATACACTTTTTCAAATGTTGCGTGCATCTACTCTATTATTTCATCTGATCATTTGACTTGTCTGATTTTAAGTGCTCGTTTTGATAAGCTAGAAGAGAAGCTATATTGGTTTTAATTTGACTAAGATTCGGTTGAATAGTATAAAGTAGTTAATTGACTGATTATATGTAATAATTGTTATTAGATAGTAACAAGCAATACTTGTCTTTATTTGAATAACTGTTGGTTGAGTATTTTAAAGGATTTTATTGCCTGATTATATTTTAGATTTATAATACGATAGCAACAATGAATAATTTAAGAGTCTAAACTATTTTATTTTTTGTATTAAATTTGCATATTTATTTATTATTTGTTTATTTTCAGCTGCGAAATAGGATTGCTAAAAAAACTTGAAACTACTTTTGCATATGTAGTAAGCATTCTTAATACTTAAATTAAATTTTTAGTCTATATTACTTCTCAACAAGATTTTTAAAGAAACCACTCTAAATGCAAGTTCACTCATCTCTCTAATATGTCGAAACTTTTAATGAAATTGAAACTATTTTTGTAGAATTTTCCGTGAAGAAGATACAAAGCCATCTTAAGAAGAACCTTCTTCGGAAGCGGAAAAAAAATTAGAATCCATTTAAAATTATTAAGAAAGTAAAATTTATATATCATATTTCTGGTGTATTTGATACATTACAAACCAAATTTATCTCAAGTGTAGAGTATACAAAAAAGAGTAAACAATGCTTATTATGAGAAGGGAAGTTGGGGGCAGCAGGAGTAGAAGAAGAGTCCACTTGTTTGGTTGCCATTTAATGAAATTTTCAACATTTTTGTGTTCTAATAATGAAATGCTTATGGCATGTTTGTTGTTGTTCAACAGGCTTGGCCAAGGGAAGATGTTTGCTTGCTCTGCACTGCTGATTGTTGTGTTGATTGTTGGGGGCTGCCATAGAAACGACACAACTTGTTTAAAGCTGTCGGAAGAAGAAGAAGAAGAAGGCTGCAAACAAGCAAAAAAAAAAGGAAGAAGTCAGTTGAAGCCAGTTTGCACTAAAAAAGTGCGGGGCCAACGTTGCGTATGATTGTCAAGTTGTAGCGTAACTTTTATGTAGCCTTTTTGTGTGTGTGTGTGCAACGAGTTAAGCAGCTTGCAACTTTTTGCAAGCATTTGATGTAAAACTAAGCGAGAAAATTGCAGTGCCTAGGTGTAAACATTTGCAGCAGAGCTCCCAACACGAGTTGAAGCCCCCCCCTAGAGAGTGGGTTGCTAACTCGTTAAAAGTTGCGCACAGCCAAACTATATACAACGTCTGAAAGGGGCGGGGCGAGAGGGACACGCCTCCATCAATCCAAAGTGTTGCTAAAAGTTTGCCATAAATAATGCGCGTCTCAATATTAACAAGCGACGGCGTCGAAAACTTTTAGCGCACTTCAATAAACGAAGTGGCATTACAACCCCTCTTCAGTCCACCACCCTGATGCCTCTCCTCTCTCTCTTCCCCTTTCCCCCTCCCTTTCAGTCTGCTGCTTGTTACTTTCAAGTTTGTCAACAGTTTATTGATGTTGGCTTCTTAGCATTTTATAACCGAAAAAATATTTGCGGCAATGCCAAATGCCAAAATAATTTCAACTCTCGCCCTGCAGTTGTTGTTGTTATTCTTCCTCTTGCTGTTGCTTTGTGGTTGTTCAATTCGATGTTTGTTTGCCAACTGAGACGCCACAGGCAGTCGACAGTCGGCAGTCAGGCTTTCATATCCGCTGTAGGACTTCCGGACACCAGGGAAATTGATTCTGTACTCGAGTTGAACTGTGGCACTCACTCCTCAAATTGCTCACTTGTCGTATACGCAATGTTAATTAAGTGCTAGTTTAAAGCGTGCAAGTTGAGAGCAAGCTGAAAATTAGCTTGGCAAATGAAATATGTATAGCGGTGTCATATGTAGAAAGCTGAGCCTGCTCATTAAATTTCTATGACCAGGCTCAAGGACGAGCTCTAGTAACCCAGAATGCACGACTCTCAGAGGGGAGATTTCTCTTAATATATGTGTGTGTGTGTGTGTGCCGAGCAGTTCATTAACTGGCGTGTTAACTCTCGGCAAACACACATGAGGCAACACTTGATGAAAGCGCCAAGAAATGTGTCATAATGAACTGCGAAAATATGCAGAGACTTTCGCTCGTTAATGAGGCAACTGATATCACATATCCACATCCTCTTCCCTTGGCTCTTAAAGTGCTGCTTTAAAGTGTTCAGCAGCAAGCTCTTCTTAGACCTCAAGAGATATAATTTTGTGTTCGACTTATTTGTAGTTGTTGGTGCGTTGTTCTCTTGTTGCCGTTGTCATGTTGTTGCCCCCAAATCGAAGCTATAAAAGTAATTAAGATAACGACTTTTGTGCTGGCTTTTCAGCTTTTTCAGCACAACGTTTCTTTTCTTTTTCCTGCTCCACTGTTTGTTTGGCATCTGCTGCTCCTGCTGTTGGCTGCCGATATGTATCGTGTATTTACTTTATAGCCAGAGTTTTACAATATTTTCTTGCTCATCCCCCGCCTCCACACATACACACACACATACACAATCGGCGTTTGTTGTTGTCGGCTTCCTGTTGTTTTCTGTGTGCAATTTTCTTGAAATTTCATTTCTTAACTTTTGCCGACGGCTTTTCACAGCCGCTGTGCCGTGTATTTGAGACTGTAAATCATATGAGAGAGAAAGAGCGGCCAAGCAACTGGACAGGGATTTGGATCAGACTTTGCCACATGTGTCAGTTTGTTTGCTAGTTCTTGTTCTTCGTTTTTCTTGCCTTCCGGCGACGCTATTGTTGCTGCTGTTCCTTCCTTTCCTTTCCTAACGTTTTTCTAATTGCTTGTCTGGCTCTGAGGTTTTCGACCATTCATGTGTGTATGGAGTGGGATTGTATATCGATTAATTAACGACATTAAAAGCTAAAAGTTTTAAAAGCAACCCCATCATCATATGCTATACCGCTGGCTGTGATTTATTGATACGGGAAACGGAAAATTAATATGCAGCTGACGAAATGTGAAAGGAAGTTGGAACGATATAAATTGAATTTCGAGTAGCGAACGGAAATCGCTAAATGAATATGTGAGCCTTAACAAATATGCATTTTTAATTTGCAATAATTGTGAAAGGAGGATAAACTTTAATGAACAAAAAATTTAATAATTATAAAATAAAATAAATTATATAAGAACGGAGTAGCCAAGATTTTAAATGAAACTAAATTGTAAAAGTAAATATATTATATCAGAATGAAATTTTTAATAATTAAATGAAATAAAAACATTTAATTGCATGAAATATTTTTACTAAGGAATATCAGAATGGTATGCTTAATAATTAAATGAAATCATAATATGGATTTTTATGGCTTCTGAGAGTTTCAATTAAAATTTTAGTTGGTTGTCACTTTTCTGTTTTTAAAGTAGAGTTCAAAATATTGCTAATGGAGCATATATTTGATTTGTACTATATTAGTTGCTTTTTACTTGTCGCATTTGTAATTCAGTTCTCTTCCCTATTCAAATCAGTTTGTTTTGGGACCGAGGGCAATCAAATCCTTTTCTAATACTCGGATTAAATTACTTTTCGTAATTATAAATACCATTTAAATGTTCGTACATAATGTTTGACTGTTGATTTTCCGTTTCTCTTTCTGACTGATTAGATCTATAAGTTTAAAACTATATCAATAGAGTTGCACTTACTTTTGTGTTTAAATGTGTATGCTACACCTCGATCCTAAATCTGATACTTTATCTTTTAGATCTGCACTTTCAGCTAATACCACTTTTAATAGCTTTCTGTTTGCAGCTTAGTTTAACTGACTTTCCTTTATCAATTCAACCTTACTTCGCCTTTAGCTCTTTAGCGTTGGTGCGTTTCTTTCCGCTCTGGTGACCCACTTGGTGGCTTAGCGATAGCACAGAAAAAAGTAAAGGATATAGCTGCATTTAATATGCAGCGCTGGCTAAATGCCAACTGATTCCGACTGTGTTTTTTCTACAGATTGCACAATGCAACAGACTTCCCACCCTCACCATTTATTTTATATAGTATTATATATAGATAGATAGCTGCAGAGCTCTCACAACTCTTTGCTGCAAACAATTGAGTGCACTTTGCGCTGCTTGTTGCATACTTTCAGGCGCTGTCTAGGAGAAGGGCATCAAAATGTTCCCTTCGCTTTGCACTATGGGGAATTGGATCCGTTTTGTAGGTTTAATTCATTTTTCAAAAGTGTGCAATGGTACAATATTTTGATGTAAATATATTAAGAATAGATTAAAGTGTTATGTTGCATAACACAAATGTTAATGTAACAGTCTGCCCTTAATATATTTTATGTTAAAGTCTACTGTTGCGGGTGAACAGCACATGTTGTTAATATTAGAGGGTATTTTCAATTGAATATATTTAATAATAATTCAATTGAATATATAAAATAAGGTAGGAAATTGAAATTTCAACTGGATGCTTCTCCCTCATATTTTTACTGTCCTTTAATACTAATATCTTTTTTATATATTTCTTTAAATTTACATTTTCTGTCCACGTTTAGTTTTTGGAAAGATGTTATAGAGTATTTAATTTTAATTTCTAATTTCATTAGTCACTTTTTGTGCCTTTTTAAGAAATTTATTTTTGTTGGAAACAAGCTTTCTATTAACAGTGCAGCTTTATATGAAGTGTGCCGTATACAAATTTGCTAAATCATTATAACTTTTGAATCTTTTAAGATAATTGATTGATTTAAATAGCATATGATAGATAAATGCGCAAATAATGAAATATGTGTTTGACCGATGTGGCACACCCACAAATCTTATATTTTTAAACGTCATTTTTAGCAATTTTAAATGTTGTAAGTCTTCTTTTTTATATTTTAAAACTATGAACTTAATTTTATAAAAATATCAGCCAAATATAACATTTTTAAAACTATAAATAAATAGTGGAGTAGAATCTTGATATGAGTATATATTATATTATATATTATATATTATATATTATAAACCTATAATGCCACTAAAACTGTTCAATTTCACCATAGTATTGTATGAGGGAGTGTTCCCTTTACTTAGCTGCTGCTGCTGTCCAGCAAAGTGGAGTAACAAGCATAAGTCTGTTAGTGAGTCAGACTCGGCAGTCAGTTCGTGGTTATCCATCCAGTGTGTGTATGTGCGTGTGTTGTGCTGATCAGCTTAATAAGTTGGCAGCTGCTGCCACACTGCTGACACAATTTCTTGGCCTCCGCTTTTCTCCTCCACATCAGAGAGTTGTGCACTTTCTTTTGTGCAGAGTCTTACATCATACTTGCGCTGCATTGGTGTGCAAAAGTGCTCGTCGCTTGACGCCTCGTTGGACACTCGAGTGGCACATAATTTCCGGGGCGCAGAGAGAACTTTGTGGTAGCATCCGGTTGCCCTTCGTTATTTTTTCCTTATTGCATTACCCGCTGACCACTTTGCGTTGTGCCACTCATTGATTGAATTTCGTTCGCTGGCTGCTGTTGCAACTTTATATATTCTTTTTTTTTGTTGTTGTATTGCATGTTTTCCATCATCATCATCATTGAGCTTGGCAGCTTTAAGCGGCTTAAATACCAAACGCATTCGCGGCTTATGCGTCTAATTATGCACACGCAGATAATCGAGAGGATGTGCCAATCTCTGTGTGTGTGAGTGTATGAGTGTGTGCGTGCTAATTAAAAGGCACAACATTTATGCAATTTCCAGGCTGCAACTCGGCCACACACATAGCGCACACAAAGCTCAATGGCGGGCGCCATGGCAACCAGTTGTGCCCACAAAGCGTTTGCTCCACAGCAGGATCCTCTGCACAGGACATGCACCTGCCTCTCCCTCTCTCTTTCTCTCCAACTCCATCTCCTTCTCTCTTGGGCAAATAAATCGCATATAAACAGCAGATAATCCCGTCAACAGCATTGCAAACGTCATTCATTGCTTTGGTCCTTGTTGCAGTTGCAGCTCCTTCTGCCCCGCCCCCTTCGCCTTCAGTCTGTTGCCTGCTTTGTAAAGTTGGCTACAGGTGAATGCCTCGTCCATCCATGTGTGTGTTTGTGCCAGAGTGTGTTTTGGCCATCGTCGTCGCATCTCAATAGTCACGTTTATTGATTTTACTGCACATGACTGAGCCTCTGACTGCACAGCACAGAAAGGGGGCGTGGCAAGGAGTTGGTGAGTATGTATATGTGTGTTCTGTTGTAGGCTCCTTTTTCCGAGTGCATTCAATTAGAAAAACTGTTTTTCTAATTAGTCAAAAAGCCAAAACTCGTTTCGCATCGATTCGCAACTCTCTGCTGGCGACAGCAGTTCACGTTGTGGTCCTTTTCCAAACCAATTTAAGTGGTTTCCCCTGATTTGTCGAATGCATTAAAGTTTGCTTGTTCATATTTGCTGAAATGCAGGTGATGCAAGGATATTTGATTTTGCATTTTAAAGCTTTAAATTGGGAATAGAATTTAAGGTTTCTCATATAGTTAATTAGTAGCACACAACAGAATGACACATTATATAAAAGTTACTGAAAAAATAACACAATTTATAACTAACTTAAAGAAATCGGAAATTGTTTTTGATTTATTCACTTTTATCAAAAATTAGCAAGGCAAGTGCAGCAAACTATTTTAATAGGTTAAGATATTTGATTGTGAATTTTAAAGCTTTAAATTGAATATGGATAATTAACATAGAATATTAATTCATAAGTTTAGTCAACCAAAGAGTGCAAGTTTAATGAAGAACGTTTGTTTTACTTTTACTCCTCCATTGATATTTTGTATTTTGATTTAATGAAACTTTCATTGCTCTTTTGGTATGACTATTTCAATCAAATTTGATACCTTAAATCTGAGTTATTCAAATCTATGTCATGCATTATATGTACATTGGAAAATGTCAAAAATATTTCAGCAAAATATACCAACAATCTCAACGAGTTTACAAATTATTTTTGATTTCTTTACTTTTATTAAAATTTAGCAAAACAATTGTAGCAATGTAATATAAGGAAGCTAAGTTATTTCATTTTGTGTTGTAACGCTTTAAATTTGGTAATTAGTAAATCAGCAATCAAAAGAATTTAAGTACATTAAAAATTGTGATCCTTATGAAGTGAAACTTTACTTACTTTCTTTAACTTTTTTGGTATGATATTTTTACAAAAGGAACAAATTCTGGATAAATTTCCAATTTAATGAGTTTAAGATTATTATATTTATTCACTTTTATTAAACATTATCAGAGCAAGGGCAGCAAAGTATTTTAAGAGGCTTTATGAAAAGTATTTAACACGTCTAGTACATATTATGCATTACCTTGATTAATTTTGAAAGCCTATTTTTGTTAAGCTGCTATAATTAATGATTTTTGCAAATGATTAAAATGTTAATAGCACTCTCTCATACAAACACACACACACAGACAAACAAACTCGTGCACTTAAGTGATTATCTTGTCTATAGCTTTGATATGAGCTCTTAATTATGGCATTGAGCAAAATGTGGCTTCGCAAATTGAGACTCGGCAAACGCATTGCAATTGAATCTGCATAATTTTCATAATTAGTGCGCAATAAACAAATGAAAACGTAAATGAAAATGAGAGCGAATATTGCATTTGTGTCCTTGCTGTGTCCTCGCATCCTTTGCATCCTTTTGAGTGTGTCGACCATTTTGTGTCAGCGTTGAAAAGCTAAACAAACAGAAGTTAAGTGAAAGGCAACTCCTGTGTGGATGAATATGAAAATGAAATAAGCATTGCACAACTGAAAGCGCTTCATTAGTGAGAAAGAATTTTGTGAAATGTTTTTCCACTCGTTTTTATTATGCTCTGTTTTATCACAGTACTCGAACAGGGTTGACCAAAAATATTTAATTAAATCTGTGTGTCCATTGTGGATAGTGAGCGTATGTATTGCGGCCAATGTTTTGAATTGATGTATTGACAAGTAAAAGAGGAAGAGAGAGAGCAAAATTGGAATTTGAGAGGGCAGAGAATTTGAAATCTGGTATAAAGAGTCCTCTAAAAGTCCTCTATGGCCGTTGAGGGGATAAGACTGTCATTTAAATCAATAAATTGTAGCTCATGTTTCCAAGTTTTGCCATCGTGATCCTCCTTTTACAGACTAAGTGTCGGCAAGTATGAAGATCTAAAGAGCAAAAATTGAGGTATAGAATTTAAATAGAATTTATGGAGGATATAGACTTACATGTCAGCGGGATAGTGAGCAGAATTGGAATTTGGATAGAAAGGTTATCTCTAAATGGAACAGGACTTTATCTCTGGCATCCAGTCCTTTTAGTTCACATCCCCGAAAATTAACGAATATATAAAAGAAACCTTATAAAGCGATCAATCAAAAGCCAGCTAGCTTATACTCCCAAGTCATACAGAGCTGAAATGCAAAAATTAGTGTATAAAATGTATATAAAAGATATAGACTTACAAAGCGACCAATCAGGCTTATTATCAACAATATTACTTCCATAATTTTATTACATTATAAAGAGGCGAGTGCAAAGAGTATGCACAACAAAATGAAAAAGTGGCCAACTGAAGAGACTCACGCGAAGTGATGAACAAGAAATTTTGGCTAAAGCATTGCGAAAATATGATTTTAATTTATACATTTTAAATTTCTTCTGTCAAATAATTCATACTCTAAATTTATAGCTTACTGCGATTGAAAAATGAATAAAAATAAATAGTAATAATTTTTGTATGTTTATTTTCTGAATTGATTTGTTAGTTTCGCATTTTAATTGAGTATTGCATTTCCATTGTTTGTGTTTGTAATATTTATTGCTCTGCATTGGATTCGATTCGATATTGTATTTGGTCAATAGCGTTGTAATGCATTGTTATAATTAATACATTTTTGCCATTATCATCGAACCGTCATGCCCCGGAGTCATTGCTTTTCAGCATCGACATCTCTTTATTAATAATGTTGCACAATTAATAGTGTCAGCGATTTCATTTATTTGCAATTTCATTACAATCGTTTCGTTTCGTTTTTTTTTTTGTTTTAATGTTCAGTTCGTTATTTTAACGAGTTTTTAACATTTATAGGCAGTTGGTGGGAATGATTATTTGCGTTTTATATTGATTTATTTAGTAGCCTTCTGATTGTCTGTAAATTACATTGTTTTCCCCATTGTTGCACCGTTTGCTGATGCTTTTATAATTAAGTATGTTGCAAAATGGCCCGACAACATAAATAATGGCGTTGATCACAGCCACACTTGCAGTTTTCGAACTTGTTAACGGAGAATAATTGTCTGCATGCAAGTCTCTTGTCGCCAGTCTGTGATTTAGTCATAAATTGTTGCATACTTTCAGGCTGCACATATTTTCTTTAAAGCTGTTGCAGTTCGTTTTCATAGCATACTTTTGAGCGTACTGTTTAAATACGCATTATTAGGCGAGCACTCAAAAGTATGCAACACAAATGAAATGTTGCTTAGAGCAATTCATTTAAAATTGAATTATGTCACTTTAAAATAATTTTATATTAAATATGCATTTCTAAGCAAATGAGTTTTTGGAAATGCATGTAATACGAGCTGTAGTAGAATGTAACACCACGCATGAAATTCTATATTACTTTGTTGTTTCACACAAGTTCAAGTGCTTTGCTTAAATGTTGCTGACATTGTTAGCAACATGTTGCTGGGCACATTGTCTGAAGTGCGCCCGTGAACCGCACTTGAAAAATTAATGAGAGCCACTTGAAGCGCTAATCACATGTAAGTGAAGCACAGTCAGCCAGGTTAACCCTCCAGGATGCTGCTCGGCCACACACACAATTCACTCCAGGGACTGGGAATTTACGCAGCAAAAGGAAGCGTCGAGTTCGCATTGCAGTGGAGGCGGAACGAGGGGCAGAGACTGTGTTTAATGCAGGGGCGTGGTTGGAGTAACACTCGGGGGTTGCAGCATTGCATTGTTCAATTTCTTTTCTTTCGTATTTCTTTAATTTTTATTTCATAACTCACAAAATGATTATTTCGTTTATACAATAGAAAACTTAAGCGTAAATACAATAAACAAATTACATATAGGTTGGTTCTGTTTACAATATGTGTAGTGCTTATGAGCTAGGGACCTAAAGAAATGTCCTTTCGTATCGTATCGTTCGTAAACTATATCACAAGGCATGCGCTGAAAGAATTCTAACTTAGAATAAAATACAATACAATATACATATATTTTTTTCACCTATCGTTCCCTTTGCAGTTCGATAAACCCGCCCACACTTCAATCAATCAATCCCCCCATTGTCTGGCCCTATGCCTCAAAGTTTTTGGCCTGCAGACTCTTCAAAATGCCCAACAATTGCAGCGATTCAAGTGGCTCAAAATCATCCGCATAACGCACTGCGGATGATTTGACCAAATCCCGTTCCCTGGGCATATCCAGTGTCAACGGCAACTGCTCGGCCATCACCGAATGATGCGTGATGAGCGCCTTTAATGTGCTGAACTGCTTCTTGGCACCCTTCAGGCTGTACATCTCACTCCTCCGATTGCACTGCACCGCATAGCACTTCACCTTGTGCTCCAGTCGCAGACACAACTCAAAGTTGCGCGGCGTGCTGCGACGCAACAGAAAGCTGCCCGGCGTGGCTTGTTGCAGATGCTCTTGTGCCGCTTTCGCTGTGATCCGCGGCTGATACCACGCACAGTGCAACAACTCGGGCTCCTCGCCTGCGTCCTCCTCGTCATCGGTGTTGTGATTGTAGCGGGGTGTTTGTCGTTTTTTGGGTGTACCGCGGCGTTTGCCACTTCCGTTGCTGTTGCTGCTTTCGTTGAGCAGCTGACAGCAATCGGAGATGCCCGCATCATCGGATTCGGGCTGATCTGCTGTTGGCTCCTCGCTGCCACTGGAATCACTCGGTTGACTGCTCTGCCAGCAGTTCAACGATAACAGCGATTTTTGTGGCGATTTATTGTTGCTGCTGCGCTTGGGTGTCGCCTCCGCTGAGCTGCAACTGCAGTTGACCAGCAGCTCATCGCCATCCAACTCATCTTCCTCCGCGTCTGCTTGGTACGAGGAGTCGAGTAGGTCCTGCTAAACGATTAAAGAAATCGAATTTAATAAACAGTTCAAGCATTCGATTGTCTTTTGTTAACTCACCTCATCGTAGTCGCTGGTTGGTTCATCTTCGCACTTCAACTGCGAGGGTTGTGCGAACAGTTTGCGCTGCAGAAAGTTCTTCATGCTGTCGTAGACTTTGTGTGTGCGACTCTGCGTATTCACTGCTGGCTCATCAGCTGTTGTTGCAGCTGTTGCTGTGGTCGGTTGCAACTTCAGCTTGTTGCTCCATTCCTGACACTTATTGAAGGCCAGGTCAAGGTTCTTGCCGGCATTTGTCATTGTATTCGTCGAGCAATAGATGTCCGCATAGTCGGGACAATTGATCGCATTGCGTAGCTGCAAAAAGTCATGAAAAAAAGACTGTGATTAGTTTTGGTCAAGTCAATATTTGCCGCAAGAAATTGTGAAAGAATAAAAGTCGAAACTACCTGAACTGAAAACTGTAAACAAAACTCTCACAACAAAGCGTCGTATTTCACTCGGACAAAAAAAGGATACCGAGTCCGTGTTCTCTTTTTTGTTGTTGCCCCGATAACACACATACACATTATGAGCATTTTATTTCACAGTCCTTTCGCTGTGTCTCTGTCTCCGTACATTTTCTGCTCTTTCTCTATTGTCAGCTTATCTGGTCGAGTTGCTAATGCCTTTGGGTCACCTTTTGCCGTCGAGAGAGAGAGAGAGCGATAGAGAGAGAAAGATATGCTTGTAATGCGCTTGTTACAGCTCTTCATTGTTCTGTAATTTTCCTGTTGTTTGCTTTTCATTTGCCCCATAAAATATGCATATGCTGCAAAGGGAACGAACATTTTTGTTTCTCTCCGTAGTTGCTGCTTTTTCATGTCATATGGTCATTACCAAGCTTACAATGCTCTCACAGCTTTAATTTGCTGGATATTTGCTAGCTGATCAGTTCTTGTGCTCAACACCCTCCTTGACACACCCCTTTTTGGCACACACTTGGAAATCCAATCACCTATGCTAGCAAAGTATTCAATAAAATTCACTCGAAAAAGTGCGTTCGAGTGTGCAATGCACTCGAATTTGAACTCGAGTGTGTGGAAGCTCAATACAATGACACTTCAGCACGCACATACGCACAATAAAATGGCAAAATAATGAGCATTCAATGCCAGGACAATGACAGTCCTGCCAGGTAGCAAACAAAAAAAAAATGTATAAGAGGAGAACTAGAGTGGAGGCTAAGCGTTAAGCCAAATTGAATTTGATTGAATTGAGCATTGAATAGATTGCCAAGTCGAGCCAGCAACATAATCGTCAACTAAGCACTTGTGTATGCTCATAATCATGTTGTGTCTTGAGTGTGTTCCCCACTCTCCACTTCTCTACTCTCTCATTGAATTGTGTGTGTGTTGCTGGCAGTATTCCCAATTTTATTGGAAAGGAAGTGCAACGGCTGCACTTCCGTCCTGGGTGCATCAATTTGCATGAAAAATTGAATTGAATTTCGGAAAAAGTGTTGGACAGGCAACTTGGCCATTAATTCCAAACAAGCCAACAAGCCGTGGCCAAACTCTTTTGATGTGTTGACCACGCACACATAAATAAATCCGTTGAAAGCTGTAAGCGGCGTGTAAGAAGCGTTAAAGTTTACCTTTTATCGGCTTAAATCAAACACAATGAACGACAAAAAAAAAAACAAGCCGTTTAATAGCCAAGGCAAGTGAAAAGAAAATGCCCAAAGACGCAACTCGTACATGATTTTTAATTTATGCAAGACAACAACAACAAAAACAGCAATGGAAATGATTATAGAGCAGACGATGAAGGCGAAGCAGAATGCATACAGTGGCAGCCAAAAGGTGTTGGACCCTCAACTCGGTCCCTCATAATGGATCGAGGGCATCGCTTTAACAATTCTCTGATCCTGTGCTGCAGAAAGGTAACTCTAATTGATGATGAAGCATGGCCACGTTGGTTGCCTTTTGTTTGGGCAGCGAGGTGTTAGCATATATTTTCGTAATCAAATGGATCCAGGTATAAAAGCAGGCTAAGAATACCAGCTGACAACAACAATGTACGCTGCCCGGGGGCATCTTTTCGAAAAACAGTTGTTAGTTTTCCATTTATTGTGCATTTAGATAGAGAGTCCCAAAAATAAGAAGAGAATTGCCCAAGAAAAGAAATTAGTTGAAGTGGACACGGCATGAGTTTGCGCCTTTTCTCGTCTTGTCTTGATGCATTTTATTGAAATGTTTCGAATTACGAGCATTCGAAATGTTGCCTTTTGTTAAGGTTCTTTCTTGTTTATGATAAACCCGAGAGATGAAAAATATTGAAACCTTTCGGTTGAGAAAACACTTGAACCACACGCCCGGCATATGCACAAATTTCATGGTGGAAAATCAAACAGCTGCTGAAGTGGTTCAATACAAAACCACCCTGAAAATGCAGCTCACGCAATACCAATCAGTGGAGCAACCGCAAAAACCGCCAACCAACTAACAATATGAACCATAAAAGTATCTATCAATAATGTAAAGTTTGCGCTTTGTAGAACAGTCTCAACATGCAACTCTACTTTCATCTTTGCGGCTGCTGCTTTGCATATCTAACTGCATATGCAATCGGTTATTAAAGATAATTAGCTCTTTTTTTATTTATGGCAGTAGAGCAGCATTGTAAAGTGAATTAAATTAAGCTTGAAGCATAATTAGAGCAATTTGTAGCTGTTAAACAGTTTTAGATATAACAAGTAAGAAATGGAGACTGTGGGATACCCATTACTTTCATCATGAAAATATACCTAGTAAATATCCCAAGAAAATACTAAAGTATACCAAAAGATATATTTGGTTACTACATTTACTACTACATTCAAAATATGTCATAGAATACCAATTTGTTTACTATTACTATATCGATATACCGCTACATCTACAAGAATCATAAAGACTGTAGTTAGGTCTTAGCTTTAAATCATTTTTTAGATCTGTTTATTCTATTTATGTCGTTTTTTCTGTAAGCTAAATATATCAATGTATACGCTATTCGCTAATACTGCCATCCTGCAATATTTCCCCAATAAAAAAATGAATCTTTAAGTAACAATTTCTATTTGTAACTAAGTCAACGTAAAAAAAAAAAAATAAGTTAAGGTTTAGCAAACTGAATTGAATTGTTGATGAATTTATATATTCTATTTGTGGCCGTTATTTGCTGTTAGTTTTAATATGTCAGGCTAACAACGATTAGCTAATACCTCCATCGAAATGTATCTATGAGTAACAAGCTCTATTTGTAGCTATATCTGTATCTATAGCGGCGGCATGTCAGCAATGCTCGGATACAGCTGTAAATTAGTTAGATGCAACAGAACTTGGCCATTTGAATATTTGAAAGACACTTTTTTGTTGTAGGCTGCCAGCTAATTTGACAGTTTTATGCCACACCAAAAAGTTCAACATAATCCACTCACACACACACTTCTATACAAACGTGTCGGAGGGCTTTCAAAATGTCAGATAGTGTGGTTTGGTTTGGGAAGTAGATAGATATAGATGGAACTGTGACTAGTTTATGACATTTTGTGGAACACGCGTCTATCTGCCCCTGCGGCGCATTTCAAAATTTATGAACTCGCTTTTATTTTTTTTTTTTTCGGTTCCTCTTCTACTACTTAAATATGTGTATTTGTGGGGGGAAAAACTTTTGGAAATATTCTGGGCTATATCGTAAAATGATTTTTGTTAACATTTTTTTCCACTAATTTCATTTTATGCCGAGGTAAAAATGTAAAATGTTTATAGTTTATAGTTTCTGGCTGGTTGGCTTTTGATATGCTACAGTTTTTTTTTTTTTTTGGGACCTACAATTAGCGTCGCATTCGCTGGAAAATCCTTTGTTTAGACATCTGTGGCATGTGGCATGTGGCATTGTGCAGTCGCTTTTATTGTCGGCGTCGGTGTTGCTTTTTTTTTAACGCGCGTTCAACACATTTTTTGGTTTTTTATAGGTGTAAAAAATGGGGTCATATCAAACGCATTTCAAATTGAGCTGTTGGTTGCCTCCATCGTATTTTTTTATGGGAACAACAACATTTTGATGAGTTTATTAAATGCAAATTAAAATTGTTGAAATTTCATTTAATTGTATTTTATGGGCATTTCTCATGTGGGCAGATGCCTGGGAAAATTGAGCGAGAGAGATGAGTCGTGGATTCTTTTTCAAGTGGCAGATGAAGATATGCAGATATGCTGAGGAAAGTGCAACGAACTTGGGCATTGTTTTATGGAAATGAAATAAAAATAATAAACTTGATACTAATAAGGTGAAATGAATTTCCATTTTGATGATGATGATGGATATTTGTTGAACCGCCACTCGACACTCTCAACTTCTGGTCAACTTTATCTGCAGCTCGTGTCTAGCCACAACATTTCCAGTTGTTTTTTGTTTTTCGTCTAGCCAGCGTCTGTGTAATGCACACAAATCCTTGTGCTGAAGCCATATGAAACTCAAACAGCTCAACGACGAGCTGCTGATAACGATGATGTTGCCAGTTGTTGTCGCTTCACATTTGTTGTTGGTCAGTGGAAAAGTGTAGCAAAAAAAAACCCGAGCTAAACTATTTGTTGCCCTGGCGGGTGTTTTGATGATTAGGTGAAGGGGAGATTGACGTTGTTGGATTGCCGTTGAAAGCTTTTCTTTTTTGTGCTCTCTTTTTTTTTTGCTTTTGCATATTTGCATTACATTTTCCTGGCGTGGCATGTGGCAACAACAAAACACAAGCGAAAATTTATATTGAGTCGAGCGTAAAAATAACAATGCAGACGGGCAGACGGCATGAAAATAAGTGAAATTGTTGTTTACTAAAAACGATGGGGCAGTCCAATTGAGCAGGGTAGGAGTGTAGAGGGGGCATGCGGCATGTGGCAAGCAGCGTAGTGCGGTACAATATGGAGCATAAATTACAACAATGCATGCAATGCGCCGCCGACGACGACGGAGACGGAGACGACGAAGCCGTCGCCAGGCATTTAATTATGCTCATCAATTTGCAGGCAGTCGCCAGAGCCAAAGTAAAAGCTATAGTTGCCGTTGTTGCAAGTAGTTGGCATTGCAGTTGCAGTTGCATTTGGCCATAAATCTTAACGAGGCACTCCAGAGTGTGTTTCGCCTGCTTTTATGGAAATGTTCAAATTAAATGCACTTAAAAGCGCTGCAATTAATTGCCTACTTAGAAAATCCGAAATCAAACCCCAAAAACAGATCACACGAGACAAGCATAATATTATTTATAAACATACACACGAACACACTCATAACATATGTATACACATCTATCTATTTATCTGCTTTGGCCACTTTTGGATGTACTTGCATTAATCATTGCCCTTGAGAGGCAGCCAAGCAGAGGCAACTGCTGCCTATGCTGCTGGCATTAAAATACCTTGGAATTTAAATGCTCAGCTCATTGCTGCTAATCGTTGCACGTTCTCTGGCAGTTGATTTAAATTTAGACAGCGTCTCATATTGAAATTATGAGCCAAAGATATATAGTTGATGAAACTGAGTGCGGTTGTGCGTGCTCTGCACATGCCACTTAGGAGGGGTGTCGAAGCGACTCCAGACTCCATTAGACTCCACAGTGAATTGCATTGCATTGCGGCAACAATCGCCGCCTTTGTTGGCATACCCAGCAAACAAAAGGGTGGAAGGGTATGCTGATGTTGAGTTGGCCGGAAATAAGGTATTTAGTTGTAGAGAGAAGAATACCTAAATCTGATAGATTTTTTCTACTAAACTACAAAAATCTTAAGTAATTTCATTATCATAATTTTGAATTTACTTTGATTACATTAAATTCGTATATTATTTGCACTTTTCTTATTGTGCATTATTTATATTGAACATTACATTTTATCACTCTAAACTAATTTAACACATTGCCTTTGATTTCACTAAATTGAAATAAGAGTTTTAAATTTCAATAATATGAAATATTGTTATTGAAACTCTAAAGTAGTTTAACCAAAAAAATTAAAGTTTAATAGTGCTTTTTATATTACTTTATATTATATTATATATTTTATATTACTTTCATATAACTAAATTTGAATTCTAAAATATTATGGAACCTGTTAAATTTTTAAATTATTTTCAATGATTTTTGATTTTGCATTTAAATTTGCTTTGATCTCATTAAACTGAAATATGAATTTCCAAAGTATTTCATAGTTTATCAAACTCCTCTATAATTTTCTTACTTGTTTCCTCTGTCAATTTCTGCGTCTGTTCTGTTGTTTGGCTGCTTGCATTTCGCTAACAAATTAAATTTCCCTTCAGTTGAAAGAAAAGCAGCAAAAAGTGTTTATCTTTGCTTAATTGTTTTAGATTTTAATCTCGCAATATGCTCGTTTCATTTCGTTTCGTCTTCTTCACTTTGCGGCGACATATGGTTGAGTTCGGTGCTCTATTCCTAACATTGCTCTGTGACAACTTTATTAGTTTTGTTTAATGTGTGTGTGCCCTGAGTGTGTGTGTGCGTGTGTGTGTGTGGTGTGTGCACTTTGTCTGCAGTTTGTTGCCTTATCGTTTGACCCGCAATGCGCGCATCGCCTTTTCGCCTGTTTTTTTCAGTTCAGTTTCAAGTGAAACTCGAACAAACTAATTGAAAACGTTTGTCAGCGACTGTAAACAGAAACGCTTCTTCGCTTCCCTCTCTTTCCCTCACTCTCTTCCTGCTCGTCTTCGACTCTCTGTCGCCGTCGCCGTCTGCGTTTGCATTTGTCTTGCCAATAAATGTTCTATTCTAAATTTTTGTTTTCTTTTCATTCGCTGATAACCAAAGTGTCGATGACGACGACGCCGCGACTTCATGTTGAAATCGTTGTCGGAGAGGTGACGAACGATTTATGCCAGATAGGCGTGCTTACAACCGAAATTTTTCGATTTTCGGGGGCTTCCCGCAAGATCTAAGGGATTTTGTAATATGCTAAGCGAGGTGCTATAAATGTAGCTTGATTTAGCCGAAGAGGAAGGAAATGCTTGCCAGCACTTGGATGGTGCTCTTAAATATCAAATGCAGTCAAGGAGCTAGCTAACAGATAGACGACAATTAAGGGAAGTGTTGAATTGGAAAAGTGTTGAAGATTTTTCTAAAATTAAATAAGCGATTCTTTGAGTAAATTGTGAATGCTTATTGAGGATACCTTTAATGGTCAAGAATAGCAAAAGTTGTTCCACTTTAGATGAGTTATACATTTTTCTACATTATGAATATTATTCCTAAAATAAATTGATGAAATTTATTGTACTTCAAATGATTTATGAATTTTAACCACAAATTGAAGCAATTTATTTTACATTTTATGATTAATGTATTATATTTTTCTATATTTCTAAATTGTTAATCAGCAAAACGATGATTATTCTTCCCAGAACAAATTGAAGAGTTTGTTTAGTATTCTTTTCGAGTACTGCAATTGTGTTCATAGTTCCATGTAAAGTGCCACCGACTCTACAGTTTCAGTGGAACTGACTTGGAGTTCAACTATCAGGTTTTGTTCTTCTCTCAAGATTCTTTAGAGATCTTGGACGCACTGCTCTTCCAGTAAAATCAATTCCCGGCGAGCAACAACACACCCACAAGAGTTGGTAGCAACAATGGACTGAAGTTTCTCAGTTTGTCACAGACAATCCTTTAGGGAGCTGGCTAAAAACAACACCTACGACTACAACAATATTTTCATAGATCAAAACAGAACTCTAGCAATGAGATATAGTGAAGAGAAAGAGCGAAGAGACAATGAGATAAAGTGGCCATGGATGGGTGTCAATTCTGTTGAAAAATGACAAGCGGAACAATGAACTGAAAAACGGAAAATGATGAAGAAAAATGCAGCGTACTCGTAAAAGGCAAAGAGAGATGATGATAAAAGATGCAGAAGGCAGAAGCCAAAACGCAAAACTGTCATGCAGTTTCAAATTACAAAACTTTTCTTTATCTACCGTCATTACTCCGCCTTCTGCCTTCTGTAGACTCTACAAATATTGTGGAACTGGCAGTCAAACAAGAGATTAGTGCGAGATTTGAGTTGGGAACACAGGTAGCTGCCTAGGGTAAGGGTAAGGGTAAGGGCTTAATTAAGGCATTTGACTAATCAGCTTTGGCATCGTTAAGGCGACTCTTTCCCACCTCCCCCCCACCTAGAGTTGGGTCGGTTAACGGCACCCAGACGTCGCCATTTACAAGAGATATGGAGACTAGTTAGCGCTTATCACAGATCAAACATGCATACAAATAACACATATGTGTATAAATAGATTTGGTCGACTTCAAATGCATTTAGCCCAATCAATCATTATCTTTATGAGTCAACATATGTTCGCCATGTTGCCCAGTTCCATATTCCATCTATATTCAATGTTTGCTTTCGTCGATAGTGAAAAAAAAACACTCGACGCAGTTTTTCGCTTTGATTTATATGATTTCGTTCAACACAAATCTCTGCAGTTCTCTCCCTCTCCCTCTCTCTCTCTATCTCACTTACTCTCTCTTTGATTTAATTCTCAGTTTGTTGGCTTAACGCTTTAGCCTTCAGTTTGATTTAGTTTTTATGCAAATCATATTTATTTGATTATATTTGATTTAGTATGCAGCTGATTTACGTCGACAGTCGACTTTATTATGCTTTGTTGCCCCATCCACAAAAATATTATGTTGCTGCTGTTGCTTTTGTTGTTGTTGTTTTGTTGTTGTTCTCTCGTATCTCTGACACTAAATCATTTTAATTGTTGTCATTCGTGTTTTGAATTTCACTGCAGCTCCCTCCACGCCCCCTTCGATGCGCCCCTCTCTTTGTGCTATATGAACTTTGACTGCGTGTTATTCTGTTTTTTTTTACGTGGGATTTTGTTTTTTTTTTTGGTTACCGCTTTGTGTTGTGGGTGGAACTTTGGTGGGAGTTCAGAACTTTGCATATGAATAAGGTAATGCCCATTGTTGTGTACACAAAAAAGGTGTAGAAAAGAGCACTATATCATAAATGCATCGATAGATAAGTAGAAACTGTTGTTGCCATCTGAGCTGGAGATTAATGCTAGTTAGTTGTTTAATTGATAATAATTTGTTGCATTGACATGCTATACTTTACCTAAAAACGGGATTTTTCTATCTAAATATTCCATTTATAGTTGATTTCAGTAATTATCTTTTTAATCTTTATAAATTGCTTAGAAATATGATACGAAAACGTTTCTATTAAAGTATCATATTTCTATTATAGAATTTCAGCCTTTAATTATGCTTTGCCTTTGTGATTTCATTAATCCTTAATGAAGGTTGCACTTTGTCTTTTGAATCTATAATATTATATCTATGTTTTTTCTATGCCCTTTCTTATAAAGATACCCATTATAGTTATGCTTTGCTTTCTTACTATATTCTTTCTTCTTTATTCTTAGTATACTCTTTCATAAGGATATATATATATTATAATCATGCTTTGCTCTTTAATCTTTGAAGATATCCTTACTTAAGATCTTTACACTCTTCAAGCTTTCTAGTCATATCCTTTACTTCTGTCTTTTTTCCGCCCTTGACATCTAAAGCGTTCTTTACGATCTCCCCAACTTATGTTCGCATATCCTTGTTGAACACTTACCATCTTGGCTTTATCATGTGGCTTCTTTTGTGTATCCTTTTTGCGTTTGTTGTTGCTTTCCACGGCGCCAAAGCGATTGTACTGGAATAAGCGACCCATTTTTGCTGGTTGTTGTTGTTGTTGTTGTCGTTCGTTTGCTGTTCTGTTTACAGTTTTAATAAACAACGTTTTTGTTGTTGTTGTTGTTCTTTCTTATTGCTGTTGTTGTCTATTCACAATTCACGCATCACACACACAAACAGAGAGAGACACTTGAAAGTTTTGGAGCTCGTAATATCTGCAAACTTATTGCGTTGTTTGTCGAACTGTGTTTTGAAGTGTTCAATAACGTAGCGTAAAAGTCGAGAGGCGATAGATGAAACGAGAATCGAGAATCGTATCGGAGATAGAGTGACGTTTACGTTATGCCGGGACACCGGGAGCGTTTTATGCTAGCGATCAGCGCGACGTGCGCAGAGGGAATGATGGGCCACAACTGAATGCATTCAGTAAAAAGTACAACGGAAAATGAGCACGACTGCGAGCGAAGGCAGAGAGGCAGAGAGAGACTGAGGCAAAGCAAAGCAGCGCAGCAGAGGCAGAGGCAGCGGCAAAGCAACAGTCAGCAATAACAACAACGCAAAAGGGAGGCAAAGCAGCAACAGCAGCGAACAGAGGCAGCGACAGCGACAGAGATACAAATTTCATGTCAGGGCGGCAGCAGCAGCAGCAGCGTCGATGGACGTCGTCGTTGTCGGCGTTGTGTTCATGCAACGCTGCCACTGCCGCTGCCACACAGCATTTACCGCTAGCTCACAATGTGCGCCCCTGTGTGTAGTGTGTGTGTCTGTGTGTGTGTGTGAGCACAACACTCAAACACACAGACACACAGCTAGAACTAAAGAAAATACTAACCAACGCACACACAGAGACACGGAAACAGAGACACAAATACACTCACACTCACTCACTCACTCACAGTGACTGCGGGGCTGAAAAATAGAAAAGAAAAACCACTCAACAAAAAGCGAAATGAGAAAAATTTACTACGACGAATGTACACTGAAAAAAAAGTAAAGGCAAAGCAAAGAACTAAACAAACTTCTGTTTTGGGCAGACGACGCTGACTGAAACGAAATGAAATGAAATGTGAGAGACGCTCAAAAGAGGAGGGAGAGTTTGAGTTGCAAGTTGAAGTTGAAGTCCGTCTCTGATTCTCTGACTCTGACTCTGAACGCGAATGCAAAACGCGAACAGCTTCAGTTTCAGTTACTCATTTGCGAAAAGGGTAGTTGAGCGTCTCTCGTCAACAAGTTGAGTGGGTGGTCCACTGGCCAACGATGGACGGACAGACAGACAGACAGACGGACAGACGGACGGATGGACGGTTCATTCAATTTGAACTACTCGCGTGTTCCGTTCACGTACCGCATGCATTTTGACCATGCTCTCTGACTTTTCATTTTCAGTTACGAGTTACGAGCAATGACTATTGGCGTCTGTATATAGTATATATATCAGATATCTGCTCAGCACAGTTTGCTGTCTCTTTCGGTAACTCAGCTGCCATCTCTATCGACTGTGCTCCACATTTTCAGCAGCAGTTCTTCATTTGCCTGCTGCACATTTCATTTCAGCATTTTGCCTATTTGCTTAACGTACTCGCTTGTTGTTGTTGTTGCCGTGCTACTTGTTTTTGTTTCCCCCATTTCCCCTCTCTCACCACATGCAGGAAACGCTGCATCATCGTCATTCTATTTTTTTAGTTTTTCCGAAAGTTCTTTTTTTTTGTACTGTTTTGCAGTCAGAGCATAAAATAAACACAAAAACTTTGCAGTCTCATTCAGGAGCACCAAAGGATGTTCACTCTCTTCTGGCGTCTGGCAACTTCAGCGTTTCATTTGCAACCGCCCACAATTTGTCCCTCCTCCCTTCGCCCCCCTTCTCTGCTATCTTAGCTTGCTGCATGTGTCCGTAATTATCATTATCCTTTTGCTGCTCGTTTTGTGCTTTTCATTTCGCTGTTTATATGGCCAACTATGGCACTTTAATTGAAGTCAATTTTTTCAACTTTGTGGCTGCTGCTTGTGGCAACTTTTCCTACTGCAGTCTCAGTCTTCGCCATCTTCGCCATTTTGTTGCAAGTCCATGGCGCCATTTTCATTGAAAATTATTCTGCAACTTATTAGCACCTCCGGAAATTATGAGTTTCGGTGTGGCATTCAAGTTTTCTTTTTTTTTTGTGGCTTGTTTACGAGCTAGCCGCATTTTTAATTGAGTTGCCAGTTGCCATCTGACTTGAGTTTGAGGTTCAACGAGAAAACGAGAACGAGAACGAGACTGAGACTGAGCTTGCTTTTGTTGCTTAATTAGCTCAACGGTATGGATAAGGACATGGACAGAGCACACTTTTGCATGCCACGGCCAGAGGCAGCACTCTTGCCTCTTGCCTCTTGCCACTGTCGTTGTAAACGCTGTGGTTATTCAACAAGAGGATGCACTTAATTGAAACAGTTTGCTACGGCAAAGTGTGTACACAGTTTGGATTTAACAGCAGCAGCAGCAGCAGCAGTCCCCAACAGCGATCCCCGCAAGCAAAACAGTCAGTTTTTTGTTGCACCTCCATCTCTTTAGCTGATGTCTGCATAAACTACTGGGCTTAAAGTCTGTTTGCGAATTTCAACAAGGGAAGACAAAGAATTTGCGAGGATAGTTTAATCTGTATTTATTTAATAAATTTGTTGAGTCTTTCGGGTATCGAATTTGAATTAGAAAACAGAGTAAAACAAATCAAAGTACATATATATAGAATATACGCCAATTGATGCCAATTTAGAAATAATGCAATCAGAACTAGAAAGTATTTAGGTTAGTAAAAGACTATAAAAATTGAGGAAGTGCAAGAAAATTAAAGACTGATTAAGTAGTCATACTTGAAAAATAAGAACTATTATTAAACAATAGGTAGATAGTCTTCCAAATTTATAATTACATATACAGTAGAATCCGGTTATAGCGACTTTCAAGGGACCGTCGTTATTTCCGGAACACCCACTAACCAAAAGTTAAAAAATTAAAATTTTGTTTATTTTATGGTTGCCATAGGTTTTTAAAATACAATTTTAATCAATTTAATTTGTATGGGGACCCACCAAGTCATCGAATTTTCGTAACAAAATACATATGTATATGACAACATTTATTGTACAAGTTACTATGTTAAAAAAATAGCTAAGAAGGTTACGGTTTTATTTTAAAAATGTGTCAAATTAATATACCGAAAAATATACAAAAATATTCCGAAGGCACATGATTATACTACTACATTTAAAATATACCATAGAGTACAAAATATACTAGATTGTCCATCAAAGCAGTAAGTTAGATTTAATTTTAATTATATGTAACTATTACAAATAAATTAAAAGAATTAAAATCGTTCATAATTAAATGTGATATTACTATTGTGACTAATAAAAAACCACACAATTCCAAAATCTCATATGAGACTCTGATTTTTGCGATAGTAAGCATTAATGAGTAAGCTATATTATTTAAACCAAAATCTTCAACGTGACTCAACAACATTTATTGTAAATGTAAACTCTCCTATATTTTTGCAAGCAGCTGTTGCAAATTAAACGGAAAAAAGTGCTGTCCAACTTGCAAGTCCAGCGGGAACATAATATCCCAGTTAAAACTGCTTCAGCTTATTATTAATCCATTTTATTGTTGCCTCTCAGCTGTTGCCATCAAAACAAAAAGCGAAAAAATGAACGAAAACGATGAAAAAATTACAAATTGGGGTAAGAGTCGAATACAGTTGAAATATTATTGCCCATATTTTGCACCCTGTATTCCATATATATATTTTTTTATGGTTGCAACGCCCTCACGAAATCCCGCGGCAAGGCCAAACAAAGGGAAATAATCAATGGTAAAGTCGCATTTAACGAAATATGCTTTCAAATCTGAGCGTTAAACCTCTGCTTATAATTAGATTATGACATTAATAAGTCGCCTTAACAAATGTTCAAATTTGGCAAAGCAACCACCCAAGGAGAGGCGAGCCAAGAAGGGGAGAAGGGGAAATGAACGTTTTGCTTTTTGGCAACAGTTGCGAAAATGGCAAATTGAATTTTGTGCAGCGTTTAATATATTGCAGCTATCAATGGAAAAGCATTTGCAGGACACTCGAAGTGTCATTCATAAATCAAGGACACGAAGCCACCCTCGAGTTGCAGTTGAGATATAAGCAAAGTGTATCTGCTACGACAGTAGAAGAGACCTTAGTGCCTCATGTGGCAGAGACTCAATGCAATTTCATTACATAAAAAGCTTTTCTTTTTATGCTCTTTGTTCCCTTTTGTGGCGTGACCTTTTAGTTTGATTTGTCAAATTGTGTTTAGCCAGACAATTGCATAAATTTTATTTACTACACTTTTTTCTCTTTTTAGATATTCATTGCTGAAATCTTTCCCTCTGCCTTCCCACCTTTAACTCAACTTCACCCTCACTTTCGAGAGCTCTTAATGTTTGTCAATTATTTGCAGTAATTTGCAATATTTCTAAACGCTTTCCATTGCGATTGCTGTGCGTAAACTACCCTAAATTGTTTTTAATGGCCATTTGCACTTACATGGCTGTTGACTGCACTACTCAGCATCAGTTTCAATTCCCTTCCAGCCTCCCCCTCTCTATAATGGCTTCATCATTCGCTCAGTCTCAGTCTCCAGTCTCCGTGCTGGCAGCAATAAATGGCCTACAAGCACTCAGAATGTTCTTGGTTTTTGTTTTAATTTATGGCCGCAAATAAATGTTATTTATTTGGTCTTTAAAAATCGACAACAAACTAAACAAATACGAAAAACATTCGATACGACATTCGAAAGAGAGAGAGAGACACTTCAATGTGAGTAAATTAATTTTCCCATAGTGGGGAAAACGTCATTAAGAACTCGCCAGGGGTGCTGCAAGTGTTAAAAATGTAGTTAAATCAATTCTTTAACAACAATTTGTTTAGTGAACATGCAAAGCCCACATACGTTGCAGGTTTTCAATACTCATTTCATTTGGCGCTTTTCTCCATTGAGAAAATGTGGCCCGCGGTGTCTTTGTGTGACGTTGCTTTATTTTTTATTTTTTTTCTTATCCGAATTTCTTCTTTTATCTCTTACAAGTGACTCCAGCAATTATGTTTATAAATGATTTGTTAGGGTGGTCTGTTCGGTTCTATTCTGTTCTGTTCTGTTGTTTGGATTCTCCTAAAGTGTTTGTGTTCGCATGCGGTAATCCTTCATTTCATATGCAACCAGCGGCAATAAATAGTTGAAGAATTATGTGTGAAACCATTAAATTGTACTATAATTCGTAGCTTGGCTCTGTGCATTGTCAATGCCTCCAAGGGCAATGTAACCGCATGGTTATAGTATATATTTAATAGATACTTTTCTCTGTTTCTTTTTGGTTTTTTTTTTTTGGCTGCGAGCGACATTGAGTTTTCCATTTGGAATTCTACTTTATGACTGGCGGCAAGTTCAACAGATTTTTAATTGCTGTGCTGTGGTGCACTGCGCTTCGCTTTTTCGTTGGATGTTTTCCTCCCAATGTTTTCTGTTTTCTGTGTTCCCAATGTAAGCACCGCCTTCTATCATAAATCATTTAAGCGCGGGACAGACTCTGATCACAGTTATGCTTATGTTTAAGGGCGTGCATATTTTGAAAACGCATAAGTTTGATTTATTTAAATTTTCATGTATGTTTTTTCCATCGTAAATATAAACTAGAAAACACACATCTTTAAAAGTTTGCTGTACTTATCTTACAGAGGCATTAACTTGTCTATCAACTTGAAGACTTTGTTCGTTATCAATAAGTCATTTATCAATATGTTTGTAGATAAGTTTTTCTGTGGCACGTTCATAACAAGAGTATAAGAAGAATATTTTCGATATTTTCGACATTTTTCCCAGCAAGTTTTTTATTTGGGAAGATCCGCCCTATTTCTTTTGAATTTCTCACACGATTCGTTACATATCAAATATGCTTTTCCCCGTCTTTCTGTCTTCAGCGTGATAACGCCCACATTAACAAGAACTTTCGATTGAAATTACGCTTCAAAACGATTTTCCAGCAGCAGAAGCAGCAACAAACAATTATGCGATGCATAAATTAAGCACAACTCGACTTGAATAACTAATTTCCTGTAAGGGCAATTACTAAAAAAAAAAAAGAAAGACCAACATGTATGGAAATTAGATGGGCAACTGAACTGGGCACGATTCTTTTTGGGGTTCGTGGTCTCTGTGCACTGGGCATTTAATTCAAGGCAGACGTTGAATGCACTACAAATGAGTTTCGGTTGTTTGTGTTTTTTCCTTTTTTGTGTTAATGCCATGCATGATACATTTAATCGCTGGAAAAATGGAAAAACCACCATAAAAAAAACGTGACAAAATGCGAGCTCTCGATATAGGGTCGCTTCATTTTTTTTTTGTTCACTCTCTATGCATCGCAAACCACAAAAGTGAGAAGTGCTTGATAAGGTGGAACACAGCGAACAGATCGTTGCATTAAATGCAAACCGAAGCACAGGGATTCATTATTGTAGTTTTATTTACGTTCCTACTTCAAAAAGACAAATAAATCGTAATTGGCGTTGCGAGGGGTTTGTTTTTTATATTACGAGTGCTGCATTTTATTTTCATGCTCATTAAATGAGAGAATAATATAGGAAAAGCGTGAAAAACCCCGAGACACAATCAACGCCATGGCGTTTTGCGGTTTGCTCTTTGTGTTCAAAAACGAAATGAAACGAAACGGAAGTGTGGGAAGGTTATCGCAAACTGGAAAATCTAACGATAAGACGTTCGTTGATAGCTTCTCTGATAGGAAACCCTTCGGGGCTGCTGTAGGTTTTACCGCTCAGCCATTGTTATGCTGAGATCTTCGAGTGAGATAAACAAACCGTCGCCGAGTGCGAACAGCTGGCAATTTTTCGAGTGTTTTCTAGCAGAACGAATTGCGAAGTGCGAGAAATTGAATGATAAATGCGATGTGTGTAATATTTATTATACGAAATGTCAACGATGCTGCCTGCGGCTGTCCTAAGTCAATGTCGTAGTTTCTTTCTCTTTGCTCATTAGTAGAAGCCTACGTAACAAAATGGCTGCAGGGCTGCCTTAGTGACCCATTTCGTGGAGCCAAATCCAAGCAAGATTAATGAACTACAAAAGATGCACACAAATCATATGTAATAGCTGCCTCAAGGAGTCGTCTGCAACAAATGTGTGACAATTTCTCAAAAAAGGATGCGTTCTAGTAGCACATAAGAGGCAACGCCTCCTGCCACAGTTTCTCCCCCCTCGCTGCTTCTTCTGCATGCAAGGTGTCACGGCCAAGTGACAATGTCACACTTGCCGCTACAAACATAAAAAATATGCCAGCGAGACTCGAGTTTCTGCCTCTTGCCTCTTGCTGCTGCATGCGACCTTTAAAGGTGCACAGCTACGTGTGCGTCTCGCTGACAGTATCTATGTCTCGCTGTCTATGTGTGTGTTTGTCTGTGTCTGAGTTCGTGTCTCGTACTCGTAATCAGAATAAAGATGAAGACATGTGCATTGAGGCTGGCAGTCGCCTTAGCTCGTTATCCTTTTACTCAACAGCCGCTTTCCGCCGAAGTCTTGTCTTCAAAATTAATGGCAGCCAAGAGAACAGGGCGCGACCAGCTGCCCGAAGAAAATTTAAATATGCGCTGTGTGGAAATTTGATATTTTCCTAGACGGAAAGGAAAGGAGAGGAAGTAATTTTCTATATGGGCGCCGGTCGCCTTTAACGTCCTCGTATTTGTTTGGAATTAATGAAATTTAGACATAAAAATGTGTTCGAACAAGCAAATAGACAGACGAGCGTATGAGTGTGAGTCGGTGTGTGTGTGTCCTGTGTCCTGTTTTTGATGTTTCCTCATAAGGGTAATCAGCTAGAATTGAGTTATCCTTAAACACATTACAACATATGCCATTGTAGGGATCAACTTTTGGTATGAGTCTCGTTTAGTTTCTCTGAACTTGCTATTTGGTTTTAGTTTTCAAAGTGATTTGGATGCCTGTGTTTGCCTATCAGTTAAACATTTGCTCAAGTTGAAGCATGAAAAAACGGATGTGAATAGGAAATCAGCTTGTCAAAGAATTGATTTTAATGATGGTGGAGAAAAAGAGTTGGAAAAAGTTTTTAGATATTTAAATACGGTACTTGTTTGACATATAATTTGTAAGGTTAAAGAAAAAACTAATGTAATGCAGGATATTATAACTTTGTATTTATGTAAAAGGCAAAGGGAGAAATCCCCGACCGCATAAAGTATATACAAATATTCTTGATCAAACGAGGCTGTCTGTTTATCTCTCTGTGTGTCTGTATATCTGTCTGTCTGTATGAAAAACTAGATCCATAAAACGGTTGCTGCAATCTGGTATATTTAGAACTCAATGGTATGTTTTTAATGCAATAATGTATTAATATGTATACCGAATGAGTATAAGTATTGTCAGTATTTTCGTTTGGTATATTTTTAGAATAATAGCACAAGGTTGTGCTTTAGGAAAATTGTGACATTCTCACTTGACTAATATCGAAAAAATCTTGAACTGCAAATACATATGTATGTAACTTTCAATATATAATACTTGGTATATTTGAAGAATAATACTGCAAGGTTGTCCTTTAGTTAAACAGTAGCTTTCTCACTCCAATATCGAAAACATCTTTGACAGACATGCAAATAGATAACTTCATCTTCGCTTTTCCAAATACTTTTCTAAAATCTATTCCACATTTCGTCACTAAATCATAATTCGCTTCACAAAGGTAACAAAGGTATAGCTAAGCTGCTGATCTCTGAAAAAGACTCCTCAACTACTGTATTATTTTCCACATTAGATATCTATGAACACGCCCTTCGTCGACCTCTTGTGCTCGACTATGATATAATACTCAGCCAAAAACTGTCATATATAACAAAGTCTGCTAAGCATATAAGCCGTCTCCACCTCTTAACTCCTGCTTTCAGCTCAACTAAAATCGCATCAACTTCAATGCAAAATGTCAAAGAGAGCGAACTGAAAAACTGATGGATGAAGATGAAGATGCGGCCAAACAAAAGCGCGAAAGAAGACAACTGAAAATCCGCTTAATGCGATTTTCGAGTGGCAACCAATGAGCCATGTTCGTGTACCTTCATTTTTTTACCTTTACCAAAACATATACTCAAAAAAATATGTATATACACATATATAGATTACTTTTTCTAATTTTCAAGGCTGCTTGAAATGAGAACTAACGAAAAAAAAAAAGAAAATCAGCACTAAACAATGCCAAAAACTGGCACAAAGAATTGCGGGAAAATGAAAATGGGAAATTGGGAAAACAAAGCCAAGTGCCTGACTGTCTGGACCGTGCACATTGTGCGCGTTGAAGTGTCCTGGAGTTCCAGACATGGATGGAACAGCGTTACGCTTGAGCGACAAACGTAATTCCATTCTCTTTTGCTTTTTTTTTCATTTTTGGCAAGGGCAAAGACGGAACGAAGGATGGGTAAAAATTTATAGTGCAGCGGGCAGTTAATGACGTTGCAATTGAAAACAAACGAGAAATAATGAGTTTTTCCCCACGTCTCGCCGAGAGCGTTGCCAAAGGACGCGCCATGTCGTCTATCAACCGCAACATGCAGCAAAAACATGCCAGCGAGGAGAATCAAAGTCAATTCGAATGAGAAGGCAGCTGCGATCGATCTATAGACTGAGTGTGTGTGTCTGTGTGTATGCTACCTGTGGCAAGTACAAGGCGACTCTTTGTTTCCTGCATATCCTGTACAATGGCCAATTTAAATGGTGCTGTCAGCAGGCAGTCGTTATTTCTTTCTTCCACATGTCCACTCTGTGGCCTTGTTGAGCAAATTAAAAGAAAATACGAAAAATATTCCTTTTTCATAAACTGAAATCGATGGAATTTAATGAACTGCTCGCCCCCGTCGCAGAACGGAAAACTTTTAGCCAACCGACAGCCGACAGCTGTCATAAGCAGTGAGCGACTGACAGCGACTTGTCAGCTAGTCTTTGTATCTTTCAGATACAAAGCATACCAATTAACCCCTCTGCACGTGTGTGTGTGTGTGTGTATGTATGGGAGAGAGTTGTCCGCTTCACTGCCTAAAAGTATTTTGGTATTTGTGTTTATTTTGGTAATTCAAGGCATCATTTTAACCCTTTCGCGTTGATGTCTTTTAAATGTGAGTGCTGCTGCTGCCGCTTTACGTAAATATTTGCTCAGCCCCTTGCTCACTCACTCACTCAATCCGGCAGTCAGTCAGTCAAACAGGGGAAGTGTATCTTTGTAGCTTCGTTTTCGATATTTGCATAAGTGCAGGCCCGCATTTGGCAACCCCTGAGAGCACAATTTTTGGTGTGTTTTTGTTTGCCTTAGATACTCGGCGCCAGTCTCAATTACTTTATTGACATCACAGTCGCAGCCATAATTGTCATTGGTTAGCAATTCAATTGCAATTTCAATTGCAATTCTAACTCTATCGCAGTCGCAGTCGCCGTCGCAGTCTCTCTTCTTACATTGCACATTTTGCATTCGTTGTCGGTCTCAAGTCTGATTGATGGCTTGCAATTCAATTGTCAATGGTACGTAATCAAATTGGCTTATGTAAACAATGGCAGTGCACTTGGAAGATTTTTCAATTGTAAGCGAGTTCAAAATGTCAAGAGAAATATGATTTACGACCATTCCAAAGTGCAAGACAATGCGACATAGCCAAGATACAATTGTATCTTTCCCTTCTTATTGACTGCAGAGACTTCGGCTGCTGTTGCTTGTCATGCCAGCTCATTAGTTGAGAATTCAATTTGAATTGAATGCGGCTTTAGTTTAGTTTGATATAGTATACATTAAGATGCCAATCGACATAAAAATACATAAATCAAGCCAACCAAATACCAAAGAGCAAGCAGCAATGCGAAGTACAAAGCAAAATGTATATAAATTATGATTAGGACTATTATCAGGACATCAAGAAAGTTGCACAAACGACATGAAAAATTGTCATTAGGCAAAAAAAGCGGCAAAAGCCAAGAGTAAACCCAAAAGTAGCCAGCGACAAAAGTTACAAGTCAAGCCAAGAAAAAACCAGAAAAGGAAGCTCAGCATGGTTTTGTTTGTGGTTTTTGGCTGAATAGCAAAAAAAAAAAAGAAGAGAAATACACACACTCATACATATGTGTGTGTAGGGATATGAGTCCTTTTGGCGTGGGTGCCAAGGCGCGCACATAAATCATATGCTAGTGCTGTGGTTGGCTCTACACGCACCACTCGGCATAAGGACAAATGTTGATGATGACAAAGCGCCATTAAAGGCGCATTTACACACTGCCTGAGTTTTTGGCCGGAATAGCTGTTTGCTGTTTGCTGTTTGTTGTTTGCTGTTTTTGCTGTGGCTAGCACCTACTTCAAAAGGCGTCAATTGCCATAAATCAAACGCGACATTTTGCTTATTATTTGCCGATTTCGCTTCCTCAATAAACTTTCAAATTTACTTTTGTGCGGCATATTAAGATTTGTGGTCCAAATAAGTATGAGAACTTTAGGAGTGTGGGCAATTTTATACGTTTTGCTTATTATTTATGCTAAATTTTTATTTATTGTAGCTACACACAAGTGAAACAATAGCTAGTGTGCCTACATAATAGGATATAAAATGGTTTGCATATTAATTTATTTTCATTTCATGAATAACTGCAACTTGTTAACGATTTCATTATGCTACAATGCAATAGTGTGGGGAATATTCCATAGCTTGCTTATAAGTTATACCAAACTTATATTTATTGTATAAATAACTATTGAGACTAATCTGTTGATATTTGCATGATTTGCATCTTAATCTATTTAAATTTATTCGCTTTATCAATTACTAGTGTAGGACGTATTCTAGGCTTTGCTTATCATGTATTTTAGACTTTTATTTATTGAAGTACTACTACTACTACTAAAGACACTAAATCCATTATTTTTAAAAATAAACTTACAATCAACATAGATTGTAATGAAATTTTAAATACACGTTAGAAGCGAGTTTCCAGCTATATTCATATTGATTTATTGTAATTTGTAAAGTTAGTGTTGCATATTTATTCTTAGCTTATATATTATGAATTTTCATCACAAATCAATATTTTTTAAAGTGAAGAAATAGCTATTGTGACTATCCGTTAATCATATAAAGTGCATAAGATAGATACAAAATATAATTCAGAAGGATTTGCATATAAATTTATTGTAATTTGTTCAGTAACACAAAATTTTGAGTGGGGCATTTATTGTAAGCTTTAATTTATTGAAGAACTATTGTGACTATCATATAATCTTAAAGAATTTTCAAAAGATTACTATAGTAAAGAGAGATTTGCATATAAATTTATGATAATTTGAAAAGTAGCTGCAGTTTGTTAGAGAAATAATTATAATGCTTTACCAATTAGCAGAGTTTTCCCAAAGGTAAATACAGGTTGAAAGAAATGCCATTATCATTAATCCGCTAAAATTAGGTATCAAATAAATAAACTCTAAGCTGTGTGTGTGTTCTCTTAGAGTTTGACCTTCAAAGGATCCGCTCGATACTGAGAATAGCGACCGCCTGATCGACCAATTACGAATGCCATTAACGGCCAACGCCCACCGTTTAGCGGCCTCGACACATCTGCAGTTGCAGATACACCTACACAACTAATGTCAGGTATGGGAGTATAAGTATAAAAGACAGCAACGAGGTTGATTTTTTATTATATGTTTCCTCTTAAGTGAGCAAAATGCGCGCTTTCCTTTTCGGTTCTTTTCTTTTCTTTTCCTTGCTGCTGCTTGGTACGCTTCAATTACGTTTTTCATAATTTCCCACATCGTAAAATTTATTGGTTTTGATGGCTGGCAGTTTAGCCAGCAGTTTGGCAGCTCAGCATCATCGACATCGACATCGGCATCGACTTCCGCTCCATTGGGCTCGAGCTCAGCTGCTTTCTTGGGGGCGTTATACTGACGATGTCCTGCTGTTAGAATACTTTGTGGTCTCTCTCTCTCTCTGTCTCTCGGTTCCATTAATTGAAAGGTATTTAGCCTGAATTATTAAATTGATTTTTATTCATTTTTAATGCTGACAGTTTGAAATTTGAGAATTTCCCCCAATTGAGACTTTAATGGCTTTTCATTTAAAGCTTAAGTTTGAAAGCTTTGCACCTTGGGGACCTTGAGCTTGTTTCTGATTTTATAAGTCAACTTTTGCCCATTAGCTCACTGACAGCTGAGAATTGGACTTGTTTTGAGCTGTCACTGGAGCAACATATGCCACTTTGCACGCCACTCAAATGAGTCATCAATCAAGCCCATTAGATAACCACCAAACTTGACATTGGCCTCAGTTCTAAGTTCTAAGTTCGCTTCCCTCTGCAATTTGAGTGCAACCCTTGTGCTTCTCCCTCTCTCTGCATGCCATTCTGCATTATTGTGCAATTTTGTGCTTGGCCACACACACACATACACGCACACAGCAATAACAATTCGACGCTTCTTATTGTCAGTTTGGCCTTTGCATGACAGCACAACATTTGGTCTCATCTGCTACAACTGCAAAACTTCAACTTAAAATATCAACATAATTTTCTCAGCACTTAAAAGCAAAAATGAAATTATGATTATGAAAACGCAGGACAAACGCCAGCAGCAATTTTCACACCGCTGCTGAAAACTGAAGCTCTGGGAAGAGGCAACAAAAACGAAAACCGAAAAACGAAAACGAAAAACTTTAAGGGCCAACCCTCGAGCCACAGTTGTGGCAAAAGCGGCAACTTGATAGTGTGGGTGGAAGGATCGAGGGGCGGGGTTTGGACGCGTGCCGAAATGAAAACGTCATGTTTTCGAATGAAATTTTTGAATTATGATGTTCGCTGTGTTGACGCTGTGACGCCGTACTTTCATGGCCGTGACGTCACGACCATCATCTGTGCCCATCCCTGGGCATTAAATTAATTCAAAACGCTGCCAGGACACGCGCGCCGAGGCTTTTGTCTGATTGCCAAAATATGAAAAAAGAAACGAAAATTGATGAAAGCCCGATAGCCGGCCAAATTGTGTAAAGGTAACAAAACACAACCTAATACTACACAAAAAGGACACAGAAGAGACTAAGAGGAAATAAGTAAGGGGAGGGGAATCCATTGACGGCTGGCGACATGTTGCCAAAGTCCTTTGGGATCCCTGCGGCTTACGGCAAGCCCAAGACTCCATACTGCATGATGGTGGAGAGGGCAGCTGATACTTGCTTTCTTCTCTCGCATGTATTTTCACTTACTTTCACTGTCGTATTTATTATTATTATTACTATTGGTGCTTATACTACGCAATTGGAAATGAAGAAAGGGTATGCTACGACTTCAAAGGAGCAGAAGATGGAACATTTATTTCTAATATACTATATGTTAATATACTATTTATTTAAGATACATAATATCTATAAAATGAGGTGAAAGTGGTGTATACAAAAAATGATATATATAATAATAATTAACCATTTTTATTATAAATGTGTAAAATAACTAAGTCTATTATGTTAGATTATCATTAGGATTAAAATTAGATTAAGATGCAATATCGCTATAGGAAAAGTTGTTTAAAAAATAAGATTTAAGAAAGGAATATATAAAAAAAAAAACAATAATTGTAATATAATCTATTTAATTTTAATAAGATCATTGAAAAAAGCTGAGATCTTTTAAATAAAATCTTTGTAAATTGATGCCTATGGTGCTGCTCTATTTGTCGAGACAGAACACGTGATTTATGATTATAATAATTCGTTTATTAACATATTTAACGTATTGAAAGTATTGGACTTATGCTTCGCTTTCAAATTGAATAGATCCTACAAATGTAAATAAATAATGCATTTTATTGCTGAATCGTTGACTATAATACTTTCAATTATTGAAGAATTTTAAAGTTTAATGTGGTATTTAAAAGAGAATCATATAAAAAGATATAGGAATTAAAATCATATGGATCGTATAAAAAACTGGAATCTATGTTTATAAATTCATGACTATATAATGATTTTATGTTTCTTAAGATAGAAAACGTGCATTATCATGGTTTATTATTATGATTATTGTTATGACTGAGTATTAATCTAAAAGCACTTTGCACTTTGCTTCGTTTTTAAATTGAATACATCCTCCGAATTCTAATGGTACGATATATGGGGTATTTTATAGCTGAACCGTTGACTATAATGTTTCCACTTATTTTAAATATAATTTCGTTTGCATGGCGCATTAATGGCAGTCAAATAAGCGTGTCCCTGTCCCTGTCCCTGTCTCTCAGTCCCTGCATGGAGAGCTTCCCCCCTGCGCTTTCTCCGTCCGGCAGCAAACTGTGTTCCCCCTCGTTGCCTGCATTTGTCGTTTACAAATTGGTTTTCGTGTTCAACTCACATCTATTTTGCCTTGCTGCATAATCACAGGCTATGGCTGAGACTGTGAGTGAGGGGGGAAAGTACTATATAGTAGTGGGTGTCTCTGCGTACTCGACGTGATCTGAGCGTGGTCTATTTTTATATGTACGTCCGTCCGTTTGTCCGTTTGCTTGTTTACTTTTGCCGATAAGGCACGTGGCCTCATTTATCAAATGCGTCTCGCGACTAGTTGCAACAAGCGGCATGCAACTAAGTGTGCATAGTAGATGCCAATGCCAAATTGCTGGCAAGTAGTTGAAGTACTAGTTAGTCAACCCCAAGAAGGGTTGCTTCCCTCTCTATGTGTGTATGTGCGAGGGTGTCCTCCTCCTCACTTGAGCCATAAATTGTATTGTAGCAAACACGTAAGTTGTGCCTCACTCGCAGTCTCGGTCTTGGTCTCAGTTGCGGCTGTTGCTGAGTGCGTGGCACGGTGGCCGAGCTACTCGTAATTACAGTTATTATAATTTGTGTTGAGTGCTGAGCTGCAATTTGGCATGCATTACCTCCCCTCCCCACCCACATCTTTGCTGTGGTCTCTTCCACGTTGTCGCACGTGTGTCTGCTTATTTTTCAGCTGACTGACTGCCCATTTGCAACATCAACCCTGTTGCAATAACATTGTTGCCATAGCTGCAAAATCTGCTTTCCTTATGAACATAACATAAAAATGAAAATGATACCTTCGCCGCGATGTTTATCTCACGGGTTTCTCTCTCTGACCGTGTTTTTGGCTATCATCAAAGATTATGTCAGCGCTGCCATGGTAATGTAATGATGGGCAACCCAATTTACTAAGCTTATTACGCTCTAGTTGAGATATTTGATAGCAGAATTATTCACTCTCTCTTCCACTATTGCCTGACGACCTTTGTTGCCCTTCGCGTTGGCTGTGTTACTTGAACCGATTGTAATTAATCATCATCTAGCATTTAGAATCAAACATCGCCCCCACCAAGAGCTGCCAACTAATCAAAAGAGCGAAGCCGTAGCAAGCAAGAAGCACATCAATTGCCCCAAAGCGGGGCAAACCAAATTGTGTTAAGCGCACTTGAAAAACGCTGCTTAAATAAATTCACAATTTGTCTCAAGTGAGTTTTTGTCATTTTCATGCCGCAGTCACTGCCAGTCAGACAATTGAAGACGTCGTCGGTCATCATTGGAATGTTGGGCTGCCGCTACTACACCCGCACCTATAGGGTAAACGGGTATTATAACTTTGTGTCTACAGAATATGTATGCTAAAGGAGGAATATCTTTTTGATCACTATTAACAGCCGAGACGATATAGCCATGTCCGTCTGTCAGATTAGATAAAAATTATAGAAGCTGCTTCATTCGGGTTTAAGTTGCTTTTGGCTGTAAATCTGGTATATTTTGATCTCTATGGTATATTTTGATTGTAACAATATATAAATATACTAAATACAGCATTCGGTATATTTTTAGTATTTTTTATATATTGATTTAATGTAGTTTAAAAATAATAATACCGCAATAAGATGAGTTGGTTGATTTGGTATACTTTAAACTCTGTGGTATATTTTGATTGTAATAGTATATGGATATACCAAATATTGCGTTCGGGTTTTTGGTGGTATATCATGTCATAATATTGGATATTTTTGTATTTTTTTAGTATGTTATTTTTTAGAAATAATACAGCATTGTTTTGTTTTTTTTTTTCAAATGGGTGGCGGGTATCTCATAGTCGAGCTTTATCGACTGGAGATTTCTTACTTGCTCACAATGAGATCAGCAGTCATGATTGCAGCAATGGAACTGGGGACTGCGAACTCAAGTGTGGTCGTCATGCAGTGGGAGGTCAGTTGTAGTTAGAGCTGACTCCCTGCCAAGTCTGGCTGCTGCATTATGCACTTTTCATCATTCTCAATATGGGCGCTGATTGATAAGCGCATTGCACTGTAGCAGGGGAGATATATGCATGTGTAGATGGAGGCACACATCAGCTTACATATTCCCCTTGTGCGTATTTTGCATAATGGTAACGCATATGAATGCTGCTCTACACTCAACTCTCTCTCTTTCTGTCTTTCAGCTTAAAACGGTTCCAAATGGGTAGCCCGCTAATCCTCTGCGCCTGTCATAAACATTGACATTGATGTTGATGTTGATGTTGCTGTTGATGTTAGCTGCTGATGTTGCTGCCGTTGCCGCTGCTACTGCTTTTGTATGCCACTGACAAGTGGGCGTGGCGACCAACTACCCGACATTGTCCCTGCCGCCGTTACGCTCCACAAAATCGTACTCATTCCGCACTCATTCCGGCGTATGCCCTTTAACGAGTGTATTCGTCATTCGAGCAGACAGTTGACATTCATTTGAAACGTTTGCGCGCTTCATGAACCCGCTGCTCGCTGCTCGCTGCCCGCTGCTTTCCATACCCTTTGCTCACCCTTCCAGAACCCATTTCCCTCCTTTCTCCCTCGCTCTCTCTCTCTCTGTCAGTGACACTCGAATGCGACTCTGAACTGAGAGCTCAGTGGTAACCACAGTGGCGGCAGCGGCGCAACTGTGGCGCATGTCAATCATTAAACTGTCATTTTCAGTCGATTTAACTAGCATTAAAAATCGTACACAATTGCCAGGATTTATGCGATGTGCGCAAACTGTCATAAATTTGGCTGAGTACTCCCAAGTTGGCCAGCTGACACACACCAACACACAAACTCACACACACACCCCCGCACAACCGTCTCCTCATTATTGCACCCCCCCTTTCGTATTCGCATTCGCATTCCTTTGCTCTCGCTGGCCTAAGCTGCCCTAATTTTTTATGGTCTACAAACTAATTTTTATTAATTTTCTACGCCAGCTAGCTGCGAGCTGCAACAGCTAAGCTGGCGTCTAAGCGCTCAAATTTATTTTAATACCCCAAGAAAAATATCTAAAATTAGCAAATGACATAGCCAGCAAAATTGTGCGTGTAAAACTTTCAAAAAACCGCAGCTGGGATGCCCTTTTTATGGGTATTTATTTTAGTTAAGGGATGTGCTGGATTGCTTAGCTCATCTGTTCAGAGATTGTGAGGAAGAGAAAGGAAATTTTACAAGCTGGTTTGTTTTTTTTTTTATTACAAATTTTTATTTTAATATCTAATCGAAAATAAATTTTAAAGTTTTTATATGAATGATAATTAAATTTCAACCATAACGCGAATAAATTGTAAAGCAAAATACTCCATATTCAATATTATTGAGGGTCCTTAAATGCACTAAAATCTTAATTTTTATATGAAATTGAAGAGTCCGCGGAATTTTTAACTTATATCTTTAAAATTTTGTTCAAAAAGGAAAGGAAAAACAATATTTTCAATTTTGTTATGATTTTAAAAATGGTTGTTGACAATCTTATCAAAAAGTCGAATTTGAAATTTTCGCTTTATGATAGTTTCAGATTATTTAAAAGGCGAATACCTTTTAATATATTAGTGTTGCTAGTTATATATATTAAAAACCTCACATTATTATCCTTAAAGTCATTTGAAATTCGCAGTCGGCTATTTAAAAAAGCGAATATTCCATAAGAACTTTATTATTGAAGCTTCTTATTTTTACACTTAAGTTTACTTAAAATTCAGTAATATTGATTCAGTGTATTAAATTCAGAGTGTTTTAAGCCATAGCATTTAAATTCTTTTCAACAAAATATATCTGCCTGTCAATTTCTTGTACATTCTAGCTCAAGCTGTTGCATTTAAAGAGTGCATTAAAAATTCGTCGTTCTTTAAGTCTATCATTCTATGACAGCACCTACTTGAGTTTGAAATCTATGCGAACCCTCGGTGGGGCGGCAAAAAACGAGAGACCATTCATTAGGGGGACGGGCAGCAATCTTTAATTTTCATCTTTTGGCAATCTCAGTTTCCCCCCGTAGTATTTTGAACACGCATTCGAAATGATTGCCGCGATTGCGAGTGTGGCGGAAATTCTGCTGACAGGGAAAACGATGTTGCGATGTTGTGTGCGAGATTCCTTGCGGGGCTGTAATGCTCTTTCCTGGACAAACGTGCGCGCCTAGTTCCGGTCGAGGACGACGAAGCTGTGCTTTATTTGCCTGCCAGGCATTTTGATTTTTTATTATTCGCAGCGTTTGCTTTGCTGCCCAAAAATTATGGAAATTTATTAATCACATAAATTTAAAGCGTAATGTCCTGGCCAGGGTCGCGGGTCGTTAGTCCTCCCGCGCTGGCGCTAATGTGTCCCATGTTGAAATTGTCCTCCATGTCGGCGATGCCAACACCAACAACAACAACAGCGTCGACGACGATGACGACGACGTGGAGAATGCATAAAAATTGCGTTAGGGGCAAAGTTCGGTTTTTTTTTCCTGCTGGGTGAACCTATCGTGGGAGTCGGGGAGTGAGTAAAGCTTCCTCATCTCAGCGCCTTAAATAAACTTTGCGGTCCTTTTGATTTCACTCGCAACAACAGCTACAGGGAAACAAGCAGAATTTAGACGTTGTTGACGCGTAGACAAATATTTTTGTTCAAATTGTTTAAAAGTGATTTTTTTTTCGTTTTTTGGGCTAAGCTGCCAGCAGGACGACAAGGACATACAAATTCATTTACTGGTAAAAGTGTGGGGCACAAGGTAAATTCCTCGAATATTGTTGTCCTCTTGGCTTTTGAGTCTTTGAGCTAAAGTTAAGTAAACTGTCAGCTCAATGGATTTGCTCAAAGAATATTTAGTGCATTGTATGAAATCAAAGTGAACATTGTGTATCAAATTTCTATTGAATATTACTTTAATCAACTTGTAAATGTGGCTAAAACAGTGTGTAAAATGATTCCGTTGATTGTATCTTTGAATTGGGAATAGCTTTAAGTAAAATGAAATGATGAATGAATGAAGAAGCTGTGTATAGACTTTTTAGTATATAAATTATTATTTATTTAAATTGTTACAAGTCTCAATTCAGTATTTAAGCTTTTTCTTATTTTTTTGTCATACTCCGAAGATTAAATTAAGTTTTAAGGCGGATGGGATCACTAAAAATAATAAATCATTTCAGTACAAATATTCCTTTTTAAATGCACATAAATGGGCCATTTGATGGTACTGCAGTTAGGATGTCAAAGTTTAAATAACTGAACTTTTTTGCTAAAATTAGATTTAAGAACATTATCAGTTTATCAGGAAGTCAAAAATCTACACTCAAGAACCCTTTCACATACTTTTCTCCATATCAGCGAATTGGTTTTGTCCTACTACCTTAAATAAATCCAATCTCTTTTTAAGCCAATTGATCTGTGCTGTGAGATGCGCCTAAAACAAGCTGCTAAAATTGCGGCACATGTGCGATGAAATCCCTTGCAAAGTGCCAACATGTGTTGCACTTAACGAAGGGGCAGCCAAAACACCAAACAAGAGCTGATACTTCGCATACACATATGCAACACACGCGATGGTTAAGCCTTTGACAAGACATTTACTTTGCAGTTAGGGGAACGGAGACGCCCCCTAGAAAATCAAAAATTTGCAGAAGCACGTGCAAAGCAATGTAGAAAAGTGGGAGGTGGGAAGTGGAAGGGAATGCCCTGCGATGTCATTTAAAGTAGCTGCCAGCAGTCGAAGTGACAAAACTAAAGATAAGACTCAATCACGTGTAGCTGCCACTGACAATCAGTGTGGCAGAGTGAAAAAAGGGAATTCACAGCAAGCAGGGGAAAATAGAAAATCAATTTCCACGTTTTTCACACTGCAAAGAGGAGCGGATAGAAGGGGGGCATAGACACACATGCAGTTGTTGCTTTGAATTTCATATGACGACGACAACGGCGGCAACATTACGTGTTGTGGGGAGAGTGGGGGATGAGGTGAAGGCATTGAATGAAGAGTGACATGCAGACGGCAAACATGGGGACAAAGAAGGTGTCACTAACAGGATAAATGTGCAAAACAGCGACAGGAAAAAGAGCTGCCAGGATAAAGTAGCAAATGGAGTGGGAGTTGGAGTTGTAGAATTTTCTCTCAGAGGATTTTAGCTTGTTTATCGTGTCAGTGGATTGGCAGCATAAAGCAGCCTTGTCATTTGTACAGCAAAATAAATAAAACGCTACAGCAGCGGCAGCAGCATTAACAGAAACTGTTGCCACAGCAACTGTTGCAGTTGAGATGTTATCAAGATAACTTGAAGCAACAACAGCAACAGCAAACGGTTTCCTACTCCACTTAACGACTTTATTTGCTCAACTTGTGCATAGGTAAACGCAACGCAACGCAGCAGCCGCTTGCCAAACAAATACACACAAACACACACAAAGACAACAACAAACACGACGGCGACTAAACAAAAACAAAGACAGACACGCATACAAACTAAAATCAACCACAAAAAGATCTTATAGTTTGTCCCGATAAGCGCAGCCACAGACAGCTTCAAGTTCCATTTTTGTTGCCAGTTGCAGCTGATGAGTGTGTGTGTGTACGGATGTGTGTGTGCAGGTGTAACTGTGTCTATGTTGGCACTGCAAAAACAATGTCATGTACTTAAGAGCAGCAGCAGCCAACAGGCAACATCGGCATCAACATGCATAAAATACATTTTCATTCGCATTTTGTTTGTTTTAAGCTGCGAGTTTTACACAAAAGTCAACAGAGCAACTGCACCTTTATATGTGTGTGTGTGAATGTGTATGTGTGTGTGCCAATCTACAACTGTGCATGTGTAAGTGTGTGTGTGTAAGCCGGATATGACCACGGATATCGAAAGTTTTTCCTGGTAGTCAACTTCTTCATCACTCTCGTGCTTTCACTCTCTTACTTCCTCTCTCTTTCCCTCCTCTCTCGTTGTCCCTCTTTGATTGCTCAACGTAAAAGTCATAAAACTGATATTGTTCTTAAAACGACAGCAGCTGGAAATTAAGTTCTTGACTTTTATGTGCACCGCAGTTCCGAATTATTGATATGAGCTTCTCCTCCGTTCTGGAATTGAATTGGATTGCCATCAGAAAGGAGATGGCTACTGCAACTTGTTTGTTTCCTTCTCTGTGTGTGTTAACCGTTTGTGAGGTGAAAGTGTGACAGGTAAAACGAGAATTTAACCAGCAGCAGCATCAGTTGAAATGTCTTTCCTTAACATTTTCGTTTATTGTGTCAGAAACAGTTCAAGTGCAACTCGAAATGATTGAAATGCTAAAGGGAAGTGAAAATAACTTTTGCAAATTGCATTTTTTGCAGTTTTAGATGACTTTGATTTTATTGAATTTAAATACAAAATGATACAAATTGAATTGTGTGTGAACGAATATGAAAAAAGTTGCTATGTATTGAAGCATAGTATATTTTATATGGATTACTCAATTTTTTTTTATCTCTATATGAGTTGCTAGCTAGTTTATAATCTGTTTTATTTAGTGCTTCTAAACTAACTAATATTCTTTAAATAGTTTAACAAAAATTAAAAAATTTTGTTGTGAATTTCATCTTAGAAGCAAATTCAATAAATACTTTTAAACTAAATAGTTAAGAAGATTTTGATATGTTTAATAGTATATTTTACCAGGTAAACTATTTTACCTAATACTTTTAAACTAAATAAACCTTTTAAAATATTTCAGCCAACAGTTTGATTTTTTTCTGTAGTGTATTTTATGTGAATAATGATTTTACTTAATGCTTTTAAATGACGGATCTAGTCACTAACACATAATTTTAGTATTTCTTATATGGTATTTTTTGATGTATAAATATTTTATTCTAATTAAACTAATTTAAGTGGATATTTTCATATGGTAAATATTTTCAATTTTTATTAAAGTTTTTAAGTCATTTGCACGTTGGAAAACTAAATTATTCTTAAAATGTACTATTCTATATTAAAGAAGTGTCATAACTTATGATTCAATTGAAATAAATTAATTTTTGAACAGCTCCATCCCCAAAAAAATTAAAATAAAGGAGTTCGTATTATCTTTAAAATATACCAATTAAATATTATTCTAAGAATACGGAAATATATATTTGGTATATCAATATATTATTTTTGCCATCTAAGCCAATCTGATCTTCGTGTAACAACAATTATTTTATGGGTAACGGGTTTAAAAATACACATTTGCTTGCACTTTTATCTATTTGAATTATGCACACAATTTTATTACCTAAAGATGTAACAAATTGAATCGATTGAGTGCCATTCTGTAGATCAATTGTATCTGTCCCCCTATTTGATGTCAACTTTAAACTGGCATCACAAGTCCATCAACAGCTTTGGCAGCTAATTGAATAGCATCCGCTTTGGGTTCACACCAAATAACAATAATAATAATAATAATAATAATTATCATGTTGCTGGCATAATAATGGCTGATGCTGTATATATGTTTTGTAATCTGCCTTGTCCGTCGACACTTTCGACATATTCGACGCATTCGAAATGAGTTTTGCGCTGGCGTAGTTCAGTTCGTAATCATATTATGAGTATGTAACACTTCAATTACTGTCAGCGGCCGTATTTTGTGTATTAATAATTTTCACAAAAACATTAGACTGTGTGGGACACTTGCAGGAACCATAATCATCGTGTGCAAAGTATCAGTCAGCGTCATGTGACAAAACTCTCGCTCAATGGTGTCGCTGGCAATGTCACCACACGTTTTGCATTAGAAATGCCAATGACTTGGGATGAGAAGATGAGAAGCAGTCGGCAGTGAAGCAGTCAGCATGTGGCATGCGGCAAGCGACGACGACGTCAGTGTGTCTGGCATAAAGTTAGTTTTTACACTGGAAAAAAACATGTTATAAAATCAAGACTTTCATTTTAGGACTGCACATTTCCTTCTAATAAGGGGGCCTTAAACAATTTCGAAGAAAATAAATCTTGATATAAAACCAAGTTCTTATTATTAAACAAGTCAGAAAGCCACAGTAGAGTGTACTTGACTGTGAGATACCCGAAATCCATTTTGAATAAAACAGTATTATTCTGAAAATTTACTAAATTAATATACCGCAAAAATACAAGAATATACCAAAAATGCAAGAATATACCAAGAATATATTGATACAGTACTACATTCGAAATTTACCATAGAGTGCAAAATGTACCAGATTGTCAGGCAAGCCAACTAAAATTCTGCCTGTTATATACATACTATACATATCATGGAGGCACAAAGTTATAATAACATAACATAATAACATTATTATGCCGTTTACTATTTTATTTATTATTTAATAAATTGATTAGAATTATTGAATTCTAGATCTAGTATTTTAGATCATATTTATTGAGAATCTGGACCTTTTAAACTTCATGTTCTTAGTCTTAGTAATGGTATCTTATTTTAGAGAACACATTTTGAAAGTGAATGTTCTTCAGCTAAGCAACTCTTTCTTTCTTTCAGTGTAGCTGTCTAAAAAGTGTTTAGAAGTCAAGCTGTGCGCTTGCGTAAAATTCATTTTATTTTAGTTCTGTTTTTTTATACCCGCTACCCATAGGGTAGAAGGGTATTATAACTTTGTGCCGGCAGGAAATATATGTATGTAACAGGTAGAAGGAGGCATCTCCGACCCTATAAAGTATATATATTCTTGATCAGCGTCAACAGCCGAGACGATATAGCCATGTCCGTCTGTGTGTCTGTCCGTCTGTCCGTATGAAACACTGGATCTCAGAGACTATAAGAGATATAGCTATAATTTTTTTCGACAGCATTTGTTATGCTTGCACGCAGATCAAGTTTGTTTCAAATTTTTGCCACGCCAACTCCCGCTCTTGCAAATCAATAATAACAATAGTACTATTAAAGCTAGACGTGCGAATTTTAGTATATACAATAATAACAATATTGTTTGTGATTCCTGAAAATTTGGTTGCGACCAGATAAAAATTGTCGAAGTTATTAAAGAAATACTTTTGTATGGGCAAAAACGCCTACTTACTAGGGATCTTAGTTGCTTTGGCTGACAATCTGGTATTTTGTGCCGTCTAAGGTATATTTTCAATGCGGTACTATATCGATATACCAAATATACCATTTGGTATATTTTTAGTATTTTTGCAGTATATTCGGTATTTTTTGAGAAAAATACCGCAAAATATATTTCTTTTATTCAAAATGGGTAGCGGGTATCTCACAGTCGAGTACACTCGACTGCAGCTTTCATACTTGTTTTTTTTTTTAATCGTATTTACAACAATTATAAATAAAAATGGTGGATTTTATTAAAGAAATATTTTGTATGAGCAAAACCGCCTGCTATGTATGTATTGTATGTATGCGTATACGTATATACATGCTCGTCTATATTAGCATCTGTATGTAAGCAATGCGATAGCTCAGGTGGTAGATTGCAAGCCGAGCATGTTGTGTTGCCCGGGTTCAAACCCGCTCGAGGTACAAACTTTTTTTTTTTTTTAACCACCCGGTCGGTGGTGCTCTAGTTCAAATCCCGATCGAGAATACATGCATATTTATTTTTAATATTTTGAGATTATTACCGTAATATTTTGCTTTTATTCAAAATGGGTAGCGGGTATTTCACAGTCGAGCACACTCGACTGTAGCTTTCTTACTTGTCTTATTTCAATTTTTAGTTTCTCAATATTTACTATTACAGAAAAAAATTTTATCATGAAATCTCATTGAACTTTCTTTCTTTTTATTTAATAATAGTTCCTTTTAATTTTGTATATATACATAGTTTTTATTTAAGAATAAATAAATAAGTAAATATATATGAAAAACCTTCCATATTATATGACATTATTATTTCATTTAATAAACTGAAATAAAATAATAAGATTTATTTAATTATTTTTAATTTTTAAAATTTAAGCTGTTATAAAAGAAATATTTGAGGATCAACTTTTGACCAAAGATAATGAAATGACGATTAAACTTGACCTACACAATAAATTTTATTAGAAATCATTCGAGTCACTCAATTTTAATCAGTTCCGAATCCAAAATCTTGTTCAACACTCTTAACAATTATCAGTTGAACAATCTGGCTAATCGTAGAGCATTTCAAGTTCGTTTTGATTGCTGTTTGATTAACGGCTTTTGTTTCTGCTGTTTGCGGGAGGAGGGGCAAAAACAAAAAGTATTTAATTAAAAGTCAATATGAAATTGGAATTGGGTGTGAGGAAGTGAGTGCACATAATGATCATTACTGTAGACATAGTCAACACTGGAACGAATTTAATCAATCGAAATGTGCGGCGATAAGTGCAAATTCTATATCAAGACAAATCAGAAATAAACTCAACAATATTTGCAGTTCTTATCTAACCTTTGATCGCATTAATCTCGAAGAATATGTCGATGTTTAGCTTTAATTAAATGAAATATAATGAATGAAAAATAACAGCTGAAATGGAAAATCTGAGAAAAAAAACAAACGGAGGCATCTCCGACCCTATAAAGTATATATATTCTTGATCAGTGTTAAAATAATAACAAGCGTAATTTTAAATCTAGAGTTGCGAATTTTGGTATATACAATAATTACTATAGTAGTTATGATCCCTGATCAGATAAAAATTGTGGAAGTTATTAAAGAAATACTTTTGTATGGGGAAAAACGCCTACTTACTAGGGGTCTTAGGTGCTTTGGCTGACAATCTGGTATATTGTGCCGTCTATGGTATATTTTTAATGGTGTACTAAAATGGGTATATTTTTTTAGTATTTTTTAGAATATTCGGTATATTTTGAAAATAATACCGCAATATTTAGCTTTTGTTAAAAATGGGTAGCGGGTATCTCACAGTCGATCACACTCGACTGTAACTTTCTTACTTGTTTTCTTTACTTTTGTTGTTGTTACTGTTAAAATGTTTAAAGATGTCGCTAAACTAATTAGAGCTTTCATCTAAACAATACTGATTTAATCTATTTACACTGGGAATTTACCATTTCAGCATAGCTGGGTTCGCTTTATGATAGGGATTATCCCTGAATGATGATGGAAATGCCCAGCCCGCGCCTAGATCTAAATTGAACTTGTCACTATCATTGATCAAAGATTATACTACTTAATAGTCTGAGCTATGGCAGGAGAATTACTAAATTGTTAATCAAATGTGTTTTCTAGCCATGATAACCGTGATAAGCGGCAAATTGCTTTAGCAATAGATATATGACACCCTCGATTTTGTAGGTAACTTGCCTATAAAAGTGTGTCCAAGTTGGTCAAGTTGAATCAGTTGAAAGTCAACATGAAATTTGGCTGTGCAACCGTGCTCCTGCTGGCCGCCGTTATTGGCGCCCAAGCCTCCGTCGACTGGAAGTCGGTCAAGTCGATGGACATTGAGGTCGATGTGCCCATCTCCCATCGTGCTGGTGCCCCGTCGGGACGCATCACCCGCGGCGAGACCGCCGGACGCAATCAGTTCCCCTACCAGGCGGGTCTGTTGCTCTACGTTGATGGCGGTGCTGCTTGGTGCGGTGGCTCCTTGATCAGTGATCGTTATGTGCTCACCGCTGCCCATTGCACGGACAGTCTGACCACAGGTGTGGATGTCTACTTGGGTGCCTGGGATCGTACCGATGGCAGCGAGCACGGACAACAGATAATCTTTGTGGAGACAAAGAATGTGTTTGTTCACGACGCTTGGGATTCTTCGCTGACCCGCAACGATATCTCGCTGATCAAGCTGCCCGTGCCCATTGAGTTCAATGAGCACATTCAGCCCATCAAGCTACCCGCCAAATCCAACACCTACAACACCTATGCCGGCCAACAGGCTATTGCCTCCGGTTGGGGCAGGATCAGTGACTGTTAGTAGATTGCTAGCCACATAAAAGTTTTTCACTTTGATTTGCTACAACTTCCCATTTGCAGCTGCCACCAGTGCCACCAATATCCTGCAATACATCAGTGTGCCCATCATGAACAACTCCGGCTGCAAACCCTGGTTTTTCGGTGCCGTTTACGAGACTAACATCTGCATCAAGACCACCGGAGGCACCTCCGCCTGCAACGGCGACTCTGGCGGTCCCTTGGTGTCGGCTGAGACTGGTGAGCTGATTGGTGCCACATCCTTTGGCAGTCCTCTCGGCTGTGAGGTTGGCTGGCCCGGTGTCTTCACCCGTGTCACCTCCTACTTGGAGTGGATCGAAGAGATCAGCGGCGTGACCAACAGTGGATTCTAGATGCCAAAATGATAATTTGCTTTTAACTTATAAAATAAATGTTTATTAAAGCTACAAGAAATAATAATCGGATTCCGATTTGGTTTTCGATTTTGATTTGAATTTTGTATGGGGACGTCGTGAGCTTGCGATGGGGAACGATACATCATCCTCGTTGCTCTCATCCGATTGCGGCAACGGACGATGCACGTCCAGTTCATCGGGTAGATCATCGTCACTATCGTGAAATTCTGATTTCTGGCCTCCGTGGTGTCCTGATGCGAATGCACGCCCGTCTCATCCAGATACGATGCAACCTTGGTGAATGCAGCCCGATAGCCACGATCGCAGCCATAGATGCTGCCAAACGACGTGATGCCCACCAACACACGTTTCTTGAGTGCTTACGCTTCAGGACGAGCGGACCACCCAAATCCCCATTGCATGTGGAGCGTGCATTGCGACCGCAACGGGGAAATTTCATTAGACAAATTGTGAGACACCTTAACAGTCACCATTGAAGCTGACCGCGTGTGGCAGACGTATGAGTGCAATGTCATCCTTCAGTCGCTTGGAATTCCATGTGGGATAAATGTGAAAGTTGCTGCTGGGCACCATTAGACGCACCTGACCCGACTCCTTGGCGTTCTTGATCTCGTTGGCGCCCAGAAAAACCAAGGCGCGCTTAGCCTTGCCATCAGAAGAAATACAACCAAGTGGGGGGAGTTTTTAAGTCTTATGTTAAATATGCAAGGAATAAGGAATGATTAGTCAGCCATGATGTTTTACTTCAAATATCCTAACTATATTTAATACTAATAAACAATCCTTGCCTAATCAAAATTTGAATTAGAAAGTAAATTGTTTGCCTTCATTTTCTTTTATTGTATGTTAAATATATTTAATACATACATATAGTAAATATTATTATCAGCATTATATAATAATATAATCATAAATTGAAGACACTTTATGTATCAATAGAGCAATGGCGGCGTTTCAACTCAAATATAAATTCGAGTGGTAGTGTTTTTTGTGGCACCCTTTGATTCAAAATGTTGAAGAACAATTGGGGAAATTATTGACAAAAATAATAATTAATATTAACAGATCACGATAACTTATAAAATCCTAGTCTGATCCCATTGTGTCCATGGATTGCCTACTACTTGGCCGATTGGAAACTGCTCACGATTGTTACCTCGGCGCCGCTTTTGTTGGCCGTCTTGACGCCGTTTGTTGTGCCCGAGTCGGCACGTTGGCTGGTCTCCCAGGGCAAGGTGGATAAAGCCATTGGCATACCGAAAAAGTTGGAGAAACGCAATGGACGCCAAGTACCGCTGCAGACGTATCAGCACTTTGGCGACAGCTGCAAACGGATGCGAGATCAGGAACAGGCACAGAATGCCAGCTATTCGGTGTTGGATCTATTCAAGTCGCCACGCTTGTGTCGCACCACCTTGTGCGGTAAGTTTTGAGTCGTGTTTGACGTCGCCACACAACATTAGTTAGACAGCCAGTTAGTTAGTTAGTCAGTCAGTCAGTCAGTTATTTAGTAGGTATTTACTGTGGCTACCATGATTATTTCACTTGTGCGTTGCTGTTGTTGTGGCTGCTGTCGCAACATGCGCTGCAAATTAGACACCCCTTGCTGTTGCCCACTTGGAGTCGGCGTTGGACGACTGGCTGCTTATCTGCCTTCGCAAATTGCATTGAGGACCCAACCACACATCTCCTCACTCCTCACATCTCTCTCTCTCTCGGGATCTCGAAAAAGATTCGTAAGGTTATTTGCCTTATTAAGCCGACCAAGTCTGACTAACAAAAACAAAAAATAAAAGCAAAACAGTGCGGTATTATTCTTAAAATATACTAAATTAATATACCGCAAAAATACAAGAATATACCAAAAATATATTGATACAGTACTACATTCAAAATTTACCATAGAGTACAAAATATACCAGATTGTCAGGCAAGCCTACTATACATATCATGGAGGCGTAAAGTTATAATAACTTTCTACCCCGAAGGTAGCGGGTATTATAAAAGAAAAATATTTCAGACTTTTGAGACCAAAAAACTGTATTAATATGTACACAATATTACATTATTATGCCGTTTACTATTTTAATTATTATTTAATAAATTGATTGGAATTATTGAATTCTAGATCTAGTATTTTAGATCATATTTATTGAGAATCTGGACCTTTTAAACTTCGTGTTCTTAGTCTTAGTAATGGTATCTTATTTTAAAGAACACATTTTGAAAGTGAATGTTCTTCATCTAAGCAACTTTTTCTTTCTTTCAGTGTAGCTGTCTAAAAAGTGTTTAGAAGTCAAGCTGTGCGCTTGCGTACTAGTTAGTCATTATACCCGCTACCCATAGGGTAGAAGGGTATTATAACTTTGTGCCGGCAGGAAATGTATGTAACAGGTAGAAGGAGGCATCTCCGACCCTATAAAGTATATATATTCTTGATCAGCGTCAACAGCCAAGCCATGTCCGTCTGTCCGTATAAACACCTAGATCTCAGAGACTATAAGAGATAGAGCTATAATTTTTTTTCGACAGTATTTGTTATATTTGCACGCAGATCAAGTTTGTTTCAAATTTTTGCCACGCTCACTCCCGCTCTTGCAAATCAATAATAACAAGAGTACTATTAAAGCTAGACGTGCGAATTTTAGTATATACAATAATAACAATGTTGTTTGTGATTCCTGAAAATTTGGTTGCGACCAGATAAAAATTGTTTAAGTTATTAAAGAAATAGTTTTGTATGGGCAAAAACGCCTTCTATGTATATACATATGTGTTGTATCTATGCGTATAAGTATATAGTTTTCATTTAAGAATAAATAAGTAAGTATATAGATATGAAAAACCTTCCATCTTATATGACATTATTATTTCTTTTAATAAACTGAAATAAAATAATAAGATTTATTTAATTATTTTTAATTTTTAAAATTTAAGCTGTTATAAAAGAAATATTTGAGGATCAACTTTTGACCAAAGATAATGAAATGACGATTAAACTTGACCTACACAATAAATTTTATTAGAAATCATTCGAGTCACTCAATTTTAATCAGTTCCGAATCCAAAATCTTGTTCAACACTCTTAACAATTATCAGTTGAAAAATCTGGCTAATCGTAGAGCATTTCAAGTTCGTTTTGATTGCTGTTTGATTAACGGCTTTTGTTTCTGTGCACTTAGATTGATTGCGGAAGAAGGGGCAAAAACAAAAAGTATTTAATTAAAAGTCAATTTGAAATTGGAATTGGGTGTGAGGAAGTGAGTGCACATAATGATCATTACTGTAGACATAGTCAACACTGGAACGAATTTAATCAATCAAAATGTGCGGCGATAAGAACAAATTCAATTTCAAGATAAATCAAAAATAAACTCAACAATTTTTGCAGTTCTTATCTAAATTAAATGAATTATAATAAATGAAAAAGAACAGCTGAAATGGAAAATCTGTGAAAAAAAAACAAAATGATCTTACGATGAATTGTGAAATATTCATTTATTTAGCACAATATTTATTTTTTCTTTACTTTTGTTGTTGTTACTGTTGAAATGTTTAAAGATGTCGCCAAAGTAATTAGAGCTTTCAGCTGAACAATACAGATTTAATCTATTTACATTGGGAATTTACCTTTTCAGCATAGCTGGGTTCGCTTTACGACAGGGATTATCCCGGAATGATGATGGAAATGCCCAGCACTCGCTGCCATGATAACCGTGATAAGCGGCAATTTGCTTTAGCAATAGTCCAAGATATATGACACCCTCGATTTTATAGGTGACTTGCCTATAAAAGTGTGTCCAAGTTGGTCAAGTTGAATCAGTTGAAAGTCAACATGAAATTCGCCTGTGCAACCGTGCTCCTGCTAGCCGCCGTTATTGGCGCCCAAGCCTCCGTCGACTGGTAGTCGGTCAAGTCGATGGACATTGAGGTCGATGTGCCCATCTCCCATCGTGCTGGTGCCCCGTCGGGACGCATCACCCGCGGCGAGACCGCCGGACGCAATCAGTTCCCCTACCAGGCGGGTCTGTTGCTCTACGTTGATGGCGGTGCTGCTTGGTGCGGTGGCTCCTTGATCAGTGATCGTTATGTGCTCACCGCTGCCCATTGCACGGACAGTCTGACCACCGGTGTGGATGTCTATTTGGGTGCCTGGGATCGTACCGATGGCCGCGAGAACGGACAACAGATCATCTTTGTGGAGACAAAGAATGTTTTTGTTCACGACGACTACGATTCTTCGCTGATCCGCAATGATATCTCGCTGATCAAGCTGCCCGTGCCCATTGAGTTCAATGAGCACATTCAGCCCATCAAGCTACCCGCCAAGTCCAACACCTACAACACCTATGCCGGCCAACAGGCTATTGCCTCCGGTTGGGGCAGGATCAGTGACTGTAAGTGATTGCTAGACACATAAGAGCTTTTCACTTTGATTTGCTACAACTTCCCATTTGCAGCTGCCACCAGTGCCACCAATATCCTGCAATACATCAGTGTGCCCATCATGAACAACTCCGGCTGCAAACCCTGGTTTTTTCGGTGCCGTTTTCGAGACTAACATCTGCATCAAGACCACCGGAGGGACCTCCGTCTGCAACGGCGACTCTGGCGGTCCCTTGGTGTCGGCTGAGACTGGTGAGCTGATTGGTGCCACATCCTTTGGCAGTCCTCTCGGCTGTGAGGTTGGCTGGCCCGGTGTCTTCACCCGTGTCACCTCCTACTTGGACTGGATCGAAGAGATCAGCGGCGTGACCAACAGTGGATTCTAGATGCCAAAATGATAATTTGCTTTTAACTTATAAAATAAATGTTTATTAAAGCTACAAGAAATAATAATCGGATTCCGATTTGGTTTTCGATTTTGATTTGGATTTTTTTATGGGGACGTCGTGAGCTTGCGATGGGGAACGATACATCATCCTCGTTGCTCTCATCCGATTGCGGCAACGGACGATGCACGTCCAGTTCATCGGGTAGATCATCGTCACTATCGTGGAATTCTGAATTCTGGCCTCCGTGGTGTCCTGATGCGAATGCACGCCCGTCTCATCGCTAATCCAGTCCAGATACGATGCAACCTTGGTGAATGCAGCCGGATAGCCACGATCGCAGCCATAGATGCTGCTTCTTTGCCTGAAAAAAGATTATAGCTCTATCTCTTATAGTCTCTGAGATCTATGTGTTCTAGGTACGGACATAATTTTAGTATTTCATATATGGAACTTTTTTATCTATAAATATTTGTTTCTATTGTACCTACTTTTAAATGGTTATTTTCATATGGTTAATATTTTAAAATTTTATTAAAGTCATATGCACTTTGGAAAAATAAACTTGTCTGAATTTATGATTCAATTAAAATAAATTAATTTTTGTACAGCTTCATCCCCAAAAAATTAAAATAAAGGTGTTCGTATTATCTTTAAAATATATCAAACTATGTAATATACCAATAAAATACTTAAAATACCGAAATGTATACTAAAGCAAACCTGATCCGCGAACAAAAACAATTATTTTATGGGTAACGGGTATAAAAATACACATACGCTTGTACATTTATCTACTTTAATTATGCACACAAATTTATTACCTAAAGATGTAACAAATTGAATCGATTGAGTGCCATTCTGTAGATCAATTGTATCTGTCCCCTATTCGATGTCAACTTTAAACTGGCATCACAAATCCATCAACAGCTTTGTCAGCTAATTGAATAGCATCCGCTTTGGGTTCACACCAAATAACAATAATAATAATAATAATCATGTTGCTGGCATAATAATGACTGATGCTGTATATATGTTTTGTAATTTGCCCTGTCAGTCGACACTTTCGACACATTCGACGCATTCGAAATGAGTTTTGCGCTGGCGTAGAGAACAGTTCGTAATCATATTATGAGTATGTCACACTTCAATTACTGTCAGCGACCGTATTTTGTGTAATAATAATTTTCACAAAAACATTTAACTGTGTGGGACAGTTGCAGGAACCAAAGTATCAGTCAGCGTCATGTGACACAACTCTCGCTCAATGTTGTCGCTGGCAATGTCACCACACGTTTTGCATTAGAAATGCCAATGACTTGGGAAGATGAGAAGCAGTCGGCAGTGAAGCAGTCAGCATGTGGCATGCGGCAAGCGACGACGACGTCAGTGTGTCTGGCATAAAGTTAGTTTTTACACTGAAAAAACAAACATGATATAAAATCAAAATTTTGGTTTTAGTACTGCATATTTCCCTCTATGAAGACATGGACGGTCTCGAAGTTAGAAAAAAGTCTTGACATAAAGCCAATTATATTTATATTAGTAAACGAGTAAGAAAGCTTCAGTCGAGTCTGCGAGATACCCGCTAATCATTTTAAATAAAAGCAAAACAGTTCGGTGTTATTCTTTAATACACCAAATTAATATACCACAAAAATACTTAAACATTCCAATAGCTATATTTGGTATATTAATACAGTACTGCATTCTAAATTTACCAAGGAGTACAAAATATATCAGATTGTTAGCTAAACCTTCTATATATATACTTTAAGGGTCGGAGATGCTTCCTTCAGCCAGTTTACTGGAGGCACAAAAGTTGTAATACCCATCACCATAGAAGGCGGGTACAATAAAATAAAAATATATTTAATTTTTCAATCAAAAATGTTATTATAGTACTCAATATTACATTATTATGCCGTTTACTATTTTATTTATTATTTAATAAATTGATTAGAATTATTGAATTCTAGATCTAGTATTTTAGATCATATTTATTGAGTATGTGTCATTTTTCAGCTTCATGTTCTTTGTTTAATAATTTATTTTTATTTAAAATATCATTTAAGAAACATTTTCTTTCTTTCAGTGTACCTGTCTAAAAAGTGTTTAGAAGTCAAGCTGCGCGCTTGCGCACAATTTATTTTATTTTAGTTCTGTTTTTTTTTTTGGTCTAGCAACCTAATTCATTTTCAGAGTTATGTGACACATATGGGTCCAGCATGGCAAGAACAAACGGTACCTGGTGCCAGCGGGCGGGCGTCAATGGCAAACGCCCTCGAGTCTTGAATTGACTTTGAATTTACGAAAGTCGCGTGAATTCTGGGTAATTACAGTTCACAGTTTTGTATTGCTTCGGTTGTTGCAGTTGCCTTTCAAGTGGGGCGACCCGCAGAGCGTGTTTGTATTGCTTTTGAATTGAAACTCGATTGCGAAACAATACTCACTTGAGGTTGCCCTTTGTGTGTGTGCGTGTGTGTGTGCGTGTGTCTTTCTGTTCTAGTTGCGTTCCACGAAGCAATAACTACATGCACAAAGAACACAATCGTCGACAAAGACGTGTTCACCTTGCTTTGCAGGACGACGGAATGTCTGCAATTTCTATGGCCAGCAGCTGCATTTAATCAAATTCAATTCCCCTTCTTCCCCTTCTCTCGAGTAGTTACATCATCATCAGAGCTACTATATACATGCGGGCAGTTGTCTATAATAATTCCCAGACATAAGCTGCACAAACAATTAAAAGAATAAAAACTTGTTCAGAATTTGCTATGCATTTCTGGCGGCGTTACGCTTCAGTAGTTCCATCCAAAAAAGAAAAAATTGTATTAAATTATATTCTTGCGGAGGGGAGTGAGGCACAAACAACGACTCAATTAAGTTGCCGCCGCAGTTGCCAAGCGAAAAACTTAATTTAATGCTTAATTGCAGCATAAACAGCCAAGAATCAGGGGGGAAGAGATGATGGAGGGTCGTGGTGGGAGGTGGGAGGAGAGAGGGCGACAGCAGTCAGGTCACACGTCGATGGCGGCCCCTATGCTCAAATTTTTGGTCTCCGTTTGATCCTTGAAGCATATGCCTGCCAATTGATAAGCAATTTTCCAATTCGCCAACAATTTCCATTTTAATAGAAAAAAATCCTACACAAAAGAATACAAAAGCAAAGAAAGAAAAAAATGATGGCGAAAAAATAGAATAAATATGAAAAGCCGCGTAGGCAACGTGCCACGTATAAGGCATAAAAATTCAATATAAAAATTCAAATCATTCAATTATCTGCGGCTCAGCACAACTGTAGCCTGCCTCCCTCCCTCCTCCCTTTGACGGGGGCGTGCGAAAAAGGCAAAAAGTTGAATCAATTTGGCAATTGAATTTTACAACAAAGTCGTAGCTGATAGCATGAGAGATGTAAAGCCAGATAGCATAGAAAGAGAGAGAGAGTGGGTGGAAGGAAGGCCTCCGAATATTCAACTTAAATAAGTAAAATAAATAACATTTATCAGAAACAAATCAAATTTCCGGTTGCAACTGAGAAAAGCTCACAAATTCTATACTAGACAACACTAAATTGCCAAATGTTTCGTTTGATTAGAAAATACTGTAGAGTATCGATTTCGAATGTAGTAAAATTTGATGTCACAGGAATTCAGGAAAGTAAACGAATGTTTATATTGCCAAATAAAGAAATATATTTCTACTTAAATTGAGATACAGATTGAGATAAAAAAAATTGAATTATAATAGATTTTTGGCAACTCGATATTTGTTAAGAATTTAAATTTCAAAGATTGAAATAGGAAAAGTAATTAATATTTCGTATCGACAAAACAAATACTATAAATACTATAAAAGTTAGTTTACTCTAAAATTTTCTTGCAGGCAATAGTTTTGTGTTTAAATAAATTTGTAAAGTTTGGCAGCTTGGTAAATGATGAGAATTTGTATTCAAAAATTAGAATACGAAAAGTAATTTAAGTTTGTTATTGACAAAATAAATACTTTTAAAGTTTACTCTAAAATAGCTTTGTAAGGAATAGTTTTGTTTTATTTAAATAAAAATAAAGATGGACAAAAAAAAATGAATTATAGATGATGAATTTTTCGATTTTGGAAGTACGATTAGTTCGAATTCAAAAATGAGGATAATAAAAGTTACTAGCAATTTAACTTTCTTGTTGAAGAAATAAATAGTATGAAAGTTAGTTCTTATTAAATTGAAGTAAAGATGGTTAAAAAAGATATTTAAAAATTTAGAATAGGAAAGATAAAATACAATTTACTATTATTCATTTATATTTCAGCTAAAATGTCATGAAAAGATATTTGTATATAATTTCATCTCAGTTATTTCAACCTTCCGACTAACTTTGAATGCTCAGCATGGAAACTAGAGTATTTTCGTATGCATAAAAATTGGAATGTCAACAGGGACATTCGGCATCAAAATAGTCGTCATTTCACATGCTGCCTTCGTGTATACATTTTTGCAATTCCGCGAAATAAACTCACACGGCGGAATACCATTTCAATTTAGAGCCATTAAATCAGAGTGGAACCTATGACAACAAAAACAAGAGTAGGAACAGCAGCAGAACAAGAACCAACCATGTAAATATTCGGCTGCTAAACAATGCGTTAAATAAACAATAAAATGGATTGCAAATAAAAAGAAAATTGCATGGCACGTCACTCGTCATGGCGACAATGAAAATTGCCAACAAAAAAAGTAAGATAAATAAATAACATTCGAGTGGGAAAAATCACAGTCAGTGACTAGGAAAAAGAGATGAATTTTATTAGCTTTTTATGGGTGGTGCACGTAGCAGGCGCATCCATGAGATACGATATCAATTTTCGGTGTAGAGTTACACACATGAGTGGCAGGTAAACGGAACGCTCTTCTATCTATTCTATTATCTGTGCATGGGTCCTAATGAGTTGTTGCTCGTGGCAACAACAACATGAAGAGAGCAACAAAGCTGCAACAATGCAAGATACTTTGCGCTTGGTTGAGTTTTGAGTTCAGGTTGAGCGTTATAGATATGCCAGATATGTTGGGTTGGCCAGCTGCCGAGTTGCAAGATGCCGCCGCTGATGCACGCCCACAAACAAACACTTCGAGTTCGCCTTGCGGTTTTTGGGCTATCCATTAATGCACTAAGCAGTCGGCATCCTTCTGAAAACCGCAAGACAGCAGCAGCAACAGGCAACAGCCAACAGCCAAGAGGCAACTGGCAACTGGCAACAGGCAGAAGCATGTAGCATGCAACTGCCAACTGGCAACCAGAAACTCGTGAGTGTGTGATGAGGGTGCGGTGTCTGCATATCTGCATATCGTAGTTGAGATTTTGCTTAATGCGCTTGCATAATAAACAATGTATGCATCTGTATCTCTATCTCTATCTGTATCTCTATCTGTAGCTGTAGCTGTAACTGTGGCACAAACTTTGTGTCAGTAAGCGGATTTACTGTAATGTCATTCCGTGCCGTCCCTTTGGGACCTTTTTCCGTTTGACCCAGCTCAGATGTTTTGCAGCAAACTAAACTCTGTTATAATTAGATAAACGTTCTACATTTGACAGGCTGTCAGGCATACGGTAAAAAGTGAGAGTGCAGGCATTGAATTTCCAAGTTCAAAGGTTGCCATTAAACTTAAAGCAATTTGAAATGAGAAAAATGAATCTCTCCTGGGGTTGTGGCAAATTACAAAGAAATCAAGTTGTCACGACGACAAGTCCCATTCGAAGAAGGAATCGCAGTCAAAGTCGTCACATATGGCTGCCCATTGGGAGCTGCTACTGAATGTTGATTCCTGTTCCCGTTGCTGTTGCTGTTGTTGTTGTCAGGCAACCACTAGTTGCTTGCCCAGTAAACAAACTTGGGACTGGAAGTGTTTCGGCCATCCAACGCATGCGCATTAGTGGATGCCAAGTTTCGGTCACAAAACATTTTGCCAAGTTTCGTTTCATATCATAAATGCCTTAACACTCGTCGAGCATAAAACAGTTCCTTGCGCGCTTTCAACTGCAACGGTTGCCCCAATCAGCGCTGAAACAGTTTCTTCAAGTGTAACCAAAGTATCCAAAACTCTAACTCTGAGATACGTATCTCTATTTTTGGCGTGTGAAAGTAGCGCAATTTGTGCGATAAACTAAACGCAACAAATCTGCCAATTTAGCACAAAGCAAAAGGCAAAAGCATAAGGCAAAAGGGCCAAGGGATGCTTAACTTTTAATGCCGGCAACGGGCTAATTTTATGGCCAGTCTGCGACTGATAACAGCGATAAGAAAGTGGCAAATCAAAAGCGGCTCGTAAAACGCGCGCGCCAAGTGTTGAAATTTATGCGCTCGCAATCGTAATTGAATTTTATGCGAAAAGTTCGAGGCTGCTCGGTGTCAAATCGCTTTTGTTTGTTTGTGGCCCGATAACACTGAACACTTTCGAGAATTGCCAAGCCAAAATCCAAAAAAAAAAAGAAAACATAAAGTGGAGCAAACCAACACAGAAAAACAAAAGTTAATACCAGGTAAATTTATCCCCAAATTGTTATTTGTTATGTGTCATAAATTTTGATGGCGAATTGTGTACAATTTTCTGGCCAATTTAAATGTGTAAAATGTGTTTTGTGTTGACCTCGCTTTAACCCTTTCTTTTTTGTACATGACAAGTTCAGTAACCTTACCTTGATCTCGCTAAGGTTCGGTAGGCTGTTTATGGCTGACATCTTGTGTATCCTTACATTATGCAAACATCGTGCCACAACTCAGCTGGTTAAGCGTATCAACCTTGTCGCCATGTCGCCACCTTGGCTGACACGCTGCTTGACATTTAGCACTGCACTTGCCGCATATTAAAACGCATCGAAATTCTGTACAAAGTTTTTCTGTGCAACTTGGCGAAGAAACTGTGGCAACTGTTTCAGTTCTTTGGTTAAACTTTCCACAACCAAGTACTATGCTGGGCTAAGCTCTATGCTTCTCCATCTAATGCCTCTTCTGCCTCTGCCTGTTGGTTAACTTGCGCAACGAGTCCTTGTTAAGCTGTCAACATGTTTTGAGTCAACTGTTACAGTTTGCCTCGGGATTTAAATATTTGCGCCTTGTTTTATATGCAGTTGGCTTTGTGGTTTAAACAAGCTTGAATAGTGCGCTGCATTTTAAGTCTGGCTTAAAAATATAAATGAAATGCGCGTTAATTAACATAAATAACTATGTTGTTAGTTATTTAATTTATTATGCAACTGATTGCAACTATGATTTACTTCTACAATTTAATTTAATCAGGCATTAAATTAAATTTATTTATTTATTCAATATTGATATTGTAGCTCAAAAAGTATAATAAAAACTAAAGAGCTACTGACTTGTTTTGGGAAAATCATTCTCAATAGTTATTTCGTTGTTAGAATTTTATTTCAACTACTTCTAATTCTACTTCAACTTTAATACTTTTCAATAGAATAATTTTATTTCAATTACTTCTAAAATATCTTGAACAGTTGTAATAAGTTTGAAAAAAAAAAATCTAAACCTTTCCGCATTGTAAAGTTTCAGTTTATATTTAACTTTTGTGTGTAATTTGCCAAATAACAAACATGTTAAAAAAGTTGAAAGCAACTTAAAGGAAGCACGTTATTTTGTTGTAAAGTGTTAATACTTTAAGATGCAATCAAAAAACATCAAATGCAAGCGAAGCACAACATGAAGTTATGCAAACCTTAGAAATTATATTGGCCACAAAATACAAAGATAAATCACATATTAAAAGTGAGTTCGTATAACATATCTTGTTATTAGAAAGCAACAAAAAGGATTTAACTCAACAGCAGCAGTCTTTGCGACACTATTTTTAGTGAAAAAATACATACTATATATATACTATATTTATATTTAATCAATTTTAAAAATAAGTAAAGGATTTTCTCATATCTTTGATTAGCATTACATATAGATATAAGATTGATTGTAGGAACTTTTTCTACTTCTCATTAAAATATATAAATTCGAAAATTTGTTGTTTTTCGTAAGTGTTTCTTCGTTGTTGCAATTATCTTAAGTTATAAAATCATTCTTAGCTCTAATTAATGTTTTAATCTAGAGTTATCTTTATGAAAATTTATAAAATTTGTTGGTATATGTTTTTTCACCTAAAATAGTGTCACAGTCGCAAAAAAAAAAAAGATTCTATTTTATTCATATAGTACATCACAGTTTCTGCATTTTGACCTGCTTTATTATTAAACTGGGAAATACAATTTTACATTTAAAAAATTTGCAATTTTGCCTGCCAATTAAACTATGATGTGTTTTATAATCAACCAGATTTTAAAACTGCTACAAATTATTAGTGAAGGAATTATATACAAATACCATCCGTAAATAAGACAAATTTTAAGCTACATAATCTTAAACCTTCATTAATGAATAATCAATATTTAATTCTTCTTCAGAACAACAAATTGTATGCTAATTAAAATATAGAATTCTTAGAATATTTTATAAGCAAACAATTTTTCAAATTGCTATAAATTTTAAATGATGAAATAATAAACAAACACAATGCGTAAATAAGAGACTTTAACTTTTTAATCTCTCTTAATCAACATAATCTTAAATCTTCATTAATCAATATTTAATTAAACTGAATACACATCTTCAGAGCAACAAATCTTATAATTAAGTTGAGAACAGTAGACGAAATCAAAGTGCCGAAATTCACATTAAAAATGTGTTATTTCTTAAAGTCTTTAAGCTGCAGTTTGCAGTGTGTGAGTATCGTGTTCGTCCTCGTGGAATTATATTTTGAAACGTGAAGGAACCGCAGTGGTTTTACAACCGTCGTCAAGGCAAACGTCAGTGGCGAGCAAAAGGAAATGTCAGCGCGGTTTGGCAGCCGCAGCAGCAAGTGGGCGTAGTATGAAGTATGAATGGATGAGTGAAGAGAAGAGTGGGTTAAGAGTTGTGGCAGTTGCGGGGGGGTTGAGAGCGACAATGGCGACAGGTGTAGCCTGTCAGCTGCATGAAAAACCGAGCGAGTTGTGTCCCCCAGGAAGCAGAACCATCTTTCCTGCCCCCTCGCTCACCAGGTAAATGGTGTCAAGTTAATCAGCGCGCGACAGAATTTCCTTTTTTTCCTCTCTCTCCATCTCCCTCACTCTTTCTGTTGGTCGCTGTCATGCGGTTTGTGCAGCTTTTTAGCTTTTGAAACGCAGAAATTTTCACGCCTGCTAAAACGGGCAAACTTTCCATAGAAACCGTTAATAAGGTGTACAAAAAAACAGAAGGAGGAAAGTACACAAAAAAGGAAAAAAAAAAAAACGCTATAAAAATGGCGGTTGTTTGTTTAGCTTGGCGCTGCATCCAGCTGCTCGCTCTGCTACTCAACACTTTTTATTTGCTAGCGCTTCTTTATTTTGTTGCTGTTGCTGTTGCTCTTGGCAATGACTTTGCTTTCACCATGAACTGAGTAGCCCGAGTAACAAAAAACAACAAAGTTGCAAACGAAAGGCAACAATTTTGTTGTGTTGTTTTTGACTGCCGTTTTTTTGTGTGTTGTGTTGTACTTTGTTTTTTGCACTGACAGCCTAAATGAAAATCTCAAATGAAGCTCTTAAGTAAGAGGCTTCACTCAACACACAAAAATTTCTCCTACACACATACTTTCTATCGCACTCACACACATGTGCAATAATTCACACTGCTACTCTAAAGCATTGGCAACAGCGAAACGCTTTTAAGCATGCCCCCTCTTTTTTTTTGCGCCCACCTGCTGCGCCACGCCCCCACGCCCACGAGCAGCTTAAGTTGGCATCGCTGCTGCCGTTGCTGCTTCATCGTTGACATTTTCATTCATCGTCTTGGCAACCGTAATTAAAATCGTTTTAATTTACTTTTGCTGCACAAACACAGCTACACACGCAGTTATTCACACGCACACACACACACACACATACACTCACACATGTGCAGTAACTCAGTGCCGCGCACGCACTTACTTGAGTGTAGCATACTTATCTGGGCCCTCAGTAGGCTTCACGCTTTTGCTTTCTCCGCTTACGCTGCCTTGGTTTATGTTGTTTATCGACTTTTGTTAGTCGCTGCCAAGCCACGGCAAGCCAAGCCGCATGTTGTTGCTGCTGTTATTATTTCAGTCTTTTGCCTGGCGGCGCTTACTTCTCCCTACTCCCTACTCCCTAGCCTTGCCTGTTGTTCGTTACCCTTCCTTGTTCGAGAGCCTTGCTCATTATGTGGGCGTGCAAATTGCTGCATATTCATTTACCGTTATCTCTCAGTCGTCAAGTGAAACATACACATTTCACTAGTACAACAACAGCTGCTGCCCGCCGTCTCCCATTCCCTTGCCTTGTCCCTTTATCGTCCTCCGCTTCTAATGTATCTTGGCAACCAAGGCCTGCTCCCTTTCGTTGCTCTTAATAACATAAACTTCTTTTCTTCTCTCTCGGAGTCGACTCAAGTTTGAGTTAATGAAGAATTTCCATGACGATGTTGTCGTCGTCGTCGTCGTTGTCGGTTGACGCTTGACTGTTGACGGTTGCCGTTGCCTTGCCGTAAGTCTATGCTAAGTATCTTCCCTTTTTGATAAGACTCAACTGCTGTTGCTGCTGCTGTAGCTGCTGCCCACCTGCCCAGCTCATTATGTTGCCTTTGCTGTTGCTGCTGGCAACGAACAAAACGTCTACAAATTTAGCGCACAGTTCGCACACATCTCAAGTGCGCATAAAATGATTGCCGATAAGATTTGATCTCTGTTTGCTTTTGCCTCCGCTTCCATCTCTCTCTGGAGTTCGTAATGTGAGCTGTGTATGCTTGCTGCTCATTCACAGCCAACGGATTTACTTTGGGGATTCACCTCTGGCATTTTAATGAAAATTTTGACTCGACTCTGCGCCTTTTCTAAGCGGCTTAAAATTGCCAAGTTCAGTTTGATGTCTGCCATGTGTGCAGGCAACATTTTGCCAGCATTCAACTGCTGTTGAATGTTGCTCGCAACATTTGAGCCTAATACACGGCGTACACACACACACAACTAAACAGCCCCTGTGCACACACATGCGTGCATCTATCATGGTATTTCGCATCTGTGTGCGTTACACCCACACACACTAAATATTTTGCACCAGGCGCACAGCAGCCAGCGAACAATGCCCGCCACAAAAGCAGCAGCAGCAACAGCAGCAACAGCAGCGAAGGCAGCGAGAAACACGCCACGCACACAGAGAACACAACGAAACCACGCACTGCACACGAATACAAGCACATCGAGAAGTACATACACACACTCCCAGTTAAACACACAAACAAAAACACACACACACACGCTCAATTGGAGCACACATACAAACAATTTGAGACAGGCACACAAAATCGTGCTGCAGGCTGCTCGCAGAGCAAAACCAAGTCGAGACTCGAATTTTTGGGGGACGAACGAACACAACGACGAGATAAACAAGGTGAAGAATAAACACACACACACACGCACACACACATAGACACACACACTCTGCAACAACACACTCGAATGCTGTACAAGAGGCGGACATTGAAACAGTTTTGGTTTTTCGGTTTTGGCAAAGGGGGGAAAAGCAGATTGCAGACTGGGGAGCTGTAGAGCCGTGGCACTTGTGAGATGTCTGTTAATTTTGCAACGTTTTTTCGGCGCGCATAATAAAGTTGATACGCTGCGATGGCGAGACACTTTGAATATTTTTGTTGTTATCCTCAAAAGTAGGCAACGAGTTTTTCGTTTTACAGCAGCGCAATTATGCGCTGCATGTGTGTGTGTGTGTAAGTCTTTGTATGTATGTGTATGTAAGCTGATAAATAGTCGTATTGTGGGTAGGGAAGTGGGGGGTGAACAGGCATGCCAGTGTGTCAGCAGCAGACAATATAATGAATGCGGCAAAACGAAGAAGTAGTCTGGCCTTTTTTTTTTTTAAACATCTCTAGCTAGAAAATCGTGTCAAATAAGTGGAGCAGGGGAGCGAAAAACACCAGAAGAGAGGGTAGGTTGACAGGACGCATATGTCTGTCTAAGCGCTGCCATAAAACAAATGAGCTTTCAACATGAGTTTGTCATTTGTTGCTGCTGCCGCTTCTTTGCCGTTGATGCTGGCCTAAAAGTGTGCAGCAACGAGTGCAGAAAAGTAACGAGTGGAGAGAGAATCTCTATGTTGAAAAGCATAAACTATGCACTTAATTTTGTAGATTGAGTGGCATGAAAGCAGCAGACAAAGGGGGGAAAAATTAGAGCAGATAGAAGGGCAGCAAGCAGCAACCATCGAGAGCGAAAGCAGTGATTGATGAGTTGATTGAGAGTAGATTGAGATTGTGATGTTGCCAAACTAACGAGTAGCGAAAAGAGTTGATCATACAAAATATACATAATTGCTAGAGCGAAAGTCCAGACAATAGTTAACCACAATGATTACAACAGAGTAACGAGTGCCAAAGGGAGCAGAGCAGCGAGTAAAGCGGCATTGAGCAGCATAAACAATGCACTAAATTTTCTTGATGTGCTGCCAGATGGCAAACAATGCACAAGGGAAAGCGTTGGTCAGAGCGGAAAAGCGACGACGGCGGCGCTCAAAGGTAAGGGAAAACAATAGTCTGGAGCCATAAAATGCAAAAAGTAATACAAAGTAAAAAGGGGTTAAGGACTCGGGCTCCTTTTTTGCCAGGCTGCGCACTGCAATTCGCACGAGACGCTTTTTATGGTCACAGTAATTAATGCATACCTCAAGGCTATTACGGACAGTCTGTCTGTGAGACAAGACAAAAAAAAAAGAAAAAAAGAAGAACACAGACAATGGATAGACTGACTCTGGCTGGAGCAGGAATATAAAGACATCGCAGCTAGACGAGCAAATCAAAGTGAAGTATTTCGGGATAGGACAGCACAGGACACGACAAGCTGAATGTCCTAAAGGTTTCAAATGCCACAAACTGCAGTTGGTTAAACTTAAAGAGCAAGTGCAAAGAGCTGTGTAAAAGTTATGCATACATTTTTGCCACTCAAAACACAAATAAATTGCCTTTTATGTGTTGTTGGGCAAGAGCTGCCAAAAAGCCAAGTAAAGCTCGCCGGACTAACAACAACTTTTGGTGCCATTTGTATTCGTTGTTTGTTGCCTCATAGACTGACTTATGCACTCGGCGTGCAGTTGAGTTGCCCGTCTCCCTCGCTCACTATCTCCATCTCGCTGTCACAGAAACAAATATAGTATAACAGCAAATTTAAGTTGCATTTGTTGTTGTGGCGAGAGGCGTGCGCTGCAAAGTATGCTACACTTTTTTCCTCGGTTCTTTTGCTGTTCGTTTCGTTTCTTTTTTTTTCGTATTGCTGCTGGTAGTAGTCCAGTTTTGTTGTCCTTCACGCCTCGCTGCGACAGCCTGAACTTTTGTTACAACTGACACCAGTTGTTGCCTCCTCGGGGTGACTTACTGTGCATTAAGTGTGTGTGTGTGTGTGTGGGTGTGTGTGAGGCAACCACAGCATGTGGGCCACAGTGTGAAGTATAGTGCTCTGCTGGCAAATGCAAGGGCATTAATCTATGAGGCAACGCAACTCAACAGCACCTGATGGTGGCCTTCGTTTTGCACTGAGTCGAGTCATTCATACGCCTCGTCGCTTTGGCACTTAAGTAATTTCAACTTGGCAAACAAACATATACAACGATAAATACTCTGCTTCACGCACAGCACAAATGTCAAAGTAGTTGTTAACATTCTCCCACTCCCACTTCCACTCCCACTCTCTTGCTTTTGCTCTCTCAAAGTTCGCCCAACCGAATTGTAAGCCACAAGAAACGCAGTGAAGTAAAACTCGACAAAAGTTGCTTTCCCCACAATGCTCGACACTTTTAAATTACTGACTTAATTATAAAACATGAAAGCAACTCGGAGAGAAAAAAAGCGAATGAGTGCAAGAAGTTTTGCTGCAACTAGTTGCAGTTGGCAGTTGCAAGTAATTTACATAAATAACTTTTGGCAAGCGCATTAACATGAAGGTTACAAATCGCCACGACCATAAAATGTTTAAATGCCATTTAAATGCTTGACTTTGGCAGCAAGAGTCAGAGTCAGCGAAAAGCGGGTCAAATGCAGCTGCAAAGTTGACAATTGCAATTGCGAAAACATGAATGTGAGTTTTTTGTGGTGCTCAGAGTTGGGTGTTTGACCTGTTGACAAGTGCAACACAGTAGCAGCAGCCAAGTTGACCCCAAAAAAAAGTCAAGTAACATGACTGCAACTGAGAGGGACTCTTAAGTTCTTAACTTGAGTGCAGCGAAGCATTGCCAAACATTGACTTTGACTTGTGCTGTGTTAATGCTGCCAAAAAAGTTGCCACATTTGTAAAGCAGCTTCTGAACTAACTAACTAAGTAACGAAAACTAACCGTAACTATCCAACTAAAGCAGTAAATACCTTAAGCTTAACCAAAAACATGTTCAAGAACTTTACACTTTTGGCCAAAACGCAGCTCAACTTTCTGGAAAAAGGTTTAAATATTTGCTCAAGTGAAGCGTTTTTAATGCGTTTATAAATACCACAGCCTCAGTTTCAGACACAGTCTCTCACTCTGTTTATTAACTTGCCGTCTGTCGGAGTTGAGTTCTCTCTCCACTCTTCTCTTTTCTGTCAGCTTGTCCTTTTTTTGATGCTCTCGCCAAATTGACCCTTTGGCTTATGTGTAGTCCTTGTCGCCCTCTCCTCCTCGTGTTTGTATGCTCTTGCTTTGCTGTTTCTGGTGTAGTGTGAGGATTTGTTATGAGCTGTTGACTGGACTTTGTTGCCTGTTCAATTTGTCGCCTCTTTTGCCCAGCTTAAGCCACGCCCACATGCTGGCCAAAAACCAACTAAAGCGAATATTAATGCACTATCCTAAGGCGGTTTTGATATTGAAATTAGTGTTGGTCATGTGGGTTGGATGGAGTCAGAGGCAAAGTCAGAGTGTGGCGCCTCAGATAAGGCGTGTGTTGGCTTGGCTTTTAATGAAATCGTTGCCTCGTTGACTGGCTGACTGGCGTTTGGCTCGTTTAGCATATTTGCATAAACGATTTTGAGGGCCGAGAGAGAGAGAGAGTGTCAATGACAAATATTTGAATGCTGGGCGGCATAATTGTTATTTGATGAATGCCAAATGAGTGTGGTTGCAAAGGGTTTTGCTTGCAGCTGCCTTAAACTAGGCCAAGTCAAAGTCTTTAACTTCGAGACGAATGAATAAATTTGCTTGCATTAGTTTCTGTTTTCTGTCACTTTAAGCTGGCAACCCCAATTTCGATATCAGCTCATAAACAGTCACTCTGTTTGGCCACACACATCCAATCAGCATAACCCAAACCCCCAAAAAGCTTCCAAGGGGCACATTTTCCATTTCAGGCCTAAGCCAGCTTAGCACACAGAGACCGAGAGAGGAAGGGAGAAGCATCGTCCCCCTTTTTTCGATATTAGTTTGCTTTGTCATTTTATTGAAGCAACAAAAATGATAATTTCGTCAATACAATGTGCTGAAGGGCTCAGCATCCTGCTCAAATATGCAGGCTTCTTTCTCTCTCTTCTCATCGGACAGACAATGGCCCAAACAAAAAAGAAAACCCACAAAAATTCATTGAATGCGCATGAATTTCAATTTGGACGGCTGACAGGATTTGCACTCGCTACCAGTTAATGATCAAACGCATTTGCCAGGACTCACTATATAGTTTGCAAGGATACACACTCACATATACACACTTCTGATGCGCCTTCAGGCTTAGCTTGCTTCCCCCTGTTATTGATACTTTGTGATTGCCTTTGGTTATTTAACTTTTACGCAGACATGTGATACGACTCTGCTCCTTGTGTACAGCAGTTCTATTTTGTTTATTTTTTTCTCTGCTACTCGTTTTCGTCCATTAGCGCACAGCACGCAACCCTGCCCACTTGCTGCGGCTGCTCTGCTCGTTTGCCATTGTTGAGTAATTGGATTAGATTACTTCTTTTACCTGACTCTAGTTCGCTTCGGTTCGGTGCTGTTCTCTCCTCTGTGTTTGGTTTTTGGTTGATAAATTTTCGTGGTTGCCACGCCTTAGAGCGCCCGTCCCTGCCACCGCCCCACTTCACCATCTTGGGCCCAGTGGACCGCCTGTCATGCGTGATTGATGGATGATGTCAATATGCTTTTTATGTTGCGCCCTTGTCAGCTGCGGGTTCCCAAATTTTTCTGTTCACATCTCTTAAGTTTTGTTTTTTATTAAATTTACTTTTAATGGCCACCCAAACTGCAGCTGCCAAATGTATCCTCGTCAAGTTTTGTGGCTTTTTTTGCGCTAGGTGTGCGTGTGTGTCGCACTCACACGTCGAGTTTCTTGTCGCGTTTTTCTCGAGGCCATAATAATTTTCTGCATCGTATCTGCAAGGCTATTAAATTCGCATAAAAATCGTTGTTGTGCGGTGTACACATTTTTCCCACGCAACCAGCCAAGCAAGCCAATGGAAAATCATAAAAATTTATGACTGCAATAATCTGGCTTTCGCACGGAGAAGGATGCGAGTTGACTGCTGCTGCCTGCAGCTCTACGCTCTTGATGTTGCCATGAAATTGGGCATTCAAGTTATGAAATGAAAGCGCGTTTCACTCACAGAATATTTTTGGGCATGGCATGGGATACACTTTTAAGGCGAATAGCTAAAAGGCAGCTTAACAGCGGCGCACATTGCGTATGCGAAACATTTCATCAGTTGGACAGCATTTTAATGCTGCCAACTTTTTGGACATGGCTCTCTGCTTAAGCTGATTGACAACATGCAGATAAGCGTGAAAATTTCCAAATGATTATGGCTCTTGGTTGTTAAAGCAGCCACCAAAATGTGGGACACAAGCCAGGCGGCAAATGGTAAATGGCAAAATGGCAACTTCAAGCCAGTTGGAATATGCAGCAAAATTTTGAAGTGCGGCCAAGGACATAAAGAGAGACTGATGAGAGATTTGGCAGCGAGGCTCTTTGTTGTTGTGGCTCTATCTGTGCGGTCCGATCTGTGGCAGAGTTATCAGCAGTCACAGAGCACAGACCAATGCCACAATTTGTTGTGCAGGCAGCCGAAAAAAAAACGAAAACGGAAACAATGCCATTCACATTGGCCCAGTTCCAGCATTGAGCAGCCAACTCCCAGTACTCCCAGAGAACGGACTCCCCTTGATACTCTTGTTGAGCAGTCAAAGTATATGAAGCGTAAGTAGTTCTAGTTTTGCATGGCCATTTATCTCCCAAAACGAGTGTGTAGCATCGTAATGAGCGCTTTACACGCCATGTGCCAGAGTCGGTTCCGCAGTCACAGCGAGAAAGCACTCTCGGAGCCTGGCGCACAGCAGCGCATCGCCTGCGTTGAACGCATAAATTTCAAGGACGCGAGCCTTACTGGGCTCCGAGCAGAGTTGAGTTGAGGCTGGCAAAACAGAATCAGACAGTGTGCCAAGCCGTGACTGGAACCGCGTTGCGCATGAGGAGCGACCAGAAAATCAACATAAACAACGCTTACACACACAAACGCACACACACACACATATGCAGGCGGGCGAAATGTGCCAAGCGCGAGAAATAAATTGACAGCCTGAAGGTATGCAACGCTTTTTGTGCTGTTGCCAGTTTGACCTACATGTGAAATGATGGGCAGCACTGGCAGGGGTAGGCGTTATTTTGTTTTGTGCTGCGTTGCGTTGAATTTGTTAACGAGTTGCTGCCGCGTGTTGAAGCGTTTGTTAAATGACTGCGAGCTGTTCTTATGTACATACATACATATGTATATAGTGAGTGCTGTTTTAATACATATTCACATTTCTTAAGACAAATACCTCGTATTTAATAAATGCATAAAAAATTATCTTAATCAGTATTTAAATTATACATATATCAATTGTCCTTCAATTTGCATAAATTATTAATGATCAATGGAGGGCAGAGAGACGTGTCAGTGTGCAGTTTGCAAATGGCATTAATTGCACATGCATGAATCTTTGATGCACTCGAATGCAAAAATCAATTAAACGTGAAATGCATAAAATACAACATTGCAACAAAAAAAGAGGAAAATGAGATAGTAACGATACATTACCGAAGCAGACAGTAATGGCTACTATATGCATATTTTGCAAAAGTTATTTTTAAATATTTCACAAGCCAATGAGCTTCAGCTGAGCGCACCGTTTTGTTAATGCGCCCGGGCATTAAAAATAATATTTAATTTAAGCCTGAACCACTGACAATGGTAAAGATTGGGGCCACTCTCTGTGTGTTTAACAATGAGGGCAAACGTGGGTTGAGTTTAAACTCACTCAAATGCTGGTTTAACCCACAAAGTCTTTGTGACTGTTTAAGCTCATTTTACCTTTTAAAGGGCTAATGGGGAAACTCATATTGAAATTATATTAGCCAAATCAATATTGGCATTATGACCTCAAGTAATAAAAACGTTATGGAAATTTGTTAGTAATTAAAACGAATTGCTCTTAAATACATAAAGATGAAATACGACTGTCTTCAATAGATTTATATATTTATAATTTTGTTGCAATGAAATAAAACTATCTCTTGAAAAGAACTTCTCACACTCCAACAGTAAAATAAGTTTAAAATGTATCATTATGAATATTAAAATTGCCTAACAATTAAGATTACATTCTCTTGGACAAAATACAAGTGCTCTTATTAAGGTAATTTATTTATAATGTTGTTGAAATGAAAACAAATTACCTTCTGAAAAGAAGCTCTCTCGCTCCACTAAAAAATTCAACTATAAGCGGAAAATAGTCAAAGAAGTTTTAAATGTATTGTTACGAATTTTAATAATTTGTTTTACAATACGAACGATAAAGAAAATGTTTTAAAATACGAATGTTTTGAATATAATTTGAATGAAGTGGAATTGTAAAATAAATTACCTATTCAAAAGCACTTCTCACATGCCACTAAAGTTTTCAACTATAAGCTTCAAAAAGCAACAGAAGTATACATTTTATTTTTATGAATTTAAATAAATTGTAGTGCAATACAAAAAAAAAAGTTAAAGAAAATGAAAGTCATACTTTAGGAGCATATAAATACAAATATATAACTTAATTGTTGTTGCCACAGCTAGCAATCAAAAATGGCAATAAAAATAGCAAGTTAATACTAGCCTAATCCCCACCTAAATTTCGCACTACAAATTGCTGCAATTTAGAAATTAACATACTTCATGATAGTGCCTGTGACTGTGATTTGACTACTACAGAATTGGCGAACAAAGTGCACTTTGTTATTAAGTTAACAGTTAACTATAGGCTATCGTAAGCTTTGACTTTCATGATTTGTTAGGTGTGGGAAATGCGCGACAAGAGAAAAAAAAGAGAAGGAAAAGGAGCAATCGCTGCTGCGAAAATGGTTTGGTGTGTGCGATGTGTGTGCAATTTCCGCAACGAGCTTGCGGGCAGTTGCCTTTCGCCTTTGGCAAAAATAAAAGGGAGGCAACAACAGCAAAAGCAACTGTGCTGGGGTCATTCATCCTGCAAAGTGGCGACACGCCAAAGCGGTGGCCGTAGCCAAATGACTAATGGAGGGCCCAGCCAGGAGAGAGCCAGAATAAATGCTACAAAGAGGGAGAGAGAAAGAGAGGAAGTCGTTGAAACAGCTGCAAAGGGACGACGGCAGCAGCAGCTACTGGCAATATGCAAAATTCGCAATTTGCCATGCCAGACGACCAAGGCGCAGGACACGACGACGACGACAGCCCAGGGGCAGTTGTTTGGGCCAGTCTGGCAGGGCAGCTAGCTCTTTTTGTCCCTGGCATTCATTCGGTTCGACGTTCGACTATTTTTATGACCGAATTGCGTTTTATTGCTTCTCGACAACGTCGAACGAATGCTAGTCTCAAATATGGGACAAGCCGCCGTCGTCATCGCAGTTTGCGGTCGCACTGCGTATAAGCCAAGTTCTTCTTGCACTTGCTCGACATTCAAAATTAGTTGACATTTTCGTTACGTTACTTCTTTTTTTCTGTTTGGGCATCCCTTATCGATTTTGCTTCTTTTTTTTTGCGCATAGCAAATCGCAGCCTTAAGCTGCCCAGGAATCTACTTATTCCTGCTGTCGATCTATGTCGTATTTGTATGTATATTGCGGCTTTCCTTTTGTGTGTGTGTGTGTGTGTGTGGCTGGAGGTGTGAGGCTTTAGTAAAACGCTTCAATTGATTCGAACATTTATTGCTTGGGGTAATGGGAGACGGCATGGGAGTTCCACCCAGACACACGAGCTGGACTCTGTCTCTTCGTCTATCTCCGCAGCTTGCCTCCAGCATAACCCAAAAGGTAGTCACATTATTTTGTTGCTGTCGTCGCATATAAAATAGTTTTACTTTGTGCCTTGTCGTTTTAAATTTGCCAGCCAAGAAATCTATGGCAACTTTTTCGGTTTTTCTTTAGTCAATTCCGTTTCAGTCGATGAGCGTTTGAGTCCATTTCAGCTCTGTGTGTCCTGCTCCCTGCTGGCTTCGATATTCTATTTTGTTGCCTGAGACAAATTTTATGGGGGGCCATAAAATTACACAACTTTTAATCAATAGTTTGCATGTTTCCTGCCCGACACAATTCTTTTCATCTGCCGTTGTGTTGGGACTCCAAATATTTGTGTAAGAATTTAAATTTCACTTTAAAGTTGCACCACAAAGTTGGAATCTATAGAAAACTTTTTAAAGAATTACTGCATTCTCTTAACTGACTTATTATTCACTCTTTAAATTAAATAAAAATTTTTCAAAGTAGGCTTTGGAATAAGAATAGATTTAAATGGATCTGAAAAAGTCTCCCTAGTGTATACATTTTTCTACAATTTCTCTTTTGAAAAGCATCAGCGCTGTCAGCTATTTTCGTGCATAAGCAAAGAGTATAATTGTTTTGTTTATTATTGACAAAGAGCAATCATAACGAGCAACGTTTGCTTAATTGTAGCAGAAAAAAGCGAAGAGAATAAAAATAAAACGAAACTAATTAAAATTCTTTTGTTGTGAAATTTTTGTGCTTTCAACTTGTTTGCTGTTTGCTTTGCGCATATTTAAAACATTTAAAACAACAGCTCACAGCACAGTTTTTTTGCGCCCGTTTTCTAATTTTGTACGACTCGACACCTTTTGCTGGGGTTGCTTTTAGACCCCAAAAAATAAAGAGTACTGTAAAATGAAATAAAGAATCACCCTCCAACTCAATCCTCGACGTGGTGGCATTTCCGTTTCAGCCCTAAAGCTAAACAATTTTCAAAAAATTACAAAAAAATTCAAAATAACAGAAAAAATTGCACATAATGAACTGAAGGCGGGAAGTGAGCCAAATTACGGGGGAGCTCCCAAAAGTGTTTCTTTTTTTTTTGGGACAGACGATAAGAGAGCCAAAAAAAAAGGAAAAACAGCAAACTGCAGCCAGTCAAATGGCCTAAAAATCGCATGCCAGTTGGCCGTTTTGTTAGCCGCTAAGCGAAAATAATTATTTGCCGTGAGAAGTGCACATTATTCACTCTCTCTCTCTCTTTCTCTGTAGTCAAAGGCGTTGCTACAAGAAATATGTTAAATAACTGAACAAAAGGCGCAGTCGAAAACGCGCTTGTAAAAGCAAAAGTGTTTTTTTTTCTTGGAGTTCCTGGTGCCAGGAAGTGCTGCCGCTGCCTTCGAGCCTTTGCTTTTCCATTCGAGTTCGAGTTTTTAATGTTTGTCATTTTGGGGTTCGCTTTGTTTCCGTTCTGCTGTTGTACTTATTGTTTTTCTTGGTGATTTACCTGCGTGTCGTGCTCGTTTTGCATGTAAATTTGTTGCCTAATTTTGGGCGCCGAGCGATTTATGTCTTTCTCTCGTACTCTCTCTATCTCTGTTGTATCTCTAAGGTCTCTTAGAGCGCCATCAACATGCACTCACGTCGCCAAAAACTTCCGCCATCGTTCTCCTCCTCCATTGACATTATGAATGTTTTTCAATTTTATTTATGACATAAATTGTTAATAAATGCAGCTTTTTTGCTCGCTCGCGCTTGCTCTCCCTCTCACACTCGCTCTCTCGCTCTCTCTCTCTCTCTCACACTTTCCTTGAGTATCTCGCTGCGTGTGGTACGTGATACCGCGTCCTTGGGCCATGATTAATGCCTGGCATAAACGAATTGCATTTTAAATAAATTATTACGCATACGCAGCGTTGTCGGCAGCTGCTAATGAAGCTGCCGGCTATTTGAGCTTTGCCCGTTTGCCAGCTCTCTCAAGCAAGATGAAACGAAAGCGAACACACACAGAGAAAAAGTTTACACATCTGGCGCTAAAATATGTGTTATGCAAAATGTGGCGCAACTCTTTGGCACTCGGTTACAGCTTGATTAAAATTTCATTAACAAAAAGTTGCGGCATACTTTAAAGCATGTGCGAGAAATCTGCGCGCAGCTGCGGTGGCTGTGTGTGCCACATTCACACATACACACACGTTAGCAGCTGCTCACAGACAGGCACAGACACATGTGCAGTGGCACATAAAACGTTTTGGTTGTTTTGGCCTGCCCGCTTTTCTTGCGTTTTTCCTCGATTTTTCTCCACTTTTTATTTTCAGTTTTTTTCTTTCGTCTTATTATTTTGCTGCTTTACGTTGCGTTGGCTTTTTGCGCTTGAACGCTTCGTTTGTTTGCCAACTGCCTGACGCCTCTTCAAGTCTCTCTTACTCTCCTTTTCTCTCGCTGCTGCAGCCTCCTCCTCGCTGCCTTTTTATCGCCATGCGTGAGTGTATGCGTGTGTGTGTTCGTATGCTTGTGTGGGAGTGCCTGTTAAATTGCTTGTTTATGTTTGCCCGCCAACAGGATTCGCGAGGCAAAGTTTCACTGTTGTCGGCCTCGGAAGCGGCCTCGGCGGCAATCACTTGAAAATGCTCATATGATTTTGATTTGTTTTAATTTGGCTGCCAAAATTCGCTTGCCTGTCGTTTGTTTACTTCATTCTGCAGCAGCAACAGCGTCACACACACACACACACACACACACACTCGTACTCACACACAACAAGCATAACAATAAAAACAAGCAACAAGATTGTCTGTTTGCTTTATGCAGGCAAATGTTGTTGTTAATGTTTTTGTTTAGACTGTTGATTTTATTACGCAATGTTGTTACCATCGCTCACTCACTTAGCCAAATGAGTTGTTATTTTATATTTAATGTGCGATTTTTATGTCCAAGCCAATGCCATATGAAAATCCATATTTATATTTTCGTTTTTACTTACGAAGGCAACGAAAGCAGCAACAATGACTGATTACCATAATGAGTGTGCTTACATTTAATGGTATTAAGTACTACCAAGAGATTTAATGAAATAAGAATGATGGAAGAAATGCATTAAATCAATAAATAAATACAAATTGTGCAAGTTATTTAATATAGCATATAGCAAAACCTTTTGCTGTTGCCGGAAATTTGTTTGTTGTTATGAGTAGTGGTAGATTTTAAATGTAATAGTATCCTATATAGCAAGCATAATAGTATATTTTGTTCTCTGCGGTATATTTTGAATTTAAAAGTACATCGATATACCAAATATATTTATTAAAAATATGTAGTGAGTATCTAATTGTCTAGCAAACATTTTTTTTAATTCAATTCAATTCTGTAGTCCAGTGTAAATTGCTTTTCAACTCAAATAGCTCGCAGCTTGGCCACAGGTTGAGTCAACGTGTTAATGGCCGAAACAATAACTATTTATATACGTAATTAATATGAAAGTGTTCGTGTGCGTGGACGGGCATAAATAGTGTCCACTTAATGTATCAACAATAATGTGCTTAATTACTTTTGCTTAACCCCTTAGCAGTTAAATTTAATTGTTAACATTTTGATTTTTCGTGTTGCGCGCTTCTGTTGCTGGCAACTTTTAACTTATCAACCTGTCACGAACATTTCGGTCGCTCTTGCTCTTTGGTTGTGAGAGGAATCGCCTTAACTACATGCCATAATTATAATGCCAACATCAGCGTTAATTTACCTCCAGACCTCCAGAGCCAGTCCCAGTCCCAGTGCCAGTGAACAATCCTCTCAGAGTCCGGTGCTAATCCACTTCAGCCAAAAGGAGACTCACACCGAACGGCATGTCAAGCATTTAATTACTGCCCATCAGCGTAGCTTAAAAATGCTCATCTCTGGTCGTCTGCTCTCTCTCTCTCTCTGCTCTCTGGGTGTGAGCTGTCCTTTCCAGCTGCAAATCCACTTCGTTAAAACAATATTAAGCCAAACGAAAGGGATCCCAACTCGAAGCGAGGTATTCATCAGCCATCGTTCACCGTTTGCCTTTTGACGGTTCGAAATGTTACGCAAAATATTTTCATTAAAATGTCAAAAATATATATCTGAAAATATTTTGCGCAGACACGCAAAACTCAAACAACAACAAACAAGGCAAAAGAATAAAAGCAAATGAAGAGAAAGGCTGGCAAAATGGCAAATGAAAAAGGTTTTCTATTTGTTTAAGCGCTCAACGTTCAACGCTTTTTTTTTTTGGGCATGGCCAGAGAGTATTTTTGGTCAGGAGTCGACGGTCGCCCCAGTGAATCGTCGAGAGAGTCGTTAAATTGTTTTCATTATCCTTGTAAGCCTTGCCGGGCCAACAGAGCTTTTCTCTTCCTCTTGCCCGACTGTCGGGGTTGCCTGGCAATTAAAACCGCAATGCAAATGAGCTGTGCTTAATGCGTCGCTTCTTCTTTCCCTCTCTCTTCCTCTCTCTGTGTGTACACTGTCCTAATAGTTTGCGGTATGAGCATAGGAAAAATTTTAATTGCACTGCCGGCAAAGTATTTTTAGAAACGCGTCAAGTGGATTCTATATACGGGCTTCAGTTGCCGTCTAAATTATGCTTAAATTTGACATGCTCTACGCACATACGCACACACACACATAAGCAAACAAAGCAGACACAGGACTCTTTCGTTTGCTTTCGCCGTGTTTCCGTTTCATTTGTAATTAATTAAATTACTTCCGCTTAAAGTGCGTTGCCAACATGGCGCTGCGGTCCACGCTGAGACATTGCTTGGCTCGCTTGCCCAACCCAATCTCAATCCCATTCCCATTCCCATTTCCAATCCCAATTCGTAACTGAATCCCAGCTCCGTCGTCGACTTCTCAATTACTGGCACTGCAGCTCAACCCCCATTGGCGCGCCGCAACTTCACTCGTCGCCTCGTCCTTTCATCTCGTTCCCCGTTTCCCGTTCCCTCGCTCAGTGCTGTTCATTGCGAAGTAATTAAGAAGACATTTCACCCGGGCATCCTTTAATCTGTGCGTTTTATTTGCGCCACAGCCACAGCCAAAGCCAAAGCCAAAGCCATAGTCATGACCATGGCTCTAGAGCTCTGAAGCTCGTCCATGTTGTTTACTTCGTTTGGCCAACGCACGACTGCACCGCTTGGGTGGCAGCTTCTTGGTCTGATCTTAGGCAATGTCGTCGGTTGCTATTGCTTGTTGTGTTGATTTGCTTTAGGTTTGCCTGCCTGCCTCTTTAATCTGTGGCTATGGCTATGGCTGTGTCTGTGAACTCGTTGTTATTTCTTGCCCAGCACACGCTTGATTAGTCGCCTAATGAGGTGTTGACTATGGGCGTCTAATGATTGCCACACACACAGACACACACATATACACGCATTTCCACACTTGAATGGCTGTCGCTTATGGCCTCGCTTTAAAGTCAATTTTAATTACAATTTAACTCAGTCTAACTTTAGTTTCATTCTCTCTGTTTCTCTCTTTTGCAGCGCATATTCAGCCAGCTCTATAAACGTGGCCAAATGAAAAGTTTGGTTGCCATCGAAGCAGCGTGAGTATTAACCAAAAAAACACAAACACAATAAAGCTGCAGCTGTGCCTGGCATGAATGTAATTCATTTGCCATTTGCATTTCACTTTCATTGCGCTGACCCTAAAAAGTATGCTACAAAAAACGCCAAAGGCAGAAAATGCTTTTACAGCGAACTCTCTCAATCGCATTAAATAATCAAAAGTTGTAATGCAAAATAAAAAAAGGACAGCAAAAGTTTTTTATCAAATAGGAAACACACATATCACAGTTCACAAGTTATATCCATTCTTTTTGCTCTGAACTCTTTATTTACATGAAATTTTGGACTGCATACACAATCAAAATCCAACTATAACTGAAATCGAACTCAAATTGGCAATAACAACAACAACAACAACAACAACCAAAACAACAACAACAATTACAAATGGCATCAAAATTGGCAACTAATTGGCAAAAATGTTCAACTGTGAAATTGGCAAACAAAAACGAACCGAAACAAAACTAAAAACGAAATTCAAATGTTTCTCCCCAAACATGTTTTGTATATGTTCACCAACAACCAACCACCCACAAAATCATATTAACAACAACAATAAACAACAAATACAACAACAACAAACAATCATCATCATCATCGTCATGAACAACCCGCAAAATCCTGCTATTTATGCGCTTTACAACGTGACGTCACATGCTGCGCCTTCCCCTGACCAACGCCCCTTTTGTACCCCCCTCTTTTCCTGTTGTGTTCCCCTTATTGTTTGTCGCTGCTATTTATGTGCATTTTTGTGGCTTCTCCCCCCTCCAAAAAAAAAATAAAACATTTTCATATGCGTTTTCATTTTCGCTTTCTATTTTGCGTTTTATGCAACCATCTTCCCGCTTTTCCCCTCTCTGCTGACCCATTCCATTTTTTGTTTATGCTTCACGCTTTCGATTTTGTTTTGCCTTTGCTTTATTTTCTCTTGTTTTTTTTTTGCTTTTGCCAATTTCCGCTTGAATTAATTCTGTGTTTAAATCTACGTCGTTGTCCTCCTCCATGTCCTGTTCCTTCTCCTTCTCCTGCCCCTGCTCCTTAACCTCGTCGCCTGCAGTTTGCTGAAGTAGCGAGCGACCCCTGCGGTTAGTCCTGGCATCCATCCCCCTCAGCAGCACAATAGCAGAGAATTTAATAAAGGCAGCGGGTGGATGTGCTCCATCTCCATCTCCATCTCCAACGCCATCTCCATCGCCATCGCCATCGCCAACACCAACTCCAACTCCGATTGCTGTTGCTCGTCCTGGCGGGGATCACACGCAGTGCGACAAAAGCCGCCCGCAGCGTTTTTATATGCGCACATAATTCAAAAACACTGCAAAAGTTAATGCCCAAAAGCGAGGCGAAGTGAAGCCGCCGCAATGATAACCAACAATAATTTGGATTACGACAAGAGCTCAGCGGCAGCCACAGTGACAACAACAGCAACAGTGGCAACAGCAATTGCCACCGGCAACAGCAATGGAAGTGCCAGCAGCAGCAACAACTCATCACCAACCGCTGACAATTCAAACTCGAATTCAAACTCGAATTCGAATTCAAACTCTAACTCGTATTTCAATCGCTTCGACAATCGCATTGCTGCCAATCTGGCTGCTGTTATAACCGGCGCTCGCTTTCGTTCCTCCTCCTGCAACAGTCGCCAACAGCAGCAACAGCAATCTTTGGGCAATGGCAGAACAACAACAACAACAGCCATGACAAGATCAAATTTGACGCGCAGCAGACCAGCAACACCTTCATCGCCCGCCACCTTGGGGCGACGTCGTCCACTGCAGCTGTTCAGCCAGGCGAATCTCAAGTGAGTAAAAGCATTGTAGTGAGCATGCCGCTTGGCTTTCCCCCTTGTAAACGCTTGATTCATGTTCATTCTGTGACACTGAGAAGCACACAAAATACACACTTCGATTTGACACCCAAAACACACAAACAATCTGACCAGATATTTAAATGTTAACCCCATCACAATCCCTACAGCTGCAATGACAACGAGAAGGTGGCACAAACGCCCAGTTCCGATGAGGACAACTCACCCACAGAGCTGAACAATTGCAAGCGCTTGACGGACAAGCCGCCACTGGTAAGAGAAACCTCGTTAAGAAACTTTTTTCGGGAAACCTTAAGAATTTCCAATCTATTTCCCTTTCGTTACAAGCAGATTAAAGCTCAGCACCCCCATTGCATATTTGATATGTTATACTTTGATAAGGGTGCGCAAACTGCGGCCATTTATTGCTTTTTGTCATCGACAATTTTTGCGCAAATATTTCAAATTTATGAATTCCACATTTTGTTTTGTTTTGTTTATTCTGCTGCATTTGACGCTGCTTATGAATTATTGGCCAAATGAAATGTGTGCCCAGAGGACTTCAAAATCCTCGCCTAAGCTTCAGCAAAACCTTTCGTTTTAGGGCGACTTCGACTTCGTCTTCGATTCTTTTTGCTACTGCTTTTTTCTCACTTATTGCAAACTTTTGCCTTTTGCACGCAATTCTCGACAAACCGGAAGCAAAAAAAAAACTTGTAGCAAGTTTAGACACACCCCAAATGAATTGCTTCTGAGCGGTGGCCCCAACACCCTGGCAGACTTACAGACCATTTGATGCCATTTGTATACACTAAGTTCGTCGGGCTTGGGGCATTGCGACTATTAGTTGCGATATGGTATAGGTATATTGGAAGTTATAAAATGATATAAATACAGAGAGTAATTAAATATAGATTGAATAGCTTACAAACTTTATAGAAATGAGTTATTAATGTAAAAAAATGGAAAATGAAAAAGCTCTCAAATACAAAAATTATTCTGTGCATGGTTTAAAAGTATAATATTTAGTTCTGGCATTCATATTTTATTCAATTCTTAATTATTATTCCAATAATAGTTTACAATCAAAGCATGTTTAAACCAGAAAATAATATTATCATTTAATGCCAACATTTACTTTTGCAGTCAATAACTTATAGTCAAAAAAGTTTCAAGTGAATTCAAATGGAATATGCAAACGTATATTTGAAATTAAATTGTGATATAAATAAGCTTTAAAAGTGTAATATTTAATTTGAGAATTGTAATTCAGTAAGAAATTGAATCCCAAACTTAACTATTCGTATCTGTGGACAAAAATTAACTATTCAAATAATCTATAAAATGCTGAATTTCAAACAAAGTTTAACCCAGCGAATGGTATTATCTTTTAATGTCAACATTTACTTTTGCAGTCAATGATTCATAGTCAAAAGTAGTTTAAAGTTTTGCGAGTCTGTCGCGCTTCTAAACACAACTTTGACAATTATTCGACGCACAACAAGCAACTATTTAAGCTTGTGAGAAGCACAAAAGCAAGAGAAACTATTTGTGTAAGGAAAACGCTGCAAGGGTATTCAAAGTTTAGTGTGCCATAGATAAGCTGTTGCCTTTTGTTATAGTTCTCCGTCTCGCAGCTTCTTAGGCTATTGTCATAACACGTAGAGAGAAGACTTACTGAGAATGTGAGATAGTAGAGAGGGAGATGTCGAACTGTTTCACATCTGTGCAATGTTTATCAAATGTTTTGTCATTTTTTGTCACGTGTATGAGCAGCAGCAAAGGACCCGAAAAGTTGTGGCATTGCACACAACAACTTTGGCCTTTTACTCGTAGTTGGAACGCGGTCTTCGACTTTGAGTTGAGGCACGTTGTTTTCATAAATTTTACGCCTTAAATATTCATACAGACAGCGGCGGGAGCACATACTATACATATGTAGATAGATATAGGAGTAGAGCTGAAGCTAGAGCTTGAGCGAGGCAGCTGTGCGCAGTCGAGCATAGTCTATGCGATAAGTACGTGCGAGTTTATTCATATGAGAAACTCTCTCTATGTGAGAAAGACTTTTGGGTGCTGCTCGGTGCTTGATGCTTGATGCTGTGTGCACACGGCGTATGCGTAATGTGTTTGTCTTATTTATGGCCGGATTGCTGCTGGGGCGCATTATGATGATTACGTTTTGAACTAATGGCCCTTAAATGGAGCAAAAGTGCAATCATACAGGCGGCAACAGCAACACCAACACCAACAGCAACTCAAATTCCAAGGCCATGTCACACTACAACTCAATGAAGCAAATCGAAACGAAACGAAACACTCGACAAAATTGAAATTCCTACAGCGCTAAAAATGAAAGCGAAAACCAATCAGTTGCCTCTAATGGCAAGCCATAAATATTGTCAGTTCCACACAACAACAACAAGAACAACAAAAAAAGGCGATGTAAATGCAAAATGCCAAGGACATGCGATCGAAAGGAAAAACAAAAACACAGCAGAAGAGCGAAACTAAACCATATGTCGAAAAGGGTTGAGAACGCTTTTACTCAATTCCCGGCAGCTCTTATGCTTTGCTTTGGCATTTTTCATATTTTTTCGGTTCGCCTGCCGTTTTTTGTTTTGTCAATAAATCAATTTTGCTATAAACATAACACGCATACGCCACGTGGCAGCAGTATGGCTCACGCCTCTGCCTCTGCCTCCGCCTGCTGTTTTACATAGTTTTTCAATACTGAAACCGACTGCCTGTCAATAACATCATTTTGCGGCAGTGGCAGCAGCAGCAGGGTGCGGCTGCAGCGCGATAAGCAAATTAATTTTTGGCCCAGAGCATAAAGTACGAGTCGAGTTGTAGTGGGACATGTTGTAGGGGACTTGAGGGAGGAGAAAGAGGGAGGGCAGTGAGTGAAGCAAAGGCACCCTAATTGTGCCCGACGGCAAAGTTGGCAGCGCAGTGTCGTCTGCTTGGCTGCCTGATTCAATTTCAGATAAGCAAAATAAAGCAGCAGCAGAAGCAGAAGCAGCAGCACATGCGACCGAGCCAAAGACAAATGCGATGCCACATTATGCACTTTGCCCGCATAACAAGACACACACACATCTATAGAAAGAGAGAGAGAGAGAGAGAGAGAGCGAGACTGTGCCGGAAATAACGCGCTGTCTGTCGATGGGGCTGATCTCGAGTTCTTCCTGTTGCTGGCGTTGATGCATCGATGCTGCTGCTGTGTTGACTCGGTGCCGCTAAATGTTTGTTTAGCAACTGCAACAACAAGCCCAGCAGCAGTGCTCTGCTCTGGCAACCAAATATACTCGTCCTGCATACGTCCTGCAGCTTCCTGTATGCGTGTGTGTGTGTGTGTCTGAATGTATGTGTGTGTGGCTGGCATTGAGTGACAGGCAGCCACATGTGGCCGGGGCAAGCGTCACGCCTACTCATCGTGTATCATGCTGGTGCCCAAATAATATTTTTCGACTCAAATGCCATAAATAATATTTTGTGGGCCGCACGCAGACACGCCTTCCACGCCCAAAAGCAAAGCCAAGCGCTCCAATCTGTTGCCCCGATTTAAACGTGGCCAACTTGCCACCGCACTGCTGACGGGTTGTTTCGTTTTCCTCGTTCCCTTCCGTTCTACGTTCTACGTTCGACGAGTAAAGCAGTTTATTAAATTTGCATAAATGCTTTGCAGGGAAAATGCTTTTCGGCCACATTCATTGCTGCCGTTGCTGTTGCACGTGGCGCCTTCTTGGCAACAGCTGATGCCAATGTCCGGGCTGCCAGGCACTTCATTAAGCCAACGGAGGCAATTAGTCTGCCCCAAACACACACACACACGCACGCTCTTTACTCATGACCAGCAAATTGCAAAAATGTAGAATGTTATGCAGAAAAATGCAAACATCACTGTGGACAATCTAATGAAAAGCAAAATTCAATTTCAAATGCCATCAAAATATCACAAAAAAATAAAACAGCAAATGTGTCTGACAAGCTCAGCAAAGTAATAAAGTAATATGCAGCCGCAGACACACCCACAGTCAGAGTCAGAGTTGGAGTTGGAGTTTCGAACCTGGCACAACCCCTAAAACAAACAGAGTTCGCCTGGCAAAAAAGAATAAGCACCGAAAAGTAGACTATGCTTCGGCAAACACACCTGAACCACCTGCCTTCCTTTCTATTTGTGTGTCTGCTCTGCTCTGCTCTGCATTTCATTTGAATTTGATATGCTACTGTGGCTCCGTGCTCTGCTGCTCTGGGCAAACATGCTTTGACTGCGACCTGCCGTGAATGATTACGTTTGTTATTTTTAAAATTATAACTGATAGCAAAGTGCACCGAGAAGCACAATATATATTTTCAAATAGAATAATTTCATTATTGTAAAACATTGAATTCGCATCACTCTTATTATTAGCGTTTTCTTTTGTTTGCATAAAAAATGTATCTTTTTTTTTAAGCTTTTTAAAGACATCATTTAAACTATCATTTTTTTTCGTCATGTTAAACATATTTTATGAGACTAAATAGAAATATAAAAATAAGGAGAATATATAAAACGTTGAAAGGTTTCATTTATTTGTATGGAACATTTCTTGTTCTTGAAGCTTTATAAAGAAGTTATTTAATTATTATTTCCGTTTATATCCTAAATTAAACTTATTTGTTAAATTCCTATGTAATTTATTTCTTTTATTTGTATAATATATGCTTTTAGAGCTATAAAAATGTATTGTATTTAATATTAAAGCATAGATTACAAATTAATTTATAGCCTACAGTAAATTTACTAGCGTTGGCTGCTTTGGCCTTTGGCTAGCTTAAAAGATATTATGGCTCAATTGAGTAATTGATATTTTATAACAAAGCACAGAAACCTTTTCAATGATTAGATTTTTCCTTTGGGAATGGAAAAAATAACTAATTTACCTTTCATGTATAGCTTATTTAACTGCCTGTAATTTGTAGTAAATACGTAACAGAAATTAAACAAGTTAAAAATAACTATACAACGTAATTTACCTTTCATGTATAGCTTATTTTGCTGCCTGTAATTTGTAACAGAAGTTAAACAAGTTAGAAGCGTCCTAGTAAGAACATAAATAAACAACATGACCTTTGAGAACATTACAAGCAAAACATTCTGGGTTTCATTTTGAGATACATTTAAAGTTAATTAAATTTGCAAAAGAATCTTAAACAGTTTAGTCGAAAATTGTGGCAAAAAAGCTGGAAAAAATTGGTATGCAAAAAGGGTCCATGTTGCGTTACGAAATGCATAATGTATACATGAATTCATCGACAAACTTGAAGCTGTAAAGCACACCTATAGTATTGTGTGCGAAGTATGGAGATTGTGTGTGTTGTGTGTGTGGAAAAATGAGCTTGACTGCCAGCCAAATCACTGTGCAATGCGCCGTGAAATATGCAAACAATGTTTGCTTAAGCAGCCTAAAAGTATGCAGCGTGCGCGCTGTTAAATTATGCAGCAATGAGCAAACAATTGCTGTCAGCCGCTCGCCAGGTAAAGTAAGGTAGGCAAAGGCAGAGCAAAACCAGCCAGCAAATGAAAGCTTGGCTGGCTACAGCTCAGCCACCTCATCGTCTCATTGTCAATGTCGCCTTAAATTATGCCAAAACTCTCACACACACACATTCGCATAGCTGGGGAACTGAACTGTAGTCTAGTTTCTGGCTCGCAGGCAGCAGGCAGCAGCAGCCATTGTGCACAGCACAGACAGACTTTTCAAAGCCACTGACCTCAAAAAAAAAGAAGAAGAAGAAGAAGAGGAATCAGTAAGATGGAGACGATGGAGGACAGCGTTGAACACGATCTCAACATGCGCGCACAAGTGCAGCTGAATTATCGCCGCCTTGCTCTCAGTTTCCTTTATGCCCACATAGTTCGCTTCTTTTATTTCGCTCTTATTTTACGTTTTTCTCGTGCTGCTGCTGTTAGTCCTGCGGCACATTTCCGCTTAGCACGCCACTTCCGCATCCGCCGCATCGGATGGCTTGCAACATTTTTAGCGTCCGTCGGTTGGTCGCGTGCATTGCGTTTGGCTGCAATGTCGACAGCGACTGCGACTGCGACTGCGTCTGCGTTTGCGTCTGTGCCAGCAATTTATGCGCCTTTTATGGCCTGCCCGACTGCCTGCCTTTTCTTTGGGGCCCAGCCACTTCAGTACTCCTTTTCACCACCCCTTCTCCTTTGCTCACCAGTTACGTTCGTAATTCCTAGTCCAAGCATCCGCTTCCTGTTTAAGTGCAGGCGTACAAAAAAACTTTTCTCTCTTTTTTTTTTATTCGACTGCTCGTTTTGCCAAGCTTTTTGTCTAGTTGCGGTTTTTGGTAATAAATTCCTTTTCGTATTTTTTTGTTCTCTTTTTTCTGAGTTCATCTCCTCCCTCGTCTGTGAGCGGGACTTACAAGGTGTTTAAATTGTAGTTAATTTTGTTGCCACTTGAACGCCCGCTGCCTTATTCGTTGATCCCTTTAAGCGACCGTGTTAAGTCTTAAAGCTTCTCCCGTTTTTTCACCCGCAGGTTAAGCGCCTGACCATGGGTCTGCTGCGTCACAATGAGGAGTCACGCCCCCTTGTGGGCAGTGTTACGCCCCCTGAGTGGAGTTGAACTCAAGGGCGACGACACTCAGCCCATCTACTCGAATGGCTACATCAACGAGGACTCGTACATAGACAGCAAGTTTGGCGATTCGTGCCGCCAATCCTTGACTGCGATTCCCATGCTCGACAATGTGAATCTCAACGACAACAGCGAGTTCAATCTGAAGAAGCGTTATCTGCGCGAAACCAGCAGCGGTAAGCAATCATCCCTAGATATCAATTCCGTTGCTAATTTTCTAAATCACAGCAAACTCGAGTCCCAAGATCTTTGCCAATCGCCTGCGGATGAACAATGCGGCGGCAGCTGCTGCAGCTAGCTTGGCGGCCAATCAGCGCAGCAGCAGCTTGGCGAATACGCACACCAGCGAGGAGGAGGCGGATGCGGAACTCAAGGATGCCTGCTGGTATCAGGCGGGCATCTCACGTGACATTGCCGTCGAGGTGCTACAGAGCAAGAGTCCGGGCGCCTTTCTCGTACGCAAGAGCAGCTCCAAGCCCGGTTGCTATGCGCTCACTCTGCGTGTTCCATCACCGCCGGGTCCCAACATAGCCAACTACATTATTCTACGCTCGCCGCGTGGCTACAAGATCAAGGTAAGATACTGAAGAGAAAACTGAGTTTTTATGCCCGATGCCACAGTGCCACAGCAAATGTAATCGTAATAGGCAGAAGGAGACATCTTCGAACGTATAAAGTATATGTATATTATATATACTTGATCAGACGCGACGATGTAGCCATGTTTGTTTGTCCGTCTGTATAAACAGCAAGGTCTCAGAGACTGTATGAGTTAGATATAAAACGTTTCGACAGCACCTCTTTTTTTTGCACGGAGTTCTCTTCCGCCCCTGCAAGTCGTCAAAAAACAATTAGTAAGCGTAACTTTAAAGCTAGCACGATTTTGGTATATCTGGCGAAAACCGAACATCATTCTCAGAGTCCAGTACTTAATTCTGGCGAATGCAGCGAGGCTTCGCAGCCTTTGTTCATAATTATCTCTTCTCTCTTTTAATTAACACACGTGTTAGCCTCACTACACACTTAAATCAAGAGAGAGCGAGAACAAAAGAGTGACCAGACCCACAGAGAGCCTTAGTTCCCAAACTAAGACCTCATTCTACCAGAACTAGTATCTACCAAACACAGCATAACTCTGGTCATACCTTTAAGTCGCATATCACATATTCTACTGCATTAATCAGATAAAAATTGTAGAAATTTGTTAATAAATACTTTTATATGACACTGTATGGTACATTTTAAATGTAGTAGTATATATCGCTACATTGATTTGGTATATTTTTAGAATATGATTATATTGAAAATATGTAGCGGTATTCTTCTTACTTACCGTTTAATCTTAAATATCAACTACTGTTTAGGGCTTTCGCAAGGAGTTCTCCAGCTTGAAGGCGCTGATAACCCACCATTCAGTGATGCCGGAACTGCTGCCCGTACCCCTGGCCATGCCCAGGCCGGCAAATATGTCCTCATCGCGACGCAATCTGGATGACTTTGATACCTATGATTCGCTGCAGATGCTGCTCAAGTATTTGCGTGCCAAGAATCTTGAGGCGGAGCAGTAGCATGTATTTTAAATGAGGATCTCAAGGATCCACGTACTATATAATTGTAGCAAACAAATTGCATTTAGGCATTAAGCATAAGAGAGCAAAATGATTTTGCTTCAATATTCGATAACAAAAATGTGATACTCTATAAAGAAGAACACAAACACAACACACACACACACACACACACATACACGCACACTCTAAAACACAAACGAACACGAAAACTGCAAATGAAACGCCTAGCTGATAAATGGTGAAAATAATTCTAGTTTAGTTTCCTTTCTCTTTTGGCCAGAAATAAGAGTCCACAAATGTGAAATGAAAACATTGAAGGGGTTGAAACAATGTGAAAATGAGCACAGAAAAATTAGCAAGCAAAATTCCAAATTTCGTTTAAATAAATTGAGGTTCTAAACTTACTTCATTTGTTTTCATAGATTTCCCATTGGCCCTGAAAGTAAACAAAAATATATAATTAAATTAATTAAAATCTATATATGAATATTATGTATTAAAAATTATATGTTAAATGTTGTTGCTGCTTCAATTGTTAAGCGTAAATAAATGTACTAAGCATAAATTGCATATTTTAAATTAAGATAAACAAAAGCGCATAAAAACAACCTACAACCTAAATATGTAAATAATTCACTACCCTAACATAATTGAGTAAATAAAGTTATTTAATTTATATACAAAAACAACAATGAGCTTCACTTTTTTTTTATATACATTTATATAATTGACATCATAATAATCAATTTCTCATTATGCAAATTTTCCGCACTGCAGCTGCGAAACCAAAACATTTTTCACACGTTAATTATGTTGGCCGTTTTTCCGAGTAAGTGCGACACAATTTCAGAGTCAGATTCTGATTCACATTTATATTAATATCCACGCCACAATCCAAACTCGCTTTACAATTAATTTTAAAATGATTTCTGTTTTTTCGATTTTGTTAAAGAAGGTAAAATGGGAAAAGTAAATATTCATATTTTTTAAAATAACTTTAAAATTATTTCTGTTTTTTTTAATGGTCAAAGAAAACTTTCATTTTTTTATATATATGTATATGTATTTTTAAGTAGTCTCTAGTAAATGAAATTTTCAGTAATGTACTTTATCTTATTATTATACTCTGTGATGTACTTCGTAATTATATTCTTTATTTCTTTAATTACTCAACATTTATTTTATGAATATTTTTATTTATTTATTTTATTCTTAGCATTATTATTGGAAAGCTTTTTTCAATGAAACGAATCTTTTCCATTATACCAAACCAATAAAGTTTATTGTCCTTTAGAGCAAGAAAGCAATTTCTTTGAAGTCGCATCTCCACTTGCAAAAGTTGCAAACAAATGAAGAATCATCTATTGTACAATTGAAGCTGGGCAATTTGCAGTCCGTTGTTGGCCTAATCACCGTCATTATACAATTTTAATTTGCTCAACTTTTAATCGAAAAGCAGAAGCAAGAGGAGCAAAAGGAAGCAACAGTCTCAGCCAAATCAAAGTCTGACCAGCCACGTAATCCCTTTTTTAATTGCAGCCTCGACCGAAACACTTTTTCTTGCACAGTCGTCGCAAAAGTTGTGGCAAATCTTTTCGATGGCAACATGGAACAAGTTTTTAGCCGGCGGCGACTCTTTCTCTTTCTTTTCTCTGTTTTTTTTTATTTTCCAATTCTTTTGTTCCTGTGAATCTCTCGTTCTTTTTCTCTCGTTCCCTGGAGTTCGACTACTTGTTGGTGTCAAAGTGTTGTCTACTTTTTTGCTTTTTGGTTTTGCTTTCATGTTCTGTGAAAAGTTTTTGCTTTGTTGCAATTATCGGGCTCGGTACACACGAATGCGTGCGTAAATAAAATGAAAAGAAAAAGAAGCCCAGCGAAAAAAAAAAATCAGAAAACAGAAGAGAACAGCAAAAAAACATTTAAATAATTGGAGAATTGGCAGTTGGACAGCTCGAATCGCGCCGCTAAGCAGCCTAAAGTATTCATAAGAGAGACAGAAAACTCGTCGAGACTTTTACAAAACTTTTTGCTGTCAATTCACTTTATTTGTCAATTATTGCCACAAGCAAAACCCGAGAGGGAGAGAGAGGGAGACAGAGAGAGTGAGAGCCTGTCATTCACTTTGGCTGTTTCTGACAATTTGCCATTAAATATTTAATAAGCCAAAGTGGCCAAAGAAATAACAACAACGCAAACAAAAACAACATCCACACACAAATGTTGAAAATCAATTATGAGCCATTGCCTACTTCCTCGAAACGAAATGAAACCAAGCCGCGCCTTATAATTCTTAAGTGGTTTATGTACGTGAGTCTGTATACTCTGATGTGTGTGTGTATGTGTGTACTTATGTATGTCGTAAGTATGCGGCACTCTCTGCGTCGCCCATTCGACAAAATGAAAAGTTTTTTAATTGAACATTCTGCATTCTGGCTCCCCACTCGCCTCGCCAAATGTCATTTGCTTAATGAGCGCTATTTGCTTTCATGGCCGATCGGCCGCAGGACCAAGAACCAAGGACTAAGGACAAAGGACAATGGCAAATAAAGTAGTCGGCAGAAACCAAAAGCCATTGAGCCGCGCGAAGAGAGGAGAGAACAGACTCCATCCAGTTGCAACGTCTTTCATATTTTTGTATTATTTACCAACATCATCGCGTTGCCTTTTACTCATTTTCATTCCTCGCGATTCGCGTTGTCGCATTTCTTTGTTTGTGACATCGCGACTCTCATTTCTCAACTCGCTTAGCGCGCTGCAGCTGCGAGCGAACAATGGCGAAAATTATTGCTCGCTTATTTGGCGCTGCTTTCTCCTCATTTGTCAGTCGTCTTTTGTCTTTTTGTTGTCCCCTCAGCAGCAAAAGCTTGGAATATTGCGAAATTTTTTCAACATTTGAACTTTTTCATTAGGCTAATTAAAAATGTTTGGCTGCGCATTGGTTTTTGTTGGGGTTTGGGTTTCCCAGCTGTCTGTCACTGTCTTGAAAGTTTTTTCTCTTTTTTACTGCGTAACACATGGCGTATGAGTGCTGAGTGTTTTATGACTGCGAGGTAAACGAGACGCAACAACTTTGGTAACTTTTATTTAAATGGATCTAAACGCCCCAAGCTGAATGAAAAAAAGCAAACCCAAAGCATATCTATTTTAATGTAATCTTTTTTTCCCTTACCAAATCACACACCCAAAAAAAAGTGTCACAACATTTTTGCTATAATTCTGTTAAATCCAACATTAGCTGCTAGCCACAGACCTGTGCTGACATTAAGCATTTCAACATTGTCGCTTAACTTGCTTGGGCATAAAAATGAAAACTTTTCACGGGCTCAACCCAAAAAAATTAAAAAAGAAACGAAAAAAGTTGCATACTTTGAGGCGTCGCGACGCTTTCGTTGACATTAAGGCGACAATTTTGAGTGCTGCTCGTTGTTCGGTGGCTGTCATTAAAACTACAACAATGCCAAGTAAAAAATAAACTGAAAAGGAGAAAACGCAAAAGGAAAAGGAAAAAACAATAAAAACCAACAACTAGCCAAGTTTTTTTTTTCTGTTTTTTCTGTTATGTTGTGTCGCGCGCATGTAAAGGAAGTTTTTTGGCAAGGATATGCTTAAGTGGCAGTAACAGTTTTCATGCAAATATTGTCTGGGGAAATGTTGGACTGTCACAAGAATAAAAGCAAAGAAAATAAACGGCAAATGCTAATCTTGGCTGGCATTCGCTCAGCTCCGTCTGCTTAAAGAGCTGCTTAAAGCCAGTTGCCAAATCTGAACAAAATTGCAGTGCTGTCGACTGCTGACATGGTCAATTACAAAACTGCAACTGCAGTGGGCGCCGTTTGGTGGGTGCGATGATTATGCATGGCTGGCCAATAGGACACCTCATTAATTTGCCAGGCTGCGGCAATAACAATAACAGCTATTTGGCCATTTGGCTCATTGACTGTCTGATTTTATGGCCCTGACTGGCACAGCTCGGACATCGCCTCATGTCCAAAATCAACATTGACCCAGGAGCCGTTTGTGGTATATTGGTAGCTTCAACTCGTACTCGATGCCATCCCACAACCCCACTCAACTGTAACGGCAACTGCAGCTGCGATTCTGGCGTTGCCAAATATGTTTTTGTGGCATTTTTGGCCAATTGACAGAGTTTTGGCAACGTCCTCCCCGCGGGTCAATCGCATGCTGCAGACAAAGATGTGCACAATGTGTCTACCTCGTCTCTCTCTCTCTCTCTCTCTCTTCGCTCCCTTCTTCCCAGCCCATCTCCATTCATGCTGATTATGCCGCAATGTTTGCCAAGCCGGGGGGCAAGGCACGAACCGGGCCACGTTGCTGTTGACTTGTTTGCCTAACCCAAATTGCATGCTATTGACCAAAATTCAACATTTTTCAAGTGATATGCCAGCCGCCTGGCAAAAGCATGACGCCAATTGCCGCCGTATTCGCATTCGCATTCGTATTCGCATTTTCCATTAACTTTTCCCAGCAATTGCACTTGAAAGTTTCGCAAACACTTTTGCAAACACGCCAGTTCGATCAACTATGAGTGCCAAACAAAAGTCAGAGAGAGCGAGTTCTGAAAGCAAAGCAAAACAATGCAAATGCAAATGCAACAACACATTTGTGCAGTCTGTGTCACAGAGTGAAAACACTTGAAGAGAGAGAGCAAAGTGCTTTATATAAGGCTGCTCTGCTCTTTTAAGGTATTCAGAAAGAGAACTCCATCAACCCAATTCTTTATGAGTGTACCCAGATAATACCTAATTAGCATTCTACATTTTATTGTAACTCCTAAACTGTGATGCGACGCAATTAAAAACATCTATATATAGGGCAAGAGTTCTTCAGCTCAAAGTCAGACAATTCTCTAACCATGCAAGTTCTGTTCATCCTTCTATCAGTGACAATTTCTCTATCACTTGGTGGTAAACTTCCGTTCGGTGGAACCAAAAATTTCAATATACAGCAACGCATTTATAAGGGAGAAGATGCCCAGAAAGGACAATTTCCATACATTGTGTCGTTGAGCATCAGCCTGAGCGATGATAATGGTGCCTTGTGTGGTGGCTCCATTATTGATCACACCTGGATTTTGACTGCCGCTCATTGCACACACAAGGCCAAATCGATTAAAATCTTCTATGGTTCAACGAAAGTTGCTCAAGGTGAATTTAGCCATGAAGTCAATACCGATAACATTATTGAGCATGAGCACTACGATGATGACACGCTCGAGAATGATTTGGCCCTCATTCGTACACCGCATGTGGATTACTCCGAGTTGGTTAACAAAGTGTCGCTTGCCGATCGCGATAATGACTACGAAGGAGCGTGGGCCGTAGCCAGTGGCTGGGGAGAAACCTATGACAATAGTGCAACACCAGAGAATCTGCAGTTTGCCGACTTACAGATAAAGAGCAAAAAGGATTGCTGGGATGCAATTGGTCGTGAATCGGATAACATTCTCTGTGTCAGTACATCGGAAGGCAAAACCATTGGCAGCGGCGACTCTGGCGGTCCACTGGTCACCCATGACGATCCCAAGCTCGTTGGTGTCAGTTCTTTTTCACTCGAAGCTGACGAAATTCTTCCAGCTGGATTCAGTCGAGTTAGCGCTAATCTGGATTGGATTCGTGAGCACACTGGCCTAGAATAAATGCACGTAATGCTCTCATACAGTGCACCAAACCTAGCACTAAAGCGATATATTATTAATTGGATGTACAAAATTTGTAATAAAATGATATCGCAAAATATGTTGATGAAGAGCAAAAGTATCTGGTCATTATTTCTTTGAAAATACCCAGGTGAGTTAATTTATAATTAATTATTCAATGTCAGATATAAGTATATGCAATATATAATTATAAATATATTAGTAAGAATCTGAATATTTTGATGAATTTTGAGCTTATGCTGAAATTAACATTCCTGCACTGCCTTTAGCGTAGACTCGCGCCAAACAAGCAGTGTCACAGCAGTGTCACAGCAGTGCAGAGCGCCTCTCATGATAATACTTTATTATTGTAGAGCTTTGACTTTGACTTCGGTGAAATCAGTGAGCGGCCACGAGCACAATACTCACTCACTCATTATCGAACGCGTCAAACTAGTTCGAAAGCGCACTCATTTGCTTTTGCAGAATCGTTCGATCGCAAGTTTGACGCAACATGTTCGAAAGTGATAAAGCTATGTTCTTAAAGGTATTTACAAAGATAACTTCGCCAGCCTTCATTAAGTTCATAAATTCAATTCTTTATGAGGATACCTAGGTAATACTTAATTAGCATTTTGACTCCTCAACTGTGACGTAACCTAATTGAAAAATTGAATATATAAGGGAAGTGTTCTTTAGCCAAAGACAGACAATTCGCTTACCATGCAAGTTCTACTCGTCTTTCTATCTGTGACATTTGCCCTGTCACTTGGAGCTAAGCTTCCGCTCGGTGGAACCCAAAATCTTAATATCCAGCAACGCATCTATGGGGGAGAAATTGCCCATAAAGGACAATTCCCATACATTGTTTCGTTGGCCATCAAAAGGGTGGATGGAATGTTTACATGTGGAGGCTCCATCATTGATAACAACTGGATTTTGACTGCCGCTCATTGCACACACAACGCCGAGGGGGTTCAAATCTTCTATGGTACAACGGAAGAATGGAAGAGTGAAATTAGTAATGTTGTCAGACCCGATAACATTATTGAGCACGAACTTTACAATGATTTCACGCTCTTGAATGATATTGCCCTCATTCGCACACCTCGTGTGGAGTACTCGGAGTTGGTTAATAAAGTGTCACTTGCCGATCGTGATAATGACTACGAAGGATCGTGGGCTGTAGCCAGTGGATGGGGCGAAATTGAGAATAATTCAAAGCTACAGTTTGTCGGCTTGCAGATTGACGGAAAGAGTTCGAACACCATTATACGTAGCACAATTTCGGATGGCAAATCCTGCGGCCGTGGTGACTCTGGTGGTCCCTTGGTCACTCAAGATGATCCTAAACTTATTGGTGTTACCTCAAAAGGACAACCAGGTGTTTCCACTTCCTTTACTCGAGTTAGCGCATATCTGGACTGGATTCGTAGTCACACTGGCCTAGAATAGATCCAGATACCGTTATACAATACACTAAACCCAGCATAAAGTGATGTCTAATTAATTGCATGTGAATAATTTGTAATAAAATAAAATCGCGAAGTATGTTGATGAAGAGCAATAGTAGCTGGTTATTATTTTTTTTTCAAAATTCCGAGCTGAATAAATCTAGTTTTGATTATTCAGTGCAAGATATAAATACATAGAACATGGTATATGGATAATTCTCTGACAAATGTCGCGTGCGATCTTTAAAGTGAAGGAAAAAAAACCATACCCTGAAACAATTTTAAAAATAAAAAAATGTTATTCTTATAGCTCTACCTAGTACTTTAATTAGAGCTAAGAATGGTTTTGGGACTTTTTTTCTGTTTTGTTTTCTGTTCTGATAATTGCAAAAATTAACAAATTCGCACGCAAACCCAAAATATGAAGGAATTTATATATTTTGTCGTAAAACAGAAAAAGTTCCTAAAATCAATCTTAGCTCTACAAATAGTGCTAATCTAAAGTTTTAGGAATAACCTTCACTTATTTTTATACCCGCTACCCATAGGGTAGAAGGGTATTATAGCTTTGTGCAGACAGGAAATGTATATAACAGGTAGAGGAGTAACAGGTAGAAGAGGCATTCCCGACCCTATAAAGTATATTGTTGATCACAATCAACAGCCGAGACCATCTAGACATGTCTGTCTGTCCGTACGAACGCCTAGATCTCTCTAGTTTGTTATGGGATATCTTACTCTATATGCTCTTTTATAGTCCTTTAGACAAAAGGTGTGAAAAAGATTAAATCAACAACGCAATATTCTTGAATCAAATAAAACGCATTATAAAGTTATATGCATAATATTTTAAAATTTCTCGAAATAATATATTCCCAAATCTTTGATAAGATCAGTGTCTAAGCTCTTTGCCCCGAAAGCGAATTCGATTTATATAGCATTCAAAGAGCCTAATTTATTGTGATTATCTTAAAATATAAAATTTATCAAGACAAAAATTTATTTGCACTTTGCGTGCATACGAATGAAGTAAAACTTTCTTTTAAACGAACACACACATACATATAAGTGCACAAAATGCACTGCTTGCCGAATAACCTCGCGCAAATGAAGCAGTGTAACAGCAGTGCACTGCTTTGCCAGAGGGACGCTACTTTATTATTGCATAGTTTTCGGTGAAATCAGAAAACAGTCAGGAGCATAATATTTTCATTCAAACTCGTTGCTTGCTCGTGCTCGCTGTGATCAAACTCATTTCAAACATGTATAATGGAAGTTCGTCATTATTTTAAGCAAATAATTTACTCACTACTGATCGCATCAAACTCGTTCGTAAACGCTCGTTTGCTTTTGCAGAATCGTAAGACTGCAATTTTGACTCAACATGTTTGAAAGTGATTCAGCTCCGTTATTTTAGGGTATTTACAAAGATAACTCGACGAGGTATCAATAAGTCCATCAACTCAATTCTTTATGAGGATACCTTGATAATACTTAATTAGAATTCTGAACTTTCCCTAAATTCATGTAACTTAATTGACAATCTTTGAATATATAAGGCAAGAGTTCGTGAGCCAAAGACATACAATTCGCTAACCATGCAAGTTCTACTCGTCTTTCTATCTGTGACATGTGCCCTGTCACATGGGGCTAAGCTTCCGCTCGGTGGAACCCAAAATTTCGATATTCAGCAACGCATCCAAAAGGGAAAAGATGCCCATAAAGGACAATTCCCATACATTGTTTCGTTGGCCATCAAAAGGGTGGATGGAATTTATGGATGTGGTGGCTCCATCATTGATCACAACTGGATTTTGACTGCCGCTCACTGCACACGCAACGCCGAGTGGGTTCAAATCTTCTATGGTTCAACGAAAAAAAGGCAGGGTGAAATTAGTCATGTTATCGGATTCGATAACATTATTGAGCACGAAAACTATGATATGACTACGACTCACGTAAATGATATTGCCCTTATTCGCACACCTCGTGTGGAGTACTCGGAGTTGATTAATAAAGTGTCGCTTGCCGATCGCGATAATGACTACGAAGGAGCGTGGGGTGTAGCCAGTGGATGGGGCAAAAATGAATATGGTATACCACAGGAAAATCTACAGTTCATCGACTTGCAGATTCACAGCAAAAATAACTGCTGGAATTTCGTTGATGATCCATCGGACACCATCATCTGCGTCGGTCCATTTGTCGGTGGTGGCGACTCTGGGGGTCCATTGGTCACACGTGATGATCCTAAACTCGTTGGTGTAGCCTCTTTTCTAGACCCAGGTCGACTAGGTGGCTTTAGTCGAGTTAGCAGTTATCTGGACTGGATTCGTAATCACACTGGCATACAATAAATCAAGAGGTACAATGCACTAAACTCTGTATAAAACGATGAGAAAGTGTTGTAATAAAATTAAATCGCAATGAATGTTGATAAAGAGAAAAAATATCTTGCCATTATTTGTTTCAAAATATTGAGTTCAGCTCTCTTTTTAAGAGTAACAAGTGACAAAGCTACAGTCGAGTGTACTCGACTGTGAGATACCCGCTACCCATTTTTAATAAGGGCAAAATATTGCGGTATTATTTTCAAAATATACCGAATATACTAAAAATACTAAAAATATACCAAATGGTATGTTTGGTATATCGATACAGCACACCATTCAAAATATACCATAGACGACACAATGTACCAGATTGTCACCCAAAGCAACTCAGACCCCTAGTAAGTAGGCGTTTTTCCCCATACAAAAGTATTTCTTTAATAACTTCCACAATTTTTATCTGATCGCAACCAAATTTTCAGGAATCATAACTACTATAGTAATTATTGTATATACCAACTCTAGCTTTACATTTACGCTTGTTATTCGATTTTTTTGATTTGCGGGGGCGGAAGTGGGCGGGGCAAAAATTTGAAACAAACTTGATCTGCGTGCAAACATAACAAATGCTGTCGAAAAAAAATTATAGCTCTATCTCTTATAGTCTCTGAGATCCAGTGTTTCATACGGACAGACGGACAGACACACAGACGGATATGGCTATATCGTCTCGGCTGTTGACGCTGATCACGAATATATATACTTTATAGGGTCGGAGATGCCTCCTTCTACCTGTTACATACATTTCCTGCCGCCACAAAGTTATAATACCCTTCTACATACCCTATGGGTAGCGGGTATAAAAAAATCATTTAAGTAAAAAAAAGCCAGAATTCCCGCTGCCCGCTGTTTGCAATTTTTTCAAGTAAATGGTATTTGAAAAAAAGCCAGTTTTGACGGGAAAAAAGCGACTCTGGCAACACTGGCGTAGTCTCGCGCCAAACAAGCAGTGTCACAGCAGTGCACTGCTTTGTCAGAGCGCCTCTCATGATAATACTTTATTGTTGTAGAGCTTTGACTTTGACTTCGGTGAAATCAGTGAGCGGCCACGAGCACAATACTCACTCACTCATTATCGATCGCGTCAAACTAGTTCGAAAGCGCACTCATTTGCTTTTGCAGAATCGTTCGATCCCAAGGTTGACTCAACATGTTCGAAAGTGATAAAGCTGAGTTCTTTAAATGTATTTACAAAGATAACTTCGCCAGCCATCATTAAGTCCATCAATTCTTTATGAGGATACCTAGATAATACCTAATTAGCATTTTGACTCCTCAACTGTGACGTAACCTAATTGAAAATCATTGAATATATAAGGCAAGAGTTCGTGAGCCAAAGACATACAATTCGCTAACCATGCAAGTTCTACTCGTCTTTCTATCTGTGACATGTGCCCTGTCACATGGGGCTAAGCTTCCGCTCGGTGGAACCCAAAATTTCGATTTCCAGCAACGCATCTTCGGGGGAGAAATTGCCCATAAAGGACAATTCCCATACATTGTTTCGTTGCTCATACGTAAGGGCAATCATAGTAATGTATGTGGTGGCTCCATCATTGATCACAACTGGATTTTGACTGCCGCTCATTGCACACACAACGCCGATTGGGTTCAAATCTTCTATGGTACAACGGAAAAATGGAAGAGTGAAATTAGTCATGTTGTCAGTCCCGATAACATTATTGAGCACGAAGACTATAATAATTTAACGGCCGTGAATGATATTGCCCTCATTCGCACACCTCGTGTGGAGTACTCGGAGTTGATTAATAAAGTGTCGCTTGCCGATCGTAGTAATGACTATGAAGGAGCGTGGGCCGTAGCCAGTGGATGGGGCCTAATTACGCATAATTCAACTTCAAAGAGTCTACATTTTGTCGGCTTGCAGATTAACGGAAAAAGTTCGAACACCATTATCAATAGCATAACTTCGGATGGGAAATCCTGCGGTGTTGGTGACTCTGGCGGTCCTTTGGTCACTCGTGATGATCCCAAACTTATTGGTGTTACCTCTTTAGGAGGGATGGGTGTTTCCACATACTTTACTCGAGTTAGCGCTTATCTGGACTGGATTCGTAGTCACACTGGCCTAGAATAGATCCATATACCTTTATACAATACACTGAACCCAGCATAATGTGATGTCTAATTAATTGCATGTGAATAATTTGTAATAAAAGAAAATTGCAAAGTATGTTGATGAAGAGCAAAAGTACCTGGTCATTATTTGTTTCAAAATTCCAAGCTGAATAAATCTTGTTTTGATTATTAAGTACAAGATATAAATACATATAATATGGTATATATGTATTATATATGTATATATAAGTATGTCAAATACACAGTAAAATAATATTTAAAAAATTATTGGTGTTTGAATTTATTGGTGAAATGCAAGGCAGCGTTTTGAGTTAGATTTGGCCTGTATATGGTTTTTTTGGTTAGATTTAGAGACTTTAGATTTATCAGATCTAAATTGATTTATAATTTATTTGTTATGGAATATCTTACTCTATATGCTCTTTTATAAACCTTTAGATAAAAGTGAAAAAAAGATTAAATTGTAATTAAAAATCAACAACGCAATATTCATTAATCAAATAAAAAGCATTTTAAAGTTGTATCTATGCATAACATTTTACAATTTCGCGAAATAATATATTCCCAAAGGTTTTGATTAGATCAGTTTTTAACACTTTTCCCCGAAAGCGAATTCGATTTATGTAGCATTTAAAGACTAATATTTTGTGAATGTCTTGGAATCTAATACTCGCCCAGAATAAACTTTTATTTATTTATTTTCACTTTAAATGCTTTCGAATGTCATAATGTTTTTTTTTAATTGTTGTTGAATACTAAAGTAAATCTTTCTTTTAATCGAACAAATGTGAGTGCACAACTCGCACTGCTTGCCGAATAGCCTTGAGTAAAAGAAAGCAGGGCATCAGCAGTTCACTAGTGAACAAAAATAACAAAAACAAAAGCGATGCTTGCCGTTATTTTGTACTTATGCTTTAATACGCATACATTTATTAATTAGGTGGTTCGACGTTCGTTTACTATAGGGTCACATTAGTAAGTACCCATGTAGTGATCGGCGAGGTAAGCACTTAGCCATGGCCAATCGACACCTCCAGTTCTGCAGGGCTGCTTTGCTCGAGCGACGCTACTGTTAATACTGTATTATTGCATAGCTTTCGGTAAAATCAGAGCGCGGTCACCAGCACAATATATTTTTAATCAAACTCGTTGCTTGGCCGTGCTCGCTACGATCAAACTCGTTTCAAACATGTCTCAAACAAATAATTTTCCCACTACTAATCGCATCAAACTCGTTCGAATGCAGATTCGACTGCAAGTTTGAATAAACATGTTTGAAAGTGATTCAGCTCCGTTATTTTAGGGTATTTACAAAGATAACTCTGCAATATATCAATAAGTCCATCAACTCAATTCTTTATGAGGACACCTTGATAATACTTAATTAGCATTCTGAACTTTCCCTAAATTGACGTAACTTAATTGAAAATCATTGAATATATAAGGCAAGAGTTCGTGAGCCAAAGACATACAATTCGCTAACCATGCAAGTTCTGATCGTCTTTCTATCTGTGACATTTGCCCTGTCACATGGGGCTAAGCTTCCGCTCGGAGAATCTCAAAATTTGAATATCCAGCAACGCATCCAGAAGGGAAAAGATGCCCATAAAGGACAATTTCCATACATTGTTTCGTTGGCCATCCGTACGGTGGATAGAATTTATGGATGTGGGGGTACCATCATTGATAACAACTGGATTTTGACTGCCGCTCATTGCACACACAACGCCGTTTGGGTTCAAATCTTCTATGGTACAACGGAAAAATGGAAGAGTGAAATTAGTCATGTTGTCAGTTCTGATAACATTATTGAGCACGAAAACTATAATAGTCGAAATCTCGCATATGATATTGCCCTCATTCGCACACCTCGTGTGGAGTACTCGGAGTTGGTTAATAAAGTGTCGCTTGCCGATCGCGATAATGACTACGTAGGAGCGGTGGCCGTAGCCAGTGGATGGGGCCAAAATGAATATGGTATAGAACAGGAAAATCTACAGTTCATCGACTTACAGATTAACAGCAAAAAAGAACTGCTGGAATGCCGTTTATGAACCATCGGACACCATCATCTGCGTCGGTCCATTTGTCGGTGGTGGCGACTCTGGGGGTCCATTGGTCACACGCGATGATCCCAAACTCGTTGGTGTAACCTCTTTTCTAGACCCAGGTCGGCTTGGTGGCTTTAGTCGAGTTAGCAGTTATCTGGACTGGATTCGTAACCACACTGGCCTAGAATAGATCCAGATGAATCCCAAACCCATCATAAAATGATGTCTAATTAATTGCATGTAAAAAATTATTAATAAAATGAAATCGTAAAGCATGTTAAAAAAGAGCATTGTCATTATTTCTTTCAAAATGTTCACATTTTAATTATTTTACGCAAGATTTAAATACATTGAATATACCCATAGGGTAGAATAACTTTGTGCAGACAGGAAATGTATATAATAGGTAGTGGAGTACCAAGTAGAGAAGGCATCTCCGACCCTATAAAGTATATATATTCTTGATCAGAGACAACAGCCGAGACGATCTAGCCATGTCCATCTATCTGTCTGTCCGTCTGTCCGTATGAACACCTAGATCGCCAGACTAGACTATAAGAGATAGAGCTATATTTTTTTCGACAGCATTTGTTATGCTTGCACGCAGATCCGCCCCCACAAATCAACAAAAACCGAATAACAAGCGTAACTTTATTGGTGAAATGCAAGGTAGAGTTTTGAGTTAGATTTGGCCTGTCTCTGATTTATTTTGGTTAGATTTAGAGACTTTAGATTTATCAGATCTAAATTGAATTATAATTTATTTGATATGGGATATCTTACTCTATATGCTCTTTTATAGTCCTTTAGAAAAAAGGTGCGAAAAAAAGATGAAATTGTAATTCAAAATCAACAACGCAATATTCATGAATCAAATAAAACGCATTATAAAGTTATATTCATAATATTTTTAAATTTCTCGAAATCTTTTGATTTGATCAGTCTAAGCTCTTTGCCCCGAAAGCGAATTCGATTTATATAGCATTCAAAGACCCTTATTTATTGTGATTATCTTAGAATCTAAAATTTTCCCATAATAAACTTTTATCAAGACAAAAATTTATTTTCACTTTGCGTGCATTCGAATGTTTATTTTTGTAATTTTTGATATATTATATAATGAAGTAAAACTTTCTTTTAAACGAACACACACATACATATAAGTGCACAAAGTGCACTGCTTGCCGAATAACCTCGCGCAAATGAAGCAGTGTAACAGCAGTGCACTGCTTTGCCAGAGGGACGCTACTTATTATTGCATAGTTTTCGGTGAAATCAGAGAGCTGTCAGGAGCATAATATTTTGAATCAAACTCGTTGCTTGCTCGTGCTCGTTGTGATCAAACTCATTTCAAACATGTCTAATGGCAGTTCGACATTATGCTAAGCAAATAATTTACTCACTACTGATCATCAAACTCGTTCGTAAACGCTCGTTTGCTTTTGCAGAATCGTTCGACTGCAATTTTGACTCAACATGTTCGAAAGTGATTCAGCTCCGTTACTTTAGGGTATTTACAAAGATAACTCCTCGAGGTATCAATAAGTCCATCAACTCAATTCTTTATGAGGATACCTTGATAATACTTAATTAGCATTCTGAACTTTTCCTAAATTGACGTAACTTAATTGAAAATCATTGAATATATAAGGCAAGAGTTCGTGAGCCAAAGACATACAATTCGCTAACCATGCAAGTACTATTCGTCTTTCTATCTGTGACATTTGCCCTGTCACTTGGGGCTAAGCTTCCGCTCGGTGGAACTCAAAATATCGATATCCAGCAACGCATCCAAAACGGAAATTATGCCCATAAAGGACAATTCCCATACATTGTTTCGATGACCATCGGTAAGGTGCATCGAATTTCTGGATGTGGGGGTACCATCATTGATCACAACTGGATTTTGACTGCCGCTCATTGCACGCACAACTCTAAGTGGGTTGAAATCTTCTATGGTTCAACAAAATATAAGCAGGGTGAATTTAGCCATGTAGTTGGTTCCGAAAACATTATTGAGCACGAGCACTATGATAATAGAACTCACGTGAATGATATTGCTCTCATTCGCACACCTCGTGTGGAGTACTCGGAGTTGATTAATAAAGTGTCGCTTGCCGATCGCGATAATGACTACGAAGGAGCGGCGGCTGTAGCCAGTGGATGGGGCCAAAATGAATATGGTATAGAACAGGAAAATCTACAGTTTATCGACTTACAGATTAACAGCAAAAAGAACTGCTGGAATTTCGGTAGGGAACCATCGGACACCATGATCTGCGTCGGTCCATTTGTCGGTAGAGGCGACTCCGGGGGTCCATTGGTCACACGCGAAGATCCCAAACTCGTTGGTGTAGCTTCTTTTCTAGATCCAGGTCGACTAGGTGGCTTTAGTCGAGTTAGCAGTTATCTAGACTGGATTCGTAATCACACTGGCCTACAATAAATCAAGATGTACAATGCACTAAATCCTGTATAAAACGATGATAAAATGTTGTAATAAAATGAAATCGCTAAGTATGTTGATAAAGAGCAAACGTATGTGGTCATTATTTCATTCAAAATACTGAGCTGATTAAAGCTTTTTTTAAGATAGAAATACAGAGAAAAATATATTCAAAAAATGAATGGTGTTAGAAACAAAGCAAGGCTTTGGCTTGATTAGGTTGGATTTAAGTAAATTTTTTCAGATCTATTTTTTATAATAATCTCTTTGTTATGGAATATATAACTCTATATCCATTCTCTTGATCCTTTGCCCGCAATATGGGGAATAAAAAAACAAATTCACATATTATTTACATCTCATTTGCACGTTTGACGATGTCACGTAACAAAAATTTATAAAATTTATAATTGTACTTCATAATAGGGTTTACTAAAAGGAAACTATACCACTTAGAATGTACTATCCACATGTATATTAAACATAACATAACATTAAACTCGTTCTAATCGCTTGCTTGCTTTTGCATAATCGTTCGATCGAAAGTTTGACTTAACATGCTCAAAAGTTATGCAGCTCTGTTTTTTTAATGTATTTACAAATATATTGGATGGAACCAAATATTTTGATATCCAGCAACACATCTACGAGGGAATAAAGGCCCATAAAGGACAATTCCCATACATTGTTTTAATAGCCATCAGTAGGGAGCATAAAATTTCTGGATGTTGTGGCTCCATTATTGATCACAATTGGATTTTGACTGCCGCTCATTGCACACACAACGCAGAGTATGTTAAAATATACTATGGTTCAATGAAACTGTTGAATAATGACTTTAGGCATGTAGTCTATGAGAAGCACCAATATCTGCGTCGGTCCAGCTAACAAGAGTGGCGACTCTGGGGGGTCCATTGCTCACTCGTGATGGTTCCAAACTCGTTGCTGTAGCCTCCTTTATAGACTCGCGTCTAAGTGGCTTTACTCGAGATAGCGCTTATCTGGACTGGATTCGTAGTCACACTGGATAGATAGATCCAGATATCATTTTACAATACACTCAGCCCATCTTAAACTGATGTCGAATTAATTGTTTGAGAAAAATTATTAATAAAATGAAATCGCAAAGCATGTTGGTAAAGAGCAAAAGTTTTTTTTTTTTTATTATTTCTTTCAAAATATTAAGCTGAAAATAGCTTTTTATAATTATTCAATGCAAAATATGAATACATTGATTATAAAAAAATGCAGTTGTTTAATTATTGGTGCTAGAACCGAATCCGAGCTTTGTTTCTGCTTAGGTTTAGCGCTTTATTGCTTGTTGAGTATTACATTTACAAAATTTAACATAGTATTGTCAGATCCATATTGTATTATAATCTACTTATAAAGGAATATATCATTCTATATCTTCTTCTTCTAATCCTTTGCTTTGAAAATGTGAAAAATTACAATTTCACAATAACTATGTTGATGATGAAAATTTCACGTTCGGGACGTCACGTAACAAATATTTATACAATTTGTAAAATAAATAAATCAATAACAATACTTTATAATAGTGCATACTAATAGAAAACACTACATTATTATGATTTAAAAGTATTGTCCTAGAATTTACTAGCCACATTTGCTGTCTTACACAATTGTTGATGATGAAGTCAAATGTAATTTCCGTTTTTCGTCACGTTCTTGATGCAGTGTTTTTCAATAATTTTCTCTAATTAGACAATCTTCAAAACTAGTCTCTCATAAAAAATGCTCTCTTTAATGAGTTAAACAATTAAAAAGAGTTTTGAGAATGTATATTTTTGACGAAATTTGTACGTTTAAAGACCGTAAGAATATCACGTCCGCGATCCAGGAAATGCTCATCAGTGTTGCCAACTCTTAGTGGTCGTTTATAGCAGTGAAAGCATAAAAAAATAGCCAAAAATAGCAAGATTTCTTTAAAAATAGTAAATTAAAATAGCCGTTAGTTTTCAATGACAAAATCTTATATTTTTGTACATTCAGTGTTGATTTTTTAATGATTCTTCTTCGATAAGCTAATTGTTTAAAGCTTGCCCAATTTCCACCTCTTCGGAACCAATATATTAGAAAAATGCGGAAAGCTCACTAAGTATTTTTGTAAAGCTTATATCTGTCGATTCATCAATCAATAAGCTAAATTTTGTTTTGCAATGTCGTTTTGCAGACATTCCTGAAAATGTGGCGACAGCACATTTTTTATGACTGTCAAAGTGCATGACATTCGATGAATTTTTAACTGGCTTTCTTTAAAGATTTGCGCGCACAAATTATTAAGGTGGTCAACCGGACTAATTAAACAGTGTTGAGCCACAAACAAGCAGAGAGCATATTCCTTTGAGGATGTCTCTGTAGAGGTTTGAGAAACTCTATTGTTTGGTTACCTCGCCGTACTTCAAGGTTTGCCTCGTGTTTTTTTAGTTTCAACGGGCGATTTCAAGTCCCACAACTTTGCATTTAATGTGCATTTGCAATATTTGCAAAATGCTTTTAATTTGTTAGTTAAATCTTTTGCAATACAGTCCTTAAGTTGGGGATCCTCCAACCAAGCATCGCGAACTTTTTGTTTATACATTTTAAGAAACTTCCGCACAAACACAATAATCAGTGAATTTGAATGTAGAGATGGTAGCATTGCGAGCGCGAAACGATGTTGAGAAAATACCAAGAACCCAAAAGCTACAAAGGGGTAAATAATATTTTAGTATTTAAAATACACAATTCGGTCACGCTGGGCGGTAAACGTGGTGTGTACATATCGATAGCCACAAACAACGTCTCTATTGCCAATATACGACTTCCGAATATTAAATTTGAAGGTCCACTTTTTTTTTAGTCAACTTTAAATAAATACATATAATCAAATATTACAAATAATTTAAAATAGCTAAAAAATAGCAAATTTTTTTTGTGAAATAGCCAACATAACAGGCTCTAGCAAAATTGAGTGGTTTCTAGTTTTAGGTCATGCAAAATAGCCAAATCTGGCTAGAAAATAGCCAAGTTGGCAACACTGATGCTCATATACAGATGTTGCCTTATTTTTAACTTGCACTGCTTATCGCATAGCCTCACGCAAAAGAAGCAGTGCACCAGCAATGCACTGCATTGCACCAGCCGCTGCAGCGGCGCAACTGCTAATACTTTGTTATTGCACAATTTTTACGTCAGTGCATATCAAGAGAGCGACAACGAGCACAACATTTTCAATGAAGCTCGTTGCTTTCTCGTACTCTTCGTAATAAAACTCTCTTCTAACATGTATACAAGTAATTCCTGTTAGTTTTGACTCAATATTATTTCCAACAATCAGTTCACATTATTACTGCTTGTATCAAACTTGTTCGTAAACGCTCGTTTATTTTTGCGTTTCCAAGTTCGACTCAACATGCTCGAAAGCGATACAGCTCCATTCATTTACAAAGATAAATCCGCCAGCTATCAATAAGTCCATGAATCAAATTCTTTATGAGGCTAGATAATAATTATTAATATTTATTGTAATTCCTAAATTGTGACGCGTTGAAAATTGAAAACAACTGAATATATAAGGCAAGAGTTCGTAAGCCAAAGACAGACAATTCGCTAACCATGCAAGTTCTACTCGTCCTTCTGTCTGTGATAATTGCTCTGTCACTTGGGGCTAAGCTTCCGCTTAGTGGAACCCAACATCTTAATATCCACCAACGCATCCACAAGGGAAAAGATGCCCATATAGGACAATTCCCATATATTGTTTCGTTGGTCATAGGTGAGGGCAATGAACGTTTTAGATGTGGTGGCTCCATCATTGATCACACCTGGATTTTGACTGCCGCTCATTGCACGCACAACTCCGATTGGGTTAAAATCTTCTATGGTTCAACAAAATATGAGCAGGGTGAACTTAGCCATGAAGTTGGTTCCGATAACATTATTGAGCACGAGCACTTCGATCATGACACAGGCGTGAATGATATTGCCCTTATTCGCACACCTCGTGTGGAGTACTCGGAGTTGGTTAATAAAGTGTCGCTTGCCGATCGCGATAATAACTACGTAGGAGCGTGGGCTGTAGCCAGTGGATGGGGCAAAAATGAATATGGTAGACCACAGGAAAATCTACAGTTCATCGACTTGCAGATTCACAGCAAAATGAACTGCTGGAATTACATTTATAAACCATCGGACACAATCATCTGCGTCGGTCCATTTGTCGGTGAAGGCGACTCTGGGGGTCCATTGGTCACACGCGATGATCCCAAACTGGTTGGTGTCAGCTCTTTTGTAGGTGAACTAAGTGGCTTCACTCGGGTTAGCGCTTACCTGGACTGGATTCGTAGTCACACTGGCCTACAATAGATGAAGCTTTCATACAGTGCACCAAACCCAGGATAAAGTGATGTCTAATTAATTGAATGTGAAAAATTATTAATAAAATGGAATCGTAAAGCATGTTGATAAACAGCTAAAGTATCTTCTTATTATTTCATTCAAAATAATGAGCTGAAAGAAGCTCTTTTTAATTATTTTATGAAATATAATAAATACAGTTTAAATATATAAAAAATATAAAAAACACAGTTTTTTAAATATTGGTGATAGAACCGAATCCGAGCATTGTTTCTACTTAGGTTTGACGCTTTATTGCTTGTTGAGTATTACATTTACGCAATTTAGTATTGCCAGATCTGTATTGTATTATAATATCCTTATTAAGGAATATATCGTTCTATATCTTATTATCCTAATCCTTTTGCTTACGAAGAGTGTAAAATTACAAATTCTCAATAACTATGTTGATGATAAAAATTTCACGCTCGGGAACAACAAATATTTATAAAATTTGTAAAACAAATAAATCAATAACAATACTTCATAATAGTGCCTACTAATAAAAAACTACACAACTTTATTATGATTTAAAAGTATTATCCTATAATGTACTAGCCACATTTGCTGACTTAAACAATTTTTGAAGATGAAGTCACATGTAATTTCTGTTTTTCGTCACGTTCCCAGTGCAGGGTTTTTCATTAATTTTCTCTAAAACGACAATCCTTAATGCTAGTCTCTTATAAATAAAGCTTTCATTAATGAGTTAAGCAATTAAAAAGAGTTTTGAGAATGTAGATTTTTGAGGAAATAAATACGTTTAAAGACTGTAGAAATGTCACGTCTGCGATCCTGGAAATGTCCATATACAGATGTTAACATATATTTTCCTCGCACTGCTTATCGCATAGCCTCACGCAAAAGAAGCAGTTCCCAGAAATGCACTGCTTTGCACCAGCGACGTAATTGATAATACTTTGTTATTGCATAATTATACAATTTTTTTTTTAAACGCTCGAATATTTTTGTGTTTGAAAGTTCAAATCAACATGCTCGAAAGTGATACAGCTACGTTCATTTCGGATATTTACAAAAATAACTCCGCCAGCTATCAATGAGTCCATAAACCATATTCTTTATGAGAATACCTAGATAACACTTAATGAGCATTCTGAACTTTTAATACCTAAACTGTGAGGTAACCTGATTGAAAATTATTGAATATATAAGGCAAGAGTTCGCTTGCCGATCGCGATAATGACTACGAAGGATCCTGGGCTGTAGCCAGTGGATGGGGTAAAAATGAGAGTTATATACTACAGGAAAATCTACAGTTTATCGACTTGCAGATTAACAGCAAGAAGAACTGCTGGAATTTTATTAAGAAACCATCGGACACCAATATCTGCGTCGGCCCAAATATCCGACTTGGCGACTCTGGTGGTCCATTGGTAACACGTGATGATTCCAAACTCGTTGGTCTATCTTCTTTTATAGACTCGGATTTAAGTGGCTTCACTCGGGTTAGCGCATATCTGGACTGGATTCGTAGTCACACTGGCCTAGAATAGCTACAAAGGTTGCCCTCATACAGTGCACGAAGTCTGGTCATTATTTGTTTCAAAATTTCAACTGAGTAAAAGCTTTATACATTTTTCAATGCAAGATATATGTAAATACATAGAATTTGGATCTTGTAAAATACACAGTAAAAAATGTTTAGGAATAAATATTGGTCTTTGGAAGAACGATTCCAGTGCTTCTATTTAAATTTGTTCTTTGGCTTTTTTGATCAGATTTATACAATCTATTTTTCTCAGATCTATATACTATAGAGGTACACACAGTCATGCGGACATGTCTATATTGTCTCGCTTATGAAGCTAACCAAGAAGATGACTCCTTTTACCAGTTACATACATTTGCTGGAGGCACAAACTTATTAAGCAATTTGTTCCCCACTGTCAACGTGATATAATCAAGAGCAATAAGTTTTGCATTTTGTTAAAGCAAACATTTATTATCATATACAATCCCCACTGCTTTCTGCACAGGCTCCCTCAAAGCAAGCAGTGCCTTCGATACTTGCTCGTTCTACTTGTGATCAAAGTTTTTCCAAACATGTAGAACCGCTGCTCGGATTAACACGATTTGATGGCGAACAAATATTTCAAGCATTCCAACGCGTTTCAAGTTCGTTCGTAAATGCTCGCTTTTTTTTTGCAGATTGGTTCGATTTTCGGCGCCAAACGAGCAGATTTAACTCAACATGCTTGATGCTGATTGGATTCGATGATGTTCGATCACCAGGGTCAGATGACTTCTTCTGCCTGTTAAATATATTTTCTATTCGCCAAACAAAATAATGCCAATGCAACAAAGTATACACTTTCTGCTTGTTACAATTTTATAAATACGAGTATTAAAACATTGTCATTGTGACGTACACATTATCTATCCACCGTAAAGTTTGAAGCTTCGTTAGGAATAGAATAGAAAAGAGAGAAAAACACATTAAGAGAGCGAAGAGCTTTATAAGGCTGCGTCGATTTTGCAGGGATTTACACAGATAACTTAATAAGTCCATCAACCCAATTCTTTATGAGAATACCAAGATAACATTAAATTTGCATTCTAATCTTTATTGCACTTCCTAAGTAGTGACGAACTTTAATTAAAAATCTTGGAATACGAGGGTGGGCTGATAAATAGTCGGCCTTACAAAGAAAATACGTTTTTTTTTAAATTTTGCTTTTTTATTTCTCAACATAATCTCTTTTTAGACGTATGCACTTGGACCACCGATCCTCCAGTTTCCCAATAAATTCCATAAAATATGATTTGTCCAGGTCCTCAAAATAGGCGTTTGTTTCACAGATTACCTGTTCATTTGAATGAAATTTCTTACCCCCAAGTAATTTTTTTAATTTTTGGAAATAAATAATAGTCACAGGGTGCTAAATCTGGAGAATAGGGTGGATGGGGTAGAATTTCGTAGTGCAATTCACACAATTTCGACATTGCGACAACGCTCTTGTGAGCGGGAGCATTGTCCTGGTGAAACAAAACTTTTTTCTTCGCCATGTGCGGCTATTTTTCTTCAGCTCCGAATCAAATCGTCCCAAGAGATTGGAATAGTATTCTCCCGTAATTGTTCTGCCTTTTTTCAGATAATCCACATGAATTACACCTCGGGCATCCCAGAAAACCGTTGCCATCACCTTGTTGGCCGACAAACCGATCTTTGCCTTTTTCGGTGCCGTTTCTCCAGTTGAAATCCATTGCTTTGACTGTTCCTTACTCTCTGGTGTATGGTGATGAATCCAGGTTTCGTCAACAGTCACAAAACGACGAAAAAATTGGTGTTTGTTTGCGATAATCAATGCCAAACTCTCCTTCGCAATGTGCAAGCGGTTGCGCTTATTTTCCATTGTGAGCAATCGCGGCAACCATCTTGACGAAAGCTTTCTCATGTGTAAAAATTCGTGTAAAATGTTTCCAACGCATTCCCGAGAAATGTTTAGAGCATTTGCAATCTCTCGCAGCTTGATTCGGCGATCATCCAATATCATTCCATGGACTTTATCCACAATTTCTGGTGTTGTCACCTCTCTAGGACGACCCGGGCGATCATCGTCAAAAATGCTTGTCCGCCAGCGTTTAAATTCAGCAGTCCCAATATTTTATTGTTGAAAACGATGGAGCTGAATCCTTATAAACTTTGTCTAACTCATTTTCAATATCGTCGTTGGATTTCTCTTTTAAAAACAGAAATCTTATGATAGCACGATATTCAATTTTATTCATGTTGACGACAATGCAAAAGTGAATGCGCTAAAAGTCCCGCCGGTGTTGATAAACCCGCATGAAACTTTCACAGTAATCAGCTAATAGAAAACACTAATCGAATAAAATATTTACAAATTTTTAAAAAAAATTTTTTCTTTGTTAGGCCGACTATTTATCAGCCCACCCTCGTATATAAGGCAAGAGTTCGGGAGCAAAAGACAGACAATTTGCTAACCATGCAAGTTCTCCTCGTCTTTCTGTTTGTGATAATTGCTCTGTCACTTGGGGCTAAACTTCCGCTTAGTGGAACCCAACATCTTAATATCCACCAACGCATCCAGAAGGGAAAAATTGCTCATAAAGGACAATTCCCATACATCGTTTCGTTGGCAATCAGTAAGGACCTTAGAATTTCTAGATGTGGTGGCTCCATCATTGATCACAACTGGATTTTAACTGCCGCTCATTGCACACACAACGCCGATTGGATTAAAATCTTCTATGGTTCAACGAAAAATGTGCAGGGTGAATTTAGCCATGAAGTTGGTTCCGACAACATTATTCAGCACGAGCACTTCGATCATGATACGGGCGTGAATGATATTGCCCTCATTCGGACACCTCATGTGGAGTACTCCGAGTTGGTTAATAAAGTGTCGGTTGCCGATCTTGATAATGACTTCGAAGGAGCTTGGGCTGTAGCCAGTGGATGGGGCAAAAATGAGTATGGTATACCTCAGGAAGATCTACTTTTTGTCGGCTTGCAGATTTACAGCAAAAAGTTGTGGTTGGAATTTGTTGGAGAACTATCGGATACCATTATCTGTGGCAGAAACTCGGATGGAGTTCCCACGGGGGAAGGCGACTCTGGTGGTCCACTGGTGACTCGTGATGCTCCGAAACTCATTGGTGTTACCTCTTTTGCAATCGAAGGGTATTACACTTGCTTTACTCGGGTTAGCGCTTATCTAAACTGGATTCGAGATCACATTGTCCTTAAATAGATCCAGAACTATCCCTTATATACTGCATTCAGCATAAAATTATGCATAAGGAACTGCATGTGCAAAATTTGTAATAGAAATAAAAATGTTGATGAAGAGCAAAAGATTGTGGTCATTATTTTTTAAAATAGCGTGCTGAATACATTTTTTTTTCTACCTGCTACCCATTACTTATTATCTTTAGATATATAGATTGTAAATAAATAAAGAATATATAAAAAAAAACCTGCTACCCATTGGGTATTATAACAATGTAACAGCCAGAAGGCCAGAGATGACTTGACCTTATAAAATATATATGTATATTATCGGTTTGTATCAACAGTCTGTTTGTCTGTGCGTCGCAGGAACGCATAGATCTCAAAGGCTATAAGAGACTATATTCGTCCCAACAAATAAAAACAAAACGAATATAAAGAGTAATTTTAAAGCTACAGTCATGACTCATACATTAATATCTACAGTACATATACATATCGCAACGAGACAAAAATTATAGAAGTATATTGCAAAAAAACGAGTTGCTTTGGCTGACTATTTGGTATATTATGTATATATGGCTTATTTTATTTTAAATATTATAAATATACAAAATAAAGCTTTTGATATACTTTGGAATATATTTTAAGAAAATTGCCGCCATGTTTTGGATATATTAGAAATGTGTAGCCTTATGGGATCGGAGATGCGTACTTTCGCCTGTTATATACATTCGCTGTTCGTACAATTTTGTAAAACTCTTCTATTATTGGGAAACGAGTACAAGAACATTGTATGTGGCTACTTCGTAACTAATAGAATAGAGAAGAGAGGAAAACGATTTAAGAGAGCGAAGAGTTTTGCAAGGCGGCTTGGTTTTTAGGGTATTTGCAAAGATAACTCCGGCAGCCATCAATATGTCCATCAACAAATATTTATGGGTTTACCTAGATAAGACTTAATTAGTGTTCGTATCTTTATTTAAATTTTTAAACTGTGATGTAACCTAATTGAAAATCATTGAATATATAAGGCAAGAGTTCGGGAGCAAAAGACAAACAATTCGCTAACCATGCAAGTTCTGATCGTCTTTCTATCTGTGACATTTGCCCTGTCACTTGGAGCTAAGCTTCCGCTTGGTGGAACTCAAAATATCGATATCCAGCAACGCATCCAATACGGAAATGATGCCCATAAAGGACAATTCCCATACATTGTTTCGTTGCACATACGTAGAGCCAATGAAAGTTATTTATGTGGTGGATCCATCATTGATCATACATGGATTTTGACTGCCGCTCATTGCACACACAACGCCGATTGGGTTAAAATCTTCTATGGTACAACAAAACGTTGGAATAGTGAATTAAGCCATGTGGTCTATTCGGATAACATTATTGAGCACGAAAACTATAATAATAGAAATCTCGCAAATGATATTGCCCTCATTCGCACACCTCGTGTGGAGTACTCGGAGTTGATTAATAAAGTGTCGCTTGCCGATCGCGATAATGACTACGAAGGAGCGGTGGCCGTAGCCAGTGGATGGGGCAAAAATGAACATGGTAGAGTTCAGGATGATCTACAGTTTGTCGAAGTGCAGATTCACAGCAAAATGAATTGCTGGAATATCGTTTATGAACCATCGGACACCATAATTTGCATCGGTCCATTTGTCGGTGTTGGCGACTCTGGGGGTCCATTGGTCACACGTGATGATTCCAAACTCGTTGGTGTAGCTTCTTTTCTACATCCAGGTGTACTAAGTGGCTTTAGTCGAGTTAGCAGTTATCTGGACTGGATACGTAGTCACACTGGCCTGGAATAGATCCAGCTGTAGCCCTCATACAATGCACCTATCCCAGCATAAACCGATGTCTAATTAACGGAAATTGAAAAAAATTGTAATAAAATGAAATCGCTTAATATGTTGATGAAGAACAGAAATATTTGGTCATTATTTCTTTCAAAGTGCAAAGATAAATGCTTAAAATTTAACGTAATTTGAAACAACATGTAATTATAAATATGTTAATAAGAAGCTTAATGCTACAACGGCTTTTAAGTTGATACGGAAGTTAGATTTCCTTTTAAAGAAATGCTAAAAATAATATTGTTATACCTCAGCAAAAGTGAACAACTCGCCCTGCTTACCACAAAGACACGCGTGAACCAAGCAGTTTGCAAGCAGTATACTGCTGTATCGATGGATTCTAACCACTTTGAAATGCGTTTGCAGTTATCTTATAAAAAACCATTCAAGTCACGATTCACTTATAGCATCATAATTGCATAGATGAAAAAAATCATTCGATAAAGCAGAATTATACAGGTGCAACAAGAATGCAATTCATATATATTTTTGTTGAGATCTTCGGCTCAGGAGTACAAAAAAGTTTTAAATCCTGCGATTAATCGAAAAAACTTCAACGGCTGGTTAGAAATCTTTGTTAATTTGTTAACACCAATATTTCCCAAGATTTTTGGTATTGCCAACATAGTGGGCTCTTCATTGTGTTGCTTCATAAGGGCGCTGATCGACGCTTAAAGCATTTCTCACACCAGACCGAATAAATCGCAGCGGCAGCGGAGCGAATATATAATTACATTGCGTCTTATGAACGTATGCACACCAAAGCGGAGCGAATTCTATTTGACGGCGAATTTGCAGCGTTTTTTTCCGCAACCGCGCATGCAGCGCTTTTTTCGCTTGCCGCCAAGATTGATAAGATTTGATTGCAGAAATTTGCTCATGTTCTGCGCTGATGAATTCACATGTGATGCATGTGTTCAATTTTTGCCTTTGTTAAATTACTAAATTTTGGGCTTTTGATACAATATAATTATAATAATATAATACGAGAAGAAGTTTTCAAGTTATAATCACTTACTTTTATTGAAAAAATATTAATTTAAAATTATCACATGTGACGCTATACGTTTAGTTGTTTATGCGCAATGCCTTTTTTTATGGCTGTCATTTGTTGTCATTCACAAGTGCACTAATGTAAACCGCGAATAAATTCGCCGAGGTGTGAACACACTTGCGATTTTGTCGCGGAAAACATCACGCGGTTTATTCGCGCCGCTGCCATTGCGATTTATTCGCTCTAGTTTAAGAGATGCTTAATTCTGATCCTTTGTGCTGGGCACCGAGAGATTGAGCCATCATGACAGGTGCACATGGTAATCTACCAATTCATAGGTTGCACATTTGTCACAGCTCGTCAGTTAGCTTATTTCCTTAAGATTACTAAGATTCATGATGGAATACACTTACACACTTACATAACACTTCTTTCATAACTTTTAGCTAGAATATATCACATATTTAAGTGAATAAATATATTATCTTAAATCAACACATCAACAGTTGAGCTAATACAGCTTTACCTTTTGGTAGAAGAGCAACAAAGATCATGTTGCAACCTCGACTGAGTTGTTAGCTTGCAAAACTGTTAAAAGAACTGTAAGCTACATTCATATGCAATGCATTCGCACACAGTTTGTGGTATTAATGCACTACAGTTGCTAATGCAACAACAATGCGAGTGACAAAGCAGCAAATGCTATGCAGATGCCAGGCAACAACAGCAACAATAACAACACCATGAAATGGGGGCCAACAAAAGCCAGTTAAGGCAGCACTGACTGTCGTCTTAACACACACACATCCATATTAAGTATACGCACACATACACACACGCGCATACTATAGAAATGTACACTCTCGCAGCCGCATTCATTTCTGCCTTTCGCCATTGTTGCAGCTGCTCATGGCGTGGCCCATTGTTGATAATGTTGTCGTTCTCGTTGTTGTTGTTGCTGCTATTTCCTGCATATTGTTGTTGTTGTTGGTTGGGCCACACACACATATAGACACACATTCAAACAGCCCGCCTGGCTTTTTGTTTAATTCGTTTTTCTATTGTTCACAAGAACTTTAGTCCATGGCTTTGGCAACATTGTAAAATATGTGTTGCTCTCCCTCTCTCTCACACACTCTATTTATGCTCTCTCTCTCTCCCCTTTTACTCGCATTTATTCGCTTAGTGTGCCGTGCAGATTTTGCATTTACAAAGCATAAAAGTTGAAAGCGAGGACATTATTGAATATGCGTGGCTGTTGTCCCATTGTTGCCACACTCTCTCGCTCTCTCTCTCTCTCTCTCTCACTCTCTTTCTGGCATGCTCTCCCTCTAGACTAGGCTTGATACTCCACACACAAAGGTGCAGCTTAGCGAGCATTTTGACCATTGAAATTTATATGCCACTTTCACACATATTCGCCAGGCTTCGCATTAAAGCCAACTAGCCAACAGACAAAGCGAGGAAGAGAGATGGAGACAGAGAACGTTTTGGGGTTGCCAGATTTGCTCAATTTCAAGAATGTTATGGCCAGACTGCCAACTGATTCGAACTGCAGCCCTGCCACCCGAAACCCATACGTTTATTTATGTTTTTCTGGCGTTTTGTTTGCCGCTTCAGCTAATAAATTAGCAGCTTTACCTTTGGCCCCACAGCCAACCAATAGCAATTTATCGCCGAGCCAAAGAAAGGCACGTACCACCGACTGGGGCAAGAAGATGCGGCAACGAAGGGGTTGCCTGGAATGTGCACACCTTATCGCCGGCTTAGGCGACACGCACGGAAACTGAATGGAGATGGAATTGGAGATGGAGTCGGAGTCGGAGACAGAGGCGGAGGTAGAGACAGAGCGAGGAAGGACCATCAGTCGGGGATTTGGTAATAGTTGTCCCGACTCTCTGACTAACGAGGCGACAATAAAAATGGTCCTGGCAATTGGCACATTGCGGTGGCAAGTTAAAGGGATTTACGATTTTAAATTATGGCCATAGCTAGAGCAAGCACATAGCAGAGATAGGCGGATGTAAAGAGAATGCGAAAGAGCGAAGAACTCACATATGGACTCGGAAAGCGAAATACTTTGCATACATTTTTTGTTCAGAAATATCAATTAAAAGAACATCAAAAGAAATAAATATATAATGATATGCTTACATCTGTTCTTTAAGTATATGCCAGGTTACCAAAGGTAATCATAGAAATATAAAATAAAATGTTAAGTATACGTAGTTTAACATATATAGGAAAAGTTTCCTTATTATGTTCCTAACATGAGTATAAAAAAGAACGAATAAATATATAATATTATGCTTACATCTCTTGTTAAGAATAAAGTTACGAAAGGTAATCATAGAAATATAAAATACTTTGCATACCAGATATATGAAGTACACGTAGTTTAACTAATCTAGGAGAAGTTTCCTTATTATAATGCTCCTAATATGAAGGAAAGATCACATATCAGCTTGTCAGAAATAGTCAATAGTTTGTATACACTTTCAGAAGTATTAAGTATACGCCAAGTATTACAAATTGAGATGCCTTTTGGAAAATGTTACGTTTTGAAAGAAATATTTAATACCTTACATACACTTTTGGTTACAAATTATACCTCGCCACACATGCATTTAACAAAACTTTCTTCATTATAATGCTGCTACATTCAAGAAAAGCTGGCATATCAACTAGTAATATTCTAGTAATATTTCATTATTATTAAGGGCAATAGAAAGCTGCCTTTCAGTGACTTTTAAGTCAGCACACAGCACTTTAAAGTTTATTTAACAGCCATAGGCCAAGTTTTCTAATTATGCTGCTAATTTTAAGGCAAGATACTGTTCCTTCCTCTTCCCCATCCCGATGACCGAACTTAGCACGTTTAATATGCCACAACTTTAGCTACAGTTTCGAGTTCAGCCGAAACGTGGAGGCAAATTGAAAAGCCTGAATGGACCTTGGGTATATCGCTCAGGTGTAAGCAACAAGAAGCTCAAACAAAAGATGTATTTCGATTGCGTGCAGCTGGAGAGATTCTCGAGGTTTCGTGGGTTTCGTGGGCAAAACGGAAACGCTTGCCAAGATTTATCGTGCGTCCATTACAAGCGGAAATTAAGCGCGGCAGGTCGCCAGGCGACGCAACGCTTCCAAAGCGAGCGTGCGTGAAAGCGTTTTCCCGGCCAACAACATTCTCACTGCCATTCCCATTCCCTCGGTGCTTTGGCCATAAAGCAACAGACGAACCCCCCCACCAAAAAAAAAAGAATTCCAACTGGCCAAAGCAAAGCTATTGTTTCTCGACGTGGCCATGACACGACGCTGCTCTGACTCTGCCGCTGACTATTCCAGTCACGTGGCACGCAACGACAACTTGGGATTTGTTAAGTGGCGCGGCATTTTGATGCACGGAATGTTGAACGCCAGCCTCTCCTCCGCAATTCAGGCATAAATGTGGACTACACTTTTATACATATTTTCATTTTTCTTGAGCTATGCTTACTTTCTCGATTTTTTTTAGAACATTGTCCTGTCACGTGTTGCGGACATTTTGCACATAACTTGTTTTAACATTTATTACCAACTTCCGTTTTTGGCCATGTTTTTGCTTTTGTTTTTTTGTTTCGCCCCGTTTACTTTTCGCTCACAGCTCACCTTGTGGTGGTTAACGACATTTTGGAAATCAAACGGGGATGGCGTAGGGGAAGACATCAGTCAGCCATGGCTGATTCGATTTTCCGATGTGTACCTTTTGCTTTTTAGTGATTGAAATCGCACATTTTTAAGTGAAAAAGCGCACACAGAAGTGCACTCAATCATTCGTCACGTGATTCGTTGCCAGTTCACATCGCCGGAGCAGGAAGTGAAGTGAAGGAAGCGGAGGAAATGGCACAATGTTTTGCTTCTAGTAGAACGACGAGGCAGAGGATTGAGTGCTATTTCTGTCAGTGCTTCTACAGCTACAGCTACAGCTTGGACAGCCGTGTGAAAAGTGTTGGAGCGCGGCTCTGTTTATATAAAAGATTACGTCATTGTCGGACGACAGAGTGTGGGGGGAAAACTGATTGCGGCAGGGGGTGGGAAAGCGGAAAAACAAAGCGGCAGTCGAGAAGCATTTGGAAATGGAGTCGCTTTGGGGTATCGGCTCCGGCTTTTGTAAGCGATGCGATAATGGCACGTAAATGTTGTTGAATGGGAAATCAATAGGAAAACAGCTTTAAAGAAAATGAAAATCGCTGGCGGGAAATAGCGACTCCCCCTCCCGCACCCCACCTCTTCGTTTGCCAATAAAAATTTAAAACCAATAGCGAAAAACTTTTGTGCCAAAGTTTTCTAATTTTCGCATTATGAAAATTATCTGTAGAGGGTCTTGAAATTCCACAACCTCCCGCCAAACGCAAAATAAAAAGGACCCAAAAGTAATTTCAAGGGCTGGCCATTTGCGTGCGGGGTTGCAGCAGCCAGGCAAGGAGGGGGCAAAAGGGGGCATTTTGGGTTTGAGCCTACAAATGTGGTACAGGCGACAAATGCCACAGAGCAGAATGGACGAAAAATTGATGTGGCAACACGACAACAACCGAAAGAAAAGCGAAAAGAAAGAAACCAAAGAAGAAAAGCAAAAAAATGTGAATGGAAGGAAAATCCGTGAAAACTTTTCCATTAAGAAAATTAACTGAGATTAAGTGTGGCGCATGTTTTAACTGAGTGAAACTTTGCCTTCGCTCACACATTTTTTGGGTTGCAACAATTTCAGGGCATTTAAGCATTTGTCACACACAGACAATTTCCCATCGTAGGCAGCCCAAAAACCGGATGTGCGAACCCTGCTCCACACACACACACGCACACACAATATAACGGATGTGGATGTGCTTCGAACATTCACACAGCCTTCGGGAGTGTGGAAATGGGAATGAGGATGCTGCTGCCTGCGACGCACTTTGCTTGTTTGGGGGCTGCCGTCGATACTAATCTAATTTTATTGATATTGACACAATTTCTGCAGATTTCCGCATAAACATAAAAACAGAGGCGGGGTCGAAGTAAAGCTAAGCTTCAAGTAGCAACGCAATGTTGACTACAATAGTAGCTACAACAACAGCAGCAGCAGCAGCAACAACAATAACAGCAATAGCAACAGCATCGGCAATAACAGCATCGAGAGCTACTGCCAAACAGATGAAATCTAATAATGTTGACTCGAGTAGAGAGTAGGAAAACAAGTTGCTGAATATGTGAGAAATTTCTAGCGATGCAAAATTGCTTTTCAAGAAATATTTCCAAAATTTGTGAATATATATAAAAGATTTTTTGAATGACTGGTAATAATCCTAAATTTTCTATCAATTTAACACATCTATCAAAAGTTTGATTCACAATACTCTAAGCTAAATAATAAGTGAAAATTCTCCATTCGCTGCGATTTTTGAAAAAAGTTGAAACCTTGATTATTTAATAATACTTCAATTATTATATTCAAATATTTTAAAAATATAACATAAGTTGTGTTTTCAAACATTTTCTCGCCCCGCCATTCATTCGCGCGCGATTCGCCTGCGATTTTTGAAAAAAAGTTCAAACCTTGAACACAACTTATGTTATATTTTTAAAATATTTGAATATAATAATTGAAGTAAGGTTTTTGCATATGAACTTTCTTTCAAAAATCATTTAAATAATAATGCGAATAAATGGCGAGCGAATCGCGCGCGAATAAATCGCAGTTCGCCTGCGATTCGTCTGCGATTCGCCTGCGATTCATCTGCGATTCGCCTGCGATTCGCTTGCGATTCGCTTGCGATTCTGCGATTCGCCTGCAATTCGCCTGCGATTCGCTTGCGATTCGCCTGCGATTCGTCTGCGATTCGCTTGCGATTCGCCTGCGATTCGCCTGCGATTCGCCTGCGATTCGTCTGCGATTCGCCTGCGATTCGTCTGCGATTCGCCTGCGATTCGTCTGCGATTCGCCTGCGATTCGCCTGCGATTCGTCTGCGATTCGCTTGCGATTCGCATGCGATTCGTCTGCGATTCGCCTGCAATTCGCCTGCGATTCGCTTGCGATTCGCCTGCGATTCGTCTGCGATTCGCTTGCGATTCGCCTGCGATTCGCTTGCGATTCGCTTGCGATTCGCCTGCGATTCGCCTGCGATTCGTCTGCGATTCGCCTGCGATTCGTCTGCGATTCGCTTGCGATTCGCCTGCGATTCGTCTGCGATTCGTCTGCGATTCGCTTGCGATTCGCCTGCGATTCGTCTGCGATTCGCCTGCGATTCGCTTGCGATTCGCATGCGATTCGTCTGCGATTCGTCTGCGATTCGCCTGCGATTCGCCTGCGATTCGCTTGCGATTCGTCTGCGATTCGTCTGCGATTCGTCTGCGATTCGCTTGCGATTCGTCTGCGATTCGTCTGCGATTCGTCTGCGATTCGCATGCGATTCGCTTGCGATTCGCCTGCGATTCGTCTGCGATTCGCTTGCGATTCGCATGCGATTCGTCTGCGATTCGCCTGCAATTCGCTTGCGATTCGCATGCGATTCGTCTGCGATTCGCTTGCGATTCGCCTGCGATTCGCTTGCGATTCGTCTGCGATTCGTCTGCGATTCGCATGCGATTCGCTTGCGATTCGCATGCGATTCGTCTGCGATTCGCCTGCAATTCGCTTGCGATTCGCATGCGATTCGTCTGCGATTCGCTTGCGATTCGCCTGCGATTCGCTTGCGATTCGTCTGCGATTCGTCTGCGATTCGCATGCGATTCGCCTGCGATTCGCATGCGATTCGTCTGCGATTCGCTTGCGATTCGCCTGCGATTCGCTTGCGATTCGTCTGCGATTCGTCTGCGATTCGCATGCGATTCGCCTGCGATTCGCTTGCGATTCGCCTGCGATTCGTCTGCGATTCGCTTGCGATTCGCCTGCGATTCGTCTGCGATTCGTCTGCGATTCGTCTGCGATTCGTCTGCGATTCGCCTGCGATTCGCCTGCGATTCGTCTGCGATTCGTCTGCGATTCGCTTGCGATTCGTCTGCGATTCGTCTGCGATTCGTCTGCGATTCGCATGCGATTCGCTTGCGATTCGCCTGCGATTCGTCTGCGATTCGCTTGCGATTCGCATGCGATTCGTCTGCGATTCGCCTGCAATTCGCTTGCGATTCGCATGCGATTCGTCTGCGATTCGCTTGCGATTCGCCTGCGATTCGCTTGCGATTCGTCTGCGATTCGTCTGCGATTCGCATGCGATTCGCTTGCGATTCGCCTACGATTCGCCTGCGATTCGCTTGCGATTCGCCTGCGATTCGTCTGCGATTCGCTTGCGATTCGCCTGCGATTCGTCTGCGATTCGTCTGCGATTCGTCTGCGATTCGCCTGCGATTCGCCTGCGATTCGTCTGCGATTCGTCTGCGATTCGCTTGCGATTCGTCTGCGATTCGTCTGCGATTCGTCTGCGATTCGCATGCGATTCGCTTGCGATTCGCCTGCGATTCGTCTGCGATTCGCTTGCGATTCGCATGCGATTCGTCTGCGATTCGCCTGCAATTCGCTTGCGATTCGCATGCGATTCGTCTGCGATTCGCTTGCGATTCGCCTGCGATTCGCTTGCGATTCGTCTGCGATTCGTCTGCGATTCGCATGCGATTCGCTTGCGATTCGCCTGCGATTCACCTGCGATTCGTCTGCGATTCGCCTGCGATTCGCTTGCGATTCGCCTGCGATTCGCCTGCGATTCGTCTGCGATTCGCTTGCGATTCGTCTGCGATTCGTCTGCGATTCGCCTGCGATTCGCTTGCGATTCGCCTGCGATTCGCTTGCGATTCGTCTGCGATTCGCCTGCGATTCGTCTGCGATTCGCCTGCGATTCGCTTGCGATTCGTCTGCGATTCGCCTGCGATTCGCTTGCGATTCGTCTGCGATTCGCCTGCGATTCGTCTGCGATTCGCCTGCGATTCGCTTGCGATTCGCCTGCGATTCGTCTGCGATTCGTCTGCGATTCGTCTGCGATTCGTCTGCGATTCGCCTGCGATTCGTCTGCGATTCGCCTGCGATTCGTCTGCGATTCGCTTGCGATTCGCATGCGATTCGCCTGCGATTCGCTTGCGATTCGCCTGCGATTCGCTTGCGATTCGTCTGCGATTCGCCTGCGATTCGTCTGCAATTCGCTTGCGATTCGCCTGCGATTCGGTTGCGATTCGCCTGCGATTCGTCTGCGATTCGCCTGCGATTCGTCTGCGATTCGCTTGCAATTCGCTTGCGATTCGCTTGCGATTCGCCTGCGATTCGCTTGCGATTCGTCTGCGATTCGCCTGCGATTCGCTTGCGATTCGCCTGCGATTCGTCTGCGATTCGCCTGCGATTCGTCTGCGATTCGCCTGCGATTCGCTTGCGATTCGCCTGCGATTCGCTTGCGATTCGCCTGCAATTCGCTTGCGATTCGCCTGCGATTCGCTTGCGATTCGCTTGCGATTCGCCTGCGATTCGCTTGCGATTCGTCTGCGATTCGCCTGCGATTCGTCTGCGATTCGCCTGCGATTCGCCTGCGATTCGTCTGCGATTCGCCTGCGATTCGCCTGCTATTCGCGTGCAATTCGCTTGCGATTCGCCTGCAATTCGCTTGCGATTCGCCTGCAATTCGCTTGCGATTCGCCTGCGATTCGCTTGCGATTCGCTTGCGATTCGCCTGCGATTCGCTTGCGATTCGTCTGTGATTCGCTTGCGATTCGCCTGCAATTCGCCTGCGATTCGCTTGCGATTCGCCTGCGATTCGTCTGCGATTCGCATGCGATTCGCTTGCGATTCGCCTGCGATTCACCTGCGATTCGTCTGCGATTCGCCTGCGATTCGCCTGCGATTCGCTTGCGATTCGCCTGCGATTCGCTTGCGATTCGCCTGCGATTCGCCTGCGATTCGTCTGCGATTCGCCTGCGATTCGTCTGCGATTCGCCTGCGATTCGCTTGCGATTCGCCTGCGATTCGTCTGCGATTCGTCTGCGATTCGTCTGCGATTCGCCTGCGATTCGTCTGCGATTCGCCTGCGATTCGTCTGCGATTCGTCTGCGATTCGCCTGCGATTCGCTTGCGATTCGCCTGCGATTCGCTTGCGATTCGCTTGCGATTCGCCTGCGATTCGTCTGCGATTCGCCTGCGATTCGGTTGCGATTCGCCTGCGATTCGTCTGCGATTCGCCTGCGATTCGTCTGCGATTCGCTTGCAATTCGCTTGCGATTCGCTTGCGATTCGCCTGCGATTCGCTTGCGATTCGTCTGCGATTCGGTTGCGATTCGCCTGCGATTCGTCTGCGATTCGCCTGCGATTCGTCTGCGATTCGCTTGCAATTCGCTTGCGATTCGCTTGCGATTCGCCTGCGATTCGCTTGCGATTCGTCTGCGATTCGCCTGCGATTCGCCTGCGATTCGCTTGCGATTCGTCTGCGATTCGGTTGCGATTCGCTTGCAATTCGCTTGCGATTCGCTTGCGATTCGCCTGCGATTCGCTTCCGATTCGTCTGCGATTCGCCTGCGATTCGCTTGCGATTCGCCTGCGATTCGTCTGCGATTCGCCTGCGATTCGTCTGCGATTCGCCTGCGATTCGCTTGCGATTCGCCTGCAATTCGCTTGCGATTCGCCTGCGATTCGCTTGCGATTCGCTTGCGATTCGCCTGCGATTCGTCTGCGATTCGTCTGCGATTCGCCTGCGATTCGTCTGCGATTCGCCTGCGATTCGTCTGCGATTCGCCTGCGATTCGCCTGCTATTCGCGTGCAATTCGCTTGCGATTCGCCTGCGATTCGGTTGCGATTCGCCTGCGATTCGCCTGCGATTCGTCTGCGATTCGCTTGCAATTCGCTTGCGATTCGCTTGCGATTCGCCTGCGATTCGCTTGCGATTCGTCTGCGATTCGCCTGCGATTCGCTTGCGATTCGCCTGCGATTCGTCTGCGATTCGCCTGCGATTCGTCTGCGATTCGCCTGCGATTCGTCTGCGATTCGCCTGCGATTCGTCTGCGATTCGCCTGCGATTCGCTTGCGATTCGCCTGCAATTCGCTTGCGATTCGCCTGCAATTCGCTTGCGATTCGCCTGCGATTCGCTTGCGATTCGCTTGCGATTCGCCTGCGATTCGCTTGCGATTCGTCTGCGATTCGCCTGCGATTCGCCTGCGATTCGTCTGCGATTCGCCTGCGATTCGCCTGCGATTCGCTTGCGATTCGCTTGCGATTCGCCTGCGATTCGCTTGCGATTCGCTTGCGATTCGCCTGCGATTCGCTTGCGATTCGCCTGCGATTCGCCTGCAATTCGCTTGCGATTCGCCTGCGATTCGCCTGCGATTCGGCTGCGATTCGCTTGCGATTCGCCTGCGATTCGCCTGCGATTCGTCTGCGATTCGCTTGCAATTCGTCTGCGATTCGCTTGCGATTCGCCTGCGATTCGCCTGCAATTCGCTTGCGATTCGCCTGCGATTCGCCTGCGATTCGCCTGCGATTCGCTTGCAATTCGCTTGCGATTCGCCTGCGATTCGCTTGCGATTCGTCTGCGATTCGTCTGCGATTCGTCTGCGATTCGCCTGCGATTCGCCTGCGATTCGTCTGCGAATCGTCTGCGATTCGCCTGCGATTCGCTTGCGATTCGCTTGCGATTCGCTTGCGATTCGCCTGCGATTTGCTTGCGATTCGCCTGCGATTTGCTTGCGATTCGCCTGCGATTCGCCTGCGATTCGTCTGCGATTCGCCTGCGATTCGCCTGCGATTCGCCTGCGATTCGCCTGCAATTCGCCTGCGATTCGACTGCGATTCGCCTGCGATTCGCCTGCGATTCGCTTGCGATTCGCCTGCGATTTTGGAAAAAAAGTTCAAACCTTGGTTATTTAATAATACTTAAATTATTATATTCAATTGAGACTACATTATACTAAAAACAATAAAATAATATATTCTCCATCAATGTTTGAAATTTTGTATTTAGTTCTTAAATTAGCTTAAGGCATCAGACAACATACATAAATAACAAAGCTCATAATTTTTTAAGTATGGGCAAAATCTGGGAAAATACTTATGACATATGAAAATACTTAAATTTTAATAGTTCATACATTTTTGTAGTTTAACATATTTTATATTAGAAAATTAAGTTATCTGCATTTAGTTCTTAGCTCTGCAAGATTTAATTGATCAGCGCATCCAACAAAATTACATACACTTGTCTTCTTGTCAATACATATATTTTAACGAATGTATATAAATCGTAAATTTATAAAACATAATTATTATTTATATTTATATTTAAAGTTTAACTATTCCTAATCTGAATTTGAAAATTGAAAACTCTGCATTATGTTCTTAGCTTGACAAACTCAAATTGCTTGGGTCATCTGACAAAATAAGATGCAATTGTCTTTCTTTTTAAAAAAATATTTAAGAAAATGTTTATAAAATTATAAAATATATATAAATTAGAAATATAGTTAAAAGTTTAACTTGTTCTTCAACTCTAATTAAACTTGCCAATAAAAGTTGCTCTTGTTATGAGTAGCTAAATTCCATCGACTGCCTTAGTTATTATCTACTTACAATTCCATCAACTATTTTTTTAATCAGCTTTATTTTAGGCAGACATGACTGTACACGCCTCAATCGCACAAAAATCTCTGTACGCCGACAATTTGTCTCGTTAACGATTGGCGCGCAAAACCAAAAAATAAATAAAACATGTTGTTGATTGTTTTTGCAAGTGTTTTCTGATATCACTTGCGCCGTTATCAAATTACTCACAATTTACTCAATGATACCAGGAACGAAGGCATTGTAAAAGCTCTTCAAATCCATTGATAAGTACACCGCAAATCGCAAAAACTATTAATTAAATAGAATGCTAAAAGCATAGTCTGTAAGTGAAATAAAACAAATATTAAACGAGTGGAAAACACAGCATTGATAAGAAGGCTTCGAAATTGAATGAACCGACTTCAGTTTGTGTATTGCAATTAAGGAAACTGCAGTCAAGACAAGATGCTCAAACAGAAATTACAGCTGGGAGTTGGGAGAAGTCTCCCTAACTTCGGTAGACGAAGGCCTAAGCAACATAATCGCCAAAACGTGCGGCAATTACATGAAACTGTGGAAATTGAATGCCAAACAGCACAGCTGCTTGGCGAAATTCAATTAACAGCGTGGAGGGGGGGAGTGAAGCGAGAGACACGTGCCGGGCTATAAAAACAACAAACTACTCGAGTGAAGAGCCCACTCAGCACTGTCGATTGGATCTACGAGATGGCCAGCTTAACGTGTCTAGTTCCGTTCGCTTTGCTTTCCGTTGCTGCATGCATTCAGCAGGCGCACGCGTGGAGCACTCAAGAGGAGACGGTTGAAGAGGAGTCGGAGGAACTCGATGCACAGCGCTGGCAGCTGGGCTATGAGCAGTGGCAACGTCAGTGTGTGACTTACGAGCTTTCAGCTGGCATCAGCACACGCATCGCTCGTAGAGAAGTCGCCGAGCCGGGACAATTTCCCTATCAAGTTGCATTGCTGCTCCAGCTAAACAACGGCAGCTTGCGACAATGTGGCGGCGTACTTATAACTCTGCAATTTGTGCTGACCGCAGGCCATTGCCTGACGAATGCGGCAGGTGGCAAGCTCTTTTTGGGTGCCACAACATATGCGAATGCCACGGCAGCAGAGGCAACATTCGAAGTGTCGCACAGTAACTTTAATGTGTATCCAGGCTATCTGGGATTTGGGGGCTATCATGATCTGGCTCTGATACGTCTACCACATGAAGTCACGCCCAGTGAGCGGGTGCAACCCATTGCGCTGGCTCGCCAGTTCATGCAACAGCCACTGTTGCAGGGTCAATTAGTCATCACATCGGGCTGGGGCGCCACGACAGACGACGAGCTGAATGCCACCGCACGCACACCGGATCAAGTCGATGGACTGCAGTATGCGAGTGTCAAAGTGCTGGAGCAGCAGCGTTGCATTTGCCTCTTCCTGCCCGGCTTGGTCAATGCTCGGCGTCACATTTGCACCGATGGCGGGGGCGGACGTGGCGCCTGTCAAGGGGACTCGGGGGGTCCGCTGGTGTATCGGTGGCGCAATGTCAGCTATTTGATAGGGATAACCTCGTTTGGCAGCGCCAACGGGTGCGAAGTGGATGCGCCCACCGTGTACACGAGGATAACTGCCTATTTGGAGTGGATTATGGATGAAGCGGGCATCGTCGACAGTCAACAGTCGACAGTCAACTAAATGCAATTAACGCCTAATTGTTGGCCATTAATTGCTTAACAATATAGCCAACGACCAGGTGCCAGAAACACGTCCTGGGCACGACAATAAAACCAATTAAAACGACACTCGCAATAAAACCGAATGCGAAACTCTCAACTTTTGCTTTCTCTTGTATTTTTCGGGGTTGCCCTTTTTATGGTCCCCAAATGGAAATTGTAGCTAATAAATAACAATAAAAACAATGAAATCGAAATTGTAATCGATATGTTTGGGAAAAGACTCTATAAAAATGCCAAAAACAAAATAAAGAAAAAATGTCAATTAAATTTGTTGGAGAAGGGAAATTTGAGCTGGGCAATCGACTAATCGGCTTTAATTGAGCATTTTGAATAGGCGATTAACCGCAGTTTTGTGGCCAGTTTTTGTTGTGCCCACAGCAAAATCCACATCGACAATCGTCGCAATCACGCGGCGAGTGTTGATAAATACACAAATACCAAATGACCAAACAACTTTTTGCGGTCAGTTTTGCCGGCGAGCTCTCGGCGAGTTTAATAATAAATCAAATGCAACAACAAATACCAATGGCAATATCAATCGAAAATATTATTATAAATAATTATCAGTCTCATGATTGCGAAATCTGTCCAAGGAAGAGACGCCGCAAACAATGACAGTTGAAGGCCAATAATGCATTTACTTAGCACATAGATCTAGGTTGCGATTGTAAGTTGATCTTGGGAACCGCAACGGAACTGACAGCTCAATGTCTCCAATGATAAGATACACAGATAGAAGAAATATGAAAACTAAGACCATTTAATGCAACTTACTTTCGTATATCATGTGGAGAGCAAAACAAACTATGCTTAGCTTAATTTCAATAATTCGCAAAGACTCGCAAGCCCCCAAATATCCTATCGGATTAACGAAAGTAAATAACATAAGCAGAAAAAAACGCACAAGTGTTTGTAAACAAAAACATAATTCGTTAAATTTAGAAACTCATAAGAAATAAATCAATTTGAAAGCTGATGGATTTCAATAAGATTGTCGCCGCAGCTGCGTGCCAAACTTACTCGTATCTCGTTTGATATCACCTTCGAGAAGTGTTCAAAACTGTTTCATTGATATGTGATAAGACTGTGGGCTGGAACGTTGACATTGTCTTGGACGTCGTGACCAGGCTAGTGACGTGTGCCAAGAGTCGACAGCTCTATCTTATCACACCTGTATTACGTCGGCAATGCAGTCCGTTTCTGGTATAAAAGAGCCGGCGTTCCGTTGGTTAAGCACACAGTTGACTACTAAACTAATCAACATGAAGTTCCTGATCATCCTTACGCTGGCCGTGGCCGCTTCGGCTTTCCCCGAGTCTGAGCTGGTGCACCGCGACCGTGTGATGCCTGTCCAGGACAGCATTGAGGGTCGCATCACCGGTGGATCTACCGCTGCCGTCGGCCAATTCCCCTACCAGGTCGGTCTTTCCCTGCGTGTGAGCGCTCTCTCCTCTGCCTGGTGCGGTGGTTCTCTGATTGGCACCCAGTGGGTGTTGACCGCTGCTCACTGTACCGATGGGTAAGCTTCGAAAACTAAACACCTAAACCCAAAAGTGTTTCTGTGTACTTACTTACTTTCTTTCCCCAATTGTAGTATTTCGTCTGTGACCGTCTACTTGGGCGCTACCGTTCGTACCTCCCCCGAGGTTTCATCCACCGTTGCCTCTAGCCAAATCATCATCCACTCTGGCTGGAACAGCAGCAACCTGAAGAACGATATCTCCCTGATCAAGATCCCCGCCGTTGCCTACACCACCAAGATCCAGCCAGTTACCCTCCCCTCCGTTGCCTCTTCCTACTCCACCTATGCCGGTGAGACTGTCGTCGCCTCCGGCTGGGGCCGCACCAGCGACTCTTCTAGCAGCGTTGCCACCAACCTGCAGTACGTCGACTTGACCGTCATCACCAACACCGTCTGCGCTGCCACCTACGGCACCTCCATTGTCACCTCCTCCAACATCTGTGTGTCCACCACCAACGGCAAGTCCACCTGCAACGGTGACTCCGGTGGCCCATTGGTCCTTAAGAGCAACAACGTCCAGGTTGGTCTTACCTCTTTCGGTGCTGCTGCTGGTTGCGAGAAGGGCTACCCAGCTGCCTTCACCCGTACTACCAGCTACTTGGACTGGATCAAGTCCAACACTGGCATCTCCTACTAAAGACCAGGAACTTCAAACGCACATATAAAATAAAAAAAAGCTTCTAACGAAATTCGATCTGGTGTTTTACTTCTTTCTATACTGATCTCAAGAATTCTTAAATCAAGATTTCGCTCTTATTACTAAAGCATATTAATATAAAAAGCTGAAAACTAGTAGATCTGATTTATTAAAATACCAAGTTCTTATTAATGAGTGCCAAGACCACAAATCTTATCATAAGATTGAACAAGTAGGAAAACTCGAGCGCATAGTGAGATACAAATAGAGCAGTATTATTCTTAAAATATACCTGAAAATATACAAACCGATGGCTACATTTGGTATACTACTGATTAGCATTCAGTTATTTAGTAGTACTTATTAGTTTAACACTCTACTTACGAAATACTTTTCCCCAAATCTAGCTGCGTTTGAATATAAAATAGTTCACGATAGTTCTACCAACTATAAACAAAAATTGTTTGATTGGTTTAGAACTTTTATAAGCGAAATTTTGTATTTTAGACATTCTTTTGAGTGCTTGGTATTTTCTAGATTGCTGTTCTTAGTTTTGATAATTGGTTTTTAATGTAGCACTATTTTAATAACATCATATTTAAGCTGTGTGAAGCTGGAATTCTTTTCAGTGTACCTACATACCAAGCCAAACAAATGTGTTTCAATAGGCAAGAAAATGGCGTCGCGCACATCAAAAGTTTAAATTGACATTATTCGACAATTGCAAGTGTTTTAGCATGTAAATGAGGGAAGCGTAGAATGGGGAGAGGACAGAGGAAAAAGGAAAGATTGGCAGCAGCTGTCTCAAGCAGCGGCAACACATGCGCAACGCACATAAGTTTTCATTAAAATTCATTAAATTTACGCGGCGACGCAATAAAAGAAAACATCAACAACAAAAAAAAAAAAGAAAAGAAATCAACAGAGAACACAGAAAAAGTTGTTAGCAAGTGAAAGTGGGCGTGGTTGGCTGACAATATGTCAACATTTAAATTATTACAACGCATTTAAATAATGGCTAAAGTTTTTTTGTTCTCCCCCTCAATTTTATGAGTGTTTTCAGTTTATATTATTTTTTTTTTTTTCCTTTTTTAATTTACAGCAAAGTTTTGCACAGCCGAAAGTCCCCTCGAATTTAAGATGACTTTGCAGCAGTGTAAAATTCATAAAAATCATAAGAATAAAAGCGAAATAAATATTCAAATTTTACAATCTCATGCAAGTGCACAAAAGGCGCGCACATGAATATGCAAAGAAAATGTTGTCCAACAATGAAGTGCTTGGCCGCACACTCACCATATTTGGTTTGGCTACTCGTTATATGGCATGGAATGAAATGGAAGGCACTCCAGACACACACATATGCTGCTGCTGCTGTTGTTGCTGTTGCTGCTGCTCTGGCTGCGGTTTGAATAGAAAGCATTTACTCAACGACGGCCAACGACAAAAACTCGCAAAGTCAGTCAGTAAAAGCGGCAAAAGGCAGCAGCAGCTGAGCTTGAAAGTGGATGCGAAAGTGCACTCAGAAAAAACTCACAAAAAACACAGTAAATATCCATTTTTTAAGCCAGCTTTGAAGAATCATTTAGGTAGTCCAGCAGGCAGTCACACTTAAATGAGAAGTAAAGACAGTTTGGTTACCCATTGAGAACTTAAATTTGCTAATGTTCGAACTATTAATCATATTCACAAGTAAACCATCAATCAATAATATGTCTAATAAATTATAAAAATATGAATAATGAGTTCATAATTATAGAAATAATTTGAATTGTGTAAACAAAAGATAAAATATAATTTCACAGGCTAGCAGCTGAAAGTCAACAAAATTCTCAATCAGAATAGTTAATCGAAAAACACGTGCTAAAAATAATATTACTGAACAAATTTAGCGAACACTACAAACTTATCTAAGAGCACAAAAGTAAATAATTAACTTTTAATCAAAGCCAATGATGTGCAATCAGTCAAAGTCAAAGCTTTCAATTGGTTAAGTATTTATGAAATAGGAAATAAGAAATATAGTGACGAATTACTTGCGCTTTTTCTTCAAGTGTAATAACTTTAAATATCAAAATGCAGAGCGCTGCTAACTGAGTGCGGGACCGGCCATGCTGATAAATGTTTGCATTGCGCAAATTTATGACAGCAGCAAAAAGTTGCACTCGTATTTTGTGGCTTAGATATGACAAAATATCGCACATATCCAAAAAGTTACAATACAACTGTGTGTGCGAAGCATAGTTCTTTGTGTGTGTGAAAAGTTAGTTAAAATGTCAAAGCAGGCAACTTGACATGCATGTCGCTTTCTCTCTCGCTCTCTGCCTCTCTTTTTCTCTATCTCTCTTCTTAGTTGTCTCACTGTCTAAATGGGTTACTCATACCACGCGTGGGCTGGAAGCGTTTATTGCAAAAGTTTTTTATTTAAATTCCTCTTTGGCTAGTCACAAATTCAGTTGCAATTGCAATTTTGCCAGTTTCCTGTTTGCAGTTCTGATTGAATTGCTTGCGCTTCTTTTGGTCTTCGCTTCGCTTCGTTTCGGTTTCTTCTTGGCCCACAAAACTTGGTTCATTGAACACGTGCCATTTCGACATTTCTGGTGACATTTTGTGGCTATGGGGTCAGTTGACAAGTCTCACATCGTATATAACGAAATTCACAATTGTTTCGGTCTATTTTACATTTATATTTATGCCTGCATTAAGCTCGTCACCTGTGGGAAAGGCATAAGGATTGGGGTCAGCAAAGTTGACCCAAAAATTTGTTTGTAATGCTGTAACCAATCAATTATTTAGCCAATTGCTTGCCAGCTAATAAAACCAATTTGGTTTCGATATGTATATGTAGTACTTGTCGGTCGGTGTATATAAAGTTGTTGCCGCACAGCAAAATCAATTAACAAAGAGGCAGCTCATCAATTATACGAGCACCAGTCTCTGCCACACACACACACATGTTTGACTGCGTGTGTGTGGGTGAAAACTTTCTGACTGAAGAGTCAATGCAATGCTGACTAACAAATCGCAGTCGATTCAAAGCAATCAAGTTAATTAACGATTTTTGGATGGGCAACTAGTCGGCTACATAATTAATTAAGTTGAAACAGACACACACAAAAAAAAAGTCCCAGCTATCATGCTACAAGTAAGAGTGAGATGAAAGTTGCAAGGACAGCAAATTATACACACTCACACTCACACTCACACACACTACTACGCATAAAAGTTACAAGTGGGTATTGGCTAATTGGCTGCAGAGGCTGGCAGGCTAAGGGATTATTTGTATCAAAGGTAATGCAAAAAGTTTGCATCCCCTTTTTGCAATGCCACTGCGCAGACATTAAGTCACAGAGTGTTTTAACACATCACCCAATAATAATGATTATGATAATGATATTGATGCGCCATGAGTGGCAACTTTAGGCAGACTGTTTGTCTGTCTTATCTATATACATATATAAAGCAACTCGACGCTTAGAAATCAAGCATTACGTTCGACTATGACGAGGCAAAACTATTGCCAGCAAGTTGATCAAGTTTGTAGTTTGCAGTTTTAGTCAACTTACAAAAGTCATTGCCATGACTTTTTGCCTGTGACACTTTGAGTGATGTCTGTGTAATTAGCTACCACACAATTAAGTATAAGCAGCAAAGAGAGAGAGAGAGAGAGAGAGAGAGAGAGCACTTACTCTCAAGTTCTATGTATATTTAACGGGCTGTCACTTGCGCTGACAGCCAACACAGAAAGTGTTTCTAACAAAGTCCTCAGCCTGGCGAAACATACAAACACAAACACAAACACACACACACGCACACCCGCGTCACACACATGTGCTTAGAGTATCGTACACTTAATTCATTTAACTCAAACATTTTCATTTATTTATCGCATTATTCCGACTTTACCCCATTGCACAGCACTTTTTTTTCTCTTTCTTCTTTTTTTTTTGGGCTAATGACTTCCTGCTTTTGCCAACGCGCACAGCTTCCGGCTGAAACACTCGCACAAAGGCAGCCACATACACACACACACATACACATGTGTTTGTAAGTGAGTTGGAAACTAACTGACACCAACACACACTCAGGCTCATTGAATGTTTTTGGCATGTTGCCCGGCTCGACACCATTATTTCTGGTAACAAGATAATTGTATAATGAAATCCAAACAACACTTTGGCTTGACTTGTCTGCGGCGACGATGTCGACGATGACGATGGAAGCTGCCTGGTTGGCTGACAGACAGACAGGCAGCCAGACAGATCCTGGCATCCCGACTCTCGACTCTTTGCACCCGAACTCACCCGAATCCATGTCCATGTCCATGCCCACTTCAACTTCTACAACAATGACTTGACGGCAAAGTTCGCCGCTTTTTCCCCAACAGTTCACACAAAAGACAAAGACTTTTGTTGATGGTTTCGGTATTTTCTTCTTTCTATTTTTTTGTTTTGCTTTTCTGCCGCTTGAGTGGCAATACCTTTTGCCTTTGATGGGGTATACTCATATTGCTCGAGGCTTAAAGCCCATTCCAGGCCAGTCACCAGAATTAAAGGTCGAACAGCTCAAATTAAAAGGCGTCGAAGCTGAAACTCTGAGTACACAAACTAATGACAATTGCCTAGCAGATGTGGCAACTTTTCAAAGCGAAATAATTCTTAACAATAGCGAATTTTATAGTGTCATAAAAGTACTAAAATTGCCAACTAATTCAGCCGCTTTGAGTATTTTTTTTCTTCCTTACGATTCTGGTTTAATTTTTCTTTTTCTTCCCAAAAAAGTCTTGTCATGCTCTGATTCTTTTGTTTCTGTGTTTCGTGTTTTTGTTTTGTTTTGTTTTGCTTTGTTTTTCCTGGCATGCGACAATTGATTGACAGCAAAAGTTAATGGCTTAAGTGCTCAGACACAGGACTATATAATAATAAAGCAGAGTCATATATTTTAGCTTGGCATACGAGTGCGACTCGCTATATTGATAACTTGGCACAACTTGCACAAAATAATTGAAACCTTTTCGTTATAAGTATTAAAAAGTTGCCACTGACAAGAGAGCGTATCAAGTAGAAAGCACACACACTCCCACACACACTCGCACACACTCGAATACATATGCAAAGACACTCGGAGGCAATACCATTACACAGTCGAATGGCAGCCATCGCTCAAGAGAAAAAATAATACATGTTGCCTCTCAAATTCTCCCTCCTCTTGGCAGAGCACAAAATAAAGACATAAAGCAAACAAATGCCACGTCGAGGAAGAGAAATAGAATAGGGTAGAGCCGAGAGTAGAATCGAAGAAGAGTGTAGAGTGTTGACGAAGGCAAGGGGGTAAACGGAGAGTAAGCAGCAGGTGGGATACCCAACTGTTTGGCTGACTGGCATTCGAGTAGCTTTTAGTGCGTTCAAGCAGAAAAATATATAGAAAACAATAAACCGAAATTACAACAAAAGCATCACACAAGCAGAGCAGCAAAAAACAAGCAAAATATTGGCAAACAAAATGTTCATAAGCCATAAAGCATTTTCCTACCAACCAACACACAACAGAAAAAAGGAAGAAAATGTTCACATACTATATTTGCATGCTAAAATTTGATGAGTAGTAGTATTTCATTTTACGAGTGAGCCACTGCTGTTCATACTCGTTTTTGGATTTTGCTGTTGTTTTTAATAAAGTTGTAACAAAGGCTTTACATTTCAGAGACGTATAATAAAATGCTCGAGAAGTGCATTAAGCTGCTCTTTGATAATATTTAATATTACCTATTTGCATTGCACAAAAGACCCAGACAGTAGCAGACTGCAATTTCAGTAGCTCGTTCAGCATCTTCTGCATTCAACGAGAAACAAGGAAGTAAGCAAGCTATCGATACGCGCCCAGTGGCAATCATTTTGCATGCGCCAATAAGCTGAGACTGGGACACGTATTTGTCTCGCTATTCCTGGCAATCGATGCGAGTAAATCCCTCAATTTCGCCTAGACATGCCAAGGCGCTTCCCAAAATCCAATTGTCGACTAGACAAAAAAAAAAAAAAAATGGAATACAAAACAAGCAAAGAAAACCAGAAACAGAAAACCTCGAGCACAATAAAAATCGGCAGCCGAATGGCAGTCAACCTATTGAAAGGGATTTGTTTGTATGCTTGGTATTTTATATATTTTTATTTATATTCAAAAAAACTTTTTCATATGCAAAAAGTCAGCGCTATTTGCTTATTGATAGCAAACACAAAAAAAGAAATTCAACAAAAAGGGAAACTCAAATATTTGGGCTGACAGTCGCAGTGCCAAGGCATTGATATCTATGCGAAATATTACATAGTTTGATCCCGGCGCATAAAATTTAATGCCAGCCACTTGTGTTTGTCGTCTGTGCCTCGGATTTGTGTCAAAAAAAATATATATACATATGTTTATAAATATATTGGCAGTTATTCAAAGCCGCTTTGCTGCCAAAAACCCAACAACTGACAGCAGGGCGTATGTGTAATGTGCCTCAAAGAGAAAAGCTGACTAAGGCTGGCAAGTGAAAATTGAAAGATCGTCAATCATAAATTCGAGTTAATATGCGCAATATTTATCGTCAACTTTAAAAGAATTTTAATAAAACGTTTTGCCACATTTTTTAAATCTTAATAATATAATGCATAAAAGTTTTGATTTTATTGTGCACTTCTTACGACCTTTAGAACTTTCACTACATATATGGGACATATGTTAGCTGCTAGTGGATTATATTGACAAGTTGAGCTAATGAAAATTGCGCTCAGGTAGGCGCTGCAAGTTCGACAAGCAGCTGTGCCAATAAAACTTTTTCAATACGGAATGCATTAAAAACCGAGTTGAAAATTGCGACACAAAGTTTTTGACCAGTTGTTGCAGGCAACTGCATGTCACAAGGCTTAACTCACACACACTTATGTGCACTATGTGTGTATGTATGTGCACAGTAGCTGTAGTTACTGCAGTGTGCGGGTCGTTAAGTGTGTGCGTAAATCATGTGTGGCAACAAATTGCTGTTGAAAAAGTTTTAAAAATGCATTTTACGCCAGTGAACATCTTGAGGCAAGGCGTCGGCAATATGTTTTTTGGTTGGGTATGGCACAACCTGAGAGAGAGTGCTCATCATCATTGTCGCAAGCAAACATCACGGGCAGCAGCAGCCGAAGGAACATTGATAAATGCATTACTCATACGACCCGTTGTAATGATTAATGAGACGACTGGCCTTGACAAGCAAGAAGGCGTCTAACAATTTTGAATTATAGCCGGAAATGGAACTAGCTTCAAGTGGCAATGTGATAAGTCATCAAGGAATGCTCGGCCAGGTCAGCTGTGCCAGACAGTTGTCATTAATTTTGGTCAACAAGCTCAAAGCAGCTCAAACTGCCCGCCGACCACAGACAGGCCAACGAAAGAAGGCCAAACGACAAACAGCAGACGATAGACGACGGTCATTTCACGATGACAATTTAACGCAACTGTGCAAAGTTTTCTATTTGACAACAACAATGGGCAACGACAGCAAATAAATGTAATGAAAAAGCAGCCAAAAAACATCCACAGCATGAGTGGAATGTTGTGTCCAGAGAGAAAGAGCGAGTGTAATCGATGCGGCTCACATTAGGTTGCCTTTCGAGTGGCAGGCTGAGGCTGAGCTGCTCCTTGGTCCTTACAGCAGCATTTCGAGTGCGCCACTGCCTTGCTTTTCCTTACTTTCTCCTGCCCGCTCTCTCCCTCTCTCTGCCTCTCTCTCGCTCGTCTTGCTTTCTGTTTGCTGCTCTGCTCTTTTTATCGTGTGCTGCTTCGTTTATCATTTGTTGTTCACTTGTCGAAATTTTATTGCTGCAATCTTGTTTGTCGTCGTCAAAGGAGCTCGAGCTCGCTGCTGGGGGACACTTCGAATGCCCCACACACATACACACACATACGCACACACACACAATACATACTTGTAGCGCACACTTATATATCAACTTGAGCGGCAGACACAGAAGGCAAGGATACTTGAGCATGAACTGGACATTGTTGTTAGGTCTTCCATTGCTGCAGGATATGCGTCTAATAAGCGTGTATGTGCGTGTGACTGAATGAGCTGTAAGCGCATTACGTATACGTAATATAGAAAATGCTGGCTGGCAATTTAAAGTCCTGGACTGACATCACTTAAAGCTGCAATAATGAAGGCAAATAATTCAAGAAAATTAGTTTCTTTTGAGTCAAAAGCAAGTCGGAGAATGTTGAAGAACAAAAAGCACAGTAATTCATTGTAATCAGACAGAGGAAACTGCAAAAGGAAATTGTAAGGCGTAGCCATAAAATACGCGCAAAATGCCTAAATAGTCTTCATCAAAATGGGTTTAACAAGCCAACTAAGCTGCAAGTGTCTTAAAGCCAATCTCTAGATGATCATCAGCAAATGTGACACAATGTCCTTTTGGTCGCCAACGATTTGAATTTAGGCAGCTCACGCACACAACCTGCTCGAACGCAATGTGCCCAGCATTTATGACCCAGAATGGATTCTGCTCTACAACTTACTTACATGTGTCAGCATCACAGGCAATGAATTGTTTTTATGTGCTAATGCTGCCAGCCATCGAGCTTCCAGCTTCGAGCCTTGAGATGTGTCGTCCCGTTTGATATGTTTGCATGCCCAGCACGTAAAGTGATTTGATTTCAATTTTCCAGATTCAACTTACCAGCGCCCCAGTGTCTAGTTTTATGTAATGACCTTGCAACATTTGGGACAACACATCGCATACTAGGAATACGAGAATGTACGAGTATTTCTTAAGAACATGATATGGCTAATCGCTACGGGAAAGTCCAAACACTTGACTCCGTGGCGAGTACACATAAATTTCATCAACGCACTCCAGCGATAATAAAGACCACAATCAATTATCATTACGGCGCATTTCACCTAATCGAATAATATGAGTTCATTCAATCTATGTAGTACTTCTTAATTTATTGACTCCTTTCTTAGGTTTTATGTGATTTCTTAAGATGTTTTTTCCAATCCACCAATGAATTGTTCAATTTCAGCTAAAAATATCAAATCTCGCCATAGCTAAAGTTCAATGGAGATAACGAAATCCATTCGCATTTAATACTAATATGTTCATTTGTTTATCAATTTCGATAAGAATTTCACGAATTTCTAAAATTAAAATGGACAATAATATCAAGGAATTTGCCTAAAGCGCTAAGTAATGTAATAGATAAACAACTAGATTATATTAGTTATCGAATTTAAATGCGCATAAACTAGTGCAAAGTCCGTATACATAAAAACAAAATTTGGGTGAACTTAGAGTAACGAAAGCTTTGATGAAAATATAATAATATTAAACTTTCGCAGTGCAAAATGAAGATAGTTTATCGGTGAGTTGCAACTTTTGCCAGCTGCCAAAAAGTGGTAATACCCAATTTTGGAGAGGGTAAATTCACCATAATATTTTGTGGGAAAGCCACCTCCACGAAACTGGTCATTAGTCGTCTAACGAACATTATGCAGTCAATTGCGATCATAAATAGCAATCAGTTCATATCACTCAAGTGTCCACGTTCCGAGTTCAGCGGCACTCTCAGTTCTTGAGAGCACTTAATTGCTGCTGGCTTATCTTTGCAACAGTGCCTGATATGGATTTCATTCTGGCCATTATGCAGACTGTGATACTCAAGCGCCGGAAGGAGAGTAGACGAAAAGGGATCGTTAGTACTTGGAAAACCAAAAGCTTCCATTGATAAACTCGAACTTTTAACTGCTGATAAGGCCATTTTCGAAGTATATAAATTGTCAGAATGGTCAGTGGAAAATTATTCGTTATACGGCAAACGATCAACATGAAAGTGCTCGTAGTTCTCGCTCTGGCTATTGCCTCCGTCTCCGCTGGTGTCTTGCCACAGGGTGCCCCCGTGCATCCCCGTGACTTGCCCGCTGTCCCCTCCATCCAGGGTCGCATCACCAACGGATTGACTGCCTCCGCTGGTCAGTTCCCCTACCAGGTCGGACTTAGCTTCGCCAGCACCAGCGGCAGCTGGTGGTGCGGTGGTTCCATCATTGACAACGCCTGGGTTCTGACTGCTGCTCACTGCACCAGCGGGTAAGCAGAAAAACATTACTCAACTTGCAATCATCATCCTCTTAATGCTTCAATATTTTGTGCAGTGCCTCCTCTGTGACCATCTACTACGGTGCCACCGTCCGCACCAGCGCCAAGCTCACCCAGACCGTTGCCAGCTCCAACTTCATTCAGCACGCCAGCTACAACTCCGTTGTGTTGAGAAACGATATCTCCCTGATCAAGACCCCATCCGTTGCCTTCACCTCGGACATCAACAAGGTTGCTTTGCCCGCTATTGCCAGCAGCTACTCCACCTATGCCGGTGAGAAGGCCATCGCTTCCGGCTGGGGCAAGACCTCCGACGCTGCCACCAGTGTTGCCAACACTCTGCAGTACGAGACCTTCGATGTTGTTTCCGTCGCTACCTGCCAGAGCACCTACGGCTCATTGATCGCCACCTCCAAGGTCATCTGCATTGCCACCCCCAACAAGACCTCCACCTGCAACGGTGACTCTGGTGGCCCATTGGTTCTGGCTTCCAGCAAGGTGCTCATCGGTGTCACCTCCTTCGTGTCCAGCGCTGGTTGCGAGTCTGGTGCCCCAGCTGGTTTCACCCGTGTGACCAGCTACTTGGACTGGATCTTGGAAAACTCTGGCGTTTCCAAGTAAATGCACTTCCAACGATATTCGTCAATAAACTCCACAAATAAATTGCACTATTTGAAAACATAAATTGTCTTTGCTTTGATTTTATTATCTTTGTCTTTGCTTGGATTTTATTATCATTAAATAAACAAAACTCAATTATATTAAAAATTGAATTGTGAAAACATAAAACCTTTAGCTTATTGACCGATACGAAAAAGTTAACCTTAATGAAAAATAAGTTAAAAGATAATATTAGTAAAATCAAAAATATTATTTTGTATACTTTGATTCGTATTTTTAACAAAGCTTTAAGTTTCCAATACCAATTTTAAAATTGAATAATTATCTTATTTGGGAAGTGCGTCAGGTCCCTTAACCATTTGTACAATGAAATCATCTTTTTTTGTCCTAACCTTATTATAATTATATTTTATATGTAACAGCATAGTCAAGTGAGTAACAGGCAGAAGGAGCCACACCCACTTCCATCCCCGCAAATCGACAAAAATTCAATAATAAGCGTAAATAATATTTAATATATTATCTAATATAATAGAAGTTATTTAAGAAATACTGTTGTATGGGGAAAAACGCATACTTACTAGAAGTCTTAGTAACTTTGGCTGACAATCTGGTATATTTTGTTCTATATGATATATTTTTAATGTAGTACTATATCAATATACCAAATATATATTCGGTATATTTTTAGTATTTTTGTCTTATAATAATTTGGTATATTTTAAGAATAATCCACACTGTTTTGGCTTTATTCGAAATGAGTAGCGTGTATCTCAAAGTCGAGCACACTCGACTGTACCTTTTTTATTTGTTTTTTAAATTCCTCGCGTGACTCAGACAAATTCGTGAACACGATTTGGCGATGTTCATCTATATATTACTACCCTATTAGTGTTTGTATATAATAAGCAAAAAGAACGTTAGGCTATGTAAATATTAAACCTTTAAAATCGTAATGTATACTTTTCCTGTATTTATTGACGTACAGATTTTCATCAATGTTGTGTCCTAATATTGACTTTTGAAAATAACACGCATAAAAGTATGTGTCACATAAAGCAATTTGATTGAAATACTGCCTGATACGAAACCAAAAAGTATGCTATAATTTTTATTGATAACGTCTGCAATGTGCAAAAACTTTTCAAGTGAGGAAAGAGAGCCATATGAACTTGCTGTGAAATGAAATTTGCGGTGCCATGTTTTTAATTAAGAAATCAAAATATTTGTTATTTAAAATGCTATTTCTGGAGCAATAAATGGTAAATAATTAAAAATAAAACTCAAATCGATAATATGAGAGACACAAAATAATTATCATGACGCCATTCTCATTATCAATTATATAAATTATGTGCTTGTTTATATATTTGATTTGCGCCTTGTTATCAAGTTTGTGGTCATTTTTTCTTTCAAGTACTGATATTAACGCATTATTTTAAAAATATCATGACTTGTGATAATTTATTTAAAGCTATAACAACAAAATTTCATTGATTAATTTGATAAACTGATAGCGAACGTACAGACGATTACGAATTTTTGGAATTACAAAAATTTACAAATCACATAATTAACAAAATTGAAGCATCAGCAAATCAATGCTTTAATAAATCACTCTTCTGATCCTAATGTAGAAAATTTCCCGCATTCACAAAATTATTGGTTATCGGCCAGTGCTGATATATGGCGACTCTTAACGTGTAATCTAATACGATCTTAAGCACAACAATCAGAGCAATAGCATTCTTTCACTTCACCCAGCACGCGTTCAGCTTAGTTAAATGTTTAACTATTTAATTGGTAACATGGCACAAAGGGAAAGGCGGAGCAAAGGGTAACAATGAATGACACTTTTATCTCTAGCATTTTAGAACTGATAACGCGCCCCTTGGTCACTATATAAATGGCCAGAATGGACAGTGGAGTATCATTCGTTTTACGGCAAACGATCAACATGAAAGTGCTCGTAGTTCTTGCTCTGGCTATTGCCTCCGTCTCCGCTGGCGTTATGCCACAGGGTGCCCCCGTGCATCCTCGTGACTTGCCCGCTGTCGCCCAGATTGAGGGTCGCATCACCAACGGATTGACTGCCTCCGAGGGTCAGTTCCCCTACCAGGTGGCTCTTAGCTTCAGCAGCTCCGGCGGTAGCTGGTTCTGCGGTGGTTCCATCATTGGCAACTCCTGGGTGCTCACTGCTGCCCACTGTACCTCTGGGTAAGATTTCCTCGCCTTGTTGTGTCTCACATCAAATAATCTGGCTTCTTTCGTTTCCAGTGCTTCCTCTGTGAACATTGCCTATGGATCTACTGTTCGCACCAGCCCCAAGCTTAGCCTGACTGTCAGCAGCAGCAGCTTCAAGCAGCACACCAGCTACAACTCCAACACCTTGGCCAACGATATTTCCCTGATCCAGACATCCGCTGTCTCCTTCACCACCTACATCAACAAGGTTGTGTTGCCCTCTATTGCCAGCAGCTACTCCACCTACGCCGGCCAGAAGGCCATCGCCTCCGGTTGGGGCAAGACCTCTGACTCAGCTTCCGGTGTGACCAGCACTCTGCAGTACCAGACCTTCGATGTTGTTTCCGTTGCCACCTGCCAAGCCACCTACGGCAGCACTGTTGCCTCCAGCAAGGTTATCTGCATTGCCACCCCCAACAAGCAATCTACCTGCTCTGGTGACTCTGGCGGCCCATTGGTTCTGTCCAGCAACGGTCTGCTGATTGGTGTTACCTCTTTCGTGTCCAGCTCTGGCTGCCAGTCGGGTCTGCCATCCGGCTTCACCCGTGTGACCAGCTACTTGGACTGGATCAAGACCAACTCCGGCATTTCCTACTAAAGCACTTTCAACGAAAATGTAACTCTAAATAAACTGCATACTACAAAATATATATTCTTTCATTTTATCGTAAAGTTTTTAGAGCTTTAATATATTAAAGTGATTTAAATTAAATTCAATTTAAACTAATTATTTAATTGATCATTTAACAAATAAAAGATGAATGCTATCGTCTTTGACATATATTAACTGCTTCACCAAACAATAAGTCCTCATAATCTTTCACAGTTTTGAAGTTCAACTTTCATAGATAGTAAAGCTTTTCGAGTAACTCGTTTAGATAACGAAGACAACACTTCGCTGAAAAGTATGCTAACAAATTCTACATCACGCCGAATTATATTAAGACCCCAAAACATATACTGCGATTGAAAGAAAAAAGTTAAAACGAACTAAATTGCACAATGGTCATGTATAGATATTTGTTGGTAGAAATGGGAAAAGAAATTAAGTTCTTCAATTTTTGCAATTCAGTGAATCCCATATTAAGCGGAAGGAAATACTTTTTGTGCGACGCTCATTTCTTGTGAACTTTTTCATGCCTTAAAAAATAATATGTGGGAAACTGCACTTCGCGGACGCTACACAATGCAGTCAGTCAGATGGTCAGTCTGTTTCTTGTAGAATGCGATTAAAACCTCGATAATATATTAACTTTAAAAAAATCTATTAATGTCAAGAAAAGTAGTCGGCTGGACCTTAGTGCGCTAGTTATAAAGTTTTTAAAAGTCAAAATCATTTATAAACGAATTCCCAAAAGTATATATAGTTAAAAAACATGAAAATCTCACTCAGTATTTATATTGAATATAGTATCGAAGTATGAATTAATCTTATTTTTATTACGAAGTCACAAAATACTCGTCAATTTCATATGCCGCGAACACCCGTGCTGACCGAACATTGGACTTAACTTTAATTATGATGGCTACGATGACAGACTGAACTGCTGTCTAGACTTTAGTTTCAATGAGGGCAAGTGCCTAACATTATCAGTTATAGGAAAAACTGTAAATAATAAATACAGTTGCGATTTAAATATAATAAAATACAAGTAAGAAAGCTTCAGTAGAGTGTGCTCGACTGTGATATACTTGCTACCCATTTTGAATAAAAACAACACAGTGCGGTATTAATTTTAAATTATACCAAATTAATGTACCGCAACAATACTAAACATATACCAAAGGATTTATTTGGTATATTAATACTGTACTACACTCAAAATATACCATAGTGCGAAAAATATACTAGATATAATAATAAAAATATATAAATATACCTGTATATTTTTAGTATTTTTCGTCATAATAATTAGGTATAGAGATACTTAGATACTTTACCAGTACTTATCAAGATCACTTCCAGAAGTAGCTGAAGTACATATGCTTACTTTACCAACGATTTTTAATTCAATTTAATTCATTCCTGATATATTAACCTTTCAAAAATTAAACATGTAAATAAATGCTATTATATATGTTATTTATTCAATTTGAATTTATAAATTGTATTTCCATTGGAAATTTTTAGTAGGAAATGCCAGTGTTGTCACGGATCCAGTCCAAGTGGTAAGTGACACGGGCGAATCCAGCTGGACCACCAGATTGGCAACCAGCAGCAGGCACAAAGTTGGTAACACCAACCAGTTTGTTGCCGTCGTGTGTGACCAATGGGCCACCAGAGTCACCCTGGCATGTGCCCTTGCCGTCGACAACGCGAATGCAGATAATCTTGTCCTGAATGAGTCCGGTTCCGTAGTAGTTGGCGCACTCACTGTTGCTGATGATCTGCAAGTCGGCGCACTGGAGCCAGTCGGGCAGAGGAGAGCCATCATAGGTGCCACCCCATCCGCAGGCAACAGCCCATGCTCCGTTGTAGTCGTTGTAGCGATCGTTGTAGCTGGGCAGCTCAACCTTGTTGACCATGCTCCAGAAGTCGACATGGGGAATGCGGATCAAAGCAATATCGGCGGAGTTGTGGTTGATCATGTCGTTGCGGCTAACCCAGTGAGTGTACTGGGCGTTGGTGCGCCATGTGGCACCGAAGTAGACGGTGACAGACTCAGCGCTACCCGAGCAGTGCTCAGCGGTGAGCACCCAGGTGTTGCCAATGATGGAACCACCGCACCACCAGCCACCACCGTTGCCGCTGAAGCCCAGACCAACAGTGTAGGGAGCCTTGCCCTCGTAGGCTGGATAGCCATTGGTGATACGACCTTCGATTCCCTTCTTGGTTGTGGTCAGATCCTTGGGATGGACCATGCCCGTGGAGGGAGCTGCCGAAGCAGCGGCGACAGCCAAAGCCAAAATTGTTATAAACACCTTCATGTTAGAGTTGCAACTTGTACAAACTTAGCAAAAAGCAAGAGCTTTTATACCCTTTCAACAAGTAGGCACCTTAATCAAATTATCTTTAAGTGAATGATTTATTTATGTTATCTTTACAAGCTCTAAGTTCAATTGTAAATATTTCATTCTAAAGAACATTCTCTTCCGTGGGCCGAAGACGGGAACGTTTGTTATAAAGCTTTTAAAAGTCAAACTCATTTATAAACGAATAGCCAAAAGCATATATTATAAAACAACATGAAAATCTCACTCACTCAATCGTAAAATACTAACTCTTCATGAATTTTAATATAGTAGTGTAATATATAGTAATGAAGGATAGCTTATTTATATTTAATACAGTAATGAAGTATGAATTAATCTTATATTTATTATGAAATCACAAAATACTCGACAATCTTAAATGACATTAAGAATTATTTCAGAATCCTATGCTGCTAACATCCGTGATGACCGGACAATGGATTTAACTTTAAATATTTACAGCTACGATGACAGACTGAGCTGTTATCTACAATTTACTTTTGATTAGGGCAAGTGCCTAACATTATCAGCTATAGTAAAAACTGTATATAATGATTACAGTTGTGATTTGAAATAAAATGGAAGTAAGGAAACTTCATTGAAGTATACTCGACGGCGAAATACCTGCTTCTCATTTTGAATAAAAGCACAGTGCGGTATTAATTTTAAAATATACCGAATTAATGTACCACAAAAGTACTTCAAATATACCAAGGTCAATATTTGGTATATTGATACCATACTACACTCAAAATATATCATAGAAGGCAAAATATACCAGATATAATACTATAATAATAATACAAGTAAGAAAGCTATTGTCGAGTGTGCTCGACTGGGATATACCCGTACCCATTTTGAATAAAAGCAAACCAGCGCGGCATTATTCTTAAATTATATCTAAAGTATTCCACAAAAATAGCAAAAATATACCGAATGGTATATTTAATATATTGATGTTGTACTACATTCAAAATATACCATAGAGCGAAAAATATGCGAGACTGTCAACCAAAGCAACTAACCACTCTAGTAAGTGGGTCAATTTTATCATAAAAAGGGATTTCATTGTTAACTTCGACAATTTCTGTCTGAGCGCAACCAAATTTTTGGAATCATAAATAGAGTAGGTATTATTGAATGTATTAAAATTCGAGATCTAGCTTCAAAATTACGTTTGTTATTCGAGTTTTGTCAATTTGCGGGGGCGGAAGTGGGCGTGACAAAAATTTGAAACAAACTTTATTTGCGTGCAAACATAACAAATGTTGTCGAAAATTAAAGCTCTATCTCTTATAGTCTCTGAGATCTAGGTCTTCATACGGACAGACGGACAGACACACAGACCCACAGACGGACAAACGGACATGGCTAGATCGCCTCGGCGGTTGACGCTGATCAAGAATATATATATATTTTATAGGGTTAGAGATGCCTCCTTATGCCTGTTACATGCATTTCATGCCGGCACAAAGTTATAATACCCTTCTACCCTATGGGTAGCGGGTATAAGTGTATAAATATACGAGTATATTTGTAGGATTTTTTGCTATATTTATTTGTTATATTTATACCCGCTACCCATAGGGTAGAAGGGTATTATAACTTTGTGCCGACAGGAAATGTATGTAACAAGTAGAAGGAGGCATCTCTAACCCTATATAGTATATATATATATAAAGTATATATATTCTTGATCAGCGTCAACAGCCGAGACGATCTAGCCATGTCCGTCTGTCCGTCTGTGTGTCTGTCCGTCTGTCCGTATGAACACCTAGATCTCAGAGACTGTAAGAGATAGAGCTATAATTTGTTTTCTACAGCATTTGTTATGTTTGCACGCAGATCAAGTTTGTTTCAAATTTTTGCCACGCCCTACTTCCGCCCCCGCAAATCAAAAACATCGAATACCAAGCGTAATTTTAAAGCTAAAGTTACGAATTTTGGTATATACAATAATAATTATAGTAGTTATGATTCCTGAAAATTTGGTTGCGATCAGATAAAAATTGTGGAAGTTTTTAAAGAAATACTTTTGTATGGGCAAAAACGCCTATTTACTAAGGGTCTTAGTTGCTTTGGCTGACAATCTGGTATATTGAGCCGTCTATGGTATATTTTGAATGCGGTACTATATTGATATAGCAAACATACCATTTGGTATATTATTAGTATTTTTTAGTATTTTCGGTATATTTTGAAAATAATACCGCAATATTTTGCCCTTACTAAAAATGGGTAGCGGGTATCTCACAGTCGAGCACACTCGACTGTAACTTTCTTACTTGTTTAATATTAATACTGTAATTTTTTATTGAAAATGGGTAGCGGTTATATCACAGTCGAGCACTCCCGACTGAAGCTTTCCTACTTGTTATGATTGTCATCACCGATAATGATTTATTTTTAATAATATTAAAAATCTTTAGTATTTATTATTTTTTTAAATTATTTGTAATGTAATTTGTTGCTTGTTTTTTTTTTTGTTACATGTTTTGATTGAATTTAGTTAGAAAACATATAATAAGTAAAATAAGTATGAGCCAATCATTCAAACATAATAATAAAACCGAATTTCTTGATAATTAAGCAACAATCATTGCAATTTATAATCCACATCTTTTTGCAGTGGCTTTTAGATATGATAGAATTTATAGTAGTAGCTATTGCGAAGTATTCTCATTTACTTTGCAAAAGATTTTTAATACTGTATCTCTTCATTTTCGCGTCTAATTGGAATATTCTATATTAATTTTTAAACAATGAAACAAGTATAAAACTGCTGTTTTTTGTTATTTATTCAATTTGAATTTATTAATTGTATTTCCATTGGAAATTTTTAGTAGGAAATGCCGGTGTTGTCACGGATCCAGTCCAAGTGGTAAGTGACACGGGCGAATCCAGCTGGACCACCAGATTGGCAACCAGCAGCAGGCACAAAGTTGGTAACACCAACCAGTTTGTTGCCGTCGTGTGTGACCAATGGGCCACCAGAGTCACCCTGGCATGTGCCCTTGCCGTCGACAACGCGAATGCAGATAATCTTGTCCTGGATGAGTCCGGTTCCGTAGTAGTTGGCGCACTCACTGTTGCTGATGATCTGCAAGTCGGCGCACTGGAGCCAGTCGGGCAGAGGAGAGCCATCATAGGTGCCACCCCATCCGCAGGCAACAGCCCATGCTCCGTTGTAGTCGTTGTAGCGATCGTTGTAGCTGGGCAGCTCAACCTTGTTGACCATGCTCCAGAAGTCGACATGGGGAATGCGGATCAAAGCAATATCGGCGGAGTTGTGGTTGATCATGTCGTTGCGGCTAACCCAGTGAGTGTACTGGGCGTTGGTGCGCCATGTGGCACCGAAGTAGACGGTGACAGACTCAGCGCTACCCGAGCAGTGCTCAGCGGTGAGCACCCAGGTGTTGCCAATGATGGAACCACCGCACCACCAGCCACCACCGTTGCCGCTGAAGCCCAGACCAACAGTGTAGGGAGCCTTGCCCTCGTAGGCTGGATAGCCATTGGTGATACGACCTTCGATTCCCTTCTTGGTTGTGGTCAGATCCTTGGGATGGACCATGCCCGTGGAGGGAGCTGCCGAAGCAGCGGCGACAGCCAAAGCCAAAATTGTTATAAACACCTTCATGTTACAGTTGCAACTTGTACAAACTTAGCAAAAAGCAAGAGCTTTTATACCCTTTCAACAAGTAGGCACCTTAATCAAATTATCTTTAAGTGAATGATTTATTTATGTTATCTTTACAAGCTCAAAGTAATATTTCATTCTGAAGAAAAAAGATTAAACGCAATGGTAAACATACTTGCTGATTTTACTTTTTAACTTTATTACGAACTAGAAAATAATAAATTTACATATTGAAATTATATATTAAGTACAAGTAAAATCAGTTTAGTTGCCATGAATTTACTTTGAATGATAAAACATGTTGAAGAAAAACATTAAATACTTGAATAATAACATAAGTGTTTCAAAATCTAACATTTTTCTTTTCTTTAAGCAGCATCTAAACATATATCTTATACACAACTTTAATTAAAGATAAATTAGAATTAGTTGCCTGCATTTTTAATCTGCATTATAAATTGCATTCTCCAATAATGGGATTGCATACCAACAAAAAAAAAAAATTTTAAATTAATAAATATTTGTATCAATAAAAAGTTTAAGATAAGAAATCGCCAAAGGCCTCTTAAGTTTTGCATTTAACATCAAACCGATTTGTTAAGTGTAAACCACTTTCTTTCTTATCTATTCAACGTGACCTAGCTCTCCAAAGTAAATTATTCAGTACCCTCCGAAAACAACCCAAGGGTATATCAACTTTTTGAAATGCTACAATTACAAGCCGGACATTTTTTTTAAAGAGAAGTTAATCGATTTTTTCCCCTATCCGTGCACTTTAAATACAATAACACTAAAATAAAAATGCAGCTTATTTTTAGATAAATTCCTTAATTATCCTCAGTCAGAAAATATCTAAATGCCTTTCTTAACTGGAGAAACTTCAGAAATAAGAATATCACTAAAATAAAAATGTAACTTATTTTTTAGATAAATTCATTAATTGTCCTCAGTCCAGATGATATCTAAATGGCTCTCTGAACTGAAGCTACATCAGAAATAAGAATAGATTCAGTAAATAAGATTGATTATAACTTTTTGCACTTATATTTATAATTTGTCACAGTTCAGTGTTATTTCCGAAATAACTCCCATTGAGAGAACATCTAATGCAAAGCAAGAAATCTTGCAATGCAAGGTTAACTTTTTCCTTTTTAATTTATTTTTCTAAATTATTATGGTGAAAATATTCAATATTCTATTTAAAACATATACATATAGTTTATTGAAACAAATATGCAAAGCGATATATATAATAAATATAATAAAAACACAAAAAAAAAGTGAGGTTTCTGAATCTCTTAGCTTATTTGATTATAGAAAATTATAGATACGAACAGCATTTAATCAAAATCATTTTTTTTATTTTTAGATACAGGATCAATTCAATACATCTTAGTAGTATGCGAATCCAGTCGAGATGGTAGGTGATACGCTGGCAACCAGATGAATGTCCAGACTGGCAGCCGGCAGAGGAGGCCCAGTAAGTAACACCGATCAATTTTTTGCCCTCGTGAGCCACCAAGAGCCTTCGGGTGTTCTCACACAGAAATTTGCTGCACACAGTGTTAAATCCATAAGTTTGCTCACACTCGCTGTTGGGCAAAACCTGCACGTCGAGGCGCTGCATCCAGTTAGGCAATCGACTGGTGTCATTTGTATTTCCCCAGCCACAGTCGTGTATCATTCGTTTTACGTCAAACGATCAACAAGAAAGTGCTCGTAGTTCTTGTCCTGGCTTTTCCTCCGTCTCCGCTGGCATTATGCCATAGGGTGCCCCAGTGCATTCTCGTGACCTGCCCGTTGTCGCCCAGATTGAGTGTCGCATCACCAACGGATTTACTGCCTCCGAGGGTCAGTTCCCCTACCAGGTGGCTCTTAGCTTCAGCAGCTCCGGCGGTAGCTGGTTCTGCGGTGGTTCCATCTTTGGCAACTCTTGGGTGCCGACTGCTGCCCTCTGTAACTCAGGGTAAGAATTCCTCGCCTTATTGTGTCTTACATAAAATCATTTTAGAAATAAAAGATAAATGATATCGTCTTTGACGTAAATTAACTGCTTCACCCAACAATAACTCCTCATAATCTCTCACGGTTTGGAGTTCAACTTTCATAGGTAAAAAAGCTTTTATAGTAACTTGTTTAGATAACGAAATTCAATACTTCGACGCTGAAAAGTATGCTAGCAAATTTTACATCTCGCCGAATAAAGAAAACAGTTAAAACTATCTAAACTACACAATGGTCATGTATGTATATAATTGCTAGTAGAAATGGGAAAAGAAATCATGTTCTTCAATTTTTTCAAATCAATGAAACCTGTATTAAACATAAGAGAATACTTTTTGCATTGAAAAATATGTTATATGCGGAAAGCAGCGAACACCATTGCAGATGAATAATTGCAGTTGTAATTGTAAGATACGCTATTTTAAACAAAAACAAATCAGTGCGGTACCGTAAAAATACTTAAATACGAATTACGTATTTACTATATAGTATTACACTACTAAAATATAACATAGAGGGCAAATTATACGCTAATACTACTTTATTTAATATCGTATCTCTTTATATTCGCGTCTAATTTGGAATATGCTATATTAAGCTTTAAAGAATGAAACACGTAAAACACTGTTTTTTTTTTTTGTTATTTATTCAATTTGAATTTCCGATGGAAATTTCTAGTAGGAAATGCCAGTGTTGTCACGGATCCAGTCCAAGTGGTAAGTGACACGGGCGAATCCAGCTGGACCACCAGATTGGCAACCAGCAGCAGGCACAAAGTTGGTAACACCAACCAGTTTGTTGCCGTCGTGTGTGACCAATGGGCCACCAGAGTCACCACTGCAAGTGCCCTTGCCGTCAACAACGCGAATGCAGATAATCTTGTCCTGGATGAGTCCGGTTCCGTAGTAGTTGGCGCACTCACTGTTGCTGATGATCTGCAAGTCGGCGCACTGCATCCAGTCGGGTTGGGAACCGCCATCAGAGGTAAGACCCCAGCCGCAGGCAACAGCCCACCAATTGGTGTAGTCGTTGTAGCGATCGTTATAGCTAGGCAGCTCAACCTTGTTGACCATGCTCCAGAAGTCGACATGGGGAATGCGGATCAAAGCGATATCGGCGGAGTTGTGGTTGATCATGTCGTTGCGGCTAACCCAGTGAGTGTACTGGGCGTTGGTGCGCCATGTGGCACCGAAGTATACGGTGACAGACTCAGCGCTACCCGAGCAGTGCTCAGCGGTGAGCACCCAGGTGTTGCCAATGATGGAACCACCGCACCACCAACCACCACCGTTGCCGCTGAAGCCCAGACCAACAGTGTAGGGAGCTTTGCCCTCGTAGGCTGCATAGCCGTTGGTGATACGTCCTTCGATTCCCTTCTTGGTTGTGGTCAGATCCTTGGGATGGACCATGCCCGTGGAGGGAGCTGCCGAAGCAGCGGCGACAGCCAAAGCCAAAATTGTTATAAACACCTTCATGTTACAGTTGCAACTTGTACAAACTTAGCAAAAAGCAAGAACTTTTATACCCTTTCAACAAGTAAGCAACTTAATCAAATTATTTTTAAATATTATTGATTTATTTATTTTATCTGTACACGCTCTAAGTTCGATTGTAAATATTTCTTTCTGATGAACGTTCTCTTCCAAAGATTAAACGCAATGGTAAATGCATTTACTTTGATAAAACATATTGAAGAAACTTAATAAATATGTAGTATTTCAAAATTCTTCATTCCTTAAGCAGCATCTAAACATATATCTTATGTTTAACTTGGATTAAAAATAAATTAGAATTAGTTGCCCCCATTTAAAACCTGCGTCACTCTTGAAAGATAGCATTGCTTGCAAAAAAAAATCAATTCACCATAAATAATTATTTGTATCAATAAAAAATTAAAGATAAGAAATCGCCAAGAGCCTCTTAAATTTTGCATTTAACCTCAAAACGAATTGTTAAGTGTAAACCACTTTCTTTCTTATCTATTCAACGTGATCTAGCACTCCGAAGTAAATTACTCAGTACCCTCCGAAAAGAACCCAAGGGTATATCAACTTTTTGAAATGCTACAATTACAAGCAGGGCATTTTATTTAAAGAGAAGTGAATCGATTTGTTTCACTATCTTGGACTTTTAATATAATAACACTAAAATAAAAATGTAACTTATGGTATTTTTTAGATAAATTCCTTAATTATCCTCAGTAAAGATGATGAAGGGTATTATAACTTTGTGCCGGCAGGAAATGTATGTAACAGGTAGAAGGAGGCATCTCCGACCCTAGAAAGTATATATATTCTTGATCAGCGTCAACAGCCGAGACGATATAGCCATGTCCGTCTGTCCGTCCGTCCGTCTGTCCGTATGAACACCTAGATCTCAGAGACTATAAGAGTCTCTGATCTCTGATCTTGCACGCAGATCAAGTTTGTTTCAAATTTTTGCCACGCCCACGTCCGCCCTCGCAAATCAAAAAAATCGAATAACAAGCGTAATTTTAAAGCTAGATATCCGAATTTTGGTATATACAATAAAAACAATAGTAGTTATGATTCCTGAAAATTTGATTGCGATCAGATAAATTGTGGAAGTTATTAAAGAAATACTTTTGTATGGGCAAAAACGCCTACTTACTAGGGGTCTTAGATGCTTTGGCCGACAATCTATTATATTGTGCCGTCTATGGTATATTTTGAATGCAGTACTATATCGATATACCGCATATGTCATTTGGCATATTTTTAGTATTTTGACAGTGTATTTGGTATATTTGGAGAATAATACCGCAAAATATATTGCTTTTATTCAAAATGGGTAGCGGGTATCTCACAGTCGAGTACACTCGACTGTAGCTTTCATATTTGTTTTAATATCGTATCTCTTTATATGCGCGTCTAATTTGGAATATGCTATATTAACCTTTAAAGAATGAAACTCGTAAAACACTGTTTTTTTTTTTTGTTGTTTATTTATTCAATTTGAATTTCCGATGGAAATTTCTAGTAGGAAATGCCAGTGTTGTCACGGATCCAGTCCAAGTGGTAAGTGACACGGGCGAATCCAGCTGGACCACCAGATTGGCAACCAGCAGCAGGCACAAAGTTGGTAACACCAACCAGTTTGTTGCCGTCGTGTGTGACCAATGGGCCACCTGAGTCACCACTGCATGTGCCCTTGCCGTCAACAACGCGAATGCAGATAATCTTGTCCTGGATAAGTCCGGTTCCGTAGTAGTTGGCACACTCACTGTTGCTGATGATCTGCAAGTCGGCGCACTGGAGCCAGTCGGGCAGAGGAGAACCATCATAGGTGCCACCCCATCCGCAGGCAACAGCCCACCAATTGGTGTAGTCGTTGTAGCGATCGTTGTAGCTGGGCAGCTCAACCTTGTTGACCATGCTCCAGAAGTCAACATGGGGAATGCGGATCAAAGCAATATCGGCGGAGTTGTGGTTGATCATGTCGTTGCGGCTAACCCAGTGAGTGTACTGGGCGTTGGTGCGCCATGTGGCACCGAAGTAGACGGTGACAGACTCAGCGCTACCCGAGCAGTGCTCAGCGGTGAGCACCCAGGTGTTGCCAATGATGGAACCACCGCACCACCAGCCACCACCGTTGCCGCTGAAGCCCAGACCAACAGTGTAGGGAGCCTTGCCCTCGTAGGCTGGATAGCCATTGGTGATACGACCTTCGATTCCCTTCTTGGTTGTGGTCAGATCCTTGGGATGGACCATGCCCGTGGAGGGAGCTGCCGAAGCAGCGGCGACAGCCAAAGCCAAAATTGTTATAAACACCTTCATGTTACAGTTGCAACTTGCACAAACTTAGCAAATCGAAAAAGCTTTTATACCCCTTCATCAAGTAGGCAACTTAATCAAATTATCTTTAAATATAAATGATTTATTTATTTTATTTTTGGACGCTCTAAGTTCAATTATAAATATTTCTTTCTGAAGAACGTTCTCTTCCAAAGATTAAACGCAATGGTAAATGCATTTATTATGCATTAAAAATAAATTAGAATTAGTTGCCCCCATTTAAAACCTGTGTCACTCTTGAAAGATAGCATTGCTTGCAAAAAAAAATCAATTCACCATAAATAATTATTTGTATCAATAAAAAAATAAAGATAAGAAATCGCCAAGGGCCTCTTAAGTTTTGCATTTAACCTCAAAACGAATTGTTAAGTGCAAACCACTTTCTTTCTTATCTATCCAACGTGACCTAGCTCTCCAAAGTAAATTACTCAGTAACCCCCATGTAGCAAAGGGTATATCAACTTTTTTAAGTAGCTCTTTGAAATGTAATAATTACAAACAGGGAATTTTATTTAAAGAGAAGTGAATGGATTAATCCCTGGACTATAAATAGAATAACACTAAAATAAAATATAACTTATTTTTTAGATAAATTCATTAATTATCCTCAGTCCAGATGATATCTAAATGCCTCTCTCAACTGGAGCTACATCAGAAATAAGAATAGAATCAGTAAATAATATTGATTATAACTTTTTGCACTTATATTTATAATTTGTCACAGTTCAGTGTTATTTCCGAAATAACTTCCATTGAGAGAACACCAAATGCAAAGCAAGAAATCTTGCAATGCAGAGTTAACTTTTCTTTTTAATTTATGTTTCTAAATTATTATGGTGAAAATATTCAATTTTCTATTTAAAACATATACATATAGTTCATTGAAACAAATATGCAAAGCGATATATATAATAAATACAATAAAAACACAAAAAAAAAATGAGGCGGTTCTTTTAGGTCGGTTCTTGGTCTTCATTTCTTCGGGAGTTCCTGAATCTCGTTGCTTATTTGATTATAGAAAATTATAGATACGAGCAGCATTTAATCAAAATCATTTTTATTTTTAGATACAGGATCAATTCCATAGATCTTAGTAGTAGGCAACGCCAGTAAGATCGCGAATCCAGTCGAGATGGTAGGTGATACGCTGGAAGCCAGAAGGATGTCCAGACTGGCAGCCGGCAGAGGAGACCCAGTTAGTAACACCGATCAATTTCTTGCCCTCGTGAGCCACCAAGGGGCCACCAGAGTCGCCGCTGCAGGTCGATTTGCCTTCAGGTGTTCTCACACACAAAATGTTGCTGCGCACAGTGTTAGATCCATAAGTTTGTTCACACTCGCTGTTGGGCATAACCTGTAAGTCGACGCACTGCATCCAGTCGGGCAATCCACTGGTGTCATAGGTCTTTCCCCAGCCACAGGCGAATGCCCACCAACCGTTGTAGTCATTGTAGCGCTCATTGAAGCTCGGCAGCTCAATCTTGTTGACCATGTGCCAGAAATCGACGTGGGGAATGCGGATCAAGGCAATGTCATCGTAGTCGTGATTGATAATGTCGTTGCGGCCAACCCAATGAGTGAACTGAGCTTCTGTGCGCCACGTAGCACCGAAATGCACATTCACATTATCCACGTTCCTGGTACAATGCTCCGCAGTGATGACCCAGGTGTGGGCGATGATTGAACCACCGCACCACGAGTAGGCACCGTTCGTTACTAAGCTCAGACCAACCGTATACGGGGCCATACCTTAGGTTGGATACCCATTGGTAATGCGTCCTTCCACCTTGCTGACCTTTGCCAGATCCTTGGGATGAGCTATTGCCGCTTGAGGAGCCGCGGTAGCGACACCAATGGCTAAAGCCAAGACAGCTATGAACAGTTTCATGTTTCTAGCACAACTTAGTTTTTGTATTATTTCCAGCGCGCTTTTATACTATCCCATTATCGGGGATTCATTATCGAAGAAGAAGCATATTGTAAATATTCTCCGACAACTTATTATAACATATTTAACAAAATTAGTAACGATAATCAATCGACTACTTCGTGTGTGGTATAGACTACAAAATGACTTAATGTGGATTAATAATATCAAAATTCCTGTGTCAGAAATATTTTGAAGTTTTATTAAAAAACGATATATTCAACTTGTGTAGATTTTTTTCTTGAAATGCATTTTTGAATTAAAATATGATCAAATAATTTCTCTTCCTGGAGGAAAGAAAACCGATCAGGATGCCGAAACTTGAAGTAATAAGCCACATTATTTGTTCAATCAAATATAATAATAATATAATATTTCAAAAGGGTTTTTTGGTGTTCATGGCAATATTAGTATCCGATCAACAAAAACAGTCTTCCTATAGGGTATGTTAAAGCCAATGCTGAGCAGCGTTCCATTTGAATTGCAGAAGTAAACAAATTGTAAATCAAATTTTATAGATAATCAAATTCCTATCAGCACGTACATACATACGAAATGCGAAAATAATTTTTAATGGCCTAAATCACAATAATCTATGAAAGTTTTATTGAAGTCAACCAATATTTATTCGCTTTCCAAGCTATCTGATAAGGCTTACGTTTTTGCAATAAAAAAAGTATAAAAACTATGTCAACGATCCAGAAAAGCACAATTTGTCTACAACATGAAGGTATTCATTACTCTACTGGCTTTGGCTGTTGCCTCTGCCTCGGCTTACGAGGAGGTGATCCACAACAAGGATATCACCAAGGTGAACAAGATCGAGGGTCGCATTACCAACGGATACCCAGCCTACGAGGGAAAGGCTCCCTACACTGTCGGTCTCGGCTTCAGCGGTGGCTGGTGGTGCGGTGGTTCCATCATCTCCAACACCTGGGTCCTTACTGCTGAGCACTGCACTGGCAGCGCCGAAGCTGTCACCGTCTACTTCGGTGCCACGTGGCGCACCAATGCCCAGTACACTCACTATGTTAGCCGCAACGACATGATCAACCACGGATCAAAGGATATTTCTCTGATCCGCATCCCTCATGTGGACTTCTGGAGCATGGTCAACAAGGTTGAGCTGCCCAGCTACAACGATCGCTACAACGACTACAACAATTGGTGGGCTGTTGCCTGCGGCTGGGGTGGCACCTATGATGGTTCTCCTCTACCCGACTGGCTCCAGTGCGTCGACTTGCAGGTTATTTCCAACAGCGAGTGCGCTCAGACCTACGGCACTGGCACTGTTACCGACAGCATCATCTGTGTGAGGACTCCCGATGGCAAGTCCACCTGCGGTGGTGACTCTGGTGGTCCTCTGGTTTCCCACGACGGCAACAAGCTTATCGGTGTTACCAACTGGGTGTCTGCTGCTGGCTGCCAATCTGGCCATCCTTCTGGCTTCCAGCGTGTCACCTACCACTTGGACTGGATCCGTGAGCACACTGGCATTTCTTACTAAGAAGCTATGATAACTCGAAAAATATTAATAAAGCAAATAAAATGAAAATAAATGATTAAATTTCGTTCATTATAAACTATTCAGGGATTCATATTTTGTTAGCAAAACCAAAGTGAGAAATAATAATAATATTAAATTTAACGACTCTTTATACTCGCTTCTTATATGGTAGAAGGGTATTATAGGTTTGCGACTCCAGGAAAAGTATGAAACTGGCAGGTTTATATACATATATTCTTCATCAGCGTTGACATCCGAGACGATATAACATAGCCATGTCCGACTGTCTGTCTGTCCGTCTGCCCCTAAGATCACCGAGATCTCAGAGACTATAAGAGATACAGCTATGTTGTTATGTTTCACGCAGATCAAGTTTGTTTCCAATTTTTGGAATACCCCAATTCCGGCTCCGCAAATCGACAAAATCGAAAAACAAACGTAATTTTGAAGACAGAGTTGATCTTGGTACATACAATTATAACTATAGTCTTTATGAAAATTTCTGAAAATTTCATTGCGATCAGATAAAAAATGTTAGAAAAAATACTTTTGTATGGATGAAAACTACGGGGGGTAGTATCATTAGCTGACAATCTGGTATTTTGTGCACTCCATGGTATATTTTGAATGAATTACTATATCAATATGACAAATATAACATTTGGTATATTTGAGTATTTCATGGTATATTAATTTTAATATATTTTGATATTAATAAACAGTGGGTTATTTGCTTCAATTCAAAATGGATAGCGCGGCTCCCATAGTCGTGGTTACTCGACTGTGGCTTTCATAGTTGTTTTGGTTTTTTTGTGATAGCACACTCTTTCTTTTTTAATTTAACATAATTGATGGTAATTTTCATTTTTTTATAACTTAATTTTTCTGAAATGTGCACAGTGGTCTATCGTAATAAAAGTAATCAATTAACAATAATTGTATATTTTTTAGGGTATGTGCAAGCCATTGCGGAAAAGCCATCGATTTAAACTGCAAACATAAACATATTGTAAATAAAATAATGTAGATAAAAAAATTCTATCAGTACGAGTATATGAAAAAGCAAGATAATTTCTACTGGCCTAAATCACAAAAATCTTGAAAGTTTTATTGAAGTCGTAGAATATTTATGTGCTTTCCAAATTTCGCGATAAGGCGAATGTATCTGTAACTTCTTGCAACCAGAAATAGTATAAAAACTTGGCCAACGGTTCAGAAATGCACAAGTTGTCTACAACATGAAGGTATTCATTACTCTATTGGCTTTGGCTGTTGCCTCTGCCTCGGCTTACGAGGAGGTGATCCACAACAAGGATATCACCAAGGTGAACAAGATCGAGGGTCGCATTACCAACGGCTACCCAGCCTACGAGGGCAAGGCTCCCTACACTGTCGGTCTCGGCTTCAGCGGTGGCTGGTGGTGCGGTGGTTCCATCATCTCCAACACCTGGGTCCTTACTGCTGAGCACTGCACTGGCAGCGCCGAAGCTGTCACCGTCTACTTCGGTGCCACGTGGCGCACCAATGCCCAGTACACTCACTATGTTAGCCGCAACGACATGATCAACCACGGATCAAAGGATATTTCTCTGATCCGCATCCCTCATGTGGACTTCTGGAGCATGGTCAACAAGGTTGAGCTGCCCAGCTACAACGATCGCTACAACGACTACAACAATTGGTGGGCTGTTGCCTGCGGCTGGGGTGGCACCTATGATGGTTCTCCTCTACCCGACTGGCTCCAGTGCGTCGACTTGCAGGTTATTTCCAACAGCGAGTGCGCTCAGACCTACGGCACTGGCACTGTTACCGACAGCATCATCTGTGTGAGGACTCCCGATGGCAAGTCCACCTGCGGTGGTGACTCTGGTGGTCCTCTGGTTTCCCACGACGGCAACAAGCTTATCGGTGTTACCAACTGGGTGTCTGCTGCTGGCTGCCAATCTGGCCATCCTTCTGGCTTCCAGCGTGTCACCTACCACTTGGACTGGATCCGTGAGCACACTGGCATTTCTTACTAAAAAGCTATAACAACTTACGAGAAATTAAAAAAAAAATATGAATTGAAAAACAAAATTAATTTTATTTGTTCAGTTCACAAGATTTATTCAGCTACGATTGCAATGATGTTGCCGAGCCGTAGGAAAATGTCCTAGCTTTAAGTACCTTGATGTCCTGAAAAGCTATCGGCTACCGGCAATTCGACCAACAATTACCCAAAAGTACTTTCCTACTTTTACCATACTTTCTAGTTATATTAAAATATACAATTAAAAATACCATAAGCCATACCTTGCACAGGATTTTAACACTATAAAATTCTTACTAAATTTTTAGGAATAATTTAGACTACTACACCAAAATTCTCGCAAGCTTGAAAGTTACCATCATTATCCGATTTGTTCGATATCAAAAAGATGGAACCTGGTTAAAAGTAGTAGCTTCTATATTTCTCAGATTATAGATTTATCGAATCTCAGATATCTGAATATTATGTGGATAATGCTATTTCATAATCTTTAAAAGCAGATAAACAGAGGCTATTTCATCATCATTGTTGTCTCTGTTGAGGGATATACTACTACTACTACTATATGTTATATGGCTCCCTTTGTTGCAATCAGATAAAAATCGAACATGTAACTTAAGCAATAATTTTTTGTATGTCCGACGCCGGCTACTGTTGGCGGGACTTAATTACCTTGGTTGACAATCTGGTTTATTTGGTACTCTTTGGTATATCCTAAGGGTAATAGTATTTATGTATATTACAGAGGTATTTTTGCGCTATACTACTTTGGTATATTTTAACAATAGAGCACAACTGTTTTATTTTTATTGGAAATGGGTAGCACATCCATCACAGTCGACAACACATGATAGACATTTATTTTTAATTGTTTAAAAAATTGTATAAACATAAACAATGCAATAAAACAAGTAAGACAGCTACATTTGAGTTTGAGATACCAGCTTTCCCCATTTTAAATGAAAGCAAAACAATGCGATATTAAATTTAAAATATACGAAATTACTGAACCGCAAAAATACTAAAAATATACTTAGGGCTATATTTGTTGTATTGAAGTAGTACCACATAATTATTCGATTTTATCAATATGAGGCGGCGGAAGTGGGCATGGCGAACATTTGAAACAAACTTGACCTGCGTGCAAACATGCTGTCGAACAAAAATTAAATTTCTATCTCTTATAGTTTCTGAGATCGAGGTTTTCATGCGAACGGACCTACAGCCGGACGGACGGACATCGCATTATCGGCTGTTGACGCTGATCAAGTATATACATGTATACTTTTTATGGTGAGAGATACCTTCCTTTGCCTGTTACAAACATTTTATGGAGGCACAAAGTTACCATACCGTATTGGTAATGGGTATAAATAGTATTCTAAAATTGTCTAATTGCCTAACTGGTTGTTTAGATAGACTTATTACTGAAAAACTGCTCTTCATTTTTTAAACCCATACTTTTTGATTGATTATTTATTTTTGTAAAATTTATAATTTTTGAAAGTTTATAGTGATCCATTAAAATAAAAGCTACCAATAAGTAAAGTCTTCCGTTTTTAGTGTTTTGAGCCTATTGCAGAGCAGCATTGGATTTGAAATGCAAAACAAAACAAACTGTAAATCAAATTTTGAAGATAAAAACAATTTCTATCGGCACGTATATACGAAAGAGTAAGATAGTTTCTAACGACCTAAATCACATTAATCAGATAGTTTTATTGAACCAATAAAATATTTATGTTCCTTCCAAATTACGCGATAAGACTAAAGTATTTGCAACTTTTTGCAACCAGAAATAGTATAAAAACTTGGCCAACGGCTCAGAAATACACAAGTTGTCTACAACATGAAGGTGTTTATTACTCTACTGGCTTTGGCTGTTGCCTCTGCCTCGGCTTACGAGGAGGTGATCCACAACAAGGATATCACCAAGGTGAACAAGATCGAGGGTCGCATTACCAACGGCTACCCAGCCTACGAGGGCAAGGCTCCCTACACTGTCGGTCTCGGCTTCAGCGGTGGCTGGTGGTGCGGTGGTTCCATCATCTCCAACACTTGGGTCCTTACTGCTGAGCACTGCACTGGCAGCGCCGAGGCCGTCACCGTCTACTTCGGTGCCACATGGCGTACCAATGCCCAGTACACTCACTACGTTAGCCGCAACGACATGATCAACCACGGATCAAAGGATATTTCTCTGATCCGCATCCCTCATGTGGACTTCTGGAGCATGGTCAACAAGGTTGAGCTGCCTAGCTACAACGATCGCTACAACGACTACAACAATTGGTGGGCTGTTGCTTGCGGCTGGGGTGGCACCTATGATGGCTCTCCTCTGCCCGACTGGCTTCAGTGCGTAGACTTGCAGGTTATTTCTAACAGCGAGTGCGCTCAGACCTACGGCACTGGCACTGTTACCGACAGCATCATCTGTGTGAGGACTCCCGATGGCAAGTCCACCTGCGGTGGTGACTCTGGTGGTCCTCTGGTTTCCCACGACGGCAACAAGCTTATCGGTGTTACCAACTGGGTGTCTGCTGCTGGCTGCCAATCTGGCCATCCTTCTGGCTTCCAGCGTGTCACCTACCACTTGGACTGGATCCGTGAGCACACTGGCATTTCTTACTAAAAAGCTATAACAACTTACGAGAAATTAAAAAAGCATATGAATTGAAAAACAAAATGCATTTTATTTAGTCAGTTAATTTTCCTAAGAGTTTTATTTACCCAACCGAGCTGATGACATTCCAGCTTCAGGATGAGCGGGACTCTTTTTAACTCAAAGTTTTGATCTTCAACATCAAAACTTTGGTGTGTGAATTACTATATATCTTCAATTCGAAGATTTTAGAGTTGCTGTAGATCTTAGTAAGATGATAAACAAAATCTTAATTGATTGAAGCAAAACTTGACAGAATTAGGGCCAGTTTATCAATGTCCCCATTGGCCTATGTATAAATGAAATTACGTACAATGTACATATGTACGTGCCAATTTTCGATATAACCACAGATACTGCATGCCACTAGACTATGTTTATGGGAATTTCAATAAAAAATATTTTAATAGTTATTCCGCTAAAATCCATAAGAGCTAGGCTGTTTTTTCAAATCTATGTTATTTGCAATTAGAAACTAATATACATGCATACAAATGTGAATTTTTTTAAAATAATGGGCGTTCGACAATTTTAAGAAAGGTTAACGATCTCGGTGAAGTCAGAATGAAGTCATGAGCAGCACTCATATTCATGTATATGAATACATAATATTGCTTCATTATTTAATATGTTTATATAGTTTTAACAATTAACAGAAGATCAATAATTTTTTTTTAATTTGGCCGTAATGTTTGTTACTGTGCAATTAGGAAATTTTTCTCTTTAATAAAGTAATTAATTGTTGCCACATATCGCAAAAGGTGTTTTTGAAGAACCAATGCCACCTTTTTGAATTTTGTTTGCCATTCACAATGCAAATCGCTTTATTTTCGTTTGCGTACATTAGATAAAAGGTTCTATCGATAGTAATCGATATTTAAGGCAGAGTGCTGCCACATTTTTCATTAAAAAAAAAAACAGTATAAAGCCCGCACCGTTCCAATTTAAAGGAAATTTTAGTAGAGCTCTGAGGCATGATTCAGATACATAGGGACGATATACAAATCCTTTTGAATGTATAAATAATGGATCGTAAACTTCAGATTTTGCATATTCATTTCGCACTTACACAAAATGTTGCCTATAAAAAAATCAAGAAGTTGGACTTTACAGTTTTGTTTATCTTTCTTTAAATAGATGAGAAAGTACAAATTTCATTAATATTTTCATTTATATTTCCTTGTAATTTGTTGAGGGGATAAAGAAATTATTTAAAAATCGATATTTAAATGATTTCAGGATTAATAATTGCATTTTGCATTTATATATGAATCTTTATTTTTGTCAATAAAATTAAATAATAAATGAGGAAAACAAAAAATCCAGCATTATCCCGAACACATTAATTTCCCAAATCATAATAAACATATAATTTTGAATCAACTAAGTTTTTATTGAAGCTAAAGCTTATTAGTAAGAAATGCCAGTGTGGTCACGGATCCAGTCCAAGTGGTAGGTGACACGTTGGAAACCAGCTGGGGCTCCAGATGTGCAGGAGGAAGTACCGAAGTTGGTAACACCAATCAATTTGTTGCCATCGTGGGAAACCAGTGGACCGCCAGAGTCACCGTTGCAAGTGGACTTGCCATCGGGAGTCCTCACACAGATGATGTTATCCCTAACGGTGCCAGTGCCGTAGGTCTGAGCGCACTCGTTGTTGGAAATAACCTGCAAGTCGACGCACTGGAGCCAGTCGGGCAGAGGAGAGCCATCATAGGTGCCACCCCAGCCGCAGGCAACAGCCCACCATCCGTTGTAGTCGTTGTAGCGATCGTTGTAGCTGGGCAGCTCAACCTTGTTGACCATATGCCAGAAATCGACATGGGGAATGCGGATCAAAGCGATATCGGCGGATCCATGGTTGATGATGTCATTGCGGCTAACCCAGTGAGTGTACTGGGCGTTGGTGCGCCATGTGGCACCGAAGTAGACTGTGACGGACTCAGCGCTGCTGGTGCAGTGCTCAGCAGTAAGGACCCAGGTGTTGGAGATGATGGAACCACCGCACCACCAACCACCGCTGAAGCCCAGACCGACAGTGTAGGGAGCCTTGCCTTCGTAGGCTGGGTATCCGTTGGTAATACGGCCGGAAATATCCTTTAAGTTAACGGCTTTCTCCACAGCGGAGGGCACCGCGGCGCCAGATGCAGAGGCAATAGCCAAAGCCAAGATAGTTATGAACACCTTCATGCTGGATGTACAACTTGTTGATTGAGGGGAATAAGTTTGCGCTTTTATACCAAATGCAAAACATTGTTAACCTTATCTTGAAGTAAATGAGCAATGACCTAATAAATTATTTACCATACACAAGTGGTTTATTGAATGCGATAAAATTGGATTTATAATCGCAAAGTTCAATTTAATAAAACAAAGAATTGACAAGTGGAAGATAGACAATTAAGAGTGCTGTAAACACTATAATCTGTATTGAGTTATGTGTTAACAATTTTCAAATAAGACAAAGTCCACTCCTCATTATTGATTTTATCAGGCTAATTCAATGCCATTAATAGAAAACTGTGTCAGTGCATTCTTAGTGACAAAGACAAAGTATTGGTAAAACCTTCCTAAGACTGCAGTGTAAAGTCAATATTAAATTCAAGCGACGAATAAATAATAACATTTTAACTATCTATATTCACATATTAAATACAAATTAAGCTACAATCAGCAATAGTCTGCGGGAAATCCGGCTCGAATCCTAATAACAAATTGAACTTTTCAAATATAATTTTAGTTTCAGTATTCTACTGCTCAATATTGACTAGGGTAGATCGCAGACCCGGGGTTCAACTCTATCCGTAGATGCTCTCAGGAATTCTTTTGAAATTGCCATTACATATATGAAATATTTTTATATATTGTTTTTCTTTTCAAAATTTAATTTTAATTCAAATTATATTTGTTTCTCGAAACACTGAAAAAACCTTACAGGTTTGTTAATAAAAATCGCGAGAGGATACAGTGGAAGGCTGAAAATTTTACACAAGAATACAAAATCACTAAAGACAAATAACAAAACATAAGTATTTGTTTTACTTTTATTTTTTATCTAGAAATACATTTTTATAATTATTTTAATAATAATAAACTAATAACAATAAACTAATAACAATAAACTAATAACAAGCACACCAAGAAGTAAGAGCTAGATGTCGCAGGTTTTCAAATTGCAGCGTTTAAGCAACCTAAGTGCTGTATAACAGTTCGACCAATAACTCTAGCCCATAGAAAAAACAAATCAATTTTTTGTAAATGTACTATATTTTTATTGAAGCTAAAGCTTATTAGTAAGAAATGCCAGTGTGGTCACGGATCCAGTCCAAGTGGTAGGTGACACGTTGGAAACCAGCTGGGGCTCCAGATGTGCAGGAGGAAGTACCGAAGTTGGTAACACCAATCAATTTGTTGCCATCGTGGGAAACCAATGGACCGCCAGAGTCACCGTTGCAAGTGGACTTGCCATCGGGAGTCCTCACACAGATGATGTTATCCCTAACGGTGCCAGTGCCGTAGGTCTGAGCGCACTCGTTGTTGGAAATAACCTGCAAGTCGACGCACTGCAACCAATCGGGCAGAGGAGAGCCATCATAGGTGCCACCCCAGCCGCAGGCAACAGCCCACCATCCGTTGTAGTCGTTGTAGCGATCGTTGTAGCTGGGCAGCTCAACCTTGTTGACCATGTGCCAGAAATCGACATGGGGAATGCGGATCAAAGCGATATCGGCGGATCCATGGTTGATGATGTCATTGCGGCTAACCCAGTGAGTGTACTGGGCGTTGGTGCGCCATGTGGCACCGAAGTAGACGGTGACGGACTCAGCGCTGCTGGTGCAGTGCTCAGCAGTAAGGACCCAGGTGTTGGAGATGATGGAACCACCGCACCACCAACCACCGCTGAAGCCCAGACCGACAGTGTAGGGAGCCTTGCCCTCATAGGCTGGGTATCCGTTGGTAATACGGCCGGAAATATCCTTCAGGTTAACGGCTTTCTCCACAGCGGAGGGCACCGCGGCGCCAGATGCAGAGGCAATGGCCAAAGCCAAGATAGTTATGAACACCTTCATGCTGGATGTAGAACTTGTTGGTTGAGGGGAATTAGTTTGCGCTTTTATACCAATTGTGAGACATTGTAAACATTATCTTGAAGTAAACGAGTCGCCTAACAATAAATAATGCGCCGTATAGAATTGGATTTATCAATTTGATAATAGAAAGTATATGACCGTAATAGTTCATTTTAATAAAATAAAGATTTGACTATTTAAATACTGAAGATACTATATGAGAATGAGTAAACAGCAATGCCCAGAAAATGCAATATACATATATTCGTATATGTTCCTTGACACGCCGTCTTAATGCTTATTACTGGAAATATTTACTTAAAAACATCCCTCGGCTTCAGCTTTTTTTGTTTTCTTTACTACTGCCATCTTCCTAAAGCTGTCAGTTCATTTGCAAATTAATAGTAAAAAGATCAGCCCTTGCGAAGACAAATTTCTTAAACTAAGTCTTCTTTACTTATAAGAAACAAATAAATATATCATATATATTGTTTTTTCCTGTATAAATCCTATTTCTTCTTTATTGTAATTATAATCAATAATATTATAATTATTTAAATGAAAAAGGTAACTAGACATATCGTAATAACATCTCTCTCGAGATACTTATTTGATATATGTTTTTCTTTTTAAAGTTGTAGAAGACTCAAGAAATAGCTTAATAGTAAGCAACACCAGAGTTGTCACGGATCCAGTCAAGTTGGTTGGTGACACGGGTGAATCCAGATGGAAGACCAGCGGTGCAGCCAGCGCCAGATACCCAGGAAGTAACACCAACAAGTTTGCCGCCGTCGTGGAGCACCAATGGGCCACCAGAGTCGCCAGAGCAGGTGGACTTGCCGCCGGGAGTGGAAACGCAGAGAATGCCATCGGGTTGGTTGCCATAGGTCTGAGAGCATTGGCTGTTGCTAATGATCTGCAAGTCGACGCACTGCATCCAGTCGGGTTGGGAACCGCCATCAGAAGTAAGACCCCAGCCGCAGGCAACAGCCCACCAGCCATCGTACATGTTGTAGCGATCGTTGTAGCTGGGCAGCTCAACCTTGTTGACCATGCTCCAGAAGTCGACATGGGGAGTGCGGATCAAAGCGATATCGTTGCCATTGTTGTTGGGCCAGTTGTGGTTCTGGATGAAGTTGCCGCTGCCAACCGAGTGGGTGAACTGGGCGTTGGTACGCCAGGTGGCACCGTAGTAGATGGTCACAGAGCTGGCACCGTTGGTGCAGTGAGCAGCAGTCAGCACCCAGTCGTGAGCAATGATGGAACCACCGCACCACCAACCGTTGAAGCTCAGGCCAACAGTGTAGGGAGCCTTGCCCTCGTAGGCTGGGTAGCCGTTGGTAATGCGTCCCTCGAGCTTCAGGGATTGTGGCAGATCCTTGGGATGCACCTGCTCAATGGTTTCGGCAGCAACTGCTGCGATAGCCAGGGCTAATACGATGAAAGTCTTCATGTTGAAGTTGAAGCAAAAACTTATAACCATAAATCAAAATCACTACTCTTTTATACTTTTTCTCAATGTCAAAAGTATATGTGGGCTTATGCTTAAAGGTTATCGTAGCCGAGATAAACCAATTAGTAATCAAAAAGGGAAGAGATATAAAAAAGCATAACGTCTATGCATACACATACGTTAATGCTCATAGTCACACCCATAGAAGCTGATCAATCAATAAAGGGTACTCAAACACGTAATGAAAGTGGTCTATGAACGACCATTGATAATAGAATAGGTAATTGAAAACCAAATTGTATTTCAGAAGCGTGTAGTAGACACTTTAGTTTGTAGTATGTCTGGAAAAGTTTAATTAGAAACAATATAATTAGACAATGTAATCCCTTTTTCAATACAATGTATTTAGATTATATGTATTTTAATCAAATACTTAATAACCTCCCAATAAACAGAAATCCCTATTATTAGAAACACCCTAAGCATAGCATGATTGGCATTTTTTTTGTGGCTGCACACTAAGTTGCTTGACTTTATCAAAATTTATAATTTCCTTTGACAATGCTTCTCTTTCATATTTACAATAAGCGAGAGATAAGCATTTTTGTTCGATACATTCAAATGAAGTTGAATATATCGATAACGATAATAATATCGAGAAGTCTGTACATCGACCGCCTTCTGCTCATATTCTTACTCAGTACTCATGTGTTATCATTCAAAGTAGCGTGTGGCACTTTGTTTGATGACTTGGTTAAATACTTTAATTTATTTGCACAGATAACACGATCATAAAGCTTTGGTAAGCTGAGTACATTTAAATGATAAGATAGCCAATGATTTGGCATCAATATCAATATACGACCGAAGCTTTTTCGACCTGAGCGCTTTGTTCATCAGTAATAACCGCATCCGGTCTTAAAGATTATGCTAGAAAAAGATAATGAATGAAAAGGGCAATAGATACAGTATTTTTTATTTATATGACTATTATCAGTAAGCTGCCAAAATATCAGGGTGCCAATAGTTAAAATAGTGCCCAGACTTTAGGCAGATTTACAATGTGATGCCGATTATACATCCTGTTGATGCGCAATGCAATATCTGTAAACGATTATATTTATTACTTTGTTGATATTCCATTAGCGGAGACATAAATAAATTCAAGATACCCTTAGTAAATTGTAACAACAAATATGTCCGACAAAAACCCATCAAATTATTATTGATATAATATTAATATAGAATCTTAGTTCATCCGATAGAATAATTAACACTCAAGCAATGATATTCAATATACCCGCTACCCATAGGGTAGAAGGGAATTATAACTTTGTGCCGAGAGGAAATGTATGTAACAGGTAGAAGGAGGCATCTCCGACCCTATAAAGTATATATATTCTTGATCAGCGTCAACAGCCGAGACGATCTAGCCATGTCCGTCTGTGTGTCTGTCTGTCTGTATGTCTGTCCGTCTGTCCGTATGAACACCTAGATCTCAGAGACTATAAGAGATAGAGCTATAATTTTTTTCGACTGCATTTGTTATGTTTGCACGCAGATCAAGTTTGTTTAAAATTTTTGCCACGCTCACTTCCGCCCCCGAAAATCAAATAAAACGAATAACAAGTCTAATTTTAAAGCTAGAGTTACGAATTTACAATAACTACTATAGTAGTTATGATTCCTGAAAATTTGGTTGCGATCAGATAAAAATTGTGGAAGTTATTAAAGAAATACTTTTATATGGGCAAAAACGCCTACTTATTACTAGGGGTCTTAATTGCTTTGGCCGACAATCTGGTACATTGTGCCGTCTATGGTATATTTTGAATGGTGTACTATATCGATATACCAAATATACCATTTGGTATATTTTTAGTATATTTCCAGTATATTCGGTATATTTTGAGAATAATACCCCAAAATACATAGTTTTTAATCAAATTGGGTAGCGGGTATCTCACAGCCGAGTACACTCGACTGTAGCTTTCTTACATGTTTTTATTGTCAAAATCGTCGAAGGAGCTGCGTAATATTTTGAAATTCGACCTACTAGACAAGCCCTCTTTGGGACTCACCGAACCATTTATTAGATTATAACTAAATAGACTCAAATAAAACTAGAAGAAAATTTATGAGCCGCGATTAAAATAATATGATTAGATTTTGAAAAAGAATAAAAGCAAAGGGAAATTTCAAAATGTTATGAGTTTCTCTTCGAAAATGAAACTGTTCGTGTTCTTAGCCTTTGCGCTGGCCGCAGCCAACGCTGTGCCCACCGGCATCAACAAACCTCTTAAGGTTATGGACATGCCGAAGACCCCCACCATTGATGGTCGTATTACCAATGGGTATCCTGCCTATGAGGGTAAGGTCCCCTACATTGTTGGTCTTAGCTTCGACGGTGGCTGGTGGTGCGGTGGTTCCATCATTGGAAACACCTGGGTGCTGACTGCTGGACATTGCATTAATGATGGCTCCGGTGTGAGAATCTACTACGGTGCCAGCTTCCGTCACGAGGCACAGTACACTCACTGGGTCAGTGGAAACGATCAAATCCGTCATCCCAACTACAACGATCAGTTGAACAACGATATTGCCCTCATCCGCACACCTCATGTGGACTTCTGGAGCTTGGTGAACAAGGTTGAGCTGCCCAGCTACAACGATCGCTACAACGACTACAACGGCTGGTGGGCTGTTGCTTCCGGCTGGGGCGCCATCTCAAATGGCAGTGGCATGCACAACTACCTCAACTGTGTCGATGTCCAGATCATCAGCAACGACGAATGCCGCAACGTTTTCGGCGGTGGCTATGTCATCGATAACACCATCTGCATCAACACCTCCGGTGGCAAAGGCACTTGCAACGGTGACTCTGGTGGTCCATTGGTTACACACGACGGCAGCCGCATTGTTGGCATCACATCCTTCGGTCATTGGGATGGCTGCACTGCTGGTCAACCCGCCGGTTTCACTCGTGTCACTGGTTACTTGGATTGGATCCGTGATAACACTGGCATCTCCTACTAAATTATATCTAAATAAAAACTAAAAGCATTTCAAAAACAAAATTCTACTAATCCTTGCACTTCAATTGAAATCACTTCCACTCCAATAATAAGTATAGCTGATATGAAAAGCCTTTAAGTGGATCATCGAATAGTAATCGAAGTTCAAAAGTCTTCTTTAAAATGCACTCATAAAGTGGAATCTTCCATCATGAGGTATAGAGATGCACATAACTGTTGAAACAATTAATTAGCCTTTCGCAGAACATAATTATTAAAATACTTAGGTTTCCTATTTCGACCTCATAAAAAATATATATATTCTTGATTATCAGCTCAGATGATTTTTGCCAGTCCCACTTTCGCACCCGCTAATCGAAAAGTCATGTGAAATTTTAAAGCTGGAGCCACGCATCATACATTAATAACTACAACCTACAATCTGATTCCTGAAAGTTTGGTTGCCATCACAAAATCTTACAAGTTATTGAAGAAATAATTTTGTATGTCAAAAAACGTCTGCTGCTGCCGGAACTTAATTTTAACCTTTTATACTCTTTTCTATATTTTGAAAATAGTAGTATATAAATATATCAAATTACATTAAATGATAAATTAATTTTATTGAAAACCTATAACGGGTATCGCACAGTCAGACAAACTCGACTGTACGTTTCTTACTTCTTACTTTAAAATTACTTCTGCAAGCTCAGACGTGTTCCGATTAATTTCTCCGTGTTTATCCCAGATATTTTTGTTGTGTACCTTAAAAACAAATTTTATTGTAATTATCATGTCCACTTCAAAGTTTTATACATTTGAGTTCGTTATCTTATCTTCAATTCAATACCTGAACTGATAATTATAGCTTATAAACTAAATTTTATTTCTGCAGGGTATATTACCGATTGCACTAGAAAAAGATTTACTCATATTCTTGTTTTAAACTCATTCACAAAAACCGCGATATTTTTTCCTAAACTTTTTGATAAGACATACTGCACAATCTTTATGTCTAGAGTCTACACGCAACTTCTGCGAATAAGAAGTCTCAAGGTCTCTCAAAGTTCAATGGGAATGTTTTATAAGCTTCTTCCCGAAATTCTGAATACACTAACATATGACAATGCTCTAAAAAAAAATAATTTCTTTTTAACATTATATGTGTTGTTTATTATTATTGAAGCCATTTAGTCATCTAGTAAGCGATGCCAGTATGGTCACGGATCCAGTCCAAATGGTAAGTGACACGCTGGAAGCCAGATGGATGACCAGATTGGCAGCCAGCAGCAGACACCCAGTTGGTAACACCAATAAGTTTGTTGCCGTCGTGGGAAACCAGAGGACCACCAGAGTCACCACCGCAGGTGGACTTTCCGTCGGGAGTTCTCACACAGATGATGTTGTCCTGAATAAGACCGCCATAGGTCTGGGCGCACTCAGAGTTGTGGATGACCTGCAAGTCGACGCACTGCAACCAATCGGGCAGAGGAGAGCCATCATAGGTACCACCCCAGCCGCACGCAACAGCCCACCATCCGTTGTAGTCGTTGTAACGATCGTTGTAGCTGGGCAGCTCAACCTTGTTGACCATGTGCCAGAAGTCCACATGGGGAATGCGGATCAGGGCGATATCAGCTGAGTTGTGGTTGATCATGTCGTTGCGGCTAACCCAGTGGGTGTACTGGGCGTTGGTGCGCCATGTGGCACCGAAGTAGACGGTGACGGAGTCGGCGCTGCCAGTGCAGTGCTCAGCAGTAAGGACCCAGGTGTTGGAGATGATGGAACCACCGCACCACCAGCCACCGCTGAAGCCGAGACCGACGGTGTAGGGAGCCTTTCCCTCGTAGGCTGGGTATCCGTTGGTAATGCGACCCTCGATCTTGTTCACCTTGGTGATATCCTTGTTGTGGATCACCTCCTCGTAAGCCGAGGCAGAGGCAACAGCCAAAGCCAATAGAGTAATGAACACCTTCATGCTGGATGTACAACTTGATTTCCTAGCAGACCTTTTCGTGCTTTTATACAAATCCGTGTATCAAATCATTGTAGACATTATCTAAAGTGGCTATGCCTCTAATAATTCACGCTATAAAAGTGACTTGATTTTGGTAATAAAATATTTATGATCGCAGAGGTTCTTTTTACCAACAAAAGTTTTGAAAATTGAAACGTAGAATCTCTATGACAAACTATTGCCAAATCAGGAATCTGTTAATTCTAATTGAATTCAGCAGCACACATTCTCGGCAGAGATAAAAATATTGATTAAATTTGAATTAAATTATCTTAATACGAAACAATAAATGGAGGCAGAAATATATTATTCGTTATTACATCTCTTTCGAAATGCTCATTTTATTCGTTTTTAATATATCAAGTAATAGCCTAATAGTAAGCAACACCAGAGTTGTCACGGATCCAGTCGAGTTGGTTGGTGACACGGGTGAATCCAGATGGAAGACCAGCGGTGCAGCCAGCGCCAGATACCCAGGAAGTAACACCAACAAGTTTGCCGCCGTCGTGGAGCACCAATGGGCCACCAGAGTCGCCAGAGCAGGTGGACTTGCCGCCGGGAGTGGAAACGCAGAGAATGCCATCGGGTTGGTTGCCATAGGTCTGAGAGCATTGGCTGTTGCTAATGATCTGCAAGTCGACGCACTGCATCCAGTCGGGTTGGGAACCGCCATCGGAGGTGATGCCCCAGCCGCAGGCAACAGCCCACCAGCCATCGTACATGTTGTAGCGATCGTTGTAGCTGGGCAGCTCAACCTTGTTGACCATGCTCCAGAAGTCGACATGGGGAGTGCGGATCAAAGCGATATCGTTGCCATTGTTGTTGGGCCAGTTGTGGTTCTGGATGAAGTTGCCGCTGCCAACCGAGTGGGTGAACTGGGCGTTGGTACGCCAGGTGGCACCGTAGTAGATGGTCACAGAGCTGGCACCGTTGGTGCAGTGAGCAGCAGTCAGCACCCAGTCGTGAGCAATGATGGAACCACCGCACCACCAACCGTTGAAGCTCAGGCCAACAGTGTAGGGAGCCTTGCCCTCGTAGGCTGGGTAGCCGTTGGTAATGCGTCCCTCGAGCTTCAGGGATTGTGGCAGATCCTTGGGATGCACCTGCTCAATGGTTTCGGCAGCAACTGCTGCGATAGCCAGGGCCAAAACAATAAACGTCTTCATGTTGAAGTTAAGGCGACAACTGATAGCAATAAATCAAACCCATACCCCTTTTATACTATTCTTAATCTCAAGTATAGTTGTGAATATACTTAGGTAAAATCAGAGCCGCGATAAAATAATTAGTTGCCGCACGAAAAGAATAGATAGCAAATTAATAAATTTACGAGTATTCACGCCCATTTTAAAAATCCTAATCAGTACTTCAAGGGGCACTTCTAAAGTAATGAAATAATGCACACGACTACTCATAGCTTCTCATGATGTGTTACCAGGTTTAGGCCATTAGGTAAACAAATATAACCTGTAACAAGAACCAGCAAACAAGTAGGATTATTCGAAAAATATATACTATAAAATATATAATATAATAAAATCTATAGCTTGATTAAAATCATATAATATCATTCCCACATCAAAAATACAATAAAATAATCTAACAATAAACCAGCTTATAATCAGTATATGAATGGTCAAAATATACCAAATTATTCAAAATATAGTATTTACTGTCTTTTTGTCAACCATAGTAACTTACATATTGCTATTCATACACATTCACAAAGTTCATACTTATTGCTTTGATTATAAACCATTAGCGGAAACTATTCAAATTTCAAAATACATATCCCTAAAAAAATTGAAACCCACAAAATAATTTATTTATTTATTTATTTTAAATTTGTAAATTTTATTATTTAACAGGTGTTCTGCTATCTTATTGGCAGCTTGACAAGTTATACCTTAAAACAAAAAAAATACTAACAATAAATCATATTATGTGTAAATTCTTACAATACTATATATTATATATTAATATACTATATATATATATATATATATATATGTTATACAAGGAACCTTGTAGGAAGGTCCTGTGGATCCACAAAATATGAAATACGCTTAATTGTTAATATGAGTAGAACAATCGAGATGAATTATCATTTTAAATAGATTCGTAGCTTTTTCTGATAGATCAATTAACGGACATAACAATTCAAAATGTGTATATTTAGTTAGTTTCGCAATAAACGTAGGAAATAGTTATAAAAAAAATTATACAGATTTAAGAAAAAAAAAGTGTTTAATTGAAATTAAATCATACAGTCGATTTTTTTTTTTTTTAATACTTATTTTCTGAACATACTTATATATTTATATTTCTATATTTGAAATTCGACCTATTAGACGAGCCCCTTCGAGACTCATTGTCTCACTAATTAGATTAGACCTGTCTAGAACCTAGTAAAACCCAAAGAAAATTTATGAGCCGTGATTACAATGGAAAATTTATTAATCTGTGATAAGATTTGAAAATGTATAAAAGCAAATAGAAATTTCAAAATGTTATGAGTTTCTCTTCAAAAATGAAACTGTTCGTGTTCCTAGTCCTTGCGGTGGCCGTAGCCAACGCTGTGCCCACCGGCATCAGCAAACCTGTTAAGGTTATGGATATGCCCAAGACCCACAGCATTGATGGTCGCATTACCAATGGGTATCCAGCTTATGAGGGTAAGGTCCCCTACATTGTTGGTCTTGGCTTTGACGGTGGCTGGTGGTGCGGTGGTTCAATCATTGGAAACACCTGGGTGATGACTGCCGGACATTGCATTAATGATGGTTCCGGTGTGACCATCTATTATGGTGCCAGCTTCCGTCACGAGGCACAGTACACTCACTGGGTCAGTGGAAACGATCAAATCCGTCACCCCAACTACAACAACCAGTTGAACAATGACATTGCCCTCATCCGCACACCTCATGTGGACTTCTGGAGCTTGGTGAACAAGGTTGAGCTGCCCAGCTACAACGATCGCTACAACGACTACAACGGCTGGTGGGCTGTTGCTTCCGGCTGGGGCGCCATCTCAACCGACAGTGGCATGCACAACTACCTCAACTGTGTCGATGTCCAGATCATCAGCAACGACGAATGCCGCAACATTTACGGCGGTGGCACTGTTATCGACAACACCATCTGCATCAGCACATCTGGTGGCAAGTCCACTTGCGGTGGTGACTCTGGTGGTCCATTGGTTACACACGACGGCAGCCGCATTGTTGGCATCACATCCTTCGGTCATGGGGATGGATGCACAGCTGGTTACCCCGCCGGTTTCACTCGTGTCACTGGTTACTTGGATTGGATTCGTGACAACACTGGCATCTCCTACTAAATTCTTATTCAATAAAAACAAATGCATTTAAAAAATAATTTTTTAATCCTTTCACTCCAATTGTAATCACTTACACTTCAATAATAAGTTTAGCTTATAGAACGTTTAAGGTATACACAGAACAGTAATTAAACTTCGCAAGTCCCCTAAAAACACTCACAAAGTGGAATTTTCCATCAATAGGAGTTGGAAGGCACAAAAATTTAGAATAAAATATATGACTTATTCTTAAAAATTGTTCTAGTACTTTGAAATTAGTATTGAAATTCGGTTTGCAAATTTTAACGTTGCCAGCAACCAGTAGTCCCAGACTTCACATACATATTGTAACTCAGGACTACTCCACAAATCCTACAGTACACTTTGATCAACCACTTTAACGTTCGACTCACTTGAGGTTATAATCTAATCTTCAGTTCATTAACTAAAATGATATTTAAAGCTTCTGAGCTTCATATATTTTAACTGTACAGGGAGAATTTCAGATTGCACTTATCGAAGATTTACTCATATTCATGTTCTAAACTCATTCACAAATGCTGCGAGATTTTTCCTTACAATTTTTGATAAGACCTGCTTCATAATCTTGATGTCTAGAGTCTAGACCCAACCATATGAGGTTCTTCCCGAATTTTGTATGTTCACTATGGTAATGCTCTACAAAATTATTTTCTATTTAAAATGATATTTTTTGTTTATTATTAATGAAGCTATGGCTATTTAATAAGCAATGCCAGTATGGTCACGGATCCAGTCCAAATGGTAAGTGACACGCTGGAAGCCAGATGGATGACCAGATTGGCAGCCAGCAGCAGACACCCAGTTGGTAACACCAATAAGTTTGTTGCCGTCGTGGGAAACCAGAGGACCACCAGAGTCACCACCGCAGGTGGACTTTCCGTCGGGAGTTCTCACACAGATGATGTTGTCCTGAATAAGACCGCCATAGGTCTGGGCGCACTCAGAGTTGTGGATGACCTGCAAGTCGACGCACTGCAACCAATCGGGCAGAGGAGAGCCATCATAGGTACCACCCCAGCCGCACGCAACAGCCCACCATCCGTTGTAGTCGTTGTAACGATCGTTGTAGCTGGGCAGCTCAACCTTGTTGACCATGTGCCAGAAGTCCACATGGGGAATGCGGATCAGGGCGATATCAGCTGAGTTGTGGTTGATCATGTCGTTGCGGCTAACCCAGTGGGTGTACTGGGCGTTGGTGCGCCATGTGGCACCGAAGTAGACGGTGACGGAGTCGGCGCTGCCAGTGCAGTGCTCAGCAGTAAGGACCCAGGTGTTGGAGATGATGGAACCACCGCACCACCAGCCACCGCTGAAGCCGAGACCGACGGTGTAGGGAGCCTTTCCCTCGTAGGCTGGGTATCCGTTGGTAATGCGACCCTCGATCTTGTTCACCTTGGTGATATCCTTGTTGTGGATCACCTCCTCGTAAGCCGAGGCAGAGGCAACAGCCAAAGCCAATAGAGTAATGAACACCTTCATGCTGGATGTACAACTTGATTTCCTAGCAGACCTTTTCGTGCTTTTATACAAATCCGTGTATCAAATCATTGTAGACATTATCTAAAGTGGCTATGCCTCTAATAATTCACGCTATAAAAGTGACTTGATTTTGGTAATAAAATATTTATGATCGCAGAGGTTCTTTTACCAACAAAAGTTTTGAAAATTGAAACGTAGAATCTCTATGACAAACTATTGCCAAATCAGGAATCTGTTAATTCTAATTGAATTCAGCAGCACACATTCTCGGCAGAGATAAAAATATTGATTAAATTTGAATTAAATTATCTTAATACGAAACAATAAATGGAGGCAGAAATATATTATTCGTTATTACATCTCTTTCGAAATGCTCATTTTATTCGTTTTTAATATATCAAGTAATAGCCTAATAGTAAGCAACACCAGAGTTGTCACGGATCCAGTCGAGTTGGTTGGTGACACGGGTGAATCCAGATGGAAGACCAGCGGTGCAGCCAGCGCCAGATACCCAGGAAGTAACACCAACAAGTTTGCCGCCGTCGTGGAGCACCAATGGGCCACCAGAGTCGCCAGAGCAGGTGGACTTGCCGCCGGGAGTGGAAACGCAGAGAATGCCATCGGGTTGGTTGCCATAGGTCTGAGAGCATTGGCTGTTGCTAATGATCTGCAAGTCGACGCACTGCATCCAGTCGGGTTGGGAACCGCCATCGGAGGTGATGCCCCAGCCGCAGGCAACAGCCCACCAGCCATCGTACATGTTGTAGCGATCGTTGTAGCTGGGCAGCTCAACCTTGTTGACCATGCTCCAGAAGTCGACATGGGGAGTGCGGATTAAAGCGATATCGTTGCCATTGTTGTTGGGCCAGTTGTGGTTCTGGATGAAGTTGCCGCTGCCAACGGAGTGGGTGAACTGGGCGTTGGTACGCCAGGTGGCACCGTAGTAGATGGTCACAGAGCTGGCACCGTTGGTGCAGTGAGCAGCAGTCAGCACCCAGTCGTGAGCAATGATGGAACCACCGCACCACCAACCGTTGAAGCTCAGGCCAACAGTGTAGGGAGCCTTGCCCTCGTAGGCTGGGTAGCCGTTGGTAATGCGTCCCTCGAGCTTCAGGGATTGTGGCAGATCCTTGGGATGCACCTGCTCAATGGTTTCGGCAGCAACTGCTGCGATAGCCAGGGCTAAAACAATAAAGGTCTTCATGTTGAAGTTAAAGCGACAACTGATAGCAATAAATCAAACCCATACCCCTTTTATACTATTCTTAATCTCAAGTATAGTTGTGAATATACTTAGGTAAAATCAGAGCCGCGATAAAATAATTAGTTGCCGCACGAAAGGAATAGATAGCAAATTAATAAATTTACGAGTATTCATGCCCGTTTTAAAAATACTAATCAGTACTTCAAGGGGCTCTTCTAAAGTAATGAAAGTTGTCTGTTCATAGCTTCTCATGATGTGTTGCCAGGTTGTTCAAGTAAATATTGCCACTTTATGAATAAATTAGGTAAACACTTATAACCTGTAACAAGAACCAGCAAACACGTAGGATTATTCGACAGTGCTGGACTCAGGTACTCATACAAAAAAGTTAAAAAATATATAATATAATAAATAAATAAATAATCAAATCTATCATCATGAAACAAACTTAATCTGCGTGCAAACATAACAAATCCTGTCTAAAAAAAATTGTAGCTCTATCTCTTATAGTTTCTGATATCTAGGTGTTCATACGGACAGACGGACAGACACACAGACGGACATGGCTAGATCGACTCGGCTGTTGATCCTGATCAAGAATATATATCCTTTTAGGGTCGGAGATGCCTCCTTCTACCTGTTACATACATTTCCTGCCGGCACAAAGTATTAATACCCTTCTACCTTCTATGGGTAGCGGGTATAAAAAGTGTTTAATTGAAGTGGGATTAACATATGTTACAGTCGATTTTTTTCTAAATACTCATTTTCTGAATATACATATATATTTATATATCTATATTTGAAATTCGACCTACTGGACGAGCCCCTTTAAGTCTCATTGTCTCTCTAATTAAATTAGACCTGTATAGAACCTAGTAAAACACAAAGAAAATTTATGAGCCGTGATTACGATGGAAAATTTATTAATCTGAGATAAGATTTTTAAATGTATAAAAGCAAAGGGAAATTTCAAAATGTTATGAGTTTCTCTTCAAAAATGAAACTGTTCGTGTTCCTAGTCCTTGCGGTGGCCGTAGCCAACGCTGTGCCCACCGGCATCACCAAACCTGTTAAGGTTATGGATATGCCCAAGACCCACAGCATTGATGGTCGCATTACCAATGGGTATCCAGCTTATGAGGGTAAGGTCCCCTACATTGTTGGTCTTAGCTTCGACGGTGGCTGGTGGTGTGGTGGTTCCATCATTGGAAACACCTGGGTGATGACTGCCGGACATTGCATTAGTGATGGTTCCGGTGTGACCATCTATTATGGTGCCAGCTTCCGTCACGAGGCTCAGTACACTCACTGGGTCAGTGGAAACGATCAAATCCGTCATCCCAACTACAACGATCAGTTGAACAATGACATTGCCCTCATCCGCACACCTCATGTGGACTTCTGGAGCTTGGTGAACAAGGTTGAGCTGCCCAGCTACAACGATCGCTACAACGACTACAACGGCTGGTGGGCTGTTGCTTCCGGCTGGGGCGCCATCTCAAATGACAGTGGCATGCACAACTACCTCAACTGTATCGATGTCCAGATCATCAGCAACGACGAATGCCGCAACATTTACGGCGGTGGCTATGTTATCGATAACACCATCTGCGTCAGCACATCTGGTGGCAAGTCCACTTGCGGTGGTGACTCTGGTGGTCCATTGGTTACACACGACGGCAGCCGCATTGTTGGCGTCACATCCTTCGCTCATGGGTATGGATGCACAGCTGGTTACCCCGCCGGTTTCACTCGTGTCACTGGTTACTTGGATTGGATCCGGGACAACACTGGAATCTCCTACTAAATTCTTATTCAATAAAAAACAAATGCATTTAAAAAATAATTTTTTAATCCTTTCACTCCAATTGTAATCACTTACATTGCAATAATAAGTTTAGCTTATAGAACATTTAAGGGATTCACAGAACAGTAATTGAACTTCGCAAGTCCCCTAAAAACACTCACAAAGTGGAATTTTCTATCAAGAGGAGTTGGAAGGCACAAAAATTTAGAATAAAATATGTGGCTTATTCGTAACAAGTAAAAAAAAAGATACAGTCGAGTGTACTCGACTGTGAGATACCCGCTACCCATTTTAAATAAGAGCAATATATTTTGCGGTATGATTCTCAAAACATACCAAATATACTGCAAAATAACTAAAAATATACCAAATGGTATATGTGCTATATCGGTGTAGTACCGCATTCAAAATATACCTTAGACGGCACAATATACCAGATTGTCAGCCTAAGCAACTCAGACCCCTAGTAAGTAGGCATATTTGCCCATACAAAAGAATTTCTTTAATAACTTCCAAAATTTTTATCGGATCGCAACCAATTTAGGAATTATAACTACTATAGTTATTATTGTATACACCGAAATTCGCATCTCTACCTTTGAAATTACGCTTGCTATTCGATTTTTTTAATTTGCGGGGGCGGAAGTGGGCGTGGCAAAAATTTGAAACAAACTTGATCTGCGTGCAAACATAACAAATGCAGTCGAAAAAAAATTATAGCTCTATCTCTTATAGTCTCTGAGATCTAGGTGTTCATACGGACAGACGGACAGACACACAGACACACAGACGGACATGACTAGATCGTCTCGGCTGTTGACGATGATCAAGAATATATATACTTTATAGGGTCGGATATGCCTCCTTCTACCTGTTACATATATTTCCTGTTATAATATCCTTCTACCCTATGGGTAGCGGGTATAAAAATTGTTCTAGTACTTTAGAACTATCTGGGCAATATGGGAGCAAAGTATTGAAATTCAGTTTGCAAATTTTAACTTTTGAATGAATCGTCCCTTACATCTGCTAAAAAGAAATCCTTTTCAGTACATATTACATTTAATTTCCGACTCGATCCGTGACCATACAGTAACAACATGTAATGACTGTTCTGGCAACGCCGACACACTAACAAGTAAGAAAGCTACTGTCGAGTGTACTCGACTGTGAGATACCCGCTACCCATTTTGAATAAAAGAAATATATTTTGCGCTATTTTGCTCAAAATTTACCGAATATAGTGCAAAAATACTAAAAATATACCAAATGGTATATTTGGTATATCGATATAGTACCGCATTCAAAATATACCATAGACGGCACAATATACCAGATTGTCAGCCAAAGCAACTCAGACCTCTAGCTTTAAAATTACGCTTGTTGTTCGATTTTTATACCCGCTACCCATAGGGTAGAAGGGTATTATAACTTTGTGCCGGCAGGAAATGTCTGTAACAGGTTGAACGAGGCATCTCCGACCCTATAAAGTATATATATTCTTGATCAGCGTCAACAGCCGAGACGATCTAGCCATGTCCGTCTGTGTGTCTGTCCGTCCGTCCTTATGAAACACCGGATCTTAGAGACTATAAGCGATAGAGCTATAATTCTTTTTTCGACAGCATTTGTTATGTTTGCACGCAGATCAAGTTTGTTTCAAATTTTTTTCCACGCCCACTTCCGCCCTGGAGACTATGCCTCTAATAGTTCACACTATAAAAGTGACTTGATTTTGATAGTAAAATATTTATGATCACAGATGTTAATTTTACTAACAAAAGTGTTGAAAATTGAAACGTTGAATCACTAACATAGACCATTGCTAAATTGAGAAGTTAGTATAATAAATAAAATCTAGCACTGAAAAGGCAGTGAAATCTATAGACTTGTTTAGCACTTCCAAAGTAAGTTACAGTGAAGTGTGATAATCTCTAAGATACTAGCCATATATAAAGATATAGTAATACATTTAAAAGATTCTATAGAGTACAAAATATAAGTCTTTCGGCCTGATACAAATTCCCTCTTTGTATACAATTATAATACCTCCTGTCCTATGGATAGCGAATGTATAAATTGATTCTTGTGAATATACAAGATAAGCACAAAACCAAAAATATGTTAATAGTCCTTATTACATTTCTCTCTAAATGCTTCTTTAATATATTTTCGGTAATTCCAGCAAGAGCCTAATAGTAAGCAACACCAGAGTTGTCGCGGATCCAGTCGAGTTGGTTGGTGACACGGGTGAATCCAGAAGGATGACCAGCGGTGCAGCCAGCGCCAGATACCCAGGAAGTAACACCAACAAGTTTTCCGCCATCGTGGAGCACCAATGGGCCACCAGAGTCGCCAGAGCAGGTGGACTTGCCGCCGGGGGTAGAAACGCAGAGAATGCCATCGGGTTGGTTGCCATAGGTCTGGGAGCATTGGCTGTTGCTGATGATCTGCAAATCGACGCACTGCAACCAGTCGGGTTGGGAACCGCCATCGGAGGTGATGCCCCAGCCGCAAGCGACAGCCCACCAGTTGTCGTACATGTTGTAGCGATCGTTGTAGCTGGGCAGCTCAACCTTGTTGACCATGCTCCAGAAGTCGACATGGGGGGTACGGATCAAAGCGATATCGTTGCCGTTCTGGTTGGGCCAGTTGTGGTTCTGGATGAAGTTGCCGCTGCCAACCGAGTGGGTGAACTGGGCGTTGGTACGCCAGGTGGCACCGTAGTAGATGGTCACAGAGCTGGCACCGTTGGTGCAGTGAGCAGCAGTCAGCACCCAGTCGTGAGCAATGATGGAACCACCGCACCACCAACCGTTGAAGCTCAGGCCAACAGTGTAGGGAGCCTTGCCCTCGTAGGCTGGGTAGCCGTTGGTAATGCGTCCCTCGAGCTTCAGGGATTGTGGCAGATCCTTGGGATGCACCTGCTCAATGGTTTCGGCAGCAACTGCTGCGATAGCCAGGGCCAATACGATGAAAGTCTTCATGTTGATGTTTAAAGCAACAACTGATGGCAATAAATCAAATCGCCACTCCTTTTATACTATTCTCAATCCTATAAATATCTTTGCATGGGGGCAATCAGCGCTGAGATAAAATAATTAATTAAAAGAAAGGAATAGATAGCAAAATAATGTATATATTCATGCTCATTTAAAGAAATTAATTAATTCTTCAAGGTGCACTTAGAAAGTAATCAAAGTAGTCTGTGAGTTCCCTCGTATAATGCACACGAATACTCATGACTTCTCATGGTGTGTTGCATTAGTTATTTAAGTGAACATTGCAGCTTTATAAAACATTAGGTCAACATTTGAATAAGTATAAGTATAAGTGAATAAGAATAAGTATATAATTGTTATATTATTATATAATAATACAATTTGTATAAGTTTCATAACATATAATTGTTATATTCTAGTATAATAATACCAATTTGCAAACAGTACAGAAAACACATAAAAAAGCTTTAAATGACTCGACTGAGATATCATATTAAAAATATACTAAAGTATAGTGATAATATGTCAAAGGTTAATTTTATGTTAAAAAAATACCATATTATGTTAAATATACACATATAGACATCGATTAGGTTGACGGTCAAGAATATATATCCTTACCGAGTAGGAAGTGCATTTATGAATCCTACAACTTAAATAAATATATTAATTACAGACTTTTAATTTTCAGAAAACTATTTGGAGATTTCCTTAACCTTTCCCTATCATCATTATAAATTATAAATTTGCACAAATGACTCATTTTTTTTTATTTATTACTGTTAATTGATATAGTTTGTTTACAATAATTTCAAGAAATTTCATGATAATGTCGCAATTATCAAATCGAGAATAACTATTTAACTTGGAAATACTTTAATTTATTTTCTTAGATATCACGTTTATAGTTTTTGGTAGTTTCAAATCTTTTTCATGATAAGATGATTTGAAATTTCTTTGCTATGCTGACTTTAGATACTTAATGCTCTGAACGTACTTTGCCAATTATTTATAACCACATCCGCTTCTATGTTAGACATAGGGTCTTCAATTATGCGACGCTGTCGAAGATCATTTTGTTCTATTTGGGCATTATATAGTAAACATCCTTAAATGAATACAGTGCATCCGATCGGTGAGAGAATTTTGAAGATTTTCACATAATCTTATCGAATTTTATGATCGAGTACTCGAAGGTTTAATTTACTTGACTGCCAATCTAATCTATATTTCATACAAAAGTTTAACTATGTTGGGGGTATTTTTTATTGTACCAAACCGGATTTACCACCTAATTTCAATTCGTTTCAAGCACTCATTCATAAAAAGTTGGACAATAGCCAAGATAAATCAGAGTCTTTAGTATACTAATAAAAAATTGTAGATAACACCGCCGGCAAGGTTAAACAGATGTCATTCCTGTCGATGGAATTGTTTCAAACGCGTATGAAAAAAATGTAGTGCTATCATGGAATAACAAATACAAAGACAAACAAATAATATTCGTTTCAGTCAAATGATAATATATTTCAAAGCCAATGCTTAATAGTAAGCGACGCCGGAATTGTCGCGAATCCAATCCAGATGAGCGGTGACACGAGTGAAACCAGATGGATGGCCAGATTGGCAACCAGCACCAGATACCCAGGAAGTAACACCAACCAGCTTAGCACCATCGTGGAGCACCAGTGGGCCACCAGAGTCACCCTGGCAAGTAGACTTGCCATCGGGAGTGGCAACACAAAGAATTCCTTCGGGTTGGGTTCCATAGACCTGAGAGCACTGTTCATTGCTGATGATCTGCAGATCGACGCACTGCAACCAATCGGGCAGAGGAGAGCCATCATAGGTGCCACCCCAGCCGCAGGCAACAGCCCACCAGTTGTCGTACATGTTGTAGCGATCGTTGTAGCTGGGCAGCTCAACCTTGTTGACCATGCTCCAGAAGTCGACATGGGGGGTACGGATCAAAGCGATATCGTTGCCATTCACATTGGGCCAGTTGTGGTTCTGGATGAAGTTGCCGCTGCCGACCGAGTGGGTGAACTGGGCGTTGGTACGCCAGGTGGCACCGTAGTAGATGGTCACAGAGCTGGCACCGTTGGTACAGTGAGCAGCAGTCAGCACCCAGTCGTGAGCAATGATGGAACCACCGCACCACCAACCGTTGAAGCTCAGGCCAACAGTGTAGGGAGCCTTGCCCTCGTAGGCTGGGTAGCCGTTGGTAATGCGTCCCTCGAGCTTCAGGGATGGTGGCAGATCCTTGGGATGAACCTGTTCAAAGGATTCAGCAGCAACTGCTGCAATAGCTAGGGCCAATACGATGAAAGTCTTCATGTTGAAGTTTGAAGCAACAACTGATAGCAATAAATCAGAACCACACCCCTTTTATACTAATCAGAGCTACAAATATATTTGTGCAAATGCATGGGTGCAATCGCAACTAAGATAAACTCATTAGTAATCGAAAAAAATCAATTTAAATGCCCCCCGGCCAATTAAAATAGAAATGAGAGGCGTATGAGAATGCTTTCAGATAGTGCACTCGAATACTTATGATTATTTATAATTGAAAAAAAGCGAGCATTATTTCGAGCATGAGGTTTTAAATAGACATACATTCTTTCCTGAAAATTGGGTTAACTAATTAGTTAAAATATTTAACTAACGAACTAATTTTATATAACAAAACCTGCTTCAGCAGTCGGAATCTTATTGTTTTGGTTAAGAATCTGGTGTGTTATTATACCAAATAACTTTTTGGTAAAGATGTATATGGTATGTTTTATGGAAAATATGGTATTTTACAGTCGGGTACACTGGACTATAGCTTTCTCACAGGTTTTGTAATGCCAATGTTTGCTTACAATTACAACACAAAAATCCATAAAATTGTGGGAATTTCCATAACGAAATCATCACTCATGATCAAGCGTGTGCTGGAGTTGACTTTAAAATAGTTTTATTTACTTAGCTGTATATCACGATTCTATTTCTTGGCAAATATTTTTCGTGATAAGATAGATGATGATTTGCATTTATTTGCTATACAGAAGTACTGAAGTACTTAGAAGTACTCAATACTCTGAACGTGCTGTGCCAATCAGTTATAAACACATCCGGTTCCTGATCATTGATATCTTTTAAGCATGGAACAAAGGTGACCGGATATTTTTGCGAATAAAGCATAAAAATAATTAATTCAAAAATACATGAGATTTGTTTGTTTATTCATTATTCTATCCTTCTTAAACTTTAACCTTTCAAAAGTATATTTGAAAATTATATCGTAATCTTAATTTCTCCTAATTTTTTCTATTTATTCCTGTTGTCTTTTGAAAAATCGTAAAAGGTCTTACCATTGAGAACAAAATATATTAGCATCAAGAGGCAAGACGAAATATTGAATTTCCTATTGACAACCATAAATGTACAATATCTTATTCATTTTCTTAAAAGGTGATAATAATAATGTCAGCAACAAAGAGTTTTTTTTGTAAGTTTTTCGAAGTCACAGTTTTTATCAGCCTCCAAGAGTTGATTAAATAATCATGTTTACCAATTATCAAAGATATTTTTCCGGATAACTAGTTTCAAGTCACTGCACTTCTGGACCAGTTGAGCAATTTAAAGACAACACAAAATATCCTTTTTGTCTACTGTTTTGATCTGTCAATGTGATCAATGTAATTTAACATCTTATGATCGGATTATTTTTAGAGAGAGTAAGCGTCATTTTGAAACTCGTTGAGAGGATCGCAAATTTGTTATTGGTTTACTTTTATTATTATTTATTATTTTTATTTATTTATTTCAACCTGTATGTGAATTTGAGAAGTGATGAATTAAATTAATGAAAAGTAAAAATAAAAGAAATAAATTCAGAAATGAACCTCTTAGTTGTTAGTTGATTACAAACCAACATGATTTTGTGGGTTCTTCTTATCACAAAAATTAGGAATTATATGATCGGGGCTCGAAAGTTCCATTTGCTTCAGTTGCTAATCTTATCTATTTAGTATTTTATACACAACTTTGACTACGCTGGGGATATTTTTAATTCAAACAAAAAAAATCAGGATTTACCTTAAATTTGTACTCATTTCAAGCACTCATTCATAAAATGTCCAACAGTAACTGATGGAGAATTGAAGATAACATCAGGGGTAAGGTGAAAAAAGAGTCATACCTATTGATGAAAGTCGTTTCAGACTCTTCTGAAAATTGAATAAACCTATCATAGAAAAGCAAATAGAAAGACAACAAAATAATATTTGCGATATATTTTAAAGCCAATGCTTAGTAGTAAGCGACACCTGAGTTGTCGCGAATCCAATCCAGCTGAGCGGTAACACGAGTGAAACCAGATGGATGGCCAGATTGACAACCAGCACTAGATACCCAGGAAGCAACACCAACCAGCTTGGCACCATCGTGGAGCACCAATGGGCCACCAGAGTCGCCACTACAGGTAGACTTGCCATCGGGAGTGGCAACACAGAGAATTCCTTCGGGTTGGTGTCCATAGACCTGGGAGCACTGGTCGTTGTTAATGATCTGCAGATCGACGCACTGCAACCAATCGGGCATAGGAGAGCCATCATAGGTGCCACCCCAACCGCAGGCAACAGCCCACCAGTTATCATACATGTTGTAGCGATCGTTGTAGCTGGGCAGCTCAACCTTGTTGACCATGCTCCAGAAGTCGACATGGGGAGTGCGGATCAAAGCGATATCGTTGCCGCTCTGACTGGGGTAGTTGCCGTTCTGGATGAAGTTGCCGCTGCCGACCGAGTGGGTGAACTGGGCGTTGGTACGCCAGGTGGCACCGTAGTAGATGGTCACAGAGCTGGCACCGTTGGTACAGTGAGCAGCAGTCAGCACCCAGTCGTGAGCAATGATGGAACCACCGCACCACCAACCGTTGAAGCTCAGGCCAACAGTGTAGGGAGCCTTGCCCTCGTAGGCTGGGTAGCCGTTGGTAATGCGTCCCTCGATCTTTTGAGATTGTGGCAGATCCTTGGGATGCACCTGCTCAATGGTTTCGGCAGCAACTGCTGCGATAGCCAGGGCCAATACGATGAAAGTCTTCATGTTGAAGTGAAAGCAACAACTGATAAAAAAAAATCGGTACCACACCCCTTTTTATACAAAACAGAACCACAAATATGTTTGTGTAATCCATAGTGCAATCAAAGCTAAGATAAACTAATGGGACACACTTTACGAACATAGTAGCGGAAGTTTCTAAATTGGCCAAAATATTTTGGAAAATTTCCTATCTGTTCCTATCAGTACTACAAATTGCCAAAGTGCAATATAGGGGTATAATCATTTGAAGTTGTCTTGAAAACATTATTGTATTTGAAATAATATTGTATGTGTATTTGAAAATAATATTGTATTAGACAGTTTCACAGGTGATGTTATCAAAATGCAGTAGTACTCAATACTCTAAACATATAAGTAGGTGACCGGATGTCGTTGTGATCACCTACAAGACAACATAAAATTGACGATTATCAAAATGAGTTTGTGTTTAAACTACATCTTCATCACGTTCCATCCACAAAGAATCAGTGAGCAAGTACATATTTATGTATATAAAGCTTATCAATTGATCACTTCTTGCGTATGTGTGACGTTACAGCCTCAACCACGGGTCATCTTGAATGCATCATGTCACCGGTAAGTTATGTAATGTGAATAAACGTCGCTGAGATATGTTGAAGTATTGTGCAATTTTTATATCCTCGGAGTCAGTTAATTTTAATTTATATTTTTGGTGCATATAATAACAAGTAAGAAAGCTACAGTCGAGTGTACTCGGCTGTGAGATAGGGTATTATAACATTATACCGGCAGGAAATGTATGTAACAGGCATAAGAAGGCATCTCCGACCCTTTAAAGTTGATATATTCTTGATCAGGGTCAATAGCCGAGGCCTAGCCGTATCCGGGTGTCCGTCTGTCCGTATGAACACCTAACATAGATCTCAGAGACTATAAGAAATAGAGCTATTCATTTTTTTCGACAGCATTTGTTATGTTTCAACGCAGATCACGTTTGTTTAAAATTTTTGCCAGGCCCACTTTCGCCTCCGCAAATCGATAAAAATCGAATAACAAGCGTAATTTTAAAGCTAGGTATATACAATAATAGCTATAGTACTTGTGATTCCTGAAAATTTGGTTGCGATCGGATAAAAATGATCGAAGTTATTAAAGAAACTCTTTTGTATGGGCAAAAACGCCTACTTACGACTAAGTCTTTGTTGCTTTGACTGCCAATCTGGTATACTTTGCACTCCATGGTATGTTTTTAATGGGGTACTATATCAATATACCAAAAATTAAATTTTTATATTTTTAGTATTTTGTAGTACATTATTTTGGTATATTTTAAGAATTACATCGCAATATTTTGCTTTTATTCAAAATGCGTAGGGGGTTTGTCACAGTCGAGCACACTCGACTGTAGCTTTCTTACTTGTTTTTGAAAGTTCAACTATAAATATTGTAAAGTTCATTGTGCAATACGATATTACAGCACTTTTCTTGAATGTATCTGGTGACAAGATTGTCGCAGCTCCTTTTTATACCCGCTACCCATAGGGTAGAAGGGTATTATAACTTTGTGCCGACAGGAAATGTATGTAACAGGTAGAAGGAGGCATCTCCGACCCTATAAAGTATATATATTCTTGATCAGAGTCAACAGCCGAGACGATCTAGCCATGTCCGTCTGTCCGTCTGTGTGTCTGTGTGTCTGTCCGTCTGTGTGTCTGTCCGTCCGTCCGTATGAACACCTAGATCTCAGAGACTATAAGTGATAGAGCTATAATTTTTTTTCGACAGCATTTGTTATGTTTTCACGCAGATCAAGTTTGTTTCAAATTTTTGCCACGCCCACTTCCGCCCCCGCAAATCAAAAAAATCAAATAACAAGTGTAATTTTAAAGATAGAGTTACGAATTTTGGTACATACAATAACAACTATAGTAGTTATGATTCCTGAAAATTTGGTTGCGATCAGATAAAAATTGTCGAAGTTATTAAAGAAATTCTTTTGTATGGGCAAAAACGCCTACTTACTAAAGATATAGTAATACATTTAAAAGATTCTATAGAGTACAAAATATAAGTCCTTCTGCCTGATACAAATTCCCTCTTTGTATACAATTATAATACCTCCTGTCCTATGGATAGCGAGTGTATAAATTGATTCTTGTCAATATACAAGATAAACACAAAACCAAAAATATGTTAATAGTCCTTATTACATTTCTCTCTAAATGCTTCTTTAATATATTTTCGGTAATTCCAGCAAGCGCCTAATAGTAAGCAACACCAGAGTTGTCGCGGATCCAGTCGAGTTGGTTGGTGACACGGGTGAATCCAGAAGGATGACCAGCAGTGCAGCCAGCGCCAGATACCCAGGAGGTAACACCAACAAGTTTGCCGCCGTCGTGGAGCACCAATGGGCCACCAGAGTCGCCAGAGCAGGTGGACTTGCCGCCGGGGGTAGAAACGCAGAGAATGCCATCGGGTTGGTTGCCATAGGTCTGGGAGCATTGGCTGTTGCTGATGATCTGCAAATCGACGCACTGCAACCAGTCGGGTTGGGAACCGCCATCGGAGGTGATGCCCCAGCCGCAAGCGACAGCCCACCAGTTGTCGTACATGTTGTAGCGATCGTTGTAGCTGGGCAACTCAACCTTGTTGACCATGCTCCAGAAGTCGACATGGGGGGTACGGATCAAAGCGATATCGTTGCCGTTCTGGTTGGGCCAGTTGTGGTTCTGGATGAAGTTGCCGCTGCCAACCGAGTGGGTGAACTGGGCGTTGGTACGCCAGGTGGCACCGTAGTAGATGGTCACAGAGCTGGCACCGTTGGTGCAGTGAGCAGCAGTCAGCACCCAGTCGTGAGCAATGATGGAACCACCGCACCACCAACCGTTGAAGCTCAGGCCAACAGTGTAGGGAGCCTTGCCCTCGTAGGCTGGGTAGCCGTTGGTAATGCGTCCCTCGAGCTTCAGGGATTGTGGCAGATCCTTGGGATGCACCTGCTCAATGGTTTCGGCAGCAACTGCTGCGATAGCCAGGGCCAATACGATGAAAGTCTTCATGTTGATGTTTAAAGCAACAACTGATGGCAATAAATCAAATCGTCACTCCTTTTATACTATTCTCAATCCTATAAATATCTTTGCATGGGGGCAATCAGCGCTGAGATAAAATAATTAATTAAAAGAAAGGAATAGATAGCAAAATAATGTATATATTCATGCTCATTTAAAGAAATTAATTAATTCTTCAAGGTGCACTTAGAAAGTAATCAAAGTAGTCTGTGAGTTCCCTCGTATAATGCACACGAATACTCATGACTTCTCATGGTGTGTTGCATTAGTTATTTAAGTGAACATTGCAGCTTTATTAAAACAGTAGGTCAACATTTGAATAAGTATAAGTATAAGTTAATAAGAATAAGTATATAATTGTTATATTATTATATAATAATACAATTTGTATAAGTTTCATAACATATAATTGTTATATTCTAGTATAATAATACCAATTTGCAAACAGTACAGAAAACACATAAAAAAGCTTTAAATGACTCGACTGAGATATCATATTTAAAAATATACTAAAGTATAGTGATAATATGTCAAAGGTTAATTTTATGTTAAAAAAATACCATATTATGTTAAATATACACATATAGACATCGATTAGGTTGACGGTCAAGAGTATATATCCTTACCGAGTAGGAAGGGCATTTATGAATCCTATGAATAATTGGTATACAAATTAAATTAATATATTAATTACAAACTTTTAATTTTCAGAAAACTATTTGGAGATTTCCTTAACCTTTCCCTATCATCATTATAAATTATAAATTTGCACAAATGACTCATTTTTTTTATTTATTACTGTTAATTGATAATTGTTTACAATAATTTCAAGAAATTTCATGATAATGTCGCAATTATGAAATCGAGAATAACAATTTGACTTGGAAATACTTTAATTTATTTTCTTAGATATCACGTTTATAGTTTTTGGTAGTTTCAAATCTTTTTCATGATAAGATAAATGATGATTTGAAATTTCTTTAGATACTTAATGCTCTGAACGTACTTTGCCAATTATTTATAACCACATCCGCTTCTATGTTAGACATAGGGTCTTCAATTATGCGACGCTGTCGAAGATCATTTTGTTCTATTTGGGCATTATATAGTAAACATCCTTAAATGAATACAGTGCATCCGATCGGTGAGAGAATTTTGAAGATTTTCACATAATCTTATCAAATTTTATGATATAGTACTCGAAAGTTCAATTTACTTGACTGCCAATCTAATCTATATTTCATACAAAAGTTTAACTATGTTGGGGGTATTTTTTATTGTACCAAACCGGATTTACCACCTAATTTCAATTCGTTTCAAGCACTCATTCATAAAAAGTTCGACAATAGCCAAGATAAATCAGAGTCTTTAGTATACTAATAAAAAATTGTAGATAACACCGCCGGCAAGGTTAAACAGATGTCATTTTTATCGATGGAATTGTTTCAAACGCGTATGAAAAAAATGTAGTGCTATCATGGAATAACAAATACAAAAACAAACAAATAATATTCGGTTCAGTCAAAGGATAATATATTTCAAAGCCAATGCTTAATAGTAAGCGACGCCGGAATTGTCGCGAATCCAATCCAGATGAGCGGTGACACGAGTGAAACCAGATGGATGGCCAGATTGGCAACCAGCACCAGATACCCAGGAAGTAACACCAACCAGCTTAGCACCATCGTGGAGCACCAGTGGGCCACCAGAGTCACCCTGGCAAGTAGACTTGCCATCGGGAGTGGCAACACAAAGAATTCCTTCGGGTTGGGTTCCATAGACCTGGGAGCACTGTTCATTGCTGATGATCTGCAGATCGACGCACTGCAACCAATCGGGCAGAGGAGAGCCATCATAGGTGCCACCCCAACCGCAGGCAACAGCCCACCAGTTATCATACATGTTGTAACGATCGTTGTAGCTGGGCAGCTCAACCTTGTTGACCATGCTCCAGAAGTCGACATGGGGGGTACGGATCAAAGCGATATCGTTGCCATTCACATTGGGCCAGTTGTGGTTCTGGATGAAGTTGCCGCTGCCAACCGAGTGGGTGAACTGGGCGTTGGTACGCCAGGTGGCACCGTAGTAGATGGTCACAGAGCTGGCACCGTTGGTGCAGTGAGCAGCAGTCAGCACCCAGTCGTGAGCAATGATGGAACCACCGCACCACCAACCGTTGAAGCTCAGGCCAACAGTGTAGGGAGCCTTGCCCTCGTAGGCTGGGTAGCCGTTGGTAATGCGTCCCTCGAGCTTCAGGGATTGTGGCAGATCCTTGGGATGCACCTGTTCAAAGGATTCAGCAGCAACTGCTGCAATAGCTAGGGCCAATACGATGAAAGTCTTCATGTTGAAGTTTGAAGCAACAACTGATAGCAATAAATCAGAACCACACCCCTTTTATACTAATCAGAGCTACAAATATATTTGTGCAAATGCATGGGTGCAATCGCAACTAAGATAAACTCATTAGTAATCGAAAAAATCTATTTAAATGCCCCCCGGCCAATTAAAATAGAAATGAGAGGCGTATGAGAATGCTTTCAGATAATGCACTCGAATACTTATGATTATTTATAATTGAAAAAAAGCGAGCATTATTTCGAGCATGAGGTTTTAAATAGACATATTGAAAATTATATTCTTTCCTGAAAATTGGGTTAACTAATTAGTTATAATATTTAACTAACGAACTAATTTTATATAATAAAACCTGCTTCAGCAGTCGGAATCTTATTGTTTTGTTTAAGAATCTGGTGTTTTGTGTTATTATACCAAATAACTTTTTGGTATAGATGTATATGGTATGTTTTATGGAAAATATGGTATTTTACAGTCGGGCACACTCGACTATAGCTTTCTCACATGTTTTCTAATGCCAATGTTTGCTTACAATTACAACACAAAAATCCATAAAATTGTGGGAATTTCCATAACGAAATCATCTTTCATGATCAAGCGTGTGCTGGAGTTGACTTTAAAATAGTTTTATTTACTTAGCTGTATATCACGATTCTATTTCTTGGCAAATATTTTTCGTGATAAGATAGATGATGATTTGCATTTATTTGCTATACAGAAGTACTGAAGTACTTAGAAGTACTCAATACTCTGAACGTGCTGTGCCAATCAGTTATAAACACATCCGGTTCCTGATCATTGATATCTTTTAAGCATGGAACAAAGGTGACCGGATATTTTTGCGAATAAAGCATAAAAATAATTAATTCAAAAATACATGAGATTTGTTTGTTTATTCATTATTCTATCCTTCTTAAACTTTAACCTTTCAAAAGTATATTTGAAAATTATATCGTAATCTTAATTTCTCCTAATTTTTTTCTATTTATTCCTGTTGTCTTTTGAAAAATCGTAAAAAGGTCTTACCATTGAGAACAAAATATATTAGCATCAAGAGGCAAGACGAAATATTGAATTTCCTATTGACAACCATAAATGTACAATATCTTATTCATTTTCTTAAAAGGTGATAATAATAATGTCAGCAACAAAGAGTTTTTTTTTTTTGTAAGTTTTTCGAAGTCACAGTTTTTATCAGCCTCCAAGAGTTGATTAAATAATCATGTTTACCAATTATCAAAGATATTTTTCCGGATAACTAGTTTCAAGTCACTGCACTTCTGGACCAGTTGAGCAATTTAAAGACAACACAAAATATCCTTTTTGTCTACTGTTTTGATCTGTCAATGTGATCAATGTAATTTAACATCTTATGATCGGATTATTTTTAGAGAGAGTAAGCGTCATTTTGAAACTCGTTGAGAGGATCGCAAATTTGTTATTGGTTTACTTTTATTATTATTTATTATTTTTTATTTATTTATTTCAACCTGTATGTGAATTTGAGAAGTGATGAATTAAATTAATGAAAAGTAAAAATAAAAGAAATAAATTCAGAAATCAACCTCTTAGTTGTTAGTTGATTACAAACCAACATGATTTTGTGGGTTCTTCTTATCACAAAAAATTAGGGAATTATATGATCGGGGGCTCGAAAGTTCCATTTGCTTCAGTTGCTAATCTTATCTATTTAGTATTTTATACACAACTTTGACTACGCTGGGGATATTTTTAATTCAAACAAAAAAAATCAGGATTTACCTTAAATTTGTACTCATTTCAAGCACTCATTCATAAAATGTCCAACAGTAACTGATGGAGAATTGAAGATAACATCAGCGGTAAGGTGAAAAAAAGAGTCATACCTATTGATGAAAGTCGTTTCAGACTCTTCTGAAAATTGAATAAACCTATCATAGAAAAGCAAATAGAAAGACAACAAAATAATATTTGCGATATATTTTAAAGCCAATGCTTAGTAGTAAGCGACACCTGAGTTGTCGCGGATCCAATCCAGTTTAGCGGTAACACGAGTGAAACCAGATGGATGGCCAGATTGACAACCAGCACTAGATACCCAGGAAGCAACACCAACCAGCTTGGCGCCATCGTGGAGCACCAATGGGCCACCAGAGTCGCCACTACAGGTAGACTTGCCATCGGGAGTGGCAACACAGAGAATTCCTTCGGGTTGGTGTCCATAGACCTGGGAGCACTGGTCGTTGTTAATGATCTGCAGATCGACGCACTGCAACCAATCGGGCATAGGAGAGCCATCATAGGTGCCACCCCAACCGCAGGCAACAGCCCACCAGTTATCATACATGTTGTAACGATCGTTGTAGCTGGGCAGCTCAACCTTGTTGACCATGCTCCAGAAGTCGACATGGGGAGTGCGGATCAAAGCGATATCGTTGCCGCTCTGACTGGGGTAGTTGCCGTTCTGGATGAAGTTGCCGCTGCCGACCGAGTGGGTGAACTGGGCGTTGGTACGCCAGGTGGCACCGTAGTAGATGGTCACAGAGCTGGCACCGTTGGTACAGTGAGCAGCAGTCAGCACCCAGTCGTGAGCAATGATGGAACCACCGCACCACCAACCGTTGAAGCTCAGGCCAACAGTGTAGGGAGCCTTGCCCTCGTAGGCTGGGTAGCCGTTGGTAATGCGTCCCTCGATCTTTTGAGATTGTGGCAGATCCTTGGGATGCACCTGCTCAATGGTTTCGGCAGCAACTGCTGCGATAGCCAGGGCCAATACGATGAAAGTCTTCATGTTGAAGTGAAAGCAACAACTGATACAAAAAATCGGAACCACACCCCTTTTATACAAAACAGAACCACAAATATGTTTGTGTAATCCATAGTGCAATCAAAGCTAAGATAAACTAATGGGACACACTTTACGAACATAGTAGCGGAAGTTTCTAAATTGGCCAAAATATTTTGGAAAATTTCCTATCTGTTCCTATCAGTACTACAAATTGCCAAAGTGCAATATAGGGGTATAATCATTTGAAGTTGTCTTGAAAACATTATTGTATTTGAAATAATATTGTATGTGTATTTGAAAATAATATTGTATTAGACAGTTTCACAGGTGATGATGGGCATCTTATCAAAATGCAGTAGTACTCAATACTCTAAACATATAAGTAGGGGACCGGATGTCGTTGTGATCACCTACAAGACAACATAAAATTAACGATTATCAAAATGAGTTTGTGTTTAAACTACATCTTACACGTTCCATCCACAAAGAATCAGTGAGCAAGTAACATACATATTTATGTATATAAAGCTTATCAATTGATCACTACTTGCGCATGTGTGACGTTACAGCCTCAACCACGGGTCATCTTGAATGCATCATGTCACCGGTAAGTTATGTAATGTGAATAAACGTCGCTGAGATATGTTGAAGTATTATGCAATTTTTATATCCTCGGAGTCAGTTAATTTTAATTTATATTTTTGGTGCATACAATAACAAGTAAGAAAGCTACAGTCGAGTGTACTCGGCTGTGAGATAGGGTATTATAACATTATACCGGCAGGAAATGTATGTAACAGGCATAAGAAGGCATCTCCGACCCTATAAAGTTGATATATGTATTCTTGATCAGGGTCAATAGCCGAGACCTAGCCGTATCCGGGAGTCCGTCTGTCCGTATGAACACCTAACATAGATCTCAGAGACTATAAGAAATAGAGCTATTCATTTTTTTCGACAGCATTTGTTATGTTTCAACGCAGATCACGTTTGTTTAAAATTTTTGCCAGGCCCACTTTCGCCTCCGCAAATCGATAAAAATCGAATAACAAGCGTAATTTTAAAGCTAGTTATATACAATAATAGCTATAGTACTTGTGATTCCTGAAAATTTGGTTGCTTTCGGATAAAAATGATCGAAGTTATTAAAGAAACTCTTTTGTATGGGCAAAAACGCCTACTTACGACTAAGTCTTTGTTGCTTTGACTGCCAATCTGGTATACTTTGCACTCCATGGTATGTTTTTAATGGGGTACTATATCAATATACCAAAAATTATATTTTTAGTATTTTGTAGTACATTATTTTGGTATATTTTAAGAATTACATCGCAATATTTTGCGTTTATTCAAAATGCGTAGGGGGTATGTCACAGTCAAGCACACTCGACTGTAGCTTTCTTACTTGTTTTTGAAAGTTCAACTATAAATATTGTAAAGTTCATTGTGCAATACGATATTACAGCACTTTTCTTGAAAATATCTTGTGACAAGACTGTCGCAGGATCTGCGATTCTGATTCCCATTTGCTGCAACTCTTGAAATATCTCATAAGTTAAAGACTATTTCTTTTTTTAAGAACAATTTAGATAATTTAAAATTTCTTTTATTATAGTTTCACGACTGTATTTTAAAATGTTTATAAATAAACACGGTTCTATAACATTTACATTTTACGTACAATCTCTAAACTTCCTATCATAAATATAACGTAGATGAAATTAAAAATTGAGTGTCAATAACGAACATCAAGAAAGGGTGCGACAGATAGGTAGATAAGCAAACATATTTAAAAGTTCAGTGCATCCGATCAGCATATGATATTTGTGGCTTCTTCCTCTCACATAATCTTATCGAATTTTATGATCGGCCACTCGAAAGTTCAATTCACTTGAGGTAGTAATCTAATCTTTTTTTAAACGAAAGTTTGTTTGCGTTAGGGGTATTAGGGGGGCATAAAATGCGAATTTACTATAGTCAGCTTGCCACCTCATTTTTACTCATTTCAGGCACTCATTCATAAAAAGTCCCACGGGAGGCATGGTAAATCAAAGTCTCTACTAAACTGATAAAGAATTGCTGATAGCATCGATGTCCAGGTAGTATAGATGTCTCGACTCTAAAGTCTACAGCTATATATAGAAGTAGCTTTAGATTCGTCTAGAATCTATCTATAGATAGTCCTATCAAACGAAGGCAGACGCAATGGCAATCAATAAAAATATTGTTCAATGATATTATATTTAATTTAAAATTAATGCTTAGTAGTAAGCGACGCCGGAGTTGTCGCGAATCCAGTCAAGGTGAGCGGTAACACGAGTGAAACCAGATGGAGCGCCAGATTGGCAGCCAGAGCCAGACACCCAGGAGGTAACACCAACCAGTTTGTTGCCGTCGTGGAGCACCAATGGGCCACCGGAGTCACCCTGGCAAGTAGACTTGCCATCAGGAGTGGCAACGCAGAGAATACCATCGGGTTGGTATCCATAGACTTGGGAGCACTGGTTGTTGCTGATGATCTGCAGATCGACACACTGCAACCAATCGGGCAGAGGAGAGCCATCATAGGTGCCACCCCAGCCGCAGGCAACAGCCCACCAGCCATCGTACATGTTGTATCGGTCGTTGTAGCTGGGCAGCTCGACCTTGTTAACCATGCTCCAGAAGTCCACATGAGGAGTACGGATCAAAGCGATGTCGTTGCCGTTATCGTTGGGCCAGTTGTGGTTCTGGATGATGTTGCCGCTGCCAACCGAGTGGGTGAACTGGGCGTTGGTACGCCAGGTGGCACCATAGAAGATGGTGACGGAGCCGGCACCGTTGGTGCAGTGAGCAGCAGTCAGCACCCAGTCGTGAGCAATGATGGAGCCACCGCACCACCAGGCATTGTTGAAGCTCAGGCCGACGGTGTAGGGTGCCTTGCCCTCGTAGGCTGGGTAGCCGTTCGTAATGCGTCCCTCGATTTTAAGGGATTTGGGCAGATCCTTGGGGTGGACCTGGTCGGCCACCTCAGCAGAGACGGCAGCGATGGCCAAAGCGAGAATTATGAATACCTTCATGTTGAACACACGATTGCTGACTGTCCGTTGTAACAGGTGTGAATTTATACCATTTCTCTATCGTATCTTGGCTCTTCAGATATTTGGCAAACATTAATTTCAACCAACTATCAAAACACTTTCAACCAACTAACTTAGATAACCGCCTGAACAGTTGATTAGCGGCACAAGTCCCTTAAGTAAACAAGATATGGCCACCTATTGATTCCATACTCGAATGGACGAATCTCATTAAAATGAAGTGAATACGAATCGGATTCTATATATAGAGAAGAAGAATCTTAATGGCTTTCTGCCAAACTTCATATTAAAGTTCATTACATCGATGCAGATATAGTATTTGGTGCTAGCTTAGTTTCAAATGTCGTCAACTAAGTAATATTATCTCATGCCAAAAATCCAACTGCTGTTGAAAAAACTTATCATAATTAAGAAAACAAAACAAAAATGCAAATGCAGAAAAAAAAACATTGCATTCGAATTATGAATATTTTGGGTGGTTCAATAGAAAGGGAAGGCCTATTGCAATAAAATCTTAGGCGGTTTTATTACTTGTTTTAATAATTATTATCACTTTAAATCAAATTGGAGATATTTATTTATTATTCAAATTGCCATAGTGTTTGCCGATATGATATTCTTTGCCATTTTATATGCCAACATTTGAAGAAATAAAACTTTAAAGATTCTTGAGATATAACAAATTAAAATATATATTTTATAGTTTGCAAATATTTGGATTTATTTAAAAAATTACATACAGCAATACATTTTTTTGTTTTGAAGTATTAACAAGTAAGAAAGTCGAGTGTGTTCGACTGTGAGATACCCGGTAAATGCAAAATATTGCGATATTATTCTCAAACTATATCAAAATATACTATAAAATACTACAAATATGTCACATGGTATATTTGGTATATCGATTTAGTAGCACATTCAAAATATACCATAGAGTGCGAAATATACCAGGTTTGTCAGGCAAAGCAACTAAGACCTCTAGTAAGTAGCCGTTTTAGTCCATACAAAAGTATTTCTTAATTAACTTTGACAATTTTTATCTAATCGCAAACTATCAGGAATTTGATATTTGTCGATTTTCGGGTGCGGAAGTGGGCGTGGTAAAAATTTGAAACAAACTTGATCTGCGTGCAAACATAACAAATGCTGGCGAGAATTATAGCTCTATCTCTTATAGTCTCTGAGATCTAGGTGTTCATACGAACAGACGGACATGGCTAGATTGTCTCGTCTGTTAACGCTGATTAGGAATATATATAATTTATTGGGTCGGAGATGCCTCCTTATGCCTGTTACATAGATTACCTACCTTTAGAGAGAGAATAATAATAATAAGATAATTCGATAAAGTAATATAATAAAATAAAACGAGTCGAAGGCCCAAGCCGCCAGTACTCTCTTCTCTATTTAAATGTAGTATTAAATACTAGATTTAATATGATAAAATTAAATTAATAAAATAAAATAAAATGCAATTTATATAATATTAATGCATATCGTTCATTTATTTTTGTTAGAAAGTCTAATAGTAAGCAACACCAGAGTTGTCGCGAATCCAGTCGAGCTGGTTGGTGACACGAGTGAAGCCAGCTGGAGCGCCAGATTGGCAACCAGCACTGCTGCCGAAGGAGGTAACACCAACAAGTTTGCCGCCGTCGTGGAGCACCAATGGGCCACCAGAGTCGCCAGAGCAAGTGGACTTACCATCGGGAGTAGCAACACAGAGAATACCATCGGGAAGGCTGCCATAGGTCTGAGAGCATTGTCCAACGCTAATGATCTGCAAGTCAACGCACTGCAACCAGTCGGGTTGGGAACCGCCATCAGAGGTAAGACCCCAGCCGCAGGCGACAGCCCACCAGCCATCGTACATGTTGTAGCGATCGTTGTAGCTGGGCAGCTCAACCTTGTTGACCATGCTCCAGAAGTCGACGTGGGGAGTGCGGATCAAAGCGATATCGTTGCCGTTCTGGTTGGGCCAGTTGCCGTTCTGGATGAAGTTGCCGCTGCCGACCGAGTGGGTGAACTGGGCGTTGGTACGCCAGGTAGCACCGTAGTAGATGGTCACAGAGCTGGCACCGTTGGTGCAGTGAGCAGCAGTCAGCACCCAGTCGTGAGCAATGATGGAGCCACCGCACCACCAACCGTTGAAGCTCAGGCCAACAGCGTAGGGGGCCTTGCCCTCGTAGGCTGGGTAGCCATTGGTAATGCGTCCCTCGAGCTTCAGGGATTGTGGCATATCCTTGGGGTGGACCTGTTCGGCCACCTCAGCAGAGACGGCAGCGATGGCCAAAGCAAGAACTATGAATGCCTTCATGTTGAATACACGATTGTTGACTGTTCGTTGTAACAGGCGCGAATTTATACCATTTTTCTATCATATCTTGGCTCTTCAGATATTTGCAATTTATTTATTTTAACCAACTGGCAAAGCACTTTCAACCAACATCTTAGATAACCGCCTGAATAGTTGATTAGGGGCACAGTTCCTTAAGTAAATAAGATATGGCCACCTATTGGGCTACTAAGCTTTTTTAAGCTTTCACGCATTCAATTATTGTTTATAAAAAATGAAACACGAAAATTCAAATTTAAAGTTAATTTTGGCTCTCACTTGAACAATTATCAAGCCTCGTCACCAACACGATTTTAATAAAAGCAAGAATACAAGTGGAAAGTGTAATCAGCCGGTTAAAATGGAAGCGAACGTTAAAAGTGTCAGAGAGCATGGAGTGCTGCCGGCAGATGCAGCGCTGGTAGCAGACGCTGTCACAGCATTACATTAACATTATCTGTTTGCTACTCCCGACATACTCCCGCCTTTGGAACATCATCCCTCAGGGGCAGTAGACATAGTTTGTTTATGGCTCTCCAGGTGCTACCACACGACGTCTTCAAATCAGCAATCTCGAAACTCGACGTCCCATGGATAAGCGTGATGACACGGGCTAGCGTCCAACGAAGTGGAGGCAAAAATTCGTCCTTGACCAACACCACGTCATTTACTTGCAGTCTACGCTTAAGAGTAAGCAACTTACATCTTTGCTGGAGAAGAGTCAGATACTCCTCCCGCCATCGAGCCCAGAAGACCCTTCGCCGCTGAGTGACACTTGCCAGATATCCAACCGATTATAGTTCAACTTACTTAGGTCGGGCTGGAGAATCACGGTTGGAGAACCACCAAATAGTAAATGAGCGCGAGTCAACACATCGAAATCGTCAGGATTTTCAGAAATCGACAGAAATGGGTCGATATTTGGCCAACCAGCGTGCGAGGCTCATCAAAATTGAGAACGGACAACAGAGCGATATAGATGGTGCTTTCCGCTCTTGAATGCTGCTTCCCCCAATCCGTCAAAATGCGGGGAACGAGGAGGAATGAACTTCCACTCGACGTTATTCATTATACAAACATTCCTCATAAGAAGTCAACTTATGAGGATCTCTGAGGAGAAGTTTCCTGACATCCTGTAATTCATTTTTGGCCCGACAAAATTAGTCACATTATTGGACCAAATCTGATTCGGCCTCCCGCGAAGCGATTCAAATCTTTTTAGCGCTACCAGAAAGGCGCCAGTTGTTAAATCGTTCATCAACTCAAGATAAACCTTACAAGCAAAGCAGATGAATACGCTAATGAAACATTTGATTAAGGTTCAATTACGAACTTCGGATTTGTAGTACAACGGCCCGCAGTAGGCACCTCCGCAAATTGCAAAGGCGCGAGAATTTAGAAGACGTTCCTTCGAAAGGCTGGCCATACTCGGTTTGAGCACAGTGGTCTCCGATGCCTTGACACAGTTCGTAGTCCACCAATTGGCCAATATTGCAAACAAATTTTTGCTAATAAGGCCTAGCTCCAATGCGAAGATTGCTTTTATGATTGCTTTTATAATGGGATGCCGTCGAGGCAATATAATAGGATTACGTGTATCGTAAGGAAGGGTTTAATTGGTTAGCCGACCGCGAAAAAGAAGCGATTGAACTTTATTTCTTGACGAAGCCTTTTGATATAGCTATCTGATAAAGCCATGCGCACACATCGATACATTTTCTATATATCAATTGTTAGCGCCACGAAGAAGTACAGTATAATTCGGTTATAACGACTCCGCTTATAAAAAAAAAATACAGCGAAATAATGCCAACAAATTTAAGTATCAAACTTGACTTAAACATAAACTTAGAAAAGTAGGCATTTATCAGTGATCGGCACTCTTGCTTGTGTGTCTAGTAGCGACACGAAGTTTCCTACATACTCACTATTCTCTGTTAGTTTTAGCTGACGCCTTAGCTTATGCTAAGGAACATGGAGGTATACGATTTATTATGGAACAACCATGCTATTGAATTAAATGTATAAATTTTGTTTGTTTTGATTCAATAATTTATTTGTTTTAAAAAACTAAAAAAAAAATAAAACAAAACAAAAATTTGTTTTGCTCCTTTCGGTTAGTACGTCTTCCGGGTATTATGATGTAAAATCTTCGGTCCCTTGAAAGACGGCCAGCCATCATTTAAAGAATCCATCGAAGACAACTCGAAGCTTTGTTGTCGTACTATCGGCCTTTAGTACGCAGTGGTGTGGCAGGAAATGCTTGCTAGGCTTAAAGGTTTTACACGCGACATATTGTCCAGCTTCAACTATTCCTCAATAAAAGATGAATATTGCATCTTAAGAACAAGATGTCTGTCTTCAAATGTTAGCGCACTTTTTACTTTAAATTTGACACCTATTGTTCTTGTGTTCTTAGGCTCTTTACTAATTACTTAATTACTTTCACACCACTATGCGAGAGTATAGTAATCTCGCCGGGACGACGGCGACGCTTAGGAATTGGCGAGGCTTAGGAACTGGTTGGACTTGAGGCTATCGTGTCCCATTCACAGCATTTAGAATTAATAATTCGTCGTCGTCAACCTCGCGTATTTGCCTGAAGTCTGCTGCTCTAGACTGGATGTTGAGACTGTCGATGGAAACGTCAAATTGGCCGCCGATGTTTGTGCAGTGTGCTGCTCTTGACCGGATGTTGAGTCTCGCGAACTCAATGCGCTCACTTCTGAAATGGAAGGGACTTGGCTTTGACTGTTTCTCCCAGCTCGGTGTAATTCTTTTGCCGTCCTCATCTTCACTACGTAGATTTTCACCAAACGGTCAAAAAAATCTTTCTTAAATTAGTAAAGTACTTCGAATATATGGATTAAGTTTCCTTGCGAAGCGAACACTTATAATTTTGGCTGTCACTTAACAAGCTTCGCCACCAACACGAGCAAGAAGAGCAAGAATACACATGAGAAATGCAGCTAGCCGATCGCAGTTCTGCTGGAAGAAGTAGTGCTGCTTTTTCACTGTAAATAGTGTCACACTTAGGATCAGCATCACCAGCCCAGACGACAAACATATACCATGTCCGTCGGACCGTCTGTCTGTTTTAATGATTCCTCAAAATTTGCTTGCGATCAAATAAAAATTGTGGAAGTTATTTATTTATTTAAGAAATATTTTTATATTGCCAAAAAAAAAACGGCTGCTGCAGTCGATTCTTAACTGCTTTGGTTGATAATCTAGCATATTTGATATTCCATGAAATATTTTAAGTGTAATAAATAGTATGTAAATTTACCAAATATAAACTTCAGTATATTTTAAAACTCCGCAATATATTAATTTGGCACACTTTAAAAATAATACCGTTTGGTTTCTTTAAATATTTGTAGTGGGTATCACAATCAAGTTCACTAAACTGTAGCTATCTACAGTTATTATCCGTTATTATATTGTACAACCAAGAATTGCGACTCAAAAATAACAATTGCTGTCAATAAGAATTATTTCTCTATCTCTTATAGTCTCTGAGATCTAGGTCAGACAGATGAAGATGCCTCCTACTATCTGTTACCCTAACATTTCCTGTTAATTTACCCTTCTACCCTATGTGTAGCGGGTATCTAAGAATGTTTTCTAGCTGAAATCAATAGAGCTATTTATAACTTTGTATGCATGTCGTTTATTTATTTTTGATAGAATGTTTAATAGTAAGCAACACCAGAGTTGTCGCGAATCCAATCCAGATGAGCGGTGACACGAGTGAAACCAGCTGGAGCGCCAGATTGGCAACCAGCACTGCTGCCGAAGGAGGTAACACCAACAAGTTTGGCGCCGTCGTGGAGCACCAATGGGCCACCAGAGTCGCCAGAGCAAGTGGACTTGCCATCGGGAGTAGCAACACAGAGAATACCATCGGGAAGGCTGCCATAGGTCTGAGAGCACTGTCCATTGCTAATGATCTGCAGATCGACGCACTGCAGCCAATCGGGTAGAGAAGAACCATCATAGGTGCCACCCCAACCGCAGGCAACAGCCCACCAGTTATCATACATGTTGTAACGATCGTTGTAGCTGGGCAACTCAACCTTGTTAACCATGCTCCAGAAATCGACATGGGGAGTGCGGATCAAAGCGATATCGTTGCCATTCACATTTGGCCAGTTGTGGTTCTGGATGAAGTTACCGCTGCCAACCGAGTGGGTGAACTGGGCGTTGGTACGCCAGGTGGCACCGTAGAAGATGGTCACAGAGCCGGCACCGTTGGTGCAATGAGCAGCAGTCAGCACCCAGTCGTGAGCAATGATGGAGCCACCGCACCACCAGGCATTATTGAAGCTCAGACCGACGGTGTAGGGGGCCTTACCCTCGTAGGCTGGATAGCCATTGGTAATGCGTCCTTGGATCTTAGTGGACTTGGGGAAGTCCTTGGGGTATTCTTGCTCCAATACCTCCGCAGAGACGGCGGCAAGCGCCAAGGCCAATACAACGAACACTTTCATGTTTTACGATTAACTCGAATGAATTTGATTCGAGTTTACAGTTTTTATAGTAAATTCATATCATATCATTTATTGATAGAAATGCAGTTATTAATACACACGATAGAAATAAAAATATAAGTAGATAAGCCACCAATCAATTTTCTTGATTATCTTATTTTCTTATTTTTTTGTACCCACTCCATAGCGTATCTGAAGAGCACAGATTCGTCTACTAATCGAAGCTCACCAGCAAACAATCAAGAAATATTTTAAATTCTAATAGGCAAGTCCAAAGATTTGTTAATTAAATTTTTCTCGAAAATTCGCAACACGAATTTGTTTTCCTATTAAAGTTTCAATTACATATACATATATCACGAATAATACATAAAGTAGGCCATCAAAGGTCAAATTAAATGTCACTAATTTTCAATAATAAGACTTAATATATTTCTCCTCTTCGCAAAACAAAAAGTTTATACTGAAACTGAAATTAGCATTTACCAAATGATTAAATGACAGTGAATTATAGTTTATTGAAATAAACTCAATAAAAATAATATGAGGTCTTCAAAACGAATTTAAACGTAACGGCTACTTGAGCGCCACCTATAGGAAATTAAATGAACATTGCATTTGACACTGTAAACTTATCGATGATGCAGCAATCGATAATTAGTTAACATGCAATTTTTAAGTTAACAGAAAGTAAGAGTGAGACCATCAAATATTAAAAATACACTTTTTGGTATAAGATTTTTGCATGTACCAGGTGGGCTACCTCCAAACGTATACAAGAATATTAGTTTGTCATTTTCGATCCCGCAAACGAAAGTATGTAGGTGATAGAAGGATTCTTTAGAAGTCTAACAATATATTGCCGGCACTAATTTAAGAAAAACTTTGAAGTAACAACCTATTCGAGTTTACGCGTCTTTTTACTTCAAAATATACTAAAATGTTGAATGCAATTTATACATTTAACATAATATTTATTTTTAAATATGCATTATTGCATATTTAGCCTATTTTTTGGTATATGAAAATAGACAGAAGTAAAGGAGTTACCGTCTTTTTATTAATTCTGGAATTGTAGCAATGAATATTTCAAAAGAGACTTCTTTTATTTGAAAATGTATTTATTCGCAGTAGCTTTCAGAAATCGAAATAAGTATCAACTGTTACGATTGCCAATTCGCCAATGTTAATGGAGTTATCGTTATGTTAAACAACATTTTGGCTCAGTGTTAAGCTCTTCTTCTTATTTTTGTAAGAAAAAGTGTAAATAACAAGCGCAAAGTGGCTAGCACAAACGAAAATTAAATCTGAAACAATAACAACAGAATGTTAGACATTGAATAATGGAAAACATTGTTCACAATTTTGCCAAAATCAGCTTTCAGCCCAAGGAGGTTGTGTTGACAGAAAATCGGTAAGCGAAAGAAAAGTCAAAGCACACACTGCAAGTTGCAATTTGTTTTTATTTAATTTATTTTATGCAGTTCTGCACCCAATAACTTTACTTGGAATTTTAAGCCAATGCCTGGCCACACTGTCTCCTCGCCGCCCGATGCCATGTTGGAGTCGGAAAGCGGCGACACAGATCAATCGGATGAGATCGATTCACAGCTAAGTCGAGGCGAGGACAACGATGAAAGCGACAGCAGCAGCAGCTGTTGCAGCCAACGCGGTCAGCAACGTGGTGGGGTCTCGCGACGTCGGATGCCTGCTCGCATCGCCAAGGACAATTTCAATCGTGTATGCAGCGCCATCATGAAGCCAGCAAAAAAGAAGCGACGGGAAACGCTGCACACCAACGAACAGACTTTGAAGAGCATCGAGAAGATCTACACTAGCAAGCGAATGAAGAAGTTTACGCCCGCCAATTTAGAGACGATCTTCGAGGAGCCGAGTGATGAGAATGCCGCCGATGCCGAGGACGATAGTGAGGAATGTGGCGCCATAACCAGCCAAGTGCGTCTGGTGAAGTTCGGATCGAGAAAACTACGTCGCGCCATCTCGTTCAACGATGGTCTGCACAAGAACAAGAATCTGATCAAGAAGCGACGCTTGAAGGTGAAGAAGACGTTTGGCAAACGCTTTGCCCTCAAGAAGATCTCAATGACCGAGTTCCATGATCGTCTCAACAAAAGTCTCGACAGCGCCATGTTTGAGGAGGAGGAGCAGGAGGATGTCGATGTGGATGGGGCAAGCGGCAGCAAGACTGCCACTGCTGCCTCTGGATCAGCTGCTGCCATCACATTCATGGACGACATGCAACTGCCGCCGCTTTCCACGCCATCAGCGGTCTTCGAGTAGCCACAAGAATAGTTAAGCTGACCAACCAACCACATTGATGTCCCACGTTTTCTTGGGAATGTTGGTCAAATGTACTGATACCAATGTAATGTAATGTTTTATATAAGATTTATTTATAATACCCAATAACCCAATACATATTGAGATATAGGAAGTGCTGTGGAGCATGAAAATAATTTAATCATTTTGCGTAGCGACCCAATTAATCGTAGTATATCATTTATCATTAAATTAAGCAAGAATACAATTCTGAGAAACGATTCCTATGCAAAGAAAAATTGGGGTAGAATTGTATGAAACCATAGTTGTAATAAATTATCATCTTACCAAATAGGGAAATGCGTGAAAATGCTCTACTCATTGTTTTCACTGCCGCAAAAGTAAAGCAAACAAATAAATAAATAAATAGAAAACACAACCATATTTTAATACAATCGCTTTACTAATACCAATCAATTGGTAAATAGTACGATCGTGGTGCTAAATTGGATAACGGCAAATGCATTAACAAGTGCAATAATATACAAAAAAAAAGATAATGTATGTGCTTATTATTATTATTAAATATATATGAGTACGTACAACATGCAAGAGTGGTAATCATAATTCCCGATTATGCATTAAATATCGACGCACAGCACGAAACACAGTTGGAAAACAAATCAAGAAAGCAACATTTTGTTTGCACTTCATAATGCACAACAACGACGAATTAACTCCCTGACATATCAACATATAACCAAGCGTACAACTTATTTTATACGCCACTGTTAAGACTAACGCAGCGACCCTGTTGCTTAGAACCACCCTGTCAGTTAGAACGGTAACGATTAACAGCAAAAGAACATCTGTATTAAAGGTTCAACACTTACCTTAGCTTGTGCTGCAACCGTACAAATAAATTGTCAAGTCAGCCGGGTAAGAGTATTTTAAATCCATTGAACAAAAAGCAAAAAAAAAACACAAATAAACACTAGCCGCAGAAACATTTGCATAATCGACACCACTAGCTACTGTTACTGTTACTGTTATTGTTGTTGCTGCTATTTGCTGGCGTTGGCGCTGATTGTATTTTGTTATTGTTATTGTAGCCTCATTACATTCGAACATATCACCGATCGCGAGACGATTTGATTTATTTGCTTCGCTAGGCAGACAAAGTAAGCCGCAATTTCCTAAATAGGCGAAAACAATGCCAAGAAATACTTTCAACACCAAATTAATGTTATTTTTAACGAATTAATTTAATTAGAAATACATGCAACAAGTTATCGAAATGCACATTTGATTTCCTGCTAAGAATACTCCAAATGGCGACATGCAATCAAAATTGTCTTGCGACTCGAACTCCGTCTCGCTTCCTCATGTCAAAAATGCCCTGGCAATAACCTTCAAACTACACGTGGAGCTGCCATCTTGTTTGCCGCCGCACTATGGGCAGCTCTGGCAACTTAAGCCCTATTACTTGTCGTGCTTGAGGACTGCTTATAAATTCGCCCACTGTTGTTGTCAACTCATATTATACATGTAATCGCTATTTGCGGTATTAATTTAGATGTGAGTATGAAAAAAATGCAAAAGACAAATGTATCGTGTAATATTTTTGTTGTTTCGCCGACAATAAAAGCAACAACAACATTGTAGCTTTTTCTCAATGAAAGCATTTTGCCGCATGCTGCGCATTGCCCACAACACACACTCTCGCACACATACATCTACACGTGATGTAATAGCACCAAAGCAAGTAGGGGATAAGTAACTAGAGTTACAGCTTCGCTTGCTTTTCATATTTAAATGGTAAAAACAACAACAAGAGCGCGGCGTCAACCGCAGCGTTAACGGCGATAGCGACGCTTGTTAAGATTTATACACTAACACAACGAACACAAACACGCACACGTTGTCATAGAGAAATTCGACCCGACCGGTGTGCGGCGTCTAAGGGCACGGCACATTTTCGACTGAATGCCAAATGCAGCGAAAAATGCGACAAAGGTTGTCAAAGCGCCGGGGTAACAATATTGCGGGTGCAAAGGCGAAACAGAGCTTGAAAAGCGAATTTAAAAAAAGATGGCGACACCACTTTACACACACATATGTATGCAAACGTCATCTAAGGGCATGAGAAATGCAGAAGTTGATGTAGGTGTGCGGGTGGCAGGCGAAAACTTACATTCGCAGCGAATGCAAATTGAAAGAGGCGAATTCGATAACGATGGCGACGAACGCAAATCAAATGCAATTGCGCGCTGACTGCGAAAGTATGCGCAGTCGTCGTTGACGTCGGCGCTGACTGCGCAGTCAAATTAATGCAGCAAAATAGACGAAATAATTAAAGCGGTTGCAAAGAAATGGTAGCAAGAGAGTTTATAAAAATGCTTGCAACATGCGCGCGAGGCCACAGTTGGAAGCGAGACGCTGACCGAAAACCTCACAAGTCCCAACTCCGCATGAAAGTTGCAAGCAAAAAACACAGAAAAAAAACAAAAGGCAAAATATTACGCGCAAGATAAAGTGCTAGTGTTGAGGGGGTGTGAGGGGTGCGCGCAAGTGGCGAGTGGAGTACGTAACGGCTTTTCAAAACAAAACGGGAAACTCGAAATTAAAAGTGGCCAAGTGAACCAACAAAATATCCAATAAAACGGGGAAGCAAACATCGTGAAAGAGAGAGAGAGAGCAAGGTGCAGAGTGCAGGTCAATTAAATTGGAATTAAATATTAAATGCGTGCACCAGCCGCTGCCAGAAACAACAATAAAAGGCAACGCAAATGCAAATGTGTTTACAATCAGCAATTGTTGCAATTATTGCCAAACTAACAGCGCTGCTGCTGCTGCAAGTCGGCGGCGCAGCAGCGGCGCTGGACTGGCAACAGGTTAAGCCAATGTATCTAGTGTCCATGTATCCGGGCCCGTTTGGCATGGCCTTGTCACAGACACCAACCACATCACTGTCCGCCGAACTGGACGCGGAAATGAGCGCCACCAATGACGACAGTCGCATTAGCAGCAGCAGCAGCGGCATCGACAGTGCAGCCGATAACAGCGGCGATAGCGATAATTTGCCATCGGCCGATGAACGCGAACCACTTGTGTTGAACCTAGAGACAACACCGCTGCTCGACAGCATGCTGCCTGAGGGCGCCATGGCTATGGATCGCATCTTTGGCGGCGATGTCGGCAATCCACACTGCTTCCCCTACCAGGTGGGCATGCTGCTGCAGCGTCCCAAGGGTCTCTATTGGTGCGGTGGCTCCCTCATCTCCGATCAGCATGTGCTCACTGCGGCACATTGCGTGGACATGTAAGTTTCCATCATCTTGTTGAAGGGGTGTTTTTTCCATCTTACTTTGTCGGGAATACTTGAAGACCTAAATAGTCGCAGTTAATTCCAAAATTTTAATAGTAATATTTATTTTATACTATGTCTGAGTAAAAAAGATAATTAAATGGCATAATATAATAATAATAATTAAATTATAATTTTATTGAAAAGAAACGTTAAGATTATCTGATGCTAATGAATTCATTTTAATGTTGTTAAATTTTTTAATATTTGAGCCTTGACTTACTGATTGGGTTCCTGTAGGGATCAGACTAGGATTTTATAAGTTATCGTGATCTGTTAATATTAATTATTATTTTTGTCAATAATTTTCCCAATTGTTCTTCAAAATTTTGAATCAAAAGGTGCCACAAAAAACGCTACCACTCGAATTTATATTTCAGTTGAAACGCCGGCATTGCTCTATTGATACATAAAGAGTCTTCAATTTATGATTATATATTATTATATAATGCAGATAATAGTAATTACTATATGTATTAAATATAATTAACATACAATAAAAGAAAATGAAGGCAAACAATTTACTTTCTAATACAAATTTTGATTAGGCAAGGATTGTTCATTAATATTTAATATAGTTAAAATATTTGAAGTAAAATAAAATATAGCTAGACATTTTGGCTGACTGATCATTCCTTATTCCTTGTATATTTAACATAAGACTTTAAAACTCTCCCCACTTGGTTTATTTTCTTCTGATGGCAGGGCTAAGCGCGCCTTGGTTTTTCTGGGCGCCAACGAGATCAAGAACGCCAAGGAGTCGGGTCAGGTGCGTCTAATGGTGCCCAGCAGCAACTTTCACATCTATCCCACATGGAATCCCAAGCGACTGAAGGATGACATTGCACTCATACGTCTGCCACACGCGGTCAGCTTCAATGGTGAGTGTTAAAGTGTCTCACAATGTGGCTACAACTAATGAAATTTCCCCGTTGCAGAACGCATTCATCCCATACAGTTGCCGAAGCGTCACTACGAGTATCGCAGCTTTAAGAATAAGCTGGGCATTGCGTCCGGTTGGGGTCGCTATGCCACTGGGGTGCATGCGATCAGCAATGTGCTGCGCTACGTGCAACTGCAGATCATCGACGATCGCACCTGCAAGCGCAACTTCCCATTATCGTTTCGCGGCACAAATATCTGCACCAGCGGACGCAATGCACGCTCCACATGCAATGGGGATTCGGGTGGTCCGCTCGTCTTGCAGCGTAAGCACTCCAAGAAACGTGTGCTGGTGGGCATCACGTCGTTTGGCAGCATCTATGGCTGCGATCGTGGCTATCCGGCTGCATTCACCAAGGTGGCATCGTATCTGGACTGGATTAGCGATGAGACGGGCGTGCATTCGCATCAGGACACCACGGAGGCCATTTTCTTCGATCAGTATGTGAAGAACTATGCCAAGGAGCGACACAATCGCAAAACCCAGCAGTTTGATCATTCAGAATTTCACGATAGTGACGATGATCTACCCGATGAACTGGACGTGCATCGTCCGCTGCCGCAATCGGATGAGAGCAACGAGGATGATGTGTCCTTTGCCATCGCAAGCTCACGACGTCCCCATACAAAATCCAAATCAAAATCGAAAACCAAATCGGAATCCGATTATTATTTCTTGTAGCTTCAATAAACATTTATTTTGTAAGTTAAAAGCAAACGATCATTTTGGCATTTAGAATCCACTGTTGGTCACGCCGCTGATCTCCTCGATCCAGTCCAAGTAGGAGGTGACACGGGTGAAGACACCGGGCCAGCCAACCTCACAGCCGAGAGCAATGCCAAAGGATGTGGCACCAATCAGCTCACCAGTCTCGGCCGACACCAAGGGACCGCCAGAGTCGCCGTTGCAGGTGGAAGTGCCTCCGGTGGTCTTGATGCAGATGTTGGTCTCATAGACGACACCGCCAAACCAGGGCGAGCAGCCGGAGTTGTTCATGATGGGCACACTGATGTATTGCAGGATATCGGTGGCACTGGTGGCAGCTGCAAATGGGAAGTTGTAGCAAATCCAAATGAAAAACTATTACGTGGCTTACACTGATCACTTACAGTCACTGATCTTGCCCCAACCGGAGGCAATACCCTGTTGGCCGGCATAGGTGTTGTAGGCGTTGGACTTGGCGGGTAGCTTGATGGGCTGAATGTGCTCATTGAACTCAATGGGCACGGGCAGCTTGATCAGCGAGATATCGTTGCGGAGCAGCGAAGCATCCCAAGCGTCGTGAACAAACACATTCTTTGTCTCCACAAAGATGATCTGTTGTCCGTCCTCGCTGCCATCGGTACGATCCCAGGCACCCAAATAGACATCCACACCGGTGGTCAGACTGTCCGTGCAATGGGCAGCGGTGAGCACATAACGATCACTGATCAAGGAGCCACCGCACCAAGCAGCGCCTCCAGCAACGTAGAGCAACAGACCCGCCTGGTAGGGGAACTGATTGCGTCCGGCGGTCTCGCCGCGGGTGATGCGTCCCGACGGGGCACCAGCACGATGGGAGATGGGCACATCGACCTCAATGTCCATCGACTTGACCGACTGCCAGTCGACGGAGGCTTGGGCGCCAATAACGGCGGCCAGCAGGAGCACGGTTGCACAGGCGAATTTCATGTTGACTTTCAACTGATTCAACTTGTCCAACTTGGACACACTTTTATAGGCAAGTCACCTACAAAATCGAGGGTGTCATATATCTTGGACTATCGCTAAAGCGCTTTGCCGCTTATCAGGGTTATCATGGCTAGAAACCACAATTGATTTACAATTTGGTGATAGTCCTGCCACAGCTCAGACTACTAAGTAGTATAATCTTTGACCAATGATAGTGACAAGTACAATTTAGATCTAGGCGCGTGCTTGGCATTTCCATTATGATTCAGGGATAATCCATATCGTAAAGCGAACACAGCTATACCTAAATGGTAAATTTCCAATGTAAATAGATTAAATCAATATTGTTCAGCCGAAAGCTCTAATTAGTTTGGCGACATCTTTAAACATTTCAACAGTAACAACAACAAAAGTAAAGAAAAAATAAATATTGTGCTAAATAAATGAGTATTTCACAATTCATCGTAAGATCATTTTGTTTTTTTCACAGATTTTCCATTTCAGCTGTTGTTTTTCATTCATTAGATTTCACTAAATTAAAGCTAAACATCAACTTAATCTTCGAGATTAACGCGATCAAAGGTTAGATAAGAACTGCAAATATTGTTGAGTTTATTTCTGATTCGTCTTGAAATAGAATTTGCTCTTATCGCAGTACATTTCGATTGATTAAATTCGTTCCAGTGATGACTATGTCTACAGTAATGATCATTATGTGCACTCACTTCCTCACACCCAATTCCAATTTCAAATTGACTTTTAATTAAACACTTTTTGTTTTTGCCCCTCCTCCCGCAAACAGCAACTGTTAAACTGGTTGAGAAAAAACGCTATTATGCATATTTATGCTCTTGGGTATTAAATAATAATACTTCATAAACTACAAGCAGAAAACCAAGAATTAAAACGGAAATGGTTTTAATACGAAAAGTATTTGTTTGTTCAATTGAAGGTTACATCAATCTAAGTGCACAGAAACAAAAGCCGTTAATCAAACAGCAATCAAAACGAACTTGAAATGCTCTACGATTGGCCAGATTTTTCAACTGATAATTGTTAAGAGTGTTGAACAAGATTTCGGATTCGGAACTGATTAAAATTGAGTGACTCGAATGATTTCTATTGCAATTTATTGTGTAGGTCAAGTTTAATCATCATTTTATTATCTTTTGTGAAAAGTTGCTTCTCAAATCAACAGTTTAAATTTTAAAAATTTAAAATAAAATATTTTTTATTTTATTTCAGTTTATTAAATGCAATAATAATGTCATTTATGATGGAAGGTTTTTCATATCTACATATTTACTTATTTATTTATTCTTAAATGAAAAGTATATACAAAATTAAAAGAAACTATTATTTAATCAAAAAGAAAGAAAGTCCAATGAGATTTCATAAAAACATTTTTTCTGTAATAGTAAATATTGAGAAACTAAAGATTGAGATAAGAAAAAGATTGGAACCGTTTTCATTGAAGTGTGCTTTAATTTATTATATCAATGCTTTCTTAGATTTATATAATTATTGTAATTTGGAACTAAATGGTGACTTATATAATTTGTGTTACTTTAAATTAATTTTTACATTTCTTAACAATTTCTGAAGTTTACGCATTCCTTAAGCATTTCACATATTTATAAATACATTTTATGAATAAAGATAAATATCTCAAGAGCATAATAAGCCTTATGAATCATTTTTCAATTGATGTGCATTTGTACATCTGCGCATTGAATCATGTTTTTATTAATTTATATACATACTAAGTATCAGTACGCATTGTGTTATTATATTTATTGACAAAATACGATTAACTTGTTAATACTTAAGACGTATAAACCATTTAAATAAACGAGTGTTAACTCGTATAATCGTGTGCTTTTTGAGTTAAGATATAATAAAGCTCTGTTCCTGGGCAACAATAAGCTGTGACATGTTTGCCCATCAATTAGCTGTAGCTTTGCGCGATCTGGTGAAATAAACGTACGCACATACGTATACGTAATATGTTATGCACTTTCTAAAATCAGATCTGGACAAATATATCAAATGACACCTGCCAACTGGTGGCAGGGAAACATGCGAAATAAAGGCAAATCAAAAATAATTAGCCATACGATGCTATTTAGATCTGAATAGATCACACACACAACTTCAACTTGTTCTCCATCAAATTCAAGTGCGGGGTGCTATGAACTCAGTCGAGAGACCGACATCGAATGCCATTGTCCTTGAGTTAGCTGCAAACGGCGCTAATTAAAACATTAAATGCGTAGCAAACAAGCGAATTGTAACTAAATTAAAATATAATTCAACACAAAAAACAAAAACAAAACCAAAAACAAAAGCAAACAGTAATTCAACAATTGAAACTCAAACTTAAGCTAAAGTTAAAGCTGAAACTAGCCAGACTAAACTGGATTTTAGACGCGTTTAACTGTTTTAACAACAACTTTCGCACTTGTAACAAGTGCAGAATGCGGCAGTTGAGCTCGCTTGAGTATGAGATATCCTAAACGAATAACAGGGAAGGAAGAGGAAGCTTTACTGAAAAGATCACTTCTATATATATTTATAGATCGTGTTGGGAATGTACTTATTTGTTTAAATGAAAATGTTTAAGAGTAAAAGATTCCATTCCAAGCACTAGATATTTAACATTGTAAAATAAACATACATATTTTAATAAGCATTTTTTATATAAGTTAAAAACTGAAATCATAAATAAGTTAGATCCAGACAAATAGTATTTTATACCCACTTAGCTCAGTTCTCAGTGTATTTCATCTTTCAAATTCGAACGTTTTTTATTATCCAATCCCAATGAAACTTTCCGAAATGTGCTAAAGTGCTAAATGACAGGCAAGTATACGCCAATGGATCGTTTTATTTTTAAGTTTGGCAATCCTGCCTCCTTTTGTCGTTAGCTTGGTCTTCAAGACAAGCCCCTTAAAAGGTAAAATGGAGGCAGCTGTGCAGTCGTTTCATAATATATGCATTTTATAGGCGGACACACACAGTCGCGCCTCTTGCCTGTTACCCTTACATACCCGTTCCTGAGGCCATACACACATAAGTTACAGGGTATAATGAGAACATGTTTTTGAATAAAGCTTAAGCAGTCGCTTATTAATTCGCACAAATAACAGATATCACATTCCAGATACCACTAATTATGCAACCGTACCGAACCGTCGGAGACCTGTAAGAATCTCTCAATCTGTATCTCAAAAACACACATTTCAAAACCGGGGGCAAATGCAACCCAACAACAACAAAAATTCATAAATTTCATACAAAAACAAAAAAAAAAAGAAAGGTATTCTGAGGGGATTTTATTGAGGCTGGGTTCAGGGCGTGAGTGCGTGTGACTCAGGACGAACAACTAAGGAGGGGAAAATCGGGGGAGGTTTATTCCCCGGTATTTGCTGTTATAATTGCATTGCTCGTATCAGCAAAATATGAATGGTCATTCTGACGTTTTAGAGTCGCAAAGTTTTTTTTTTTTTTGCCGTCTTTTATGCTAATTTTTTTTGGCCATTTGGCGCAGTTCATTGTTGCGGCATGATTCACGTGCACACCGGCCTCTTCCGATCTGGGAGCGTCGTCGTTTGGTCAGCCTCGCAAAAAAAAAACCTAAAAATAATCTAAAGAAGATGCCAACAGCCAGCGACACTTGCGGGTGATGCGACTGCTCTGGCCGCAATGACCATTAGGATCGATGCGATCGAAAATGAATCGCAATGGATTCGGTGCGACAAAACCGGTTTGCCAGCTGTGCGAGAAAAGCTGAACAGCTGAGCCAGCTGTGTGCGTTTTGAACTTTCGCTGCCGGCTGTGGCAGCAGCAGCAGCAGCGGCATCGCCACCGACACCGACATCGACATCGGTAAATTTCTTGTTCTTAACGAAGCTCGATCGCTTGTCAACCTGACTGAGTGGCTTACTGGCTCAGCTGAGCTGAGCTGAGCTCGACTTCACTTGACTCGGGGTTGATATAAAAACGGCATCCGGCGCGCGTGCTCAGTTCAGTTGAAGAACATAAACGGAAACGCGCGCGTGCGCCGTCAGCAGCTCTCGTGTTTGGCATATTTTTGTGTGAATCAAATAGTGTTCGGCCAAGTGAATTTCTTTTGCAAAAAGCTTCAACAAGCTGCACAACTCGACAAGTGACATAGATACGGCAAGGTCGATATCAAAAAGGAAAAAAAAACAACTACTGTGTCTACTGTGACTACAACTGCTACTACTACTACTACTAGAAACATGGAAGGTCAGGCCAAGCAAGCATACTTCGTCAATGAAGCATATAATCACGAAGAGCAGCCACATGGAGCGGGCGGAGGTGGTGCAGATACTGTTGCTACTGTTGCTACTGACAATTTGCCGCGTCGTCGCAGCGGTGGCAACACCAAGGAACTGCAACTGCATCTATCCAATAAAAAGGCACTTGATCAGCCAGATGCACACACAGCGCCAACCATCGATTTCGATGACATTCTGCCAATGATTGGGGAATTTGGACGTGCACAAAAGATACTTTTTCTGCTCATGATACCGTTCTCGTTCTTTGTGGCCTTTGTGTACTTTTCGCAAATCTTTCTCACGCTCATACCCGAACAGCATTGGTGTCATGTCCCCGAACTGGATGCCCTAGATGTGGAAGCCAGGTGAGTTACACAAACGAATTCTAACTAAACGAAATCTGAATGAATTCGTGATTCAACAAAGTCCTAACCCAGCGGGTTTTCCCGTCAAGGTGAAAATTTGGTAAAAAAAAAAAAAAAAAAAACAGCGACAAAAATCTACGACAACTCCGCGATTCGCAAATTCACGTAACCGACTTGCGAATGTGACTTTGTCTGTCTGTCTCTATGTGTATATGTGTGTGGGGGGCTTATCCAACGTAATGGCTTTATAAAAGTTGATATACGACGCGTTAATTACTACAGTAGTTAATATACCTGACTATAACATTCAAGCACAACACTTTCGGTTAGTTCGGAATGTCGTTTGCATCCCATTAGAAGCGAATGAGCATAATTTGATGTGCATTTTATGCTGATTTTGTTTGCTTTTGTTTCTTTTTTTTTGTTTTTATAGTTATGATAATCTTTATGATGCTTTATGAATGGGCAGTAGCATTTTGACTCGCTAATCAATTTTAATTTACTATGGAAACCGTTAAGTGTTGAGGAAACATCATATTCTTTCTGAATAAAATTGTTATTATTATTATTATTACGATGATGATGGGAATTATAATGTCTATCACTAGTATCGACCTTGAATTTAGTTAAAGAACTTAGGAACGAACGAAGCCAAGAACTTGGTTAAAGTACAAAATCCATGGCGAAGGTTGCTATTCTATTATTATCTTTTCTAAAATTAGAATGTCTTCAGAATACAAAAAAAAAATACAAAAACAATTGAAAGCAAATCAAGCGTTGATAATTTTAGCTCGTTTTGAAGCTTTTATTTTTGCATTTGCCCAAAATGCTAAGTCTGATTTGTTATTGAGGAAGACTTTTACGTAGTTGAAACATGGAATTTTTTTTTGTTTTGCTTACGAACTTTGAATTCAAAGAAATGAAAGAGATGTGATATTCAGTTTTAATCAATAAGTTTATTTTCGATTTAATGATATTATAAAACTCGTATTGTACAGTTAACTAATCCGACTTTAGCTGATTATTAAGTTGAAACTGTTTTAAAATGTTGCATACAATTTTTGCCAAATACGTTAATTTAAGCATTGTTTTTTCAAGCCAGAATCAATTAGATACAGATAAATATAATAGATATGATGTGATATTGAAAATCATTTTTGCAGTGATTGTTAGCAATTAAAAATTATTCGATAGTTAGCCTTTAAATGCTGTAAAAGTTGTTCTAATTAAAAGCGTTCACATTACTTCCAAATATCTCAATGTAACTGCCCCCCACCCCTTTCACTGTAATTGTCAACTTTTCAGCCGGAAATCGCACACGGTGCGTATACTTGTTGAAGCCAAGCGATTCGCATGACTTTCACAAAGGCAAACAAACAGTGATCGATTATTTCAACTTGCACTATTTTATGTTCGATTGACTTTGGTCGACAATTATTGAATTTATTGCCTTGAAATCGACCGGTTTTTGGGTTGCGTGCCCTAACTGGGCAGTTACCACAGTTTAAAACTTAAACAGAAACTGCAAAAAAAAACACTTTGAGTGATTTGAAATGCGATTTCTATGTATTCTATGCAAAGGCTGCCAATTCTTAGCCAAATTACACATAGCAAACGTGTTTGGTTTGAATTGAAACTAAATTAAAATGAAAACGAAAACGAATGAACGAAACAAAATTCGAGTGTTCTGACCAAAGTCATTAACTCGTCTAAGTGCTCAGAATGGCTTAGAATGCCGACTAACCTTGCGCCATGATTGGTTTTATTCATGTTTTTGCATTTTTTTTTTCATTTTTGGTTTTTGTTAGTCAGACTTGGTCGGCTTAATAAGGCAAAGAACCTTACGAATCTTTTTCGAGAGAGAGAGAGGAGTGAGGAGTGAGGAGCTGTGTGGTTGGGTACTCAATGCGAAGGCAAATTCAAATACAGTGGCAGTGGCAGTGGCAGTTAGATAAGCAGCCAGTCGTCCAACGCCGACTCCAAGTGGGCAACAGCAAGGGGCGTCTAATTAGCAGCGCATGTTGCGACAGCAGCCACAACAACAGCAACGCACAAGTGAAATAATCGTGGTAGCCACAGTAAATACCTACTAAATAACGGACTGACTGACTGACTGACTAACTAACTAACTGGCTGACTAACTAATGTTGTGTGGCGACGCCAAACACGACTCAAAACTTACCGCATCCAAAAACTTAGAGAGAGCCAAAGAGAAATTGCAAGCTGCAATTCAAATGCTCTTCTATTTATTACATGAGCAACGAAAGAAAGTCTTATACTGTATAAGAGTTACACTTGATTCATTGGCAGTAAAAGTAAATTTAGCTAGCATTTAGATCAATTAAAAATTATTTTGTGAAAGGTGCACACTTAAATATGAAAACATTTTGTGGGAAAATCTCTAAAAGATTGAATAACTTGCTAAATACATACATATATAAGTTCGCAAAGAAATGTTTATTATTCCTGCAGGCCAATCTAAATTTAAATCAATCATGATATTCTAACTGGCAAGACTAATTACACAAATAATCAAACTAGCAGCAATCTTTATTGTTGATCAGTTAGACGAGTACACAAATTCCTAGTATTTAGACAATTTCTTTAATTAACTTTTAGCACTACAAATAAATTAGTTTGAGGTACAACACGTGTGTATATTATTTACAGAAGATTATCAGGTGTCAATCGAACTAATCATTGCTAATGTCAAAAGTGTCAAGCAGCTCGATAGGCTTGACACAGATAAGTAGACGCAACTGAAAATTGATGAAATATATTATGAAATTAAAGAGTTAACTCGATGGTATAATAATCATTAGTATGATCAGCTTCAGTTGAAGAAAATAAATTAAGAATAATATCTTCAATCAAGCTTAAAACCTGAATATTTTTTGAAAAAATATTGGGAATTTTTAAAATCTAAAAATTTATTTTAAATCAAGAATGTAAAACTGACAGAATTTAATTCAGAATATAAATTTTAAACTTACAAGTAATATATGAACTTAAAAGAATTATCTTTAATTATAGAAACTAAGTGCAAAAATACTTCTTTATTGAAACACGTTTTTTTTATTAAATAATTCATATGAATGTTATTTAAAGACCTTTTTAGCTATCAAACTTTAACGACTTTACCTTTACTTTAGGGTAAATCCATTGATCAGAGCTTATTGTAGTGTTTAATGTTAAATCCGTCATAAAATTGGCAATTTAACCGAATGAAACTTGGCGCGTTTCCCGCATGACAGATCAATCGTTAGTCACTGACTGGGAGAGTGCGGAGTGTGCGGTGTGTGGTGTGCAGCCATCAATCTTGCATGGCTTTATATAATTTAGACACATGAATACGAGTTGCGAGTTGAGTCGAATGCGAGTGTGAATATTGTGCTTGCCACACGTAGACAATTGCAGACAGCGGATTTTGTCAAGATCATGAGATTATTATGCTGTCCCAGGTCTTTTTGGGGTTGTGGCTGTGACCCTCGATGTGTTAATGACTCTATAAGCACAAAAACAATAACAAAAATAATGAATAACATTGAAAACCACCAAACTAACAATTGTGGCACCTTTCTTAACTCCCACAGACTGGCACTCTCGATACCCATGGTGAAGGGAGAGTACAACAATTGCTACATGTACGATGTCAACTATACGGAAGTTCTCGCCCAGGGACGTATTATGGCTGATCCCAAATGGCCGCAAGTCAAATGCCGCAATGGTTGGTCATACAACTTCACCGAGATACCTTACTCCACGGTGGCCACGGAACAGAATTGGGTGTGCGATGATGCCGCATTGCCCACGTATGCCCAATCCATATTCTTTTTGGGTGCCATTGTCGGTGGCTTACTCTTTGGCTGGGTGGCGGATCGATTTGGCCGCATTCCAGCGCTGATCAGCTGCAATATGATGGGTCTGGTGGCGGGCGTGGCAACGGCATTTGTTAACAACTTTTGGCAATTTGCCATCATGCGTTTTTTTGTGGGATTCGCTTTTGACAATTGCTTCACCATGATGTACATATTGGGTAAGTGAAACTCGTTGCACTTCACCTTGAATGCATAATCAACTCCCTCTCTCTTTCTCTCTCTCTCTCTCTCTTGTTCTTAGTGCTGGAGTATGTGGGACCCAAGTATCGCACTTTTGTTGCCAACATGTCCATTGCCATCTTCTTTACGGGCGCCGCTTGCATCTTGCCATGGATTGCCTACTACTTGGCCGATTGGAAACTGCTCACGATTGTTACCTCGGCACCGCTTTTGTTGGCCGTCTTGACGCCCTTTGTTGTGCCCGAGTCGGCACGTTGGCTGGTCTCCCAGGGCAAGGTAGATAAAGCCATTGGCATACTGAAGAAGTTGGAGAAACGCAATGGACGCCAAGTACCGCTGCAGACGTATCAGCACTTTGGCGACAGCTGCAAACGGATGCGAGATCAGGAACAGGCACAGAATGCCAGCTATTCGGTGTTGGATCTATTCAAGTCGCCGCGCTTGCGTCGCACCACCTTGTTGCTCATTGTCATCTGGATGGCCATATCTCTCGTCTTCGATGGCCATGTGCGTAACGTGGGCTCCCTGGGTCTGGACATCTTCTTCACGTTTACCGTGGCCAGTTTTACTGAGCTACCAGCTGATACGTTGCTTACGGTTACCCTCGATCGCTTCGGTCGTCGTTGGCTTGCCTGCGGCTCGATGGTTGCCAGCGGCATCTTTAGTCTGCTGGCCACTGTGGTGCCCGTTGGCGTCTACTCAGCGGCCCTGGCCATCATGGGTCGCTTCTTTGTGAACATCAGCTACAACATTGGTCTGCAGTATGCCGCCGAGATATTGCCCACTGTGGTGCGGGCTCAGGGTGTGGCCTTCATACATATTATGGGCTATGTGGCCAGCATTATAGCGCCATTTGTGGTCTATTTGGCCAACATATCGCCGGCACTGCCATTGATTATTTTGGGACTCTTGGGCATTATTGGCGGACTGTTGGCCCTGCTGTTGCCGGAGACACTGCATCACGATCTGCCGCAGACGTTGAACGATGGCGAGGAGTTCGGACGTGGTCAGAGCATCTGGGATTTCCCCTGTCTAGCCAAGCAGTTAGACGAGGAGGACGACAAGTGCAACGCTGATGTCGAAGAAGTGCGTTCCCAGGCTTTTGTGCGTGGCACCCAAACGGGAGCCTCCCTCAATGCATCCACGCGCGGTGAACTGCGCTCGAGCATTTTGCGCAGATCGATTCAATCTCGCAACTCCACCAAATTGTAGACGACTTGTATGTTTTAGCTGCGTTAGTAATTATAGTTTTTTGCATTTCAGTTAGTTCGATTTGTAGTGATTAAGTGCTTTGTCCAACCTTGTGATATTAATTCTAAGTAATTTCGTTGCCATTTTGGCCTAATAAACAGAAATGTCTAACGATCAAATTTGGAGTTTAATTAATTAATTAATTGAATTACACTGATTTGTATTTGATTTGTATGAAATAAATTTAGTTTAATACATTACAGTTGATTAAGAACGTGACTAACTGACCAAACATAAATATTAAGTATACGCTCTATTTTTTTCTGAATAGTTACACTTATTTTGCACTTAAATAGCAACATATGCTTTGCATAAATATATTTATATTAATTTCATATCGCATATAATTGCATAAAATTCAGATGGCGCTAGCAAGTTTCGTCCGTTATTTGGCGAAGGCAAATAAATATATAATATATATTTGAAATCGCCATATAACGGACGAAACTTGCTAGCGCCATCTGTTGAACAACTCACGCCGATTGTTAGTTGATAAGCACTAGTAGGCCACACATACGCCAGATGGCGTCATGTTTTCGCTGAATAACTTTGGGTTCAATTTTTGTTGTTGAAATAACAAGGAACATATTTGCAAAATAAACTATTTGCCATGTGTACAATCAGATTGAATTTATATTTAAAAATCTATATACAAATTGTCTTTATAGAACGACTTAAAAGAATTCTACTGCTGCTACTTTCCACTCTACAAATGTATTTACAATAAGAGAAATACAAATTTCAAACATATAGTCATCATAAATCTTCTGACGTCAAATAAATGCTCTTTAATTTTCAACTCACACGCGTCAAAATCACAAAATTCTGAGTGAAGCTAAAGCACGACAAATAAAACTAATTAAAAATAAAAAATTATATGCCCCTACAATGTCACTTCAAAATTGACCCTAACTGATAAAACCTTAACGAAAATAGTCTTATAATGTGATGAGTGCTGAGCTGAGACGACAGTTTAAAACGCAATGACATCGCGAGTCGTTCTGTTGCTGATTCTTGGGCTATCTCTAGGACGGGGAGACAACTTGTCGAGCGGCACAAATATTAGTGAAGTGCTTCCAAGGCCCCAAGGCTCTGATCTTGAGAGTGCCTTATTGACTACTATTGCTGAGGATAGTCCTCTCCCTCTGGACCTTATAATTCGAACTATAGCAAATTACAACTATAAGAATATTGGCCCAGTTTTGGAATTAGGAAACGCCGTTCAGACTTCGGAACTGAAGAATGCCATCTACGAGGAATTATGGAAATATTGGAAAATATGGCATGGAAAATTAGGGTTTTATCATCCCAAAGATATTCTGGAATACTATGAAAACTTAAAGCAAAGCTTGGATATTACGCCAGATTATAAGAAGTTTGTTTATCAGAAATTTATTGAAGATTGCACTTCATATGTGTCTTTACGGCTTTACGCCAAAAAAAAGTACGATTTCGAAATGGAAACGATCACCGAAACGATCATCGAAACGATAGAATGTTTGCAACACAGTCCACAGAATTATACGACTGATGTATTCGAGGCGGTGTTCAACAAGGTGCTCGCTACAACATCTCCTCTGGTTTTGGCTGAACGTCTTGGGAAATTTGACAACTACGGTGCCACTTTGTCGCAATTGGCCTTGATTAACATTCAGCTGCTTAATCGCATCGAAATCAAGTCAAATTCGAGTGCGCAAGCAGCGGTGCTGGAAAATCTTCAACAGTTGGCGATCCATCCAGATTTTGTTGAGGAAGTGGAGTACTCCCTGCGTCTTAAATTATACGGATGTCTGCCGTCCGGTATTAGTTTGCTGTACACAGCGCAGAAGGTGTGTTTGCACAAGGCGAACAACAACAACGAATACCTTTATGAGTGTCAAGGTCCGACCAATATGTGCACCCGTGAACGAAACTACGAACGAGCATCCTTCGAAGTGCAGCGTAAGCAAATTGATGCTAAGAACAGGACACAGTTTGCTTTTCTGAGTACCCATTTTCTCAATCGCTGCTTAGCAATAACAACGGAGCAAACGAAATTCACAACGAACGTGTATGGTCGAAACAAAATCAACTGGTTTCATGTGATACCGGTGCAGGAGGGCGTGGCACTCCAAGATGCTGCCACATCCGAGTCCTTAGTCTGCGGCGGCGATTCAAAACAATGGAAAAGAGGAAACCATTTTGCACACACGCTCGAGGCAAAATACATAGCTGCCTATCGTGAAGAATGCAGTTGGATCGTAGAGGATTGCACTAATAAATATTAGAGAATAAATAAAAAATGTTAATGCATTCATTTTAGTTTAGCAAAAGTTCTAGCTCTTGTCGAGTGTCAATATAAAAACTGTCAGCATTGTGATTGCATGTTTGAAATTTACTATAACTCTATATTTTTTATGAGATTAATCTGTTTGATCTGAGAAGTCTTCCGATGCTGCCAGATAAATTTTAACGCCTCAGAGAAATATGACATTGAGTTTTTAAAAAAAAAAAATGAAATATGATTGTGAAAGCAAAGCATGGTTAATTCTATTTTTACGCAGAATGTTTATAATCAATTTAGGCTTCACCCATCAGCGTCACGTAAAAACTACGCTGATAACAGCAAACTTTGCCTTATAAAAATTTGCTTTATAATGTAAATTCTGAGGCCAAAACAGATTAACAGGCGTAAGAAAGCATAGTCGTATATGATCGACTTTAAGATACAATTAGGAATATTGATACAGTACTACATTCAAAATATAAAAATATAGAGTGCAAAATATAGCAGATTGACAGACAAAGGAACTTAGATCTTTAATAAAATCTAGACGGACACACAGACATGGCAGATCGTCTCGGCTATTGACGCTGATCAAGAATATATATAGTTTATATAGTCGGAGATGCCTTCTTCTGCCTGCTCCATATATTTTCTGTAGGCACAACGTTATAATACCCCTGCAGTTCTGGAGGTGTCGATTGCCCTGGGTAAGTGCTTACCTCGCCGATCACTACATGGGTACTTACTAAAGTGACCCTATAGTAATCGAACGTCGAACCACCTAGTCGACTCGAATTTGCGATTGGCCCTGGATAAGTGCTTACCTCGTCGATCACTACCTGGGTACTTACTAGATTAACCCTATAGTAATCGAACGTCGAACCACCTAGTTAATAAATATATGCGCATTAAAGCATAAGTACAAAATAACGGCAAGCATCGCTTTTGTTTTTTGTTATTTTGTGGAAAAAGTATACACAAGTTTAAAGAGAAAACTTCGATTATGCTTTACATCGCTGTTTGTTTACGCGTCTTTGTTTTATTTTGTGCTACTCTTTTACTCAAACGCAGCTGTGTTTCCTAGATGATGAAATTATTGCAAGCATTTGAGTTGAGAAGTGCAAAGCGGATCCGCGATCAATTATTAGGTGAGTTACTTAAAAAAATAATTTATGTATGCATTATATGTTTAATGTGTAAAATATTAAATAAACAGATAATAAAAGAATATCAAGCAGTTAGTATAATGCATAGTTCTACAGTGGAAAGCGACAATGTGCCTAAAGAAGAGGAAGTGGAAATTATGACAGAAAATCTACGTTATAGAAATTATGACAGGGAATGCGGCCTAAAAAGAAGACAATTTCTTTGGTGTTATGATCGGTGAGTATTTTAAAAGATAATTATTTAAAATCATTATCCACTTTAATCTTTTAAGACTTTTAATCCTTTATTTCCAGATTCAATAACTGAGGACCAGTTGAGAAAGGCCTTGCAGCTCAAAAAAAACGATATTTTAAAACTCAAGTTGCCTTAAAGTAATAAAAGTATCCGTCTTATTAAAATAAAGAAAAATTAAAATTAAATAAAAACTGTAATTGTAATTGTAAATTTTTTTTTAATTTATAATGGCCGACCCCTACATGGGGTCCGATGTAAGCACTTATTTTACTGACCCTTCAATGGGGTCCCATGTAAGCACTTATTTTACCGGCCGTTCCATGGGGTCCCATGTAAGCACTTATTTTACCGGCCGTTCCATGGGGTCTAATGTAAGCACTTATTTTACTGACCCTAATATGTTGCACTATTTCACTAGTTCGTGGTAATCGAGGCGGTGGCGATTGACCCTATTTGCGGACATTTCATACAAAAACGGAAATTAAGAAACGCATGGCTAGACGCCACTTTGTAAGTAGTGACTGGCTCCTGGTAAGCGCTTATTTCACCAGCAACCCTGCAGTTCTGGAGGTGTCGATTGCCCTGGGTAAGTGCTTACCTCGCCGATCACTACATGGGTACTTACTAAAGTGACCCTATAGTAATCGAACGTCGAACCACCTAGTCGACTCGAATTTGCGATTGGCCCTGGATAAGTGCTTACCTCGTCGATCACTACCTGGGTACTTACTAGATTAACCCTATAGTAATCGAACGTCGAACCACCTAGTTAATAAATATATGCGCATTAAAGCATAAGTACAAAATAACGGCAAGCATCGCTTTTGTTTTTGTTATTTTGTGGAAAAAGTATACACAAGTTTAAAGAGAAAACTTCGATTATGCTTTACATCGCTGTTTGTTTACGCGTCTTTGTTTTATTTTGTGCTACTCTTTTACTCAAACGCAGCTGTGTTTCCTAGATGATGAAATTATTGCAAGCATTTGAGTTGAGAAGTGCAAAGCGGATCCGCGATCAATTATTAGGTGAGTTACTTAAAAAATAATTTATGTATGCATTATATGTTTAATGTGTAAAATATTAAATAAACAGATAATAAAAGAATATCAAGCAGTTAGTATAATGCATAGTTCTACAGTGGAAAGCGACAATGTGCCTAAAGAAGAGGAAGTGGAAATTATGACAGAAAATCTACGTTATAGAAATTATGACAGGGGAATGCGGCCTAAAAAAGAAGACAATTTCTTTGGTGTTATGATCGGTGAGTATTTTAAAAGATAATTATTTAAAAATCATTATCCACTTTAATCTTTTAAGACTTTTTAATCCTTTATTTCCAGATTCAATAACTGAGGACCAGTTGAGAAAGGCCTTGCAGCTCCAAAAAAAACGATATTTTAAAACTCAAGTTGCCTTAAAGTAATAAAAGTATCCGTCTTATTAAAATAAAGAAAAATTAAAATTAAATAAAAACTGTAATTGTAATTGTAAATTTTTTTTTAATTTATAATGGCCGACCCCTACATGGGGTCCGATGTAAGCACTTATTTTACTGACCCTTCAATGGGGTCCCATGTAAGCACTTATTTTACCGGCCGTTCCATGGGGTCCCATGTAAGCACTTATTTTACCGGCCGTTCCATGGGGTCTAATGTAAGCACTTATTTTACTGACCCTAATATGTTGCACTATTTCACTAGTTCGTGGTAATCGAGGCGGTGGCGATTGACCCTATTTGCGGACATTTCATACAAAAACGGAAATTAAGAAACGCATGGCTAGACGCCACTTTGTAAGTAGTGACTGGCTCCTGGTAAGCGCTTATTTCACCAGCAACGAACTAGCGCTCAGAACTGCAGGGAACGAACTAGCGCTCAGAACTGCAGGGACGCTTCTACCCGACGGGTAGCAAGTATAACTACAGTTAACTGTGCTCCATAGTCGAGCACTTGATTGCAATAAGCAATTTTGACAAAATAATATATTAAATATACACTTGTTTGACGTGAAAAAATCTACTTCAACAAAATAACAACAACACAAAAATTGATAATTATTAGTCAAACCCAAACACATGCTTATCATTATCTTCTCACTTTGACAAATAAATACTCTTTAATTTTCAACGCACACCCGGCAAGAAGCACAAAATTCCAAGTGAAACTAAATCACAACAAATAAAACGAATTATGGAAATAATTAAATGCCATCTTGCCTCTACAATGTCACTTCAAAATTGACCCTAACTGATAAAACCTAAACGGAAATAGTCTTCTAATTTGATTAGTGCTGAGCTCAGGCGACAGTTTAAATCGCAATGGCATCGCGAGTCGTTCTGTTGCTGATTCTTGGACTATCTCTAGGACGAGGTGACAAGTTGTCAAGCGGGACAAACATCAGCAAAGTGCTTCCAAAGCTCAAAAACTCTGATCTGAAGAAGCTTGAGTGTGCCTTATTGTCTACTACTATTGAAGGCAGTCCTCTCAATCTGGACTCTATTACAAATGCTATATTAAATGATGATTTTGAGCAGAATATTGGCTTAATACTGGAATTAGGAAACGCTGTTCGAGTTCCGGAGCTGAAGCACGCCATCTACGAGATTCTGTGGAAGGAATGTAAGAGATATTATGCGCTCTATGAGCCCAGATATATTCTGGAATACTATGAGAAGCAGTCGAATAATCCGCCAGATTATAAGGAACTTGTTTATCAGAAATTCATCGCCGATAGCAGTTCATACGCCACTTCAGCACTCAACGTCGGCCGTGACTCAACCGATTGCTCGAAGGTCGCCGAAGAGCTACTATTTTTGTCGCAAATTTCACCGAATTATATGAATGATGTATTCGAGGCGGTGTTCAACAAGGAGCTTGCTAAGACATCCCCTCTGAGTTTGGCTGAACGTCTGAAGGAATTGGGCAAGTACAATGCCAGTTTGTCGCAATTAGCCACGATCAACATTCAGCTGCTTAATCGCACCGAGATCCAGTCAAATTCGAGTGCGCAAGCAGCGGTGCTAGAAAATCTTCAACATTTGGCGATCCATCCAGATTTTGTTGAGGAGGTGGAGTACTCCCTGCGTCTTAAATTATACGGATTTCTGCCGTCCGGTATTGGTTTGCTGTACACAGCGCAGAAGGTGTGTTTGCACAAGGCGAACAACAACAACGATTACCTTTATGAGTGTCAAGGTCCGACCAATATGTGCACCCGTGAACGAAACTACGAACGAGCATCCTTCGAAGTGCAGCGCAAGCAAATTGATGCTAAGAACAGGACACAGTTTGCTTTTCTGAGTACCCATTTTCTTAATCACTCGCTGGCAATAGAACAAACGGAAGTCACCAGGAACTTGTACGGTCGAGACCAAATCGACTTGTGGCACGTGAAACAGGTGCAGGAGGGCGTGGCACTCCACGATGCTGCCACATCCGACTCCTTGATCTGTGGCGGCAATTCAACACTGTGGAATAAAGAAAACCATTTTGCATACACGCTCGAGGCAAAAGACTTCGATGCCCATCGTGAGGAGTGCACTTGGATCGTAGAGGATTGCAGCAATAAACAATAATATTAATAAAAACAAAATATTAATATGTATATTCATTTCTGTTCAAGTAGAGTCAATACAAAAGCTATTTAAATCAGCATTGTGAATGAATGTGTCAAGTTTGTTATTACTTTATGTGATCACGAAATTAATCTGTTCTTTATTTAATTTGAGATGTCTTTCGATGATGGCAAATAAATGTTAAAGCACCAGAGAAATATAATTTTTTTGTTTTTATAATAAATGTAAAGCTGAATAATGAAAACAATGAAAGCAAAGCCTTGCTAATTCTATTTTTACTCAGAATGTTCATAATCAACTAGAGGGTCACCCAACCGGGTCATGTAAACAATGATAATAACTGATAATAACAAATTGTGATTCATAAAAATGTACTTTATAATGTGAATGCTGAGTGCAGAAAACAGATCAACACATAAAAGTAAGCACAGTCGTGAGATACCCGCTACTCAATTTTAATAAAAGCAAAAAAATACAAAGCGATATTACCGTTAAGAGATACTATATAAATATATGGGAAAAGCACTTAAATATACAAAATTAATATACTGAAAATCTAGTGAAATATACCAAACGCTTTATTTTATATATCTATAGACAACATATGCTCTCATTCATATTATAAGATAGAATGTACTTAAAATCTATACCTTAAGTTTTTAATACCTTGAGTTGCAATACCCATTTACCGCTAATATCCATATACTTCTATAAATAGCGGGTATTACAAATACGAAATGATTACCCTTGCATTCACATCTTTGTTTCAAAGCTATATTATTCACATTTCTTTCTTACTTATTAAACATTTTTATCTCATAATAACCATCGTCTTGTTGCAAAGAAAAAGTTGTTTCTGTTTCATGTACATATGTATGCTAATCTCACTCTTACTGGAATTTGACCTACGGCATGTATTTTATTGTGGCGCAAATAAATGGAAAAATATATAAACAATTCACTAATTTAATTTCTGACAGTGGTGACGTACATATTTCACCGGTATATAGTTGGTTGCAGCAGCTGATGTTCATTTTGCAATATGGTATTTTCTTATATTGTTTAATTATATTTATCAACCTTATAAAATGTGACTGTGCTACATAGTCGAGCATTTGATTGTAGTTAACCTTTTATGCACAGTACAAAACTTTTGTTTGTTCAACAGAAAACAGTAAACGAATTGTTTTCCTTCGATATGTAGAATAAATGGTATATAGTATAAATACACAAATATATAAGTATACAACTATCTATAAGAAAATTTATCCGATCGGAATCGCATTTCGAAAGATCATTAGGATTATTAAGTTTGTTCCACTTTCTAGATTCAAATTCATCTGCATCTATTGTATTAACAATATGTCAGATGTTCATATCTATAGAATCTAATCTTTGCTGATATATATATATGTTATATTTCTGCTATACTTTATACTTTTCTTAGAAATTTTAATAAATCCTATTCAGCTCTAATTACTGTGATGTTTGCTAACACGTCATTATATCAGTCAACCTAAGTCTTAATTAAACATATATTGAAGATAAGGGATTATCTCATTGCAACTATAATTAACGGAGTTTGACTTGTCTTTAATTTTTTCGCTCTGTGTAGATAATAATTGTACAATAGACTTATGTTATGCATAGGATTTGCATATAAGATTTGCACGCTGTACCCATTGAAATTCTCAAAGAGTATTATAAACAGGGGAATGTGGAAAGTCACAAAAACTATTTAAAAAACTCTTTGAAATAAAGTTGGTAAGAACTAGGGACATATTTCTTAAAATATTTTGCTCTCTACTCAGATATAGCATAGGGTATCAAAAGTTCTCAACTAGATGCAAACATATTCATATATAATTTCGAATCATGAGATTAGTTTATTAAGCAAAGAATCCGTACGAGCTTAAGTTTATAACATAACATCATCATATGAAACAACACCTGCTGGACCCAAGAATGCTAAGAACAAATCAGATAAAGACTATATAAGGCGAAACGATCGCTAAGCAAAATCAACAGTAAAGGTAAAAATGTCAACGGAAGTCGTTCTTCTGCTGCTTCTTGGACTGCTTCTTAGAGGCGGAGAAAGTTTGCCGGGCGGAGCAGATAACAGGAAATTCATCGCAAAGTTAAATGACTCCAATGTGGCGGATCCTCTAATTGATGAATGTACCTTAATGCCAACAGGTGGCAATCAACTCAACCTGAAGTCAGTTATACATGCCGTTGTTAACGATGATTGGGAACGGATCCAGTTTGTGCTGCAAATGGCGAACGAAGCATGCACCTTGGAACTGAGCCACGCCATCTACAAAACTTTGTGGCTAGAGTGGCAACAGGATAAACAAATCTACGATCCCTTCAAGATACTCGATTTCTATGAGCAACTTAACAACGAGTCGAATGTGTCGACAGCCTTACTCGAAAATGTATATCAAACCTTCGTCGCACGTAGTGCTCAGTTAATATCGGCACCCTTCCACACCGATAGTCAAAGTGCCGAATTTCCACAGGTGACCAGGCTGCTTTCACATTTGAGACAAAGCCCACAGAGTTACGTTCGTGACATACTCGAGACTCTGTTTGACTCTGTGCTGACTTTGGAATCCCCACTGAGTGTGGCTCAACGTCTGGGCAATTTCAACGCAAGTATCACCCAATTGACTATGGCAAACTTGCAGCTACTGAATCGCATCGAAGTCGAATTCAATTCAAGTGCATATATAACCGTTCTGGAGAATCTTAGCCAGTTGATGATCCAACCGATATTTAACTATGAAGTGGACAACTCTATGCGCATCGAAGTTTACAACCTGTTCAATACAAGCATCAGTTTGCTGTACAGAAGTAAGAAAGTGTGCTTCAGTAAAGCAAACAACGAGAACGTATACTTATTTGAGTGCCTCTCCGGGTACTTTATGTGCATCCACGATCAAGACTATGCAAGAGCGGTCTTCACGGTGCAACTGAAACTTGGTGACGCCAACAATGAAACACAATTTGCCTTCCAAAGCCCGTTTTGGAGTAATCGCTATTTAGCCATAGACTCGACCATCAAAGTACAGACAGAAGCGACTAGGAATGTCGACGGTCGGGGCTCCTCCTACTGGTGGCATGCGGCTCTGGTAAAGGGTGGCGTGGCAATCTACGATGCTGCCACATCCAGTTCGGTGTTGTGTGCCGGCGATCCATCGCAATGGGCTGGAACAAATCGTTATGCATACACACGCCGTGCAGTAGATTTTGATGCACATCGCGAAGAATGCACCTGGAACATCGAGGATTGCAGCAATAAATAATTGAGAACACATACACGATCAAAACTAAGATATTGGGCTGCATTGTATTTGAAATGAATTGAATTGAATCATAATACTTGCAGTACAATAGTTCTACAAAACATAATTCTTCTCCCGTTTGGATCTAAAATTTTACTGGTACGATGCATTATTAAATTTTCTCGCATTTATAAAATTATAGCAGTGAATAAAAATTTTTAAATTAAAACGCAATTTTTTAAATCAAGGTTTATGTATTTTAAATTATGACTATTACGATCTTGTATGCATAAAATTTAAATTCTGATCAAAATCAGTATGATTCAGTTCTTAAAAATAAAAATGAAAAAAACTTACCTAAAGTCTAGAACTCTCATTGATAGCATAGTAAGTATAGATAATACAAATTCTGCAGGCTGCAAGAATAAAAGCTTATGAATAATAAGCTTAAAAAATAACAGGTAAAAATATAAAAATAAAAAAAAAACTATAATATAAATAAGAAAAATTCTATAGCAAACCAAAATTTATTGTTCTTAAAAGAATTGTAATACCCGGCTGAAATAGATCCGAAAGCTTTTAAATTAACAAATTTAAAAAAGTTCTCCTTTGTAGAATTTCATACTTGATTAAGAATAGCTTTTTGATCTAAGAACGAAAGTACTTAATTTTTTTCTGAGTGTAATGCCAGCTTAATTGGAGAGGGTCTTATCAATTTGCTTATTATTCTTGTAATATTCAGTGACCGCTGACCACCAACAGACATTTACCAGAATGCAAAACTATTTATCATATTTCACACAAAATTCAAGATATATATATTGTAGTATCAGACTGATAAGGCTCCCTTGCAATGAACTGAATGTGTTATATAAAAGTGGTGAACCCTAAGCTGAGGCAACAGTAAAAGCAACCATGTCATCGAAAGTGTCTCTTCTATTGCTTCTCGGACTGTTTCTCAGAGAAACAAACTCTTTATACAGCGGCGAAGAGAATCGCAAATATATTGCACGCTTAAGTGACCAGGATCCACTGATTGATGAATGTACCTCAATGCCAAGAGTTGGCAATCAGCTTAAGCTAGAGTCAGTTATACGTGCCATAGTCAATGGCGAATGGGAGCGTGTTGAATTGGTGCATCGAATGGCGAATGAAGCATGTACTTTGGAATTGAAGCACGATATCTACGAGACTTTGTGGCTAGAGTGGCAGCAGGATAAACATGTCTACGATCCCTTCAAGATACTCGATTTTTATAACCAACTCAATAATCAGTCGAATGTGCCGACAACATTACTGCAAAAGGTTTATCAGACTTTCGTCTCTCGCATCGCCCAACTGCTCTCGATGCCCTTTCACATCGACAGCCCAAATACCGAATTTCCATTGGTTACAAAGCTACTCTTACAACTGAGTCAAAGCCCACAAAGTTACACACGTGACATATTGGAGACTCTGTTTGATGCTGTACTGACGTTGGAATCCCCACTGAGTGTGGCTCAACGTCTGGACATCTTCAACGCTAGCATCACACAATTGACAATGGCAAACTTGCAATTGCTGAATCGCAGTGAGGTTCGCATCAATTCGAGTGCTAGCACAATCTTAATGGACAATCTCCGTCAGTTGATCAATCGATTGGATTTCACATTTGAAGAGGATTACTCATTATTGCTTAAGGTGTACCGACTGCTTCCGTCTGAAATTGGTTTGCTCTTCATCGCCCAGAAAGTGTGCTTGCGTAAGGCAAACAACGACAACGAATACCTTTATGAGTGCTCAGGTCCCTCGAATATGTGCACCAAAACGCGAAACCAAGAATATGCGTCTTTCGTGGTTAAACGCCAACATAATGATGCCAACAATAGAACACAGTTTGCCTTCCAGAATCCATATTGGGATGATCGGTATTTAGAACTCTGGACCGACGGAAACGTGTACAGCTCGAGCAATATCTACTGGTTGCATGTGATGCCGGTGCAAGACGGCGTGGCAATCTACGATGCTGCCACATCGACTTCGATGATCTGTGGCGGCGACCCAGCGCATTGGTCGGGAAATCTACATTATGCATACGTTGTGCTCGCAGAGGATTTTGATGCCCATCGAGACGAATGCACTTGGATCATCGAAGATTGCAGCTATTAATAATCTATATATAACCACAATTTCTGTGTTATTGATTCAGTGACTCCCCGAGAACTACATTCTGCTAACGAATATGTATCTTCAATACAACAATCACATAAAGCAAATCAAATAAAGTTGGCTAGTTAACTAACCATTTTAGCCAAATATTCAAGAAATTCTAATCCGGAGTCGAATATTGTACCTGTGATAGGCTGAAAATACCAATGAAATTGTTTACTTGAATTATAAGAATTCCTTAAGCAGCACCTGGAACACATCTCAAAATAAGAGTCGATAGACTTGTATTTTATCATGAAAGTCAACTTTACTTTATTGGAGAAGTACCTATTTATGATATTCATGGATCCTATAGAGCTTATAAAATATTACGATAAAAATTCTAATTCGTTTCTTGGTTTTGAAACAATTCTTTAACGATCAAATTGAAAGTTTTGTATTTTCGATTATCCATTAAAAAAATAATTTGCAAGCGCCATCTATTGAGAGTACCTGCAAGTTTCTGGTTCTTAAGCAAAAAGTGTTTGTCACGCATACACCAGAGGACGCCACATTGTTTGCTTTTGAAATTGGGTTCAATTTTTATAGTGCACTGCACATCGTAATCAAAATGATTACATTACAAACAATTAAATTGTTTTTATTTGCTGTGCATTGATATTGCCAATGCAAATATCCGATTAAACTACGAATAATAAAAAAAATGGGCTTTATAAAGCGAACGATGAACTGAATCCACAGTTAATGCAACGATGGCAACGCATTTAAAACTTCTGCTACTGCTGCCGCTACTTGGAATGAGTCTGCGAGGTGGCGACTCCGTTGCTGTCGGCACAAGCAACAGCAAACTCCTCGCCATCCTAAATGCCACGGCTCCGGCATTGGATGTGCTGCTGCACATCGATGTGCTCTCCGGAGATTCGGCGCCATTGACAACCGCAGTCAGTCCACTTAGCCTGGAGTCCATCATACGTGCCGAGGTCAATGGCGACTGGGAGCGTGGTCGCCTAGTGCTCCAGCTGGCCAATGAGGCACGCACCTTGGAGCTAAAGCATGCCATCTACGAGGCATTGTGGCTGGAATTGCAGCAGACGAAACAAATCTACGATCCCCTCAAGATACTCGATTTCTACGAACAACTCGAACATCAGACGAACGTACCGCCCGCATTGCTTCAAAAGGTCTATGTGAGCTTCGTCTCCCGCAGCGCTCAGTTGCTGTCGGCACCCTTTCACACCAACAGTCGCAGTGCAAATTTCCCGTTGGTCACCACACTGCTGCAGCGTCTCACACTGAGCACATTGGACTACATACGTGACATACTCGAAGCGTTATTCGATGCTGTCCTCGCTTTGGAATCCAGTCTGAGTGTGGTGCAGCGGCTGGGCAACTACACTGCCAGCTTAACCCAATTGACTGTGGCCAACTTGCAGCTGCTGAAGCGCAACGAATTGCAGTTGGATTCGACTGCACAAACAGCTTTGCAGCTAAATCTACGCCAGTTGCTGGAGCAGCCCAACTTTGGCCAAGAAGTGGAACGCTCGCTGCGAATCGAAGTCTATGCCCAGCTGCCACCGAATGAGCGTGTCCTCTACACTGCCCAGAAGGTGTGTCTGCGCAATGTGACCAACGAGAATGCATATGTCTACGAGTGTCCGCAGACCTATTTGATCTGCACTAATCCACGAGATCCCAAGAAGGCAGCATACTATGTGCAGCGTGGCCATGGTGGCGCCAATAATAGCTTGCAGTTTGCCTTCTACAGCGCTTATTGGCGCAATCGATATATACTGATGCAGTCCAACGACCAAACCACCGTCAATGCGAATGCCAATGCCATCAAGAAGAACGTTTACAGCAATGAAACAATCTACTGGTGGCATGTGTTACAGGTCCAAGGCGGGGTGGCACTCTACGATGCTGCCACATCGGGTTCTGTGCTTTGTGGCGGCAATTCTGCGCATTGGGATGGCGTGGAGCGTCATGTTTATACGCGTCACGCTCTCGAATTTGAAGCTAATCGCAGGGAGTGCACCTGGAGTCTAGAGGATTGCAGCGATGTAGCCTAAATATACATTTATAGTGGCGACCAAAATTGAGTGGATGTTCACGACTCTGACTTTCGTCACGCATAAAATCATAATCACACAAGCAAATTCAAAATTTTCTTCTGTTTTATTTATATTATTTATTCTTTATAAATTCTAGGCAATGATTTTAGAGAATTCGAAGAGTTCTAAAGTAAAAATGAAGAATAACAGCATAAACTCAATTTAGCAAGTTTCACAAAGTTTTAATAACTAAAGTTATATTAAAAGTTTGTCCAAGCCCCTTTATTTTAAATAATATTTTCAATGTATAGTATGCTTCGGATCCACATCGTTTGGATAACAAGTTCGTTTTTAAAGTAAATTCTATACATTTCTCAATAAAATATCTCGATAGTGAAGATTATGATATGAACAACTCAATAATCAATTTACTGAACACATATTTAAATAGGAACATAAATGTTACATGAATAATTGACTTCATAAGGCAGCTCACAATATTTAATTTTGTTGTGATTTTCTTCTAGGAGATCACTATTTAAATTAAACTAAATCATTGCAATTTTGTTTAAAATCCGATATTAATCTCAAACCTATGCCAAAACAAGTAAAAACAAGTAAGAAAGTTACAGTCGAGTGTGCTCGACTGTGAGATACCCGCTACCCATTTTTAATAAAGGCAAAATATTGTGGTATCATTTTCAAAATATACCGAAAATACTAAAAAAAATACTAAAATATACCAAATGGTATTTTTGGTATATCGATATAGTACACCATTCAAAATATACCATATACGGCACAATGTGCCAGATTGTCGGCCAAAGCAACTAAGACCCATAGTAAGTAGGCGTTTTTGCCCATACAAAAGTATTTCTTTAATAACTTCCACAATTTTTATCTGATCGCAACAAAATTTTTCATAACTACTATAGTAATTATTGTATATACCAAAATTCGCAACTCTAGCTTTTAAATTGGGTTTGTTATTCGATTTTTTTTTTTGATTTGCGGGGGCGGAAGTGGGCGTGGCAAAAATTTGAAACAAACTTGATCTGCGTGCAAACATAACAAATGCTGTCGAAAAAAAAATTATAGCTCTATCTCTTATAGTCTCTGAGATCTAGGTGTTCATACGGACGGACGGACAGACGGACAGACGGACATGGCTATATCGTCTCGGCTGTTGACGCTGATCAAGAATATATATACTTTATAGGGTCGGAGATGCCTCCTTCTACCTGTTACATACATTTCCTGCCGGCACAAAGTTATAATACCCTTCTACCCTATGGGTAGCGGGTATAAAAATACAGTCGAGTGTGCTCGCTACCCGTTCTGAGTAAGATCCAAACAATCTGTTATTATTCTTTAAATATACCTAAAACACACAAAAATATACCAAATGGTATATTTGGTATTTTTATATAATAAATATATACATACAGAAACTTTATGGGATCAGAGATGTCTCCTTTTGCCTGTTACTAACATTTCCTGTATGCAAACAAGTTATAGAGGTATAGGAATAAACAAAAAAATCACAAATTCTTGTCACAATATTATTTTGGCAAATATAATAAAGCTATATGTATATGGGCTGTATATATTTTCAGTTTCTGAAAAATCGCGTGTTACGCGAGAGTTGAATAAAATATATGTTATATGTACTTAATTTATATCTATTTAAACTGAACGACATAAAAAATGGTTTATAACAAAAATGAATATTTATAAATCGTCTTAGGAAAATTATTTATTTTCAATCATGTTCCTGTGAATTCCTGCCAAAAAATAGGTTCCATATGTAATATAATTCAAAAAAATCCTCTCATCCTGATGTCAAAATTAAATGTTTATGCAATTTTAACAACTATTAAATTGGTTGAACAAACAAATCACAATCACAATACCGAACAACTATAACTGAAAAGCAAAATCCCACTAAATGCATGGAAAACATTGTATTACCCACAATTTTGTAGTGAATATTATTCCATTTAATTTTTATATTTTCGCATGTATTCCTTTCTTTATTTACTGTATACTTTGTTGCAGATAAGAAATGTATGTATTACAAATATTTTGCAAGCTCAGCTTCGTTCTGCTGAGCGTTGATAGTAGAGTCCGATTATCAGGAAAATATATATACATACATATATACATTTTTTTTTTATGATGTACATAAGAATGAGCTATATAAGGAGAGCTCTAAGTTGCAACGGCAGTAAAACCAAGAATGTCTTTAATAGTCACTCTACTGTTGCTTATTGGATTGTCGTCAAGAGGGGGAGACGCTTTGTCCATCGGAGGAGGGAGTAGCACTCTGCTTGCCCGACTAGGAGACTCCGGTCCACCGCAGATCGAAATTCCCCCCAGACTCCCCAACTAACAGTTCCTTGCGCATGACTTCGATTATACGTGCCATATTCAATGGTGAATGGAAGAGTGTCGAATTTGTGCTGCAGTTGGCGAATAAGACATACGAATTGGACACGCAACACGCTATCTACGAGTCGTTGTGGCAGGAACTGCAGTATACGAAACAGATCTATGATCCCTTCAAGATACTGGCTTTCTATGAGCAGCTTGAGCATCAGCCGAATGTGCCGTCAGTTTTGCTGCTCAGGGTCTATCAATCGTTCCTCTCACGCATGGTTCAACTTCTCTCGGCGCCCTTCCACACCGACAACCACAGTGCAAATTTCCCGCTTATCACTACGCTAATGCATGAACTGAGCAAGAGGCCATCGAATTATGTGCACGACATATTTGATGAGCTATTTGAAGCTGTGCTCGCTTTGCAATCCCCGCTGAGTGTTGCGCAGAATTTGGGCAGTTTCAACGCGAGCCTAACCCAATTGACCATGGCCAATTTGCAATTTCTTAATCGTACCGAAGTCCAGTTCAATTCGAATGCGCACAAAACTGTGCAGGAGAATCTTCGTAAGCTGATGAAACATCCGACATTTGAAATGGAAGTGGAGCAGTCGCTGCGTGAACAGGCATACGTCCAATTGCCTTCTAGTGATCGTGTGCTCAACACCGCCGAGAAGGTTTGTCTGCGCAGTGCGAACAGCAGCAACATTTACCTCTACAATTGCCCAAATTCATCCTCGATGTGCACCATGGAACGAGACTCTCAGAAGATGCTCTTCAAGGTTCAACGTGACGTCAAAAACAGTTCTACCATTGCATTTCAAAACCCGAAGTCGAGCAATCAATATCTAATAATGGCATCCCATATCCAAGCAACCGACAATAGTGTCGTCAAGAACGTGTACAGTTTAGATGGCATTTACTGGTGGCATGTGATGTCGGTGCAAGACGGCGTGGCAATCTACGATGCTGCCACAGACGGCTCGGTGATCTGTGGCGGCGATCCAGCGCAGTGGGAGGGCAATGAACATTATGCATACACGCGCCATGCAGGAAACTTTGATGCCTATCGCAAGGAATGCACTTGGATCATTGAGGACTGTAGCGATAAATAATTAGTATTGAATACATGTAAAAATATATGAATGGAAATTCGCCAGTAAAGATTTATTAATGGGACGATTTGGGGGAATACCTGATTATAGATTGTTACGAATGCATGCTCTTGATCGCAACAATGTTGTATATATTATATGTATATGATTAAATAATCTTGTTATATCATCGCAACTTAGTTCTTGGAATCGAAACGGTAAGAGTAGTATTCTGAAATCAAATTTTTGCAAACGGCATTACTACATTTTAATTACACCCGCTACTTACATACATATATGATACGTATAGCCTAAAAGGGTATTATAACTATGTGCTTGTATGAAATGTATGTGACAGGTAGAATTAAGAGTCTCCTACCCCATTAAGTATACATATTCTTGATCAGTTTCAACAAACTAGACGATAAAGCCATGTCCGTTTGTCTGACCGTTTGATTATCTTTCTGTCCGTACGAAACACAAAATCTCTGAGACTTTAATAGATAGAGATATAATTGTCAATAAGTGTGTAGAAAGCATTACAAATGGGTGTACGAGAATTGCACTCTACTATAGCTTTCGAACATGATGCAATTCCAGATGCATCTCACGTTGAAGGCGCAGTTTAGCAAACCCATATAATCAGTAAAGTATATGTATAAGTACACAAATGTACATATACATATTTCCTTATATGCTTTAAGCAACCCTATCAGTATACACAGAGAGAAGAAGTACTTATCAGCCCGCTCTCATGTGTATATGGTGCAGATGTAAATAAATTACTGCAACAGGCTTCTAACTTAATTGCACTTTGTTGTGATTTTCTGATCAAGTTTCACACCACTAATTTCATTTTAAGCTATTATTTTCATATTCCTTAATAATAGCCATAAAGATGAAAAGTTAGTAACGGTATAATAAAATATTGCTAAAATATTAAAAAAAAAAGATAAATAAATTGGGAGCAACAACAACACTGAAGAAACTGTTAAGAATAATACTTAAACTCCATTTCATTTTCAAAACAAACTAACAAGAAAGCTACTGTGCAGTATTTATTTTAAAATATACCAAATCAATATACCACAAATTCCAAAATATAGTTTAAAAGTACTTCATTCAAAATATACCATAGAGTGCAAAATATACCCGATTGTCAGCCAAAGCAATTAAGACCCTTCGCACATACAAACGTTTTCCTTAAATAACTTCTAAAATTATTATTTGATCGCAAATCATAATTATTATTGTATTTACAACAAACTCCAAAACTACGCTTCTTATTTGGTTCAGATGTCGGTGGGGCAAATATTTGAAACAAAATTCATCTGCTTGCAAACTTAATAAGTGTTGTTGGAAAAAAATGTATCTTTATCTCTTATAATCTCTGAGATCTACATGTTCATACAGACGTATAGACGCTGATCAAGAATACTTTATATACTTTATGGGGTCCGAGATACCTCCTTCTGCCTATTACATACATTTCCACACACAAAGTTACCCCTTGGCTAGCGGGTATAAATATGTTTTTGTATAATACAACGAACGTTCAAGTCTTACCAAATAGATGCTAATGATTGTATTGCCCAACATTTGTAGAGAATATTTTTCCATTTTATTTTAATTATTGCAGATAATAAATGTATGTACGAGTATTATAAAGACTTTGCAAATTCAGCTTGAATTCAGCTCAGCGTTGATAACCGACTATCAGGAAAATATATACATATATTCATATATATTGTCATGATGTACATAAGAATGAGCTATATAAAGAGAGCTCTGAGTTGCATCGGCAGTAAAAGCAATAATGTCATTAATAGTCATTCTTCTGCTGCTTCTCGGACTGTATTCAAGAGAAGCAGACTCTTTGTCGCTCGACGGAAACAACCGAAACTACCTTGCGCGCCTGACTGCCTCTGGTCCGTCATGTACATCATTCACCACAGCTGGCAGTCCTGTTAGTCTGGAGAACATTATACGTGCCATACTCAATGGGAACTGGGATCGTGTCGAATTAGTGTACCAAATGGCAGACGAAGCTTGCACTTTGCAAATGAAGCACGACATCTACGAGGCTTTGTGGCTAGAGTGGCAGAAGGAGAAACACATCTACGATCCCCTTAAAATACTCGATTTCTATGACCAACTCAATCGTCAACCAAATGTTTCGCCAGCCTTACTTAAAAACATCTATGTGACCTTCGTCATCCGCAGCACTCAGATACTTTCGATGCCTCTCCACACCGACAGTCAAAATGCCAGTTTCCCGCTGGCCAACTCGCTGCTTCAGGGTTTAGCGCGAAGTCCAAGCAATTATACGGAGGACATACTCGAGATTCTGTTTGACGATGTGCTCTCTATGGAGTCCTTACTTAATGTGGCTCAACGTCTAGGCAATTTCAAGGCTAGCATCACCCAATTGACTATGGCCAACTTGCAGTTGCTGAACCGCATCAAAGGCGATTTCAATTCGAGTGCGTTCCCGATCTTGTTGGAGAATCTTCGTCAGCTGTCGAAGCAAGAGAAAATTTCCCGAGAAGTGGAGCAAACTCTGCGTATTTCGGTTTCCAATTACTTTACTCTTGAGACCACCCAAAAGGTGTGCTTGCACAATACGAACAACGATTACATTTATGAATGCGATTCCTCCAACATAATGTGCACTCTTGAACGAAACTATGAAATAGCGAGTTTCAGGGTGCTGCGTAATGCCAGCGATGAAACTCAGTTTGCCTTCCAAAGCCCGTACTGGGATAATCGCTATTTAGTAATAGATTCGTCCATTAGCATTCAATCAAAAGACACCAAGAACGTGTACAGTAAAAGCAACATCTACTGGTGGCGTGTGGTTCCGGTGAGAGGTGGAATGGCAATCTTTGATGCTGCCACATCCAGTTCGGTGTTGTGTTCCGGCAATCCAGCGCAGTGGGACTATCATGCATACACACGCCATGCAAAAGATTTAGATGCGCATCTCAGCGAATGCACCTGGATCATCGAGGATTGCAGCAATAAATAATTATTACTGAACGTAAAAATAATATTTGAATGTGAACATACACATGAACAATTTATTTAATGAAGGATTTGGGGGCATTTGTTTCTGGCACACATATGTATGTATATACTAACGACTGTCCCAATTGCAATCTTAGCTAACGTGTTAAGTGTTTTTGGCTTATTGTCGATGATTATTCACAAGGCACAAGGCAAAAAGATGAGCGGAGAATTGAAGCTACTTTTGCATAAAATCCCAGGGTATACAAACGATGCCATCTGTGAGTACCGAGTAGTAATGGGAGATGTGCAGCTTGAGCTGCTCGAAATGTTGTGGCCGACAGCGACGCAGATCCCTCAGTGCGGATATCATTTTGTCCGGCGTGACCGCATCATCTTTGGTCAATGCCTGCAGCTTAAGCTCTCGAGTGCACTGCTCGATAAGATTTTGTTCCAGATACTTGTCCGTCGCATATTTGCCCATTCGGTCTTCGGCCAGTTTCATGTTTTGCGTGATGAAATCAACGAGAATGGCACCGGGACAGGTGGCGGGTGTGATGAATTGTCCCGTAGGACTGACCATCAATGGCCCCGCCTCTGATTCAACAACGATTGTGAACCCATCGAGTCTTAGAGGCCAAGCCGTGGGATAGGCCTGTTTGCTGAGAAAATCATTGAGCGATGTCGTCACCTTCATCAGATAGTTGGCATAACCGCGTGCTTGAGTCTTGGGCATAAACTTGCGTCGCCCGATCTGAATGCCACGCAGCACTTGGGAGAGTGCCAATTCATACAATGGCACCACGTTGAGGTAGCTGTCGTGCTGTGGAATGTTTTTGATAAAGTCCAGCCAATTACTCTGCACGTCGCCGGTGAAGAGCATCACATGCCCCTCTAGGCTGATGCCCGTGAAGGGAGCAAAGACCACAACGCGATTCCGCAGTGAGCTCAGCTCGCCGCGATGAGTCTGTGCGAGACGTTGGAGTGACTTTAGGCAGCCACGATAATGCTCAATATTCCAGCCGCACTCGTAGCGGGCATCACTCAACTCTAGATCCTTCACAAGCACATCTTTCAGCTTATCAATCTCGGCTTCAAGCTGGGCGGTCTCCTTGGCACGTTGACGTGCCTTCTCTGCGTTCTCGGCCAGCCAGACGGACAGTTCTGGACGACGCCCAACAGCTTCCTAAAAGAGATTCAGTTGTAAATACAAGTGTAGTGCTTTTATGGAGACGACCTACGTTCTTCACTCGCTGCTCGAATTCGGCAAACTCTGTGTTGTAGTGATAGTCGTGACTGGGTTGATTGGCCACACTGTCGCTAACTGGCGTTGAATTCATCTTTGGCTTTGACCTTGGCTTGACGGTCTTGATGTAATCCGTCGATAGATTGCACGACTCCAGCAGATTCTGTATGAATCTCTGGGGATCTCGTGTGCTTCTATCCATACGTATCTGCACCAGCTTGAACGAGTCTCGTTTGTGGGCGTTTGTGCTCTCGCGCACATAGAACTTGAGCACCTTAGTATCCTCATTGGGATATGTGTGATGATAGAGCGCTTCCAGATGGGCACTCAGCAGCTTCAATGAGTTCTCGTTCGTCTGTCGCTGCTCGGGATGCTGACCGAAGAGATCCGGATGGACAGCAAAGTAAAAGGGACGCAACGCAGTCGTTAGGTCGCTGCTCAAATTGCGAAGCTGCCAAATACCAAATTTAGGTAATTTACCAAACGTGATCGTTGCAAATTCGCCGCCCAGGCGCAATGCCGCTGCTGCCATTATGTAACCACCTATAGAGCAGCAGCAGCACGCTGCTCGTCTGATCTCCTGTCACACACACATTCGAACTTGGAATGCGAATAACAGCAGCAGCTATTTACTCAAAATTTGATTTACTGGCAGCCAACAAAAGCGAAAAATACAAACACACATACATATGTATATGCACATATGTTTATTACGCCTCGGCTACTCAGCTGTTCAGCTTGTACACAAACATTGAACAGTGTTGAAAAGAGCACAAATGAGAATACTTCCGTATTGTGAAGGGCAAATACGCTGTTCCCACAAATGGCCAGGATTCCATTCAATAGTTGGTATGGGCAATCCAAAGTCAGACTCACTAAAACAAAAAGTACAATTTATTTGAATTACTTTTGAAAGCAAACGTTGGAAAATGTAAAGCTAACAACTTTTGCCTAACGCAAACAACATCGATATATCGATAATATTATCGTGGTGTATCCACCTCTAAGAGCGTTGAATCAGCTGTGGATAAATCATCCTCATATTGTTTATTTCCTTACAGACGACAATCTAGGCAAAATGTCCACTTATTATTTTGTAATAGTGGGCCACAATGATAATCCCATATACGAGAGAGAATTCAGCACGGCAAACAAAGAACAGCGCGTGAGTAAACACAGTGACAACAAAGGCAATAGACAGCTCACTATTTGTATTTACAGAAAGAGGATCAGAGACATCTCAGTCAATTTATAGCTCACGCAGCTTTAGATCTTGTCGATGAGCACAAATGGAAGACAGCAAACATGCAGCTCAAGTCAATAGATCGATTCAATCAATGGTTTGTGTCCGCCTTTATCACCGCATCCCAGATACGCTTTATTATAGTGCACGACAATAAGAACGATGAGGGAATCAAGAACTTCTTTAATGAAATGTACGACACATATATAAAGCATTCGATGAATGCGTTCTATAAGATAAATACGCCCATAAAGTCGGCAATGTTTGAAAAGAAGTCGGATATCTTTGGCCGCAAGTATTTGTTGTCGTAATAATAAATGATTAGTAGAAATATTAGAATGTGATTTGAATTTTATTTATTTAGAAAAGCAGTCTAAAGACATGGGATGCGTCTTCGTATCAAATCTAAAACGATTTAACGCCATACTTTGCTTCTACAATGTCAAATGTGTATGAATATGAAAGAGCAATCTGATGTTGCACGGAATTTTGTTGAATCTCTGTTGAATATGGTGTTATGTCCCAAGAGAAAAAGACTTCTAATGCTTCTTGTTCTTGCCATGACGTTCATATTTGCTCTTTGATGAGTGCCACAGGATGAGGGGAATGGCCAGCGATGGCAGCGTCATTATGGCAAATGCCACCCAATCAAAGAAATGCGACGAGAAACGTTTGTTGTACTCATTCAGATTGACAATGCCACCCTCTCCCGGCTCCGAGCTGATGGCCAATTGTAGCTGCCACAAAAGAGAGAATAGATTAAAGACAAATCGTACAGAGTGATATACTAGATAGCTTACTGTTTCGGCTTCCTCGACTGGTTTGTAAGACACTTCGGCAGCAGTGAAGTTGAAGTAACCAAATGCCTTCGGACGCACGACAAGCACGTGTGTGAAATTGGTTTGTGGTGCAATGCGTTCAACAGTTGCCGCCGGTTGGCCACCAACAACCTCAAAGGCATCAGGATGGAAACCGTTGTCGACCAGCTGCACTTGAGTCGCCGCCCCGTTGCCCACATTGAAGATTGTGTACCGCACAAGAAGATCGCTCTTCTCGACTAGATATTTGTTGAGGATCTGCTTGGAGACGAGGAGACGGGCGCGCGTCTCGTCCTCGGACAAGCAGACGCTGAGCACAGCGAAGAGAGCGCACAACGCTAACGTTTTCCTCAACATGCTATAAGAAATTCAGAAAAATAAAACGTTTCACTTTTTTTGTTGACGTGGAAGGTTAGAAGAAGCAGTTTAAAAATGAAAGCGGTCCATTTTCTTTGCCTCTTTTATGATGAATCTTAACATAAAACTAGTCTGAAAATACTTTGTAAGCACTGCTATAACTTTGCATTTTATTTATTTATTAACTTACATGATTTTTCGTTACTTAATTTGCGAGCAATTTAAACAAAACTAACTAAACACAACTGACTGCGGCGGTCGCTTTCTCGTGGCTACTTCGTGACGTGTAAACTGTCGGCTGTCAAACTTCGTGCGCAGGGTGACCGCAGTTTTCATTTCGAAATGCACTAATTTCTTTAAAATATACAACAGTGCTGGATAAAACCTTAGAAAAATTCCATGCGCAAGAAAGTTGAGCGCCAACTTTAAAATTATCTATAAAAAGAAAATGGCTCCAATTAACTTTGAAGTATTAAAAATTACACTTTGTGTAATTTTGTTTTGCCATCTTATGGGCACAGTTTAATTGTCATTGTTACCGATTATAGAGAAACAGTAGCTGTCAGCCAGCAAAAAAAAACATCAACAAATTTATGCTTTGAGCATATTAGTAACAAAATATTACTTTGTAAATTATGAACATTCGCACAGTTTGAATACCTTTGTTATCGATAATTGGTGATAGCAGCGGCAACTCTATTTGCACAGCTGGCATACACCAAAACAATAACAAAAGTGTATTTTATGTTTTGCGCGCTCAATTTGTAAATGTTTATTTGCAGCTTTGATAAAGTATATCGCATTTAATCTTTATCATATTTACGTATGCATTACTGCAGGATGGTAGTCAATGATACTGTCTAATGCAGTGTGGGTGGGAATCGTTTTGCCGGTAGCAGTGAATGCCCTTGAATGACATTGTCACCCTACACAAAGCGCATGCCATCTTTGCGTTCGGACATGCAACACAACAATGAAATTGCGAAACTGTAGATAAATAAATAAACTGTTATTATATTGAACCCCTGCAAATAATAATGATAAGGCAATTTCAACAGTTGGATTAAAAATTGATAATTGGGACAACTCGTTTTGCACGCACCCGACATGATAGCGCTAATCGGAATCGTTACAGCCGAATCTATATGCTTATCACCAGCAAGACCAGACAGCAGTTGAGTTTTGCTATTCATCACACGCATACACAAATACTTCGCACGCAGTCGAAATTAAAGCAGCAGCTGGAAAACATGTCTTTGAGCGTGGAAATCGTGGCAACCAAACCTTACGAGGGCCAAAAGCCTGGCACAAGCGGATTACGCAAAAAAGTGCGAGCTTACAACATTTGTTTGATCTCCGTAGAGTCTCACTGATCCTACACTTTGCAATTTCAGGTAAAAGTGTTTACTCAACCCAACTACACGGAAAACTTTGTGCAATGCATTCTGGATGCCAATGGTGCTGCTCTGGCTGGCTCCACTTTGGTTGTGGGTGGTGATGGACGCTACTATTGCAAGGAGGCAGCCGAACTCATCGTTCGCATTGCGGCTGCAAATGGTGTTGCCAAGCTGCTGGTCGGACAAAATGGAATTCTATCGACGCCAGCTGTCTCCAGCCTCATACGTCACAACAGTGCGCTGGGTAAGCTTTGGTGTCGTTATACAACACTGTCCCTCATGTAATCCCCGTGGCAGGGCAATAACTGATAACCATCTAGAAAACATGTACTACATACATACATGTATGTACATACATATTTAATAATACGTTACAAGTCTTTGGTCAGCTGTCAAGGTCATCGTTTAAATTTCACAATCTGGGAGTTATAGTAACGTAGAGTATACTATAATATGTGCCTTAAAGTGCCCAATTTTGCTGTGCGCAGCTGAATAAATTTAAAAATCGAAAAGCGAATTTTCCAATGACCGACCTAATACTTCGGAATACCATACTAAAAATCAAAAAGTGAGAAAGATTATTTACCCTTTAAAGCTGATAGACGCAGAACGTAATCAGTAAAATCAAGTCAAACTTAAGAATGTTTATTCTCTCTTGCACTTATAATTTACATTTGAGTTTTTTATATGAACAAAGGATCATTATTTTGAATCATTATGAACTTTTATTTTAAACTTAAGAAAGCATTAACATGAGCGAAAAGCATTAAAATTTCAAATATTTATTACGATATTTAAAAAAAAATTCTCGGTCCAAATGATTACGATCAAAAGTTATTGAACAACAAATATTTGACCCTTGAGCAGAAACCACTAACCACTAACATTTCTTACAATTGATTTTAATTGAAGAGAATTTTTAATAATTAATTGAAATATTTGTATTTCTCCACTTAGGTGGCATTGTGTTGACAGCATCGCATAATCCTGGTGGTCCCGAAAATGATTTCGGCATCAAGTTCAACTGCGAAAATGGCGGTCCAGCTCCCGATGCCTTCACCAACAACATTTATCAGCTGTCAACGGCCATCAAGGATTACAAACTGGTGCGTGGCCTGCAGATTGACATCTCCAAGGTGGGCGTAAGCACCTACGATGTGGCTGGCAAACCATTTGTGGTCGAAGTCATTGATTCGGTGGCGAACTATGTGCGTCACATGGAGGAGATTTTTGATTTCGCCAAGCTGCGCGACTTTGTTAGCGGCAAGTCGACGGGCAAGCCATTGAAGATGCGCATTGATGCCATGAATGGCGTCACTGGCGCTTATGTGCGTGAGATCTTTTTGAATCGTTTGGGAGCATCGGAGGCATCTGTGGTGCACACAACACCACTGCCCGATTTCGGTGGACTGCATCCCGATCCAAATCTGACGTATGCCAAGGATCTGGTCGATACGGTGGCCCAGGGAGATTATGATATTGGTGCTGCCTTCGATGGTGACGGTGATCGCAACATGATCATTGGCAGCAAGGCGTTCTTTGTCACCCCCAGCGATTCGTTGGCTGTCATTGCCCACTACTTGGAGGCCATACCGTATTTCCAAAAGAATGGCGTGCAGGGATTCGCTCGCAGCATGCCTACCGCCTCTGCTGTGGATCTGGTTGGCAAGAAGCTGGGCAAAGAGGTCTTCGAGGTGCCCACCGGCTGGAAATACTTTGGCAATCTCATGGACGCCGGCCGTCTTTGTTTGTGCGGCGAGGAAAGCTTTGGCACCGGCTCCAATCACATACGTGAAAAGGACGGCATTTGGGCGGTGTTGGCATGGATCTCAGTGATGCAGCACACGGGCAAAAGCATTGAGGATATTCTGAAGCAGCATTGGTCCGTCTATGGCCGTAACTATTTCACACGTTACGACTACGAAGAGTGCGATCTGGAACCCTGCAACGAGATGATGGCCACCATGGAGAAGAACATTACCGCAGCCGAGTTTGTGGGCAAGAACTACTCGAGCAGCGGCAAAAGCTATAAGGTGAAGCAGGCGGATAACTTTAGCTACACGGATCCCGTGGACAAGTCCGTGGCCACAAAGCAGGGATTGCGCATTGTCTTCGATGATGGCAGTCGCATTGTGATGCGTCTCAGTGGCACTGGAAGCTCTGGCGCTACCGTGCGGTAAATACACATTATTTGCGTATACGATTTGGATAGTTAGTTAGTAATGTACACTTTCTATTTCAGTTTGTACATCGACTCCTATGAGAAGGAGAATGTTCTGGGACAGGCCAGCGTCATGTTGAAGCCCCTCATCGATATTGCTCTGGAAATTTCAGAGCTACCCAAGTTCACTGGACGCAATGCACCCACCGTTATCACATAAGCACGGCAGCCGCAAAGATTATCTAATCCAACTGCCAACTGTTATTCGAATGTGCAATTCATTTGGCACTAACGCAATTTCTCTTTATTGGCTTAAACCAAAGTTTGGCAACAATTGAAGCAATAAAATAGGTTCATGAATCTTCAAGCAATTGGCCATTTAATTTATGTCTATTCATTAATAATGTATCCAAATTTATTTTACACATATTAAAGCTTGTCTGTATATTATTTAAATATTTAATAATCAATTGATCTTTTCGTTTTTTCTAAAGAGTGGGCAAAATGATTTAAAGCAGCCGATGAAAACATTTAAAAAACTATCTCTTGTGTAAGGAAGGAATTCTAGTAGTGTTTAAAAAAGAAAGCTCTAATAATAATAATTATTTGTCACAATATTTTGGTAACCAAAAATCGTAACATTTGCAAAGCACTTTAAAAGTTTTCTAAAATTTCTTTTTACTTCAACTTATGAGATTTAAATTACAGAATTTCTTAAATATAATTATTTTCGTAAATTGTGTGCTCAGTAGTTGTAAAGTAAACGTTAGAGCGCATTATGATCGAATTATAATGAGTACTATTTTATTTACTAATATTTTTATTATAATAGATATCATTTTTATCACTGTAAAGACGGAAATCTACTTCGCTTATAACAATTTATTTATTTAACTTAAAATAATACAAATTTGTATTTTCCTATTTAAAAAGCAATTTATTTTATTTATTTTTTTACAAGTTTCACTTGACAGGCGTGGAGAGATAATCGAACTCGCTTAGTATCATATTGGGAATACGCTGCTCCAGGACACTCAGTGGCAAATGCGCCAGACGCACAAATGCCTGGAGAAAGTGCAGCATGGTGACCACCTCCGATCCCAGCATTTCCTTATCGCTATGCCAAAGAAGATGCACAATACAATTTTCAGTTTATATCAAATTTATTCAGAGTAAATTACTTACGTTAACTGCGCCTCGGCCACGGTCACTACATACTGGCACATGTAAGAGATGTAGAGCATTTTGACATTCTTGTGGAACTGCTGGAGTATGGTCAACAATCCCATTATAAGCGGTACACAATCGATGGCATCCTTGGAGGATTTGGGCAGCAGACTGCCCGTGTTCTTTGAATGCTGCAAGCGACCAACGTGCGCAATGCTGAAGAGGAACAGAAACAAGGACATGTAGTGCGTATTTTTGGTGGTCAAAAAGATCTGCCCCAGTGGCTCATAGTTGCCCATGTATCTCCTGCAGTTCGGTGAGCATCATCACGCCCTGCTCATCGCACAGCTTGGTGTTGCTCGACAACTCAAGCATTAAAGCGCTGCAAGCAAAAGAGATTGATTTCTTCAGTAGGCGTACTAAGTATTGTTTTCAATTTTACATTTAGAACTTCTCCAGATCTACTTAAAAATTTACATTGAGATAAAGCTTAATGATAAAGGCGACAGCCCAAGAGTTAAAGCAGGTTATTAAAAGAGTCTGCTAATAAAGTGCTTAATTTTAATCTGGTTAATTCTCGATCTTTCAGACCCACTCGCTTTCTCATTGTTTCTTTGTGCCTTATGGATGAAACAATAGATAACATAAGATAACAATTGTAGTAGTATATAATATCCTATAACTACTAAAATGTAGAATGAGAATACGGTACTAAAATCCATTAGTATTTGCTTCCTTAAGTAAATTGATATATATTATGTGCTCAATAAAATGTTAACATTTGCTTTATTGTTAATTACAAATCACTGCAATCTACGATAATCCATGTGCATTCATCGCGATGGGCGTCAAAATCCTCGGCACGTCGAGTATATGCATAATGTTGATCCGTCCATTGCCTTCGATCTCCACCACAAATCACCCGGCTGGAAGTTTGAGCATCGTAGATTGCTATGCCATCTTTCACCTGGACCACATGCCACCAGTAGTCATTGTCCTGACTGTACACGTTCTGGGTCACTTCCGCTTGTTCGTTGCCTTTTATAACTAAATTACGATTTCGATACGGACTTACGAAGGAGAAGTGTGTTCTGTTGTTGGCTTCACTGTGTGTGCGTCTGTGTCTGCACATTGAAAGCCGCCGTTGGGTGATCAATATTTCGGATGCACATTTTGAAACCGTCTTCGCACTCACATAGGAAATCTTCGGTATTGTTCACCAAGTGCAAGCCTACTTTTTGGGCGGTGGATAAAATTCTAGAGCTCAACTGTTGGTACACTTGGATATACAGAGAGTGCTCCACTTACTCGCTAAAGGTCCATTGCTTCACCAACTGGCGAAGATTGTCCAACAACACAGCATGGGCACTCGAATTCAACTGTACTTCAATGCGACTCATCATCTTAAAATTGAGCGTGGCTAATTGTGTCAAACTAGCGTTGAAATTGCCAAGACGTTGGGCCACACTTAATGGGGTTTCGAATGTGAGCACTTTGTCAAACACGGCGTCGAATATAGCACTCGTGAGATTCTGTGGACTTTGCTTTAAGAGCTGCAGCAGAGTGGTGACCAAAGGGAAATCAGTGCAGCGACTTTTAGCGTGAAGAGGTGCGGAAAGCAGATGAGCGCTGCGGGATATGAAAGTTTGATAGACCATTTGTTGAAAATCTGCCGGAATATCAGACTGCAGCTTGAGTTGCTCATATAAGTCCAGTAATTTGATCGGATCGTTGTTTTTTTTGGTCTGCTTCCACTCCAGCCACAATGTCTCGTAAATGGAACGTTTCAGCTCCAAAGTGCGTGCTTCTTTCACCAATTGCAGCACCAAACGATGACGCTGCCAGTCGCCATCGACTATGGCACGTACAATGGACTCGAGGCTGAGAGGACTGTTCGCTGAGGTGAATGAGGGACACTCAACCTGCGTGGCAGCATCGTCTTGTTGCCTTGCCAGCACCGCGCCAGTAATAGCAGTAGCTCTTACTCCTGATGACAGTCCGAGAATCAACAGAATAACGACTTCCAACGTCATTGTGGTTTTTGCTCTTGATTTCGCAAAGCCTTCGCCTTTTATAGCTGAATGAAACACTGTATCGCATTATAAGAGATAGACAGCACTTGTTATTGTTACACTTCCGTCCCTGCAAATCGAAAACAAGTAAGAAAGCTACTTTCGAGTGTGCTCGACTGTGAGATACTCGCTACCCAGAGTTCATATGGAAAGTAAGACTGACATGGCTAATATATATATACTGTACAAGGTCGAAGATGGGGTATAAAAAATAAAATCTAGCAAGCGAATTTTTAAAATTACAGTCACGATTTTTCTATATCTACAACCTTATATATCTTGTACTCTAGGATGTAATAGTAAGTTGATATTTCAAATACAATAAGCTTCAGCACATTTTTGTATTTTTCGGTACATTAATTTGGTACCGGAATATTTCGCATTTATTGAAAATAGGAAGCGGGTACTTCGCAGTCGAGCTCATTGGGTAAACTTTTATCTTTCATAAAAGCTTATATAAAAGATTTGAATTATCGAAGTACATTAAAGTTAAAGCCGAGAAGAGGTTATCAAAGTTGGACGGAAATGCATTTCATTCCAATTTTACATTTGGCAGCTTTAGTTGCTCGCCCATGAATCAAATTGATCGTGCAAAATTATTTCTTGAATATTTATTCAAGAAATTTGAATTTTCAAAGTTTTTATTTTTTTTTATCGCATTCAAAAAATTGAATTTATAGTTAATAATCGAGGCTTTAGTTTTAATAATTCGCTTGCTACATATTTGTGTTTTTTCGACATCCGTAGGCAAAGTGCGTGTGCCAAACATCTAAAACAACATACAGGCATCATTTACAGAAGAAGATGCATTAAATAAAACATTATTTAATCATATTTATGATACGAAAGGCAAATTACTAATGAATAAAATTATTCTGTTTTAAGGAAACATTATCTCGTTTTCAGAAATCAATTAAAAATACAAAAAAGAAATAATAATTTTAAAAAATGATCATGGGAAATATGAGTTTTCAAAATATTGAAAACAGTCGAATCATATTTAGTATCAATTAAGAAAAAACTGCATAATGGAAGAGTATCCAAAATTGGAATCCAAACCACTTTAAAACGTTTCACGAAATCGAACTGATCTAAAATTAGTCTCGTAACTCACCGATTTAATGTGTCTGTGGTGTTCTCCAGCAGCTTGGCATCGCATTTGCTGCTGAAGCTCACTGGCAATATGCTGACGCAGTAGCTGCTTCTGGCCCAACGACAGCATCCAATCCAACAGAGTGGGCCACACCTTTAACCAACGCTGCGTATAGCTCTGATAATACTTGATGGGCTGTTTGGCCAGCTCGCCGGGAAAGTCTCGGGATTCTAGCTCTTTGGTCATTTGAGCCAATGCATCGCACCACATGCGATCTGCAGTTAGATTCTTTTGCAACTTGTCCAAATTACGTTTCAGCCATCGGCCAACATGTGAGCATAAAGACTTTCCAGTCCAACCAGGCCAGCTGGTGCCATTGCCTCGCGCAGCACACTGAAGAAACTTGAGCCAGCAAGGAGTTCAGCATGTGGTGGTCGCTTATCGTACCAGCTGCATTTCAGATCCAAATAGATGGTTTGGCGCGGTTCAGTGCAGCGCAGCAGCTCATGGGCGAGACGTCCAATGAAATTGTTTGACTTGCTGGGATCACCTTGCAGTGGCAGAAAGTTGGGAATGGGTATGGTCTGGGATTGAAAGTGCGATTGCCACTCCTGGACTTTGTTGCGCAGAAAGGAATTGCATTCTTTCTCCACATTGTAGTTGATGATGCGCTGTGATTCCTCCAGCAATATGCGCAATCCCTGCACACGCAAATAGTCCTCGATATACTCGAAAGATCGTCGATATCCCTCGATGGTCTTGGCCAGCGTCTGCAGTTTTGCCTGCAGGAATTGTCCACATGTCTTGCCCTTTTCCGGTATGAATATCAAGCCCAAATTGTAGGCATTAGCCAGATGATTGACCAGCTCTTTGCGTATGCCATCCTCCAGCAGCTGCTTGGGATCCAGCTCGATGACGCCGACCAAAGTGGTCTTCATCATGAGTATGCCCTTGGTAAAGACCGCTATGGAGTTGGTCCATTGAGCGACCTTGGATCGTTCCTCGAATTGCGCATATTCGCGCAACTTTTCCTTCTCCAGGCGTGTGGGAAACTCTTTGATCACATTGGTCAACAGCTGTATGATTCTGGCCAAAATGCTGAACATTGTTTCGGGCACAATTTGAAGAACGCGCCGCAAAAAGTTTGCCAACTCTGGCCTGATTGATTCGCATGAGAGGGAGATTATGATATTGGTGCTGCCTTCGATGGTGACGGTGATCGCAACATGATCATTGGCAGCAAGGCGTTCTTTGTCACCCCCAGCGATTCGTTGGCTGTCATTGCCCACTACTTGGAGGCCATACCGTATTTCCAAAAGAATGGCGTGCAGGGATTCGCTCGCAGCATGCCCACCGCCTCTGCTGTGGATCTGGTTGGCAAGAAGCTGGGCAAAGAGGTCTTCGAGGTGCCCACCGCCTGGAAATACTTTGGCAATCTCATGGACGCCGGTCGTCTCTGTCTGTGCGGCGAGGAAAGCTTTGGCACCGGCTCAAATCACATACGTGAAAAGGACGGCATTTGGGCGGTGTTGGCATGGATCTCAGTGATGCAGCACACGGGCAAAAGCATTGAGGATATTCTGAAGCAGCATTGGTCCGTCTATGGCCGTAACTATTTCACACGTTACGACTACGAAGAGTGCGATCTGGAACCCTGCAACGAGATGATGGCCACCATGGAGAAGAACATTACCGCAGCCGAATTTGTGGGCAAGAACTACATCGACATCGACTCCTATGAGAAGGAGAATGTGTTGGGACAGGCCAGCGTCATGTTGAAGCCCCTCATCGATATTGCTCTGGAAATTCCAGAGCTGCCCAAGTTCACTGGACGCAATGCACCCACCGTTATCACATAAGCACGGCAGCCGCAAAGATTATCTAATCCAACTGCCAACTGTTATTCGAATGTGCAATTCATTTGGCACTAACGCAATTTCTCTTTATTGGCTTAAACCAAAGTTTGGCAACAATTGAAGCAATAAAATAGGTTCATGAATCTTCAAGCAATTGGCCATTTAATTTATGTCTATTCATTAATAATGTATCCAAATTTATTTTACACAAATTAAAGCTTGTCTGTATATTATTTAAATATTTAATAATCAATTGATCTTTTCGTTTTTTTCTAAAGAGTGGGCAAAATGATTTAAAGCAGCCGATGAAAACATTTAAAAAACTATCTCTTGTGTAAGGAAGGAATTCTAGTAGTGTTTAAAAAAGAAAGCTCTAATAATAATAATTATTTGTCACAATATTTTGGTAACCAAAAATCGTAACATTTGCAAAGCACTTTAAAAAGTTTTCTAAAATTTCTTTTTACTTCAACTTATGAGATTTAAATTACAGAATTTCTTAAATACAATTATTTTCGTAAATTGTGTGCTCAGTAGTTGTAAAGTAAACGTTAGAGCGCATTATGATCGAATTATAATGAGTACTATTTTATTTACTAATATTTTTATTATAATAGATATCATTTTTATCACTGTAAAGACGGAAATCTACTTCGCTTATAACAATTTATTTATTTAACTTAAAATAATACAAATTTGTATTTTCCTATTTAAAAAGCAATTTATTTTATTTATTTTTTTTACAAGTTTCACTTGACAGGCGTGGAGAGATAATCGAACTCGCTTAGTATCATATTGGGAATACGCTGCTCCAGGACACTCAGTGGCAAATGCGCCAGACGCACAAATGCCTGGAGAAAGTGCAGCATGGTGACCACCTCCGATCCCAGCATTTCCTTGTCGCTAAGCCAAAGAAGATGCACAATACATTTGTCAGTTTATATCAAATTTCACAAGAGAAAATTACTTACGTTAACTGCGCCTCGGCCACGGTCACTACATACTGGCACATGTAAGAGATGTAGAGCATTTTGACATTCTTGTGGAACTGCTGGAGTATGGTCAACAATCCCATTATAAGCGGTACACAATCGATGGCATCCTTGGAGGATTTGGGCAGCAGACTGCCCGTGTTCTTTGAATGCTGCAGGCGACCAACGTGCGCAATGCTGAAGAGGAACAGAAACAACGACATGTTGTGCGTATTTTTGGTGGTCAAAAATATCTGCTCCAGTGGCTCATAGTTGCCCGTGTATTGGAGTATCTCCTGCAGTTCGGTGAGCATCATCACGCCCTGCTCAACGCACAGCTTGGTGTTGCTCGACAATTCGAGCATTAAAGCGCTGCAAGCAAAAGAAATTGATTTCTTCAATAGGCGTACTAAGTATTGTTTTCAATTTTACATTTAGAACTTCTCCAGATCAACTTAAAAATTTACATTGTGATAAAGCTTAGTGATGAAGGCGACAGCCCAAGAGTTATTAAAAGAGTCTGCTAATAAAGTGCTTAATTTTAATCTGGTTAATTCTCGATCTTTCAGACCCACTCGTTTTCTCATTGTTTCTTTGTGCCTTATGGATGAAACAATAGATAACATAAGATAACAATTGTAGTAGTATATAATATCCTATAACTACTAAAATGTAGAATGAGAATACGGTACTAAAATCCATTAGTATTTGCTTCCTTAAGTAAATTGATATATATTATGTGCTCAATAAAATGTTAACATTTGCTTTATTGTTAATTACAAATCACTGCAATCTACGATAATCCATGTGCATTCATCGCGATGGGCGTCAAAATCCTCGGCACGTCGAGTATATGCATAATGTTGATCCGTCCATTGCCTTCGATCTCCACCACAAATCACCCGGCTGGAAGTTTGAGCATCGTAGATTGCTATGCCATCTTTCACCTGGACCACATGCCACCAGTAGTCATTGTCCTGACTGTACACGTTCTGGGTCACTTCCGCTTGTTCGTTGCCTTTTATAACTAAATTACGATTTCGATACGGACTTACGAAGGAGAAGTGTGTTCTGTTGTTGGCTTCACTGTGTGTGCGCTGCACCTTGAAAGCCGCAGTTGGGTGATCAATATTTTGGATGCACATTTTTAAACCGTCTTGGCACTCACATAGAAAATCTTCGGTATTGTTCACCAAGTGCAAGCATACTTTTTGGGCGGTGGATAAAATACTAGAGCTCAACTGTTGGTACACTTGGAGATACAGAGAGTGCTCTACCTCCTCGCTAAAGGTCCGTTGCTTCACCAACTGGCGAAGATTGTCCAACAACACAGCATGGGCACTCGAATTCAACTGGACTTCAGTGCGATTCATCACCTGAAGGTTGAGCGTGGCTAATTGTGTCAAACTAGCGTTGAAATTGCCAAGACGTTGGGCCACACTCAATGGGGTTTCGAATGTGAGCACCTTCTCAAACACGGCTTCGAATATAGCACTCGTGAGATTCTGTGGACTTTGCGTTAAGAGCTGCAGCAGAGTGGTGACCAAAGGGAAATCAGTGCAGCTTTTAGCGTGAAGAGGTGCGGAAAGCAGATGAGCGCTGCGGGATATGAAAGTTTGATAGACCATTTGTTGAAAATCTGCCGGAATATCAGACTGCAGCTTGAGTTGCTCATATAAGTCCAGTAATTTGATCGGATCGTTGTTTTTTTTGGTCTGCTTCCACTCCAGCCACAATGTCTCGTAAATGGAACGTTTCAGCTCCAAAGTGCGTGCTTCTTTCACCAATTGCAGCACCAAACGATGACGCTGCCAGTCGCCATCAACTATGGCACGTACAATGGACTCGAGGCTGAGAGGACTGTTCGCTGAGGTGAATGAGGGACACTCAACCTGCGTGGCAGCATCGTCTTGTTGCCTTGCCAGCACCGCGCCAGTAATAGCAGTAGCTCTTACTCCTGATGATAGTCCGAGAATCAACAGAATAACGACTTCCAATGCCATTGTGGTTTTTTGCTTTTGATTTCGCAAAGCCTTCGCCTTTTATAGCTGAATGAATCGCTGTATCACATTATAAAAGATAGACAGCACTTGTTCCGCCTCTGCAAATCGAAAACAAGAAAGCTACTTTCGAGTGTGCTCGACTGTGAAATACTCGCTACCCATTTTCAATAAAACAATGTTTTGCAATGTTTTAAAATATACCGAAATAATATACTGAGAAATAGTGCAATATACCGAAGGATATATTTGGTATATCGATATAGTACTATATGCAAAATATACCATATACAATATCTGATCGCATTAGAATTTCGAAGCATTATAAGTCATAAATACTTTAGGTATTATTATATTTAAATTATGATTCAATCTTTTTCCGTAAGTGGTTAAGAATAATAAGTGCTGTTGAAAAAATGAAATCTCTATCTTTTATATTCTCTGAGATCTAGGTGTTCATTTGGAAAGAGAGACGGACATGGCTAATATACATATACTTTATAAGGTATGCCTGCTACATACATTTTCTGCAGGGACAAAGTTATTACATATATACTTCATTTTATGGGTATTGGGTATAAAAAAAAGAAAATGGAGCAAGCGAATTTTTAGAACAACAGTCACGATTTTGCTATATCTACAACCTTAGATGTCTTGTACTCTAGGATGGAATAGTAAGTTGATATACCAAATACAATAACCTTCGGCATATTTTTGTTTTTTTCGATACATTAATTTGGTACCGGAATATTTCGCATTCGTTGAAAATGGGAAGCGGGTATTTCCCAGTCGCATAACAGATTATATAAACCATTTGAATTATCAAAGTATATTAAAGTTAAAGCCAAGAAGAGGTTATCATTAAAGCTTCATTCCAATTCTACATTTGGCAGCTTTAGTTGCTAGCCCATGAATCACATTAATCGTTGAAATTATTTTTTGAATAAATTCAATGTTTTTATTTTCCATTACTAATCGAGGCTTTAGTTTTAACAATTCGCTTGCTATTTGTGTTTTTTTCGACATCCGTAGGCAAAGTGCGTGTGCCAAACATCTAAAACAACATACAGGCATCATTTACAGTAGAAGATGCATTAAATTAAAGAGTATTTAATCATAAAATACGAAAGGCAAAGTACTAATGAAGAAAATGATTCTGTTTTAAGGAAACATTATCTCGTTTTCAGAAATCAATTAAAAATACAAAAAAAAAAAATAATAATTTTAAAAAATGATCATGGGAAATATGAGTTTTCAAAATATTGAAAACAGTCGAATCATATTTAGTATCAATTAAGAAAAAAACTGCATAATTGAAGAGTATCTGGAATCCAAACCTTGGTTGCAGTGGTACTTAAAACGTTTCACGAAATCGGACGGATCTAAAACTATAACTCACCGATTTAATGTGTCTGTGGTGTTCTCCAACAGCTTGGCATCGCATTTGCTACTGAAGCTCACTGGCAATATGCTGACGCAGTAGCTGCTTCTGGCCCAACGACAGCATCCAATCCAACAGAGTGGGCCACACCTTTAACCAACGCTGCGTATAGCTCTGATAATACTTGATGGGCTGTTTGGCCAGCTCGCCGGGAAAGTCTCGGGATTCTAGCTCTTTGGTCATTTGAGCCAATGCATCGCACCACATGCGATCTGCAGTTAGATTCTTTTGCAACTTGTCCAAATTACGTTTCAGCCATCGGCCAACATGTGAGCATAAAGACGTTCCAGTCCAACCAGGCCAGCTGGTGCCATTGCCTCGCGCAGCACACTGAAGAAACTTGAGCCAGCAAGGAGTTCAGCATGTGGTGGTCGCTTATCGTACCAGCTGCACTTCAGATCCAAATAGATGGTTTGGCGCGGTTCAGTGCAGCGCAGCAGCTCATGGGCGAGACGTCCAATGAAATTGTTTGACTTGCTGGGATCACCTTGCAGTGGCAGAAAGTTGGGAATGGGTATGGTCTGGGATTGAAAGTGCGATTGCCACTCCTGGACTTTGTTGCGCAGAAAGGAATTGCATTCTTTCTCCACATTGTAGTTGATGATGCGCTGTGATTCCTCCAGTAATATGTGCAATCCCTGCACACGCAAATAGTCTTCGATATACTCGAAAGACCGTCGATATCCCTCGATGGTCTTGGCCAGCGCCTGCAGTTTTGCCTGCAGCAATTGTCCACATGTCTTGCCCTTTTCCGGTATGCCCACCGGCTGGAAATACTTTGGCAATCTCATGGACGCCGGCCGTCTTTGTTTGTGCGGCGAGGAAAGCTTTGGCACCGGCTCCAATCACATACGTGAAAAGGATGGCATTTGGGCGGTGCTGGCATGGATCTCAGTGATGCAGCACACGGGCAAAAGCATTGAGGATATTCTGAAGCAGCATTGGTCCGTCTATGGCCGTAACTATTTCACACATTACGACTACGAAGAGTGCGATCTGGAACCCTGCAACGAGATGATGGCCACCATGGAGAAGAACATTACGGCAGCCGAGTTTGTGGGCAAGAACTACTCGAGCAGCGGCAAAAGCTATAAGGTGAAGCAGGCGGATAACTTTAGCTACACGGATCCCGTGGACAAGTCCGTGGCCACAAAGCAGGGATTGCGCATTGTCTTCGATGATGGCAGTCGCATTGTGATGCGTCTCAGTGGCACTGGAAGCTCTGGCGCTACCGTGCGGTAAATACACATTATTTGCGTATACGATTTGGATAGTTAGTTAGTAATGTACACTTTCTATTTCAGTTTGTACATCGACTCCTATGAGAAGGAGAATGTTCTGGGACAGGCCAGCGTCATGTTGAAGCCCCTCATCGATATTGCTCTGGAAATTTCAGAGCTACCCAAGTTCACTGGACGCAATGCACCCACCGTTATCACATAAGCACGGCAGCCGCAAAGATTATCTAATCCAACTGCCAACTGTTATTCGAATGTGCAATTCATTTGGCACTAACGCAATTTCTCTTTATTGGCTTAAACCAAAGTTTGGCAACAATTGAAGCAATAAAATAAGTTCATGAATCTTCAAGCAATTGGCCATATAATTTATGTCTATTCATTAATAATGTATCCAAATTTATTTTACACAAATTAAAGCTTGTCTGTATATTATTTAAATATTTAATAATCAATTGATCTTTTCGTTTTTTCTAAAGAGTGGGCAAAATGATTTAAAGCAGCCGATGAAAACATTTAAAAAACTATCTCTTGTGTAAGGAAGGAATTCTAGTAGTGTTTAAAAAAGAAAGCTCTAATAATAATAATTATTTGTCACAATATTTTGGTAACCAAAAATCGTAACATTTGCAAAGCACTTTAAAAAGTTTTCTAAAATTTCTTTTTACTTCAACTTAAATTACAGAATTTCTTAAATACAATTATTTTCGTAAATTGTGTGCTCAGTAGTTGTAAAGTAAACGTTAGAGCGCATTATGATCGAATTATAATGAGTACTATTTTATTTACTAATATTTTTATTATAATAGATATCATTTTTATCACTGTAAAGACGGAAATCTACTTCGCTTATAACAATTTATTTATTTAACTTAAAATAATACAAATTTGTATTTTCCTATTTAAAAAGCAATTTATTTTATTTATTTTTTTACAAGTTTCACTTGACAGGCGTGGAGAGATAATCGAACTCGCTTAGTATCATATTGGGAATACGCTGCTCCAGGACACTCAGTGGCAAATGCGCCAGACGCACAAATGCCTGCAGAAAGTGCAGCATGGTGACCACCTCCGATCCCAGCATTTCCTTATCGCTATGCCAAAGAAGATGTTTGTCAGTTTATATCAAATTTCACAAGAGAAAATTACTTACGTGAACTGCGCCTCGGCCACGGTCACCACATACTGGCACATGTAAGAGATGTAGAGCATTTTGACATTCTTGTGGAACTGCTGGAGTATGGTCAACAATCCCATTATAAGCGGTACACAATCGATGGCATCCTTGGAGGATTTGGGCAGCAGACTGCCGGTGTTCTTTGAATGCTGCAAGCGACCAACGTGCGCAATGCTGAAGAGGAACAGAAACAAGGACATGTTGTGCGTATTTTTGGTGGTCAAAAAGATCTGCTCCAGTGGCTCATAATTGCCCGTGTATTGGAGTATCTCCTGCAGTTCGGTGAGCATCATCACGCCCTGCTCATCGCACAGCTTGGTGTTGCTCGACAATTCGAGCATTAAAGCGCTGCAAGCAAAAGAAATTGATTTCTTCAATAGACGTACTTTTTCAATTTTACATTTAGAGCTTCTCCATATCTACTTAAAAATTTACATTGAGATAAAGCCTAATGATAAAGGCGACAGCCCAAGAGTTAAAGCAGGTTATTAAAAGAGTCTGCTAATAAAGTGCTTTATTTTAATCAGGTTAATTCTCGATCTTTCAGACCCACTCGCTTTCTCATTGTTTCTTTGTGCCTTATGGATGAAACAGTAGATAACATAAGATAACAATTGTAGTAGTATATAATATCCTATAACTACTAAAATGTAGAATGAGAATACGGTACTAAAATCCATTAGTATTTGCTTCCTTAAGTAAATTGATATATATTATGTGCTCAATAAAATGTTAACATTTGCTTTATTGTTAATTACAAATCATTGCAATCTGCGATAATCCATGTGCATTCGTCGCGATATGCATAATGTTGATTGCCCTCCGATTGCCTTCGATCTCCACCACAAATCACCCGGCTGGAAGTTTGACTATCGTAGATTGCTATGCCATTTTTCACCACATGGACCACATGCCACCAGTAGACATTTTCCCGACTGTACACGTTCTGGGTCACTTCCGCTTGTCCGTTGCCTATAACTAAATTACGATTTCGATACGGATTTAGGAAGGAGAAGTGTGTTCTGTTGTTGGCTTCACTGTGTGTGTGCTGCATATTGAAAGCCGCCGTTGGGTGATCAATATTTCGGATGCACATTTTGAAACCGTCTTCGCACTCACATAGGAAATCTTCGGTATTGTTCACCAAGTGCAAGCCTACTTTTTGGGCGATGGATAAAATTCTAGAGCTCAACTGTTGGTACACTTGGATATACAGAGAGTGCTCCACTTCCTCGCTAAAGGTCCATTGCTTCACCAACTGGCGAAGATTGTCCAACAACGCAGCATGGGCACTCGAATTCAACTGGACTTCAGTGCGATTCATCAGCTGAAGGTTGAGCGTGGCTAATTGTGTCAAACTAGCGTTGAAATTGCCAAGACGTTGGGCCACACTCAATGGGGTTTCGAATGTGAGCACCTTCTCAAACACGGCTTCGAATATAGCACTCGTGAAATTCTGTGGACTTTGCGTTAAGAGCTGCAGCAGAGTGGTGACCAAAGGGAAATCAGTGCAGCGACTTTTAGCGTGAAGAGGTGCGGAAAGCAGATGAGCGCTGCGGGATATGAAAGTTTGATAGACCATTTGTTGAAAATCTGCCGGAATATCAGACTGCAGCTTGAGTTGCTCATATAAGTCCAGTAATTTGATCGGATCGTTGTTTTTTTTGGTCTGCTTCCACTCCAGCCACAATGTCTCGTAAATGGAACGTCTCAGCTCCAAAGTGCGTGCTTCTTTCACCAATTGCAGCACCAAACGATGACGCTGCCAGTCGCCATCGACTATGGCACGTACAATGGACTCGAGGCTGAGAGGACTGTTCGCTGAGGTGAATGAGGGACACTCAACCTGCGTGGCAGCATCGTCTTGTTGCCTTGCTAGCACCGCGCCAGTAATAGCAGTAGCTCTTACTCCTGATGACAGTCCGAGAATCAACAGAATAACGACTTCCAACGACATTGTGGTTTTTGCTCTTGATTTCGAAAAGCCTTCGCCTTTTATAGCTGAATGAAACACTGTATCGCATTATAAGAGATAGACAGCACTTGTTATTGTTACACTTTGGTCCCTGCAAATCGAAAACAAGTAAGAAAGCTACTTTCGAGTGTGCTCGACTGTGAGATACTCGCTACCCAGAGTTCATATGGAAAGTAAGACTGACATGGCAAATATATATATACTGTACAAGGTCGAAGATGGGGTATAAAAAAGAAAATCGAGCAAGCGAATTTTTAAAATTACAGTCACGATTTTTCTATATCTACAATCTTATATGTCTTGTATTCTAGGATGTAATAGTAAGTTGATATTCCAAATACAATAAGCTTCAGTATATTTTTGTATTTTTCAGTACATTAATTTCGTACCGGAATATTTCGCATTCATTGAAAATGGGAAGTGGGTCTTTCGCAGTCGAGCTCATTGGGTAAACTCTTATCTTTCATAAAAGCTTATATAAAAGATTTGAATTATCGAAGTACATTAAAGTTAAAGCCAAGAAGAGGTTATCAAAGTTGGACGGAATTTAATTGCTCGTCCATGAATCAAGAAGAAGTTTTTTTTTCAAAGTTTTTATTTTTTTTTTATCGCATTCAAAATATTGAATTTATAGTTAATAATCGAGGCTTTTGATTTAACAATTCGCTTGCTATTTGTGTTTTTTCGATATCCGTAGGCAAAGTGCGTGTGCCAAACATCTTAAACAATATACATGCATCATTTACAGTAGAAGATGCATTAAATTAAAGAGTATTTAATCATAAGATACGAAAGGCAAAGTACTAATGAAGAAAATGATTCTGTTTTAAGGAAACATTGTCTCGTTTTCAGAAATCAATTAAAAATACAAAAAAGAAATAATAATTTTAAAAAATGATCATGGGAAATATGAGTTTTCAAAATATTGAAAACAGTCGAATCATATTTAGTATCAATTAAGAAAAAACTGCATAATGGAAGAGTATCCAAAATTGGAATCCAAACCACTTTAAAACGTTTCACGAAATCGAACTGATCTAAAATTAGTCTCGTAACTCACCGATTTAATGTGTCTGTGGTGTTCTCCAGCAGTTTGGCATCGCATTTGCTGCTGAAGCTCAGCTCGCTGGCAATATGCTGGCGCAGTAGCTGCTTCTGGCCCAACGACAGCATCCAATCCAACAGAGTGGGCCACACCTTTAACCAACGCTGCGTATAGCTCTGATAATACTTGATGGGCTGTTTGGCCAGCTCGCCGGGAAAGTCTCGGGATTCTAGCTCTTTGGTCATTTGAGCCAATGCATCGCACCACATGCGATCTGCAGTTAGATTCTTTTGCAACTTGTCCAAATTACGCTTCAGCTCATCGGCCAACATGTGAGCATAAAGACGTTCCAGTCCAACCAGGCCAGCTGGTGCCATTGCCTCGCGCAGCACACTAAAGAAACTGGAGCCGGCGAGGAGTTCAGCATGTGGTGGTCGCTTATCGTACCAGCTGCACTTCAGATCCAAATAGATGGTTTGACGCGGTTCCGTGCATCGCAGCAGCTCATGGGCGAGACGTCCAATGAAATTGTTTGACTTGCTGGGATCACCTTGGAGTGGCAGAAAGTTGGGAATGGGTATGGTCTGGGATTGAAAGTGCGATTGCCACTCCTGGACTTTGTTGCGCAGAAAGCAATTGCATTCCTTCTCCACATTGTAGTTGATGATGCGCTGTGATTCCTCCAGCAATATGCGCAATCCCTGCACACGCAAATAGTCCTCGATATACTCGAAAGATCGTCGATATCCCTCGATGGTCTTGGCCAGCGCCTGCAGTTTTGCCTGCAGCAATTGTCCACATGTCTTGCCCTTTTCCGGTATGAATATCAAGCCTAAATTGTAGGCATTAGCCAGATGATTGACCAGCTCTTTGCGTATGCCATCCTCCAGCAGCTGCTTGGGATCCAGCTCGATGACGCCGACCAAAGTGGTCTTCATCATGAGTATGCCCTTGGTAAAAACCGCTATGGAGTTGGTCCATTGGGCGACCTTGGATCGTTCCTCGAATTGCGCATATTCGCGCAACTTTTCCTTCTCCAGGCGAGTGGGAAACTCTTTGATCACATTGGTCAACAGCTGTATGATTCTGGACAAAATGCTGAACATTGTTTCGGGTACAATTTGGAGAACGCGCCGCAAAAAGTTTGCCAACTCTGTGCTATAATAGTTCGATACCGACACCAGATCCTCGCTTTTGGCCTGATTGATGCGCATGAGTGGCACCTCCAGTGTGCTGGCCAGTTTAAGGAATACCGCTCGGATGCCAATAACAGCGCGAGGCTGTCGCTTGATGTTATCCTGCATGATGGCAGTGAAATCGCGTTGCAGAATTTGCCAAGCATAGCTAAAATCGCTGATCATCTGTATGTGAATCTCAATGTCTTCCTTCAGGTTGATAAGCTGCACAAAAAACCAGTAGGAGAAAGCAACATTTGAGTGTGAAGACCTATAAAATACATTTCAGAGTTTGAAGCTCACCTGTGCCATGCGATTCAATAGATCCCGCGTCTCCTGCAGCTGCTGCTTTACAAGCATATTGGCATGCAGATTGTGATACTCCTGCACCTCATCCAGCGCCTGCATCACCTGAATGATAAGGCGACCTGCCTTCTGTGGCTTGCCAATGTCCAGTTTGTGCAGACGCTGTGCCACCTGGGCAAACCATTGTTGCAGCTGTGGATTCGCCTCAATCTTGGTCAACGGACGTGTGCCCGCAAATGCTTCGCTTAGCTCACGCAGATACTGCATTGCCTCCTCGCGATTGCGGCTCCAACGTGCCTCTCGATCGCACTGCAACTCCGCCAGCAACTCACGGACAGTCAACTCGAGTTGTCCGCAATTGAGCAGCAGATTGTAGAGTTTGCTTTGCTCGAACTGCAGTTGCTGCAACAGCAATTGATGCACTTGCCCAGCTGCCTGTTGTCCACTGGGCGAGATCACAAACACCGCTGGACTGGTGTGAAGACAATGCCAACGCAACAGCACATTCGCTTGTCGCATCAGCACAATGATCTGGTTGGCATGCTCCAGCACAAAGGCTTCATCCAAGACGCCATCGCGCACAATTTCCTGCGTCTTTTGCAGTGTTTTTTGCATTTGTTCGCGCTGCTGTTGACACAACGTTTTAATGGCCACCGAGGTCACCACATTGGCAATCGCACTGCTGGCGGCTTTGAAATGCGACCAGGCATCAATCAAATTGACCGTGATCCCCATATAAATGGACAACGTCCAATTGTCACTGAAGAACTTGTCCACAATCTCACGCATTTGGGCGCCTTGCGTGTGCAGCACTTGGGGCGAGAAATAGAGACAAACATAAAGCATGGCCGCCTGTGTGGAGAGCGCTGTGGTACGATGCATTGGATGCGGATAGATGGCCAATTGATTGTAGATATCATCGCAACGCAGGCGAGCCAACACCAAGTCTATAAAGTTCCCATCAAACTTGAAGCGTGCAAAATATGTCTCTGGATATTTGAGCTCAGTCCCTGCAGCACCTTGATTAGTGGCAACTCGAGCAGCTCCGACTGCAATTTGCACATAGCCCGTGGAGCGTAGAAGCAGGCAAACGTCATGTATGTTGCTCTCATCGCCACTGGGCGTGGCATCGCCTCCACTATAGCGATAGTAGGCAATCAGGAGACGTTCACGTACATCGCCGGGTATATGAAAGTCCAGCACAAGCAAAATAACGCCGTACAAATAGAGCGATTCGCACTGCAAGAAAAAAGGATAAATGAGAAGGTGGAAATCCATTCTTCGTTGTTTATGACAATTTTGCAGAATTATGACATAATTATTAGAATTCGATTATTAGAAAGTGTAAAGTTTAAAATTTCACAATATTGCTTTTAGTTTATAATTTAACAAGTGCCCCAGCAGCCATTACTCTTTATGCCAGTTTTATAATTAAGTACAATATTTAATATAAATCTGCTAAAATCAAATTAATAAAAATATGTTAGTTCAATATTGTTTATATGAAACTTGTAGGCATAGTCATGTGTATTAAAACGAAAAAAAAATACACCTATAAAATGTTATTAGTATAACATACAATATTTTGGGATCAATATAGGAGGTTAAAGATTATTTATACCCTATTAATATACCCCTTTCACCCTATAGCAACCAGTTATAAAAAGTATGACTTTTTTCACATGGTACTCACTAGCAATTGCTTTCCCTCCTCATCTTGGAGCACAGTCTCTAGCGTCTGTTGTATGTAGTAGCCACTGTTTAACTCTTCGATGAACTGCTGCAAATCGGTGGCATAATGATGCACACTCTGGAAAGCTAAATAGAAGCGAGTGATAAGCTGCAAGTGATTTGTGCGGGTCTCCAAGTCCAAATCGCTTAGATCCTTTAAAGAAGTTGAAATTAATTAAATGTCTTAACAATTGTTGCACATTATACTCACGGCACTCTGCTCTATTTTCTTTTCATGCGCCTCGGCCACTTTGAAGTAGCTAAAATCCAATATTATATCGCCATATTTTTGCCTATCGCCTGCGTTTTCCAATCTGCAATTTTAAGACAATTTGCAAGCAGTTCGTTTTTATCGGCGCACTTCTTATTACCTGTATATGCTGGGCACGTACTCCTTTAGTCGCAGTATTTCAGCAACTATTGAGTTGCCCACTGAAACGATATTAAGCAAATTTTGACCGCAGGCATTATTTTCCGACAGAAATTCGCTCATTTTCCAAAGCACATAAAACAAACAAAAATATCAGATGTGCCGCATCAGCTGTTTGTTATTTACGCCCAAAACATTAGAGATGAGTTCGTGAATCGTGCTTAAAATACTGCAGCTTATGCCCTGCACACACTAAAACTGTTTTTCTAGTATTTTTTCAATATATGTTACATTTGCCCCTTGTGAGAATAGATTTTTTTTATTTTTATAATTATATTTTTGTATTATCGGCAGATATGATGTAGTTTAACATGTTTACTCTTATTGTTATATTTCTTGTCTTATTATTGGTTCCTATTACCGCCAAACCAGTTGTCACGCTGCTGAACCGAGGTGAATTCAAAACACAACCCACAAAAAAGCCATCTGATATGCCAAGTTTAGTAACCGATCTTAATCAAATGTTCGTTGATCAACAATTTATTTTAAAAATGTTATACAATTGAAATGCTGAACTAAACACTTTCGGGAAGAGCAACTCCGAAAGTGAGTACCTTGAACTATATGTGTGTATATAATATATGTATGTCATAATATTACTATTATTTGAATATTTAATTATTTCCTGCAATCCTCGATAATCCAGGTGCAATCCTTGCGATGCTCATCAAAATCCTCTGCACGGCGAGTGTATGCATATTTGTAATAGTCATTCCATTGCGCTGGATCGCCGCCGCAGATCACGAAGCTGGATGTGGCAGCGTCGTAGATTGCCACGCCGTCTTGCACCGGCTCCACATACCACCAGTAGATGTCGCGCTGACTGCACAGGTTCTTATTAACTCTTTTCTGCCCTTTGACCGAGTGCATTCCTAAATAACGGTTATTCCAGTGTGGATTGTGGAAGGCAAACAGTGTACTATTGTTGGCGCCATTGATTTTGCGTTGTACCCCGAGAGATGACTTTTCATTGTATAGTTGATTGGTGCATATATCGGAGGGACCAAAGCACTCACAAAGATATTCCATGTTGTCCGCTTTTCGCAAGCACAACCTCTCAGCGATGAATAACAAATTAATTTCCGAAGGCAGCAATTTTATCACTTTAGAAATTAGAGAGCTCCCCACTTGTAGATAAAAAGCCGGTTGCTTCATTAACTGGCGTAGATTGTCCAGCAACACAGCATGAGCACTCGAATTAACCAAGACCTCGGAACGATAAACAAATTGCAAGTTGGCCATGGCCAATTGCTCTAAGCTGGCGTTGAAATTGCCCAGTCGTTGTGCCACACTCAGTGAGGATTCCAAAGAAAGCACATCGTCAAACAGAGTTTCAAATATGTCGCGAGTGTATTTTTGTGGACTTTCTTTTAGTTTTGAAAGGAGTTTGGTGACCTGAGGGAAATCGCTAGCGTGACTGTCGGTGTGGAAGGGCGCTGATAGCAATTGAGCGAAGCGAGCGATGAAAGCCTGATAGATTTTTTCCATTAAGGTTTTCGGCACATTCGACTCATTCTCGAGTTGCTTATAAAAATCAAGTATTTTAAGGGGATCGTATATGTGTTTATCCTGCTGCCACTCTAGCCACAAAGCCTCATATACACCGCGTTTCATTTCCAAGGTACATGACTCACTTGCCAGATGCAGCACCAATTGGACACGATGCCACTCTCCATTGACTATCGCTCGTATTATCTTCTGTAGACTATGATTATCATCTGTTGTCAATGAGATACATTCACCAACCAACGGGTCCTGATCATTTAGCCGTGAAATGTGTTTTCTGTTCTCTACTCCGCTGATCAAAGTGTCTCCTCCTCTAATAGACAGTACAAAAAGTAACAGAACAATCACTTTCGAAGACATTATTGCTTTTACTAAATATATTCATCAGCGATCGCCTTATATAGCCCTTATCAGTCGTTTGTATGGGTTTGATAATTTGCTAAGCTCAGCAGCTGAGCCGACCCATATCTTTATTTATAGGGGAATTCCCGCAAAAGGCAATCGGAATTATTAGTGTATTAGATTTGTATTGCATTTTGCAATCGCCTTGTTTAAGGTCAAAAAGGTATACAAATCACATTTTCAATAATTCTGCAGAAACAAAACATACAAGTGGTATGCGCTTGACTGTGAGTAACCCTATAGATTACGAAAGATTTAAAGGGATACGGTCCGCCTCTTGTAAGCTCGATAATGATCAAAGCAGCAGAATAGTTTTCATATCTTGGCGGGCTTGTTTGTTATGGTATGGTGAACTCAGTTTTGGTATCCAGATAAGCACCTCGAACTAAAAAAATATGTATATACCGAAAAATGTTGACCTCTATTTTTTTACCTATGTAAAAATATGTTAGATTTTTATTATGAAAATGTATATTCATAGTAAATATAGCATACAAATGCAAAGCTTCGATTGTCTATTAACTTTACAAAAAGTGTCTATATTTAAAAAATATTTTGATTATAATCGAAAAAATCAAAATTTCTTCTGTCATTTAAGCAGTCGATGTTTATATATCGATCATCAGTACCAAGTGCTCGTAAGTATCGATAACAACACGATGTTTTGGTATCACTAGTCGAACGTTGACGTGTGAATGTCCACGCGTCTGTCGCCGCGCATTTTTTTGCAAAACGCTCGACATAGTGTCTGGCGGAATTTGCGCTATAATAAATGTGTTAAATTATTGCAGTAAGACAGACATTTGTTTTTCGATTCTAATACGCATTAAGTTTCAAAGAGCGGCACAATGTCGAGCTTCGTTCTAGATAAAGAATCATTTGTGCGTCGAATAAAACGCCTATATACTGAATGGAAGGTAAGTCGAACTTTGTTAACTTTGCCGCAAATTCTCTTGCCGGGGACACCAAATACAATGGGCCAACAAGCTCGCTTCCACGTTGTGTTTCGATGGGCCACCGTACTTTAGATAAACTTTAATTAGCAAATGTTGTGAAATTACACCGAACAGAAAAAAAAAAATACAAATAAAAACAAATCGGTTGCGAATTAGGTTAGAAAGCGTGAGATGCGGCATTTTTTTTATATTTTATTTACATCTACTTTTCCTTGTCAGGCGCCGAGCACTGGTCACGATGATGCGCTTAGTAATCTGGACTGCATCATGAGCGTGGTGGGCGTAGATGAGGATGTTGTCTACTCCAAATCAATGGCTTTACAGCTTTGGCTGCTGGGCTACGAGTTGACGGATACCATCTCGATCTTTGCCTCGGATGCCATCTATTTCCTCACCAGCAAAAAGAAGATTGAGTTCCTCAAACAGGCGCAAAATATTAGCGAAGAGGGCGTGCCGGAAATAAAGTTGCTTGTACGCGATCGCGTAAGTATAACGACAATCAAACATTCAACCACTGCAAAACAAGCTAATTTTAAATTCATTTTGTAGACCGACAAGGATAATGCTAACTTTGATAAGCTCATCAAGACCATACAGAACTCGAAGAAGGGCAAAAGGTTAGGCGTCTTTACGAAGGACGCATTCCCGGGAGAATTTAGCGAAGCTTGGAAGAAGATGCTGACAGGCGCCAAGTTTGAGCACGTGGACATTAGCACCATAATTGCGTACTTGATGTGCCCCAAGGATGAGTCCGAGATTAATAATATACGCAAAGCCTCATTGGTGTCCATGGACATATTCAACAAGTATTTGAAAGATGAAATCATGGACATTATCGACTCTGATCGGGTAAGTAAAACAATTGTATACAAAGCATCAATTATTATTAATCCCAACTGTTAATAGAAAGTGAAGCACACAAAATTAGCGGATGGCTGCGAAACAGCTATAACCGAAAAGAAATACACTAGCGGTCTGGATCCACGTCTACTTGATATGGCCTACCCACCAATCATTCAGTCGGGCGGCGCATATAGCTTAAAATTCTCGGCGGCAGCCGATAAAAATCATTTGCATTTTGGTGTTATCGTCTGCTCACTGGGCGCTCGTTACAAATCCTACTGTTCGAACATTTCGCGCACATTTCTGGTGAATCCCACCGAGACCATGCAGGAGAACTACACGTTTCTGGTAAACGTACAGGAAGAAATACTCAAGTTACTTGTGCCGAATGCAAAACTATGCGAAGTCTATGACACAACGCTCGCCTATGTGAAAAAGGAGAAACCCAGCATGGTGGACAATTTGACCAAGAGCTTTGGCTTTGCCATGGGTCTGGAGTTTCGCGAGAATTCCATTGTCATCGGCCCCAAATGCCAGGCGCTGATCAAAAAGAATATGGTCTTCAATCTGCATGTTGGCATCTCGAATTTAACCAATGCCGATGCAGCCGACAAAGAGGGCAAAACCTATGCGCTCTTTATTGGCGATACAGTGCTCGTTGGTGACCAGGGACCGGCTAGCGTGATGACGCCATCCAAGAAGAAGATCAAGAACGTTGGCATCTTCATCAAGGATGACGACGACGAGGAGGAGGATGTGGATGATAAAAAGGCAACCAAACCAGATCAAAGCACCGAGATCTTGGGTCGCAGCAAACGAAATGCTGTGCTCGAATCAAAATTGCGCAATGAGATCAACACCGAAGAGAAGCGCAAGGAACATCAACGTGAGCTGGCGCAAGCGCTCAACGAACGTGCCAAGGAACGTCTGGCTAAACAGGGTAATTCCAAGGAGGTGGAAAAGGTACGCAAGAACACCGTCTCCTACAAATCGATGAGCCAAATTCCACGCGAACCCGAAGTTAAGGAGCTCAAATTGTATGTGGACAAAAAGTATGAGACGGTCATTATGCCAGTGTTTGGCATTCAGGTGCCATTCCACATATCCACCATCAAGAACATTTCGCAATCTGTTGAAGGCGAATACACGTATCTGCGCATCAATTTCTTTCATCCCGGCGCCACAATGGGACGCAACGAGGGCGGTCTCTATCCACAGCCGGAGGCGACCTTTGTCAAGGAAGTGTAAGTTTTAAAGATCCAAGATAGCATTTGCATCGCTATACGATAATTGCAATTATGTTAAACTAAAACGAAATCATACCCAAAAATAATTTCAATTGCAATTAATTGATTTTTTAACGTAAAAGTTTAGTTTGCAATTATCGACATATATCTTTTTGGTATTTGGAACATTCTTCAGTTTAAACTAGTTAAAATTCTTTTCGAATTATGATTTAAGCTAGTATTATGAACATGAATATTAAAAAAATTTCGTTTACAATTACAGCACGTATCGTAGCTCCAATGTAAAGGAGCACGGCGAGATTGCGGCTGCTTCTTCAAATCTGAACAATGCTTTTCGGCTGATCAAAGAGGTGCAAAAGCGCTTCAAGACCCGCGAGGCAGAAGAGCGTGAAAAGGAGGATTTGGTCAAACAGGATACGCTGATACTTTCGCAAAACAAGGGCAATCCCAAGCTGAAGGATCTGTACATACGTCCCAACATTGTCACCAAGCGGATGACGGGCAGCTTGGAGGCACACACCAATGGCTTCCGTTACATCTCGGTGCGTGGCGACAAAGTCGACATACTGTACAACAACATCAAGAGCGCATTCTTTCAACCATGCGATGGTGAAATGATTATACTGCTGCATTTCCATCTGAAGTACGCGATCATGTTTGGCAAAAAGAAGCATGTGGATGTGCAGTTCTACACGGAGGTGGGCGAGATCACCACGGATCTGGGCAAGCATCAGCATATGCACGATCGTGATGATTTGGCCGCCGAGCAGGCGGAACGTGAGTTGCGCCACAAGCTTAAGACGGCGTTCAAGAGTTTCTGCGAGAAGGTTGAAGGCATGACCAAGGCACTGGTCGAGTTTGATACTCCGTTCCGTGAGCTGGGCTTTCCGGGCGCACCTTTCCGCAGCACAGTCACTTTGCAGCCAACATCAGGTTCGCTGGTCAATCTGACGGAGTGGCCACCATTTGTGATTACGCTGGACGATGTGGAGCTGGTGCATTTTGAGCGTGTGCAGTTCCATTTGCGTAACTTTGACATGATCTTTGTGTTCAAGGAGTACAACAAAAAGGTTGCCATGGTCAATGCCATTCCCATGAACATGCTGGATCACGTTAAGGAGTGGCTCAAGTAAGATAAATTAAATAACTCAATTGGAACTTTTATTTTTAATGTTTTGTGTTTTCTCCCCGCTTGCAGTTCCTGCGACATTCGCTACTCGGAGGGCGTTCAATCGCTCAATTGGCAGAAGATCATGAAGACCATTGTTGATGATCCAGAGGGCTTCTTTGATCAAGGCGGCTGGACATTTTTGGATCCCGAATCGGGCAGTGAAGCCGACAATGAATCGGCCGAATCAGAAGAGGATGAAGCCTACAATCCTACAGATGCCGAAACGGATGATGAGACCGACGAAGATGATTCCGAATACTCGGAGGCTTCCGAGGACGAAAGCGATGACAGCGACGGTATGTTGCGACAACTGTTTGTTGAATTCTTAATTTGATTTTATACTTTTTATAACAGAACTGGGATCCGATGAGGAGTCGGGCAAGGATTGGTCCGATCTGGAGCGCGAGGCCGCTGAAGAGGATCGCAACAATGATTATAACACCGATGACAAGCGCAACGGCAAATTCGAGTCAAAGAAACATGGCAAGAGCTCCAAGCACAGGTATGCGCAAATTGCAATTGATTGTTAAGAGCCTAGTAAAAGTTTAATGTCTACAGAGTGTATTTATCAAATTTGTAAACAAATCAAATCCTCTCTTCTATTTATTTATTCAATATAAAACTATTCCGAATCACGCACAACACACACAAACAGTCGTCGCGAGCGTGAGGAGCAGCGATCGTCGCACAGTAAAAAGCATAAGTCGAATTCCTCCTCTTCTTCACATTTAAAATCCTCCAGCTCCAAACATGGCAGCTCATCTAGGTTTGTTAACGTATTCACACACACTGCTCACACCATGAATTTACACACACTCACTCACAACCTTAAAATATCCATACACTCACATACAATCACAATTATTTGAACTAAAAAAATTGGCAAATGATATATTGAAAATATTGATTTGATATTTATGAAGTTATTTTTCCGTTTTCAATTATTTAACAAAAATTAACAGAGCTTAGCTTTAACTTTTACGACATTCTGAATATCGGAAAACGATATTTAATGCGGTTCCTATAAATGAACATTTTTTTAACTGTTTTCTGACTTTTTCAAAAAGATTTCCCTCTATTAATTAATCTACGGTTTCAAAGCACTTTTGAAATCAATCTTTCGTTTTCTAAACTTTCTTCCTTTAATTTTTACTAAGGTTGTGTATATATAAATATAGTTTCAAGTTTCTAAATTTTCCCAGAGTTTCCCATCTTTCCTTCACACTTTTTGTGATAAAACGAAAAGACTTCGTTTGTTTTCAATGCTCTGCTGAAACGTTTACTAATCAATTAATATCTTATTTTTTTTTTTTTTTTTGCCATGAAGAATACTTCATAAATTTTGCTCGAAATTCTGCTCAAAATTTGTTGTTTTGTTTCTTGCACATTTCCCTCTCGCTTGCGTGTTGCAAATAATTTTGCATTCTCAATCGAAATTCGCACCGAATTGAATTGATTTAAATTGATTAACTCTGAATTGTGTTTGGTTTTTCTTTTGTTGTAGCCCATCGAAATCGTCCAAGGATAAGTATCATAATCGCGACAAGCATCATTCCTCCTCGTCATCGGGTCACAAGAGCAACAGCAAGGATAAGGATCGCAAGCGTTCGCGCGACGACAGTCGAGACAATGGACACAACAAATCGAAGAAGTCGCGACACTAAGAAGGACACACACACCATTAGTTGTAGGACACACAATAGCACAGCAACCCACACACACACATATATATACACACATACATCTGCACCATATAATAAATACAGAACAGAGAAGAAATACAGTATACCTTAACCTTAGGTTAATTCGTGTCTACGATATCTCCATTTTGTAAATTCTGACATTGTAATCCTCGAACCAAACACACACATACACACACCAACACAAACACACAAATTCGTACCCAATATACACACTGCAAATGTCTGGATATACTTTGATGTTGATTCACCGTTGAGAAACTGTATTTCACCCAATTCCTTTTAAAATGGCTTCTCTTCTCCAGCATTCATTTTGAAAAAGTTGTATTACAAATTGCAAATAATTCTAATACGATTTCTATTTTGTATGTAATAAACTAGCCTTGTAAGTGCGCAATGCATATATATGTTACATATATATATTTATATATATCTACTTATTCCAACTGCCCAACAGATGCCTATATGGATGCACCTCAATGCTGTCGCGACGTCGATTCACCGCTTGCTCTTGCTGCGAATGCTGTCTCTGATGTTTCTGGTGCGGATTGGGACTGTTGACGGCAGCCACACTTGCTCTCCTTCGTGTCGTATCGAACATGTTGCGTGTCTTGTTGATGGGATAGCGCATCTTGTTCTTCAGCCAGGTGGTAAAGGCACGCTCATTGTCCTGCATCTTCTTCAGCTCATGCTCGTTGCGATTCAACGTTTGTTCCATGCTGAAGCGTTGCTTACGTCGCAGCTGTTGATCGCGTTGCTGCAACTGCTTGGCACTCAAACCGTACTCGGACATGTAGCCCGTGTACTTGGGCAGCTTGTCCTGCAACGCATGTCGATGCTCACAGCAGATCTTATAGTTCATCTTGATCTCTGGCGCTGCTGTTGTGCTGCTGGACGAGACACTGGGCGTGGCGCGAGCACGTCGCCGAAAGCTAAAGCGGCGGGAATTGAAGAATGTTTTAGTGCTGGTGCTGCTAATGGTGTTGCTACTAATCGGCGATGTTGTTCGCAGTTGCTGCTGCTGTGGCTGTTGGTTCTGGTGCGTTTCATCGTCCTTCTTGTAATAAATGCTACGTTCGTTCAATTCAAAGTCATCGGGTATATAGTTGGCGGCAATAATGGACAGATCATCATCATCGTCCACATCGGCGGCTTCATTGCCACTCGATGTCAATCGATTGAGTTGTGCCTGGCCATTAGTATCCAGCGTTTTGTATAGACTCTTGTAGGCTTCACGCAATTTCAAGCGCGCCTCGTTCACGGCACGTTCATCCTCCTCGCAATCGGATTCGGTCAGCAAATTGGTCAGACTGCGTTGATCCGACTCGCCTTCGGTCGGCTCGTAATTGCAATCAAATGTATTCTGGCGACTTATGCGACGCTTCTGTGTCTCGTTGGCCAGCGTTTCGGGTGCTGCCGTCAAATCATCCTCATCCACGCCCGAAAAATCGTCGTCATCGTTTTCGTCGGCCACATCATCCTCGTAGTCCATGTTGGCAGTGGACACAGTTGCCGGCATCTGTTCGCCTTTGGTAGCGCTGCTGCTGCTGACTTCCACTTCGGTTAATTCCAAAATTTCTTCGCATATTTCATCGTCCTCCTCCTCTGGCTCCACTTCTATCTGCTGTTCATGCAACTGCGACTCTTGTAGCTGTAGCTCAGCGGTCTTCTCCTGCTCTTTGGCTGGCTCCTCGGCAATTGGCGCAAAACGTTCGTGATTTGGCTTGAGCTTCAGCTGCGCCAGCTGCTGCAATAGCTCATCTGGTGGACTGGGCAGCTGGGTTTCTTGCTGCGATGTCGGCTCATAGTTCTCCAGATTGAGAGCAAAAGTTACCTTGCGGCTGCTGGCCGCAGTCGTTGCATCCTTAGCATCATTTGCATCGCCGTCATCGTCCGCATCCAGAGCGAAGAGCTCCTTGTTGGCCTCCTTGATCTTGTCCACAATGTTGTACTCGTTGACGGGCTTGAGGACTGCGTAATCCAACATAAGCGACATGTCAGTCGGCCACTAATAAAACTCGAGTGCGACTCGAGTGCTAAGCATACTTACAGTAGACTTCGCAATCCTCGTCCGATTCCGCCTCGGGTTCATACATCTCTGCTGGCTTCGATTGCGTTGCTTATTTTTAGACTTTGGCTATGGCTTTGGATTTGGCTTCTTCACTACAGGCAAGGGGGCTAAAACGGATTGATGTGCAAAACGCACACACACACACACACTCGCAAACACAACAACAAGAAATCGGAAACTTTCCATTTCGTGCCGTTGAACGCTTTATGCCCTCAACTCCTCATTGCAGACGCAATGAGGCGGCCATCAAAGTCTAATGAACTTGGGGATATATGCAGCGAGCAGTATGTAGCCAAGTCCCTTACCACCTCCTGTTGCGGTTATGGTTATGCTTATCCCAGAGTGCTGTCAGTTCCATTGGCGCCACACTGTGCCGTTGCCGTTCTCGTCGTTGTTGTTGTTGTTGTTGCCAGGCTCGACCGCCCCACAGACATGGTTCGGGAGCTGTCGATGTTTGGTCGATGCCTGGTGACAATTTGTCTTCCCAGCAACAAGAACTGACTGGAAGTTGTCTAATAGTTTCGAGTGTTTGACGCTGCGATACCCGGTATAATTAGGTGAAGAAATATACTTTTCCTTTTTAGCAGTTTTCGTAGAATATACAAAAGTATCTTTGCCACATTGTGAAGAAGATAAGCAGTATAAATAACTAGATAGAGGAATAGTATAAAAAATAAAAAATTATTGTGATATTCCTTTTCCGTTGTCATACCCATTTATACACCCGGAAACCCGGGTATTTATGTACTCTAAATATAAAAGGCGACTAGTTTGTTAGTTAATTGTATGCATTTTATTTCACTCAGCTTACTTGACTAACCACCACATTTAAAGCTTAACGATCAATCATCATTCATCAATCATTCCATCGACGAGCAACGTTTAATTCGAAATAAAAATATTGAAATATATTATATATATACGCACAATATCTATATAATCATACAGTATAAATTATATGTGTATTTCATACCTTAAATGTCTTTTCATATTTTTGAGCAATATTTGATTTGTCATTTAATTTCTGTTCTCTGCCAATCAATCACTAAGTAAAACTAAGTCTCGAAATCGATCAATCTATTATTCATCGAGTGCCAATGCGATTTCATGATGAATGAAAGTGAGAATGGTAATGCGATAAGTTCAAGATATATAAATATGGTATAAACAAATACATACATAAATATAATTAAATAACTTTCAAGATATGTGCTGACAAAATGAAAAATAACGTTCAATAAACCATGACCATAGATAAAATATCTTTCATTTACTTATCGTTGTTGGCGTGTGCGAACTAAAGTGTGAATAGCAAAGCCCCCCAAGGTATTATCACATGTAGAAGTTACCGGTCCATGATAATGAATAAGCTGCAAACTATAAATTAAACGAAACAAGCAAAAGTGAAGAATCACCCCTTGTGGATTCTTTAAAAACTAAATTACCTTTATATAAGCTAGATAGATGGTTTGTTAGGCAAGGTCCGGCAGGCTTTAGAACCGCCTTAAAATAATCACAACAAATAAAATTAATGGGTTTCCGAAAAAAAATTTCAACTGCTTGTTAATTTCAATACAATATCAATATTTGTGAAATAAAAACAATCAACGAAAAAGTTCAAAAAAGTTTAATTTGTATTAAAAACAAAAACCAACAATAAAGGAATTTACTTACAAAAGTCAAAGCAAAAAGCTCCTTAGCACATAAATTTCGAGTATAGGCAATTTTGAATTTATCAACATTTGGTGTATCATTAAAATGAGTTTATTTTTTTGAGTTTTTTTTTTGTTTTTACATACAACCATATTCAGTGTACTTAAAAAAATAGCGAGTTAAAAACTAAACGGCGGAATAAAAAATATAATTTAATCATCAGTTTGGTTTCATCATCTAGGTGATGAGATGTGTTCTTGTATTGATGTGGTTTGATGTGGATGACTGTGCGAATTGAGTGTATAATTTCATTACAGGACGGGTAGGGTTATTTAGGGTTAGAAAAAAGATAGCGCATTGCTTTTAGAGCTATAAAAAAACGTATATATTGCAATAGCAGCGCTTTTCACTTACATTACTAATAGATTTCTCTTTTGGTTTTATTTTTTTGTTTTCAATAAGTAGTTCCTTTAAAGAATTCTCATTACAATTTGTTAAATAAGATTATCTGTATCTCTATATACTAAGTATTTAAGGCGCGTCCTTATCGAACGAACGCTTCCTAATCATATACATAGATTTATGAATAATCCTTTTTAGTTTTACACTTTTATTTATATAGATTCGTGTTCGAAAATCGTAAAACATTTCGTTAGCTTTCTTCGATTTTGTTGAAGTTTTTTTTTGTTTTGTTGCCTTTTTTTGGTGCAATTAAATTTCAATAAATTACAATTTAAGTGGTTTATTTATTAACACTAACGCGCGCCCAACATTTAGCATCATATACAAAGTCTTTCGTTATGTTTTTGTTATTATATTTTAAATAAATTTCGAATGTTTTGTTTTGGTTTTTTTGTTTATCATACGTATCTTTTGCACTTTTGAGGGTATACCAAACGCTTTCTATCGAGTATATATAGTAATTACAACAAAAATAATTGTATAAAAAATTACAAACATACATACATTATTGCTAGTATTCGAATTGCGTATTGAAATCAACAAAATAATAAAGAGGGACACTTTTCGAGATTGAAAATCAGTTGGTAAATATATATAAATATATAATTATGTATATAGACAGACACAGACACGACACGACAGGTTTGAATTGGATCTACCAATGCGACAATGCGATTTGCATCTTCCCGACTGCTTATGTAAACAGTGGCAGGTGATAAAAGTCAAACCCTCGATATCCTTTAGCCGCCAGCCAAATGTAGACGACATGATAGGCGCCCGGTATAAAGCAAATTAGTCCAGCAACAAAAAATACAACACCCTGTGATGTATTGTGTGGATCGGCGATGGCAAACGTTCCCATCACAAACAGACCGGTGCCCACCACCAGCAGCGTAAAGGCGGCAAGGACAGTGCGCCAATTCTCCCGCACCTTCGGATGCCGCCAGCAGTATGTGTTTGTCTCCTCCGTTGGCAGATTGCCATATTCCTGTATTAGCGAGTCACTGTCCCTTGACGTTGTGTCTTCCGCATACTTGTTGTAGCCCTTAAAAACAAATGTGGCAAACAAATAAAGTGAATAATCATTCAAATGAGGAATTTATTTTATAGTTGAGTGCGATCAAATTGAGGAATATACTTAATATATTTTTAGAAAAAGAATATTTCCAAAATAATTTCCAGGACAACTAATTCTACATTTTTGTTGGTAATCAGGAAGAGTAAGCGAGGATCGAAAGTACATTTACGAAATTTGGGATCTAGGCTCTATAGTCTCAGAGTTCTACCAGTTCGTAATGGTCATGACTATAACCGAGACACATTAAAATATAAATGTGTATCTATAAAAATAAATATACAAAATAAATAATAAAATCAAATTGGTCCGAGAATTAAGCTATTACTGCTTGAATCTTCGGTTAAGGTAAATTAAGATACACACCACAGTGTGTATTTCAACCGGTGCTTATCGAAGACACGAACCATATTACATATCTGGCATTATTACATTATTTGTGAAGCATCCGATTTTTTTTTTCTTTTGGTATATGTTCAGTTAATCGCAAAAAATATTGGTCGCTTATCGACTTAACAAAAATATAAATAATAAAAATTTTCAGTTGAACCCCCAACAACTGATAAATTTTTCAATTTATCGGCGCAGTCCTAATATTGTACGCTCATTGTGATTGTATATAAATTAAAACAAAGTCAAATATTTGGGTAAAATACATTTAACGACATTAACATTTAACGACTTTATAATGTTATATACTTTAAGTCTCCTTTAATCTTTTTCTTATGTGCACAATAATAACCTTGTGAACTTAGGGTAAAAAATCACAATGAAATTATTAATTTCAATCTGCTTATCAGTTGTGTTGTGGCTATTGAAAAGAGACGCTTCAGCCGCATTTACACACACACACAGTATATTTTGTGAATGAGTGTGTGTGAGTAATCGCGATTACTCGATTTCAGCGAAGCCGCACAAGTGCAACTGTGCTGCGACCGCAACCGAAGGCCACATACACACACACTCACACTAATGCTAGGTGTTGGGTGTCGTGCAAATTCTTCAAGGAATGACGAAACGTATGCGCAACGATTTTACAATTGAATGCCAAATTAGGATGGATGCATGTCGGACGCTGGACAGATAGACGACGCCGTCTGCCTTAATCTCCATAATTACGTCGTATGCTGGCTGCAAGAGTTATATGTATGTACATATGTAGTTGTTATTTTGTTTGCCTTGTGGCACGCCATGCATGCATAATGATGATGGCTGGCAACCAATGGAAACGCGAATAGAAGAGCAAAAGAGTAATTGTAAATTTATTTATGTATGAATGAATGAATGAAAAAGCAGCACGCACGCGCCTTTTGGCGTCCAGTTAGCAGCCAACCTAAACTGAGACGAAGAGAGTGCCAGCCAATTTATGCAAATGTCCGACAAACGCTTCCGGCAACGCAGCCAAAAGAAAGAAGGAAATGGGGAAGTCACACACACACACGAAAGGTAAAAGGGCCATTGACAGTGTGGCCAGCCAGCTGCAAGAGTTGGTGCATCATATACATATGTATGTATATTTAGCATGCCATTGACAGTGTGGCCATCTGTATCATTCACATTTTAGCATACATATATATGAGCACAATAATAAACATGTAAGGAAGTTTTTATTGGCCATTATTGTCTTTTGAGTAAGACAACTAAAAATACTTAATACCGGCTGCTTGATGAGAGTGACTCATTTGCAGCTCGTTTTAAAACAGGTTCCACACATAGTTTGTGCATTGCAAGTGCCAATTTAGTTCACTTATTTAAATGAACTCTTGTTTTAAAAGAGCGAGAGGGACAGATAACAAAAACAGAATTTAGAACGCAGTTTCACATTTCCTTGTTACTGATAGATCACAAAGACATACTGTAATGGTGTCAACAACCATAACAAGAACTGTCAACCAGCTGCTGCCCACGCGCAAAAACCCAGAGAACCAGTTGGGAGGAAATCGCAAGGAGATTGGCGAGCGAACTAGTTTTTCATTTTGTTTTGCACTTACTTTGGATCCTGTATGCGTATGGAAACATCTTCGGTGGAGCGACCTTGTTTTGCACTGCCGCTAACGCCACCGCGCATTGGCGTTGATATCACTGTGGAGCCATAGACGCGTATCGCCTCCTCTTCCTCCTCCTCGAATGCGTCGTGTATGGAGAAGCCCCTTGCGCTGTTGTTGTACATACTGTTGTGTTGTGTTGTTGCTGTTCTGTTTTCTTTCGTTGTAGTTGTTGTTGCTGTTATTTAAACTGTATGTAGGTTGTGTCTACGTTTTGAGTTGACAAAAATACTCGAAGAAAATCGAGCGCTCAGTGATTACGACGCATGCATTTATCGCCGAGTGTTGTTAACCTTTTATTTTTTTCTTGATTACTTCGTAGCAATTTTTAGTGGTTGGTTTTGCTTCTTAATAAAATTAAACGCGACACAAAGACAACAACACACACCACGCATTTATTTCCGTTTTAACAGCAGTGCTAACAGCGTAACCAAAGCATTTAACATTTGCTTGTACTGCTACTTAACAGCGGTGGACACAACTTTCCTGCAAGCATTTACACACAGCATACGTGTTTTTCATTTTTATCTAAATCACATTTCTCGTTCAATTTGTTTATATTGTGATGGAACTATTTTGGTTTATTGCGCGATTAGTTCGCCCTAAAAACGAAACATGAGACTCCAACAGCTGTCGATATGGGCACAATCACGACCTCTAATTAACAGACAGATAACATAATACGCTCAATAAATTCAGAAGGGATGGAAACAAAAGTATTGAAAATCTAAGAGCACCGATAATTTACAACATTATCGATGTTACATCGATGGTTTTAAAATAATAATAAAAATTTTGAAAACCGTCACAGCATAAACTAAGCAATAATTTTTATATAACAATACAGAAAAGTAGTAAGATATGTTACATATCGAGAGACATAAAGCACTAATCAAAAAAAAAATGGTTAATACAAATTAACAAAAATTTGTATAAAAATTTCATGGGTGGTTTGAAATGGATCGAAAAAATGTTCTAGTCGTATATATTTGAAATAATACGCCTTTTTTTGGTAATTTTATTCAATTGAAGTGAAACTAGATGACAATTCTTAGGGTTTATGTATTATGTTTGGTATAATACTAAAAATACTTTACGTCAATTTTGTTATCGGTGTTTGTTCACCTCTAGCTTACAGGCAAGTGCTGCGTTCGTTTGTGAAATTCAACAACAACACATTGTGCATTTCGTTTTTTTACGAATTGTGAAATATATTTAAAAACCGGTAAAATATAAAGGAAACGCATCAAAATGTCGCGTCACAGAATAGTACGCGGCATGGACTACAACGATGAGTACGACGGCTATGACGATGTCTACGGCCATTCCGTTGACGACGATTGCGTTTCGCCGACAGATCAACAATGGCTCTATGATCGAGCTCGTGGCCAACAAAGTATGTCGGCTTTCATCAGCAAAAACAAAAACATCGAGGAGGAGGCAGAGGCCGAGGATGACGATGATGAGGCGTATCAGAAGGCACGACGCGATTCCGAAAGTTTCCAAATGCCCGAACTCGATGAAATGGAGCAGGCGAAGCTCAGCTCCTGTGTGGACGAGGTGCGCAGCGTGGTCGGCGATGCGGTGTCCGAGCGTCGCATTGTAGAAACCTCGATGCGTTTTGACTACAACATACAACAAATACTCGATGAGATTCTCAACGACGAGACGAATAAAAAGGAGAAGGAGAAAGAGCTAGAGAAACGACCACAAAAACTCAAAATAACGGCACCAAAAACTGCACTGATTACAACCACGCCCAAGCCGACGCCCACCAAGATTACGCTGGCTGCCCAAAAGGACGCGCGTCGTGGCTTTGACATTGCATCGCCCAAAGCGCCCGCCTCGCCTGTTGTTTCCGGTCGGAATACTCCTGTCGATGGCGGCGATGAGGCAACTCGCAGCTCAGCCATCAACGCCAGCTTTAAGATCTCCAAGGATCAGGCACAGCGCAATGCCCAACAATTGTATTCGCTGGAGCGATCCACACAAAAGAGTCACATTCATATGATTGTCATTGGCCATGTGGATGCGGGGAAGAGCACGTTGATGGGGCATCTGCTATACGATACTGGTAACGTATCGCAGCGTGTGATGCATAAGCACGAGCAAGAATCGAAGAAGCTGGGCAAGCAGAGTTTCATGTACGCCTGGGTCCTGGACGAGACAGGTGAGGAGCGGGCACGTGGCATCACCATGGACGTGGGACAGTCGCGTATTGAGACAGCGACTAAAATTGTCACGTTGCTGGATGCTCCGGGGCACAAGGACTTTATACCCAACATGATATCGGGAGCAACACAAGCGGATGTCGCGCTGCTTGTTGTGGATGCCACACGTGGCGAGTTCGAGTCGGGATTTGAGTTGGGCGGTCAGACGCGAGAGCATGCAATATTGGTGCGTTCGCTGGGCGTTAATCAGCTGGGCGTGGTCATTAACAAACTTGACACTGTCGGCTGGTCGGAAGAACGCTTTCAGGAGATTGTACACAAGCTAAAAGCGTTCCTCAAGCAAGCCGGTTTCAAGGAGTCGGACGTTAGCTTCACTCCATGTTCGGGATTGACGGGCGAGAATCTCACCAAACGCGCCCAGGAGCCGGCATTGAAGTCGTGGTACAGCGGTTCCCACCTTCTGGATGTTATTGAACACTTCAAGGTGCCAGAGCGTGCCATTGATCGACCCTTGCGCATGTCTGTGTCGGACATTTATAAGGGCACCGGATCGGGTTTCTGCATCTCTGGACGCATTGAGACAGGCGTGCTGTGCCTGAATGACAAGGTGCTGGTAGGAGCGAGTCGGGAGCAGGCGCAAGTGAAAGCGCTCACCATGGATGAATTGACGCAAACAAGCGTTTTTGCCGGCGATCAGATCTCTGTAACACTCGCTGGGGTGGACATCAATAACATTACGGTCGGTTGCATCATTTGTGATCCACAGTTGCCAATACCGGTGACAACGCGCTTCCAGTGTCGTATCATCGTTTTCAATGTGAAGGTGCCGATCACGATGGGTTATCCGGTGCTATTGCATCATCAATCGCTCATCGAGCCGGCTGTGGTGTGTAAATTGACGGCATCCATACACAAGAGCACCGGCGAGGTGGTCAAGAAGAAGCCACGTTGCCTGGGCAACAATTCGTGCGCTCTCGTCGAGGTAGAGACGTCTCGACCGATTTGCATTGAACGCTATTCGGACTTTAAGGAACTTGGGCGTGTAATGTTACGGGTGGCTGGTGTCACGATTGCTGCTGGCATGGTCACGAAGATTCGTTAAGCTTGCTTCTTTTCTTTTTTACTTGTACGAAATTTTAGTTAGCCTTAGTTTTGTTTTTGTTGTTAATAAAAACAGTTGAGATTCCGTCACGAGCCACAATTCAAAAAAACGTTTCTTTTATCTAGGGTATTTATCGAATGGCACTGCACTCGGTGTGGCAACACTGGAAATAAATCACTCGAGCTGTGTGGCAGCTTATTATGGTGCAAGGTGTCACACGATTAGTAAAAATTTTTCTATGATATTGGTTTTTTAATATTAACAAATGTACAAGACTCGCTCATATTTGAAGGGAATCCTATCGTAAATGTTCACATATCTTAACATAAAGGTGTAACCATGTAGTGGTTAAGGATTGACATTTTTCGTACATAGTCTGGACGCATATTAGTATATTTTAATATTTAAGTGAGGTCACACTGCATTGTAGAGCGTGAGAGCGAGCTAGCAAGAGAAGCGCCTAAGCCGAAAAAAAGTTATCTGCTTCCCCCTTAGAATTAAATATTGTTATCAATAAAATATTGCACATTTCGCGAGTTGTGGCATTTTATCTTGCACACGCATACAAACATCCATACAAACGAACGCGCAAATCGTGTGAAAATCTGCACAGACAACAACAGTTTTTTGTGCGCATCAAACAAGGTAAAACTCCGAATAGAGTTGCCGTGTGCGCGTGACATGCGGGTGCTGTGCCTCCCCTGCCCCTACGTACTGAAGAGTTTATTTCCAAAAATACTTTATTCCGTAGAACTTGTGTGCATTCATTCGCTGACAATAAATTTGTGTTTTTTTCATTTAACAAATGTATGAAAAATTGCCTATAGTATGTGCATGCTACAAGTGTGCTCATTGTTTTTGTTGTGTGGTGGCTCAACAGTTCAATCAGTCCAGTCAGTCTACATGACAACTCTAAAAATGAATCATAAAATGTTGAGGGTAGAGCGAATTTGTGCTGAGCGAGCGAGCGTGTGAGCGAGCAAGAACACTTTCGAGTTCATTATTACAAAAAAAAACTAGAAAGAACTACAAATTGAGTGCAGTAAATTCCTAAAAGCACACGCATCAGCACAAGCACACAGCATACCAAAAAAAATAATAAAATACAAACCAAAAAACGAATTATAGTGAAGCAAGAAATCTAATTTAAAAATACATCTATTGCTTTCTTTACATTCCACAGTGCGTACTCTGAGTACTCAGCAGACTCTGCAATCATTGTTGCACGGCAACACAGCAGCAACAACAACAGATATCAATTGTATGTAAAACGGAAGTTGTTGTCGTAGTCAGCAGAGAGAGCGAGCGAGTGAGAGAGAGTGAGTGTCGCGGAAGAGGCGGCAGGGCAGTACATTTTTATTTATCGCCACACACCGAAAGAACGAAAGCAACAATTTTTGACGACAACCTAAAAAAAGTAAAATACGAAAAAGAGGAACGCACGCTTGCACCTTTTTTGCTACCTGAGCGGAGAAATTCAGAGAGAAACAGAGAGAGCTCAGGCCAGAGAGACGCACACATACAGCTACAGTAGTTGTTTGTTGGCACAAAGGTTATCATCAATAACAAAGAACAGTACACGACGTACAACAAATAACACCAGCAACAAAAGCTTTCTGCAAGAACTGCAACTGCAACCCAAAAGCAATCGTCGAACAACGCCTAAAACTAGTGACTTTTTTTGTGAGAGCGACAGAGAGAAGAGAGAGAACGTTGTCGCGTTTTAAATAAACATTTGCACAACAACAGCAGCAACAATAACAACAACTGAACCACCTCGTCGCCCGCCTACGATTCTAACTACCTGCGCCTGTTTTTAAAATATTCCCGCAACACACACACACTCACACACGCATACACTGTCTCTCACAGACCCAAACGCACTCACACGCACACATACACGTACATATATAAAGCGTCGCCCACAAAATGCGTGAATACAAAATCGTTGTATTGGGCAGCGGCGGCGTCGGCAAATCGGCGCTAACTGTGCAATTTGTGCAATGCATTTTCGTGGAGAAATACGATCCAACCATCGAGGACAGCTATCGCAAACAGGTGGAAGTGGACGGTCAGCAGTGTATGCTTGAAATTTTGGATACCGCCGGCACGGAACAGTTTACAGCGATGCGAGATCTCTATATGAAGAATGGACAGGGATTTGTTCTCGTTTATTCAATAACGGCGCAATCAACATTCAATGATCTGCAGGATCTGCGAGAGCAAATATTGCGCGTTAAGGATACGGATGATGTGCCCATGGTGCTGGTCGGCAACAAATGCGATCTCGAGGAGGAGCGCGTCGTTGGCAAGGATTTGGGCAAGAGTTTGGCCAATCAATTCAATTGCGCCTTCATGGAGACCTCAGCCAAAGCCAAAGTGAATGTTAATGATATTTTCTACGATTTGGTCCGGCAGATCAATAAGAAGTCACCCGAAAAGAAACAAAAGAAACCGAAAAAGTCCCTATGTGTTCTGCTATAAGACTTCCAAATAATACAAAAAAAAAAACATTAATAAAAAAGAAAAGAATAGAAAACAAAAGATGAGTAAAAAAAGAAAAACAAATAACATGTAATGAGTAAAAAATGGTAACAAAGCATACACAGACAGCCTCCCTCCCTTTCCAGGAAATAAGATTGAAAGATTGTCGGAAAATTTGCAATAACCAGGAAAATGATTAACAAATTTTACAAACGATTATAAATAGCAAAGAATGGATGAAAAATATTTAATTAACAATGACAATGTTTTTAACTGTGCAAAGTTTTTGTAATTATTACTACATACGATTACTACTACTACTACTATTATTATTATTATTACTATGCTATTTTTTGCTGATTAACAATTAATTATTATACAATTATATTTGTCGTTCGTTTTTGAGCCGTTTTTTAAAAAAACAAAATCTTTGCAATACACGCAACAAACAAAAAATGATGGAAACATTCGTAAACTAAACAACAAAACATTCGTATTTATTTTTTTCTTTCAAATTCTTTTCGATTATATACAACATATACAAACACACACACACACACATTACACACAACAAATACATATTATACACACAATAATTATACAATTTATCTTCATAGAAAAACCATAAATACATTAAAACAAATAATAATAAAAACAATTGTCGTTGCTCTTCAAACAAAAAATAAACCAACAAAAACAAATGCAAGAGAAAGTTAAAAACAATACAAAATACAAATAAAACAAGAATCAAATTAAGCTAAACGTAAATCTAAATTCAATTGTATGCCTAAAATCACTTAAAGAAAACTTGAAAGAAACAAAAAGAAAAATGCAAAAAAAAAAACATAAAAAAGAAAAAAAAATCACATATTTTATAAAAATATTGTATGCAAATGAGATGTCAAAATGTTGCAAACAAACCAGAAAATCCATTTTTAGTAATTAGTTTAAAACAAATTTACAAATAATTGTTTAAAAATGATCAATTTCTGTGTAAGTAAAGTAACAAACAAACAAAACAAACAAAAAATAAGGAGAAAACAAAAATTGCACATTGCATCAAATCATACACCCAAAACACACACATACAACGTACATTCAAACACAAAACACACAACAAACATAAATACACAGACACTCCGGCATGCTCTGAGAGCATGCAACATTTATAATTAAACAATAACCAATACACAAAGAGAGGAAGATTGAGAGGACAACACAGCCAAGAGAGAGAGAATCGCGAGAGCGATGGAGAAGAGAAAGGCAAGGAAATCATTCAGTAGAGATAACAAAGCAAAGTTGAATTTTGATTGCAATTGCAATTGTTGCATGTAAAACGATTTAAATCCTGTTATTAAAAAAATACAAAAAATAAATAAAAATAAAAAACGAAACCACAAATCCCAACAAATAAATTATAGTATGAAACACAAGATTCGTCGTCAAGTGTCAATCCAAAACGAAGTAAATTTACAAAAAAGAAAAAAATAAATAAAATCTAAAAAAAAGAAGGAATATACAATTCATAATAGTACTGTAACAGGTAACAAGTAACCAATATGCCCTTAAATCAAAGTCAAAAAGCAACACACACACACACATAAAAACCAACGTGTATCCATAATAAATGTATTATGTTTATAAAAAATAAAAAAACAAAAAAAATTTAAAAGCAAAAACAAAATAAAAATTAAATAAATTCATGTAAGAATCAAAAATTTTTTCAATTCTTGGATATCTTTAATCTTTTTACGTGCTCTTCTCTCGTTACTTCCCGACACGGGAAAAAACGAAAAACAAGCGTGACATTCGCAGACGTAGCTCAAGATTAGCAGAGATAATGAATACGACGTGGCATTCTGTTTTTTTTTTTTTTTAATATTTATCTGTATTTTATACTTGGAATATGAATATAATATAATAGTTTTTCAAATATGGTTTATAATACAAGTACAAGTACAATTACAATCAAATAGTTGCATGTTTTTGTTTTGTTTTAATGCTTAGCCACCAAAGATATGGATGGTATATATATGTCCATACTATATATCTGGTATCTGGTAATATCAACAGTTGATATGGACATTATCAAGTTTATATCTGCAGATTTACGACGACGTGTTGAGAGTTGAAGCCAACAAAGCGTAGGCGGATATTATACGAATTATCTATGTATATACTATATATGGACTTTAAAAACTGCTAAGAATCGGTCAGTATGAGGCATGATATTGAATCAAATGGGGAGATAGTAGCACAAATATTTACCTTGATTACTGTACATAAATTGTTTTGACGTTTATTTAATGACTAGTTTTCATTTTTGAGTTTAGCAAGTGCTCTAGATATACATTTTTTATATTGTGTATGTCATATCGTTTCATGCCAGATCATTAGATCATTATCATTTTCATTTGCTGTGATGCTTTTAATTGTATTAATTAACGCATTTCATATCAGTCCAACATTACGTCTTCTTTTTGACAAAAAAGCTGCCATTTAAAAATATAATAGTAGTATATCAATAAAACTTAATTATATGCTAATTTGGCAACAACGAAAATTGAAGGTAAAAATAAGTAAAATATGGACAAAAAAAAAATAAAACAATAAAAATATATATATGTATATAAAATATTCACATTATAATATTGCACTGGGAGTGTGGGGGGAAATTGCACTTTAGGTTATTAGGTGACATTTTTTGAACTAGAATCATATATAACACATATAGTAATTATTATTTCTTGTTGCATTGAGATTACTACGGTTCTTTTTGTTTTGTGAGAGGGGGAGGAGGAGATTACGTTTGTTAGCTGCGAGTTTACGCATACATCTGAGTAATCAGAGCGACCTTGACGTATGTGCTTTTTATGGCCCAATGAGATAATAAGATAAGGATAAGTATAAGTATGTTTATAAGATAACAAACAAAAGGAACCCTCGACACAAGGCTCCTGGTCTTTACTTTCGCAACTGCAATTGACCCTGTTGCTGCTGTTGGACTTGGCTCTGTTGTTGTGAATGCTGTTCTTGGCTCTGTTGCTGCTGCTGCTGTTGTTGATGCTGCTGCTGATGATGATGATGGTGATGATCTTCATCGTCGCTGGGCTCTTCACGCAATGGCAATGAATCAATTTGCTTGGCAGTGGTCACCTTTTTATTCCGCTGCCAGGTGAAGACACGCGCCATTTGTAGGAATTTCTTGCGCGACATTTTGCCCATATTCTTCAGCCTCTCCTGGAACGGTGCATCATCCTCGCCTTTCGATTTGCCACTTTGCTCCTTTTCCAGCGCATTCATAAAGTCCTGATTCCATCGCAACTGATTCATAAACTCTTCATTCTGCAGCATTAGAGCAAACTGCTCATCTGGCAGCTCAAAATCCTGTTGTCCAGCTGCTGGAGTAATTCGCAAAAATCCAGCTGGTAACACACCCAAGATCGGTGGATTCCAGCGTCGATTTGTGTTGTTGGTGCTGCTGTTGTTACTGCGCTTGGTGGGCGTGTTGTTCAAGCTGCCGCTGGCATTCAATTTATTCGAGGCGCCCAGCGGACGTTGCTTGGGCGAGGCGCCCGTATTGTGATGCGGCGACGCTGTGTTTGCAGTGCTGAGCAATGTGTGACCGGCTGTGGCTGCTGCAGCGCTACTCTCTGTCGTATTGCTGGCGACGCCATCTGTGGTGTCAATGAGCTGCTGCTGTTGCTGCTGATTGCGTCGCAGCTCCTTGTCCGGATCGTTTAGATTGATGAGACTCTGTTGTGGTGAGACATTAGCATCCAGTTCATTGCGCAGTTTTTCGTTCTATTCACATTGGTTAGTTAGTTATTATAGTGTTAGTGTTAGTTGGGCTGTTAGTATACACAAACAAACGTACACTCACGCACACACACACATACATACCTGGTTGTCAGTTGACATCGCAAGCAGTTGGTCGATTGTTTGATCCACGGCGCCCAAATTAGCGCGCAGCACAGCCTCAATCACTTCGCGGTCAATGTCGGGGAACATCTTCTTGAAATCGGCCATTGCTTGCGAAAATTCCAGCTGCAGCGTCGATGTAGCCATGATGATTTTCGTATTTTCAATTTTCTTCCCCCCTTTTCGTTCTTTTTTTTTGTAATATCCCCAGCTGAACAGCCGAAAAAGAAGAAGACTATCGTTTAACAGACAGATGTTAGCATAACAATACACTGCACTGTTATTAACAGCAGGCCCCCAAAAAGATATGTAACGTAAATATTAACAGCAGACACTGTTGTCAGCCTAATAGATATACAAATTCAATTTTTTTGGGAATTTTTTGGGAAAAAAAATAAATGAGAATCATAATTACCAAAGATTTCCACAATAATTCAGCAACTGTTACTTAGCCCCACTGTTATTAACAGTGCCAAATCGAGTATGTTTATATTGATGCATCAGGGTAGTGTTGGAAAATCATTTCTGTTTTGTAACCAATGAGCGCTTAGATTCAAATTAATATTTATTATTGTTTCCCCCATCAACAAATTATATCCATTTATTACATATTAATTGTTTGCTATCGAGTAACAAAAAGTTACAGCCATGTGAGTCACGCTTTGCCTGCATTTCGAAATGCTCAATTTGTTTAAATGACAGCAGAAAGTCTCGTGATTTTGTGATTGCTTCTGATAATTGGCCGGTACAAGCAGCACGTGTGAGCAATTGTTCCGGCATGAAATGTCAATGTCTACGTCTCGTCGCTGCTATTCTTTTTAATAAGTGTCAATTAGTGCTGATATGTTTGGTATTTAATATTTTATTTGCATGTCATAAGGGTTCGTGTGTCCAAAATGTCTTATCGCATAACTGACGAGATACCCTCGAGTTTGCTTATCTCCCCAGCGTTCGGGCTGATGTAACTATCAAAATTCATTTACCGGCAATGTACTCAAAATAAAGCGTAGGTGGGATTATCATCCGATATTTTCGGAGTCGCAAAAAAAAAGGAAAAATCCAAAAAGCCACGTACTGAGCGTGTCAGATTAAAAATTCCCAAAAGCTCTTTGGTCAATGATTAAAATGCTGTGTCAGTTTAATTGGTATTAATTAGATCCAATGAAAGGCAGACGATCTAGATGAGATTATTGCAAGACGAACGAATTTAATTATAAATCGTCTAACATTTGCAAAAAGAATGTTCCATCATAAGTGATGTTATTTATGAATGACATTTCATCACATCTTTTAATTAGTAATTTTCAAAAGTTGCGCCGCAAATTAATTTTGTTCTTCTCAAAGATAATGATCACTTCTTATCGCCATGAGAATGTAAACGAATGTGAATGATAATGCAAATATGTAAATTTCCATTCTAATTTTGGCAACACACTTGTTTGCACATCTTAATTTAGCTACTGAATCTTAAACAATAGTTATTATGTTATGTTATAGATAAGAGCATGTCATAAAGTTTGGTTTTTTTTTTTTTTTTTTTTTTGTGTGAGCACCCTTCTTGACATTCAAGTTCATAATTGTTTCGAGTATTGGTAATGCAAAAGTCTCATTAAATTTCCACATCCGTTCGACATTGACCCAATTAACTTTCGCAAATTTGTAGTGAGCTCAAAGCGGGTTTATTGAACTATAAATTGGGGTATAGCTCAAATATAGACCTGAGCATAGATTGTCCAAAAGTACCTTGGTCAATGTTAATGAACTTTATGCTGGTGGCAAATTCATCATCAGATTAAGAAGGCTCTTGGAAACAGAAATTAAAGACACCAAAATACTTTAGTTTAAATTTTTGAATTTTACAAAACTTTTGTCTTTGAATATTTTGTTATAAGCAAACTTATGCTTGCATCTAATATGCCTTCAGCTGTGTAGCGTATTCTAAAACATTGCGGTATTCCTCGCCTGCTAAGCCATAAATCTCAGCTTTATCGGACGATTTGTCAAAAAGTGTGGCACGACAAAGATTCATTCCGAAGGTCTGAGACCGGGATCGGGACCGAGACCGAGACCGAGACCGACTTTTCATTATTTTCAGTTTCATCGAGAATACCACGATCGGTGTTGTTTTAGTATTTTTCGTGTCAGTTTCTTAAAGCGAAAGTCGCGTTTAGTTTGCAATCGCACGAGAACGCGTCCAGTCCACTCAAAAGTCTCCTCAAATTTTTGAAATTTGTTTGTAGCCCCCCTCTCAAAAAAACTCATACTGAACACTTATAACGCAGAGTTGCTCATATTTCGATTACGCGCGCATATTAGTCGTAAAAAAGTGAAAAGTAAAAGATTAAGTGACAGAACTTTCAACTGCAACTGAGCACGGCCATTCTAGACGCCCACACGCCCACGCCCACCCATTAGAAACTGACGCCCGCCCACTTGACATGCCGAAGTCACAAGTGTCGTCGTTGTCGTTGTCGTCGTGGTCGTCATCGTCAACATCGTCGCTATCGTCTCTGCTCTCGGTTGTTAGTTGTGCTAACTGTACCTGTTGATTTACCCTTTTTGTTGTTGTTGTTACTCGTGTTGTTGCCCCAAAACGCTGTCAACGCCTATATAAACAAATGTTCACAACGGATTTGCGTTTATTCTGCAGTGTCACACCTAACGGTTAAGAATTAGTCAAGCGAATAGCTCATAGACCCAATTAATGAACATTACTTTGTGAAAACTCTGAAAACAATTCAAATTATTGTGCATGAATAAAGACAAGTCAATTGCATAGTTTCAAAATTGCAAATAAATAACACTAAATTCGTGTTTTGTGTCACCTACATAATCTTTCTGAAAGGTAAGTGTTATTTTACTTGGCGTATACGTAATGCGTATACTTGATGCTTGCTTAAGTGCAAGTGTTTTAAGTACTGCGTATACTTAATATTCGCATAAAACATTTTCATCGAATTAGGCAAATAATTTGCATGTTTAGTGTAGTTATTAAATTTCTATCGAGTCATTCGATTCGCATTTATTCGCTCTTTAACTCACACAATAATTCACTCAATCGTGGGTCATGCGAATGGCGCCAAGCTCAATTATAATGTTCTTTGATAATGTTTATTTATTTTATTTTTATAACATTGTTGCCTTATCATCAGCAGTACACACAAAAAAAAAAGAAGCGGCTGTGCGATTTTTATAGTAATAAATTCTCAATTTTAATACACACACAATTTCTTGATACGTTATTGGCGCTGAAAATTCGAATTATATTTCGTTGAAATTAACATAGTCGTCTTATCAGCGTCGCATTGAACGCGAAATTGCACTTTGTTGGACTAGTATTTATGTTATACTCGTATTAACGAGTATTCACTGGCGATTGATCAATGAACAGAACCGATTCACAAGTCTCGTGATACGTGAAATTAACGTATTGAGGTCAGGCAAAAGTATTTATTGCGTCGTCTTTAGAGATAGCTTTTAGCTTGGGGTTAGTTCCGCTCGATGCCCCCAGCACACAAAATATACGAATCTAATCGAGTAATTTCAAATTTATATGATAGCCATTTAAAACACACACAAAAAAAAAGAGGGCGTGTCATAAGATGCTACTTTTGCCATGATAAGAATTCAATTTCTTTGATTGCGTGATTTTTTTTCTAACGTTGATGACGCACTTTATTATTATATAGCAAATAAAAACAACAAGTTTTACAATCGAAGTGCCAATGAGAAGATTCGACTTGATAATACCTCGATTTTAAGGGGGGGGAATTCAATTCATAAATATGAATATTATTCTAAATAAAAATAATTTCACATTTACCATTTTCAAAACAAATATTAATAGCACACTTAAAATACATAATTCAATTTGTAGCTTGTTTACTAATAAAAATAAATTTAATTAGATTATATTATATACCCCATAGAACTAAATTGTTATTTGAAATTTATTTATTTTGCGATAATATTTGAGCATAAATTTATAATGCGTCAAAAGAATCCCCCCTGCGAGGGGAGCGTTCTTTATGTTTTTTTTTAATTTTTATTTGTTGTTTTCTTCATGGAATTTTTTTAGTGTTTTTTTTTTTTGAGCAGAGGAATTTGGGAATATATTTGAATTCTTGGTGACGTCAATAAGATGTTGGGAAAATTCTCGGCGATTTCTGCTAAAAGCTTCGAACTTGGATTATTGACTCATTGAATGAGAATAAAGTTTGACTTTTTACAAATGCCATAGTTTAATTAGAAGTCAGTAAAGCAATAATAATCTCCTCTGGTGAATTTCGGATAATAGTTGGCGGCTGTCAAATAAATTTGACAGGTGTTACGCCCACCCTTTAATTTAGTTGATAGTTATATAGTTTTAATGGGCGAAACGTTTGTACATTTAGCAAACCCAGGGAAGAGTGTGAGAGTTCAATGAAACTTGTACGCGTTAGGCCTTGACTTGGATTTTCAAATAAAACTGAAATGAATCTCAAAATGACTGACAATCTATATATATATAGAATACTTCGCGTGTGTTTGGGTGGTAAAAAAATTAGCCACGACAATCGACGCATTATCAGTTGAGAGAGGCATAAAAATGCGTTTGCCACGATTGCGGCGATCGCACATTAAACATTAATTATAGAAAACAAAACGTAGAGCGTGTAAGTCAATGCAAATGTCACCAAAAAGTTTATCGCTGCCTGCACTTGAACAGGCCGTTAAAACTTGAAAGCAATGAAAATGAAAAGAAATTGAAACAAAAAAATGATTATGTGAATTATTTAATGATTTTATTGCATGTTGCCAGCTGAGAATCGGGCAATAAATAGAAATGTTAATCAGCTTGATTGGGTTTCATTAATAATGCACACATAATATATCAAGTGTCACTTGATAAGGCGTCGATAAATACTATGAAGCTTTTAAGGAATCTCCCAGTTAAAAGTAAAAAGTTGATAAGTGCACAGAAAAAAAACGTGCTAAAATCAAGAATGAAATCTTGAATTAAGTTTGCAAAATTGAACCATGAAGGTAAATTCTAAAAGCAAGATCAAAATATAATATTAAACATTCTTGATATTCAAGATTATTTTCTTGTTTTAAGAATGGTAAAATCTGAAAATTTAATCAAGAAGATAACATCACAAATCAAGAAAGAAAGGAAGCTACAGTCGAGTGTGCTCAATATTATTTGGTATTATTCATAAAATATACCAAATTATTGTACAAAACCAATACTGAAATATGCCAAAGGCAATATAAATCATATATGACTTTTCTCTTTTCTGTGCACTATTTTCATTACTAAATGAATGATGATAATTTTAAGAAATTGGCTAAAGAGCTTCAACTGTTGCTTGTCAGCTTTGAAATTACTTTTCATTAGATTGAGCACTTTATGTTGATAAAATTGTGGCAACTTTATGAATTTTGTGCAGTCAACAAATGACACGACATTTTTTTAGTGCCTGCTTGTCCTGGCCTTACCCACAGTTGAGGACAGTTCGAGCTGGCGTCAGAGTTGAGAGCATAATTAGGCATTAATATTTCATAAATGGCAATTAAGCCATTCGGAGACCGCGTCACGGACGCGCGCACACTCCGCATTGAGTTTGATATCACGTTGAACGCCTCATTCCCCTTTAAATAAAAAGTTGACCCAGCGTAGATTAGCTAACTGAGTGAATGACTGACTGAGAGATTGAGTGCCTGGCATGTGAGTGTGAGTGTGGCTTCTTCACTTTTCAGGGGGCGGGCTTCAAAGCAGTTTATGATATTCTTAGTCAAAGCGAGAAAGTGGAACGCGAAGATCATAGCGAATGCAACGTGACTTTATTGAAATACCAAACACCTTGAGATGAAACCCGTTAAGGGTAGAAAAAAGTACTCGCAACTTTGGCGGGACAACAAACAAAAAAAAAAAACATTTGACGCATATTTTAACTTGGCAACTTTGTTTGATTCGTATGAAAGTGTAATAGGAAACCCTTTTTGCGTAAGCGTTGACTTTCGACTCCCGCTTCAAGTTGTGTGTGTGTGTTCATTTTTTGTTGAGGGGGGAATGTGGGTTTGGTTCTGGCTTCTGGTTAATTGTCTTTGCCAAAGTTGACAACAAACTCTCTCACACACACACGCACACATTCCCACACCTAGGCAACCGTATTGAAACAATTTTTGTTTTTTTTCGCTGTATTTCGCAGTTGGCAACTTGATGTTGATGATGATGAAGAATTTAGCGTCACGCTCAACAACATGCGGAGGCAGCTCTATCGGCCATCAGCTGACCATTTCCATTGTGCTGCTGTCAATTGCGCTTTTGTCGCCCGGACATGCACTGCCACGCCCCACAGTGGGCGCAGTGCCAACGCAGTTGTTCTACAACGAGCTGCTCAACTCTGGGCCAGCTAACGAGGACAACTTGTTCTATGGCGAGCAATTGGTAAGTCTGACTGTTTACCTCTCTTACTCATGCACTTTGCTAACTGTTGCTCCTACACCTCAACAACAACAACAACAACAACAGCAGCAACAGCAGCAGCAACAGCAGCGACAACAGCACAAACAATTGCCGTCATTCAATAGTTTTGTCAACAAGTGGCCATCGTTGCGCGATTTGCTGCTAACTGCGGACTACGAGGATGACGTTCTGCTGCCCACCAATAACAACAACAACAACAATCTGGAGGAGAGCAATGAACGTGCTCAGCTGGGTTCGAGGCTGGTGGCGCGTCTGCACAGATTGAGCGAATCGGGCGATGGCGATGATCAGTTGCGTTACAATGTGATCGATGACATGGCTGCCATGCCCGCCAAGAAGCAGAGCGAGAATGTCAAGCTGGGCATTCAAGCCAAGCAGCACAACATCAAGAAGAATGTTCAATGTGAGTGGAATATGAAAAATATTAATAATTTGCAATACTGATTGAATTTCATTTTTAATTTTGCATGTGGCAATTTGTTTTGATTTCGCAAATCTCTAGTTCGTAGACAATGTAAGTCGAGCATGTGACTTAAACTTTAATGCAATTGCACAATTTTATTCATTGCATATTTTGAATCCATTGCAGATATGTCGCCGTGCCACTTTAAGATCTGCAACATGGGACGCAAACGCAATGCCGGCTCCTTTGTGCCCTACTAAAAACATAACAGAAAATATATAGCCAAAAAAAGAAGAAGAAAAACACACAAAAAAATAAGAGAAAAAACAAAGGCCAAAAGTAAAATAAATGCATAAATATTTACAAGGAACAGAAATGCTGAAATTCCAGAATTGTTAATTATACGCAAGCCAAGTATTGTTTATTGTTTAGAAAGATACCAAAAGAGTTCGCACTTGAAGAACTCGCATAATGCTATAACTATATAATAATGTATTTATCTATTAATATCCCCTATGACATATGTATCTAGCTATCTCCCTCTCTCTCGCGCGTTTGTTCTTTCCCTCCTTATGCAAACTGCATGTACAGCAATTCACACACACACGCACATATATACAATTGCACACACTCTCCCTCTCACACGCACACACTCACATACACAAAGCATATGAACAAGTATTTCCCTCTGTTACTTTTACTTATAGCTGTACAATTATTAGAAACTACATATTATACGCATTATTCCACTAGTATTTAGTTTTAAATGACGTTTGACAAACAACAACAAAAAATGTTGCTATTTATTAAGTGCTTAACATTATTACGGCATATTTATTGAAAAACTACAAAATAAAATATAGATGTTTATGTTTCGTGAACAAAATGCAAATTTTATTTCATTTCAATTGGGAATTTGTGGTTTTCTATTGAGGAGTTTGACAATTCATTCATTTAATAACAAAACAGCAAGAATGTGTAATTTTTTTAATTTTCTAAATGAATATTTTACTTATTTGATTTGGGAAATAAATTTATGCATTAAAAAAATCATAACTTCAACTTAAAATACATGTGTTTTATTTATTTATACGATAATATTGCGGGAACAAAAAATTGTCGTACTATTTATAGCTGTCTTTTGTTTCAACTGCTTTCGTAGCTAAATAAATTGTACAGTTTAAAAAAACAATAATTATTGAAATTTTACAAAAAAAAATGTACAAATTGTAGATGTAATTTTTGCTAACATTCAGGAAATCTTTATGTATCTGAAAAATAGATTAACTGGATGTCATATTTTTACAGACTAGATCAAAATGACAACGATTAAATTCCGAATTTGAATTTGAAAGATTTTGAATGCACGAAGTCCAGATAAAGTTTTACATGTCACTCACACGAAATAGCTTTGAATCAATTTTCTTTCTAACTTCGAAAGAGTGCTTCACCTCTGTTGCGATAACTTTTACTTATCGATTATCGATATGTCATGAAAGTTTTTATGCAGTCAACTGAATAAGCGTATCGATTCATAAAAATGGTGGCCATTTTGAGTGAGTTAAGCGAGTAGTTCCTATAATGACTTCCCTTTAAAGTTAAGTATTCCACTCTGTTTTAGACAACTTTAACAAAAATGTATTTCAGTGTATACAACTGCAACATTGTTGCGAGCTGCCAAAAAGTATTCACAGTTAAATAAGCCAACTGAAAAATTGAAAAGCAAAGCTTACTTTTAGGCTTCATTGAAAGCGTTGGCATTTGCATGTTTATTTTAGTTATTTATTTTTGTTATATCTTTTATTGTCAATCTTCAGTGATCTTTGACTTTTTAAAATGTAAGTTAAAAATGGATTTTGTGTGTCCTTGGTTTTCTAATTCATTGTCTGTTATTTTGGCTAAAAAGTCAGCGTGTTTAAATTAGTTTAGTTAACGCCTCCATATCAAAGTTCTAAGACACAATCTAAGCTGAACATGAAAGAGCTAAAAGGCCAAGTGCCACTGCAATTTGTTGCAGTTGAGTGCTGCATTAATAGCCACTGTTTGCGGAACCAACACTACAGGATATGAAATACTTTATATGTATATTGAAATCGATCGTACAGCTCGTATAATGTCACGGCGGCGCCGTTAGTCATAAAAAAGTGCAAAGCAAGCGCTGAACTCAACTCAACTCAACACCAGAGCTCAAGACAGTTGGCCAACAGTCATAACGCCCAAACGCGCCTCCAATGCAAGTTTGTGGGAAAATCGAAAATGCTTTGCCATGCTCTAAGTCGGATCTGTTGACCGGCCACGCCTCTTGGCTGCTGACGTTGAGTTGACCGAACGATTGCCACTCGTCGTGACCTTCGGCAGTGCTTCACATTTATGCTCCGTTAACGCGTTTCGTATACGGTAACCAATTTGGTGGCTTCGTCAAACGGCTTTGCAATTACCATTTACGAGCAAAGCTTAGAACAGCTAACAGCTAAAAGCTAACAGCTAACAGCCACTTGGCCAGCTTCGTCTGATGTCTGTCCAAGTGATTCATGCAAGTACGAGTCGTAAAGTCGTCTCGTGTTGTCGCTCAGTTTGTAATTCTTGAATTGAATGCAAATCGAATCGTAATTAGAGCTGATCGTTCGCTGCCTTTGCTTAACATATTGCGACAAATTGTTTGCGATCTCTAGAATTATGATCTTAATAAGTCGATCGGTAATTGTACTCACTCTCGTTTTGCCAAGTTTCCCACGAATCTCTGTAACAATTGATTGATATAGCGAAATTTTATGGCAGCTGCGGCATTCGAGCAAAAGCAATTGTGTAACTTGAACTGTCGGCAATGCATCGAGCATGACTCGTTGATTATATTTGAATTAAAATAAAGTAATATTTGCGAATTGTAGTCAATTTTTCGATTAAAAAAGAAATGGATTTTAAAATAGCTGTGTTAAACATTTGTATTCTTCTTATTATTAAATACTGAAAGGAAAAAATTCGAAATGAGGAAAATGATAACAAGACTTTCACAATAATTTAATTTGTATTTATTTTAAAGCGTACATAAAATAATAAAACTTACATAGCAATTTGATATTTGTCATTGTAATACTTCATTGCATTAAAAATAAAATAAAAATAATTTAAATAAAATCTGGCTAATAGCCACATTCTGACAACTTATTTATTTAAATAAATTTTGCACCTTATGAAAATTTAATAATTAATTTTCTTGGTTGAAATACCACCAGCAATGCCGTCTCATACAGCGCTTTTAAATACATTTTCGTAAGCAATTAATCTTTTTACTTATTCACCTGTCAAATTTGGAATTTTTCACGCGCTACTAAGCGCTCTTGAGACGACGACCCTAACCGATTTACAAAAAGATTTATAATTTCGGAAAAATGAAATACTTTACATGCCATTGCCAGAGACCGTGTAATTTAATTTGAAGCTAAGTTAATTAAGCGAAAATACTTTAAAGTAGCTGTCGGATCTCAAATGATTGGCTTTAAAGTCAAGGTCAGCTTAGCACATTGGAAACAAATTATATTGAGGCGTTGAGCTCGACGAAAGTAAAAGTAAACAATGAAACAAATAATAAATATTTGCGAGTCAGATAAATGAGCAGTTAATTGAGTTAATTCAGTTGTTAAACTCGCCACCTAATGGAACTTTCAAAAAGACCAATTAAGATATACACTTAGCAAAGAAAAATAAAGCGAACCTCACACTTTGCCGCGTTACGTTAACAAATTGGCTGAGCATTAATTAATACTTTGAAATTGTTATAAATAAATTGAAATCTTAGCACAAATTGCAGAGGCCATTTCTCATATGCAACGTCGCATTGCAGCTCCAATCCCTTGCTTGATTCACATGCAACACACAATGAAAATGCACAAGCAACTGCGGCAACCACGACAAACAATTGCAATTGTTTCGCTCTTTTTTTGGTGTGGTTGCTACTGCACCAAATATGCCCGATTTTTTTGTATTGTCTTGCAAAGGTGTTTGCTTCTCGTTGTTGTTGTTGTTGCTGTTGTTGTTGTTGTGAATGTAAATTCTCAAGGCATGGAACGGCATTGACAAGGCCATTAGTGCATGTGCTTGCGAGCTTATGGCATATGGAATAGGCTATTTGGAGTGTGGTTGCTTGTAGCGTACAATTGCCATTTGATGTCTTTCTTTCTCTGCAGTTGGCAATTTAGTGCACTAAAATGATGTAAATACCCTGTAACCCGTAATGAACTTAATTCATATGCAATTATACCTAATTGACATAAAGGTATATGTATGTACATATGTGATTAGCCACTGGGCGGAATAATTTAGCTTCGTTTATTTGTTATCTGATGGATATATTGAAACTGCAAGATTTATTGCTGGCAAAATAAAAGACTTGGAAAAATGCAATGTATGTTGTTAAGAACTGAAGTGTTTTATATTCTGCGCCTTAGGTTTCTAGATACATAGTTTTAAATATATTGGGAGTTTCAAGAGGGAAGATTGTTGCAATGTAGAAAGTTAGCAGTTATTTTTTCTTCTACGTTAGTTGATCGAAATTAATATACGAGAAAAGATCTGATCTCGTTATTAGTACCTTATTATAGGGTAGTGTGTAGTATGGGTAGTGTGTATACCCAGTTTCAATAAAAGCTAAATTCATAAAATATATAAAATGAATATACTAAAAAAAAAAACTAAAATCGATTCATTTGGTATAAATATATACAATTACATACCTTCAAAATATATCACAAGCAAAAATATACGAAATTATATCAAATTACGACACATAAAAATACTTAAATCTCTAAATTTGGTATATTAATAGACTACTACATTCAAAATATACCATAAAAACCAAATATACCAGAATTACCAGGGATCATAAAAACTATAGTTATTATTGATTGTAACAAAAAAAGTGACTATAGGAAATATCTCAATCAGCAAGCATAGAAAATGTTCCGTGCTTATGTTAAGTTACTTATATCCAACAAACTCATTTGCATTAGTTTGCTGCAATATAAAATGATAAAATTGTTCTTTAAGTTTTTATTCAACACGGAAATAATAACAGCAATTACTCAATTTTCCGGGATTATAAAAGTCGGAGACAAAAAAAGGCACACCTTACGCTAATTAGCACATAAATTACACTTGACGCACAAGTTGATTTCAACTTCAACTTGAACTACGCACATGTGACATTGCCACACATAACTGAAACTCGTTGCAGGTTGCCAGTTGCTAGCTGCACGCAGTTTGCGTTTTGTCCAAACGCGTGTCGAGTTTGCAATTGCCTTGACAGCCAATTTAGTGAATGACAAAATGCGACGTTGCCACGCAGGCTCCACAACTCAAGCCATTGCAATCCATTCATAACGGAATCATGCGTAAGCGTGCGTAACTCGTTTCGTTTGGTTTGGTTTGGTTTTGATTTGTTGTGGGCAATTTGTGTTGAAAATGTCAGCAATGCTGGACAAATGTTTATTGCAACTGGTCATAGATTTGTGTGGTTATGATGTCGACTAAGTGTTACTCTAACTTACATTCTGTTGTTATTTATTTGTTATATATTTATTTTATTTTTGCGCTTAAATTTTAATATTGAAATTTCAAACTTAGTCATGAAACAATGATAAGAAATGTAGACATCTGAAAGTCCAAGCTAATGTACTCATTGTGTAGCTGAACATAGTCATACATAATATTTGAACTCACATTCGCATTCGTATCTTACCGCATGTCAATTCTAATGGTCGAGCAAAACAAGTTCGTTGCCTAAGTCTTTTGTATGTGATGAGATTTTGAAGGCAACAACAACTAAACAACAAAATATATGGTATGCAAAATGCCAACTTTATGCCACAGCTGCGTTGACCTTGACACAATTTGTGACTATCTTTTCCACACTATGATTTTTCACAGCGGGACACAGTGTTGTTGTTGTTGTTGTTGTCGTTGCTGTTGTCATCTCGTTGTTTTTGCTGTCGCTCGTTATGGGCAAATGAACTAATTACGTGCGTTGCAATTGCAAAAGCGAGTGAACTTATTATGACAACATTTTGCGCCAATTAATGCGCTTCTTTCTTGCCATTACTCCAGCTCGAATTGAGTCATTAGTTACACTGCTCTGCCGACACTTAACCACACACATTCATCGCGCTCATTAATCATGCAGCTGTCTATGAAGTGCGGCAAATGGTTTCTTTTAAGTTCCCAAGTTTCTCACACTGCCAAACGTTTGCTCAAAATTAATTTAATTTTAATATTAAAACTGAAAGTGGAACCCAAATTATAAGTTAGAACTGCAGCGCAATGTCGGAATCATATTTTTTTTTTGTTTGTTAGCTTTAGGGGCAATTTTGGGCCAACGCCTTGAAAACGTGCATGAATCGAATATTAAAATTGAATTGTCGATTGAGGTGTGTGTTCGTGTGTATGAATGAGTTCATTGTTTGCTGTAATTAATGATATATTAGGCGCTAGAATTAGTTAAGCACAAACTACAAAAAAAGCCAATTTAAATTAGTCTTCAAATCAATGAAATCAACTTCCTCATTCCGTTTAAAAAGCCATTAACACAACACATCGACCCTTCGGGCAGCCAATAATCAAATTCCTAGAAGAAGAGAAAAAAAAAGCGAAAAGCAGCTTTCAAATATAAAAGATTTAAATTTGAAGAGATTATCTTTGCATAGTATATGTTATGTATATGCTTGCATACTTACGTCTTGAGTCGGGTTTGTTTACTCAGTCTTTTGTTTGCTCAGCCATCAGGCAGACAATGCAATTGCTATGTTGCATCGGCCATAGCAACAAACCACCTCCGACCACAACTTACGAGTACTCGTATCTATTGTAATGTGCACACTTAGCTCAAATGCACATTCACCCACTAACCCACAATTGCATTGGATAATACCAACGCGCTCCACTTCGGAGCCGACGTCTCAGTCTCAACAACAGTCCTCAACTTGCTCGCCCAGTTTTCATTTTCATTTTCATTCACTCATTTGCCGCGCAGGTTTTTTTCTCTTTAGCGTTTTCTTTTTTAGTTTTCAGTTTTTCCTACCCTAACCACACCCAAATTGAACTAGTTACTACGGGCAATGCAGGGAATGATCAAACTTAAAAACAACTAAAATGTTTCATGATTGTTTTTCTTACACTTTGTGAAGTGGCATGCTTAAGTTCGCTGTGGCAAGAGGTGAAACTACGTGTATGTAAGATGTGCGTGTGAAAAGTGAACTTTTTAAAAGTAAAATGGAAATAAACATTCCTATCACTTTTATATAAATTTCATAATTCTAATTTTTAGTTAGTTACCAAATATATTTTTGTAAATTTTGATACCTGCAAATACTTCTTATTAAATACTTGAATTGATAAGCTTAAATACTTTATGCTTTACATACTATAAAATATAAAAATATTTATCAAACATTTTATACTATACTTTTTACTGATATTGAAATATTTGTAAAATCTTTAAAGCTTTGTAAAGGGTATTCAACTTGCGCCTCAGACTGTTCATTATGTTTTTTATTGTTTTAGTTTAGACTCTTCAATTCTTTGGCTTGACGCTTGCATGCTCTGTCATATTAAAGCATTTTGGCCAAAATGTTTGGCTTTATTACTGCAGCGGAGATTGGGGCTTGGACATTTGCTGCGGTGCAGCCAGCGGCGCAAATGTGGCAAAAACTCGTGAGCGCCCAGGAAAATGTGCATAAATTGTAGATTGCCCATTTGGATTATTTATTTTTAAATATTTAATGACTTTTTTATAGTGTGCGCGGGGCAACACCCTCGCAGTTGTGTGCGACACAAGCAGTTCATATCGACTCTGTTTCTGTTATGCAAGTCATTTCTATTCAAATATAAATATATTTATATATATATATATATATATGCTCGTATTCTGTGTCTTGATCTGGCTGCCAGCCACAGCACTTTCGAAAGTGCCCGCCCCAGTTGCTAAGGCAGCTGCTGCTCTGACTCCGCCACACAGGCTTTTGGCATCGACATCGGCATCCAGCTAAGCGGCAACCGTCAGTTTTGGCCATTTGGTTGCTCTGCATGACACAATTTGTTAACTAGATTATTATGTAAGGCTTCTCTCGGCCGTCTAATCAAAAGGCAGCCCCGACTCGAAAGGCATTTCCAATGCAATGCCTGCATGCGGCTGTCGACTTTAGCTCCAATTTTTTTCTTGTCCAGAGTATGCAAAAAAATAACAATTAACCATCATTTTGTTGCCGGCAACAAGTTGTGACCAAAAGACACACATACTCACACTGTTACAGATATGGTAATTAAAACTTTGGTAATGCCAACACAAATTCAAATTGACATTTTGTGTGTGAGTCTCAAGTGGATGGTAATTCAACTTGATAAACGTGCTGTCCGTCGAGTCCGAGCTTGTAATTGCTCACATTAACAGCTGGATTGGATAGAAATTGTGTGGAAAGTGCTCTGCAGTTGTCATCGTCAAAGCGATAAAATTGAACGATTTGGTTTATTTCTTAATGAAGGGAAAAAATCAATTAAAGCACAATAATAATAAACAAAACAACGGATAAGAAAAACAAATAATTTATTTAAAATGAAGTAAGATTGTGAAATATTTTGATCTAACAACTTTTGAACCACATTGTCACTAATTTTGGTAGCTCAGACTTTATTAAGCTTATACTGCTTTTGAGGTTTAAAATATGTAGATGAAGACGTCTACTGCCTCAGTTTGCCTGCTGCTTTTCATTTCTGTTGACACAAGCAGCATTGATCTTAACAAAGCAAACTAAAGGTTCTATTTGAAAAATATATTTATACAACTATTATTTTTCATAAATTTGAAAATATTAAATTTAATCAAATACTAAAATTTAAAAAAAATCCATTTTATTAACTTACTTTTAGTTTAAAATGTTAAAAACTAAATTCAACAAGTGCATTTATATTTGCCTTAAAAAAGAGCTTAAAAGAATTTTTACAGTAGGTCCTCAAATGAGTGTTATTGTATACACTGAGAGAAACATATAGTACTTTCGTTCTTATATTAAGAATTTGCGCAGTCGAAAGTTCAACGTAACTCAAAATTCTACATTAAAGAATTTTCAATTAAATTTTGATTCTTGATTTGAATTCTTTTAAGAACGATCTCTTCCTTAATTGGAAGCTTCAATTACAGAAAATATCAGGAATTAATCATTTCTTAGAATTTCATTTTTCCTAGATTAACAAATTTCTCGAATACCATATTTTCATTTTTATTGTTATAGGTTATAAAGCACTACACATTACCTTATTTAAGAATCAATTATAGAAGAGTAGATTAGACTTCATTTAAGATGCGTAATTCTTGGTTAAGAATTTTGCTCGCATTTCGAAATTTATTGCAGCGTTAAAGTTATTAAGACGAATTCGTCTTCAAAGTAAGAAAATTGATGGATGAAAAAAAAAATTCTAGATCGAAATGGTATTTATTTAGTACCATCATATTTTGTTCTAAAAATTGTACTGAGTATTTAATTTAGATTGACATTATTGTCTTCTTATAGCTTAAAGCAATTATATATCCATTGTCTAAGTGTCTTTAAGTGTAGTTCTCCAACGAGCTACTCTTGACTCAGGCCAGACAGCGTCATGTTGATGACGTCGCCATCGCCTGCGGGACCACCTCAAACGTGTAGCTGGCTGATAAGCCAAGAGGCGATTTATGAACTAACATGTTGTTGCTGTTGCTGTTGCTGCAAATTAAATTTAGTTGAGTGCGGCCCTGCTGTTGATGATGGCGATAGAAACACGCGCTCTCCGGCGGCAAGGCAAGCCAAGGCGTTGACACCCACACCACTGAGCAGCAGCAGCAGCAGCAGCAGCAACAAAGTAAACCCAAGAGTTGAGCCAGAGCCCTCAATCTTTGATTACGGCTGCTGCATAGCCACATGTCAGTTGTGTAATTTGTTGTTGTTTTTTTTTTGTCGAGCGATTGGCAACAATTGCGGTGCGGTTAACGACACCAAACCAAACGAGGACGTGGGCTGAGGGTGTCACAGATCATAAGAAGCGGCAAATGCCACTTACACATATCTCATGCTGTTTGTGCGGTTTGCTTGCAACACGAGTTTTGCATTCATAACACGGTGCAGGATTAACTTGTAGTCACAATGATTCTAAGCCGGATATGGCAATGCGATAGACAATCATAAAAAGGGAGAGAGATAGAGAGAGAGAGAGAGATCTATCGACATGCCATTGTGTGGCAGCAGGTCTAACAATGGTCAAAGCATTGCACAGACCAGAGCAGACCCCGACCAGACATAGACATTATCGAGAGCCAATAAATCAGCAGACTAAGCCACAATTTTCAAAACCAGAACAATGCACAACAACAACAGCAACAACAATAGCAATGCCAACAATTACAAAAGCATATCAAAAAAGAAAAAGAAAAAAAAAAACAATAATGAAACGAATTCGATCCAAAGCGGAAATTTTGTAAAGCTGCAACAGCCACGCCCACTTGGGCTAGTGAATGCATTGCGAAAAGATCGAGACCGTAACAACACAAATTGTAAGTCGTCATTGTGAGGCGATCCAATGGGGCGGCTTTGACTCTCGCTCTGCCCCGTTTCCAAGTTGTATTTGCTTTTTGCTTTGGCGTCTGTCGCCCCATTCTAAGCACGTCAGCAGCCAAGGCCACTTGACGATCTCCCGATCCAAAACCCGAAAACAATGGACTTCGCTTCGTGATCTACTGCGACATAATTGCCCAGATTATGTTTAGTTTACTGCCCCGCGCCTTAGCTCTCTTTTGATAAGCCCAAAACGCCCACTGAAAAAGCAACGACTTTGACATTAAGCTGTCAGAAAAGGCAAACAACCAAAAATAAAAAAAAAAACCAAATTCAAATCAACCCAAATGCAAAGAAAAGCTTGCCCACAACAATAACATTCAATCAGTGGCATTCGACCTTGTGGCTGAATGCACTTTGCGCCAGAAAGTGGGTCGGATCGATCGGATGAAGCTAATGGAGCAGCTCAAGGTGGCGGGAAATCGTTGCCAAGATAACCAAATTCTGGGATAACTATGACATGCACTTTACTACCATAAATTGAAAATCAATTAAAAGCATTTTTTTGGTTTTTTTTTTCATATCTTAGATTTCTTTTTATACCCGCTATCCATAAAGTAGAAGGGTATTTTAACTTTGCGTCTCTAGGAAATGAGAAAGCATCTAACGATCTAATAAATTATATTCTCGATCAGCGTCAACATCCGAGACGATATACTATGATCTGTCTGTCTGTCTATCCGTCTCTTAGTTGATTTGGCTGACAATCTGGAATACTGTGCAGTATATTTTGAATGTAGTACCATATCAATATACCAAATATAGACTTTAGTATATTTTTTGTATTTTTGAATTTCAAATTAATATTGATATATTTCAAAATAAATACCGCAATGTTTTATTCACAATGGACAGCGGGTATCTCGCAGTCGAGCACACTCAAGTGTAGCTTTCTTACTTGTTTTCTTTGTTATCTTTTCCTCATATCTGTGATTACTTTTTTAACCACAATTCAAGGTCAGCGCGCAGTTAAATTAATTTAATTTAAATGCTACCGCTGCATTTGGATTTTATTTATTAACACTTTTTTTGTACTCAGTCATAATGTGAGTAGTAATTTTTATGTCTTACTTGAGTTCAATTGAAAGCTTTTGAAATTTGTTGTGGCATTTTTTTTTGTTGCGGATTTCTTTTGAATTTCGGCTTGGCTGCAATACTATGCTAATTATTATTATGAATAATTAATTGAAATTATAGCTTAATGTCCGGCGGTTGAATTGATTTTGAATTGGGAAACAGATCCGTTTCGTTGGTATTGCGCAAATGCATTTTTCTGGCAAATGCAGAACGAAAGACTCTGGCAACGAACTTGTTTCTGCTCAGCCTATTGCATACATTACAAAACAAAAAGTTTGCCACTCAATCAACAACAGCAGCGACAACAGCAACAGCAACAGCAACGGCAACAACAACAACAGCAACGCACACAAATTGCTTTAATTGCAACAAATTTTTGCGAGTACTCGGTATCAAGTTGAGTCTCTTTTGGACCTCTCGCATGTGGGCAAGCTTATGGAGATTGCTGACGCTGAGACTCGCCACAAGCTGAAGCTGGAGCTGAAGCTGAAGCTGAAGCTGTGGCGACTTACCTTGCCATGCAATCGCGCGAAATACGTCAACAATTGTTAAGCTCAAGCACCCGCAACTAGAAATATGCCCAAGCTTCAAGTGTCCAACTCCAACTCCATCTCTAACTTCGACTCAGACACTGCAACTTAGACAACAACTCGAACTGCGTTTGCGTTGTAGAGACGATTAAAGTTTATGCTATGGTTAGAGGCAGTCAGGCGAATGGATTACTACAGTTTGGGCGTTTCTTCGAATCCGGTTGGTTGCTGCTGCTGTTCATTCTCAACTGGACTTCTAGCCCTGGTCATAAATGTTGGCCGGATCTAATGCAAAATGAGTGCGACTTCGACTGCAACTTCGACTATGACGCTACGTTGCAATACTCAACAGCAATTGCTGCATAATTAAATGCAAAGGAAACGAGCAATATGGCAAAACTATAATAACAAAACACTCGGACGGACGGACAACATCAACATCAACAACAACAACAACAATGTTGTCGTAAACGGCAAAAGTTTGCACAAAATTTGTAATTGTCATCGCTGTCTGTCTGTCTGTCTGGCCAAAAACTACCAAATCGCCAGCCACAGTGGTTGTGTGTGTGTGTGTAAATGTAAACAACCTTAAGTTGTACTTAGATCCTAGAGAGTAAGCACACTCACACAAAACACAATTCTAATATGAGTCGACAAGGCCTTTCAGCAAGAGAAGATTCTGTTTCCATGTTATATTAGATTGTGTACAGAACTTTTCTTGGCGTGAACTAATGCGTCATCATGTCACTTTTATATATATTTAACAAAGTTTTTTGGTCTAAGAAAATCAACAGTGATTAGAGAAAGCATTTGTTGACTTTAAGAAACAAAAATATAAAATTTATAAGGGCTTATCATACCTGAAATACTTTATAAGCTGATTTAAATAAATGAAACAGGTTGAATTATATATACTTAGAAATACTTTGTTAGTAAATAATGAAAAGTCATCTAATATGAATTTTATGTATATTTAAAATAGTATTAAAGCATTAAACAATTAATAGTGACTATAAATAAAGTAAATATATAATTTGTTTTTAATCGCAGATGAAAGAAGATGATTTAAATTAAATTGTAATTATATAAAAATTATTTAGAAGTATTTTTAACTATGTTAGCTAATATTGGAAATAATCTAAGTACACAGGATATCAAGTTTAAATTATATATATAGAAGAAAATCAATAGTGATCAGAAAAATCACTTATAGACTTGAAATAACAAAAAATATAGAAATGTAGAAGTTCCTAATCCTAGCTGAAAGATTATAGGGGTGATTTAAACAATGAAATAAATTCTTATTTTATAAAAAATACTTTGAAGTACTTTTGACAACATTAATTAATATTAAAAATAATGTTTGTTGTATCTAAATGTATTTGCCTTTGCCGTATGAGTTCTGAACATGCAACTTTTAAATTTATAGTATATTCCTTCTTTAAGTTAACAGAATTTTGAAGGGCATTAAAATCGATGTCGGCTAAATGTCAGTTTATAATTTTTGCCCTTTATAAGACCAAATTTGGAATTCGTTATAGTTTCGCAATAAAATTAATAAAAAAAACTGCTCTGAAATATAAAAGATTGAAATGTCTAAATAATATCAGTAATCGCATGCAAGTCAAGCATATTTATTTATTTATTTATTAATGATTCGTCATGCACTTTTTTACACATTCACGCGACCAACCCATAATCAAAGCAAATACATTCCATATATGGGGGAGGCGCAGTCATCAATCAAAATGGGAAAAACTGCGATTATCAATGTGCATTTTCTATGGCTGACTAAAATTCAATTAATTGGCCACAGTGTGCACAGTGTGTCTGCGTCATTTGGTAAACAAAAGACGTAATCAGATCGTGCTCTAATTCAGGCAGCCTGCAGATATCCAAATCGTTGTTGTTGTTGCTGTTGTTGCTGTTCTTATTACCTTGCTGTGACTCCGAATACTCAATGCGCAGTGCGCAGCTGTTGCAACTAGAGTTAACAGCAAATAGTTGTTGCCTTTAGATGTTTTGCTTTGGCTGTTAGTGATCCGTTACATGTTGCTGTTGTTGTTGTTTTTGGTTTTTCGCTTTTTTTTACGTTTTTGTATTGTCGTTGGAGTTGTCTCGTTGTTGTCGTGCTAACCTTGAGATGATTACTTCAATTTTGTAAGTACACGCTGGCCAGCCAAGCAGAGCAGCCCCCCGTCTTGGCCACTAATTCGAGACAATTTATTAAATGAGCCAAATCGGGGCAAGTACAAAATAACAAAATAAAAAAAACACATATAGTTACACCGACAGCCAAAAATATGCCATAAAACAAAGACAAATGGCAAAATGACGCCTGGTAATGGTTATGGTAATGATTATGGAGCCAGGGCGCCTACAAATTCGAGTAGTCCAACCAGTACTTGTTCATGTCTGCCCTCCTCGAAAAGATTAAACCAAAACCAAGAAAAAATTGGGCATTTGTGGCGCCCAGTTCCGCTGTTGCATGCTGCAGAGCCATGTACAACCTGCATCTTTATGGCTCATTTGCGCAAGAGCTCTTTCGTTAATAGGCAAAACGGCCTACAAGGCAATTAAAAATGTTCGAGTGTGCCACAAAATGAAATGAATCATGTGAGTCTGTGCTGTGCGTGGCAGGAGGAGCAAAAGGTGGAGTCGCCACAAGAACACAGACAAAAGTTCGCAATCCCAGCAACAACAATTGCATTAAGCGCATGCAATCTGAGTTACATTATGAGAGGAAACACCTCCGCCCACCAAAATGTACTTATAGAAGCCATTGTTTTAGTAGAAATATGTATAAACAATATTTATTGCTAATTTTGTTCGTGCTGCGAAATGGTTTTCATTTATTTACAAAAGGTATATGCACTACATAAGAAGATAGAATAGAAAATTTTATGAGGAAGTAGAGTTTTACAATATTTTAAATGTTTAGAAATATTGTGGGTAAAAGATTGTTAATTTTTATAATTACTGACTAAAAAATGTCTCGAGAAAGTAAAGGTTGATAAAGATTCCGACTGTTTACGATCCAAACATTAAAAAATATATATATATGCATATATTTGGAAATTCCATTGGTAAATCTCAAACTGATTTTTATAGATTCTTTTTTAAATATTATATGTTCTATAAGTTAAAAACAATGTTTGTTCAAATTATTTAGAAGACAAATAAACTGATCTCTTCCTAGCTATGATATATGTATATAGCTCAATTTAAGTGAGATTTATTTATTTGGCCACCCAATTAGATGTGCAAATTTACAGATTTTATGAAATTATATTATAGCTAATATAAGAATATTTTATTTCATCGACTTTTACTATTTTTTGTTGAACAACATTTCCATAGTGTATTTAAAAGTCGGAAGATTTAACCATTTTTACTCTTATTCTTATTTGTATTGTGCGAGGGAGCAGCTTTGGAGAGGTCATACCAATTAAATCGTGATAGCTGATGGAAAATCAGTAAATTTGCGATTTTTCATAGATTCAGCTTGATCATGATTTTTTTATATCTATTTTTCATAAATGAATATTAATTGTCTGTTATTTCTAGGAAACCAAAGTAGAATTGCAATGACGTTTGATATAAATGTACATAGCATAATAATTGTTTGTTATTGATTAATATCATTGCCAAAATAGACAAATGTTAGATACTTAGTAACTTAGTAGCAAAAATGTATCTGTAGTATAAATTGATATTGGTAATATTTTTATTTTTGTTATGTACATTTAATACTTTTTATATTTTCTAGAATATATTACATAATTATGCATATTCATATTTAAAAACTCGTTTATTATTTATGAAATTCTATTACAAGTTAGTTATTTCAATTATAATAAAATATAATTTAGTAAATTAAAAATTGTAATACTTACAAAAATACTTAAACGTTTTTGTATATTTAATTTAATCAAATATTATGGCTGTATGTATGAATATTCATAACATTCGCCTGCACTTAGCCCACGAAAATGAGTAATTTGAGTTAATTTCCATTTGAAAAGCAAAGCGGAGACATAAACCGCAGCAGCAACAACTGTAACAACAGCAGCAGCAGCAGCGGCGACAGCGAGAGCAACAACAATGCGCAGTCCATTTACTTTAAACTAACTGAACTTCACTCTCGTTTTCTAAAAGGCATAAAATAATTGCCGTACAGTTGGCGTTGGCGTCAACGTCAACGTCGGCGTCGGCATCGCGTCAACAGCATCGCAACATGGTTGTGTTTGTTGTTGTTACAGCAGCAGTTGTTGTTGGTGCGTCAACTTCTTGGGCTTCACTTGCAAATGGCAATTGTGATTGTTGGTGTTGTCGTCTGCCGTTGTTGTTGCCATTGCCGTTGACCGTTCGCTCGTTAGCTTACCTTGCGTTCGGCTCGCTAATCGTGTCTTTTGGCTTCGGCTTCGGCTTCGCAGCGCCATCAACTCGGGCGTTGTCTTTGTATATAAAAGCGGCTTCCTTCTTGGTTCTAGTTATCAGTTGAATTCAGCTCAACGTATCGCACACACGCGTCTTACAACCAACAAACCCCCAAAAAACTCTAAATAAACCATAGCAATGGCTTTCTTCAAAGTGAGTGCCACATACAGTACAGTGATCCCTGATCTAGTGCAACATAAAACTGTGTCTAATTTCATAAATTGTTTTGTGCCTAATTCTACACTTTTTTGCAACACAGTCTTTGATCTGCTTGGCTGTCCTGAGCGCTGCCTCCGCCGGTGTCCTGCATGGCGGTCCCGCTCTATACGCCTCTGGCCCCGCTCTCGCCTATGCCGGCCATGGCCACCACGATGAGGGTCTGGACTACCATGTAAGTGTGTGACCCTCGTGACATTTTGATGAGATTTTTCTCACAACTGTCGGCCGCATCGAGTCCATTAGCATATTGCGGCCACTTTTGTGTGGCGTGCAACATGCAATCGCAATCGCAATCTGACTGTTGTTGTTCTATGCTTCTTTGTTCGACAGGCGTATCCCAAGTACCACTACAACTACGGTGTCGCTGACTCCCACACTGGTGATGTGAAGTCACAGCATGAGGTGCGCGATGGCGATGTTGTCAAGGGCTCCTACTCTCTGGTTGAGCCCGATGGTTCGGTGCGCACCGTTGAGTACACCGCCGATGATCACAACGGTTTCAATGCCGTCGTCCACAAGAGCGCCCCCACCGTCCACCACGCTCCCGCACCCGCAATTGTCGCCCACGCCGCTCCTCTGGCCGTTGCCCATGCTGCTCCTCTGGCCATTGCTCACTCAGCTCCCGCTATTGCCCACCATGTGTCCGCTGCTCCAGCTGTCCCCTATGCTGGCTCTCTGGCGCATCATGCCGCCGCCGTGCCTGCCTACGGTTATGCCACCCACAACGCTCACGCGCATGTTGCCCACTACTAAGGAACAACAACAACAACACCGAAGGATCTAACCCGGACAAACGCCCAATCCTCAAACCACAATCACCCGAACCTTTTCATATTTATTAAGCACGCGACGACAACGTTTTTTTACGAAACCCATTGACTCCTGATGAAGTTTGAAGCTGAAGCCTGCAAAATACTCAAGTCACTCACACTTTGTAAATAATCAAGAACAGAACAGCGTCAGATCGGGAGCAGTGCCACAACATGAAACACCTCTTCAGCATTTGTCATCACTCTTGCTCATTCGCCTTGTCTCTGTCTCACCCACTCAATCAACCAATCAACCAATCAATCACTCAATCACTCTCACACACATGCAGCTTTCATGCAACTCTCTCACTCTCTTTTGTAATTTATACATCGAATCATCTAATTTTTGTATATACTACTATGAACGCCCATCAACACAATGCCACACCCACGAAATGAAAGATGAATCTGCTGAGGATCATAACTGAAGATCAAGATGACGATGAAGAAGCTATAAAGGATTACAGAATGGAATATACATTACACAAATATAAATTGGGAATTTATAATTTGTAACATGTCTCATAATTTCTGTTTAATTTTTAAGTTAATTGAAACTGCGACAAAATGCTATAAATATAAAATGTAGTGAATTACAAAAATCAAAATACGCATCTTTTACTTTTTGCAAACTCTTGAAGTTAACAGGATTTACTAATCAGTTGATCTATTAACTTTTACTAATACTTTTATTTGTATACCAACTATTCCAACTATTTCTTATTTCCTTTCATAGTATATTAATATCTATAAACTTTTGAAAATAATTTATTAATATCAACAATCTTTAAAATAATCTTACTTTTCTATACACCATTTAAAGTCTTCTCTAGTTCTACAAAACCTCAACTGATTAATTTTTCAACTCTCGACTATTTCGTTTACAATCTATGACTCTTAATGAAATCTGGGATTTCTATTAAATCATCGCATAAACTAGTTTTATACTATTGTTTATATATTTTTATGCCATACTCTCACATCTCGCCACTTGATTCGACTGTCAACGATGACAGCGATTTTCTATTTACGCTTACTTTAAGCGCTTTCAATCGACTTTAATTGGCAATCATTTACTTTAATTATGGTTTACATTTTGTGATCAGAATCAGAAACAAACTAACATGGCTAACACTAAGTTAAGTTATGTAAATTGTTAGTTAGCCAATGCAATGCTCATGACCGCGCATATTGATTGACAATTATGGGTTAGCTAATTTGTGGGTGGGCAGCTGAAAGGTGAAGGTAGAATCAAGCAGGTGTAGACATTAAAAAGAAGCAGAAGTATTATTATCTATAGTGCCAGTTGCGCAATCAAGGCTGTCCAAGATCCGTTGAAGACTACTTGTTGTCATTGAGCATTGTTAAGAATTAATATTTTATTCTATTATAACCTTTAGTCTTTAGAAAATGTTTCCAGGGCATTGCAGACAGTATTAGCATATAATAATAGAATAGTAATTAACTAATTTTCCATTTTTGAAAGTAGGAATTGTCATGATTCAGCTTGTGACGCAATTACTTTTAAAATAGATTTAATTCAGGAATAGATTGTTCAAGATATTGGCGTTAATTTCTTAGACAGAAAAGTGAATGTGTGGACACAGGTGCGTATGAGTGATATTGAGTAGTAAATTGCTAATGAGGGTCAACGGAAATAATCACAATGTATAAACCAGATCGAAAGTTTTCTATACGAATCCAGCTTCATATTCAGATAATCCCAGATAATAATAAGTAAATCTTTCGCAATGTGGAATATTAAATAATGCGAAGCGCAAACATTCCATTAATTTTTAATGTGCTTGCAAAATTTGTAATATAATTTGAAGTGTAGTTGAAAATTAATTATATTTAAAGCATATATATTTATTTCAAGCTCAGTTAAGTCAATTAAATATTAACTCATGCTCATAACGCACTTCGAAATGTCTTAATTGTAAGCCCAATTTAGTTTGAGCTCAATTAAAATGGCTTGCAAAATATTAAGTAATTTGCCATAGCTCTTATTAGTAATTTATGATTATGTCAAAAGTAGTTAAATGCTTTTTAAATTATTTTAAATAATATTTTCCAATTCTTCAATAGTTTTGGTTTAAAACATTGCAACTATAAGTAAAGCAAATTTATTAAAATGATTGTTAGATGGCGTTAGATTTCTCATTAGCTGTTTGTATACTTTTGGGCTGACAAACTAATGGCTTTAACGAAATATACTTTTGAGCTGCAAAAAGCGGCTTAAACTGAAACGAGTTATACAATTTTGTTAGCACTGCTAATATGTTTAGTGAGAATATAAGAGCTGGAGTTATAAGTAGATAAATATGTTAAATGCTGAACAGTTTTTTTGAGCTGTGAGAGGAAAATTTTGTTTGGACTTTAGTAAAAAGAAACATTTTTGCTTGGCTTGAATAAGTTTATTTTATTGATTATAATGTTTCAATTGAATTAGAATAATATCTCTAAGTTTGTCAAGACGTTTAACTAAATCAAATAAAAATGAAAAATTTTTGTAGACAGACTTTGTGGCCAACTCAGTCCCAAGGTCAAAGACAGTCTCGGGTCTCAGCCACTTCCGATGCATCTGCATTCAATCATCTGCTTAATGCGGTAAAAGCTCTCATCTTTCATTGCCACTTCCAGACTGTGTCGATAACAATCCCTGGCGACCACAAATTGACGGAAGCCTGCTCCAATTATCTCTCCTGCCGATTGGTAGCCAATGTGGTCACAAGTTGTTGTGGGCGTATGGGGCTCATGTAAAATAATCAGTTATAAACATAAACATTATGGAGTGAAGTCGCTTCCGTCGTGCAACAAATCTTGTTACTTCCGTCACTTTAATGTGTGAACTGCCAAAAGAAGCAACAACAAAACAAAACAAAAAGAAAAACAAACAACAAGAAAGCGATATATACATATGCATATTGATCTCTTAATGGTCGCAACGTGAAGATACAACTTAGAGAAGACAAAAACGTAGAAGACGCCTCAAATGTGGCGCACAGACAAATTTATCATAGCCAGAAAATCGAAAAAAATCAGCGAAGCGTTTAAATGTGCGCCAAAAAAAAAAGAAGAAAAATATGAAACAATACAAAGAAGTAAAGCAAAATACGAAAAGAAGAAAAATACTTTAAACATTTTACGTGCACTCCATTAATTAGACAGCGCCTAGTCAGAGACTTAAGTTGGACATTTCTTGGTTAGACTAAGCACAGCTGCCCTGTGGCCGGGTTCTTTAACAGTTAAGGTCATCTGTTTACTTGGGTTGAGGTTTCCATTATGCACGTCTCACTCTAAGCTAGGAAATGCCGGAAGGAAGTTCCGCTGGCTGGCGAAAATCTTCAAATGCCCCAAACACACTCTACGTATACGTGTTGGCCGAAATACTCACGTTCAAATCAGCTCAATGTCTGCCCCGGTGACTGGCAAGAAACCGAGTAGCTAAAGATACTCATTTACTCATTGCTCCAATAACCTTTTCCACATCCACATTTCAATGATAGCAAAATATCAGCAATATGTATTATATGTATGTATATGAAACTTTGTCGTAGTCGACTGGCAATCTTCTTCATCAATAAATGACAGTTACTAACGACTTTTTGTTTTTGCTTGCACTTGGTGAATTGAATCAACATGTTGACATTCAAGTACGAATAACTTCGTATCGATCGATCTCCCTCCCCCCTGTTCAACACTTGCTCTGCTTCGGTTTCATTTTCGTTTGCTGTAGAACAACATTAAGATACATACATTCCGTAGATATGCATCGCCAGCTCGAGCCGCTAATACAATTTATAGATAATCAAATGCATGGCGCTACTGAAACGCCGTGACTTCTTACTGGATTACGGTGATGCGTCGCAATTGTCAGCTGCACAGTGGTTAGAACTTTAATTGAATTTAATGAATTATTGGAGCATTGTTGTAGGGAAGCATTTTCAATAAAAACTACATATACATTATGATATTTATAATTAAATAATAATAACAGTAAACAAATATATAACATTATATATTTTTAAAATTCAAATACAAATCTATGAAGAAAATTAATAAATGGAAAGTACGACGTTTGGTTATGAAAGCATTATAAATCATGAAACTTGCTTTAAGAGTCAAAACTTTTATTTATCTTATTTAAAAATGTGATATAAAAGTTAATTAAAAAGGCATTCTATATGGGTCATTTAGTCTAGGTAGCTTTGGTTGACAATCTAGTATATTTTAATTGAATTTGGGAAGAGAGTATCACTCAGTTGAGTACACTCCTTAGCAGCTAATGTATATTCTTTTCTTATTTACTTTAATTGCAATTTTTGCTCGTCTTCAAAAAATACTAAATGATAATTTCAATTTACTTTTAATAAAACCTTTTCAGTCGTAAAGCGAAATCACACCAATGTGCCATGTAAATGTCGCTGCCTGTCTGCGTAATTGAAAAATGTCATTAATAATTAACTAATGCTGGACAACAAGTAAAGCGAACAACTGGCTAACTGCCCAACCGACCAAGTGATCAACTGGGCAGACATAATTAGAGTTATAAGCGATTTGCATTTTGCTGCGCATAAATAAACATTTCAACAGAGGAGCAGTTGATGAAGGGGCTGCAAGATATCATGACTTTGGCATAATCATCTCAACGTAGTTGAGTAGTTATGCATGCTGCCTGTCAGCGTCAATTATATAACAAAGCTAACTGGATTATTTGGGGGTTAATTTGATGCATGGCGGCAAGTCATGGTGGTAGCAACATCAGCTCAGCTCAGCTGCCTGCAACAAATTGGCCCAAAAGGTGCGAGAATTCACTTCCATCTCTCTCTCTCTCTCTCTCTCGCTCGCTTCTTCGCTCGGTTGAAGCTGCAGCAAACAAACTGAAAATTTATAGCAGCTTCTCTTTGGAACTGGAAGCCATTAATTTGCATTTTATTACAGCGACCACATTTGCCACGGGTCATTTTCATGGCGCGTTACAAACTCTTGTTAACAATGGTCAGTCAATTGGCCCGAACACTGAAGATGCGGCAGTGGCTGAGGCACTCAGCCATGTCCAACTAAGCGACAACAATGATGCCCACCCACACCACAAAGACACAGACACTCACTTTCCACTGCCACAACTCTCTACGCTACACTCCACTTGCAACATTCGCACCTTGAAGTCACCTTCGCCGCATGTTGCAAGCGACAATTTACCTCAAGCAAATGCTTATTGCCCATTGCCCACTGTCCATTGTCAAATTAGTTTGTGTTTTTGTGTAAATAAGCTCAAATTAGGTGACCAACCTGGCCCAGCTATGACAGCGTCTAAAAGTAAACCAAGTCAAAGTCGTCATCATTGCCCAAAAAATAGAGCTCGCTTCAATTCGTGCTGCCTTGGCCGGGTTCAATCTTCATTTGACTCAAATTTGCGTCTTCACGGGGCGTTGGCACATTTTCAATTGCATTGTCAGAATCGAGCAGCGAATGGAGGACAGCGAAGAGGGCGCGACTTGTTGATTTTAATGTGAAAACATTTCTGAAGTGATGCAATTATCAGATCAACTAAATAATATGATTAATTTATAGTTTAAGAAATTTATATTTATGCACTCAGGTTTAACATTTCTATGATTTTTATTTCAGTATTTTTATCTCAATCATTTTCATTTATTTTTCTTATTTTTATTTTCTGATTTTATTGAAATATTGTAAAAATATGGTAAATCATTTCCTTTTTTTCTTATTATAATTTAAAATAAGCACATCAATATATATAATCATTTTGTCTACAATTTATTTAAATGAAATTTACTACTTATTTGTAGCAAATCTAAAAATAAAAATCTTCCTTAAAACTATTTTTAAGAAACTCCGACAGTGCATTTATTTTTTCTTATAAATTGATGAATAGATTTTTCCATATTATTTTTTTTTTAATTTGTTAAAATTTGATTCTAATGAATAGGTTAAAAATATAAGTTATTCCTTTACAAATTAGATTTAACAAATTTTATTTTGATTTTGCTTAAATTTATTTGTGTAATAATAAGAGTTATTCCTTTATTATTTTTGTTGTTTATCAAAAGATTTTTATATTCATTCGTTTTGAATTTATTTTCAACATATTCAAATAAAACTATGCTGCGATTTTTTTACTATCATTTTTCATTGTTATTCAAAATTTAAACAAACAGATTTATCAATTCATTTTTTGTGAATTTGTTAAAATTAGTTTTTATTTGTATTCCCATCAGCGGCTATCAAATATATTTCATATTTTAACGATCTACTTAATTTTATTTTAGAGCTCTTTCAAATTAATGTTTCACATTATTTTTGGCAAAACATAATGGAAATTCCACTCCCACATGCCACACGCTCCATCGTAAAGTCACAAAATTCAACTGCCACGCCACATTTAACATAAAAAAAATATATGAATATGTGAATTTCAAAATTTATTCTAGACATTAGCGTGTACGTCACATTTTATACAGATGCTTAGTTATGTTTATTGTACTTTAATAGTCAGCATAGAGGAAGAAACGAAGGGGCAAAAACATTTTGCTGCAAGGCACGCACAAGTTTAGCTTACCTACAAAAATTCTGTCAAGCTGCTGCTGCTGCATATGGAAAACCTTCGGAAAATGCCGACAATCGTTTTACGGATTTTTCCCAACCAAAAATAAGAGCGAGATAGAGAGAGAGAGACTCGAGAATTGGACTTGAAGTTAGCATGTCTGCGTGGCCAATCGCTTTGGCGGCGAGCACAAACATGCAAATTGACTTAATCTAGTATTTAGTTGTACTTTTTTGTCTTTCGACTGCCGCCAAACCGCAAAAAACTAAAACCTTAGACGGAGGCAGCGACAGCGATGGGAGACAATTGTATGCAAGTGCTGAAGGTTGTTTGCCAAAAGAAAATTAACGAAATATTATTTCGTTGGCTATTCGCGCACTTCTCCGCGTATGAAATTCACTCTAATTAGAGTCTTTAGTACGCCCCTCGCTTTTTTAATTATGTGAAAATGGGCAGCTGGCTCGAATGTTGACCTGGGCATAAATTAGCGCATATTATTAACTTGAGCGCAAATTGTTTTTGTTGTTATTGCTGTGACTCTTGCGGTTTGTCAATATTTCTAATAAGTTTGTTAGCTGCCAACCTCAATTGGCACGTTCTCGTCGTGGTTCAAGGATGAGCAAAACTTTAGACTCCAACTGAAATTGTCTCAGCGATCTTATTACTCTTTGAATAGCTTTTTTCCACTGTTTTTTTGTTGATCTGTGAAACCATAAATCACTCGCTAAATAGCATATATATTCTTGATCGGTTTCTTTGATTTTAATAACGTTGCTCTTTCTTTCTCACTCGATTGTACTTCATAACGACAAATTACTCATGAGTAGTTCAACAATTTGTGCTAAATTCACATGCATATCATTTGTTTCTTACCACAAACAGCTGCTATCTTTGTACCTAGTCCAATTAACCACTTAGTTAATAGCAAATTAAAAGAGAGATACTCTAACTTAGAGTTCTCTAGCTTTGGTTATGATTAATAAAAGCGAAGTAAACATTTAGATACTGCAATTTTTACGTTCAATTAATTTACAATCTATTAATTAAAATGATAGCTAGCTTTGTTAATGTTAAGATTAATAAAAGTGAATAAACATTTAGGTGCTACAATTTTTACATTTAAATAATTTACAATCTATTAATTAAAATGATAGTCTAAGCTATCTTTGAAAATTAAAAAATAATATTTAAAAATTTTTACAAACATTTCTAATTTGATATTGCAAATTTTGAGTTAAATTAATTTACAAGCTAGTTAAATCAAAAGTGAGTCAAAGGTGCTTTTTAAATAATTATTGTGCAGATGTTTATCTTTTCAACAAGAGTATAAAATGTTCTTTGGGAGTTAACTAACATTCACCTTTGGATTAATTAGTTCAATATATTTAGCGCACAATATGCGTGGGAATACAGCCGTTTAACAGCCAGAGATGACAATGAAAAATGCAGCATGAAATGTTAGTAATTATAATAAATACATCAACAAAATACAGACAACAAAACTTTTATGATAAACCTTTCTATTACAAAGTCCTTTTCTGTGGTAATAATCTTTTTTTTTTAAGTCTTCAACTCTGGTCAATTGAGTCTTATTAAAAAGTGACGCGATGCTAATTCATTATTGATTATTGAGCAACTAAAAAACTTGACCATAACAAGTTATAGTTATAGTTATAAGAAAAATATAAATTAGTTTAAATTGCTGGTGTCATATTCTTTTTTTTGCGCCGCTTTTGCTTTTATTCGCTGCCTAGAATGGAACTGCGTTTGAACTTTGCTGCCGCGCTTGACCTTCAGAGCACGACAAGAATTAACTAGCAAGAAGGGGGGAGATTGAGGGGCTTAATACGAACTTCAAGAAGTCTGTTTCGGTTCTGTTGTTGGTTTTCATTCAGATCAGATCACTGAGAATTTCGCATGTGCCAAATAACTAGGGCTTTTTGTTAAGGCTACAACAATTGCGGCAATTGTTTTTGTTGTTTTTTTTTTTGTTGGTTACAACTTGACCCGATTTTCGTTTAAGGTACAAGAGATACTATATTTTATTGTCAGCGATTTGCGTTAGAATTAAGTTGTTAAAATAAATTACATTTTATTGCATACTATTTGTTATAGTCCAGGGCAAAAATAATTATGACGCTGCAGTTCGTTGCCTAAGTCTTTCGTTATGAAAAGGAAATTAATGATTAAGCTATGATTAATACCAGCCACAATTCTAACAAAAACAAAAGTGATTGCCATCGTGTTGGATGACTTCATTATGTGGGGATCGAAAACACAATGCATAGACAGCTCTGGAAATCTGTCGCCAATTTGCTGCACTGCTTCCATACCCAGACCCCATTCAACGGGGTTAGTGTAGCAACATCCCAATCCAATCCATGCTGCAACTTCATTCACATGGCCTCCCCCCTCATTTCGCACCGCACAGCAAAATCGGCGTCTCTCTCTCTCTCTCGCTGTGCTCACCACGACGTCGACGGCGACGTCGTCATCGTCGGCATCGACTCAGTTGAGTGACTGTGTCTTGCTGCCGCTGCCACTGCCGCTGCTTCGGCTGTTTTCGCACATTTCGCGCTTATTTAAATGGAAACTCGAAACTAGAATAGCCACAGTATTCCGGTGAACTTGGCGTTGTTTGTATCTCTTGCCGTTGCAGTACTAAAAGTAAATACAATTCAAAAACTGTGTCTTCATAAAAGTGCTCTAACTGAATTTTGAATTTTTGTGTGTTTTGTTTTTCAATTTTAGCGAATTATCAAATTCCATACAAAAATATATATATCGTAAAACGAGTATAAAAATCTTACACGAAATGGCAAATTTCATGTGCTTTGTTATCCTTTCGATGGCTCTGTTCGCCAGTGTTGCTGTGGCGCGGCCAGGATACGCTGTGGATTACTATGTGAGTGGCTGTTACAATTTTGAGTGTGCCAACGAACACTAAACAAAAAGTGAATTCAAAGAAAACTGAAAGTGAAACTTGTGTGTTTATTATTTTTAATATTTTTTACGCTCTCGTTTTTGGTTTTGTCAAAAAAGGATCATCCCAAATATGCCTTCAACTACGGTGTGGCAGATCATACGACTGGCGATGTGAAATCCCAGCATGAAACTCGCGATGGTGATGTTGTCAAGGGTAAATACGAACTCAAAAACTTTTATATATTTCTTACTAACTTACTCTTTTTCCCCCAACAATTTGCTTTCTTCGCAGGTCAATATTCGCTGGTCGAACCCGATGGCTCCATTCGCACTGTGGACTACACGGCTGATCCCATTCATGGCTTCAATGCGGTTGTCACCAAGTCTGGCCCCACTGTGCACGCCCAATCGCTGGTCACCAAACCAATTGTGGCCCACAAGCCCATTCTGACCCACTATGAACCGCATGTGGCTCCTGTGGCTGCTCCTGTGGTGGTCGCTTCCCCAGCGCCTTATGGTGAGTGAGAAGTTCAAATATCTTATTGTGATTTAGCTGAAATGGATTCGCACTCCCTGATTTACTATTTAGCAGCCCTCATGCACCTCCAGATAGTTTGTGGTTGTTTGTTGTTGGTAACAGTTAGTTAATTGTAGACACTTTGTCTGACATATTTTTTGGTGCATTTGCCGTTGTTGTTCTTGTTATTGCATTTTTCTAGGCATGAACACGTATCGCATGCTCAAGCTGTTCAGGCGTCACGCCAACTATTTTAACAATCAATATCGCAAATTGCGGCCAGACGACGAATACGATGACATCTTTGTGCTGGCTACTGTGCAGCAGCAACAGCAGACAACAATTGCAGCGGAGGCAGATGATTATTATGCAGCCTACTGAATCAGCATTGAATTCTCTGTCGTCTAGTTATGCACATGTTTACCATATTTCTATTATAATACATAATTATCATTTAGCTATTGCCCTGCCCTGCTTTGAGTGTTGTGTAATTCCTTTCCTTCCCCGTTTTGCATGGCAATTAGCTGTGAGTGTGTGTGTGCAGTGAGCGCAGTGAGGCGACTAAACTGAATCATCGCATCGTGAAATGTGTAACATTTCTTAAGACTGCATTTTGTTGACTAATCGCAATGCACCACACGCCCACGCAACTGTTAATTATGTCATGAGTTCGCTGATGCAGTCGAGATTAGTTCAAGTTTTTTGTTTAACACTTCTTTTTTTTTTGGTTTTTGTTGTGCATTTGCCTCTCACTCATATAACATCATTTTCCAAACCTTTTTTCCCACACTAATTATGCCATATTGCAGCAGCAGCGGCAGCAGCGCATTGAGTTGCCGCTTTTCCAGCAACAAAACGCAAAAAAAAAAATGCTGTGCGGAAAATTGTGTTGCCCATTTTCAGTTTTTAACCTCAAGCCAACATCTTTTCTCAATGTCGCAACTGTTGCTGGGAATTGTTGTTGTGATTGTTGTTGTGACTGCATGTGAAAATCATTTTAATCGTTGTCTACCATTTTCATAATTAAGAATCGCACAGCAAACGCACCCACACAAAACTTTTGCCGAATGCCCAAACAAAAGACTTAGGCAACGAACTTCGGCTTGCTTAAATTTGCATGCACAAAAAAAAAAAGCATTGAGATGAAAAGGAAGTTCCACAACAAACTAGCGCAAAAACAACAACACCTGTGACCAATTGACTTTGCTCGTTACAAATTCGTGACAATCCGAAAGAGAAAAATCTCTTGAGCCAATTTACAAAACAAACCGTTACCAGCTGCTGAATCATTTCATTTACAACAATTGAAAACAAATCTCTGATAATATTTACTGGTCATTTTGTACTTTAAGTCAACAAGCATTATGCCCCCGCTGCCGCGCCCATTCACTACGATTACGATGATGGCTACTACAACCAGGCTCAGTACGAATATGTGCCACAATACGATGCCGGACACTATGGCCACTATGCGAGTCCCTATGCGACATCTCACTATTAAGCATCTCGGCTAAGCTAAGCGCAATTTAGTTTGTATAGAAGAAATGACAAAAACAAAATACAACTCTAGCTTGGAGTATTTATGTCGACCCTTTAAGCAGTTGTATGGTTGCTAAACATTTTCGTTTTGAGATCCACACATACTGTCAACATGCTGACCCACACACACACACACAAACACACAGACACACATATGACAAATGACACACTGAAGCTGAGTAAGATAATAATGATATGGATGCTAATTTAAGTTGTGAATTTTTCTGTAAAATAAAGTTTCAACAACATTTTATAAGTGACAAAAATATAATGATGTTTTTCTGGTACAATTTTGGCATTTATGGAAATGAAAATGGTATAAGAAACAGATGAAAGAAGACTTTTCAAAAATGATATGTGATATGGAAATCTGATGAAATATGACTCTTATAAGTAACAAAGAGTAATGACGATTTTCTAAGAAAATTTGGTTATTTATGGAAAGTAAAATGTCCTATATTAACAGATGAAAAAAAACTTTAATAAGTGACAAAAAAAATAATGATGTTTTTTAATAAACATGTAGGAAACATATGGAAAATGACTTTTATGAGTAATAGAAGATAATGATGTTTTTCTAGTATAATTTTTGTATTTGTTGAGATGAAAATGGTGTAGGAAACAGATGAAAGATTACTTTTATAAGAGAAAAAAATTATAATGCTTTTCTAATAAAATTTAGTTCATTATGGAAATAAAAAATGGCATAGGAATCAAATGGAAGATGTCTTGCATAAGGGTAACCTTTCGCTTTTTATCAACCCCATAAAGATTTACTGTTTATACTTTATACTTTTATTTGCTGCAGTCTGGGAACTAATTTTTAACGCAGTTTTTAATGATCTTGCCGGCAAATAGCATTTACGAGCGATACGTAATTATGCATAAAACCGTTCCATAATTTTACAAAGTGATGTGGGCTCTTCGCTCAAATGGCAGCAGATGCAACAGTTCCCACCTTACAGACTTGACTTCAACGTTGGCGGCGTAATTTGCACTTGATCAAGTATATTGCTATTATTTAAACGATTGAAATGTAATTTATTTGAATATTTCTTAAGCATTTTTTATTTCGTTATTGCTGCAATAATTCATGGCCAATTGAGCGCGGTTACATTTAAGCCGAACATTGAATTTGTGTATTGAAATAAATGACAATAGTTAAAAAGTTAGCGTGGTTGAAGATTTCCGCTCTTCTCGCTCTGTGCTGCAGCCAGCAACAACTTTTTTATGGTCAACAAATTTGCAACTGTTTTCTTATATAAGTGAGTCTCGTTTTTTTGTTGCTGATGAACTGTTTGACTGGCCCATTTGTGTATCTTAATTGGCCATTGAAAGCTTTCTTCCGGCTGTTTCCGCTGACCAATTGAACCAAGATCAAAAAGCTTTATGATCAAGATCGAAAGCGTTAAGCTTTTCGAATAAGCTTGCATATATTATATGAAGAGCTTATTACGGGTTACTCAAAAGCTTTTAAGGGGATTGTAAACAAACTAAAGTTTAAAGTTTTATTTGAATAAAAAATATATTAACATACCTTGAGGCTGTTTACTTTATGAAAATCTTAAAGTCGACTTCTGGGCCGATAACTGTATAAACAGTTTATTGAACTTTTTTTACTTTCAGCACTTTCAGAGTAAAGAATGTCATTAATGTCACACACCCCCATTTTATGATCGCGTTTGGTTTTTATCACGTATACGACTCATTATACACATGTTTTGCTTGATTAACGCCAGCTTAATGTAGTAATAGATCCATTGTGGCGCAACTGGATACAGCATAAATCGAGCAAATCGTTTCATTTAACACTTGACTAATTAGTAAATGAATTCGATTTGAATTCGACGTTAATAACTTTAGTAACAGTTGTGCATAAATGCAACCGGTCCGGATTGTGATTCAACAGCGAATTCCAGTTGCGGGCATTCAGCTAATCCATTCAAAATCATTGCTCAATGCAATGGATTAGCTGGTTTACTTAGCCAGCTCCGACGTCATCTTCTTAGTGCCGGATTAAACTGGCTCAAGGCTAAGCTGTAACTGGTCCCAGTGATTCCTAATTGAGACTCGGATTCTAAGACGTCTCTTAGGTTTTGCATAAAACTTACATTAAATCGCATGATAAGTGGATGCACTATGTCAATTGAATTACGAGCTGCATTTGCAATGCCAAACGCCAACATCAACACCTATAAATAAATATACGAGAGTCGCTTGCACAATGCTCATTTATTTTTTGAGCGCATTAATTTTGTATTAACATTTTTGAAATTTCGCCTGGTGACTGAAAAAAGCCAACGAAAGTGACAATTAAAATCTTTTAAATCTTGACTAGCCGTCTGTGGCAGCATTTCCTTAAGAGAGCGCTCGCCCAGATGCTTAAAGCCTCCGGCTATGCCGGGCCAAGACGGTCCAAGGTGGGGACGGGGCTGTGTCAGCGCCGCCAAACCTCAATTATAGCAACGCCGGCAGCCAACTTCTCTATAAACCAATGTGTGTTTGTGCGCACAGAAACACAGATACATTCGTATATGGAGCCGGCACAGGTTGCCAAAGTGGACAATTTAATGTGGCTGTCATGTTAAATGCCAGGCCAATAATTTAAGCCTCATTTTTCTTGGCTAAGAAATGTTTGATGGGTGGTATGTGAACTATTGGGCTCACATCTGTGCCTCACGAAATTACCAAAATCAAAAAACCAAAAAAAAAATATATTCACGGATTAATAAGTAGAGCACAATCAAAGTTATGTTTGCCATTGGCTATGAGAAATTGAGAAGGGCCATGAACAGGTTATGTAATGGAAAAATCGAGAGTGAAGCGAAATGATGAAGAAAAGTATAAAAGAAAAAAGGTAGAAAGCCTTAAAAGCTGTGAAAGTAGTATTAAAATATATGAAATGAATATACTAAAAATACTTATAAGTATCAAAGCGGCGTTAAAATATATCCAATTAATCTACCAACAAATATTAAAGCGGTAATATATGAAATTAGTATATTAAAATTACTTATAAGTTTCAAAGCATTATTAAAATATAACAAATTAATATAGCAAAAATACTAATATATTTAAAATATACCACAGAATACAATATACACCAAATGTCATCCAAGCAAATTAATATCAGACAGCTGCAGCAGTTTCTTGTCATATAAAATTATTATTTGATTTTTATCTATTTTTAGAGTTTTAATTGTTTCAAACAGGTTAATTGCTTGTGCTTAGAAGTGCTGAGCCAGATTAACTTTTAATTACCGATTATCTGGTGGTTTATGAAGTCATCGATATGACAATAAAATAAACATATTATTTTAGTATTACTTTAATAACTTGTGCTGTACATTTTTACAATAAATTTAGTAACAGTTCAATTTACCAACAATTTTATGAAGCTATAACAAAATTTATTATGAGCAGCGAAATAAAATTGAAATTACACTAAACACTCAAAGGTCTTCTGTAATGACTAGCACTTAATATTAATACAAATGTATCTACAATTACAACAAATAGTTTGGACAATAGCTATTATTATCATTGTATTATTAGCAATTTGAAAAGCAACAATAAACTTGCATAAACCATCTGAATCTTAGCTAAAGTCATTATACATTGATTTCATAGCATCGTGCGATTAAAACAAGTTCTTTGGAATTATAGTTCCGCTAATAGTTTGCATAGTTCCATCACTTTAATACTAATTAACAAATATTTTAGCTGGAATATCGTATAGCTAATTGCATTTCATTATGGGCCATTTAAAGTAATTTGTTAACAATTACGGCTAGCATTTCCGTTTGCCAGAAAATGAATTAGCCACGTGCTGATCCCGAAATGAAACGCTAATCGAGGCAGAGCTCTGGCTCTCGACTTTTGTGTGAAATCGGAAAACAAAAAACTCAAAAATGTGAGAAATAAACCACAAATAAATCGCATTTTATACTTAACGCAAACTCTCTTGAACTCCATTTGCGGTTTTGGTTTTTTTGTAACAACAAATATGAAAATGTAAACAAAATGAATCCACAAAAAAACAGATTTCGTTTAATGAAACTTTGTCGAGCAGAGAGCCAAGCGCCTAAATGATGGCAAAAAGCGGTTAAAGCGCCTTTGAAATCCATTTGCTTGATGGCTCTATTTGTATTATTGTTGTTTATTTATTTGATTATTCGTAGCTGCTGCCGCTGTTGTTGTTGCTGTTGTTGTTCGTGTTGTATTATGCAAACATCTTTGGCGATTCTTAAGATACACGTATCCATTAGATACATCGCAGTACACACGATCAAGACCCTTTTAAAGAGATTGTCTCGGCACGTTTTCAATATTGCAAAATCACTTGTAGATACTATGAGATTGTGTGTGTGCTATTGACTCATGAGCATTAAGAACAACAACAATGAGCTTCCCATATGACGATGATGATGCGTCACTTTTGCTATCAACATTGAAAAAATCAACAAGTAAAACTGATTTTCCAGCCGACGCGTCGTTAGACGGGTTTTACTGATTATTGCCATGGATTTTCATTTTCATTTTCCTTTTTTTTTTTTTGCGAAATTTTGCAAGGCTTTAATGTTGCTGCTGGTTTTGGTTTTTTTTCGTATTCATACCCGCTACACATAGAGTAGAAGGGTATTATAACTTTGTGCCGGCAGGAAATGTATGTAACAGACAGAGGGAGACTTCTAAGACCCTATAAAGTATAATATTTCTTAATCAGTGTCAACAGCCGAGTTGATATGGCCATGTGCGTCTGTCCGTAAGAAATATTGGATCTCAGAGACTATAATAGATAAAGGTATAATTCTTTTTCAGCAGCATTTGTTGTGTTTAAACGCAGGTCAATAAAAAGAGTAATTTTAAATTAAGAGCCGAATTTTTGTACATACAGTAATAATAATGTCTTTATATTTTCAGGAATTATAAAGACATTATTATTACTATATGTACAAGAATTCGACGGTTAAGATCAGATAAAAATTGTAGAAGTTATTTAAGAAACACTTTCGTATCTTATGGTATATTTTGCATGTAGTACTATAGTATATCAATATACCAAATATAGTAATTGCTATATTCTTGTAATTTTGTGGTATATTGTTTTGCTCATATTCAAAATGGGTAGCGGGTATCTCACAGTCGAGCACACTCGACTTAAGCTTTCTTACTTGTTTTATGTGTTGTTGGTGTTGCTGCATTGTTGCAGTTTTGTTGCCAGCTTTTTATGGTGTTCAAACTAATTTGTGGTTACAAGCGACTGCCGGCCTGTATTTTTGTTTTTTTTTCGTGGCTCAAAACACAAACTGCGGCATCATGCCCTTTTGTTGTTAACTAACTGTGTGAGGTGGTGGCTTATTGAATGGGGAGCATAGGAGCTTAGTAGGAGAGCACGACCATGCGCAAGGAGGGGTGGCGGGGTGCTCATAAGAGTGCGGCACAATTTGCAATTATTGTTGAACAAAAGCGCCAAAAGTCGACCAACAACAACAGCAACAAAGTCTGGCTTGGAGGAGGCGTACAAAGAAGGAGTTTGATGTTGGAGTTGGCAGGATTGCTTCATCGCATTACAGCTGAACTAATTTGCCAAATTTAGTAACAAATTATACATACTATGCATATGTTATACACACACACAATTAAGGTCGCTTTTGGTTTGCGCTGTCAACTAAATCTCAGAATCTCTGCAGCACAAAACTGACAGGCAACTTTCGAGACATCTCTGTGGAAGTGCACTTCAAACACTACACAGAGCAGAGCGTGGCAGTTGCAAAGTGTTTGCCATTGATACAGGCAGAGGCAAAGGCAAAGGCAAAAAGGCAAAAGGCACAACAAGTACTAACATCAAACAAGCCACAAAGTGAGTGTAAAGGAAGCAACACAAAAATCGCTTGAGTTGCCTTTCCTTTTTTTAATTTTTGTATGCAGCTTAGATATGTATTAAAAAATTTGCAGCAATTACTTACCAACAAAAAAAAATATCAACTGAACTGCAACTGCAAACAACTGTAAATCTCAATTTGCATAAAGCAAAGTTCAATAGCATAAATAGCATTCGGACATAACACAACGATCTACTATAGTTCCCCTTCATTTGGTCCGGGGCAACAACTTTCATGCAATTGATTTTCCATGAACTTCAATTTCGGTTTTGCATGTTTGGGCTGCCAACTAAAGGAGTGCAAACTGAAGGGGGAACTGTGGCTAGTTTTGAGCCTTTTTCCGCAAGTTTCGCATACAATTGTCATTGTCATTGCTTTTGGCTTTTATTGTTGTTGTTTATGCTGTTGACCTGTCGGGAGATTTATATTTACCTGCTGCCCATTTGAAGCACATTATGTAAATTTCGCATTGGAAACTGGTTCGTGTTTGGTTTTTTTGTTTGTTTGTTTTCATTGCATAGCCGAATCGAAGCGATTTCTTTTGCAGCGTGTGTCTGTGTTTGTTTTGTTGATTCGCATATCACATTAAGCGCTTTTCCACTTCAGCTTTTATCCCAGGCGCTTTTTAATTGCCAACTTCAGTTTACACACTCGGTGCATTTTCTTTCATGCCAGGAAGACAATTAAAAGCAAGCAGAACTTGTAAACGAGTAGTCTTAAAACTTTTGAAATTGAAATCAAAGAAAATGTATTTGTTATTGTTTTATAGGACACTTCACGACTCGAATAACTTCCGACTTATTTGGATTATAAAAAGCCAGTTATGCTATAAATACAAAAAGTTAAAAATAGACGACTTGTGTGAATACTAAAATTTAAGTAATAGCCAAAATAAAAAAAATTATAAAAACAGACGAAAAAGTGTATAGCATTCAGAAATTTCTGAAAGAATAAATAAGCCAAAGGTTAGTCATTCACAAATTATTAGCTTAGCAAACGAAATATATAAAGCAAAAGTTTCATAGCAGTCAGAAATTATTAATTTTATAATAATAAAAATTATGAAAATCATGAATTCTTAACACTAAATATTATATGTTATACTATATGAAACGGTATGAACACAAATAATAAATATATATAATAAATACATTATGTTCAGAAATTATTAATTTGTATAAGAAATAAATAAAACGAAAGTTTAAAATCATTCAGAAATTATTGTCCTAGAATAAGGAAAATATATGAAAAACATTTTTAGTCAGTGTTTTTGTGTTATCAGTCAGAAATTATAAATTTCTCAGTAATAACAACTAAGACAATAGTGAAGTTTAGTCAATAAATATATTATATCTTCAAATAAATAGTATGAAAGTAGTATGAACATATACTGTGAATAGACTCACAAATTATAATCTCCATATATGAATTATATTTGTGTATACGAAATGTATTGTTAAAAATATTAAACTAACTTAATATTCAAACCCTTTCGAAGTTTTTGAAAATATTTTTTGCCTCACCAAATTTTATATTATGTTTCTTACATTGTTTTTCTTTTTGTATTGAAATTTATCTGTGTAACTTGAAAAGACTAAGTTGAATGTTTTCTTATTTTTGAACATCCTTTTTCGTATTCAAATAAAATGACAATACTTAACGCGTTTTAAGGTATTACTCTTTTGTTTTAAGCTTATAAATGTGAACAAAATTAATTTACCAATAACAATATTCGAAATATGAACAGTTAATACTTAATGAATGATTGCCTAAGCAAACTTCACTTTCATCTGATAATCCGTTGTGTGTCATTAATTTCAGTTGAGTTTCCGTTCTTAACTCGCTGATATGTTGCGTTTTTTGCAATGTTGGTTAATCCGTCGTTAACTTTAATTTTGCACAGTGGAGTTAACAGCACTCGTAACTTGCGCATTTACAACTTAACGGTAGCGCCACGACATTGCGAGGCCTTTGCAACAACAACAACAACAACAACAACAACAACTGCAATAACCTTAGCAACAACAGCGGCAAGATAACAACTCTAAGCATTGAATAAGGTTAGCATCTCATGACACGATTGCAACTACTCTGTCTCCAGCTCTCTCTCTCTCTCTCTCTCTCTCTCTCTTTCATTGTGTTGTTGTCTCGCTCTGAGATGCATACGTGGTTACGAGCATTGCATGTGAGATAAGCACCCGCATAGCTGTGGCAAGCAGCAACTAGGCAACTGGACAGTTGGACAACGACAGCGAGGCCATTTCATTATGTAAACGCAGCAAGGAAAACGAGAAATCTGGCAACAAATCAATAGCTAACAAAAAAGTGTTTTTATTTCGTATTGATGGGGCGTCGGGATGTGGACTAACTGGCTAACTGACTAACTGCCTGACTGCCTAACTGCCTAACTGACTGACTGACTGACTGACTGACTTAGGCGATATGAGCACGTCTATGGGGAATCTGTAACTGTTGCAGACTGTCTGTGGACCGGCTTCAGTTGCGTGTGCTGCAGCAGCAGCAGCTATTATGAATAAACATGTGGCACATGTAAGCTGTGTCGCCCGCCTCGTTGGCAGCGCTCCTAAGTAATGTATTTAATATTAGCCAGCTTTGGTAAGTGCAATTGGAAATGGCACAACAAAAAAAGAGAGCAAAGTGATTTTCGGGTTTTGCAATTAGCCATAACACAAGCCACAAAGGAAACACGCTCTGTCTCTCCACGCGGACCAAACTCGTATTTCCTGGCCTAGTGTCTGCCAGTTGTCTGGCAGGCTCCTTGTCTCCCTGTCTGTCTGTCAGTTAGCCTGTCAGCCTGTCTGTTTACCGCAACGCGTTTTGCGCCTTCTGGCCAACAACTGCCATTTAAGACTGCAGCGAACGAGTCAGGAGATGCGCTGTGATTACAGTCAATCGTCCCATCGTGGATCGCTGAATTATGACAATAATTTTATGTTAATAACTCAAGCCTGAACTTTATACCGCCAATTTCGGACTCTAAGACTCTTGACTGTTGCCTGTTTGCGACGAGTGCTGGCGGCTTTTTCTCTGTTTTTGGTGAATTGTGTAATGCCTAGATTCGTTGGTTAGTTAGTACGGCTCGCGGGGCGTATGCGTAATAATGCCCATGGCCAATTGAAAGGCGCAACCAAAAAGTGCAGGCTTAATTAGACAATTTCTCTATTATGGCGTATCCAATGCCTTTCACAAACAACACAAATCGCCACTCAACGCCACTCAATTACAGCTGTGGCTAATCAAAAGGGCATTGATTTTTATGAACTGCGAACTGTACAACTAACATTGTGGATGGGAATCAAACGACTTCGGCGACGGCGACGGCGACGACGACGATTCCCAATCGCAATGGGCCTGGCTAAGATGGTGGCAGCTGATGTTAAGGCCTGGCCGGTGAATTGTTTGCTATATTGATGACGCTGGCGTTGTACAAATCTTTGTATTTTAAACGAAACGTGCTCTAGCAAAAACTAAAAACTAAAAATGAAAACTTAACTTAACTTAAGCATCAGCATGATGCAAGAGAGAAAGAAAGTTGCTTGATCTGTGGACGGGCTCATAAACGGAGCAATCGCTGCACATAACAACCAGGCAAATATGCTCGTTAAGGCTGAAATGCTCGACTAAGAGATACCTATATTAACCTATTCTTAGTTTTAACTATTTAATAGGTTTGTAAATAAATAAACACTACAACAGCAGCCAACGACTTTTAAATTAACATAAATATAAGCTCAACAACAGCGCTGTTAAACTTAACATTATGTGTGCTCTTAACTTATAAATGAAATTATTCAAACAGATTAACTCTTATTCGTTGTCTATTTAAGTAAATTTTGCAGCTTGGTTGCAATAGTTTTTCATTGTGAATTTAATAGGCAGTCCTGCGATTCCACAGTTTTAATTAATGACATTTCTCTTCATGAGAAAAAGCTTTACACTCTTTCTTTTCATTGTTTTTAAATTTATCATATTTTTGCACGTGATCCCTTTGCCGACATCAGTGCCAACAAATATGTTGTCTAAGTTAACATAACAGTCAACTGCAGCTATAAGCTATATTGAATTGTTTCTTCAATAACTTATAAGTTTATTAGGCGATCGTAAAACAAATTTTATAGATTCAGATAGTAGTTATTTATTGTTAGCGATTAATAAAAGTTACTACGAATCTACAAATTTAGCTTTCATATTACGATTTTTATCTATTTAGGAGGATTGAAGTTGGAAGCTTTTACATACAATAAGAAAATGCTTGCAAAAATAATACAATAAAATAGAAATCGACACATTTTCATAAGGAAGCTCAGTAATAACTAAAATATCATATTCTCTCATTATTGACAATTTTTGTTTAAATTTATGAAAAACCGTTTTCTGTAAATTTCGAGCTTTCAGCCTTTAGTTATTTTTGTAGCATTAAAATACAAATTCTATATTATTTGTATACCAAGTGCATATATTTAAATAATTCTGTGACATTACAGACGCTAACGATGTTATTCTACATTTAACGTTGAAAACGTTGATTAGGTATTTTTTAAATTATAAAATAATTTTGGCGGCAACAATAATAGCTTATATTCTCTATTAAGTAGTTATAATACCCATCTGCCTAAGCGCTAGCGGGTATTATTGTAATAAAAAAAGGGTCCGGTCTGGGTCCGGCACAGGTCCGGGTGCATGGGTGCGGGTCTCGTTGATGATGACGGGTCAGCACATAATCAAAGGCAGCAATGTGGAGTGGCCCGTCACGTTAGGGCCACATTCACGGCGACTAACTGCAGTGGCAGCAACAGCAGCAGAAGCGGCCTCGAGTCTTGGCCATAATGTGCATATTGCAGTTTTTTCTTGTCTCTCTGATTTTGTTATTGTTGTTGTTTCTTTATCGCTTCTCGCTTTTGACAATAAATTGCCTTGGCGGTGGCTTTGCCCGCGTTACCTTTAACGAAGTGTGAAAGATGTCGGCTCTGATTCGATTCGATTGCGCCACAGTGGCATGCACCGTCGCTGCACCAGCAAACGTAAAGTAGCAAAAGCAGCCAGCACACGCTGCAAGGTTTCTTTTTTTTTTTGCTGTATTTCTTGGTCGCCGTGCACCGTGAAGATGTAGTTAACAACGTGACTATGTAATCAGCATCAGTGGCAAATGCCTAGGAAGTCGCCCAGCTTAACGCTGCTTTTGCTTTATTGGCCCGCTGCAGCGTCAGCTTCAACTTGAGTGCCCCCAAAGTAGCCGCTGTCCCCCGAAACTTCAAATGATTTTTTTAAGCATTTTTAACACTCGACTCGTTTTGTCTCGTTTCTAATCAAATTAATTTCGCCAGCTGCACACAACACATTGCAATTGTAACTGGGACTTGGCAACTCTTTGGCTGCTGCTGCACATTGCGCATACGCAGCGTATTACACTCGTATATTGAATGCACATACGAAACTTGTGTGAGCCACAAAGGTGAAGGGTGATCCAGACATATGGCATGCCGCATTGAATTAATCAAAGCTTTTAATGTGTCTGCAATAATATTTCACATTAATAATGCCAACGATCTATAACTCGAAGCAAATCCAGTTGCAGTTGCGAAAATTCTTTACAATTCACACTTCCATAAATCGGTTAAGACCATAAACGTTAGATGTTCAATTTATCGCTTAAATCACAGATTTCAACAACGTTTTTTCATGTTTGTTGCCGCCAAGTTTAGTGCTGAGAACTAAAAGAAAAATTGACTTCATTTTGTTAGATAATATTTGAACTCCCTTTTACTGTCATCATAATTTTTGTATTTCATTCCAATCTTAGTCATTTCACAATTCGAAGCAAGCTACACCCACAATTTTCGGATTTCCGCAGTCGAGAGCAAATACAAACGTCAGCGGGAATCTTGTTTATGGCAACCACAATCTCCTGGAGCCAAATGCTGGTGAATGCCAGGTGAGAGGTGGCCAAGTAAGTCGTCGCTTCGTCGCTGTCATTGCCCAACATGAAGCCCAACCACAACCACAGTCACACAGTGGAATTTCAAAACGGAAGCAGGAGAATCCGTAAGAGATACTTGAACCTCTGTTTCTCACACTCTCAGTTGCAATCGAGTTATTCAAAATATTCAAATCTGTCTTCATTGCTACGGTCGTAAGTTAACAATATTTAATTGATTCGGATTGTATACAAGCAAGACAACATTTAAAACATTTGTAAAAGTACAAACAAATCGAAATAAGTTAATTGATTTCAAAAATTGAATTATGTCTTTGAAATGTTTTCTTTTGCCCTGTTTCCATTTAGAATTGCAAATTATGTGTATCAAATTTTGTGTATCTCAAAAGTGAATAATTGAAATGCAAATATTTCAGATATATCAGCTATATAAGTGAATAAACTTTTGTATGACAGCGTTTAAGCCTTATCTAATATATGCATAAAAATTGTCACTTAAAGAACAATTCGAATTATTTATTTGCCATAAATTCATTGCATTTTTATTGTAGTAACTAAATGTTAATTGTCACAGCATTATCATCATATATTTAATTTATAAATAAAATACAATAAAAAAACAGAAAACAAAACCCACACACACTTCAAGGCAATAATTAACTCCAAAACGGTCAAACAAGCAAATTGGTGTCAATTTGTAACTAATTGGAATTAATTAAAGAGTTTTGTGTAATGCAGAGAAAAGTGGCTTTGAATTCGTATCTTTAATTATTATTAATGGTCGCCGAACTCCTCTTTGTGATTAATTTAAAAAACTAACTAAATAAAAACAACACAGACACAATGCAAAACTCGTTGACAAAGCAGACGAAAATTAGCGCTGGTTAATGACTCCTGCAATTTGCAAAAAACAAACAAATAGTATCAGTTATGCGCAGACAGTTTTATTGTCACTATTGTTGTTGTTCTTGTTTAGCTGCTGCCGCTGCTGCGACTAATGATGTCGGTGATGTGTTGCAGTGGTGACGCCGTGGTCAGGGTCGCCAGTTGGCCGCTCTGTGATCAAGACTGGGGACCGACATTTAAATGATGGGCCCCCGAGAAGCCGGCGCGCTGCTCTAACTAATTGCCTAGTAAGTTGGCTAATTGCGTTTAGCTGTCGGCTACGAAAAGCCGTTCAAGAAAGTACCAATCATCGTTTTCAGTTAACTCACACACACTCACTGACTCGACCGTTATTTCTTTGACAGCGCAACAGAGTTTACCTTGCCGCTAGTGCTTTGCTCTATGCTCGCTGGTCGATGGGGTCTTTGGGTGTTCGAATACGACTTCGAATACGAATAAGTGAGTATTTACCCTTTTGCCATGCGGCGTGTGCAATTAAAGCACAATTTAACGCCGTTGCCACTGCACGCAAGTTTGTTGCCTGAGTCTTTTGATATTTTTATGTAATCGAATTGTCCGTTCCGAGCAGTCAAGCAATCAAAAGGAGTTAACGAAAGATTATTCGATTTATTATTATTATTATTATTATTATGTATTTACAAATTTTGGGCAAGTCTTAAATTAAATTTTGTGTTTGTTGTTGTTTTTTTCTTATTTTTCCCAGTTTTATTTCGCATCTTTTTTTTTTTGTTTAGTGTTTGTGCTCGCTCAACTTGAGCTGAGCATCGTTTGGGCTGAGTTGTTTTGAGCCTGCATTTTTTCAAGCAGCTTCTTCAGCTTGTTGTGCTTCTTCAGATAGGCGCTCTTCTCGTGTGCCAGCTTTGCTGTTGCTGTGGGCTTCGGCGTCGTCGTTGTTGTTGTTGTTGTTGTCGTTGATGTTGCAGTTGCTGTTGTCGTTGAAGATGTTGCTAACGTTGTTGTCTCGGAGTTGGTTACAGTTGGACTGCTGCTGCTGTTGCTGGGCTCTGCTGTTGTTGTGGAGGAGCTGAGTGACTGTGGTGGCAACTCCTCTGGCGCTTGCCAATCCATCGGCTTCTCCTCCACCGGCAGCAGCTGCAACTGCAAAGAGATGATGCACGTGATTATGACATGGACATGGATATGAATGTGTTGTTGTTGTTTTTTTTTTGGTTGGTGAGGTGCATGAAAGCAAATGTTGCTGCTGTTGCGATGGCGAGTTGAGAGTTGAGAGTGGCGATTGGTGGCAAGTGGGGGCGACTTGTGGCAAGTGGTGGCGACTTGTGGGTGTGCGTGTCTAGCTGTGGCTGTATGTGTGTTATGTATGTTTGTCTATGTAGCAGACGGCTCTTGTGCAAAATTCATTTATAAAAGTGTCAAAAGCGTTAAGTTGTTGTTGGTTGGGGTTTCGTTAGATGTTTGTTGTTTGTTGTAGTTGTTTTTCATTTTGGCTTTAATCGGTTGTTGTACACGCAATTTACACAATAAAACGACAACGTCTTCACTTATACTCTCTTCTTAAATATATATGTATATATGTATGTACAATGCACATCAGTAGCGCAGATAACGCTTGCGATTATCATATTGTCTTACATAGTTCCATGGCGCATATTTGGCCTTCTCGTAGGCCTTGTATTTCTTGGTCTTTGCATTGTATTTGCCCTGTTGCTTGCTGGGCACAATCGCCGTATACTTGATGCCCACTCCAGGCACATACTGTGCCGCCAGTCCAGGCACTGCGACAGTTCCCTCTACCGCATCAGCTGGCGTGCTGTACGGAGTCAAGAGTTGGCCATAGTTGCCGCGCTTGGGCGGCAGATTGTTGTAGTTGGGCGGCGCATAGGGTCCGGCGGGTATGATCCAAGTGCGTGGACGTGAAGGAGGCGGCAGCACATAACTAAAGTTGTAAACATAATGCATTACTTGGCTGCAAAGATATGCAAACTTAAATGGCACTTACACATATGGCTGCGGGTTTGGTATATCATCGCTTTGATCCTCCCAGACGGGCGCTGGCTCGCGGTATGGCAGGCGTGGCGGCGTGGGCGTGGTGCGCGGCGGCGGTGGCACAATCGGGCCAGTGTTTGTGCCCCAGTCGACGCGTATCGCGTGGCAGCTCGCACCAAGGCAGATGACTAGCAGCAGCAGGCAAATTGAGTGCTGCAACAGACAAGAAAATGAGAAACAAGTGAGTGGTTAGAATGTTGATGTCGTTTTGTGGCCTGTCGTGTTGCGACATGCGCTTCGATTTGGTAACATGTTGCACAAATTTGTTTGCACCTGCCACACACACATAAAAATTTTTAAAGACTCGCTCTTGCCATTTAGCTTATCCGATTGCAACATTTAGCACAGTTGCATTTGTGCACTGCTTTAAACCAATTAAATGCGCTTTATTTAGATGACGACGCACTTGAACTCGATACGTTTTGAAAAGCCTCAAAATTCAATTTAATAATACATTAATTACACGTCAACATTACAACAATGTCAAGTTTATACGCACACAACAACAACGACAACAACAAATAATCATAATCAACTCAAATTGTTGTTCACTTTATGGCATTGTTTCGCGCATTGTTTTGTCTCTGGTGTCGCTTACACTCGCTTGTTGTTGCTGTTATTAATGTGAAAATTTCCCAACACACTGACATAATTCAACATGTTAAAGACGCTGCTGCGTTAGAAATTGTTTGTTGAAAAATTGCTAGTCATTTTTTGTGTGGCGTTGATTTATTTATTATTATTTGCCTCATATAAATATTTATATTGAAAATATTTTCTTTGCTAATTGAATTAGTTTGTTTGATAATGGATTTAATGTTGATTAATTACGCTTGCATTCATGGAAGCCTTAAAAAAAGGTGCGATTTTTTTATGGTCTCTTTTTTTATGAATTAATTTTTATTGTAGTACGTTTATAAAGACCGTTTGAAAGCTTAAACATTGTTGCCTTTATTACTCTTTATTATTTATTTATGCATTGTGCGCATTGTCGTCGGGTTCCAAGACCGCAAGTGGTTTTTGCCGCTAATGATCAATTAGGAGCCGTTAAACATGCTAATGCGATTTAAAACGCCACAAAAACGCGCTTGAAACGCGCGAAAGGTGCTAAATGCGCTGTGAACAGCGATGAAGAAATGAGGGAGACTGATTATCATTACACTAAGGTTGCCAGATTTTAACAAAAAAACAAATCACAAGCAACCGGCATAATCGGTAAATCGGCAATCAGCGCTATCCTTGGCCAAAATTTGTATGTTGCCAATTTGTCAATCGGTCGGCGCTTTTGACAATATGCACAAAAGATATCGATACCTGTGATTTATCGATGCCACCTGCATACAACAAATAATCGAATGTCTGTGTGTGTGTGTGTTGAGTGTGACTGTTTATGTGTCTGCTTATGTGGGTGACTGTCTAGCTGAGTTATGGCTGCTTGTGCTCCTCTTTATTATTTTCATGTTCGGCTCCATTTTCGAATGGCTTTTTGGCGGCAGATGAGAATTCGCTGAATGTTGCAAATTGAATGTGTCAACTTTAACAATTACGATAGACATGTAAGCAAATGAGTGAGCGGTGCATGTAGTTTTTTAACTCACTCTGAGATGGTGCTCAGTGTTTAGCTGCAACACTATAAATAAAGTTGGCAAAGTTTGTGAATTTGTAATGTGCCAGCATTTGTCTTGATACCCTGCATGTAGTTTGATTGATGTGCGGGGTATAACAAACATAAGGGTACGTAATCAATTTGTATATTTCTTCAACATAAATTCCTCATCTGCCACTCTAAGTTGGCTTAGTTATCAGACATACATACATATTTATCAACTCTTAAATATGCTGCCTTTTCAATTTTCTGCAGCAGTTCTGAAGCGAGTGAAAGGTTTATGCTAAGCACACTTCTAAAGCGAAAGGCAGACGTTCTCTGATGGCCCCCAATTAACCAGACTACAATCCTTTTATTTGTTGTTGTCTGCTCTGTAAAAGGGTGTAAAATACCTGTGCAACTACGTGTATTTATAAATACATATGTAACAGTAAGAAAAATACATGTTCGGGTTTAATGGGCTCCATTAAAAACCACACACCGTCAATTCAAGACCAAGCCTTGTTGTGCACAAAAAAAAAGCATATAAAAATAAACTGCAAGCAAATAACAGTAACTGTATGTCAATCTTAACGCAAGATCTTGATCACCAGCAGCGAGTCAATCCAGTTATGACTGTGCTTCTAGATGAACATATAAATTAAAGATTACAACATTTATGAATTCTACAGATGCCAGATAATAATTAATTGCTGCATATATTTTGGAAAGCTAGTTGTTTTGACTAAATTAAATATTCAGTTTATTGACATACATTTTAATGGTTATTATATAGAACTAAGTAATTTATTTTAATTCATTCTTGTAATACTAGTTATTTTTACCAAATTTAGGTTGAATTTACATATATTTTATTTATAAATGTAGTGTATGTAATTTACTTAGAAATTCAGTCAGGGTATTCGCACTTCATTAAAGTGCTCTCTGTGAAGTACACTCATAGACTGATTGATTTTCTAAGTATTCCATTGACATTTCAGTTGCGATATTTATGCGCTTTTGATGGCTGAACAAGTCAATAAATATTCACAATTGCTGCAATGTCAACATTGTGCTGTGCATAATCAATGGAACTTTTTAACAAAGCGATCGATTAACCGAAATTTGATTCCAAAGTGTTAAAAACAAAGTCGAATTTAATGATCAAGTTTATGACGTGTTAGTCGATAACTGAACTTTAGGCCTAACATAGTTTAATTACACTAGCGAGTGACAACATTAAATTACGAAATCTGACATTTAACATAGTTCAAATTACGTGAAAACTGGTTCAATACACATTTAATGATAGTTATCACTGCGCTAATTAAATAACTTTAGTTGCATATCAAATTGAGGGGATTATAAAAGGTGTTATTGCTGATTCAATTGTCGGCTGCAATCAATTGTCAAAAGCCAACAGACATGCTGGGCTCTTAAGACACAATTTAATGGCGCAGTTTGTAGCTCTACAGCTACAGTTTGTCAAGCAGCATGACGGCATAAAAAAGAAGAAAAAAAAATGGTATAATTTTGTAACAATGGACACTCAATTATGATCAGCGCTTGAGCTTGTCTGGGCTCTTGTCACTTCCGAGACAATAATGACAGTGACCATGAACTTGAAATTCACTTAACTTCAAAAATTTAACTACTTATACACTTGAAAAAAAAAACTGGTCTGTAAACCAAATCCGATTACAAACCGTTTCTAAACGCCTTTAGCGGATGTGAACTCAAAGAGTTAAAAGTTAAAACCGAAGTTTGTTTACGTTGAGGATTGAATTGTTATATTGATAGTTCATAAGCAAAATAGTTTAAATACAAACAGCTCTAGTTTCTGAAATAATCGAGAGAATGAAATTTATATGTAATCGATATAAAAAGATGCGTCGCAGTAGCAATGATAGAAGAAGAAAGCGCAACTGGAATAATGTTGTTAAATGCAATTAAGAATAATTAAAAAGAAAAGGAATAAAGCGAAATACTGTCTACAAAAGTAACTAACATTTATAGTATTTCGTGGAAGCAGTTTTATGGGTGAACTTATTTTTTATCATCTCTAATTAGTTGCTTTGTGTCTTTCGCTGAGTGTACAGAGTATTCATTCAATTGACAGCGCAACTTTTGGGTACTTGAAAAGTTTTCTTTGGCCAACTCTTTCACATAGTTTTTGCCAGTTTTTCATGTTAATTAAAAGTTGCGCGTGCGCACAATGGGCATATCATCTGGGCTGGGAACTGTGCGTTTGTCGGCTTAGCAAAAAAAGTTCCAAAATAACCTGACAGTTGAATGAACTTGGAGCACATTACAGAGGCAGCTGCTGCTGTTGCTGTTGCTGTTGCGTGGATCACATTAATTGGACGGCACTCCCTCTTTGATATCAGACTCTGCGCCTCCGCCCCCAAAGCCGCCTCCTTTGGCTTGTCTTGTCTTGTATTGGCGTAATGAGCAGGAAGGCGCTGCTCCGGCGATTAAGGCGGACGGGGCGTGTCAAATTCTAACCACAACAGCGGTAATAACAATAACAACAACAGCAACAACAACAGACTAATTAAAAACAATCAATAAAAAAGGCAGGCAACAAACGTAAACTACGAGTACGAGTTTGAGTTTGAGCTTAAGTTTTTGCGAGTACAGCGCACATTACATGGCATTATCATTATCTGTGATTAACGCAGTTTAGCACGAAAATAATCATTTATTATCAAATAACTTTGCTTGGCCATTTCGATTTCGCTTCTCAGTTGATTTTCGGCGCGCAAATTAAGTGCTTATTTTTTTTTTTGGTTGCTGTTCATTTTTGCGAAATTTTGCAGACACAAAAAAAAATAACCGTTTAAGTAGTACGACTAACTGTGGTAGTCGAATTGCACTTTTTGGGTCAAGCTTAGATTTAATTTAATGTGGCCAAGCGGGGGCGATTGTGGCCAAAACAGCAGCCAGGGCGCCAGCTGTCCGGCGGTGTGGTCCAATCTTTTATCTGGTAGAGTGCAATGCGCATTGTCTTTTATTACACAACATTATCAACAGAAAATAAAAATAAAAAATAATATTGTGCTGGAATATTCAGCGAATTTCTACCAATTGGCGCGTTCAAAGTGTAATACAATTATAATAAGTGTGCCATAATCATTTTTTAAACGCCCTAATTGAAATAATAATTCACTTCTCAGCCATGAGGGCAATGCCGTTATCCAATTTTTCTAATTTTTTTTCGATTTTTCTGCGGGCCGCTGCTTCGAACTGCAATTTAATTATTGATATGGAGAAAATGAATACATTGTTGGGGAATTCAGTTTTTTTTCCTTGTTTTTTTTTTGGTTAAACGAGTTCAATAAATATCACATTTTGTGCTGCATTGTAATAAAGTTTTGCAAGCTCACAATGCGGGCGCCCAGTTGCATAATAGTAATAAATGAAATAAAGCGTATATGATAAATGAATAATGAATATTTGATAATTGCTTATGTTATGAAAATGATATACACACATACAAATATCTCCATATCAAATGTGGGTGATGAAAGTGAGCCAAAAAGGTGAAAAGATCATAGAGCAAAACAATGGCACAGCATGATTAGGAAAGTTTGATTGTAATTCGCGTGGAAGAAGAATAAACTCATTAATCAAATCACTTTCAATGTGGATCTGACTTCAAGCAATTAAATATTCAATGAACTGCCAAATTTGATTTTCGATTTCTTTCAGCTCTTAAAATGATAACTCTTTCGACGCTTGATTTATAGCCAAGAGAATATATTTGTTTGTAAAGCTTTAACACTTGCTTGAGGGCTACGCTAATTCTGTTGAGATGTTTGAATGAAAATATAATACGATTAGCTATATAATCTAATCGGTTTAAGCTGTTTGTGATGACACAACAAATTAAAAAAAAAAAAAAAAAGTAACAAAGTGTGCTTGACATTTCCAATAAAAAGAAAATAGTACAGTATTAAATTATTAAAAACTGCACTTATTTTTTATATCGTCTTTGTTGTTAAAGTTGATCAAGAATATAATTACTTTATAGGGTGGAAAATGACTCCTTTCCGTTCCATACTTTGGCTGGAGGCACAAAGTTATAATATCATCCTACTCTATAGTTAGCGCGTATAATACATGTTACATTTTTAAAATTTTACTATATTTCTTAAGCAAAAATTAAACTGAATTATTTAAAGCAATGGCTATTAAAAAAGTACATTATTTAGGCATATTTCCAACAAGTTTCAAAAGCATATTAGTCAGCAAAGTGACTGTTTTTAAAGGGTTCGGTTTGAGGAAGCACTTTTTGTGTGACTAACTTGTTAATTTATCACTTTAGCCCTAAAAAAAAAAGGTTTATTAAAAGGAAAAGAGTTGTAAGTGATTATCACAGTCATAAAGGTATGACTTTAATACAAAGATTTGCCGCGTCATATTTCTGTGGGAAAACAGGAAATGTCAGCTTGACTTAGTAAAGCAATACATACAATATATCGTATATGATACGAATTCCGGTATGCAGATTGAAAATGAAAAGTACGCAGATTCTATATATTATTATATAATATTAGAAGGGGTGTGTGTGCTGTGAATGCGTCAAAATCAAAAATATTAACCATAAATTGAGCGTTCTACATTGTAATCTCCATGGTACATGGTCATTAAATTTACATGTTAATCGCTTTTTTGCGCAAATGTTGAATCAAAGAAGAAACATCCGGCAGAAGCAGAAGCAAAGTCAGCTTATGGAACGCGTTCTTCAGTCACAGCTGACTCGCTAACTTGTCGACAGACTGCCTGGCTGGCTGGCTGGCTAGTTGACTGCTAACCTTCAACGTCAGCGTCGACGTTTACTTTACACATCGAGAATCACACACAAAGCAAAGGGTTTAAGATGGCAGCAACAAAATGACTTCATCTGGCTTCAAGCAGCCGAAGCGTGTCAAGTAATTAGTTGTTTGCCAGCATTACAACGTCGTGGCAGAGGTAAATGCGACTGCCTGACTGCCTGATTTGCATATAAAGCACCGCATCGACTTTGTGGGGGGTATCATGGCCTGGCCTAGCCTCTCTTCAATTAGAGTTGTTTGCTTAGTCGCTTCTTTAGTGTAGAAGTTCAAGGCTTGGCAAATTGTCGCTCATTGCAGGCATCCATCAATTAGCGCACTGAATCGCTCGACCTTGAACGCCACAACAAAAACGAAAACAAACAACAAAAATCAAAACCGAAAGAAACAAACAACAAACATGACACATCGCCCCCACAATGCTACCGTCAGCTAACAGACAACTGTGGCCAACGCTGCGCATGCGCGATCTAAGCTGGCGTTAAATTTTCGACATGGCTTTTTTAACGCCAAACATTTCTGATAGCCATGTAGAAGCTGACAGTAGTAGTTGTTGTAGTAGTTGTCTGTTGTTAGCTTGGTAGTTGGTTTCATTTTTGGCGGCTGCGCTCATTTGTCACAGCTTAATATTGGCCAATTTGAAGGCGCAACTCAACGCGCCAAGAAGACAAAAAAAAATTCGAAAAAAGATCGAAAAACAAAACAAGTTTCATGTTTTAACAGCTGAAACATTTGTTTCAAATTATTTTTGATACCCGATATCCATAGTGTAGAGGGGTATTATAACTTTCGGTCTCCTATAAAGTATACATATTCTTGATCAACATTAACAGTCGACAGGATATAGCCATGTCCGTCTGTATGAACACCTAGATCTCAGAGTCTATAAGAGATAGATTTATTTTTGTGGCAGCTTTTGTATTTTTGCACACGCCCACTTCCGTTCCAAAAAAATTCACAACAATCCAGTAAAGAGCGGACTTTTGAAGCTAAAGTTGCAATTTGTGTACAGACAATAATAACTATAGTCTTCATGATATACTCTGGTATATTTTAGTACTCTATGCTATATTTTGAATGAAGCACTATATAAAATACCAAATATATCATTAGGTATATTTTTAGTATTTTTGTGGTATATTGATTTGGTATATTTTAAAATTAATATCGCACTGTTTTGCTTTAATTCACAATGAGTAACGGGTATGTCACAGTTGAGCAGCTCACTTGTTTTTTTTTTTTGGCATCGGGTCTCTCGCCTTTGGTCTTAGTCATTGATCGGTTTTTCGGATTTGGATTTGGTCTTGGCTACGGTTTCAATTGCGGTTCGTTACACTGCACTACTTGCTGTACTCGAATGTGTATCAGTGATGCAGAGACAGCATTGTTCCACACACAGCTTCCTCGTCAGCCAAGTCAAGTATTAGCCATAATTCAAGTCTCACTTGCACAGTTTAGTTTGCCGACACAACCTTGTGAGGCATTTTATACGTTTTTCGAATGTAGTATTCGGAACACTGAAATGTGATGAAGATGGCGATCGAGCTGACGATGGCGATGGCGATTGTGATTGTCTGTTTGCGATGGTATCGATGTCGTGTATCGCATTCTCAAGAAGATGCTTGAGCTGTGATAGTTGATTGGCATCGATTTATCTATAGTGGTACAATCCCATTCCATTTTTAGAATGTCAGTTGTAGTACATAGTTGTAGGAAATAATAGCCAACTCATCGTGGGCAAATTTCGTTAAACACCCCAAAGACCTTTATCCCAACAGCAGCGCAGAGCCATCCATCAATTTTTGCACACATTCCAGACACAAAATCAAATCGCCGCCGAATCAAAGAAAAAAATAAAATGTGCTTATGCACTTTGATTAATTGCCAGCATGTTCCCAGGCTATTTATAAGCAACTCAACCGACCATACAAATGCGTATTTTGCTTAACAAAAGAATAATAAATACATTTATATTTATATACGACGAGACGAATGTATTTTGAGAGATTCAAAGTATTGATGCCCAAAAAGTGATTTGCAATGGCAAAAGTCAAACGCCAAATACGTGGGAGTCAATCAGCCAAATAAACGTATAAATAAGCGAAATTTAATACAAAAAAAAACAAAAAACAACTTTTTTAAATAAATAGACATCATGTTGATTTCAATTACGTTGCCCATTAATGCGCAAATGTTTTTTTTTGGGGTTAATGAAATTTGAAATTCATTCAGCCCAAAAGACAGCTCAATGCTGTTCTTTTTAGCTTAAGCTGAATCTCTTATAATCTCTGCTGAAGCTGTGAAGCTGGTTCTGAAGTTCCCAGGCATCTGTAAACTTGACCTCCGTGAGGATTTCACTTTAGAGCTTAACATGCAAGTGGCGTGTCAAAAATTAATTACTATAAAAATACATTAATTAGAATTCTTTCAACATAAATGGAAATATGTTGAACTGCAGCAGCATCATCATCATCCGGTAGAAATAATATTCAATAAATTGCAACATTGCAGGTCCGTCTGTCTGCCTGTCTGTCTGATTGGTACGACGCGATATCAGCGAGGCTCATTGAATTTGTGGCATTTGGGGGCGTAACCATTTCGCAAAAACCTTCAAAAACATAATAACTTGCATTTTGAGTAGGGCACTGCGCTGCGTCTTTTTTTTTTGTGTTTTTGTTTTCTTCATCTTGTTGTTGCTCTGAGGCTAACTGGGCGCTAATCATAAATCTGCAACGCAGCGACTACGACTATAGCAACTGCTAATCAGCGGTTACAAACCCAAAAGTTAATGCCTGTCAGGCACTTAACTGTTTGAACTTTTCGACGTCTGTCTGGAATTTTTTGTGTGTTGTGAAAATGGAAAATAAATAAATAAATCAAAGCGCTTTCAGCCTGCTCAAATGGACAATGAAATAGCCCACAGTGCAGTTTTTGTTGAGTTTAAAATTGTTTGTCAGTGAGTAGCATATCGATGGCATATCTCGCTTCCATAACTGGCCAAGAGGTCAATGTGCTACCGTTAAAACTAAATTGCCAGCCCATTGAAAAACATTGCATTCGATTGGTCAAGTAGTATTATTGATTCGAGGCGGGCTAACAACATATTTCTAAAACAAACAAACAAGCAAGAAAACAATATCAACAAACTCCCTCGGTAATTTGCATAATTTACGTTGCAAATTTTGTATAACACATTCATTTTAAATGCAGAACTGTTAACTGCCACTTTGCATAAACATTTATGCATGCATTTTCAATTTACAATTTTTGTGCTTTGTTGGTCTAAAAACAATTCAATCATCATAAATACGAAAACAAAAACAAGAAAACACATAAATATTTTCTAATTACATGCTCATATTGAGTTAACCAATAGGAGGCCTCGAAAAATGAATTAGCATCACAATGGATGATAGACTATGGAATTCGACTCGTTCCCATAACTTAATTGTCTGACAAATTGTATTGCATAGAAATATTTAATGGCATTTAGATATGAGTGTGAAGCGTTTCATAAATAAAAATTCAAGATTCATTTCAAAATCATCAGCAAATTACTTAATCTAATCGAGGAAGTTGTATCCGTACATAAATTGCATATAACAAGCATGTTTCATTATGCGGGCAAATCGCGCAAACAAATTGCCCAAAAAAATATATAAGCTAAACAGAAATTCAATTAACATCAAAAGCAGAAGAAAACGAAGATGAAACGTTAATTACTCAAATGATGTTGCACAAAATACTCGCTAAGATTTATTTCTGTTTTTTTTTTTTTTTTATTGACAATTAATGACGCTGATTTCACCAAGAGTACAAACACGTTTCCGGTGTGTGTGCGCGCAAGTAAAGAAAAGGTGTAAAACAAAAGACTTAAGACACGAACCAGCGACAAAAGTCAATAATAAATCGACAGAAGCTTCTTCCATTGTTTAACGGTATATCACACACACACTCAGTAGACCAAAGAATATTGCAAACAATAAGCAACAACAGACAATACTTATTAGCAGCAGCAGCAACAACAACAACAATTGTGGGTCATTGCCTTCAGTCAATTGTTGGCAGCAGCCGCAGCAGCAACAACACGAATAAAATCGCAAATAAAAACTTGAAAAATGTTTGAATACCCTTGTAAAGCCAAAGCTAAGGCACAAAACATGATACACATAGCACTCAGTCATTGATTAGTCCGATGATGACGAGATATAATACTACTCATAACTTTTATAGCAATTTTCTGTATGCTGTGGCAATAATGCCTGCTCTCGACTTTTGTCTTATTTCGTGAGCTTGCATGAGTTTGCCTTCTCATCAAGATTTATATGCACAGCGCTTCGTTCGCCGTTCGGTCGGCGGCATGTGTGACAGTTTTTGTTTGTTTTCCGTTTTCTGTGGTTGCGCCTGCTAATTTAATCAGATCGTGTGGCTGAGCTTATTAAATATTTAAATATAAAGTGTGAGAAATGCTGTGAGCAAGCGCACACTCCGAGCACTCGTAACTGAGTAGTAATTACACATTCACATGTGTTCAGACGTTTGCACCCAGTCGCGAGTTCACCATAAATTATCAATTAAAAATATTTCAAATATATTTTTGTAGCTGAAAAAGAGAAATGTTTTTGTTGGTTTAACTTACCATTTTTGTTTTTAGTTGTTGGTTTTTGTAATTGAAAACTTTGAATGAAATTAAAAAACTTCTAAGCCGATTTTGCTGTAAATAGTTGAAATGCATTTGTATTGTTTGTTATTCAATATGTATTCAATTCACTCATTGTTATACGCATAATCGAGTAGTCGAGTAATCGAGTTGCCTTTTGAGGGTCGTTGTCGTTGCATTTGTCAGAGATTGAAGCACAGTGGCTGTCCTCTATTTTCGTTGTTTAATAATGTTTGTTATTAGTCGCACAGCTGCCGCTAGTTATGACAACGTTTTCATTGAGACTTTGACTCGTATTCGGACATGGACTAAAACTAATGTGTAATTGTAGACGCGCTGCCATTGTTCGCCTGTTGAATGGACGATGACGATGACGATGGACGCTCGATCAAATCAGATTTGATGCAATATCAAATGAACTGTCCGCACTCATTATGCAATCGAATCTGGACCCTACTGCCCCACAGTGAATGTGACTCCGATTGGGCGCCACGATTGTTTGCCTTGGTGACGCGGACAATTTTCACAGCAGTCTCAATTGCGCACACTCGTCTACTATAGATCTCGATCGAAGTGACACCTGATAATAAACCACGTTTTTTACGCTTACAAACTGACCTAGTCAAGTATTTTTGTATTTTTTGGCCAACAACCTGGCGTTGACATCGAGTTCGCCTGCGTAAATAACAATTTAAATGACAATTTTGTTTGTTTTTTTTTTTTTTTGGCTGTGTTGCGGTTACTTTTAATTTAAAAGTGCGAGTAATTTTAAATTGGTTTCAATTGCCGTTTGCTTTGTTTTTGGTCTTTCAGTGTCGCAAAATGCAACCAAATGTGCGCACATGCCACGCATTTAAAGTGCCGGCGATTCCGACGAGTCTCTCTCGAAAAAATTTGGCATCGTAAATTTCCGCGCACAAAAACCAAAGAATGATGTCTGACCATGTCACGCTTATAGCTCGCAAAATCGAAAAAAAAACGTGACAATGTAGAGAGACCAATATTTTAGCACAAGAGTTGTTAAGGTTCCTCGATATAAAATAAGACATATCCCTGAGTTAAATCTTTATGGCCCCAATAAAGTTTTTGCGGAGACGTGCTTGAGGTGTAAATGCCTGCGTGACCTTATTCAAAATGGAAATGAAAATGGAATTCGAATTGGTTTACTTTATATTCTCGATTAACTAGTTTTGTTTAAGATGCGTTAATGTTTTAATTAATTCACAACTTGTTCAATCAAAGTGCCAAGTGCAACAAGTAACTAGAACTAGAATAAGTTTTAATTGATAGATTTGCATTTTACTAGCTCTCTCGATTGATGCTGTTGATTGACATTTCCAGTTCTCTAAACGAATTCCTTTTACGATTTGCCATTACCCAATACTAGTTAGCATATTACAAACTAAGAAGAGACTTTATGTTCGAGTACCTACTGTAAGTGCTGGGCAATTATCCACAATGTTTTGAGCAAACGTTTCCGGCACATAAACAACATAAGTACGATTATGAGTCAAAGTTTGCTGAGGCCTTTAAAAACAAATCTCATTTCAAGGCGTTTCAACTTAGCACAAAACTTGATTTAAGTGTTTAATTTTTTTGCTTAAATATTTTAATTTAGTAACAATTATAGTGCTACATTTTTCCCTTCCCTTCCTCTTTTGGTTAGTGGGCGAATTTTGCATGCATGTGATTTATGCGGCCTTAAAATGCGGCTCGACAAAATGTTTTGAGGCGGCGACTGCAAATATGATTACGAGTAATAGCTTTTTTGTGCGTGCAGCACAGTGAAAAATCGACAACGACGACAACGGCAATGGCAACAGAAAACAGCAACGACAACGACAACAACGCCTCCTTTTCAGGCTCTAGCTTGCATTGATTTATTTATTTGCATAAATTTAACACTGCTTTGACAGCAGTTGAGTGTTTCTTTTCAATTTTTCTTCATTTTATTTTTGTTTCAGTTTTTTTTTTTAGATTTTGGGCTGTGGTTCGAGTGGCCGCCTGGCTGTCTGCCTACGGGCAATGGCTGCATAACTGCACGCAAGTTCGTTGCCTAAGTCTTTTGTTTAGCTGCGGGCAAGGAATTTTTATGTCTTGCGACTTATTGTTTAAACGTTTTTTGTTACATTTTTTGTTAAATTTTTTCCATTTTACACTGCACTCAAATAGAACAACTGCACTGTCTGACTGTCTTGATGTGCATGCAACTTGAACTCTGTTAATTTTACTTATTTAATTTTATGTTTTTTCAATTCAAATTTAATTACAAATTTGCAACAACAGTTGACACTGCGCACATACGTTTTTCGCTTTTTGCTTTTTCGTATTATGTTTGCTGCTATTGATGCTTCGTTGTTGAGAGTGTTTGTTACCGAGGGCAGCGCTTAAAGCGTGACAAAACACATTGGAGACACGGGCCACACTGAAAGCAGCAAATGTGGTAGCATCAGCACTAAGTCTCAGGTCTCAGGTCTCCCGATTCGCCGACGCCGACGTTGACTCCGTTGTGCTGTGTGCATCAGCTGGTTTCACAGCACCGACCGAAGCACGAGCCGATGTTGCCGAACAGTTCGGCTGTGTTATGTATTTTTCTTTTTTTTCGTTTTTGTTTTTGTTTTGGTTTTTCATTGTTGCCAAAGCGAGTTTTTCGCCTCGTACGCTTGCGACTTGCAAAATGTTGCTAGGGCAGCTTCCGGCTGGACATGTTGCTAAGACGATGATTTTGTTTTGTGCGCGATGTGCTTTTTGTCTCATTTGCATTTGCTTAATGAAAGGTGGGTAGAGTTGCATGCCGAGCATATAAAATTTATTTATTGTTTATTAATTAAGCCAATCCGAATACCGAATGCCGAATGCTGTAGTATTTTTAGCAGCGGCGACGGCAACAAATTACATCAGGAATTTCGTTAAACATACTGCACTGTAGTGTGTGTACGTTTATGTACTCGAATATGTTAATGATGGACAAATGAATTGATGAACCCGTTCGACAGGATGCCCAAAAATTGCACCGGCCATTGCTCTCTTTCTCTCTCTTAAGCTGACACGTGAGACTCGGCTAATATCCCTGACCTCTTTTAGCCATAACAATTAGGCCTACTTGAACAATTACGTGAGCGACATTCAAAATGGACTAAACGAAGACTTGGACTATGTGATTATCTGGCGATAAGTGAGACATCAGCTTGACGTTCATTTAATTGCTTGTTCGATTGTGTTATTGGCTTCTTACCATTCTCAGACCATTCAACATATTTTACATTAACAAATAAGTACAACGCAGTGATATCATCGGCAACAACCGGCAATGACTCAACAAAAACACACAAAAGTATTAATGCAAATCCAACCAAATTTATTTCATTAATGTGTTCACTTTTTGTTCAATAAATTTGTGTAAATTTCTGCATAAGAATTTTAAAGCGCATTATCAAATTTATATTATGTTCAAATTCAATTTCCTACACTTCCGAAAAGGTTTGAAGATTGAATTGTTTCGCAGACACATTCACATGCCTCACGTATGTAGTTCAGGTTCAGGGCACTTAAAGTGTCTTAATTAAAATGTAAATATGTAATTATAAAGGCATATCAATCAATCGATTAGCATACACAAGTTTTTGCAATTATGTACTATTTGTTCCAATAGTAAATCAACAGAAATGTCTGCTCGAATCACAATCGCTTGACAACTTGCTCTCCAGCGAATAAAGTACTGCATATATGATACTTAGAGTACTCTCGGTATCTCATTGGATAAAACAGGTCTTACAAAAAGATCTCAATCTCTTTATCGTTTTAATTTTTTTCATATATATTTTTTTATAGCATTTTGTTTGTTGGTGCTCGCCCGAGTATTTATGATTGATCTGATGATTTTGTGGGCTGCACTTGCAACAGCAAGTGGCAGCTACTGCTTGCAGCAGTTGTTTTTTTTTCCTCCCATTTAGAGAGTGTGGGAGAATTTTTGAGGCGAAATAATCTGATGGTAATTTTTGTAAACTATTGAAAGTGACAGGTTAATTTATGAACAATTTTTTGTGCTGTTGCTGTTTGTAAAGATTGAGCAAGGCTGCAGACAATTCTTGAAATTGATATTTGCATGTAAAGCAAGTTAGCACACTTGTTTTGTTATCAATGAGGTTAATTAAAAAGTACATAAATTATAAATTGCTTTTTTTATTAGCTTTTGCAATATGCTGTCTTCCGATTTAGTTTACCTTTGTAACTGTCCTTTATCTCACCGATCGCCATTGCGTTGTGCTCTATATAACACAATGCTTCAATATTAATATTCTCTCGTATAAGGTTTGATCATGTTTTATGCATGAAGTGTTGCTGCGCTACTTGAGCTACTCGTTGCATTGTTTTCCGCGGCCTGTCATAACTTATAAATCGAACGCCACCCAGTTGAGGCTGTCAACTGGCACGGCCTACAGCTAAGTTGAGTGGAGCTGAGTTGAGCTGAAAGCCATGTATGCAAATAATATTTGAGAATACACACGTAGCATATTCGTGTATTGATCTTGAACGCTTGACTGAATGCTACAGTTATCGGTATGGATATGGATATAACATGACAGCTTTAGCCACAGAGACAGGGAGAGAGAGAGAGAACCGCAAAACGTAAACTGAATAGTCACAGAATCGCCAACAGCCAATAACCTGGCTCAATGCCTTTGAAACATTTTTTTTCTTTTTAATGAGCACACAATCATTTATCTTTATTAGTAATGGCAATTGCCGCTGAAGATAACGGACAGACGGCCAGACAGTCAGAAAGACGGACGGACGGAGGAGGCGGGTGGACAAATCGACAATGGGACAGTCGATTAGACAAGTGAATAGTTTACGAGGTATCGGAGCAGTGCTCATTTAAGTTATTAATTTATGTAACAAACACATTTGTGTGTTATTTATAAACACGATTTCTGCAATATATATATTATTGTATTTAGCTTGTTGCGCACAACAAATCCCATAAATAAAAGTAATCAGAGTCAACTAAATTATTCCTGACAATGACCAACCAGCAGAAGTGATTTGAAAAGAAGAAATTATTGTTAAATTTGAATAGTATATGGAATGTATATAATAAACGAGAACTTTTGTTTTTGCAAGAGTCGGAGTAAGCAACCAATAATCCCCAGAGCGTTCTCTGTAGCGCCAAAACGGCAAAGCGACAGTCGACCGACAGCACATTGAGTGTATCGGATTTGATTGAACAGTTAATTAATGATCGCCGGATTAGTTTCGAACAGCAGCAGCAGCAGCAGCGGCAGCAATCGAAGCTCGTGCGACAAGTACCCACAGATTGCGATGCTGTACGCCCCGGGGGCAGCAAATTAATCAACGCATAAGAGGCCCAGAGACGTAGGTGTCTAGATCTTGATACATGTTTCTCAGATAGGGAAGTACAAACATATACAAATGTCGTGGAGTCATAGAAACCAGCAAAAGTCGCTGCACATGAATCGATGGAATCGAAAGGAGTTTGTCAACTTCGCTGAAAAATGACACAGATCTTATATCTTGAGGTTCAAGGTTCCCTCTCTCACAAAAAGGGATGTAAAAGCTGGACTTTAGATTATCTCATCTCAACACATAATTTTATACTTATTTTTTAATGTATATTAGTGTAACAACGAAAAGGCAAAATACATTTTCAGCTATACAAAAAACGCACACATTTAACACGAAAAAACAAATGGTAAAATAATAAAAATGGAAAAAAACCAATCTCTTACAGACTACGACAATGGCAATTTGTGAAAACGTCTCCTCAATTACTTCGTCATCTTCTTCGACACATCTCCTAGTCCTGGTGCGTGGTGCTCTCCTCCATGTTGCAGAAGACATTTCGCATTTTATCTAGATCCGGTGGCGCCGTATCCGAATTACGTATCCACATGTTGTAGGCCTGTTTATCGGTGCGTGTCAGCGGCTTAAAGTTACGAGGATTCTGCGCCTCCTCGTCCTGCAATTTGGAATTGTAGCGCGCATAGAGGAAGATACGATAGCGCCAATTGTCAAAGGTTTGCTTCCATTCCGTCACATGCTTGACGGCGCCCTGTGGCACAGCGTTCAACAGATTGGCCAGCTTTAGCCAGTAGGGATCAAGCACAGGATCGTTGCGTCTATGATCGTTTATGAACTGATGTTGCTGCAAAAAGTGCACATACAATTCCTTTTGGCGTTTTGACATGCGTTCCTTGCGCTCTGTAAAAACATTGAGAAATTATTAGTATAGCATACTTTTCAGCGTACTAATACATACGTCGAATGTTATTTGTGCCCGTTGCTGTGATTGCCATGTTGACGCCTTGTTGCTGTTGTTGTTGCTGGTGCTGCTGCTGTTGGTGTTGTTGTTGCTCCTGTTGCTGCAGCAGTGCCAAATGCTGTTGCTGTAAATGTTGATGCTGATGTTGCTGCTGCAGCAAGAACTCATGCTGTATGCGATCCTGCAACAGCTGCTGTTGCTCCTCATCGTGCTGATGATGATGCTGATGATGTGTGGACGGTGGCGGTGGTAACGACACCATCGCAACCTGCTGCAACTGCTGTTGTTGTTGATGTTGTTGCGAGTGCGGCGAATCCGGCAATTCATCTTGCGTATCATAATCCATTTTCGGTGAACACGGCTCGTAGGCAGGCATGCCCAGCTCAGCAGAAGCTGCACCGCTGCTCGCCTTATCAATGCGATACTTCATGGTTTCCTGATCGTCATCGTCACAGTTGGGCAACACAATGTTCGACGTTGAAGGAGCGGCATCGATCACATTATTCGTCTGGCACAAATTCGTAGGTTCCTCCGGCGCAGGCGATTCGTTAAGGAGTTTTTGGGCGCCACAACGACATTGCGGATGCAGCACATAACTCTCCAGGGCGGCATCGTATACTGCAAGCAAGAAGAAAACAATTAGACATGAGAAGAACAATAGCAAAATGGCACTTAAAGCTACGCCTGTGATGGAAACAGCTTGTTTTGTATTTATGTTTGCTTAAACATAATGTATTTAGCGCTTAGTATTAGTTAAAGTACACATCATCTTCATTTTCATCCTTATCGTGATCATCGGCATGATCAACATTATCGGCGTCGTCATCGTTTAACAGTTTTGTTTTTTTGCACTGGTGTCCCGGGGCTTTTTGGCTCAATAGTCGTAGCTGTTGGTCGCCGTTGTGCTCTCGTCCAGCGGCACAAACATATCCATTTTCTCATAGTCCGGCGGTGCAATGTGCTTGTGACTGGTCCACATGGCATACGCCTTCTGATCGGTGGCTGTCAGCGGTTTAAAGTTCTTCGGGTCACTCGTCTCCGACATGCTCAGCTTGGAGTTGTAGCGTGTGTACATAAAAATGCGATAACGCCAGGCATCGAACGTCTGCTTCCAGTCCTCTACATTCTTGACGGCGCCCTGCGGCACGCTGTTTAACATGTGCGCCAATTTGGCCCAGAGTGGCTCGGTGAGTCCATCGTGACGACGATGGTTCGACAACATGCAGGGATTATCCTCAAAGAATTTCACATACAGCTCCTTTTGATCCTTCGACATGCGTTCACCACGTTCTGCAAAGTATTCGATAATTTAGAAGAGATTGAGATATTATTCAAGTTTAATACTCACTTCTAAAGCGACTCATCAGACCAGGCGTATAAGGAGGCTGTTGGGAAGTATTTGGTGCCGTCATCGAGGGCAGACTGTGCGCATAATTGGTGAAGAACTGTTGGCTGGGCAGCACATGCTGCAGCGCCTGTGCCTCCTGTTGCAAGGCTTGCGCGTGCTGCTGCTCCTGTTGTTGTCGCTGCTGCTGCTGGTGCTGTTGCTGCTGTTGATGTTCTCTAGCCTGAAAGCGTGCAGCACGCGCTGCACGTTCCACTTCGGATTCAGACTCAGCTTTGGGTATTATGTCCATGGGATCAATGGATTGTGTTAACGATTCGGGTGTGCGTTCCGAATAGCTGGAAACAATGCGCAGTTGCTGTTTTTGTGCTGTGTCTGCATGGTCCGAATTGGAATTATTGGCATGCTCCAGCGGTGAATCGACGGGTTCGTTGCATACGCCCAAGGCTGGCGAATTGGGCTGCGAGCCCGGTAATGTTGCGGATGCAGCTGCAGCTGCTCCGCTTGCTACATACTCATGTGTATGACTTTCGTTGGAGCGTTGTGGCAGTGGCACCTGATGATGTTGATGGGGATGTGAATGTGGATGATGATGTTGCTGCTGCTGTTGTTGCTGTTGGTGTTGTTGCTGCTGCTGCTGCTTGAGGGCCGCCATCGAGCAGGAGGGCTCGTAGGAGAGCAGCTCCTTGGCATGACCATCGTCTAGGGCTGCAAGAGGAAGCATTTTCAATGCGAGTTTTATTACAAGGCAATTTGGCAGAGACTTACAAGCAAAGCACGTTTACGGTTGCCGCGTCTATATACACAGATCACTCTATATATATAATACGTATATGCTGGGATATATATCAGCACATACTATATAGAGCACACACACAACTATATGTGTCCACAAAAAAAATGGTTAATTGGGTTTGGGGTTGGCTTAAACGCTATTGTAGAACGCGGCTAAACTTATCATATGCACTTATACATAGATAGTACTTACCTTGGCTGATTTCTATAACGAAATTGGTGAGGTCGTGACGTTGGGCCAAATAATGCAATAGTAGTTCATCGGGTATGTTGAAGCCAATCTTTTTGTTGCGAAACTCGAAATTGTAGATGCCAAATGCAGCTCGCACTACAAACACACAAAAATTCAATTAAATTCCAATGTCCAGTTCAGTATTTATGTATTTACTATGCACGTTTTTTTTGCTTTTTTTTTGGGGTGTTGCTCCTCTCTATATCAACACACGCACACAAGCATATAGAGATATGTGTACATTCTAAAAGGCAATTAAGTTTAACGACCTGCCCAGGGCATGAGGCACAAGCAGCGTGCGCTGCTTTTGACCCCCGCAACAACACCTGCACCCCAGCGCCCCTGCACCTGCAGCAGCTGCGCCTCTTCTGGCCCCCGCCAACCAAAAAAAGCTTACCAACATTCTTTAAGTCCCATATGTTTAAATTTCGATTCTCCTCGGGCACGCCAATCATGAGCAGCTTCTTAGTATCGCGAAATTGAAATGGAATTATAATTCCCGATCGCAGCACCATTTTCAATGCGCCACCACACAATTTTCACAGTTTTTCATAAATTTTCCACGTTTCTCTTTGGGGGCTATCTTCGTAATTGTTTTGGTCTCTGTCCCTTCCTTGCTATTTGCATGTTTTACTTGTTCGTAAACAGCCACAGTTATCGATAGCTGGTTATCGATGCATCGCTCGCGGCGATGCTGGGTACGCCATTTGAGTATAAATAACTACCCAGTATTTATCAGCTTGAATTATATAACTTTTAATTTTTGAAAACATTGTTGATATTACATAAATAATTTGAAAAAAGATTAAATAATGACCGGCAGAGGAAGAATAAAAAATTGAGTTAGCTATCAGTTATTTATGTAACATCTGTTATTTCTATTCCTACAAATAATAATATTAAAACATAAACACATAATAATTGTTGTATAAGTGAATTTGATATCATTATAAAATAACAGTTTATTTAATATGGTATCGGAAAGACAAATGGTATCGAATTAAACCAAGTACAAACATATACAGATGACTCATTGTTTCCAGCCCTGGTTAAACAGCTGTGAAAAAGCAGACACAAAAACACATCGACGACGACGACGACTTCAATTTACGAATTAGTTAATTTTATAATTGTGCACACAATGCTCGAGAACTGCCAGAGGCATCACATGGTCCTGGGCCTTGGCGCCCTCACCCTCGTCACCATTTTAGTGCTGATTGTGGAATCCCGATACGCAGCGGAGGGCAGCGTGGCTCGACGTCGTAACCAGCAGTTTGTGATTGAGAATAATTCGACGTGCTGGAAACACGAGCCCTACACCGTGGTCCAGGAGTGTCATCCGTGCTCAGACTTCGACATTGTCAGCCGCAGTCTAGGCGTATGCATACACACACACTACAAGGAGGTGTTGCGCTGTCAGAGTGGCGAAATTGTGACCAAGAGCTGTGATCGTGTGGCGTTAATTGAGCAGCGCAATTTCCTCAAGTTCGAGCTGTTTACCTTTGTGATGGGCGTAATCACATATTTGGCAAGCTATGCTCGGGATCGAGTGCTCTCCCGCCGCAATTATATGCGCATCGAACGCCAGTTGAATCGGGTGCAGTAACCCATAAAGATCAGGAGTAGGATCAGGAAAACAAGGATACTCAAATCTCTCCCAATTCACTGTGTACATATTTTGAACGTTTGTTTGTAAACGAATTGCATATAATTTATTTAGGCATTAAGTTAAGTACAATTAAATTCATACGACTAATACTAAATTGGAATGTGGGGAAAATATTGCGATAAATGTAGATTCGGAATTGCAGCACTGAGCTGAACCGCTGCTCGAGCGGTTCTGGTCAACAACACTACGCAACAAATAACTTGAATGCTTCAGCATTTAATTGCGCCAATCGGGTATCAGATCAGGCTCTGGTCCCTTGGCCTCAATTGGTGGCGGAGGCGGCGCTGCAGTGGGCAGCGCTGGCGGTGATTGTTGCTGCTGCTCTAGGGTCTCGTCGCTGGTAGTGCTCGCATTGCTGCACGCCTTCAGCGAATTATCCGTCATGGGCAGCGGCTTGGCAACGCCAATGCGGACCACTCCCTTTGGTGCACCTTTCAATGCCTGCACTGCCTGATCCAACGAAGCATTTTCCAAATTAATTGAGTTGACAAACAGCAGACGATCGCCTGGTATCAATCTGCCATCCAGCTGGGCAACGCCACCGGGCACTAGCGAGCGTATTACAATCAATGTATCATTCGAGTCCAAGGGATCCTGATAGTCCAAAATGGAGAAGCCCAAACCGCGATCACCCTTCAGCAGCTCAATGATTTGTGGCTGCGATGACCACATCGCCAGTCCGGTGAGTGGCTCCAACGAACGAGATTTGAGCTTGTTAAACGATGCTGCTGCCACAGCCACATTATCAGCATCAGCAACCGATCCCGCTGTAGCCAAACTGCCATCAGATTTCGCCTTGACCAGACGATCGGTGGCCGGCAGCAGATTCTCAAAGTTATTGCTCAGTTTCTTAAGAGTGTCGTCGGAGAAGGGCAACAGTGTGGTGGCTTTGCTACGTCCACAAACCATGCGCACATCCAGTGGCAGCTCCTTCAGTATGGCCACCACTTCCAAATGATTCATACCCAGCAAACGTTCGCCGTTCACCTCCAAGAGTTCGTCACCTGAGCGCAAGACGCCATTGACGCCCACCGGACCATCGGGCAGTATAGAGCGAATATAATGATGGGGACGCACCTCGCGGCCTCCTTCGACATCGACAGTGCCCTCCAGCGAAATGCCCAATCCACCGACAGCAAACTTTTTAATCTGCGCCACAATCACCTCCATGTCGGCGCCCACAATCTTTTGCCACTTGCGCACAATGTCCGCCTCCATCTCCTCGCTCAGATCTGGATCAGTGTAGTACTTGTGACGCGTGATTAAGCTTGCATTCTTGGCATGCACAGCGGTCTACAGAGACATAAAGAGTTAAGCAAAGATTAAAATGAAGAAGGGAGACACTCACCTCCTGTTTGTCCGCCAGCTGCACAACTTCCGTGGGCACAATCTTGGTGGTGCCCTCGATGGAATCCCGCACAGCAACCAGCTGCTTGCCAGCGCCAAAGCTGCTTAGCGTCGTCGTGGTGGCCAAAGAGCTGGAAGGCGGCGTGGTCATCATAAATGCCTCTGGCGCTGGAAGCGTTTCATCCTCCAGTTCGACGGCAGAGCTCGAGGTGACTACAGGAGTGGGCAAGGGAGCTCGGCAAGGTGTACCAGGTGCACTGCTAGTGGGCAACTTCTCGTTGGCATTCGCTGCAATGGCCTGCTGCAGTTGCTCGTATTTGGGTCCACGCAAATAGCGTTCGAGTCGCAGATTTACCACTTGACCGGACTTCTTGAGCAGCTCAACTGCCTGATGATTAGAATAGCCCTGCAACGATTGACCATCCACCTCAATGATGCGATCGTTAACGCGTATCCGTCCACTCAAGTCTGCAGCTGATCCCGGCGAGACGCTCTTCACAAAGATGCCCGATAACTCCTCCTTTTCGCAAACATAGCCGGCAATGGTGATACCCAAGCCATTGGCATCTTTTTTCAACTCCACTTGCAACTTCTCCGTCTCAGGCAATGCCAGCAACTCTTCCAAATCAATGCTGGGATCGATGAGCATCGACGTCTCGCCACGATACACAAAACGCTCATCTTCCGTGGTTGTTTGTGGCGTGGATGCCGTTGAACTCTCACCAAAGATCTCTGGGTAGCCAGTTGAGATGAGATAACGTTCCAGCTCTGCAGGATCAACAAGGACACGCGTGGGTACCACAGCACTACCAGGCTCTAAGGCATATTGTGGCGTCGGCAGTGACTGCTCAATCGGACGCACCACCACGAGACGGACATGCGTGCCCGACTGGCGGAGCACAGCGGCCACTTGCTCCGAAACCATTTCGTGTAGATTCACATCGCCAATCTGGAGAATGTGATCTCCTGACCTTAACCGGCCATCACGATCCGCCACGCCGCCTGGCAAAATTGTCTTGACAATCACGCCAGAGTTGCGGGCTCCAATAATGCCAAATCCAAGTCCAGTGCCATCGTTGACCAGTTCAATTGCTTGGATTTGCGCGTAATCCGTGGCATACAAATCCGCATTGGCTGCCGTCTTGGAATTTTGGCTCTGGGGACGGGCTTCCAATTCTCCAGCCGTCGAAGTGGACTTATCTGGACTGGCAGGCGCCGAGGAATCATACATCACCTCGCCACCATTTAGGCTAAGCACCAGATTCCCAGAGACATCGATGTCAAAGTCATTGGGCAACATGGAAGGATGTTGACCTAATTGGATGCCAAGCTCAAAGAGCGATTCCTGCACATGGGCGATGGTGCGAAATACGGGATCTGTGAGAATACCCAAGATGGTGTTGAGACTCTCCGTCGTCTGCATTTGCAGCTTAGCATCGTCAGAGTCATCGATGCCCTTTTTGACAGCTTCGATTTGCTGCAAAGCACTTGAGATATCGGCGCTCAAATGCATTTTTTATGTTTTATGTTTTGTTGTGGGTGCGGTCAACTTGCCCCAGCTTCTGCTTCCTCTTCCACTTTGCAGTCGAGCGTAATTCCGTTGAGGGCGGGGGGCGTGTCGTGTTGTCAGGTGTCTGTAATTGAATTATGCAGCCTCAATAGTTTCAACTCTTATTTTACTTATCTCGGCTTGCTCACCAGCTGCAACTGCAATTGGCGACTTCCTTGTTTAATCAGCTGCCTCGTTTTCGTATTTCGTTATTGCTTTTATTTTTCTGTTTCGTTGTTTTTTCGTTTTTTTCTTTTTGTTAATTATGCTTTCTGATTTGTAGCTGCCTATTAGTGATGACAATACATCGATTTTTTATGGCTGCCTATAGGAATGCAACTCAGTGTGACCGGAGTATATGGAAATATACCAAAAACGGTAATGCTATTGTGAATGCGCGCTATGTAGCAAATTTTGAACCACTTCAATTTTGTTTATTGCAGCATTTAAATAAATATAACAGAAACTATTCACGATAGGTGCTCCTTTTCTTGAGCTTCTAATGCCTGCTCATGCTTCTGGAACTCCGTGAAGAACTGTCGCGTCATCGCCTTCATTTCTGGCGTCAAGTATTTGGGGAATATGTCTAGAAAATTGTTCGTTGAAAGTGAAATATAAGATTGGTGTTGCTTAAATATTTACAGTTAAACTCAATAATGAGATCCCCAAAATCGTCAAATCGCTTATTGGCATGCTTAATGGCAGACACGGCATCCAGATTACGACACTTCGGTAATCCCTCACACGGTACAATCTTCTGATAGCCTGGAGTCACCACATCCGTGACGACAATCTTAAGCTGCCGCTTGTCCAGTGTCTGGACGAAAAAGATGAATCCCGTGAACGCCTGACACAATGTTATGTTATAGCGATAGACCAGATCATGCATATTGCGCCGCTCGAAGACGGGATGCGGCTTATCGGCCGCAATGAATATGATATCACCCGGGATGGTGGTTGGATAACGATCGCCCTCTTCCTTGAAGCAGTAACGTGTGCCTGCCGTCGTACCTGGTTGTATGTTCAGCTTGAGCGTATGCTTTCGCTTCTCCAGTCGCGACTCCTTGATGTCTACGATCTCCTGACGCCACACATGCATTAGCTTCACACAACCCGTGCGCACCTCCTCCAACGACAAATGTATGATGCGTTCGGTATTCGTATCCTTGTGCCGCACACCAATGCCATGCTCACGAGTTGCATAAAGACTCGGTGGATTGGTTACCGCATCTATGAGGTTAGCATAGGGCGAGTAGCTGGCGAAGACAGCCTCGTAGACCTTCATGTGATCGCCATGATATTGATAGGGCGGAAAATAGCCATTGGGCAGCATGACACCCTCGAAGAGACCTGCTTCGCCATAACGATCATAGATCGCCCGATATAGATCATGGCCAAGTACGTCGAATGCCATATTGATGTAAGCCCATTGCTTAATCTCAGACATGGGCGACAGATGTGTCAGTTTTCCTTCTTGGGCCAGAGGCACAAAGTCCTGCTCGTACTTCTTGTCGCGATGCGGACAGAGACGAACTGCGAGGCGACGATAAGCCAAAGTTAATTGCTCCTTGCTCGCGCTGCGCGGCATGTCCAGCACCGCATAGTAATCCAGTTCAGGACGATTCATTGTTAAGAAAAATATAATATATTCGAATAATAAACAATTCGTATTTACGTTGATAGCTTGATGCTTTTGTTTTGTTTATTGAAATCTCAAACTCAGTTTACTGAGTACTGAGAATTTGTTTTCGCTCAAATTATATACAAACTGAACTCTGAATCAGAATCGGAAATGCATGAGTACAATTGTCAACGAATGAGTAGTTTATGTTGTTGTTTTGTTTTTATAGTATAGTACGACTTATAATTTAAGCATAATCCATTAATCTGCATCGGTTTTAAGGGACGACAATCAATCAATCGACATCCTCAGTGCTAACGCCTGTATAGATGGGCTCCTCTTTCTCCTTCTCCTCTGATTTTTTGGCGCTTGGCGAGGTAGTTTTTTGCTCCTTTTCCTCCTGCTTCTTCTCGTCAGTTTTACTGCCGGAAGCTTCATCGCCCTTATCATCTTTGAAGGGCGCTTCGCCTTCATTGGGCACCCAAAGACCAGAGTCAACACATCGCTTCATATGATACTTGGCCTCATCTACGGGCATTGTGGCAATTGTCTTCTGCAGCAGCTCAATATCACGCGACTCAAAGCAAGCCTTAAGTTCCTGTAAACAAAATATGTAATAGTTAAAAGGATTTATATCAACTTGGCAAAGTCGCAAACTTACATCGGGCAGCGTTTCAAACACATCAGCTGGATGAAGTCCCCCGGGTCCCATATTTTCCTGGCGCTCCTCCTCCTCTGCTTGTGCCACAGCTTCTTGAATTTTCTCTTGGGCACGTTTCTGAATGCGTCCCTTGAATCCCTCAATCTCACTCTCAAACTGTTGGCGATACTCGACACCACAATGCTCAATCTTCTGGAAGAATGAGCTGACACAGGCACGCGGATCAACGTCCAACTGCTTGGCCAGCTCCAGTATATACTGCATGCAAATGCACTGATGCGCCACATGAGCCATCAGCTCGTGCTTCTCCTCCATCTCCAAATTGATGGACCAAATGACCAAATAGTTTGCTGTCTCCTCGCACACCAAATGTAGGTTGCTCTGCAGAAAACGCTTGGATGCATCGTATTTGCGCAGCATGCCGTATTCCTTACACAGCTTCTCATTGTCCTTTACGAACTGTTTGAGGTGCTGCTCGCGCTCCTCTTCGCTCAGATTCTCATCGGGTTTGCGACCGGCCCTCTTGTTGATAACGGTCTTTTCGAAACCAGGTTTGCTGATTGTGTCCACATTCCATGGCGTCTTCTTGTCTTTCTTGAGCAATTCGTTCTCCTGACGATCGAGATCCTTGCCTTCGTTTTCAATCTTATCTAACTCTTTCTGCGATAACACAACAATGTGAGAGATGACTAATTCAATAAATAAATGCTAGTTGCACTCATTTTACCTTAAGTGCGGCCTCGTCACCGTCTTTCTTGCTGATGCGTTCCTTGACGTCCATCAAGCGGGCCTGGTAACTCTGGCGTTTCGCTTTCATGTCCTCCTTCTCTTTCTCCGACTCCGCCATGCGTTCAACTCGTGCCTGATGCCGCCAGCGGAACAATGAAGGGGTATCAATGTTCGGGTGTGTTTCATCCTCATCATCCGAAATCTGCACGTTGGGAGATTGTGTTATGAATAATCTTTACACATCTACATGGAAATACTCACTTCAATATTTTTCCATTTGCTGTAGTCGACCATTTTAACTGTTCCGTGTTTCGGATTGTGAAAACAATAAAATTCGGCTTAATTTGCAAAAATTCTAGAAATATTTGTGCCAATCAGAGTGACCGGAAGCTTAAACTTGAAATAGGTAGAAATATAGGTTGAAAAATATATTATTATAAATCACTGACATAAAAGCAAGCTGGTCACACATCACGTGATTTACTTATATTAAAAAAAAAAATGTTAAATGGAAACAGCATGTTCTATTATTTATGGCAAATACAGGTAAAGTCTTTTGTAAATTAATAATTAATTAATTAATTAATTTACAAAAAAAAAAGAATTTAAAGACAACACACACGCGTCATAACTTTCAATAATCATGGCTGTTGGTCAGAGATTATTTATCGATTGCATTAACAGTGTTGTGAAACAGCGATGTTGTCGAGGTTCGGGCAAGTGCGCGCCATTGACATTAATTTGAAATTGGGACACACGGTTAAGGTTAATGCATGCAGAAGACAAACAAACGAAATCAACAGGAAACTCAAGTTGTTCTTGCAATGTAAACAATGAGAAACAAATAGAGGGCGAGGTTAAATGCATTTTTAATGGCAATGTCTGGGTCTAAAGTCGCTAGCCTAGCATGGAGTCAATCATAAGGACTCACAGTTCGTTAACAATGGCCAGCTACTATAGACGTAAAAAACCGGACACGGTATTCCTGAATGCCAAGCCCATAAACAGTGGAAATGCGCAGGCCTATCTACACGGTGTACGCAAGTATTCCATTGGGCTGGCTGAACGTTTGGATAGTGGTTACCAGGCACCAGGAAATGGCAAGAGAAGTTCGGTGAGCACCGTGGGCTCGATTAGTAATGATTTTATACCGGTGAGAATAATTATGAAATTGTGCAACTATACGTATTAATTTGAATTGTCTGCCAGAGTGTTTTTTATCGCAACATTGCACCGGTTAACTGGTTTCTGCGGATCATCGGTGTTCTGCCCATTGTACGCCGTGGTCCTGCTCGGGCCAAGTTTGCTTTGAACTCGGGAGCATTTCTCTATTCTGTAGTTTTCTTTGTTCTGTTGTCGGTAAGTCAGTCAGAAGCTGCTTAGTCAGAAGGGTTTTCCCTAATAATCATTTCTTTTACTTTTACTATGTCGGCAGTGTTATGTTGGTTATGTGGCCAACAATCGCATTCACATTGTGCGTTCCCTGAGCGGCCCCTTCGAGGAGGCAGTCATCGCTTACTTGTTTCTGGTCAACATACTACCCATTATTATAATACCAATTTTGTGGTGGGAGGCCAAGAAGATAGCGCGTTTGTTCAACGATTGGGATGACTTTGAAGTGCTGTACTATCAGATCTCTGGACACAGTTTGCCGCTGAATCTCCGCCAGAAGGGCGTCTATATTGCAATAGTCTTACCCATACTGTCGGTGCTATCGGTGGTTATCATACACATCACTATGTCGGATTTGAACCTCAATCAAGTGGTACCCTACTGCATACTAGATAATTTGACGGCCATGCTGGGCGCCTGGTGGTTTCTCATCTGCGAAGGAATCAGCACAACCGCATATCTGCTGGCCGAGCGCTTTCAGAAGGCATTGAAACACATTGGTCCCGCTGCCATGGTCGCAGACTATCGCGTCTTGTGGCTACGGCTGAGCAAGTTGACCCGCGACACTGGCAACGCGCTCTGTTATACATTTGTATTCATGAGTCTATATTTGTTCTTTATCATTACGCTGTCAATTTATGGGCTATTGTCGCAGCTGTCGGAGGGATTTGGCATCAAGGATATTGGTCTGACCATCACAGCGCTGTGGAACATTGGACTACTCTTCTACATTTGCGATGAGGCGCACTATGCGTCCGTCAATGTGCGCACCAATTTCCAAAAGAAACTGCTGATGGTCGAGCTGAACTGGATGAACTCGGATGCCCAGACAGAGATTAATATGTTTTTGCGTGCCACCGAAATGAATCCATCGAACATCAATTGTGGCGGATTCTTTGATGTTAATCGCACTCTCTTCAAGGGTCTGCTCACCACAATGGTCACCTATTTGGTTGTGTTGCTGCAGTTCCAGATCAGCATTCCAACGGACAAGGGCGATGGCGATGCCACGTCGAATGTCACAGTCGTCGATATGCTGATGGATAGTTTGTCTAATGACATGACCTTGCTGGGTGCCACCAGCACCAGCACTTCTGTGGCACCACCAACCACAACAACGGTGGCAGCAGTTACCCGGTCTGGGCGTGGTCGAAAGGGTTGAATTAGGTCAAGGTAGCACGATTTGTGATGCGACTAGGAATAGGAATAAGCAAACAAAATAGTGAATGCACAGCAAATTAGGCAACAATTGAATATTAAACTTAGAACAGCTTAGAATAAATTTTACAATAAACGAAAAATACCAAAAAAAGTGTGTATTCTTTAAATCAAATTGACATATTTTTATTTAGTTAAAGAAATAATTTAAAAATCGTTTGTCTTTTGTATGAAATTCAACTCGTGCAAAAGAGATGCACATACAATGAACGTGAATTACTTTTTCACATTTTGTCTTCGCCGCCTCCTTCGCTGCTGTGGCGCAGTGCATAAAGTAGCGAGTTTTCACTTAACAAAGATCTCCGGTTCGAATCCAGCAAGAGTCAACTTGATTAATATTATTTAACATTTTTGTTATGTTCAATTTATTTAAATTAAAATAAAGTTGCAATTTCAACAACTACTACATGATAAGATTAAATGTATATATATATATTTATATGGGGAAGGGGAACTTTAAGCGCTATATAGAAAATAGGTAATGCATGTATCGCATTTATTGCACATTTGCTAATTATCATCGTATTATCTGTTTGTATTGCTGTAAGAATATATCATTTGTTTACATATACAACATATGTATGTATCTCTCTGCCTCTCGATCCATTTTCTCTATATAAAATAGTTATCTGTGGTTATTCCATATCACACACGTTCCAAAAAACTTAAATTTACAATGAAAAACCAAACGGAATTTAAGACACTTGGATGCTGGAAGTTCGAGGGCGTTGGGGTTTAGGGTTCTGATCGATCATCGTAGTATTTTGAAGCGTTTTTATTAGCGTTAACTTGGACTTAACACTGTCCATCTGGCGATTCGGTTAGAATGTGTTTGTATCCATTGCTGCCCAGGTACATATGCTCACGACGGAACTGATAAGGAATCTGCTATGGAAGACAGTTCATATTGCATTTAAATCTGTATGAGTTATGTTTAGAATTATGACTTACAGTGCCTGGAGCTGGGCAAGGAATAGCAACCGTAGCGATCTCTCGCAATTTGTTCATTGTGCGCAGACTTTGGTAGAAGCTGTGCATTACATACCACTTGACTGCATCCATGCAGAGTAGCGAATAACTAACGACAACTGCAAAAAGTAACCAGCTGATCTTAAGTCTGAACATAACCTTAAATTGTAAATAAAAACTTACAGTACAAACACTGTCCGCCAAATATCATGGGTAATTTCGTATCCTTTAGCATAAAGACAAAAACTCCAGCAGCGATTACGCCCAGAAACTCCATAACCAGCCAAGGTATGATCAAGCCCGGCTTATTCTTGTAGACCCCAAAGAAGAGAGCAATGGTACTCAAAGCGTAGACTATTGTAATGCTGGCTAGCACATAAAGCGCATTTTCGGTAGCATCGGCTAGTTGAGCGGCCGTCTTAAGACGCATATCGTTGTGGAACGGAGACATATTGTAGAATCCACTATCCTTCTGATCCGCAATGTCCAGATCAAGTAGCAATCGCATTTGCTCTGCATGCGCCAAACAAAGGAGCACCACAAACAGAATGGAATGCGCGATGAGCTGGAAGGATTTAAAAGTAGGGAATCACGCATGAATTTCGGATACTTTCAGTGTTGCACAATATTTTGCAATTTTGGCGCTAACAATTCGCAAGTGGTTTAAGCCATGCGCACAACGACACCAGTTACGTTTGATGCTCGCGCTTTAAAAAGGGCGCTCGTCTTTAGCATGTTCCAATGTCAGGAACAATAGTGCAGACGCATTGCGCCGTTGGCTCGTCCATTCGCCCCTCGTTGGGCGGGGGCGTGCGCTAAATTGCCGCCTTCGATGGGTTTCTAACGTGCTCAGTGGGGTATGGCTTTGCATATCCAGTGCATAATTTTTTTTGTTTGGGGTTTGCGGCTGCACATTTTATGGCATTGTTTTGTGTCCGTGCGCTGTGCCCCACATGATTAATCCATTACATAAGCGCGTGTGTGGGAGCTTATGTGCATCATCGTCGTCGCAATCAATGCAATAACAACACTTACCAGCTGGTAGATGCTCGTTAGCAATGCTGTGGTCCGCAGATTACGCGGTGATATGGGGGGACATCATCATTTCCCAGATGCGGCGACAGCTCCACTTGCCACCTGTGCTGACCGTGGGCAGCAACATTATTCCGTGTGTGTTTTCCACTTATTTGTTTACTTTTTAATCAATTTATGGATTTTTCTTTCACTCAACTAAAGTATATTACTTTGCCACTGGCTGCGACTCGTCGCAATCGTTTCGTCATCCAATTGCCAATGACAACTTAAGGGTTGGCGCTTCATTTGCGGCTCCCACGTACGTACATTAAATTGAAACTTGCGAGAGCTTTTCGCGGAAGCGCGGCGGAGGCGCATCGTACATTCCCAAGGTCTGTTTTGATATTCGGTGAGCTTTCGAATGTTTGTTTTGCATGTGCAACAACTCTTTCGCAGCGAGGGTATATCAAGTATACGAACTGATTTGTTTGATTTGAATTTTGGTACAGACTTGAGGTGATAATAATTGTGTCGTTACTTGCTAAAAATGTAACATAAAGTATACATATCTCCACAAATGAGATACTGAACTGAAAACTATCTTAGTTAAATTGCCTAAGAATAACCTTACAATTTATCGGTATGAATAAGATACAGAAACTTTATCTTATCTAATAAGGTTACTGACTAAAGGAAGATTTACTCTATGATTTACTATAATACAAATTTGTGAAATCTATATAAAATATGAATATAATAAAATGCCCGTTGAAAACTAAAAACAATAAAAAAAACAAAAATTTTATAATATACAATTTCTAATAACATATAGCAAACACGGTAAAATTGAAATGGAACTCACTCACATTGTGGTTTTATGTATTTGTAATGAGTTAATAATTGATATTTGGCTTAAAGATAGATAACCTTATTAGCTGACAAAAAAATATATTTTCGGGATTATGGACATATGGAAATGTACATATGTACATTTGGATTTATAAAATTATATCACTTATCTGTATCTTAACCAAATTTAAGAGTATTTCAATAACGTTCACACTAAACACTTTAGCTTTCGAAGCTTTTAGGGGGTTGTTTTTAAGCTTTGCAGCCGCGCAGATGTTTATCGCAGTGAGACAATGCAAAGCTTTTAGCGCAAAGCTTTTTTGTTGTGGCCAGTGTTGCCAGATGTTGGCGGCACATCCGAAATAAAGCAATTAAAATGTGGTTCCTACCGCTGCGGGCCGTTTGCTATGATAAATTTTACATTTTAAAAGTCAATTTACACTGAACTATAAAAATGTAACATAAATTTTGCCAAAGCAGGCCATAAAATTGGCCAGGCCGAGGAAGCAGTTGCTGGATGAGGTACTTTGTGGCCAGAAGAATCAGAGTCGTAGTCTAAAAGAGTCGAAGAGTTGGAGTCGTGCCATTGACTGTTGCCAATGGCAACTGGCGCTCCTCCTGTGTCAGCTACTTGCACGCTTAATTGATTGTTTTTCTACGAGCTGGCGAGGATGATGCGATGGAGCACTCACAATGTTTCAACCACCAGCACCACCATCATCATGATGAAGATGATGAAGACCTCAGGGGCAAAATATGCATTGCCGTTTTCTTCTGGTTGTTGCTGTTTGTGTTGTTGTTTGCGGCTTGTTATCATTGGGCGTGTTTTATTAACTTTTAAGCTGCATGCACGCGAGGGGCCATAAAAAGTGCAACTGGCGGTGGCGCAAATCCAAAAGTCAATTAAAAATTTTTTACATTTGTTTGCACACAACAACGCGAACGCAAACGCGCGCTGTTCTGAATGCGTTAAGCTCAACCTGACTCGCAACCTGAACTCGAGACTTCACTGCAGAGAAGAACTTGGCGCGATAATCATAACTGCAAAAAAGTAAGCAACTACGCGCAGGCGTCGCCCCGTTCATAATTTATGGCCTCAACAGAGGCCGGCTCTTGAAGTATTGAAATATCATCTTCCAGCCATTTGCCGTTCAATTTGCGTTCGCAACGCTCTTTTGATTGGTTTTTCGCCCCCCCCCCCTCTCAACCCAACTGCAGCAGCATCAACAGCAACAGCAGAAGCAACAACTTGGCTACAAATTGATTGCCTTAAAGTAACTTGTAAAATGCTTCTAAGCAAGCGTTGCAAGCCAAAACTTGAGAGCCACTTTAAACGGCTGAAACAGAAGCAACATTACAAATGTGTGGCGTTATTGCCACGGGGGAGGAGCTGCAACAGTTGCAGCCACAACAGCAACAGCTTCAGCTGCAAGAGGAAGCTTTGATTAAAAAATAAAAAAAAATATGAAAAGAAAAAGAAAACTGAAAACTTGACCATTCGAGTGGGAGCCGATTCGAAAAGCAATCGCTGTTGTTAACAAGCATTTCAGCGCATGACAATTGGCATGCACACCTTCGGGCCATTAATATGCACCACATTGCAGCAGCAACGATGACTGTTGCTGTTGTGGTTGCTGTTGCTGTTGCAAGTTGGCAACAACTTCAGTCTGACTGAATCTGCTGCACTTTCATGTCATTTAACTATTTGTAATTCGATCTCTAGGGGTTTCGTTTTGCTTAGTTATTTAATCACTGCAATCGCTCGAGCATAAATAACATTTACTCGACTTATTTGCACAATTTGTTTGCCTGTTTTGACAGTCTGTTGCTCAGGCTGCAGGCTGCAATTGAAATCGATCTGGTAGCCGGTTAAACGAAATTCTAAATACTCGAAAACAAATTTAGTTGATCTCCGATTTTGTTCTTATCTAAAAACCGAATTGGGAGCAATCATCTTGAAGTGGATTTTAATTAAAAAAAAAGATGCGACGATCGAATTATTATTTAGGAATTCAAGAAGAAAAGAAATCTAGAAATTTTCTTACTAGAAATTTTTAATGAAGTTAGTCTAGAATCTAGACTCTAGAAATGAAAAGAAAATTTATATTGAAAGAGACAATGAATTTTAAATACTTACATATATGGAAACTTTGAGTTGCCAATGCTTATTTAGAACAGATATGGCAATTCAATTTATAAATTATTGATGTGGAAAAAAAATTTAATTTTTCAATGTATCCATAAAGATATGTAAAGCTTTTCATTGTCAAAAAATCCGTATAGAAAACAGCTGATCTTGAAGAAACGACATTTTTCTTATAAGTCAGTCTATTCGAATAAGACTTATGAAGAACAATGAAAAATCAGTCCAAAGTCTTGTATCTCCATCATACATACTTTATTCTATTTGTTCATAAAAGATTACTATTATATTTATTAATAACAGTGTAACTAAATATGAGTAAGCTTCTCAAATATCATAAAAAACAAATATGTATTCCAAGGAGTATTCTTTTTTTTTTGGGAATATGTATCTCATAAAGTTAACTGTTTACCAAATCCTAGCAATACCCAAAGACAATCATCCTCTCAGGATTACACTTGGTATCAAAGTTACTAAGTGTTTTTCTAAGGAATACGCCTAATGTTAAGCCAAGTGTACGCATATGTATGTGAAAGTCAAGTATAGCCTTCAAGCTATATATCTGATGTTAGTCACGTTTTGGAGTCACCCATCAATATCAATTGTTACACATATTTGCATGGCTCAAACAACGCAGCGAGTTGATAACAAAGCGTCACCCGAAGTTTGCATCGAATATGGAAAATTTTTGTGAATTGGAGAAGAGTGCGCGATTTTGGGATGTCGCTTGTCAGTTTTTCAACGTGAGCTCGATTATGTGCAATGATGATGAAGATGTTAGCATTTCCGATTAAACGCACTCGCTCCCTCTTGAGGCAGCAACAACACAAACAACACGGCAAACAATCACAGATGGGGGCGAGCTGTAGCCCTCGAATCTCAAGGGTGTGTTCAATTGTGTCAATTTAACGCCTTTTATAGCACCCCGCCAACACAGCAACGAGTCGATGAGTCGACGAGTGTACCGCCACCCACTTCAGAGAACAGGCGGCAGGATAACAGGACAACACTCCTGTGCTGCATGTTGGGCATATTAATTATTGCACATTCGATGATGGTGATGATGATGATGATGGTGGCCAGAGTCAGTCAGCAGCCAGAGTTTAGCCTCGCTCGATTTGCTCGACGGCACAAAGTGTTAATTACACCCCAACGCGACTCTTCCTTCCCCTCACTCCCAGGATGTATTTACAAAATGTATGCTCGCTTTACGCTCAACAAACGTGATTATTAGTAGTAGTTGTCTCTGTCTAAATATTGAAAATTGATAATACAAGTGTGCATGGCATTTATCTAGCATATCTCCTGGACTGCTTCTGCTTCTGCTTCTCGTTTGTCGCATCATCGCCATCGGCAAACTGACAGGCAGGATAATGCTCAGGCTTTCCTAACATAGTTTGTCACACACAGTTGCGATGTGTGATGCGGCTGAATAAGCAACAAATTGCAATTTAATTGCACACTATCAATGTGGGCAGACTTTGTTACGTTACACAGAGAGTGCGAGTATTCATCGGCTTGCGTGTTACATTCTCATATTCAAATTTACCAAGATGCTGCAGTATCAATATCAATTGCCATAGACTAATTGCTAACTGAACTTATTTGGTGTTTATCATAAATTAGTTCTTCATAATATATCGCATTTTACTGTTAAATAAAAATTTCCTTCATATAAAAGATAGAGTTACGAAATGATTTAAGAATTTTTTCAGATTGTTGACTTAAATTAGTTTTTTATAAATTAAATTTTATTATTTTATTTATATATTTTACTTTATTATATATTTATTATATATTTTACTATTAGAAAATCTTCTAAGCTTTGCAAGATTTTGCAATTTATATTATTTTTAAAATTTATTTGGTAGATGAATTTTAGTTGCAAGATCCGACAAGAATGTTTTTGATTTGTTAATCATTTAATTTTGTTCATGAGGCTTAAGTATTTTATTATTTGAAAATGAAATATTCTTAAGTTTTGCAATCTTACTAATTTAGTTTACAGATTATAGTAAAAAATACTTTTGGTTTTATTCGAAATTTTAATTCTATTTTTCTAAGAATATCTAAAAGCTGAAACTACATTTGAAAAATGAACTTATATTTTTCTAAGAGAATATTTTAGGCAATAAATATTATATAAATAATTGTATTCATACGACTAAAGAAAATACCTATACTTTTCCTGTATTATATTTAAATGAATGTATGCAGTTATAAGTGTAAATTGTTAAATGCTCGTAGATATTCTTAAACTTGAGTTTAAACTCGAAACAAGTGTCACTAAAATTCGAGTTGAGTTTGGTGGACACCTTAAAGGCATTGTGAGGATTGCTCCCAGTGCGGCTCAGGAGCTGTCACCGGGGCTCTAGCTTGGGCAAATATCCTTGATATCATTTAGTCAACTGGAAAAAATTCAATCAGCATACTTGGCAAATATTCAACAGAGCTGGCAGCAGCAGCAGCAGCAGAGGCAGCGATAGAAGCAGAGCAACGGCAGCGATTGTTTGAGTGAACAGCGGGGAGTTGGGCGGTGGGATACATTTAGAAGATGGGTGGGAGAAGAGCAAAAGAAGAGGTGGGAAGGAGAGGGCAAGGCGGGTGGAACGTTGCATAAATCAACAGCAAATAAAATGCTGATACGCTGAAAGTTCGCCGAGTCTTCGATGCTGAAACAAAACATGCGAAGCGGAATCGGAATCGGGCAAAAATTCGCATTCACGATAATTGAATTTCTGTGCAGGAGCAGAAAAAGGAATAGAACTAGGAACAGGGCGCAAAAAATAAAAAGTAAAGTTGAGAGAAGGGAGGGAGGGAGGAAAAGCGACTCAGTGGAGCCAGCAGCAGCGTGTCCAGCGATGCATGCGTCGCACGTAGCCGGAGGAGCAAGTGGAGACGAGCGAGGATTACACAGAGTGAAAGCCAGAGCGAGGGAGGGAGGAACTGAAGGACAGGACAGAGCACAGTGCGCCCATATTATGTGCACAATAAATAGACGTGATCAGCATGCCCAAGGAGAAGCAGTCAGCAGCCAGTCAGGCAGTCAGGCTGTTGGGTATGCTTGCCAGCAGCTCTATAGCTAAGTCGTTCTTGGTCTCGTTCTCGTTCTCGTGCTCGTTCTGTGTCGTGCTCTGCCTCGTCCTTGCGCTTGACTGAGCGGCAACATCGCTGGCTGCATGCTGAGCAAAGGAGCCGCAGCACGAGTGAAGGAAGCACTTGAGAGGATGTTGCCAGCGTTGCCGCTGCGTCTTCCCGTGCTGTTTCCGGCTTTTGTTGCTGCCCAAAAGTGCTCGACAAAATCTTTTGTGTGAATCCCTCCCAACACATTGTGCGTCTGTCTTTTTTTTGGGGGGTAGCTAAGTATCCCGCCGCATCCCCAAACTCCTCCACACACACACAGCGGAGGAGGCAAACTTCGGAAAAACAAGGCGAAGGCGAAGGCGTCGAACTTTTTATGTTAACTTACTTTGTAGTTTCTTCTTATTTGCAACTTTGATTTTTGTTTATTTTTGCTTGAGGCAACATCTTCAACCCCCCAAAAAAACACATGACACGCAAGGGGCGACAGGGTAGAAGCAGAGCAGGCCGCACGCATGCAACCCCCAGCGGAGCGAAAGAGATGGAGCGACATCGAAAAAGTAAAATAAAATAAAAATGGCGACGGGGCGCCAAGTTTGCACAAAGTAAAAGGAAAAATTTCTGAGCTGTTTAGCATGGGAAATTTTCATGCTCAGCTCTGTTTCTCTATCTCTTTTTCTCTGCGAGCTTTTCCTTGGGGTTCTGCGCTTTAAAATGCGCCATTTTGTTGTTTACCCAGTCACCCCCTCTCCCCCGCTGCCGCCACCGCCTTCTGCAAGCTGACCCAGCTGGCAGCTGTAGCTGCCACGCCCACGTGCGCCCCCAATCTGACCAAGCGGAAGTTTTATGAATTTTGTACAAAGCAGCAAAGTTTTTCTGTGTCCTTTGGGGTTTATGCTTGTCGCTCGTCCTTTTTTTTTATCCATCCGCTTTTCCATTTTTTTCTACACATTTTTCAGTGGCTCTTTGAATGTATCTCAAGCGCTGTGTGTTTGTGTGTGTGTCGTTGTATCTTTTGTGAAATCACTGCAGTGTGAATAATGTCGACGAAAAAAGAAAAGCAAATTGAAAATAGGAAATTCATAAAAAATCAGTAGCAAACTTTTGCGCAAGTGTTGAGCAATTCTTTCACCATAGATTGCCCCGGTCAAGGAGCTGGCAACTTAATTTTGTATAACTTAAATATAAAGAATGGTATTTGATAATTCCCATGCGGGTTATTATGCTTAGATTACAAAATGTCGACTTTCGACTTTGTTTTTTATTAGGGAAAATGTGTCAACCCTTTACCAAAAAGTGACAAACACCTAATGAAGTTATTAGAGCTGTCAATGAACTTCAACAAATTGACATTTAATGAAGTGCACGACCCGCACAATGATCTTTTAATTGCCACAGCAAACCCCTTTAAAAAAAAAATACAGAAGAAACACCTAAAAAATTAACTTTAATCACTTTCGGGCTGATTGTCAGACCACAACGCTGGCATGCGTATGCATATGGCCGTATATAACATAATATAATAATAATTATGATGTTGCCGCCAATTGACGACAGCCGCGAAGCGACGCAGAGCGTGAAGCGTTGCGTTGTGCAACGTTGGGTTTTTCAACCCTTTGAACAGCTCATCAACTTTGGGTGTCGCAAATAAGGCAAAGAGTTTCTTATTTTAAATTATATAGTATACCTTTAAGTAGTGTATTATGAAAGTATAACACTATGTATATAATACCAAACTATCATATTTAATGTTGAATGGTTTTAAGGGTTTGGTGTAAGTCTTTGCTCATTAAACTTTTCTAATTTCTGAAAGAAACAAACGTGCAAACAATCTATCTAAATCTATAGTTTCGCACTGTATTTTCGTATTTAGAGAATGTCTTCTAACTTCTTCCATTTCTTAGGCTTTTACTTTAGTAATAGAGAAATGAATTCACTTAAGGAAACTAATATCACTATTCAATTTTATTTGTAGTGACATTAGATAATGAAGTAGAATTTATTCTACTATATTTAATAAATTTTTTAAATAATCCGAACTTATGTAAATATGAAAATATGTAAAATATTTGTTACATATGGTTTATAATTTATTATTTGGTTGCATTTAAATATGTTTGTTTTGTTTCATGAAGTATGATGAAATAACATTAAGCTTAAAGATAAGTACAAGAACAAAAACGAAATGTTGTTTAGAATTTAAACATAATATATGTACGTATACTATACTACCATATAAAGTATAGTATATTACTACATAGTATAAAGGTACAAATTCTTTTTGTATGGTTGCATTTATTAATATTCGTTTCTTTTATTTTATGAAATATGATTTAATAACAACAAGCTTTAGGATAATTATAACTATTTTAAAATGTTTTCAAAATGAATATTGTCTGAAGTTTCTAAAGAACATTTTCATTTTTACTATTGTATTTTTCTTGAGATAAAATAGTATTTACACTATAGTATGGCATATTTTAGTACAATATATAGAAACTATAGTATATAGTAAACTACTTACTATATTATATGTATATTACTTACTATACTAAATGTTTTCCATTTTATACTGTAGAACAGTAAGTAGTATATATTTAATTACTACATACTAAAATAGACCATACTATAATTTGTATTGCTATGACTGTTTTATATAGCTCAAGTCTTAGTTATTAGGAAAAATTTATATACTATAGTATAATATAGTAAGTATATTACTAAACAACAGTAAGTATTAAAGTTTACGGTGAAGCACCTGAGACATTTAAATTTCACCTCGTGGAATTGTTGGCTAAAGGAAATCATAAAAAATAGACATGTTTATTACGTTTCGGCGGTTAGATTTGCATCTCATTTTTACACTCATTAGCTGGCTGACTTGGCGGCAACTACACACACACACACACACACACACCAGCACATATGTATACTATGTTGCATTTGTAGTTGTTGCAGTAAAAGTTGTGTTGCTGCCTGGAAGGCTGAATTGAGTTGGCTTTCTCAGGCGAATTAACATAAATTATGCACGCCCACTTTGCAAATGCAGCTCGTGCGTGGCAAAGACTGCCGTGGCGTCTCGCTGTTGCCACACTGTTGCACGTGCTGCGCTGTTGCTGCTGCTGCTGCTGTTGTTGCCACCCCAACAGGTGCGTGGACGCACAATTAAGTTGCAAGAGTAAAAGTAGCAGCAACTGCCTGGCGGCGTTATTGAGTTTTCATATTTTATGTGCGCCAAAGGACGCTTCAACCTATGCAAAGCGAGCCAAAAAAGGCGCAACGAACTTAATAAACGAATTAGAATTAGCCAGCTTGAGGCAGCGCAGCATGAGGCAGGGGAAGAAGTGGCACAATGGCGCCACCCTGTGGTGGCAACAACTCCCACTAGCAACCGGCGACTGGCTCACATAATCGAATTTATTTATTCTGGGCTCTGGTTTTGCTTTTGTCAAAGTTTTTCAGAGTTTCAAGTGCCTCGACCCAGTTGCCATCAAAGTCCCTCCACTAACCACATTGCCACACGCTCGTCCACACACACACATACACACACACACACACGCTTACTCCTAAGCTCTGATGCTCTGTGAAATTAGCAGCATAAGATTGGATTATCTTTATGTGACTACCACTCCAGCAGCGACCCTTTGCCTTTGCCTTTGCCACTCTTTTATTTACATTTTCTATTTTTTCTTTTTTTGTTGTTGTTGTGTTCGTTGTTGTCAGCCCTATGATTATGTATGTTGAAGCACGTGCCACGATTAGGCGAACAAAGCTGCGTCCAAGCGTGAGAGGAGTCGCTGTCAATGCGGATCGAAGCACTTTTTGTTGATATTGTTGCTAATTTACTTAAGTCGAGTGTTCACACACAATAAGGGTGAGTTTTTGACTGAATTGATGTTCGACAACTCTTAAAACTTATCTTTTTTAGTTCTCTGATTTATAATGCAACAATAATTTGTAGCTATCCCAGCTGTTGGATACCTTACGCACTTGCAGCTGCATCTCCAGCGAACTCTAATTGGAACCCCATTGCTTGGCCTAAGTACTGAGCTGTAGTAATGTTCATTCCGGCTGTAAGTCAATTAATCGGTCAAAGTGCGTGGCAATAACTCACGAGTCGAGAAACCGCGACAACCGCCAAAACGCGGCGTCAAAGTCAACGGGTAGTCGCAAGACGAAAGCCAAACCATCAGCGTAGCATGCAACAAAAGCCAAAAAGTAACCGACATTATCCAAACATCGAGACGTCTCAACTAGCCGCAATAAATTGCTGGGCTGGGCTCTCTCACTCCTCTCCTCTAGCGTCCGCGGCCAAAACTCTTCTCTTCCAACCGCACTCCATCTCCATCTCTATCTTCATCTTCGTCTCAGTATCTCGCTCTCTCTCTCTGTCTCTCTCTCGCTGTTTATTTGTTTGTTGGCTTTGACTCGCGCCTTTTTGTTTGTTTTTGATGTTGATGAATGTTGCCACAGTTGTTGGTGTTATTATTATTGCTGTTGCTGTTGTTGTTGTTGCTGCTTTTGCTGTTCGAGTTGTTTAGTTAAATTTTTGGACTGTTGTTTTTAATGTTTTCATTTTGTGGCTGGACTTTTCCCTTACAACCGCTCTCTGTGTGCTGTGCGCCCTTTGCGTGCCTCTTGATGCATGCCCCGTCACATTTCACGGCCCGCAACGAGATCCACTTAACCTCGTGATTGATATGTTGCAATAATTCTTATCAAACACAATGGCCCCACCATGAAATATTGACCACAACAGCGCCTTTTCCCACAAATGGCATATACTTACATACTTATTACCCAAATCCCATCTCATACACTTGCCTCAGGGCTAGCTGACTTTCTGCGTTGCTTTCTGTATATTCTTTTATTATCTGGGAAACATTTTTAAATTAAAACAATAATTTATTCCATTTTCTAAATAATATGTTTAGAAACTAGCTTTCATATGAATTTTATAATGTTGTAAATAAACAATCTGAAATATATAAATAACATGTTTGAAGTAAAAAAGAGAAACGTATTCAAATTCAAATTTTATTTATACCTTATTACTTTATTTTAAAAATTAATGTGATAAGTATCGCATTTCAAATCTAAAAGATATAGGAAATAATGTCAGTCCCCAATTATCTCATTAATATTCTATAATTTGCAATTTATTATATATTTTAACTTTGAATTTCGTGAAATTTTAAATAGTTTAAAAATATAATATTATTAAGGTAAATATTTTAGTCAAAAACTTTTCCGCATTTTTAAATTGAAATTAAAAATATATAATTGATTAAACATTCTTCCCAAACCAATCTTATACTCATTTCTCAATTTATAGAGTATTCCAACTTCCGTTTCATCCAACAAACTCATTTCTATCTATTTTTTAATGATGCCCCAAAAAAGTGCCTAAGCTTTGCACATTACTTTACATTTAAAGCTGTGTTTGTCGTTGTTGTTGGTGGCAATGCAAAGATCATTGGATCTGTGTGTATAATTCTCACTTTGTAAACAATATTAAGAAATATTAATTTTCATTTATCATTTTGATTGAGCGATCAAATGAAAAAAAAGAGAGCCCCCAGACTCAAGTCGAGTCGCGTCGCGTCGAGTGGAGTGGAATGGAGTTGGAGTCAAGACGAGACTTTTGCCCAGGTTTGTTTTCTCGTGTGATTTCTTTATTATGATAGCGAGATTCGGTTTTAATGATCTTTCTCGTGTCCCGTTGATTTATGATGGGTTAACCTTACCTTAGCATGCTATGCTCATGTCCGAAAGTCGAGAGACCCGCGGCTGCTCCTCGGCTGCTCTTCGGCCCGCAAGGTGTCGAAACTGTAACTGGAACTGTGGGAAATGGAACAATGTCTGGGGGTAGGCTATATATAGAGTGTATTGCTCTCCCTCTCTAAATCTATCGTTCGCTTTTTGCTCGATTTTCAAAGTGCACTCTCGACTTTTGCCCTGTGCGCTTTGTGCTTGTTCTTTTGTTGGGCTTTAACTTAATTATGCCCGCAAATAGGCGTAAAAGTTGCGCAATTCTCTCGAGGAGGAGCAGAAGGAGGAGGAGGAAGAGGAGGAGGACGAGGCGAAGTGTGAAGGGATGCCGGGAGCAGCTTCTCAGTTTGGTTTTGTGGGTTTCGTTTCCTGTCTGCCGTTGAGTTGAGCATTTTGTAAGCCGCTTAGATCCCTAAGGGTTTGAGGTTTTCTTTCTATTTTTTTTTTGTGTTGCCAGTTGAAGTTTTAGGGTTTGAATTGAATTCGGTTTTGCAGGAGAGGGGATGAGAAATGCCGTCACCACCTTCAACCAGTTTGACTAACAAATGCTGCAAGCGTGCAAATTAAAATTCGGTTTTTGTGGTTGCCACTTGCATAACACCCAAACACACACACATTTATACACACTCTGTACTTTATACCACCCAGCTGGTAAACAACCCACACTTTTACACACATGTGCTATATAATTTATTTTGACATGTTTGCCAACATTTCAATTGATTTTATTGTCGTTGTTGCTGTTGCTGTGGCTGTGGCTGCTGCACAAAAAATAATTGTGAATTGAAATGTATCACAATTATATTTTTGTCGTTGTCAATTGAAACATGAGAACTTGCCTCATAAATAATAACAACTTGTAACTCCCAGTCCAATTGACTGCACTCGCTCTCTCTCTCCTCTCTCCCCCTCATGCTTGCCACAATGCAGACTATTCCTCGTCCTGTTTCCTGGTGCCTCGTTGTCGCCTACCATGGCAACACCCTCACACCCTCACACACACACACATACAGTTCAAATAGTTTTGCGGATTCGTAAATTAACAAATCGAATTTAACGCGTGGCTGGCCGCAGTTTCAAACTCAATCCGTTTGACCAACCCCTTTTTTTGAGTTTTATTTTTTTTGCTGGAACGGATTTAGTTTTATTTTCCACTTTACGCCCATTTGCACTTTCGGTTTTTCATAAATTTATCAATTTTTGCATATTTGTTTGCCCGATGATTATCATTGCGGCAAATTGCGCCAATTGTTGTTACTGATTAGGCGATAAAAAATTGCCAGCTTTATGATTATTATTTATTTATTTATTATTGTGCAACAGGATCAATGGCCTTTGATTGCGGTGACTCTTTGCAGGTGTCCCGCAGACGTCGCGACACTTTGGATGGGGGAAAAAGGGAAAGGGGAAAAGGGAGAAGCGGTTGTGGTTGCGTAATTATTTAAGTGCCACTGCCACGCCCCACAAATTTTGTAGCTAAGGGTGGCGCAACTTTTTGCGATGCAAAACTTTTTCTCGAGTTGTCAGTTTTGATTTTTTTCTTTCCGTTTGTCATTCATATTTGCCAAACAGGAAAAATGAAATCAAAAAAATACAGAAATAAAAACGAGCAAAATGAAAAAGAAAACTTTGTGCATATTTTAAAGCAAACAATTTGCATGTAAATATGTGCAAAATGTTGCAGCTATCTCCGTCTTTCCCCTTGCTGCCTGTTCCCCATCTCTTTTCTTCACACTTCATATTGCGCTTTCTCTGTATGTGTGTGTGTTTACGTAAGCATATGTGTGTGAGAGTCTATTTGATGTATGTAGGAGTATATGTGTGTGTGTGTGCTTGTGATGCTTTCGCCTCTCAAAATATTCGACAATATTTTCCAACAAACAAGTAAAAAACAAAGCAAACATTCAATAGTCGAATAAACACGAGTCATGAAATACACTTTTGAATTGTATTAGAAATTATTTCATGTTACATTTTGAATATGCTTACCTAACTAACCTAAATTATAGATCAAAACTAATAACATAAAAACTATAACGAAAAATAAAATGTAAAGTTTGCAAAAATTGGACATAGAAATCAAATAGTTATTATAAAATTATTATCTAAGCTAGCAATTATTTAATATGAAATTTCGGACATCCTTACACCAAACTAAGTATTAGAAGCGATCATCCCAAGCAACATAAAAGGCTGTAACAAAAATAAATTGAAAAGTATTAAAAAGAAGAAAATAGTATTTCTAAGGTATAATTCAAACAATAAAATAAATAAAAGTTGATATTAGAAATGGTATAATTTCAAATTTTAGAAATCCTTACAAAAGACATAATTAAAGTAGAGATCAACAAAAGCAATTTAAAAAATATGTACAATAATATATATTACAAATATGAAAAAACAAGAAATAATATAATCTTAAACAATTACATAAATTGTATATAGTTAGTATAAATTAATGTTGCTTTAACTTTCATTTGTTATATGACTATATTGCATTTGGAAGTATTATATAATATAATTTCTAGATTACAATCCTGTTTTATATATTGGACCTTTGTATAAATATGTTCAACAATAATTCTATAAGAAGGAATATGTTATATAATATGTTGCTTAATATCTCGAAAATCTTTGTCTCAAATTAATCCTTCCAGGTTTTATTTATTTTTATAAATGTTCGATATTTCTATTTAGCTTTATTTGCTCTTCACCTTTTATTGTACTTAATTTTACTAAGCAAAACAATACTTTCACATTCAAATTTTTATTTAAAATCCAAAACTTCAATCATAAAACTTTTCCCATTTATATTCCAAAACAGTTCTCTCTTAACCGAATATTTTCTGGTCTCCAGTTTGATGGGCAATCGTTACTGCCCCATTTTGGCCATCGTCTATAACAAAGAGCAAATATGCATTTTGTGAATTTTCCATTTTCCATTTCCATTTCGTATTTTGCGCATTTTTATGTTGTTTATTTTTGGAAGCTTTTAAAAAACATCAGCACTTTCCCATTTACATATTCGCTTTGTAGAGAGGCTGCCAACTGCCTCCTATCTCCGATTCTGCTCCTGTTGCTCCTGCTCTTGCTGCTGGCTGTGTATCCTTTGGAACGTTTGCTATGCTCTGCTGTCTGCTGTGAAATTTGCATAAAATGCAAATGATGCCGACACAGCAGCAGGAAACGAGTGAGAGGGGGAAAACTGGGATAAAACTGAGAGAGATGGCAGAGTCGTTGCTGTCGTTGCCGTTGTGGCTTTTTTGGTCCTTTGCGATATCATATTTATTAAAAGGATTATTGGTGCTTCACTGGCATATCCTGTTAGTGTTGCCGAACCCATCCCCCTCCTCCCCTGGTTTCTGTTGCCACCCACTTCCACTCCTTTTCGATCGGCAATGCAAATGAGCGACGGCTGCCTTTTGTTTCAGCAACCAAAAACAAAAAAATATGTTGAGCAACTTTTTTTTTATATTTTCTTCAGTCGGCGCCATATTTGATTTAAAAGTTGGCGTCAAATTGTTCAAAGCGTCGTAAAATGCATGAAAATTACAAATACAATTAAACGGATTGGACTATTTCACGGAAATCTCTGCCCAGTTTTCACACCTCGCAGTTAGCGCCTGGCCTGAAGTTAAACCTGCAGATCGAAGTGAGAGTGGCGAAGAAGGCGAAGACGATGGCGATGACGATGACGATGACGAAGGCGGCGCTTTAGACCTTTTCTGGCTGGAGTTGGCGCTTTGTTACTATAGCCTCTCTATTTGATTTGGCTATTCTCACCTTTGAACTCAGTTTACTTCTAATGAAGTCTGAATATTGCCTTTATGATGTTATCATGTTTGCCTTTCGTGGGTATTTATGGAGCGAATGTTAACACAATATAGTTGGAAAATTGGGGGGAATGATCAAGTGTAGCGCCTTTTGATTACTACGCTGAGAAAGGACTTGAATACGGTTGCTTTGAAAGTGCGAATAATTCTAAGAAATTCAATTTAGATTGTGAGAATTCCCACTGGTTTTAAATTCCTTACAGCTCAATTCGATTATCGGGTACATTTGTTCTTTAGAAAGGCGATTATAAAATGCAGCAAAAACATGCTAAAGATGTTTAAACATTGTTGAACATTACCAATACAATATTTGGTTAAGAACTCAAAAATTTAATTTTAATACTTAGCCGAAGAAATGTACATAGAAGTTCATTACAGTAGTGGAAATAGAAATATTTTATTTCTTAACAGAAAATTATTACTTAGTTACAATTATTACGAATTACGATTTATTTTAACTTCAACATGAACACTTGTATATAGAAATAAGAAATAAACAGAACTTCTTTATTATTATTTTTAAAATATACAAAATTTTTATCGAGTGTGTGAGTGGGCTGTATCTTTCTTACTTGTTTTTAACTGTTGATGTTTTTTGCTATTATAAAAAGTTATTTTTGAACAAATTAAAGAAAAGTGCAAATTAAGTTTCATTTTGTTATATAAATAGATAAAATGTTTGCCCCAATTTCAATTATTCATGAATAACATATTATTCATTTAAGGCTTAATAAGTTCGCCAAACTTTAATATAAACAATTCTTTAGAGAAATTGGAAAATTAGTTCGATTATCAAAAGCTTTAAAGTGATGATTTTGTTTGTTTGCGATACTTTGCCAAATTACTTTTAACTTAAAAGTGTTAAGTGATTAAAAAAAACTCAATATATTATATATATTTTTTAAATATTAAAAATAGACCAAGAATTGTTAACTTTAAACATACACACAGATATACAACTTTATTTGCACTTTAGTCATGTATAATACGCCCACCTCTATATGAGCAAATAATTTGTACCCCATTACTTTAACAAGCATCCCCCATTGCCACGTTGAAATTCGAATACAAAATTCAACCCCATGCGGACAAGTGTCTCAATCGATTTTGCCGTCGACGGCGCCATTTTAAAGTTGCCGCAAAACTCTTTACTATGTCAATTCAAGGCTTGCAGCGCAACTTCAAATTGCTCATACGCCGCGTGCAACATTTATGCCGCACAAGGCGGAAGATGGGCAGCGGCAAGGCAACATTCTGCTTCTAGTTCCACTCGAATCCTTGCCACATGGAAAACACCCACATATGCACTAACACCGCCAATTTGTCGCCAGTGCGAATGTGTGTGTGTGCCATCGGCACGTGCAACTGTATGTGTGTGTGTCTCTGTGTCCTCGCACCCCTTGCACTCAAGCGCCACTTGGCTGCCATTTTACGAAAATGTTAAAGTATCAAAATCATTGGAATTGCGTTGAGAATGTTTGACAGTTCATAAATGCTCGGCGCTTGACTTGCATAAATATTTTCTACGGCCTGTCACAGCGCAGGAAGAGGAGGAAGATGAGAAGGGGAACAGGGGTTGGGATTGTGATGTGCATGTGGAGCGCGCGAGCACTTGAAAAGTTGAAGCTGCCGCACAGAGAGCAGAACATCAAAATGCGAAAAGTCAAACAAACGTCCGCAGCGACCGCGACGCTCGACGACGGCATCGCAGCATTTACAGCTATATCGCAGCGCATAGTTCAACACATTCGTGTTGTTGTTGTTGCTGCTGCTGTGTGCTGTGGCTCAGGCTCATGGTTGCCATTTTGTTTTGAAAGCCATAAAAAAGAATGTCGCTTGTTGCTGTTGTTATGCTCGTTTGTTGTTGTTTTTGTATTTGCTTCTTTTATGACCAGCAACGTGCGCCAGTTTGTTGTTGTTGTTGTTGTTGTTTCTGCTCACTTTTTTCGTTTTATGTTTTTCTTCTTTGTTTTGTGTGATTTGCGTCTGCGCGGTGCGCACTGAAAAAGTCACTCGAGCACGAAAAAAAACCGACTCAATTGCCAGCGAAAGAGCGCGCTCAAACTTAACGAAAATCACTCAACGAAGTAGGCGTTGCCCAAAAACAGAGCAGCAGCCACGCGTCACGCTTGCTTGACTCTCACTCACCAGCACAGCGCGAGTGTGTGTGCGCGTGTTTGTGTGTGTGTGTGCGCGTTACAGGGTGTTTCGCTGCATTCAATTTCAGCTGCTGTTTGAAAAAAACAGCTGTTGGTCCGCTTTGAGTTATGAGTTTTTGTTGCGACTTCGGTTTGACTTTATCCTCTAGGCTCTCTCCGTCGCTGACTCTGCGGCTGTGGTTGTTGCTGTAGCTGCGGCTGCTGCTCTGACTCTGGCTCTGGCTGCGACGGCTTGGTTTTGTGGCCTGTGCCGGAATTTTCGTGGAATTTTGGTAGCCAGAAGGGTGGTGCGGTCGCTGCCTGAGAGGGGCGAATTCTCGTTTAAGCGCCGGCAAAACAGATAAAGATACAGTTGTAGTTACACCTCTAATTATTGCCCGACTCTATATCACAATAATATAAGTTATTTAATTTGCAACATATTTTATACTATGTTTTAGGGATCTATTTATAGATTTTTCAATTAAAGATAATATATTACAAATATTTCAGTAAATAATGCTATACATATTGAAAAATAAAATAAAAAGTAAAATTGAATGGATTTTTTTTTATTTATCGATTCGTTCTATTTCAAATTATTATTATTCTTTTTTTGAAAACTTACAAATAGAATACTAAAATAGAGCATAAAACATAAATGCATATTATCCATTTTTGAAATATACTTTTAAGTTTTTTAAGTTATATTTAAAATAACTTTATACAACTTTCAGAAATCAATTAAAATTTTTAAATATCTAAAATATTTACTTTTGTTAATATAAATAAATTAAATGGGAATCATAAGCTTCTGAATACATAGATTATGTATACCATACAAACATTTTTTCAAACCTTCTAACATAAGGAAAAACTACAACGCATATTTTGCTGTTATGTAAACTTCCTTAACAACGCATTAAAGCATTTTTTCTGCTGTTCTCTGAACTTCCTCAGTAACACTCAATCGTAATAAGTTCTTTTTGTCAAGATTTAAGAACTTGACACTTGGGCCCGTTAGCAGTTACCATATCAGAAATAGTTTTTCCTGCTATCTGGAGCACTTCCTGTGTGCTCTGCTGACACTATAGTTATTTTGCGGCCTGCCTCTCTCTTTAGTTGTAACAATATACATGCTCTTCCTTCCCATTGAATACTTGAATAACTTTTTTTTCCACATCTCGACGACTTTTTGCCATTCTATTTTTTCAACGTTGTCTTTGAGAGATTCCATGAACTTGGCAGTTCTTCAGAGTCGATTGGCAGCAGCCTCCGCCTCGCCGCTTAGCCCTTTTTGCGTGTCTCTCTCGCTTTGAGGCTGAAGCCATTCATCTTGAGAGCTTAGGCGAAAAGAAGGCGCCTAACAATTCACTTCCGCGTCTACAGCCATTTCCGTTGCACTAGTCAACAAAATAGCGCAAGAAACAAACATAAATAATAATAATAACAAATAGGAACGACCCAAGTAATGCTGACAACGACAGCAACAAAAAAGAAAGAAAAGGTACAAAAAATGTATGTGTGAAAGGGGGGAAAGGGGGCGGGTTCCACAAAAGGGCCATGCAAAACTTTAGAGCGGGTCGGGTATTTTTTTGTATTCCCAATATTGATGGGACGCGCACACGAAACGCAAACGCAGCTCTAACTGAAGGAAAAAATATGACGCGATTAGAATCTGTAATTAGTTTTCGTGTATCTGCAATTGTTGTTTGTAGGTTGCCTTGTTTGCAGTTGTTGTTTGCCGTTGCTGTTGTTGTGGTGAGAATTGCACTTGTTTGGCGGCAAAACTTAAAAAGGCGTTAAAATGTGCGCCGGCTCTCAACACGCGATGTGTGCGGAAGCCGCAAAAAAACAACTGCAGATGGGCGGAGGATGATGAATGGCTGAGTAGCTGCAACAGCAACAGCAAAAGCAGCAGCAGCAACAACACCTCATAAAAGCCAAAAGGCAAACGGCTGCAGTAAGGTGGCAAAAGTTAACGTTCGCATTGACTCTGTTTCATTGCTGTTTTTGTTTTTTTTGGGAAAAGTCAACACAGAGAGAGAGAGAGAGAGGAAGGCAGATGAGGTAGATGAGGTCGCTTTGGGAGTTGGTCAAAATCATTCCCAGCTGCAAACTGTGGGCATCCGTTTCTCTGGTTTGGCATCGCTTAAATTATATCGATTTCGTATCATAATCAAATGTTTGCTGCTTGTCGTTGGCGGTGCCCGGCAATAACAACTACAAAAACACACATCAATACACACACACATGCACACACGCACACAACTGGAGCGTCAGCTACGATAACAACAATAATCAACGCACGACAACAGCAAAAACAACAACAACAACAACAACAATGGCAAACGGCAATGACAACGGCAGCAACAGCAGCAACAACAACAACAATGGCAAACAGTAGTGGCAACAAACAGGCTCATTTGCATATTTACCAAACACACAGATGCGACACACACACACACACGCGCATACACAAATACGTATATTGATAGAGAGGGAGCGAGAGAGGGACAGACAGAGAGACACACGCATGCCAAAATATACGATATCGTATGCTCATAATAAGTATCTGATAAGTAATGATATACAAACACACAGCGATACACACACACACAGAGCCCATGCAGAGTTAAACACTGACACAAAATGGCTGCACACCACAGCGCCAACACACACACACATACATACACAGAGCTATTATGCAAAGTGCAATGGCTGCAGTTGCTGTTGCTGCTGCTGCACTTTGCATTGACGCTGACAACTGCTCTCGTTTGGCTTTGCGGCGCATTTTTGGTGTAACACAAAGTGAAACAAACACACACACACACACATACAAAGCAATTGGAGCACACACACTCACACACAGAGAGCGAATCACATCACACAAAATGGACAGAAACAAAAGCCAACGAGAAGAGCAAAAGCAAAAGCGACAACAACAACAACAACAACAACGAAAGCAATGACAACAATCAGCCACAAGAGCAACCCCCGCTTTTGTAGGCGTCTATCAAAGGCTAGACCAAAAAGCTTAAACAATTTAAATAAGACAATTTGCATATGTGTTGCGTTTAATATTTAAAATGTGACCGAAGATTTATGATTTATCAGCAAACCGCTGCTAAAGATGTTAAATTATTTATGCGAATTGACTGCAAATTAGTACAAAATTGAGTTTTAATTATTCTCTCTTTTTTTTTGGCTTGGATAATATTCAAAAATATATATTTAGCAGCTAAGCAAATAGTATTATAATATTTTTGTTTATTAGATTTTAAATAATATTTATGTTTACGCTTCATGTTGTCGCTCCATAATTAGAGCCTGCGCAAATTTTGAAGTTTTTGCTTAAATTAACGCTTTTAATTTACATATGTTAGACAATTACTTAAAAATTGGTTATATAATAAATAATTTTCTGTGTTTATTTTTTATTTATGACTGAAGTAAACAATTACTGAAAAGGAATTGACGAAAAAGATCAACTTTTTGCTTTGGAGAGACTACAAAATAGGTTTAGTTAATATTTTTATGTATATTTTTTAATTTTAATTAATATTCATAATTTTGTTTTAATTTTTTTATTATAAATATAATTTACTACTTTGTTCTACAATTTGTATTTTTTTATTCTCTCGCTTATATTTCAAACTTCTTACTTTTTACTCTTAAATAGTTTTTCTAAATCTCTTCTAAATTCTCTCCTTAATTATAAAGTTCCTTCAACTTTTGCCGTCGGTAAACTTAAATACTTTGACTCATTTGTGGAACGTGCTGTGGGCATTACAAATCTCGAACAGAAACTAGGCAACCACTTAAATCCGTTTGACACTTTTGTCGATTTTTATGGCTTGTTTTTTCAAATGCTCTCAAACAAAATTATTTCATGCATAAATTGTAGCGGTTTTGGGTCTATACGATATATGATTTCGAGTCCCTCGAGAGCGCCGCCATTATTTTCCAGCACATTAAAGACGCATAAAATGTTTGTGGTGAGCTCCAAAATTTAATGTCTAAGCAACCAAACAAAATATTTGTGAAATACACTCGAAGCTTAGCTAGTTATTGGCTCTCAAAACTTGGCGCGGCGGCGTATTGAGAATCAATTAAAAAACTATTTCAAACTGCCAGTTAAATCAATTAAAAAATGAAATTCCAAAGAATAAAGTCATTTTATGCGATTCAGGTGTATAAACTCTTATCGCTCTACTCAAATTATAGATTTTATGTGCAGACCACAGACTTTATCTATTGGTTTTAAGAGTAGTTTTTTCTTGTTTCTTGTTTTTTGTGACTCTGTTTGGGTCTTGTTTTGATATGAAATAGTTTATTCCCTCCCCTCTACACAAAAAAATAAAATAAAGAAAAAAAAGCGCTTTATGTCTAGACACTTGACCGTATTGATTTTAAAGTCAGTCATAAAACTGGAGCACAGACAAATTGATGAGCCAAAGCGTCATTTTGAAAAGGCGTGAAATCCACATATTGTTTATGGCAGCAACAGCAACAAAATTTGCTGTTGATTTTTCGGTATGCCAAAATTTTAAGTTTTCACTGCGATAGAAAGTAATTGCAAAGACGTTGGCCTTGAAATACCCGACATTAAATATAAAGGATTATTTAATATATATAAAATATAGTAGGATATATTTATTAAATCTTGTATAAGAAGAATTATCAGTTATGATTTATAGACATACAATATTATAGGAAATTCTTGATAGGTACGATGTTCTCATATAACAATAGCTCTTTAAAGTATTGATTAGAAGGTGTAGAATTTCGAAAGTGATATTAAATGGTATAGCTTTTAATACACTTGCTTTAGATTGCTATAAAATACTTCAAATAATTTAAAGCTCTAAATCACACCGAGTTTTAATATAGTAAATATTATGAATACTTTAATTAAATTAAAGCTCTAAATCAGACCTAGCAAATGTTATGAATTGTTATCAAATTATCGTTACCTTATCAAAGATAAATTAATTAATCTATGCTTAATAGAAATAAAATATTTTAGGAAATATATTATAGGTAGGATATTCTCATATACATAGCAATCGTTCTTTGAAGTAGTGATTGTAATCTGAAGAATTTCGAAAATAACATTTAATAGTAGTATATTTTAATACATTTTTACTAGCAAGCAAAATATTTTAATTAATTAAATACTTTAATAAGAAGGCTGAGTTCTAATAAGTATTTTTCATAATATTTTCTGTAACAACTTATCAAAATCGATATTTAATAGTATACGAGTAGCATTGTAATATATTTTCTTAAATTTGATAGAAATACTTTAATAAATTGAAAGCTCTATAGAAGCTTGGGGCTTAAAAAACATTCCGAATTCCAACCTTATTTTCTGTAGCTACTTGCCAAAAGTGATATTTAAGATTATAGCATTTTTATTCTTTTGCTTCTCACAAAATACTTTAAATTATTTAAAGCCGTAAAAAATACAGAATTTTGAAAAATATTCTGACTTTCCACCATACTTGTGACAACTATTTTTCCACGAAATTAAAGTTACCCCGCTATAAATAGTGGTAAGGGTATAGCCAAGAAATAGTGCTGAGCTGACGATGTTTTTGCTTTTGGATGTTGGCGATTTCAAGTGCCCTCTGGCGATATTGTGTGTGAGCGTGTGCAATTGTTGACTTTGCTGCGAAACGAAGGGCAGAGAAGGGTGTGTGATCAATGGGAAACGTGAGACGTGAAACATTTGAAGGTGGCAGAGGCATATTGTCGCATTGTCACATAATTGCACAATGAATGAGCGTTACTCGATACAACGAAAATCCACAATCGAAAATCGAGAGTCAAAGTAAACGTAGTCATAGTGGTTCATCCAGTTTCGAGTTCAGTTCCAGTTGAGTTTATCGCTCGGGGTGCTTCCCACACAGCAGTTGTTGTTGTTGTTGCAGTTGCTCATTGTTAACTTGTTAATTTCATTTGATTGATTTTTAATGCGAGAGTATATTGTGTATTCAGATAGCGCATAGTTATGATTAAATCAAGAGAAATTTGTTAGATAGACTCGCACGCGGCTTATGCACTCAGACAATAGAAGAAGAAGAAACCCGAATGCCAAGTGCACACAGGAGTCAATAGGAAGTCAACGGCACGTGTCCTTAATCCGGTAATTACTAAAACGCAACTCCCCCAACTTTCCACACCAAATGCGTTGACAACACACTGGCGACTGACGACGACGCGACGCTGATGATTTGTGTCATGTTTAGCTGGATTTTGTGGTCTCACACACGCACACACTCACACATGATAGTAGCTGTAAGTCTAGTTATATATTTCTAGATCAAAGATACAATGCTTAGATAGGCATCAATAGTTCGTCGTTCCCACAACAAGTTAATTTATGCTATAAAGATGAAGTAACACAGATAAAGCAACCCTTTGGCAGCCTTTTTTTCGGTAGAGACAGAGAGAGAGAGTTTTCACTGGGAAAATGTTGGTGGATCAGGTAACTGATGCCAACCTGTTGACAACCATATTCAATATACATAAATTGTGCCCGGGGGCAAAAACGTGTTGAGAACAAAAGAAAACAGCATTTTTAATCGCATTTATCTGGACAACTGACGCAGCCAAAATGATAAACGCTTGTAAATCGCTGCTAGTCGCTACTAAAAATGTCTCTCTTTCGCTGAGCTCTGGGCCATGCATAATAGAGTTATCAGAGCTCCCTCGCTCCCCCTCCAGCCAAACCGTAAACGATACCGATATACAAACTGTGAGCCAAGTTTTTGATTAATTGCCGCTGTTTAAACTTCGTTCGCGCTCATAATTTCCCTTCATCGTCTTTCACAAATACAATTATCATTTTGTGGCTTTAGCCGTTTTTTTTTGAAAAATTTCTATTGTGTTTTATTGTTTTTAACCGAAAACTTACCATATGCATATTGGACCATACATATTGCATATTATTAATTCAACAGACGCAAGACACAATGCCGACTACCGACATCGGTCAGCGCCGCAGTCAAAGTCGCAGTCGAAGTTAAATCGCTTTTTTATGAAAATCTCTTATGGGCTTTTAAATGTTTAATCGCTTATGAATTTTGATAACGCCGCCTTTTTTGGGTCTACTAAAAATACATTTGCCAGTAGAAGAAAAAAAAAAACAGAAACAGAAACAGAAAGAGCATCAATAGGTCGATAAATTCAAATGGGTTTCGAGAATACATAAATTATATATAATAGAACATTTCTAGATATCACGTATACTCTTAAAATATCTATTTTTAGTATTATTATGTTTAGATTATAGTTATAGAGAATCAATTTAAGTACTAAGTTGACCTTTAAAGATCTAAAGATTTTGCTTATTATCGGAATCGTGAAAGGCTTTTTCAACTAATGGAACATATTTGATAGCCTTCGAATATTTCATTACTACATACATATAAAGCTATAAAAATTTGGTATTTTTTATGGATGTCAGGCTTTTGTTCTAAGGCATTTAATTCGCTTCCATATTCTGTAACACTTGAGTTTCCAAACAAAAGGCGAATTAACTCGCAGAGATTAGGAGCCACATTTGTGGGATTTAAATTGCAAATTTTAATGAACTTATAACTCTATAACGAAACGCGAAACAATAAAGAAAGCTAGTTATAGTATTTGAATATTAAAATGCGATTTGTTATCGGAGAAAAATAATGTGCTGGCATTCTGTAATTAAGTGCGGATATAAATGGACTATAAACATATTAAAGATGTTTGAAATATTAATCTTAGAAATTCGGTATATTACTTGTGGTATATTCTTTGATGTGTGATATCTTTTATATACCATGCCACAAATTTGACGTGTCATATCGAAGTGTTTAATATTATTCTGAAAATAATCGGTATTTTACTTATTTTTTATGGTATATGTGATGTGAGGTATATTTTAAATACCATGCCAACAATTTTGTATGCCATAACAGAGTGTTTAATATTATTCTTAAAATATTCGCCACTTAAATTATTTGTTATAGTATATTCTTTGATGTGTGGTATATTTTAAATACCATGCCAACAATTTTGTACACCATAACCAAGTGTTGTATAACCATTCAACCTAAATAGAAGTGCCACAAATCAGGACATGGTGAAGCATTGCGACAGGCAACAATGTGAAGCCTTTTGAATCATTTGCCAATTTTATGGGCACTCTCAAAGTCAATTATCGTCAGCACCATGTGGACGGGGGTAAAACTGTGTGGATGGCACCTTTCCAACGCCGTTAAAAAAGCTTTAGTTTCAGTGAGGAATCCAATTCCATTACAACTTTAACGCCAACTGCAACTGCAACTTCAACTCGAAGTGGGACTTCGAGTTCGAGTTTGAGTTTAGAGTTTGTTATCAGCGATATGGCATCATTGTAATAGACTCTTCACTGTGCACATTTTACGATGCTTACAAGCACTTCAACAAGTTTTACAGCTTTTCCGCTAAAAGAGGCAGCTCCCCCCCCTCCCAAAAAAAACTTGTCGACACACAGGTAACACAAAAAAAACAAACAGAAAAAAAAATGAAAAGCTGGGAAGCCCAAAACAGAGTTGAAAAGATTTTGTTGTATGATGTACTTGGAGCTGCATCTTGACCATATGCAAGAGCAAAAGAAATCAAACCGAAATGAGCCATTAAATGTTGCTAAACACGCGGGCATTTTCCACCGTTTCCACCATTTCCATCGATTCCATTTGCTTCCACAGTAGTGGTCGCAGCGACGGCATCGCTCCAAAGAGTCATAAATTTCCGACAAAAGAATGTAACCCGATGCCATTTCAGTCGAGTCTAGTGCGCAGGGCCCCATGTTCATCGCATATTTATTCCATAGTCACAGTCATAGTCACTATCTATCTATTTTCTCGGCTGCTTTTCTTTTACCTCATACCTCTTACCTTTCCGTCGGTTTCCCGTTCCCGTTCGATTGCTGCAGCCAGATTTCTTCTGAATAAATTAAAATCCAAACTGAAATCGCTGCTGTCGAATCGCGCTGGGAAAAACGTGGGAAATGTATTCATCATCAAAATGAGCCAGGGCCAGAGCTACAGACTGGAATTGATCTTACGCTCAATACCATGGCGCATAATATTTGGTTGTTATTCTCATTTTATAGCCACTTAAGTGGCCCATAAGCCGAAGTAAATGGTATTCCTATGATTGTATTTTCTCAAAACTGCAAGCGGCAAATTGAAACCAAATTGTAAAAATTATTAAACGGTTTTTGTATTTTGGATTAAACTCTTTGATTTTAAGTCTTATAATTTAATTGTTTTATTAAGTCGTAATCATATATGTAAGGTTCTTTGCTCTTTTCTTCAGTTATTTCAATGTTTATTAGGTTAGGTCATTACTGTTTTTCTAATAAAATTTTCTAATATATTTCTTCATTGCTTTGGATAATATTAATAATTACTATGTTTTATCCGTTTTAAATTCACAAACATTTTGTATACATTTCAAATTTGTTTTAGACAACTGGAAAAGTTGAAAATTAAGTTTTGTATAATAAAATAAATTAAATAAAAGTAAAGTTTTAAAAGCAAGTATATTATTTTATGGTTATCAATTTGATTTTAAAAATTGTGAGACGAAAAAAATATTTAATTTAAAAATGCATTAACAATTGTTAACAAAAATATATACTCGTAGTTTTCTTTTAGATTTTGGTTAACAATTCGTTTAATTAATCGAAGACAGACAGACTCAAATACATTAATGTACTTTAACATTAGTTTTCGGAAATAAAATGAAAATAATATTTTAGAATCTCTGAATATAATCTCCCCTTTTAAAATAGTTTTCAATCGTATTTCTGTTCCAATATATTAATATTTCAATAATTTAAAAGAAAAAGTTCAGTCTTAAATCGCATCTTTTCAGTTAATACGTTAGTTATCACTACATGAAATTATTTCATTATAATCCTTATGAATTGATTTTTGTATAACCGTAAGTTTCACATTGATTCGATAGGCTCTTGGAATCGTCACTCAGTTTTGCGCCATATTCCCTCGGCTTATCTCTCGGTGCGTCATGTAAATTGTCAGAGCTCAACAGGCACTAGCTCATAGTAATCACCTGGCAAAGCCGAACAGTCGAGTCAGTCCACAAGTCTGGCTGCAGCTGTTGCAGCTATCAAAGAGGTTAAATATCCAAATGGCCGATAAGATTTTCCACTTACAACGATGGGAGCTAAAAGCGATCAGTGCATCTGTTGCTCACATTTGACATTTGAAGTGCGCATATCTCTCTCAACTCTATGCCCGCCCCTGGGGCCGCCAAATTGGTATTAAATTACTCACTTTGGTGATAATCGAAATGGACACGACACGATTACAACAACAGCAACGACGACGGAGTCTGCGACACGCAGCACAAAGATCGAAACGGAAACGTGGAACGTTCAACGTTGAACCAGTTCTTCGACTAGTCGACTACTTTGGTCGCAAACCCATAAAGAAAGTAAAAATATTAAGACGCAGACAAGTTGAAAATGCCACCACATCACATTTTGAGCGTTTTCAAAACGATCAATTTTATAGATAAGAAGTTGGACTCCAAGTTGGATGCCAACGCCAACGATCGAGGGACAGAGTCCCTAACACGATGATCATTGCCACAACTCGTTCACAGGTAACAGAGGAAGCCACAAAGGGAAACCAAAAAACAGTGAACGACAACAACTATATTAAGACCGAACCAAACCGAAGCGAAGCGATGCTTAAGCGAGAGGCAATCGCCAATCTCAACATATGTCAAATTGGGCAACTAACTGGCTAATCAGTTGGACAAACAGTTGTCGGCGTGAAACAAGTGTTATTATTTCTCTCTTCGGCCAAAACAATTCAACTGTCAAATGAAAATCGTCAATGCAAACGGGAACGGGGAAAAAAATGTGCGGAAATCCTATTTGCATTTCCAACAACAAACAGAGAAACGCGCGCGTCGGCCCACCGACTATTAAAAACAAATATTTGCGGCCAAAAAAGGATCAGAGACACATACAAAGTGAACATATGGATGCAGGAAGCAGTGAAACAGTGGCAGTGGCTGGATCTAAAATCCGTGCGGAAAGTCAGGAGCAGGGGGCAGGCAGCGCGCACCCCTTTTGTGTGTGAGTGTGTGTCACCTAATCCTTCGACTGTGCCCGCACGCTGGACGCGCTCGCCTTTTGAGCCTTTTGAAGCGTTCCTCCGAACTATCCCTGGCAGCGTTTCCGCCTTGACAATTTGTACAATTGTCGCTCAATTTATTGTGCATGAGGGGTGGAGGGGGGAGGGGAGGCTGACAGTCAAGCTGGCCGCTGGCAGCGCTGCAAACGAACAACTTCCGATTACAACTTCATTTGTAAATGTTTCCTTCGCATAAATACAAAAATCCATTCCGCACAATGCACGTGTGCTTGTGTGTGTGTGTCTCTGTGTTTCTGCTCCCCCACAATACGAATTCGTGTTTGGGTTTTGTATTTTCGGGGGTGCGAATTGCCCGAGACCCACAGCAGTAGATGAAGACCAGCCCACATCTGTCAACTTCAATGAAGTGTCGAATGGAAGTTCATCATTTCGTTCAAATAGTTGCCATCAGGATTTCCTAGCATTTGCCTTTTTTTTGCAGTTGCCAGTCGCTGACGCTGACGCTGTGTTGTATTTGTTTCTGTTTTGTGTTTCAGTTACTGTGTTTTTATTGCCGGCTGCTGTGCGGGGATTTCACACTCCGACTCCGACTCCCACTTCACACACACACAGCAGAGGTTAAACTCCTGCCCATTTCAACGTTAAATGAAGCCTCTGGTGTATTTCGGTAGAGATGCCGTCAAGTTGCGTCGCCCTTGCCACTTGCTCTCGCTTGCTTTGAAGGCTGCTAATCACTTTAACATACATTTGCATTGCATTTACACGCGTTTTGACCCTCATTACGTGGCAGCCAGCGCAATGCGAGCCATTCAACAGCGGGCCGAACAACCCAATATTGCTCAAGGGATTGTCATTTCTTTTCATCTGCAATAACACAAAGAATGAACAAAAAAAAAACAATGGCATATTTGCCCAACACCTTCGTGAGCAATTACAAGAATCCAGCCCATCTTAATTGAGATTGACGCTATAAAAAAACAGCATGAGGCATCATTATACTATCGTTGGGATGCGTAAGGAAATTAGATCAGCTCAAAGAAAATATAATATTTGTTTTAATACGAATCTCGAACGGTTTAAATATTTACTATAATACTTTTTGCTTATATTGATTACTTAACAACATTTACTGTATGGCGTAAATAAAAATTATTAAGCAAAAATTTTGTATTATGAAAAAAATTCATCTTTTTAGGTATTTATGTTTATGTATACTTGATCTGCATGCAATAATAACAAATGTTTTATGAAAAATATAAAAATATGAAAATTCCTAAGTCTGTTAATAATTTGTAACATTTTGTTTATTATTGACTATACTATTATTTAATTGGAAGTTTGAATAATAATAAAGTTGGTTATTACAATATACAATATGTCTTGTTACTGAATAAATAAAATGAATCATTAGAAAATTATGAAGTTTTAAAGTATTTTCTAACATTTCAATTGCATTGAACTAATTTCTAAATTACTATTACTTTATTTTGAAATCTAAATATCCCACCACCTTTGTATTGCTTCTTCACTTAAATAGAAGCAACAACAGTTAAAGTATTTTGCTACAGTTTCACTTTTCATCTTCATCAACTACTTTTACAACTCTGGTGTTAAGTTTGTAAATTTTGACGAATTTCGCACGACGCCCGTTTAAACAATAGAAAATGTTTTGGAATTGTTTTCGAGCAGTTTGTTGAAGCATCTTTGGCAACAGTTTTCTACCCTACCAACATTTTTCCTGCCTACTTGGCAACGTTTTCTTTTCCGTGAGTTTTCATTACAATTTCCTCCGTGCAGAGTAAAAAACTGAGGAATGTTGAGGAATGCGGGCTGCGATTTGTATTTGTATGCTTGTGCAAAGCTGCTGAATTTTATACTCGAATTGTTTTTTGCGCCAAAAACTTTTGTTTACATGGCAAATAGTAGAAGCACTCAGTTGGCATTGCCACATGCCACTGCCACCGCCACATGCCACATGCCACATGCCACTAGCTCCACACCACATATGGACCAACGCCTACACGAACGGGTTAGCTATGGTTGAATGCCACGCCCCCAGCTAGTGCTAGACGCCCATGGGCATGTGCAGTTTGTCGAAAGTTTTGTTGCATCAAAGTTTTTGTTATGCTTCGTTGTCGTTTTTTCGAAGCCCGTCGTCACAGTTGAATTCACAAAATTTGTCACGTTTGTTATTTTTGCGACGAGTTCGAGTTGCACTTGGAGATGGAGTTGAGCTCGAATCTCGAAGCTGAAGCTGAAGCTGAGGTTGAGGTTTAGTTAAGTTGTGTTCGAGTTGTGTTGAGTTGAGTTTGGTTAGGTTTATTTACTCAACTGATTTTGATAACATTCGTGTACATGCAACGATTTTGAAATCGCAATTAATTGAAGCTGTTCTTCTCTCGCTCTTCCTCTCTCTCGCCTGCTTCTCTTTAGTGCCACGCCCACGACTCAAAAGCGTCCGGCATAAATTCAGTCATGAGCATTTTGTCCTTTATAAAGTCTAATCCGCATTTATTTTATGCGCGGCTACAAATCGTCGCTTTAATAGTGTCACCATGAGTTATTGGAGCACCACAACTTCAGCTCCAGCAGCAGATGCCAACTTATGAGGCCGCAACCGCAACTGGAACTGTGACTGAGACTGAGACCGCAGCCCGCCGGTGGCTTTGCCTCACTGAGGGGCATTCACAAAACCGAAAACGAAAAGAAAAAATAGCGTATATATAAATGCATGCATTAGTTAATGTCCAGTCGTTGTCCCTGGCACAGGGGCAACTCCGTTTTGGAGTGCGCCCAGCAGGATGCAGTTTATAAGCGCGCCGAATCGCATCGAGAACTGTCCGCGTCCACAGTGGTCTTCGGTTGTTGGCGGCGTCGCTTAAGCCAATTCAAAGTGGCGACCAAAACGGTGGCCGCGCACACTGATCTGTGTCGGGACAACGCGGACTTTGAGACGGAACTAAACTCGACTCAACTGAAGTCAACTCAACTAAGCTGAACTGAACTCAACTGAACTGGACTGAACGTTGCTCGCGTATTACATTTCGCGCTCGATAAATCTCCGCTGCCTGCTGACCGACACATATTTCATATCAACGCAGATAGTCACGAGCACAGTGGAGCAGATACTATTAACATTCTATATTTTATACGCATTTGATTGGCAAGAAAGGTCTTTAAAGGAATACAACTACCTCATAAACCAAATATTTAGTGATTTATACTTTTTTTGTATTTTAAAGAATTCATATAGAGTAGTGTAATTAAGGTTTTTGAAATAAAATAAACAATCCAAATTGTAAAACGTTTAAGATCGATTTAGAATTTTTACTTCTTTGCTTAATTTTGAGATTTTTCCAAATTTGAAACAATATTTTAATTTATAATTTCTTTTTTTAATTTCTTGAATTTCAAAATTGCGGAATCTAAATTTGTTGTACGATTTTGATCGTAATTTAAAAATAAATCTTCTTGGTTTAATTTTGACATCAAATAATATTAATATACGATTTTATTCTTGATCTTAGCACGTTTCTTCCTTCTGTGTATGTTCAAAAGAGAAATATAATAGAGTACTAAAATTATTTTATCTTGAAGCAACTTTGAGTAATTGAGAAAAATTTAAAAAATGTTTAAAAGTAAAACTTGGAATAAGACACATAAATTTTTAATGCTTCACAACAATAGAGCTTACTATTACAGTATTCATATTTTACGACGAGTTTTACCAATAGCATTAAGAGCAATCGTTATCAAATTTTATTTACATTTTTAGTATATTAACTCAACATCAACCCTTTTTGTAAATTATGTATTGTTTTTAAGAATTTTTTCGATTCGTATACTTAATATTATGGTGAAGAAATTGCAATTTACGTATTGGTATTTCTTTGGTGACAAACGAAAAAATTTTAACTTAAAAACTTAACATAAAATTAGCCTAAAGTAATATTTGTACTTTATGCACTCATATTGAGCAGCTCAGCAATTAAATTGATGCTAGGACATCACAGATTTTAGGACACTGTGCGTAGGAACGTCGCCCGGTTGCGCATCATAAAGCAAATTTCATTTTGAATTATTTTCATATACATTTTGTTATTGCAGTTGTTGTTGCTGTTAAAGTAGTTGCTGCTTTTTGCATGGCAGCCACGAATGTGTGTGTGTGTGTGTGTGTGTGAGTGTTGTTGGGGCGTATTGTGCCGCTGCTGCTCTCTGTGCGGCAAAAGGTGTTAATGATTATCATCATTATCGTCATCATCTGGCCGAGTGTTGTTGCCGTTGTTGCGCGCTGTTGTTGCACGTTGTTGTTGTTGCTGTTGCAATGTGGCAATGGCAGCCCATTGATGGCGTTGAACGCACATGTTCTTAAGTAAAATTTAGGAGCTTTTGGCACTGTTGTTGCCCTGTCGCACGTTGAGACTGTGCACTTTAGGTTGATTTGCTGTGGCGAGCATAATTCATGTGTTGCAGCTTCGGCTGGGGCAGATGAAGAAGACAGCACTGTGAATAGGCAGCGATAACTTAGGGATTTCAATGATCAACGTCAGCGACCGCCAGGCAAAATTGTCATAATTTATGAAATTAAACCATGAAAATATTTACACTGCAACACGCATGCCGCAAAAGTTTTGCCAATCTTCAACTGTGGCATGAGCACGAGCGACAACGATTGCAAGTTCGAACTTCAAGTCCAAGTTCGAAGTGAGGCTCATTAATGCAAAAGTGAAACACAAAACAAAAGTCCATGTTTTTATTGCTGATGTTGTTGCTGCTGCTGCTGCTGTGTGGCATGTTGCCGGCGAGAGAAGCCACCACCCGAAAGTGGCTAATAAAGCAAATCTTGTTGACAACGTTCAAGGCGACACTGCCAACAAAAAGAAGTTCTCTTCTCTTCCTTTTTTTGTTTTTGGTTAGGCTCTACATGGAAATTTCGCCAATTAACACCTTTTAGCATGTTGGGCAAAGACGACAACAACATCAGTCGCAGCAGCAGCAGCAAGGAGGCGACAACAGCAGCCAACAGCCACAGCAACAACAACAGCGAATGCGTTAATTAAAATTATATAAAAAGCGGCAGCTGCTGCTACAAGAATGAGAAATGAGGCAACATATCGACAAGAACATACGCAGTTGCTCATATTGTGGTTGCAGCTTTGTTGTTGCTGCTGCTTCGCTATTAATATAAAACTGCAAAAATACGATTAGCCAGCGAAATGTTTTTAAGCAGCAACCAACAGCAGCAGCCTTGGCAACATGTTGCTCATGCGGCGCATAGTAAATATGGACAACAACAGCGACAGCAACAGCAACGGCAACAGCAACTTGCAACGGCAGCAACATCACATCGGAGCGAGCAACATGAATATCGCACCTTGTAAACTCATTTGCGCGTACGTGTTGAAACAAATGTTTGCGGGGGGTAACAGCAGCCAATGGGCAACCAGCAAAACCGACAACTGGAACCGGCAACTGGCAACCGGCAACAAATGTTGCATTGGCAATTGCCATAAGTCAGCGGCTCAGCTCAGCTCGGTAGCAATAGCAACATGACCACGCCGCAGGAGCATTGAGCATTGAGCAGTGCATGCAGTTTATGTGCGGCCTAATGGGGTTGTTGTTTTTGTTGTTGTAGTTGTAGTTGTTGATGTGAAGCCACCAGCAACACGTCCATCTTCATCATGGCCAGCAAAGTTGCTGCTGCTTTTGCTGCTTCTGCTGCTGTTTGCCATGCTGTGCACTTTGCGTTTGTCTGGTTTCGTTCCTTCTTTTTTTTTTGTTTTTTGGCACCATGACACCAGCAGAGCAACGGTGAAGCTTCCACTTCACTGCAGACTCCCCCAGTTGCAGCTTTATGCAAATGCGTCTCGGTTGCTGTTGCTGCTGAGCTGCTGCTGCTGCGTGTCAATGCAAACTTTGCTGACTTGCATGCGAATGTTGCTTGCACAAACATTGAGGTGAACTGCAAAGTTGTCGTCGTCGTCGTCAGTTGTTGTCGTTGTTGTTGTTGTCTTGTCTTTTGCTGCTGCAACACAAACACCAACATCAGCAGCAGTAACAGCAGCAGCAGCAGCACCAGTCGAAGCAGCAGCAACCGCTTGGCTTGTTGGCCTGCCTGACCACAGCTGGGTGTCCTGTGCGCGCACAGTTAAGCAAACTTTGAGGGCAAAGGAATGGCACTGCGAACAGCGCCACAACCCTGGACAGAGCAGAGTTGCCATGCCATTTGGCTGCCAGTGGTGTGTCAGCAGCATATTTACCTGCCTGTTAGACAGATAAGTGAAAGTTCGTAGTGCATATCAAATTCAATTAAATACTTAATAAATTTGTGGAATTCTTGTGAAAATTGAAATGTAACAAAAGCATAAAATGTAGCTGAATGAAAAGGATTAATTTACATCATTAATTTACAAGATTTACTACAAAATTTCTAAGCACAAATGCTTATTTAATAGCAACTGATTTATATTAGAAAATAAATTGAATAATAAAACATGAAATTTTGAAAACACAAATTAAGTTTAACTATGATTAAAAAATTTGTATAAATTTTCACAAGAAAATGCAGATTAAAAATCACCTAAATTATTAAAGACTCTACAACAAGTAAGCAACATTACTTTATATATACTAATAGCTATTTTTTTTTGCAACTATGAATTGTTAAAGAAAACTAAAATAGTTAATAATATTAATCACATCCCAAATAATTCATTTTCAGAATACAAATTTAATTTATTTTTTTATTTTTCAAATTTAAAAGAACCAAAGTTTGAGGACCTTCAAAATGAAGCATTTCCACATATAACAGCAAGAACAACTATGACTATTTTATGAGCAATAATGGTAAGCGAAGCATATCTGTTTTGCACCTTAGAAAGTATTAAGATGCAGTTGTTAGATATAAAACTCAACTTCAGTAAAAAGCCGACAACACGCACTAATGCCCCGCGGTTAAGTTTTAGCTATAAAATAGCTAGTTTAGCAGCTCAGCTGCGTAAGTTGCCAGTCTTGCAGTTGGTGTTACATTTTTACGTGCTCCAACGCCCAATGATGGCATGCACACACACACAGACACATAATCAAACACACGCACACACACACACACACTAGTACACACTTTGGCAACTCGGTGGTCAACTGAAAACGCCTACGCAGGCAGTCAGAGGCCGCGGCCATGCCACATGATAAATGTTCAATCTCTGGCTCAACCTAGGTGAGCTGCAGCTGTATCTGTAGCTGAAGCTGAAGTTGGAACTGAAGCTGTAGCTGTAGCTGTAGCTGTAGCTGAAGCGCTGCGTACGTGCTTGGCAGGAGCAGGACGTGTGCCAGTGAGTTATGCGGCATTTGGCACATGGCGCGGCAGCAACAACAACAGCAACAACAGCTCTCATGCCACAAGATTATTCGGACAAAATCAATTAAAATGCCAAGCGGCATGAGTCACAACCATTGGCGAAAAAGAGACAGCGGGGGTACGAAATGTAGAGATTGTAGTTGATGATGAAGAGAGCAAGCGATGAAGATGATGGCGATGCTGATGCAGATGATGGCCACATCAACGCTGAGGTTGGTCTTCAAAAAGTGTTGAAAGCTGGCCTTTTTTTTGCCTGCTGCATTGATGGGCCCAATAGTCTCGAAATTACAACGCTTATGCATGCAGTCCGTGAATTGTGGGCATGAATTTGCATACCCAATCATCATCGAACGGCAACGGCAACATCTCCTTCGTCCACTCTGGAGGCATCCTCACACTTGACCCCGTTTTCGATGACGAGCCAAAGACGATGCAAAGCTGCGGAGGAGAGGAGACTGAGGCTGGAGACGCGGCACGTTCTGTAATCGATCATCAATGCCAAAAGTGGCCGCATGTCAGCGGCTCATCCGACTCAACAACAAAGTGCAGACATTGTGGCAACATTCATACAAGCATTGGGGGCAACAACAATGCGCATACCACAGATATCAATTAATTTCAGCGACGTGAAAAGGCCAACAAATCGTAATAAGTCAATGCCTTCTCAGTGCAAGTCCAGCTCAAACTCAAACTCAAACTTGAATTCGAATTCGAGCTGTGGACTGTGGGTAATCTTGGGCCTTTTCCATTATGCTGCGCTCGAATGCAAGAATCTATTGATAAACACAAATAAGTTTGTTGAGAGTCCGAGAGAGTCGAGTGTGGCAGGATGAATGTTGTATGTATGCGTGAATCGATGCAAAGTCACAATCATCATCAATCGGTTAAGAAAATATTTAACAAGTGTTTGAATGATTTTGAAAAATGATGTGTGCAGCATGTGCATCAAGCAACAGGCAACATCAGCAGCAGCAGCAGCCAGAACGACAACACAAGAACTTGGCTGCAGCAAGCAAGCAACATCGCAAACAGCTCTACAAATTATTGCACGCGATCGCTCATTTCCAGCAGAAATAACACAAACACGGCAGCAACAACATCACCAACAGCAACAGCCACAGCAACAGCAACAACAGCCAAGATTCGATCATAAACCAAGAGCAACCAACTCGTTCCCTAGCAGCAGCAACCGCGTTCTCTGTCTCTTTCATTTTCTCTCTCTCTTGCTCTCCTTCCCCCTGTCTCGATTGCGGTGTCGGTGTCCGTATCCGAATGCGATGTAGAGATATAGCAAATAAGATATGGCTGGGGCATGTCATGCGCCCGCGACTGTGAAAACATCTCAATGGCAAAAGTATCACATCATTCATAATTTCATTGCCGGGCAAGTGGGAATTGGGTATGAGTGAGAAAGAGAATGTGGATTGGGATTGGGATTGTGGATTGAGGGAATGGGAGAATGGGAATTGGGAATTGGAATTGAGTTGTTGTAGCTTGCCACGAAAATCTCTTGCCTCAAGTGTTGAATGTTTGCTCAAATAACAACAGCAACAACAACAACAACAACAGCAACAGAGATCTCAAGATCTTGAGCTCTCGATCTTGTTGTCGATCTCAGAGGCGCGGTGAAATTTGACAAATGAACCACCACCAAAATAATAAAAAAAAAAAACGAAAAAAAAGAAGAGAAGAAATACTCGTACTGATAGCAAACCTTTCGTGCATATGCATGCGCTGTGTAGCCTGAAGTGATCATTATTAATGATGACGATTTGTTGATATTTTTGTAACGTGTTATAGAAGAAAAAGGCCCACGATCTCTGCGTTCCGTTCCGTTTCGTATTCGAATCGATCGCACAATAACATCAACAGAAATTACAAACAAGTGCAGTCCTGCAAATGCCAAGTCACGGCAGGCCAGATCAGCATCATCACCACCCGCCTCAACATCATTGCCAGCCGTATCATCATCATCATTAACATCATTATCATCTTGATGATGATCCACACAAATTGCTCCTACTGCTTCGGCTGCTGTGGCCGGAAATCTTTGCATAATCTAGGCTTATAATTCAATTAATACGATGGCTTGTGCACTTAACGCCGAGCCTGAAGTGCAACACTAGAATGCTGCCACATGACTGGCAACTTGAGTGTCGAGTGGTAAAACGAGCTCTCACTCTCCTCTCCCTTTTTTTCTCTGCTTGCTGTCTTTGCTGTCGTCACACTGTCTGCTTCAATCGCAGCTTCAACTCTCTAGGCTGCAACACCAACTCCAACTCCCAATTGCATCTTCAACTTCAGCTGATCATTGAACAGTGTTCACTTGATAAAGTTGCACCGGAAATCTCTTTCGAGTTCAGTTGGCGTTGCCAAGTGACACATTAGCGATCAATTGCTTTCTAGACAAACTGATTGATTACCTTTTGGCTTAAAAGCTAAACAACAGCTGGTTCAATCACTCTATGCATCTTTGCGTTGCAAGTGTTGCCACTTTTAACACTCGCAACCAAATATTTGTCATTAAAAGTTCTTTTAATTGGTTGGCCACTTAAGCGTTTAGCTTAGCTCGTTGATTACTTCAACTATCATTTACCCATCGCTCGCTTATGCAAATTCTAACGATCTGCACTTAATGAAATTTTATACTCGTGCTGTCAATGCTAGTATCTTCAAAAGTTCGCATGGAAAGTCCACTAGGGATTGGACTATAATCTTTTCAATCAACTTGAGATGAGCACAAAACTTTACCGTGGCTGCAATTAATGGAAAATGCTATCCTTCACATTCTATCCACCAGCAATTACCGATTAAATGCATCATTAAATAATTCATTAAAAAATTCAATTGGAATTCAGCAGTAATTTTATATTTCTATTAAAGCTGCAAAGCTTATTTTGAGACCATATGAAATCTGTCAACTAATTGAAATAGCTAAATTTAATAATTCAAGAATTATCTAGCTTGCTCCTTACATCATATTAAACAAAAATATTATATTCCTCAATGATTTTCTTAATACAATTTTTAAATCTTTTTACTAAATGTTTAATTCCCTTCTCTAAAACTTTACTATCTACTATATCGTAAGCTCTCTATTTCAAGCTTAGTTTATCTTTTTGTATGACTAATTGAAGCTCAATTTAAGACACTTTTTTTATTCTCCCCCAAACTGATTGATAACACAAGATGATTGATTTGTTTTTAAAAGGTTTTTTTTATATTGTTTTTGTTTTTTTTTCATTTTAATTGATTTCGATTCATCATTAATTGTAGTTGTTTATAATTTGTGTTAACTAAATGTTTAGTTCCGCTTAATCAATTTGCGATGCTTATCAATTTCGGCTATATTAAACTATTTACAAAAATGCCATATATAATTCTCCATATGCATGTATATATATATATATATATATATATATATATGTGTGTGTGTGTAGGTGTAGCTGTGTATATATATCATATATAGGTATTTCTTTTATACATTTAAAAAACAAGAAAATTAAACAAATAACAACGTTTCTCTTCACATGATAGTTTCGTTACGATAATAGTTGGACATACTTCATATATATAGTACAATACAATAAGTATAAATATATTTTACAAAAAAAAGCCTTGGCAAGCAGCTGCAATGTTCTTTTTACTTGTTATCAACTAAATGTGAGAGAGAGAGATGAAGATAGATGGGATAGAGATAGAGAGCAGCAGAAGAAAAACACTTAACAACTAGGCATTTAAACTAAATTAAATTTAAATTTCATTTAAATTAAATTAACTAAACTATGCTTAGGTTTATGGGCTATGCAGGAATGTATGCTGAGATGTCTATGTATGAGTGTGTATCTATGTGTGTACAGGTGTGTGTGTATGTGCTGAACTGGGCTCGTTTACCGATGCTCAAAGCATCAGCTTCTTCTGGACAAACAGCGTTAATTGATGGACTTTGATTATGTTTTAAATACTCGTAATTCTTTAACGACTTCTTGTGTGTATCTGTGGGTGTCTGCATGTTTTTTTGTATAGTATAATTTGTTTTTTTTGTATTTTTGGTTTTTGTTTTGCATTTCATATGAGCGACGACGCTTTACATAAAATTTTGACTAGGAAAGGACGTGTTTTGCTTGTTTTTTTGTTTTGTTTTGTTTTGTTTGCTTTTTACTCTTGCGACGACAGCGACGACAATTGTCATGCTAGCCGATGATGTAGATCATCATCGAGTGCTAGCGATGAGCACGCGCTGGCGAGGACTGCTCCAGTCACACCTCACTGGGCATGCAATGGACGCTCGAGTCCTGCGACAGCTCATCCATGGATTCTAAAAAGATAGAGGAAACAGCAAAGAACAAATTGTTAATTATCAAGTTGGGGAATAATGTTAAGCAGTTGTCTCACCATGCGCTGGATAGAGGGCTCCCTTGGTGCCATTCATATGCATAGGATTCTGTGCGTTATTCTGAAATGAGTACGTTAACTGCAGGTTAATATGACGCGCAAATGAGCTTCCTTCCGGTTCGCGTACTGCAATCAGAAATCGTTTGAACAGAAAAATCGAAAAACACTTTGATTAGCATCACACTTGTTGTATTTGTGAGATTTAATTTAACTACTGCTCTAAGATGCTACTACTACTAAGTAGAGCTGACTACTTGGGAGTGTAAAGTAACTATTTTGACTAGGAGTGGAAGGAGAGGATCGAAGGGAAACTAAGTTGGGGCGGTCATGCTGCACTAATCCACTACTTACTTTTATTCTTACCAGCATGTATGTGTTTTTTTTGACGCGCACGCGAATTCTGAAACCAAACTTGCGTCACACGCTTGCTCAGACCAGTTACTGAGGCAATGCGCTCCAAATCCTGGCCATCCGGATTACTGTCAATCTGAAAGTTGGCCTGCAGCACTTGCAATTGCTCCTCGGTGAATGTGGTGCGTACGCGTTTCGTTTTACTCTTGTGATAACCATCACCATCACAGCCATCTACAAAGGAATAGAGAACAGAGACCAAAGTGAGTTAAAGATTATATTCTGAATGGGTTGAGGCTATTACAGCGCGAGTACGTGCCTAAGCCTGGGCCTAAAAGCATTTTGACATTTGGACCAAATTGAAAATACAAAATAACACAAGTTCTTACTTAAAGTGGAGTATGCTCAACTGTGAGGTACCCGCCTTCCATTTTCAATAAAAGTCACTGCGGTATTTTACCAAAAAAGTACTAAGTATGATAAAATACGAAGTAAAGGTTGCTGCATTCGAGTCTCTTTTTGGTTGACAATCTGGTATATTCTGCACTATATGGTATATTTTGAAACTAGTACTATATTTCGGTATTTTTCGGTATATTAATTTGTAATTATTCCACAAAACAAATATGAAGACTATACATATAGTACTTATGAAATGGGATATGACTTCCTTTGCCTGAAGGCACAAAGTTCGAATACCCTTGTATCCTAAGGATACCGGGTATAAAAGAAACAAATGTCAAAAGTGTTTATACTTTTTATGGGCCCCTTTTGGCTTCTGTGGTGGTCTGCCACATACATATAAAGGGGCAACCAGCAGTGGCAAGCTGCGACAGCCGATCACGTCGTCTGCAACTTGTTCTGCCTCAGTTATGACACGATTTCATCAGTGGCAGTTGTCGACCTGGCTGGTTGGCTGGATGGCTGCCTGGCTGGTTGGCGACTGCCTGGCGCTTAGCTTGTCCAAGCGTTCCAAATTGCCACAACCGATTCGCTGGCAATTGAAGCGTGCCACAAAAACTTCTCTCTCATTTTGTACAGTAGTTGTTGTTGTTATGCTTACCGTCACTTGATGTGGTGCCACCCTCGACCGTTTCAAGATAATGAGCCTTGCAGAGCACACGGTCATCCATGAGCGCAAATTGCTCGCCAGTGGACAACTGGCGACCGCATTGATCGCAGGCAAAGCAGGCCAAATGGAATACCAAATCTCGGGCACGTCGCACCCAATCCGAGGCGGAGATGCCGCGACAGCATTTCGAGCACTTGGCGCCGAAATTTCTGCAATAAAACAGCGAAGAACGGAAATTGTTGTTAATGTTTAATGACTGCTTTAAAGGTGGGAGATTTGGGAACTGGGGACAGGTAATTAAATGCTCCCGTTTTACTGCCTTTTTCCTCTCTTTAATAGTTTATGCTTTTTATATAATACCATAAAAATCGGATGTGTAACTATTTAACTGAGGATATAGCTAGTGTTTTGACGGGCTTCCCTTCACATTGTATTTTGGTTTATTCTTTGTATAGTTTACTTTTCAAAATGTTTTAAAGCACATTATTAAGAATAGATATATCAAGTTTTACTTTTAGTTATGACATGACAACATAATTTATTTTCAAGTTATTATATATTTATAAGATTTGCCATAGCAAGTACTTAAATCTCAATATAGGTGACAATTATATATTTTATAAAATTGTTAAAACATATTCATAAGATTTGAAAAAACAAGTTTTTGTTTTAAGTTTCTTTCTGAACAAGTTCCTTTTTCCTTTTAAAGTTTATGCTATTTATTTGTATATCTTTTGAGTTTAAGTCTTACTATTTTTAAAAATTTAATAAGAATAGAAACAACAAGTTTCACCTAAATAGAAAACAAGACACAAAACTACTGTGTTTTGTCTCTAATCGAGTTCTCACTCAGTTGTTGATAAATCTATTTAATGGCAACTATAGTAGCAAACATTTAATAATAGAATTAATGGCAACTATATTAGAACATATTTAAAAATAGATTATATAGATTAAATGGAAACAATTAAAAAAAATATTTAATAATAGATTATATGGAATGAAAATAAAACTTTATCTATGTTCATAATACTATAATATTTCATCTGCAACTCTTTAAGTCAACAGCGTTCCGCTAGCGTTTGGCTCGCGTTTTTGGTCGCACGTTTTCCACGCGTTTCTCTTGCGTTTTCGCTGCACGTTTTCTAAGCGGAAGTTGTCGCTCTCTCGCCGTTGTCGTTGTTGCTGCTGAGGCTGTGGCTGCTGCGTTTTTCCAAATGAGTTGGCAACTTTGGCCAGCTTATTGTTAGCTTTTAAGCTTATTTTTACAAGCACAACAATGTACTCTCAGTTGGGAGGGATGACTGGACCTCTCCAACTCTCTAGCTTTGGCTCTGAATGTGCCACAGCACTTGCAAACGGCAATGATAATGATGATGATGATGTCTCCATCGCTGCGTTTAGCTTTGCCCCAGCTTGGAGACTGAGACTGAGGCCGAGGCCCAGCGCCCAATGCACACTTAAAATTCTTAACTTGAAAAATAAATATTTTTACAGCATCTCACGGCGCGTTTGTTTGTTTATTTTCATTTCGTTCGCCGTCGACACCGTTTTCCGCCTGTGTGGACAGCGAACGACAGCAACCAGCAACCAGCAACGACTATGAGAGTACGTGTATCTTCACATGTGTGTGTGTGTATGTGTGTGCATCTGTAAGATACTTTGCTTGCAACTTGCATCTAAAGGCTGTCTCATCGGAAAGTCGCTTTCGTAGCTTTGTTTTTTTGGTTGCATCTCTCTCTCACACACTCTCGCTGTGTTTATCTTAGGGATTAAGTCGCAACGCGTTGTCGAATTGTTACAATTAACCTTAGACTTGTATCATGTACTTCGCTTGCTCGGTTTTTTCGTGTGGGAAAATATCTTGAAAACACTTGTGCACACACATCCACACGGAAATAAGATAAACAACAGAAAAGCGTTTTGGAAAATGTACAAGCGATCGCATCGATTTCGTTATGGGAACAAGTGTCGAGAAAGTCACCAATAAAATTAATGACAAATTTCATGGTTTGCCAATGATAAGAGGAAATAAAACTTATGCTAAAACACTTTGATTATCTTTAATTTCTTGTTCAATACTCACTTGCTGTAATCGGCCTTGCAGTAGACCTGACGTTCCCGGATGAAGCACGACTGTTGACGATCCAGCGGGCACATGCACATGCAACATCTGAGGCAATGGGCGTGCCACGAGCAGCCGCCAACCTCGAGGAAAAATCGATCCGAGATTGGCTCACCGCACGCTGCGCAGGAACGCAGCTCAGTCTGCAAACAAAACAAAAAAAGAACACGAAATTAATATTTAAATAAATACAAAATTATATAAGCGGATGTGCATGTTTTTCGTCATCAAAAATATGGCAATAATTATGTATTTGTATCACACATAAATTCACAAAATAAACATATGCAATATATATGGTTCTTCTATCTTGAGATAGTCGCATAAATTATCACTCCATACGTGTCTCTTAGTATTTCATCTAAAGATCACTGCACTCTAGTCTCAGTTCTAGCAGCAACAAATGCAAATTGTTTTACAAAAAACAACACAGACAGACACACAAAAAACAAAGATAAACTAGAAGAAATATTCAAAATGAGTAAAATTTATATGCTTCTTTTTTTTTGTTATTGGCTCGTTTGATGTCAGCTTTAAAGCCGAACCGGATCGTCTCGATTCGGCTTTGTGGTACACTGATCTTTACTCTAATCGTAGCGCCTGGTTTTTGGTATCTTTTGTTATGCTTTCAACTGAAATCGCTCAATAAATCTATCGAATGTGCCGTCGGCTTCTGTTTTATTTCTTCGCTGCAACATTTAACTTATTAATGTATATTAAAATTCCAACAACAAACAACTACAAAAACTACTACTAGGAAACGCCATCGGCTATAGACGAGTTTCTATTGTTTTTTTTGTTTCTAAACTCCAACATAAATTTGAAAATGTTATGCTAATTGTAACCAATTTCAGTAAAGCTGAGGCTGCTGCTTCAAAGTCACAGTCACCATCACAATCACAGTTTTTTTCGAGTAGCAATATTTGACAACATTTTTTCGCCAAAGATTTATTTGTATAATTTATGGACCATCGGAATTCATGCATATTCATTGCGACTGCATGTTACGCTACTTTAAAAGTGTCTTAAACAAATTTTTATTTCACATTTCATATTATCGAAAAATTGTTTTTGATATTGTTAAATTGATTTTCTGTGTTCAAGTCGTATATCAACAATTATATATAGCATTTCGAATTTAAATTTATAACTGGTAAATAAAGAAATTAACTAAATTACATTAGACACAATTAATTATACGAAAAAAGAATCTGATAACAATTTGTTATCTGGTGTGCAACTGAATATTTAATGGAATTAAAGTTTAAAGTTGAAAATTATAGACTTGTTTTTCTTTATCCGATAGCAATGCATCATTTGATGCGTATCTAATTCAATTGATGTCCATGCAAATAGAGAAACCATAAATGTTTGTCTATGATTATAGCTAGATTAGCATAGACTCGTTTGAAATTAAATTCTACCGGCAAAAATTATGCAAACATACTCTTTATACTATTAGTAGTATTATATACTATATATACTATTTAGAATCGCTTTGCAATATTTTAGCATTTATAGTTTTGATTGAGCTGCAATTTTATTATACTGCTTTTTATACGGGTAGCACATGTCTCACAGTAGAGCACACTTAACTGTAGCTTTTTTACTTGTTTATAGTTTATTTCCGACTGGTTTCAACTCGCTTTTTTCTTCTTTTAAATACTTGATCGATTTTCACAATATTTCAAAAAGAACAATATGGCTTATTCAACTGTCTAAAATCACATTATTTGCAATAAATTATAAGCGTTTAAAATGCAAATGCAAATGCTTAGCAATTTCAATTTGTATCTAAATTCGAACAGCTCTTTGTTTATCTCCAAAAAAACAATTCTAGTTGCTTGAAAACAATTCAATTTCTCTTGTTCAACGCGACATTTGAGTGCAGGGCTTTAAGACATTTAATTAATGGCTAGCATTTTGCATATTTTCAATTCATTAATACAAGAAAAAAAAACGAAAAAATACAAAAAATTCAAATTCAACAACAAAATTGTCAACGGAAAAAACAAAAAGCAAAACAAACCGCAGCGACGCGGCGACAACATCGAAATTGTTTTTCCATTAATCAAAGCGACAGTGAAAATAAATTTACCGTTTTTACAAATTAATTGCTGGCGTTGGCGATGAGTTGATGTAGTTGTTGTTGTTGCTGTTGTTGCTGCTGTAGCAAAACAATTGTTGCGACAACTGATTGTCGTTTTTGCAACACCAGCAGCAGCAGCAGAAACTGAAGTTGACAACTTGTTATTAACTTGGCTGACAAATTTCAGTTAAAAAAGCCGACACAAAACAACAACAAAATAAAATATACGTTGCCATTGACAAAAATACACAAAGTAAATACAAATAGCGCGAGACATTAACAACAACAACTTACGGCAAATACACAAAAAATAAATACATATTTAAACAATAACTTGGCCGTGACTAGGTCGCAGGAGCGGCACAACATCAAAGTGTCTGTGTGTGTGTTTGTTGTGTGTGGAGCGACTATACCAATTAATAAAACAATAAAATATATCTAGAGATACGCCTAAAGCAAAAAAAACTAAACAAATACGCGGCAGTTGAGGAAAACCAGCAGCAACAATGGAAACAATATCAAATACTCATACACATATTATTATTATTCATGACAATTTGTAGCTACAAGCTGCCAACTATGAGATACTACACTTCATAGATACTACAACAAGGGGGGGTCAGGGGTTGGTTTGATGCTTAGGAAATGCCTTTGGAATTGAAATGAAAATAGCCGAAAATGCAATATGGCCACCATCAAAACACACAAGCAGACACACACACACTGGAGAGAGAGCAACATGTAGCTTCTGATGGCCAATGTATCTCACAGATACAAATGAATCTCACAACGAGTGTGACTGTGTGTGTAGTTATAACTACATGCTAACATGGTGGCTGCTGCTGTTCATTTTGCTGCCGCTGCCGATGCCGCTGCCATTTAACTTTTCAACCGCGTCGCGTCGTGTGACACGTTTAATCGCGCCCTCCCCTGTGCCCATCGCTGCCACACACAACCACACAACGAGCCTGCGCGTTGACTGCGTGTTGCCCCCCTCTACTCTACACTCTCCCCTATATATATGCGCCCAGGGCCTGTCACTTTCGTTTAACTTTTCACATTGCTCGACCAGCGAGCCAAACCCAAACTCAAACCCAAAAAACCAAAAACCCACAAGCTGCCTTCCTGCCTCGCTGCCTGGCTGCCTGGTTGCTGCCTGCCTCTGGCTTCGGGGTGTTTTTGGCAATTTGTTTTCCCGACGCCCGTTATGACACACACACACACACACACATACACTTACACATTGAAGGCCAGACTTTGACTTGACTGGCGGTCTGTACTTCATATATGCATTTATCGTTGCTGCTGCTGCTGTTGCTGCTGTTGCTGCTGATGTTGTTATTGTTGTCATGTCTATGCCCACTTCTGAAAATATGTCTGTTGTCAGTTGGAGAAGCCGAAGTGGCATTTTGGCGAGCATGTCATTTGACTGTAATTTACTCATGAATGTTGAGGTTTTCTCTCTCTTTACGAATTGCACAAATCTGGTCAAGCTTTTGCATTTCAATAAGGCGCTTTTAAAGCCACACAAATGAGGCACAATTCAAGCGAAAATATTTTCAATAAAGTTAAACATTATTTAAGAGAAATCATTTTTAATAGTTCATAAATACTTTTTCTTTTTTTCAGCTCGACTTGCTGTACTTATAATTACAATTACAATCTTATAATTCATTTTTCATAAATACATTTTCTTCCTTTCTTTCCGTTCAACATTTAATTCCTCTTTAATGGTATTTTCCATTATTTTTCAATATGTTTTCTTTTTTCCTTTCAGTACATTTATTTTCTCATAAATTATTTTGTTCTTTCTTCATTTTAGTTCAATATGTTATTCTTAATAAATATTTTTTCTTTCCTTTAGCCTTTCAAATCAACGTTTAATTTCTCATGCAAATTGTTTTCTTTCATCCTTTCCGTACAACATTTAATTCCACTTCAAAGATACCAATTATCGTCATTGCTTCTAATGAAGAAAACATGTCAATAATTCATGCTTAACCAAAGTGAATTTACTTAATTGATTTCACAACATAAAATACTGTTGGATTATTTAAATATTCTCATTTGCAAGTTACTTCCACTTATTATTAAATTCATCATAAAATTATCGGCATAATTAATGAACTTATTTCTAATAGCACAATTTATGGGAGATGAAATTCCTTTAATTGATTTCACTCCTCGTACCGAATTGAAATATTTTATATTAATATTTAATTTCGCATCGCTCTTTAGTAGGCTGTTTTTTCTGCGATTATTACCACATCTCATTATTAAATTCATCATGATATCATCACCTCAAATAGCTAATTCATGTTAATGCGCACGGATTAAATGCTAAAACGTTAGATAAAGAAAACTTACAAAAAAAATCTATATATAATGATGATAATGATGTAGGGAACAAAAGGAATTATTAACAAATTTTATAGCCTTTCAGATTCATTGATAAAAGATCAAACTATTGAAGATAAAATAGTTAAAAGATGTTGTAGAAAAGATATTTATATTATTCAATTGCCCGTTTTAAGTAGAAAACTCTCAAGTATTCTGCTTATAAGCAAATGGATCGCAAAGATCTGGTGTCTCTATGCTATCCGTGTCATAAAAATTCCATAAACAAAACTTGCACCTTGCAACTTTTGCTCGAAATGTCATAAATAACAGACGCTCGGGCGCAATAATAAAACGCAAAAAGCGATACAAAAGGCCAGGCTAGAATCATAAAAAGAAGGCACAAGAGACGCTCAAGAGTATGCAATAAAATTTACAAGCTGCCATTTAATGCCCCATAGGGGGGATCTAGCAGTTGATAACGCACTCTCAAAACAAGCTGTCTGTAGGAAAGGTGTGAGAGTTGAAGACAAACAGAGGTAAATACACGTTGTATGTATGTAGGATGTATCTTTGTGGCAGCCGAGCCCAAATACGATTCCAAAACCCATTTGAATGTGAACAAGTTGCATGAAACTAATCAATTGATCAATATTGCCATTGATCTGCCTTCGGAATGGCTTACTAAGACTTTCCACAGTAGCCTTTGGCAGACAATGGAAGTGAAATAAAAAGAAAAGAACTGTATCATCTTCAGTGGCTGCTGCACGCCTAGAAGATCGATTACCCAAAACGATGCTGAAGACAATTTTCACGTCATTGCGCAAATTGAGCGATCATCAATGGTAGCTGCTTCAGTTTTCAGTTTTCGATGCTCTATCAAAGAGACAAAAGCCCTTGGCAGCGACACTTTTGATACGTTATACGTTTGGTGACTTGTCATCTTTTCGGTCTTTAGTCTTCACTTTTTTTCGCTGAGGGACAAATGCGCGGCAATCCAAATAATGAAAATCAACAAATGTAAACAGCGTGAGAATGTTGCAGGCTCCAAAGCGAACAAAAGCTGCCATAACAATATACGATAGAGTATATAGTAAATCGAATCATATGTCAATGCATAGATATGTGTGTGTTTTTTATCTTTTGTTCAACCACTTGTCACTGCGGCAGTTTTTTTGGCGAATGTTTTCTTAAGGCCTTTCGGACGCTTTGGGCTCCATTTAAGGCGCTTTAAAATGCTTGACATCAGCAGTAATAATACTTAATAATAATATTTGTTGTAATAAAAAACAACAACAACAATTGCTAGTCTAAGCGCCAGTCAAACAATGAAGGCTGCAGCCAAAACATAATTTATATAAAAAAAAAGTTTTTGTGTTGAAAATATATTTAAACTTTTTTTTCTTTCGACTTTCGAAAAAGGCAGCTCGACATTTAATTAGAGCTACCTTTTTGTTCTGTTATACGGATGTTGTTATTGTTGTTGTATTTTGTTATTCATTGCGTGGGATAACTGTGTGTGTTTAAAAAAAAATATTTAAAAATATTATGCCAATTTACACGTCGGCGTTTGTTTGGCGTTAAGATCAGCGTCGTAGCTGATTGTTATTTAATGACTGCTCTTTATGAATGAAAACGAATGCGTTGCGCCCACACAGATACACACACACACACGCACACACATATTTACATAAACACAAACCCATACATATGTATTTAGTATACAATACTCGCTCGTACTCTGGCTGCATCATAAATTGGTTAAATGTTTACAAATATTTCACGGCGAACGCAACTCTGGCTCCGTCTACGCCTCGGACTCTGACTCTGACTCCGACTCTGAAGCTCAATCTGAATCTGAATGTGTTTCCCATTGTCTGTGACTATAGCTATAGCTGTAGTTGTAGCTGTTGTCGCGTCCATTGATCCAATCAAATTAATGGCCGCTATAATACAACAGAAAACAGAACAGAACCGCATCGAATCGAATTGAAACGAAAAAGCGAAAGCTTTTCTATGGGAATACAGTGAGCGCTGACTAAATGGAACAGACATGAAAAATAACTTTTAAGTTGAATGTCTTGTTCTTTGCCATGAATAACAAAAAACGTTGAGAAAATGTGAAACAATTTTAAGCTAAGGTTTGGAACCTTAACATTTTTATGTGGAAGCAAGAGCATGTCAAAAACTTCAGTTTGTTTATGTTGAACTCCAAAGAGTTTGATACCTAATCAAGAGATAATAAAAATTATGTTGAATTTTAAATAATTAATCTTGCTGAACTTTTTACCTTTAAAATGTATAATTAAATTAAAATTAGCTAACGAAAGTTTGCCAAAAAAATTAAATTAAAATTGAATCAAATAATTAGATATCTCGTTTAAGTTTTTACTTGTAAATTTTTATGCAAGCTCTCGAAAAAAAGCGAAACAATTTAATAGAAAGACTTTAAAGCATAATGAAATGATACTTAAAATTGACATAAACACATTGTGAGAATTACATTTTCTATTGACTTTAATTATTTTTTATATATTATAATTTATATTGATGTAAATTTATAGAAATCATATTTTTAAAAAGAAATATTTTAACATAAGATTAAAAAAACATAATTTTCAATCTTATGGAGATTTGCAGGCAGGTTTTTATCATTTTCAATATTACTTGTGCTCAACTTTGGTTAGTCTTCACTGTGTTTGCAAGCGGCAACAACGACTGCAGCACGTTGCAACACGTCAACAGGGAAACCGTTGACGTTGTCCTGCTGCGAGTCAGCAAACTTAATTACCGCTTTATGTCAATGGCCCAACATGTTTTTGCTAAATTTATCAGCGTTATTAAATTTTATCACTGGCGACAAAATGTGCATATGCCATTCAATTTTCACAACATATTCACACATCACACACAGCTACAGCTACAGCTACGGATGCAGATACGTATGCAAAGATACAAATACAATCGCATAGATATTGTAGATACATTTACAGTTTTTTTTTCGCCGACTTGAACTGCCGTTGGCAGGTTTTCAGTTGCGGCTTTTGGCCACAGATGAACGCGCTTTTGGCCTAGGCAAATATTATGATGGCAAGCTAAGCCACAAGGGAGAAGCTCAAAGCGGAAAGGAGTGAGAGATACAGAGAGAGATAGAAAGAGAGCGTGGAGGACAGCACACGCACATGGCGGATTAGCTGGATGTTGGTCGCTGCTTTTGTTGGCGTAACATCGTAAAATATTTTACGGCCAATAGGCCCAGCGAGCTGCCAACGTTTTTATAGCTCAAAAAAAAAAACAGAGAAACATAGCAAAGACTCTTTTTCAGATCTTCAGCTGCCAGTTTGAAGATGCCACTGTCCGTATGTGTGTGTTTTTGTTGTTACCCTAAGGCGAACACTTAGACGCTAAGTAGTTTGCCTCCAGTTGCAGCAATTGTTGCATGTTGCATGCAAAAAAAAAAAAACTTGGCAACAAAACAAAGCAACAGCTATAATATTATGGGTTTTTCATGCTCAACAAGTGTTATTCATAATTCTTCATTTCAGTTCATTTCAGTGTTTTTTGTTTTGTTTTTGCAGTGCGCAATAAATATACAAATATAATTAAAATGCCAAGAGGAATATGTATAAAGATAAGTATATTGTATGCACATACTATATAAATTGTTTTATTTTTCGGTGTTGTTTTTTTCTTTCTGTTTTTGGGATTCTGCTCTGTCGATGACGAAGACTACGAAGACACCGGGATCGACTCACACTTTTGTTTTTAATGGTTATATTGTTGGGGCTCCGGTGTTGACAAGTTATTACCCCGATCAGCCGACGACTTAAAATGTCGCACTTTATTACACTACAAAACACAAAACTCAACTCAACTCAATTTCGAACTGTATGTGTGTGCGTGTGTGTGTATGTGTGTGTAGCATCATCTCTGAGACATCTCACAACGATCTGTGTTCTGTGGAGAACTGGAGAACTGTTGAACTGGGCTTTGGGAAACTGGCAATTGGTTAACCCGAAAGACCGTTGACTGCCTTGTGTTTTACAGCCGCTATAAGAAATGTTGTTGTTGTTGTTGCTGTTGTTTTTGTTACTATTGTTGTTGTTGTTGTTGGCAAACATTGGGCTTTGTGTGCGCTCCCAGACGCGTTTTATTATAACTGTGGCTCGCCCCATACGAAATAAATTTCATTTTAATACTTTCTTCGTTTTAGTTTTCGTATATTTTATTGGGACACAGGGTGGAGCGGTGTTGCTCCAAAACTCTGAAAGTGATTTGCATACAAGATCGTTCTCACGTTTTTCCCACCAAGATTATCCACACACACACACACACACACTTATACATACAGCAGCCACTTGATAGATCGTTCGTTGGTTCAAAACGCAACGGATTGGATTGGGACTGTTTTTGGGATTGAAGTGGATCGTATCGTATCGGTTGCAGCCAATACGGTTTTTTATTTTTTTTATTTTTTCGGTGTTGCTGCTGAGGATGCTGCCATTTCCATTGACCATAAACATAAACAGGTGGCAATATTCATTTGCATAGACAACGTTTTCATATTAAATTTCAAAGCGTTCGAACGCTCAACGACATTCCGTGAGCAGTTCCCCCCTCCTTCCTCTCGTCTCCTCTTCTTGGTTTAAATGGACATGCGGTGGCAAACAGAAAATTGGTATTCGATTTGACCATGTCTACGAGTTTTGGTATATACCAAACCCCTTTTAAAGTAGCCCTACATTTTCAGATTCTCGAACTTGTTTTGATCATTTGCGGCAGCTGCCGAAACAAAAAGTATACAAAAAACTAAGCTTATAAATTTGATAAGCAAAAGCAACATTTGATGTTTATGTTTTACTTTTTTCTTTCAGTCCAAAACTAAAAGCATCCCGAAATTAATTTTAAATGAGTAATATTCTTTAATCGAATATTTAATTCAATTTCAATTTATATTTTAATTGTCAATTATGCATCGGAATTTCTTTCATTACCTTAAATTATTGCATTCCTTTGGCAGCTGCAGAAATTTTCTATTAACCTTCCCATATAATTAACATTTTATAACATCATCTATCGCACCTTCTCTATCACCCACTCCTTCTCTCTCACTCACACCCAGACACAGAAACTCTTTCTCTTCGTCATTCTTCTGGCAACTTAAATAATACACTTCGCTCTACGTCAAGCATTTAAAGTGCCATTTTTTTATTGTCTCTCATTACTTTTTTTTACAATTTCATTATTTTTTTGCTTTAACTCTGCACGACAGTTGTGCAAACAGCGGCAAACTAAGAGCGAAGAGCGCATTGTGGCTAGAGCAAGAGCTATAGAGAACGTGAGAGAGAGACAGAGAGAGAAAGAGAGGGAGGGAGAGAGAGAGAGCGTTAATAGTCTGCAACGGAGACCGGTATAAGCTCAACTCAACGTCGCTGCTGATCTGTCAGCCAGCACATTCGCCAATAAATCGCTTATAAATCGCCCTCAAGTATCTAACAATTTCGACACGCGTATTTCTTGTTCTGTATTTACTACTTAAAATACTCTACGCTAAGCCTTAGCGTTGGGTTGCTTAGCTTTGGTATGTGGTTTGTAAAGTGTAGAGAAAAATCTGCTAAAATGAAGATTCAGGCAATAAATTATTGTAAATTGTGTTTAACATTGTATAATTTAATATGTGAATGATATGATGAACAATTTTTTTTCTAATCTCATTTGTTTAAGCTGTTTCTAAACGTGTTAAAAGAAACATTATAAAGAAAAATAAAGAAATAAAAATATTATTATTTTATGGAGTTATCATATTCTTTTTCTTTTTAAGAAATGTAATAACAGAGATTGTTAAGTTTCTTAAAAGTATTTCTTATGGCCTCTACTCTCAGAAGTATTTATTATACTGTATTTATTTTTTATTTTGTGTTATAATTAACTTTTTCCATACAAACAACGAGACATATTATTGAACTATGATTCTAAAAAATATATATTTTTTGTGGCATATACTTTAGAGCATTATTTTCTAAAAAAACTCACGTCACCAATCAAAATAAACATTTTTTCTTTAGTACAACTATTTATTTTTTAGTATTTCCGTGACACTTTAGTATAAAATTTATACTGTAAATATTTAATATTTCACTAACGTTTTAGTATAAAATTTATACTATAAATACCCAACTGTTATGCATTACCTCTCGCTTACAAAATATTCACTTAATTTTCTCACGTTTTAAATACTTTCCACATTCCTATTTGAAAAGGCTTCCTCAAATTAAATTGCAGTTTATAGCCTGTGTCTTTCTATTACTATGCAAATTGAATTCCCCTAAAGTTGGCAAGTGTAGACTGAAGTTCGGTTAGCTGTGGCTTTACGCTTCGTGCACACAATATTGTTGTTTATGGTCATCGAATTTTTAAGGCATTCATCATAAAAGTTGACTCAAGATGAGGCTGCCTCGCTGCCTGAGACGTGTCGAGTAGATACTCTGCGACTGTGCCAGAGACAGAGAATGAGAATCAAACTCAAACTGAGACGGAGACGTAGACTGAATGCCTTTGTCTTTTGGTCAACTTGTCACAGACAAGACGGACTTTGGCTGCCTTTTTACAGCTTTTACGATTTGCATTGTGTAAAATTGAATATTTTTTTTTTATTGAACATTGACTACAATTAATTAGCTAAATCTGCATTTTGCATAAATTAATAATAATAATTTTTTTTTTTTTAATATTTGCTATCGCTTTGGGATTTGTTTTGTTGGGCGCTCGTGTGGCACACAAAAAGCACAAACTTTTTATTGTGAATGCAAATGTGATTCGAGTCGTCGTAGTATGTTTATAAGCAATAAATCAAGTTTGAAGTTCAGTTCAGTTCAGTTCAATTCCGAATGGGCTAACATGCAAATTAATGTAGCTCTGCTCCGCATGGTTAATTTATTTAGAATCGCGTCGAAATGACTTTGAAAGATTTCGGCGGTATTACTTCAAAACTAAAATGCCCAAACTAAATCTCTCAACCAGCTACTGTGTTAGATTTCCGATACAAAGATAAGCTAAAATCACAGTCACTAACATTTGTATTCGTTTCGGGTGCTCTCAAAGAGCTTTTTGCCAATTGCCAAACAATTAAATAACAATATTTTCACACACAAACACAATGTCAAGAAGGGCGGAGGGTGGGGAGTGAGAGGTTGGAAAATTTGCTAGTGGAAAACTAATGACCAAATCGACAACAACAGGCAAACATTTATTTCTGCCAAACGATGAAAGTTTGTGGAAAATGTAAAATAAAATCGAATGGTTTGTCGTTACGGATTGTTAGACAGCAGTATTATGGAGAAGAGGGAGAAGAGTGGAGGGGGAAACATGGGTTATGCAGGCTGTCAATGATTTAGGGGCGGATTCTGATCCTTTCTTCTGCTGCACTCGTCCTGCATTTTTTTTTTTGCTGTCGAGTACCATTGACAGGCGACTGAGGAGGCAACACACACAGATATTTGTTAGAAGTTACAATGATTTGTGGCATTTTACAATTTTATTTGCTGCTGCCGCCGTTGCCGTTGCCGTTTGTCGAGCCCCTTTCTGGCATCATTTGTAAGCCAACTAAGCGTCCTTTAAGGACTATTTTGCGGATGCACTCGACGAACAATGCCACAGAGACCTCAAGAATGCTGCTCACACACAACACAACCGATACGAGTGCGAGGTTTGAGTTTGAGTTCGAGAGTTTCTTTTGTGTGGTTGCCTTTTGCCTTTGCCTTTGCCTTTTGCTTGCTGCCGGCTGGCGTCTGCATTTGATTTTCATTTTGGGAATTTTCACATTTACCTGCTAAAAATTTGCTGCTGTGACTTTGACACGTTTCTCCCTAGAGAGGAGCACAAGAGGGGCGCATGCGCAACAGCAGAGGAGAGGAGAGGAGTAGAGAAGCGAAGCGAAGGACCAAGCTGACCACTCGAGCCTTTTGTCTATTCCTTTCTCTGGTTTTTGCAGTAAACAAAGGTGTGATATTTGTTTGTCTTTTGTGCCTGATCGGGGCAATTGGCTCAAGTCAAGATGCATTTTCTTCTCTGCCTTCTCTCCCTACTTTTGTTTAGCGATGCTGGACAGGCGTCGACTTCTTGTCAGCATTGTCACGCCACGCCGCAGTTGTCAATTAGCCATTCGATAGCTGTTCTTGTCCATTGGCCAAAAATCCAATTACATTGCCCAGAAATCTGTGGGCCAGCAAAGCAGCTGCTTTTATACTTCTTTTGCTTTAGTCTGGTCAAGATGTCATTTGAGCGAGTTGCAACTGGCACGCGTTGTCCGCTTTTTTTTTGTGTTTTGTTTGCACCTTGTGTGGGATTTGGCTTCTTGAGAGCTGCTCGTAAAATGCACCTTTTGTGTGCTAAGGAGATGTAATAATAAGCCTACAATGCCTAAGGCGATCAAGAATGACATTTCTGGCATCAAATTTGCATTCTTTCTACATTGTTTGACATCTTTTGTAATTACTAATTTTTGTCTCCATCACAACAAATTCAAATTTTGTACGCTTATCAAAAATCTTTTTATTTATGCGTTTAACTTTTTCGCCTGCGAATTTAGTACGTATTCCTTATAAAGCCATTTATCAGTAAATAATTATAACATTTTTTTAAAATTAGCATTAAAGTCAAGCCGTATATTAAACACAATCGAAATGCATTGACTTGCATATAAATTTAAAAGCAAAGTACGTTAATAAAATTGTGTATTTAAATTATTAATTTTACATAGCGAAGTTTTCAGTATTTGCTTGGAAAAAGTTTAAATTAAAATTTCATATTTACTTATTAAACTAAAAATACGGAAATAAGAGAACAAAATTCAAATGTGAAATTATTTGTTTTAAAAAAGTTTAACTTGAGCTTAATTTAGTTTATATAAATTAAATACTAATATGCTAATACAATAATATTTAAGATAAAATTGAAGTATCATATTTTTTTATAAAGAAAAATTTAAAAAAGAAAAGAAAAGAAAAGAAAGGTCATATCTGAAAATATTTCTTTTAAATAAATTTAACCTAGGCTTTATTTAATTTAGTTGAATTAAACATTAAGTTTGCCCCGGAATATGCTAATTTAATTGAAGCCTTCCTTTATATTTCAATACATCATTTATACTTCCAACATCATTCAGTTCTGCGTCTGTTAATCAAGAAATTACTTTGAGCAGACAAAATGCCTGAAGTGACACATTGGGCATATTGAAGACAAATTGTTTATGTTTAAGCTCAACTCATGATCATTCACATGTCTGGCTAATAATAACTTATCGCATAGTTCTCAATTAAAGAAAACATGCCGCTCGGTTTGGGAGGCGTTAACAGCTTTTCAGTTTGAGTTTCTATTTTATATTTTTTTTGTTTTTTTAATTTCCTAGTGAATTATTAATGAAAAATCGTTTATTAAAATATGTATATTTTTATAGTTGCTTTGCAGGCATTCGACATTTAAGCGCTTCACTATTTATGCCTTTCCTTTGCTGGAGAAGAAATATTCGATGAATATTCATAAGCTGCGCTTTTGTGGCGTCATAGCTCTGGGCTCACAACACTTTTTGCGGGGTCAGGCACGGAGGGGGATTCACAACTGGGGCGGGTCAAGATCGATGATGTCAAGTAAGAAATACACAACACAAAAATACAACACAAAAATAAACTGTGAAATAGAAACAAGAAAAAAAGGGCTTAAGTCGGACTCTATTGTTGGCTTAGTTTGCGGCTTAGAACTGTTGACATTTGATTTGAAGTCGCGCTGCTGCGGCATTTTTCCTAAGATCTCCCGCTGTGCATATTGACAGTTATTAAAGGTCTGCCAATAGAACAGGCACATATCGTCGATTTTTTAGATGTTAAGAGTTAGCCACATGCGATCATCTTTAGAATTGGTTTTACGTGGGCCTAAAAGATCAATTATAAATGTGGAGAAATAAAAAGAAGTCAGTTCGACCCACAAAAACAACAAAAATTGTTCAAAATTTATAACAGATTTTGGCCTTTTATGTGCGGTCCAATAAGCGTCAGCACCTTGTCTAATTTGCTATGGTAATGAAAATTATGTTTATGGATAAAGCCATGCAAAATATACAGGCAACAACAACGATGCGATGTAGAAACCGTGAGGCATAAATCATGCTACATGAATCCGTATCTGTATCTTAAAGAGCCAACTCATTGCTGTCGAATGTCCAATATTTAACATTTTACAACATTTGTGCGAGCATTTGAATCCTGTGGGTGGCTCAGCACTTGCGTCAGAGTTCACACAATGCTCCCAGCGGGGTACAAAGTACAAAAAAAAACTCTGATACCTGAGAGCCAAGGCAAATCTTCTGCGAGAGGTACAAAAAAAAAAATCGATTAAAGCAAAACGTTTGAACGTTTGTTGAATGAACACATTTGAAATTGAGCGACGTCATCAGCGAATGGCCCAAAAGATTTAGAAATTAAAAACGTTAACTAATGATAAACGCGCCTATCATTGCCGTTGCAACTCTCCACAGCAACAGCAACAACAACAATAAAAAATGATTCCCGCCTTCCGCCTGATGCCTTCGGCTGCCGCTCAATAAAACATTCATAATTTTCAACGTGTGGGTTTGACATGGTCGTCATTCAATTCGAATCCGAATCCGTATACGTATTGGAATATTCAAAAATTCAAAAATCTTGCACCCCCCCATGGTGCGATTTGTGTGCTTTTAATATTCACCGACTCTGCCTGCCTGCTTCAACTGTTGAACTGCTGGATTGCTGAACTTTTGAACGCTCTTTTGCTGCTCTGCTCTGTCGTCTGTTTTGAAAACTCATCGTTTTCCAAAAGTTATTAGTACGGTTTGTCGAGAGAGTTGATGGCTTTGAATTGCCCCATGGGTATTGTTTTAGATACGATACGATATGATATCATGCCCCCTCTCTCAACTCTCAACCTTACCCTTTCGCCTTTCCCCCACAAAACAACTACAAAAATATATACAAAAACTAACGCCGCCTGTTGAGTCCCAGCGGGTTTTTGGTTCAATCTATTCAGCACGTTTTGTAGGTCACCCGAAAAGGTTTTACATGTGCATCAATTAAAAGCAAAAAGATATAAAGGAAGGCAACATTTCCTCCGCTTGACGTAGGTGTCGATCAAAGACAAAAACAAAAACTTGCTCCTAACGTTTTCCAAATGAATTCATAAAACGTTTTTGATAAGATCTGAAAATGATTTAGTTTAGTTTTCACTTTGTATGAGGCAACTGCAAATTGTTTCTGATTGTTTCTATTTCCTTATTGATAATAAAATTTGAAAAAGCAAAAGGTTAATGAATTGAAAATGTTTATTATAGCAGCTAAAATATTTGTATAAGTAGTTTTTAACCTTTATCATATAATGTATTTTATATATAAAATCATTTGCTTTATTACTAAGCACTTATTTTATATTCCTATACTTTATAAATCAAACAAATTAATATTTTTTTTGCTTTGCTGATTCCATTCTTTATTATTAACTCTAATTATTATTTTTTAATCATTTGTTTTGTAATTAAATAATTTTTTCCTTTTCAGCACATTATTTATCTAAGGCTGAGTAATATTATATTCAAATCTTTTTGAACTTTTGTTTAAACTGCAGGTATAAATGATATAAATTGTTTTTCCAGAATTTTATTGCTTTTAAGCTTTTATTGCAACTTCAGTATTAATTACTCAATTAAAGTACAAAATACTTGTACTTTGGAGATTATTTTGATTAATATCATACTAAAATAAAAACTTTTATTGAAACTTCTAGGCTTCAGTAATAAATTACTTCAATCTGTAATACATTGTAAATTGTTTTTCAAGTAGACTGATCAAATGCAATTATGTTTAGTAAGTTATAAAACTGCATTAAACAGTTTGAGTGAAAATAAAAAACCATTATATAAGAAGCTATTAGAGCGTCAGTAATAATAGTGAACTATCATAAAAACTTGCAAATTGAATTGGCGAATTAATGTGCTAAATTGTGACCACATGTTATACAGACATTTTATATGCTATGCATTAAAATGATAAAAGTAAACAATAAACTGAAACATCTGTTAGGATCAAAAGTTGTGAATATATTTAGCTCTATCTTTTAAGGAAACTTGACTTACCTTCATTTTAATTGCCTCCACAATTTTGGCGATTTTTAATCCAAGTCTTTTGCACAAAATTCTTCAGCCAGCTTTTTGGCGATAGATCGATGATAAATCACTTGTTGCTGGACGCTGGATGCGTAATGTTTTCTTTTTTCTTTCTTTTTTGTGACAACTTGACAATCAGTTTGTCAAGCGTCCAACCGATGCCACCAAATGCATGCAAATTAATTGCATAAGTGCGAATACGAATACGAGTATGAGTGTGAGTGTGAGTGTGAGTATGAGTATGATGAATATAGTAGCTACGCACTCGTTTTGCGTTTGCAACACTTTTTATTAATTAGCACATATGAAATTTTGAAAATTGTTCACTGGGCTTAGTAATTTGTTATGACTTTTTGTTGTCATACGTTTGATTTGTTAATTGAATTCTTGTGGTTCGCCGACGCTAAAAACTCGCAGCGGTCTGCTTATCAAAGAAGCGGCGTGAAACGCGAAACGCGTGGCGCGATAACAACAGCAGACGGTTCTGAGACTCCCCGTTATAATATCTCCGGCTCTCTGGCCGGCGATGATGCTGATGCGAGAGTTCGAGGCGAGAACTTCAAACTCAAACTACGACGACAACAACGAACAACGAGCAACGGCGTTGAGGCGAGCGACGACGTTGTTACAGCTACGAGGCCACTGCATAAACTGCCGGCGCTCTATTCACTGCTCAGCTTATTGCCCATGGCTCATGGGATCAGCAGCAACAGCAGCAACAGCAGCAGCAGCATGGATGTGACGACCCGGTTTCATGCATGTGTGTTAGTGTGTGTGTGTTAGGCAGCATAAAGCAAACACTAACACACACGCACACACACCACCGTAACGAAACTCGCTCAACTGGTTTCTCTGCTCAGCTCGTTTTTGCCGGGGGTTGTGTGGTGATTGGTTGCCATGGCGTCGTGCTCGTTCAAAGGCAACGCCCCCGCTCTCAGCACGCGAGGAACGAGTTCCGTCAGCGTCCCCCATTTTGAGTGAATTCGCCGTGCCACCCCCGCCCCCTTTTGTCGTTCGTCGTCAGTTCATTTCAACGAGCCAATTGAGTGCGCCGGCGCGTGCCGCGTTTGAGAGTTGAGTGAGTTCTTACGCTTGAGTCTCTTTCCGAGTTGAGCGACTGCGGTTGTGTGCCATTGGGTGGGTGCTTCTCTGCTTCTCTGGATGCTAGATGCTTGCTAGCTAGCACACGCTTCACCGGTTCGATGCAAACGAAGGGGGGAGTGACGGAAGCGGAACGGAGCGGCGCACTTGACTTTTTTGGGGTCAAACCGCTTGACGGTCCAAAAAGCTGCAAGTTGACAGTTTTTTTTTTCCCAACATATTTTCATTTGGGTTCGACGCCACGGCATTTCTGGCATGCCACCACGTTAAGGCGATACCGAGATACGAGTGCATGTGGCGGAAGTCGAGTTGCGAGTAGCCATTTAACACATTCGTTCACTTCAAGATTCTGCAAATTCATTTCAATTTCAATTCAAGATTTAAAACATTTGCGCCACATATATTTGCTTTAAGAATGTTTCTATAAGGGAAGCTTTTAAATGGGGTGAATGGGGTAATTTGTTTTTGGGGTTGTTCTTATTCATGCTGTTATAATATATGTAGATGTACAATATGACAATATATTAATATTACAATTAATTATATAATTCTAAAATCAAAAAGTAAAAATTACTTTCAACAAAAGGTTTTTTTAATTAAAAAAATATTTTAATTAAAATAAGTAAATTTGTTGAGTTTTTTTTAACATAAACCTTGTTTAAATTAGATGAGCAAATTTGTGGACCTATTAGAACTTTAAATTAAAAAAAAAACTTGATGACTCAAGTAGGTAAGGAGAAAAGGTTTGATGTGTATTATTTACAAAAAAAAGTTTACGAAATGCTGGTCAAAAAAAATTGATTTTATTTTGTTTATTCTAAAACAAAACACTTAACGAAATAAAGGCATATATAGTTTTTTAACTATGTTATATTGCATCTATCATATACATACATACATATGTCCATTTTACTTAAGTTTTTTTTATAAATTAGAACAATATAAAAACACATTAAACAAAAAAATTTTAATAAATAGTAGGAATTTAAATTCCTTTTCTTTCATATAAAACTGAACTTAATACATACTTTGAAATTGTAAAGTTCAAACTAAAAACCAGTTAAAAAAGCTTTCTCAAATTATACAAAAATAATGTTAAAAATTTTTTTAATAAAAAATAATGAGTTGTTGTAAATCAAAAAAAAAAAACTTTCTCAATAGTTTTTAACTGAAGTGATAATAAATAATTTACCTTGTAATTAATGAAATCCTCTAAATTATTAAAAGCTTTTGTAGTAATATAGTTGTTAACTACATTCACAATAGTAATAAAGTTTAGTAATTAAAGTAACTAAATTGTGATGTATAAAATTTCCACTTTTATTAAAAGATTAAATCATTAAAAAGAAAAGTTTTTCATAATTATAGTTTTTGTTAAATTAATAACTTTACAATGAAGTGCACTTTATTCCAACTCTTGCTCAAATTACAACTTGGTTTATAAGTTATATTCTCTCACTATCTTCAATTTTCTTCCGTGTTAAGTCATGTATATAAAGTACGATATGCATATTATGCAAACACGCATACAACTTATAGTTCGTTAAACATCTGTTACTGATTCGTACGCTATGTGCTCCGTACTTCCCCATTTCATCTTTCAATTTAAGCGCGCCTCAAGCACTTTAACAGTTCCGCTCTCTCCCTCTCTCTTACTCGCTCTCTCTTTGTCTCTTTCATATTCTGTTCTTCTTCTTCTCGGCCAAGTGCTCTTTTCAGTCTACGGTTTTGTATTTTTTTTTTTTCGTTTCGTTTTTTCGCCAGCCGACACTTAAAGCCGCTTGGCATTCAATTGGCATTTTGCTGTCGCCATCATCGTCATCATCAGCCTCTGGCCGACTGCCCCGCCCCCTGTTGCCACCGCCTCCTCCTCTGCTGGTGCTTTTGCTTCTGTTCAGCGCCTGCTCACGTTATTTAAGGATTAACATCATTTTATGCTGCCTCGCAATGCCTTTTTTGCAGGATTAAATGCTGCCTGCCTGCCGTTCGCTGACAGCTTCAGCTCTTCCTTTTGCCCCAGTCTCGTTGCCTCTCTCGCTCTTGGTTTGCTTTGTATCTGCCCTTCTCATGCACTGGCAGCTCTTTTGAATTGATTGCATTGCACTTTTTTCCGTATGTGCTTGTGTTGTTGTTGGCGTTGCATAGTTTGCGCTGATGCGCCGCCTCCACGAAGCTGCCGCCCCGCTCCCAACTGGCCAGACTACAAAGTGATTTTTATGGCTTTTCGCTGCACACTACTCTCTGTGTATGTGTGTGTGTGTGTGTGTGTGTGTATGCAAATGTTTGACTATATGTGTGTGTGCACTTTGATGTCTCCGGCGCACAAAGGCGGCACTTTAATGCATGCCATATATCAAGAGCGCAAAGCTTGACAGCGACGTCAGTATGAAAGCTTTAACACGCATACGCCCCGTTGGGCCGTCCACTCGACTAGATGCAACTTACAGCTATGCCATGGTATCTAAATATACTATATCGTAAAGAGCTGTGCGCTTATCAGGCAAGTGCATCTCAGCACCTTTCACTCGCCTCTCTTATCCTGTTGGGCCATCTGCGCACGCCGCACAAATAACTTCATCCAGGCACTAAATTGATTAACAGTAGCCCCCCCTCGAGCCGAGAGATCGATGCTGCGGCTGAGGTTAAGGCTGTCAACGCTTCCCGGAATGCCTTCCATTTACATGCCATAATTTTTAAATGTCACCAGTTTACAAAAGCGCTGACCATTTGATTTTGGCCGCAGCAGCCGCATCGCATCGCTCTTACCATTGTCTTGAGAAAGGAAAAACAGGTTAGTTAGTCGGTGGCTCTGACTCGATTGCTGCCGCTACCTGCTGATCGAACCCTAAATGAACTCATCCCTTTTTTTTTGGCGGCCCATAGACCATATTATATTTATTTAGCTCTTTATTGAGCTGCAACCTGTCGCTGTTTTGGGTTTCCTCTTCATTTCATGGCAGATTTATGGGAGAGCTCAGAATGTGGTCAACGTCTCTCCACTTGATGGCACTGCCAAGATACGATAGACACCGGCTGTCCAAGAGACAGAGAGAAAAACGTATATATATAAGTTATTCTAGCCCATTTCTAGTTGCGATCAAAATTTCAGGGTAATTTGTTGTTGCCCCGTTTCCCAAAAACTGTTGGTGGCATAGTCCGATGGGTTCTTTTTTTGTTTCTATCTTTCTTTCGACCCATTCGCGCGTGTTATGAAGACGTCAAAACGTCGCTCAATGTTCCAAACTACCCCAGTCCCTAAACTGTGTTTAATTATTAAGCGAGATAGATAGAGACAATAGTCAGGCTGCTATTTGCGGGGGAGCGAAGCAATATGCTCATAAATTCCCCTGCATTTTGTACCTCTGTCTGGGTTATTGGGTCGCAAACATGTTTGCATTGCCATATCGTCATGTATCTCTATTTGCTTGAGCTGTTTTTATGTCCTCAATATTAACATGCTCCACATTTGGCAGTTATAACAGTCGTATTAACCTTGAGGGTGTCCAATGCGTTTTCAAAGCTAATAAATCATATCAATGTGGTATTCGTACAATTGTCCTGTTTACTCGACTGTAATTTATGCGCCATATTAAAGCTCAAAGAGGGCTCATGTTTAAGGATATGCTTAGACCACTTTTTAGAGTATGGAATACAACTTTAATCACTTGTTAACGATCTAATAGTTTCACAGAAAAAGTGAATTAGAACTAAGACTGTAAAAATATTTATCACGAACTTAAACCCTTTTTTTAATCCTGAATCCTTTTTAAAATTCAGACGTTCTTTTAAACGAAAATATATATGAAGAGATTTTAATATTTCTTTCAAATCACGTCGCACTTCTAGTTCATAAAAATTTGTGTACTTAAAAAAAATAGCATACGATTTATAGAAAACAGATTTATAAAATTACTAAATAGAATTTCTTCCCAAAAAATTGTAGATTTAAAAATCTTTAAAAATTCTTCCCATATCCCAAACTCAGAATACTCTGCAGAAAATCAATACACTTTACACATTCTTCTTTTTTTGCCTTATACATTATGTATATATATATTTGTAATAACTCTCTAGTGTATATATAAATTAAAATAAATAAATACATTTTATTTATTTTTTTGTTTATCATCATAATTATCATTATCGTTATCCTCGTCGGTAAAAACTTTATTTTTTGTCTTTATCTCATTTTAAATCGTTATTACGAGTAATTTTGCATGCGGTTTTCATGTTGTTCCGAGTGGTTGTTGCTGTTGTTGATCTTGATTTTTGTTTTAATGTCGCATTTTTGTTGTTGTATAATTATAATTACGATGCATTTTACCATTAGATTAATCATGATGTAATAATAATATTGTATAACATATTTTCCCCTTGAGAGGGGTTTTTTTTATTTTCATTTCCCATATTCTATGCCTAATCTCTTGACTTTTGTTATCCCCGCTCTCGCTTACTCGCATTCTCTCTCTTTCCCACTCTTTGCATCTCTCTTCACGGTATAACGATCCCAACATTACTCTCAACATTATTTTTATCTTTTCATAACAAACAGAGCAACAAACAAAGAAATCCACAACAGGAGCAAATGTTCGATACGTCGTGTCATTCCTTCCGATCAATCCATACTCTTTCTTCCACACTCCTAGCTACCTCCTAACTGTCTCTATCTATGTGGTATTCGGGACTAGCCAACAAAGCGTTTCAGTGTTCTCTGGTACAATATACGTTTTGTGCTTACATATTTCTCAAGTTCTCTCCAGGATCTGTATCGTTTTGTTAATTGTATGATTTCTTTTTCATTTTTTGAGCAGTTTCTCTAAACTTATTTGGTACGTTTTATACTCGTTTCGTAATCGTATTTGGTTTTAGATATATGTTACTTTATGTTGTGTGTTATGTAAGCTGCATATAGCATTATTTTTATTATTATTATTATTATTATTTAGCGCACTTTTGAAAGCTATACTTAGTTTAGGTGTATGAGTGAGTGAGTTCATAAGAATTGCAATGCTCGAAATGATAATAATAATAGTACATGGTAATAATAGAATAGATACGACTTCGATAACAATTCTAATTGCTGTACGTATTCGGTGCAAATATTTATTGATTACAAATCTTGCGCCACATCATCGTCATCATCATCATCATAGTCTATGGTTGAGTCCTGTCCCAGTCCTTCTAACCTACTTATCAGCTAAGTCTTTAGTCGCGTTTAGGTTCACTTAGTTATTTTTGTATTTCTTTCTTTTTTTTTTGCTTGTAAATTATTGTTATGTACATTTAGACATACAGTTTTGAGGGTTGTTGGTGTAGTGTAGTGAATGATTTTATTGTATTGAAGTCCAAATTCGTTGTACGAAAGCAGAAAACAGAAGGCATATTAAGAAATCATAACGAAAGATTGTTCTTGTTATTGTGTCACAGATCGGAATTCTTGGGCGCCAACTCAATTAAGATCTCTTAAGAGTGAGGCGATCCGTTGCTTGCCAGGGCGCAAAACTAAAAAAATAGAAAATTCTAAATCGAAAGAGTAAGCGAGAACAAAGTGAAATGAAAACGAAAATACAACAAGGCAACTTTAACTAAGATTTTTATTTTGTTTTTCTCGTTTCACTTGCCTAAATAATTATTTATATATATATATATATATTTAGAGAAATATATATATATATAGGTATATATATTAAATGGTACATATACATATGTAATTTATACGCTAAGCTAAATATCTTGTTTAACAATAAATGTATAGCTGCTTGGCTCTCTTCCTCACTTCTCTGCTTCACACCGTCTCTTCTCTGCGCCATCTCTTTACTATGTATATTTCAATTTATTACTCGTCTTAAGATTAATCATAACGAAAAATAAAGTGCAGCTTCTTTGCCGTAAGGAACAGAAATTAAAAAAAGAACATAAAGAATTCAATTCTAATTCAAATAATGGAAATAAACATAAACATAATAAGGAAATTCAAATCATAAATTTCACAAAATGATCGATGTAAAGATAATAATAATAATAATAACTAATCAATAATTACTATAATGATAATAATAATAATAATAGTGTTTAATATTAAATTGACTTAATAACAAAACTTGTGTTTCATTTCGAACAGCAGATTGTTGAATTCGAGAATTTCTATTTCTGGAGCCAGACAACACGAAGAGCTTCAAGAATTACAAATTTTGCACAAACAAAATATGTTTAAATATAGTACATGCCACGCCCATAGGTATTTTCACATTTGGCAGCAGTCTTTCTCGGCCAGTGTCGGGTCGCTTTCTGTGGTCATTTCAGTTGGAGTTACATTTGCTTTTGGTTGAGATTTCTAACATAATTAAAACGCATTCAATTAAACACACCAAAGCAAGACCATAAATATTAAATAATAATACATTTGTTTTTCTTTTTAGAATAGCAGCAAATTGTTGAGAGTGGAACTGAAGTAAAGAGTTTCCCTAATTAGAATGCTATTTGTAAATACGTCAAGTCTGGAGATTCTGCTGCTGCTGCTTTGGTTGTCTTGCCTTAGCTATCGGACAATTCTGAGGTTTGCCGTCAGTCTCTATAAACAATTTCCGATTGTGTTTTGCATCTGCCAGAATTAACGCTATCCCATATATGTATATATAGATGATATTCTAATAGTTTGCAGTCCACTTTTGAGTGATTCGTGTATCGTCCTCTGTCCATTGTCCTTTGTTCTCCGTCGTTGTGTTTAATTATTGCTTCTTCGGTACTCGTAATTAGTTTTGCTTTTCTTTTTAAGACTATTTGTTAATGGCACAAAATATACAGCATTATTTCTATTTACTGGTTTTGTTGATTGGTTTGTTTTGTTATTGTTTTTATATTTGTTTACGTTTACGTTTATGTTGCTGCTGTTGTTGTTGTTTGTTCTTTCTGCTGCTGTTGTTGTTGTTGTTTGTAGCTACACAATATGCAGTACTTCTTAACTAGGGCTATATTGTATATGCTCTCTGACTCTTTGCGGAAGATAACAATTTGCTCACATTCTTCTCCTACTCCTACTCCCCTTCCCTCTCAGTCTCCTCTGCTACTACTTCTGCCCAACAACTCTGACTGTGTGTCTCTCTCTCATATTGTTGCTCTTCGGCCCTTTGCTCCTTCTATTTTTTGCTCTGTGTTCTCGCTTCTGTTCTTTTTCTGCACACTTCTTTTCTTTTCATTTCCATTCCTTCCATTCTTTTTTTTTTATGTTTTTCTTTTGTCATCTACATTATGTTCCACTAGATTAGGTTGCTATTTATATTTATCTTAGGTATGTCGTTATGTGTATGTAGTTTTCTTTTTTATCTTTTTTATATGTTTTTGTTGTTGCTTTTGTGTTGTGAGCGTCCTTCCTAGTTGTCCACGGAGGCGGCGGTAGATTTACCGCGGACGCGATCCTTTGTAGTTCGGATTCGGATGACGACTTGGATGACGTGGAGGTGCTGCAAGTGATGTGGAAGTTCATTAGTTACGATCAATTGTGACAATGTTACTTATTTTAATTCTAAAATCAAGACAGCTAGGATAAATGGGGATATCTATAGGAATTTTTAAGGTAAGCCTTTCTCCCTCTTCATTAAATTTACAAGCTTTATATATAATATGTTTAATATCATTTTTGTTTAATATCTATTCAAATTTTCAATGTGAACCCTTCTATCTGTTCTATAAATTTACAGAATATTCAAATTTATTTAAATTTTGTATCAATTTATCTAAATTGGTCAAAATAATATTCTGCAATAAACAAATAGGAATCCTAACAATCTCAAGCTGAAGAGAAGTATTACTGTGAGTCGTAAATACCAAATTTTAACTACTTAAAAACAAAATCTCTTTGGATCAAATACTAACTAAGCGGTATTACTCCAAATATTGATTTGTAAATTGAATAATTATGTGTTCACAACATTTATATTGATCATTTTCTAGCTTATCAATTGATGTGCTTATAAATCCTTTGCTAGTTTGCTAATTGCAAATGACCTTATGCTTTATCCACAAATTCTTTCTTCAAATTCCCATCATTCTGCCATTCAATTCTCTCCCCGAAACGTACCTTGTATCATCATTGCGGCGGGATACATGCCGGTAACCTGAGCCATCTGTGGCCGAATGTCGCTCGAGGGCGAGCGTCGATTGTTGGGCAAGGTCACCGATGGCTGCAACACAAGAAAATGGATTAATTTACAATAAAATATATAAAATGCTATCCACTCACATGCGCAAAGTATGTCTGGCCATACTTGATGTATACACCGGATGCGGCATTGGGATTGTAGCCACCCAAAGCGGCAACTCCGCTGAGCACTGCGGCCGCCTGTTGGCCACCAGCACCGGCTGCTGCTGCTGCTGCCGCCGCGGCGGCTGCTGCACCGGCATTGTGATGCAGCTGGGCTGGAATGTGCGAGGCGCGCGGTCCGGCACCGTTGCCGCCGCCACCGCCACCTCCGCCGCCGGCATTGTTGCCACCGCTCAGATACAGCGATGGTGGCGAGGTGTTCACAGCGGCGCCCGTTGCATGATCGACGACAATGTATTGGGTGCCCAGATTGGTGGCCGGAGGAGGTGCATTGGCATTCGGTGTATTGGCGGCGCTGTTGTTGTTGCTGTTGCCGCTGTTGTTGCCACCGCCTGCACCACCTGCAATACTGTTGGGCGAATTGTTGCTGCTCTCATGGCTATGGCTGCTGCTGCTGTTGTTGCCATTCCCATTGCCATTGCCCGCCCCATTGGCGCTGGGCGAATTGCGCTGCGAGACGCTGCGTCGATAGTCGGCATTCATCGATTTCTGGCTGCGAAAACTGGCAGCGCCAGCATTAAGGCGCACCGGAGGCTTTGCCTCGTAGCCACCTTGACCCGCGGGACTGCTCGATGTGGCATAGCTGGGCGGTGGACCGCTGATCAGCGGCATCTGGGCAGGCTTCATGTCACGCTTGCCCATAGCCGGTGGCGGTCCACGATGCGCAGCATGATGATAGCTCGACGACGTCGCATGGCCACCAGGTCCACCCAAGCTGACGCTGCTGGGCGAGGCGCGTGGCGTTGGCTCATTGTTGGAGTTCAGTAGCGGCGTCTTGGCGCCTGCAGGCATGCCGCTCAGCGGCACCGAGTGCCGTGGATTGTAGCCACCGGGATGATACGGTTTGCGACCGGGAGCTGGAGCACCCATGCCCCCGCCACCGCCGCCGTTGTTGCCGCCGAGGTTGTTGCGCTTCTCGTAGGGCGTCACATAGCCGCCCTCGTTGCTGCTCTGGCTGTGATAGTAATGCGGCGTTGAGCTATTGCTGTGATATCCAGCCGCCGAACCCAAGCCAGATCCAACGCCACCGCTGCCATTGCCGCCTCCATTAGGCGCTGGCGGAGTGCTGAAGAGCGGCGCCTGACGTCCAGGTGCGGCTGGCGTGCTGGGCGCCGACTGTGAGGCGGTGGCATCCATGCTGGCCGCCGAATAGAAGGGCGCCGCTGTGATGAGCGCATGATGCGGCGCCGAGTGGGGAGCTGGTGGCGGCGCCTGTTGCTGCTGCTGCAGCACAGCGCCATGTGGTCCCGCCTGCTGGGCGCCCGGCTGGCCCGGCGCCGCCGTCGCATAGGGGGAAGATGTTGGTCGGTATCAGCGCTGCGGTATGCTGGGCGGGCAGCGCATAGACGTGAGCACCGGCTGCTGCAGCCGCTGCAGCGGCAGCGGCGGCCGCATTGAGATCTGTGTTGGCCCCCGCGCCGCCATGCGCCAGCGTTAGCGTGGGCAGCGCATGATATGTCGTTGTGCCCCCAGCACCGGGTGTGCTAATGATCTGCGCCGATCCAGCGCCCGGATGATGTCCAGCTGCCGCCGCCGCTGCAGCCGCAGCATGTCCGGCTGCCGTCGCAGCCTGGTAGCTGGGATTGTAGTGTATTGAGCCGCCGCCGGGTGTGCGTTTAACGCGTGCGCCACCCAAATAGCCACCGCTGGAGCCGCTGCTGACAATGTGGCCATTGGTGGCCTGCTGGCCGCCAGCTACCGTTGGCGGTCCAGCCGCTGAGGCAGTTGCGAGATTCAGCTGTGCGGCCGCCGCCTGAGCAGCCTGAACCTGCTGCGATGACGAACCGACGGCGGGACCATTTGGTCCGCCGGGTTGAGCGGCCGCTGCTGTGGCCACCATCGGGGCCGCAGTGACCGCCTGTTGCGGTACATAGTAGGGTATGGGATAATAATGATGATACGGATAGCCAATCGTTGGATACGTGGCCATCGGCAGTTGTTGCAGCTGTGCCCCAGCCGGTTCACTCGAGTATATCCAAGGCGCCTGATAGATGGGCGCACCATTTGGTGCGGCAGCGGCAAACTGGGCCGTCGGATAGGCGGTGGCGGTGGCCATCGGCATCACAGCTGTGGCTGGACCAGCGGGCGTCTGATAGATGGCCTGGGCGGGTATTAAGCTTTCGCGCTGCTGCTGGGCCGGATCGAAGACAGGTATCATGTAGGTGCCGCCGGGCAGTTCGCCGCCCTCCTGCGAGGCAAAGAGCGCTTGCGTTGGCTGGCTGCTGCTCGTCAGCTGGAAGAGCGGCTGCGAGGCGGCGTTGCTCACCGTTGGCTGTGGATACGCCGCATACACCATGCCCTGTGGCACAGCATAGATGCTGCCATCGGGCTGTGTGGAGAAGGAAACAACAATTAGTAAGGAAACCAAAAAGTTTAGGGATGCTGCTACTCACTCCTTGTTGATATGTGGTGGCGCAGTAGGGCGCAGCGTCATTGGGCGTAGTTGTGGTATGGAACGCATACGACCAGGTGGTTGTCTTGGGCTCCTCGACTGCAACCTGAGCTTGGCTCTGGCTCGCGGTCTTCACATCGCACTGGCTGTAGGGCGTGCTGCTGGGCGACAGCGATTGGGCATCACAATTCTGCGCCAGCGGCACAACCACCGGCAGCGGTGTCTGGCTCTGTGGCAGCTCAACTGCTGCTGATGTGTTGCTGCTGCTGCTGTTGTTGCTGCTGCTGTTGCTGCTGCTGCCACTTGCTGATACCACAACAGTTTCCTGCTCGGGTTCCTGTTGCAATTGCTGCTGCTGCTGTTGTTGTTGTTGGGCAACCACTTCGAGCTCCTTGTCGGCAGCACAACAGGCGGGTATATTGGGACTGGTTGCCTGATTCTTGTACTTTTGCACCTCAATGCGATCGTAGTTCTTGGTGGAGGTTGAGGTCGTAATGCTCAGGCAGCCGGTGGCACTGGACAGGCTATCACATTCATCGCCCTTGCCATCGAGTGACGGCTGCAACTGTTGCTGCTGCTGCTGCTGTGAGTCTGTGGTGTAGTTGTCATAGCCCTCGGAGCATTCCATGCCCGGTGATTGCACCTCCTCGGCATAGCTCTCCGTTGAGCTGCAGGACAACTCATTGCTGTAGACTTGCTGCTGTGCTGACTGCTGATGCGATTGCTGTTGTTGCTGCTGCTGCTGCTGTTGTTGCTGCTGTTGCTGCGGCGGTTGATGCGGCGAGGATTTGCGATAGGGCGCATAGTTGCCACTTGACTGATAGTTGCCACCACCGCCACCCCCTCCGCCTCCTCCATTGTTGCCCGATTGATGTTGCAGCGCCTGGTTGGGCGGCAAGTTGGACGGGTCGTAGTGGTAAATGGAGCTGCAAGAGGCAAATTTAGAGTTTAGTTAAACGGCAAGCAGCAAATTGAAAGCGCGCTTCTTGTGTGTGTCAGTGTGTTCTTTGTGTGTGTGTGTGTTGAGTAAGTGAAAAAGTACAGTTGTCAGGGTTGCCACAAGTTGCGTTTAAAAGTGCGCAGTGCGGACGACGGCAGCGACAGACATTTCTCTATTATTCTTTTTTGTATTCATTATAAACTAGTGGTAAAAGAACAACAACAAATGCGTTTGATACAAGAAAATGCAATGCAATTAGAACGAACAACAATTAGACAACAACACTGGCAGACGACACACGTATAGCATATGTGTATGTATATGTATATGTAATAAACTTTGGCTAGAGTTGCCGCGCGACAACCAATAAAAGGGCAGCAGGCGAACGATCAAAAAAACGTATATAGTATATATATATATAATTTAGGTACAGTGTGAGTTATAGAAATTTGGCGAAAGGCGAGAGAATAAGAGAGAAAGAGAGAGGCGAGTGTATTTTGTGGGTGGGCAATGTACAGGTGAGAGCGAACGTGACAAAAAGAGAAAAAGAGCGCAAGAGGCGAGCGAGCGAATTGAGGCTGAACTGAGAGAGACATAGAGAGAGAGAGAGAAAGAGAGGCTGAGCACAGTTATTCGTATCATAATCATATTTCGATTGATTTTTAGGCAGATAATTTACAAAAACAACATCAACAAGTTGAAAAGGTAGCACATCGAAATGGCATTAATAATGTGTTTATATAATTATGCAAAAAAAAATATCGATTAAAAAAAGTTTGTAATTTGCTTTGTAAAAATTTTAAAAATATGTTTGGTTGCAATTTGTGAACAAGAAACTCTATAAAAAAAAAGTATATAACTTTTGAGAACTAGAAAATAAGCTTACTTCACATGGACAGAATAAGTATTATAATATGGAATATGAAGTTAAAATATTTCTAGTACAGTTTTAATGAAGTTTAAATATGCAGTTAAGCTTGAAATAGATATGGAATTTTTAGTATTATTGGCAAATAAATGTTCTAGATATAAACTTAGAAATTCTTAAAGCAGACAGACGGATAGAAATAGCTAAGAAATATCCGTTAAAAATTGTTAAATATATTATAAATTTAAAATATTTTATAAATGTTATAAAAATTCTACATTAATTTGCTTGAGAATTTTGTCAAAAGTTGATTTTATTCTATTCTCGTGTAAAAAAAGTTGCGACTATTTTAATGAAATTCGAACAAAAGTTCTTGAAATTCTTTATTCAAATTGTTGTTCTCTTACATTTTTGGAACTAAATTTTTTTTCGCAATTTCAAAACGCAATAATAATTTTCTATTTCTAACGAATTTTACTTTTAACTCTTGTACTTATTGCACAACCAAACATTTTTGAATATTTGAAAAAAATAAATTAAATAAAATAATAAACATCGAATGCATTGGGCTCTTTGTACATTGAGATTAGTAATAATTATTGTTGAAAAAAACAATGAAATAAAAAAAGAGCAAAACGAAATCAAAGCGTTGCGATAATAATTATTTTATTTTGCGAGTACAACAATAAGTGAAGCACTCATAGAATTAATTTTGGTGACGATCGATTGATATTGATTGAATTTGGTTAATGTTTTTTGAATTGAATTTGATTTTGGAATTTTTGAATTATTTGTTTTTCCTTTTTTTAATTTTTGTGTGTCTTTGGTTTTTGTAAATTACCCGTCTGGATTGAGAATTGGTTGGAGGGTTTGCGGATCAATGAGGACGCTGCCAATTGGCACACTCGAAATGTCTGTGACGGCCCAGACGAGTCCCGATGCTGATGCCGACTCTGGGGCATTGGACGCTGATGTTGTTGTCGTTGTTGCTGCCGTTGCAATTGGTGTTGCCGCCGCTGCTGCTGCCTGCTGTTGCTGCAGATAGGCCATTCCCCGGTTAGAAGAAGACGACGACGACGACTGAGCCTGCACCGACGGCTGCTGGCTGAACTCCGGCGTCTGCCTGTCGCTGCCGTAGCCCGTGGGCGATGGCGTTACGGAATCGGAGCGCACGGATTGTGTGCGTGTCTTGTAGCTGGATTTATTTATCGGTTTGTTTTTAATTTTTTTTTTGTAAATGTTGTTGTTGGTGGTTTTGTTGTTGGTTGGTTGGTTGATTGGTTTGTTGGTTGGTTGGTTGGTTGTTTTGGGTAGCATACAAAAATGGTTTTTCGCAATTTTAACAACGGTTTCAAAATTTGTTAAGATAGATTGGAGATTGAGATAGAGATAGATTGAGAGATAGAGAGAGAGTAAGATAGAGCGAGCGAATTGGGAATATGGAATGTTGGGTCCAAATTAAACACACTCTTATATTTTTTTTTTTTCCTCTTTTCCTTTTGTTGTAGTAGTAAATTCAACTCACCCGCTGCTCGAGGGCGACAGACGCCAAGGTGTGCTGGTGCTGCCGGTCGAGTCCTGCTTGGCAAAGCCGCCACGTCCGCTCTTGCTGGAGTTGGTGGAATCGCCACGAGGCAGCGAGTTGCCGCCACCAGGTCCACCAGCACTTGGAGGTCCACCGTAGTTGCCAAAGTTGTGCGACTTGGGCACAGCGCCACCTGAACGCATGCCACCGCCATCGCGAGACTCTGTGGACTATATGGATACAATATTAATTTCGATTTATAATAGTTAACTTCATTTCTTTATCTTACATTCTGCATTTGCAACATCTTGCCATTGGGTCGCTTGGGCCTGGGCGGTTGTTGTTGTTGCTGTTGCTGCTGCTGTTCGACTGCATTGTGCCAGCCACCACCACCACCATTGCCACCGCCACCTCCACCGCCGTAGCACTCATCATTGGGCATCTCGTTGCCATAGCCATCCTGTTGTGCGGTGCGATTGAAGATGCGACTACGCGCACGATCATAATCCTCTTCACGCTCCTCAAAGCTCTTGGCCTTGCGATCGAGCATCACGCGTTCCGGGCAAAGATAAGGCGACTGACGCACCTCATCGAAGCTATGCGTATCCCGCTTCAGAATTGACTTGCGTGCATCATCACGATGGTCGCCACGCACCAGCGATTTGAAGCGAATCTATTTGCAACAAAAATTTAGCAGTATTTAATAATGTGGTCACAGTTTAATAATCGTAACAGCAAAACACACACACACACACTCACCTCTGGTATGCGAGTGCCCTTGGTTACGGCCACAATGACGCACTGCTGCGTATCCGAGTCCACATTGTGATCCATGCCAAAGAAGGCAGCCGTGCGATGTATGAGCATGCGATTGTACGAGGAGGTTGCCGGAAATCGATACTCACAGCCACGACTGAGTAGAGTATAAAGTAATAAAACAAAGAGGTAAAATATACAGCAATATGTGTGAGTGCATAGTTAAATATAGATTTGGTTAATATATAATCTGACTGGTTTTATTGCCCAGCACAGCAGCAAACAGCAGAGGAGTTGCACTTTGTCACGATATGTAAAATGGAATTGCAGAAGTGCCAAGTGAGGGAATCTACATTTCAACCTTTGGGGCGAAGTTCGCAATGCGTCACAGTCAGTTATCAAAATTAGTTGCGGACGGTGTTCAGAAATAAATTCCTAAAATACTTATACCTCAATAATTCACATTGAAGTGAAGCATTGCATTTTTATAATTTCATTTATTAATTACTAATCTTTTTTTTCAATTCCAATTTACATTCTTAAATCCAAAGTAATCAGTAATGCAGTTAACAAAACCCTAATAATATGGTTAATAAATATTATGTTCAAAAATGTTCAAAATAATATATCGAAAAAATACTGAAATATACTTTTTGGTATAAAGGTATAAAACGTATATTGAAGTATACCAAAAAGTACATTTCACTATTCTCCGGTATATTAAGTTTGATATTTTTAACGATATACTTTATTGAAGAATACTTCGATATTTTTTAAAGTATATTTTAAGTAGATTTCGTATATCGACATCCTACTGCAATACTAAAAAGTATATTTCGTATATCGACATTTAAAATACTAAAAGGTATATTTCGTATGTCGACATCCTAGTAAATTTAAAATATACCATAGAGTACAAAATATACCAAATTGTCAACCAAACGAATGAAGATAAAATAATTTTTGAATAACTTTTTGTATGTACTAAAAATAATGACTGGCTTTACTATATATTCTCTAGTTTTTGAAGACAACTCAATTCTCAACTAAATTTCCTTCATCAATTCTCTACCAAAAATTCCTCGCTTTAAGCACTAATTTGTTTAGCAACTTCTCAAACTCGAACTTCGCTTTCAAATAATAGTGCACAACTCACCTTTTATCCTGGACAAACTCCATCAAATCCTTTTCGATTTTCAACAGTATATTGCGATCCTTGGGATTCTTGTTGAGCGTATCGCGAAAGAATGTCAACAGATCGGTGCCACCATAGTCCGTGTACTGTTCGCTCGAGTTCTCTGATTGACGAAAGACTAGAATCAATGAATTGAGCCATAGTTCTGGCTGGATGGCAAATCTTGTCTCCACTTACCGCGCGATATAAAGCCCGATGTGTTGTTGCTCGAATTGTTCGAGTTGAGCGTCTGTGAATTGTTGTTGCAATTATTAACGCCCGAAGCACCGCCACCAGGACCTGCACCACCATTGCCACCGCCACCGCCAACACTGCCACCGCCATCAATGCTGCCCGAAGAGCTGCCGGTAAGATTCTTCAAGCGTGGCTTAGAGCCCTTGGAATTGGTGTTGGCACGATGCTTTTTGCCACCGCCACCGCCAGCTGAACGTTCATAGTGATACTGCTCCTCCTCGTGGTTGCTGTTGCTGAGATTGCTATTCTGGCTGGACATCTCGTGACGTTCGTGGCGTTCATGTCGCTCCGCTGCCTTGTAATTCATGCCCGAGTTGTAGAGCACTGCACCAGAGTTGTTGTTGCTGCCACTGTTGTTGTTGTTGTTGTTGTGATGCTTGTCGAGTCCATTGGCTTTTAGATCCACCACATACTTTTTGCCATTGTTGTTGTTGTTGTTGCTGTTGCCACTGTTGCTGCCGTTGTTGTTGTTGTTGTATTCGATGCCAGAGCTGCCGTTGCTATTGGTGCGATTATGTTGACCAGCTCCAGATTTCTTTGGCGGCGACAACTTGGGAAACTCTTGCTCATCGCGCAGCGGCACATTCAACGGCTGCTGCTGCTGTTGTTGCTGCTGCTGCTGTTGACTAGTAACAATCACAGCAGGCGTTTCCATGAGCGGCGAATTGCCGCGTCCAGTTGATTGTGCTTTGCTATTGGTGTTTGTATTGCTATTATTATTATTTAGTATGGCATTGCTGTTGTTGTTGTTATTATTGTTGTTGTGTTCGTGGGCATCGCTGGGGTGTTGCTGTTGCTGCTGCTGTTGCTCGGAGGCAGCTCGAGGCGTTGGCGTGCGTGGCGGCGATGTCGACTCGCGCATGGCATGACTCCGTGTGAGATGTTTGCCCTTCATGTTGCCCTGTTGTGTTCAGGTGAAAATAACAGTAACGAGAGTGAAAGCAATTAGTTTCGAATTAGCTGCCACTAATTTAATGCCAGAGTTGACAGCCCCATTCAAGCAGCCAACTGGCAACTGGCAACTGAGAAAGGCGTCCAACTCGAACCCAACCCAACCCAAAACCCAAAACCGATGACGCGTTGTTGCTGCTCGTGATGCAATTGTTGGCTCATTAAAATGTAAAACAAATGCCCGCCCAGGCGACGTTAACGATCCACATAGAGAGAACGAGAGAGGGAGAAAGAGAGTGTGAGAGAGCGGAGCAGACAACACCACCAATAACGTCTAATATAGCCACAAAACTTAATATAGTAAATACCCTGTGAGCATACAAAGGCAAAGGCTAGATTTGTTGTCGAGTTTACTTGGCATCTGCTTACACTCTTCATTTAATGGCTAAAATAGTTTCGGTTAACTGAATTAACAATTAAATATAGAGAGTAACCAGATGTCGAGCAAACTCAACAACTCTATAGCTAAGTAACTTATTTTGTGCACTTAATTCAATTTCTATAAGTTTGCCAACTAAATTCTCTTGCACTTAATAATACCCTACAAGGTATGTGCATGTTGAGCACACTCTTTCACTCTCTCTCAGCTCTCATTTACTCTCCTTCGTTGTTGCTGTTGTTTTGGCTGTTGCCGTGCCAGCCACATAAGTTGTTTCATAGCCTTTTGCCTTTTGACATTTCAACAGCGACGAAGGACAACGCCAGCAATTGAGTTAGTCAGTCACTCCCTTAGTCATTCGGTCAATCGGGCAATCAGTTAGTCAGTTAGTCAGTCAGGCAACTTTATCAGCTATCAGTTCGTCCCGAATCAATGGGTTTTCCACTGCGTTATTAACTGGCCCCCATTGATTTTTTCCTGTTTACTGTCCCTCTTGCAGCCAAGGGAACATCATTAATCAGTCAATTTCGGATTCGCTTATGAGACAGCACAACTACTTGAACTCCCCCCGGAGGGCCACTCGAACGCATCCACCATCCACCACTTTGAAACCGTTTGCTGTGACGTTGCAAGAAAGCAAGGAAGCAGCAGAAGCAATAAAGGCACAAACGCAAATGTCAAAGTCAAAGGCATTTGGCGAACTCTCAGCAGCCCAGTTTTATTTTTTCTGCTTTCTGCTGGCTACAGTGAATACCAGCAGCTGATGACCAGTGACATAATTAAATTCTATGAAATATTAAATGGACTGAGTAATTAAGTTTTTATGTGACATGTGCATAAATGATTAGCAGCGAAACATTTAAGATTTCTCAAAGAATTGGGAAGTGAACTGAGCATAGAAAAATTTAATATTTAAAGCGGACAGAATGTAAATTATAGAAAATGTTTGCTAATAAAAATATGGGTTTTTAATACAATCCCATATTCAGGTTATTCTGGAAAAATGTAATTATTTTTGAAGCAAGCTGAACATAGAAAAAGTAAGAATTTAACTTTACTACTCATATAGAAATATGAAATTAAAATTGAAAATTTTCTATGTTAAGAATTCTTTATTTTTAAAGTAAATTAAGCATAGGATATCATATTTAAATGTATCAGAAATCGCTGTTTCTTCAATGTTTTAGAATTCTGCATTGTGGAATAACCTTCGCAAAGCAAAGGACACCATATTTAAATTTATCAGAAAAAAATGTTAAGAAATTGCTGCTATTGAAAACAAATATGCATATTTAGATTTATGCACATATTCTGAAATTTGCTACACATCTTCAGCAATAAAATTAGTTCTTCGTTCAACAATAAACTAATGCAATAATATACAAGGAATCAGCATTACATTATCTTGTATTATGTTAATTTAGAAAAGTCTGCGCATTTCCTTTCTGATTGCCACACACAATCTTCCCATATTCACTGTAATTTCAATCGCTCTGAGATTCGCTTTTCTTTTTTGCCATAAACCTGCCACGTGCTTAGCATATGCAAATAAGTAAATTTTTGTTTGGCATTTGCAAATGTGTGGCCTGGCCTGGCATTTAGGTAATCGAAGTGCAGACAACTTCGTGTTGGCCAACTTCCGTGAACGTCATCAGTGTGTTGTGTGTTGGGAAAAATCAATAAATCGACCTTGGAAGTCAGAGGCTGCTGCTGCTTCTGCTGCTGATGTTGCTCGGAACAACAATTTCACATTTTCATGGCGCTGATTTTTGTTGTTATTGTTTTTCGAAACGGGCAGTTGTTAGTGTCAATTAAAATTTACTTAGTTACTTAGTTACCATGCCGCATGCCGCATGCCGCATGCCACATAAATAATGCTAGTCGTAGTTACTGCCTGCCACCCCCATAAAAAAAACACATACACATAAACCTTGAACTCCATGGAAATTGCTAATACACGTCTGGGGACCTTTTATACATCTATATTTTTTGTTGTTGTTGGGAGGAGGTCGGCGGTAGCAATAGCAATCAAAAACACGTTTTTCAATGCAACTCTTTGGCATTTTGCTGGGTCGATTGGGAATTTCCAGCAATTGCGTTTCCAATTCCGATTCCCAGAAAACTGCAATCCAAAACGACGCCCCAAAACGCAGACCCAACCCAAGAGTTGAAACCCACCTTTCTTCGCGGCCCCTTTTACAAAGCTGACCTGACCCAGTTAATGCACTTTTTGGGCGTGTATCTTTTTGCACGGGCCAGTTCCAGTTCATGGCTGCACTTATGTATATCAAGCCTTTTATATAGTGAACGAGAGAGAGAGAGCGTGTTGCAACCGACTGAGAGAGAGAGCACATCGAGAGGAGAGGAGAGCGAGAGAGAGTGTAACTAGAGCATACACCCGACCCACAACTGACCTATTTATATTTTAACAAAATATATTATATATTCAACTTTTTTTTGTTTCCTTTCCCGATTTATGAACTAGACGTTTTACTTACGCGTCTATTGCCAAAACTATTCTGACGCCCCAAATTCGATGCGGAAGATGTGTCCTCGTTGCTGCTGCTGTTGCTGCAGTTGCTGTTGTTGTTGTTGCTGGCTGTTGTTTGTGTTGTTATTGTAGACACGGTTGTTGCAGTTGTTGCAACTGCTGTTGTCGATGACGTCACTGCCTGTCCTGCAGTTGCAGTTGTTGTTGTAGTGGCTGCTGCGGCTGCTGTTGGTGCTGCTGCTGATGTTGCTGCTGCTGCTCCTGTTGCTGGTGACGTCGTACTGTTATTTGAGGCAACGGCGGCGACAACAACAACGGCGGCGGCCGCAGTGGAGGTGGCTGAGGCGGAGGCGGAGGCTAAGTTGGTTGGAATATTTGTAGCAAGGGCTACTTGAGATTTTGTGGAACTCATAATCACAGTTTATGTAAAATGTACTGCAAGCAAAGAAGAAAACAAAAAGGATTATTTAAATTTATGTTGTTTATGCAAAGAAGTTTCTTGAACTTCTATTAAAAAATGTGGAATTTAATTACATATATGATATTTTAGTTGATGTGATCAAATTAAAAGCTCTAAAGTATGCGAAATTTTTGTTAAAATCGATGTCAGCAAAATACATTTGCTAAACATTAAAATAGTTGCATTAGTTTCCAATTTATTACAAGCAATATGAAACAGTTCTATTAAAATTGAACCCCTTTACTAAAAGAATTTTTCTGATATAGATAAATATCTTGAACACTTTCAAGATTTAAAGAGCACCTTAGATTATTAAAGACTTTTTCGATATTTTCGATAGATTTATTTAGTTTATAAACTGAATTTATAATTATAGATAGTTATAATTATAAATTCAGATAAATTATAGATAGTAACAATTATAAATTCAGTTTATAAACTAAATGTAGCCTTTCATATTATACTCTTTTTATAGATTCATAATGTTGTTTTTTTATTTTTTACTTTTATACTTTTCATTTATAAATTCTCTACCATTCCATATTAACTTTGATATCCTATTATTGAATTAACGTAAAATATTTCATTCAAAGATTGTGTAAAGATCTCTGCATCTGAATTATAGAATCTATCACCCTTCCATATTTATTATTATACTCTTTTTCTATTTTATTTATATTGGGTTTGCTTTTATATATAAATTATCTACCATTCCATATTTATTTGTATGTTCAATTTTGACATTCATAATATTATTATTTCTTTTATCTAAGAATCCCACTCCTTACTATCTTTTACCTTTTTTTGCGAGTGAGAATAACTATTGCATTTTGTTTGTCGCTCCAGTTTCTGGTTGTTGTTTTTTCTGCTGTAGTTAGTTGTCTTTTTGGTTTGCTTGTTTCATAAGAATCTTTGCATACGATTAAAGTTTCGTTTTGTTTTGTTTTTTAGTTTAGTTTATAATCTTTGTACGTATGTATTCTGGTATTTTGGGCTTGTTCTTTTTTTTTTTTTTTTGTTTGTTAGATTAAAATCATATATTGTCAAAAATATGCCGGCAGTGCAGTTGATAGAATATTAAAAAATCACTACGCCTTTTTCAGCTGCTACTCCACGGGATTATATTTGTTGTATTTTTGTAATTTATTTGGTTTTTGTGCGACTTAATTTAGATATATATTTGTAGTATTAAGTATTATTTAATAGACTTATAGAGACAAGGCTTAGTTTAGTTAAGTTTAGATATATATATATATGTATGTATATATATGGGTGTATATAGTATAGGTATATAGTTATTATTGTTGTTTGTTTTATACTTTTTTGCTTTTGGTTTTGGTTTTTAAAAAAATGTTGCGAAATGAAAAAACGTAGAGTCGAAAACACAATTCGCTAAGAATTTAGCGTTTGTTGTTGTTGTTGTTGCGGTTGTTGTTGTCGTTATTGGTTTAATTATTATTGTTGTAATTGCATTTAAAACTTTTATAACATCGTTTATCACATTTACACCATATCACCGAGAATCACAAACTGCCATTAGGTTTATATATTTGGTTGGTCTCTGCACTTGCGATAGTTCTCAATTATTTTAAGTATTTAAGTTTAAGTTAAGTTTATGTACGTACTTATTTAGCTTACAGCTAAGATTTCTTCTCTTTTTTTTGTTTTTTGTTTATGTTTATGTATAGTTGTATACTTAAAAAATATTTAAGTTAAAGCTTTTCTTTTGGTTATGATTCTTCTCCGTATTCAGATTCTGCTCTTTTGCTTCCACTTCTGCTTAGTTGTTTTGTTATTTATATTTATATTTTTATTTTATTTTCTTGCGTTCTTCACTTTCTGTTGTCTATGGAGTTCAGGTTATGTGAGAATTTCTTTGATTTGTTGTATGTGGCACACATTTTGCTGCAAGTTGAGGAGCTACACGGTTAACTTAAGGGATTCAAAACATTCCAGAGAACGAGAGAGAGAGAGAGAGAGCGAGCGAGCAAACGAGAACGACAACGAGCACAAAGTTTTCTGTGTGTATCTGTGTGTTGGCAACGCATCTACACAAACACACGCACAAACACACGCACACACACACTTAAACACACTCGCACACACACACACACAAACACAGAGTCAGGAATGTGACCTTGTTTACGATTTATTTTGATATTCAAAACTGCACGAGCTTTAAACGCGATGAGAGCAAAGTAATTGAAATGCGTGTGTCTCTGCCCCAGGATACGAACTAAAAACTCTATCTCGCATACATCGAGTGAGTTCGTTCGGCAAATGCCACTAAAAGGGATGCTTTTAACACACAATCGAGCGCAACTCTCTCTGGATTCGTGTCTTTGACCAGTTGTCGTTTATCTCTTGTCGTTCTTGTTGTTGTTATTATTGTTCGCTATGGTGTTTCCTCCTTATTTTCTTGGGGAGAGCGTTGTTCACTTTTCGACATAATTATGTTCATCTTTGATTGCTACAAGTTTTTTTTCCTTTTAGGATTTTGGCATAGTTTAGGTAGCGCAAATTTCAAGGGTCTCAAAGGGGTTGTTGAACGATAAGATGTGCAGATCTATATCTTTGGCGTATAAAGAAACCTTTTAAGCTAATATATGAAAAGAAAACATTCTGGAAGCTGCTTCCCTCAAAGGCAAAAGGCATTTTTTGCAAACTTCAAGCTTAAGGAAACTTTTGAGGAAATTCATCTAATTAGGCGAAATGTTTTAAGTTGATAACTGTCCCTAATTAGGCGCTAAGTGTCAGTAGGAAACTTTTTAAGTACACTCTAGGAAATTAATTAGAATTTCTGACTAATTGCTGATGCTTGAAAATAATATAAATGAATAACTTTATTCCATTTAATAAGAAGATAGATTTTCCCTAATTTAATTTTTGCTAACATAAATTCTATTTTCTATAAGAATTTAACTTGAAATTATTCTAATTGGCGAGCTTTTACCATATAATTTATTTGCCTATTTTACCCTATCTATTTGAACAAGTACTTTGCATTGTGTACAGATTATGAAATAATTTGCGAAACCCCGCAAGAAAAATACAAATCGAAATGTTTACAAGCGGCTGCCAGTGGAAGAAATCCAATTCTAAGACGCTAAGAAAACAAACAAACAGCCAATTGCATGGACACTTGAAAGTGAAAACAAAAGCGAAATATGAACGCGAGTCACAGCACAAATACAAATACAAATACAAACATAGATGATACCCATTCACAACCCTTTCAGCACCTCCCTTTCCCAACCACCCACATCAGACGAGGTCCAAGTACAAGTCATGCCACTTTTGATATTTTCTTTGGTTGTGTGTTTTTGGGAAATACCCGCGAAATATGCGCAAGAAAACGCAAAGAAAATATAGCAACCGTCAGATTTGGAGAAACAAAAGCGAAACGCTGAAAGAGTGTGAGCAAGAGGGAGAGGCAAGATGCGAGCACAGGTGACAGGATGACGTAGTCGCTATAAGAAAAACACGCATACGACGTGTGGCACACGACCAAGAAAATGAAAGACGCCAAAAAGCGAACGAGTCAAAGGCAAAGTTCGCGCAAAAGCAAACAGAAATAAAAAAAACAGAAAATTGTGAGGCAATTGCAGCGATTAGTCAAGAGGTGCAAAAGTTTGCTCAAAATGCAAGTGCTGCTACTCAATGTTGGCCTGTTCCTAGTTCCCTGTGTTTCCTATTTCTATTCCCACATTCCTTTTAACGGTTGTCGTTGCCTCATCCCTTCCCACCACTGTGTCGTATCTCAACTGTTTACAGCAGCTGTCGCTGTCACTGTCACTTCGGCACTCAAAAAGCTCCCACGCTGTACTCGAAAATTTGTTGTGGCTGGCAGTGTAAAGAGAGAGAGAGCGCGCAAAAGCTTTAAAGCGCTTGCGCTTGCGTGGGAGAGAGTTCAAGCAAGGAGCCGTAGAGTGAGAGAGAGCGAAGGTGAGAGAGTGTGTGTAACGCGTGCATTTTAAAGCTGTGTGATAAGTCGCTGCTGCGTTGCATTACTCAAAAAAAAAAAAGAAGAGAACTTTAACGCAATTTCTGTTTGCAATGGCAAGCAACAACAAAAACAACTGCGCCATTTGCCTAAACTTTTTACAGGGCTTCTTCCTACGCCATCAAATTACAAGACCAGCAACAACAACAAGAACAACAACCAGCGACCAGAACAACGCGAACGCCAAGCGGCGCTGCTTCGGCTGTGGGGCGACACGACCAGACACGACGACAACACACGACGCGACGACGACGACGACGACGACGACGACGACGACGACGCGAAACTGAAAAACGAAACGAACGAACGTTGATGTGTGAGCGTGTGTGTTTGTTGTGTGAAAAACGTGTGTCGTTGTGTATGTATAATACACCAAAAAGGCAATGCGAAAAAAGGCAAAAGCGAACTAAAAAAAAAACTTTAAATGAAAATTCCGCTAGCATTTTTCACGCGACGAACAACGAATGAAAACGATAGAAAAAAAATAACACCTAAAATTTCGTTGCTTCCTTTGCCGTTTTCTTGTGTCGTGTAGTTTCTTTAGCTTTTTCTTCATTTTTTGCACTTTATATTTATACACTGCGCCGGGCTGCTGCCTCTGCTGCTGCTGCTGCTATTGCTTCCTTTTCCTGCATATATAGCAGGCCTATATGTATGTATGTACATATAAAGCTGCTATACATATAATACTAAATACGTTGTGTTCTTATCTCTCGCACACACACACGCACATACACACACACACATTCTTTAGTGTCTCCTCGTTTGCTGCTGCTGTCGTTTTATTTATTGCTACGCGCGTGCCATTTTCCATTTTGTGCGTTTCGTATTTTTTTGTTGGTATTTATTTCAGTTTGATCAGCGCAAAAATTAATTCATTTTCTCGCTTGCCTTCGCCCGTTTGCTTCATTGTGAAAATGTATTTTTAAGCTGCTGCTGCTTCTGCTTCTGCTGTTGTTCCTCTGCTGCTGCTTCTGCTGCTGCTGCTGCTGATGACAATGACAACGTTGACGACGGCTGCGACGAATTGTGCGACGGCGACGAGCACTGCGCTCCGCTGGCAGACATTATGGGAACACGACCGAATGGATACTGGGCCACCGCATGCGAAAAAGGCCGTCCGAAAAGCATCGCGCCTGCTGCTGCTGCTGCTGGGGCGCTCTCTCATTCTCTCTCTCTGTATCGCGCGCGCTCTCTTTCTCTGCTCTATTTGTGCTTTGGCTAAGGCACAAAACCAAACAAAAAAAAGAAAAAGGGTGGCAAGGTGAGAGAGCTGCCAACCGAGTCAACGTTTAGCGTCCGCATCCGAGTCCAAATGCGTAAAAGCTTTTGCGGGAAAAACAGGTTAAAGCATGTGTGCCCCCGCGACCCGCTAACTCTCTCGCACTCTTAACTTGTACTCTCTCTCTCTCTCTGTGTTCTCTCTCGCTCCTTTTGCCTGTGTGTGTGTTTTATGCCCCAGAGCGAAAATGCGCACGATTTGCTTTTGGGGTGGCAAATTTCACGTTGTTGTCCTTCCTGGTGCGTGTGTTTTTGCTGCTGCAATTGTTCTTGTTGCTGTTGTTGTTGCTGGGCATCATCTTTGCCTATCTACACATCGCTTTGGCTTCCAAGCAGGCCACGACAAGACCTTGGAGTAGCCTCAATCAATGTGTGTGTTTATGTATGAGTTTGTGTTTGTGTGCGTGCCAAACAGGAATGTTTATGGCAAAAGTTTGTTGCCTGCAATCAAAACTTGATGATTTCCTCACATTACCTGGCAGCAAAACTCAACAGCGTTTCATATCGAATCGAATCAAAATAAAGATAAAAAAATCAAAAGTCTTCAATCAAAACAAATAGCAAACGTTGTAAAATCAAAAAGTATTATAGCATACACTTGATGCCTATTTAACTCTATATTCTATAGAGGCTATGACGCATACAACGTGAATAGCTCTTCAATTTGATTGAATGGAAACTATAATATGCATTTAATTATTTTTTCAACTTCATTTAATTAAAAATACACATTAGTCAGCAGGTTAAAAGAGAAGATTGCATGCACCTTAATGTATTGAATACACTCACATTTCTCTAGTGAAAATAAAAAGAATGTGTAGAAATTAAATAATGCATTTAAATGACTTCAGCTTCGATTTCATATTCTGATGAATTGCTAAATTGTTACAAATAAAAAATATATTCGATAGTTAAAAAGATGTTAAAGCTCACAATTAAGTTTTGATAAATTCGATTTTTATTTCCAAATTGATTCGTAAAGAGGAAAATGTATTTGATATATTGAAACTTCTTTTGGTTAAGTCCAAAGAATTTAACGAATATAGATTAGATTTTAGTTTCACTTTCATCGATTGTGCAAAATGTATATTTAAAAGTTAGGCTGTTAAAGTTAAATGTGAAGAAAGCAAAAGATTTTAGTAAAAATAAAACTTTCATAAATAAACATTTATTTAATAAACTTAAAATTCTTGACTTATAAATTGGCTTTATTTTAATCCCTATCAATGGAATCTTCTATGATTATGATATTAGTGTCTGCTTATAAAAATGGTCACAATAAAAGAAAGTTATTTAATGGAGATTTGGGTATTCAGATATAAACACGATCATAAAAACGTAGCTAACTTTTAAGTGAGCTCTCTAAAGTTGGTGTCAGAAATGTTTGCAAGCTTATTAAACCCACTTGACACTAAGATAATGAACAAAAAAAACTTATTAAATGCGTTTCGCAAGTTGCATTCGTCAAAAACTTTTTCATGAAACGAAAGTGGCTTATGCTCGAAAAACAAAAACAACGAAAAAAATAAGTTGAGTTGCAAATACTTGAAAGTTTATTGAGGCGCATAAATTTGATTAAAAACTATTTGCAGTGCAAATTCACGAAAAAAACGAGAAATAGTTTCGCCAATTGATTTAAGTAAAAGAGAAAAAAAAAAAAAGTCGAGAACTTGTTGAAATTCAATTATCAATCACGGTGCAATCTCGATGGAATATTGCAATGTGCGCATCGCTGTCAATTATGAAACGTAAATTGCATTTACTTTTTGATGGTATTGGGGTTATTTGAGTATTTCATCCGATTGATGGCATTCCATCAAGCGTGCAAAGTGGGCAATAAAAAAGCTTTTAGAGCACATACACCAAAAAATAAAAGATCGAATTTGGCAAAGAGACAAACGTCAAATTGCAATCAACTGGAAAAAAAGTCATATTGTGTATGTGTGTGTGTGTGTGGCATGAATGATGGAGAAGGAGGTGTTAAATAAGGATTTGAAGCAGCGTGTCCTAGATTTCCAAATGTGCAACCCCAATTTTCATCAAATCGAAGAGCAAGGCTGCGACCGCCGCAAAGTATGCAACACAAAATTGATAATAAGCTGCGTCAATTTTCAGCGATTAGCTTCACTCACTACTGCCACATGCAACATTTAGAATAAACAATCAAAAAGGGGAGAAGAGGGGGTTGTGAGTGCGTTTTGCAAATGCGTCGTAGTAAATAATTCATGCAGAGCGCGAAACAATGGAAACGAAACGTCACTTGAAGCCATCACAGCTTGGACTCGTGTCTCCTTTTATTGTTTACTTTGAGCGAGCCACCGAGTGAGTGAGAGTGAGAGGGAGAGCGAGAACGTGAGCGAGAGCGAGAGAGATGACATGACATTTACGACTGTTGCTCGGCTCTCGTTAACGTAAATTGCATATAGAATGTGAATGTCGTGAGTGTCGCGCCTTGTTGCAATTACGACATCTTATTTGGGTCAACGTTGACAGAGATGGCAAGAGAGTGTTGGACAGAGAGAGCAAGGGAGAGAGCGCTCGCTCAAGCTGCTGCGCCAGTCATAGACAGAAAGAGAGAGAGCGAGAGAGTGAGAGAGAGAGCGTGAGTGAGTTGACAAGTGCCTGTCGCACGTGTGAGCTTAAAAGCGCAACGCGTTTCGAGGCCAAGTGCCAGGCGAGGATGAGAGCAAGGATGCGCTGCGTCTATCACTTCCGCTGCCGCTGCTGCTGCAATCTGTGCTGTGCAGTGGGCCACACACACACACATACACCGAGAGTGGGCGTGGCAAGCAGTCAAAGTTAATAGCCATGCAAATGAAAGCAGGTAAAATCGTACTGAAATCAGCTTGAATTGATTGTGCCACCCCAAACCGGAAAAACCGGATGCGAGATGCCACTAAACTAATCTCATCTAATTAGGCGACAAATGGCAAAAAGGACTCCCGAGTCCTGGCTCACAACAACTCAACAACGATTGCTAGCTAAGCTTAGTTGGCGTTTTTGCCTCCTTAGCTTGTGTTCTTTGGCTTTTATGACGCAATTAAAATGCTAAATGTTTTACGACATCGCCGTGGGGCTCTTTAATTAATTCGTCGGCCGTGAAAGGTGTCAACAAGGCGGCAGTGAAAACAAGGACAACAACAACAACAACGAGAGAAGCAACACTTCTGTTGCGTGTTCTTGTTACTTACACTTTAACGCTTGACCCAGACAAGCGACAAAGCAACAACAACAACAAAAAAACAAGAAAACAGACAAGAGACATTTTCACTTTAAGCGTTGCGCGTGTTCAGCGCCTACAGAATCCTTGCGGGGGGAGGAGGGAGGAGGGAAAGTGTTGCTACATGCAACCAGCACGATTATGCAGCTTATATGAGACACACACACACACACACACACACACACACACACACACACACACACAGACAGACAAGTGCGTGGCGCTCTTCATCCTGGCTGGCTAGTAATCATGTTGTCTTGTTTTTTAGCTGACACAAGGAGAAATACTCGTGTATAGGCACAGAATAGAAAAGAAGGAGCGCGTGGCTTGGGCTTGCTCTGTGTGTCCTCTCGTGCTCTCAAAGAGCATAAAAAACGCCAGCTAAGCATCATCAGACAAGCTGCCATGTGGGCGGCTTTAGATGACTCAAAGATGTCCTGCAATGATTGCAAGTCCCAAGAAGCAACTTAAAGAGTCGCCAAGCAACAAATTGCAAGACCAAAAACCAATTGAGAAACTGCTTCAATTTAAGCATTGAAGAAAGTAAGTTATTGTACTTGAAATATCGATCATAATTCAGCCAGAAGTCTGCACTTTGAAGTGCTTGAACTTGCAGAAAACTATTGAAGAAAACTTTTTAAATTGTAAATTGAATTTCTTAAGAGCCCCCATATTGTTGATGAATTATAATAAATTCATGAAATGAATGTTTTAAGTTTAACAAAAATATTTTGTCTGTGAAGTAAGTTTGATTGGTATAATTATTCAAGATTATTTAGAATTCAAATCATTAAACTAAACAATAATATCTTAATTAAGATAGTATTGAATTTAAATTTCCTTCAAATTGGGATTCTAAGTTAAGCAATTTATTTAGAATTATTTTTTATTATTATTAATAATATTAATAATAATAATAATAATAATAATAATAGAATTATTTTTGTTTAACTTAATTTTATGCTTTAATACCAAACGATTTCAAAAATGTCTATTTATACCCGCTACCCATAGGGTAGAAGGGTATTATAACTTTGTGCCGGCAGGAAATGTATGTAACAGGTAGAAGGAGGCATCTCCGACCCTATAAAGTATATATATTCTTGATCAGCGTCAACAGCCGAGACGATATAGCCATGTCCGTCTGTCCGCCCGTCCGTCTGTCCGTATGAACACCTAGATCTCAGAGACTATAAGAGATAGAGCTATAATTTTTTTTTTCGACAGCATTTGTTATGTTTGCACGCAGATCAAGTTTGTTTCAAATTTTTGCCACGCCCACTTCCGCCCCTGCAAATCAAAAAAATCGAATAACAAGCGTAATTTTAAAGCTAGAGTTACGAATTTTGGTATATACAGTAATAGCTATAGTAGTTATGATCCCTGAAAATTTGGTTGCGATCAGAAAAAAATTGTGGAAGTAATTAAAGAAATACTTTTGTATGGGCAAAAACGCCTACTTACTATGGGTCTGAGTTGCTTTGGCCGACAATCTGGTATATTGTGCCGTCTATGGTATATTTTGAGTGCGGTACTATATCGATATACCACATATACCATTTGGTATATTTTTTTAGTATTTTTTGCAGTATATTTGGTATATTTTGAGAATAATACCGCAAAATATATTGCTTTTATTCAAAATGGGTAGCGGGTATCTCACAGTCGAGTACACTCGACTGTAGCTTTCTTACTTGTTTTGTTATATAAACTTGCCTATTAAATAAGAAATGTGTATTTAATTTTATCTGATCTTTGATCGTCATTCGTAGTGTTATAAATACATTTAAGTTTATATTATATATCAATATCTGTCAATTTAAAATATATTTTGTGTATTTGTATATAAATATAAACTTGTAAAAACAAATAAAGAAATATACAAAATATAAAATTTTTTATAATTACATGCACGTGTTTCTTTTGAACAGACTTTGTTTTTTAAATTTCTAGTTTATCTTTGGATTAAATCAAAGGCGACTTAACTAAATTATATATTACACATTATACAAATTGATGTATAGGAGGTGAGATGACATAATATGAATATGACTTTAAAGACATGGTAAAATAAATAAGTCTGCAATTCACTTAGCATACCAAAAATCATTTAAAGTGTCATCTACTAAGCACTCTTCATGATGTAAGAACATCGCAATGGCTTAGAAGATGTGTCGCACACTGTCAGCATTGAATGCTCAATCTAATAATGTCAAATAAGTTAAATATTTTACTTAATCTTATCACATTTGATCCAGTCAACCAGCCGAGGAAGGCGGCCCCAAGAAACATGCAGACTCAAGCATTTCTAATAGCGCAGGTAGAAAAATTCTTGTTGCATACACAACGGGGCAGCACATGAGGGTCGACTTTTGATTGCTGTCTCTGTGTGTGAGTGTGTGTGTGTGTGAGAGAGTGTGTGTCTGGAGGGGACGCTTGTTTGCTACAAAAGCTAGCCCCTACTTCACGGCCAGGGGCAGCACCTGCGGGAGTTATGAATTATGCAGAAAAAAAAGAAAGGAAAACAAAAACCAACTCAACTGCAAAGCAAAAAAAAAAAAAAAAAAAGAGGCAGCAGCTGCTCTCTACCTGACATCGCCGCCTCTTTGCCGAACCCCGCCTGGGGGCCTGTCAAAATAGAATACTCTGTGCGCCTTGAGAACTCAGGCCAAAAAGTCTTATCAGAGATTCATAGCATTTATATATAAATACACAAACACATCCATACATATGTAGCACACACACTATACATTGTAAAAGAGTGTGTAGCAAAATGAATAAAGTGCCGTGAAAAAAGTCATAAATTAATTTTCACAAATTCTCAACATTCTGCTAGTGCAAAAACAAATACGCGAAAAAAAAGAATTAATTTTCTATTCTTTCGTGCAGTAAAAATGGCAAATTTTTGTGTAAACACAAAAACGGGCGAACGAAGCGCAACCGAGCGAAACAACAACTAACAAACTAACTAACAACAATAGCAACAACAACAAGAACAACAATGATTGTTGTATATAAAGCATAAAATCACAAGATGACGACGACAATTCGTTTATAGCATCATCTCAATACTCGACGACGTCGACAACTGCAACAAACTGAGGCATGCAACGCGTGCTGTCTGTTTCAGTTACAATTTTCATGTAAATATCGGCTTTTTGTATACAAAAAAAATAAATACAATGTGCCTAGAAGTACATAGCATAGATATGCATGGTCTAGCAACAAGTAATGCCCGGGTTTTCGGTTGGGCCTCTAACAACAACAACAACAGCAACAACAACAATGAGATTAACAAAAGTACAGAGGAGACGACATGATCGCGACGCAATGAATGCGAACTGACGGCCCCCGGTCGTCGTTGTCGACTCACAAAATAGATTTTCAATAAAAACCCACTCGAAAATAATGCCAACAATGGCGGGCCGAATAAACGCATCGACCAGAATCATTCCGAATCTATTTTCGAAACCCAAACAAAAACATTTCAATACGCCACCAAAGAAAATACTTACTACAAACTTTATCATCAGGTTTCCATGCAGAAATTGTTTGACAAAGTGTACAAATACAACAACAAAAATACTAGACTTAATACATTACTATATATATATATATATAAAAAGGTTAATGTTTGGGAAAAAAATTCATTTAATAAAAACTTTTAAATCCAAAAATGAGTTTTGAAAGAGATTTTTGATCTTGTATAAAAATGTTGTTTATAATTCTTAATATATGATATCATAGGCAATATTTTTAGTCAAGAATCTCTTGTAATCTTGGAATCTCATTGGCAATCCCATGACAATCCAATCCCAATAGGTTGTAAACTCTACTAAATAAAATCTGTTATGCACAAACAAAAAACTTTAAGATAAGAACATTGTTCTTTTTTTTCGAAACTCGTTTTCATTTATGTTTGTATTTTATGTGTGACAGTTAAGCGAGAAAAGTGAATTTTGCACGCAATTATAGTATGGCCGCTAAATAAAAATGACGTAAGGCGAAGCAGCCGTAAAACGAGATATGTGTATACCACTCTATCTTAAGACATTCAGTTTGACAACAGATGTAATATCTGGATTTGTTGTAGTTCCCAACGAAAAGTGTTACTTTCCAAAGTATTATTATTATAAAGTTATAATTTTCTTATTTATTACAGTACTATATTTTCTTATTATATTTTTTATTATTTGTTTCTTATATTTTTATTATTATTTGTTTCTTATATTTGTATTATTATATGTTTCTTATATTTTTATTATAATACGTTTCTAATATTTGTATTATTGTTTGTATCTTTTATATTATAAACCTTTTCAAATCTCACTTTTAAACTTTTAACATTCGGTTAGTGATAAATTGTTCCTTAATTTATAAACTTTTTAAGCTTTACCCTTATACGATTTTTTTATTTTTTATATTAGACGATTTATGTGTTTTATTTTAGTTGTTTAATTACTATATTCATTTTGTAAATCTAGTGTCTTATATTGTTATCTGATAATTGTTGTCAAGAAATAATGTCATTTTCCAAAAGTATTCAGTGTTAAAAGTTAAGAAGTTTTCTTTTCTTAATTTTGTAGACTTTTCAAGTATCTCTTTTATAAGGGTTTTTCATTTGGTCGCTTGGTTAGCGAAATATGTTTTCGAATCTGCCGCGCGGTTCGTATATGGATGAGCACATCTCCAAGGACTATGGCAAGGAGGTGCTGCTATCCAACTGGCAAGAACGACGCCAGGGCAGCGAAGAACAGAACGATTGCATTGTACCAGGGCTGCAACGCGTTAATGCATGCGAACAGCATCTAAGCGAAGTGCGCGACAACTTCGCGGAACCCTGGAGTGTGGAGGAGGCGGGTTATGCGACGCGTTATTATCTCGGGGCACGCAACGAGGCGCTGCACAATTTCAAGCGCAATCGTGAGGTGCAACTGCGTTTCCCCCTCGCCGCCGACATGCTCGAGAATTGCACGACAACCTACAAGATCATGTACGATATTCTGCCGCACAAGGAATTGGAGAAAAGCAAAAACGAAGCTTCCGTTTCCGTTGGCAGTGTGCCCAGTAAACCGCAGGATTTGGATTTGATGTTGAGCTACGGCAATCGCAGCACAACGGGCAGACGATGTCAACTGCGAGCAGAGTCGCGTTTGTTGCAAAGGCAAAGAATGCAGACAACCTATGCGGCTCATTACGATGCGGCAACCGCATTAATATAATGTGTATGTAAAACGAACTTCAAAATTAACGAGTAAAATTAGCTATGGCTATATGTGATAGATGTACATATGCATATGTGTGTTTGTTTATATAGTTTTGCGTTTGCAACTCACCATTTTCAGTTCTGCTGCCCATTGGCGATGCTAGAGCAAGCAATTTGCACACTGGCATTGTGTGTGTGTGGTTGGATGATGATTTGCGCCGTTTGCGGGGTGTGTGTGTTGCAATTGGATGTTAAAGAGTTTTGCTTTTGCAATGCGTTAATTGATATTTGCAGCTGGAGCTGCTGTCTTTTGCACTCGCGGCGTTTTTTTCTTTTTGTATTGTTTGTTTGCTTCACGGGGATCACGAAATGTTTGTAAATTGCACAAAGAAATTTTTCTTTTACGCTTGCTAGGGCAAGTGTTGCAAAGTGCCACTAGGCTGAGCAAAGAAAACAGCTGGGGTTGTGCACTGCACTGTTATCGATACTATCGATTGCAGAATGCAGCCAACTACCAGCTTTGCTCCACAACTAACAGTAACTGCTCAGTTATCGATTTATTTGTCTTTGGTGTTTTAAATAAAAAATAGAAATTAATTAATTTTTTTAACATTTATTTCGAGTGTGAGTTTTTGTGTTTTGGCAAATAAAGTGTGTAATGCTTATTTCAATTAAAGCTGGTGCCTATAACGTGACAGCAGAATTTCAACATTATTTTTAGTGCGCGGTGCAGAGTTCTTGTTTTTAACTAATTTTAACAATAATAAGTTACAGGTGGTCAGACGGCAGTTACTTAAAGTAAATTCATTTTTTACGGCATACAACAGAATTCAGTTCCTTGCTGTTTTTTGTTTCGTTTCATTTTAGCGAATTTCACAATAATTTATTTAGGATTTTTCGACATATTTCATATATGGGTTTTATGGTTGGTATACTTCACATTCTTCAGCGACACTTTTCTTCTTAATTAGTTAATCAATCTTTTCGTGCTTCGCATAATTCTCTTCGGTGACGTACACTTTTAAATACGTCTGTTTTTTTGTCACGTATTTGTATTTGTTCAATTGAATTGCAATTTATCTAAACTAACTCCAGGCGTTTCATCTCCTTGAACAGCTCGTCGCCCATTTTGGCTGGACTTCTGGTGACAATAACGCCAGCCTTCTCCAGGGCAGCGATCTTATCGTTGGCACCGCCCTTACCACCAGAGATGATGGCACCAGCGTGACCCATACGACGACCGGGTGGCGCAGAAACACCAGCGATGAAGGACACCACAGGCTTGGCCTTGATACCCTGTAAAATTGAGAAACAGAAGTATATTATTTATGATTCGTTTTAAAGAAAACTATATACACTTTACCGTATTGAACTCAGTCAGATAATCGGCGGCCTTCTCCTCGGCAACACCACCGATCTCACCAATGAGAATGATGCCCTTGGTTTCGGGATCCTTAAGGAACACTTCGAGGCAATCGATGAAATCTGTGCCGTTGAACGGATCACCGCCAATGCCCACGCACAGGGTCTGGCCAAGGCCGACCTCGGTGGTCTGGTGCACGGCCTCATAGGTCAGGGTGCCAGATCTCGACACAACGCCAATCTTGCCGCGCTTGTGAATATGGCCGGGCATAATACCGATCTTGCACTGTAAATACACACAGAAATGAAAAGAAAACAATCAAAATTAGAGATATAAATAATGAAACCGGTTTATGCGTCAGCATACACAGTGAGATAAGCGCCAATAACATTTTACTAATAATCAGTAGAGCTTCGATAAGATGAACAGCGGGTGGCCCTATAAGCTAAAGTATATTGAAAGTGACTACCATCTTTATAATTTTCTTTATTCTAAAAATTGTAAATATTAGCAATAATGTTGATATTTATTAATAGAAATATTGCAATCATATCAATGAAAACCAGAATTAGAGAGCCTCTATAAAAGTGTTTTAAATCATGTTAAATAATGGGCATTTTAATTCCGAAATAGGCTTTACAAATGTCTTTCAATGACATTGTCATTTTAGTTTGTCAAGTTAAGCACAAAATAAGCTGAGTTTAAGGTTCTGTTTATACTTGTATTATCTTCACCGTTTCTTAAAAATGTTCTAATGTTTGAATAATAAATTTGAAACTATTTAATAACAATCAAAAATACAATTCTCCACAAAATTTCATATATGGCAACCATCTAACAACAGCAGCAGTTATCATAGCAGTCGATAAAATATTTCGCAATTCTCATTATCTTAAGGCACAACATGTTTGTCATATCGAAGTCAGACTGCAGTGTGCATAAAAAGGTCATAAAACGTAAAACAAACAACGGCAAATAGCGGCTCTAAAAAGCAAACCGGCAACCGGCGAACATTTCGTTCGACCGACCGATCGATCCACTTTATGAACTTTGTACCTATCGCTCTTATCTCTGTTTCTGCTGCTGCTGTTGTCTTCACGCATCTCAGCTGATTATTCTGTTATACACTTCACAATTGTTATTCATGGCATGACACGAAATGGAAGAACATAACACCCACTGATTTAGTCATAGCTTCTTACAGCGGTCATCTTAGCGGAAATTTCTCTAATGAAATTCCGTTGCAAATAAAATTAAAATACGAACCTGTTCGGGTGCAATGATGCCGGGACAGTTGGGACCAACCAGACGCGATTTGCCTTGGCTAATCAGCGCATGCTTCACCTTGACCATGTCATGCTGGGGCACACCTTCCGTGATGCACACAATCAATGGAATCTCAGCGTCTAGCGCCTCGATAATGGCAGCAGCGGCACCAGGTGGTGGCACATAGATGACGGTGGCATGAGGATCGGTGGCCTTTTTGGCTTCCGCGACAGAGGCAAAGACGGGCAGACCCAAATGCTGAGTGCCGCCCTTCTTGGGCGAAATGCCACCGACCAGTTTGGTGCCGTATTCCAGCGCCTGCTGGCTGTGGAAGGTGCCCTGCTTGCCGGTGAAGCCTTGGCAGATGACGCGCGAGTCGCCGTTCAGCTTCAGATTGCCGCGCGTCTTGTTGTACTGCGATCCACAACGTACGCTGGCCGCGAAGCCATCTAAACGAGAAAAAGACAATACAAACAGTATGTCAATTAATTCGGGTAGTGATAGCATACGAAAAATGCTTAATGATGACTGTCCGGCTAAGAGAGTTATCACTGTAGATTCCATGCGAATTTGGTTCCATTATCATAACTTGTTTTTGTTTGTTTTGTGGGTCACATGTGAACCTTGAACATGGCCAAACGTCAGTCCACTCATTCTCTTCCCTTCCCCCACCCACCAGCGACCAATCAAATTGCATGCTTCTTCTTCCATCATAGCACACATACCAGTACAAAAAAATCACGGTCTCCTATATTTGTACTGCAAAGTGCAGCCACGTCGTTTTCACAGGGTTGAACATTATTTTCTTATTAACAAAAATGTATTTCCAGCGGCTTGACACTTGTTGCAGCCGTGGGAATTGTTCAATTCATTTTGTGGCTGCCACAAATTGTATGAAAGTTATATAATTTCGCGCACATATCGTTTCGTATTTTTTAGATGTGTTTCGCAATAGTTTTTCCGCTCACCTCGCACTTTAAGCAGCGCCCTCATTGAAGCAGCCATAATTTGTGTGTTTTGTTGTTGGTGTTGTTGCTTTCGCTTGTGCGAGATCTGTGCAATTAATTAAAATTGCCCTGACAAGAGTTGACCAGCGTTTGTGTGTTTAAACGCGTTTAATTAATATAGACGACTAGAGCTGGAAAATTATCGATTGCCCTATCGATAACACCGCAATGCACTGTTATCTTTGCTGCAGTGTCGATAGCGGCTAATAGAGGGCGCGTTCACCATCGCTATACTTTCCAAGTGATTTCTGATTGGACTGTTCACGATATTTGTGATGCGGCCAGTAAATAATCAATGATAATTATGCAAATTAACTATTTTCACTTAATAATATGTCTAGAAATCTACAATGAAACTTTTTTATTCACCCGCTGAATTTCGCATGTTGTATTTCCTGAGCAAATACCGGCAGCTGAAATATCGAATATAAAAAGCACATATCGACAAAAATATCGAATTTAAATTGAAACAAAATGTTTGATTTCTTTTGGCTTATTGACTGAACCTTTATTTGCAACACTAAAGAAAGGACAGCTAAACAGTATTCTCATGTATTCTAAAATATATATATATATATCTACATATATATATTGCCTCAATTTAGACATATTGGCCTAATACAAAATATATAGATCAAAACTGTCACAGTACAAAAAAACGTGTTCACTTACAATTGGACTTTCGAAAACGTTTTAAAAACTTCTGCTTAAGGCCAGACAAATATTATAATATTTATAATGATAATTTCATTTGATTGCTTATTGCTTTTCTTTCTTACTCTTGCTTTGAACGGAGGGCTAAATTATTACTTCAAGTCTTCTGTTTGAAATAAAAAAAATATATAAAATGGCATTTCTGAATTTTTCTTGAACTTTGAATTTTTAAGTAAAAAATGCCATAGAGAGTGAACTGAGTATTTTCAACTAATTGAACTGATTTTCGCTTGGCAAGGCTTCTGGCTCAATGACAGGCTCGGCATCCTGGAACTCCTGGCGATTGAATGCATTTTCCTCGCCCGATTTCAGACGCTGATAAACCAATATTGCCTTGCCAGTGCGTGATTCCACAAACTGTAGAAGAGATGTGATGTTAGGTGGATTCGTGCCCAACACCGATGACCATTCGTTGAGCAGCGCTTGCGAATCGCTCAGCTTGTTTACCTCAGCATGCTCGATGCTGTGCAGCAGCTTGTAGCTGGTGAGGAACTCGCTGATCTTGTCGGCCAGTGAATCAAAGAGCACCACATGCGAGGGCAACGCAGTGCGCGGATGCACGGGAATGTGACGGCGCAGCCAGGAAGCAGGTGCGTCATAGAAGCGATCGGCCTCGTCCTTAAAGTTCGCCAGCTGCTTAAGGTTGGGCTCACAGGTCAGGAAGCGCATGGTGACGTTCTCATGGATGTGGCTAAGAAAGAGATACAAATAATATAAGTTACAAAGAATTAAAATTAACAATAAAATTGTTATTCTATATTTAAGCTTAAAAATATTTAATTTGCAATCTAGTTGAATCTCGAGTCTTACCTGTAATAAGGCGTGGAGTGGCAGGGCATCAGGAAAAGTATATTTGCGCGTTGATCGCGCTCGTCACGATACTCCTGAGCAATGTTCCTCAGCTTAGGCATCAGCTCAATGGGACCCTTCTGATGGATGGTGCTGAAATACCAAGCGGGCAACGCATTGAGCAGCAAAATGCCCAACGCAGCCAACCAGAGTTTGGTGCGTGTGGCACGATAACTCCAGCGGGAGAGCACATCGGAGGCAACATACAGACACAATGGCTGCAGCGAGGAGACAAAACGCAGCTCCTTGTGTTCCACAGTACTCAGCACAACCAACGTCACTAGAATGGTTATCAACAGCTGCTTGCTGATGGGAAACTTTTCGCTTTTGCGGACAGTTTGAACGAGACCAAAGACGAAAGGCAACGTGTTGATGCCCAGCACAGTGGGAAGGCCAGCGGTGAAATACCAGTACCAAGGATGCGAGCCATAAAAGCTGCCAATGTTGTTGAAGATGTTGTACTTGAGGAATTCCCAAGGCGTCACAATAAGCTGACCATGCCAATAAGTATCAATGGCAATGCCCGCAGCAGCCACCAGCAAACTAAAAGAGTAAAGGATTAGCGATACATTTTCGACTTTATAAAAGCCACTTCACTTACCCTATGGCAACAAAACGTTTGAAGATTAGCTCCACAACCGATAGGCGACTCTTGCGTAGATGATAGACGGCAAGAGGCAACCAAATAACCGCTGCTGTGGGGCGCAAGAAGCAACAGATGGCAGCCGGCCACAAGTAGGCGGTGCCCTCACCATGCCAAGGGAAGTAACTTAAAGCAATGGTGATCAAAGAAGCCTCAAGAGTGTTGGCGAGGGTGCGTGAACCCGTGTAGAACCAGAACCAAGGCACCAGGATGAGAAACAAGGCCCACTTTCGCTTGCCCGTCCACACGTAGAAGCGATAGTCGGAGTAAGTGGTGAGCAGCGCCTGGAGTAGGCGTGGCAGCAACACCAACCATTCAACGCTGTCCAGTTGGAGGAGAGCGAGAACTTTATAGATCGCGGCAATGGCCAGGGGATAAACATAGCTGCGTATGCCCTGCACCCATTCCCAGGTCAGGTAGCCATAGCTAAAAGGAGATAAAAAATATATATACATAATTGTAAAACATGGCAGTTAAACGCACATCTTTTGCACTTATCAACTCCACAAATAAATTGTGCGATCATTGTGACTTTCAAATGTACAAAGTACGCAATATTTGAATGGCACCCTGCAGACAATTGCATCACTATTATTGCGTGAAAGTTGGGTGTGCAATTATCGGCATTAGAATTTATTTATCTGTTCTTTGACTTACCCGAAAGTTAATTTGTGAGCGACTTCCAAACTTTGCCAATATTCGTCGGGCACAAAATACGTTTGCACTATGAAAACAGATGCGAGTCGCACGGCCAAAATCAAGCCAAACACGTAAAGCAGCCTCATTGTCACCTACAAAAAATGTAGCGGCGATACGCCTAATTAATTTATGCACTCATTTCAATATTTGTTTTTATGGTTTTTTATTTTTGTTCGTTTCTAACCTGCAAAATGTACGTGCAGCGCTGCGTGAGAATTCTTTTTGGTGTTTTATAATTGAAAAGTATGCGTTCTTTTTTTATGTATGGAATTTAGTCTATTTTAGCCAGCAAAACACACATTTGGCGCGCTGGCGTTGTTGTGTACCAAAATTTAGTGACTTGGGCGGCCTAAAAATAACGCGAACTCAAGAGCAAAGCAAAGAGCAAAGTGACGCCGGCGTTGTCAGGGCTGCATAAAGCGGCAGCCAGCAACAGTGTGAAACGTACTCGATATTTAGTACAGTATATCGCAAATGAAGTTTAAAGTTAAATTTATTTATACTGGGACTAGCATAAAAAATTATAATTTCGTTTATACTGTTTTATATTAAAATGTAATGTTTAATTCATTTTTAATAATTTATCAGCCAATGTTCTAAAAGCAGAATATATCGAGAGCCGACGTAAGTAACGTATATCAATCTTATCGATAGTCAGCACTAATGCATATAATTGTGCTTTGTGTATTTTTAGTTGATTCACTGCGCTTAGAATCAAAAAATTTCGTTTTAGCTACTCCAAATAAAAATTCAATGTTTAATTCAATTAATGTGGCAAACAGTGTACTAAAGGGAAGGAGTTATCGATAGCAGCCGAGCCTTAATCGATGTCAGCTGATATGCACAACAAAGACGAATTCATAACGTGAACAGACAACGTAGAGTATAACGGCAATTTTTCAATTATTTCCCTGTGACGGAGGAGGAGTCAGCCATGTCCACGGTGATGAGAACGTTTTGCTGCCGCCGGTCAGCAGCAGTACTATTGCAGTCCAGCTGTCGCCGCATTGAGTTTCCTCGTCGGACATTCACAGTGCTCACAAAATCCCCACGAATCCGTTTCAGGTCTGATGTAATCAGACATCGTTTCACCCATGGAAAAGGCGAGACAAGGAATGACGTATCATTGGTTATGGTGCGCTGGACAAAACTGATATGGAACAAGATGTTTGGAAAGTATCTTTTTGTCACTAATGTGCTGGGCTCCGGGCTCCTGATGGTTGTGGGCGATGTCATTGCCCAGGAGTACGAATATCGTCATGGATTGCGGCAACAGGATCGCTACGATGGCGACCGCATGTTTCGCATGTTTGTGGCGGGAGCGTTGCAGGGACCTCTGCATCATTATGTCTACAATTGGATGGATCGTGTGATGCCGCATCGCACATTTCGGAATATTGTCAACAAAATACTGATCGATCAACTGTTTATGTCGCCTGCCTGCATTTTAATCTTCTTCTATACCATCTGCTATATGGAACGTCGAACACTGGAGCAGACGCATCACGAACTAATCTCAAAGTTCCCGTACATTTATCTTATGGATTGGTTGCTTTGGCCTGCGGCACAATATGTGAACTTCCGCTATTTGGAAACCAAATATCGTGTGGCTTTTGTTAATGTCTGCACTGCGCTCTATAATGTGCTGATGTCATATATGAAGCACGATTTTGGCATCGATGAAATGTTTGATTCTTCACTCTCCATTTCTGGAACTAATCCAAAGGAAACGCAAAGGAGCACTTTGGCTGTAGCGGAAAATGAAACCAATGTTGGGATCGCAACCAAGAGCAAGAGCGAAACTTAGCTTTAAAACTTTATAGCACTTGATCAACATTTTGTTTGTGATATAATAATCATAATATCGAACAAAAAATAAGTCATCAAAATTTGTTAGTCATCGACGTACTTTTGTGCGTAATAATCTATGCATATCATTATACTACATACTATATATTAAAATGAGGCTATTAGCAAAAATTATACCAAAGAAATCACTGACGATGTGATTATTATGTGTGTAAATAATATGAATAATTAGTTAAAAACATGATATTCTGAACTGAAGAGTACAAGTAAACAAATTTAACGATTGTAAAATATTCAATTTTAACGCACACCATTACTTAGCCTAATTACATGATTCCTAACCTAAATCTGTTCGTAATTCATAAGCAAATACTATATAGATAGTAAATGACATCATTCTGATCACGTTGCTAGCACAAAATGGCTTGGTAAAAAAATGAAAGAAAAGCACAAAAACCAATTGCAAACGAATCCTCCATTATAAGTCGAACAAAACATTCCTTCATAATACTCTTGATAAATACACTGTTTGAATATTGTTGATATTTATTCTATATGTGTAGAAAAGCCAATGTTTTCTACGTTTAAAAATGTATATATGGTTCTTTTTTATAGACAATTTAAAGGCTTTCTACATTTTATTTTAGAAAATATATTGTACCATAATTGTTGTGTATATGATTGTTAAGATATGATATTAAATTGTGTACTTAATGTCAGGAATGCAAAAATGTTTTTTTCTTAAGAATTTTTAACGCATTTTTGATTTTAAAACAATCCCAAATATTCTTTAAGTTTTTATGATTACAAAGATATTGATTTTATGTTGAATATAATTATTTTTTATTTCGACAACAAAGCCTTATCTTACAATTTGCCAAATAAAATTATTAGCTGCTTAGAATATCAAGAATATTCAATTGCAAGAAAATAACTGCTAATAATTATGCCCACAAAAGGAATCTTCAGACAGCCATACATATATACATTCTATATAGACAATGAAATCAATTATATATTGACTTTATTTGCTGAACTGCTATCCTATATTTATAAAATACATCACTTAAGCTCTGTTCTTTGCAGACTGATTCATACATTTTAATAGATAATCTTCATTTAAATCATAGATGTTTGCCTCACTTGATGACAATGGTTTCCACTGGCGGCGCCATGCCAAAGATGTGCTGCGCCAGCGTGAGATGTTCTTGGGTGATGAAATTGGCAACCAAAGCTGGAATATTCTCATTGCATCTGGCAATCTGTTGTCTGATTAGTGACTTGAACTCATCCCTCGCTCCCTTATCAGCACCTCGAGTGCCAATGCGACGTGGTTGCGCTGATCCGGCGACTGCAGAGCTGCCTGCACCTCCGCCGCTTGTCGGTGAACCAGTTAACTCAAAGTTGGCATCGTCTTGCTGCGAGTTCCAAATGAATGCCAACTCCTCAATGATGTCAGTGGCAATAATGTAATTGGACAACGTGTGCAGATTGAAGGATTTGCGTTGTGTGATCAGCTGGAAGATGTGTTGCTTGAGCGCCACATCTTTATCAGCGCTGAGCTGCAGCAGCGCCAACAGATCGCCCAGCAAACGATCCGAGCAGTTGGGCTCAAAGAGCATGCGACTCAGTCGACTGACAATTGCACGAGTGCAGTATTGAATGAGAGCAATCTTGGTGAGGGGTAAGAAGATCATGTGCCGATGACTCTTCAGGCTGATGTTCTCCAGGAGCTGACCACTTGTGGCTGGCAGCTCTGCTAGTATCTTAAGAATGCACTGGAAGCCCTGATACTGTAAGAAAATGAAGGGAAAGAATGAAAAATAATTATTGATATCGGTTTAAAACCTTAACTTACTGTCATGCTGCCCTGCATCAGATTGAGACTCAATATCTGCAGACTCTGGACCAATGTGCTGGGCGTGTTCATATCAGCCATCAGCTTGTTGGCCTCATCCCGATGCCCAAAATAAATGGCTAGATCGAAGAGAAATCGTGATATCCATGGCGCCAAAGGCAGCGCCAACATTAGCTGGCTGAAGTCACGCTGAAACTGCTCCGTGTTGAGCAGCTGCCAGCAACGAGCTGCATGCAAGAAGGCCTCCGACAACTCCTGACTGATGGGAGTGGTGGCTGAGAATTTGGGTGGCTCCATGCTCTGAACATCGCCGCCATCCGGAGTGCAATCCATGCTCTGTACTTCTTCGCTCTCCGATGATGGATCGCGCCAGTCAATGAATCCCTCGACGAGAACATGATTGACATCGGCATCCTCAATGCGCAGCTTGCGTATGTAACCATGCAGCGAGTAGATAAACAACGTGGTGGCATAGAACAACACTTGGGAGCTGCCCGCTGGACTGCCACGCAAAATCTTCACCAACTTATCCCAGTAGACATTCTGATTAATCTGTTTACTGAATGGTAAGAATGGTTCCCAGCCCATCATTTGACCACAGAGCATGAGCACCTTGAATATGTTCTTCCACGCCTCTGTCGTGTCGCATTTTTCATCGTCCATAATCTGACGTAGATAATACTCCAAGGAGTTTGTGTATAGACGACAGGCGAGCAGTGGCGATAACTCTGGTGGCTTATTTTGTATCATGGGGAGCACCTCCTCCACAAGCATGCGTTGATACATATCGGGATCCGCCTTCATGCCCTCGGCGAGCATCTCGAGCAGACGCGGCGCCTGCCACATTGCGGTTTTAGGGAACTTGTTGAACATCAGTATATAACTGTGTATGCATTGTTGCAGATTGTCACCACTGTTGTTAATGGTGTGCACAAATATGTTGTGCTGCACCTCGGGCGTCAAATGTTTGTACATCTTCACATAGAACTCCTGCTCCGGCGTATTTTCGTTCTCGTTGCGCAGCGCATTGGTTAAAGCATTCACCTCTTGCCACAGCTCTGCATGCTGATTGGTGAAGCTGGTGGCACTGCAAGAAGTGGTTATTATTAATATCTGGCTTTAATTTATAGTGAACCTCGCTTACATGACACTGAAACACTTGGCCGCCTCCTCATAGTTTTTGCTATCGCGCTCCAGCAGATATGCCTCGTACTGCACATTGAATGCATTGGGATAGAGCGTCTTTGCAGTAAGAATCCATGCCTTGGCTGAGCTGGGATCCGTTTTGCGCACATTTTGCGCTTGTTTTACCATGTAATTCTCATTTTCCTCAACCGAATTCATTGCGACTAAAACAAAATAAACTGTTGCCGGCTATTAGGGATGGTACAAACATTGAGTAGCTAGCGAAGAGCGAACCAATTTGAGTAGGTTTGCTATCGATACATACGATGACGAGATGTCCGAAATCCGTCTTGCAACAATAACAATTTTATTTGATTTGGATGGTGTCCCTAAAATTTAAACATAAGTATATCATTTTTGTTTTAAAATATATAATATAAATTGCATATTGGGCTTGGTTATTTGTCGAAATAACGAGGAGTTTTAAAATTTGTTGTGCAACGGCTGAGCTGCATACTTTCCTCCTTCACCAAAGCTCATATCGATAGCTGCACGGCAGCGGATAACTTCGATAACTAATCTAACAGGTGGTTTTTTGCAAACAATATTTTATTTACGGCAGCGCAAGCACTGACTTGCTTTATTAGCAGCACTAATAATGCTCAATAAGAAAAGTTAATTTCATTGATTAATGTGTAAAATACGTGTGCGGTGCGTAACAGAAAGTGTTGTGTATGTGTGTCTCCCCCTTTAACCCACTTGCAAAAATTGCACTGTTGTGTTTAGTGCTAAAAACGCAGCGAGCGTTTAATTCATAATCAAATGAATTACATTTGATTTGGCCAAAAAGAAATATATATATTTTTGTTAAATAAAATTCGTATACGTAATGCGCGCAGCTCTTTAACCTACATAACGTGAAGAAATGTCGGAATCAATTAAAACAAACAAAGGCACTGAAGAAGGCGGCGCAGCCGGCACAGCGGACGCGACGGCAGAGGACGCGACTGCGGCGTCTGCGTCATCAACGATTGGAGCACTAGTCGGGGAACTGGAATGTTAGTAAGCTTGCAAATATTTGTCTTTATACACATGCATATATACAAATTTAAAGAGTTATCTATACATTTGTATGTGATTTGTAGTAAAATAATATTTAGTTGTCACGTTGTAAATAATATGAATATTTAACTTTTTTTTATTGGTTTGTGTATTGCATTGGATTGTGTTCAAATGCGATCCACCGCGGAATATTTATCACTGTTATCACTGTCGCTATCTTTTAAGAAAGCAACGTTTTTTGATTTATCATCATCATTATCATCGTGTTTAATGGTAGTGCTATTTATTTCCTAAAAAGGAAATAAACAAACATTATATTTTTAACCAATTTTGGTGTGTATTGCATTGGATCGTGTTCGATTACGTTCCACGCCGTCGTATTTCGTTTATCATTCTCGTTATCTTTTGAGCAAGTTTTTATTTAAAGAAAATAAGCTAATAAATTTTGACGTGTGTAGTGCTTCGGATCGTGTGAGAATACGATCCACTGTAATGTCGTTATTTTTATCATTTCAAAGGCCAAGAAGAAATGTATTATTAGGTATTTTACAAATTTAAGTTTGGTATTGTATTTTATCGTGTCGGAATTGGGTCCATATCGCCATTAATTTATCATTATCGTTATCTTAACTTATTTTGATTAATCGTTTTGTGTATAATGGCAGTAATTAATTTTAAAAATTCCAATAATCATTAGAGATTTTACCATTTGTACTATACTAGATTTTATTCGAATACTTTCCAAGATGCCACATTTTATTTTATGTAATTTAGTCATATTTTGAGTTGGAAATGATGTTTTATCGTTTCGTTTGTTAGTAGTTTCAACTTAATAAAATAAAACATTTTGTTTATTTATGATTTTATGTTTAATATATATTAATTTATTAAAGAAAAGAAAAATAATAAATGTCGATTTGGATATTTTATATAAATTGTTGATATATCGCTTTTAAGAGTATCGTTTTTGATTTAAAAAAGTCAAAAAATAAAAAATATATTAAATGTATTTTAGTAATTTGGCATGTGTATTGTGTATCCGAATACGTTCCACAGTGTAATTTTTTTGTATCATTGACGCTTTCTTTTGCGTTAGTCAAGTTATTTAATTTATTATTTCGTGTTTAATAATCGTGTTAATTTATACATTTTATTTGAGTAATGCGTTGGATAGTATCAGAATACGTTCCACAACGCCATATTTTTTTATCATTACCTTTATCTTTTGAGTTGGCAAAGTTTTTGATAAAATGCTAATTTTGTGTTTAATGGTTGTGTTAATCTAAAATAAATAAAACAAATATTAGATATACTCGTTTGCACCTAATCACCATATAAACAATATATTTTTGATGGTATCGCATGCCACATTCGCACACCCACAAAACACTCACGCACCTAAAAATGAAACAGGTTAGTTTCCTTGATATCATTTATTCTTTTGCCTGGTTTTATGTTTACTAATCAATGTGACTTCTCATAGACTGCAAATTACCACCACGCATTTCCCCTCCAACTAAACAAAAATCAAATACAATCCACACAACAACGATGCAACTACAACTTCAACAACAACTTGCCTCATTACAGCGGAGGAGCCACTATGCCTGGAATATGCTACGTTGCATGCATTGCCGTTGCATCTACGCCAGCTGCTCACCTCGTACAATGGACGCACTGCATCCTCCGTGGAACTGTTGACGCTACTCATCTATGCACTGGCTTTGGAGTGTGGCTATGTGGAGAAGCACATCTATGAGGAGCAACGTGATGCACTAAAGCCGGTGCCAGCAATTGGCAGCTTTCACATCTACAATGTGCGACTCCTGAGCCAATACTTGCCCAAGCTGCAAAGTGCCAACGAAGCGACGCCTTTGCGCCTTGAACTACGCACTTTGGTAGAGGAAAAAGAGAAGGAGGATGATAATACTTTACTGTCTCATCTGATGATCACAGCGCTGGGAGATTTGCTGATCGTCACCTTGGGGCCTGTGCCACCCATTATTGATTGTGGCTACAGCATTTGCCTGACGGTGGGACGTTATGTGCTCAATGTGCAGCTGGAGCCGCATCAGCTGCGTTTTCGCAAACTGGATGAACTGACGTTGCAGCTGCGCGAGAAACTCTTTCAACCGATGAGGGCGCAGCAATTGCTGAGACTGAAACTCTATCGACATCCGACTTTATTGGGTCTGCCCGAGGAGTTGTATAGTCAAATCTTTCGACATTTGAATGAAAATCAATTGAATATTGTTGCCAATGTTAATCGACAGCTTTGTGGCTATTGCCAAGAGTTCAACTCGCGGCATTCGAATGAATCTTCTTAGCTTAAGATATGTTGTAGAAATAAAGTTGCGCTGTACTTATGTATACACAAAATGAATGCATTTTTGATTTAGTTTTGGGGGGGATTATTTTCTTTTTATTTTGACATTTGTCATCTTTTGTTTTGTTTGTTTTTCTATCTTGTTTGCAGTGGATGTGCCGGGCACGCCGGGAGCAGAGTCCTGTGATTCCTACAACATATTCGAGCCAACGCCATTGGACTGCATCAGCATTAAGAGCAGCGCCAGCAACTACCTCCATGATCACGATATATATGGTAAGTTTTTGAGTTAAATGAGAAAGTATTCTCTGATATAAGCAAATCTCACTTAACGGCCACAACTACAATTGAAGAAAATTTCCGAAGAGAGATGCAACATTATATTTCTGTGATGTCTTTCTATGTATTAAAGCTTAAAGGTTTTATTTTTTCAATTGTTACCATTAAGCTCAAAGTAAGCAATTATTTCAGTGGCCGGTAAAGTGTACAGTTATCGGATATTATTATTTTTTATAGAAATATCAATGAAGTCGAACAAAAGTATTTTTTAAGCGTTCAACCATTCTGTCTTAGGATGTTCTTAGTTACTGTAACAATAAAAACTGGTCAAAAAGTGAACATAAGATTTGAAAAAATAAAAGAATTTGTATATAGGCCAAACCAAAAAATGTTTCTTATGAGTATAAAGCAAAAAAATCGGAAAACTTGGTTTTAAATGCTTTTTTTATGTTGTTGAACACAATTATTTAACTTTTTTTGTTTTGACTCAAATTGAGTTCTAAAAACCATACTCAATTTTATTTGTTTTTTGTATTAAGCTCACAATAAACTAAATCTGAACTCTTTAATATTAAGAGATCTTTCGAAAATAAAATATATATAAATATATGTATAGAATATATACAAAATATAGTCAAATAAAAGTTTAAAGGAGTGTCTCTAGTTTGTGTAAAAAAATTATAGAGTGTCACAATTCAAATAACTAAAACTTCTAGTTTAAAAGTTGACCAAATTCTGCAGCCAAATATCTAAAATATTTAACTAAGCATTTATAAGTTATTTGTGAAAAAAGTAAATTATTAACATTGAAAATAATGAATTTGAAGCTATTAGATTACAAAAAAAAGTTTGTTATATTTCACAAAGTAATTCGTTTACATGTACTACAAAACATTATTTTACGATCCATAAGTGAATTCCTATTGCTTATTTTTATAGCATAGCAAAGCATTAAGTACCTAACATGATCGCGTTATCGGCTTTAAGTATTCCCAGCGACTTTTCGCATCCTGGGAACGCCCCTAAAGCAACCGACCCTTAACCACAGCACTGCAGAATTAGAAACAAGCAACGGCGCCCACACACATTGCGCTCGCTTTTCTTATTTTTCGTGTGTTTGTGTTGTGTTGGTTGTTCTCCTCTTTTTGCGTTTCGTTTCTCGTTGCCTTCCCCCTTGGCGCACGCAAAATCAACAAACCCACGCAAACAGTGGCAGCTTCCTCCCTTTGCCTTCCCCTTCACCAACCCCCGTTCCCGTTTGCTCCCGTTTGGCAAATCCTGTGATATGGAAGCTCGGATGCTGTGTTGCTTTGGCTGTGCGCCTGTTCCATGTTTGTATTATGATATCGACTTTCTCAACTGCCTTATCATGTGGGGTTGGCTCCCTAACATACACCACGAAAACTCCCTCCTCTTGCTCCCTCCCCGGTTGAGTCCTGGGGGGAACCATCGAAATTATCTTGCAACAACTTTATCAAAAGACCCAGTGACAAATACATAAATAAATTACGAGCACAACTTCGGTTGTTCGTATTAAAAAATCAAACGCGATGTCGTTTTTCCCTCTCCCTCGCATCCCTTGCTCTCTCTCTCTCTCTCTTAGTTTTAAGTTTTATATTGTATTGTTGTTGCATCTGCTCGGAGAATGAAAAAAAGCTTTTGAAGAGCTTTGCAGCTGCTCTTGAAATTCGTTTCGGCCCCAGGAGCAGCTGTTTTTTTGGGGCCGTCTGCGAGTCTCTAGTCTCTGGTCTCTGGTCTCTGGTCTCGGGTTTTGGTTTGGGTGAATGAACCCAGGCATCATCAGAATGTTGTGTTTTGTGCCTCAATGCTTTTACTTCTGGCCAACACTGTCAGTGGGTCGCAGCAGAGCAGAGCAGAGCGAACTCTTCTTCTCATCTGACTGACGACTGCAGCAGCAACAACAAAAACATCATCAAGGACTGAGTGCACTGTGCTCTCAAAATGCTTTATGGCAATTGAAAATGGTTTTTTGCCGCAGGCTAAATGATTTTTCTTTCGGTTCAACATGTTGGTGGCCAACAAATGGAGTGCGATATCTTATCTTTTGTTAAGTGTTATCTCAATTTGTATTTACTTTTTACTAGACTTCTTTTTTTTTGCGTTTTGTTTTGCTGATTAAATCGATTGTATAGAGTATCATTCGTACTGAAAATATTATCATTCTATAAACTGCAAATTGATGTGTTTATTCATCAGTTGGGAAAATACGTAAATGCTTCCCGAAATCAAAGATAAAACGAATTATTTCCAATTACGACAAATGTGCTAGAAATGAGTATTTGATTATAAAGTGAGGAAGGTAATTACTATAAATTTAAACAGAGTAATAAATGAAGAAGATTTTATTCTTTTAGAACTCTTGTAAAATTAATATAATTTCTGTTATAAAAAAAAGGAATTTTGTTTATATAAATAGAAGATTTTGTACTTAAATTGGAGAAAATACAAAAATGAAAACAGGTTAAAATGTGATGAAAAATGTAAAAAAGATTTATGTTTTTTAATTCATAATAAATATAAATGCCTCAAATTATATAATAACTTTTTAAAATAAGTGATATGATTTCTTTATAAAGCGAATAAAATATATCATGTTTGTCATTCCTTTTAACTACACAGCATTTTTATGATATGTTGCACTCAAGTATTGACTGCCTAAGACCCTTTATATTGTTAATTACAACGATGATTCATTCATGTATATAAATTAAAAAAATGTCTTATGTTAAAGTCTTCTAATTTTTGGCAATGTTTTGTTAGTATTTGACTTTCTTATCAAAACGAATAAGAAATTTGGTTTCACCGATGCGTCATCTAAACTGTTAATGTTATTGTTGATAGTGTTGACAGAGCAATACAGTATGAATAGTAATGAAAAGTTGGGCTCTAGTGTTGACAGCGAAAGACAAGACCCTTTACTTATCTGACAAATTGAAGTTAATGTTGTGAAAAAATATGGCATGAGTCAAATGTCAATTTTAAAAAAGAGAAAAGGTGATTTAAAAGTAATGCAGTATCAATTTTCTTTTTATTCGAGCACACTTTAATAAGAAAATATATTTTTTTTTAACAAGTTAATATACATTTAAAAAACCTTTTTTACTTAAGAAGACTTATAATGGAAACCACTGTTAAAAATTATATAATTAATAATGAAAGTAAAGAAAAATGGTGCAAATAAAGGATCAATATTTTTATAATCCCATTTAGTATATTGGTTGTTGTGTAGCACGTTGCCTCACTGTGGCGTGCCTCTGCCTAACTATGCCACACGTTTTTATACCCGCTACCCATAGGGTAGAAGGGTATTATAACTTTGTGCCGGCAGGAAATGTATGTAACAGGTAGAACGAGGCATCTCCGACCCTATAAAGTATCTTGATCAGCGTCAACAGCCGAGACGATATAGCCATGTCCGTCTGTCCGTCTGTGTGTCTGTCCGTCTGTCCGTCTGTCCGTATGAACACCTAGATCTCAGAGACTATAAGAGATAGAGCTATAATTTTTTTTCGACAGCATTTGTTATGTTTGCACGCAGATCAAGTTTGTTTCAAATTTTGGCCACGCCCACTTCCGCCCCCGTAAATCAAAAAAATCGAATAACAAGCGTAAATTTCAAGCTAGAGTTGCGAATTTTGGTATATACAATAATTACTATAGTAGTTATGATTCCTGAAAATTTAGTTGCGATCAGATAAAAATTGTGGAAGTTATTAAAGAAATACTTTTGTATGGGCAAAAACGCCTACTTACTAGGGGTCTTAGTTGGTTTGGCTGACAATCTGGTATATTATGTCGTCTATGGTATATTTTGAATGGTGTACTATATCGATATACCAAACATACCATTTAGTATATTTTTAGTATTTTCGGTATATTTTGAAAATGATACCGCAATATTTTGCCTTTATTAAAAATGGGTAGCGGGTATCTCACAGTCGAGCACACTCGACTGTAACTTTCTTACTTGTTTTTTTTTGTATTTTTGTGAACATAGCTGTCGTTTGTCGGTTGTTTTACTTTTGCCTTGTACGCTTTTTTACGGTAAACAACAGTGAAAGAGTTGGCAAAACATACGTTCGCTGCATGCAAAAGAACTTTCATAAACAGAAGTAACATTGTGGCGCCACCATCGCCCCCGCAGCAGTAGCAGCATCAGCAGAAGCAGCAGCAGCAGCAGCCATCCAGCTCAAACCCAAGGACTGGCAAAGAGTGGGACAAGCCTCTGGAGGGTAGCCTAAACCATGGCCACCGAATTGGTCCAGTTTTGTGCAGCTTCTCGTCGTGAGAGCAAGAGCAAAGAGTCTGTGCTTGCTCTCGTTGTCTCTCTCTCCACTCACTCTCTCTGAAAGTTGCGCTTTTTGGTGGCAGCTTTTTCGCAGGATAACAAAGCTTGGCACAATCAGTCGTTGTACTTAAGCCCAACGTATCTGGTCGAGTTTACGGTTCACGTTCTTAAAATCCTAAAACGCGCTTTGTCTCTCGCCTTGATAAGCTCACTGAGAGTGTGTGTGTGAGTGTACGCGAGTGTATCTGTGTCTGTGTACTAACGTATATGTGTGTGTGTGCTTTGTAGGTTCTGTGTGTGACCGACATACATGGGCCATAAATAAGTGACAATTCTAGGACCGAGCGAGAACTGCATCAGCTGTTGGCAGCAGTCGCGTTTAATGTTGCCCCATTTGGCTGGCGACGTGCGGCGCCTTAATTAATGCTTAGCATTCAGCTCACACACAAACAGGACGCAGGACTCTCGTCTTGAGTCCTTCGAACGCGCCTCAAACTGGATTACAGCGGCGACAACAACGGTCCCTGGGAGAAGCAACAGAAACCCGCTGCTCCCGCAACGAATTCCTCGCAAGGCGACAACAATGTTGCTGCCAGCAAATCGAATGAGCAGCTGCAGCATGATCTGTTGCAACAGTTGCAGCAGCAATTCCAAATGGCTGCCGTGCAACAACAGCAGCAGCAACGACAACTGCTGCAGCATCAACACTCGCATCCGCCATTCCAACAACAGCAGCAGCAACAACACCAACAGCAGCAGCAGCAACATCAGCAACAGCAACATTCACATCACGCATACGCCCCGCATTCCCATCCACATCCACCGCTGCAGCATCACTTGTCGCTAGGCGGTGCACCCATCTATCAGCAGTTGCAAGCTGCCACAGCTGCTGCTGCCACCTCGGTGGCACCCACCGCCTATCATTGCCAATACTCGACGCCCCAGCATCATTATCGCTCGACGGCAACAGCAGCAACAACCACTACGGCAGCAGCGGCGGCAACAATACGACGTCGCACATTGAGTCATGTGGCGCGTTCCTATTCCGTGTGTGCCACCATGACACCTGCCACACCGGCTGCACCGACAGCTGTAACAATTGCCTCCTTGCAACAGCAACAGCAACAGCAGAAGCCTCTGCATCAATTAACTTCCAACGTGATCACATCTTCCTCCACCTCCAATAACAACAGCACCTCATCCACATCGAATTCAACAGTCACACAGCTTAGCGTCGCCGGACATCACAAGACTGGCATCATGGTCGCCGCCTCCCGTTGTCGTTCCCCAATTATGCTGTGTCACAGCCACAGCGATGGCGAGTTTCCCATGTACCGAGGTGAGTGTCAAAGGACGCCCCGAAAAAAAACCGACAAAAAAGATAACAAAAGAACTGTGTTGGGGGATTAAGGTCATCGGAAACAGGTAACTCTAATTACCTGTCGCAGTTCACAGTTCACGCTCTCTCTCTCTATCTCTGTGTGGTCAGTGGATGTCACTGCAGACATTTGGCAGCTTGGCAAATTAGTAAGGATTTGCAGCCGTGAAATGTGAAAGTATGAAAAAGACTCTTATTTTTACACAATTTCTTTTTATTACTTTTCGCTTATGAATGGGAATTTGAAATTATGAAATGTTCGAGATAATCCTTATTGAAATATCAAATGAAAAGTTGTCTTTTGAAATTGTTAGTGTGAATATGATAGTCGGAAAAGTCTAAAGCAATTCTTTTCACTAAGGCTTTAAATAGTATGGAGGATCTTTAAAATTGTGAGTTACATATGATTCAGTCTTTGTTTTCGAAATAATTATTTTAACTACAATAAAATATTAAATTATATTTATCCTTAAGATTATAAATTCTTGTTAGTCTGAAGAGTCTAAAGTAGTTCTTTTAACCAAAGCTTTAAGTACTACGGAGTCTCTGGAAAATTATGAAATAGTTATTTTTAACTAAATTATAAAATGATATTCATCCTTAAGATTATCAATTCTTGAGCCATTCTAAGATACAATACAATACTTAAGTTTAAAATAAACAAGAAAGCTACAGTCGAGTATGCTCGATTCTGCCCATTTTTAATGAAACCACATGCTACAAAAAATTCCTAAAAATATACAGCAAAATACTACAATTTATACTAAAGGCTGTATTTAGTATATAGACATAGCAGAGCGGATAGAAAATATCTGTATTTCCTCCAATAGGTACCCATTTTTAATAAAACAATATTCTACAAATATACCGCAAAATACTAAAATATACCAAAGGCTATATTTGGTATATCGATATAGTAGAGAGGGTAGAAAAATATCTTAATTTCTTACAATATATACCCATTTTTACCTATCGATATACATAGCTTAGCGGCAATAAGAAGTAATCGAGAAAAATAGCTCTTCTTTATACTATAGACAATTGTACATATTAAGAGGTGTTTCTATATTGTGTTATATACATAAACGTTTGGGTTAGAAATTTGTTATATGTATGTAGAATTTAATTTTTGGAAAATAAAAAGAATATAAAAAACTGAGCAAATGCACGACGGATCGGAGAAGCAATTTCATTATTTTAATCAAATACTGGGGAATAATTCTTTGAAGAAATATCAATCAATTAGCAAAAGGCAGAAGTCAAGTGTATTAAATTGTACAGAGTGAAGTAAAAGAGTAAGAATTTTTGTTGAAATCCACAAAAAAAAACCCAAATGTGTAATTTAATTGGATGGTAAAATCTTTATTCTGGTTATAAATAAGTGTACTTGACATTTATTTTATAACTTTATACAAGGGTTAACCGCAAATGAATATTGCAACGGCTTAATGAAGATTCGCTGTTTTCTCGCAATAATTTTGATCAATCTCGAGACAATAAAAAAAAACCGTGATTAATCACCTTTTTTAAATTTAAATGCTGTTGTGACAAGCGTAAATTACAAATTATAAAATAAATATAGCAAAACTCTCTAACGATTTCCACAAAAGTATTTACTACATAAAAATGTAGTACTATTTAATTACGTATCAAATAACAAATTTATATTTAATTCTATGCGCATTTAAAAAAAAATCTATCTCCACGAGTTCTTCAAAAGTTTCCGAGTGCATTAAGGTAGCATAAACCAAAAAGTTTTGCTGCAAATTAAGTTTCATAAACTTTTTTGATATTCTATTTTATGCCTTTAATAAACTTGTATCTGTTGGTGGATGCTTAAGATTTTACTTTCCTTTTTCGAGAGCCCCCATAAAACTAATATGCTTCCACACTAAATATAATTTAAAATAACATAGCAAAAAGGTAATTAAAATTCGTCTCCTTCACTCTCAATGGCCATCACAATGTTTACATTACTTTTTGCCACTCTTTGCACCACCAACGCAGCAAGCATTAAATACTTATGCTAAAAATTATGTTTAGTTTTTTTCTATTTTTAGGTTTACGTTGAAAAGGAAAACGTTTTCGTTAATTCCCTTTATATGCAAATTTAGTGTGTGAGCATTAACTATTTATTTAAAACTCATAACTGAGAGAGGAGAATGAGTTTAACCATTCGGAATGGGGCGCTATGTAAATTTACCGAGCACTTTAGACGGGCAATTACACTTTAAGCGTTTTCACACTGAAGACATAAAGTTGAACATCAAAATGCATTTTGAGTCAGTCGCCTGTTTCTCTGTCTCTGTCTCCCTTTCAGTGAGTCACTGTCTCTTTTTCTTTCTTTTTGTCGCCTTTTTCTCTCAGTTCTTATGCCCGCCAGTTGACACCAAACAACTCATTAAGCGTCGCTGCGAATGTCCTTAGTCCTTTGTCCTGGGTATCATTCGTATTCACATCTCTCCCTTGGCGCCGTCTAGCGAATCTGATTTTTTCTGTCATTTCTTTTCTCTTTCTCTGTATGAGTGCGTGTGTATGAGTGAGTGTGTGTGTGTGTGAGTGGGGGGCGTTTAATTAAATTACACTTTCTGTAACACGAATGCAACCCACAAGCGAAGCAAGTCGTTGCAATTTCATATCGACACTCAACTCTCGCCTTTCGCATTGAGGCAGCTAATTTTCTTTTATACGCACTCGCTTCGATTTGCCTCAACTTTTTGAACCCTTGATGAGGCTCTGAACGGCAGAAAGTTTTAAGGACTAAAGAGAAATATAATTTGTATGCCCTGTAAAGCATGTGTTAGCAGAGTTTGATCATGTAATACGATATTCCTTATATTTTCCTTTAAAGATAAACAAAAATGAGAAAGCTTCAGTCGATTGTGATTGACTGTGAGATGCTCATATTGAATAAAAACAAAACAGTGCTGTATTATTCTTATAATATACAAAATTAATATATCGCAAAAATACAAAAAATATACAGGGAGTTATATTTGGTAGATTAATATACATTGAAAATATACTAATGATTACAAAATATACCAGATTGTGACACCTGTGGTAATGTTCAACAAAACTAAGAAAAATAAATTAAATAGATTGAAAAGAAATAAATATATTTACCGAAGCTCTCTACTGTTTTAGTATTTTTTTTCCGTTTTGTAATACAATATATTAATTAATGTATTTAATATGAAACTCATTTTTTAATTTACATTAATTCAATTCTTAATGATATACAATTTTGAATTAAATGGTTAATCCTATAAACTATTTTTAAATGGACTCAATTTTTTTTTTAGGAATATGATAATCTATTCAATTTATCTTTCTTAAAAAGAGGACACCGAAAAACTAAAGTTTGGCAAGAAGTTTACAAAATTAAAATTATCCATTTCTCACTAAAATTTGTTCTAGAAAATTTAACAAAAAAAGTGTCTTATTGATCCTTAACACATAAAAGAAATTAAATTCATTTTCCTTACTTTTCAATCTATTTATGATATAAGAAAAAAAAGGAAAATAAACTTTCATTCGAATATTCGCATTGACCAAAGAAAACAGTTTTAGTTTTTATTGAGTTTTTTGTGAATTTTCTTGAAAGCCGCAGATTGCTTTGATGTTAAAACTAATTTCGTAGAAAAAGCTGTGAATGAATTTAGGTTAGTTTCAACAATATTGATTTCATGTGATAAATAGTTATCGATTACTTGGATTCACATTTAAAAAAAAAATTAAGAACAAAAAAATAAATTGATGAACAAAAACTTCTTAGATAATTTTATTATTAAATAATATTTCAAACATTTTCTAAATTGTTTAATATTTCAGATAACGATTACTATGTCAATCTTGCTAACAATGCAGCCCTGCTTTTGACGTTTCACAACACTGTCGTTGATTAGCTTCAATTTTGTTTATCCTGCAGCTTTTGCCTTTGTTAAACGCTGTGATTGCTAAGCTCTTTCTTTTTTATTGTGCTCAAGTTGGCTTTTATGATCCATTCTTATATTGTGCTTTGACTTTTTATCACTAGTATCCGTTGTCACATTGTTTATAAGCAATTAATCATTAGATTGCCGAACAATGAGATGAACAAAAAAAGTCCTAGAAAACATGTTTGTCAGTTAGTTCCAAGGAAATATATTTATGTATTGTATATAAAATAAAAAAGGGCAAACAAATCATAAAGTTAAGCACTTCGCTAACATAAGTTCGGCCAACTAATGAGAACTCTTTTCTTTTAGCCCAAGTTTTTTGGTGGCATGCCACACTTGAAGTGGCAACTTAAGGATATTCTTGGCATTTTTTTCTCTGATTATTTTCGCTGTCAATATGGCGCCATTTATGACAAACTGGGCAACAACAAAGGAGGCAGGCAACATTGATGCCACACACTCGTAATCAGACTGACATGTGAGTGTGTGTGTGTGTGTATGTGTCTGTGTGGCAGCATCTCGAAAGGAAGTGAGCTCGAGAGTTGTGTGTCTGTGTGTGTGTTTTGCTGCCACAAGCTAATGAGTCCATGGCGTGTCTTTAGCGAGTCTCGAGTTAATGTTTCGCGTATTGATTTCGTCCTTGCAGCAGCTGCCACACACACACACACACACATAGCCAGTTGCGGCATGCCCCATGGCCCAACTTCAGCTACACATGCCACATAATTGGCTCAAGTTGGCAGCTAGCCCAGCATGTCCCCGACTGCAGCATCATTCTCTCTCCTCCTTGTGTACTCTCATTTGGCAGCACAATTAAGGGGCAACCTTCTTCGTCTCCTCAGCAGGTTACGTGCATCAAATGTAAATTTAATTTGCAACTTGTGCCAAAAAATTTCGATTCACATTGAGACACATAAGTTAGCCTTTTGTTTTCGACGAGCCTATTGATTCTGCGGGAGCTACTAAACGTTGACGTCATTAGCGAATTTCTTCTTCTCTTATTCTCTCTCTCTGTGTATGTGTGTGTGTGGGTGTAAACGGAAATAAATGAGCCGCCATTTGAGCCAAATAGCCAAAGTTGTCGTTGGCCTAAACAGAGATACACATAATCGCCTGCTTAACTCGGCTTTTGCATTAGCTACAAATCGAGCATCTTTTTCTCATCTAATTCCAGAGTAAATATTCCTCTTTCTTTTTTTTTTTTGTTCTTGGTTCTTTTGGCAACCGAATTGAAGCATAAACCTGAATGAATTGAATGAATGAACTTGAAACACACACATTTTGTCGACTTGATTTCACTGCGAATTTTTGCTGCTCCTATTTTTCCAAGAATTCTCATGTGTGATTAACTAAGTAAAGAGGGACGATGTTAATATGTCTGTTGCGTATACGCAATGTATGCAATGTCTGCCATAGAAATCGGCCCTTGTGGGTGTTATATAGTCTCAGCACATATTATTCTGCATTATACATAGATGAATGTGCGTTAAGACGCGTATCTTGTATCTTTAAGCTTGCTTTAGTCATGTTTCATTTATTTGAATACATTTATGCATTTATGAATATGCATTATGAGCTGCTTAGCTCTTATGAAATCTGAGATATAAACGTTTATTTAAGTCGATGGACGGAAGCTTAAATAATGATAAAGGCCGGAGATTATTTGTTTATATTGTGGTAGATGCAGAAATATTAAATATTCGACACAATTTTTCATAAATTGGAAACAGCATTTTTAGCATTCCATATTTTTTTTACTTTTTTTTATATAATTTGTTTTTGTAGAGTTTCAATAGAATTCCTTGATGTGTTATAATATTAATAACAATTTATATGGATCAAGATGTTTTATACTTTTTTACTACTACAGTTTATTGGATTATTGGTTTATAGTCTTCATATTTTCAATAAATTATAAAGATTTTATTTCAACAGCACCTATTTTAATATTTTGTGATTTTATAATAGCTATAAAACTAGCCTAAAATGTCATATCGGTGTCAAAATACTATTTCAATAAAATTCCCTGTTGAAAATGTCGATGTGCGACACTTTCTAAAGTAAAAACAAGTAAGATAGTGTGGTCGACTGTGAGGAGACAAAACAGTGCGGTATTATTCTTAATATATACCAAATGCAATGTTTTGGGTTTATTGACATAACATCATTCTAAATATACCATACAGTGCAAAATATACCATTTTTCCCATTCAAAATTTCTTAACTAAATTCTAAAATTTTTTCTGATCCCAATTATTTTTCTGTTTTAAGATTTTATTGCAAAAATGAATGAATTCATATAATAAGTGTTCCATTCGACAAATTCCGCCAGAGAGTTACCTATACACATATATGAAATATAATACATTAATATAGTTAGATCAACTTCAGGACTTTCATAATTTCATGCATGACTTTCATAAAGCGTTTTATGAAGGAACTTTTCGTTTTTCAAGGCATCTTCAGAATTCTTAGAAATCAACCACAAGAAATGATTTCAGAGAAATGTACATGTAAAATATATGGAGCAATTGCTTGGCAAAACGCTTCTCAAGAATACAAATTGGATTGTCTTTTTACTCCGAATTTCTATTTCTATGTATAATACTTTTGCTATGTTTTCCTTTAAGCAAAATATGTTTATCAACAGCTGCTTAAATAAATAAATGTTTATCTTCAATTTACTCTATACTCGATTTATATTATTGTTGGCTAATTCTATAAAAGCTCTTCACTTGTCTAGCAGCTTTTTGATTTAATTCTCAACAAATATTTTAAAGAGTGCTGTGGTCAAACAAGTTGAAAATGCTCTTCTATCTCATAACAAACTGCAAACTTATGATTGGCCATTTCTCATGGCTGGCAAACGAAAAACACTTTAAGCATAAGCTAAACAAATAGTTTGAAAAATACCTCAAACTTGCGGTGGGGTCAAAGTGTAACTAATAGCTGGATAAGATATAAGTTTTAAACAGGAGAATGGACTAGATTAAGTTGCATTCTGTGTGTGTGTGTGTTTGTGTGAAACCCAATTCCGTTTTTGGGGGAAATTTCATTTGTTCCGTGATCTGGCATTGAATTAGGCCATCATCTTAGCTGAAAGTCTGCAACTTCTTTTGGGCCGCACACAAACACACATTCAAGTGTCAAATTTTGCCTTTTTGTGCGCTAGATTTGCCTTGGCTGTAGTCAAGTGTGTGTGTGTGTGAGTGTGGATTGTGTGTGTGTGAGTGTCTCGTTGTTGTGGCCCGAACGGTGGCGAATTACCATAAAAATGCGCAGCACACTGACAAAGATAATCTTTATTTGCGCTGTGGCAACCAATTCAAATGCCGAGTCCTTGAACCTCAAGGACCTTTATCTCTGAGCACTCTCTCACACACACACACAACACACACACCGTCTTAATACTATATATAATTGACAGTTAAGCTTAAGCGACAAAGATGTTTTGTTTTCTCATTCAATCTGATATTGCATTCCGATTATCGTTTATACAATGTATTTTTTCTTTGCTCTCTTTAATGACCAACTTTTCTGTTGTCTGTTCTGTTCTTTTTTTTTACTTATTTATGCTGGCCTACTTACCTGTTCGCTGGGCCACGCCCACTCGCCAGCGTCAGCGTCATCAGCTGCTCATGTGCTGCACATAATTGCATTCAAAGAGCTTCGCTCTTCCCTCTTTCGTCTCTTCCTCTCCCTTCTCAGAGCTCACTTGAGCTGATGAGGTCGCCTGTGTGTTGTGCATGTGGCCGACATTGCGCTGACCAGGGCTGCAGCGAAAAGCCATTGGCCATTGACCCACCCCCTCTGCCCACTTATTGAGTGGCGCGGCAAATGACAATAAAAGCGGTTACTTATACGCCACGTAGTCCAGCCTGCTACGAGCCACCTTCACATCGTCGCATTGAGCTGTCATGTCATGAGGCAATTGGTAGCTTTGTTGGCGGCTTTGTTATTACACCAACTTCATCGTAGTCGTCCACCCTCTGCCTCTCCTCTTGGTTACGCTGTAATTAAATGCATTAACTTGCTAAAGTTCTCGGGCGACATTGTTGAACAACTTTTAATGGATCGGGATTGCGAACTTCGTTAGTTGAATATGCAAACAGATTTTCTTTTTTTTACCGTAGCAAATTGAAGTTGACAATGCCTTTCACTGACCATAAGCATAACTTATCTTTTGCTCGAACAACACGTAATCCATTTCCATACTCTATTTTATAATTATTGTGATTGAGTCGCCTTTATAATATATATTTTGTTGAACATTATTCTGATATGAGGCTATTAAGTACTCGCAAATGATTAATGAACTGCTTCACAATTGTTTTACCTATAATGAAGCAAATATGCATATTTTTTAAACCATTATTTACTTATTTTGTATGCCAGTTATCTCAATTACAAATAAATTTAACAACAAATGTTAATTATACACAAGTCAACCTTATTTTCACTATATATAAATGCTTACAATTTTGTTTCCAAGATTTATAACATAAATATATTTGAAATAGTAATCGAACATCACTGTACTAATTGCCTATTTTATTTTAGAAGCAAGATTATTGTCACTTTATCTATAGTTAATGATCTTATTTTTGAAGTAAAATTATTTTTTTTGCAATTTTTCATTTATACTTTATATATCAACTTAGATTAGCTTATGCTAACAATAATAATTATTATTCAATGAAAATTTGATATCAAAATAAAATAATAAATTGGTTAACCTCAAAAGCAGATTATATTTTTGTGAATATAAAGATAAAAAACAAATAATTTTACAATTTAAAGTTCCTTCTCATTATTTTATATATATTTCCTTTTTCTGTATTCGTAGAATTATTCGGACTTTTTAAGTTTCCAAAATGAATATTTAAGACTTGAGTTTAAATAAATCTAATGTTTTAAGAATTCATTTATAATTTCATTTTAAAATTTGTCGAAATTTACAGAACATTTTTTAAATCGCCATATAAAAAATACTTTGGTAATAGACGAAAAGATGTATATGCTAATGATTTACATTCTAAAACTATCAAATACAATAAAATTTTAACTTTCGTTATATAAAAATAAGTTATGCAATATGTTAAACTATTTTAGTAAAAGGTGGAAGTTAAGAATGGAAGTTTACAGACATGAAATCATAAAAATATTTTAAAATTTCTTTATACACCAAAGAGTTTTGCATTATTTGAAATGAATTCTATTTGAGTACCTAGTTTAGAAACATGATTTAATATTTTAAAATATTCTCAAAATTCGTGCTGTAACTTCTTCGTATATTCAGCTGTATTTATTCGACAGAACAGAACTATTTTCCTTGATTTTTCCACAGTTGTTTGCCACCTTTGGCGCATTCCAAGCGCGTCTATTGATTTAAGCGTTCTTATGTTTTGACTATGCTACTCGTACTCTGACCTTCGTGGCCTCTTTGCGTGCATTGACCAGCTGCTCGACCGCACGACGCGACTAGAAATATTATAAAAAAAAACCAACAACAAAAACAAACAACAAAAAATACAAGAAAATTAAAATAAAAAAAAAACGAGAGAACAAAACAGCGAAAGAAAAACTTATTTGCTGACAGGTTTTGTGCAATTGATTTTCGACAGTTAGTTAAATGTGGAACGTTTGCGCGGCTGGCATACGCGGCGGCTGTGTAATGTTTTTAGCTGTGTGATATAAAAATCGATTATACGCCACGTTAAACGCGAAGAGTGTGTGAGTGTATGAGTGTGGGGAATAAAAAGGAAGAGCAGCATCATATTGCCTTATCAGCGGAGATTGTTCGCGTTTCAATTTAACGCCAGCGACTTGAAGCGTGTTGCGTGTGAATTGCCAATTGAGAGAAATCAGCTAAACTGCGAGTGTGAAGAGGAGCAGAAGGTTTCCAGCTGCCAAGCTCGTCAGCACCTTTGATTTGTGTCGTTAATAGGCCAAACATTTATCAGTCGAGTGTGCAAAAAAACAAAATAAGGGAAATGTTGCGCAAACGGTTGAAGAAGAAGCAGAAACGGTCGTCGTCGGGCGAACGGAAACGGAAATTGTTGCTGTGCATTTTTAACAGAGGTCGGCCGCCATTTTCATTACAACTTTGCTCCCCCCCCTGCACTTTTCATTGTTCTGCAAACGGTCGCTGAATTAAGCAATGAATTTTTAATGTTTTTTTGTAGGCTCGTCCCACGGCCACGCCCCACTGCCCACAATAATGCGGGCCGCACGAATGGGGAACGAGAGGGCTTTAAATAAATGACGGCCACAATAACAGATAGAGAGAGAGACAGTATGAGTGAAAGAGAAAGAAATAGCGAGGAAGCTATGACAACGGGTTAAACGTGTTTTATCGTCGCCTTCGCAGTTTGCCTTATGAAATTGAAACCCTTTGAAGTGGTCCTCTGTGTTGCTCTTGCACTTCTCTCTCGTTCGCTTCTTTTTCACTTGTTGAGTTTAATCAGCTGAGTGTTGAGCTCAGCATCAAGATTGGCCTCACTGTTTGCTGTCTGTTGACACTACACAGAAACACACACACAGACACAGACAAACACACACACAAGTTAAGCATCATCCGAAGGAGGCCAAGGAGCTAAAGCTAAGCATCCTCAATGGCCAGTTTTGTTCTTGCTACTGCATGAGCCAGGCAATTAATTAGATTTTGACAGCGTTTAGCAATCATTAATCAAGGCAAAATTTGAATTATCAAATATTGCAATTGCAATAATTTAATACAACTGATTAATGCTGACTATTAGCCTAATCTCTCGCTCTCTTTCTCTCTCTGTTCTCTGGCAGTTTTTATATTGTTTGCAGTCTGCCGAGTCTTGAGATTAATTTAAATTATTATACAGGCTGTTAAGCTTTGCTGAAAGTTGGTTTAGAGCACACAATTTATCATATAGTTGCACTTAAAAAAAGCAATATGTTGAAATGACTATTTGGATTGAAATATTGGTTCCTCTTAAGCATTATAAATATTGGGAGAAATATATTTATATTTAAGAAACATAACTTATGTATTAGTAATACTTTAAAAATGGTTTTTATACCCGCTACTCATAGGGTAGAAGGGTATTATAACTTTGTGCCTTCATGAAATGTATATACCAGGCATCTCCGACCCTATAAAGTATTTACATATATTCTCGATCAGGGTCAACAGTCGAGACGATAAAGCCATGTCCGTCTTGGATCTCAGAGACTATAATTGATAGAGCTATAATAGGCGTAACTAGCGTTTTGAAACTGGAATCGATTTTCGGTACATACTATAATATGATCCCTAAAAATTTGGTTGCGATTAGATAAAAATTGTCGAAGTTATTAGAGAATTGTTTTTGTAGAAAAAATCGCATATTTCTAGTATATTTCTATGGTATTTTTAATGTAGTACTATAACAATATAGCAAAAATAAGACTCAGAATATTTTTCATATTTTAGTGGTATATTTTTTTGGTATATTTAAAAATAAAAAACCACATTCTTGTGCTTCTATTGAAATTAGGTAGCGAGTATTTTATAGTATAGCTTTATTACTTGTTAATTTAAGAAGTCAAGCATCCATAAATTATGATGTATAGAATTTCCATATTGGTATGCATTGAAATGTAATTATATTTAACTATTACTTAAAAAATAAAACATTGAAAGTAAGGTAACTCTCTTTGTGATTTATTTTATATAGTTTTCTATAAATTGTTTTAGACCCATGAGGCTAACCCTTTTTACTTTCTTAGTATGTTCATTTCCAATGAAATTTGTAACCTTTTTGGGAAAAAATGTTGTTAAGGAAAAATAGTAAATTTCGTTTGAAAAGTCTGTTAATAAAGTGGGATGCATTTCATTAATTTTATGTGACAAAATAAATACCAAATGGCACAAAAAGACTATTTGCAATTCTTGTGAAAACTGTCTGGATTCCTATTTCAATTTATGCCACAAAAGCTACTTTAATGCATCTTGAGAGAGGTTGAACAATTATTAAATGTAATATCGTTTTCATTGAATAGTTTTTCCAGCAATTTGGCAAAAAATATACAGAAGCAAGTCAAAATATTTATTATTTCTACATTTTTGAATAGTTTTTGAATCAATTGTCAATTTAAATGCAATCAGTTTCACATCAAGTTTGCAATTTAAATACAACTAACAGTAGAGGAAAAGACTTTTTGCATTCAATATGATGTGAAAACAGGCCATAAAATTTATCCTTTCGCACAATAACTTGAGTCAATTGCCTTGCTGAGTCATTTAGCTTAATTTGAACATCAACTATTCAATACAATATCGATTTTATTGACAACAACTCGAATGTATTTGCTTTTCTTATCGGTGGCAGGACACCTGTGTATTTGTTTTTTTTTTTGGTGTTGTTGTTGGGGATTTTACTGGCAATAAGACCACAGTTTTAATTTGATTCAGTTGGCATTATCTTTCACAAATATGCGATATATGCGGCATTTACTTAGCTTGATTGCCAAACACAACCGAATGCCATAAATAAACACAACTCAAGTGCATGGCACAGCATCGTTCTCCATCTCATCTCTCACTTGGATTGTCTCTGTTTGTCTGACTGGCTGATTGAAAGACAAACTGAAATCAACATTTATTATATTTATGATATTTATGTACGATGCCTTTTTACATAATAACAATGTTCAGCGGGGCTTTTGTTTTGCTTTATGGCAAGCCATTCGCAAAAAAGTCCTTTAGCATTTGTCAAGTGAGAGAGGAACGATAAAAAATACAAATTTCAGCAAAGAAGTAACTTTTAAGAACGTCTTAAAGCTAGTCACATATATAAATAACGATTTGTAAAGAACAGCAAAAGAATTGAATAATAATGAAAGCAAAAAGAGAAGAAGAATTTAGAAACCAAACTTTGAAATTATTAAATGATATTATTGAGAATTTATAGAAAATATATCTTTTCCAATTGTGAAACCTATTTGAAAATCTATTAAAGAGATTTTGATAGAAGAGGAATTTAACAAAATAACATTTAATATATGTTTTAAGAATAATCAATTCATAATTCTCTAAAGAATAATCATGAAAATTTTGAAAGCAAAAAGAGAAGAAGAATTTATTAATTATTAATATGATTTTTTGAGAATTTTTATTATTATTTTTTTTTTTATTTTAAAATATATTAAAGGGAGATTTTGGCAGAAGAAGAATTAAAAGAGTAGAATCTTTATCAACATTATATCAGACCTATTTTGAGAAGAGAAATTATATTAAGTTCTTGTAACGAATTTATGTGAACTTATTAGCCACAAAATAATAGAAATGACAATAATTAATTTTAATTTAAATTTTTAAATTAAGTTTAAGTTTCTCAAAGCTAGAAAACAATAAAAAGATCATATATTTTAAGATTCTAATCCATTTTATGAAAAATTAATGCAACAAAGAAAAATTGCTTCGATTTGGAAAGTAAAATTTCATCGGGATTTTAACAATTAGAAGAAATTAATATGCAACTGTGGAATATTTTTCTAAAAATCCTAGGAGCTTAGGGAATTTCTGCCGCGTACTTTTATAAATTTCTGAAAATGTCTTTCAATCAAAAAAGTGACTTCCCATTTCCTATATAGAGCCTCCAGTCTGCAGCTGCGTACTGCAATCCTTTTAATCATATAATATATGCTATTTATATTTTATACACTTGACTTTATATTAAACTTTTTTCTCACGCGCTGTTCTCTCTCTTTCTTTTCCTTTTACAGGTAAGTTTGACATTGATGGACTACATTCTCAAAATGCCGACGACAAGACACAAGCTAATGTAGCTTCGCCAAACCAAGTGGGAGCTCTACCTCTACCTCCTACTCCCAAGGTAAGGGACTGGGAATGTGTTTGTCAGGAATGCTCTGAAGCTCGTGTTTGTGTTGAGATTGTTGAGAACGGCCACAAAAGTGTGCGATGGAATTTTGGGTTTATGATTTGCTTTTTTTTCGGTCGGTTTTTTGCGTGTCAATAATTTTGGTACCACTGTGCATGTAGGTGTCGCATTTGGTATTTATCAACGGGCGGCCACTTTCTGCTCTCTCCCTCTCTCTTTAAGGTGGGCGTTACTTTGGCTTCCATATTTTGCCTCGAAGGCACACAAATTAGATTTACATTTGGCATTGGCTAACATCTAAAGGACTTTGCTTCTGTTTTTTTTGAGGTTTTGGAAACTCCTCTTAAAGCAAGCTCTCGCATTTCCACAATATTGTGGTATTTGCATAAGAAGAAGACGAAGCCAGCACAGGAATTAAGCCAAAAAAGTGAGACAAAAGTTGTAGAAAACTTTTCATTGTTGTTCTTTTCGTTCTTTTCTTTACGGTTAAAGGTGCAACTTGTACAAAAAGCTTTTAAGTGGCAACTTTTGACACGACACACGGCCCCCAAGGTGGAGGGAGGGAAACTACAATTCTCACTATGAGCATTTCAACGCTCGAAAGCATTTGCTTAGCGAAAATTTCTTACAATGTGTCTTAAATTGCGCTTTTTTGTGATAGCCATCTTGAAAAAATAGTTGGCAAAAGTTGTGGTGTGCAGATAGCATTGTTAGATGCGTCTATTAAGATGCACATATGCGTGTGCACAGTGGGATGAAGGCTATTTGTAAAGAATTTAAAAGGGAGTAAAAAAAAAATAGCGTAAAAAAAGAGTTGCAAGATTGAAGAATGAAATTTGTAACAAAAAAAAGAGGGAAGTAAAATATATTATATTAGTAATAAAATAAATTCTCTAATTTAAGATTAAAGTATATACTAAATTCTATTTGCTAGAAATATCAATAGGAGGAAATATATTTTAAATATATTTAAATAAAAGAAAGTTTGTCATCAGAAGATATATTCTTCATTTACTAACGACATTAGACAAGATTTGAGTAAATGCAATTTGCAGCATGAAAAGAGCGAAATAGCTACAAACATTAATTCCCAATTAAGGATTAAAGTTTTTTAATAAAAATAAATGCAATGATAAATACTCTGCTACTCTACTATTTTAAAGAAATTTAATTTATCAGCAAACAAATAATGATGAATTATAGATTTATCATTATAGTTCCTTATAAGTTCTCCGTCTGTCTGTCCGTCCGTTTGCATTAAGGTGTTCATCTCACAAACTATAAGAGCAAGAGCTTTCAAATATAAAATATATATGTATGTCTATTAGCAATACACAAAATATTCAATATTAGATATCTAATTTCATTTTAATTTCATGCCAAATATCCATTAATTTCGTTATGAAAACCATCTTAGTTTCAGCATATAAACAGATATCGATTTCAAGTCCTTTTGACTTCTCAGTTCCCTTGCTTAGATGATCTAAGAATTCTCTATACTATCCAAGGTCAAAGCAATGTCCACAAATTACGTTACAGGTCATCGCTTGGATATTTGGTATTCATTTTTTATGGCGCGTTATTTATGATTTGATTATGCAGGACACACACAAAAATATGCAAATGCAGCAAATTAAATTCGTCAAAGGTTAACATAATCCAATAATCCATGACATGAAATAATTCATTTAGTTGCATATTTTAAAAGTATGGCTTTCACATGAAAAAATATTATTTGACAAACTTTTAGTTAAAGTGTGTCTTAGCTCTTAAACTTGGCAATGTTATTCTTGGAAATTAAAACAAACAGCGAGTAAGAGCAGCTTGTTGTCCCTTAAAAAGTTGCCCCAAAAGTGACCACAAAGTGGCTTAAAGTGTTGTCTTAAGAAACTTTTGCACAAATCAAATAAAAGTCCAAACATTTTCGAAATTTATAAAAATTTCTATATTTAGCTTGTTTGAAATGTAAACAGAAATTGCATTGAAATACATTGCGTTGCTTATCGAAATGCGCATTATTCAAATGCTGTTTTTTCGATTTTGATCAAACATTTTTCTGGTGCTCTCTGATGCAATTTTGTTTGCATTTTTGATAAGCACTCAAACCACTGTGCACAATGCGCCCACAAGCATGCCACACGCAAAATATGCAAATAGCTTTTGCTGCCGTTGAGGCGCCTCTTCCATGTGTGTGTGTGTGAGTGTGTGTATGAGTGTATGTGTGAGTGTTTTGTGTGTGCGTATTTTTGCCTGCATTCGGTGCGTTTTTGGGACAACATCAAGCAACTTAGTTGCCATAATTTGCACATTTTTAGATCCTAACGTGCATGCAGCCGACAGCTGACCACGCATACTATCGCCCACTGCACTCTATGCATAGCAGCACGCCCCCTTTCTGGATCTGCCACAACGCAGCTGGCGTTGCAAGTGTGCAACATGATATACGACGAGGCATGCGAATGCATTTGATGGCTAACGGAAATTGCACTAAATATTCGCAGAACAACATCAAATTGCAATTCGTAAATATTTTAAGGAAATGCAAAGGCAGTCAGCCGAGTCTGCTCCACAGTCAATTACCCTGCGACAATCAAATATAGATTACTTAAAGTGCTGATAACTAAAGTGAAATGCTTTTTATTAAGAAATTTATTTACAGACATTTCTCTGTAGAAGAAAAAGTTTTTAAACTTTGTAATAAAAAGACAATTTCTTTAAAATGTTATCTAAATATTAAAGGCAAAAATATCGTGTGAGCTTTTAGTAAAGAAATTATCAACGTTGAAAGTTTGTTTAACATTTGTTTTAAACACAGTATCGCAAAAATATCTTTAAAATTGTTGATAAAGATATGAATATAATCTTTATTTTCTAGCTAATTTAATTATAAATGTTCGCTCTGACAGCTTTCCAACTACAGCTCTCCAACTAACATCGAATTGATCAAAGTGTAAGAGCTAGGAGGCTGCAGTTTTTAATTTAAGATACTTAACATTATTCGATGTCGCAAAAATATACCGGAAATTTTTTGAAAAGTAAAAGTTTTGTTGTAAAGTAACAATGTCTCTCGTTAAAGTTCTTTATTTTCTATCAAGTGTTTTTAGACTACATAATCTTTATATGGCTCTAACTAAATTGTTTCTCTCGACTGCCTACCAACTTACTTACCAACGTATTGATCAAAGAGTAAGAGTTAGGAGACTTCAGTTTTTAAACTAGGTGATTGTAGAATAGCTATTAAAAAGTCTGTCTCTCTTAGAAGTTCCTTACTTTCAAGCAAGTATTCTTATACTTGTTAATCTCTGTGTAAAAAACTGTTCGTCCTTACTGACTGACTTGCTGGATGTTAAAGCATAAGTTAAACGGTAAGAGCTAGGAGGCTGCAGATTTTACCCAAGATGATTGTAGTTAAGCAATTAATAAATCTCTCTCAGAAATTCTTTCAAGCAAGTATTCTTAAACTAGTTCATTTTCATATACATATTAAACTGTTTGTCGTAACTGACTGACTTGCGTTAATAAACGCACAAGCCAAATGGTAAGAGCTAGAAGGTTGCAGATCTTATCAAAGAAAGCTCGCATAATTCGGTCCAAAGTCTAGTCTAAAGATGTCTTGAAATAGAAATATAACACTCGTTGGTAAATAGGCTTTATATGCATTATGAGATCTTAGGAAAATGATTCCTAATTAGTTTTAACATCAAATTTTGGGATTTGCTTGATTACTCCTATAACAATTTTAAGATATAATAATGGAATTCGTGTAATTTAATTGTATATTTTTGCTGTTATAAACAAATGCATTAGTGCCAAATCTCATTAAGAAATTTTCAAAACTGAGTGTTGTTGAAATGTTGATGAGCGGTCAGACAGTCAGACAGCTGCGATAATGTTTTAGTATCCCGTCTGTTATTGCTGCTTTGACCATAAAGTATTTTATAGTCTCCAAACTGTCAGTTGCATTCACTCTCACACAGTCATAATGGTGTTCCTTCCTGGGAACTAACGAGTTTAAAGCTTGCATTGCTGTTTTTCCGATTTCCATTTGCAGTTGCATTTCATTTGAGAGGGGACGAAAAGTCAACACGATGCGAAAGCCAGCTTCAATTAAAAGCTCAAAGCAGATGACAGCAAACAGTTAAAAGCTTATGATTTTTGGTTTTTGTTTTTTCTTTTGGTTTCGTTTTATTAAGGGGTTCATTAGGTCGTCAACAAGTGTTACAGTAGTCACTCGCAATTGAGCGACTTCAAAGACATTCGATTAGCGATCCTCAACGTCTCAGGTACAGTGAGCTGTAGGGATAAGCGCTGTAAGCGTAAGGCGAGGCATAGACTCCGCTGGTGTAAGCTGCGGTGTAGGGAGAAGCGTAGACACCGCTAGTGTAGGCGGCAGCGTAGGGCGTGGCTGCCACATAGGGAGAGCTGTAGGTGGCCAAAAACTGAGGCTTAGCGGCAGCCAGAGCGACGACGGCGAACAGGCAGAGAGCGAACTGCAAGGGAAGAGAAGGGAAAGTTAGAATTGAGTAACGTTTACGAATAAGAGATGAAGATGGAAAAAACGAATTGTGTATAATTTGCGAATGGTATATAAAGACGAAAAGGAAAAATGAACTGGTTCTTTTGGGAATAAAAGTTTAAGTTCTTTAATCGAAGAAGAAGATGTAAATAGTTATATTTTGTGATGTTAAATTAGTTAATAGTTGTAATATTCTTATTTAGTTTGTTATAATTCTATATATATATTCTAAAATATTAATTTCTTTTCACGAATCTTTGGCGTGATATTTTGAATTATTCCCTATTTTGAATGCGTTGAATTTGGGGATAATATTGTAACTATTGCATTTAGTTAACTTCAGAAATTCTTGCCAAGTAATCAGATTTTTTAAAAACTGTTTTCTTTAGTTCATTAAAAGAAGTAGAAAAACTTCATCAAATTACGGTTTTAGTAATCTTCTTTTTTCCCAAAGAAGTGCCTCATTTCTTGATTTCAACACTTAGACAACAGATTAGTTAAGATCAGTTTTTTTATTTAACTTTTTTTGTCGCGATCTGAATAACTAAAATTATTTGTTTTAAAGCTCTTTCGAGTCAATTGTGTGTCTTTAAATGTTGCCTTTAAGGCTAGTTCATTAGAAGAACTAGTAGTTGGTGATTTTTGACGATCACTGTTAGCAGCTCAATAGGATTTATAGAATTATTTGCTATATGTATTCCTTTAACTAAGTGAAACACTTTCTGACTCAACAAAAGAACTTTGCTTCATTTTTGGCAATCACAACACTAGATTTATATCTTTGAATCCTTTTTTAGATCGAAGCGAAATACTTTTGCTTTCGTAATACTCACAAACTTGAACATCTTGATTGATTTTTGGGGGGTTGTTGTTGCTTGTGGATGACAAACTGATATGTTTTGCTCAGCGAATAGTCGTAGCTTTTATAGTCAGAAATCGGTCTATGGGATAGAGGGAATGACTGACTGACTGAATGAATGACTGACTGAGTATTGGGCAGTGGCAACTTGACCATGGCACGTCTCGTGCTTGGGCTGCCGGTTTTTAATTTTGCGTTTTGGGCCAGAAATAAGACTGACGAACTCAATGGGTCTTTATGAGCGTCTTGAGGCGTGCGCTGCATGTCTAATGGTCAAAAGCAGCTGATGTTATTACGTTGTTTACCTTGTGGGTGGCCACCAAGCTCCCTAGCTACCCCCAGCTCCCCCTTCTTCGTCTTTGCTCGCTCTGCATCCCCATCGACATCGACACCTAAATCGGAAGTAATCAAAATATTCAAATGCTGCTTCATTTGGCGCTCGTGCAATGTTAATTTGCTTTTGCAGCATGAACAATTAAGGCTTCATTGCCAGTTGGCCAATGCTATATAGTATATAGTATATACATATATATATTTTCGGGGTCCTTGGCTAGCGTCTTTTGTGCGAAATTTTTCCATTTTCTTTCCCCCCACAACGCATTTCCCTATTGTTCTGCTGCAGCAAATTTTCTATTCTGCATTCAATTTGTCAAACTGTTAAATTAAAGCAAGCTTCTTTCTCGGCATCTTTCTTTTGTCTTATCTTAGCCAAGGATAATAATGTGCTGCTTCTTCTTCTTGTTGTTGTTCGCCATCTTCTTTCTTCCTTCTTCATTATTGTTGTTGCGCATTTTGCATGCAACATAAATTAAGTTGGCAGCACTTGCATTTAGAGCGGGCGTCCTGCAGATATTTCAATGTCCTGTGCGAATGAACGATGACGCTTTGTCAAGATTTGCCAGTTAATTTTATATTCAAGAATACTTCCCCCATGATGGGGTAGCTTAATGGACAAGTTACCCATTAATCTAGCAATTTTTGTTAGTACAAACAAAAAGTAATCAGCTTTGAGCTATTAATTGCTGTCAAGCTTTATCTATACATATATTAAATACACTTTAATGATTCCACAACTTTTCGTTTCCATATAAATAACAAATTTGTGTTGGAAAAAGTTTCGTGCGAGCATTAAAAATTCAAAAATCATGTCAACTACAGTTTTAGCGCAATTGGCTAGCTATAAAATTATCGCATGCTATAAAATGGCTTGCACAATGCTGCTCAAACTGCAGTGGCTTCACAACTGTTATTGTTGTGTACGCTCTCTCTTGCTCTCGCTCTCTTTCTCTCTCGCGACGCTTGCGCTTTGGCATTTGCCGGCATTTTGCGTACCACAAACAATTCCTGGGCTCCCTGCACCCCTCTCGCTCACACCCACATGCCGGGGGCGCCCGCTGTCGATGCTTCCGTTTCCTGTGCTCTATATGTATACTATGTACTACATAACAATGTGTGTGTGTGTATGTGTGTGCGTTCATGTTAATGCTAAATTGAAAACAAAAATAAAATGAGTGTTGGGGCCTAAAAATAGATGGAATTCAGAATTTTCCGACTAGTTTTGTTTTTGAAAATGCCGAGCGCAATACTTGATTGTTATTGTGGAAAATCAAATAGTGGAAAACAAGGTAAATTACTTTTGAAGTGGGGCAAGAGAATACAAAACAATAATAACAATAACAAAAACATTTCATTTTTGATTGCTTCATTTGCTTGGGAAATGCTGGAAAACTGTTTTGTGGGTGGGATAGCATATCGAGCATATAAAGCTCTGGCAATTAGATATACACAAATATATATGCGGGTGGAGGCTGCGTTGAAGGGGTTTGGGGGAGGCTAGTTTTATGGCCAAACGCATTTTAAGTGGAATGTAAATAAAAGGCTTTTTGGGCGCCTGAGTTTCAACATTTCGTTGTTCGAAATTGCCAATTATTAATAATATGCTCATAAAAAACGCATTTAACTGTCTCGTAAATGTTAAAGTTGTAAATCAAAAGTCAATCTCAACGAAAGTTATGGGAATAAAACACTCTCACATTTTTTTTATCAATTTCAAACTGAAAAAAATTGGTTAACAATGTCAAACTTAATTTCCGTTTTTTTATTTTTTGTATTTTTTGTTATTCATAATTTTCCCGCCGGCTAATTAATTGCCTTTGTTTTCAAGCATCTGCTGTTAATAATTTACTATTTTCACCGCTCAATTTAAATTGTGTGTGAGTGAGAGCGAAGATCGCTTGCTAGAGACAACTTAACAGTTTGCTATGATGTTATTAACATTGAGCACAAGTGTTGACATGAGACACAAACGTTACGTGCTTAACGCTTTTCAAAAAAGAGAATAAATAAATAATAAAATTGCGAGTCCAGTTAAACTATTGTTTAAATTTTTATATGAATTCAATTAGTCTTTATATGAATTAAATTATTCACATGCGATTCACATGCTACTCATTAACAGCGTTTGCTATCGGGTTTTACTCTCATGCTCTCTCAGCTTATATGCACTCAGCTGACAGCGTTGCCACCTAGCTCATAACAATATTTTATAAATCATAAAATTATTAGTTACGATAGAAAAGTATGACAATGAACAAATTCAAATTATATTGATTAATTTTTGTATTAAACATTCCAATAGATTTTTAAATAAATACAAATTTATCGTATTGTTTACATGCGTTCCCAATTAACAGACGCTGAGCATAGGCTGTTAACTTAACAGCTTCACACGAACAGCTCTGAGAGCTAGCGAGAGAGTAATTTCTCATTGAAAGCAGCAACAAAGCAGCTGGTAAACACTAACACCAGTAGACAGTTTGCTCAGAGAAGAGCAGCAACATGAAGTGATTGGGACATTTGCAGCTAATTTAAATAATAATTAAATAAAGAATATAAGTTGGAGAAAGAAAACGAATTGCAGTTATTTAGTTAGTCATAATGCCGCAATTTGAGGACTTTTAATGAGAGTGAAGGGTGTACATTTTTAATCGTGACTCTAGTTACTTGTGAAAAGTAGCAGTTAAGTGATGCGTGCTCATCACTGACGCTGCTGCTTGCCACTCTCAGTCGCTTGTTGGAGAAGTGAGTCGAAAAAAAACCGTTGGGCGAGTTGGACGCGGTCCACGGTTGATACATATATAAATAAATAAATACAAAACACACATTTTTTGACGGCAAAATTTGTTGTTCAAATTGTGAATACAACTCTAACTTGCAACGAAAATTTTTCACAGCCGGCGCGTCGTATAATTACACTTGTGTGTGCGTGCGTGTGTTTTACTGAATACGTTAGTATTTGTGCATAAATAAATGATTAGTAAATCATAAATAAATAAATAGCAACAAAAAAACACGCAAATACTTGCGAAAATTATTAACGCCAGCTGCAGGCAAATAGTGTGTGTGTAAGTGAGAATATTGTTAAGAATAGTGTGTGTGAGTGAGTGAGAAAATAAGAGCCATAAAGAAGAAGCAGCAATAGTGACGACGCCGCGACGGCGGGTAAACAAATGGCAGCGTTCTATGGAATGTGAATAAGAAGAAGCAGAGAAAGAGTGGCCACTAAGGCAAATAACAAAAAAAAAAGAAACAAAATCAAAAAATTGGTTTTTCATTTCAATACGAATCGAAAACAAAGTGCAAAAGGCAACAACAACAACAAATACCAACTACAACTACCAAACTACAAAGCTACAAAGAGCGCCCAAAAAGAAAATCCGGTTTTACAACTTCTGAAGCCGCCGCAGCCACACTGTCGCTGCCGACGTCGCTGCCAGCGTCGCATTCTGTGCTGTTGTTTTTGCTCTCGCATTTTGCTGCATTCACATACACATACACACACCAATTCATATATTTCTCTTGATGAAATTCCAATAAATTTGTAAAAATTGCTGTGCAGCTTATGCAAAGTGCAGGTGTGAATTAAACTTTCAATGAACCACGTAAAACAAAACAAAAGCAGCTGCCAAACGTCAGCGTTGATGTTGACGTCGTACAGGTGCTAGCAGCGACAGAGACAGCACGTCGGCAGAGCAGTTTGAATTACAGTTTTGTTGTTGTTTTTTTTCTATTTCTGTTATACACAACAACAAAGCAGCTGCGGCTACGTCGACATCGACAATATGTGTACAAAAAAAGCATAAAATATTTATGAAAAAAGTGAAATCAATAACAAAAACAAAAAGTGAAAAAATAAACATATTAAAATATTTATGTTTTCCTAAAAATAGATAACAATTTAATTTTTTTTGTTACCTTCTCTCACTCTCTCTTTCTATCTGTTTAGTTAATGTTTTCCTATTTCCACTTTAAATGAATTGAATTTTAACATGCCATCGACTTGAGCGCTTTGTTGTTGTTGCACCACTGTGCTTATCTTATCCGCAACACGCCCGTTAAATTGTTATGTTGCAATACTTTCAAGTTACCCCCAAAAAAATTATGTCTACTTCCTTATCTGAAAAAAAAAACACGAAAAGAAAAGCAAAGAAAAAGGAAAAATGCCTTTGGCTTGCTATGGAATTGCAACAACATTTTCCACATTTTTTTTTTTTGGAGAATATATTTTTTATCTACTTACACGCGTCTAGACGATGTTTTTTGCTTTTGTTGTTATTGCTGCGCTTTGTAATTGAAATACTGCAAACGCACTGAGTGCAAGCGAGTCAGCGCGATACAGGGATGCTTTTTATTTCCCTCTCTCTCTCGCTCTTGGCTGTCTGCTGCGATTTTTACTACTTTCTGTTGTGCTTTTTCATTTCCCTTTCCCACTCCCTTCACACAGCATCCAAAAGCTGAGCAACCCCCATAAAACGCATTTACAGCCCCACAACATACTGACTGCTGTAGTTGTTGTTGCTTATTTTTTTGTGGGCGCCGTTTGCGCGCAAATTTAAATTTATGCGAATATCTCAGCGCACTAACTGCGACGCTTTGTCGCCCTCGACATTCCATCCCTCCCATGCCCCACTCCACTGCAGACCAAACAACTTCGCAGCAAAAAGTTTTGCAGCTTTGGACTTTGACACCGACGTCGACGTTGACGTCGACGCCAACGCAAGTCTCTTAGTTGGGGCGTTCAATGGTTTTATGCTGCTGTCTGCTGTTGTTGTTCTTGCATGCAGACAAAGAATGAGACAGAAGATACGATGAGACTTGGTACAAATGCCTCCCATTTGCAGCACCGCAGCAGCCGCCCTGTGAATTGTGTTCCATTAGCAGCAGCAACCCCACACATACACTTGCAATGCAATGTGAGTGAGTGTGGGGCTCTGTGTGTATGTGTGTTTGAGCGCGTAGTGTATTCATGTAGTAACCCAGTGGCACAGTGGGTCCTGGGTGATTGAACTTTGTCTGCGTAGTTGTGTGCATGGAAATAAAAGTTGAAAAGTTAATAAAGAGCTACAGTGATTGTTTACTTGTTTTTGTAATGAGTATACAGACAGCGTCCATTCTGATGATTTTAATTATAGCATTTAAGCAGCTGTATTGTATTCATTTTATTATTGCGGCTTTGTCGCAATATGAAATCTAATTAGATATTTCCACCACCACAATGATTAATAACCATACACTGATGAATATACAGAACTTGCGGTGAGAGAGTGAGTAATTATAATTGCAACTCCTTGAACATGTGTGTGCGCCACTGTGCGACGACAGCTGCTGCTGGTCAGAGAGCATTGGCTGCTGTTACTGTTACTTTTGCTATTGTTGTTGTTATTGCCGCGGCTACTTTGACTCTGTTATTTGCTTTTGCTTCTGTTTTTCTGTGTTTCTCTTTTGAGTTTGAGTCGCGTGTTTTTTGTGTAGTTGCTGCTGCGGCCGCTGCTGTTGAGTTTACATATGGCGCAAAAACAAAACGTGCTCGAGTAATGGAACAAAGTTCTACCCTTCCCCTCCATGTCTCGCTCTTTTGAGCTTTTTTGCTCTTAATTGGATTTGATTGGGTTTTGGCGCTAGAGGCGCCAGTCATAAACTCAAATACATTATGCGCATTGTGAGTCTCGGCTTGCTTTGATTGTTGTCTACACAAATCGCATTAGTTTTTCTTGTCCTCCCTCCCCCTTTCCACTATTCAGCACCTCATTTTGCCATGCTTTTCTCAGCGCTTTCCATTTCGGTTTTCAGTTTCTGTTGCTGATCTTTTTGCACTCCATTGTGTTTTTGGCTTTCCCAAAAAAGCTCTCGCATTTGCCCCCAAAACCAGGCAAAAAGCAGAGCTCACCACCCTCGAGGCTCGAGAGCATTTGGCGTTGCCATAGTGCCATAAAAATCGCTAAACTACTGAACTGTAAAAGTTCATTGAACCTGCCGCATTGAGCGCCACAAGAGACCCAACAACAGCCCATTGTATGCTGCAGTTATTGCTGTTGTTGTTGCAGCCCACTGCCTGTGACGTTGTTGTATTTGCTTTTCACACACACGCTCCAAGCTTCTTTTTTCCATTTTCATATTTAATATGCACCGCTGCTGCTGATGTTGCAAGTTACAAGTTGCTGGCGTCAGCGTTTTTTTCCTTTTCCACAATATGTGCAATATGCTGCCACAACAGCAGGGCTCCCTGCTGCCCAAACTGTGATACTATAAAACACTTGCTAATTTAATCGTGCCTTTTTTATGAATACCCTGTAAGGCAGCAATTTATCGATTGTTATCATTGATAAATTGCTTAACTAAGAGCTGCTGATTAAGATACGAAGTTAAGAGCTTTTTTCTTTATCTTAATTAAGGTTTTAAAAACGTTTTAAGCACAGCAATAAGAGATGAATGTCTCGAATAAATTCAAATGTGCTTATCGCCGTTAAACGTGAGTGAAAGTTAAGCATGCTCTCGCGTTACAGATAAAACGATAATAGCGCTGTTATCGAAAGACAGCATATGTTTATCTCTGTTGCGCGCATAAGCTTAAAGCTTAACAGTGCTGTTAACTAGGTGCAGTCTGATCTTGCACAGCCTCTGTTATGGATAACAGAGCGTGTGTGTGTGTGTGCCAGGCAGTAATTGTTCTGGCATGCGAGCACATGCATTCTATCTCTTGCTCACTTCCACTCCCACTCTTTTGCATGGCACAGTCGCTTTGTCCGCGTCTAGCTCAATGGACAGTCGTTAAAGCAAATGTTGTAGCATTTTCTCTTCATATTGTAATTGCTGCTGTGAGCTGCTGCGGGCTGCTGTTGATTTTTATGCTTACACCCGAGTGTCTATTGTGGTCGCCATTGTTGTGATTGTTGTGGCTGTTGTTGTTGTTGTTGTTGCTGTCACTGTGCTCCACTTTTCGCCAATTCTCGGATGCTTTGGGTCTGGCCGAGTTTTTAATGTGAGCGAGCGCGCGCCACAAATCCCAAAAGCCAAATAGCCCCAAACTAACGAGCCAAAACTCAGCGCACTGGAACACCTAACTGTTACAACAACTACTTACAACAACAATTGTGGTTACAGTTAACCAAGTTTCGCTATAATATTGGCCAGTTTAGTTGCCTATAAGCTAGGCCTACAATATTACAGAAGATCTTTGCGTGTTCGATTTTAAACCCCATTAAATAAACATTGCGTTACATTTGCTGCGGTTCTTCAACTGTTTAAACTACTTCTGCTTCTGCTTTTTCTTCTTCTTGGACTGCGTCTAGTCGCGACACGCAGATTGAATTTTAAACTTGTCTGCCGTTGGCGGTGCCCTTTGTCTGTCTGCATCGTTGTTTTTTATTACCTTTTTTTTGCCTTTTGTGTGTATCCTGTCATCATCATCATCGTGTCTTCGCTTACCTGTGCCTGTGCCTGTTCCTGCATTTTTCCTGTATCTGTATTCGTATCTGTATCTACAATTCCCAAACTCAACCAACTTGAAATCTACCTGACCTGCTCTGTCAACTCCCTCTCGCTCTCTCCCTATATATCGTTCTCTCTTTCTCTCTCACTCTCTGTGTTGCCATCTGCACGAATATTCTAATAAGATTTGTCTGGCAAGGAGCTGAGTTGGCAACTGGTTTGCCACTACTACTGAAGGATTGCCCTGTGGAAAAGAATAAAAAGATTTAAATTGACTCTGGCTCCATAATCGGAATGTGTGTGTGTGTGTAACGCAAAAGGTAAACGGACTGTATGAATTGATTCCGTTTGCACTCTCTCTTTGGTTCTTTCATTGGTTTTTCTTTGCTTTTTCTGTAAATATCTATTTCAATGCATTTCACACATCGTTTAACAATTCGTCTTTGGTAATAATGCCAAAGGATTTCGTATTGAAATCTTCTTTATTTCGTTACAGTCTTTTTTCGGTTTTATCAAGACTAAAAATAATCTTTATTGCTGGCAATTGGGGAAAAGTGCATGAAAAAAGTTACAAGAATTATAACCAAAAGTAGAAATTTCAAGCTTGGTTAACTTAAAGTAGACAGCGTAACCAATGCTTTAAATACTTGAAGAAAGTTCTTTATACTTTTTGTATTAGATTTACTAAATGAGATTATGTTCATAAAGAAGAGTATGAACATATTTTATTAAAATTTCAGTTCAATGCCGTATATGAATATTCTTTTAGAGACTTTAAATTAAAGGTCTTCTTGTTCTATATTAATTAAAATTCCGTATTTGCGTTGAAATGTTTGTAATTTATTTATTTAAATTTATAATCTTTAAACTAAGTAAGATTTATAGTCAAAATAAAATAAGTTGCCACCCTTCAATACATTTATGGCTAAAATTGAGAATCTCTATTGCTGTGGCTAATATTGAGACCTTTGTAAAAGTTACTTAAAATAAAGGGGAGTTTTTTATATTTATGTGAATTCCAGCCTCTCTCTTTCCAATGTGTTTTCTTCAGTCATTCCTTATGTCCAAAAAATGGATTCCTCCCTTAACTGTTTCTTTTGTAAAAATTCCTAAACTGCAAAACTTTGAGCACACTTTACTTCATCGATCCTGCATAGCTTTCATCTTGCTATGCCTGCCATTTGCCATTTGCTTTGTTGCACAGTACTTTAGTCAATTTTCCTTATAGGCACTTCAATTGTGTCCCATACTTGTTTCACCTAAAACCTTTTCTCTCTCTCTTTCTCTTTCTCTACGAACATGACACACAACTTCTGTTATATTTCCGCCTTTCGACAGATTTCATTGCCATTGTCGCAGTGCTTGCCAAACAATTTGCTTCGTTACGTTTCGTTTTGCTTTTGTTTCAAGTCAAGTGGCCCTCGGGCAGTGCATATGGTTACCATTTCACTCTACACACACACAATACTCGACTTCAACTCCATCTTCAGCTTCAACTTCCCAACTCTTGCATCTCTGCAACTTCATCTCGATGTCTCGACTGTGATGATGATGACAAGTGGCTGTTGCCTCTCTGCGCTGTCTCCTCTGTGGCTTTTAAGTTAATTTTTATAAAATTGAAAACATTTTGCTGAATGACACTTGTACGAGTAACTCAAACCCCCCAACATTTCTTTTTGTGATTTTTTGTGCAAATTGTCAAAGCAATAAAAGATTGACAAGTTTGTTGGTTGGTTGGTATTTCTGTGTTTTTGTTGTTGATAAGAAAGTGTTCAAAGGGTGTCAAAGACTTAATGAGACTCGTTGTCATGTTTGTATAAAGTCGTGTGTGTTTATATTTTGAATTGCTTAATTGCAGTAATTAACGAAAAAGTGAAACCCCCTATAAAGCAGGCGCCACAGAAAGTGAGCCAAGAAAGTGAAACAACAACTAAACTAACTAAATGAACAGCCCACGCGATTGTCCCCACATGTTGCGTGTGTGCAACTAATTAAAATAACCAAACAACAACTAGAACGACGAACAACAACGAGAACGACGAACAACAGGTCACTCTCTCCTCTCCTCTCTCTCTCACTCTCCAGAGAGATGGCAGCATATTAATTGGGAATGTCATTGCGCAACAACAAGTAGCAACATGGCCTATCAACAGCAGCAGCAACAGTTGCTGGCGCAGCTGCAGCAACAGCATAAATTCCAAGCCCAGCAGCAACAGCTCTCGAATGGCAACGGAGCTGGCTCCAAGTATGCAGCAAATAGCAACACAAGTCGCAACAATCTTGCCACACTTGTGGCCGCCATCAATGGCCACGATCAAACGGATGCCTCACAACCCAACGCTGGCTATCAACTATCCCCAGCTGCCGCCTCAAGGGTGGCACATGGCGCCACATTGGGTCCGCCCTCGTATAGTGCGGCGACTGCTCAGCCAGCTTTCGCCTACTTCAGTCAACAGCAGCAGCAGCAACATGCACTTGCCTATCAGCAACATCAACAACAACAGCAGCAGCAGCAGCATCACCAACAGCATCAGCAACATCAACAACAACAATTGACGCTGCCACCGCCGGATCTCACGGATGGCATTGATCATCATCCGGTTTCAATGTCGCCACCAGATTCACCGAATGCCGCATCTGCAGCGGCTGCTGCTGCTGCCGCCGACCTCGAGCAGCAACTGTGCGTTGTGGCCAAGATGCAAAAGTCGGTGACGATCACCGTGACACCGCAGCGCAGCAATTCCATGGATTTTCTCAACTTTGAGGAAAAGCGCCAGCTCATCGCATCATCATTATCGCTCTCCGATATTCTTCAGAGCAATGCCAGCAATGCCAAGGAGGCAAATGCTATCAATGCGAATGGTGGTAAGTTTCACCGAGAGTAATTAAATTGAATTAAATTCAATTGGAATTCTTTTTCCATCTGTCATTGTATATGAAATATAGTTGGGCATAATTTGTGCCTATGGAAATGTTTATGCATTTCTTCTTTATTCAACTAGTCTTAAAACATTTTTTATAAATGCCATAAAGTCGACTGCAGTTTGGACTTGTGACAGGTGCTCATGTAAAAATTTCGATCTTTTTATGCAGTTGGAATTAAAAAAATACAAATCTAATCTACAAAATTTTGAAGAATTAAATATTAAAAATGTACTTTGCTGACGTTGGGAGTAAAAATAAAATGTGGTTCATAATGTTAGATTGGATTCAAGATTAAATCATTTAGAAAAAAGTTTTCTCTTGGCATATTTTGAAAAAAATAAAATATGGTTGATAATCCTACTTTTCTTAAATGAATTTTGGATACAAGATTAAATCTTTTATAAAAAAAAATTTTCTCTTGACACATTTTGAATGCTCAAAAATTCATAGCAAAGATGATTTTGGAAAAAATCTAACAGAAAATATTATGGAATTTTTTCTCTTTTAAAATTTTTTTTTGCTTGTGAATAAAATTATTTCTAGAAACTTTTTATAAACTTAAATAATTCATTGCAGGGATTATATAAAAAGTAACTGAAAATACTGAACGTTATTTTTTTTATTCACAATTCATTTTGCTGAATTTATATTGTGAGTAAAAATAAATATATATTTTATGGTATTTTTAAAGAAGCACACTTAAAATATTGTCAGAAAAAATCTACAAATTCTTAAAACTTTACAGAATATGAAGACTTTTATTGATAAGTTTTCTCTATACATTATTAAAATGCAAAGTTTCATGACAGCAAACCAAAACTTTATGCCAACTCTATTAAATTATAGAATTTCTTAAAAAAATGTAATAATTTTGAATGGCATCGCCGTCAGTGAGATTCATTGATACATTTTTAATTCACTGCAAAGTGAATATTCAAATGAGTTATCTATTAATCTGGAAAGCTTTTTAAATGCCGAAATCCCCCATTGCTGATAAGTGTTTTCATTTCCATTTCCATTATCATTTGGATTTTGCCATTTTCATTTTCATTTCCATCCATTTCCATTGCCATGCTCTCGCAGTATCCATTTTAATCGCTTCGATGGCTCCACTGCGAATTTGAAGTGCAATCAAATGAAATGAAATAACTTTAACAAATTATTTTTTGTCGTTTGTTTGTTTTGCTTTGCTGCCTTGCTGCCTGCTGCCTGCCTGTCTCTGCAACAATTTTCGATTGCCTGAAACTTTTTTATTTGTTTTGTTTTTGCTTTTACACACATCTGCCACAGAACGGAAATGTTTCTCAGTGCTTTTGTTAGCGACGTGCCCCAAAATGGTTCACTGCACTTGAATGTGACGTTGCGCGAAGCGTGGGGCATCAGAAACTAGGGCTTGGCTTGGAACAGTGGGATTTGGGTCCAAGAGAGCCGAGTGCCGAGACTGAAAGAAGAGTTGTCAACGCTTTTTTATCTGTTGTCTACAGCAAACAATACACATATGTTGCCCAATGGGAGCGTCCTCCTCCCTCCCTCAGCTAAAGCGGATTTCATGCTGCGCTGCGTTGAGTGTGTGTGTGTGTGTTGTATTGTGGGTGCAACAGGCAGGTGCAGCACCCACAGATAACGCGTATGGGGATTGCTTCTCTGTGTGTCTGTTTGCCATTCCCCTACAGAGTTCTTTAAACTTGAGTGCACTGATGAAATGGGTTAACTTTTCCAAGTGGATTTCATTTTTATTGTATATCTTTTCCGATTTGATTTCAATTGGGTCTTTTCACAAATCATTTGCATATCCGATTCGCATCGTCTATACACTTTATTTTAATCATCACACCTAACCCACTTAACTCGTTACGAGACTCTCCCCCCTCTTGGTGTCTCTGGCCTGGCGCATTGTGTAGCATTTTGCACACTTTTATAATGCCGTCAGACAAGACATCAACGTTGATGAACTGACGGTCTGAGTCATAATCACCTTCATCAATCAAATTCAACAAGAAATTTGAGCAGCCAGCAAGTCAGCGAGTCAGTGGAAGAGGAAGAGAGATGTGTATCCAAAAAATGTGAGAGGAGATTGTCGGCAAGATAGCAGTGTAATAATAATTAATCTGTCGATAGTAATATTCAACGAATTTGCGGCAATCGATAGTATGTTTTTCATATCGATAGCAAGTATTTGAGTTCGAAAAGGTTAAACTTTCGATAGTATTACTCTTATACCGAGAACTACAACTATCGATAGAATATTTCTTCTATCGATAGTAACTAATTACTATCGCACTTAGCTATTTCCTAGTACACTTCTCATCATTCTATTTTTAACCAACTCATTACCGCTGCATTATGCATTCGCATTCCTCGTTTGTGGCGAAAGCAAAAAAGCTCGACAACCGCTAACAATAACAAAAGTTTTTAATAATAATAACATTAAATGTTCCTTGACTGTTGGTCTATTTTTAGCTCGATTCTCAGTTTGCAGAACTTTTGCATTTGCTCGCTGTTCTTTGTTTCATACTTGTCGCTGTTTATTGACATTAAAAATGTTGTGTTTGTAATTAAAATGCTCGTATTTCAAGTTCAAGTCGGAGCACGTGTCCCATTGACAAAGATACCAAGAAAGAGAGAGAGAAAGAGGAAGAGAGCGAGAGAGAAATGAGAAATGCAGCGAGAGCGAAATTTATAAACAAAACATACGTTTATTGCGTTGGCTTGGATAATTAATTCAGTGTGTCAAAGTGAGGCGATGAATCATTTCAATTTCATTTGCTGTCGTCGTTAACCAGTGTCTCAGTCTGCCATTGTTTTTGTAGTTACTGTAGCTGTCGCAGTTGTCGTTCGTTGTTGTTGTTACAGTTGTTGTAGTCTCTGCTAACCGCATTCCTTGCATTTTTTACGATAATTTACGAAATTGCAGTGTATATTGTAGTCAGACAAACAAGATCTGAACAAAAGCGGCAATGTGAATTTGTTTTGCAACAAGTTTTAAGTAGATTTTTTCTGCCAAGTGATTGAAATCAAGCATTAATCGTGTGTAGGGGTCAATCTTTTGGTTACGGCACGCGTGTTAATGGAGGTGTTTACGTCGGAAATTCCAAAATTGTTTTTAAGAAAAACCCACAAGTAAATTAAATTGTTTACAATTAAATAAAAACATTATATAGCTTTTAAAGTTACAAAGTTAATGGAAGGGAAAAATGTAAACCTAACAACTTGATGATAGTTATCGATAGTAAACTTACTGAATAGTGAACGTGTCAATAGTAATCGATAAATTAAATTACGTACAATTAAATAAAAACATTATATAGCTTTTCAAGTTACAATTTCAATGCAAATGTCGCACTGAAAGGGAAAAATATAAACGTAGCAACTTACTGAGAGTTATCGATAGTAAACTTACTCAAAAGTGCATGTATCGATAGTAATTGATATTTCTCATTCAATTTAAACGTCTTCGCTTTGAAAACTTTCTCCCACACTCCTTTCTATTAATGCCAGAAAAATATCAAATTATTATCAAATTCAACTGAGCTATTGCATCTCCATATAACTATCTATTTATGGCTTCCGTTTAAGTTGTTCGTTTTATTGCTTTGGGAAACTTTATGCTCATCTCTTTCCCCTCAATAAAATCCAATTGTTCTAATTTCCGGGGGATATTTTCCGTGTTGTTGTTGTTGTTGTTCTCAGCAACGCATCACATTCAACTTTGCTCCCATGACTGCGAATTTTTTGTGTTGTTTTTTTATTATATATCTATAGCAAACAATTCCACATCTGGCAATTATTTTGCAACGAAAACTAAACGAGAAATTGCCATCAATAAAACATAAATCGAACTGACTTCCCATCACTTTTTCTCCCGTCTCCCTTCTCACTCTCCCTCTCTCTCTTCGATGTCGCTTTTAAGCTTCATTCTCATTCACATGGCGAATGTTTTCCAATTCCGTTTCAATTGCAATCATCAAACGGTCTTTCATTTCCCCTCGTTGCTCCTCCTTCGCAGTTAACTTCAAACGAACCTTGTGTGAGTGTGTAAATCGATAAATTTGTTGACTATCGATATGCGCCCGGCGCCCCAGCTAACGTAAAGCTTTCAATGTCAGCGCCGCCCATTTGCAGTTCACTTAAATTTCATTTGACGAGCGTCGAGAATTTCCTTTCGCCTTTTTCTCTGTTTTGTTTTGTATTGCTTTTGTTGCTATTTTCTCAGTTTTTTTTTTTCAATTTGCACGCCAATTTCGCTGTCGGCGGCTCTTCGCTGTCTTCGCAGCTGCTTGACTACACAGCTACTGCGATTAGAGCTGTAAAAAATACGGTAGCAATAAAAACAGTGGCAATGGTTGCCACAGTGATGAGGCAGGCTGAGACAACACACACACACTTAAACAAACACACACATATGAGGTCCACTCCAGACAGTACAGAGAGTACAGTAGCTTGAGCTAAAAACAAAACTGGCTACAGGAAATATGGAATGCAATAAAAACAACGACAACAACAACAGGAACATCGACAACGACAACGGCTTTGAATTTAAAACTGGCACCTAAAGAATGACTTGAATACCCAAGAGGAGGAGGGAGATGTGACGGACGGGTTTGCTGTGGCGACACTAAAGGCTTGCCGCAGGATAATTTGTGGGTGGGGCGGTTTATTTATAACTTTAAAAACAAGCCTGCGTAGCCACAAGGTTCAGTGGCAAACGCAGAAGCCTCTCGGTCTCTCCCCTGTCTCTCTCTGCTCTTTGTCTACCTTCTGCAGCCATTTGACGGCCAAAAATTTAATTTGATTGTTGTACCCTTTAAATAACAAAGTTGGAGTGGGTATGTTTGCGTGTTGGTGAACAATTTTAGTGAATCATTTTTAGTGTAAGTTTGCTGTGTTGGCTTAGGTTGTTTAAAAAATATTGTTAGTACTTATGAAATAATTTAAAACTTAAAATTATGGTACTATTCACTCATGAATATTAAATATGAGGCACATTTTTATTAAAAGTTTATTATTGTTCTATATATTGCCATTTTTAGTAAATCAATTTAATTATTACTTCGATATATTACATTGGGTGTTTCTAGGTTGTTCCCAATACTCAATAAATCATTGAATAATTACGCAAATACTTGCTACAATTTAAAATAAAATATATAATACTCAAAAACAATTTGAAAATGTTCTCCTAGAGAAAACGGTATTTTTATTACGCATTTCTTATTTTAGTAAATCATATTTCATTAGCTTACGTTTTTTGTTATTTATAACTTTTAACAAAATTGAAGTTTATGGAATTTAGATGCTATAAAGAAATTCGATATATAATATTTTATAGCTATAAACAAAACCTTTTTTGTACTCAAAATGATTATAATACTATTTAATATAAAGACAACTTCTTTAAGTTAATTTCTAATATAAAATATTTTGTTTATTAGACGTTTGATATACTTGTTAGTATTCTAAACATTTTTATTGTTATTCAGCACTTTTTATAGCAACCTACTTTTATTTTAAACAATCGAAAATGCGCTTTAAATATGCTACCGAGTTTATCTTGGCCTCTCAATATTTTAATAATTTTTATTCGTTTTCCTATACATGTTGCGAACATCAAAAGATTTTGTAGAAATAATCTACGTTATCATCAGCATTTTCCAGATTAATCCACGTATTTCTACCATATTTCATGGAATTTATGGCATTTCTCCATTGCTTCTAAACGCACTTTATGAGCACTAATCAAATTTAAGATTACGCTCTTGAGCAGGGTATCTTAAAGTGCCTCCATCTATGCGGCTTTGCCACTCACCTAGATACTCAAGGCTCCCCCCTTTGCTAGTGGGACTTGATGGCGCCGATTGACAGCCAACGTTGAAAACAAATTTGGCCACGTTCCGAGCTCCGCCCCGCTTTCAAATAAGTACGTCCGTCCGTCCGTCCGTCTTTCTGTCTGTCTGCCCGTTTGTTCGGTTGCGCCAGCTCATTCAGTCAATATTTCTATGGGTCGCTAATCGAAAGGTATTAATCAATAAATTGGCGTCGAGTGTTTGCTGATTAACTTTGCTATTTTTGTGGCGTCGTCTTGCTCGGATATGGTAGATACTTTTACCCACTCTTCTTGTCTCTTTTTATTCGATTCTCCTCAGTTTTTTGCCCCACTCATAATTTGCGTTTGGCGATTTCTTACGCAAGACAACAAGCTTCAAGTTGTTTACATTTGTATTTTGTTTACAACGATTTTGTTGTGTTTCACAGTTCGCACAATTGTGAGAATGTTGGTGGGCGTCTGAGTTGAGGTGCTAATGAGGCTCAGCTCTAACCAAAGCCGATTATCAACCTCATTATTATGATCGTCGTCGTCGTTGTCGTCATCATCATCAGTGGAAGCAATAGCAAACAATGTGCATTGTTCTCATCGTTGAGTTAAACGACAAGTTGTATAACTTATTTGCAGTCACGATTCAAAAATAATTGTGATTTGGGTTGGGTTTGCAATTGCTTTCAACATTCACCTTATTGCTAGGCATACTACACAGTTGTATGGTAATATATTATATTTGGTTTTAAATTTGTGAGCTATGATAAGCAGCGATAACACTCGACAACACAAACGGGCTTTTGTTCTTCGATTTTTGAGGAACTTCTTAGTCATCCATCGATTGTTGTATCTTCTACCTATGCAAAGCTTCAGCTGCAGATAGCGATTGTTTGCATAAAACGTGAGTGAACCCAATGTTGATAAAGTAGTCCGGTGAACGGGGCTGCCAACTTGCTGGAGAATAATAGAAAATGTTTCTTAGTTAAAATAATATTGCTGAAAATGATTCTTAGTTGTAGAAGCTAGCTATTTTAAGCTATTATATTATCTAACGAAAAAGTTAAAAAAAAATGTTATTTCTTGCAATATTCGTTTATATTGGAAACCGAACGTTGGGGCTGCCAACTTACTAAGGAAAACAGATAATACATATTACTTTCAGAGAAATATCTTTACCTAAATAAAATGGATGAATTTCTGAATAAATTAATCAATTTCCGATTGATTTAACAAATTTATTGCCTTGAAAATGTATTTCCCATGTATATTTTGTTATTGTTGCCAACTTGTTAATAATGGAAACAAAGTCTTCTTTGGCCTACGAATTAAATTCACAAATTCAAATTTGAATTCACAAACTCGGCAGTTATTAGATTAGTTTACCACCTTGACATTGTATTCTTCCTGATGGTGTCGAAATATAATTAATTGGTATTTCACGCTGAGAATCAAAAGTGGAGTCGAGTTGTGTTTCAGTATAATGTACAAAATGCTCTTTAGTTTCATAAGCCAAAAGCAGGTGTACTCAATTATTATTAGCTTCGAGTATCACAAGTTCAATGCAAGCTAACGAGGTTCCATAATACGAAGTTCAAGATGAAATCGTGTGCACTTCGCAGCTAGCCAGCCGCAGGCCAACGAATTGCCGCTTAAAATAAAGTTAAACTTCAATTAACAAGCTCGAAAGCGTTTAAACATTTTAGCCGGCGGCAACAAAACTTAATAACAACAAAAACAAGTAAGAAAGTTACAGTCGAGTGTGCTCGACTGTGAGATACCCGCTACCCATTTTTAATAAAGGCAAAATATTGCGGTATCATTTTCAAAATATACCGAAAATACTGAAAAAATACTAAAAATATACCAAATGGTATGTTTGGTATATCGATACAGCACACCATTCAAAATATACCATAGACGACACAATGTACCAGATTGTCACCCAAAGCAACTCAGACCCATAGTAAGTAGGCGTTTTTGCCCATACAAAAGTATTTCTTTAATAACTTCCACAATTTTTATCTGATCGCAACCAAATTTTCAGGAATCATAACTACTACAGTAATTATTGTATATACCAAAATTCGTAGCTCTAGCTTTAAAATTACACTTGTTATTCGATTTTTTTGATTTGCGGGGGCGGAAGTGGGCGTGGCAAAAATTTGAAACAAACTTGATCTGCGTGCAAACATAACAAATGCTGTCGAAAAAATTATAGCTCTATCTCTTATAGTCTCTGAGATCTAGGTGTTCATACGGACGGACGGACAGACACACAGACACACAGACACACAGACGGACAGACGGACAGACGGACAGACGGACATGGCTATATTGTCTCGGCTGTTGACGCTGATCAAGAATATATATACTTTATAGGGTCGGAGATGCCTCCTTCTACCTGTTACATACATTTCCTGCCGGCACAAAGTTATAATACCCTTCTACCCTATGGGTAGCGGGTATAAAAAGAAGCAGACCACAAAATGGAGAGCGCACAAAAGCTGAGTGAAGTCATGATGATGACCCCTTGACGATCAAAAACCTTTTCCATCTTTGGCGTGATTAATGCGACACGCCGTTCCTAATGACCATCGTTCGACGTCTAACTATGCCAATAAACTTGTCACATTGCCCGACACAAATCACAAAATCAGAAATCGAACAATGATCGATCAAAAGGCCGCACCCAAAGCTACGGGACTACACTTGAAGAAAACCATTTCAACTAAACAATGAAGAAAGAATCAAATTGAAGTCGACTTAGAGTTAGAGTTTATTTTGGGATTCTTCGCAGATTCGCAAAGATGTCAAGTAGTAGTAGTAGTTGGTGTTTGTTTAGTTGTTAAATATTTGACTTGCAGTTGAAATAGCAGCGTTTGCTACTTGGCCCTATTTTAAGCTGTTGTTTGTCTTGACTTAATGTGAACTTGGTTGCGCCATGTTTATCGACAATGTTTACAAGCACTTGGCAGCTATTTCTGTCCTACACAAAAGTAAATAAAGTTGTTTATAAACATGGCGGGAATTTTGTTGAATTAAATGTAATAGAAAAATTTAGCGGCTTACAATTTAATAGAATATTATTTATTTTGTATTTTTTTATTTACTCTCTAAAATTAGGCGTGAAAAAGCTAAACATTGCTATATTATTCGTAAATTAATATACCAAAAATACTAAAAAAAACATACCGAATATTTGGTATATTTTTTGCAAAGTTAAAAATATAAAAAAACTAAAGCCGTTGGTATATATTTATATTTTTTTGATACAATAATTTGGTGAATTTTAATTATTTGTTTTATATGCATTTATTTATGCTAAATGTTGATCCATGTTGTCGATATTCCAAATATAGCCTACGGTATATATTTGTATGTTTGGTATATTAATTTGGTCTATTTTCATTATTTGTTTTATGTGAATTTTGTATTTTTTGGTATATTAATTTGGTATATTTTAAGAATAATTCCACAATGTTTGCCTTTTTCACATTTAATTTTACAACTTATTCACTTCAATTTGAATAGCCTTTCAGTCTAAGCTTTCGTTAAGCATTGTTTGCCATATTTGCGAGTGTGATCATTTGTTCATTTCGAGCTGAGTTATGGGTGCACAGATCTGATTTGAATATTCACCGGGTACTTTTTTGAATACACCTTATATGCAAATGACAACTGAGAATCGCGTCAATTGGAGAACGAATTGACAGCGTTGATTTTTATTTTATTTGCTTGGTTTTTACATTTTTTGCGATGATCTCATACAAAACTGATGTTCATCGTCTGGAGACATGTAACACGTATAAAAACCTTAGTAATACTCTTGTAATTAATTAAGATATAATTACAAGTGCACGAGCAACTTTTGCAGCTGCCAAAGTGTAAACTCTGAGGGGTCAACAGTTTTGCTTAAATTGATATCAATTCAGCTGCAGACGCTTCTGCTGCTGTTGCCGGAGACAGTTGCCATCTGTCATTCGATTGTGGTACAGTCAGCACAAAATGTCTCTCTCTTTCTCTGGCTGTCTCGCTGTCTGTTGTTTGATAAAACTTGTCAGTTTTGCAGTCATAATTCGCCCTTATCGCTGAGAGACGTCGCCGGTCGCATTGTCCATTGTCATACCACCTCCAGGTGTCTGCCAGCACAGCCGACACACACACACACACACACACAGACAGAAATTTGTGGATTTATCTGGACGTCTGCCAATTTGTTGAGAGTGCCAACAACATTTGAAACTTTTTGCGCCCCAGCTGCAAAGGAAGGCAAAAGTTTTTAGCTAGGCTTTAACTACAGCAAAGACGAAGACGAGAAGAAGTGTATCCATTAACTGTAGCTAAAGTTAAAGTTTATCTTGCAGCTAAATGCAAAACTACTTACACACACATACACACACAACAGAGAAAGCCAACTCCACAAGGGATTCTAGTTATTGCCTGGTGAAGTGTATAAGCTCACATTGAGTCTGTTTGGCTTTCAGGATTTCATTGTGCAGACAGCAAAATGTAAGTTCTAAATTGTCTTTTGAGTGAGACGCGCACAAACTTTTTTGTTTTGTGCTGAGCGTTTGACTGACGATTTACCCTGTGAAACGTTATGAAATAATCAGCATATTTAGATAAATGCTTAAGATATTTGTGTGGCAAAAATATTAAAGTTTATTCGCTAGAAACGTGTTTGTTTGCGATTTTTATAGACTTTCGGCATTCTAAGAAATACTAGCTGTTAAATAATTGTTGTCTTTTGATTAGCATTAGTATTAGATAATCATGTGCTAGAGGAGAGTTCATAAGGTTCTTAGGTATCTTAATGTGATCATAAGTAATAATCCGAAGATAAACAGAGATGAAATTTAAGTTCATTTTCTCAATATTATGTTACAAATTTGTAATCATGGATTCTGTTTCTCTTCTGGTCAAAAGAGAAAAGGATTTATAAGGTTACTCCAAGTTAAGTTAGTAAAATTTCTACGAAATTTGTGATGTTAAGTAATAATCAGAAGATAAACAGGGAGCAAATTTCACTTTAATTTTCATAAACTTTAAGAACATAAACAGAAATGAAATTGTAGTTAAATTATGAAATAAAATCTTGGAAATTTGAAATTATTGATTTTGTCTTTACAATCTATTCATGAGGTATAACAAAACTTACGATTTACATTACTTGATCACTCCCACTCTCAATTCCTTTCAAAGGGTATTGCGAGTTATTGCTATGTGTACACAAAAGTTTCGCAACAACCGGCAAAATAATTTGATTAAATATTTGCGCACACATTTTGATTGCTCGACTGCAATCGATGCAAATGAAATGAAATCAAATTGAATCCAAAGTGTTGCAAACATTGTCACATGCTTTTGAATTTACAATCGATAAGCAATTTGCGCTTATAATACAAAAGCGATTGCAGTTAATAGCGTTGTGCAATTATGCGATTATTATTAAAGATTACTCTATGATCAGATGAAGCAATCAAACTGAACTATAAATAAATGTGCCACAAATGAAAAACTCATTTTTCGATTCAGTTTTTGCAGTCAATTTTCAATGTGCATTGTTTTAAAACCAATTTCCATTTGGTAATTTAAAGTTGCCGCCAGTCAAATTCCAGTACATTGAAATGTTTTTAATTAGTTTGGCGTTTCGTTTGTGCTGTATCTTCTTGTTTGTATCAGTATCTGAAAAATGTATCTGCATCTGTCTGTTTTGTAGCTGACAGGCCTATATTACATGTGTTTGTTAGTTTTAAAGCGCAGATTGTTCGCCTCGATTTACACAAGTTTTATGTTAATTGAAATTGTGATATTTTTTTTTGGTCGTATTTTTCAAAATTGCTTTTTGTTTGTTTTTGGCACTTGTTGTAAATTTGTTGCAAATATTTGTCCATATGCTGTTTGCCTGAACTTTTGGGTTTTTTTATTTTTGCCTGTCGGCTTGTCTTTTGTTTGCCAATAAACTTGTTTGCCCACAGCCACAGCGGCGACAACAATGTTGTAAATTTTTGTACAAGCCACAGGCAGTTTAACCACACACGCCACACACCACTTGCAACAGCAACAGCAACAGCAACAAAAACAACAATGTCAGAGAACCACCTCTGTAACCCTAGAACTCAAATCGAATTAATAAAAGTTGTTTGGTGTTCGTAATTTGAGCTGCCTGCGGGTCATGACTGACTGCACTGCACTGCATATATCTCTCTTTTTAATACCCGCTACATATAGGTTAGAAGGGTATTTCTGCCTCCAGCAAATGTATATAACAGACAGAAAAAGTCATAGCTGATCACATAAGGCTTAGTATGGTATAGTAATAGTATATCGATATACCAAATATAGCCTTCAGAATATTTCAGTATTTTATTGGTATAGTATAGGTATATTAATATTCCAGCTGTAGCCTGTGGTATATTTTAATAGTATATCGAAATACCAAATATATCCTTCAGTATATTTTTGCATTTCATCAGTATACTATACTGAAAAAATACTGATATATACCGATGGATATATTTGATATATCGATATAAATATTCGTATATCGATATACCAAATGTACCCTTCGGTATATTTCAGTATATTTATTCGGTATATTTTAAGAATAATACCGCACTGATTTACTTTTATTGATAATAGGTATCTCACAGTCGATAACATTCGACTGTAACTTTCATGCTTGCTCTCTTTCTCCCTGTTTCGCCCTTTTTTGTTAGTCACTGTGCTATTTTTAAACATTATTTCCTTGATTGAATGTCATCGTGGATGATACACGAGCCACACACAATATGTATGTCAAATGTCAAATGCAATTTAAATGCAATTAGCTTCAAAAATTGAGCTGCATCAAAATGCTTTTTAATTGGCCACACGACCAACCACAAGAAAATGCGTCCAGGCCATTATCTAAACATAGTTTGTGGACACAATTTATATTATGCAATTTGTTAGCCATACTCTGCGTGTGTGTATGTGTGATTCATCGCAATTTGTTATTCATTGGCTTTTTATCGAACCTTGTGGCTGTGACTGACTTTTTCCCTCTTTCAAACACATTTTGTGGCTGTTCGTTTTCATTTTCCCGCTGATTAACGTCACCGAATTTTTGGACGTGTTTTGATATTCACGTAATCGCCGGCAATCGTTGCTCTCCTAATTGACTTTGACTTTGATAGACGCGTGCCGGGGCTGTCCAATATTCATCGAATCGAAACGTTTAGTGTGTGTTCACTAAATTGGACAATCAACCCAAAAAAGAGCGAATGAATAGATGAGAAATTTGTCTATTAATTCCGGGAAATTCACACAAAATTTGTGTTGTGCTTTTGTGGAAATTTTTAAATGAGAAAACCAAGAGTTGTCATTTATTTGGCTAGAATAGCAAAGCAATATTTAAAAGCACAAAGCACAATACGGGGAATTTGTTTTGTATAAGAAAACAAAGCAACATTTAAAACAACGTTTGCGAATAGAGCACAAAGCAGAATTCGAAACTAGTAATGCTCTCAAGAGACTAAAAAATTTAAAGAGAGAGAGCTTTTAACAAGAAAGTGAAAAAAATCAAAGTACCAAACAGAACCTTTGCAAATATAATACAATGCTGAATACGAAAATAGCAAATGCTGTCTAGAGATTAAAAGAGAGGGAAAGGAAGCTTTCTCTCTTGCCATCGTAAAAATATTCAATAGTTTTGTATCTTCTTAATTATGAGTTGTAAAAGATGAATCATAAAAGTATTCTTGTAAATTCGGAGAATTTCTATTCACAAGAAAGCAAAGCAGAACGTTTGCGAATAGGGCACAAAACAGAGTACGAAAATAGCAATGCTCTCGAGAGAGTAAAAGATTGAGAACAAGATCGATTTGTTTTTTTGCCTTTAAAATTGTACAAATGACAAATTTTGTATATTATTAATTATGATTTGTAGAAGATGAGTCATATAAGAATTTTTGAACATTCGGGGAATTTCCATTCGTAAGAAAGAGTATTTAGTTTTTTTGGTTTCCGGCCAAAGAAATGAAAAGCGGAAACCATTTTAGCCTGAGGGTGCAGTTCGTTAGCAGGCACTGATTGCCGTGCATAAAAGTAACATGATGATTGCCGAAGAGATGCATAAAAATGCATAATATGCGTTTGCAACGCTTAACTAGCTGAGCTCATCACTTGCTTCATTTCATGGCGCATAAATTTTCAATGAAAATATCGTTAAATTTGTAATGGAGATGGAGAGCATTACAAAGTAAACGAGTTATGAGTGTTGATGTTAACACAAAGTCAACAACTATCATCGATAACCAGCTGCAATTGCTCCCACTTCCCATTGACAGCTTTTTTTTGTTGTTTGTATTTTTGTGTTATGTTTTTTGTTTTCTTTTTTTGGCATTGACTATGGATATGTCGCGCTTCAGTGGCGCAGCGCAGAGCTGTCATTTATTCATTCACACATTCACTGGGACACACACACGCACACTCACATGTGAGTGGCCCACAGTTGTTGCAACTGTCCCATTGCCAATGTGATTCGCTCACGTTTTCTATTGCCTGTGCAGCGTTGCGTATACGTAATGTGATTTGAATTTTGTGCATGTGCATTGAACGCTTTGCTGCGCTTTTGCGCTACGCGACACAGTTACACTTGTAACTGTTTGACTGTGTGTGTGTGTGTGTGAGTGTGTGTGTGAAGCGTGGAAACGTGTAGCATCCATTTCCATTAACATTTTCATTTCCATTTCCGAAGACCGTTGTCAAAATACGTGCCAGGCCAGGCGTAAATTGGCCTGCCTCTTATTCCCTCTCTGTCTATCTCTGATTCCTTCTCTTTCTCGCGCTCTTTGCCCACACACTTTGAAAGCATTTTATCTTTTCGCAAGGCGAGTAATTACAATTAATTTCAGGTTTCATATTGCAATCAAAATCGACAGAAAGACAGCCACACAGCTCGCAACGGCAAATTAGTTCAGTAATCGCATTTGTTGTTGTTGTTATTGCTGCTACTACTATTATTATTTTTTTTGTTTCGGATTTTTAGCTGGGCGTCAATTAGCGTCGCCTGCGACCTTCGTTTCTGTATGAAATTTGAAAGCGAACTTTACTTTTTTGGTTTTTTTTGTTGCTCTGGCAATTGCCAAACACCTCACAAATCTCATAATTTGCCGCTTTTAATATCATTTTTCATACACCTTTTCGCTTTCTTTCGTCTCGCGAACTTGTCTGACATTTTTGGGTTGCTTTTCTCACTTTGCTATATTAAATTAATTTTTTACTTTTATTTTTCCCGCCCGTTTTGGGGTTTTTCGCCTCTGACATGCTGTCAAGTTGTCGCATAATTTATTCAAGCGTAAACCGTAAATTAAAAAGAGAGCAACATAAAGTGTTTTGAATAATAGAAAATTTTACAATAATTTCGTTGTGTGCAAAAATAATAAATATAAATAAAGAAAAACTGCTCGTATATTTCGTGTGTGTGTGGCTGTGATTACTGCTGTCAATTTGTTGCCGTTTCGCTTGTGGTTTAGTTATCAAGCATTCGTTGCTATATACATAACACACTTTGTCGTCTGTATTTGTGCACTTGACTGAGCTTTAAGTGGAACACGGCAATTGTCAATTTACATAAGCTGACTGCATGTTGTTTGATATACATGTGAGAGATATTTTCGTTTGATTGCGTTGTGTTGTCTGTTGTAATGATAAAGCTATGGACACTCTGATAGTAGACACTAAAACTGACTTCATTTCCATGTCGATAAAGTGATATGTTACGTGAATTACGGCATAATAAATAATTAGAGAGCCAAGTGGGTGGAGAAACTTGTGTTCGAATGACGCCAAATGATTAATTGAGCTTCTATAATAAAACATAACTAAAGGCATATTAAGTATGATCTACCTATTATACTATATCTACCTAATACCTATAATTAACTAACATAAAAAATTACGAGTAATACCTAATGGGCAGTTAACTTGATATTGACAATATCTTATTGATTTAATATAAATAAAAGTCTATATTTAGTTTTCATTATTCTCAAAACTTTGTTCGAGAGAAGTGACATAAAAAATCATTGCTAAATTCTTAATTGTAAACGAAGATAATGACAAAACTATTATCAGACGAAAGTAATATCAAAAATTAAGATTCAATTACTTTCCTTACTTTATTGCTTTAATCAATAAATTTGAAAGAGAATATTCTAAAAACCATTGAAGGTCTTAGTCGCACATTGCAATAAGGGATTGTATTCGTTATTTCAATATAATAATAATAATATTAATATTCTAAAAACGTAGAGGAATGTGATACAATTATTTTCTGTTATTTTTATTTATCTTCGTATTATTAAGAAGGCATAATTCGATTGAAAGTGGTCTAGAAAAAGTATTATCAAAATCTTTTCAGTAATTTATGTAGATATGCATAATTAACAAATTAAGCATTCTTATAAACAAAATTTAAAAATGTTAATCATAGGAAAGTGATCTAGAAGAGTATTATTAAATTCTTTTCAGTAATTTATTTGTTTACTCATTAAATATTGATGAGAAAATAAGCATTCTTAAATGTAAATCACAAGAAAGTGATCTAGAAAAGTATTATCAAATTCTTTTCTATAAATTCTTTCTATCTGCTCTTTTTTGTAGATGTTTTAGTTTATAAATATCAAAACTTTGCAAATATTTAAACTATTCTTATAATTTACAATAAAGTATTCAGCTATTTAAATTTTTTAGAGAACAACTTTATTGCTACAACTTTAAAACGCTGCGATTCAAGACTTTTAGCTAGTCCACCAAAAAATAGATAAAATACAATAAATTTAATCAAATTAATGCAAATACAACTTTCTTGTCAAGACAGCTTTATTGTGACAGCCAGCGAAATGTTTAGGATAATCCACAGAGAATAGAAACGCTTTTTTACACAACTTTCGATCTTCTGCTTTACGCATTCTAAAAAAAAGGTTATTTTATACCCAAAATAAAACGAGAACAAACTAAGAAAAGGGTAAAAGAATTGGCAATAAAACGAGAGCAAAACTACGTTTTATGTGCTTTAACTTTCTAGGCAGCGAAATCAGTTAAGGATAATGAACAAAGCAAAATAGACAGAGTTGAGCTTTCTCAGCTTTATTGGCCGAAAATTTAACTCGCAAATATGTTGTACAGTTTTTTCTTTTGTTTTGTTTTGCTTTTTTCTTTTATTGTGGAATCTATCTGCAACTCGAAATCAAACAATGAAAATGCTGTGGGAAAAATCTATGCACACTTATGGTTTAAAGCGAAAACAAATTGTCGACGTTGTTGTTTCAGCTGGTTTTGCTATTTGCTGTTTGCTGTTGACTAATTCATAAGAGTTTTCCCCCATGTGAAACAACAATTTTTCTACATCTTTTGCATAATTTATAGTATTTTTATTTTTCTCTTTTACCATGTTTGCCCTTCAATGGGTGGAGCAGCTTCCCCCCTGCTTTTGTATTTTATCATCTATTATATTATTTTATTTTGTGAAATTATTCGATATGGCGACAAACAACTTTCGCGAAAACTCGTTTTCCACGCGCGTTCGCATAAAATATTACATACTTTTGTTGGCCGCCCTTGTGTCGTGTCTCGCTTACTTAGAAGCCAAATCGGTTTTGCCTCTTGGCCAAATACACACGACAACAACGAAGCTGCTGCATCCATGCCAAAACGAACGGCAGCTGCTAAGATAGAGACAGAGACGGAGAGAGAGATCCAAAACCGGTTCCATTCCCATTCCCACCGAAAACAACGCAATATGTAAAAATAAAATACATTTTTTATGACGCTTTAAAAGCGTCAACAGCGACGTCGACGTCGACTGCGACTGCGACTCTTATGTTATTGTTTATTTTGGTTTTGCTTTTTACATTTTTTTTTTGTCTTGCATACATTATTATAATCTTTTGCCTCATATGAAGAGCGTCTTTAAAATATATTTATATACATTCCTTTTTTTTTTGGTTTTAAAGTTTTTTGCTTTGAGTCTCGTGCTGTGATTTTCCGCTGCGTTTTCCCGTTTCTTTTTTCTTCCTGGCGCCATTTAAATGAGGCAACGCTTCCGTTGTGGTTTGTCGCCTGCGGGGCAAGCTGTAACGTTGCACGTTGTTCACGTGCAACGAGCATCAGTCAGTCAGCCAGTCTCCTCCTGGTTAGCAGAGTCTCCCATCTCCCTCCACGAAGCTTGATACACATTTTGCGGACTGCGCTTTAAGTTGTTTCCCCTTCTCGCTTGTTATGCAACTCAAGCTCAAATCAAGCATGAAAAGCCGCCAACAATTGACCACAATTGGGACAGCTGACACACTGAGAACAGAGCACAGAGCAACAGCAGCAGCAGAAGAATAAAGAAGTAGTCCGGCATATAACAGAAGCTGAACTAAGAACGTGCCCCACTGAGTGAGGCGCGCGTTGCAAGAGTCAAAAGGAAGCCAAATAGTTGTTAGCCCATTTGCCACATTTTGCGGTATTTATAAAATACACTCAGAGAAATCAACAGGGCAGTTGAGCAATTATCTTAAAGATATACAGAAAAAATGTGGTTATAAGATGAAATCCAGAGAATAAATTCTTAAATTAAATTCAAAATTATACAATAATTCTAGATTCTAGATTTTTAAATTTAAGAATAACTCAAGATGATAAAAATGTCAAAATTGAAACTGGATTGCAAAATTTTAATTTGAGATCAAACTATCTAGAAATTATATAATTATAAATGAATACAGAATTGTTTTTAGATTTCTTTTTATATTAAGTTGCATTTAAAGAGAAAAACATTAGCAAAAATATTCAATTTTAGTCATTTCCTGTAAAAATTTAAGTGTAAAATTGAAATTTCGCTTGAAAAATTTTTCATTCCGTATTTTCATTTTGTTTTAAGTAAAGTTCTAATGCTTTTTAAGATCCTCATTGTAGTTATTAGAACTTAATTTCTTTTAAATAATCAAAAATATAATATTTTAGTATTTTCCAGAAAATTAAGATAATAAATAAGATTATTTTTTTTTAAAGTAATGTATAAGATCGAAATTTAGTTTCAAGGTTTTTCATTCCGTATTTCTTGTTTCGAGTAAAATTTTAAAACTTTTCAAGATTTTGATTCTAAAAGAATGCAATCTATTAGAATGCTTTTTTCTCTGTATTTTCCTTAGTTTATTAATTAAGAGTAATGCCGTACTCTTTTGCTATTATTATAAATGAGTATCGAGTATCTCACAGTCGAGCACACTCGACTGTAGCTTTCTTATTTGTTTTAAGATTAATACAGCACTGTTTTGCTATTCCTAAAAATGGGTAGCGAGTTCCTAACAGTCGAGCACACTCGACTCTAACTTGTTTACTTGTTTTTCTCTGTGTAGAAACCAGAAGCACTTAAAACATCTAACCAAATATGTATCGTTATGCTCAGTGAGCTCATCGATCGCAGAGATTTCAATGATTGCAGCTACTAAATTTGGCACGCGATTTCTTAGGAGAAAAAATAAAAACAAGTCCTAAAACACGGCAGAAGTTTTGCAAAATTCTATATAATTTTTCTTCTTATTCTTCACACATTTGTGTGTATATCTTTTGCAATCTTTTTTGTTTCACTTTGGCAATTAATTAGTTTGTTGTTTTATTTATTAAATACCTGGAATTGGTTAAAGTTTTCTGCAAGTGTGTTTACGCTTTTCGCAGAAAATAATTCTTTTTTTTTTGCTCCTATCTTTTTTTCTTTGCCATTTTTCCCCCTATGATGTTCTCTCTCCTCTCTTTTGTGGCGTTTCATTTTGTTGGTTGGTGAATTCTACTCCAGCTATTTGTAGGTAGCCTAATTTCAACGCTTCAATGCTTGTCCATGAGCGAGTGTCTCAATGTGAGTGTGTGTGTGTCTGTGTGGGTGTGTGTGTTTAAGTATGTGTATGCCCAGCTTATCTGAGGCAGCATCAGAGTCAACAACAAACTAGAAACAGCTGCCCCAACAGCAGCAGCTCGAGTGGCAACTGTGAGACGACATTTCCATACACTAGCCAAAAAGGGTATTGCCAAATAGTTGAGCAATTTGTAACGTCGATCTAAGTTGTACAAAATGTACCCATTCTATATAATCCTATTTGTCTGTCTGTCGTTGTCTGTCTGATTTTGTATTTGACAGACATCGAATAAATGACTTTAGCTGTAGCACGAATAAAGTGAAAAGAATATATGAAGTGCATTTATGATTTATCTTTTAGATTATACTTTGAAGGATTGTACATAAATCTTTAATTAAATAAAAAATACTTGGAAACTATCCGTATATTTACTTAATGAAAACTTACTTCAGTTGTTGCGCTATCTTTGTAATATTTGGTAGAATAAGTTTTATATCTTGAAGGCATCGCAATAAAGTTATTTAGGCTGCAATATTTTATATGTCATTAAAACGATGGGAACATGGAATTAATCTTGTTGAATTGTATTTAAATTACTTGAAATATTATTGAAATTGATGCTGTATATTACATAACTATAATACAACTCTAAATTCCGATTAAAATATACAATATATTAAATAAAATAAGTCTTTATATTTTCGTTGAAACATGCAAACAATAAAATATGTATAATTCTAACTCTTTAATTTCGAAAGAGTTGTGACTATAAACTATATAATTTAGCTATATAGTTTAGCAAACAGTCGATTAGATGTTCGTTTTTAAATAAATAAATTTTATTTCAAAGTGATGTAATATTTTCTACAAATATGCAATGAATAATAATATGATTTAAATAAACAAAAGATAATTTGGTATTATTAAAATATTTGGATTTTTGTTACAACGTTTTCTAAGATATATTTTCAGATCAAAAAACCATTTCTTTTAAAAGTCAATGGACAATTAGTATTATTTTTTTGCCCCTTTAAAAGCTTAATGTGCTTAAAGAAAGAGCATCACTTCTTCAGCTAGTCGTAAATAATACATCTCTGGCTTGTTTGTTGTACCTTTTACAAAGCGCTCCTCCAGCTGGCCGTAGTCATGTTTCAGGCCTTTCCTCTAGAGCTGTCGCTTTGCACTCCCCTCTCAGTTATCCCTCCCGTCTCTGTCGTTGTCATGTGTGGTTTGCAATTGGCAATTCCAACTGACATGGAGCACAAATATCTACAACTACTGGAAATATCTAAGAGCTTAGCTTAAAGAAAATAGTAGAAAATAGTCCAGCTAGTTAAAGTCGCGCAATGGGAGGGAAAGATAGATATTACTTGGGGGGAAAGAATTTCATCGCAGTCTTTGGCCAATTAGATTTGGCTCAAGCTCAACTTGTTAATGCTGTTGTTGGTGTTGTTGTTGCTGTTGTCTGGGGCGGAATATTTTGTGTTTTGTATGCAGGTTGAGCGACCGTCTCAAATGGCAGGCAATTTGCTTAGAATTTTTGTTGCAGCAAAACTCGTTTTGAATTTCTAATTGAATTGTCAATGATAATGATGTACACACCATAATGATCATCATCATTGTTCGCTTCATCATCATCATCATCATCAGCTTGATGATTGCTGTTGTTGATGATTGCATAAAAGAAATAACTTTGCCAAGGCAATTTCTGCAACGCAAAATGTTTTGTAATTTTCGCTTTTCAATTTTTGCTTTCGATGGGCAACAAAACTGCATTCACGCCGCATGCCGCATGCCTCAACTGAGGGGCGTGGAATGCAGCCCCAGATGCCGCCCCATTGACGTTGATTTTTCCGTTTCCGCGAAACAGTTTTGTTTCTTGTTTTTGTTGCTTTTTGCTGACACAATTCGAAGATGTTTGCTAATTATTACCTCCATCGCACTCATTAATTTCCTTTCTCTCTCTCTCTTTCTCTCTCTTGCAGCCAAGAAACAAAATGGCGCCGCCATACGCACAAATAGCCTCGGCTCAGGCACCCGCACCCCACCCCTTGAACGCAAAAGCAAACTGAGCGCTTTGGGGCGATTCTTTAAGCCCTGGAAGTGGCGCCGAAAAAAGAAGAGCGAAAAATTCGAAGCTGCCTCCAAATGTGAGTAATCTAATTTGAATTCATTTGTCGATTCGTATTGCTTACTAATTGATTTTCATTTTCATTTGCATTTGCATTTTTTACAGCTTTGGAGCGAAAGATTTCTGTACGTGCCAATCGCGATGAGTTAGTGCAAAAGGGCATTCTGCTGCCGGAGAGTCCGCTGGGCAATATACCAGAGCCAGGTAAGCAACAGAGATAAGAATATATATATGAGAGAGATGCGTCAGAGACTAAAAAAGCTTTACATATAAGACACACAAGTGGGGTTCACACAATTTTAGTTTCCAAAGTGCTCAGATGCATTGCAATAGGTTCAGATCTCTCAATTTTAATTTAGTTAGTTAGTTTCCAGAAGAATCTAAACTAACACTAATAGCAGTCAATTAAATTTAATTTACAGAGCTACAATGCGTTAAAATACTTCCATATCTATTATCCAACAACTTGATCTTCAATTTGTAATTAAAAAATTAGAAAATTATTTATTAGCATTAATTTCTTAAGTGAATATTAATCAATTGATGGTTCTAAATTTTGATAAATATTTTTTGTTTTAATTTTCTATGTTTAGAATTGGTAATTATTAAAATGTAATTACAAATTTTACTAAGTAGCATCAATATTTCTTTAGGAAATTAATTCAATTATGAAATATACATTCTTTGAAGTAAGAAATTGAATATTACTGCTCCTCAAGAAATAAGTCAACTCTAGAAAAGTCGTCTATATTTTGCTTAGAATAAAGAAATTGTTTATTTATTATTCTGTTAAGCAAAATTAGACGAATTTTTTAATTTTAATGAGAAATACTATTTAATTTCTAAATATAAAATGTACAAGGAAATCCGTACTTTAAAAAAATATATTTCTCATAATTAAATAAATGCTTTCGATAATGGAAACTAATAGATATTCTTCTGATTTATAAATAGAAAATTGAAAGCGAATTTTTCTACATTGCTATATTAATCAAACATTAGTCCTCAATTTAATCAGCATATTGATTAAAATCTTAAATATGATATTCCTATTTCACTAGAAAAATATCTAACCAAAATGTTTAGCCTGTTTTCAATTAAATTCTAAAATACCAAAATTAAGTTTATTGAGCTTTAAATTCAGCTTAAATATCACATTTTAGTTAATGGAGCATTTAGTTAGGGGATTTTTATTTCTATTCTTTATAGTTATCCATAAAAATGTTAGATATATCTTCATTGCATTGTCTTGCATGCTAGACAACTTTTAAGTAAATCCCAGGGAATTAAAGACGTAGTAAAAGTTTCCTCCGCTGACCAATTGCTCATGTTTACCACAGAAATACCCCAAATTTTGTATTTGTTTACCCTAGTGGAGGTATCCAATTATAGCTTACTTTGCCACAACTAATCCTGCATGCTCTTTGTGTTTTTGTATGCCGCATGCAACAACCAAAAGTTTGCGAGCTTTTGGGGCGCAACCATGACGCGGGGGGATGATGTTGGGATCTGGCAAACCGCAAGCACATGCGAGTGTACGAGTTTGCAATGTGCTTGTCTTTTGGTTAGACCTCCGTTTAGCTTTTGCCCCTGACGAAAGTCAACAAACGGAAATTGGCCATAATCCACGCACGATTTAGCCGATGACGAGACGTCGACGTCGACGTCGTCACGATGGGGCGCACGTTGTGTGGGTTGTATGTTGGGGAACACTTTGCTAAATTGTTTGCCCAAGCCAAGTCCAGGTTGACAGTCGCTCTCTATGTCTCCTCTCCTTCCTTCCGCAACTCAACTCAAGCATGACAAGAGCTGGAAATTGCAGATGTACCTAAGGGGGAAGGGGGGGAAATTGGAGGATTCACTCAGCTTGTCGTCGCGACGTCGCGACATTCTCTCGTATGGCAATTAATCAACGCAGCTAATTGTCAATGCGAGTCGTCAGCGCGTCGCCGCCTTTCTACCAATCACCGAAGAGCGGCGCACGCGAAATGCATTCAAATCGATGAGAAAACTGTCTCTAGGTGGCAGGGGGGGTGAATGCGTGGCGGGGCGAGGAGTTGCAATCATAGGAGAAACGATGGTTAAAATGAACCTACCTCAAGTTGCAGTGGCTTGAGTAAGGCCAAAATGTTGTGGCTGCGCGCCAACAGATGGCGCTGTCAGTGAAAGTTTTCCATAGAGCTTGCGAGAAAGCTGAATGAAAGCGCAACGCTTAAAAGCTCTCGAGATTTATGAATGACTGAAAGCTATACTCACTCGCTCTTTCTCTTTCTGTTTCTGTTTCTGTTTTGCAGGCGAGGAGTCGTACTACAACAATGGTGGAGCCACTGCCAATGGCTCTATACTCTCAGCCGTCCACAATAATTCCATAAATCAAGCCAACAATTCCATAAATGCCACCACCTACGGCACTGCCGGCAATCCGCTGTTGTCCCAACAGCAGCAGCAGCAACAGCAATCGATGGGCGGTGGTGGGGGCGTGCCCAACTCCATATCCGTGCAACAGTTTAATGCAAATTCCATGCTCAATGGCGCCAGCCACAATCAACAGAATTCCATGGCCAACGGGGGCGGGGGTGGTGGAGGAGGCGGCGGCGATGGCGCCTCGGACACATCATCGCTGAGCGGCGGTGTGCCGCATTCACAATCGGCGCCGCAACAGCTGGGCGTGGGGCAACAACAGCAGCAGCCACCGCTAACACCCCTCGCCCAGCATCATCAGGCATTGGCCCAGCAGCTGCAGCAGCGTTTCGCCATCAGCAATAATAATGGTGAGTGCACTCGAAACATTTATTTCATTGTCTCAAATGGTCACTCACTGTGTGACACTTTGTATTGCATAGTTTTAGGATGTGTGGTAAAGCGCAGATTGCATTCAATATTTTCATTGCATACTTTTGGGCTGCGTGATGAAGCGCAGCTTACTTTGTCTGACGCGTTGAAGCTTCCCTCAGTCTGTCGCATTTTTCATTGCATACTTTTGGACAGTGTGGTTAATCGCCAGCTGAGCGTTGTCATGTATTGCCGACTTTCGAGCGCTGATTAAACTCAATTACAAAGCCATCAACATTGGCCATAAATTAGACTCGCTCAGTGACCATTTAAGCCCAGTTAACGCCTAGTTAAGTCCCATGCACACACACTCATACACGTCAGCTGTATTTGTTTTGGCCATTGTGCTTGACTGCTGAATTTGTTGTCAGCACTTGCGGCAGTTTGCCAAAAACGTCAGATAAAATGTTAAACAAAACACAAACAGATTCTTTGATAATGGGCAACAGCAGTTCAGTTCAGTTCAGTTCAGTTCAGTTCAGAAGGGGGAGGGAGCGGTAAACAAACAGACAAACGCTGTGTGGTGGCTGCTGCTCTTGACATTTATGTGTGTCGCAGTGCTTTGCAAGCTTACTCGCTACATAAGTATTTGATGGCTATTAAAATATTCAGTGTGCTTTAAGCTTTGCGGCATTGCGTTTCGTGTTTGTTTGTTTGATGCTGCGTTGCGTTGATGTGCAGCAGCAGCAAAAGCAGAAGCAGCCGGCATAACGTTTAACGTGCGCTCTCTCGCGACGTCGACTGAGCGAGCGCTCTCTCTCTCCCGCTCTCTTGGTTACGCGCACGTTTTGTGCTTTTGTTTATTTTGCACTTGCTTCGCTGAGAGCGCGTTCAACTACAAGCGTGCTCTCTCTCATTCTTGTTCTCTCTCTGTTACTTTTTATCATTGGCTACTGCGTCGTTTTTGTTGTTTTGTCGTCGTCGTCGTCGCCGTCGTCGTCTGGCTGGACGGCATCGCATTTTTATGGCAAAACTGCTCTGCTGTCATTTCTATGTTCAGTTAACATTAAAACGCAGCCCGCTAGAGCAGCGCGTGTTTTTTGTCGTCGCGTTAGAATAAATAACAAATAAAACACAACAAAAAAATAAAATAAAACAAGAATTTAAGTAAAGAAAAAAGAAAATCAAATACAAAAATCGACTTCAAAATATGCGCAAATAAACGTAATTGCAATTGTAAATGCAACTCGCATTTCTCAGTGTCTCTGTGTTTACTGTACACAAGTTTTTCTTAAGTGTCTCCCGCCTGCACCCGCTATCTCCATCTCTCTCTATCTCTCTCACTCTGTATAAACAACAAGTTTACACGATAAAATATGTAATAATAATAATTGTGTTAAATCATTTCGCTTATTGTGCATAATAAATTCAAGGTGAAGTTTTTTTGTTGTTACCGGTTAGAATGTTTAAAATTGTTATTAATTGCTTTGCAGTGCTTAATGAGTTTCAGTGAGCAAAACAAAACAATCGAAATCGACATTTAAATAATTGCAATTCCTGCTGTGGCACGTCAAGCGAAGTTTGGTGCCACCCACCAACCAAAAAAAGAAACGAAACAAAAACAAACAACGAAGCGAAACGTTTGTCGCAAGTTTTGTCCACTTGTGTTTTGGTTTTTTGCGAAGCGCAACAAAAATGTGCTTGTAAAAAGGAATTTCGGTGCGGAAAATGCAACAGCAACTGAGGTTGTGTGTGTGTGTGTGTGTGTTCTGTGGCGCCTCGCTGTCGAAATGCGGCGAGGGGCAAACGGGGCGTATGGTTAACGACGAATTTAAAAACAAGCACACGCAAAAGCATTTTCCATTACAAGTGTTCGACTGTGTGTGTTAGTGTGTGTGTGTGTGTGTGTGTGTTTGAGTGTATGCACAGCTAAAGGTGTAAGCATGCTTTTGTGGTGGCATGGGGCATGGGGCATGTGGCAAGCTTGTTTCCGGGGGTGCGGTGGCAACTAAGTGTTGTGCACGGGTGGGAAAACTTTAATTTTCCGTCATTCCACTTTCGGTTGGGTGTTCGTTTTTCTTTTTTTTTTTGTCGGTTTGGTTTGGCTTTGGCTTTGGCTGCTCACATTACGCATACGCAGCGTTGCAAGAGGAAGCAAAGCTTGCCAAATAATACAAAAAAGTGTTGCCTACCATTGGGCGCACTCTCTCGCTCGCTCTCTCTCTCCCTCTCTCTCTCTCTGTTTCTCTCTCCCTCTCACGCAGTCAATACTTTCGGCGCTCTCTTTATCCTTTCTGCGCGTTGCCTTTTCACATTGTTATTCGTTGCGTTTGCTCTCTCTCTCTCTCTTTTTGGTTTTGTTTTGTGTTTGCAAGAAAAATGCAAGAAAAAACAAAATCGAAATGCAAAACTCAGCAGACTGTGCTTAATTTTTCGGTTCAAGTGAATTTCGTCGGCGGACCAAAAATGTTTATAAATAAATGCAGCTGCAACATCAAATTTGTGCAATAAATCATTGTTTAAACAATTGACAGCAACTGTGTGTGTATCTTTGTGTGTTTGTTTGTGTGTGTGTGTGAGTCAATTGCATTTGCTGCTCTCGCTGCTTGCATCGCATCCTGAGGTCGTCCACCTTTTTTCCTGTTTCTCGCTTTGCTTTCGTCATTGTTCGAGATGCTTCCCTCTCTCTCGTTCTCTCTTTTACTTTGTGTCTTGCTGTTGCATTTTTCTTTCTCTACATTTTATTTTCATTATTTCTTTATTTGTATTTGAAACAATTGTTGACTCATGCATGCGTCTTTCTTTTCGTTGTTGTTTTTTTTTGTTATTTATTGTTTACCGCAATCAAAAAAACTGATAGCCGGCAACTTGACACCGCTTTTCCACTTCAGCTTTACGTCTGCTTCTTGTGCATTGTGCTAGGTTAGCAATCGCAATTGGTATCGAATAACAGCTTCGTACTACGCGTCGTATGCGCAATCGATGCAAGCTGAGGTCATAGAGCACTCCATATGGGAATCTCTATGGTATATATTAATAAGATCGATTTCCGTCGCCAATTTCTAATCTCTTGAAGATATGCTATTTCTGTAGCTCGCAGCACAAACAAAATCTTATTAAATGTCTCCATTCCGCCAGATAAGCGAGTGAGGGGGAAATTATTTCACCTCCTCACCGTTAGATATCTAGCGAGCTAGCTAGCTGAGCGTTCTATGTACTATTGCCTAATTGAGTCAGTGTGCGACGCCCACATTTGAGATAATGCAATTAAATGAGGCAACCAACTGAAGTACGTTGTTATAATTCGAAGAGAAGAGCGGGGAGAAGACGCTGAAGACGATGAAAGCAAACTGTAAACTCACGTAATCTCAGCGTACACTCTGTGATTGTGTGTGTAAATATGTGTATGTGTGTTGCGGCTACAAACAATTTAATAATAACGATACACTTGAAAGTTGGGCGAGGCAAGAGAGGCTCGATTGTTTCTTCTTAAATTAAATGCTGTTCGAATGAAAAGTTTGAGGAATGAAGTTTAAATTAAAGCTGAAAAAAAGACAAACTTAAATTGATTTTGTTTAAAACATATAAAAAAAATTTTTAGAAGCTTCAAAATAAAAATGAAATATAATAAATAATGTACAATATTAAATTTATGTATACACAAATATGATGTATATATAAAATATCTTGTAAATTCATTTTTTTTATTTTAATTTTGAATTTTAAAAAATCGAAAATAAATTTTTCATATATATTTCAAACAAAATCAATTTATGTTTGCTACATAAATATAAATATATAATAAAAAATATATGGTGAATGCAAAAAATAATAAAAATATGTTAAATATTAATGCTCCCTAATTGCCAAAAAATTTATGCATTTGAAATTAACCAATGAGAGAAAATATATCAATAATTGAAACAAATAAACTTTCTCTCATTTATGACTTAATTATTATTTCCTCAAGTAAAGTCATAAATAATCAGCAAAGAAACTTAACTTTTAAACAATTTTTAATGAGAATGCAAAATAAGAAGCTTAAATATTGACTACCTTTTCATTCCCAATTTCTTGAGAACTTTTTATGGATATAAAATGTAAAGTGATACATCAAATAAATCATGTTTGTAAATTAGAAATTCTTTTAATCTTTAAAGAAATTTCAATTTATTTCTGTACCTAAAATAAACCATAAAGGGAAGTGATGAAGATATTAAGAAATTACAAATCGGTTATGTTCTGAGGTTATGTATGATATAAATATAAAGTTAGACATTTATAATCTCCAATATTTTCAAAGAAATAACAACTTATTTATGTTATTAATTTCTTCAAATGTGTTTATAGTTCCACACCCTCTAAATCTTAGAAGTTATTTAAAATCATTTATGTTCATTCTTTTATGAGAACATTTTATAAAAACAGCACATTGTGAAATGATGTAATTATTATTTAACATTATTTGCTACCCCAATCTTAAAATAACTTACAACTAATTTATGCTCGTCAGCAAGTTGAAGGTAGTTTTCCATTAATGCGATTCCCATTTGATAGATTCTTAATGCGCCTTGTTAATTTATGACAATGTTTATTATCTAATCAGCAGTCAGAAGAATTTATGTCATTCGTCTCTCTTGACGCTGCTTCACATTCCGCACAGCTGAAACATGAATAAACCCAAAAAAGAAGAAAATTCACTGTCAAGATTCAGCAAATTTGCAAACTTTAGCTAAATTGCTGACTCAAGGGTATAATGAACACACTCATACCCCGCATTTTGCTTATCAGTTTAGTCACTTGTAAAAGTTTTTGGACTGATTAGCAAAACAAAAATGCATTGGCAAATCATTAGCTACCTTTTTTAGCAGGCAGTTCACAAAGAGTTTTTCTTTCTTTAGAATTTGTTTACCAACTAAGTGATGGATGAGTGTGAGTGTGTGTGTGTGGGGGCTAAAAGTTGTTTGTTAGCCAGAAGACAGCTGTTGTGTCTACAGATATATGTATGTATGTTGATGTGTTTTCAAATAGAGATTAAGGTGTTGTTATTGTTATAGATCGATTCGCCGCCACCTGCGCATTTTGCATTTAATTTGCTAATTAAAGCGTTCGCTTTGTTGTTGCAAGAGAAGGGAATCGAGGTGAAGTGGTCCCAGGACAATGTCAATAGCCTAATAGAGACATGCCTCTCTGACCCCGCTCGCTCTGTCTGATCTCCTTTCTGCTTCTGTTGGCCACTCCTTGTGCCTTTGCATGTCATTGGCTCGTAATCAACCGGTCGAGCGCTCATTTGAACATCCGTTTCTTGTCCCTTCAGTGTCGCTGTGTTCTGTCCTAGACTTTCGTTTCCGTTTTGTGACTCGGTTGACCAGTTAACTAGCCTACTTGGCATTTCCTTCCTCACCTCTCTCCCTCTCTTATTCTCTCTCTCTCTCACTCTCTTTCTCCTACTGCGTAGCTAATTTGTTTAACAAATATTTATGCTGTTTCCCCGCGCTCATATTAATTAGAAATTTTACTCACTGTTTGCCATTTCGATTTATTATTCTTTGCTGTATTTTATGTAAACATTGCCGAAATATCCGCACAAAACAAAAAGTGTTTTTCATTTTTCAACAAGCAATACTCTAACACACAAAGCTTGTTGCAGTTTAGGTCAAGTATAGCAGAATATAAACTCACTGAATAAGGAATCTTTCAGAGATAAAACTAACGTTTATAAAGTGAATCTTTATAATTTAAAAGTTACTTATATTCCAATGTATGGTTTATTTACTTTTATTTAAGATTTTTTGTATTAAATAAAGTAAAGTAGATGAAGAATTTGACTATATATATTTTTTAAATGAAAGTCTCTTCAACATCTTATGTTTATTTTGAATAAAGTGAAGAAAGAAAGATTTATTCAGTTTTTTTTTTATATTAATAGGCTGTTGATGTTTAGAATGCTCACTTTCATTTGAAATTGTAAATGTAATCAAAAATTAAAATCAATTGAAGCAAATTTGTTCCAATAAGTTAGCTTCTAGAGTTCTGTTTTTATTCAAATCTACAATGATTTAACTTCACAATTAATAAATCAACTATCTACTTAATTGCGACCCTCAAACTCAATTAGCAAAATACTGCTACAAGTATGCTAATTCCTTATTAAATTCTTAGCTATTTGATAGTTGATATTGAAAAAAAGTGTAACAATATTTGATAATGTTTTCAGCAAATATCTTATTTGCTTGCTGTTGTTATTTGTACTCTGAATTATAAGATATTCTATTTAAATTGAAGGCAAAAATGATATGTTCGAGAATAGTTAACAGAAGCAGAGCAAATCGATGTCAATATTAAGCATACGCCTATAAAAGCATTTAAGAGTATTTTAAATTGATTTGTCTTTCAGTTCTAAATTAATATTGAAAGAATAATTTATTTATTCTTGTGCTGTGTTGCTTTGAACTATTCTCAAAGCATAATTTATACTTAGAGAATATTTTAAGACCACTTAGTGGGGTTAATATTAAGTATACGTTTATTTACAAAAAGTGTAGAAACTTTTGATGGTATTTTAAGAGATTTTTTCACTTGATTTCAGTTACAAAGTTTTCAATTATAGAACAAAGCATATTTTATGAGATAGAGAGGAATTTATAGTTGCATAGAAAAGCCAAGAGAATATTACGTATACGCCAATTTTGACAATTTTTTGCCAAACTTCGCAATATTGTAGGAAGTATAATAAAATTTGATAATGTTTAAAATAAATATGATATTTGATTGCTGCATTGTTGATAAACTCAATTATAAGCTTTTCAATTAAATATTAAACCAAAGTCAAGTCTATATTAAGTATACGACTATTTTTTGAACATTTTGTTAAGACTTTGCAGCATTAGAAAAAAATTAGAGCCTTTCGATAATGCTTTAAATTGATTAAAAAATTTTCTCATTCAAATCGAATACCTTATTTAAATACTAAAGCAAAGTGAAGTCAGTATTAAGTATACGACAATATTTTAAATTTTTGTTAAGAACTTTACCAGCATTGCAAAAAGTACAAAATCATGTGATAATGCTTTAAATTTGTTTATAAACTTTCTGGTCAAAGTTTAAGTAAAGTGAAGTCAATATTAAGTATATGTATATTTTTCAAAATTTTTGTTAAAATCTTTCATTTTTGGGCAAAATAAAACAACATTTGAAATTTCTTCAATTTATATCGCTGTTAATTGATAAACCAAAAAAAGTCAATATTAAGTATACGTAATTAAAAAAATCAGTTTTGTTTTAAAGTGCTCAGCGCTAAAATTCTTTGGCAGAGCATTTGCAAGTCGCTTAGCATTCAGTTTGTCACTTGTTCAACTTGTGTTCATTTATCTCGTTTACGTTGATGTTTCTCGTTTTGCCATTTCTCGGCCGGCTCTCGTTTCCTCGCTTGCCTCAATTAAAAACTGTGTGCTGTGCTGTGCTTCGCGCTGTGCTGTGCTGTGCTTCGATGTGCTGCCCACATGGTCGTGTTGCGTCCATATTTTCGAGATACATTTTTTTAAGACGCCATAAAAGTCGAAAAAATGACAATGTCAATGTCTCAACTGCTTTCGAGCTCTCCGCCGTTTAGCCCTCTTGTGTGTGTGTGTGTGTGTGTGAGTGTGTGTGTGTGAGTGTGTGTTTGTGTGTGTGTGTGTGTGCTACTGACCTCCAGCCATCGCGGGGTTGGGGGCATCATAAAAAGGCCCCCATAGACAGAGAGAGATGGCGATATAAATATATAGAGTAGGAGAGCGAGTAATCCGAGCAGACCAGACAGACAACAACACATCGAACACAGAGAACAGCAGAGAACAGAGTGCTGAGAATGTGTGTGTGGTGGGCGCCTCTCCGTTTGGTCATCAATTATAATTCTCGCATCGAAATTCACTTTTATGGTGGCGTATACTTGATGCGAATGTCTCGCGAGATATTTTGTATTTTAATTATGCACAATTGATGCTAAATTTGTCACGCTGCAGCTTCCGGTATTTAATGCTCTCCCCCTTCCTCTCTTCCCCCTGTTTCTCTCTCCCTCTCTCTGTGTGTTTTTCGCTTGTTCTGTTTGCTGTTCGTTCGCATTGTTGACGTTTTCTTTTGTCATCGACGGACCCACACCCAATTCCAATTCCGATTTCAATTTTCAATTCCTCTCTCGTTCTCAAATGAATTAAAATTTTCAATTGAATTTTCGCCGCTATTGTCCGAAGCTATCAATGCATTCAGTTTTTGTCTGTCCGTTAGTCAGTCTTCCAGCCGCTTCTTCCAGCCGCTGATTCTCGGTTCCATGTCGTGCCTGTCGCGTTGACTTTTGGATTATAATCTTTATCAATTTGTTTCGGAGGCGTCGCGCCAGTTTTTGCTCAAGTGTCTTTTGTGGCTGGTGTCAGTTTTCTCGAAATGTGCTCGTCATTTTCTTACCCAGCGATAATCCCACAAAAGTGATAAACCTCTACAAACAGAAATTGTTTTAAACTTGCAACTGTATAAAGTGCGTGACTGGATTATTCTAGTATTTATTAATTGCTTAAAATGTAATTTTTGATTGGCGTTATTTAAGTCGTTGTAGCTTTTCTCTTTTGGCTGCATTTCGTAGCCGAGGCATTCAATGAGCTTTAAGCTTCACTTTAGTATATCCCTTGAGCTTTAATCAGCTTAATCATATACATTTGAAATCTGTGATAAAACTTAAATATGCCTTTATACATATATAGTTTTCAATATTTTAATGATAAACTGAAAGTAGTTAAAGAAGCTTTAATGAGCTTTTGGTGTATAAATTGCCTTGTTATTCAACAACCTTTTCGTGGCTAATACTATTATCAAATAAATTGGAAATGTGAAAGTGTAAACATATAAAGGCATTTTCAAGACTTATTTATTTCAAAGTCTTGCTTTTTACATTCTAAAGTCTCATTGAAAAAATATCGATAGATTTTAAACAGTTGTGAAAGAATACAATTATTATTATTAGGTAATATTTATCAGTCTAATAAAGCATAACGAAATTGTGTTGAGCTTTCTTGTGTCGATAACTCGAACAAAATGAGCTTAGAATATTTGTTTTGCATGCTTCAATGATATTAATCACCCGCTGACGAAACAGCAGAAATAAAACTAAAGAAAATGAGAAATGATTGATGATTTAAGCCAATGCCATTATGATATGGGCAAGCACCGAGTTGACCGCAAAGCAATAATAAAATGAGTTGATTGAAAGCATTCGATGTAATTTCACCGCATATAAAATGCTATTATTAAACAACCTTCAGTCACCCGAATCAATTATGCATAAAAAGCGAAATGAATGTTTTGTTTTACGCTATGATGAATTTCCTTCGATATACATATAAATAATATAAATCTTTTAATTGTACGACGTGTTCAGTGATTCTTTTGTGATATTGTAAAAAGCATAAATTATAATGAAAAACAGAAAAAAAGAACAGCACAATCAAATTTAATAAATTTAACGCACAACACAAAAAAAAAAAAAAAAAAAAAAACAACAACAATAACAAATGCCGCAACGAGTGAAATCATCGAAGAGCATAAATTTTCTTTCCTTACGCACAAATTGAAGAAGAAGAAAACGCAACAGCAAAATGTGTGATAATCAATAATAAGACGTGAATTGAAATCATTAAAGTGAATATGCTTTATTAGCCGATATCAGGAAGATAACACCAACAACAACAACAGCAACAACAAGTAAAACAACAATAACCAGCAAATTGTGATACAAAGTCGAGTGTAAATCAAAGTTTGTCTTGTCGTCACAACAATCACAACAACAATAAATAAGTGAATAAATAAAATAAATGTTTTAAGGGGCCACACACACATACACGCACACACATATCGCACACATTCATATTGCATAAAGTGCGATAACGTTGAAAGAGCAATAAAAACAGATTGCGTGCTTAAAAATACATGAGAATACGTGGAGAAGGATTCGCCAACTATCAACAATTCCCATAACTGCCATTAATTGATGCACAACGTTGATGAAAGCTCAAGAAACACACGAACAACTAGAAATACAGCAACAACAACAACACCAAGAACCGAAATAAGAGACGCAGCAATAACAACAAAAACAACAACAAGAACGCTGAGCAGCTTAGAAGCGACTTCAAAGCCACGCTGATGATGGGCTACATCATGGGTTGTGCTTGTTTCAAAGGTATGTCGACCTGTGCTATGCATATGAAGAAGCGCGCATCGTTAACACGCGCGCTCTCTCTCACTACAACCCTACTCCCTTCCTCTCCCATTCATTTGTCGCGTTTCCTTCCGCTCATTAGGCAACTCATATCTATACAGCGACAGCGCTGCAAGCAGCGTCTTTTTGCGACGCACAACTCATCTTCTGCTCTCTCTCTGTCTCTCTCTTTTGCGTTTTGCTTTTTACGCACTTTCGCATTCTTGGCTTTTGCCAACGTCATAGACGACGTCACAAAGCGTCGCGTCGCCAGTCAGTTTGAGTGCATGCGCACGTGTCGCAACAATTTACGCTCATTTACTCCCGCTCTCGTCCAGACTCCCACACCACGCTCTCCCATTTGCGTGCGCTCTCTCGGCGTGCTCTCTCTCACTCGCTGTGTGTTATGTTTATGGCACTGTTATCAACAGTTTTATGGCAGTCGCTCACAGCTTCGCTTCGCGTTGCTTTTGTGTGTGGACAGCGCTGCCCGTTTTATTGCCCTGTAAAATCTGTGTGTGCAAAATGCATGAGATTTTATACTTGTCTTATATTCCTCTTTCTTAGCGTGTGCTTGTGTGTTTTCTTCTTTATTTCTTGTCGTTTGCTTTTTGCCTTAAAGGATTTGAGTGCGAGTGTGACTATGTGACTGAGTGTGTGTGTTCGTTTGTATGCGTGTGAATCGCCCGAGTGCAAAGTGATTTTTAGTTGTCTTTTGCACTTTTCTAGCGCAATTTCTGCTTTATGCTTTAGTTTCATTAGCTGCTAAAATATGTCCGCCCCGCTTTTATAGTTTACAGTTATCATGCGTATTCGGACTGTAAAATCTTATCATTATTGGAATATTGAATGTTTATAGCTTAGTTTGCTGCTCATAAAACGTTGCAAAGTTATTTTCGCTTCTTCATGTTAAAGAGTATTCAATGAGTCCATCAGTTTTATCAAGTCTGCAAATATTTCTTTTATTTTTAAAAATAAGAAAAGTTTTGTATATATATTGAATATTTATTATTATGTGTTAATAAATATTCCCATTTATATAAAATTTTAAAATAGGAAAAGTCTTGTTTATTAAAATTAATACTTATTTTATTATGATGTGTCTATTAAATGAAGAATTCCATATTTATTGTAGTTTCAAAGATAGAAGTTTCATGTTTTTATTATATATATTTTACTCTACTAACTTTATATTCTGAAAATTTCATAAAGATCGCTGTGAAAATTACCTGAAAAATGTCATTCAAATGAAATGCAAATGTTGATTTAGTTTGTCATTTAATTTTATGATTGTTGACATTAACATTTTAGTATTTATCTATTATCTTTAAGATTCCACCTTGACATTTAGCTGAAATATAATTTGCAGCAACTTGTTTTGCATGCGGCATCTTTGAGAGTGAACAATAACATCAACTTTTATGTTTTATTCAATTTAAAATAAATGCTCTTATCAGTTTTATAGACAAACTTAGTTGCACAAAGTGCATGCCATAAAGGTATACTAGATACTTACACTTGCCATTGTTTCGTGTGCATGGTGCACAGTGCAACAAAAATGTGGCACATACGGGAGCAACCCAGATACGTCTCTGCCCCAAACACACACTCACACATTCTCAAGCCCTTAACCTTTCACATTTGCGTGTCCTCTGTCGCTACGAACGGCGTTCTCAGTTAGTTTGATTCAATTTTAACGCTATTTGTAGTACGGTTGCAATTTGCAGCATCCGCCTCAAACCCGCACCGGCTATCGCATGTGCCACCGACTGTGGCAGGAAGTGCAAGGCGAGACGCGCAGCACGCTGCCATGACGAGTTGCTCTCTAAGTGCTTGGCCCATTAAAGTATGCAATCATTTTGCGGTTAGCAAAGGATACGAAGCTTCTTCCCCTCTCTCTCTCTTTTTGCTTAAGTACTCAACTAATGTTGGTGCTGCCAATCCTCACAGCAGCGCTGCCAACTTAATATTTGCTGTGCTCTGCGTGTGGTCTGATTTTAATGGCGCTGCCAACTCGCAACGCAGCTTGCTTTAATCTTTTTTTCATTCATAAACAAATTAGTGCCAAAATTTTGTGGTCCACAATTAAACAGCAAATGAAAATGAAAAGAAAACTCAGATAATATCTCCCCTCCTTTTTCTTCCCTCGAATACACCTAGAAATCTTTGCAGCCACCGCCTTTGCGGGAGCAGAGCGCATAAATAAATAAATAAACAAGCGTTTAATTGAACCGGAAATTATTTTTGTGTGGGCGTCGATTGGATCTCCATTGATGTGTGTGTCTATGTGTGTGTGTGTAATGCATGTGTGCGCTTCTTATTAGAATTTATTGTGCTCTAGTCGCAGTTATTGTTGTTGCTATTGCCATTTGCTTTGCGTTTTGGCGCTTCAACTTGTGTGCTTGTGCTTGTTTTTTGACGTAACTCGTAAAGGAATGCGAAGCGAGATAAACGAGCGAAAGAGAAGGGCAATGAGAAAAGGGGTTGCGGGTGGCGTGCCAGCTGTGAGGATATATGACGCGCTAGTTGGCAAGCTCGCTTATTGGTTATACTCTGCGTCCGTTGAGGAATATTAAAAATAATGCCAAGGCAATTGGCTATGAAATTCGCATTACACTTCACGGTACAAAATATTTGGAAGAGAAACTATTTCTTAAAGTGTAATAGTTTAGTGTAATAGTTGTGCTTTTTAAACAAGTTGGCAGCTCACTATTTCAATATAGTTGCAACTAGAATTGTACTTTATATTAATGGAATGAATGTGAATATTTTTGATTTCATTACAGTTTGAAAGTTCTGTAATATACAAAAAACTTACTTAAAATTCGCAATAAGTTGGCAGCCCATAAATATCTTAAAGCTTTTGTGGTGCTCTAATTTGAGCTGCAATGAATTCCCTTTACAATGAATTGCCAAAAGTAATTCCTACTTTTTTTGACAAGCCAATATTTTCAAATTGAAATATGTACATTCTAATAATATTGTTAACATAAGTCTTCTTAAGCAAGTTGGCAGCTCTTAGCTGTCTTAAACCTATTCTTTAATAGTCAATACAATTCAATGTCTTATACAATTTAATGCTTTACCTTTTCTCTACATTAAATATATTTTATTTGATAACATATATGTTAAAGATTTTCTTTTTAATATCCAAAAAAATTATCATTATATATATTTGACTTTTTAAACAAGTTGGCAGTTCACAAATATAATGATTAAAGTAACTTTAAATTAAAGTGTCATTCAATGCATTTTATTTTCTCTTCACGCTGCATTAATTATTATTTATTTGATATCAATTAATTGCCATAGGTTGTCTCTCTTTTTTTTGACGTACCAATCTTTTTGATGGCCCAGATAAGTTATCAGAATGGACTTTATTATTGCCGGCGAACGTTTCTATAATGAGATATGCAAATAGTTATCTACAATTGACTAATAGAATATTACTTTTTCCATTTATCTATTATTAGAGAATATAGAGTATCCCGAATTCGTAGTGCCAATTAGAAACTAGTCTATTTCTCTGCGGCTTTTCTATTAATATGCAACGTCGCATTAGCAAGTTTCTCGCTCTTTCTCTTTCTCACTCGCGCTTTGTCGCTCTGTGCGCTAAATTGCCGTTGAAGCTCGTTATATTGCATGTCTGCCGACGTCTATGTAAATGTATCTGTATCTGAATCTGTAGCTGGCATTGTGAATGTATCTGTATTTGTATCTGTCGAAGTGTGTGTGCGTGTTCGTTCTCTTTGCTGGGCTTGTATTTGAGTTTGCTCGGTTCGCATGCGGCATTTGACTTTGGCTACACAAACTTTTGCAACTTAATGTAGTCATTGCCTTAAATGGTTTACCCACTTGTTGAATTAAATATAATTTACAAGAATTTCTGCCGTTCTTTTGCAAACACGCAATCTTACGATGAATTACTCTTGCGCTGCGATTGCGATTGTGTTAACGATTTGATTGACAACAGCGAATTTTATTGAAATATCCAATTCCAAGAAGTTTGTCGTTTGACTTAATAAATAACCGAATGCTGAGTTTTGATCTTCGAGTATTTATGTTTGCTCTGGCAGCATGAGTTTGCTTTTGCAGAATTGTGTGAAATATTCTGTTGATTTAAAGATGTGTTATATATTGTTCTATATTTCAAAGAGTTTCATAAAAAATTTTAATATATATTAAGTAGCTCAATTTCTTCCGAAAATGGAAAAGTCGGTATTTCAATACAGCTAATACAATTTATCTGAAGATTTGCTTGGTCAGATTAGAATCCTAGAAGTTATTAAAGAAATAATTTTGCATGGGAAATAATGATATTTCATTCGGGTCTTTTTTTAATCAATATACCAAATATAGTTTATGGTATATTATTATTTTTTTTTACAATAAATGACTTTTATTACCAGTATATTTTAAAAGATATCAATATACCATACAGTTCGGAATATGTTTATCAATTTTGTCGGTATATTATTATTTTAAGAATATATGACTTTTTTATCAGTATATTTTAAATGCATATAAATATACCATATATAGTTTTCGGTATATTTTTAAATTTTTATCAGTATATTATTATTTTATAAAACTATATTTTAAATGTATATCAATATACCAATTATAGGTTTTAGTATATTTTTAAATTTTTGTCGGTATATTATTATTATATTTACAATAGATTACTTTTATACCAGTATGTTTTAAATGTAAATCGATATACCATATATAGTGTTCGGTAGTATATTTTAAATCAATATACCAAATGTAGCTTTCGGCATATTCAAAAATGTTGTCAGTATGTTATTAGATAGATGACTATATACCAGTTTAGGAATATAAACTCTCCCTAAAGATATACTAAATTGAATTAAAACTGAAATTGTATTTAAATGAGTGCAGTTATTTTCCCCTCCAAGATACTATCACTGTAATGAAGTGTTGCATATTTACACTATTTATTTGTCAATAATTACTTATTGAATTGTAGCAATAAATTATGTTTAGATCCGCTCGTGTTGTCTAGCTTGTTGAAGAGCTTAATTATATGCCCGAAAATTGTGTTGATGCGAGTGTCGATGGCAATCAGAGCGTGAGCTGAAGAAGACTCTTTTTATGGCTGGCAACACGAAAGCAGCGACAAGAATTTTGCCTGTCACGCGATTATCAGAGCAGTGAAACATTGTTGTCTCCGTGTTTGCCACATCACGATAAGCCAGCTGAAATGCTGCTGCTCATTGTCCTGCCAAACACACACACATGCAATTCGCTATTCCCTCTTCAGTTGGTGGCAAATGTCGCGACTAAGCAGAGCATTGCGAGTGACGCTCGTCGAGTACTTTAAGAAGACGAGTCTCAATGGCTTCGGTCTGTTGTACTACAATCGGAGACGTCGCTATCAGCGTTTCTTCTGGTTTCTCTTCATTGCTGCTGGCATTTGCTCTGCAAGCTTTGTGGTCTTTGCCACATTGTTGCAATTCCTGGCACGCCCAACAATCACAGCTTTGTCTACGCTGAGCGTGAGTCAGCAGGAGTTGCCTCTGCCACCGCTGACGATTTGCAGCAGCAACAAACTGAGTCGCCACAAGCTGCAAGCATACGCTGAGCTACTTGCCGCAAGGAGTGGCAACACAACGGAGCATTGGTTGCAAGAGTTGCAGCTGCTGGCAGGTTACTTTAGAGCCAACTCGGTGTCAGCTGAAGCTGCCACCAGGTTGCAAGTTGCGTTGGGTGATAATTGGTCAGCGGATGTGCGTGCACAACTGTTGCAACTGTCGCCGAGTTGTGCCTCTTTGTTGCTCAGTTGCCACATCGATGAAGTCGAGCACAATTGTTCAAGCCTCTTTCGTTTGACGCCCACCATCGAGGGCAATTGCTGCGTGTTGCAAGCCGGCAACATTACCACGGAGCATTTGCAGCTGCGTTTGAATGCGTCGCGCGACGATGACTTTTACCTGCCACATGTGGCACTTACAGCCGCATACAGCGTGCATTTGCCCGGCTGGTTGGGGCGTCTCCATGTGTCAGCTGGCGAATTCAAAGCGTTGCAAGTGCGGGCTTTGCGACTGCAGGCCGATGAACAGCTACGCAGCTATCCAGTTGCAGAGCGCGGCTGTCACTTTGCGGATGAGGCAGCTGAGCTGGTGCTGTGCTTGCCACAGTGTCGCCTGCGTGCGGTGCTTGCTGCCTGCCACTGTGCGCCCTTCTACTACAGCGTCGTGGGTCAACACAATTTCAGTTACTGCAACTTGACACACACGGCTTGCCTGCAACAGCTTGAGGGTGAGTGGAGGGGAGGGAAAAGTGTGTTCTTCGCTCTCTCTCCTTTCAAGGGGGGTCACTCATAAAGTTCTCGACAGCAGCCGTAGCGTCACGTTTCAAGGATATCTTACGGTCAGCACATATCCGGGGCTGACCATAAACTTCTTTTCATCTGGGCAGCTGTAATTGGCTTTCTGCTGCATCTGAGTTGACCTATAAAGGGTGCACTTACGTATGTGTGTGTGTGTGTGTGTGCTTTGGCAGGATACTCAAGGATATAATTGCCAGAGTCAGGTTTAATAGGCTTTGATTGTGTTTACTTTAAATTAGATTGAGAGCAGCTGCTGCTCCGCTGACTGCGAAAGCAATAAAAACTGCATTTAATTAGTCTAATGGCCAAGTTAAGTTTTCATTTGCGTATTTATTTTATTAATGAGAAAGCTATTCCAGTGAACGGCTTTTTCATTTATGATTTAAATCCCCATTTTATTTAACACTAGGAAAAAGGACAGATTTATATTTAGATTGAGAGAGAGATGCAGCGATAAAAACTACATTTAATTTGAGTAACTGGGATTTAAACCTTGTTTTTTATGGAATTTATTTATTTAGAAGCTTTTATTTCTAATTTAAATTTTCATTTTATTTAACACTAAGATATAGGTCAGATTTAGTTTTAGATTGAGAAGGAGATGCAGCGATAAAAACTACATTTAATTAACAATATGGAGAACGATTTCATTTTCCATTTTTGTCAATTAATTTAAAATTTCAATTTTAATTCTATTGACATCGAGAACAAAGACAAGATGCAGCAATACAAACTACATTTAATTAAGTCAAGCGCACTATTCTTTTCATTTGAAATTTATTTAATTATAAACTTTTATTTGCAATTGAAATTTGCATTTTGTTTAAGACGGGAACAAAGAACCGAATAATAATTAGATTCAGAGATTTAGCATAAATATAAACTAAATTAAACTATCTTGATGAGGATTTCCGTTTGCCACTTTTGTCAATTTAAAAAAAAAATATATATTTAGAGAATTGTGTTTAATTTGAATTTTAAGACTGCAATGAAGCGAGCTGCGTTTTATTTTCTTGAATTTAGCTTCTCGAAAACATTAAAGATTGTTTTATGGTAACTTTAGTTTATGGTTTTCAAGTCACCTTTAATGTTTCTGTAAAAAAGAGTTGCTTAAGCATTGTTTGACTTGTCCTATAAACCTTTAAAGACTTGAAAAAGGGTAAAGAATAATATTTACCATTTATTGTATTACTTATATTTTCCATTTAATTATTTATTAATTTAAAGTAATAATATAGGTACCTGTTATTTGTTTCTCTAATTATGTATGTGAAAATAATCAAATTTATAGTTTATGAATAATATCGAATAAGCAAATTACTTATTAATATTCATTCATTTCCATTTTTTTGATAATACTAAAAAGGAGAACAAGTTTTAAGAATGATTTCCATTTAGAATTTGAGTAGCTTTCATCACATATAACTTTCTTCAAATGAAAGTATTTACAATAGCCAAATTTTGTGATTCTTTGCAATGCTGTAAAGTGTAATTAAGTTGCTTGCTTTTGGCTACTCTTCGCCACGAATTGAGCCATGAAGTGTATAGCCCTAGGGCGGGGATAAACAAGGAGTTCCCACATTGAGATTATCAGCAGTAAATGAGCCAAGATGATCCAGGCACAGACTCAGGCGCATGCATAGGAACAACTCAATGTCCCACTTGGGAGGCAATCTGTGATCCCTTTTAAATGAGATTCTCTTGCCACACACACACGCAGCCAACTGGTCGCCCTGGAGCTGTGTCCACTGTCTGCCCGCATGCAACGATTGGCGCTACGAGTTGCGCCAAAGTCTGTTGGGGCATGTGCAGCCGCTGGAGACAAAATTGAGCATACGCCATGGTGGACAGCGAGTGCCATTGTATAGCCAGGATGGTCTCTATCATTGGTATGAGTTGCTCTGTGAGTTGTGCATAATTGGATTTGAGTTCGAATCGAGTTTTAATTATGTTTATGTGATTGCAATTGTTTCTCTCCTTCTCGCTCTCTCTCTCTCTAGCTAATGTCGGAGGCGTTTTGAGTGTTTGCATTGGCTGCTCGTTTATCAGCGGCTTTGAGATTGTTTACTTTATGGTATTTCGACTGTGGCAAAATTGGCGCCATTAAGCGATGGGCAGATGGATGGGAGGAAGATACATATAATAAATATTGCGCATACGCCATATGTGACAGCAAATGAAATTAGTTTTGATTTATTTGGTCGGACATACGCCTAAGTCGTTCGTCAACAGCTTGAGGCACAATGTATCCATCTAAACATTTATCTTCATAGCAGCCACGCCCCTACTGGGACAGGGGCGAGAGCCGGGGGGCAAACTACTTGAAGCGTGTGTTTGAGAGAACAAACACGAAAAAAAAACAGCACATCATTTACTTGAGCGTCAGCAATTGATGAGAAAGTGAGTGCAAAGAAAAAAACAAATAGATTGAGAGATATTTTCATCTAGTTTCACATGGCGATCATTAAGTTTGCAGCTGCGAAAGGTCACCTGATGACCTCCACCCACCAACGTAGTACATAAATACATCAGGTTGCCGTTCGCCTTGCATTAAATTGAAATGAAAGAGATATGTGTGTCAGGTTAAGCACACAAAATCGATAGCTTCTTGTATTCTCAGGTGGATTAGTGACCCATGAATGCTTGATTTCTGTGTACCATTGCCTTCCAGGAACTGCATTTCAGTGCTGCGGTCTCCAAGGAATTCAAGTTATGGTAGTTTGTAGCAGTTGCAAAGGGCTAAATGGCCAGCTGAAATATGCTGCGGCGGACACGAACAAAAATATGTTTACGTTAGCTTGGCTATTGAAAAGAATTTTATGGAACAAAAGATGGAAAAAGTGTGCATAATTCAAGGGAAAAACTTTTGCATTTAAATTAAGAAATTAAAATGAATTTTTCTTAGTAATTAAACAACTTGAATGTTTTAATGATGAAGTGAGATGATTCTAATAAAACAGATGATTAAATATTTATATAGACAATGAAAAAATTTTTAAGAAAATAATTAAAATATAATAAAGAATTCATCCTTTTCAAAAAGACATCTGTCATTAAAGAACAATTCATGTTTCCCAAAAGAATTATTTTAAATACAGTTTTAAATTATTTAAGAATATAATATTATACATTAATATTATTAAATGAATCTTAATCAAAATATTTATTAAGAGAATCTTTTTTATATTATCTACACACAACGTATTCAACAGTTTTTTTTTACACATTCAGACTGCTCTTGAATATTAACCTTGTTTTATTGATTTTTTTAACCACAAAATAGTGTCAATAATTAATTGTTGTTTTCATTTTCTCTCATTCCAGGTGAGTTTTCTCATGACTTTCAAGTGCATTCAAAGTTTTTTTATTGTGTGGGTAAGTTTAACGAATATGTAAAATTTGAATACTTAACAGGAACTGTTAAAGCACTGTTAACTAACAGTGCAAGCAGCTTTCTATCGAAGAGCTTTCGCCACAGGGTGTATATGTGTACTAAACGCTTTCAAAAGCTCACCACCAAAGTTTCTCACATGAGAAATGTGTTTTATTCGAAAACTTTTTTGTGTGTGTTGTGGATATTTATAATCAATTTAATGTCAAGCGCGTGCTTTTCGATGTCGAGGTACTTAAGCTTGTCATATAAGCAATATGTACATATATCACGTATAATGTGGCAGCCACACACGCATCAGAGCCAACTCATTGTGTGCCACAGAATTGCAATCTAAGCAACTCCCATTCTCTCTTAATGGGCAAATACTGCTGCTCTTCACTCAGCTTAGCTTCCAACGATTTGAACAATGCTAACGTCTCCATTAATTTTAAAACCGCCAACTTATCAGGCACCGCACCGTCATGGTCCTAAGTGATTTCTTCTCCTTGATTTAGCGTCTCAGCTTAAGCACATGTGCGAGGGGTGCTTAAATGATACCTCTATTATAATAATTTCATATTCTTATTGTAAATGGAGGGAATGACAAATAAACTGTTAAAGCAGTCGCGTCTTTGAGCTTTGATTGAAAATTTGGTATATTGTGTATATTCTCAACGTAACAGTATACTAAACATTGTGTTTTTCGGTATAATTCGGTATATTCTTAAAATAATACCGCAATGAATTGATTTTATTAAAAAGAGGATAGAGAAATTCTCGTAGTCGAGCACACTGGATTGTATCTATCTTATTTATGCACAATGATTTATAAATATTTTAAATATATTTTTTAAATTTGAATTTAACACTTTTAACTGTAAAAATCTAGGAATAGCGTCAATATATTTAGCACAAATTATTTTAAAATAATATATGATTTAAAGACGTATTTTTCTTTCTCATCTCTAATTAATTTTGCTTGATATTTTTAAAAGTGACAATGGCAAAGTATTTGCTGTCTAGATTATGTATCTGTCAATTTAGTCTGCAAATTTAATGATGCATAATTGAAAGTCATTGGTAAAATCTTTTCATTGAATGCGCAACAGGCCTTTAGATTGTCTTCAAAGTCTAGACAGAGGGCATCCGACGAAATGTAAGCAGCTATATTAATTTAGAATTTCATGCAGATAAACAGCCCTCGTAATTTAGGCTATTTATGTGCTGTGGCATTTAGGTTTGATATAGGCACATTCTCAGCTGAGGGAAGGAAGGCAGAAAAGCACAACGCAGCAAGGACTTTGTGGCTATGGATATTTATAAGTACGTATGCCCTTCACCTTGCCACACGCACACTCACACACACAGAGAGTTGTGCAACGTGTATGCGAGTATACATAAATAACATAGTTGGGGCCAACAGCATTTTTGGTTGACTTTAATCAAAGTCATTCCGGCGGCAGTAACATTATTGTCAGCCTCGAACGCATATTGAGCTGAGGACTCTCGAAGCCATAACCTGAAGTGGATTTTAAGGAGAGGGGGATGGGGGGCTGCTTGCTAATTCGTAGAGCGCACACAATTTTGTGATCCTGAAGGACGTCAAAAACGCACATGAGATGACACGTGCACAGGATGCGTGCACACAGGACGAACTTGCAACGCAACATCAGTTGAGCTCCCTTCTCCCTCTCTCTCTTATCACTCTTTCTCCCTCTCTCGTAACTCATTTGCATAATTCTAATATGGCATTTTTGGCCTCCAGTCGTCGTCGCTCCAAGCTCTCCGCTGTGGCCAGCAAGGATACTTTCCCACACACAGTTGAATGCGATTTGCATAAATAAAATTGTAGTGTCCTTTTTTTTTGTCCCTGTCCTGTTCTGTCCTGTCCTGCGCTGCTGTCGTTGTCGTTGACTGTCAACCTAAATTACGGCCATTTGATTTCGGCAATTACAACGCATTTTTGTGCAACAATTTGTCCTTTGTCCATGTCCATGTCCTGTCTCATCAGCTGTCTCCCTTCTCTCTCACTCGATTGTTTTGCTTGATTTATCGTCGCCTGCTTTTTTTTTGGTTGTTGCTTTTTCCTTGAGAGAATTTCAATTTCAGAGTCAGCTGCTGCTGTTGCGACATTGGCAGCCATTTGGGGCCAAGTTAATTATTCGTTTGTCCTTGACGCCCAAATGACAAAATGCCAAAATAACAATTGCCTGCAGTAACTGATGATTTATCAGTTGTCAATTTCTATATCGTGGCTATAAAGCATTTCTTTCTTTTTGGCAGGTATTCTCCACAGATTTTTCTCTGTCGCTGTTTCAGTTTCTGTTTTGCATTGCACAACTGAAAATGATAATCATTTGTTTTCGTTAGCTGCTGCCAAAAAGCGAAGCGAAACGAAGAAGAAAAAATATGAAGCAGACCAGACAGAAACCAAAACCGAAACCAAAACCAAATCTAAAGCCAAAACCAAATCCATATGCAAAGCTAAAACCCAAGCACAACATGCTGAGGCAACAGTGGCAACCAACAACAGCAACAACAAGCCTCAGTTGTGGCAGACAGCATCAGCTCATAAAAATGAATTACTCACCGAGTTCAAAGAGAGGTGAAGGCGAGGGGAAGCTGCTTCAGACTGCAAGCTTGGCTAATTTGTTTATGGCGTGGTATTTTTTTTTGGCTTCGACTAACTGTTCATGCAACTGAATACATAATTTATAGACATTTTTTCTGTTTCTCTCTCTTGCCGAGCAGCCAAAGAACATTTCCATGTTAACCTTCACTAAGGAAAGCGATTTGCACGAATTACGGTCATAAAAAGTTGCGTTAATGCCAAATAAACAATTTTGTTGTTGTTTTTTGTTTTGTAAAAATTACGATGATTTCTCAGTTTTGTTTTTTGCTCGTCTTGCTCTGGTCTAATTTCATTAATTCTTACTTACATTTAATGCAGCTATTTAGCATCGCTTTTGTTGCCGATTAATCAGCGTAGGCGTTGCGAAACTACATTCTATTTAACTTTTAACCAACTTTGTGTTCTGCAGTTGATTTCCTTCACTTATTTAATTAATGAAATGAATAATTAATGCAGTTTTTTTTATATAAATTTCCTACAACTTTTACTTTATAGTATTTGTTGTAGTTTGTACTTACTTATACTTATTGTGTTCTTTCAAAACTGGGAAGTTCAAATTATTTACTTTGCATTCAATGACAAAATCAGTGGCAAATGATTATCTCCGCTTCCCATACGGTAGACTAATAGCGTTCTAGTGGTATATTTTGTACTTTATAGTATATTTTGAATAAAGTAGTATATCAATATACCAAATATGGTTTTTGGCATATTTTGATATATTTCACAATATTATTTGTGTACATAATATTTTTCTACTGGTATATTTTATACATTATAGTATATTTTGAATAATACATCAATATACCAAATATAGCTTTTGATATATTTTGGTATTTTTCGCAATATTAATTGCGTATTTCTCGGTTTTATCACAATGTTTTGCTTTCATTGGAAATAAGTGCCGGGTATCTCACATTTGAGTTGGGGTACTAACAGCTTAAGAAAATTGAAATCTAATAGGGGTTTTCTTTTTCACTTTGATTCAATTCGTCAGGCATTATTTTAAAATTGTAATTTTGTTTGTATTTCATTTTATAACAAAATCATGTCTCAAATTTGTTTATTTATTTGCTATAACATTTGCTTACCTTTAAATTATATTATTAGCTTTTGTGATTTAAAAATCCCATACAAGCTTCCCTTGTTTTTTTTGTCACCTCGCTAATTCCAACACACACCTTCATGGTCAGTTTATTTCCTTTGTGTTGTCCTTGTCGCCACACAGCTTCGACATGCAATGACTCCCAATTGTCACATTGCTACCGCAAATATTAATGTTCTCTTTTTTTCTCTCGGTGATCCGCCTACGTTTGCTTTTCATTGCTGTGCTCCATGGTCGCATTAATGCGAATCTGTTGGCTCTTTTCTGTGTGTGTGTGTCCTTGCAGATTCTTTAAAATATTATTTGCTGATTTCTGTAATTTAATTAAATGTGTTCAGGTTTTTAGATCCTGAAGCAGCTTTTGCGATAATCTTGTTTTCATCAGACATGTTTTTTCTGCATTTTTTTTCAACATTTAAATTTAGAAATGTACGAGTGAGTATATGGATTTGTTTCGAAGAATAATCGGGGCTTATGTGGGCTCCAGTCATTTGTTGTTTTTGCTTGTTTCACTTGCTTTTCGCATTGTCCATTGTGTAAGTCTCGAGTCTTATGCAAATGCTGTTCAAGTTTCTGGTAGTCAATCAAAGTCGACGACGTCCTGCAGCTCCTCATCGCCTCCTCTTCCTCAATCCTGACTCGATGTACATCATAATCACGTTCGTCTCCTTCGCTGACAGCGTCGTCATCTTCATCATCATCGTCATCATCATTATCGCTGTCAGCATTGTGTTTTAAAACGGTTTTATTTATGCAACGACATGTTTCAAGTGAGCTCCTCAAGCTGTTTTCCTAACCGAATTTCGCATGCAAATTTGCACGTGGGCTTCTTCGTTCCTCGGCCATGGCAACCGAAGAGAGGACAGTGCAGGGCCATAGATTGGTAGAGGATTCTGAAAGAGAGAGAGAGAGAGAGAGGAGGAACACGTGTTCAGAACTGAAAACTGATTCGTTGCGGCGGCTGCTGTTTCAGTTGCCATTGCAAAGGGGCATCATCATTGCCGCCTGCATTTAATTATTAAAATTTAATTTAGTCAATTTACTTCTCGCCATATTCTTTCTCTCTTTACATTGCTTTCTTCTTGTATGCGCCTTTGTACACACACACAGTTCTTTTTATTGGCCACCTTTTGGACTTGGGCTCATGAATATTACGAATGCCCGCATAAAAACTACTTTGAATACGGCTTAAGCTACAACTTTGTCTTCTTTCTCTTTTCAATACCCTGGAATCTTAAAAGTTTTATGGGTGAGAGATCCTTTTGTTGTAAAAAAAAACATGGAAATTTATATTTTATGTTCATTTCAGAATTATCAAAAAGTTTTTTCCTAAGAAACAAGATTTAATAAAAATACCAAATATTAAATTGGTACATTTCAGTATTTTTTGTTTCTAAGAAATACCAAATGTTATATAATTTATATTTAAGTTTATTGCTTTAACTTTATGATAAATTCGCTAAATAAAAACACTGTATTTAATAAAAATACCAAATATTGGAGTGATATATTTCGGTATTTTTTTTCCTAATGATTTGTTGATATTTCAAGAAAATACCAAATTTTGTATCAAAATGTTTATTGCTTTTATATTATTTATTATTCTTAAGAAACTTTTGAGTATTTATTGATTTACATTGGAAATTCAATTCCAATGAAATTCAATTCCTCTAAAATGCGAATTAAAAACATTTCTTTATTTTGGTGTGCTACTAAACAAGATGTTCAATTAATCTCTGACACATAATTTTACCATCTTGTCCAATTTCCTAATAAATTTTATATTATCCTAGTCCCAAGGAAACAACACTTTATCAAGGGCATCGCCTCGTTGAGTAATATTGCCTTGGAATTTCAACTTTTCTCTACTTTTTTGTTGTCCATTTCGATGAGTTTTTCTTTGGCGTTGCCTTTGGCTGCTGTATCGTTTTGCTGTGTGTTGCCGCCTTTTTGGGGCAACCTGTTAGCTCCATAAAAAGCATCAAAGTTATGACCAGGAATTATCATCAACATGCTAAATAGTTTGTTGTTCTTATTATCATTTGTGCTCCTTGTTGTTGTTCGTTATGTTGTTGTTGCTGTTGTTGTTGTGTTGCTGCTGCTGCTTGTTGCTGTTTTGCGCTCTTTGGCATTAATTTTTTATCACTTGCGTCACTCGCATTTTTAATGACGCCCAACACACAAACTTTGTAAACTTAAGAGTAAAGTCAAAGAGCAAGAGAGCGATGTAGTGTTTCAATGTGTGTTTCTATGTGTGTGGGGGTGTAAAAGCTCTTAACACGTGCGCGTCGTCATATAATGAGTGAAGCGTGTCAGCGAGAGTGAGCAAGCAACAATGTGAACGAACAGAAGAGAGAGAGCGAGCGAGAGCGAACGAGGTAGAGAGCAGCGAGCGCATCAATTCAAGTTCAAGTAAAAACATTGAAAAGCAAGTTCAGCTTCAAGGCGGAGGCTGCTCACACACACAAACACTCACACACACACATGCACTTGCACAAGCTGGGAGACAAACACGTGCTGCTGCTGCTGCTGCTCTCTTTGCTCGCTATCTCGCTCTCTCTTTGAAGAGCTGCCCACTCCCTCTTTTTGCTGTTGTCTCTGATTATGTAAGCAATTCGTTTTTTTTTTTGTTTTGCGGTTGCTCGTTTTGTTGTTTTTATTTTGGTTTCTTGTTTTTTTGTTTTTATTTTTGTTTCTCGCGTTGTTTTTTTTTGTTTATTTTCTTCGCTATTTTGTCCTTTTGTTTTGTTATTGTTGCTGTTGCTTTTTGCGGCAAAATTTTCAATTGCATTGCTGGCGTCGCGGCGTTGTTGTTTTGTATCTTTGTGGTATTTATTTTTCATTTGCCTTGGAATTTTAAGCCCGCGGTCATCCCTTTTTGCTCTGCTTGTTGTTGTTGTTGTTGTTGTTGTCCTCGTGCCTCGTTGTTGTTGTTGTTACTACTGTTGTTGTTGTCTGTGGTCTGTTGCTGTCTATCTGTTGTGATGCGGGGCGCTGGCTGCCTTTGTTTGCCATCGCTTTTGGCTTGTCAATGGCACAACAACGGAACGGAAGGACGCCATTTCTTCTCCGGCATTTTGGATGGCTGCTCTCCACACACACACATATTTCCACTCTCAGTTTCAGTTGTTGTTGTGGTTGTTGTTCTTCTACTATTTGCTGTCGTTGTTACTGTTGCTGTTGCTTTTGCTGTGGGCAACCTCATAAACTGTATGTGGCAACATGTATCTGTATTCCATATTTCTGTTACATTTCGTATTTGTATTCGTCTTCTTTTTGTATTTGTATTTTATGCATATTTCACATTATTTTCTGCTCTTATTGTGTGTGGCGTTCAAATTCATTTGACCCTCAAGGTCCTTTGGCACACGCCCTTCCTGCTGGCCGCCTCTTGGGCCCATCCAGCGGCCTTCAGCAGCGACATCGAACTTGCCTTGCCAACTCGAAAATGTGCGGAATAATCTTAATTTTGATTAGCCTCTGGCTTTGCCTTAGACACACATGACAATCAAACAGTGTTTCGAAAAAAGGCACAGATATTGGAACGACTGAAATATACTTTAAATAGCTACGAAAATAATTTGACAATTTATTAATATTTCATATTCCTTAATTTTATAGTGAAATATCTTATTCACCAAAACTTTAGCTTTTCTTTAGCAATTGCAACGACAAAACAGTTCTTAAAAAAAAAGGCTCAGTTATTAAAACGAATTAAATACCATATACTTTAAATAGTTTGGACAATAATTCGACAATTCATTAAATTGTTTTAGTAATTCCAACGACAAAAATATATCCTTCATAGTTAGGGAAACAATTATTTTGTAGCAATAGAAAATAGGTTAATTCTTTTATTTCTTGTTTAGCAATTCCAACGACAAAAATATTCCTTAAAATGTTAGATAAATACCTAATTCAACTGTTCTTTAGGTTCTTTAATAGTTGTAACGACAAAAATGCGCTTTAGATAGTTTGCTAAAGTTGCGGGAGTTGTAAGGATCATTATTGAACCACTATTTTTAATTAAATACTAAAATACCAAATGTTAAATTTGTATATTTAAATATAATACAATAGAATAAGAATACAATACAATACAATATATAAATCTTCAGTTTTAATAAGAAACATTTGTTACATGACAAACTTCTAGTTTTCTTTAAGATTCCCAATTATGAATAAATGAAATTTAATGTTTATTCACTTCTTCTTCACTACTGCACTTATATATTGTATTTCAATTTTAAATTTGTCATGTAGAAATCCTTAATTTATATAAGCAATTATAATATTAATTATTCTTTCAGTATTTTCATTTTAAATCTTATTATTTATTGATTGGATTAATTCAAATGCTGAAGATCTTTTGTATATAAATTTATATTTCTTAATTCACACAATAATAGCACAATTTAAACAAAATTTGGTCTCCTATCAATGGCAAAATTGCTGAAATTTAACAAAAGCAAGTCTCGTTATATAAATTAGCATAATAATGGCACGTAAACTCTGATTTGTCAACTGGCTCAATTATCGATAATGGGCAGCATTACCTTTTTAGACGTTCTTTGCTTTAATAATCCATTTCCTTTAACCCAAAAAAAAGGCATAGTTCAAGCTGTGAGAATTTGCTTACGTAAAGTGTTATAAGACGGCACATAATATGCCTGATTTAATCCTTGTATTATCCCTAAATGTATGCTTATTTTTATAACCCCAAAAGTTGTGCATACCTTTTGTGTTTATCTCTCGTGTTTTTTTGTTCCTTGCTGCGTGGCGGGTGTCCTTTAGGGGTGCTGAGGGACTACAATCATTGTCAGGGACAGAAAAACAACAACAACAACAAAAACAACGGCAACGACAACTTCAGGGCAGTATTATTTTTAGCTGCAACGCAAGAGCGACCTTCGACCATGAGCACATCCTTTGGCAGTCACTGTCAGGACGAGCTGCCGCTGCTGATGCTCATAATACACAGCGCGCGTCTGATTGCAAATGAAAAACGTTTACCACACCCCGAGAAAGAAAAGGAACTGAAATGAAGTGTTGACAATGCGGCGCTTTGGCATTGAAGGGCAACTCACTCAGGGACACAGGAAGTCGCTCTCGATGGCATTGGCAGTGACAACGCCAAAAAAAAAAAGGATGCAGAGGAATTTCTATGGACAACAGCAGAGCTCAAGTTATGACTTTGAGGCGCGCTCGCAACACACAACACGGCAATGAAGTAAATACAGAGACAGAGACAGAAGGAGAAAGAGAGCAAGAATGAGAGTGAGAAATAGTGAGAAATAAATAAAAAGCATAGCATACTTCTGGGCGTTGCTAATGAAGGCTACTTTGGCTAATTTGCTGCTGCCTTCCTCTACTTCTTCTTCTTCTACAGCGTACTCTCATCGTTTTTGCGCTGCTAATTGCAATAATTAATCAATGTTGCTGCGTGTCCTTTTTAATTGAAATTCACAACTGACCGTAACTTTCGCAGACGAGGACATAATCGCTACCAACTACGATGCTATATGCAACAGGCAACAGCAAAAGAGAGAGCGAGAGAGCGAATGAGATAGCGATGCTCGCCTACGAACGCATTTGGCCATGGCAATGGCGTTGCTGCTGCTGCTGCTGCTGTTGCTGCATTGACGCACATAATCTACTCAAGCCAGCCACAGGTTCCTCCTCCCTTCCTCTCCTCTCCTCATTTTCTGCTCATCCCCTAAAATGTTGTGGAGAAGGTCTTTGCATGATTTCAATCAGACTGTATGCATAAACAGCGAAAGGACAACACAGTACAGTTTAAGCGCAAGTGTGTATGAGTGTGCTTACGTATGCGTCTGTCTGCGTGTGTGTGTGTGTGTGTGTTCGTGCGTTGAGCCGGGCCAACAAACAGGCCTAGCATAAACAAAACGCACAACAACAACACACGGTGCGAGCGTAAGCAAGACAGCGCTACTTAGTTTGCAAAGAGCCGAAAAGAGAACAGCAAGCAAAAAAAGCTCGCTCAGGCGTGTTGCGTCTCTAAGAGAGCAAGCTTTTACTCAAAGTGTTTTCTCTTTCATTTTGGTTGCACTTCATTCTACTGGCCAAACATATTTTGTAACTAAATTATTTCAACAAATTTCATTACACTTTTTAATAGCGTAAAGTCAGTCTCATAAAAATTCATGAAAGAAGAAAAGTCAAAGAAACATTTTTCGGTGGAAGTAATATTTATTTTAATTACTCAACAGATTCATGAATTAAGAAATGTCAAAGAAACACTTTTTGGTGAAAATCATACTTCGCCTTACACAATTTTCACTGAACAGAAATCTTTCTCAAATTTGATAAAAATTTAACTAAATACTGTGATTGTTTAAATTCTATATTGCAGAGTTGCTAAAGAATATTTGTGGATTAGTTAGTGGGAACAATTATTTTTTTAAAGCCATTTTTGCTAAACATATGTGACTCAAATTTGATCACAGTTCAACTCAAATTATATAGGTAACTGATTTGTATTTTATTCTGCACCTTATTTTAAAGTTGCAATTGTATTTCTGTAAAAAGAATCTGGAATATGTATTTAGATAAATATACTTGTAATTTAATTTGGCTATTATTGCGTGAGTTCACCATAAGTAAATAAGTAATAATATATAACTACATTAAGTACATTATTTAAGTAAATTTTTAAATAAATTGTATTATGAATTTTACAAATATTCGGTTCATATTTTCATATCTTACTTCATTTATTTAGCTATTATTGCTTGCATTCTTTTCCAAAATCAGCTATACTATTTTTGTATTTTTTCATTGTTGAATTTTTAAGAATTTTGCAAATGTTCGATTCATCACAAAATAACTTAATGATCTAAAACGAAATAAATCGGGAATTTTAAACAGTTCAGTTCCCTCAAAATTTTATTAGGTGAAGAATTCAAACAAGCAAAGTAAAATAGTCTAAAAGATAATTACAACTAATTACATATTTTTCCTTCAGATCACAATGCGAACTTATATTATTTTAAGCTGCTCAGTTTCTTCAAAGTTATTATATATTTTATACACATTTTAAAAATTCAAATTTATTTAAATTTTTAATTCTGGCCAAAGCATACGCTATTTACCGCGCTTCTAAGTGCTTAGCTAGTCAAGTTAATTATGTAGATTTTAAAGTATCTATCTACGTTGAAGCTCAAGCTGTTGTGCCAAAGAAAAGTTAATTAGAGGCCAGTTTGCTTAACTGCCTTTACTCTGCTTGCTACATTTTAATGCATTAGCTAATGACTTTATTGTTGAAACTCATTAAACACAAGCATAGTTTATGGCTGATTTGAAATATTCATTCCCACTCGTACTCGTAAAAAGCTAAAAAAAAGAGCGCGCGAATGTTTCTCTTTTGTAACCGAAAAAAGCTCTCTTCTGCTTATCAGTTGATGTCGTCGCTCCCGCAGTTGGCGTCGCTGTCGCAGTCGCAGTCACTGTTGGTTGGCTGGCTGCGGCTGCTGCTGCTGCTGCCTCGGCTGATATTGCTTTTGGCTGTGGCTGCCACTGTGTTGCTGTCGAGTGGCCGCCACTGTGGCGTTTTTGCCGCGGCAGAGTGTCATGAAAAACATTTGGACGGCTTCCGTTTGGCATCAGTTTGTTGGCAAATCTCAGACGCGTCGGCCGCAAAACGTCCCAAAAAAACGAGAACATTCAAAAACAGAGAAACATTTTTTCGAATTAGTGTGTGGAAAACGTGCAAACAGCAGCAACAATAAAACTCATAAAACACATTTGGAGAACAACCAACAAAACACAAACAAAACCAAAAAAAAGACAACAACAGCAAATGATGGAAAATGTTTATTAATTAATGCAAAAACATTTGTGTGTGATGTGATACAAAAGACAATTTGACGCGTTTGTTCTTTTCGTTTCGATTAAGTTTTTCTCCCGTTTCGTTTCGTTTCGAAAAATTCTCGTTTGCCCTGATTTTCCAATTTTGATTATTCGTTTCGATTCACAAATTTGATTTTCGGTAATTCGGTAACAAACAATTCCGCATTACGTTTTACGTTTTACGAGCTGTTAAACGCATTCGCGTGTATCGCCTTTTAGCTGTTTTTGGTATAGTAATGAAATTATGCTTTGCTCTAAAAAAATGTTTATGAATTTTCACCAATAAAAAAGCGCAAATCAACGCCCACGCCATTGCGTCGAAAATAAATATTCAGCATTGGCCGTGAATGAAACCCAAAAATTTGTATTTCTTTGAGTACTCGAAACATATTTGTCACAATCTCTTCTCACGCTCACTTTTCACTCACTCTCACACTCTCTTCTCCGGCGGCGAGTAAAAAAAGAATAGAAAAGTATGCCAAGTATGTGGGGAAAGTGCATTGACTGGACGCGGGAGAAAATTGCTCACAATATTTCCATTTTCAAGGCACAAAGTCAAGGCGTCGTTGTGTGTCTGTGTGTGTGTGCGACAAATTTATTGAAACGACACATAAATTTCGTGTATTTTACATGCTTGCGTATATTTAATGCAATTAATTGAGTCTGAGGTTGTCGCGTCAAGCGTTGCCTTTTAATTGTTTCGCTTAATGACATTATGAATGTAATTTGCTCATAATGAAATTTGCATAAATAAATGCAAATTTCGAAAACTTTTCAAAGCAATTACTTGAAAGGAAAGTCTTGTGTGTTTATTCAAAGCTAAATATACATATGGAAATAATCTGGCAAAAGTCTTGTAATTATGCAAACAAAATTTGACTGGTGAAAGCAGTTTCCATATATGAGGAATTCTTTGAGAAATTGCTATTCAATTACAAGTTTCTCAGTTTTTGCTTGAGCCTGGCGCACAAAATAAATAGCTAAATTTCCATTTGATGAGCCGCAAAACAAATAAAGCAAAAAACTTTGCGTAAATTGACATGAGGCAGGCCTAAACTTTTACAATTAATGATAGAGGCAGATGCTAAGGCACAGACACACATAGAATGGCAGACAAACAGTCCCTACAATTGGAACTACAAATAACTGTTGTGTAGCAGCAGCAGCATCTGAGATGGTATTTTCAGTGCGATTATCCTTGTGTCATTCGTTGGTCAATTTGCTACACTCCCTAATGCCACCTAACGAGCGGCCATTACCAGACTTCTCCTCGTTCTCTTCATCACTCTCTCGGTCTGCTTCCTTCCATCCCATCCCCAACTTGCTGCTTAAGCTATCAACATTGTTTTGCTGTCCGCATTGAAGTATAAGAATATTATTATTTACCACCACAAGACGCTTGATATAATGTTAACGCGCTTTGCCTTTCGAGTTGCTGTTGTTGTTCTTGTTGTTGTTGTGCTTTTAAAATACGCACCTGAGAGCGCCAAATACGCATCGTAACTTCAGCAATGCGATCTCATCTTCACTCTTGTTGCTACATAAATAATAAGTTGGTAGATTTTGCCCGCCAATACGCTTCGTTGGTTCTTTGCGCAGAGACAGCTGGCAGAGGCCATTCTGAAGCGTCCTTGTGTGGCACATGCCAACAGCTAAGCAGGCTTATTTCTCAGCTTTTTGGTCTGTGTGCAACATGCCATTTGCCTCTCCTCCATCTCCATCGCCTCTCCATCTCGCCCCCTCTTTGCGCCCTGGAGGCTTACGTGACTTTTGTGGCATGCGTCGTTTATATTGGATACTTCAGTTTTGTCTGAGCTGCTGCCATTGCTATTGCTCTTCATAATTCTGTTTCTGCTTTTACTTCTCGTTCTCGAGCCTTTTGTATGCTCGCCGAGTGAAATTAATGAAGCAGTTCATCTGACACTGAATTGATTGGCTTATTACGAACGCAACTTGATAGCTCCCTGTTCTGGCTGTCTGTCTGTCTGACTGTCCTGGCAAATGGAATTCTTTTACTCTATCTCCGAGTGGATTGCGTTGTCATGCAGCATAATGACAAGCTTGGCTTGTGCGCTTAGCCAGCATACCCTGTAAATTGGAAGCAAATAACTTTTCTATACTTCCGATTGAACTGATTTGCCAACTTGACACATTGAACCTATATTTAATAAGAATGTGGCGTATACGCAATACTAACGTATACGTAATTTTCAAAGCTTCATATAAAATAGTTTAGTAATCTATTGTTCGAGTGCCTAAGAATTGACTTTAAATACAATGTTCAACTTTGTATAACGTATACTTAATAATTAGGCTACGTATACGTAATATTCAAACTTATTTAATAGTCAAAACAGTTTAGTAGGATATTGAGTAATTGCTCATGTATTGAAGGCGGGTTCATTTTCATTTTAGTATCTTTTAACGTATAAGTAATATTGACGTAACGTAATATTACAAATTGTCTATTGCTTAACACTAATTAAGTAATCAAATTTTTGGCTGTCAAAGTACAGTGTTTAAGTGTAAGCCAGGCTCATTTTCAGTCTAAACGTATACGTAATATTTGCGCAACGTTTACCTAATATTGACGTAACGTATACGTAATAGTCGATACCTTTATACGTATTGCTTAGTAATAAATGAACTGTCTATGACTGGTTTTCAAATTTAAACAAGGCTCATTTTCAGCTTTCTTGTTGATAACGTATACTTAATATTGACATATCGTATACGTAAAATTCGTAACTATTTCATTGCTAAATACTGTTTTGTATTCTATGCTTACAACTTCCTTCACTAAAGGATATTTCACTAGTTTACCCTCGCTTTGTTTTGCTTCACTATCCCTCATCAATTCTAGTGACAAGTTATAGCCAAAGCGCAACGCAATTTCTGATTGGATGCCGCCTCATTTGTCGCAGCCATATGCGACTTTGCTGCCACCGCTTTTGCCCATCTTCCACTCTGTTCTAGTGGAGCAAAACACTCGTGGCTCTTTTCAATTTGGCTGTGCAGGAAAACATCAAAATTACATTATGCTTCCCCTACGATTTTGTGGCTTGGGCTTAATTATTCGACTTTGCTGGCACGCCCTTAACTTTTTTTTTCTTTTTGTTCATTTGTGAGCTGCAAAATTTTCCTTTTTTGGATTTTTGTTGTTAACGGTTTTTTATGGTTCACATCGTAAAATCAAATCGAATATTTTGGGCACGTTTCAATGCTATTGATAGGAGAGTTCGAAGGAGGCAGGCAAGCAGGCAGCATGCTGCCAATATGTCAGTGGCATCAATATCAACTTCCATCCATTCATCCCCGGCAATCCTTGGGATTGGTCACGCAGCTCTAAGCCTGCCTCAATGTGGTGCCAAGTCATTAATTTTATGAAAAATCAACATTTACATAATGATGAGCATTGCGGCAGCTCTTCTCGGTTTGATTAGCAATTCCAATATGAGGCGTGGCACACACAGGCCACAACCGATAGAAAGAGAGAGAGAGAGAGAGCAAAAGTCGAGCAAGGGTGTGAGAGTGAGAATAGGAAGCTACTTAGTTAAGTAGAAGAAAAAAAGTTTCATGTTTTTGCCTTTTGCTTCTTTTGCTGGTGAAAATTTGCATTCATTGGATTGCCAATACATTTGGATCGAAATTTATTGGCAGTCTCTGTGGGGCAAGTTAATTAAAAGGACACACTCCAAATTTTGCAGGCGAGAGAAAAAAAACACAAAACCCAAGAGTTTCTATTAAAAAAGACAACAACAAAAAGTTACTACAAAAAGAAAAAAAAATACAACTTTGAACATTGTTTCCTGATTGAAGTGAAGACAACAATACAACAGCAGCACAGCAGCAGCAACAACAATACTACGATTTTAATGAATTTTTAATCAACAAAAGCAAATTTAAATTAAAAACTAATTAATCGATAATATGCAGACATATTTGATATACACGAAATAAGTAAATAAATAAACATATTCAGAGCAAAAAAAAATAAAAAACGAAAAAAAGCCAACAAAAGACGTGCGTTCAAAGAGGCTTTCAGTACATTGATGTGAGTTGATTTTAACAGTTAATTAAACCGCAAATATTTATGCTAAACTATACAACCGAAAAACAAAACCAAAAAAAAGAGAGAAACCAAAGAATAAACCAAATATTTATATACAACAATATAAATTATATACATATTATAAAAACGCTTCGAATTCAATGTTGCAATAAATATTACGCAAAAATATTTTTAATATATATTTAAAGCAAATATATTGTAATTGTTATTGAGTGTACGAGAATATAAAAATCAACAATTATCAAAAATATATTATATAATATTTGAAGTAAATCAACAATATATCAAAAATAAATATTTATTGCCAAATCAAATGCGCAGCAAACACAATTGAATTTTTGAATTGAATTGGATTTCAATGCAATATTTGGAGTAAAGTCAAATAACGTGCAAATATTTGTTTGATTTCCCCAAAAAGCCAAAACAAAACACAAAACAGTGCAAACAGAGTAGAAAGAGAAAGAGAGAGAGAGAGGGAGACAGCAACAATAGGAGCAACAGAGTCAGCAACACATTATACAAATTAATGCAAACAAAGTTACAAACGCAGCAATTGAAAGCTTCCATTTTAAATGCAAAACTAATGAAATCTACATACATATACAACTACAATTAAAAATATATATACCAGACAAATATATATACATATATATCTATATACAATAACAAAACATATAAAAGAAAGAGAGTTACTATTTTGAATTGAACTTTTGATTGTTCGGCCAAGATTCGGCAACTCAATGCTGCAATACGAAACAGCCTGCAATCATAGCCAACCGCAGTCTCAGTCACAGACGCAGACGCAACCGCAGCTACAGCTACAGCTACAACAGCAACCGCAACCACGCAAGCAAACCTACAAAGAGTATCTTCAGCAACATCAGCAACAAAAGCAGAAACAACAACAACAGCAACAGCTGCTACAACAGCAACAACAACAACAATCAAAGCAACCAGTGCGCATCTTTCGTGTACATTATATCCGTCTCAATTCCAAAGACGGCAGCTCCTCCTCCAGTCGAACGGCGGCGGCGGCCGCCTTGGCAAACGCATCCTCCGCACATGGCCCCAAAATGAAGACGATTGCGCCAAATATACGCCGACGGCGTCGCTGTGACAAACATCATCTGGAGCTCTATTGCAATGAGAGCAGCCATCACAATCACAGCGCCGTCGTCGCCGCTGGCAGCGGTTCAACCACACTCAAGCCTGGTGGCTTGCGTCTCCGCGAGTCGATCACAGCGCCCAGCACTGCGGCCAGCTCGCCGGTGGATGAGCAACTGTGCATTCCGGCACCGCCCATCACACCGCCTCCGGCCTTCTTAACGGAGGGCTATAAACGCGCCAGCACCTCGGTCTCGACCTCGGCATTGCCCAGCGCCACCACCCAGGAGCAGTCGCCATCTCAGTCGCAGCACTCGTTGGCTCGCAGCCAGAAGACATTGACATTGTCGGCGACACCTTTGCCATTGCCGCTGCCGAAGCTTAAGCCAAAGACAACGGCTACCATTGCCGTGACTATCAATAGCAGCAAGCCACGTGGCACAGTCAAGCGAAGTTTAGGTAAGCAAAGGTCTTAATGGCCTGTGAACAAAAAAAAAATAGATAAAATGGGGCGAGAATTGTGGGCAGCTGTCGAGCAACTGACTGAATTGTCCTAACTACTTGCGAGTACTGACTATAGGATTTCTTTTTGTCTACTTTATTTGCTGACTAAACAGCAGCTTACATTTGTAAGCTACTTTATTTGATGACCTTAAAGCTTTAATTTGTAAGCCTTTTATTTTATAAATATATATTTCCAATGAAATGAAGCCTAATTAAGTATTACTCTTAGGCGAAACACGAAATTTAGGTGAAAGACTATTTTCATCATAGAGAATTAATTACAAACTAAAATCATTATTCTAACATTTAAAATAATAGTATATACATATCTTTATACTACTCTCATTGGAAGGTCGACTGGATGAATCCATTTAAGTCTTCTTTTTCTTAAAAGTCTGCAAAATGAGTTTGTGTGTTGTCCAAGACGTTGCATATATTTGATGGATTATTTGTGTACCATATTGTATTAGAGTTTATTTGTCTTCTTTTTGACTGTGCAAAGCTAATTTTGTGAATATTTGAATTGGTTGTATTACCATAAATTTACGTAGCACATTTCCAAGCTTTGTGAGCTTATGTTACTTCAATGTAACTGCCCCAAAAAGTATGCTACATTTCTTAGGCATAGTGTACACACATTTTTATTTTAGTTTTCAGTTTTTATTGAAGTAAATACAGTTTATTTGTCAATAATAATAATAATCAATGATTGAAAGTGAAAATTAATAATATTTCCAGACCGAAACATAATTGATTTTGACAACAAATAAATTGTTTTGCTGGAATGAAGAACTGTCAACTAATTTACTATTCCTATCAATTATCATATTTTTATGAATTATAATTACAAATTGCGTGACTAGCAAAATCAGTAATCAAATTAATAGTTTTTTGCCATAATAATATGTATAATTGCTGACAGATAGAAACTTGCTCTAATTGATGAAATTGTTGTGTTACCTTCTTTTAATACTAACTGTTTGTTAGACCACAATTATTTGCGGGATTATTTATCATAATCAATTTCAGTTTAATGCTGATTTTGATTTGATACAAATGCTTGTCTCAAATTCGATTACATTCCCTCTTACCTTCTTATATTATGAATGTAGTATTTGTAATTGCGGGCTACATTATTTATGATAATTAATTTTAGTTCAACCGTTTCATAAGTTGATTATTGATTTAATTCAAACTTGATTACTTACCGTCTTATATTCCAAAATAATTGGTTGATAGCTTGCAATTGTCTGATACATTATTTATCGAAATCAATTTTAGTTTGAGCATTTCACATGTTGATTTTTGAAATGAATTTTGTTTGTAAAAGAATTCAATTTCAAAATATAATCAGACACTGATTCAAACTCGTTTTCGTTAAAGAAGCATTGACGCTGAAAATGTTGGTCTATTGATTGTCGATATTTCCGTGACTGATGTTTTTTTTTTTTTCTTTTCTTGCTTTTGCGCCATCTTGAAAATTTGTTGCAAAATTCAATCGAAATTGGTCCCCACAGCAGCTTCGGGTCGAGCAACATAAAATGCGTAAATGTTTTATGACCGTGCAGTGAGCGAACATAAAGTAGAAGTGGAGGAGGAGGCGGAGAAGGAGGGAGATCGTCAAATTGTTGGCAAGGCTCGAGGCAGATTGGTGGTCAGGGGATTAGACATAAGCCGAGCGAGCGAGCGTGTGTGCAGTGTGTGCAGCAACTTAATTGAAAATGTTGTTGGCCAGTTATTGTTCTTGTTCCGCTCGCTGTTGTTGTTCTTAATGCAACACGAATGTTGTGATACTCGTAAAGTAAGTTGTGTGTGTAAAGTTTCCATGCTTAACACATATTTGCCAGCGAATCGATGTTTGACATTCGCTGGGATTATAAGTCTCTATATATGTGTACATAGATGTTTACCCCCTCTCTCTTTCTCTCGAATATATATTCCCACTCTAACTCTTCAGCTAGTTTGCACACAGTGCTTAGTTTGCTTGACATTTCACTTCAATATGCAGATATTTCAACATTGTGCGATGCCGCAGGATAAGCTTCTCATCGCCATCACCATCAGTCACATTCGCAATTCTCAATTCTCATTCTCATTCAACTGCCGCTGGCAGTTGCTAAATGTCAATAAAAAATAAGTTTAAAGCTGCAACTGCAATTGCAATTTCAATTGCAAATTGTCGCCTCGATGGTTGATTGCATTTCGAATGCGTGCACGCGCGGAAAATGCTTATTGAGGTGTCGAAATTCTGTCGCCTCGCCATCCAATTTGTCGCATTCGCATAGCGAAAAGTTGGCTCACAAAAAAACTTTGCAGACAACAAGTTTTTTCTTGCTGTTTTTATTGGGTTTATTGTGCAATGCATTTGCTATTTATTTGCTCGATTTACATAATACGCTTGGCGGCTGTCTCGTTGCCAAGAGTCGAATGCCTGGCAATCTAATAATGCACACAGTTCATCTCATAACTCGAACATCAAAGCGCAGAGCCAACTAAAGAAAGGGTGAGAGGGCAGCAATGTTATGAAATATTCAGTGAAAACAAACAATTTGAAGCCATAAATCCGACTATACAAAAGCGAGTCAAGACTTGAGTTTGTCTTGCAGTTTTGTTGTTGTTGTTGGTCAGTCAGTCAGTCCGTCAGTCTGTCAGCAAGTTGAAGAGCAAACTGGTCCATTAGCCATTCATTTCATTATTAAAATATTTTGCTTGCATTCACCTGCCAACGATATATTTTTGGCAGCAATTTCTAGAACTCGCCACAGGCCAAAACCCAAGCAAAACTAAATTCTAAAGCTTAATGGGTGGAGATGGAAACTCTTGAGAGACAGTGAAAGGGAGAAAAGGTTGTGGAAGCACATGATTTGCGGGCAAACTGCAACTATGCAATACAATCGAGATGATGATGATTACTATGCCAAACTATTTTGCATTGCAGAGAGAGAGAGAGAGCACACACAAAATACGATTATATAATGCAATTTATTTAGCTAGTCCAGATTGTTGGGCTCTTCGATGAAAAGTTTTTCTATTGAAATTTGTTAAATTTGTCGAACAGTTTACTGCAATTATGCAAAACCTTTTGCTTAAGGGTGCAGATAGTAAGCATCCTTGTCGAAGTCTTTTGTGCACAAAACTTTTACCTCAGCCTCATTGAATTTGTGATGTTGATTTGGTAAATTATTCCTGAAGCTTCTTATAATACACAACTGTGAATTTAATGAAAACATTTTGTATATTTTGGACCATATCGTATATTTTGAGAGTAGTAGTATATCGATATACCAAATATGCATATAGAATACCTTTCTCGCTATATCGATATATTTATATCTATGGTATATTTTCAGGGAAGTGGTATATTTTACATAAAATATAGTAGATTTTATACTTTATGGTATTTTTAAATAAAACGGTATCGATATACCAAATATGTATTTAAATATATTTCAGTATATTTTCGGCACATTAAAAACCTATATCTTAACGATAATACCGCAGTATTTTGCTCTTTTGTTCAAAATTAATAGTGGAACTGTATCTTTCTCATTATAATTTATGTTCTACTCTTAATATTTGTCGTGAAACTTTTGCACTTTCCTTTCAGTGTGTTGATCTTTAACGTTTATCTTGTTCCTTGGAGACAAATTCTCTGTCTTACCAATTTTACCACCTCGTTCTTCTTCTTGTTTGCTCTTAAGCGTTAACTTAACTTATTCATACAAGACTCCCAGTCTCTGAAAGTTTTGGTTGCCCCCCTCAAAACTGCGATTAGTTGCATGCCACAACCTTAAGAATTTGTGTGCGCTTGTCGCATGCATCGATGCAAAATTCCACTCAAGCATCTCGCACACACACAAAACACAAAAGATAAGCAAAATTTTAATATCGCTGATAGTTTTTGGCCATTCGATGATGGCGACCCCAGAACTTGCAACACTTTGAAAGGGCGGCCCACATTAATTGGGAGTTAATTGAAAAGTTTGCTTTGACGTTGGCGTTGAGTTTTTGGCCTAACTTTTAAGTGCACTTGGCGCATGGGGAAAGCGAAAGATGGGGAAAGAGTCTTTCGCAATGGGCCAAGAAAGTTAACTGAAATTGCATTAAACGTTGCAACAAGCCAAGCAATGTGCACAGAATTTGTAAAGCAAGACGTGGCAAATGGCGAGGTCCATGGAGAAAGTGAAAGAGAGAAAGTTGTGGAGAATCCTGCAAAGTATCGCGAAAGAAATGCAAAGCACATCTCGAGGCAATTGGTAATGTGGCATTGAAGTTGCCGCAAAACTTTGCGTCTCTCCGGGCCATGCCGCATGCTGCATTACATAACGGTAACTGTAATGACGGCTGTGCCACAAATCCCTCCCACACACTCATACTTACACACACACACACACACTTCCCATCCAGCCATCCACTTACTTAGCCGTCGAGCGCAGCGTTTAATAATTAAATGCAAATGCCAGTTTTTATAACCACATCGACGGGCTGAAAAGTCAGCTGAGCTTGGAGCTGAGGCTGAAGCTTGAACCTTGGCGTTATAATCCGCAAACATTAACGCACTCAGTTAAGAGTGAGAGAAAGAGATGATGAAGGCAGCAAGGTGACGACTACAACTGGGCTTTTAATTGAATGCGTGACTTGTCGAAACTTTTTATGATTTGGCAAAAAAAATAAAACAGAAAGCAGAAAAGAAAACAAGTTGGGTGGGGACCTTAAATTTTGTTGACGCTGTCGCGCAGCTTTCAGAAGTTAATTATGCTACGAGAGCAGCTGCTGATATTAATTACATTAAATTGCATTGATTAACTTTTAATTACTTGCAGATAAGCCGCTTAAGCGCTTAAGCTATAAATCTTTTTCCTTGACTAATTCCAACACTTTATTTTCTTTCTATTTGCAGGTGAGTTTACTGTGCATAAAAATCACAAACGACAGATAAGTAAAAAGAAAAAATAAATCTTTTTTTGTTTGCGTATGCATTAATCAAAATGTGTCCAAACTTGGGGATAAACTATCGATAAAAAGAAATGCTCTGCTTTGATACTGCTGTAATCAATTATCCATCCCAATGCAAACTTATACTCGATAGTTGCTTGTATTCAAGTTTCTCGTTTCTCGCTTTGGCATTTCATAAAGTGTCATGACAGAATGAAAACTATTTGCAATTTCTACAGCAGCAGCAGCTGAGATTGTTTCTCCGGATGCTGCGATTTCTAATGCATTTCGCTCAAGTCAGAAATGCGCTTATTTATGTTTCCAGTTTATAACCTGCGATACATTTTGTTTGTTGTTGTCTGCCTTGTGAATCCTTTTTCCCCATACAAGATTTCTGCAATTCGACTCGAGCTGCATTTGCTAAGGATATTTCATTTTGACAGCTGTTGCTGTGGTGCTCGCTTTGCTTGTTCCTATACCCTGTGAAAAATACGGGAGCTGGGGTATGATGAGGGAGGGAAATATGTTGCGTGATTTTAATATATTTTGTATATATAAAGTAAATATATTGATTAAGCAACTGAGCAGGGTTTCACAAACTAAAATGATTTATTTTAATATGTATCCTTTTATTGTATTCAAAAATTTAGTTTATGCTATGTATGAGATGTGTATTCGTGTTGTTAAGGTATGAAATTTCAATATAACGGATCACTCTCCTAATCCTAATAAATTCTTATAAACAAAAGAAAGAACGTAAAACAAAGTTAAGTTTCCTCTTCTTTTGTTTAGCTACCTAAAGAATTTCAATGAGATTCAAACAAACCTAAATTAACTACTGTTTAGCTACGTAAAAAATTTAATAAAGTCAACATATCATATTTCAAGAATTCGTAGAGAATTTCAATAAAATTCAAACAACCCTAAAACTAACTACAGCATGTCTCACAGTCGAGCTTATCCTCCTTGAACTCTTTTGTGTTATTGTTGCAACAATAAGCAGAGCTCATGGCATGCCAACATTTTGTAAAACAATTTAAATTGAATTATTCAGGCGCACACACAACTAGAACGAGAAGGAGACACAGAGGTAGACAGAGATAGAGAGAGAATGAGAGATAGGTATGAAAGGGAGGAATACAGAAGTGAGATAGCAATCAAAACTTGTATCTTGTTGTTGGTTTATTTCATAGCCTACTTTTTTGGGCGGCATTTAAATTGCCATTTTTGATAGTTTTACATAACAATTGCTGGCCACGTGTGTGTCTCTCTGTCTCTTTCACTCTCTGTGTGTGTGTGTGTGTGTGTGGGTTGGCGCTTGGCCAAAAGTCCAAAGCAAGTATGAAAAAATTTGAACAAAAATTTGCATTGCACAAAATGTGTAATTAAACATCAGGCGAAGAGGGAGAGAGGAATAAGCCTTGAGCCTGACGGCAAAAACTTTACGCACTTTTCAATGCATTTTTTATGCGGCACGTGGACGCAGTCATGTGTAAGTGTGTGCGTATGTAAGTGTGTGTGTGTGGGTGGGTTTATCAGCTTGCTGCGTCCTTGCACACAGCGTAGGGCAAAACCAAAACGGCAGCCATGAAAATCAACATCCGGCAGCAGCAGCAACTGCAACTGCAGCAAGTGGCAAGTGCAAGGTCAACTTTGTTGAAGGACATGCCAGCAGCAGCAACAGCAACAGCAGCAGGACAGCAAAAGCAGCAGCAACACAGCAGCAGCAATAGCAACAGCAACAGCAGCATTGAGCCCATCAGTCCACGCCCACGGCTTCAGCTTTAGTCCGGCAGTCAACACTGTCTCATTGGTTTGTTCAGCTCTATTTGTATTTACACAGCTCGCTGTATGAGTGTGGAACTCTGTATATGCGACTCTGTGTGTGTGTGTGTGCCGCCATTTTGTGCGCATTGTTTGCTGTGACGTTTCATTTCATTGCGTTTAGCATTTTGCGGTTTTACAACAGCAAATTGAAGTATCGACTTACCGCTTACAGCAACTGTCGAAAACCGCATGTCGAATGTAAAGAGAGAGAGAGAAGAATTCTCATTTAGTTACACTGCTGCACATTTGTCATCCTGAACTGAACCATACGAACGAAGTAAGCAAATATGTTAACTAATTACTTTTATGTCGTTGGGTGTGCGTTGCTAATTCAGTTTGCAGCCTAACATATTTTGATTGCATTTCGTTTGTCTAATTGCAAGTTTATTTATTGCAAGTAGTAAATCAATAAACAGATTTTAAATCTGATTGTGCTAGCGTTGCAATAATTAAGATGAGTGTTGAGATTATTGAGCTTAGAAAGTAAACTAATATGAAAGTGAGAATATCATTAAAGCGATTAGAAAAGATTATAGAATTAATTGTTTGATAATATTTCAATTCGAATTGTGACACTTAATTGAATGCAATTATTTATAATTATTGCAATTTAAACTATGATATTATGACACTATTTTCTTGTTATTTGCACGTATTCTGCACTTCACAAACAAAAGTAAGAAAGTCACTTATATTTTCATTAAAAGCAAATAAGTGCGGTGTTAATTTAAAAGTATACTAAATTAGTATACCAAAAAATCTATCTATTGGTATATCGATATAGTTTTTAATGTATTTGTTGGGATTATTTTGAAAACATCTCCAAGTATAAATCTTTGCAATTAGTTCCCAATTTTAATGTCTTATTGCTAAAGATTTTACAATATTTGTGTGATAATATTCCAGTCAAAGGTATGGTCAATTATGCCATAAGGGAATTTTTAATAAACTCGCTTCATTCAATTTAATATTCCTTGCCATAAAAATCAATATGTTCTTGCAACTAATTGCCAATTGAAATTTCATAAAGAAACCATATTTTAACTAAAAATTTCGCCATAAATAGTGTTGATTGAATATTCTGTATTTCAACTAAAGTTACTACAGCGAGTAGCTTCATAAAATATCCACTTCAATATGCCGTTTATAACTAGTCAAGTTATATACATTAGAAACCAAATAACGAACGTGTAACGTTCATTGCTAAGCAACTGCTGCACAGGACGAACTTCTGATTTGCGGTAAAAGAATCCTTATAAAAAATGCAACATCAACTCATCCAACAAGATTCACTTAAACAACTGCTTGGCAATGTTAAGCCAACAGTGCAGAATAATGCACAAGAAATTTGCATAATGAGACTAGCTCTAATTGTAGTTTCAATATTTGCATAGACAAAAACACAATGTTTAACCTTTGACGAACTTGCCCAAGTTTGTGTGTGCCCTTTTAAATTACAGTTGAGCCAACACTTTTTTGTTCAACACTTTTGGGTTCGTTTTGCGTTTAACATGGGTTCAAGGCTGCAACAAGTGCGGTTCACAAACAACAAACATAAAGCAAACCAAAAGCCCGACGCCATGTTGAACTAATTTGATGCCCATTTATCTATGTCTTCTCTTCTCGCTCTTCTTCGTTTTGATTGTGGAACGCGTCACTCAAAAAAAAACTCTGCATAATTTTGTTCGCCACATAATTCACATTGTTTGCTCGCTATGCTCCTTAAATAATTCAACGCTAATCTTTAAATTAAAATCAGCTCCATTAGGAACAAAGAACACGAAATTTCTATACACACACACACATGCTTATATATATTTGAGTGTGTGTGTTTTCAGCCACATGGCAAAATAAAACTGTGAAAATAAAATGAAAACCAGCAGCTGGCAGCTAAAATGTTTTGCACTTCCTGTCCACAACTTTTCCCCGAGTTTTTTGTTGTAAATGAAATATATCCTGTAATAGCTGAAAAACAAAAAGCGAAACTTGGGCAATCTTTTTTTTTTTTTTTGGTATAAATTTCTTCAATTAACTTGAACTCTTAAAGTTATGCAGTCAACTTCATTTCCAAGCCATATAAGTATGTTTTATTACAGGGTATTTTCATGTGCAGTTTGTAACAGAGTTTACAAAAAACATTCTTGGTTGGCTTTTTGTTATCGTTTTTGTTTGGCTGCAATGTTAAAGGCAAAAATTTTATTTACTAGCGTTGAGGCTGCCATTGTGTGTTGTATGTTGGGGTCTCGCTCACTCTTTTTTTGTTGCATAAAATTTGCAGGCATAAAAAACTCCACACTATTGCTGCCTCTTTCTAGCGCAGAGAGTCATGCATAATCTGTAGCTAGTAGCTCGGTTGTCTGTCTCGCTCTCTGCATGAAATATGCGAAGCCGCTTTCAACAATTTGCGTTGAAAATTTGCACAATGTTTGCCAGCTTTTCAGCTGTGTGTGTGTGTTGTGGGTGTTGTTCTCGTTGTTGTTGCTGTTGTTGTTATGTAATGCTGAGCAAAGTTTTCACTCACTTAAATAGATGCCAGTGGTGTGTATAATTCCTAGCCCTGCTTCGTCTCCATCTCTGTCTTTGTCCTCCCCACGCTTCACGTGTCAAACTAATGCAAAAAGTGTCAGAGACTAGAAATTAAAAATTCAAATGAAAATGCGCCTAGACTCTGTGCTTGGGTGCAAATTAAGCGCTTCCGTTCTCGCTCACACATACTTACCATCTTCCCTCTCTCTCTCTCTCTGTCTTTTTTGCCTTCTCTCGCTTTTCTGAAGCTGTGTCACTTGGTAATTCATTTTAATGTGACGCTTGCTGAGCATATTTTGGGTTAAATTTTAATTTCCTGCAACTCAGTGTCGACTTCCTTTTTCGGGGTCTCTTATTGTCAGCCTCTAAATGTCTGTCACACATAGTTGAGATTTCCCCTCTCTCTCTTTCTTTTACTCCATCTCTTTCTGAAAGCCTTTTAGTTGATTGGGTTACACGGACTGTGGCATAAGGCGCTTATGGGCCACTGAAGTACAAAGTAAAGAGAGAGAGAGAGTTCCATACATATTGAGAAATACTCAAAATACTCGAAATACTTGCAGAAGCAACAAAAGTCTTTGGAGCTACTTAAATTCCTTGCAACCTAAGTCTTAAAATGTACAAACGGACAATTTTAATTAACCTTTTTTTCTGGCCTGTCGACTGTCCAGGGAGCATTTTACTTTGATGGTCGGGCAAAAGGACACAAGATCTGAGACAGACAGACAGATGATGCTCACAAATGCGACCTCAGCTAAAAGCTGGCCTAAAGCAAAATCAGCGCCGCATAACCTTCAATACGTGTATTTATTCTGCGCTACCTTCATATAGTATATATTATATACTATATAGATATACAAGATATATAGGCGTACTTTTTGTGTGCCTTGTGCCGGATTCCTTTTGCTCGCTTTGTGCGGGTTTTTTCTGTGTCTTGCTTTTTTCTTTCTTTCGTTTCCGTTGCATAATTTCTTGGCCTGCGCTTTTGTGGCCTCCTCTACTGTCTTTCTTTTTCATACTTTATACTGGCCTTTAGGTTTTCTTTTTTTATGTCCTTTGACTAAGTAGGGTATGCCGCAATGGTCGACACACACAAAAAAAGGTAGACTTTGACCCTTTAAATTGTTTACAGTGCTTAAGAACTTCATTTCCTGTTTACGCACTGCTTATGATAAAAGACCGAAAAAGGAGAATTGCATATTGATTTAATGTTTAACATCGTAACGGCAATTTATTGGAATTGCTAAATTTTCTATGTTTTTCAATAACATTTTGCAAATGAAACGTAAATGCGAAACAATGTTTAACATTTATCTTTTGGAAACTGACAAAAGCAATCTTTGTTTTGCTTTTAACATTTCTTTTCTGTGGCTTTAAGGCTTTCAATTATTCATTGCCGCCTTTTTGCAGCACTCGCTCAAGGTCAGTCTGGTTGACCACAAAGTATGCAATATAAACTGCAGTCTCGACCAGATTTATGCCCTTGATATTGCGGTAACCAATCCGCAGACCTTGCACCAAGAGCAACCTTGAATCAAGGTTCTCCTTTTTCTCTTCTTTTTTCCTTTTTTGGTCTCTTGTCATTATGATTATCATCGGGATTGTGATCAACGTCAGCAGCAGTCACATTTGCCATGACTAATGACTGTCAGGCGTTGACTGTCAGGAAAAAGTTTTGCGGTTAGTTTTGCATGCTGCTATCAAGTTTTTGCAAAATTATTATGATGATGCCACAAGGGGCTGTCACATATGTTTTCAGACTCACGCGTAGATTACTCTCCATTCTTTTGGTCAGACTTTTGTTGTCAGTTTGTTGTGTTTGGGGTTATCTGGACATTTGATTTATTTATGCAGAAGCTTAATTACATTGTCTGCTACGAGCTAAACAATGTTGTTAAAGTTGTCGAAAACAACACACACAGAGAGAGGGAGAGAACAAAGTCAATTCAATTAAAAGCAATTTTGTTTCATTGGTCGACAGATAACGTGTAATTTGGCTGCTGTACATAGTTCACTCGTAGCTCTTTGGCCTTTCGGCTTTGATTGATTGTGGCTTAATTACCTTTGAGCTAATTAACCAAATGCTGCTCAACGAAAATATTAATGTATCGACGGAAAGAGTGGGAGGGCAAAGGAAATTAAGGAGTGACGGAAATATCAAGACTTTGTAAGTTGATTAGCAGCGGGAATGAGGCTGTGTCCCTCTTAATCATTTATTTATGAGCAACAGTGCGTATACTTAATATGCTGTTTATACATCTAATGCATAATAATCTTGCCTTTGCTTACACACCTGAGTGGAATGTGAAGGACAGTCTTGAAGTTTTTTTTTTTGTTTACTTCTATTTTAAATACGCTTAAATACTTGCTAATCCCTCAACTAAATAGCCAAACATTTTCCAAAGCGCATTTTATCTCGTGCGCTGTCAGCTCAACGCCGCGTTTTCCATTTCACTTCTTTTGCGGTTAATCTCTCTCATCTCATCAGCATGCCAGTCCGACTGAACTAATCCCAAATTTGTGTGCTCGCTGTGTGTTCATTGTGAATGCATTTCCGCACACTTGCAACGTCAGCATTTTGGGGGAAGCAACGTCATCGACCCGCCAACACCAAAAAAGAAAAAAAAAATACAATAACAACGCCTCCAAACGTCGGCGTCGGGTGCCAAGATAAATACAAACAGCCAAAAAGCGAATTTCCAGCAGGTCGCTAAATATGCTGACGACAATGCTGCGAGGGGGGAAAGAGGAGGAGAGCAACCATAAACAACCATAAACTATATGTAGCTACGCGTCTTCTTGTTTGCCGAACTGACCTTCACCCAATCGTTGTGGTTTTCCATTTGTGCGTTGCGTTTGGCTTTCTCTGTTTTTGAGTGACGCGGAATTTTAATGAACTTCACCTTCAAACAAGTCACATTTGTTTGTTGTCTAATATTGTTGCTTCTGCTTCTGGTGCTGCTTCTGATATTTTACATGTTAATGAACTTGTGAATATTACGTTGAGGTTACCCAAAGAAATGTATTTTTGGTTAAAAGTATTCTAAATTTAGTAGTTGCGCATATCGAGCAAGTATTTATAATATTCAAACGATTATTCATAATCATTATCATTATTATGATGATGTGCTTTGTGCATGTGACACATTTTGACTCACTCGTTGAGCATTTTCACGACAGGTTAAAAATATATATATATATATTTTCCATTCCTTGTGATTCATATTTCGTTGCGTTGCGTTTCGTTTCTACTTTGCGCAGAGCCTTAGGCAACAAGCTGCCAAGAGACTTCTTCTTTGGCGCTTCTTTGTATTGTGGCGCTGTGACGTCAAGAAATAAACCTGTAGAAAATCTCTCGAGCGACCAACACATAATTCATATGTTTTATTTACTTGGCTTGAATTCTTTTGATTGCCAAAATAAAAAACACAAAAAAGAAATACATGCACAAATATTTGAAAATGCCAGGCAAACAACTATTATACCATACTATATATTATATACTATATAAGCATTTAGTATTTTCGGATATGCGGTGTGAGAGAGAGCGCTGTTTGTCTTTTTTTTTGTTTGTGATTTTACGACTCTCTGCATAAATAGGTTTATGAAAATTGTCGGGAATAAAAAATAAATAAATATAAATCAAAGCAGTTCGCTTGTCGCGCTGAAAATTTGTGCCAACTTGTTTGATTAGCACATATTGTAGAATAAAATTTATTGCAACAGTTTAGCTCGCAAGTGGGCGGATTAATCCTTCTTTTTCGTCGCGAAAAAATAACAAAATTCTTCAACAATTTATTTGTGAGCGAAGAGAGAAATTCGTAAGTTACCTGAAAGGTCGCTCAAAATGTTAATTTGTTTTTCAGTCTCAAAGGATTAATTGCTTGAATTCATTTATCTTGCAAATAATTACAAAATGCTGTATAGTTATTTATATTCTTGGCAACTGTAGTAAGACAGTCCTTAAGCTGACATTTTAAAAGTGGCTTACTAATGTCCCAAATGTAACCTTTAAAAGGTATCTCGATGTTTTTTAGGGATTACTTTTAAATCTTTTTGCTTTCTCTTGTATATATTAGATACAAGAAAAGGATAGTTTAAATGATGGATGAATGAATAGAAATCAATAAAGCTTCATCAAAAATGTAAAAATGTACATAAATGTAAATTTATATGTAAGTTTAAATTCTCTTACCTTTATACAAAAAGAAACTGTTTACTTAAAGCGTTAAACAGATTAGTAGAGCTTCTTGATTATATTTTACGATTTCTAAAGTAACTCTTAACTTTAAAAAACATTTTATACTTTTTTGTAGGAATACATTTTAAATATTTCCTTATCTTTCATGGGAAATTTTATATACAGAAGGAAAATGTTCTAAATTTCATAACTTATTTGTAACTTTTAAATGTCACTTCTTTAATACTAAATGCAACTGGTCGCTTAAAGCGCAAAGCAGATTAGTAGAGATTGACGAGTTGCTTAATCATTTTTATTGATTCATTTTAATCTCGCATTGTTGTCTCACGACAAACAATCAATCAGCTGTATGTAGCAGCCAAGTGCATCATTAATCATTAGCTGATCAGCTGCTGACATTCAGCGAGAGTCTCAAAGATACACAGAAACTTGCTTGTATTTGTGTCTTGGGTGTTGCAGCAGGCAGCTATTGCCACGCCCTAACTCTCAGCTTCCTCCATCACCATCAATCATAGCAGTCAGCTTGCCTTGGCGGCAGTGAACAATAATTTCTCTATTCTCGAGTTAAGTTTTCGCCATCGTCGTTGCCTTGGAAAGAGCTTTTAATTTATGATTATTATGTTGGCTGGACAAAACTACAAAAAAAAAACAAAACTGTCGCAGAAAATACGATGAACATAAATAATGTGACTTTAATTATGTCAATTTCGTGAAATTGCGCATCCCATTTGCCCCCTTTATGGCCGTTGTCATTGCAAACGCCTTTATTTATTTACTCTTGAGCGACACTTTTGGCCCACAAAAATCAACAAAAACACAAATGCCGATGGTCTGCCACATTTTCATCATCATCATTGAGAACGACATCGGCAGCATCATCAGAGGGGAAAAGAATAAAAACAAAAACGACATCATCATTATTGAGGTTGACCTTGCCAACTTCCGCTGTTGCCAAATATTATTGCTAATTTATCAGAATCTTAAAGCAACTTTTTCGGGACCAGCTGGGAATGTTGCTGCTGCTGTGCTTGTTGTTGGCCATGTTTTTGCTACTCGGCCACTTCCGTTGCCAATTCAAGTAGAATTTACTGTTGAGCCTCTTCTTGTGCTACATAATTCAAAGGCCTACGAATTTATGTGGCAACTAATTGCTGAGTGCCAGCAACAACACATGGCGTATGATTAATGTGGACCCTGCTCTTATCATTCTGGTTGCTTGCCGCTTACATTTTATTATGTTTGTGATTCGGTGTATGACCTTCAGCTATTGATTGAACGATGGAAGTCGCTGCTGCCACAGCTCTGACAATACAAAGTGAAGCTGGGACAAAAGACGAATTGCAAATGCGCTACACATACACATTTAATAAAGCAATCGAATAGCTTATTGGCTTTCCAACTATCACGTAATAGAGTAGAGAAACAGCAGCAGAAGTTGCAGAGAGAAACAAGCCAAAATTGAAAAATGTGTGCAACCAATACAGGCTTGATACTTAATAGTGGTACGACATGCCATGCAACCTCATATATCAAATGTTGCGCACACACAACAGGCAACCACATACATACAAAGAAGACAAATACACACACATACATATTCAACATCCACACACACATATATATTCAACATCCACACACACACATTCACAATCTCATGCATAGCAGCTGAACACGAAGCAACGACAAGTTTATGGGCCCAACTGCTGCTGTCCAACATGGCCAACACATAACAACACATACATATATAGATATATACAATACACACACACTTACATATTTGTATATGTGTTGCTGTATTTTTGTAGTCCTTGCTGCTGGTCCAAATTGTAATCATAACTCGAGCGGCGCATTAAACATAACAAAAAATAGCTCGAAGCACGTAGCCAAACAACAAAGCGAGAGGCAAGAAGTGTCAGAAAAGTAGCAGTAGGTGTCATTGTGTGTGTGTGTGTGGTGTGTGGGAGTGCGATTGTGTGTGTGTGCTATTGTTGTTATACCCGCTACCTATAGGGTAGAAGGGTATTAAATTTTGAAGTAGAAGTTATTGAAGAAATACTTTTGTATGCGAAAATAATTCCTACTTACAATCATGGTATATTTTGCAGTATCATTATACCAAATGTATACTTTAGACCTTGGTATTTTTTTAGTATTTTGCACTATATTAATAATGTACTGTTCGCTCCTATTCAAAATGTGTGACGGGTATCTCATAGTCGAGCACACTCGATCGTAGCGTTCTTACTTGTTTTTCGGCTGCCTGGGCTGTCAAAGTTTTATGCCTGAAAAGCATTTAACTCGCGATGCTCGCTCTCGTCTACTTCTGCATTATCGTTGTTGTTGTTGTTGTTGTTGTTACATGCGTGCAGAAATTGGGTGTGAAAAGCACTTTGGCAAGAGGCAAGCGTTAAAGTGACGTTTACTGTTATTCGAGCACTCTCCACGTGCCGCCTTCGAGTCTCCTACTCTCTTACCATCTGCAAACAGAACAGAACCCGGCTGAGACGTTTAAGCCTTTAGGCAGTTTTTGTGGCGCCACCTTTTTAGCACCCTCGCTGAAAAATGCCTGCGCACATTGCCTAGGCACATTAAAGGCTTTCGTTCATTAAATTTAAACCTTAAATATGACTGAGCCAAAAAGGAAATCTGCTAAAACAAGTGATTACGGGCAGGTGAGAAATGCCAGAATAGAGAACGAAAGCGGGCGAGAGTGGGAGAAGCGGATTCTAGGGGCATTTTGGAGTTTGGGATAAAATATCGCCAAAGCTGCTGCTTGCCCTGTTGCCCTGGCTACAAATCCTAGTTGATAGGTTTTTCTTTCATTCTATTTTTTTTTTGCTTTTGCCTTCGCTTTTGCGTGTTTACGCCCATTACACACAATGAATGCGTGTGTGTGTGTGTAGTCGACCGTGTGTGTGAGGATGTGTGTAACTGTGATTCCTCTATAGGAATTAAGCACAGTCTGAAATTACTGCCAGTCACTTAAGCTCTTATTTCGCAAATGCAATCTAAGATGATTTATGAAATTATTTCCAACGAAAAAAAACCTTTTGCTTTTGTGTGAATTTTTCGCAAGAAATATCTCAAGTATTTTGTTGTTAAAGCTCTTCAGGTTATACTTATTTATATAGCCAGAGTATTTTCATTTATTATCAGCACATATATTTCTGGCCACTTTTTTTCGTTGCCTACTTTTCAGCGCACATCTATAAATTCGACACCTCGCTGTCTCTTACTCTCGCTCTCACAACGTGAGTTAAAGTGCTTATGTGTGTATAGAGCTTCATAAAGTTTCCTTTATTTTTTCTGTTGGATCCTTTTGAGTTCGCTGCCAGCCAAGTTCCATTGTTAACTTTTGCATAAGTTTTGCCTGCGCTGCTCTCTCACTTTGTTACGCTGTTCATTTTTATTTTCATGGCATTATTTTGTACTTTGACCGGTCTGTGTTTTCCTTCTTTCTTTTTTATGTGCGAGGCTTTGTCGAAACAGTTTTCCATCAAGTTTTTGGGGGAGCTCGGCTACGGCTTCGACCGAAATTAAATGTTATTTGTTCGGCCTTGCCGCTTTACGATATGCGCCAATTTCTGTGCCCATAAATCAGATAGTCGAAGCCCTACGACGACATATTCCCCCCATAAAGTGAACGAAAAACGGATGCAGAAGAGATTTACACACCTTCCATGTCGGAGGGTGGCGACCTTTACCGAATTTGTAGAGATATTTTTATTCCCTCTCTCTGTATGCTCTCTTTCTCTTTCTCTCTCTGGCCATCATTTGCTTGTTTTTCATTTCGTTTTTGCGGGCGCAGTGCATAACATAGCGCTGATTTCATCTATCAAATTAAGAAAGTAAAAGCACGAAAAAAATTGTTGCGCTCACTCGTAAATCTGTGGCGTCGCCTAAGTATATTTCAGCGAAAAAATTTTGCGTCTCGAACATAATACATATTATTATTATTATTATTATTATTAAGTATACGCCGAGTGGTCGTCGAAACAATGCGGCAAGAAATTGCCATTAAAATACAAGATACAAAAACGAAATTCTTAGTCGGGAAGGTGGGCGTTGAAGGAGGCGTGGCCGGTGCGTCAAAGTGTCAACTGCCATTAAAATTTAATTTTCAACGACCATCTTCTGTGGCGGCGACGGCGTCGACTCAAATTTGACGCCTTGTTTTCTGCCGTAAGAACTCAATTAAGTTCTGTGTATTGTGCGAAACATTTCACATTTTTCATCAGGTTCCTTAAACGTTCCTAATTGAGTGAGGCGACCCCTAAAAAAAATGTCTAGAAGGCTTAAAAGGAAAACTTTTTTTGTTGGCTTGTTTCATAATTACCAAACAATTGAGCAATTTAATTATTTAAACAGCTTTTGTGCTTTGCCATTCAGCTTGACATGATGCGACGAAAATGTCACAGACGCAACCATTTATCACTCGAAAGATTGTCAAACACACAAAGCAAAAGGAAGGCAGAAAAAAGATAAAGTGAAAGTGTTACATAAAAGACTTTGATTTTCGCATTCATTTGGCTTCACTTTATGGTTTGGCATAATTAAAACCGAATTTCATTTATATGAACTCGAATTAAATGCGCTGTTAAGCGCTCTTTTACAATTGTCAGTTTGAATTTCAATGACGTTAATATCCTTTATTGGTGTTGATGCGAGCGCATTGCTAAGTGAGAGGCACACCTCCGCTCCACCGACCGAAAAGCACTCAAAGCTTTTTCGCTCACTAGCAATGCGCCCAATGCGTAAGAATGCACTCAAGCTCCAGTGCTCTCAGCTTCTCTCTCCCACAACTCACCACCGCTGAGCGCGGCTCAGCGCAATAGATCGACGAAATGCCGTCGGCATTTTCTCTATTGTTTGTTCTAATTTTCGCCTCTCTTACATCGGTATAATTACCCCCCAACTCTGTGCGTCCAACAACCCGAAAAGTTTGCAATAAACCAAATATATATAGTGAAAAAAACCGCGAGTGTTTTTATTTCGGAAAAGGATGAACTTGGATATTTTCAGCGCCCCCACGTAAACATTTGGTCCTTCGAGCCGGATCTCATCAATCTATTTTTCATCGTTCCAGCTTACATCCGCAGATAAGTGCCACTAGTTTTTGCTTCTTTTCTATTCTTTCTACCACGGTCGTCCGCCCCTCCAATTCCGCCATATTGCGCAAAAGTTTTTCCCATAGCTTTTGCCAATTGCCTTCTTTGTTCTTCGGACGACCTTTTCTATGGTTTTTTGCCTAATTACATTTATAATAAATAATTATATTTGTTTTTTCCGCCAATCGCGTACGTATGTATGCATGTGTGTTTTTCCTTTTTTTTGCAAGTGCAAGTGCAGTGACAAGTGTAAATTATCCAAAGAGAATCATTTTTTAAAGTGCGAGGATTATATATTGTATACTCCATACATATATAATCATACGAATTAATTAACTTAAATCCAAGTTGTGTACCAGAATTTCGTGTTGCTTAATTCTTGTCCGTTATTTCTTGTACGTTTGTATGTCGCGGTAATTGCCGACATACATATGTACATACACACATATTTCGGTGCACTCTCTTTTGTCCGCAAGCGCACCGGCTTGCAGCCGCGCTTGCTCTCGCGCTCTCTCAACACACACACACGCACTCTTGTGCATTCGCTGTTTGTCCGCACTTGCTCTCGCTCTCATTTGTGTTACATACAAATATACGTGCATTTCGCTTGCTTAGACGTTGGCAGCGCAGTGCAAGCACATACATACATACGTACATACTGTTGTGCATGCTTAACCGCGTGCATAAGTACTTCTACGAGTGAAGTAATAGATTGGCAGGGCAGCGGTAGTCGCACTCGACATACCCTACCCTTTCCTTTTCTTTTGCCAAGTGATATATTTAGTGTGTGTATTTAAGAGCAACTCCCAGCTCAAGTGTCGGTGTATAGGCTACCTCCAGCCAGTGTCCACACATACATAGACATACACACACAAATACACACCTACATAAAAATACACTTTTCCTTCCACCACATCTCCATATTTAAATATATAAATAATTTTTGTTTTTTTTCGTGACAATTTATTTATTATTTTTCCATCCAGCGTTTTTTTAACCACATTTGTGTTTTTTCCAGCATATTGTGGTTTTGTGGTATTTTTTCCGTGCTTTTTTTTGTTCTTGTTTCCGACAATCGTTTGCGTGATTGTCGCGGGAATTTTCCCCGGCCCCCTTTGCGTTCGTTGCCTGTGTCCGCAGTCCGTACCCATTTGGGGTACAAAATACCTCAGCACTACCTGTGGTATTTTTTCCAGTATTTTTATTTGGTATTTTTCTTTTACTAGTTGCTACGTGCCTTCCATTTCGTTTCCATCTTCTGGGCCGTTTCGGATATATAAAAAACCAAGTTCCATTTGGTATTTTTTTGGTATATTTTCTGTGATTTTCTGGTTTTCTAACCAGCGGCTTCCTACCTTCCGTGCGTAGCATTTCATCGGGCAAACCCGATAAGACTAAAGCTAGACTGTCCGTGCCCTCTACTAGCGCCGCTAGAACCTCGATAAGCCCCCCTTTACCTAAATCCAGGAAGGAGTCGGCTCTTCGTGCATCCAGCACTTCGCCGATTCATTTGCAATCGAAAAGGGAGGTCCCCGCACGGTCAGCTAGCGTTTCGCCCGCTTCTGGCACCAGGCTTGCAGTCAAATCCAAGCCGCTGATCTTGGTCACACAGCCTTCATCCGATCCTAAGAACAAGGTTCCTTCCGTCCCGATCCACAAATCAAAAACGATGGCACAAAAGAAAGTAGACACAGCGTTGACGAAATTCATCGCCGCGACTGATCGTATCAGTCACTTTGCGGCGAGAGTCAACAATCCTTCGGCTGATAGTCCATCCCTGTATACGTGCCAAGTCCGAAGGGACCAGATGCGTTCCTTATGGGAAAAGGTCGAGAATGAGTACGAGGCTTGCTCTTGCGTCATGTCTGAGGAGATGACCACAGAAGAGCTCCCTACTGTTCAGGCCAAGTACGAGTACTGCTATGCTGCCTACGAGCAGTGTGCAGCTCTGTTAGGTGAGCAAATAGCCAACGCATCCCAGGCGCTCACCCCCCGTACACCCGTACAACCACAAGCTGTGCAATCCATGCCCACAGGGTGTCGATTACCTCCGTGCGACACCGAAGTCTTCGGAGGCGATTACACTCGCTGGCCCACCTTCCGGGATTTATTCACAGCCCTCTATATACAGAACCGAGACTGTCGGAAGTTGAGAAACTTTTCTATCTCAACTCCAAGACCAGCGGTGAAGCCCATGCCATTGTGTCAAAATCTCCTTTGACAAATGAAGGGTTCCAGTCGGCGTGGTCCAGCTTGACTGAGCGTTTCGAGAACAAACGGTTGCTCGTAAACAGTCAGCTGAGAATTTTGTTCAATTTGCCCGCCATTGGGCAAGAGTCGGGTTCCTCTATTCAGGAGTTGCAGAGCACCATTCAAGGGTGTCTGACAGCCTTAGAGCACTCGAAAATCGACACAGAGAATTGGGATTGCATCCTGGTTTTCTTGTGTTCTTCGAGGCTCCCAAGTTGACCCTTTCTCTTTGGGAACAGTCAATCCAAAACAAGAGCGATATTCCAACGTGGGTTGACATGAACGCTTTTCTTCTAGAGCGGCATCGCACCCTAGAAGCGATAGCGGAGGTGTCATCCAGCACGAACGCTCCGACGGTTCCACGAGCCTCACGCAAGGAGGCCCCCGTCTCCAGGCAGGTCAACTCTTTTGAGAGTAGGGTGACCATTAAGACCCAGACCTGCAATTTCTGTTCCCGGGAGAATCATCCGATTCGATTGTGCCCTCGCTTCCTCCAGATGGGTGTCAATGAAAGGGTCAACCATATTAAGCAACAGAAGCTGTGCTTGAACTGTTTCGCACGAGGCCATGTCCTGGCCGACTGCACAAGTGCGCACAGCTGTTTTACGTGCAAGGGTCGTCATCATACACTCTTGCATGGAGTCAACCCGACGCCGACAGTCACTAATCCCACTCCTAATATACAGTCCACTCCTTCCCAGTCAGCTAATGTGCAATCTTTCCTGGCAGATAACACACAAGGTGTTCTCCTGAGTACAGCTGTTGTACACATCTGCCATCACGGCGTTCGGCACACAGCTCGGGCTCTGATCGATTCTGGATCAGAGGCCACCTTTATTTCTGAACGAATGTTCAAGCGCTTGAGGATGCCATACACATCCGTTCAAGCCCACGTCTCTGGGCTGACTCAAGTTGTAGCAGCCCAGCCCCGAAAGCATTGCCAATTCCTAATTGGCTCCCCGTTGCGACCAGATCTGCAAATTGAGGCATCGGCATTCGTCCTTCCTCAATTAGCAGGAAAACTGCCCCCATGCTCTGTCCCACAAACCATCCTCGACAGTCTGCCAAGCATCCCGCTGGCCGACCCCAAGTTCTACGAGAGTTCGCAGATAGACGTGCTTTTAGGCGCGGATATCCTCCCATCCGTTCTTCTCGGCGGCTCTCGTCCGAACGTTTGTGGGACCCTCATTGGTCAAGAGACCATTTTCGGTTGGATCCTGACCGGCCCAGTGTCGGGATCCACTTCTAACTCCATCTCGTCCTTTTCGACTCGACTGTCCGTCGATCGAACTCCTACGATCGGTCCTGTGACAGGACCCCCTCCAAATCTATTTCAGTTTTTTCGGCTCGACTGTCCGTCGAACGAACCCCTAAGATTGGTCCTGTGACGGGACCCCACTCTGATCCTTCTGCGGTTCGACTGTCCGTCGAACGATCCTCTAAACGCAAGCCTTTGTTAGGCCCCCATTCAAAATCGGTTCCAACACCTTCGGCTCGACTGTCCGTCGACCGAACCTACACGATTGATCCTGTGACAGGACCTCCCTTAGAACTTCTTTCAGCTCGACTGTCCGTCGAACGATCCCGGACGGAGACGCAGTCTTCCTCTGCACCGATGGCACCGGTCACTCCGCGTGGGGTCTCCGTGCCTCCCGGCACAACCTCGCGCCAGCCCAGGAGCCGACGCGACCACCCGGCACCCTCCAGAGAAGAACCACCAAGGACGTCCCGTGTCCACGTTTCCCAGGCCGGCATCCACCAGGCCGGCATCCACGGGCCCACTCACCCAAGCACCCGGCCCGTGCCTAGCTCCCGCAGACGGCACTTTCCAGTGCAAAGGAGTGAGCATACTCCCCACCGCGGCGAGTTGGATCCGTGTTGTCCAGTAAGCCGCATCAGCGAGTCGTTGCCAGGGGCCTTGGGCCTCTCCATCACTCGCATGGGCGCTGAAGGAGTCTGCACGGCGTCGTTGCGCTCCAAGACACACCCACTCTATCTATCCTGATATTGTCCTGCCGGGTATCCTCCCAAATTTGTTATTTTTTGCAATCCCAATATTGCAAGGGGGGGAGAATGTTGATGCGAGCGCATTGCTAAGTGAGAGGCACACCTCCGCTCCACCGACCGAAAAGCACTCAAAGCTTTTTCGCTCACTAGCAATGCGCCCAATGCGTAAGAATGCACTCAAGCTCCAGTGCTCTCAGCTTCTCTCTCCCACAACTCACCACCGCTGAGCGCGGCTCAGCGCAATAGATCGACGAAATGCCGTCGGCATTTTCTCTATTGTTTGTTCTAATTTTCGCCTCTCTTACATCGGTATAATTACCCCCCAACTCTGTGCGTCCAACAACCCGAAAAGTTTGCAATAAACCAAATATATATAGTGAAAAAAACCGCGAGTGTTTTTATTTCGGAAAAGGATGAACTTGGATATTTTCAGCGCCCCCACGTAAACAATTGGCAATGAGCTTTCATTGTAGCACTTTGATTTTATGCCAGTTAAAATGCAAACTGTTAATCAATTGAGTAGCGAGAAAAACTGCGAATTAAATGAAAAATCAATATACATTTAAAACGAATATCAAAGAAATTAATTTTTATTTATATAAAATTTCAGATATATTGCTAGTTTATAGTAAATATCAAAGAAATGATTGAAATAAACATATTTATTTTATATAAACTACATCAACGATATATTGCTAGTTTATCCATTCAGTTATTTCCATTCGATGCTCTAAACAATCAATAATTTATTATTGTTGCTTCGAGCACTTGGAATCTACAACATGATTTATTGAATATCCATTCAATACTATATTTATATTCCCCTAGATTCACCTAAATGTATAACGTTGTGTTGTGCGCGCTCATCAGAATGAATTGGCAGTAAATCTTCTATATATAAATTTTTGTGTAAGCAGTAGAAAGAATTGCACAGCATCAATAAATATTTTCAATGTAAACAAAAAAAACTTGCAACGCGTTATTCATACATTAATGAATGACAAGTATTTGCGCTTTAGGCATTAGGCTAATTGACTGCCTCAAAACGAGAAAGAAAAAACTATTAACACTTTGTACACAAAAGAATCGGAACTGACAAAAACTATTCCAATTGAGACGCCCACGTTCCATTAAATGATATAAAAGGCAGACAACAGCCGACACCTTTGACAGGCCCAGAGAATACAGAAGAGGGTACGAAATTAAATTAATTTCGATATTTCAGTTTGTCAGAGATTTCATTGGGGGGATTTGTTTTGCATTCGAATTAGGTTGCTAAGACACGACGACAACAAATCTCTGGCTAATCGCATCAAAAATGCGGCAACGACGAAAAAAATATTTCAAGAGGTTTATTTTTAGATATCACTATGTGTATATCTCTCTCTCTCTCTATCGTTCTTAGTGTGTTGTGTGTGTGTAGATTGCATAGCTGGCCAAGTTTGCTTTTGATGACTGTATTATGAGGCCATACGGCCTTCACCTTTATACACAATTTCATGTTACGATATTCTCTGTGTGTGTGTTTTTCTGCTCCAGACACTAGGCGCAAATTATTTATTTATACGCGCTGCCTTTTCAGTCAATTCAGTTCAGTTCAGTTCAGCTTCAGTTTTTGTTGTGTGTTGTGTTTGCTTTTGCCATTTGGTTTTTAACAATTCGTGCATAAAGTAAACTTAATTTATTTTTAATCGCCATTTAATTGGCTGCCCGCTGTCTTCCCTTACACACTCGACAAGATTGCAGCATAAAAACTTTTAATTGCTCCTAAGGTATTTTTTTCTTCGCACTCCCTTTCCCCTTGCTGTGATCTGATGCTGAGAGATTGTTGTTTATTTTTGTATTCAAGTCTCGAAATGCCAAACGCATTTTGCCAGTTCACGCAATTGTGGGCCAATGTGTCGACGACACCGCAACAGCGCCTACACACCTTTTGCCAAGAATAAAACCTAAAGTAACAACAGCAACAAATAAAAAAAGCGTATATATTGAAAATAAACATTGGAGAGCGAAAGCGAAAGCGAGATCGAAAGGGCAAAGTTCAAGTGTAATACACTTATAAGCTGACGTCTTTGAGTGAAGTTGCGCTTCTCGAATTTTTGTGGATATTAAGTAAATGCGGTTTGACAAGTGCCTCAAGGCATGCTAAGTGCTAAGGGCTCTTGGAATTTTTGAAGAAATGTTAAATTACTTTTGTGGCAGCTGATGGCCTAAGACTCAAAAGTTAGCCATGCACTCGCATGGAATATCTAATAAAAAAATGATCAGAAATATGCATATTTGGAGGGAAAAACAAATCAAAAGCACTTGAAGAGGCAACTGATTATGCGACAACAGCCAAAAATGTAATATACAAAAATCAAAAACAAATATGAGAAACTGAAAAGCTAATAACAAATTTTATTTGAATTGGGTTACGAGAAAAATACGTAAAAAGTGTTGAATTAAATTCGATTGAATTTCTGCGTCTGATTGATTGAGATATTCCTAGTAAATTTAATCTTGAGACAACTTTTAAATGCTGTTGAGTGGTGTTTAACAATTCTCCGTAATTCATACAAGTTAGAATTATATAACGTTTAACCAGCTTATTAAGGATGTTTAAAGCAAATCAAGTAACAGCAAAGAAGAGAAATTTCTGCACTTGAATTCTGCATAAAATTTACTTCGACATCGATTGGCCATGTTTGCGAGGAGTTGGAACTTCCAATGAAATATATATTTCAATCAATTACATTTGTCCTCAAGGAACATTGGAAATGCAGAGCGCACACAGCTCCGCAGAGAAAACATGTTCTTCACATTGTTCTTTTCACTTAAGAGCAAATGACAATATCAGCAGCTGTTGTATGCATGTACTGTGTGTGTGTGTGTGTGTGTATGAAATGTGTGTTTCAATCAATAAAATTTGAGGCAAGCATTTCATAGTTGAAGTGTTTGTTGACAGATGGGAAGAGGACGAGCAGCAGCAGCAATCGAAAAGTACAAAACGTTTTTACTGACTGAGCCAGGAAAAATGGCAAATGGCATCCCTCTCGAGTCGCTTCTTCAACATAAATGTGAATCGTGCCTCGAGCAGCAAACAAATGTCAAATTCGAAACGACAAAACATACTTTATAGTATGCAAATTATGGTCCGAATGGGAGAAGGAAAAGAAAAATGTGTGACAAAGATCTTTGACTCAGCGTAATGCAATTTCAATATATGCTAAAAGCAAATGCAAGTGCGGGAAATTCAAGGCGCGCGTCTGAGTCACACAGGTGGGCGTGGCAGTTGCACTTTAACGATGTGCCATTAATTAAATTTAATGAATTATGTCGGGGCGTTGATTTTCGTTGGCGGCCGTAACAAATTTATGTGCACCACATTGCGTATACGTGTTAAGGCCAAAGCGAGAAGAAGAGGCAATGGGCGTGGCAACTGTTTGGCAGTTGTTGTTGCTGTTGCAAACGTTATTAAAGTGAAACCTTACTCAAATCAGCCAGGCTTGCTGCTGGTAGGCTGACAGCCAGCTGGCCACTCGGGCGTATGGTTAACGTAATAAATGTCACAGGCATTTGACAGCTTCTCTGGAGCCAGAGCCGCAGCCAGCGCTCATTTTGAGTGACGTCAGAAGCCCAACAAACATTCACACATGTGTGTGTTGCCTTTTTTTTATTATTTTGCTGTATTCCCCAAAGGCCAACTGTAGCATTGCTCAGTTGCAGAGCCTTCCGCACATTGCCCCTTTTGTCGAAATGAAAATTAGACTATGAAAAGGCATCGAGTCGAGTTGAGTCGAGTCGAGCATTTGGTTTTTTGTGCTCTGCGGTGCTGTGGTTCGTCCTGGCCTGTCCTCGCAGGCCACCCTCATTGTTTATTTATCAAATATCCACACGCTGTCAGAGCGCAAAAATCCTGAGTTGAAAACAAAAGCAAAACCACAATAACAACAACTGACTGTCGAGCTTGATTAGCATAAATGACAGCTGCAGATACCCTGTAAATGAAATAAATAGAATGAATTTATTCACACATTAAAATCAACTTAATGCATTGCTGCTGCTAATCGTAACTGTTCATTGCCCGTTTACTTAATTTGTATACAGGGTATTTGCCGCTTGTTAGGGCCTTGTTTGTGAGCCTTGTTTTCTGTGCCCGGTTGTTTGCATTGTGTTTGCCTTGGCCAAACATGAAGCCGCACAATTAATTTGCGGCTTCTTTCCAAAAATTCTCTGCATTGTTCACTTTTTTTTCCTGTTGCTCTGAATTATAAATAAATCTGTGCATTGTTCTCGATGGAATTGCAATTCCCAATGACGTCACACAACAACGCCCACACACACACACATACACACACACTCGCACGAATTTCATATTGCCTACTTATTGGCATGTGTGAGAGACGCTTGGACTTGAGCCTTGGACTTGCGACTCGTAATTGATTAAAAGGCAGCGCAGCACAGCACAGCAGACAGGCGGGCAGCTGGCTAATTAGCAGACTAAACTTTCTGCCTAATTAATATTGTCATTAGAGTGCGCACAGAGAATGCGAAATGTGTGGAGATTGTGTTGATAATCAAATTGATATATGTGCAGCATTTCGGAATTTGGGGAAGAAGCTGCAAGCTTTTGCTTTTGAGAGAGATCAATTAAATATTCAATTAAATGCTTAGATTTTCCATACATTAAATTACGGGGCATTAATCTTCATTTCGGTTTCATTTCGGGGCGGCTTAAATGTGCTGAACCTTACTCAAAGTTGCAAATTTGTTTATGTTTATGCTATAATTCTTGCCAGCGGCTGTTGTTGCCGGTACTACTGACTGCTGTCAGCTCATAAATTTCTAGAGACAGCGAGAGTGCGAGGGAGACAACATTGTGCCAGTTAATACAAAGACATTTGTCGCCATAATTTGACAAGCACATAAATTCATTAAAATATTCTGCAGAGCACTTTGGTCCAAGCTGTTGCCTCATCCTTTTTCCCTCTATTTTTCCGCCTTCTCTCTCTCTCTCTCTCTCTCGCTCTCTTTTGGCTGCCCTCTAGACTCGTAGACATCATGAACTTGATGCATGAAAACATTTTCTCTTGGCTTTCAAAATTATTTCATTACTTCATCACTCGCATCGCCCTGTCAAACAACAAACAAAACGAAATACGCGAGAGATATATATAAATATAAATATATGTATTTGTTTAATGTTTTTATTTATTTCTAAATATTTTTGCAAACACGTCAACTCAGGTCTTCTCTCTCTCATTCACTGCCGCATCTTTTCGCACTAGCCTTTTTTTGTGTTGGCTTTTGGCCAACGGAATTTGTATCTGTTTCAAATAGTTTGCAACACCTGCCACGCCCCCCCTTTTAGGCCCATGTTCTTTCGGTGTATTTAAACGCGCTTTTGATATTTATTTACGTGTGATTAGCAAAATTGGTTAACGCTGTGCATTTCTGCATTTCATTCCATTTTCATTTAGTTTTTCCCACACACATTTGCTGTTGCTTATTTATGAATTTGTTAGTGTTGCAGTTGTTTGGGTTTTATGTACTTAATTTGGCAATTAATTGCCACCATGAATATTCGTTCACCGATCTCCGATGCGAAATCAAGATATTTTCATCTGCTTAGACCATAAATAACTTTGTGGGAAATGCGCAGATTTTCAATTTTCCACCCACAACTCTTCAGCAGCTTCCCCGCAGCTGTCTGTCAAGTGTAACATTGATTTTTTTTTAATGACTGAAAAGTATTTAAGCACTTGTTAGGAATTTCCTCTTAATTGTTTTTCAGGCATGTGGAAAATGATATCGTGCCGATTGCCCGTCCATTTCACTTTTGGTTATTTTCTTAGTCCGACACTTCTCTGGCTCTTCTTCTGGGACAGGAAACTTCATTTGTTATGCTTGATTAAAATAGTCGGAAAATGGGTTAGCAAGCAATTTCCGGTCTTTGACTTTTGGTTTGACTTGCTGAAGTGGAAATGATATAGCTCTTTCTATACTATATATATTTCTATGAAATAAACTGTCTGTCTGACAATTATCTCTTTGCTCAATTTCACATTTCGTGTGCAGCACTCTCACTTTTTCCCGAGTGCCATTCAGCATTCTTTTGTATGCGTTCTTACATAATTCCAGGCTTAAATGCTGCGCAAATAGAGATAAGTTTTTGCTCTTACAAGTATCACTAGTCAACGTGGATTTTGAAGCAAGGAAAATGAATAAGAATAATTGAAAGCAAATAAGAAAGTTATAGTTGACTGTACTCGACTGTGAGATATCGACCAGCCATTTTCAATAAAAGCAAAACTGTGTGTAGACCAAATTAATATACCGAAAAAATACCAAAAATTACCGTAGACTTTGATATCGATTTGCTATTATGTTGAATAATTTCAATAAAAGCAAAACATAGCGGTATTATTTATGTACCAAATGAATATACCTAAAAATATCCATATACCGAAGCCAATATTTGCTCAATACAAGCAAAACTATAGAATTATTTAATAAATATACTAAATTCAAATGCCGAAAAAGTACTCAAAACTATATTTGGTATATCAATACTCCTCTACAAGTTAATTTCGGTGGGAATGCATGAAAATAACTAAAATAAAATGCCTTGAATTGGTATTATAATAATTTGATATTAGTCGTCCCCTACTTAAATTAATGTTTTTGTATTCATGATTATTAATTAATAATTTTGTATGCATTATGTAATGCCCAAGGAATTGTAACATGTTATTGGGCCCAATTTGTTGACTAGTGTAGTTAAGCACTGCTGCTTTTATACTCAAATAAACTGGCACTTAATTGTTTGCCATTTCTCATTATTAACGAGGTCGGCCCACTTACACAAGGACAACAACGACAATAACAACAACGAGATAAAGAACAACAGCAGTTTGTATTCATTCAGTTTTCAACTGTCCGTTGGGCATTTATTCTGGCCACGACTGTCCAAATGTGGTCGGGGCCACACAGTGTTTGGTGGCTCTGCAGAGACCCGAATGCTTAACCCTTAAACAACAATTAAAAATATTACACTTGACCAACAGAGTGCAAAACGAGGGAAGCAGCAGCAGCCGGGGAATGTAAAATGGACAAGAGACAAAAGACGAACAACTGCGAGTGTGAGTGTGTATGTGAATATGTGGATGAGTGTGTTTGAGTGTTTTGCGGCCACTCAAGTGGCCTGGGCATAGATGAGGCTCTGCTCTCAGCTCTCGGCCAGGCAATTTTCAATGGTGCCAGCTGCTGCTGGTGCTGCTGCTCGTGTGGTCAGGAGAAACCGAGGAAACCGAGAAAACCACCAAAGCAGCCACCATAACAATTAATGTAAAAGCTCATCAAGTATACGCAGTGGGGCCCACATGCTACTGTCGGTCTACGTCTTTGGTTCCGTCTCTGTCTCTGTCTCGGTCTGTCTGTCTAGTTTGTTTGGCACATGCTCGTAAATTAGTTGCTTTCAGTCGTTATACAGCTTATTCTCTTTACTCATCCATTGAAAACTTTTCACTCATTGCCTTCCTCTCTCTTTCTCTTTATTTGCAGAACCAAGAAAAGACAAGACTGATGCACAACAACACGGTGGCAATGGCACATTATCAACACCGAACATTGAGCAACCGACATGCCAGGGTTCCATGCTGCCGCCACCCGGTGGCGGTGGCATCGGAGCTGGTGGCATGCACCAACAGCAGCAGCAGCAACAACACAACAACCAGTCCGATTCCAATAACAAACAGGAGCGGCCCAATACTCTCGGCGGCAGCAACAAGCTGTCGCGGCGAGGAGTCAACATTTGCTATCACAACGAGCATTGTAAGTAGACGCTCGACCGATTTGATTGTTGTGTAGCACACAAAATGCTAGTTAGCGTAGTTTACAAACAGACCCCGAAACAGGGAAAGGAAACCAGTCGATAATAAACAATTAAAATCGATAGTATTTGTTTTTGAATGCCATAATTACTATCGTTCAATTAATAAAAATTTTATTAGCTGAAATTTTACATATTATAAATTAAATAACAAAATAAAATTAACTTGCAAAAAGGAAAGTTGATTTAATGATGAAAAACCATTTTACTCGTATGAATTATAACACCAATTAATTGGGTTGCTTAAACTTACCGTTAAAATACAATAATCATATATGAATAGAGGAATCGTTTTAACAAAGTTTAGTGTTAACTTGGAAAAGTCAAACCAATATAGTAAATTAAATGTCCAAGTCAAATTAATATGGTTATTTAAATTAACTCTTGCAATAGTGATAAACAGTATTGAATGCTTAAATTTTCTTTTCAAACGCTTGTCAAATGCAATAGTAAATGTTTATCGATATTATGTGATCGATAGTAAATTGATATCATACTTATAGACTACTAAAATAATTCATAACTCAGTTCATATACATACATCGCAAACTTAGTATAAAATTAATATAAAATTAGTAAAGCAGTCAGAATTGTGCTCAAATAAATTAATTGAAATGTTATTAGTATTTCGATTGTACATTTCCGATATTACATTTGATTTTAGTAATCGCAAAACTTAAACAAGCTCCGTAGTTACTTTTGTGGCTTACATCGATTCATTAAGCTGGTTTCCTTGCCCCGTTACGATCCCAACAACACACTCACACAGCATACACATTACACCACATCCACTCACACACACACACACACACACACAACATACACACATACTTGCACACACCTCACACACACATTTGATTCACATGCTAGCAAAAGAAACTCATATATTCACTCACTATTTGTGTTGCCTCTCTCTTCTCTCCCTTTCTCTCTCTCTTTGTGTAATGTTTGCCCCTCGATTGTGTACTGTAAACCCGAATTGTTTTTAGATGGCGGCGACGATGGCAAAATGGTGGGTGGACCACCGGGTAGCACACCACCGCCATACGCCGGTGGCAAACTGCCGCCGGGCGTGATGCTCAGCGAGCTGCCAGAGCCACCGATACCCGTATCGGAGATTGGACCCATCCCACCGCCGCCAATGTTCTCCACGCCGAGCCCCACGCTCATCGCTGGACGACCGCACGGGCCAGGCGCCATGAACGATCAGGACTACCAGCAGGACTACGATTATGATGGTAAAGATGAAAGAAACAAGAAACTAGAAACACACACACACACAAACACACACCCCGAAAGGCTAGCTTCAGCTCATTACAAATGCGCACTTCATAAAACTATGCTAGTGCCCCCCTTTGACCCACAATTAAAGCTATATTGAATGCTATATCTGCCTTACAATTGATGTACAACTAAAAGACAACACTTTGCTTCACAGATCATGATCCCGACCAGGACGAGCTCGACTCGGATGATGAGTATGCGCCGTATGGCGGCGTCGCTGGCAACCATGTGCGTGTGATGGACACACAGCGTGTCGAGGAAATTCCAGCCAAAGAGCCAAAACCAAATGCAGTTCCTCTCAAATCGGCACTGAAGAAGAAGGGACCCGCCAACTCCGCCTCCACGCCCGTCACGCCCACACAGGAGCATCAGCAGCAACAGCACAGCAATGCCACCGCCGCCGCAATTTCCAATAGCAACGGTGGCATCGGTTCCATGGCCGCCGCTGCTGCAGCGGCTGCCCAACAATCGGCCAGCCAGCGTCCGTTGGTGGTGCGTCAGGATGCGACGGGCAACAACTATTCGCTGAAGTGAGTATATGATGCCCCTCCCCCCACACACTTTGTTACTTTGCGTAGAGACCCCCCAAAAAACCTTCATTTTATTTGTAGTTTGAAATTGTTCTTTTTACTTAACACTTTCTCTCTCTATCTTCCTTTTTCTCTATAATCATCACATTTGTGCTGCAACAAATTGATAACGTTCCCCCCTCGTACCCGACCCTGACCCACCCCGCCCCGCAACTCTTGTTTGCGTTTATGAAATTTGTTAAATAATATTTATCGATAACAACTCTTTAATTGATCCTCATTTTTGTTTCTGTTCTTTGTTTTTTGTGTGTGCGTGGTCAACACGTTCTTCTACCACCTCCCCCTCTCGCTCTCTCTATCTGTCTGTCTCTATCTACAACAACAACTACTACAACAACCTACAAAATACCTCTACTATTACAACAATCAATCAATCAATCAATCAATACAATCAATCAACCAAATACAACCCGAAACGTACCTCGAAATCAGGCCTATACTACGACCACGGATTAGAATATGGTAAACATTTTTTAGCTAATTTATTTGTTATGTGGAACGTATGCCAAAACGCTTTTAGTGTATATCCTCCCCCCACCACCACCCCGCTCTGTAACCCCCTCACTCACTCACTCATTCACTCCCTGACTTTATCTCTCCAACTCTTTCTGATTACTAGTTTAGTTTCTTTGTTGTCGAAATTATCTCATTTCACTTCGAGCTTTAGCATATTTTAAAAAATAATAAGCATAAAATGAAACTTTATAAATTGCATATAAAAAATATTAAAACAATTTAAATATAAAATTGGCTCAAAACTTGAAGATAAATTTCTAAAAATATTTTAGGCATTTAAAAATATCTTAAAGCCTTTACTGCATATTAAAATACTTTTGTCGAGAAAATTGTCAAGGTGCTTGAAGTGAAACAAATTCCAGAAATTACGCACTTTCCTCCCCCTTGCAGCTCGCCATCAAGCTCCTCCCCATGCACCTTAAAAATCATATTTTTGGTTATGTGCTTTGATTAAACTTTCAACACTGCCCACTTCACCAAAGACAAAAGACGCAGCAGCAACAGCAGCAGCAGCAGAGGAAGCAGACACAACAACCTGACAACACTCTCACTGCAACCCCTCGCACACACCCGCACAACACACACACACACACACTTTTATATTTATTTTGTTGTTTTGCTTTAGTATTAAATTACTAACTTTTTGGTTGTGTTTGCTGTTAAGTTTCATTTTCTCATATGCCGCTGCCGACTCTCCTCTATTTCCTCCTTCTCTTCCTCAACCAACTCTCCTTCAACACTTGCCCCTCAATGTCGTATATATATATGTATTTCTGGATGTGTATGTGTATGAGCGTGTGCCATAAAAGTTTTCGTTTACTTTTATTTTTTGTTGTTATTTGCTCTCTTTTTTTGGCCCGTTGCATGTGTTTCATTTGGAAACAAGATTTCATTTCAAATTACGCGCGCTCACTTTCCGAGGAATCTTGTTGAGCAACACGAACGAAGAAGATATTACAAAGCATCATCATCATTTTAATTTAATATTGTATGTGACACGCTGCATGTCAAAGCAATAACAAAAAACACACTACGGTTTAAGAGGAAAACAGTTCTGACAAGTGATTCTCATTATAATAAGCCGAAAGAATGAAACTGAAAAACCTTAAGGAAAAAAATGATGACAGTTGACATGTTCCACAAGTTGATTCCTGTAGCCAGCGATGCGGCATAATCGAAACTCAATTGGAGGCAACCGCACATGCGAGTCCCCCTCAACCTCTGAACCTCTTTAGCCACGCCCAAATAGCTCAGCTTCCTCCCTTTCCTTACCCTTTTTAACTCACAGTGAGACAGAGTATGCAAAGCGTCTGCAGCAAAGCGTGAAAATGAACCAACTGAACGGGAAATGCAAAATTGTTACATATTTATCATAAATTGTGCAAGAAGCAAATGGACACTTTTGCCATAGTGATAAACGCAGGAAAGGGCAGCAAGGATATGCTGGCTTTGCAGTGCATTTGGAAGAGAAAGAAAATATAAAGTAAAATAACAGATAAAAAATCTAACGCAGTTTAATATTTCGAATATTCGAATTTGGTATTCCTCGAACTGAAGTAAATTCTATAAATAAAGTTAAGTTTTATAAACTTTGAAATTTCTTGGAATAATAACTTCCTTCAACATTATGATTATCCCGTCGGCAAGTTAATTGCTTTAATACGGTTTAGATTTCTCAGAAAATGTAATTTTGTTTTAAGATTGCGATTTAATTGTATTATAAACTAACGTTTAATTGCAAGCAAAAAGCACAAAGTACACGAAGTACTTATTTTAATTTGAAAGCAATCTGACGAGGCGCAGCGAGAAAAGCAATGAAAACTAAACAAGAGAAGCACTTGAGAGAAGCTCAATTTCAGTAATTTGCTGTTTGCTGGCGTTTGATTAAGAGAGATTTCTGCAAACGGTTGCTCAAGTTGCAAAGCATTTTTATAAATTAAATGCAATTTAAGATAAAAAGCGAGAGAACGTAGAATGTAGAAAAATGAAATTAAATTTAATTAAAAAAAGGAAAGAAAGAAGCTGCCACTTTAAACGAGTTTTCCGTACAATCTCAACTGGCCAATAGATTGCGTACTTTATTTATTTGCAAGTAATTGCAATTTTGTTTGAAAAGGGAAAGGAAAGAAGGAAAGGGTATGAAGCAAGCGTAGGTGACTTGCATAATTCGTTTTGAACTCGTTTTGCATGGTAATGTGGCAGCCATAGACAACGCTCCGATGCGATGCGAGTGTGTGTGTGTGTGTGTGTGTGTGTGTGTGTGTATACTCTTAATGCGAAAGTGTTGCGGATGCGCCTGACAGGATATAGCATTCTGGGTGGGCTTTTCAGCCACAGCAACAGTGACAGCTTTAAGTACAAAGCCAACTCTCTCTCTTCTTCTCTGTTCTGTGTGTGGTAAATGTATGCGAATGAGTTGCCAGATGTGCTCCGCACACGTGTCGTTAAAAAAAAAAGAAAGAAAGCAAGCAGCTAAAAGAAAACAACAAATTGCCGCAACAGCAGCAGCAAAAACGAGAGACTAAAAGCCAGGCAAAAGGATTTTGGTAGCAACAAAAAAACTTTAAGGACATGTGCCTCAGAGTTATGCAGGAAGATGAATAAATTAAACCAACTGCATGCATATGTGTGTGTGTGTGGAGTATGTAAATCTGGGCAGATTGCCCTTGCGAGATTGCCGAGTGCAAATCAAAGTGTCGTAGTATGTTTGTTATTATGCATGCTCCCTCCTTTACTTCTTATTATTTATTTCTTTTGGTGTATGTGAAACGTGAGCAAGCTAATGATTAGTATGATTAGAGCTGTACTTTAACTGATTTATAGTTATTTACTAATGCATATGTTGTTCACCCCATTTCCCACAGCAGGCAGCAAATGTTCAATATTCAATTGCCATGCACCGTCGAGAACAAGGAGAACACGAGGCCGTTTGTGATACGCGAGAGCAGCAGCGATAGCGACGAGAGTGATGGTCACATTGTCTATCGCGACGATGATAACGATAACACACGATTGGCGAAACTGGCGCGCAAGGAATCGCTGTCATTGAAACTGCAACTGCGGCCGGACAAACAGGATCTGATTAATCGAAACATTTTGCATCAGGTCAACGACAATGAGCTCAAGGAGTCCAAGGAGGCGATTGGAGCGCGCCTAATCCGACGGCTATCGATGCGACCCACCGCCGAGGAGTTGGTGGAGCGTAACATACTGAAAAGTAAGAAAATTTATATTATATATATTGAATTGTATATTAATTGTTTTATTTTCAATTGCTTAGCTCAATCACCCGCCGAGGAGAAGAAACAAAAGGAGGAGAAGAAGTCGTATCTATTGCGCAAGCTCAGTTTTCGGCCCACCGTCGAGGAGCTCAAGGAGAAGAAGATCATACGCTTCAACGATTACATTGAGGTGACGCAGGCGCATGATTACGATCGGCGGGCGGACAAGCCATGGACAAGACTGACGCCAAAGGATAAGGCCGCCATACGCAAGGAGCTGAACGAGTTCAAGTCCTCCGAAATGGCAGTCCACGAGGGCAGTCGCCATCTGACGAGGTACGCTCACAAATTTGCAGCAATTAAACATTCTCTGTGTGTCCTTGGTTAAAGCCAAACTCATTCCACCAATTCGAAATATCAATGCCAGTAACAAAATCGAGAAAATCGACAAAATTGCCAAATGCCCAATGAAGTGTCACGTGCACAGTTCAGTCACAGTCGCAGTCGCTGTTTTAGCCATCGCCATCACTCTTGCCACTTCTATTCGGCAGCTGTTCCCTAGTCCAGTTGACCACTTGTGCACATTGTTCATGCTATATGTGTGTGTGTGTGTATGTGGCCACAAAGGACTTTCTGTGGTAACTGCGTTTTGTCGTATTTTCTATTCTTTTTATTTCTTTCGACATTTCTATTTTCCATTTCCCCGAACTGCACTTTTTACTGCTGCTGTGCCAGGGACAGCAGCCTACTTTTTTTTTCCTCTTGTTTTTTGTAATGGCTTTTGGATTTTGTGGCATGGCATTCAAGTTGTACTTAAAGCCCTACGCGGAATGCCTCGCAAAGCATTTGCACTTTAACTAACTGATTGCAGAGCAACTTGAACTGGCGGCGGGCTTACAAATTAGACAAGCAGACAGAAAGCAAGAGAGATAGTCACAAATAAGCTGGACAAATATTTGCCAGACAGCCCTGAAATTCAGTTTCAACTTTAAAGTAACTTAAAAAGTTGTCAGAGTGTGAGCTCTAATCAGAAATGAAATCCAACAAACTCCCAGAGCGAGAAAGAGTGTCGCACTTTGACGCTTTAACTTTTTGCCCTGAAACAAAAACGGAAACTGAAACTGAACTCTGGAAACTAATCTCAACTTTTGTAATTTTTTTGTCGTTGTTCTTTTGCAGATTCCATAGGCCATGACGATTGCAATGGCAGCAACTTTCCAACAAATTACAACATCAACCCAAACAGCAATTGTATTTTGTGCAGCATCAAATTGTCAACAAATATCTAAAAGCAAAACATTAAGAAAACAAAACAAACAAAAAAAAATCACAAAAAAATTACAAAAAAAATATATATATATAAAAATAAATCTAAAATGAGAGATGAACACACAATAAATAAAAAAAAAGAGAAACGTAATGCAAATAACATTTTTAAATGGCAACAAATAGTTAAAACAAGAAGAGGAACAGAAGTAGAAAGGAAAGAAGAAGAAAAGAAATGCCGCGATGAAAACATCTTTTAAGATTTCTGTTAATTGCGAATTCCGCTCGGTTTTCTAATTTTAAGTTATATATTTTCTGTACGTATATTTGTGTTTCTATTTCTATTTTCTTTTGTTAATTGTATGTAAATAAATCACGTTTTTTTTTTTGGAACCCAACTTGAACGTAAATCAAAATATCAATTCTCGTCTTGTGTAGATGTGTTATAAGTCGATTTGTTAAACTCTTCAGTCAAGGCAATTATGTATTATATTATATAACAAACGGAAGAAAAAACACAAAACAAACAAAAGAAAAACCAGCAACAAAATTATATACACAACACACACACACATTTTGATAAATAATTAAAGTGAGAAAATTAATATAAATAAATTAAACACTTATTCAAGTCAAAAAGGCAAATTGATTGCATTGAGGAATTCTTAAGGTTTAAGCATAAATTTACTTTTACTGTTGCTTTCCATAAATTTTATAGATTTGAATTAAGTCAACTACAAAATAAACAAAACAAAAAACCGAAAATATTATTATAAATTATACAAAAACAAATATGAGAACAGTTCTAAAGCAAATATTATTATATTTTAAATTTATGATTATTGTAAAAAGCCTAAACGTAAACAACACATTAATAATAGAACGTAAAAAAACAACAACAACAAAACAAAATACGGAAAAATAAATTAAAATTTTTTGAAAGACATTTGAGCAAAAATTGCCACCATCTCTTTATTATTTATTCTAGTTTTTAATTTGGTTTATTAATTTTTTCTTAAATTTACATGTACATACATATCGCCCAAAATGCATAAAACTTGAAAACTTATCGCGATAAATAGGTAAAACCCAGCAAAAGACAGCAAAGAAAAAAAGATGCTCAAATAAAATTAAAAAAAAAGAAAAATCATTTATAGAAAACGGAAAGCAGACAAAAACGGAATGATTGATAAAGTTCTAATAAATAAACGGCAACAAAATATCAGGAATCACAAACTGAAGTTGGACCCAGTATGATGTTTTTTTAGAGAAACACAGTAACTTAACACGTAAGATTTTAGAGACAGATGGAACCAAAAACGAAAATAAAGAAACCCGCATCATCAACCCAAAAGATGAATATCTATTTTGTAAAACAAGTTGCAAATAGTTACGAAACGAAATAAATATGAATATGGAAACTGAAACTTTTACTCCAAATGCAAATTCAAATAGTTATGAATAATCAAGCAAAACCAAAAAAAGTAATAAATAAATAAAAATTCCTAATTGTAAATTTCGAAAAAAAAAAAAAAAACAAAATTGAAATTGCAAATTGCAGAAAATGCAAATTAAAAATGCTCGCGCGTGCTCGTGAATATTTAAACTTTAAAGTAAAAATAAAACTAAAGTAACGTAACATAAAGTAAAGTAAACTTAAATTAAATAAAGTAAACAGTTTCAAAACGACATTTAGTAATATACAACAAAAGAAAATCATATGAATTGAATGAATGAAATATAGCGAACTTAGTTTAAAGATAAATTGGCGCTTCCTTTGCAAGTTTCATATTTCTAATGCAAAAAATCACAGACACAACAATTTAACGTAAACAACCAAATAGACTAAAAAGTAAAGTAAAATAAAATGAGAAAAATATACTTGTTTCAGGGCAGACATAGGAGTTTGGCTCGGATGAATAAAGCTTTTGCTTGATTTTCGCTGAAAGAGTTATCGGATCTGTTCAGTCAGCTGCCAGTCTTTATATCTGAATCTATTGTATGTATGTATAACTGAATTGGAAACACTCTGTCTCTGTCTCTGTCTCACTCTCTCTCTGTCTTTTGCTTCAAAGCGTTGCATTGTCAGAGTTAAGCAATATAAATTGCAAGTATAAATATATATATATATATATACATCTTATCTATACAATATATATATCTATATATATATTATATGTATACAACTATTTATATGAGAAGACGCAGTTGGAACAGCTGAAGCTATTATACATAACACTATCAATATGGGATAGCATAATTTACACTTTTTCTATGAATCGATTTATAGTGTACAATACAAAAAATAAAAACACCACTAAAACAACAACATCAACAACAACTACTGTATAACAAAACAATATTTAACAGAAAGCTAAAAAAAAGGAAGCATAACGCTGGTTTCGAGCTCCCGCGTAGATTGATTGATTGAGATTGATTGATTGCATACCTATGCGAGAATACGAAAATAAACAAAAATAAAATAAAACATTAGTGACGAGTTTAGTTCAATGCAACTTTGTGTACAGCATTTCACACAGTCTTTTCTATATCTGATTTCGATTTACCCCAATTTGCAGTTGCCGTTCGTTGCATTAACGCAAACTTAAATGAAGAACAACAACAATTGTAATGTAACAATAAAAATGAAGTATAAAAAGAACACCAGAAAAAAAACTAATTATAAAAAGATTTTGAAAAACATCAACAAAAGTAGCCAGAAGAAGGTATCCGCAATTGAGCATTGTAAGCATTTTCTGAGTGGCCCACTAAAAAAATTTGTAAGAGGCCAAAAAAACAAAAAAAAAAAGTATAAAAGATACGGCAAAACCCGAAAATAGTTGTGAAGATTTGCAAAACGACACGTTAAGTAAAATTAGCAAAATAAGCTTAGAAGAGAAAAATAATGAAGATGCTACTGGTTGGGAAAAAAATGAAGAAAAAAGAAAAATGAAAGTGACAACAGAATATTGAATAATAATCACCGACAAATTGAGATTTAATAAAGATTTAATTACTTAAAAACACGACAATACATGTTTTTTCTTTAACTTAAATACATTATTTCTTCAATAACAGGAAAGCAACGCTGCAATGTGACTCGTGGCTTTATCCACCAAACTTTGAATCTCGAGAAAATCAGCAGCAGCGATCAAGTCAACCACAGTCAATCGGTTAACATTCTTCAAGTCCAATCCTCCTTTACACCACTTTATTATTAATTGGAATACTTTGGAGCTGATACGATCCATTGGTATAATATTGTCCTCATCGTCTTCTACATTCGGTTGCATATTTCGTAGCACTCCAATTTGCTCAACTATCGAAGGGCTCAAAGTAAATATTTTGCCATCGCTGGTGCGAACTTTTACTTCAATTTCAATATTGGACATTTTGTTAAATTTTTTTTTTTTGTAATACAGCTCAATACAAATTTCTTCAAGCTATTGAATGAAATTTAGTTAGATACGTTTGTGCTTTTTATTTGTACTTTTTTTTGTTTTTCACAGGCTACTAGATCAAATATTTTTTTATATCGGCAACCCGTAGGAATGAAGAGTGTTGAAAATCCAATTATTCCTTTTTTAATCAGCACAGATAATGTTCAGTTGAGCACGGCAACTTTTCGTTCATCAATCCTTTTATTTTATCGCTTTATCAGTTTTATATATTTCAATGTTTATGAAATAAATTACTTTTATATTTCACTCAGCAACTAGCGGACACGTCGTTATTCTTTGAGGATTACGACAAAAGAGAAGAAAGTTTAAAAAAAGTGAGGCCACGTAAGGCCAAAGAACAATCGATATTCGATATTTAGATATACATATATAATATATACTGTTTTAATATTAGAGATGATGAGATGCTTCGATATATATACTTACTGTGTTTGCATCCAATGTGATGCTACATTTCCACAAAGAGTATTATAACTTTGCGACTCTAGCAGAATGTATATAACAGGCAGAAGGAGTCATCTTCGACCCTATAAAGGATATGCATATATTCTGAACCAGCGTCAACAACCCAGACAAAATTTATTTAGTTTATTTAAAATTGTGTTTATATGACATAAAACGGCCGGTGCTGTCGAGTCTTAGATGCTTCGGTTAACAATCTGGTATACTTTTTTTAACCTATGGTATATTTAAAACGTAATAGTATAGTTATAGACCAAATATAGTTTGCGGTATAACTCAGTATTTTCAGTATATTCTTTTGATATGCCAAAAATAATATTTGGTATATTTAAAAATATTTGAATATACTAATTTAGTATATTTTAATAAGAATATCGCATTGTTTCGTTTTTATTGAAAATGGGTAGAATGCATCTCATAGCACACTCGACTGTAGTTTTCTTACTCGTTTAATGCTACCGCCAAAAAGTATGCTATGAAATTATTGCCATTCGATGTTTGAAAAGTTTGGCATAACTTGCAGCGCACACTTGAACTTCACACGCATTCTACATTTTTCACAATTTGGCCTTTTTGCAAGCGAACGACATTCATAGAATTCATTCATGAATTCCGTCGCGTACTTGGCAACGAGCGAGCGAAGCAAGTGCGTCCGTCGTCTTTGTATCTTTGCGAATGTATCTTTGCCGCGACGTCGACGACGACGACGACGCGTTGTACGTGCCAGACTCTGTCAGCGAGGCAGTCAGGCTGCTTAACTAGCAGCATCTGAGAGCAAGGCAAGCTCAGGTGAGGCGACACTAACAACAACAGCAACAACAATAACAACAACAGCAAGAAGAGGAACAACGACACCAATCACAATCATCATAAGGCCGTCGCCATCGCACTTGATTATGATGAGCTTCTTTTTCGAGATGTTGTCGTTGTTTTTTTTCGCTTTGAGTGTTTGCCCGTTTGTCTCGTCTCATCTCGTCTCCATCATCAGCTTCTTGTCTGTCGTTCTTTTTTTTTTTGTTTCTTTTTGCTGCTTGCTGCTTTCCTCGCGAAAGTTTATCAACGCGGCAAGATTCTAACATTTTTGTGTGCATTCCACTTTGGTGCGTTTTCGGATTTCTCAAGAGTTTGCCTTTTGCATGCTCATAAAACGTACTCGAACTCATTAAAACGCGCACTCTGATAACCGAAATGGCGACGCTGGCGACGACGATGTTTGAAAGCTGAGACGGTGAAAGATGTCGCCAGAGAGCAGCACAAGAAGGGGGTATAGGATATATATACTATATAACTTGTAGGAGCAAAGAGACGCTCTGTGTGTGTGTGTGTGTGTGTGTGTGTGTGTGTGTGTGTGTGTGTGTGTGTGTGTGTGTGCGACGTGTTTTGCATGTGCGTTTTGGCTTTTTGCTGTCGTTGATTTATTTGATGGCCATTTGTTGGCTGGCTGCTGAGGCACGTTGCAGGTTCTCTGTGTCGCTGCGAAATGGGGCAAGTAGGCAAAAAACTCAAAACACACACACAAAATTTAAAGACTTTGCTAAAATGTGGCCTCTTAATTAGGCAAGTTCATGTGGGAAATGCTGAAGCTGCTGCTGCTGCTGCGGCCCAAGTGGCCACTTGCCAAAAGCCAACAACCATGTTGCCACAAAACGCAGCCACAAATTGTTAACGCGCATGAAGCTCACAGTTGGTGGCAGCAATAATAGTTACCACAGAGCTTTGGGTTCCAGGTACGGAAATGGTTATGTAGATGGTTGCAAAGACTACTTTTCTGCAATTAGTAGTAATATTTTAAACAGAAATAATATGTGGAGTTTAAGTAAAGTTGAAGGTGATGTGTCTGTGTTTCATTGGTCTTTAATACGGCAAACAATTTCAAAATAAAATCAGTCTTTTAACTCAGACGGTTTTATGAAAATGCACTCGAATTATTTATCTAGTTGGAAACAAAGATTTGTTTAGATTTAATTATTAAAGAAATTGCAATGAGCCTAATGAAATCATATCTAAATTGTTCAGAAGATCATTTATTTATTTTACCAGTCTACTGCTCGATATGAGTACTCGATTGATATATACGCAATATTATAATTATATTGAATATGTTAAATACTTGAAAATATAGAAAAGTAATTAACTTGAATTTGTTTTTTAATTTTACAACATTAGTTGTTTATTGAAAAAAGTGGTTATGATTTATATATTTATATATATTTCTGAAGTATTTTTAGCAAGTTATTTATAATAATTTAAATTGAAATTGATTTAATTTAAATAAATTATGAAAAATGTGGAAGGTGAAGAAATATTGTTGAATGTGTTAAAACGTTATGAACTAAATTCAACGTTTACTGTGTGAGCTTGGAAGGATTGAGGGATATTTATAGTGAAGTTATTTCTTAAAAAAAAGCTTATTAGTTATGATTATATAAAAAAAAAATGGCAAACTAAACAAGAACAAATCTTTATGTTGTTGTAAGTTTTTGAAAGTAATTTACATTATTTCATATTGAAAATTAATAATTTTTATTATGAAGCGATACTAATATAAATCAATGTGGGCATTTAGGATAGTTATAGAAAAAATATAAGCGAAAAATAAGCATTTTTGGTAACTTATTCCTTCAAGTGCACTAGATAGAATATCTTCCACTATTAGTGGATGCAGCTTGACACACAGTGCTGTCCATATCTTTGGGTCATGTTTGGGGTCTTGGCATTCGAGTGTGTGTATGATTGTGTATGTGTGTGTTTGGGGTGGCAGTTGAACAGCACAGAAATTGTTGGATAAATTTGCATTTGGCCTGATCGTAGTTCGCGACTCGTTGGTGTCGGTGTCGATGCTGTTGATGTTGTTGTTATTTCGTTATTTGTTAGTGTAGGTTGCTTGGCTGGGAGATTTCTTTATGACCCGAGCTTTTGGCCGTGGTGGTGTGGAGTTTTATTTCAGCTGTGGCCTTTGTTTGGTTGCAAGTTTATTTGATTCTATTTTCATTTTATTTGAATTGTGGTTTGCTTTTATGGCCTGTGCATGAGCTGAGACAGAGGCTGAGACTGCGGCTGCGACTGAGATTTGTTTTGTTTTGTGAAAGTTACAACAACAACAACAAGAGACACTATCGATGAGCCCCGCGATGTCGAGGAATCGATGCTGTAGAGTTTTTGGCCATTGCTGTTGGCTTCTATTCGGTTTTTTTTTGTCTTCTCTAGCTGGTGATTGTAAAACAATAAAAGCAACACCTGACTGCCGTTTTGTGCAGTGCCTCACAATGGCGTTGATGGCGACGCGGATGTGGACGTTTCGTTCGTTGGGTGGCCTAACGTTCCCGTGCCCGGTGGCAGCAGCAACACCAGGCGCAACAGCAACAGCAAGAGTTCACTGTTGGAAGATCTTATCAATGCGTTTGCTTTGGCCAAAAATGGCCAAGACAAAAACATGCTTATTGTTTTGTAGATTTGGTGACGCAGCTTAAACATTTCAATTGCGTTTCTTGGCGCGTTCTATGCGTCGCTCGAACAACAATAAGAGATCAACAAATTGCTGCTTGATTGCTGAGGAGAGAGGCGACGAAGAAGAAGCTGTGGGCATCGACAACAACTGCAGATGGAAGCGGACGAAATTCGAATCGAAATCTAAATCTAAATAAATAAAAATCGTGCGCCGTTGCTTTTTGGTCTTAAGTGAAAGGCATCGGCGAGATCAGCCAAAAGTCTGGCCAAAGTATCTCAATGCGCTGCAAATTTAATCAATTGATGAGGCAGCTTGCAACAGGCAGCAAATCGCAAAAGCAAAAAAAACAGCAGGCAGCATTCAGCATGCTGCATGCAGCTTACAGGTTGCAGCTTGCACTTGTTGTCGTTGCTTTTATTGCTGTTGTTGCTGTTGTTGTTGCTGTTGCTGTTGATGTTGCTGTTGTGATGGCAATTTGGATTTTGTGGCTAACAAACCTGACCAAAAAGACATTTACATTCTACTGTTAAGTGTTGTTGTTGTTGCTGCTGTGCAAGTGTCGCAACAACAACAACTTTACACGCTAGAAACCGTGACTTTAATTTTCTTTATGCCGCCCTCCCTCCTCATCTTCCTCTCTCGTCTTCGTTCACCCCCATCACCCCCATCACCAACTCACTTATTTTTGATTTGTTTTTTTTTCTTTTGTACTTTTTGCTGTCGTTTTGTTTTTATATAATTTCAATTTTATTTCCATTTGGACTTTTCATTAAATTGCCTCGCAATGTCGCCAGCTTTTCCGCTTTTCTCATCTCTTTCGCACCCTCTCTCTCTCATTGTTGGCTTTTCATTTTTTTGCTCGCTGCTTTTAATTTGTAATTACTTGCACATTTTACTTTCGTTTGTGGCATTTGATTTATGGGCCAGCAAATTGTGGTCGCCAAATGAAAACCTGGTCAAAACGTGGTAAATGGCAATTGGAATCGTGAGTGGAGCACCAAGTGCTGCAAAAGAATTAAAGAAAGTTTTTGGTTTTTTTTCTTGCCTTACATTAAGGAAGTAAATTGTGACATTTGTGGCATTTTTATTTTGATTTATTTATTGTTTCATAATAAAGTTGCATTTACCTGATGTAAGTTAATTAGTAAATTTACAAATTGTTTTGTACAAAGCATTTAAAATATTTCACATTTTTCTTTAATATTTTATAGTGGGAAATTAAATTTATTTTAAATTTAACTTGATATAATGTTCTTAGCTTAATGTATTGCATTTTAATTTAAAAGGTAAAATATTTTTTAATGAATTATTGAAATTTCTTCATACTAAAATATTTGATATTTTATGTTCGGCAATATTCTGTAGTATTTACCTATTCAAAAATATATTTATTATTTATTTTTTCGTATTGTATTTTACTTTAAAAATGAACAGCAAATTGTTTAAAAGAATTTTTGCACAATTATTTAATCACAATATTAGAGAATATGTACCAATCATTTTTCTTCTTCAAATTTTAATGCAACTTAGAGCGTTAATACATCCCATTATTTTAATTGAAATATTGTTTCTATTTATTTTTTCCTTTTAAATTGTATTTTATTCATTTTTGTCTTCATCTAAAGTTCTATAGAATTTTTTTGATATTTATTTAACCACAATTTTACAGCATAAATACACCATAAATAAAAACATTTCCTGTTGAGCAGTTTAATTCTTTTCTAATTTCGGATGTCATTTACCTTTCCTACAATTGTATTTTGTGTATGTTTATTGCCAAGTTTATCTATATATTGTCTAAATAAATTTGCCTCTCTTGCAGTCTTGTAATTCACAATTTCCGTTGAGTTTAGTCAATCGACCTACTCCCATTGCGCTTGACATCACTTTCCACATCCGATTTGGCATCCTGGTGTTCATTCAACTTCCTCTAAATAAGCTCATTAGCTTTATAGCCGTGTTGCCATTGTCAACGACGGCGCACTTGACACTTGCGGCTGACATGTTGTTGTCGTCGTCGTCGTCGTTGTTGGTTGCACGCAATAACAGCAACAACTGCTGCAATAACAACCGCAACAACAGCAACATCAAATGGCAACATCAACTCCCACTCACTGAGCACTTGCACAGAGTCTGCAGAGTTGAAAATGTGCAACAATTTCAAATGGCCTGCCACTTACCTCAACAACTGCAGCAGCAAACAACAACAGCAACAAGTTGCAGCAACCTAGAGTAGCAACCTAAAGCAGCAGCAGCAGCAACAGTTGGAGACCCATTGATTAGGTGACCCTTGTAGCGGTCCAAAAGACTGTCAGTTTCTCTGTCCGCTCGTTGCCTTTGGCTCTTGCTTTTCCATTGCCTTTGCCTCTTTGTGTTGCCCCCAATTGTCATTGATTGTTGCACTACTGCTGCTGTTGTTGCTGTTGCTCTGGCTGTTGCAGCAAGTTCAGTTGATTGAATTACATACATGCTGTGTGGCTGTTGCTCCCTTGGCTCAACTTCCCCCACACACTCACATATATAAAGTACACACATTTAGTTGGCTGACTTTTGAGCCCTGTCGCGACTTTTGTGGCTCTGGGCCATGTTGCCGAGTCAAACAAAGTCAGGCCAGTTAGGCACTTAGCCAGTTAATTAGTAGAGAGGCAACTTCAGTTGCTGCTGATGTTGCCTGTCCTTGTGCCAGTTGTGAGTAGGTTGTGCTAACAGTGTAGGTGGCAGTTGCAAGATCGAAGATGCGCGCTGCAAAAGATGCCAACAACGAGACAAGCTGGTTCAAGGATGCTCAACAGTTCGCTGGGGCATTAATCAAGGAATGTTGCAATGAACTCGGTCTGTATGATGAGTTTAATGAATGCGAACTGGAGTCTATAAATTCAACGGAAGTAGTAGATTAATATTGTATTTATTATAGTTTATTATTTATTTATATACAGTTACGTTATAATATAAAATTTGTGACTTACATTTAATGTGCAGTATCGCTGACTTCAAAGTTCTTTGGCTAGGTTATTGACAGTATAGAAACGCTGTATATCATATAAATATTGATTTAATAAGTTCTTTTAAATCTTATTTTCTTCCCAAATTATGTATTATTACATTTTTTTAAAATTAATCTATATACGTATATAGAACATATTTTTTTCTCGACACATTTTATTCTCTTCTTATTTTAATGAATTCTTTCAAATGTTGCTTTATATTTGTTTAAATAAAAATGTTTAGAATATATTATTTTTACATTTCTTATATTTGTCCCTTCTTATTTTAATACATTATTCTAATAATTATTGCTATAATGTTTAACATATGTTATTTATATCTCTCCAAATATATTTATATCTATCAATTATTTTTTAAGTATTCTTTCGCTTTAAAAAGTTGTATGTATTGATTATGCAATTCGTATTCAAATGCGCTCCCTTTTTGGAAGCGTCATTGTGGCCATTAAATCAACAACTTCTGAATTGCAGGCAATCACTCAATGTCCCATTGCATACGGCATCAACCTTATTTTGTTGTTGCAGTTGTTGTTGTTGTTGTTGTTGTCTAGCTAGCTATGCTGCCACCTCTTGTTGCATGCCACCGACACAAAACAAAAACAAAATGCCGCTGCCGAACTTGTCCTTAAAATGTCAGCCAAAGTGTTCATTAATTTGTGTCTCCCTCTCGTTCTGATTGTAGCTGTTGTTGTCAATGTTGTTGTTGCAGTGTTGTTATTGTCTGGTTGCACTATTATTGCGTTGTGTTGTGGCCGCTTGTGGCGTGTGTGCACAGTCATTGATCATGAATTCCGCGCTGAGCTCTGCGCTCTGCGCTGTTGCCGCACATGCGTCATGCCAGCTTGACACTGCCTCTCATGCTTCGTTCCTCGGCTGCTGCCTGCCTGCCACAATTGGCGACACAATTTTTGCTGGCTTTGGCATGTGCCTCACACACTTCCTCCCCCTGCACTCCTCTACGGCTTCAGCAGCGTGCTGCCTACGCAAAACCAAAAAAACCAAGAAAAAAAGAACGAAAATCTGTTGCCAGTAGTTTTGTAATTTTCATGTACAAGTCGAGACAAATGCAAAATGGCCCTGCAAATGACGACGAAAACAACAACAACAGTAACAGCAAGAGCCACAGCAATGACAACAACTGTTGTTGCCACGCCTCCTGCGCACAGCCCACAGGCAGCCCTGAGCCTGGCCAGGCCAGCCATCAATCTCAATTGCTTCGCATTTTCATATGCAGCTCTTCGATCATTTTGCGACTTGACAAGCAGCAGCAACAGCAACAGAAACAGCAACAAACAACAACAACAGCAACAACGACAGATAATAATAAAAATTGCAGATTTGTCACAGCAATTGTTGTCGTTGTTTCTGGCCTGATTCTCTTTCGCTGTTGCTGTTGTTGCCTACATACGTGCGCCTGTAATTACTTTTTATGAACTCGCATATTTCTTTCTCTTTCGCCGTTTTGTTTATTTCTCATTCCTGATTTCTGTTTCTGTTTCTGGTTTTATCTCGCCCAAATGTCTACGCGTGATTAAACGTTTAACTTGCTGATATGATACGAGCCACACTCTGTCTTTCAATTCTATATTATATTCTCTGACTGACATATTGACTGCCATTGTGGCTGCTGTTGCTGCCTGTCTTCGCACTTTCAAAGTTTGCAGCCTGTGTTCGCCTGTTTGCCTGTCGATGTCGATGTCGCCTGTCTGTTTGCTGTGTGCTCTTTGATTGCCATAAATCGCTCCAATTCATGTAAAATATGAGTTTTACAAAATGCTTGATGTATTGCATATAAAATTAGGTGCGTATAGAGCAGTAACTTTTAAAGGAAAACATTCTGATTGCAGCTGTAAGGTTCTTGACTAAGCAGACATTTTTCAGTCAACTGATATTTTCTTACCAATTTGATTGTTAATATCCTCTAACTATTGATATTGCTTGTCGTTAAAATAAATGATTATTTGGTTGTACTTGTTATATGTAAAATCCTGAATCAAGATTATTTTGTTGTCAAAATTAAACCAAGAAGGTTTATTCCAAAATCTACAAAAAATTTAGATTGCCCAATCTTGAAATTCAAGATTATAATTTTGTTTCAAGAATGGAAAAATCTTAAAATTCAACCAAGAAGCCAACATCTTAAATCAAGATCGAACTTAGATTTATATTGATTAATTGTTATATTCTTGTTTTTGAAGTTAGTATGTTATTACATTTATATTAGCATTCTACAACGACCATATACTGACAAAATTGTATGGCTTAAAATATGCAGTCGAAATAGCATTGCCTTAATATGATATTGTGCTACACGTTTTTATTAATAATCCATTCATCTTAAAAAATTTAAATTTTCTATGAAAAATTGCTCAATAAAACATTTTATTCACTGCTATAAGTTCTTTATTTTTTGGAAATTTTTGGAAATGAATATGGCAAAGTTATTAACGAATAAATTTCTTCTAGGTTTCTACAAGGACAACACATTGACAAAATTTCAAAATAAATAAATAATAGAACACAATTTCCACATTTTGTGTTACTCTAGGTCACTAAAAGGAATTAGAGCAATTTAAAATGAAATTAAAAAAAGGTTTACTTTAAAGAAGAGTGAAAGTATAAATTGAGTAGCTTAAGAGTTTAATACAGTAGACAATGACTGCAGTGTGGAAAATAGAATACATTAAACTTAATGGTTTTGCATACTGCATTTATGTAAGCCGATCACACTCTTAGCATTTAATTTCAGTGTCAGACAAGCTTTGGGTAATTACAAGAAAACACTAAAGCGATTCAAAAGACATTCACACATTTAGTCGTATGTTTGAAGAGTCGTATACATTTAAACACTCGACGCCTACATAAAGATTTCTGGTTGAATGGCACTTTTTAAGCCTCAACTTCACGCTTAATTAGACGGAATGAGAAAATAACTTCATCTGGTGAGAAACACAGTGACTGAGAAACTGAGCTGGCTGTATAATATGGCCGACACGGCGACGAGTTTGTCAAGACAAAAATGGTCAAAACATGAAATCCTATTAGACAAATTGAAATTACAAATGAGACAACGCCGAAATTAATTTATTAATTAGTCACACTCCATTATGGCTGGACAAAGAGAGGCTGCTACCGTTGGTAGCCAGCGACAGCCAGCTAGCCAACTAGACAACTATTGAGCTAGTCAGCTAGTCAGCTGGCCAACAAGGCAGTCAGCGAGCCAACAAGCAGAAGGAGATGGAGGAGGAGGAGGAACGTAATGATCTGCCCACATGCGGCGTTGAAGCGTCTCGAAATGGTTGACAGCCAGCTGGAGTTGAAAAGCTGAAGCCGGACGCAGGCAGCACAGACAGTCAACAACAGTCGACAACAACATTGTTGCCAGCCATTTTCTGCGATTGTGGTGTGAAAATTGTAAAATCCAATTAGAAAACTAAACACGCAACGCATTTTTTATATATATATTTTTATTTCTCCATATGAATGCGTGGGTTGTATTCCCCACTCTCCTCCTCCTCTTGCTCTCTGCTCTCTGCTGACATAATCAATGATAAGCGATCGCTAATTAAATTGCCTTGCATTGAAAATCTAAGCCCAATTTATTGGCTTGAACCCCTTGAAGACAATGAAATGTCGCATTCTGAAGTCATTCATATCTGAACCGATCTGAGTACCATTTTGGCCAACGCCAAACAGCAGCAACAACAGTGGTCGACAGGTTGTTTTTTCTGTGCGGCAAATTGGCAAGACAATTGCCGGTCTGCTAACAGCGACAGTTACAGTTATCATGTGGGAACAACAAACAGAAATAGAAACACTGACACTCTGAGCGGGGGCAGCTCCATTGTGACGCCACATTCACATTTCTAAATGGCCAGCGCCTTCATCATTATCAACTCTGCAAACTGAGAAAGGAGCCTGACTCTAATATGTAATATTATGGCCAAGCAAAACAGCGCTGCGATAGCCTTAAATGGGTCGCTTGTTGCAGCAAAGTGAATGCTTGGCCACCATAAAGGAACCGAGTTGGCTCAAAGCCAAACGAGGTTCAAACGTATGCGTTAATTAAGTGCTTATGGTGTCAACTGTACCGGTTGTGCATAAATATATTCATAATAAGCAGATACGAGTATCGATTGAAAGATAGCTCAGCTTGTTTGATTGGTCGATCGATCGGGCGAATAGAGGCCCAAAACAACATATTACTATATTATGAATTATGCAATAATATTTGGGAGAAAGTTTTCAATATGCGTGGCTCTTTTTTTCGTTGCTTTTTACTTTTAGCACCATAAATAAACGTTTTTATTATTAATAGCAACTCATTAACCTCGACTAATTAATTAAAAATATACAAAAACACAAAAAAACACACGCAGCTAGTGAGAAAAAAAAACAAACATGCGTTTGGCCAAGAAGAAACGTTTAGACCTAATGGCTGTGGAGCTGGCTGACTGCCTAACTGATTGAGCGACTGACAAACAGACAGATTGACTGAACCGAACTCTGGCCGGAGCAGCGAGTTGGTGATGAGTTTTCAAATGATGCGTATCAATTTTATTTGAATTTTTTTTATGAAACATTTATGAGCGCTCGTTAGATCATTCACACGCGGCAGCTTTACTTTTAGATGAGCTAAGTTTTAATTTTAGAATATCAAAACAGAAAAGTAAACTATTTTATTTCAGTACCCCCAAATAAAATATATAATATTGGTTTTTAATATATTAAGTGTAAGAGAATATAGTCTTTAAAATCAATTATGGTAAGGTTAATTATTTTTGAGATTTTTTGGGAGTTAAAACTCATTACGATTATGATTTTCCACATATTTTGATTTTTTGAGAACCTTCAATCCTTAAAATATTTTATTTGTGCCACTTAATTTTAATATACAAATTTGTTGTATAGTATTTACTTTTTTATTGTAGTATTTATTTATTTGATTTTAAATTTTAAATTAATTAACTATATAATTACTTATTATTTAAATATTTGTATCTTTATTTCCTCAAAACGTTCAAATCATGTTTAAATAATTACTTATTATTTAAGATATTTTCTATCTTTATCTCTATATAAGTTTTTCATTAATATTTAAAAATGTATGAAGAGTTCTTTGGTTGAAGATGTTTTGTTAATTTATATCCATATCGAATTGATTAAAGTATTTATTAATTTCCTAATTTTAGTTATTGATTAAATTTTTCTTAAGCATAACAGATTGGTTATCCTTTATTTCAGAATTATTATAGCCTTCAAGGCGAGACTATGGAATATACAATCTAAAATCTTAGCTCCCCTTCAGTTATGAATGATATTCAATGCGTCTCTCATCCATGTTGCTGGTCATGTTTGCTGTCGACCGCGTGTTGCCAGCTGCCATCATCTTTGAGAATTCTCTCTTAAGTTAAACAACATAAATCTATTAACGCCCACGTTACTCGCATCTATTTTTGGGGCCTGAGTCTGTGTTGTCTCGTTGTCTCTCAACACGGGCTAATTTGCGGTGAGTGGAATTTCTTTTATATTTCATTGTTTAACAAATGACAATAACAACAACGATAACAACGACAACACGACAACAACGAGTTTAAAACATTTTTGTTATTTTTGTATTCAACGCATTTTATGAGCTGCGGTGAAAAGCGTTTAATAAATGCTGTAATAAATATTTAAGCGATGCCTGGCGCTTAATCAAATGCAAAGCTAGTCGAGGAAAACAATGGGCCACATTTTACAACTATGGGGCATGATGAAAAATAAAAAGAGGAGAAGAATTACAACAACAGTCTGCAACAGAAAAGAGTTTCTTTAAAACTGTGTGTACATATTTATTTTTTTGCGCTGCGGCGACTTATAAAAAATTCATTGAGGCAATTGTCTGCGTTGCAGATTATCTGCAATATGTTCACTCCCACAGGTCAAGCGTGCACATCAATTACTTTGGCACAGGCCCAAAAGCCACAAGACTGAAACACAGGCACCGACATGCAGACATCCAGACATCCAGAGAGACAGAGAGACGGAGAGACATTCAGACAGACAGGCAGGAAACTGTAGTGCAAAGCACACACACTCGAAGCCAGAAACACACTCGCACAGTTGACCTCTCAATTTAGCGCGCATAATGCCAGGAAATGCCAAGATGAGAGGATGAGACTCTGACTTAGTCGTAGTCTGAGACTGAGACTGCGACTACGAACGAGTCGGAGACTGTGACTGAGACTGAAGCTGAACCTGAGACGGCGCTTTGTCTATGGAAAGTCACTTGATCTTGGCGTCGATTGTGCGTTGATTGTTTTATTATGAAGATGTTGATAGAGCTGCCAGCGAATTGTCTAAACAATGAATGTAGCTATTTTTGTTGTTGTTTTTGTTGTTATGGCTATATTATTAAGGCAATCAAGTGCGTTAATTTGAAATTGATGATCAGTTTTGTCAACTGACAAAGTGTTTGTCTCTTTCTCTCTCTCTCTCTTTTGCTGACCTTTCAACTTCAACTCTGAGAACACAGTTATCAAACATCTCTTTAATCGTTTGGACTTTCTCTATATCTGCGATTGAATTGTCGTTCATCTCGGAGTGTGACTCTTCTTTTTCTGGGGGTCTATCTAATTAGCCTGGCCATTAAAGTGGCTTATTAGAAACGCCTGCCAGCCTGACAATGTTTAGCTTGGCCATTAACCGACTGTCAATGCTTTTATTATAACTTTTTATAATTCTTGTTGCATTTTCCACGCCGCGGTGCAACATTTCATTAATCGAGTCACGACATTAGACATTCAACAGCTCTCATACACACACACACAGGCTGGCAAACGAGCGAACGACGACGACGACGACGACCAACATTGGCAACGTCGCCTTATGCGATGCATTCAGGCATTTAGCCAGGCTACAAGCAAACTGAAAACAGGCAAACAGGCAGTCGGCCCAGGTCTGGCTTGGCAGGCGTACATACAAAATTTTTAAAGCCAGCCAAAAATTGCTTTGACAACTTTATCGCTGCGCAGCATCGACAAGGCAGCCCCAAAATGAAACGACGACGACGACGTCGACGACAGCAGAAAAAGGCGCAGAAAACATTTCCTAGCTGGGGCTGATAAACTGTCAATGGGCCCTCAGAAAGAATCTAAATTAAATCAACTAATCGTATGACTGATTGTTTTTGTGCTTTGTTTCTGCATTGAGCAAAACAAAAGACTTAGGCAACGAACTTGCTACATCGAAAATGCCACACATATCGTAAACACTTATGTATTTGATTAACTCTAATAATACCTACACACACACGTACATATTTACTATCTCTGGTTTTGTATGTGTGTGTGTGTGTCTGTGTGTTTGCTTGCCTATTAATTGCTATGTGCTCGCAAATGGCTGACAACGTTTAACAATTGGTGGCTGCCTCGACTACTGCAGTTGTCTCGTTAGCCGCTGGCCTCATAATATTGGGAGTTTTTTCTAATGTATATTAAGTACTTTTAATACTCTTACCAATAGAATGATAATGAAGTTTTTAATAAGTAGCTAATGCTGAAGCAGAAATGCAATCAGCAGGAACAGTTAGTGATCAGTTATTATTCATGAAAGACATCGACGAGTGGAGAATCTAAAGCAGGGCCAGTGTATATTTAGTTTGTGTATTGTTTATTAATATTTATTATTTATTTTTTAAATTTATTTGCCGTCAATGTTGTCGTCAGGAAATATGTTAAAATAAAAACTGTGATACAGAAGTTCTTTGCTGGAAAATATAATATATTAATCTTAATAATACTATTACATATAATTTTCAAAAATTAAAAATTAAAAAACTACTTTAATAAATTTTTACAAATTTTTTTTAACAATACAAAAAGAAAACTATGAGAAAAAATTTGTTTGAATAAATAATCAAAATTATTTTAATATTATATTATATAATTTTTAAAAATTGATTTAACATTTTACATTCTAATTTATTTTTAAAATAATTTGTTTAACGTTAAATACGTTTATTTTATACATTTTTTAATACAGTTTAGTTTCTTATTGCAATTTATTTATTGTCATTATTGTAAGAATTCGTTTCCTGAAATAAAGTTTTCTCAACTGAAAAATTATATGTATAGTTTTGTCTATATTTGTAAATTAATCTATATAAATATTATGAAATTCTCAAGTACATATTTTGCATTATAAATTATATGTATATTATTATTAATATATTTAAATTGTTATATTTTGAATTTTGGTTATATACAAGTAGTTTTGTTTGGAGTATTTTTAAATATTTTTTTTAATTATTTCCTTCTTCATTTATCGCTATAAAATCCTCAACTTATTAGCCAATTAACTCTCAACTCCATAGAGCAACAACAATAGAATTGTATTGTTATGAACTGTTCCAACTTATTTGTGGGCGTTGCAAATGAACTTTCCCACACACCGTCGTACCCATTGAATCAATTACCAGCAGCTAGCTTTAAATGAGTGTGTGTGTGTGTGTGTATTGTGGGTATTACATGTTAGTTAGCATTTAGTTTGAGCAACTTTTGGCTTCCTGTTGACTGGCACAATGGCAGCCCGTTTTTCGCGGGCAATCGAGCCACAAATGCTGCCCCCATATCATTAATATTAGAATTTTCGCACTTTAATTTATGCACCTGCAGCTGATTCGCCAACAGCCAACAGCGAGCAACCAACAACCAACAACCAAACAGACAGCAGCCAACAGACAACTCCACGGCCAGATTGTCGGGCTGCCGTTTGCCATTTGCCGTTTTTATGGCCTCCCCGGGCCACACCCACCAAAGCAACTAATCGATATTGTCTAGCTATTTACGACCAATAAATTTCACTTTCAGTTGCATTGTGTGTAAATGTGTGTGTGTGTGTTCAAGTGTGGCGCTTTACTTGCCGAGATTTTGAAGTTTTATTCAAATATTTGTCATAATTTATTTAATTTTGTGGCTTTATTTAAGTTGGCTTTATGATTTTACCCACAGCTTATTAGTTAGTTCGCTTAGCTGACTTAGCTCGCGACTCGTTAGTCTTGGTATTTATCGGGTAATGCTATGATTTGTAGTCGCATTTTCTCCCTCTCTCTCTCTCTCGTTCTTGATCGGCTTAGAGTAGTTTAAAAAAAACTAGAGCGTGACTGCAGCTAAACAAAGATAATAAACTTGAGCCATAGTTTTAGATAATTTGTGTTGCTTAGGAGGACTTTTATGCCTAGCAGCTAGTGGGCAGTTAAGATAGCTTTAGATTGCGTATGCCAAGATGATGGAAGAGCATTAAATCTTAATGCAAAATATTTGCTTTTAAATTTGACCATATGAAAACACATATTTAGAGTGACTAAACTGTTTCCCATGGCTCAAATTTACTACCAATAAAATGGCGATAAAAACCAAAACCTGCTAACTCTTTTTACCATAACTCTCCTCTGCCTCCGCCCGCGGCAATCATTTAGAACATATTCACAATTAGTTTTAATTGATCTGATTACATGGCCGCTTGTTTTATTTGAGGCAGTCTCAAGTTACCAATGCGAGACGAGATTGAATCGATGTTGCACCAAACCACCGAGGCACCTGGTCAACATTGGTTGGCTGCTGACCCAACCCAGGCCAACATTTTGAACTTTATAACAACTGCAAATGGAAACAGCCAAAGCAGCCCGCAGATTTGTGCAGTTTTTAGCTTTGCTTTTTGGCTGTTTGTGTTTTATGTTTTGCGGTTGCGTTTGCGTTTTCATAACATGACAGCAGAGGCTGTTGCTGTTGTTGTTGTTGTTACTGTTGCATTGCCAACAAATGTTCTGCTCAGTTTTTGGCTATCAGTATCAAACCAAAAAAAAAAAAGCGAAGGAAAAAACTGAAATCAAACTGCAAAAGGTCATAAAATGTGTTACCGCTTGTTGCTGGTCGTGTAAATTTTTACACGCCGGCCAAAAAGTTCGCCGCCAATTGTTCGACTGTTGCAACTGTTCGACGACGACGACGTCGGCGACGTCGACGGCATCTGACATGCAACTCTCGACGAGCATTCAACTGTCAACAGTTACTACCGAAAGACAACGGCCGTTAAATGCCGCCAAAATAACTCAGAGCAGCCGCAACAGCCAACAGGCAACACAGCAACAGTAACAGCAACAACATCAGCCACAACACTGGCAACATTTGGGCAAACTACAAATCACTTTTACTGGAAGTCGGACAGAGGCTTTTCGCTGTGTTTGCTGCAGTGTTGCAGGCTCTTTTTTTTCTTCTTTTTCTGGTGGCAAGCGCCAGTCTCTGCGCGCTCCTGTCTGCTGTCAAGCAAAATGCCGAGCTGCGGGCAATGGTGTAAAAATTATTTAAAGTATAAATAAAATTCTCTAAATATTTGCAAGTCGATTTTCCATTTAGTGTGCCGTCGCATTTGCAGTCGATAGCCGAGGCAATTAAGGTGCAATAATTTCGGATCATTAGGTTAAATTTGTCACGACCCGCTGCACGATTGCCAGGTCCGCCCCAAGGCGAACTGTCCGAAAATGTAAAAGCGCACGCCTGCAACTCAAACTCAAATTCAAACAGCAACTCAAACTGAAGTTGAAGTTGAAGTTGCAGTTGAAGCTGCAGCTGAAACTGTCCATTTGCTCAGTGATCACTGATCGCGCTGATCGTTTGATCGCTCTTTGCTCCATGCCAATGGCAGGCATAATTTCAGTATGCCCATTTTTTTTTTTGCTCTTACTGTTGCTGTTGCTATTGCTGTTACTGGCCGCTAGGTGGCGCTGCCAACAAATTATGACACAATTCGCTGGCCAAATTTGGTAAGCAGTTGACATTTTGCCGTGTTTTTTTGCTCATGTTGTCGACTCGGGCTATCATTAAACAGCGCTATCAACATGGCATGTTGACAACAAACGCCTGGCAACATGTTGCCCAGTCAGCTGGGAAAGCGTTTCTGTTTCTATCTGTGTGTGTTTATATGTATGTGTGTGGGTGTCCGTCGCTTTATATAACTGACCGCTATTAGCGTCAAGTTGAAGCTGACTTGCGACTGCGACTCTGACTACGACTTTGACTGCGTCGCTGGGTCTGGCTCTGTTTCTGACTCAGACTCTGTCTCCGACTCTGACTCTGAGTCTGCGGCATTCCACAAATCGATTTCGCTGCGCACACGCACTGACCGCAATTTTGCGGTCTAGCCAATGAATCATCGAGCCTAACCACAAAACTCGCACGCGTCTCCTCTAGAGATGGCAGCGTGATAAGACAAAATGCTGAATCAGCACTAAGACTAAATAATTGTAATATTTAGAAATTCTCTTTTATATAAAATTGTTGCACATAGTTACAAAATTAAGAAAAGAAAGATACACTTTTATATTACAACCATTTTTATTTAATTCTGCTCAGGTAATTTATTAACATTCAATTGTTCTATTAACATTAAAAAAAGTCAAAGTAAAATATTTAAATATTAAAGTGTCTTTGATCAAAATATTAAAACAAAATATGAACATTATTTATAAGTGTTTTTGTGTTATACATATTTTTCTTAAAAGGCATTTAAGCAAATGTATTTTTAGCAAAATTTAACCTACATATACTACAAAAATTATTGTTAAATCTTGAAAAGAATAATATTAATAATATATAATATAATGAAAATATTAATAAGTAATTAAATATTAATAATTAACAAACTAAATGAAAATGCTTAATTAATAGAAACTAAAGTATTTTCTATTATACCTATTTTTGTATTTAATTTTAACTTTTCTCATAAGTAAACAATTGTCTTTTATTATTACTAAAATTAAATCCCATTAAAATTATGTTAATCTAAGCTTTATTCACTTTTCTATTATGCATATTTTGTGTATTAGTTGAATATAGCATTTCAAATTCAGTTTTCGATAAACCTTCAAAAAATCAATGTGAAATATTCAAGTAGCATTAATTAAAATATTTACAAAAACCTAATCGTGTTTTATTTATGTACAAAAATTTGCATTTCACTTTTATTTTATTTTATGTAAGCAAATAAATATTACTTAATATAAGTATGACGCTAAAATACGTTATGACGCTTAAATTTTCTTTAGTTTGCCAACTCTCCTAATTAGATTTCCCTCACTTCATATAAATATTCATATTGCGTATATTGCTGCGTGTTTGACACCTAATAAATTAAAAATTCATTTCAATTAGGAATATGCATAATACATATTATTAATAATTTTAGTTCCTACTTTTAATTACACGTATCTTGCATAATTTTTGTAGTTTTCCCAATGCCATTTCCAATTGCGTTTCCTGTAGTAGTTGTGCTAGCTGCAAAAGCAAAATGTTTACACGCTGCGTTCTCTAGGCTGTGTTGCCCCGTGTTGTTGCACGTTTCCCGTTTCCCATGTGTGTGGCATTTCTGTCACTTGACGCTGAATTATTTTCACGCCTTTTTACAAATGTTTGCGGCTTGAAAAGCGCAACCATAGCGGGGGCGACAAACACACACATAGACACACACACACGCACACACACTAAGACAGTGTTGTGTGTTCCACTTATGGGTAACGCCATGGCCTCCAGTGCAGCTCAGCTCAGCTCAGCTCTCGGACTCTCGGACTCGACTCGGTCAGCATGCAGATTTGCTCATAAATCTGACAAACTCAACGCTAATATTTGCAGACTTCGTTAGACACACTCAAATGAATTTGATATGCCTTAAACGGACTGACTGGCTGGCCCCAAGCTCAGCTCAGTGCAGCGCAGCGCAGCTCGTTTGCAGCTTAAAGCGGGGGTGTGCAGCGGAGAGTTTCACTCTTGCCGACTCTTGGCCATTGCATTGACAAGTGTAAAAGTTGACAGGCAGCGGCCAAAATGAAATGCAGCTAAACTTTATCTGATTATTACTTGTAACTGGCAACTCGCAACTGGCAACTGGCAAGTGAATGACCAACTGGCCAAGTGACCAGTTGAGACTCTCTTGAATTTAATACCCTGTTTAGACTTGGCTGCAACATTGAACATTTCCGTTAAGTAGAATCTTCCGCATCATCATTCTATAAGAAGCTGTGTGTAAGAGAGGAACTCTGATGATTCTGAAAATGTGGCCGTATTTTGGCTAATATTTTGTATACTTATCGATATCGAAATCAGCTGATTATTCAACTTGCAAGTTTTAATGCTTTGAAATTAATTAAAATTGCTTTGCAACTCCTAGTAAAATAAAAACAAAGCGCAAAAAAAATGGAAATGGAAATGGACAAAAGGATAAAAAAATGTTGAAAGAAAATCAATAAAACCACTTTGTATAGAAATATAATTGTTGCAGAGCGAATTGCTTATAATGATGTCAAACGGAAATACGTAAAGTCAATGAATATAAAATAAAATGCATATAAGCACATAATTATGAAATTGCTCATTTTCGATTTATTTACTTTTATTGCATTTCATATTCTTTTTCTTCCTGATGAAGTTTGTTTACTTTTTCAGCTGTTCGTATGATGCGACTTTGGTGTTAACACTTGCAACATTGAAGCATATGCACTTTGTCCAAATAGTGTATAAGTAAACAAATGCAGCTACATTAAAATCACTTCTTCAATTCTATTTCTGGCCACACTCCACCCAGTTAATGTTCGCTTCCTCAAAGCAAAGATTCTAGAACAGAGTTTTGCCTGCTGGCGCCTTCAATTACAATGGCCAAAGATAATGTGTCAACAGGCTGCAGCCGTTTTTTTTTCCAGTTTTTCCTTGTGCGCTCATCTAATTGTCAACATTGGCTAAAACAAGGCCGGCACGCAAAAGAGCTACGGCAACGATAACATAAATTTACTTCTATATTGCCGGCGCCTGTTGTTCCCATGGAAATTGGCCAGCAGCAGCAGCAACAGGAGGAAAAAAAAACGGGCTGCTGGCACCACTTGACCACTTAGTCGGAGAGTCGGGCAAAACTGCTCATTTGCTGGCAGAGTTTAAAAAGCAATCAACACGTGATTATAATGATGCGACCAACAGATCGAACTGACCAGCTGTAGCTCAAGTTGCAGTTGAAGCTGAAGCTGAAGCTGTGGTTGCTTTTGCTTTGGCTGCCTGTCTTACACATAATTGAGCTCTCTGCTCCTGGTGCGCTCTTTGGGGTAATAAGCGGCGCATTCATTGCATTTTGTTGAGCTGGCGTCTTGGCCGCCGCCGTTGACAGTAATTTGCTGGCAAACTCGTTTCGAATTGCAGTTGATAATTTAATTTGCATAGTGCCAATTTATGCTCAGTTGATGGACAACTGGACACGGCAACAACAACAACAACGGCAGTCGACTCAAGTCAACTCAAGTCGAGTCGGGGCAGTCATGGGTTAAGCAGCTGCTTCCCTCTGCTTCCTCGCCGCTCGCTTATCAACTGATTTGCATCTACACTCGTGTTTATTTCTGCACCATTTGTGTTCGACGATCGTTATCTGCATCCGTTTAAAATGTTGCGCTTTTAGTGGCTGCTCTTGTAAGACAATTTGTAGCAAGTGGTTTTCATGTTCATGGGAATAGATTTTGCATACCAACAAACCACACACAACACACAACACACCACTCGCTACTCGCTACTTGGCTACTTGCTACCTGTTGCTTTTGTGCTGTGGCAAATGCCACCCAGTGGGGCAACTGTTGGCCAACGTTTTTGGCCTCTAAAGTTTGCGTTTTTATGCCGCCTTTTGACACGCAAGTGACACAAATGTCCACAACCGTGCGCTGTCCACACTTTGATGACACTTTTTTAATTAGTCGCCACAGCAGCAATAGCAGCAACTGCAGCTGCAACAAACTGTTGCCTGACATCGCGTGCTGGCAGCTTCGCCGTAATTAATCAATATACAGCAAGGTGGTTAGAAAAATCACCACAAAAAAAAGTAGAAAAAAAAAACTCATCTCAATTTCTTTTGCATTTGCCACTTGTCGTTCTCATTGCGTGCAACTAATTAAAAACTGTAAACTGTCAAAGAGCGCTGAATAAACATAATTCATGTTGCGTTCATGCTGTCACAGGCAAATTGCCAAGTTCGTTGCCTAAGTCTTTTGTTTTAGAATTTATGAAATTTGTAATGCCTTGCGACTTATTTATTTAATGCATTTTTAATAAATTGCCAACGAGTCAGGCCAAGTTGAGACAAAGCTAACCGTTTGATTTTACAATTTAATTGCGACTACAATCTAAGAGTCCAAGCCGGAGCTGAAGTCAACGTCGGGGTCGAGTGCCCTATGGTAGACAAGCGTCGAATCGAATGGAATCGCGTCGCTTAGCGTTGAATGCGTTTAATAAATCATAAAAATATTATGGCAATTGCAAATTACGATTATTCAAAAGGAATTCACGGTCACGGCGTTTAGCTAGCTGGCTGGCTGGCTGGCTGTTCTGATCGTGGCAAGCGTGGTAAACGGCAGCTGCAGCATGGACAGTTGCAACTGCAACTGCGCCACTACAACAATTGCTACTAAAACAATTGTTCTACTCGAGAACAACAGCGAACAGCAAACAGTAATAGGCATTCATGTTTTGATTGTGTTCTTGTACGCTTTAATGTTGTACAACATTTGCATGGCACTTTGTTGCCCCTTTTGCTAGCCACAACAAAACACAAAAAGTATAAAGTATATTTATATACATAGATTTGCTGGTTTGTTTTGCTCTCCAATTTTTTTGATGGATTTATGAGCTATTTTTTTTTATTTTTTATTTTGAGTAGAACTTTAGCCTTCGGCTGCATTTAAATAATTAAAATGTCCAATTGTCGAGTGTAACAACTTCACGAACAACTTCAACAATCAAATTGTTTAGCTGATTGTGTCGATCGATTTACTTGCGGGCGGGCGGGCTAAAAAAATGAAAAGCGCAGCGGGAAATTAATTAGTTGTTATGATAAATGAAAATTAAATTAGTTGCTTGTACTATGTTGTTGAGTTGAGTTGAGTGCAACTGACAAGCCCGATTGTTAGCAGCGAGTGAAGTGAATTGGAGTGGAGTGTGGCTACGAATGTGTCTGAAAAGGTCACAACAAAACGTTGAATGCCATTTAGACTATTCAATTTGTGAGTTAATTAATTATGAGCCACGAAGGAGTAGAAGCTAACACCTTTCAAACAGCACTTGGCACTTTCATAGCTGCTCAACTCTTTTGCTCACACCTTCAGCAAGCTGTCACATTTTACACTCTGGCAAATGTCTCAATTATGCGAGCGCTGGCTCTTGGAAAATGTCAGAGAAAACAAATGAGCACAAAGGCAGGCAATCAACAGCCAAAAGGAGCACAAGAGAAGGGCTCTTCATTGAGCCATGGGCTTAACCAATTTTTCCAGCCAAAAAAATATTAAGTAAGAAAACTACAGTTGAGTGTGCTCGACTGTAAAATACCCGCTGTCCACTATTAATGAAGGCAAAATAATGCGGTATTAATTTAAAAAATATACCTAATTAATACCTAAACAATTAATATACCGAAAGATTGTCAACGGCTATATTTGATAAATTGAGATACCCGCTACCGAATAGCAGTAAAATATTTTAAAGATATACTGAAAAAATATACGCCATAAATACAAAAATATACCAAGGTATAAATATATATGGTATATTGGCACAGTACTGCATTCACAATATACCGTAGAGTACAAAATATACCAGATTGTCACCCAAAGCTGCAAAGATTCGTAGTAAGTGGAATTTTTCCTAAACAAAATAATTTCTTAAATAACTTCAACAATTTTTATCCGACTGCAATCGAAATTTTGGGAATCGTAAGTATGATACTCTTGTTATAATTGTATGTAGCACAAATCTCTGATCATGAATATATACTTCATAGGGTCAGAGATGTCTCCTTCTGCCTGTTACATACATTTCCTTGAGGCACCAACTTATAATACCCTTCTAAACTATGGGTAGCGGGTATACAAAAGCGCAGCCCACGCAACTCACTTTGGGCAGCGAAATTATTTCACAAATGGCAATAAGGTATCGATGCCAAAAAAAAATACATAAAACAAAAAGAGCTACAACTAAATTTATACTTACCACAATGTGCACATATGTGCGCTGCATGTTGAAATTATAATGAAGACATCAACTACAGCAACAGCAACAACAACAATAAACTGACAACAGAGCAAATCGCCTGCCAGCCCACTTTGATTTTATGGCCAGCACACATGAAGAAGATGGTAGATGGGCAGGCGGTAGATGGCAGACGACAAGCGGTTGTGGCATGGGAGATGAGATGGGAGGTACGACCTCTTACCGCTAGTGCAGAGCAGAGCAACAGTGCAACAGAGCAAGAGTGGAGCAACCAAAGCGCAGCGCAGCTGAGTTGTAGGTGGTGCCCAAAACAAATTGCAGGCAATCGCAAAGCCGTAAGTATGCTAAATTATCAGGCGTCGTCTTCGCTGTTTGAATACTCTTACCAATTGTGGAAGGTAATATGACACGCAGCAAAAAGCAGCTGAAGAAGTAGTAAATAAATATAATAAATACTTCAAAATTATGTTTCTTAATAAAGTTGCATTTTTATTTCTGTCAATTCTTCAATCTTTTTTTTTCATAATTACGTACTATAAACAAATTATTGTTATCATCATAATCTGAAACCACAGAATTGTGTTTGCATTGTGTTTACATAGATTGCAAATAAACTAAACATTATAGCAAAAAAAATTGACTTATAATTGGAATTAAAAAACCTTTTATTTCTTCATTATTTACTATTATTTAATGTAGTTCTTTAATTTACTTCTTTATTCAGAGCGCTGCATATTATTGACTCTAAGAATATAATTAATAAGAACTCAACTAAATACAAATTTGCACGCATCAAGATTTAAGTTAACAATATTTTTATATTGTTTGAAAATAATAAATTTTGCTTATGAAAATTATACTAATCGATTAAATAAACTATGGAAACTTGATCACAATTAAAATGTCTCGCCACAATTCTAATCATCATCTCGTATTTTTCAAAGGTATCATAAAAATAGAAAATATAAATAATCTGTAATATTTGTAATAATTATAAATTTAAAATTTTTTGAAATTTGATTAACTACTAAACAATTTTTTGAAAATTCAAATCTTTTCATATTGAAGTACACTAAATAAAAAAAACATATGTTAAGCGTCCTGTTCTCATTTTAGGGTAATATAAAGTGTATCTCATGCCCACATTTTGCATTTATCAGTTTTTCTCACAATTTTCCGGAGCTTTCCAATAATACACTTTAGGCTGGCGGCCGCCTAACTACAATTACAACAACAACAACAGCAGCGGCAACAACAACAACAAAGCTAAATAAATAAATATATTTTTTGGGGCATTATTATTATAAGAGTTTGAACATTATTACTGGACGTTGAACAATTTCGGGCAATAAAAGACACAAATTGCTGATAATAATGATGCCAGAGCTGATGTTGATGCTGCTGCTGCTGCGGTGCAAGCATCGAACATTGCAAGTTCGTTGCCTAAGTCTTTTGTTTGCATTGTATGTCGCGAGAGTGTGTTGCATGTATGTGTGTGTGTGTCGCTTTGTTATTATTTTACATACTGTATTTTTTTGCTGGTGCTACGATAGTTTCATGCTTGTCATGTTCTGTGCTTAGAAATTGAACTTTTTTATTGTTGCTGCTGTTGTTGTTATTGGTGTTGTGTTGTTGGTGTTGTTGTTGCTCCTGCTGCTGTTGCTGCTGCAGTTTTTTGGTCGCTGTGAAACATTTGTCATTTTTACCATTTTTAGCCAAGCGTGACAGGCGTTTGTTGTTATTGTTGTCGATGTTGTTGTTGCAGGTTTCTTTTTTCTTTTTGGTTTTTTTTGCTCGTTTCACCCACTGGCATGCAAATCCAACAACAACAACAATGGGTCGAGGAACAGGAGTACATGTGGATGTGTGTACGTGTCTAGGTGGCTTGCATTTCGATACAACCGATAAAGATCTCAAATATAGTTAAAACAAACAAGAAATTTATTGAATATGCAACGTATTTTGCATTCGCAGTCGCATTCGCTTTTGGTTTTGGATTTGGATTTGTATTTGTCTGGGCAGTCGAACAACTCTGGTTTATTGTTTTATTTATTGTAGGTGAGAAGTCAAATATTTGTGGGTGGCACAGCAGCAGCAGCGGCAGCAGCAAACCATAAATGCAAACAGCAAACAGCGATTCATAAATGGCACATCTCGCCATCTTGGCAGGTTTCTTGCCTCAGTCTCTTTTCAGTTTCTCTGTCATACACTCGAATCCGAACTCGAACTCGAAGTCGAACTCATATATGCAGGTCCACACAGCGTATCACGGGACACAATCGCATTCAAAATTGCTGTAGACCCGAGGTTAATTTCAACATTAAACAAAACCCCAAAAGTTTAGACCAAAAGACCAACAACAACAGCTAAAAAAGACAAGCCCATCAGCAGATGCTTAGATTATGCATAAATAATCGATTGTGCGAGATGAAAATTTGGATAGAAGAGAGCGTTGAGCATTTGAATGTAAGTAATAAGCAAACTGCACTGCTGAATAATGCAAATTCCTGCAGTCCGAAGATCAAGTGTGGATATCACTCAAGGAAGTTAAAGCGAGACACCTACTGATTATGCACACATGTATCTAATTTAAAATAATATAAAATGTAAGCTGCATCGTGATTCAGACTAAAACATATACTACATTTGTTGAACTAACAAACCATTAGGTTTTTGATATTGCGATATTGTAGAATCTTTAGATTTTTGATATATCCATTTTGTAACACACGCCAAATAAAATGTTAATAAATCTATATTTTCCTGGATAAATATCATGCATAGCACTAAGTTTTGTGATATTTCAATATAATAATATATATATAGACATCATGAGAATGTAACATAAATAATTATAAATATCATAATTAAAGCATATAAAAGCTTGATTGAATAGAAAAGAATAAATGAAGAATTTAAACATGAAATGCATTTGACTTCAATGGAACTCACAAACTTTTTACGGCATTCATCCGAAATTTATTTACTTTAAATTAAGCTGGAATTTGTCTTTAAAAAATTATGTTTACTGTATTATTGTATGTCCCAAAAATAGCAACTTTAGCTTCAAATGAATTGAAATGAAATGTGTATTACCTTATTGCAACTGAATCGACTACACAAAGCTTCATTAAAAAATATTGCCAGTTCTACACTAGAAAATTTTCCCTGGCAACACTGTCTTTCAAATCGATTTAAGGATTGCATTTGTGTTTAGCTAACAATCGGCAAGATAACACCTTCAATTATCTCGGAGATGCAACCCACGCAAGTAAGAGTTCCTCTTGCTGTTTCCGGCCATGTCATGGCACTTGTTTCCATATAATTTGCTGCACTTATTTAACGACCTACGCACAGAAAAAAGAACTCAAACATAAACATAAACAGCAACAATGGCAACAACAACAATAATAAGAAGAAACAACACATGAGACAGACAAATTAGCCAGGCTGCATTTGGCTGCCTCACGTAGCACTCGCAAATCAAAGCCTTTCACACATTTTGGGGCACAAACACACACACTCAGCTCGACTCCAAGACTGTCCATTGGTGGAGGAGGTCAAGCGTTTGGGAGCATGGGAGCGTGCAGATTGCAAAAGCAGGCAGCGATTTGCATATTTCGCTTGCCGATTGCGATTTACTCGCAGTTGTCGCCCACGAGCAACAACCAAAAGTAAAACAAACAGACCGCCACCTGTTTTTGGTGCATAGTTTGCATATCAGCAGCACATCAATGAGAATGCGACGCGTTATCGAGACGCGATGCAAGTCTTGAAAGAGTTTGCCAGAGCCACGACTTGAACATCTCATCGTAGTCATAGTCGTTGTTGCTGTTGCTGTTGTGGTAGGCGTGACCCAATGGAGCCCAAAGAAGAGGGGGAGAACCAAAGAGAACCACACGACGAGCGACGACATGAGGTTGAGGCACACCATTGTCTGTGGCAGATAATCTGTGATTCGTAAACTCCCACAGGTCAGGCGAACACATCAATTACTTTGGCACAAGTCGCAGTCGCAGTCGCAATCGAAGTCGCAGTTCAACTCTGAAGACGATTCTGGTCGAAGACGAAGCGCCAGCGTTTCAGTATCTTCGTCGTGGCAAGAATGACCTCTCAATTTATTGTGCAGCCTTTATCCTTTTGGCATATGCGATTTGTATCGACTTAAGCACACACACACACACAACACAGTTTTGTACTCTCATCTGTGGAGATCTCGCTCTCTGTGGAGCTGGAGTTCAGTTAAATGCTTACGTTGATTGTTTTATTATGATGATGTTAAATTATTGTAATCCAAACGCGCAATCGCAATCGTTGTCGACATCATCCGCATCCACATCCACATCCTCATCATCATCATCATCTTTCGCATCGCCACATCGCATCTTCTCCTCTCTGATGCTGCCCTTTGAGTGGGCGTTGCTCGGCATATCCTTTGCGTACGCGCAAAAACAAATAAATGCTAAAGTGCCTCTCATCCTATACAGTCAATGGCTATACCAACCACATTCACATCCACATCGACATCCACATCGTCATCCTCATCGGCTACGTGTGCCGCTGCAAACACTTACAGATTACGATCGACTGTTTCGCTTGCTCTCGGTCTCAGACATGATCTCGAATGGTCTTTCGATGGAGGATTGGAAGTGGAGGTGGAAGAGGAGTGGAGGAAGCTGCCTTGATGCCAGCTCCGTGATAATTTCGGGTTGCACGCTTATTTAATATGCGAATTTTTACAGATAAATGGTGAGAAATAATTTGCGCTGCTTTCGTTGCCCGCTTCCCCTTCCCTTCACCCCTTTGGTGGCTACAATTCGGAGTCGTTGCGTGGGCGTACGCTCTTTGTTGGGGCGTGGCCATGCGGACTTGTAAAAGTGTATATATTTAGCTGTGTGCGAGTGCAGCTATTGCCTGTGATCACTTCATATGCACACTGCGCATTACATGCTGTTCTTACAACTATTTAGATTTGTCCTTGTCCTTTTTTTTGTCTTCACTTGTCCCTATATTACCTAGCTTTCCAACTTATTTTAACTTGCTTTGGTATTCAACGTTTTACTCGCTTCCAAGAAATAAAACCTACGAATGCTCTCTGGCTCCGTCAACTTACTTCAAACCATGCTCTGTTTTTTCGTCCGCTTTCTCAACTTCTCAATTGAATGTGAACAGAGGAAAATTTTATTCCCTGCCGGTGCATAAGGAAGTTCCCGTATCGTTCGTAGTTCTGTTCCGCAATAAATTTTAATACAGAAATTCGTATGTATTTATGACGTCTAGAACACCAGCATTAAAAATAATACTTTAACCAATATTTCAATTATAACAGAATTAAATAATCAGTATTTCAATTAGGATTTTTGTTGATTAAAGAGTCTTGGTTTCAATCTTAATTCTGCAATGAACAATTGAAAATTCTTCAAATATTTTTTGATGTTGATTTAAGAATTTCTGACCTGTATTCAATTTTAAAGTAGTTTGCGCTTTATTCAATATTTCATTCTTGATTTTAGATACTTTTCTCTCTCTGGGTAAATGGGCAAAGATTCAGTTTAGAATTCCTTACGGTTTCTTGTCTTAAAGTATCGCTTCTATGCTTTCATATTTTACTCCTCATTAATCCTTTATTCACACTTTGCCTTTATTCCTCCTTTTCAATCCCAGTTTCTTTTCTCTTTCGCATAAAGGTCCCCGCGTTTACTAGTATTTATATTGTGTTGAGTTGCTTTTCGTCCTATTTTTTTCATCCTTAATGATCCTCGACTTACTCTCCCATCTTCTGACTCTCTTCGACAGCCCTTAACTCATTCATTCTCATTTTCTTCCTCTGCTACTCGACAATCCTTAGCTCCATCTCTGCCTTCCTTCTCCTCATCATCATCGATTGACAAGACTACTCAGCTATCAGCATTCTCTGTCGCCATCCAGCTGAGTTGGCCTTTGGCTTTCGCGTTGTTACATTTCCAGTTGGCTGCCCTGGCTATGGCTGCTCTGGCTGTGGTTGCTCTGTGCATTGGCTGGATATTGGCTGCATTGGCTACTGGTTTTTTGATTGAGCTGCCCCACGTTGTCGTATGGCATTTGTGCCGTTGCCGTGACATTTACACGAGACGACATCCAGCGACAAAGCGTCAAAGCTGCTGAGCTACGCAGCCTACGCCTACACCCAACCAAGCAGACTAGATCTGGGTCTCCACTATATTCTTTACTATATATCTATCTATCCAGGCATGGGCATGGCTCTGACAGTTTTTGCCGCCACATTCCATGCGATGACTCTTTGCTGAGTCTCTGAGTCTCTGAGCTGGCTGGAATGCTGCGAGAGGCGAGCATTTTAATTGTGAGAACTTTTGTGGCAGCCATGACCAAGTTTTGGAGGCCAGCCAAATGTTTGCTTATCAAGAGATTAGTTCGATTCGCTGACTCTGCGAATACGCAACATGTTTGTTGGCTGGCTAAAATGTTCGTGGCATGCCGCATGCGCAAATACGTTTTGTTTTTTTTTTATTTGGTGAGCGAAGCAGATGCAAGATAAGCGCGAAGCAACAACAATTCGGGGTTTTGCTTTGGCGCCGGCTTGGCCTCTGCTGCACACAAACAAAAAAAAAAGAATCTTGCCACCCTACAGGCGACTGCAGCAGCGACGTCGACAGCGGCAGCGACTTTGACTGCGAGTAATCAAGATGCCGCCATCGACTGCCAACTGGCAATAGTTTTGGCCAGTTTTTTTTTCAACTTGAACTGGTCGTCGATTATGCAAAAGCTCGAATGGACTCCAAAACTGAACAGAGCTTAGCTTGGACTTCATCGGACTTCATGTGTGTCTTAGCTGGCGCAACGCTGCGGGGCTTCTGGCGTTTTCTTTATGCCCAAATAATAGCACATAAAACTATAATAGTAATTTTCAAATGGAGAAAGAGTAGAGATGCAATCGCTCTGGCTTTGGCTTTGGCTTTAGCTTCGACTCTTTGGCCATCGGCCAGCTGTGCGGCGCGCTTAGTCATAGAAAGGATGCCCCCAAACCCCGAACTATATCGACCTGGCCCGGCCCCAGCTTCGATCTCAATGTGACCACACAGCGCGCTTCAGCTCCAGCGATGAGCTGAAATTGTAGCTGAAATTGTTGCTTTAACTTTGACTGTTGCTTTAGCTGTAGCCGCGTGGCGTCCAGTTAAGAGCTGCGCTAATTTATGGCCAGCCAATGCCACAAGCTGCACGAAGCTTAACAAAAAGAAAAAGAAACCAAAGCGAACACTTTCATTTTTCAAATGTGCCAAACAAAAAGCTGAAAAAGCTGCAAAAAATAAGCGAAAAATGTTTCAATTTTTGCGAAGCAGACCTCACCCCATGATGCTAATTTATATGCAGCCCCAACCCAAAACCAAAACCAAAACCAAAACCGAAACCGAAAAGTTGAAGCCCAAAAACCAACAGCAAAAACCAAAAACTGAAAACCGAATCTGAATCTCAAAAACCGAAAACTGACATTGCGACCGATGTCGCAGTCGCAGTCAAAGTCGATGTCGATGTCAAGCCGAGTTCAGGTTCAAGTTCGGTTTTCGGTTTCGCGCTGATGCGGCTCAGGTGTAAATTAAATACACTTGGAGCCCCAAGGGGCACAACACACACGACTCTGGCACACCAGCACAAGCACCAGCACCACACCAGCAAAATTGGCCAGGCGACAGATCAGACTTCATTAGCCAACTTTGGACATCTGCTAGAGATGAGCGCGAGAGACTCACGAGTCCGCAATGAGCAAGCGGAAGTAAGAAAATAAATGCAATTCTTTAGTAATAAACTTTTTTGAACTTCATATTTTCATTTAGTAAGTTAGTAGTACTTAAACGTACTTAAATGAACTTAACTTGGTATCGAAATATTACACATATTTTAATTTTTAATTTTACCATTTCGACCTATGAATATGTACTGGTCAAAATGTCTATAAAATTATTACTATATTAAGTATAGTATTAAATACTAAATTGAATTTTACTGTAAAGAGATTGCTGGCTGCTGAGGCCTTAAACAATAGAATTATATAAATCCTTTCATAATTTAAAAAGTATAACATATTTATAAGTTAATATTTGGTACTTAAATTTTTCTTTTATTGCAACTATTTCCTTTAACAATCAAAATGTATTTTCTGTAGTCACTTGAATTATTGTTTTTTTCTGTGAATTTATTGTCATTTTAAAACTTAATTTGAAATTTGAAAATTTATCAAATTTAAATTAAAATAATTATTATTCAGATATTTAAAAATTATTTATTTATAGATTCATCTCTTTTTTTCAGTGAATAATTTATTCTAATTATTAATCATTATTATTAATTTGTTTTAAATTTGAATTTTATTATTATTGAACAACATTTTAAAATATACTATATAATATTACTATCGAAATATTCTGGCCAACTCTAACAACGTCTGAGCAGCCTTGGAATGTTGGTAATTTCCTCTGCCAGCAGTCACCTCCTTCCCTTGCTCATCCTTTTCCTACCACACTCAGCGCCTGCCTTCTGCCTGCTGCCGCTGATCCTCGCGATCATTTAAATAGCAATAAATTAATAAGCATCCATTAATTTGGCGCGCGGGCGTTGCGCATAAATTTGCTGATTTTCGACTAAGTATGAAAGAGTTTTTGGTGGAAGGGAGAGCAAAGTGTTGGAGGACGGGGTCACAGGCAGCTTGTTGGGGTCAGATTCAGACAAATTATGTGGTTTGCAACACACGCGCCATAAATTTGTCACTTATTCATGCTGCGTATGAGCATTGAGAGGCTGCCGAGATCGAGACTCGGGATGAGTCTGAATCGGAGGCGGAGGCTGCTCACCTCTTTAAAGGATGCTTAATATAATGAGGTGAGGGTATTAATGTTGAACAGCATCTTTGCAAGCTAAGTGGAATATTTATGGAGAGGCAAAAAGAGGATTAGGTATTCTTCGATAATAATATTGGTTATTATATTAGCATAGAGTAAATGTGAGCATTTATTTAAAAAAAATGTTATGTTAATGTTTTTAATTGATTTATTAAATGTAGTCCCAACATTTTAACAAATTTTATAATTTAATTAAAATCTATCAAATAATCATGTTTTAACTTTAAAAGAAAATAAAGCAAGAAAATTAACTTTCACAAAATAAAAGATAGTAATAATATCTTTTATTGAATTGTGAAATTTTATTCTATATATAATGCAAATATATTTTCAAATTCAATTGAGCTTCATACAGAAAATAATAAATACATATGAAATGAACTTCTATGAATATTTTGATTTGATCTGTGAAATGTTTTCCAATATTTTTAAATCTCATATTATAGTAACACTTATTATTTAACTTGCAAATTATGTATAAACCTAGCTTAAGTTACTTACATAACATACAAAACTTCTATAAATATTTTATTGATCGTTGAAGTTTTCTCCTAATTTACGAAACTTCTATAAATATTTTATTGATCTTTGAAGTTTTCTCCTAATTTAATATAACACGAAATCTCTATAAAATTCTATAACATTAATATATGAAATCTATACCATATTTAAGATTTAACTTAAGTTGCTTTACAATTCTGATTTTAATTGTGTCCGCAAGCCAAACAAAGAACAGTCTCTGCAAGTTCTGACCTTAATCATGCAATTTTAAAGAAATTCATTTGTTAAACAAAGAATTACGCAACAAGCGAAATATGCAAATAATTGAATAATAAATTTAAGAAATGTCTGACAGGAAAAATGAATGCAAGCAAAACAAAACTAATCTGTTTCGAACAGTAGCAAAATATATTTTGTTCTCCTTCGTTATGTCACACCAAGCTGCAATGACAAATCTGTGAGTGAATCTCTCTGGAGGCAGCGCCTCGACTGCGTTGACATTTGAAAAGCGCAGACGGCAACAGCGGGTTGTCCCTGCAGACAAACCGAAAAAAAAACTGTGGACATAGACATAAATGGGTCTATGTTGACTATCAAAGCCAACTGGCGCCTGCAACACCAGCAGCAAAAGCAACAACAACAACAACTACAACAGCAAAGAGAGTTGCTGACATAAGCTGCAGTTGCTGCGCTGCAGAGCCGTGGCTAACAGCGGGCTTGCCGGCCGGCAGGCGCCATTTGGCCGTCCGCTGGGCAGGTGTCAAGCTGTGCGTGTGCCACCAAAATGTTGGTCAAAACACGGCCAAAGACAAAGCTGAACAAATATGGCAATGCGCCAAGCTGCGAGCGAAGTTGAGTTTGAAATTTGCCTACGCAGTTTTCTCACAGGCAATTAAACATAGTTTGCAGAATGCATAAAGCCATGTAATTAGAACAATTAAATTAGAAACTCAACATGAGTTGGGAATATTCATATATTCTCTCCCCCTCTTTGCTTTTCCCCTTTTAGAGATGCCAGCGCCATTTCGTCAGAGGCAAAAGCAACCTCTCGACACTCGTTTGCTGGGTTCGACTGTGTCGCCGTGTCGCTTTGGACTTGAACTTAATTTGCATAATTGCTGCGTAAATATTGATATTTGAATTTTGATATTGACCAGACCGGCACTCAGCACATACATACATACATATGTATGTATATAGTATGACAGCAGCAGCAGATATCAGCTAATGCCCCACAATCTGCTGCTGCTGAATACGAGTCGAGTGTGTGTCTCTGTCGATGCGAGTCGCCGTCTCTTTGTGTGTCGTTTGCATTGCTTAATCGACTGTCAATAATTTCACATATTAAATATTAAATAAAACGAGGCATTTAATCAAATAGCGCAGCTGTGTGCTCCGACCCACAGACCTCAGACCCCAGACCCCTTTTGATAGCGCTGATTCAATTCCCACGCTACTCGATCGCCAATCAGAAAGCGACTGCGACTGTGACTGAATCATAAAGGTGCGTGAAGCTACACACTTACTCTCTCACACACAGAGTTCCCCATGCATAACTCGCATTATACAGTTTATGAATACCCGTCTTATGAAGACATCAGTCAACATAATGGACTCGGCCAGCGCCTGAGGGGGAAGATCACATTCAGTTGACACTGATAAATAAACACTCGTTGTACACTATAATGCAATAATCACAATCAAAATCCCTTTACGCTGATCAAGATGCAAATAACCTGTGTGTATTACAAAACTGTAACCCAGATATGAGAGATACTTGTTTAAGTTAAGAACATATTACGCATACGCAGAGTTATGCTCAAGTATTTTGAGAGCATATGACAATGATCATTCATACGAACTTTGTTCCCTTATCGTAATTGAAATATTGAAATATTTTACATAATAGCATAATTAAATTATGATATGAATTATATATGCAAATAGTCATAGTATGGTAATCGATTGGGTGAAAAAAGTCGGTGCCAAAAATTTGCGTTGAAGTGTGTCAAATGCGTATGGATGTGTTTGACTAGACGGCGGACTAAGATATCAGAGTGGGCGGATCGACTAAGAGGGCGTGGTCAAGCAGAAGGGCTTCACAAAGATGGCCCACCTTACATGTGTCTGTGTAAGTGTGTATGTGTGTGTTTGTAATCAATTGCTGTTAAACAGATTTGCAGTACTGTAGGAAGTTAACAGAATAAGATGTTGGTAATTAGCTCTCGTAAAGGTGTAAAAAATTCAATGCCAAAAATTTGACAATAAGCCTCTCATATGTAATAGAATGTGTTAGGCTAGGCGCCGGACCAAGATATTAGAGTAGGCGGAACGGCTAAGTGGGCACGGTAAAGCAAAAGAACTTCACAAATATTACCTATGTTAAAGTGTGTATGTGTGAACGTGAAATCATTTACTACTAAAGAACAATTGCAGAGCTGTGAGGAGATAGCAAAGTAAGCTGCTAGTAATAAGCTCGGTTAAAGATGCGGAAAAAATCGATGCCAAAAATTTGACAATACGTCTGTCAAATGCATGTGGATGTATTTGAATAGGCGGCGGCCCAAGATATCAAAGTCGGCGGAAGACCTAAGTAGACATGGTCAATCAGAAGACATTCACAAAGATTGAAGACCTAAGACGTGTAAGTGTAAGTGTGATTGTGTGTTCTTCTAATCAATTGCTACGAAGTACAATATACAAAACTGCATAAGTTAACAGCGTAAGCAGCTGGTGCGAAAATATCGATGCCAAAAATTTGCTTCTTTGTGTGCCATATGTAATTGAATATGTTCGGCAAGGCGGCGGACCAAGATTATAGAGTAGGCGGAACAGGTAAGTACGCATGGTCAGGCAGGACAGCTTCACAAATCAGATAACAGAGTAAGCTGCTAGTATTCAGCATGTCTAAAGGTGGGAAAAAAGTCGATGCCAAAAATTTGCCCTAATGTGTGTCAAATGCATGTGGATGTATTTGACTAGGCGGCGGACCAAGATTTTAAAATGGGCGGAACAGCTAAGTGGGCATGGTCAAACAAGAGAGCTTTATAATGATTGACTAGCTTAATTAGCTGTGCAAATTTTCTATTCAAGCCTACGCACTACTTGCATGCAGGGGCACACTCTGAAAGCTGATTTGAGGTGATTTGATCAGAGGACTCCTCTTCATACAAGAAGTTCGTTTTTTCAGCGAGCTAATCTGCTCTCTAGCAAGTGCAGCTGTAAGCTCAGCTGACAGTGTGGTTTCTGGCATCTTAATTTTAATTTAAAGTATACAGTACATAAATATTGAATACTTAAATCTAACTGTAAGAAAACTATGAGCAAATATTTCACAAGATAGTAGATTTTTCCTTAGGTTCTTTGAAATACTTTATAAAATTACAAGGCAGCGAGCGAAGATAATCGCTAATCGTCTTTACTTTCGGTCCAGTAAATATTTCCCTTTATTCAAATAAGCTAAAAGAAAATTAAATACATTTAAAAGGCAAGTGTGTGTTAAATTCTATCTAAGAAATAGTAATTCATCTTTACAGCTCAATCAAACAAATATCACTTGATCATCTATTCACTTAGTAGTTAAACTACACAAAAAAGCGAAATATTAAAACGGAAAAAATGAGGGCAGATTTGTAGATTAATTGAGGTTCTACCAGCTATGAACCGTATACATTAATTGCTTAACCTATGTATGTGCCACTTAATAATAATAATAAAAGTAGGAAAGACCTCTTTTTGGAGGTGCTACAAAATTGTTAAAGTGGCTGCTGCTTGGCACATGTCCAGCGCCTTGTTTGTGGCAACCGAAAACACAACGTGTAAATTATGCCATAACACAATTAGCCACTTTAGAAGTTGGCTGCTGCTGTTGCCAATGTTGTTGTTGCTAGTCTATAGCTTTAGTTTTTCTGAGCTTTATACTTTTTTTTTTGGGCCAGGCCATTTGCCACTTACATGCGCCGCTAACATTTTGCAACATGAAACGTTGCTAAAAATTTGTTGCGGTTGCCTAATTAAAAAAATCGACTAAAAACTAAAACTAAAACTAAGAGGCTGAGACTAAAGCTGGCAAACAGGATGCTACCGTTGGTAAACGGGGAGATAGCAGAGGGAACTGTGGAACTGAGGGGGAAGGCATGCTGCGGGGGCTGTGTGTTTCAGTTGTCTCGTGAGCAGCTGACTAAAATTAAATCAAGCAAATTACTTTTATCGCTGGCACGCATCTCGAACGCAAGAGCTACGAGCCAAAGCCGCATTCAGGGACAGTGCTGGATGCCGAAGAATTGGCCAAGATAAAGTCAGACAGAGACAGATAGAGAAGAGAGCCCGAGTCGCGTCCGGGGCCAGATCTTGTGCCTCAAGCTGAGTGCATAAATTAAAGTCTATAAAGTCAACTGCCGGCTAAGTGGCGGGCTTCCATTAAGCTCGCTGAGCTGCCAACTGTGCAGCTGATCGATAGCTGTCTATCTTTGGGAGACCAATAGACCAGATAGCTAGACAACTGGCTCTGAGCTTTCTTGGCTTGATCTGAGATCTCAGCTCGAAGCTGCGCTGAGAAATCCGAGTTGTGTTTGGCTGCACTGTGACAAGAAGTGCGCAGACTGCAATTGAAGCAGAAATAATTTAATTATCGATCGACTTGGCTAACAAATGATATACCATTAGAGTTTGTTCAACTAATAACAATTTTCTATTTCATATAATTATTGCATTAAATCTCGCAAAAGTTCTCGTTGCATTTGATTAATTACTATTTAAGCGCTTCTAGATCGAAATTCGCTGATTGTTTAAGCTGCTCGCTTTGATTAATTGCTGATTGATGGCTTCTAATCTAATCGAATGTGGACTTGTAAAGTGTGTGTTGGCTGCTTTTATTTATAAATTTAATTGCGCATTTTATTGATGAGAGCTAGCAGCCATTCCTTAAGCCATTTTTGTATTGATTGATTTCATTTGGTGGCTTTTTAATAGATTTCTTATTTAGCTTAATAAGCTCACCAGTTTTTTCCTGCATATTTAAATATGACATTTTTAAGAAAAAGTATTATTTAATGATTGTATAACTGATAATCACAGATGCTAAAAACATTATTTGTTTATTTAATTATTTTAAAATATATTTTTTTTAGAATATGACATCTGACGTGTCCTATGCTTTATTTAAATGAACATTTCTACAACGGATCGAAAAGCATTCCTTCTTTCATTAATTTATGATTATGATTAGCTTATTGTTTATTTTTTTTGGGAAAGGAATCTTTTCAATTTATTTAATTTGTTTTAAATTTCTAACCAAATTATTTGTTATTAAATATATAAATCACTTTATAATATTTCTCATAAATCCCAATAAATTCTCAAGTGTTCAGGAGAGAACTCAAGTGACTTATTTGATACCATATTTAATTCAATTGTTCAGCAACTGGATATTTTATTGTAGATATTACTACTAAAAAAAATATTCGAACAATGGAAATGTTATAGATTTGTTTAAAAACCTCAAAATTTCAAGAACACGAATAATGGATATTTGTTCACACAGTTCATTTTAAAAAAAGGTTGTTTTTAACCAAGTTAATTTCTTACTAAATGTGCGTGATCCACTGTTGCAGCTATCCACTCACATTCACCCATTGTCGTCACCTGCATCCCAGTGTGCCGACACAAAGCAATCCCCTTTCTCTTCAGCATTATACGAGCATATGATCTATTTATGCACACACGACACTTTGTCAGTTGGTCGAAGTTGGAGTCGCAGACGCAGACGCAGATGGAGTCGGAGTTGAAGAAGGAGACGGAGTTGGAGTCAGAGTTGGAGCTGCAGTCTAGTGATCGAGATTGCGCGCCCGCCTGTCAAATTAGCGGCGTGGCTATAAAAAGTGAAAAGCGTTTTGCAGCGACTTGTGACTGTCTCTCTTTCTATCTCTTGTTCGCTCTCTTTCTGTCTCCTTGAGATATGTCCCTAGCTCGAGTCCGTGCCACAGCCAAGTGCCGAGCGTATTGCCATTGCCCCGCCCTCCCACACGTTGCTCTCCAGCAGGCAACAGGCAAAGGGGCAACGAGGCAACAACTGGCAAAGTTTTCAAGATTCGTCACAGCTGCGGCGATGTCGACAATTTTGAAATTCATGCGATACTCGATGACGATGACGAGGCGATCGACGACGACAACGACGACGACGACGACAACAGCGACGTAATCGCATGCGGCAAACAAGTTTTAAGAATTTATTTTTATAATTTTTTCCCTGTTCGCATACAAAAGTGTTGCAGCCGTAATAATAAAATATATACATATGTGTGTGAGAGAGTGCCCCGGACAGAGAGTCTTTGATTTTTCATTTTGATATTGTTTTGCTGCGGCTGTTGTTGCTGCTGCTGCTGTTGTTGTTTATATTTTTTATATTTATGGCATATTGATTAAGCTATTAACATTTGATTAAGGCATTCACAGCCGTCGGCTGTAGAGCAGCGCGCTCCAAATTATTTTTAATCGTTTCGTGCAAAATTACATAAATAATAAAAATTGTTTGCATTGCATTTAACATTATTGCACATGCATTGGAAAATGCCAAGAATTCAATTAATTAAACGCCATTTGCCGATGTACAATGTGCTAATTGTTTGACCAATCGACTTGACTCGACTATTTTCCTCTTTCCAAATTGCTTTCAACGTGCCTCTCTGCTTGAGTCCAAACTCGAGAGTCCAAGCTGGTCAACAAGTTTTTTATTTCTTATTTATATTTGCTGTTTTTGCGAGCAAAATTTTAATTTATGTTGTGTGTAAAATGTCAGGCACACCAAAAAGTGACAACAAATATGTCAAATTGTTGCTGACAAGCAGCGAGCACCACAAGCTCCAAAGTCTCAAGTCTCCAAGTCTCAAGTTCCCCTAACTGGACAATGTACTCGCTTGAAGACGGAGTAAGGGAGAGAGAGAGAGAGACCTACACTGTATATCCACACAAACACATATCTCATGTCTATGATCGTTGAAACAATGCCAACAAATTATATAAATCATTTGAAATGCCATGTTCTTAATAGGGCACAAGACACCTCAGACACTTTGGACACACAAGACATAGACATGGTCAACATGTCCACGAAGTCTCGCCAAGAAACACTCAACTCAACGGATCTGCAGCTACAGCAGCAGCAACAGCTGCTGTACTTACGCCATGATTGGAGGCCACGAGTTGAAAAGGGAGTCTAAAAGGTTTATCGCGAAATTGACAATCAATTTATGAACTACAAGAAATAATGAGCAACAGAATTGGAGTAATTGGAATTGAATATATGTATGTATAAAAATAAATATATTGCTGCACACATTTCAAATCCTCAACATTTTATTTGAGCATTTACAAATAGCTTAACGCTCAAGTCAATAAATAATCTTCTACATTTAACGAATTTTCTAAAATCTATTTTCAACATTTCAATTTATTTTTATACCCGCTGTGTAGTTACTTTGGTTTTAGTCGCTTTAGTAGCCAATCGGGTATATTTTTAACATATTATTAGATCGATATACCAAATATCGCTTTCGGTATATTTCAGTATTTTTACTAAGTTTTATTTCTTATTTCATTATTATTAAGTTGGTATATTTTACGAATAATACCGCATTGTTTTGCTTTTATTCATGCGATCTCCAGTAACAGCTGCTGTACTTACGCCATGAATAGAGACCCAGAGTTGAAAAGGGAGTCTAAAAAGTTTATCGCGAAATTGACAATCAATTTATGAACTACAAGAAATAAAGAGCAACAATTGGAGTAATTGGAATTGAATATATTTAGAAAAATAAATATATTACTCCAAGTATTTGTCCTCAACATTTTATTTGAGCAATTACAAATTGTTTTGCGCCTAATTCAATAAACAAACTTTCACATTTCCCATGAGTTTTCTAGAATCTATTTTTAAGATTATTAATATTTTAATTTATTTTTATACCCGATGCTTAGTTAGTTTTGTTAGTTACTTTGGTTGACAATTTGGTATATTTTGAACATAATAGTATATCAGCATACAAGAAGTATCTATCGGTATCTATCTACATATATACCAAACAAAGCCTTTGGCATAATCATTTTTTTTAATTAATATAAATTTACGAGAATAGAACCCGAGAGTTAAAGGGACTTTTCGATTAAAGGTTAAAAGGAAACAAAATAATAATAAGCATTTGTTTTCTTGCAATAAGAATTTAATTTATGAATAAAATAACCCTTCTTTCCATAAGTATTTTGTATTGTGGACCCACAAGTCTTTCCAAAATTTGTTCATAAATTACACACAGTTCTACGCGCAATTCAACAAAGAAACTTCAACATGTCTTTTTCATACTTGAAACATTTGATTTTCTTCGCATTAATTCTTTTATGATGTGTCCGCTTCTATTGCAATGTTTAGGTAACGTGATTTTTCGCTTTTCTTTAACATTTTCCAGTTAAAACGTGCCATTTGAGAGATTTCCTTATTGTCGAAATTTTCTTTCAATGCGTGTACTTGCAAATATTCCATATATTCCTCCAGATACACCATGAAGGGAGTGATGGTAATTCCCAAGTGTTTGTAGCGTTTGCAAACCAATTTAAAGAGTTGCTTATTGGAGCAGAAGCCATCGTTAGCCATGCCTATGAAATGCTGTTTGAATTTTGGTTGCAACAAAAGCTAAATAAAGCAATACACACAAATAATCTTTAGACAATTTTTAAAAGTTTTGCGATGAAAATTTTTCAATGACAACTTTCACAAACGAGCAGAAGTTTGACTAGATTTCAAATCTTTCAATCGTGTAATCTGATCTCATGCTGTTTTTTTTTTTTTGTTTTGTTTTGTTTTGTTTTTGGCGGCTACCCTCAAGGCGCCAGCAATGACATTTTAATATCGAGTCAGCGAATTGTAGTAAATGAGAAACTGGCAGCAAACCTAATTGGCCCAAACAAATTCAAATTGGAATCCCAAAAGCAAAGCCAAACCTAATGAAGCAAGCGGAGGCTATGTAAATCGATTTGTCGATTTGTCATACGAACAGCAAGAGCGACAAACCCAGCAAGTAAAACAAAGTAACCAACAACTGACGCTTTGGCATCTTCAAATAAGTGTCAGCCAGCACTTGAGCAGCACTTTGGAGAACGAGTTGGGGTTTTTTTTTTTTTTCTTTATTCGCTTTTTGGTGCAAGAGGGTTGCCGACACGCTTGTAGGTCGTCAAAGGTCCTGCCGTGAATTGTCATTGTCGTGAGTTGCATAATGCCGCACAAAATCGACATCAGCATCACACAGCACAGCACAGCACACAAAGTAACCATGCCACAACAATAACAACAACTTTGGCCTGGGCCAATTCTTGCCTCATTCCTTATACATTTTATTTTTGTTTTCTTGGTTTTCCTTCTTCTATTTGTTGGCCAATTTCAAAGCAATTTCCAAGCATCAGCCCGTAAATCAAATACACAACTTCGGCTTCAATTTCAACTTCAACCGCGACGTCGCCAGCATTTCAACACCTTCGCAAAGACCTTGACTTGACTAGTTGCCGAGTTGCTGTGATTGCTGTGTTGTTGTATAGAAATCGAAATCGAAATCCAAATCAGTAGCAACCAAGTGAGTCTGCTAATTTGGCTCATTTTGTTTTTAAGTAATTTGTACTTCACTCCTTTTGTTTTTGCCTTTGTTTTTCTGTATTTTTGGTTTTTTTGGCTGCAACATTAAAGTGCAAATTTTAATGGCCCTCACAAGATTCTATTTACCTGCCCAGATTCCATTGATGTGGTTGTTGTTGTTGTTGCTGCAGACTGGGCAATATAATTAAGTTTCGTGGCCACAGACCTTGGCTTTTTTTTTTGCGAGCGCGATTTTGATAAAATTGACCCGAAAAATAACAACAGCAACTGCCATTGACAGCAAAGCTGGTAGCTGAGACTTCAAAGTTCGAGGAGGGGGAATTTGTCTGTCAGCCTTTTGTCTGACTGTCTAACTGTCTGGTTGTCTGCCCCGTTTGGGGCAATGTCAGAAAAGCGAATTAAAATTCAAAACTCGTGACTTATTTAATTATAATGAGTTGAGATTAGAAACGTTTTAACGGGAGCAACGCCAACTGTCGGCAAATGGCACAAAACAAAGCCACCGACCGATCGACCGTCTGACTGCGACTCTCTGCTGTTTCTCTCTTTTGACTGCAGAGATTATCAATAGCTTGAGAACGTTAACTTTAAGCTTAACTTTAACTTATTCTTATATGTTATATGTCATACATTCAGCTAAATGTCGTTTAGAACGGACATTTGTCGGTAGAATAACACAAGTAGGATTTGTTTTGAAAATTGTGTTAAAAGTGCAATCCGAAACATTTATTTTGTAAGTGTTGCAAAAATACTAATGAGTTGAGTTAGATATGTAAAAAAGTATAAAAATATATGTGCGAGCATAAATTTAATACAAAAAGACTTCCTGTGATTAAAACGCATTTTAACAAGTAAAAAAGCTACAGTGGAATGAGATCGACTATGAGATATTCCCTACCGCAATATATGAGTGCGGTATGTAATTAAAAATACTCCATATTAACATACCAAGAATACGAAATTATACTGGATATTTATATACTACTACGTTGGTATATTTGGAACGTAATAGTTAACAGACATTAAGTATATTTTAGAATGAGAAACAATTCGTTACGAATATTTTGTATACCAAAAATCACATAATAAAATATTAAAGTATATTATTAAATATTATCCTGTCGAACATAATAAACCTTAAGTTAACATAGTTGAAATTATTAAACAACAAACATAATTTAATCTATTATAAGCCTCTTTATTGTCAACGCTTACTAATAAATTTCCTTTAAACAAAGCTTCCTCCAACTTATCCTTCGCTCAAAGACCAACTTTTTGTCAAACCGATAACTGAACATTGAAGGGGACTTTTACAAACAATCGTGGCACAATTGTTGAAGCCGTTTCTCATGTTCGCTTCGAGGTCAGCTTGCAACATCTTCAATCAAACGGCAGTGGCAGTCACAACAACAATGCAACACCTACGTGCAACAAACCGTCGCAAGCATTTTGGCAGCGCAAACGACAACGACAAAAGTCATAAATCCAAATCCCATTTGTCAGCATAAGCAAATTTTGCAGCCGAAAAAAAAAACGAACTAAACTAACTATGGTACAAACAACTACAATAAATGCTTTGCAACAATAATCAACAACAACAACGACAACGAAGAGTTTAGAGACCCACAGGTCTGCGCTTCCCCCGCGCTCCCCCCGTTTTGGCCAAATGTCTGCACGCTGGCAGCCTCGTTTGTTCATTTAAATTCATAAATTAAATTACACGACATGCACAATAATAAAAACGATTTGAGGCCCACACGCAAACACAGCCAAAGATTCATTAAAGATTTTGCCCACTGAGCAACCACAGCAACAACAACAACTATAACAAATAAGCAAATGGCATAAGAACAACGCGCAACGGACAGCGGGATTTTTATATATATTTTTTTTGTTATTTATTCGATTGTTGTAATCTCATAAGCAACATGCACAATATGTTTAACTTGCCAGACACGCAGACAGAGTGACAGACCTACAATATTCCAAATTTACAATTAAACAAAATAAATGATGATGATGATGCATCAGCAACCACAACCGACAACCTCAACTTTGGCAAACGCATGCGCGGGCGCCATCATCAACTGCCAACAACTGGCATCAAGTTGAAGCCATCCACAAGCCGCCATCACCATCACCAACCATTGTCGTCGTCATCGCTGAGTTGCCATTGCCAAATTTGGTCAGACTCGGGCCAATGTGTGGCAGCAACAAGCGGAAGCCAACAACAGCGACAACTACAACAACAGCAACCACAGCTACGACAACAACAATGCCATCTGCAGAAGTGTCATTCATAAGCAGCAACAAAAAAATAGCTAAAGAGTCAACACCATGGGAATTTTTCGATGGCGAGTGGGAGTCAGTTGCAGTCAATGGATAAGGTGTGCGTGTGCATGTGTGTGTGTGCGAGTGTGTGTGCCACCAATATGCAAATTTATTAGAATTATTGTACATCTTACCATAAATGTGCATTTGTAAGCTCAGTAAATTTGTCTTAGGTGTAAATATCATTTCGATAACTGAGAGAAAATGTCAAATTAATTTATATATTATGTAAATGCAAATTTTTGTTATCTTTTTTTATATTTAATTATTCATTGTATACAGTATCTCACTACATCGATAACTGAAAGAAAATGTCAAATAACTTATATATTATATTTAATTTATATTTTGATTATATCTTTTTTATATTTAATTATTCATTTAATAAATTAGTTTCCCAGCCCTAATCACATCGAGTAAAGATCAAATTAATTGTTTTTTTTATTTGTTTTACAAATTGTATTATAAATTATATACATTATTTTACAAGCCCTAATTGATTACTGATTATGTTGCTATAGCTTTAAGTAAAAAAGGTTAATCATCTACTATTTGCATTACATTTTGTAAAGTTGCCTCAAATAATATTGAAATTATTAAGTTAAACGTTTAATTTGACAACAGAGAGTAAAATATATTTATTAAATATTGAATTTTTTCTCTTTATTCATTAATTATATATTTAACTTTATAAGTTAGTTCATTTCTGAGTATATAATATGATTACAAAAAATTAATGTCAATAGAATTGAAAAATGAGAATATATTATTATTACTAGCTTTAAACAGGACAAACAAATTTACAATTTTTTTAATTTCTAGTAAGTCTACTGGAATCTATTTACTCAATTTGCAAATTGTGTACTTAAAGAAATTCACTTACCATCTTTCCATCTAGAGCCAATCATCTGAAGGTTTCCCTAATTTGCTACCCTCAGTTTAAGGTAATAATAAATAGTTTGCATAGACATGCTAATTATTATAAAGCTCAGCACATATTAGACACTTCAGCAGTGTCATTAAACTGAACTTCAACATCGCCTTTGAGTAGTTGTACAATCTCATTTTTGGCCGACCAATTTGCATAAGTCACAGCTAAAAGTGATTCTCTCATTTATTTCTCAAGACCTGCAGATTGTTCTCAAGTATCTGTTTTAGTACTGCAAACTCAGCATGACTTTTCCAAAAACCAAAAAAAAGAGTTTCAATTATTTCGCGCTGGGCAAAAAAACACGAAATGAAAACTGATTGATGTTGCCAAATCGATCAATGTCAGGAAATGATGGCAAGGTTATGACAATTATCAGTTGACTGGGCAAAAACTCAAAACAAAAAACAAAAGTAACAACAACAACGAGGAGAATGACGATCATAATTGTGATCATCATCCGCAAATGCAAGTGCAAGATGTTGGCTAATGGCAAATGGAAGTTGCCCAAGTGTATTAATTATACGCCACGTTGACCCATAAAACTCACTGAATCGACTTGACAATTGTTTAGTTACTCGATGTTCTTGAGTTGTCTTTAACTGTTGTTGTTGTTGTTGCTGTTTGAGCTGTTGTTCTGCTGCCCACAGTCGATCCGCATTGTGACTCATTGACCGCAGCAGCAGCAGCAGCAACAGCTGCCGCGCCCCCTTCAGCAATTGCCGCCCTCTTTTTTTGCATTGTGCGTTGCAGCATTTGCAACTTAGGTGCGTTTTTCTAGAACCGGCCTCAGCTAAGAGAGACTCTGTGACTCTATCTATGACTACATTGAATCCGGGCCCGGCTGCTGCTGTTGTTGTTGGTTGCTTGTTTCTGGCTGCTTATTGCCAAGCCATTTATTGCCTTCATGGCACTCAATTTGTTTGGCCGCCGGCTGCTGCCTCAATAATAAAATGTTTTTTATTATACAATTTAGTTGCTTTAACTTGCGTGTAAATCGCCTTTTTGCATATTGACACATAATCATTGTCTTTGCCTGCGTTTTGCGTTTGGCGGTCGGAAAACGGTGAGAATAACAACTAAGCAACCAACACAACGAGTCCTCGATGCTCTATATTGTATTGAGCTTAATTTTAATAATAAATATTGTATGAGACAGCGGAAAGCAGTGAAAAATATATATTTTATATTAATATAAGACAGTTGATAGTTCCTTTAATGTAACGTCAAGCTTTGTAATCAAGACTTTAACTTTGAGTAGATCATGATTTTCAACATTCCAAATTTCCTATCTAAAGAACAACTGAAATTATAAATAACTTCCCAAAGTCTCATCAATGTGATAATGTAATGTTATAAAGTTTCTAAATAGCTCAATTCACATAAAATTAAAATTTTATAAAGACTTCTTATGGTTGGAGCACAATATTACAACTTTGTTACAATTTGTGTATAAAATTTACAGCTTCCAAATGTAATTTAATATGTTAAATGAATTTAAGGTGTCGATAGCCAAAGTATTTTAAATAAATTTAATAATAATGACTACAATACGAAAATGATAACAACAATTATTATTTGCTATAATTTAGACAGAATTTAAAATTAATTTCAAAGGATAATTTTTAATTTTTATAGATTTGTTTGTAAGGAGAATCCATAATATTTAAAAGTAATAGCAAAACAATACAGTTTTGCATCTCTTGAATAAATCAAATTTTTTGATTCTAAGAAATTGAATTATTTTAGACATTAGTCAAGACTCTTTCCCAAATAGCCTAATAAAGTTAATCTCCCCCAAAGCAGAGTATAACCAAACTTATTACATGTTGCGCTGAAAACCGTTGCAAAGCTAATGAACATTTTCGTTTTCATAGTTGCAAGTTGCAAGTTGCGTGGGTGAACTCCGCGTTGCATTGCCACAGCGAGAGTGAAAGAGATAGACACAGCAATAGATAGACTCAGTAAGAGACAGAGATAGAGTCTTGGGATAAATCCAAAATCGCATTGCCAAACGGCCTGCCATAATTTAACAACTCTAATAAGCTAAGCGAAAGGTGGCCACTTTCTGATTGGCCAACAAAATACCTGGCTAATGAGGTTAATCAGGCTCAAAAAGCTCGTTCAGCTGAACGTTGACAACTTGTTGTTGCCATGGCAGCAATTTAATTTAATTTTTTTCGGGGCATGCAACAAGTTTATGAGCTGCGCTTAATGAAATGCATATTTTACACCGAGATTGCAATTAACTATTTAGAGGGAGAGCGGGAATTGAAATAGATTCCGCAGCCAATGTCACGAACTATTTTTTCGACCATTGTTTGAGAGCAAAATAAATAATAGTAGATATAAAGTATTAGAGTAAGTGACTCACAGCAAATATTTACACTAAATTTGCACACTAAAAGCGCAATTGGCAGCAGTTCCCTTTTTGCAGCCTTTTGCCATTGTGTTTCTTTGGGGCCACTTCATCTATCAGGCTCTGGCTATCCAAACTGTCTGTAAATTGGATGCTGACCTTATAAAGGTGAGCAACGTGCGTCTGCTAGCTCACTCTAGCTGCTCAGCTGGCAGCAATCGATTGTGCAAGCTTCCATGTTGCTTGCACGCTTCATAATAAAGCATGCCCAATGCAACAGCAGCAGCAACAGCAGCAGCAGCAACATGCAGCACATGATTGAATTACATTTTGCACAGCAGCAACATGCAGTTGTTGTAGTAGCTGTTGCAAGGAGCAGGGCAGAAGCCATGCGGCAACAAAAGCCAAGCCAGCAAATGTTGCCAACGGTAGCTGCAACAACGCCAGACAACATTGTGTGTGTTGCAGTTGTTGCTGCTGTTGTTGCTGCTGTTGTTGCTGCTGTTGTTGCTGTTGTTGTTGCTGGTGTTGTTATTGTTGTAGTTCTTGCTGTGGTTGTTACTGCTGTTGCTGCTGAGATCGTCAGCTTGCACGTGTGTGTTAGCCTGGCCAACAGACTCCGGAGTCTAGCTTTACTAATTAGACGTCATTGTCTGCTCTCTTCGTTGTGGTCAGTTGAATGCCCTCGAATGCTGATCCAGCTGGAAAAGCTCAAGACTTTGGCTGGCCATTGTTATCTTGGCCAGCGCTAAAAGGGGTCATTATGTCAAGGATTTCAGTTGCTGCTGCTGTTGCTGCTGTTATTGCAGTTGCTGGCTTCCTGAAGCTGTCACATTGAGACTGCCACTGGCAACGGGCAACGAGCAACTCCAACTGGCAACGGGCAACTTCGGCTGACTCATATATGTATGTTTGGCAAGTTGGCAGTTTCAGTGTCATTGTTTGTTGCTACTGTTGCCAGTTGTTGGCAATTGTTGCTTTATTGCCAGCTGCAATTAAACGAATGACAAAATGACTGACAATCCAAACAGACTCGCAGTCGCTTTTGGGTAATTGCTAATCCCGCTAACGAGCCAAGTCGACTCCAATCTGCTCCAATGCGATCAAAAGAGCTGTCCAGTGGGCGGCACATTAGATTTCAATATGCAGCCGAAAAGTCGTATGCAAGTTTTGGATTGTCGACTGTGGACTGTGCACTGCAGACTGCGGACTGCAGACTGAGTGTGTGCTGAGTGCAGAGTTAATGTGGCCAATGATTGCGTCTAATGATTGATTGCCAAAGATATAACCACTTCAATCTGACTGCTGACTGTTTTGCTGACTGCCGTCTCCAGTCATCGAGAGTAAAATTGCAAATGAAACTGAAATTGGTGCGCGCGCAGACGAGACGAAAGCCGAAAGATGCAAGCATGCTTGCAACTTGTAACTTGCAACTACAACTGGTTCCTGGGCTGTGTGCAACGTGACGTTGCTGACCCACTGAACCCAACAGCATCAGCACCAGCACCCAGTGAACACAACAGCCAACACACTACCTGCAGTGGGTGGCTCACAGTGTGGTTCACTGGGTCTTGGGCTTTGGGTCTCTCGGCGATCGATCGTTCGATCGCGTTGGCTTTCGACTCGGGTGCAAATTGCACAAAAATATTGAAATACGATGCAATGCAATACTCTTACTACCTACCTCCTCCTACCTCTTACTCCTTCGCCTTCGCCTTCTCCTTTGCCGCACATTAAACTTTATTGATTTTAGTTGCATAATTATTTTAATTTGGATTATAACATTAGATCAAAGATCAAAAGGCAACACGACACTAACGACAATTGTGTTTACTGGAAATACGTATATTTTTCAGCTGCTGTGAGAACGGTTTTAAGATTTTCCAATGTTAATAATTGCTCATTGAATGGGCATGAAAATAGGTATTCATATAAATGTTATTATAGAAATCGGAGCTTAGTCTCATAGCTACAAATTAAAGAGTGTTTTTGAAGAATTTATATTTTCCAAGCAAATACAAAGATAGTTTAAATAAATGGAAAATTAATTACTCACTTCAAACGCCATATATGATACTGAAAATAAATATTTATTGCTTCTAGAACTGAAAATTTAAATATTCCAATTTAAAGACAACTTGTTGATAAGAAAATGTTGTATGCTCTCTTCAGCAATTTCTTGTTAAATATTATTAAATTTTTAGACATAATGTTATTTAAAATCTCGTAAAGGTTTTGCGTCACTTAATTTTTCATAAAAAATATGATTACTAATCTAGACAGATTAAATGTGAATATTGCAGTACAATTTTATGGTACTTTACATTGAAGAGGGAAGTTGATAAGAAAATGTTTGAATAAACGGCAAAAGAATTTTATAAAATGCTCGAAATTTTAAGATATTATTTCAAAATATCTTGAAAATTTGTAAGCCATTTAATACACTTTTTTCTTTATCTAAAAAAATATGTTGTAAGAAATTCTAGAAAATGATTAATTGGAGAGTTTTTGATGCTACGATTTTCGGTGGAATTTTGTTAAATTTCAGAACACAATGTTACTTGAGATCAAATGAAAATTGAAATGAAATGCAGTAGAACTTTAGTTTAGTGTAAATGCATGGCAAATGGTAGGAAAGTTGATTAGAAAATTTTGGAATATTTCAGAAGTGACAAATGCTTGTTTAATGTCAACTTGAGATCAATTGAAGATTTATGAGTCACTTAATGCGCCTTTTTCTTTATTTCGAAAATACATTTACAGTTCTATCTACTCGCTTGGTGCTCAATAAACGCCTTCACATGCTAGTAAGCTGCAATTACATAATCACATAGTACTTTTAAGTAATTCTATGCACTTTGAGAGAGAGAGACAAGAATTCCAAGCGGCTGAAACACTTTAGCGCACTCACACAAAAATGGAGGCAACAACCTACTGTTGCAGTAGAGGAAAAGGCCCATAAATCGCGGCAAGTACGAGTACTCGTACCTCCCGACAAGTTCATAAACAGCTCCAAATACGTCGACAGCAAACAGCTAACAACAAATTGCAATTTGGCCAAATTGCTTTGGCTAATTGGCACGCGTACAAAGTCGCAGGCAGAAAACCAATACAAATGAAGAGAGAATTCACTTAAAATGCAAATTTCTGTTTCAGTTTGCAGTTTGCTGTTTGCTGTTTTGCAGTTGCTATTTGCCGCACGTGTGGTGCCCAGGGAACACCAAAAGTAACACCACCCAAAGCAGCAGCAACAACAACAGCAGCCAACAGCAACCTTCTCAACGAGAGCAGCAGCAACAACAACTGCTGAAGGTGGCTCCGGTGTTGCTATTGCTCGTAATTTGTTGCCAACACAATTGGTCGCGGCAACATGTTTACACAGATGAAGACATAAAACTGACTTTAAGCACCCGAAGTTGGCTCAGTTCGCTGTGACTGTGACTGTGACTGTGTGGCTTTAAGTGCGTCTGCTTGGCTTGTTTTTCGGCTTGGCTAATGGCTCTTTGACTGCCTGACTGCGTCGACTACGTCTCAAATGGCCTCCATTCCGGCTAAGGCGGCAAATTGGGCTGCCCACAAGACCAAATTGAGCGAAAGTTGTTTCAGCAGCCTCGCAGCCTGGGAAAGGCATCCTTCTATATTCAGCAGCCTACATGCCACAACAGCAAGCAACATCGACAACAACAGCATTGCAACTGCAACCAAATGCTGCGAGTATTTGTGCTAAAATGTTTATTAAACAATTACAATTTATGTTCACCACGTGTAAATAAACCAAATTGGTCACGTTTTGCCCATTGAAATTAAGCACTCTCACATACAGCACACAAACACACATCTATACCTGATCACACACACACACACACATACTCACTCGTGAATGAGTGCATCAATTTATGCTCAACACATAAATAGTCGCAATTTATTAGCAAGCTCTCTAGCCAAGTTGCCGAAGGAGACGTTGCCATTGCATCGACAATGGCCAACAAATTTCGACAAATTTAATATAAAACATTTTGACCATTCGCCCCACAACACATTCATATAAAATCGACGATACACATTAAACTCTTTTTTACGATTTGTTGTGAGGTGAAGATTTTCCGCTGAGCTGCCTTGAAATTTACAAAATAAAAATTAACTGTTCATCATGTTGTTTTTGACAACAAACACATAAATATTATTAGTTGGTTATTTCTAGTAGATATAAATAAAAAAGTAATACAAAAAATTAAGTATTTTTAGGATAATACAAAAATTTAAGTATTATTTGTTATTGACTTTTTATATTTATTACTGCTAGAAATAATACCAATCTCATTTTCCCCCTCAACTCCTTTCACATAAATATTATTAATTGGTAGTTTTAAGTACTTTTTAGAAAATACAAATATTTAAATATTTCATGAATTCATTTTTCATTTATTACTGCTAGAAATAAGCTATAAAATAAGTACTTTTAATACCAAACATTGAACTCTAGTTAATCTCGTTTGCTAAACTAAACTGTGCATTCAAATTGAATTCTACAAACACAGTTTGTTTAGAATATTTTATCAGAACGATAAAGACAATTTATGTTTGTTTTAGATTGTTAGATTTTATCTGGAACAACCATTAAACGTGTAATTCTTGTATTTCATTATTTAAGTGCAACCTGTCGAGGATATAACGTATATCATGTACGTTACACAAATATCGTATTTTAGATTGCATTCATTTTTATGTCTTAACTTCAAATCTATTTCGTGATAATGACAGCTGCTTCTCGTAAATCAAATACAAACTTCCTCTTCTCTGAATTTGAAAAGGAAGAATCCAATGAGTTGTTAATCACATATTTTTAAATTGTGTAGGTAATAAAATTAATTTTTTTCCGTATTATGTACAGCCCATTAAACATTTTGAGCAACATTCAACATTACGAATTCATGTATTGAAATTTATCACTTTCATTTCATTCATGTAATTTCATTTGTTTTAAACATAAACGCAATTCATTCATCAATTGGAGTATATGATGGGCAATAAATCAAATGACTTGTTAAGAGTTCAAGTTTGGCAGTTGCATCATCTTGTGCTTTATTATATATGCGGATATGATTTAGAGTTCAAGTTGGCAGCATCCTGTTATTGAATTATGCATATGTCTGTCGATCAGAGGTTAAGTTTGACTTGTTGCGCCCTGTGTTGGATTATGTATGTAAACGTCTATTTGTTATATGGATTGGAGTTATAGTTTGTCACTTGCAGCATCCTGTGTTTTATTACTTTTAGGTAGGCTGTGGAACAAAATTGCGAGTTCAATACTCCAACTTCTTCTGTTCTTGTGCTAAAATCTTAGTCTTATTTTGTTGTAAAAAAAAGTCAAATGTTACAGTTTTGCACTATTCGTGCCAAAGCTTTTTATTTAAATTCTCAAGCTTTTTTAACGTTGAATTTAATTTGTATTAATTGTTATTTGGAAGTTGCAGTAATTCTGGAGAGTGTATATGGATAAGAGTTAAAATTTTACACTTGCAGCATTCTTAATTTTATTAAGTATACGTATATGATTCCCTCTGTCAGTCGAACTTCAATGCTGAGTGATATTGCTTGATTCGTGTCTGTTTGAGCTTGCACAATTGCCAGAGGTGAGTAACCCGGGTGGACATTTCATACTCGTATGCAATTTACCTTCTCTTTCTATCTGGCAGCTGGCAGCAATAACTAAATGACAACAACAACAGCAGTAACAGTAACAACGCAGATCGCAGCGAACTCCGCTGATTGCTAACCAATACCAATTAGCCATTTTGTAGCAGCAACATTTTTGTCACTCAACATAAGGTTGTTGTTATTGGAGTTGTTTCAGTTTTGCTGTTGTTCTTGTAATTGTAATTGTTGTTGTTGTCTACTCAGATTCGTGTGTAGCAACAATGTTTGTCAACACAATTGTTGAGCATTGCTGCGTGTCTCTCTCTGTGTATGCTGGCAACAATTGGAATTTATGCAAATGATCGCCAGGCATTGCGTTGACAATATGTCACATGTCACTTAGCACGACCGAATCCATTGGCCAATACAATCGATAGATATGTAGATAGATTTTTTTTCTCCTTTTTTCCAGTTCTGAACTCAAGCTCGTTTGACCTCAAAACTTGACTCCAAACTCTGAACATTTGTGCAGAGGCTTTTCATTGCCTTTTTGATTGCTGACTAATGCTCGATTGTGGATCGATTGTTCAATTGTTGTTGTTGTTCTCGTTGTTGTTGTTGTTGCAGTTGATTAATTGTCAAATTGCTGAAATGAGTGCAAAAACTTGTTCGCCTGTCGCCTCGTGTAAATCATTTTAAATATACATACCACATATTCGAATAGGCATCGTCGGGTTCGGGTTGCGAGCTGCGAGTTCGGGGTTCGTATCTCTATCGCTCTGCGCAAAACACATTGTTGCGCTAATGAAGTTGTACAGCAACACGATCTCCATTCCCAATGCCGCCTACTTACCATAGTCCTCATTTCCTCAGCCTCATTTTGCCCCCTCAACTTCTTTTCTATACGCGCGTGCGTGCTGTCTGCTCGGATGATTGCAATCGACAAAATACCAGACTCACACTTAGTCCCAAAAGTCTACACACACACACACACATCTACTCGCTTAGACGGTTCCGATTCCGAGTGATTTATAGGCAACGCAATCAGCCGGTCGCGATATCGAGTACAGTGTTAGATTTGATATATTGTATGTTTTGGGGGCACGCGCAGGATGTTGTCTTGCTCTTGCTCTAGCTCTAGCTGTAGCTCTTGCTTTGGCTTTTGTTGCATTTGCCGCATTTGGGGAGACCCATGCCAACAATTAACGCATGCGTGCCAATACTCAGATTGCGATCATTTCGCAGCCCAGGCCAAATAGCAAAAGCTTTAGAGTAAACAGCCAACAGCTATGTTCACTTATAACATAATTTTCAAGCTAACCCATTTATTATGTAAAGAAATAAAGTAAACCAATATTTACATTTTTCTGCAGGGTTTGAATTTCTTTATTTTGCACAGACTTTATTAATTTTACAGCTAAAATTTACAAAACAACATATATTTTTAAAGTCTATGTTAAGTCATACACTCATTTACATATTTACATATCACTGAAATCGTTTATAACTAAATGATGGTATTGATCTAACAATCAACCCATTTGTGGCTACTGACGTTTTATTAATTTTTCCTCAATACATCAAAGGTCTGATACATTTTTTATTCAGTGAATGTGTATTCCCAGGACTTCCTCTCGAACTATAATGAAGAATTGCTCGCGCCAGATCGGTTTTATTTTAAGAAACCAAATTTTAAGATTATTGTTTCTGATTTTAAAAATTGGTCTTTTTTCAAAGTCCAATGCTCATCAAATGTGGTTAGTAAAATAAGTATGTAAAACCATAAAATATTGAACTCTGAAAATCAAGCAAAGTTTAATCTAAATCATTTTACATTTTCGGCTTTTTGATTTATTAAGCATTTAAATCAGTAAAGCAATAAATTACTATAATAATAAATTGAAGAAAAACTCATTCAGCCCTAACCTTATACTCATATAAAAAATAGATTTTAAGATTCAAACTCATTTCATCAAAACTTTTATATATTTTCGTAATAGTGTTTATAAAACTTGATATAAAACTAGCTCAAATAAAATATATTTTAATTACCAAAATCTTTAAAAATAATGAAAATATTCCCACATAATAAAATAACAAGCAAAATAACCTCCGATATATGCAAATATCTATGCTATTAACACATTATATAAATGTGTATTAGATGTGTGCGCATGAGCTGGTATTTACTTGCGAAATAATGCGATATCTATGCTAAGCAGAAATTTTGATCAGTTTTATTTTATTCATTTTCAGTTTTCAGTTGGCTCTCGAGCTGACACTTGGCTATCTATCTGCGTGGTTCTCTCGCTGGCTTTCTGGCTGACGGCGGGATAGTTAACATAGCTGAGCTGAGCTGAGCTCAGCATAGTTGGTTATGCGAAGTTGGCTTTGGGGCGCTCGCTAACGAGTTCATTCATATCATTAGCCCCCCGACCAAATGCTCGCGCCATTATAACACAAATATTTGCTAACAATAATGGCAAAGCAACGCCATTAGAGCTAGACCTACACGAATTGGAGTTTGCAGTTTGCAGCCAAAGCTAAGGCTAAAGCTAGAGTTGAAGTTGAAGTTGTGGCTGAACTCTAACCCTCATTTGCGATCAATTCGTGGCGATTTCGAGCCTTAGCGTCTCGGAATATTTGCGCTGTTTTTTTTTTGTGTCGAACGTGCAGAAATCCAGTAAAAATTTAGTTGCTCACTTTTATGTAATTTCCCTTTTCTTTGAAGACAAAGAGGCAAGAGGCAACAAAGTCAGTGAGCCAAGTGCCCAAGCACCCCGAAAAAGAGTGGCCAAAAAGTGGCCGCCCGCTGCTCTAAACGAGCATGAAAGTGATTGCCAATATAATTGCATAATCTGGCAACAGGTTGCACTCAGATGTGACTCCCTCTCCCTTTCAGGCAGACTAAGACAAGTTGCCCCTCTGGTGTTGCAGCTGCTGCTGCTGTTGTCGCTGATTCACAGGCTAACAAAAAAACAACAAGAGAAAAAAAGTGAAATTTGACATTGAGGCGGCAGGCACGATCGATTGATCGAATGAACGAATGATCGCCTCCGAGGCGGAGGCGTCAATGACCAGTTAAATGTTGCTAAAAAAAAACAACGTAAATAAAATAAAAGTAAAAACCGAATATGATTGCATTTCGTTGGCAACAAAGAACACATTCATAAGGGAAAAACATTCTCACACGAAAGACAAATAAAAGCTGAATTTATCACGCACCATGACTAATTCGCCAGCTCAATTTACGACACACACTATATACCTGAAGAGTATATATAGTCATATCTATATCCATTCCATAACAAAAACAAAACAGTGTCGCATTTATTGCCAAATTGGAATTTGTATTTGTTAAACATATGTATATTTTTCCTTTTTTGCGTTTCTTTTTCTTTGCATTTTATTTAAATTCAATAAATATTTTATATATTTTTATGAGCACTGCAATTTCTGCTAAATTATTGCGCCAGCTTTGCGAAATTTATGTCGTGTTTGTCCATTCGATTTGTTTTTTTTTTTCGGGTGAATAATGCAAGTCGAGCATGCGAGGTTCAAGCTACTATGTATGAAGCTTATCATGAATACACTTATCATGAGTTGTACTTCCTTCTCTTGCTTGTAAATCATGCATGGACATATTACGATATTAGAGTTTCTATTGCGATTATGCAATGCTAAAGCGTATAAATCTTCAGAGCAATTTTGTTGAACCGAAATCGAGTCAGAAACTAATTATGTAGCGAGCCGAACAACAAACGTGGCCAACACACAACAACAACAGCAGCAACAACGAAATATGGCCCAATGCAATTTTCAACTAGAGAGCAAAAAAAAAATATAGCTCAAAATATCTGTTCAAATTGAACATGATAAATTCATAATTGTCCATTCAGCGAACACGAACTATAATTCATGTTAGAATAATCGAATTGGACGCCATTCAGCCAGGCAATTGAGGACGGCGACCAAAGCCCAACAACAATTGCAACTGCAACCAGCAGCAACAACAACAACAACAAAGTGGCCAACATAGGTCAGGCGTAACGAGTCATTCATGTTGCAAATGTTGTTGCTGTTGCAGTTGCAGTTGCAGTTGCCGCAATGAAGGTGACTCGCAACTGGTATAATTTTTTTTTTCGTTTACCTCTGTGGCTGCCGCTGCTCGTGTTGTTGCCCATTTCGTGGCACCCGCATAAGTCACACTGTCTGCCACCAGATGGGGCAGCCAGCAAGAAAAAAACAGCGACCAGTTGTAATCCTCGCATCGATCGACACATTTTTCTCTCTCACTCTTACTGCAGATTCTAAAATACGAATGCAAATCTTTTGGCTTTGCCCACAAATTACACAAATGCTGCAGCTTTCAGTTTCAGTTGCATTTGCAGTTGCAGTTGCAGTTTGCTGTGGCGCCACTCGATTTGCGTCACGTTCGTTGCCTGCCGATTAATACGCAAAACGCTTTGGCATCTTAAATATTGTGGCGTGCGCGGCATTTGCTTGTGGGAAAAAGTGGAGAAGGAGTAGTTGGGGATAGAAGAGATTAATGCGAGTATTGGCAATCAACATTTATATACATATTTGTTTGCTTGGCATTTGGCAAAGCAAAGGCCCAGCTGAGTTAAATATATTTGACCCAAGTTAATGAGAACTCGCTTGAAGAATGCGATGATCAATGTCTTATTCAATTTGCATAATGATTTATATGAGCGATTTATAAGCCAATATATGTATAATAACTATGTATCTCTAAACGAACTAAGAACACTTTGTATCTGTACTTTGCTGCACAAAGTTGCGATAAGATCTCGCTGCGAAAACAAGTTCTGCCAACTTGCATTCCCACCACAACAGAAAATAGCAAACACATTCGTGTACTTACTGCAAATCGTTTAATTATAATTAATATAAATGGATTATAAGCATTTGCGATAATTTCTACGCGCCGCGCTAATAAATTAATATCAGCTAATTCGCCCCGAGTTTTTTTGTTCGCCTTTTTTTTCCCAGACTGCGATTCTTGTTTAATTAGTGCTAAATTATTTGCCAAAGCCAATTCTCTTACAGTCTGCCACAGTCACAGCATTTGTCTCTTGCATATTTATGAGCTCAACTCGCGAGTCGAAGCGAGTTGCGTCTAGGCAACAAATTGAAATTGTTGAGCAGATTTATTTCTGCAATTAGCTGCGAGCTCAAGACTCATAATTAGCCAAGAGAGACGAAAGGGGAACTGGCATTTAATAAACATTCAATTGTCTGCGATTTGTGGCTCATAATCATTTGAAGCTACTGTCAACGGCTCAGTGAGGAGACGTCTGTCTGTCATATGGAGGAGCCTTCGTCTATTGCAGTGGCGTGGCAAGTCGTGGGCGTCACTCTGCCACACGGCTCAGCCAGCCACTTAAGCTGTCTTTGCCAAAATGTGAGCCCCCGCCAAATATGGCCATCGATTAAATGATTTTCATGTGCCATAAACGACGTGCGCCTTTAATAAGCTCGATTTTAACGAGCTGCCGCCGCGCCGCTGCAACGACTTCAACTTCAAATGCAACTAAAATTGAAACTCAAGCCACAAAAATTGTCACAGACATCGCGACGTCTGGCACAAACAACAAACTTCCCTCTCTCTCTCTCTCTGTCTTGTATCTCACTCTCTTCCCCCTTCTCTCTGAATGCGATTCCATTTGTGATCGCGACATGCTTAGATATGCGTTCAATCCGCTTAATTGCAACTTTTATAGACAATTTTGCCAGCCTGCTGCTGCTGTCTGGTGATTTAGATGCAGTTGCAGCTTTCAAGAGCTCAAAGCGTGATGAGCCATCAAATTGTTTTTTATGGACTTTTGATGGAGTTTTGATAGATATTCGATAACTATTATTTTTACTGTTTATTTTTCTTTTTTTGCTTACAGCTTGGCTTGGTGTAAACTGCGTCATTAATACGCCAATTGGCCTAATGAACGTTCGAAAGTCTAGTCGGGGCCAAAAGCCAATTCAAGAAACGCAATCGCAACGCATTTGATATGCGGCAAATTGTATCTTCCCAATAAAATATATAATGAGGTGAATTTTGTAGTAAAAGTGCTTGAATTGCAAATAATCGGAGCGTAGCGGAGATATGTTTGTAGATTGCAACAAAGAAGCATCGCACTTTCTAAAGGATAAGTCATTAAAGCTTTTATGACATTTTTCATTTATCGAATCATGACACCTAAGAAAAGTGTGAGAAAAAATCGCAAACTGTAGTTGAGCAATATTCAAAGCATTTACTATTATTTTCCAAACTGGTTTCATATAGAAACAGTTTGATTTGTAAAGTAAGATGCTTAGCAAATTAAGCTAATTGTCATGGTATTAAATATTCTTATACACAATATGGGAATTAAAGCACAAAGCTAAGCATTAAAAGTTGAGTTGAGTTCGTAGATTAAAATAATTATAGAGAATACAATGTGAGCTCACATTAGATGAAGTCATGAGAATTTGATGCATTGACCAACGCGTTGTTTAATCTCATTAAAATGCAAAAAGTTTCCTAAAATTGTTGTATTAAAACGCTAGCTGTTATTTTTCACACATCGATCTTAATCTCAGCTCGACGATTATTTATTTATGCGAGTGTCTGTGTGTCTGTGTTTGTGTGTGTTGAACTACAGTTTACACCTTTGCAACATGGCGAGTTTCTCATTAATGGCAAACATCCAAATAAGATTAAGACTCATGCTGTACAATCAAACTCATAAATAATATAAACAACCCAGTGCAAAGACAACGATAATAATTATTTATTATTTATGAAATATGCACGCAAACAAAATTTTTAATTAAATTCGTACATGCAAACAACATTTGGCCATAGACTCGACTACAACTCGGACTCCGACTTCGACTTCGACTTCGACTTGAAGTCTGGGTCTCTGACTGTTTTGTTGTTACTGTTGCTGATGTTGAAGTCGGAGCTCATTTCTAGAGCGGGTCAAATCGATAGAGCGCAGATAAATAAAATTCAAGACCAGAGCGGGAAAAACGGCGTCGGCAGCCTTTGAGCTCAATGTTGAATGTTTATTAATATTTTGTCATAATTTTCTGTTGCAACCGAAAGAGATTACAGTTTTATGTTGGCAACGTGAGAAATTATTGGCGCTGTAATCTCGACAGTCGACAGGTCTCTCTCGAGGTGCAAAACTCTGTAGTGACAAGCGACAGACACGGTGCAAAAAAAAAAAAGTCCAAGAAAATGCCGCACATAACTCCGCGGGCTGATAAATCGAAGCTGATAAATTGACTTGCGGTTCAAGTGCACAAGTTTGATTAAAAAAGCAAACCTCGATCTCTGTGCTATCAAGCCAAATGGACAGAGTTCGACTAGAGCTTATCAAAGTGCAGCCACAACAAATGGGGCACGAATGCGATTGGATGAAACCTTCCTTTTCTGCGGCCGCTGCAATTGCAAATTTATTGACACACTCACGCATTGAAATCATTTATGGATCAGACACACACACACACACTCGTACACACTCTCGAACAGCGATAGCGATAAAGAGACCAGCTCTGAATTTATTAAAATGCAATTTTCACATTGCTGTCGCTTTGGGTGTGCGAATGTTGCATGTTTGCCGCTTGTCTTCAGGATTTCTTGATATTTTGTTTCTTTTTCTATTTCTATGTCTGTTTTTGGTTTGTTTTCCATGTTGCCATTTGCCAAAACGCTCGCTCGACAAGTGCCCCAAACCCAGGCTGGTCAGAGACCGTTGCAAGTCGTAAGCCAGGCCTACTTGTAGCTGCAGTTGTAGTTAATGCGTGGCAATACAATCAATTTTTAATAAATTGTAAAAATATTTTTTTCGTTTCGTTTTGTTGTTGTTGCTTTTTTGCACCATGTTTAGCTGTTGTTGTTGCTTGTTTTTTTTTTTTTGGGGTTTGCCGTGTGGGCAAAATCGTTTTGCATTTTCATATGCATTTTATGCACATATTTTTATTGCTTTTATTGCGTGGTATTATTTAATGACAGCTCTTAGATTTTACAACCAATTTAACAGTGATTCAAGAACTCGACGAGGAAGCGATTGAATCATTACATTTTACTTGCCTTTGGGGATGAGTAATAATAATAAAATAAAAAATTATAATCAGCTTAAAATTAAGCTTGAAGTTTGCTCACGATATTAAGAAGTCGTATACAGATTATTAAATTATATCTCATGTCGTGTAATGGCTTTGTTTTATACTCATGCTAATAGCTGTGGCTATTTGAATTGTCAACTTGTCTTTAAATAATCTAAGAACAGATAAAGTGGCCATAAAAGATTTACGATCTAGATCTGTTAACTTGCATTTATTGATATGCCAAGATTATGCATTGTTAACACGGACCTTAATATATGAATTAAATCAACAGGTTAATAACTTATTTTAATGAGTGCCATAAATTTTGCTCATATGGTTAATTAATTTTCATTTTATATCATTAAATGTATGGTATATCAAATAAATTTACACATCACGAAAAGTTATGTAAAACAATTTCTGAATTTTCTAAAAAGTAAAAATAACAAAATTTACAACTTATTTTAATGAGTGCTAGAAATGCGTTCCTTTAGTTGTTAATTTAGTTTTTACCATATATGAGACTCTAGCCTCAAAATTACTCTTTTTTATCGATTATATGTACAATATAAAACACATTGTACTATGAATCAATGCAAAAATCATCAAGACCACAAAAATATAAATCATAATTTTGTAAAACATAAATACAACAATTTTTAACAAAATTTGACTATCTTTTGTAGCAAATAGAATACTATATTCCCAATATTTATTTCTATCTTCAAATAATAGAAGTAAGTATTTCAAATGAAAGAGTTTTTTAATAGCTTGAGTAGTTTATTAATTTATCAAATTTGTGTTACTTCGAAAGTCGTAATATCTTATTTTCTGCTCGGTTTCGGTTTGCTTATCAAGTCATGAGATTTCAATGCATTTAATTAGCCATAAAATGTCTTTTGGTATTCGCAGCTATCGCAGTTGGCAAATAAAAATACCTCACTTGTACAATGTGGATGCCCGATTAATTATGAACAGCTGAAAGCGCGCCATTAACATGAAAAGTCAAATCTATCTAAATATTTGCCATAGGCAACGAGCTGGCCAACTCCAAGACTCCAAGACTTCGACTCCGACTCCAACTTTAACTGTAGCTTCAGCATTGCGAGCTGTTTGGCTGTTGGCTGTTTGGCCCGTCTTGGCCGAATGTGCAAGTTGGCAAGTCATTTTTATCGCCCCGCAGTAATCTGAGCTGCACGAACAAACCGACAGACAGACAGACGGAGAGACGCACGGACTTAGACGATGGACGGATGGACCATACGAACAAAAATATATATAACATGGCATCATTTGCTGCCAGGCGCGCGTTTGCTTGTTGTACACAACTCCACCTCCACCTCCGCCTCCTCCACCAACAGCTCTTCCTCCTTACCGGCTCCTTGCTGCTCCTCGTGGTGATGCAACCTCGTTCAGTTCAGTCCAGTTCACTTGAACTGCGCTAAGCAAGTGCCAAAGCTAAAACTTTGGCTGACCCGACCAGTTTTATGGGCCACAGTTGCGCTAGCTGGAATAGAACATGTTGCCAAACAAGTTGCTGCCGGCACGGTCCTTTAACTGGGTCACTGTGACAGCGCAGCGCAGCGTTGCAGATGTCAGACGGCAGACAGCAGGCAGCGGCAGTCACAGGAGCCACAAGGCTAATTAACACAAAAGACTTAGGCAACAAACTCGATAAAGGCAAAAGGCAACGAAGTGTTCATACTCTAATAAGAAGAGTCATTGCTGCTTGCAAAATTTATTTCATTTTGAAATGTATTTCTCTTAAAAGTATTAATAACATATTCTCTTTCTCGGTTTCGGATTTAAATACCATCAAACCAAATAACATATGTATATGAGTGATAAAGAAAGTAATGTGAAGTTTATTTGCAGTATTAGAAATGAACTAATATGTAGAAATTTAATTTTTTTTTTTTGTATTACAGCAAAAAACATACTAAAATAAAGAAGTTCAGGACTTATTATTTTTTTAAGATAAGTTTTTCAAATCAATATTCGCATTCTACTCTTCAATCTAGAATTGTTTTTCTCTATTCAGTTTTTCAAGTCGAGGTTTGCATTCTAGTTTTTAATCTAAAATTGCTTTAATCTATCTACATAATGCTTCCCATAATAATGGATAATGTAAGATTAATTTAATATACACTCCATACACTTAACAATATAGATTGTGAATGATTAATTTAGTAAAGGCTTCTATTATTAGAAACGATATATCAATCATGTTTAAACTCATACTCTTTTGTTGCCTCATCAGCAATTCTTGATATCTCCTTTATCAAGAAGACTCGGCTACCTCGTTTGAGTACATCAATGAGTCCATGATTGTCATTCGCCAGCGGCACATCCTGTCTGCAGTCTATGGAGTCTGAGTCTGAGATTGCTGTTGCTGTGGTTGATGTTGTTGTTGTTGTGGTTACTGGCGGATTGGCTTGCAGCTTGTTGTCTTTATTAGCGCTGCGGCCATAAATCAAAGAGCCAGCTCTCCGTATCGTTGACGGCGTCTCACATGTGGCCCTGGCTAGCAATCCGTCTGTCCGTCTTTCCGTCCGTCCGTCTGTCTGTTCGCTTTACATGCGCATAAGCTACGTCGACTGACCGGCAATATTTCAATATTAATCCAACTGCCAACGATGACGAAGTGTGTGGAGCTTACTTTCCGCTCAACTATTTGTCTAGTTTCAGTTTCAGTTTTAGTTTCATTTTTATTTTTCGCCAGGCGCTGCAAATTGTTTACTTGCATTCGGCTTATAAAAAAAAAGCTAAGTAAAATAGAAAATAAAATAAATCAATTGGTCATGCTATGGGTATTGTTGTTGTTGTTGTTATCTTTGCAGTTGCTGTGGCTGTTGTTGCCAGTTAGCTGGGCTATTACTCAATTTTAGCCCGCGGTGCCATCTGTGCCACAAATGCTTCTCATGAGGAGCAACTGAGAAGGAAAAGGAGAAGTTAGTTCGAAGATAGTTTCTGTTCGAGTTTGCTGTCCTTATACGGCAAATGCCTACACATGTCTCTCTGGCTGGATAAGCTGAGCAAGCACTGAAATTAATTGTTCGACTAATGAAGCAGATGCCGTTCAAATGATGTAACAATAAGATCGTACATCATAGATACAAGCCCGAAGATGTCACGAGACGTAGTCAAGAGATAAACAAAGTAAATTGAAGAAGCAGTCGTACTTGGAAGCTATTAATAAATAGAAATGCAATATCAAATTAGCTCAAAGATATCTTTATGATATGTATGTGCAAATAATGATTGCTACAAAATGATTTGGCAATTTGCAAGTTGGAAGATTTACAACACGTTTTTTTCTTGCAAATTGATCAAACAAATTGATACGATGGCAACATGATGCTTTAAGTTTGTGGTCTCTTAAGTGAGCGATTAAATCTATTGGAAAGGATTGATCTGGCTTAAATGCCAATCATTAGACTCGAATCGAATACGCTGTTAGTTGGAGGCACCCAACTGCGTAGACATGTCAGATGTTTGCTTTTTATTGCAGCGAAAATGAAACGAAAAACGAAAAAGAAAAACAACAACAAAAATCATAAAACAGTTAAAAGTTAAAGAAACAATTTCAAGCTCAAACTCCAGCTGAAAACTGAAAACTGGAAAAGTAAACGCACGTGCCGCACAAGAGAAACAACTTCATTTGATCAGTTTTTGGGTCTCAGTACTCGACGCCGCAGTCGTGTAGTCACAATTTTTGACATTTTTGTGGCGCCAGAACAACAACAGCCAAAACAACAACAACAACAATTGTTGTAGTTTCATTGACATGCGTCAAACAACAATCAAAATAGGTTCGCTGCACAAAGAGATAGAGAGAGAAAGGAAGACTAGAAAAACGTGCGCTTGCCATGTTGGCAATTCATTATGAACTCGTTTTCTCGGTGAGAAGCGAGAAGCGCCACAAAAATCGTTTGGGATCTTTGCTGCCAATTAACCGAACCGAAAACCATTGAGCGACACAACTCCATATGGCAATGTCTTCGTTGTCGTTGCGGTTGTTGTTATCGCCAGCTCTAAGATCTGTAGCATTGGGTTTATGAAATCCCAGAAATCATTAGTTGCCCGCCCGCCACCGACTACGTGACACTTTTAGACCCGAGAGAACCGACAGAACCAAAGTGTAAGAGTGAGAGAGAGAGAGAAAGATTGAATCAAAGGAAACTCGTCGTTGTAGATTTTCGATGCTTATGAATTATTGAGTTGTTTTGTTGTTTCTCGACTTGCGCCCGCTGGCGCAAAAAGCAAGTCTTTAAATGCTATTGTAAATTAATTAAAACATTTTTCGCCTTAACTTCCACTCGAAGTCTGCCCATTTTTGGCATAGCGGCAAGCCGACTGCAATTCAATCCTATCCTCGACTTCAGCTCACTTCACTTCTCTCCACATCGCTGATCTGTGAGCTCAAGCATTTAGCGAAATAATTTTCGCAAGTAATTTTCGCCAAAAGTCTTTTGAAGAAATCAAACCGAATAACTGCAACTCGAATGCAAAACAGGCAATTTCTGTGACTTGCAGTGCACTTTTTTTTCTCCCTCGGTAATAGTTTTAGTTTTTACTTAGTTTTCATTTTAGTTTTTTTTTACGTTTTTGGTTTTTGGTTTGTGCCTCTGATTTTGGTTGGCCAGGTTATTTGACTTTCAAATGAGCTCAAAGCGAGCTTCGGGCCGCAGTTTTTTTTATGAGTTTTTCCGCAAAGCATTTTTTTGTGTGTTGTGGCTGCTGCGATTTTTTTTGTGTGGCAATTTGCAATGCAAAAATGCCAAACGAAACAAAGAAATGTTTTGGCCTGCCAGCAGACGACAATAAAAACCGACAGTTGACTCGTGTTGCAAGATACATTGCAGCTAATACTCAGGCTGTCGTTGTTGTTGCTGTTGTTTCTGTTGCTATAGTTGTTACTGACAATTTGATGTGGCACATAAAGCAAAAGCGAGCGACCGAAAAGCAACAGCAGCAGCTGTGCTCTGATCTCTAAATACGGATTCGAGTGGGTCACAACGCATCCCGCAGTCGAAGTCAAAGAAGCCCAAATATCGCCAACAAAGCTAACCACAAATATGAATAATTACAAGCACTCGCTATGGCCACAATGCCGTATTTATGGTAGCCCAAAATGAAGTTGTTTTCTTGTCGCCATCGTTCGTTTGCTCGCTCGCTCGCTCGCTCGGTAGCAGAAATATGCCTCGGCAATTTACCAAACATATTACCACAACAATGTATCGGCCATTAACGGTGCTTTCCATATGCCGACCACAAAGAGCCTAACAAATCGCCATCCAAATGCTTCCCCAACTTCTTCTCCTCCTCCAATCGTGTGGTTGTTAACATTGTTTGCTGCCAAATTCACATTCGCCGGGTTGCAGATGAAATATTTGTAACACATTAGTGCAAAGCGTTTTCTAATGGTCGACACATTTATTACCTCTCTCGGGGATTTACTCCCCAAACACACAGAAACCAATGCTGCGTATACGTGATAACCACAATAATTGTATGTTTGTATGTAAAGCCATATTTCATTTGTATTTGCTTACTATAATTGAAGTTTGCTTGGCCGCTTGTTGCAGTTAATAGAGTTTTCATTGCTCAAAATTTGCCGCAAGTCGTGGGAGACTCGCGAATTTGTTTCGCAAGTCTTTAATGCTTAAAATTCGATGTTGTTAATCTGTCATTATTATGATGTTGACGGAGAGAAGGCAATATAAATAATAATATATATATAAATAATATAGAAAATATAGATTCATGAGAAGTGTTGTTTAGCTCTTTATGTAATTACTTTTCGACTCTAAGAAACTAAAGATGTGCAGAAGAGCAACGTGAAATACCTAACGAATTATTCACATTACATACAATTATAAATTGTTTAGATATTTATTTGCATGTTACATTGTTTATTTAATGTTCCTTGGAAAATACAGATAAATAACTTTTTTTTGAGAACACTTCTTAGGCTTTTTACTTGGTGAAGTTTTGACTTTAAGCAGCTAACGATTTTCCAGCGACCATAAAACTGTCTAATGACTTATTTATTTATGTGCTTCTTACATCATTCAATACTTGTTCAAAAATATAGAAAAATTAAGTTTTGTACGAAAAGTTCTTTAGTTCCTCACTTAGCCAAGTTTTTGCTTTAAAAGGCTGAAGGAGAATAACTTGATTTAGTAATCGTTAGAGTTCTATAATTTAAATTTCTAGCGAATTATTTATTTATTTGCATTTTACATTGTTCATTCAATGCTCATTAGGTAATAGAGATAAATGAAATTTCGTGGGACCAGTTTTGAAGCTCTTCACTAAGCTCAAATTTACTTGAAAGAAGCTGTAAAACCGACTAAAGAACAACTTGATTTAGCAACCGTTAAAGTGCTACAATTTAAGTATCTAACGAATTATTTATTTATTTGCATTTTGCAGTGTTGATTTCATTTATATTTTTTTCTCACCCGAAACAACTTTCCCAAGTGAATTGTAGGAAAACAGAAAAAAAAAGCATTAACTCGAATTCGTAGTTGGGCTGCACTCGAGAGTCTGAATGTGTCTCCAATTTCGATTTGGCGATTGACTTTAGCCCCGCGTGTGTATGCACATTTCACATTCCACATGGGCCGCGATTGAATATGGCTTGCATAAATATGAGCATAATTAAATAAATATTTACACACTTTACTTACTTAGTAACTAGCTGAGATTTGTGCTTACCGTTTTACCAGTAGTAAATATACGAAGTACTCACGAGTTGCTGCTGCTGCTGCTGCCGCTGTTTGGGCTCTCGATGTGACACTTGTTTTCATTTGGCGGGCAAACTTGTTGACCACTTGCCGTGGCTATTGACCAACTTGTCTAACGAAGTCGCTGGCTGACTTAAATTGTGAATATGCGGGCTCCAAATAAAGCGACTAAAGAGCATCACATCGCATCGAAACTTTATGAATGCAGTGAAAATTTTTTTGTTGGTTGCCTGTTCAATATGAAAATCAATATGCCACCGGCGGGGAAAAACAAACAAGATTCTTGTTTACAGATAGAGCGAGTAAACGGGGCGAATGTGTTTGGCCAAAACCCGTGTTTGGACCGTGTGATTTTCCAATCTGACAACGTGCAACAAGCAACAACAAGCTAACATATAGCTTGAGCATTTATGTCATAGACTTTTATGTCTTTATGACAGCATTTTTATTATTGTTTATTGTTTCAATTAAAGAGAAGCCACAGTCCACAGTTGTGACTGATCGCAGTCACAGTGAGAGTCGCAATCACAATCACCAGCAACCAGCAACATCACAATCACAATCACAGTCTTATTCATTATCAAAATTCCAGCACGCTTTATGACGTTTCCCAGTTATTGTTGCTGTACTGATTTTTGTCAAGATTATTCATGGATTTCTTTGGGTTTTCGGTTATTGTGGTTGCTGCTGCTGCTGTTGCTGCTGTTGTTGTTGTCTCTCTTTGGAAATCAGCTTTCAGTTGATTTTTCATTATACAATTCTGGCTACCTTTATTGTTATACAGTTGTATTTTTTTTATTTTTTTATAGCGCACGGCGCACAAAAGTATAAAAATTAATTTCATTTTTATTATTTTTATTATTTTTTATTAACGTTTTTATACGAAACGCGCATTGTAAGCTACCGTTCCACAAAGTGCTTGACACACATAATTTCGGTGACACAAATCGAGCGAGTTCCCTACTTTTTTCTTTTTCCTTTGGTTTTTTTTTTGTTGAGTAGATGAAGTGCGCAACGAGTCTCGTTAATTTGTCAGTCAATGATAATGGGGCAACTCTCGATTATCCGCGGTGCCTTATAATTGTTGACTGATAACTGCAGCCATCGATCAATCCGAACCATAAATCCATGAGCCGCTAAACGAAGCAGCCGCTGTTTGGCTCTTTGCTGTTTGCTGTTTGCTGTTTGCTCTTTTGCCGCTCTGAATTACGGCGACAGTCTGTTTGTATATCTTTTACTCTTGCCATGGTCCGATCCGCACGATCGCTGTCCATGCGCAGTTGTAGCTCACTGTTGCACACAAATTGCCAGTCAGGCAGCTCGGCAGCTGAGCGCATACTTTTCGCAGTGACTATAATTAAAGTGTGCGTCTTAAATGTCGGCATTTGAAATTTATTGTCTTTTTATTCACACAGCATCCTTGTTGCACACAGCAGTTACTCACATGCCTCATGCCGCCTGCCTCATGCCACATGCCACCCCCTAACTCTTAGGCATCCGCACAGCGGGATTCTTTTATTAGTATTGCAACAGAGATTTGCGTATTGTCCATGTTTATATTTTTATATACATCAAATTTGCGCTTTGAGTTGTGATTGTCGAATGGATTTGCACATTTTTATTGTCCCTGTACAACTCGACTTTTTACCATATGATTTATATTGTATAATTCCGTTTTTATGGTGCATTCAAGGCATTTCATTGCTGCACTTTCTCATTCCTACTTTCTACAAAATGTTTTTTGTTTAGGTTTCATTTTTAATGCGCAAAAAATTGGCGGATGTTTGAGATGCAAAGAATCAATATTTCGTGATTGATATTTTCAAATTTAATATCTCGAATATTTTCGCCAAACATAAAAGTTTGCTCTTAGAGATGTTTTAGAGGTCAACTAAATAATAAAAAATTTTGATTCGGATTTTATCTATATTTCACAGTAGTATTCAAATTTTATTAATATTTTCTCAATCGATATTTTCACAATACAAATTTTCAAAATATTTTTCATGTAAGATTTATAATACTTGTAATATTTGCTGTTTCAAATTTTTGCCACGCTCACTTTTACTAATATAAATTTAGAAATTTACCTTTGTCTGCATAGCAACTTCCCCAAAGTACTTGACCCTTTTTACATTTTTATTATTTATGTAATATAACTTTAGTTGATATACAGTTAATTCTCTAACTCCACCTATTTTACTTTAATCGGCTACATTCCTAACATTTACTATCCCACTCCAATAATTGAATCCCCAAGTCTAACCTTTATAATAGTTGGCCACATCGAATGAACTTTTATCTCTTGCGCTGCATCAATGTTGCACTAATTGCCTCTGTTCTGGACATGTTATAAGCCAACACTGAACCTGAAGCGTGCGCTGCGATCACGTCGTGAAAACTCCCCTCCATCCTCCGCTGCTGGCAACATCACATACCTGTTGCGATCCCAACTCCTCAAACGTGCTCCAGTTACGATTTTGTGCAGTTGCATTTTCGTTTAATATTTTAATTAAAAAAAAAAAACAGGCAAATCTGGTACTCCACATGCTGCCAACCACTGAGCACCGCTTGGCTGCAGGTGTCGAAGGTTGTTCGCCCCCACACTCACACACACTCCGAACACTCCTTGGACTCCCTCCAAGCTCAAGCTGGCTCTGTACATGCCGTGTTAATCACCAATAATAATTGTTAAACGCAAATCGCGCACCTCGGCAATAGTCTTTGGTTGCTGTTGTTGCTGTTGGTTATTGGGTGGCTGTCGGGCTGTCGAGCTGCCGGGTTTGTGCCGTGTTTCTGCCGGAGTCGGTGGCTTTTTGGCGTTTACATGAGTTATGAACAACGCGCGGCAACTTTGGTTGCAGCAGCGAAGCTGCAAGCGGGGGATCTCGCTGCATGCCTTTTGGTCATTTTGGTTATGCGATGAAATAATTTAAATATTTGCAGGCAACCGCAGGAGCTGGAGCTGTGTGCACCCCCAAGCGTGTCTTATGCAATGACTGCTCGGTATTGGGATGCCACCTCCCTCACTCCACCCACTCCTCGTTCTCCCCTCTATACTCCTTCTTCACAGAATCAGTTGAGCCGTTGCACACGTGAGTTGCCCCTTGCCAGTTGCCAGTTGGAAGTTGCTAGTTGCCGGTTGCTAGTTGACAGCCCACGCGTGGCTCTGCCTTATCCCATTTACCACATTTACCATTTTTGGCTATCGACATCGACGAGCGCTGGCGGCCAGCCTCCAGCCTCCAAAGCTACAAACTACAAACTCCAACCGAGCCACAGTTGAACCACTCCTGCTACATCTGCTGTGGCTGCTGCTGCTGCTGATGGTGCTGTTGCTGCTGCAGCTCTGCCACTGATGAGGCAGCCCAGCTTAGCAGACGACGTCGACCACGACGACGACGCAGTCGCAGACAACGAAGACAGCCAAAGTTGCGCAAGTCTCGCCTCGCCAGCCCAAACGTCATGAGAGATTCTCAGATATATTTCATTTTTATGATTGTGTCTATTACCAGCAACCACGCACGTTTGCCTTATTTTCGCATACACTAACTGAAAAGGGTCATTCTTTTCTATAAACTGTTCTATCACTTACAAATAAAAGCTGAGATTTAAGAATAATAACAAAGCATGAACTGTGTTAAATCCAAATAGCAATTTAGAATATGTCGTATATTTTAATTGCATATGATAATTTATATATTTTATCATATGCAATTAAAATATATTTCAAAGAATTAATTTAAACATATCCACATACTAACCAATATGAATATTGATTCTGTATTTATTTTAATATTACAAATATTTCTGCAGTTTATGCAAAATATTAGTTTAAATACCAAAGGCCTAAGCAGTCACGGCTAGTAAATTTATGATTTAATTATAATAATAAATGTTTAGACACATCCACATTTTGCATTCAAATGTGTTTTAATTTTGATATAGATTGATGCATAAGGTTATGAAAAATATTAAATAAATCTGCTTCCAAATATCTTTTATACAGCAGGGTTTGTGGGTTCTTAATCTAAAATATCTGCTTCCAATATTGTTTGTTGCACTGTAAATCAAAGATCTGAAGAGAGCATTCAGTTGTGGTTTAGTTGAAGTTGTGTTTGGTTTTCTTGTTTGCTTGTTGCACTCTGCTGTTGAGATGCTGTTGTCGTTTTGGTTTAATGTTTGCTGCTGTTGTCTCTAGTGGCAACATTTACGGCAGCAGCATCAACAACAACAGCTACACGGACAACAACTTTTGAGGTGTTGGTAATTGATTTTTGTAATATCTTAGCTGGCACTCTTTTTGTTGTTTGCCTTTTCTCAAAACAACAGCAACAACAGCAAAGTTGGCAAACTTCCGAGATGTGTCTGCGACATCCGCCGCCGCAGCTTCAACTTCGAAAAAAAACAGCAACAACTACAACTAGAAGAGCTGGCGAAAAAAGGCGCGCAAGCGTGCGAATTCAATTGCTCAATTGCAGCTGAAAGCTTCGAGTAGACTTGCCGCTTCCCCTTCGCCCCTACTCGGCTACAGATGCCCCCTCGCCCCTTTGGCTGATGTCCACAAGCTGAGACGAGACGCCTGCGCAATGAGCTTGAGTTGTTGTTTGTTATTATTGAGCTGCTGCTGCTGCTCCTTTTTATCCGCGGCTTTTTATTGATTTCTGTGGTTTAGTTTCTTCCAAGTTTACAAACAACTATTTAGAGTCCATAGCTGCCTCTTTTATTGCCGAAAGAAACAACTTGAACATTTCTTATTGTCTTGAAAAATGACTCATTCGCTGTGTTGAATTGGTTTTCGGATTTTGGATTTTAGATTTTCAAATTTGGCAAGCGGCGCGTTTGCAAATCGTGGGAAATCAGTCGCAGCAATATGTGTGTGTGTGTGTGTGTGTAACTTTAACACACACCCGCACAACAAAGTGACGCCAACACTTGGGCCCATAGAGAATGGAGAGTCAACTGCAACTGCAACTGTGATTGCAATTTTAATCGCTTCAAGCCAAGTTTGCAAGCTTTGGGGCCAACCTTTCGAACTGTCATAATTGTAAACGCTGTCATTTGCTGCTCGTGTCGAGGCGCTAGATTCTATTAGTTTTACATTTCATATGCATTGCAATCTGACATTTGCCAGCCAGCTATCAGATAGTCGTCTTTCTGTATCTGTATCTCGAACTGTTTGCTGGCTGTTCCATTGCATTGTGTGACATGTCAAAGTCGCAGTCACACTCACAGCGGTGGCTGTTGTCGCCCGCGTGACACTTTACACACACAATAAATCAAAGTGTGCTTAAAATGACCACAAAAAAGAAAAAAGTAAAAAAAAAACTCAAATCGATTGCTAGTATAAATAGTTGAGATGGAACACGAGATTGCCTCATGATTAATTTACACATTTTATGAACAACTCGTTGTTTTATGATTGAAAAATTACCACTTGCACTTTGCGTTTGCTTAAGCAACTAATTTCAGTCTTAAATATGCTTTAATTGACCGATTGAATTTCCATTTGTGTAACACGAGAAATCATTAAAATCAAAGCTCGTTAATAAGCCATAATTTCAATTGTTTTATTCTTGGTCCAGGATAAAGGTAAATTATGATTAAAGTCAGACAAACGATTGACAGTCAGATGGGCAGACGGAAATTGCTATATCGTCTCGGCTGTTGACGCTGATCAAGAATATATATACTTTATGGATTCGGAGATGCCAGTTAGATACATTTGCTAGACGCATTAACTTATAACAAACACTGTTGTACTCTATGAGTAAGGGGTATAAAAATTGCATTTATTATAAATTAAATACGTGTTAACTTGCAATAAACTCAATTACAATTACAACTGCTTGGATTGCGAGTCAATAAAACTAGGATAAAGTCTATCGAAATCTACTAAAAGTATAGCCAATACTAGTCTACTAATTTATGTGCTTCCCAGGGAGATCAAATTCAGCATTTCACGAGTTCTAACTGTAAGTGGTTTTATGAGCTGGCACCAATTTTAACACTCTCTCTGCCTATCAATGCTAGATAGATAGATCGATAGGCTTAGGAATCTGCCGACAGCATCAGCCATGAATAATGCAGTGAAGCCGGCACACACACAACTTATGCAAGATCGTTGCGAGAGATACTTCTTATATATTTAGTATATGTCACCTGTTGGACCCCAAAAAGCATTATCTAAATTTCAATCATAATTTCGCTGGCTGTGGCCAAAACACTTGACTTGGCATTTACATGCCAACATATTTAAGATACATATATAAATATATAGTATATGCTTAACCTATACACTACAACACGATTAAAGCCCACGCGATCTGTTGTTGGGTAGAGTGGAGAGAGAGGGGAACACGGTTAGTCTATTGTCTGAGGAAGAGATGGAAATGGAAATAAAGAGAGACCCAATCTATACCAAAGATTTCAATGTGCGCATTATGCAAATTATCGCCCCGAACGAAGTTGAAAGAACTTGCCACACTGATCGCCTATCGACTTGTATCTCTTGTTGTTTCCGAGTCTCGATCAATAAAAATTATGTTAATTAAATGCCATTTCATTGATGGAACATAAAAATCCACACGCCATGCATGTTCTCTCTCTCCCCAAAGAAAAAAAAAACAAACTCGTTGTGGAGAAACTCTTGAGTTCATTCACAAAAATATAAACGTTGTGTGTTCTTCTGTGTTTAGTCGCAAGTTTTGGGGCGCTCCTAAACATGCCCGTTAACAAATTCTTATACCACAAAAATTGAACTCAAGTCTCGAGGCTGCGATGGTCTCCAGCTGCGTCTGAACTTGGCCAACTTTTCAGTGACTCAGACACCAACTGACTGACTGACTGGACACAGCTTGGGGCTTGCAGGAGATGAGCCAAGTAAAAGTGTGCCAAGTGGCCAAGACTCCACACAACTGGCCAAGTGGCTGCGGCTTGGTCAACGGAAGTTTATTTGCCCGCATTTTTTCAGATGAAGGTCATGTGTTTATATTTATTTTTTTTTTACTTTTGTTGTTGTGCACTTTTGGCAACCTCAATCAATCAACGCTTAAAGCTTAATGAGCAGACAGCGAGAGGAACGGAGAGAAGGAGAAGTGAGACCTGCCCAAGGTAGCCCAATTCCAGCAGCCAGAGATCAATGTGAAACTCTAGAGACTCCTGTCAATTGCCTGCAAAAATTTCACTTGTCTCAAGAATCACAAGTCTTATGTATATCCCATCGTCTCTGCATCAAACCAAAAATGAAATGAAAAAAAAAAAACTTTTGATTTATGCTTCTTGAACTTCCAGTCATTGACAATAAATCATCGTAAAGCGTTTGTGTCACGATAATCTGCGCAAACTGGTAGCCAATTAGGTGAGCAATTGTTGATAAACGTGGCCAATATGATTCGTAGTGCCAGATACAAGAATCTTTAGAATTTATTGAGCCAGCGACTTCTGATCTTCGGCCTGATCGTTAGATGAGATATGGCAGGCGCAGCTCCAAAAAATATGGGTGAAGGAAACTCGAAGAGTGCTCAAAGAGATTTGTAAAATTATTTGTGACCTTAAACTAGTTCGTCATAAACAGGTTACTACTTTTGTTCCTTTATTATTTCATATAGCGATCAAAATTTAGTCGACAAATTTAGTGAAATGATTAAGGCAATATTGTTACAAGAAAAACAAATTTTTTATTAGCATGTGCAATTTGGAAATGTTTTATAATTCAATTACTTTATGTAACTATTTTTTCTTTCTTTTTATTATTTTAAAAACCTTAATCATTCTGATTGCACTTCAAATTCGGATGAAGGCTTTATTGCATGGTTGATTTAAAAGAGACATAAGTAAAGATCGCTATCGAGAAGCTTATATCGATAAAAAGTTTTAACTAACAATATTAAGTATCGTAGAGCAAACATTGTGGAACAACGGAAATGGAACTTAAATAATACACATTAATTTTGTATAGACGAAAAATACAACTCAAATTATAACTATTGATAGTGGGCGCGGTCGATATCGACGATAGTCAACTTTGAGCCATCAATAGTGTCGATATGATCGTCTGATTTTGTATAGAACAAAAGTGTAATTATAGATAAAAAATTGCAAATTGCAGCTTCGTTCTGCACAGCAGATCTTCAGCATCTCAAGTTGTCTGCATTTTGTTAATCAATTGTAGCGGCACTCTCGGCATTTCCTATATGGGGCACATAGTCTAACAAAAAACGCGTCAAGGCAAAAACAGGAGACACTCACATTCGCTTTCGCAGTCGCATTCGGATTTGAAGTCACACTCATAGGCCGAGACACTCACCACATTTGGCGGTGTTTGGCGTTCTCTTGAAGTCGTTAATGTGTCGCCTTTAAATTGCAGCAGATTGAAAAATCGGAGTTGGGCTAGTTTTCGCTTTAGCTTTTTATCTGGCTATGTCAACGGCGACGACGTCCAAGCTGGACGGTAAGCGGCTCCTGGCGACGGGCAACATTCAGCGTTCAACGTGCAGCGACAGCAACAGCAGTGGCAACTGTGGCAATGGGACAGGGACACAGCACAGGCATCGAGCGAACAGCCACTGGCCAGTTGCAGTTGCAGTTGCCGCCTGCTTGGTGTTGATCAAACGTAAATGTCAAAGCGAATGACAGTTTGACAAATATTGACGACGCGTCGCCACAACGCACCACAGCTCTGGAGACCAAGCTGAGTGTGGAGTTTGAACTGGATCTGGAAGTGCAATAGCAACCACAACAGCAGCAACGTGCAATTGGAACCTGCAACTCACGACTTGTGCTCCTGCAGCGATAAGCTGGCACATAGCTCCCCATAGGGTAATTAGTATTTAAGCTAAAGACTTGGCCTCCACTTGCCACGGGAGCTGCTAAATATACTCGTATATCTCACAGATATTTCTCAAGCGGCTTTGATCTGCACAGATAGCCGCCTGGTCTGCCTGGCTGCCTGCTCGACAAACGGACAGACATACAGACGAATGGACGGACGGACAGACAGACGGACAACGTTTGGTTGCCGCATCGTGGCCCACTTTGCTTGCAAGCCGCTTTCTGATTTGTATCTGCGAGATACTCGTACTGACATGCTTTTAGCAGCATTATAAACATTTTGTCTCGCTGTTGTTTTTATCCCACCTCCCTTCACCCCTTCAAACTTAGCCGCTCTGCCGCCCCCACAAGCTCCCTCAGCGAGAGTTATGGCGCAACATTTTTGCTACTATTTGTCATCCAAAGCGCGGCATTCCACGAATCAGCAAATTTCGCGTAATTCTCGCATAAAAATAACTCATTTTCGTTTGCTCTTTAATTGCTTTTGATAAATCGCCGCATAATCCGCTTAAATATTTATGCGATTTTTATTGTACATTTATTTATTTGTCCCCCCTCTGCTTTTTGCACTGCATTTTGTGTGTTCGTATTCTGTTTTGCTAATTTTTCAGCGTACTAATTAAACAAAGGACACCACATTTTAAGCTTTATCGAAATGTTTAAGACCTCGTATAAATTCGCATTTGTCTGGCAGTCAACTCTTCCCCCCTTGGCTGTAGCTAATTAGCGTGGGCGCCGGACACGCCCCTTCAAAACTGTCTAATGGCCAAATGGCTTGACTTGGCTATCCATCAAATGGGCGCAAATGTATCGCATCATCATTTCAACACATCACAGCCGCAGCATGCGGCCACATGTGCGGCATGCCACAACAGATTTTTCACTATTAATTCGGCATTAAATTTCATTTTGAAACGCAATTGCATTCAATTGAATTCAGTTTTTTGAAGTGAATTGAATTGAATTGAATTGGACGCGGCGCAAGCTCAGCTCAACTCTGGCGATTATTGATCAATTTTGTAGCAGAAATTACAACGTTGACCATTAAATTATTAACTTGGCCAAAGCCAAAAAGCCTGGGTAAACCTGCTGTGCAACATGTGAGTCCGTCTCGAAGTTAATTCATTAAAGCAACTCGAAAATATCAAAACTGAATCCGAAGTGCGGCCTCGTCTATGGCTCCTTAGTTCAATTATAAACCAATTGAATTAGTCTTTGAATAACCAAGTGGTTCCTCTAGCTCGGACTCAGGCTCACTTTGATCTTTTGCCAATCCATCAATCAGCCAGAGCTAACATCCACATCCACATGGTGATTATGTAACTGAGGCTGCCAATTTTCATTGCCTTCTATTTTTTGTTTCTTTTTTGTTTGTGTTCATTTTGGCAAATCAAATGCGTGAGTCTCTCTTTTTTTTTGTATCCGACTTGGCTAATTATATGAAGTACTCACAGCATGATGTGGAATTTTGTGTTGTGTATGTAAATTAGGTTAATAGTTAATTGGGTAAACTTCAATTCCAAATGGATTACACAATCTTGTATTATCATCGCATTATGCAAGATTAAAGAGAATGTCAGTCGCAATTCTTAACAAGTAAGAAAGCTACATTCGAGTATGCTCGTCTGTCAAAAAATCAAAAAACAGATTCTAAAATATACCGAAAAAATAATAATGTATACCGACTTCTGTACTTGTAAATATTGATATTGCCATAAATAAAAATATATATCATAGTATACAAGATATACCAAATTGTCAGCAAAATCAAGTAAGCCCCAGGTAAAAAAAATCGCAAATTTAATTTTTCATAGGATAAAATTGCAATAATAATTTCAATGATTTGTAGAATTCCAAGAAATACTTTACACCTACTTTTTCTAGTATTTACTTATTGAAGAGAATATCTTTTACACTTCTTGAAAAGATCACAAAACAAAATTTCAATTACGATATCTCAGTTAAATATTTCTCTAAGCTGATCATAATCAACTTTGCTCCAATTTGAGTGCGTGTTTCTGTAATTATGTAGCTCTTCACAGTTTATAAAAAGCAAAAAATAAAAAAGGAAAACCAGAATATCAGAATATCAGGAATATTAACCCCTAGTTCAAGGGGTCATTGCGTGACAGGGCTTTATAAAGAACACTCTTGACCACCTTTGCCATGCTCTAAACGTATCCGGGCACGCGCCTCGTAAAAGAACATAAACTTCAACTTCATTGTCGACAAAATGCGTAATTATGCCGTGGGTCAGATAGAGCTAAAAAGTCAGACGCCTATAAAAACAGAGAACACAAAAAAAAACAACCCCGGGCACAATTTTGTGGCACAGTTTTAACACCTTTTTCTGGTCCGAAACACGCGCCAACTGCAAACAGTTTGCACAACTGGCCAAGAGAGCTTCTGAAATTTATGGGAAATGCGAATGGGAATGGAAATGGAAGAGAATTGGTAAGAGTGTGGGCAGAAAAGAACTATATGCATTTTTATGTGTATATCTTCTCTTCTTTTTTTATGTATTTTGACTCATCACACGCCGACTGTGAACTGAACTCAGGACACGCGACCAAGCGCATAATTTAATTTTCAAGGGTTCTGCGTTCCGATCGTTGAGGGTTGCCAGCGAGTGGAGGTGGGAGGAGGCGAAGGACTCATTGCGGCTAAAAAGGGACGTGCGTGTGACATATGGTTAATGAAAACGTTAACTGATGAGCTGTGGTAATGAGAAGTGGAAATGGAAGTGGAAGGTGAATGTGAATGTGGAACTGCAGTCCAGAGAGAGAGAGAGAGAGAAGTCGCAACATTATCATTAATTAGACGGGGCATTAGGCGGAGTTCTCGCAGTGTGATAAATGTCTGCAGCTCGACGGCAAGTTTAGCAACGTTTATGTGGCATGCAACAGACGTAGTTTGTTGCCCCTGATAGCGCAATATCGATAACTCGATAGCAATGACTAGGCGAGCGTCCAACGCATCTTTAGCATGTGAGTCAGTTTATTTTTTTGGCATCGTGGGCTTTTTTATTGCCACTCGCCCGCCCATGTGCCACCACATGCTGCATGCTGATGCTGCATCATGTAGCACATCGCGTTCTCTTCTACTATTTGGATTTTTTTTTTTGTCGCCGCTTCATGTAATTGCTCTTTGTTTGCCATTTGATGTCATGTTCTTCGCGGAGTCTCCAGTTCTGTGTAGGCTGCTGCTTTGCCTCTCCTGCTCCTCAATGATTGTGCAACACGCAATTGGCAATTGCTCATGCCAGCTGCTTGTCGCTGTTGTTGTTGTTGTTGCTTCTTTCATTTGCGTTGATTTGCCGCCAACATTTGCATGGAAATGTGTACAACCAAAAAGAAAAAGAAACGAAACGCGTGCTCTTGCTTTTTGTTTATTGCCACTTCTCACCCAGGTCGAGAGCCCATAACCATAACACCAACACCAAAAGCAACAGCGACACTTTGCGTTTATTTTAGCCATACTTCTGCAAATTATTGCGGTTCCTTTTACCAATCCAACGGATGTGCGCAATTTAGACACCAAAACCTCTTGAATTGTCAACTTGCTCTATAAAAAATAATTAGCAGTTGCACAAATTTATTGTATTTAGCTTTTTTCAACTGGTAAATATCAACTTTGGTTTCATTATAAAACACACAAGAAACAGAAAGCAATATCGGAATTAGACAAGATCATTTATCTATCTATGTTTTCCACTCCAAAACCTAGTTAAACATACTATATGTATAAATTAATTTTACATAAAAGTTATTTTTGAATTTCTAGAAATTGTTTTAATAAATTTGCAAATGGAATTAACATTCAGCTAGGGGCAAAGCAACAATATGTTGGTACTCACATCGCTCTTCATAATAAAGGACCGTCAATAGAATTAATTTCCATATTATTATTTAATGATTAATTATTATTAATATTTAATCATCATCATTTAATTTTGACCTTTCTGTTCAAACGTTCACCAAAAAAACAGAACGATCTTAGACTAAAATTTTTTTCCGACCACTAGGTTCAATTTTACAGCACTTGTGGTGTCATGGGGCCATAACGCAAAGTCTAAAAAATCGCAAAGTAGCGCTTCAAAAACAACAGTTACGGTTAATAATTTAACATAAAACACTTAACTTTTTTAAATGATCCCCGAAGTTTTTGAATTCGCACATATTCAAATAGACCTAGCCAATATGAATTGAATTAAATTATTCCCGAAATCGATCTTAGTGGCTCATTTTCATTGTAAGTTCCGATGAACTGCAACATAATCAGAATTTTGTGGCAACATCCCACACTCCCTTGGACTAGTGTTAAATAAATGTTGCTGGCTGCCTGATTCGGTAGCAATCAATTTAATTGAGATTGATAGTCGCCAACTTCCGTTTCATTACACATTACATTCCGAAGAAGAATTGTCTTGGCCCAGCGCTCGATAGTTGGCAGCCGATAAGCAGAAGCCAGAGCCAGACTGCAAAGTCTGCTGCGTGGGCTACAGGTTACCAAATGACATACGGACGCGATGCCACAGCGCAACTGGTGGCATCTGAAGATCGCTTGATCTCACTCGCTCCAAACTGAAGATTTATGAGCCGTGGCATTTTCTGAGTAACTCACACGTCGCACCACATGCATCATGCAACATGTGGACGCTGTCGCATCTCGCACATTTGCAGCGCATTGATTTTTGTCACTTGGCCAGACGATTGGCATCGCCACCAGCACAAGAAGAGGGAACGCGTGCCAGGCAATTAATCAAGCAGAGATGCTACTGCTGCTAGAGAGCAAGATGAGGGATACAGCCATACGAAATAATGATTTCTGAATTGCAGTTAAAGAATTCAAGAGCTCAAGCTAAGTTCAAAACAAACGAACTTACAGCAATGATACATTTTCGACGCTATAAACTTTGTGCGTCTCTCAAAATCTTTAATTCTTTCTGATTTCGCTTTTACACAAACCAGACAACTCTGCTCGCTGCTGTACTTAATCGTATTAGATCTGATGGATTCTGTAGAACATCCTTATGGCATTTATTGGCTGTTCGCCAACGCGATTATTACGAGGCCGCGGATAAATAATGACGTAAGGCTCCGAAGCTAAGCCTAATCCTTCAGCAGCGGCGCCTTCCCCAGCAACAACCAATTCACCAGTAGCATCTTCCCCAGTAGCAGCAGTTTGTTCAGCGGTAGTAACCTGGTCAGCTGCATCAGCATGGTCAACACTAAGGGCTTCTACAGTAGATCCTGTAGCCATAATTCCTTCAGCCTCATCAGTGGCGTCGACAGCTTCTTCAACATCAGCAGCAGCGACTGTAGAAACTGCAAAAGTTTTTTCTGTCTTCACACCCAAACGTTGGCTGTATTGTAGTGGCTGCATCCCTTTACCTACTGCAAATAGTCGGTTTAAAGTTTGTTTTGAATTTTTGGTTTTCAAATTTGTTTAATGATGATTTTCTTCCTTGATTTCTGTAAACGTTTAAAAGTCGCCTTACTATTCTCGCTTGTAACAACTAGCAATAAGAGGAGCTGAGCAACTGAAAGAATGCTTTTCGATTGGAATTTTACACGCTTCCGACTTACCTTTTTACTTTAAGAAATAAATCAAATTGATGTTCTTCACGCCAGTGAAAAAGAACTGTCCACTCGTTGGTAGAAATGCTCAAGATATCGCGCTTTTACAGCGTTGCCAAGCTTTTAAAATATCGCAGCGATATGTACATATACCAAAATAATATTTGATCGAAAGAAATAAAAGAGCACATTAGTTTGTAGAATGGATTAAGATGTTGGCCGATTTCATAATACAAATTTTAATAAACATGGAAAAAATTATAGTTGCTAGAAAAAACATTCAAAACATTATTTCTTCTAAAATAAACCAATCTTAAGAAAAGAGAAAAAATTCTCCGAATTCGTCTAAAAAGCGATAGATTCTAAAGAACTTTCTGATGAACTCGCGTGAGTTGAGTTGACTAAGCTCAACCAGAGAGGGTGACATTGATAATACAACGTCAACTACATACGTAAGAATATCAGTCTGTTGTTCGTAGAGCACACCATCATTAACACCAGGCTCGTTTCTCAAGCCGAAGAAAGCATTAAATCTGTAAGCAGAACTATTGTGAATAAAATAGCAAATCAATATGGCCAATTGCTTACTGCTCACTCGGAGTTACTGCAAATATTGCCTGACCTCGACGCCGAGGTTTAAGCACTGAAATGATCACGACAGGACCATGAGGAATGCTAACTCCTCCAGCAGGTGGAGCAATAGCTTCTCTAGAAGTAGCATCAGCTTCTCTAGAAGTAGCATCAGCTTCTCTAGAAGCAGCAGCAGCTTGCCGAACATTACCGGCAGGTTCTGCAACAGCACCTCTAGTCGCAACACCTGCAACCTCAGCATCGGCAGCTTTCTCAACCGCAGTTTTAACAGATTTTTCTTTTTTAACACGCTTTTGACGAAGGCGTTGGCTGCGTCGCCGTCGCCGTGGCTGCTTCACTTTACCCACTGCAAAGAGTTGGTTAAATTCGGCTTTAAAACAATAACAGCAGCTTCGGCAACATCACCTCTGGTCGCAACTCCTGCAACCTGAACCCCAGCAGCAGTTGCAACAGATTCTTCTTCTTTAACACGCTTTTGACGAAGGCGTTGGCTGCGTCGCAGTGGCTGCTTCACTTTACCCACTGCAAAGAGTTAGTTAAATGGCTTTTTCTTTTTCAATTTCTTTTTTAATTATACTTTTTTACTTTTTCCAAATTCTGTCAACGTCTCCTAGTTTATTGTAGCTTGTCTGAAATAGCAATGAAAACGGTCGAGCAAGTAAAGTTTTCCCTTTGGAATTTGACATTTTCACATGGTTGCTTCGATTTACCTTTTTATTTTGGCAAATAAATCAAATTAAAAATCAATAAGATATGTATGTATGTATTAGAGGTGGAGAATGACGCAGACTATCGATAGTGCTTGATAGCTTCCATAAATTATCGACGATGGCAAGGAAAATCATTCGTCGATAGTGCAGTAAAAGAAAATAATTTAATTAGTTTTTGAAATAATTTATATTTATTTAAAATATGAGAGTATAAAATTGGTTTTCCAATCTTTATCTGAAAATAATAAATAATTAATATTCGAATAATATGAATTTTGTAATTTTTTATGTTTACCTTAACTGCTATTTATATATTTATTTCAATCCATAATTTTGTACTCCTATTTTAAATAATTTGTCCTGCTTTGCTGAAGACCCTCTCCGATTCTACAGAGATTGCGGGTATACAAAGATTCATATTTGAAGAAATATCGACCACTATCGCCGATAGCAATTTTACACAATGGATGAAAACAATCAAAAAGAATAAAAAATGCAATACAAAACAAACAATTTAGTGGAGCTTGGCGAAGTTAAGACGAAATATTTGGAATTATGCGAATTATTACATCAATGTGTAGGAGTTGATGTGTTGCATTTGTTGTTGGGTGTTTTAATGAGATTTGGTTGAAAGGCCATAGGTTTTTGCATAAATGGTCATTATATTGTCAGGCACGACTTAACGCTTTGACAAAGTAACTGTACATTTACATGGCCGGGAGCCAATTGGCCTATTGAGCCTTTTGCGCCTGATTATAATGCTTATTATTATGCCAACACAGCTGCAGACCATTTGTTGTCAATTGTGCTGTTGTAGTTGTTATTGTTGCTGTGGTAGTTGCAGTTGTAGGTGTTCAATTAAATATGCAAACAGCTTCAAATGTGTCTCGACTTGACCGAGTTCAAAGTCAAATTGCCAGCGCCACGTTCAGTTTGTTGGTTGGTTTGCTCGCTAGCTTGCTTGCTTTATTTATCTCTATCTGCCTTTTAGCCCATGCATACATATTTCGATATCGAAAAGTTCATTGCCAAATGGATCAGTCGTCGCCACTGGGTCGCCAATCGTCGGTCGATCAACTGCGCTGCTGCAGCTGGGGTATTGAGTCACACGCCGGCCTGCCTGGCCGATAGTCAATAGCCAGCCAGTCAGCCAACTCAGCCAAGCAGTCAACATCGAACTGGCAACAGCCGATTGCCGATTGCCAAGTTGCAACAACCCCAACCTCCAAATGCCGGCTGCTGTCTGTCTGTCGGGGCCGGCCTGGAAAACAGTTTGCCGTCAAATTTGTAGGCGGCCACGGACCAAATGGGTTTTTTCTCTTCTAAATACCCTAAGCCGTTGGGCCCATGAACTATTGAAAGAATTTTGTAAACAAAATTCTATAATACCAGAAATAGAGAGAGGAACAAATAATAGTCAGTTATAAATTAATTGATATCACCATTAAATCATGTTAATGGGTAATATTAAAATAGAGTATTAACAGCATTATTCTATGGAGCATCTTTAATGGACTTAGATAATTTTAGTTAATAAAGAAATTCAATTTATTGATAAAATGCATTTAATTCATGTTTTTGATAATGCATGCACGATACAATTTTTAAAAATTACAAATTTTTTTTTAGATCTTTCTTTTAATAATACAAAATAAATTTGGATAAATGTTTAATCAAAGTTAATAGATAAATTAAATGCAGTCAAGAAATAATATTTATTTCATAGTTCATTTACAACAAAAATATAAACATTTTTCTACTGATTTTCATTAAAAGTATAAAATGTGTACCTAAAACAGACTAATTTAAAGAACAAAAATGTAAAATACAATACAACTTACAATATTTTTTGGAATTTTTTCAATACTATTTAAAAAATTTAAGCACTTTACAATTACATCAATTTAAGGAATACATATATATAATATATAATAGATTTTTGCGAAAAACTATTTATGTGTAGAAAGAATTCCAATTGGATAATCTTTACTTTCACGAAAGGGAAGAGAATTTGACTTTCGTCATATAATCGTTGCTTGCTCTTGTTCTTTATTTTACCTTTTTATTATTATTTTTCTTTACCTCTTTTTGTTATAAATTCTAAGCATATCGTTTTCATTTTGATTTTGATTTAATTTACGGTTCTCGACTCGGCTTGGACACCTTGAATAATGTTTGCCTATTTATAAATATGAATTACGAGTGTTTCCAACAGCAACGCGATTAAGAGGAACGCTCGCTGCTAGAAGCTAGAGCAACTCGCTGGCCGACTGCATTTTTAATTGCTAATTAATTTCTCCGACACTCGAAAAACAATAATGCCACAAGATAAGCGACAGTATCAATTACCCGGCAATCACATTGATTAAAGTCAAACACCTGGCTGCACTTTACTCCAGTTTATTGAACATTATAAATATAATTAAGTTGAAATTAAATGCAGGCACGAGTGTATGCCAAATGTTTGGCAGTCACTGTCAATGCGTGGGCGGCTGATAAATTAAACAGAAATGTGCACTAACCAAAATAAAGAAAAACCAAAAACAAACTTCGAGTTGGAGTCCAGTGCAGACAGTGCTGCATTGCTGTCTCTGGCTCACATTAAACAGCAATTAAGCTTAATTATAGTTGTCGCCGTTTTTAGTCAGCGTTGTTTATGTTGCAGCGTGTATGCAAAGTAGTTGCTGCAACACGCGTTGCCTGCCCGCCTCTGTCTCTGTGTCTGCCTCCGCCTCCTCCTTCTCCTCCCTTTCCTGCCACTGCACCGAACATTGGGCAACCATTGGGCCAGTTAACATTTAGCGAGAGGAGTTCCTGTTTTACAGTTTTTGGTGGCAGGCTTGTGAGCTTGTGTCGTCGCCTGCGGCTGCGCCCCTCTATCTTCTGTCTTCTGTCAGACTGACAGTCAGACAACACACACACACACACATACCTACATACAAACATAAGGGGACACAACACGATACGACACGAGCAAAACACGACACGAGTGCGTCCCCCCCATTTGCTAATGGGCACTTTTGTATGTTTGAGTTGACTTTAAATGGATGAACCTCGCTCGCTCACTCCTCGTTTTGTCTGCGGTGCTGGTGGTTGTGGTGTGTGGCGTGTGTGGGTTATATCCACGACTCTTTGCCTTGTTGTGGGTGTCTGGTGTGCAGCTGGACGTTGTCACTGTCTCTTCCTCAGTTTTGGCCTGAAAGTAAAAGTTGTTGCGGAAACCTAAGAAGTTGGCCACAGAGTTGGAGGCGACTCTGAAGTTCCTACTCGCCAACAAACATAAAATGAAGATACATATGCCAACAGCGTGCATCATTATTGTAAATATTGCGCCAGAGTTGTCACCCTCGACAGTGTAACTAAAGGCTGAAGCGAAACCGATTGGCAACGCCAAAAAAAAAAGTGGGAACTAGTTTTAATGAAGTCATTCAAACTTTGGGGAACGAATCGGAATGAACTCGTTCAAGCATTCGAAAAAATAGAATTAAAAAAAGTGATTAATATGAAATAGAAGTATGGGAGTTAGTTTTGTATTTTTTAATACTTAAGAAAAAACACAAAAATGTATATTTATTTTTTTATTTTGTGTGCTTTATTTTACAATTTAAGGGTGCAATTATTAATGAAATATTTATTAGACCTATAAAACGCTTTCAATTAAATTAATTAATTATGCCATTTATTGACTGTGCTCAGATTCTATAAAGAGTTTCTAGACTTACATAAGGAAGATGATTCAATCATTAATCGAATAATTAAGGAAATCCAAGTCAAACTGCGAAATTAGCTCGAGAATCGCACAGATTTAGCTTTAGCTATCATTTTGATGAATTCATTTAAATATTATGATTGTTTTGTATTGACTTCCTATATGTGTGTAAGTATGTGCATATATCAAGAAAGCTCTACTGGCACATTAACCAGATTGGCATAATAAACAGTACACCCACTTGAGGACTCAATTGAATGCGATTCAATTCGTATTTGTATGCACAATTTGGCATTGTTTTTTGTACGTATTTTCATTTTAATTTGCCTCTTAAATGAGCACAACAAAAGCGCACAAATTAATTGAAAATAATAACGAGATATTATCAATGTATACAATATATGTATATGTATATGTATCTGAGGGGCGACACACGCGATGCGATGTGACTGAAATCGCATCAATTTCATATGAAACGCGCTTTGTTCCGAGAGTCAACTTTCAGGTGGGTGCATTGAGGCAACCACCAAACTAAATGGAGACTGAGATTGTGACTCTGACTCTGACTGTGGTTGTGCTTGTGGCTGGCTGCCAATGCGATTTGTGCATTTATCAATTTGTGGGGTCCTCATACCTACACGTACTCTCGATGTATCTGTATCTGAGACGTTGTTGTTGTTGTTTATTTTTTTTTATTACGTTTATCTAGCAATCTTAAGCCAATTTAATAAGCAGCTTGAACGCAAAGTTGAGCTGTCAGTGGTAACATGATTAATCAGCGCAACGCACAACAATTGAAGATACTTCACAGAGAGAGAGAGGGAGAAGTGTGTGAGGGAGGGAGAGATGAACTGAATCCCAACGCCCACGTTGAGCGCTCTTGATGGATGCGAGAGGCAAAGTCATGTGGCAAGCGTTGACTTCACTTGGCTTTCTTTCCAAGCTGTCTGCATATGGAGTAAGTACTCCATTGAGAGAGCGAGACCCTTCTGTGATATGATTCTGCACAACATTTTAGATACATCATCGTGCAACGAAATGTTTGACAAATGAACGAACTGGTTTACTTCGCTCTTTTTGACTCCATAAATAAATGAGCCTCATCAAAATCAAACGATTTACAATTTCCAACGACAACAATTTTATCGCCTCAATCAAAACAACATGACGCGTCCAAAAAAAAAACGAATAAAAAATGCAGTTGAAATTGTTATTATTTTGATATTTTTTTTTGTTAACAATTTTCAAGCACATTTGCTTGACATGCTGGTTTCGTGTACAAAATATTTTGATAGTGATCACAACAACAAAAAGCAATTGAGTTAGAGACTTCGACAGCGGCAACCACCACAACAACAACAACAAACACAACGACTTCGGGTCACACTTTGCATTCTCATCTAAACGAAATTATTGTCTCTTAGTTATTTTTGTTGCTCATAAATTTCTGTTGATTTTTTCCCTTTAATAAACCTATAAACAAATGCATCAACATATTGTATAGGTTTTATGTATATTTGTATTTTATTTGATTCCCTAATAACCTAACTGTTAACTCAACTGACGTGTCGAGTTTTCCAAACAGAGACGTCAATCGTCTGCCAAAAAAATTGTTTTGAAAATACCCAGTGAAATCTTTCTCTCTCTCTCGCGATTGCATTGCCAGGCACGTAGTTGGGAAATGTTAATAATTGTATGAAGTTCATGCGAGTGCAGTAAATATCATTTCAATGCAGGAATTTCATTGCACATTCAACTGACACTGGCATTGAATTGTTGATAGGCCTTCACTCAGACGACAACAAATCGACAGCAAACGGCAATTTATGTTCGACTTCGACTTCCACGCAAAACGCAGTCTCAACTGTTATTAGACTAGACGCTTGGGCCTTAGGCCTCTATATATTGATAACTTACACACACACATCGGATATATATACGATTTAATTGACTTTGAAAAAACGTTGAAGGTTTCTGAGTGAATGCTGACATCTGATCTCTTCTTTAGTCGTTAAATTATCGATTTTGTTCACTATAGAAATTTCAATAAATATTTAAGATTCAGCATTAATTAATCATCAATTAATTTAATTGTTATTCATTTTAGTTCAATAATTGATAATAATTATATATATAACAAACTGCAGAAGAATCACATTCCATTTATTTCCCTATTTCACAATGTTTCTAATAACCTCGATCACACGAAAGTTGCGCTTTTTTATATCGATTTCCTAATTTCTTCCTACCGATAATTACTTAATTCCAGTGTTGTGTACTTGATGATAACACAATTTAAGTGTTGAGTAATTTAGCTTAATTGCTAAATAATATATTAAAATATCCGTATTATAAAAGATAACAGCTAATAGTTTTTAGTTTCACAAAATGAAGGAAAAGCTTTATAAAATTTAGTTACATTTTGGACTTTTGTAATCGATAAAAGTTTTATTTACAATACTGAGAAAACTGTCAACTAAGTTATGGAAATACACTGACAGCCAGTCTAATCATTGTGTCATCAACGAGTCGTGAAGTAAGTTACCATATTTATGTTTTTAAATAATAACTTCAAAATATCGTTACATAGGTAATGTCGCCGTCAAGCACTTCAGGTATTACGTGGAAGCTGCAGGTAGAGGCTAATGCAAGTTACAAGACGATATTTTCGATACTGAGTCAGCTCGAACGTTCGTACAGCGACAAAGATCTAGAATATTATCCATGCGTTTTAGAGGATTCCCTTGCTGACGGAAAATCGAGTGAAGTTGAAAGTACGACAACTGAAGTCGATGGCATCGCCAGTCAGGTGGACGTCAATCGAATTGCATTGCGTTGCTTGTATCTCGAGCTATCAATCTTAAAGCGTAGTGCGATCGAACTCTGCAAAGTTCAGCTGATTCACGACAATCTGTTTAGGTGGCTAGTGACCCTCGATGGGGCTAAATATACTCCCTATGAGGGTGGCAAATTCATATTGCCAGTTCTCCTTCCAATCAGTTACACATTCGATGAGCCAACGGTTTAATTTATAACTCGAGTCTGTGAGGAAATAAAAAAGCCAATTTGGTTTTTCAAAAACATTTTATTATTTGATGATTTTGTGCCAGCACTTTTTGGTGTTTAGAAACGATATAGAGACACATAAGATTACATACATTAATACGCTAGCTACGTAGAGTACTCGGTATCAACTACTACCAGATAAACATACATATGTTATATCTGAAATTATAGATTAACATACAATACAATACACATACATACATACAGACTAACATAAGTTTATGGCTAAGGGAAAAGAACTATACAGAAACTAGGCGACAAATGACACAAATGGCGATAATGTTGTCCTACATTTAGATAAATGATACAAGGATCTATAATCTAGAATAGTATGTAATATATGCACTTTAATACACGGGGCCATCGCATTAATTGAGTGGCAGATAGAGGAGAAAAGATTTTGAACACTTAGACCTAATAAACTACGATGTGTGTGTGTTTGTTTTTTGTGTGATGAGTTATCGTTAGTTAGGATTTTGGTGCTTAGATTTAGATTTGCATTTAAATGTAGTAGTTAAGCAGGTGGAAATTTCATTTACTTAAAATACGCTTGAGTTTTGCAAGAAAGAGCGAGCGAAAGAGATACTTTGCTCTCTTTTCGGTAGATCGAGCCAATATCTAGAGAGCTGGGATCAGGCTGAGGCACAATTGGCGTAAAGCTGAACTCGAATGCCTTCTATACTTTACTTCTTACATTAATTAGTATTCAGGTTGTGATTATTTATATTATTATTATTATTAATATGTAGTAGTAACCATTTACTAAACAATTCTTTTTTTTATTTTTCAAATTTATCTTAACTAAAGTCCTTTGGATTGTGATATAGTTGATTTGTAGCTGCTAGCTGCTGCAGCGACTCCTCCTCCAACTTCTTTTCCTTCTGCTGCTGCCTCTCCTCACTTATTCTTGGGCATGTGGCGCTTCATGTGGAGTGCCAGATGATCGCTTCGCGCAAAGCTGCGTTCACAGACGATGCACTTGAAGGGCTTGGCGCCAGTGTGTTTGCGATAATGTCGCGTCAGTTCATCGGAGCGAGCGAAGCGCCATTCGCATTCAGGCCACTGGCACGTGTAGGGTTTTTCACCTGTAAGGAAATAGCAAATAGTTTCTTATTTAATAAGATTCATAAAATTGAATTCTATGTTATAGTAGCGAAGTATAGCTAGAGCAGCAGAAACCTTGTAAAATCTAATGTTTAATATGGCCATCAATCTTATTTAGTTTAAAATTTGAAAAGTGTCAAAGGAATATTAACCAACTGACAATTTTAAATCATTATACTGGCCAAACTACATAATATAAATTGTCTACATAACGAAAACAATCGTAAATACCAGAGCTTATTTTTACCAAAACCTCGAGATTTGTATTTGCAACGTTTCGAAGTAGAATTTCTGACATTTCAAGCTTTAGATCTCAAGATACACGCACATTTTGTAAAATATATAGATAACTATCGATTTAACATGAATTTATGTAGATGGAAGAATTATATTCCCAATTATTTTCTTAATGAATTTCATATTCTTTATATGACATGTATAAAGTCAGTGCCTAAAAGTTGCTTGGGTGAACTGCCAAAACACCAGCAAGCAATCAAAGACTTTGTCATATTGTGATTTAGGGATTGATATGTTATTTTTATGCGACGATGACTCTCCTTTAATTTGGTTAACTAGTGAGGCACGATGCTGAACTGCCGTGGAACAGAGTGGAGTAGAGTATGTCATCAAAGAGCTACTTGTCTTGCATTGACATACGAGTGCAGCAGCAATGTGCTTTAAACATGTATTCACAAATTAACATTTTCATTGAATTTTCATGTAACTTGGGAACAACGACACGACGATGACGACAAGCAAACGGCAGCTGGAGCAAACAAATGGTAAGTCAATTCGCAGTCAGACTTACGCTCAGTCTCTCGTATTTTATGATACGGAGTCAGTTTTTTGGTTTCGGTTTTTTGCTGTGGCACACGACTCTTGCGGCTGGCGATGGCCCATTACCAGCAACACAGCAAAAGGTAACAGCAACTTCAACAACAACACAACGACATCGACATCGACAACAAAACAAACACGACGACATTTGCAAGTGACTTTTGCTCAGCTTAGCTCATGTCGAGGTACAAAACAGAAATGCGACCGGCCGGTGCCCAATACTGTTTCTGTTTTTTTACCCCGCTGCTCTATGACTAATTCCCTCCAACTGGTCGCTCAAATTGTCGGCATACATATGTTTGTATATCTCTGAGGTATCCAAGTGTTTTCGGCATTACAAGCCCGATTGCTGTGCTATACACAACACATAAGCATAAACAGCGACATCAACATCCACGTCAACATCAACATAAGCATAAACATTCGTGTTCAAACTGAAATTGAATGAAATAATTATTGCGGTTTTAAATTTTGCTGAACTTGACATTTTATGGCATTATCCAGCCATTGTCTTTCCGTGCTCCATTCCAAACTGAAGCCCACTCAAGCGTAATACTACATTGAATAGTTTACTTTGGTGTCCACATCGAATTCAATTGGCTGTGGATCAATTCCCTTGACTGATTCTCAGTTATTTTCAATTGTATAAATATATATGTTTAAACAAGAATATTTGAGAGAGCAAAGCTTTCAGGGGTTCTCTTTTATGTAAATGCAACACTGAGGATATCGATGTTTATTTTAGATTTGGATATAATAAAATATCGATCAAGATTTATCGATAGTGTTTACATTCCAACTTTATTTAATTCATATTTAGATTTTGCATCTACTAGAGTTTATTTCAAATGTCTGTAAGGCGCTTAATATATAGATAATATCTTGTGGTTATAGATTTCCTGTGCAAATATATTAGCGATTGACCTATCGATAGTGCTGAACTGCTGCAAATTATTTTATTTTCAACTTCGATCGATTTATATTTAGATTCTGGACATCTATTGACAATGGGATGTGTCTATAATTGGGGTTAAATTTAAATGTTTGTAAAGCAGTTAATATATAAATAATACCTTACATGTAATTGCAACTCTGCGAATATCGATGATTGTTGTAGATATCCGATGAGAAAATATTGGGGATTTACTCTATCGATAATACTGAAGCTTTGCAATTTTATTCGATTTATAATTTGATTTATTTGTGTCATTTATAATGCTCTTCTGCAATTGTCTTTTTCTCAAATGTCTGTAAATAATATAATGGATAATATTCTGCCAGTCAAATCTCTTCACACTTCGATGACACTACAGCGGAATTAAGTCGCACTTCTAAGCTCATCTAAGCCCTGAAACCCTTTTCACAACATTTATCACTCACAAGTTGTTGCTGTTGTTGTTGTTGTCGTTATATGTATTTTACAAGTCTAGTTTTTTTCTTCGAATGAAATTCCCCTTCAGAGAGGAAGAGGGAGATACTTCGCTCAAGTTGAGGCACTTGGAGTGGCACTCAGCTGACACTTTTGTAGGATTTTCGTCTAGAAACTCAATACGGGCGACTCGTGGCGTGACTTATTGGTTTATTTAGATCTCTTTTAATGAATTTAAGTGCCTCGAAGATGACTGAACATAATCAAAAAAAAATTTACCTATCGACACTTACAAGCCAGTTCTTCTCGATTTCTGTTTGTGTGAGTGTGTGTAAGAAGCTTTTGTTTGAGGGCAAAAAAACATTGATAAATGGCTGGGCTTTGATGCTGAGTTGAGTCATCGATGGCCACAGCCAGCTGCCCAAATAGAACAAACAGCATAGAGCAACGCTATCGCCACACTCCACTATGGGCCAAAAGCCCAAATATGCGGCATAAATGATTTTTTTTTGAAATAGTGTTGTTTAATTATTTTTTTGGTATCTTGAATACTTATATGATATAAAAAAATTTTGATAAAATTTTTTGGGAATACCCCTAATTTTTTGCGCGCTTTTAAAGTCAGCTGTTCAGTGTCGTTTTGTTTTAGACAAAAAACCCGCGAAAATTTTGGCGACTTGCAGCTCGTAAATCAATTGAACCAAACATTAAAAGTTAAAAGTGTGTAAATGGAAAATAAAGGTCAAGGTATGTAAATTAATAGTTACTAAATGTTTTTCTATATTTCTAAATGTTTGTGTTGTTTTGACTAATGTGTTGCAAATGTGTTGTTCTAGCTTATTCTAACAAAAGTACATGTGTTCTGTGAAGCTTTTCTTTTAGGTGCCTCAAAGTGCCTTAAAGGTAAAATGTAATATTTTTAACAAATCTCTATAGAATCCATTTTTAGTAATGGTTTTTGCCCGTTTTTGCCCGTTTTTGAAATAACAATACATGTTGCAGGTGTTTATGAGTTCTCTCAAGCAGCGCTGCTCAAAGTGTTTCTTTAATAACTTCGACAATTTTTATCTGATCGCAACCAAATTTTCAGGAATCATAACTACTATGGTAATTATTGTATATACCAAAATTCGTAACTCTAGCTTTAAAATTAGGCTTGTTATTCGATTTTTTTGATTTGCGGGGGCGGAAGTGGGCGTGGCAAAAATTTGAAACAAACTTGATCTGCGTGCAAACATAACAAATGCTGTCGAAAAAAAATGATAGCTCTATCTCTTATAGTCTCTGAGATCCAGTGTTTCATACGGACGGTTATATGGGGGCGGGAGGAAGGCGTGGTCAAATTGACACAAAATTTTTTCCGAAATTCTATCTTTCTCTCCCAGATATTTGTGCAAATTTTCAGAATCTTAGGTCCATTTTTAGAGTTTATGCCGCAAATTTGGGCTTTTGACCCATAGTGCACTCGTGGGAATATCATTTGGCAACGCAAAAAAAATTAAGCAAAACAAAGATCAGCATCAGCATCGGATCAGACAACAAACAAAAAGTTAAAGTTATGTAAATTGTTGTTTTGTAATGTGCGATGAACGCAATGCGATAAAAACGAACGGAATTACTTCATAATTTTTGAACTGAGAGCGCGCGATAAGCGCAACATGCACTAACAATCAACCTACTCATAAATACAAACACACACACACACATTTACATACATATAAATTAAGGCTTCGAGTGCCCAAAACGAGCTCGAAGACAAGACTAGCCGCAGGCCTCACACTCAACCCAGGCGCAGAGTCCGAGTCGCGAGTCCAAGTCCCGATTGGACCTCCTCCAGTTCCAGCCGTGGCATAAAAATCAAACTAATTTATGGCAACGCAAACATATTAGCAAACAAATCAGTACAAAATAAGCCCAGCCCGGTGGGCAATCTACACAACACAGCCACAGCTAGAGCCCGAGCCACACATTCAGTCTTTCAGTTTTCCACCTAGGGAGGGACTCGGGCTGTCCTCTCTGTCTGTCTGTTGATATGCACAATTTATGTGTTCGTTTGCCGCATAAAGATTAGTTACCAAGTGATTTTCTAATCGTCGCGTCCAGATAAAAACAAAAAGCTCAAATAAATACGCCAAATTTACGACTCCAAAAACAAAAGACTTGGGCAACGAACTTGCCTACGGGATATGCATGAAATGATTTTGTGCGTTTTTCCTGCAAATATTGAGAGACCAAAATAATGAAAAACAAAAAAACCTTATGCTCTTCTACATTGCCCTGGCCTGCTAATCAGCAGCGACAACACTTCAGCTGTTGTCTGGCGCCACCAAAATGCCGCAGCTTCAAAATTGCATGAAAAATGTGTGTTCACAAGTGTAAGAGTGTGTGTTTGTGTGTGTTTAGGTTGGGCGTGCGACGACGCGACGTTAACTAAGTCAAAAGCCAAACAAACGGACAGCCATCAGACGGTAGCCCCACTCAAAAAATCAACTGCAAAATAGTCTGGCCAAAAGATATGAACTAAGGCACTTGAGCATTAGGCCACAAGATGCAGCGCGCTTGTTCGTGTTGGCCCTGGGCGGGCGGAGGCAAGCAATTAAAGCCGCTTAAAACGAAGATTTATGGGTTAGCATTGAAGTGTCCTAGATAAAGTGTGCTGGAGAAAAGGCAGACGGCAAAATGAGAAGGTAAAACAGCAAAACTTTAAGAACTTGAATGGAAGTTTAATAAAAATTTTAAATATTTCATTTGAGTGTTTAAATTTATATTTATAAAATTAAATAATAATTCATTTTCAAGTATTTTGTACAAGCAAAACAATTACATAATAATCGCATAGTATGAAAGAGCATCGCTAATTTCACCTTGAATCTGTTATTTTTGCATTGAGCACTTGTCGTCGGGTTCATCAAATGTCTCGTTTTCCTTTAGCTGGGGCGTTAAGTTTATCAGTTAAGTGAAAATCAGCGCAGCACAGCGCAAAATCATAATAATAAAATGTTTTTTAATGCAGCGTTTTAAGTTTGCGCATAAATCAGCTGGTCATGTGCGATTAATAAAAACAACAAGGAGATGCGGAGACTGAGAAGGCTAAAGCACCAGAGCGCGGTTGCTTTTTGGGGCTGGGTCGAGAGTTGAAAGTCGCCAAGTTGGCAGTCGCAACGTCGTCGAATCAGGGGCATAAAACGTGTGGCCCATAAAACGAAGACAGGTGATCAACAACATCAGGCAACAACGGGAGGCAGTCAGGGAGGCAACTCAGTGCAAGAGACTGAGTGTAGGACAGAACGACGTCTGAAGCAACTGAAAATAACGTCAAGTGTAATCTGAGCAAGAAGGAAATGCAGGCCAAACGTGCGCCCAGCTGATGGCGTTGGCGATTGGCGATTGTTGATGTTGTTGATGTTGATGTTGCAACTGACCACAAAAAAACTCCGACCAACAACAACAACAACAACAACTCGAAACGAGAAGAAAAACCGAAACAAAAACAAACCGTAGAAATCACGATTTTTGTGGTTGTATTTTTGCAACGAAATTGAAAAAAGCAAAAGGCGCTGCAAGCTCTTGGCAAATTATGTGCTGGCAACTACAAATATGAGCGCGCGAATTAATCAAAAGTCTCTTTTTTTTGTTGTTGTTGCCTCCGCTAAGTCAAGTCAGTTGCCCAATGCAGCTGCGCAATGTACTATATACTCCATGCTATAGCTCATCGTCAGCCGATCTGTGGTGTGGTAATAAGCCAGCCCACGCCTACAAAACTCTGGTTGCTGCTGTCCCAGCATTGAACTCTCTATGTGAGTGTGTGGCTTGCGGCTACTTTGTAACTGAAGCCAGGTGGGTGATGGGTGGGTCAGTGGTGCAGTTAACAATCAATAACAACTCACCAGTGTGTATCCTTTGATGCGCCTTCAAATGTGAGCTCTTCGTATACACCTTGGAACAACCTGAGAAGAGAATTGGAGAAAGAAGTCGTTAAATTCGATAGTTCGATAGTTAGGAAAAGCTGGAAAGATTTATTATTTAAGAAAAAAGACTTGTTGACTGATTGCAACGATTTGCTAAAGACTTAAAATCTGGCATTAGCTAAGCTGTTGCATGCAGCATTTTGGTGTAATTTAAAGTGGATATCTGCTTGACCAGTTGCTGAAAATTGAATGCACAATTTATTTTGGGGCGCAGAGCAAACACATTTAAAGCACAGCCGAAAATCTTGATAAGATGACTATGAGAAAACAGTCGAGAAAAGAGTGAAGTTGGGTTGCAAAAGGCAGCTGTGGTTGTTGCAACAGCAACAGCAACAGCAACAGCAGCAGCAGCAGTGGGTCAGTGGGCGTCATCGCCTTTAATTAAGCCCATGCAGCTGGTAGATGCGAGTGAGATGCGAAATGCGAGATGTAAGATGGATGCTGCAAGATGCCAGTTGCAAGCTTCAAGTTGCAACTTGCACTGATGTTGTGTCGAGTAGCTGGGAACTAAGTTGGGTGAAAGTTTTGCACAAGATTCACTTGCGGACACAGCATGAGACATTTACTACGTCTGAGGCATAAAAGGATGCTTAGAGATCCCAACACGTCCGCTCTAATTGAAAGCTGAGTACAACGTGCCTCGCATACAAAAGACAATGCCAAAAGTTGGCGGCTAAAAATACTCGCACCATGCTGACAAACATGGCCAAAGCGAATTGATAGCTAAAAAGCGAGTCAAGAATGTTGCGTCGACGCCAAGCAAAAGAAACCAACAGCAACAGAAACAACAGCAACTACAACAACGATGACAGTTAGACGCGTGATTGGCTTGGACTGTGTTACGAGTTACGAGGATTGCTGATCACAGCCAACTTCTGAGACATAACTCACTTGCCACGCAGTTGCAATCTCGTCGCGAGTCGTGTGCAACTTGCAGTCGCACTCACAGTTGGAGTTGCAAGTTGCAAGTCTTGCAGTCTGATGCGTGCGTTTATGGCATAATAACTTCATTTGGACAACATTTTTGTAGCTTGGCCAAGGCAGCAATCGTTTGATCGAGGGGGGCAGCAGCAGCAGCTCCAATATTTGTGGTCTTTTTTTTTATTTTTGTTTGTTTTGTCTAAAAATGGCCACGGCAAACGTGTCAGACAATTGTCAATTATTTATTAGTGGCAACGCACGTAGCCACAGAGCCAGAGCCAGAGACGCCACCGACAGACATTCAATAGATGGACAGACGTTCGCTTGGCTAGACAACGTCAGGCATTTAGTTTCGGGTTAAGTGCTTTTTGGGTTCTCCATCCAAGCTAATGGATACACACACACAACACACACACACACATACATCGAAACGAATTCACGTGTATGTAAAGTATTTGATTCGATTCAATGTTTCTGATTGATCCACGCTGATAGCATTAACTATTTTTGGAAGCTCCTCAGTTTGCCGCTACTTAAGCGATTTGTCTCTATTTGGCATAAGCTTCCATTCAGTTGTTGCTTCATTCAAATTACTATAAGTGGAATTTCACATTGTCGATTCACACAGCAGATGAGTTCATTGATATGTTATTAAACTTTATTTATTTGTGTACAGATATTGGTTTCCTCATTTGCTTTAACTGTTACTTCAACTGAGCGTGGTAATTTCATTTGTGTAATTCAGTATAATTATATACTTTTGTATTAAAATTGATGGCAATTAAAAGTTTTTTTATACCCGATAATCATTTGGTAGAAGGGTACTAAAACTTTGTAGCTCCAGAATAAGCTAGTCACGATTCTTGGTATATCTCGTATATTTTTAAGTCGATGGTACATTTTAAGCACTATAGTATATGAATATACCTAATATAGTCTTCGGCACGCTTTAGTATTTTTTCGGTATATTTCTAAAATATTACCGCACTGTTTCGCTCTTCAATATCTTTCTAACTTGTTTTTAATATAATCTTGTTTAATTTTTGCAAAGATAAAAGATCTTTTATTAGCTGCAGTTTGTTTGATGTTAAATCAAATTTATTTATCAAGTTTTACTTGACCTTAATTTTAAATAAACATGTGTTTTAAACAATAATCTTTATATTTTTTGCTAATATGCTCTCCAGAATTTGTCATTTAACGAAATTTTGAATATAGATTACTTTTCTCTTACCTCCAACAATTTGACATTTGTTTATATTCCTATGATGTTTCACAGATTTCACTGCTTTTGTTTTAGTAATATTTGCTATTTGCTTTTACTTTCTGTAGCACATTTGTTTATTTTTGAAGCTTCACTTGATTGTCTTTAAAAAGAAAGAGACACATCCCTTTCACACACTAACTGCAACTCGCCGTTAAGCTCATAGTTAAAAAAATGCCAAGTCTGACATTGAAAATTCAACTGTAACGCAGCTTGACTCAGTCAGACAGAAAGACAGACAGATGAGAGAGTCTCTTACATAAGTATGGCACTGGCTAATTAGAATTACAAAAGAGGGGAACAAAATTAGAAAAAGCGCCACAACAGCTGTCAATGGCAAATGGCATGAAACGGACGGAAAGATAATAAATAAATGTATAGATAAATGGAGAATAAATAAATGCCGATTGGAAAAACGCGCTACGCATGCGCAATGAGAACAAGATCTGTTGTGGCTAAGTTGAGTACTAGACGATGTAATGCCAGCGGGGAAGGGGAACAGACGAGCTGCTTGGAAAGTGTCGCAAAGCGCGCGAAATGATAAACGACTTAAGCATGCAGCGCATCCCAAGCAGATGCTGTGCGAGAGTGGGGCGAGGGGAAAGTGGGACAACTAGTTGACGAAGTTAAAGATTGCACTCACCCACAAAATCACAGTGATGGATGCGTCGCTTCTCCAGCTCGGGATTATTGCGTCGATTATAGCGCACAGTGCGCACGCTCATCAGACTGGCGATGTGAGCTGGCGTCCCTGGCTGATGATGCGAGTGCCTGCCACGTCGTCCTCCTCCTCCTCCTCCGCTTCCTCCTCCTCCTCCGCTGCTTGGAGGTGGCGGTGGCTGTGACACAGTCTGTTGTTGTTGTTGCTGCTGCTGTTGTTGTTGAGCTGCTGCTGCGGCGGCTGTTGCTGCATGGGCGGGCGTGAGAGTGGTGAGCGTAGTGGGCGTGGTAGCACCTAGCAGCTGCAACGTAGGCGCCGGATTGACCAGACTGGGACACAAGCCAACCAATCCGTGTCCCTGCTGATAGGGCGGCGGTGGCGTGCTGCGTCTCTGGGCCTGAGCAACGGCAGCAGCAGCAGCCACCATGGAGGCGCCTGGACTGCCGGGATCTGAGCTGGGCGGCGTCAGCGGGGGCACGAACATGTGGCGCGTCGAGTTGGAGCTCGACGAGTTCGAGGAGGCGCTGCCTGCTGATGAGGAGGCAGAGCTAACCGAGGGCGTGCTGGGCGCAGCCGGTGGACAAAGCTGCAACTGTTGCTGCTGCTGTTGTTGTTGTTGCTGCTGTTGTAGTAGATGTTGAGCTGTGGGCGTGGCAGTGTTTGGTGACGCTGTGACAGCTGCTGATGGCGGGTGTATTTGGTATTTGGTGTGAAATGTCTAAGGAGAAAAGTGGAGAGAGAGCATACAAAGAGTTGGAGTTTGTTGTTATTGTTGTTGTTGTGGGAGCTGTCAAAAGGTTGAGCACGATTCTCTCACCTGACTGCTGTGCCAGCTGTAGCCATAGCTGTTGCTGCTGCTGCTGCTGGTGACGATGCTGTTGCTGCTGTTGTTGTTGCTACTGTTGCTGCTGGTGCCACCAGACACATTGCTATTGCTGCTGCTGCTGTTGTTGTTGCTGCTACTGTTCAGATAGCCAGCGGCTGATGCGCTGCTCAGCTGAGATGCGTATTGTTGCTGATAGGAGTTGTTGCTTTCGTTGCCCGCTTGCGGTTGCTTTGGGCTGTTGCTGCCACTGTGCTGATGTTGCTGCTGCTGCTGTTGCTGATGCAGCTGCAGCTCAACAACTTCAGCAGCGGGTGGCAGGCCAGGCAACGAGAGACTCGGATGATGCTGGTACAAGTGTTGCTGCTGTTGTTGATAATGTTGCTGATAGTGTTGTTGTTGCTGCTGCTGATGGTAATGTTGTTGTTGCTGTTGCTGCTGATGGTGTTGTTGTTGTTGCTGCTGCTGGTGTTGCTGTTGCTGTTGTCGCTGCTGCTTTTCAGTTTTTATCTCCATGGGACTGAGCATTGGTGTCGAGAAAGTTTCGAGCAGAGTTTCATCTATTGCTTCCATTTTGACCTGTGGCAGCAACTGTTGCTGCTGTTGTTGTGTTGCCGTCGCTGCCGCTGGATTGTCGCTGCTGTTGCTGCCGTGTGCCACCGCATTGCTGGCACTCAGCATCAGCGCATTCTCTGGATCAATATTCTGTATTGAGGTGGCAATATCATCCCACAGCGCTGGCCGTTGATATGGATCGTCGAGGGGATCGCCGAAGAGAGCCTCTTTGTTTTTGGTTTCTACATTCAAAGTGTGGGGTAAAGGAAATCGGTTTATAATACTACTACCACGTATACAACAACTGTAACTTGCTAATGCCTTATGCAAATCCATCGAAAGATACTCGCAGTGGAATTATTAATGTAAACAAAGAAATCTCGCATATGCATGAAATTTATAAACAGCCAAACGATTTGTTTGACTATTTTTAGCTGAGCGTTAACTGCGACTGAATAGTGTAGAATTTTAGTGTGTGGAGAGTTGAGAGTGGAGACTAAACTCTGAAGTGTGTTTAATCTTAGGTTTGAGTATATTATTTTCACCTTATTAGTGAAACTTCTTATATTTCCGATTCATTTTGTTGTAACTCAATTTAAGCGTGGAGAGTTGAGAGTGAAGACTGAAGACTAAAGACTATTTTCCCTAAAGTTTTAAAGTAGTAAAAGTTTGATTGATTTATTTGAAGTGTGGAGAGTTAAGAGTGGATACTAAAGTCTTAAGACTATTTACTCTAATGAAAGTTGAGAGTGGGTACTGAAGTCTCAGGACTAATAAATCTAATGAGAGTTGGAAGAGAAGACTAGAGACTAAAGACAGCTTAATCTTAAGTTTTATATTCATATTCATTAGTTCATATTCTCAACTATATCTGTGGTTAAATTTCTTGTATTTTTGATTGATTATTTTTAGCTGAATTTTCTGTGAGCTAAGCGTGAAGATTGAAAAGTTTGGAGAGTGGAGAGTTCAAAATAGGCTCTATTCAAATTTAATTTCTCACCCTTTGTTTAAGACTAACATTTTTAAATTATTTCAGGGTAAACTTTAACAATCTAAAATTGAATTTCTTGCAACTTTTAATTTTGAAAAGTCTCCAAAACTGTTTGCAGCGCATTTGAAGTTCGTCTAGACCTTAATCTACACGCCTTACACTCAGTCTCCCGCTTGTCTGCCAAATAGTGTCTCAAATTTCACATTCGCCAGAGAGAAACGCAGCTATGAAACAAACGTCGACGACGACGACTGCGACATTGTCTTCGTTTAGTCGTTTTGCTATTGACTTGCGAGATTTCACCATGCGTGTAATTTTGTGTGCCCAGCTTCCCCTCCATCTTCTACTTACCATATAGATACTCCTTCTCGGCGCTGCTGGCAGCTGCTGGATTGCCCCCCGCACCGTTTCCCGCCGCCCCGGCATATCCAAGTGCCACATCGTAGGGCGCTCCATCGTAGAGAGGCGCGCATCCATAGGCGGAATTTGAATTGGAATTGGGCGAGATGGCGGGTTGTTGTTGCTGCTGTTGTTGTTGTTGTTGCTGATCGCTGGCATAACTGGAGGCAGCTAGCTGCCAAGCATCTAAGGCTGCTCCACTCTCGCCGCTCTGGAGACTGTGATGCAAATGCTGATGATGATGTTGATGATGATGCGCATGCGAATGCGAATGATGATGCGAATGCAGGTGATGATGATGGAACTGATGATGGTGATGATGTTGTGAGGCTGCCGAATTGTTGTTGTTGTTGTTCCCCGTTTGGCTGTCGTTGCTGCTGCTGTTGTTGTTATTGTTGTTATTCGTACTATTGTTGTTGTTGTTGTTGTTGGAGGCAGCAGCAGCCGCTGCCAACACTTCCAGTTCAACATCGGCCGGCTCAATCTTATGCAGACGTCCCATCAGCTGATAATCCAGTTCCGGGGACTGCAAAAAAGAGATCAAGAAAATCGTTAGTAAATTCTCATAAATTTTGATTAAACTTTTATCGCTGGGCCAACACTCTCTGAGACGTTGCCACTTTCCGCTTATCTTTATTTCGCCCCGTTTTCTTTTCTTTATTTTTATGGCGAGCATCGCTTTAATTTTCTCATTTCTCGTTTCTTTTGCAACGAAATTCGTTATGTTGATTTGTCCTCTGATTTTGATTTTATACCCATACACATTCTTTTATTGGCTTTCTTAATGCGCATGCAAGTTCGCTGTCAGCATTAAAGCTAAGACAGCGACTTTGTTCAAGGGGCGCCTGGAAAATTGTTAATTAATTGCATGCCAATCAATTTGTTAGCCAACAAATGTTATTGCCATATTCAAGCAGTTGTCAATTTTCTTTGCATTTAATTTATTCCACTGAAAAACAAACAAAACACTTCAACTCAATTGATCTTATCATTCAAGTACTTGGCGCGTGCAATATCTTGGCAATTTCTCTAAATAGAACTGATCTATTAATCACATCAGCTATAGCTATTTATTTGCGAAATTGTCATTATAAAGTATCATTTATATAATCCAGAGATTTCATTACAAACATCATTTATTTACTATTGATTGCTAATCCTTTTGGAATTCCATACTCAGTATTTATTTACTACTGATTGATGTAATCAATTCTAAGGCTAATGGAATTTTATATCAACTTCAACACTCTCACACTCTTTTCAATCAAATCGTTTCCGTAATATAAATGTAAATTTCTAGAATCTCTTACTCTTTTTTATTAATTTGCTTAACTTTGCTTGCTCATCTCTCGAAATTTTATTTGCCAACAAAAAATTTAATCCATGGGCTTGAAAGTATTGTCGCCTTTTGCTGTAGGCAAATTTTTATACCCGTTACCCAAAGGGAAGAAGGGTATTATAAAATCAAATAAAAATTGTTAAAGTTATTTAAGAAATTCTTTTGTATGGGTCTATTACGCCTATTTACTAGGGGTCTTAGTTGCTTTGGGTGACAACTTGGTATATTTTAGTACTATATGGTATATTTTTAATGCAGTATATTAATATACTAAATATATCCTTTATTATATTTTAGTATTTTTGCGGTCTATTTATTTGGTATGTTTTAGTACTCTATGGTATATTTGAAATGGTGCTATATTTTAGTATTTTTTCTTCACATTAATTTGGTATATTTCAAGAATAATGCCTTTATTCCTTTATTCACAATGGGTAACAGGTATCTCACAGTCGAGCACACTCGACTGTAGCTTTCTTACTCGTTTTTTGGGGTGTCTTTTAGACTCAAGACTTTAGTGACAAACAACAACATTGTTTGGCAGCTAATTTATGACAACACTTAACGTTGTTTAGGCACACATAATAATCATTTGGCAAATTAGAGAAACTTTTTTTTCCAGGCTTTTCACATGCAAATCAAACTTCGGCCCGGCCAAGAAGGTGGGCAATATATCAACCCAAAAATAAAAACTTTGAGTCGAGTGTCGATCAGAGGGTCGCCAATGGATTTTTTTGGACCACAAAAAAACAAAAGCTAAGCGCTGACTCAATTCGAGATATGCACAACACTGACTCACACACACACAAACTCGCACACACACTTACACACACATAAAACCCACCAACGTAGTTCGTTTCTTTTTATGAGCTGAAAATTTACGAGCGTGGCAAATGATTTTGCCGCAATATTTTTTGCCAGCATTTTTCATTTTATTGGCTGTGGTTTTATTTTTTTTCGTTGTTTTCGTTGTTTTTGTTTTTGTGTACTTCATTTTTGGTTTTTGCAGTATGTGGAACGGTACTTGAAAAATGTTTGCTCGGCCCAGAGGTCAACATGGCGTGTGATAATTTTAATAGATTTTACCATTTGCCTGTGGCCCACGAATATATACGAAAAAAAACTTATGAGTAACAATCTTAGACTGCAACTTTTCTTGGCGCATTTCCACGAATTGATTTCGATTTTCCAGCTTGGCCAGACTGAGCATGAAGCGTGTGTGTGTGTGCGAGTGTGTGTGAGTGTGTGTTGGGCCGCATTTAGTGAGCGTCACACGCAAATGACCTCATAAAAATGCGTAACGTGTCGCCTTGGAGCGTCGCGGAATCTTTAAGTGGCCCCCACGGCATTAGTTCGATCGTTCAGTTGGACTTTGCCAGTCGTCAGTCGACAGTCGACGGTCGACAGTCGCAACGGTAACTTCCAACTAGCAGCGACAAGTACTTTAAGCTGAGGAGGAGGCCTGACACATTGACAACAAAAACAACAGCAACAACAAACCATAAGAAATAACATGAATTTCAATTATGAACCTGTTCTTTTCGGGGGCTTTCGCTTGCCAAGTTCTCTGTTTAGAGAAATTATGTACAGGTAATTCTGTTTTTTTTTTCCCTCAACTCTTATCATATTTTATACTTTTCAATAAACGTGTGTACGCCAAGTTATTTTTATTTTTTTCTCAATTCCAATTTATTATAAAAGTGATTTGTTGTTGCTTTGCTTTTAGGCATTAAAATGCCGTTGTCAACAATGGCAGTCGATAAATGGGCATTAAGTACAGAAAACACATTTGCATAAATTGAGCGAAAGAGTTAGCTTTTCCTTTCTCTCTCGCTCTCTTGGTACTAATGTCTTTTTGATATTGTTATGGTTATTGATATGGATTTGGCCCATTTTGAGGTGAGCAATAATGCAAAGAACATTATCATTGTTGTCAGTTGTTATTTAATTGCTGTCTTTTGATTTTACTATTTCAAGAATTTATGGATTTTTCTAATAAAATATAAATGCAGCTATAAAGAAAAATATTTTGTTGTTAAAAGCATTAAATAGTAAGCTAAGGCACATTACAATTGTTCTCAGTTGTTGTTTAATTGTTCTCTTGTTCCCAAGTAAAATAATAATGGCTATTTCTCCATTTTAAGAATTTAGATGTAGACTTTTCTATAAAAATATTAATGTAGCTATTAAGAAGTAAGAAAGCTCGACTGTGAGACACCATAAAAATATACCAAATTAATATACTGCAAACTATACCAAATGCTATTTTTGGTATATTAATGTACTACTTCCCTATTAGTAGACATTAAAAAATGTTTCGAATTGTTTTTCAAATACTTTATTTTCCGCTTTTTTTCCTTAAATCTTCCCATTATTTTATATGTTAGTAATATTTATGTAGTCTTTAAAAGTTTAATGGTTGCTAATCAATATTTGACTATTTAAGTATAATTATTATTAGTTACAAGAAACACGCGTTTAATTATCTCATAATTTGTTGTACTCCACTATTTATTTGTTACTTTTTATTAACTCATAAATTTGCAAATAAAAAAGCTACTTCGAGCATCACAACAAAAAGAGAAATTAATGTTAAAGCCTAATATATTTTTAGCAATAAAATTAGTGTTGTTCACATAGTATATTAACTTATATTAATAGTCGCATAGTAAATCTACAATAAAGTTCGTTGTTAGCCTTAAAATTTCTTTTCTTTTTTTTTTTGCATTTTTATTTTGAATGAAAGGTTATTTATAGCCAATATACGCATTTATTTGCCCTATAAATAGTTCAAGTTTTACGCATTCTTTTTCACTATTTCATTTATGATGGTTTTCATTTTGTGTGGGCGCCCATTTCTATTATTTATTCCCACATTCCCGTAGAGCATTTAGCCATTTAATTTATTATACTCTGCAGCGTATTTGCCACAGTTCTAAAGGTGGTTTTCTGTTTAGAGTTTTATGGAGCGACTTGTTTTCAAGATCTCTTCAGTCTCCGTCTGACATTTATGAGCGACTTTATGCGCAGCTGTCAAAAACGAATTCGAAATCCAAATTCGAAAAGCCAAACGCAAAATGGCCAATTTTATGGCTCACTCACAGACCAATTTCCAATATGCCATTGCCAAGACTCTATTTCCAATTCCCATTCCCAGTTGGATACTGTCCCATTGTCTATTGTAACAGCAGAAATGTAGTAAAAAATTAATAATGAATAGCGTTGGCAATTTGACATCTTTTTTTCTTTATGAATTTTCGATGTCGTTGTGTTTTTTTTCTCTTCTGTTGGCATATTGATGGCTGTTAATAGAGCCGCGCGTCTGTTGGTCAAATTGAAAAGAAATGATGGCCAAAAAGAAGCTCTTTAAAATGCAAAGCGGTTGCCACCGTCGCCAAAGGGCAGCACAATAAAAGTAACAGCAACTACAGAAACAGCAACTACAACAAACGACAACAACAACAATCATAATGGTACATCAAATTTATTAATTTTTATAGACATTATTTTCAGTTGTTTGTTATTTTGGCTTTTAATGCTTTTTTGTTGAATTTCTCAGGCAAGTGCCAAATTTGGTTTGAGGTGCTTGACCACGCACGTGTGGCTCTAAATGTGCGACCCATGCTGTACGTGTGTGTGTTGTATATAGCTATTGTTGCTGTTGTTGTTGTTGTTATTATTTTGCATATTTTGTTCGATTTTAAATGAAGTCACGTTGCAATCGTAAAGTCGATATTTATGTTTGTCATTATTTTTTATGCTCTCTGCGCGTTCTTGTTGTTGCTGTTATTCATATAAATATTCTTGTTAGCTCTGATTGTAGTTGTTGTTGCTGTTGGTGTTGCTGTTGTTTGGGTATTAATATATACATTGTTATTTGCGCCGTCTTATTGCGTTTAACAATAGTAGTTAACAACTTTATTTCAATATATTGTATGCGCCCAACGTCTCTGTCCACGATTGCAGCTCACGTTTCGTGAAATGCCGAAGCGGCATGCAACAACCTGTTGCAAGTGGCAAGTGGCAAGTCGCAAGCAGCTAGTAAGTAGTAATGAAGCAGCCACAAGTCATCAACAGCTGTCAACTCTCATAAAAGTCAAACAGAATGTCTATGAGAAATCGGCAAAGCGAATTGTTAAATAGCCGCAAAATGCATTCCGAATCGGCCATGACAAATTCACTAAATAAAAAAGCTGCAACATTATTAGAAATGGCCCACAAATTGTAGTAAGTTTTGCTTTGAACTTTACCGATTTAGTGGCAGACTCACTGACTGATTTTTATTCTATATAGCACATAATTGTTTACGACGCCCCCGAACTTCAGTCCAAGCACGTGCCTGTTTATCTGCGCAATTTGATCGGGAAGTAAGGGAAGATAAACGGAAAAGGAGAAGGAGGAAGAGAAGGCAGCGAGTCATTTCTCTGATAACATGCGAAACATACTTTCAGCTGATAGTTTTGTACAGATAATTGGAGGAGGGGGGAATGCCACGCGCCTTGAAACAAAGCAATTGCTAGAGAGTCGAAAAGATGATAAATCGCGTTAAGAAATAACTACATTTTGGTCATTTTTTTTCTCTCTGTGGTGTTTCTTGTGGATAATCGTTAAATAATCCGCTGAATGTGGCTTATTGTTTGACTCTGTCAGCCCCGGGGCGCCGCTGTAGTTGCCAATTGTGAATTGTGCGGCACGAAACCCAGCGAAACGGTGCAAAATATTTCCTGAAATTTGTTTAATGAAATGTCTGTTAATGTATTTTTTTTCCTATTGAGACGTAGTGAAAGTTTCGATTGAGGTTAAAGCGTTCAAATGCGACAGGAAATGTTTGCACAGCTCAGGCTTTTGACAGCCAACGAACTTGATCGAATACTTCACTCTGTATGTGTGTGTGTGTAAGAGAACAAGTTCGTTGCCTAAGTCTTTTGTTTCGCTTAGCCTGGCGCGCGCAAAAAAAACAAAACTGAAATGTGAGAGATACTCGCGCTATAAAAAAAATTTCAATTTGCTGACCCCACAATACAACAAAAAGATGCAGTTAACTTTTAACAACAACAACAACAAAAACAGTTTATAAAGCAAATGCTATAAACGCGAATCATAAAAAAAACATAGCAACAACAGCATCAAAGACACATTTGATGCTGCTTGCGTAGAAGCTCGTAAAAATTGTTAAACTTACAAAAATATGCGCATGACTCATGACACAGCAACAGCAACAACAACAGCAACAACATAACAATTTGCATAAAAAATCGCTGGCAATCATTTTATTGGACCAAGCGCTCGTAAATCTCCCGACAACGAGTCGAGCCACAACCTCGGCCAAACCATCAAGCAAGAGAAACAACAACAACAACAACAACCAATCTCTGACCACACAGTTGACAAAAGTCAGCAGAAAACAAGAAAAACTGAAAAAGCAAGCTAAAACTATGCCAAATATGTTTTCCGCATTTTCTTCTTTTGCATACGCCCCAGGGACACACTCTTAAGCCGAAGACTCCAGACTGTGGCTCCAGCTTTTGCCCAAATCAGCATAGCAAATCAAATTTGGAACAGTAGTTGTTGACTCTCGAAGAGAGAGAGAGAGAGAGAGAGGATTGAGACAAGTGCAGCGAACATGCGTTTGGCATCGTTTCCTTTTCACTCTCTCTCACCTTGCCATGGACCATGTCCAGTATTTAAATGTCAACTGGGGTACAACGAAAAACGAAAAAAATAAGATACAGAAAAATAGAAGGCAAAAACGAGCCAAACTTTTGCGGACTTTGCAGTCAATTTCTTGGAATTGAATTTTGTGTCCATTTGTGCCTAAGAGAGATTACATGGCCACTTTGCATGTGCCCAGCTGGCAGAGACAGAAGGAGAGCGAAAGAGGGGGGACTAGCTGTTTAGGGGGAGGCGGAGTAGCAGCTTAGGCAGCGGGAGCATTTCGGTTTTTCTTATGTGTTGTAATATGGCTTAGGCTTAGGCGTGGATATCTAATGATTGTCTATGGGAAAGAGACGACTTTGAAATGCGCTTTGAATTTACATTAAAATTGTTGTTACGAAGGAATAATATAGACTTAGAGTTAATGCTTAGCATATAAGCAAATAAGTGGCATTCATTAAAAAAACGATGTTATAATATTTCTCATTTTTTGAGATAATTTTAAAAGCACTTATGAAACTATAGAAATTGATAACATACGATAAAATAATATGTAAAATATTTCTATAGCTTCAAAAATGATTCTTAAATTACAGCCACAAATTTCAAATATTATATATTAACATACAATTTTTTATTCTAATTATTATTATGTTAATATTGCGCCCTAATATGTTTTGAAACACATTCAAATTAGTTCCTTTAATTTTGAAATTATTCTTTAAGCTATAACTATACATTTAGTGAAGCTCTTCTTAATAAACTTTCTTAGATTTTACTAAAATGATGCGCACATTTTTTAAAAACTATTTTCTATATATTTTGTAAACAAAAAGTTGTATACAACTCTGCTCTTTAAGAATTAAGTACTTTAAATAATTATTCGTTTTACTTATTTTGAAAACTCTTATTGGCAATTCATGTATAATAAAGTTGATATATTCATGCTTCAACTTTAACTACTAACAATAAATCAAATAAATAAGTTATAAAACAAATACACTTTAAATATTTATTTTTTTCTGTTAATTTAAGACACACGTTTGGCATTAATATATATTATAAAAATAAATGTCAATTATTTTTTAAATGTATATTATAAAAATAAACGTATATTACATGTCAAAACTTTTCAAATATTTTTTAAATAGTTTAAATATTATTTACAGCATTTACTTTTATTTCATTTCAGATCTTATCTGCGTTGGCAGCGTGGAAGAGTAGCCAACGGGTCTATCAGTCACAAGCTCACATGCTCGTTTTGCTCATGTCGCTTCCACATGCCACACTTGCTTGCCACTTTGCCACTTGCCACAGCAAGCAGCTAGCTCAATGCGCTCTGCTGACTCTATTGCATTCAGTTTTTCAAGCAGGCGTGTAGGTATTGACAGGCCAGCCAGCTACCTGTTGCAGCACCACAAGAAGCAACAGCAGCAGCAGCAGCATTGGCAACCTGCAACACAGCAGTGTGTAGCACATGTAGCACGAGTGCGCTGTGCATGTTGCAACAACAAGCTGACACAGCTAGAGCTGCAGTTGAAGTTGCAGACGTGGACATGTTGGCCAGAATCATTTACACGCGAGGCAAAGTGGCCGAGAGAAGGAATGAAGAGTGCGAAGGGAATGGCAAAGGGGGGGGGGAAGGGAGGGGAGAATTGTGGGCTAGTTGCAGTGCATGCGGCGCTGAGTTGATTTTGGTTTTATTTGCTCTTGTCGCCAGCCTCATTTGTCGGCACAGCTGGATGCGCCTTTGGCACCTGCAAACGCCAACATTGGAAAACCAAAAAACCAAACAGAACAACAACAAACAGCAACGAGACGCGACTTGAGTCGACGCGAGCAACAATCATTCAATGAACAACAATTTGTAGCACGCCAAGTTTTGTAGAACTTGGCATGTTCACAGTTTCCCCTTCTCCATCACCCTCCTCCGCCCCCGCCTTAACACCTGCTCTCCTCCTCCTACCTTTCTACCAACAAAGTGCCAAACCGAACTCATCAATTAGGCAAAGAGACGGCGCACGCTCATAAATATTTAATGTGATGGGTGGAAGGGGAGGGGAGGGGAGTGGAGTGGCAGGGAAATGCATTGAAAATGCATTTTCGTAGCCAAGGTGTCAATTTGACATAAATAGCCCTTTTTTTTGGACGTAGCGTTTGTCGTTTACATAATTAAATGAACAGACTAGATCTCGAACTTCGCTGTCTTCTTCTTTCTCTCTCTCTCACTCTTCTCTCTTCTAATCGGCTGCAGCGATCATCGTTAAGTTTGAAAGGAGGCGCTAAGTGGCGGCGCAAACAGAAACCACAACATAAAAAATAAAAGAATAAAGAAACAAATCGCACGCACAAATCTCTCGAAAAGGTGTTAAAAGAAAAGCATGGAGCGTTTATCTTGCGCTTTCTCGCTGACCCATTAAAAACGACGCTACGATCATTACGATCACTGCTGATCACTATGATGATCTTCAGCAAGCAGCAAACAGCAAGCCTCAAGCAGCTGCTAAAGTTTGTGGCACGTTGCCATATGCCACCAATTCATCAAATCGCCAGACGTCTCATAAATTAAACGAACCTCGCGTTGACGCCCCCGTAACTTGTCCCCCTCCTCCTGCTTCCTCTGGCTACGCTTGCTCATCCTAGTCCTTAAACTCACCCAGCTTAACCTCCATGTAGTTCAGACATCAATACAACATTTCGCTGTGCGCTGCCCCTTGTCAGTGTCTTTTTCATTAGCGTTCAGGTTATTAACCACCTATTTTGTTGCCTTTGTTTTCCCTTCACAGACGGATCTGTCCGTCCGTCCGTCTGTCTGTCTGTCTGTCCGTCAGTCCTTCGTCGCGCCCTTTTTTTTTCTGACCGGCATTTTAACACCTTTTTCTTGTGATGTCGTCGACTTGCGAGTTCTCGTCGTGTGCCCTCGACGCGTGCGGCTCTTTAAAAGCCTCTAACTGATTGCCAGTGAGTTTACGATTGTCTTTAGAGTTCTACTAAAAATCCACTAAATATGCGGCACATATTCAACAAAGCCAGACTTATTACTTTTCCCCCTTAACGTTGGTTGGTGGGGAAGAACTCGAAGAGAACATTTGGGGAACATGCATCTGCTTAGTTCTAATTTGATTTAGATAACTAAGCTGATAAACAACTAAAGAGGGATTACTTGTAGTTTAATCTGAACAAAGCTGTAATAAACTCTGAAAATTGTAGAGCTGTAGCTATAAATTAGATTAGTTAATATGAAAATTTTATGACTCTTAAATATAGCAAAGAAGAGTATAAATAAAATTAAAGTGATTATACTTGATTACAAATAACTGCAAATACTTAAAAGAGTAAATATGGAAATATCAAAATATTTACTTATACTACTAATATTACAAATCTATAGAAATACTTAAAATAGCAATATAGAAATGTTAGGGTAGCTTTTATTTAATAACTCTGAATTAAAATTGTAATAAGCTTTTCACCAAAAACTAAAGATTTAATTTAGTTATTTAACTTTTCTTTAATAACGAATATTTCAGATGCTAAAAGCATATTTATTTCATAGAGAATATTGCTTATTTTTCTCATACAGCTTACATCTCGATATTATATTTGTATTTATTTTAAATACACAAGAGGACAAAGTCTTGGAAGCTTGGAGTGCTAGCAATGAAATCTTAAATTTTTTAAATTTCATTGCATATGTTCAATATATTCGTAACTATTTAGTTGTCATCTATCCTATAATTTGTAAAACATTTTCACCACTTTTATAAATCTTTTCATAACCGTCATTAGCTACTTTTATTTGACCCACTTCATACTGCGATCTTGCAATGCTTTTACTCCACTTCAATTGATCCTTTTCAGCTGCCACTCATTATGCCAGTCAACTTATTAGCCGCCAAATGTGTTTGTGCCGCTCTCGATGTGTGTCATTAAAAGTCTCAGGAGGCGGCATAAATCACTTGACAAACGGCAGCAGCCAAAAAGCCAACAATGGCAAACGACAATTGTCAGCAAAAAACAATGCGAAATAGTTAAGCGCATGCAGCAGAAAAAAAAACAGTTAAGAAAATGCGTTAATCAATGCAACATCAATGGCCAAAAAGCAACTAACGCAGTGCCCAAAATGGTCAAATTAAAGACCAGCCCAAAATCCAAAAACCAAAAAGCAAAAACCAATAAAATGAAATAAAAGCAAACGTTGAAGCGTCGACACGTGAGCGTGGTCCAAAAATGGAACTCCAGCTGTGGCGTGTGGGCGGGGCAGGGGAAAGAAAGGAGGGGGGAGGCACTTGTTGAATATTCAACTTCCTCATTTAGCGAGTGCAGCTCGCAACTTAAATACGTTAAATATATATATATACACAGTATATATGTATCTTTTTGTTAAGTGAATCTGAATCGCACTTCATTAAGATGCAAAGTAAAAAAAAGGCACAAACAAAATGTTGTGTGTATTTGTTATAAAAATAACAACAACGAAGCAACGGCAACAAAATGTGCGCAAAAAAAAATGAGAAAAAACACAACATTTTAATCCTAAAATATTTGCGCTTTGTTAACGAGCTTTAAAAGGCAGCAGCAGCAACAGAGACTACAACAGCAACAACAACAATTGTTGCGTTAATGATGCACATTGTTCAATGAAAATGAAAGCAAAAACAGCTGCAAACTTGGCCACTGCAAAGATCCTTCTAGCAAACACACAGAGAGAGAGAGAACTTTAGTTTTATAGCCATTACATTGTAAGCAGTCCTTCAACTGGTTTACTTTGAATTGAACAACATTTGAGACCGGTTTTGAAGAGTTCGGCAGATGGGCGTAAGTTGTCAACCCACTAAAGTCGAGCTTTCCGCTTTCCGCATCTTCAGCCTCAACCACACAACACAGGTGGGCGACAATTTGGAGCAGCTGCAACAACAGCAACAACAGCAACAACAACAACAATGATGATGATGACGACAATAACAATATGATTACCCGCTTCCGGCTGGGGCAACAGCGAATTATGCGCTAAGCGTTTGTCATTACAATAAATTTCGCATATTGTGTGCATAAATTTCGCACAAGCTACAAAGGAGTCTCAAAAGAATTGTGGCAGCAACCACAACAACAACGACAACAAACAAAACAATTGCAATTGTTGCACAGCTGGGACATCCAGAAATAGAGCCACGCGAGCTGACTCATGATGTCTGCAAAACTGGGTCAAAACAAAAAAAAAAAACACATATATATATGCGGCATTTGTTTTCGATTTGGCTTAGAATGCCGCCGTCGAATGAGTCAACGTGTTACGTATACGCAATGTGGGCCAAGCAGTAACTTCTTCTGTTGACAGTCGCATATTTTTTTTTTTAGGGGCAGCTCTCTATCGTTTGGGCTGTCAGCTTGTCAAAAGTTCCGCTGCTGCCTTATCGACAATTCAATTAGCTTCAATTTGAGCCCTGAGCGGCTGTTAAGCATTCAAAAGAGAGAGAGAGAGACAGAGAGAACTACACTCAATGTGCAGATACTTGACTTAGTAGACGCTTCGATTGCGCGCCTGTCAAAATCTCTTGGCATCTATCTGTTTAGTTAACGTGCATTCGAAGAAAAAATAACTATACTTAAATATCAAATGCATGCCACAGACTCGCAGTTCATATATGCAGATTGGCAAGTCACAGAAAATGCCACAAGCAACTCAGCTCCGAGACGGAGATCGAGACGTGCCTCATATGAGCGACTCAGCGACTGCATTTTTTTTAAGTTAGTGAGCCATTCAAAAGTCTATCGGCTGTCCAATTAAAACGTTTTTAGCCTTTAATTAGTATGATAAAAAGCGGATCGCGAAACTGGCAGCGTCAAGAAATCACAGCGAATATAATTTTGCAGATTGAATTTCATTCAGCTTAGAAGCTAAAGCAAGCAACAAGTGCTAGTAAATTAACTTGTAGATATTTAGGTAAATTAATTAGATCCAAAGCGATATGATATGAATTTTAATTAATATTAAGTCAAGCAAACCATATTATTAAGTATAATAAAATTAAAATGGAATTTATTGAATTTATTCTTCGAATATTCACAAAAATGTCAAACAATTCGAGTTTACATTTAGTCACAAGTTTAGTATTTCATTTAACAATTTCATTTGTAAAAGAATTTTTGAATAAATTGCATTAATCAATTCGGTATTTGGTAGGAACTGAAACTTGTTTATTATCGGGCAAACAAATTGTTTGATTGCCGCGCTCATTTTTTATTTCACATTCTCTCATGTGTGCGGTCTGAAAGTTCTTGCTCTTGCCTCACTTCTACTTCAACTCAAGCGCACATTTGATGATTGTTTATAGCTCATTTAGCTAAATTAGCTGATCAGCTCATATTTAGCAGCTGCTTTCCCGCCACACGTCCGCTTCCACTCGAGAGTCGAGAGACCGTGTTTAAAATTTAATGAGCTTCCCGAATGAGTTTAATTATAAATCAACTGAATAATTTTGTGCTAGAAGTTGTTGTTGTTCGTTTGTCAAGTTACGTGCTAAATGCACTTAATTTCGCCAGTGACATATAAATTAGCAGCTCGCATCAACCTTGAGCGGCGTTTAAATTCTATGTAATTAAACGAATTACACAGCTAAACAAACAAATGCAAAAACAAAAAAAAAAAAAAGGAGAGAAAAAATAATAATATAATTCCCCAACCGAGTCAGAAGACAAGCGACATAGCAGACAAGAGACCTGCGGGCAAATACAACCAACATTCGTTGATCAAGTCGGGCAATTAATAAACGAAAAATTAAAATCGCATCGAGTCGAGACATAAATTATAAGGCTAACATATGTCTGGAATCCATCCTCCTCCTCCGCCTCCTCCTCCACTCGCGTGGCTGCTGCTGCCAATTGCAATCACGACAGCAAAAGTCTCGCTTATGAAAAGTATTTGTGTTGTGTTCAGTGTTCACTGTTCGGTGTTCGGTGTTCGGTGTTGTGTGTTAAAATCATACCTCTCTCGCACACACAGAGTGGACAAATGCGGCATGATGGCTCCAGGGGACAGCACAGCAATTACCTTGCAACTTGCAAGCGACAAACAAATGCAGGGGACAGCAAAACTATACAGTCAACTATACAACATACTATATACATATAGAATGTGCAATGTGCGAGAGGCGAGAAAGACAGAGACAGATGCGTGTGGGCCACTCGCTGACCCCATGGAACTCTGCCGTGATATATGTGACAGCTTTGACACCAGCTAACAAATAACCACAGCAGCAGCAACAGCAATATAGCCAACAGCCAACAGCGAAGAAACATCGTGTATGACAAGATATTGGCTTCGAAATGCGAACAGGTTTCGACTTTTGCCGACCCAAAAGAGCAGCTCTCTTTTCATAAATATCTACAAAACTCTCTATATACATGTATAAGCGAACACATGTCTGTTGTGGTCATCGCATGGATTATGCTAATGCTCAGTTTCATTGAGGAAAAAGCCAAGCTGAGGGCATTTCATTGAGTGCCCAAAACTCGGCTGGATATATTGACACAACCAGTTAACAGTCGGCGGCCTCCAGTCAAACTGAATATAAAACCAAAAAAAAACCAAAAAATAGATATATACTATGCATATAGAATGACTATCTAGAAGTACAATAAATCAACCAGTGAGCGAAAGAGACGGAGAGAGAGCGAGAGAGACAAAGATCGGGGGGAATAATTTGCTTAAATTAGAAAATCGGTAACAAAAATCAATGATGCTGAAAATTTTCATAATAATAGCGTTAATAGGCATAATAACAACGGTGGCTTCCCCTTTTCCCCTTCCCCTCTTCCTTCTCGAATTCGAATACATTGAAATGGCCCAAACAATGGAACTATTGTGAACTCAGTGATATGCCTCACAGAGTCAACTAATGGAAAACAAATTGTTAAATGAAATTGATATAGCTTGCCAGGCAATCGCTGAGCTTTTGGCTTCACATTAGTATTGTGTTTAGTGTGTTGTGCCATTTGGAAATGATAAGACTGAAAGAGCTCCTAAATAGTCAATATCGGAAATTGCCGATTATAATAACAGTTTCTTGCCTATAAACAGTGTTGTTTATGCTTCCCATCAGCAGATGTGTTGTGTATAGAGTTTCCGAAATATTTAACGCAAATACAATATTCAATTTCTATTGTCGAATTTATTAATTTAGGTTTTTGGGACTAACCTCTTTTCGTTTAAAATGTAAAGTGGATATTAGTTTTCATTCGAATGTAGATATCGATCGAAGTGTAGCTATTAGCTGTCTTTTTAAAACGTATTAAATTAAATATGCATGTTAAATATACATAAGTTATTAGTATAGAATATTATCAAAGATGAAACAAAAAAGTAAATTTTTAGATATGTGCTTCTCTTTTCCGCATGAAATATGTGCTTCTTTCCTCAGTAATTTTCTGTTGCGTAAGATAGATTTTATATTTGTAGCGCTCCAAATATGCTTATAAATCATTGAGGTAATTTATGCATGTCACAGCGATAAAGTTATTCAATATTTCATGAAATTCTATTTTGCATTTCACGCACACACTTTTGTTCAAACAAACATACTCTCATTTAAATTGAAAATGGCGCATCGCCATTTGAATTATCCAAGTGTCTCTCGCTCTCGGTCTCATAATTGTAGTTCAGCTACGCGCAATTGTCTTCCTATGTACACACACACACACACACATATATACAATTTGTGTATGTGTTTGTTATGGTATCTATGTATTGCTGTCGGCGACATGCGCACTTCACGCAGCGCTGGCCGCCGACTGAGCGCAGTTAAGCACCATTAAGCAGTCGCTGTTGCCGACGCCATATTGAGCTGTGACACCACCCCACACGGGTCCCCCTGCCCTACCCCTCCCCCTCCACACAACACAACACAACAACAACCCGCGTCGCTGTCGCTGTCGCTGTCACCCAACCAGCGGGCAGCAAAAAGCTTTTTGCAAGCGCAGCAAATCAAAACACATTTCATAGTTAGAAAACAACACCACAACCAAAGCCACAGCAACAACAATGACAACAGCCAAGTGTACATACACACACACACACACACATACACATAGATAAACGCATGCTTACATACATAAAACTAACTGTATGTAAAGCGCTCGGCAGTGTGCTTTTAAGTGTATGTGTGTGTGCGACGGAGTAACAAAGACAAAAGTAGCAAAGCTTTTTTTTTCATTTCATTTTATTTTTTCTGCCTCATCAGCCCCACGATAACAACAAAAACAATGGCAAAACAATAATAACAAAAAGCAAAAAAAAAGCTACACACTGCTGCCCGTTACTCTCTTTTCCCCTCACTGTTTGTTTTTGCTTTTGCTATTTCTATTTCTACTGCTGCTGCTCCGTTATTGTTGTTGCTTTTTGCTACTCTTACATAGTGACGCTTTGGCTCCCCCCGCTCTCTTCACTACATACACAAATCGCCCTCATTTGCCAAGACGCCATTTGTCGAGCATTTGCTGTTGTTGTTGCTGTTGAGGTTGCTCTCTGCCTCGGTCGCTGCCTGAGCCGCTGCCTCTGTCGCTGCCTCTGCCTCAGCCGCTGCCGTTCTGCTCATGTGCGCATGACGAATGACCGCAATTTGCGACAGTTTTTGTTGTATTCTTTTCGTTTTATTCTCTCAGTTGCGTTGCTGCTTTTAACTATTTTTTAGTTTACATATCTTTGACTGATGTTGTTGAGTATTTATTGTCGTTTGTCTGTATCGATGTCTCTGTTACTGTGTATGTGTGTGTTTGTGTGTTTGTGTATTGTCATTATTGGTTGCTTTTAAATGCTGTTTTTATTTTCCATTGAGTTTACTTGGCTATTCTAACGACAACTCTGTGATTGAGTCGCGTACTCACTCTTTGGTTATATTTCCATGAAAATGAAATGAAAATCGATTGTTTGTGCCTCAGTTGTGTTTATGGTATATGGGCAATTGTTTATATATTTTATGCGATTCCAAGTGCTTGACAAAAAAGGCAATATATCGTTTATGACTACGATTTATTATCCCGATCTAACTATAAAGTATTCAATAGCTGAAAGGAAAATTAATTGGTCAATGCGCAGTGATTTCTATCAATTAAAGTATATTACATTAATAAAAACAAAACTATAAAATTTACAATACATAAAGCTTGTAAATTAATAGTTTTTATTTTACAATTCAAGTTGTAAATGTTTCCTTTTTAAATTGTATATTTCATAAATATTTCATGAATTGAAATCTTTTAAAAAAATAAATTAAATTAATGTAATATTTTATATTATTTCTCAGTTTAAAAAGAGTTTTTTTTTTTCTAACCTAAAATCTTGAAGAAAAATATAATTTCATAGTATAAAATAAGTAAATAAAATTAATTTTAAATTTTATAATATATCCAAATTACAACTAAAAAACAAATTATTTTGAAATATTTTACAAATTAATATTAACTATACAATATGAAACTATAAAAATTGTTTATATTTTAATTTAATAGATGGATAATTAGTTAATATTACTCAATAATAATAATAATAATATTGTTCCATTATCATTCCAAGTTTACATAATAAAAAACACCAAAAATATTTCTCGGCTTAATAGCTTCCCAAACATTCATCAATTAAATTCCATTTGCATTTGATTTGCATAAAAATCTTCGCACAGCTATTCCATTCCAGTCGTTGAAGGATATTGAATATCCTTTTCTTTTTTTTTTGACGAAGATAAACAAAACCTTAATTAAACATAATTTTTAGGGCCAAAGAAAGACTTTGGGAAATATTCTCACAATTTCACGCTCAGCAATCATAATGCAAATACACACACTACGCACACTCACGTGTCTCTTGATTTTTTAGGGTGTCCACTGAAGCTATTAAAGGCCGATTTCGATTTCGATTCAGACGACGGGGGTGACAACGGAGACACAGGAAACGTACAGAGTGCAGAGGAAGGGGGTTAAATTGAGGGCATTCTGGAAGCTAGGCATAAAACCAATTTCCGATCAAGCGCATAAGCGAAAGGGCAGCGATTCACTGAGCCCGAACGAAGAGGGGGATAGAGGGAGAGAGATCGAGAAAAGGGGGAGTTGGAATTAGATGCAACACGTTACCAAGTTTGCAGCGCTGATCAATAAAATTTGAAGTGAAAACTGTTGAATAATGCGGCAACAAATGTTTGTGGGGGGAGAGGGGAGGAGAGGGAAGGGATACAGGATTTGCGGGCAATTAATTTGTGTGCACACAAGCAACAGGAAACAACTAAAATACAAAAAAGAGAGATATGTAACCCCATCGAGGCTGTAGAGAGAGAGAGAGGGACAAAGTTCAACGGCCACAATTCAAAGCCAAGTTAACACACAGAGAGCCAAAAACCAGTCAAGTCAGCTACAAAGCAACATAGAGAGCCCAAGCAAGTCATTCATGATCACAGCACAGCATTCTTATTGACAGGGCCTATTAGTGGGTCAATTGCCAGAAAAGATTTCGGTGCTTATTTTTAGGCCAAGTGCGAGCTCTGGCTTCGAGATTGGAGCTTGGAGCTTGGCACCGGCGCTTTGCTCCATCGGCTGGTCACAATACAACACAAAAAAAAAAAAATAAATAAACTTTTCATTTTCATTTTGTTGTCCATTTTATGTTGTTTGATTTGTGGATTTTGTTGCCTTTTTTTTTTTGCATACTCTGGCAATTAGCGTTAATGATCGATCAAATACAGCAAAGCAATACGTCCATGGCAACAACAGCAACACCATAAAAGACGTCATTAATTGGTGATAAAAGTTAAGTAAGCAAATAATAAAATTGAAGTAATTTTAGGCCGACAATTTACGGCACATGTGTGTCAATACTTGACTGCAAATACGGAATCACAGATGTGAGAAGCGTCCTCGTCGCATCATCTGGTCAAGAGCCAGATCTCAAACAGCTCTCGAGATTGTTGTGAATGAATTTCACCTTAGCAAGTGTCTTTTCATATTCACAATTTCTAACTTAAATATGAGAAATTTAAGAATTTTAATTGAATATTGTCTTAATTTAAGGAATTTAAGGAAATAAATTGATCAGTGCTATTTTTAAATTGAGTAAATAAATTAAGAATAACTATTTATAGATCAAACTTATGCATTGAATACTCAAATGGTTTATTCGATCTTCAAAACTAGATTCACTCACTTTTCTTTGTTTCGATCTTCATTCATAATAATGCATAATATCTATCTGAGATATTTCACAACTTGATTTCGACTAAGCAACCTTTAATTAGTTTGCTTTTTTATGAATGAATGAATCGCAAAATAAATTGAATAAAATTGAAATCAAGTTAGAGAAATGACAACATATTTCCGAGTAAACTTAAGTCTGTCTAATTTTTGGTATTAAAACTACTAAAAAATTAAATGTTAAAAGTGAAATGTGGACATAGTTAGAATCTTATCTAAACAAACATAAATACTAGTTTTAATATAGTTAAAAAAGTATATAAACAAAGAAATTAAATAACTAGAAATTCCCTAGTTATAACCACTTTGTAGAACCTTATTTTTATGGGAAAAAATGACGAGGCTAAATAAATATTTTACTAATTTGTAATGTGTTATTAAAAGTTTCAAGCCATGCAGAAAATAATTGTTTAATTTTAGTAAAACTTTCAAGTTTTACTTGAGATAAATATATGTCTTTGGAATCATGTAGAAAACAATTTGATTCATTTCAATTAAGCTGTAGGTTTTTTGTTGTCATATTTAAGACATTACTTAAATTTTTTAAAATGAATAATGAAAGTAAGTACTCATTTAATTTTACAAGGAAATTAACTTAATTATCTTTTTCTAAATATAACTGTTTTCAAAGTGTTAACTAGAAAAAGAGTAACCCGAAATGATGTATTCTTAAATTTGAAAAAAATTATTACGCTCATTTAGAATATTTTTAATGTAAAAGTTTAATTTTTTTGGAAATTAATTTCATTAAAGTATTGCTTATTTTTTGCGATATAATAAACTTAAGATATTTTTTTTACTGTTCATAAAGTTTTAATGTAGATAGCGAAAGCGACCCTTAATTCTAGAATTTAAATTTAGAAGAGTTAAAGAGCTTTTTTAGAATATTTGTAACGTTATTTTTATTTTTATGACAATTAATTTCTTTAAAGTATTCCTTATATATATAATCAACTTAAGTTATATTATATATATTTATAAAATTTATTTGTTCAAAGTCTTAAAGTAAGTAGAATACTTATTCTTAATTTACTTAAATTGTGAAGATTAATAGAGATTTTTTTTAGAATATTTCTAATGTAAATGTTTAATTTGTATGTCATTAATTTCTTTACAACTTTCAGTTAGTACAGAATTAGTTGCACTGTATTTTTAAAGCACACATTTTGGTGATTTCTTGAAAATTAAACGAGTATTTGAAAAAGACTTAAAAAAGAAACTGGAATGAAAGCGAATTGTGCACTAAAATTCAGCTAATTGGTTTGCCATTAGCTTAAATATTTAATTTAAATTTGCAACTTTGGAATTTATGGCTTGCTTATTTATTTATTTAAAACTTTTGAGTGGCTTTTACGACAAGCGACAAAGACAAAGACAAAAACAACGACAACGACGTTTGCGATGGCGATTTCGTTGATGGCCGATGGTGATGATGGCTTTATCAACGGCCCATGATCTAACGCTAAATGTCGGCTGTTTCATGGTTTTTCTCACCTCCCAAAAATAGGAAAAAAAAAAACACTTCAAATGTTGTTACTCGAACTCGTGAGTGAGTGAGTGAGTCAGACAGTCAGTTAATGAGTTAGTGAGTGTGTTATTTACAGCGCCCACGTTTGACATCTTAGCTTTTGGGGTCGCCATAAGCTGGTCAACTATTTGAAGATTTCATGCAGATTTGATTTCATAATCAAATAATTGATCTTAATGCGCCATCAAATGAGATCCCCATAACAACAACAACATATCCAAGAAACCCATTCAAAAAAGCACAGCTGAAATTTCATTTCATTTTATTTGATTTGAGTCGAAACGTGTCTGTCAGCTGCGCCAAGCTTTGTCTGTTGATCCAATCAAACTTGAAACGAATTGCGCTTCAATGCTGAAGCTTAAACAACAACAACAACAACGACAACAAAAAGATAGCGAAAATTGACAATAGTTTCTTTGGGGTTATTATGATTTGTTGTTGCCTAATGTTGCGTTGTTTTAGCACCTCAAAGATACATTCGTTTCTTTCCTTTTTGTTTTTTGGCAAACTAGTTTCCGCAATCATTCTACGAAATGGGGATCGTTGCTGAGACACACGCAATCCATCAAAAATTATGGATCCCCAAAGAAATGTGGATGAGTTAGGCAACGATATAAATAATCACACGTGCCATAAAAAAAGGAAGATTTCATTTTAAAGTATTTGGAATGTGAATTTCGACCCACTGTGCAGAAATGCTGCATTCCCGATTCAATGGCCTGAGAGTGATTGATTTCCGTTGCCAATTTTTCAGCCAACAAACTTGACCTCCAGCCTGTCTAGGCGGCAAATCAATCAAGTCTGATTGAGTCTCTCTTTTTTTCCGTTTTTTTTTGGTGAATGATTTTCTGATTTCACATTTTCAAACTGTGCCGTGTGCCATTTTCGTTTTCGTTTTCATTGGCATGATTAAGCGAAAACAAAGTCGAAAAAAAAAAAACCAAATCAGAAAAATCTGTATTGTAAAAATATTTTGCATAGAATTGAATCGATCTGCGCGCTCTCTGAACTCCAACTGTGCGCTGCGGCGCTTTAATGAGTTTTGATGCCCCTTCTCTCTCTCTTTCCCTATCTTTTCTATGTGCTCTGCTTTAGTTTTTGGCCCACTTTACTTGTTATTTAACATTGGCGCTTTGTAATTGGCATTTATTTGGTAAATTTGACCCAGTCTTGAACTCGTTTCGCAATCAAGCAAAAATTTGAAATGGAAAGTGTGCTTGGCGCATGGCATCCCAATACTTTTTGCAGCCATTGTTGTGTGTAGAGCAGTTAATTATCTTCAATTTTATGGCCCAAAAAATGAAGCTATCAAAGTGCAATTCTTGATAGACTTTTAGCTTTGAAGGCGGCCGCCTTTTGTCTTTTCCCATGTGTGTGTAAATGCAAATATTAAATGCTTTTTATTGATAATTTAGCGAATTTTTATATTTCTGTCTACGGACTAAATGTGGAAGTTGCAAACACACGAAAAATTGACAAATTGCAAAAAGGTTTTGTTGCATTTTATGGTCAATTTGCATAAATCGTCAATCGTTCGACGGCAGCCGTTGACAGCCACGCCCCGGCATTGGGCACAGATTCAGATTATGCTCTGCAGGTCCACATGACGTATGAGTAATCTGATTTTTATCTATATTTAATTATTTGCGCATATGTGATTGAAGCACAATGGCCAGGGCCATTAATCAGTGCACTAGACTCCAGTCCAAGATCGAGACCCCAAGCCAAGTGCCTACGTGGTTGATTAGCTCAATTATTCATGCAGTTTACAGTTAGAGTCATGGTAAGCACCACATATCGAGTCATATCTGTGGTCCGATATGGGACCATTAACTCGCTAATTCCGTGTAAGAGATCATAAACTAATTCGTTCGTTCGTTCGTTCGTTCGCTTTGCCCATAAAATATGAAAGTTTTTCGTCATAATGTGAGTCGTGGGAATTGCCATTGGTAAATCACTGGAAACGGAAGAAGCGACTCCCCCTTTACCACCTTCTCTCCTTCTTTATATACCAAGTCCATTTGCCTGTGCTATCAGTTACGGAGAGAGACGCGTCAACATCGCTTTGTACTTTTGCGACCGCGTGTAAATATTTGACAACACATGCCTAATTAGTGCAGCTATTGATGGTGACAGCGGAACACTTGTTTAGCGGGTGAGAGGAAGGGGGAGAAGGGGGAGAAGAGGAGGTACGGAAACGGCACTGGAATTGGGAATCGAGAATGGGGAGAATGAAGAATGAAGAACGGAACGGAATAACGACGACGACAACGACAACGAGTTCTCTTTTACGATGTCGTTTCCCCAGAATTCTCAGCTCAGTCTCGTCTAGTTGGGTCTCTTATCTTTACTCCAAGTTGGAGGGTCTTGAGAGGGTCTCTTTATGCTATTGAGTAAGGCACTTTTGTTCTACAACGTGTGTAAGACTAGGTGGCTTGTAAGCCAAATCAAAGTGTCAATAGTTGTGATTGACAGGTGAGCAAATAAAAGTGAAGTGGAGAAATAGGAGAAATTATGTAAATTATTCAAAGAGTAGATAAGAGTGAGGGAGTTAGAATAAGATAGATTAGATAAGGGAAGAAGTCTAAGAAGAAAGAGTAGCGACTTCAGTAACAATTGGGGATCTCTATATTTAAGAAGAAAGACCACTTTTATAACCTCAAGCAAATAAATCAAACTAAATCGAAAAATAAATAAAGCGTACTTAAAATCAATGCAGGAATCTAAAAGTATTTATTTAATATTGTTTGTGGCTTAGAATTCAGTTCTAGGGTTCAGATTGCAAAGTGGAAAGCAAGCCTTTAGAATGATCTATTATAAAAGCATTAAGGGATCACTTTGAGTAACAAACAAAATATAATATGACTAATAATGAATGAATGCATATAATAATGCATATAAAAAAAAAACAAAATAAGCTATAATATTACATTTTAAAAAATATTTATGGAAGACTCCTAGATATAATAGAAAAATATAAAATAAGCACTAGATTAGAAAATAAATCACTAGAAAACAAAAATACATTAGTTGCAAATGAATGACTTCAAATAAATTGCATAGCATTTTTAATATTATATTATAAATTGGCAACAAGCATGCAGTAGTTAAAATTAAAAATATAAAATCAAATTAAAAAAATGAAATTTGCTACAATATTGAATATTGCTTTCCATGCATTATTACATTTATATAATAATACAACTTTTTGTATATAGCATTAAAAATTCGAAGAAAATATGTTAGCTTTGAATTGAATTATAATATTAAAACATAGAAACAAAAGTGTTGTACTTCGAAGGTAAATATTCAAAATAAATTATATTCAATTTATAACAAAAATGTACTGGTGGCAAATTTAAAATTCGAAATAAATTGTATACACTTTATAATATTGAACGTCGAAGCCAAAATGCATTAGTTGAAATTAAAAATACGAAATAAATTGCATGCAATTTATAACATTAGAACACTGAATAGAACATTTAAATTGCTATAGATTAGCAACGAAGCAATTGCGGAAACAGAGGAACATGATCTCATGATAGTAGAAATAGATTGAATCGACAATCGATTGCTTAATGCGAGTACTCATTCAGCTATTCATATGCGTTTGAGTGCGTGTTTGCGGAGCGATGAATGTGCGGTTCAAGTCACTTGCTGAGCTACCAACAACAGAGAACAGAAAACAGACAACAGACTTATTAGTAAGCCAATGTTTGATGCCACCCAGCGATGAAACATTTGTAGTTAACTCAACTAGCAGAGGAGATTGAGATAAGAGAGGCGAAGAGGTGCAACCAAGAAGCAAGAACCGCGAGGCAGCAGCAGCCACAAGCGGCAACAACACTTGGCGCATTGGCAAAAGTGTTGTGGACAAATATTGACCCAGAGCTTCGCAAGTAAGCGCGATTCAAACAATGGACAAACAAACCGAGACGATGTCAAAGATACAGACAGAGTTGAGGAAGGCAACAGGAACTGGCAACAAACATTGGGAAAAACATGAGGTAAAGAAAATACGAGTATATAAAAACACGCTACAATTTCCTTTTGGGGTGTGCGTCAAAAGTGCGATCAACGTCGTCGCCTTCGTCTGGCCAAGTTCAAAAGAGTTGACCGACCGAACGAATGTTTAAGAACGGCTTAAAATATGCGCTGCAAGTGATAACAAGATTTACAAATCGATTGCCGACGGCGCTTTGACAAATACTCAAGTGTATTCAAATACGAAATGAGTGCGACTCTCTTCAAGAAGACACCTGGACAACCAAAAAAAATAAAAACATACTCAAACAACTGGACACCTGAACACCTGAGCGACCACAAAAGGTGTTAATCTTGTAGCTTGTATATTGTATCTTGTATCTGTATCTGTATCTGCTGCGTTGGTTGCGTATCCGCTGCTCGATAATCAAGTTAATTTGACTTAATATGATTGCGCCGCGTGCGCATTTTATTTATAGCCCTCAAAGTTGAAAATCCCTCAGTGCAAGTTTGCATTTTGATAAGCGGAAGCATTTTTGAAAAAAAAAAAGAAACACACGCAATTTAATTAGCACATTTGCCATAATTATGGATAGTAATTGCTTAAGTTCGAGGTCTGACTCACAGAGGAAGTGATTGATATTAATTAGCTTATTTATTGTATTTTAATGTATTTTATGCTCTCTCACCTGCATCACCCAGAAATTGTTGTTGGTGGCAAATTGATCACCAATTATAATATCCGTATGCATTTAAGCTGAATTTTTAGCATCAATGCAAACTCACAAAACGAAGAGAGCAAAAATGCTTTTTGCTACAAATTTATTAATTCAATTAAATTTTGTAGTTATATTTAATTTTCTTTTTCCTTTTTGTTGTTGGTTGTAGGTCACACAAGTCAGGGACAAGTTCAAGGCACAAAATGATTTAAAAATTGATTTATTTCAGCATTATTTGCATGGCACTTGTTGCAGCTCATTTAAAAATGATTTTTGATTTAAATTTTTTAATTTTTGCTGATTAATTGAATATGCACTTGATTCATTTCGCAAGGATATGCAAATGATTTATGCACTCAGGCACAGGTACAAAACACACTCGCACTCACACATACACACTGGACTGTAAAGCGACTCGCTTTTGTTTGCACAATTTGTTAACAACAATTACTTTTGTTTCAAAATACTTCTATTTTTTTGCACATCCTTAACGCGACTTTTGCCGGCGGCTTTTCAATCACTTCCGCATTCGCCACGTTTCGCGCAACTGTTGTCAACTAATTCGAATATATTTCTAATATTTATTTGCGAGCCAAGTTTTGTTTTCTTGCTTTCGATGCAAGCGCGCAATGTATTCGAGAATTCAATTCAGAAATATATTGAAAGTAAAATATTTTGGTTGTTTTGAAGTCGAGCTGCCGAGCGCTCTGTCGCTGTGTGTTGTCTCTTCGCTGGCGGGAACCGAGTTCGTACTGATTGGACGAGCGAAGGTTTCGCGCAGACGAACCTCGCCAGTCAGCTAGCGGACACCAGCAACGCACACACACACACACTTGCACACACGTTCACACTTATACCTGGCTAACCAGACACACACGAAAAAAAAAAGTCACTCTCTCGCTCTGCTGCACACCTTTGTCGTCTCACTGAGCGGATCTGCCCTTGCGCTCTCTCTCCCCCCTTCATACACTCTTTCTTAACTTTACGCTTGTGTTGTTTGTTGTTTTTTAACATCCACCAGGTGGCTGCTCTCAGAGCGTAACTTACTAAGCGCTCTCACAGTGTGATCACACTTATACCTAACTCACTCTTATACTCCCGCTCAGCTGATCTTATTGGACTCACCGTAGAAGAGATTCGGCTTTAAGCTGAATTTTCTGCTACAATTCGCCATTTTAGATTGGAACGTCATTGAGACGACGGTTTTCAGTCGGCTGCATATAAAGCGGATCATTTCGTGTCTGAAACATTTATGCGGATTATGCAAAACAGTGAAATACTTGCATATTACTCATAAATATCAATAAACTTTACATATTACAAGACACGTTTCGAACACAAATTGGTTTTTGTTCAATTTAATGGAAAACATGAACTCAACTGTCAACATATCGTTATGCTCATAAATTGTAAGCGGATATTGGAAACTGTGAACAAATAAGGTCAACATATGTAGTGAATATATTTAACATAAAACAAATATGAATTTTGATATGAGTTGAAAATAATATGAAAATATGATTTTGATATATGAATTTGGGAAATAGTAAAAAAGCATAATAAATATACAATTTCGTGTGACATTTTCCTCATTTTGTTGTACGAAAATAAAAAAAGGGATTTCTCACTTTGCTTGCCTTTTTAATTATCCATTTGGTGGGCTGTCGTTTTATGGGCCACCCGCAGATCTGATATGGAACATAATGTAATAAAAATAAAATCATAAATTCACTGCATAATTTCACTTTGCCACACACATCGACATCGCCATCGCCATCGCATGCAAAAGTCGCCTTAGCCGTGTCCGTCCAACAACAAAATCGATAAACTAGCCATTAAACAAGTCCCTCAACCTGCATATAATACTATATATGTATATAGTATATATATAATGCTGTGTACATAAGCAATTCCTTGAATCCGCGGCGTCAGGAGTGAAATTATCGCAACGCACGCCACAAACATAAAAGCCATTTTCATTTTGACCAGAACGGAACCCCAACCCCTTTTTTGACGGGGGGGTTTGGAGGGGGTTGCTTGGTCAGAGGGTTTCCCATTTCAGATGCGGACATGGACACGGACACGGATTCAGAATTTGAGGGGGCGACACGCGACGCGACGCTTGTCTAAACATGGAGACCTCAAAGGCAGACGGAGACCGCAGAAGTCGGCAGTCAATAGAGGTGTGGCCTCAATGGCAGCGGCGCAGTCGCCGGTTGTCGGCCAATCAGCTTGCCGAACGTCACTCTCAGAGAGCGAGAGAGAGAGAGAGAGCGAGCGCGAGAGTGAGAGCGAGCGAGGGAGAGCAAATATTGCGGTTAGTTTTGCGTGTGCAGTGGCAAAGCGAAAGACAACAACAGCAATGAGTACAAACAACAACAACGAAAGAAAACAAAATGAAATTGAAGGCAACTGCAAAGCGAACAGGCGCAGGTGAAGCAGCTCAGATACAAATGTATCTCAACCATTGCTACGTTAGTTACTAGCTACAACTACAACTACAACAACTACAGCTCGCTTGTCTATTGATACTTGACTGCTGTTGTGAGCACTTCACTTCACTTCAAGCTCTCCATCTCTCTCACTCCAAGTAGTGCCTTCTCTTTCTCAACACTGCGCTGTCTGTCCTTCTGTGTGTGCTTATTTCTGTGTATTTACCTCGTGCAAATTTGCCATTAAACCCAGAGCAGACGTTACACACACACACACTCACACACTCCTCTGAGTGATACAAATGTATCTTATGCTTTTGACATTGTCAGTTGCGTGTCTTTACTTTTTGTTGTTCTTCTTGTTGCTGTTGTTGTTGGTGTTTAACCGTCAGTTGCTTTGTTTGCCATCGCATTGCGCTGCCTGTCTTACGCCGTATCTCTCATATACACGTTCTCAGTACTTTGTGTGCCAATCTATCGATCTTTATCTCAACTACATACTTTTTTACGATATTTCTAGTTGCAGTTACTTTGCCTTCGTGCTTGTCAAGCTGCCACAAAAGGTTGCAGTTGGAACTATTCTATTGTTTGTTGTTAAAATAAGCTATAAGCAGTATCTAGATAAATTTAAGCATCGATATAAAAGCGAACAATCAAATTGATTACTGAATAAGAAAATGCAAGTAAACACAGTCAGATTTCGAAAACGAAATTGAAGCTCAAAAATAAGATTCAACAAATCAAGTAAATTTTGTAACTTTATTTTACAAAAGTAAACAATTTGAATTGCATTGAATAATAAATGATACTTTATATATACTAACTTTGTGTAAAAGAATAATAGCAAATGTGTAAAAGAATAATAGTAAATTAAAACATAAATAAAACTAATAATAATAATAATAATCAGGTAAATATTGTATAAATATTTTTAATTTACTTTCTTTGTACATCTAAAATAACTTTTATGTTTAATTGTTAAACCACAGTTAAGGTAAACGTGTTGTAATATAAAGGAAGATATATAAATGTTGTAGATTTCTTTTACTAAAGTTTGCATTTTACCTCATTTTATTACAGTGCATATTAGTGCATATTCAGCAGCCAAAGTAACTTTGCAATTCAATTATTAAGCTGCATAAGAGTATAAAATAAAATAAATAAAAATACATTTGCAAAATCAATTTCCATTGATAAATATGACATTTAAATGTTATAGATTTAATTTACTAAAGACAAAGTTGTTTTATACTATATTCTAAAACATTATCCACGTAAAGTCCTTAATACATATATGTATATAAAAGTAATAAAATAGGAATTTAAAATTTAAGAGAATACATAAATAGCTAACAAAGATATGAAGCAATTGCTGAAGATTTTTATTTAACAACTTTTCGAAAATAGAATGAAATGAAAATTATAAAAAGTGAACTTAAAGTTGTAGATTTATTTAACTATAGTAGAGTATATTTCTTTAAATTGTATAAATATTCATGTCACACAAAGAAACTTATTAAGTAATATTAAATTTATTAAATTAAATATTATTAAATATAAAAAAGAAGATAGCAAAAATATAATGAAGGTAAAGTTAATTTTATACATTTACTTATATAAAAAGTGGAGTTTATTTATTTAAATTATACGAAAATATTCTTATTGCATTCACAAAGTAAAACTAATGAAGAAGTTAAGTTAATTTTGTAGATATACATTATTTTAAAGTATATTAGAATACATTCTTACTTCACAAAGTAACTCTCCCGGCTTAAATCTGCAGCTTCATTATTCATTTTGATTTAATCTGTTGCACTCTTCCTGCTCCCCCGGCGATCTGTAATGTATCAATATTGGCGCTTTTATGTCAAATTGATACAAACTCACAATAAATATTTAAATTCCATGTAATCCACACCCGCAAGCATCTGTTTCGACTGTCCGTCCAGTGATTTTCTCATTACGATATCAGTGTTGGATTTATGGATGCTACCCTTTTGGTCCCTGTTGATCCCCCCCACACACACACACACATATGTGTGTATACTCTGTGTGTTTCTCACCCCCTTAGGGGACAAAGTACCTGTTGTCTTTTATAAGAATGGATTGAATGTATTGCAACTGAGCTGCGTTGCAGTTGCGACCTTATCGTTCAACTCGCATGATTAATTACCTCGCATCAGTTGAGACTGTCCCGAGACTCCTGTTCCCTGTCCCCCCTTCCCCTTCCTTTCCCCGTTCCCTTCTCTGCTCTTCCCTAAACCAATTTCGGTTGAAACTGTGGCCAAAATATTGTCACGCTTCGAGAGTGGGCAACAAACGCTGCCGAAAATTCTCCGATTCTCTGAGGAATACTCAAAAATCTCTTTCTCTCTCTCTGTTTGGGTCCACTTGATTGATTCCACTTGGCGGCACACTTGTTGATAAAGCGAAAGGACAACGACAAGATTTTCGTATTCAAAAATTGTTTCTCTTTTTGATTTTGAATGTCGCTTTATTGTCGCCCTCGCACTTGAAGATTACGCGGCAATTTGTATTGTCTGCTCTCTATCTTTCTCTCTGATTTTACTTAGAATCGTTTGTTTATCTTCTAGGGAATAAATCGAAATCGAAACAGAAACAGAAACGAATCGATTCATTTGTTTGCATAACGCTTTTTAATTGAATTCTCTGTGGATTTAGTTGAGTTGAGGCCACACCGAAGAGAATCTTTTTTTAACTTTAGCTAGATCTTTAGATAAATTGTAGCTCCATTGAATATTAACCCAAATTGCTGTCAAATGTGCATTCTATGCAAATGCCAAAGATGCAACTCGGCGCAAAGTCAACAATCAACAATCGAAATTTATGCGAATGCTAATCAAGTTAACACTAAAAAACTGCGATGTCTCAGTCTCGACATCGTCTGACAATTTTTAAGTGCGTATCTGTGTCGCAGCCTCAACAACAACAACAACAGCAACAACAACAACAACAATTATTAATGATTTTGCTAAATGTTACAGAAAATAATGACAGCGACAGAGCAACAAGCAACGAGCAGCGAGCAACGGGCAGAGCCTTTTAACAATTACAAATGCACACAAAACGCTCAAAAAGTCTCGGCTGCTATTTTCAACACCTCGAAGGCCCAGCTTACGACTTACGACTTACGGGCTTTTGGGCTAAGAGAGAGAGAGAGAGAGAGACAGCCCACATTCTATGCGCAATGCAATGAATGATTCGACATGTTGCAGTGGGCGGCATGCCGCTGAGGGCGTGCCCATGCCCCAGTCTCAATCGCTGTCGCAGTCGAAGTTGAAGTCACAGCGAGAGCAGCAGCAAACCAAAACATATCAAACACCAAAACACCAAGCATCAACAGCCAAAACAACAGGCGGCCTTAGTATCTCAAATACTCTATAAATCATAGTAAATATTCGCTTGCGAATCAAAGAAAATAATTGCATGATAAGATAACAAAGAGATATTCGCATCGATGCGGTTAGATACTCCAATAAAACTAGTTTAATAAATAAATGAATTTATGGATATCGCGTGAAATCACAACAGCATTGTTAAGGATTGCAGATAAGAAAGTTAAAAACTGCAATAAAGGCTAAGAAAAGAAAGTAAACTATTTACTGTAGACTATAGATAATTAGAGAACGTGAAAATAAAGTTTTATCAATTTTTGTTAAGCACTTTTATAGGCAATCTATGTGACAAATCAAATATGATGACATTAAGAATAGTGCAATTATTTGTCATATCAAAATAAATTCAATTATTCGAGTGTGAAAATAAAGTTTTATTAATTTTTGTTGAAGCACTTTTGTAGACAATTTAAGTGACACACAAAATAATTATGATGACATTAAAAATAGTGCAATTATTTTTTATATGAAAACAAATTCAATTGTCAAATATCGTACTTTTCAAAATGAATTTAATAATCTACAAACAAAAGATAAATATGCAATCCATAAGGAATAAAAGTCCAAAGCACTTAAAGCGACGAGCACAATGTTTATAACTTGTAAATTTTGCCTGGTATATTTTTCACTCTATGGTATATTTTTAATGTAGTTCTTTATCAATATACCTAAAATATACTATATAATAGTTATTCATTTGTCATATTTTATATTGACAAATTGTCTAAGCAACGCATATTTATTATTGTTAATAAGTTTGAAAATTAGAAAATCAACAGATGAATTCTATTTTACAAGTCAGAATTTCCTAAAAGAATGCATATTTATTTTAAAACTAAAGCATTGAAGAACACTAAACAAATTACATTTTCAAAAAGAAACTAGACTAAGCAAAAAGAATTTATTTGTAGAATCTTACAAAAGAATATTGCAAATCATTGAATAATTTATACTTTGCAAATAAAAAAAAAAGAAATAAATCAAACGCATTATTAAAATATATATTTATTTTTTAATTTTAATATTGTGATTACTCGATAAAGAGTATTTATTTAATTTATATATAATTCGTTTTATAATACAATATTACAGATCAATTGATAAATTTTATTATCCAAAACTTCAATTAGACCAATTAAAGAGTATTTCCATTGCGGTGTCTCATAATAGTCTAGTTTTGACATTTAGCGCGTGCGCAATTGGAGAAAGAAAGAGTCATGATCATAGACATAGGCGATCACAGTTTTTGGTAGATCATCATCATCGGGGCGATCGCGTTTGCGATCGTTTGTAGGGGCCACTTCAGGTGTTGTTAGCATCGTGAACCGCAGGCGAAGACGAAGAATATCCGACACACTTACGCGCTTTTTGTTGTTGTTGGTTGTTGGTTGTTGGCCATACACATAGACACACACACTGTTATACTCTCATCTCATTGGATCGCGCATCTTTAATATACATTTTGAAAACATCATTTCTATGATCGCGTTAATCACCTTCGAGCCCACTCGAATATGACACTTGAGTGGACGTGGCGGCTGGAGCTCGCAGCTCGCAGCTCGAAGCTCGAGGATGCGGGGCAAAAAAAAAACGATCAAGCAATCATTGCTTACTCAGCGGGTTTTTTTTTCTGTCTCAGTTTTTTTGGGTCTCTTCGCAGAGCAGCTGCTAATGATGTTGAGATAGATGCGCATTGCGCCTGCGAGACGCACAATTGAAATGAAATTAATTTTTTGTTGCTACATAATTAATTAATGCCAACTGTGTGGGCAGCCGCATAGAGAAAGCCAATGCCACCTACACCCCATAATCATCATCATCATCATCACTATTTCCATCTACATCTACCTACAACTTAAAGCAAGAGCAACACCCATCGAATGTGTGTGTTATTAATTAGATTAACAACCCCCCCATAAGGCTTTAACACGCTTGTGAAATCTCCTTGACGCGATTCCAGCCATAAAAGCAAGACACATTATAAAGACTCTGACGACGATAATTGCACTAAACAATACATTTGTATCATATAATAATAATATGATTTTTCATGTAATTAAATCATAAAACGGCTGAAACAAAAAATAATAACGAAATCGCTTTGCCAAACCCACAAAATCAAACAACAGTTGACACTGACACCAAAAAACCAAAAAAAAATTCGAAAAAAAACCGAAAGAAAAAAATTATTAATTCGAGAAGAACAACAATTTATGCGTTGCTCAGTTAACTAGAAATGCGAATGGGACAAAAAAATTTCCATTCCATTGTCTATCGATTTTATGGCAGGTTGGAAAACTTTATTCGTAATAAACGTGACGCGTTTCAACTCGACGCCAAACTCGTGCGAAATCAACTTCAAATTCGATTGAATTCTGAATTTAGATTAGATTCCCACGTTGATATGATAAGCTTACTAGCATTTCCTTATAAGGTGACAAAAGCATTTCATCACTCTCCTTATCACGACTGCAGTTCCGCTCTCACTCAACTCACTAAAGGGGTATCCTCAACAGTGATACCATAAAAAAGACGACGATTCATACGAAATACGACATTTTGGGTGAGCTTCTTTTATGACTGCAAATATGGGAAATTATTTCGTTTTCTTTTGTAACAATTTTCTAACGAATTACGTTAGAAATTCTAGAATATTTCATAATATTTGTATCATTTACGTACTATACTCGTATAAATATGAAAATGATATACACAATATATACATTTTATAGTATTTTATTAAAGTAAAATAATGAATTTTATAATATATTTATATACATTATATTTGGTAACTGATTCCTTTTATTCTTCTGATTCTTTTCTTTTCATGAAATTCAATTTTGCTAAAAGTTTGGCTGAATAAACGTTAACTTAAAAAATTAAAAAGTTTAAAGTTATGATATGAACATTCATTTATTTTTTATCGCAACTTAAATTAAAACATTTTCGGTATTAAAAATAACAGAAATAAGAATCAATAGAGAATTGAACTTTTAGCGTAAAAAGGTTTTCAAAAGGTTTTTTATAAATTTTGTAATCTGCAAAAGGAAATTTACGCACAATTATGAAGTGATTGAACTTATTGCAAAGGTTTGCTTATCTATGGAGGTCGAACTTAATTGCCAATAACAATTATTCCCTTGATATAAAATTACATTTGCCTATCTACAGAAAACACATAAAATTAATATTGGTAATATAAAAAATAGGAAAGTCGAGTGTGATCGACTGCGAGATACCCGCTACCGATTTTTAATAAAAGCAAAACTGTGCGATATTAGTTTTAAAATATGCCGCCTTAATATACCGCAAAAATACTGAATTTATACCAAGCGCTAAGTTTGGTATATTCAAAAGCATTCAAAATATACCATACAGTGCAAAATACACCAGATTGTCAGCCAAAGAAAATAAGTAGGCGAATTTTTCCATACAAATTTATTTCTTGAATACCATACCATACAATTTTTCTCTGTTCGAAACCAAAATTTTAATCTTTTGTATGTACAAACATTATAGCTCTATCTCTTACAGTCTCATAGTCTTATAGTCTAGGTGTTCATACGGATAGATAGACATGGCTAGATCGTATCGACTTTTGTCGCTGATCAAGAATATATATACTTCATATGGTCGAGGATACCCAATTCTTTTTGTTTATTTATTAAAAAAGTTTGTTTATCTGAAATCGAATTCAATTATTATCGATAATTATTGAATTTATTTAATGGAAATTTACATAATAATGAAAGTGTTAAAAAGGTTTGTTTATCTAAATAAATCGAATAATTTTTCCATTATTTTTGATGTTCTTGAATTTTCTATATTTTGCTTGCCAAAAATGAATTTAGCTAAACACCAATAAGTTTTTGACTCGTTCAACATAAGTATTTCTCTATTGACGAAATTGCCGAATGATCTCAGTTGAAAACGAAGCTTCTATGATTGATGAAATACTATTAGGATGATCCGTCAGATTATGCTCAATTAACTTGAGTCAGATGTTAAAGCTCTGAGCTCTGAGATATGTGAAGAATCAGTGCTTGACTAAACAAATGGAATTCAAAGACATTTGAAAGCAACAAATGAGCATTAAGGGTGCCTCCTCCAAAAGATAAGGATACCAGTTGCGGTAATTGGCTGCGCGGCTGCTCGAAATAGTTGAAAATATTTTATTAACGATAAGCAGCAGCCCAAGCAGCCCAAAATGTCAGCAGAGCGAAACGGGCCACCAACAAGCTTCAATTAAATGCCAGGCCAGGGGTCAGCAAAGATATGTGAGGTGGGGAGAATTGTCATAGATGGTGCCGCTTGGTGCCGTAGGCGACCTCGTCAACTTCATCGGGGGCAGCTACTGTACAGCTTCCCTCCGAGCGTATCCAAAGGCGAGTGCCGCGCAATCTTGTCGCCTTCGTCTGGAGCTCAACTTAATGAGCTTATCCATCATCGGATCCAAGTCAAGCTGCGGCTGAGATTCAAACTGAGACAGCGACTGAGACGGAGACGGAGACAGAGAGACTCTCATCTGTCACAGGGCTAATAGGTTTCATTAGTCATCGCAATCGGTTGGTCAAGTCAGTCTCCGCTCTCGATGTCTCTCTGCTCTTTATCAGCTGCTTCTGTTGCTCTTTTCTTTCTGGTCATTTCTCATAAAGAATTCCAAGTTCCGAGCTCTGTTTTTTTTGGCTTTACAGTTTGCGTGTCGACAGCAATTTTCACCTTAATTATTTTTGGGGTTTCTCGCCAGCCAGCCAGCCAAAGTTATTGTTGTGTCCAGCACGCGCTAATGTTTAATATCCGCCGCCATGGCGGACACGCTGTCAGACAGTTATGCAAATTTCCAGCATTACTTGTGTATTCAGGGAAGACCGCAGCGTGTCCTCGTAAATTATTAAAGCCACACACATACTCTGTGTATGTGTTCTGTGTGTGTGTGTGTGTGTGTTTATTCATTTGGGCCAACGTCCTTTCATGTCCTGACTTTGTGTTTTTTTGTTGCCTGCCGCAGATTAGGCACAACTGTCGAGGGTTGAGGGAGTTGGAGGAGTGAGAGCTCTTCGCGGTCTATGTTTGTCATCAATATTGGCGCCATTGTTGGTGTGTTGTTCTTGTTGTCTTGTTGGCTTTGGTGCCAACTAGCAACTCGTCCAGAAGTCAGACTCGAGTCGAGTCCGAGTCGAGTCCATGGCTGAATTACTGTGCGACCTGCGCTGCCATAAAATGTTCAATTAGTTAATGAAAAATTTTCCAATTGGATAGCAACATTGACTTCAACTAACGACCAACCAACGTTGGGGGAGTTCAAAGCGAGTGAGTGCAATAAAGGGTGGGGTGGGGAGAAGAGAGGGGCAGAGGAAGGGAGAAGGCAACGCGTTGGTGTCGCTTCAAAATGTCCGTAGGTTGAATTTATGCATGTGATTTATGCTCGACAGCGATTGCCAATTACAATATCATTTCTCTTCTCTCGCCTGTCGTTTGTGTGTCTCCTTCCTTGGCTTTTTGCTTCACCGTTTATTCATTCCATTTCGTATGCTTCGCTTCACTCCACACACACACACACACACACACACACACATGAATGTGCGTGTGTGAAGTGCCATTAAGAAATGTGTCAAAACAGTTGAAGAATTATATAATTTTGTACAAGGCACGAGTGTGGAGGCCACAAGGATACGGCAGGTAGAAACGAACTTCATTCATTTATTTACCACATCAACATCAACGTGCAAAGGAGAAAGAATTTCGAGTTACATTTCGCAGAAGAATTTGAATATTCTTCAGAGTTTGAGGTATGTTGGAATGCAGTCAAGTAGCTGGAGGAATCACTCCACTAATGAAATGCTTTCTGATTCTCCTAACATAAAATATATGTTATTTAAATTCATTTTAATTTTTATATATTTTATTTATTTATTTATATAATATATATATATATTTAATTTACAGAAATTTAGTTGCAATATTTGTTAGTCTAGCTCTATTATTTTGATATTTTTGAATGAAAAGAAATTTCGAGATATATGTTACGGTCCAGATAGTGGTCATAACTTAGCTAACGAAATTCTAAATAATTCATTGAAAACAGGCTTAACTATGTAACTTAAAAATAAAAGTAGTTTTGAATGATGTTGTCCTTTAGGTCTTCCAATGAAAATCGTCGTATAATTTTTTCCTCAAATGCATATGGTGTATTTCTGCTCAATTTTCATCCTATTTTTTTGACCAACATATCATTTCGTTAGCATAAATCTAGTTCAATAACTATAAAAGGACATGCAAGAAAGAGTTAGTCGAGTGTGCTCGACTGTGAGATACCCGCTACCCATTGTGAATAAAAGCAAAATAGTGCGGTATTCATTTTAAAATAAATCAAATCAATATACTATAAAAATACTTAAAATATACCAAATTTTATATTTGATATATTAATATACTACATGCACACACAAAATAAACCATAGCGGGTATAAAAGGAAATTTTGTTTTTGGAATATTTTTAATTTAGTTAATATATAATATTATCTCAATATATTTAATATATGTACTTTATTATATTCCAACTTTTGTTTATTAATTAATTATTGTTTGACTCCTTATCTGCAATTTAATTAATATATGTATTTATACCATTCTAATTTTTGTTTATTCCAACTGAAGTTTTCTTCTTGGCTCTGATGATTTGTGTACTCGAATTCTATCATGTTTATCTCTCAAAACAGAGACAATTACATATTTATTTGATATCTCCAAAATTATCAGCATGTATTAACTTTTCTGCAAACAACAGTAATCTGAGCTTATATCCATATACAGATATTCATAAGAATTTGCAGACTTCTTCGCTCGTTCTATTATCAAAGCAATTGCTTTGCATTCTTTGGCCAAATCACGCGAATTGGAGCGGAACACTTTGAAGGTAGGCAGCTAACTTCTCCGTCAGCTCCAATGATGCTAGAAAGTCAACAGCATTTTTTGTATTTTTTTTTTGTGTGTGTGTTTTCCTTTCTCAGTCAACAGAAATTAAAGCCAAGTTACAAAAACAACAGAAATACAACACAGAAAGCGAGCCAACGATGAGGAAAAACCGACGCATGACACAAATTCACAAAAGGTGGAAAAACAAAAACGCAAAGCGACAAAATTTGAACATGGAAATGAAATCAAATGAAGGGAAATGAGGGAAAATGAGAACGTACGCGTATGGGAGCAAAAACAACAACAACAACAACTCAGTGGCTGCTTGGTCGAGCATGGCGCATCAATAGGAGAGGAGAAAGGGAATTGTTAGGGTCAGCAGAGGACAGCGGGCGATAGTTTTACGCATTTCTGTTTACCAAGTAAGCCATGCGCCAAAGAATGAATTGGAGAATGGAGAAGGGAGAAGAGAGAAGGGAGAAGAATGGAAAAGCAAAGCAGAGTGCAAAGTGCGGGAGTTTCCTGTGCGCTATGTGGAGCTAATGAAGCCTGAAATCGATTTGTGGAACGAGTTAGCTTTGTATTTTTGCTACACTCGCTCATACAATGCTGGCTGGCAGTCAAGTGAGGCAATGAATTAGAACGCAACGAGTGAGCCGACTCAGCGAGTGCAGCCATGAATGTTATCTATCTGCCACAACAACAACAACAACAACAACACTCTGCCACCCACACAACATGCAACAGGCATCGCAGGAATGCTGCAGCTTCAACTCTGTCTTCAACTCCAACTCCGAGTCGAACTTCAGCAGCTGTTGCCATCTGGAAATCCTAAAATTTACTGCATGTTGCCCTCCTTTTAGTGCTTCCCCTTTCCTCTCGCCACGCTTTGAATCTTTTTATTGTAAATTTACGATCGCTGCGTTTATTTGTTTCTCTCTCTTTCTGCTGCTGCCTTTTATTTGTGCTCAGGTGCCTCAGGTGTCGTCGTCGTCGTCTTGCTCTCCTCACCTCTACTCCATATGAGGCCGGACTCTGCCTGGAGGCTCAGCAAGGTGTCAAGTGTTTTGTGTTATCTTCTGCGGTTAGCTTCTTGCTTTCTTTTTAGACCAAGGAGAAGACAACGGAGACAAGTATCGTCGATGAGACCGCCGCTGTGTCTGTTTCTCAAATTGCGTCAAAAATTATCGCCATTAAATGTAGATGAGCGTTTTGTTGTTAAGTTATTGGCTCATAAATAACCTTAGGCTCTGCTCTGCTCTGCACCTCTTTTCCTCTTTTCTACTCTATTTGCATTTCCCTCTTCAGATTCAGAGTCAGAGTCAGCGTCGAAGTCAGAGAGTCTGTGGCTTCGACTGCAGCTGAACTTCATTCATAAAATTCCTGTGATTTACGACTGAAATGCCGATGCCAAATTAAATCTACGAAGAAATTGAGCTTGCGGTCAACACAACACAGCCATTGCCATGTAAACTGTAAATTTATTTGCTTGGCTAAAAGATTGTGTCACACCGCACCAAGGGCAACGAATAATGTAAGAGGAATAAGAGTTTTATTTTAGTATTTGACTGACTACCATTATAATATATTATAATACAATTATTTATCCACATGATTACATTAAATTGTACAATAATGTTATTTATTACTAATTTGTAATAATAAGTATTCATCCGCCTTAAAAATTACTTATTTCAAATAGCCCGCTATCACATAGCAATCAGCTTTTAATCGCTAGCACACGCGCCGCTGTCAAGTCAAAGCTGCTTGCCATGACAGCGCCATCTATAGTACAGCAGCTGTCATATGCACGCCAAGTTTCATTTTAAGCAAACTTGGCACGCACACCTTGACCAAAAGGTGGCGCTGCATTGGTTTCCAAATAATAATAGGAGGTGGCGCTAGTAAACGAAAAGTTTAAATCGCAAGACGTTCACTTCAGTTGAATATTTAAATTACCTGCGTGCCACCTGCTCGCCCATGTACACCACTTGCGTGTCGTCCATGCTGCCAATGGCAGCCTCCAGCTCCGTACTGTTTAAATTAAACTCCGACAACTTTTCGGCACAGCTTCTGCTGCCTCTGATTGACTTCCAGCTGCAGGGAATGCTGGGAAAACTCTTCGGCAGCCCAATGGACTCGGCGTAAAGCAGAACGGCACGATTGTGACTGCAGCTGTCTGCAAAAAGAAGTGCCTAAAGCATAAGTAATACAAACGAAGCAGCACTTACAAGCCTCCAGCAACAGTTTGCTGGCCGTCAACAGATCGACTTCCTCGCAACCCGGTTGCGGAGTATGCCCAAAGTTGGGATAAAAGTCAACGTGGCCACGTGGCGTCAGATCCCCAAAGATCGGATAATCGGTGTGTAAGACATCCACAAAGCGAGCTGCACTCGACTGCAGACTGTCATCCGAATGCGAAGTGAACAAAGGCAACGCCGGATCCAAGCCCGTGATGCGTCCCAGCGAGCCATTAAAGTGCTGTCCAATGCAGCCGGCAATGTGTGCGCCCAAACTGTGGCCGAGAATGTGTACTTGATCCAATGGTATGCTGTGCTTGGCCAAAAACTGTTGAAGCTGCTTGGCCAACACCGAGGCAACCTTCGAAACAGCTCGCCTTGAGCTGGGATAATCCAAGTTGGCAGCTGGCGACCAGTCGGCAACCAAAACATGCGCATATCCTTGAGCTGTGTAGGCTAAGAAATTGATAAGGAAGATTCCCACTTGCTGCTCTTTGCTTTCCACTCTTTCACTCACCATTTCTTAGCGGCATAATCGAACTGTGACTACGCGAGGCGAGAAATCCATGCACAATCAGCTGCAGCGATTCGACGCTTTTTAGCTGATCCACTTGCTGCAACAGCTGCTCCGATGCATCCTGCTGATAATAGATGGTGCTTTGACCCACTAAGGAGTCTAGGCTCAAAGCTTGTAGAGTCCAGAGTTGGCACAGAAAAGGCAGCCAGCAGTAAAACATTTTAGCCATGTTTGTCAGAGTCGAATAAACTGAGCTGCACTTGAGTTAAGCAGTTTAAATAGTTGAGGTTCGAGCTGGAAAATTGCATGATGTTCTATGAATCGTTACCTTAATGGCAACCATTAGAAGACTGACGCATTTGTACAACGATACACGACATGCAGCGCCACTTTATTAACTAGAAGAGTATTAGGTAATTTTCCATAAATATTACAGTGCTGGGGGAAAAGTAGTAGAAAAGTTGCTTAACGCTACAGTTTTTCTCTCAAAAAATGCAAAGCTCACGCTTTTTTTGGGGTTAGCAAATTTCTGTTTTTGAGGTTTACACGATACAAGTACACATATGTTATTCCCTGACTGATGGCAGTTGGCAGCCGACGTCGACGTCGACGCCGACGCAGGCAGCTCTAACGTCTGGCCTCGTCTTGGCCCACGGGGCGTATGAGCAATTTCACACGACGCAGCGACGTCTCTTTGCCCTGGAACGTGTCCCAAAAGATGCCCGTTTCGCCGGCTTCATTGGGATTCTGTTGGTGATAGATGCCAAAGAGATTGCTGGTGGCACAGGAGTTGAACCAACCTGCGGCCTTGTGACGCTGAGCACAACTGCATTCGAGGCAATTATCGTTGTCGCTGTCGAAGGTGCTAAACTTCGCACCCGCCTGATAGGAGAGTGAATCGCCAGCCGAAGGTTGCAGCTCTGTTTCGAACTGACCCAGCAACTGCAGCGAGTACAATTCACGCTCGCCGCTGATGGCGAATGCATCGTAGCCAGCGTGGGCAACATTGCCATCGAAATCCTCCAGCTCAATGCGCAGTTCGTGCAACACCGAAGAAGTCAACGCATGCAGCTTATCCAGACCAATGAAGAAGTCGCCAGCCAGATTGCCAAAGCCTTCTTTGTAATCCAACCAACCGCGTTGGAAACTCACATCATCCGAGGAGCGATTTAGGATCACAGTCCAGCCATCGTCCTCGCAGGGCACGTAGAAGGGTTCGCTCTCGGGCGTCAGCTGCAGCTTGATGATGCCCTTGACTGCCAGATAAGATTGCAGACAGCTCGTTGCAGTCTCATCGGGTGAAGGCAACACAGCTGATGTCTGTGGCAAGCGCGCGTTTTGCCCCTTGCCACGATGTATCAAGCGACGCTTGATGTTGCTGAAAAGAAAAATTATATTTGTTTAACGTGTTTAATAATTTAGTTTTGTGGTATTTAAGTTTCTTATTTTATACTACAATTCAGTTATTTATTTTGCAAGTTATTGTATTAATTATTATTAAAAATATCAACTTGGCACAAAAACAAGTTTATATTTATGAATGCTGATAGTAAATGATTCAGTCAGTTAAAGAGCAAAGAGTTTATTTATATTGTATTCATTAACTATTAACCTAACTCATATTCTAAATGCTATAAATGTAATGTACATGTAAGTTGTATACAACTTAGTTAAGTTTATTTTATTAGGCTATAAGGCAAGGTTTTTTAAATTCGCCTCTCTAACTACTTATATGAAATCACTCTTTAAAATTTCAATGACAAGCCTTTACTACTTTACTAAAACCCTTGTTGATTTGAGCTTATGTTCGCATTCTCCTTCACATGAATTGATCATCAAAACTCTGATTCTTAATGGGGCACGACTTATCGAAAATTTTAAGGTGCTCTGTAGTAAAATTTTGAGATTCTTACACAACAAAAAGGGTTTATCGTAAATTAACAATAAACTGGCATATTGATTTAGACATTTAATAAACTAAAATTAAAGAAACGGTCAAAGTGATCAACCACAAAACAATAAATAGTAAAACTTTTTCTAGTGACCAACTTTATTGGATATAAAGAAATTCCTCTTTTTCTATGACAATCGTTCTTTAAAAGTCTTTTGCGGTAAATTCTAATTCAATTGTAATTAAAAGTAAATAATCAAATGAATTTCTTATATTAACAAATTGATCTGCAATAAGTTAAAATTGATAGTTGTTCTATCTCATATTTCCATCTTATAAGACTATTTCTATATAGTTGCATTTCGAAAAAGGTATGGTTAATGATAGTATTATAATAAGACGGACAAAAAATGACTCAACTAAAAGGGTTTTCACTCTATAGGAAATTACTTTAAGCCAAATCACTGCGTTCTCAACTCGTCGTAGTATCGTTTAGTAGTGTTATGTTTTTATGTCATTATTCATATTTGCTAAAATAAGGAGTTACCCAAAATTAAAAAATTATTGAATTACCTAAAAATAAATACATTAATCTGTTAAAACTAACTTTTGTCTCGAAGTTGCGTTTCTAATAGTAATTTTTCAATTTAAATGCGTAAGTTGTGAGCACTGCTATTTCAAAGTTAACATCTTATTACGTTATAGAGATTTATCTTACAAAGATTAAGTTAATTGAAGTGAATTTTCATGAAGTCAATTGTAACTTAGACTCACTTGGTATCCTTGATCAATCGGTTGACTCCCATACGCGTGTCCTGCACATTGTAAGCTAAGGAAACCAAGAATGTGGCCAAGGCATCAAGGCGACTATTTACATCGAGATCAGTGAGGTTGAATTTCATGGCAGGTCCCACAGACTGATTGCTGAAAATGTCGGCCACATTTTGTTGAACCGCGCGCGCTGTTCCCAGTGGCAATTGTTGTTGCTGTTGCTGTTGCTGTTGATATTGCTGTGGCGTTTCTCGCGGGTGACGAGACAAATCTGTGCATAGAAGAAATTGCTGCATTTAGTGTTGAATTCTTTTGAAGTGCTATTTTGATTGCAAAAAAGGCAGCGAGTTAAAGCAAACAACATCAATTACATCATGCGAATAAATATGCGAGACAACAACATCGAGTACTTAATTCTGTCTTCGCTTTTTTACCCGTCAACTTTGCACGATTCTTTTGCTTTTGCCTCAACTGTCTTGCCACACGTGATCCCAAGTACGAATCCGTTTCACCTTTCAGCTCATCGAGTGTGTGGCGCGTCAATCGTTGGATGTGTTCGAAGCTGTCCAATCGCTGCTGGAAGTTCAGCTGCTGCACCTTCAATGATTCCATACGTCCCGTGTTCGCCTCCACCATCTGATCGAGTCTATAAAAAGTAAACACAAAAAATTGTATAAACACAATGGACATCTTTCGGGTAATTACTAATGTTTTTTTGTCAAACGTTTTGTCAATTGTTATTTGAGGAATTAAAGTGGAATCTCAGCTTGAAAATGTCATGGCTAAAATAAACTTTGAAGAGTGTCGCAAGCTGCAGGTGTTTGAAAAGTGATTTAGACTCTAGGGAAATTATTGACGAAGTATTGATTAAGATAAGTTTGATATATCATAAATGAATAGTTTGTAGTTCATAAAATTTGATAGAATATTAGTTGGCTTAGTTTGAGGAACTCAGCTGTTCTTTATGCTCTATACTTTGTTGACTAATCAATTTAATTCTAACTTTCAAACAAATAAATATACAATATAAAATATTATTCCTAAAATAATTTCCTTGAATAACTATAATGGATACATAATTTAAATTAAATTAAATATTTCTATAAAACTCTTTTGCAGCAAATTCAAATTAAATTTTTAATTATATCGATAGGGGAATGATTATCTTAAATATGTTATTTACCATTTGCTAGTCACTCAAATTCAGTGCAACAATTTAAGTACATTCTTTAGTTTAATTTTGGATGATATAATATAAGAATATTATTTGATTCCTTGCTTTAAAAAGAATATTCGGTAATAAAGTTTAAAGTAAATTAAGTTTTTAAATTGAAAATCTAAAGGATGGAAGTATAAATTAAATTGAGCATTTTAATTGAAATTTTAAAGAATCATTATTTAAACTAATTGAAATTTCAAATTCAAATATTAAGCTTTAAACTTATTATTGAATTTCTTATCAATCTATCTTTAATTTTCATCAAAAATAAGTAAACAAATGTCTCGCTTATGCTTAGAAATTCTTCTTAAACATATCAAAATTAAAAGCAGTTAGATCTCATTAAATATTTCACATCTGCTTTAACTTTTTGTACATATGTTAATTGACAAGTGAACAGGGTTAATGCCAGCAGTTTTCTATTTCAAATTTCAAACCCATATGAGACACTCGTTATTAATTAAGGCAATAATGTTAACATATTCAAGATCAATTTAAGAATCGTTTCAGCTGCAACCACTTTAAGGTCGTGAAATGCGAAGGCTGGAAAATATCTGCAGCCCCAAAAGAGAAGAATGAGATTCGCGTAAAATGAAGTGATATCATCGCATTAACTTAGGAAGATGTTGACCTCTTTGAATATACCACAAAAAATGACTCAATGTATGCATATAAAATTATGACATTTTATAATAAAAAAAGATTTTCTGCGTCAATTGGCATATCATTGAATACCCATTAAAATCGCCAGTCGTAAATGTGCGAAGAGTATTTCAGCTACCAAACAGTGTTTATTTCACAATCATTATGCGAATCATTAATTATACTTGTATTCTATACTCTATGTATATATGCTCTCAACCTGTTTGAAGATTGTTTAAACTTTGCCTAAACACAAGTGAAATAAATTGGCAAATAAATTTTGCAGAATTGTTATCCATAAAACGAAAGCAGCTATGCGATCTATATACTCGACCCACAAAAAAGAAAACAGAAATAAGGTGTGCAGCATTTGTTTGCCAAAAAAGTAAATAATGTGAATAAATAAAGATACAGACAGGTGCCATAATTTAGCGCAAAGAGATGCTGCGTGTGTGTATCTTGTAGATACTTTTGTTATACACGCCACCTAATGAGGCATTGCCTGCCGTATAATTGGACTTGCCCGTTGCGCATCTTCACGTAATCAATTGGCATTGTAATCGCCAAACACAAACAGAAAACAAAAGCTTAGCCTAAAGATATCTCTTTGCTCTTTTAGTTGTAGTTTGTTTTACCGGTTTTCCAAAATACTTTTAGCTGCTGTACGTGCAAAACCTGTTCGTCATGGGCAAAAGTTCCATTATGCCTTCTGATCTCAACTGATCTGGCGTCACCTTGCCCAAAAACCAAAAAAAAAACCACACAGACAAAACAAAACGTCTGTCTTCAACTCACTTCTTATCGATGACTTCCAGACGATGGCGTTGGTCCTCGTCCAGGGTCGCCAAGATGCCGACGCGATCGTGTAAACTCGTCATCAGCTCCTTGATCTCGTTATGCAGCTGAGGGCTGATCGTTGGGGCAGACGCCGATCGTCCACTCTCTGCTGTGTTGTACTGCACACAAGAAAGAGACAAGCAATTAAACACACACGCAACTAAATAACTGACAGTCCATAAATAGAAACCGCATTTAGCATATTTCTTATTTTCTCGATATTTGCATAATTCACTTGACGTATACTTAACGCACTCGTTGACTTCCGCGCGTATAAAATCTCCATGGTTGCGGTGTCGTTGAATGGTCTGCTGCTGTAGAATCTTTATCCAGAGTTAAAGCCTTAACACCCAACTGATTCACACAGATCAAGGCGCAAATAAATGCGCCCAAAACACGCACTGAAGCTGTCCCCATACTCGATACTCAATACTCAATACTCGATTCTCGATTCTCGATTGATTGCGAATTCTTAGAACGATCTTTGCCGTTCGACCGTTCGACGCGACTTCCACCAAGCGACTGAGCTATCGATCTTTGCCGCCAACTGAGATCAGCGAATAAGCAACAACCAAAGAGCGACGGAATCTTTCTCACTCTCTCTCTCTTTCTCTCGCAGTCTTTTGTGCTGTTTGGGTTTGCCTCTTTTATTTATTTTTTGTTTACATGGCACGTTTCCTTGTCAATGAGAAAAAATTCCCCGGGCTTTGGCCAACGATGTCAATCACTCACGACACGGTTTAAGATGATAAGAGAGCTCGTGTATGAATCATTTTAGATGCATATAATTAAACATAATCAACGAAATGTTTAGTAAATACACACCCAATAATTATAGAAATTTATAGCCACAAAACAAACTAAATTCCATGTTTATTTACTTAATTATCACTAGCTACTAAACGCATGATTTCATCTTAAATTTTCAAGTTTTTCAAGTCGATTCTCAGTTAACAAATCTGCCACAAAATCGTCTTGAATCATAAGTGATATGCGCACTTGAGCTCGCCTAAAGCACGATTCATTTAAAGGTATTCGAAAACCTGCCTCAATATCTACGTCACATGCAAAGTGATCCACATACAAGCACTCATACTTTATATGAGTTCGAGTACTCGCTCTACCTAGCTTTGAGTTTCCCTTGGGCTTTACCAAATAAAGTGTCAGACAAAGTGCGGCGTACTCTCTGTTGTCGATTACTCACTCGATTAAAACAGTTGTGGCTGGAATTTGTAATGACAATTTATTTATTGCTTCTCTTTGCATTTTATTTTGCTATTTGTTTACAACCTTGGCGGGACGATTGATTCTTCTTCTGAAGAGTAAGTCAAACTAGTCATCAGTTTGTCATTTTACATGCAAAAAATACAGTTCTCATTTCTATCTTCCCTATCAGGGTTTCCCTGGAAAATAGATTATTAAAATGTAATACAAATGCTTCAGCATTTATAACGTAATCGGTGAGCAATGAACGTGCTGCTAATCAATTGCATATGCACGATTATAAGTACTATAAATAAAATAATAAAACAAACAAACGCGCTGTTGTTAAGCGGCTTTCTAGAAGTGCATCGTAATATTGAAAAAATTAAGTAATCATTTCAATTCGACGTAATTTGGAGGCATAGAAAACAACAATTTATTGAATTCAACATTTAAAATTTAACACCAAATACATGAACTTAACTCTAATGTTAGGCACGAAATTACAATATTTTCTTGCCGTTGTTTATAAAGAATAATCTCGAATTTATCCACTTTTCGATTAAAAAAATCGCTGCTGATTATAGAAATTTATCTGAAAATATTCCCCCTTTTCTTCGAATTTTCCCAAAGGAATTAGGCTTTTTTCTTTGTATAGTAAAATAACTTGCCATTAGTAAATGTCTCATAAACAACACCTCTATGGTAGTTTTATATATTAGAGGATTTTCCAAGTGTGGAGTATTTCATTGCCAAGCGTTTAACTTCTCTAAACAATTCTTTATTTATTTTTGCTAACCTCTTAAACAAAAAGTAGTTAAAGTATTGAGTTTTTAATATTCAATATATAAGCATGGGATTGTTTTATTTTTGTAGAGATACCTTTTAGATGATGATGTAGTTTATAGTTTTCCGCATTATGTCACTCTTAGCTGTAGTCACAGTTGTAGTTGTAGTTTTTAAATTACTAAGCAATTGTTTGCCTGTGATGTCTGAGATGGCTTTTTGAAGGTTTTCCGGTCATCGTTGCAGCGTGGAAACCTTTTACCTTTAGCAACTCTTGGCCAGCTGCCAGAGTCGTGCAGAGATGCACCGACTGAGATAGACCTATGCCTAGTCAATGCAATATGATGAACTATGATTGGCAGCCTCTTCAGCCGGATGAACAAACAAATCGATGACGCAAGATCAAGCAAAACCAAGTAAGAAAGCTACAAACGAGTGGGCTCGACTGTGGAATACCCGTCTCCCATTTCGAATAAAATGAAAATGATGTGATATTCATTTTAAAATATGCCGAATTAATATACCGCAAAAATTCTAAATATATTCCATACGCAATAGTACTATGGCTATAGTGATACAGTACTACATTCAAAATATACCATACAGTACAAAATATATCAGATATACCAACGTAATATACCACAAAATACTCAAAATATACCAAATGTAGCATTTTACTACATTTAAAACATACTTATTACCTATTTCTGATAAAAGCAAAACAGGGCGGTAATATTCTAGAAATATAACGAATTATATACTACAAATATACTAAAATTATATAACGATATAGTACTACATTCACAATATACCATAGAGTGTAAAGTATACCAGATTGTACTACATTCAAAATATACCATACAGTGAAAAACATACCAGATTGTCAGCCAAAGCAGCTGAAACGGACAGATGGACATGGCTATATACTCTTGGCTGTTGATCCAGATCATGAATTTATATACTATATGGAATCGGATATGCCTCCTTCTGCCTGTTAGATACATTTTCCTTGGGCACAAAGTTATAATACCCTTTTACCCTATGGGTAGCGGGTATAAAAAGCCATGCGAAATAAATGTATAGAAAAAGTATCTTGACTTGATGTCATGTCTGCCCAAAAAAAGAGGCTTGTCATTTGCATAATTACAACTCTCTGTGGAAATTCGTTGTCATTGTAGTGTATTAAATTAAAGCTGTCCCAATTTAGGAAAGAGCTGAAACATTTCAATTGACAGACTCGAATTGAGATGGTGGTTGGGTTAATTATCAAGTATGCCAAACTATTTTATTAAAGTCATCAAAAGTTATTAGTTTTGATTGTTATTTATGTCTTTGGATGCTCAGACGCTGCTCGAGACATTCATGAAGTCTTCTCTGCCGTTGACAACCTCGAACCGCAACGAACGATGTCATGAATCATTCGCACACACACTTTACATGAAAGTAGTTCAAAGCCGAAAGTGTTCTAAGAATAAATAAAAAAAGCCATAAAAGTATTGAGATAATAAAAAAGTGGGTGTGGTTTCATTTTGTTTGGTATTTGCCTTTTATTTAATATTAAATTATTGTACAGGTTGAACTTATTCAAATTGTATTTAGTTGCCATTGATTTTGTTGTCTGTATTAAATCATAAACATTTAATTTCGGTTTTTTTTTTCTGTTTTCGCTACTTAGAAATCAACTACGAATATTTACAAAAATTGTTTACGTTAATCGCATCGACATTTATCTTTCTCTTCGTCTTCGTCTCAATCAATCTTCGAATGCTGCCTCGAGAGGAGGCGAGTTTAACCCTTTGCCTTTTCAACTATACAAAAAATGCTTACAGTGTAAACATAAAAACTACACGCGTCTATAGAGAATTCCAAGAGAATTCATATATTTATTTAGGTTTCTATTTGTTTGTGTTAATAGATTCATTATTTAATATTATTACTTGTATGTAAATAATATTTGTGTTTTTGTTTTTGTTTTGTTTTTAACAAAGGTACGTTAAATATTTACGACAAATTCAATGCATTAAAAATAATTTAGTTATTCCATCTCTCTTCGACTTTTGTTTTCGAGTTTCCATTTTTGTTTTGTTTTTGAGTTTGAAGTTTCGAGTTTCGAGATTCAAGTTTCATTTCTCAGATTGATTTTTACCTTTCGTTCCTGCGGGTTCACAGCGGGAACCCTTACCGCTTAGCTACTATAGAATACAACTAGAGACACGTTCAGCTAAAAACATTCTTAGTGATTACCATTACCATTTTTTCTTATTTTTGTTGGGATTACTTTAGTTATTATACTAGTACTTTACGTTTAGCTTAATTCATCATCGTTATGTCATCCACTTTTTTTTTGTTTGTTTGTTTGTATTGTGCATATTAAAACAATTAATAATTGTATGTATAACTGATGCTCTTCCAGAACTCAACACAAGAAATCAATCAAATCGATCGAGCAAATAAATTTGCGAAAACAATTTCGAATTTGTTAGCGATCATCTTTGTTTCTTTTCTTTTAAATTTCTGTTTACATTTTTTTTTTTGGCTCTTTGGCTTAATAACTATGGACGTAACCTTGGGATGGGAAAAGTGCAAAAAGTGCATTGCCATTGCTCGTTACAGATTTTCGTCTTCTTGGAAAAAATCAATTGTGAGTTGTGTGTATTGTTTTTTCCTTCATCGATTTCCTTCTCAATTTATATTTTCGTGTGTGTTTTGTGGCTAAGTGTTTACCCAATGAAAACTCGCATAAACCAAAAACTAAGTACAAACAATGCAAAATGTTTATACGAGCTGCGTGTGTGTGTGTTTGTGTTGTTTCGCCCACAATTATATTTTTCTTTTCTTTTACCTTTACTTTGTATTTCTTGTTAATTTTAGTGCGTGCAATTTGTTGCTTCGACCATTTTTCTGCTAGCAAATAATTCTAAACAATTTCGTTTTGGCTCAGCATCTAATTTGGTTCTCTCTATATAAAGTGCGCTTCCTTTTTAAATTTTCATTTTTCATTTTTGGGTTTCTATTTCGGTTTCGTTTTATAAATTTTATTTTTAGTTTTGCATACTTTTTTCATAAATCACAGAAAAAGTTTTTTCATCAAATTGTGTGTGTTTTTTTTGCTTTTCATTAATTTTCAAGTTTAATGTTCAAGTTCACTTTTAGTTTTATTTTTATTTTCTACTACAAAATATAATCAAGTTTTTTTTCCGTTGGTTGCGTTTTTAAACTCTGCTAAAATGCGTGCGTTTAAAAACGTTAACCGCGTCGAACAGTGTCTGCACTAAGTTGTTTGCCCGTTGCTGGCATTTGTTAAAATATTCTTTATTTAGTTACGTTAATTATCTCATTAGACGCTGTCATAGAATTCCATTGAAATTTATGCTAAACTCGATTAGTTTTATGTTTTGTTCTTGATATACATTTATTTGATTTTTGGCTTTTCGTCCATAAAAGTTTTTTTGGGCGCCACTTTAAGTATTTCATTGATTTAAGTAAATAATTGTTAACATATTTTTTTTTGTTCTACGTTTATTTATAGTTGCATCTTTCCCTTCGCACATCAAGTATTTTGATTCATTTTCTTTTTCAAAACCATTTTGAAGTGTCTTTGATTTCAAATTTGCACATTTGTTACAACTTTCTTTCTCCTCTTCTCTTCTTTTTACTCTCCTCTCTTTTATCGTCCTCTCATCTTTAGTGTTTCGGTAACGTTTCTTAAAACATGGAAATGGATTTGATTGGTTTTTTTTGTTTTCATTTTCTACGACGCTATGTAAAATACTTGGTTAGGTTTATTTTTGTTTAAATTTAATGTTAGCTTTAGTTGTTCATCATCTTGTTGTTTGTTGACTATTTTATTTAGAATTTATTTGCTGTTGTTTGCTAAAAATTTGTTACTACTTTTTTTCAATTCTAGTTTTTAATTGTTTAACTATTCGCATAAATTGTCTTCAAAAATGTTTATTGTATGAACTATTCTTCTAAATCGTTTCGTCCTCTCTTTTTTCACTCTCGCTGTCTCGCTTTCTGGTGGTTCAGTGATTTTAGTTTATTTAATATTCAACATCAGCTACATTTTTTTGTTTTAATATTGTGTACTTCTAATTGCTAATCAGAGGTTCTAATTAAGCAGCAACAACAATAACGCTGAAATAATAAAATAATAAAAAACGAAAACAAAATTATACGATATAAATGATTTAAATTTATTTGTTTGCTTTATACATAAATTCATTTATTATTTGTATGCTCATTAATTATTAAAAAATTGTATCACTTAAACAGCGCGGCAAATTGTTTCTCTTTTTTTTTTGTTTGTTTAAAATATTAAAGAAGCGTTTAAAAATAATAATAAAATGTATAAAAATGATATATGAAACAAGAATGAGGACTACCTATCGGCATGCCTTTTGCAAACATTCGTTTTACAATTCTCACAAAATGAATTCCGAATATAGGAAATTTAACGAATTAAAATCCGAAATTTAAAATATTGTTCAACGCGAGAAATTGAGTTAAGTTTGCTGTTTAAAATTGTGATATATCGGAACTATTTAGCTTATGTATTTGCATTTTGCAGATGCTTGTCTTAGGTGGCCCGGGCGCTTTTGACCCAGAAGAAGAAAAAAACTATATGCTAGTCATTGGAAACACAGGGAGATTATAGTATGTTTATTTTCTTTGCTTTTGCTTTTTACAATTTAAGAAAAGTGTATTGAAAGTATCGATTATCGATTACATTTTATTATGCTCCCCAGCTTAAGGGAGTAATCCCTGGGTTGTTGTTTGCATGCGAAATGAAGATAGCTGGACAAACACACAGGAAAGAAAAAACACAACCAAACACACAATAATTACACGCACACAGAGAGAAAAATGTACAAATTGTTGGGTTGTGTAAACAGAAAATGAAGGAAGGAGGAAGAAAATACTTTGCAAAAATCATTTTGAACCTATCGACTAAATACAAATTTATATTTAATTTAAAAAAATATATTTTTTGTTTGTTGAAAAGAAAAGCCTGTGCTTCTGCTTTCTGCAAATTTGACTAAGCTGAGTATCCTTTTTGGACAAGGCTCTAAACGAAGACGACCCTAAGTAACTAAACTACAATAATTAACACACGCCCAGGCACGAATTTGACTGAATTAGAAATGCTGCTGCTTTCCTCTTTTAACCCCTTTCCTAAGCTCTAAAATCGAACCTGGAATAACTTTAGTTAGTACACTCTTCCTTTATATGGCTGCCGATTTGTTGTAGTTGGTTGTTGTGTGGATTGTTTGATAGAATTGCTGTTGATGGTTGTTGGTTGTCGGTTTGCTGATGGGCTGCTGATCGGGTTTTGGTCTAACAATAGAAACGTACGCCATCCACTGAGAGGACCTGCTTTAATTTTCATTTATTCTGTCGATTTGGTTCCGTATACAGCTGCACGCCTTCAACGGTGAAAATTGAGGTTTCTACAAAAAAAAGAGAGAGAAAGAGATGATAAATAAATAGAATTCTTTAAATGTATTTATTCTAGTTATAAAAGTGCCTAAATTAATTATATCATGATTAGCACAACAAATGTGTACTTAGATTTAAATATCATTCACATTGTTGTATGATCACACTATATCTTAACTGTTCTTCTGTATAATACTAACAGCTATAGTCTTAATAATTCCAGATTTTGCTTGTAGAAATATAAGTTATTAAAGAAATACTTTTGTATGGGAAAATTCGCCTACTTACTAAGGGGTTTAGTTGCTTTGGCTGGCAATATTTTTCCATATAGTATATTTGGAATACAATATCAATATACCAAATATATCTATCGATATATTCTTAGTATTTTTGAGGTATATTATTTTAGTATATTTTAAAAATAAAGCCGTGCTGTATTGCTTTTATTAAAAATTGGTAGCGAGTATCTCACAATTTTCTTACTAGTTTTTTCTTTGTATGTACATTCGTACATTCATTATGTTATATTTAAAACTAAATAGACGTATTAATTTGGAATATTGACAATCAAATAATTCTATAAATAAGCATAATTTTTAATTAAAGTTATAAAATTATGACTTCATTTAGCCAGTGGCCATAATTTCATTTCATTGACTGTCGGCGCTGACAATTAAAATGCAATGGAAATTTCATTTTATATGCCCAATCCCAATCCGAATCCCTACTTCCACCCACATTCGGTTGGTTCAACCGTGTTTCCGGATCAGGCTGCTGTGGTTTTTATGGTCTCTCTGTGTGCGTTGACCTTTCCCGCAGTTGCGAGTCGCAGTTGAACATGATAAATGCCGCACATTAGTTGCGTTTTAATTGATTTTATCTGGGAAATGTTTAAGCTGCTGCTGCGTTGCAAACTACGCAAATGTTTAATGAGCAAATATACAAATACAGCAAATAGTCGAAAAAAGGGAAATGGGAAAGCGGAAAGCAAACGAGCGTAATGAGCTACACCTGTGCTATGTGCGCTTTGATTTCAATTTTTGACCAAAATTAGCATATTTTCAACTTGGTAAATAGTCACGAGAGTTCGTTCAGTGCTCAGTGCTAAAAGTTTGCCCTGACCATGGTTAGATGGATGTGTACACAAATCAACGTTAATCACATTTTAAGCACACATTAAGCTGCCCAGTCATTAAGTGGGCACATTTGAGGGTTCTTCTCTTCCCTCTTTGTATTCCACATTCATTCAACACTTAAATCCTCCCCAGGGGAATCTCTCGCTGTGTCTGTGTATCTCTCTTTTCATTCATAGGGCATTGCATTCAATATGCAATTCGCAATTCGAAATTGCACTTGCCAAATTGCAGAGTTCGATTCCAATTGCTCCAGACACTCCACACTCCAGACAGAAAACATTTACTTCGTTTTCACAAATGCAAATTGCATGCACTCTGCGTCTGCTTCTAATTAATGATGTCCCTAGATTAAGCTTTAAGCTGGTTTAAACAGATTCTATGAAATAATTTGCGAGCAACTGATAAGCGAATTATACTTGACTACGAAATGCGATAGTTTGCTTTTGTGTGTGAAATACTAAGCTGCATTTTTTACTCGATGAGGAAGTGTTTGAAGTAGCTTACTAATCATTTTTAGTCATTTGTCTGCACAAATTGGTTCACTTGATTGAAGTGACTGGGCAAACTTTTTACAACTCATGTTTAACATGATTATTTAGAGTGACTTTTCAATTGAAATGCTTACACAGATGAAGAGCTTTCAAAAATAATTTGTTAAACATTTTAAACGTATAATTGTAGACTTTACAATGATGTTGACTACGCAAAAATATTGTAAACTTTATATATTTAAATATCCTAAGCTAATTTTTGCTTTAGTTTTCTGTAACATTTTGCACAAGTTGCATTTAATAAAGAAATAATTTGTTAAAATTATACTGAAATTCATTTAAACATTGCTAATTTATATATTGAAAAAAACTAACTAATTTTGGTTTTACTTTTCTCTGAAATTTTACTCAAATTGGAAGAATAGCAAGGTTTAAATTTATGTTGCTTACTGAAACGCATTAAACTTTGCTAGTATATAAATTTAAAAGGTATAAACTAGTTTTTGCTTAAATCTTCTGTTACATTTTAAGTTCAATAAAGTGTTGTAAATCATGTAAATAGTTTCAGTTTACAGCAGCGTTAACCTCGAATTTCAATGTGTTAACCGCAACTTGTTTTCCCAATAAACTGTCGAATTTGAACAATCGAGTTTGACAGTTGCCTTGGCAAAGTAGAGCACAGAGAATTTCGCTGAGATTGCTTTTGTTTCCGTCTCTCTCACTTCCATCCTCTCTCTCACTTTACTATCATCAGTGTTAATCAGTGATTTTGACTAGATTTTTAGCTGCTTACTTTGTGTAGTTATAGCTGTTTAACTAGTTGGATTTTTCGAGAACTTTGCCGCGAAATTACTTTTCACTGTTGCTCCTGGCAACTGACAACTTGCAACTTGTTGCCAGAGGAAAGTTTACAAAAGAAATACAAATTAAAACGCAAAAATAAAGTAATTACAGTTAACTGGTCTAGCTAGGCAAACATTAGTTAAACAGATACAGAAAAGTTGTCGCAAAACTTAAATGAAATGAAGTAGAGAACAGGCCTCGATTGTTCTTCTGGTGAAAAGTTGTAAAGTTCTTAAGACAAACACTGCAATTTAATTGGATTTTTTGCCCAGACAATGCGACGTTGGGATAAATTCATTTCATTTCGCACAGCTCTTTATAAATGTTTAATATATTAATTTGTGACTAACCGTCTGGCAATTCGTAGAGTTTCTTTGGCAATTGCGCAAAGTAGGGATGCTGCAGTGCCTCGTCGGCGCCGATGCGTTGCTCAGGATTGAGCTGCAGGAACGCGTTCGCTATCGTTTCGCCCTCGATGATGTCGTACAGCCGTGGAAAATTGTGACCCAGTTTCCGTGGTCGATAGAAACCTATGTTGTTGGCAAATTAGTAAAAAAAAAAAACGTTACAAATGTTTTCATTCTCCTTCCTTCCTTCCTTTGGCCAATTTACTCACCCAACTTGTGCGGTTTGTAGCCAGGAAAGTGTGTGCAACCCGGCCACGTATCCTCTGTGGGCGTGCCCAGCAGTTTGAATATCTTATCCAGCTGATCGTATGTATCACGTATGCCGGGGAATGTCGGCATTCCGGTCACCATCTCCACAAATATGCAGCCCACGCCCCACATGTCCAGCGACGTCGAATACTCTGTGCTGCCCAGCAAAACATCTAAATAAATAGTGCAAAAGTTGCTTCGTTAGGTAAATGCACTCCTAGTTTTTTTTTCTTTTTTGTACGTAGTATGAAAATAAATTGCAAATTTTAAATAAATAAACATAGATGTTCTTGGCTACCTGACTCTACGCTAAAATGCCCAGACTAACAGACTGACAGCCTGACACACTGACTGACAAGCCACATGCAGCAGAGGTCGCCTTAACGTTAACGCTTATCTCTTTCCAGAGTTCAGAGTCCCGAAGCCCAGCGGCTAACAAACTTTTCCTATGCACACACACAACCAACACACACATACACACAGCAGGTGGTGTCCTAAGCTGTGTTGTGCTTTGCCCCTTTTCAATTCTCTCTTGACCGCTTCGCTATGCTCTTTGGACACTATCTGCAGTCTCCTTTCCTATCCTGACCGGCTGGCTGGTCAAGAGTCCAGCATAGTCTGGCCTGCTAAGAAGTGCAGATTAAATTTGTTTAACATGCTTTGACTTGCCCCGTTGAGGTTAGTCTATGGAGCAGGCAGACAACACGGAACTGTTTATGCCAGGGAATTGCATATTAAAAAATTAACTTTATTCTCTCGTTCTCTCTTGTGCTTCTATTTTTCAATGTAGCGTTGCAAATTGATAGGAAATTTGTGTGCAGTACAAAAAATAATAGTGGCCAGCAAAATTGTTGGCAGCTTTGTTTACCTATGGCAAGGTATTAAATTAATTTTTAGTCTTCGTCTCCGTCTCAGCTCTTAGATAAATGAGAAATTCTTCACTTTTCGCTTAGAATTAATGGATTTTTCATTGCTCAAAAACAAAGTTCATCATAATCCAAAACATAGTATTTTGACTTTGTGCATTGAATTAGTTCGAAGAATTATTGAAATATTGTGCTTTGACTTGAGAGCATGGGAGACTATTAAATGTTCATTAATGTTCTATGTAGCACAAAACTTTAGCCATTAAATGAACTTATTGAACATGAGATTAATGTAAAATGATGTAGTAATTACTTTACATCAAAATCGTGTTATGGGCAAGCTGCTTACAAATTTGGTAAAATTGAACATCATTTAATTCTTCATTTATATTTGTTGTAGCACAGATGCTAAGCTTTTACATAATCATTGGAGTTGGCCTAAAAAATTAAATCAAAGCATTGAACTGAAGCTTTTTAATTCTAATTAGCATTCGTTTAACAATTCAAGTAAATAATCAAATAAAGTGATTCATATTCATTCATTCATTCATATTTTATTAGTTTCTCCCTATAAATTCATATATTCATTTGCAATTTCCACTTTTGCATATTGCATACAAATATTTATTTATTTAATTCACCGAATTATTTATTTACTTTCCTTTCCTTCTGGTGGCTTTCTTATTTTAAGTCTGCATATAAATTTGGAAGCTTTCAAAGCAATTTCTTAAATAAAACTTGCTCTGCAACTCGAAGTTGCATTTGTAAATGAGATGCACAAACAAGTTTTTCTTCAACTCCAACTGTACGTATAATAATTTCTAACACGTCTGTCAACTCGCATCTCTTGCCAAAATATATTATTCAAAGAGCATTTGAATTTGTCATATACGTATTTGGCTTACCTGGTGGACGGTACCATAACGTGACCACTTCATGGGAATACGTGTGGCTGGGAACGCTCTTGGCACGGGCCAGTCCAAAGTCGGCAAGCTTCAGTTCGCCGCAGTCGCTGATGAGCAGATTCTGTGGCTTGACATCGCGATGCAGAACACGACGCTTGTGGCAGTAGGAGAGGCCGCGCAGTAGCTGGAAGAGGAACAGACGCACATTGCGATGGTCCAGACCGCCCGAATGCTTCTCCATATATTGCGATAGATCCGTATTCTATTCGAGTGAATTGAATTAGTAAATTATTTAAGGAAATCAATACTTCTCGATACTCACCACATATTCAAAGACAAAGGTCAGCGTCTCGCGGGTGTGCACAATGTCGTGCAGGGTCACAATGTTGCTGTGTTTCAGTTCTTTGAGCAGCGATGCCTCTCTGATGGCCGTGAACGGTGCTCCTTCCTCTTCCTGCAGCCGAATCTCCTTCAGTGCAACACGCTGGTAGGTTAATCTGCGAAGAGTCAAGAGAGGGGGAGGCATGAAATTAATAAAATAAATATACAAGCCAAGACAGCAATGAGATGCTCTGTGCCACAGCTGTCCGAGCATTAGACTGGCAACATTTTTGTGGAACGCAGCCGCAGGCTTATTTTGTGTTTCGGGTGTCCTTGCCGAAAGTCATGTAGTAGGAGCTGAGCTGAGGAAGCAGGACATTAAACAGACATAATGTGGCAACACAAATACGCACAAACACTTAAATTAGGATAAAGCAAAACACACACACATACAAGTCTGTGCTTCTCTACCTTCCTGCCTCCACCTCCTTATATCCCTCAACATTACAAGGCCGCACATTTGAAGTGTCAAATTAGGTTAAATTATTTGACACCGCGCCACAGACGCTGACAATTTATGCGTTGCTTTTGGGTCCTGGCGAAATTCTAATTGGAAGCCCGCGTTGCTCTTTTCTCCCAAGACTTTTTTTTTGTGTGTGGCAGGTTCCATAAAATAGCAAATCCCAGTCATAAAGTAGTTGCTTTAAGCGTTGTTGACTCCCTTTTGCCGGCTGGCCAAAGTGCATGCAAAAATTGAGCAAAAGTTTTTATGGCTCAAGAGCAGCCCTGAGAATGCTTGGCTTCTGTCACGACTTTCTCTCTCCCCAACTCTCTCTCGTCTAGTAGTCCACTCCAATGTTTGTCAAAGGCTGAGAGGCTGCTAGAGAGTTAATTCGGGCCGCGCGATATCAGAGCTAATTGGCAGTTGATGTTAGCCAAGCAAAGTGTTTCACTTAAGAGTGCCACGCGATGGTTAATGATGATGACATGCGTTAATGAGCTGCTACTGCCGCTGAGTGATAGATACGATACTCTTAATGTGCTTAAAATGAAGCCATCAAACAGTCCGCTGATAGATGCTCCTCTATTACTCCTGCTCCTGCTCCCAGGCTAACTGGGCTAACACAAGTTTCAGCCAACTAAAGAGCAAATAATGCATAGCATAATGAGCAGACAAAATGGGAATATGCACAAATGGAATATTAAGTGCGAAACTTTGTTCAATACACAATTAGGATTAAGGGATTTGCTTTAGCATACAATTTGCCAACCAAAGTTTGTTTTTGCACATATTTAAACAGAAATTTATAATCACTTTGTCAAAAAATAGTGCTTTTAATTGATAGGCAATGTTTTATTTTACTAATCTTCGTTCAAAATTGGACATTGTATTGAAAAGAATATTGTAAATTGAGAAGCATTTAAATACACTGTGTATTCAATATAAATTTAATTTAAGATAACAAATTTAAAGCCTTTTCTAAAAGAATAAGTTGTTATTAGCAAAAATTCAAATACATACATGAATTTAATTTTACACTCTAGGATTTTAGTCTAGAGAATTGCAGCATATAGATATTTCATTTTTACTTTACTAATCTTCTTTTAGATTTAATCCCAAAATAAGGTCAAAGTAAATTTAAAAAAATCTGTATTTAATATTAAAATAAGTAGAATTTAGTTTTCTTGAGCATTCAATTTAAATTTAATTTCAGCTTATATTTCTTATAGAAAATTTAAACCCTTTACTTATAAAAAAGATTGCTATTTGCAGAATGTTAATAAAACGTAAAGAATACAATATAATTTTGATTTAAATTTGAATAATGTACTAAATATAATCTGAAACTATAAACAATATTTGCAATGCTTAAAATGCAATATAAATGAGTTGTTAAAATCTCTATTTATCCTTTGAATTTAATCCACATTTTTTCAGAATTATTCAATTATTTTAATATAGAGAACTAGCGCAACAATAATTTTTATTTCTTGTTTTAACAGCTTTGCTTCTTCTTCTGCAACTATAAACAATATTGTCGATACATAAAATCAAATGTAACTCAGTTTCTTGAACATCTATCTAAGGCTCATTCCATGCTCTGTGTTTCCTCATCCTTTTTTATTTTATTCAGAGCTATTTCGGCACTTTTGCCCCATTAAACGTCTAAGACTTTATTGAAGCATAAAACATTTTCATGCAGAATTAAGTATGCCTAACATTCTTTTTTTTTGGTTGTTACAATTTAAGACTTGTTTTATATTATCATCAACTGTTAGGCAGTTCTAGATTGATGTCTTTCTGTGGCATAGCTCTCGAAGGCGTGTTGTAAGCTGTAAAATGGGGGCACGTTTTGGATGCATGGAAAAGCCGCAGCAACCTTATCAATTAAGCCTTTTATGTGCTGGCTGATGGCAAATGCTGTGACGAAACACGCGCAACACACACACACACACTTTTATAACCTCCAAAAACGAAGCAAGTACGATGCCATAAAGAGCTTATGTCTTTGCACATCCTGTGTGCTACGAGGACACAACATCCTTTTCGAATGGAATGGAATGCAAAGCAATGCGATGCGATGCGGGGCCATGCGACATGCGAAATTTCCATGTAACCAGCAGCTGCTGCTGTTGCTGCTGCTGTCTGGGTTGCGAGTGTCTCAGGCAAATTACACGATAACAACAACAAGAACAGCTACGGCAACAAGGACTACGACATGACTATACGAGGATGTTTTTTCGACAGAATGATGAGGGAGAGAAGCACCTCCTTCTCAGCTTCTCTCGCCCACCTCAAAGTGCCATGAAAAATGTATGAGCTGCTGGCTACTGCTGCTGAAAGTGCCGTCAGCGGTTGATAATTTCTAACTGGGTCAACATTCGAGTGAAGCAGTGAGCAGCCACGCCCCCAACCACTCGATAAGGCGTCGAAGGTTGTACTTATGAGAAGATTGTCGCAGGATTTTAGCCTGTTAATGCAAAAATAATACGATTTTAGTTAAGAGTCAGAGCAACGCGTCTCTCTGTCGAAAAACTTTCTTCGTAAAGACACGCAGACAGGAAAGTTTTACCCTTAGCCAACAGATGGCGCTGCTGACCTACTAAATGCTAATCAGCCAAAGTTCAAGTGCTGGCAGAGAAACCCCGAAAAGAAAGGAGTGGGAAATGAGCTTAAAGGCAAAGGCAAAGGCAAAGGCAAAGAAAATAGAAAGTCAAATAGAAGTGAAATCATTCATGAAATCTTTTACAATTGACACAAGCGAAGCAGCAGGCAAAGGCAAAACTGCTGGAAAAACAAACTTTGGGGACACACACACACACACAAGCCGGCAGGCAGCTTCTTTCTTGTTCTCTCTGGCTGCATAAATCTTGGCCAAATTAGCTAGAGAAAAAAATGGGGAAAAAGGCAGGAAACAGCAGAAGAGACTAAAGAGTAGCAAAAGAAAAGTAAGCAAAGCACTGACCTAAATTTGCGTATTGCGTATGAAAAGCTAATCAGAAAGCCAAGCAGAGCGCAAGAAGTCTTCCCAAATCACAAAATAATAAAGGAGAGACGACGTAGAGAGCTCAAAAGTTGTCATGCATCACAGTTTTCATTAGCATTTCCATTACCATTCCCAATTTCTATTGCTGTGCTCTGTTTCGTAGTCGTCGGCATTCGGTATTCCATTTTCCACTTTGGCATTTTCCTTTTTGGCCAGATAAATTAGAGCGAATTAATTGCATTCCGAATAAACAAAGCTAATTGGAACTCATTTCGCATGTGGCCCGCTCTGCATGCCAAATGAGAGCAAGCTCCTCCTCCCAACTAAAGACGCAAGGAACAACAACTTTTCTTGTTTTTCACGTAATGCCCATTGTTGAATAACTTGACAGCGAGAGTTGGAGCGGGAAGCTGGGAGAAGGCAGCGCAAATGATTGTCAAATAAATCAGAAAGCAAAACAGCGCTAAAAGTGAGTTTGAGTTGAAGGCAAAGTCGTGACCAATGCAAGTGACAGCCCAAGGAATCCATCATAAGCAGCAGCCCCATCTCTTGATCTCCCTTATTCTCCACCTTTTCCATTCACACCCAGTGGCTGAGTAAATGTAAGTTGGGCTGTCAAAAAGGTGACGATGCTTGTTGTTGTTTTGCGCTTGGGTCCCCAGCTCATTTGTCAAATTATGAGACGCAGTCGCAGCCCCAAAAATCAGTGAGAGGAGGCGCAAATGAGGCAGCATTTGTTAAGCAGCGGACAAAGCGGAAATAAAGGATGGAGAAAGAGTTGGGGGACAAACTCAATTGTGTGTCAGTGCGACCTAAAAAAAAGGGGTGCGCTGCTTGCTTTGAAAAAGTGCGTAAGGACCTAAAAAAAAGCCAACAATTGTGGACCAGCAACAACTACAACAACAATGCTGATGAGGTTGCAGGATTCTTTTCTCTTTTTTTTTGTAGTTGGCCATTGTTGTTGCACTGCCTCTGTTAGTCATTTTGTGCCATTTTTTTCCATCGTCTCCCCTTCGTCTTTGGCCTGTTGATTGATAGCCGCATTTGCATGGCAACTGAAACTGAAACTGAGTCTGCAACTCTTGGTCTGGCACTGGGACTCTACACTCTGGGTATGTAATGAGCCTGCTGCCAGCAGCTTCTCCCATATATGTAAATAAATATATATAGGACGCAACTTGGTTGACTGCATGGCAAATGAGCACACAGCCAGTCCTAAATATATACGGAACGGATGCAGAGCAAAACCGGAGTAAAAGATTCGAGGCAAAAACATTTGTAAATAAATCAACAGAAAATGGCGGCGGCATTGTCACACATTTTTGCTTAAAAGGCATTTGATTTAGGCAACCCGTTCACTTCTGAGCTCCAGCTCTTAACTCTAACGCCCAACATCAGTTCGTCCATCTGTCTTGGATTCTCGTCAAAATTCATGGGAGGCATCGCCCTCGCTCTGTTAAGTCGACGGCAATAATTTTGTTTAACCCACTGACATGGCAACCCAATTTACGGCCACAAAGCGGACCGCGTCGTTGATTTATAGCACTCGGGGTTGCCTTCACTGTTACTCCACTAAAAAAGATGTGCATACACATTTATACTCACTTGCTAAATCCTTTGTAGACTGTCGCATAGGAGCCTTCACCGAGCGGTTCCAGTTTGACATAGGCTTCCTGCTTTCCGAATGGTGAGTCGCCCTGTGTGTGTCAGCATAGACAAATTGTACACAAAACGTTGTAATTAGTTAGACGGTAACGAAAACATTTCAGAGATATCTCTTAAAAATCTGTGTGAAGGCACTTTAAAGTGCCACCTACAAGTATGCAATGAAATTCGTTTAAATTGAACTGCACAAAAGTATGCAATAGAAATTTGAAGTTGCTTCGATGCATTGCAATTGACAAAGAGATTTTTGTCAATTTAATATTTTGTAAAAATAAACCATGTCAATAAACTTATTGTGCGTTATTTATATTAATGAAGAGTGGAATTGTTTTGACATATTTGAAATTATATTTGTGGTAATAGCAAATATTTTATAAATGAAAATAAAATTGAATTTGCTGCCAAAGGTAATTTGTATCGGAATTTCTGCACAATTTCCAGAAAACAAAAAGTTTAATAAATGAATAATTGTAACTAGATAATATTCGCATTGATGTATTTAAAAAGTATTTATTATAAAATGCAGAGACAACATTTCAAACCGATAACGCATCTTGTGTTTTGTTTGTATCAATGAAATTTGCATAAATAAAATATCGCATTACAATCAATTAATGTGAAATTAATTAAAATTAATGGTGGACTCTTGCACGTTGTAAAAATTAATTCCGAGTCTGAGTGTTGTACGCAATAAATCAATAAAAAGGAAACGAAATTAATTAAAATAATGAATTTAAAGTGCCTGGCTGCTTCACCATCATGCGGTGGTTGCTTGTGGTGATGGAGCCTAACGAAGTTTTTCACTCCGGCACTTCTTTTGCTTGCAGAGCATTTCGGAGTTAATGTTATTAACAATACACTCCTTAATTATGGTGATTTTTTAATGTATTCGTTTATTTGGAACACTCAATGCCAAGGCAAAGGGTCCCACCAGGACAAATTTCAAAGAGATTTAAAATTTTCAATATAAAGTAATTCAACGCACCGACGCGAGTCTCTTTTACTGCGTGCTTAAACCGTTTGGGAATTGCAATCGCAAAAATGTGCAAAAACGAGTGTAACGCACAGAAGTATGCAATACTTTTACGCACAGACCACACACACAACATAAATAAAGTAACTGCTTGACTGGCCACAAAGATTTATCAAATGACCAGGCTATAAACTACAGTTAACAATTCTTTATGCGTTTGTGTGTGTGTGTGTAATTTATTGAAATTGATGAAAATTGATAGCGAAAGAGAAAAGTGTACTTACACCAAATGCACTGAAACGTTTTCGTCGCGGATGTGGATCCTGTTTGTTGAGAAACACCTCGGACTTGGGTCTGGGCGGCTTCTTGGGTCGCATCACAACATGCGAATGGTATTTCATCTCCTCCCTGATGTCATCATCCAACAGTTTGCTGTCCGACGATACCGACAATTGCCGCTGAACGCGATCATGATGGTCGGTGCTATCCGTGCTGCGCCAGTCTGCAAAAAAAAAAGGAATAGGAAAAAAATATATAAAAAAAATATATAAGAGTGAGAGCTAAAAAAAGCGGGCAGGCTTAATGAGTTGTACAAGTGCTGGCTGCAAAAGGCAGCCAACTGAGAGACTACTTAAAATCTAAATTAGTGAACCAGTCCTTCGTCCTCAGCCAGATGGAGAAGTGGCACTGTGGAAACAAAGCAAAACCCGACAAATGGCCAACAGAAGCAGTAGCAGCAGCAGCAGCTACAGCGACAGCAAAGAGCCTCTACTTGAGGACGAGTGCTGGTAGTACTACAAACTGGAAAAGCTGAGCAAAAAAGGATTGTTGGCTTTTGCATAATGAGCAACGAAATCCGCTTGTGAGTTGTTAGCAAGTTTCCTCATTACGTTGTCGTCCTCGTCATCGTCATCGTCATCATCAATATCAAGCAGCACAAAGCGCATTATGAATGTGGCAGCCGGGCAACAAGCCTTGAAAGCGTTCCAGCAAATTGCTGGGCAAAAACTGTGTTTGCCATGTTTACCCAAAAAAAAAACTGTAAAACCGAAGCCGTAACCCAAAAAACTGAAACCGAAACGAATCGAATTCGCTGGCAAAACAAACTCTGAATAATAACGCACAGCATAGCACAGAGAACAAATAATAAAAATGTTTCAAAAGAATCAAAAGCAGGTGGCAACAACTGCGCGGGGCAACAGTCAGCAGTTGAAAGTTGGTCTAGGGCAAAGTTTTTGCTGCAGCTGGTTGTAATTGAATGCATTCGCACCGGAGTCGACATCCTTCCCAGGGGCGGATGGGGGGGCGTGGTCGTGGCGCTGTCCAGAGTGCCGCTGACTCTGGCAGTGGGTCACCTAGTAACCTGGTGATATTCATTGACTTGGGAGCGGCAGCCGCGTCGTCGTCGTCGTTGTCGTTGTCGCTGCTTTCATTTGCTTTTGCAATTTGTTTGCATTGCCACTGCCACGCCCATGTCCGCCCCCACAACCGCACACAAACACAGAGCTACATTTTACATTTTACACTACTTCCCCTGGCTGGATGACTGACTGTGTGTGTTTCCCTTAGCCAAAGCCACGCTCTGTTTGTTTGGCTTTCTATTTGAGCACTAATTACATTTTAAATTATGTTTGCTTTTGGCTGCTGCTGCTGCTGCTGGATGCAGTTGCTCCCTTGACTCTTGCTACATCTCTATATGCCACCTGCAGGCATCCGTCTCCCCCTCCATCTCCCTCTCTCTCTCTCTCTGTGTATGCGAATGTATCTATGCGGCTTTATTGAAATATTTATATAATAAAGTTGTGGCTGGCGGCTGTCGCCAGTTCACAGTTTCAGTTGCACTTCTCGTAAATTGGTTTTGTTACAGCTTAGAATCGAGCCATGTGTCATGTATCAAGTACGCGAGGGAAGGGGAGGAAGGGAGTGGGGCGTATTCACACACTCATGATATACTGCCTGGCAGCTGTGTGTGCGCTGAGCTTGAAATACGTGTGCACAACAAACACATACACACACTCAAACTTTCAGCAGGCGGCAACAAACTCGTGTTGCTGTTCACCTTCGTATGCAAATATTTATTGCAATTATTTAACCGGAGAGCGATATAAATCTTTAAATTCCGTTTTCGAAAAAAACAATAAACTCTTGCTCATAATATGCATATTGATTTCCTACTTGTAAAAGTGTCGTTTATACAACAAACAGAAAGCGAAGTTTACAAATAGTTTTCCAGCTTTGATTGCGAATTTGTCGTGTAAATACAAAAAAAGTGAATAACCTATTTGAATGTGTTGCATTGTTGCAGATTTTTAATAAATTTAGAAGTAGCTTTGTTGAACTTTGTTGATTTGCAATCAATTTGTTTATTTTTTGGCATTTAAAACAGGTTTGTATATTTCTTTAGACCGTAAACCAAATAATACAATGCTGTATTTTTGCTTAATATTTGTGATCATAATTTAAAAAATCATCAATAAGTGACATTTTTGTATATCAGATTATTCGAAAATATTGAATCGAAATCAAATTCAACTGAGGTGATTCACAGTCTTAAATAAGCAATCTTTGAAACTGATTTTAACTTGTTTGCAATGTGAACTTTATTCAACTTTCTTTTAAAATGTTTACTATTAATATTTTAGGTATACTATTCGGGCACTATTTCTGCATATTTAGGGAAACGCGAATTGTATTTAATTAACTGGATCTCTCATTATGTGTTGTTAAAATAATGTTTAATTTGTAGTTAGTTTACGAGTATTAAAATAGTTTTGTAGGTAGCAGAATAATAATCGAATAAAAGAAAATACTATTAATCTACAAAGTTTTTAAATAAGAAACTATTAATATTGATTGTCTTATTTTAAAGAAAATTAAGTATTATAATTTTTTGTAACTTGGATTTAGATTCTAGTTTATAAAGTGCAGCTATAGCAACTGACCGCTTCTGGCTATTTTGAAGTAAAGTACGAAAAAGTAATCAATAAAAATCTCACTCTATATAAACAGTAAACATCTCAATAATAAGCAATCTGTTCTTCCGTTGAAGTGTACAAAGTGCAGCACATTTTTTAAAGCATAAACAGCACTCCTTCTAGTTCCGCCTCAGCACACTTTGTACACACATTTTTTATTGAACTCATATAGCAGAATATTTCGCTGTTATTTCCTCTCTTTTCACGTTTAACAAGGGGGAAACTCCCTTTGGAGTTTACCTTTAAAACTCGCAGTTTATACACTTGGGCAACCTTTGCGAATTGTGGCGTTGCATTGCTTGCGAAATTTTTGTAACCCAATTCCGCAACCCTCAATATAAAATACTATATATGGTATATAGTATATACTATGGTATGCAGGAAGATTGTACACTAAAAACTCTGCTCACATAACTGCAAAACAGTCAATGGCCTGGCCTGGCCACAGTAAAAACTCCACTTACGAGTCTCGCAGCGCGCATTCAAGAACTGTCTGGCCCCATTTTTGTTGTATTTTTTTTTGGTGTTTTTCACGCCTCCCCAAACGCAGAAAATGCGAATAAAAAGATACACAAATAAAAGGAGTCAGCAAGAGCGAGAGACAAGTCAGCAGCAAAGACAGAGAATAAATAAAATAAAACAAATTTAATATGCGCGCACAAGATGTTCGCTTCCGCTTCCACAGACAGAACAGAATGTTGAGAAATTACTAACATAAAAATTAAAAATTCAACAGCAGCTGATTGTGCGCGAGTCGAGCGGCGAGAAAAACCTTTTTGGGAAAAACTTGCAAAAGGATATGCGAGCGAATGTTCAGCTCAGTTGAAAGCTAATCCTAGTGTGTGTGTGTGTGTGGCACAAGGACTTGGCATACTTGATATTAGGTAAAGCACACACACATCTAGAGAGATAGAGACAGCGCAAATGTTGACGGCGATTAAATGCGCAATATGCGCCATAAATGAGCCAAAAAAAAAGAAGCGCACAGCAAACTTCAATAAAAAATTCAGCTCAAATGTAGACTCATCCATGTCTAAAACTCGTATTATCTAGTCTAGACCCTTCAAGCGGAATGGAGCGGAGCAGAGCAGCAACTCAACGTTGTCCTGGCAGTCTCGCTCTTTTTCTCTATATGATTTTGCCTCTTGGCTTCTGCTCAACAATCCGATGACAACAACAACAACAACAACGAATGGGAACATTTGATTTGCAAAAATTGACTGAGCATTGGCAAAGTGGCTGTAAAATTGGAAAAACGACTCGCAATGTCAGAGCCAAGAGAGAAATTGTAGTAGAAGGAGAAGCTCCTTCTTTGATTTTTATATTTCCTCTTTTTTTTTGGTATATTAGAAAGTTCTAAAAATCGAATACTCGTGATTATTCGCTGGAGTGTGCCAACAATTGCCATTGGCAATGCGATGCTGTCAGAGGCAAAAGCGATAATCATTTTGGCAATGATAATGCTTCCCAAATGCCGAATGGGCCAAGACGGCAAATGATAATGTCCAACCAACCAACTGACTGACTGACTGTCTGTTGAGTCTAACCTCGTCTAACGATGGCTACGTATAAGTAGTTATCGATTTCATGTGCGCATTCATGAATGCTAACTGGGGCATTGGGATTTCCGTTGAGCCACACAAAAGGCACAAGCAGAAGACGCTCGAAGCTCTTTTAATTAAATTTGTGACTTTAATTTGTATTTAGATTGCCACTCAAGTCATTGTCAAACGATCTGGCAGCACTGAATAAATTCATGGAAGCCTTAACTTAAGACTGCAACTGATTTCATTGTGAATTCAAGATGAAATCGTATGGAACAATCGATGAAAGTGCCAAGGACAGACTTCATATTATATCAATTCCAATAAAGAAGTGAATTAAGCTAGGAAATACTGAATAACACTTTTGATGTTATTGAACTGATATTAAATAAAATTATTAGCATTATGTTAACTATACAGAATGTTAAAGAAGCTATATGCTTAACATATTTGTGACTATTACATTCGAGGTAAATTAAATTTAGTTGTATACATCTGACTATTACATTCTTGGACATTCTTGTTTAATTAAGGTTAATATCCTTTTACACTTTATACTGAATTCATTCATACATAATGAAGCTTAATGTTTAACTTGTGACTATTACATTCTCGAACTGTTAAGGCGTCGATTACTACGTATGATTGTATTAGATTTCCAGTCCAATAAGTTTTATGCTACACATAAATAATTAAATGTTCTACACTTTAGTTTATTATCTACAAGTTAATGTACTTTTCCTTGTTTTCAGACTATTTTCTTGCTAATTTTAGCTATTCTATCTTTACTGTATCTTGGAATTATCAACTTCAGTTTCACTTCCCCATTTGTCACATCTTGTAATGATTTTTGTGCTATTCATAAATTGTCAACCCCAAGCTAAGAGTAACATGTTATATTATCTTTGTTTTCAGCACATTTCATTTTGATCTCATCTCTGTCTCATTTGTAATATTTTGAAATGATTTGTGTGCTATTCATAAATTATTAAATTTACTATGTTATTCTTCACTTTTATCATCTACAAGTTGAGTGCAATATGTTTTGCTCTTTGTATTCATCACATTTTGTTTCCCCTATCTCAGATATTGCTATCTCTGATTCATGCTGTAACTATTGAGTTCAGTTTCGCTGCCCCATTTGTAACATTTTTGCAGTTTTGTCCATAAAATTGGTTACTTCTTTGGGATGCTGCTGCTGTTGGCTACAGTTGCTGCTGTCTTTTACAGCATTCATAAAGTTATATGGCCAGTTTTAGTGATGCACTCAAGTGAGCACTGAACACTGAGCAAAAGCGAGCAAAAGCAGGACGAAGGACGAAGGACCAAGGAGATGCTTGTGTGTAGTAACGCAACTTGGCACAGCTCTAACTCCTTTAACGCCTTTATGTTTAAGTTTTATTACTTTGCAGCGTAAAAATCTCTCAAGCGACTAACTTGAAATGCAAACAGAAATCAGAACAGGAAACGCTGCCATGCTCAGAAAAGTACAGAGAGGAAGAAGAGCAACAGCAGCAGCAGCAACGCAAAAAATACAAATGATAAAGAAAACAGAGTGCAGAAATATTTTGCGTGTAAAATGAAAACAATGAAAATTATGCAAGCGCATTACGACGACGACGTCCCGGCAAAAAAATGGAAGGGAGCGAAAAAAAAATGTGTCAAACAAAAAACGGAAATGATAAAAATAGCGGGCGCTAGAGCAGAGACAGCAAGAGGAAGGTGGCAGAGAGGGAAAGGGAGGGGGGGACTGAGGGGTACAGGATTCTGGCTGCCTCTTGGTGGTCATAGTTATGCAAATGCTATGCAAGGATGTCACGTCCTGCTGTGACTTAAAGCCAGCCAAACACTTGCAGCAACACACATGCGACCACGCAGCAGCTTTGAGTTCCCCTTCTTCTTGTCTCTCCTCCTCTTGAGACTTCTTTGCATACACGTTTTTCCCCAATACTCCCCCCCCTTCCCATTCCCTTCCACAGCTGAGTGCTGTTGTTGGCCTTTTGCATTATTGCATATTATTCGCAATTTCTGTTTACTACTCCGTATTTGTTTTTGGCTTTGCAGCATTATTTATGACAATGCGTGTGAGTGTGTGTGTGTGAGTGTGTGTGTGTGCGGGTGTATTACTTCCCCCCTTCCACTCTCCCTTTTGTGGTACACTATCATAAAAATCACAGCAGTATGCTTAGTGGGTCACTCCTGCCCCTCCTCCCTCTCCGTCATCAGTGAGTGTCGTCTATAAAAAAATGAGCTTCGCATAAAAAAATTTTACTTTTCATTTGCATAAGTATGAAACGGTCCCAAGTAATGCTTTATTCCGCTTGTAGTGCTCCACAAACACAGCAGCAGCACTATGCCACACATTGTCGTTCATTGTTTATACCCTGCATATCAAATGTAGGTGATATCATGTGACAATACTATAAGGAAGATGAGAGAACTAAACATGGAATCGATCACGAGATTTGTCTAATTTGAAGAGAGTCTTTGAAACTTAAATGTTAAAAAGTTTATTTGGCTATATAATCTTACTATAGAATTTAATGCAAAGCCACATTTCTAAATATAATATAATATAATAAATATAGTAAATGAAATAAATAAATTTGAAATTATATTCTACAATTCTATTTGTGGTTTTCTGTCTTCAAAAATAATATAGAGAATATCGTCTATAGTTTTGACTATTTCCAAAAATGTTATAGAAATTTATAAAGTATAATTTAAGATGTAAAATGAATAATGATGTGATTGTAAGATCAATGCATTGTTATTGCCTTTAAACTTGATTATCCTTAAGGAAAAGCTTATTATGTTTCACTTTTGAGAATATGATTCATTTAATTTGAAAACATTTATATGCTTTAGTGATAATATAAGGTACTCTTATTAGTCAACTACTCTTAACTTTCATTATTATGTTTCGATATACTTTCTATGATTAATATTAAGAAGCTTAATTTTAAACATACCTTAGAGTTTCCTATTTTATTCATTTTAAAATGATTTAAAACTTTGTGTATACATAACACACAGACTCTACAACTTCCATTGCTTTTTTAAAAGGTATCTGCTAGCCCATCACTCCATATCTATCTCTACCTCTCCTTCCACCTCTGCTGTTCACTTTTGCTAGTGTTTGTTATTATTCATATGCGCGTGTCGCGCATTTGCGTAAAAATTTAATAAAGCAAAACATTTGGGCAAACTCGTCGAACCAGAAGTAGCAACTGCTCCCGTTGCAGCTTCCACAAACAAATAAAATATATACATCTGTGAGTGTTTGTGTGCGTGTGTCTGGATGTGTATTTATGCAAAGTGGGCGGCGAGTGTGTGTGCTTAAATGGGGAGGGGGAATGGAAATGGAAAGAGTGCTGAAGTTGGACGCTTCCTTTGCACTTCCTTGGGCATATTGGCGAAAAAAGGGGGGCAGGAAACAGCATTTTGATAAATGCAATGGGACACAACGCGGACGTTGGCCATCGACAACGAATTTCAAATTGGACAACCAGACGAATACACACACACACACATACACACACAGAGAAATAACACCCCCATCATACACACATACCAACAGCCAACAAAATGGGGTTTTATCTCTGGCGACATCAAGTGTCCTCCAGCTGAACATTTGCGCTGTTTTATTTGTTTGTCCCCGCCACGAAATGCCCATCACAATCCTCCGGCACCCCCTCCCCCCTGCGTTCTTCATCACTGTTATGTTTGTGATTTATTATTCAGGCAAGAAATTACATTTTCTGTTTTCTCTTTTTACCCTGCTGCAAGTGTCTCTCTCTCGAATGTTTTGGCAGCCCTTTCACTTCGTTCAACTTCCTTCCACTTCCTCCCACAATATACATATCCTGTGCCCGTTTAGTGCCTAAAATTTATTGTGTTGTTGCTGAATTCAATTACAGAGATGATAAGCGACCGCTTTGGACTGGGTAAAAAGGACAAGGCCACAGACTGGAGACTGGAGACAACAGTCTAGAGACTAGACTCGAAACACGCAAACAAAGTGCAGCAGAAGGCAGAGCAGGCAATGCCAAAGGGATTTTCAATATTGCATCCTTGAATCTTGTTACCCTCTTCCTGCGAAATAAGCTGAAGCTTAAGACAGACCATTTGAGACCATTTTTGGTGTCCTTCGTTCGGCACAATATGAAAATGTCTCAATATGAAAATGATAACCCGCTGCGTTTTGTCATTACTTTTGGCTGTCGACTGCACTCGTGCCACCAAGGACAACAAACATCTTGGCGATGACGATGACAATGACAAAGACGGCTACAACAACAACAACGTGAACAACAACTTCTAATGCCCAACAACAATGACATCTATTTTAATGACATTTTGAAAGCTTTGCTGCCCATAAAATATGACCATTTAAATTGCTGTCAAACACACAAAAAACAAAAATAAAATAAAAGAGACAACGAGCTGACAGCTGTAAAAAGCAAAATAAAGGAAGCACACAATATGTAAATGATAATAAATAAAACTATTAAAAAGTCTGGGTAATTTCCGGTTTCCGTAGGCATGCATAACTAATACTACTTTTTACTACTACTATCAAATCTAAAACTATATAGAAATTGTTTTGGGGTTGCTTTACCTTGTGATTTATTATTATCATTTTTCGCAGATTCTTGTGCTAAAAATAAAAGGTAGAAAAAATATGCAAAATGCAAATTAAAATTTGTTTTTTGGTTTAAATAAATTAAATTTCTAGCTAAGCGAGTTTTTTTTTTAATTTAGGGAACTTAAAACTAAGCGAATTATGAATGGATAAGCAAATAGTAAAAGCTGAGAAAAGTTTAAGAATGTGATAAAATTGAAAGCATTTTCATTACAAGCTTATGATGCATATATAGTTAAAGAATTTGATACTTATTTGATGACCTAGGATGTTGCATATTTTCACAGTTTTATTTATATTTATTTTTTATTTTTGATTTATTTCCATATTTTTTAAGAATATGCTTAGATGAAGCTTTGATGAAAATAAGAAAGGTTTGATTTATTGAAATAACTATAGATTTTAAAAAATTGGTATACGATATTTTGATGACACTAATCAAAGTTTGTTTTATTAAAATTGATATGTACTTTAAAAAGTTTTCTAAACAAAATGTTTGATTTAATTTTATTTAAAATATATAAAATCCAACGACTTTAAGTAATATTTCTTACAAAAAGTCATAGATAAAGACAATGTATTAATGTTAAATAGGATGGCAACTCTTTTAATGTAAATAAATTGACTCTATCATTCGTATTCAGAATGTCTTTGCGTTAATGTTGCGTTGTTATTTTAATAATGTGAAAATTTTAACTAATAAGTTTGGCTTTTCTCTGAAGAAACTTAGGAAAATGATCAGCGTAATAATGTAATACATTATGTTGTGACTTTAAGTAGCATAATTTCAACTCGTCCACTCCACCTAAGCTTAGTCTTTCATACCCCACACTCTTTCACTTAACTTAACCTTAGTCTCATACCCCAAACTCAGCCACAGCAAAGTGCAAGCTAGTAAATGCCACTTTGAAATGCAATAAAATCCTGCAGCAAAGCGCTGCTCTTATTGAACAATTTATGTTGCTTAGTGCAATGTGCAACTAAATCTCAAAACAGTGCAACGCATCAATTATTTATATACATTACAGCCAGAGAGTCGTCTGTGTGAGTGTGTGCGTGTGATTGCCAGCAGTGTGTTTATATATCGATTTGGACAACAATGTTAGCTCTATAGAGAGCTCTCTCTATATATATATACTACACGTAATCCACTCAGAGTCATTCACAGACCTCGGCTATTATACGCTTGTTGACCAAGCAACGAGCAACATTCACTGCTCCCCCCGCTGCCCACGCAATTGCAAAACTTTGTTGACAAAATAAAAGCATAAATCGCGCGTAATAATTGGCCAAAAAGCACATTTAATGGCTTACAACAACGTCAAGGACATAAAGGAGCGAAATGCTGAAAGTGGAATGCGGCAAGCGGAGGAGCAAAGGAGAGAGCGATGTCGTTTTGCAGCGACTCGTTAAGAGATTTACTCCTTGGTTATATATTTCTTTTCGCACGCCCGCACACACTCGAGTGGTCAAAAGGAGAAAGCAAAGCCAAAGGCAGCTCTTGGCCAAAAGTTTAGCTCGTATGTTGCCATATTATTGAATAAAGAATTGACATTTGATTAGAGATTTGCTGGCAATGTTAGCTTAGCTCTCTCTCTTGGTTTGCTGTGGCCAGGAGCACAACATATCCTTTCGTTCATCACTTCCAATTACCGCTTATTTATTGCTTCATTTTCATTTTGCTCAAGGGGCAGAGGAGGAGGAGGAAAATGGCCAAATCTTTGCCTCAGGACAGCAAATTGATTTGTTTCGTTGTTCTGTGTGCGTGTGAGCAAATGTCGGTGCGGATTAAGAGTAAGAATTTTCTGTTGCTGTTTCTTCAGCTATAAAACCCTATCCGGGGATTTATTAAGACGTGTGTTGGGAAGAGAGAAACGAGAGAAAAACAACACCAAATCTTTTGCTCTGTTGATTGTGTTTAATTACTCAAACCAAAAGCGACACAGAACGTCGAACATTGATTTTCATTTGCGTCGTAATGAAAAGCGTTTCCAATTAGAAAACACCAGAAGGGCAACAATTCTCTGTCTTCTTATTGATGTTGTTGCTGTTGTTCCACGTGTTGTTCTTCACATTGCTAAGGCGAAAAACACGTACAAAACAATTTGCGGGTCCGACGCTTTTTGGGGCCCCAAATAATTTGCTCGAATTGAGTTGCCAGTTTGGATTTGTATTTCGATTTCGATTTCGATTTTTCTGAGGGGTTGTTTGCCTTTGTTGACAGCAATTTGATTGTGGCGCCAACAACACATAATTACTCATGCCACATGTTGCACGACAGACAAGAAAAATAAAGTGAAGCAGCCGCCAGGCAAAAACAAAATCACACAAAGCACGCACTCAATCACATTTGACAGCTTGCCAAATAAAAGAAGTAAAATCAATTCAAATATTTCGCAACACATTTTTGAGCATAAAGCAAAATCAATTAAAATACAAAATGTGTTGAGCATAAAAGAAAAATCAATTAATGCAAACATGTAATAATTATAACTGCACAAAACTTTTGCAGCTGTCTTTGAAAATTGTTTTGTATGGCATTATCGAGGCTTAAAGCCAGCAACAGCACTTTGATGTTTTCGTTTTCTAATTAACTTCGCAAGTAAATCCTGCAAAATGCCGAATAGAAGAAACCTCGTTGCCACATCCTGACGAGACATGCAGACAAACAGACACAACAACAAGCTGAACGATGATATTACTTAACAAATTACATAAAATTACTTTTCTTGTTCGAGCGTAGGCAAACAAAGAAGGGAGAAAACAACGAGTGTGGGGGGAATGCAAGAAATCGCTTAGCGATTACAGTGAAATACAAACAGAGTTCAGACAGCAACTTCGCCGAGTGACTGACAGCTAAAAGGACGGAACACGAGATACAGCAAAGAGTGCTCGGCATATTTGGGCATAAAACTCTAATACACTGAAAGGAAAATAAGCTACTTTCTCTCTTAAACCAAACAGCTTGAAAGTTCTTAAATTAAACATGGAATTCTAGAATAGTTTTAAGTGTGATTTGATGTATAATAAGGAACTTATATGCTTATGTTCAATTGTCTAAATTTTATAGGAAGGAAGTTACAACATTCACTTTTGCCTAGAAAAACATTTCTGTCGAATATGCTGAATACAGTTGCTTCATTCTTTTTTTTTAAAGAATGTGGAGTAATTTAACTTCCTCTAAGAATCAATCGTACTTATTTTGATCAGAGCTTGTATGCATAAAAGAAAGAAATTTTTCTTAATTTAAAATGCAGTATTCATGATATTGAAATTCTGTGCTTAGTATGAATAAATGATATTTTCTGAAGTATAATTATAGTTTCCACAATTAAAAACGCTTTATCTAAGAAGTGAGTAAGTAAGAAGTAAGAAAATTGAGGTTTGAATAGTTCTATCTTTTATTTTGTAGTAAGTATTATACAGCTTTTTTCTCAGTGTACGTCATATGTTGCGTACTTGGCTGTCATGTCATCATTATGTGTGTAGAGCCGTAGACTAATGGCTAAGCAAGGGGTTGCTGCTCTGCTGAGAGGGAGGAAGTTGGGTTGGATTCACTCGAGCTTGGGTTGCTATGCTTCTGTTGTGTGCGTTGCACAAACAACGAACAAAAACAAAAACCAAACAATTGGCGGCATCATTCATCACGGATGCGAACATATGACAGCATATAGAAAAGGCTTGAGTTCGTCTCTCTCTCTCTCTTCCTCTCTTTTTATTACATTGATTCTTATGTGATCTCTTTCTTTCATAACAGTAACAGTGTGTCGACATTTAAATTGGCAACACACAAAATGTTACAAGCTCAAATCTGGCTGTGGGGGGAAGCGACAGACAAATGACGTTGATGCTAATTAAAAGCGGTGTCTGCTGCACAAACAGAAAAACACAGAGAGAGAGGATTGGCTGTGGATCAAATGACGCCACACGTAATGGATACGCCGAAAAAGTTGACTGGCGGAAAAGGGGGACGAGCGGACAAACTGCTTCCGGTTACATTTAATGAAATGGCCAAAAACTAAAGCGAATGAGTCAAAGGGGAAACATTGCGAAACCTTCGTCTTCAGAGTGGCCAAAAACAAAATGCAATTACTAACGCAAAATTAGTGCTGGCATTGTGCATAATAATAGCGCTAGTAAAAGTCGACTGCTGTGCACACACGGGGCGTATGCTCAATTTCGTTTTGTGCTGCGCTTTTGTGTGGCGTTTATACTTAGTATATATATAGTATACTTAGTATGTTGAAATGTGCGCAAATTATGCTCATCATTGTGACACAATTAGCGGGGCCAAGCCCCGAGAACGTGTGTGCTGAGGACATAAAGGGAGGGGTCGAGGGGGTCAAAACTTAACCCTAATGGATGCATTTCCAACAGCAAATGGCAGCTGCTCACTCTATCGCTCTTCTGCAAATTTTCTCATTTTGTTGCTGTTATTTTTTCAAGCTTTCTTCTATGAAAGTCATTTCATGCATGCGAAATTAGTTTATGTGCGCAATTTCAAAAGAAGTGTTAAGGGGGATGGCACCACAGGGAAAGCAAGAGAAGGGAAGAAAGGGAAGGGAAGCAGAAGGACAGCAACTAAAGCACGAAAAACCGCAGCAAAATTTCACACTAAACGTTGCCATTATGCAACATTGTTGCGGGTGTGGCACATAGCAGTGCTTCTATGGTTATGGGAACGGATACGGTTACAGTTACGGTTACGGTTTGGGTTACGGCTCTGGCTACGCTTACAGACGGAGCAGGAAACTGAAGTTAGACTGCATATCCGTTAGTTTTTGACTGTCTTTTGCGGTTACCTTTGTCTTGGCAACACAGGAAAAAAAAGCCTAAGGACTTAAGAGTTTTAGCGCAAAGCTCATGTCAAGACTTTCAGAGATTTCAGAGACGTCTCTCAACTGTCGCTAAATTATGTCAAGATAACAATTGTTGTTACTCCCTTTGTGAAATTAGGTTGCAATTAAATTCCACATACGCCAGTTAACTGACAAGCGCTTTTTGTTATTTCAAAGTTATTAAAAAAGTTTGTAATTAATTATGAAATTACAGCAGCTGGTTGCAGTCTGCTTATAATCTTTATTATACAAACATTCCTTTTTTTTCATTTTTAAACATTTAACTAAAATTACCTTCATTGAAATAAAATCGCAGAAGAATGTGATTAAATATTGCGTATATTTTTCATGCACCATTGCGAATTGCTTTATTAATTAAATTACTTTATGCTACTCAAACCTTTTTTACGTTTTAGTCTGCTTTATTGCCGTTTAATGATGATTACACAATTATACAAGCAAATAAAATAAACGTTTAAAATGTTTTTATTTTGTTGAGGTTTATTAATTGCAAATCGTTTTTCTACCCGCTACACATAAAGTTGAAGGGTAGAAGATATTTGTTGGTAAAGTTATTTAAGACATAATTTTATATGTTAAAAAGATCGGCAGGTCCTACTTTATTGGTTGACCATCTGGCATATTTTTTACTGTATAGTATATTTTGAATATAGTAGTACTATATCGATATACCAAATGTAGCATTCGGTATATTTGTATTTCTAAGTCGAGCATACTTGTTTTAGTTCCTTTAATTTAACAGAAATTTTCATTTGAAGTTTCCTCTATGGAGTATTACAAAATGAAAATCTTATTTCCTCTGCCAGTTTCCATTCCCCAATCGGAAGTACTTCTAATCCAACTTCTGTCATCATTTGTCACATTTAAACGTGATTTTGACATAAAAACACATTAATCTATACGTATGCTGGATGCTTGATTAAATTTCTGCTACAGTTGCCATTGCCATTTAGTTATTGGCTCCAACATTTCATCCACATTTTTTTTTCTGGCTGGCAAAATATTTATCAAAATGGCCAACTGCGAGTGGAGAAACATCAATCTGAGCTGCAATTTGTCGTTCATTATTTGCTTTATAGCTGCGATGTATTTGTTAGACGAATCGGAAATTGCACAATGGCCACAAAATGAATTGATTTCTAATGCGGATTGTTAAGACGACAAAAGAAATAGAAGGCAGCAGGAGCAATACAGGACAACTTTCTTGCAAAAGCTGAGGCAGGACTCGCAGTCAATTGGATTGTTGCTGAAATGAATAGCGGATGATGAGGATAAGGCCTGGACCAACAGGAAAAATCCAATTTATGTGGCAGCTGCAACTGCAACAGCAACTGCAACCACAACTAATAATAATAAAAACGTATGTATATTCACTCTGGTCTGACTGCAATATTAATATGCCATCAAATTTTTTGTTGCAGTTGCTGCAGTTGGCGAATTTATCAATAATAATATTTTTACAACCCCAAACGTAAAAGCGTTAAATGGAATTGAAAGTTCTCAGGGAAAAAAGAGTAGCAGCAGCAGCAGCAACGATGATGATGATGCTTTAAGTAATTGAAAAATGTTCGCCCTTTTTGCCTGCAGTTTTTTAATTAACTTCAAAAGGTCCCCGGGCGAGGATCCGCCACAGATGGACTCTTTGGTCTCGCGGGCGGTCTCGCTGTGCTCTCGTTTATTGGCCACTGATTTGTGGCAATGGCAAATAAAGGCCGTGGGCGTGGCTAACTGTTGCTGCCACAGTTGTTGCTGCTGCTGCTGCAAAAGTATCATCAATCTGCAGCAGCAAAAAATAAAACGAAACGTTGCACGTTTCCGTCAAGCGTTCGTCATAAAGCAATTCGAGCTGCAGTTGGAGTAAGAGAAGAACTGTTTGCCTCAGGCAACAAACACATGGACTATCCTCTGTTTGTATGCGGATGAGAAGAGGCAGCAGGAACAGGAGCAGGAGGGCGGACAGGAAACAGGATGATGCGAAAGAAACAAAAGGCACGTAGACAATTTCACAACAACCTCGCAATAGAACGCCAGCAGGGACATCAATGGACACCACCAGGAGCTTGGAGCATGGAGCATGGAACGCGTTCACTGCACGCACTCAACAGAGACATTTGCTTGGTCAATAGACTGACAATTGAGAAGCGGGCAAAACGCACAGTGGTCATCGCACAGTGGTGCACAAGGGGTTATCGCATTGATTGGTCAACGGAAATGCGTTGGCTATATTACTCTCAATTTCCGTTTACGTAATAAACTTTAACTAAAGTGTCGCAAACTCGATATCATCTCATGGTTACTAATTGAGTTATTGATTGAAGTAGAAAACATATTAATTCTCATTTCATTTCAAATCGAATAGCTGCTTTAGCATTTTGTGCTTCAGTTCAGGGATAATTTGTATTAACTCTTGGCTACTAAATAATTTTTCAATGCAATGATAAATTAAATTCTTAATCCTTTAGATACTTTAGTATTTTATGCTACTAATTGACTGATCAATTCAACTATACATTAAATTCTTAATCCAATAAATTTTGTGCATTATCTAGCCAACAATTCATTAAGTTAAAGAACATTGTTAATCAAAGCTTATTGTTAAATAAAACAAATTATGTTTAAGAAAGTAAACATTCATTATAGATTATAGATATTCAAAAAAGATTTTAAATTAAGATTGAAATACTTAATTGCAATCTTTATTGTATTCCACAAAATTTAGAAATCACATTTAGAATCAAAGCTATGAAAACAAATGTTGTGGCATGTTTAGTGTGCTAGATACGATAGCTTATTATCTTGATAAATTTTAATTTTTTGCTGATTTTATAATCGTCAAATATAATTTAATCGCATTTACATATATAAATTATTTAAATTTTCTTGGGTTTTCATTATTAATTTATTTATATCAATTAATAAGTTTTTCGTGGGTTTAATTTCTTTATTTTTATTTAAGTTTATGACAATCAATGATTTAATCTTGAAGCTAACATTTATTTAGAGAAATGTTTTCTAAAAATAAAAACTTTTTCCATTCACCTTTCCCATTTACTTGTAGATTTTTCCTTTGAATTTTCCCTGCAATGTTTCTTTCAAGTTGATCGTCTGTGTTTTTGACTGATTGACCATAGGATTGCCCAATATATGTTAACTGTGTGTTCAATACCAGGAGCTGAGTTGAACAGGCGCCCATCAACTTGTCCCTGGGCCTCTTGAAGGTCCAATCAAGCGCCTAAGCAGAGGGAGTAAAGCCCACAGTGCTTTGTTCGTATGTAAACGACAATCAAGTTGAAAAGCAGCTACCCCCAAAATCGTAATGGGAATAATTTGCAGCAATTTCATTCAAAAAGCCTCTTACAGGCACACACACAGAGACACACACACATGTGCATACATATAAGCCCAGTCACGTAAATGACAATCAAAATTTGAGCTGAGCAGCGACAGAGAGAGAGAGAGAGAGTGGAAGGCAAAGGAAAGCTGGCAGACAGGAAGCAGGACAAGCAACGGCCTATGTCCTGAGTCTGCAATGTGTCGAACTGACCAAATCAAATGCGTGTGCACACACACACACACAGATTCGCATAGACACACATGCCCCAAGGCTGTCAGAGTCAACACATATAATGGGCGTTATCTGCAGTGGCAGCTCGGCGAAAAAGGAGAGCAGAAGTCTCCCCATCATAGAACTCCCCATAGACCAATACAAATACACTGTGAGGCAACCGCAGCTGAAGCTGCTTATAATCTAAGCACACACGTGTGTGCATTACGCCTATCCAAGAGTGTGTGTGTGCTGGCTGTGTGTGTGTGTGTGCGAGTATCCTTGTAACACATTCCACACACTCGCAATCTACATAGACAGGGACAAGCGTTAGTTACATGGCCCAACCGCCACTTTGTCATATTATGAATCCTAATTCCGTTCGAGGCCGTGACCTGAGGCTTCCCACATTCCATCTTCTCCCCCTTCTTGATGACGTTATGGATACTTCAGCTGTCACTCAAAATGTGTTCGAGTAGCGCGCGTTGATTGCAAACGACGACGAGGGACTTAAAGATATTTCACTTTAAGCTTCAAGCAAGCTTTTTATTATGTCTGAGATGGGCGGGGGGGAAGGAGAAATGCTTCTACAGGAATTTATAATGACAAGCGTGAATTTTCATATAGCCAGTTGAGGAATGAAGCTAGGGTCGGGGGGCGTGGCACTGCCCAGGGGGCATTGTTAGGTCTCGCCAGTTGCAATAAAAATTGTCTTGCCAGGGTTGCCAACACACTATTAAAAAGTTTGCCACCCTCCGAAGACGAAGAAAAGAATTCCAGAAAGCAAAAAAATATAGAAAAAAAAATGAACAACGAGTTGTCTGTCTTTTGTGCGTTTTGCAGTGGCTTCATAATGAGCTTAGTATGCAAAAGAGCAGACTGAGGGGGACACAGACGAAGAAAGAATCAAAAAGATTCATTTTCGGACAGTTTTACAGTTATTTTCTTTCTGCTACTGCTGCTTCTCAAAATGATGAGGACAATACCCCAAAAAATTGGCTGCTTTAAAGTTTGCGGAGGGGGCGAAGCGAAGTAATTCAGCTTGTTTCTGTGTGTGGACAAAGTTTTCAAAGGAAAATTGATTACATTAGCTCGGGCAACTAGGGAAAATGATCTTATTATGTCGCACTGGAAGAAGAACATTTTATGTTATGAGCTGCTCGCTGTGTACTAGTTCCTTTGGCATTACTCATAGTTATCAGCATTTGCCACAGCACAAAAATCGATAATAAACGAATTACGCGACTTTGGCGATGTTTTCTTTTTTTCAGAGTGCTAAAAAACGACAGCTATTAAATATGTTTTTTTGGTTGGTATGGGGGAAAACAACGATAAAAATTGTCTCAAAATCATGGAAGCCATAAAAATAAAATGCACATTCATTTAAGAAAATATTTTGGCTTGCTATCGAACTATCGTTAAATGGAAGTTTGTTGAAAATTTAACAGAGCATTAAAGAATCTTAATTCATACTCGAAATTTAAATAACTCTGTAAAAAATGAATGCGTCTAAATTTAAATAAAATGGACATTTATAATCCCACTTAAAATATATTTTTAGCATAACTCGCTTTTTAATTTGCCATCGCAGATAACTCCTTGAGGGCTAAACATTTCACATTTCTCCCGCCTAATTGGCAAAAGTTTTTTCTTTCTACTTTGCTCGACCTTTTCTTCAGCTTAAGCAATTTTTTTCAAATCTACATTTCAGTTGTAAAAATCTTTATGCAAATGCAAACCGATAAGCGTAAAAACACCCAAAAACGATTCACGTCACAAAAAAATAGACCGCAAATTTTCCATGTCAATGCATAAGTCGCTTCATTAGCCAAAACCCCGAAAAAAAGTTTATAAAAAAATTGTCTCACGCGAAATGACATCAAACAAAAATCTACAGGAAAAAGCTAAAGCAAAATACACAACACTTCCCTCAACTAAATCATTAAAAATGCGAAGCATAAAAAAAGAGGCGAAAAAAGAAATGCCAGAGCTCAAAGCGAAACAAAACAAATAAAGGAAGGAAAAGCAAAAAACGGAAAGGCGACATGTTTTTGCTTCGTTAATAAACTGCAACGAATTTGACAGCGGTTCGGAGGCAAGTAAACCACAAAAGAAGGGCTGTCTAACCACAAGGCGACAAGATTCAGTTCGAGTCCTGTCGCCGTCTAATGGTTGCAAGGTACACGAAAAACCAGCCAAACTGTCAAAGGGTTTCACGCAGCCAAAGACAAATGCCCAACTCCCTCACCAAGACAACCCCCAGGAAAAAAGAAGAACCTTAAGACAACACAAAAAAAAAAAAAACAAACCAAAGAAAAAATCACTTAAAGTATTTTGCCAATAAATTTAAATCACAGTCACAGAATGGAGGAAAGGGAGCGTAAGAAGCTTGCCAAAACAATAGACAATGAGGACGAGTCCTGACTGCAAAAGGGGGAAAGCTGCTCGCGTAGGCCCAAAACAAAAAAAAAACGAATAAAAACAAACAATGAAAACGCCCTGGAGATGAAGTCGAAATGTTGCTGAAATTGCCGACATTTTATTACACTTTCGGTGACTAAGAAAAGATTATAATATACTTTGAAGAAGAAAATAATTGAAGTTAAATCTACACATATATCCTAAAGCTGTTAACATTTAAAAAATAAGATCAAATATGTATTATAATTTTATTAGAAAAAATTTAATTATCAAGAAATACATATTTGTTCGTATTGATATATATCCTTATATAAGGATTAGCTTTCATTCTCATTTCGTCTTTATTATTTTTTTATTTATGCTATAGCATTTATATTTTCTCTCAATTTACTTTAAAAAGGAATTATGATTTTATTTTGGGAAATTTGTATAATCTGTTTTCTTAGATCATTCCAAAATTGTTTGAAAATTGCTAACTATAATTGAACATATATTTTTTTTCTATTTTAACTTTTAGTAAAGCAGATCATATTGTATGCATTTCCATTTAAAAGTTTTCTGTTTTATATTTTTATATATTTTATATTTTCTCTCAATTTACGTTTTGTAAAACAGATAAAATTTTTTAAAGAACAAATACGTATTACTTAAATGTTGGTTTTTGAAAAATTTTTAATTTTCAACTTCTTACAATAAAATTATCAAAAAACGTGTAATTATTTAACTGAAGTATGTTACATTTTGTCTAACAAAATCTAAATACCCTGCTCAAAATTGCCACAAAAATAACCTGGAGGCCAAGCAATGGCGCATCAAAAGCCAAATAAAGCGCTAAAAGGATTTATTCGCGCGTGTTTATAAACTTGGGAGTGATAACTTAAGACACCTGAGGACACCTTACAAAAAAGAGGAAAGAAAGGAAGTAAGTTAGGGTCCAAAAATGCTGAAAAATATGTACTATATTTACAATTGTAATAACTCCAAAAAACTTTGCTGACAAAGAAAACCAAGAACACTTCTCCCCAACTTGAAATTCAAATAATTTTTACGAATCGCGCATAATTGTTAAAAATGATTTACAATTTGTGGGTCGTGCAACTGCTTGTATCCGCAATTTGTCAAATGTTTTTATGCGAATTTGGCAAATATGTTTTTTTACTCCCAGTTTCTACTTTAGAACGCATTTCGCAAATTTTAACAACGCGCAACTTTTGTAATGGCCTAATAAATGGGGCCGAACGGGAAAGAGAGGGAGAGGAGCGGAGATGGGAGCATTGTAAAGGTTTTTGGCAGCGCATAATTTGCACATATAAACCATAATCTTTGTTGGAGTGAAGGCTTTCAGAATAAATTGCGCATATCCTTGTTTTTACCCCACCTCCGTCTCGCTCTCTCCCTCTACTCTGTTCCAATGGCAAACAACGACGTTGTTGAGTTGAAGATAACTTATAAATCATGTAATCAGAACAGGCACAACAACAACAACAGCGGAGAGAGAAGACAACAACAGCATGAAAAACTGAAATTGCTTTTGGCTGGAAGCAAGAGCGAGAGTCGTTGGCCTAGACTCTGAGGCAAAAGGGGGGAGGAGAGACTAGCTGAGTGGGTGAATGTGCTTTCAAAGTGTGTAATTTATTGTGCGTTACATAACTTTATGATAACTGGCTTGGCCTCGACTCGACTCGCCTTGACTTGGGTAGCTCGAGATACTTTATTGATGCCAACACAATAAAACACAAGAATTAAATTCTCGAAATAAGATGAAAATGAAACCCAGAAAAACTATGCACAAACTATCAATCACGAATGGCGTGCTAGATAAACTAACAATTTGTGTAATAGTTTGGTAATAAAATATATACTTTAAATTACTTTCATCACCCAAAAGATTCTTAGTATTTTTATTGCTTGGCAATTTTGAGTATTTATTTAAAAAGATTAATTTCTTTAAATGTGCTCTTCATTTTTATAGCTGTCATTTTGTAGAATTAAATTACATACTTTGTTTGATTCGTTTAACATAAATTACAAATTGTATTTCCATTACTATTAAACTTTGTTTAACATTTATTTGAAAGGAAAGTAATAGCAACTATCTAAATGCTAATAACAACAACTAAATGTTCACATTAAATTAAAATCGCTTTTCAAATTAACTTATTTCTCTTTTAAATTGTCTATAGCAAAGAAAGCATTAAAAATGGTGAACATTTTTTAAACTCTTTTGATTGAGATTTTTTAAAATTTGCAATGAAATCAAATTTCAATTGATACTTAAATTTGTAATTATTGTATTGGAGTGAAAAAAAATTGCAACTATCTAAATGCCAATTAGCTTTGACTTATTCATTTTTTCTTTCGCATATTTTTTTGACATACAAAATTGTGTTAAACACCTTAAGCTCAATCATTAATTGTCATTTCTATAAATTATATTGTTTATATTACGCTATAAACTTTTGCCTGATATCTGCTTATCGTAGTGTTTAAAATTTTTTTTCACTTATTTTCCGCCATGTTTGCAGAATAAAGATATCAACCAGCTGCACAATTGGAATGTTCTTAAATGCAAATTGAACTTGTCATGCAGGAAAAAGTTGTAGTCATGTTATTTACACTTTCAGTTGCCGTTGCATTTGCAGTAAGTTAAGTGGCAAAGAGTTTTAAGCCTTTCGACTAAACCCCCAAACGACCCTCGCAAATGCGATGCACAAACACGCCACCTAGCGTTGAGTGCCCGTCAGCAACAACAACAACAACAGCAGCAGTGATACATGGCAAATGGCATAACTCGGGGGCAGGCAAAGACCTTGGCAATGCAGCCAGAAAGCAGGCAGGCAGCAAAGTGGAGCCCGGGGGCAAGAAGCGTTGCAAGTGCAAAGACAATGAGAAAATGTCGGTGGCCCCTTTGAGTTCAAGCGCCAGTAGATACAATATACACAGCTATAGTATATGAGGCATGCACACAGTTTCCATTTAACTATGAATAATTCTGCTTGCAGTTGTTGTTGCTGTGCATTTGTGCTTGTTAATATTTTCATTTCCGTTGCTTTATGAGCCGATTCCGTAACGCCTAGAGACGGTGACAGAGAAAGAGAGAGAAAGCGAGTTGAGTGCCCCGCTTTACAAGGACAATAACAAGAGCAACAGCTTCAAGTACAATTGAAGCGACAACAACAACAAATGAGGCTATAACAAGTCCTGCTCCCCCAGAGTCTCTCATCATCATCCTCAGATGATGATGCGCCTTATCGAGAATGTCAACGAGTAGTCTAGAGTCTGGAGTCTGTCTCGAGACAGCCTCTGTTCATTGTTTGCATAAAATTGCAATTTACAATTATGACAATAAAACAGAGAAAAGAGAAACAGAAAAACGAGACAGAGACAGAGAGAATGCGCATTGGAATGCGGGCGGATTAAGCTCACGATATGATAAACCATTTAAGGACGCGTTTAAATGACAAAATTACAGACAAAATGCGCGCAGATAAAATACACAAAAATGGTCGTAGAAAATGTAAACGCTGCTAAATGAGACAAAAATTTGATAAATTGCCCCAAACAAAACACGAAAAGAGGAAAGGAAGAAGAAAATCTAGTGTTGGGGCATTTTTTGGGGGTAGAATTGTGCTGAATTGTTTATCTATGCCACTGGGGAGCAAATGACCCTCTCCATAATTAGGCACGCCTCGAAGCAAAGTGAGAGAGCGAAGCAATATTAGTTAGACATGCGGCATAAATTACTCAAGTCAAGCCAAATTCAGTGGGGAGTTTGAGAGACGTTTGCCAAATATCATTAAATTAGTTTGCTGCAGCTTAAATGAGAGATTATAGCGCGCAAGTGGAGGCAATAAATAACGACAAATCTTTATGAATGTGTTTCATTTAAAGTGAGCTCTTAAGTTTAGCGCCAAAAAGTATGCTACGATTCAGTATAAATAGAGTGAGTGAGAGATGAAACTTACCGCCATATCTGCAATTTGTTTTGTCAGCGGGTATATTGCCATTGGGTTCCAGGCGATCCAGATACTCCTCCGAATTGTAACCATTGTATGGAACTTTATTACCGTGATTATGATGAGCGCCACCGCCGCGATGATGATTATGATGATGGTGATGATGATGTGTCGAGTCGTCGCCATCCTCGCGGGAAATTGCTGCAAAAGAAGAAGACGTAATACATATTAATATTAAATTTAAGCATTATTGCTTATTACAATTACTATTACTATTATTATATTTATTATTATGCTAGGCTTTTATGCAAAGTCAATGGCCGTGGCACACTTTAAATTTGTCTTAGAGTCAACTTCCAAATTTATTTCGAGCTTGACCACGTTTCAAATGAGTTGAGTCTATCCCTCAGGGAGGCAGCCAATCAACGCCTTTGTCTTTTGGCTGGCTTGTCGACTGGCCGCAAGGCTGTGGCTGCTGCCTCGTCCTCGTCCCAATTGATTGGGGTTTTGTGGCCCATGGCTTTGACTGCTAATGGCTTCATTTAGTCACCTCGAGCCCAAGTTGCTTGCCATGTCAATTTTAAAATTATTTTACAAAATGCTCAGCTTACGAAAGGCTTAAATTCCCCCAAAAAAATACGAGAGTCAAATGACCGGGCTGGGCAATTCACGGATATGTCGAATATGTAAATGAGATCAGCGAAAAAAATGTATACGCCAGCTAAGCTTTTGTACAAATTTGTATAGCAGCGACGGCGACGACGACGACGGGGGACAACAAGGTGCGCCTTCTAATTTCCAAACCGGAAATACAAAAGGCATGAATAACAAACGCCCCAGGCAAACAGCGAGCCCCAAAAAAATAAAGAGAATGAAGAAAAAACCCCAAGAGTTGGCCATGTTACCTGAAACGTAACGGAAATTGGCTGGGTATTAGCTTGCTGAGAAACACACACACACACAAAACACACATGGAATGCCTTTTGGTCGTTCTTTTTTTGGGCTAAAAACGCGGTCGCTTTTTGAGCCTGCAATTTGCTAACGATATGCATACAAGGGGGAAGCAAACGCTGTTGTGCTGTGTCTCTTGTATGCAAATGGCTGCGCCAAAAAAGGATTACACGTTTAGTGTGGAGCTCATCGAAAAGGCAGTCAATAAACTGTGATCAAGTTTAGCAGCAAAAGCGAATGCAAAGGGAAATATATGCCAAACGCGAGGGTAGAGCAAATATGCTTAATTAATAGCCATAATGAATCACCCAAGGGAATGAGAGAGAACAACCCTCCAAAAAAGAAGACACACAGATGATGTCAGCACAACATTTGGTGAATGAAAAGCAAAGCACAAATCGCAAATCACAAATCACAAAATTACCGCAAATTGTCGCTACAAATAAGCAATTTATTTGCTTATATAACTCATGTAGACACACACATATGCTGGCCACATTCGAGCAATGCAATTCCACTAAATGTGGTTCCCCCTCGAAAACTTCAGTTGATTTTTGGGGTTGCCAAAACGAACGAAAATCTCATAAAGTTGTGCAAAAACACGCAGCACAAAACTCAGATCGAAGGAGGAATGAGAGAATGAGCTGTGGGAGCAGCAAATGTAATCAATAAAATATGTGCGCCATGAAACTACAACTAGGAATGTGACTGAAGTTGCTGGAATGCTTGACTCACTTCTTACTCCGCATGCAATATAAGAGTGCTACTTCAATGCAATGCTCTCCAAACTGTAATTGGAATTAAGTGTATTAAACTAAGTCAATTTTGTAGTAGCAACTTTTATGCATTAAAGTATTGCCTACTTTTGTGGGCTATGCAAATTCCTTTAAAGTTTCGCCTCCCAAAAAAGCTTTGATTTATTTTGCTGACGCATGACTGATAGCAGCCAGTGTAAATTGTAAAGAGTTGGGCAATTGTTACCGGCCCCAAAAGCCAATTGAACAAAGCTCACAAATTGGTGGTGCCAGACAATGGCAGATGGGTAACAATGACAAACAAGCAAACAGTAAAAGCAAAATTAAATCAAAGCAAAACCGCACCAGCAAAAAAACACAAAAATTGTAAAATAAAATAGGAGAAAAAATGGGAAAATTGCAATCTATGTAACTGCGAGAGACCAACCCGAAAAAAGACAGCAAACAGTCAACATTCAGAGAGGCAGTTTAATGCGCTTTAGTCACAGGCTAAAGTTTTTTATTGTTCGTATTTCGGTTCGAGAATCCTTTGGACTTATCGGGTAGTTAAACGTAAGACAACCAAACAACGTCGAGTGTGTGAGCAGCACTTTTATGGATGGCATTGAAACCGAAGAAGAAAAATAGAAACACACAACTGACCATAGAAGCTGGCTGTCTGCAATTGTGTTAATAGAATGGGGACAAGCAAAAGGGATAGAAATATTAAGAAGGCAGCTTGCAGAGCTTATTTGGGTTTTTGTCTGCAACGCTGCGCTAAGTGCTTTAGATAAGGTGGTGACAACAAAAGATACTTAGATTATTCCCAGGAGCTCACAAAGCAAGTATTTCATTTTTTGTGTGTGCAATGTTCTTAGAAAACAATAAAATAAACGCGAATTTACGTTGCAAAGCTTAAAGTTTACTTGAATGCATATTAAACATATTGTATTATAAAATGTTTCATCTGCTTAAAAAAGTAACAAAAACCATCTACAATATTTTACATTTAAATTTAGTACATTTAAAAGACATCAGGTGTACACTTAATTAGATAAAATTCTCAGAGATAGAAATGTACCAGAATTTATATGGATCAAAATAATTTGTGAAATAATTTAAATTTCAATTTGATATACCAAATTGTTTTAAGTTCTTATAGAAAGTTAAAAAAAGTAATGTTATTTATGTTGATTAATTTAAACTGCACTTCATTGAGTTTAAGTGAAAGTAAAAAAAAGTATTTTCTGCTTTAAATTGGATACAATTCGTTAAACACTTTCACTGCCTTAAACAAACAATAAAAAATCAAGTATACGCTTGACTTTTTTTGTTAGTTGTTTGTCTGCAAAAGTAAAGTGCAGAAACCGTTGTAGGATTAAGAGTTCAATTTGTTGCCCTGCTAATCCTACAATGCCATCGCAAATAGACGAAGTGCACACATGCTCAGCTAATGTCAGTTGGAAAGACAATGGGCAAAATCAGTTGAATTGCTGAAAAGCCGCAGGCGGTAAGAGTCGAGGGTAATGTAACGTTGAGTTTGAATTTGTCCAGACAAAGCAATTTAATCCAATCGCAACGGATCGCTACGGTTTGGTTCGGTTTCAGATGGCCAAAAAGCTGAGGCGACACTTGAAATGCTGACAAATAAGTCGCATTAACGAGCATTTGACCAAAATGAAGGCGAACAAAGTAAATGCAATTTCCGTAAAAAGCAGAAACTGAAAGAGGGTAAAGCAGCAAAATTAAATGTTAAAATTCATTTGTTGTTGCCGCTGCTCTGCTGCTGCTGCTGATGTCGTGTGGTTGTCATTGTGATGAAAGACAATGAGACTGTCATGCAATTAAGCCATGCAATTTAATCAATTTATCAATTAAGCAGCCGAACACAGTACAGAGAACTGTGAGGACCTCTTCTTCTGGCCAGGACTTTTTGATGTAACTCATCACTGAAATTTATTTTTGTGCACGTTGCAGCACTCGACTTCGACTGGCTTTAAAAAGCCAATTTCATTAGCATTTCAAAGTGGCGACCGGCGGTCGACCAAGCGGTTGCCCCGTATAGCTTGTGTTCGACAGAGTCAATAATGTTGTTAATTGGCAGCTGAAAAGGGCGGCGGCACACGCTTGACATGGGCGTGGCTTCTTTAGCTGCCCGTGACGTACGACGGACGTACGTAACAACAGTGTTATGCCCGCTGGCAATTAACATTTGTAAATATGCATAATTGTTGCGAGAACAGCAAAAATTAAACAACACCAACAAACAAAATGCACAGAAAAAAAGTAAGAAAGCTACAGTGGAGTGTTCTCGACTGTGAGATACCCGCAACCTTTTGAAAATAAAAGCAAAACCGCGCGGCATTATTATTAAAATATACCAATAATATATTTGATTATACTAAATATAGAGCTACATTCAAAATATACCATAAAGTGCAAAATATACCAGTCAAATCAATTAAGATCCGTTGGAGGCAGGCGTTGTTGAAAGTATTTTATAAATAACTCCTAAAATTTGGATCGTATTGACACCAAATTTTCGGGAATCATTAAAAACTATAGTTATTATTGTATATACCAAAAATCGCGGGGTAAAATTTGAAAGAAACTTGATCTGCGTGCAAGAATAGCAAATGTTGTCGAAAAAAAAATATATCTGCATTTTTTTATAATCTCTGATGGCTATATCTTCTCGTCTGCTGACGCTGATCACAAATATATATGGTGTCGGACATGCCACTTCTGCCTGTAACATACATTTCTTGCCGGCATAAAGTTATAATACCCTTCTACCTAATGGGAAGCGGGTATAAAAACACGAATGTATTACAAACTGATGGACAAGTAAAAAGCAACAAGCCATGAACTGAACGGAGCAGAAGTCTGGGGTCGTGGTTGTTCAATTGAATCTGTTGGCCAGACAGCGTTTTAATTGGTGAAAACCATTTGCATAATTGCAAAGAAAATTGATCGAACAGCGAGAGCATGTCAAACTGTGATGATAAAGCTGTAAAACTGTATTAGAACTTCATAGTTGAGTGGTAGAGATTTACATTTAAAATAGTGATTATTCCATTTTATGGACTTATTTTAATTTATTCACATAATTCGTTACTTCATAAGGAAATTTTAAAGTGAATTGCAAAATTTTTTGTATGTCATTCTCATAATTCAATAGGTTATTTGGAAATTTTAGTACGAACTGACTGAATGCAATATTTATTTTAATAAATAATTATTCGAAAGTGTTAAATATAACTCACAAACTACATTAAGTTCACATAAGCTGCAGAATTATTATTTAACTTGCAAGTTCGCTGAACTATAAACTAAGCAATCACTTTCAAACCTTCACCAACCGCCTTCGAATTGTAATTGCTGTCAAACTTTATAAGCCGCCGCATCGCATCGCATGATAATTTTGCATGTTTGCGCATAGTTTTAAGAAGCGCGCAAGCAGCAGGCGACGAAGTTTTAGAGGTCTGACAACATCAACGATGGGGAGTAGTAGATAGATGGATGTATGTACATAGAATGTGTAGTATGAGGTTGGCTGTGAACTTTTTAATTTAATTAATAGACGCCAACGATGCCGCAGCAACGAGCACAAAACCCAGAGACAGCAAGCAAAGGCATTGAATTACACAAAGTTCAGTTCAGAATGGAGCGAGAGAGTTGAAGTTGCGGGAGTGGACGGAGAACTAACTTGGACGGGTTTCAAAATGAAAACGAGCTGGGCTAGGTGTATGTGTGTGCCAGATGTGTGTGTGTGTGTGTTTTTAGCGAAGGCTTCTTCAAACTTATGATTAATTAAAAATAATTTTTGCGACGTCGCATCGCACGTAGAGAGAGAGAGTACTGAATATTTATTGAAGCTTTGCATTCTTTGGGGGGATTTTGAAGCATTAAATGCGAGAAACAGAGACAAAAGATTTGTTGGGAACACAACTGTAACCGCAAGAATGCGGCACGTGGCAGCAAATTGCCAAATTATAGTTCTTAACTTGTTGGCCCACAGAATGTGCCCGCAGAATGATGCCGCAGCAAGCCAGAAGCAAAGCTGTCGTGGGACAGGTGTGACAACAAAGTGCTGGAGACCAGACCAGGAGAAGGTGGAAAAGCCAGGCAGAAGTCCATTTTCATTTTCATTTCGTAGACAATTTCATCGCTCACAGGGCAGACAATTAACTTAAATGGCTGTAAAAGAGCTGCGACTGTTGTGCCGAGTTGTGTTGTGTGTGCGGTAAGTGGTTTTTCCCAAGGTGTCATCGCTGCTCTCCTTGTCCCCTTGTCAAAGTGCTGTCGCAAGTCTTTGACTGAAATTGAAAAGTACAACAATTTAGTTGCCAAATGCCACTCAGAGGGGCAGACGGGAACGGATTCACTCTCAACTCCTCAAGCTATGCCATGATTTTACTTCCATTTTTACTTTTTATTTTGTTGTTGTCCTTGTTGTCACTTCAAAAGCAACGCCAAGTGTAAATCAGTTTGTGGAGTCGTCGTTGTCGCTCCCGATTTATGCCTTTGTCATTCATCGTGGCTGAGGCTGAGAGTTCGACATCCTCAGACATTTGACAGCTGTAAATCTTGGCCAAACAAGTTAACACTTCTGCAGGCGACCAAGTCGCAGCCAAGGTATTCATCCTGCCAGATAGATAGATAGATAGGTGGGTAGGTAGGTAGATAGATGGAGAGACAGACATACAGACAATCAGACAGGCCCTGCAGGCATTCGACAAAGTGCGATACTCTAAGATAGACATAGATGGGGCGGAGACAGACAGCTTGACAACGACGAACAAAACAGCGAGCGAAAGAAACTTTATCCATTTCGCCTGAATGCGAAGAGAGTTGACTAAATTATGGCAAAGTAAATTTTAAAAAGAGCTAGATAACATTTCAAAGAGTTTCATTTATGAGCAAAATGCAACGCAGCAAAAGAAAAAACTGTTGCTAAAGTAGAAAGCTAGTTTAACATTAGCTTCGTTAAACTTAAATTGTTAAAAAGTGAGCGTTATTTATAATCCAGTTTTCCATAGTGTATTAAACATTTAACATAATTCTTTATGTCAGAAAAATAAATAAATATAATTTACTAATTTTGCTAAAGACAACTGACAATTTTAATCACTCAGCTTCCATAATTGCTGCACATTTCTTGTTTTTATTTCACTAAGAACTCTACATTAATTTAAGAGTCATCACAATACTACACAGAGAGAAAAAATAGATTGAAAAGAAGATTGCAAATCTTGATTTAAGATTTCATCACAGAAACATTTTTTCTTTTATTGTAAGCTATGTGAATGTTAGAACGTTCGATTTAGATTTAATATTTTGCCTTCTTGGTTGAACATTAAGATTTTCCGATTCTTGAAACAAGATTAAAATATTGAATTTTAGGATTTTAATCTTGATTCAAGATTTATTTCTTTATTTTCAACACCTTTTTTCTTTTTGTGTATTCTCCTTCTTTTAATATGTACCTCGCTGAATACTTTTTCTATAACTTTAGCTTTCAATTGAAATCCCTTTAATGCATTTACCTACATCAATCTATTAACTATGCATAGAAAATGCGTAACTCAAGTAGTCAGCGACTCTAAATAGGTTTGCAAATTAAGGTTTCTGACTTATTTCAAAATCATTTTACGTTAAACTTTACCAAACTTTGATCCTCTCAAGAAAACGCCGAAAAGGAAAAAAGGACATGCCAATAGAAGGCATAAAATATTTAAGGCTATATTGCGACATGTTCAATTGGAGACTGTTTTTTTTCCTCTTTGCCTAAACAGCCACTAAAACGTTTTGCCAAAATTATCAGTCCCAAAAAAAAAAAATATGTAGAGAAAAGTTATCCTTTTCCATAAAGAAAACAGAAAAGAAAAAGTACACAATGAAATCAAGAGGTGGGTTGAAAAAAGGCAGGCTTTAGGTGGAAATCGATAAATATTTAAGGAGGCCACCCAGGAGACATGTTGAGATTCAGTTTTGTGTGCGGACTCTTTTGGCAGCTGTCAGAGGTGCCCAAAATCGCATTTAATTTAAAACTCATAAATACGAAATGCGCCGCCAGATAATCATAATAAAATTTGAGAACACAATTTGTTCTTCGAAACGAAATGAAAGCTGTGGAGGAAAATTACAAATGAGATTTTTGCACTCAAGCAATGAAAATGGAATTGAAATTTGTGAAATTCGAATTTCGAATGTAACAACTTTTCAACTTTTTCTCTTCTCACAAAAAAACAATTTGTATAATTGCATAAAAAGAAAAAAGGAAAAAAACAAAATTATAATTTCTAGTCGATTTTCAAATGTATTTTTGCAGTATGTCAATGACAGGCGAGCAGAGTTCTGTTTCCTTTTTTGACAATCTTCCAAACGATTGCAAATGGCAATAGGGGAAAAATGCAAAATTATTGAAATTTCAAATTTCAAGTGCAATTGACTGTCAAATGGGTTTGCCAGCCACAAAACTAGACTTGAATTCAAACGAGGTGGGAGGAGAATTTCAGCCCAAAAAGCGGCTGCAATAGAAGTTTGTGGAGCCAACTGGAGCGTGTTGAAGTGCTGTTGTTCCATGAACTCAAGTGAAATGAAGTGTCAAGCGTCTGCATGGAGTCGCTGTCATTTTCTCTCTCCCTCTCTCTCCTTCTGGCACTTTCTCTGCCTGCGATAAACGTTGTTGCGTCGTCTGCGAAACGTTGCCAAAATAATTAAGAAAATGTTTACCATTTACAGTGCATTTATAGCCATAATGACAATCAAAATGGTGGAGAAGACGCGACAAGTTGGCAAGATTTGAGAACTTGCGCTGACTTCAGCGAAACTTTCACAGCAGTCACTTATACTGTGTATTTATTGCTGAAAGGGTATATACGATGAGAAATTAGGTTGATGATGAGCCTATCAATTCTTTATAGTTAGCTTATGTTTATGGGATTAGCACACTTTCTTTATTTATTCTTTTTTAAACCCATATTTATTGAATTTGCAGATTTCTATTAACTCTTTCACTTTCGAATTAAATTCGGGAACTTTAAAAAATTTATGATAAAATAATATGCAAAAATATATAATACTCTTCTTTTACTTGAATATGCTTCTTGATTTTAGTAGTCTTCCTGGGATATAAGCTCAAAATAACATTAAATTATTGTTTATTTTAATCCATTGTTGCTCATATTATAAGTTTTTGTAAGACAATTGTATTTTTTACTGCGAAAACAAATTCTCGATGGAAAGGCTTTACTTTGCTTAGTTGCATTAAGCTCAATTTTCTTGTAATATTGCTCTTTATTTTACTCGAAAATGTAACTTAATTTTAAACTTCAGACTGTTTAAGATATAAACTCACAATAGCATTAAATATTTGCTTGTTTTAATCCACTTTTTGAACATTTTATAGGATATTCAGCTGAGCTGAGTTGCAAAGTGAGCTGTAATCGCTTTTTGTGGCCCGTTGACATTTACGAGACATTTCACTGAATAGCAAATTGAAAATTGCACAAAAATGAGCAACAGCACGTAGCTAGAGAAAGAGGCAGGACAATTCAATGAGTGAGTGAGAGATGCCAGACAAGTGAATGAGGAATGACAAACTAATTGAGCCTAGGCAGCAGAGTCAAAGACGCAGACAGACAGACACGTGTCTGGTGGCAAAACTACTTGAGACACTATTGCGAGAATGATTTGGAGCAGCACAAAGAGAGAGTGAGAGCGATGAGGAGACAAGAATTCCCCTTCAGCCGAATTATAATGCGTGATTCAAGCACACACACAAAAAGGACGACTTTAAACATCACAGAGAAAGTCGAGTGGCAAACAACTTACACACACACACACAACCTTCTTCTTTTCTCTAATTTATGCATATTTTAATGCAATGTTTGTGCGAGGCTGGTTCAAGTGTTGGCAAACATTTTGCAGCATTTAATTTGGCAGCGCTTAGTGCTCAACGCTTCTTCGTGTTCCTTCATGTTGCATGCATAATAATGAGCATTTGTGCTTATTATCATTAAGCCAAAGTCGTGGCAGCGAAGTCGCGCCTTGAAGTGGCCTCCAGGGTCTCGGCTAATGGCCCGCGGCGTCGCAAGTTTTTCTACATATAAAATATATATTTTTTTTTCTCTATTTCCCTTTAAGGGACTAGAAAGCAGCCGAAGCTCATCCCAACAAAAGCTAGCTCAAGTTGGTAAATATGAAGTTTGATAAATGTTGCCGGAAGTGAAGTGGAAGGAGTTCTAGAAGGTGGCGGATAAGTGAGCCTGGCCAACCAGTTGAACTCTTGACAACATTGCAGACGTCGCCGAAAAAGTTTTGCAGGCACAGTTCTTTATGAGAGAGAGCCGCATAACTTTCCTCCCAATATGGGCAGCAAACACTTTGCAGCAGGGCTAAGGGCACAAAGTGCATGCCTTTGGGATTACATCGAACATAGAGCACAGTGTGATGAAATTGCCCAAAATGCAAGCTGACAGCCAGAGACTCAGTGCACTGAGCTGTGCGATAAGCAGTTTGTAAAGCTGGCTAGTTAGTCAGCCCTACAGAAAGTTGTTTATCCCTTAACATTTGAGTGAAGTGGAAAAGTTAATAAACTTAAAATGGAATTTTAGTTTAATCAGCAGAAGCAAAATTGTGCCATAAAGTTGCACAGCAAATTAGTTGGTGTTATAAATATTATGTAAATATTTGAGAGAACTTTAAAAATGTGTGTAGTTGTTAGCTTACAAGTTTATATTTTGACATGAGATAAATAAAAAAATACAGAATAAAATAATTTTGAGATATTTGTAAGATATGAAATTTAGATCAAGTAAAAAATTGTAATCGAATATTTCTCTAAGTTATGTTTATATTTTATCTTCAGTGAAAAGAAATTTAATTTCTCGCTGTTGAGAGTGATACCATTTAATAATTTCTTTATTTGATTATATAATAACACAAATTCTTTCGTTCTAGTAAAAATTAATTTATATTTTAACAGATTTTCTCGATATTTCCACATTCTTTGATATTTGATATTTACATCAATTGTTTAATTAGTTTACATTTGCTCGCTAATCCTACATACTTTTAACCACTGTGCCTCGCCCAGGCACGCATCTTAGCAATTCCGCAGTGACTACTTGGCTACACGGCGCGCTGCACAAGTTGGTGGTTCTTTGTTTATGTTCTTGCCAAAAAGTGGCAATCGCTGCGCGACTGCGGCAAATGTCGTTACGTGCACAAGTTGAGCTTTTAAAATAATTACAAAACCGAGAAGACACCAAATAGACACTCAGCAGAGCAGTTGAAGTTTCTTTTTTCATCTATTTTGTTCCTCGCTGTATTCCCAGTTGGTTGGCGAACAAATAAAAAAAATTGTAGCATACTTTCGTGCGCGCCCGCTTAATGGGTTTGACAGGCACTGGCAGCTGTTACACAGCAGTCAGCATATTGTCCATAAGTATGTACTTATACAAGGCTATGTCGTAGTTACACACACATGCGGCAGAGTCTATATATCTATGTGTGTGTGTGGTGGTGGATATAATGTCATCAGTTACCGGCTGATAAAAGCCAAATGTGAGAACCCAAAAACGCAGGCAAGTGTGTCTAATGCGCCTTGGATAACCCGCTGCAGGCCAAGAGTCCTTCAACCAACTGCACAGGATGCTGTTACTGCTGATGTTGCTCGCTTCTTCTGTCAATAACTTCATAAGGCGATTGCAAGCAGCTCAAATCTTTTGGCCACGCGAGCAGCAGCAACAACAAAAGCCAAGCAAAATTTATTATGCACAGACGATAAAACGTTTTGTCTATGTGAGTATATGTGTTGCGTGTGTAAGACAGGCAATGCAGCAAGGAAAAAAAAATGTGGAGAAAAAGAGGACACAAGCAAAAAACGGAAACAATAGACAACCCTTGGGGGCAGCGAGGTGTTAAAGGTGCCCAGTGTGGTGGTGGGAGGCATTAAAATGTCGCCAACACAAGTTGACACTATTTCTTTAACAACTTGCAGGAAAGAACAACAACAACTGCAACAACTTTGTGGAGTATTTTTTGTGTTTTTGAGCCACGTCATCAGGAAGCAAGTTTCTGCATTTTTCGTTGTGAGCCGTTGTGGGCGTTAATGGGTTAAAAGTGCGCTTGGAGCGTGTATAGATTTTATAATGTGTTTGCTCTCGCTCTTCCTCACTCCTTTCTCTGTGCATGAGTTGCAAGTTGCCCAAGAAAGGCGACACCTGAACGCCATTTTCAAACACTGTCGACGCTTTCACTTCCGCCTGTGCTGAGTTGGCAACTTTCGAGCTCTATGCGTGCGTATGTGAGTGTGTGTGTGTGTGGCTTGATTACAAAATACAGTTTAATGTTGATTACACATGCAGCTAGCTGGCAAACCAGGCAACAGCCAGTCAACCAGCCAGCCAGCCGAGCTGTTGCTGTGGTGAGTTGGCTTATACGTGTTTAACAAAGGCTGCCACTGCCATTGCAGCTCCTCTCTTCCCCCGCACTCTCCCACTCTCCGCATCCACACCAGCTGAACCTCATTACGCATACAATGTTGACACTAGAGATGACTAGTTGCGTCCCATGTAAATATGACGCCAGCAAGTTGACAACAACTGCTTTAAAAAAACACGTATGAAACTTTACACACATCCTCCATGGTCACTCTTTAATGACTGATGTTTGGTTAATGAATAGTCTGAGAGTTGGCATATAATTTACACAAAAGTCACATTAATTTACTGATTACTGTTTTAAACAATTTCAAAATTAGTGTTCAACATTAAATATTATAGAAGGTAACTAGTAATTTATAGCTGAATTACTAGAATAATTCATAGTGAAAATAAATATTACTAAAAATACATAAATGAAATAATAAGTGTATATGCTATATAAGAGGATTGGTATTAAATAATTCATGTAAATATCTTTAAATAAATAATGAATTGATATGCTTAATAAACTGATAAATATGAACGATCTCATAATTTGTATTTTTTGCATCTAATAATTAAAAAATTTAATTTTATTTAAAATATGTAGAGGGTATCTCACAGTCGAGCACTCTTATTTATGACTTTTTATTAGCAACTTTATTGTCATAGAAAAAATAAAATAAACTGAACATTCGTTGTGTTTTTATACATATTATAATACTTAATCCGCATTAATATTCATTTCATATATAATTCATGTTCCCTTTTTTTATCTAAATAAATTTACCAAATAAATTGATATCAATTTATTAATAAGCAAAAACTTTATTTATTGCCTTATCAGCAATTAAATGCAAAAATTCTCCTTCGTCATAAATACAGAGGTTATTCACATCTTTTTTTTATTTCAGTACAGCAACTCATCCCATTCATTAATCACTTCACTTGCACGCATATCAAAAGAAAAAAAAGAAACACGTCACACTTTCATTGTTAGCAATCAAATCGTTACGTTTATGCTGCATAAACATTCGGCTAATGAGCCTCTCTAACTGTAAGGCAATCACGCAATCAGCAACTCAAACTCGAACATGCAAATTGAATAATAATAATAATAATAATCACAATCATAAAACTCGTGCACATGTTACATGGCAAGCGTTACATGAAAATGGGGTGTTAATCACTTGGCGACATTTTCGGTTTATTAACGCGAAAATACAATTTATTGTTGTCGCTTTGTTTGTTGTTTTACACTTCACACACACACACATATACACGCAGCAGCTCGTTTGATATTTTCATTTAATTTGTAGACATTTTTCGCAGAAATTTCTGCGGCTGCCGCAAAATTTGATTCAACGACAAAATGCGACAATTGTCGTGTCAATTTTGCCAGAAACGTGATGGAGCATTCAAAGTGACAACGAAACAAAAAACAGCCAATCATTATAATAATAATCATGACGACAACAACGTTGCCTGACAAATGTGTTAATAGCTAAATTATTTCTCGCTTTATGCGCATTTAACACATTCGGCAGCCAATCAAATCAATTCTCGACTGAAAATCAAAGTGAATCACGTGATCAACTTGAAAGTGAATGTTGAAAAACTTTTGGCACAGAATTTGATCATTACCGCGTAATCTAAACCCACGTTAAGTATACGCCGCTTTGTACGTTGCTGATTGCTCTAGCAAAAGGTGTCAGACTGGAACTCGAGATGGCCGAGCAAAAAGCCAATTGTAACTGTAGCTGCAGACACTCGGCTTCCCTTACAGTTACGGATGAAAAACCATGGCAGAGATGCCAACTAAGGCAGCAATTGGAAAGGGGTAACAAAAAACTGCTTTCTAATGCTGGTCTATAGAAAGGTGCATTTTTCTTTTAAGAAATTTGGTAATATATTTTGAAATATATACAATTTATATAATTATATTATATTATTTTTGCTATATATAGAATTTTTTATTACAATTTACAATTTTAACAGAAAATATGCAGAAATTAGTTCAATTATGGAATGTTAAAAGAAATTTTGATGAATAATGATTTGTATTATTTTGTCCATTTAGTAAAAATTGTATTTTTAAGACATTTTGAATAGTTTCTATTGAATTCTGTTTTATTTTGCAATTTAAATTCATAAATTTTATTTTTTATTTGCTTTTAAAATTTATTTCATTAGCAGCTAAGATAAATCACAAAATTCAATATTGAATCGGCCTGCTGCGCAAATTTGCCAATAAAAAGAAACTCCTTGTTAATTGTGAAAATAATATATAAATTTTTTCCAAAACATATTATCGACAAGCTTCAAATGCAGTCGAGCTTGTTGCTACACACATCGGAGCTCAAATTAGCTGACAAATTCAGAGTCTGACAAAAAAAAAAGAAAACTTTGCGTATTGGAAACTCAGTGAGAGAGGCGAAAAAGATTTCGCATCAATCAGACCACCCACGGGGCAGGAATAAAATTGAATTTCTAACGCTTTTCCCTCACTTTTATACCAGTTTTTTTTCTTATGCTGGGGGAAGAGAAGAAGCACAAAATAAACACACAAATTTTGTGCAAATGAAATTTAAAACTTTGGCATTTTCTTTAATGAAAATAAATATGTGCTCAGAGAGAGCTGAGAGCTCAGGGTCCCCGGCCTGGATTAGCTCGTCAGCCAGAAAGTTGCAACTTTGACAACTTTAATTGGTTTAAAATTAGAAAATGTTGAGGGTGCTTCTGCTATGCGCGCCTCCAATAAACAAATGCAAATGGAACTTGAGCTTCGGCATCGGCAACAAAAAGTGTGAAACAAAATACGCCGGGGCAGAAAAAAAATATATATTTTCTGGGCGACAAATTTTTCAGAGCATGGCAGAAAGGAGAAAGCCAAGTATAAAATAAATAAATAAAAAAACAACAACGGCGACAACGAGCAACAACATCAATGGCTGTCAAGGGCAACCAACATTGGTTTGGATCCAAAGAAAACAAAAGTAGAAAAAAAATGAAACATAAAAATAAACAGAAGCTCGCTTATCGAGTGCTTAACTCGGGGGTAACTTAAGCGCTGCACTTTGGAGCGGGTCTTAGCAATATTGTGAGTAGGTGGAGGCGGGTTTAATGTGGCTTGGACTGGTCAAAGAATTGTACCTACCGCAAAGCACTGACAAAGCTGAAAACATTGCGCGCTTTTCGTCAGAGTCAGACGCATATCGATTGCAGAGGCCATCCCCTAAAATGCTAAACAACCCCCAAGGGGCTTGGCAACGTACGCTGATAAGCAGCAACAGCCGCAGCAGTCAGAGTAGCAGCAGCAACAGCTAAGGAAACAACAGCAACAACAACAGAAACAACATCATAACATGGCAACAAAATGTTGCAATGCCAACGTGTGGCAGCTTGTGATAGCGTCCAACAACTAGACTCGGGTGGTTTGTTGTGCATATTTTGAATGATGTATGAGGTGGGAGGGATGTTGCTGCTGTTGCTGTTATTGCTGCTGGGTGGTTGATGTGGTTGCTCGACAGTCATGCAAATTCGGCACGGTGCGTTGTCGTACAATGAACTGCGCCACCCTTCAGTCATCTTTCACCACTTCCTCCACCTCTGCCAGCTACCAAAAAGAGCGACGACAACCGGCCACAAAATAGTATGTGCAATATTCTGGCCACCACTGTCGTTACACCGAGCTGCGTCCAATGTGCGGCACGTGTCTGCACTTTGAGCAGCTCCAGCTCCAGCTCCAACTTTAACTTTAACGCCAACTCAAACTCCAACGATTCCGACTCCATTAGCAGCCAGAGGCATGAAGCAACCCTCGCTGAAGCCTCTCACAACCTGCAGCTTCCCTTTAACTTCAACTTCAACTTCCTATCCTGCTCATTTTTTTTTATTTTGGCTGCTCAACTCACCTGAGGCCTGAGTCACAAGTGTTGTTGTTGTTGTTGGTTGTTTGTGCGTTTTGTAGGGTTGCCCTTTACATTATTCTGCCTCGTTTTGTTGCCTTTTTCTTTTTTGGTTACCTACTGCACTTCAAATGCAACCAGCGATGCGTGAGAAGCAGCCAATGAGGCAAAGCTTGCAAAATGCTTCACAACAGAAAGAACAAGAAAAGCCAGAGAAAAATCTCTGCTAAAGAAATTTGAAAACCTTAAAGTGTGTCAACAGCAAGAATTTTAACTGCTCAACATTTTAGGAACTAAATGTTCTTCCTTTTAAATATGAAAAAAAGGTTGTAATACAATAATTTTAAATACATAAACTGCTGTTCAGAATTTATAACACTTTTTATTTGCATATTAATTACAATTTTAAGCAAGTTTGTGAACTAGTTTCTTGGAATAAAATGCTCATCAAAGCTTGGCAATACCAGACAGAATTTCAGGAATAAATTTGTGAACAGCAATTTTTGATTTGAAATAAGAGTCACATTCGCAGACAGCTCTTCAATCACTTTGGTATGAAGTAAATTGAATAAATGTATTAAATTTAATTTCAGAAGTTTTAAATATAATAATATGAAATAAAATAAATAAATTTTTTAAAATTCATTTAATTTATATGTTCTTTTTAAAGTTTCCAATTTAATTTTAAATCAAATTTGATTTGAAATAAAAATCAGATTCACAGACAGCAGTTCAGCAACTTTTAGTAAATAAATATGTAAAATTTAATTTCGTGCATTTGGGTTTACCTTTAAAAAAGTTTCTAATTCAACGCGCTTCACGCTTTTCAATCACAGTTAAAGTCTATTCTATAGCTATATAGTATTTGATCAGCTTATCAAGAGTTAACTTTCTAGGTTTAATCCTAGGAATTTGCTTTGAACTTGTTTCCAACATATCGTTTTTAATTTACTTTTGGCTTTCTTGCAGCCAAGACTTTTGTTCATCTCTCTCTCTCGCTTAGAAAGACAACTTTTAATCGGCTTCAACTTTGCTCTCGCTCTCCCTGTTTCAGTCTCTCTTCTTAGGCAGTTGTTCAACACATACACACACACTCAATCACCACACAGGCATCAACAGCTTTAACTTCTTGGGCTGACATTCACAGTTCGCTGAGCTGCCCAAAGTTGTCAGTTTCAATTGTAGCCGAAGACCCAAAATATATCCCTTACTTTCTAGATGTTCTATATATGTCTGCCCTGGCTGTGATTTTGTCGAATGGGGCACGTCTTCTGGTGCGCCTCATTATTTTTTATAGTCGCGCCATTATTTCTTTTGCATATGCCAGTTGCTCTCAAACTGTAAAGTGGCATTTAACGCACATTCAAATTGGCATTCCCAAGCAAGTAACGTCGTCGTCGTCACTCGCTGACATTTACCAGCATTCTAAGCTCCCCTTTCCCCTCTCGCTTTCGACTCGACTCCCTTTGGAAATGACAATTCTGCTTGCAATTTCGAGTTTGCCTCGCGACTCTCAACAGATTTACATGAGATTTGCATAAATTGAGTGCTTCCTTTGAGGCTGTCGGGGGCTGCTTTAGAGTTGCTTCATGTCCCCAGCTTCCTGTTTCGCACAGCGTAACATGTTCTCTTTACCATATACGATGATACCCTCTATGCCCTGCGGCCCCTGGCTCCGGCTTTGGCTTCCTGTGAAATGAATTTAAATCTTTTATGCAACAAAAATTGCTGCCGTTTATCAACAGTTAATGTTTCAATTAAACAACGAGGGTCTCCTCCAGCTTGACTCACACAATTAGTTAAATCGTATGAGTTTCTTTTTTTGCGGCAAACAAAAAAAAAACAATAGAAAATTTCTTGCTATAAGAAGCACAAAATAAAGCGATTCCCGCTGGGAGGCGGCTGATGCTTTTGATTTTGATTCGTTTTGATTTCACTGGAAAAAAAGGGTTAACACATCGCACATTTCGCACAGCTCAGCGCGTTTTTTGCCAGGGTTGTCATTCAATTTGATTTCTTTGGGGGTCCTGGCGGACCTTTAACAGCATTTTATTTGACATAATTGGCGCAAAGTCAAGCGGAAGCGATTACTTCCAGCAGCAAAGTAAAGTGTGTGTGTGTGTATGATTGCCCACGTAAGTGTGTGTGTGCTGTCAAAAGCAATTCAATTTGTGTGGCATACTTTTTTGAGGGAGGGGAGTTGGTCAAAAAGGTTTCCGTTAAACTAAAACTGTCGCATTGCGTCAGAGTTTAGTTTAGACACGCGGCACAACACGAAACAAAACGAAATGCCGCCTGCCACGCTTCACATGACCACCTCCCACTTCTCCCCTCCCCAGCACTGGCTTGCTAGTTTTCCAAACTGTTTTTTGCTGCAACTTTCTGCTTGTCTGTTGCATTAAAAATGCATACGCTTTGAACCCACGCTCAAAGACTAAAAGTTTTTGTAAGGTGCGTTCGTTTGGGATTTGAAGAGGTCTCTTTTGCCAAGGCCAAAACCTTTTCTGAAAACTTTGGTTGACAGTTGTGTCTACATGCGGGTTGTACATACAAGAGATGGTCAAAGAGATTGCGTCGCAAAAAAAACAGTAGAAGGAAAAAACTGCACTCGAAGCAAAAGTTTTCGCTAGCAACTATCACATTATACAGACAGTTCAATCGATATGGCCATACAGATACAACATTTCAGTATATACAATATATATATACTATATGTCTGCAACTGTGTAACCTTCGCATGCAAAGTCAATTATAGAGTGAAGACAACCACGTGCCACAGCAAATTGAAATTCCCACGCTGGCATTTTCCAAGCTGCACACACTCGCAAAATATGTCAACTGAAAGAGACAGGCCAGCTACATAGTTTATTAGCTTCGAGCGCAGCAAAAAAAAAAAGAAAACAAAATAATATTAAATTACCAAGGCCAAAAAAGCAGAGAGCAAAGTTATAAGATAACGACAGAAAAATGTCGAAAGGGTATTTTTTATTTTTCTTCTTTTTTTTTGTCGTCAGTCTGTTGACATTGTTGGTTTAAGACATAACTCTGGATACAAACACATGTACGTACATAGATATTGCATTATCCTATTGCATATGCTGGCAAAAAGGCAAAAATGTCGGGGGAGGTCAGGGATTTAAGGTGGATCACATGCATCGTGGGTGATGGCTGGAAGCAAATCAAGTTGTTGCATAACGACAGCAAAAATGAGCTGCATACAAGTTTTGTTCGCATTTGCAAAATAACTCAACAATGAAAATGAGAACAGGAATGTGAAAAAGATTGTTAAAAGCATGAACAGTAGATGCTCTTTTAAGTAAAGGATAATTCTTTCAATATAACTTTGGAAAATTTATTCATAGACATACATATTTATTATTTAAAATCTATAAAGAAGTTTCAGTAACGTTTAAAGCTATTTCTCTAAATATATTGGAATGTTCTATTAATAATTTTCTTCTTTCTTTTCTTCTTTTCTTTTCTTTTAAATTGCATACTCAATTTTTATAAATATGTTATATAGTGTTATATTAGATAGTTTCAACTTTATTTTTCGTGATCAATTAAGAAAGGTACACTCGAGAGTACCTTTCATATTTGTTTTCAATTTATTTATAATGTTATGTTGTCGAAAGTCTTCCTTAGATTGTCTTAACTGCTGTTGAACTAAATTTCTTGGCTTCACATGCCAATTTTTGAATGTCTAAGATATGTTCCTTCGTTTCTTCTGCAGTTTATCTACAAACTGCTTTGCATAGTCTGCATTGCCTTTTTTTCACTGCCATAACTACACTCTTGGCAGCGCATAACAATGCATCAGACGAGCACTAATGTTGCACAATCATCAGAGTGAAGCAAGGCGAGGCGAGGCAACATCATCGTCAGCAGTCGAACAATTTGAGGCACTCGAGTTGGAGTCGGAATTGGAGTTGCACTTGCAGCAGTTGCACATACAACACACACGCTGCACTGCATCCTTTTATACAAATTGTCAACTAGTTGTGGACGAGTAGTGATACGATAGAAGCACTCGTAGTAGTTGAAACTAACTGTAAAGTTCAACTGAGCGTATGTGCAATGTTTGCAAATCACAATTTACAGTTTCCCAGAGAGTTGTCACACTCCTCCCCCACTTTTCTCCTCTTTCCCCGCTGCTCTCTCCTAATTGCCTACAGTACTTCAATAAGTCTTTGGCTATTTGTTTGCTCTGCAGCTATTTTTAAGTGCTATTGCCATAGCGCCCAAAAATTGTCGACATAACACAAAAACATTCTTTTTTTTTTAAATGCGCCGTTTTGTATGCTTTTCATTATTAATGGCTAAGCAAACGACGAAGGACACAGCGACATTTTGCTGCCATGAGTCATATGCTAATTTAGCCACAGCACATTGCAAACACACCTGACTCGATTCTCAGCTCAGTTGGAAGAACAACAAGTAAGAAAGCTACAGCCAAGTGTGCTCGACTTTGAGATACTCGATACCCATTTAAAAAAAAAGTAAACCAGTATAGTATTATTCTTAAGATATACCAAAAAATAGTGAATTATACCAAATGCTATATTTGGTATATTAATATACTGTTACTTTCTAAATATACTTGAAGTACACAATATTCAGGTAGAGTTTTTTAGTCAAAAAAAAAAGTTAGTAAAAAAGCAAACCATTGTCGTATTATTCCTAAAATATACCAAATTATATACCACAAAAAATACTGAAATATATAACATCCCTATATTTGGTATAAAGATGAAGTACTACATTCGAAATATACCACATGGTGAAAATATACCACACATACCAAAATATACCAGATCCGTAGTAAGTAGCCGTTTTGCCCATACAAAAGTATTTTTTTAAATAACTTTTATGCATTGGAGATGCTTCCTTGTGTCAGCTCATAGTCATACCCTTACCCATACCTTCTACCCTATAGGTACCGGGTATAAACCTCGACTCGGCAGACAACAGCTGTCAAAAAAGATGTGTGTTTCTTTGCTCCTCAAAACATGGCTAGCCGCAGTTTTAGCCTCAGCTCCGGTTTGATTGATGGCTGCCCAGTTTTTGTGTTTTGTATATTCGAGCCATTTATTTGTCGACGTTCAAGAATGTCGTGGCTTTGTTTTCTTTTACTTTTTCTCTTTTCTGTTTTGCGCGCGCAAATTACTCAATGGAAAACAACGGAAAGCACTCAGGCAAATGAGTTACGGCTCCCACTACCGAACTGAACCTATAATACAAACATACACAAATATTTCTATATAGAGTAGGGTATGTTTTTGTAGGTGCCATACCCGACCCATTTCAGTATCTTCTTCAAAAACTCGCCCAAAAGTTGTCAACGAAAGTGCCAATCAGTGTTTCTTGTCCATTCTAATGATAAAGCGGTCTATAAAAAATGTATAGATTACACGCTATGCTATTTTTTGTTTTCGCTGAGTTGTTGTTTGCCAGATTTACTACTCGAAAGTGATTACAATAAAATTCGCTCAAAAATCAGACTTTCTAGCAAGGGGAATTTAATACACTTTTTCAATCAGTTTGAGTGTCTATTAAGCTTCGACAGTATGGGAAAGTATTTGATAAATTATAATGAAAGTCCGATTTGAGTAGATAATAATTCTTAACATAATATAAGACTTTCAATAATTAAAACAAAATAAACATAATTTAATAAAAAACAAGTATAGTCGCTACCCATTTTCCAGAAAACCATATTTTATAAATATACCAAAAATATACCATAAAATACTGAAATAGTACTTGAAATATATTAAATAATATACCGCAAAACTATTTAGTTTACTTTTGGTACATCGATTTTGCACAACATTCAAAATATACCATAGAGTACAAAATATACCAGCATGTCAACCAAATCAACTAATATAATTTAAAATAAAATACTAATACATTTTCAAGTTCTTCCTCTGCTCTCAATTCGATTCTCTTGATATTCACCGCCACAAACGAGACGCACTTGAAAAACTATTTTAAATTCTTGACCATGCTCGGCATTTCTCAACAATTTGCTTGACTTTCCTTTACTCAAATACTTTTCGCACTTGACTCAAGTTGATTTCTCAAGTTTTTCGTCGACTTCCTTATGCGGCTAATCCGCAAGCAGTTCGATAATCTCGCAGATCTCGTAAAAAGCGAGGCATTGTGCCAAATACGAAACGCACTTCTAATGAGCTCATTTCACAGAGCCCAACTTGAATATAAATAAAAACAAAACAAGCACCAAAAAAATAAAACTTCCTCAAAACTTTTTTTTGGGAGTTCGAGTAATTCAGAATTTATGACTTCATTGCAGGTTGAAAGAAGAAGAAAAACAAAAAGGCACAAATCATGCAACTGCCGCAAAAGCCACAAAAAGCAAAAAACAACTCTTGAAAGTTAAATAAAATAAAGAGGGGCAGCAAAATACAAAACTAGAGAATAAGCCAAGGTAAGGCAAAAGCAAAAGCAAAAAAAAAACTTGTTTATGACTTGCAAATTTTGCTGTAAATGCCGAAATGCGCGAGAAGCTACCTACGAGATACAAGATACAGAGATACACACGAAGAGGAAGTGGGAAGGGCTCTGCTGTTGCAAGAACTTCTCGAAATGAAGAAACAAATCAAGTTGGGAGTGTGAATCCAACGCAAGAGGGAATCTAGCCTGTTGACAAACGAACTAGAAATCCGCGCACTTGAGTAAATAACACGGAGCGGAAGTGTAACCGCGGCAAGAGGCATGAAGAAGCTGCGGCAAGTAAATGAACTTTAAAATGGATACTACGCAGGAAGAGGGAGAGAGAAATGCTCTGCCCAACTAATGTAATCAAATCAAATCACAACGACCCGACAACTCGGCAAATATGCAAGGCAACTACAAACCAAAGTCAAACTGAGGATGAGGATGAGACAAGAGCAATGGACTCGCAACTGCGACTGCGACTCTGACTCCGCCTCGGCAATATTGTCATTGAAATGCAGCGCTCGTGTCCGTGGTTTGTGCGTCCTGGGAACGCCTCACCTGGGCTCCTCTGGTTGTATGCAAATGCGACGCGCAATAGTCGGTGGGAGTAATAATAATAATAATAAAAATAATAATAATTTGCAACAAAAGTCAGTCAAGTGGTTTGCTGCGGTTTGCATAGTTTCTGATGGGCTGCCTGTTGTTGTCTCTGTCAATATTTGCCAGCGCCATCAGCGCAGACCCTCATCACTGTCCTCCCTCTGGGATCCCCCCTCCCTTCCTTTCTCTCTTCTTCCTTGTGGCTTGTTTTCTGCCCATCAATCTGATGACTTGGGCTTGACTGTGAAAGACGGCGACAAAAAAGCTCATCGATATGCAGCAACGCAATCTCCGACCCGAAAAATTTGTGTGCTCCAGAGGGAGCAGAGAGAAAGAAAGAGAGACAAGAAGTAGGGAACCTGCAATCTCTTGGTCACAATCTGAGTTCCTCATTTGCATTCGCACATTCATTCAATCATTTGTTTATTCGCGTGCAAATAAATCGACAACAGTCCAAGCAAAAAAACACGAACGAACTTAGGCGCAAAGTTGTGCTAATGAAGAAGAGCAAAGATAACTCTCAGCTGACTCAGAAGTGGCAAATACAAATGATGAGGCAACAAGAATTTTGCTATTTGCAAATTGCTTGCAAAAACTTTAAGCCAAGGCGTATACGCAATGAAGTTTGAGAGCAACTGCTAGGCAAATCTTAAACCACTTTTAATTTATAGTACAAACTACGCAATATTTCGACTATTATTTATCACTTCAGAGAAAGTCTCAACATAAATTGAAAAGCCCTTTTCTGAAAACCCACAAAACTTGAATCTTTATTGCCAAAATTGTAACTTCATTTTAAATGCCAAGCGAGCCGTAAGAAAACCATTCAAAATAATGGCCAATCTAAATTCTTATAAGCATTATTTCGACTTCCTTTTTCCTTTAGCCAAATACACGTGCAGCATTTCCTCAACCATTTTCATAATTTGCTGCTGACCCTTTGCAGCAAAAGACGACCCAAAAAAGCATTTCTAATATTTTGCCATAAAAACTAAATGGAAAATAATTTTCAATTTGCAGGTGGAAGCAGCAAGACTTCGACTACATTTTCTTGACCCCGACGAAAAGCAGACGCTTCCGAGTACAAGTATTTTCTTCTCTCTCAATTTTTCGTTGTTTTTATTTGTTGTTGTTGTTGGTGGCGGCAGCGGCGGAGATAGACAACGGTAATTGTAGACTCTTGGTATGCGCGTCTTGTGGTTTACGATGGCCCCAAACCCAAAGCACACACAGTCTGTTGCCTACGTAGTACTTCAATGTGGGCGTGGCATTGCTCTTCTTAAGCCAACGCAGCCAAGCAAACAGTGGCAACAGTGCAGGAAGCACACAACAGAGCACAACACAATACAAACTCAACACTGTGCAACAAAACAAAGTAAAGCACGAGTGCTTTAAAATGGTCGAGCGTGCTTGACTTCCAAATATGCTGTATGCTTTGGGCATTGAATTAAGATATTTATATACTACAAATTGAATTGATTTTTTTTTTTATGTGCTTTAAATATTTCGTCAGTATTTCTCTTTTTTCAATACTATTTTTGAAATATTCGACCACGACTAACCCTGTATTAAATTTCAAATTAATGTATATAGAAGTATTATTTATTCATTGTATTAAATCTATACTTAATTACCATAAAGAGAATGCTGGCTGCTGAAGTTTTTAACTTGTATAGAAACATACAGTGGTTTGTTATTCAATAAGTTTTCTTTAATGATGCTAATGTGAGTATTCGAAATGTGTGTACTCAAGTTTTGCTTGGCTTTTAACCATAATTCATATCATGATATAGAAAGATATGTTTATTTAAATTTACAGAAATGAACGTTCATAGTAACTCTTAAAATATAATTCATATATGAAATATATTTAAAAAATTTCTTTATAATAATTCGGACATCTTTTCTTAAATGAATGGATTCATAGGTTGTTGGCTATTTTTCCTTCTATATTTTTTTGTTTAACAAGCGTATAAAATGCGTTTTTTACGATACTTTCACAAGTACAGCTTTTGATGGAAGATTGTTTCAAGATTACTCACAAAATTTCTGACTAAATATTGTTGCATTTTATAAGTTATGTTAAAATTTATAATGCCAATACTTTAAGTTCTTCTGATTCTTCCTGCCTCAAACTACTTCTTATTACTCCTCACACAATTGAAGCACAACTTAATTATACCCTACTACAAACACTGGTCGATTGCAGGGTACAAATAAAATGCTGGGCCGTCTCTAACAAGCGAGACAATGGCCACAGGCTGTAAATTGTGGAAAAGGCTAAATAAAAGTAGCCACCGCAGAGGGAGGCTGAAATCTGAGGCCTCGACAAAGCAGCGACAACAGTCACTGCAGCGCATGGTGGCGAAAAAATAGAAAAAGAAAAGAAAAATATATGAAAAACAATAGGTGCCAAGAGCAGTGATGCTTGCAAAACTGTAATTAAAACTGTGCAGCTAAAACTGTGCGAGGCGAACTGCAAAAGGCGGGCCACCCAAGTGAAGAGTGTCAAGTGCAAAGACGACATGTGCATCGAAGTGGGAGAAGGTGTGGGAGTGAGAGGTGGGTGGGTGTGAGTGAGACAGGTGATTGCATGACGGAAATCATTTTACGCCATGACAGACAATAAGCGAGTCGAGCAAGAGGACGGACGGAAGCCATTAACAGGACAGCACAGCTGAGCAAGAGACAGAGAAAGGTACAGAAAGAGAGGCCAAGGTGCCTGCCTCGCTATATGCAGCATAAAGACGTTGGCTGGCAGGCAGGCAACTCACTTATTTTGTGCTACAAAGTCAACACCCAACACCTTGAACCATTTAAACAGACCGGCAGACAGTCGACACACACAACGAGGCGAGGCCCAAACAAGAATTCATCACAGCAACTCAAAATAATGAAGTGCCACAGGGTGGTGCAAAGGAAAAAAGGAAAAGACAGCGGAGCAGGCAAGCAAAAGTCATTAGCGGAAGACGCGCCTGCCTGCTTGCTTGCCACGTATGACACTCCACATGGAGCTGGCGTCAGGAAATGCAGCAGAGTTGTTGCCCCAAGGGCCAAGAAATTTTTTAGACACTGTCGTTGTCATGTCAAATATTTAACACTTGGTTTATTTTGCATTTGTTTTGCATTTGCTGCCTGCTGCCACTGCCACTTCATGTGGCACATGGAAATTAAATGTTTACGCCTTTTATGCCAGCAAGTGGGCGACAGTCAAATGTCAGACCAATAAAGCCCCCACACATACATACATACACCCAAACAACAACAGACGAAAACGTCAAAATGCCAAACTGCAGAAAATCCAACAAAATCTATTCAAAACGCGAATACGAATTCGAATGCCAATGCGAAGAAGAACAAGAACAAAACATTCGTAACACTCACAAAATTCAGAATGCAATCAGCATTCATTGAAGCGCCAAATGCTGCAGCAAATCACGTAGCATAATATTTTGTTATTTGCTTCGGGCCAAAAGTCGCAAAAGCCTGCAAATTCTCCCAATACACATATATACTCGAATAATGCGGAGGAAAATTCATTTTCATGTTTCCACTCCGTTTGTGTGTGTGTGCATTCTATTTATGTATGTGAAAAGCGATTTTCAAAGTCACGCGCTAACACACACACACTAAGCATGAAAATAGACAATCGATGACAATGGTGGGAGATAAACCAAGAAATAAATATACTATAGCAGCACAAATGTATAAAGCATACGCTTAACAAGATGACAAGTTGCCCCGAAAATATCGAATACTCTAATAAAGAAGTTTTTCAGTTCTGAAATACGAAAATACTATTAAAATTACTGAAGATCATTTAAAATGTGTATATTGAAAACATTTAAAATATATTTGAAAAACACTGAAGATCATTTAAAATATTTCCGAACCTAATATTTCTAATATAGGATTTGGTTATATTTTCCATATTGTGTTTAGATTTTCGATAAATGTCTAGTATCATTTTAAATATTTTAAGAATTCTGAATATAATACTTTTTATGTAGAAATTAGTTGTGTTATGTACCATTTGAAAACCTATTATAAAATGTGTCTTATTGTGATTTGATATTTTATAAATGATGTTTAAATGTCTGTGGATCATTTGGAATATTTTAAGAATGCTGAATAAAATATTTCTTATGTAGGAATTATTTTTGTTATATACATATTTTACACAAAACTATTATTAAAATATCTTTTTATAGATCACAATAATACACGCAAAGTCTAAGAATAAATTTATATTTATAATATGGAAATAAACATGAATATAATTCTAATAATAAACATATTAAATTATGTCATACAATATGATTTTTTCAAAGTACTCTTAAACATTGATATTCGTTCTAAAACAATTCATATATCAAAGTTTGCTGATGATCTTTAACAAAGTGATCGTCACTTGTGTTATACTCCCTATGTATAACACAGAGTATAACAATAGAAGTTGCGAGAGCTGCATAACGAGTAAGAGCAAGAGCAACAAAGAGTCTGCATCTCTTTCCCTCTTTTGGCGTAAGAAGCGGCGACAAGACGAATCACATTTCTATTAAAATGCGAAAAGCCTTTTGCGGTTGTCGCTGTTTACACTCTTTGTTGGCTGCTGCTGTTGCTGCTTGCTTGCTCGAATCCCTTTCGCCTTCCCACTTCCCACTTCTCTGCCCACTCTATTTTATGACGCCTGTGCAGTTGTTGCTCTGTTGTTGTTGTTGTCGTTGTTGTGCCTTGCGCCTTGTTTATGCGCTGTCTGTCTGTTACTCTGTTTATCGTCGTTCCCTGCTGTTGGCACTGCACTTTGCATGCAAAAAACATAATAATCAGCAATGTGACGGGCGAACGTGAGAGCGAGAGAAAAGTCGCCGCATAAGCCACCGAAAATAAACAATGCAAATGGAAAGAGACATAGATAAACAATAAATAAACAGAGGCAAGCAATTGAAAACTGCATAAGCGAATGCTGCACAGGAGGTGGAAGAGAAGAAGGAGCAGAGAGGGACGAGAGAACGCGCCAAGTGGGCATTAAAACGCGAAATGAGAACAGAGTCATTGAACGTGCAAGCGAGATAGCAACACAGCACATGAGTGTGCGACTGTGTGTGTATGTGTGAGTGAGCGATGCCAAAAGCTAAATGCGAGACAGGCTGGCGACGTCTGAAAAATTTTTAAAATTGTTGCTTGGGCCCCCAGAGCTAATTGTAAAATTTCTCTCAAACTGTTTGCGAAGGTGGAGAGCCACTGAGCGGGGCTCTCTCTGTCCCTGTCTGCCCGTCTGTCTGTCTACTAATTCAATTCTGTACGCGTTCCGCTGCGGATTTGCGCTTAAATGTATTTGTAAGTAGTTTTGTTGCAATAAAAAACACAAGAAATATCGCCGCTAACAACAGACAACAGACAGTTTGGACAATGGACAACAGACAGTAGACAGCAGCAGAGAGAAGACAGCACTGTGAGTAGTGCAGCGCAGAGAGCAAGGCAAAGCCAAACAGCAAACAGTAAAAGCCAAACACATACACAGTCAAAATAACAACAAAAAACCAAAGCCAAACAGAATACAAAAATAAAACACAAAATTGTTAGTGATGAGCTAGTAAATACGCTGGAATGCGTATACACAATATCTACTTAATTAGTAGCTAGAATGTGCTAGATGGCGCTAGTGTTGCTCAAGAGGTGAATGGCAAAGAAAGGGACAGAGCTAGAGTTGCCATTAGCAACTAATTGCTTAGGTGCTAGCGTACATTAGATGGCGCCACTAATGATCAACAGGTTGTAGAGAAAGAAACAATGATGTGAAATTTGATTAAATTTTATTTTACTAATATAAAATATATTATAAAAAATAAAATCTAAAAACCATTTCCATTATTCATAAAGTACTAAAAATGATTAATAAGATTTAATCTGAATTAAAAAAAAACTTGTTTAATAAATTGAATATCTTATTCGAGTTATTACTAAAGAGAAACTTAGAATTTTCTATTGTCAGTTGCACTTATAGTCATCACACCCTGCTGTAGCTCATTTGCAGAGGGTATAAAAACAAAAGTTGAAAACATTGAAAACAGAATTTTACGATTTACGTTGAGGCAGTGAATTTCACTTAAAACGCTTTTATTATGGTGAGCTGCCAGCCAGCAAATACATAAAAAATAAAAGAGTGTATGTGAAAGTGTGTGTGTGTGTGTGTTGGTGTGCTGGTCTGTTGACTATGCTCGCATTCAGGGCACGTTCCAGCCAACGTTGACGCTTGCCAAATGGGCGCGAGGCAGAAGAAAACTTTGCTTTTTACTCAAACACGCACACAATCAAACGTCGAACGTCTATGTGTATGAGTGTGTGTGTGTGTACCTGTAATGGTTACCCGTTCGACAGCAGCTTAACAGCCACAACAACAACAACAACGACAATGAGATGCAGCTACCGTTTAAAAACAAATTATCGAACATGCACAAGACGCCGCAGCCTGTCATTGACATGGACTTCCACTGAAATAATAACTAAATGTAAAAAAAGAGTAAAGCCAAGGAGAGAAACAGAGAGAGAGACAATGATAGGCTGTTGTTGATAGTGGAAAATTGTTGACATGCCCTGTGGGAAGCCAAGCGATAGATGGATGCTTGGGAAAACACAACCAAAAATCAACAAACAATGTTGAGCCCTAAGAGAAATAATACGAACGAACGAACTCCTCGATAGGAGGCCGACAGCTAAAAGACTGTCAATTAGGTAAACAACAAGGGAGCATGTGAGAGAATGAACACAGGGAAATAACACAATGGAAAACTACTCTAAACAAAAACAGTAGTAAACACTAAAGAGCATTAGCATGAAAGCTTGTATTAAGTTGGTGTCAATTTAAATGAATTGCATACAAAGTATCAATCAATAGATTTCAAAATATGTGAAAGGAATAAATAGCTAATAGATTTAATAACAAATTAGAAATGCAGTTGAATTACTTTATGAATGAAATATTTATTAAAATTAAATTAAATTAGTGTCAATTTAAATAAATTGTACACAAATTATGCAGGGCTCAAATAGAAGAGAATAAATTATTCACAGATTTAATAACAACTATGAAATACAGTTGAATTTCTTTTCCAATTAAATATTAATTAGAATTTTAAATATAAAGCATAGATAGGTTATTAAGAAGTCGTTTCTTCTCTACACTTTCATTGACACTCAAATATGTGTAATACATTTTTTTTTAATATTTTCTGTAACTTGCAGATTTAACTTACAAGCTTAAGACTAGAAGCAATAACAGAACTCTTCTCTCCAACAAAAAATGTGCTGAGTTAAAAAAATCATATTCTTTAACATCTTTTCACATTAAATTCTTAAACACATAATTCATTTAATAGCTCTGTAATTTGATGGAAATAAAATCATTTAGCCTTCGATTCTATTTATTTACATTCAAAAAACAATTGCCGACTAAAACATTACTCGATCATCTCTTTTGCGTTTCCAACAGCTTCACATCTGCTTTTGGTTGCTGTGCTTCAAACATTTATCTATACTCTTTGCCTACTAAGTATACACAGACAGCAACGCACTTGATTCAAGTTCGCGCAATAAATTACTCAAATTTGTTATAAAAACATCTCTGGCACCTCAAGTTAAGTATTTATTTTCTTCTTTATTTTTGTGTAGCCTATTCGTTTAATGATTTTTTTTTGTGCTAAACATTTTGGGTTTTAATGATATTGCAAGGTTTTTGCTGCTAGCACGCGAAAGGTCATGTGCGTGATTACTCATACGCCGTGTGGCCAAATGCCTAGAGAGATATCTGACAGCAAAATGTGAGATAAAAAGAACTGACTGACTGTGTGTGTGCGTGTGTGTGCTTTCAATAGCTGAAGAGGCTCCTATCAATGGCATGGCATATTAAACGACCAGTAAAGCGGATTTTTTGCCATATCTACCAAAGCGAGGAGGGGAGGGAGGAAGGAGGGGCAACTGCTTTTTCTCTTTACAAATCAGAGCGCAAATACAATGGAGTCGACACATGATGTGATGCGAGCGAATGTTGATAGTGGCAACCTACAATGAGGCACAGACACTTGAATGGACCTGGACAGATATAGAGAGAGAGAGAGATGCAAAGAAAGAGCGAGTGAGATATATGCGGGCAGTTTGTTTGCAGTCATTGAGAAGCGAGATAGAGAAATGGAGTTGGGAGAGAGCAGGAAGTAGAGGAGGCCATTAGCTGCTTATCGCGCTGTGAGTAGCAGCCGCAATCAAAGAGCGCACAGAAGAGTGAGGAGTAGGGCAAAAGCAAGGGAATAGGGGAAGGGAAAGGGGAAGCAGACAGCGCATTGAGTGCAGAGGCTCGACTCAAGTGTAAAGTTATCAAGTGCTGCCTGGGACAGCAGCCGTTGCTGTCAAGGGTTAAAGTCATAGACAACGTCGAGTGTTTGGCTTTGGCTTGTGACATAAAATGTTATCAAAAAGGATTATGACAAGCGCACAGACACCCAAAGTAGGAGAGCGGGGGAGGAGTGAAGTAAAAGCAGCGCAGCAAGTGTATCAGTGGCACAAAGAGGCGAACTACAATGATATCTCGTTGATATCGTTGACAGTCCACAAAAGCAGCGACAGCAGCAGCAACAGCAAAAAACAACCGTAGCGAATGTCATGAAATATTTACACAACTTATGAAAGAGCCTGGCAAAATGGCGAGAAAAACTTGTAAAATATGAAACAAAAAAAAAAGCAACAAAAACAACATCTCAAGCAATACCAGCGACTCGGATAAGTGTCAGATTGTTGTCACTTTTCGCTTAAATATTTTACAGAATTTCGAAGAATTACCGCCCAGTTTGAAGAGCATTTAAAAGGATTTGTCTTTTAAAATTATGCTTAAGCATCATGGCTTAACATTAATTTTGGTTTTATTGCGAAATTCAAATTTGTTGGGAATTTTGTGGGAAGGAGATTTGGCAATTTATTGAAGTAATTTGTACTGCAAAGTTAGGATTTAATATATTGCAAATTTGTGAAGAGAAGATTCCTAGCTTTTACTTTTAGCTATCCAAATGTTTTTTCAGATATTAAGCAAACTTTGTTTATAAATAAACAAATATTGCAATTTATCTTAAAGCATTGTCAAATACTTTCCTGATTTTTAATATATCACATTAAATTTTATTCATTATTCAATACAACTTTCTAAATAAATATCAAAATAAATTTTGGGATATTTTCAGAATGTATTAGTATTTTTAAATACCAATTAATTTTCAATTTGTATTTATTATTAAGTTTAATGGTATTCTTAATATACTAATACTTATAATAATAATATTTATTAGTATTCTTAAGATACCAGTAGTATTTTCAAAATACTAGAATACTAATAAATAGTATTATTATAAGTATTAGTATATTAAGAATACCATTAAACTCAGTATTTATTACTGAATTTACTGGTATCTTAAGAGTGCTAACAAATAGTATTACTATTATAATTAGTATTAGTTGTATTTGTATCTTAAAAATACCATTAGATTCAGTAATAATTACTAATAAATAGAAATAATAATGTGAAAATACTGTTAGTATTTTAAATACTATTTATTTTAGTTTTTTTCTTCTCCGAAAGTCATAAATATTTATTATTTGCTTCAGACTTCGTATTTTACTAAAATCTTAAACAATTAAAATTTATATTCTCTTTTTATTATTGTTGTTTCATGGTCTTTCTATTCAATTGAATTCTCCTTGTTAAAGATAACGTAAGAAAAGACATTAAGTTTAGTTGTAATATTTAATTGCTTTTGTTTTTTCCAGCTAGTTTCTGCTAGATACTTAAAGTTATAGTTGCTAAAGTCATATTTCTCAATATGACACCACTTTCCCCCACCGACAGAGCGGCAGGCGGAAGAACTTAAGCCTAAGGAATGTGCAACGCTATCATAAAGTGAAAAAGAGAAAGAAAACAAGAAAACAAGCCATAAGTCAAGAACCAGACCCGTGATTCGAGAACCGAGAACTGAGAGACCAGTCACCAGTTGTGTGTTGAGGTTCTGTTGCTGTTTCTGGAATCGTGAAAGACACTTGATGCGCCCATCAAGTGGACAGCGACAGATGTAGAGAGCAAGCGAGTGAGAGAGAGAAGCTCAGTTAAATGCAATTTACTTAATGCCTGACAGGCAACAACTACAACTTGATGCGGCTGCCACAATCTGGTTGAACATTCTTCACTTCCCGTGGCTGTCTGCGTATTACTTCATAACTTTTATTGCCAGCGAATGAAGCAGTTGAGCTTGTCGAGCATGTACATAATTGGAAAGAAAACCCGTTGAAATTAAAGCAGCAGCAGCAGCGACAACAATAACAACTAACAGCAATTAACGATAGTTAAACACAACAACAAGAAGCTACAGTAATAGCCTTGACAACGAGACTGAGAACAGTGCAACAACAACAACAACGACAACAAAGTTGCCAAATGGAAGTTGCAACAACTTGTGTGTGACATTCTTTACTTTGCTTCTCTATACATCAAATACAGAAGCTGCAGTTGCATCCGCAGCAGCTGTTGCAACTGCTCAATAATGCAATGAAAACATTTAAGTTGCAGCCAACTTTGCGACTTGCTTTGCAGTTTTCTTTCCCTTCGCTCTCCCCCCTGAGGCACCCGAAAAAAATAGTATAAATAAATAAAAAATTGAGAGAGAAATACTATTTCTCAATTGCAAAATTTATGAGCTGCATTCACTGGCAAAATCGTGTGGAAAATAACAATGAAAATTGCCAAAAGCAAAGAAAAACTCAGCTGGCTGAGTTGTCACGCAGTCAGCAGCAAATTGATGGCAAAGAAGGGGTGTCAAGGGGGGGAGGGAGAGGGAGTCAAAGCATAAAGAAATTGCAATTTGGTAGATTGTTGGTTTTCTTCTGACTGACAGACGACGAGAAGCATGTTGCAACACAGTTTTTGGCCAACTTTTTCTTTGAATTCCAAAAAGAAAACTTGCCACCACGCTGTGGATAACATCACTTTAACTTTGGCACGCAGTTTAGCCAGCACTTTGAATTTACAATGGTAAATGGAGTTGAAATTGGCATAAAGAATAGTATTTTCGCTAAATTGATAGCTAATACAAAATTTATCTTTTAAAATTGTCAAAGAATTCCTTGAGAAACAACTGAAGTTATCATTCTAACTGAGAGAAGTATAATAATCCTTCTACTGTCATATTATTTAAGAAACTACTAAAAAGTTTATTTTGATAAAATTGATTCTTGATATTCTAAGAGTATTTCAAATTCTACACTAAAAATATTAGATACGGTTGTTTTTCGATAAGAAAATACGAAATCTAGTATAGCGTCAATAGAAAATACTTATTCTACTTTAAAGTCACTTTAAAAAATTCTGGAAAAGAATTCTTAAAATTTTTCAAGTAATTTTAAAGTAGAAAAAGTATTTTTTGATAGAAAATATACCTGATTTAGTATTTCCATACACAGAACAAATTAGCAAATATTTCAACTAATACTGAAAACTATTTTAATACTAAATAAAATACCACAAACTATTGAATTCCAGCACGGAAATACTAAATTTCGTGTAACCTTTCGATTTTCAATATTTGAAGAGTTTCCTATCGTTTTGTCAGCTTTCTGGAATAATAATTATTACTCACTGCTTACTTTAGTATTCCGCAAAAGTTCTCGACCTCACGCAGTGTAATAAAGCCGCACCATTTAAGGCTTAAGCTTGGGGTAGGGCATTATTTACATTGCGACTTATCGAGCATTGTAATCATTGTGCTGTTGTCATTGATTGTTAAATCAAACTTGAAATTGGTTCATGGCGCCGCGGCCCTCACACACTTTTGGGTCGAAATTCACAATTCGACACCAAATATGGTCACACTGACTAAGCCAAAGTTCTCTCTCTCTCTCACTCGCTCTCTTGTTGTGTACATGTCTGAATCTGTTTATCTCTCTGCTTTTGGGGGGAACAGCTGTTGTCTGGTTTGTTTGGTCGGTTGACTGACGATTTGTGGTCCGCTCACATAATGCTCTGCGCATAAAAGCGGGTTTTCTTTCTAGACAAAAGCCAAAACTCGTTTTAGACCGCGAATATATATCGAGAGGCACTAAAACAAGCAACGATTGTGGGCGTTGAGAGACAATTAGCTGCATGCCGCAATCCGAAACGGGTTTTATTTTTCCATTTTTTGTTGTTTTTTTTTTTTTACCAGTTGTAGTTGTTTTTGGTGAGTCAACAGCGTTATTTGGGCAGCACTATGTGGTGGCGCCTCTGGTGAGCGATGCATGAAAACTATGCAATTCATATATGTTATATGGGGAAAAATGCAGGCAAAACATGCAGTTGGGAGCTTTTTTTTTGGAGGGGTATTAGCTAGCACATTTTTGGATTATTTTTCATTTATTTCATCTCTCTTCCATGCCGTTCGGTTCTGTCTGTCAGTCACAGTCAGTTTCAGCTGCTGCATTCAATTACCATGGACAGCTGGCAGGCAGCTTTTGCTTTTGCATCTCGCCCCTCGGAACAAAATGTTTGACCATTAAATGCTTTGCCAAATGACTCAACATTGACAGTTTTTCGTTTTCGGGTATTTTTCTTTCATTTTAAATGAATGTAGTTCTCGCTGCTGTGCATTGTTTTGACGCAACATTGGCAGGTCTCTGACAGTTCATTGAATACGCAGAGAAAACACACATCAAATACATATTGCGATATTTTCGAGTAAAACTCACTTCAGGTGTCTAATTTCGTCTATTAGATTTTCGAAAAAAACACTTTAATTTTCTTTTTAGTGTGCGTTTGTGGCATAAGTTTAGCAACTAGATTTAAATTTCATGCGCCCAACAACTTTGGCATAACTTTTGCTTCGCATTTATGGCTTTCGAGACGAAGCTAATAAAGTTGCCCAAATTGCTTTCGAGCTTTGCACATTTTCTCAATTTCCCAGAGAATAAGTGAGGCAACTAGGCGAAAAACTTTAAGGACCTGCGCTTAGAAATGCACTTAATATATTTTATTATTATTCTTAAGTTTTTTTATGGCATAAATTGTTCAACAAAGCGAAATTTATAATGTCTGTGAAGTGTGTTTTGTTGTCTACTAATGAGAGGAGCAACGTAGGATATAAAAGTTCTATGTTAGTATATTCTAAATAAGCTTGTCTTTGCAGAAAAAAGATGAATGAATATTTGTTATTATCGAAATGAGACTTAGTTAGAAATGGGATTCACAAATGCAGATCAAGATGAAATTTAATTTGAAATGGTATTGAAAAAGCTAGAAACTTTTCTTTACTTCAATACCCATTTATCAATTAGTTTAAATACTCGCTTCAACTTCAAATTTACATACAAAGCAAAGTGATTTAAATATTGTGCAGCTTCAACAATCAGCTTGCAACAATCGGTTTAGGCAAATGCCAATGTCAACTGGAGAACAAGTCAAAAGGCGTTTAACCTCGAAGCGAATCTTTGCATCTTAATTGTAAACATTTCCTAAAGTACTTTGCAGTTGAGAATTATTATTGGGATGATTCATGCACAACATTTTCCCACAGCAAAACGCCCAATACTTCTCCGACTAGACACAACTTGATGTGGCCATTGTTAGATCTATGTTTATAAACATACATACTATATATATTTGTTGTACATAAATCTATTGTGTCGAGCGAGCTGCGAACTGCACCCACACATCTATGGTATCTGCGCTTTTGGCTTCTGTTGTCAGCTATTTTCAGAGTTCTCTTTTTTATTTCACTCCCCCATTTATGGTTAGCTTTTGTTGTTGATTTATTGTTGTTTTGGTTTTCTAGTTTGTTGCAAGTTTCCCACTTTATTTTTTTAAAAACCAAATATATATTGCGAAGCAAAGTTTAAAGTTTATTAAATTTGTATATCAATACTCACTTAATCTGCCAAAGCTGTGCGATAGCCTCTTTTTGAGCTTCTGCAGGGCGCCGCCTTTCTTCTCCCGCATTGTGACGCCTGAAAAACACAACAGGAAGAGAATAACAATTTAGTATTTAAATTTAAATAAAATAATAGCTTGATTGATGGTTTGCCTGTCGCTTTATGTTATTTTATTATATAATATTTATGCTGCCACAAACAAAACCCCGACAACAATTAGAAAACAAGTTGGAAAGCTACAGTTGGGTGTGCTCGACTACGAGATACCCGTTAACCATTTTTATAAAAGTAAAACAGTGCGTATTACTGTTAAAATATACCGAATTATCATACCAAAATATATCGAAGGTATTATTTGGTATATCAGTATATTATTAAGTTCAAAATATAACATAGAGTACAAAATATACCAGATTGTCAACCTGCAACAAAATGCGTACCAAAAATACGAAAATATGGTGGCATACACGCTTAGAATATACCACAGGGTAGAAAATATACCAGATTTTCGACCTGCAACAATGTGGGGTATTATTCTTAAAATATACCAAAAATATATCGATGTACTAATGAGTTTGAAATATACCAAAGAGTACAAAATATACCGGAATATCAACATGTAACAATACCGGACTTTGTTTATTATTCTTAAAATATATAAAAAATACTAAAGCATACCGATATACTATTACGTTCAAATTATACCAAAAATACAATATATGACAGATTGTTCGATATACTATTATGTTCAAAATATACCAGATTGTCAACCTGCCATCACAAAGTAATAATACTCTTCTAACCTACCCGTTGCGGGTATAACAACACGCAAAACGAACAACGAAAAAGTTGACATTACAAATTAACATAAATCAGTGATGCGTGGTGTGTCATAATAATAAATACATAAGTGGGGGGACGACTGACGACTGTGACCCTCTGAGGGAGGAAAGACACTCACCGAAGAGACACGCACAAAAATACTGTAAAGTCAATTTCCATGATAAAATTCAAATGAAAAACCGCTCGAAAATAGATAATGCATTTAATTCTGTTGTTATTTAAGAGGGGCGCCTCTCACTCCTTCTCTCTCACACTCTTCAACTCCTCGTCCCCCCTCTATTCGTGTAGAAACTCTATAAATCGATGTATTCGTAATTGAGTTGTATAATTCCCTTGCAGTGCTTTTGTTGATATTATTGTTTTCGCTGTCGATAGTCATCATAATACTCGTATGTATAATAATAACATTTAGCAAAGTTATTTCAGCGTCCAGTGAGCCATGCAAATTGTGTAAAGTTTTACGTCACAAACACACACAACGTTTATAGGGCTTAGTTGTTGTTGTATCAGCTGTTTTTGAGGGCTCCCCTCTTTTTGAAACTATCTCATTGTTTTTGTTTTTGTTGTTGTCGGTTTTTGTGGCTCGTTGATTGGCATAATGATTTGACTGGCACTGTGCAAATAGCTGTGTAATATGCTTGTAATCAAACGATTGTTTAACAATCGACAGACAGTCTCTAAACAGACTGGCCAAATGCATTTCTATCTGCAAACTTATCTTTTACCTTTTGTGCTCGCTTTGAATAGTTTTCTGCCTGCTGTTTCTGGCATTTCTTATCGATTAGCAGTCAGAACAAAGCTTAAGCCATTACAAAATATATTTCAAATTAAATTCGTTGAAAATGAAATTTGATTTTAGCAATAACAATATAAATTGGAATGCCGATTAAAAATTTAAATATATAAATATAATGCTAATGACAGATGTTTATGATAATATTTGAGTACAATTATACGAGTAAATTATAAAAATTCAGAATAAGAAAATGTTGATTTACACTAAAAGTAGAAAGAAAACAGAATGGATGTGGAACTCTTTTTAAAATTCAAATTTTAATATAATTGTTCTTGCCAAATTCTATATTATTTTAAATTATATATTTTTTAAGAAGATAAATATTCATTCATTTAAAATTCTTGATAAAATCAACCACAGATTAAATCAGAAATAATTAAGGAAGGACGCTATTATTCAAAAACTTCATTTAAGTTTTCCTTGTTAAAGTATTTTTATATTTATTACTGAATAATAATGAAATACATATAGTTTTAAATGAAGCGAAAAATTCATTATTTAAAATTAAACACAAATAAAACTGAAATTAAAAAAACTATAACGATAATAAAGTTTATTTTATTTAATTGAACATTTGTCAAAATGTTCATCGTAAAACTAGTTTCAATTATTATTATTAACTTACAATGAAATTGAAACTAATTATATTTAAATACCAAATACGTTTAATACTGAAAATAATATAAATTAAAGAATTTTAAATAATTTACGATAATGTCCGCAAAATAGAAACGAATAATAAAAATGAAATGATGGACATCATAATAATCAAAATAATAACAAGCAAACATTTTCCCATCATTTTAACGACTACTTAAATTTTATCTCAACAAGGAAATGATTGTGTATAATGTTTTCATCTATTAGCTATTCACAGCACGATTGTACAAAGCATTTCTTTCGTCGCATTGAAATCAATAAGAATCTCTTCATTGCAGTCAGCTTATGAAATGTCACTTGAGAAGTCATTTATCAAACTCTTCCACTTTTGAGCATTGGCCAACGCAGCTCTGACACTGATGGAGATGTTCACCTCCACGCCACTCCCTCCTCTCTCTTCTTCTCTATAAAGTGGCACCTTGACTGCTGCCCACCCACAATTAAATATATATATACAGATATAAAAAGAAATATGTACATATGTTTTTCTTTACTTTAGAGAATATTTTATTTTTACAGCACTAAATCATTTGATAAGTGTCTCTCTCGAGTGTCTCGTCGTATCTGTAGAGCACAGTAACTATTATTATTGTACTTGTTGTTGTTGCGTTCAAAAGCAATTTGGCTTAACAACAATGCAGACAGCAATTTATAGTGTCTATATATGTGCTATGTACATATATGTATATATAGAAAGCGACAGATAGATGCATATATTGTATGTACATTGAAAGCCAACACTTCAACTCAATTACAGGCCCACTCTCATAACTGTGAGCTCATATGCTGGCCATTATTATAGTTGTCGTGGTTGTTGTTGCTGCTGTTGTTGACTTGAAAGCATTCAGAATCATAAGCTGGACCCAACTATGGCATTTTAAGCTGCTTTTAAAACTGATAATGATCCTGAAACATGACTGCCTGACTGCCTGAATAGACAACAATGACCACGTTAATCAATGCGATTCATTTGCAAACTTCACTTGCTATGCAACTGCACATCAAGTAATTGGATTAGTTGAGATAGGTAATGTAAGAAGGGTGAAAGTTGATGTAAAATCCCATTGTAGCTTGACAAACAAACAAAGTAAACAAATAAAGTATTTAAGAATTTAATAAAATTGAAATGCGTAAAATACCGAAGAGAATGTCATCGAAGATGTATAAGAAAATGCAGTTAATCTTTGTTTTAAAAACTGACTAGTAAACCCATTTGAGATGAGTTTAAAATGAATGAAATACTTCAAAATGTAACTGCATAAAATATTGGGGAGAATGCCATTAAATGTTTAGAAAATAGTGTAGCTTGTTTTCATTTAAAAAAAGATTAAAATTTTAGATGAGTTAAGAATGCATAAATTATATTTTTGTTTAACAATCACCAAGAGATTTAATTGCTTTAAATGCGATTAATTTGCAAGGTTCATTTGTTATGCTACTACACAACATAATTGGATTAAATGATTCACTTAATTCAATAAATCAGAGAAAATTAGATAAGTTCAACATGAGTGAAGCATTACAAAATTTAATTAAATGTCAATGCATTAAATATTAGATAAAAAAATCATTAAAATTTAGGAATCGAAGTGTATATTTTTGTAAAAGCTAAATAATAGCCCCATTTTATATGAGCTAAAACAAATTATATATTGAATGATGTAATTGCATAAAATACTAACATATATGGAAAGCCAATAAAGATTTAAAACTAAGATTAATACTAACTAAGAACCCCATTGCAGATGAGCTTCAAGTGAATGGCGCATTGAAAATATTAATAAATTTAAATGCATTAAATATTATACAAAATGCCATTGAAGATATAATAGAAAGTTAAGTTTATCTTAACAGGAAAACTAAGTAAACATATTTGGCAGAGCTTTCATTAAATAGGGACAATTTTATGACAGTTTGAAATGCAGAAAATATCCAAATATCTATTAAAATTTTAATGCATAGAATACAAACGGGAAACGCTTTGAATATTTCAAATTTAGCTGACTAAACATCTTAATACTGTGCGTCACATTAACACACTTAAATGAATCCCAATTATGCATACACATTTACATTGTGCGCCAGGCAAGTTTACATTTAGTTGTCTGATTCACAATTTCGCTTTTAATCTATGTGAGAAGATGAGTATACAATTCTATCTATAGCAACCTATTCAAATCGAAAAGATTCGCTCTGCACCACACACAACGTTTAGCAATCAAATTTCTAGATTCTCATATGTAGAATGCACTTTATGAATACTTCTCGAACATTATCACATACTTAATATGCTTGGCATGAAAGTGAGTTAGAACTTTGTCTGGTACTTTAATAGTCTATCACGTATACGCCCCATTGGCAGTCTGTTTTTGGAGGCGCATTAAATTGCAATATGCAAATGCACAAAATGGCGCCAAGTTAATAGTTTTGTGCAACAGACAAATTGGTTTGCAAAAGCCAAAATGACGCTGCAATTGCATTACATTAGAACAAAACTTGATGACTGCCAAAATAAGTCGAGAGCGAGAGAGATAGAAAGAGAGAGCGAGTCAATTGTTGTTGTTTTTAAAAGCCCATTAAAGTTGTTTGCAAAATGCTGAGCGAAAAAAGTTTTCTTGCTGGCAAATGGGAAAAGCAAACAAGACGACTATAAAATGAGTTGCAACTTGCAACTGGCGGAGTTGCAGCCAAACTTCAATTGCACAAAAAACTTATTTAATTAAGACTGCAAAAAGGCGCTGCCGAGTAAGAACTTTCAACGAGTACAGTTGTTTGCCGCTTGTTGCATTAATGAGATGCATACGATGCGCACATCAAATCAAAATTTGCGAAATGCGAATGAGAAATCAAAAGTTTATTTTTTCGCAATTGAAATCAATGTCAGCGGCTGACAAATTGCAATCATGCCACGACGACAGGTGACAGCACCGAGCGAGTTCAATAGCCTCCGTCAGTCTAAGGGGGCGTGTCCATTGAGCCGTAGAGTGCACAGAAATAGCACACAGATACACACACACACACACTCACACTTACACCTCGACGCACACAGCAAGCGAGCGAGTGAGCGAGAGGGGAGATTTCGTCTAGCTTTTGACACTCAATTAACATTTCACAAAACTGCCAATTGGACATAATTAAATGCATTACAATTACGTGTGCTGTGTTAATTTCCACGACTTTACTCACTACTCACAAAAAAACACAAAAAAAAAACAATACAAAAGATGATTAACAGCCCCATTAACTGGGGGTTAATTATATGCCTGAAGAAGAAAGGGAAATTTCCACTGAAAGCATTTTACTCAGACTACAATTTTGTAGACAATGCAAGAAGCTTTCAATGGAATGTCAAATTATCAATTACTTGAGAAGGGGTAAAAAATGTATAATTAACTGTTTTCAAATATAATAAAAATTAATATTTATGACGATTTTGTAAGTACATTTTCCGCTTTGGTATATTTCGTGTGTAACACTATATCAATATACCAAATATAGTCTTTAGTATATTTTAGTATTTTTGTGGTTTATTAATTCGGTTTATTTAAAGAAAAATACCACACTGTTTGGTTTTTATTTCGGTATATTTCGAATATACTACATTAATATACAAAAAAAAAGTCGTCGGTATATTTTAGCATTTTGTGGTATATTAATTAGAAAAGGCCAAACAAGATTTGTAAAATGTCTGTATCATTTATTCAAATATAAATTTAAATATTATCACAAGACAATTTCTAAATAAAGTACAAATTATAAAAAAAAATTATTCTAATATAGTTTTCATGATTAATAAAGTTCAAAGAGTCTTCATAGTATAAAGTAGAAAATGTTTTCTATAGTTATTATATCAGATATTTAAATATTCAGCAAACACCAAGCTGAATATTTCATCAATATTACTTTAATGACTATTTTTTATATCTAAATATTTAATTCTTAAGCAAAGTTTATATTATATTATATATTATATTTAATTTATAATTACTCGCCGATCTGTTTTCAACTGTAATTTATAACAAATAGTAATCAAATATGTCTAACGCAATGTAAATAAATATTAGTTGAAGTCAATAAATAACAGCAAATAGTTGAAAACTTATTTGTTTAGGAATTTTGATTATTTGTGCCGTAGTGAACACTTAATCATAAGTAAAAACACTTGAAATATGCGCATTAATAAGCCATAATACTGCGATTTACGATAATAGGAAGTGCCTGATAAGTTTGTGTTTAATTTACGATAAGAATTAAATACAAATGATTAAGTGACCGACATGTTTAATGTTAAACGTGACTCAAAATTTGATAAAGGGCATTAGGAAAAGTTCCCCAACTACCGAGAATGAAATGACACAATTTTGGGACATTCTTTTCTGTGACATAAAACAGATCAACTGGGAAATGAGCTCCGCCTTTTTGCTTGTTTTTCGCACACACAAACACAAATGATACTATGATGAGCACTTTTCAAATTTCTTGTTAATGACGTAATTACCAGCAGAAACAAAGAATGGGACAGAGCAACTGGTGACATGCGAAAGGCGAACCAACCGACATGTCGACATGCGGTGCCACACGACGTATACGTGACATTTTCGGGCACGCCATGCAACGCGTTGGCTCATTGCTCATGCAACAGCAGCTGACTTGGCTCTTACCCCTCTCCTCTCTCTGCTTCACTCTTATCTCTATGACTAGAGATGCGTCTGACATTTGTGGGCGCACGGCCAAGAGAATAGAAAAGCATGAGAAAATAGATTTTACTCTAGAGCATTTTCATACGAAACATTTTGACACTTGGCGACAGCAGCTGACTAATTGCGAGAGTGCCAAGCAAATGCTGGAGAGAAAAGAGTTTTCTCTCTCTCTCTCCTTCTCGATAAAAATAGCAGAAATTGGCTAAAGGTTTAAAGTGCAGGCCAAAAAGACAGCTGACGGAACCGATGATTAAATGGCTTATAAATGACGTGAACAATTTGCCAACTCGTCTCGCAACCGAAATAGCAATTGTGACGCCTGACATCGGTTGAATGCAACGTCGCCTGCCACAGCCTGCTGTCTGCCACGTGAGGCGCCAACAAGAACAACAACAACAGCTCTGACGAAGGCGTTGATGAGCTGCCAGAAATCGATTGGAGGCTGCATCGACACATGAACTTTTGCTCAACTGTCAGTTGGATGTCATTCGACAAGAGAAACGTCGTTCGTTGCCACTGGAAAAAAAAGGATAATTGATAAACCTGTGGCATATAACCTCAGTGTCTACCTCTCTGTCTCTTCCTCATCCTCTTTGATAGCACACACAATCGCATTAAAATTGCATTTAATGCAAATAATTAATGACGGCGCGTTTTTCGCATAATCCTTTTGCCGGTTACACGACACAGATTAGCTCTGCATTTGATGTCGATTGTGTCGCTCATTTTCACTTATGCAATATTCATTAAAATTCATTAAATGAAAATTGCAAATATTTGCAAACATTTTACAATGCTGAATATAGAAAATAATCATTTAAACATTAACACGATTAGCTCAGACAAATTAAATAAACTTTGACAGTTTATTGAACGTTCGAAATTATAAATGCATTTATTTTTATATGAATATAAACTAAAATATACACAGAAGCATTAACACATTTAGCTTAGAAAAATGTTAAATAAATATGATAATACATAAATATGAACACATTATTATTATCCATTCATTTTAATCATTTATTTATTAATTTATTGTCAAATTCATCAGTTATAAAATGGATTTCTACAATTTGTGAACATTAAATTAATAGAAAATTAAATATATGAGTTACCAAATTATTGTAGTATTATTATAGTTTCATTAGAAACTGGACTTCATAAAGAAAATAATTAGAGATCCATTAACAAGATAAGTAGAGAAAAATGAACTACAAATTGCATATTATCGATGCAATTAATCAGACACTTTTTTTTGTCATTCTTGAAAATGCATAGAAATTTAAATTATAATATTGTTGAATAAAATAAAATACAAAATTTTGTATGTATGAAAAGCTTTTTATCAATATCATATTAAAAAACAAGCTTAACAAAAATTCACCAAAAATTCTAAACACATTTACACCACCAGTAATAAAGTAAAATTTACTTAGAGCAATGAATTTATTATAATTAGCAGCATGATATAAATAAACAAAAGAACTTTAAAAAAAATCATATATTATTAACTGTGTCAAATATAAAATATAGTAAAAATAAAAGGGGTTTTTTTTAAATAAACAAAAACGCTATGTCCCATAAAACAACTTCTCGAAATAAACTTGAATTTATTATCTAGAGCAAATGGCAAATTAAGGCATAATATTTTCCGCATTAACTGTGACAAAAATACAACCCAAATGCAGAACTCGAAATAAAACCATTCACTCAAAAAGACTTAAATGACGTGGAACATTTGATAAATCCATAAATCGCATGTCAAGCAAAACTTGGGCGTTGTCCCCTCAAGCTACAAGTATGCAATCCATAATATAATATTAACAAGAAGTTTTCTTCATGCGTTTTCGTTGCCCTCCAAAGCACAATCTTATCAATCAACGCATTTGCTACACACACACACACACATAAAGACCCGCATACACACACACAGAGAAAGAAAACAAACATTTATTGGCCCAGTCATAAAATTTAAAAACCATCAAAATAAAATTATCCAAAAATAAAACCGAGACAGAGATAAACAACGGCATTAACAACGCGCCTCACAGTTGGGGGTCACAGCACCCTCTCCCACCCCTTCCCCCACCCCATCGACCTCACCTCATTTAGCATATTTCTTGAATGATTTTTATGCAAAACAAAGTACAAGTTTTATTACCATATAGAACTATTTTTTATCGCCAACAAGAAATCGCATCGCAAATTATCGTCAGGGCGACTAAAAGGGGGCGACACACACATAAAGGGGCGTGGCTCCCGCAGCGATGGGGCGTGTTCGATAAGGCAAAACGCAGCAGCAGCGACGGACGTCAGAGAAAAAGTTTCGCAAAGAAAGCGACAAGCAGTAAAAATAAAAATTATTAGTCAACCAGTTGCTTGTGGAGCAACCCCAAACCCCAAAAAAAAACCAAACTGAACCCAGCCCTGGTTTAAATACTCTGACCACCTGTTTTAATAGTTTGCGCACACGACAAACGAGCAGCTTTTTGGCCAAGTTTGCGTGCCTGCTGGCCGTTTATCAAGTTGCCAAATCGCCATATATACATATATATTATATGTGAAATTTAATTAAAATTTACACAAAATAAATATATACGCATGTATGTATGCATGTGTGTGTGTGACGACAAGCAAATGGAAAATCTTAATTACTTTAAGCCTAACCTGGACTTTCTAATTGATTTAGCCATCAATTTATGGCCATCATAACCCGACATCTAACATCACATCATAGCACATTTAGAACTAATCAAACTTGCCAACATTGTCAACCACAGAGTTCTAATCGCATTTGTTTGTTATTTACTATGCGTAATTTATCTAGAGGCGCTTTAGGCTAATTACTCCAAGTCGATTCTCTAATTAAATTCCATTCAAACTAAACGAGTTCCTGCGCGATGCTCAATAACTCATCGACAAATCGCATCCGCGAGGGTCGATTTAGAAGTAATTATAATAATAGAGTGAATTTAAAATTTAAAAAAATATGTGGATGAAATTATAGAAGTAGGCTAAGTATTTGTCATAATTAAGTGAGAAATAATATTTACACTATTTTTCATTATTATTCCAAATTTTTTATATTTCTCAATGTTTTGTCAACCCTTAGTCATACTATAATTCAGTTAGGAATCATATTTTATCTAATAAATTTTCATTTAAAATTCTATTCATATTTCGTAATGTTATTTCAATCGGTTAGTTTTTCTTTCAAAATAAGTAAATGTTGATCATTTTCTTCGGTTTTTATTGAAAATTATTTTGGGCTTTTTTGTAATTTGGATAAGACTCATATTTTTCTGCTTTGCAATCATTAATGAAAATTCTATTTATATTTCATATTATTTTGTATGAAATATGCGTTACAGTTTTCAAATATAATTTGAGAATAAAAATTAAAGATACACAGCAACAATTTGGAAGATAAGACAAGATAAAATAAGATAAGATTCATTGCGTTGAAAAATACTGTATTAACTATTTATGGTATTTTAAAATAATAAAACTAATTAACGGACCAATTCATTGCGTTGCAAAATACTACATTAACATAATTATGGTATTTTAAAATACTAAATATTGCTTTAAATATTAAAAATAAAAATATGTCATATATCTTTGCTTTACAATAAACTGAATTAAATACTCATAGTATATTAAAATACTAAAAGTATGTCACTGAATCACCGATCAATCAAATTTATTTGCTTTGCAATAAAATCCATTAACTATTTATGGTATTTTAAAATATAATATAATAATCAAACGATTTCTATAAGTTATCTTTCAGGTTCTCCCGTAACTACTTGAGCTACCCTCGCGCAGCTTGCTCGGCAAACTGCTCTGTGCATTGTAATGAGTTTTGATTGCGTTGTTTGTCGGCCGTCTGTGTGATAACGGAAGTGTATTTGGTTTTATGCTTCCCAGCAATGTATGAATACAATATAGATACAAATGTGAATGTGAATGTGTAAGCAAATGTGTGTGTATGTGTTTAGCTTATCATTCGCATATAAAGCTGATTAAACAAGTGATTTAACAGCTGATTAGACCTTGGAGTTGCCCCCTGCGGGCACTGAGAGAGACTGAGAGCAAGAGACCGAGATGCGAACGTCAGCAAGCGTCAAAGCAAAGCGTTCGCGTTGCTTGGGTCAATGTTCTAATAAAAAAGTTCAATTCAACTTGAATTAATTTCAATTGCACACCAGCAATCACAACAACAACAACCACAACAGCAACAGCTGCCATTAAAATCGAGCAAAGTCTTCCGCGTGTTGCTTTAAGCCGGTTTCCATTGAAAGGAGCATCAAGCTGATGATGATGATGGGAGCGAATTGGAGAATTGGAGAATCGATGACTTCCATTTAGGGCAATCGTTGTTGTCGTTGTTATTGTTGTTGTTGTTGCCAATTCGGACATAAAATATGTATTCCAAGTGTTGCACAGTTTTCCAATTAAATGCAAGTTTTATTATTTCCTTTTTTTTTTGTTTGTTCTGCTTTTTGTTTATTTCCAAATATATTTCATTTGGTTTTATTTTTTACTGGCGGCGTGTCAAAATATTTGCGCTTCATTTAAATAAAGTTTACTTTGATGCACGACGTTTGCTTTTCCCCTCTTTTCCCCTCTGTCTGCTGCAGCCACTTTCCATATTTGTGCAGCATTTTAAATAGGCTTTTACGCATATTTTAAAATATTTATTTGACTGCGCGCTTGCATTTATTTTCCCCAAAATGCACACACACAAATATTTTTTGCTCTGCTGCACGTGAAAATCGGCGCGAAAATGCATTTTTCCCAATCGACACGAACACATTCCGACACATCAGGCGAATTAAAAACACAAAACTATTAAGCTAAAGAGATTGCCATCGATTTAATAGTGTTTCTACGCCTAAATGCACAAACATAGTTCATGGATCAGATCAATTGCCCTAATTGACAAATCAACTGCTAGTTTATGCATTTTTCGCAATTCCATTGAATTTAGTTATCAGAGAATTTAGTGCTATCGATAATTCAGAGCAAAAATTAAGCATTTATTGAAATTTCAATGGATATTTTTCATTGAAATATATTTAATGAAATAGTTCAAAAATTAAATTACTTTCCCATTAGAATATTTCTGTTAAAATACACGTTTATTACTATCGACATCTAAAAGCTTTAATTATCTATTACTATCGATAATTGAGAGCAGAAGGTTATGAACACTTTAATAAATATTTTCAATTCATTAGATTTAAATAAATTCAAATTATTGTATTTTACCAAAAAATGTATACAAAAAACATTTTAACCAATTATTGTAATTATAACTGATTTTCTGTAAAGATTCCTATTATACATAAATAATAAATACGCGATTATTATTATCGCTAATTGTTTATTACTATCAATGAGTATTTTTCATTGAATAATATTCAAAGCATTCACATTATTTTAGTTAATATTCCCAATATTTTATTAAAAATTTAATTATTTTTTCTACTATATTGTGTACCAATCCTATTAAAATACATGTTTATTACTATCGATAATTGAGAGCAGAAATTACGTACTAATCGAAATTTTAATGAATATTCATCATTAACTTGATTTGAATACATTCAAATCATTGAAATTATTATTAAAAATGCCATTATTTCAACTAATTATTATAATTAATTTCAACTGTTTTTCTGTATAAAATTCAAACAAAATACTCATTAATTACTATCGATAATTGTGAACCTAGTTAAGCTAAGCATTTATCGAAATTTCAATTGTTTTTATTATAATGTTTTTAATACATTTAAATTAGTAGTTGAAATGTTCATCTTTAATTAACTTATTTGAAAGAATTTTAACTAATTTTCTATAACAATTTTTCTTCATTATTTTTGTGTTGCAGAAAAGTTTATAAATATGTTAGGGAATTCATATAAATGATTTTCGTTTTTTTTTAAGTTTTCCAAAGAGAGTTCAAAGGTTGCAATTCATTGCATTTCTATGTAATTTTTTGATATTATAAAAATAATTTCACTTATTTTCGATCAGCTACGGAATAAATTTTTTTTAGAATTATTTCTTTATTAATATTCGGAATTATTTTGGAATAAAGTCTTCAAGACATTGTATTACAAACAACAAATGAAGTAAATGCGAAGCTCAATTATTAAATGCAAATATTTTTTAAAAGCCTTTTTATTATGGTTTTTCTTTCTTTTCTCTAAAGTAGCGCATTCCTTTTCATTCTTTTTTATTAATTTCAATATTAACTTTGAAACTTTTCCATTGAGTAGAAGGCAAAAGAAACGCACTTCGCACGTTTTTAGCTATTTGGGTGCTTAAGTTGAAAATAAACACAAAGATTTGTTTATTGTAGGCATAAATTTAGCGCAAATCAAAATGGAAATAAAAATTAAACGCGTTGAACGTTGATGGATTCAATAAAGCCAACAAATTTATAAATAAAAATATCAAATTATATTTAATACTTATATAAACAAATTCACTGCGTGGGCCTCAAGAAAGCGGATTTAATGATTGTTTATTTTAGACATTCCACTTATTTTTCTTTCTATCTTTATCTCGCATTTTTTTATTTTATATAATTAGGAAAACAAACAAAGCAAAGTTTTGCTTGCTTAAGAATAACTTTTGGGATAAATGTATTTTATAAAATAATTGAAATACGCACCACCAAAATTGTTGTTGTTCAACTTTGTGGGTTGATTGATTAGTTCGGCAATTTTGAGGCCGTTTATCGCCGTAGCTCCAGTTGTAGAGATGAATTAATATAATTTAATGCAGTTAAAAATATTTAACTGCGTTTTTTGAATTGTTTTACTTGCTTATTTTTCACACAATTTTGCGTTTCAAGCGATTGCAAAGCTTTTGTTTATGGCAAACATTTTGTTAGAGTTCAAGTTGTTACTTGAATTTATTTTTATGACACTTTTTGCACTATATATGTATATATAACGAATGTATTCTGTTATCTATTGGTGGATAATGGCAAAAACCGTCTCGCATGTAAACGAGGTCAAATTTTATCTGCAGACAGTGGAAACAACAACAACGAGTATAAATATTGAGCTACGACCACAGACAACACAACAGCAAAAGCAACAACAACACCAACAACAATAACAACAACCATGACAACAACCCTCAAAAAGGAAAATGCGAAAGGAAAAGCTACAAGAAAATCTGCTACGTCAAAAATATAAAAACGAAAGAAATCTTTCGCTTTTTGTTTTTGGGGTGGTTTGGTTTGTTATTATTGTTTTTTTCGAGGGTGTTTTTGCTGTTATAATCTTTCGATTTGCTTTAGCAGCTCATCAAATCGATTTGCGTGGCCATAGATCAACACACAACACAACACAACGCACAACAACAGCAATATTTTATAACTTGGTTCTCGCATAATTCATCAGAAAGAAACAAACACAAAATGTAATTTAAAACTTGACGCGAGGTTAAGAGTTCAACTTGAAAATGTAAAACACTTTGACATTTAACTTGCACACATACACTTGAAAAAACGACGATATCAAATGAGACGAGACGTCGTCGTTGTTGTTGCCGTCGACGTCGACGTAGACAAAGGAATTTATGTTTGGCACGTTACGAGAGTTTTCAATGTGAAGAAGCTTCGTTTTGCCGGTGAACGCGAAGCGCTGCACACAACCTGCCGCGTTGAGTTTCGCACACGAAATGAGGTCAACGAGATATACTCACTACGTTACGTTTTACGTTACGCCGCTTTTACGTTTTACGTTTCGACGTTGCGACGTTCTGAAAGCCAAAGCATAGACAGAGCCCAACATGAAAGTAGCGCAAGGGCGCCACCTGCTTTTGTTTTTGGGGGTGGGTGGCGAGTGCCTGCACATGCAAACGCCAGAGAGAGCGTGAGCGTGAGCGAGAGCCCGAGCAAGCTAGCGAGAGAGCGCACACGTTACGAGAGAGAGAGCAAGCATTGCGATGCTCTCTTAAGTTCCACATTAAAAACACACACAAGCCGGCTTGGCGTGCGTACGTACTACATTACACCTCGCAGTCGCTCTGCCTCTCTCTCTCTCACACACTTTGTTGTTAGAAGAGGGGCATCAGAGGGTACGCCCGGGCAAGCGTGGCGTCTTTTGGCGGCTATCAAAATACACTGGCTTGGCTTTATTACGTATACGCAATGTTGATTACATGATAGGTGAGTAGGTCGTGTCTCATCTTGTTCCCGTTGTTGTTGGGGAAAAGAGAGGCATGTTCTATGCACTTCTGGGTCACAGGCGGCAACTCAATTGATAAGCACTTCAGAAATTGCATCTTCTATATATGCTGTAACATATCTACAACACAGTTTGACAAGCACTGCGCCCGCATTTGCGTCACAGTCCCACAACTGTGATGTGATGCATGCAAATTGCAATTTACGACAACGACTTTCAGCAGCAGTCAGCTGACAAGGCAAGTTTTCTTTTTTTTCGACACCAAATAACTGAGATAAGTTGGAGTCGCCTCTAGAACGTTGTTTTGTGTGCAAAACGTATCTAGGTCAAAAGCATATTTTTAGTATAACTGAACTTCTCCCCAGGCAAACAGGCAACAAAAGATCGTGAGCAATCTTTATGTTAATAACAATCACCACAGTGTATTATTATATTGCTTTTGTGCCAAAGCTTAGATTGTTACAGTTTGATTGCCTTTATTTTTTGCACGGTAACTTGTTGGAAATTCCGCTAGATTTTCGACTGCTTTTTTTAAATGTTTTTTTTTGGACAAACTTGTTTTTGGCATTTTGATCAGATCACTGTGTTAAACTGAGTAAAGGCGGCTCCTAATAAGTTCACCAGATGTCAGCAATATTTTATAATTTGAAAGAGCGATTTCAACACTTCGATAATACATAATTTTTAGGAATTTAGTATTTATTCCGTTTTACTTTATATCTATAATTTTGTTTGAAAGTTTCAAATTATTAAAAAGCACAACTAAAATTAGTTTATATTGGAACCTTTTTTAAATTTTATGCGTAGATTGCAGATCTCTTAAAGTTTTTATTATATTATGGAAAAGATAAAACTATAGTGATTTTAAATATCTTTAAAAGCTGATGTGATAGAAAATATATTATTACTTTGAATCTATACAACTCAAATTTATTTAACTTTATCCAATGTTTCTCTTTTTTCCATAAATTGGAGTTTTTGTATTCGAGAACGCTCTTTTAGTTTTTATAATTTTCAGCCTAATTGAAAAATATCTCAAACTACATTTTATTGATGACTTTTATTCATATGAACTTAATTTATTTAACTGCCTGAAATATTTCCTTCACTTCCCGCATAAATTGGCGATTTTGTTTTCGAGACTTTGCTTGAAAAGCTGCCGTTATTGTCGTACTCATTTTTTTTTTGTTAACCCGCTGAATAAATTGAACGCACGTTCAACTTATTCAAATTGCCGCAAAAAATGAAGCATAAAGATAACGCCGAATAAAAATAAGAAGAAAAAAAAAGCTCAACAAAACAAACTTTTGAGTAGCCTTCAAAATGCGGGAGCGAAACGGGAAGTGAATTTGTTTTCAAACGCATTTCGAATTGAGCTGAATAAATGATAGAGGAAGGGTGAGGTAAGAGCGAGAGGGATGAACTGAGAAGCTGGAGTTTGCACTACAAGTTTTGGCGTAGTTTCTAATTGGAACTTGCTGCTTTGGCCGGCTGCACAAATAAACAAACTCAAATACAAACAAAGCACGCACACACAATAGCGAGAGAGATGGAGAGAGAGAGAGATGGAGAGAGCGGAACACACGCGAGCACAAAGCAAATAAATAAAACAAATATGAAGTGAAGAAGAAGAAGACGACGAAACCAGAGCGAAACTAAACACAGAGCACCAAATTATTAAATATGCTTGTTGTTGTTATTGTTGTTGTTGCTGTGTGCATTGTTGCTTTTATTTAGTGTTGATTTATGATGCTGCGGCAAAAAAAGTCAACGGAAGCGTTCGCGAAACAACAAAAAAGACACATTGTGACGTACTATACGTAGGTTTGAGAGTCACTGCGAACTAATGCTGCTGCTGCTGCTGCTCACGTCACAAACGAGAAGCGAATGTGTGGCGGAGAGCTGGACAAAGAGCGCGACGCGTCAGACACGGCGAACGTTCAATTGTGAACTGAATCCGAACTAAAACTGAAAGCAGCGACCGCTGCGACAGCGCACAACAGTTGCAGCAGCGACGCGCTTGCGACGTCAGCAATGTGCTGCGCTGCTGCTGGTGCTGCTGCATTGGGTCGCTGCTGCTGCTGTGGTGAATTTTGCGTCGTACGTAGTACAAAAAGTATTTCATTCAGATTCAAGTAAGCGCAGCCGGCAAAGCGTTGTTGCTGTGCTATTTAAACAGCTGCACAGCTTTGTGCGCTTACGTCACAACAGCGGCAGTAACGCTGGCAGCGCAGTCGATAGCGGCAGCAGAATGTAAACAAATAAAAAATAACAACAAACAAAACAAATGCTGACGCTGCTGCTGCTGCGCTGCTTTAGCTGCTTATGAGGAAGTGTCGGCAAAATAAATTGCTTAAGCATTGCAGGCAATAGCAACAACTACAACACTGAGAACAGCAGCAGCATCGCAGTCAGCAAGCATGAATCATCAGTTGAGCACAGCATGTGCGTGGGAGGGAGGGTAGCAGGCGAGTTGAGAGGAAGCTGTCTGCGAAGGCATCCACAACAGAATCCAATGCGTGTGCCTGTGTGTTGGTGAAGGAATGCGCTGCGAATGCCAATGCAAAGACCAAAAGAGCGCAAGAGACAGCGGACGATTGAGAGAGCGCAAGCAATGCGAGCTTGGCTCTCTTCACTTGACAATGGCATCCACACGCACACACACACACACCACAAACGAAACGAAACGAAATTCACCACAACCACGCGCCACTGGGACAACGCCGCCGTTGGGACTACAAGCAGAGCAGAGCAACAGCAACCAGAACAACATCAAAAACAACAACAACGAGAGACTGCCAAAAGAAGAGCGCGCATATTTTTGCTCTATTTTAAATTATTAATGAGCGGCTTGTTCAGTTATTAAAAGCTTGGGAATAAAACAACACAGGCACACACAACGCAACAACAACAAAAAAGTAGAAGAGAACAACAAAAATGTGGCCAAACGTGCACACAGTTAATTCCCAGGTGCAAGCAGGAGAGAGAGAGAGACAGAAAGGTAGAAGTACTGTAAATGGAGTTGTGGGTGGTAGAAGAGGGAGGCAAAAGGCAAAGCAGAGGCGCCGCAGGAAGCGAATTCCGCAAATTTGATTAGGCGACCTCCTGTTGGGTTGATTGTTGCATTTGTTGTTGTTGTTGCTGCTATTACAGTTGCTGTTGCTGCTTTTGCTGCTTTTGCTGGGCAATCGGCATTTGATTGTGGTCGGGCAATAAAATGATATGACCCCAAACCCAGGCAGTAAACTTGGCTAGCAACACATGCAGTTCTTCCCCTCGTAGGTTAGGTTAGGGTTTCGCTCTTTTATTGCAACTGTAAGTGCACTCGTAAAATTGTCAAATAAATACACAAAAGCATAAAAATAAAAATAAATAAAAACTCAATGAGGCGGCGGCTTTTGCTTCTAGTGAACTAGTTCAAATAGAAGAGCGTTTTTAATTGGGCTTTCGATTCCCTTTTTATTTCGATTGAAAGTGCACCCTTAAAATTTGCAATAAAATCAAAATAAACAAGAACATAAAACCTTTGTGGCATCGGGTTAAGGTTTCGTTTGTGTATTTGAACTAGTTGAATTGGTTAAAATTTTGTAAAATTACTTTAATGATGATTTCAACTGGTTCAAGTGAACAAATTATTATAAAATTACTTTGTTGATGATTTGAACTAGTTCAAGAGAAGCACAATTTAAAAAATAACATTGAAAATGATTTGAACTAGTTCAAAGGGAACAGAAGAATATTAAATTACTTTGATGATGATTTGAACTAGTTCAAGGGATGCTTATTGTATTAGTTCTTAACTTAAACTTAAGTTCAACAAGTTTAAGTAAATGAACTGCGCATTAAAACGAAATACTTCAAATAAAAAACGTAGAACGAAAAGCAAACTGATTAGAAATCAAACAAAATAATATTATTTTGGAACTAGTTCATAAATTGTTTTTTTACTTTTAATAATATGTCGATGTTAGGCATTAACTTTTACGACTTTAAAATTTACATGGTGTCAATAATTTAATATACAATCAGTGAGCAATAAAATGAAGTATTAATTATTTAATAATTGAAAAAAAAAAACACAATTTTTAAAGGACTAACATTATTATCTATAACAATTCAAATATTTTGACAACACTTAATTGGTAATCACTATTTAATGATGAATTTTTTTTTGTTATAATTATTTAAATTTCTATGAAGTTTGATTTTCGCCTTAATTAAAGCACAGCTCGTTTTACAAATTTCTGAGCTATTAATTTCTTGGATTTGATATCACGAATATGATATTTCATAATTAACATTTTCGTTTGGAAATCTGACGCTTTTTCATAATAAATAGCTCATTTGAACCGCAAGGTTCTTGGCTCCATCAAACCTTAATTGAAGATTAATCGGGATATGCAGTCTGGGGGAATCTAATCTACCAAGTGTTAAGCCACAAACTTGCTTCGACCACAAATAGAACAAGTGCCCAAGGCGCTGGTCACACACACACACACATGCACATACACACATACACACACGCATACATATACAGAGACTAAGCACTCGCATGCTATTCAAAAGTCATTAATCTTTTCGTCAGCCGCAAAACTCAATTTTCGACCCTTGATTCCCCCTTCTCCCCCTTCCACCAACAGCAACAACAACAACTGACCTGACCTGACCTAACTGTGATACCATTATCAGCACCCTAATCACAGTCAGAGCAAAAGTTTTCTTTCAATTATGCAACCTTTTACTGCTCTTGTTGTTTTATATCGTTTTTTTTAGGTATTTTCTTTTTTTGTTGGCTACTTTGCATTTTAAACGCCCCGCGGGCCCAAGTCAGGTCACAACCGCAAAACCGCACCTGCGCAAAAGGGCTGACTGTACAGTGGGCACTAAATAAATTGTGCGACGAGCAGAGCAGAGAGGTAAACAAATAAATTGTGTGTAGTAGTCATGGCTTGCCTGTTAAAACAAAGTGTTGCATTTGTTTAGGCTCAGGTGGCAAGGAGACACGCACTCAACTCGCCTCGACTTGAAGCAACTCCCCCCAGGTGAGCAACAAAGAGGAATAAGAACTACAACAGTAAACAGAGTGGAGTAAAAATTGCGTGCGAATTGGTTTTAACTTTTGCTTTTTATCTTCAATGTGCAACAGCACGAAAAACGAGAGAGAGACCAAACGCAAAACGAAAATATTGTCGAGTCCTTTGGGTTTGACACGCCACATTACGCATACGCCACGTGGTCCCGTCCAGTGTTGCGTCGTGTGCGTGTGTATAAGTCTATTTAAATATGCATAGAGTAGCATGAGATCCCTCTCCTCCTCCCATCCTCCATTCTCCATCCTCCAACTGCCACAAGTTGCGGCACTACGATAAGTCGCAGCTTGGGGAGCAAATCTCACGTGAGTTTTGGGTTCACCCGAAAGCAAAAAAAAAAAACACAAAAATGCGATACGTAGGTGAGACAGAGCACGAAACGAACAACTTTTGCTCGACAGTTTTTTTTCGTTTATCTGCAGGCAAATTTAATGGAAAACGACGTGTGTCGAAATCCACACTTGCCACGCCTACCACGCCAAAGCAAACAGGTAAAAGTGTTGCGGTCACAAAGTGTGACTGATTCAATGATACCCTGCGGCAAATAAGAGCGAGAATTTAAGCAAGCGAATACGAAAATGCAAACGAAAAGTTGTCAAAGATTTCGTGAAGTTTCTTTATTCTTTTGTGTGCTGCATTCGCAAACGTTTTGAACGTGGTTAGTTTATGTGTTCTTAGAATATATGTTAGATTTTGCTCACATTTGCTTTTACTTAATTTGTTTTTTTTTTATCAACATTAATTATGTACTTTTTGCAATTTTTTCAATTCTTTTTTGCGCTGCATTCGCAAGCGTTCTAAATGTTGTTAGTTTATGTGTTCCTCCTATGTACGTTATGCTCTATTTTGCTGTTACTTGATGTGTTCTTTAACATAATTTATTCTGTCTTACTATTAACATATTTTAAATCTATTTTGCGCATCATTTGCAAACGTTTTCTATATATCTTTTCACCTTGTACATTTATAACATTTACATATACATACATGTTAAACTTTAAGTTGCAGTTAATTGTCATTTCTCTTTCTAATGTATATTCGTAAACGTTTCTGTCATATTTCTGTTAGTACAATACTCACATATTGCACTCACTTTTGCCATCGCTTACGCTTCTTCTTTTACTGCTAGCGTGACTTGTCACTTTTTCTTTGCGTTGCATTCGTTAACGTTATAACGGAACATTTCATTCACACTGGCAGAAGTGTGTTTTCCATATTTTATAATGTCAACTAGTTTTCTTTTTGTTTAAGACAAATTTATGTGTGAAACAGATTCATTTACTTTTGTGATACGTTTTAAATAGTTTTGTTGATTTATTCGTATATTTTTTATGGATATCTTTAATAGAATATGAATTATAAATATAATAACGTGTGATATTTAAGACATCAAATCAATTTTATTGTATTTGTATTTCCTGCATTTCATGAATTTACATATATATCCTTTTGCGACAATTTCGTAAACGTTACAATTATAGTTTCGTTGATTTACTTTAAATAAAATATATGACAGAAATTTGCGCATATTTATATTCAAGCTGTGACACTTTAGCTTGCTTAAGCCCTAATAATAAAGAGTATATCAATATTCTTTTCAATTCCTTCACCTCCCGCATTCGTCAACGTTTATGCTGATTGCTTTAGCTGTCATTAGACCCTCGTGTAACTGTTTGCATTACAGGATATTCCAAGTTTTGTGTGGCATCGAATGCTCAGCATACGAAATGTGAATAAACAAAATGAATTTATTGCAAATCGAAATGGATTAGAAAACGCAAGCAGCAAGTGAAGCAAAAGGCGACTAGATGAAGCGAGGGATGTGTGTGAGTGTGTGTGTGTGTGGCAACGATGTCCAACTTAATTGACTTTTGAAGTGATGACTTCGGTCCAATAAGTTGCCCCAAATTTGGGGATAAATTCCCTCAATATACACACACACACACGCTAGAGAGATAAAAGCATTTAAATAATAAATGTGGCAAAAGTTTATGTATCTCGCAAGGCCGTAATCAAAGTTGCCTCCAATGAGTGAGAGCGGGAGAGAGTATAATGAAAACATTTACAAAATTGTGTGTGCCCATAAAATCAATAACTACAAATAACTGAAATTGGAGCAAAGCTGCTGCTGCAATAAAGGCGTAATTGAGTCGCATGCCACATGCCCCTTTTGCATTCGTTTTTGCTAATGATGTGGATTAAGTGTGCTCTCAACTGTGCCACTAAAAGTTGCAAGAAGTCGTTCCACGTTTACTCGCCCAGGTGGCAACTACACTAGAGAAAAAAAAAGTAGATTGAAAAGTAGATTTTCGATCATCGATTTTTCGGTTGTTGGTTCTTGGTTCAAATTCTAAGCGTATATAAAAAATTTGAGAACGTTTGATATTGATTTAAGATTTTGTTGCCTTGGTTAATTTTTTAGATTTTTTAAATGTTAGAAACAAATCTTAATTTAAGATTTTGTTTTCTTGGTTCATTTTTAAAATTTTTCTATTCCAGAAACAAATCTTGATTTAAGATTTTGTTTTCTTGGTTCAATTTAAAGATTTTTCCATTCAAGAAACAAGATTAAAATCTTGAATCTAGACTTTTTGTAGAAGTTTTATATTAATTAAAGAATAAACTTTCTTGGTATAATTTTGACATCATCATCATCTTGATTCAACATTTTATTCTCTCTTTAAGCAAGTTTTTTCTTTCGGTGTTAAAAATTTACTGCAACCACAGTCATAATTCATGCACTTAAATCAATATGCTTAATTCATGTTTAACAGCGACCAACGCAGCGAGTGTTGCTCTTGTGTTTTGCTGTGTTTGCGGTTTTTGTGGCACGGCTGCAAAACTCGACGCGGCTGCAGTTTGGGCAGCACTGGACTGAACTATGGGAGGGGAGGAAAACTAATGAGATTTTCCGCTTGCAAATGAAAAGCTGGTTAAACGAATTACGAGCACAGCGAACGTAGCCACTGAGCATTGAAATGGATAACATGAGAGCGCGATGCATCCTCTAATTGCAATTACGACTCTTCTTCTTGTTCGACAATAGATTATGCGAATGAGAAAAATGAGTAAAAACTATTTTGCTTGCAGCACAACAATTGCATTTCGCATGACAAATCTGCAGCGTGCAGCGTGCTGCAATTAGCTGCACATAAAATTGCGGTTAGGCAATGCAAAAATTATTTCATATAACCGACATTCAGCTGTGTCCCAATTTAACGGCTCAATTAAAAATAGATATACATATATAAAAATATACGTAAAACATTAAATGACATTTTGTTTATTTTAAGTGCGAATTAGTTTAAATAATTTAATGACTAATGTTTTAATTGCATGAAATTTACAATTTTCTAATTACAATATTTTCATACTAAAAGTAATTTAGTTAGTTATATATTGCCATTTTAATACAATTGTCATGTTTAACAAAATTTCATTAATTATTTGGCAATACTATTCAAACTAGATAAGTGAAAACCACAAATAATTCATATTGTGTGGTTATTTGGAAAATAAGGTCTCATAAATAATTAAATGGCATTGGTTTTACTATACAAATTAGGAACTTTTTAATTTGAACACTTAAATACTTTTTTCACGTATTGAAGAATCTTTATCAAATATATTGCCAGCATAGAAACCACAAAATTCAATAAATTTGAACAGGGTTTTTTGTCAATTGGTCAACGACCAAAAATTCCAAAATATTTCATCATATTATGAAAACATAATTTAGGTGATTGAATTTAAAATTGTATGAAATATTAAATGCATTTGCACTACTTTCAAGTATCTTACACTTCTTTGTAATTAATTAATTATCAATATTATATTCAAATATTTTTACAATAACAAAACAATAAAAAGTAATAAAGCTAGTATGAATAAAAGCATTACAGTGCGGTATTAATTTTAAAATATTCCATCTTATTATACCGCAAAAATACTAAAAATATGCCTGAGACTACATTTGGTATATTGACATACTACATATGATTTGCTGTGGTAAATTTAAAGCAAACTGGAAGTAAATGCACAAAAAATATTTTTATTTGAAAATTATAATTTCCATATTACATTTTTCATGCATTTTTTGTTGCATAATTATGTATAGTCAAATGTATTTGCCGATAACGAAGCCTGAAACTTAACTTTTGCACTTTAAAATATAATAATTTAAATCGTCAGTTTCGTGGTAAACTTTCAGCAATCAATTTAAAGTGTGGTTTATATACTTTATTTTGATTAATTCAAAAATCAATCATTTGCATGATTGCAACGACTTTTTAATCATACATAGTAATGACACACCTTTAATTTCCACACAACAACTTAGCTCTTCTCTTTTCACTCAATTATAATTGACATTTGCGAAGCATAGAATTAAAGCAACACCTTTGAGTATGTTCGCGTTTTTACCCTAAAGGGTTGAAACATCCGCAACATCGAATCAATGTTGCAATTAAAATTAAGCTGCCCCAAAAGACTGTGCTCTTAATGCCTTTATAATGAAGTTCATAAACTTGCAAATCCAATCAAATGAATTGAATTGATACCTAAGCAACATTCGATGAAATCTCCTCTTCATTCTCCTCTCGTTCTCCTTCCCTCGATAGAAACGTACACAACTTTAAACAACAACTTCATTAATCAAGCAAACGAGTGAGTAGAGCAAAGCAAAGCAAAGGCAAATGGCAACAAATTCTCGGAAATTCTTATGTATACAATAAAATTTTAATGTGCAACACTTCCCGTCCACAAACTGAGAAAACTGAGCAGCTGACCCAAGGCAGTGATAACTAACAACAACAACAAAAGCAATGAGAAATACAATTAAAGCAACAACAACAAGTGCACAATAAGAACACGAATAAGAACAACAAATAGCATTTGCAGCTAATAAATTTCATAACTCGAAACTCAGAGATATTTATTTTCATGTACTTTGCCTAAGAGCGCAGCTCGAAGACAACTGCTGCAAACAATTGCAGCAAGCGACAAAGTGTATGAGACAATAAAATACCCTAGAATTTAAGTAAAGAGTGTGAGGTTGAATGTGCTTTAATATTAGGAAACGAGAAAAATAAAATAGTTTATTATTCAAAATAATTGGATTAACCAGTATGTGGTTAAATATAAAGATTATGAATTAAGATCTCTATACAATACAAATTCCATATGAACTACAATATAAGTTTCATCACATAAATTTAATATTTCTCTTAGTCTGAATTAATAGAAAAAGAAAATGAATCATTATTAAAAATAATAACAAGATATAGTATAAAATACGCTAGATATTAAGCTCAAAACTTGACACTATAAAATATAAAATAGCATTGAAAATGAGTTTTCATTTAAAACTTTAAAAATATGAAAAGTAAATATTGCAGAATGATTCTCAAAACGTCATTTAAAATCTCTTTTATGTCAATCATTTGTATACTATTACATTAAGTTGGTTCATCAACAAAAATATAATAAAAAAAAAATATAAATATCCATTTCCTCAAAATTTATATTCCATAAAGTATCTAAAAATGTTGTCATTCTTTTTAATTGAAAAACCATTCAATTTCAATTATTTTTCATTTCTTTAAAGCTTTGACAACCTTTGCTTGAAATTCTAATATTCCCCAACTTTAAAAGTGTATTCTCTTCGAGAAGTTTCATTCTTGTCCTTAATCCTTGCGAATGTGTGAGCCAGTGAAGTTGTGTAGCAAAAATGTTTTCTTCTCTTTTGCAAACTCCATTTTTGCCATTTATTTACAGCGTATTAGAGTGTCGACAAGCACAAGAAAAGAAACGAGGACAAAAGCAAAGTTACAAGCTCAGTTCTAAAACAGTTTCACCCCAAAAACAAGATGCACAAAAAGATTTGTGGTTTGTTTTAAGGGCAAACGGGAAAGAAGGGAAGGGAAAATGCATTTTTATGAGCCGCAAAGTTGCAAACCGAGTGCAAAATAAACAAGTGCAAAAAAGGAGTAAGAGAAAAAGGAAAAGAAGTAAAATGCAGTGCAGTGAAGTGAGACTCCATTTTTGTGGAGCATCAAAGTTCGTTTATCAACAGCTGAATTTTGACCTGGCTAATTGTCTAATTATGCAAAAATTGTCTGGCTTTTATGAAGGAAGAAAGGATCGAGGCAAAAGTTTTCAGTATATTGAATTTGGTGTTGAGTGCTGCCCAAAATGAGTTTTAGTCAAATTCCATTTTGTGTGGAGCCCTTGGCGAAATAAGTAAGAAAGCTAAAGTCGAGTTTGCTCGACTGTGAGATACCCGCTACCATTTTCAATAATATTCTTAAAATATACCATATTAATATACCGAAAATGTTAAAATATATGAAATGTAAAATTTTCCATTCCACCATATTCTAAAAATATACCGAATGAATATACCAAAAACACAACAATATACCGAATGATATATTTGATATATAGATATACCATTACATTCGAAATATACCATAAAGCACAGAATATACCAAACCATACTTGGTATGTCGATATATGTACTTTAACATATAAAATACACATTAGACTACAAAATATACCAAATATAGTTTGGTATACTATTATATTCATAGTATATTTTGAACGAAATAGTATACCAAATATAATTTGGTATATTTTGTACTCTAAGGTATATTTTATATGTAGAAATATTTCGATATACAAAAAATACCAAACTAAGTTAGGTATATCCATATACTATTACATATAAAATATACCATAGAGTACAAAATATACCAAACTATATTTGGTATACTATTATGTTCATGGTATATAAAATGTTTTGATATTTTTTGTATATCGATATACTATTACATATAAAATATACCTTAGAGTACAAAATATACCAAACCCAATTAAAACACTTGAGACACCATTTGACACTTGATTCTAAAAAGCGGAAATCGTCCCTCTCCAATAATAGTTCTAGTTCTAGTTCTAGTTCCAATTGCAGTTCAAAGTATGCAAATGATTTCCGTTTCGCTTTCGTTTCGAGCTGCTTTGCACACACATGTTTCTCCTCCTCTAGATTCCCCTCCTTTCAAAAGTTGTGCGTGATTTTCGTTTATTTTTCGTTCTCACGATCCGTTTGATGACTCAAATATATGTTTATAGACTTTGTCGGAGCGGGCGGCAGCAATTTTGCATTTTATGCGCTGTTTTTTATATTTTTTGTATTGTTCTCCCTTCTACGTACTTTTCAATTTCTCTATGAAGTGCAGCAAATTGAATGAAACTGAAACTGAAACCGGAAGCTTCTGTTTCTCTCTCCCTCCATCTCTCTGTGATTCTAAACGGTGATTCGAATTGTGAGTGGGCGTCCAATTCAACACGTTTCAACGGGACTCAACACTCGTCACCATGCGATTTGATGCTGTTGCTATTGCTGTTGCGGTTGCTGTGGCAACAGTTCATGGCCAATTGAAAGTAGTGCGATATTTTTCAAACCTCAGCTAATAAAATGGAAATAAACTAATAAAAAGCTCCACTCAGGTTGAGTGAATCAAAAGCGAACGAAAGAAAATAAACAAAAAAAAACACCTCTAAAGGATGCTGTCATAGTTTTAGTGCAATTGCTCTTAGAATTGACCTTTCCTTTCCGCCTTGGCTGTGTTGAACCTAAAAGTGCAACAGCAAACGCAATTGCAAGAGAAAGTGGAATCTACTCGTAAAGCATCGCAAATTTAAATCAATAAAAGCGTGACTTGAAATCCGAGCAGAGAAAAAAGGTATTTTTTGTCAAATTATTTGCTAAAGTAACCACAGCAAAAGTTGTTGAAATGATTATAAAACTAAATACTAATAATAGAAACACTTGCGGTAAAAAAAGGTCTGAGGTTAATGCGATTAGAGAATAAAAAAGTAAGACAAATTATAGTTTGTTAAATCTCTATAAGAAGAGAAATTCCATCATATAAATTTTGCTAATGAATAAAGTTAAAATTTAATATTTGTATTTGAAGAAATTCTATAGTTTGAAGAACTCATATCTGTAAATCGAATTTATATAAGAATTCTATACAATTATTTAATACATACACTATAACTGCACATTTTTTAAAATAGATCATTTTTTCTAGTAGGTAAATCATGACATAATAATATTTTTCGAGATACTTTGTATAGTCTAAAGTAACAAAACAAAGTGTTATACACAACTTATATCTTACAACTTTCTGATACATTTCTCCAGCTTTATGACATTTGACATAAGGCTAGACTAGCTTCTCCTAAATTGCACCAACTAAGTATATTATGCAGTACAACTAATCTTTATATTTTTCGTGTTAAATCATATTTAAATTTGGCATAACGCAACAAAATATGAAATTAAATTATATATTACATTTTTATGTTTTACCTATTTAAAATAGACAATTTTTAGTTGAAGAAATCTAAGTTTATGAGACACATTATTATTTTCCAAAAGGCTTTTCAATAAAGTCCCACAATTATTTCACTTGTTTCTCGAACATTTAACTTCACATGAATTGGATGAGCTAACTAATTTATTTTACATAGTTAACTTAATTACAAATTCACAAAAAGCAACATAATTAAATTATATTACTTAACTTAATTGAAACTAACAGTACTTAATACACAAATCAGTTCAATAATTTTCAATGTATGCCTTAAAATAGCTCTGCATTCAAATGCTAATTTCTCTCAGCTTTCCATGTAAAATTTAAGCTACTCCAGCTTATCTTTAAATTGCACCTACTAACTATCGAAATATTCAAATCCCGCATATTTATTTTACACGTTGAATCAAATTACAAATCTGCATAGAACAATAAAATGTAAAATCGAATTAAATATTAAAAGCATTCAACACGATTCGCCACTTTTAGTGTTTATTTAAAAGCATTTAAATTTATGCGTTTTTTTTTTGTGGTTTCTTTTTAAAAACAATTCGCGCACTTGTTTCATATTTGCTTTCGGGTTTAATTAAATGCCATGCAATTCAACACCGTTCATTGTCGTTGTCGTTGTTGTCGTTGCTTTCGCATTACTTGCAGTTGGCTACGTTGCTCTTTCCTCCCTCCTCCTCCCTCCCCCTCTTTCCTTTATCATGCAACACCCACAACTACCTCCTAACCTTAACTCTCAACCTCCCGCGTTTTTGCTGCTTATCTAGAGGCTGAAAAACGACACCCATGACGTGTGTGTGCAGCAACAGCAGCAACAACAACAACAATAAATATATAACAGCAACTACAACAAAATGCTGCAACAACAACAAAAACAAGAAGAAGAAGCAGCAGCTATAAGGATGCATGTGAAGTGGAAGTTAAGGGCCTGACGCTGCCATTTTCTTTGGCTTTACTGCGTCGTCTTAAGGCTCACACATGAGCTGATTACAAGGGGGCGAACCCGCCTCCCCCCGCTCCCAACTGTAGCCACTCTTATCATCATCATCATCATGAACGTTGTCGTCATCGTCTTCATTATGAGCAACTTGCGCGGTCGTTTAACTTTTGAGTCGGGGCGATTAAACGCAGCGAGAATTCTTGGACTCTCCATTTCCATTGCCATTGCTCGAGTTCTGTATGTGTACGTGTGTGTGTGTGTGTGCTGTGCTTATCACGTGTTTACTACACTGTAAAAAATTGCACTAAGCGCATTAATTGAATTGTAATTGCCGACGAAGAAGCAGCAGAAGAAGTTGGAGAAGGCGAAGACGAAGTCGCGTCGAGTGTTTCAACTGGTTTAGCTACAGCGGAGCAACCACAGCGCATACTACGCTAAACCACACACACAACACACACACATACACACTTACTCCCCACACACACACTCTACACACCTCACTCTTTTCCCTTCTCCTTGCATTTCCAATGCATTCTTGGGCTTTTGTGTGGCATTTACTTCGAGTGCTTTGGGTTTGACTGCTGCTGCTGCCACAGCCCCGCTTAAAGGACGTTGAAGGTGAACAACTTGCAATGCAGTTGCAGTTGCAACTGGTATACACACACATACACCAATACACTCGCACACACATTTACACTTTCCCGGCTCAGCACAAAACAATGTGGTTCTAACCAGTTGCCCACTCACACTCCGAATACACTCACAACACTCACACTCACACACTCATTCAACTCCCATTCACTCCACTCACAGTTCAGAGCGAGGCAAGTTGCATTCGCTAGATTAGAACGTGTGGCAAGCAAGTCTCGGACAGCAAACATAAATTCGCGTCAATCATACGCCACGTGGGCCGCATTACAAACCGAGATTTGGGATTTCGCCTTTGGCTTTTGCTTTTGGGATTTACTTGCGCGCATTTTCAATTATTTTCTTCCCTTTTGCATGTTGCACGTTGCATGTTACACGCTGCGCTCGCATTTCTTTTCTTGTTTTTTCTTTGTTTTGTTTTCACTCTGTGGCACAATCAATTTATTGCTCAGCGCTCGTTTTGCGCTCCTCCCTCGCCTCGCATTACTCACGTTTTTTTATTGGCCACTTGCCACGCCCATTACCCACCGCCCCTCCCCCATTTATCGTTTAAGCCATTTAACCCTTTGTGTATTCTCTCAATTGCGATGCCTTTTAATTTTCTTTGCCGCAGCAGCAGCTTCTAGGCCAACTCTCCGCTCTCCGTTCTCCGCTCTCAGTTCTCGATTCTCCATTCTCAGCACATTCCCCGCGCTGCAGTTTTGTTTGCCATTTATGGCAAAGGCTCAGCTTCAGTAAATTTCTGACATAATTGAGCTGTCGCAATTTACAACATCAGTTTGTGGAAGGGCTGAAGGCAGGACGCAAAATTAATGAGTTGACTGTGTTGGCAGCAAAAAGGGTTTAGCCCAATCAAAGTGTACAACACAGCACAGTAAATGTGTGGCACAGCACAGCATAGAAGAAATTGTCGAGAAAATGTATGTGCAACAAGCGACGAGTCATAGAACTTGCCACATTAATTGCATTCTCTTGCGAAAGCAATAAAAGAAGAAATATAATATGACCATAAAATGCAGGGCGACAACTAGGCAGCGACAAGGATTGAAAAGGAAAAAAGAAATAATTTTAAAAGAGAAAATTACGTTCAAATTAAATTTAGAATTTTAGAATTCCAAGTTCAACTAACCAGATGAATGACAAAACATTTGAAAGATTCTTTAAATATTTCAAATTTAAAATAAGTAAAAAAAAACAATAATAGTTAAATGAAAAATAGTGCATTCTGTTGTGAAAACCACAAAAGAAAAAATATAATATGACCATAAAATGCAAGGCGAGAAGCCACAAGAAGGAAAAAAAATAAATTGAAAATGGAAAATGAAGTTCAAATTAAATTTAGAACTGCACGTTCACTTACCAGATAAATGATATTAACAAAGTTAGGGAAGAAATATTTTAGAATACAATGAAATGAAAATTAAACGAAAATTGAGCTAATGGAGAATTTTCTGGAAGTGGGAAGCTTATTATTGAGAGAGCAACTCAGTCTTTTACAAAATATAATAGTTACTCAGTCTTTGAAAAGTGGACTAAAAAATTGATTTAAATAATGAAAATATCAGCATAATTTAAAAAGGTTTTTTGTTGTAATTATGTATTGTTAAAAAATAATACTTTTTTTTTATTTATATATTTATTCTTCTCAATTTACTATTTCCCGCAAAATAGGTTTGAAGCTGTGACCCTAAAAAATTGTTTTCAGCTTAAAACAATGCTGTCGCTTATTGATAAATTATTAGCATAGGTTAAGTAATTAGAAAAAGCTTCGTAAGAGAACAAAAACGTAGTCTCAAAACTGTCTGTCATTGTCAGTGACCCATAAATTTGCAGCGGAGATGAAATAAACAATAGAAAAGTGATAAGAAGTTGTAAGATAAAAACGCTCAACATTGACAGAACAACTTGTTAAACAGCTGCTGAAATTGTTAAGAATAAATATATTTAATTGCATAACAATTCTCCCTGCTATGGATTCACGATAATTATCTAGTTACAACTTGAACTACATTAAGTCTTTAATAAACTCAGCTCAACTTATATTCCCCTCTCTCAATTCCCCCTCTGCATGAACTGAAAATGACTTCATCATGTTTATCTCCCTTTTAAGCACAAAGCACACGTCTAATTAGTGCACAAATCATTCGCTCGTTATATCAAAATCTGCCAACAATAAACTTTATAATTTGCACACAAAGCAAACACAAAGAGCGTAGAGAGTGGAAAGAGATAAAGAGAGAGAGAGGACGCTCTCGCTGAGCAGAAAAGCTCACTCTGGCGTAACTGTAACTATCCGAAAAGTGACACAAAGCGCATGTAAACAGAAGCCGCACAAAGCGACGACAATAACAACACAAGGCGAAAGCTGTAAAGTTACATAATAAAACTAATAATAATTATCAACGCCATTGTCAAGGCAGCTTCCTCCCCCCTCTCGCTGGCAAAAAGGAAACCAAAACCGAAAACCAAAACATAGAACAAGCAAAAGAGTGGAAGAGAGAAGAGGCAGCTGCTGCTGTGAGCGACAGCTGAAGAGAAAAAGAAAAACTTTCAACGTTGCTGTTCTGTTATTGTTTTCCGTGTTGTTTTGACTGCTGAACAGAGGCTGCTGTCTCCGCACTCACCCCATTCGCACTAGTCCGGCTATTGCCTACAGCTGTTTCTCACTGTGCTGTCATCTGGCAACTCCCACACACACTAACACAAACACACTACCAAACACACACACACATGGTTGACAGTGAGCGGCAAATGCGCGTTTGACATTGCGATGCCCGATGCTGCCATTTTCTATATGACAACAACAACAATGCAGGCCAAAATGGTCGCCAGGACAATAAAATGCCGTAATGAAAGTTTTGCAGCCATTGAAGAACGACGAACAACGAGCCTGAGTTTGAGTCTGAGCCTGTTCTCATCCTGGACAGAGTTATAAATGGTGTTTAATGGGTTTGTTGACTGGTCGCTATGCTTGCTCCTCCTCCTCCCCCTCCCGCTCTCTCCTCTCTGTCTCGTCTGTCTGTCTTTCCTCCCCTTCAGTCTATTTGGCAACGAGTCCGCAGTTCGCTACGGTTTGGTTATGGCTTGTTAAGGACCGTAGCTTTATGGCTGTTTTGAAGCACTTTTTCACTCAACAACAGCATGATGAATGCATATGTATGTCCTTGAAAATGCTGCGAAATTGTCACATTTCTACAGCCTTACCATACTAACATATGTACTATGTTGCCTGCGGGGGCAGAGAGCGGCTGAAAACCGTGAACGTCGACCATATGTGTGGCTTCTGTTTGAAATTGGAACTGCTTTTTTTTTGTCATCCGTTCATCCGTGGTTTCGGAATGTCACTTACCTGCAATAAAAAGAATGAAAGAAAATATATGTAGTACGAAATATAAAAAATTACATCGTTGCGAATGGCTTAATATAATTTTATTATTCTTTATTTGATGTAGTCTAAGAACAAGTTAAAGATATGGAGTACTTTATATAATAGGAAAAGACAAGATTATAAGTCTTGCTATAGCATGGGTTTAGAATTATATAATAGAGTAATCCGTACGATTTTTATGTAAGGAGTTCACATTTTAAAAAAATTAAATCATTTTTTGATTTGAAAAATAAGTAAAGTTGGCAAAATCAAACAGTAATCTCTGCTGACAAAAAATACTTTAAGCAGTTCTTAATTTTCTGTATTTTAATTTTTCTTTAGACAATTCAAGAGTATTTGAAAAATTTCTTAAATTTTTCCTGCTAAAATATTTTTATCTGCATCATTTCAATTGTTTTTTTCTTATGAATACAATATCTAATTTCTATACAATATTTTGTTCTTTTTGCTATATAAGTACCATTTATAATTAAAATGACTACTACAATTACAAAAATAGTCTTCAGATATTGCAAAAGTACTTTAAATTATTCCTTAACATTTTAAAAAGTTCATTCACGTAATACAAAATTTAATAATTTCCGTGTGTTCTTTAATATCATTCTGAAACTTTAACAATTTGAAGTTTTCTTATGAATAAAGTAGCTACTTTAATATGATTCTGAAACATTGTCAAGTATTTCATACTACCATTTAGCAATTCAATAAATTCATTCAAATTACTTAAATGCAACAGTTTTTGCGTCTGCTCTGCCAGCTTAGTAAATAAATCAATATTATAAAATCTCAGAAAATGCATAAGATGCACTTCATCATTTCAGCAATTAGAAGTAAAACTGAGGCTTTAACTTCAACTGGCAATAAATTTTCCACTCCAGTAGTTCAAGAAAATTGTTAACTTTAAGCACATCCTTTCGTTTCTTTGAAGATTTTTCAAATGTCATCGACAGCATAAATCAATTTATGCAATATTTTAATTCGTTTTAATCAAAGACTGTTTGCATAAACCAAGCTTCGAATTCTTATGTAAGAGAACCCACACTTAATTTTGATGCAACTTTCAGATATCAGATATCAATTTCAAATAAGTTTGCAGCTTAACAACTTTATGATGCAATTGCAAGTTCTATTGCAATGCAGAGAGAGTCTGTGAAATATGTCGAATATATTTTTCAAGCTATCAATTAGGCTGCTATATTTTATGGGAGGAACAACAAGAAATACATAAATATGAATGCATATCTTATTTCACGTATTTCAAGAATGAACCGAGCAGACGTCCGAGCGGCTTATAATAAATTTTCCACAGCGGACAGAGAGAGAGAGAGAGAAAGAGAGAGAGAGAGAGAGTGCACTGAGACGTGCACATACAATTTATATGAATATTTTGCCAGCAAATTTGCATATCATAATTGTGAATTGTTTGCCTATCCTACAACATGCATCTCTCTCATCTGCTTTGTTGCAGTCTCTCGAATGGTGCTGCTGCTGCCTCTCGCTCTTTGTGTGCCGCATTCAATCAGCTCGTTGTCTGACGTTGACGGCTCTCGGCACGCCTCTTCTCGCTTTTATCATTGGCATTTTATTTACGTGCCCCCGCGCACCATAAACCAACAGAGACAGAGTGAGAGACAGAGAAACTGCCACAGTGAGTCACTGAGTCACAGTCACAGAGTCACATTCGCAGTCACTCAGTCAGTCAGTCAGTCATTCAGTCTCGTTCGTTTAGATGAGATTTCCCCCCCTTCTTGAATCTTCCTCGTCTTCTCCTCTCAGTTGGCTTTGTTTGCCCTGCGGCAAGGCTAATGTCAAGGTTGACTCAGCTGTCGCAGCCTGTCGAGGCCTGCGGCATCCGCTTGGATTTGTGTTGCATTCGAAATGGATTATAATTGAGTTGAGCTGCCGTTACAATCTAGCCTTAACCCACTGCCCAGCCAATGGGTTGTTTTATACCCCAAAGAAAAAGTGCAGGCTTTATTTTATAGCAGGAAATTGAGGTAAGCATTTGGAATAACAAACTTGTTGTTAGTGTATTTCTACTTCAAAGAAAACTATATAAAGGGATTAAAGACAAGTCTCTGAGGGGGTGACACATAAGGGTTATTTTAGATCTTATGATAATGTGTATACAAAGAAATAATTTCAAAGAAAACAGAAAGGAATACAATTCAAAAGAAGTAAGAGGAATGTATAATTAAATGAAAAAAGTGTTTTAAAGAATTGAATTGTTTAAGGGCAATCATGTTTTAAATTCAATTTATTCATTACTCATAAAAATATCAAATTCAGATTATTGAAAATAGCATAACATAAGGGTTAATTCAGTAAATAAGTGAATAAAGAATTGCATAAAAATCAAATTACCCAAAGATGCATCAAAAGTAGCTGAAGCAGGGGAACGGAAGAAGCAAAAAAGCAGGCACTAAAGTTTAACAAACTGCTGAGCACACAATTGGTTCATTTGGAGCATTAAGCATGTCCACTAGGCAAAGTTTTATGCAAACAACAAAAACTATACGGGCAGGCAGTCGACAGGCAGGGTTAAGAACGAAATTATCTTGCGGCAAGGTCCGAGTTGCATGAAGAGAGAGGGAGAGAGAGAGTCGATTTCTGGATCGGATGAATGCAGTGAGTGTCAGATAGTGTGTGTGGCATGATATCCATGGCTTGTTAACCCCAATTAGTATGCATTTGTGTTGGCAACAATTTCTTCTTTTTTTTTTTGCCGAATGCCACGCTGATTGAGTGTCGAAGTGAGGCAACTGAAACTGCAACTTCCAACTGCAGTCAGTAACTCTTGCAACTGAAACTCTCTTTTTCTCTGTGGCATGCCACATGTTAATTAAAACTGAACACAAACACTCACACTGAACAAAGTGTGTGGCATTCTTCTGGTTATCAGTGTGCAGCTTTAACTCAACGGCAACTTCTTGTTCTTCAACGTCATCTAACGTCATTTGTTGGGGTCTGAGTCTGCCTTTTCTTTCACTTCAATTAGTGGTTTCATGTTGTGCATGGCAGCCAGCTCTTGAGATTTATATCAGCCATATGTAGAGCATGCCCCCTGCTCCCCTACTCCCTTATCCCTTCTTCTGCCTCTTCTTCTTGAGTTGCATGTCTGATGTTGCCACTGGTGCAGGATTAAATTGTATGCCGCGTTAGCTCACACACATACAGTCTGTTGCCAGTCGTTCATCAACGTCTTGCACCGCCTCTCGCCTCAAAGTTTCGTCTGCGGCTTCATCTTCAACTCCCATTTCCATCTTGCTCATCTTTCGTCTTGGTCTTCAAGTTTAGCTGCAACTTCAACTTCAACTTGGTCTTGGTTTCGGTTTGAGGTTTTTGCGACCAACAGCAGGTGCTGTCTACTTCTCATATATGTACGTATAGACAAAGTGTCAAATGAGTAATGCAAAACAGTCGGAAGCGCAGTCATAAGAAGCCTGCAGCAACAGCAGCAGCAGCGGCTACTTATGCACTGAGAGAAATATTTAACTAACAATCTTGCTTTAAAAAAGCAGTTTCTGTTAAAGTGGTACTTTTAAACTTTGTTTAATAAAGTTGCCCTCAAAATAGGACGCTTTTAATTAGCAAATTAACTCAACTTATTTCCAGACTTGCTTTTGATATTCATAGAAACCGGATTTTTAAAATTATTTTAAAATAAGTTAAGCAATATATAGTTACAAATTGCTTATTTTTACTTTTATTTAAAATTGTATAATATTACTTACGTTATTGTTAATCGCTTTTTAAGTAAGTAGTAAAATATGGCTTTTAAGTTATTAATTTTGTTTCAACAAAAACTAGAAAATTTTTAAGTACTTCTTAGTGTTGCCTACACAGAAAAAAATGCTTAATAAGATCAACATTTTAGACTTTACTATAGATCGGACATTTAAAGTAAGCATTCAAAAATAAGTTTAAAAAAAAAAGATTTTCTTAAGAAACTTGCTTCAGGCTATAAAATTCTCGAATCAATAGACGAATAAGATAAAAATTTCCATTCCGAATTTAGGAAATCAATAGTTTAAGGATTGAAAAATTAAGTATATTTTAATATCGGAATATTTTAATGAATTTTTTTCTATGTATGCTCTATGTGAGTTTTCTTTTAATAAATATCATATAATGCCAAGCGTTTTATAATACTAGACTTTTTCTCTCAGTGTTGTCAATCGTTCGCTGTCATATGGAGAAGAAACTTTAACTACGAGGCTTTACTTTATTATGACACGCAATTTGGGCGCCGCAGTGTGAGTTGTTGTCTTTGTTGCTGTCGTTGTTTACGACTGTTCTTGCTACAGCTCAGCAAGGATTTGGAGGCCAAGCAGAAACAGAACAAGAAACAGAAAAGGAATCGGAGTTGGAGTCGAAGTAGAAGTCTCGAAGTTGGCTGCTGATTGCGCCTGACTCGCTTCCTGTTTGTGCTTGGTTAGTTAGTCAGTTGGCTGCTTCCCCAGCTGTCATGCATATGAAAGTAGGTCGTAAATCTTCAACACTTGCCGCTCTTCCTCTTCCTCTCTGACGTCTTCGTTCCGTGTTCTTGTTCTTGTTGCTATTGCATATTTGATGGACAGCGACTGCACACATGAAGTGCACATTGCTCTTTGATTAATAACTGCAAATTGCTGTAATAGATCGAGTGATTTTCATTGCCGGCTGTCGTTGATGCTGCTGCTGCTGCCGCTGCTGCTGTCACTCGTAACTCACTCATAACGCTTGGCACCTGCGGAAATTTGAATTTTGAATGCATCTCAAGGGTATCCAATAACCCAGCAACAACCCAAAATGCACAGCTGCAAGCTGCTTATAAACTGCACTTTTGATAGATTGTGTTTAAACGTGTAATAATCACACATGCAATTACAAGACACTGACAAATCTTTAGATGCATAACAGCATGATAAGCTCCTTTGATCCAAGTGCAAAAGGCCAAGGCACACAGACTTGAATATTCATAGACAAAACGACTTCACAAAGTGGCTATTAAATGTAATAGAATGCTCTATTAGCTAGTCAAACAAAAGCAATTGAATGCTTCAAATATGTATGTGCAATGATTTAGAACAGAAAGTAATGCAAATAATAAATGAAATAATTTAGTATTTAAAAATAAATTTATTAGTTATTTTATTAAAATTGGTTGGTTACATTGATTGATTACAATATAAATACCATTGTTTTTTTCTAAGAAGCATTTGGTTATTATTGATTGAATTAATATATGATAAATTGAGTCTTTATGAAGAAAATATCTAAGGTCTAATAAGAGTATGATTCCTAGGATTCTAGGAATCCGATAAAAAAATGTTAGAAGAATATATTTTATAACCATACAAACAGTAGCAGCTAAATTTTAATTGCTTTGGTAGACAATCTCAAATATTTTGTATTCTAGGCTATATTTGTAATAGCATATCAAAAACTAAATATTGCGTTTGGTATATTTTAGTATTATTTGCTATTCTGCATTTGTATATTTAGAAATTTTGGTAATATTTATGCGCTATATAGTATCGAGTAAGTTTTTTTGGGTGGCTTTCTGTGGTATATTTGAAGGATAATACCGCTTTTTGATTATTTTCCTTTTATTGAAATTAGGGAGTTTTCAAAGTCGAGCACACTCCACTGTATTTTTCTTACTTAATTGTTGTTTTTTTCGACTTAAATTTCTGCAATTACATATTTGTACTTAACATATTTATAAATTGGTAAAGCTTTCCATTATCCTCTTTCACTCTTTTATTATTTCAGTCGTAAGATATTCATTTAGCTGAGTACCTCAGTCGATTTTTTGCTTGTGTAAAAATAAACTGCTTTGCATATTTCTGCATAGTTGGAACAACTTTAATTTGCCTTGAAACAACAAACTGTGCCAGTGGTTTCAATCAACCCAATCAACCTTTGACATTAACCTGGTCATTTCTCTTGTTCTTGTTCATAACGCAACCCAAAACCCTTTTCTCCAACCACAATTCTCCATCCATTGTTCCATCGTCCCATTTGCCATTTGGCTACTCATAATTAGTTTCATTTTTGCAGCTGTCACAGCATTTGCCTTTTGGGCTACATTTACAATATTTTACATGTTCGAACCTCGTTGTCCTCGGTGTCCTGTCTCTCTGTCTGCTGTGTCTCTCTGTCCACAATTTTAATTGAATAAAGTGCACTTTGCGCCCCATCCCCATCTGGTTTGTGTGACACAACTTGTCACACTTTCAATGTGAAATGTGAGGCGAGTAGTTTGAGAGACCGCTCGTAAAAGTGCGCCAATAACCACTGCACTTTATAACCCCGAAAAGTGAACCTCACTTTGCCACGTTAGATCTCATCTCATGGAGGCCTACTTTACTTAAGACACATAAAAAAAGAAGAGGCGACTATAGAGTAATGTTGCCTTGAAGCTGCGGGTAGCTTTCCTTTCTCTCTCTCAGTGCTTTGCCCCATTCATTTTTGTTAATTTATAGCCAAGACAGCGAGTGGCAAGCGATGGGAGGAGGTGAAGGTGGAGGTTGAAGTTGGGGGCTGCTGGGGACGACCATTGCACGTCGCAAGTGGCAATGCTTAAAACTTTGTGCTACGTGACTCGACAAGTGTGTGAGACGCAAGGGGGGCGTGCAACATTTAGCCCAATACGTGGCTCAATACTCGCGCACGCACACCCACGCACACTCCCTCACACACACACACAAACAGACACACACTTGCTCTGCTTACAGATTGCTAGAGCATGTCTGCTTGTTACAGTGGCATATTCTATCTCTCCTGTCTGCTGGCTGCCTAATTTCCTTCTCTCAGTAGCATCTTCAACTCAACACACACACACACACACCACCCTCTCACACACACACATCTACATAAAAATCAGGTCATGTTCGCTGCTCAAAGTAATGGAATTTGTAATGCGTTTTCCGTTCCTAACCTGAACTCTCAACCAACTCTCGTCCCCAAAAACTTCTTGCCGCGGAATGTCGTTTTGTGTGCTCGTCTCTCTGTCTTGGTTACATTCTCCTTCCCTTCACCCTCCCCCTACCCTTCTTCCTCCCCTACCCCTTTCCTTGCTGCCCCCTTCTACATTTTCGCCAGCCAGCTAGCACAATTAACTTCCTCGTGGGCTGCCCTCCACCATCGAGTAAGTTCTTCACTCTCTGTTCTGGCTGTCAATGGCTCCCAGTCAAGTGGCAGCGCATCGAAGACGAAGAGTTGTTACTCCCACTTCTCCCTCCCTCCCTCCCCCTCCCCCAATCCTTCCCCCTTCCCATTCTATTCGTTTGCTCGTTTCGCTTGTTTGCCATTATTAACAATCTTTGTTGGGCGCTTTTGTGAGCACGCCATGTGTTTCAGGCATGCTCCTCTTCCTCTCAGCTCAGCTCAGCTTCTTCGTGGTGCAAATGTATTCAATTAGTTAACTGAGAAAAATTATATCATTAGCTGCAAAAAAGCAGGCGGAGAGGCAAAGGAAAACTCCACAGAATGGAGCAGCTCCTTCCTCAGCTCTTTGGGCGCCCTGTGGGCAGCTGCTTCTTTATGCTGCCAACGAGACATTGCGCGATTCTCCATTCCAAGTTTATTAAAATTAATAATTGCCTTTGTCGTTCACGTTCTCCTTGTCGTTGGGTGGGCAGGTTGTATGTAGATATGTATGTATGTAGGATGCGCCTCGAGGGATACTTTGATACTTTTGTTGGACAGGTGGTGGGCAGTTTGTAATGATGTGCGGTGTGGATTAACCAGGAGTGGAGAGGAGTGACTGAGAGAGAGAGAGCCCTTGGGTTGGGGCCCAGAAGATAAACTAGTCTTTATACAATGAAAGTGCTTTCAACTTCCTGTTTAACCTTTTGTTTGCCTTTTCGACAAAACTAATTTCATCTCTAATTTGCAAATTACAATAATTTATGCAAATTTATTCTATCAGCACCAAAATTATGTTCTGTTTAGTTTTTGAAGCGCACATTTCCAAGAGGGTTAAATGGATACTCATGAGCTGCTTAAGTTTAATGGGAAACATGGAGGACAAGCAAAGGACGTGATTATAAAAAATAAATGGGCAATGGGGAATAAATACTAAAGTAATGAAAGTTGCAGCTTTGAGTTGGTAGCAAATAAAAATTCTATTACAAAATGTTGACTTTATAAATATAAAGTGAACGTCAAAACCCACTTATAAATAATAATATACAAAATATTAATATCAAATGAAAAAGGTCATAAATGAAGGTTTACAGAATAAAGAAATTATTGAAGAACTCTAATTTAACTTATTTACCTAAAAATAAAATAATTTGAAAATAAATTGAGCAATTAGTTAATAAAAGAAATGAGAATTAATCATGAATGGTTGTCGAATCATGAATATTTTGGAGAACTTTTCAAATAACCATTTCAATTATATCATATCATATGAAACATAAAAGCAAATGAAGAACATCAAACAATTGGTTGAAAATTCTTTAATAATTTGATAATTCAATTATATGTAAAATGCGACTTTCAGAATTTTTCAATCGTAAAAAAAAGGTACTCTTTGAAAAAGGTAAAAAGAAAAAGTTCTTGAAAGATGATTTTCATCTTCATTCATCGTTTTGAGATTAAAATATCTTGTTGTAAGAAATATCAAGTTCAATAATTTTGTTGTTGATTTTTAGAATCAAATTTTCAATCGGAGCAAAGGAAACTTTCTTCATTATATCTTTAATATAACAATCGAGCTTCTAATCATAAGAAAAAATAATGAAAATAAATAACATGTCAAATATCTTATGATTCATGACTCATGCGATACATATTCAAAACTTGAGTGTGCGTTGTTAATTTCTCGCAACTGATCACCAAATTGGATGCTATCAAATTTAAGCATCTTAAATGATTCGAATTGGCGATTAGCGAGTACAATGTTTAGCACTCAGCTGGCCATGAATGAATGAAATTCGCTATTGCCTATCCTGAATATTTAATGGTCTATCAATTGATTTTCATTCAAAATGCGCCGAAAAACTTTTGCTGACCATTGAATTTTTATTGCAAAACGCAACGCAACACAATTTAATTCAATTGCGCGCGACTATTAAAAGCTGCTCGCTGCTGTTGCTGCTGCTGCTGTCGCTTTAATCCGATTAAATTCAATTGAGCAAACATTTGTGAGCTGCCTGCCATAAGCACACAAGTAAATATAGATGTATATACAAAATTCGGTATATATATATATATATATATATGGGTCATATCAGATGTTGTTCCAAAAGTTTTGCAAGTGTGCCTCAGCTAAATGGCGAAACTTGCACGAACGAGCAAACGAACCGCACACAAAAAACACTTTGACTTCAGATTGGCAACAAGGCGGCAACAATACTGTTAGCCAGCCACGCCCCACAGAGCGCCGCCGCACATCGATATTTGGCTGCACTACCCACTTCACTACCCCCCACCGGAGTACTACAAAGTGGGCTTGCCACTTCCCCATTCCATGTGGCGTGCGCGCACACTATTTTCGAGAGTGCATGCCACAAATTGCAGCTATCAAACTTTAGGTTGGGAGCATTTTGCAAAATGTTTAAAAATACAAAGTGCAAAATGCCAACAAACAAACCAAACAAAGTAACAACAACCACCACAACAACAACCACTACAACAACAACAGCAGGCGACACATCGAAAAAGAACATGGCACATTCCAATGGTAAGCAAAATTTTCTATTTTCACACACTCGTTGGCCCAAATCCAAGAAATATAGCCAGCGGATACATCTAACTATCTATATGAATATCATCCTCTATGTATATTTTTTGTTTGCATTTTTTTTTTCTGCTCAAGTGTGTTAAAGTTTTCTTCGAGCAAAGTGCGGGAAATCCGCGCAGAACAAAATAATAGTAAGAATAATAATAATAATAATATTATCATGCGGTCTGTTTGCGTGGCAGACAGCGCGAGACACATCACCAAGAATGTTGTGTGTGCCATAGTATGTGGACACACGCGGCGTATGAGTAACGCGCTTGCAATGCGAACAACCCCAAAAACAGAAAGCAAAAAAAATCGAAAGCAAAAGGCAAACACACACACACACATCATTTTTTTCATATTCATTATGCGCAATTATAAACAATAATAATATCTACTCTAGTTTTCTGTTTTCTGCGTAATTACAATTTATAGAGCAGTAGCACAAGTTCAACAAAACAAAAAAACAGCAACAGCTCAAGTTCAAGCAAAAGTAACATGTTTTAATGCCTTAAATCGCCATTAAGTCACCCAGTTCCAAGTTCAGCTGAAGTCGTTAAAACTGTAAGGTCTTCAAGCCGTCAAGTACTTTATGACATGATTGTCATTGCTTAATAAACAATTGCATAAAACATCAAGTGTAAGCGACGAGTTGTCTGTGCTCGACGACTCTCTGTCCATAAAAAAAACAACATCGATATAAAAAGCATGTAGTTATTACTCCAGCCATAAGAGAGGTCAGTTACCACATTGGACAACACTTTACGACAAGCTTATTTCTCAGGCTTCTTTTCTATGAAACGCCATTAAATAAAATATTGAAGTAGAGAGTGACTGACAACTTTGTATATTATGATAAAAGATTATAAAGTATTTATATAAAACTAACAGCAAATAATTGTTTAGCTTATTTTCGAAGTTTTATTTTTATTCATGCTTTTGTTGACAAACTAGTGTAATTTATATAAAAATACTAAATATCAAATAGATCCGGTATATTTTAGTATTTGTTGGTGTATAAGCTGACAAACCGATATATTTTGATATACCAACTATAACATTCGGTATATTTTTGTGTTTTTGGTATATAAGTTGGCAATCTGGTTTTCTTTGTAAATAATTTTATACTAATATATCAAACACAGCTTTCGATATTTTTGAGTATTTTTTGAAAAACTTGTATAATTTGTAATTACATTTATTGCAATATACCATATATAGCTTTTGGTATATTTTATTTTTTAATTCGTATGGTGATGTTAATATGACTTCAGAAAATCATTGTTTCGTCACTTTTTGTAACTTTACTTGTTAAAATAAACATGATCAGCAAATAAAATAAAAATAAATTAAGAAACACTCAAACATTGATGCAACTAACTATAGTGAAAATTAGTTCAACTTCGTTTACTTAAATTATTTACATATGTGTTTCTCTAACATAGTGAGTAACTCTAACCAAATAAAGCTCACTTTAAATGCTTGATAAATTTAATAAAAATAAAAGCAGAGTCACTTAAATATTGGGGCAACAATTTATACACTAATCAAGTTTTAATTTGTTAAATTATGTTTAGTTTTTTACCACACATTTATATAATTAAGACACATAAAGACAAGTTCATGCTCTGCAACACCACAATGCCACATTTTCCAGCTGTTAACTGAGCAAAGTTACAGCTTAGACAGAGAAGTTTTTAGTAGCGAGAACCACATTGTTAAGCTCGTCAGCATAGATCCAGACAAGGTACTTACACATAAGGATTTGTCTGCGAGTCATGTATGCCGTCAAATATGGTAGTCGAGGCAACTGCTAATTGATATAACTGGCCAGCAGCGAGGGAGAAGTCAAAGGATAACAAGGCGTTGAGCGTACTTGAAAGGGATTTGCACGAAAACTATTTAATAAATATATACAGAAGACAGCCAGAGAGGAAAGGAAAGCAGGAAGCAAAACCCTTTGACTTTTGAGCTGGCGACACGCTGGCCCCAAAATGCAGCGATTTGTAGCATGCGACATGTCGCATGTGGACACCGTGGGGCGCCGTCCACCGTTTGCGTTTGTTGTTGTTGACACTGATGGACACAGGGAAAACTTTTGTCCCCAAAAAGACAAAAGAGAAACGAAAATGGAGAGATATGGAAGCAGTAAAGTTGCTGTTTGGAGTTGGTTTCGTGTCTGTGCTGTTTGCATAAAATATGTAATTCAATTTATACATTTTTCTCTGGTATGTGTTGGTGTGTGTGGCAGGCGACAATTAGAATTTCTGATAAGCCACACATTAAAGCTGCTGCCCGTCAATCGCCGAAAAACAACTGTCGCAGTTGTTTCTCACTCCCTCGAAAGCAGAGCGCAAAGCCATGGCTGAAACTTTCCGAGGTGGAATTAGTGCAAACAGACGCATAAATAACAGACAGCATAACATCTAAGACTTTGATGCCCAGCAAAATAACGGAGGGTGTGTGTATGTGCCATAGATTTAGATGTGTGTGCGCGGTGTCTACTAATGTCTGTGAAGTGGCTTTAAATGCAAATATTTTACATTGATATGCTAAACAGATGCGTCTGTGTGTGACTTTCGTCTCGTCTCGACTGTCTCGAGTTTTTGTTGATGTTTCTACAATGTTGCACATTGCATTTTAAGTAAACAGATCAGATAATGAATGCATTGAATTTATTTGATATGCCATCAAATCAGTGAATACCACAAAAATGAGTAATTGAATTGGAAATTTAAAGACATAAAAGCAAACATTATGCATGCAATTGGAGTAAGTGTTTAGAATATTAAATAAATAAATCAGTTCGTTGGTTAATAATGATATTTGAATAAAGCATGATCTCAGAAGAGAAGTTGTTAGCACTTCATTCATCATTATTTCTGTAATGGAAATATAATACAAATTTGCATATATTTCCTAATCAAAAAAATAAATAATAATTCATTAACAACAAAAAAACTTCCAATGGTAAATCACAATAATATTGTCATTACTTGAAATGATAGAAAACAAAATTTATATAAAATAAATAATTATATGACAAATAATAAAACATTCATACAAATATTATATTGTGTGTATTATCAGTGTGATACAAAATAAAATATATTTAATATAAAAAGGAGTAAACCAAAATCGAGCGACATCAATCAACCCATTTAACATCTCTAAACACACTAAATTTGCAAATTAAATGCAAATTTTCTCAGAAATTTTCAGGTTTAACAATTTATGTGTAAGCTTCAACATCTTGTTGTTCGTTTCTTAGTCTAGTCTAAGCAGCGTTTAAATATTTAACAACATTTATCTCATAACAAGCTCAGTCATGTGAACAGTTCAATGACCAACGACTATAGAATTTTGTTGTATAATTTCGTTTAGAAGTTTTGCCTCATCAAATTTGACATGTGAATGTGAACGCTCTTAGATATGCATAAATTCACGCCTGTCTCTTATCGCACAGCTTCTGCCTTTCACCAAAAAAAAAAAGTCGTATTAAAATGCATAAATTATTTTTATAGAAAAATTCGTAAAAGCAAGTCAAAAGTATCTGCATAATTTTTGCATGCAAAACCAGACAAAACAAATCCAATCAAAGGAAGAAGAGAAAAATATAACAACAATGTGAGTTGCTTGACAACTCAATTTAAATAACAGCAAAGAAAAATAATTAAATCAAATAGAACTAAAATAGAAAAGCCAAAAGTGGGAGACAACACAACGAAGTTTGGGAGTAAGGAAAGGAGTAAGTAGAAAACCTAAAATAAAGTGAACTCAAATGAAATTTGTTGCATATATTTCGCTCAGCGCCAACTAATTCAATTAACACAATAAAAACGCCACACAAAAGCCAAACGGAGCAGCAGCCGCATCATCAGCAGCAGCAGCAGCAGGAGAGCCTTTGATTGCCAAGTTGACTTCAGCAGCAGCAGCAGGAACTGAGCGAAGCTAAGGCAAACTGAGACTGTCCTTTGTTAAGGTGCGCAGCTAAAGGCAAAGACCGGGTCCTTGCCCTCTCACTCACTTGCTTTCTGTCTTTCTCTTCTTTTCTTTGTGTGTGTGTGTGTGGCGCCAGCTTGAAAGAAGCAGCAAAGCGAAACAAAGCATAGGGCCAGGCCCCAAAAAGGAATCTAATGTAGACCAAGCTTCAACTTTTAGCTTTAGCTGCACTCCAAATCCCCTTCACTCGCACTTCTTTATGGCACTGGCACTGACACTGGACGACTACTCGGCAAATTTGTACACAGCACACGCGTCGCAGAGCGCGTGAAGCTATTCGCATGCTCCAACACATGTGGGCAGCAAAGGCAGCAGGCAGCTTTGGCAGCAGTCAGCTCACAATGCCAGGAAACTCTGGCAGCCGACAGGACGAAGAGAAGGATGACGCTCAAGGCTCAAGTGCACTAAATGCAAGCGGCAACATCCGTTTCATAAACGTAAAACCGGCAACTACACTTGCAGAAATTTATGGCAACACTAAACTAGAGTTGCAAAATGTTAGAGGTAGAAAAATGTGCCAAACACTGAAATTAAATACGCACGATAAAATTGGCTAAAATTATATTCAAGTCAAAAATAAGAGCAAATATTAAAACATTATTTATATCGACATTCAGCATCCAGCATAGATCTTCAAAAGTCCTTATTAATTTCTCAGAAAATTAATTAAATATAAATTATTTTCTATGTGTGTTTGTTAACATATTTTAATCACTTTCCTAATACTAATAATTCGTATCTACAAATAAAATCGTTACATTTCTTGGTTCTACTTTTTATTGTAGAAGATATTTTTAAAAAGCTGCTTTTCGAATTCATATTTTCATTATCTATAATACATTGCTAATTCTTTTAGAAATTAAATTAAGTATTCATAAATATTTAGCTATATTTTATGAGCATTTGTCTCCCACATTATAAGCATTAAAACATACATATGTATCTATAAATAAGTAAGTAAGATTACTTGTTAATTTGTCAGAAATAAAATTTAATATTAATAATTATCAAACCATATTTTTGGGAGCTTATACTTAACACATTTTTAATACAAAACATCTATACCTATAACTAAAATTTTAATTTTTTTGTGAGTCTATATTTATCAAATTATAAATATAAAACATCTATATCTTTAAAAGAAATTTTTAAATGCTTTTTAATATAGATACGTATTTTCCCATTATTCTCATCATCACTCATTATTAAACTGTCTCGTTAAAACAAATATGCAACTCCTTCGCGTATTGTTAAAATATTTCCAATACTTACACTTAAAACGAATTACGTTTTTTTGCCCATTTTCACTATAGTTTTTCCAGCCATTTATTGCCCTAACATCATTATGTAAGCACTGTTTTTCCCATGCACTTTTTCATTAATGCACTTCACATTTTCGCAGTGTTGTCAACTCCCCAACTTCTTTTCAGTTCAAAAACAAACCTGTGCAGTCTCTGAACTCGGGTTCGCACTGTGACAATTTCTATGGCAGGAACTGTAGTAGTTTCTCTCCTCCCCCTCTCCTCACACTTTTCCTCACGCTGCCATTTGACGTTATTTTGTGTGTGTGTGTTGAAGCCATTTCACGCTTTTACGCCGCAATTGTTGTGGGCAACTGCATTGAAAAGCGTTGCACATAAACTTGCGGCAACTATGACTTTAAAACTAACCCACAATTGTGTTTGTGTGCGCACAGTTTGACAGCCATTGGGTAGCGTTTTATTTAGGCCGGCGTCAAAGCATTGTGTGTGGAGTACAGGTCACTGAAATGCCTTTTGGGCTGCCTGCCAAAGTTCCATGAACTTTATGAACTCCAATCAGTGCATGTCAAACTGTGTTGCCGCATTACTCATACGCCCTGGGTAAAGATTGCTGCTGTGAAAAACTCATTAACAAATTGCCTAAACTGCGTGTGCGAGTTGTGTGTGTATAAAAGAACATGACAGTCGACAATTTATGTGGCAATTGGCAGTGTCAGGCCGCCGCTGCTCCCCAAAGACAGCTCCACCTGACCATGACGTAAATGAACTTGGACATCAAGTGGGAAAAGCAAACATAAACCGAAAGGCAACACACACACACACACGGAGAAAGAGATACACACTCCTTTTACATGCTCCACATTTTCACTCCACGCCGCATGTCACAAAGTCGCAATGTCACGTCGTCGTCGTAGTCGACGGGAATGGCTTCACCCTGACAGGTAACGTTTGGTCGACGAGAAGGAGTTGGAGGCAACTGAGAAGCCATTAATAACTGGGTTATGTAATCGAAAGAGTGGCAAGATGAATGGCGGGATGGAATGGTAGAAATGAAGGCAAATGCAATGCAAGATAAAAGCTACACTTAAGTGAATGGAACGCCAGACAATTGATAAGCAAATGCCAAAAACTTCAGAAACATGTCGAGTCTGCATCGAACATGAATATGTTTAACCATAAAAGAAGATTTACTTAGTCAAGTTTGACAGCAACTCGTTGAACTACTTTACCACAAGTTGGAGCTGATGTTTGCTAATCAATTTGATATGTGTTCGATAACAATTCATTAACAAATTAAAGTAGATATGAAATAATCTTACATATAATATATATTTAGATAACAACTCATTAACAAATTGAAGTATATATCAAATATAAATAGCATTTAACAATTTATGTCATATCTTCAATAAAAAAATGAATAAATTGAAGTATATGTCAAATATGTATTTCATTAATAGATTTTATATGCTTCATTTCATATTTTTGCCAACATATCATTAACAAATTGAACAAAATTTATAATACATTGTAGAACAAAATAGTTATTGCTTTATTTCTTAATTCAGATAACAAATCATTCACAAATTGAAGTATACATCAAAGATATATTCAATAAGAAAACATTAACAAATCGACGTATATAACAAAAATCTATTTATTAAAAAATTTTATATTTTTCATGACAAATCATTAACTCATTGAACTGAATATAATATTTTTACAAAAAATCTATTTGTTAATTTCATATATCAGTTAACAAATCATTAAGAAATTGAAGTAGATATCAAATATCTATTTGTTAACAAATTGTATTTGCTTAATTAAATATTTTAGATAACAAATCATAAATAAATTAAAATCAATATATATTATATTGTATTGCAAAATTTAATTTGCTGAATTTCGTATCATGTGATCTGATCACAAATCATTAACAAATTAAAGTATGTATAAAATAATTATTACTTTTAAAAGTTTATTCCATATTTCCAATAACAAATCATAAACAAATTGAGGTAGACATCAAATAAATATTACCTTCCTTTTATTTCCCAAAGCTGATGTCTATCATCTGTTCAATTATTTGTTGCCAAATCGTTTTATTCCATTCAAGTTTGTTTCCGCGTTTTAGCCAATCTTTTATCGCTGGACAATTGACACACGTTTGGCTTTTTGTCTTCTGTGTTTTTTTCTTTGTGTTGTGTGTGCCATGATTTCAATTTAATTGCCATGGCATGGCAAGTGTCAACAATTATCAAGTATACGCCACCTGCGCGGCCTACAGACGTGCGTCAATTGCCGGGGAAATTAATTGAGCGCACTCATGAGACTGCCAATTAGCGGCACATAGCCAATTTATGGCCTAGTCACAGTCACAGGCACAGGCCAAAGCCAAAGCGAAAACTAGCAACACAAATCGAATCGAATCGCATCGCATCGAATGCGAATATAAAATAAAATAGCTCATATTAAGCTACTGTGTGAAAACGGCAAACGCGTGTCGAGCCCATAAAAAACACGCTAATAAAAATCTAAAAAAAAAGCACAAAAAAAAGAAAGAAAAGCTAAAATCTTATAAAGTATTTTCAGTGACTGGCAACATGAAAATAAACACACACACAAAATGCTGTCCAAAGAAAAATGTCAAAAATTAGCAACGAAAATAAATGAGCTAAATGTGGGAGCGGAAGAGATACGACAGCCATTCGAAGGGGGAAGCTAAAGAAATTGGCGAAAACATTTTCTATAAAGTTGCCAGATACAAAAAGAAGGCACACAAAAAAAAATCACAAACTTTTGTGACACAAAAGTGACAAAGTTTTTTTTTTTTGTTCAACTCTTTTTTTGGACGTTGGCTTCATTTTTTTTGTTCGGTGTGTAATTTTCGCTATCTTCGAGTTGACAAATGCTAGCTGAAGCAATCGGGCAAACAAAAATAACGACAATAATACCAAATGGTCATCATAATGTTTTAACGTAAAAACCGCATCCGCAACGAAAACAAAATAAAGTAGCTTCAAGAAACTCTTTCAAAACGAAAAATAAAAAATAAAACAACCTCGCAAAATTGACGCTAATTTTGACAACAATTTGTAATTTTTTCCCCTCTTCTCTCACTTCTAGCACTTGACCAGCGAGTTGCCCGAAAAAGATGCTGATGGCTAATTAAAAGCCTCAAACTGCCAGCAAGTTAAAACTTTATCTACTGCTCGCTTCTCGCTCTCTGGCAAGCTGATAAGTCCCGCACGGCAATTAAACATTTTTGGTCTCCCCACAAAAGTTGCTTGGATTTTCTCTCGTTTGGCTGTTTGTTTGGAAAACAAAAGATTCTTATTTTGGGGGGTATTTTAAAAATAGCTCTAGAAGATACCAATAATATCAAAAGTATCTGAAAGATGTGTAGTGCATCTTGTGCGACGACAGCGGCAAGTGCTTTTCTGCTTTTGTTGTTCATTCGTTCCGCCTCTTGCGTTTCGCCTGACAAACAAATGGAAATGCTCAAGCAGCCGCTGAAAGCAAAAGTTCTTGTTGCCCACGCACACACACACACACAGATATAAAGAGCCAATGAATGAGGCAGAGAGATAGCACCACGGGGGAAAATAGTGTACATCAGACTGAGAGAGAGACGCAAACAAATTACAGCCTCCAAGTGACAGCTGAAGACCAAACACATAAGAACAATGACAACGACGAGCACAATAACACTTTTGCCTAGCCGAAAAGAAGAGAAAAAAACACAACAAAGCGCAATAAAAATAAATAAATATGGCCATATTAAATCGACTAATGAATACCCCTCACATTTTGGATATATTCATATAGTGAGCAAATGGCTTTCTCTAATTGTAATTGACTTCAGCCAAGAAGTCATTACAGAAAATATTATATACACATAGTATATATACTCATCTTTTGAAGTTCCGCTTGTCAGAACTGGTTTCCATCAGACTGTATAAACAATTAGTTAATAAGTAGAACAGTCAAAAAGAGTTATTATAGATAGGTCTGATTGGGAGAATTTTGAATATTCTCATATGTTTACAAGTTAATACCAAAGACAGTAATTAGACCAAATCAGTATTTAATTTAGTATATTCTTTAATATATATTTTTGCAACGCATTTCCACGAAGGGAACTTTAGTATAAAATTTATACTAGTTAATACAATATTTATTATTAATGCAACATTTAATTTTTTTATTTAGTATATTTTAAATTGTATCTTTTTCAACTCTTATTTCCGTGAAATGAACTTTAGTATAAAGTTAATGCCAGTTTATACCAAATGCAGAATTTTGACGATATTAAAATTTAATTTTAAATATTTTTACGTGTATCTTTTTCAACTCGCATTTATTATAAAGTTAATATAAAATGCAGTATTTTTTCAAAACTAGTATTTAATTTAGTATACTTTTAATGTATCTACTCGTATTTTAAAGATCTATAGTATAACTGATCTTTGGTATAAAAACGTACGATATCTACTGATGACTGAATATTTCTTTAGAATTACACAAAATAAACAATTATTCATTTGTTCAGAATCAATTTTCATATGGGCGTGATATTTAGAAAAGTGAGATTAATAATACAAAGAAAAAAATACAAATGTATGTATATGAACACAAACTCGTCATTAATCTTAATTTATTTCGAATAAACAGCTTTAATCATTTGCTGATTAATCTAAAATTGATTTATTTTTAACCGTCTCAAGTCCAAAATTAACTTTTAATAATGTGCGCTGCAACAGTAAATCATAAAGCAAAAAAACACGATAATAAATTACTTTAAGTGATGATAAAAATCGATGCGATTCCCGGAAATTTAATGAATATGACGAGTTTCCACAATTGGTTGGCAGCTTTTCAAGCAAAGCCTATTCAAATAGCGTTCGTGGAAAACCTTGTGATACTTAAAGTATTCGCAATATCATTGTTAACTGTTGTGCTCAGCCCCTACCCCAAGCAACTTGGGCACCTGAACAGACACGCCCCAAAATTATAGGGTACAACTACACACAACTAACAAAGGCAGCGCGAGGGAGGGGGAGGGTAAATGGAAAGAGGCTTAGAATTTTGGTTATACAAAGGATGGTTTTGCATAGGAATGCTAAAAATAAGCCAAGCTTGTAGGGGAATAGAGGGGGAAAAGTGGAGAGAGATGTTGCATGAGGCAACAATAACAAACACAACAGCATTGTTAAAGGTTATGTGGCTTGTGGGCGTCAACGGATGGAGGGAGAGGCGTGGCAGTGAAGAGAGCAATCAAGCGTAGTTTTTTTTCGGTATTTTTCAACTACACAACGCATGCAAAAAACTACGAATGGCACAAACAGCTGCCCCTAACACACAACAACAACAGCAACGATAGCAACAAAAAAAGGTAAAAAATCATAAAATGCTTGAATGAAGGAGGCGTGGCAAAACGGGGGGGCGCTCCAATTGTAGCAGACAGCAACAAGAAGAGGAACAAAACGCAATACTCATAAAAATTTTTTACGCACATTGAGCAAACGGAAAAAGGAAAGGAAAGGAAACGCAGGCGAGGCGCGCGTGTGTGCCAAAGGCGACCAAAAGGATACCCCATGTCCTTCCCCACGTTGCTCAATCGACCACCTGCTAAGGCCCAAGGACAACAGCAACGTCGTCGTCGACAGGACACAGCTGCTGCGGCCCAATGTGGGCGCAAATTGAAAAAAAAAGGAAAAGGGAACGCGGGCAAAAGAAACCAAGACAAATTTAAGTATTACAATTTTTGCACTCGCTTTTTTCCTGCAACTGGCAGTAAAATTAAATGAAAATTGTTTGCCAACCATATGCAAAAAAAAGCAGCACACAAGCGTACGCATATAAATAAAAATATATACACGCATTTTGGATATACATATGTATATGTGGAATAGGATGTGAGGCAGCAATTTGAACTGAGGGCGCACAAAACCATTTGCAATTCGCACTCGGAGTCGCATTCGCATTGCTATTCGCATTTACATTTGCATTTAATTAATGTACATTAAATATTTACAAATTGCATTATATTACCACACAGTGGGGAAGAGAGGGAGAGAGAGGGGGAGGAGAAACGACTCCCACACAGTGGCAAATGCAACCGCGAGACGTGAGATGAGAATGAAAATGACGTTGGACGAACGGCAATTGTTTGCTCCACATATTTGAGTCGATGAACCATAAACGGCAAAGCTATCTCCCTCTCTCTCTCACACACTCTCGATCTATCTCTGTCTAATGCTGTTGCCATTTCACATTGCATTTTGCGGTGAATTCGGTGCTAGGCGTGCAAATTTGTTCCGATTTGGTGCGTGTTCCCGCTGCGGTTGCCACTTGTAGACCAAATGGACTGTTCACATCCACACCACGAGGCGTCACAGTGGAGTCTAGACAACAAACGTAATAGCACAACTAACCGAGATACATATATGAAATAATTGAAGATGGAGAAACTCGAGATATTAAGAATTAAAATTAAAAAACATATTTTTAAAACTTCTTGAAAGTGACAGTATTAAATTATTTTAATATTTTATAATAATTGCAAATATTTTAAAATTTCAATTTAAGCATTTAATAGTTTCAATTCCTTTAATAGTAAAATAGAAATAAAATATTATACATTGAAAAGAAACTAGTAAGAAAACTACTCGACTTTGAGCTACCCGTCTCCCATTTTTAACTAAAGTAAAACAGAGCAGTATTGTTCTTAAAACATACCAAATGAATATACCACAAAATACTATATTTAGTATATTAAGATATTCATACATTTCAAATATACCATAGAGTAAAAAATATACCACATTGTTACCCAAAGCAACATTCAAATGTATGAAAATGTTTTAGAGAGATTATAACACATATAAATTTAATTTAAATTTATGTTTTTCTTCAAATTTATTTTAAAATTCTACACACTTAACTTCTAGCCATACTTTTTATCAAAAACAACTTTTTGCCTTATCTTAGAAATTTGATATGTAAATACCGAAAAAAACAAGGCAGTAAGCTGAACCTGTGTCATTTATTAAAATCTAATTGAAATTTTGATTTAAATTTCATTTTTTCCTTTAAATGAATCTGAAAATGTATATACTGTCAAGAAAGTGAGTTAAGAAGTAGTTAAGAACTTTACAAAAACTATACTTTCTTCCCCCTATCAAACTTTATTAAATTTTTTTATTTTTGGGGTTCAAAATAACTTAAGAATTTTGTATGATTTATTGAAGTGCAATACTACAACATTTATTCGAACTTAAGCCACGTTTGCTAAATACTTTAAATAAATTTCTTCTTTTTTTTTAAATTTCTTACAATATTCTACAAGCATATAAAAGCCACTTGGTTATAAATCAAATGCAATTTGTCTGCAACTCTTCAATAAAATCAACTACAGACTCGTAACGAATGCCAATCAAAAGATTCATAAAACTGCCGCATATCAAATGTCTGCAGACAGTAAGAAAACGAGAGAGAGAGGAAGAGAAGGTATAAATAAATATTTGAAATTCAGAGCAGATACTCAAATGCCCAATCCACTGTGTCTCTTGGATTACAGTTTGCTGTTGAAAATGTTGGAATGCATCTCAAATGCAAGTTTAATTAGTTTGAGCTGCTCGATGAAAATGACGTTGAATTTGGCAATTGGAAACTGTGTTGTGGTTGTCAATGACAGGCGACTGATTAAAGCAAGCTGAGACGGAAATTACACTCAACCAAAGCAGTGACAACAACGGAGGAAGAGGGAGACGAAGAGGAAGAGAGTCACTTCACATTCTGGAAACTGTCGATGCGTAACAATCGTTAATATAATTGCAGTGCAATGGGCAGCTCTTCCAGCCCATTTGGCAGACGTGAGACGCCTCCACAACGCAGCGTCAAATATGCAAAATGCAAAACTGAATATAGACACAGGCGTGTATCTGTATCTGTGTGTGTGTTTGTGTATCTCATAGATGCAACAGCCACTCAACGCAAAACGTTACCCAGAAAAAAAGATAGAAACTCAAACAAAGCCGACGCAAAAAGTGTTTTTTTGGTGCTGACCATTTGAGGTGCGAGGGAATTTTTGATGACAGTAAAACGAGCGAAGCGTCAATTAAAAAAACAGAAAATAAACAACTAGAAAACCGTCCATTCAGATCCACAGGCGATGAATCTCAAATCGCCGAGATACGTCACAGAACATTCAATGTTATTCACGTGGAAATTGCACACTAATGAGCGCAGCTGAACACCAAAGTGGAAAGAGGAAAAGCGCTGCAATCGAGTGGAAGTGGTTGAAGGAATTAGAGATGCCCTCAAGAAGAAGAAGCAGAAGAAGAGGCCGCAAACTGAACGAGTTTTGATGCGACGACAACGCACCATTTGATTTATGCCAAGAGGAAAAAGCAGGTGGGCATCAATCCCAAACCCCATCCCCAACCCCAACCCCACTCCCAATTCCATCTCTCCATCCTCTAAGACTGGACGACACTGGTCCGCCTTCGCCTCCGCCTCTTCCTGTTGCAAAGTTGTTGAGATGCAAAAATGCCGATACGTCTATGCGCCGCCTTTTGCTTGAGAGCCAAATGCATATTTATATATATATATATTTTGTGTGTGTAATCAACTTCCAGGCATTTCTTTTGAGCAATAAAAAATTGTAATGAAGCGCACAACATAAAACAGAACGCCAGAGTGGACATTAAAAGCGAAACCGGATTGAAGTAGGCGGGCCAAAAGGGATATATACATACTTTGTCCTCTCTTCTCTGGACAGCAGCAAAAGGAAAATGTGAATGGGAATGGGAATGGGGACATGGCAAACGTCAAAGCAGTTTATGCGCGTAATTAGCGGCAATTACCAAAAAGGGGGGACAACACAACGACAACAGAACAGGAGACGACAAAAAGAATCAGAGGTCGAAAGGGTCAAGAAAACAACGATACAATGCTTTAAATTAACAACAGGGCGAGGCAAAAGCACATTATTAAAGTTATTTACAAATTAACACAATATAAAAGTGTAACAGAAAGCAGAGGTCATTTAATTAAATTAATATTTTAACACATATCCAAATAATCTCTTCTTATCTTTCTAATTTTACACAATTTTTAGCTGTGTTCATTAAAATAGCAGTACTGTTTCTTTGCATATTCCTTTTTTTTTTAGTTGATCGATTTCAATTGTTTTTATAAAATGAAACATAGAGATAAGAAACAAGCAAAATCCCCCTTAGATTTGGTTTGTTTTTATGTTCTGTTCATATTTTTGCACTAGAGCACAATGTTTTAGCTGCTCATTGAAATAGCAGTTTTCGATTTTCATCGACGAAAATATTTCTAAAAATTTATGAATTCATTAAAAATTTTTTTTTTTTTTTTAATTATTCTGTTATATATTATAAGCCATTAGAATTAGATATCTAAAACTATTAATAGCCTCAGATTTGTTTTTAATTGATTTCCCCATTTTTACATAGTTTCCATTTAACATTGAGCATAGCTCGTAGTAAGCCTTAAATTCCAGCTTAAAGCGTAAGCGTACCTTCAATTGTATTAAGGGTATTCCAACAGCGCTAAGTAGAAATTAACATGACGTTTTTTTGCTGCCTCTCGCATTGTTATTTCGTTTCACACGCCTCAAATGGCGTTTGCAGAATGCAAATTACGCTAAGCAAATTAGCGCGGAAGCGCCAAACTGCAAGACAAGACAACGAACCAGGTACAGCTAAGGGGAGTGAGGGGTGCGGGGTGCAGTGTGAAATGTAAGACAAATTAGTCCACACAGTCTGCAGTCGGCAGTGGGTGAAAAGTTAGCAGGCAATCTACGTGAATGCGTGAAGCGGGTAGATCGACTCTAAAGCTGAGAAGATAGTGTTGGAAACATCACGGAAGAGTTGGGGTAAATTAAGGAATAAAGTTTACGGAGTCTAAATGCAAATACAGCAACTTACAAAACTGAGAGAATACGATAGCGAAAATGTTTTAAAATGTAAAATACATTTGGAAACATTTTAAGATATACAAGACTGACAGATATAATAAAGAACTGTATGCAAAAGTGAATTCAGTTCCACTAGAATATGAATAAAGGATAAAGGAGATCCTGAGATGATGATGTTTTAAATGTAGTACAAATTTGGGAATATTTTAAGAAATATAAAATAAATACTATTGTAACACAAATTCATTCAACTTCCCTTGAAAAGTTTTAGACTTATTACTATAAAAAACGTAAGAAATATAAAACAAAAAGAATTAAAGATAATATTAGGAAGTATTATAAATAAAAATACAATTCAATATCCCTATAAAAGCTTTTAAAATTTGAAGTAACTTCTAACTAGAGTAAATAAAGAGTTTATATACAGGGCATTTTAGGAAATACATTTCACACAAAAGTCCAAGCATCTTGAAAGCTTCTCAAATTTCAATTCTTAAATCTCAATTGAACTTTTCTTCTAAAATAGCATATGGGAAATATTTAACAAAATGACACCTAAAAGTCAATTCAGTTCAACCTTAAATCTGCTTTAAAAATAAGTAATTTTGAATATGTTATGTTTTAAATAAAGATAAATGCAACTTATCTTTAAGATGTCTTCTAAAATGTAATAATAATTATAATGGAGAACTGAATCGTACAACAAATTCTGGAATACTTTAAGACAACTTTGAAATTTCATGAAAAATAGCAATCGAAGCACTTTCAAGCACATTTGGCAATAACTGATCCTGTCCAATGTCGGCTGAAAATCTACAATTCAATTAAGTGTCAGGCAAAGTGGCAGCTGTTTCTTCTTTTTTTTTGTGTTTGTGGAGTACGTTAAGCGACAGAATTTGTAATAAAGCAATTTGAAAGTGCAACATTCTCACGCCAAATTGCAGTAGCCGAAGAACAAAAAAGTGCTGTTGTTGCATCAACAGACCGACGACCAGCACTTGCCACAAATCAAAAGTGCTGAGCCCTGACTGAGCACACACTCAGCCTCAGCCTCAGACGAGAGAAGCACCTGCCGAGCATCGAGCGGTGAGCTGTGAGCATCGAGCATGGATGGAGTTTGGACATAGCATATAGGACACATGACAAACTGCCGCCACTTGCGAGGCAAATGGCATGGCAAATGAAAAATGATGCCCAGCCGGTGGAAATGCATTTGCCGAATGAGCTCAGCACGTGAAGTGGAAACACAAAATGCACCCGATCCCAGTGGAAACAACTCAACTAAACTCGAACTCAAACTTCATTTAACTCTCTCAATATGTTTGTTACATAGTCTGCCTACCTTTTTTTTCATTTTTCCTTTGTTATTATATTTGTTATTATTATTACTATGTAATATAAACGCAATATTCTCAACACTTTTTTATTCAAACCACTAATTGCAAAATTTTTTTCTAGGTGAAAAAAGCGATTGTTTTACCCGTTGTTTTTTTGTAATCACATAATCAACAAACAGCGAAATTCAGTTGAGAATTGCATGAAAATTGCTCGCATTTGCATACCCTGTAATTTAAATAGCGATGAAAGGTTTACTACATTTCTTAATATTATGAAAGCAGAAGAATATCGTTATCAACTTGACAAGAACGATAAGAATATCATTGTTGATTTTTACAATAAAAAATATTGAACTTTAAGTACATTAACCCTATCTTGACCTCTGTCAATATTTAATTTACGACTCTTTGTGTACTTTACAGGATATCTTCGTGTACATCACTCTATCCACTCTTATCTATTTTATGTTCATTAAATATTGTGTGTAGCTATCTGCGATAAAAAGAATTTTTTTTGCTGCCATTTGCTAAAATGAAATTATAAAGTGTTTCTTATTATTATTATTTCTACTGTTCGTGTTTTTGTTGTTGTTCTCTGATGTTGACTTTTTGCTGTTGTGCACTAATTGAAAAAGGCAACAAGAATAAATAATTCATTCTGTACGTGTATTACGCGTATTTACCCTGGGTAAAGTTGCATTTGCTGATAAGCACGAAATCACAAAACTGATAACAACAAGATACAATAATATAGTGTAAATACATATGAATGGGGCGGGGGGACATGTTCTTTCCCCCGGCTAATGGCTGATAAAACGCACTCAACTTGAACCCGACAATTAGTCGTGATAAATGTGAGAATATATCTGAATGTAAAAAAAGGGGGATAAAAAACCACTCAAAGTGAAGAAGATATTCCCACAGACAGTTGAATGAAATTCAATTCAAAAATAAGAAATAATTGAAAACAAATATGAAACAGCTGTGCATAATTTCATTTCGATTTGCTTCAATTAACTTTAATTCTTTATTAAACAAAGCAATAACATATGCATAAATCTTACATTAGCATACATTTTTAATGCCATTTAAAATTTATAAATCAATTAAGTGCACAAATAAGAAAGGTGCATATCAAATTAATTCCTCTTTTTATATATGTAGTTTCTATTGTGCTAGTAAATTATTAATTATTTTGATAGTACTTCAATTATGAGTCTTATATAACTTTCAAAGAGTTGTACAAATAATCAATTATCAATCGTGGAAATGCCAACCGCAAACATAAATTAATTTCGCACATTCACTAAATTGCGAATTGTGATTCAACTTTCGACTTATCGAGAGTTCTTATCATGAAATTGCAAAAAGCAAAAAACAAAAAATATCGCCACGACAAAAGTGATTTGAAAGTTTGTTAATGAAGTGGTATTGAAAAGTAAAAAATAACTGGAAAAATTAGCCACGCTAATTTAGGCAATTAACATTGACCGTTCGCTTTGATTTAATTGAATATTGGTCGGTCTCAAGTTTATTAAACTTTTCCACACAAAATTCGCATCATTTCATTATTTTGCTTTGCCAAAGCTCTGCCCATCAAATGAGATTTGCTTTTCTGCTCTTTCTGGGTTTCTTGGTTTCTTTCTGCCACACACAGTAACAGCAGCAGCAATGAAAAAAAAAGCAGGTTTTCCAATTGGCCTTTGGCATAAGCCAACGCAAAAGCCAAAGCCGGCCCAGAAACAGCTTGAATGGCCCGGCAAACCGCACAAAAGTCGCTCTGACGGCCGAACATGAAAAAATAATAGTATGAAGCAAGTAATAATTACCCGAAAGGGTCGACTTAGAGATACCCTATATTATGTAGAATATTATTCTATATAAATTTTCTTCTCTCAAATTCTTAACTACAGCAGTTACTCTTAAATCGAAATTTTTTTGAAAATTAAATTTCTGGTCACACTTTTTACTTTAAATACATACAATAAACTAATGAAACTTAGAAGATCTTCTCGGAAATGTTTGTCAATTGCCAAAACTTTCGTTAAAATAAAACAATAGCTTAATTTTGTATATTTAATAAAAATAAATAAACAAAACTTAAAATTACACACTTTTTTACGTCAAATGCATACCATAACCTAATCAATTTTCAAAGATCTTGCCTGAAAGATCTGGAAAAACTTTAGTTAAAATAAGACAATAGATTTAGTTTTTTATGTTTAATAAAAATAAGTAATCGAAACTCAATAATTTAATACAACACATTTAAATTACTTGTATATTATTCTTCAATACTAATATCTGGAAATTGTGGGTTTCTACAATCTTATTAGATATTGATTCTTTTAGAAAAATTTTTACGCTTCAAAAACAAAACTTAAATGAATGAACTTAAATATATCACAAAAAATCTTTATTTCGCTTTTCTCAATTCCATTCTATATTTTCCAACCAAGTTCTACATACAATTCATGAAATTCATCACACCCCATTGGCGTAATTATTTACAGGGTATAATGCAAACAAGCGCAATACATACTATACGTTTGTCTTTCTTTTCGTACTTTTTTGTGTTGCTGCTTTTTTTATATTCTGCGTGTAAAATCAATAAATTCGAGCGGGTTCAGAGGTGACGACAACGTCGAAATGCCTCTGACCTTCATCAGCGTCGTTGAGCACTTTAGCGACCTTCTGCAGCTCCCGCTTTTAGCCCCCGCTTTGCCCTCTCCTCTCGCCCTCAAGCTCTTTCAGTGCCTTCTGGACAAGTTTGCAGACTGCGGTCAATTAAACGTATGTGTGAGTGTGTGTGTGTGTATATTTCTTAACGTATTTTGCACGCCAAAAATGCTTAATTATTGTTGTTGTTGCTGTTGTCGTTTCTTCTTTTTTGCTACTTTTGGCGTGGCTTTTATGCTGCCGGATTTTTGGGGTTTGATTTGTGCGATTTCTGTTTAACTTTAACGCACACATGTGATGTATGTATGTATGTATGTATTTGTGTTTCCCCGGCCGGCATTGTTAATCATTAATTCCATAGCCAATTTCTTACTTCTCTCTGGCGAATTCTTTCGGCTTCCAAACACAATGTTTCAGTTAACATTTTTATGAGCCGACCATCAGAGTTACGTAAGCTGGCTGATTTTCGCACTGTTCATTTGAAACGCATTAAATTCGCTAATAATTGGAATTAGCAAAACATCAAAGTTAATATTGTGCTAATTGTAGTGTTTTTATTAAAAGGTAAGCATTAAACTAAAAAGTATAAAAACAACTTTATTCAGCATCATCTTCTACTCAAAGTTATTAGAGGGTATACAAATTTTATTAATGTATTTATTTATATTATTAACCAAGACATAATAGAATAATAAAATACAACAGAGATTCAGAGAAGAGAACCACCTAATTAGACCTTCAGCTCTAATTAAAAGTGCTCTCACAACCTCAACAGATGTCAACTGCAATCTGCCTTGCAGTTTATGAGCCAGTGCCTGTAAACTAAGGCTGTCAAACTGGAGCGCACTAGCCTATTAATTGGAATTAACAAACTTCAAACTGTACATGAAACTATAGTGTAGGCATTAACTAAAGCATAGGGTATATGTAACTATAGCTTAAGCATTTAAATACAGTACGGGGTATACAACTAAATATTCATTATCATCATTTCCTTAAATTATTTCCTAAATGCTCTGTTAACCCTTTCAACACATTTCTACTTCAAGCTGCCCGAAAGTTTAGCAACCACTGCCCGTAACCAATGGCTGCCAAACTGTCTACCACTTGCCTTGAACTTTCAGGCAACGTCAACGACAATTACATTTGTCTTTATTTATTACGACGTTGTGTGTTGTTTTTTTTTGTTTCTTGTGCTTGTCTTTGACTCAATTTAGTTTTATGGGTCAGACGGTACTATAAATACGTAATATATATATTATTTTTGGATCAGACTTACCATCTTTAGCTGAAGTTGTTGTTGTTGTTGCTGTTGTGGCCATTGTTGGCGTTGTGCTGGCAGAGGACGATGATGCCGCTGCCGCTGCGCTAAAAAATGTTGTTGTATCCGCAGCAGCTGAGAGGCTACGCGAGCAGTGCATTAGTCACGTTTCTAATTGTTGTTATTGTTGTCCAAACTGAAGTAGCAGTTGATGTTGTTGTTGTTGTTGCTGACGGCGACGAACTTGAACCCGTAACTGTTGTTGCTGATAAGAAAACGTCGCGAAAGCACACACACACACACTCGCACACATGCAAGTGCGAGGAGAACAGGAAATAAATGCACGACGACAACGGCGACGACGTAAGCAAATCACCACACACAAAAAACGCAAACAAAGGCAACGTAACGCAAAACGCAAACGCAACGCTAAACGAAACGCAAGAAGAAGGCAACCACAACACAGATAATAATTTCTTTTTGCCTCACGTTTCTTTTTTTTTTCGTTAAATTATTTTACATTTATTTTCATATTCATTTTCACGGTTCATTCGCTGCATGAAAGAAATGAACAAAAAACCGAAAACCGAAAAATGAGCTCCGCACACATCAATTAGGCCAACTCTTGATTATATATATATATTTTATTTTTTCTCCCGCTCTCTCGCTGTTGCATTTAATTGATTATTTGTATTTCTTCTTCTTGATTTCTTTTTATCATACTTGTAACGTGTTCCCTCTTTGCGCGGCTCCCGTTACCGAAACGATCCGATTGTTGTTGTTGTTGTTGCTGCTGCTGCTGTCACACATACACGCGTACACACACACGAACGAACATACACATACGAAGACAACTACTTGCACGCTAGTTTGTTGTTGTTTTATGTTTGCGCTTGTTAAAGGAATATGTATGAGGAGTAAGCGCACAAAAATATATTTTTGTATATATATTTATATATGTGTCTTGTAAGCGTATCCGTGGCGCCTAATTAAACATTGTTATTATATTGGCACTTTGTTGCTTGCTGCTGCTGCTTCTGTTGCTTGGCTCTTCTCCTCACACTCAATTGGTCTGCTTGTAGCTGTTGTTGTTGTTACTGCTGCTACCGTTGTTGTTGTTGTTGTTGTTGGTGTGGGCGCAAACAGCGCTAGAGATATTTGTTGTTGTTGCTGCTACTGCTGTCGTCAGCGCGCATCACGCTTGTGTTTTAATAAAGCACATGCACCTATCGTGCACATTTTTTTCACACATTGCACACGTTTTTTTTACGAACAATTTTGTTTATTTAACAATAATATTAACGCGAACGCGCGGCGTTTTTACCATCGATATGAAATACACTAGAGAGAACGGGATGGAGCCAGCTGGTTATGGTACCCAGCGTGACCGCAATGCGAAAATATACTGACGCTCAGTTAAAAATATACTTCTAACAATTTTATGCATGAGAGCTAAAAAATTGCGCGACAGTTTGAAACATGTTTTAATTATTTTCAGAAAATTAAGAAAGCACCACAAATCAAGTATTAAGTTAAACTTTAAATCTTTTTAAAAAGTAATTGAATTACTAAAGTTGATATCACATTTTCTGTTTGCGAGCGTATGTCAAATTTAAAAATAACATTAATATACTTTTTAGTATATCCATACCAAAACTTACATAAGCGGTCATACTTATGTATGCTAACATCGTGACACGTGCTGTTAAACAATATATCGATATATATTAAAAGTTATGGATGACCATACGCTTTGTTTTTATATGAACATTGCAGGACTCAAAAATGCTGGCATCGAATCACGTTTTTTGATTTCTTTGAATAACTTACATAATAAACAAGTTTTTTTAATATAGAAATTTGCACAATTATATAATTATGTACATAGTTTATATAAATGCAACCTTAACATTACCAAGTTAATAACAGCGCCAATTTGAGTGAAGCAAAGTACGTTACTGTTAATTCTTCAAGGTCTGTTAAATGTATGGTCACCCTAGTGTTATCCAATTGGATAGATTTCCATCCAATATAGTAATTTGTTGAGGTATTTATTGTTTGTTACAAAAACCTAAGCAAACTCACTTTAAATAGAGAGTTAAGAATGTTTAAACGTTCCTAGTCAATCAATACGAAAAGCAATGTAATTTGAATTAAGCAAAAAGTTACCAGCTTTTGTCAGCGAGCGCATTGGATTGCGCAAAGCTGAATGCTATACGATGACCGGCGGCCAGTTGAATTTGAATTTCAAATTACAAGAAAACAAAAAGTAGTCGACAATTTTGTGTGCAAATATTTAAGGTATTAAGAAGCACAACAACAGCAACAAAAAATAAGAAAGAGAGGTGCGAGATTGCCAGCAATTTCTTGTGTGTTTGCCATTAATACACAACAATCCACGCAAATTGTGCTCAATTTGCTGTTAATTTTTTCTATTTCTCTTTTTTTTTTGCTTGGTATTTTGTGTGTCGCATTCTGACCTTGACGCACAAAAAAATATGACACAAATATTGCGGCAACAACAATAAATATAAGTGTGTATATTGCAAACTAAAGTGCGGTAATTTGTGGCGAGATCGCTGTCAACGCCTTCTCCTCTTATTACTTACTTTGAGTATTACCCACTTTACTTTTTTTTTCGTTGTTGTTTTCGTTGTTGTTGTTTATTATTCCGATTCCGCACGATTCCGTTAAGTGAAAGTTGCCACCGTTTGCTCGCAGTATTGTTGTTGTTGTTGGTGTTGCTGTTACTGTTGCCACGCCCCCATTGAGCCAAGTGTCGCCCACATGTGCGTGTGCTTTTGGGATTGTGGGATGTGAGCAAGGTGTTAATTTCAGTTGCCAATTATTTTACTTGCACTCCACTCGTAAAATACCATGTTAATGCCATTGTTGTTATTGTATTTCAATTGTTGTCGTTGTTGTTGTTACACTTTAGCATGCTAATACGTCAGAGAGACGACGATGTCTGAAAATTGAATTGTTCAGACCGTTGTGTGATAACACTAAACAAATAAATGCTATTGCATAATTATTGTTCGATTTCTCAGAGCTCTTTCTGAGCTGGCAGCACAAAACAATTAAAAAAGAGAGCAGCAACAAAATGTTAAGACCAACTTTATGACTTTGGCAAAAATTTAAGTGTTGCTCTCTTTCTCTGTCGAACTTGTTCTGCTTGTTGCGGAAATCAATTAAAACACAGTCCAAACAGTCTCTGCAACCAAGCAAAACAGCCTATAAAAAAAAAACAAGTAAGAAAATTACTCTTTAGGTTTGACTGAAATAGACCCTTTATTTTTATTTGGACTGCATCAAATCTTGGCTGGTAGAATTCATTTCATTTTCATTTAATCATCAAAAAAAAATGAATTAAATAAAAGTATTAAATAACTGACAACTAAATAATATATTATTATTAGTTAATGATTTTTGAATTAGAACAAGAAATACTTCTTTAATATATATATATATATATCAATGTATGAGCAGATCATTTGTTAAAATACAAAATGAAACAAATTGTTGAATTATTTAAAAATAAATACATTAAGCTGTTATAACTAAATTTTGTCTCGAAGTTGCGTTTATGATAGTACTTTTCAATTTTAAATGCTTAGGTCGTAAGCACTGCTATTCCTATGTTTACAACTGTATATTGTATGAGACTAACGGAATTAATGTTTGCTTGCTTAATCTATTGCTCTCCCGCTTGCACTTGCTTGCCATTCAACTTTCCTGCATATCTTGAATGTTAAAGCTTTCCTGGTTCCTATTTCCTAGTTCCTATTTCTGGTTCGATCATAATGAAATTTGAAGAATCAATGTAAAATGGCTCAAACTAACCGATTGACAGTTTTCAAAGCTAAAACTTGCATAAATACGGAATTTAGCGATTTTTATAATGTGATTTAAACTGTCTAAAAAAATCTAGTGAAAAATATCAACCCAAAGAAACCAATGCCAAAAGTCCAGTACATCATTCTATTATAGTTGTAGAGATCTAGCAAACATTAGAAATCGGCTATTACTCCTGATTTTTACTCTTTAGATATACTTTATAGGATCGGAGGTAACATCCTCTGCAATGTACACTTCATTTTTAACAAATAGTAACTTATAAGTTTGTTGTCAATGTTACGCACTTTAAATTTTTGACAATCCCAATAGAACCTCTTTAATTTGTATTTTATAACGAAGGGTCTGTAAATCAAAGCTCGATTGTAAAAGACCAAAGTCAATGTCCTTTCACAGGCAACAACAATAATCGAATGCAGCAACAATAATAACAACTACAGCGACAACCACAAAGACAACAATAAAGCCAACGACAACTTTGGTTTTAGCTTTGGCTTTGGCTCAGCTTTGCTTTGCGGCCTTTAAAAGGGTCGACGAAACGAGTTCTTCAAGTGCAGCAAAAGGCATAAAAAAGAGTTGAGAGGGGAAAAATTGGCAACTCATTCGACTTGCATTGAAATTGCAGACAATTGCCGCCTCGCCCTCGCCTCCCCGCTTGCCACGCCCCAAAAGCATAGAAACAGTGTCAAGTTCAGCTAATGCTTTTTTTGTTCGTCTTAGTTTTTCCTTTTGGAATAAAAGTTGAGTGGCAAGGGAAACTCTCGATCGTTGACCCATTTAACTACATTTCGAAATCTTTTTTGTGGTCCGCCTCATTTGCATTTGTTTTTCTGGTATTTCTAATCAATTATTAAGAGTGTCGTCTGGCTTGCGGGAAAAATGGGTGAAAACGCATCTTAATGCGGACTTAAAACAAAAAAAAAGTAGAAGAATAAGTTTTGTGATTTGTGTCTTTGAGTTTGAGACCCTTGCAGCATGCAACATGCAAGTCGGCGCTGCATTCAAACTACTTAATTGGCTCTAAAAATAGCCAGAGAAGAGCACTTCGAGCTGGTTTTGGCTTTGAAACAAGTTTTGTGGTCACGCCACAAACCCAGAAGAAGAACTTACCCGACGAAGAATAACCACAACTAAGACCAAGTTTAAATGTAAAAGAAGACCAACAAGAAGTTGAAGACAACAACATCAACAGCATCGTCGTCAACGACTTTCTTGTAAATGCAGAAGACGCGCCCATTGGCAGAAGAATCTTCGAGTCTGTGCTCCAATCTGGTCGCTGATCAAATGATGGCCAACAACAAGGAATGAGAGTGAAAAATCCCAAACGACAACGACAAACGACAACACAACACAGAACGCTGCATGCATTCGATTTACAACCAAAAGCATCAAAGAGGGGGAAGGGTGAGGTAGTGGGGAAGGGGAGGGGGTAACAGGTGGGTGGCAGAAGAGAAGAAGCTGCAGCAGATGGAGGCGGAGGTGCAGACGTTGCTGTTGCTTCCACTGCTGCTGCTGCTGCTGGAAAATAAGATGCGATCTGCAGTCGATCGAGCATCGATAAAATCAACCACAACAACAACTGCAACAACAACAACAACAACAACAACTGCATAGTGGGGCAAAGTGCTTGTTGCACTGACAACAAAATTAATCGATGGTCGTTAAGAGGTAGACAAACCGAAGACGGTGATGTTGAAATACTCTTTTAACGCTTGGCGAAAAGATTACAATGTTGTAATTCTTATAATATAACTTTTCGTTAAATTTTTCTTATATAGAAAGAAATTCTTATAAATTGTTAAAATCCCATTTCAACTCTGAGATGAATGAAATAAAGTATTTTATATAAAGTATCTTAGAGTTTTGCAGATACATGTTTTGTACGAAGGGAAATCTTGTAAAGCTCTTTCTTTAATATCACTATTTGCTATTATTTTATCGTTTTCATAACCAATTGTCATTCTTGACAGCTTGACTGAATAATATGTAATGTACTTTTGAGTTTAAAAGAACGTTTTTTTGAACAGCGAGAAAAATTTCAATGTGCCATCGAAAACTATTATTATTCATCATATTTAACTACAGATAGTTAATAATATAAGTCTGTTGTGAACTATTATTTAATATATATATAAACCGCTCTTCGAGTAGTAAAATAAATAATATTGCATTTAGATTTATTGTAAGTCATTTACGTTACTTCAAATATATTATTTTGGGAAATAATTTTTTTAAAACTTATTTGAAGTATTATGTAATTGGTTTTATTTTATATTTTATATAAAATTTATCTTATATATTATTCGTATATATATTTTTACTATTACTGCTTCACTACCATCTTTTTGGCGGCTTTACAAGTTACACGTAATAGATATTTTATTTCTAAAGTGACTTCTAAAGTTTACTCAATATTTATTTTAGCTGGTCAACTTGTAGCTATTATGAATATCAAAATGTGCAATTGAATATAATTTAAGAGTTTGTAGAAATGGAAGCAATATTACCATCATTATCACTTGTATTTTAAAGTGAACAATAACTAAGTTTAAGATCATGATATTTCACGCTATACATACTATATACAATTAGTTAACTTTCAGCACAATTAAGTCGATCTTCTCTATAATTATTACACACTTCAATATTTTTGGACAACAGCAAAAAAAGTGTCATTAAATAGAATTGCTCATCATCAAGACAAGTCTGTACATAAAAACAGTTTACTTGGAAATAATTCATAGTATGCGCTATAAAGATGTTTGGCACTTAAGATTAGACAAACATTATTTATCAAGGTCTTTTCAAAATTTGATGAGTTTCTTGAGTTTCGCGAGAAATTGTGTTTCTAAAATAGTGTTCATTTAATTTCAGCAGCGCGTTTGAACAACAATGCTAAGAATGCGACTTATTCACGATTAATTTAATTTATAAAGGTATTAAGTTTAATACGTTTGCACTTGGTAGAAAGAAAAACGTAGAGAAATGTACAGTAAAGTGTAGCCAATATTAAAAAATTAAAAATGTTAAATAAATTTTATTTTGAAATAGAGTAAATTTAATTAAAAAACAATTTTAATATCTTACAATTCGAAGTAAAACTTAACAATTTTGAAAATATTTCATATCATTATTCAATTTATTGAAATAAACAATAAAGAAAATAAACAATTATCGATTAAATTTCAGCGATAGTATTAAAATAAATTTGTTATCAAATTTCTAGCTTAGACATAACATTTAATAAATGAATTTGTACTTAAATAGCACAGCTCTAAATGAAATATTTTATTTATATTTAAGAAATGACAATTTATACTAATTATACAAATTATTAATTTATTTTAATAGCTTATATTTAATTATTTATTTGTTTTAATATTGCCTTGAACTTCAAAGTATATTTTATGAATTTTCTTGTGAGTCATTATGATTTTGATTTTACTATTCACAATAGTAAAATAGTAATAATAGTAGTAATAGTATTTTTTTATCGTTTACGTGTTACTATTTTATTTCTAATGGAATTATCTATTATGAAAATTAAATTGATATTTATTTCTGCATATTTAAAAATTATAAATCTACTCTGTTGTTTTTAGAAATTTACATGAAATATTTCATGGAATTTGGAATTTTTGGATTTAAGGAACTTTCAATCGATTTGATTTTCCTTTTTCTATACCTTTAGCAAATAGAAGTATTTTCATGCTTTATTATTATGGAGTTTTCCTTTTATTGTTTTCATTACGTTGAATTTCTATTTCAGTTAGCTCTAAAGTAATTTATGCTATTTTTAAAATGATTGTTACCAAATACGTACCTTTTGCTATATATGCCACAAGCAAATCGCAGTCTGCAGTTGAGCAGGCGCATCTTCAGCTGCCTCCCCACTCCCTTCCTCTCCCCCCTCTTCCACTTTTTCCCCCCTCGAAGCCAAAGTCCAGCGAAGTGAACTTCATCTATTTGCTAATGGGTAACCTTGATCAGTTCAACTACTAGCAAAACTTGTTGCAAGCACATTGCAGACAGACGCCTCCCCTTGTTGCATCGTCTCCCCTCGCTCCCCCTCTCTCACCCCTACGTGCTGATGGCAAGTGCAAGGCAAAGAGCTGGCCAATTATTCTCGTCGATTTCTTTGGCCTCTTTGCGGCCCTTTTGCAGACCGCATCAACTGCAGCAGCCGCAGTCGAAGCAAAAGCAGTTCAATGACATTTAGCACAAGAATTGGCCAAGAGAAGAAGACAACAACAACAACAACAACAACATCGAACACTCTGCAAGAGATTCAGTTTATCTTACGACGCAACGTTCGATGTTGCTGCCTCTGCTGACGTCGCAGTCGCTGCCAGCGTTGACGCAGCCGCTGCCAACGCCGCCGACGCCGACGCTGTGTGCGTTGGCTGTATAAATGCGGCGAGGCTAAAGAAATTTCAAACAGTTGTGGCCGTGAGGCGCAAGCGTAACATTTACACCTTAAATCTTTCACCGAACTCTTTCTCTGCCGCTCGCTCGTGAATACACAAAGAAAAGACAAGAAAAGAAAACAACAGTCAAATGAAGCCAGTTGCTTTAGTGTTGCTCTGCCTGGCGGTGGCCTGCCAGGGACGTGTGCTGCTGCCCAAGGAACCTCTGGACTCCATTCCCGTGACCATTGTCAGCGAGTCGGAGCCACAAGCGTTGCCGCTGGTCAAGGAGCAGACAGCGGAGTTGCCACTGAAGGTGGAGGAGGTGAAGCCAGCTGCTAGGCTGGAGACGCAAGAGGAAGTGCAGACTGTGGTCAAGGAGGAAGTTAAGCCAGCAGAGGAGCAAGCCAAGCCTGAGCTGAAAGAAACAGCCAAGCCAGAGGAAGCTAAGCCTGAGCTCAAAGAAGCAGCCAAGCCAGAAGAAGCCAAGCCTGAGCTGAAAGAAGAAATCAAATCAGAGCTGCCCGCAGAAGAAAAGCCTTTGATCAAGGAAGAAGCGCAGCCTGAGCTCAAAGAGGAAGCCAAGCCGGAACTGAAGAAGGAAGCTCGTGAAGAAGTCGCTGAGATCAAAGCTGAGGAGCAGCCCGAGCAGCAGCTGAGGTCAGAGCAGCCAAGTGAAATCAAAGCTGAAGTGCAGACCGAAGCAAAGCCCGAAACTCAGCCTGAATTGAAGACAGAACTGAAGCCAGAACAGCCCGAGGCTCAACCTGAAACACAACCTGAAGCTCAGCCACAAATCCAGCCAGATTCTCAGCTCAAATCACAGCCAGAAACTCAACCCGAAGTCCAGCCAGCTGCGCCAGTCGAGACCGAATCCTCGCCCATACTCAAAGCTCTCGCCAACTCCGCTGATGACGTCGTCGTTGCACCCGAAGTTGTTGTCGATCCCGCTGAAGTCAATGCTGATGGAGTGCAGCCACATGTGCGTCAGGCAACCCAAGCGACACCCACTCAAAGCTCCACGCAACAAAACTTCGTCCAGCAGCTCATTCAGAACTCACCCATCGGTCAATTTCTGAGTCAGTTCAACAATGGTCAACAGCAGCAGCAACAACAGCAGCAAGGTGTGCAACAAGACAATGCTGAGCAACCTGCAACACCCGCACCCACAATTCCTGGTTTCTTGAACCCAAGTGCAGCTATTACTTCGGCACAGAATGCAGTCCAGAATGCAGCACAATCTGTGGTGAATACCACGACTCAAGCATTCCAGGGTATTCAACAGTTTGCCAACAATTTGGGCACACAGTTCCAGAATACATTGTCTGGTTTGACTGGTCAGCAACAGCAGAATGCTCAGCCAACCACAGCACGTCCTCCGGGTCCCATTCAATCCTTTGTGAACAATGTTTTCGGTGGTAACAACAACGCCACAGCTGCATCGCCAGCTCAGCAACAGCAGCAGGGACCACTGCAGGGTATCATCAATTTCTTGGGTGGCAATCGACCAACTAGCGCTCCAGCTGCCGCTGCTCCAGCTGCTGCAGCTGCAGCTCCAGCTCAGACACCTGGTGTGGATGACAAGATCGAAGCTGCCTCCGATCAACAGGCTTCCATTGCGGAGAATGAAGTGCGCACCAGTGCCGAGGCTATCGATGATTCCTTCGAGGAGGCGGTGCCTTCCAATGAGGTCATCACTGTCAACGATGATGCCTCCTCGGCTGGCGATGATGCTGTGCCCAACAACTCGGTTGACTCTGAGCAACAGAACACATTTGTTGACTCGGCAGTCGCTCTTTAATCTCTCTCATCTCTCGCTTTCATTCATCTGATCATCATCATAATTTTATTGCATCTCCATACGCTAGCTTTGTCTAGCAAATCGCATTTGACTGAAGCCATTTTTGTCGCCATTTTATTCTCGATAACACAAAATGCGAAAAGCAAAAAAGAGAAATTCTCTCTGTAGTTGTTTAAGTGCATGCAACAAACTATTTATTTCATTTTCGCAGGAATTTATATTTAATAAAAAAAAACACACACACATCACATAATGAAAACAAATAAAATCCAAGTTGTTTTATTTTTTCATTGAACTTTATGGGAAAGTTCATTAAGAGCGTTCTCTGCAAAAATTCCATAAAAATGTTACTCTTTTCTGCGTTGTAAAATTTGTAGTTTTATGATAAAAAGTCAATAGCAATATTTCCGGATTTTTCGTTATCATAAATTTCGCTATGATGAAGCAGCATAAGGTTTTTTTTCTCAATTAAAAAGAAAAATATTTATTTTGGATGGTCAAATTTTTATTTTATTTATTTATCAGTCAACAAGTTTGAATTTAATAGTAAAAAGTCATTAAAAAAGGTTATCTGGGCTTGTGTTACTCGCAGATTGATTAAAAATAGTTAAAAAAAAAATAGACACTAATAATGTAAAAGAGATAGGAAAAGTAAATCAAAGCTCTAAAATTAGAAAAAGAAAAATAAATCTCTTCATCAGCATACGGCAGATAGCTTTAATGTTACAGATGCATTGAAAATCACTGGAACACAAGTAAGAAAGGTGCAGACGAGTGTACTCGCCTATGAAATACCCGGCATAAAAATAGCAAAATAGTGCGGAATTATTCTTAACATTTTCAAAACCATAAACCACAAAAATACTACAATATACAGAATGCTATATTTGGTATATAGATTAAGTACCACATTTAAAATATACCAATGAAGTGAAAATATACCAGATTGTCAGCCAAATCAGCTAAACCCCAATTATAGTAGACGTAATCTGCCATACAGAATTATTTCTTAAATAACTTTTACAATTTGTATTCGATCGCAACCAAATGTTCAATAGTCATTACTACTATAGTTATTACTCGATGTTTCATTCTACATGTTAGATATATTTTTTGCCGGAACAAATTCATAATACCCTATGGTAGCAGATGTAAAAATATCAGCTCACCAGTATAGTTTTACACGTTACCATAAGTAAGTGTTTCATACAACGCTAGATTGATAATGATAAAAACAATTTGAAACAGGTATGATAAAGAACACTTCAAAATATAGATAACATTACATTTGGGGGAAAAAAAGCCATGACTAACATTGGAAATTTATAGTCAATGATAATCAAATAGATGGAAAAGTTTACATACTTTTAGAAACTGCGTACATACATATGACATTTGTTTTCCCCTTTTTTTAAGTAATTAAACCTAAGTAGCCCATTGAAATTTTTAAGTCTGATAAAAATATAGATCTGAAAAAACTAGTTAGTCATTGGAAATTTTTAGTTATTGATATGGAATGGCTAGAAAATATTCAAAGCATGTACAGACATTATTACTTAATTCATTTCTTTAATTTTGGGTTTTTTGTAGGTAATGAAAACTGTTTAGTCCATTGTTATGTTCTCTTACATGATGTAAAAATTGATATGGAATTTTCAGAAACGTCCAGGATGTAAGTACAAGGATATCACACTTATCTTTGTTTGTATACAAACAGTTCTATCTCAATAGATGCTATTTTTATAGCCTTTGTGGCATGTTGACCTAAACAAATACCTTGCTCTAAGCAAATGTTGAAATCCATTACGAGTAGATGTTTATTGTTATACAGCAGGTAAGATTTATTGCTCTAATATATTGAAGATTTCTTACCTATTGTTGACAGATAATAAAGATTTGATATTAAGATAGGAGCACTTGTTTTTTTAGCATTGTGTTGCGCTTTTTTTTTTATTTATGTATGAAATTCTCCACTATCATTAAAACACAATTTCTTTTTTTTTTTCTTCAAAAAATTATCTCATATTTATTTTATTTAATGTTGTTTCTTTTTCATTTAGTATTTTTGTTACACATTAAGGTGGTTCGATAGCTCAAAAATTGTTACATCAACTCAGGCGCAAAAATGTTTACTTATTACATAAGGCTAAGGAGGGGCGGGGTGAGGAGAAAACGAAACTTAGCAAAACGCTTAAAACTAAGAAATTTTTTATAAGCAGCTAGGGAAAGGGAATTGGGGAACTGGGATTAAATAATACACAAAAACTTATGCCCAAATATTTGCGCTAAAATTGTATTTTTGTATTTGCTTTTTTTTTGTTTATGCGTTTTAGGTTTTTGTTTTTGTTGAAATTCCATTTCAATTGATTTAGTTGTGATTTTGTTTTTGTTTTTTTTTGCTAATAATCGTTTAACTGTTAAGCTGCCTTCATAAAGATCATTGAGCTCGAGAAAATTTGTTTGAAATAAGTCTACTTAAAGTTAAATGTTTTTAAGCTTAATGAGGTGATTCCGAGAGAGTGAGGGTAACGGGGGAAAAAGGTGCTGAAGAGGCGGCAGTGTTCTATTGATATCAAAATTGTTGCATCATTATCTGGTAGGTAAAAGGATTTCTTATTGAGCAGCGTTTTAGGGAAGTCTTGAGATATAGTACTATAATCTGTGTTTTTAGGGGGAGATTTGGAAATATGTAGAAATATGTCTCGTTTTTTTTATTCGTTTTGATTGTGTTGGTTTGTTTGGTTTGAGTTTCTTTCGAAGAACGTTATTCAAGTCTTTCATTCTGGTGACATTTGTGACATTATACTCGTAAGTTATTTTAATGATAAGTGCAGTGCATACTCTTACACTCGAAACATATAATTCCGATATACAGTTCGAGAAGTCGCTGCTTTAAGTATATATAATATATATATAGTACGTATAGTAATAGGTTTTTGGTTTTGTTTTTAGCATTTTTTTGTGGTTTATATGCGAACTTGTTTTCTTTTATCTAATTAAACGTTTATAAGTAGGCCAAACATAACAGTATTAAAGCATTTCCATTTAGCATTTCGCTCAGTGTATACATGGTAAACTAATATCGAGATATATGCATGTATGTGTGTATAGGTGTGTGAGGCTATGTATGTAGTTGAGTGTGTGTGTGTGAGTGTAAATAGACGAGTAAATAGGCATTTTAATTTCGATTTCGATAAATACGGCAGGGAGAAGACATATATGATGTTGTATATATAGGTTCCTTATATAGAGATTCCATTCGGTAGATAATTTTGTTTTTGTTTTCGTTTTTTGAAGCCATTTGCGTGGGTTGGGTATGTACGAATATATATACTTTTATATATAGGTATGTATGTGGGTGTATATATGTGATGCGGTATATATGTATGTAAATATATATGTATGGTGTGTATGTACGTGAGAGTGTCTTTGTGAGGGCATCATATGTCTGTTCAGATACGTTTATATGTGTTTTATATATCGTATACGATACAATGCATACGCTTTGACATTTTAGCTGCAGATCATCATTTTTTCGATACCCTTGCAGAAGGTCTTATTTATTTTTAAGGAATAATCTAAAATTGATAAAAAAACACTTTTTTGAAGATATTCAAAAGTGAAGATTTAAAAGTATTCTAGTTTTTATTGTAAAATCTATAAACATAGAATAGTAATAGTATGTCGTTATACCAATCATAGCTTTTAGTATATTATAGTATTTGTCTATTTATTAAAAAATAGTGTTCTGTTTAAAAATACTAAATTAATATGCAGAAAAATACTAAAATATACTAAGATACATATTCGGTATGACGATATACTGAATATGCTATATACAATCAATATATACCAAATACTGAAAAAATACTAGATTCTCAACCAGAGTAATTAAGAAATTTTTAGTAGAATTTCGCAATGTAAAATTATATCTTCAATAACATATAGTATAGTCAGATTAAATACATTTTCTGTCAAGTCTTCAAAATTCAAGTCTAGCAATTTCGTATGACAATTGAAAAGCATTTATTCCGATCAAAGTCAATAGATTCATAAATTTAACTACATCACAATAGCGACGATCGGAATAAAAGAGAACTTATCGAAAACTTTTCACATTTCTAATAAATTTTTAAAATATAATTTAATTTTGAAGTATAATAAATTGGGGCTTTCATTTGAAGTTATATATCAGTTGAGTGAATAGAGCTCCTAAAGCCACATTTCTGCAAGAGTATTTCAACTTCGGCTTCGCCAAAGATACAAATTTTTCAGGTTCTCAAACAGAAGAAAATCTGCATTTAATTTTCTTAAGCAATTTCAAATTGTTTGGGGTACACATAAATATATATGTATGTTTGTTTCTTTTTGTTTGTATGTACGAACGAGTAAAGGATATATAGTGAAGGAGAGAGTATGTATGTAGTATGTAGGCTGGTTTTGTATGTTTGTATGAAGGTCATCTAATGGGCAGGAATGAGTACAGTTGCTGCAAATTTTTACTAAGAAGGTACAGTTACACTTGTATATAGGTTAGTTATAGAGCGGCTGCTATATCATAGAAGCTAACATTAGGCAGGTTCTTGGCGGTATTTTTAATCTTTTCGTCATTTTTTTTATACTTTTTTAATAATGAGTTTTAGCCGTGCATTTGCGGAAATGTATATAGTACTTTAACTTAACGTAGAACTCTCGAAAGGATCATCTTATTTCTCTTGCATTGATTTTCTCATTTCTTCTTCATTTTTTTTGGTCGCATTTTATAAAAATAAAAATTCGTTTTTTGTTTTCATTTTTTTTGATTTTTTTTCTTTACGCTTGGTTTTTGTTTCACGCTAATAACAAATATTGCACAATTGGAATCTAGAAAATATAATATAATGCGCTTATCAAATACATTATCAATCGATTGTTGTTGTTTACACATATCATTTTATATAGCATATTTTATATATAATATATATTTTAGTTATCGTTAGAGCCTAGGCAGATATAAGTAAGTATTATTAAATGGGGGCGATTAACATGCAGACACCAAAAAGGTAATGCGAAATTTGAATATCATATGGAATAATCATATGCTTTAAATATGCTGGGGCAAGCGAGGCGCTGCAAAGTGATCGAGGAGTGATCAAGAACTGGACAGAAAAAGCTTGCTTCGGCTGGCCGAATATTGAATAATCTTGCGAAGAAGTTGGAGATATAATCTAATCTATAATCTAGCCCCGAAATTAAAGAATTATGTGATTGGAAATATTCCAGAAATATTAAAATTTATCAGCGAATGATTTTTGGATTCAGTGCTTCCATAGAAGTTCTATATATTTTAATTTACTCTTATTTTATTTTTTATGAAATTGATATCTGACATCTGTTTTCTTTTCTTTGGTATTTTTCATATTACATCGATCATCTGAATACAACTGCGATTAATACGCTTTGATCAAACTATAAAGTAAAATATTATATAGAATACAAATTTTATGATATATAATATTTAAAAATATAATTTGATATTTGATCTTGAGTGAAAGTATGAAAAGAAATGTCAAACTCATACATGAAAATTTCTTAAACAATAAAAATGATTATCGTACATACATTTGTATTAAATCAAAAGCAACTATAAGATATATTGGTCAGAATGGATTGGTATCATAAATAGGAAACTGTTAGAAAAACTTACAGATTGAAATGAAGTTTAATTTATTTAGATAAATTACATATTTAGGGGAATTTTCCTAATAATTTGTAAATAATGAAAATAATATTTGGTTTACACAAGTTCGGACAGACAAGTTTCATTTTTTACTTTGTTAGAAATTCATAAGCATTTATTTATTTATCTCATTTATCTCAACCCCTCAGCAAGTTTATTTATAAGAAGAAACGATGGTAGACTCGACTCGAGGAAGACTTGCGCAGCCAAAGAAATCGTTCAGCGTGTTGTTCAGCGATCTCTATGAGTTACACTACAGTTTATACAGTTTTTTACAGCAGCAGGAAGACCTAAGAAATGTTTAGTATATAGAATTAAATAAACTTTTAGTTAAAGTTGAACTAAAACATTGTTTGTATTGCAGACACTAACAACGCCCTCAACTTGCCCCCTTTGGTAGCTGCAATGCTTAAGCTTCTTTGCTAGCCTAGACATTGTTTAAAGTATTACATTTAGTTTTTTTTTATGTATATATATATCGTACATTTACTAGTATATATAGTTAAGTATGCTCTGCGCCACTTGATCGCAATTTTGTCTGCCAAACTAAACTAGAATACAATTTGGTTTCTTCTTTGATGAATCTTGATTCTTTTTCTGGCCCTCTTGCGTCGCTGCTTATAAATTCGTTTCAGTTCTGTGCGGCGCCAAAGCACTGGGCGTGGCTGCCACAGCGCCCCCAGGCGTGGCCATTCTCACACGCTCCCCAACCCCCGGTCCCAGCAATCGTGTGTGTCGCATTAAGCGCGGAGCAGCAGCTGATCCACTGACATTTCCACTTCCACTGCCAGCAGTTTGTCCAGACGTTGTTTCGCCCCGCATCGACCATTCGTTCTGCTTGAGCAGAAACTGCTTCACATTGTACTCCATCTGGGCAATGTCCACATGCTGTGTGGTCGTATGCAGCTCCGCTTGCACCGAACGCGTCTTGTCCGTATCATTCGGATAGTATTTGTAGTTCAGGATATCACACGTCGGCTGTTCGGGACACTGCAACGCGGGAGAACTACCCGATGAGGAGTCACCCGTGGCAGCAACATTTCCTGTTGTTGCTGCTGCTGCTGGCAGCGTGGTTGTCGTATAAGCCACGGGCAGCCCCGAGCGTGTGGTGCGTCTGTAGTAGGTGGTGCAGAGCTCAGCTTTCTTGGTTGTCAGTTGCACTGTGGATGACACAGCTCCGGGACACGGTTCAGGCAGCGAGTTGCTGGTGATGTCTGTTTTGGGTGACAGCGAATCCTCGGTGGATTTGCCCGCATCCGCATAGCCATTGGTCAGCTGTTGGGGCGTTGTCTTGTAGCCCGAATCCATGCTCAGCTTTTCGATGGATATGGCATCCATGTGGTCGAGTGTGGAGTACGACGATTGACGCTCTGTCCCGGAATTGGAATCACTTGGCAGTGCTGGCTGTTGCAGTGCTCGCTGCTCCAGTTGCTGTGTGTTGTGCTGCACCCATTCGGCCACCCGATTCAGCTGCTGGCGTCGCAGCAACACACTCTCCTGATAGTCGATGGCATCGCTCAGCGAACTCGAGTGTGCCGAGTGCTTCGGGGAGGCAGCTGCTGTTGCTGCCACAACTGCGGCTGTTGTTGCCTCAACGGCAGCGCCAGTGGCATTTGTTGTTGTGGCAACTGTTTCCACTTGTTGCTGGGCCAACTTCTCAGTCTCTTTTTGCTCCACCTGCGGCTCCAGCACTGGCTGCAGCGCCACAGTCTCGTGCGGCGCAACAGATGCTTGCCACGCATCGACTGCGGCTGCCGCATTGCTCTCCTTCGACGTGATGATGTCCTTGCCATCGTTGAGCTCCTCGTCGAGCAGTCGCTCGCGTCGCTTGTAGATCACCGGCAGATGCGTCTCAATGGACTCCAGATTGTCCAGCAGTATGTTGCTCTGGCCGTTCTGCTGGATGCGCATAGCACAGAGACGTGGACCACGATACTTGGGATTCTCCGCCTACGAAAAGAGGGGAACACTTTAGTTTGATTCATCGAAGAGAATGAATTAATGAAAGCAAAAGCTTATTCCAAAAGAATTGTTAAGTCTCTTAGCCTCTAAACTATGCGTTTCTTAAGAATGATATTCTTTATCTGTAATTTCTAAAATGCTTCGTCTATGGTTAAAATAAGACAATAAGAACATCACATTATTAAAATTGAATTCCTAAACTTTATTAACTCTTTGTTTTTAGTAAATCTTTAAATCTATTATTTAGCTTATTGCTTATGTCAATAATTATTGTGAATGAATACAAAATATTTCAAAGTTTCATTTGGCAAATATAGATTTTAAGCGTTGGTCTAATTGAATCTGAATATGTACTATAGTACATAATAGTGATTAAATAAAAAAGAGGTATTCATACAATCAAAAAAGTAAGCTTAATTTTAATTATTTGAAATTTTAAATCAACATAAACCAAAATATAATTTTCAGTTTTGTATTTTATATATTATATTCCTTTATTTATAATATCAAGTTAATAAAAATTATAATTTGTGTTAACAAAGTAAACAAAACTTATATTATCCAAAGTAAATTATCAAAAATGAAATATTCCATGTCAATATTCATATTTAAAAATGAAAAATAAATGTATAGCAATTTCTGAATATTAAAGATTTATAAATTTGTTCTCATATTTTTGATTATTCTGTATTTTGTCAAGTTAATTTTTAGATTTGCATAACGTTTTATTTTTAGTCAAGTTTAGTCTGATTTTGACTAGTAGATTTTGATTGTAGTCTCTACTTAAAACTGTAATTTTTGTACAAATCCAGAAATAAAGCTATAAGTTTATTCGCTCTCTTTATAAGTTGAAATCCAATTTAATTAAAACATTTTTTCATTTGTGAACATTACCTTAATGGTCTTGATGAGATTCCTGTTGAATGTCTCGAACATTTTGGCGCCCTCGCAGCTGCTCGTCTTGTTGCTCCACAGACTCTGCACGCTGCCCGAGGTGTTCGATTTCAGCTGCGACCCACTGGCCACTTGAGTTGGCGTTGGCATCGGCTTCGCTGGCTGCGGTTCGCACACATCCTCCGGCTTCGAGGGCTGAGCGGGCTGCGACGGAGGCGGCTGTAGCGCTGTTTGCTCTGTCTCGAGCAGATTCGGTTGCGAGATGCCCGCCAGCAGCGGCTTACTGACCTCATCCTCCAACTCCAGTTCCTGAGCATTCGTGGCAGCTGTTGCCGTTGTTGCCTCGTACTTGTTGAGCAGTTGCAACGCTGTGCCGCCGCCATCGAGAAAACGCCGCTGATAGCCGGAGCGCAGTTGGCCCAAATTACTTGTCTCGAGCAGATACTTTTCGGCCGCATACGCACCCAGATGTGTGGTGGGATACATCATGGTCGAGGCGGTCAATTTGCTGGCCGCATAATCCTGACCCGCGGTGCGTTCGCAGAGTCTGTGATGACCCAGAATGGGATTCACCATTAAATCATCTTTCTTGGGCGGCGTAAACAGTTTGTCCATATCATTCAGATCCGAGACAGAACTCTTCGTCTCCGAGATGACCGAATCACTTGACTTCACCAGCTTCATCAAGTACGGACTGTTGGTGCGCGACGGTGAATTCAGATTGCTGTGACACCGCAAACACAGTTGAGTCAGCGGCTCATTCACAGTCGCCAGACTGTGAGGTGTTTGGGTTGCCACCGTGTAGGAACGTGAGACATCCGCCAGCACTGTGAGATCCTGTTTGCTGCACTGACATGTATCGCAGTGCTTCACATCGTTCGCTTTCAGCTCCTCCTCCAGAAACTTGGCCATCACTGTGGGTGAAATCATCTCCGGATCGGAGTTGTTGTTGTTGTTGTTGCTGTTCTTTGGTTGACCATTTAGTGTTTGAGTTGAGCTAAATTTGCTGCTGCTGTTGTTGTGTTTGCCATTTGTAAGGCTGTTGTTGTTGTTATTGTTGTTGGCGGTGTCCTTTGCGGTGCTGTTGTTGTTGTTGTTGTTGCTGGTTGCTGTTGCTGTGGCTTGTGGCGCATTGCCATTGGCAGCATCTGTTAAAGGTGCAAAGAGAGAAAGTGTTAGCTATGGAAAACTATTTAAAACTGTGGAAATACTTCGGGCAATGTTTGAGCTAACAAAAAGTGAATTTTATATACAGAAAATCATTTATATTATTGTCAAAATTGTCTTTATTAATACACAACTAAATGCTATTAAAATACTCTCAGTCAAAATCAAATTCAATTGTAAGTTAAGTCTAATTGTTAAATTTATTAGTTGAATAGTTGAAACTATCAAACGCTTGAAAAATATTTTGTATTTATTTATTTATTGTTGATCTTGAAGCCTTCAACTCAACATTTTTCAATAAATATCTATCTAAATTTAGTAGTTTTATTTAATTACTCAAGTAAAAACTTCAAATTACAAAAATAGTCGAGAGTTGTTGAATTATGTTTTCTTAATGATAACACAACTTAAAAGTGATTTAAATTATTTCCAGGTTGAGCTCAATTAAACCAATTGTTCAAACAGAAAACGAATGCATCTAAAATAACTCTTCATTTCGTTTAACACTTAACCATTTTGATTATATGCTTAAACTTCTCAGTTTACAAAATTCGCTTGCAATGCAAATTTCACCTCATTTGCTAAATGCAAATTAATTCTGCAGTTTGCTCACTTTAAAAACCCACTGTCAATTTCTTAGTCAATTTATATAATTTATTGCAGGACTCATTTATAACGCAAACATTGCCGAATATTTCCACAAAATGGCTATCGTAAATATTGTTAAAACAAACACATAGACACACGGTTAATTTAATACAAACCAAACACAAAATGTCGCAAAGTTATTTACAGTAAATTTGAGCTGTAATTGAAACTACACCAATAAATTAAAAATTAAATTAAAATTAAAATGAAATGAAAATAATGATGGAGCATTTACCATAAAGTATTTGCAATTAAAACCAAGTGTTGAAGTAACTGAGTGATAGGCTAAGAGATACTCTGTGTGAGCGTATTGAGTTAACTAAAGGTTTGCTTCTAAGCGATAGATGGCGCCAGTTACTCTTTGAGATAAAGTACTGCAATTTTATCTTGAATAAATATGTTTCTAAATGAAATTTAATGGTATTAAGAAATATTCTGCAATGAAAATAAATCTTGCCATTTTATTTACAAAGAAGGAAATTTAATATTTCATACAAAATGTTTTAAATTCAGGCTACGCATAAAAATATTTTCTAGCTTTTTCAGTTAATACAAGAGAACAGATTTACGAGTGTTTTGTATTTAATACAAAAATCGAAAAATATGTGCTTTTTGTTATCCAACCTCTGAAGCGTCATCAATACGTGGTAGAAATAAGAATAAATAATTTAAATGCATAAATTGAACGTGCGAATGAGTTTGATGCAGTTGATGATTAAGTTGAGCTCGAATTCGAAAAGGAATTACGAGTTGTGTGTGAGTGTGTGGCTGGGAAATAAATGAAAATAGAATAAATAATAATAATAACTACGCAATTGCATTTAAATAACGAAATTGAATTCGATTTGCGCTCGCAAAAAAAAGAGGAAGAGACATAAAGGATGTTGGGGGAAGGAAAATAAAACTAATAACAAAATCCAAATCAAATCAAAATCAACATGGTCTACTAACACTTACCGAGGCCCCGCATTGAATACACCATCGCGGTGGGCGGAAAGGGGCATGGCGCTGGCGGCGGTGAATCCGAGACCGGAAGCACTTTATAGGAAGCGGTGGTTGCCACGCCCACACCACTATTGCTGCACTCTGAATCCGAATGCGAGTTCGTCTCCAATCGCATATAGGCCGACACCTTCGATTGTATCTCAATTGGCAGCTAAAACGAAATGAAAACGATAATATTTGTGTTACGCTGCGTATACGTGATAAACGGATAATCGACACTCACCGAGGACACTTTCTGTGGCACAAAACTGTCCGGTTTGCACTGCAGCAATTGTATGGCAAGACTAATGTCGGCCTTGTAGCGTTCCTGCAAGAGCGAGAGAAGGAGACACTGAGTGAGTGAAACAACAATACAGCAAAGATAAGACAGTAACGGATGTGGAAAAGTCCTCTCATATGTGTGTTGTGTTGTGTTCCTCCTTTTGACACTTTTCGCATGCAAATGTCAAATATGTTTGCCTTTTGGTTTTCTCACCCTCCCCGCCCTCTCCCTTTTGTCATTTTACGCCCAAAACCATTTCTCAGCTTCTTTACACATTGTTAAACAAACTTTTTGTTTTTTTTTCTCTCTCAGTTTGTTGCTGTCGCTTTTGTGTTTTTGGTGTCAGCAACAGCCGCCAAAGTTCTTTTCTTATGTGTGTGTGTGTGTGTGTGTGTGTGTTAGTGTGGCACACAAAACTTTAGATGCTTCTTAAATTTTACAAATGCGCTGTGCACTCGAACTTGTTAAACAACAGCAACAGCAACAGTGACTGCAACTGGAACTGCAACGAGAATTACATTCTCGGAAAGAGCTCGACACTGAAAATACTGCACTACAAGTCGTATACAACTTTGAGTGCTGCTTCAGCTTTTGCTCAAAAGCCACAAAAATTGTTGCGATTGTCGCAAAAAGACATTTTAATGTCATCGTTATTGCGCATCTCAACTTTTGGCCACACACTTGCACTTGCAACAAAATTATGCTGTAAGTTGGAAAAGACGCAAAAGAAGAAGCTTTTAAGTCGCAAATACTTTTACAACTATTGCTTTTTTCCACTTCATTACTTTATACTCTAATATACCCCATTTGAACTGGTGTTATAGGGTATTTAAGCAAAAGCATCGACATCGGGAACAGCATCTGTAGTTCTACCGCATTGCTGACCTACATTATTCTCTAGGCAAAACAACTACAACAATGCCATGTTACAATACTGCGAGACAAAAAAGCATTGAGGCATTTCGCATCGCGTTTACCAACACTTACATGCCACGTCACACCGTTATTTTTTGTGTTTTTATACCAACTACCCATCGGGTTGAAAAGGGTATTTTAAGTTTATTCAAGAAATCATTTTATATGACAAAAAAAAGATGCTGAAGTCGGGTGTTAGTTATTTTGGTTTGAAATCTGGTATATGTTGTACCTTTAATATGGTATATTTTAAATGGAGTCTATAGATACGAGTACACAATATAAGACCTTAGGTGTAATATACACTAATGGTATACTCTAAATTTAGTAGTATATTAATATACCAAATATCGACTTGGGTATATAGTTTGTATATTTTAGAACATTAGTCAGGTGTTAGTTGCTTTGGTTGACAATATGGTATATTTTGTATCTTAAATGTGGTATATTTGGTATGTAGTACATAGAATATAGATATACAAAAGAAAACCTAAGGTGCACTATCCTTCCATGGTATAAATTGAATATAATATCACCATATTTATGTATTTAATATATTATTTATGTATATTTTAAAATCAAAACTGCTCTGCTTTTAGTATCTTCCAGTATATTGATTTTGTATATTTTAAGATTAATACCGCACTGTTTTCCTTCATTGAAAATAGGTAACAAGTATCTCATAGTCGAGCACACTCGATTGCAGCTTTCTTACTTGTTATTTTTTTGCTTCGGTTTCCCGTGCATTTTCACGCCGCATCGCAGTGAAAAACTGCAAAATGCCGCCACTTGCATTTGGTATGCTCCCTTTTTCTACTTCACTTCTTATTTTTTTTTTGATGCCCTCCGATTTTTCGTTTATCCTGGCATTTTATTACTTTTTTTGTGCTCGCTTTGCCTTGCAGCGATTTTTTTAATAGAACATAAAAGGAGGAAAGCGAAAATTATATATAAAAAGTGCATGCAATGGAAATGAAATAAACTCTAGCCCCAATGCCAGATGCAGCAGCAGCAACAGCAACTGTGCTGCATTCTATAGATATAGATATGCATGTTCTATATACGAAAATATATACTATATATCCATTTGGGGGCCACGGGAAGTTGGTCGCTGGGTTAGCGTGCGATTTAAAAAGCTGCGAAATTAGCTGCGATAATTGAAACTTGATTGACAGCACACGATAGAGACGCAACTTAATTTAATAAAGCACAAAAAAGAAATACGAAAACAAAGGGGGAAGCAAATTCTGTATAAAAGAATTTATGCAATAAATTCACTGAACTGAGAAAAAGCTTTTGTACGAATCAATATATTGCTGTTAATTAATAAGATCTTTTTTTCTGATAATTTTGTTTTTAATAGAAACTATAACATGTTAATCTATGTAATCAATCATGAATAGAGAGTGCACAGAATGGGGACAATAATTTCTGTATTTCTTACTACCCTACTATAAACTATCATATTTATGAATACAAAACAATTTATAAAATACATTTATTGAACTGAGCAAAAGTTTTTTTTAGGAATCAATTGCTGTTAATAAAGAATATTTTTTTGATCCAGGCAGTAGCCCCAGCTTACCAATTATTTTTTTAAAGTATTTTATTTTAATAAAAAATATGCAAATCTATTTAATCAGGCATAAAGAGAGAAACAAGCAGTAGAAAAACTATTATCTTTCTTTATTATTTAAAAATGTCCATAATTTTAATATAATTTTTAAATTGAATTTTGAGAACAGAGCGTGCATCCTGTTAATAAATAAAAACTTGAATTTAAGATCTATGTGTTAGACTTAGATAATATTCGAAAGACTTTGCACTTTTAATTTTTTTAATATATTCAATATAGTCAAGCAAAATATTCAATTTTAAATATATTAAAGGGTAGACAAAGAAAAAATAATTTCTTCCTTAGGGTCCTACAACTTGAATATTAATTTATTTATTCATGTAAAAGTATTTTTATTCCCTTGTTCTATCTAATCTCTGTTTTTTAATTTACACATTTATTTGTCTTATATTTTCGTAATATTTGTACCCTATGTTCTGTGAAACTTGATTACAAAGTATTTAATCGTAAAGTTCTCTCAACTAAAGCGTTCTTATTTGTTTTTAATATGGCTGCAATTGATTATTTGCTTGTATACTTTCAATTATTGACATTATATAGGCAAAAAATAAATTAGATTTAATTCATACGTAAATAGATCTACTTATTTCCATTAATGTATCAAACACGTTGGAAACTTCTCTCTATTTTTTTTTTAATTTAATTATTTACCTATGTTAGTAAAATAAACACAATTGTTAATGAAATACTTTCAGTTAACGCTTAGTGATTATTTTTATTATATAAGCTCATGGCCGAACAGCAATTTATTTTATATAAAACTTTCTTGTTCTATTAATCTTCTGCTGTCCTTGTACTAATATTAACAAGTGATTTGACGTAGTTAAGTGCAACTGAAAAAAAGCGTCCACTGCATTAGCATTAACAACGTCAACGTCAGCGGCAGCAAAAGGTCAGATGTTCGGAGGCCATGTGGCATACCTGAAAGCTAGAGCCTGTCAAGAAATGGCCAAGCCAAAATGGGAAAGCACAGGCTGTAAATTGTGGTGCAGTTTAAAGGCCACAAATACAGAGAAAGAGAGAGAGAGAGAGAGCGAGGTGCGCACAGGTCTCAAAGGTGCGACAGGAAGGGGACTCTTCCCAAGGACGGGTGCAAAATGCAGTGCTAAAATTTACGGCATTGCTGCATTGACCGGGGCAGGTTGCATCAATCACCATTCAAACTCAATAACATGGAACGCTTGGCGCATGATGCAAATAAATTGTTCAACTTTACACACTTTAATGAAGTGCCCATCGGGGCTGCCACTCACATAGAGCCAAAAGGAAGAAGGGGCGTTGAAGGCGTGGCCTGGATGCCTGGACAAGTGCTGTGCTAAATTTAAAACGTGCAACAGCGACGTGGCCATCGATTGAGTTTCGTTTGAGTTCGGGGTTCGGTTTTAATTAAACCAAGCGCGGTCAATGCATGTCTGCCATATGTGTGTGTTCACAGTGTATATGTGTGTGTGCACAGTAGTACACCACATGCATATTTAACATTGTTTGATTGTGTGTTGTTTGTTTCTCTCTCTCTCTCTCTCTCTCTGTGTGTTTGTGTGCATGGCAAAGTAATAAGGATAATTGAATCATTAGCGCGTGTTGCGAATTGTATGCATTTAATTTCAATAACTAAAATCCCCCGCAGCTGCTGCTCCAATACTCTCACATTTAAGAGACTTTTCCTAATCAAACATCATCAATGCAGCATTAATTGCACTTGCCATTGGGCAAAATGCATGACGCATACATGCAAAAACAAATATGGAAAAAACAAAACATGGGTTGTGGAGGGGAGGGGTGGGGAGAGAACCACATTCATAGGCCGCAAGTTTGATTGCCTTTTGTGCCGCTTTTGCACTGCGTCTTCTCTCTCTCATTTTTCTTTGCTTTCCTCTTTTTTTTTTGTTGTTTTTCATTGCCTCTGCCGCACTCTCTCTCACACTGTTTTTGTGCAATTTCACGCTTGTTTGCTGACCGGCGACCAACTGACCGCAAGCGAAAAGAAGGAAATGAGGGGAATCCCTGGGGGTGATTGCTGTTCGCTCGGTCGCAGGCTCGTTTTTGTGTTCCCGTCGTGGTTACGGCAACACCAACACCAACAGCTACAGCAACAACAGCAACAACAACAATGCTGTCATGCAAGGTGAGGTTTATGCAGACGCAGTGCCCAGAACCATGTCCAGAGGACTCTGTCATATCACGATATGCGTTGATTTACACGGCTTTGACAGTTAAGAAGAGCCGCCAACTCACTCACGTTGAATGTGACAGAGTGAAAAATGCTCAGACACGAAAGAAAATCCCAATGTTTCCCAAACAAGTGTCACAGCATTTGAGTTTAAATAAATCCGATTTTTATGATATATGAAAGTGGATAGCAAATTGCATTTAAATAGAAGAAAGGATAAAAAACAAATATAGATGTGTTAAACAATAAACAATCAAAATTTAAGAACTTTTAATTTTGATTTGACATTTTCAGTCAGGATTTAGACCTATTAGCAAATCTAGAATTATTATAGAATTTTGATATTGTTTTAAGATTTTATTTTCGGAGTCCAACTATGACATTATATAAAATTGTCAAAAAAGTCAATAAAAATACGGCAAGACTTTTTTGACAACCTTATCATATGTCATCACAATTCATGCATTTTCATATTTTTTAAAAAATTTTCTTGATTTTATTAGGTTTTTTTCTGACGTTATAACTGCTGTGATTGAAAACTTAAATATTCAACGAATATAATTAATTAAACGATCTGCTTGAATATAAATCATATGAAATCATATCAATCACCAAAATTAAAGCGTAACTTCATTATTTAAATTAAAATCACTTTCGAAATAAAAAGTTTTTATTTAATTGCTTCAATTTAAAACCGAACTGCATTTCATTTATTTATGAAACATGTCAGCTTGCGCAGCATGATGGAAAGCGCTGTCAATCGTGACGAATTCAATTGAATGTCATTTCATTGCATTTCTTTTTGCTTTTTTTGGCAGAAACTAAAAACTGAATACTTTTGATATTTGTTTGTATCGGTTGAACACACAAAAAGAAATGCGAGTTTGTGGTGAATACAGAAAGCTGTCAATGCTAACACTTTCAAAAATAATATTGCTTTAGACACGAAGAAAGCGCAATGCGATTAAAACAAATTGAACAGTTAAAAAAGCTGCCAAATTGCATTGAAGAGTATTCAAGAGTATTCAAAGAGAGCTGTCAAAATATTAATTGAAGTGAAGTAAAGTTTGCTTTTGAAAACGAGAATTAAGCGCGAAAGTTTTCTCGTTGTGAAAAATTAAAAACTGGTGAATACAATTTTCTTTTTATGAAGAAGAAACTGTAAACTATTGTATTAGTACAGAATATTCCACTGAACTTACTAAATCAAATTATAGAAATTTTGTTGGAAATTTAAAGTTGATCATGAAATTAATTTAAGAACATTATTTTTTATTGTATGCTTGAAGAATTTTGACTGCATTGAATTAAAAAAATGATTTTAAATTAAAATGCGGGAAATTTATTATAAATTTAATGTAGAATGTATGTACAAAGTTTTTAATTATTTATTTATTTAATGAACTCCAACGGAAGCAATGAAATTTTAATACTTGTCACTCGAATTGAATTACCAAATTATTTTAGTGTTTAATATTGAAAAATTGTTTGAAATTTAATTTAATTTTAACTATTAACATTACTAATCAGCTCCATCGAAGGAATCCACAATGAATATTTAATACTGGTATCTGAATTAAATTAACAAATTTGTATTTTTAATTATTGAAAAACTGTTTGAACTTGAAAGTATAACAAAGTTTGGACATATTTTAATTATTTATTTAATTGTTAGTTCCAACAAATAGAATGTAGATTTTATACTTTCTTACTAAACAACATCTTATATGTACATTTTCTTATTCATTGCTTATGAACCATATTTAATCACATTCTGCAAATAATCCTAGCATCTCCTTTAATATGCGCGTCAACCAAAACATCGGAAAAAAGATATTTCAGCAACATTCAAATGCAATCACAGATTTTTGCTATTAAGCAGCAGTCAAGGCAAAGCTATATCCTAAATAAATAAATATATATGAATGTGTCACGCTGTCAGTGTTTTATTGCCAATGCTGGTTCCAATTATAATGTCCAATTGCAGCTTATGTTAAGCTCAGACTAATTCAGAATAATGTCAGCGCATAAACGAGGTGAAAGTAAACCTGTAATTGCGGGGACATATTAAATACACATGCCACTTGGCACTTTTTAATTCCTGCCACATGACCCACATTCATTCCCTGTTTTTGTTTTTCTTTCTGTGGTGCGGGTTTGCATGTGCGCATTTCTCATAGATTTCCATCCCTCCCACACACAAACACACACGGCGTATGCGTAATATTTTGCGCTAATTAACGTTTTTGATGTCCATTTACTTGGGCTAGAGGCCTTTAAAGGCCACTCAACCGCAAAATCAAAACCACAAATGCCAACTAAATCATGAGAAAATTAATTTTGCAGCGACAGCAACAACAGAAACAACAACAACAAAAACCAAGTGAATTGCATAGTAAATTAAGTTATATACTTGAGCAAGGGATGCTGCAATGGCAGCTGAGAGAGAGGAGAGGAGAGCAAAGGGAGGGGAGACGCATACAGGTAGTGTAATGGAAAGGGGTTCGGAATAGTGGGCGGTGGAGTGGAATGAAAGAGAGCGAAGGGACAGAGGGGGAATGTTTCTGAATCTAATTAGTAGCTCAAAAGCTTTGCCAACGCAGCAGCCTGGCAACTAAGTAAAGTGAATCTGCATGTCATTTATGCCTGGACATTTAGTGCTCCGGGAGTTGGCACAGGATGCTCCGCAGGCTCAGCGCAGTCTCTGCCTCTAGGCGCTGTCAAGGGACTAAAGAGAGAAGGAGAGAGTTTATGTGAGAGAAGACAAGAGAAAGGGAAATTGCAGTGACTGCTTTGTGTATTATTGTTAAACTGCTGCATTTGATTTGCCGATTTATGCGGTTAATACGGACTCAGCGGGGAATAAGCACAAAACATACCGAGAGCTAAATAGACTGAAAGGCTTCAAAGTAAACATTTGATTATTATTAATTAAAAATATGCATTGACTAAGTTTTGAGAAGATAAGTTATTTACTGATTTGATCAGAGGATAACCTATAAAACGAGTAGAACTGTTGTCGCAATAAAATAATCAGTCAATAATTAATCGAGATGCATCTTCTGCTGCTTCGAAATATTCTCAATTCAAAACTAGTTCCAAATTCCGAACGTATCAATGGTGATACGTGCCTGGCTACAAATTTTCAAGATGAAGTGAAGCAACTTGAGCTCAAGTTTAGTAGGTATAAAAACTAAGTTGACTCTCTACTAATAGGCTATGTAAGTAGCTCAATACATTAAGAAATTGAGTTATACCCAATATGTCTTCTAAGTAAAGCTAATGCATACTAGATGATGCACTTGTTAATAAGGAGAATCGAATGCTGACGATATCAAATTAATCACCAAAGAAATGTCGTATATACGTACATATTAAATTTCTAAGAAGCAAAAGTTTCACAGAACTCATTCAATACAGCTTGGAAGATGACTAACTACAATCTTAGCAAAGCCGCAAAGAAATCACATAGCAGTTTGATTACTAACATGAACTCAAATGACACAAAGACACAAAATATAAACTGAATTGTATGAATGCTTTATTTTCAATGTTTGATTGAAATATTAATGCAGAGAAATGCATGGTCAGAATTTGTCTATAACTATTATTATGGTTAGATTAACTTGTTTTGTAAAACATATTAGGCAGCAGCCCGGCAAGTAAGTGAATTTGCTTGTCATTCATGCTTGTTGTAGTTAGAGCTCTGAGAGTTGGCATTGAATAGAATAATACACAGACAAAGGCACAAACATATTTATGAATATATATAGAGAAAGAGAGAAGGCGTAATTCAAAGCAGCTGCTTCATGTATTGCTGTTCAACTGCAATATTTGATTTGCTAATTTATGTGGCTAATGTCAACTCAGTAAATTAAACAAAAAGCGAAGAAAGAGAGAGAGAGAGAGAGGGAGAGAGATAGAGGGAGTAAATGAGAGCGTGGGAGTAGCACAATAAAGGACATTTGCTGCTTTAATCACAATTCAAAAGCTCTTATGTGGCACACATCAAATTTGTTGCATGTGCTGGTCAAATTGCCAACTAACGGACAAACAAACAACAGCCACAACGGAAGGAACATCCAGAAGAGCAACAACAGTACGAACAGGACGAAGGATAACAGGCAACATGGCAATACACTAAGCGGTACTCAGATCAGCCCAAAATTAGCATAAGCGTAAACATTGACGAGTGCCTTGGGTTCGCAAAGGGGGGACGCAAGTCTATTTTGAGTGTGTCTCTCTCTTTCTGTCTCTCTCTCTCTCTGGGTGTGTGTGTTTGTGGGCCAAGTTAAACATTTGGCACTGCATTAAATACACAAAATTACGCATATATTTGCCGGGACAACGCACACAAGCCGCCTTTGCATGAATACACAACACACAGTCAGTTTTATGTTAATCCAAAATCATGTGATCGACAAACGTCAAGCAAACTATGAATGTTGTTTTTTTCTTCCTCTGAATTGCAGCTGTGTTTCTTGCTGTGTACTCATGCAGCATTGTAAACAGAGACAGATAGATAGAGAATGAGAGAGAGAGCGCTATTGTCTAATGCGCAGAGCAAATAAAAATGGTCGCCCAACAGCTGTGCGTATGGATGGATTTTTGGCAACACACTCGCACACACATAAAGTGGGGGGAAAGGGCTAATGCTCGCTTGTGCGTAGAAAATTTAGAATTTACATTTTTATTTCTCGCACAGCAGCAATAGCAGCAGCAGCAAATATGCGACACATGGCAATTGAGGCTATAAGTCAGACCCAAAAAACAACGACAAAAATAACAAGTTTGACGAAGCGTGCTAAGCCACAGCAGCTTTACAACTATTAAATACCCTCTAAGATAGTTGAGGGATTAGTAAATGTATCTCACTCAAATGACTGATAATAAAAGGCTTTGTTTCGGAATACCACAAAAAAGTTGTTGATTTTTGTCTATCATAAAAACAAGTTACATTAATGAATGTGCCTTCTTTAATTCTTTAAAAAAAATTCTTAAACAAAAATTTAATAAAAATACTGCGAAAATATATTTAAAATACTAAAATGCTTTGATTTGACTAACTAAAATCATTTTTTTAAAAAGAACAAAGGAGAGTCTTATCAAGATTCTCATAAATGATATTTTCAGTAAGTGACAACAATATCAATTTGAATTACTAAAATGTGAAGAAAATACTGTAGCTGTGTTATCTATAATTTTATGTACTATTTATTCATTTTAAAAACAAAATAAAATTAAAAGAAAGTTCTATAAATATATGTAGGCTTGTTTATTTTACCTAGACTCTAATCTACAATTAAATACCCATAATTCTTTTCCTTATTTATCTTTTTACTCTCTTCAAAAAAAACTGCCCCTCATTATTATGAAATTATGCTGCCAACAACAGATTACCCTTGTTATTTAAAAATAAATATGAAAATAGAGATAGAGATAGATATACTCTGCTCTCACTTCACAAAATATGCTAATCATTTTATTGGCCCGATTAGAGTTATCAGAGTGATTCTGCATGATTAGCCACAATAACTGTGTTTGGCATTATTTGAAGTAGTTGCAAGATAGTTGTTATTATATAATGCATTGAGCATTGAGATTATTGTGCACATTGTATGGTTAGTGTATGGCTAAGTTGATTATGTTAGATACAGATATGTGTGATTTGAAGCAAGCGAAGCACGAGAATGGACCCCGAAAGCAAAGCCAAAGCGAAACTAAAGCGAAATCATTGAGAACTTGCAAAGACCGCATCATTTATTCATCACACACATTCTCAGAATGAAAGCCATAGCCAGGCCCATATATTATACTCTCCCTCCCTCTCAGACACACACACTCACACACAGAAGCTTCCCCCACGCATAAGGATGCCCATTGAAATTGGATGTATGTGTGTGTCGGTTGGCAAGTCGGTCAATCATGAAAATGGTCATAAATACATATACTTGTACTTGTGTATATTTGTATGTATGGCTGTGAATATGTTGACGACGCTTCATCTCTGCTCTGTTCTTTAGTTTTTTTCCATTCTCCCTTTTCTGGGTGGGAGGGACTTATTTCAGTTCGATATCAAAGTTCAGGACATTGCAAAGTGCCGCTTTTTGGGCTATCTCTAAAGTGCGGAACTTCCTTCTTCTCCATTCCTCCCCTTTTTTCTTTCTCTTTCAACTTAAATCACCCCGAGCACAATTACATACGTGTTGTGTGTGTGTGTGTGCCTGATTTATTTATGTTTATTTTTGAGGTTTAGTCACAGAATGTCAAGCCGCAAAGACGTCATATTTGTTGTTATTGCTAAGCTCTGGTGACCTTTTCAACTTTGGTTTTTTTTCTCTCGATATATTTTACATTTTACTTAATAATTTAAGCAGACTGCGCAAATTGCTTACTCGAGGTTATCAAGACAATCGATTGCTCAATGTCAAATGAGCGCAATAATAACATAAGTAAATAATGCAAATTAAATTTGCAACATCGAGAAGCACTGCCAAGAAAAGTTTTATTATGTGCGATTATATAATAACAATATCATTATGGAAAACTATAGGGAGAAGTAGTTGTCAAAAACAATTGTCTATTTCAATAAGAGATATTGCGAAATATCTGACGTAAAAAAGGCAATGTAAATAATAAAGGCAATCAAGTTCACTGATTGAGTTGCATGTTGCCATAGCAACAGTGATTGCTCATGAAAACTATAAACTATTCATAAGTAAACAAGCTTCAAAGTCCGAAAATCAACACAGAAAACAAGAGCGTTATAAAGTAAAGAATACAGTCTTAAAATAAGCCGAAACCAGGAAAAAATTGTACCTATAACATAAGTGCTTAAGATATTGGAGGAAAATTTTAGCTTGGCCATTCTTGAAATTCGGGAATTCATTTATAACTCAAAACTGCAAAAATATCATTACTGAACACAAAACGCAAAACCTTAAAGCAAAATTTTTAACTTTTATATTTTTTGTGCATTTGTGAAATGAAATTGTGTTTCGTTATACATTTTGTTGTACTCTTACTTAGTATACTCAATGTTAATGTCTTATATAAGCAGCGACTCAAGCTTGCACACGAATCTCCGCAGATTGTTTAAAGATTTTTATTCCCTCTATGCAATCGCACGGATGCATATCAAACAGATTTCTTGTTATTTTAAAATAGCCATTGATTAAGCAGAGTTTAAGCAGAGTTCAAGTAGATAAGACATATAGTATATATACATATAGTATATATAAAGAAATTGCGAATCAAAGTCTTTATAAAAAAGGCAGAAGCTGTCAGCGACAGCAGTTCTATATTTCACTTGCAACAAGATGCGTTTTATAATTGTGTTCAGTTTGGCAGTTCTGGTATAAAGAGTTAAACAATAAAAATCATTGCAAATGCTAAAAGACTTCCTCTTTATTCAACTTCAGTTTCATGTGAATGCATTTCCCTGTGGAAGTGTTGACGATCAACTCCCCGAACAAGATAAAGTGGCAATCAAAGATCTGGTAACACGTGACGGATCCTTGATATCTGAGCTAATCAAGGAACAAGACACGGTTATGTTGGATGTTATGAAATCGATTGTGAACAACAAAATAGCTGAAAAAAATGTAATCGATGATCTGCAGAAACGTATTGATGAGAAACGCAAATCTTCTGGACTTATCTTATGGAATCTTATGGACCCTTTGCCAGACTACATAAACGATCTCTCCCAATTGACTGTTATCTACAACGAATTAAAGTATCAAGAAAAACGTGATCGCTTCAATACTTGGACTGATGGAGAATTCAATGAACTCATGGCCAAATATACTCGGAAGATGAAGCAAATACTGAGCGAATTCACGGAGCTTGTGAAAACAGCTATGAACAATTTGAGTGATGAAACAAAACAATTGCACAGCGATTTAATTGCCCAAATTAACCAATCAAGTGACGAAAAAGTTATTAGGTCTGCCGCACATAAGGTAATTGACTCAATGTCGTGTTAGAGCACAATTCTAAATTCCTTTGATATCTCAAAGTAACGTATATAACATAAGCCTTGTATTTAGTTTACCTTTAATTGGGTTTCACTGCAATATGAAATCTTATATTATGTTTTCTTTAGTGACAATAAACTGTTTGTTCAATTTATTAATGATTGACTTTTCATTTAATATTCAATTAACTAAGTTGCACTGAAATATTTTAATCCCTACTTATTTTTTTTTTTTAAGATTTTTATATAATATTATCATAAGATTTAAGTGTCTTTTCATTTACTATTCAATTAGCTAAGTTACCCTGAAATATTTTGAAATGAAATTTTGAATGAAATTTACGTCACATAGTTTGTTCTAATTTAAAATTGCTTTTACATTTACTTATTATTAAAATGGCAATTAAATCAATTTTTCATGATTTTTAATTTATTTTGAGAATATTTGTTAATGATTTATATATTCTAATAAATGTTGATACTTTCAGAACATCTCAACCAATATATTTTAAAATAAAATTAATGATTTTAGTCTTTCGTAAAAGCAGTTGCAACCCTTTTATGGAAACTCAAAGAAATCATAAAATTTTGCAGAAATATTATAATGAAGTGAGTGTTAAACTTGGACCTACTAAATGACTGGCTGATTGAGTTCAAAGTTGGCATACATTATTCATCAGTAATATGCCCTAAATAAATCTGTGTTTACTTGAACGGAATATAGGGGCTAGCTTTTGAGTTTTTCCCCTTAAAGTTTGCAATGTCCTTTAATTGTTTGGCATGTCGCCCACGGCTTGTTTACAGATTGTAAATAGAAAATAAATGGGCCAGCCATCTAATTTTTTATCGCGAATAAAAAGCGACGGACCAAAGTGGAGTGGAGTGAGGAGAAGAGAGAAGGGAGGGGGAAGGGAGGAGGTGAACGCAAGGAAACTTTGGTGCACAGTTTTCTTCACCTGTCAGCTTGGCTGCCTTTTTGCCATTGCCGTTTTCTTGGCCCAAAGCAGATGTAATTATTTTTAATGAGCACCTGCAGAAATTACACATCAAACATGTTCAGAGAGCGAGAGCGGCCCAGGAAATGGGGAATCGAGGGAGTTACATTAGAAGTGGGCAGGGGAGGAGAGTTGTGAAGGAATGGCCAACTTGTTTATGGCGTGAATGCGAGTGAGTGTATGTGGGTCGAGCCTGGACAAAACTCTGTCTTTAAAGCCAAAAGAAAATTTCGAAAATTTGTGCAATCTGGGAGCAAATATTGTGACAGCCGGAATGACTTCATAAGCGAACGAACTTAAAGTCTGTTTTAACTACAACTTAAACAAAAGAGAATGAAAATCACACACACAGAGAGAGAATATGTGATTGCCAGCATGTGTGTGTGTGTACACTAATTTAAGGCTTGTGTTTTAATTAAAAAGGACAATATATTTGCATGAAAGCGCAGCTGACATCAGGTCACAAGGCAACGCAGGACAACGACAACATCCCCAGGAGCAAAGAGTAATCAGACACACTCACACACATTCACGCACACACAAGACAATACAGCCCGTATGTTGAGGGGGAAAAATCACAAAAATTAAATTGACGGATCGATAAAAAATAAAGCAGAGATTTTCATAAAAATGCGTTTCAATCAAAGGAGGAGGAGCGTACACAGAGCAATCATGTTGCGTAAGCGAAACGTGCGACAGAGCGACAGAGAAATCACGACTATAGCTATAGCTATGGCTATGGCTACATGATGATGGCCATGATGGTTCGTTCGTTCATGCTGATGATGGCTTGGCCATGATGGCCATGACGGCTGCCCCCGACGAACGATGAATCATCCATGCAGCCAGTTGGCGCCAAATGTCAAAACAATGCAATCCAAGCGTGCCAGCAACAGCAACAACTCACCAAATGAAAGTCAAGCAGGCGAGTCAGAGGTCAGAAGGGGGGAACAACTCACGTGCCGGCATGTAACGAAAATCAAGCGATTACTTCGCAGTAATTACGAATTGGCGGCGACAACATTGCGTATACGCAATGCCACTGTTGCCCCAAAAAGAAGAATAAGAAAACAAGTAAGAAGGCTACAGTTGAGTGTGCTCCACTGTGATATACCCGCTACCCATTTTAAATATAAACAAAACAGTACGGTATTATTCTTAAAATATGGCGAATAATGTACCGCACAAATTCAAAAATACATACAAGTACAACATTAGAAATATACCATAGCGGTCGAGTCAAACCAGATTGTCAAGCAAAGCAGCTAAGATTCGAGCAGTCAGCGTAATTGGACACACAATAGTTTTTCTAAAATAACTTCTATAATTTGTATCCGATCCCAAAAAAATTCTCAGGAATTTCGCTTCAAAATTTCGCTTGTTTTTCGATTCTTGCCGATCTGCGAAAGCGTGGAAAAAGTGTGAAACAAACTTGATCTGCCTGCAAACATAACAAGTATCGTCGAAAAATTATATCTCTATCTCTTATAGTAGCTGAAATCTAAGTTTTCATACGGACGGAAGGACGAAGTTAAATACCCTTCTAACCTATAGATAGCGGGTATAAACATGTGCCACGCATTTGATTTTTAGCAAAGCAAAGTGTGTCAGTGTGTGTGTGGGCGAAAAGGGAAAATAAATTTATTTGCGTGTCAGGCTAAAATGCGAAGCATGGAAACAATAAAATGCCAAATAAGCAGAATGAGTGGCAGCCAAAGAAGAGAAATGGGAAAGGGAAAGGAACAGAGAGAAAGAGAGACACACTGTGTTCTGTTGTCCTAAGCAGCTGCAATTAGTGTGGAGTGTTATTTCTCCTGTTGAGGGTCTAAAAAGGCCTCGGATAAGCTAATAACTTATGTAAATGCTGCTGCTGTTGCTGCTCTCGAAAAGAAAGAGAGCGCTGAGCGCAGGTAGGCAACCAATAAATCGAATCGAAATACTTCTCAGATTGTTGCATGTACTCAATTAATGAATTATTTAGGCAAACACTTTAAGTACTTTATGCCGTGATTAAAAACGCAATCAAACACAAACAAATTACATTAAGGATTTATTAAAGTGTTGCCCAAACAAATTAAACGGCAGCGTATCAAATTTCATCGTGCCATTAAATCCCAAATAAATCTGTATTTAATAGTCTAATAATTTGCTCAAATTCATTTAATAATCACAATTGCAAATTGAATGCCGCAGGAGTGAGAAATGATTCAGTGTTAAGCAAAAATTTCGATAAATCAATCTTGGGGGCAATTTCTCAACATTTGCAATTTATTGATAACACATAGCATGGAAATAAATAGAAGTGAATCGACCATAAATAAAATGAGCTTCAAGGTAAATCAAGACTTTTTAATTAATATATTGATAATTTGATTACTTTGTTAGAATAAATTTAAAATTATAACAAGTAAAATATGTTGTTAAAATTAAAGAATGAATAGAATGAATTATTTCTTGACAATTCATTCAAATAACTGTATACAAATAAGTTTTCAAACCAATTATGTCAAGGAAATTGTTTAATCATATAAAACTTTAACTTTTCTAACAGCGGCTTGGAAACTTTGTTAAAAAGAATTTAAATTATATTTATGTAGAGTAAAAAAAATATTGATTTGTTTTTGCAAATAACAATTATTAGGAAGCAAAAAATGACAATTAAAAAGTTGGTAGGAAATATTTGAATCAAATAAATCTTCGATTTCTCTTAATGTGATTGTTGCAAGAAAGTTTATCATGTGGAATTAAACAGATAAGAAATATTTGTATAAAATGAAATAGAAATCTTTAACTGTTAACTTGATTGAGCGTGTAAAGGTCAAATTTGTAAGAAATATTTGTATAACACCAAATTTTCCTAGTTGAGTAGCTGCTGCCATCAAATTTAGTCACTCATCGATACGAAAGCATCTTTAACACTTAACTTCTTAAGCCAAACTAGAAGCTGTAGTGCTTCATTGGCAGAATCAACAAAAGGCTTATTATATCCTCATCTTTATTGCATTATTGCGTTTTCCTCTTCATTTTACACTTCACTCAATCCCTTTTCCAACCTTCGTTGTTGTCCCTTTTTGCCGGCTGTCTTTTTTGCTCCATTTATTTAATATTTATTTCAATTTTATTTATTTAGAGTGTAGCTCGCAGCGACGCGACGCGGCACAACAAATAGAACAAGAACAACAACCACAAAAAGGCGGTACAAGAACAACTAGTTATTACAACAACTGTGGCAACACTTGTGCCACAACACATTCTATGCCGGCACCCAAAAGAAAGGCAAAAAAAAACCAGCAAATTGTAGAAGCAACAAACGATGGAAGAAGAGATGAGAAATGGCAACTTTTTAGGGGTGTCTTAGGAAAACTTGAAAGCTGACACCCGCAAAACGAATTTTTCGGAAGCCAGAGTTGCCAGCTGCTGCCAGTGTGGAGTCTAGAGACTGGGGGTGAATGAGAGTGTGTGAATGGTGGATGGTTTTTTGCTAAAAGGCCAAACTAAAGGTGTTGCGAATATGTGTGTTTTCTAAAGTGCTTAAATTGCAGCAAGCCAAAAGCAGTTTGTGTATCAGTTCTCGAGGTGTTAGTGTGTGTGGAGGGCAGAAGATCGAACAAAGTTGTTTTTCCTTTTTTTGTAGTAGTTATGCACAAAACTGCTCGGCAAAGTGATAATGCGCACAAAGTAAATGCAAAGGTGCAACAAAAGCAACAACAACAACAACATCAGCTGTGAGACTTTTACACTAAACAACAAAGTTAAGCTGGGCAGCAACAGCCCTGGCAAGTTTTATGACTGCAGCATCAGAACACAGGAGGAGTTGAAACAACAAAAAGCAACTGGGTACGAAATGTTACACAATCCGCACGTGCAACACGGCGTATGCACAATGCGTGGCATGAAACGAGTAATGTGGGAAATGTTGTAAGTCGTAAGTCGAGGTCATGTTCTCCTCTCTCTCACTCTCGCTCTCTCTTTCACGCGCTCGCTCGCTGTGGGCTCCCAGCATGCCGATAAATTTGTATAACGCTTAAGTGCAAAAGACGGGATAAATGCAAAATATAAATATGAGAAATTCCTAAAGCAACAAAAAATACAAGGGAGAAAAAAACTAAACCAAAGGCTCATAAAGTGCGGAAAGTTATGGATTTGGCAGAAATATTGCAGAGATGTATGCTCCATATACGAGAGAGAAGTAGAGCATGCAGCAAGAGTTATGATTATGCAGCAAGATCCTTGCTGCAAGGACTTTGCTGAGGCCAATACATGACAAATAATGGCAATGGCTTTTGATGAAGACAAATGGAAAACACTATGCAGAGAGTTATGAAAATATAGGCACACAGAACAGAATCTAAAATATGCCTAAAACAGTTAGAAGTGGAAGATATATTACAATTTTAGCATAGGAATTTAAGGCTATAAATATACATTTTATATATAAAAGAGAATATGTAGGAAAGGTATTTAAAACTTGACAATATGAAGAACAATTACTATATAGATTAAATATATATATACAAGTTTTTTAAAGTTTGGGCTGTTGTAGGAGTTTATTAGTATTATCGAAAATATAAAATAAAGAACTATTAAGATTGGAAAATATATAAAATTATTGTTGTGTTGTCATAGGAATTTATTGCAGCGCATAAAGATCCCATAAATTAAGAGCTTAGAAAATATAAACAAATATTATTATGCGAATTTATGGCTTCACATTAAAGCTCCACACATGCTCAAAATAAATAAAAATATATTTATTCCAATTTATTGCTCAACATTGAAACGCCAAATATGCTCAACAGATATACTCGTATTCTAACAATAAAGGAAAAATTTTAACAGTTTTTTAAATTATTGAGTAGTATGTAAAATTTGAGAGTAGTATTTAAAAAAAATAATTAAGCACAAGCCAAAATAAATACAAATATTATTTTATGATAGTTATTGATTTTTAAACATATAAAAACCAAAGAAAAATCATCTTAAAGGAGAACCATAAATTACAGAGATTAAAAATATAAAAAATAAATAAAAATGTGTTAAGAATTCATTTCTTTACTTCGAGGAACAATGAGTGTTGCAGTAGTTTATTTAATAAAATAGATAAATAAATAAAAATAATATTCTATAATATGAATTTAAAGCTGAACACATTTAAATATTCTATATAAGAATTTGAATACTTATTTTACTGTTGCCCGAGTTGTTAAAATAAGCAGACATAATGAACATAAAGCACATAAGAAATAAATAAAAATAAGATAAGAATTTCTTTTCAAATTTGTATTCATTAAATTTTCAACACTTCGGTCCTGCTTTTTCTTAGATTCGAAACCATTTTAAAAAAAATGCCACCCCTTAATTTATGTTTACTTGCTATGGCAAACAACTTAAGGTTGAGGGTTTTTGATTCCGAAGTTTATTGCCCAAGTTATAATATGGCTAAGAGCTGGAAGATTACGCATGGAGTGATGAAAGTGTTTTGGAACTTTGCGTTACAAATGGCACTTAACCCGAATGGCAATGGGCAGCGACAACAACACTCAGCATGGACACTCGAATATGGGCACTCAGCATGGACTCGGACTCGAACTCGAACTCGGACGCGGAGTCGAACAAGTGGACAGATGGACGGACAGCCAGCCAAGCAGGCGAACAGGCGTCACTGTGTTCGAGGAGCGAGCGCTTTAGATTGATTTATGTAAATGATTTGCCACACTTTGCGTTACATAATAAATGGCGCAACGGCAAACGTGCACGGACATGGAACATGGAACGTGAACGTGAACTGCTGCTACGAAGAAAACTAATAAAAAAAAAAAGTATAGTAAAGAAAAGTAAAAGACAAAACAAACGAGGCGATAGCAAAGCGATAAGACAAACTCTGAGAGTACCGCGTAGCATCGAAGGAGTACTGCAGCTGCTTTTGACTGACGTTTGGATTTTTTGCATGCCACTTAAGTCGACTATCCGGTGAGAGTTGAGAGACACAGACAAAGACAAAGCCAAAAGCGGAAGAGGCAGACAAATGATATATGGCCGATTTGCGTGGCTGACTTGGTTGCCTGGTGTGTTACTCTGAGCCAATCTAATGTGCATACATCAAGTGCGCAAAATACATATCGATGCTGCTCTTCAACAAAATATTACACATACGTCGTGTTAAGCTTGACAAATGGTCGAAAAAATAAGGAAACTTATGTGTGTGTTGACAACATTTGATTTAAAAACAGTGAAATGTTACGCATATTGCAAATTAAAATGCTGTCGGACTAATGGTGCGAGCCAAAACTCATTTCAAACAGTGCGGAGCAGGCAGTGCACATGGCAACAGCCACAAACAAATACTTTTACCCCGCTCTCCCTCTCTCTCTCTCTGTCTCTTCACGGGTTTCGAAAACTTCAAAATGAAAATTGCATAACTGCAGGGAACGAGCTAGCACTCAGACTGTTGGTTGGCTGGCACTTGAGGGTCTGCAACAGCAACACCAACCGACGGGGCATATTAAAGTTTTATGTGGCCTGCGTTGTAAACTGCACACACCACACTCTAATGTTACACACACACACACACACAGAGAGAGTCACATGTGTGTGCAACACTCATAGATATGTATATTTTGTATATTTTTCATTTTAACATTTTTGTTTGGTTTTCAGCTTTCACAGTTTTCGAGCAAAAATCTAAAATTGCTTTGCGCACGTGTCGTGAAATTGTTGATGTTTGTATTTTGTGAATGCCAATGTGTCGGTGTTGCATGCAACATGCATGCCACTAGGCCTTTATATTTGTTGTAACAGCTTGCAACTCTTTCTCTCTCTGTATGCTGCTCAATTGCATTTTACTGTCAACAGTTAGCCAGATGGGTGAAACGGTATGAAGGGAAGGGAAGGTGACTCATCAAAAGCCTGAATTGGTTTTATGGTTTAGAGCCTAAGCTGTAGGCCAAGACCAGCGGGAGCACCAAGCAATCAATCGCTTTTCAAAATTCCAAACATAAAATGCCACAATTTTCGCTGCAGAAATGTTAATTTAAGCTACGTTTATTTACTTTACAATGTGCAGTTTGATTTAGAGGAATTTCTTTTCAATAAAAATGAATTAAATAGAAAATGATAAGTCTCCAAAAAATGTTATTTAAATTGAATTTTCATAAATTCTTATCATTTTTCTGTTTGTAAGTTTTTGCCTTAAAAGTTTGATGAATTTCGATTGAAAAAAAATATATAAATAGAAAATAATACAAAGCAAATAATTTTAATTAAATTTACCAGCATGGGATAACTACATGTATTTGTTCTATTTTTGAGGTTACTAGATTTTTCTATTATTTTCATACATTGTTTGAGTTTGCCATCCAATTTTATTGGTATTCTATTGTTGAGTGTATGTATTATCCATTTCCTTGAATGTTCAACTAGATTTTCCCTTGCAAAGTTTTCCTGAGATAGCTCTTGGTACACTGCCAAGAAACTTCTGCTTCTTAATGAAGTTATTTTTAGGAACTATTATCAATTACCGCAATATATAAATGTAAGAAATTAAACTTGCACAAAGTTTTTATTAATTTATCACCATAAAATTCTTATAAATGCATATTACTATCTATTTCTTTAAATTTTATTATTACTTCATATTCGAGTGTAATATCTATTATGTTAAATATCATTGTTATTTTATGATGAGTGTACTATATTTCTTCGTAGATTCAACAAAATTTTTCTTGCTACAAGTTGGCTACATCTTGGTGAGTTTGCTCTTTGTGCAATACACGGTATTAGTTTTGTGTTTCTTTTGGAGTTATTTTCAAGAAATTCAATTGCCGCAAAATGAAAATTTTAAATATGTATTAAATTTGCAGAAATTTAATTAACTTTCGTCGGTTTGAAATTTTCATAACGGCAAAGAATTTTTATATTTTTTTATCAGCATGAGATTTTTATATCTGAATATTATTTTTATATATTTTTCTTTTTCTTCAAATATTAATGTTATATTATTATTGTATGTACTCTCTTTTACTTAAATATTATGGCTATTGCATTTTTGAGCATAGTATCTATTTCTTCATATATTCAACAGGATTTCTCATGCTTCGAATTGGCTACATTTTGTTGAATTAGCTCTTGGTACAGTGCCAGGCATTAGTTTTGTGCTCACCCTTCACTTTTTGGAGTGCCAGAGCAGCTGGCGTGTGTTTTTGGCATGCAAAACACAATCGACCCACACTTGACCCCACTTAACAGTCAGAATCTCAGTTATACCCACACTTAACCGCACGACTTAAATAGCTCTTAAACTAACTCTCCCCCTCTTGCCATTTGCCTATCTGCTCTCAACTTCCGGCTAAATATAAAACCCCAAAAAAAGCAACAAAAAGAAAAACCGAAACTAGTTACTCGTTGAAGTAGAGAAGAGAGTTTTATATTGTTGCTTTTATCATGATTGATACACTTGGATACTTGGATTCAGGCTAATTGCACAAAAATATGAGGTGCACATGCTTCGAGGGTTGCAAAGCCCATTAAATTCAGCATAAGGGTGTAAGGTATGAATGTATGTATGTATGTATACACATGCATATATAGCACCCAGGAAACTGGCTACGCCGCCACCGACACGGGCACGGACACGTAAAATACACGGATACGGAAACGGGCATGGACATGGACAACGTCGATGACGACGACGACGACGACGACGACGTCGACGGCAACTCCAACCCTGGTCGCGCCGGTCCGCTGGAAAGTGGCGCCAACATTTTGCGCTTGGCGCAGACATTAAAATGCTTAAAATATCGATTTGTTAAGCACAAATGAAATACCGTCCAGGTCCCTTACAACAAACAAAAGAGCCAAAAAAGCAACAGTCTGCCACTTAAAAGGGAAAAAGGCATAACAAGTCGTTAGGCCAACGAGCCAAGCGATGGCGACTAGCTGATGCTCTAACTGGAGCTAGAAAAGAATGCTTAATCACAACTGGAATATTATATTTAAATATTTAAAGAGAATAATGCCACAAAGAATATTAACCAATTGTTTCTGCTACTTATCAAATTACTGGGCCATAAAACTGTGATTATTTTATTTTCTTGTTTCTTAGCATAAAATAAAATCAGAATTAGAATAAATCATTTCCACAATTATAAAGCTTATAAAGTCAGCAACTTAATTTAAAATTATGTGCAACAATTTTCATTGCCATCTTTTCCATAATTGATATGATAAGCTGCACGCATTTATCACATTAAATTTGTAGACAGCCAAATTAGCGAATGAGCATTTAATTTGAACTATTTATAGGCATTTAAATTTACTTGCTCAAACTATTTGATTATCGAAATTTATCAGCTATGCAAGTTTCTAGTCAATTGCCATTTAAATCCAGGGAAGCAAATTCATTGCAGTGCCGAAAAGTATGCTATAAAATTTCATCGAAATACTTGCTAAATGCCAATTCAATGGAGTTGTGTATCTGATAAGATGGCACTCTAGTTCCAACTCCTTTTCGATTACAGAGCACGACGACGCATTGGTGTAATTCTGTTTAATGTTCGTGCGCAGAGAAATTCGAAGAGAGACAGATAGAGAGAGAGCAGTGCAATAAAAATGAAAAGGGAATTGAACTGAAATGAAATGGGAGATGGAAAAGCGTAGAGAAGAGCAAAACATTTGCCTTTATGTGTTACATAGTAAATAACATAGTCGTTATAGCCTTTAACAGCACATGTAAAGACTGTGGCATAAAAAATGGGAGCCACAGAACAATGGCCGCTGTCTATCCACGTCTGTGTGCGTGTGTGTGTTTGTAATATGCAAATGTATGCGTATAGGTAGACATTTATAGACCAGAAGTTTGGTCGAATGTACATCAGGTTGTGTGTGTCCTGCATGGTTGCCTTGGTTTTATTTACTCGCTTTTCCCCCTTCTCTCTTTATCCCTCTCTCTCTCTCTCTCTCGCTTCATTGGCATTCTTTGCTTTCGTTTTTGGTAATTTTTGAATTTTTTTTTTCAGCCAACCGCTTAACAATTTTTTGTTGTTGTACCTTTGCAAAAGACAAACAAGGAAAAAAACAATGGACGATTCATATCATGGCCGAAAACATCAGCTCTCAGGTCTGATTTTCCACGTTGTTATTGCTGTAATATGAAACAATTTCTCGTTCGGTTTTTCTTTCTTTGCCAACTCTTCAACTGTTTCAACTTTTTGAATGGTTCGTTCGTTCGTTCGTTACGTTTTGCTTGATGTTGTTCTTTTTTTTTTGGGTATTTGTGTGTGAGTTCTGCTTGCATTTTTGGCCGCATATTTTCCGGCTCTGTTGTTGTTTTTTGCTTCATTTGACATGCAACCGGAACCATTTCAATGTTTGTGCAGGGAAATTAAAAACAAGGTGTGTGTGCTTCTGTGTGTGTGTGTGTGTGTGCATTTCAGGTGGGATTAGATGGGCTACGTGTATTGTATTGCATGTTGTTGTCTTTGCTTTAATTCATTCTCGAATGCACACAAAAACAAATAGTCTATGCAGATTTACACGATTGTGCATAGTTATGACGCTTAGATGATAGCTTTATTACTAATCCAGCAATTGCCGACTGACGGTAAACTGAATGTTTAATTCAAAACTGAAATTGATACTCTGCAAAGACATTTATTGCGCTCTAAGTGAGTGACAAAAGGTGCTTAAACACTTGATAGTTTGTTTATAATCTGATTTTATTTTTGGATATGCAGGCTCACCTTTTACCCTCGTCAGCTTATCGATTAGTCGACCTGTTGAAGCACATTATTTGTTATTGAAAATTCAAATTGTTTTTAGTCCCATCTTGGCATTAAATTGACGCCTCGATATATTTTTGTCTCAAAGAGCAAATGGCGCGCCGCACAAAATCCCAGGCCTACATCATTCAAGACGCTAAGACCATCAGTCAACAAAACGAACGCAGCCACAGAGCAGCCACACACACACACACACACACAGACACACATTCGAAGCCAAGAACTAAGCCTCGCCCGTGTGCTTAGTTTTGGCGGCAACCACATCAGGCAAATATGTAAATAACTTTTAAGAAATTAAGCACACAGGCCCCAAAACAAGCAGCCAAAAGCGACGCCTAAGCCCAGACGAGCGACGAGTGCCGAGAGCCAAGTTGAGCCGGTAGTCTACTTGAGTTGTGGTGTCGAGTTAGTGGGAGGAGAAATACACAGGCCTACAATGCAATCACTTATACGCACCGTTGCACAGTCGTGAAGGAACGAGAAGGTGTCCCAAAAGTTCTGGCCACACATTGAAATGGAACTGACAACACACAGGGCACAAGGCAAGAAAAGTGAACAACGCCAGGTACTAAAAAGAAGCTTGCCACAAGCTACGTAACATTAATTACACACACTTTCTGCTATGCCTGTCTATATTCATACGACTAACAGCAAAAAAAGACACCTGAAGTCTTTTCGCTCTCTCTTAAGAAGAGCTGCAGCAAAGGAAGCGCCAAGCTGACGCGTCATTGTATTCGTATTTGTTGTTGTCTGCTGCAAAGGGAATGAGAGCGATATTTGCGATTGCCACGTGAACTCGGGCTTCGCCGGCATTTTATCTGCTCCAATTGCAGCGCTCGGGGCGCATCGCTAAGAGCCGCAGCATATTTACAATTACTCGGCATTTAATGCAAGTGGGAATTACAATGGACGGGGATAGCACGACGTCGCTTGGCGCATCGCTTGGTATGAGCCTGGAATGGAAATGGGAAACACGCTGCCGGTTGCCGGTTGCTGCTCGGCATTGCTATGAAAACGGAGGGGAGACCGAAAGCTTTTCAAATATTCGAACAAGCCAGAGAATATGGCATAACGAGAGCGCAGCGTATTATGCATCCAGTCCAATACCCAGCAAGTGCTTGAGCTCAACAAGGCATATTGCGTATACTTGATATTTGTCAAGCACTTGTCAAGCATTTTATTTTGCACATAAATCGCTCCATCAAACTCTGTCGGTAAATTAATGTTGTATGCATAGACATAAATGTATAAGTGTTTATAATACAGCAAACAATTCAAATAGTAAGTAATATTAATTAATAGAAATAGTCTCTCCCAGCTAATAAAATTGGAATTTATTAATGCATTATCAAGCCTTTAATTTAATTCATCAATTATTAAATTCTAAATATGGCATACACTTGTGAAGCCCTTAAGTCAAGGATATTAACATAGTTTGCATAAAAATAAATCGAGTGAGTGGAAGTATTTATTAGTTTTTAGTTTAGCATGTTTTTCTCAATTTAAATTTTCTTCTTCTTTGCTACTAATGCTCGTTTATTGATCAACCTACTATTTAATATGAGCTCAAAAATATATACATATAACGTATACTTGATATTTGTCAAGCACTTTATTCAAACATTTCATTTTGCACATAAATCAATCAAACACATTCTGAGAGAATAAATTAATATGCAGCAATTTTATTAACTATTGGAATAATCTATCTCTTCTAATGTAACAACTGATTTATTTAATCAATAAATCATCTTATGCAGCAACATTATAAATAATTGAAATATTTTTTCTTTATTTTTGCGTTTATGAATTATTTATTAAGCCTTTAATTGAATTATTTAATGCGTATACTTGATATTTTTGAAGCACTCTAGACAAACATTTTATTTTTCATAAAAGAATCTATCAATATAGCTGATGTGCTTTTATAAAACAATATTATTGACAATTTAAATATTTATTTATTATATTAAGTCTAGTATTTAATACTACATTCAATAGAAAATAGAGGCCTTCGACATTCTTTAAAATAACAAATAACCTTTTGGCTATTTAATTTTTTTTAATTCATTATTCCCGTTCACATAGATCTTTTTTTAAAGCTAATTGAGTTATTGAATTATTAATTTATTATTTCATTGATAACCTAAATGAACTTGACTTTCACTTAGCAGTAATCAGCTGCTCGAAATCGAATATTAGACAGCTAAAGTTGAGCTTGCCATATTTAATTTAATGAGCTTAGTAACATTGACTTAAATAATAGAAATAATTATTTACAACTTATAGTTAATTTATGGCGTTAGTTAAACAGTCGTCATTGCACTGGCTACATTTAAAGGTAGTAGAAGCTTCCACCCAATTATTTTCTACTAAGAAACTGCAGCAGCTGGCAGATTTTATTGGCATATGCTGCTGTTAATTTTCGCGCAGTCAATAAAGCTCTTGACTTTAAGCACCTTTTACTCGATGCTATGGCAAGTGCTTACTGCAAGCCTTAAGAACAGGGTATTTGATGGTAAGCCTTTATCGACTTTATCGCTGTGCCATTCAGTAAACAATAACAGCACACAACAACAAGAACAACAAGAACAAGAACACGAACAACAAGTAGAGCAATAGCAACAAACGCTCAAGGATGGCAAAGCGATTACAGGATCACGGACTGTGGACGACGCGTCTCGTCGTTGCAACGGCGACGGCAGCGGTGAAACGATGCCACGGCATACGGCTAAGTGTTTTGCAACGGAAATGCCGAGCTATCATGCAAAAAGCCACCGGCAGATTAACGAACCATGGCCAAGGCATGCCAAGGTACCAACAAGCACCAAGCACAACAGCACAGATACACAGAGAAACGAAAAGTTGGCTACGGCGGTTGGGTATTTTGAGCATGATGGAGAGAGAATTCGCCATGGCACGTGACGCAGCGACAGTCCATGACCAAGTGCTGATTTTTCATCCAGCTAAGCGCGCGTCGAGCTGGCAAAACAGGAGGGCAAAAACAGGGAATAAAATGGAGAAGAGAAAAAACGAAATGAAACGACAAAAGGTTATTGACATTGTCGCCAGCTCCCAAACACGGAGCGCAGCAGGCAGACAACAAAAGGGAGCCAAAAAAAAAAACACGACAGCAACAGAAAGCCAAAAAATCAGAGAGAATGTGAGGGAAAATGGACAGAAATGAAAGAACTGCAATCAGCGAAAATCCAGATACGCTTGCCAAGAAATTCACATATCTATAGACAATTGTATATTGGCTGGACTTTCAAAATGTCATTTGAGCTACTCACGAATGCATTTTATTGGATAATAAAATATAAAGTTGAGCGTGATGCAAAAAAGTCTAGAAAATCTAAAAGGAAACATATTCATATATTCCACAAGAAAATATAAACTCTTAGACTAATGTAAAAATGTAAAACTTTATATAAAATAAAAGAAAAAGTACTTTTGATGTAAAATAAAAATATGTAAATAATCATTTCATATACATATTTATAAATAAATTGTAAACTCCACAAGTAACGTAAAAATATATAAAAAAAACATTTCATATATTTAATAAATAAACTATAATACTCAGAAGTGTTATACATCTGAGTAAACATTTGTGTATAGTCAATAATCAATAAGAGATAAGCTTTGGAAGTAATGTAAAAATGTATAAAAAATTCGTTGATATAAAAGTAATTCATAAAAATTAAAGTAATAAATTATAATTTTTTTAAATAATGTGAAAATTCATTAAAATATTTTGATATAATAAATATAAAAATGTACAAAAAATCTTGTAATATATTTAATCAGTATTAATGCATAAATGTATAAAAATCTTTTACAATAAATCTTTCGCATCTCCCTCACAAGAATCATGTGGCTTCCCTTACTCAAAAGAGTATTTGACTCCCATCACGTTGCGTTGCATTGACAGGGAAAACAACGGCAAATGCGTGGAAAATGCCAAGCTGTGGATGTTTTTAAAAGGTGGAAATGCCTTTCGAGTATTAATTTGCGCAAACACTTGAGCTGAATGAAGGCACAAAAGGAATGAAAACAAGTTAATAAAATAGCTGCAGCTGGCGTTCGTTCGTTTGTCTTGTTCCTGTTCCTTTTGCCTTGTTCCTGTTGCCTTGTTGCTGTTGCTCTTGCACAACTCGCTCGATTGTGTCGCCAAGTTGGAGAAGCAACATTAACCATTATCCCTTCACCCACTACCTGCAAAAAGCGTTCAACTCACTTTGGCCAATGGGTCACTAATTGTTGGCAACAACGGGCTATCGCCTGTACAAACAAACTCGACTCCACGAATGCGTTAAAAGCTTCCTCCTGCCACCTTCTCCGTTGTGTTCTTATTGCCCAGTTTCTACCTCACAATTACTTGCCGAGCTCAAGTGCATTTAGCCCGATGGCGTTTTACTGTTTGCCTTAATTGAAAACTTTTGCGCAGATATTTTTCGTGTTTGCAGTCGAATATACTATATACGGTATATAGTATATAGTATATACAAAAAAACAAAAGTGAATTGGAAAAGTTTCTAGTTTTTAACGCTTTGCCGCCTTGCATTTGTTTAGCTCTACTGAGCGACTTTGAGCGGCTTAAAGTTTCAGCGACCAATTCAAGCCTTTTTACCACCTCTCGGCAACTTCCGCAACACCCTGCCTCTCCCCGATTTTAAAAGTTACCCCGCCAATTAGTTTGGTTGCATTTGCAGCATGGGGCAACAAACGAACAACAAACAGTAACTACGGTAATTCCGAACTGCGACGAACTCGAACTCGATGCTGCTGCAGTTCTACAAAAGCGCATTACAATTTGGCTGCTGCGCTGACAGCTTTTTGCACACCGAAAACTAATTGGAAAAAACATGAGAATTGTTTCGTATTTTTGGCCAATACTCATACGAATTAGCTGAACATGTGTAAAAGTCCGAAGAAACATTGAACAACAAGCAAAAGCATGAGCAACTAAATTCTATCAATTATCTAAGTTGTCAAGTGTTTTGGAAATTGCATTCCACATACGACATTTTCAAGTAGTTTTACAATTTTTATAATAACCCTGCAAGTTATTAATTGAAGTCGTGTTCAAGAGTTGCAAAAATTGAGAGTCACAAAAAGGTCATTGCATGGGGCCAAAGGATGCTTGACCCCAACGACTTTTGTGTGTGCGGAAGTTGAGTCAGCACAAGTTGCATTTGCTTCGGAATCAACTTTTAATGGACAAAGTGATAGAACTATCAATGGTAGGTGGCACGCAGACGATTGACAAATAAACAGATAAATGGAAATACTTCAGACATTGTGACAACATGGTAAATATTTTTCCAAATATATTGACAATGCAATTAGAGGAAGACTTCACAGGGAGATAGTTGAACTTTCTTTAAGAAATGTGAAAATAATATAAATTTATAAATAAAACTATACTATTGATATAATTATCAATATTTTGTATATCGATTCAGAGATTGAGAGAATATTGAAAATATAAAGTTATTTGCTTTATTAATTTGCTTATCTAATTAAAGAGCTAAAAAGTAGAAAAAGAAAATATTGACAAGAAACAAAAAGGATCGGTATATCGATAGTAATCGATAGTACTTCTTTTTTGATTTACCATATCAATACTTTCATAAGGAATGAATTTAGCAAACGTCTAAATAATATTTGAGAGAAACTGTTGTAGACTAGGAATAAGAATGTAATATAGTTGAACTGATGTTACTATCGATATATAGTATTAGGAATGATAGTAAGCAACTTCGTTAATTTTTTCTTCATTTGATAGAACGCAAGTTCGATAGTTTTCTCTTAAACTTCTAAACAAGTTGCTAAACAAAAAAGCGAGCACCACTTTTTGCTGCTGTTTAGAAACTTTTTAAAATCAGTTGTTGTCCAATCACATCTGTGCAAGTTTCAAGGTCTGCAAAGTTTGACAAACTTTGGCAACACTACACATTATGCAAGAGCTCTAGAGTACTTAACTAAGACGCAACTAAGCTCGTCTGTCAACTTTAGTGGGAACCAACACAGCACATAGAAATTAGAATTGACTAAGTACGGAACACGAGTATTGATAAAGTTTTAGTTGTTGGTAAAAAGTATTTAGTACTCACAATTTCCCGCTGCAGCTTGGCAATGTTGAAATTGGCCTGAGCCAAGCGAACGCTAAGCGTTGCCACATCGCTGGTGAGCTGCGCTCGTTCGTTTGTATTGCGATCGACGAGCTTGAGCATTTTATCCTCGAGACTTTGATTCACTTTCTGGACACGTTTATGCGATTCGTACAATCGATCGTATTTATCCTGCCACGCAATCACACTATCCTCGAGCTCCACTTGACGTTCCGTCTCACGTAAGCAAGCGGTTTCCAATGCGTACAATTGAGTTTGCTTCTCGAGCAGCGCCTGTTGCAGTTGCTCAATTTCTGTGCTGGACGTGCTGGAGGTGGGCGTGGCTGTTACAACTGCTGTCGCTGCTTCTGCTGCCGCTGCTACTGCTGCTGCTGCAACTGTTGCTGATGTGTCTGGTGTTGTCGGAGCACCCGCTGTGAGCGCATCGGTGGTCGTCTGCAATTGAATGAATGTCACGGTAAATAACGTAAAATAAAACTCAATTTATGAAGGCAAAATGTGCAATTTTTGTAATTAATTTTGCTTCCGTCTCCGGCATCAACATCAGCATTAAGCTTCAGCGCATACCGGACGCAAGTGTCACACAATTTCGACTGCAAAAATGCTACTAAAGTCATGACACAAACACTGCCCAGAGTGGGAGGCAAAGAGAGAAAGAGAAGAAGAGAGGAAGAGAGAGAGCGCGCGCTTAATGGCAGCATCCAGTCATGCTATTGTGCTTATTACAAGCGGATCTTTTGGAAAAAATATAAATTAAAAAGCGTGTAGCATGTGCTCATATCATAAAACTGCACGTCATGCTCATAAATGCTACGTAAAGCCAAACAGAGAGGCATTAAAAGAGATAGAGAGTGAAAGACAGATAGTAAGAGCGGGAGAGCTACAGATCGGGTTGATAACTTGTGGGGGGAGTAAACGGCGAAGAGCGCACTGATAACACGCTATGGATTTCAGCTCAGCTCCGCAATCAACAGGGCAGCATCTGCTGTTCTTTTTTACTTTACACAACAGAGATAAGACAATAAAGTAGTAAAGTATTAAAGAGAAAATAATGATTGACATTCAGATACCTTAGAGCGTAATTCAATAAATTAAAATCATGATCATTAAAAATTAAGATATATTTATGAACTGAGTTGAGTATATGTTAATGTTGTTGACATATTATTTTTACATGACTATTATTACTTGTAACTAGCGGATTTTTAAAATAAAATAATAAAGAAATTCTTTATGATTAAAACATAAAAGACTGCGCCGGTTTTTTCAAAAAATGATATTTATGTTAACCATGATTTAAACTAAATATAAATCATCCCCACAAAATATAATAAAATGCTGTATATCAAATATTAGAAATATTCTGTAATGTTAATCTTTATTAAATTAATTAATGAATTATTTATATTGTTAATTTTATATTAGATTACCTATTTTATACATTTTATTTATCCTACTTATGTCATTTATACTTTTTGATTCTATATTTATATTTTTCTTTAATATATTTTACTTATTTTATAAATGCTATTTAGTTTATTTATTTTATTAACAAATATTTATCTTGTAACTCTTTTACAGAGTATATACAAATGTTAATCAGCTGCTGTTCTGAGGGCAGCAAAAAGAATAATGCTCTCTCCCCCATATTCTCTAAATTAACCACACAGTTTGCATAGGAGGTCATCTGCTGATAACCACAACAACAGACAGAACCAAAGAGAGTCACCGAAAGAGCGGAAAAGCAGTAGAGAGAAGAGCGATAACGAGATCACACTAAGCAGAGAGTAAAACTCTCTCAGATAATGTAATGATTGTTCATGTAAATGTGTAAAGTAAAATAATAAAATTCATTATGAAACATGAAATTAATGACCTCATGAAAATGTTGTAATATACGTCAAATAAATAACGTAGTTATCCAATAAAGTGGCTCAATTAACAGAGATCAGAATTCAACACTCATATTTTAATATAAATGTAATAAGCAATTATAATAAATTTAATAATAAATTAGTTAATTAGTAAAGACAACTAAAAGCTTTGCAATATAGCCGCCAAAGTTGCTATCGAAATCATATATCAATTTCATTATTATCTTGTTAGAGGCATGATCTGAGCAGAGCTGCAAAAGAGAAGCGCGACAGCAGGCGTGAGGCTCCAATCAAAGTGCAAACTACGTGCATATGTGTGAGTGTGTGTGTGCTCATAGCCATCTCAATGTAAGTGTATGTGTGTGTATGTAATTGGATTAAGTTGACAGAAAACAACAAGAAGAGCAACCAGAACGTTGCCAGCTAAAACTATGTCTTTGGTTACAGTCACAGACAACGAGAAGCCTCAACAGAATGTGTGTGAGAGAGACACACACACAGAGAAAGAGAGAGGGAGATAGAAAGAGAAAGCAAGAGAGAAGGAGTCAAAGGACTGGCTTGTCATATATGAAGGCGATGAGGTCGTCGTCGTATCCTCAAACCTAAAAACTGCAAAATGCACAGAAAATTTAATTAAAAAAGGATTTTCGGGCTCGCAAAAGTTGCTTGGCTTCGCCTCTTGTTCTTCATCGCTTGCTACTTCACTTCTAAGACGCTGTGGCCGGGGCGTTTTTTGTCTTGTGCCGCGCCAGCAAAAGTATTTTCCTTTTCTTTATCGCATACATGTGAGTATTTGTGCCAACGCATAGCAAAAATTGAATTTATAGTTTTCAATGTTCAGCATCGTTAAACTCCTCTCTTCGGTCTGCTCTGTGGGCGTGGCCAATTGCCAACGACAGACAAAGCAATTAATTAAATTAGGCAACGGCTTGAACTAAAAGCCACTGCCAATAGTTAAAACGAGAGGGATTCAAGCTGAAGCTACCAATTATTTCCTTTGTATAGAAAAGTATTTGCATTTAATGCAATTTACGCCACAGTCTATTAGCGGCAATTTAAAGATAGAAGTTTTATGATTTGAGTGTCGGCAAAAAAAAAGTTGTATAAATGCAGCTACATAAATGTCAGCTAATGAATATATTATGAAGCAAACTTTTGACATTTATATGACTTTAAATACCAAATCTATTCTACAAAAAAATAATGTAAAATTTAACAACAAAGTTTCTTATTTATTAATGTAAAAAATGCATAAAAAATTTAATTATTATTGCCAGTTTAATTGGTTTCATTTCCAAATTCCAGTAGAAAAATATGTATTTAATAAAAAAAAATAATAACAATTTTCGTTTATTGTCAGGTTTATTCCCAAATTCCCATTGGAAAATTTGATATATATTTTTAGAAAAAAATAATTATTGCCAGTTGAAGTTGGAACTTCATACCCAATTAAATACTGAGTATCTTTCAGTCGATGCTCCCTTGAATATTTGTCGCTTGGTTTTTGTTATGTTTTTGTTTGGTTTTCATCATAAAATGAATTTCATGTTGTACATTTTCTGTTGTCTTTTCACGTTGTCAGCATTTGTTTGTTTTGCCGTTTTTAAGTTATGCCCATGTTTTCATAATTTATTAAATGCTTTTTGATTACTCAGGAAAAGAACAACGAATGTGAACTAACACAGCCATTTGCAAAAATTCCATTTTGATGTTGTTATATGCTCGCAGTACTGTTGTAATTTACAAATGTGTTCAGAAACTTTTGGCTCTCATTCTCTCATGAAACAATGCCGAGCACCTAGAGCTAAATCTCTGGCTTATGCTGTTATTGTCTAAGTGCATTTTGTGCAGAATGTTGGCCAAAACGCATTAAAACTTTGCAATAAAATGAGTAAAATATAATGAAAATGAGAACGAGAAAGAGAGAGCAAAGGAAGCACTTTGTGGTTGGAGAAAAAGAGTTATGTAGAAGTAGGAAAAGTGGAGATAATCGTAATTCATTCGAGATAATTTCTTTTTGATGTGGCTAAGTAGACTGATAAAATTCTAAACTTTAACTCTCATATTATGCTGCATATTAAATCAGTTTAGTTTAAATGATTCTTTAGGCAAACCTTTTGGGATCCTATAAGTTTTTTTAATTGGCTTTAATTTCTTAGACAAACCTTATAAGGAACTTTTTGGTAATACAAGTTCTATTAAACATTCAAATTATAAAACAAAAGAAAATGACTAATCACATCTATTAAACAAACTTCAACTATGATACTGTTGCAAAACAGTTCAGTTTAAATGTAATAATTAAAGGTAATAAAAGAGCCATTTAACCTTCAAATAATAATCAAATATTGGTCTAACCACATCAGTTAAACAAACTTCAACTATCATATTACGTTTCTATTTAGTTTAAATGCTTCTTTTATTTACTTTAATTTCTTACACATACCTTTTTAGGAAATTGCTAGATAATAACAGTTCAAATATGTCTTCAAATAATAATCAACAAAAGAACTTAAACTAACATTTTACGTTTCTGTTAAATGATTCTTTAATTTACTTGAATTTCTTAGACAAACCTTCTTAGGGAATTGCTAGGTAATAAAAGTTCAATTAAACTTCTAAATAATAATCGACAAAAAAAGAGCTATCCACATCAATTAGTTTAATGAATGTTGGGTAGACTGCAGAGATTTCTCATCAATTGGATCATCATTTGTGATTTGCGAAAAAGTAAAATGAAAATTAAGACCCAAGCATAAATCTTTTGCACGCTCAAATGCAACTCAAAAGAATCTTTCCCCCCTTTTGTTTTACTTGTCGTTGTTTTTGTATCCTTTAGGCTTTTGCCTTGCAGCTCATTTTTCACGCCGAATGGCAAAAACAAATTTCGAAATGAGCAAGGCGCAGAATGGTAAAAATAAGATGGGAAAACAGCAGCGCAGACGATGAAAAACCCTTTTTATACAGTGCCAAAAAGATTTTCTAATTGTCATCGCGCTTTAAAGACACATCAACAGGCGAAGGAGCAACAAGGAGCCGAGACAACTGTCTTCGTAGGGAATTGGAAGGGGTAAGAAAAAGGGGAAGCGATGAAGGGGAGGAGTAAAAAGCGTGGGCGATGCCTTACTCATGGTTGCATTTCACTTTGCTTGGGGACTTGTCATTATTTATTATATTTCTCAAGTCCTTTCATTACAAAATATTTTTGTCTTTCATTTGTTGCCTTTTGTGTGTGCCAACCGAAAAAAATTTGCTTTTGCCTTGGCTGTTGCTGCTGCTGATGGAGTGTTGAAGTGATGGCAAGCGTGTGGCAAGTGTGGAAAGAGACGCCTGTCGCATTCCTCGGCAACCTGCTTATTTACAGTTATTTGGCTGCCTTTATTTTTCATGGCACGCCAAGAAAACAACAGCAGCAAAAAAAAAATAAAAAAAAACGAAAAGGGCTTAAAAGCGTGCAAGACGGAAGTCGCCGCCATATGGAAAACTGTGGAAAACTGTGCATACTCATCATTATCATTCACAGTGAAGGAAGGAATGAGGGAACGAAGGCATTTACAAACTCTGCTTCAACTGTTTTTCAGCCTCATTTGAGTGGATAATTAGAAGACGTGAACACAGGAACCCAACACAGCATCGACAGCTTGAAGCCAAAAACCAAAACACAAACCGAAACCTAAACCAAAACCGAAACTGAAACCGAAGCCCAAACTCATTTGAGTGTTGTTTTAGTAACAGAAACTTTTGGACGTAATCAATAAATGAATTTTGTAAACATCAATAGAGAGCGCAGCTCTATCGTCGCCTTCCTCCCTCCTCCCCGTTGTGTAAACAATATGCGGCGCTGTGGCGCTGTGTGATGAATGGAAGGTCAATTGCTGTGACCCTTAGTCGAAGGAGGCATCGGAGCTGCCTGCCTGCCTGGCTGACTGCTATCTCCTGACTGCCATCTCCTGGCTGACATTTAACGCAAACGACGCGCGCCTGTCAATGCCAATGTGTTGTCACTGCAAAAAGCAAGGAGATGATGTGAGAGGCAGTCGTAGTAGATGCTGATGCTGATGATGCTGCTGCTTCTGCTGCTGCTGATGGCGACGGAATGTTTATGCGAATGCTTGGGCACAAACATACGTGACGTGCCTCCATCTCAGCATGTCTACTCAAAGTGCATATACATATATATATTGTATATATGTATACTAAATATGTTCGCTCAAGCGGCGGAAGCGTTGTGCACCAACTGACAGACTGCAGGAAGCTAAGTAAAGTCGCGACAGCTAAAAGAAGTTGAGAGCTCGAGCTCGAGCTGTTGCTGTAGCTGAAGTTGAAGTTGAGGCCAATTCGGATCTTTCAGCTGGAAAAATGGCTGCTGCTGCTTTTGCTGCTTCTGCTTTCGACTCGACAAGGGATCGCTGCTGACAGTTGTCGTCATATTTTTCACTCACCAGAACTTGACGGCGGGCCCTTAAATGCGAATGCGAATGCGAGGTCTGTTAGCGCACAGTGTGGCAACTTTATTTGCATTTAGACACAAATAGCCATAGATTAGTGTGAGTAAATTGGGCGGGCAATGTGAGCATTGTTGGCTAAGCGGCTTTTAATTAATTTTATTTATAGCTGAGCTATGAAAACAAAGGCAAAACGTGCATAAATAACGCAGGTGGCAGTAGCTATTCTGCTTTAAAATATCTATTTTGGGGAGAAAACGATTTATTTTCATTCAACTGCAAGTGAATAGGATCTGCTTTTAAACGTATACTTAATATGCCAACAACATCAAACTTGAGTATTGGAATTTACTAAAGATACTTGCAAGTTCAATTATTTATATCGTTCTACGTAAGTACCATCATTTGATTTAAGAAACTTTAATTGTTGTGCACTTAAATTAAAATTAAAATAATTAAAGTATCATTAACTATATTATAAATTAAGAACCTAAATTTTTTGTTCAAATATTAATAGAAGTTTATTGAATGATAAGTTAAACCCGTTTTTAACGGCATAGATTATACAATATTTATATATGCTAGATGTATACTTAATATTCCATGAACACTTAAATTAGTGAATTTAACTGCAATTATAATTTGTAGTTGTAGTTAAAAAACTTTTTAATATCATAAAACCTAATTAGCTAAATTTGCAATTATAATTTGTAGTTGTAATTGAAAAAACTTTCAAGGAAAACAAATTTACGTATAATTTATTCACTTAATCTTTTTATTTACAAAAAATTAAACTTTGTTTTCAATTATGGGAAACTATTATTTTCAAGAGCTGAAAATAAATTCTAGAATCATTATTTGACACTTTAATGTAGACAAGTTTAATTTGTTTGTTGTTCATTTGTAAGTTTAATATAATGTTTTCTTGTAAACTTTTACATATGATTGTTATTTTTATGGCCTTCTCTCATTTTACTTCAAATCATAATAAAACTAAAGTTTAGCAAACAAACACCAAACTCCATTAAAATAGTTTCACATTCACTGTAAGCACATAAATCTGGTTCCACTGTCGCTTTTGTGTGCGCTTACAAGTTTCCTGAGTTCCTGCGAAGCTTGTCTCTTTCTATTTGTAAATGTGTGAGCATCTGCACGTGCATGTGTGTGTGTATATGTGTTGGTGTGTGCACATTCTGTGCGCTTTGTGCTGACACATTATGTTAATACATCTATGGTTTAACGCGGGGCAAATATTGAACTTACTTCATGTGGCAGTTAGCGATGTTGTTTTTGTAGACAGGAAGGGACTCGCACACACACACGCAGACACTTGCACACACTCACGCCATAAATTTATGCATATTTTGATGACAATTTGAGCACATAACACAAAATGTCAAATACATAAAAGAACTGAGCTCAAGAGAAAATAATAAATAAAATAGAACAGAACATCAGTGAACCGAATTGAAAGAGTAAATCGAACCGCATTCAAAATTATTTCATCAGGACACACACACACATACATACGCACATACGCATGCACGCATAGAAATATCGAATAACACATAAGCGGAAATCGATGACAGCCATTTCGCAGTAAATTGAGGCATTTTGACAGAGCTCTGCTGTAATTGCATTAACAGGCCAAAGAGCGAGCGGGACAAGAAGAGAGAGAGTGAAGGAGGGGGATACCAATATGAGAGGGAGGGAGGAAGAGAAAGGCGACACATTCGCTAGCTATTTTTAGCGGCATTTTCATTTAATTTGCTGCCCATGCGACATAACTAAAATGGCGAACGGTAGCCATAAGAGATGAAAGATGAGTGAGACAGAATGATAGACAGCCCAAGGGCGCAGGGAGGGGGAGAGCCAGACCAGAGGAAGGAGACACATGGATGCTGATGCCAATGCTGATGCCGTCTCTCTGTTTTTATACACTCTTCACGTAGCTTGTAGGGATGATAATAACTATGTGGCAATATACTTGTAGGTAACTGTAGGAGGGCATTAACTTTAAGGTAATAAAACGATGCGCATATTACCTAACATTTTGAGTAGCTTAGACTGAAATGAAATAATACTTTAAATATAATTTGTGTGGTACTCTGTGAGTATTGTTCTTTAAAGACTACTAGAGAAATATTTATATTTAATGCACATAATTGCAGACAACTACTTAAATAGGAATAGTTTTTTTTTTGAGTAATGATGAATATTATCGCTCTTGAGTAGCATCTCAATAAAGCTCAGAATAATATTTAAATTACATAAATGAACAAATTCGTACGCTATCCAAAAATTTAAAGAATTTTTATATCTTATTGTAAAGCAAAAAAGTTTGTTAAAGTCATCTTAAAAGCTTCTTATCAAAGTTTTCAAGGATTCTCATAAGTGTGTACATATCTTGAAAATTTCGTAGTTCTTATTAAGGAAACAATTTGTCGTTACTTAGAACATTAATGTGTGGTATAAATCTTTTTTATTAGCCTGTACTTTTATTACAGATAGTCTAAATATTTCCTAATGTTTTCACTCATATACAAAAAACAACAAAATAAAAAGAAATTAAAGCTTACCTACAACTTATATTTTGGGAACATAATAACAACTATTTAAAGATATGTTTCAAAGAAAGTATATACATATGTATATAATAATAGTAAATTAAAAAAAGGAGAAATAAGTAACATAATTACAAATGTATCAAACAGCAAACATATACATATATAAATTCATCCAGTTGTTCATTCATTCATTATCTAACTCTACTTAGAGAATCGAAGTCCATTAATAGTACTCTGATTACAAATAGGTTATCAGCTTAATTTTAACTAACTTTAACTGGCCATAAATCAGTATATTTTCAATGAAAGTATTCTCAACTTTTTTTACCCATTTTAAGAATAACACAATAGAAATTTAAGTCAGCCACAGAAATTACAATCACAACCTGTTTCGATATTCGACAATTTGCAGAGTATTTCTAGTATATGTTTTTCCCCCTTTAGCCGACAGCTTTATTTCAATTACGCAAGCCTCAAAATTTGCCAATTTATTTTCGCACAGCCTATTTGCCAAAAAGTATGCAATTTGTAAAATTATTAGGCCAAAAATTCAGCAAATTACACAAATGCGGCGTGAGAGCGAAATAAATAGCAAATGAATATGTGCAGCAAATATTGAGCTAATAACAAAATAAATGTGTTTAGTGTGCGTGTGAAATATTTAGCATTTTGCAAACGAAATTTGTAAAAACAAAATAAATTGAAGCTGTGAACCAAACAATGACTTTTGATTTTCAGTATGTGCTTTATAATTATGCATATTGTGTGTGTGTGTGGCATTAAATATAGAAATTCTTTTGCAGTGCAAGTGTTGATAATTCAACTGATATTTAACATATGCGCTTTTAAGCATAGTATAAAGCTACTCTTTGCTTTATCTCTTTTCCCCGCTCTCTCTTTCGCTCTCTTGTGTCTCGTTATGACTCCTTTCTGAGTAGCTACGTGTGCAGAAGCTTGGAAAATCCGTGTGCAATGCCAGTTGCAAGCCAGTGATTGCATGCAACGGCAACGGCAGCGAAAGCGGCAGCGACAGCCACTGAGTTCTATGTGAGTGCAACATGGCGTATGATTAATGAAAATTGCGCATACACACAGGCACACATATGTACACATTGCACTGCTCGAGTGCTCGAAGCACTGAAACAAGTCAACAGAGCAATGAAGGAAGAGAACTGCGAGAAAACTGATAAAATAGCAAAGCCAAACATTTCACAACTATGCAGAATCGATTAACGGCAAAAGTTGATTGAATTTGCCACAAAAAGGAGACAATGCAATCGCAGTAGCAATAGCGCCAATAGCAACAACAGAAACAGAAGCCGAAGCAGCAGCAGCAGCAGCAAAACAACAAACAACAAGAGAGAGGAACAAGGAACAATAACAATACGCCAATTTCCTTTTGGCTTTTTGTGCAAAAGGGAAATAAGCAATTTCAGCAAATAAATCGTAAAAAGTAAAAGTAATAAAATCAAGAAGATGAGAAAACACTCACACTCACACCCACACACACACACGCGCACATAAAGTACACTCATACACGCATTTGGCTTTTCGCAATATGATGGTAAGAACAAAAGCAGAAGAACGTCTCGCATTTTGGGGAAGGGCAGAGAAAAAGGAAAAAAAAACACGCCCGAAAAGCTTCATTCAACAAGCCAATATTTTATTGCCCTTGCCGAACTGCTTTTTAATATACGAATTTCGACCATAAATCGAAACGTATGAATATTTACATGCATTAAGATTAAAGTGGGGAAATGTAAAGCCCCCCAAAAAAGCAGTCTTCCGTTGTTCTACTCGATGCTATCATTGAACTAAGAGATTGGATTAAATGAGTAATCAAACCTACATTTTATATTCGTGTATTGTTGCAATCTTATTTCGAATCTCACACATTTTAGACAGCTTACGAATGCCATCGAAAGCTCAGCTGGATTAACTTAAAACCAGCCAAAATGGTGAAAATCGAAAAATGAATTTCACAGCTGATTAAGTTCAATTGCATCTGACTTAAGCTCTTCTTTTTGAAGATAAAAAAATGTAACTTGATTTGTATCTAAAGAATTTGTACTACAAATGCTTTAATAGATATTGAACTTATCATTTTAATGTAATAAATATAATAATTTTAATTGTTTTATATTCCTTTTGATGTTTTTTATATCTCCCTGATATAAAACAGTAATGATTAAGATTAATAGTATTTTTTTCATATTTTTACAAGAATTTAAAATAAGAGTTTTTCTTAAATTCGTAATAAAAATTATTTATTTTTTGAATATGATCAGTTAATTTAATAAAGATTAAAAAGAACTCTACTATTATAAAAATTGGAAATCAAAGTTCATCGTTGGAAAAAATAATATGTGCTAAATAAGCTTTTCTTTTAGCTTCTTTTATAACTATTATTTATATTTTTATAATAAATATAATAGATATATATACATATATACTCGATAATTGGCCTTTAAAAAAAGTATACACTATAGAAACTATACAAATATATTTTATGTACAAATCAATTACAAAGTCAAGCTTGTAAGCATAGTTCTGGCAGCCTTTTGAAAGAGTATGACAAATGCAGTAGAGTCAGAAACAGACACACAAACTGAAGAGAAGACACAACAGGAACAGAAGCCGAAAAACTGTAACAGAGATAACAGTTAATGGCTGCACATTGCAAACTCGAGACAGTGGCAACAAAGTGCGGCACAAGCGAACAAACTAAGAAGAAAACTGAGTAATCAAGTTATTAACACTGAGAAGAAAGAGACTGAAGGCCAAACTTAAGAACGATATATAGTAGAATTATTTCTATCATGTTAAGCAATGGATTGTTTTGTCATAGCAGTTGAAGGAATTGAACATTTGAAATAATTCCACAAAGTTGCTGAAACCAATTTTCGTATCTTTCTTTTTGCAATAAAAATACATTTGCAAATTGAGAGAGACGAAAGTCATTTAAAGTCAGGCAGCTCAAACACACAACCCCCATGAATGCCACAAAGAATCTCACAGCAATCTGTGGGCAACAAAAAACCCCCTCAGCTTTAACCACACACACACAGACACACACACACAGAGAGAGACAGCCACACACATAAAGAAAACTGCGGCAATGTTGAATATATAGTTTCGACCATACGAAGGAAATGAGCAAGACATTGAGTCACCTCGTGGAGGCGCTGTATCATTGGGATGTGAGTGGGTGAAAGATTGCAAGTGGGAATGGGCAAAAGCAATCAAAATACACACACACACACACACACCGACTGACTGACTCTGGCAGTCATATATATATAAAGAAAGAGAGACAAAGACAAAGATAAACAGAGGCAGACAAACAAAATATTGGCTTTGCTAGCCGCAGAAAGGGGCAGAAGCAGCACCAGAAAGCAGAGCAAAAAGAATTGCTGCTGGAGCAGGAGCAGGTGTCTCTATGTGAATGTATGTATGTGTGTGTGTGCTTGATGGCGTTTTATGAGCGCTCAAATGTATGCAACAATAAATTAAATCAAAACAGTTAAATTTGACCTTGGCCACGGCAGAGGCGCCGCCAAAACGATAGTCAAGAAGCTCAAATGACACCCAAATTGGAGCCCTCCGCTCTCTGGCGGTCACTTCACATTAGTTACATAGAAATATATATATAATATATGCATGGAAGCGGGCCATGAACCTTGACTTAAACGTATGTGAATGTGTTTGTTTGGCAATGCCCAGGGGCAACGTTTTTGCATTGCGCATTGTGCGCCCCTTATCTCGCTCTCTAGCCTCATCTTTATGCTGCTGATGATGCTGCTGTTGCTGTTGCTGCTGCTACTGTTGTGCATGTGCATCGGGGCAAATAAGCATAACGAAGCAAAGTCATATAACAGGGCATTATCCTTGGGGATGCAGCTGCTGAGCTGTTGTCGCACACCACACACTCACACACACACACACAGACGGTGACTCGACTCCACAACGGAAGCACTTTATTATGCCGCCAAATTGAAATAATATGCATATAAACATGAACAGTTCCACAACAAACAACAACAACACAAGAACCAAGAAGAACGACAGTCACACGGCAAAACAATTTAGCGCAGGATGCAGTGCGTCCATTGTATGTTACACGGAGGTCACGCCGTTGCCCCCGTTGCGTTTGTTTGCCACGTGTTTTCCTTCGCCTTGTTTGACTTTTGTTTTTTGCAAACAGCATGAAATGAGCCCCGGCAGCAATAGCAACAGCAACAGCAGGCAGCAGGCAGCAGGCACAAGGCAGGCAGGCAGGCAGCATCATTAACATTATGTAAGCAACAACCGGCGACAGTGACAGCAGCCAGCAGCTAGCAGCCGAGCGAAACAACAACTAAACAACCAGGTTTCTAGCAGGAACCGACCCACAAAAAAGGGAGAGAGCACCCCAGCACCTACATTCATACTCGCAGTTAGTTGCAGAGGTGAGTGTAGAGGTGTGTGCAGAGGTGAGTGTAGAGGTGAGTGTGTAGCTAAGTGTATAGGTGTGTGTGTGTGGCTGTGGATCCTCTGAAGTTGTAATTTATGCTCGGGCAAAATGCTGCACAAAACAGCAAAAAAACAAGTAAGACAGCTATAGTCGAGTTTGTTCGACTTTGAGATACCCGCTATCTATTTTGAATAAAAGCAAAACAATGTGGTATTAGTATTATTAAAATATACTGAAACAATACTGAGATATGCCGAAACCTATGTTTGGTATATCGATATATGTACATACATAATACTGCATTCGAAAAAAAACGTAAATCTATATTTGGTATATCAATATACTACTGCACTCAAAAATATAATAAAATATACCGAAACCAATATTTGGTATATTAATATACTACTGCATTCAAAAATACAAAATATACTGAAATATACCTAAACCTATTACTGCATTTATAAAATATAAAATCTACTGAAATGGTATATCGATATACTACATTAAAATATACAAAGTATACTGAAATAAACATAACCCTATATTTGGTATATTAATATGCTACTACATTCAAAAATACATAATAGACTGATATATACCTAAACCTATATTTGGTATATAGATATACTACTGCATTAAAAAGTATCTAATATACCAGATTGTAGCCAGCACAATGTTATAATACCCGTTTCTACCCTATGAGTAGCAAGTATAAAAACAGAAAACAAAAAAACAGGAAACCTTTCACGTAACAGTAACAGCGACAGCTAAGCGTATGTATCTGCATTAGTGTGTGTACATGTGCACAGCTAGTTAGCCTATGCAGAAATATACAAATCAGCTGTGCCTTATGCCTATACATAATACATTATGCGCATCAATCATTATAAAGCCAAAATTAACTCATTTCCATAATTAAATAGCATAGCTGAAAGATAAGATGCATCACAATGCGTTAATCTTGCAAATGTAAATAAACAAACGGAGCGAAAATAAATAAAGCAAGCTTAATGAAATATTCCCACAAATTAAACAGCTTAAATAATTTCCTTTTGGTTGCAATGATAAAAGCGCATTCATTGTTTGCAAAAAACAATGCAGCGCATTATATTGAATGCCCTTGGTAATTGTATCTTTAAACAACAATCGAGTTTTTTAGCTCCTATATAATATAAAAGCTCTTAGTTCTCTTAATAATCAAGATTAATATTCTATTCTATCCTTTTCATAAATTTACAATGTTTTCAATTTATTTAAAAATGCAAACTTTACTTTATTGAGTTGTCTTAGGCAAATTTAATAGAATTTCCCATTAAAATTTATAGACGAAACTAAAAGATGACAAAGTTAGATTAAATGTCTAATGAATTTATGACTGTGAACTAAAAGCAAAAAATAAAGCGTTCTTAGTTGCATATTTGTCCAGCACAAAGAACACAAAAAATGATGACATTATTTTTTAGTAAGATTTGAATAAAATGCAAATTGAAGCACATTTTGACAATTATATCTTCTTGTCTTGCACGCTTCCAAATAAGAATTCTTGTCTCTTTTTTTTTTTTTATTCTGCGACCAAACCGAGCTGAAAACATATTAAGCACAAGGACAATAAATGCTTATACGCTGAGAGGGGCCATAAACGCTTCAGAATGTTTTTCTTTTCGCACAACTTTAAGCTTGGCTAAAAAGTTGCCATCATTTTCGCTCCTCTCGTTAGCTCACAGCATACACATGATATCTTTGCCATATATACGTAGATATAGCATATATATGTATACTATACGTATACAGCAGTCACCTGGCAACGGAACGCAGCGCAAAAGTTTTGACCAAACTGCATCAACGAACTTCTTATAAAGTCTATAAAACGTAATGACTTGCGCTACATGCGCGCCCTGAAATATGCAACAAAACTTTTTTGTGACTTTGACAACGACAACGACGACGTCGACGTCAACGTCGACGACGCGAAGCAAATTCGGAAATGCCGCAGTCAGAGTGAGTGCGAGAGAGAAAGAGAGTGTAGTTTTGCCCGCCACGTTGAGTATTGCAGACATGACGCATAATTTGCATAAAATTAAGATACAATTAGAATGAAGTTGCTTGCGGCTTATTTACAGTTTTGTCTATTCAAATAAATTTAAATGAGCTGCACTTCAATTGTGTGATGACTGCACTTGAAAACTGCAAAAATAAAAAATAAAGTTTCGAGCGTGGCTTTTGCAACAAAATGTCAAAATCTCAGACAGACAAACACATGGCATGCCAAACACACACACGCACACACAGTCACACCAACACGGTTGAGTTGAGTGATATGCAAACGAAATTTTGCATGCAACGTCGCGTCGCAGTTTCATGTGTGTGTGTGTGTGTGTGAGTGAATTTCAATCCGCCGACAAAATGGCAGCTATTTATTTGTGTCGCTAGAGCTGAAACTGTGACTGCGATTGCGATTGTGACTGCTACCGTGACTGTGACTGAGTTCGTGGGTCTGGTTCGAGGTCTGGCACTTGTCATGCTGATGTACAGATTAGAAATTAATCGAATTTTACTGTCAAATCGAAGCAATATCAGCCTAACAGGAAGTGCCAGCGACGTCTCGTTTGCCGTTTGCCGTTGGCATGGCAATGCAAAACAGTCAGGCACATGCCAATACACACACACACACAGACACACGCACACATAAACAGTGAGGAGTGAGAGCGAGAGAGAGAGAGAGCGAGCGCATAAGAAATATATGGCTACACCTACGCACACACTGACAGACTAGAGACAGACAGCCGCCTGGTAGACACTGACACTGAATGTTACGCAGCACAGTTGTCGGCGATATGTCTCGATAAAAATACCGTAACATTGGCTTAATGCCTGATAAGCTTTGCCCAAAAATTACATAAATTTGCAAAAGCAGCGTTCATTCGTTCGTTCTCGCTGCCGCCTCTTTATTTATTATTTTGTATAAGCGCCGTTTCTCTCACCTGTTCCACAATTGTCGACATTTTGCCTACACTTGCTTAATTATATATTGCTGCTCGTTTAGCTTTTCTTTTTTTATTCTGCTTTTTGTGGTGTTTTCGCGTTACCACTGTGCACCACCCAACGTCCGTTTTGTTGTTGTTGCTGCTCCTGCTGCTACGCGATTAAATACACTATTATATTGCACGGCACATTTTGATTTGTTTGTTTGTTGTTGTTTGTTATTACACGTAGAATTCTGTGATTTTTTTCTTTTGCACTGCGCTGTGTAGTTTATCTAAATAACACTTGGGCAAAATATATGCGTACTTTTTGTCGCGACGGTAAGCATTTATTTGCTGCTTCTGCTGCTGGCGACGGGGTTGTGCTGCTAAAATCAACTAAAAGTATATTTTTGTTAGCAGCAGGATATTATCCTGTCAAACTGTTTGGCTGTTAACACATTAAGTTTAGTGCTGTTAACTGGTGGAGTTAATTGCTCCTCCGCTTTGCTCTTCGCTGCGTTGCGTTTGCTCAGTTTGCGTTTACGTTGCGCATTTCGCGTTACGTTACGTAGCCCTTGAGTAAACGTATTCAAATTCAAATAATTTGCAATTCGTTAAATGTAAATTAAATTATAATTACTCAAATTCGATAGAGTACATAACTAAAATAACAAAAGCAATTTAATTTCAACCTTAAATCTGATCATATCCTAATAATTAATTATCACTTTCGGCTGCGCTTCCACTGGCAACAGAAGCTAGGCTTGAATCCGAAACTGAAGCATTATCATCACCCAGGAACTCCGTTAGATAGTTTAGCCACTCCGTCACATCAATATATCGCGTTACCTCCAGAAGCACTCGACGCAGATAACGCATCTGACGAATGTCACCACCAAAGAGTCCTGCCATGCGGAGTGTACTAATTCTGGCCACCGGTAAATTGACTTTGGGTTTCGCCACAATCACTTTGGAATTGATGCGCTGCTTCCACGTGTGGGCCTCCTTTTGCATCTCGTCGAGCATGAATATTTTGCCCACCTCGCCTGTGACCACGCCCACAGGTGTGGCCAATGGACTTGAGGTTCGCGTTTGCAGCCGTTTAACTGGTTCTTTGGTTTTCATATATTTCCAAAATGGTTGCAAATTCAACCACAAACAATAATCCTGCAGCGCATTAAGCATGATTTTTAGATAATCCTCTCGTGACAGTTGTTCATCGTCATCCGGTTCGATTGCGCTGCGCGCTTTATACTTTAACCATTGTTTTGACTTGAATTCCTCGCAAATTTTCTCGGGTCCAAATGGCGCCTTCGAACAGTAAAACAATTGTAGAAAATGATTGGTAAACTCATAGCGCACATATGACTGTGTGAACTGTGGAATGGTCTTGATGTAGGTGCTAATGTGTTTGGGATTTTCCATTTTGAAGATCTTAAAAAACTCGGCAATTAGGCGACTTGTCTGTGGCCCCAAACTGGGATATATTAATGAATTCTCCACATACTGCAGCTCTGCAGTGTTGCTTGCCTCCATCAGCAGCGATACGAAGCGCTGAAAGTAAATAGTTTTAGTATTTGCAATTCAGTATGAATGAACTATCACTTCACTTACCTCTAGTATAGCTAAACGATCTGTGTGAAGCGACTTGGCCACAGCACGACTATATAAAAGAAGCAGTTGACGCGTAATCTTTGTCAAGCGCATTTCTGGCGTCATACCGAACACAATTAGAGCAAATGGCTTGAGTTCGTCTTGGAATATTTCCGGCTCTGCTTGCTGCATACGATTGTGATCCATCCAAGACATAAATTGACGCTCCAGCACCCAACAGATCATGTCTAAGGCATCAAAGATGCGTGCCAGACGCACTGATGGTGCCATCTGCTTAAAGTCATCTAACCACAGCTTGGAGCCCTGCCAATCGTAATCCTGCACATGACGCATGAGAAATGAATCCTGTGACAAATTAGCGTACTCCTCATCATCTATGTTTCTATTCGATTCCTCATAGAACTTGGTAAGCTCTTTCAGTTCGGTTTCACTGCATTTATCGAGACATTCCGCGAGCAGATCGAGCAGCAACTGCAACTTTTGTGGTGTGCCTGGCTCTGGTGGATGACTGACGCCAAGGAAATCCAAGTAATAGGGACGCAATGCTGTCCAGCAGGGTGGAAATGTGTCCACTAGCAGATAATAGATGCGTATGACATTATTGTATCTGCTGCGCAAGTCTTCAACTGCCAGCGTTTTGGAAGAGAGTATCTGCAAGGCAAGTCAACTATTAGTAGCATATCTTACATTATATTTTAACAATTCCACAAACCATAAGCATAGAGAAAAGCCAATCAAAGACCGCCTCATCGGGAAAGACGCACTGCAGCGCCATTGCCTCCTGCATGTCCAGAAAGGTGTCGTAATGCTTGTTATAGAGATTATTGCGCAGCTCCTGGGCAATGCTAATCTCTGGAGCATTGGGCAGCATGGCACAGCGATGTTTGCTAACACACAAGCTAGTATTGTGTAAACATTTTGGAACGCGAGCAGCCGGCAAACGTTGTTCGCTATTCATGTATAAATTCGAGATTATAACACGGAAATTCCATTTCAGACTCTGTTTGGATTTGTTGTCAGCCACCGGGCGTTGATGAGGCGCCACAACTGTAGTCACATCGTCGTCAACATTGGAAGGGTTCTCCTGTTTGGCAATAATTTCCGTAGTTGATTTACTCATTTCACAATCGGCGTCACTTGACGTGTTGAGCTTTGTTATTTCCTCTGTCGTTTCGTTTGAATCGATTTCCATTTGATTTACAGCCGCATTAGTGCTATGTTTTTCAGTTTTAACTTCTTCCGATTTTTTATCTTTCGTTGATTCATTTTTTAACTCTGGCGACGACATATTTTCGAAATAAACAAATTGTTTTGCGACTTTTATGCCGGGTCGAAATAAACAAAGTGACCGCAATTGAAATTGCTAACATGCCGCAAAAGCGCTAATAGTATTTCAAGGCAACACATATGGTCACACAGCTGTCGACTAGCGATTCATTTTATAACGATAGCAACTTATCGATAAATTTGCGCGCGCAATTGAATCTCAGTCTGCTGTCAACAATTGCACAACTTGTTTGCCATCATTTGGCAGTATAAAAGGAAATAAATAAAAATAAAATAAAAAAACCCATAAATGCTTACCAACCACCTGCTGACTATCAGTGCCACTAAATGCATGCATACATTACAAGTAAAATACACTAAAGACAATGTTTTTGCATCTTTTTTTTTTTGCTGTCGCTGAGCAAGTCGGGTCACATACTACTCGCAACCGTAAGGCACGACTAGCTCGTGCTCTTGGCTAAAAACACCAAATTTAGAATTTAAATATAGCAATTAGGCTGATTTATGCAGCCCGTCTGCATGTAACATTAATTGCAACTAACAACAAGTGCTCCAATGACCATTGAAGCCTGAGAATTGTGGCGCCGCAGACAGTATGTAAATTTTTGGGTATTGGGAAAAAAAATTCGCAAAGTCGAGCATGTGAAAAATGAAAACTGCATTTTCAGACAGTATCAATACAGTTAACAGTTGGAGTTTATGCAATTAGCAATGCCTTTTGGCTGACTCCAATTGGTATTTAAAAACAGTTGTGCCCAAAAATAAAAATCGAAACAGCCCCCGCAGTCTTTATTAGCCCAAATATGTTTGTTGATAGCGTTAAGTAATGAATTGCCTTAAATGTCAATTAACCATGGCTTTTGGCGCAGTTTAATCAACGGCAATTATTGGTTCTTCGTACACATATAAGTAAACTTGTTAATTATTGGCTCTTTTTAACGATTGCATTGGCAATACAAACACATAATAATTTAATTGATTGTAAATCGTTTTTATATTATATCTCTGTGAGTCGGGAGGCGCTGACTGTGAGATCTAGCCTCTCTCTGTTTTATGCCAGCAAATGCAATTTGCATGTAAATGTGACCTCAATCTTTTTGGTTAATTAAGTTATTGAACATTGAAATTGATTGGCGTGGGGGGATAATAAATGCGGGGTTGGGTCTTTAAAAGGCTGCAGTGGCTGCTACGCATGTTCGAGGGTGCAGCGTATTCAGATTCTTAGATAATTGAAGACATTTCTGGGGCAAAGTCAACAGTTGGTGGCAGTCAATAAATTTTTCGAAAGTAGATGATATCTTTTTATTTTTATTTAGTTTTTAAAGTGGTTGGTAGGGAGTAATGCTTGGATATACGACTGGTAAATACTCTTTAAAATTTAGTAAAATATTTAGTCTTGTAATAAAAATAGAACAGGAAAAAGTGGTATTTAATTTTTGATTGTTTCTAAAATATTTTATTTTCACATATTATTTATATTCTTCAAATATTCTTCAAATAATTCAATTAGTTATATTCTTTAATAATCTTCACTTCATAACAAGATTAGTTGAATATTAATTTAATTTATTAATATTTTTTTTAATTTTGCTTACATGTATTTATTTTTTTGTATTGCAATGTAACTACGGTAAATATTATTACTTTTCGATGAATTGTATTATTTAGCCCCAATATTAACAGCACATAAATAATATATAATGAAACAAAAATAAAATCTATTTTTAAGCTACTTTTTGATTTTCTTTATAAACTGCTTTTCATTCATCGCTTCTGCAATCTTGCAATCTTCGGTCAATTGTTCGTCCAGCTTATACAACAAGTTGTGCTGTGCTTTTGCCTTTGATGATTGGCAATTAAAATTGCATTTGCTGCCTACATTATCAGATTGTCTACGTGCACGCTGCACTGACCCATATATGCATCGATCTTTGTGCTCTACACCCGGTTGTAGTTGCTGCTGCTGCTGTTGCTGTTGCTGTCTGGCTTATAGTATATGTTGTATGTTGGTCACTAGTGTGATTGCCAGATAGCCTGTGGCTGGCTGTCTGGGTTGTCTGCTTGTCTGGTTTTCTGGCACTTGGCAAATGGCTACCGGTTCGCATGGTTCGCAGTTAGTTAGTTGGCAGTTTGCTCTAATTTTTTCTTTCGTTTTGGCGTCTTCAGGCAGCAGTAGCAACGCGAGCAAGTTCGTTGTTCAAGTCATTCGTTTTTTTTTTGCGCCCAGCATGCGCAAATTAGTCAAAATAGTTACAATTATATAAAAATCAAGTTATGTATACATATATAAGGTACATAAGCTGTGATAAGTGGGCGTTGCATGTTTGCCTTTCACTTTGGCCAGCTGGCAGGATATAGAGCAAGCAGCAAACATTCGAGCTGATGCCTATAAATAAAACTATGATTATACAATGGTGAATGAAAATAATATATGTAAAAAGTCTAGTTGTCTTTTAACACGTAATTAGCCGAGCGAACTGGGCAAACAACTGCAAACAATGTTGCTGCTGCTGTCAGTTCAATTGAGACATTATTCAATTTGTGACAATCGCGAGAAAATTCATTCGGCAACGAAACAGCGAAATAGCGAAACAGCAAGACCCGAAATCGAAACAATTAAAGGCATTTTGGCGATTTCCCAAAGCGATGTTCTAATTTTGGCAAACAACTGCAACAACAACAGTTACCACAACAACAACAACAACAACTTGCCGCAAGCTCAACGTTTAATGAGCACCAAAATTGTAAATTTAATTTATATCGTTTGCTGCACTTTTTGTCAGACGACAAATTTCGTAATTTTTTTTCATTTGGTGGCAATTCTCGATGTTGTTGTTGTTGTTGTTTTTACCTCGTGTAAACTGTGCCGACTCCACTGGACGCGATTGCATGTCAAAGGGGCATAAAACACAAATGCCGACACACAGAATGAAAACAACGTCGCTTTGGCCAAAGATCTGTTCCATTTTGCTACGATTTTGCGATTCGCTTTGCTTTTGCTTTTAATTGGCACCTCGACACTTGGTGGCATGCCACACTTTGGGGCAGCTGTGTGTGTGTGTGTGCGAGTGTAGGTGCACTTGCATTGCGTCAATTTATGTGCCACGCATTTTATGCTTTGTCAAATACTCGCATTTGTTTTCGCACATTGTTACACAGTTGAATGCAACGCTCATGCCCCATGACAGACACCAAAGCGGTGGCTACAACTTATCCAACTCATTCTCGGTCACGCAATGCCATGCAACATGAGTTACGCATGTTGCAGCAACCACGGCACAGAGATCGAGAACCGATACACATTAGTTATGCTTAGACCAGCATGATTTATACCTCAAATTGTGTATATAATACTTTGATTAATAGCTCCCGAGGTGGCAAATCATAATTTTAAATCGAAAGTTTTAAGCAAACTTGTTGCTCCACTGATCTACTAAAAAACCATAATAAATAATAAATTGATATCTTGGCTAGTTAGCAAACTAGTCAACAGATAACTACATTAAATTGAAAGGAAATACTTCAAGTTCAAAAAGAAATAGTTAGTATTCAGGTTTGTCTACTACTTTTAAATATTTTAGTGAAATAAATTTGCTTTCAAATAAAAAATTATTGACAACTAGAGGTTCAGGAAATTGAACAAAAATTTATACGCATATGATAACATAAATAATATCTGCCAGCCGAAAGTCCAGGAATATTTTTTATAATTATAATTATATAACATAATGAACAATGAATGATAGGCAGCCAAAAATTCAGGCAAAATATAAGCAAAGATATTTTGACATTATTCGTAAGATATAAAATATTTGTTTGTTTACTCTATGACAACCTGTTGACAAGTTGCTGCTGCTCAGCTATTAATAATCTTCACAGTATGAGTAAAACAACAGGCGATGATGACTTGTCTTTATTTCACAAAATACATTTCTTTTGAAACCAGAAAAAAATTTGCAATAAGTTAATATGTTAGGAAAATCATCATAAAATAAAAACCTATTTTAATTTAATTGAATTCGAATTGTTGCCACACTCTCTGAATAAATAATTATGGAAAAACGAAATAACTGTTACCATTAATATATAAATTCAATGGTTTTTTGCATCACTATTTTAAATAACATTTTAACTCCAAACTCTCAGATGCAAACCTTAATCTTAGAATAATAATCAATAATCAATAGCGGTTTTTTTCATAGTCTAATTATAATGTCTAAATGCTTACTATTAAGCAACTAAATAAGCAAATTTGCATGCTACAATACATCATTTATTTATATTAATACTTGCTTATGTTGTATATTTAAATATTTTTTAAAGCCAATATTAATTCTTAGTATATCACACTTACCATTAAGCAAATACTTACACAATAAAGAATGCATGTAAAATATTATATTCAGTTACTGAAGTTCTACAAATTTTAACTTTAAAAAACACATTTAAATAGTTATATTAATTCTTAGTATAGCAAATCATTATACATCTTTTTATTATTTAAAAAGGTTAGATATAATTAAAATGAACACTGACGTATTTCTAAAGGACTAGCGGCCAAAGTTAGTAGTATGTATATAATATAATAATTATATACAATAATATTCTATTACTAAAATTCAACTCAATTTAAGCTATCAAAAAACCTATTTAAAAAGCAATATTAATACTTTGCTTATCATTAAACATAAATATGTTAGTTACTTAATATGGCAAGCAATAACAACACAATTTTCTATAATTAAAATTCAACTAAATTTGGCTTTTAAAAAGCATATTTAATAGCAAAATTAATTCTTACTTATCATTAAGACAACAATTGCCTCATATTGCATGCAATAACAACACCATTTACTGTGATTAAAAGAAATGTGTTGGCTTAACTTTATCCAATAGAAAGAACACTCTGCACACTCGCCACACATAACAAGCGGTTAATGAAACCGCTTTTACCTGCATGCGCAATTCAATTTCATTTTCATTACGAGCCATTTGAGAGTGAGCCTTGTTGTGCGAGTGCGAGTGTGTGTGTGTGTGAAGCTGTTGCAATCGAAAGCTGACCAAACCATCGACGACGACGACGACAAATGAAAACAAAATCAAAAGCGAGACTAACCAGAGCAGAGCTGAAGCTGTTGACGGTTGGCTGTGTAACTATGTCTAGCTTTAAGAGTGAAAAGCCGCAAACTGAAGCTGGAACACAAAACTGGAACTGGAGGCGCCTCTCGAGCTGTTGAGACTACAACTGAGACTGCGACTGCGACTGGAACGCTGTGCTGCTTACATAATCGCAGATAGAAACAGAGCACATACAGAGAGTACATGCAATTTATCTCAAGAAAGAAATCTACAAAAAGCAGAAAAGCAGATCGTCCCCTTCCACACTTGCACTCAGCCGCCCCCTCAGAGTCAACTAGGCAACTATTTAGGCTTTGTTGTTGACTGTTTGTCTACAAAATGTTGGTCAGCAACATGATTTTTTGGCATGTGGCTTAGTTTTGCTTTTAATAGACTTTGATTGCTTCGTTGTCCCTCATTCCAGACAACAGCCGCAGCCACAGCAACAGCAACAGCAGACGGCGACAATGGCGACAACAAGAAATGCAATGACAACGATTGGCATTGCAACATGGATCAACATGAGCAACATCAGCAGCAACAACAGCAACAGCAACAACAATAATATGGCCATAGCAACGGCATAAGTCATAATGCAATGGCACATTTGGCGTTTAGAGTTGCATTGAGTTGCTTGGTTGCGTGCGCCGCTAAAGGGCAAAACGAAAGACTTAGGCAACGAACTGACTGACTGACAAACTATTGCGATTTATGCCTCACGCCTTGCGTCTTAATTACGCGTTCGGGATTGGCGTTAATAGCCAAATGCCCCAAAGCTCCCCGAAAAACTGCGAATTACAATTCACAATAAGCGATTCTTATGAAGCTTCCACTGTTGATGCTGTTGTTGTTGCTGCTGCCTTTTGCTGCCTTCTGCCGCATTTGTGTAATGGGTAATTAAGCGCCTCGAACGACCAACAACAAGTTTTCCCACGGCTGCTGCCCGGCTGCCAGGTTTGCCAGCAAACTCCGTCCATCTGTGTCTGTCTGGCTTGGGCTACTGTGCGCGCTTTGCGCTAAAGCCCAAAACAAACTGCCGCCAAGTACCAGAGGCCAATGATATATGCATTTTTCATGCCAAAACAACAGTCGTACTTGCCAGCAACAACAACTGCAACAACAACAATAACAGACACAACTACTTACTACAACAATGCGCCTTGCTTATAAATTAGAAGTAGTCAAAATAATAGCCATATTTCTTTGGCGGAACCCTCACCAAACAAAAAAAAAATCGAAAATATAAAAATGTTCACAAAAAAAAGGTCAAAGCTGCATCACAACAAAAATCGAGATATCGAAAAATTGCAGCTGCGTTTTTTTCGGCTATGTGTTGCTTTTGGCCAGGTTATCATGACGCCAGCTGTTCGATCTCCAAGCCAAGCATTATAAACATCGCCTCGAGCCGATTGCTAATCAGCTGAACGCACTTAAAGCGATTTTCATGTCTGCCTATTTTTTTCTTCTTCTGTTACTTTTTTCTCTTTACCTCTCCACAGAGCAATATTGATGAGATGCTGATGTTGTTGTTAGCTGGACAGGTGTGTTTGAAGCGCAGTTGCTGAGTTGGTCAATGAGGCTTCAATAAGCCAACCAAGTAATACACAAAATATCTTATGTTAATTAGTGGACGCTTTAAATGTGATTTATTGTGACAACTTTGAGCACTTACTTCACTATTTGGAAATAAATCGTTATTTACGGTCGAAGCATAACTACATAACTACAGCAAATGCATTACTATTATATCCAAAAGGTATTTAACATGTAGTTAACAATGGTAAAGTTAAAGATAAAATGCTCAGAAAATCAATCTATCCAGTTAACAGTTTTATTAGGTGTTAAATCTCATTGAATTTGAACTCAGAGTGTTAGTTAATTCAATTATACACATATATTTTATAAATATCTAAATTTAATAAACAAATCCAGGCTTTAAAATGTAATAATTGAAATGATTTGCCTAACAACATTTTGCTTATTTATTTTAACTACAAATATATATTACTTAATGAAATTATCTCAACATCATTTAAAAAAAATTGTCTTGTAAGCATCAGTTAATCAAAACTATTTGAACACTTCATTCCACTATAAATATTTTATTTAATCATCTAATCATGACTAATCTGACCTTCCATACAATAGTAATTCTTGTATAACTTCTAAAATTTTTATAGTCTCTGAGATCTAGGTGTTCATACGAACAAACTAAACTAAAAATAATTTGTTTACTCGCTTCGACAATTCGAATTTTATCTTTGGAATTTAAAAGTATTAGGTATTTGCCAATATTCAAAACAAATTTTATGCTACTTTAAATATTTTGAATTAATAATGTCCCAACATCTCTATTTTTATATATCGATGAAGCGCTTTTTGTCCAAGCTCGCACTCGACTGAATTTTGTAATAATTATTTCAAAGCAACCCCATAAAAATGAATTTATAACTGGAACATGGTTGAGCATCTTGTCTACGCTTTATTATCATTTGAAATCGTGCAAGCGTAATGCAATTTTTAGTTTAGACATAAAACATGCTTAAGTGCTTGTAAAGCCAAAGTTCAAGGCTGCTTAAAAAAAAAACTGTGTGTGTGTGTGTTTGGCAATTCAATTGCAGAGGTGAAGGGGAGGCATTGAAACTTGGCAATAAACTTGGCGAGTGAGTTGAAAGCGTTAATTAAAAAGAAAATATACGCGACCCAAATTGTCATTCGTTTTGCTAATAGAAAATGTTAAATTTATTTGCCATATTTCCTCATCTTCAATGGCAAACACCTTAATTAATATTTCACTTGGCATTTGATTGATTTGTGATGTCACTTGTGTGTTTGCATTGTGCAAATGAAAATGTTGCGCTTTTGCAGTTTTAGGAAATGTGCAATTTGATGCACACCGCAGAGACGCTCTTGGCCAGTTCCAGTTGGATGCGGTGACCATTGAAGCACATAATTTGCGGAAATATGCAAAACTCAATTTTGTTTGTGGCTGTGTTTAAAACATAAAAAAACCTTTCCCTGGGATTGAGTCGCCTTTTGCTATAAATACGACAGAAGTGCCACATTTCACGCTTAGTAAAAATTACAATTCCAGAGAGAAAAACGCGAAACGCTAAAGGATTACAATCAAAGGCGGAGAGGCAATCAGTCAGCCAAACATTCAGCTATTCAATTAGTCAGAGAGTTCGTCTGTCTTTCAGTCTGTCAGGCAGTCAGTTAGTCAGTCATTAAATCCATCAGTCAGCGAGTCATTCAGTCAGTCAGTCAGCCACGCACAAACATTGAAATTCAATCAAAATTCATCAAACGCAATGAAGAAGCGACTACAACGCATAACTGGCCACGCAGCTGGAACACCAAAGACGACAACACTTGCCACTTGTTTGTGCTTCCGTGTTACGACGACGACGCCAACAACAGCTACAGCAACAACAACAACGAGGAGGAGGAGCGGAGCAACAACATTGAATGCGGCACGCGTTAAAGTGTTGAGCATCATCATCTTCTCGACATTCGCTGGCTGCTCGGCCATTGGCTATTCCTATTCACGATTCGAGGGTCCGGTGGTGGGGCCAGAGCAGCTGGTTCAAGTGCCCGACGCCTATGGCGGTGGCACGCACTCCGATTATGTGGCACGGCCCGAATACAGCTTTGCCTATGGCGTCGAAGATGGTCAGACGCGTTTGCTGCAGAATCGCAAAGAGACGCGCAACGGCGATACCGTCAAAGGTGTTTACAGGTAGGTAGGAATACATATAGAGAGTTGTTGTTGTTGTCATGCATTTAATAAACGCAGCGTAGTCGATCCTGATGGCACCCTGCGTGTGGTCAAATACACAGCTGACGATGCCAACGGTTTCCAGGCTGAGGTAATCACCAATGGCATTGGACGTTTGCATGGCCATGGCAACGGCGCCGCAGCTGTCGATGAGCAAGTGGAGCATGAGCAATCCAACGAGGTGCAGCCACAGGCAGCAGACGATGAGGAATATGATGGCGAGGAGGAAGAAGAAGGTGAGCAGCATGAAGAAGAGACGCCGCAACAGGGGAAAGGACAGTACAAAGTGCATGAAGACCACGACGAAGGAGAGGGCGAAGAAGGTGAAGAAGGCGACGAAGAGGAAGGCGGTGGCGATCATGAGGAGTACGAGGGCAGCAGCGAAGAAGGTTACGAGGATGCAAAACCACAGCGCGAAGAAGAAGAATCAGACAGTAGCGAAGAATATTAAAGCAAAGCAAAATTACCCCAAAGTGCTAAAGTGATCTATGTGATATACCAAAACAAAAAAAACATGCTGTCAATGTGGTATATAAATTCTGGTATTTTATGGTATTTTTTAATGAATATACATAAAGCATGATTTATGTAAGCTCACAAACTACTCGCCTACTCTATATGAAAATCTAAAGCAAAAGCTAATTGAAATATCTATACGTTGAAATGGTTTTTCTTTTTCTTATTTTTTTATTTTGTGGTTTTTGCGTAATCCCGCAGCATGTGCGTTGCAGTTGCTGCTACTCCGACGTTGCGTTCGTTCGGAATCAATCAGGCGCAGCAGCAATTGGCAATTGCCTCAACCAGGCATCGACTTTGTTGCAAAGTCGCAAAGCAGAGAAGAAAAAAAAAACAAAAACAACTATATCTGTATCTCTTTCTGCGGCTGCTCCACTTGGCCAGCTGACTGTCTGGCTGTCTGTCTCTCTGCCTGCAATTTCGTCACTCGCTTAATTCATACGCGCAAATGCGCAAAATCGCATTAAATGTGCGAAAATCAAAACGATGCCAGACGAAAGTGGATCAAACTCTGGCGATGCGGTAATGATGCCGAAATCGAAGCAAACTCAAAAACCAGATCAACTGCAGGCGCTGCAGGCGCCAAAGGAGGTGTCGTAGTATAGAAAGAGAGAGAGTGCGAGAAAGATAGCAAATGCAGATAAAGATAGCGATAGCGTGACCAAATTCAGTTAGTAATCTCACAATTGGGTTGCCAGCCAACTCTTTGGCATTTGGCTGGGCTTCATTTCAGCCTAATTGACAAGTCTTTCGATTTCAACTTGTCGGATATACTATACATAGATTTCGACTCGGCAATCTCACTAATAGCATCCCCAGAGTGGACGGCAAAATGCATTTGCTGCATTGCCGCAATGTGCAATGTGCAGAAGATTTATGGCGTGCCGCTTAGAATTGACCGACCAGCTCCAAATGTGGACAGCATGCGTCGCTGCGTTGTTGGCCACAAACGTGCAAGAATGTCGCAGCGCAAAATGTTTTAATTAGCCAGCGATGCGATGCCATAACCATGATCAACTCACACTCCAAAACACACACAAATCGAATAATAAACAAATCAACAACAATTGCAAATAGCGAGATGTTGAAATGTTTTGATCATTTACATTTTATTATGATTTGTTTAAAATTTATTATTAACGTTATTTTATCAATAAAATAAATTCCACTTATTATTGCCAACTACGAGGTAAGATATGCAACTTTGCAAATAAATATGGATTGATATTTAAATAATTTAAGCTTCATTTTAATTTCAAATTTGATAATAAAAAAAATGCATTTTCTGAAACATTTTGAACACTTCTTTTTGTTAATTTAAGTAATTTAAATTGCAAAATAAAGTATATAAATAAATACAAACTTGTAAATTACATTTTAAACAATTTTACTATTAATATCTTCTCCTATAGGATTTACTTTTTATCTCCAGATAAATTGAAAATAAAATTAAAAAATTAAAAAAAATCAATAGTTGCTCTCGGATGTCTTAAAAATAAAGACAGGTACAAATAACAGCAAAAAGCAATTAAATTTACAATTTAAACTGATTATAGTTGAATTTGTGCAATTTACTTAAATGTGGTATTAAATACAGATCTAATTATCAATATATTGTATGTTATTACATTTTGCAAACATTATACTCTTCAAATAAAACTATATATATACAAAGGTGCATTTTTAATAATACTCTTATTATCATTACTCCAATGATATGAAAACTTGAGTCCCAAATTTACAATACAATTAAATGTTTGTCTTAATGTTGCGTTTTAAATTAAATAATTTAAATTTTCCAATTTTGTTTGTATACATTGGGTCTGCTTTGACTTTCCCAAGCTGTTGCAACTCGACGCGAGAGCATTTGACCATGTCACACAACGTTGCGTATGAGTAACAAATTGTTTGCATTGCTCGCAGGGTTTAATATTACAGTTAGGAAATGAAATGTAGACAAACTTCCTAAAGATTAAAAGCTATCCCGCTGCTTATAACGGATGTTGTGAGGTAATCAGCAGGAGCAAATTTGAAGCGGAAATGGCAAGTTACGCATACGCAGCGTGGTGCGACGGTGGTTAAATTGTTTTTAACTTGACTTGAATTACATTTGGGCAGCGACTTAACTGTAGTGGGCTGATGCATGAGGCCTTTCTAAAATTGACCATTTGGGGGCATAAATCAATGTCAAAGCTTAACTGACAAGTCATTAAAATCAATTGCAAAGTGCGTTTAAATGTTCAAGAGAACCGCCACAAAAAAGCACACAAATACAAAACTTGAGTGGAGGCACAACAAAGGCTTTGTCCAAATATTTGCATGCGTTGCATAAATCAAGATTAAAAAAACTTTGTTCTACTTATTGAGCCGGAGTTTGTTTTGCAGTTGCCGAGTTGCAGATTGCTTTGTCGATTTGCGCGATTTGCGATTTGCGATCTGTGATTTCGATTGCAATTTGATGCATGGCGTGGCTGCATTTTTGTGACATGCGTCGACAGTTGTACAGGTGCCTTGAGAGGCAACAGCAACATTGCAACAACGAACGAGTACAACAATCTCAGCAACGACAGCAATTAACGCAGTCATCGAAGTCGCCCCCACACACAAGCACTGCATACAGCATATTTACAATGGCTCTCAAACTGTGTGCCGCATAAGTTGCGCAATCATCGAATGTTGTTGTTGTTGTTGTTGTTGTTGCTGTGTTCGACAAAGACAAAGCGTGTTCCACTCCACTCCAGCACAGCAAGAGCAACAGCCACTGCTGACCAACTAACCAAGTTAAACTGCAAAAGGCTCAACACAAAACTCCGTTTGCTGCAACTTCAGCTTCAGCTTCATCGTCGTCGTCGTCGACGTTTGTTGCACTGTCAAATCGGCCAAAGTGCGATCGCGATCGTGACGTGGCCAACTTGTTTGCCAGTTGTTGTTGTTGTTGCTGTTGCTTTGGTTGCTCTGGCAAATGTTTGCATTTTCTTAGCCCACAATTGTTTCAAACAGTTTTTCTTGGTTTTGTTTTTCGGCAAATGTGTCGCCTTTAAAGTCATTTTATGTAAGTCGATTCTGTTTTCCCAGCCCGCAAAAAAAAAAATGATCTTTTGAGTATCTTTGCACCTTTATTTGTTATTGTTGTTCACCACCGCTCGACAACCAATAACAAAAGCAAACAAACAACACTTTTTTCCCATCGTTTTCAACTCCTAGGCCAGGCCACATGTGTTTGGCCGGCCATTTTTGAGTGTGCTCTTTTGCCTACAAGATATAATAATAATTTTCTGATATGTCATGCAAAAGAACATTTTTGTTGTTATTGCTATTGTTGCCGTTGCTTTTCTTAATGTTGTTGTTGTTGTTGCTGTTGCTGTTTTGCTGTTGGCGTGGGCGTTGCAAGAAATTTACAGTCAACGTGTTCAAAATTTGACATGTTGGGCATGGAAAATTTAACGCCCCATGTGGCCACAAATTGGGCAAGCGATCATTGTTTTTATTTTTGTTTTTGGGTTCTGGGGAATGGTGTGTCAGGAGGGTCACAATGATTGATGCACAGATTAAAACTAAATGTGCTGGCAACATTGTAATTATTTTGCGTCAAATTAGAAACACCAACGCAGCTTTAGAGTAGGATGTCAAAGAGGACAATAGCTTGTAGTTGGTTAATAGCTTGTAGTTAATTAGTCAACCATATAACTTTTTATATAATAAGACATACTAAAACAAATTTAAATTGTTTGATATATTTCATAGTCTATTAAATATATGAATTATCTTTTTGAAATTTAAAACTAATGGTCAATAATTTATTAGCATATTTTATTAGACATTTTACCTTAACTTACCAATACTATCTATAAACAATTTTTGCAAACGCCAAGTACTTTCTTATAGAGAAAAGAAAAAAATTAAGTTTAAAGATTAATAAATATATCACATTAAATGATTTATTACTCATATTACATTATTTTATATTTGCCCACAATTAATTTGTAATTAAAACAAAATAACCAAGCACAAACCCATTTCTGTTAAAAATAAATCAAATTAGATCTAATTAAAGACAAATTATTAGACACTTTATAGATACTGAGCAACACTGCGTAAGATTTAATTTAATTTATAATCAAAAGAAAAACTTACCGAGTTAAAAAAATAAAATAAAATACCGAGTAAAAAAAAAAAAATAAAATGAACAACCTTATTACAAAACAAGTAAGAAAGTTATAGTCGAGTGTGCTCATAAATGATAGTGCTTACAGAACACTGTTAATTAAGTAATATTATCAGATCGATAAAAAAAATATATATATTTAGGAAAAAATTAAAGAAGTTAAATTAAATTAAAATGAATTGCTTTAAAAGCTATCATATATTTACTGAGCAACAAAGCATAAGTCATAAAAAATTACACATTTAAGTTTGGCATAAAAAAAAAAAAATAAATATTTCTGCCATAAAAGTCTTCAACCAATTAATATAGCTTTATAACAGCCATAAGAGTTTAGTTCAATTATACTTTATTTTATTATTATAACACTTTAAAACTACGCAAAGATTTTGAATTATATTTTAAGCTCGGCGTGATTTATGTATAATATTTTAATATTTGTGCTTGGCTGGCAAACTGTTGCAACTTGCACACGAAAAATGCCATAAATATTTTAATAAACAATTTTTTACGGCTCTCATGGCAATAGATTGGAAACTGTCAAATGCAGCAAGACAAAATTTTGATTGAAAAACGAGCGGCGTTTGAAATGCGTCGCAACAACAAACATGATAATAATAACAACAACAACAACAAGAGTCGATAGCAAATTTGCCAACATCGAAATTCCATAAACACACACACAAAAGTTCTGTGACAAAAATGCCGTTAAACAAATTGCGTCAATGTTTGCTGCAGCAGTTTGCTAGAGTAATTATAACGCCACCCGTCGACTGTCACAAATATGGTAATAATATTTTTCGATTTCAACTTTCGAGCCTATTAATGCTGGCTCATAATTACCGCAGTCGATCAATAAATAAACAGCTCAGCTTAACAACAAAAAACAACGAATCTAAGTCGAATGCAAAGTGTCACTTTCAATTGCTACGTTATCTGTCCTTAAGAGTTGCACACACAAAACTGCCGAAATACAAATATCCAAGTCACAACGCAACTTAGCAACGCCTTCTTAACTTTGCCAGCCCAACAACAAATGCCGCACCCAGCAACAGCAACAGCAGCAGCAGCCACATGCAGCAGCAACAGCAACAGCAGCAACCATCTCAACCGGCACATGCGTGGTCTCTATGAGTCTATGAGTCTCTAGCTCTGCGTCTGCATCTCTCTCCCCCTCTGCAGCTGCTGCAACTCGAACTCAACTCGAGTTGCTGTCGTCGTCGTTGCTGCCGTTGGCAGCAGCAGCAGCGTCGTCGTCGCCTTCATCGTCGTGCCTGCGCGTATATAAATACTTTTGGTCATCGTTGCAGACATCAGTTCAGCTTACGATTTCGTGCTATAAACGGTCCTCCCAAGCGTCACAGTTTGTCGTGTGCCAATTTGTTCAATTGTTCAATTTTCAATTCAACGAAATCCTTTCGTCCTTTTTCTCGCGTCGTGTGTTTATCACTGTGCTCAATTTTTGCAAACATGAAGGTATGCAAAACAAAACCAAAAAAATAAAATAAAACAAGATATAGTGCACTTTGCAACAAGGACTTATTCTTTGCCTCTATGCTTCTATACAGTACTTTGTTGCCATCGCTCTGCTGTTCGCTGCCGCCCAGGCTGTGCCCATTGAGCTGGGTCACTATGCCCCATCGCTGGTGCAGGTGCATCATGCACCAGTGCTCGCCCATGCTGTGCATGCGGAGCCTGTGGCCTATCCCAAATACTCCTTCAACTATGGCATCAAGGATCCCCACACCGGTGACATCAAGTCTCAGGCTGAGGAGCGTGATGGTGATGTTGTGAAGGGTAAGTTACGGCACAAGAGAAACAAAAGACTTAGGCAACGAACTTGCTTAGAAAAGACTTAGGCAACAAACTTCTCGTGACATTAAGCAATCAATAACTTTATTGCTTGCCCAAAAGACTTGTGCAACATAAACTTTGCATAAGCGACAAACCGAGCAACAAAAGACTTAATCTTATTATCATCCCATAGGCCAATACTCGCTGGTCGAGCCCGATGGCTCTGTGCGCACCGTTGACTACACCGCCGATGACCACAATGGCTTCAATGCCGTCGTCCACAAGACCGCGCCCAAGATCATCGCCCATGCACCAGTTGTGCACGCCCCCGTCCTCGCTCACGCCCCTCTGCTGCATCATTATTAAATCGCGTTGAGATTGCCCCCGAGTCATAAAGGTGCTCTCTCACAACAATCAAACAACCAGAAGAAGAACAAACATGAATTTCAAACAAATGCAATATAGGAATAACAGGCAGATAAGACATTGATCCATTGAAAAGAAATCGTTAAACAAAATGCATGTACATTTTTTTGTAAGTAAGTAAAATTTAGCTAAGAAAGTTTTAGTAGAACACGGGCACCATTAGTGGGTGCCCGGCACCCGGCTGATCTGGCATGGCATGGACGAAGGAAATACGAACAAAACAACAAAAACAAAAATCGAAAAAAACGCTAAACACAAAAGTAACATATCAATGGCATGGCATAAGCAATGACTTGATCTTGATCATAGTTGATGTGGATAATGATGATGAAGAAGGTGAACGATAATCAATGCTAAAGCGTAAGCTGAACTAAGGAAGAATCAAGTAATTACCCGAGCACAAAACTGTTCCACGATTTGTTGAGCCCAGAGCAAAAGGCATCGCTAAGAACTTTAACCCTATTCCAATACTCTCTCTCTTTCTGCTCTACCTCTGCAAAGTTTCAATTTTATTTGCTCAACTTTTGTAATATATATTTATGCAACTCTCTAAGCTAGCGGTGCCAATAAACTGTGCCCCAGCCCAAGAACAGCTTCGCTGCAAGAAAATCGGAAGCATTTTGTGCCATTTTGGTTGGCGCACAGTTTGGCAAGCATTGGGCAAGCAACAAATCAAAGCGATCACAAAACTGTGGAACGCATCGGAGGACCGTTTCAATTACGCTTTCAAGCATTTTATCGTGAACTATTCTCAGTCAGACAAAGTCACTCAACTGTTTCACTCACTCTCTAACTATCTCTCTGTGTTCTCTCTCAACACACACAAACACATCAACTGTCACACTCATTGATTCACACTCAACTGACATATAATACTCTATATTATATTACGATCTATCTCACTCGAACTTGAACTTCAAAACTCAAACTCTTTCTCAGTCTGACACTTTTGTATCTAGTTTCATTTTTGCATTTAGAGTATTCTTCACAATTTGTGTGTATTGTATATTTATATAAACAATTATGCCGCTTAATTATAATATCAAAATATATTATGTATATAAATGTTAATGAAAAACCACAAAAAAAAACAACTTGTCTCTGTAAAAAACAACAAGAAAATGTAAAAACAAAACACACTCTCACATGTCTCTCACACTCATAAGTTCATTGAGTAATTTTTTTAGAAATTCTTTATAAACATTTGTGAAAAGCAAAATGCACGACAACGAAAACAACAGCAAACGAAATGCAATGCAGAATGTTATTATCGAATTATGAAAAATGTATTAATAATAATAATAATAAAAAATTACAAAAAAATGAATAAAAATCAATTGAAAAAAAGTTATATGTATAGTTTTTTTTCGAGCTCACCCAAAAGTCATTCTCAGCTCTAGCAAAGGTCGCGCTGTTTAACAAACTCACAGAATAATTGTTTATTATCGATTATTGTGAGCTCACCAATTATTCCAATTTGTATGAGCTTGCTGAATTTTGAGAGGCACGAAAGTGAAATATCATTTAGCATGCTGACGTTGTATTTCTAATTGGAATTCTCTGGCAGCTCAATTATGTTTTTCTTCGACTGGAACTCAGCTTACTCTCCAGTTCGATTTTACTATTGAAAGTGCGCGGAAGTTCCCGGTTAAAGCAAATTATAGATAAGCATATTACAGAGAGACAAATGTGCTTGGCGGCTCATTAAAATTCAGCATGGAAACATTATCAAACAATCGCATATTTCGGCAATGCTTGGTTGTAAGTGCGTGGATGAAGATTTGATATGAGAGGCGGTTTAATTGATTTATGAATAAGATTAAAGAACATTTTGGTTACTCAAGCTAATGTTTCGAAAAGTGTACCCATAAACAATGTATTTATAAATATGATAAAATAATTCATATTTTAATCTAACTTATGCATACGAATAATTCAATGAACATATAAAAATTCCAAGTTATAAACAAATATAATTTGATGAGAAACTAAAAACATATGTTTTATAATTGTAACTCTGACTATTATAACATAACTTAAATGTTGAATCTGATTCTTGTATATTAAATTCAATTCAATTCATATTGACAGTATAATTGAAAATCAGTATATTAAGGCACAAAAAAGAATCATAAACATTTCTGGGTCAGTCTTTAGTCTAACTTAAGTATTAATATATTTTGTGTACATTCAAATAATAAAATTGGAAATTAATTTGAATTGCAAACAAGTAATATAAGATAAAAAACAACTGCAAAAGTTTTAAAGAAATAATTAATTCGTACTAACAATATTAGATAACACAAATAAATAGCTTTATACCATATTAACATGACTCTTGCTCAGCTGAAGAAACTACGAGGCTCATCTTTGTCATTACAGTTTATCACTCGCAGCTGTGCCGTATTTAGAGTCAACTCAACTACGAAAGCTTAATTTATTTCAATCTCCAAATTAAATAATAGGCCTTTTTTCTTATTATTGCCATACATTTATTTAAAAATAAAATCTATTTTTACATTTTTATAGCACTAAATTAAATACTTATTCAACTTGTTTAAGCTAAAAAGAAAACGGTCGAAGTCTACTTTTTTTCAAAGTTGAACTTAGTTTAATGCAAATCTTAAAGCTGATTTAAGTTCGCTTTTCCATTAAATCTCTGAATTAATGCCTAACTAAAAGCTTATTAACTTATTCACTAACTAAAATGTTTTTTTTTTAAGTTTTTCAAGTTAAAAGGTAAAATCAAGCTTTTACTTTGAAATAAACTGAAGTTTAGTCAGTTTTCCTTTTAACTTGAAAAAAGCATTAAAAAGCATTTAAGTTTTAAACTAATTACAAAATTTAAAGCTTGTAAATACATATCAAAGCTCCAACAGGAAATAGACTTTAGTCTAGTTAATTTACCTAAAAGTATGCAACAACTTATTTTATTTTTACAGCTGATGCAATTGCTGTTGATCACAAAAGTATACGACGTGTTGGCCACACCACTGCGCACTGAAAGTGCAACATACTCGAAGACAGCGGCCACAAATCGAAGCGAATCAAGCAAAACGAGCAACTATTTTCTGCATCAGCCTTACGGTAGGCCAAGAAATATGTAGAGAAATAATTCCAATAAATACTTACTTTAAATAGGTCCCAATACGTATGCCTTTGGCTATCAGGTGGAAGATGCACATACGGGCAACGTGCAGTTCAGAGATGAGCGTCGCTATTTGAATGGCAGCATCGTGGGCAGCTTTGGATACGTGCGACCTGATGCTCACATTCAAGTGACACGTTACAGAGCCGACGCTGATGGCGGCTACTTGGCGCACTCGCAAAGCTATGCACCGGGGGAGCAGCAAGTGGACACCATTTGGCCCACGAAGCTGCCTGATTTGCTGAGAGATCAACATAAAATGCAGCCAGCAAACAATGTGAGTTGGGATGCCAAGCAACATTTGAATGTGAGCGTGGACGAGGTGGAAGATGATGTCGCAGAGAAACTGAAACAACAGCATGGTCTTGACTTGTTTCACATTGATGTGGCGCAGGATGTGCTCCAGCCCGCAGTCTTAGATATAGTCAATGGCAAGACCCCGCTGAAGCAGCAGCCAAATGGCAGTTTAGCCTTTGAGACGCTTCAGAAAGTGGTGCCCAACGAGCTGCCGCTTGTGCCATTCGAATTGCCAGTCGAAGAACTGTTAACAAGGGCAACAACGACAACGACAACAGCCACAACTGAGTCATCGGTCGAGCTTAGCAAGTATGATAAAGCCAAGAGCAATAATGCTGAAAAGGCACCACAAATAACAGAGACCGATTCGAGTGAACTATTGCCGCCCAGGCCATTGGTCAATAACGTTAGCAACAGCTCGAATTGGTACAAGCAAATCATTGAAGCAAATCGTCGTGAATTCCTTGAGCATTTACCAAATTTGAATAAAGTAAATGTTTGAAGAAACACAAGTAAGAAAGCTACAATCGAGTGTACACGACTGTGAAATACCCTCTGCCTATTTTCAATAAAAAATATACAGAAGATTATATTTGGTATTTTAAAATACCATTAAGTTAAACATATACCATACCAATAAAACCAAAACAGTGCCGTATTATCCTAAAAAATACCAAAATATACAAACATGTAATGAAAACCATATTTAGTATTTCAAATATAATTACGTTCAAATTATACCATAATACCAGCAAAAAAGTGCGGTATTATTGTAGAAATATACCGAAAAATACAAAATTATACTGAAGACTATGTTTGGTATATGAATATACAATTACGTGTAAAATATACCATACCAACTAGACCAAAAAAGTTCCGTATTAAGGATACCTAAGGATATATTTGGAATATCAATATACTATTGCGCTTAAATATATACAATACCTATAAAAACAAAAAAAGGCGGTTTTTTTTTAAAAATACAAAATACTGTATTTGATATATCAATATAAAATTGTATTTAAAATATACCATAGACTATGAAATATATCATATTGTCAATCAAAACAACTGAGACCCGAAAACATCAGACTTTTTTCCATATAAAATTATATTTTCAATAACTTCTACAATTGTTAACTGTTGTTCAAGGATATAAAATATTGTATTTATTATTGTATATATCATCAAGTCCATAATACCCTTCTACCCTATTGATAGCGGGTATAAAAACTTAAGAGGCACACTCAAAATAATGCACATTCAACGAGAATCACAAGTGGTCCCACTGTACCCCGCCCCACTGTACAGCAGCAGCGTACTAAACATAGTAGTAGCTGTGCCGACACGCCCCTCCTCAAAAGAAAAACAAAAAAACAAGCACAAAGTCTAATAAATATTAGGTAAGCAAATCGCGCCGGCAAAAAGATCTTTCACTTTTCATCATCGGTAAAAGTCGGCGACTTATGAGTAATCATTTTCGACTACAATTTTTTTTTGCATAAGTCTTTACTTAAAGAATTCCAAATAAAACGCAATCGATAAATGGCTTCATTTTCTCAGTGTGTGTGTTTATCTTCCGGGTCTCAAATTGGAGCAAACCGCAGAAAAGCCTTTCAGATTATTCAACAAATTGCCGCCTTTTGAAGCTGAGCACCACAATTTTATGGGTTAAATGTGGGTGACAAACTGGTTGCAAAGTTACTATGAGATTGCCAAAAGACGTTTCAAATTTGCATTAGTATCATCAGGAAGACAACAAATCGTACACTCTTTCTCTATCTCAATTGCTTTATCACAAACTCTTTGGTTGTAAATGCGTTAAACGGAAGGAAATGTATTGCATTTGGATTTTTCGCACTCGTTTTTTTTCTTTTTGCTGCAATTGCCTCATGCATATTTAAGCTGCTTTATTATTCCATTCCCACTTTAATTTGTATCACGCACGCTTTTGGCCCCTCCTCGGATTCGGATTTGTATGATGCAACATTTTATTTGATATTTATACGAATTTTGAATTTATATTGTATGTTTTCTGTTTGTTTTTGTGGCGTTTTCACTTCACTCACTTACAATTTTGTTGTCTAGCGTCCATTCACTTTTTATTGCAGACTTCCAAACGGAGAAATGTTTTCTAAAAGCTCACAGCAATTAAAGCTTCAAATTCAAAGATTTATTAGCATTTATATAATGTAGAAAAATATGAAATTCACTACTACAAAAAGTATGTTTATGTTAAATGAAAAAATATTTTAAGTTTCATAAAATTAATGAACTGTTTTAAAATATCAAAAATTTTAAATCTCAAGATTTTTGATAATGTGGGCTATTGAAAAATTTAAAATTAATTGAGCAAAAAGTTTACTATAAATAAAATAGATTTGTTTTATTTGAAGTGTCATAAAATTAATTAAATAATTAAATGATCTAAACTTATCAAACCCTTTCTCTTCCTGTATATATATTTAGTTAGTCAAAAATATATTTCTCATTGAATTGCAATTAGTATTGTTACACTTTAATCCTGTTCAAGTGTCCCTTTCTCTTTGCAAAAGCAATTAATAACGTTTAGTGATAAAAATTCAATAAAAACAAAGACGTGACAATGTAATTTATATTTAAACTGTGCAGCTCAATAAAATAAACTATAAACTGGAAGTTGAGTTTCAACAAAGTTTTATTTTTGTTTTGCTTTCAAAGAATCGACATTGGAAATGCCGTGTCTATTGTTATTGCTTTCGCTTTACTGTCGATCGCTAATGATATTTGTTTAGTTTATGATTTAAGCATAATTTTCTTCTCTCTCTTTCACACTCTCTTTCTTTCTCTGTCTTGCGCTGCAGTATGTGACTGCAGCAGCGATTGTGTGCCAATTAAACAAGCCACGTTCATAACTCTTTTGATTATGGCCACAAGGGGCGAAGCGCGTCCAATTTGACAGTGGATGGATTGGCGTGGCGTGGCATGCGGCATGAGGCATGTGGCATGCGGCGGTATGGTGCTGCCAGTTGCATTGTTGCCAACTTTCATATGCATTCAAGTGTTTTATTGTATGTTAATTAAATTGTTGCTACGTTCATTTCAACCGTCGCTGCATTATTTGGCATACATATTTGGTCATTAACTAATTGCTGGCAGGCAGCTGAGGTAATCACTTTTTAATTTTTTTTTTGATTCACTTTGTAGTTGATTCAGTTGCAAAATCAACCCAGTGCCCAGTGCAAACACGCTGTGTGAAAGTGTTCAGATCGAGCGTTGCATCGGCTACGTAACGTAAGCTCACATTACGTATACGCACAGTGGAACTACGCATCGGAGGTAGAAGAAGTCAAACCTCTGCACTGCACTTCAACTTAACATTGAACAGGTCCCTGCATAAAGTATATGCAGTTGTCGTTTTTCTCGCATTTTTATGATTATTATTTTGGCCGAAAAATAAAAAAGATTTATTTGGCCAGAAATGTGCCGACGACACTCTTGACAACTTGATTAGAGGAGCCAACCAGTTAGTTGGCTCTCCGCTCCGGTTGCATAAATTTACCCAAAAAAAAAGCACAAATTTATAATCTTGATATGGCCAGGACTGAGCGGCTATGACGACTGTCTGAGAGAGAAAAACTGGTAAATTTCATAACATCCGGTTGGAGCGCGCTTGAAAAGTTGTTAATTGTCTAACGCTGGGGGTTGCCGACAGCCACCAAACAGGAAAAAGGCAAAAAAAAAAAAACAAAAACAAAAAAGTGAAGCAGAAGAAAGAGATTAAACAGCAGCAGCTGCAGCCTGCCAAAAATGACGGCAATTAGCCAAAGACGACGACAAAATAAGGTAAAAGTATTTAACCTACTTTGAAGCCTCAAACTTTTAACTTTTAACGATTTTTTGTGTTGGGGTTTTTCTTTTTGTTAAACTGTTAAGCGCGTTTCGTTGTAGGAAGTCGAACGCCATCATTTCAATCCCCTGCCGACTAATTAATGAGCCACACACACACACAGAGAGTCTGCCGGCAAGAGTCAAACAACTAAAACTGCAAGGAAGTCGCCATCAGAAAAAAAAAACGGGTCGAGTCGCATAGCGTCGAGGAAACTTAAATGTGAAATGTGTGAAAAAGCACTCGCCACAAATTAAAATGTTTAACGATTTTGCATCGTAAATATTTTGATTAACGCTCGGATAATTAGACCACAGCTTGGCTTTATTTCAATTGAAGAAAATTGTCTCTGCGACTCGGTGAAAAATCAATTTTTTTTCCACAATTGTTTGCAACGAGAGTTTTCCGTGTATTGCAACATTGTTGCGATGCAACACGAACGCAGACTCAGAGCTGCCATATGATATGATTATGTGATTTGACAATTTGCATTTAATTAATTTCTGCAGCTATTTATTATGTCAACCACAAAACACCGCTGACAAGCAGCGTTGAGAGCAGCCGCTAAGCTCAACACAACTGAATTCCAATTTCAATTCCAAAACCAAATTCAACTAGTCTCTTAAGTCTCTTAAGCGTATCGAATACCTGCGGGCATTAGGCTTTGTTAAGCTTTACAACATTACTTAGTTGCGGGATTATAAAGATTTAAATATCAATTAAAATAATTTCGATTCGCTGCGCTAGGGAAAAAATATGCGGAAGAAAAAGTGTGTTATGTGACGAGGAGTAAATACAGTAGATAACATAAGTAGACAGTTTCCTACTAAATGTTCAAGCTCCATAAATTCTATTTTTAAGATAAATTAATGATTAATATTTCAGTAAAATGAAAAGGAAAAATGAAGTCTTCTTATATTCCTTTAATGAAATTACATTTTTTTTTTAATACTAAGCAATTTTAATTGAAATAAGCATGTTATAATATAAATATGTTATACGAAATACTGTAATAAATTTTCATATTTAAGTTAAAGAGATTTGTTAATCTTATGATTCTATATTCTTTTGTATTTCACTCAAACACATTCTCAAGATTAATGCCTTTCGATGCCTTTCCTCAAGAGCAGAATTTGCTTAGTGGGCGTCAATCAGAAAGACAGTACAGAAAATTAATAGACTTAAGACATGAAATGTATAACCAAAAAAGCACGAACTTTAATTTGCATATTGAATCTATTTTATTTGTATTTTAATTTCACTCTATAGGCTGTTGTTAGTTAATAAAGTGACAGAAAAGAAAAAATAAATTAATTGAAATATCTGAGAAACTTTTCATTTGCATTTGGCATCATGAGTTACTATGAGTGTTTTGATTTGTAAATAATTTGAGTTGAAAATTATAAAAGATTCATGTTATTCAGCGAAAATATGTCGTAAAATGTTTTTTACTTTCGAAGCTTCGCAGCTATTACCATTTGTGCAGCAGTTTGCCACATATGGTAGTTCAGTCAGTAAGGACAAAGAAATGAATATGAATTTTTCATTGTTACAATAATTTGTAGTGCACGTCAACTCCCGCTTTACTTTGACATAGTTGACAAGTAGCATTAACACCTCAATCACTAAATAGCTGCTGCTCACATCCCTTACAACAAACACACACAGCGACAGCAGCTAATACGTTGACAACATGTTTGTGGAAATGTTGCTACGCACTTTTCGCGCCGCTAGCAACATTGTTGACAAGTTGACGCTAATGCTGTTGCTACTACTGCTGTTGCTGCTGCTAATGTTGCCGGCAATTGGCAGGCGCCATTTAAGTTCAATGAGCTGCAGCTAGTTTAGCTGTTGAGTTGTTGTTTACCGATCGAAGAGTGAAGAGAAGGAGAGATAATGCAAGCTCATTAGCAGTTGTGCGTGTGCAGTTGAAAGCAAAAGCCAAAAAAAAGCGAAAAAAAAAATATGTTTTGATGTGCGTTGCCTTCAAATAAATGAATATGAATTGCAGGCAATAAAATTATGCCATGACTCGAAGGCTTTCGCTTAAGCGCTCGAAATGTAATTTTCAATTACGTGCAACTTGCAACCTGAGCGGCGGCAACAACAATGCTGGTTGCTACCGCTGCTGCTGCTGCTGCTGCTGTTGCGCAAGCAGACTGCATAAAAGGATAAGGCATAAATGATTCCCACGACAACTTTGGAAAGATGCACGCGTCGCTGTGGCGCGGGCTCGTTAGGAGGCCATAGAGTCCAAATAAATATGAAACAATGAGACAAAAGCCACAGCCGATGTTGTCGCTAGTCAAATGCCAGACAATCAGGCAGCTTACGAGGTACTGCAACTTGCAACAGCAAATGTTGCTTGTTGCTTGCTGCTGCTGCTGCTCGCTGCACATGCTCATGCACAGCAGCCGCACTTAATGCATGTACTAAATGTCCAACAGTAAATATGAGTTACTAGGTAATTGCCGGGGCACCACTACACACAGCTGCACCACATGCTGCATGCCCCACAATTCACCTAGTTGCAGCTTACTTTTTTTTTGGTTTTGACTTTTCACTTTAGTCGTGAGCTTTAGACGAATCGAAATTGATTGAGTGGCTGGTTGGCCAAACGAAAAATCTGTCTAAAACTAAACTACATTTTTTGGCTCTAAACGAAAAATTGAACTAAAAATTAACACCTGCTGTGGCAGACACACACAAATACACCTATACTCTGTATGTGTATGTGCAACATAAGCCAACTACAATGCGACTCGATGCGATGCTTCAATGAGCAAACAAAATGAAAATATGTGAGCAGCGATTGCAGCGATGACGACAACTTTTGCATCAACAACAGACCAAACAACTTGCACCAAAAAATATCTACCAAAAATTGTTGTTATTGTTTCGGTCAGGAGAAGGCGAATGCATATGGGGTATATTAGCTAAAGAGTTAGCACAGTTTAGGAATAAGAAAAAGGCCCTCATATCAAATCAACAAGATTGAATTAATATTCTGAAAACTTATTCCTTAATTAATTTTTTGAGTAAGTAAATAAAGAAATAATATGAAAAATTTACTAAAACGAATATTATATACATAGTATGTACTACTGTGCGCAAAAAGAAAGGTGAATTTGTTTATATATCCTTTTCCGGTTAGCCATCAGCGTCTTCTTCGATTAAGCTTTTATCAATAGACTTGAAACGCGTTCCCCAAAGTCCTATCTTAAGTTTTGGGAATAGCCAGAAGTCACACGAAGCAAGATTAGGAGATGATGGTATCGTAACGAATTTTTGGCGATATTTAATTTACACAAGCCCAATTAGTCTTTCAAAATGGTTTTAATAGATCATTTTGATACTCCGATCACTTCATTCCGCAAACAAAATTTGATGACACTTGGTCGTTTGATAAACACAAGCGTAAATATATTACTAATAATAGCATTGATATAATATTTCGCTCAGATGCCATTAACACTCCTGCCAACTCAAGAAAAAGACCGGGAAGTTTAAATTAAACAGTAGTAAATTATTGTCCAAATAAAAACTAAATTAATATTTAAATTTAAATTAAACAGTTTTTAACTTTAAAGTCTTTTCTCTACTTTACCATTTGCAAAATACAAATTCCACATCTCAAATCAATTTTTCTAGAGTATCTTGTCATTCAACAAACTTTCTTCTTGTCGTCATTGAAGTGCTGTCTTTGCCACGGAATGAAAATAAAAATGCACACTGGAAAATTGTATCAACATTGCGTTCAATTTGCGTCGCTTCGCCAAATTGCAAAACATCGCACACCAAAAAACCAAAAAAAAAAAAAAAAAAAAAAAAAGAGAAGTTGGCTTTTTGGCATGCTACTCTAGCTGTAGCTTCAATTGCAACTTCAGCGCCAACTTCAACTTGTAGTCGAAGTCGAAGTCGAAGTCGAAGAGTTGCTTGCTATGTTGACTTGCATTATATTTTCCACCTGCTGCAACGCCAACACACACACACACTTATACTCAAATATAATACACAACAAACACCACATACTAGTAACTATAAAGCGTCCCCTTGTAGACCATAATTAAGCATTTATTTGATTCGCCATATTTCTTTTGGTACGTGCAAATGCTTTTTGAATTCGGGATTTTGCGGATTGGTAATCATCATGAAAAATGTTTCGGTACTTTTTTTTTTGTTTCTTTTTGCAGTTTTGTTTTTGCTGATTTCTTTCATTATGTATGTGCGCTTGTTTTGACTTGTCATGGCTTTGCAAACGTTGTCAAATGTTGTCGACTTTAAATATAGCAATTAAAAAAAATGTGCCTGCATTTAAACGTGCATCAACCTGCTGTTCAAAAGTGTTGAGGTAAACACACTTTGAGCCTGAGAACTGCAACTCAATGCAAAGGGGGCAGACGATGATGTTGCACAAAGCAAATATGAATGAAGAGTGAAATGAAGATTACAAACATGAAGTAATCTATTTAACATATTGTTTAATTTAATATAAGATGCGTCATTTCAAAAATATATTTAGCACATTTTACCATTTTCGTATTTTTGATATTTTTTAAGTAAACACACTTTAAGCATGAGAACTACGAACAGGGTATAATTAAACCTCTATAGTATATTTCGATTGTAGTACTTTATGCATATACCAAATATGGGCTTTGACATTTTTTTTTGTGGGAGATTATATGGTATATTTTAAGAATTATACCGCACTGTTTCTTTTTATTGAAATTAGGCATCTGCTATCTCACAGTCGAGCACACTTTACCTTCCTTTTTTGCGCATTTTAAAGTAACCGAAATTTTGTAATATTTATATATTTTTCTTACCCGTTTTTTTAAGTATTTATCCACAGATTCCCTTACAGATTTCTCACCTCTCTGACTTAGCATAATTTTACCGAAAATTTGTATTTTCCTGTTCGATTGCATTCCATTCATCAATTTGTTTCAACTACTTTCAAGGCTATTACCATTACAGCTCATTACTAACTGATTACAAGCCATTAACTCAATTGCTAAATACATTAAAGACCTTCATTTGTTACATAGCCGAAAAAAACAAAATGATATCAATGTAATTTTCAGCATTTACAAAATCCCATCAAAGGCACATATGGATCGCTTCTACCGTAGATTATCCAAAAAATGTAACGTATACGCTTCGTTGCCTAATTAGCAGTTAGAAAAACAAAATCTCCTTCGGGGCGCTCCGCAAAAGTCGTTCAATTGAAAATAGACGCAAAATAATTGGTCAATTTCTCAATGCTGTCGATGTTGTCGCTGCTATTGTTATTTTTACTGCTGTTGCTGCTGCTGCTGCTGCACTTAACTTTGATTTGAAGTACAATCTAAACGACGTGCAGCCAATGAAAATCCCAACCAAAAAACCAAAAAAAAAAAAAGGCCTCCAGCCGCTGCGAGAGCAACACTTAAAGATTACAAAAGTTGTCTTTATAGAGGCGCTCAACTTTATTGTAGACGTCGAAACACAGAAATGGTTCAATTAACAATTTTACAATTTTACCAGTTTACCCGTTTACGATTAGCGCATTAAAAGTAGACGATAGTAGATCAAAAAGTTAGCCCAACAGCATCGCACAATGCAAATCAAAATCATGGCAAAAGTTAAACCGAAAATTTAGGTCAAATTGCGTTCGTAATGGAGCAGAGAAAGAGCGGGGTGTAATAGAGATATACTAGCAAAAGATTGTATAGCAAAGGCTCCATAAAAGTATTAACTAACCATTTCAACGTCAAGTTGTCGCTGTCAAATTTTTGCAACGAAATGCGTCACCAATCACCTACACAGCAACAGCCAGAGCAACAGCAAAAGCAACAGCAACTACTACAACAATGCTCTGGCCACCGACATATTAACTACAGTTACTAACTGAACTGTTTTACATTATTTGAGATCTCTGCACTCTTTGCTGCCGCCGCTGTTGTTGCTGCTGTTGTTGCCACTGCGGCCTGCCGCTCACTGTTGTTGCGGGGCAGCGACGTCGACTTCGCGTCGTCGATTCACTTTCTTCCTAACTATATAAAAGCGGCCGTGGCTCGTTGCAACTACATTATTCAGTTGTGGAATCCCGTTGCGTGCAGCTCGTGGAACGTCGATAAAACCAAAACCAAGTTATAAATCTCCTTAAAGACCCTCAACAAAAAAAAACACACGTTTTAAAATGGCCTTTAAGGTGAGCACAATAAAAAGAAACCAAAAGGATGCAGTTACAAAGGATATTCACATAAAGTGCAAAACAATAAACTGTCGTGCATCCTTAAAAAGGATAAAAATTGCCATTAAAGTGCTGAAAGTGTTTCGTTAAATAGATTTATAGAGTACTTCAAGTATCATCTATAAATCAGTAAAAGTGATGTGATACAAAATTTTAAATTAGAAGAGTCCAACAGAATTCGAATACTTTTACTGGACTAAAAAGATTAAGATATAATTTTAAATAAATAATTCATAATTTTGATGCAACAGTAGAAATTTTATTAGACTTCCATCAATCAAGAATTAATCAGAGTATGAAAATGCAATGATTATTTTACAGTTCCTCAAATAATTTATCCTTAAAAGTTAGATATAGAAAAGTAGATGAGAAAAATGTTAATACATTTCATTTGAAACACAAGGTAAAATAAAATTTTAAAGTAACTTAATATTGATTTAATATATAATATTGATTGTAACTTAAAGGACAATGAAAATATTTATTCAAAATTCTGTTAGCTTTTTTTTTTTTGAGTAATATTTTTAAAATACAAAATATATTTATAATATTTCTTGAAGCACAAGAAGAAATCAGTACGGTATAACAGATTAATTTCTGTTTATTTTTTTTTTCAACTCCCTCTACTTCGTATTTAATAATTGCTTTTGCAAAAAACCAACAAAGCTATCAACACCACTGACTAAATATCATATGCAACCGATCTGATAACTTTGTAATAAAAAAATAAATTGCAAGTGGCATAACCACAGCTTAAATAAATGCGATAATTTCAGCAACAAGGAGGCATTGAAGCAAGTAGCCAAAAAGCCAAAACCACAACTAACACTTCATTAAAAATTCGATGAAAAAACAAAAACCACACAAGCCACAAACTATGTTACAAAGAAAGAAAAAAAAGAGAAGATAAAGAGTTGAATGCAAGTTGTGGCAGGTTTTCCGCACGCTTGTTGAACCTCTAAGCCCAATTAGCAGACTCCAACAACGAGCCGACATGTTAACAAACAATTAGCTAAGCCACATCACATCACATCACATTACTTTACATCAATTATGCAATTGCAGTATCTGATTTTCGCATCGGCTCTGTGCCTGGGCATGGCCTATCCATTGGATCATCATTACTACGAGGAGAGTCACGGTGGCTACGAGCATTTGGCTCATCACGAGGCTGAGCCCATCCACGAATATGGCCATGAGCAACAGCATCAGATTGAGCGCATTTCGCTGGGCGAGGAGCATGGTCATCATGAGCATCCCCACTACGAGGTAGAGGATCATGGTCATGAGGACGAACATGTTGACTACTATGTGAGATTAGCTTACCCGATATATTAAGTATATACGATATTACAATATCAATGTTTGCAGGCTCCTCCCAAATATGCCTTCAAGTATGGCGTCAACGATTTCCACACCGGCGATGTCAAGTCCCAGCACGAGACTCGTGATGGTGACACCGTCAAGGGACAATACTCTCTGGTGGAGCCCGATGGTTCCATTCGTACCGTCGACTACACTGCCGACAAGCACAATGGCTTCAATGCTGTCGTCCACAAGACGGCGCCAGTGCATCATCATGAGGAGATCCATGAGCATCACGATCATCATGAGCATCACTACTAAAGCATACTAAAACTCATACGCTGAACGCAACAGACCATAACTATGTTTAACTATATGTATGCACTAGAGTTAGCCAAATTTGCTACAGCAACGTCATCAATCAATCAGCCAATCAATCAATCCACATTTCACACAACAGAGAACAAACGAATTCATCAACGAAACGATCGATCCATGTCAAGAATGTAATATATAATCAGCTTCATATCTCGTAATTAGGACACTGACAATCTGATCCATGCACCTCGATGTGTCCTCTCACATTCGAGTTTGCTTGGCATCTCATGCATAATACTTCATAATACTCATATCATCATATCAATCTAATATCGTATTTTATTTCTGTGATAGCAAATACTTTTCACTTAAACAACTAACCCTTAATGCCTGTCCTACTCTCAATTTCTATAAACTGTTTCTTAGTCATTATCTAGCTAGGATTCATGCTCTCTTAACGCTAGTTCATTCACTCAGACGAATTTATCAATCATCTACCATCTACTGTAACTATCATATAATATTGTATACAGAGAACAAACAAAATGAAACGAACAAAAAAACACTTGTAAATTGTGTAATAAACAAATGTGAATTATGTACTTTTTATGAAATCAAATCGACAAACTCCCTCTTTTTATTTGTTCGGTGCCATTAACAAGTCGATGCCAAGCATTGAACTTGCACTTTACAGCCGGACAACATTTGTCATATTTTTTTTTCGTTTTATGGTTTTATGTCTAAATCTTTGACATGTCCAACAGGTTTACGCGGCGTATAAGCAATAAAAAGTGATTACAAGAAATCAACAGACGAATTTTCCGCCTTGGAACAGGTTGTGTGCGTTTGTTTTGATTGAAATTACATAAGTTTTGCGAATAACGTAATACGAATTGCTTCCTAAATGGTCAACGCAAAAAAAAAATCACCAAATAATTGTCTGTATTTCCAATAAATAATTAAATAAATATTTGGAGAGGTATAAATAAGTGGTTTTCGGGTTCAAAATACTCTCTAATAGCTATTATTAAAAAAAAACATAAGAGCTCTCATAATAAATTTTTAAGTTTTTGAAGTGCTGGCGAAATTGAAAGACTTTTCGTGGGTGTATGTACTTAAATTGGCAATGGACATTAGTGCTGCATCTTAAGCACGTTTTACATTATATGCAATAAGTTATAAAGAGATACGACATTTTTCTAATCAATAAATTTACTTTATCTTAGAAACTTTACAAAATTGGTCCAAATATCATTGCCATATATATAGATTTGGTTGATTGCACCAATATATTTACTGTGTTATTTTTTTTGTAACTGTAATCTAAAATAATATTTTACATTTTTCTAGATAGCTTCACCATAACATGAAATAATTGATAATATAATAACATGCAATTTAAATTGACGCGCCTTTTTACAAGCGTTTGAAAATATACCAAAATGTTAACTAGAGTAACGTATTGCTGTAAACAACATCGAAGTTTGCCATAAGAAATCGTTGCGTAAAAGACTGTTAAGGCATCGATGTATCGATAGTGTTAACGATGTTTCTCCACCTCTATCCAGAAGGGGCATAGTACAAAACTGGCAAATGTTTAGGGCCGCATATAAACAACAAAATGCTGGCCAAAAATAAGTATGTGCCGCGCGTAAATCAGGTAATACTAACTGAGATACAAAATAAACATATAATATAGACAATTGCAATTCTCAGGTAGATGCCATTTACCTCAACAAAGACATAACTCGAATGATACGGGATAATCTGCTTGAGAACTTACAAGCGATATCGGTAAGGAAGTAACCCCAATAGATAAAGCAAATGCCATAATACTTAATATCTACTGCAGCCAGTGTTGTTTATTAAAATACAACCAGAATTGGATTTACTGATACAGTCGGCCATTTGGTTTGGCTCTGTAGGCAAACGATGCTCGACTTTTGGACAACAATTACTTGTCTTGGCCTACGATGCTGAGAAGCTAACAGTATCCCGTTTGGTGCTACACTTTGCCCTCACTGTGCTGCCCGGTTATGTTAAGAGCTGGGAGGAAAGACGATTATCCCATCGTGTGGAATGGTTTAGCCAAGCCATCACTTGGGCGGAGAACAGCGCCCTAGTCCTAAATGTGCTCAACTATTTTCGCTTTTTAAAGACGGGACGAAAGCCCACATTAATTGATTTTATGCTGGGGTTGGACTACATTAGTCTCCGCAATAACCAAAGACGAGACATTGGCTACAAGTACCTGACACGTGAATTACTCTGGGGCGGTTTCATGGTAAGATCATGCATGCCCTTGATACTAAATGAGTTTCTAATAAAATGTTGTTAACTTACAGGAAATTCTTGGCTTGCTGCTGCCCATCATTAATTTCCGCAAGATCAACAGGCTGCTGAAGGCAGGATTCTTTGGTAACGAAAGTCATGGTGGCTGGCGACGAGAAAGCATTGCTCGTGAACCGATTGCGGCCAAAATGTTGATGAACACCAGCTGCAGCTATTGCGGCGAACGACCAACTCTTCCCCATCATATGGGCTGTGGACATATTTATTGCTATTACTGTTTAAGCGCGAATTTATTAACGGACGCCAATTTTGGATGTACCAAATGCGGAGCTATTTGTCCGGAGAAGGGTTTACAAAGTGTCTGATTAATGTATAATGTATTGTTTGTAAAGCGTTACAAATTTTTTTATATAAACACAAAATGGCTGTAGAAAAAACTGCTGTGTTGCTTCTTTGGCGCGAAATAAGATGGGTTTAGTGTGGCCAATTCATGATTTTTCACTTTCAAGGCAGTTGGTCTCATTTGCAATAAACGGGAACGCTGTGCGTGCAAATTCAGCTCTTATAAACCGTTGCGTAGCTATATTTATAATTGAGTTTTATTGTTTAAAAGTGCATAACAACAAAATTAAAGGTGCAAGGATTGTCGAAAAATTGTTTGCAGCCTGAAATCATTCCAGTTAAACAAATAAGGTAAGTGCACAACGCCTGCCAAAAAAGCGCGCGAAAACTATTTCGCAGCTGCTTGCAACAGCTGTTATGTTCTAAGCGAGAGTTGCCACCTGCTGGCAATGAACTCAATTTTTTGAATAAAATGATATATTTAGATTATTAAACTCCCATTTTGCACATAATATCTGTTGGGCAATTATTATTATTAAACGTAAATATATATATAAAAAGTTTTCGATTATTTTGCGAGCATTGCAAACAGCTGTTTGGTTGATCCGGCAACACCCAAACATTGTTATTACATTACATTTGTATTTCTGCTGCGCATTTGCCTGTTTTTTTTGCCTTTGTTCGCAGTGTGTATTAGAAAACGATAATAGACTTTAGAAAAACTGTACGATTAATTGCAAAACGCCCAAAAATTAAATGTTTACGCAATCAAAACTTCATTAAAGTGCATATTACAACAAAAGAAAAACAACAAGAAAAGAAGATAAACAACAACAATCACAGAAGCAGAATCAGTGGTGAGAAGAAGAAAACAACGGACTTGAGCAAATAACAGACAAAAACAATAACAAAAAAGCGAAAAAAACAGCACGAAATTGCGCATATTTTCGTGGGTCGCAGCTGATTTCACATATCAAGGTCAGTAAGGTGGGCAACAAATACAATTTACAAACAAAAGCATTTCAATTTGTTTTGTTTTTGCATTTTGCGTTGTTTTGGTGGCCACAGAAAAATGCTCGACCTGGAAATTCTGCCCGAAATCTCGCTGGGCTGCGATGCCTGGGAATTTGTGCTTGGCATGCATTTCTCGCAGGCCATTGCCATCATACAATCCCAAGTGGGCATCATCAAAGGCGTCCAAGTGCTCTACTCCGATACGAATCCGTTGGGCGTGGACATTATCATCAATCTGCCACAGGACGGCTTGCGTCTAATCTTTGATCCGGTTGTGCAGCGCCTGAAGACCATCGAAGTGTTCAACATGAAGCTGGTGAAGCTGAAATACGGTGGCGTCTATTTCAATTCACCCGAAGTGCTGCCCAGCATCGAACAGATCGAGCATTCATTTGGCGCCACCCATCCGGGTGTCTATGATGCAGCCAAACAGCTGTTCGCACTGCATTTCCGTGGCCTGAGCTTTTATTTTCCGGTGGACAGTAAACTGCATTCTGGATACGCACATGGCCTAGGCTCGCTGGTGTTTCTCAATGGCGCCTCGCCTGTCGTCTCCAAGATGTCCTTGTATGCGGGCAGCAATGTCGCCGAGAATCGAGCACCGTTACTACCGCTGTCCTGCTACCACCGTCAAATGTATCTAGAGTCTGCCACTGTGTTGCGCACCTCTTATGGTCACACTAAGGGCCTCAAGCTGAAGCTGTTCACCGAAGGTTCAGGCCGAGCGTTGGAGCCGAAACGTAAGTGCTTCACACGTGAGCTGCTGTTTGGCGATAGCTGTGAGGATGTGGCCACGAATTTGGGTGCACCGAATCGCATCTTCTTCAAGAGCGAGGACAAGATGAAGATACACAGCTCGAGTGTGAATCGACAGGTGCAAAGCAAACGCAGCGATATATTCTTCAATTATTTCACGCTGGGCATCGATGTGCTGTTCGATGCACGCACTCAGACCTGCAAGAAGTTCATACTACACACCAATTATCCGGGACACTTCAATTTCAACATGTATCATCGTTGTGAGTTCCAGTTTCTGCTCGAGAGCGATCATCCGCCACTAGCCACAGAGAGCGAGAGCAGCAAACAACTGGTGCAGCATCATGATCAGCATGTGAATGTCACTGCCTATACCAAATGGGATGAGATTAGCGGATCGCTGGCCACCTCAGAGCGTCCGGTGGTGTTGCATCGTGCCAGCTCCACGAATACAGCGAATCCATTCGGTTCAACCTTTTGCTATGGCTATCAGGATCTCATCTTTGAGGTGATGCCGAACAATCATATTGCATCCGTGACGTTGTACAATACGGCGCCGCCACGACAACCGGCACACTCCTGGCAACAGCACAAGATGCAGGACATTCGTCTGACTGTCGCCTAAGAAGAATATCGTGTGGATGATGATGATGATGATGAAGTAGTGTTGTAGTTTTCTGTGTGGTCGTGTGGGCTCTGTGACGCTTGAATGTATTTAGCTATTAAGACACAAAAAGGCAACAACAAAAACAATGATCTAACCTAGACTCTAATGATTAGCAGTTACCTTACGATTACATATATAGTTTAATATATAAATATATATATTGTATACACATTAATGCATATATAGTATTTCTATATATAGCTAACTAAGCAAATTGTATCAGACTCACTGACCATATTATTCTTTTCCCCCCTTTCTATCTCTCTTCGTATTCCTACTGCATTATTATTCCAATTACATTGTGTTAACCTTTAACGACTCGACTCGATTCATCATTACTGACAATTAATTAGCAAAACGTACTTTTTAACTTATGTGCATGTCGTTAAAATATCTAAATATTTTAAGCTCAACAAACGTGTATTTCTCTTTGAAAAAGAAACAAAAAAAATCAACAAAAAAATATATATAAATATAGCAATAAGGTTTCGACAAAAACAAACGATTCGCAAGTGTTTTTATTTTATATATATTTAGGTGTATAAGTATAATTATTGAGATTGCCAACGCGAGGCATGACAGCGTTAATCTTTCGTATATAAATCAAGAATTCAGACAATTACATATATTTCACATTTTTTCAAGATAATACAAATTTTCTGATTTTTTATAAACCTTTTTAGATTAAGATAAAAGAAGATGGAGTTTGAAAACATTAACCAAAACTTTAATCTCGAAAATTGTGTCTGAATATTTAATTTATAAAATCATCTAATTATTTATGTTTGCTTTGAAGTTAAAAAAAAGATATAACAATAGAAGAGGAATTAATTTACATATTTTCAGTATTACAATATTATCCCTTCAAGTATTTTAAAAAGCAGAATGCCCTGTATATCATCTGAAAAATATTACTTTAGATTTCTCAATAATTTTAATTTCATAAATAATTTAAATTAAGTGTTCTATATGGAAGAGCAACAAGTAGATCAATCTTTCTTTATTTTAGTTTCATAAAATTTAAATAAATAATTTAAATTAAATTACATTTTCTATATGAAATATTCCATATGAAAGACAAGCGTGCAGTCATCTTAAAAATTATATTTTTATCAGAATGAATATAGTGATTATTATTTTTATTAATAAAATAAATACCATAAGGACGATTTTCGATTGATATTTTCATTTTAAAAATAATTCAAGTGTATGTTACACCTGTGTTCTGAAGATATTATTTAATAGTATCCTTAAACTGAATTAGAAATTTGAAAATTTCTTGAAAATCATTATCTTTATTTATAATATTAACTTATAAAAATTTATCTAAAAGATCACTTAAACTTTTATTTTCGTTAAGCAGAATTCCAAAATGCCAGAACAAACCGCCGAGCAGGAATCTCAGCCACAGGCGGCAACGACAGCTACAACACAGGATTCAAAGTCAGCAGATGCTTACGATTCCAGCATGTTGCCCGATATGCTGCCCGTCTACTATAGACGTCTCTTTCCCCACGAGCCCTTCTATCGCTGGCTCAACTATGGCCACTGTAAGTGATATAAAATATAAGCCACAATCCTTTTATTTAATATATTTACATTTATTTCAAAGCTGAGGACAACATCTTTTTGAATCGTGAGATTTCGTTTACACTCCACGATGACATCTACATACGTTATCTGTGCTTTGAGACTCAAGCGGAGCTGGAGAAGGAAATCTGTTCCCGTAATCCCTACAAAATTGACATTGGCGCCGTCTTATCCACTAGACCCAAGAACTTTCGCACTGTTCCCGGTGGCTTAACGCCCGTGCAGCGTGAATTAGTATTTGATATCGATGCCACGGACTACGATGAGATACGTAATTGCTGCTCAGGCGCTGAGATCTGTCTCAAGTGCTGGAAATTCATGGTGGTGGCAGCGCGTGTTCTCGATGTTGCGCTCCGTGAAGATTTTGATTTTGAGAACTTGCTGTGGATCTTCTCGGGTCGTCGTGGTATCCATTGCTGGGTCTGCGATCACACGGCACGTCATCTGGATGGACGAGCTCGCGCCGCTGTCGCCGAGTATCTCAACATACTCACCTACACCAATAATACGGCTCGAGTGCAGCTCAATGATCGTACACATCACAGTTTGCGACGAGCCCTCAAGATTGTGGAGCCCATGTTCGAGGAGATTATACTGGAGGATCAGAATCTCTTTGGCACACCCAAAGGTGTTCAAAAGCTGCTCCAAATGATTAGCGACGAAGGCGCACGCAACGATCTCGAGGCGTATCTCCAAAAGACACACGAGGACGGCGCCCACTCCAAGCTCGTCTGGGAGAGCTTTGTGCGCTATGCGAACTCAATGCGCACCAGTGCAGCTAACATTTGGAGTCGCAAGCTCAAGAACATTGTGCAGGAGGTGCAGCTGTGTCTGCTTTATCCACGACTCGACATCAATGTAACAAAGGGTTTCAATCACTTGTTGAAGGCGCCCTTCTGCATCCATCCTGCCACTGGCAAAGTGTGTTTGCCTTTCAGCGCCACAGCTGCAGCTAAATTTGATCCAACTACAGTGCCAACGATTTCGCAGCTGCTGCAGGAGATCAATGCGCACGATGACAAGACCAAGAGTTATATGGAAGCGCCCGAGGATAAGAGTCGCATCAAGGACTACAAAAAGACCAGCATGTTCAAAGGTGTTGTTGTTTTCGAAGAGTTTCTGCGCAAACTCGAGCGTAATTTCAAACCCAAAACAATGGAATTTTAAAATACACAATTTAGCTTGATCTGAAGCATTTGAATTTATTACATTTTTATGATAAGTATATTAGGCTACCAACAAATAAATAGACTAAATGATTGGAGTTCACATACAACGTAGTCGGACCAATGGCACAATATTGCCATCCTTATCCTCCCAATCCACCTCAACCTCCAGCTGAAACAGTCCATCGTCTGTGTTGGGCGTCGTCGTCTCTGGCAGCTGTGCCAAAATCTCGCTCTCTCCGGTGCGTAGTTTGAACGAAGCCAAAGCTTCTGCGGCGTCACCTTCGCCCGACTGCGGTAGCGACACCTTAATCTTGGCTGGCAATATGCTGCCCTTGCTCAGCACCAGCTTGGCATTCGACTCATCGTTGCCATGCCAAATGTACAAATCATCCTCGACGAGCACACAATCATCGGCCTTCTGCAGCTGCTGTTGCTGTGGATCCAGCAAGTACACCGCCTGCCGAGCGCAACCAATGGCCACCACCTCGTCCGCTGAGTGGCTGTTGTGCAGCTTGGCATCGGGGAAACGTGCTGCCAGCGTTGCTTGCAATTTGGGTATTTGCATTGTGGCGCCAAGCAGAACAATATCATCGATGCGCTTCAATTCGGGATGCTCCTGTTGCGCGCGCTCCACGCATTCGCTGAGCTGCTGCATCAGCGAGTTGATCACTGGCTGAATGAGACTCTCAAAGCGGGCACGCGACATTTGTGCATTGTAATCGACGCCATCCATCAGCGAATCAATGTAGAGCTGCGTGGAGGGCAGCGTTGTCAATATGTGCTTGCAATTGGCGGCAGCTGTGCGTATTTTGGCCAACGAGCGACGCGATTCATGTGGATCCAATTTGTACTTGCGCTTGAACTCCTCGCAGATGAACTGCACCAATGCCTCCGTGAACTGTCGGCCACCAATCGAGAAGGGTCCAAACGTGGCAAGCTCAATGAAGTAACCATTCTGCACAGCATACAGCGCAAAGTTACTGTACAATCCACCGCATTTAATGGTAAGCACATGTTGTCGCTGCGTCGCCTTCTCAATCTGGTCCTCGCCAATCTTATAGCCCAGCACAGCTGCTGTGGGCTCAGCTATGACTTGAGCCACATTGAAGCCAGCACCCTTGGCTGCTTCAGCAAGCAACTTGACAGCTTGAGGAGGATAGTAGCTGGGTATGGACAGTACGGCAATGGGCGCATGTTCCGTGTCCGTGTGATATTGTCGTGCCAATTCGAGTTCGTGGCGCAACAGTTCCTGGGTCACCTCAACGGCGCTTAATTCTTTTGTAACAATCTTGTCATCTTGATCCTCTTTCTCGGCTGGAATTGTGTGCTCCATGCGGAATACAAATGCCTCTTTATCATATTCACATGGCACTTCCTTTAGAGCGTTCGTCAATTTATCGTCGTTGGCAAGCGCTTCGGCGGGTTGCAGCAGCTGGAAACTGTGTGCCACCGCTTGCTTGGGACGTGTGGCCATCTTTTGTTTGGCCGTCAGGCCGCATTCGATTTCGGTGTCGCCGTTCCAGAGCAAGCACGCTTGCGAGACGCGATCACCTTGCTTGTTCGCAATCACTTCAGCCTTGCCATCGGCTCTTACATAAGCGATGCAGAGCGTGCTGTTGCCAACTTTGATGCCAAAACGTGGCCACATCTTGATGCACTTATTTCTGGTGTCGGACAGTTAACAGAAATTTGGAAAAACAATTACAAAAGTATATGTACAATCTAGTATTGAATGCAAGGCAGCACGCGCACGTTTTTTTGATGAAGCAGCGCGGTAATACTATCGGCACCAGCAATGTGGCTGCATTTTCAAATTCCAAATATACTATACACTATCGATAGTTGCGACAGTGTTGAATAGGTGAGTCTATTTGTTCTGAAAGGTAACTGCGTTGATGCTATATATCTAATAAATATTAAGTGGAACAAGAGGGGGATGCTGAGACGATGTATAGAAGTTTTTTCTTTACTAAATACGAATATAACCATTTATTTAAAATTTCTTTCCTTGTTATATATATTTCATAAATATACCAACAGGCTATTCAAAGTGTAACCAGTTGCACATTACCAAATTGTCTGTATTTGGGTATATTTTGAAAACATTGCTTGCGATCACACTCCACACAGGTGTTGCAAAAAAACAGTGTAAATAAAAAGCTTTGTTTATTTTAATTCTCCGAAAAGTATAATTTAAAAAACATGAATAAATAATCAATAATTAAAAAAAGTAAAGTTATGCAAAGGTATTTTCGGATAGTTTACGCCAACTACTACCACTTTGGTTTGCGCCCACTGCGCAACGTTTACCAACACGGCAAAAATATGTAAACAAAAATCTATACATAGTGCGGAAAGAAGGCATCTATTGACCCCAAATACGACGACAACGACGACATTAGCGCCACCCTCTCCCTACAAACTGTAGTTTTTGTGTCAAGCAAACACACAGATACGCATACAAATGCAGAGCAATTGACGCCCCCCTCGAACGTAGACCAACAAAACAGCAACGTTCCGATTCGTCATCGATTTAAGGCAAAAAGCCAAACAATGGAGTGGAGGTGCAATGAAAATTAACGAAACTCTTTCAATTGAAAGTGTACAAAAATAGTCAATAAATTGTTTTCGTAACTGCAAGAAAATGCGCATTTCGTAAGCAATAGCGCAAACAAGGCAAAATAAACAAATAACAACTTAAAAAGAATTTCGTTTTACAATTGTGGACCTAAGACAACCTTGAGGGCAGCTACATACACAAAAACACACGCACACTTACAGATCAATTGCAGCAGCAGCAGCGGAACAATGGATGATAATCTAAGCACCAAATCATCGGAGTCTTCGATAACAACCAGTGGGGAATATGAAATTGTCACCGACAGCAATGTGGCCACACCATTGGAGCAAGTGGCGCCCTCTACAGTCGCCGTCACTGATGCAGTTGCTGTAGACGAAAAGGTAACTGAATCGTTAACTGCACTTTCCCTATCGCCAGTGGGAGGCGCTGGCGGCGATCGTTCGCCTACCTTGGATATGGCAAACAATCGCAACCTGAGCGATATGAAGCACGAAATGACAGATGCACTGCGAGACTTGGAGTTGGAGCGCAATGGCCTGGCAGCAACAGCAGCGACAACGGCAGCAGCAACCATCGGTGAGTTGACTTAATGATACTAAACATAACGAATCGAATAAAAAAATTCAAATTGCGCGTGAGACGGACGGTAGGCAGTCAGTTGTTTACCAGACGCCGTCGCCAGCTGTGCACATACCTACATGGCATATAATATTTTGTAGTTCTCGTTGTGATATCCAAAATTGGGCGAGCGCGCCTTTTGAAGCCAGTAAGCTTAGTGCGCAATCTTATCGGCACAAGCTGCAGGCCTAACCCAGAATATCAATCGCTGTCATGGCAACAACAACAACAATAGCAAATAAAACAAATCGAAAAATTGAAAACAATGAAATTACACTTGCAACACACAATAGTTCTCTCTTTCTACTCGATAATGACGTTTGAATAAAGCTATTTCCATTTCGAACACTTGTGTCATAATTGCCAATTAACATTTGCAGCTGTCGCCGATAAGACGCGTCACCAACAGCAACCGAGATCACAACCACAGCAGCAGCAACAACAACTACAACAAAAACAACAGCAGCAGCAACAGAAATCATTGACTTTGCCATTAGCTGGGAGAAAAACACAAGCGGAAGCAACCGCAGGCGACAACGACATGCGCTTTAAATGTAATTTATTCTCACCGAAAGCTTGTGATGAATCCGAGGACGCGTCGAACTCGGAGCACAATCGTGTGGGTCAGTCGGTGTTCTACGATTGCATCGATGCTAGTCCAGCTTGTATTGAGGAGAAACAAGACGCCATGAAGCCCGAGAAGTGCGACACTACCGACGAGGAAGGTGAGTTCTACTGTAACTATGACAACTCCTTGATAGTTTTATGTTTCCCTTTTCATAGTTTCAGAGATTGATCAGGGCTGCACCATCTTTGCTGGCGTCACCTATTTGGGCGCTGCAAACATCAATGCGCCCAAATCGGAAACAGATGTCTATCGCATCATGAGCGAACTCAATAGCGGCTCCAAGTCGGTGGGACTTAAGATTACGGTCAGCATACCCAACTGCTCTGATGGTCTTGTAGTGTAAGTAAATGAAAGCAGATTCTTATTTATTTATTAGTATGTGTCATTTGAAATTAAATTCTGTGGCAGCTGAGCGATATGTCAAGTTCTTTTATATATCATTTTAAATGACATGATTAGCATCAACAAATAAGATATCCTTATCCATCAATTCGTCCGTCTATCTCAAAGAAAACCTGTATTTCAGGAACAATACGGGTATCAAAACATGGAATTTATTTTAAAATTAGATATGGTATAGACAGATGCGTCAATTCAATTTAGTCACACTTCATTTATATTCCCTTAAATAGAGTAGGATGGGATTTCATAGTCAACCGCACTCTTGTCATCGCTTTCTCACTTCTTTCAACTTAATCGCAGCTTTGCTACTATGAAAATAATCTGACTTTCTGCTTGTTTTACTTATTTACTTTTTATTTTAAAAACTTGGAAAGTATGTACATATATAAAACAATGAATCTAAAAAAGAAACAATACTCGAAGCTCTTTGTTATTTATTTCTTGCCACGCAAAAGAATTTTAAGCATTTATAAATTCCCTTTTACTTTTGCAATTTGCAATCTAAGCTGTCCATCAATCAATGTTTTATTAAGCACTTAATCAAGTTAACATTTAGTGTTGCAGAACATTTTATTATAGTTTTACAGCGCTGATAAAAGCTGTGACCCACTAACATTCGAGATAACGGTCTATTGCAATGTTATTTAATGATATTGTTATTTATTTTGCAGCCTACACGATGCCGAAAGCAATACCATTATCGCTACCTATGAGATCTCGAGCATTATATTGTATTATCGCGGACCCGTCGATACCGCTGAGAATGGATGCTTCGCCTTCACATGGCTGCATGGAGATGCGCTGTTTCAGTGCCATGTATTCCGTTGCCACATTCCGGAAGCGGTGAATCAAGTGAGCGGTGAGTTGTGCACGATGATTCGCGGTGATTGCGATTTGATTCATTTTGTCTAATAATAATTTGTTGTTTTGCTTGCAGCCTGCTTCCAGAAGGCATTCCAGACATATGCGCCCAGCATGAGCTGCAGCCTCACTTCGGCTGTCGATATGGTCAACTCCGTGACGTCGGATGTCAGTGGAAATCCCCTGAATACCGCTGGCTATGAGTTCATTGTCTCACTGGAGATACGCGAAAAAGTAGCGAAGAATTCGTATGCAGCTGTACCGCGTGATCGTGGCTGCTTCAAACTGCGCGCAAATACAGACAAAGAAGTGTGCATCACTGTCAAGCAGACAGCCTCGAATGTGCTCCAACCACTTTATATTGAACGCTGCTTTGGCGTGCTCGTTGCCCCAGGTAAGCTGGTGGTGCAGAAGGATATGCACCTCATTGATATGCTAAACATGGGCTATGTAACGACACCAAGCGGTGGCAACGAGCCGGATAATGTGAGTGCCTGCCTGAATGCATACGCCATACGCGCTGAATGGAAAGCACAGGAGAAGGCCTTTGAGCAGTTGAATCTGGAAACGTCCAAAACCAATCTGACGGTGGCCGTTGACATTGTTATGCGCGGCATTCAGGAGCCGGTGCGCTTTGTCATCGAAACCCCGGTTACGATTCAATCAGCCAGCGATATGCGTATTATGGATCATTTTATGTCCAAGCGTCCGATGACATTGCGCTTCTACTTGCATCTTAAGCGCACCGATGAGCTCAACTGGAAGGTGAACAGCATTGATCCATCCGAAGAGATCATCGAACAGGCAAGCGGTCAACATGGAAGCTCGTCGCTGCTGAAATTGGGCATGAATAATTTATCGCGCATTGTGCGCAGCTCGTCCATAGCCTCCATTGAGGATGATTGCCCCACAGACTACAGCAGCGATGGCGACGAACCGCTGCTCAGCGGCACCGGTGAAGTGTCCAAGGATTGTTCGCAAGATACGCTCGATGAATGGGATCCCATTTTACGCGAATGGGACAGCGAGAAGCGGCCCAAGAATCTGGCGCCATTGGTGCGCCTGGGTGTGCCTGAAGCATTGCGCGAGAAGATCTGGCAAAAGTTGGCCAATGTGGAGGGCAAGGTGGAAATGAATGACATGTACAAGATTCTCATCACCAAAGTAAGTAATATAGAATTCTTCAATAATTCCTAATTGCTTAATGATTAATTGTCTGAAAGGAAACCAAATGCGAGACAGTCATACAGCGCGATATTCATCGCACGTTTCCGGCGCACAAATGTTTTAAAGAGAGCGGCGGCTCTGGTCAGGATGCCCTGTTCAAGGTGTCCAAAGCGTATGCCGTCCATGACAGCGAGGTTGGCTATTGCCAGGGCCTCAGTTTCATAGCAGCCAGCTTGCTGTTACATGTGAGTAACGTAACGTAATGCTAATAACATAACAGAATCCTGAACAGCGATCACATTCAATTGATTTGTTATCGATTAATCTTAAATTGAAACGATTTTAATTTGGAATCTTTATTTACGCACTATTAGATGCCCGAGGAGGATGCTTTCTGCGTGCTGGTCTCGTTGATGTATGATTACGGACTGCGTGATTTGTACAAGGCTGGCTTCGAGGTTCTCTATCTGCGCCTCTATCAACTGGAACGCCTCATCAAGGATCAGCTCCCCAAGTTGCATGAACATTTCACGGCATGTGGCATTGAGACGCACATGTACGCCTCCCAGTGGTTCCTAACGCTCTACACGGCTCGTTTTCCGCTCTGCTTTGTATTCCACGTACTGGACGTATTCCTGCTCGACGGTTTGCCTGTACTATTCCAGGTGGCTGTGACATTGCTGTCCATTTGTGAGGCGGACTTGCGTCAACTGGATTTCGAAGGCATACTCAAGTATTTCAGGGTGACACTGCCCAAAAAGTGTCGCAGCTCAAGTCAAGCACGCAAAGTCATGAAGCAAGCGTGTGAGCGTAAAATTAAGAAACTCAAGCAGTACGAAGAAGAGTTTCTGCTCAAGAAACAGCACAAAGAGCGTCTGGAGAAGGAGGCCCAAATCTATGAGAGTCGCTTTGGCGAAGAGCGACGTAAATTGCAGTCCGAGATTGATTCACTCACACAACAACTGACGGCGGCAAATGAGCGTGCCGTGGAGAAGGAAATGAAGCACACAAGTATCAAACAGGAATATAAACAAATCATACAGCGACAGGAGCAGGACATGAACACGCTCAACGAGACGCTGGGCAAGGTGATGGTGAGTCGATGATATTTAGTTTGCCATAAATTTTTCTACAATAACTTCTTGTGTATGCAGCACACGGTTTCGAAATGCGCGCACTGCTTGCAACAGATTGACGTGGGCAACGACAATGCAAAGCAGCACCCGGCAGCAGCTGCCAATCGTCTGTCGCAGCCACTAGGCACTGCTAATGAGGCGCCACTTGGTCCCCTAGATCCACTCAATGCAGCAGCTCAACGCATACGCGAACTGGAGCTGGAACTGGCCCAGGCCAAGCTGGCGCAAGTGGAAGCCGAGTGCAAGAATCAAGATCTGAATCATCAGCTGAACAATACCATGAGTGAGCTGCAAACTAATCGCAATAGCTGGCAGCCCTGGCTCTCGAAGACCTTCAATTCGCTGCAGGAAAAGGTCACCACACGGGCAGCTGGCTCACAGCGTGGTGATCACACAGGCGCCACATTCCAATCCTACATGGGACAGCCGCCGGCGACGATGAGTGAGGCGAGTTCGCCCAGCGCCAATCAGGTAACCTGAACGTGAATGTGAATGAAAATCCATGACAAACGCTGGAGCGTTGCCAGTTTTTAAGTTGCATCATCCATTATTATTACGTTTATAATTAGAATGCTAAGTTTTTCATAAGTTCTTAAATTCGAATGGAGTATTATTTGATTTCTCTATTGTAGCCATGTTGAGCACCTGCGTTGCCATTTCCCAGTACTCCCAACTGCAACTGTTTACCATGCTTATTTATACCACTCAAACACTCTTCACATGAATTTATATAGTTATATATATATAGAGAATACTTGAATATTTCTTCACATGACACACACACTTACCTTAAACAGCAGTTTATCTGCGCTTGAATTATTATTATTTGTTTTATTGATATTTGTTTGATTTATCCATTATATTGCGACTGCAAATAAAACACATTGCATATACATAAATTAACGCTCTCTCGATTATCTTTTAGGAGTACAAAACCTTTGCATTTGCTTCGGTTGGTGGCTCGCCGAAATTACCAACAAAATTCCAGGCCACCAAATTGCGCAACAGCATCGACAGTCTGCGCAACATTGTTGTGCCGCTGGAGCAGGTCGCAGCGCGTCGAGAAACTTAGAGAGGAATCGCTTAGCGAATCGCATGAGCAACATATAGTCGTACTATGTAGGCCAGATCTGGCTAGCAGGCAGTCCTACGCCTTTGGTATTATATATCGTATTCGTCTATATATATACACAACACATTCACACGCATATATATATATATATATATACTAGAGATATACACCTATATAAATGTACATTCCTTGGTTTCCCGTTTTGCGTATTTTGTTGAGACGCGTCTTTTGTTTTCTTCTGTGCACCTGAGCGCACCTAGGCTTGTCCAACTGTACGCTTCACAATCACTGGGCATACAGTTTGGCATGTACTGCATAAATATTAACCCTGCTATATACAAAATATACATATGAATTATCAAAACAAATCCCATGAAATTCAACAAATTGTGTAAACATTTATTTAGCACATTTAACATAGGCATCAGTGTTTAAATATTTATTCATGAGTTTCAGACCAGTTCCTGGACAGCAACGCACCTTTTCATTAATACTATCGTTCCCACTTCCAACTTAAGCTCCCTTATATGAAGAACAATCGTTGACCTTCGCCCTCCCGCTGCATGCTGGCATAGATAAGCAAATCCGCCGAAGAGCTACGCTGCCTGAGGCGACGTCTTGCTCCGCTGCCGCCGCCAGCTCCACGTGCATTGCTAAAGGAGCGACTGCGCACACGACGTCGCTTGGGACGTTGGCTGACCACAGCACCAAAGCACGACACCTGTTGCTCCGCATCGCTATCGCTGTGTTGCTCTATTTCCACTGGCGCTGCACTGCAGCTCTCCTCCACATCGCTACTTGGTGTCAAGGTGCGACAATCGCTTTGCTCCGCGGCCGCGAGACGTGCACGTTTACCCAGGCTGTAGCTGGAGGGATCACGTGATAGTTCGGAGCCAAAGTTGCTGCTGCTGCGTTCGTGTGGCAGATTCGTACCATAGCTAAGGAAATCAGGATACGGGAGATGCAGCTCGGCGGGCGCATTAAAAGCTTCGGGTGAGGAGAAAGTGTGACGCAAACGTTGAACGCGACAACGTTGTCCTGTCGCTGGTTGTTGAACAAGTAGCCAGGAGCGTTTCAGGTACGTGTGCTCAGTGCAATTGCTGCTGGGTTGCTGGCCAGGAGTTGGATTAAGCAAGCTGGTGGTGGTATTGGTGGCGACGTTGCTGGGCGAACTGGGCGACAAGCCTAGACTGAGTGAAATGTTGAGTGAAGCGTCGCGAAAGGCGTCGGTGCCGTCGTCCGTCGTGCTGTTGTTGGGCGTCGTCGGTTGCGTTGCCGTTGCGACTGCAGCGGCTGTGGATAGTTCACGCCCAGCGGAAAGCGATGACGGGCTCGCTGAAATCCCCAGGGATTGCTGCTGCTGTGACTGTTGTTGCTCCGAGATAGACGCGCCTGCAGCGCCTGTAAATGGGATTCTGTGGGTAAATTAGCGACTGTAGGGAGGGATGGGGGTTTAGCTTAAGTTTTTACCACAGATGGCCGTGGCCAGCAGCATGCGTTGCGTGAGCTGCTGATGCTGCTCCTGTCCCGCATCCTGGGACGTATCGGTGGAGGCCACAGCACGTGTCATGGCCGCTGCCGACGTGCTCGGCTGTTCCTGCTCACACTCCTCCATGCTGCAGCTGCCGTGCAGCGGTACCATCGATTGCATGGTGCAATTACTCGGCGCTCGACTGCATCCGCTGCGTTCTCGATGCGCCCGAGGCCGCTGCTGTCGCCGCTGACGACGCGGTTCACGCAACTCCTGTTGCATACCCACCTTGATCACTTCCTCGTAGTCTGGCGGTGCTTCGTAGCTCGGGGGTTCGTCTGGTGTGCGATCCTCGTCCTGACGATCGAGCAGCTCGCTTATCGTCTGCAGATGACTTTGCAGTTCACGTTGATGTCGTGCTCGCACTCCCATGCGGTAGAGTATGACCATCCAGCCAGAGAGCACCCCGAAGATCCCCAGTGTGCTGATGATGAAGATGCCGGTGGCGGTCTTCAGGTCCGGATACTGATCCATCTTGGGAAAGTAGTAGTTTGGCTTATGGGAATACCAGCGGCGATCGTGATGCAGATGCGCCCAGTCCTCCTCACAGGATTCGGGCTCATCGCTGCCATCGCCGCAGTGATCGAAGCCATCGCAGTGTAGACGAATAGAGATGCAATGATTGTTGCCGCACAGGAATTCCGAACCAATGTAGCAATCTAAAGCAAATAAGATATGGAGCCCAAGAACTCATTATCCGATCGTAAAGCAGTCCCAATTTGCTGTCAGAAGTTTGATGTGAGCAGGTTATGAAGGGTGAATATTCACATTAAATTTGGCGAGTCTAGCTTTCTTTATCGTTGAAACCCTGATGTTTTGTTACACGGACAGACAGGCAGACAGATGGAAAGAAGCTGCGAGCGGCGTGGCAGAAATTTAAAATAGTTTCACTTCGTACAGGCGCTCAAGGTACATATATCCTCGCAAAGTTGGTGACTCTAGTTTTCTCTAGCACTGAAACCCTGAATTTCGTAAAGCCGGACGGACAGGCAGACGTTGTGGGAACCTTAGCTTATTCATCTATATATAATATATTAACAACGTGTATAACAAAAAGCTTTAACCCTTTGAAATACCCACTCAAGTAGTTGAAGACGCTGTAGACAATGGCCAGTTTGGAGGACATGCCAAATACTCCGCGCAGCCGAATGTAGTAACCCGTCAGGATGGGCGCAATGTGGCTCTCTTTGCTCAATCCATTATTTGGCCACATGATGGTCTCAATTTCTGTCGCATCCGATGTGGTGCCTTGTTTTATGGTTAGTTCCGATCGAGCTGCCATGCCGTAGAAGTCGTCCACGCGCAGTGAGATGTGAGTCTTCATCATCATGTAGTTATTGCCCGGCTTGATGATCCATATACAGTCGAAGAGTCGAACATCGGTGGCATTCTCAATCATATTCATCATGGTGATCGCTCCACCGGGTCCAGTAACCATGCCACCGCAGTCTGTGAGGGAAAGATCGAAAATAAAATTAAAATTACTTTCTCTGGGTTGTAATTGCTCTGAAGATCTTTTCTATAAAGAGCATTATTTCTCTATGCTAGGAATCTTTTCGAATTGCTTCATTCCCAGTTCCCTAAAGTAAACGCTTTTTCTTAAACCCTTTAAAACTCATATTCTCTACTTATCTTCTTATTTTTTAGTATTCCTTAACTACCCCAATAATAATCGCTCGTTTACAAGCTAAAACCCGATTTCTAATTCTGGCTGACAATACTTTTGAAGCTCTTACGGCATTCGTCAAAGCCTACCTACCTACCCTAACAATATCGATTGTGTTACCAAACTAGACCAAGCCAAAAGCGTTGCTCAGTTTTTCTCATATTTCCACTTTGCATTGACATTGAAATTTATACAACAGCTATGCCTTCCCACATCCCTCCCTGCTTTCCCTTAAACTGCTCAACCGCTGTCAAAAATCAATATGACAATTGGCAGACCCTCAAGTGCCCTCATCCCTGAACCCCTTGTCCACCTAAGATACTTACCCGTATACGGCACCAGTCGCTCGTCCCTTAGCTGCTTGGAGGAGACAAAGCTCACCTCGGCACGAAAGCCAACGCCTGTCGCTGAATTTCCCCGGAACTGCAGCAGTAACGATTTCCCGCTGCTCACTGTGATGGGTGGTCGGAAATGTTCGCCGGTATACGAGTCCAGCATTTGTCCGTTGGAGTCAAATATCTCCAGAGTTGATGCCAAGCCCAGCTGAAAGTCTGTAAAGTCCAGACGCACCTGGCAATTCTCCGATTCGCAGGTGAGAATATGTTCGATGCCATAATCCCGGGGATAGGCCATGGGAAAGTAGGGAGTCGAGATAACCTGCGGCTCAGAGTTGGCATTGCTGCCACTTCCCACAATGGACTGCTTCGGTGTGCCGCTCACAATCTTCACATTGCCTAAGGAAATAAGTCTGATTAGTGTCTAATTTTCTAGAGGATTTTGTTCATCGCTTACGCTCGGAGAAATACTGCAGCGAGAAGACGTGCGCATTTGTTGCGCGATAGAAGAACTTGAGCTGCAGTGTTCGTGTCTTGCTGCGAAATACTTTGCCATCGCCGCAAAACTCCTGACCCGAGATGGTGCTATCGTAGGGCGGCTCCGAGAACTGTATGTGCTCGCAGGGACACATATTGGACTTGCCACCGGTGTTGCTGCAACTCTTGGAGAAGTTCGCATGTGTGAAAGTGACGCGTAAAACGCATTCCGCACAGGTAACGAGCTCCAGATTGCATTGGTACCACACATCCGCTGGCGCTGACGTCAGATCGTTCGGCATGCTCAGCTGGGAGCTCTATAGCAATGAAGGAAAATTTAAATGCAGCTGTCGATTTATGTGGATTTTGTTAAATTTTAAGCTTCGAAGCTTACAAAATACGGTCAGCAACTTTGGTTGCTCTAGCTCTATGAGATCTAGGTTCACAAACAGACGGACAGACAGACAGCCGGATATAAAAAAGTTCTTTTATCTTTATACTCACTCGAAATGCTGTGGTGCTAACATTTTTGGCATGCAGCTCACCGCGTTCGCCCAGCTCCAGGAAGTGACGCCGGCCATTCCAGTGATTGCAAATATCCAGATCCCGATAGCTATTGGCTGGAAACGCGTTGCCTGGCCAACTGAACAGGGCGAGCACATAGGCCAAGCAGTAGGCATAGCCCAAGATCTCGGCGAGCATGACTAGCTGGCAGCTCGTTCTTAACTTTGATACGGATGCGTTGTCCACGAGCGTTGACTCAAGACTGTTGGCTGGCTGCAGCTGCTCGCAAATCCAATAAGCTGCGTCCAATGCCGAAGCCTCTCAAGTGGATGGCCCACCTAACATAACAGGCAGCGCAAGGCATGGCGAGAAGAGGCAACTCGAGGCAAACAAACGTTTTTTTGTGGGTGGGCAGCAGGTTAAAGACCTCACTTATGAGTAGTAATAACTAGTAGGAAAGCTAACGTCGAGTCTACTCGACTATGGGTTACGCGGTATGCACTTTTAGAACAAACAAAAATAGTTTGTTTAATCTTTATTTAACTTTCGCCTCAAGTAAATTCCAAGTTTATTATTCAATCGTAATGAAATTTTCCGAAACCATCCTGCTTATCTTTATTAAAAAATGTGTACCAAAGTTTTAAGATCACGCGAAATGTATTTATTAAAATTTAGGAGGCGTGTGTGAGTTCTAAAAATAAATTTATCTGCATCGGAGCTTTACAAGTTTTACTACCAAATCTGCTAAGTTTAGCTTTTCTTACCTCTAATAATTACGATTCTATTTAGACGAAAAAACAGACATGTTTTTATTGACTTACGTTGCCATCAGACCGTTCTACCCGTTAAATTAACCAACTTTTATAAGAAATTATTGAGTCGGCTTGGCACTAACTCATCAGACCCCTTTAAACTTTCTCTGTAGCGAGTGCAATAACAATTAACAAGAGGTCACGTTATTGGTATAAAAATATTTGTGTTTTATTTAAAAAGTTGTTCCGTTTCACATGGTGATTGGGTAGTAGGGTGATGAGTGCGTCTCGCAGAGACAATGAAAGACAATGGAAGAGTACAAGAAACGTAGAGCCAAATAAAGGACATTTATACACATTCACAAATACTACTATGTACAAGCAAATGACGAACGTGGATTAAGGATGAGAGCTTGTGTGTTTGTGATTGCTTAGAGCTGCGACTTCCTAGTCTTGAGAGCGGCCTCCAGATTCTTGGCCAGTGTATCGATGAACTCAAAGGTCTCCTGGTAGTCCTTGCGCTCGACGGCACTAATGCTGCCCTTGATGCAAATGGCCAGATCCTTGGTCATGGCGCCACCTTCAATGGTCTCGACGCACACCCTCTCCAAGGTCTCGGCAAAGGCCTGCAGCTCAGTATTGTCATCGAGCTTGGCGCGGTGCAACAGACCACGAGTCCAGGCAAAGATGGAAGCAATCGAGTTGGTGGAAGTCTCCTTGCCCTGTTGGTACAAGCGGTAGTGACGAGTCACTGTGCCGTGAGCGGCCTCAGCCTCCACAGTCTTGCCATCGGGGCACAACAGCACCGAAGTCATCATACCCAGCGAGCCAAAGCCCTGGGCAACGGAATCGGACTGGACATCACCATCGTAGTTCTTGCAGGCCCAGACAAAGCCACCCTCGGACTTCATGCAGTAGGCAACCATATCGTCGATCAAACGATGCTCATACCAGATGCCGGCAGCCTCGTAGTCAGCCTTGTAGGTGCTATCGTACAGTTCCTGGAAGATGTCTTTGAAGCGACCATCGTACTTCTTCAGAATGGTGTTCTTGGTGCTCATGTAGAGTGGGAACTTGCGATCCAGAGCAAATTTGAACGAAGAATGAGCAAAGTCCACAATGGAATCATCAGTGTTGAACATGCCGAGGGCCACACCAGGTCCCTTGAAGTCATTGATCACCTCTTCGATGATCTGGCCATCCTCACCCTTCCAGGTCAGCGTCAGCTTGCCAGCACCGGGCACCACATAATCGGTGGCCTTGTATTGATCGGCATGGGCATGACGACCGATGACAATGGGTTTTTGCCAGCCGGTGACCAGACGCGGCACATTCTGGCAGATGATGGCCTCACGGAAAACGGTGCCTCCGAGAATGTTACGAATGGTGCCGTTGGGCGACTTCCACATCTTCTTCAGATTGAATTCTTCGACACGCTTCTCATCGGGAGTGATGGTGGCACACTTGATGCCCACATTGTACTTCTTGATGGCCTCGGCACAATCGATGGTTACCTGATCCTCGGTCTGATCACGGTACTCGATGCCCAGATCGTATGTGTGCAACTCAATGTCGAGGAATGGCAGAATGAGCTTATTCTTGATGGCATCCCAGATGATGCGAGTCATCTCATCTCCGAGGATATCGACCACGGGTCCAGCGGCAATCTTTTGGGCCATCTGATCGGGATTACAAGTCATATAAGTCTAAGTAAGGCAGTTGATTAACTTTGATATATATGATGCGATAAAAATGGATGACCTCTTTCATTTTTACAGATTTTATTAAAATTGTTGAACGATTTTTTAAATAACAATTCAGATTTTGTTTTGAACAGTGTCTTAAAGCTTCATATGTTCATATGTGTGTTTGGACTTGGCACAAAGTGAACTTTGATCGGACTTAAGAGACAGCAAATAACACCTACCACAGAGCTGATGGAAAAATTCGCTTTGAAAGCGTCACGAATCATCATTGAACGCGCCCGGGGATTGGCGACCATGTTGAGGGTGCGACGGAAGGCAAACATTGTGATTTGATGAATGAATGCTTGGTTGATGACTAGAATTTATTTGTTGTTTTTGTTAACCCGGTAGGCAAAATATGCTGCGAAAATTTAGAACAAAAACAAAACACAAATTACAATTCTGCCTAACACTCGACGTCGACGCTACGCCTGTCGAGTTACAACTGATAACTGTGCGCACCGTTATTCCTTATTCGTTACTCGCCTACTTTGTCTATTCGAGTACTGCACTAATTTTAAATGTACTTGTACTTGTGTTGCGCAATCGCCGTTATCAGTTTCTTTTATATGGACCCGCAATCAGATTAGATTCACTGCGCTTTGCTACACACTTTGAAATATTTTGTTTTAGAATTATCACAAATTGACATTATAATACGTAGCTAAATGACAACAGTGCGTCTGGTTAGTAATCGTTATCGCATTTGCCGGGCGGCCGACTGACAGTCAGTGTCAATCAACTTTTAATTGAGCGGAGGACGGTTGTCTCGCTCTCTCACTCTCACTATTTAGCACAATCGCACAATATTATTAGTTTTGAGCAGTGTTGGCGCGTGCTGAAAACATTTCCATAGTACGAGCATTGAAAGCTCAGTATTTATGACAAGTTCATGGTCACACCTCCTAAAAACATGTCTGATAATTGCGATGTTTAACTACGCACGTCGATCTTAATCGATAAACGATAGCTGAACTCGTTGGCACTTGGGGGCAGTGTTGTGCAATGACAGACACTTCAAAACTTTAAATATGGCGCCAATGGCTTTGGTTTCTATGCAGTTTGCTTATCAAATAATTTTAATTGCCACAATTATTATGTTGCACAACTAATTGTGCAATTCTCAACAGCTTATATAACAATTTAATTAAATGATAAGGAACTTGATACTCTAGAGGTTTTTTCTTTGATTTTATTGGGGTTTTCCACAGCTGGGTTTTCTCAAAATAATTATTAAGTGCAGTTGAATGCAAATTAGTATGCATCCACGATACAGCCTAATAAGCCTGCTATGATAATTACTATCATACTGGCCCCAATTTAGGAATCCAGATGGCGTGATTTTGTCTATTGAGAAATCACGCCATGTCCAGCAGCAACAACAAATAAATAAAGACGTGCCCACAAATTAGGGAGTTGACTATACAAAATGGTTGCCTAAATTGTTGACGCTTTCACAAACAACTGTTTTTTACACCAGCCTCTCTTTAAGTGTGTATACTTAATGTATGATTTGTGTTTGCTATCAGAGCCCTATGCAAACTGATAAGATTTAGAAGTATTTCATAACGCTGAGAGTGCAAAACGGCGAAAAACAAGTGTGTATTACAATACTTCTATTGATAAACTTGACAATTGCTCGAACAATCTTTTGAAGAATGACATTGCATATTGAATATTGAAACTTTGAACGAGTATTGGAAAGAATAACTGAACTGAACTAAACAACACAGCACAGGTGTTTGGATATTGACGACGTGTAACTGCTATCTCTCTCTCTCTTTTTCTGATTTCTTTCTTTTCTCTTAATCTCGTAGGCAAACCGGCTGTGCCTTACAAAGAGAAAGAGAGACAACAAAATAAACAAGCACATAAATTGCATATAAGGCGTGTGTGTGAGTGACTGCCAACATACTTATACACATGCATATGCATATGCGCTAAATAAGTGTGTGTGTGCTTGCATATGTTGTGTTTGCTTATTGGGGAAAGTTCAACTCAAAGCGAACGAAATCTGTGAGCTAAAAAAAGTCAAAAAGGCAAACAGTGACAAAGGTTACTTAAAGCATAAGTAATCGTAAATTATTCATTTAAACACACCTCCATTTATAATTCCCTATTTGAATTTAGTAGTCTAACGAGCACCTACATATATACTATACATTTGGGTATTGTGATTAACACTTTATAGCAAAACTTGAAAGTCAGCGCTCAAAGTATCTTGATATGCCATTTATTATGTACTTCGGATGCCTTGAACACGTCACAATGAACATTGAGTTGAGATATGAAATGGTTTTTTGTTCTATATAGTTTGTACATGATCTGCTCACCTTCTAGAATGTTTAATTAAAATGCCGGTAAAATTAAAAAAAGACGAACACTGAACGTATTATTGCTGTAGACCGCAAAATGGCGAACCACTCCCAATCAGACACAACGTAGAACTGATTGGAAACGAAAACAATGGAGGGAAGAAGTCGTCTGACGATTGCGCGTGTGTATGCAGATAAGGCGTTAGATAAATACAAGTTTTGCGAACAGCTGTTCGGATTGAATAAGAGCTTTTGCCACATGACAACTCTGCGCAGCTAGCTTTTAGTTCGGAGCTTTAGAGTTGAGTTTTATAGCAGGCAACTTTTATCATGGAATTCTGTTTGGCGCCAAATACTCAAAATATTTTAAATTTGAATTTGTTGCTTCAATGTCTGAATTTTGAATTAATTTTTTTTATACGAATTATTCAATGAATATATTTTTTATAAATTGAATTCCATTTATGTATATATAATGTGGGTATGCTAAACTTATTGAAACCACAAAATTGCTTTTAATATACCATTTAAAATTTACATACTATTGGCTTCTTTTTATTGATTTTGTAAAGATTTGATAGACATTCCAATCGTTTCAAAAGTAGTAAAAGTGAAATGCAAGCTGTGTACTAAAAATAGATATGCAAATAAAAATTATCACTCAGTTGATAACTTGAAGTGTTTTTATGACAATTTTTATGTGCGAAAGTTGGGATTGGGATGTGTTAAAAATGTGCTTAAAGAGAATTAAATGCATCGTATAATAATAATAATGCATTAACGATACAAGCCATACATAATTTTTATGTTATCTCACATAGATATGCTTGACCAGAGCATGCATATATGCATGAATTTTGGGCAAAACATTTGCATTTATGCTAATGGGAAATATCAAAAAAATGTGCTCGTTATTAGCATATCGGAAACACGTTTATTTTGTGACAACCATTGGGCTGATCACTGAACATTCGGCATCAAAAGAGCTGGCGACAATTCGAATAGTGTTTGAAAAAAATGTATTTCAAGTAAAAAGCGATGAAATGAATGAAAGAAATGAAATGAAATGAAAAGAAAAGAAGAGGCAGAGGTTGTCTAACTGGTAGCTACATGTGTCGCTTTCTTTTCTACAATTAGATAATCGTTGAACAAAATGAGAGGTTATATAATCTAATTATAAACAGCTTTAAACACACAGCCTGCCAAGACAGAGAGAGAGAAAGACTGCACGAACTGCATTAAATAACATTTGGTTTGGTATTAAAATAAAATAAAGAAATTCCAGTTATTGTACTTTGGGTTAAATGAACGCGTGCCGGCGAAACTTTTTTGTTTTTGTTTTTTTTTTGGCGTCGAAGCGACAATTTGACAGGCAATTGGATGGAGGGTAGAGCAGCTGTCCCATGTAGCGAGTGCCTCCATTAACCATGTCAATGAACGTGAAATGTCTGGCACTAGTTATAAGTGCCAACAACATCAAACTATCTACCTACCAACTTCATGTGCGTGCCTTGTTTCTTTAAGCATTTTAAGCTATTTGTTAATTTGATTGTTATGTAAAAAAAAGCAAGACAGCAACAGCAACAACAACAAAAACAGAAGCGCAGTTTGAGCCAAAAGTAAACTAATTTAAATTTCAGTTCAGCGACAGCGACAGCGACAGCTGTAAATGAAAAGTAAAAGCCACAGAAGCTATGCTAAAATATTGGCTAAAAATACATTTTTTGGACTTTTTGAAAGTCGCTTCAAAATATGATGCTGCGCGTCAATTTGCATAGAAAACAAAAAGCAAACAGTCAAAAAGTAGAAGCATCATCATCAGGTGTCTTTTGTTGTTTCACAGACGACTTTGACTTTGACTTTTCACTTGGTGCCACGATTACTTTGGTTACCTGTTACACATACGCCCCGTGGTGCGCTGCGAATTTCGAATAATGAATTATTAGGGGAAGCATTAGTATTTGGGTATTGTATATTGTATATTGTGTGTTGGAAATGTGGCGATTGCTTTGCACGTCGAACATTGATCTATGCATGCATGCTTTGAAAATACGTTTTTTTTTCTCTCTTCTTCTTCTTCGCCTGCTGCTCGCTGCACGCCTGCAATAATAAATTACTTCCTGGCCGAAGACATTCCCCAGCAGCCAGACTGAGAGAAAGAGCGAGATGGAGAGAGACTGCGAGCCGTTACAATTCTGAAGACGTGTGCAACAGCTAAGCAACAAAAATATTACTATTAATTATATTGAATGGAGAAAGTCAATTTCGTCAAAGTGCCGGCGTCAGTGGCTTTTGTGCGCCATTTCTAAAGACGACGCAGCTGTCAGTCATTCAGTCAGTAAGTCAGTCACTCAGTCAGTCAGTCACTCAGTCAGTAAGTCAGTCAGTCACTCAGTTAGTCAGTCAGTTAGTCATTTACTCAGTCACTTTGTGGCCAGTTTCCATTTCAACAGCCGCAGCTTATCTTTGTGGAACGTCGCATTCTTTTTTCGAAGCAACTTTTGAAGATCGGCGACGTTGCTTTTTACTCTGCTTTGCTCTGCTCTGATCTGCTTTGCTCTTCTCCGGTTTGGGGTTTGCTCTTCTCTCTGGTTACACTTGATATTTTAATCGCATTTGCTGATCATATGGCATGTGGCACACATATATTTTTCATTTCACCAAATCTGTCCATATGCAAATGTCGCTCGTCACTCCCATCACTCCCATCACATAAATGTGACGCATTCAAAAATACCCTCGAAAGAAAGTGAGAATCAAATTGGTCTTCTTCACTAATAGTAACGATCTAGTTAATTAATTTGCTTCAATTTACGAGTTTAAGTTAATTTAAGCAAGACTAATCAATTTATTTTACCCCTTTAGCTATATTTGCTGTGGCAACTTCTTTGTTATTTAAAATCATAATATATTCAACTTTATTTATTTAAACATCAACTATTTCTATATATAATTAATTTAGTAATTTCATTTTTAACTAAATTTGCTAAGCAAGCTGCTTTATATTTAAGATTTACACAATTTGCAAATGAATTTACTTAATACTCTTTTAGCAATATTGGCTGAGTAACCTTTTATAGAACACTTTGAAAATTTATATTGAAATACATATTATATTTAAACAATTTTAGTGTGAAATTAATTTATACTTTTGATTGATTTTTTGTTTTATATTTTAAATATTTGCACGACAAATTAATTAATTAATTAATTTAAAATCAGTTAACTTTGTATTATCTTTATATGTAACTTTGTATTATCTTTGACAATTTAGCATGTACTATTTTTAAGTCTTAAAGAAAATCGAATTAATTAATTAATTAAACTATTAATTAGCTCATCAAAACTTTGTAGAACTTGTTTCATATTCTTTACATTTTTCCATATTTTGGAAAATAAAAGGAAAAAAGAATACAACATTTGATTTCAATCAATTTTAAAATATTTTTATATAATTTCGATTAGTTTTAATATTTTATAGAGTATCTAGTGGGGTAGGAGAATTAAAAACAATCATGCCTTATTTTCGAATTAATGTAATGCAATTTAATTAAAATTAATTGAAAGCTGAGATTAATATTGGTTTATGATACGTATTACATATTTTACATATTTTGTCAAAAAGTTTTTTACTTAAACATTTCGTAATCAAATAATTTTAAAAATTGTATATTTTAGTGAAACTTTTATTTAATTTGTACATCTATAATTTATTTTTACATATTTTTGAGTTTTGTTATTTCCATTAACACTTCTGTAATTAAACATTAAAATCAATTTAATTTAATTAAAATGTTTTTCTTATGTAGGGTATCTGCTAGTCGACTACCTTGCGTCAACTGCTCGTGTTTCTTGTGGGTTTTAAGTTATTTATTAAGCGCTTGTTTCGATCAACAACAGGGCCAAGACAAAGTTGAATTTGATTATGTTTACAGTTATGTCGTCTTTAGTATTTATGCAAATTTATGTTAAGCTCATGCAAACACACATCTGAGAGTGTGTATGTGAGTGTGTGTGTATGTGTGTGCGAGTGTGAGAGTGTTTTGTGGCTTGTTGTTGATGATTTGAGATGTGGGTTAGGGCTACCGATTCACCTGATTTGATTTGATTTGATTGGTCTTTAATTCGTGTGACGAGCAAGTCCATCAGAAGAGCAGCTGAGAGTAGAGCAAAGTAGAGCTCAGTGAAAGGCGTTGTCTATATGCTTCAATATATATGCCGGGCAAGGAAACCTTGCCAATAACTCGCTGCCAATGGCTTTCCAAAAAACATAAAAAAAAAAAAACAAAACACGGCACATGCAAAAACGAAAGCCATGCAAAAGCGTCGCAGAGCAGCAGCAGCAGCAGAAAACATTTGCGTTCGTTTTTACTAATGAAGTGCAGCAGCCGTTGCCATAATTGTTGTTGCCAACCGACTTTGTTGCATACCAAATGTCCACTGGGTCAATGTATCGTCGTGTCGTCGCTGCTGTGGCCTAAACCAAGCCCATTGCACGCATCCAACTTCAAGCTCCGAGTTCCAACTTTAAACTTCAATTTCAACTCTTCGTCTCTCTCATGTGGGAAATCATTAATGCGCTCGCAGCTCGCAGCTCGCAGTTCGCCAAATTGCTGGCCATGTTAAGCGGCTTTCACATGGTCTCAGACCTTTTGGCTAACAGGTAGCCAGTTAGCCAGTTGGCCAACGAATGTGGCTCGCCTCTTCTCGCTCTTGTCCCCTCTATTGTTTTGTCAGCTAAATATGGCCAATAGCCAAATATTAATTCCTGCATCCATCTGCATTTATACAATATGCAAATGCATCGTTGACATCGGCCTATCGGCCAATAATTCTAGTGCAGCATCATGTTTTAGTGCTCATCTGCCTGCGGCAGGACAATGCAGCAGGATAAGCCACATGACAGGCTACAAGCGACCAGTTGATTACAACTTCGAGGTTAAGACGGGGCGTGGCTTCAACCATCGAAGCTGTGAATGTTGCCACAGTTGCTGCAACACAGTTGAATGCAAATCTTGTTGCATGTATTTAGCATGTTTCCAAGACTTTGACTTTGACTTTGTTGCCAGCGTTAGAGAACTGGTTTAGTTAAAGGTTTTTTTAAATGCAAAACGTGTCGATGGGAAAGAATTTTAAAGACTGATTTTATAAGTTTTGGCTAACTAAAGCATCAACAACTCTTTGTAGTTATTTTTAGCATCAACATCTGCTTTAATCGAAATATGTTCAATAAAGTTTTGTATACAAAATGCATAGGCTATTGAATTAATTATTATTCATAAATATTCAATAAACAAAATATTCATAATATTTTATAGTTTTTTGAATTATGAGTAAGATCAATACAGTGTGCACATTATTCATGTAGATCTTTATCAGTAAAGTTGCAGATGACAGATACTTATATTAGTTTATATTTATTTTTACATCAATATCTAATTGAAATACAAACCAAGTAGCAAATGCAAGAGATTTATAATTCATAAAGTTTCAATAAATAATAATAATAGTGTTTATTGTATTAAATGTATTATCTAAAGAAATAATATCAATAAAGTTGCTTATAGTAAAAGCCTTAATTGTTCAGAAAAGAATAAGCTTACATTTATTTTAGGCATCATATGTATTCAATGCTCACCTTATTTATAAACTTAAAATGAAATGAATTATATATTTTGTATTATTTTTCTGCAGAGTGAATCAAAATTATTGTTCTTAAGAAGCCGAAAGCAAATACATTGAATAATTGGTTTAAGAACATTCGTAATGAATTCAATAGAACCTATTTTGCTTTGACAATACATTTAAAATGAAATCTAATTTAGGCATTATATTTCTGCAGAGTGAATAACAATTGTTGTTCTGAGGAAGCCAAAAGCACTTTCTTTTATACAGAAATAATATCAATTATTAATATGCAAAAAACAATACTTTCTTTTGTCCAAGAATTTTTTGAAATGCTCTAAAGCTAGACATACGTTTATTCAACAACCAAGGCCAATATTATAAACCATCTTCAGCTTAAGAAGCTTCTTAATTAGTCCAATAGAAAGTATCTAAAAATAGATAATTATTTAGTAATTATTCGGTATACAATGAAAGTGATTTAAAAGAATTGTTTTTCGTATCAAAAGTATTTCTGAAATATCTTTACTTAATATCAAAACAAATCTATTTTTAAATTCTGTTGACAGCAAACAAACAAAATTTGTATAAATTTGTATATTCAACACAATGATCTAAGTATATGATAAGGTAGAATTAAGAAGGCCATTTTAATTGGTAATAAATTTACGTTTTTAATGACTGGCATAGAAAACAAATATCTTTATTTTTTTGTAGAGCATTAAGACAACCTGCCATCAATGTCATCTAAAGTTAATAGAAGCTCGTTTAGATATCTCTCAAATCTAGCGAATTGACACTATTTTGTGATGGGAGTGAATTGTGACAATTAAACACAGAGCACGCCGGATATGTGATAATAACTAACATCATCAATGTTAGTGGCTCAAGGCGACGCTAACAAAAACCTAATCAGAAGCTTGGAGATTTTTAGCTAACTTTTTCGCAGAGAGTTTTTTGATGAAAGACAATCTCGTAAATGAATTGGAAACTGGCAATCAAAATGCAAAAGTTTACCAAGTTGTTTTTCCCATGCAATCATCATCATCGTTTGATGGGGCGTATACGGAATGTCGTTGCCGGCTGCCGGCTGCTGCTGTTGCTGCTGCTATAGATTAGAGTATTTCGTATGTGCGAGGTTTAGTTAGAGTGTCGGTTTTTTTTATGACTTTATTTGGCACAATTGAAGAATTTCAATTGCTGTCATGGGGCTTTCAATTCCCAATATCCTCTCTCTAGCTTGCTTAATCGATGCCATCGAATGGCAATCAAATTTTATGGCTTCCGATGCAAGTGAAAACCTGATTGGAGACGTGTTTTCATTTCGCATTTGTCTCCGCGATTTAGGTTCAGAACTGTTCCGCACTTAGTCCAGATTACAGTTGGCATAGAGAGAGATTCATTAGAGGGTCTCCATCCATCTCCATCTCCATCCATCCATCCCCATCACCTGTCAGACACGCATTAATTGATTTGTTTCGTAACCGAAATTAGGTAATGCCCATAAAGCATTTAAGCGTTTAAATCTTCTCGAGGCCCAGCAACAACTTCCGACCACCGAGCACCGAGCACCGAACACCGAACAAATCATTGCCAGGGGCACTTTCAATGTAATTTTCTACAATTTAACAGAGAGCCACACGTGAAAGTTCATAAACGAAAGCAAAAATGTAAAGACACAAAGCACAACACATGTGTGTTGTGCCATCTCTTTCTAGTTGTGTATACATATGTATCTTTCTTTCATTGTCATTAAACAAAATGAAGCAGAACCAGCGTCAGGCTATGAAAGGCTTTTTTATTATACATAGTTGTAGTTGTTGTTGTTTAACAGCAGTTGAAGGCAGGGCAAGCTCAGCAGGAACGCGCACGCTTCGAGAGGGGGAAAGAGGGGAGGGAAGGGAACTAAGCTTAGACCCACTCACGGTGAATGTACGACGTTGGCAACGATGATCATTAAATGCCAAAAAATGCCAACAGTTAGAGAGTCAGACTCTGAGTCGGAGTCAGAGTCAGCGTCAGAGACTGAGCCAAATTATGGCAAAGGCAAAACTAAAACTGTAATGTTTCGAATGTTTCGTTGTGCTGTGTATTTGGTTTCACTATCATTCGTGTGCGAGTGTGTGTGTGTGAGCGAGTGTGTATGTGTGCATTAAAAGTGAAAACATGTAAAAAGTCATTCATAGAAATGCTAAGACTCTTCGCACAGCAGCTACAAATGTGGCATACAAATTGCGTATACGTAATTTTTAATTAATCGCTTAAACGATTTTGCTTATTGTTAACCATTTGCATAAGTTTAAGCCGAGCTTATGCTAATTTAGCACCATTTTAGAAGGATTATACTTTGTCTTTCATTTTCTTCTTCTCTTCTTCTCTTCTTCTTCTTCTTCATCGTTGCTCCAATGAGTAAAAGTTATGCCAAGAAAGTTATGCAGATTTGTCATCAACAACAACAGAAAAGTCAACAACACATGTGTTACCTAACGGTTAACGGTAGCAGCTCTCAGTTATGATCTTGTTTAAACAACTCAACTTTAGCTAACGATGAGCTAAGCAGACAGCCATTTAGCATTTACCTAATTGAAGCCACTAAGCAGCCAGACTGTCAACTACAATTAAAGTCTAGACATTGCGTGTCTTTGTTTTTCCTGCCAGTTCATTTGCCCTTCGCATTAGTCAGCGTAATGCAATTGATTCTTAATAATTAATCACCTGTCCCATAGTTGAGGTGTAATTTCTGCTAACTTCCACTTACGTTTTCTGTTGACATTATTTAATGTGAGATAGATAATTCATAATAACTTACATAGAACAGAAATAATCTACAAAAATGTAAATAAATAAGTTTACGAGCTGTTTTCGTATGTTTACTTAAGAAATAAGCGCTATAAATGCTGAATCTATGCTTCAAATATAATTTTATAAAATATATAATATATGAACCATATTATTTAATCTTGATTATTTTCTCTCTGTATATTTATATAATTCATATTACTCGAAATTATAGTACTGTAATCCAGAAGAGATTATATGAAGATAGAGGTATTCAAGAAAAAATATAAATTATTATTAATTAAAAATAACAAAATGTATATTCGACTAATTTTAATTTTTTATTATATGAACTTTTTTATATTTCTTTAATAAAATTACAAAATTTATCTTTTTCACTTTGTAGAATTTGTTAATTTTCTGATACTCTTATTTAATAAGATTATATTTGGTGATGTTAATGCTAAACTTCGGTCAAAACAAATTTAAAAAAACTAAAAGATTATAATATAAATTTAAATACTTTGGTGTTTATATAAAAATGTTAAGTAAAATGTAAATTTCAGTAGAAAACAAGATTAGAAAAGCTTGAATTATTCGTATTTCTTTTAAAATCTTAACTTTAAAATAGAATTGAAAAGAAATCTATTGTTTTAAAAAGAACTTAAATAATCAAAATACTATTTTAAATGTTACTACATTAAAGTACTAGGGTTCTAGGATGACAGTATATTTTAATTTTTAACATAACAAATTTTTTTAAAGATGGAAATTACTTTATTTGAAATATCTAAATTTATAATATGCAATTTAAGTTATTTTAAGATTTAATAACTATAATTGGTATTCTATTTCTATACAATACAAATAGTTATTAAACTTCAATTAATATATTTTTAATAATATACATTAGAAGTTATACAAAATTTCTATTAAAGAAATTACTATGTTTGGTATTCTATATTTATAACATACAATTTAGCACAAGTAATTATTAAGTTTAATTCATATTTTGAAGCTTCTGACCAACATTTTGTAAGCATTAAATCAACTGAGACTCAAAGTGCTCAACGAAATTTCATTAAGCTGATTTGGAGCTGTGAGTCGAAGTCGAAGTCTCACTGCCTACACCTTCGGGTGTCATCTCTCCATACTCGAACCTTCTCCGGCATCAAGCACCATTTATCATTATCATTTCAGCTGACACTTTCGGTTGTTTGCTGCTGTTGCTGCTGCTGCTGCTGTGCAAAAAATAACAGAAAACTAAAAGGAGAGAGAAGAGTAGAAAGAAAAAAAAAAAAACTGTCATTAGACAACAAATATCTGTCAATTTAAACGGCTCTTTCAGTGTGTGTAGTTTGTAACTATGCATCATTCAAGAGTCCAACAAGTGAAAGTGCCTAAAACATTCAATTTCGAGTAATTTTGCTATCAATTAACAAAGCACACACACATCTACACACACGTAGTAGTAACATAGATACAAACATATAAAAATTGAATGAATGAAGTCGGCGAGGCGAACAAATTTAGAAGATTAATTGCCGAGCGAACAGCATTCACAGCGCAGAGTGATCATTAGCACATCATTACGAGTTCGAGGTACTGTCCCCAGTAGGCGACAGACGCTGTGAGGGAGCAGAGAGGAGTGGGACACCTAGCAGGCAGTCAGGCAGTCAATATCCAAGCAAAGCTCCCAATGCCAGTTACAATCCCACAACACACACAATAAGTGTCCAGTGCTCGCCCCGAGGCCAAGTCAGAGCAAAAGAGCCAGAGATGGAGACAGAGCCGGAAAAGTAACCGAAAAGGCCAAAAGTAATCATTACTTTTAATATATCATTGTGTGAAACGAGTACAGGGTATTTTTTTGTATAAGTTTAAACTATTTAAAGACTGACGAATTTACTAAAAATAATTTCCACAAATGCTTAACTACGAAAAAACCCTTGACAATGCTCATGAAATAAATTGCTCTTAATACAATAAATTTCCGCATATTTATTGGAATAGTTAAATAAATACTACAATTTATGGGTTTCTTTTTAAAAGTGTTTTTTATCATTTTACATTGATCTAAAGTATGTGTTATATGCAGTGCATTTTTTATGGTATACATTTTTTTATTTCCATAATAAAGTGCTCCACATTACATTTAAATTGCCCGGAATATATGATAATGATGATGATGATATATTGAATGACGTTCCAAAAATTTATTCCAATATTGCAAAAAAAATTTACATTTAATATGTCCTGTATTCCTAATAATGACAATAATAATAATTTAAACTTTTTTATAAAAAGATTATGGTCAATAAAATACATTATAATTTATTCGTTTTTCTGTAATATTAATAAGTTTAAATACGAAAATGTGAAAATGATCTGTGCTCTTATTATTATATAAATATATTAATTTTCCCAAATATATTTAAATTTAAAGTAATGAAATATGAAACAAAATCTAAATTATCAACTATATTATAAAACAAAACCTTTTAAAATTACTGAAATTTGAAAGTACTTAACCGAATTTTACTTATTCAATTCTATATTATTTTCCAATTTGAATATGAATTAAAGATCTTTTTCTGTTTTGATATTTGCAGAAGATTAAGATCATGTAAAAATAACTTTCAAAGATTGCAAACATTTAAAAAATCTTTTAAACCATATTTATAAATGTGTAAATAAGTGAACAAACTTTATAATTACAAATAAAAAGTTGTTAACAAGTATTTCAGATAATTTAAGGAAGTTTAAAATAATATTAATTAATTTATGAGCTTAATAAATGGACTTTAATATAAGTAGCTTACTAAGATTCTTAAGATAAAAGTTAAATCTTTTATATATTGGTTAAATTGAGTTACTTACAGGATATTTATGTAGTTGAGCCTGTGATTTTTCGGCGTGTTCTCAGTTAATATTTCTGAGAAACATTGTTGCAAAAACTGTGTTGAAAGCAAATCTTTGATACCGGCAGACAAGGTACAAAAACAGAAGAAAAAAAAACACAACAGAATCGCGTTTTCAGCTGCTCTTACTGGAGCTGAGGTTGAACTGAAGCTGGAGCTTGAGTTGGAGCTGGAGCTGGAGCTGCTCTTCATTGACCTCGTGCACGATGAGCTTTCAAAAATGAAAAACGAAACCGCGGCGCAACAATGGGGCAAGGTAGAAGCCAGGCTAGGCGCACAAATAAGTCGCAGGCGGGCTTAGGTTTATCTATCTCCCTCTCATTCTCTCAGTCTCTGGGATTTGGATATTCGAAGCTGGAGAGTTGAAGTCGAGTTTTACCGGCAATAGATCTGAATCTCATGCTGCGTAAGCGCCGATGAAAGTGCTGCTGCTGCCTCTGCCTGGGCTCTGGGATGATGATGGCAACTCCGACTGCGACTTCGGCTTTGGCTTTCGGCTGTGCCATCATTTCTCCTTGTGTCCATGATAGTCAAATGATGTTGGCATTTACTTTGCCTTTTTGCTAAATGTGTCCGCAATGCGCATAATAAAAACGAAAAGCGTGTAAAACATAAAGCACAACAAAAATCAATTGGAAATTTTACTTTCGACGGCCAAAAAAAAAAAAGACTAAACCCTAACAAAAAAAACAATTGAGAGGCGGAAGACGCCACAAGGCGACTGAGACTGAGTCTGAGACTGAGACTGGGTCTGAGACTGAGACTGGGACTGAAAACCAAAGCGAACCTGTAATACTCACATTTGTCGACTATTTGCGTGCTGTCATTAAACTATAATTAAATTTCTTTTCTTTTGATTTTCACCCTGCAAGTTAAAAGTCATCCTCGATCTCTAGGCACATCCATTGCCGTGAAGGGTTTACCAAAACTTCACGCCTGTCACGGCGCATGGAATCTTTTTTTTTTTTTGCTTCTTTTCAGTTTTCTTGTTTTGTTTTTATGTGCAATAACAAACAGCAATAGCAACATCGACAATAACAATAACAAAATAACAGCAATTTCAGATTTTTTGACAAGAGAGAACCACCTGCTTCTTTTATATTTATATTTTTGTTTCGTTTTTTTTTCTGATTTTTTTTCGCAAAAAGAAGTTGGCGAAATTTCAACGGCGACTCATCGATTCAATTCGACATCAAACGAAACTTGGTCAGGGAAACTTTAGCAAAATAACTTGCGGAATTTCGACAAAATAATAAACAATTAATCTGCATGGACAATAGAGAAGTATGTGCAAAATACACAATTATTTATTCTTTGAAATCTATCAATATAATAACTTCTCGCCATTTACTTCAATTTCCCCGCTTGCATTCATTAACGTGTAACACATTTGTTATTTCGAGAGCTCTTTTTGACTTTGAAGTTATACGAAAACTTTAAAGAATATATATTTTTAACTTAGTAACGTAGTAAGCGTCGTAAAATCAATCAGTTAAATAAAGAGGAGATAGTCACATAACGTGTAACACATTTGTTATTTCAAGAGCTCTTTTTGACTTTACATTTTTTACGAAAATTTATACGAAATATATATTTTTAACGTCATAAAATCAATCAGTTCAATTAACAAAGAGCAGATAGTCACAGTTCACATTTACAACTTCTCCGTTCGAAGTATTCAAGTGCGCAACAAAAAATATAACCCTATGGCGAATACAGCTAAAAACTCAAACCATAGTTTTGAACGTTTCGTCAATAGCTTCGACGACCGATAGTGAGTATGCACACATAATAAGATTGGGTCACAAAGTACACACAGCTGGAAGCAAAGTCATAGTACTGATGTGTGGAATTTGCATCAGCTGCGCTCATGATGAAGCGAGCTGATGTGTTGTTTTCGTATTGAGCCACATCAACAGTTGGTCGTACTAAATCAATAATCCTTGCTTGCTATTCTCTTTTACTTCCCCCAGTGAGCCGTACATACGTCAGCACCTTTTCAAAGTCTACATGGTGCTGGCAAGCACAACTGCTGTTGCGGCAGGCGGTGCCCTACTTCAAATGAATAATTACATTGATCTCGGGATGCTGGCGGCAATTGCAGGCGTGGTACTCCTTCTAGGTCTGCTTTGCTATGATGATGACGATGGCAAGAACTATTACACACGCTTGGGAATGTTGTACGCTTTGGGCTTTTGCTGTGGTCAAATACTTGGTCCACCTTTGGGACACATTGTTAGCATTAATCCGGCTATTATTTTGACGGCACTCACCGGAACATTCGTGATCTTTGCATCGCTATCATTGGCCGCCCTTTTGTCTAAGCAGGGCAGTTTTTTATATCTGGGTGGCATGCTGTTCAGCGTCCTCAATTGCATGTTGTTGCTGAGTCTCTTCAACATGATATTTAAGTCATACTTTGTTCAGATTACTGAATTGTATGTTGGCCTTTTTGTCAAGGCCGCATTTATTGTATACGACACCCAGAACATTGTGGAGAAATGTCGTTCGGGTAACCGCGACGCAGTTCAACATGCATTGGATCTTTACATCAACGTTCTCGGCATATTCTGCCGATTGTTAATAATTCTAACAAAAAAGGAGGAGCAAAAAAAAGCCGAAGAAGAAGAAGCCAAGAAGAAGAAGAAGAAGTAAAATGCTGGATGGATTTGGTGACATATATCTAATATTTGTTTAGGTTTAAATTTACAGAAGAAATATAAAAATTCATATTTGAATTAAGCATTCAAGCTTGCAAATAAAATCTTTTACATCCAATTAAATTACTTCTGCATATTACATATTCCTTCCTGAAAATAATTTAAAAGTGTAGATGCTTAATTTAAAATAAATATTGAAAGGCTCTCAATTTAGTTTTTTTTATTTTTTTTTGCTATGTTTTCTTTTGTGTTCTTTTCAAAAGGGTGTCCAAAAAAAAAAGATAAACAAGTGAGAAAGCTACACTCGAGTGTACTCGACTGTGAGATACCCGCTACCCATTTTGAATAAAAGAAATATATTTTGCGGTATTTTTCTAAAAATATACCGAATATACTGAAAAAATACTACAAAATAGACCAAACGGTATGTTTGGTATATCGATAAAGTACCGTATTCAAAATATACCATAGACAGCACAATGTGCCAGACTGTCGGCCAAAGCAACTAAGAGCCCTAGTAAGTAGGCGTGTTTGCCCATACAAAAGTATTTCATTAATAACTTCGACAATTTTTATCTGATCGCAACCGCAATCATAACTACTATAGTAATTATTGTATATACCAAAATTCGCAACTCTAGCTTTCAAATTACGCTTGTTATTCGATTTTTTTTGATTTGCGGGGGCGGAAGTGGGCGTGGCAAAATTTTGAAACAAACTTGATCTGCGTGCAAACATAACAAATGCTGTCGAAAAAAAATTATAGCTCTATCTCTTATAGTCTCTGAGATCCAGTGTTTCATACGGACAGACGGACAGACACACAGACGGACAGACGGACATGGCTATATCGTCTCGGCTGTTGATGCTGATCAAGAATATACAAGTATATACTTTATAGGGTCGGAGATGCCTCCTTCTACCTGTCACATACATTTCCTGCCGGCACAAAGTTATAATACCCTTCTACCCTATGGGTAGCGGGTATAAAAACTAAATTGATATTGAGCTGCAATGATTGAAAAATAAATTGTTTTTTAATTTGTGACAATATTGGTTACTTTAAAGGTCGGCAAAATTAAGTAAAATAAGAAAAAAAAGAATAACAAACTTCCGCACTTCATATTTAAATAAGTCTTGTATATAGTATAATAAATAATATAAATTATTTAGTTTTAGTGCCTGAATATACTTAATGTATTTAAAATTAATAATTTAACTTAATATTAAGTATTCTAAGAATAAATACAAAATAAATGAAAATATTTAAATATGCATACTGGTTAGGTTTTTAGGAAAATGATATAAAACATTATGAAAATTTAATTGAAGCTATGTATTTATGAGTTATTTATTTACTCTCCATGTCAATGATTCATGTGTAATGTATTAAATATAATAAATTCGTTTTACAAAAAAATGTTCGAAAATATTTTTTTTTTAATATTAATGATCCAGAATATTAAGAATTGTTTCACACTGTCGAGATAAACGGCACAAGGAAAATGGTACTAATAATTTTGAATAGTTTCATTATAAGTTATGAATTTGTCGGTTCTTTCACTGCTTTCCATTTCCATGAAGGAAATGAAATTTAGGATCAACTTTTCAATGGATGAATATCCTCAAAATTGAATACCATTTAAACATAATTTGCAAATAAATATAAATATCTCTGAATATGTAGAATATTGCTCCTGATATTGATTCACATTATCGAGAACAATGGCATAGAAATTGTTCTAAAAGGGTTTCTAATTGCGGATCGTATGCAATTCCAATGATCATGCGTGGGCATTTGGTCAATGCGTGGCAGCTGCCACATTTGGTGGCATTCTCTAATGAATTTATGAGCTGTCGCTGTGCCCAGGCATATCACTTGGCCGATGCTTTGAGCCGCAGCCGCCGAGGCAAAAAAAAAGAGCAGCCGGAGATGCGAGACCCACCCAAAGCAAATGGCCATGTGCATTTTGGCCATATGAAGACTTCTACTTTGAGTTTGGATTGCAAAACGTTTGAATGCGCCTTTGTTGTGCACTGTTGTTGTTGTTGTTGCTTTAGTTGTTTTGGTTCGGTTCGGTTCGGTTTTGTGGCCTGTGTTCTGCTGCATGTCAGGCGACTTTCAGGCCAACTGCTACTTACGACTGCCAACTGGCCATAATATGTAATTTCAATGATTTGCATACAAAACACTTTTCACCAAACGAAACACACAACAAGAAACGATGCGACCACGAAAGACGCTGAAGCTGAAGCTGAGGCTGAGGCAAGAGTTGCAGCAGCCGAAGTCGAAGCAGCAACAGGCATAGAATTGGCATGGACAAACAAACACGTTAAATACTTCCGCGTTGCAGCCGCGTTCTTGCATTCTGTGGCGAAACCGAATGGCTGCCCCAAAAGGGGGGAGGGGGAGGGAGCAGCAAGGGGTTAAGCCAAGCCGAGCTTCTTGGCCCGTTTCGAAATATTCATATTTGTCACGAAGCGAATGCTGCTGTTGTTGCATGCTGCTGCTTACTGAGTACTGAGTACTACCTATACTCATACTCATACTCACACTCACACTCATACTCGAAACTCAAACTCCTATATGAAGAAGATTTCCTGGGCCAAGAATGAGGCCAACTAATGGCGCTGCTTTTGCCAGGTTTTTGTTTTTTTTTGTTGTTGCTTTTGCTTGCGTGGATTCTGCGAAACCGAAAATTATAATAACCAGTTTAAAAAAACAACAAAAACGTTGATGTTGAGGTTCTTTTTGGGCAGCAGCCGCCTTCGGCCAATGACCCAGCACTTTAGACACAAGACAAAAAAGGGCCCCCAAAAGCAAACTTACGCAGAATATCGTGAGGAACGTTTGCCGTCGATAAGTTGCCACGCGCTGCGGCAAGGCGGCAAGGTAGGGGAGGCAAGGTCAGTGTAGTAAGTAGCAAGGAGTCAGCAAAAGTCTCTTGGCAACTATTGATTCTCGCTCTGTCCACAGTCGAGCGAAAGTTTTTCGGGGCACAGCCAAAAAGCTGAGCAGAAGACGACGAAAGACACAAAAAAAAAAAGTCCATTTAGATTTAATGAGATATTGGGCCCAAGTCAAGTCGCGTCCGGCGTGGCCTTTCCTTTGGCACAGAAGCATATGAAAACTGCAATAAAGCAAATGCTTGACGCTTGTGGCCCATAACGAATGAACAGCAGCCGCAGCCGCAGTCGAAGTCGAAGTTGGAGTCGAAGTTGGAGTCGGAGTTGGAGGCAGCAACTACACAAATGTATTTTGTTTTTTTTTTCGAACAAAAATTCCAAAAGCAAATCCATTTTGTTCCGACTTTCATTTTGGAGCAGCACACAACACAAAAGTGAGGCCACAGTTGGCGGCGGCAATCGCCGCTGCACAGTTTGAAGACAATTGTATAAATGAAAGTTTAAGATCTCCATAGAGTCTTGTGTGTTGTGTGTTGTGCTGCTGTGTTATGTGTTTGTGGGGCAGGGCAGACGTGTGCGCCTCACTGATATGAGCTAACGGTGGCTCTGCCACACATTGCTACTGCCACTGGCTGCTGCTAGCTGCTGCTGTTGTGGCAGCGACAGGTTGCTGCATTGCCCCAACACCGGCACACTTGACCATGCCCCCCTCCCTCCTTCCTCCTTCACTCTCCCCACATTTCAGACCCGGCACGTGTTGGCCGCCAGTGGAAAAAAAAACGTTAAAGAAAAACAACACAACAAAAAAAAAGCAAAAATACAATTTTCAATTGTTTAGCAGCCAAGCTGCTGGGGGCTACACTTGTGTAGTTGTAGTTGTAGTTGTAGTTGTAGTTGTAGTTGTAGTTGTAGTTGTAGTTGTAGTTGTAGTTGTGGTTGTGTAGTTGGAGCTCAAGCTGGAGTTGGGGTCCATTTCTCCATTGCATTTGCAGGCTACTTTGATTTCGATTTACTTTTGCTTTTCATTGTTAATAGTGCCGCCAATGCGATGATGATGGCGCTGCCGTTTATTAGTGAAAGATCTAACCGGAGGGCGGGAAATGCTAGACTGGGGAGCAAACAGAGGGAGGGGAAGGGAAGAGCATGTGTATGTCTTTTTGTGTGTGGGTATTTGTTATTTCTGTTAAAGCTTTAATAACAATTTTATGGTTTTTAGCGCAATTTGCTTTGGAGAAGCCCATTAAGTGCAAACCGTTTCTATAAGAGAATTGGGAGAGATCTGGCCAGAAAGATCAAAGTGATTGTGGCTGAAATATATACACACATGTAGCATGTGGCATGGCGACTACATGCAACAAGTGGCCACTACAACATTTCAAATAAGTGCTGGCTTTTTGCGAGTCTTTGCAATAATGATCTGGGAAAATAGAAAAAAATGATGTGCGAGGAGATGAGAGAGATGCTATTAGAAAAAATATGTGAAATAAATTAACAATAAATAAGACTAACTATTTTTATCCAATTTTATGTAAATACAATAGTTATATATTCTTTAAAGATTTTTTTATTTATTATATTCCATCAATATACTATAATAGGCATGATATGTAGTAGATACCGACAGAAAAGCATTGGGAAATATAGCCGTTCACTTATTAATTCCGAAAAACATTATTTCATTTATATTATTGGTCTCTCCATTGTTTATATAACATAGAAATTAATTAATATCCATTTGTTAATCTACGATTTTAAATTAATTTCTCATATGATTTAATACTCAATTAGAGAATCTAAACTTTTAAGAAATATACAAATATATTTCAATTTGCATTTCTTCGAATGATAATTATAATTTATGGTATACCATAAGCTTTAACTTCTTGAGATATCTCAAAGCGTCTTATTAAATCGTAATCCATTAAGTACGAATTTCCGTTGATATCTTGCACGAAAGTTGCTAACGAAGAGAGCAACAAGATTGCTTAATCAACGACCTTCGTTATTGAGAAAACATCTCTCTTAAGTGGAGACTAGAATCTGCGATAGATGAGATGTCGATTATATTTCGAGTCGTGCATATTCACAGTTCCCTCAACCCAACTCGAGAACATTCCCCTACAATCAGCGTCAATTATGCGCTGTCCAAATGCTATATCGATTTATACACACATACATATATCTGCATAAGTGTGTGTGTGTGAGTTTGCGTATTTATTTATTGTGCTTTTTGAGACAATCACAATTTTCGTCTTACGCCTTCCGGTGCTCGATATAAATCTTTGAATTAAGTTCTGTCTTGTTGCGTTATTCGAGAAAAACTCACCAAAATCGAAGCAATTTTTGAGCAAAGATCAGAGAGAAAGAAAACGAAATCAGAAAAGATCAACGCTTTCAAGTGCCCACTTGGCACAATATAAAAAAAAGATCTTTACGCTTTTGTGCGAAGGCGATTGCTTGGATACTTTGGATGCGTGGGTAGCGTGAAAAGTTTCAGAGATGTGGGCGGAAGTAAATGAGTTTTATTACGGAAATTACATATGATGAAATATATGAAATTTAATGTCGTGAGTTCTCATATTTCATAATAGTCTCAAGGTGTTAAAAAAGTAATTTGTAATTTATAAGAAGTGCTTATAAAATATGATTAGATTGGAGAAATGTGGTTATGTAATATAGAGTATTGGCATAAAATACTTCAAAGTTGATTTAATTTAAAAAAATCTCTACTTACAAAGAGTGTTTGTAAAATATATAAATTTAAAATATATTTATAAATGTTAATAAAATGTGTCTTATATAAAAGAGAAAAAAATTTCTAAGGAATTGTAAATTAAAATCTGAAATGATTGAAGCAGATCTTTAATATAGAATCAATAAGTTAATTAAATAGGTTACCAAAGTAGCAATTAATAATCCTTTAAAATATTGAAAGTTTTTTTTTTAAATTAATTTTTTATAAATACATAGTATTTATGAAATTTGCATAAGTTAAAGTAAAAATAATAATATCGAATATTAGCTAAATTCTTTGAAATTGTTTAAATTTATGAGCAATTAGTATTCATGTCATTGAAAAATAGGATGTCTATTTCAGATTCTAATACGCCTATTAATATGCAAACTTCTCGATCGACCCAAAGTCACAATCAAAGCCGGACAAAATCACTCTTTCTGCGCCAATTTCTTGAGCCCAGCGACTCTTGGTGAGTGCTCGAAATGAACTCAAATGCGAAAATTACACCCCAAGCGACCAATTTAAGGCCATTAAATTATAATTTTAAATTTTTCAACTGAACGGACAGCATGAGGATGAGGAGGAGGAGGAGGAGGATGAGTCTGAGGAGAAGGGAGAGAGGACAGAGCAAAACAGAAGACACCAAAGCGCATTATTCAATTAGCGATGCCGCTTTGTTTATTTTTGGAGTAGAATTGTTCTAAGGGGCAGGCAAGAAGAAGATTCAGTCAGGCCGCAACTAGCGAGTAGTGTGCAACATGAAATTGAAGCGATTGCCCAACGATTGCGATTGCGGAAGCGAAACGAAAATCGGTTCATTTTGCCACAGTGAGAAAAGTGAAAAATTCAAACGCAGTCGTTTACATTGCAGATGTGCAAGTGTGTATGTGTGTGTGTGTGTGTATAGGTTATGTTTATCTGCTTTAATCTGCGCTTGCAACTGTCCCCAACTGACACTCATAATTAAAGAAACAAATAAAGCACAAGACAACAACAACAACAACGACGACGACGACAGCAGCAGCCAAAGCCACGACGCAGTCGCAGCAGCGACCACATTAACATAGTGCAAGAAAATAATAACAACAACAACAACAACAAGAGCAGCAACAGCAGCAGCAGCAGATACGATAACGACAAAGACGAAGACGAAAACGAAGACGATGGCAACGAAGACCACGGCACTTTTCGTGTCTGCGCTTGCGCAGCGTCGACGTCGACGTCGACTGGCACGAAGACTGTGTAAAGCTTCCAACTGCCGCTGCTGCTGTTGTTGCTGCCTTGACTTTGACTTTGCCTTGGCCTGCTGTTGGTAAGTTGTTGGAGCTTTTTAAGCTGGCACTGCGCCGGCGTCGCGGTCGCTGCCGCTGCCGCCGTCGCAGTTGGTAACTTCTTCGTGTCTGCAAACGGCTGCTGTCTTAGTTCTTAAGTCCGTTGTTGGCGTGCTCCTCTTCAGTTCGTTGCTGACCAACGTAACGTGCGGACGTGCCAAGCTCGCCTACAACAAAATTACAAAAATACGACAACGATATCGTGTTTTAGTGTTTCAGTTTGCTGCACTTGATTTTTTGGCTTGAACAATCACGCAAAATAGACAAGCCAAAAATATATTTAACACAAAATATTTAACATTATACGGTAATAATTAAAGCAAAACGAAAAAAAAAAAACGAAAAATGTGCGCGACGCGTGTGCAAAAATACCAAAAAAGATAAAGCAACAAAAAAAATTCGGATAATAATAATATTAGGGATAATGTGTTGTGCTGATGATGATCCTGCAAATTAAGCGCTTAACATTTTTGCCAATCGCCAAGTTTCACACAAGCCACAAGAATTTCGCTTGTGTTGTTCTTTTACGATCTCCAACTCCGTCTCAGTCTCAGTCACAGCCTCAGTCTCGATCTGTAGGCACGTCTCTTCAATGAGTTTGTTGTGTGTTTGCCGTTTGGGGCTGTGGCGGCGTTGATTTTGTCCATGTCCAGCCAGCGATGCTGCTGGAGTCCAAGGCGCGGCCAGCGGCGACTGTAATTTCTGTCTTGCGCATTCTAAACACACACATACAGACACACAGAGACACACACAAACACACACACACACATAGAGGAAGAGAGAGACACACACTCGAAAAAGCAAACAAACAAACAAACAAACATGGAACGCAGTCAAGTGAGCGAGACAAAGCGAGAAAGAGATAGAGAGAAGACGAGAGGGAGCGGGGGATTGATGAAGACACTCCTGCCATGGCTAGTTTGGGGAGCAGATGCAGATCCAGCGACAACACTTGGCCACATATGTTAACGCTTGCTCTCTCTCTCTCTCTAAGTGTCTTTCTTCGCCTCTCTTCTGCCTGCTGCGTCGCCATATTGGGCGCATAACGGTGCAAAAATCGCGCTGCTTTTAGCTTTTTTCTGACTGCGCCTCTCTCATGTGTGTGAGTGTGTGTGTGCTGCTTTTTATGCTGCCAAGTTTATGTCTATGTGTCTATGGCTGCTGCTGCTCCGGCTGCATTGATGACGACCCAGCGACCGATAGACCGACGACCAAAGTGCGATCAAGCGAAAACCGCAAATAAATATAAAAAAAAAACGTATTCGAAGAAGAGGCTAGAAGAAGAATGCAGCATACAAGAAAAATGCACTCGCTGCAGTCTTGAAGTTTGCAGTTGGCGGAGTTTGTGTTGCAGTTGTTGCATCCATCTGCAACTCCATTTGCAGTTTTGCGGTTGCCTCAACACTTCAGCCAAATGCTGATCGATTGTGCGTGGCAGACACATAAATTCCATGTGGCAGCCACAGCTGTCGCCTGTGCATCCTTATGGCAACATCCTGCACTGTCCTCCTGGGACTGGGTCAGCCAAACAATCAATCTTCTCTGCGCTTCTGCTTCTCAATGTTCTTCTCTTTGCTCTTCGAGCTGATTGAATAGGCCAGCCATTTGGCTTTGGCACTGACACTGCCGCACTCCTCCCTCCCTGGGGCGATTAACGCCCCTCGCTTGCACTTTGACCGCAATGCAAATAATCATCATTGCCCAGGACTTGCACAAAATAAACCGCTAGCAGCGCTGCCTACGTGACTCCACTCACAGAAACCAAAAAAAAAAAAAACTACTTAGGTTGTAGACATGAACTGCAAGAAATTAAAGTTCCACAGATTTAATACAATTCATTGAAGAAGCTAGTTATTTGGGAAAATGTTGGAGAAACTGCTGATTGTGTTTGAGACATAAATATTTATATATAAAAATTAAATATTTAAAAAAAAGTGGAATAGATTAATTCGATTAAAACATTATTTCATATTGAAATGTTAGCTTTGATAAAGTTTTAGGAATTTTAATTAAATTTTCGGGATTTCTTATTTAAAAAATTGTCAATATGTTTATTTAAGTACAGAGACATATGTATATATTTATTTAAGTTGAAATATCAGCATTGTAACTTTGAGATATTTGCTTAAAAAATATTTGTTAATTTTTGGGATTTTCTGTTTTATATATTTTAAATATAATTCTGACAAAGTATGCAAGTGAATATAAGGAGATATCTTTGAAAACTATTTCAATACAAGAATTTTTTAGTTGCTTTATATTAAATTATGAGCTTTATTAGAATAGTATGTTTTAAAAGTCTGTAAAATAATTTATCAAATTAGAATACTAGATTAGATGTCAAATTTTGACACAATAATAATGTCTATTTAAGATCACATAAGAAGAATTTATTGAATTCGATTATTTAATGCAAAAAATATCGCAGAATTTTCAAGTTTACTATTTATTTATTTTTTGTATTTTTTTTACGCCTGCTTTTTGCTCAGTGTATGGCACTATAATTTACAAGAACATTATTGGTCAATAGGTTATGGCTTTTGTAGTATCAGCAGAAGCGGCAAGCAGCAAGCGGCAAACGACGAGCGGCAGTTGAGTGTTTGACTCTCTGCGACTCTCGGAGAGTGTCTGAGTGTGTCTGTGTGGAGCTGAGCTGCAGGGCATTAGCATAGACTGCAGTTTAATGGGCCACACAAACATCGTTGAGCGTCCGATGCTCACTAATTTTTATGTGCACAGCTTGCGGCTGTTTCAGCCCACTTTAAACGGAACTCGAAACCAGGCAACGCCTCTATGATTTTTTTATTAAGTTATAAAAAATACAGCAACAACAACAAGAAGAAGAAAAGCAATAGCAATAACAATAACAGCAACAGCAACAACAGCGTCAGAATGCACACAGATAGCTAAGCTAAGCTGAGCTGAGAAATAACCCGAATTCAGCCAAAAAAAAAAATAGAAAAATAAAACAAAAACGAATTGAATGGCCGCGCAGAGCAGAGCGACACTTGGCTGGCATAACGGTTATGGGCCTGGAAGCGAGGCTCCAACATACTACACTTGTGGCATTCCCAAACATATTCTCGTATTGCAATAAAATGAGATTTTATAACAGCAGGCAAGAAGAGGAGGTCAACAGAAAAAGACAAAAAACAAAAATAGAACCCAAATTCCAACAAAAGAGAGTTAGAGACAAAGGTCGTCACAGCAAGTGAAAATAGCGACAAGAAAAAAGCACATATATATACATATATACATAAAATAAAAGAGGAATTAAAGTAGGAAGTCGAAACAATTATAGGCAGCCAGGTGTTAATATCAAGTTCGTTGCCTAAGTCTTTCGTTTTTTTTTTCTGTTAAAGTGGAGCGCAATGACAGCGCCCATTGAATGCGAATGAGGGGCGTGTGAGCCGGCCGGCAAACACTTCAAGCCAAAAAAAAAAAAAGAGACACACACACACATATTTTATTATTATTATTATGCTGTTTTATTTTTTGTTCGTTTCGTTTTTTGGTTTTTTGGAGCGCACATTTCGTTTTTTGTTTCGTTGTGGCTTTTCTTTACACACTCATTAAATGTTTCGTTTGGTTTCGTTTCGTTTCATTTCCGTTTCGACCCCTCTCAAGTTCAAAGGTTGTGACACACACACACACGTAGAAATAAAAAGCAATAAACTACTGCAGCAAAAAGTAAAAAAAAATATATAAAAATATATATCAAAGAGAACAAAACAAAAGAACACAGAAACAAAACACTACTGGAAAATTCTTCTTTGGAAGCGAGAGAGCTCTGTGAGAGCACAAACAACAACGACAACAACAACAACAACAGCAGCAATGACAGCGACTGCGGCGCCGACGTCAACGTCGGCTGCGACGAGAAAGCAACCTGCAAACAACGCGATGCTCAGCGAAGCTTTTACGGTTAAGCGGCTTTTAGCGGTAAGTGTGCACAACAAAGTTCTCAATACAAAAAACACATATACACCATATATATAAGTAGAAGTGCTCCTAACTCAATTTGCAAATCCCATTGATCGGAACAAACGAGCAGCGTTCTTTTTTTTTGGGGCGTTGCCAATGCGAATTACTCCAAAAAAAACCTTGCCCCAAACATTGTCAACATTTGCCATTGTTCCCAAAAAAAATAAGTAAAGAGTGTCGAAAGATATAGTAGTCTATATAGAGTGTACTTATCTGTAGTTAGTTCGTGCCTTGGCGTGGGCTTGGCCATTTACTTTAACTTAATCGTGGGCCGTTGGCCAAGTTATTTCACATCTCGCTCCCTCTTTGTCCGTCTGTCCGTCTGTTTGTCTGTGAAGTCGGCCATTGGGTCAAACTGTGGCTGATAGATGGCTAGGCGTCGATGATGATGTTCTTCGTCTAGATCTACCACAGCTATAGCTGTTCTTGTTGTTGTTGTTGCTGCCATTGTTATTGCTTGGCAGGGAGTCGTCACTTGAGCGCTGAGTAATGTAGGCAAATTAATCTAATAAAAAGGTGGGAGTCGCATCGCTTTTTTTTTTCTCTACTTACGCCTCGCTTTATTTGAATTTATGCCTTGGGAACTGGAGTCATGCAACAGCAGGTTTATGTCTACGGAAGATCGTAAACCTTTGAATTATTGCATGCCATAAATGTTAATGGTGCTTTCCATACCAAGAATAAACATTAAACCAAATGCATTCCACATACTACACATTAAAAGAAGAAGCATTCTTCAGATCATAGTAAAAGAAGCATTTTAATTTGTTGAACTTTAGCTTCAAGTCATGCTAAATTAAACAGATTTTATTAAGATGTTTATATGACTCGCAGAAATTAGCAAATTCATTTTGCATAGATATTTCGGAAGTTATTAAGATTACTCATCAATGCTCTTAAGTAATTAGCGAAGTCAATGAGGATTTTAGTTTGCTTTATAAAAGAAGCTCAAGGAATTTCATTGACAAAATATTCTTAAATTGGAAGTTATAAAATTAAGAAATATTCTTTTATAAAAATGTACAACATTAATTAGAAAATCAAGAAATGACATTCACAATATTTTAAAATTTAACTTTTCAAAATTTTTGTTTAATCTACAAAAAAATTGCCAAACATGTCAAGTTTTTTAAGAGCAAGATTATCTTTTTGAAATCTTTTCTCAACTAATTCACTTTTAATAACATTTCTGTTGCTCAAATAATTGTAAAATTGCTGCTGACAAACAACTTGTCTTCATTGTTGAAAAGTTAAAGAAATTACTTTGTTGAAGATGAAAATATTGCAAGTTGTTTAGAAGTTTAAGAAGTGTTTATAAATGTCGCTTTTCATTGTAAAAAAATTAAATTAAATTTTAACAGAAGATTTACGGTCTCTTCTTTATGATAGAATGTAATAGAATAGAATGTAAGATTTAGTATTTGGTTTATTCTTCACTTCAATTTGTTAAATTTTCAAATTTTTTAATGAATATTTTTTTTTTTTTTTTTTCTAAATAAATTTGTAATTTTATCAAGAGTTTTTTTTATAAAATAATTTGCAAGGGTTTCCTTATATTCTTCTAGTTTTATTTAACTCGTTGTCAATATGATTAAATAAAAAATTAAAAAAAAACTTCCTAATACATATTCAATAGTTATGACATAGCTTTTTCTTCTTTACTCACTATAGACTTTATTAGTAATTTTGTGGAAATAATCTTCAAGAATATCATCAGTGTTTTCTTAATTAGTTGCTTGTTTAGAATACGAATTTCAATGCCGCATTTAATTGTAAATATAAAACTTAAAATTTTCTTAATACATTTGCAATAGTTAGTTTAAAAATATTGGATTTATTTATTTTAACATAGGTATAATAAATTAAAACATTACCAATTTTATCGAATCTTCTGCATAAAATAATCTGTAAGATAATTCATATGGTTTTCTTCCATTGTTCTATTTATGATACTAATATCAATTCGAATTTTGTTATTAAAAATAAATGTAATAATTAGCTCTTACAACTCCAGCAATTATTATATAGATTTTTCTTTCATTTTTACCAAAGATTTCATTAGTAATTTTATCCAAACTTCTTTATCGAAATAATCTTCACGATTATCAGCAGTGTTCGATTAATTTTCTGTATTTGTGGATAAGCTGCTTGTAGCATCACCTGCATTGTTGCGCGACCTTTTGATCTGCATCCGCCTTTGCCTCTTTGCCCCGTTTGCCACCTTTTGCGCCTGGGCAGCCTCTGGCCAAAGGTCAGCAGACAGTCTGGCGCCCGAAGAACATTAAAACCAAAAAAAAAAACTACCAAAGTAATTTGTAAAACACGAAAAATGATTTGCTTCTTTTTTTCGTGTTGTGTGAGTGTGTGTGTGGTTCTTCTAGTTGATGCTGTTGTTGATTTTTTTCTCTCTCTCTCTCTCTCTCTGTAGCTGTGTTTAAGTTTTAATGGTTCGTCCTGTTGCTGTTCTTTTACGATGGTGCGAGTAAATTACAAAAAAAAAAGAAAAAGAGAGGCAGCATGCAGAGGCTAGCCAGTTGTTGTTCATTAGCACAACGGCATTGTAAAAATTGCAAAGTTGCCATAAACAAAGAATAAATCAACCGAGACAGACGAAACATTAACTGCAACTTGCCGCTGCCTCAGCGGCTTCGGCTGCTGCAGCCAAAGTGAATGATGTTTTTCGTTTTGTGGGGGACTTTTGCTGTTTCCAGATTAAGATAGATTGCAGTTCGGCACCTGCACATCAACGTGGGGTGGACGTGCAACGTCGGCTATTTGCCTAAGCAGCCCCGTTGCAAATATAACTTACATATAGTTGTTGTTTTTTTCCTGAGGTATTTAGTCTTTGGCTTTCCTGTCGCGCAGACACTCGAAAGTTGCTGCCACAAAACGAGACGTCTGGCAATGAAAGTAACTTGACTTCTTAATGGGTCAACTTGCCACACACAAAGAGAGAGAAGGAAAGAAAGAGACTAAGAGAGAGAAAGAGAGAGACTGTCTTTCATATGGTGCCACTCTAATGGGCCAACAACAATGATCACATTCTCTGCTCGTGCTTAAAAGCCACTCGAAAGCATAATTAAACAATTTTTATTGACTTTTTTCTGTCTCTCTCTCTATCTCTCTCTGTTTTTATATTGATGCCGGCGTAGCAGACGCAGAAGAATGGAACTGAGACTCGGTGTCTTTCAATTCTTTTGCCAGTTTCCATTCTTTTCTCCCGATTGCGGCTGCTATTGAGTGTTTTGTTATGAGCCCACGTTTAGTTTTGCGGCTTGTGTCAGCTAAAAGCAGCAGCAACAACAGCGGCAGCAACAAAAATCCAATTGGAAATAAGTAGAAATTGTGGTTGTTAAGTGATTGTGGATGCTAGATGGTGGAGAGCGTAGCCTACTCTATGGTAGCTGCAAAGTGCATGGGGCCAAATTCTAACTGTATACGCGTCTCATGTTCCCTCGCCAAAAACCGTAAAGCCTACCCCAATTTTGGGTTACGTAATCGAAACCAGCAAATAATGCTGGCGGCCTATTATCCCTATTCCGAACCGCAATGAAAGTTGCTCGCAATCTAGTTGCTATTTTTAAAATAGTTGAAAGAAAGATCTTTTCTATCTTAGAAAATTAGTGAAGGTTTGCAATAAGATTGTATTGTATTTTAAAATAGGTTTGATTGATGAAGTTAATCATATTTGGTTAGAAGATTAGTTAAGGTCTGCAATAAGATTATATTGTTTAAAATGACTTTGTTGATGAAGGTTATCATATTTGATTCATTAAAATGTATTTGAATTAAATTACTTGCGTGATTGCAATTTTTTTTGTACGGATTCTAAACTTATACATTTAATGAAAAAAAGCGTATATTATAATTAAAGCAATAATATAAATGCAATAAAACATAAATATGTTATATCACTACTTTACAGATTATGAAGCAAAGTTTCCGATATATACAACATTTTAAGCTTATTTTTACAAATTACAAACACATCAAATTTGCATTACTTAGAATAATAGGTAAATAATGATGCATTATTTATAAATTATATCTTCCAGCTATTTATGCTAAAAATAGTGTAAAAGAAAAAGAAGAAAAAGATTCTCTATTCACGTCCCGTCAACTTTATTCAACTGTTTTTGTGTATTCTAAACTATAAATAGAACTTCTCTTTTTATTTCTTTTCAACTTGTTTTTTATGTTCTAATCTATAAATAGTTGCGGTGAGAGAAATGGCTTTATAGTTTTTTTTTTTTACAAGTCTCCCAATTCTGAATCTGTGCTTTCATTCTGTTATTTTTACTTCCTTTCGTCTAAAGTCCATGGGAATTTAGATTAACCTTAGGCAAGATTATTGACTTAACCCAAAATTGCAAATGATCTATTAATGCAGATTGTATTTGTAATATTTCCACATTCAGGAATGTTCTTTGAATCCTAATTGATAAGCTTGATGAACTGCAAAAATTCTTTCAAACTAATGCTCATTTAAATAGATCTTCATCTTGATGTCTAATGCCAATGTCTTGGTTAAAAATGCAGGCACATCAAGTGCAGTCGGAGTATCGTAATAATCAACATTATCATCAATCTATTGGCATAAACAAAAATCTAGCCAACTTGCCACAGCGTTGCATACAGGTTCCACTTCTTTAGCTCCCTCTTCCAATCAATAGCAACAACAACAACTCCACTAACTGTAGTCTCATGTACAATGTTGTTAAATTTGTTTAAGAGAGAAGAAAAAAAAAAGAACTTGGCTTGCGTGTTTGTGTCGAGACACAACGTTTGGAATTTTATTTCTCCGTTCCCCTCGCCCGATAGAAGTGGGAAATATCTGTTTCAATTTAGTGGTGTCGTTGAATTTTATGCCTCAACGAGATTTCAAGTTGGAAATTAAATAGATAATTACACAAATCAGATGCGGCTCAGTACCGTTTTCAATTAGAGTCGAGTTCAGTTGAGGGAGTTTTTGTATTCGCGTAATATGCAAAATAGGATTCAAGTTACGTAACAACGATGAGGTAACTCAAGCTGCAAGAAAACCCACTGGAAGCAAGGGAGTAGAGAACAGTTGGCATAATTAATGGCGTGTGGCGCTTAACGCGACTCCCAAGCGAGTGCATTGTACTCTTGGCCATCTTTGAGATCGGGGTAAACTTGCTCGTACTTAAAGTCGAAGCTCGTTCTAACTGCAAACCCCAAAATACCGGAGAGAACCTTGGCTTTGCTTTCCTATGCGATGTTTAATTATAGTAGAGCCCATTGGCCTCAGTCTGCCATGAAGTTGCCAGTTGCCAGTTGGCTCTTGGCTGTTGGCTGGGCGTGTGCTATCATTGTTGTTACTGTGTCTGTTGCTGTGTTCAGGCAACTGTTAATTTTGTTTTACAACTTAGAGTCTCGAGTCTCTCTGTATATCTGTAGCATCTATAACGTGTTCGTCTATCTTCGTAACTGTCAGTTACAAACCAAAAACCAAACCAAACACATACGTAACTCAAACGCAGACACAATCTGCACTTCGCTCTTCATTCATAAAAAAAAGTAGCTTTGCTCTTTTAGTATCTTGTATCTCGTGCGATTTTTCGACTAAGCATAAATTAATTGTATGCTTTTTTATTTTGGCTAGAGGCTATTTCGTGTGCTTAAACAATTAGTTTAGCAATCTCTCACTTGCTCCCATCTCTTTCCAATCTCTGCAATTCTTTATTTTATGCTCCGCTGGCGTCTAATTTGTTTATTAAACTGCAGATTCATATTTGCTTCTTTTGCAATTGAAATTTAACATTACATAAATTTCAATTTGGTTTGCCAATCCACTTATGCATTATTTAAATTAAAGCTAACACAATTATTGGCTTGAATTTACACTCTCAACATTTTATTAGAATAGTCTTTAACTATTTACTACTACTTAAATAAATTATATGCTATTACCTAAATGGAAGCTCATGCGGCTTTATGAGCTTGTTTAGCAGTGGAAAAAATAAATAAATAGTTAAGTGACTAATGTTCTGTTCTATAAACAGCAAACATATCAGCTATGTAGATTGATCAATTAGCTTAGCCACTTTACTAGGTCACTTGTGCTTAGCAAACATTTATGTTAGATGCTGTAGATGTAGATAATTTATTTTTAGCGCTTAAAATTAGAAATACGCTCATAAAGAACAACTAGAAAGTGAGTTTATAGAGCACTTTTATAACAAACTTTTAGTATTTCGATTTATTTGCAAATATTTAAAACTAAATTGTAATACAGTTCCATATCAAATTAAACTAAATTTGAAAATAAATAAGTTACAAAATTCAACTCATTTCACTAAAAGTTTTCTTAGAAAATTTAAAAACTTTGAATTCTCAACTCAAGCTTAGGCTATGGAATGGAATAAAATATAGAATGAAATATATGTACATATATAATATTTATTTACTTAGAACTGTTTTGATATTTCTTTTTGGATTTCTCGAGCTCTTCTACAAATCGTAGAATACATTTAGAATTTCTCACATAATAAAATCGGGTTTTATGTGGTTCTTAATGAAGATTAACCCAAATTGCCCTAAAGTTTCTAATTTAAAGTTTACAGCTTTGCTAATAACTTGATTTAAAATCGCTGAAATCATTTTGATTACTGGCAACAGATATTGGACAGCTTTTAGATGTTCTTAATTTGTATTTGTAGCAGCTAATAAATATTCTAAATTGAATCTCTTTTTATAACCTTTTGTATGTTCTATAATAAATAAAGTTTAATTTCATTGATTCTTTTGCAGATTTTCGTAGTGTTCACACTGCTCCACAGTAGTCAGGGATTGGAGCTGGGTGACAAGTGTCAGCATGATATGGACTGCACAGATTTCATCAAGGGCAGCAGCTGCTCGGCACTGGGATACTGCGAATGTGCGCCCTACTTTGTACAATTGGATTCCAAGCGGTGTTTGTCATGTAAGTATTTATCAGAATAAACTTACTAAATATTCTTCAATAGTAACTAGGCAAAGTCAATCTTTGAGTAACCCCCATTCCCAAGGCATTTTTGCCGTATGTTTGGCCACATGGACAAACAAGAATGAAGAAAGAAGGAGAAAAAAACCAACCAAATATACAATTGCATTCTTTCGGGTGGGGACATCAAATGTTGTTTGGGGTCGGCAAACAAATGGACCTCTGAGATGTTTGCTTAAATGCAGCACCGTTAATCATACAAAGAACTTCAACTCAACTCAACTCGACTAAACTTCTCTCTTCTCTTCTGCAGCTCAACTCTTGGGCGGAGACTGCCAGCTGAGCGAGCAGTGTTCGATGAAGGTGGCAAACAGCAGTTGTTTGGACGGCGCCTGTCGATGCGTCGAGGGATTCTTGCAATTCCGCAAGCACACATGTCTGGGACGTAAGTATCAGACAACTGTTGATCAATTGTGGCCCTAATTGCATGGAATTTCATAATGATAACAACCTTTTATAATCATACACACACATATACAATTATAATCATCTATCTTAGTAATTACGATCATTGACGATCATTCAACTCGATTTGGTGTTTGGCAACAAATTGCAATAAAAGCAACACGAAAAAAAAAATTAAACACAAGAATGGAACTTTGATTGCTTATCATAGGAATTACACGCAACCTGAACGCAGACTCCTATCTCTCTCTCCTTCTCTCTCTTTCCTTCGTTTGTTATCTCTTTCTTTAATCTGTCTAACCATCTCATTCATTTCCGTTGATTGTTTGTCGTTCGTTAACACTTCTATAACAATTTTCCTTTCTTTTGCCGCCACTTGACACAAACAATTAACATGGGCATAACAATAACAATAACAGCAGCAACAACAACAACAACAAACAGTACAACAATAGCTACAACAACAACGTAGCTACAACAATTGCTACTCGTGGGCTAACAAGACAATCGTGTCACTAATTATACGCATAATTGGTTAATTTTCCAAGAACCGGTAATGAGCTCCAATGTACCGAAGAAATCTTCGGACTCAAAAACTCAAAACGTAATGGCAAATGGAAATTGTGAAATAGAATTCGAAATGGAAAATGGAAATGGAAATGTGGTCGATGTTGCTGTGAATGTTTGACTTACATTTGTGTGCTTATTGATTTGTGGGTTTGGTTTGCGAGAGATGCGAAGAGCTGTTTGTAGTTACATGTTGCTGGAATTTCAATTGAATGTTTGGGAATGGAATTTGGTATTTTTGGATATCCGCTGGAAGATCTTTTCAGTATAATAATGATATAGAAGTATAATAGGGAAAATATGCATGCCAATTGTTCATTCTTCTATGACAAAAAGTTAGTTTCAGTTAAAATAAATATTATATTAGATTGGCTTAATACAGAATGTTTTAAAGTATTAAATTTTATTTTACAAAATTTACGGTTTAAAATAATCAATATAACAAACTAAAAGAATTCATACTAATTTCAAGGAAAGATTACAAATTTAAGAGCTTTAAGTACCTTTTTTCAAGAAATTTTAAATTTGCTGGTTACAAACATTAAAGGAAGGACTGTGAAGTGAAGTCCGCCCAATGTAATAATTAAAAACTGCATTACAATTTATTAAACTTTATTGTTAGAAAATGTTAAATTTTCCACGAATTTATATTCATTAAAATTTTGAAGAGCTAAGTTTGCTTAAGTCTGCATTTATTTAAAGAAGTTCCTCCAAGTCTTAAGTTAAAAGAAAACATACAAAGAAATGCTAATAAGCCAAATAAAAGATAAGTTTAGCTCGTCTTTGGTTGCAACGTTTTTGCTGCACTCCCAAAAAACCATATAAAAGAAAACAAATCTCTGGTGAAAGAAAAGTTAAGCGAAGACCAAAGAACTATTGTCAAGCAAGTGAGATTCGAGTGTGCTTTTCTCATTAGCTAAATGCGAGATTTCCGCTGATGCTCGACAAAACTTGTGTACTCGAAGAGTTAAGAGGTTTTTCCAACGTGGCTGAGACATGAGACTGAGACTGTTACGATTTTGATCAATGGAGTTGGGTCGGTGGTCACATTGGCGCCTAATGGCGTTAATCTGATTAGAATGGAGCAGCAGCTGCATGAGTTTGCGGTACATTTGTTTGCCCTGCTGCTTAGCAGACACGACACAGACCTCTGGACAAGGAATTGCCAGAGATCTGGGAGCTGAAAGAGCTAAGCGAGCTGAAAAGCTGGGAAACTAAGAAACTGGGAACTGTGCAGCTGGCAAATGCCACTGTGACTGTGAGTTGGACATGGAAGCCACTCGTGTCTTTGCCATTCACCTGTTTGGCTGTTTTGCTGGCGACATAATTATAGCCCATTTAAATGCACTGAATATGCATGCCGCCCAGTGGGCGTGGCACAGCAACAGCTGGATGCCAGCCATGACATTGCCTTGCTTTAATATTTAATTAAAATAATTTTTAATGACATGTGGTCAGGTCGAATGCGAGTCAGCGACAGCGTTGTTGCGACTGACTTTTGCACAGCACAGTTGCTGTTGCTGCTGCTGTTGCATGTGCATTTATGAGATACTTTCACCAAAAAAAAAAAAAATAAAACAGAAAAAAAGCAAATGGCAGCCAAGTTTGCAGCAAAGAAAGCCAAACGAAATAAAGAGAAGAACCTTTCACCGGGAGCAGTTTTTGGCCCGAAACAGCTTCAGAGACAGAGCGAGACTTTTGGCGAACAACTGCAACTGCAACTCGAAGTTTTAAGTTTTAGTTCAAGTCCTGTGACAGCTAGCAAACGGCTTTTTGTCGATTTCTATCTGCATCTCGGGGATTCTGCTGCTGTTGCTGCTGCTGCTTTACATGCCTAATTGCCCGCTCCAAGTCAGCGTCAGTCTCCGTCTCCATCTGAGCTGCTTTTTGTAATTAAATTGCACTGATTATGTGAAATGAAAGCCAAGCCAAGCCAAGCCAAGTCAGTGGCAAACTCAGCAAAGAAAGTCCAATTAGCGTTGCCAGAACTTTGTCTCTCGCAGCTGGTCGAAAAGAATGCATTGAAAACTGCAAAACTCTGCCCAACGTTGACAATGTTCACATGAGCTTCTCTCTCTTTCATACACTTGAGTGCCGTCTCGCTCTTGGGTCAAGTTGAGCAAGTGCTGTGCCAGTTTTTTTTGTTCTTTTTTTTGTGGATTTTGTGCAGGCTTTCGCTGTTTGTCGCCAGGCCACTTGTTCCAGTTTCCCATGCACCTTAACCCAAGCCCATTTCGGGATTTACCACCGCAGCCGATCTTTATGAGTTATGCACACACACACACACACACACACACACACACATACACATATGACAATGTGAGGAAAAAGTAAGCCACAGATAATGAACAGCAGCTAAACACACAAAAGCGAACCATGACGACAAAAAAAAAGTGTCAGCCAGTTAAATGCGCAAAAAAGCGGCTTGAGAAATTTCAGATTAAGATCTCTTTTTAACGCGCTCGCTGATTTGCATACAAAGTTGCAGCAACAGTTGCAACAAGAGCAACAAAAGTGCAGCCAATGTTGCTACGATGCTAATGAATTGCAGCGACAGCTTGATTAACTGGCACTTGTTCTCGTTTCCTACCTGTTTCTTAGACCGGAGACTGATTAAACATTTCAAGTGGCAAGAGAGAATTTATTGATGGCTTGGAGTGCATTCAAAGATTACATATTAGGCAAAAATTGTGGAGTGTATTAGAAAAGTATTAGCAGTAAAACTGGAACTTGTAGCTTAAATTGTATATTCTTTATAGCTTAATTTTGTAATACTTATTGACTTGAAGCAGCTGTATAACTAATGTTATTATAGCAATTTGAGGTTGACTTTAAAATGAAAGATTCCTCAAGGATATAAATAATTTTATTTAAATTTTGATAGTTTTTCCATTACATGATTATTTTGAAAACGGCACAAGCATTTTATTGTAACAACTTGAGTACATTAATTATAAAAAAGAGTTCATTAGAATTTTAACTTTATTTTAATTACTATCTCTTTAATATTTTATAAATGTGTTGAAAAGTAATTGCACTTTAAATTTTGTGCACTTAAATGTCGCAACTCTTTTGTATTTTATAATTTATGTAGAACTTATATGCGTTTTAAATGGTGTCATTAATTTTCCCAACTCTTCTGAATTCTATAACTTTCTTGGAACTGAAGTGCGCTTTAAATAATCATATTTAAAGTTCGATCTTTTTATGGATAACTGAACTTTATGGGCAACTGAAGTGTACTTAAAATAAGTCGATTTAAAATTCGCATTCTTTTGCTTACTATAATTATTTTGCACTCTTTCAACTCTATTATATGTTATAGTCATCAAGCAATTCAAATTCTTCTTCCCATTCCCAACTTGACATAATTATTAATTGACTTAATTCATTTTCGGCCATTCAAAACTAATTTGCAGTAAATTGATCCTATTAACACAATTCCTAGAACAAAACTTATGCAAATGTTAGTCAATTAAGTTAATTATAAACCAATAATGCTTTCATCTTTAAATTATGCTGATAAAGAATTGACAATAGCTCCCTAATTCCATGATTCATCACATGCGCAAATATTGCGTATACGCAGTGGAGAAAGATAAGTGAATCACCAAATATTTGCAATAAATTAGCATAAAGACCTTTCATATTTCTCCACTGCTGGCAGCCTAGCTAATCAATAGCTTAATCTGCAGATCAACCAGATGCCAAGAAGACAATCGTCTGCCTTCTCAGGTCTTAATCGTGCTCATTTGCATTGCCATTTCCATTTCCAAAAAGACAAAACACAATGGCTTCGCATTCCTCTCACTTTTCTAGTTTCAAATTGTGACTATTAATCTTTGATTTAAGCACTTCCCACAAACGAAAAAACACTTTCCATGCCAAAGCAAAAGACTGAAAAAAATGAAGAGAATTCCATTTCATTTCGTTTGACCAACTTTAAAGTCACCCAAAAAAAAGTGGAAAAAATATGGAAAAAAGTGACAATACAACTGTGTTAATTTGCACCGCTTTTGAGTTTTGTGGCGGGGGAAAATGTGAACATTTTAGCCAAATTGCGCCAGAAGCTAAATTGCATGCAAATTATGTGGAACAGACCCAAAGCCATGACCAGTTTTTCCGATGCCACGTCCAGTTTCCAGTCCAGTTGCTCCGAGTGCCGCGCGCACTTCCGCAAACAATAATAGTAATAATAATAATAATAATAAAAAGAAAAATGCCATAACAATGAAATTAGAGAAATTAGAGGAAAGCATAATTGTTGGGGTTGGCAAAAAAAAAACGAGGTGACTTGGCAAACAAATTCAAACATTCAAATGAAACCGAATTACAAATGGGTTTTAGCACAAATTAACCCATCAATGCGGCGCGTGGAATGTGACACAGTTTTTCTTATTTGCTTGCAAATTGAATTTATGTTGATTTTGTGTGCAATTATGATGAGTAGCGGGAGTTCCAAGCAGCAAACAGCAAACAGAAAAGAGCAAGAGCAACTCTAGTTTACCAGTTTACTGGTTGCAAGTCAAAACATTTTCACACGCGCCGAGCTGTCGGAGCCGTAATCGAAGTGGGTTACCAGATGCAGTCGTGCCGCATTCGCATGCAACCTGTCACACCGGTGTGCGCCAGATGCTGCCCGAAAGAGAGAGAGAGAGAGAGAGATACAGAGAGAGATGGGCAACCGGCACTGCTAAGTGGCCATGGCATTGCCCCAGCTTATCGATCACAGCACAGAGGCGTCTCTCAACGGGGAAATATGAAAAGTGAAAGAAAGAAATATCTGCACAGCTTCTCGCTCTCTCACTAGCTTTGCTTCCATATTGGTGTCAGCGTTCGAGCTACTCGCATTTGGAATGGCGCATTGTCTCTGCCCCTCTTTTTTCTCTCCGAGTCACAGTCACAGTCAGAGAGTCAAAGTCAAAGTCAAAGTCGAAGTCAGATGCGACTGCTGCAAAGTTGGAAGTCGGTGCCAGGTTAGCGTCAGTGTCAGTGGCGCATTCGTTAAGTATACGCCATGTATGCGCCTTTTAAGTGCCTAGGCCAACCGGTTTCATGGCACATGCATTGTGCACTACCTTTGTGAAAAGCCGCCAACGTTTGACTCTTTGTCAGTTACCCTCCCTTGCCTTCACATCCCCTCGCCTATGCTCATGTTGCACGCACGCTCCCGCGGGAAATTTTGTAAGTTCATCTTTGGAATGTTGCAGCAAAAACTGCGGCTAAATTATTCAAAATATTGAATTTGAAGCACAATGCATTTATGAATTTATCAAAAATATTAAATCTAAAGAAATTGTCGTAGTCGGAGCTTACTTTTTAAATCTATCTATTAATATGCCAACAAATTGTAATTCACTTCCGAACTTAAAATACATCTTTGTTGCTGCTCAAATGAATTTACATAGTTGCAAGTTCCGTCAAAGCAATAACTGTTAAGCTACGTTTTTTCTATAATTGCTATGCACTTTAATAAAAAAATTGGCCTCTTAAGTATTTAACTCTAGGCTTAGGTAATCTGTGGTAATCTTCAACGGCCGTAATAATCCTTAAAGCCAATTACAAACTTTAAGCTGTAATTATGCTTAAATCAATTTAGTTCACAGTCAGCAGCACAAAATAATTTCAGGTTTGTGAGGCAATCAAATTTTGTTGCGTGTAAAGCGAACAACAATTAAAGAATTCAGATCACAAAAGCTGAAGTCTTTCATTAATATTAATTATGGCTGAACTAGAAAGTAAGCTTCAATAAGTAATCAAATGCAGCTAAACATAAATAAAATTTTATATCATAACAGAAGTAGAAATCCTTTACATTTTGAGAAATATTTATTCATTATTATCTAACGTATATTTGGAAGAAATTATATATCAAATAATTGCTGTAAAATAATATAAAATTTTCGGGAAATATTTACTTATTGTTATTAACATTATTTAATGCCTAGTTGCTACAAATTACACCTAAAATAATTGCTATTTGCTGCTTCACCGCCTCTGATCTCTATAATTTTCCTATTATAACAAAGTCAGTTACTCTTTGAAATGCGTTTTAGATATCTGAAATTCCACATTTTATTAACTTAACTTATTCGCAAGCATGCCTATAATCAGTTTTCCGCTGGGAACCGCAGACTGGCAAAAAAAATAAAAAATAAAATTGGGGCGCCTAGCTGGCTCTTGTTGCATTCCCAGCTGAGCTGAGCTGAGCTCAGGCGCAACATTGCCGCTTGTCAGACAAAGCGCAGCCAGACGCAACCCTAAGGGCAATGTTGACGCCAAACTGAGGCAATGTAGTGAGGAGTTGGGAGGTGGTGCGATGGTGGAACAACGAGTGGAGCAACGATTGCAGGTGCAGCTGCAGCTTGTTGTGGCTGCCTGCTTGTTTAGTTTGCTCACTTGCTTGGTTGCCTGCTTGGTAATGGCAATGGCATGTTGCTGTTGCCAGTTGCCAGTTGCCAGTTGCGAGTTGTGAGTTGCTCCACTGCAGTTGCTCCGTTGCAGTTGCAGTTGCAGTTGCTGTTGGTTTGCCTGCCACGCCAAATGCCGAAAGCCAAAACGAAACAAGTGAAAACAAGTTGAGCGCCTGTAGCAGGCGGCGGCATGCCCCGGAAAGTGGGTCAGAGTCGCTCTGAAGACATAGATGGAGTTGGAAGCCAGCATACTATATAGAGAGAGGGAAGTTGCTAAGCAGCTAACGCTGACATTCAGGTGGCTAGCCTGTTATAGAGTAGAGTATAAAATAGAGTCTATAATATGGTAATGCATAGAGTGTAGAGTAGTGTATAGAGTGGAGTATAAAGTTGTATAAGGAGAAGTATAAAGTAAAGTCTAGAGATCCTCCACTCTAATATTTAATGTATAAAGTAATGTATGTATTACAGATTAAAGTACAGTATATAATATCATAGAGCTTAGAGTAGACTATAAGAAAAACAAGAAAGACAAAGTAATAATGTGGAGAACAAAGTTTAAATTGGTGTTCAAAGTGGAGTGAAACATAAAGTGGAGTATAAAATATGTTATAAAGCGGACCTCAAGATAGAGTATGAGTATAAGGGCGATATTACGTTGTGTTTAGAGAAGAGTATAAAATTAAAACTAGAGTATAATGCTTAGTATAAGTAAAGTGAAGTATGAAATAGATAATGAACTACAATATAAAGTAGAGTATAAACTGATGTATAAAGAGGTATAAGGTAAAGCATAAAAAACTCAGCTTACTACAAAATATAGAATATAATATAATCTCCAATGCAAAGAAAGAGACAAGAAATGGGGAAACGGGAAATTGGCGACTGAGCGACTGGGCGACGTCATCAGCAATGTGTTGTTGACGTTGTTGTGGATGTTGAATGTTGGCTGAATGTCGACTGCTGATTGTGGATGGCAGTTGGCAGTTTGCAGTTGCAGTTGACTCTATTGACGGTTATTAGGCATGTCGAAGGCGGGCTAATGCCTTGCAGATTGTTGGCAAACAACAGATTGCTATGGTTGTTGCTGATGTTCACATTGATGTTCTCTTCTACGTGGTTCTGGTTGATGATGATGATGGCTTTTTAATATGCATTTGGCGGCTGGCTGATGCATGCTTTACGGTTAACTTAATAACAGAACGTTGTGTGCGCTAAACCCCAAAGCAGAGCATGCGAAACTCTCAGACTAACACCCTCTCTCTCTCTTCTTATCTTTGTATTTCTATAGCTGCTCATCCTGGCGCTGTTTGTTATAGCCACGCCCATTGTCAAATGTTCGATACTCGCACCCATTGTGATTTCCTCATCCCCAATCTGTTTGGACGCTGTCAGTGCACGGCACCATCGCGCATGGTGGGTGGATTGTGTGTGGCACCAGCCAACGATGAAGCGGCAACAACTGCAACAGAGGAGAAGGCTTCCACCACGACAACGACTTCGACTACTAGACGCACCACAACAACAACAACAACAACTACCACCACGCCAAGAACTACAACAACCACGACGACGACAACAACAACTGCTGCTCCAACCACGGCTAGAACTACAGCTGCTCCAGTGATCTTGGAGGATGAGCAGCCCGCCAGCGTTGAGGAGCAAACCCTTGAGGAGGACGACAGCGAAGCAGCCAAATTGCGGCCCCAAGTCAGCGAACCAGACAACGGCGAGAAGCTCGAAGCAATCGATCTGGCGCATGAGGAAACCGAGTTGACACAGCAGCAACAGCAAACAGACAAGATTGATCAACAACAGTCAGCAGAGCAACATCAGACAACGGGAGCACAGCAGCTGTTGACGCCCGCTGATGTGGTGACCGAGGCCATAGAAGCCACCGAACACGAGACTGAGGCGGCACCTGCTTACGATTATCCCTACAAAATCGATGAGGAGTACGCCGAGGAGCATGAGATCAAACCAGAAGCTGAGGCCGAAGAACATAAGGTGAAACCTGAAGAAGTTGACGCAGAGATTAAACCAGAGGTTGAGGAAGAGATTAAACCAGAGGTTGAGGAAGAAATTAAACCAGAGGTTGAGGAAGAGATTAAACCTGAAGCTGAGGCAGAAAACAAACCTGAAGCGGAGACTGAAGCTGAGTCAAAGCCAGAGATTGTAGCCGAGCCACAACCAGAGACCGTAGAAGAACAACAACAGTCAGAGACTTTGCCAGAGCCAGCTGCAGAGCCAGAGACCGTGTCGGAGTTAGCAGCGCCCGCAGAGGAGGAGAAATTGCAGCATGTGGAAGAAACGCAACAGCATGAGAATGAACCGCAGCAAGTGGAAGAGACGCAGCATGAAGAAGAACAACAACAACATGTGGAGGAGTCGCAACATGTTGAAGAAGAACAAGAGATTGAAGCGTCGGGCGCACAAGCCAACGCAGACGATACCATGAAATTCGATTATGAAACGGCTGTCGATGAGGAGGAGCAGCCACAACAGCCACAGCAGTCGCAACACGATGAGCTGGAGCCACAGACTGATGCTGAGACGCCGCTGGAGACTGAGCAAGTGAATGAGAGCGAAAATGAGACCGAGACTGATGCGGAGACGGAGACGGCCACAAAGCATTATGAGCAACAGCTGCAGTTGGAGGATGAGAAGGAGGTGGCAACCGATGCTGCTGATGATGATTTGATACCCGTGCATAACGATGAGGTGGCGGAAATTGAAAGTGTGACCAGTCAACAGCCAGAAGCCGCAGCAGCAGAGATCACGCCAGAGGCGGAACAATCGGGCGATCATGAGCTGGAGCAAGAGACAGAGATCAAGCAGGAGGAACAGCAAGAGGCCGCAACAGAAGCAGCAGCAACAGTTGTGGAGGAGGAAGAACAGGTGCAACAAAGTACTGAGCCAGCGAAACCTGAAGCCGAAATTGAAGCTGAGGTTGAGCCAGAAGCTGAGAATGAGACTGAACCAGAAGCCGCAGAAATCGAGCTGACAACAGAAACCGCGGCGGAGAATGCAGTTGAAATTGAGAAGGAGTCTGAGATTGAGACAGAGCAACAGAAGGAATCAGAGAACGACACAGAGACCGAGAAGGAGAAGGAGAAGGAGAAGGAGAAGGAGTCGGAGAACGAGGCTGAGATTCAAACAGAAGCAACACAAAACGCCGACGTCAAGCCGACAAGTGGCGAAGATGATTTAAATGAAGCCAATCAATTAAATCAAGAACAAATCGAGGCACAGCAACAGCAGCAAGTCGAGCAGGATGAGACAGAGGCGGAGGCAGAGTTGGCAACAACCGAACAACAAGAGCAACAAATCAATGAACAGCAGCAAGAACAAGTTGCCAGCCAAACTGAGAAGCAGACCGAACTGGAAGCCGAAGCTGAGGAGGAGGAAGAGACATCAACTGCTGCAGCTGGAGCCGAGGAGGCAATCAGCGAAGCACAACACGAAGAATTGACTTACCCAACAAATGATGATGAATTGGCGCCACAGCAGCAGACCACAGAGCAAGTGGCAGTCGATGAAGAAGCTGAGGAGGAGCAAAAGATACCAGAGGAACTGGACGCGGAGGCGGAGGCAACGACTCAACTGACGGCAGCTGAACCAGAAATCGCAGCCGAGTCGCATGAGCTAAATGCAAATGCAATTAAGACGCCCGAAGTGTCGGAAACAATTGCAGAGCAAGAGGCTGAACAAGAGGCAGAGCAAGAGACAGAGCAAGAGTTTGAGGCAACAACTGAGACACAATCGGAGCCAGAGACTGCGACGCAGACAGAGCAGATAGACAACGACAACAACAGCGTGGCTAATGATGAGGTGTCGCATGTGGAAGCAGTTGAGGCGGAGACAGCGACCGAAACCTATCATGATGAAGGTGCGGCTGCGGCTGTCACAGATGCACTGCCAATTAACCACGAAGAGTTGCAGGAAACCAGCGAAGCTTTGAAGGAGACCGACAACCAAGCAGCACCAGAGTCAGAGTCAGATGCAGAGTCAGAGACGGAGTCACAGTTGGCAACCACAGAGCAGGTGGAGTTGCAGCAATCGGAAACTGCCCCCGAGCGCAGTGAAAGTGGAGAGCGTCTTGTGGCTGAAACGGAAATGGACAAAAATGAAAATGATAATATCATAGAAGGAGCCGAGCCAAATGTGGAGCAAGAGCCAATCAAGGCCATCGAGCTGGAGGCGGCAGCGCAAACCAAACCCGAAGCGGAGCTTGAGACAGAGTCGGAGGCGGAGTCGCAGCCAATTCAAGAGATAGCTGAGGAAGAGACAACACCTGCATCTGAAGAGACTTTGGACTACACCAGCATAGAGCAGCTGAAGGAACACATAGCACAGCAGGAACAAGAGCAACAGCAAGCTGAATCCGCGACAGCTGAAGCGGAGGCAGAGACAACACAAATCCCCGAGATGGCTGCTGAAGTGCCCATTGTAAGCGAGGAACAAGTCAAGGATGATTTCAAGGAAAGCGAAAGCATTGCGGGCATCCTCAGTGATCTGATGCTCGAGGGTGACAGCACGGTGCCTCCTGTGCCATTTGGTGAGCAACCTTCCGAGACAATACCGATGCCGACTGAGACGGAACAGGATGAGATGCCAGAGGTGCCAGATCTGATGGCTGAGGCAGCAGAGATGCATGAGCACCAGCAAGAATTGGAACAGGAAATACAGCCAGAAGATCAGCAGCCAGAGGAGACACAACAGCACGAGATAGAGCAGCAGGAGGTTCAACAGGTTCCTCAGGAGGAAGAACAACAGCATCAGGAGCTGGAGCAACATCAGGAAGAGGAGAAGCATGAAGAGGAGCCACAGATGGAAGAAGAACATCACGTGGTAGAAGCGCCACAACAGCATGCTGAACCAGAGACGGAAGACCAACAGCCAGAGGAGACCCAACAAGTCGATGAACAGTCGCAGCCCGAACAACAAGATGCTGATGATGCAGCCGCCACCGATGCTCCCAGCAACGATGAACAGTTGATTACCTTTTATCCCGAAGTGTCCGCACCAGCAGACAACTCAGAGGAGCAACATCAGTCCGAGCCCAAGCCAGAGTATACCACAAACGCACCCGAAGCAGAAGCGGAAGCAGAAGCCGAAGCCGAAGAGGAACGCACCTTGTCACCCGAAGAGCTACCATTTGACCTGAGCGACAACTCAGGACCAATTAGACTGCAGGAACTTGAATCGGACAGCTTGATTTTGGAATCCACTACACTGAATACCCTGTTGAACAATCACATTGAGGATGAAGCTGCCCCAGCACACAAGCAACCCAATGAGGAAGCCACACCCAATCCTGCGGATATTGTGGAGATCACCACACAAACCATGCTGGGCTTGGCGAGTCGTGTAACATTGATGGAACCCGCTGCTCCAGTTGTAACTACGCTGAAGCCACTGCTGAACTGGGAGGAAGCCACACCACAACCAGGAGCAGCAGCTGCTGAACCGCTTCTTAGCGGCAAACCAGGCTCAGAGTTGCGCAAGCGTGTGGAACTGGGATTGGAAGCTATCTCGTTGGGTTTGCCTTGTGCCAATGATCGTCAGTGCCAACTTGCTGATCCCCATACAGTGTGCAATGGACGTGGTGTGTGCGATTGTGCCAGTACCGAGGGAGCTGCAGGACAGTGCAGTGCGGAACGCACCGGATGCAGTCCAGGAACATTCCAGGTGAGCTACGATGACAATAGAACCACGATAATTTTGGCCAGAATAATTAATTCGAATTGAAATGCGAAATCAGGATTCAATTCACGAGACAGTTTTATAGTGCTCCGATTTAGAATCTCCTTTTCAAAGAAAGTTTACTTATTCAAGGTAGATTTGTCAACTAATTATTTACCATTTCCGAACAAAAAACCTATCTTTTACATAGAAAAAGTAGTTTGGGTACCTATTCATGAACCAGTTGGCATTCAAGTCTATTACTGAACCCATTTTCTCAATCGTTCCTTACTAACGAATGTTCTCACACTTACAGTGCCGCTCGAGTGGAGTGTGCATCTCTTGGTTCTTTGTGTGCGACGGACGTGCCGACTGCAACGACGACTCCGATGAGGAATGCACCCACAATACACGACTGAACCAGACCTGTCCGACGGAAGCTTTCCGTTGCGAGCGCAGTGGACGTTGCATCTCGAGGGCGGCGCTCTGCGATGGCCGCAAACAGTGTCCACATGGCGAGGATGAGCTCGGCTGCAGCGGACAGCTGAAGGGCGGCAACAGTTGCCCGCCACACACGTTCCGCTGCAAGAGCGGAGAATGTCTGCCCGAGTACGAATACTGTAATGCGATTGTGTCGTGCAAGGATGGCAGCGATGAGCCGCCACATTTGTGCGGTTCAAGGGCCATGCCCAATCTGTTCATGCGCCTTATTGAGGCGGGCGGTTTGCTGGCCAGCCGTAATGAACCCGACGCCTACTGCCCGCATCGTTGTAGCAACGGACTGTGCCGATCCACGGCCATTGTATGCTCCGGTCGCGATGGTTGCGGCGATGGCACCGACGAGCAAACCTGCGCTGTCTGCCGTAAGTGGAACTTTCATTGTATTCTCAACAGATTCTTAACTTTACTTCTTTCTTTAGGTTGCCCTGCGCCCAATGCCGCCAGCCTGCCCGCCTATTTGGCCAGACATCGCCCCATGCCGCTGTGGTAAAGCTGTGGACGGAAGCAACATCTACCAACACTGCATTTTGCAACACTTGCAAAACACTATTTCGCACACATTTCCCACACACACACGCACACACAATATTTGAAATATCTGAATTTTTGATTTAGCATTTAAGTTGAATTTACGCTATTTATTTATTTATTTATTATTTTGTTTGGACTGCGCCATGCCACGTCCAATTGCCACCTTGCTAGCAAGGGATTGTCCTCAAAGCGCATCCTTTGACCCAGCGATGTTGACAATTGTGCGCCCTCTGCGCGCTCCTCTATCATCCACAAACACCCCCCAAAAAACTATTCACTCATTCACTCTATTTATTCTACTCATCTACCCATCAAACTATTTATTTTCACACTACCCAAAAAAAAACACGAAAAAAAAACAAAAAAGCAAAAACAATCTGCATTCGCTTAGCTTAGTTTTATGAAATTATCTAATTTATTTAAATTATGGCCAGGCAAAAAAAAAAAAAAAAAAAAAAGAAAGAAGAAAACGAAACAAGAAATACACAAATGATGCATTTTTATCTATTAATTTGTTTGTAAATAAGTTAAAACAATGCTTGATAATGTACATGATAAATGACTATAAATGAAATTGTAAGACATAATCAATTCCTTTATCTACTCTTACTTTATTTACAATATATACAAGTATATAGTGTATCTTTCTTCAAGTCAAAAACAAAATAAAAAGAATCATCGAAAAATGCATTAATTAAATAATTATGATAAAAAACGTATTTTTAAAATAAAAAAATATCAAAAAATTATAAAAAGTGTTTTCTTTAAATATATTATTTTATGATTTACGAATATTCTAAATTTTAAATTAACAAACAATTTATTAAATATTTTTTTAACGTAAGAAAACAAAGTAACTTTATTAAAATTAAATCAATATTTCATATATTTTTTAATTCGCTAAAAACATTACACAACCTAACTTTAAAATTTCGATTTACTTCATGCATGATTATAAGGTGCTCAAAAAGTCAAAAGAACTTTCTAGAATCCTTCATTTTATTGTATCAACTGAGATGAAACACCCTGTACCTGCTTAGCCCTATGTAAGCAATGGCGTCGCCTCAGCCATGGCGGCGTCGCATCGTTTGTTTTTGTTGTGATTTCAGACTAGCACGTGCCAAAAATTCCACACAAAAAACCTGGCGCACATGGCTCCCACTTAATAGCAGCCGAAGCGGCATTTTGTATAGTATTTGCAAATATTTTGGCTGGCTCGGCATTCAACAGATGGTTGTTAGGCAGAAGCAGCAGCAGCGAGTCAGCTATTACATAGCTGAGCTTGGCCTCAGTCAACGTCGACTGCGCAGTCGCTGTGAGTGTGTGATGGCGTTTAAGGCAACAAACAAATAAACATTGCATACTTTCAGGCGGCGCTCCTTAAATGCAGCGACTCTTGCCGTTGTCGTCTGGCATTGCTCGGCTTTCTCTCTTCCTCTCGTTAGATTCGTTGTGCGTGTGTGTGTGTGTGTGCGGCGTTAGCGTGCGAAGTGTGAATGTGTGAAAGCTCTCACACTCTCTCTCACTCTCTTCGTCTTCTAAATAGGCTCGTTGCGGCAGCGACAGCGTGCAAAATATTTTGTATTATTATTATCCGTTTGCCAGCCATTGCAGCAGGACACGCGACTCGTCGTGTTTGTGTTGGTGTTACTTAGACTGTGCGTGTGTGTGTGTGTGAGTGTGCTTGTGCCTGCCACAGTGCAATAAAATGAAAAATTAAAGCACAGCATAACATATTGCTTACCATAGAATATTGTTAGCAATCAATAAAAGCAGCTGCAAAATGCTTGCGAAATGAATTCAAGTGAGTGTTCAAAGTCCTTTTTTCCTTTTTGTTTTTTACTTTGACAAATTTGCAGATGCGGAAAAATGCTCTTGCGAAAAAGTTCTCTACACTAGTGTGTGTGTGTGCCACAAGGATGTGCGTTCGCATGTGTGTGTGTATGTGTGTGTATCTGTGTACGCGCAGCTTGTTAGTATCTATTGTGCTTGCAATTTTTACGCTGTCGCTGCAATTGAAAATGCTTCAATGGGCAGCTTGACAGCACTTTGCGTGCGCCTATCTGTCTATATGTGTATGTGTTATTTTTACTACGTCACTACGTCCTCGACATACCTATACATACATATGTATGTATGTGAATACGTAGGGCTGTATAAGTTGTATTCTTGTTGTGTAAATTGCAATGCCAAGCCCACGCTGTGACTCATTTGGCGCTCCTTTCCATAACAAAGAGAAATTTAATTAAATCCATGTATAAACCATTAAATAAATAGATTAAATTGTTTAGATATATTGATCCATTAAACCGTGGTCCCTTTGTATTTGTTTGTATTTTGTTTGCGTTCATAAAAAGTAACTCATTTGCTTATAAGACAATTCATTTATATTTGGAAATTGATTCTTTGTTCGTTTGACTTTTTTACAGTATTTGCGAGTATTTAAAAAATAAATTAAAAACTAATAACATCCACTTTGAAATGGTTCAGTTTAATTGTTGCGAGATAAGATCGACATGGGTTCAAAAGCAACAGCAATCGAATTGGCTTTCGTCATGCAATCAAACAATTATAAGAGCACAGATTTCTAAAACCAAATTCATGTTTGGTTTGTTTTTAATTGATAAGCAAATAAAACACACATAATCACACTACACATTTATTATATTTGGAAGAAGTATAAATATGAAAAAGTGTATTCATGAATGAAATTCATTTAATCTATAAAGTGTAGTCAATTCACACAAACTACAACAGAAGATACGCTCGGAAGTTACACAGCAAAACTGGTAAAAATCTGTATAACAAATAATAATTAATTAAATTTCTAAGAATGCGAAATCGAACAACATTTATACGAATAATTGACTATCAACTATGAATCATAAGTTCGTTTTTCAATTTCAAATAACCTTCCTTATACATTATTACATTGAGTCTGGTAAACTTTCATAGAAAATAAATAAATGTGGCAGCTCAAACATTATCAAAACTAAATAAAAATAAAAAAATGCATTACGTGCTCAAAGAAAAATCTGTCAGTTTGAAATTTAATTTTCTAAAAATCACAAAAATAAGTTAAGATTAGATAAAAAAAAAAAAAACGAAGTTCGACACGTTTCAGCTAAAACCGATCAAATATAAAACTACTTTAAACGAGTACTCGTAAAGAAAAGCATACAAAGATGTATATTTATTCATATGAGATATTCTTGTTCTTTGGCATGCTCTGCTTAACTGTGCTCTGTTGTGTGAACTATGGAAAACTCGTATACCGGGTGGGACTTTATTAATGTACATAGTTTAAAGATAAAGGTATTTTCTTTTTTATTCAATTCTGTCTTTTCAAATGAAATGAATAATCATTTTCATTATTCTCAGCATGTTTCAATTGCATTTTTATTTCTTTTTCAATAGCAATCAACAACCATTTTTGTCAACATATTTCAATTGCATTTTTATTTCATTTTCAATAGCAATCAACAATCGTGATGTTGGCACACTTGCATTGGGAATTGCGCAATCCATCATGCTTGCTTTCAGCAATATGACTAAACTGATAGGCAAAAAAGAAAACTAATAAATAATTTAGTGGGATATTATCAAGAGACGCAAGACATTTGAATACCCTATGTTAAATGTACCACAATTTCCAATGGATGAAGTTTTTAGTAACAATTGTACAAATAAAACGCCAAATGTGAGATTTCTTCTAAAAGACTAACAACAACAACAAAATAATTTGATAAGGAATTATTATTACACAATTAAACAAATAAAACGACAATTGTCAGAACTCTTGTATAGACAAACAAAAAAATTATAATAAGAAAGAATTGTTTCTATTATTTTTGCAAATTGAAATACATATTTATACCCGCTACCCATAGGGTAGAAGGGTATTATAACTTTGTGCCGGCAGGAAATGTATGTAACAGGTAGAAGGAGGCATCTCCGACCCTATAAAGTATATATATTCTTGATCAGCGTCAACAGCCGAGACGATATAGCCATGTCCGTCTGTCCGTCTGTCCGTCCGTCCGTCTGTCCGTCTGTCCGTATGAACACCTAGATCTCAGAGACTATAAGAGATAGAGCTATAATTTTTTTTCGACAGCATTTGTTATGTTTGCACGCAGATCAAGTTTGTTTAAAATTTTTGCCACGCCCACTTCCGCCCCTGCAAATCAAAAAAATCGAATAACAAGCGTAATTTTAAAGCTAGAGTTACGAATTTTGGTATATACAGTAATAGCTATAGTAGTTATAATCCCTGAAAATTTGGTTGCGATCAGAAAAAAATTGTGGAAGTAATTAAAGAAATACTTTTGTATGGGCAAAAGCGCCTACTTACTAGGGTCTGAGTTGCTTTGGCCGACAATCTGGTATATTGTGCCGTCTATGGTATATTTTGAATGCGGTACTATATCGATATACCACATATACCATTTGGTATATTTTTAGTATTTTTGCAGTATATTTGGTATATTTTGAGAATAATACCGCAAAATATATTGCTTTTATTCAAAATGGGGAGCGGGTATCTCACAGTCGAGTACACTCGACTGTAGCTTTCTTACTTGTTTTGCCTTGGATTGACTACCGCACAATATCTCTAATTTTATGACAATTATTTAATAATTTATTAATAAATTTTACTATTACTTTATTATTTTATTAATTGCTTACTCTTACATAACCAAATAATATGCACTACATATTGTTGAGGCAGTTAAACAAACAACAGCTGTTAATTTCCGAATTTTATCATCCTAACAAATGATAGTTTTATCGTTTTATCAGTCCAGTGAAACGACAACAGCTGCTAAGTTGTAGTATTTATCGACCCAGTAAAAATATTTTGTGATCATTGATCAAAATAAAAAACAATATTTTTTCTATATTTGCACATTGCAGATAATTGCATCATTTTCCGAATGTGCAATTATCGATAGTATACCGCATTTAGGTTCCCTTTTTCTAGGGTATCATATGCAATAAATGGACTCGAATATAATAACATTGATGCTAGCGATAATCCAAATCGATAGTCTAAACAAATACGTACACAAGTATATGCATATGTATGTAGATATGAGTGCACAACATTTTTAGTGTTAGGTAGTCAGAGCGGGAAACGAATCGAATGCCAGCCGAATGGCTTCGGGTTTAGCTCGGTACGAGAGAGAGAGAGAGAGCGTGCGACTGTTTCGCTTCCGTCCGCAAATGCATTTGCAAAATTATATTCAACTACACGAGTATCTGTATCTTTTTAAGTGCTCACGGATCGGTAGACAGTACGGATCAACACGCAGCTCTTTCGCTTTCGTTGCTCGAATTATGCAAATTTTGTGCTGTTCATTATATTTTTGCTAAATTGTCATTTATAAACAACCCGACCGACCACAGTCATTGCTGTCGCTCATAAGTTAATCAACGTATTCACGCCAATCAATTTAAATGTCATTATCAGTTGTTGAAATTGTCAACAATTTAGTCAAAAGTTACGCTAAAGTAGATTAGCTGTGGAAATTTGTGTAATTTCGTACAATCCCAGAGAACTTTCATGCACATAGATGCTGGTCTCGTTCTTGGCAGTGAATCTCTTGTGTTGTGTTGTGTGTTGTGCCGTTCCCATTCTAAACATAGACAACATTAAAATAATAATAAAAAAAAATACAACATTCTGTAAAAAAAAGTGCAAGCTGTGCACTTATATTAAATGCAAGTCTTAATTATATGGCATTCAGTCAGTCATGAACGATTCTCAATAATTCACAACAAGCGTGTAGTATTTCAGAGTTAATTAAAATCAAGAAACAAAGTGTCGCAGTTTGAATACACTTGCGTTAAAAATGTTCCCTTAGAAGGAGATAACATTTTTACTATTGTTGGTGAGTCTGTTTAAATCTTTATAAGTGAATGCTATAAAATGAGAACTTCTGAATTCTTAGTTCCATTAAAAGAATCATAACACTATCGATTATATCAGCATGTTTTCCAACAAATTATACCCTTTCCTTAATAGTGCTGGGTATAAGATATAAAGAACAACTAAATTAAAGAGAATGCTTAATATATTACAAACATATGGCAGCTTTCCCATCATAAGCAATATTCCATCAAACCATGAGAATATTTTCAGGCCACACCAATTTAAAGGCAGCAGTAGCGTTCCCAATACAAATTAAATAATAAAATATTAATATAAATGATGATATAATATGCAAAGTGTTTGTCATAAGTTTTTGAATCAATTTAAGTTTCAAGTTCTATATAGTTAATAAATTTCTTTTCTTTAACAATCACAATCACCATTTGCCTACAATAGAAGAGTACGAGTAAGATATAAAAACACCATTAAAAAAAAAAAGCTGAAACTAGAAACTCAAGTTTTTAAGGAGCTATTAGATAAACATAATACGTTATGCATAGAATTTCAATATAACTACTCAAAATACAATTAAGCACAACCACTTAAAATACGAATAAAAAGCGATATTCAGATATTAGTTTGGGTAACGGGAAACACATACTTCTTTCTGCATTTTGATTAAAAAATGGTTCATGCCTTAACTCGCTATAGACAATCGCTGTTGCTTGCAAAACCAGCGCAGTGATGAGCACATATTTTGTTTTGCAACTGTCGACATTACTGATTTCTTCCTATATGAAAACAAAACATGCATTAACAACATGCAAAGCGAAAATGCAACTGAAGACAGAATGCGAAAACATGGAAAAAATATTCACAAGCAAAAGATTGCTTGGAAATTTTGTAATTACGAATTCAAATTACATAACATATTGTGTACTTGTATTATGTTTTGTAGATCCCAGGGCAGGCTTAGCTTACCCAAGTTGATCCCAAAATCCAGACTCTCGGCCATCACCATGTCTGACAAAAGGCCGCTGTTGGACACGAGTGACAGCCAAGCTGAAGACGATGGCTGCAGAGAATTCTCAAAGACAACTGGGATAACATACAAATCAACAGCTGCAGCTCCCACAGTCTTCTGGTATGGCCGACAAATATTGCTGCGTCGAAAGTTATTCGTTGGAGTGCTGGTGGTGTTTATATTCTCATATTTCGTTATCGGGCCAGCTGATGTGCTTGATCTGGATAGTGTGAGCGGCATTGTTCAAGTGCATCATCAGTCCAACGTATTGGATATGGAAGGTAAATTCCTTAAAATTTATTTTGCTAAAGCAAAAATAACAGCTTACTTTGATGAGTAATAGTTACAGTATTTATTATTAGTGAAGTGTTCGTTTTTTTTTTGTTTAGGAAATTGCTACGCTCTATTGCACTCTTTAATCAAATAAATGTCAGTTTATAGCTATAATCACGTTTATTTACTCACGATTATAAAAGAATTTGCGAGCTCATCACAAATTTCGTAGAATTTGCTTAAGCTATTTGCGTTACGACTAAATACTTATCATCTTGCAAGTAGTAATTAGAACATGAAGTATATAATCTATTTGAATCATACAATTTTTATTTTTATTTTATTATACTTACATGTTGTGATGTTTTGTTATGTTATGTATTTTTTAAAGTGCCTTAAAAAAAGGCAGATGTTCCTACAATGAGATTGTATTGTATATAAATTTTGTTTATTAGTTCTTTCTAAATTTTATTCACTGTGTTTTTTTTATTTTGTTGCATATTATTCTGTTTGCTTGTAAAGTAATATTATAAAATCACACACCAAATTATTGCAATTTTTGTGAGATTTTTCTTTTGTCTTTTATCTTTATTTTATTTATACTTTGTTATAATTTTGTATTTTCTTGCATATTAATTACTTTTACACTTAAAATAATATTACAATAATATGGCTGTTCAGATAAAAAATTATAGCTATTCTATTTATTTATAATTGAAATTGAATTGTCTATTAATCCTTACTTTATTTATATCTTTTTATCTAATTTGTATTTATTCCCAATATATTTTTATTTGAATTTTCATTGCATGTTATATTGTGATACAATTAAAGTAATATTATCTTTGCCATTTCTTAGAATGATTTGGAAGGAGATAATGTAATATTATTTGCGTTAACTCTTATACTTAAGAATTGATTTTAAATATACATGTGTATTTTAAAAGTATCTTTTTTTTCAATATACTATATAATAAATAGCTTTTTCATATTCCAGAATTATTTCAAAAAGAATTAAAATTTTTAAAATAATTAGTTCTTAGTAAGAAGTTATTTTCAATATACTATTTTTAATGGTGATTTTGCTCTTAACATTCTTAGCGCAATTGTAGTTATAATGTAGTACTGCTTTTTTACATATACTAGTATTTATTTTAATTCACTTACCACTCCGTATTTCATTTGTCTAATGCGTTCACATTTCCTTATTTTTTTTCCAATTCTTTGTTGTCTTATGTGTTCCAATGCATGCCTTCCATGTGTCATCTTCCATCCTCGTTTTTTCGTTTGAACATGTTTTGTGGACAATCTGTAAGATGCACCGATGTCAGTTGCATTCGTTGCGGAAGTTAATCAGACAATACTCTTGCCACAAGGTTATCTCGTGTACAGCAATCAGTGCCGAATTGTCGACTTGGATCCCTACAAACGCGAGGTGATGCGCCACTTCAAACGCGTCTCCTACAAGCCCTGCAAGCAGCGGCTGCCATTGACCCAAGTGCGCTACGATGAGACCACTCGACGCTACGTGCTGAGCATCAATTCGACGGCATTCGAAGAGTATCCGGTGAAGCATACGCTCAGCTGTTGTTACATGGGCGTCGAGCGGGTGAGCGAAACGAATGTCACTACAACGCATTGTCAGCACTTCAAGAGCAAAGCGCAAATTGCGAACACCACGGACAGTGTGATTGTCAAATGCTCCACGGAACGGGGACAGATCTATATCAATGGGCATGCCACGATACCAGAGCGAACGGAAATACGACAACGTCTCAAGCAGTGGCGGAAACAGGATCAAGGACGACGAGTGCCCAGCGTGCTAATGATTGGCATCGATAGCATCTCGAGGGTGAATCTGATTCGGGCGATGCCCAAGACAGCGCAATACTTGTACGACAACGATTGGTTCGAGCTGGCGGGCTACAATAAGGTGAGTCTAGGGGGGGGGGAGCTATAGACATGCTTATTTTTTTAAATTATATGAACGATATTAATTAATAATACGTATTATTACAAACAAAACTGATGATTACTTTCTACTATGCTAATGATTAATCTTTGGTATTTTCATAACTGTTAGACCCTAAACATTATTTTCAAAATGAGACTCAAAAATTGATATTTCATTGCTAAATCATATGGTTTAAAATAAATATTAAGTACAAAACAAGTGTATAAATTAAAAACATCAAGTTTTTGAAAAGTAAAACGAAAATTATATATAAATATTCTTTGTGATTTTTATTTTGTCAAAAAAATATATAATACAACTATTATGCTTTTGTGTAACATATATATAGTAAAAAGAGATAACTCACGTTTTTTGCTAAATATAAAATGTAGTATTTCCAAATATATGTACAAACACATATAATATAACAATATGTTTATAACAAAAAATATTCAAAAGTATTTGTGTATGCTTTTTCCCCCTAAAATAAATATTAAGTATATATAAGTTTATTTTTGCAAAGAACATAAATATTTTTAATGATTCGCTCACTATAAGTATCAAGTATAAATAAATATCTAAAATACAAATTATATAAAAGTATATACCTAATTCAAGTACTTCTGCTCTATCAGATTGATGACAATACATTTCCCAACATAATGGCGCTAATGACCGGCTACAATCTGAGCAATGCAATGAAGCACTGCAATCCCTATGTCTCGGGTGGCCTGGACAAATGCGACTTTGTGTGGAAGCGCTACAAGCAGCATGGCTACGTGACTGCCTATGGCGAGGATGCTGTGAAAATCAACACCTTTAACTACCTGAAAAAGGGCTTCAAGCAGCCGCCCGTCGATTACTATTTGCGACCATATCTCGCAGCTGCGGAGAAGATGCTGGACGTGAATATGGTGCTTGGATTGCCTCATTGTCTGGGCTTTGAGACAGAGTCGGAGCATGTGTACAACTATGCGCTGGAGTTTGCGAGACGCTATCGCAACGAGAGTTTCTTTGGCTTCTTCTGGACGAATACGCATAGCCATGGCGACATTTCGCAGACCAGCTCGATGGATGACTATCTGAGGGATTATCTGCTGCGACTGGTGGCGCAGGGCACCATGAAGCACAGTATTGTGGTGTTCTTCAGCGATCACGGACTGCGCTTTGGACCAACACGTTCCACCTGGTCGGGACACCTCGAGGAGCGACTGCCCTTTCTCTTCATCTGGCTGCCGCCATTTATGCGCTCGCAGCATCCTGAATTTGTGGAGGCGCTGCGTCTGAATCGCAATCGTCTGACGACGCCGTACGATCTGCATTTGACACTGAAACACATCCTCACACTAACGGGACGCACCGATAGCCTGGAGACGGGACTGGACACGGCTAAGGATTGTCCACAGTGTCAGAGTTTGCTGTTGCCCGTGCCGTTGAATCGCAGCTGCGAGGATGTGGCCATAGCGGATCATTGGTGCACCTGTTGGTCCTACGATGCAGTCTACAAGAATTCCAAGACCATTCGGCATCTGGGCGAGAGAGTGGTGCATTATCTCAATGATTTCGTGACCAACTTTCGCAATGGCAGCCTAGCGCATCTCTGTCAACCGCTGGCGTTACAAACCATCACTTCGGCGTATAAAGCGCGCATCGTGGATACCGCCGATCTGAGTGGTAATCAGGTGTATTGGTTGACCTTTTCGACCTCACCCAATCAGGCATTGTATGAGGCAACGGTGCGGTACAATAAACGGTTGCCCAGCGAGGAGAATGTGCTGGTCACTGGATCCGTGAGTCGCCTTAATTCGTACAGCGGCGAGGCGGATTGTATGAATGATTTTGCGATCAAAAAATACTGTTATTGCCGCCATAAAAGTGGCTAGATTCGATTCGATTTAGGCTGATGGCCAACAAACCCCCCCAAGTGCCGTTATACTTGTAGTCATTATTTTGTAGAGGTAACGATAAGTAGCAGTTACAACAACTTGTTAGACTTTAGCAACAAATTATTTGGTGCCGTGTGGGCGTTAACAACACCGGACTCGGAAACATTTCCAGAGCAGCAAACGTGATAATATTTACTTAATATATACATACATACTTAACCTACCTACTCTTAATATATTAATATACTATAACTTGTATATACTACTAAATTATACTCATATATATATATATGTATATCGAAAGTACTTTTTGCTCACTCCTTAGACAGACTTGAAATTATTCCAATTCCAATTTATAATATCCTTACATTTACTTATCTCATATAACCCAACAAACTTACAACAAAGATTGCCAACATTTCTATTATTATTAATATGATGTATTACGCTTAAGTTTGCGGTATCAAATACTAAATAACTTGTACCACTTAATGCAAAATGTATTTGTTTGCAACAACAAAATGAGTTTGTTCATAGAAAAATCTCATTAGTAAATAAATTATATCGAAATTAATTCGTTTTCTTTCAAAATCAGCTTACAAAAACTAAAGTTCTAGTATTTTACAACTAATAGAAATAATATTTAAAGAAAATATTTAGTCAACATAATTGAGAAGTAATTTAAAGAATTAGAAAAGTCGAGACATTTAAATTTATTGTGAATATAGTAAGTCAGGTAACCTAAAATTTTAAATGTCTTTATACATACGTATATATATATAGTAGATTACATTATTGATTGGCAGCCAATAATTGTAAATTTCCAAGATCTCTTAAAATATATTCAGAAGACAAATTCAACGCTCATATTGAAAACTGATGACCTTCTCTTTAAAGTTATAGTTGCAAAGCATATTCTTCAGTGACTTAAAGAACTTTGTCAACGGACTGAGTCGTTGAAGACCCAAAGCATCACCGGGCATCGGCTGCAATTCGAGGCGGAGCTCTTTGTAGTCCTCAGCGATGATCAGCGAGAGGTGACCACGCATATTGACAACATAGCTAGGATTCTGAGGTCGTGTTTTGCTAAACTCAACTGTTTGCTGCAGCTGCTGGGCAAAGAAAGATTGCCGTGTACTGCGTTGAAAGTTCCGCGCACTCCAAGTATCCAATGTTGTGCTTATCTGCCAGCTAATGTTTTGTGGCAGGGCATTTGTGTCTGTGGCAGGTACATTCGCATCCAACTCTTTCATACTTAAGGCATAAATATGCGATAAAATATCCTTAATAGCGTCCACATAGCATTCAGCCCAAAAATAATAAATTGATTTCGTTTGCTTGCGAGCTTTGCTCAAGAAATCGGCTTTCAAAGTCTTCAGATCATTATTGGTGGGTGTGAGTGTATAAACATGCATCAATGGCATGCAACTATTGTCCGTAATTGTTGGCTTTCTGTCATCCTTGGATGAAGGATTGCGAGCTTTGCTCAAGAAATCGGCTTTCAAAGTCTTCAGATCATTATTGGTGGGTGTGAGTGTATAAACATGCATCAATGGCATGCAACTATTGTCCGTAACTGTTGGCTTTCTGTCATCCTTGGATGATGGATGGATGACGGATGGTTCATCCGCTTTGGCAGCTACAGTTGTAGAGGCAACATCAGCCTTAGCTTCAACTGCAACAGCATCTTCTTTCTTTGGCATCTTTTTGCGTTGCTTAGCTGGGTGCACGTGTTCCAAGCGATGTTCCTCCACCAGATGCTCGGCAAGCCCAAACAGCAAGTAGTCATAAAATTTGGGCGGAGTTGACTTTAATTTGGCATCGTTGCAGGCCTCGTTTGCCGCTGCCAAACACTGATTGAGATAGTATAGATTCGTTTGTGATATGGATTGACCCACATTACGCGATAGCTCAAATGGATCCTGCACGCAAACGCAACGTTCAATATTAAACGGTTCGATGCGCTCTTGCATGGCCGTCTCGATGGCTAGCAGTTGGGCATTGTATTCGGGAAAGTTGCCGGGCACCGTGAACGCTGCTTCCACATCCAAGGCATGACCCAAATACGGCGACAGCATCTTCTTTTCAAAGTCCATGTGACTGTAGAGCTCAAAGAATCCGCTGACCAGATCAAAGGCAGTCAAACTAGCCGGCAAAGCTGGCACATGCTCAAAGCTATACGCAAAGTTAATCCCTCCAATATCCAATACAGGAATGCCAGACTGCAGGTCCTTAATCGAGGGCAAGTGTCGTTGCTGTTGCAGCTGATAAATGATGAGCGTAATCAGACAATAGCTTGTCATGACATTGCCAATAATCATCAGTTTCTTGGCCCAAATCTTTAGGAACAAGAACATCTCACGTAGGCGTACATCTCGATTCAACAGTTCGGCCACAAAGCGAGAGTTATGGGTGCTATTCGGATTGGACATGCTGATGTCGAGACGCAAGCCGCTCGCCACATGCTTGCAGCGAATGATTGGAACTCGAGCATGTCGTATGGCAATCACATCTGAAAAGCAACCCGGGCGACGCAAAAAGCTGTTGGTTCTCTTGTACAATTGACTATGCGACATCGCATTCGAGTTGTCGTGAATGGATTCCAAATACAAATCAATATCACTATCTGCAAAGAAGAAAGTGACATTGATTATTATAGATACTAATAGTGTAATGTATTGCATACCCTTCAAAGCCAAACCAGTGACAAGCGAGCCAAATGGATAGACCTTAACTTTGCCCTGCAGCTCATTCTGTATGTTCTTGCGCACTTCCTGAAAGCATTCCGCCAATGCAGCACTATTGCCAGCATAGAATCCCAATACAGCACGCAGTTGCTGCCCAGGTGGTGACTGGACGAGCAATGCCTCCAGCAGGCGTCGTTCAGATTGGGTTTGTTCGCTGGCAAAGAGTTTGGTGACAGCATCAAGGCATTTGCGCAGCTTTTTCTGTGGCTTGATTGTGTGCTTGAGTAACTCGTGTGCCAAACACTCTTGCAGTGTCTTAAACGGAGCATCGCATACTTTGCAATTGGCCGCATTATCTTGGTCCAATGGCAAGTTGGACTTAGTTTGACGAGATTGCACGTCGCTGGTCATTGTTCTCTAAAAATGTAATTGGAAAAGCAACAATTTAAAACTCAAAGTGAATTTTATTTGCAAGACACACACAACGATATATTCTCCAGCACAACTCTATAGTCGTAGTTGTAGCTGATAGTGTATAGTTTATAATTTGACTAGATTAACAACGATTTCCCCGTGCGTCGATCGACAACACGTTGAAAATATTCCGTTGGAATGCTGCCCTTGATTCCGGCGCAAAGCACAACATTGTTGCTCGAACGGAATAGCTCAAGCTGATGCTCTAACACCTTTAAAACATTCAAATAGATCAGAAGCTGGCAATCTCCACGGAATCCACTGATGACACCACGTTTATCACCCTCGCTGTTGTTGAGCACAGCGAAGTGAACATGATTCCGTTGCATGCGCTTTAGACCCTCGCTCTTGATGCGCTCCCAGTGACGATAGTAGGTGCCATGGACCACAACAGCCCCTGGCGGCAACTGCTCTATGCTTTGTATGCGCTCTAAACACGCCTCCGACGTCACAGCGCCCAGCGAATGTCCTTGATTGGCGCGTATCTCTTGAGCTCCTGTCACGGGATTGCAACGCAGTGTATATCGTTGCTTGGCGTCTGCGGCCACAAGTTTCTTTAGCTTTTCTAGGCTAAAGTTGGCGCCAAAGCGCGGATGTCGTTGAATATCAGTGACACAGACAAAACCATCTGGCTGTATTGCGATTCCCTCTTTTTGGGCGCCATGCCGCAGTAGCCATGAAAGCTGTTTACTCAATTGTGTGTTGGATTGTGTTTTTTCCATGGTATTACTCACTTTTTTCTACGTTAAGTATCGTTCATTTTATTCTTTTAAAAAGCAAACCAAAGTACAATCGTATTGTTAAATTTAATTATGATAACATGATTCAACTACATACCACATTTTTCGATAGACGTACTATCGACAATCGATAGCGGGAAATATGTGTGTACTATAAACCTTGTACGTGTTTAGTGTGACGTCACAACATATCAAGTAAATAAGTACGTTATTAATAAAAACAGAAAATAATTTTAAATTTTATTGGAAAAAAATATATTTTTATTAGTTTAATTTCCTCTATTTCATATTTATTTCAATTTATTTATTTAATTGGGTTTGCACATAATAATTACAGTTGCTCGATGAGATTGGCAACCTTATTGATTTCCTGCAGACATGAACTAAACAGCTGGTCACCCGATCAGCTGTTATGCCGGCCTTCACCACAATAAACATTTCGTGTACTTGCGTTAACTCGTGTAAATTTTAAAGTTCAAAATTATGCGTATTTTGGTCCTTTATGGCAGCCAAACTGGCACCGCACAGGATGTGGCTGAACACATATGGCGTGAGTCACGTCAATGGGGCTTCGAGGGTCCCGTGCTCTCGCTGCAAGACTACAGCATTCAGCAGCTTGTGGAAGAGCGTCTCGTGATTTTTGTGGTAGCCACCACAGGAGATGGCACCGAGCCGGACAACATGAAACAAGCGTGGCGCTTTCTACTGAAGCGCAGCTTGCCCAGCAATTCATTGACTGGTCTGCAATTCGCCTGCCTTGGCCTTGGGGACTCCAGCTATTCCAAGTTTAATTATGCAGCCAAAAAGTTGCATAAACGTTTGCTGAACTTGGGCGCCACATCACTATGTCCCCTGGGGCTGTGCGATGATCAGCATGACTATGGACATCTGGGTACTTCGCTGGCATGGACAGCGTCCCTGTGGGAAACACTAAGCAGTACGCTAGCTGTGCACAAAAAAGAAAATCCCGTGGATGTTCAAATGTGGAATGTACGAGTTTTGGAGCAACCTCCCGCTTTGGATGAAAAACAGCGCTTACAGTGGACACAAAGCCAGACACCTAAACTGTTTAAATTAATAGAAAATATGCGCACTACCGCTGCGGATCATTTTCAGGATGTGCATTTGCTGCGTCTACAAGGAATTGGCAGTGAAACGACTACGTGGCAACCCGGCGACGTGCTTGATGTACAGCCACAGAATAGCGCACAAATTGTACAAGAATTCTTTGACCTACTACAAGAACATCAACTGCCATTCGATGCCAACACTTGGATTGAAGTGACGTCTGCTCACGAGGACTTACCACTTCCCTTGCCTTATGCAACTCCATTGACACTAGAGCAAGCTGCTCGGCATATTTGGGATCTAACTGCCAAGCCGCGGCAACGTTTCCTTGAGGTTCTAGCGCAGAACTGCGAGGATGAATTGGAGCGCGAAAAACTCTTGGAGTTCTGCACAGCCGAAGGATTGGATGATCTGATTGCCTACGTAAATCGACCACGTCGCACATTACTGGAGCTGTTGCAGGACTTTAGACATGCCACATCTAAGCTAACGCTATCGCAACTGTTTGAGATGATGCCACTGATACAAATGCGTAGCTTTTCCATTGCTTCCGATGTCTCGGCGGGCACACTCGACTTGCTGGTGGCTATCGTCAACTACAAAACCATAATGCATACGCCGCGACTGGGTTTGTGTTCCAATTGGCTCAAACAGCTACCGCCTGGTGTGGAGCTTCGTGCTCTCATTAAACCGGGCACCATGAGCTGGCCTAAAGATCCGCAGACTCCATTGATTATTATTGGACCCGGCACTGGCATTGCGCCCTTTCGCAGCATTATCCAGCATCGTTTGCAGCAGCAGCAAACTGGCGTAAGCATTGGGAAAATAGAAGTATTCTTTGGCTGTCGCAATAAGGACAAAGATTACCACTTTTCAACCGACTTTGAGGCATGGAAAGCTGAGCAAAACATTGAAGTACATGTGGCCTTCTCACGCGATCAAGAGAACAAGGTTTATGTGCAACATCTGATCAAGGAACGTGGCTCCCACTTGGCTAAGTTGATCAGGGAGCAAAATGCTTATATCTATGTGGCAGGCAGCTCCAACAACATGCCGAAATCGGTGAGAGAAGCTTTTATCGAAGCACTCGACAATGATGCCAACTATGTGGATCAACTGATGAAACAGCGACGCTATCAAGAGGAAACATGGGCGTAGTTAGCAATATAATTTAAGTATTTAGTTTCTATTTTGTTGGGACGGATATTACAAAATACATCACTTAAGTAAATACATTGCTACTTGTACTTAAAAGTCTTCCAGCAGCTTGTCAGATGAAGTGCGACAGAAGGGACAATAACCCTTCTGCAGCACCTGCAACTCAAAGTCCTCAGCATAAAAGAGCTGCAAGGAAGAAAAATTTAATCGTTGTTTTGTTTTAAGATATTTACAGACTCACAAGCAGACATTCGGAGCAGTAGGTCACCTGCAGATCGGGCAATATGTTGCGATAGTAAATGTTGCGTATGTGTTTATTCTGTCGCTTGAGTATTAACACATGGTTCGGATCAATGGCACGCAGTGCATTGCGATCCAAACTTAAGGGGAGTGCGCTGGCCACATCCTCGTTGAAGGGATCTGCATCCTCGGGATTCTTGGCAGGCGCCAAAAGCAAACGCTCTGCTTCTGCGTCTGTTATGTCCACTTCGGGGTAAAATTGTACTAAAGGCAATATTTCTGCAAATGGAAAAATATAAGTTTAAATTCAAAGTTGTTGCATTGTTTAAACGTTTGCTTACCAAAAGAAACAAATGAGAATATGTAGTCCTGTCGACAGGTGGGACAATTGTTGTTATTCAAATGTTGGCTGTAGTTGGAACATTTGTAGCAAAGCGGCAGCAGCTCCTCGGGATCGTTGAAGCCGCTCTTGCAGGCCTTACTATTCAGGTAATTGAGCTGTGAATAAAAAATTGATTATAAGTGGAGTTTCTTCTGTAGCACAATTGGTGAATTAAATATTTCTTTTAACCCTTAACGTTATTATTATTATATCAAATGATTTTAAATTGAAGATTAAGTTTCTTTAGAAAACATATTCAGGTGCATCAATATAGTATCTTTTACTTGCGAAGGATTTCAGTTTATAGTATAAACTTTATACTTTAATAAGTAGAGTGTTTAATATACATCAAACTCACATCGATTTGCTCTTGAACTCCCGCTGGGGGCTTCAGCGACTGCAGTCGCTTATTAACCAACAGACACAGTTTATTGGCCTGCAGCAACTTGGCCTGTTTGGCGAGCGTAAAGAGCACTGAACTGTAAGTGAAATAAGCATCAATTAAATCGATGTTCTTTCTAGATTAATTACCAATTATTACTTACAACATGCTGACACCCTTTGGGGCGCCTTTATTCTCCACTTCATTAAAAATGAAGCGGCTTACATTAAATAAACTGACGGGTGAATGCGTGGTAAATGGTTCCTTCATATAGTTGTAGATGACGCTGTAGGCATAATAGACCTTGGCAATGCGCAAATGGTTTTTGTACTCGTTCAGGTGATGATCGATGGCATTTTGTTCTCTATTAAATTATAAAAATAAGATGGAATTACTCTAATTTATAATAATATAATAAGACCTACGGCTTCTCATGATAGATGTCCAAATATTGCTTCGCAAGCAGCCAGTAAAAGTAGCTGGCATCCAGATAACGTTCTTCAACAATTGCCGTATTGCTCAGCTGCTTTAACAGACGATTGGCATCCTTGGTGCGTCCGGCTTTTAAATAAGCTGTGTAGATATCGATTAAGATTAATGAATGTCATTTTTTTCGCTAAATTCTTTGCTTTACGGACCCTGATGCGCATCAATGAACTGATCCGTTTCGGCCAGCCACTGCGCATGCTGGAAATGCACCGTGGGCAACAGCTCCGGCAGTGCTTCGGCTAGACGAAACGCCTCTGTCCAATCCTGCACCTCGACATGCAGCTGCACCACTTGCGCCTCGTCGCCCAGCTTCTTAAACATCTCAGCAGCCAGCGGCAAAGCCTTCAGTGTCTTCAGATTCTGCGCTACCGATTGCAAAGCATCGCGTTCACTCAGGCTCAAACGACGACCAATGTCATAAAGACTGCAAATTGCATAAAATTTAGTATCACTTGAGCTCAAAGAATGTAGATTAGCTTGACTTACACATCCGCCCAGCCCTGTTCGGCCACAATGTCAATGGCTTTCTGATGCTCGCCGGCAGAGAGCAGCAACTCGGCTGCCGCTCTCGGCTCTTTTACCGAATACGCCCATTCGGCACGCTTGCGCACCAGTTCACGTTTCTCCGGTTCGCTGCCATCCTTGAGATACTCCTGAGCCAAATCAAACATGCGCAGATCCGTGTACATTTCCAGCGCACGTGTTGATTGTCCGCATTTGAGAAATAGACGCGCTGCCTCCTTGAACTTGCCAGCAAAGGCACTGCTCTCGCCCAGCAACACTTCTTTGGGCACGCTGGCACGTTGCTGCTGCTCCCGCAGCTCACTGATGACCTGCAGCCAGGGCAGATTGCGCACCTTGACGTACGCATCGCGTGCAATGTTGATGTGCAGCGCCTCCAAGGCGGACTGTGCCAAACCCTCCCAGTCGCTGATGGTGACTCCCAGACAGGCGACCTGATATGCCTCACTGCAAGAATATACAAGGATTCATTTGAATCATGTGGTACTATAAATATTCTACTACTCACTCAAACAGTCCTGACTCGATAAACTGCCACATGGTGGCGCCCAGCGCCAGTGGCGTGTTGTGCATGATGTTGCCCCGTAAACAGAAGGCAGTGGCGCCACACAGTCCAACCACAACGCCGTGCATGTTCTGTGGCGCCCTCGGCGGCAGATTGCCAACACGCACGCTCAAGCCGCCGCTGCTGTGCGTATAGCAAAGCATCGTATCGAGATGTGTGTTCCAGGTGACACTATTGACGCCCGCATCCTGATAGAGTATGGTGTCGTTGACCAAATCCCGGACCACCAAACGACCAGCATCGTCCACAACAGCAATCTTACTGCGATTGGCATTGATGTCCAGACAACGCACCGCCGACACCGCTGTGGTGACAAGCAACGGCAGCGAATTGTTGAGAAAGATGCGAAACACTTGACCATTCTTCAGGCCCACCATGAGTCCCTCTCGTCCCGGCGGACCGCCTGTGACCTTAATGTAGCGTATGAACGAGTCCATGATCCACTCCCGTTGCAGCGCGCCATCGAAGTCCAGGCACTGGAGTCGCTTCTCTTGGCACAACACAATATTCTTGCCGCACACCACAAGCAGACTGCAATCGAACTTTTGTTGTATCTTCTCGCGCACTTTGTAGTGCATGGGCTCGTTCTCAGTTGAGCTGAGCTCGTAGAGCACCACACGTTCTGGTAGCTGGACGGCCAAACGATTCCTATAGATAGCAATCTTTTGCACCAGATCGCGACACTTGATGCGCACTTTCTGTCCTGATATCAAGTGCTGTATGATCACATCGCACATGTTCTCTCGAAACGCGTATCGTTCGCGATACAAAGCATGCACAGTGCTGGACGCAATGTTAAAGCTGGCCAGTGTGCCATCCTCGCAGCCTATGGTATAGGATTGTCCATTGGGATGTATAGCCACCGTCCAGATCCACGAGTCAAAACCATCGCCCAGCGTGCCCAACCGTACTCCATCTCGTGTGAAGAAGTGCAAATTTCCAGTACAGCCGCCGACCACACAAAATTCACCATTTGGAAAGTATTGCATGCAAAGCGGATCAAAGGAGAGTGCACGTTCCTTGCCAATCATTTGGCCACTGAGCGTGTGAAACGAGAGCGTTTGACCCCAATCCGCAATGGCAATTGTGTCCACGCTGCCGGCTCCATTGGCGGGGCAACACTGCACGCTAAACACGGAGCTTGACGAGCCGCCTGGTCGATCAATACGTCCCTTCTCCTCGCCCAGTTTGTTGCGTATGGATATGGAGCCGTTGGCCAGGCCAAGTATTAAGTATTGTCCATCATTGGTCCAAGCGCAGCCATTGACACGCGACCCAATCTTGTACTTTTGCACTGCCTTTTGATCTGCGGACCAGAAGGCAAAGTCCGATATGGAACATGAGGCCAAATGATGTGAAATGGGATTAAAGCACATGCATTGTATGGAGTCGCTGTGACTGCGTGAGTTAAGAACATTTGTAAGTAAAAGAAAAAGTCTAAAATTGAGTTTAGCAGCACTTACGAATACTTGAGCTGCCCCTCCAGCTGTGGTGACCACACAATTACAATTTTATCCGCTGCACCACTGGCAAAGCGTTTGCCATCCCGGGAATAAACTACTGCATTGACAGTATCTTTGTGTGCCTTCAAGGTGTTTAGCAATGAGCCATCGTTGGGATTGTAGATGAGCAGGCGATCACCTGCTGCCACCACCAATTGGCTGCCATCGGGTGCATAGCAGACAGAGTGGACGCTGTATAAGATGTAAACAATCAACAAATGCAGGCAACAAGTGGTTGATTATTGTTCTTGTAAATTTACCTTGTCTTCTCGTCTTTAGCATTCGGAAATTCGATGCGTTCCAACCATTTGAGCACGCCACGCATTGTTTTTTTTTTAATTTATTTATTGCAGTTGCATAGTCGGCACTTTTTCCATATTATTTATGTTTTGTTTGGGACCAAAACAAAAGCTGCCATGGCAACCAAAGCGGTTACTTAAATATCGATACTAAACTATCGATAGCGATAAGGTGGGGAAGCAACAGTGAAATCGATGAACAAAAACAGCTGTTCGACGACGCCTCCCCCATTATTGTGTTGTTACCTGTGTGTAGTGAATGATGCAAAATCAAAACAAAGATGAATAATTTGGGATAGTTCAGTGCAAGCACACACCAAATTGGAAAAGGAAACTACCAATTTGGTGCTGCTCAAAGATCGCGTTGACAAGTATCATGATCTCTCCACGCAAATGTCTAGCATTCTCACTGTCTTCGAGAAGCGTTTGGGCAACTTGGAGCAAACGATTTTGCCTGTCTACCAAGAGACGGAGCAACTGCAAAAACGTCAGCAAAGTAAGTTGAGCTAATAATTAAATTTCTCTTTCATTCTACATTAACGTCTTTTAGATTTGGAAGCCACACTAAATTGCCTTGAGAGCGTACTTTCGCACTACGATGTTTCGCAGGAAGTGTGTCAACTGATTCATCAGGGTCCCGTTGAGGGTAGCATTGGCACCTTTCTGGATGCATTGGCCAAACTACGGGCTGCCATGGATTACTTTCTTCACCACAATTCGCAAAGTGTGGAACTAGAGAATGTCACCAGTTTGTTCAACACAGGTTGCGAGGGCCTCAATCAACACTATAGCATGCTGCTTAAAAAGCACAGCGCACCATTAAAACCTGTGGAACTGCTGGATCTCATCTATATCGAAGATGATTCATCGAGCGATGAGTATACGTCATTTCGCCAGCTATCGCAGACAACCCGTGAGGAGCTGTGCACAATATCGCTGTGGCTCGAGCAGAATTTGCGGGAATACACGCACATCTATGCAACGGAGCGAGGAGAAGTGGTATTGCGTTCACTGCAGTTATTAAAGGATCACCAAAAGAGCAGCAGTTGGGGCACTGAAGCTTTGGTAAGTGTAAAAGCGTAGTTTAAGTTTGAGTATCGCGTTCCCACCCTGGTCTTGAGCTCAATAATATGGCGCTGACAACTCTTTAAGTGTTATAGTGTCGCGCGTTGCCAATTACCTTAAGAATTCAAAGTGAAAGCTCGCATGTACCGCGTTACCAACTGTTTTTCGATCGCGAATGCAACACTGAGTACTTTTACAGTTACACTAGTAACGGTGCCATTCCAGTTTAAAAGCTTTCTTCAAGCATCGCCATAGAATTTTTTGTCATTCGTCATTTTGTGTTTTAAACTGTCGTTCAATCTTTGTAAGAATTTTAATATAAATAACTATATAAAATGGCAGAAAGTTGCACACCGAAAAATCGTCCAAAATTGTGCCTAACGCAGAATTCGCTAAACGTTAACTCATTCAATGTGCGTTGCTTTTCGCCAATTATTGGCGATTTCCGTTCGCCGAATTTGTCGCCAATTACGAATATGCGAGCAATCAAGAGTCCAATTTCGCCCATGCACTTCAAGAAGCCAATGGAGAAGCCACAGCAGCAACAACAGCAGCAGCCGACGACTCATCAACAACAAGCGTTGCCACCCAAAATCAAATTTTCTGTTCATGAGAAAAAGAAGAAGCAACCTAGGGAAGAGGAGAACAACAATAACAACAGTTTGGAGTGCTTCATGGATGACACGAGCAACAGCAGCATTGAAACATCGTTGTGCAAAGAAACTCGGCGTCGCTCACTGCAAGTCGCCAATCACAATTATGTGATAAATCATGCCAACAATTTGAAGGAAGTGCTGCTCCTCGTCGGTCTAGAGCAGTATTTGGATAAGTTCGAAAAATCGCGCATCGATATGATCGATCTGGTGTCCATGAAGCGTTCAGATCTCAAGAAGATAGGCTTACGCAAAAATGAGGATTGCGATCGCATATTAGATGCTCTGAAGGAGCTTTAAATTTGTCAACTGCTAGCAAATAAAATCGCTGGTTGATTTTCTTGCTTATATTAAGTAATTTATTGTTTAAATGTCATTTTGTATTAATAAATCGAATTTCTGTACAACTAATTTTTGATTATTATTTTTTAATGAAGCTTTTTTTGGTGACAATTGCTAAGTAAATCATGAAGTTAGTAGTGCACCTTTTAACAGCTTTGTTAAATAGCATTTGATGTTTTTGTAAACATTACAGTGCAAAGTGAACAGTAACCATACGACTGGAATGTTACAGATTCTGTTAATAGCAGCTTTTAAGTTCTAAACATGTTAATGACACAAAATAGCTAATTTGAATATTTTGAATGGGAAGCGGATAAAAAGCTTAATTACTTTTTAATAAGTGAATGTCAATAAGCAAAGAGTTAACTTTTTCAATCAATTAAATCAAATTAGTATTTATGTTAAGCTGTCAATTAAATATTTAGGTTTTATAAATACGACAGAACATCATTTTGCTAAATTTTGAGCTGTAACCAAATATTTGCATTAAATTGATCTTTTGCAATTTTTGTTAAACAATTAAATATTTTAGAGAACTTTTGTGAATCAGACATACGGATAGCGAAATTTATTCTTATTTTCTATAATTATTAATATTAATTTGCCAACTTTTACAGAGACCACGTCACAGTGGACGGCAGAACCAAGAGCCCAAGAGGAACACCTCGGCACGACTGCAGCAAATGTAAGTTAGTTAAAATTGTACCTGATGAACTTTGCTAATCTTCCCTCTTTTCCAATAGCTTCGAGAAGAAGGCCAACAAGCTGTATTTGCGTGCAACACAGACTCTCGAGCAGTCCACGGGCATCTCCATAAAAAAAGCCTCCTCGCACACTGATCATTTGACATCCGAAGATCTGCTCGATGGCGATCAGGAACTGGACAAGTATTTGGTCATGCTGCTCGGTCTGCAGCGACTGCTGAACTGGGAGCGTGCAATAATGCGAGACATTATACCACAGTCGAAGCACAACGAAGTCTTTGCGCGCCTCGCCTACAATGCCATCGAGCTGGTGGTCAAGGATGCCGAGGCAATAACCCAACGCATACTGCGTTGCATCTCACGCAAGGAATGGACGTCGGCTCTGGGCATCTTCTCGGCGTTGAAGCGCGTCATTTTGCTGCAACCCGATATAGAGCGCACCTATGATGCGGCTCAGCGCGAACAGTTGACAAAGGTGCTCAATAAATTGCAACATACGGGATCCAAGGCATTGGAGCATTTCCTGGACGTGGTCAAGGGCGAGTCAAGCACAAACATTGTGGGACAAAGCAATGTGCCCAAGGATGCAACAGTGCATGAGTTGACATCGAATACGATTTGGTTTATCGAGCATTTGTACGAACACTTTGATGTAATTGGCGCCATACTCGCCCAGGATGTGCTCTACTCCACGCAGCTGGACACCATACTGATGAAGAAGGCGCTGCCCGGCGAGGAGCGCAACAAGGCGCTGCTGGCCATCTACATAAGTGAGACCCTCTTAATGTGTTGATAAAGCACATTTGTTAACAATGAATTGCTATTTGCAGAGAAAGCGCTGGCGGAACTCAATCTGTCCATTATGAACAAGTGCGAGCAATACAATGATCAGGCAACGAAGCATCTCTTCCGGCTGAATAATATACACTATATACTCAAATCGCTGCAGCGCTCCAATCTGATTGATTTGGTAACGCTGGCAGAGCCAGAGTGCGAGCATAGCTATCTGGAGATGATACGTGAGCTGAAGACAAGCTATCAGAAGACTTGGTCGAAGATGCTGTCAGGCATTTCTTCGTTGGATGAACTGCCCAAGCCAGTGGCCGGGAAAGTCAAAGACAAGGATCGCAGCGTGCTGAAGGAGCGTTTCTCGGTAAGTGGAACGAAAGTATAATAGTATAAAGTATGATAGTATAAACCCTTCAACGGATATCTCTCTTTGACAGACCTTCAATAAGGACTTTGAGGAGGCTTGCAAGATACAACGTGGCATTTCTATACCCGATGTCATATTGCGCGAGGGCATTAAACGCGATAATGCGGAGCACATACTGCCAAAGTACAATCGCTTCCACGATACGTAAGCACACTTCACTTCATTCGTGACTTTCTTTTTAAATAATTTATTTATTTGCCAGGTATTATATGGTGCAATTCAGCAAGAATCCCGACAAGTACGTCAAGTATCGTCCGCATGAGATAAACGCTATGCTGAGCAAGCTATTTGATGACTCCGCCTAATCCCCCTAGATTTTTGGAGTTTTGGGTTTTCGGATTCGTTCGGCTTTTTAATTCCAACACAAATAAATATCGTTTTAAAAAATACACATACAATACGTATCGACTATAGTAGCCTAAAAATATTAAATGCCATGTAAAATGTAAAATGATGCGCCCCGATTGCGGTTTGGCGGATCAGTAAAGGAAGTTGTTCGATGGCGCCTCGGGGCGTCCACAGGCGCCATAGTGATGCACACCCACTGTGCTATTGGTGCGACAATTCTCAATGTCCAGGAAACAATCGTTCAAATACGTCTTATTATCGTTGCCACACACCGGCTCGAATTCCCTCGGACAGATGCGGGCGCAGCCCTTAAACTGAAAAGCTGCCAGGCAACGCTTCAGTGGCACCACAAACACATGCTTGCCGCAATTCTCCTTGCGCATGTGGCACTCCGATTTGTAGAACTTATTATCCGATCCACACACAAAGTTCGGTGGCTGAGCATCACAGTCCGATTCACAGTCCGCAGTCAAGGCGCAATTCTTCAGTGAAACTGGCACCACACGCAGATTGCAGGTGCGTCGCTTGAACTCGCACATCGAGGCAAAGGTGTTGCCATCGGAACCGCACACCGGCTGCTGCTCCAGATCTGCTCGTGTGCACGCATCTCCGCAGTCCCTGGTCGGGCTGTTCAGATCCGTGCAGGGTCCAATGTGCGCCAAATTAACGCCGCGCCTGAAAAGCAAAAGAAAGAGGAAAGCTACTATGAGTGTGCTCGACATTGAAGTACTCGCTAGTCAACTTGGTTTACAGCTTTGTTTCTTAAAAAAACAATCAATTTTCCCTTCATAATTTGAAATCTACAGAATTATTATAGTGCTTTAAGAAATCCGAAATAAATTCGCAACATCTTTTCATTCCTTCCTTCCATTCTCCATTCACAATCTAAATTCTAGATGGCTATAATTATAGTGTTTTCCAAAAGAAATGATTTCACTTTGAAATACTATTCTCAACATTCATCTATAACCTATTTGTAATTATCAACTATTTAGAATCTGAATTTATGGATATTATCATACGGTCTTCCAAACTAAGACGTTTTAGTTCTAGATTTATGACTTGTAATAAGCAAGTATCAAGTACCAAGAAATATTCTTTCCAAACTTGGCTTAGCTTTTACAACTACTTCGATCCAGGTGTTTAGGAACACGTAAAGAGCGGTGGAGCTGAAAAGTAAAGCTAAAAATATTGTTCTTTTTTATGATTAAAATTCCATCTCTATATTATCTTGGCTATTGGAGATGATAGGGAAAATAGACCAGTATTTTATAGAGTTGTCTATATATTCATCTCCCTTAAATACGCCTGAGAGTCGATGGCCTTAGTAGTTAGCACTTCCTTCTCTTAGTTATTATATTATTCTTGTATAATAATTAAACACGTAAATAAAATAAATAATAAATACTCCTTAACTTACAGACAGGTGGCATGTGCCAGTTCGCACTCGTTGTTGTAGGTCTTGGCATCGGTGCCGCACAGTTTGTCGTTGCGCTTTGAGCTGAAGATGGAGCCAAAGAGATTGTTGAAGTCCTTGCAGGGCGGCAGCTGCTTGCAGCGTGTCAAACGATTCTTGCACTTGTCCATGCTCATCTTCTGTATTGATTTGCGTTGTGGTCTAAAACAGGAGATTACTCTTAGAGGGTCAGCATATTAATATAATTCTGCCAATACTCACCCGCAGTTGAGCATCTTCAGTTCGCAGAGCGATGAGTAAATGTTGCCATCGCTGCCGCAGACATATTGTGACGTGGCATCTGCATCGGACTTCGGACATTCTGTGGGACAAGTCTCGGCAGCTGACTGGCTACCATGACGCTCCTGAGGCATGCAGAACGACAGCGGCACCTCGAACACATGCTTGCCACAGTTGGTGGAACGCATCTTGCAGGGACTCGCATAGAGGCGACCATCGGAACCGCAAGTAGGACGCGCCACGCGCCAACAGGATTCGCGGCACATTCGCGTCGACTGGCAATGCTTGCGACTGGTCTTCACCACACCCTGACCACAGGTGTGCAACTTCATTTCACAGGTGGAGTTATAGACGTTGCCATCGGAGGCACAAATGGGTCCATCTTTGGGTGCGCTGTTGCAGTCCACGGGGCAGGATTCACGCTGGGCGCTGGTGTTGCTGCAAGGACCCACATGAGATAACTTGACAGCGGCCAAACCGACGCGACAAGATTGCACGCGCAGCATGCAGCGATTCAGATAGGTGCGTCCATCGGTGCCACACACCGGATCCTTCTCTGTGGTACAGCGATGCTTGCAGTCCGATCCCTTGGAGCGTTCGCAACCATCGCGCACATCCTTCACCATGGAGACACCGTTGCGGGCACACGTCTTCTTGCGCAGCTCACACAGATTGGCATAGATGAGGCCATCGCTGCCGCACACGGGCTCAGCGCCCACCGTCAAGCTGGGCGGACAGGAACGTGGACAGCTGTTGGTGCCTCCCGTGGCGCTGGCTCGATGCTGTCTTCCCATGCTCAGCTGCTGCTGCTGGTCCGCTTCCTCCTGGAGCAGATTCTCTAGAGCGGCAGCCGCAGCTCCTGGCGCCTGCATCAGCGTGGAGGATAACTCGGGCTGCGCATCCTGGCGATAGTTGATCAACAGCGAATCCGGCGCAGCATCCGCGTTGCGATAGCGTATCACAGGCGCCTGAGCGGGCAACTTGATGATCTTAATGGGCGAGTCTGTCACGGCGCCTGAATGAGTGAGAGGAAGAGAGAATAAGAGAAAGAGAGAGAGAGAGTGGTTAAGGTGGAGTGTGAAAATGTTGAGGGCATGCGGAAGAGTCGCCGCTGGGCATATCAAATGTGGATTAGCCGCGAGTGCACAAAGTATTTTGCGCAGTTGCCTAGCTTCGTATGCTCATGGTCTTCTTAACCCTAGAGATGGATTTGTGTCGTGTCACGAACGTACAAACACGAAAGAGAAGTCTTTATACACGAAAATAATTTATAAATAAAGGAAAGCTTTATAGCTTTATAATATCCTTAAAATTAAAAAGCTAAAACAACACTTAAATCCCGAAGAAGTAAAAAATAAGTATAATGAATATCTTTGAATGACATCTTCATTAATAAAACGAAATATAATAAATATAATTTGAATTATACCTTCTTTATCTTTATAAAAACTCAAAGCAAAAAAACATAAAGCATAAAACTCGACCATAAAAATAAAATAGAAAAGAGTTTAAAAGATCTTGCTACTCTCGAAGAAGTAATACTTTAATGAATAGTTTAATATGCTAATTAAGTAATCCAAATTTGCTAAAAGATATTCAAATTAAACTGGTTTCAAAAATTTTGGTCACTAAATGCGTTTTTAAGTACTGTAATTTTTTCAAACGCTACTTGTTTTGTAAATTACAACCTTTATTAATTTTGCGTGCAATTTCTCCTTAACTTTCTTAAAAGATAAAGTACGAATACATATTATGTTAATGGTTCGCTAAATTCCGAATGGAAATTAATTTTCTAAAAAAATATTTTATTATTTAAATTCTTTAGAAAATGTGTTTAAAAAAGATGATCGTTAAATAGACCTACAGCAAATCATAAATATATTATGTATTTCCTAACTAGACAATTAGAAAGAAAATATTCTTTATTTATTTTCTCAAATTCACCCGTGTATAAGATTTTGCCTCTTTCTTAAATTGTTAAGATATTAAAAATCCCATTATGAAATGCATGTTGCTATAAATTACCAATTAAAAGGAACAACTTTTTCACTTTTATAACAAACTTTCGTTTATTGGCGTGTCACGATCCCATCTCTGAACAACCCCACCCCATCGACATCGACATCGGCTGTGGAATCGGCAATCTGACTTAATGCTTATAGTCGGACATTAACTTGGGCATTTAAAGAACTGTTTATGTGCTATGTGAGTGCAGTCGAGTTAACGGTAAACGACCCACACAGTTTCGTATCTTAAATATGATGGGACTATCTGTGACCTCCATCTATAATTGCGCTTGTGCTAATCCCCCATCCAGAAATCATGAATCTAGAGGCTAAAACTGCAAGTGAAATTTTCACACTAATTGCCTCCGGCCCCGGGCCGAAAAGTCTGTTTTTGTCTCGTCGATGTAGAAGTCGACTTGGTTTTCGTTTGTGGTCGTGGTCGGATGTATTGGGTTTTTGTTTGCAAAGAAAGCGACGCAACGCGACGCGACGAGAGGAAGCCACAACGGCGATGGCGAGTAGAAGTAGAAAATCTATTAGCGCGCTTCAAAAGACTGCGATTGTTTGCCCGAGATAATTGAACCCACGTTCATTATTTCAATTTGTAGCAGCAACAGCTGCGAACAAAACACACACATCTCCACATATCACAATAAAACAAGAAAAAAGAAAAGATGCGAGTAAATAAAAAAAACACAAAAACAATAAACTAAAAAAATGCCAAGCGTCAAAGACTTAATCCCAGAGGCAGTCGTCGCATTCTCAGCCATTTTAATGGCCGCAACTAGAGAAAATTAAGCGGCGTTAGAAATTAATACAGACATCATCATCACTCTGCGGCGGCATTGCGCCGTCTCGCCTATGTTCCACATTCCATGGCATTCAGCAGCAGCAGCAGAAGTAACAGCATCACACACCATTCCAGTGGCAGCCATGAATAAAAGCTCTCTGCTCTTTGCTCTCTCATCTCGGCTCCTGCTATCGGATGCCATCAATTGCAACAACAACAACAACAATTGCAACTATGTATAGCAAAAAAAAAAAAGAAAAGAACGCATAACGTATAATTTTCAAAAGTGGAAACAGCAACAACAACAACAATCGCACAACGCTGGGCAGGCTTAGGCCCGGACTGCGAGCTGACATGATATGTGGTGTTCGCTTGTTGCAACTGCTGCCCCCACATATCATTCTGCCAGCCGCACAGTGGTCCAAGGATGCCAGATAATGTGAAGACTTCGAACAATATGCAAATTAACTTTTTTTAACTTTCAATTTAAAAAAAAAAAGTCGAATTTTATACTTAAAATTAATAAACAAATTCCATTAAACAATACTGTTACTAATTAAACCAACTTAAATTTGAGTAATCTTTAAACTTGGTAAGAGACAACAAACAACCTCGAAAATTGAAATTTTATTTATATCTAAAATATTTAAATTTATATTAACAAGAATATTGCCAAGGCTAAAAAAACTATACCAAGAAATTCTCAAATTTAATAAATTTCGAGAGAAGCCTTGAAAATATAATTTTATATTCAAAATAAATAAACAGATTAAATTTAACAATATCGATACTAGCAATATAAGACCTTAACTAATAAAATATGGAGCGGCTTAAGTTTGGTAATAATCGAAAATTAACCTAAGATTAGACAAATTACATTTAACATTACTAACGGTACTAATTAACTAATGTGATTATAAAATCAACTTCAAAATATATATTTAGCAAGAGATAATTATAAAAAAAGTATTTCTTCGAAAAGAATTGACCAATTATATTCCCTTCAATTCAATACAAACTAATCTATAAATTCTAAAAATATGTTGAACATTTCGAGTCCCGTTAGGTGAGATATTCTATTAAGCAATCTATGTAACTTTAAATTAATTGAGCGTGAACTACAATTTAGTAGATGTCTTGCTAATGCTGCATAAACAAATAATTATGTTAGCTCATTTGCATTGCTTGTTACAATAAGTGGGCTAATAAATTAAACTAGTTTGGTAGTTAGTAGATCGTAAAACATAGCACTTATCTAACATTATACAAATGGCTACAGTAGCGATCATAATCAGAATTGCAACACATGTAAGCACTTAGTCATCAATCTGAATTGACGATCATGATGATGACGATGATGATGATGATATGTAACAATGTCATGATCTTTCCAGTGAGGAATTTTGATTTCAATTAAATAACGATGGCAAAGCAGAAGCAGAAACAAATCGCTTGAGAAACTGTAGTACCATAATTGCCTCTGTTTGATCACACGGGTCAAGTCTTTTATGATGACGATGGCGACCTAATAGGGCAATCAACCAAATCATTTGCTGTGCTGTGCTGTGCTCTCTTTAATGCACTTCTTTAATTTGAACTCGTTCCAACCGGCTGCGGTAACACTGTTCTACCTCTTGGTCTCTCTTCGGGTTCAAGTCTCTGCTGTTGTATTTATTCTGTCTGTCTCTCTGTCCGTCTGACTGTCGTGCATGAGAGCAAGTTTAATGAATTTATTTGAATGTTGGACAAATTGTGCACGACGAACAAATTTACGAGCATGTTTGGGCTTTACTTTTACATACATATATTATATTGTATAGGAGTGAGGAGGGCACATGCCATTCTTCATGTGGAGTGAGTGAGAAGAGTGAGGGGCTCGCTGATGTGTGTCAGCTTTACATTCACTTTATACTTGAACCTAAAGATAGCTATTAATTGTTGCTGCTGCTGGGCAGAAGACAATGCCAATTGTTGGCCTTTCTATCCGCACAGTGGCACAGCTGTAGGTCCCCCCACTTTCCTTCCCACTCTCTCACTATTATATACTGTTGTTAGTTAAGCTGTATGACTTACCATTAGTGAGGCTTGCCGTTAGCATTAATGCCAGCAGTGCGCCAAACAGCTGGTGCTGGAATTGCTGCTGTAGCCTAAAGCGGGACGACTGGAATGGCGTCTGGATCAAGTACATCATTTTCACTGTCGACTGCACTTTCCAGGCCTAGGCTAGACAACAACTATGTGTATGTGTGTGTGTGTGTGTGTGCGTGACTACGACGCTTTCGCTCGTTAACAATTGAAATAGTAGCAGTTGCTGTTTGCCGTTTTGTGAGCTTCTCAAGTTCAACACTAGGCGGCGTGCAAAGATCACGGCACGACCACGACTTTGACTTTGACTTGCGTTTGGAAGAAAGTTTTCGTTTTGTTGGTGTTGTGTGTAGTACCACTTTCCGCCGTCTGTCTATGCACGGCTCTTTAAAAGAACTGGTGCAAGCTCCAAAAAACACGCAGAAGCTCAACGTTGACGTTCAAGCTGTGGCGCTGACGGTGACGCTGACGTCGCTGCTCTCACTGATGCTGCTGCTACTAGTTCGACTGCCGTTGGCGTCGCTGCCAACGTTTTGTACGCGGTTTGCTTGGTGGGCCCTTTTATGAGTTCATTCGTCGCCTATTAAACGTTAAGCGACGTTTCGGTTTACTTTTTTGAGTGTGTATTTTTGCACAACGACGGCAATTACATCAAAACTCCTGCGTGAATTTTTCAAACTACTCTCGAGTTGTTGTAGTTGTTGTTGTTGCTGTTGTTGGTATCTGACCTCTCGCACAATGTAGCATAATTTCTTTTTTATCGCCTTGCCTTTTAGTACATTTCTTCTTTACTGTTGTTTGTGTTTTTCTTTTTTTTTTATTGTAGTTTTATTATTATTTTTGCACGTTGCTTTAATTCGATTTCAATTACGACTGCTGGCTGACTGGCTGGCTTTTGAAGTTGCTTCTTTTTTACCACCGTTCCCGTTTGTTCTCTGCGGTCTTTATATATTTTATTGTATGCACACAAAAGTTCTTTTCAATGCTTTTTAGTCGTAGTTCGTTACTCTTTTGCCGTAACCGTAACCGTTTGAATTTGATTTTGATGCGCGCTCGTTGAGTTTCGCATGCGAAGTGATCGTTATGTGTGTGAATATGTGGACTATCTGTGGACTGTGGACGCTTAGTGTGGACGCTGTTCGCTGCTCGACGACGTCGACTGCATTGTTGAAGCTGCTACTGTTACTGCTTCTCCTTCTGCTTCTGCTGCTGTTGTTGTTGCTGCTGCGTTTTCAATGAATGAACATGCACAAACACACACTCACACGCACGCGTCGCGCTTTGATTTTTTCACATTCAAAAACAAAATTATAGGCTTTTATTGTTGATGGATGATGCTACTGCTGTGCTGTGCTGTGCTGCGTCTTTTGTTGCATCTCCAGCTCCAATTTCTATGCTTCTACTGCGGCTGCTGCTGTTGCGACTGCGCCGTACCGAACAACACGAGAGAAAGGTTTGAATGACACTCACACTCGAATTTGCAATGCCATTTATATGAGTGAAAGGCAGTCGCAGCGCAGCCGACTGCGCAGCTCGCGTTGCTCGGGCGCCGCACAGTGGTGACGCTTGACAGGCGCAAACAATTCTAATGGAAATTGCTTGGTTGCATTTCAAGGTCGTTGCAAGCCGTCATTTTAATAAATTCAATTAAATTATATAACTTGCTAATATTAGGGCAAATTAGGGAAATATTATATACATATACACATGTTTTCATTGCAGTCATAACTTTGCCGAACAGGAAGCTTTTCGTTGGCTTGTTCTGGTCACACTGTGCAACGACAATGTCTTCGGCTGTGCATCGATTCAGTTCGCTTCGTTTCGTTTCGGTTTTTGTTACTGCGCTTAGGCATTGATTAAATGGAGTTGTCGGTGGTATTTAAAATAACAACTTGGTCTTGCACGCTGTTGTTGTCGTTGGTGTTGTTGTTGTTGGTGTTTTTGTTGTCTGCAACCTAATCGGTTTTGCGTACAAATTTAATTTACCAAAAGTGGTAGCAAAATGCAACCAAAAAGGCGAAGCGCATTTGAAATTATAACACACACATAGCATAGCCATAGCATAGGCATCTCTTACTAGGCACATTTGCTGTTGTTGTTGTTGTTGTTTGCAGTCGAGCAGAAAGAAAGTGCGCTGCGCTGCTTGCGGCTGCGGCGCTCACAGTTTGAAGTCGAACTCGATGCCGATATATTGCTCTTAAAGCCACAGACAGCGACGCGGCTGCTTGCTGTTTGCTGGTTGCTAGCTGGAAGCTGTGTTTATAGACTTGTCGACTTTTAAGCCATAAATTTTACGCCTGAGTGGCGTTGCGAATAAGGGTCACACACATACAGCACACACACACACACTCGCACAACATAAATAGATGCTGAAGCTTGCACATGAGCTTTGGCTTTGGCTTCGGCATCGGCTTTGGCTCGCGTGCATAAAGAAAATTGAGTGGAGCGACATCTAGCGGCCGACGCCGCCGCCACCGCAGTCGCGCAGTCGCTTAACGGCCAAAAAGAGGTCAGTAAGTGAATGTGTGGTGTACAGTTAGTTTTTGGGCAGCCAGACATGTAAGCGGCAAAATGCATCTGACAGCCGTGACACAGCAGCTAGCAGCTGCAGCGGCCGCCCAGAACTAATGCTGAAACCCAAGCATTTTTCCAAGCAGCAGCAAAAGAAAAAAAAACACAAATATTAATTAAAAGAAAGCCGGCGTCAAATGGTTTTGGCAACCAACAAGACCAGAAAAAAAACCTTTGGCATCACTGCAATTTCTTTTTGGCCATAACCAAGATTTTGATGTCGTCGCCGTCGTCGTCGTCGTCGTCGTTGTGGTTAGCGACTGCCAATAAAAATGGAAAGTGAAAATTGTAGCTGCAATGTCGATGCCGCTGCCAATGCATATTAAAAACGACAACAACAAAAGTGTACACAAAAAAAAGTATTAAACGTGTAATAAAATGTATAGAAGCCGCAATAACAGCGACCACGCACCTGTTCTGCAAGTCGTGCGAGAGTTTTCTACACCTGCCTGACGCTCTAATCACAGCCTCCTGTTTGATTCATACGCCCAGGCGTCGTTGCACATAAAAGTATCACGAGTATTATATAAAAAGTGATGATAGAGGATGGAGACCAAGACATCGACAGGCCTCTGCAGTAAAAGCGGAAATTATACTACACGGCAAACGGCAAACGGCAAAGAAAACAAAATCAAAAGTGCTTGTTATGGGAATGCACTTGTGAAAATGCTGTGAAATGCCAATTTCAATTTGATGAGCTACCCGACATGCCCAGTTATTTATTTGCTGCATTTCACAATTTCTAACGTTTTTCTTTTCCTATGACTACGCTAATTTTAACATAAATATGGACAACTTATTATCGCGCTTACAAATTGTAACAGTTGCTTGGAAATGGAGAAACATTTATGCCCAAAAAATCTACGTTTTGAAAACTACTACTTTTTATGGCAAATAGCGATGGAAGCACAAGCAAATAATTATTTTATATATAAATTTATTATTTATTGATTAAATTATTACCTTAAGATGGACTTCCAACTTATTGTTCTTTTTAAATTCGAGCTTTTTGAAAGCGGTTTTCTTTGTCAGTGTGGCCAGAAGTAGCATTTGTAAAGTAACGGTTTTTTAATAGTGAAGAAAATATTAGTAAGTGACTGCAGTTTGAACTTCTAGACATACCGAAAAACCTTTTCGTATACTAAAAAGTATATGTTGTGCCATTGGCAGCTCAATTACCTTAAAATTAAAATCTTTTAAGAACCAGTTATATTTTGCATAAAAAACTTTACCTTCCACAGCCATACAAGGCAGTGCATGCCATAATTATGGGCAGCACTGGCATTGCATGTTGCCCAACACTGCCTATAAAAGGGCAGTACTGTGGTGTCGATATCACGATAGATGAATTTATCGGTACTCACACACACACAACTTTATTATTGTTTTTAGTATTAAAATACTGAAGAACATCAAAAGTGATTTAATGGTATATTAAGAGATTACCTATTACTTAAAATATGTTTCTTCTTAGCATGCCAATCAAATGGGTTTTAAGCAAACATTCAATTTCCACCAAAGATGTGACAAAAAGTAACTATTTTAATAGAAAAACAATGAAACAAAATGCCATGCAAGTCAAGTGTAACCAAAGTAACAAATATCTTTGGTATATTTTCCCAGATAAAATAGTATATTTGCAGACGCAAGAGTGCGGTCAGGCTGACACTCACATGTACGCACACACACACACGCACATGTACGCACACAGGCACACTCATTGAAAAAGTCGGAGAATTGTGTGGGAAAAAAATCGTGTATAACTAACAACGAAACGCGCAAATTGTGCAAATGCAGATGCCTAGTGCCAAAGGCAAAGTGTACGCTTAAGTGTATTACGGGTGTGTGCATTCATTTTGGGGCGGGGGGCGCTGCAAAATTCATGTTGTCGCTAAACTGTCGTCGTTGTAACGCGAAGGAACTGTGTGTGTGTGAGTGTTGTTGTGTGTGTGTGTGAAGAGTGAAACCTACAACTTTACTCCCCAAAAACCAACAACACAGCCACAACAGCAACAACAACAACAAGAGGTAGCAGCAGCAGCAGCAGTGTTGAGAGAGAAAAGATGGCGACGAATCGCACCAGTCGCATACAATCACAACCAAAAATTTTCCCTTCGATCTTTTCGAAACTACACGGTGCCATCTCGGAGGCATGCGTCTCACAGCGTTTGTCCACGGACAAGAAGACGCTGGAGAAGACGTGGAAGTTAATGGACAAGGTGGTCAAATTGTGCCAACAGCCGAAAATGAATTTAAAGAATAGTCCACCATTCATACTCGATATACTGCCGGACACGTATCAACGATTGCGTTTGATATACTCAAAGAATGAGGATCAAATGCATCTGCTGCATGCCAACGAGCACTTTAATGTCTTCATCAATAATCTAATGCGTAAATGCAAACAGGCGATTAAATTGTTCAAGGAGGGCAAAGAGAAAATGTTTGATGAGAACTCACATTATCGTCGCAATTTAACCAAACTCAGTTTGGTCTTCTCACACATGCTCAGCGAACTGAAGGCGATCTTTCCCAATGGTGTCTTTGCTGGCGATCAATTTCGAATTACCAAAGCCGATGCTGCAGATTTCTGGAAGAGCAATTTTGGCAACAGGTAAAACAACAGTCGAACAGTTGTAAAGAAATATATATTGTATTTCCCATGTTTTGCAGCACATTGGTGCCTTGGAAGATCTTTCGACAGGAGTTGAATAAAGTGCACCCGATATCATCGGGCTTGGAGGCCATGGCATTGAAGACGACCATCGATTTGACGTGCAATGATTATATATCGAATTTTGAATTCGATGTCTTCACACGTCTATTTCAGCCTTGGGTCACACTGCTGCGCAATTGGCAAATTTTGGCCGTCACCCATCCCGGTTATGTGGCCTTTCTCACCTACGATGAGGTGAAGGCGCGTCTACAGCGCTACATCCATAAAGCAGGCAGTTATGTCTTTCGCTTATCCTGCACCCGGCTGGGACAGTGGGCCATTGGCTATGTGACGGCCGATGGTGAAATATTGCAGACAATACCACAGAATAAGTCGCTGTGTCAGGCGCTGCTCGACGGGCATCGGTAAGCAGAACTTTCCGCCGGAAATCATTAATAATTTCCTATAGCACTTTCTAGTAAATCATATATATGGCTTAAAAATCTGGGATTTAAGTTCTTTCCCATTAATATCCAAAATTCGTATAACAGTATAACTTTATCGTGTAGTATCCATATCCAAAAAAACACAGATTTTTTATTAGTATAGATGATAAATAAATCTGGTTACCTTATCTAAATAATATATTTATAAAGCAGATAAATCGATCAGCAACAATTACAGTTTGCTCGATTACCGTTCACATTAAAAAGTTAAACATATATTTATTTAGTAAAGACATTACAATACGCTGAAGCCCTTTTTAATAGCATTTTTATATCGCTTAAAGATCACAGTCAAAATCTTCTTGCTTCAATTAACGATTTTGGCATTAGCATTTTATTTATTTTTGTATATAGTTTAGAAAATAGAAGAATTTTGTGCCAATACTCATTTATAACCTATTGCATTCATAAAAGAAGGTAATCAATAGTCATAGATAAGATTTGCTTCACAAAATGGTTATTTCGTTTAGAAGCCTATTTCTTTTTAGTCCACTTGAGGCTGTTAAGCAAGATATATTTGTTTATGAATTGAACCAAATTTTTTATAAGATCAATGAATTTAAATTGCTAACTAAATCGATTTCCTTTCTCTTTAGCGAGGGCTTTTACTTATATCCCGATGGCCAGGCCTACAATCCGGATCTGTCGTCTGCCGTGCAAAGTCCCACAGAGGATCACATCACCGTCACCCAAGAGCAATATGAGCTGTACTGTGAAATGGGTAAGTATTCTAATCTCAGTTTAATACTCATTTACTAAACTTGTGTTCGACTTTCAGGCAGCACCTTTCAGCTATGCAAAATCTGCGCCGAGAACGATAAGGACATACGCATTGAGCCTTGTGGTCATTTGTTGTGCACACCCTGCCTCACTGCCTGGCAGGTGGACTCCGAGGGACAGGTGAGAGATGACCCCAATACGCTATAGATAGTGCTTTGACTAATTTAATTTGTGATTTCCTCTTTAGGGTTGTCCGTTTTGTCGGGCCGAGATCAAGGGCACCGAGCAGATTGTTGTGGATGCCTTTGATCCCCGCAAGCAACACAATCGCAATGCAACGAATGGCAGACATCAGCAGCAGGACGATGACGATACAGAGGTATAGTTTTGTGCAGCGCTTTTTTAGTGAACAAAAAAACAAATATACAAACAAACAAAAAAAGCCTTTGACATTGAAGCCTGCCCCGCGCCCGCGCTGCCCGCCTCTGCTGCCTCTCTATCACACACATACACTCTCTTTCTCTCTCTATCTATCTATCTATCTGTTTATCTATGATATATGTATATATATAGATATTGTATTTATATATACGCAAAACAAACTTATTACGATTTCGGTTCATTTATATATATATATATAATGTTTATGTTAAGTTTAATGTTTAGCAATTTTGATTTATTCATATTGAAATTATTAGCTGAAAATTTAATGCAACTAACCAGCAGTGCACACACACACACAGACACACACGCAGAAGCAGAAAACAGACAATTAGCTATACACAAACATATATAGTAAAACATTTGTGGTGTTGAGCGTTAAGCGGAAGTTGCTCATCAGCCGCCAACGCAAAGCAACGCAATCGCAATCATCGTTTTTTATCAGCGCTCGCTTCTGGCTGTTTGCTGTCGCTGTGCACTCTGCGTTGTTGTTGTTTTTCATTTAGTTGCGTTTTCGTTTCCATTTCACATTCGCTCGCTCGTTCGCCTCTGTTTTTATTATGAATCATTTTAATTGCGTTCTGCATTAATTCTTAAGCAACAACACTTTTAATGCTCTCTGTCGCTTCTTCTGTACTTTCTGTACTTTACACTTCTTTTTGTATATACAATAGGCACCCCCATATATAGAATTTATTACTATTATTAGAATGTATTATGTATAATGTATTACGACTATGATTATGATTATGATTATTCTTACGATTATTATTGTGTATTTTGTATTTGTACTTTAGTGAGCTACAAAACAACATCATCAACAACAACAACAACATTAAACACTGTCTGTATTCGATCCCTGTTCTTCCTACACACACCTCCTGTAATAATTTTTTCAGCATTTTAGTTTATTGTTTTGATATTTCCAAAGATATGTTTAGTTCATTTTTTGTGTGAGAGTGATTTATCATTTATTATTTTTTTTATATGTATGTATGTTTGTTTTTAGTTCTCAATTCGGTTTTCATTAATTTGTTTGTGTAAGCAGCTGCCTTAAGACTGTAATTTATTAATAATAATAATAATAAACAAGAAAACGAAATGCATATTGTATGTAAAATTATCATGATGTCATTATTACGATTTATACAATTTTATTATCATGTAGTTTAGCTGTTAATTGTCACAAGCCTAGGCCAGAATTTATTATATACAAAAAAAAAAAAAGAAAGAAATGAAACGAAATTATTTAAAGTATTAGCCAAGAAACATTAACATTGTGTGAGTGAGCGGATGTATGAGTGTGTGTGTATTTTGTAGTGTATGTGTTTGCGTGTTTGTTTCATTTCATTTTACATACTATATATATTTTTATAAATTTACGATTCGGCTCAGTTTTGTTTCCTTAACAAATGCAGCAGCATACATCAACAATATTCAATAATTATTATTATTTATGTTTTAAATGTAATACATCTAATGCAATTTTTATATACAAATATATATACTATATATACTTACTACAATAATAATAATTATAATAACGAGTATATCAAATTTATAGCAATTAGTTTTTTATAATTTTCGATTTCCTTAATAAGTTTTAATCGTAACGAAGGAAAAAAAAACAAACAAAAACCGAACAAACAAAAAATATATAATATATACATGTATAAATATTTATAAATATTGGTTTTTTAATTGTGTTTGACCAAATGTTTTCAATACTTTTTTATTTAATTCTTTATTTTGTGTTTTATTATTGTCTACAGTTTTTTTTTTAATACTTTCTTAACTTGCGTTGTTGTTGCCTTCTATTTTATTTCCAATGTTTGTTGTGCATGTCCAACAAAAACGAAAAACCAAAAAGCAGTTTGATTTTGCAGTTGCCTCGTTGCTCTCTAGCGGCATGTGTCTCCTAACCCTCAAAAAAAAAAACAAATATCCAATCAAATTAGTATCAAATTCTCTCTCGTGAACTGACTGAAAAACCACTCCACACACAGGATATGGGCGACTTCAATATTGCCACCTCATCGCTGCATGCGTTGAGCACCTCGGCATCGGCGCAATCCTCGACGGAGAAGCACAGTCCGCACACTTCGCCCCGCCTGGGCAGACGCAGCACCACGCCCAGCCTGATGGCCGTACAAAACGATCTCTATGCCGGCGGAGCGCCAGCATTAAGTTTGCCCAGCACCAGCAACAATTGCAACGGCGTCGCCAGCAACTCCACGCAACAGCAACCACAACCTTCGGCGCCGCCAGCAGCAGCTGTGATCAGCAATGGCATCAACTCGACCAGCAGCAACACCACACAACAAAAGTCGACGAATCGCATGAGTGCACCGCTGATGGGATCGAGTGTGATCAACTCGACGTATGGCCAGAAGTTGCCCAGCAAAACGGACAACGGCAACAGCAGCGATGCCGCCTCCATTAGCTCGTATGCCATACTCCAAAATCTTCAAGATGCCGTCGGTTCTGGCTCGAGTTCCGGCTCAAGTTGCAGCTCCAGCTCAAGCTCAACAGCTGTCACAGTTGTGGCAGCATCAACAGCTGCCGCTGCTGCTGCTGTGGCGCCACCTTTGCCGCCACGTAAGTCACCCGGCGTGGAGACGCCTGTGAAGCCAAATGGCAGCACACCGTCGAGCAGCAAGAGCATCGACAACATCCAGTGTAGTCTGGACAATGTGCCGCCGCAGACAACGGCGCCGCCGATACCGCCGCATGTGAGCAACAGCGTCGATACGCTGGCCGAGGATTTGATGCGGCAGCAACGCATCTCGAGCAGCACCACATCGCCGGTGTTGTCGCTGCTCGACGAGATGGTCGTTGAGGTGGGACCTGCAGAGACCATTAGCGGTGTGATTGACACGCGTCCGTTGGAAGCACGCGGCACATTGCCCAAGCCCAGCAATAGCAACAGCAGCAGCAACCACAACCACAGCACCAACAGCAGCAGCAATAGTAACAACAGCAACAACAATGGTGGAGCACAAGATGTGGCCAGTTCGCATTATACACAGCTGTGTACAACAACAACAAGTGCTGCAGCTTTGGCAGCTGCTGCTGCCTTGGCCAATGGCAAGAAGGCAACACTGAAGCAACCCGCAGTTGCAACTCCTGTGCAACAGCAGCAGCAGCAACATCACAATAATCATCATCAGCCGTTGCTCTATGCGAATGTGACGATCAATCAAAAAGACTGCGGCTCCGTGCCCTATGAGAATATCAATTTGGAGTACATTGCGCGATTGATGAACGCCGGCTACTCCAAGGAGAATGCGATCACAGCGCTGGGAATATCGCGGAACAACATCGAAATGGCTGGCGATATACTCCGTGAGTTTGTCTCCAAGAACAGCGCCTAAAAGTGCCCAGCACAGTGTGATTTTGAGCATAATGATAAGAAGATTGAATTGAATGAAGATGATGATCGATCCCAAAACAAAACAAGAAGCAAAGCAAAAAGGCAAATGATAAATCATAAGAATAATTTGATATTCTCACACACTCTCGCTCTCTGTCTGTCTCCCTGTCTACCCTATTCTCTACTCTCTATCCTATATATATATATATATTTCTCAATCGTCGCTTCAGGAGCACCAAACACTTCATCTAGAGTTACGCTAACACCCCAAAAAAACCAAAAAAAAATAAAAAATATATATATAAACACACACACACAACCACATCTTTGGCGTAGCCAGCACAAGCAATTAGGCGTAAATAAATCTTTCGCTCTCTTAAACATAATACAAAAAAAAATACATTTAAAATTATAAATACAAAAAACCAAAAAAATCAAAGTGCAAGTCGTCAAGTTCTCACACTCTTAAAAGAAAAGCAACAAAAAAAATTAAGCACAACCCATTTAATATCAAATATAGCTATATATACACTTATATTAAGACGTATCTACTTCTTCCTATTAAGCAAATTAAATTTAAAAAACAATTACAAATTAATAAAACAAACAAAAAAAAACTTCAAATATACGCAGTTTCGATTCGAGATCGAAACTACAATTTGCCCACCCCACTCCACTAAATAAAAGAGGAAAAAATTCGAATTATGCTCCATTCTTAATACAAAAAAAGAAAAGAAACACAAAAAAGACAAACCCAAATCGCATACAATACATTCAACAACAGTCAAGCGTCGATATCATGAACAACAAAAAAACACAAAAGAAATACAATTTTAATTGGTGCATCGGCAAATCATTAATTAATACTTGAATTCATTAAACACATCCAAACAAAATGCCTTTGATGCTGTTCCAGCATCAGATCTGCCTGAGTTTCCGAATCCGTAATATCCAAAAATAAAAAGAAAACCCTAAAATAATAATAACAAGAACAATGAACACCAAAATCCGATGCACTATCAAAGTTTACCTCGATTTTTTATACAAAACTCAACGTTTTTTGTAATATTTGTAATTTGTAAGTTTATGCAACTCAAATACCGTACCGAGTATTCGTTTAAATAAAACAAAAGAAGAAAAACAAAAACGTAAGAAATATTAACGAAAAGTCAAGAAGATTTGAAAATAATATTTGATGACAAAAGTTTGTATTACAATGAAATCCCTTTTTACAGAATTTATATAATGCAAATAATCGGTTTTTAAATTCTCGTCGAAAACGTTCTTAACCCTACACGCAATTTTTTGACATATAGTACGAGTATATCTACTAAAAACTAAGCTATATTACGATATATTATTATATACATAGGCGATATAATCATGCGTAACGAAAGCAAAAGCATTAAACCACAAACAAACAAAAACAAAATGGAGAAAAAACCAAAACCCCAAATGATATATCAATGCAATATTCACTATAAACAAATCAATGCAAGCGTAAACTTATAAGTAAAATTATGATTACATTACATAACCTCAAAACAAAAAGAAAATGAAACGTATTAAGAAAAACACCACAAACTATTTATGAAATATATATATTTGAATTTTAAGCAACACATCAGCGCGATAAATGAACAAAACAAATAAAATACAAAAGCAAATAGAATAGAGCATAACAGATAAAAGGAATCAAAGTCAATAAAAACGAATGCCGATAAGCGAGCGTAAAGTGAGGAAAGAAGCAAGAGGATGGTTTTGAAGATGAAGAGAAAAATGCGATACCATACCATAGTCATGTCATGTAACCCGGAAATCTTAAGCAGATATAAATTATTCTTATAAATAAAAATAAAAAAACACAAAAACAAACCAAAAAACAATTGAACGTTTTAAACTCAATTAATTCCTTTTCAGATTTCAGTGGTTAATAATTTTCGAAAGGTAAAGATATATATATTTTATATTTTATTGTTGAATTCCATTACAAATAGTAATTTAATTCATTTATTCGCCTCTTTTATCAATTCTGGGATTCCCCTTTGATGATTACAGTGCGTTTGAAAAGTAAATATGTTAAGCACAATAACAGAGCTGTTATGACGTTAAGCTGCATTCTGTTAAGTTGGTGTAACAAAGTCGCTGTTAAGTAACAGCAGCTAATGCGCTGTTAACAGGTGAAGTAACATTAGAATGTTGTTTCTTACTAACCTGTTTAGTTTCATTGCGGATGTGGAGTCGGAATAACAAGCCATGTCCATCCAGTTTGTTAATGCTTTCTACCAAAAACCCATAATCATAACAAACCATCAACTGCTGAATTAGAAGAGATTTAAAGCCTTGCCAGTGAAAGACGATTGTTGTTTGCTTTATTGAAATATGTATTTATTTTTTATTATTTGACTTATATAGTTTGCGTTTGTTTTTTTTTTTGTTTTTCTTTCGTATTCAAGCACATATGTATTTTTGTTTTATGTTTTTTTTTTTGTTGCATTTTTTTTTTGTTGTGTGTATGTTTTACGATTTTTTTATGTTTTATATTTTATAAATAAGGATTAGTTGCTGTTCTGTTGTGTCTGTGCTGTTCATTTCATTGCATTGCATAAATATCTAAACGCCTGCAGTTATATCCTTGGGCATATCAGACGATTATGTATGTATGTATACCTAGATATTCGTATAATAGCGTTATACATATTTAAGTTACTATTTTTCATGATTTGTTGTGTTGCTTAGTGTTCTCTTGTTGCTGTTGTATATATGTATAACATGGCTATAGTAGGACGTACTGATCCCAAATTTGTTGTTAGCTTGTTAAATGTTTTTTTGTTATTTTTTTTGTTTGGTTTTTTTTTCTCTTGTTTTAGTAATTGAAATTCATAATTTTTTTCACAATATTTGCTCTTTGTTTCCGACACGCTCTCTTTGTATTTTTTTTTTAGATTTTTGTTTTTTTCTTTTTACTCTATATATACTTTAATATTTAAAAATACATTTTTAAAAATTAATTTTTGTAATCTTTCATTAAATGGTTTCAACAGATTTGGCGCAGCAAATTTCATTTGCTCTTCTCTTTACTCTCATACAAGACTTTTAGTTAATTTCTTTCTTTTCATTTTTTGTTGGTTTTGTTTTTTTTTTGTATTTAGTTTTTTTTTTGTTGTTTATTTTTTGTGTGTTAGTTACAAAGTTCGATTTCTTGTTGTTGAAATAAATATGTTTTGTTGTATATGTAAGATGTATGCAGATGTATGTATGTATTTTGTATAATTATAATATGTAATAAGTTAATGCAACCCTTTTGAATGCAGAAAAAATTCGTGAAACAACAACAAACACAGTTAATATTACTCGTCGAGTGTTTTGGTGTTGAAATGTTACAATTGAAATTAAGACTTTGTTTGCTATATATAAATACTTGTTGCTTTCATCGTCGTCACTTTGATCATCATCATCATCACCATCATCTTGTTGTATACAATAATTATTCAATAAATATACATATATATTTATGAATATATATGCCAGTTTAACAGTAAGACTTCAAAGAAGAAGCAGTGAAAGAACAGTTTTGCGAGAATTAAAATATATAGAAATAGGTTAATAGAATATAGAGCATATATAAGTTGAGAAAAAACTATCTACGCATCTATGGCATATATTGTTGTTTGTTTGTCTCTTTGTTGTTGGTTAACATTTTGTTTAACGCACATATGCAAGGATTTCGTTGCCATTATACAATATTTATTTGATTTTTTATTTATTATATTCATTTTTTTTTGTTTTGTATTTCATTTTATATATGCTAAATTAAATTAAAGCAAAACTAGTTGAAAAATAGTATACGTATACACACAATTTGGTTTCATCTCTCAGACACTTGAATTTTAGTTTTAAGCAGCGCACAACTTCAAATTTAACAGAATCTATAAACTGTGTAGCATTATTACGAATAGGAAAAAGGAGGAGGGCCCTGGTTGTATTTTTTTTTTAGATTTTGTTTGTTTGTTTTTTAATAATGATTATTTAATTTCGTTTACATTTTTATCAGACACGTAGAAATTGTTTTTGTTATGTTTTTTGAGTTTGTTTAGTATGTATTTTCATCATTAATATATTTGCATGTATATATTTATGTATGTATGCATGTATTTATGTATGTATGTGGTATGCCATATGCATTGCTATCATTTATTATTATCGTTTCCAATAGTTTTTTGTTTTGTTTTCTAAGTTAATAAGTTACTTAATAAATTGTATCTTTCATTCATATTATATGGTTGTAGCGACAAATTCACATTGTAGTTGGTATGTTTGCAATTGTTGTTTTACGGTTTGTTTGGAGTTGTTGCTGTGCCTTCTTTGTATGGTATCGTTAAGCCTTGTTGTTGGTTGATGTTGTAGCGTACAAGAATATATATATAAATATTTGTATATAAATGTATATATTGTATGTATGCATGCATTGTCTTTAATTTGCATCTAATATCTGATTTGGAATTACTCCACCAGGGTGCCTGCAAATCGAAATTCCCATTAGATACATTTAATCTTGATCAATTCAGTTGCTGCAAACTCACCTGGAATGCGTGGATGGCGTGCGAGTACGGAGAAGCCTTTGCCCTGTGGCCCCTTGGGTGCGCGAATGAGAATCAAACGCGGTATACCATCCTCGCCATTGAGCTTAAGGCGCGAGATCAGACGATCGGGACGATCGTTTATTTTCAAAACATTACAAGCTGAAGATTTGCCATTACGCTGTGAACAATGTGAAAAACAATAAATCGTTAAGTTACTGTACATTTAATAAGTAAATTTCTTCTGCTCACCTGATTGGTAACCACTGAAAACTCCACAGTATCGCCAGGATGCAGAGCCACAGTGTTGCCCAGCACCTCGGACATGTGAAAGAATAGCTTCTTGCCGTCTTCAACCTCAAAGTTGAGGAATCCAAATTGACCCTTGATCGAGTCAACAGTTGCGCGTTTCTTCTGACGCACCGCATGCACCTCGGCTGCCCGGCCACTTTCATCGATGCGGAAGCTAACTAGATCGCCCTTCTGCAACAAATCACGCTTATTCACCAAACTGGTGATACCAAATTCATGCTGCGAAATGATCGTAGTTCTCGATTCGTCGAGTATCTCAATTAGTCCGGCATATTCCTGCTGATCCGGATTGATGCAACGCAATGGGCGTGCCACAACGCCATTGTGTACGGTTTCCAGCACCGCTGGTTGCGGAATCGAGTTCTTCGGCAATGTGCGCACATTCTCAGCTGGCAGGCAGTTGCCCGAAACAGATGTGTTGCCATTGGGTGCCAATGTGTACTCAACCTCCTGACCCAACTCAAGCCAATTGGGATTGCCTTGGTAGTTGCTAAAGTGAAAGAAAACCTCCTCGTCGTGCGACAGTGTCTCAATGAAGCCAAAATTCTCCTTAATAACAGCGATAAATCCGCGATACAATTGCCCGCCAGTGGTCTCAACACCGGTATGATTATTATTCTCCACCTTAAAGTCCTCAATGTGAGGCGTGCATATTTGTTGAGTGGTTGCATTGCTGCCAACACTGCTGTTGCTGCTGCTGCCGCCACCGGGACTGCCATGCATTATGTAGCCATTCTGCATGGCATTGGCAATCGAGTTGATGCCATTGGTTATCAACATTTGATCATTCTGATTTATATTAACGCCAGGCTGTTGCTGATTAGCGACCTGTTGGTTCAAAAGTTGTTGTTGCTGCTGCTGTTGTTGCAGTGAAATTTGCTGCACATTGACGGCAATAAATTCCTTATTACGTTTAACCTGCCAAGCAAATTAGAGGACGATTAGCTTAGTTTATTTAGGGCTAAGCATAAAAAACTTACCATATAAATATCGAAGCGTACACGCTCGCCGATTCTTGGTGGTTTTTCGCAGTCTTTAAGAAAATACATAATAGTCTTTTTAACATCGCCATGCTCGTAGGTGATGACGCCACCCTCGACGCGATCCTGAGATTTAATTGGACTCTTGGGTGCCTCGCGTGTCACGCAGCCTGAAAGTGATTCAATATATACAATTAATACAGATTCAACATGAATTTAGAAAAGATTTAAACGCACCCTCAATGTTGCTGGCCATTAGAGTTTCAAATTGCACAGAATTGGGCGGTAGATGCTTAATGCGTATGGCCTGCAAACGCGAGTTATTATAGGCTAGGCCGGGCTCCTGAATGACAGTGAACTCCACCTCATCGTTAACATCAATCTCACGGCTCTGCAGTAAAGAAGAAAGAGTATTAACAACCATATAAAAAGTTAACATTTAAATTCATTTACTAACCGTATCGAGCACCTCGGTAAAGTGGAAAAATAAGCGCGGTTGACGCTCCACACAGCGCAAGAATCCAAAGCCCTCTTTAAGCGAGGCAATTGTGCCCTGTTCTCTCTTCTCGCCGGACACCTTGAACGTCTCATCCAGCAGGGCAATGGATGTGGCACGCTGCAATTGATCCCTGCGGTCGGTGGCCAACAGGAACTGCACCCAATCGCCGTGGCGCAAAGTAAAATCACCCTTTTGATCCTTATCGCCAAATGGCACCTCCACCTCAGAGTAGTCGGGTGCACGATAGCGAATACGTCCCGGCAACGGATCATTGTTCTGACGCACTGCATTGTTGCGATCCAACGATTTGAGCACTTGTCCCTTGTAAATAGTGCTATCGACATCCTCGAAAATAACCGAACCGGGCGGCAAACGAGTTATGTTGCAGGCAAATTCACGACCCTGCGGCGGCACAGAGGCAGACTGTTTTTTTGTTTTTGTTTTGTTTTAGTGAGGTAATGATAAGTGACATTTATATTTCATCTACTTACGCTTCGTGTCTGTATAGTGAACTCGACATCGTCGCCAGGACGCAGCTCAACATTACCCTCGGCCTCGGAGAAATGGAAAAAGATCTCCTTAACGACATCGGCGCGTTCAATGAAGCCAAAAGATTCCTTCATTGAGCACACAACGCCACGATATTTGACCGGTTGAGCCGGATTCTCTAGCCGAATATGGCACGCACCCAGGTTGCCTCTGTGGGATAAGAATAAGAAATTGCATAAAATTATAGTGTGTGTGCATTTGGTATAATGAAATAACAATTTGCTACAAATAACTTGAATGTTTGAATAACTACATGTTCCAATTATACATTGTAGTTCCACAAAGTAATTAGGTTCAGTAACAGTTCAATGAACGACTAATGAACTACTTTCTTTAAATTTCAGGTATCGCTCTAGTTCGATTAGAGTTGGGCACAATCGATTCCAAATCTAGTTCGTTTAGAATATCGAATGGAACCAAAATACTGTGACACTTCTTTAATCTATTATTATAAGAAGTTTCTACAAAAATTTGGCAGCAAATTAAGATTAATTAAAATATTTTTTTAAGAATTGTACCTTTGGTTCGTTGCAATTTGAAAGCTGACCTTATCGCCAGCCCGCAAATTGACATTGCCCTCGACATCGTCTTTGGTATAGGGTAGAAAGAAGCATTCGCCGCGATTCTCATAGCTAATGCGACCGGTTGTCTCGCTGGAGCTGAGCACATTGTTGGCGCTATCGGTGCGCAGCTCGGTGGTCACAGTGCCGGTGACACGCTCCTCGGAGAGCACCACCTCGGGCGCAATCTTCGATACTTGACTAGCAATCGGTTTGCCGGTGCGTCGGTCATAGGTCATCTCAAATTCAACGGGATCGCCGATCTTCAGATGATCAATATTGCCAGTGAACTGCGAGAAATGAAAGAACAAACGTGCTTGACGCTCGCAGCACTGAATGAATCCATACGAATGCTAAAAAGTACGAAAAATAAATGGAATTCATTTAATAAGCATCATTTCTGAATTTTATGTGGAGATTCCAAACTTACCAGCAGCTTCTCAATGATGCCAGTTTCGCGTGTGGCCTGATTCGGATCGTTGGCTGCCGATGCTGCTGCTGAGGAATTGCTCGATTGTGAGCCAAAAATGGACGATGAGCTGCCAGCGCCGTTGTTCAGAACGCTATTGGATTGAAAGACGCCAATTTGTGGCGGATTCTGAAGGATATCGTTGACCTCATTTGCATCAAACATGCCAATGCTGGGATGTTGTTGCTGCTGCTGCTGCTGATGTTGCTGCTGTTGTTGCTGCTGCTGATGTTGCTGCTGTTGATGCTGCTGATGTTGTTGCTGCTGATGATGCTGCTGTTGCTGTTGTTGCTGCTGCTGCTGATGATGTTGCTGCTGCATATGTTGCTGCTGCTGATGGTGATGCATATTTTGCTGCTGCTGCTGTTGTTGTTGACCCATTGCCATTTGCACGGACGATGGCGTTTGCGGTCCATGCGATTGCGGCTGCAGACCCAACGTGGTCGAGTCTAGCGTAAAAGTGCTAATTGTCGGGAAAGTTGTCGGTATGCTCAAGCTGCGTATGGCAGACATATCGAAGTGCAAATTATCATAGATTTCTGCAATGGCAACAAGAGCGATTGTTACAAATTTTGAAAGGAAACTTTGACTCATCTTTGACATTAGAAAATCGTATCCGTAAGTTGTCTTCCCAAACATCTAAACTAAGTCACTTATAAAATTAAGACTATCAAATTTGCGACCCCAGTTTTTCTAGAAAAATCAAGTTTGTTGCTAATGTGACGAGTTCTATCCACAGCTTAACACAGAAATTTTTGACTAAATTGCCTTGATTGACTTTATTCTTACACTCATAATTATTATAGTATATGAAATTTTATTTTTGGAAGTTATGTCAAGTGTGTTTTCTTTTAAGCATTTCATAATATTATTACACATTGTACTGGTATAATATTAAATTAATATTCTTAAATGAAATCATGGTCATATATTTCTGTATCGAATGTACTGAAATTTAAGTAAAATGTGATTAAAGTTGATTACAAGATATGTTTTTAATGGCTTATAAATTTTAATATTATTCGACTGGAATAAGTTTTATTAAATATAAATTTATATTTATCATTTTCCAATCAAACTTTATCCCCTTATTAAGGTAGTGGTTGAGAAACATTAAGCTGTCAATCTTTAAGCTTACCTTCGCCAGTGCGATATCCTTTGGATTGTGTATTCATGTTGTTAATTGGTTTTGCTTTGTTTTGGATGTTTTAGAAAATGCTGATAGCGGACTAGCACAAGGAGACTGGTTTGTTGTTTGATTTGTAATTATGATGATCAAACGATGATTGCTGTTTGTTGTTGTTGTTGTTATAGTTGATGATGACGACGCGACAACGATGATGATGATGACGACGACGGATGACGACGAGAATGGTGAACGATAAAGAGAGCGAGCGCGTTTTGGAGCGGATCAAAAACTGACCTACTACTATCGAATCTATTAATTAATGTTCTTGTATTATGAAATGTTCTTTTTGTTTTTATTAATATTTTATTTTCGATTTTTAGTGTAATTATTTTTATATCAAAGAGAAAAAACTAAGCAATAAATACGTATTTGTTGTGTATATATATTTTGGCTAAACACTGGCACAAGAGGCACTGAAATTCCTTGTCTTCGAAGTTAATAAAAAAGAAAAACAATCATTTGTTGTTGTTGTTGTTTCTGTTCTTGTTTGTTGTTGTTGTTCAGGGTTGTCACCTCTCTTTTATAACTTTGTTTGTTTTTTGCTTTTGGGGATTTTGGGGCAACTGGCCCCAAGAAATGTATGTAAAAAAATGCCGACAATTATATAATGTAATGTTCAGTTTTTAATTGTTATAGTTGTTGGTGTTTTCTTGTTGTTTGTTAGTTGAAGTTGCGGCTGCTTCGTGTTTTAAAAATATATATATATATATTCGTAATCTGATGAAAATGCATTAGCTGCTGCCGTTGGTTGCTTGGTTGTTTTGTTGGTTGGTTTTGTAGTTACATGAAAAACTTTTGAAATTTCTTTAACTATTTATTGCGATTTGTTCATATGTTCGAGTTATGTTTTTGTTTTTTTTTTTTTTTTCTTTTAGTTTTACTAGAAAAATACACTGGGGCGCTTTACGGAATACTTTTATTTTTAATTTTTATTAAATTACTATTTGTTTATTTTTTTAGAGCTTTTGTTTGATATATTAGATGTTTGATTTTTAATTTTGGGGGGAGAAGGGGCGAGTGATTAATATGTTTGTTGTTATATTGTTTGTTTTTGTTTTTCTCTAATATACATATACATTTATATAATATATATATATATATATATATTTGTAGGCAATCGTTGTGGTTTTTAGGAAGTATTAGTGATTTATCTTTATATACTTTTTACTTTTTTGTTGTTTTGGTACAAACCAAGCTTTTTCACTCTCTCTTCTCTCTCAATGTCGCTCGCAGCTTGGCTGCCTGCCAGAGCTGCGGCTGCTCAACGATGCTCTTGACGAGGGCTGCACAGAAGTGATCCGTTATTTCGCTGTATGTTTGTTGTTGTTGTTGTTGTAGATTGGTGTTTCTCTTGTTGTTGTTGCTATTACTTTTCGGTTACACGTTTTGTAATGTTATTATTGCTGTTTCCTTTACTATTCACTATGCACATATTATGAGTTTATATTGTTTAGTTTTATCGTTAATATATATAGATAGATACTCTTTAATTGTTGCTGGGTTTTTCTTTTAATTTTTACTATGTTGAACTTTAAGCCTACGTTTTTTTGTGTTTATTTCGTTTTTTTCCCGTTTGTTTTTAAATATATATTTTTTGAATGCGCGTTTTGTTTAAAGTCTTTTTTTAACCTAGGGTTTTTTGTTTTTCTTTTTGTTGTTGGTTGTTGTTGTATTTTTCACTTATGGGTTTTCATTTGTTTTTGTTTTTGTTTTTTTTTTTTTTGCTTACCAAGTTAAGCTTATTTACTTAGAGTTTATATAATATAATATATAATATACTATAGTATATGTATCGAAGTCCTTTAAGATATCACGAATTTGTTTCAATGTTTTTATCTTTTAATTTGCATTTGCTCTTATGTATAAAGTTGTTGTTTAAGATGTTCGTACTTCTCCTCTTTTATTACTTCGTCTGTCTCTCTTTTGTTTTTCTATTGTTAAAAATTACAGTTGTTTTGTTTTAGTGTTCATTTCTTGTTATTTATGCAGAGATTTTCTTTTTTTGCGATTTTTGCGTATTTTTTATTTATTTATATTTATAAATTTACAGTAATTATCACAGAGTTGTTAAATCTTTCTTTGAATTTGTTTTTTTTTTTTTTGTTTTGTTTTCTTTTTACTTTCTTTTTGTTTCAGTTGCTTTTAATCGTTATCTCATTTAGACTTTTAACATTTCTCACTAGGTACACTTATAAAAAAAATGAAAACTATTTAAATATAAACAATAGTTTATTATTAAAAATAAAAAACTGTTTGGTTTTCGGGCACAAAGGCCGCAGTTTTTCAGTTTTCGACGTTTCTTTCTGGGTTTTTCAGTTTTTTAATTTCATTTATTTACAATTTTCTTGTTTTTATTGGCTAAGTTGCGATTAAATTTTTTGTTGTCCTTTTTTTTAATTTTTTGTTTGTATTTTATGTGTTACTCAGTTGTTTCTGTTGCTGGGGTCTTCTTCATTTTGTGTGTTTTTGTTTTTATTTATTTTTGTAAAAGTTACTTAAAATTAATAGAATTCTTGTAGATTTTTGGTTTTAAATGTTTTTCTTTATTGTTACCGTTTTTTAGTTGCTCGTTTTTTTGTTTTTGTTTTTTTTTTTTTTTTTACTTTTTTTAGTACATTTTTTGCTTGTTGCTTTTTGTGGTTTTTGTTTTCTTTTGCGGCACAATTGTTGCTTTATCGTTTGCTTTGCTTTTAAATTTGTTTCTGTTCTTCTTTTACAAGGCGGAACTTTCTAAAACACTCTCCAACTCTGTCTTTCCTTCACGCGATCGCTGCCTTTCTCTTTTGCACTTCTTCACACGGCCGCCGCTTGGCAGGCGAAATATATTTTAATTTTTTAGTTTTTTTTTTTTGTTTATCGTCTTAGGCTACAGTATTTTTTGTTTGCTTAATTAAATAATTTAAATTGATGTTGCGTTTAAATTAAATGTTTTTGTTAATATGTTTAAATTAGTTGTTTGTTTGTTTTGTTGTTGTTGTTTTTCTTTTTACTCCCGGTTATTTTGTACTTTAAAACTTTAATTCAGTTGTTTGTTGGTGTTGCTTTTGCTGTTTGTGTTCCTCTTTTTATCTCTCTCTTTCTCTCTTCTCTTCTATATCCTTTGTTCCTGTTCTTGTTGTAGTAGAGGCGGCGTTTTTGTTGTTGTCTTAATTTTAAATAATTTTTTTTTTATTTTTTCTTTTTTTTTAGCAAATTGAATTCACTTTGACTTAACAAAAAAATTCGTAATTAAATTAAAGCTTTCAGGAAAAAAATGAGGAATTTTGGGATTGTTTAACGTGTGTGTTTTTTTGCTGTTGTTGTTGCTACTGTTGATGTTTTCTTCTATCCTTCAGTTATTCGAGCTTGACGTTCAACGTCAACGCCTCAGCGTCGCGTTTCTATATTATTTTTCGCTGTTGTTTTTTAACAGTTACTGGTTCTTTTTGATGTGGTTTTTGTTTTGTTTTTAGTGCGTGCGTGTGGTTTTGAATTTTGTAATTGTGTTTGTTAAGACTTCAAACTCCGTTTTTAATTCAGTTGATTTCTCTTTCTCTTCTTTCGTTTTGTTGTTGCTTTGAGTATTGACGAGTTAATTTCACAGCGTTTCAAGTGTATTTGAATTTTGTTTGGTTTGTTGTTGTTGATGTTGTTGGTTTTGAAAGTCTTCGTTTCAAGCTTGGCTTGTTTTCTTCTTGTTGTTGTTGTTTAGTTTGCACAGATGCGCAGTCGCTATGTCGCCTCTTTCGCTCACACCCGTAGAATCTCAGACACAGAGACGCACTCTCACACACACATTCACGCAGATAGAGTGAAGACTCTTCTTCCGCTCACCGTTGCACACGATAATTCCTTTTACCGCTTCTTCTTCTTCTGAGCTTTTCGGCATGCAGCGGTAAGTTTGCTGTAGTTGTTGTTGTCGGTTGAGAGGAGATTTTTGTTGAATTTTTGAAGCAAATTCGCAAACGAAAACAAAGGAAATTCAAAACTAAAAGTTTATGGCAGATGCCCCTTCGGTTTATTCGCCTCTTAGACTTTTTGAGCTTTGTTGTAGTTGTTGTTGGTTTTATTTTGTTCTTCCATTTATTTTTATTTTGTTGGTATGTAACTCTTTTATTTTTATTAGATGATTTATTATTATTTTATTTTTTGATTCGTTTTCGATGGTGTTTTTTTGTTTTTTTTTTTTATTTTTTATTTGTTTTGTTGTATTATTATTATTTTTATTCAGATTATGATGAAAGTGATGTCAAAACGGAGTTTTAGTTACAAAAGCTGCAACGATAAAGAAGAAAGTTTGAACAATTAATACTCACATACATTTTGGGAGTTTTTCCCCCTGTTAAATGGTAGACAACGACAGCAGCAGCAGCCACCCAGTGAAATCTACACTAAAAAGTCTGCATTGTTGTTGTTGCTGCATTTTTATTGATTTTTTTAGTGTTGCAAACCGGAGACTCGTACAATTCGCGCACACATACCACAGAGTGACACGCACACACACACATGCACACACACTTAGCCAGTCAGTCAGCAGCTGCATAGAGATTTTACCATTGTAGTCTCCCTACCCCTCCCACGCTACAAACCGCTAACAGACTACCGGAAAAAATTGCACACACACACGTACACAATCTGCTGATATATGTAAGAGAAAGAGGAGCTCTTTTTTCTCCATATGCATTTGTAAACTATTTTTACACATTTTTGTTGTGGTTTTTAGCAGTCAAAACTGTACACATAAGCAAATTCACACACACTCACACATACAGTGTCAAATCTGTAGCAAAAGTTTTTTTGTTCACTTTTTTTTTTCGGACTGCTCTGCAAAATGCGTACCCTTCGCACAGACAGTGTTTGCGGAAAACGTTTATAATGCACGAAAACGTAATGTATTTGGCAATTTTTCATTGTAAATCACATGCAGGTTGATTGGTACACATTTTGTGCATATTTTCGTTGCGAATTTGAGTTAATTTATTGCCAAATTTGAACAAAAGAAAATTTTCACGTCTAGCAATACGTACCACACGACACAGCACAACACCGGACGCCATGTTGGTTAGTGTTGCTAAACGAGCGAATTTAAATTTTGCAAAGCAATTTTCACGTCAGTGCAACGAATAAAATAACGTATTGAATAATACTTTTTGCATTGCACCATTTTAAGCTAATATGTTTATAATTTCTTATTTAAATAATTATTAATTTGCATTGCTACACTACTTTTACTTGCCACCCCTGGCAATGGTTTATTTCGGTATATTATTAAATGAAACCTAAGGTCACTCCGCTAACCAGGTGATAGATAATACAGCTTTCTTTAAAACTAATCTACTTTTAAGAAAATGATTCAAAGTTAAATATATATAAATAGTATTGAACAATTTGTAATAACTATATAAATAAATTTTAAAAGCGACATTTACGTTACCAAATATGTTTATAATATCGATGTATCGATAGTGTTATCGATGTTTGACCACCTCTACTTCATTACAGCCGAAAACCGAAATTTCACAATAGCGCACCGCAAAAACTAAGAGGGATTGATTTGTTTTTAAAACCATTTTTACGGCAACATATTGAATCAACATTGTGCTATGTGAGGCATTAAACTGCGTAACAGTGCAATAACTAAATAATTGGTACAAAATTCACACAGTTTAGAAATTAACATTGCCGCCGCCAACGAATTTGTTGCGTTCTCATCGTTATTTAACCCAAAAAGAGAAGAGGAGACAGTTTACACCCCGCCGCCTCCCACAACAACGACATGGCAATCCGGCTAATAAGCTCGGGAAAGGCAATGAAAAGCCTGTTGAGACGCAGCTATATGAAAGGACCGCTGACGGAAACGGTGAGTTAAATAATTGCCAGAGATTTCATAATAATGTTGAATTAAATATTGCAGGTGCAGCGTGCTCCAGCTGCAGCAGAGTTGACGCCAATGTTGCGCTACTTTGTGGAACAGTTTCAGTTGTTTTGCAAAAAGCCACCCAAGGGCTTTGAAAAGTATTTTGAGGCAGGCGGCAAATCAACGGCTCCCAAAGGCGAGAAACCCACAGCAGGCAGCAAGTCATCCTCCTCTTCCTCATCATCTTCGTCTAGCAGTAAACCCAAAACACCCGCCGCCAAACCAAGCGCCGCCTCCGAATCCAAGTCGGATTGGAACTTCGGCATGTTCAGCAATAGTTCACGTGGCCCCGCGGCACGTGGTCCCGGCAATCAGGGTGGACGTCCCTTGGGCGAAGGAGGCGGCAGTGATCGCGAGCGTTGGATTCTGTTGGGCGCCATTGGAGCTGTGGTGCTTGTGGGATCATTTGCCTTCTTCGAGATGGGCTACAAGGAAATCTCCTGGAAGGAGTTTGTCAACAGGTTTTTGTTGTTCTCAAATTTCACATTACATAAGCTGACAGTTTTTTTATTTCATTGCCAGCTACTTGAACAAAGGTCTTGTGGAGAAGTTGGAGGTGGTCAACAAGAAGTGGGTGCGTGTGCGTCTCCAGGCGAGTCATGGCGGCAGCGGTGTCCTGTGGTTCAACATTGGCAGCGTCGATTCGTTTGAGCGTAATTTGGAGACAGCACAAACCGAGCAGGGCGTGGAGTCCATTAACTTTGTGCCCGTCATTTATCGCAACGAGGTGGAGGCATCGAGTTTGACGGGTCTGCTGCCCACGTTGCTCATCATTGGTTTCTTGGTCTATATGATGCGCAAATCGGCAGACATGATGGGCGGTGGCAGAGGACGTAAAGGTGGCGGTCTCTTTGGCGGCGTCATGCAGTCGACAGCGAAGCTCATCAATCCCACAGAGATTGGCGTTGGATTCAAGTGAGTTTGATGGAAGGTTTTTTAGACATGTTTACTTTACTAAAATGGTATATTAGCTATGTCTGTATGAGAAGGTTTGGAAGTAGGCAGGAAAAAAACTACAGTATTTATATTTCTAATTAGCACTTGAATCAAAATTGTTAAAAAGGTATACTTCTATGTCTGTCCGTTTACTTAAACAACCTTAACTATAATAGAGAGTGACATCAAATGTATTGTATACACTTTTATAGACTAAAAAGAGTATTTTTAAACATATAAGAAATTGCCCAATTTTAGATATTTTAAAATTGATTTACAAAATTTCAGAAGACTCGGTTCATAAGTGCTTTAGATAAATGGAAATATTTATCTGTTCTGGGTTCAGCTAGAACTCAGCAACTATCATGATGTGTCGCCAAAGTATTCCAGTTTTTTTCAGAACTTTTTAATAACAATCAAAATGCGTTTGGTTAAGGTTTCTAGTGAATAATCTCTACAGCTGCTTAGAATGAATTATTTTGTAATGATTCACAAACTTTCAGTACTATCGAAGAATAACTCCAAATTTAAAGCAACTAAAGTTAATATTGAATTAATAATATTGAATTAATTAATATTGAAAATTAATATTGAATTTAAGCCAGAATAATGAATCTTTTACATTCCATTTTATAATTGTTTACTTAAGCCTTTATTTACAAATTTTCTTTTACTTTTCAGGGACGTTGCTGGTTGCGAGGAGGCCAAGATTGAGATCATGGAGTTTGTCAACTTTCTGAAGAATCCACAACAGTATATCGATCTGGGCGCCAAGATACCCAAGGGAGCCATGTTAACCGGTCCACCCGGTACCGGTAAAACGCTGCTGGCCAAGGCGACAGCTGGCGAAGCGAATGTGCCTTTCATAACCGTCTCCGGCTCGGAGTTCCTCGAGATGTTTGTGGGCGTGGGACCGTCGCGAGTGCGCGACATGTTCGCCATGGCACGCAAACATGCGCCATGCATTTTGTTCATTGACGAAATCGATGCGGTGGGCAGAAAACGTGGTGGCAAAACGTTTGGCGGTCACTCGGAGCAGGAGAACACATTGAATCAGCTGCTCGTCGAAATGGATGGCTTCAATACCACAACGAATGTGGTGGTGCTGGCTGCCACCAATCGTGTGGACATCCTCGACAAGGCGCTCATGCGTCCCGGTCGCTTCGATCGACAGATCTACGTGCCTGCTCCGGACATCAAGGGACGCGCGAGCATCTTCAAAGTGCATTTGGGTGCACTGAAAACGGACCTCGACAAGATTAGTTTAAGCAGAAAAATGGCCGCATTGACGCCAGGTTTTACGGGCGCCGACATTGCCAACGTGTGCAATGAAGCTGCCTTGATTGCGGCACGTGACTCCAAGGACACCATTGTCCTCAAGCACTTTGAGCAGGCCATCGAGCGTGTGATTGCGGGCATGGAGAAGAAAACAAATGTGCTGGCGCCGGAGGAGAAGCGTACGGTGGCGCATCATGAGGCTGGACATGCGGTGGCCGGTTGGTTCTTGGAACATGCGGATCCCCTGCTCAAGGTATCGATTATACCGCGCGGCAAGGGTTTGGGCTATGCACAATATTTGCCAAAGGATCATTACCTGCTCTCGAAGGAGCAGCTATTCGATCGCATGTGCATGACACTGGGCGGTCGCGTGGCCGAGGAATTGTTCTTCAACCGCATCACCACGGGTGCACAGGATGATCTTAAGAAGATCACAGACATTGCCTACTCCCAGGTGGTGCGTTTCGGCATGAACGAGAAGGTCGGACAAGTCAGCTTCGATGTTGGTGGCGCCGGGGAACCGATGTTCAGCAAACCCTATTCGGAGGACACGGCAATGTTGATTGATGGCGAGGTGCGCGACATTATCAAGTGTGCGCACACTACGACAACGGATCTGCTGGTCAAGCACAAGGAGGATGTGCGTCGTGTGGCCGAACGTTTGCTGCAGAACGAGGTGCTGAGTCGTGACGACATGATTGAGTTGCTCGGCCCGCGTCCGTTCAAGGAGAAGTCAACGTACGAGGAGTTTGTGGAGGGCACCGGCTCCTTTGAGGAGGACACTACGCTGCCCGAGGGTCTGAAGAGCTGGAACAAGGAGAAGGATGAGCCAACGTCGACGGACACAACAGACTCGACGCCGCCGTCGCCACCCACAAAACCCGTGACGGCGTAGAATTCGTTGAAGTATTTCTCAAAGGGTTCTACATTGTTGTTGCTTTTCCTGTAGTCCTAGTCGCTAATAGTAAATGTTGTTTGGACTCCATTCGACTAGAGTCGCTAAATTCATCATGTTCATAAGAATACACGACAAATTATTGCAGAAACGAAACCCAATTTCCTTTTTACCTTACAATTCTTCAAAGAAACGAAACCAAAACTTTTCAAAATGGGTTTTTTGTATGGCGAGTTCTTTCAGATTTTTGTTCCGTTCCCATTCTGGCTTAAATTTGCCGTGTTCACTTACAAAAATAATATAAAAATAAGAAAAACATTGTAAAATGCAAATAAAACACATTTTTCGAAGAATGTAACGTAAGAAAACAGTGTTGCGAAATGTTTATAATGCAAATATATTGGGATTTTTAACACAGCTATTTTGATTCTGGTTGGAATTGATATTCTTCTGCATTTTCGAATAATATATGGGGAAATTTTTTAAAAATGTTGCTTAGAAGTGTTCCTAATTTAAAGTAAAATTAAATTATTTTTTGATTACATATTAAAATCAAATTTTTGTATTTGTTGAGAAGTGAAAAGTTAGAAAATATTCTGAAATATGTAGATAAATAAACCAAATTCTGTAGATTACATTAATATTTTTTTTTTTTAATTTTTATTACGATATGATTATATGATTTTTATTATGAGCTTCTTTTAAAAATAATAATAGTTAAACAATTCAAAAATAATTATATTGCAATTACTTTTTAATTGAAATATGCTTTCTCATACAACGGTTTCAATTCAAATAACAGCGTGAAACTTTCAGTTCAAATAGTTTACAGCATGATACAATTATAGATCTATAATTGTATCATGGTTTACAGTGTAAGCTTCGAAAGCTTCCAGCGAGTTGCGCTCTTAAACTGCTAAACTGCTGCTCTTCAGTCACGTTACGTTTGCTCGCTCTCACTCTCACGCACACACACACACCACACATGTGAGAAGCTCTCTGCATTTGCTTATCACTTATCAGCTGTGCGCTGTGTTTTCGGCATAAATGCAGCCGGCTGGCTGTTGCAATGTGAAAGGTTTCGTTTCGCATACACGCACACACACACACGCACAGGCAGAGAAACATGCACACGCTGTCGCTGCTGGCGTCGCTGTCGCCGTAAAGCTTTGCTCAACTAGAATTACACCACTACAAAGGCGAGTGCAGCGCGTGCTACTGTGACCCGCTGCCTGTCTCTGCTACTGCTGACGTTGACGTCGCCGCTGCTGCTGCTGGCAGTGTCAGTGTAGTGTGTGTTTTGTGTTTGGGGCTTCAGCTACGTTGGGGCTGGCTGCCGTGGCCGTGTCTCAGTGTCGTCTTGTTGGTTGTCGCGTTCGTGTGCGCGCACTAAAAAAAATCAGCAGCAGCAGCAGTCGCAAATTGCAATCATCAAATAGCAAAATAATAATAATTCAGTTCGCTCGCGTTGCAGTTGCAAGTGAAGTGCGTGCATCCAAACAATACTCAATTCTAATAATAATACAAATTATAATAGTATCGGCAACAAGAAGAAAGAAGAGCAACACTAATAAATAACAACCACATAAATGATTTGTTTATTTAAGGCGGGCCCAGGGCATTGTGTCAATGCAAAATTGACGATTATATAAAAGTGCGCGGCATTCAATTCTAATTACAAACAACGACAAACAAAGTGCAATTTGAGTGCTGTGTGCCTTACGTGCACTGTGTGTGTGTGTGTTTGTGTGCGCCTGTGTGCATGCGTGCGTGTGTATTTGTGTGTGTGCTCGTGAGAGGTGGCAAAGTGATTTGTTTTTTAGGCCAAGTGTTTGTTTTAGCGTCGTCAGACCGGAAATAAATAAAAGCTGCGACAACCCTGCCTGCCAGCCTGCCAAAGGCAATACTCGCCCACACACTCGCAGCAATCAGCTTTTGTCGATCGCACGTGCAAAATGGCGGCCGGCCGGCAAAACAACAACTACAACGATAACAAACAAACACAGCGGCCATCTTAAGCTGCAATTGAGTTTTATTTTCGCTATCGATCAGTGGCGCCAACTGTCGGCCAGAGGACAACGATAACATGATAACAAGCAAACACAGCGCCATTTTAAACTAGTTTTTCTTTCAATCGATTCGTAGCGCCAACTGTCGGCCAGTTCGGTGTAGCGATCACAAAATATATTTTGTATGTAATTTTACGTTTGATTTGCAGCAGCGAACTTTTTGTTGTTGTGCTGCCAATTGTCGCAATTGTCGGGTCACGTGTTTGCTGCCGCCGCCAGTTAACTTCTGCTCTCGTTGTAACCGTAACTGCTTGTTGTTCGATTCAGTGTCTCTGTGTGTGTCGCTTGCATGCTGCGTTATTATAGAACCCAGCTGCTGTTGTTCTTGTTGTTCCTGTTGTTGTTGTTGTTGGGGGAGTCAACATGCTGTCCCCATTGCATGCAATATTCTGTTTACACATACACACGTGCGTGTGCGAATGCGCGCGCCTTTGTATGTGTGTGGGTGTGGGAAAGATCAAGGCGTGTATCACACAACAACAAAAAAACAATGGCAATAACAACAAAAAGCGCATTGCTATGAAATCGTTTTAGTTTGTTCGCTTTGTTGTCATTCTTGTTCAGCTTTTTTGGTCGCCCAGTCATTGCACATTGTTCATGTCAATAGCTTGTTAATACGATTACGATTTATCGATGCAAGCAGAGACAAATAACTGTTTATGAGCAGTTAACATAAAGCACACACACACAACATTTTCCATGACGAGCAGCAATTTCAGACTCAATGACCAAAGCGTTGCAGCCCTGGTCAAGTGAAGTTCTAGAGATGGGTTGACAATTTAACCTCAACTAATTTATTAGTTCACTTCTGCGGACCTTTTAGCACTTTGCATTTAAATCAAAGTTTCGCTTACAAGTATAGTTAAATTTGTAAGCTCAGTTTTGGTTGATATGGGGAAAGCTGTTTGTTTGCATTTTTAACGATAACTTTAAAATTTATGGCCAGCTGTTGGAGTTGGATAATGAGATTTAGTAACAAATCATTGCAGTAATATGTTGCCTTGAAAATAAAAATAGAAAAACAAATAGTTAACGCAACGTTTCTAAAACTTCTAAGAACTCAAAACAAAAACAAAAGCAAAAGCAAAAAATAATAATAAATACAAATCAAATAAATAAACATAAACTTGATAACCAAAAGTGGCCTGCAAAACGAAGCAACAACCCAGAAATGTGATTCAAAGTGCGCAATGTAACAAAAAACGTACACAACACAAGCAAAAAAAACGCAAAATACAAATCAAATAAATAGTGAAATTAATGAAAATCAAGTAAAATACACTAAACACACACAAACACACACCCACAAACAAACACAGCAATACAAATGGAACTCAAGACAGTGTGCAGCAGGTCAAGTAGCGAATTAGCAGCCATCGTCAATGATTAAAGAAGCGATAGATTGATAGCTCGTAACGTCGCCGTCGTCGGAGTCGCAGTCGTCTTAGTTAGTGTTAGACGTAGACCCCCTAAATGCCCGCACAGCAACAGCAACAGCAGCAGCCAAAGCAACAGCAGCAACAACTTCTACAAACAGCAACATCAACAACAACAGTCACATCAACAGCTCTAGGACATTAGCCAGTAAGAGAGAGAGAGAGCGAGTTCAGATTAGAGATTGAGCAAGGATTGACCCCAACAACAGCAACAACATGGACATCAAGATTGAGCAGCAGCAGCAGCAACAACAACAGCAGCAGGCTGAACTGGGACCAGTTTCGCCTTCAGAGGTGCCCAATGATCCTGGGTAAGTGTCGAGACGTGGACGTGGCATTAATTGTTTTAGTTTTAAGTTGTCATTATTGAAGTTAAGCGTGAAACGCCCTCTCACAGCTTAAGGGCGGGGGGAGGGAGCGAGAGGGAGAACTGTTGACAGAAAGTTTTCTGTGTCAACTGCCGGATGGGAATGGTTTTTATCCCGTCGTCGCTCAGTCTCAGTCCCTTATGCAGTTCTCTCCAGTGAAACTAATTAGAAAACAATTTGCTAAGGACATCAAAATTCAATTAAAGCCATTGAGTTTAGTGCTTTAGTGCACTGCAGTTTTAGCCAGGATCCCCAACTAACCATCATCACAGTTAGTGGCCATTGGCAACAGTTTATTATCGCACTCGGTCTCAATGTTTGTCTCTGTCTCTATCTCTGTGTGTGTGTCTGAAATGGGTTAAGTTGTGATTGCAGCAGCGGTGTCATATGCAGCAGATTAATTGCAAGCTGCATTGCTGATAATTTGCATCACTCATTTGTCAGAATAGCCAGATAGACAGAGGAACAGACAAACAGTCGGTTAGACTGGCAAAATGATTGGCAATCAAATGCTGAGAGTGCTGAGCGAGCTAAACAAACGCAGAGATGAAAGAGCGTGCGACGAGATTTGAAGGCTAAAAAGGTGTGAAATATAAATGAACAGCTGCAGAAGTTGTCGAGGTAAATTTGCGATTGAGATGAATGAGTCTACTGCACATGTGACTCTGATGCAGTGATGAGAAAGTCCAACAGAGGGAAGCAATGTCAATCGGCAGATCCCAGAATAATTCAAGTAAGATATAATGCAAGTTTTAATTAATGATGTCCAAAGAAACATTTAGTAGCTTAGACTGTAACGAAGAGCCTATCTGTTACTAAGAATGAAATAAACATTTTATGAGTGATATTTCTTAGTTATAATAAATTAAAAATTAAAAAGAAATAGAGAATAGTATAAAAATATATAGAGTGAAGAAAGTGATAGAATGTAATAAACATTTTAGGAGTAATATTTCTTATTTATAAAAAATGAAAAGGAAATAAAGAATATTATAAATGTATAATATGAACCCTTTAATATGATTTTTGCGGAAATGTTATTCCTTATATGCACTAAAATGTAGGGAAAGAGTTAACAATATTAAAAGCAATTCATAATATGATAAGTTTGAACAAATAAATGACAATTTTTATTCATGTTTGTTACTTACACCAAAAAAATATACATTTAGTAGAAAAGATTATAGTGAAAAGAGAATATTATAAATATGGTTTAATAACAAAAGACTAATATTTAATTTTGTTGAGAGTTGTAGGAAAACTTAAACTTATTCGTTAAATATGCAAAATTAATATATCTAAAATATACTAAAATATACAAAAGGCTATATTTGGTATATCAATATATGGTACGTAAGGTTAGAAGTAATATTCTTTGAATATACCAATTTATATTAAAAATACTATAATACTCAAGAGGATATATTTGGTATATCGATATAGAGTAAGTTAGACTTAAAGTAATATACCAATTTATATACAAAATACTGAAATACACACAATACTATATTTGGAATATTGATACATTAGGTTAAAAGTTAAATCGTTTGAAAATCGCATAGAACAACGCCTACCTCACTAAACATAAGCTAAAATGAATGTACCCAAAACAAAACTCGATAAATAGATATAGATTGAGAGTTAAATAATTGTCACTAAACTAAGAAGTCATCGCAAAATGCTGTCTAATACACTGCTCAGCATAAATTGTCAGCAATTAAAATGAAAAACCCCTCTCAGATTTTAGCACCCGTTATCCAAAAATAAATATCACACGCAGATAGGAAGAGAGAGAGAGAAAGGCTAACAATTAGATTGAAATTATGTTGACAAGTGACAAGGCACAAATATGCATGAACAATAGAAATAAATGTCTGTGCAACAACAAAACTAGATGATGAATTTCCACTGATTTATTTTGTTGGTGGCAAACGAAAGAGATGCAACAAATATTCTCTCATTTTTGGCTTTTTAGTCGAGTTTGTCTCTGGCTTGAAGAGAATTTCATATTATTTACAAAACGATTTATGCATATGAAAGTTATTTCAATAATAACTATGGTCAGTTCATAATTAGTATTTCTACTGTTTAATTAAAGCGTAAATGAAAAGAAGATGCACTTATTTTTGCTTAGCGGAAAGGATTAAATTATGAAACTAAATAAGCATTAACCTAGGAAAGGATATTTTTTTAATTAATGATTTAACATAACAATATAATAACAGAGACATAAATTAATATATAATTTTAATAAATCAATTAAAAATGTTAAGTGAAATTGATGAAGCGTAAGATCATTAAATAAACAGATAAAATATTCTTTTATTTGTGTACATGCAAAAGAATGCAACGATAAGCTATCGATAAAAGAAATAATGTTGATATAATAAACGTAATTTAATACCCTGAGAATTTATATATATTTATTGTATGATTGATTTCGCATCGTGATGTATGAAGGGGAAATGTGAACTCAATATGGATGCAATCTTTTGAGAAATAAAGGAAATATACCATTTCAATAAATAGTAAACAAACATCTTTAATAATATTGAAGGAGAACTACTCTAAACTATTGATCGCTAAGTGATCTTCAATGAAATAGTGAAGTGAAAGTGTTCAAAAGACAAATAAAAAGAAAATAAAAATTTAAAATGAAACATTTAAGGAATAAGACTAAGCGACTGATCAGTAAATGAAATAAGAATGTAAAGTAATGTAATAAATAAATTAATAAAGAATTTCATATAAAATTGAAAGATAACATCTCCAAACAACTGATCGATATATGATCATCAATGAAGTAGGGAAGTAAAAGTGGTACTAATAAATATTAAATTAAATCGACAGAGAAGAACTCCAAACTACTGATTAATAAATGATTTTCAAGAGAATTTGGAATGAAATTGACATAGAATATATGCAAACTGATCGATAGATAATCTTTAATGAAGTAGCGAAGTAAAAGTGATTAATTATGGATTTTAAATGGAATGAATGATAAATGATCTTCAAAAATTGCAATAAAAGAAATTAGACAATTTGAAATGAACACAACACTAAGCAACTGATCGATAAATGATCATCAGTAAAGTAGAGCAAAACTACATTAAATTGTGGATGTGTAATTGAAAAGAAATGTGAACTCAAATTGCGTAATATGCTGCGGAGTTCAATACTGTAAATTGTCTTCTATCAGCGTAGAGTGTGCAATTCCAGTGAACTGCACCCAGTAATCAGCATCTGCATCTGAAAACTGCCCCGTTTTCCATGATGTGGATGCGGATGCCGCTGACTATGACGATGACGATGACGATGCCATATGGCCACATCGCTGTCGCCGTCGCCGTCGTCGTCGTTGCAACCCATTGAACACGCAAAGCCTATAAATTATGCAGTCCATACTTATATATGTTACATATACATATATTCACCTCTATCTCCTCACATAGATATATACGTATGTATGTTCACATGGATATATTTTAAGTACATGCACATATATCTATTATCGAAACACTGCAAATTGTACAACCCACCAGTGAATTGTACTCTGTGGAGTGAGGCTCATCTTGTCCAACAGCATTAGTTGCCAAACACACACACACACATACACATAGAAGATGCATAGATACAAAAAGAAAGATACACTCGAAAATAGGCAGCGCTGTGTTGCATCTCCTCATCCTCGAAAGAAACAGAGAGAAGCTACCGGATAAAAGAAATGGATCACCTGCTGTTAGTTGCTCCACGCTCGACACACGACGCTGACGCTTCACCATAGTTGTGTATCTGCATCTGCATCTGTATCTGTGGCTGACTCTGACGTTTGACGTCGACGCAGACGGCGGCAGGTGCAACGGCGAACTTTTTGTGGCAGCAGCAACAGTCTGTGATGGCGGCGCGAATGGCAAATGCAGCACCTAGCCGAATGTTGAATGCATAAATCTTGAATTAATGTAAAATACCTTTTGATGACGCTACACACACACACACACACAAAAGATACAAGTACAGATACATCTGCAAAAAAATGCATCCTCTGCTCGTTGTGCAACTTGGCGAATATCGCTGTGAATACATGTGAATACAATTCCATTCACAGTTTCTTTCGTTCACTGTGGCCGGCGATCGCTTCGCTACGGCTCAGTAAATTTGGACGTCCCCTGCACACAGTGTTCCCCCTTTCCCTCCCTCTGTCCCCTCTCCGTGCCCATCACCTAGCCGGCTACTTTATAAATCTTTTGAAGGGCCCAACTGAAAAGATTTCGCTGGCAACATTGGCAGCGCAAAATGGCAAAGTAAATAAACACAAATGCGAACCAAACGAGCAAAGAAATGAATAAAAATAAAAAACGAAAAACGAAAAAAAAAACAAACAACAACAACTCTAACAAAATAAAATAGCAAATAGAAAAAAAATAAAACAACATAGAAAGAAATAACTAAATAAATGCCCTGCTATTAATACAATTCACTTTGCCAATGTATTTTTAGTGTAAAATACAGAAACAAGTGACACTCAAATAGCAAAGCAATTAGCTACGCCACACGAATACCCTGGAATTTTAAGAGATTTAATTTGACATAGCAGACAACTTTATATTTATATTAAAAAATAATTAATATATTATTTTTTTTATCTTAAAGGGTAATTGTTGATTTAAATGGAAAAGTTTAATTAATTTGAATATTCAATATTATGTACTCACTGAAAATGATGATTCAATATTTGAAATTTCTATTTGAGAATTAAATTGGTAAATATATTTTAAATGATCAATTATTCCAAAAGCAAAAGGTTATTTAGTATATGACAATTTCTTTCCATTTAAATTATAATTCTAAATACTTATTTTTATTACAATTATTTGGGGTTTAAAAAAATTCCATTTTACTAATATTCAAATATATTGTGCTTGAAAGAATTGATAATTCAATATTATTATAATACGCTTTAGTTAATAAAATTCTTTGCGTTTTTCTATTTTGATTATTAAAGATTAAAATTAAAATAACCAAAATAGCTCACGGTAATAATCTGGCTAGAATAAAATTGATATTGAAATATCTGTAAATGTTACTAAGAAAATTTAATTTTGGATTACATTTTTATAATACAGATTAATTGAAAATAAACTAATTTATACTCCAAAATAGTTATCAGTTATTTTTAAATTTACAATTTAATTATTTATCTATTTTTAATTGAGCACAGACATTAAAAATAATCAATCAAGTATTCATTAATGACCACTTCTTTTGAACAAAAGTTTTTTTTATGGTTTCTTCTTCCTTGCTTCCTTTTTGCTACTAAGCAATCAAACTACCTTTCGCCAGTGCTGAGTAGGGTATAGAAAATGAGCTACGACTGGCATGCGAGTTCGACAATTATCCATTACAACTGACACGCGGGTCCAAAAAAACTGTGTGCACTGTGTCGCAAGCGTTGCATTCTGTCGTCGTCGTCGTTGTCGTCGTCGCTGCTGACGTTGCGTTGGCTGCGCTGCGCCTAAGCCTCTAAGGCAGGCTGGCAGGCCGCATCATTTAACGCGTGTGCCTCTGTCCCAAAAATGTGCAACTGCAACGGAGGCAGCGGCAACAGAGGCAACAGCAACGGAGGCAACGTCAACGGCAAGTTTGCAATTGGAAATGCAATTGCACTCGCTGCTCTTTTCATAATTGTCGTTTTGTTCTTGTCTCTGCTTTGCTTGCTTGTAATTGTGGCTTTGTTACGTTTCGTAAATTGATTCATTGTACACGGTCACCGCCAACTGACTGAACAACCATCTCGCTCCCCCTTCCACCGATTTGTCATCCCCCTTTGGCCCATATGAAACACTCAGCAAACGGCCGCTGTAATTGCTTTCAAATGATTTTGTGTCGTTGTGTGCGCATTTCCATTCCATATTGTCATCGTCGTCGCCGTTGTCGTCATTTTGTTTGTAACTTTCGTCTGTCGGCCAATAAGCTCTCATTTTGTATGCATAATGAGACCTGCGGCAATTTGAGCCCAAAGGGCAGCAGCCATTAGTGCAAAGTGCTTGTGACGTAGTTTTATCAAAACACAGAGAGAGCGACAGAGAGTGTGAGAGAGAGAGGTCCTCCGGTGCATTGATCAGCACATTAGCAATCGATAACAGCAGCCAAAAGCAACAGTTGGCAATCAGCCCCACTGTTAAATTCCTTTTCAGTGCACTCATATGCATAGACATGCACATTTAAATAAATATGCATATTTTTGTAGAAGCGTGGAATATATGCACATAAAATAGCAGTTTTGAAAAAGTTGCCATTTTGAAATTTGTGCCGCATCTGTGTGTTTTGCGTTTAATATGTTTCTAAATTGGTTTATTAGTCATGTGCATAAATTAGCTGCAACTTGAAAATGCACTTGCAAAATGTTATATGGTCCATTACAAGTTAACAGTACGCTGTAAACTTTAGTGTCTCAATTGCACGCTGTAAGCGCCACTGAGTTTATGTCTTACATGATTGTGAATGGCAAGTTTATCGAACTGTTACGTCCTTCTGTTAATTGATCTCTTAAGGAGTAATCGATAATATCTATTAACAGCGGCCGTTGCAAGTCAGTGTTAAATTATTTTTCGGTTCGCGATGACGCCTGGATAGCTTATTAGAAAATTATGGAGTGCTTACCGTTATAAAAGGTTAATAATACATTGAATAGATTTGTGTGTATCGAGTTTATGCTGTGGTAGCTTAAAGTCGGTTTATTAAGCATGAACATATGTTGGCTTTATATTTGCATTGTTGCCTGCTCAAATTGAGTCATGTGGCTGGCAACGTTATTGTTTTAACTGATTCAGATTGAATTTATTTTGTAATTTTAACAGCAAAAATATTTTTAATGGAAAAAAGTGTTAGTTTGGAGTAGCGCAAAGTGTTGGTAGCAGGTGCCGTCATCAGGCTCTTGATAATTTGGCGCGTTCGTGGTCAAAATCGCGGGAAGATCGACAGCTTAACAGCTGCTATTAGCAACAGGTGTCAATCGAAATCGCAATTAAGTTTTTTATGTTTTTTTTTCTGTTTATATTTTTGTGTAAGTGTTTAATGTAAATTCGATGAATATGCGTTGCATTTGGATTAGAAGTTTATAAGTTGTTCCCCATTTTTTAATTACAAATGTGTGTGCAAAGTGTTAAAGCACTGCTGTTAAATCTCTTGCTGTTATCAGCGCTGCCAACTTCAAGTCGCAGCTGTCACACATGTACGATGTGTGTGTGTTAGTGGTAGTGTAAGTATGCATGTTATTCGCAATTTTAAATTGAGTTGCTAGCTTGGCCATCTAACTTGTCGCTCACCCTTGCTTTTTTTGTGGACCGCAAACAGCAACTTCATTTTATCCAATTGACATTATCAAAATTCAATTTACAATCTGTAATGCGGGGGCGAAAGATAGGGGGTGAAAAAAAAGAGAAACTCACTCTGACACGGCAGTTGCGAAACTTTTCATTTGCTTTAGCTGCACTTTTGGGTAAACAGTTCGATTAAAATGGCGTAGCACTGACAAGAAAGTAGTGGGAGACGTTGGAAAGGGAGGAGGCATTGCTTGAATGGCGCACTATAATACTTAGCCTAAAAGTATATAGAGAGAGATATGGCTTTGTACAGACAAACACACACACACACATATATACACAGACAGATGTAGTAGTTATGTATGTATTTATTTCTCTACCCTTTTCAAATCAATGCAAGGCAAAAAACTTTTGCCGTTGCCTTTTCTGCTAAATGCAGTCATAACTTTTGGCAGCAGCCGACAGAGAAGAGAGAGCGCAAAAAAGAACGGAATGGAGGAAAACTTAGGAAGTGCAAGCCGCCATTAGAAAATGTAGATGAAGGTTGGGCGGGTGTTACGTCTTATTGGTCGCCCGATTGCCGCCTACAAGTCGCGGCTGGTGCTGGACAGGAGGCCGTTCCGATTGCGACTGTGACTGTGACTGTGACTACGACGTGTGGTTACGCAATAAAAAAAAACACATTATAAAAAAAAATATAGAAAATAAAAGAGATATGATAGGAAGGGGAGAGCAACAAAAAAAAAGTTTTGCTATCTTGTGGCTAAGAAAAATGTATCGCCGACATTGGCACAATGCATCCTTTCAACCGCAAAGTGCAGTCCGGCCCCGAAACTCCCGCTATATTCATTATACATAAATTGCCAGTTGGGTTGCGGAGGAGGAGGGGAAGGGGGAAATGTGCAGCAGAATTGCTTTAAATGAGCCAAAAGCCCGCGCCGAGCGAAGCGTATCCCAATTTAGGCTCTATGTATGCTCCGCTCCAGACGCAGTCGCCGGTTGCCTCGTTCGCTACTCCATTTTGCAGTTCGTGTATTTAGCTTTCCGCACGATTAAATCGATGCAACTGTAAAAGTTCTTTTTCTATTACGCACACACACAGCGTGAGTTAGAGGGCGCAGGGTGGTGGACTGCGGGGAGGGGGAAAGGGGAAGGGGTAGAGGGAGGTTCACAGTGGGTGCCGCACATAAAACATTGCCCGAGCTCAACATTTAGACGCTGCCTCTGCTTTGTCTGGCACCTTCTACTCCCCTTTCCTTCCCCCCCCCCTCGGCTCACTCAATTCCTCATATTTGCGTGGCCAGAGTTGCCACCCTTTTGTGTCGGCGGCTGCCTTGAATATGTGTCTCCTACTCAGACAATTGTCGGAGCAAACATATTTATGCTTTAGCATAGCTCGGCCCTCGTTTAGTGCTTCAGTTTTTAGTTTTGTCCATGTCGCAACGTTTCTCCACTCGCTCACACACACACACACACATAGACGACGACGCACACAAAAGGTTGCAACCACGAAGCAATTGCAGCAACTCTTCATCATCTCTTCACCACCCACTCACCCACTGTATACCCAACATTTCCATGGCAAATGCTTCGTGTGTTGTTGCTGCATTTTGATGATGTTGTTGATAGCCGCACATGATAGTCATCGGACGCTTTGGCTTTACCGGGAGTCAAATTGTGCTGGGATTTCTGTGTAGCAGAAAACACAAGAAAGAATAGAAACAACACAATATTCTCTATGTGCAAACGTAAAGAATTCCAAATACACTTTCATACGCAATGCGAAATGTGGGTCAGCATTATAATGCTGAAAGTTGCATGCTTATTGCATTTAAAACTGATATTTTAGAAAGAAAATTGGGCAATTTAATGGAACAGATGTTTGCTCAAGATTCAGAAGAAACGAATGAAAAAAGGGATTTTAAAAAAGAAAATAAATATACAAGAAATTTTCTTGACTGATCCTTTTTTTAAAGTCCTCAATAAATTGTTGATATTTTAGAATGAAAATTAACCAATTTAATAGGGCAGATTTTTGTAAAAACTTAAGAGATAAACAACTCAAAAATATATTAAAATAAAATAAAGAGAAGCGAATTAAAACCTGTTTGAATTTTTCTTATACGATTCTTATCTGAGAGCATTGAAAAATGTTGATATTTAAGAATGAAAAAAAAAGGAAAATATATATAATAAAGAAAATAATGAAATACAGTATAATTGACAGAATACTTTACTTTATTTTGAATCACCTTATTGACTTACTACCATTATCTGATTGAAGATTGATTCTAAAATTCGAAAGCCAAATACAACACTATAGTTAAGATCCCCTTTTTAGAAGTGTATTCCAAATGTATAGCAAAAGATTGTGCATTGGTTTGTGGCCAGGCGTTTATGTGCTTGAAAAATCCTTTTATAATTTGTTTAAAGGGCAACCATTAGAGCAGGCGACGAGGAAGTCCAAGAAGCTATTGTGTGTGTGAAAATGTGTTGAAAATGCATGTGTAATGGGAATCGATATGTTAATAGTGGTAGAGTCACAACACAATGCGGAGAAAATAAATTGATTTACATGATTTTTATAAAGATTTAAATGCAAATTGCTTTTTAAGAATCTGCTCTGGACTTGTCCATAATAGTGTTCAACGTAAAACAACAAGATAATAAATCAAGATAGATCTTTGACCCAAAGATATATTCTTAAAGGTTTTCAGTTCTCTATTTTTAAAGATTCTTCTGCAGTTTCGCAAGTTTTTCAACGTTTCGGTGTCAAGTTTTCAACTTTTAATAAATGCAATTTTGCTAAAAAACGAATCGATAACAGATATATCCAGCCTGTTGCCCGCATATAGAAACGCACACTCACACACAGAAATTGAATAGAGTTGAAGTCAAGTGTAAAGTTGCATTGAAAACAAAAGTGCTCTCTGGTCGAGAGTGCTTAACGGGGAAATAACTTTTATGCAGGCTGTGAAAGTACCTTGAAACACGTACGATATCGATGCGAACAGAATTTGAAACAAACTAGAGGAATTAGGCAACGATACAATAATTCGATTTGTCGGCAAAGTTGCAAGAAACTTCAATCTCACATATAGTAGATGTATAGTTAAGTTTGAATGAACTTAAGTCTAGACAAGTTTTCATTCCTATGCAATATTTCATGAGTTTATTTTAAATTTAAACTATTTAAATATTATAAACACATTTCATAATTAGACAAACGCTTCATAGCGCGGTTGTTGAATAAATACCTTAAGAAAAGGATCATATAATATTATATTAAGCATAACAAACTTGTGAAACGATAAAGTGGAAACGTAAATTTAAATATAAATGATTCCTTTAAAAATTCTTATTTTATGTTCATTATAATGATATTTTTCTAATCCATTAAGTCCCTCTCTTTTTAATTTAAAAGTATTCCCAATGAAATTTTCGTTTGATATTGTTCTTATAATCTGCATAAAATTTTATTATACCCAATGGCACAAGGTACAATACATAAATGTAAATTAAATTTCAATCAAATAATCATTCTAGACATGTTTCTTACGTGTAAGATGTGTATTATTGGGTCACAAGTTTAGCATACTCATACCCATTTGCTACAGGGTATAAAGCAACATCAGAAGACTCGAACATCATAAGAGAGTACTAAAATGTAAGCCTAAGCTATTGTTCTTATCAATTTTAAATGCTATGAAGTCTTGTCATATCTTGATTCATGTAAAATACTTTCTATTAGTTCATACACTTAAATGAGTAAAGGACAACATCGAACAACATAAGAGAATACAGACGTTTAAGTCTAAGCTACATATTGCTCTTATCAAGTTTCAAAGTACTGAAGTATATATATATAGAATAGATGTCTTCAGACCCTTCAGACTTTAAAAGTACTTGAAGTTTAGAGATGTCTTCACTCCTGTAAGATACTTTCTATCAGCTCACAACTTTATCATACCCACTTGATACAGGGTATAATACTAGAGAGAAAAAGAGAGTCTAAGCCTAACCTATTCTTGTTATTGACTAACAAAGTACTGAGGTCTAAAGATATCTTCTTTTATGTAAGATACATTCTATTTCTAATTCTCAAAACTGTATCATACCCACTTGCTAAAAAATAGAGAGTCTAAGGCTAAGCTATTGCTCTTATCAATTTTCCAAGTACTGAAGTCTTGCTATGACTTGATTCATGTAAGATACTTTCTTCACTCCTGTAATATACTTTCTAACAGCTCACAACTTAATCATACCCATTTGCTACAGGGTATAGGATATCATCAAACTACATAAGAAAGTTCTATAAGACTAAGCTATTGCTCTTATTGACTTTAAAAGTACTTAAAGTTTAGAGATGTCTTCACTCCTGTAAGATACTTTCTAACAGCTCACAACTTTATCATACCCATTTGCTACAGGGTATAATACTAGTGCAACATCAAAGAACAAAAAAGAGAGTCTAAGCCTAAGCTATTGCTCTGATCAGCCAAGCATTCTCAATGCTTTCCATTCTCGCTTTTGTCTGACTGTCTGTCTGACTGTCTGTTTGTCTGTCTACCGCTCAATTGCTCGTCAACTCCGATAAGTCGCCCCCGTTTTTTTTTTTTTTCTGTTTTGTGTTGTTGCATGCCACACCGAACTGACCATTCGCAAGTTCAAAGCGTGGCGGGGGAGCAAAGTAAAAGAGGGAGAAGCAGAGGGAGAGGGGAGGTAGACCCGGCACTTGCATAACGTTGGCCCATTTGCCGTTTTGCTTTGTCACAGCTCGGCACCTTTGGTTGCCTCTGCCACATCTGCGCTTCTCTCCCTCCCCTCCTCTTTCTCCTCCTCCTCCTGGTGCACACACTTGCCACTACTCAACGTTGTACTCCACTTTTGTTGCTGCACTCGATTCCAGACTGCGGAGTCCGCTGGCCTTTGTTGCGCCTCTCGCTCTCGCTCTAGCTCTTTTGCTCTCTTGCTCTCCACATTTTGTGCCGCTCACATAATTTGTCATGTGAAAAATTACTAAAGTTACAAGATCTGCACTTTTATTTCCATGTGTGTGGCAGCGTTAAGTCCACGCAACAGTCGACGTCGAGTCGTTCCCTTCCCTCCCCTCTCTTCATGTGCGTGTTGCCCTCAAGAGGGGATTCGCTTCGTGATTACAGCGGTTGATGGCGGGGGCGCTTGCTGTTTTGCTATTTTCTTGCCTCTCGTTGCATACTATAGTAGCATATATGTATATATATGTGTGTGTATATTTTTTTTCTCTGCTTTTTCGTTACTATTTTGCACATTTTTCTATTCAACAATGAAGCCACAATAGAAAAACGTCAACTAGTGCAGGGAAAACAGCGGGAGCAGCTATGCAAAAGTCTGAATGTGTGTGTGTGTGTGTGTGTGTGTGTGTGGAAGCGAGAGCGCTACATTTGCTATGTGCATAGAAAGTCTGAAACTGGGATTTTGAATGGCAAACAAGCGGCAAAAACGGCGGTCGAGGCAAGCGGAGCAAACGAAGCGCTCGCTGCACAAAGCCCGCTGCAGCCAGCAGCGCCTCAAACCGAGAACCTAGAACCTAGAACCGAGAAGCAAAAGCAGAAGCAGAGTCAGAGTCAGCGCCAGAGTCAGAGCGTTCGCTATAGTCATAGAGCTCTGTATTGTAGCTGTTGAGCTGGCTGTGAATGGCGACGACTTGCGCATGAATGGCACAAGTGTACGAGCGAGTGTGTGTGTGAGAGGGGAGCAGGGGAGAGGGGGTGGAGAGGGGTAGTATGCAAGGGGGAGGGCTTCGTTTGCAGGCCTATAGAAAAGTGACGTGCGCTTTACAATTATTTCGTAATGCAAGCAAATGTGACCGAGGAATCAAGTCAGGGGCGTTGGCAAAACGAGGCACGGTGAGGGATGGGGTCAGAAAAGGGATGGGGAGGGGGACAGGGACTGCTTGGCAGTCTCGGCAGCATCTTTTGCGGGCAGCGACGCGACGTCAGCAGTGACAAATGTCAGTCGGTGGTTGCACTACTAATCGGACATGTTGCATTGACTTGTTTATGACTGCCAGCTTAACACGCACATCAACACACACTCACACACACACACATACTCGAGACAGCGTGTGTGTGTGTGTGTGTGTGCGTTTTTGTAATGTGTGCGGACTTGTGGGAAATCTGTAAATAGCTGCAAAACTAGAAGCCATCGACGTCGCCCAAGAGACAAAGCACTCGTCATCAAAGCTTCTGTTGTTGTTGCTGTTGTTGTTGTTGTTCCTTACTCGTTGCTCGGCTTTACCCGCGGGAATATTGTGCTAGACATAGCACTGATAGTCAACGTCGGCAACAGCAACAGCAGTCAGAGCAACGACAACAACAACAACAACAGCAACAACGACAAGCACTTGGAATGCAATTTTTGTTGCGTCGCACGCGGCGTATGCGTAATCTTGAAATTATTATTTTTTATTATCAATTTTATAGCCGCTTTAAAGCGCTTTTAAATCACTGCACAACAGCGAGAAAAAATAAACCGCATAAATAAGAGCAAGAGCAGCACTAATATTACAGCATATTAAGTATACGCCGTGATTTATTCTGCACGCTGTGTTATTCTGTTTTTAAGTAGCTATATAAATTTAACAATATGCGATACTCCACGCATTTGCGTATTTACATTTTTTTTGCTATGTGCCATGAAATCTGTGCAGTTAACAATAAGTAGCCGCTGTTTTTTATATAGTTATGCGTTTATAGGGATTTTTATAGAATCAAATTGTCAACACAAAATATGAATTGTCAATTATGTTATGTTAAATTAATAAGAGGAGTAAAATATCGGTAAAAGCATGCTTGCGATAAACACAATCTCTTGAAATATGTTAAGTTTGATATATATATTTCATTTTTGAGATTTGTTTCAAAACAGATTCTCAATACGGAATAAATCCTGCCTATTGTTACAAAATAAAAGCTGAAATTGGCACTTGAAAAGTATAACGCACAATATTTAAAATATATTAAGCTTATACTTTAATTTAAAGATTTGTTTATGATTAAACTGTCAACACAAAATAAAAGATTGTATATTATTGTATATTTAAAATTGTATTCAAAAAATAATTAATATCAGCACTTGTAACTTTCTAAGCACAATCCTTACAAATATAATATAATAAGACTGACATTTATATTGTTAACAATTAAATAGTCAATATGAATTCCAATAATCCGAATATACATATATAAATATAAAATAAAAAAGAACTGAACTGAACTGAAAAGAAAAAGCTATTGAAAAACATTAAACACAATCTCTAGAAAGTTATTAGGATATTTCGGTTTCAAATTCAACATGAAGCAAAATTAAATGAATTTAGTAATTGAAATTAAAAATAAATTGTCAATCATAAACCATAAACAAACAAAATTTTCTCTTGAAAACATAAATCACAAAGTTTTTATGTTCACACTTTACCAAATTATTTAAACTATACTACAAACATTTTATGTATAAATTAAAAAACCCATCAAACACTTTCGCTTAGTTTGCCCTAAAACACATTGAATCAATTAAAAAAGTTATCAATCACTGTTTAAAAGAATATTTTTGGCTGTGTTTGAATTGAATACAGTTTTTCGCGCAATTTCATTTGAATTTAGTTGTTTGTTTTTTAGTTGTTCTCGTTTTTATGTTCTTTTGTTGGTTTTTGTTTTTTTTTTTGTTTTTTTGGTTGTGTGTTGTGTGTTGTTTTTCTTGTCTTTTTGTATTTGGTTTGCCATGCCAGGCGGCAATTACGCGTCACGCAGCTGGACGCGAGATGCGAACAGTGAGCAGCAAGCAGCGAGAGCTTCGAGCTCCGTCGAGCTGAGTGAGTTCCTGAGCACCGAGCACCACGCAGTTCGCTCTTTCGCTCGAGCTGAGTGCACAGAGACACACACACACAAATTGCCAGTGTAGGACAAGGTCGCATTTATTTGGTGCAGCCCGCAATTGGGCAAGCAGCAGAACATTGGATACTCGCGACTCGCGACGCATTGGGGGATTGGCATTCAGTCGCTGTCGCTGTTTGGGGATGCTGCTGATGGAAGGCTTGCAAAGAGTACAGAGAGGGGAGGAGTGCAGGGAGAGAGCGAGGGGATGAATGGAACATGCTGTGTGGATGAAGGTTACCTGCACTTCTCACTCGCCCACACTTGCCACAGACGTTGACAGCAAATGTTGAAAAATTATGAAATGAATACAAATATTTGCGGATCAGTGGGACGATGCGACGTTTGTTGCACAAAAAGCAAAAAAAAAAAACAGAGTCATCGCCATTGAATGTTGCCTTCAATGGGGCAACATGGGGCGACAAAGTGCAAATCAAATGTGATGGATGATCTCAATGCTTAGTCTCTGTCTGTCTGTCTGTCTGTCTGTCTGTTTCTGCAGAGTGAGCACAGAGAAAAACCAATAAAAGTTTTGCAAAACGTTGAATGAAGTGCGTCGACTTCAAGACATCTTGCCAAAAGGTGGCAAGATTTGATTTACATGACTGTTCTTGTGATAAGTAAAGCAGTCAGCACTTTTCAAAAGTTATTAAGTATAAGTGTTTTCTATAGGCGACTAGACAGGCTTTCTTATTGTGTGTGCTATTAGATGTGAATGTTTGCAAAAAGTGTGATTGAATTGACACAATGCCAATGATTTATTCGAATATTTGCCAATATTTATTTGAGCGGCAAAGTTCTCGATCGTTGCGTTTTAATTAGGCATTGCGAAATGCTATTTGTTTTTGTGCATTATTTAACCAAAATTCCCATGAATATGTTATTAACGCTGAGTATTCAATTTACATAATTGAGTGTAGCTACTAAGTACGAGTATATTAGAGTGTCACGCTTGAGAGTGCAATGCGCATTGCACTTTTTTAATGAAGCCAAATAGATTGGAAAATATACTGAAATTATAATTTTAAAGTAGTGATGTACGAAGCTAAGTTTGATTGAATGTATAGAATGAATTAAAAGATGTATATGTCTCAGATATATTCACTTATTTCAAACTAACAGTTCTCTAGTTCTTTTATTAGTAATAAATACAATTTATATTTTCCAGAATTTATATTTTCCAGATTATGTTAAAAGCGCAAACAATTTTAATATTTTATTATCGTATTTTATATCTTTCCATTGTTTTCAATTGCTCAATTTGAATGTTCCTAACAGTTATTATTTATTTCATTTCTTTAAAACTAAAAAATAATTTTAACTACGAATTTGATTCATTCATTTGCTTGGTTATAAATTAAAAGACTATGATTTAAGATTTTTCCTTCATGGTTTCATTTTATTTTTCTCCATTCATGAAATAGGATTATAAATCTAAAATTTTTGAAGAATATTATTTTTGATTTAAGAATAAACCTTCTTTGTTCAATTTTGCCATCATAGAATTTTGATCCAAGTTTTAATTCTTGATTTTAGGTCTTCTTTTTTTTTGTAAAATTGTATAGTTCTTCTAACTATTTGAAAGCGAAAATAACATTTGTATTTGTAAGCTCGCTTTAGTTGACAGTTTGGTATTTTGTAGTATATCGATATACTAAATTTTACCTTCGGTATATTCAAGTATGTGTGAGATGTATTAATTTAATGTTTTTTATAAGCTAAACTGACCTTTTTTGCTTTTATTGAAAATGTATACCGAGTATTTCACAGTGAAGCACTGCAAATCTCTTAATTGTTAAATTTTGAATTTGATATCATCAATTCTTTTTAGCACCTACGAAGTTAAATATATGTACAAATAGATATATTTACAGTAGTTTTACGGTTCTTTTCATTTTTCTAATGAAAATTTTTATATATTTATATTTATTATGAATCATTTATGTACATATAAATAAATTTCATATTTCAATATTTTTTGCATAGTTCTTTGAAAGACGAAAAGATTTATTATACTTGTATTTGTAAGCAAACATTTCTCCATAGAGCGATATTAGCTTTCATAGGTTAAACCTAAAATAATTGCAATCTTTGTTTATGCAAATTGCCAAAGCTAATGAGGAGAAGGTAAACAAATTGCTCAGTGAGAAATTGTTTGGCTTTTAATGGGATATCAATAATGAGTTTCTAGTTTTGAAGATTGATTGCCGGCACTTTGAAGTTTTCGCTTTGCCCCAAAAATCAAAAAAAGCCAGAATGATAGAAGAGTAAAAAAAGTGAGCAATTGCAAAGCATTGATTAATGACAAATTGTGTGGCATGCAAACTGCAAAACTGCAAATGCTTAGACCCATTTTCGCTGGCCATCATCCGAGTCATTCAAAGCGTTTGCAATGCCTGCAAAAAGGTTGTTAGAGTCTCCCCTTCCCCCTGCTTCTTCTTCCTCCCTCCTCCCGCGTTGTTGTCGCTGTTGTTGACGCTTCTTCCGTTTGCTGGTTTAGTTTTTCTTTTAGCTTACTTGGCGTAGTTGTTGTTGTTGTTGCTGCACCGTTGTTTGCTGTTGTTGCACATTTTATTAACATTTTCATTTAGTTGCATTTCGCGCTCGCTCTCTTTCGCTCTCTCTCTCTCTATCTGTCTCGCTCTCAATATCTAGTAGCTATCTAGCGAGCTATAGCTGCCCCTTCTATCTTTCAGTCTTGTTGTTTTATTTTGCTTTTCATTGCAATTTGTGTTTCTATGCATTTTTGTGTGTGTTTTACATTCGTTTTCGTGTCGTGGCACCCAAACCCAAACCCAAAGCAGCCAAGCAACCAGCCACCCACCAACGACTGCGAATGCGACGACTGCCCATTTGGCCCCCCTTGCCACACATTGTTGCCACTGTTGCGCTCTCTTTTGCAGTTTGTTGAAGTTTTCATAATCATTGTCGTCGTCGTCGTCGTCGTCGCAGTCGCAGTAGCAGTTGCAGTTGCAAGCCTTTTGCTTTTGTTTTTGCACTCTTTTTTTTTTGTTTTGTTTTTATATAAGCCTCCGTCGCTTTTGGCTCGGCTGGGAGATTTTCCAGCATGAAAACAATGCCGGGAAAGCGGCTTATTTTCTATGATTTAAATAATGACGAAGACAACAGTCAGCCACCTTCACCGCTACAGCAACAACAACACAATGATCATCGTCATCATCATCATCGTGGTGATAATAATGAAAGGACAGAGAAGAAAAGATGACGACAATGCAAGCGAGACGTCATTGATATAAGATGATAACTCACAGACTGTTTGTTTTCAGTTTTAGCCAGTCTATAACATAAACATTTATCTCTATTCTTATACTTTATACTATATATATACTATACTATTGCTAATGCCTCTTATTTGTCTGTCTGATGATGAATTTTATTTTGTTTTTCTTTTACTTGCAGTAAAATGTTCATTGGCGGCCTCAGTTGGCAGACAAGTCCAGGTAAGTCTATTGCTCCAGTCACAAATTAGACGAAATTCGCTAAATTTCTCAATGCCCTAGCGAGTAATTAGCATTTATTTGGTGGCTAACTAAGCCAGCTCAACTCTGACAGCTCTATGCTAACAAACCGCCCACACGTTAAACCATTATCATCGTCTTCTCTCTGTGCATATTGGGAAAACACGCGATTTTTACTTTGAGTGAAAGCTAGAAAAGTTTCTAGCAATCTGATGGAAAATCTTTGCAGTGAAATTAAAACTTCTTTTGTTGACGTGGGAATGGTATATCAGATTAACAACGAATTGTTAGATATACCATCGGTAAAACTTTCAATGAAAATTGCCAGAAATTAGTGCATTTTAATTGCTAAACAACTTGTTGGAAGAAATTTCTAGCCAATTAATTGAGACAGTTGCACTTTATGTTTGTTTTATAGGAAAAACTTGATTGACATTTAATTAAGGGATGTTATAAAAGATAATAAAAACATTTATATTGAACTTAAGTGAGAATTTTGATAAAATTATACAAATTTGTTCATTCAGCCAAGAGCTAAAAGGCTGAAAGAACAAATTTATTTCCTTTATGCTGTTGATTGATAGTTCAGTCACTCGAAAGATAATCTATGTTTGTAAAATATTCAGCCTCTTAGCTCTTACATTTTACATTGTGTATCGCTTCAGTCACTCATTTAATACATGTGGCACTATGTTTTCTGAAATATTCAGCCTTCTAGCTATTACATCTTGGTTTGGGCTTTGATAGAGTTTTTCAGTCAATCAATAGAATATTTTCAAATTGATGTTTTTTTAAGTCTTCAATTCTTGTTATCATTATTCTGCAAAGCTTTCGAACTGCATTCTCTTCAAATTACAGCATCCTAGCTCATACCTGCAATATCAAATAATGTAATGTCAAAAGCCTTCTAGTTCTAACAATTTGGGCTGAGGTTTTATTAATTAGTCGGTCAGTCAATAGATAACATATTCTAGTACGATGTTCCTAAATGTCAGCCTTCTCGCTCTTACTTTATTTAAGTTTATAAGTCGGTTAAGGGTTAAGATACGAATAGATTGAAATTGATGTGTTCTTTGCAATTGATCTAGATTAAAATACACTATTCTGAATAGTTGTGCATAAATTACAGCCTGCTAGCTCTTGCCGTTTGTGATGTGCATTCAAAGTACTGTTAAAGTTGTTGAAGATCGCTTTAAGTTTGCATCATTGCGCCCCAATAAAATACACTGTTTTTGTCATTCTTCTGAAAAGTTTTTATACCACTTTGAGACTAAAGTTCAGCCTCCTAGCTCTTACCCTTTGGTATATGCTTTCAAAGTCCAGTTGATGTTATTTAAGAGTAAAATTATAAACTTTCCTATTCAACTCTTCTTCCACAACTGAAACCATCTCAATATCTTTACTTTATAAAGTATGCTATTAGATATTACCCCTAGCTAGATAGATGGTGCAATTCAATTATGACACAAAATTGTAGCATTCACAAAATTCTCAATAAATTTGTATCTCAATTTGTATAGCCGATTCAAGTTGAGTTGTGTTGAGTCGATTCGAATTGATTCCGAATTCATTCGGTATGCAATATTCAGTTGAGTTGTTTATTTGACGATCGAAAACAATGAACGACAACGGGTTTTTGTTTAAATTGAAATTGTAATTGATGAAATGCTTGAGATTTGCTGCCGCCAGCAGCAACAACAATAGCAACAACAAGGCGACGATGAAGACGCCGTAATTTGACGTCAATTGGCGGCAGTTGCACAGATGTGTTTGCTGAAGGCGAATGATGAGAAAGCGAGAAAGAGAAAGAGAGAGAGGAAGCTACGTTCTCATTACATGCCGCATAGTTTCATTAGACTAATCAAAAGGCGGCTCTCGTCATTTGTATTAACCAAATTTGATGTTGGCCCCAAAAAATACCAAACAACAACAACAACAACAATAAAAAAAAAGCGCCACTCGAAGCTGAAAAAGCTGAAGAGACTGCAAGATGCCTTTTGATGCCTGGCTTGGCCAACTTTGGAGTGTTGCAGTTGCTGCTGCTGCCGCCAACACATCCGCCGTCGCATTGCACACACAAGCACACAAACACTCAGACACACACATACACTCAAACACTCACACACTCATATATGTAGTTACAGTTAGCCGCATTGCTTTTTTGTGTTGTTGTCGCCGTTTGTGTTTTTGTTTAGCGAAATTGTTGGCTCCGCCCATCATCAGAATGGCACTCGGCATTACGCTAACATATTATAACCTATAGCACACACACACACACTAGCACACTCGCACACTCAGTTGCACACTCATATCCATATAGATATAGTACTCATGAGTATATGCACATATATGCCCGCAATAGTTGAAGAGTCAATGCGGTCTTTGGTTTGTCTCTTTATTTCGCCTTTTTGCAATCTTTTTCGCTTGTCTATTTTATTCTTTTTTTTTTGTTCGTTCTTTTTCGTTTCACGGTTTTTGTACCTGTGCCAAAAAAATTTTCAAATTTTCAAATGGCTTCTTCAATAGTGGCCCAACTTGAAATTGGCGAATGTATTTTTCCCCTCTGTCTCCCTGCCTGCCTTCCTGCCTTTTGTTATCTTTTCCCATTTGGTGTGTGTCTTCAATCTTTTCTAATTTTTATTGTTTTTTTTCTTCTTTACGTATGATTCCCTTTGCTGTGCTTTTTTGGCATTCGCTGGCTGGCTGGCTGCTGCTTCGTTGGCTTGGTAAATTAGCCAAAGTTTGAAATATCTACTGTTAAATTAAAGATGTGACCAAAATGTTAATTTTTCTTTGCTTTCGCTCTGCACCAAAGCGTGGGAGGTTACAATAGAACGGAATGCAATCAGTTATAAAACGGTTATGAAGTACATGATCTGTGGAAAATATTATAATGCTTGTGTACAGCATTTAAGATTTAAATAGAAAACGTTTCGTTGGGAAAAAAACACAGAATTTAAAATGCTCTATTCTAGAGATTATTCACTTTTGAAAACAGATAATTTCTTATTAAAGAATATGGATACCAAATTATGAATCAGCTACAGATTTGACAAAGAAACTGTTTTGTTTTAAAAGAATTTGAAAATAGGAATCAAAAGTTCAAAAATGGAATAATATGTTTCTTTAAGTTATTGGGTAAAAGAATTAAAAAATTATCGTAGTTTACGTTAGACATTTTTTAAAAAAGATAGGGAATGAAATGATTATTAAACTGTAAAATAAAAAAGAAGAAAGAAGCACATATGTAGATATACATATTTAAGTGTGTTATGAACACGTTAAAAATTTAAGAAAGAATTACACAAATCTATGCTGAACCATTTAAGTATAAATCATAATTTTAAAACACTTTTTAATCGGTTAGGAAACGTTTAGCGATTGAATAATGACTAAATTTTCATTATTATATTATAATTCATAGTTTGGGTTCATTTTTGATTAGGCTATAAAAAGTTTATGCATTGAATAATGCTTATTAAAACTATATCATTACATATTATTCAATAATTTTGATTAACTTTTGATTCGGTTTTGAAACGGTTAGATATGGAAGTATGCGAAATTTGTATAATTCCATATTAATTATTAATTTTGTTTGTTTGCTCTGGCTATAAAATGTTTATGCATTATTTCAATAATTTTTATTGATTATTGAATCGGTTATGAAACGGTTAGAGATTGAATTTGCATCATTTCATATTAAATATTAATTTATATTGTATATTATATAAGTTCCAGAACTTTTATGCAGTAACAAATTTTTAAAACTAGCACATTGTATATTAGTTAATAATTTTTAACCAATTTTGAATGGTTTCACAATGAATATTGTTTAAATCCCTATCATTAGATGTTAAACAACAAAACTTGATTCATTTTGAAATCAGTTGTGAAGCACTTCCCCAATAATTGTGTTTAAATTTATACCTCTAGATTTTTATTAAATATTTATTACGCCTTTAAGGTACTTTTGGGCATAAGGTAGAGCCATTCATTGACTCATTGTGACAGCGGTTAGGGAGCGATTATGACGTAACCGCTTTGAAGCATACAAAAACAACAACTATGCCACTTGACATCACAAGCAACTTGCAACAGACTGCGATCGTGCAATCGGCCACTCGCTTTCAAGCTGCTACAGTTGCTGCTGCTGCTGCTGCTGCTGTCTTCACAAGTATCTTGAACTGTTTCTCAGACTCAATTTGAACAGTTTCTGAGTTGCAGTTGCTCAGTGGGAGTTGCCAGCTTTGAGTCTCTTGGCCCAATGGCTAGATGGCAACCGGAACAAGCGCAGAGCTTTGGCTCAAGTGGCTTCCACTTCCACTTCCACTTGCGCCAAAGCTTATGCTTTTGGATTTTAGTCGCCAGCTATCGCCACTCGAGCACACAGTTGCAACTTACACACACACACACACGCGTACATCTCCCACATACACACGGACAAACACACAGAGAGACAGAGAGCATATACTTGAAAAATGCTGACAAAGACCTAATCTAGGGCGTCTATAAACATGCGCCGGGGTCTAACGTCTAACAGCATAGTTAGGCTGCTTTAGACAGGTCGGCGACAGGCTCAAACTCAAACTCAGCCTCAGTCTCAGCCTTAGCCTCAGACTGAGACTGAGGCAACAGCAACCATGAACGTACGTGTTGATAACTGCAGAGATGACGACGGCGTTGGCATCCGCATTGCAGTGCGGTTGAGCACTCAAAGCGTTTTCCTACCAGATTTTTAATGATTGGCACGATTGTCTTAGCTACTTAATGATGTGCCCAAGTGCGACTAACCTACACAACCTCCCCCTCATCCTCCACCCCCCCGCCTCAAAAATACATCATATAGGTGCAGCTTGTGAGACATTTTCATGTCAACTATGCGGCGGGCGGGGCGTATACATAACTTAATGAACTTTTCACTGATGACGCCTCTTCCTCTTCCTTTGCCTTGCCCTAACCTCCTTCCCTCCCTCTCTCAGCTGCTGCTGTGGCGTAATTTAATTTTAATTTCGCAAGCAGCGCGCTGGAAGTAATTGTATGCATTGAAAATGTATTTGCTGCTATCGCTGGCAAACACTCGACGATGAGCAAAGCGTTGACAGCACAGCCGGCGACAATGACGAAAAGGCGATGAGTTCGTCTCGCGTCAGCCCAATTCACAAATAATACTCGCACTTCCTCAACAACAACACACAAAACAAAAAAAAAAAACAACTAAGAAAGCTACAGTTTAATGTGATTGACTGTGACATTCCCGGTATCCGTTTTCACTAAGGGCCTAACTGCTCGTTATTATACCTAAAAGGGACCAAATTAATATACCAAAGAAATGGTAAAATATGCCGAATGCAATATTTGGAATTTTTATATATTACCACTTTCAAAACATTCCCCGTAAAATATACCAGGTTGCCATCCAAAACAATTAAGGCCCGAGTGCAGCCCCTTTACGCATTGTCGATATAAGCAACAAGAGTATTATTGTTTTAATGTACCAAATTAATATACCAAAAAAATACTGAAGTATACATAAACACAAATTTGGTATATAAATGTAACACGTGAAATATACTGAATGTAATATTTGGTATTTCGATATACTACCACATTCAAAATATACCATAGCTTATAAAATATACCAGGTTGTCATCCAAAGCAATTAAGGCTCGAGATCAGCCCTCTACTCGTTGTCAATATACGCAAAAAAGTTATTATTATTTAAATATACTAAATTAATATACCAAAAAACAAATATTGAATAACACCTAAGCGCAGATTTGGTATATTAATGTAACAAGTGAAATATTTGATAAAAGCAATATTCGGTATTTTTATATACTAAAGCATTACAAAATATACCATAGCTTTTAAAATAAACCATGTTGTCAACCAAAGCAATTAAGGCTCGAAGTCTGTCCAAGTAAATATAACTAAAAAAATTATTATTGCTTCACAATATCAAAAAAAGATTAAAGACTATACCCATTATAACTCTATCTTTTATAGTCTGGAAGGGATATTTTTTCTAGGTTGTGGACGCTGATATATATTTTTTTGCTTTTGTTTTTCATACATTTCACGTAGGCGCCAACTTATATTACCCTTTTACTGTATGAGTAGCGGGTATACGAAAGAAAACTATATAGAAGGGATGGAGGCCTTCGTTTTGTTTGTCTCACCTCTGTGGAGGGGGAGAAGTAAGGCGGGGGCGGAGGTGACGCGCCGCAGATTTGTGTCAACTTGAAACAAAATTTTTGAAATACAATACGCCGGAGTGCGAGAGTCAGTTGTGTTGTGTTGTGTTGTCTTGTGAATCGCATCGCAAAAGGCTTTTGCCGCCTTTTGCTATTTTGGCTGTGCGTTCAACTGAAATACTATTTATATATGCGCGACTCCGCGAGATACATTTGCATCTACATCTGCAGCAAGCAGCAAGCGGCAAGCGGCAAACAGACGCACATTACTCATGCAACAACACCGAAACAACGGGCATGGGCCAGAACAACTACAATTACAACAGAGAGAACAGAGAAGCAGCAGGAGAAGACAAACCAAATGGAAAATCTATTCACATATCGCTCACATTTCGATGCCGCTTAGCGATAAAGTCATGCAACTAGAGACTCCTCTCTATAGATATAGAGTATAGACCATATACTGCTGCGTACTTTGCGCAAATAAATATGCATTTTTTTTTCGTGTGTTGTCTCGATTTACTCGCATCTCGTTCAGCAGCTCTTTGCTCGTTTGTTTTGTTTGTTTATCTGCTGTGTTTTGTGTTGACTTTTGTCGCGTTTGTCTGTTGTCGAATGCTAAGTTTGTTTGACGCATTTCGATGCCATGCAAATGAAAATGGAGACAGCTTGTAAAGCAGTTGCTTTATTTGCCTCAGGCATTAGCTTTTTTCTCGACTTTTATTTTATTTTATTTTTATTTTTTGACTGTCATTAACTGACAAAACGATCGAGCTATCGGCCAAGTGGGCAGCGAGTCAATTGAAAGCAGCTGCTAATATAACAGCTGAAGTTTCCTCAGTTTATACTGATCTTGAGTTAGACGAGAGCTTATAGAATGTTGTTTATGTATTTAAGGTCATTAAACTGAGCCAAATTTAAAACAATTTTAAGCTGTGAAAATTAGTAAATAAAAGCGTCTAAATAAAACGCTTTTTATTTAAAATATTGCACTGAATATAAAATATTTAATACCAAAATTTTAGCTAAATTATTTTCAATTAATTTTCGTTTATGTGTTTGACAATTCTGTAAAAGGTTTATAAAGATTTTATCTTTCCCATCTTAGTCTTTAAGACTTCCATAATTAAAAGTGTATGAAAGAAAGTTAATGTATATAAATAAAAATTGTATATTTCATAACTCTCTCCGAGAACTTCATAATTATAAATGCATTTTTAATAGAATACAAACAAAAAAAAACAAAAATAAGATCTATAAATTATAGATTTATCTATTATATTGGGGTCCCTAATAATTTCATAATTAAAAATGAATTTTTAAAAAAACTTAAGCTAATTAAAAATTTCTATAACTCAGTGCATAAAGTGCATTTTTAATGGAATAACTAAAGCAATAATTTCTATTAATAAAATATTTATCTTTTCCTTAAGAAGTCAGAATCAAATAAAGCACATTTTTAATTTCTATAAATAAAAATGGTATCTTTCATAATTGAGACTCCAAGAATTTAATAATTCAAAGTGCATTTTTCAAAGAATAAATAAAAGACTGCTGTCTATAAATAAAGGAATTATCTTTTATATCGGAATTTCTAAGAATTTCATAATTATAAACTCCCTTTGAAATAGTTAAGACTGTCTGAAAGAAAATTGATGACTCTCTAGGTGCAATTTCTATAGCTAACATTTTTAGAATAACTCACAAATAAAGTAGTTATCGCATTTCACAAATTAATGAAAAAAGCAGCTCATTGAAAAGGCAGCAAATCAATCAAAACACAGACAATATTTTGTTCTCAATGAATTCATATCGAACTTTAAGCTTTTGCACTTCAATAAGCTACAGTTGATGGAATTGGTTATTAGTTTTTGTGTAGCGCAACTGGATATTAGATTCAATTAGAAGCTGCATTTTGAATTTCGAATAGTATATTTTAGCGAATAGTGTGTGTGTGTGTGGGTGTGTGTATGTGAAGTAATAAGTGAGGGAATATGGAAAAAGGAAACGGGCAATCGAGCAGATAGAATTCAATCAGGAAACGAAACGATGATGGAAAATATTTTGCGTGACTTTTTAAAATCTATGCGTCTACAAATTGTTGAAATAGCTCTGAACGCTAAGGTGGGCGGAGCGGTGCGAGCTCTAAGCATTTCAGGATGCAGACAGGTGACAAAAATGACAGAAAGACAGAGAAATAGACGGACAACAGTTTGCCCAAGATATAGACGAAAGGGGGCGTTTTGTCGCTGCTTCGATTTCCTGATTAATTTATGCAGTCGAGGGCGACGACGACGACGACGATGAGAACGTTGACGATGACTATGACGATGACGAGGTTGGCAGCCAGTTAACAACAATTTGCCGCAAGCTTCGTTAAAATTGAAATGCTGCAAAAAAATTGTCAATAAAATAAGTGAAAGACTGTCGTCCAGTCGCTAGTCAGTCAGTCAGTCAGTCAGTCCGTCAAAGTGTCACACTGTCATTCACTGACTCAGAGTTGCGTCCATCAGTCAAAGTTCAAGCGGACTCTTCGTCCTCTCAGTCTCCGCGCTTTGAATCTTTATCCAGCTGTCTCTGTTTTTTGCCGTGCAACATTTCCTGTTTGCTCCGACTTCTTCTTCGTCTTCTTGTCTCTCAGTCTCTGTTGTCTCTTTACGCCAATCTTTGGTCATGTTTTTGCAGCTCGCTTCATTTTCCTTTTGAATGTGATTATCCTAAGGCTGTGTGTGTGTGTGTGTGGCTGTGGCCAAGCGCATCTTCTTCGGCTTTGATAGATGGTCGCCTCGTTGGCTGCTGCTGCCTGCTTTCCACTTTTGCATTGCATTTAATGTCCTGCACTTGTCCAAGTGGCCACCAGGCAACCAGGCTACCAACTACCAACTACCAGCTGTCTGGCTCCTTGTTCGCTGTTTTGTTGACTTTGGCACGAGTTTGGTTAAAAAGTTCACACATGCAACACGCCCCTCACAACACACACACATATATTATATATATATATATATACATATATAGTATAGTGTAGTTTTGTTGGGCTGCTCGCTTTTCATATATGTGTGTGTCCTGGTCATGTTGTTGCGCCTTTGGCGTTAGCCCCGTTGTTGTTTTTATACCTCGCAAACCAGCAAATGACTTTAGAGTGTCGAACAGCTGCTAAACAGCCTTAAATATCTCATTAAACTGATTTATATCGCTAAACGCGCAACTAACTGTTGCTGTCCGTGTTGCAGTTGCTGTCATTTAGTTGTTCAAATTTATGTTTATTATTATTGTGATTTGCAATTGATCATTAAATTTGCATTGCATTTCAATTTAAGTTTTGTTTAAGCTTTAGTGTATTTTAGATTATAGTTGGGAACAGCAAGTGGGCAGTTCCCAACTATATTTTAAATTTATATTATTTACACATTATTTGAAACTTGCTCGTTAAATTCTTATTGTATTTGTACTTTTGTTCATTATTTATTTTTGTGTATTTAAGAATTCAACTGTTTTCATATGATTATACTTAGAAAGACATTCTGAGCAGCACTAATACCATAATTGGCAGGCTCCATTGACAGAGTTTCCAGATTATTATTTGTAAAGATTATTAGTTTTTTTGTGGCAAAATTTATGATTTTATCCCTGTTTATCGCAATATTAAAAATTGATGCTCTAATTTTAATTGCATTGAAACTAAAATACCTTAAAATAAGTGCAATAAAAATTGTTTCATATGTAAAAAGAAAAAGATTCTTCTGTTAACAATAGTTTTAGTAATTTTATGGAGACCTCTAAAAATTTTCACAAGTCACAAATAATTTACTAGAATTGGGAGAGGAAGTTTATAATGTGATGTAATGTTCATATGAATGGCTGAATGAGTTTCTATTAATTGTAGAGCTATCCTTTCTCTATTTTAACTTATTTGATAAGTCCCCAATTAAAATCTGTTGAAAATAACATTAATGCACTATCGTTAACCCAAGTTAGCAGTGCATTAACATAAACATTTGAACTTCATAAATTGTATAAAACTTACATTACTTATAGTAAATAGTCAAAGAACATGCACGTGTTTTATTAACGCTTCCGTCAACGAACAACTTTGTTCAATATAATGTCTGCCTTTTCTGACATTTTGAAAAACATAATTTTCTTTATAGTATTTTAATCTCTCATTATGACTGATTGTTTTTCTTAACCAATTGTTTAACTTCCCTGTCTTTGCCTAATTCCAGGGTATGTCTCAGTCTTGTATTATCAACTTTGGCTTTCTTATTTCGACTATTTTTTTGTTGTGTAGACTTCTTCATGGTGTGTTGGCTTTCAACTTTAGGGGGCGTCTGTCTCCGGTGTGCTGTTTGAATATTTACATAAGTGACATTGCATACACCCATGCACACTTCTCTTCCTTTCTCTCTCTATCACTTTCTCGCACACTATCTCCCTCTCTGTTAGTTGCATACGTGCATTAAATGCTGCTGGTGCTGGGCAACAATTAATTAACTTGTATGAGTATCAAACGTCGTCATCGTCATCGTCGTCGGCGTCGTTGTCGTAGCCTTTGGTGGCTTTTAGCAATTTCAAGTCAGGCCGCCTAAATGCATGCTACGTAAATTTTAAATTAATAAGCATTGCGCATACGCCGCCGGGAACCATGCGAGACCAAGCACAGAGTGAACGAAGGAGAGATAGGAGGGAGAGAGAGAGCGAGTTTGTGTGAGAGAGAGGGTGAGAAGTCGTTTCGAAGCCGCCTCGAAGCTCGATTGTAGCCGCATGTGGTGCTTGTCATATGCCATTATCATGGAATGTTCATTCTGGCCCAACTAATAGACAATTTTTTGGCAACCGAAAATGGAATAAACGTGCTGCACCAGCGCGGCAGGAAAGGAAAGGAGAAAGGGAAAGGGAGAGGTGCACTGCAGGGGATCCCTCCACCCAGAAAAAAAAAAAACACGAACTCGAACTATGTCGAGGCATCTCGTGACGTTGCCAAGGATTCGCCTGGTTGTTGCCGTGTGCAACGGAAGCATTTAAATTAAGGACGACACATTAAAATTATGCAATAACAACAGCTATTATTATGTGAGAGACACAGAGAGCAAATATGTATATATGAGAGGCGCAGAGGGCAGTGCTGACTAAATTGTAGTTAAACTTTAAGCGACGCCCACACTCCTCTCCGATCTCCGCTCTCCTCCAACTCTTTATCTCCATCTGTGAATAGAATGCACTCTTTTTTCTTCTTATTCTGCTGTTTTTTTGGGTGCCTCTGTTGAAGCAGTTTAATGAGCGCTGTGAATGTCAACACCCAACGAGTCCAATATAACAAAAAAGCCAGAGAATGGGCGTCGGGGGGGGAAGTAGGTGGTGGGCGGGGCTTGCGGATGAGGCACGGGAAGTCATAAGTCGCAAGTTGTGCGCCCAGGCTAAAAACTAAAATAGGCAAAGCAGAAGAGCAAATATGCAGTCAGGCATAGCAGCCACACTCACACACACAGTCACAGCACACACACACACACACACACACACACACACACACACACACACAGCACACTCACACACACTCTTACACCGCATTGACTTGGGATTTCGGGTGTAGCCGGTGGCACCCAACCGGGTTATCGACTTTATGTGTTTGTTGTTTTCGTTCGGTTCCCAGGCGTCGTTTCCTTGTCTTTTTGTTTTTTTCTTCTTTTTGGGTGCCTTCCTCACTTTTCAATTGCAGACGTTGTGCTCCTGCTTGATATTGGCTTTCATTCTCGGCTGTTGCTGCCAATGCAATGTTAGGTGCATTGATTTGCTACAACTACAACTACAACGGTAACTACAACTACAACGTCAACTGCGACCTTTTGATGCACGCAATTGCTGTGTTGTAGTTGAAATCTTTGCAGCACAACCTGGAGATTATGGCTGAGAGTCTAGTGAAGTGGATAATGCGAAGAAAGCTCAAGCAAAACGTTAAGATAGATGGTCAAGCATGCTAAGAAGAGCAAAAAACAGATTGCTATACAAAGATAGTCGAAAGTTAAATTAATGAAAAACAAGCTATAAAATTCTTTGCTGCTCTTTTTTTGTGATTACTCGGAAGAGCGTTTTACAATGTATGGCATAGCTTAATATCCATTTAATTGGCATGGAAATCGCATATAATTAGCGCTGTTAATTATACGCGCCATTCAGACGGTAGAAGGGTAATGTAATTTAATTTTGTTTGAGCTTAGCTCATGGTGAACAAGAAAGCCTTTGTGTTTACTACGTTAAAGTCGTTTTAAGTCCTTCAAACTGATAAGCATAGCCAAAAATAGCTTAAAATAAGTAAATGACAAATAATATTTAAACAAATATTGGATTTAACATATTTTAATTTGTCTTAATATTAGTATTCTTATTTTTGAGAAAATTCCTTTTGGAAAAAATGTTTGTGCATATAAACACATTTCCAGAAAGTTTCAATTTGGCAGTAAGCAGTAATTTGCTCAACTAATAATTACTCCCCTTTTTTTTTTATCTAATCAGCTAGTAACTACATTGAAAAGCTAGAGATTTTTCTACATTATTACAACATTCATATTAAATAAATTCAAATAAATCATCAAATATTAGTTCATAAAGAACAAAAAGTATTTAAAAAAAAAAAAAAAACTAATGAATTCAAACACTTCTTCAAGGATGTTTAATTTGCTTTAGCTCATAAGTTAAAGTCTGATTAGGCTAGGATTACTATTAGTAATGTTTTTATGAACGTTAAATATGTTAAAGAGTAGATAGTAGATAGTAGTATATATTGTCCAAACATATGTTTGCAAGATATTTGAATAAAAGCATGATCTTTAGTTGATACAGAACAAAAAGTATCCAACTAATATACTTTTTCATTTAAACTCTTTGAATATTTCTCGCATAATTTAAAAATATTTATTTTATATATTTGAAAAGGTTAGATATAATTACACTAACACTATTACTAAAAGTCTGGATGCAAAGGCTTACATTTACATTGTCCTAACTTTTGTATGAAATAAATTTAAACAAAATCTTGAGGCTTAATAATAATATTATTTGAATATTGGTTTAACTAAAATTCTATTGCATTTAATGGCTAAACTTGATTAAGCTCGTAAGCAAAAACTTGCTTAGTATTATATTACTTAAAATATTTACTTCAAGCTGTGTATACCCAAATAATATGAGATTTTTTGTATATTGTGTTACAAGTTTTATGAAAAATTTTTGCCAAAAAACTGCTTAAACTTTATTTGATAATGATGCAAAAAGTATTTCAATAAAATACTCTCTTTACCTTTGTTTAATTCATGTTTATTAATCCTGATATTTAGTCTAAATACATTAAAAGGATAGAAAGATACTACATGAAAATATAAATATATAAAATAACAAAACTAATTAAACAGACTTTCTGTGGTAAATTTTTAGAGATAATTCTTCACTTCTCACTTCTCTGCTAACAATATTCTAATATTCTTTATTCACTTGGAGACATTTTTAGAGCTCTCTAATATAATTAAATATGCCATGTTCCGTATTTAAGAGTTGGCAAATTTATCGCCGAAAAAAGCGCACTACAAGTGGCTTTAGAGTTGCAGCTCTCGATTTTATGGTCGCATTTAGTTGGGTAGTTGTGTCAGCTTTTGTGGCTTTTTCGTGTTGCACTCTCAGAATGTTGTGTGTGTGTGTGTGTGTGAGGCAGAGGAAGAGGAAGACTACTTAGTTGCCGGCTTATCAACGGGACTTGCCTGCCGACCGAACTTCGGTAACAACTTAGCCTTCATTGCTTACAGTTCGTTGCATGTTCGTCTCTAACAGGCGACATTTTCCGACGTTTCCACTGCTGCTGCTGCTGCCTCGCATTGTCACCAGGGAACAGACTTGGCCAGACAGACAGACAGACAGTTATCCTCGAAGCCGAAGTCGAGTCGAGTCGAGTCTAAGGTTGTGGCAAAGAGACTGCGGCAAAAAGGCGACGTAAGAGACGTCAACAGACACAGACCTTTGCCTCAGTCGCGCTTCCGTTTGCAGTGAGTCAAATATATTGCCAACTTCCTGCAACGCCGGTTCGGCAGGAACACCCAGCACAGCCACCTTCTTGATAGGCTTTTTGTCGTCGACGACTACGACGACGACACAAAACGACAACGTGCCCCATAACAAACAAAAAATTCCAGTTAGAAATACTCTCTCTCGATTCTCCATTCTCGGTTCTCGCTTGTCGTCATCGAGTTTAACTTCCCATATACCACGTACAATGAAAGGCTCAAGACTTGTTTGCACTTCATTGCTGAATAATATAACAAAATTGAGTTTCGGGTTTAAGTTTACTTTGGGCCTCAAATGATGCATAGCATGAAGTTGCATTATTAGTTTAGTATGTTGCTCTTTCTAGTCCATGTAGTTTATCGCTACAATTGCTGCAGGGTCTAGGAATATGAATTACAGCAAATTGGGTGTATTTCAACGGCTTGAGTGGTGAGATTAACTTGTGAAATAGAAGAAAGTGGGCAAGAATTATTTAATTCAAGGATAGGCTAAGGATGCAAAAGAAAGTTGTGTAAATAATTAAGATTAAATAAGAAACAGACTCACGTATGTTTTCTTATTCATAATAAATTTAGAAACCTGCAAAATATGTCAGCCAAATATACCAGCTTTTATGATATCAAATGTAGACTATCATAAAAGCTGGTACAAACAGTCGTATACGTAATATTTATTTCTATTTAGTTTAAATGCACTTTACAATTTGTTTTTTATTTTGTGAAACAAGAAAAAAATTTTACATTGTATGGTGACGTAAAATTAATAATAATTTTTAATTTTTTCTTATATAACATTTCTTTACGCGTTGTTTGTTATAATTTTATTATGTTGCTTAAACTATGACAAATTGCAAGGAAGAGATTGTTTTTATTTTTATAATTTCTATGTTAAAACTGTAGACTTAGTTAAATTCATTATAATAATGTTTGAAAAATTCAGTTTTATATATTTTTTATTATCACTTAAATGGTCATTATTGAAATTATTATCAGCTAAAGTTAAAATAACGGGTATACTAGCTGCACAGGCTTTAAGGTAGGATGAGCATTAGACACCTAATTGTTAATCATTGTGCCAAACATTCTGTACGGGAATTTATAAAACTAAAAAGAGATTCGCTAAATTCGTTGCCTATTTTTCTAGTGGAAATAATTTAATTTCATTATTGAATCTTAGCTTGTCAAATTCTCTTCACTCCAACTTTACAGGGTATTGGCATATACTAAAAATTGTAGACCCGGCTCTCGACATCGATTAAGTTATTACGAAATGTGCGCTACGTGCAGCGTCTTCGTTGGCACTCACACACACACGCACACAGGCCTACACACACTAACACACACTCACACACACATGGACAAATACAGATGTATCTGTCTGCGTGTGGCTGAGTCTGAGCCTGGTTGTCTGTAGTCCGTTGCCTGTAGTCTGTAGTCTGCAGTCTGCCACCCGCATTGCCACAGGACTCACGTAATTTTTGCCTTAGCCTTAAACTGGGTCACAATTTTCGTACACGTTGCTTTGCTTTGCTGTGCTCTGCCTCTGCCTATGTCGCTGCTTTGCATAACCGAAAATTTGTATCGTTGCAGACATTTTTGTTTACCTGCGACTCCCTCAAACCCCCCCTCAACAGAATTGTTGTTGGGGTTTGTTATTATGTCAGCTGAGCTGCCGGATTGACACGCGTGCATATTTCGAGCTGCTGTCTGTCTATCTGTCTGTTGGTCTGCTTGTCTCTCCGACTTTGTCTGTCTGTGCTTTGGGGGCGAGGCGAGGTCAAGTCAAAGAGTGTCACAACATGTCTGCTTCCGGTGCACACACACACACACACACACACACACACACGTGTAAGAGAGTAACATGCACACAAATACAGAGTTAGACAGACACGCGCGCCTGCTGACGGTGTTGTTTACATATTAAAGTTGCATGACCCCGCCAACTGTAACAGCAACAGCAACAACAAGAAGAACTCGCCTCGACTCGAGCAACAACAATGTTTACGAAGTTACCAACAACAGCAACAACAGCAACAACAGCAATTACGACAGCAAAGCAAGAATGCAATCAGAGCTGCGGCTGCAACTTCATTGCACAGCTGTTAAAGGTCGCCGCTGTTAACTCACTGTTAACTCGCAGCTGCTTAAGCTCCAGCACAAACACGCGCTCTCTCTCGCTCTATCTCTTTCAATACGTTCGCTCTTTGCTGGCGCTCGCTCTCTTGCATAGTTCGCACTCTCTTTGCAATGTTGCAAGGCGAGCTTTGGCTTTGGCTTTGCCATGAAAGCGCTTTTCATTCATAAAAATGGCTGACAAGCTTTTTGTGCTGTTGCCCGAAAGCGACGCTAGCTGGCGCCAGCTGAGCAAACAAAAAACCGTATGCGAATTGCAATACGTTTGTCTCCCCATTGCTCATCCTTGTCAGCGTCAGCGTCGCAATCCTTACACGACGATATTCATGTCCGCCCCTTAAATGTCAGTCGCTTGTTTTGATGCAAGCTCACGCGCCGTAAACAACTTATTATCATTGCCTTTGACTGGCTTTTCTTTGGCCAAATTTGTTGGCTGCCTTTCAAGTTACACACACACATACACACACGTATTGCTCATACGCCCCGTATAGCGGAAATGCAACGCAGACATTTGCAACGTTCTTTTATTCATCTGCCCTTTTTTTTACCTATTCGCGTCGCCAATCTGCGACGCCTGATCAGCTCAAGTCGATGACGCGGTGTCGGTGGCGTCGCTTAAGTGGCCCCGTCCTGGCTCCCCAAAGAAAACTGAAAAAACTGAGAGCAGCGACAAAAAAATCCATCAAGCCGCGTGCCAAGTTTCAAATTTCACGACTTGCATTTCATTTGAGAGCTGCCATTGCAAATGATGTTACACGCCTCCAAATCTGGCAAACTTTTATCTGTTTGAAAATGTTTTATTTGCGCTTCCCCTTTCTTCCTTCTTCGCATCCTTCGTCCCCTTTCTTTCCTTTTTTCCTGTGTGGTGGTATAAATCATAAATACACTCACATTTCATTTGAAATAATTTGTGGCATATTGGCAATTATTCATTCTTTTTTCCTGCTCTTCTTTTCTGTTGTGTTTGTGTGTTGTCGTTGAAGTTGTGTCCTGAGCTTCTCAAAGGCATCGCATCGGCTTAAGTGCGACGAATTTTTCCTGATGTGGATTTTGTTGCGGATTTGTTGTTGGCTTGGGTTTATCTTTTTTGGCCTGGCACAAAAAAAAAGCAGACGACGATTGCGGTGACATCGCATAAAAGGTGTAGACCATAAAATGTTATCTATACTATATATACTTTATATATATAGTATGTGGGGTCACAATTGTTCGCGAGGGTAAAGGGAGGCATTCAAGCTAAAGTTGATTTAGTGCTGCGCTCTTGATAAGGCAACAACAGCAGCCAACATGAATTTGGTCCAAGATGCGCAATTTATTATTATGAAAATGTAGTTGAAACAACAAATAAATGGTTGACAGATTGCAGATTATGCTAAGAATAACTATAAATTGTGGGATGAGTTGGAAATTTAGTTATAGATTTTGAATGTTGATAACTTGTTTGACTTCAACTTAAATTAATCAAGTGTTATGCTCAAATGATGAAATCAATCACAATAAAATTAAGTGCATTAAAACTAAGACTAAAACTATGATTAATATTATTCTGCAATCATTTTAAAGTGCTTAACTCATTATGAAGCTGTTGTTGGATTTAACAAAATTTTACATTCTTTATTTCACATTCAACCCAAGCAAAAATAAACTTAAGAATATCAAAAATGAACTGCAATATTTTTGTGCAATTTAAATATTCGATTTGATTAGTTGATTCAATTTTTCAATGGTAATATAGGAGAGGAATGAATGATGGGTAAGGTAGACATTTGGTGTTATAACTTCTTCACAAAATAGTTTAGTGGTAATTGAAATATGGTGTCTTTGATAATTCAACAATAATATTTTTGTATTTAATTATTTCTATTGAGTATACTGATTTATTTAAGTACTGAATACCGATCTTTCAAAAGCAAATATTTATTATTTAATAATACTGTACATATCTTTTATAAGCGGGGAATTTGTATTATTCAAGTCCAATATCTTAAACAACACTGTTTTGCATTTGTAATAAAATCAATCAGTCCGTTCAATGCCATTTACAAATTACAATTTAAAAGCGGCACCAATTTGTGTTAATTGCCATTAAATAAGTACATACCATTAGAACTAGCTTTGCTATCTTTTAAATTTATTTATTAAGTTGTTTTGATGATAGAACATCTTATTAAACAATGGAATTGAAAAAGAGTACAGACCAGTTTGGACTTGTTTACGTAAACAAATTAACTTAGTTAAAAAAAAAACAAGTAAGAAAGTTAGAGTGGAGTGTGCTCGACTGTGAGATACCCGCTACCCATTTTTAATAAAGGCAAAATATTGCGGTATCATTTTCAAAATATACCGAAAATATACAAAATGGTATGTTTTGGTATATCGATATAGAACATCATTCAAAATATACCATAGACGGCACAATGTGCCAGATTGTCGACCAAAGCAACTCAGACCCCTAGTAAGTAGGCGTTTTTGCCGATACAAAAGTATTTCTTTAATAACTTCCACAATTTTTATCTGATCGCAACCAAATTTTCAGGAATCATAACTACTGCAATAGTTATATACCAAAATTCGTAGCTCTAGCTTTAAAATTACACTTGTTATTCGATTTTTTTTGATTTGCGGGGGCGGAAGTGGGCGTGGCAAAAATTTGAAACAAACTTGATCTGCGTGCAAACATAACAAATGCTGTCGAAAAAAAATTATAGCTCTATCTCTTATAGTCTCTGAGATCTAGGTGTTCATACGGACGGACGGACAGACACACAGACGGACAGACGGACATGGCTATATCGTCTCGGCTGTTGACGCTGATCAAGAATATATATACTTTATAGGGTCGGAGATGCCTCCTTCTACCTGTTACATACATTTCCTGCCGACACAAAGTTATAATACCCTTCTACCCTATGGGTGGCGGGTATAAGAATTGTAATAAGTTCAATAGTTTATTTTAATATATAATTAAGGGGTACTAACAATTCAGTCTTTTTACTCGATTATTACTAATTGTGAACACTTAGTCTTGATGCATTGACAATTATAATTACATTTTAGACTATAAGATATATACATATAGTTTTTTTAAGATATGAGGTCTCTTTAAACTATCGAGATGCAACATACATAGATGAGAAAGTTAAGCAAATTATGTTATTAACAATGCCAGACACAATTTGACATTTATATTTGTCGTTCATAAATACTAGATAACTTATTCTTCGTAATATTAGCCACAATTTGACAATCATCATCAAGAAATACTTTATGCAATAAAGAACTTATGTTTAATGCTCATAAACTATGTTACAAATGCTCAATCTTACAGCACTTGCAGCCAAATGAGATTATGTTAAAAACAAATTGACCCTCGTTGAAATACTTCGTGGCGAAATATGCTAAGTAAAAGGGTCAATCAATGTGGTAATTTTATGTTAAGCTCAATTGCTAAATCACTTCTCCCCAAACACACTCTCTTTCTTTTTCACTCCTTTCTCTTCCCCTTTTCAACCCCTTCGCTAACTCTGTCCAGTGTGAGTTTTGTGAGTCAATGCGGCTTATCCTGAAATTGCCACAATTCGCATGCAAATGCCAACAAATTGTCGAAATAAAAAATGAAAGAAAATGAAAATGAAAAACTATCAGCGAAAAGAGAATTGATTCGATTAACCTTTTCAGCTGCAGCTGCAAGGGAAATTCATAGAGGAAATAGGGTTAAAAAAAGCAAATCAAAAGCCAGCAACATCGATGATAACTAGTGGCAGCTTAGGGGCAGCTTAGTGGGCGTGGCAGCGCCCCAGCCTTTGCTCTATTCAATTGAGAAGCGAAAAGCGCTTCAATGGCAGGTGTTAATGTATCTCTCCCTGACAAATGTATCTTTCAAATGCTGTTGCTGCTGCCTCGCCAATGAATTGCAATGAAAGCTAATTTGCCAATTGGTTCTATCTCTTCCCCTTCCCCCTCTCACTGCTCCCCCTTGGTTATTTTGCTGCATTCTGAACCAGTTAGGAAAGTGTGATTAAATGTGTTTTGCAGCTTTTGTTGCGTGTTTTTATTGCCAGTTGCCTGCACAAATGAAACAGATACACAGATACACAGATACATAGATACAAAGATACACATGCACATGAGACATTAGACATTAGACAGAGCGCTCTGTGTTCTGTGCTGTGTCGTGCAACATTTTGGAAAATGTGCTGCCACAGGACAAAGCAACACAATACGAAATATCCCCATCTCCCCTCCTCCGCCTCCTCCACTCGAATCGCTTTTGTGTTTCCTTCTTGGTTTTTTTTCTGCTGAGTTGCTAAAAAACTTCTTTTCAACAAAACGCTCTGCGGTCGAAACGCTAGAGGAAGGGGGAGGGGAGATTGGAGGACTTATAAAATTGGGTTGGGATTGCTTTGCTTGCCTTTGCCTGTGTGTGTGTGTGTTTGCTGCAAACAAGCGACGAGCTAAGCAACAACAACAACAACAACAACCCCCAATGAAAGTGAAAAAAAAGCGAAGAAAATCTGTTTGCATATTACAGAGCAGCAGGGGGGCGTGGTTGCTGAAAGAGAAGGGAAGAGGAGGGGGCGACAGTCGCTGCGGCAGATTGAAGGCAGCTGCGCTTCCAGCTGCGCACGCTAGGTGTCGCCAGCGTGCAGCGCGTTCGAGCATCTTCAAAGTTGAAGTAATGCGGCCTCAAGTGGCGGCAGCCCACAACAACGTCGCCAAACGTCATCATCATCGTAATCATCATTATCATCATCGTCATCGTCATCTCTCTCTTATATGCCACTCGTCCTTGCCGCACGCTGGGAGGAGAACGAACATCGCCCCGTTGCCATTTAAAATTGCTTGGCTTTGGCGCTTGTCCTCACCTGTGTTATGTTTTGAATGAACGCCTGCGTCTTTTATCTTTTCATAAATTTTTTCGCTTTTGTGGCGTCGTCGTCGCTGTTGCTGTGGCTGTGGCTGTGGCTGCCACAACCTGCGCCACTTACAATCACTTTTATTTCGCTGCGCGGCGCGGCGCGCAAGTATTTTCCAAGTTTTTCTTCTTTCTGCAGCACCATTTTAATGCTCAACAAAATTTGAATTGAATTTGCCGACAGGCCGCGTTGGATGCGTTGCTCTAAAATGGCTGCTGCTCGTTCTCGAGTTGCTCGCTGCCTTTTTCCCCATTGGTTCGTTCTTCTCTTTCTCTTTTTTATTTTATTTCCAATTTGCATCGTCGCTGCCTTCAATTTGCCCAAAAAAAAAAAAGAAGATGGAATAACGAAAGCAGCTGGCAGCTGCAGGCGCAAACTTCAACTTCAGCTTCAACTTTAGCGTCAGCTTCAGCTTCAGCTTCGTTTTCGTTTTCGGCTTCAACTTACTGCTCGCTGAGACAACGACAACGACAACAACAGGTAAAAGCAAGCACAGCTGGTTGCCAGGTATTTGCTGGTTATTTTTTTCTCTTCTAGTTTCACGCTTTTGGGTTTCCTTAATCGTTTATCCTTGGGATTATGGTAACATAACAATGCCCAAAGCGACCGAAGCGTCGTCGGCGTCGCTTGCATCCTTGCGGGCTCTGTAATTGGATGTGAAATGCAAGCTAAACTTGGCCAAGACGTGTCCTGGGAGTTTCCCAGAGTGTTTCTGCAATTGAGCGCTGCAAATGCGCATTTAATTCGTTACCCAGCAAATGCAAAGTGCGAAGAGATAGAGCGAGAACGGGGAGGAGAGAGAGAGAGAGAGAGAGGGAAAGCAACACCTTACTTAACCCTCCATGATGGATGGAGTTGCGAAATCTTTTGATTTATATAGTTATCGTATATATGGGTAGCGAGTCATAAATATGCCAGCGAGTAAAGCTCTTAAGTTGTCACTTTTTGACAAATTTGCCACACACAAACACGCACACACTCACACTTTAAGCAACTAGCGATCGCTGGCAACTGCACTTAAAGTCCGCTTAACCACAAAGTGTTGCGAATAAATTCAATATTTATTTGCCATCAAGTAGATAACGTAATGCGTTTGTTGCACTCAACTTCACTCGCTGGTTTCATTTGCTGGTGAATGAAGCAGCGTTAATTACATTAACTACTCGTTACTTGCACTATTTAATTATATGTTAATTTATAAGCAAATAATGCAATGAACTGAGTTAATTTGATGCAGTCAACTTTACTCGTTGGATTCTTTTTCCAATTCATTATTTAATGAAGCGAATTAATTACATTAACTACTCGTTACTGGTTGTCCACAATATATATTTAAGTGTTAATTTAAAATTATGTGAATAATGCAATGAACTGAATAAGCATAATTTGTTAATTTGTTGTAACTTCACTCTCTGAATTCATTTGCGGGTTAATGAAGCATTGCGTTAACTACTCGTTACTTTCACTATTTAATTATATGTTAATTAATAAAAACAAATAATGCAATGAGCTGAATAAGCATACTTTGTAAATTTGCTGCAGTCAACTTTACACGTTGGATTCTTCTGCCAACTTGTTAGTTAATAAGGCAACGTTGATTACATTAACTACTCGTTACTGGTGGTCCACAATAGATGTATATTTATGTGTTAATATATAATTATGTGAATAATGCAAAGAGCTGAGTAAGCATAATTTGTTAATTTGTTACAGTCAACTTCGCTCGCGAGTTCCATTTGCGGGTTAATGAAGTAGCGTTGATTATATTAACTACTCGTTACTTACACTATTTAATTATATGTTAATTTATAATTTAGCGAAAAATGCTATTAGCTTTACTCGTTGGATTCTTTTTCCAACTCATTATTAAATGAAGCGAATTAATTACATTAACTACTCGTTAGTGGTTGTCCACAATATATATTTAACATATGTGTTAATTTATAGTTATGTGAATAATGCAATGAACTAAATACGAGTGAGAATAATTTGTTGCAGTCTCGCTGGATTCATTTGCGGGTTAATAAAGCAGTGTTGATTATATGAACTACTCGTTACTTACACTATTTAAATATATGTTAATTTATAATTATACAAATAATGCAGTGAACTATGTAAGCATACTTTGTTAATTGGTTGCAGTCAACTTTACACGTTGGATTCTTTTACCAACTCGTTAGTTAATGAGGCAACATTGATTACATTAAATACTCGTTACTGATTGTCCACAATATATAATTATGTTTTAATTTATAATTAAGTGAAAAATGAAATGAACCGTGTAAGCATACTCCGTTAATTTGCTATAGTCAATTTCATTTGGTGATGATTAAATGATGTTGCTCTATTAATTTTACTCGTTGGAATCATTGCCAACTCGTTAGTAATCGAAGCAGAAATGTTTACATGCTCTTAGTTACTCGTTTCTCGCTGTATGCATTACATGGTAATTTATAATTAAGTGAATGCAAAGAGCTGAAAAAGTTTATTTCACTCAAAATCATTTTTAATTTCGTTAGTTAAGGATTACTCGTCACTTGTTTCCTTTAAAGCAACGAATCCTTGTTGATTTTGTTATTGAAATTAATGCTTAAAATAAGTAAAACGAAAATGAAGTTTTTATGATGTTAATTAGTTGACTTATTTTTGACACTTTCAATTTAAACTCGACAATCATTATAGTATTGTTGGATATGTCACTTTAAGATATGATGAAACAAAGACCTTAACGTTAAGTTAATTCTAGACAGGTTTAACTTAATTATATTTGGTATATTTAATTACTGACAATCACGAATTAAAATAAGATGCATTAAAGATTAGTAGAAATTACTTTGTTTATTTTAAGAAATCTTTAATTTATGATTATTCCACATTCCATCATTTACTTATGCTGATAGAATTGGCTGCACAAGTTGTCACTGCCGTCATTCAATCAACGAAAGCCTTTAGTTGGCTTGTCAAACAATGTAAAATTCCAGAGCACCGAGCGATCACTGTATTGCACTCGCAAAATATTTATAAATATTTAGAACCAAACAAACCGAGTTCATGCATAATGTATTGCTTGTGTCTGTGTTGTATCTCAGCACTCGATTTGCACATTCATCATTGCCATTTAGTAACCGAGCTGTCGGCACTTATCTCTCCAGCCGACAACGAGTATTATGTAAAATGCGAATATATATATGTGTATATATATGGCCAACTTTAAGGCAATCAGATAAGATACAAAGCACAAAAAAAAGAGGAGAAAAGAGGAAAACGAAATATACGCTTCATCATTTAAGGATTGCAATTTTACGCAGCATTCGAATTCGCTTTGGCCATTTTGCAACTTACTTTCCGACTCTATCTCTCTCTCTTCCACTCTTTCTCTCTCTTTCATTCTCCTTCTGTTTCACCGCTCGCATATAGAAAATTGCATACACAAAAGTACACCACAAAAGCCGCACTTACGTAATACATCACAAAATGTCCAAACAAGGTAAAAGGTTTTCTCTCCAGCAGCCTCATTGCCATTGCCAACCACCGTGTGCTCCACACAGCTTCGCTTCGCTTCCCTCCTTGCCCTCTCCCCATACTCTCCGCTGCTCCTCTGCCATATTTTTGTAAGCCAAAATGCAGCTTAACATATCAGCGCCAAAACGAAACGAAGCGAAAGCGAACCGCTGACCGAGCTGTAGCTATAGCTCCAGCTCCGGCTTTGGCTGCTCTTCACGACGATGCCCCAAGCACCTGCACAGGTGTGTGTGTGTGTGTGAGTGAGTGGAGGAGGGGGGAGGAGTGCAGCATATAGCTACGTGCTACGTGTGGAGGCTGCTGCGGTAATTAATGCAGCGCGTTTGCGAAAATGCGAATACATTTCGCCATTTTGCCTCGCCATCCAAGCTAGCTAGCAGCGAGAGTGTGTGTGAGTGTGTGTGGGTGTGTGCTACAGATACAGATACCGTATGGGGAGAGGGGGAGGGGGTGCAAAGAGAGGTGTAGAAGGTAAATGTATTCACGCTGAAACGATTTTGGGTGCACGGCGACACCTTGGTTTGGCGCCCGCCAACTGTAAACACATACATATGTATGTATGTAGGTGTGTAGGTGAACGTAGCGAGATATTCAGCACCCACTCACTACCCCCCCCCTCAGGACCCCGTTCCCAGCTTGCCACACATGTGTGAAAAGTTCCACGTTGCGCTGTTTTGGCAAAATGCAAACGACGACAACAATTGAGGAGCGTAGCTGGAGCTGAAACTGAAGTTAAGAGAAGAAGAGGAAGAAGCTATAGTAGAGGAGGAGGGAGCAAGGAAAGGGAAGCAGCTCTAGCTGTATTCAAAGTGAAGAAAATCAAGCAGAAATTTAAAATTTGAATATGTTTTTCTTCGAGATTTTGCTGCCCGATGACGCTGCCATTTGTCTGCTCTACATTTCCCCCTTCTCTTTCTTCTCTATTTGTCTCTCTCCCTCTCTCTATGTTTGTCTTACACATCTTTCTCGTTGTGTTATTTATTTGTTAGTTTTGCGATTCAAATGTATTCGTGCTGCGTTTGGTTACTTTTTCTGTTTGTTTTTTCGTGCAAGTGCCGCTTATTATGCACATTTTAAATCATCTACGCAACAGCAACAACAACAGCAAAAAAACAACAACAACAACAACAGAGAACAGACAACGAGGACGTTGGCAGAAGGACAACTCTTCTCTGGCTGGCAGCAGTTAAATTAAGCACACTTTCATATGAATTGCATTGCATCGTCGTCTTCTTCTTCTTCTTCCCATACACAGTAGCTGCATCTTCTTCTTCCCATCTGCTTTGCATATGAATTTCATATGGGCGGGCCTCTGTTGAAATGATATAGTATAGAGAATCTCTTCACAGTTTATTAAGTACTAGTTGTACTCTAATTTCTTAGTTTTTATTTTCTGTGTGTTTTTCTGCTATCCATCATGGTTGGAAGTGGTTGAACATTCGACCCGAAATATAACAAATTATTCCAATTAAAATGCGAACGGAATAAATGTTTTGGAATTGTTGGAGTATGCAAAACTTTGCCACCAAATATAAATGCCACAAACATATTAAACACACAAAATTAAACACACAAAAATAGAATTAATTTAAAGTCTGCTTAAAATGAGCACAACATAGAAATACTTGTGTAGTTAAATTGGATAATCACAGTCAATAAATTCTATGACTTTCTAAACTCCATTTAGTTAAATTAATTTTAATAACAAGAATTTTATTTCTATAAAAAAATTCTAAATTAATGTTACATAAACATCAGTAAAGTTCTTTTTGTATTGAAAATAAGAAAACCATGCAAATATTTGTTTAATAAAATACATAATTAAAGACAATTAATTGAGTGTCTTTCTTCTATATTAAATAATTTCTTTACTATCGTTTTTATAGCTGTTTGTTCATTTAAAATTTATATTTAAAGTTAACACAACATGTTTGCTTTATACAATTGATAATTAAATGTTAATGCTTGAATGGTTTTCAAACTGAAAATGTTTATATGTATTTTACTGTAAACAATTCCATTTTTATTTATATCTTTCTGGTATTAAAATTTCTCTTTTTTTTTAACTTTTTGTTAATTTTCAATTAGCACAGAATATAAATGTTTGTTGAATAAAATTTGATGATTAATGTTAAATTAGTTAAATGACTTTCTGAACTCCATTTGAAGAAATAAATTTTACTGTAAACAATACAATTTCGATACCCAAATAAATGTTATTAAAATATTGTGTTACTTTTATAAAATTTAAATTTTGATTTTACAATGAGCCCAACACGAAAATGTTTGTCTAACAAATAAGAGAATTAAAGACATATAAATTAGATTAGTTTAAATGTTATAAAAAAATTTCAAACAATTAAATTTCTATGAACAAACAAATGTTTTCTACAATTTCTCGTATTTGAAACTTTTCGATTATATTTTTTTAATGTCTACAATTATTTCTAAAAAGAATTTCTATAGATAATCCTTTAGAATCATGCAACTATTTTTTTTGGGAAATATTTTTCTCTAATGCACTCGCAAATAAAATGTTTGTCAAACAATGATTGTGCAAAATTGTTGTTGAGCAAAAATGATTTAGATGTTAGATCAACATTTTGTATGAATTAATTTCGACATTCGTAGCGAGACAATTGCATTGGCAGCAGGCAAACTTCGCAGAACTGACAAACTCAACAATTGCCAATCGAGTTTTTGTACAATAATTTCTTTTCAAATATTGTTTTCTCTTATTGTTCAATTACTGCAACTTTTATTGCTGCAAATTATTTCAATGAACTCTCTTTCTCTCCCTCTCACTCTCGTCTCTCCCTCTCGTCTCTGTTAGATTGTTGAACAAATAGAACAACTAACCATGCATAGCAAATACTCAACCCCAATTACTGTTTGCATTTTATTACACTACAAATAAAAACGTAGGAAAAAAATAGAATAGAAAAGACAATTGCGTATGTTATTATTGTTGCATTTGCCTGACTAAGAAATATCTCAACTTGAATAAATAATGACGAATCAACAGAAGTAGCAAATGGGATGTTTATATATTGAAAGATGCGTGCTTTCGGTTTGCTAAATTGGAGATAAATGTGAACAATATAAAATGTGAATGAACTAAATATTGAGGCACTTAGTTGCATAGTCCAATAAAGTTTTTATAATTTTGAGCAGCTTGAATAAAGATTATTAGAGCATAAATCGCAAATAAGATAATTGTTCGGGGCATAAGAAATAAAATATTATATTTTATTACAATATAACTAATATTATTAAAAATTAAATATTTTAAAAGAGTTATGAACCCCAGATGGGATATTTTTAATTTACGAGTATCAGATTGTTTCTCAACAAAATAAAAGACTTTGATAAATTAATAATATGGTAAGTTGTAGCATAAACAAAATAGTTTATATTTTAAATGCTATTAAGTATTACAAAATTCACAAATATACCCATAAAATAATGTATATTCATTTAAGTTTAATTTAATATATTTATTTTTCAAAAATACTTTTTCTCCTAAGAATCTATTATATTAATATTACTAATTGATCTGTTTAAGTTTTGAATTTCATATCGATATATATTTTATATTTTTATTAAATGAAATGCTCTAAAGTTATCCAATAATTTCACAATTACAACTATAGGAAAATATATATTAATTATATTTTAATGATTTACTAGTTATAGTCTAGTATGTTTGAAAATTACAATATTCTTATCGTTCAATAACATAAATCTATCTTAGCCACAAAATTTCTTATTTACGTCAATTTAATATCTTTCTTTTTTGTATAAAAAGTGTTTAATGTAAGTGTAATGTAATAGAATACTAAAAATATATTTTTTCTGAGTTCTGAAACATGTACGTTCTTATGTTAATCCATTTAAGTTTTGCAATATGCTCTTTTCAACTAAAGTGCTCTAAAGTAATCAAACAAGTTAAATATGTGCATTAGATCTTCACTTAACCGCTATTCATGCACTCAAAGTGTAATAAACGCAAATTAGATTTCATTTGCATTAGACAGCATTATTGAGTGCAGTCAATTTGAAATAATACGATGAATATACCCGACAGCAACGCCGCGGGGCACGCGTATTAACCGTATCTGTTTGTCATGCCCATTAAGGCCTGCATTTTATTGCTCATACGCCACGTCAGCCCAATTGGTTAGCAGCAGAAGCAAACAACGCTTTACAGTTACTTAAAACGAAACAAAAAAAAAAAGATGCACATTGTGCCTCACAATGTGTGTTGCGTTAGCTGGCAATTTTTCGGAGCCGTTAACGTTACCCATTCGTAACCCAGCGAACTGTCAACCAAAAGGGGAGGAGGAGGCTCTCTACCCCTCCCCCTTGATAGCCATCGGCAGTTGCAGTTTTCAGCTTTCAGTTTTCAGTTCCAGTTGCTGTCCAGGTTCCAGGTTGGTGGCAACGTCGAAAGCGTATTTAATTTGAAAACATTTTCGTGTCATTTACGTGAAGTGCAGCGATTAGATGCGGTTGCCATCGCTCCATCCTGCTCGCTCAGTTTAGTTGCCATCTCTTTCTGCACTCGTTGCAAGTTTGTTGTTTGGGTAAAAGTTTTCAACTCACACAGAGAGAGAGAGAGAGAGACGGTGCACCTATGGAAGTAATTACGGGGCAAATGTGAAGCAATGTTTGTGATTTCCACTGCAACAGCAACAACAATTGATTGCAGTTGTTGTTGTTATTCTTGTTGCTTCGCCCGAGTTGACATTCGACAGTGGCTTTGTTGTTGTTCTTGTTCTTGTCTGAATGATTGTAATTGTTGCTGTTGTGTTGATGTTGTTGCTGTCTTTGTGCCGTTATTAGCCGACCACGCGTCACATTTTGTTAGTTGCAATTATCATAAGAAATTATTGATGAACGTGCTCGAGAATATTTGCTGCACTTTAAATTGGCCATCAACGATTTTAGATACGCTTTTAATTAATTGACTTCTCTGTTCAAATCAATTGTTATCGTTAGCAATTTGTCTAAAGTTTACGTTTATTTGATGTAGTTTAACTATTATAATTTAATTGATTTTCAACTGCAATTATAATCGATTTGTAATTAAGTTAGTCAGCAACTGTTTGTGGAGCATTTAAAATCGTTTTGTATTAATATTATATTAGCTTTAATTATTTATATAGCTATAAATAGGGTTACCTTTGTAAATTTATTTTTTGTCTTAAATATATTTTGTTATGTTTCAAACATTTATTTTTTTGGTAGATTAATTATTATTATTCTTAGGGAAATACTTTTTTTCTTATAAATTATAAAATTTAACAAACGCAGATATTTTAAAATTGAAAATGAAATAAAATTGAATAGAACATAACTGAAAACAACTTCAAAGAATTTTACTGCTTTCATCGCAACACTTAATGCCCAAAAAAGAAACTTAAGAATCGTATGTAGCAAATAACTATTTGTTATTGCATGTACAAGCTTTAGTTTAACGATCATTAAACCGGCTGTTAAAGTCATCTTAAGAGCTTGTTTCATGCCATTCAGTGCATTTCTATATAGTTTATGATGACATTACTTAGAAGAGTAGAAGAGACTTAGCTAAAAGACTCGACCCGAAATGCACTGTCATAAAAATTGCACTTCAACTTTGATATTTTACCTTGGACTGTGCTACTTCTAATGCATGCCAAATGGCGCTCGCATCAATAAAGCGTACGTCACTCTAATTGCACACACACACAGAGAGGGAGGGGAAGAAAGAGAGAGAGGGAGAGACATGCACATAGACACAGACATAAACATGACACACAAACACACACGCATTGTAGTTAGACTTTAGCCTCTTTGCAAGCTCTTTGTATGCAGCAGAGGGCAAAAGGGTTGACGCAGAGAGAGAGAGCAAGGAAGAGGGTGGAAGAGAGAGGGAGATGGGACTACTGGTAACTGGTAACGGATAACTGGTAACCGGGTAACTGGTAACGGGTAGTGTAATGCCATTAGCTGCCAGCCGCGCGCAAAGCCATTTGAAAGTTCAACACGTTCAAAGGTCCAACATGCGAAGCACACACACACCAAGCTACCTCTATCTCTTTCCCTCCCTCTCTCTATCGCTGTCTCACTCTAACGCTGTCTGTGTCTTGGCGTGTCCTTTTTGCGCAACTTTCACTGTTTATTCTGCTAAAAGCGCTGGCCAACACTTATGCACTTGAAGCGCCCAGACAGAGACTCCGAGAACGAGGCGAGGATGGACACATGAACAGAACAGGACAGTCAGGACATAGACAGGACATGCAGGAGACTACTCACTGTGCAAAACTCAAACTAAGCGCAGCTGCAATAGCAACTCAGCAACTAGCTGCGCTTTTAATTGACTTTTTATGCGCTCGCTGAGCTGCTGTGCTCACTTCACTTCACTTCACTGCCAATTTCAAGTTGCAAGCAGCAGCAGCAGCTTGAAGCATTTCGCATTTCGCACTTCTATTGTTGCGCCTCCCCCTACCTCCCCCAAGCTTGAATTTAACGCGCTTTAATGCGGCACTCTGAAATTCAGCATTCTGCATTCGGCATTTGCATTTCGACTATCCACAGGCGCAGCCACTGTGACACTTTGCAAGCCATTAAGCATTTTCATTACCTGCCTCGACTGCTTTGCATTTTGATAGCCGCTCCAGTATTGTGTGTGTGTGTGTGTGTGTGTCTCTGGGTGTCTCTGTGTGTGTGTCCTTAGTCCTCCGATTCTGTTTTGTTTACGTCTGCGCTATTAATTGCCACAGCACCCGAAAATGCAAATTGCAAACTGCAACTGCAAATGTCCTGTCCAGCTTGGGTTTGTCTCTCCCGCCCTTTTAGGAATGTCCTGAGTTGAAGGGGAGGACAGCCAAGTTAGCCAACTGCCAAAGTGAATTATTGTCCTGGTTTGCATATTATGCTAAAGTTTTGGCGTTGAACCCCCCAAAAACGTTTCGTTCGTTCGTTCGTGGGTAATTAAAACGCTTAAAGACGCATCAGTGCGTGACAAATCTTGCTTTTCACTTTTCACTTGCTGCCAACCCTCTGAGAAAAGAGTCTTGGGAAAGAGGGGGTGAAGAGTTCTTGGCCAGTTTTGGGCCAAGTGCAGTGGTGCGGCAGAACAAGAACAGAAACAGAGACCAGCAGAAGTAGAAGCAGCAGCAGCAGCAGCAGCAGAGCTGTCTCTCTGTAGCAGATCTCATCCTGGCTATTGTTTGTCTTGTCACTCAAAACTGTTGAGCCAAGTTTTTAGCCAATACACTTTAAATGAAACAAATGCCCAAGCAAACGGGTTTCTGCACTTTATCAAACCCTTTGAACTCTACATGAATCTACATACTAATTGGACTTTTCTTATCTTATTCAACTCTGGGTATTTCCTTCCTTTTTCATTTTCTTAAGCATTTCTATCAGTTACTTTAACAATTGATCTATTTGATGTGCTTGGTAAACAAAGTTGTAAGTTTCTTATATGAAGAAATATGTTAATGAGAAGTTAACATGTAAATGTTTTGCCAGCTTCAAACTTTCTTATCTCAGTTCTTATAAATGAATGTAATTGGCTTATCATAGACAATAATCTTTACTCCGCTTACGTACTTTTGATTTGCAAACTTCTGTTTTTGTAAATCAATTCAAATAACAAAGTAAATGAAATTTTAAAACCTTTCATTCTTACCCACATTATTTACATTTTCGTGTAAAAAAAATTATTACAATAATTGTTCAATGAGATAACTCGATAATTCGCTCTTAAATTTTTATTTTGGTATTGGTTTTTCTTTTTTTTTTCGGTAATTTTATATATTGAAGTATTTTTTTTTTTTGTGTCCATATTTATTATTTACATTTAAGCCAACCAAATGAATAGAAAAACTAGAGTCAACTATTTATATTCGAATTTCTTTCACTCAACACTTAGACAATGAATAAAAATGAGATTCAAATACGTATTTGATTTAATTTGAACTTTTTTTTAGCGTATTGTAGTATATTTATTTTCATTTTCATTAAAGTAGTCAAATCAAAATCATTTAATAATCGTAAAATATATCAATTTCAGGGTTAACAAGGCAAATAAATCTGAAAACTTGTATTATTTTGTTAGACAGTTTGACCGCCAGTTTAGCTAACAGCTGTTTTAAGCATTTATTTAACAACTAAAGTTTGTTTGAACAAAAATCTTAAAGTTTGCTATAGTTTCATAGCTGTCCGTTGATAAAGTTATTGCTCTTCGATTCTTTATACGGTACATATTAATCTAAAGAATTGAGAGCTCATAGAGAGAGAGAGAGAGCGAGAGCAGAGAGCAGAGCATTCTATAGTTGAAACACTCGCTGCGTTGTAGCTATTCTATTATCATGTTATTGTTATAGAAGGTGGAGATGGAGGTGGAGGAGCAACAAAACACCCCACACACAACACTTTATCATCAGTGCCCCGCTTTCGCCACAGCAGCAGGCACTCGAAGCTTCATTCAACAAAATTCTTGTGAAAGAGTTGAAGTTGTGTGTAGAGTAGAGAAGCAGAAGCCGAAGCAGCAGCAGCATCTTCGATTGTGTCTGGTGCAGTGTCCGGTACTTGGTCGTTGGATGATAAAGTGTTTCTTTGACTAAGTCCTCGTCAGCATTAAACTGTTTAAAGTTGCACCCAAGAGCAAAAGAGAGGAGGAGAACATTGAAATTTTATGTAAAAATGCCACAAGAGTGCGGGCAATTAGTGAAGGATGATGCTGCCTGCCAGTGGCACAACAGCCAGAGAATTTGTCGCAAATCTAAAAAGCCAAAAAATGACTTAATAGCCAAAAGTTGTGCATGCGACAAAGTAAGCGTTCGTGCGTGGCAGCAGTCAGAAGATGCGGAAGGGGAATCGGGAATGAGAATCGGGAATGGAAAGTAGGCAATGGGAGAAGGGTATTGAGCGGATACTGCGAGGAGGAAGGAATGAAGGGAGAGGTTGGATATTTGTGGCGCATATGAGTGACACAGGCAGGCTGACTTGTCGCCAACAGCAGCAGCAGCAGATGACGTTGTGGCATCTCGGAGAGAGAGAGGGAGAGAGAGAGAGAGAGAGACGGGGGATAACAGGCGCGTGCCGTTGGGAAAGTTGCCAGCCAGCCAGTCAGCCAAGCAGGCAGCCAGGCCAAGTCAGGGCAGGCCAGGGCAAAGCCGCAAGAGTATGCGTGCCTGTGGACAAAACATGTCAGCAGCCTCGTCTCGGCCAGTCTTCGCCTTCGTTTTAATTCATAACAAAATGGATGATGAACCCATGAATGGTGTCTGAGTGTGGACTGAGAAAATGAGAATTGCCACAGCGACTGCGACTGCGACTGCAAATGCGAATACGATTTTCAAAATCAGAATGGGGAAAACATGTTGAAACTGCTGTTGCTGTTGCTTAGATTGGGTGTTCTGTTGTACTCTGTTCTGTTCTTTTCTGGTTTGGGTTGACTTGGGGTGTTCGCTCATCAAATGTTCAGCTGGCAATTATAATTTTCATTTGCTGTGTGTTAAAAATATGATTCAATTTATTTGCCCCACGGGGCAAGTTTCTTAATTATACCCGGCAGTACAGTAGCTGGGGAAGTCTGCTACAAATTTTTTGCTTAGGCAAGTTTAAAGTAGCATTTATTTTTTCTTTTCATTATTTTGCAAAGTTTAATTCACTGTGAAAGTCCAAAAACTTGTCTACGAATTGCTGAATTATTTTTAAGTTTGATTGGACATAAATTAACATAATATTTTAGGAACCTTGTTTGAGGAAGTTTAAAGTCGCATTCATGTTTTCTATTAAGCATTTTTTACTGAATTCCTTATAACTATATTGTGAAATTTAATTTATTGCAAAGTAAATAAATAAACATATTATATTGGGATTTTTTTTACTACATTCTTTTATTTTACCTTGCTTATGGAAGTGTAAACTATTATTTATATATTATATATGTTTTATGATTTTTAAGTGAATTTTAATTTTCTATGCAAACAAAAAAAACCTACATTCGAGTGTGCCCGACTCGGCACCCAGTTTCAATAAAAGCAAAATAGTTAGGTATTATTCTTAAAAATATACCAAGTATGTATACTAAAAAATACCGAATATAATAGTGTTGTATTCTTTTAAAATTATACCGACTTAACATACGAAAAATACTAAATATAAATAGTACGCTATTCGTCTCAAAACATACCAAATCAACATACTAAACATACCAAAATATACCGAAGTCTATATTTGGTATATCGATGTACTATTACATTTATAATATATCATAGAATACAAAATATTCCAGATTGTCAACCAATCAAACTAAATACCATCTGCAGTACTCGCTTTTGTCAGACAAAATAATTTCTAAAATGTCTATATGGTATTTTATATCTGATTGCAACAACATGTTACATACTTTTGTTGTAAAGTTTAAAGATATTTTACTTAATTTTAAAGCAAAAATGTTGACCGAAGGCTACGCAGCTTCACCTTTAGTTTTCTTTTAAAACTACTCTGATTTCAACAATAAATATATCAATAAAAGTGCAAACAATGTCCATAAATTCTACAGAGTGTCAACAATATTATTCATTCCCTTGTTGTATAATATTTAGACCAAAAATATGCATTTAAGATCTAAAATATATTCTACGATTTGCGCAAAAATATATTCTTAGAAAAATTTTTGCAATATAAAAGGTGGAAATGCAAACTTCTGTTTTCTGTAGTTGTAATTCTCAGAAAAGCTTTCGATTGTTAGATTACACATAACGCAATAAATGTAAATTGTCTCTTTAATCTTTGCTTTACTTTATTTTTATATTCCAAGAAAAGTGCACCTTCAACTATGAAAACTTTCTACGTTGTGTATTTATTAAACTTTTTGTAGGCTATAAAATGATTAGTTTTTTCTTTTTGCTTGCTTTTTGTACTTTGCCACTTGACTGTTTCTCATTTTGGTGCCACAAATCTATGCAACAAATGCGGCATTAAAATTGATTCGCTTTTATCCGCACAGATAGCGAAAGCAGAGCCTAGTGAACTGGGAATTGGAAAGTGGAAATGGGAATGAGAATGTAAAATGAGAAAGGGAGTGAGAGAGAGAGAGAGAGAAAAGAGCACTCGACTTAGTCGACTACGACTGCTGTCTGCTGTCGGCTGTCTGCGCTGATTAGACCTGGAGACGAGGATAGACGACGGCGTGTAAATGGCGCCTGGCAAAAGGTGTTGATGATGACGATGATGATGATGTACATAAAGTGCCGCTGGGCTGACAATCCATACTGGCAGCCAGGGCAGGAGACAGGAGAGGACAGGAGAGAGAGAGAGAGCAGTAGCAGGCCAGGATTTTCTGGCTAAAACTTGTCGCCGCGCACGGAAGCACGAAAATTGAATTGACATGACAGTCTGTCCGTCCCTTCGTCCTTTTGTCCGTTCGACTGGCAGGTTGTCCTACGTCCCTTTTTTACTTGTTTTTTTTTTGGAGGAGGACTGACAACAGTTTATGTTGGGTACGACAGTTCGGCGTACGCTTCATAAAATTCATTTCCGCGTCGCGCTGCTGCAAAAGTGATTAAAATTATAATTAAACTGTGACGGCAGCAGCAACAGCAGCTGATAGAGCTTTAGCTTCCTATATAGCTAAATGTACATACAATATATATATATTTTGTTGGCTTGCCACCAACTGCCAACTCCTTCAACATCCTTCGGGTAGCAATAAGTATTCAATTTGAACTAAGCCCCAACTAACGTGCACACGCTGCGTATGAGCAATGAGCAAATTCTAGCGTTTTATGCATTCTCAGCTTCCCTTTTCTTTTTCTCTCTCTCTGTGTGTGTTGGCTGAGCAATCGAGTGTTCGTGCATTCAACGGTTCATTGGTTGCTATAAATATATAATACGTGACAAATACGTGCCGAGTTCTTTTCAATCCGTGTGCCGCTCTCACCCTCTTTCTTCACTTCGTGTAAATCCTTGCTGGCGCACACACAAAAAGGACAAGCAGCAAGAAATGGTTAGCAATAAAAGCGTTCAGCGCACTGTTGCATATATGCGAAAGTCCTTCCTTGCTGCTGACTCCTTTTGCGGGGGCAAGATGAAACGCACTTGTTGATTGGCACTGAATGTTGCGTCTTATAGGATTGATATACTAGCAGCAGCCAGAGCAGCAGCCAACGAGTGTGAACTGTTGCCATGGACACAACGTCAATGATGCACGTGCCGACAACGCTTCGTCTGCTTCTGCTTCTTCTTGTTGCTCTTCTGGTTGCAAATGCCCTGCAATCATCTGCTGCAGGTGCACACTATTACTAAGTACATATATTAAACGCGCTCTCCTCAGACACACTGGCAAAGAGTAAAGCTCTGGCCATGTCGACAGCTGTGTGCCGTTAGCGACATCAGTTGAATGGCAATATAAAAACGTCAACAATGAGTTGAACTCCCTTGCTGCTGCAATTATGATATTACGACCGGAATAGACAAGTGCTGAGCTTAGCTTTTCCTATCATCATCCTGCCATATTCGAAAACTGTGCTCACTTAAGATAAATATTAATGTAGAGATCTCTTAGGAGTTCTGTATATAAAAAATGCTTCATAAAATAAAAAGAAATATAGGAAATTATGCATCAAGAATATTTTGTATTTACTATATTCAAATTCAATTATACATTTCAAACTCTCATTTAAGCAATTATTGATTTTTAATTGATTATTAAATTAGTTTTGTATAATCAACAAGTAATTATATAGTTTTATGTTAGTTATATAAGCATTTAAATAATCTTTAACGTAGAATCGATTCATGAAATTAATGCGAATTGGATTTCGAATTAACATATGTGTATTTGATTTCGTTTTCTATATTTCTCTGCTCTTTTAGCTTTTTATTCAATTATAACTAATGCCAACAATGTTAATTACTTGCTGCGTACTTATATTATTGCCGAAGTATAAAAAAAAAACATCATTTAAACAAAAATATCATTTTAGGAGAACCCATTTTAGTATACTGAATAAATAAGTTTATACATAAATATAATTCCATAAATATCATATTAGAGAATGCTCATTTTAGCTGCGTTAAACATTTTATAAATTAAACATTTACTAATTAGTTTTTTTTTACATTTTATCTCACAAATATTGCATGTCATAATTTTAATTTTAAGAGCAACTATTTATAATATTCTCTTTAAAAATACTTTAATATTTTATGAGCAAATTAAGATTTATTAAAATTCAAAATTACCTTTATTATTAAGTTGAAATCGTATTTCACAAATATTGTATTGTTTGAAGAGTAAAAAGATCCTCTTTATATACATATGTTATATTATAAATTCTAAATAGTGAGTCGATCATTATTGATTTGATATTTTGTTCCACAAATGTTGTAGTATCTTTATAGAATACTTGAACTACACTCAATGTTTCTATGCTATTGATTTTCCTTTCCGACTCTTGAACACTCTTGCTTATCACCTTTCAATTTTCCGATCAGTTCTCATCACTCTCTCACACATTATTTCTCGGTCTTGCTTTCACTTTCTTCGGTCGGAGCAGCTGCTCCTGAACTTTTTTGCCCATTGTAGCGCATTTCCGTAATCGTCCACATCCTCATGGGTTTTCCAGCCATCAAACCAGCCAAGCTGGCAGCCAAGCAGCCATATAGCCATCCAACCAGTCATCCATCTATCCATATATCCATCTATCAGAGCAACAAGCCCCAACCAATGAGCGCGCTTATTCCATTTGCTTAGACACAAACAAAAAAGCAAAAAGAGAGAAAGAGAGAGAGAGAGAGAAAGAGAAAGAGGAAAAAAATGAAGGAAGGGAGCGAAAAAAAGCGCAAAAAAAGGAAACGGAAATTGAAAATCTGAAGCTTTTGGAGAGCGAGTGAGCTGTGAATCCTATTTCAAGTGCAATCTTCAGTCGCAGCTCGCAGGTTGAAAGTAATTCAATAGTTGGCGGCAAGCTCTGCTCGGGCTGCTGCTGTTGGTGGCATTGAATGGCAATCGAGAGTGGCACGTAATGCCAACAATTGCTGTAGTGCAGCAGTTCACCAATGCAAACAGCAGAGCAGGACATGACAGCAGGGATCTGAAGTGAAGGGTTTGGTAGTTTACTCATTGGTTGCATTGCTTGCATGTTGCACGTGTGTAGATAACACAGAGTGGGAGAGAGCGAGGGGGCAAATTCTTCCCCCCTCTCTTGCTGCTTGCTACTTTCAGCTTAGTCTTCATCTCCAGCTGCTGCCGTCCGCTTCCTCTTCCTCTACCTCATGCTCACTCTCATGTGCGTCTCTGGCGGCTGCGTACACAAAATTCATTTATGTGCACGCAAATCCCTAATCCCTAGTTTTTGCTGCCTTGCCTGCTGCCTGCTGGCTGCGTTGCCTGTTTGTTCTTGTCTTCCTCCTCGTCGTCGTCGTCGTTGTCATCATCAACGTTGTCGCCAGTGGCAGCGACAGCGGCGTGTTGCCCTCACAGCAGCAACAGCAGCAGCAGCTGACAACGTTTGCGGAAATGACTTTTGAGCGGCTCCTCGGCATATGCCGCCACCGCGCAGCGCAGTCAGTGGACAGACAGACAGACGGACAGACAGACAGACAGACTGACTGACTGACTGCCTGTCAACTGTGGCCCGGGCTTAGTAACAAAATTAAAGTGGCGCCTGCCAGTTGCCGGTTGCACGCTGGCCCCTTGACTCCCCTACTTACTCGCACTCCCATTCTATCTCTCCCTTTCTGTCTCTTTCTCTCCACTACTTGCTGTCTCTTTCGTGCTCTCTTCTGGGTGCTGTAACGCACCTGCCGCAGTCGCTACCTGCGCTCGACACAAGATTGATGTAGCATTCATTTGATGCGGATTAGTATTTTATAGCTGCACTTCAGCATCAGCTGTTGCAGGGGTGGAGTACGCAGAGAGGGGGGAGAGAGACAGAGAGAGAGAGAGAGAGAGAGAGAGAGAGAGAGAGAACTTCCCTTACAATGTCCTGAAGGTGTCCGACGCACAAAGGCAAAAGCGCTTGTGCATTTTTTGCGCTCTTGTGCCTCGCATTCCTTGCAATTGATTGCCTCCGTTTCGTAAGGATCTAACTACATACAACTATGTGTGTGTGCAGGTGTACAGGTGTATGTGTATGTGTATGCACTGTCCGACCAACTCTGATTGGGGTCAGAGCCATTCTTGATGGCGCTCGCATTGTGCGTTGCTTTGGGGCTGTTGTTTAGCTGTTAAGTTGCTTACTTGATTTGTAGCACAAATTCAATTCAATTGGCGCAATCGGAATAACGCTGCTACTGCAACACACTGTGCAACAAATTTACCGGACAGATTCCATTAAAATTCGTCAAAAGGACTACAAATTCACCCTACACTTTGCTCCAGATTGATAAATGTCTGAAGCCAAAGCTGTTAAGGGTTTTAGTTTAAAGACAAGAAAGTTTGAATTGAATAGAATTCTTTTCATTACTAAACTTTAAACACATTGAAGTGTTTAAATTCTGTAATATAAATTTATAGTTTATATTGTACAAAATAATACAAAACACTATTCCATTGGAAAGCTTTGCTTAAATGAAAATATCTTGAAATATGCCTGTCACTAGAAATTTTATAAACCTTTGTTATAATAAAGTATTATATACAAAGGAGATTTTATGTTTTTGTAATAAAATTAAATTAATGTTTAAAATATGTAGAAAATATTACTAAACTTTAAACCTTTTCTACATTGATTAATAAATGTTTAAGACAAGAATTGTATGACCTTTATTATAAGGCAAACAACTTGTCAAACCGATATATATCAAACATTTCTTGTTTTTATAGCCTGGAATCTTTATTAAACTTCAAACATAATTTTAAATTGTTTATTAAATTAATCTTCATCAAATCTGCTTTTTATTTTCTTAGACATTTCGTCAGCTATAACTGGATTAGATTCCTCTAAAGTTCGTCAATAGGATTATAAATTTATTCTATAGATTTTGTAGATTGATGAAAGATTGAAGTGGAAGTTTTTCAAACCTAAAATTTTAAAGAAAATAAGGTTCTTTCAATATATTCATTTTCTTTAATAGTACATAAAATTTATGATGTGTTCAAGTTTCTCAATAGATACAGATATTTATTGGCAATACATTTTGTGTTATTGAGATTTCTTATTATTATTATTATAATTTTATTTACGCTCTATAATATGCAAATGGTATTAAAATGAAACCACACGAAGTTTGTCTAAATCCTTACTACTTTTCATTAGCTTGAATATTCTGGCAACTATGACCTTCTGGTTAATCCGAATTTCGTAACTAGCATTCTTAATATAATGCTTGGCCAATTGCCAATAAACTCAGAAGTAAACACAGTTAACAATGCGGAAATGATAGCTCCAAACGACGCGTCGTTCATCTAATTGCTTGTGTCTCACGAGTTTAGTGTGGAATATAAACCAAAGCAGCCATAAAATTAGTACAATGGGCATCATAAACCTTGTGTGCGACAGACGGAAAAACTGTTTTCAACTTAAGAATATTATTGAAGAACAAAAAACGAAAAGTGTGCGGCTGTGAAAGTACTTAATAAATATTTTAATAATAATAGAAAAACTGAAAATAACATTTACTTGTTTCTAAGAGAATCTTCTCATTTTATGTTACTGTTCAAATTTTATATCTTTCGATTTATAAAAGTCCTTGATTTTATTGCAAATTTTTTGTAGGTATCTCGTTAAAGTTAGATATTAAAGATTATGTTTTAAAATGATAATTCAACGATGTGAATGTTACTTAAATGAAGAAGTATTGAAAAAGGCTTATTTATTTATAGAAGACATAATTTAAAATATAAGAAACGTCTCAATTGCCAATTTTGACCTTAAACAATACAAGCTTTATGAATAAAATTATTTTTGATTTGTCAAACATTTCTTTTTCGTTTTCAACATTTTAAAGACTTGATAATTTTTTCCGAAAGTTTTTTTTTTAATTAATTAAAATTATTTTAAATAAATTCGCTTTCAAAATTGATTTCAATAATATATTCTATGCCTCATCTTTTGCCTCCCCCGTTAATTGCTCTAAGTTTCATCTAATGTTGTTGTCTATACAAATGATTTATTTAGGTTCAAGTTTTTTGAAGGCTGGCAGCTTCGCTGGCAGCACCGCAGATTTGTGGGCGTGGCACAACGTTTTGAACCCAGCGGCAGCAAAAAACATGAAGCATAAGTTTGGATGATTGTAAGCGAGACTTTCGCCACTTGTCGCCGCTTGGTTTGAGGGGGCTGCAAATTAATTAACTTTGACGAGGCGAAGGCGAAAGATGTCTAAACCATTTTTCCCCAAGCGCGGGCATTTGCCGTGGCCAGCAAAAACCCCGTTGAGCAGACGGAAACTTTTGGCAAATATAAATTGTGTGTGTGGCCCGTATGCAAAGGTTTCTTATGCAAAGGTTTCTGTGTGTGTGTAATTACTTGCACACCTGTCGACAGCTACACATTTACTCACTCATTTAACAGGTAGAGAGCAAGAACTTCATGCCACACACACAGATTCCAGACACAGCAGCTCCAGCTCCAGCACCAACTGCTCTGCTTTGCTTAGTTGGGTTAAAGTAATTTCGACCGACTATGGCAGCCATTACATGGTAACGGTTGCCAGTTGCCGTCTGCCACAATTGCAAATGATTTTCACTTTCCAGATCGAAATAAATGCTCCACTACTTCGGTCCAAAACTCTCTGACACTCTGACTCCAGACGTGTATCCTCATATACGACGGGCGCATAAATTTTACTTGTCGCACACATACACACAGATACACACGCACACTCACCTGTATGTGTGTGCGAGACCAGCGCTAAATGTTGCCGCTCTGCCTGATAAATGACCCTTGAACACCTTTAAGGCCCACACCCCACACACACACACACAACGTTTGGGCCGCCCTCAAGGCATATAAATTGAAAGCTATTTATCATACATATACAAGTGTGTTGTGCGTGTATGTGTGTGCGTGTGTGTGTATGTGTGAGTGTGTTTCAGCCGCAGTTAACTAAGTTTTTGGTTGCGCTTCAGTTGGCTCTCGCTTGCTTGCTGTGGAGCGGCAAAAACCTTTGGCTCCAATGCTTATTACCTCAAAACGACACGCTTCATTTGATGCCACACTTCAAGTTTATATACCCGCTTGCCATAGGGTAAAAGGGCAGTATAATTTTGTGCCAACAGGAAATGTATATAGCATGCCAAAGAAGGATCTTTAGATCTTTAGAATATGTGGAATCCAATAGTATATGTATATATATAAATATATATTAGTATTTTGACGTATGAATATTTTGTGAATAATACCGCTCTGTTTTGCTTTGATTCAAAAAAAGCTGTTGCGTTGCGTTTATTTGATTTGGATGGCAATATGGTATATTTGGTGCTCTATGGTATATTTTCAATGTAATATTATATTGATATACCAAAAATATGCATAAGTATATTTGGAATATAATAGTATAGCGATTTACCTTCGGTATATTTTGGTATTTTTAGTATATTAATTTGGTCTATTTTGCAACAAATGTAACACCATATTACGTATGGTATATTTTTAACTATTTGGTATATTTACAATTAAATATTGTATTGACATACCAAATATAGCTTTCAGTATATGTTAGTATTTGGTTTTATTTTATGTAATACGTAATACGGCATTGTCTTTTCTTTACTCAAAATAGGTAGCGAGTATCTCACAGTTGAGCACACTCGACTGTAGCTTTCACAGTTGTGTTATTTTTATTTTGGGTATAGCCTTCTGTTTTTGAAGGATTTCTGTTGAATTTCGGCGCTGCTGCCTCTGTTTTTTATTAACTCAAGCATTTGACTGTACATTTAATGCAACACTGCGCCGTATAAATTGCCACAATACCAAAAATACAAGTACTACACAATCGGAGAATCGAAACTGGTTTTCTTGGCAAACAGCTGCTGCCAAACCTCGAACCCCAAAACTCTGACTTCACAGTATTTTGTCTATTAGTCTCATATGTGCCATAAAAATTCATATAATCGTGCTGTTTTTTAATGCTATCAACCGAAGTCCACATAAACCCAACTCAAATGGCAGCTGGATGCCATCCAAGGCCATTGTTTTTCCTAGTTAGCTGCCATTGCAATCGGCAGTCGACAGTCGCATGTGGCTCGATTTTTTTTGTTGTGTTTGTTTGTGGCCAAAAGAATAATGAAAATTGTATACAAAATACTAGTTGTACACTCCACACACAGCAAAGAGACAGCGACTGAGGATGAGGATGAGGATGAGACTGCGAGCTTCACTCGATTCGAAGTCAACTAATTGCCGCTCTGGGCTAGATTTGGGCATTAACTTTAAATTGATATACTCAATTGTCTTAGCCAAGTTTACATTTGCATACTTATTAAACTTTTGCTTCGCATTTCAATTGAAATTTCACTCCTCCCTCGTTTTGCTTTCTCATTTGTTTGTCTGGATTTTTCAGTTCAGTTTCAGTTCAATGGAAATGAAGTGAAACCATTTCCTGGAAATGCCACTGAAATTGTAATACTGTCAATCTGCTTTTTCAGCATATGTTTGTTATGTAGTCTCTATATTGTAATTGACACATTTGAAATATCAATTTGACAAGGCGTCGCCACAATTGCAAAAGAATTTTGTTGATTCTATTTCGAATAAATAATACGAAATTAGTAAAAATGTTTACTTTCTCTGCTTCCAATTGGTCGTGATAAATGCATTAAAAACAGTGTCAGAAATAGAAATTAAATAACAGGTTGATTGGGCAGAAAATAAATATCAAATTGTATAAATTAAATTGGCAAACGCAAGAGTAAACGATGTTTTCTGTTGCTTTGAGAAACAATCAAACAAAAGAATCATTAAATTCAGTATTTGTTGATATACCATATATTTAGAGAACAATTTTCTGTGGTTAAAATAAATTTCTCTACTCATTTTTGAACAATTTATTCAGCATACGAAATATAATATTTTAAATAAACTACTATATTTTAAAATCAGATCAAGCAATTATGAATCTATTTTTGTAAAGTAAATTAAGCCTTTTCATTTTCCACTTATTCTTGACAATTTGTTTGGCATACAAATATTAATTTAGGTCTTGTTTTAATTCAGAGCAGCCAGTAAGGAATAGTCTTAATTTGAGATGAAATTGTTTACTTCTTAAAGAATTTTTGACAATTTTAAAAATAAATATTGTACATTTTATGAATTACAAAATTATGAAAATACACGCTATAAGTTTCTTATAATCAATTGTTTTGACAATTTTACTACGAATGTTTTTAACCTAAGCTTTTTAATGAACATAAATATATACAAGAGAATTTTATACAGAAAGTCTCCAATTTCTTTTAGAAATATATGTTCATTTCTTCAATTATTTTATTACTAGGAGTAGTTATAGTTTAGTTTAAAATAGTGAATTTCCTATTCAGAGATATTTGCACACAGCTATTTTCCTTCCTTGAACTGATTTTGTAAAACAAATATAATTCAACACATTAATTAAACACTTTGAAAGACATGAAAATACTCTTCTAGTTTTAATAAGCAATTCTGCAATCCAATTATCGCTGGCAACTCTTCTGATTTTAATTTAAGTATGCATTATACATTCTCCTCCATTGCACTTCTCTCTCATTCACTTCAATTGTTGCTCTCTCTCGTATTTTTGTATCTTTTTCTTAGTAAGCGAAGTTTTGTAGCGTTCATTAATTAGTTTTATCGCCCTACTCTTTGCTCTCGCAATCAATGCATACAACTACCATAAGTGCACACTCGACGCGACTCGACTCGACTCATCTACATGTCCTTTTGCTACACATACGAGTGTATGTATGTATGTAGAGTAGTATAGTGCTTTACATATATCGTTCCCTTATGCTTTTGGCTCAGCATTTGCCGCAATTTCAAGTCTCAAGAGTCCCCCGAATGCTTCCGGCATCAGTTTCTGCAACTTGGCAAACTTTGAAACGCATTTGCCATGCCTCCACAACTGAATGCGTACTCTGAGAGTGAAGGAGCGGGGAACGAGTAACGTGGTCTGTTGGTTTTTGGCCACGACAATTACAGCAACAACAATAGCAACAGCAACAACGAAAGCAACATCAACATTAACAACAATGGAGCGAGCGGCAACAATGCGAGCAACAAGAAATGACAACAGATTTACGGCTACAAAGTCTAATTAGCGATAAAGACTGCTCTAATATTTGTCACTTGAGACCGAAAATAGCAGCAGCCAGGCGCAGCTTCATCCTCTCCCCCCTTTCTCCAGAAGCTAGATGGGGATTTGAGTTGCTTGGTTTGGCAACCCAAAATCGCTGCCAAATTGCAGTGGCTGCTGCTTCAAATGTTTCGCCGCGCTGTTTTGCTGGCAGCCAGCAGATTTTCCGGTTTTGTTTATGAAAAACTCGTGGGAAAAAAGGTGGAAAGAGAGAAGAGAAGAGACGAGGCGCGGCTAGCAAGGACACAAGGACACAAGGCATTCCTTAGCCACAGTCAAGCTGTGGGCGTGGCTTCTTCGGAGGCAGGGGAGGAAGGGAAGCACGCGGATTAATTGCAAAGGTGCGCTGCCAATGGCAGTGGCAATGGGGGACCATTAGGCAAATAGTAGGCGTAGCATGGACACGAGAGGTGGCGAGGGGCGGTGCAGCAACAGCAGCTCATTTGGCATTTCGAGTGCTTTTTGACTGTTTTTATTGTTGTTTTGGTTTTTGCTGTGTGTGTGTGAGTGTGGCTGCCAAAAGCGATAAAATAAAGTACAAAGCAAACGAGCAAAGCAAAAGCAAAATAAAAGCAAAACAAACACAACACATTCGAGTTGATTTTGGTCTAGATCCAAAAAGTCGTTTGGCCATAAAAACTTAACGCGTTTGCCATTTTGACCACAAATGAAGCATTATCCCTTCCAGTCCAGCTTCAGTTCCAGTTGCAGACATCAAGCATGGGATTAGCTCAAAATTTGCCACCAGGGAATAACAGGAAAACACTTCACCTTCACTCGAAGCGGTCGAAAAAACCAATAAAATACAAACTATTTGTAATCAATGGCCAACAGTTTGAAAACTCATTTGCCCCCTCGATTTCGTTGTCGTCTTATTGAAATTTTATGCAAACAAAAAACGAAGAAAACAAAAAAAAACAACTGCCAAAGATGTAACGTAATGCAAACGCATTGTAATGTTGTAGAACGTAATGTTTGACGTAACAAAACGATATGAAACGAAACGGAAAACAAAATGAGAAAAATCCTTAACACAAAAGCACAACGAACAACGAAAAAAAAAAGAACTCACGTCATGACTGGCCAATAATTTTCATTCAGGGCCTGTAGAACATTTTACCAATATTGCCCTGGCCCCTGCAATTGGCGTTCAAAATTTATTTCACTTTGCACTGGCAAATAAAAATAAAGCAGAGGTACCAGAAAGAATAAGCAAAATCGGTGTAATTGTTTGACAATCGAAACGAATATTGAATGCACTAACTTTTAGTAAGATTTTTGGGAAATTTGTAAAAGAAATAGTACATAAAATTAATCTCTGATTTATTTAAAATAAACAAAACAAGACAATTAAATTTTGATATTTCATATTACTTTTTAACAGACATGAAATGGATAGTTAAATTGTGAATCAATATCTTTTTCATAATCTATTTTTATTTATTTACAGAAAAATTTAAGGATATCATTTTAAAATAATCTTTATATTTTATTGAAGAATGTATGAAAAACATTATTTATTATTATTATTTAATGATGATTCTTACATTTTCTTGATAAAAATAACTTTGCAATATTAGTTTGGAAAATTTAAAAATAAAGTATTGGAAAATTTCTGAATAAAATATTTGAAAATGTTTTTAAAAAACATAAATGTGTATTACTTAAATGTATGTTTTTTTTATTAATATTTTATTTTATTAAAATTGAATTTGTTTTAAATATTAGAAAGTTTAATAAATTTAGCAATGTTTTATGAAGAATATAAATTTATATAATTATAGATTTTATTAAAGTAAATTAAATTTTAAACATTAGTTTATAAATAGGAAAGAAAAAAAATATTTAGCTGCACTAGTAATGAATAAAATAGATATTGATGAGAGGATCAGAATCAATTTCCAATGAATTTATTTTAGAATTAGAATTATTTAAAACATAAGTTTCAACACATGCTTTAAAAGGCAATGCATATTAAGGTCAAATTTGATACAAAGAAGAAAAGAAAAACAAGTAAATGCCATTGTTACTTAACATGGTCAAAACTTAAGTTGCAAATGAACTTTTAATCAAAAATTGATGGCAAATTGTGCAATTTAAAAGTTTTGCTTTAATCAAGTCTCAGCGCTTAGTCTCATAACTTGAACTATTTATCAATTCATGAGCAGCAAGTGTTGCTCTTCATGAGCAAGTGCCAGGCTTGAAATCATATAATATTCCAGGACCCGCAGAAAGAGTATAATAGAGAATGGCAGAGGAGAATGAAGCAGAGGAAAACGCACGAAGTGAAGTGAAGAGAAGCAAAAGCAACAGCAACACAAAAAAATCGAGTGCGCGTAACAATGAAATTGATACTTTTCTTATTTTTTTTTTAAATGAGACGAAGGATGGTTGAGTTGAGAGTTGAGAGTTGAGGGTAAAACTGTGCCTCAAGAGTCGCTGCTGCTGTAACTCACAGAGCGTTAGTCAAGTGGGGGGCGTGGACAGCGGGGAGGCGGGCGTTTGCTACGTGCTGCGAATGCGTGAGAGATTTTTATTTGCCTGCCAGTCGAGGTTATCGATACACTAAGAGAAATGCACACATACACTCACACTAACGCACACACAAATAAACAAGATACATATGTGCGTGAGAGGAGTGGGGAGAGGGGAGAGGGGAGGACGGACGGACAGCAGCTCAGACATCAAGCATTCAAAAACAAATGGAAAAAGTAATGATTATTTGTTTAGCTAATGCCGCACAAAGTGGCCGCGACAGGGCGAAGAGAAAGGGGAGAAGTAGGGGGAAGGGGAAGGGGAGAAGTCGTGGGCGCGTCCTGGACAAAGTCCATCTCCATGTAGCATTGCGCATACGCCCCGTGGCACATTTGATTGCTGTGCATAAATAATGTAATGCTATCGATTTGCCTACAAGCTCTGCAAGTCTGCTCTTTTCAATTGTTGCTCATATTTTTTTGTTTGCTCCCCTCGCTCGCTTCGCAAATTAACAGCTGTGTGCAAAATTTGCATATTTGACTGGCCAACAAAGAGAGAAAGCAAGAGAGAAAGCAAGAGAGAGAGTGAATGAGAGAAAGAATGATAAAAAAGAAATGCCTGGCTAGTGAGTGATCCCTGTGTGCCCTGTGTGTGTGTGTGTTGCCTGGGCATTTGTTTACCATTTCGATTTGGCACAATTTGTCACTGGCAGGCTGTCATCTTATGGCTTGTTAGTTGGGTTTGTTTGCTTGCTTGTGTTTGCCCAGGCAGCAGCTTATGGACACCAACAAGTGCCACCACCGACTTTAAAGGCTGCTCCACGTTCTCAGCACGGCTTTGGCTTTGTCGCTGCCTCCGACTGACGCATGTGTGTGTGTGTGTGTGAGTGTGTTTGTGTGTGGCAGCCAGTCAGTCAGTCTCGTCGCTTGTCACTCTTCTGCTGTTGCTGCTGCTGCTGTGTATGTGTTGTCCTCGTCGTTGTTCTCGTCTTTGTTTACACAGTTGCCAGCGCCAATGTTGTTTCTCTTTGCTTCCTGGTTGCTGCTGCTGCTTCTGCTGCTGCTGGTCAACGTGTGGCTGCTACACTCTCTCTCTCTTTACTCTCTTCTTTCTCTCTCAGACTCTTGGTCAGCCAACACTTTGCGCTTTGGTTAAGTGTCAATTTGATGCTGCTTTCGCCATCCCTTGTTCCCGCTCCCGCTCCCGCTGGCTTTTTCATGTTTCATGCTGTCGTAGTCGTCGTCGTTGCTATTTGCCATAAGTGCGGCATTTTGTACACCAAGTTAAGCCACTAATGAGGCGGCCACCTGCCGCTGCCAATGCCAATCAACTTGCCACCAGTCACAGTCACAAAATGGAGCAGCTCCTTCCCCTTCCCCCCTCCATTTATTCGTGCTGAGTGTGTAAACACAAAACTAAATTGCTTGGTAATTAGTATGAAAAATTGCGTGAAAAGTTGAAAGTTGTTCGACGAATATCAGCATCAGCAGCAGCCACTGGATGAGCTGAAACCAAGTGGCTGCCGAGTGGCTTATACTATATACTATACTATATAGCCAAGCATCAAGTGGGTATAATGTGGCACTGACAAAAGTTTGCCTCGTGTGCTTGTAGCAGACCGTTATCATTATTATTTTTGTTGATATTTCAGCTGAGAGTAAGTTGTTTTCACAACTCAAATTAAAGAGATACTTTGTTGGCTGCTCTATTCACCATGTGCAAAATATGAGAAATGTGTTTAGAGAAAGTATCGCAGATGATTCAATTTGTGATGCCAATACAGAAATTATGAAATAATATTGGTAAATTGCGAAATAATCAACTAATATCGAGTTAGTAAATTTATACAATCGAAGATTAAATAAGTATTAGCTAGTAATTTTTGGGTAAAATCTTTTATGAAGAGAGAAGGCTAAATTAAAATTATTTATAATTTATTTATAAATAAGAAAAAAACATTAGTTGCTTTAACTTTACCTAATTATGGATTCTTTAATCGAAGTAAATGTATTTTAAAGATACTATTCTTCAGTTGTTTGAAAAAGTTTAAGCTGAATTTTTAAAAATAATATAAAAAAATACAAAATTACAAGTCTTTGATCAAATATGTAAGATTAGCTTAAAGATTACATCAAGGCGTCAATAAAACACGGGATTTTGAGATAAATGTTATTTAATTTTCATGACAATAATGTTTTTGATTTGCATAAAAATTAATTTTTAAGAAATAATATTGTATTTGAAAGAACAGCTGCTGCTGTGATTGATTATTTAGTATATTTTGTAATCTTTTTTTGGTATTTTTTGCTAAGAAACAATTTTGTATGTAAGAAAACAGCTGCTGCTTTGCTTGACAATTTGGTTTATTTTGCAGTCCATGGTATATTTTTAACTCAATTGTATATGTTGTACTCTAAGGAATATTTTGAATGTATGTAATACTATATCGATATACTTAATACAGCCTCCGGTATATTTAAATATTTTTTAGGTATATTAAGAAAATATTTAATTTAATTACGCCTGATTACCAATTCTTAAATGAAAGTAAATCCACTTTTCAGTTTGTCGCAGGAATTCTTAAAAAATGTATTCATTTCTTCCATTAAAATAAGTCTGATTTAAAGTTTCGTCTAAATCTTCAATAATCCCAAAAGTGTCTTAATATCACCCTTTCAACACTTGCTTCATCAAATTAAAAAAAAAAAAGAAACCCTCATAGATTCAGCTCGCCATAAAGATTTAAAATTTCAGTCAAGTTGAATTTATGTGTCCATCGCTGCAATCGCTGATTATTGTATTTGAAGTGAAATCAGTTTTTAATCCATTATGCTTATAATTTCAAGTTTCTTTCTTTTTTTTTTTTTTGGTTTGTTGGGGAGTTTTCTTTTTCAAATGTAGATCCCATTATTATTACCATTGTTAACCCAATTCTAGCAACCCTTTTGCGTGTTGAACCCTGTCGAGTTCTGTGTTCTGTGTTCTGAGTTTTCCATTTGCCCTTTTGTGCATTTTTGCAGCATTTCTAATTTGTTTGGGATAAGCCTTTGGCTCGTTGGAAAAACCCACTTCATTTTTAATGAATCCAATTTTGGTCTCACTCTCTGTCTGTGCTTGTGTATGTGTATGTGTGTGTGTGTGTGTGTTTCTTGCATTAATTTCATAATTTTCTGCTATTAATTATAATAGAATTTTTCAGTCAGTCAACGGCTTCGAGGCCGCCGCCGCAGCGACGCCGGTTGCCTTGGCTGCAAACTTTTGGCGCTCTCACTCTCTAGTCGTATTATCGGCCACCATCATATGCCCGTAATTAAAACTTATTTCGAGGTTTTTGTGTAGCCAACAAACCAAAAACTTAATTCGCCTCGTCTTCACTCACACTCCACTTTCTTGCTTGCAATCAATGTTGAGGGAGTTGACTTCGGTTGTTGTTCTTCCCCCCTTTTTCTTGGGGAGCGAGCCTGCCAAACACTTTAATACATCGAAATTTTTGGCTGGCGTCGCCTTCTGCACGTTCCTTAAGTAATGGATTCAATTATAAAGTTAAAATCCATGGTGGCTGACTTGGAGCCCCGGCTGGTTGCTCGCAATCCAACTGGAAATGATTCGCATAAATTCACAATAATTTATAAGGAAATCCTTAGAAGCGCGCGCTAGCTGCTCAGGTCAAACACAAACACACACACACAAAATACGTATACGCAATGTGAAACGCCTTTGCTCTATACAGAAAATAACCTTCTCTCTAATAATATAACACAAAAGACGCTTTCATTCATTGAGCGTCGCATTTTTTGGTTTATTGACACCAAGTTCTCTCCCTCTCCTCACTCTCTTCTTCCCTCCCTTCCAACGCTTGACCCTTTTGTTCGGCTCTTACTTATTCCGTTTACCAATTGACTTGACTATCCTACCTACCGACGAACCAGTTTGATATCTGCTACATAGCTGACTTGAGTTCGGTTTGTTTTTCTCGCATTTCGCATCTCGCATCCCCGCTCAGCTTTTGTGTGAGTTACTTTTTAATTTGCCTTCAGTGATTTCCACGACGATTTACCTGGGCGCTGCGAAAAATTTATTCCATTCGACTGCATTCGCAAAAACAAACTTTGCATTCCGCCCTCGGACCCGCGGACGTCGATGGGTTTTCCATTTCTCTGGTTACGGTCTCAAAATCAATTGATTCGCATATCAGAGCTCTCTCAAGCTGCTCTAAGCTTTCATTTCTTGACCCTTTTTTCGTGCTTGACTTCTCGGCACTCGCCTTCGAATCTGCCTTCGAATCTGCAGCGTTTCCATCTTACTTTTCCTTCTATTCTATGTTTTTTTTTTTGCTTTTTTAGTTTAGTTTATTCCTTCATGCTTCATACACTGGGTTGCGGCCAGCGTGCTGGACATTAGCATGCTTTTGATGCGCCCACATCCACGACAACAGAGACTGAGACAGAGACGGAGAGAGAGAGAGTTCAAGTCGTCGTCTCTTAGTACACTTGGGTTCCCGGTTAGGTTATGCTGATGTCTGATGACGGGGTTGAGGTGGGTGGAGGAAGGAGGACAGACTTCTTTGGGGTATTTGTTAGATAAGCAGGCCTCGCTCACTTGACTGAAAGTTTGCTTTTCTCTTTTGCCTTTGCTTTTGTGCTCGTCGGAAAGTTTTGTTGGCCGCCTTTTGTTTTGGCCCAGCGACTTCTTTGGCTTTTGTTTTCGCAAGCACTTTAGCTTGGACTTTGATTTTTGACATTCCCACCCAGTTTACCTTGTCCTATTTATATATGTGCATAAGTATGCGTGTATTGTTTTTCTGCTTTTTACCCACTATCGGTTATCGAAGTTCCTCAGTCTGTCTCCAATTTCTGTACAAAACTATTTAAATGACTTTGCCCCCAGAAAACAAAAGAGCTCCGCTTACAACATTCCCCTTTGCCCTCTGTCTCCCCCTCGCTCTGACTGTTTGGCCATTCATCAATCATTTTGTGCGTTGATTTTAATTTGTGCGTCGTTTCAACTTTGCCTCACATAAATTATGCAAAGTTGCCTACGCGTCTCTTTTTTGCCTTTTTTGTGTGCCTGCGATTCAATGCAATTATCGTAAGTGCTACATAAGTCAAGGCAATCCATAAGTTTATGACTTTTCTATCCATAAATCGCGCCAACTTAGGCAAAAATTTTCTCCAAGCTCAACTTTCAGGTGAAAAAAAGAAGGAAGGAAGGAAGAAAAAATGAATGTAGGAAATGTTGACGCATGTAAACAACTTTTAAGGTTTGCTCTTTCACGTTCCAAAAGCCCCTTGCTATATATAGCTTAGAGTTCGCTCTCTTGTTTTTTTGCGAAAAAGTTCCGAGTTTTAATGCTAATTTTTGCGTTGCGTTTTGTGCGGAAATGCGCAAAAATCAAATGTTCTCCGGGGAGCTGAAACTTTTTGCGATTGCATATGCTCTCTAATCTACAGTCGTGTGTGCATTTAAAAATATAAATTTTTTGGCTATGTATTTTATTTAAAGAAATATCTTGTGCAAAATTCCTGGCGGAAAGGTTGACAGCAATCTCGTTTGCCAATTCCATGTTGTTGTACCGAGGGGGCCTATAAATTACACAACAACCTCTGGGACCACAGACTATCGAAAAGTTTTTACCAACACAAAAAAAAAAAAGGAGACAGGAAAATACAAAATTAAAAATAAAAATGAAATGTAGAAAAATATTATTATTTCAACAGTAGATTGAATAAAATGGCAAAACAAAAGTAATATCAATTAAATTGAATGAAATATGAGCAAACGCGTTTTGTGATGCGATATAACTTTCAGCAAATTTCTTAATGGATTTAGGGCATCAGGACGTCAGTGCGGTAAAGTTGACAGTTTACGCTCTTGTGGAGGCCTTTGTCTAAATATTATTATTTACGGCTTAGGGCCAAGAGCCAAGAGCGACAACTGTTACCCGGTGTAGCACTACGGCCTGAACTTTAACCCCTTAAAGTCGACGTAATTCACTAAGCGAAAAGCTGCTTGGCTTGCTGGGAGAGACGCAGATGCAGATGGCATTGTGAGCAGAAATAGAGGAGGAAGTAGAGTGCGGAGAGTGACGAGTGGAGAGTGAAGAGTGGAGAGATGGAGAGCTGGAACTGGAGATGAAACGTGCGTTGTCTTGTCGCAAAGTTTTTAAGACTTGCTTGACCGACCTTTGTCAAAAGTTGTTGGAGCGCATGAAAAATGATGCCACACGGCACCGGGATGTGTTACACCAGTCGTAGCAGGTCCCCGGCCGCCCCTCTTTCCTCCCTATTTCCCCTCTGACTCTGTGTGTGTGTGTGTGCAGACAAAATAGCAATTTGCGTTTTCAAACAAAACAAGCTGAGAGCTGAGCTTTAGTTTTTGTTGCTTCTGCTTCTGTTGCTGCTTTTGCCTCGGTTCACAATTGATTGAAATCCCTTAGCGCACACCTTTTTCTTCTCTCTCTCTAGTTCTTCTTTCTCTTTCTTGCTCTCTGTCGCTCTTACGGCTGTTTTGTATAGTTTTTGTTGCTGTTGTTGCGCCACAGAAAACACACAACTTCCGCTTTCTTTGGCAAAAACAATAGAAAGCACATAAATTTATGGTTTCAGCATTGTGCTTTTGACACACACATACACATGAGGGGAGTGGGGGATGGATGTAATATAGGGGGAAGTGTGGCAAACGTTAAGGGGTTAATATGCCTGCAACCGCAAACGGATTTCGGATTTTGGGTTTTGCCTAAGCTTGGACCAAGCACAAAAAAGACGAAGAAGAAGAAGGGAGTGTGAGAGATGACTTTTCTTATAAATAATTTTACTAAATGGATTTGGTATAAATGCTGACATTAAGCATGTGTGCGTGTGTACTATATATATGGGTGTGTATGTGTGTGCTTGTGTGTGTGGTAGCTGCTTGAACTAATTACCTGCAAATTCATTTTATTTTTGCTATGATGCTAAAAGGAATTTGCTTACGAATTGCAACAATCAAAATTGGCCGAATTGAGTTCGGGTCGAAATCACTATATATGTATATGGAAGGTAGTATATATGAAGTATCAGTGTATGAGAGTGTGTTTGTGCTTGGGCCAAGTTTAATGGTTTTTTGGGGCATTTTCTTGCAGCTGTTTCGCTTTGTGGTTCGCAACACTCTCTCGATGCTGTTGTTGTTGTTACTCTTATTGTTGTTGTTGTTGTTGCTGTTGTGGCTGTGCGTTTCAAAATTTATGTTTGCTGGCTATGAAAATGAAATGACTGTGGTAAACATTTTAATTAAATCCAAGTTTGGCTTCTGCCTGCGTTACAACAATATATTTTGTTGTCGTTTTACTCTCACTCACTCTCTCTCGCTGTCTCTCTCTCTTCCTCTCTCTCATATTTTATTTTGTATTTTTGTGTATGTCTGTTGTTGTTGTTGCTACAACAGTAGCAAATAAATTTTAATTTTATTTTGCCGCGTTTTAATTTGTTGTCCACTTTTTTTCCATTCTTTTCCATTTCGTCCCTTTTTTTTTGTTTTTGTTCTGTGTTGTTCTCATTTTTATTCGCTGTGTTTTTATTCGCATTTACACTTTATGCATGTGCGCATTTATTTTGTTTGCTAGCTCTTCTATTGGCTCAGTACGGTGGCTGAAGAGGCGGATGAAATGGGGCGAGGGGGACGCTGCTGACAGCTGGTCAAGTGACAGTTGTCGCTGAGCACACACACCGAGTGTGGGAGCGAGGGAGAAAGAGAGAGCAAAAGCGCGCAAATATGAAATGCAAAACAAACTTTGCAGCTGTCACTCAAAAATGAGCGTCGCAGTCGCAACGAAAGCGAACAAAACGATGCAAGTGCGGAATGTGCAGGACACAGAAGAGTAGCGAGAAGAGAGAGGGCAAGATAGAGGGGGGGCAAGAGCGTGAGCGAGATGGCAGATTGTGCAGTCATCATGCACTGTGAGAAATGTGAAATGGTTAATTGGGCGGAAAGGTATTTGGGTATGCGAAATGCTCGTTGTCGTTGTCGTTGTCGTCGTTGTTGTTGTTGCTGCTGCTGAAACGAATAGTGTGCAATGCAACTGCCGAAATAGCGACAACAACAACAACAACAGTAGCAACTATGGCGACAAAGTGGGTTAGAAAGGTAAATGAAAGGTTGACGGACAGTTAATTTCGGGGCAGTTGATTGAGTTATGAGCAGCGCACACACAAAACGCTTTAGAAGCTGACGACATCGAGAGAATGGGGCCGCAAAAGAGAGAAGGCGTTGACAAAAAGGATACACGGTTTTCATTTCACCAGCAGCCAAAAGCAAATGCGTGTGCAAAGAGTGACAGAGAGAGGGGGGGAGAGTGGAGAGGGTAGAACGAAAAAGTAAAGAGAACGACACACATGTCAAACAGGTTTGAAGAAGGTCGAGCAAAGCGGAAACCAGTTGAATATCTAAAGTGGAATTATCTAAAGTGCACAAAAGTGCCGATTGCCGCAAATGCGATTTTAATTAAAACTAGCTTAACTAGTGCGCTTTTTGGAACACATGCAGCTGACGGGTAAATGCAATTTAATGTTACGGCAAGTCATGTTACAGACATATTGTACACTCGTAGCAAAAACACAAATTAATCTCGCTTAAAACATTATCCCTTGCTTAATTTATTATGAATTTCATGGATAGAGGTATTTTAGTTATTTACAAGAAAAGTGAAGTAATAGACATTTGTTTCGATTCAAAATGTTTAATCTTAATTCAATTTACATATCGCTCTTATATTACAAATGTAAATCTAAATATAATACAACAAATTTTCTTTTCCAAAAGATTTCTCTCAATTTAACTGTACTTAAAATTTAAATTATCATGGCTTCCACTATTTTCTGATGTTTGATTTAGGATAATGTTTACAAATTGGTAGAATAGACCGATTTTTATTCATTTATAAAATAACTATTATGTTTATAAAGATAATTAAATTTGCGTCTTGCACTTATATTTCATTTTTCTATCCCCTTTCAAGCATTCTTATTTAATTTTATATTTTTAATTTATTTTGAACATTTTTAGCCTTCTAATAAATACATTTTGTATCTCTCTTGTATTCATTTAATCCATTTGTTTATAGTAGCATCACTCTTGTAGTAATAATCCAAGTCGAGGATTTTCATTAATCGTTTATCGATATCAAACATGGTCACACATGAAAAAGTTGTATGGAGCTTTTAGCGAGAAGAGTCCAAACTTTTTTTTTGAGAATTAGTCAATTGGTCCTAATATGGTCAAGTCACCTAGGCCAGAAACTTAAATAGCACTCCTCGTATAAAAGAGCTATAAATATAAGCCAAAACAAAAGTAGGAGACTTTATTTAAAACTATGTTTTATGTTTTTTCCATTTCGATACAGAGTTTGACTAAAACTTGTTGAATGGGAATACTTGTAATATTTTTTCTATAAATACCAAGTTAAACATTTTTTTTCACTTAGAGATATTCGGTATCAATTTTTTGCTATGAAAGGTATTGAAATTTCTTGTTCTCGTAAAATGCATGTGAATCATAAAAGTAATTGGCAACTTGACATTCGTTTACACTTGCATTCAGCGATGAATGCTGTCAGAAAGCATTGAATACACTCAACTAAGAACGAATGCAATCCATACACAAAGTGTAGTGCATAAATCGAGTTGAAAGGAATGTTGGATAGGGTGTTTAACTTTTAGCTACTTTGGCCTCAACGGTTTTGGCACCATCGAAAAAACAAACACCATCGAGAAATAACTGAAGTTTTGTGAAATGTTTCGTTCGTTTTGTACACCTGCAACTAATTGGCAGGTCATTCAATTTCAAATGTCGAGCGAGCCGCCCCATTAAAACTTAAAGTGTGTAGCATGCAACATGGGGCATGCACATTACAAACGCAACACACACACACACAAACACACTCTTACATGGTGTGCCATCAATTTACATGCCACACACGCATAGTCAGGACAGCAGGATAGAGAATCAAAGGGTGTTTTCCTCCCCTCCCCTACCTCCCTGGCCACACAACTTGTTTTTGGTGGCATGCCACACCAAGCGACGACTATGCAGCCAGTTGCTGCTGTTATTTATGGCACCGAAACTGTCATAAGCAAACAAATTGTTTTTTATTGTTCATAATTATTGTGCATACTTATGTAAATCACGCGACGCATTTGCCGACTTGTTTCGCGTTGCATGCAACTCCCACTCATACAACAGAAAAACACATACACAAGCTGTGGCGCAACTAGTTGCTGCTGCTGTTGCTGTGCGTGTGTTGTTGGTGGCAAAGAAAAAAAATCGTTTGTTTTATTGAATTTTTATTGTAGTTTGAATTTATGACGCAACGACGACTCCAACTGCTGTTGCTGTTGCTGTGATGCTTCAGCTCTGCTCTGCTCAGCTCTCGACTGGATTAGGGTTTCTTTTGCTGGCTGAGATGACTTTATCGGCTTTTTGTGCTGCATTAAATCGCAGCAACCCAGAGGGAGAGAGAGCTGGCAACTGGCAACTGGTAACTGGGCCCATCAACATGCCACATGCCCCATGCGCCATGCCCCATTCCCCCTACACACACACACACACTCTCGTTGTGACTCGCTGTTTGTCTGGCAATTTTGTTGAAATAACTTCAGTTTTGCGTTTGTGTGCGTACGTGCCACTGAAGTGCTCGCGCTGGCTGCCAGATTAGCTCGCAAAACCGCAGACAACAGCTGCCATGAATGCCCCCTCTCCCTGTCCCCCTCCTCCTCCTCCTCCTCTTCTGCCTTTGGAATGAGCATTTCTGGTTTTTTTTCCTGCTCTGCCTTTGCTGTTCGTCCTGTTGAGCCTTGGAAAGCGTGTGCATGTGAATAATGTCCAGCAATTGGGGTTTTCCAGAGTTGGGTTTGACTTTCGCCTGGTGGAAGGAGACAAAGGGTCTCACTCTCCCTCTCCTTCTCTCCCTCTCTCCTTCCTCTTCTCACTTCTGTATCAGACGACGTCATTTATTTATTGCGGCAGGCCGAACGCGCAAATTTTATGAAGACCTTTAGTGCTACCGTCCGTTACCCAAAACCAACCAAAAATTAGTAACTTTTTTGATGACTGCTCCCTGACATTTCATAAACTTCTTATTGATTATTTAGCACAACGAATTTATACTCACACACACACACACACTCGGAATTTACCGCTTTGTGTGTTTTGTTACACTTCTCTTATTCTTCATTCTTCATTTTTGTGTGTGTATTTTTTTTTTGCAGAGAGCTTACGCGATTACTTTGGCCGTTACGGCGATATCTCGGAGGCAATGGTCATGAAGGATCCCACGACACGCAGATCCAGGTGAGTTTGCCAAAAACAAACAATAAAACAAAAGATAAACAAATTCAAATTAAAATGTTCGGTTTGAGCCCCCGCGAATTTAAAGCACGTGCTCTTGAATTTCCTTCCGTTTTCAAGTGTGAACAAAGGAAATGTGCTTAAAAGAGGAATGAAAAAATGTGGGAATTTTGACAATAAGAACAACAGAGTTAAGTCAGCTTTAGTTACTTGCATTAAAATATTGACGGATTTTAAAAATATCATTTAAAAGTATTTTGTGGGTTGTCTGATTATTATGTTACTTACAAATAGTAAATTTTATTTTGAAAATTTTTCATTTGCACCTATATAAAATAACAAAGTATAGTAAATTAATTTAACTTTAATTATATTGAATAACAAGCTATATTTTGAGGCTAGATTTTTGGTTAAGATAATAATAACTGCAGTTGTTTATGATTTCTACAAATTTGATTGCGCTCGGATAAAAGTTATCTTAGTTATTAAAGAAATACCTACAGCAATGGGGTCTTAGTTGCTTTGTCTGACAATCTGATATATTTTTCTTCTTCTTTTAAACTGTATGTCCTTAAGGAGTAAAGTAATGGAATTTTAGGTTCTTCTCTCGAATTCTTCACCAATTAAAATTCAAACGTATAGACTACAAAATATTATTGACGAATTTAGAACAGAAATCTTTTATCATGGGCTTCTTAAGGCTGCAATTTATTTTCGTATTTGAAGCTTAAACTGCGCCATAGTAAAGAATACTTAACATAATTCGAGACGGTCGTCGACATATTTTATAAAAGTTTTTTTTTTTTCAATTTTCCATATAAATTTCGAATGAAGGCTTTACATTAGCAGTGCATTTAGAGTTGACTTATAAATGTTCAATTTGAGGCCATTACTTTAAAAATAATTTGTTCTTCAGTTAATTTTGAACAATGAATAAACAATATGATATTACTAAAAACATCTAGAATCATTGCGGGTAATAGAAAAAGTTGTACGTTTCATATTGAATTCTTTGCTCGAGGGTTACAAAATGTTCAGAAAATTGAGTTTAGCTTCAGATTTAGTTATTGCTCCCGAATATATCAAATATGTATGCCTTTTGTTTTCAGTTCTCTCAATACTTCTCGGAATTCTTTTATGAAATTGTTAAATATGAATGCCAACTGTAATTAAAATGTAATTCGATAATTAAGACAGTGTGGTGTGTGGTGCAATCTTGACACATTTCCCTTATGCCAATATTTACTTTATTTTCGGTTTAAAAATAGACCTGAATTACATTGAAAAGCCACAAAAAGAGTCTCCCACACAGTTTTGCATTCTGAGAATTGTTGGACAGTAAATTACGTATTCTTAGAGCACATGCTATACTCAGAAAACTCAACTCAATTCCATGAAATGAGAGCATAAAATTCAGCTGAAAAGTATGCTACAAATTTCAGTTTCGGAGCTGAAAATCGCAAAATTCGAAACTTGCAATCGATATTAGCTACTTGTAACAATTATGTTTGTTTCATGCGAGCAAATGATGATATGAATTTTGCAAGCCATAAACAGCAATAAATCCGTTTAAGTGTCACTTGGGAATTGGCAAAGGCAGTAAAGGTAAATAGAATAATGATTGTCTATTTTTAAAGGTTAAAGGAAGTTTTTATTTTTTTTGGTTTTGCTGTTGCTTATCGACCCTATTTTGAACCCTCATGTAATATGATTGTTTTTTATGGTTATTATATTCAATTTAAAATCATATACCCTGAGCTTTACGTTTGCCACTGGCTCTGTTGACCACACTTTGATTATTATTCTGGTAAATCTCGGTCACCTCTCGTTTACCTTTCCAGTTGACCCCTGTTAGCTATATCATACATACATATATTGCTCTTTTAACTCCTCTGCCCAGAAGCCGGTTAGCATTGTTGTTGTTCTTCTTGTTGTTGTTATTGTTGTTTATGGCCATGCGCGACTGCATCCATTTCCAAATTTGAACAGTTTGGTTAACCGCTAATTGGTTTTCATTTTCATTGATTTTCCTTCTGCTCTTTTTTTTGCATTTTACATTTTGCTGTTGCTGTTCGTTTTGTTTATAAATTTGTACATTGCATTGAGATACATGTTCAATATATACATATTTGTATATGTGTGTGTGTGTGAGTGAACCCTTTTTACTTGTTGTTTGTTGTGTATTTTCGCATCGTTTGTCATTTGTTGCGGTTTCGATCAGCTTTTGGTTGGCTGCACAATCTCCTCCTCCTCCCCACCGCTCTCAAATGCCCCTGCTGACCTTATTCAAAAATGCTTAACGTAAATTAGCTGGTTTTTGTGGACAGTATGAATAATGAGCGGCATTTAATGAGTCAATTGCAATTGAATTTGAGCTGCGATAATCACAAAAGTGCGCACAACACTGTTACGACAGCACTGACAGCTTATAAACTAGCGCTGCTTTACGATGTACTCACATACAATACAAGTGTGTGTGTGTACTTTCTCCCTCTCTTTCTCTCAGATTGCACTGCGGGGCTGCCACTCAAATTAAGCGTTTTATGGCGGCACACGCGGCGTATGCGCGCTGTCAGCAGCAACAGCAACAGCAACAACAACACAGAACGCTAAGCGAAGCGCGTGTAAAAGTTAAGCGCATTTTTTTGTGTGTTGTTTAAGAAGTGGAAGAGACGGAAGGGGGCGAGGCACGAGCGGGGGCAGCTTGGTATGCCTGAGCGAAATATATCCTTGTTTTAATTGAATTTCGCCTAATGTCCTGTGAGGGGGCTGCAGCAGCAACAGCAGCAGAAGCAGAAGCAGCACACAAAACAGGGGTCTCAGGTTAACAAGCGTCCCGTTTTTGTGTGCTGGCAAAGTTTATGCCACATTCTGTAGCAGCAACGACTACGATGACTGCGACTACGACTATGATACGACTTTACTGTTGCTGCTGCTGCCGTTGCTGTTGCTGTTGCTGCCATGTGTCCTTTTGCCTTTGTGCATGTCACGTTGGCTGGCAAAATTTTTATGAACTGCGTGCAACGGCAACGACAACGAGAACGGCAAGAGTAACGTACTGTGTGTGTGGCAACTCCACTTGGCTGCTGTCTTAACAGGGGCTGGCAAACAAGGAGGACAACGCGATGCGACGCAACAAGAGAGAGAGAGAGAGAACTCGGGGGTTTAAATCTAAAGCAAACGCTTGTGTTGTAGTTGTAAATTCCGCAGCTCTATTTGTAGCCGACGTCGTCGTTGTCGTTGTTCGCCCCGTTGTTGATGTCGCTGCTGATATCATCGTGTCAGGGATTTCTAGCAAAATTTAATAAAAACTTTATGTCGCTTAAAAGAATGTTTATGGAAATTTTTCACTTAAACTTGCGCAAAGTAATAAATGTAAACAGAATTCCTGAAAAGGTGCGACAACAAAATTCAAACTGAGAGCAGCATCAGCAGCAACGGCGGCAGCAGCAAAACAGTAAACGGTAAACCGTTGAAAGTAACAGCAACAAGCTGCACACAAAGTTGTTGCCGCAGCGAGCGACGTGAAAGAGAGTCAACAGTGCGGTTAATAAATATGCGCACCAGGGCAGCAGAGACATTATACTGCTGCCGGGCGAATAAAACGAAAAAAAAGAAGTAAAAAGAAGCATTGCATACTTCTAGGCAGCGACACCTAACTCCCAATCGCAGTCGCAGTCGACGTCGCAGTCGACGTCGCTGCCTGTTGCTGTTGCTCTTGTTTTAGATTGAGATGTACATGGTAGAGAGGAGATATGGCACTTCGTTCGCAAATGAGATTGTATATTACAATAAAATGGAGTGAAGTACAAATTAGAAAACTTGCAAATAAATTTTAAAAGCACAAAATGAAAATAGAACTGAAACAACAACGACAACAAAAGCAACAGCCAAGCAAATGGCAAACAAAACACATTCAGCACAACATTAGATAGAAGCGAATGAGAACGAGAAAGCGAGGGAACGAGGGAACGTGAAGAGAAAACTGGAGGAAAATTGTGAACAAAAAATAGCAAAAGTTTTGCGCAACTTAAGCGAGTTTTTTTACTCAGCGCGAGTCAGAGCGAGTGAGTGAGAGGGAGAAAGGGAGAAAGAGAGACAAAGCGGGTCGCTGAAGTGCAACAACAATAAAAATTGAGTAAAATGGCAAATGGCAGCTGCTGGTAGAAAATCGCGCCCTTCGCGCTCCGCCCCCCTCCCCCCACTCCGTCCTCTACCCCCTCTCCTTTGCCACTCTAACAGCAGCATAAGTAAATCCAAACAATTTATTGTTGTACTTTTAACATTCTTCTCATGCGCATTGTTGTTGTTTGTTTGTGTTGTTGTTGCTGTTGTTGCTGTTGTTGCCTGCCACCATTGAAGCAAACATAAGCGACTTTTCAATGAGTTTCGAAAGTTATTGAAACATAAATTATATCGCACGGCGCACGCACGCCAAGCACAGACCCACTGACTGCCACTCCTCCTTCCCCAACTGCCCCTTGTTCTTCCTCTCCCTCTCTTTCTCTTGCTCTCTCTCTTTGGCAAAGCAACCACAAGCAAGCCCACAAATACGCTGGCGGCAACAACAACACGAACAACAACAACAATAACACCCCTTTATGGCAGTCAGCAAAAGTGTAAGCGCCGAAAAGGAGGCAAAGGGGCAGGGAGGAAGGGGCAGGGACTGGGGGAGGGGCGTGTTACCTCACGCATTTTTGTGCATGGCAATTAAGTTAAATTTTTCTTTCTCTTGTTAATGTTTTTATGCCCTTGCCGTTTTTCGGGGCAACAGCAACCAACAACACCAACAGCAGCAGCAGCAGCCACATAACAATTGTCATGCAGCTTGCAACAGTGACTACAAAAAGTTTCCACATAACAAACTAAATGCAGACAAATGAAAGTCAGTGCTTAAAAGTTGCGCAAGCTGAGCAGCAAAAATTAACATTATAGTGAACTACGAGCAAAGTTTAATTGTTTGTGAGAATTGTTTATATAAATACAACCAAAATTAAAGAGAACGTTTAATTATCACATAAATATATAACAGCACCAAAAGGAAAATAAAATAATACTAAGTTAAAATACTAAATTAAAAACTGATAAACTTGAAATTTACGAATTGAAAACCATGAGAGTCTTGATGGCATTACAAAATATGTATCTAATGCATCATTAACAGTGATAAGATTCATATTTTTATATGCGTTCAAGACTTTTATTTTTTCAAATTTGTAAATTTTAAGATTTACAGCTTTTAATTTAGTATTCTGAACTATAAGATTCTTCTGAGTTTTTGTGTTTTTTTTATTATTTTTTAGTTTTTAATTGAAAAAGTACTTTTCTCATGTCTATAGTCCATAACTTCACTTTTCACTTTTTCTTGTGGCATTTTTTTTAACGAAGAGTAACACAAAATTTATATTATTACTATTTTTATTTAAATAACGAATACAACTCTTTCTTGCTGCTAGTGAAAATAAATAACATATTATTTATCAATTTAAAAAACATTTTAAAATATTCTTCATCATCCCCTCTAGTAAGAATATAATACAAATAAATAAAATGTTATTCATCAGTAAAATAAAAAATGCACTTTGCATTGTAAATTTTTTTTATTCAATATCAAGTAATTTATTTTTATTTTTTGTAGCTTCTGCAATAGTAATAAAATGATACAACTAGCATAAATGAAATGTTGTTTATCAGCAATCTTATTTAAATTCTATTACAAATTATATTTATTTTATTTCATTATTATTATTATTATTATATCCTTTATTTTTTATCAATCAACTAAAGTTAGAGCATTCGTACTCCGACTGTTCAAGCTAATTTCTCAATTTTTGTTTGCTTTTGCAAACGTTCTTCATTTTGGTTGCTTCTTTTTCTTACACGCGCCAAATTTTATTTATTTTATTTGAGCTGGACGCTGAACGAATGTTTTATATGTATGTACAATATAAATTTACCTGGATCTGTATCGGAGACTTGCCAAATAACTCACAATCACATTTGTGCTGCACAATGAATGCTCTGCTTCGTTTCTGCCACGACTTTTCGCTCTGCTCTTCTCTTCTCTTCTCTTCTCTCCTCTCTCAGTCAGGCGCAATAAATTTAACGGGTGTTAGATAAGAAGTGTTGTGTCGAATAGCGAAAAGAGCATAACAAACAAACGAACAAAATACACAACAAAATACAAAACACAAAACACGACGAAACACTTTTAAAACCATTAACTGTTTACAATCTATAAACATTCATAGTCTTTTATTATACCCGCTTGCCATAAAAATTGCGTCAAATCGCTTTAAATAAAACCAATGTAAACGCATGCACGAATATATGCACAGCATGTCCTTTATAGGGTCGCAGATGTCCACATAGAAAAACAATTCGATGAACGATGCTGAATCATTTCCATCTGTCGACAGCACTTTAAAATGCGCCGCGAGTTAAAGTCACAAACAATTTGAAAGTAGATTTGAAATAAATTTCAAATCGACAAGAATGTATTTGTGGTATTGTTTCTACATGATATAAAATAGAAGCAAAATAATAATGAAGAAAACATATGAATTATATAAAGCAAACTTAAAATAAATAATGATATCAAAAAGATGAAATAAGTCTTGTTTTCAAATTTCAAAAATATGAATAGAAGTAAAATATAAAGAAGAAAAAATATGAATTACATGCAAAAAAAATTATTTGTAAACAAACTTGAAATACAGTTTAAGTATCAAGAAAATATTGAAAGTATCGTTAAAATGTGATTTACTGAAAATAAATTAAATCAAAAATATAGAAAGAAAACAAATGAATTCAAATATAAAGAAACATGATCTGTAATAAACCTTGAAATAAAGGAAACATCTGGAAATAAAGGTAAAATCAAATAAATATGGAAATAAAGATATCGTTTTTCAATGATTTAGAAGAAGCAAAGAACCAGGAAATCTAAAAAAGAAAATAAATGAATACTTTGATCAGAGTTGGGTTTATGATTATCTATGATCTATGTATCTATGGAAAACTGTTAAGATATTTTTTATCGTCTGTACGTCTGTTCGGATGAACACGTAGATCTCAGAGACTATACGCGATAGATCAATGTGATATATTTGTGACTCTATGGTATATTTTTAATGTAGTACTTTATCAATGTACCAAATGTAGACCTTGGTATATTTTAAGTATTTGTTGGTTATTATTTTTTTATATTTTAAAGTGACTGTTTTGCTTTTATTCAAAATGGCTAGCGGGTATCTTATAGTCGCTCGCTTATAGTACAATCGCATGCAGTTTTCTTACTTGTTATACTTCATATCTATAAAAACTTTAATTTATTTTAAATTATTTACACATTTAATTTAAATAATATTTATTTAATTTTGAATTTAAGTGAAAGTAAACAAAAAATAAATTGTTTGCTCTAAATTACAAAATAATACAAAATACAATATTGTTGCCTAAAGAAAATGTCAATGCGAAATAAATATATTTGTCTAATCTATGCTTTTGCCACACGAAACTTGTATGTTTTTTATAACCAATCGATTCCGATTCAGTAATAACTGCAATTAATTACAGTCACATTTTTGTTTGCGTTTCCTACGCAATGAATTTTGAATCCTTAAGCACATTATTCACTTGAAACTCGTCTCAACTCTAGTTGGCTTCAATTAAATTCAAAGATTTGTGTCAAGGAAATAAGTGCTATTAGTTGCTGAATTAGTTTCCTCGGCTGACATTCAATTAATCTCAAAATTAATGTGCAATTAAAGCGAGTCAACATTTGCAGCCAGTGTCATAATCACATTGAAGCTTAAGCAGCTTGTTCAATGTACAATGTACAAATGCAAATTGCTTTTTGTTCGGTTTCGGCTTATCGAATCTCTTTGCGAGAAATGAATTTAGCATTAGCACAAATCACATACCAGAGAGCGATGGATAATTGTTTGTTTCGAGTATTATTGTGTTTACAATTTACAAATTTGGCTTGTGGTATTTCGTTAATCGGAATCTGCTGCGATTTGATTACTTAAAAGGCCAGAGAGAATTGCTGTCATTAGAGTGAAGGAGGAGGAGGAGGAGGAGGATGAGGAGCTTAATTTATGCCGCAACCACTTTAATATTATTTATGAGGCAGGCGCAATAAGTTTCTGTTTCTCATCAGAGAAGCCTTTTGGCAAAGTTTCAGCTGCTGCCGTCTGTCCTGACATCCCCGTTCAAATCACTCTCATCACACTTATTTACCACAGCAATCCAAAAACGTGGCCATAATTAACTCAATTTAATCGCCATCCTCCAGCGACCTCAGGCTCTAACGCTTTAGTGGCTCACTTGTGTTTGTCATGCGGATCCAGCGAGCAACCAAACAAGCGAGCAACCAAACAGGCTAACAGTCAGCAGTCAGCAGCCAGCAGCAGTTGACCTTCGCCCCAGTCGGCTCACACTTGACCAACAGTGGCCAGCAACGAATGTTGGCTGTTTTGGCATCGATGCTTTGCCCTTTTCATGTTAATTTGCAGCACAATACCAAATGGCTTTATATTTTGTTGCTCTGCTGCTGTTGCTTTATTTATTTATTTTTTTCTGCTCTTCTCAACTGCATATGTTTTGTGACCATGTATGTGTGTGTGTGTGCAGAAGTGTGTGTAGCAATTTTTCATCATTAATTATGGCGTTGGCTGTGGCAAACATCAGTCAGCCACACAGCAGAAGCAACAACAGCAGCAACAAACGAAGCCAAAGACCATTAGGACTGCCTCCTGATGCCTCCTGTTTGCCTTCGTCTCCTTCATCTCCCCTTCCCCTTTCTGTCTGTTCTCGTTGCTGTTGTTGTTGCTATTGTTGTTGTTGAGATGTCAGTCGCACACTCGGATGTTGTCAACTCGTGTGTGCATGTTCAGTTCAACACAGCAGCAGCGGTAGCGGCAGCAATAGCAAGCACCACCTCCTCCTCCACCACCCACTTCACTACTCCTCTCTCTGGTCACCCTCTGGCCATCATCAGCTCCCACCATTGTTGTTACTGTTGATTATTTCATGCGCTTTCTGCGCGTTTTTATGCGCATTTTATGTTTGTATTTTTGCCGCCGCCGTCGCTCTTCACCAGAATTTTGTGCCAAAGAAAAGCCCTACCAAAAAAAAAAAAATTCTCGCACACACTCGTCTCGCCCCAGCTATGTGTGTGTGTGTGTGTTGTTCTCCTCTTTTTATGCCTTGCGGCTAAACGGGTATATCAAGGTGTAACACTGAGGATATAGTCTACACAGGTGACAGATATCAGGTGAACAGCATCAGCGGGGGATTCAGTTTCTGTTTTTGACTCTTAGTTTTAGATGGCCAATTCAATACAGCGGGTTTCTAAAACATTTCGCTTTGCAAATATATACACAAATTAACAGTATTTATAAAACTATGGCGTAATAAAGAAATTCAAGTTTTTATACATTTTAGAAATATAAATCGAACAATTAGCATATCATTTCATCAGCTCATCTTTCCGTTAAAAACGATTAAAGCAAGATAAGTTTATTATACAAAAAATCATATTTATAAACTTGCTTTTCGATTGAAATTAAATTCAGTGGTCTTCATATACATTTCCCAATGAAAATTAAGTAATTGCGAAAATATTATTATCAAATATTACTTGAGCTTTGTCTCAATTACGAGATAATAGCAGATTATCGAATGTGTGAGTTTGATTTGATGAAATTTTCATTTCATTAGCTCAGGTTTTTGTTAAATTAGAGCAAGACAAGCTTACCAGAAAACAAATTTTATTTATGCAAAATCAAGTTGATGGATTTAAAATATAATTATTTTAAAGGTAATTTAGAGAATATAATTGCCCTGCTTGAAATAAGCCTTTTCTTAATACATCAATTAAAGTTTGCATGTATTGTGTTTTGTTCAAAAATCAGAAAATCAGTAAAAAATCAATTATAATACATTTAAGTAATACACCAGGCAAGCAATATACGTAATTATGTATGTGTACTTTTATAAGTATTTCGTTATTGCTGCCACTCACTGTCAGATCACAACAATAATTAACTCCCAAGAAATCCGCGTTGAACCGACTCTCTTAACTTTTAAGTCGAGATGAGTTCGATTAATGATATCTGATGTTTATGTAATCAATATATACATATAATTATGGATTTTCCTGTGAAATTTACAACACAAATAATAAATACAAGTGCCTTATAAAGTATAATCGAAAACGCAAAAATATATTTTCACAATTATAGTATAATTTCTTGTTTTTCAAGGTCAACAAATTATTTATTTATTTATGTTTAACTCAAGACATTATTTCAACAATGGTCTCAACTCAAATGATACACAGAAAGTGTCAAAAATAGCTATAATTGGTTTTATAATAATATTCATAGCAATTATAAAAGAGTAAAGCTCTGTAAATTAGTAAATTTTAAATTACAAATCGTATGCACAATGAACTTGAATATTTTAGCAGACTGCCCAACCACTAATTACAGCTTTGGCCTTTGGCTAAGTCATTAAAGTTTCTACTTAAACTAAATCAACACAGGAATTTCTGCTCATAATACCAAAAGTTTAGTTGACTTAATGAGGCTGAGTTTCCTCCTTTTGGCCACTTTTTTGTGGTCAGCTTAAAGCACAAAAATGCCAGGGTATTTGCTAGTCGTGGCAGCTGCTGTGATGCAGCTTACTTGTTATTTTTTTACGATCTCTCTCACTCCATTGTAATTGCTTTGCCGCAGCACTTTTACATAATAATAATAATAAAATGAATTATAAAATAAAGTTACCTTTTCGTCGGGGGCCAACTAAATGATGTGCCCCGCCCCCTTACTAGGGAAGAGGATGAAGGTGGGGGCAAGAGATGGCCGAAAAAGAATTTAATGTCTGCGCCGCGTCACAAAAGAAGGCAACACTCAAAATTGACATTAGCAGCAGGCATACGAACCATAAAAACATAACAAATGGGCGCCATAATGTGTGTCCTTAAACTGTCACTAAATCGATAAATTTTCATAATGGCCCGGCCATTTAAATATTTAGCCAGGAAGCAGCCGCAGCAGTTAGCAGTAAGCAGTCAGCAGCAACCCCTTACAAGACACCAAAACCAATGCCTTTCCTTTATATTTTTTTTTCTTTTCGCTGGATTAATCAAATTACCGACGACCCGCATAGATAGCCAAGTCCAGTAAAAAAGTTGCTGGTTGAGGCAAAGGCAAGGACACGCACCAGCAGCAGAAGAAGTAGAAGTAGAAGTAGAAGCAGAGGCAGCGGCAGCGGCGACAAAGGCTCTCAAAAGTAGAGCTGTAGAAAGAATGGAGAATGGGGGTTCTTAAGCAGTGAGTCGCTGACTTGGAGGCGGTTACCCGACTTGGGTAAATGTCTGACTTGGGCTTGGGCTTGAGTTTTTTTTTTTTGCTGCTGCTGCTGCTGCTGTTGAGTAGCTCAACTGCCAGAGCAGCTTGGCACTCACGCAGGCCCAGTTAAGTGTGCGTGTTCAAGGATGCATTTTGGTGCCCAGGAAAACGACAACGACAACGACACAGAGAACGACAACGAAACAAGACAAAGGCATATAAAAACGTGCAAAATGGGCGTGGGCGTCGGTCGTCGGTAGTCGGGCGTAGGCTTATAAAGTGCGAGGACAGGACCAAGGCAGGAAGCCACTTGTGAAAGTTTCATGCACGCGGCCCCACTTCACACGACAGCTATAGAGCAAAGACTGTGAGAGAGGGTGAGGTGTGTCGAGGGGGGAGGCCAGAAAAAACAAAACACGGCAAGGAAGCACCACAAAAGCAGCAGCAGCAGCAGCAACGACGTCGTCGTCGTCGTCTTGGGCCTGTCGAGGCAGCTGCAAGTGCTTGTTAGTGCGCTCGTCGGGATTGACGTTGACTGTAGCCAAAGCTTAGAAGTGCCAGCCAGCTACACCCCTTTTCCCCTCTCTCTTTGTCTCCCCCTGTTAAGTTGCATTCCTTTGCAATTGTTCGGGCGCTTTTGTTTTGTTCTGAATTTTTACACGAAAAAGTCATTTGAATATGCGTCGCCCTCCTTTCCTCCCCCGCTTCAGCATCCCTTCAGCCTTCTGGCCCTTAAGACCTGCTGCCAGTTTGTCGTCTTGATGCCGTTTCGACTGCTGCTGCTTTTGCTCTGCTCACAGTGGATTGAAAGTTTTGTTAGCCGTCAGCTACTTTGCTCATCGTCGGTAGCAAGTTTCAGTTAAGGTTGAGGGCATGACTTGCGGCTGCCATTAATGTTCTCCTCAGAGCAGCCTTGACAGGGCGACTGCTGCTACAAATGGCGACAATAAACAGTACATTGTACACTGTACTCTGAGCACAGCATTCTCAGTCTCATTCTCATTCTCAGTCTCATTCCCATTCCCATTCTCTTACTCATTCTCAGTCGCAGTCTCGGTCGCAGTTTCAGCTTTTCTTGCAATTTGTCCCGAGTCTTTCTCACATGAGCTGCAGCCACAGTTGGCCTAGGTCAGCATTGCAATTCAGTACAATACAAAGATGTGTTGCTTTTATTAACTAATTACGCTAGTTTATGGGCTATTTTTATGGTTTTTCGCTTGCGTATTTGTTGCACGCTTTTCATTGGTTGCATTTTGACATTTCTAGTCTTGGTGTTTTCTTTTGTAATACCAATGCAGTTCGAATATTTTACGAAATTTGATTGACAAGGCATTAAACTTGGGCGTATTGCATTAAAAGTACCATCTTCATTTTCATATAAGTTGAGATTTACAAAAAAAAAAAAAATAATTATTTATAAATTAGTATGGGTGTATGAATATATTCGAATCCCAGCGTCATCCTTTTGTCCATAAACAGTAGCTTTATTTATTTTTGTTTACAGTTCATTTGAATTCAAAATTATAATATAAAATGTATTTGCAATTTGATTTTCCTTATTTTGTAAGGATATTTTATTCCAAAAGTGATTTATAAGTAATGCGTTGGACATATATCAGCTTTTATGCTTATTTTTTTTAATAGTTTTGTAACTCACAGATTTGTAATTTGTTTAGAAAAATGATTTCTTATTAGGGAATTTATTAAATATATAACATCTATTATAATGAGCCCATTTTAAACAAAATGGAATAGTTTTCCATAAGTTTTCCTTGCGTTTTTTAAAGTCTTGTATCTTGCCTTAGTATCTTTTGGTTCTTAGAATATTGCACCATTCAAAAACCCAAACATAGATCATCCCCTATTAAATAATTAGGATATTTGCTATTTAATTAACTCTCCCACTCTCACTCTCTGAGGAAAACGCTCCGCAAACGCTTCAAGCTAAATAGCTCTTCTGCTCAGCCCCGTTGTAAAGCACTTGGCTGGCTTTCTCTATCCTCTCGTTGTGCTTATCAAAGGCAAGCAAAGTCATACAATCAGCTCATCTTGAGGCGTCCTTTGGGACACTTTTGGATAATCCAGAGACTGTATACTAAATTTGCTTACTAAGCGCACTAAAATAGTGTGCACATTCACTTGTTTACTGGACCAACACACACAAAAACATACAAACACATGTGAGTACATATGCTTGACTCACTTTTGGGGGCAACTATATCAGTATATATAACATGTAGATACATGTATGTATAGATGTGTGTGTTTGGCTGCATTAACTATGTGAGTATATCTGCGTTTTGGCAGCCTTTTGTTTGTGGTAGAGAGAAGAGGGAGAGAGGTCGACTCTTTGCTTATCATACAGGTTTTGTTAGCTGCTGGCGTTGTCTAGTTGGCAACATATTCACCGGGCACATGCACAGACACATGGCTGTACGTTGCAGGACGCCTTTTGGCAACACCTCGACTGAACTTTGACCGTTTGCTAACTCATTTAGTTAGATTATTTACGGTAATCCAAGACGGTAGTCAGCCTGCCAGCCACAGGAGCAAGCGGGCAACTTAACTGCAGACACACACAGCTCAGATTGCGCTGGAGGCAACTAAGAGAGAGAGAGAGAGAAATTCAGAGAGAGAGAGAGAGAGAGAGCTGGAGTTGAAGTGCTGAAGAGGGGAAAGATTCAACCAGGCAACCCATAGGCTAAATACATGCAAGTTGTTTTGCTAAATTGTGCGTAAGCCAGCAATAGCAACAGCAGCATCAAGCACAGCAGCAACAGCAACAACTACAAACATAGACAACAACTGTAGACTGGAATCCTGCGACTAGTAAACTTTCTCAAGCTCTGCATGGCAATTCAAATAAGACTTTTATGTTGCCTTGCCTTGCACTGCTGCGGCGACTCTTGAGGCTGCCTCTGTTCTGGTACGTGTTTGCGGCGTGTGTGTTACATGATTGCCACGCCTCCCCCCGCCGTCGCCTACTTTTTGCTACTCTCTCCCACATAGCAGCAGCAGCAATAGCAGCAGCCTCTGCTTACCTTGGCAGCTTGTGCGTGCGCTCATTAGCATTCTGAAACGGCTTTATAAAATTCAACAAGCAACAATCCAACGAACCAACGAACGGGCAACAACACGACAACAACAACAACAACACATCGAAGCAAACCTAACCATATCTAGCCCCAGTCTTTGCCAGCTGCCCTTTCTGTCCCCTTTTGTCACCCTCCTCCTCCTTCTCTTCCTCCCACTTCCTTGCACCTGCAGCACGCTCAGTGCATGTTTGTAGATCTCCCCTAGTCTGCGTGTCTCTGTTTGTTGAGCTATACCCTCTAGATCCCAAGCACTAGAAAGGGGCTGCTTTGATATTAGGCATTGATTAAGAAAGTAATTGAGGTGCTTCAAGGTATCAATAAGTGTAATGTAAGGCGTCGATTACTGAAGCAGTTATTGCAGATAGCTTTTCAAGGTGCTAGACTACATGCTTGTGTTGTGTCAAACAACATTCTTCGAAGCTTTTATTTAAAGTTTTTATTATTTATAGTAATCTATTATTCAATTTTGCTCAATTTTCAATTTATTTATTTATTAATATGATTAGTATTTTTTAGTAATCTAAAATAGTAAGCAAATCCTTAAAGAGTGCCAGATTTATTGGACTACAGTAATTTTAAATTATTTACAAGTAGCATATGCTAAAATTGTCTATGGAGGAAAGTTTGATTAAAGCTATTAAAGGTATTATTGTAGATAACTATTACTGTGCTTTTATTGTCTAAAATAGTAAGCATATCCTTAAAGAGCACCAGATTTATTGAACTACAGTAATTTTAAATTATTTTCAAGTAGCATATGCTTAATCAAAGCTATTAAAGGTATTATTGTAGATAACTATTACTGTGCTTTTATTATTTTTGGTAATTCAAGATAGTAAGCTTTTCTCCTGAAAAACAATTTTATTTTGTTCTACTAGGATTAAACTGTTTAAATAGAAAGGATCAAATAATATGTATATTTAACTTCACTTCTTATTTTCTCATTGAGTATTCTAATATAAATACAAGTCTAAAGGCAACTTAAATTCCAAGCGTTTTTTTTTATTTCAAAATTGTGATTCACAAAACCTAGAACTATCCGTCATTGTGTAAGTTTTAATGAGCTTAAAGCTTTTTACGAAAGTTGTGATTTCAATTGCTCAATTTTTGTAAACTAACTAAGACCTTTTTAAATAAACGTATAAGGTATTTTTATATTTTGTAATATGTAATACAGTTGATCTTCATTATAAAAGGTTAAAAGGTTTATCAGTCATTTAATTGTGCTTTTTTACAAAAATAACTAACATATATCATTTTCCTGCAATTTTCTGCTTGTGTTGTCAAATACTGAAGTCTTTAACATTCCATTAGTTAGTAGACATATGCGAAGAAAAAATCAATTTTTAATAAATAAATATACAAAAAAAACAGTAAAGTTTTTATAGTGCACTTGGCAGCCATGAAAGGCTCATTAAAATATAAAACAAGTAGTAATTATAGCTTAATAATTAATAAATCTTCATGCACTGAAAGCATTCAAGTTCTTTTATTAGGCAGTCTTAATGTGCTTTTAAAGCTTGCTCGAAAATATATCGCTTTAGTTTTGGAGGCATTGAAAGTAGGTTGAAGGTGGCAATAAGTGTTGTTAAAATATACGAAAGATATAATTTTCTGAAAATCAATAAAAAAAAACTTTAAAATTGTGTACGCTTAAGAACTTTAAAGTGTATTTATGTAGTAGAATTAATGTGGTTTTAAAGCTTGTTCGAAAATATTTCGCTACAGTTTCAAAGGAATTGTATAAAAGTTCCTTGCAGATACTAATTTATATAATAAGAATAAAAATTATTATAAATATACCTCTAAGAGCATTCAAGTTCTTTTATGTAGCAGACTTAATGTGCTTTTAAAGCTTGTTACAATTTTAGAGCATTGTTTTCACTACAGTTTAAAATGCATTGAATGAAAGTAGTTTGAAGCTGGCAACAAGTGTCACTTTTGTTTAGCATGCAACGCTGCAGGGTATTCTAAAGTCAATGCAGCACAATCAGTGATTTGTTGTTTTGCTTTTTATTGTGCAGAGCAACACACACTCACACACACACATACACACATGTATAGTTGCTCGTCTAAAGACAAATACAGGCACACATACACTCATACACTCGCACGTTGCTTTTCTGTTGTTATCCGGGTTGTGTGTACTGTGTGTCTGCTGTCGCTGGGTTTTCTGGTGCGCTGCTTTTGCCATGCCTCGAGTTGCATAAATTGAATCTGAATTTGTGAGTAAATTGCACACAGGAGACACATTATTTTTGAGTTTTGCCTTTTAAATTTGTGGCTTTTCACTTCGAGACAGAACGAGAGAGAGCGAGAGAGTTGGAGTTGGAGTTTGTAGTCTTTCTCTTTTGCTCTCTCTCTCTTTCTCGATAGATAAACTGCAGGCATTTGCAACACTCAGTCTCTGGCTGCTTCAACTTTGTGTCACTTTTGCGTTTTGCAATTTTGTGTGACCCACTTGAACGGTAGACACGCCTCCTTTTGCACCCCTTTTCGCAATACCTCTGCAAAGCCTTTCCCTGCGATTTAAATCAATATTAATAGCGTAGGCCTCTTTTTCGAATTGCATTGCACAAATTGCTCGTCTATAAATACGGCACAAAATGTTTATTTAATATGTGCCAGGCGGTGCCGAGAACTGTTTCAACTATGTGTATAGTACTTCTTCTGCTGCCTTCTCTCTTGACTCGACTTAGATGCAGTGCAATCGGATTGTGTGGCAACCTTTTCCATATGCAAATTGTTTTTATAAATTTGCAACAAGCTCTCTCATTGTTATTGTTGGCCATTGCATAGCAATTTGTGTATAAAACTTGCCAGCAATAAAAAAGCCAAAGTGGACAAGGAGCAGCTGTCTGTGCATAGCCATGGCTATATAGCTATAGCTATAGCTAGATTTGGAAGGGCAACTATATATGTGTGTGTGTGTGGAGTATAATCAAAACCGTAACAATCGCCACAATTGCAATAGAATCGTCGTTAATTACTGTCTGTGCTTGCGGTTGCTCTTGTTGTTGTTGCTCTTATTGCCCCGGATTGGATAAAACTGTACGTGTAACTGTGTATGTGTGTTTGTGTTTGTGTGTGTGCTGGTAGCGCCTAAAAGAGCAAGACAAATACGTTGTCTGGCTGAGAAGAGTAGAGTCAGCCGGAACGCCTGGCGCATCGTTAAGCGTCGCTGCCAAGTGGCAAAACTCAAATAAACATAAACGTGCACACATACAAAGTGTGAGAAAGAGAGAGCGACTAAAAGAGATACAGAGAGAGAAAGAGATGGAGAGCAGACCAAAATCTCTGGAGCTGGTTTGTTGTCTTTGGCGCTGTCTGGTCTGGTCTGAAGCTCTGTGGCTGCTGCCGCTTCTCCTTTGACTCCAACTCCGACTCCAACTTCCAAGCTCTGACTGGCTGCCTGGGCATGGGAGACTCATTAAAATGCAGTGCGAGATAATAAGCATTTTAATTAAATATTTAACAAGAATAAGTTTATCACAACACGACACGAAGGCAACAGTAACGCATAGCTTACTTCTATGTGTGTGTGTGTCTGATATCCTTCTCTCTCTCTTTATCTCCCACTTTCTCTCTCTCTCTCTTCGGAGTGTAATGGCTTGTAAGCGTCTGTCAGGTTGGCCATTAGCGTGCACGACGACGACAACGACGACGACGCGTTCGAACCGTGGCAATTGGGTAAATGGTGAGACAAGTCGACAAAGTTAAGCTAGTCGAGTCAAGTCGACTTTTGCTAGCCAATATTTTGATGTAATTTGAGCATCTAATTGCCGCACGTGCCACAGACAACACGACAGCAGCAGCGATTGCAATTCAGGTTTTCTTCTTCTTTTTTTTTGCTCTTGACAAATATTTAAGCAACTTGTCTAAACCATGTTGATATTTACGTTTATCTCTCTCTCTCCGTTTACACTAGAAAAATATCAGGTATAAAAATTGTTTAATTTATTTAAGAAATACTTTTGTATGGCAAATAACGCCTACTGCAATGGGGTCTTAGATGCTTTTGCTGAAAATATGGTATATTTTGACCAAATATACCCTTTGATATATTCATATACTACTACATTCGCAATATATATTAATACATCATAGGACCAAATATACCAGATTGTCAAATGAATAGCATTTAATATATTTTTAGTATTTTTTGGTATATTAATTTGGTATAATTTAAAATTAATAATGTACTGTTTTGCTTTTACTACTTGTTATCTAATTCGAAGTGTTTTAGCTCACTTTGTGAATAGTACAAAAGAAAAACAAAAAAAAAATCTCATATTTTACGGATTTTTTTATATATCGTGAAACTATAAATTATTTTCTCCCACTTCTAAGAACTTGTTCTTATATCAAATGTTCTTGAAAACAACTTGTTTTTTCTAACTTTCATGTTCCTGACACACTTTTTAGACCAAAATTCTTAGTACTAAGCCTCAAATTTTGAACTTAAACCTTTTTTTTCAGTGTATACACATATATGTCTATAAATCTCCACTCTTTTTCTACATTGCAGAGGCTTTGGCTTTGTCACATTCAGCGATCCAAATAGCGTAGATAAGGTACTCACCCAAGGCACACACGAGCTGGATGGCAAAAAGGTAATAATACTCTACATATACAGACTGTTACATAGCCAAAAAAAAAAAAAGAAAGTAGACAACTCAAATGCTCACCTGTGCGCTGTGTTTGGCAAACAAAAAACTTCACCAGCTATGCAAAATATTTGCACAAAGCAACGCGTTCGGCTGGCTTCATAAATTGCCTCTCATCTCATCTCGTTTCGTCTCGTTTCGCGTCTCGTTGTCTATTGACAGCAATTAGAAACTCAAAGCAATGACAGCCAACTAACAAAAACAGCCAAATCAGCGCATCAACAACAACAACAACAACAACGAATTACAAAAAAAAAAAAAAAATGGATGAAAAAAACGAAGAAATGACCTGTCAGTTAAAGGCTCTGCCAACGAGATTTTTGTAAAAGCCAAACAATTTTTAATTACGTGATGTGTTATTTTAGCGCACACAAGGTGATGAAGAGGATTTTGGAGAGGGAGAGAGGGAGAAAGGGGGGAATCTGTCGCTGCCACGTGTGCTGCTCTGCTGCAAGGTGCTCAGGCATCAAATGAGCTGATGCTTTTGCTGCTGCTGCTGCCTGGCTTAGTCATTTTGTCTGTTTTACAAGCTGTAAAAGCGCCACCGAGATTAGGCTGAGCTTAGTTCTATTATTAGAAATATTTGCCATATGCAGTGCAAACTGTAGAAACACAGAGAAAACAAGTCAGAAGGCACAGCAAAGGCAGACAGAAACTATCTGGCTTATAGAGCTCTTTGCTGGCATTGGAAATATAATCGGAAACTGGCTTTGATTTGATTTACGAGTAGCTGCAAATTAAATTACATTTCTCCAACTTAAGCAGAACTGAATAATTAAGATAGTCACATGGCATAAGTTGCGCTGCCTATATTAATTTAATATAGAACTTAATTCGCAGCTGGAATTATAGTAAATTAATAATATATTTATGGATAACTAGCTGAAGATTTAACTAGTGCAAAATAACTTATAGCATTGGCCTTAATATGGTATTAAATATTATAATTTATTTGTGGATTATATTGAAAATAAAGGAAACTAGTGGATTATAGCAAAGTAAAGTAAACATATAACATCTAGCATAATAATTAGCAATATATATTTGACAGGAAGTTCCAAACAAAGTTATATCAAATTCATTCACTTTAACAATATTAAAAATCTTTAATACAGACAGACAGAAAAGATTAAAAGTAAATAACACGATACTAATGTTATACTCGTATCTTAAAACTGCCACAAAAAAACTATTCAATTTGGTTAAACTTCTTTTAGTTCAACAATCATGATATTTAAACTGTAACTAGTGCAGACTTTTGAAGCAATTTTGTCTGACAGAATTTTTCATTAAATAATACTAAGGCTTAGCATCCAGTTTGCGGAAAAACCCTAAATGCTTACCGCAAAACATCCAATAATCCTTGAAGAAAGCATTTGAAGGAATTTAGGATTTCGCTCGTAAACAGCTTTTAGTAAGCTCTGTTTATAAATCGGTAATTTTCCTAATAATTTCACGTTACAAAAGAGAACTGCAGCTACCAATTTATAATATGTTTTTCTGGGAAATGCAGATTTGAAATATCGAAATTAAATTGGTTCTGTTTTGGTGATACTAGTTATGAACAATTTTCTGAAGAGCAATCAATTGTTAAATAATAATTAAAACTTTCTAAAAGTTTTAAAATTTTAGTTTTTCCTTAAATGCGAATTTTAAGGCATAACATGAGCATAATTTTAATTGAGTATAGAGCTATTTTTTTATTGAAAATATTTTATTATATACTTGAAAATTGCTAACAGGTATTAAGAGTTTCAGGAAGATAAAGAAATAGAATTAAAATATGGCTTCTTTCACATTCTTCAAACCATATTGTTGTTAACAAGAGCTATCCCGACCACATTGCTCTTAGCAGCACACTTTTGTGCAGAGAATCGTGTCCAAGCTGGCCACAAAAACCAGATGCAGCTCAGTCTAAGCGCAGTTAAGTGCTGCGATAAGCCGAAATCGATGTCGAACAAGTGAGCAGCAGCAGCAAAATGCAAAATCTCCTCAACATATTTTCCCCAGCAAAATGCTGCAGCAAAAGGGAGAGATTTTCCGGTTCTTATCATTGATGAATTCAGTTTGATTAGCTGCACCGATTGAATGGCCAACTGGGGAACAAAAAAAGAAAGGAGTAAGGACAGTCAGTGTCTGTGTTGTGTGTGGGCAGCTGACATTACGCATACGCCGCATTGGCTGGCATTAGCTTAATTAGCTGCAGCTTGCCAACGAGTGCAACAAATCTATCTATCTAACTGGATGTCTGTCTGCCCATCTGGCTGTCTGTGTGTCCGTTTGTCCGTTCCTCTGTCCGTCTGCCCTGTCGCTGTTTGTTGGTCATTCTTCGCACAGACACACACACATTGAAAATACGCCTGGCCAACTGTAAATAAAATGCGCAGCCATCATTTATATATGATTTTTTTTTAAACAACTGCATTTTCATGTGAGTGTATGTGTTTGGCTCAGTCGTGCAGTGTTTCGTGTTTCCGTTTGGCTGCACTGCAAAACTGAAAGCGATGCGAATTCATTTCATTTCATTTCGTTACGCTTTTTCGGCCTCATGTATTTTCGAACCTCCCCCCGAAAAAGTCGCTGTGGCAGAGAGACGTCGGCGTTTGCCACTCAGCGCTGATTAGTTTTAATTTTAATCTAAAAATCAATTTCCCGCCAGGCGGCTGGCTGGCCCAACAACGTTCGTTGTCGTAGTTGTTGTTGTTGTTGTTGCTGTCGTTGCTGTTGTTTTTCGTCCTGCACACAGGAAATCAACACGGCAAACTGCCGTCCTGTCAGCATTCGCCGTTCGCTGTTTCGCCATTCGCCATTCGGCGTTTGTCGTTTCAGTTCTATGACAATTTTTCTGCGAATTATTATCGCCAGAGGATATTGCGTTGGTTTTCCCTTTCCCTTGCTTTGTTCTCTCTCTCTCTCTCGTTTCTATCTCTTTGCCAATATCTCTTCATTTTATTTGCCATTTTATTTGCGGCATTGGCTTAAGTTACCCGCACACTTGCAACTGCAGCAGCAAGCATCAAAGTCAAGTAAGATTTAGCTTCGTTCCCTCCCACAAAACAAAAAAAAAATAGAATCTCCCCACTTGAGGTTTACCGTTAGCTGTCAAGACGTGCTGTCGAGGCGAGGAAGCCGAAATGAAGCAAGCCAAGCACTTAAAATTGAATTTTTATGATTTTTAATTATTTTTAATGACGCTGCTTATTGAGCAAAGTGAGGGAGCAGCAGGGGGAGTTGGAGGGAGCTGTCTGTCCTCTGGTCGAGCAATTTGTTACGCGTTAATTCGTGCGTACTCAGCTCGCAAGTCGAGAAGGAGGCGATTCCCCTTCCCCATCCCCATACCCGAAATATTCTCCTAGGAGTAATTCCCGCTTAATGCGCAATGCAGGCTTATGCAAGATTTATGCTTGGCTATTAATATGAAGAGTTGCTCGAAATGCTTTTTCATTTAAATGTCATTAAGCATACGATTTCCTCACTACGCCCTACTATTACTCTCTTGCCATCTCATTCACGCACTTCTCTCACTCTCTCTCTCTCTCTCTCTTCTCTTTTTTGGTCGCTGCAGGTGGACCCGAAAGTAGCTTTTCCGCGACGTGCACATCCCAAGGTAAGTACCCACAAAAATATTACCAAAAAATGAAGAAAACAACTTGACAGCAAAAAAAATGAAAAAACGAAAGAAATACAAAATAAAATAAAATAAATATATGAAAGAAAAACTGTAGTCGAATCGGTTCGAGGGCGTGGGGAGGCGGGGCCAAAAGGATGTGTCATAAGTAGCAGTAAATGGCAGATGAAATTAAAAACGGAAGACGACGAACAGCAACAACAACAACAACAGGAACGACGATGGCAACATCAAGAACAGCCAGAAAACATTACGAAAAACTGGCAGGCAGATAACTTTGTGGCTGACAGGCTGCGGCGTTTTTGCTTCAACTCCATCTCTACATCTCTCCATCACTCCCCTCTCGCTATACTCTAGAGTTGCTATTGCGCCTTCTTCCTCTATCATTGCGCTGCCTGCAAAGTGATGATGACAACAAAATTTCGACAGCAATGAGTGTGCGTGAATGTGTCAGTGTGTGTGTGTGTGTGTGTATGGGTGTGCCTCTCTCTATCTCTATGTGTATCTTTGTGGCACCACAACTCATGCCACACAGCCACTGTCACTGCCTACTAAATGCCACACGCACATTTCGCTGCTTTTGCCGCTGCGCTCGGTTAGACAGAGTTACAAATGTGCCGCTTGGCGTTGCGTTTCTTTTTTTGTTGTCCTATTCCTACGAAATACTCTCACAAAAACAGGGATTCTATTAGCTGGCAGAAGGTAAAAGGTGAGCGAACTATTGGAAATAGAAATGAATATGGGAAGAATGAAATATAGATAAGATATAATTCTCAAATTAAAAGTTTACTTATTATTATTACAAATATAAAATGTTATGACTTTTAATTAAAAATAATACAATTTGTCGAAGTAAGAAAATGATTACAATATAAAGATAAACTCTCGATACTTATAAGCTTGAAGTTACTTTCAATTAAGCTTAAAGACTGTAGTAATTATGCAGGTAATAGTGTTAAAGGAATGAGTTAATAAGATATATCGATATTTTAAGCACTCATTCGATAGTTTTCTGTACTGTTCAATAAGAATATGTTGGCAGCTTGTAGTCAGCTTGTAACGAACGATAGAAAAAGAATGAATAAAGTGACTCATTAAATGAGCAAGCTTTGTTAAACCCCAATAATGATATTATTCGATTCTAAAATAGTTCGCAAGTACCAAACTATTTAATAAATATTTAAAAATTTATACATTGAAAGTGTTAATAAGCCTTTCCGACCTGTTTTCAATTAAAACCGCTGAAAATTTCACATCAACAAATTGTTTGAAACTCTAAGAATGACAAGCTGATTAATGAATCTGCTTGAAACGTGAAATTCCTGGAAATCGGCATTACGTTAAGCGTCTAAAAATTTGGAAAGAAAGTGAAATCCTTTTTGTAGCCGGCTTATCTGTTTATGAGTCTAAGGGTATTTTGTAATGCGGCTTTAGCCAAACAATTCTGTATTTTCTTTTTTTATTTTGGTTTGCTGTGCCACAGCGATGCGGCGACTAACCGCAAAAGCACACCATAATACGCACCCAAAACGACACACTTATAAACACACACCAACACACTTACATACACACACACACATACACAGCGGAGTGCGAAAGCCTTGAGCAAAACAAGAGCAAGCCGAAAGGCAGGCAAGCAAGCGGCTCCTTCTTAGTGTCTCCTTGGCTCTGGCTCTGGCTACGCTTTGCTTATCAACACGCAGCTGATTTCCGTTGCTATTCCTGCGGCGCGTGTTGCTGCCGTTTGTTAGCCTTCCCCTGCTCTTCCCTTTACCTTCTTACGGCTCTGCTCGGGCAACGGCAACGACAGCACCCAACAATTATTTACGTAATGTTATTATTATAATATTTTTTTAAACGCATTCTCACTGGATTTGCGCCACGCCACGAGCCACGTCACGATGGAGAAAGGACGACAACGATGGCGATGGCGATGGAGATGGCTATGGAGATGGCAATGGAGATGGGAGATGGCGACTAGGACAACGACGCGGCATTTGCGAGTGGCTTTGTGTTCCCTGTTCTCCAGTCGAGGCAGCAAGCGCGCGCGCGAAGATCCTCTCGCATATTAAAAGGCGTTTAAAAACATAAATCCAACGTCTAACGGCTGCTTATGAAAATTACGAGAAAAAAATGAGTGACGCAGCGAGCGTAGAAAGGGGAGCCAGGCAAACCGAAGAAGGGAAGGATGGGCTTAGCAGGAGCCAAATGGCAGGCAGGCAAGTCCGTGGGGACACCCAAAGGAGTTGCTACGCAGGACAAAAAAAAAAATTGCAAGCGACATCAAAAGCAAAAAAAAAGAAAAAGAAAACGAAAAATTAGAAAAGGAAAAAATAAAATGAAATAAAATAAGAGAAGAGTAGAAAATGACGAGAGGACAATTTCTCGCACCGTTTGTCGGGAGCCTCATGAAGCACACACACAGAACACAGAACATGGAACATGGAGCACGAAGCACGGCACAGAAGGATTGCCCACAAAATGTGGCCCAAAATGCTTGCGGTTGCAGCGAAAGTTAAGAATATTTTTTTTTTTGTGCTGCTACTCCCCTCAAACTGAGTTTTTTTTAAAGTACTAGTCATAGGCAGGCAGTTAGGGGACTGGGGACTCGAAACGGGCCATATAATGAAATGAAGCATACGAAATGAGGCTGCTAAGTTTTCACTGTTAAAATGGTGCCACACACACACACAGAGACACAGCGTACACACATATACTTATACTTATATACGCACATTGGAGCACATAATGAAATGCGAAAAAATGATGATGATATTTTTGGACCATAAAATGCAGATGAGCCGACTAAGCACAAAAATAGTGTGGAGCCTGCAGAAGACGAAGCAGCAGCAGCAGCAGCAACAGCAGAAGGAAGCAGCACATTTTGAGTAGGCAGGAGATTCGCATCCGGGTTGGTTACACATTATCCATTACCCACATTACACATACGCCGTGTGTGTCGCATCGACAACTCGTCTCGCTCGCTGAGTGCGTCTTTCTCTCTCTCTCTCGCTCTCGCTCTCTGTGCAAACTTTTGTGAAGTTAATTTCTTTGCTTTTAAGCTCTCAGACTATGAATATGAAATGTGTATTTGTGCAACTTGTGTTTGGTCAATGGGTGGCCCAACAATTGCAACTGCAAGCAGCGGCAGGCGGAGGTGGGCGAAGGGTTGCGGAGGGTGGCGACTGGCTTACATATGTCATGTTAAAAAGTTCGCTTTTAATGTGCAAAATTTTTGGTGGCTAAAGCCATAAAAGTGCATGGGATAAGTGAAATGGATTTCGCTTGGCTGGCCCACATAAGTATGCCATAAAAAACTATCGCAAAAACAATCAAAATGCAAAAAAAGAAAACCGAGCTAAACTATTCTAACGGAATCTATGGGGAAGACAGCCGCAGCTACAGCCAAAGCAACAGCAACAGCAACCAACGCTGTCTGAACTTGGCGCTGAGGATTTATGGAATGTTTTGTGAGCGCCATTCACTAAAAGCAAAAGAAAAAGCTAAAAGGAAACTGGAAATCAAATTGAAGCTAAAGCAACTCATGAACTTGTTAACGCATTACACACAATGCTCAAACTTGAAGCTTTGTGAATGAAAAAGACCGACAGCCACATTGTGCCAAGGATACGCTTTGATTTTAATATGTGAGAAGGGAAAGTATATAAATATTGCGCATAAGCAACACAAATTGGGGAAAGAAAGAATGAACTAATGTTTGCTATTATTTATTGATACATAGTGTACGATATGTTTGAGAATATTAACCGAAAACTGCCCATTTTCTAACCATGAATTTGTTTTTATAACAAGTGTGAAGTAGTTTTAAGATAGGATCTTTTAAAAAGCCTAGAATAGTTTTTTCTACTGCAAGCGATATTCAAAAGTATCTATTTACTTTCTATATGGAAGCGTCTATGTTCTATGAATTTGAGATTCGAATCGTATAAGTTCTCTATATTGTGGTGTTGTCATACTTTTGCTATTCTACAGGTTCAGTGACTTAATAAATCTTTAAATCTAAACTAAAAATTTCAATGAATGCCTTTCTAAATAATTGTAATAACATGTGTTTATTATGTTTATTAGAAAATTGTTAACACTTTAATTTCTATGTAATACTGTGTATTTTAAATTATGTTTATTTTGTTTTACAATTGTAGGTGCTAATTAAGTTGTATAGTACAATAATAAAGCGAGAGCTTACTTAGGCCCTTAGGCTACACTTTAAATTATATGTTAACATTCATTCGACTCATGTTTGTGTAGTCGAAGCATCTATACAATGCTTCTTGTTTTATATTTGACTTCCCTCGGAAGTGTTGATAAAGAAAAGCTTTTAACATTTTAAAAAGTTCGCTTTTAATATGAATTTTCAAATTTCGTTTGAATTGTTAAACTTTTATATTTAGGGCTCGTACACGCTTTTGTTCAACTGTGTTAAAACGTTACATTACTTATTTGACTATATACGAAACTCCTTCAATTAAAAAGATCATTCAATATTCGAAAGAAAATTAGGTATTATGCTTAAGTTCTCATTTCAGTTTAACAATTTGAAAGATATTTTTCAAAAGCTATTTTAAAAAGTTTGCCAATTTGATGTGCAAATTTAGGCATACTGCTTAATTTTTTATAAAAAGCTATTCAAAAAGCAAAAATCGTAGCCTTGAAGCTACAGGTTTTAGTTGCTATGACTGTGACTTTACAATATCAATATACCAAATATGTAATATGTTATTTTTTTTTTTTTTAATAGTGGGGTATTTTTTTTGCTTTTATTAAAAATGGGGGTAACTCGTAGCTTTTTTAATTGTTAAATTATTTAAATATAAAACACTCAAGTACTCTATTAATTCCCTTTCGTAACTTAAGCACATCCTTGCCTTTTCTACTCAAAACAAAATTGAGTTGCTCATGAAAATATTCTGCAATTTGCCGAAGCAATACAAAAAGTGGATTTGACAAATTGGACAAGTTGTCGTGACATAATCACAATAATAATAATAAGTAGATATTTTGTGTCAGGCCTTGGGGTATTGATATTGGTCACATCTAGCAATTATTTAAGTGAATATTGTGCTTACATTCCTCAAATATCACGTTATACCTATGGAAATATTTATTTGTTTTTTCTTGTCTTCTTGTGTGCCAAAGTGATGCCACAACTTGTGCTTAAGCGAGAAAGAGAAAGATAAAGAGAGAGAGAGAGGGATGATGTTGGCATGAAATGTGTGCAATTGGAGCTGTCAAATTATCGATTTGGAATCTGCAAAGTGGTTTCAATTTTGTGTGAAAGAGAAAGGAGAAGGTAAGGGCCGGGGGAAATGCAAAATAGATTACAAAACAGAACGAGCGAACACAGGAAGCGAGAGGAAGGAAGTGAAGTAAAGTTTGGCCACATAAGTATGCAACGATAAAGTATGCAATTAAGGCACAAATCCTGTTTCAGTTGGAAGACAACAATGTGGCTTCGATTGCATGACCATGTCATAATGAAGCACATTTGCAGTCCCTGCTCTCTCCTCTCTCTCTCTCTCTCTCTATCTCTCTTCGTCTTTCTCTTGTCCGAAATGACAGATAGACAAGCAAGCAAGCGAGCTAGCGAGTTTGAGTGTTTGTTACGAGGCAAAAGCATCTTTCATTGCTGCTTCAGTCATGTTGCCATTAAATTAACACGCTCGAATATGTCTGTGTTGTGACGATGAGAGTGTGTGTGTGTATCTTGTGTGTTCATTGTGCAAACTTTTCTAATTTAAACCGGCAGTTTCAGTCAATTGCCACAGCTTACCGCTTTCGACATGAGTTTTACTTTTTAGTACCTTCGAGCTGAAAACGTGGATATATCTCGAGATATTTCCAATACATTTAAAGTTGTGTGTGTGAATGGCAGCAGCCATTACAATACACAGACATTAAGACACAGACAGACAGACATAGGAAAGTCAAGCCATAAATCTAATAAATACGTGTATTTCTCGCCTCCCGCTTCCGTCCCTCACTCACTCTCCCTCTCTCTCTATGTTCGTGTGTGTGCAATAACTTGTAAAATATGTAATCAATCAAGATGAAACAGTCGTTGAGGCAGCCAAACTATGTCGAAAGTATGCGTCTGACTGCAGTTTGCCTGCAGACTTTTGCTGAGGTATTCGACGAGAGTTTCCTGCTCCCCCAAGACGACGAGGCGGGTGGAGGGGGCGAGGAAGGAGGCAATGGAAGGGAGCTTGAATGGGCGATTAATTCAACTTTTGCACAGACAATGGGAGCATCCCAGGCGCACTCGAGAGAGCAATACAAAGCCAGACGACGACGACTACGACGACAATTCTCTGCTCTCTACAGCAAAAAAAAAAAAAGTCAAAAGTTGAAAGTGCAATTTTGTCGTTATTATTTTACATTTACAACAAAAGGCAGGCAGCAAATAAAAATGGGAAAACCAAAAATAAAAGTGAAAAGTTACTCAACTATTTCATGCAGCGAGCAAACCGCTGAGCATGTGTCTATTCCTTCTCTTTCTCTGGCTCTCTTTCTATCTCTCTTCCACTCACTTGCTCTATATCTGTCTCTATGTGAGATGGTGTGGTGTGTAATTGTCAGTTAGTTGGCGCTGTCAGTCCGAATGTTGAAATTAATTTATTTCAATTGAAGTTGAACTTTTGTGGCTTTATTACTTTGCAAAAGTTGTGTGCTGCACTGCACTGCACACAGAGAGAGCGAGAACTACGCATAATAAACGGCAGCCACCAACACCAACCAACGACGTCACCAACGATTTTTGCCCCACGACGTTGCCAGGTGCTGCCCTTTGGCCTCCCCTCTTGGTCCCCCCATTTGAACTCTCTCTCTCAATCTTTTCATTCTGTGTCTACAGCACCTGACCCTTGCCACATCCCACACACACACACACATTGATATATATATATATACATATATTTTGCTTTGCAAAATAATCAAATTGCAAAATTGCAGCGTTTGCTTGTCCTGCGTCCCATTCTCCATCTCCATCTCCATCTCGATTCTCCATCTCCATCTCATCTTCGTCCTTGTCATTGTCGCCGTCAACTAACCATCTTTCCTCCTACTTCTCTTCTTCTCTCTTTGCCAATATTCATTCTTCTTTCTTTTTTTTCATATTCTATATATATTCCATATATTTTTTGTGGCCCTTAGATAGGGGTAAGTCAATAGGGGGAGAGCACAGCCTGTCTATGGCTGTGCAGCAGGTGCCATTGACGTTTCTGCTGATAATTTGTTGCGAGATTTTGACATTTGCGAGTGGCAGTCGTGCGGCATTGATAGTTATTTGATATGCATATATTGACTAAAAATCATAAAAATAATATTGCAATTCTTGTAAATGAATACAATATAGCTAAAGTGAGGACAGCGCTTTCAGAGAGCATGATAGACTCCGTGATACTTTATAAAGAGTAAAGTGGACTGGTTATAGAATTGATATTATTATTATAAAGAGTATTGAAGTTATCAGATATCCTTTTGTTTTTATACAAGAAATTTCAAATAAAGAAAAAGATATTTTTGTACATTATTTTTAAACTTATAAATTGTATATTATACTTATAACTTTCGGGAATAACGCTGCCTATAGATAACATGGTCGTTACTGTAATATGTTACAAGTATACCCGCTACTCATTTTAAATAAAATTAAAACAGTGAGGTATTATTCTTAAAGTAGACAAAATTAACACACAATATACGTAAAATTACTAAATTAATATATTTTGGTATATTTATATCATATTTGGTATATTGATACTATATTTAGAATATACCACACCGAGTACAAATATACAAGATTGTAGTAAATACGGTATATCGGTATGTATATCCCAAGTTTTATCAATAGTTTTACTGTCTGCATCTGAAAATTATCAAACAATCGTTTATAGTTAGTATTATACATAAATTCAAATTATTTTTAATTTGACTTCTATAATATCTTAAAGTCCCGAAATTAAATTCTTTTGACTGCATTCTGATATTTATTACATTATTTAAAGAATTGTTTTATTTATAAAATAGTTATCATTCAATGTGTTTATCTATATCAATATATCAGAACAATTTAAATTATTTGAATGGATGCATTTGGAAATCTAAATTGAAATTTCTTTGGAGCACAATTTACTTTGAATAAGCGTAGATCCTTTTCCTTACTAAAATCCAGGGTAATAATATAAATATTATTATACAAAACACAACACGATAAAATAAACCAAACTTAACGAGAAATAAAATAAAATAAAAGGAGAAACCAAAATTGAATGTTTTCGCTGCAAACTCATTTCACTGGAAGTTCCGACATTCCAAAAAAATATTATAACAAGCTCCTTCAATGAATAATTAATAATTGTCACATCCCAGCAAAAAAATAACACTAAAAATGAGGTGTTTCGCTCAATGCGATTACAAATAAGAGATTGTTTTTAGAGCATTTTATAAACATAGCAAACATTGGAAAAAAAGAGAAAACTAATTCAATTTGCAATTCTATTTTTCTCGCAATTCCAATGAATTCATTATGAACGAGAGCGAAGGTTTCAATTTCCGAGAAGTCGCTTTATTGTGTTGACGTGTTCATTGACTTTTTTTCTTCTAGATAAATAATTTTGTTAATTGAATTGACATTTGAATAGAGTCAAGCAAGCGATAGAGAGAGTCAAAAGTTGTGCTTTTAATGTGGCAAGTTCAGAGTCGCATTGTTGCAAGCTAAAAACATGGAAAAAAGAGAATTCCAACTTGACTTGAATCCTTTGCTGTAAAGCTTTCGAGTTTAAGTTGAAGTTGTTGAAATTCCTTTTGCGAATTTGTGTTAGATTCTCATAAAATGAAAGTCTAATGAGTGTGTGGCATGAATGTTGCTTTTGCTGTTGTTGTTGCCGTTTTTAAACTCAAATCAAAAATCAAAATCCGCACAAGCTACAAATGTTAAATCCGCAAATAATTGACAAAGTTTAGGCATAAACGTGGCTCTGCCTCGGTTCAATTGTGGCATGAGGCAGGGATGACAAAAATGCTGCCACTCTTCTCGCTCGTTGTTGTTGTTGTTGTTGTTGTTGTCGGTGGTGGTGTGGCACGCTGGGGCTAACTTCAAAATATGTTGGCCACAAATGGCAAAAGTTTGACAGGTAAACGGAATTTGGTAGAATGTGTGTGGGATATGGCTTTCATACAGAGTTCTCTATTCAGTGCTTTTGCTTTTGCCTGTTTTGTTTCTGGTTTGGTTTCTGCTTTGGTTGGGGCTATATAAGCCGTGTTAGATCTGCGGGTGGTTTAACGTATTGCATATGGTAAATGCTTGTTTCCAATCTCAACTCAATTTTTGTTGTTGTTGTTGTTCGGTTTGCGTGGCATAGTTTGGGTGTTTAATTTATTGGTCCCGACTCAAAACTCGACTCGACTCGAGTATCTATTATCCAGTTCTAGTTGAGTGCGATCCGCACCCTGCGAACACTCGCTCGACTGCTTGGCCATTTATGTTTAATGAGATACTTTTTTAACAGCCTCATAAATGGCTATGATAACCACTTAATGTCGAGCTATGGCAACAACAGCAACAGCAACAGCGAACGCTCTGGATGGCAACAAAAACAATTTACATATTAAACTTGCGCCTCTCGCTCTCTCAGAGCCTTTTTGGCCTGGCTCACATTCTCGTTCACTCATTCCACATCCTGGGAGAGGGAGGCGGATGGAATGGTGGGGGGAGAATGGAAGGCAGCGGCGCTTCTCTTTCTTCTCGCCGGAGCGTGCGAAATATGTTCGCCTGCGGCGCATTCACTTTAATTTGATTAAATTTTGAACATTTTCACGTAAAAGTTGCTCCTTTGCATCGAGGCTCAGCTTCAGCTTCAGCTTCGACTGAGGAGAGCGAGAGCGTGAGAGATATGGAGAGATGGATATGGATGGGCTGCTGCTGTTGAAATCGTTTGGGTTGCAGTCATACCCAGCTGGATTCCAGCTGCTCAAAGGATTGCCGCAAAGTCGCCGCCTCCGCGTTCAGCTGTTGTCTGTTTGCATTTCTCTCAGCTCAGTGTGTGTGTGTATGTGTGTTAAATAGTATTTTTTACTTTTTATATGCTGCTCTCGTTTCTCTTTATTTTTTTGCCTACCACTTTTTGTTGTATTTCATAATAAATAGTTGTTTAAACTTTTGCCCATTGCTCCAACAACAGCCAACAGCCGCTTGCCACCAATGTGGTTGCCTTCTGCCTCTCTTTGCCACATTGCCACTGCCACTGCCACTTCCATCTCTGCTGCTGCTGCTGTTTCAACTATTTTTTGTGCAATCTGCTCGACTCAGCAGCGTTGTTGCATTGTTGCTCGTTTCCTTTTGCCGGCCGCACATAGTTATGGCCACGGTTTTCGGCTTTTTCGGTTATGTGCACTGATTTTTCCTTACTCTCTCTCGCTCTTTCTTTAGCTCCGTCTTTTTTTGTAAACCTCTTCTTCAAACCTTTTCTATGAGCTGAGCAAATCTGACAATTGTTTCTGCCTCCTTCTTCAAACGGTTGCCAGGTTGCAATACATTGAAAATTTTCAAATTAATTCGCATCATTTAAATCACAGACAGCAAAGCAAAGCAAAGCGAGAGCGAAAGCAAAGCAAAGGCCAGAAGATGGGCGAGTTCATCTTCCCCTTTTTGCCACTCGGCTGCCATTAAATCGAAGCGAGTCCTTTACAAATACAGCGAGTTTTTGGTGGCGTCAAGTCTTGCATCCTTGTTAGCCTAGAGATGGACACGTGTTCGCGTTGGAGACGCTGTCGGAAATGTAATTAAGCTGCTTCGCCTTATTTAGTTCAGGAAATGTGTATATAGAGGAATATCTATTACAATCTTTCAATTATTATTTTTGCTATACAAATGAAAATATATGTATTATATGGAATAGTATATTATCAGCAAGTTTATGTGTGCGAGAACTAGAAAATAGATCAAAAATGTGAAAAGAAACTTGAAGAACTTAAAAGAAAAATGCAATATGATTAAGGAAAAATACTAAATATTAATTACTCCGAAAATGTAAAAATTTTATAATAAAAATTCTTAATATTACTACTTACTAAAATATGCTAAATATTACAAATACTAAGTAGTAAAAAGTAATACTGAAGTATTTATAAGAATGATTTCTAAATTGAATGATTTCTCAAATATGAGAAGTGAAATCAATATATTTTTTGTTCATCTCTATGTAATCAAATCTTGAATCAGTTATAACAGAACTAAATACTTATAAATATTTTTTTTGTCGTTTTTATTCAATAAGAAATTCACTCACTCAATACAAAACAAAGTTTCATCTAATATTGAGAGTAGAAATAACTAAAATTTTTACTTTCATAATAATCAAATCATTTTTTTATGTTATAATAATTTTGTATGTTGTATTCTTTTGCATTATAAATAAAAAAACGACTTATGTTTTAATATTTTGATTACATAAATTCTTATTTAAATCTGCATTTTAGTCGTATACTTGATATTCTTTACAAACTTTTAATTTATTTTAAGTTTTGAGCAGCTTATCTGAACAATGTTTTCTTAAATTGTAGAGTGAACTCTAAGCAACAAATTCGTTTAGCTAATACACACACAAAAAACGTGTTAGCTTAAATGTCAAGCGTAAAATATCTTATCAATCCATTACAATTTTTGTCATGAGAAGAAATTCAATTAAAATGTAAAGAATATTTTATTTCATACTATTTTAAATACTTAAGTTTTGAAATAAAGGTCTAGCAGCTTATATTTGAAGCATTTTATTAAATTTATAAGCTGGTTCGATATGATTTTTCCATATGAACGCTTTACTTTGAGAGCTTAACTTCTGCTTAAATCAGACACCTCTCTCGATTCGTATAGTTATTGAGAATGGGCTTATTGAGTTCTCGTGTTACGTGATTTGTGTTGCCATTGTTTTCGCCTTGCTTTGGCTTGGTTGATAATGGTCGGGTTTGTGTCGATTTGGTCTCTCATCTCTAGCTTGTTTGGCTGCTGTTGCGACCATTTAAGTTATGGAGCACATCGAGCTGAGCAAACGAACAGATAAACAATAAGTAACTGTGAATTATAGCGGCCATTACTTTTGTCTTCTTCTCTTCTGTGTGAGGGTGAATCGCCAATGCCAGTTGTTAGTGTCGTTGTTGTTGCTCTTGATGTTGCTGCTGCTGCTGCTTCTGTTAGTTGTTTATGGCAGGACAATAATTAGGACAATGGCGCAACGCATCAGTTTTGGACAACGACACGACACGATGGAGTTGAACCTTCAACCTTGCTACCCCTAAACGCAAATGATATTTTGAATGTTTCGGCCACTTTATGTATCTAGACACATGTATTTTGCCTATTTGTAGATGCGAGTGTGAGAGTGGCAAAATTAGTTAATTAGGCAGACGCTAGGGAAACGTTTGAAACGTTATTTGCAACAGCAACTTCTTCTTCTTCTTCTGCTTCATCGTGAGTTCAATTTCCCCCGAAAACTCGAAGCACTTCAGGCACTTGACGCGACGCGACGCGACTCGAGGCAACGCAACGCAACGCGATGTGGCATCAACAGTTGGCAAATCGAACTCTGTCGCTGCGTAAATTGCTTATGAAATTGACATCCAATGACGACGTCGTCGACAACGACATCGATGACTCCCTGACAGCCTTTGCCTGCTTCCTACTCTCTACTGCTGTTGCTTCTGTCTGCCGGAAATGGAAACAGCGCTAATGACGAGCCAAACGCACACACACACACAAATGTAGAGAAAGAGAGAGAGAGAGAGAGAGAGAGATGTATAACCCACATAATTGGCAAATCACACACATTGATTTCAACGTGTGTTGTCGTTGCCATTGCGGGTTCAATCGTTCATTTCGCACTGCCAACGCAACCGCAACCTGTCTCCCTCCCTCTCTCATTCTACCTCTCTCCCTCTCCATTTCGCTCTGCCTTGCACTCAGTTGGAGGCCACCACATCCGACATCCGCCTAAGCGACGAGCCAAAATGCTGACAGAAAATATGGCGCATAATTTTAAGGCAATGGATACCTTCAAACCACACACGCACACACACACACATTCGAAACGTATACACACTCACACACCTATACAAATCATATACACACTCACACACACACAGACAACCTCAACTTCAACCTCAATTTGGCCCAAGCTTTTAGGTGTGTTGTCTCGCTATCTTGCGCTCGCTCTATCGCTCTGAATGCGTGTTTTTATCTGCAACTGTGCGTGTGTTTGTCTGCCTGCCTGCCTCTCTCATATAGGACATCATTAATAACACTGAAACAGTGAGAGATGCGGCAGGCGAGAGACAACATCATTATCAAAACCCGAGACGAGTTCAATTTTCATTGTTTGGTTTTTCATCTTGGCGTTGACTTGAAATGGCAGCAACAAAAGCGACAGCAGGCAACAGCAGCAGCAGCGTTGATCTTAAATAATTAGGCAAACTTTGTTGTCTGCTACAGGCAGCTCACACACCCATACACACCCAAACACACACACACACACACCGAGACAGTCATCAACTTTAGCCCTGTGCGATGTCAGGGCAGACAGCAGAGAAAAAAAAAATTGCTTCATTGCTGTAATTTATAACATTCGCTTGTCATTAACAGCAATTTTAATCGCTGCCAACTCACACATAGATATATATCTATATGCGCACGTGTGTGTGTGTCTCTGTGTGTGTATTTAAGGGAGTATTTCTGTGTGTGTGTGCGGCATTTAAAGCGTGAAAATATTAATTTATGGGCTTTTAAAATGAGCTGGCAAAATGTGTAGGCAATAAATGTGAAATGTGAAAATGAATGAAGCGATATTTCGAATTAAATACCCCAAAAATATATATATGAATGTAATAAATACTCAATCAAATGCAAGCATAAATTCCACATATAAATATCCACATTACTCCAACAAATACCTGTTTGATTTTATGAGCAGCTTAAGCTGAATACTGCAAGCAATGATTTATATTTCGAAGATTCACAATTATTTACTCATTGCTCTTGTGTCTTTTTTATTAATTAGTTATTTTGCCTTCCATAAATTATTACTTATTTATTGTGAATTTATTTGTCTGGCATATTTTCATGCTGAAGTCCAGTTTTGATATTCACATTGCTATAAATTAGGATTCTTGGAAATTTGTCTGTGTTTAGTTTAAAATTGTATAAGCTATTTAAATATTTCGCATACTAAAAAACGGTCTTAGTTGGTTTGATTGACAATACGGTATATTTATTGCTCTATGGTATATTATAATATACCATATATTAGTTCAACGATATACTAAATATATAATTTGATATATTTTAGTGATTTATGGCATATATATTATTCGGCATATTTTATGTTTATTTAAAGAATAATACCACACTGTTTTGCTTTTATTGATTATATCGTATATATTATACTCTGTGGAATATTTTGTATATCGATAAACAAAATACAACATTTGATATATTTAGTATAAAAATTTGGTTTATTTTAAGAATAATACCGCAATCTTTGCTATTATTCAAAATGACTACCGGGTATATCTTAGACGACCACACTTGACTATAGCTTTCTTAACTGTTTAATGTGCATTAATTGCCTTGCATATTTTCAAGCTATTTTCTCGGCATTATTAAATGTTTGATTAGCTTTCTAAGTGTTCTCTTTAATTGTTGTTATGTTGCGTAAAACAAAAGTACAATAGCTATTTATGAAACTGTGAATACTGAATAATAATGCATATTGTATCCGATTTTAAATTCATTTTAATTATATTCATATTCATAACATAACATACAAAATATCCCAAATTCGTCCAGCCGATTGCCTAATTGTTATCAGTGTTGCTCTTTAATATATTTTACTTTAATTGCAAATAAATGTGATAAATATCGCCGCTTCTAACTAATTTGTATGCATTGAATTAAAATTTTAAATTTATAATTATTCAATCGAAAAGTTGAAGAGACTCAAAAATACCCTAGGATTTAATTGAATAATATAACAATATACTTAAAAAGTACTTTTCTGTTTATTGAAATACTTAAAGCCTTTAATTGAAAGCCGAGCAAAAGCCATAAAGGCAGCAGCAAAAAGGCGCAAATAAAGTAGTTCATGATACACATAGTATATTGCTTAATAAGATTACACATAATTTATAGAGTTTGGCATCGCCTATGGCTTCGCTTTCAACTGCCATAATAGTATGGCCAAATATATTGCGCATAGCATTTTATAAGCCGGGATTCTAATTATCGTTGTGTGTTGAATTTATAATACAGTCAGACGACGCGAGTCGAGTTGTTATTATTATCTTGCGTTTATCAGCGCAACGTCTGCTATTTTCCAAAAGCATTTCCAAATGCAACGCTAGCCGCAAAACAAGGCCAGCAACACAAGCAACACAAGCAGCAACAGCAACAACAACGTTGAGTTGCCCCAAAATCTATTTATGCCGCGCGGCTGCAAAGCCCATAAACCACAGCCAAAATCCAGTGGTCGTCGCATTTAAGTGCGGCGGCAACAGCAACAACAACCACCGAAGCACCGTTGAGGCAAATCCGCTCGCCTTAATCTTCACTTGCTGCTGCGCGTATCTTAATAAACTATTAAATCAAACTCAAGCTTCACTGCACGCAAGCAAGATACACATACTGCGATATGGATACGCACACAATCGCACACACACTCTCTCGCATGTGTGTGTGTGTGTGTGTGTAGTAAATAAATAAATGAGTTATATGCGCGCGTTGTTCGCATTCACATTATTCTCCATGGCATTGGCGCTTTCCTGTACTGAGGTTGCCAGTTTTTGGCATTGCCCAGCTCCGGCTTCCATCTCCCAGCACCGGGGCGCGTGTCCTGTTTTATTTTATTTTGTTGTTGCTGTTGTTGTTGTTGTTGCTGTGCTCCTCTTTTTCCTTTTTTCATCTTTCAGGAAACCGATACGACGTGGCCATTATGGCTGCGTTGGCCCTGTTAGTAAGTAAGTCACCCAGCAGGATCCAGGAAGTGAGTTAAGGCTCAGCAAACAGAAATAAATTGAACTGAAATTGGCCCACTATGTATTATAAATGTCCAAGGAGAAATTTGTTATCCGGCCCCCAATGGCACTGGCATTTTCTTTTTCTTTTGATTTTTCCATAACACACACACACACAAGAAATTGCCACAATTTTAAAGTATTAATAATTATTCGGCTCAGGCTAAAGCAAGAAAAACAAATTGTATTTAAGATTGCCAAAAGTCAATGACACAAAATTATTGAAAGTTTCCAATTGAGAATTGCACAAGTTTAAATAAAATGCTTCGGGAAAGCATTTGGCAGCAGTTGCTTAAAGATACAAATTTGAATTTATAGCAAACAGATTTATAAATATTTTTTGAATTGGTATAATATTTCAGGAAATAAATTAGCCTTTTGTATGCTTTTTTTATAATATTTCAGCAAATAAATTTAAATGAATTTATATAAATTGCTCAGAAATTTATGGCTATCATTTTGTGTGTATTAAAAATTAACTATAAAATTGACAATGATTTTTTATGAGGCACTCAAGCATTGAGAAACATTTAACGCTCAATCAAATACATTCAAAGACTATACAATCGACAAAAACTATTCTCAAAAAGTTTTACTTCTATATAATATAATTTCAGCAAAATAATTTCTACTTATTTGTATAATTTGCCCAGATATTTAAAATAATTCTAAATTTTAAATGACTAATGAACTCCAATACCATTGCGAAGTGTTTCCAGCACAATAAAATGTGTTTTAAAAAGTATTTAAATAAAACAAGAAAATATTTCTATACAATTGAATTGAATTGAATTTATCTTTTAGCTAGCTGTATGTTATAGTATTTTAGCAAACAAATTTTTGTTGATTCCTTTAAATTGCTCAGATATTTATGGCTTTCATTCTGCATAGTAAGTTGATTTACCATTCAATATGTTAATAATGTATACAAAAGCATTTTAAAAACAATGAAATATATTTAGAAACAGAGAACAAACACATATTTTCAACATGTTTCCCATGTCTTAGTTAAATTTTTCTTAGCCGTCATTAGCTCTGAACTTTAATTATTAACAAACAGACATTGATTTTGATAAATTTACTTAATCTTATCTCTACGAACTCGATGGATATTTATGGCTAATGTTTATTGTGTAAAATAATCATAAAATCGTAAATAATTTTAATGTTATGTTTCCTCATATATTTCTTTCCAATTTAAGTCATAGGTTAAGCTTCTTTAGCCATTATTAGCTCAGAGCGTTAACCACATTTTTTTTTACTACAAACCAACACTTGTTGCGCAATTCGCTTTGCTTTGTGTTTGCTTCTATCAGAATATTTCATAAGTTGAAGTTATCTTCATGTTGATTGTTTATTGTTTATTGTCATCGATAGTTTCTTTTCATTTTTCTTGCTTGTAAGCGATTCTGCTGATCTCATTTGGCTGCCAGAGACCTGTAGCCTGCTTTTGGCCATGGCTAGCAAAAAAAATAGCTCCACTGCTGCCTGTTTCCCAGCAGCCTTGGCTGGGTTTACCTCTGTTCCCTTGTTTCCCTTTTCCCTCTGCTGCAGCTACTCTGTCGTTATTATTTATGTTTTGTTATCCGTTGACCAGAGCGTTGGCGCTTGTTTTTTACACACACACACACACACACATTGCTGCTCACCTATTTTACGATAGAATGAATATCTTGTGTTGCCACTGCTGTGGCATGTTTGTGTGTATCTGAGTGTGTGTGTGTGTGTATAGTTTCTGCCACAGTATTTTTCTATAAGCTCGCAGTTTTCCCAGCTCAGAGTTCTATTCTCTGTTCTCTATTCTAGTTTTTTTTTGCGTTGTGTTTTCGGCTGCTGCTGCTGCTGCTGCTGTTACAGCTACTACGCTCTGCTTCTATGTACTTCCGTTTTGTAGTGAAAAGAGCTTTGCGTGTTGCGGCATGCGTGTGTGTTTGTGTGTGTGTGGTAGTAAGTGTGTGTGTCCATGTGGGGCTCGCCTGTTTGTTTGTTGCTTAGAGAATTGATGGCAAAAGGATGTGTGTGATTTCGCATATGCGAGTGTGCGTGTGTGTGTGGCGCTATGTTTTTGCTACAGCTACGTTGCTGCCACTGCCACTGCTGCTTGCCGCAAATATCTGCTGAATGAAGTGGCATTTGTTAGTGTGGTTTAAAGTAAAGTGCGCGGCGTAAGCTTTTAACAAGCGAAATTGCTTAAATGTTGCTGGACAGCAGCAACAAGGAGAAGGAGAGAGAGAGAGGGAGAGCGTAGAGGGAAGAGCGCAGTGAGTTACTTGGCTGACTGGCTGGCTTAAAGGGTGTTGCAGGCAAAGACACACTACAGCAGAGCGATAGAGAGAGAGAGAGATAAAGGGAGAACACAAAGGAGCGAGACAGTAGCAGCATCAGAAGCTGGCATTCTCTGCACATTGTGTATGTGAGAATGTTAAGTAGTCATGTAGAGCGATGTCTAGAGTCTGTGGAATGACTAAATAAGTTATTCATATCAAGTTTTGTTTTGTGGCTTAACGCAACTTAAGTGCTTTTAGATATTCGCACTACAAAAAAATAACTGAAAATAAAACAAGCAACAAAAAGTATAACATCAATCTGTCTTGTTAGTTAAAGTTCCAAAATATTATTGTATTTATCTAAATTATATGCTCAATCGACGCGACGGTGCATAACAAAACAACATAACTCAATTTATTGTATCGAAATTCAAACAAAGTCTTGCAACAAAATAAGCCAGACAAACTTTAAGGCTCACGAATTGAGTTAAAGAAAATGCCTCCAAAAAGTATGCTACACAAATTTTGAAGCATGCCGTTTTGTTTTAGAGGATAACAAAACCTAGATTAAGCTGTCTCATTGCATTGCAATAAAAAGTGAGTTCATAATAATATTTAAAACAAAAATATGAAGAATATTGAATGTGAATTAATTCAATAATTTCAATTCATAGGATTTTTTAGAGAAGTATTGAATAAAGTATAGATAAACACTAAAAGCAACTACGCGTTTATAAATTTTTGTTTTGTATTGCTCAATTTGTACTTTGCAATAGTATTCTTTATTTCATTCTTTTGCTATTCATTAAAAGCTAAAGAAAACCCCCAAAAAGTTTCATATAGTTTCTAGTTTCCTTTTCTATTTGTTCATCTTCAACTATCGATTTTATTATATTGATATCAAAATTGTAAATAGTTAAATATTAAGTATTAACCACATACGAATCGAGTTGTGCAAGATTTTATACCTCTCCTGCTACAACATCGTTCAATATTGTCAACCTAAATTTTGTATAATTTAAGTAATCTGAAATACACTAAAAGTATTCTTCAATAATTGAATACTTTCATGGTAAAATTAAAATTTTACACCTTAGATTATTTTCTAAGCTCGTTAAAGATCATATTAATTCTTTCCTACCTTTAATACCTTTTAAATTATTACAAAAAACTTTGAAAAAATTAGCGTTAAATTTGTTGCAGTAAGGAAAGTAACTTTACTTTTTCGCTTTGCTTCTTTTTTCTTGCCAGCTTTACGCAATCTTGTTGCCAGCTAAACTTTAACAAGCTCTTGTTATATTTAATGCTTAAGTGAATCTGCTTTGGCGCCGACCTCTTGAAGCTCTAATTAATTTATGCACAATTCGAAGTTTAAAGCGCAGAAAAAAATTCAGTGGGGGAGTGAGAAAATTCTTATGAAAAATCTGCATGTTGGAGGCTTGTGGTTGCAAATTTGCGTTGCGTCTGGCTTTTCACCTAGCAAGTAGGAAGAGGGAGAAGGAGGGAGGCAGAGAGTAGTTATCGTTGTGTACATTCTTAGAATATTTTTGTGCGGGGGAACAAGAGTGTGCGAGTATTTTGGAAAGTTTTTCTGAGCAACACGCACATTCCATTTCTATGCAACACTCGCATACAAATCGTTTTTCTAAGTGAATTTAGTTGCTGTCTACGCTTCCCCCATCCCCTTCCCCTCTTCGCCACGCTGCCGTGTGTAGCTTTTCTTTATCAACAAAACACGCTTACACACACACACTCACATGTGTGTGTTGTATACGCATACATGCATAAATATAATCTTTTTATGTGGCTGTTTTGAGCTGCTCGATAGCGTAATTTGGGGGGGAAGCCAGAACAAGAGCGGGGGGGAGCTACTGAAGGCATCTCTAGCGTCCATTGTTTGATCTGCAGGACTGACTGACTGACTGGCAGCAGGCGGGCAAAGCGTCCCCATGGAGTCGTCAATAAATGCGATAAAACCAAACATGTTTCATTTGCAATGGAGCACACAGGCAACAGCTTTCACTTCAGCTTCAGCTACGGGCAACGTCTTGTTCTTTAGCTTCCTCTTTTCTTTCTACTTTTTTTTTTTGGAGAGCTGCACATCTCTCATCTTACAATGGGGCAGGAACTCATAAAATTGTGCGAGCGAGCGAGCGAGCGGCGTCAAGTGAAACTCCTGTGTGGATTTTGACCCATAATTGACTTGTACACATGCCAACTCCCAAGTCGAGTCGAGTCGAGTCGAGTGGAGTCGAGTCCGTGGCCTCCTACTACTTCTGCTTCTGCCATATACATATAGATTTATATTTATTTATATTTGTATGTATATATTACTAATCCTAAGCCCAACTACTAGCGGAAGTACGCTTGCCTGCTCTCTCTCTAGTAAGTAGTGTGCAGAAATGTCAGCTTTGACATTTTTAATGCCCCCATAGCTATCATTAGATGGTCGAACAAAGCGCAGTCAACGAACAAAGGCAATCGAAATAATCAATACAAATTTTATAACCTCACTCCCCCGCCTCCTACATACACACACACACATATATAGCGAGCAAAGTCAGTCGCACAACAATGAAATACATTACAAATCAATTGCAATCGCTCGAAAATCGGCGTACGAATTTCCATAGACGATGTCTGGCTTTGTGGGTTCCGTCCTGGTTTGCCTGGCTGCCTGGCTGGCTGAATTCCTGGCAAATGGCAAAAGGCGAAAAGGGGCAACATTATTATCATCATCAAGCGTACAAAGTTAGTGCCGCCGGCTGCAGAGTTCCCGAGTTGCGAGAGTTTTGCGAGAGCGGGAGCAGCGGCAGCATCCAAATCGGCAAATGAAACAAACCAGGATTTACATGTACACAGTTATTGCCGATGCTGATGCTGGCGATGCTGCTGCTCCACTCTCATGTGCGTGTGTGCAGCATTTCCTTTGGGTTATTTTCCGGGAACAACATTTCATGGCACTGATAAAGCTGCCATGGCAGCCAGCAGCCACCAGCAGCAGCAGCAGTGACAACGACGACGTCGACGTCGACAGCATCTGAACTTCGCAGTTGCCGCTGGCAGCGCTTTTTCAAAACTGGGGAAACTGTCAGCTTGCCACAAACTGCGTCGGCGCGCCAAGAGAGAAAGTACAACTGAGAGAGACCGAGAGAGAGAGAGCGAGTTTTTTTGTCGGTGGGAAATTGTGCTCAGACAAGTGTCGCTGCGAGCGCTTTGTGGCATGTCAGCAGGCAACAAAAACTGCCCCCGGGCGGTAGGCAACAAAATATTTGACGCAAGTTGCGCGGCCTGCCGAGTGTGTGTGTGTGTGTGTGTGTGTGTGTGTGTGTGTGTGTGAGAGTGTGCTGCTATGTGTGAGCGGTGCCGCGTGCACTCCAGGCAATGTCAAGTTGACACTTTCACCAACACACACACATGCACATACACACATAAAGAGGCAGGCGCACACACACGCGATGTACGGCAACACGAATTGTGGCAATTATCAAGCGTGCTGCTGAGTTTGATTGAAGATGCAACTGATGAGCAAAGAACTGCAGTAAAAGAAAAATAATCCATAAATGCAATTAAACATTTAGCTACAAATTTGTTGACTAGCTTTACTTAGGCTTCATTCTACAATATTCGAGTTAGTTTGGCAGCCGAATAGCGAACACCCTCTATAGAGGTTACATTTGCTATTGTTGTTTGTTTGCGCCATTTGCCCCATCTCGATGTGCCTTCTCTTTTGCTCTGATGATGATGGCTGCCTGACTGCCAGCCTGCTTGGCTGCCTGGTTCGGCTGCCACCCACGAAAACAAACATAAAGGTGCAACAATGACGCGCGTAGATTTTTCCAACTCTCCAAACTGGCGCGTGCCCGCTTCCTCTCTCGCTCTCACTCTAACTCGCGCTCTCTCTCTCTCTGTGCGCTCTCTTGTTGCAACTGCTCTCTCTCACACACACACTCAACTCGTTCTCTCTCGTGTTGTCTGTTAAGTAATTTTCGGTTTGTGAAAGTGAATTTTTAGCGACTGTTTTGTGTGTGATTGCAACATTGTGTGCGACACTGCCGTAAAAGTGGAAGAGAGGGTGAGTTGGGGGTACGGAAGTGTGGCAGGCAGTAAGCCAAGTCAAGATGTATGGCTAACAGCAGCAGCAGCAGAAGGCATGGCGCAGTTAGCAGCAAAACAGACAAGCAGCCAACAACTAACAGCATCGATCGATGCACGCGCAAAAGTGTTGCATACCCAAAAGGCGCAGCAAGAGAGCTAAGTTAATATAATCTAGAAGGAATAAATATGGGGAAAACTTGTATTACTGAAAACTAACAAAACAATATTATAAAAACCTACATAATAAAATTAAATAGAATTCATTTTTTAAAAGAATAAATTATAATTTGAAAAATAGAAACATTTCATGTAAATATACGAAATGCAAATTTAAAAAAAAATATATATATGTTTAATATGTATTTATTTGAATAAATTTTTTTTTAAGTATGAATACATAAATTACAATACACAGCAAATAATAATATACATATAGAAACATACTATAAAGTCTCGAAAATACATTTTATTTTATTATTTACTGGAATACTTAAAACTTATATATAGCATACTAATTCAAACGTCATGACCACCAATTAAATATAAGCATTTAATATTGGTAAAGACACAGTAATCTTTAGCTCTTTAGATTTGATTTTTGTGTCACTCACAGAAGAATGAAGTTTTTTAAAATAGTTGTTGATAGTAAATTCTGTGTGCTCTTTATCTATCCTTATTTTGTTTGAATAGTCAATTCTGTGTACTTTTTATCTATTCTTATTTTATTTATATAATAAAATAATAATAATATTTTAAAATATTTCCTCTTACTTCCTTAATACTCTACAATATTTTCTGCTATGCTGATCAACCTAAAGTAACTGCTGTTAAATTTAGCAAAACGTTGACAACCCTGGTCATTGGCCCGCATCTAATAGAAGCATTTAACAGACTTCGTGTGTGGGGGTGTTGACGAACTCTCGGCTCTCTCTCAGCTGTCGCTGCTGCTATTGCTGCTGTTGCTGCTGTGGAGCCCGCTCTCGCTCTCACTGCCGCTCTCTCTCTCTGCTCCTCTGCCTCTCTTGTTGCCGCTGCTTCTCGCTTCCTCTCGTTCAATGTTTCGCTCTCTTTCTAGCCATGTGTGTGTCGCTGTTAGTTGCTTCCGTTGTTGTAATGCTTCTGCGCTGCCGCTGCCAGAAGTGAAATGCTGTCGCTGTTGCTGTTGCTGCTGCTGCCGCAGTCGCTGTCGACGCTGACGTAGCTGTCGCTGTAGTTGTCCTGACGCCTTTTGCTGTTGCTAAAAATCCTACGCAATTCGCGAGAGTCCTTCAGTCGTTATCAGACAAGCGAGTCCAGCAGTCGTTGCGTTCTGTTCCTTAGCCGTGCAAAAGTAGCCTAGTGAAAACACACAGCCAACAAACCAACAAAACAACCAAAGTCAAAAAAGCAAAAAAGAAAATACAAAGAAAGAAAAGCATAAGGAAATCAATTCTCTGAATTCTCAGCACTCGGCTCTAAAAAAGCAAGCAACAAACCAAAGCAACAATCGCAACAACCACAACAACAACAACTGAGTTCAATTTTATTGTCAATAGCGGCGAAATTTTCGGTAGACGACGACGACGACGATAAACAAGAGAACGAGAACGAGACGCGTTTTTTGGGCTTAATATTAGCGACATTTTTTCACGTGATTCGCAACGCGTTCAAGTGCAATCAAACTTAATCAACATTGGAAACATTTATCAACGCGCTGTCTAACGTTTGAGCTTTAGTAGTGTAAAAAAGTAAATACAAAACAAAACATAAACAAACCCAGAGTATAAACAAATGCAATTTAGGTAAACACGGCAATTTCAAGAGCTTCTCAATTAGTTGTGAAATAAACAAACAAACAAAAAAACAAACATAAAAGCAAAACAAAAAATCTTAGCGATTAAAAACAACAACGAAACGAACATCAGCGACAACAAACAATAAAAAACATAACACAAGCTCAACATCAACATCAACATCTACATCAAATATCAACAAACAACAAGAGCAACAACAAGTTAGAATCGCGCTCTTTTTGACGGCAACAACAACAACAACAAAAGAGCAATCACATTTTTCCTGTCGAAAGTGTTGCAATAAATTCAATCAAAATTTCACACTTTGGAGTAAATCTGTTTTACGTGAAGCAGCCAGCGGAGTTATTTCAGCAGCCGCCGCCGCTTCCGCCGTTGCCAACGCTGCCAGCGCCGGCGACAATTAAAGCGATTAGTCCGCCAGTGACAGCAGCAGCGGCAGCAGCAGCGCCGCCTTTGACGCCGACGTCGCTGTCAGCGCAAACCGCCACAATTCCAACAAAGAAGCTCGTTGTAAGTAATCCATCTCCATCGTTCCCTCTTCTACTTCTCTTTCCTTTTTTTTGTGTCTGCTGCCCTTGACAGACATTTTGTGTTCGTAATTATTAATGTGAATGAAAGTTTTTGGTTGCTGACCTCCTCAGCCCCAAAAAGTATGCAATGAATTATTTTTATGCTATTATTTTTACATATTTCGCTTCGCACGCAATAAATTAATTTATGTCCAACGTCAGGCACGTTTCGCAGCCAGCTCCAAAAAAAAAAAACAGAGGAGAAAGAAATGTCCACTCTCATTCCACTTCAGCTCCGCTTGGGGCACACGTTTCTCACCTGTTCGCCATTCATTACAACGTGTCGTTTAGAAGATTTTGCGAGTAAATCGTTTTAAGTGTGTGCACCTCGCCTCGAGGGGCAGCAAAACAAAGAAATTAAAATTCTAGATAGAGTCCTTTGTACATCTGCAGTGTGCTCTGTGCTCTGTGCTCTGCGCTTGTTTATAATATCGTTGCTTATAATTTGCTTTTAATTTGTTTGGCAAACGCCAACACTTCAACACGGACTGGACACACAAAAAATGTCATAAAAATAATTACGCAGCGCCGCCCGCTTGCTCGCTATATAAACGTGACGCGTTGGCAATTCGCGTGTCTCAAAGCGACTTACAACACCGATCTCCCACACCTTACTTTCCTCCATCTCTCTCACCCTCATTGGATGGTCCCATAAATTTTATAGCAGTGCTGTAAACGCGACTAAAGGCTCATCGAAAAGTGGCCATAAATAAGTTGAAATATATACTCTAAGTTCTATACATATATATATATATATATATTTATAGTGCGGTTTTTTGGGCTCAACATTTGGTATCTGCCGTTGTTGCTTTAGTCTTTTCGTCTATGACTCTATTTAACCCATAAACTTGACGGAAGTTGCTAACAAAAATAAGCGCTCAAATGTTGTTTTGGTTGGTGATAAACAAAGAACACACAAATGATGTTAAATCAGAAGGCGCAGGATCTTATCTGCTTCGAAATTTCGTAACTGCAGGTCAACATTTTAAAATTAAACGAAACTTTATGTTTCGAAGAGCGAGCGAGAGCGCATCGTTAAAAGTCCATCAAATAATTGAAACTTTTAGTTTGGCCGAAAAAGTCATCAATTTCGTTGGGAAAAGTTTTTGATAACTTGCATAAAATCATAAGACTTTAATAAATCATAATTATTCGCAGATTCAAATAATAGCTTTCTATCGCCATGAAATAGTTTTTGTGGTGGTTGCGGAGTTCTTTTTCCATGCTGATCTCAGCAGTTCTATTATTAGTTAGCTCAACTGGTAGCAGCATTATTTTATGTCGAAGAAACTATAAAATAAAAGCGAACAAATTTAAAAGATGAAAATTGAAAGAATACTTTGCAGTTGTTAAAAATAAACTTGTTTAACAAAATAATTGATATTTCTGTGTATGATACTAAATTTGTTTTCAAAAATAATGTTTCAATATATTCGACAGCCTTTTTTATGTTGAAGAAAATAATAAAGAAAACATTTTAGAGAGTACAATTTGAGAGGAAAATTGTTCAGCCTAATAATTGCAAATTTTGTTAGATACTGAAAGATATGAATCAATATATTCTACTTGATTAATGCCAACTTAACATATATAAAAACAAAGCCAAACTATAGTATTCACTTGAATAAGAAAATAAATTGAAATAATAAATTAGAAAGTAGTCAACAACTTTTTAAAATAATAATATAGAAATATTTTATGAAATGTTTAACCTATAAAGTATTCAAACACTTTAAAATTAATCAAAATTTAATCATTGTTTTCAAAAATGATTTAATATTAGAAAAAGCAAATTGTCGTAACTAAATATTTTTGTATATAAAAATATCTTTCTGCAATTCACCAGCCGCTGCTAAAGTACTTTTTATATTGCCATGTGGTTTGGTGTAGATGTTTAAAGATTGATGGAGATTGCTGTGAACACGCTTATCAGCTGAGTCATGAGAGAAGCTCAGTTGATTTGTTATCACACCGAGCTTAGGCCATAAACAATGCTTAAGGCTGTCAGCCAAAAACTGAAGTGGCAAAATTCTTCATCAAATATGCGAGCATGGCCCATAAATTTGGTTGCTTTCGTCTTCTACTCCCCCACCTCCTCAAAACACGTCCCATGAAAAACATTTTCGTTGAGTAACTTGCTCAGTAGATGAAGAAGAAGAAGCAGAAGTAGTTTGCACCGTCGAGTTGAGTGCAATGTGCACTGTCAGCTACACCTATTGATGCTGCTCTACAACGACATCGACAACGACAAGGAAAACGACACCAAGAACGAGACATGCTCATGTTCATCCTTATCCCACATGTTCATCCACATTTGAGAGCAGGCTTCTCCCTCTCTTTATGTGTCTCGTTCTGAGCTCTATCTAACTGCCAGTTTAGATTTGTGTCTAGTGACTTTGGCTTGTGGTAAACACTTGAGTTTAATGGTTTGTTGACTGCCTTCCCAATGACTGAGCCGATGCCAATGTTGAGCCTGCAAGAGACCTGAAGACGTTTCTATAATAAAATTCTCGTCTATTGCCGTGGCTATAAAAGCTGGCTAACGTAAACGAGCATTAAACTGCCACAACACACTTGAAGCTTGAAGCTCTAGCCTAGCCTAGCTCTCAATTCTCAACTCAACTCAACTCAACTCGACCTCTCGACTATTTTATTATTTACTAACTATTTTATTTGATTTGATTTAATTTCGGCAGTTTTGCCATTGCCTTTTGGGCTCTAACTGCCATTTGGCTCTGGCACTTTTAAAGACCGCAAAGCCAATTTTTTGTGACAAGCCAAAGGCAGCTGGATTATCGAGAAAGCTCCGCAATAAAATGAATTCAATGTGAAAGGTTTTATTTCTTTTATTTTTGAGCAATAGTTTTAAGTGTTTTGTTTGTTGTGAAAATCTTTGCGCTCTTTTTTCAAATTTAATAAGTTTAAGTTCTAAATATATATTTAACGACTTTCTTTTTTGTGTGCACTTAAGGTGTTTGTTCTCGTTGTTGTTTTGTGTGCTTTATTTGCGAGTGGATCAGCTGGCGAATAACACAACTCATCCGACTGCTTACAAAAGCACAGCCAACAACAAAGTCCAAGCTTCTTGCTTTTTGTCCTTTTTGCTGCCAGCTGCCGTTAAGCGCTGCTTGAGGGGCTTAGGCGACGCCTGCCTTCCATAAAACTGTCACAATGGAACAGGAGTTGGAGCTGGAGTAGAAGTGGGCGGTGGAGTGATGGCTGTAGCCACAAGCAATTAGCTATCATGCATATGGAGAGCAGCAGAGACCAAGGGAAAAGCAACAACACAACACAACAGAGCACAGAAAGAAAAAAAAAAAGGAAGCCGCAAATCAAAAGCAGAAAAAACCAAAAGCAATTGTCAGCCAAATTGGCATTGGCATTGACTGTGCGTTGAGATTTGATTTATCAACATGTTTCACGTGCGACACACACACACACACACAAACACACACACATACAGAAATCTGGCTGGCATTGTCAGCATCCCCAGCTGAGGGACTAAGCAGTGGGAGTCAAGAAGAAGCAGAAGTAGAAGATGGAATGCGGAGTTGAGGCAATCACACAAATACGACGTTTTCGTTTTACGCGTCGCCGCATCGAAATGTGCGTGCCACACACACACACACACCCGCACACACACACACATCTCAACTGACGCGTTTCCGTCAAGTGCAACAAGCTAAAGGGGGGAGCAAGCGGAAGGGGGAGACGGAAGGGGGAAGTCAGCGTGCGTGGGTTTATTAAAATTTTAATATCAACGGCAAAGTCGACAGGCAGCCAAGTAAAAAATGTGTGTGTGTGCGGCGCAAACTTTTTTTTTTTTATTTTTTTTCTCGTTTTTTTCCTTGGCTGTTTTCGCTTTTGCGCCAGGACGAATGTCGACGCACAGAGGCAATCAACCCCAGCCAACAACCAGCATCCAGGATGCCAGCTGAAGCGCTTGAGTTGAGCGTTGAGAGCATTGAGCGCTTCAGCGTTTCAATGTTCAGTGTTCAGTGGCAGCGTTTCAGCGTTGAGCTGCTTCAATGTGTGCGTAAGAAAATAAGTCATTTTCCCTTAAGGGGAAAGGCAGCAAGGCAGCAAGGCAGCCTTGACTCTGAGCACCGCACTCTTCTGGCTCTGCAGAAATTCATCGATTGAATACAATACAAATATGTCAACGAGCCGCTTGAGATGTCGACGACGACGATGGCTAAAATCTCAGAGAGAGCGAAACTTTCCGATGGAGGCGCTTGTCTACGGGTTTTTAGCTCATTTCAATGTGCCCGCGGGGAGAAGTGCAAGAAGAAAAAGAAGAACAAGAAGAAGAAGAAGTGTGTGCGACAGACTTGAGTGAGGGAAAAGTGCGCGACGACTGACGACTGAGGACTGAGGACTGGCAAAACCAATCAGTCAGCGGAGTGGCTTCGCTGCCGGGGTGTTGAATTACGGGTATTTTGTGTGTGTGAATTGAATTTGGCATGCCAAGAGATGAGAAAGGGAGATAGAGGTGTGGGTGGGAATAAGAAAATGGGAGGAAAAAGTTCTCCCACACCTTGCAAATTATTTGCAAACGCATTCCATTCGAGTTACTTACCAGGAAGCAGGCGCCAAGTGACAACCACCGGCGGCAATCAGAGCCAAGCTAGTTGAGAGTTGAGCCAGGGGGGGGGGGGAAGAAAGGTTAAAGAATGTGTGAGGAGGAGGACGAGTTCTGGGAGTTCGAAATGGAGACTGAGGCTGCAGGCGGCGAATTGTTATTTTATGAAATTGCAAACACAATCAAGTTGACAAGCAGCCTTTGTCTTTATCTTTAGCTGAAGCTGCCTGCCTCCTCGTCATTGTCAGCATCATCATCGTCATCATCATCTGCGTTGTGTGTGTGAGTTGAGTGGGAGTTGAAGTAGAGTGTGGGAGGAAATATCGTCAGACAAATAAATTGCACTAATGGAGCTGTTAACGTTTTTGCAACTCGCAACTTATAACTAAGCCAAAAAAGAAGCTTGTAAAATATTTGAATTGAGTGCAGGAAACTAGAAAATTGCAAAAACTGCAGGAAAAACTACGCCCTCACTCCACTCTCCCTCTCTCTCTCGTATCGTATCGTAAAATGAAAATGCCAAAGCACTCGACAACAAGTCGGCCAAAAAGCAAAGTTGCAACCGAGCATCTTTTGCACAGCTTTGGTCAGACAACCATTGTTTTTTGTGCCCCGTGTGTGTATCTGTGTGTGTGTGTGTGTGTGTTCGGGACAAGCAAGTTATTAGATTCATTTCAAGTTGTACGGAAAAGTGCACTCGAAAACACTCTGAAGACTGTGGCAACTCTCTCTGCGTCTTGCGACTGTTGCAAAGTCAGTCAAAGTGAAATTTTGTGGCGGCTCTCGGGGGAAAAAGTTCCCCCAAAGCGAGAGACGAACACACCGAAAAAAGAAAGAAATGGGGCTGCTGGCGTTGACAACACAACAGTTGATAATAGAGAGAAGGGTAGCGAAAGGTGGCAGGGGGAGGAGGAGGAGGAAAGGAGACAGGCGGAAGTGGAGGCTGCAAACAGAGACCGCAACACTATAAATGTGGGTAGTTGCCACCGAAAGCGAGCGTGTGGCACAAAAGAAACCGCAACATCAGCAAAAAGCAACGCTTTGAGAGAGCAGCTGCCACAAGGAGAAGCGAGGAGGGGAGTTCGAGGGGAGGAGGGTAGGCAGGCGTAGGCTGGGGCGGCACTTATTTCAAACAATTAACTTGATATTGTAACGGCTTTTGTAAAAAGGGAAACGACCGCCTCAGCTCTTCCCTTCTCCCTTGCTCTTCTCCCTCCGCTCAAGAAAGGTCAGCAACAAGAAGCGAGAGGGCAAGAGGGCAGAGGGCAGCGCAGAGCTTTGCAAGTTGCCTCGTCAATGTAGTCAAATAACAAAGAAGCAGCAGCAGGCCAAAGCTGAGACTGGGGCTGGGGCTAAACTTGGCTGGCAGCATGTGGCCCCAAAAAAGCGAGCAAGTGCTAGGTGTGTCTATGTGTGTGTGTGTGTGTGTGGTGCCAAAAGAAAAACATAATAAAATCAAACCGAGTGGAGAGCTGCCTTCGCCTCCCTCCTCTCCCCTCACTTGTAGTCGTCACACGAAAGTAAAATAAACTGAAAGAAAAACAAAAACTCACGAAATGCGCGACGTTGTTGTCCATGGCTGAATCATCTCCTCTACAGCCAAAGCTACAGCTGCTGTTGTCTCTTGGAATTGCTATCAGTGTTACAGCTGGCGGCAGTGTTCTCCTCCCCCTCTTCTTCCTTCTAGTTGCTAGCAACACCAACAGCAAGAGCAAGAGCAGCAGCAGCAGGCGTCAACTCTTGTGCTACACAACTTGAACACGAAGTTCATCAACTAACGCGAAGCTGCAGGAGGTGCCCACAAATGGCAGCGTCCAAAAGCGTTATTATATTTGTTGTAGTTGTTGTCGTAGTTGTTGTTGTAGTTGCTGTTGCTGCTGCGTGTTTGTTTGCCAGCAGAATGAATATTGCCCAAGTTGCTGTGGCCCGCCCTGAAGCTGTTTGGCTTGGCTTTCTCCTGGCTTTCGCCTGCTAACAACAGAGTAAAAGAGAGAGCGACTATTCTGGCGAGAAAGAGATGCTGCTGCAGGCAACCACCTGTCCTGGCAGCAAGTCTCCTATACTTTTTTGTTGCTGTTGTTGCTGCTTGTTTGTTTGTCTTATAAATTTACTTACGCTTATTTGCGCTGGAAATGAGCTGGCCCCGGCAATCTTGGCCCCAAAGTGCAAAGTCGTCGTCGCGCTACTCCAAATAACAACAACGTGAACGACAACGACAACGGCAACGAGAACAAAAACAAACAAGCGACAAAAGTTTTTTACGTTGACAAACACACGCGGCGTATGCGCAATAATTTACAATATTATTGTGCCAAATTGTTCACAAACGAGCCGAGGCCACAAAAGGTGCGACAGATTGACGCAAAAGTCGCAGCAAGCGTTCTATATGATTAGTCGACAGTGAGAGAGACAAACATTACGAAAAACCAAAACGAAACGTGTATGAAAATGCCCGAAAATTGGAAATTGTGAGGGAAATTTTGGCTGGCACTTGGCAAATATTTAATGCGCTTTTACTTTTGCTTTCACCCTCGACCAAGCAGCAGAATTATGCATTAACAATGCATAAGCATAGCAAATAAAAAACAATTTGGGTAGCAAAATGCAAAGCAAAGTGAAATGAATCTTACTGAAATTGAAATAAAAACCTATTGAAGAAATTGCTGAAATAATTTCAATTGCAAGAAATGGAATAAAGAGCATAGATATACAAATTTTTGAAGGGATAAGCCAAGATTTAGTTTAACTATCTAAAGTGTATAGTTTATAAGTAGAGCTAAGAGCTAAGTTATTGTGACATTCAATAGTAAATTAATAAAATGTGATTTCAAAAGACAGAATGCAAAGTGATATAAAAGTTAAAGTATATCGCAGCAGAGTTCAAACTAAGACATTTAGAGAAGCTGTTGAAATTGCCTTAGAAACGAATAAACTATTGAAGAAAGATGACAGAAAATAAATAAGAGCAAAGTTTATAATGAGAAAAACTGTTGAATTTCACATAAAAAACAACAAGACTAAAAAACAACATGAAAATCAAAGAATTTATAAAAAAAAACAAGATTTAAAAAAACATTTACAATTGTTATCTTAGCTTATATATTTGGGTATCATTGAAAGTAGTAAAAGTAATGATGAAAACAGATTGCTCGCAAAGTTGCTTATAAATTCTAAGCCACTATCAAAAAAACTTAACAAAATTGTAACAGCCAGAATAGTTTTTTATCTGAAAATGTCAAAATTTGATACGCATTTAATCAATAAAGCTCTAACAATATCTTGCGCATTTGAAATAGTTATCTGAGTATAGAAATAATAATCAAAGCTTGGAATTTTTAAGTGTCAGTAAATGGAGTAAAAATATAGATTTTGTTCACTTATAATGTAAGAATATTTAAAAGAGATTATCTAAATTGCAATACCAAGTTTCGTTTTTATCTCAAAATGTCACAATTTGTTACGAATTTTATCTATAAAATTCTAGCAATTTCTTTCACATTTAATCAATAACTTTTCGATTAACTTGCTCCCCTTTGCCACGACTCCCCCAAAGTAGTTGTGAATAATAAGCGAACAATGTTGCCTAAAAATGTTTTATAAGTCGCACTGATGTTGCTTCTGCTGTTGCTCTCCATTATGTCTCCTATGTCCATAAACATTTTTACTGACCTCACAGTTGACTATTGCCTATAAAAATCTGCCTGTGGAGCACTGTGCTGTTTATATGGGTAGCAAAAAGTGTCTCCGAGCTGCAGCAAAGTTTCAATTTTATGATTTTTCGTAATTTTAATAAACATTTGATGTGCATTTGCTTCCTTTTTTGTTCGTACATATATTTTCCTTTTTTTTTTTCGATGTGTTGTTCTGGCAAATAAAAGTTGGCAATATTCAGCTGGAATTCTAATTTGATTGCAAGCTAAACAGACACACACACTTTGGTCGCACTTTGTTTCCTCTGTGCTTTCCATTTTTCTCCCTCTTTGCTCCCTCTGTACTCCTAGTTTGCTCCCTCTTTCTGTTGTCCTTCGGCGGAGCTTTCGTTTTAGTGCACTGTCAGTTTTGTAGCTCAACCCTCAATCGTCCAATCAATGACTGCGAACTACGCGCATTTGACCGAAATCACCTCGTTGCCCTGCTTTCCCCCTCTCTTACCCTCTCTCACTCTGCTCGTGCCCCTTTTTGTCATTTCCATTTGTGTACGAAGCAGCCCTCATCCTGCCACATCCTGCTTGGCCCGTTTTGTGCACAGGAAATGTTAAATGATAATGCGCGGCACGCATAAAATGCAGTTGCAGTCGCAGCAAGTTGCTGTTCGCTGTTCGTTGTGTGTGTGCGTCACACATTACGTATACGTAATTTTTATTGCGTATACGTAATGCATTTTGATTTCAGACAACACGCAAGGCAAACCCTGAGCGAGGGAGGATAGACGGAGGTAACAATTTAAATCGTTGGCGGTCATTTACGTGCACGCCATGCAAAATGCATGGCAAAAGTGAATGAGAATGAATACGAAAATACGCATGCGAATACAAATGTCTGTCTGTCTGTGTCTGTGTGTATGTGTGTGTGTGTTGTCTACTTTACGGCGCGTGGCCGTTATTTCCGCTTTACGCGTTGCCACTAATAAAAATCGTTTAAAAAACCGCATGACAGCAACAGCAGCAGCAGCGACGTTAAATAATAACAATCATGTGTAAATTTTTGCAGCGCATCGCCCACGCAGCAAATTCCCTTCCTGTCCCTCTCCATTCCTCTCCCCTCTCTCTATGGCTGCCTGCTGCACCCACTCGACATAGCAAGCGAGAGAAAGAGCTTCACTCTTCTGACAGATTTATGTGGCCCGACAACTTCAAACTGCAACGCGGCGCAATAAATCTCAGCTACAAGAGGCAACAGCAGCAGCTTCCTCTTTCTTTCCCCTCCCTTCTCCCCTTCGCTACTACTTTCTCCCCATCTGCAGTTGGCTTCTTCACTTCTATCTGAACAGCTGCAACGCTGGCTAAGCTTATTTGTCTATCTGCCTGTCTCTGATTGTCTCGCTTGCTTCTTCGTCTCTTCTTGCTTTGTCTTCCATTACTAAAATTAAAATCGCGAGGCAAACGCGTTTTCTTCTGCGATTCTATTACCAAAAGTGACTCACACCCGAAAATCGAGCATACAAAAAAAAACAACACAAAAATATTCTTCTTACTATTTGCTTTCTTGTTGTTACTTCTTGACGGCTTTTACACTTTTAAACGTCGCATTATTTCCGCCTCTGCTCTTGGCCATCTCCCCTCCGTCGGTTGTCTGGTCGTGTGCGATATTTCGTCTTGTCTTTTGGCAAACGAAAAATACGTTAAATTAAATTATGATTTCAGTGCTTGGCCCCCTCTTGGCTCATCTCAATTCGCTCGAGTCGAGTCTCTCTCTCTCTCTCTCTCTCACTCTCTCCACTCGTCTCTGGCATCAGCTGTCTGGCTGTCTGCCTCACTGTTTTCATATTCGTTAAATTCATTTTGGCGCGTTGCTGTTTTTTTTTGTTTTTGCTTTATTTTATTTTTCATTTTTTTGCATTATTTTTTCTTTTTTTTCACTTTTTGGGTGCTTGTGCTAAAATATTTGCCTGCCTTGCGCACGTTCTCCGCCCTTCCATTTCCCCTCTCTCCTCAGTCAGTCACTTAGTCAGTCAGTTAGTCAACAAGCGGCTGCCGCTCGGGACGACCGCAGTGTGCGTGCTTTTGGTGTCGGTGTCTCGGCATACGGAGAATCTGGGAATCTGTGAATCTGGCATCCCAAACGCATCCCCAATCCAACAATTTTGTTTTTTTTTTTTGCTCTGTGCTCAGTCTCTGCGCAAATTTTGTTATGCGGCTGCAAATCTTCAACAATTGCCCTGATTTATAATTTCTGCTTAGCAATGCAAAATACTTGAGCCCGCAATAGGGAAGAGCAGTCTGGAGCAGGAGGAGCAGGAGCAAGAGGAGGAGGGGGAGGACAACGGCTGGTCGAGAGGCGAGTGGCAGCTGCCAGCGTCGCATGTGTTGGCTTAGCATACAAATATTTTGCTGTTTGTTTGCTTTAGTGCGCATAAATGGCGAAGAGGAGGAAACTCACTGCACGAAGAAATGTGATGAGTACGTTGACAAGAGAGCTGCCTAACCGCTATGCACACTACCTACCACGCCCGTCCCTTCCCCCTCGACCTCCCCCGCACTGTCATGCATAATCCTGGCAGGCTGCTGCATCAGCCGTACGTCTCTGGCTCGTCATAATGTGGCTGGTAGTGCGCTTATGCATAATTTACCCGCTTGTCAGCCCACAAGAAAGAGACAGCCGCATTTCGCTGTAAGAGAGAAAACTCTAGAAGAGGGGAAGAGGGAGGGAGGAGGGGAGAAATATGTCACAGCTGAAAAGCCTAGTAAAGTCAGAGACACATCACATCGCATCCGCATCGCTTTGACTTTCGTAAACTGCCAGGCAGACCTCAAGTCTCTTTCTCGCTTTCGTTCTTCAACTGTCACCACAGCAGCGAACAAAGTTTAGAGTTTGAATTTCAGAAAATATATTATTATCGTAGTGTAATTATAAAGCAAAATGCTATAGACACAAAGCTAGCAAACAAAGCTCTTGCCGGAAAAAATATATATTATGTTTATTTTAAAGTGAAAAACAGCACAAGAAAATGAACAAAATAAAATGAAACAAAACTATATTGTAAAACATAATATAAATGCATATATCGTAAATTTTAGTACAGGCAATAATAACTATAGTATTTTTTTATTTCTGAGAATTTAGTTGCAAACCGATACAAATTGTATATTTACCACACAACGGTCCAATTTTCTAAACAAAAATGTGTGCAATGATTTTTGAAAAATGTATCTTCAAAATATTTGTCATGCTTTTAATTCGATAATGAAATATTTACCAAAAAATATTCAAAAGCAAAACCAAAAATTAAACTGAATAACTTGACTCGATTTAATTCAAAAGTAGGATGCAGCATTTAGTTTAATATATTTTCAGATAGATAGCTGGCTGCACGGCAAAAGCTGCTATTATTAGTTATTTATGCCTCATAATAAATCTAAGGATAGCTACGAAATGAAACTGAATTCCATATTCCATATGCTATATGAATGGCTTTCTAGCTCTGAATACAGCAAATATATATTTAGCTTTAATGAACGTTTAGTGAAAGCAATAAGTAAAATCAATATTGAAGTGCGAGCTGAAACAAATTTTCAAATATAATATTGACTATTTTAATAAGTTTTTGACTAACATTTGCTAATGAATAGGTGGTATATTAGTTGACTATTAAAGTCTGCTTAATTTGTTGCTATAATTTTATACTTTATTTAAATGAAAATAAAGTGTAGCTCAGTTTTCCCTATGACAACATTCTAATAATAGTTGAGATACATTTGTAAATATAATAACTTTTAAGCTTTATCTAAATCGACATTAAAATTAAAGCTGAAACATATTTCCTAAATATGTAATAGTGACAATTTAAATATATATTTACTATCACTTGCTTATGGACAATATTTTTAGTTAGCTGCTAAAGACAGTTCCAAGTTTTGCTATATTATCATTTCTGTTATAATTCTAGATGTAATCGAAAAATGCATTTGTGAAACTCATTTTTATCCAGATCAATATCAAATGCAAAGCTAAAAGAAATGTCTAAATACAATATCGATAATTATAATAACTTTGTACAACCACTCGCTGTTAAACAACTATATTAGTTAGCTCTTTGACACATGCTAAAGCAGCCAAGGACTGTTTAAATTTTAGCTAGCATTCTAAGCAGTTCTTTTTGAGTGCGTCTAAGTCAGAGTCTGAGTTGTCGTGTCTGTAAGTTATTAGCAAGCGAGTGAAGTATACAGAATTGTGAGCAGAGTTGAATTGAATTGGATGGCCAAAGAGATGGAAAAAGGAGGAAAGACAGGGTGAGAAAGAAAAACGCTGCTCCTGCTCATGTTGTTGACTGATTGCTTTGGCGGCGCCCAAGACAAGAACAAAACTCAGGATCAACCCAGGACGAGAAAAAGAGCGAACTAAACACAGAAATGCGTGCGCCATAAATTAAAGTAGTTTTAAGTTCTTTTTCTCTACAACATTTTCTTTTGCTCTCTGCTCTTGTTGTTCCTGTTGTTGTTGTTTTGTTTGTGGCCATTTCTTTGTTGTTGTTGTTCTTGCTGTTGATGGTTTTGGGTTACGCTGTCATGAGGGGGGAGATGGAGAAGGTTGGAGTCAGAGTTGGAGTTGGGGGATTTTTAGCATTTCTGGTACCGCCCGCTGTTTGAGTTTGTGTTTTGTTTGGTTGGTTTTTACCCTAAAAATAGATACACAAATGTGTTTTAATGGTCGCTTTTTGCCTCGCGTTTTCGTTTGCTTTCGCTTCTGCGTTACGTTTGCGTTTGCGTTTGTGTTCGTCTTTCTGTCCTTCTTCTTCGTCCTTCGTCCTTCTCCGTCTCCGTCTCCGTCTCCATCTCCAATCTCTGCCGCTTTGTTATGCCGTCTGTCGTTTTTCTATGTGACTGAATTTATTTGGTTATTCTCATGCTCCACGTTTTCTCATTCTCATTCTCTACTCCCGCTTTTTTTTTTGGCCACATTCTTCCTCATTTTCTCATTCAGCTAACGAATGTTGTATATATCTTTGTGCGTGTTTGCCAGCCATTCGCCAAAAGTTTCCTGGCCGCCTTTTTTGCCGACTCTCGACTCGACTCGAGTTGAGACTTTGCTTCTATTGCTGCCGCTTGTGCTGCTTGCCACACGGGGTGGCAAATGGTTTTGATTTGATTAATGAATGTTCTAATTAAGCAAAACCGTCACCTAAACCCGCCTCAGCTGCCATTTGACCTTGGCCAAAAACAAAAATCTCCCCCACAAAACCTGGCTACGAACCCAACTACAAAACTAAAGCGAGTTTTGTGGCGGATAAGAAGACAAATTATTTGGCCAAGTCAGGAATTACATTACATTTCAGTTCGTTGCGGTGCGATGCGGTGCGGTTCGAAATCGCTCCACATTTCATTTCGATTTTGGGTTTTGCTTTGTTTCGTTACTGCAAGTGATTAGCGTTAAATGAAAGTCGAGTTCGTCGCTCGTTCAACACACTAAAACTTTATCGAAATTGACTCCAAATTGTTTTTTCTCTTCTCTGATTGTCTTGCGCCACAAATTTCAATTATATGCCCACCTCTCTTATATTTGTTGTTGTTGTTGGGCTTTGACTCTGGCTCTGTGATTGCGATAATTACGTAATGGCCACTGCCTAATGATGATTGGGGACGGCTCCTGAAGTTTATGAGCATAGTAATTGCCGTAAGTGTAAATGCCTTGCCTCGACTCTCAACTCTCGACTCGACTCAACTCGACATCAACTTCAACTGCGACTTCGTCTTCAACTTCAACTCCTCTCTCTATACTCTGCTCTTTATCGCTGTTGTCTTCCTCTTCTGGGGGCGACGCTTGTGCACTCAGTTATGTAAATTTAAAACTTTAAGCACAAGTTGTTGCTGTCGCTTTGTCCTCGGTCCTTCGCTTGCTTGCTGTGTCATGTGTGTATGTGTGTGTGTGTGTGTCTGCCATATAAATTTAAACAATGTTGAAAACATGCTGCGTTGGCACTTTTTAACCACGCGCCACACACACACACACACACACATACATAGAGCCAGACACACTCTTGGCAGCATTTATGCTGTAGTCGCAAAAGTGTTGCATACGTTGAGGAGCAGCAGTCAGCACACACAATTTACATACTCTGGTGCTCTTTCAGCTTCCAGCTGCCACACATGTGCATAAGTATGTGTATGTCTCTGTGTCTGTGTGTGTGTATTTAATGTCGAAATTATGGACGACAATTTTAATGACAATTCAACTTAACATTAGAACGACAACAACAATGTCGACATGCGACCAGCAGCAGCAGCAGCAACAGCAACAGACTTTGCTGGTCGTTAGTCGCTGCTGCAACAACAACAACAACGATAGCAACAACAACGAAAAGCAACAACAAGCATGACTGGCTTGGCAGCATCAACGGCAGCAAAACAGTTTCCGCATCCGCCAGCCGCCATTGTGCCAGGATGCCAATGCCACACATACACACATACATACACTCATGCCACACACATACACACGCATACATCTCGCTTACATGTTGCTGCTGCTGTCGACGACAATGCGTGTGAGTTAAATGTATGCGCATAAATTAATAATTAATTACACAGAATTACATTTCGGGCTTGTTGTATAATATTCATTATTGTTATGCATAAATAAGGAGATGCTTCTTCTCCTCCTTCTACTCCTTTTACTCTCCCAGCAGCTGTAGTCCAGCTTACATATATGTATGTGTGTGTGTGTGTGTGTGCCTTTGTGTGTGTCACTCAATTTGTGAATGAGCTGCGCACATTTTCGTTTTGTTAGTTTATGTTGCAGCTCATTAAAATGCCAGCAAAAGCAGCGCTCACCAGCTGCCACTTTATTTCTCCTCCTCTTTTCTCTCTCTCTCTCTCTCGCTCTTTGAATTCAACTCTTTCTTTCTGCAGCACTTTGGCTCACATCAATCTTGAAATGTATTTATGCGGCGCTTGTAATATATTTCATTTGATTTACAAGCTACGACGGTCCGAGCAAAAAGCAGAGCAGAGCAGAGCAGACGGTCAGACAGGACACACGATTTGCATTCCTTTTGATGCGGGGCGCTTTTAGTCCCTCGGGCATATTCAAATGCTGATTTTGCTCCAAACACACACAAACACACACACACAGAGAAAGACCGACAGCAACTATGGCAAAAGGAAGCCCATTATCCCTTGTCAGTGGCACAAACGTGTTTATTGGCTCTGCAAGGACACATTGCCGCATAAATATCAACGAAATTAAGGCGCAAAATATTTGCCAGGGCAATAAATCAACAGCGTGTGGCCCTCTGTCTCTCTTCATCTCTCTCAATGTGTGTGTGTGTTTGAAGGAAATTGACCAAAAAGTATTAGTAACGGAAATTGCACAAATTTTCGGTCAAGCAACTCGTAGGGATAACACACACACCGACACACATATACATCATACGTAGTCAGGATGCGGATGCGGTGTGTGAGCTCAACACAAATGCTCCCTGGCTGTCTCGCTGTGTGGTCATTTTAATTGAAAGCAAGACAAAAGCACAATGGCATTGATGGAGCAGATCGAATATGCACAGACAACAACAACAGCAACAACGACATGATAAACACACACACACACAGAGTCAGAGAAACAGACAGACAGCTAAAGCTGAAGCTGGTGAAAACTATGTGTGTATGTGTTTTCCGTAGGCCTTTCGGCATTGTTCTGCATTACACTACCTTCTTCTCTCTATGTGTATGTGTGAGTGCTTGTGTGTGTGTGTGTGTTTTGTCAAAGTTTTCCTTGCCATTCAATTCTCATATTTCAAATGGCGCCTCGCGCTCATAAGTATGCAACACTTTTTCCCACGAGCCCCGGCAGCCATTTTGTAAAATTTGCATGGATAATTTGTCACTTTGAATGATGTTGAAGCTTTTTGAGTGGGTTAGACGAGCAAACTCACTCCCTTTCCTCTCTCTCCCCGGCCCCTCCCCGCTTTCTACAACATGCAAAAATGCTTGCGGGAAGTGCGGCAAATGTTACAAATTGTTGTCGTTGCTTGACAGCCGTCGTAAGAGAGGAAGCTGGGAGGCATTGGCAGCCGTTGAGGGACGTTTGAAGGCGTAATGGAGTTGGTTGTGTAAATGCCTTGTGTCGCTTCTAAAATTTTGGGCGCACACACACACACACACTCACACACACATAGAGCTAACACATATAATATAACATAATAGGAACATGAAGAGTTTTGTCGGGGCAAAAAAACAAGTTTAATAAACCCGCCTTTTGCCGACTAATTTGACAATAAAAAGCAAATGTTTTTCGGGCACAGAACGCACATACCTATAAAAAATAAAAAGGGACATAGGGACATGCTTAGAGGTGAAAGGGATGGTGGTAGAGGGGGGAGGGTGACTAGCCTACCCTTTTTTATGGCACACACATGCACGCTAACAGGTTTAAAAATTACATTTAATGACAATTGGCATTGCACACAAAAACCAGGCCAACCAAGTCCCTGGCCACAATCAGATATACAAATTCAAACAAGAGAGGGGGGACGAAGGTGAAAAGTGAGGGAAGAGGGGTGGGGAGGAACATGTGTAGCGAGTCAAAATGGCTGGCTAAAGTTGACTCGTTTGGCAATGGCAATGGCAATGGCATTCTCGACAGGTTCGCGCAATTTCCAGCCAAGTTGCTCCCATTAGCCACATAATTTTAAGTGTGTGCGTGGCGCGAATTTGTGCGGCTGCAAAGGGTGGGTTAAAGTGCGGGGCGGAGTGCGGGAAGCGGGGGCAGAGCTCATTTAATATTAAAAGGATTTATGAGACATTTTCCTTTCATTTTGACAACGCCAAAAAGGACGCGGCCGGACGACTGAGGCTCTGGATGAATGGGGTACAACAAACGTGGGAAGGAGGAAAAGGGGAAAGGGGGGTAGTGTGCACGTCGCTGAATGGCGAATGAAAATTCTCTCGTCGTCGTCGTCGTCGACGTTGATGAAATTTTCGCTTAACAGAATTTGTGACGCTTCGCGTGGCGCCGTTGCCTACGCTCGGTTAAAGGGTTTTACTTTTTAGTCTCAGTTCCACTTTAGCATATAACCGACCTTTCCCTCCACTTCCCCTCTCTCCTCTCCTGCCTCCACTTTTGCTATTGTTGTGTTGCGCGCAGCATGGCAACTTTTGCGCTGGTTTAGCTTACGCCTGGGAATTATTTGAGTGCTTTTTTGCCAGAACAGAGCCAAGCAGAACATCAGCCTCCTTCTGCTAAGCGTGTGAAAGTGCAGACGCCGACAACCGCTGAATGTATCAAATAAAAGCCTGCTCACAATGTGTACGTGTGTGTGTGTATATCTGTGTGTGTGTGAATTTTGACAGATTTGAAAATTATTATGCAAAATGAATAATTTAGTTGAAAGTGTTAAATTGATTTTACCCTTTCACTACACACACACTCAAACATACAACCCACGTCGGAGATGATGGCAATGCCGTCGCTTGATTGCCAGCGTTGATGGGCATTTCCTCGCTTGTTGTCTCTCCTCTCCGCCCCTGCACTCCACCTGAAGGGCCGTTAAAATGAGCTTAAGAGTGCCAAAAATGATATCAACTATATTTGAGTATTCTTCGAGCTAAACATTACGCACACACACACTCCTACACAAAGGCCTCTTAACGTCAAGCAATAAAGTTCCATAATATATGGACGCAGTGTGGGGAAAGGATGTAAAATTTTATAAAGCACTGTAAACCCATTTGATTTGATTGCTAATTTAAAGCTGCATACCATGGATTGACATGCTTTCACGTTGATAAATTTCAAATAACCGAATTTGATAACAAATTTAATCGAGCGAATAAGTAAAAATAAAAAGACTTCAATAAAGTCTAGAAAGTTATTTAAATTAAAAAAATTTGATAACAAATTTGATCAAGCAAATAAATAAATATAAAACGATTTCAATCAAAATTAGAGAATGAATTTGATTTTCATTCTAAATTTCTTGTGGAAAAAACGTGATAAATGCTGCATTTAAATTTAGCTATTTAGTTATGTTTTGCCTCTTAAATTGTTGGCAAATTCACACATGAACAGTCAAGTCTTTATTATATCTGTATTGATATCTACAACACATTCGTGTCTGATTAAATTGAATATGTTGAACATAAACCTTCTAATTTGTATGATTCGTAATACTTGATTTAATAATAAATTGTAAATCATTTCTTGGTATAAGTTAGAACAGAATACTTTATTGTTAAATCCAAGAAACAATTTACAAACAATTTTTTTATTCAATTCTTAGAAATCCTAGCAATTAAATGTTACAAGTAAGAACTTCTTACTAAAAAGTCCCTTTGTTATAGTTCCTTTGAAAACTGAATTGCGAAATCATCAGAAGTATTCAATTATCAATTAAATTAGAAATAAATTGAAAAGTTTGTTTATGCTTATATCCAAAATTTATTTCGCATTTCTGTTTTACACCTTTGAAATGTTCAATTTAAAATTATAACAAAACAAGAGAGAATCATCGGTTGGCCTTTTGACAAACAAATTGTGAAATCAACAGAAATTATTTCCTAAATATAAAGCAAATTGTAATTCATGTTTATTTATGCTTATACTAAAATCAGTTTTTTTGATTTTTATTTTACATCCCACCTGAAACTCAACAAGAGATTAAAATAAAATAGTAGAGAATATTCAGTTGACCTGTTGACAAACAAATTGTGAAATCAGCAGAAACATTCGATTCTCTCTAAAATAAAAAACAAATTTGTTTCCTTTCTAAAATATTCAATTGCAGATTAAAATAAAATAGTAGCACATAAATAAGTAGAAAATATTCACTTGTCCTTTTGTCATTGTAAAATCAGTAAAAATATTCTAGTGCCTCTTGTAACGTTTGCAGATTTGTAATTCTGCTTTTACCAACATCAATTTTTCCTTTCTGTTTTGCAACTGTGAATTGTCTGCGAGACTGTAAAGCAACTTAACCGATCAACCTTTGCATTCGTTCAAAAATCAAAGTCAGAAATGTGCACTGCAATTGATTTGAATTTTGCCACTCGTACTTTATAGCTGTTAAATAGCTGCAAAATCGATTTAGCAACATCAGCAACATCAACCTGTAAATGACTCTCTGGAGAATTGCATTTCAATTAACAACTCGAAGCATTTAAGGCTGTCAATCGTGTATTGCTTTATCGTAGCAGTGAAAGGAGCAGCTTGTGTCGAGCTATCGTTATCTCGTATGTGTGTGTGTGAGCAACACCTTTTTGTAATAAAACAAGTTTTAGCATGATGTAGCCAAAAATTGTAGTCAAATGTGGGCAACAACTTTTGGCTATCTCTGCTTGTTAGACACTGCACTGAAACCAGAGTCGAAAGAGAGCTGACTCCTCCTCCAATCCTGACGTCATTTGTCAAAAATGTGTTGTTCTTGCTACACAAAGAAGGGTCGAGGCCAACCCAGTCTTATAATCGTAGTCATAGTCGCTCTTTCTATCTCTCTTTCTCCTCTTCTCTGTGGCTAATATTGACATTCCTAATCTGTGCAGTGCTGTGGTCCCAGGCGGTGGTGGTGTTGGCCCCGTTAAAATGCCGTGTCACTTCGTTAGTATGCGTGTGTGGTGCCATTTGCTAAGGTCAGATCATGGAATTGGAATTGGAATAGGAGAGAGTATTAGGATTGCTTTTTTTCGGGATGGAGGGAGAAGCTTTGCTTGTTATTTGTGGCTCGACTTCCTTGGGTGTGTTTTGTTTTTGATTCATGCCTCGCTATCAGCACTGGGCGTGTTTCACCGAGTCTCCCGCTGTCACAGTTCTTGCTGTTGATGATGACATTGCGAAGCGTAGTCCAGTTTATTAGTTTAAGTAGCTGCCTCATTGGCAGTGATTAGCGGCAGCCAAACGCTGCCAACTGGCAACTCTACATATAATATATTTTCAGATTGCTTTTTAACCACACTGCAATCTTAGACACTTTTTATACCCGCTACCCATAGGGTTTAAGGGTATTATATTTTTGTGTCTGCAGGAAATGTATGTAAATGGCAGAAAGAGGCATCTACGACCTCATATATGTATATATGTATATATATATATGTATGTATGTATATATATATATATATGTATATATGTATATATGTATATATGTATATATGTATATATGTATATATATATTTATGTATATATATATATATGTATATATGTATATTCCTTATCAGCGTCAACAACCGAGACGATATAGCCATGTACGCTTGTCCGTCTGTCTGTCTGACCATCTAGAGAAACACCTAGATCTCAGAGACTATCAGAGATAGAGATATGATTTTTTTCGGCAACTCTTGTTTTGTTTTTTGTTTTTCTTTCAAATTTTGGCTTCGCCCCTCTTCCGATAAAAAACGAATCACAAGCGTTATTTTTAAGTTTGATTTAGTTTTTTTAACATAAAATAACAACTGCAGTATTTATGCTTTCTGTATTGGTTGCGATCATACAAAACTTGTAGAAGTTATATTAGAAAAGTTTTGAATGGGGAAAAACGCCTACTAACTTCAGATTTTATTGCTTTGGCTGCCAATCTGGTATATTTTAAATGCACCACTTTATCAACATACCTATTATAGCCATTGATATATTGTAGTATTTTAGCTGTATTTTTGGGCTATATTAATATGGTACATTTTAAAATGAATTTCGGACTATTTTGCTCGCATTCAAAAAGCGGGTATCTCCCAGTCAAGCACACTCGACTGTAACTTTCTTACTTGTTTGGATATGTTTGTTGGACGTCATGTTGTTACCACTTTCTTGACGGCTTTTTCTACTACTACAATTTTTTTTTTGCAAATTGTTAGTAGCACGCCCGCAGCGAAACGCAAACACACATAGAACTAGAGAGACCCAGACCCAGACCTAGTTTGAGAAGCAGACTCCGACTCCGACTCAGACGCAGTGCAAGACCTCTGTGCTCTGTGTGTGTGTGTGTTTGCCCAACCTGTGTAAAGTGCAGTGCACAAAACACACACACGGAGAAGACGAGAGGCGACTCTCGAGTCGGGTTAAGTTGGGGGAGAGTTGCTCGCAGTCAGGACACGGGCCAAAGCGATTTGCTTTGCCAAAAGCTGCATGACTAACTTTGTTGTAGTTGTACTTTTTGTTGTGCGTGAGTGTGTGTGTGTGTGCGAGTGTATGTGTGTGTAAGCGACAGCACAAGTGTTTTAATTTTACGACATTGTATGAATTTTACTGCTGGCACAGCAGAAACATCAGCACCGCTGTTACATATCGTTAGCTTCCTTAACGGACGTATCCCACATCTTCTTCTTCTTCTGCTGCTGCTGCTGCTGCTACTTCATCCCTTCTTCGCATCCATCCCTCGTTTCACACAGTTGTCTGTGTCTGTGTAGTGTGCCATGCTCATAAATTGCAGCTTGCAAGCTTCAGTGCAATCAGCGTCATCAGCTTCATCCGGCCCCTGCAGCAGCCCAACCCAAAACTCTGAAGGACCATGGGCCAAAACAGACAGCCTGCGAGTGATGGTGGGTCGAGAGGGGAGAAGCGTCTGAAGCGAAGAGCATTGCGTACCACAGCAATGCGGCTAAACGGTTTAAATATCAAAAAAAAAAAATACGAATTGCTACACTAAAAAATTGCTTAACGAACCCAGTTAGTTCTGTTGATAAACGTTTCAGCTAAACCAATTGCAACTCCAACTCTAGCTCCTCATACAATGTCATATTGAATTAATGTCAAGAGAGGGGGAAAAAAAATTGGAGTAGTGGGAACCAGTTGAACTGTCAAAGTAGTGTCAAAGCACGCTGAAATCGAACCAGTTACGAAAAATGAACTCAACTAGAAGTGACTGATTGAACTATGTCTAAATCAAGCTGCAAATGATTGATTGAAATATGCCATTGAGTGGTCATCAGAATTTGATTAATCGCAGCGGAAATTAAAACAGAAATCGAACTGTATCAATGCGAGATAGAAACGAGTTTTGCAACGAACGCATTGATCACATTTCGATGGATGTCAACTGCAACAAATATCAATGAAAGCATTTTTAGAAACTTGCTTTTAAAAGTAGTCTAACATCAAATAATTATGTAAATATATAACTACACTATTTTTTGGAATCTTATAGCTAATAAAAATTAGCTTAAAAATGATAATTATCAAATTATACAATTGTTCTAAGAAGTGTATTAATAGACGAGTTCTTGAATTGAAATTTCAATGGGTTTAAGTGAAATAAATGTACCTAAAAATCTAAATATTTACAAAACCTAAACTAAAAGTTTTCTGAGCTGTTATTCCAAGCTCATGAAGATAATAATTATAATACTTTTAAGAAGAATAATACATTAAGAAGAATATTTCAAATTTAATTTACTATATGAATAGGTTTTTAATCATTTAACTTTGTTTTATAATGTAAGATGAATATTATTAATGTTAAATTTTTAATTCATTTGATAAACTTATAACAATAATAATAACTATTTATTAACTTTAATTATAATGGGAGATAGATATTATTAAAATTAAATTCCTTATTCATTTATTTGACCTTTAACCAAAATATACCAAATGCTGTTGTAATTTTTAAAGTAGCTAGTTCCACAAACTGAACTTTTGAGCTAACTAGTTAACTCTTTTGCGGAACCAGTTGTGCATTTCAGCAGTTTTGTAGCGAACGTGCGCAATTTTTTGTGGCCCACTGTCGCTTAACTGCCGTCACTTAACGTTAACAGTTTACGCTTGCCTGCGGGCTAAAAAGGCTGGCGTTGCAATACGCACACACTCACACATAGAGAGTGAGCACACACATGTGCTATAGTTGCCTCTGTGTGTGTGTTTGTCCTTCTGGCGTCTTTGCCTCGCCATCATTTTCGGTGCTGCTGCTGTTGCTGTTTCTGCTGCTGTGTTGCGCTAACTGCGTAAAGTTGGCACTTGAAACTGTCAGCTTAAATATGCCAGCTGCACACACACACACTCGTATACGATACACACACACACACACACGGCCACTACATAAAGTGCACAAAATGGTCGACGCATGGCGAAAGTTGGAACTGCTGTAAGTTACAGAAAACCCAGCTCAGCGCGACTCTTATGGCTCCTTGCAGTCTGGCGAGCCATAACTTTTGTGTGTTCCCCCCTTCTCTGTCTCTCCCCTTTGGCGTTCCCGCTCAGCGACTTAACATAAATGTATTTTTAAATGCCAAGCTACAGCTAAATTAAGCAGAGCGTTCATTTGTTCATTTGTTGATACTTTACTTTACTTCCCAAAATATATTTTATATTAATTCGCAACTCTCTCTCTCTTGTTGTGCTCTTCTTTCTAGATGGTGACGAGAACGAAGAAAATCTTTGTGGGCGGCCTCTCGGCGCCCACCACGCTGGAGGATGTCAAAAGCTACTTTGAACAGTTTGGTCCGGTAAGTGCTCGAAGCGCAAAAATTGCAAATCAAATCGCACCGAAATAACAATCGTACCTTTTTTTTATAAGCATTTCTGTCTGTGCCAAACTTGCGAAATAATAATAATAATAATAAAAAGAAATCAGAGCGACAGTTGCCGAAACGAAACCAATCATGCAATCTATGCGCACTGCGCGTGTCATGTTCCCCCTTTCACTCTCTTCACCCCTCGCTCTAATCTGCTCCCTAGGTAAATGCTGCTGAGCAATGACACCTTCACTGACTGCCACTTGCAACGTTTTGTTTGATCAATAAAAACGCCAAAAAAAACACACACACACAACTCAAAGAGTAAAAAACTCTAGCCAAAAAAAAAGAAGAAAACCAAAGGAATATACATATATATATTTTGTATGTATATCCGCAGCAAATTCAATCTTGACAAGTACTGCAAAGCGCAGACGATGGCCCGACACATCGATGCCCCTCCTCCTGCACCCCTTTGGCAACCCCCACTCATCATTTTACCCAATTTTTGCCACTGCTGCTGCTGCTGCCTATAGCTTCTCTATGTAGTACCTGCAGCCAAAGCAAACTCCACTTAAACAGCGGCTTACACACATGCAGATTGAGTATGACTGAGTGTGTGTGTGTATGGGTTTGTGTGTGTCTGTGTGTTTGCGGCTGAGTGCTGTTCGAGTGCTCTTTAAGTTCTCCATTCAGCCATGTTTGGCAGCGGCGGGAAACTCGTTGCCCCAGACTTGTTATAGCGCACAAAACAAATTTTTAGCACGAGAACAAAAAACAATTTTTGTGTGTTGTGTTCTTGATTACGATACTAAACGAAAATCGATTTGTTCAACGCGCTCGTCGCTTTTCGCTCTTCGATTTTAATGAGCGACTAGATCCTTCAGTCAGCTCCAAAGAGGGGATTTCATTAACGATATGCAAAAAAAATCACGACTGAAGTAAAATAAAAAGAATCAGGGAATAAAGCGAATAAGTTCTCAAGGCATGCGGGCTTCTTCTATCGTAAATCTTTAATAAGTACTATGAGGGATAAGCAAAGTTTTCCTCTACTCAGCGTGTAAAAAAAGTTGTTCGAGTTATAAAAAAAACACACACACACACAAAACAATGGAAGCAGTTTTAAGATTCACTTTAGATTTCAGTTCGTGGAATGGTGTTAAGCTGCGTTTATCGTATAACGTTTAGAAAGCATTTCTTTTGGAGCTTCAACAAGTTGATTGAGGGCAAAGACTGCGAGCAGTTTTTGAAGCAGTTCAGAGAAGCTATAGCTTCCGTTTAGAAATAATTATTATAAACTCTCCCAACTTCCATAATAAAATGTTGTTTAAGGATCGCAATTTCATGCACCAAATATTTCGCTCAAATTTATTAGTTTGATTAAGATTCTGCTCGAATAAATGAAGCACTATACTCTGCAATTTCTTTAGGATTTGTCTTTTTTAACGAAAAGATTCAAGACGTCTTTGATATACTAATAAAAAATCTAACATATATAATAGACTTGCAACAAAGTTTTTAGAGTTAAGTCATCTCAAGCTAAGCGAGTTAAGTTAAAATGAAATCGAATACATCTTATCACAAACTAAATTTCAAATATAAACATTAAACACAATATGAGAGTTAAGATATTCTTTGAAATAACTTTGAAATTTCTTTTGTATGGTGCAGACTTTTTTAAATGGTACAATATTCTCTAAAATACTTCTTTGAAATTATTTTAAAACTTACTTTTGTGGCTTATCATATCACTCTAATAAAAGTTGAAATAATCTTGTAAAAAATTCTTTTAAGTTTGTTGATCTCTCTTCTATATGCTCAATCCATTGTTAGTGCTAGTAACATTTTCTGAAAGCTTCTCTCTAATAAGATTACACCTTGACAACTTCCATCAATATTTGACTTGCATTTCACTACTCGCAACTCAAGTGATAAGCTCTTAAATTTGCGACAAATGAAACACATACTTTCGTTTGTTTCACACACATCTGCAGCTCAAATTACGGAGTAGAAAAAAGGGACGCAACTTTCAGCTTTTCACGTTTTTGGAGTGCAAATCCAGCTGTGTTCACACCTGTAGTGAGTGGAAGTCATCGTTATGTCATTTAATACTGCCCCACATTTTGCAATCTCTCAACGGATTTCGAAAAACTTCTCTCAACGACCAGCAAAGTGTGTTCCAGGTGTGAGACAAAGAGTGGTGGAGGGGGAGGAAGTGGAAGGGAGGGGCAGCCTCCTGATAATTGACACAAATTGGCGCAACTTTTTGTCAGCTCTTCAAACCGCCAGCACGTCAACTGGCATTTGCGATGCCTCATTGCGCCCGCGCCCACGACAGTCGATAATGCGAATATAATGACGACGCCATTCTATAGTCAGTCTCTCCCCTCTCCCTCCCTCCTCCACCTTTCCTCTTCTGCAGCACTCAGTGCCAAAGCACATAAACGCCCATCAATCAAATCAGCGCTGTGTGCAAAATGCTTTTAAGTAATTTTCATCATAACTGCGAATGAAGCTGTCAAAATGTGTAACGATCAAATAGTAGTTGAAACACCTACCAATTGCCTAGGTGAGAGAGGAGGGAAAGCAGGGAAAGCAGAGGGAAAAGCACTTTCATTTGTTTCAGCAGTGGAGAAAACAAAAGGGGCAGCGAACTTAACCAAGCGCGAATTCCTAATGGCAAACTTTTCAATTAATCCGCATTTCGAAAGAAGAAAATTATAATAATAATAACTTGGCTACCGATAATGCACAGGAAAAGTGGATGGGGAGGGGAGGGAGAGGTCTGGGCAATAAGCTTTTGCAAAAGTTTCGACAGGCAAAACAACGGCCAGCAAATGCCTGACTGAGCTCTCGCTTTCTCTCTCGCTCTCGCTCTGACTCAGCCCCGTCTCCACATACATACTCGTAGTATACTTGGCCAAGTTATTGATTACAACTAATCCCCTTTTGGCTTTTGCCTGCCGCCTCATTGAGCAGCGCTCGCAAGGAGAGAGATTTACGTTTTGCCGGCCATAAACAAAATAGCAAAATGGCAAAAACTGCCCCACGGCAAATGGCGGCTTAGATGTTAGCTGGCCGTATCCGTGTCCCGGATCCGGATCAACAACAGCAGCAGCAGCAGAAGCAGCAGCAGTTGAGCTACCGGGCCAGGTGGCCAGCGAGGCGTTAATGACTTTAACGGCCATTTTTCTTTCTGGTGCCCCAAAGATAGAAGAGAAAGATGGTCGATGGTAGAGATTGCCTTTGTCGTGAGTTGTGTCGATGTCGTTGTCATTGGTGAGCGAGAGAGAGACGATGGGCACACGGTAAAGATTGATTAGCCAGGATGACACAGTCAGGCACAGTTCCCCCTCCCCACCCAACGACCACATTCAATATGATTAATAGTTGTTGCATGTTGCGTAGAATAGCGACAATCGCAACAACAAAAAAAGAAAGAATGGAAAGTACAGCACAATAGTCAGGGAATAGCGCAAACAACAGCGCGAGATTGTCTATATAGAAATTTATGACCCGAGCAACCAGCCAATTTCATGTTGCCACTACGAGAGAATTTTTTTCCCTCTCTTTTCTGGATTTTTTATGATTATTTTTCTCTTGTCGACGGCACATTTTATTTGCATTTCATTTTATGTTTTAAATGTTGCACTGCATTGTTTGCATTCTGTTTTATTCTCATTCTCATTTCGCTTTTAAGGCTTTTGCACATCGCAAATCGCAAATGGGAGAAAAACGAAATATGAATGCTCTAGCAATAAAATATGTAAATATATATTGCCAAAAGGGAACAACTCGGCTTGTAGTTGTTAGGAATTTGATATTTATGTGTATCAAAACTGTTTACAAAATCAACTTTTCCATCAACTTTTCGACTCGCTTGTGGGAGCTCTTCAAAAGTCTGCTATGGAAAGTTGTAGTACTTTATTGAAAGTGCGGCAAGGATTTAGCTTTAAAATTGCTAGAAAAGAAAATCACTTTTCTATTTATCGCAAAGCTGCATTTATTGCAAATAATCTGATTCAATGTTGTTTACAATTTTGTCTATGAAATATTTCTTTGATTAACATAAAATCTTATAGATCCTTTTCGGCAACTTCGCTCGTCAATTTATGCGTAAGGCGGCGCTGTATAAATATTTTGTATACTCGTATACTTAAGAGCTTAACTTTTGGGTGCGTTACTTGCTTAACAGCAAAGTTTTAATGCCCCGCTGTGAAACTATAAAACAAGTATAGCATATATATATAGCATAGTCAGGCTCATTTGCAAACTGATACATTGAAGAGGTGGAGAGAGGCCAAACAGAAATATTCAAGCTGATGACCCCGCACATAAGCCCTCTGATAGTTTGCCACACCTTTTAAATGCAAATCAGAGAGAGAAATGTTTTCTGCCAAATGCGAGAAATGAGAGCAAAACTAAAGGCAAAGCCAAAACCAACAAAACAAATGGCAAATTTCAAATTTTCACTGTGCAAGTTTTTAGTGCAAATGCTTTACATTTAACTGCCACACACACACACACACACAGACGGACGCACGCACGCACACACACATAAAATTGGACCCCAAAAACTGACCTCAGCTGCTGCAACCTTTGCCACTGATTTTATTGCAACTGCTGCAGCTGCTGCTGCAAACACTGCGATAACAAAAATTTCACATGCACACCGAAGAAGAGAATGTAAAAGAGCGAGAGAGAGAGAGAGAGAGGTAGATGGAGAAATATAACAAAAATGCAAAGCTCTTTGGCTAAAAAATTGCAAATAAACTACACATTTTGCAAGGCCCCCTCCGACAACAGTTTCAGGCTACAGCCACAGCTTCAGTTTTAGCTGCAGCTCCAAACTCTTGCAGATCCTTCGTCCTTCCCCTGAGCCATGAGCTTGCTATGGAAATTTTACAGTGGCCAACTATCAGGCAGCCTGCAGACATCGCCCTGTGGCTTTTAAAGGTGTTTACGGTGTTTGCTTTTGCCCCGTCTCCAGCACCTTCTCCCCGTGTCCCCCCAAGGGTTAGTTAATTTAAGCGCTTTTCATAAGCATTTTATAGTCGGGTCGGTAGAGAGTGGAGAGAGGGAGAGGGAAGCCAGGCCAAGTGGCAGCAGCAAGTGGCAAAAGTGCAGCCAAAGCTGCCAAATGTCCGACCAAACTAAAGATGCCTTTCCCCCCTCCCCCCAGCTCCAGCTGCACCGCAAAGGCTAAGGACTTTGTGCTGTGGTGCTTGCTCCCTGGGGGCATTAATTATGACAAATCATGCAAAACAAATTGCAAAAAAAAATTACAAAATGAAACGCAAGTTTTATTAAAAGCCAAATTAATTATTTAATAATGAGTTAATAGTGGCAAAGCATAAGCACCGAGTCCTTCAGCAGAGGGTAAGAGAAGTGAGTGATGTCCTTGGCTTTGCTATGCAAATAGCTGAAGAGAACCCTTTGAGTGTTTACATATGATTTGTTTTGCATTTCAATGGAACTTTTAGCATTTTAATTAGAAAATGTATAATATTTAATATAGTGAAGAGCAGTGGGGAGATGATGTAAAGGATTGCTAATGTAAAGAAAAGTGCAGTAAAAATTTTAAAGGCCTGAAAGCTTAGATAATTGTGAGCCAAAGCAATTAAGACCTCCAGTATGTAGGCATATAAAAAATAAGAAACAGCAATCAATATTTAAATATTTAATACCAAATACAATATTTAAACTAAATACTAATATAAAAGTACAACTTTCATATCTAGCAAATATTAATTAAATCCTATAAAAAAAACGTTTAATATTAACTGCATTTCAAAACAAATAAAAATTGCCTAAATTGAAGAGTTTTAAAAGCACTTTAGTTGATTTATAGTTCACCACATGAGCTATAAAATAATTACTTATATGCTGACATTACACAAAAAAAATGTAGTCGTTGATTAATGATGCCTTTTGAATTATGTTAATGTGCGGCTGCTGAGGTCAACTCGATTTTAGTAAATCAATAAAAAAAAAGAGAAAAAAGAAATGTGAACTTTGTAAGCTTAAATTCAAATTAGGCACCGCAAAACCAACAGTTGGCGGTGGGATCAAGTTAAGTTATTATATTTGTACAAAATCATATATCATATCCTTAACGACGACTGTGGCGTATATCAAAAGTTTGCCACAAAAGGGTAGAGAATATATATGTGTGCTATATAGAGAGAACCTTTGTGTATGTATGTGTATGTGTGCTGGCTTAGATAGAGTTTCAATTTTGTTTGTTTACCCACCTGCCCGACGGTATCAGGCAGTCAAGCAGTCAAGCAGTCAGTCAGTCAGTCAGTTTAGGCAGTCTTTGGGGTTCCTGTTTGGGTGATGTTTGTGTTGTCCTTGCGTCCATCCTGCGTCTCACTCACTCTCTTATTGTCTCCCTCTGACTGTGCCATAACTGTGGGCAATTTTTGAGGCATTGCGAATGAAGTGTCTCTTCCCAGTTGCATAAATTATGATGAAGCGCAAATCTTCAGTTAGCCGTATGTAAATGTAAATGAAGGCTTTGTGCCTACGTATTCCTCTGCGTATGTGTGTGTGTGTGTGTGTGTGTGTGTGTGTGTGTGCACGGTGAGTGGCAGATTTGCATAATCCTTAGCAAAAGGTTTCATGACAACGCTGCTGCCTCTGCTGCTGCTCGACATGTCAATGGGAGCGAGATAGGAAGGAGCAAACGCAGGTGCAGAGACGAGGTTTTGACAAGCCACAAATACTTCAGCACCTCCACCTAAGCTCGTAATTAACAGCAAATATGTATGTGCATATGCATGTGTTGTGTATTAGTGTGTGTTTGTGTGTGTATAGGGGCATATATGTTACACACACACACACTAGCACACACTCAAAGCCTGCACTTTGCCAGCTGTCATTTACATAGCCAATTAGTTGTACATAAGCACAACACAACAACATTCTCAACAGGCAACTAGAAGAAGAACGACAAGTACTCAGTCCGTCTCTCTATCTGTCTCTCTGTCTGTCTGACTAGCAAAATTTCTACCTTAATCCCCGCCTGGCCGCAACTAATTTAATTGTGTTCAATTTGGCATAAAGGCGTTTAATGGCCAACAGCAGGCGGCGCCCCGCATTTGAGCCATCGATGAGCCACAGTTCGCTTTACAATTTATGCATGTGGATTTTTCATATCATGTTCAAAGCGGAGCGAAGTGAAATGCAACAAAATATGAAAGATAATCGGAAAAAAATGATAGACAAATGGACACTCAGCAATATGTATATTTCTATTTTAAATTACAACTAATACTAGAGTTGAGAATTTTAGAGTTGTAAATTATAGAAAAATATAGTACATGTTCAATGCTATATTTTAAATGTATCACTATATCAATATACCAGTAAAAATGAAACATGTACTATATTTATATACAATTTACAACTAAAACAAACAGCAGCTAAATTCAACATAAAAATTTAAAAAAATCATATATTTTTATAGAATAGCAGCTGAGTTCCCTCTTCTATCAAAGCAAAAGTAAGGAATTCACTTACATTTTTATTAATTTTAAAAGCTGCTTAAAATACTTAAAGAAAACAAAACAGTCTTGAATCTGCTGATGGAATGTTTCCACCAAAATCTCGAAACTAATTTATTTTAATGAGCTTTTCCTTGAAAGTCATAAGCAAAAAGGGTTGAACGTGTGTTGTGCATGCTAAACAGCAAAACATACATCAACATTTTGAAGATGCTAATTAATATAATCGCTGAGATCTGCGCATTTAAACAAGCAAAGGCAGCTACTGATCAGAAATATATTTTACATTGTGTGTTATATGCCTGTCTGATATCAGCTTCAAGCATTTGCACAGAGAGCTAAGCCACCCCTTTGATTGCCTCTTCTCAAATGGGCATATAAATAGGCGGGCGTGGGGAAAAGGCGATGGCAAAATAACGAACCCAATGCAGACGAAGACGCTCAGCTCAGCTCGTTGTTAATGCTTTGATAGACACATTACTTCCGTCTCAGTGGTTAGGCACTGCAACACCAGCAACAAGAGAATCGCTAAACTTGAGAGAGAGAGCGAGAAAAGTGATGTTAGAAGCGGCGGAGGCGGAGGAAGCACCACCAGAAATCTAATACGTCTTGCCAAAGCGAGGGATAACTGTTTGTTTACACAGCACCGACAAGCAACGACTATTTGCCCTGGCCCAAATGGCCTCAGCATAAAACCTGAGCCTTGCTTGTGCCACTGGGACCAGAAGGGATTGCTGCTGCACAAAAAAAAGAAAGAAAGGAGAAACTGAACTGGGATTGCCACAGAATTGTGAGTCAGAGTCAGAGACAGAGTCAGAGTCTGGGTACTCGACTCGATTTTCATGCGTCTCATCGTCTCTCTCTCTTTCTGTGTGCATATCTGCTTCGTGTCTTGCATGGGCTTTGGCAAATTGCGCAAAAAACATTGCAAAAGCAGCAGCAACAGCAGCAGATTTCATGCACAACAAATTGTCATGCGGACAGGCAGGCAGCCCACACATATCCACAGACAGCCAACGCTGCGGTTGGTCTCAGCTAACCTCTACTTCCCTTTCTCTCTCTCTAACTGTATCTCTTCCATCTCTCTCTGTTTGTGTCGCCCGCTTCAGTTGCTGCTCAAGCACATGAAATCCTTACCCAGGCGCAAGTCAAGCAAACAAACAAACCGCAATGACATGCAGGCAAAGCACAGGCTGCATCTCCTGCTGCTTGCCACTGCCTCCCCCTCTCTCTCTCTCTCTCTCTCTCTCTCTCTCTGCCTCTATCCCAACTGCTTGCCACAGCAACGGCATTGGCATTGCCACAGTTGTAACCGGAAACTGTCGCACTTATTTGGCTACGCGCTAGTTTCGCATATTTCACTGTCAACTTGCGGTAAATAGACTTTAAACAAATATGAAAATAACTTGCAAGCAGCTCACACACACACACACACACACACTAGCTCGCATGAGTCGGAAAAGTGGGCAAGAAAAATGCAAAAATCTGCAGAGAACGAGAAAAGAAAATTTGCAAGTAAACGGTGGGTAAGCAAATGGCAAGTTGTAAAGTCTGCGGCTTCTCGTATCCCTGTCAGCGCCAGCTCAACTTGCCTTCCTCTTTCTTTCTTTCTTACTTTCTCCCTCTCTTTCTCCTTCGATTACTGCCTTTGGAGTCTGGCCACGTACGTAATGGAAATCAATTGTTTACTTTATATGAGTTTTTTCAAGTGCTTATTCAATATCATTAGATGAAGCGGAGGTAGCCAACCACGATGCCAGCTGTTCGTTCGAGTTGCGTCTAAGACTGAAACTAAAACAATCTTAGGTCAAAGCTAAGCAAATTAGTTTGCCAAGAGTCACAAACAAATCTTTAAATCGTATACAAACTATCTGCTGCAGCTTATGAGAAATGGGCGCAGCAAAGGCAAAGGCAAAGCCAAAGTAAAGTAAAGTTTTGTGTTGGCCAAAATCATTGGCCAAGAGTCGCTGGGCAAACAACTCTTCACTTCAGCTTTGCGTCTTGCGTCTGAAACGTTGCCAAGAACCTCAACCTCAATGCGTTCCGTAACTTTTCTCATTTTCAACGAGAATGTGCTACGCGTGTGTGTGTGTGTGTGTGTTCTGTGTGTGTACTTTCGCTCCCCCTTCTTAAGTTGGTGTTGTTTTTTTTTGTCAGATGCCAAGCGAAAATCTTAATTTAAAAGCCCAGCTGTTGAATCAAAGGTTAACCTTTCAGCTGCCAGCCCTTTCAGCAGGCAAAAAAGAGAAAACCCATTTTGTCAGCAGGCTGTGCAAGTGTGTGTGTGTGTGTGCCACACCTCAATCTGCGCCACACACACAACTCACACTCACACTCACTATCTCTTTTCTACCTTTTCCTCTCTTGTATGCTGTGTATCTTTGGGCAACTCGCGAGAGATGCAAATAAGCGAATATTCATTTGATGATACGACTCCGAGCATGAATAAGAAGAGTGCGAGTGTGAGTGTGCTGAGTATGTAAACGAATACGTATTCGCATTCAAGTGTGTGTGTGTGTTACACGTGCCTTTGCCAGGCGAGCGACAATTTAAAAGTACGTTTTTATCGCAGCAGCAGCCGCGGCACGACCAGGATACAGTCTGTCTGTCCGTCTGTCTGTCTCTCCGTCTGTCTGTCTGCCTGGGATCGACAGCTTGAGATAGTCACGTACACGCCTTTGTTTTTCTGGCTTTTTATTTCGTGCCAATTGTGCGCCTAATTAGCGTCGAAATCTCACAACGCCGCGGCATCTTTGCAATTAAAACGCACTTTTCATGACAGGGCACAAGCAGCAGCAGCAGCAGCAGCCACAGCGGGAGTTGGAGGCACAAACACAGTGTCTGGCAAAAGAAAACAAACACACATACACACATATACATATACATAAAATGGCGCATGTTGCTGCCGCCTACAAAATTAATTTGATTTATGCTGTTTTCAGTTGCTTCGCTATGAGAGTGTGTGTGTGTGTGTGTGTGTGGCATGTTGTTTGCTTCAGTGTTTCCCAATTGCCATTGCTGTTATTGTTATTGTTGTCTGCTCCTGCTCCGAGGGTCAGGTAACGAAATTTGCTGCGCTAACACAGCGAAAATAAAAATAATATATTGCCCTGGCCCCAAAATGTAAAGTGTCGACTTTTACGTGGCATATGTGTTTCACGTCTTTGCAATAAAACAACAACGACGACAACACCAACACAACACAACAGCAGCAACAACTGCGGCAACAACATCAGCAACAACAACATCGACAACAACGGCAGCAACATGACACACAACAATGGGCGCTGCTGCGTTTCGGGTTGTTGTTGATCTACTACGTTAGAGGGGCAGATCCACAACAAGCAACATAACATACAAGTGACAAGCCTGACATGCAACAGCAACAACCCATATAATAAATGTAGCCAAAACATAGGCAGCAGCAATGAGACTCTATAAAAATGAAAATATATAAATATTGAATATTAATAATGTTATTTATGAACTGAAGTAACAAGGTTACAAACAGCAATGAAAAGAAAATATATTTCAATTAGGATATGTAAAAGCATCTACAAAGCTGATGTATTATACAAATTTGTTTAAAATCATATTGAAAAATTTTCAATCACGAAAAGGTTGGAAGTATAAATTTAAAAAAAAAAATAGATGGCGCTTTAAATTTGAAATTATTGAGGTTGAGCTCAATATTGAGCTAATGATTCACAGAAAAGATATCAGTGTTATATTTTATTATTTTCTTTGCGAAAATTTTTAACAATTCACATAAAAACTATAATTTCGTGCAACATTCTCTTGTAAGCACCTAACAAAACTCAGAGAAGCAGTCAAAAGCACTTTTATAATTTTAAAACTTGGCAAAGACCACTTCAACAGTTAATAAAGGCATTTATTATAATTAACAACAAACTTTGTTTGCTTGTGAAAGCACATAAAAGCACCGCTCATGATTAACAAGCAATAAAGCAGCTTTAAAAAGTACATTTCTCTTCGTTCACGATTAATTATACTTAAGTCAAGAGAGAAGAGCCAAAGCAAGAGACCGAAGCCACTCTCCACATTCGATTTATACTCTACGTTCGCAGGCAGATTAATCTAATATTTAAAATTGACTTTGAGCGGAAGCGTATTTGCATTTGCAGCTTAATGAAGACTCATTGCGCCCCAAACAACAACGAAGAACGAAGAAGTGAAAGAATTTGGCTTTAAACAATTTGAATTTAAAATTGCCTTTCCCCCCAGGCAAATGTTGTGTTGTTGTTTCACACACACGGATATGTGTGTGTGTGTGTTTGTGTATACGCCCAGGTAGAGAAATAAACAGAGGAGAGAACATGAGAGTTGCTGTTGTTGCGCCTCCATCGCTTCGCATCGCATCGCACAATGCAAATAAAAAGCCATAAACTTTCATTTAAGTTTAAAATGGCATTTAAATGAATGAGTGGCCCGCTGCCATGTTGCCATGTTGCGAGCTGTGCTGCCAGTTGCTGCTGTTGCTGTTGCTACTGTTGCTGCCACTTTATGCCAGTCGCATGTTTTTTGGTGGCTCACAACAATTGGCTTGCTGCTGCTGTGGGGTTGGCTTTAGCTGAAGTAACACATGTATCATAATTCATTGCCATGTTTTATTTCATTTTAACTGCAGTTTTTGGGCTGCTGTCGCACTCGTTTATTTGCTGCTGGCTGCCTGCGTGCAAACATAAATACATATCAAAACAACAGCTAACGGCTAACAACAACAACAATATGAGCAGCCACAACAACAAGTTCATCAAGCAAACAACATTCAAATACATGACATAAACGTACGTGGCAAATACTCAAAATGCCTTCAAATGTGTGTATATGTATATATGTATGTATGTATGTATGTGTTTGTATATGTGTGTGTATGTGTGTGCTTGTCTAATTTTCCAGCTCAAGCAATCAATGGCCAATTCACTAGATAGCTTTCGTCTTCAGCAACACTGCGTATGCTTAATATGCATTGCTGCCAAAAATGTGTAGCATACTTTAGTGCGCACAAAATGTGCTACATTTAAATCGACTTAATTCGCTTGCTAGCTCGACTTCTAGCTTTGCCGCTGCGCTTATAAATATTAAATAAATTAAAAAGCAAGCTAATTGTTAATCTGTGCGGCTTGCGGCTTTGGCATATGCGCTTTTGTCAACAACGTTCTGCTCCGTTCTCTGCTCTCCTCCTCTTCTCTAGCACCACTAACAAGCTCTGCTGTGCTCACCCAAACTGGTCTCTTGCTGGCGTATTTTAAATGTAAAGCACTTGCTGTGGTCGCTTTGAGCGACCTAAAAGTTAATCTCTTCCAACCGCTGACCAGGCAAACTGAACTCTCCCTCTACACAACTGCTCCCCTCTCGCTCGCTCCTCTCTCTCTCTGGCCTGGTTAGATATTTTGCTGTGTTTTCGCTCTCTCTTATTCTGATACGCTTTGCACAACCACAACTTACTTTTTTACAGAGTCGTTCGTGATGTTTGTTTGTTTGTTTGCTTGCTTATTTTGCTGCCACTTTTTATACGTTTCTCTAGTGTGTGTGTGTGAGAGTGTGTGTGGGAGTAAGTTTGATTTGTGCCAGGCAAGAAGTCAAGGAGCCAGTCCAAGATAAATCGCCTTTCAACGCAACTGCGGGCATAAAAAATCACACGATCAGTCATTACACACACACAGCCAGTTATAGCATAAGCACTTACGTGTGTGTGTATGTGTGTGTTGCGTCCCTAAAGTCATTTTGCATCGTCCTTTTCCCCCCGTTTTTCATTTTTATCGCAAACGCTTTAAATTTTTTATGCAAGCTGCGCTGCTGATTTGGCGATAGTGTCGTCGTTTGGTGCAACTCAACCTCAGCCACATTCTCGGCGCTGCCATCCACAACTCACATTCACATTCTCATTCACATCCTTTTCGACGTCGTCATCGTCGTTGCGTTGCGTTGCCTGCAGCACATAAGTCATTTTGCAAGCGCACTTGTAAGAATTCACACGAGCTTGCGTCCCATCCGTTGCAAGTGGAGACCCGCATCCTGCCGCCTTTCTCCTTCCTTTTGCCTGACTTGCCGCGTCACTTTAGCGTCTCAATAGTCTGTTACTAATACGTTTTTGCAGTGCTGTTGCCGTTGCCGTTGCCGTCGACGTTGCCATTGCTGCTGCCATTTTAATGCCTTTTCATGCAGCAGCTTCTTTTTCGAGTGCATAAAAGGAGAGCGACGACGGCAAACGCTAAGGAGCTGCTTCAGCTGCTTCAGAGCTATCAGCTATTGCTTGCCGCTTGCCGCTGCGTCACTGCGTCAATGCGTCACAGGATATTACCGCCGTCATTCATGATGAGGCGAAGACGGAGAGAGAGACGCAGAGCGAGAGACAGCTGAGCAGGATGCGTCGGTTGCCTCCCTTCTGGCAGTTTGGCACGCACATGTGCTGGACCGTATAGCTGCCAAGAGGGGGGAGAAGAATGTTGCGCTGTGGCGCCTCAATACTCTGACGCTTCCGGTATTTATGACGCAAGTAATCAAATTGAATGGCGCGTTGCAGTTTCTTCTTTTTGCCTTTTATTTGGCCAGGCTGCGGATGATGCCGCTGCTTACAGTGTGCAGTGATAAATACTTGCATTACACCTCGCCTCCACCTCCTCCACGGCATCCACAGCAAACTATCGCTCTTCTTTTTGCCTGCCATTATGCCATCCGTTGGCGCGGCGTAAAAAATTGTGCGAAACTTTCAGCTTTTCTACACATTTTCGCCGCTTATCAGGCGACGGCTGCCTGCAGTTTAACTCAAGTGGGAGAACGAGATAATAAGAGGAGAAGGGACGAATGGAAGAAGAGCAAGGCAATGAATGATAATAATGAACGTGCATGAAAAATTGCAAGTTGACTGAAAGAACTTGGCACTTGGAACTTGGGCATTACCTAAGGCACAATAAATAATAAGTACCAGTAGCAGGCAAGTGGAAAGTGGCAAGTGGAAAGTGGAAAGTGGCTGCAACTTGCAGCTGCAACCTCAGACCTGAACAGAACAGAATGGGGCGCATAATGAACGACGTCTTGAGGCTCTGCTGAGCTGAGCTGAGCTGACTTGCATAATGCTAAATTAGTGGCCATAAGAGAGACCAGAGAGAGAAGGAAGGTAGAGAAAGCGGACGATCCCAAGCTCAAGTGATTTACACAGGATGCTGCAGTGATTAGGGACAGTTGACGTCGACGACGACGACTGCGTTTCGAGTCGCAAACCAGTTGAAGCTGCTTTTCGAGAATATTGTATCATAAGCAGCTGCACATCGTCCACTAATGACGCTCACAAGTTTACCTTAATGTTAACAATTTTAGCACAAGCCGTTTAAAGGTGCTTCAAGCTTGCAATTTCGAATGAACTCATAAAGCTTGCAATCGCTTTTCAGCTGTGCTTCTAAGTGAATTGCATTTAAAGTGAATTTCATTTCATGACAATGTTTAAATAAATATCGCAGCAAACAAATTTATGGATTTAAATACGCTTTTAAAAGAAAATTAAGTTATTTTTTAAAGCTTTTATTTAAATTGGATTTTCTATACTAAGAAAATGTTTTAATGGTTTTTTAGATTACATCAAATGCTTCAAAGAATATTCTAAAACACATATCAAAAGAACTTTAATTGAACTAACAGTTTATTATCTTATAATTTTGAAACAACACTTCTCTTTTTTGTGGCAAATTCGTTTATGCAATTTACATATAAATTGAAGTGAAGTGACTAAAAGAAAATAAAGAAAATATAAAAAGCCATTTTAAGCAAGATAGCGATTATTATAGAATATTTCAGCCTAGAATTGAGTGCTTAAAAAGAATGACACAGAAAATAAATTTAATTCATATTTTTCCACACTTTTCAATATACTTTGATATGTTTTTTTAACTGCTATTGAACCACCCTGCGTATGATTGATTAATACAAGCAAAGCTGAACACTTATTTTTAAAAGAAATATAAAATTGTTCAGCCTAAAGTTGAGTTGTCAGAGTGTCACAATCAATTGTCACAATAATTAAATTATTCTTTTACTACACTTTTTTAATATACTTAAATATGCGTATAACTAACTTTAAAGTTGATCAATTTCGTTCAAAACTCTTAACTGAAAATAATAATTAAATAAGTTTCCATTTCTCAGTTGGCACTGGTTTTAACTCCTTTGCACATTTCGCAATACTTTGTTAAATAACTTTACATAACTGAGCCATAGATTAAAGTTGCGCTTAATCTGCAGTGAATACTGCATGAAAGCACGTTATTATTAAGCACTAATGAAATCCTCTTTTGGATCAAGTGCTAGGCTGTCGCCACGGGGGTGGGGAGCAAGGCAGCCCAAAGGCAATGCGCTGGCAGTCGTATTCGTATTCGTACTTGTGAATGGAATCAGTGGCAAAATCGTAGTCTTTTGGCGCTCTTCAGAAATGAAAAGAAAAAAAAAAATAAACGAACCTGAGCAGAAACATTGAACAATGCTTGGATGTAGTTGGTTCGTTGGCAGGGGCAGTGCTTTAAAGCTTATGGCTTATGGCTCAGAATCCCTCGAACGGTTCCCATGGCCATTCACGTGGCCATTGCTATTGCCATTGCCAGGAAGCGGGCCATGAAAAATGCAGCTGCTGCTGAAAATTTTTCGCTTTTGTCGGCGTTTGTTTTTCACGTTGGTCAGCGAAAAAAAGTAGGAAAATAAAAAATAAAAAAATAAAACAAAAAAACAGTCAAGAGAAGAGACGGAAAAATTATCCGACTTGCTTGATTTATGTTTTTGTTATTGTTTTTCATAATCCTGGGGCCAAAGGCAGCAGCAATAACAACAACAACAACCTGAACAACAACAGCGACGACAACGTCAAGAATGTAAAGTGAGAAAAGCTGCAGAGCGAAAGAAAAGTTACACACAGCTGCCACTTGGAGATAACCCTAAAAAGTTAGCTCTAAGGACTCAATCAGCGTGGCTTCTAAGCAGCTTGCCAGCATGTCCAGCGTCCTGCGTCGAGTCCTGCGTCCTGCGTTCTGTGTCCTTCGTGCAATAAATGAACAAATTAATTAAGAAGTGGAAGCTTTGCCGTGAATTGTTGCACGAATTGCTCGGGGGCAAGGAATGTCAACGCAGGCGACATGCGACACAGCGACGCAGGACACGAGGACATGAAATTAATGCAGCGCTGCCAACAACAACAACAACAACATCAACGACAACAAGTGAGGAGAACAGGACAAAGGCGAAACAAAACGTTAACGTTAACGCTTCACTGCATCCCCGAGGCAGTTATAGCAGAGTAGTTTTCCCAACCAGGTAGTAGCTCAATCTGTCTCCTCTCGCTCTCTCCCTCTATCACTCTTTATCTCTGTCTCTTTCTCCATCTATCTCTATTTGCCGGGACTGAGCTCAAAAGCAGCTTAGCCTGCAGGTGACGTCGACGTCGACGACGGCGCAAAATCAATCGAGAAATCCGATGGCCATGCATAGATGGGAGAACTGCGCTGCTCTGCCTAAGCGGGAATATGCTCATCCATTCGCTATTCGCCATTCTCTGTGATATTCTGTCGCTGCTGCTCCCGTTTGTCCGTTCAGGTTCCAGTGCAAGCACTGAAGCTTCATGTCCATGTGTGGGCACGTGCTGGTCAGCGCCAATAACGACGTAATCTGTTTATATCCCTTTTTCTACTTTTTTTTTCTGCTTCTCTCCTCTTTTTCGGCCATTGTGTTGCGCACTTTTTCCATTTGTCGTCGTCGTCTTTCCACTTTCCTCATTCCTCCAACTCCTGCTCCTACTCCTGCTCCTGCTGCTGTCGTTTGCTAGAGCTGCTTCAATTTTCTGGCCGCCAGTTTTTGTCGCTTGTCCGCTTTGGCCGTGCCATTGGATTGAGTTGTTATTTTTCGCTTAGTGCAATTTATTTTGGCCAAGTGGCAGCCAACAGCCAACGGCCAACGGCCAGCACACACAGCACACAGAGCATAGCGCTTAATTTATTATACCAGCTACTCCCCAACCCCTCTCTTCTATCTCTGGCAGCATCTCCTTCTCCTTGCTGCTGTTGCTGCTCATCACCCAAATTGTGCTGGCCATTGTTCAATGGCAGATAAAAGAAAAATTAAAGGCAAGCGAAATGAAAGTCGTCTACGACAGCGTCGTCGACGTCGTCGTCGTTCTCGTTGTCGTAGCAAAGCAGCAACACAAACTGAAGGCGAGCAACAACACAACGAACAACGAAAAAAAAAAACGTTATTAATTTCAACTTTGAAAAATTGTGCAATGGCTGAGCCATCGAGGCATTCATTTATTAGCAACGTGATAAATACTTTCAATTTTCCTTTCAATAAATGATAACGTAATGCCCTCGCATTAAACTAGATCAATGGGCGATGCGCTGTCAATTCTCATCCTAACACATTTATTTCCGCACTGACAATAAATAAATTATCGCCATCGAAGAGCTAGTAAACTTAAAAAGGAAATTTACTAAAATAAATTTATAAATACACCGAGTGAAAAGCAATTTCAAAGTTCAATCTTTCGCATTTTATGAAATGCAAATTAACTTGACTTTCTGGCATAATGAGTTGTAATTGTTATGCCGTAGCAATATGCATAGAAAGGTCTTCTTTGAGTTGGAGTCAGCATAGTGTCAAGCTTTGAACTTTAAGTGAGATTAATTGAACTTGCCTTATGAAACTTGTAAATGAGCTTCAGCTGTCGAGCTGGCAACGTGATTAATCGCCTTTCGTTTCAGCTAAGAACTTTAAAAGCTTCTCGGAAATACTTTTAGCAATCTGATTAAGCTAAAAAGCTCTGCAATACTTGTTATATTTATTGTTCTAATCCAATTCATGATTTCTACCCAGCACATTAATCATTGATAGCAATTGAAATCAATCGAGCCATCGAAAAGTTAACTAAAAACTCAAATTGAGATTAATTGCTTGTAATTGAAATGTTATTGTTTCCCTCAGAAAGAGCTTTAGTTAGCTACTTTCATTCATGCTTTGAGTAGCATCGTAAAGAAACAATTGATCAATCGAAAAGTTATCTCGAAACTTTAGTCATATTAAAGTCAAAATAAGTTTTGCATATAAACGAGTTAAGTTCATCATTGATTTTGGCCTGTTATGCTAATCAGGCAAACGATTTGTATCGTTTGAATGTGTGTGTTGTATGTGTGTCAAACCAACAAGCAAAGTGACTAAGTTAGTTATTATGTATACGACGAGTAGTGCATATAAAAAGAATATCAAATTGTGATTTGACTGTCGATTACGAGTATTGCGAAACATTTCGCATTATTATTTTGTGGGGCCGGACAAAAACTGCGGGCTTCGATTATTTTGACTTTGACTGAGTGACAAACTGACAGACGGACAGCAGGACAGCAGGACTGACTGAGTGAGTGAGTGAGTAAGTCGCATACGCGTCAATTGCTGTGATTAGCATGAAAATCATTACAAGCACAAAATGAATAGCAAATCACAAAAGCAACAAAACAACAACAACCAAGAGGGGGAGAAAGAAAAAAACAGAGAATAGAAACAGAGAGAAGGAACAACAACAACAAAAAAATGACAGGCTGAGGGTCCGAAAATAGAAAAATTCTCGGCCATTGCTTTGTCAAATGTGTTTTGGTGTTTTTGTCTCCCCATATCTGTGTGACAGTGTATCGTCGTTGTTGTTGCCATCTCAGATGTGTCAGAGACAGACAGGAGAGGAGTGGGGAGTGGGGAAGGGGGGAGGGAGGCAGCTTGGAGGATCCCTGCGAGATGAAGGCAGTCAAGCAGACAAAAGGCAGCCAGTGAAAAATCGAGTTAGGCAAAACAAATAGCAAAATAGTTTCGACGGCGCTGGCGACATTGACACAAACAATAACAACAACAGCAACGGCAACAAAAAAAAAACGAGAAAACAAAAAGAAATAAAAGTAGCTAAAGCAGAGAGAAAAGAGGAGAAGGAGAAAGAGCAGAAGGAAAGTGGAGTAGGAAGTTGAATGGTGACGGCCCTTTTGGGCCGTTGTAAAAGTCAAGCGAAATAATATTTTCCGGGTAACAGGGCAAAGGCAAAACCAGCCACAGCCACAGCCACAGCAGCAACAACACCAATTGGCTGTGCCCCTTCCCCACTCTCTCCTTTGCTCTGCTCTGCCAAATATCACTCGAAGCGTAACATTGAAAAAAAAAGAAAGAAACGAGAGAGACCAACTGCAGCCAGGATGACGAAGAGTGGCGCAGGATGAACTTGTGGCCATCATTGTAGGCAATTTGCAAAAATAGCAACGATTTCTTGCCACACAGCTCCCTTCCCCCTCTCTCTCTGTCTCTCTGACTCTCTCCACTCTGCACTGTTGTTTGTTGTGGCAGGCAGCAAAGTTAGTTTAAAGGAAATCAAAATAAAAATCATAAAAATGCACAACGTGCCGCGCGTTTGTTAAACTCCCAACTAGTGAAAGGGAGAGGGAAGCGGAGGGAAGAGAGAGAGAGGCAAAAGCGTCGCAGACAAAGACAAAAATGTTGCCTTGGCACAAAGATGAAAAGTTGTTGCTGTTTATGGCGGAAGTAGATAATGCCAAAGATGAACAAGGCGAAGGCGAAGATGCTGCTGTTACTTCGCCTTGGAAATGCCAGTCACACAGCAAGAGAGAGTGGAAGAGAGAGAGGAAGACCCGCTTCAGCTGGAGAAATGAAGCTTAAGGGTCGTCGCTTGGGTCTATAATTTTGCCATTACAAAACAATAGTAAAAACAAACTGCAACAAAGTTTACAGTCAGAGTTCTCAGGCAGCAGCGAAAGACAAGCGAAAAGCAAAAACGAGAGAGAAAGAGAGTGTGTGAGTAAGGGAGAGAGGAAGAGAGCTTTGCTGCATGAGCACATTGTCGCATTATGTGCAATTATTGTCGCAATTATGGCCAGACAATTGTCAGTTTTGGCGCTAGTTTTGACTTGTGCGTCTCTCTTGTGTGCCGCATATTGTTGACATTTTTGGAGCACTACCATTAATAACACGCACAGCAGCAGTGTGATGGAGAGAGGAGTAGAGTGGGAAATATAGATGAGCTAATCAAGAATGTCAGACGCAGTCAACTAACTGCCTCACAGCTGAATCCCTTACGTGCGATAAGAACCGGCAGCTTCACACTCCCAACCCTTAAACTCAGCTTCCGATAAAGTCAACATGAAGCGTGACCAGGCCACAGTGAGGAGAGAGTGGGGAGAGGGGAGGGGAGTGGAATGAGCGTTAGCGAGGCCTACGCAAAGTTCAGCTGTTTTGTCACTTATTCACAGCACATTAAACAATTTGCTTTTTACGCCGGCCAATAACAACAACAAGGTTGGCTATAACAGCCAGACCAGCTAGCTAGAACCCAGAGTCAAAGCAAGAGGAGAGAGACAGGGTGTGGGGGAGGAAGTGGAGAGCTACCCTCGGGGGCTGTCTAGATGGCCTGCTGCCTAGCCAACCGCACATTTTAATTGTTCTCGTCATGAACATGTCATAAAGCAAATCAGATTAAATGCGTCACTTATTATTGTGCCAGTGTGCGTCAGTCGCAGAGTGTGTGTGTGTGCAGGGTCTATGATATGCTCTGTATGGGTGTGTGTGTGTGTGTGTGAACTTTGTTAACTGCGGTCAAATGTGGCGAGCATATCGCGTCGATTGCAAGGGCGGGGATGGAGCCAACATGGGTTGGCAGCATATCGCTTTTATTGCATATTACCTACTCCAAACAGGCGCACAGTGTCGCAAGATTTAGACAAAATGCAGCAGAAATATAAGTATTTTTTTTAAAACTAAATTTAGGTAAACAATAAATAGTGAGTCAATGCTAGGTTTTTTGCTTTAGAAATCGAAATTATTGAAAATAGAAATTTTATTTTATATTTAAAAAGAGACAACAATATATTCCACATACAACAGGCTTAACAAAATATTAAAAAACAATTTACAAAATGTGATTCAATCGTTTGGAAATCAAGTATTAGAAAAATAAATAAAAGAAACTATTCATAAAATTAGCCTGAATAAAACATTAATATAAATGAAGGAAATTTCGAAGAGAAAGATAAAAAAAGTAACTTACTGTACAAAATTTGATTTAATAGTTTGCGAATAAAAATTTACAAAATTAATAACTTATACATTAAATAAGCTTGACTAAAATATTGATATAAATGAAATAAATTCCTATTATAAATGTAGAAAAAGAAAATAAATGTTTTTTCATTAAACTTGCACCTACATAAATATCAGAATCGTATTTGAACAAAAGTCGCCTTAAGGCCTTAGTTATTGTGACTCACTCTTTTGTATGTTAGAATGAAATTCAGAGTTTAAAATAAATATAAATAAATAAATACAGTGAATGTCTAATAAACATACCTAGAATTCTCAATTCTGCAACATGAATCCATATACTGTTGCTTGCACTGCAATTGTTCCAGTATCAAATGATTGCCTGAATTTTGTAGCTTTCTGTAGCTGCTGCTTTCCCTATACAAAATGTAGCTGCAATTTGCCTGTGACTCAATTAACTAATCGTAAGAGAAACATTTCATTAGAAGTTTTGCTAATTTCTCATAACACAAATCGATTGGCAAACATATGACAAAGTTTTGTTCTTACGCAAAATTGGCAACTAGTTGAGGAAATTAGTTCAACGAAAGTCATCCAGAGAAAAAGTTTGCCAAACATCAACCGAATAAGGGGAGAGATGAGTGTTTGGTTGGCTTTAATTGATTGTTTAAGAACTGTGATAAGTATCTGAAGGCGTCATCTCTTCCTCTTTCTCCCACTTAATCGAGTGATTTTGCCCCACTATGCAGGTTATTACATACAATACACCTTCCCTCGACGATTTGCCACTTTGCTGTTTTGCTGGTGTTAACTTGCATGTTAGATTGTGCGTGCTGCTTAATTAGTTGCAAACTGTTTCCAGAGAGCAGGCAGCAGCAGGACAACACAAGGGATGGGATCAAGGAGCTGGCTGAAGCACTTCATATTATGTTACTTCCTTTTTTGCCTCTACCCAAACTCCAACTCATTTTGCTTTCAGCTGCATGTTAAGCACACGTTTTAGGCGCAAAGTGTCTGCAAGTTTTCGCGTCGCATTAAGTAAATTGACATTGAAAGCGAGCAGGCGAGCGAACGACCGTTTCCGCTTCCGGTTATGTCCGTTGTGTTCCGGTTGCAGTTCCGGTTACAGTTCGCTGCGAATACGGTTATCTGTCTTTTAATCGTTTGAGCAGCAAATATTGATTTCTAATATTGATGCAATTCCATTTTACAAATTTGCATACCAAATTCTGATTGCTCAGGGACTTGGAGACACAGCACACACACATACACACACAACACACGCACACACACACATACGTAACGTGTGTGTCTTGTGAGTTGTTGCTAAAAGTCATGAGCATGTGTGTGTGTGCCTTTAGTTCTTTTTTGTTTGGCCATCACACACAATGAGAATCGACAGCGAGCGTTACAACGACTCGACTAAGAGGGCAGGTGGGCGTGGCTGTCAGGAGGCGGAGCAGTGCTGTGCTGTACTGTGCTGGCACTTGACGCGCGCCGGCAACAGTCGATTAGTTGCACAGACACCGAGAAGAGAGAAGAGAAGAAGAACACAACACACACACTCGAATAGTCAGACACAGATACAAAGCGACAGACATACAGATACAGATACGAATATCGACAGATAGTGCTTTTTGTTCTGTGTAATCACAGCAACAACGTTGGCAATTTACAAAATGAAAACATAAAATAATAAATACGATTTGACAGCGAACTATTGTACAGAGATATATACGACGGATAGTCAAAAGTATTCCCTTAGACATATGTGTGTGCGAATGTTGGGCGCATTGAATGCCAAACCGGATGTGTATCGGTGTGTGTGTGTGTAGAGTGAGCATCTACATAATCATATTATGCTTGACTGGCACGGCAAACCAAGCGCACAAATGTGGGTCCAACTGCATTCAGTTGGCAGCAGCAAAACAGAGAGCGAAGAGAGGCAAGGCAAAAGCAGAGATTCAAGTAATTTGACAGGCGACATACATTTCACGTGCTGCACACACACACACACACACACACACAACGAGCAGAGCAGTAGCTGGACAGCTGGTAGAGCAAGGGGAGCTGAGGCAGAGATCGATGCAGAGTGCAGAGAAGGAAAAACAGCTGCGCAAATCTGTTAGCCCAGTCAGTGAATTGATGAGGGGCAGCTAGCGATAAAAAGGCTTGTGAATTGCCTGGCAAATGGGTTCAGTTCAGTTCAGTTCAGTTTTGCAGTTTTCTGCCATGGATATGGGCCTAGCAAACAGACGGAAAAGACAGCCAGGAGAGACAGACAGACAGACAGTCAGACGGAGAGACGGAGAGACAGACAGTCAGACAGTTGGAGCGACAGCGCCACCTGGCAGCTGCCAAAATTGCAAAATTGAAATTGAAATGCGAGTGCTGCTGTAATGTCAGACGTAGAGACAGAGAGACAGAGAGACAGACAGACTGGGAGAGCGAGTGCAGCACACGCATGCATAATACGCATACGCAACGTATTGCACTTGGCTGCAACAGCAGCAGCAGCAGCAGCAACGGCAGCAACTACAACTGCGGCTGTGGCTGTCGCAAAGACAAGCCAAAGCAATTAATGTAATGAGCAGCAGCATGTCAGTTCACAATGTCGACGTCAACATTTTTGCACAAGAATTTTCAATCAGCAGCGGCATTCAAACTCACTCACTGAGTGTTCGAGTGAATACGTGTGTGTGCGTGTGTGTGTGTGTGTGAGTGCTTGTAATGTGCAAAGGCGTCCAGTGTAATTGTTTAAAACCAAGCTACTTAAGTGCAAGCTTGTTTCTCTCTCTCTCTCACTCTTTCTCTGTGTGCGAACAAACAAAAAGTCCAATCAAGCTTGTATTAATAAGCAAAGGAGTGAAAAGACCGAAAGAGGGATAGAGAGGAAGGGTGGCTGAGCAACCCTTGTGTTTGGAGTGCTGTTCGCATTCATTTGCATTTATGTTTTGTGCCAACTAATTTGAAGCTGCTGTCAGCGAAACAAAACAAAATCAGCGACAAGCCTCAGCTTGACAAGACATGTTGCTACCTGTACGTGCCAACAGCCTCCCCTCTCTCCGCCCCCATCTCCCGAGCTACCCTCTGGAAGGCGTCCAAGTGCAAATGCAACAACAAAGGCACGCAGACGCTTCCTTTTTTTCGTGCCTGCTCGCTCGCCAGCTCACACATGCATACAATATGCATACTCATTAGTTTGGAGTGGTTCCGTCAACAGAAGACGCGCCTTTCCCCCGCCACCTTCACCCTCCACCCTCCCTCTGCTGCTTCTTGTTGTCGACTTGTCAGTCAGTCAGTCTTCATCATCGTCATCATCGCAGTCAGCTACATCCCATCTTCTATTTGTCTGTTTGTCTCGCTCCAAAATAAACAAACCCTTTTTTTTTGCTGTTGCTGTTGCTGTCTTGCGCCCATGCCACGCCTTTTAAGTTGCAGCCAATTGTTATTGCAGCATTTGCCGCGCACGAATTGAGAGAGTTGGGCGAGTTGAAGAAGCATTGCAACTTATGCAGCCTTTTTTCCAGCTCATAAATTTTTTTTCACAATCTTCTTCTCTTTTTCTTTTGCTTTCCACTTTTTTCTTGTTGTTGTTTTTGTTTTTTTTTGCATCGGTCGCCATCGCGTTGGCGGCTTTCAATGTCAACTGGCGCGGCGCAGCGGCCTTTGTTTGACTTGGCTGTCGTGCTCTCGGTCTCATGAATAACTGATTAAAACCTTTTGGGTTTACGCCTGACATGGGCCATGGAGAAGTCTGCCTGCCTGCCTGACTTGGCTGCCTTGCCGCTCTATGAATGCCCTAGCCTGTTAGCTGCGCCTTTGCTCGCTGCGCTTTCATTTATAAATGACTTGCCAGCGCCGGACAAGAGAGCGGGCATCAAAGGGGGAGAGTGCAGAGAGCGGGGGAAGCAGTGTCACCAGCTGGTTTGGTTATTGTGGCTTTGCTGCAATGATAAATAGCCGCCGTATATACAGCGTATGGATGGCGAATGTTCAAACGTGAAACTAACATAAATGTCGCGACGGGCGGTTGCTTGATTATGCGGTTGTCAATTACCGCAAAGGCCACATAATGTTTGCAAAACTGTTATAAAGGTGTAGCACAATGTAGGAAAGTGGCTTCAAGTGTCAATGTAAGCAAATACTTTGCTTATACAACTGTTATATAACTGTTATACATCTTGTATACTTTTGGGCAATATAACGGCACGTTTAAACAAATATATTGGTTTTAAAACTGTTATACAACTATATTATTCACATTAATCACCATTTTGCAATATTCCACACTTGATCTAGACTTTAGAAATGATCGTATAAAGAATATGCCGTAGCTAAAACTGTTATACTTTAACAAGTAAAGCTATGAAAGTTTAAATTGAATCAAAATTTAAGAGGAATCCAATGCAACTACGTTTTCAACTCAATTATAGATAAAAACTTTTCACCCATAAAATCAAAATATGTTTCTGGCTATTATACGCCCGACACAAAAACGATTGTAAATGACAAACTCAATTGAAATTGCAACATTGAACTCATTTGACAAAGCGAAGGAAACAAGAATTGGGTTTTAAGTGCTCACAAAACTGTCATAAGCGTTCAAAAAGTATTTTAAAAGTGCTTCATAAATTTAACATTCAATAAGTTGGCTCAGCTCTTTTTCGCTGTTGTTCCTGACATTTTACGAGAGTTGAGGCACAAATCTATTAATCTTTAATACCTGCCATAAAAGCTGTTCTACGCCGTCGTCGTCGTCATTGAACTGGCTCGCATTCTAATTGGTTTCGTGCAGCTGTTATACTGTGAACTTTTTATGCACACTCGTAATTTCACTGTTCACTGTGAAGCTGCATAAATTGCACATTCAACAGTCATAACTTGCATCAATTCGCAACTATCATTGAATCCAATTCATGTGCTGCATAAACGCTGCATTGTTCGCTGTACGTTGTTCGTTTTTGCAGCTCATAAATACAACATTATTTTCACCGTGAATCGCAGCTCTAACATCGACATTCACGTCGATGTCTTCGTCTTAGTCTTGAGTCTTGTCTGCTGCTGCTGCTGTTGCTGCTGCGCGGTGCGCGTCTCAATTCACTGAACATTTTGCAAATAACAATCGCATTTTTTTGAATAATTCAAATCCACTTTGTTGCCTGCTGCCTGCCTGCTTGCCGACTGTCTGTCTGACTGCCTGTCTGACTGTCTGTCTAAATGTCTGACAGTCGAATTGTCCGTGCTGTAGTCCAATCCAGCTTTCGTTTTGTTCTTTCTTTTGATTCAAGCAAAACGCTGTGCTGTGTGGCATAAGAAAGGCAAGCGCAGCTTTTGCCGTATGTTTCAACTCGCTTTTGTTGTTGTATGTGTGTGTGTGTGGGCGAAGGAGGTGGCATAAAAAATGTATAGCATAGTTTTCTGCGCTCGCAGCACCCTTGCACGCACACTGGCGCACAATTAGAGCTGGCACTATTATTAGGCAGGCAATGCATTCAAATATTTAAGCTTTGCATCATTCATGTGCTCGCTCAACTCTACTCTACTCGAAATTGCAGTTTTACGATTTAAATTTTATATTTAAATTTCGCGTTTCGAAATTAAAAAACCAAATTGCGCAATGGCAACGCTTTCGTTTCTTATTTTTTATTTTTATTTTTTTGTGATTTCATTTAGTTGCTTCGCTAGAGAATGATTGAGCGGGAGTGTGGATAGGGACAGTAAATGGGAATAAGTATGGTGGGGGAATGGGAGGATAGGGAAAGGCAACGGGCATCGAGAGAGCGTGCCCACAATTCAAAAATCAATTTTCATTTGCAAAACGATTACATTCACATTCATTCAATGTTCGTTGGTTCGCAGTTTGCTTTTTTCTGCTGCTGCTGCTGCCATGTGTATGTGTTGTTGTTGTTGCTGTTGTTGTTGTTGTGCTGGTGCGCTGCTATCGGTTCTCTTACACTCGAATGAACTTTTATTCAATTTGCAAAGCAACCACAAGCTGCACAATAGCCGTTTTAAACACTCAACCAACCATCGAACCAGCGAGTTTCCAACCATCCAACCAGTCAGCCAGCTAGCCAGCCAGCCAGCGAGATGGAGCGGCCATTTCGTCATTTCGTCCCTGCTCCACCAGGAGTACAACTTGTCCCGTCTCTTTCCGGGCTCTTCATCAAGCTACCTCAACCTCAACCTCATCTATATAACAGTAGCAGCCGCAGCCACAGAGTCAGAGCCACGTTTCTCATCCTGCTCGTCAACTGACATTTGCATGTCCAACTGTCTGCACTTTCTGTCCATGCTGTCTGACGTTCCGGCTTCGTTCATTTAAATGCGGCTTTGGAGGCTGCCACAGTCAACCGACTAAAATATTCTCCTACTCTCTGCGCAATTTTCGTGCGTTTTTGTCGAATTTCTTTCATTTTCTTCCCATCTAGTTTTGTTTTTTGTGGGGTTTTTGGCAAATTTGAATGCATTTATTCATGCGCTTACTGTAATTTGCAATATTGACAGACTGTTATACAACTGGTATACGCAAACTGTTATACAACGAACTGTTATACACGGTGTAGCAAGCAAATATGCAAGCCAGAGCTTTTCATTTTAATACTGTCGCATACATCATGCTCACCTCCTCCAGCCCCCGCCTATGACTCACAAAGCACGTAATGGGCCAACTAAAGACTGGCGCAGAGCAAAAAAGAAAATGTAAGTATGTAAAAATGAAACAAATACATAATAAACAAAACAATGGCGAAGGGCAGCTGGCAACAAACAAAAGAATGCGCTCGTAAAACCGAGATTTAGGCCGTGCCACATTTGTGACCAAAAATACACACATACAAAGAGAAAGCGAGAGAGACACAGACCAGGAGCAAAGCCCGTAGAATGGCACAGGAAGCGACAGGAAACAGGACAAAGCAAGCAGCAGAGGCTTGGTCCTGGGCCTGGGCCTGGGCCTGAGCTTGGGGTTCTGCTCATTTTATGCGCTAACTGAATCAGCCCGACAACCATTAACTGAGGCCATTTTATTCAATTTTGCTACCCTCCTGCTCCTGCTCCATCCTGTTGTACCCCCCAATAACAGCAGGAACAACAAAAAAATGAAGCAGGACAACCCAACAAAAAGGACAACGCAAAAAACGGAAAACGGAAGTGTGTACGCAGGTTAGACAGGAGTTTGAAGCTGCAGCCGCAATTGTAGCTGAAGCTGAAGTCGAGGCCGAAGCTGAAGCTGTTGCTGTTGCTATTGCTGAAACTGAAGCTGGAGCTGGACTGTAGTGGATGCTACGTGTGACAATAATAAAAGTTTTTATTGCCGTCGCACACAGCTGCGACAGAGCCTGCCTGCCATTCTGCCTGCCATTTGCCGAGTAGATCTAGAAATTAGCCTTCGTCCGAGCCATTTCTCGTCACAGCGTCTCCTCCTTGCTCCTCGTCTCCTAGTCGTAGTCGTAGCACTCTGCACTCGCACATGGAATAATCTCAGTCGTAAATTTTGTGCAACAATGTTTTGAAAAATGCCAAATAGCCCAAACAAAATTCCAAACGTACTAACTCAACACTGCAGTGCATGCGGTTGCCCAACTCCCCTAGAGAGGAAGAGAAATGGCTTTTTCCCCTAGCAGAGTTATACGACTCTAGCACTCGAACCCAAGATCAGAGAGCGGGACTCGCATTTCAACTTTGTGGTTTAAAGTCACAAAAGAAAAAGCAACTCTTCAAGCAGAAATCGAGAAGAATCTGTTAAAATTTACTTTGATAATCAAATCAGAGTACCAAGATAATCAAATCCGCTCAGAGGCAGAATTTCGCCAGAAAGCTTACAAGACCTTAACCATAAAAACGCTTCACTATACGAGTTATTGCATATTAATTTACTTATTTACTGAAATTTACGCGAACTAATTATTATGTGATGAACCAAAACTGAAATTCTGAATTATGAAATGAGCGTTACAAATAGATTATTACGGCACAAGCTAAAAAACAACTTAAGGTTTACAAGTCAGCAAGTCGAGATTTCTTTTTGGCCTAAAACTTCTTATGGCCGACAATCCCCAACGTTTCACAAGATATCTCTCGACCATGGGCCAAAGTATCTGATGATGTCGCCCCGTAATCGTGTGCAACAAGTGTTGCTTTCTATAAAAGCCGATCACCGGGTTCATTTGCTTATCGAACGCCGAAAGGCGAGCCATCACCACCTTGGGACGATCATCCGCCCGACGCTCTAACCGTTCACCCGTCACATCATCCAAACCGGGCACCAAAGGCGCTTTAACGCCCATATTGTAGACACGTCCCGATGGCACATGAACTAGACGAAACTTGAGCATCTCCATTATGGCCTCGTCGGGTATTTGCAGATTGATGACCATGTCCAAATGCGCCACATTCTCCAAGTGCTTAGCCTGGGTAACATTGCGCGGAAAACCGTCCAAGATCCAATTACGATTGCCAGCCTTATAGATGGCAGTCCCAATCACACCGAGGAGCAGAGCATCCGGCACTAGCAAACCCTTGCGTGTATATTTCTCCGCCTCCTTACCGAGCGGGGTGTGTTCATTGATGTGCTTCCGCAGAATATCGCCAGCCGCAATATGAACTGCTCCATACTTTTTAACAATCTTCTCAGAGATGTGGCCCTTGCCACTGCCGGGGGGACCCATGATGAGAGCACGGAAACCACGAAGTCGCATGCTTACAAACAAATTTGGAAATATGTTAAAAAAAGCCAAAAATTAATTTAGAAAAAAATCATTCAGTGCTTAGACAAATAACGAAATGACATTTTTGCGCAGTGTAATTTGAAAATAGTTGAAGCGAAGTAGAAGTAAAATAGTTGATGACGCGAACAAATGATGGAAATTTGAGCGAGCATATTTTTTATTATGACCATGGCCGAGAGTCCGCATGCGTCTTCGTTTTGGTTGGTTTTGAACGAAGGGCCCTCAAGTGGCCTACGTGTGTCACATGCACAATGGAGCACAGAGGCAAGCAAGCATTCAACTAAAACTGTAGGCATTCATTCGCTCTTCTTCTCCCTTTGCCTCTGTTTCTGCCTCTGCCTCATGCCGCACCATTAGCTATCGTCTTTTGTTTTTGAAAAATTGTCTACTTCATTTGGGCCTCTGCAACACGAAAATGGCCATGAAATATAACAGTACTCATTATGTTGGGATTACGATGCAATCAACGCAGAAAAAAGTGTCAGTCAAATAAATCACTCGCCCCCGAAAAGCGAGGCATGAGGAATGGGCGGCACTCAACCGCCAGCCAACCACCACAGCCACCCACCACAGCACAGCTACCATCGCAATCTACACCCAAGAAGCATCCACCACACTCTGTGCACGCATTGCGACTTGACAGAAGCACGCAAAATATATTCTTCTTTTTTTCATCGTTGTATTTTTCGGGCCTCTGCAGGCCTGGCAATGTCAACGTCAAGAGTGCCAACCGTTTGTCTGCCTTGTTGTGCGAGTGTGTGTGTGTGCTATGTGTGTGTGTGTGTGTGTCCAAAATGGGAGCATAGTTGAAGCTGACAGCAACGACGACATTGGAATCGGAGAAGGCGTCGACTCGCTGCGACTCTGCGGCTGCTGTCAGTCCACTTTGTGCGCCAAAATGAATGGCGATGGTTTGTTACAGTTTCACTCGTGGAGGGGGAGGGACAACACGCTTGCAGAGTGGCAAATTTTTTTAATTATGCACTTCAAGCGTTATTCGTTTCGTTTCTCCCAAAATAAATGGTCAGCTAATCAGCGCTAAGTAATTTTCTTGTGATTTCCCACAGATTTCACATAATGAAAACTGATTGGAAATTTCAATCGGGGAAGCGCGAACAACAAACCAAAAAAAAACATACTGGGAATTGAGAAATAAGTATGCTAATTGCAACCCTTAATACACGATTTTGGGAATTATAAGCCGCAAAGGCGTTAAATTTATGCAAAGGCATTTACAAGACTCGAAGACATCATTCAATTAATTTAATTATATTCGTCGACAATGTGATTTGGGATTTCGAATTATGGTTAATTGCATGCGTTAAGGGGAAATGCTGGGAAGACAGCTGTAAAGAAATAAAATAAATTTATTAGTAAAGAATTTAAATTTGATATTATTTTATTTCTTTAATAAATACAAAATAATGATACATAAATAAAATATGAAATTTTATTTTTAAGTTTCAATAAAATTCAACACTTATAAAAACTATTTCCCATTTACCACTTTTTCATATAGCAATTGTAAAAGTCAAATTTGGTGCTTGAATATTAATCTGTATGAAATATATAACAGTTCTTTATAATCAACTCTTTAGACTCTCTTATTAGCAGTTCTCCAGAACTTGTGTTAATTATTTGGAAATGATAGTTATTTAGCTGGATATCGACTTTTCTTTGCTCAATTATAAGTTTTTCGCCCATTATTTTCATAGTCGCAAAGTGTAAATCGTTCAGCAGAGAACAATTTTAGACTAGTGCAGAACTCGTGACAACAGCAGTGAATAGAGCAACAAATGAGCAAGCGATTTGGTCCTGCGGCGACTACCAGACACACACACACATACACTTTCCCCTGGACTTCCTGCGATCCCCTCTCCACAAATGTGGGCCCAGGCCAGCCATGAGTTGTACTAGCAGCAGCTTATCTCAGTTTCATTACAGTTATTGTCGTTGTCATCAGCTCTAGTGTGTTGCATGTGCCACAATGTTGACTAAAACTGTGCGCGAGCATAAAACTCCAAGTTGCCAGCAGACCCGGCGGGCAGTCAACCCCGCAACTCTCCCCCTTTCCCCCTTCCAGTGCCCTGCTTACTTCTTAGCTGCAATTTCGTATATACACAACAACAGCAGTAGCAACCACAGCCATAGCATCAGCAAGGACAACAACAATAAGAGCAACACTTCCGTTAGCTGCTTGAAATAAAAACTTGATTCTATAGGGAGCTAGCGCGAGTAGCGAAGGAGAAGGAAAGGGGGGGAAAGTGAAGTGTGGTTGGGCAAGCAATTCTAAGCACCGCAACAAAAGCTGAGCACAACATCAACATCTAAATGCAATGCCATACAGCAACAGCAGCAGCAACAACAAAAAGAATGCAAAAAACGCAGTTTCCGTGCGGCGAAACAAGCAAAAACAAAAAAATATATAAAGAAAGAGTGCTGCAACAACAGCAACAAAATAGAGGGAGAGAGAGAGAGAGAGAGGGAAAAATGTGAAAGAAAGAAAAAAATACTTAAGCGCTTGCAGCGTCGATTTGTGCCGCCCACCAAAGACGCTGGGCGTTAGCAACGCCTGCTTCTGTTGGGGGGCGTGGCAGTGCCAGCTTCACACTTGAACACGTAGCAAGCCCGCGGCATTCACCAGTTCCCCTTCCCCCTCTGCCGTTACCCTCCTTAGCAACTCCTTTGCGTTTGGCTGCGTTTTAAGCACTGCCAGCGCTTAAAAGTATGCTACAAGTTTTTGCATTTGCTTAAAAGCCGCCCCCGCTCACCGTTCTCCGCTTTTTTGGTCGTTTGGGGTGTCGTTCGAACCAATTTGGTCGAAAATGGCATTTAGCATATAAAATTTATGTTTTTGCCAAAATGCTTTTTCTATTTGCTACAGTTCTGTGCATTGTTTTGCGTCGCTGCCGTTGCCGTTGTTTTGTGGTTGTTATTTTAGTCGATTTTAAACATTTTGATGCGTATTTCAAGCGTTTGCATGAATTGATTTATTTAGAATAGAAAATGCTGGCAACAGCTGCAACAATGTAGCTGTCTCTCGCTCTCTCGTTTCCTACCTCTCCCTCTGTCTTCGTCTCTTCATGCCATGTCTTGCTGTCTAACCATCTGCTTGGTTATTTGTCTGCTTTGTGTCTGATTTATTAGTTTCGTTTTAAACATTGCGGTTTGCCTCGACAAGGCTCTAACTCGCAATGCTTCGCATCGCATCGCTTTGCATCCTTTTCGTATTACCGAATACGTTAAATAATAAATAAACATAATGAAATATATGCAGAGATGCCCAGGCATGTTGTATCTTCATATGTTCAACTGTCCGATTGTACGCTCTCTTTCTCTCGATGTGTGGCTGCTGTCCAGTTGTGTCTGTTGGTTAGGCATAAACTCGTTTATCTGCAACGTATACGAAATATATATATTTTCTACCCACGTCAGCGTAGGTGCCAGAACAACAACAACAACGACAACTACAACGACAGCAGCCTTGGGGGTTGGGTCAACAGTTTCGGTAGCTGTTTGGCGGTGACGTTTTTGTATAATTAATTTTTCTTGTTCAGTGGTTTTGTACAATCAACATTCGATGTAAAAACACTGCAAACAAGTGCAACGCATACAAGCGCACTTAAAGTGCACACACACACACACACATACACACACATACTCGCACAATCGCTTGCACACTCATGTGTGTGGATGCCACCGCAGGACTTAACACCGAACAACTACAACTCTAGAACGAAAGAGCTTGGCTGCTGGACAGCAGCATCCTTTGCTAGCGAGTGTGTGTGTGTGTGTGTGTGCTTGTTTGGGACTATGTGTGTGTGTGTGCGCTCTTGGGCTGCTTGCATATGCATGCGAAAATGTTAAAGCAAATAAGAAAGAGTGTGAAAACGAGCAGCTTGTCATGTAAACAAGTAAACCAATAAGTGCATCTGTGTGTAGTGTGTATGCCCCCTCGTTGTATGTGTGTGTGTGTGTGTGTGTGTGTAGAGAGTGAGAGTGTGACCAGGCTTTAAAAATGCCAAGTAGTCCTCTCTCTTGCTATGTGTGCTGTGGCAGCTACCTAAGAAGTTTACTTCAAAAATACGACGACAAACACATTTCCATATTTATTTGGCATAATACAATTATTTAAGCCAGCTTTATGGCATTTCTTTTTCGGTCTCTGCTGCTTTTCAACTCAATTTTAACTTACTTTTCTCTCGAGAGAGCTTTTTGGTATTAAAGAGCAAGAGAGTAGTATGCTTTCTGTTTCTGTCTTGAAATTTCGGCCATGTTTCTTTACTACAATATTCTTAGCTTTACAATTCGAGTCTTATTATAAACATATTAGTTAGATTTAAATATTTTGCTATTTCTTTTATGCTTAGCATTCCTTTATTAACAATCTTCTCAAATAAAGCCTGTAAGTCTTACTACAAGTTGACATCAATATTTTCAACAAAAGCTCTTTTGTCATGGAATTGCAGAAATCAAATGAATATGTTAACTTTAAAAATCTGTTTCATGTTGCTACCTTATTGTAAATCTACTCTACAACTACCACTAAAACTTTCACCTTCTGATAACAGCTTCTCTAGATTTGAGCATCGCAAAAATGAATTAAAGTTTAAAACTAAAATTATTGTTTTACGAATAACTTAAGAACAAGTAAGAAAACTACAGTCGAGTGTGCTCTAATAAAAGCAAGACAGTGCGGTATTATTCTTAAATATACCGAATTAATATTCCGCAATAATACTAAAATATATCAAAAGCTCCAATCACATGCGCTTTCATCTAAAAAATTAATGAAGCAAATTAATGTGCAACTATCAAGATTAAAGCTCAGTCTTTTCTATTAAAATTGAGTATCAACATTTTGTATTCTCATAATTTATGATTTAATTACAAATCTGTCTACAAATTTCCATATAACTTTACAACAAATTTTCCCATCAACACCTTCCAAATAAATCAAAAGATGCTGAAAAAAAACTGATTTATTTTATGCTCTCGATATTAAAGCTGCCGCTCCAATTGCAATTTAAATTCAAATACATAGATTTTAGAGCAACTATTTAAAAAAAAGAAAAATAAAGGAAATCTCCCCACTTCGCTCTAGGGGATGCTATGAGCGCCTTGTTAGCTTTGGAACTTGAAACTCATTGCCGTTGGGTTGCCGCCTCTGGCCACGCCTACAGCCGCTCCCAGCATTCTTTTTTGTTCAGTTTCTTTATTTTTTGGCAAATAAAAAATTGTTTAATGAATTACGCGCTTCACTTTTTCCAGCTTGTTCCTTTAGCTTTTTATTTTTATTGTAGTTGTTGTTCGCTACTGTCTTTGCTGTTGTTGTTGGTTTCGTTGGCTGTTTATACAATTTGTTTACGCAACGCGTGACGCTTAAATGCTAAATAATGCAAATGTAAATGCGTCGCATTGTTTGGCTTTGTATTTGCCTCAATTGTTGTTTCTGTTTTTCTTTTAGCCTTTTACTTCTCGCCCTCTCTCTCTGTATGTATATGTGTGTTATTCTTGCAAGCCCTTTTTAAAATGCCCTTTCAGGGGCTCAACGCGTTGGCTTAGACAATCTAATTGATAGCTGCAGGCAAGCAAGTGACTTTAGGACTTAGCTTTAAGGATTTTATGTAAGTGCTAAATGCGCTCAGCAACAGCAAATGTGTCTTCAAGATAATAGTTGAAATCGAAAAGGAACGATTAAAGTCAAAAGAAATGGTTTAGAATTCAACACAAATAAAAATAAATGTTTGACAAAAATTGAGATAAAATTTAATAGTTAATAAAAGGCAGAGCATTTGCTGTTTCGATCTGCTTTGTTACTTTTGAATTTCGAATTCATTTTCTTACGCATCGGAAAACGCAATGAACATGCCAGAAATTAACATATTTTTTGTTGTTATTGCTGTTGTGATCGATTAATGTGAGGGGGACTAACAAGTGGACCCAACAAAATACAAAAAAAAAAGGAAAACGGGGAATTTACAATTGGTCAAAAGACATTGGCCGAGGCATTTTAAAGGCGTTCCCTGAGGGCGGACAGGGCGACAGGCAGACGACACGAGGCCTCCAAGAAGACATCGCATAGAATTTTCTGTGTGTGTGCGGGTTTTTTTGGGGGGGCATTTTCTAACTTATGATTCGCGAAAAAATTACATTAGAATTGCAAATTGGCAGGCGGTGGCGGTGGCGGTGGCAGTGGCTAAATAAAAGTTGTGTCTTTTGCCACAGCAAACAGCAACAGAATTTGATTTAGCGAGTTTCGTTGGAAGGAGACCATAGAGAGAGAGGACAACGACAACAACAACAAAAGCAAAACAAACAAACTCAAACATTTATGACAATAACTTCTTAAATGCGTTCGTTGTTGCCGGTTGCGAGCTGTTGGTTTCTGCCTTACAGCGCAGGCATCTGCTTGCCCCAAGTTATATAAGGATATGCAGGGGACATGCTTCCCTCCTCTTCCCTCTCTCTTCTCTCTCTAGAGCACTTTCTCTCTCTGACTGCTGCTCTACGTCTCCGGGGCTGCCGTTGAATTGAATTACTTTTGCGCCAGTTGAAATTTCAATTGCCCGGGCGGGCCCAAGGAGGCGGTATAGAGTAGAGAGGGGGAGAGGGGAGTGAAGGTGGAACAAAGTCAGCAAGCAGCACAAAAGGCGAAAGGCAAACGACAGCAAGGACGACGCACATGTGCAGCCATATGCAATGGCAGCGGCGGCATTGCACTGGCCGGAAACGGAAATGCATGCTGGCATTTTAGCATGGCACCCACACACACACACATAGTTGCACATACACACTCACATTGGCATACACTCAATGGGCACATGCTGGGAGTTGGGGCATACAAATGAGGCGTTGAATAATTGAAGACATAAATTCGCACTTGCACACAAAAAAAAGCAATGGCATTTTTTCCACGCTCGCGCTACACTTTTTATTCTCTCTCTCTCTCTATCACACTCTCTCTCTTTCTCACTTTTGCGATTTGGCTGCTTTTTTTGTGTTATTATTATTCGCTCGTTCTTCTGCTGAGTTTTGGGGCATCGTCCAATGCTTCCGGTCAACCTACCGCCATTCGCTTTTTTATTCTTATATACAGCGATTCTCCGCTCTCTCTCTCTCTCCCGCTCTCTGTCTTTCTCTCTTGCTATCTCAGCATGTTTAATTCACAATCTCGGGCACAGCGGTGCGACCCGGTGCCACCTTTGCACTCAAGTGCGCATTCAGAGAACAGTTTCGCCCACGCGCTTCCATCTCCAGCTTTCAGCTTTCAGCTTCGAGGTTCGAGCTCGTGACCCCCAACAGCGAGAGAGCTCTGCTGTGCTGTGCTGGGCAGAGAGTTGCTCGTTTAACTTTCATGAAATTATAATTTGCTTTGTAATTCGAGCATCCTTAGCAGGCCGAGCAGGACCTGGGGGCCAAACGTAGACCAAACCGAACCAAGCCAAACCTAACCAGACCAGCAGCCCTAGCAAAGCATATAACTACACATTGAAAATATTTTAATTAACGAAAATTGTTCAGCAAGTTGTTTTCATATACCTACACACACACACACACACACACATAACGTTGGATGTCGGACAAGTTTAGACGGCTGTCCGGGAGTTGTGAACCAGTCGGAAAAACCAATCCCATTAGAAATCTCAATTCCACTCGCAAGTCCAAGTCCTTGCGAAATATTGAGCAGCTGCTTTCGTTTGAATCAAAAACACACACACATACACGCATACACATGTACTTTATGTAGACTTACTCTTAGTGAGATCTCATGTGGAATCGCACTCCACAAAGTACATATATCTTACTTATGCTCGCAAAGATTAAAAGTTTTTCACTGCCGAGGCATGCAAGTTCTTGCCTAAGCTGTAACATCTTTGTATGAACCCGTCTCCCATCTCCCATCTCCCGTTCCCGTTCCTCCTTTTCACTTCCTCCTCGGGGTCGCTTTTTGTGCGCTCGTCTTCATTTTTTGTATATAACCCGCTCAAGTTGTTGGCCTGCCACAAAATCTGCCCCAATATGTGTGCGTGTGTGTGTGCGTGGGCGCACAAAAGCCCGACCCCCAAGAGAAAGCAAACGCAGTTGGGAGGGGAAGAAAGGAGTGAACCTTTTCAAATCCGAAATCGATATTAATTAAATTTTAGTAGCTAACGCGAATCTGTGTGGACTTTGCGTGTAGCCATGCAAAAGCTTAAGAATCTTTTCAGCAAACGTTGCAGAAAAAGTGGCAAAACTTTCCTTTTTTTCTTTTCTGTTGTTGCTGCTTCTTGTGGCCATCTCATTAAAAGTGATGACAAGTTGTAGGCTTTACAGTGGAGAGCTCTTTTCATTAGTATAAAATACATGTAATGGCCAGCTCAATAATAGCAGGCCATTACCCCCGGAATTGCTAACTTATCCCTAAGATTTGTATGGCCAAGCACGCCAAGATGATGGAAAATAATGTGCAAATCAGGCAAATCGTGAAATGGGCCCGAAAAAAAAAAAAAACACACAGTTGGCAACTGAGTTGTTGCCACCCAAAAGTTATTTTAAGCAGCATTATCAATTGCTATTAAAGCTTAGCTGAGGCTATTAGTAAGGTAACTGATAGGAAGGTTAAACGCAACGCCGAGGATTGCAGAGAGGCGTCACTCCGCACTTACAAAAAAGGTTACTTACAGCATTACGAAACGACTAAAAGCGGAGAGAACCGCTGGCCTGATAGCTCTACTATAAGGATTATTTCTAACAATGTCCATAGAGTAGAAGAGTAGACAAACAGTGCTCTCAAAATCACAAAAACGCGCTACACCGCACTTATTTTAGAGAAACTTTACTTACATTGAGAATCGAATGGAAGAGCAGCTAAACACTTGTATGAGATTCGCAATGAAAAACAGTTACTCAATTCTATGAGTAACACGGAGAAGGCTACTCTGAGAACAGCCGTACTGATAGTCTTTTCAAATGTTGAATCACAACATTGAGAATCGACTAAAATACCAGTCAAATCATTGAGAATCGACTAGAAGAGCAGTCAGAAACTTCTATGAGAACTTCAGCTAAGTGTTGCACTGATAACATTCTGTTTCCAAATGGTTACATGAAGAATCGACTAGAACATCAGTTACAGTTACTGATATAAGAATCGCAGAGAAGAGTTGCTCTATTTAAAATAGGTTAAACGCAACATTAAAAAACGACTCGATGGGCAGTTACTTACTGATTTGAGAAGCAAACAAATGTTACAATGTTACATTTCAACATTGAGAATCAACTAGAAAATAGCTACTCAATACTATGGGAATTGCAGAGAATGCTATGAATCGAACAGAAGAACAGCAATTCCCTGCTATGAAAGTCACATAGACGCATCCCAGAAACAGCAGTGACAAGCTGCAAACATGTGTGGTAAGCAATGAAAACTGTCAACATTGCTGTGGTTGCTGCTACGAGGGGACTTTCTCAGTTATAAATAATAACTGAGGGGATTGCTTTTTTCTCCATATGCGAAATCAAACAACTGTGGTTGGCAACGCAGCAACTGCTTATATCATCTTCATATTCAATTGAGAACCCAAATCAACCCACCGCATTAAAAACTCTACTTCATTTCCGTGACAAGCTGTACACAAACACAACAAGCACACACACAAGCACATACACACATTCATATGTAAATATTGTTTGTGCTCGCTTTGTGTTGTGTGTGTGCTGTGACCTTTGGTAAGCTAAGGGCAGCTGTTGTGACCTCTCGCTTGCTCTTTACCTCGATTTGCTTGCCATAAAATTTCACTCTTTCTTCCATTAATAGTTGATCTACTAAGCCAAGGGCATAAACTATGCAAAAGCTTTTCCATCATTGCCATTTTCCATTCAGTGCAAGTTCTTCTCCCTCTCTCTCTCTCTATCGCTCTCTGTCTGGTATTGCTGTCTCTGTTGCACTTAATTGCTCAAATCTCCATACACAATTTAATATTCATACTTGCGTTTCATTCGTGATGCTAATGTTGTGGGTCCGCAACGGACGCAACAAAACCAATGTTGCGGATTACAAATCTGAATCCTTTTTTAATTGAAATACACTCGCAGTCGTACTTAGTACATACATATATATGTATAAATCACCCGCTGTGCCATGCTGACTCCGCTCATTAATGCCGTCGTCGTCGTTGTTGTTGCTGCTGTTGTTGTTGTTGTTGTTGTTGCTCTGCCAATTGATGCGTTTTTGATTGCAAATTTGTCACAAACATTTCGCTTGAGTGCACTGCGAGTCTCACAGCGACTTCACTCCACTTATATAAATGTAAGTATCTATGTGTGTGTGCGCATTACTCATACGTCGCGTTGGCCCCGGGCGGCTGCGAAGCAAAAAGCAACTTAAATTCTACTTACAGCCAAATATGTAATAAATACGAGCTTAAAAAAGTTTATCTATATTTCAACCGCACGCAGTCATGTGCTTACATACACACACACATACAGTATATATACCATACATACATATTATATGCCAGATATATGTGGCATATACTCGTTTAGCTACTGCTGCTGTTTTTTTGCTGTCGCCTCGCAAAGTTTTTGAAAGATGTTCCATTGCCTTTCCTCTTCCCTTTCCCTTCACCTCTCCCGCTTCAGCACTCAGACAACTCGCACGTCCAGCTACCAAAAAGTTCATTTCATCTACCGCCTCCTCTCGCACTTTTTTCTTTGCTTTTTCATCCAGAGCCAACACACCAAAAAAAAAAAAAAAGTCTAAATGAAAATAAGTAAGTGTAGTGCAGTGTAAGTACACTCCACTCCACTGTGGAGTGGCCAGTGAAACCAGCGTCTAGCTTTCATTAAATGCGACGACAGCTTTAAAATGTTCAGACTTTTCTTTTTTCTCAATACGCCTAAAATCCCTGGGAAATCGTAGCAATGCTCGCAATCAAGGGAGCGTTAAAAAAAACTCAAGGAAGAAGCTGGAAAAAGGGCAGCCAGAAAGATGAATTACTGCAAATTATCCAGTTAGAACTTTTCAGGCGACATTCGGCATTCGTTTGGAGCGGTCAAATGTTGATGATTTAACGACTGTTGCAACCAACAGCAGAAAGGTTTAATGAAATCAATTTCGTCGCGATTTTACGGCATTTTAAAAGGTACTTTTTTGGGGCAAGAATGTAACTAAGCAGAGCTAAGTACATTTTTCAGACGAGATGAATATGTAAATTTAAAATTTTTGGGTCTAATTGTAAGGTGAATACCATGTTTAAAGCATGTCTAGAAAACTGTTTAGTATTCATGATACTGCTATGTGGCCTTGGAAAAAGTAAGGGGTAATACAGTTTTGTTGTTTTTGAAGCCACACAAATTATTGCTGAACATTAATTGAAATAGTAAAGTAAAGTAGAAATACAACTAACAGAAGCTTAATTATTTCTCTCTCTACAAGTATATGGAAGTAAAGGCAAGTTTATTGTTTAGTAGCTCAATTTTTGATAATTATTAAGGGGTATAATTATTTTATGTTTATTAAAATGTTCACTGACAAAAGTCTATAAGCAAATAAATAGAACAATAAATAAATAAGCAATATTCAAATTTTTAAATATAGAAAACAGTTTATTAGGGCAATAAATTTATTGTGGTTATTTCAAATGTTTAATGAAAATTAGAAGAGCAAATATAGAAAATATTCGCTTACTTTGTATTGGCCACATAAACTATTTTATGTTTTCAAAAATGTTCAAGTAAAATAGCAAACTTTGGCCTCATCAATTGATTGAGCTCAGTTCACCTTTCCACAACATTTCTTAAGGCAAACTAAAAGCTGTAATAGTTGAAGCAGGCAAATAGCAAGTTTGTTGTATTGCAATTTGTTGTTGAAATTGCGGTGAAAGTGATTTTAGAGACACATGCCGCAGACGTGCCGCGCACACACACACAAACACACATACACACATGTGCGAGCAATTTATTATCGGTCGTCGTCGTCGCTTGTCGATGGCTGCTTTTAAGTTGTATTTTTCTTCATTTTTATTTTCGGCATTCGCCAGCGCATCTCTCATGTATGGCGCATAAATAAAAATCACCCGCAGCAGTTCTTTTTTTTTTTTTTGCTGCTATATTCTTTCTTTTACTTTTCTTTCTTCTGCTCGGCAACATTCATTAATGTCAGGCACAGCAGCAACAGAAGAAGCAGCAGCAGCGACTTCGTCTAGGACACAGCCACATTATGTGCCGCAGAACGCATAAAAACACACACACACACACACACAGAGAGAGACAAGGAGACACTCTCACACACACACACAGACTGCGAGAAGTGTCTGTCTTTGTCGCCATCGTCGTCGTCGTAGTCTACCCGCTGTTTTATATAACGATTACGATAATGAAGCGTCGGCGTTTCCAGCGGGCGCAGCATTTTTGTACACAAAATGAGCCAAATGAATGGCTGCCACTAACTGTGGCAGCAGCAGCAGCAGCAACAGCAACAGTGGAGGCAACTCGCCAAGCGGCAAGCGGCAACCAGAAGAGCAACAGAGCAACGTCTGTAGTTGATGGCTTTTTGAAGTTCTCATCGCAGGCGGCGCAATGATTGGGGGATTATGACGAATTAATGAATTCAGATTTAAATAAAATTACGCAGCGCCTGCTTGTTAGTGCCTCCCTCCACAGCTCATGCCACGCCCACTTTTTGGGGCCAAGCACATTTAACGTTTGCTAATAGAATTAAAGTTTGCGGTTTCGCCCCAACCACAGCAGCAGCAACAGCAACAGCAGCAGCGTAATGAGCCAACGCAGCGCTTAATTATGACAGGGAGAGAGAAGGCGTGGCAGGGGGCGTGGCTGTGGCATGAGGCAAGCTGTTGCTGATGCAACTATTGGCACAGCTTAATGAACAACAACAATTGCAATTACAGGTGCAGTTTTGTGCCGAGCGTTGCAACATTTTGCGGCAGGTAATTTTTGTCTCATTTGACGCGGCGCTGTTGCAACCTTCAGTCGCTGTGGCAGTTGCAGTTGCAGCTGCACATTGTGTATTCGCATTGTTGCGGCATTGTTGTTGATTGTTAATTGAAAAACAATGTTGTACTTGCACTTAAAGAGCTGCGAACCAACAACAACAACAGCAGCAACAACTCGAACTCGAACTCGAGCTGTGGCATGAGGCTTAATTAATTTTTATAAGGCTGTTGTTATCGCCATCGCGCTGTCGTCGTCGCCTTCTCGTTGCCATTGTCGTTGTGCGTTGTAGTTGCTGCACTTTAATTACAATGCACAGAAGTTGCCTTAAGCCCATTGATTAAACTTAATCAATGGCCATAAGCAGAGAAGAGGACAGAGCACAGAACAGGATAGCATCAGCAGCAGGCAACAGGCAGTCAGGCAGTCAGGCCACAGAATGCAGGTTACCAATACAGTCGAGGCAAGGAGCAAGACAAGGAGCGAGAATAAATGGGTAGCCAGGCTGCAGGCAGCTCATTAATGTTCGCTCACAACTTTGACAGGCAAAGTGCAATTAGCGTCAGGGCCAAAGCGAAAAGTTGTCATATTAAAATATTGAATGGCAGCCCAAGATGAAAGCCCCATCGTCATCATCATCGACATCGTCATCGTCATCGACATCATGCACAACGCCATCACCAAGTTAAACACATGCACAAAGAAACTGCAAAATTAAGCAAAAAATACACAGAAATAAAAGAAAAGTAAACTATGACTAAGTATATGCATTTCATAAAAGGGATAATGAAATGCTCAAACAGCTGACCGAACACTTGTGACGACAGCCAACGAGAAGTGCTCTTAATTTAATCAGCATTCGATACAAAAGATTCTTGAGCAAACTTGCTTGAGTAATTTGCACTTGCTCACAGCTCAATGGACTTGTCTCCTTTTGCAACTTGTGGCATAATCAGCCAGCTTGTAGTAGAAGTTGTTGCAGAAAAAATATATTGAATTTATATAAATATATCTTTCTTTTAATATCTTTCAGATAATAAATGTAATTCTATTCTTGTATTCTATTCTTATTCCACATTTAATATTTGTCATATTGAGCTATTGTTTGAAGAAACTTCCCTTAAACAAAATTAATTTACATTGAGCAATAATTCAGACTAAACTTCTCAGCTGCCTTGCTTATACTTTTAGAGCCATAGAGTTCAATTCTAAACTTTGAATAATAATGAAATTAATATTCTGAAGATTTTAAAAGGAAACTTTATGAATTCAACAATTTCTGTATCTAAATCTTACTCAAAAAATAAAACTCAGTCGTCTCTTATTTCACTAAGAAATTCTTCTTGATTCCACAAGAATTCAATATTAATACTAACACATGGTTAGCTAAATATTACATCACAAAACTCCTTCTTTCAAGCATTACAAGTTAATTTCATAATGATCGTTAAGACAGCTTGTCAGCTGCACTAAGAACTTACTTTTCTTTTTAGCTTGCCTTAAAGTTGGGTCAATCGATTTGGCTGATGAGTTGCGCGGCGATTAACATCAAATTAATCCAAGTTTGCCGCAGAAATTTAATGATGAAAACCTATCAATTATCGCAGTGAAATGAAACGAAGTCACTCTGACGCAACTTACTTCATTTGGCGCCAAGGCAGTTGGCCATGGCCAAGACCGATAATGAGCCAACTCGAAAGTCGTCGTCGTCGTCGTTTAGTTAGTTGCATAGTTTGGCCGCTGTTTGACAGTCAACTATCATTATAAGTTGCCTTTTTGCCTCATAATGGCCGAAAAACTTTCCACTCACTCCGCGCGTGTTTCAAACTGTGTGTGTGTGTGTACGAGAGTGTGTGTTTGTGTGTGTGTGTGTGTGTGTGTGTTGGCCATTGTTTGCGTGTGCTGGCCGCTCATTTTTGCAATTAGCAACAGTTTTGTCTGCTCAGTGCTTTTATTCGTCCATTAATTGAGTTGAGCGCATTGAAAACTCGCAAGAGAAAGAAATAGAAGAGTGAAAGAGACAGAGAGAAAACGAGTATTTTTCCAGTTGACTAACAAAACAATTGTTTGTTATTTCTCTTTGCAGATCGAGGACGCCATGCTGATGTTTGACAAGCAGACCAATCGGCACAGAGGTGAGTTAACAATAACCATAACAACAACAACAACAACTGGGGCGATAACAATAAAGAACAACAATAAGAATGTTGAAACGAAATAATACTATTCTCGTTATAATAATAATAATAATAATACTTACACACTGTGTCGATATATATGCTGTGTGCTAGCTTCGTTTCCTGCCTTTAACGATGCAGAAGACGAAGCCGGAAGTGCGAGCATTTTGCGCAATGTTCTCTCGCTGTCAATGCATGACAGATACCGTTATAGATACGAGCACTCGCACTCGCAATCGCACAAACAGCTAATACAGTTTTAAAACCGTTAGCGGGCAGGATGCAGAAGGCAGACAAGGCCAGAGGGGGAAATAGTTTGATACACACAGAATGAGAGAGAGCGAGTGAGAGAGACCCGAAAAGATTACCTGGCAATGCAACCGGATATAACCAGACACACACACACACACACACACACACACATAGAAACGGACAAATGGATGGATGGGCTCAGCGGGTCGTAGCTTTCTGAGTGGGTGGCCAGCAGCAGCTGCTGTCCAGGCAAAAGGCTTAAATCTCCAGCGCACATCCGCTACACGAACTTGTGTAGCGCACGAGTGAGTCCATTGCTCATTGCAGACCCCTCTCTCCCCCTCACTCCCCCTCACTCCCCCCTCACTCACCTCTCCCGCGCTCCTTTGCAGCGTATCCTGCTGTATCCTGTGACCCGTTGCGTCGCCTTGTCCGTTGTCAATTTTGCTTATTAAAGTTTTAAATGACGCGCCGAAATTCGCATTGCGTCCAACGCTCCAATTGACATGTGACAAAAGAAAGAGCGAGATGGAGAGAGAGAGCAGAGTCTGTGCTACACCTGAGACAAGGCACATTAAGATTGATGTGCCCATTTCGCAGCTAAAGCCCGAACATACACTCACACACAGAGCTGCAGTTGGCTAACAATGTTGCTGTCCAAAAGTAATTAGCTGCCCACACACAGACAGAGGAGCACTCGAGTGTGTATGTGTGTATGTAGCATGCATCAATAGTTGCCCCACACACACAGACACAGACAAGCAGACAAGCGGCATTGTTAACTTGGTCTGTCCAAGCAAATTACGCACACGGGAATAAGAAAACATGATTTTTGCTTGTATGCGGCCCATAAAAAAATTGTTGCATACTTCGGGGCGCCGCGAACCCAATCCTCATTCTCCACCATCCAAGCTCATCGCGAGATAAGCAGCATGCGCGACCCACAGAACATTTCGTTTAATTGGACGCTGGAGTACTGAAAGCTGCATCATGATGCAGTCATATGAAAAACACCAACTCAACTCAGTTCAACTCAGCTCAGCTCAACGGCGGTGGCGAAGTCTGAAATTGCCAACAGTGCGAACAGCGAGACCTTTTGCAAATGGCAATAAAAAACAAGCAGCGCCCCATTTAAAAATTATGTGATGCGCTCTGCAGTTGAAAGATGAGAGAGCGGAAAAAGCCAACGAAGCGCAACAACTGTTCAGTCTGTTCAGAGAGCGAGAGATAATACTACGCCAAAAGATATAAAACTGCGAAATTGCCAGCATGTAGATTTATTCGAGAATAAAAAAAAAAATAAAATAAAATCACACGCTTATACACACAAAAAGGAAAACGGCAAAAAAAAACACTTTCATAACGCGCGTGCTTTGGGGCAATGATTATATTAATTTTTATTTATTTTTTTTTCTTTTATTTTTAGTCTAAATGCCAAGAAAAATTCCCAGTTATACGCATTTAAATTAAATAAGCCAGAAAAGAGGATAAACGTTAAAATAGCAGCCCTAGAGCTAGGATAGGCAGCTCCTATAAAACAGGTTAACAATGTGCTTAACCTTGAAATCAGATGGAAAGCTTAATTTACACACGCTGATTGAATTTGAATAGCTTTGTATTAATGTTAAGGGTTTCATTAATGTGCTGAAATACGATACAATATTTTATTTATTAATTATATATTGAACACTTTATGAAAAAATTTAACGGCAGAATATGTTTAAAGAGAAAAAATTGGAGTTGGGGCCAATTTTGCGTTTTCTACTGAAACAGAATAACTAAGTAAAAAAAAGTAATACAAGTACATATACCAGATAGTTAGCCGAAGCAGCTCTTAAAATATACCAAATTTATATACCACAAAAATACTAAATATATACCGAAAGTCATATTTGGTATATCGTAATTTTTAGCCTACAATATATTCCAATATATGGTATAAATTCCAAAGATATCTTTAAAAAGTAAAAGATTCTTTAATCTAAAAATGCACATATCGCAATATAATTATTAAATACTCAAAATAAAAAAAATCTTTTGCTTATTGTGTTATTCTCAACTTGCATTTAAAAGAACCACAAAGAATGCTAATGAATATCACAATTGACAGAAATGTTAATTAAAATGATTACAAATTTCTTGTAGCCGCATATAAAATGAATGCAATAAATATTTAAAATGGAATTCGTTGCGATTGAATGTTTGTTGCCCACTTTTTGCGCACTGTGTCAATTACGATAATGCAACGCTGTGAGCTTTGATTGAACACAACACATCAAAATGCCGCAAAATGTATCTCGGAAATTGTAAATGTAACAAGGAAATCAATAAAATGCTGAAAATAACGCAAAATAAATGCAATCGCAAGGACATAAAAGGTATTTCATTCAGAGAGTCGAATTCGTTGCTTAGAATTTAATTCATTGATAAATTGTCGAATTTTGCTGTTTTGCTACTGAATTATGAATAATGAATTGATTGCAGAATCGATGTGATGAGAGAGAGAGAGAGAGAGACTTTGATTGTAAGGCTTTAGCCTCGATTTTGTGATTTGCACATTAATATGACATGCAAGGCGTTTACTGTTATTGACATGGCTTCAGTTGCCAGTTGTGTCGGTGGGACACGTCAATTTTGCAAATTACAATTGCTTGGGTCGATCGAGAGTACATATAATGAAATATGCAGACGTTGTTAGTTAGCAGTCATCCAACAACAACAGCAACTGCAACTGAAACTGGAACAACAACAACAACAACAGCAAGTCAAGACCAACTGCCCAACTTCACAGGATAGGCAACTGCCCTTCCCCTCCCCATTTGTCTCTCCCCCTTTGTCGGAGCAACGATTTCGTTGCGAGTCAATAGAAAATGTGTGTCGTTAATCAAAGGGTATTAGTTGTAGCTGGTAGCCTTCATTGCCACGACGATGGCGATGGCGATGGCGACCAGGCGACTTTTTGTACAGTTGGACGATGTACGACCTTTTGCCATGAGTTGGACTAACAGCCGCTCGAAGTAGCTCCTCTCCCCTCCCTTCGTTCGTTCGTTCGTTCTACCTCCTGCCTAAAGTCACTTGCGATATGCCTGTAATTGCATTTTATCGATCCAAGAGAGAAGGTTCCCAGCGTACATGTGGCAATTGCCAGCGTGTGCACACACACACACACACATACAAAAAGGACACCAACTATAATAAAGAAAGGCGAAAAAAAGGCGAGCAAAGACGTCGCTGGTTGCTCAGGCTACACGGCAGCAAGTTTGTTACTCATTCATAAATCATGTGTGCAGCGACAGACGGACAACAAGACAGACAGACAGACAAACAGACGAACGGACGGACAGACACAACACCAACACACACACACACACTTATACACAGGTACAGTTACTGAAATGGCAGCCTGGTTGGTCACTGAAACTTGCAGCGACGTTTTTCCAACTAACGGCTGCAGTTGGCCCAAAAAACAAGCTGAAAAACAGAAAAAGTAAGCGAAGCATTTTATCTATATGGGGAAGGGAAAACTGGAAGGATTTACTGCAAAAGGAAAACTATATGAATATGCCATAAAACAATATAGGCTGGCATACTAACATCTGCAACAACAAAAACAACAACGACGAAAGCAATAACAATAACAAGCAGAACAACAATGGCGACAACAACAGCAGCAATAGAAGCAGCAACAGCAGTTGCAAGTGGTACAGTGTTGCCTGCATAAATGCAACACTCTAAGCTCAAACGAAATGAAAATGTAAATTGGCATTGGGAATTGTGCAGGCAGCTTTTCAAAATTGCAAGAAATGAAAATGCAATAGACACTTTTCAAATATGCAAATCACGCTATTGTGAAAAGGGGATTTTATTTGAGCTTGGCGCGAAAGAAAATATTTAAAAGATGGATGGCATTAGTTATCAAAATGTTTCCAAAAAAACAAAATAGTTGTTGCTCATAAATTTAAGTGAAAGATTGCAAACATTTCTATAAAGAATTTTGTCAATTTCATTTACATTTTATTGACAAGATAATACAATAAAATGTACAAATAGAACTAATACAATTATTATATGTTGATAGCACTTTCTAAGAAATTTGTTTTAATTTATTGGGATATTATATTTTCATTACTATATGGAATCGCCTTTTAAAGACACCAGTATGACATATCTAAAGTGAACTTTTCCTCTCTGCCCTCTCTTCCACACAATTTTAAATTTATTTGTCCAGTTTCCAACATTGTCAGCGACAATTATTTGTTGTGTTTTAAGTTTCATAATGTTTATAATTGCCATTAGAGTGGGGAAAAGCACGAAACAATCAGCAACACAGCTAATCCTATGCGTAGTTCTTTGACTCTCTCTCTCTCTCTCTCGGTGGATATTGCACAATGTTGTCCTTCATTTCCGTTTTGTCCTTCTCGAAAGTACATTTCGCAAAAGTTATTTAAAATGAAATTAATTGTTAACTTTAGCAGCATGGCCAAAAAACTTTGCTAAATGTTGAATTGTTGCGATTTCCACTGTACGCGACGCTGCAGATAGTTCTACTACGATATATACATATATATGGTATATATAGATGGGATAGACGACAGCAGCGCCCTAAACTATGCTATGAATTTCATTTGGCAAGCCAAGGACATGCACAACGTGCGCCTAAACAGCCGCTGCGAGTCGAGTCTCTCTCGGAGTGGGAGTTGCCAAGGTGTTGCAAGTGTAGGAGGTGGTAAGAAGAGGGGAAAGGAGAGGGAAGAGAGAAGCTCTTGCTGCTTGGCAGTTGGCGTCGCCAGCCGCCACTAATATTAAAATTGAAAATTTTGTAATTTTTCTTTTTTGGCAAGCCGGCGCAGCGCAGTCATAACAGCTGGCGGGCTAGCACCCATTCCTTCCTTCCTTCCTTTCTGACTGCCAGCCTTCCTTCGTTCCAAACACTGCTTGCTGTCTATATTGCGCTGTATATAGAGCCATATCTCTGTGCCCCTTACTTGGCAATAACATGCATGAGTGTGCAATTTCTGCAGTTGGCAGTTGGCAGTTGGCAAAAGCATCGCTCTCTCCCCCCACCCTCACTCCCTTCGTCTCCCTCTTGAGCTGTAGCTAAGGCTCCAGCAGCGTCGTTGTCGTCGTCCTGCGGGAAATTTTCGACAGGTAAAAATGGCAGCAAAGCAGCCGCAGAATTAACTAGCAAAGCGACTCGGGCCTGGGGCATTTTTCATGCTCTGCCTTACCGCATTCGCATTTGTAGCTACAGCTACAGCTCTGACTCTAGCCAGCTAGCTAGCAGATACATTTTTGATTGAGTTACATGTGGGTGCAAGTGGTTTGCAGAGGGAGAGCAAAGCAAAGTGCCGAAAAAGCGAAAAAAAAAGATATATAGAAATTGCTAGCTTCATTTGGTCGCCAGCAGCTCGGCACTCGGCTGATTTATGAGTGGCCAGAGGCAACTCCTGCAGCAACAGTAACAGCAACAGCAACAGCAACCAAAGTGGCAACTACGTGCAGCTTGCAACTTGCAACGTGCGCTAATTTTATATAATTAAAACAAACACAAACAAACAGCGACCAGAGAGCAAAACGAAGCCCGCACGTTGTCTCAAGGAGCTGCAAGTTTTCGATGGACTATAAGAGGGGGAGGGGGGAAGTGGAGGGCAGGCGGAAGTTGCTGCTCGCTCGGCACATGTCGCTAATAAGCCTGCGTGTTTACTGTTACTTGTTTCAACTAATTTGTCAGCTACGCCCAACGCCCGCATGCCAAAGCAAACACAACCAGCGATAGCGAGACAACAAGAGAGCTGTGGGGAAAGAGACAGAGAGAGAGGGCAAGAGCGGATAGAGTTAATGTGTATGTGTGTGTGTGTGTGTTCGCGTCAAAGGGGAGGCGTGGCATCAGGTGTCTGCACTTGGCCTTGCTAATTGCACAGCCCTTTTGGCCAGGCCAAATCTCAGACAATTGCGCTAATTGAAAAACCTCGATAAGACCAAAAAGCGAAGGGCGAACGCGATGTGCGATGCGATGCGGTGTGGGAGGCAGAGGCGGAGGAGGAGGCAAGGCAAACTCGTCGTCGCCCATTCGCCACTTGGCCAAATTGAGAGCGCAACTCGAGTAGTTGCTTCCTTCTGCTCATTTTCCCCAGCTCCTACATATTGCTCTTTCCACATCCCACTTTCAGCTCCTTCTGTCCTTTCTACCCCCTCCCTTTCTACTTCCTCCTCCGCCTCACTAGTTTAATGCTTTCAGTACTCTTCTCTTCATTCCTTTCTTCTGAATTTTTTCCTAGTTTCGGCTTCTTTTTTTCCACCCTTTTTCTTCTCTTTAGTTAATTTTTAGGGTCTTTGTTGTCACAATCCGCAGTTTGCCTGCCTTTAATAGGCAATACTAAACAAGCATTACCAGAATTGGGATCTATCTATATCAAGCATTGGTATTTTTCATTAACATTAAAAGTACTCGAGAAAACGTTGAAAAACTTACAACATTTAGCAAGCAATTTTAATCAAATGTATAGCAACTATTCAGAATGTTATAACGTTTAAATTCTATAAAATTCTAGTAAATAATGTTATGATGCTGAGCTTCAGAAAATTCTAGTAAATAAATTATATAACATCTGCACCAAAAATTGAATTCATGACTTCAAAATTGTGCTGTCAATGCATAACTTTAATAAGCTCATTTTATGAACTTATGCAAGATTACGTCCAATAAATTTAACTAATTTAAGATGATGTTCAACAAATTTAACTGTTCTAATACTGATAGTATCTGTCAGATCTAATATACTACATGGTAGTTATCCTCACTGTGTATCCAGATGAACAGTCGAATATCAACTTTGCTATTAAGAAGCCTCTCAAAACAAATCGTTGAGGGATTGCAAATATTGAAACTAATTTATCATATCCCCATCAACTACGACCGCAATATATCATGATTGTAATAAGTGCTATGAAAACTATATAATGATTATATAATATGATCTCCCTGTTCCTCACGCAATAAACAGTTTTAATATGCAGATCGATTAAAACTACAAAATTTGGGGAAAAGTGTTTGCGCTTCACTTTTCGGAACTTAAGAAGTTATGAGTGCCGCATATAATATATCAAGTTGAAAATTTTACGCAAAAATTAACAAAAATTGTGCAGTGTTGGGCAATGTTATTGGTCAGGCAACTGGCGCCCAACGTGCGGCGTGCTGATCCAGCATTTCTATGCACTCGGCGTGGGGTTGATTCATTTTTTTTTATTCTTTTTGTTGGGAGGGAAAACTTCATGACAAACTTATTATGCACTCGACTGGGTTATTTCCAACGCTACGCTGGCAAAGTTTACTGTGTAAACTGAGGGAGAGCGGGAGAGTTGGGGGGGAGCGGGCAGTGTTTGAATTACTCGAGCCCAGCCGGCACTTGAGTCCCTGCCGCATATTGAGGTCAGTTGTGGAACGGCGAAGAACCAGTGGGGAGGTTGGACTGTCTGGGTTCGTCTCGGTCTCGACACTTGAGTAAATTATTTAGCCGCTCGCACAAAAGCATATTTCGTTCAATTTTTGCAGCTCTTAAACTTGTTTGCCCACTCTTTCCACAAAATTTCGCTGCATTCGGACTGTTTCGACGCTTTTTACATTTATATTCCACTTTCTTTTTTTTACAGGTTTTGGCTTCGTTACATTTCAAAGCGAAGATGTGGTAGACAAAGTTTGTGAAATTCATTTCCATGAGATAAACAACAAAATGGTAAGTCAAGCGAAACCAGACGAAGACGAAGACGAAGACGTTTGCATCCAAAAAAACATTCTTCTTCCTCACTCTACAGGTCGAGTGCAAGAAGGCGCAACCGAAGGAGGTAATGCTGCCGGCAAATCTGGCCAAGACCCGTGCGGCCGGTCGCTCTGCTTACGGTGAGTTGGTAGTCTGGGGCAGCCACGCAAATCAAGCGGCCGCTGCAGCTGCTGCTGCGGCTGCGGCACCTGGCGCCGCTGCCCTCTTGCCCAGTAGTTTAGCCGCTGCTGCCAACGCGTTGCAACAACAACAACAGCAGCAGCAACAGCAATCACAACATCACCATCAACAACAACACCACCACCACCAACAACAACAACAGCAACAACAACAACAACACTCACATCACCATCACCATCATCATCAGCAGCTGCTCGGCGCCGCCGCCGCAGCAGCTTCGCTCCGCTACACTCCTTATCCACTGCCCACACACATTTCGGCTGCTGCCGTTGCTGCAGCAGCAGCTGCGGCCAATCAACAGCAACAGCAGCAACAAGCTGTTGTTGTTGCCGCAGCCCAGCAGCAACAGCAGCAGCAACACCAACAGCATCAACAGCAGCAACAGCAATCGCTGGCTCATGCTGTGGCCGCTGCTGCCGGCGCTCCCTCTCTTCTTCCCCTCGCGAGTCCGGCTGCCGCTGCCGCTGGCCCTGCGTTGCTGCAATATGCCGCAGCTGCCAATGCCACGCAGAACAATGTGGCGCTAGCGAATTCGCTGTATGCCGATGCGGCTGCTGTGATGGGCTATAAGCGCTTGCTGGCCGCTGCCGCCGTCAGCAGTGGTCTTAGAGCCACGCCCACATTGGGCGCCCTCACAGCAGCTGCGGCAGCCGGAGCGCCAGCAGCAGCCGCCGCCGCTGCGGCTGCCCAGCAGGCGCAATTGCGTCAGAATGCGGCACTTGCGGCAGCGCATTATCCGCTCAGCGAGCTGCTCGCAATTCCCGGACCAAGTCTCGAGATGCCCGGAGCGGCGACTGCGGCGGCGGCTGCGGCGACACTTTATCAGTTGCCTGGCATCTGACCGCCAAGGCCGCAGTGAGTTGTCAAGCTGCAACACTGAAACACAAACACGCACACTATCAAACACACACACTCTCACACATTGCTCATTCCGTCTCAAAGTCCAAAGCGCGAAACGTGTTCGCCAAATTTAACTCTTAGGTCATAGGATTACGTGTATGATTCTCCCTAGCCAAAGCATACATAACATACTATATATATGTACTCCATATGTACTTTACTTTACTTGTACTTGTACCATATACATACATACATACATATATAATCTGTGTCTAATCAGCGTCAACGCGGCGTATGCGTTATTTACTTAACTAATTTATTTAGCGAAGCATTCGTTTCTTTTGCCTAGCACTTAAGAGATTTGGTTTAAGAACTAGGCTTAAACATTAAGAGCAGATCCTAGAGAGCTGCTTAGATTTATATTTTTGCTCATTTCGATTGATCGATTAACTAAGCGATGCAATCGAATACTTAGACAAATGAAACTAAGTAGTAAACTAAAGAGAACAAGCAAAACTTAACAACGTTTTCTCATTGTAATAACGAACGTAATGCTCTAAGTCTTAGACAAACTGTGCAACAACATTCTTAGCAAATAAGCCCAAAATTTTGTATGTGTATCGAATATCCGAAAAATACTTACTATCGAAATTGTGAAAGTAAATGCGTTTTAGGTAAATGTCACATTTAACCTTTATTGTGTAATAATTAATATTTCATGCATAACTCATAACAACAACAACAACAATAGATGCTCCAATAACAACAACAAAACATAATAATAATTACAATTATTAATATTACTAATAATAAGTAATAAGTACTTGCATATATATAACATTTAGCAAAATGTAACGAATTAGCATTTAAGTTGAAGGCGGCGCATTTAAGTAGGCAACAAAAAGCTGAAAGCTCACAGAGCTTACAAATGTCTTACACACACAAAGACACGCACGCACACACATACATTATGCATGCGTGTGCGTGAGTGTGCGTGTGTGTGTAAAACAATTTTGAAGTCGCATTTGTAGATGCCGTTGAATGTTTGAATTGGGAGCATTAGAGAATGGCAGCTGTCTGCTCGTTATTTTGTAAGTAAAACCAGACACTGGTTAATTGATAATGTCAATTAGAGACACTGGCTGAAGTCGAAGCCGAAGCCTTTACAAAATTACAACGTGGACAGTTGATGGCCCGAATAACAGGCCAGCCACTTAATTACTTAACTCAAACACACACACACATATACACACAGTGACATTTACATCATACGTTTGCATATAGCCATTAATATTTGACTAAACATGAACTTAGCTATTGATTATATACAACTACTACTTGCTCTCTACCTTACTTATAATTATACTTACTTAACGATAAGCGCATTAAGCGCTCCAAAATTTCTAGCCTGTACTTTGGCCTTTTGTAATCTAAGCAACACAGAGAATTATCAGCCAGCCAATTGATGCCAAAGATGAACGAATCAATCGATGTTGATGACGATGTTGACGATGGCCACACAGCATCAAGCAACAAACTAAAAAAAAACTAAAATAAAATGCAATTGCAAATGGATCAAGCAACAAAATTAACAATTAATTAATTTCCTCAACAAGCAAATTAAATTCAAATTCAATTAGCTTTTAACTCTTTACGTTTTGATGCCCACATATTGAGTTGTAGTGTTTTTTATTAGCCAATTTAGTTATTGCCAATTTGTGAGTGTGTGTAAACACTTTTCAGTTATTTGTTTAACTCTCTCTCTTTATCCATTTTTTATTATTATTAACCCTATGTGTAGTTTGCATCGATAGCAGGAGAAAAGCATTAGCTTCGCTTTTCCCTTTGTCGAAGCAGAACAAACAACAAATTACAAATAAAAAACTCAACACTTAGTACTTACATTTAGCCATAGTCTTTAAATGTTTAGCAATCAATATAACAATGTCTACATGTAACGATTATATAAACATAACATAATGATATATACTATATATTTAATAAGTGTTCGTGTTTAGAATTGTGTCATATCTACAAAAAAAAACTGAATGTAGCTCAACGAAAGGCTGTTTACCAAAAAGAATAGAATACTCAAAAGACACTTTGGCTGATCTTAACTCTAACTCTCTATAACTCTTTCGATTTGTAACACAGCCGTCTTAGCCATATAATCTTAATTATTATATATATAGTTAGCGAAATGAACGATCCAACCAGATCGTTTATTTCTTAGTTACACTTAACACAAAACAATTAGAGCGCTAAGTACACTAAATCAGATAATACGTATAACAACATATATATCGAACTTATATAACTAATTATAGTCTTTCAAACTATATATTCTTAGAGACTTATATGCTCTTTTTTTACTACAAGTACTTTTCTTAGCTACATCTATATATTACATTTTATATATGAAATTTGAAACGCACTTTATGAATGTTAGTAATTGATTTATGTTTTATGCCTTTCTTTTTTGTGCTCTCTCTTTGTTTCTCATGCGCCATTTTTAGATAACATCATGTGGGGTCTGGGGACATTGCCCGAAGGTAAGACTTAGTTGACATTAGTGTTAGCTTTAACTTTTAATTGCAGTAATTTAATTTCATACAATTTTCTTAATGTGTATTTCTCTCTTCTTTTCTTGGCAGGTTTTCCAGCAGCTGCGTATGCTGCTTATGCCGCTGGTCGCGGTTATTCGGGTTATCCCAGCTTTGGACTCCCTTATCCAACTGGTAAGTTCGCCTTGTAACTCCTTTTCTCTGTCTCTCTCTCGCTCGATTTGTGTGTCGCTCTGTCTCTGTCTCTCTCACACACACACACACACACACAGTCACACATAAACATATATAGATATATCGTATGATTCCCCCCTGTGAATAAAAATTATTCGTTTGTTTGTGAGTGAGAGTGAGTGTACTCAAGCTGAATTTTGAGCAAGTTTTGTGACTACTTTTAACTAACTGAACCCTAGCCCGAAATTCCCTCAAACAACACAACCACATTACAATCTGTGTGTAGTTGATATGACGAATCTAGTTGTTGTCTCTATAATCAGTATTTACTACTAACGACTACTTGCTCGCATTAGTTTGCAAACAATTCGGCATACTTTTCTTTTTCTCTTTCTTTTTTTTTTATTTCTTTTCATTTAATTCGACAGCTGGTGTGATGGGCATTATGCCGGAGAATCGCGTACTGATCGGTGATTACATGGTTGGCCCAACGACCAGCACGGCCTAGCAACGCTGCCTGTTCAATCAATCAATCAATCAATCTGAAAGTGACTGTTTATCGAGTATTACATGTTTGACCAAAGATATACAATAAATGCAAAAAAAAAAATATCAACTCTAGCTGACATTTCAATCAATCAATCGAGTAATCAATCAATCTGAATTTGACTATTTAACGAGTTTGATAAAGTGGATATATACAAAATGCAAAAAATAACTTTAACTGATTGATCAATCAATAAATCAATCATATACTATATTTTCTGTTAAATATATGGAACAAATGAAGTAGAAAAATATTAATAGTTTCCTCTAACAGATCAATCATTCAATCAATCAATCAATCAATCAATCTGGAGCAAATTGTTTCCTAAAAACGTATTACATATTTGGCCAGAGACAAAAGTTACTACCATATTAATCAATCAATCAAATCAATCAATCTATCAATCAAACATCAAGTATGTATGTTGTTAAGGATTTACAATAGACGTAAAACAAATCACAGTTCCAGTTGACTGATCAATCAATCAATCTACCAGTCAATCAACATGTATGTTGTCAAGGACTTGCACTAAATATAAATAATAACAAATAACACTTGCAGTTGACTCATCAATCAGTCAATCAATCAATTTCAAACTACTTATTTGACAAGAAGAGATCCAAAGGTTAACAATTAGTAAAATCCAATATAAGAACTTAACTATAATGTTCATCAATCTATCAATCACGCAAGTAAATTTGGCGAGTATTACAAATATATTAACATATATGATAAAGAAAGCATCGCTAACGTTCGTCATATCAATGCACACGACATTTCTCAACTCGACCCCATACTTAGGAATATTTAGACTCATGTTCTTATATTGATTTATGCAGCTTGATCTTGTGTTTATCATTTGCACCTGAACACCACACTTAAGACCACAGAACACCACTCAATAACCCACTCGTCCACCCAACTTACCAAACATTCATCCAAGAGATCAACTATTGTAGTAGGATTTTAACTAAACCTCCAACCACAGCCCGTCCTCGAGCTGTATTATTTTTGTATTTGTATTGTTTTGACATTTTTTGTATATTTTTTTGTTGGCTAGGGTTGGAACGTTTGTCAACGAACTGCGATTGAAATCGAACAACAAATCCAACCAGAACAACAACAACAAGAAAACAGCAACAAGAAAGAAAGAACTCTCAATGTAGCTTAGCACAATGCAAAATCCACAACGGGGTTTTGTAGCACACACACACACACGAAAAATTGGTAAACAATAAAAACGAGTGCAAGTTTCAACGTTTGCGAATATGCAATATTCATATGCGCATTCGTCCCAACCCTAGCTAGAGTCACCAGCCTCTCTCTCTCTCTCTCTTTGTCTCTCTCTCTCTCGCTCTGTCGCTCTTTGTCAACTGTCTCTTTCTCTTTCTCTATACATGCAAATCTTGTGTCTCGTGTGATATTTTGTAGGCTTGACTATTTGTGGCATCGGTAGAAGTTATGGTACCACGTGTAGCACGAATACTGGCCGCAGCAGAGCCGCCACCACTGGTGGCCACCACCATGGCGGTGGCAACAACGCCGGTGGTGGGGGTCAAGCTGCTGCTGCTGCTGCTGCTGTCCACAGTCAGCCCCAAACGGGATACCAACACCATCAGGCGGCGGCGTTGACTTTGCCGTTGGCCACAGCGCTGACAGCGCGCACGGCGGCAATCAAATCGCAATTTCTGGGCAACATAAATTTCTAAGAGAGAGCGCGGCAAAAGAAACCGAAACATGAATAAAAGAGAAAGCGAAAGCGAAAGGCCTGCAGAAATTGTATTTAATATTTTCATTGCTCGGTTTGTCTCTTTTTCTCGAGCAATGCGCAAGCCAAAAGTAAATCAAATTTGTACTAAGCCAAGTAGGTACAAGAACAACAAGAACAACCACAACAACAACAAGAATAACAACAACCACACCATCAGCAACCAACACAACATCAACATTTAATAGTTTAGATTGTTTCGACGGTTGGAATGGTAACAAACAAAAACAAAACAAAAAAACATAAAACAAAACTTATACTCGTTAGTTTGTTGATCTATTTCTCTCTAAAACCAAAAACAAAAAAAACAAAATACGAATAACGAAACTTACATATATTTGTAATTGCAGACCCATGTAATCACATTTAGAGCTGCTGGCGCATACAAGTGTGTCTACAACACACCCACACACACACCTACACTCACACACACACACACACACTCACTCTGTATATGGCCTACTTATATAGCTGACACTTAGAATCTCTCTCCTTTTCTCTCTCTTACCCCAACACAAACATACTTGATATATACACGGATTATAAACAGCATTACAATATAGTTCTAGACGCGTTGAACTTTCCCCCTTTTTGACACGATATTAGCGCAATCCCTAGCTATATACAATATATATACAATCTATATATCTCTATATTATAGAGCTGCACCCGTACTTACTTTAGCGCAGTTTCTTTAGCTTTGTATGCAAGTTGATCAACCATAATCGAAATACTATATATCTACTTACTATATATGTGTAGTGTTTAGGCCAACATAATCGCAATATAACTTAGAAAAAATAACATTTGAAACAAAAAAACGACAACCGTAAAAAGTTGTTTCCTCTTTTTTCGTTGCCCTCATTAATTCTCATTATTGTCATTATGAAAACTAACTAGAAACTACTCTCATTTTGTAGCTGTTTTTTCCTTTTTTCGTTTTGTCAGAGGGACACAGAGAAATCTATTATTTATAAAACTATTTTGTACCGTTCGCATTTCATATGCAAATTTTTATTTGTAGTACATCTGCATAAATTAGTTGGACACGACACAGCGAATAAAAACAGCAAAACATTTAGATAACAGAACAACAACAAATTTCTACCCAGGCCTGTCATACTTCTATATGTAGTATCATTATTATTATCCTTTAATTAATTTCCTGCATAATATAATTTGTTGCCACTCTCTCTCTCGCTCTTTGTCTGTGTGTTTTTTTTCTCCCCTGAGTTTTAGATAATCAGCAGAAATGTGCAGAGATTTTGGTTCGTGCATTAATTAGCTGCGTTTTTGTATTTTTGAATTTCTGTTCAAAATGTAGTCACATACTTAATAATAATTGGGAATCCTTTAATTCTCGAATTAAAAACATATATCCATTTGAATCCGAAATCCGAAAAAAATAACTGAAACTATAGCCTGCAATAAAATTCTTTCATCGGTGCATCTAAAACAACAACAACAAAAAATGAATACAACAAATTTCTACCAAAAATGAGCGAAATTTTTATTGACATTTCTAAGTATATAAATTATACATGAACTATATATATACATATATATTTAATATACATAGTTATACAAGCTAAGTTTAAATATTCATTTTATACAACAGAAAAACCAAAAAAGAACAAAAAATATAAAAAAAAATATATTTAATTTGTACAATAACGAATAATTAAATACGTATACAACAATTAATAACAACAAATTGAAAACCAAAACAAGAAGTAATAATACAATATTAATGTCCATCCATTTTTGAAGCGCGACTTTAAGTTTATGAAAAATACAATTTTTCTATGTCCTTTCCATTTACGCATAATTGTAAGTTCCACATTAGCTACCAAACAACAAACTTATACTATATATTGATATATAACTAAAATATTTATAATATATACACACACACACACACCAACACATACTCGTAATACGCAAAACATGAAAATTGATAAGCTGTTAATTAGTTAATTGAATTGCAGTTATCGCAAATTTTTGGCAATTTAAGTATATGAAATTTATAAACAAAAGGACAAAGGAAATGAAAAGTCGCAGCAACTGCTTCGAGGTGTATCAACGATAAAATATGCTTGCGAGTTATTTATATAGCATACTCACACACACACACATACGCAAACACCTACACACACACACGCATATCTATGTATTTTACACGTATATACTGTGATTTATAAGAAAACGCTTCAAACAACAACAAGAACAACAAAAAACAAAAACAAAACAAACAAAATGCCAATGCAGAATTCAAATTGCTTACGCATAAAAATGAAAAGTTATTAACTAAATAAATGCACAAAAAAATAAACATAAACGGATGCAAAAAGTCTTTTGTCCTTTTACTGGCCGCAAGGCACAAGAGCTCTTGTTATTATTATTAGCGGACCAACGAGGCGTATGCGCAATATTCATTGACTGCAGCAGCGTAAACGAGATAAAAAGAGATGCGACGAATCGAGTGTCAACAAAGGTCAGCTAATGGTCGTCTTATTACTCAAAATGCATAATCCTACAACATATATCTGAAGTATACACTCTCTCTCTATATATAAATATATATCATTATATATCTGTTAAAGCCGTTGACACACTTTATGATTAACCATTTCGAATTGAACGTAAAACGTAAATCGTTAGTTTACACTTTATAGCAAATACACTAGAGCAGCTCAATCGAAATCAATCAAATAATAAATTGTAAACTGCCCCCGAAGGCGGCAGTCGTAGTTCACACACATATTTACACACAACTACATACATAAGTGTATATCTAATCTATATGTGTAGTGTTCTTATAACTTTAGATACGAAACTTTCTATGCGAGTCCATTAAATGCAAAACGTTGCCAATTGATGGTCGTTTAACTGGCATATTAAGTAGCTAAACACTAAACAACAAAAATATTCTCTACACACACACAATACATACAAAAAAAACATTCATTAGTTGTAGCAAAAACAAAACATAAACTATAATTATAAACGCGTTCAAACTTGAACTTTAACTATAAAGACCAATTGATTATAAGCTAAATTATGTAGTTAATTTCCATATAAACTTAGTGCATAGTTCAATCGAATTTAATGTCACACAATAACAAACAGTACCCTATAAATTGTGTAGTGTTGATAAACCACAAAATTGTTAAACTCTTATGTATAATTTTCGACAAATAATTGTAATACTTTTTTTTGTGTTACTAATTTAAGTAGCTGTTGAAAACGTTCCTTAAACTTTAGTGTAATTGTAAACCTGTGTTGTGAAGCGCTCATTGAATCATACTCAAAGGTTGTTTATGTGGCTAGAGTATTCGCCAGAGTTGCATTTCCTAATTTTATGAATATTTAACAATTAATTCAATGCCAGTTAAAGAATTTGTGGTTCTAACGAACAAGGCTGATTTTTCACTACACTGTCTTAAAGTATTTCGTTTTACAATCAATTTAGGATTTAAAAGACCAGGGTTGCCTTTTAATTTCAATAAAAATTCGAAAAAGATCCTTTGCCAATTTGGAATTTGTGTTACTAATGAAAAAGACTGATTTTTCTGTATACTGTCATAAAATTGTATGTCGATTTAGCACTCAATTAAAAAAACAAGGTTTGTTATTTTACAAGCAATTTTAAAGACCACTGTTGTTAAGCAATTTTCTTATGCGTTGATTGTGATTTTTCACTAAACTTTCTTAAAATTGTATATTTTACAATCAATTTAGGATTAAATTAAAAGACCAGGGATGTCACTTTATGTTCCAAAATCAATTTAAGATTAGATTAAAACACCAGTGCTGTTAAGCAGCTTTTTAATGCTTCACATAAAATCATTTGAACACACAATTTAATTGTGCTCCATGGCAAATATTTCATTTTTATTCGGCACACAAAATGGAACTGCGAATAGTCATCGAGGGTTGGCAAGTTTACAATCAATAGATCAATCAGTTGTTGTAACCACTAAAAAGTTAGGTGCAGTTAGGAATTGTTGCAGTTGCCAGTTGCCAGTTGTTGTCTCCCCCTTGCCTTTTGGCTTACTGACAGCGAAACGAAACGAAACGAAACAGCAATGAGGTTGTCACAAATGGGCAACGTTGACAACTCTGACGTGGCGTGTCGTTAAACAACACTGTGGTTTGACAAACAACAAAACCACAAGTCTGACAACTAAACTAACTAAAATTGCAGCTGCACCACCGCAAGCTCAACAACAACAACGTAAAAAGTGAAAAACTGAAAAAGCAAAAAAAAAGCGAAAATAGCAAAAGCAAAAGCAAAAGCATGCCGGAAACCCATTGCAACGAGAACGACAACTAAAAACTAAAAACCGAAAACTTATTTATTTAGAAAAAAGCAGTTACTGCTCTTCCTATGGCCAGCAGCAGCAGCAGAAGAAGAAGAAGAAGCAGAAGCAGCAGCAGCTTTTATAGTTGTTGCTGTTTGCTGTTGCTTCGCTGCTCGCTAATGAAAACAACATGGCGCACAGAGCTTTCCGAAAAGCGTAAACTAAACGTAAGCCAAAGTTGATTGGCGCCACACACACACACACACACACGCACAGTGGTACACACGCACGCACACACACGCATAATGGGACAGACAATAAGCAAACGTCTGGCTAAGCCACGCCTCGTTACGTTACGTCACGTTACGTTACATCAATTTTTGTGTTTCCGCAGGAAATGCAACTGCTACAACCACACACACATTCAGTTCTTGCTGTTGCTGTTGCTTTAGTTTGGAGTCGAAGCCGTTATCCGTAATCCGTTAGCCATAACCCGTCACTTCTTAACCGTCGTCGTCGTCCCTATCTCAATCCCCATTCCAATTCCAATCCCATTCGTATTCGCATTCGCATTTTCCCCGCATTCTGTTGTCATTTCAATATTGGCCCCAGCGTATTTTTACTTGCTGCAGCAGCTGTGACCGAGCACAACGGCAATGATAACACAGAGCGAAAGCGCCAAAAGGAGACTGCTCCTCTCTCTCTCTCTCTATCTCTTCCCTCACATTGTTGTAACTGAGTTTCATTTGGAGTCTGGTTTGGTTTTGTAAACGGGGCAAAAACGGCGACAACGCTCGTTTAATAACCAAGCGTGCAGCATTTTGTGTTTTCATAACCTGCGCTCTAGTTTAGCTCTATTTTTGTCGTAGTTACTCACACTCCAACACACACACATACACCCACATACCATACAATATAGTCTATATACCTTAGTTAGCTTTTTGGGCTTGGGCTTTACTTATAGCATTTTACTATATACTCTTGCATTAGTTAGTCTCGTATTTGTTTTCTCTCTCTTTTCTTTTCTAGTCGTATATTCGAGCTCCATAACTCATAACATTTATATACCTCAAATACTCTCTCACTACATACAACTATATATCTATTTTATACTAATCCTATAATCGACATATATGTATATGTACATCTATATGTTTATATATTCCACTTAGCGATCAGTCTTAATTATTTTGTCTTAGGTATTTTTAATGCCCATTATATAACTTTAACTCAACTTAGTTGCCTAGCGCATTGTCTTTGTCATCATCTACTAAAGTCACAACTCTTGCCACTCTTTTGCCACTTACAGTTGATCTAACCAATGGGCAGCTGACACCCAACAACAATACACCGCTGCTAACACAGGCGCTATCAGGTAAGAAATAAATCTGGTCATGCACTAGAAAAATACATGATGAAAGTATTTTAGATCTTAGCTCAAAATATGCTTCTAATATGAAAGTTTAAAGTTACTTGCAGAAATTATAGTGCAGAACATAAAATATAGAGAGAATATATTACATTTTTAAACCATAGTAAGATCCTCATTCCATAAATGTATTAAAGCTATGAAAGCATAATAACTATTAATACTCAGCTATTATCATGAAGCTTTGAAACTAAGTCAAGTACATAATGCAGACAAGTATAGAAAGTAGGAAAATATAGAATCAACTAGAAATACTTAAATAGTAAACTGCATAAAATGGATAAATAAAATAGAATATTCAAAGAATTCATTAAAGAATAGATTGGATAATTTGTTTTTCTTTTCATTTTTAAAAGTTTTTAAGCTCCTGAAATTTAAAAGACTTATACATTGAGTGCTTACAATGTTCTTTTGGTTTCTCAGCCAAACAAAGATATTTTATATATATTTTTATATCCTTAAAACTTCCAAAACATGATAAAATTAATTTCGATTCTATAAGATTAGCAAAACACTTATTCAGTGAAATTTTCAAGTAATTTCACATAAAGTGTTATATAATTTCTTATCAATAGGAATGACTTCTTAGCAACTATATGATTATATATCATCATATAGATACATCTATCCTATTAATAGGTATGACTTTTCAGCAACAATATAGTATGTAGACAGATATATGATAGCAACTATATTATGATATACGATGATATAGTTGCTGAAAAGTCATACCAATTGATATGATAGGTGTATCTATGTGTTCTGTATAATTTTATATCATTTTGAATGCAATGACATAAAATGTAGAATACAAAAAGGTTTAACTCGTTGCTTTAGTTCAGCTATTGAATTTAATGTTCCTCAAAAGTAACCCTAGTCGTAAGCTTTGTAGTATTATCATCACATAAGTAACACGTTTCCCCTCGCCCATCTCTCGTTCTGGCGGTCTTGCAGTGATGAACAACTACCAGGCGGCTGCGGCAGCTGCACACAGTTTTGGTCCGTCGGCCTCGCCACATGCAGCGGCTGCCACCACGGCCACACGGCAGGGCTTTCCGTCAACCAACTCGCCCGGACCAACCATTGACATGTACAGCTCGGCCGGAGCCGACAATGTGGGCTACGTCCAGGCCACCAGTCCGCAGCCATCGGGCTTTCCCATTGCCGTTAGCCGTGCCCCGTTGAACTACAGCCCGGTAAGTGAGCAACAGAAGTTGAGGGTTTCACTACCCTAAATAAAAAAGAATACTAAAAAAGAAAAGAAAAAAATAATAATAATAGTAGTGCATACTTCGTCTCGGTCTGGGGGTGCTGCGCGTTATCTAGGCCCAGTCGTGGTCCGTTAACCAAAAAGAGAAGAAGAGAAGAGCAGAGAAAGAGAAAGCATTTTAGCTATCATCATCTGAATCTCTCGCCTTTCACACAGCTCAACCGACAAGACAAGTGTAGTAAAAGTAAAATTAAAAAAAAAATAAATAAAATATATCATCATCAAATATATTAGTTACATAGTTATATATTTTGCGACCTTCTATAAATATTGTACTATGTGTTTCTCTTTCATTTCGTACAGATTTATTCGTTGAACTTTGCGATGGCTAATATATAAAAAGACTGATAACCCAAAAAAAAACAAATAACAAAAATAAAGCAAAACAAACAAAAAAGCAAAAAGTATATACAAAAAAAAAAATACAAAAAATATACCATATATATATAAATCGAAATATATATATACATATATAACTAAAACAAAAGAAAAAAAAAGAGAGAAAAAGAAAGTAATAAGAGTATATAACAAACGCAGTTGCACAAGGTAGGCACACCAACAAAACTACAGCGTGTTTTTTTCCAAATAACAATTTCAATTATTTATCAAAAAATATTACCAAAAAAAAAAAACAAATATAGTTCAAAAAATCAAGTAAAAATTATGTATGCACGTCACAAGCACAGTTTTCTAGGCCGTTTCAATTAAAACTATATTAAAACTCTTATGATTTATTTACAAATTCTATACCAACATTTTCTACTACATATGTATTATATAAATATTAAATCTAAGCGCAGCCACAATCATACATCACTCATACATACATACATCATAAAGCCTTGGGCTGTGTTTTTTTTGATAAAGAATGTGGAGACAATTCAATTAATTTGGCTTAGCATTGGATTAAGTGATTAAATATGAAAATTTGAATTTGACATTTTCAGCATTCTTTATCGAAATACAAAACTACATACATACATACATACATACGACACATACAAATTACTGAATAATTTTTCTATCTCAATACTTTTTCACTTTACCTAAATATATAAATTAAATATATCTATATATATATATATATATGTATGTATACCTATAAATGTTGACAAACTTTCTATATGTATGTGTGCATTAGAGATGCTTCACGGAAATTGTATTTTATTTGAATAATTTTGGTGTATTTGTTTTGTTCTACACGAAACGTTTATTTACAGGGACCACTAATTCCTGCGGCATTTACAAATGGATACCATTAAAAGGTGGCGCCGACAACCGCAATGACAACAACAACATCAACAACAAGAACAACAATAGCAACAGCAATAACAACAACAACAAACGAGAACAAAAATAGAGCAGCACACAACAAAACTAAAAACTACAACAAAATGACAAGAGACACGAAAAGTAACTGTAATGCTGCAACCACACACACACACACACACACAAACACACACATACACAGAACACAAATACAACATTAATTTAAAATAAAAAAATATATACAGTTGGTATATACTAATATACTGACATATTATATACATATTTGCAAATCTGTTAAGCAGCCAAGCAAAAATCCAATAAACCAAAAGCAAACACACCGACACACACACACACACATATTACAATTAATTAATTAAAGTATATACACATATATACAACAAAATATATATAATAAATCTATATATAAAAACAAATGATAGAACGCAGCGCAAGCAAACCAAAAAAAAAAACACAAAAAAAAAGATGCAGTAAAAAAATTAATTTTAATTTAATGACAACAACTACAAACAGCCAGCGGAAGAAGAAGCAGCATAACAACTACAACTACAACAACAATATTACCAAATAACCAACCACGGCAGCCGCAGCCACAACCCTGCCACCTACTCCCCTCACTCCTCCCTCTCCACTCACCACTCGCCACTCCCTTCGTAGAGCCAACTGAAAAAGATGCAACGTGTGCAGCAAAAATCGTTTAAAATGCAAATTAAACGAAACTGCGTCAAGTGCAGCGATGGAGGAGGCAGAGGAGGAGGCGCAGAGGTAGGCGTGGCCCACACTCCAACACACACCAACACACACACACAGGCAAAGACAAACACACTGCAATATGAAGGCCAGCCTGGAGGAGAAACGATGACAACATTGTGCCAGGGGCCGAAGCGTCACCATTTTTAAGTAATGAGAAAACCAAAAAAAAAACACACAAAAAATACAAAAAAAAAATACCAAAATGTAAACTATAAAAAGCTGAAGAAGAAGCAGCAGCAGGAGCAGCAAAAAAGGCGAAAGGAGAAAGTTGAAAATACCAAACCAAAACAAAAGAAAACAAAAACAAAAAAAATGTTGCAATAATAGCGAAAATGTTATTATTTAAATGCGTATTATTATTGAAAGCAAATGATTATTATTATCATTATTATTACAATTCTTAAATAACTAAGTTGTAACTTTTAAAGTTAAAGTCGATATATATATATATACTTCTATATATATACAAATTATATATACATATTATATACATATACTTATAAAGAAAACTGCAATATATACAAAAGATAAAAATTACATAAATCAAAAAAGCAAACAAACAAAACAAAAAAGCAAATAATAATAATAATAACACACAAAATTATTTGTTTTTTTTTCAAACGAAGCACTTCATGAGATCCAAAATGTAATGTTTGCAATGTTATAAGTTTTTCTTTTGGGATGCGTTGGCAACCCTGTCGCATTGTATTGCATGTTTTCTGTTTATTTTGTGTCAGTGGTAAGAAAATCAAAAGAAATCGAAAATTGTGCTAAACAATTAGATGCAAAAGTTATCATTATGAATTTATTTTAAAGTACAACAATCTCGTTTATTGGCCAAAATGAATAAGATGAGGAAACTTATGTAAAAAGCAAATCACATCGATAGCATCGATGGATAAAAACAAAATCTAATTAAATTAAATGTGTTAAATGTGTTGAAGTTCTGTATTATTTAAAAGAAAAAGAAGAAAAAAGAAAAATGCAAGAAATGAAGAAGGAAAAACTGCAACTCTTTTGTGTTCACATTGAAAGCAAATGAATAATGCTAATTAAACAATGGATAGTTAGACAAATATGTTACAAGCATTGCTGCATTCATTATCAAAACAATGAAAGCGAAAAGCGAAAATCGAGAGTGTGGTTGAAATTTTTGCATAACTCTCGAGGCATAAATCAATTTATTTGCACACGATAAAGCAAAAATCTATGCATAAGTATATAAGAAGAAAGCATATAACACACTTACACACACACACACAAGCAACACACATACACTTAAACACACCCATACAAACTGATGAATCAAAAGCAAAATGAAAACAAACTTAAACAAATTACAATCTAAGCGCATATGCAAATATAACACAATGAACTATTATATATATATTTAAGTAAATAAAATATTTATAAAAAGAATTACCAAAAAAAACCAAAAAAGACAAATGCTGAGAAACGCAAATGTTTAAACAATTAACTAAATACTTATGTATGTAAACAAAAAAAAAACAAAAACAAAAAAAGCCAGAATTTGGATGGGTAATCAATGAAGGAATGCAAGAAAATGTTGAAAAGAAAAGCATATGCAAAGCAGGCCACGTTATGTGCAATTAATTTTTCTAGTCGCGCCGTCTCGCGTCCTTCATCGCAGGGATACGCAGCAGGACGATAGAAGGAGGGGTCAAGAGCAGTGGACTAGACGATGCTACTTGGGGGGCGTAATAGAAAAATATATTTATATACAACTATATGGAGTATTCAATTATTGGAACAAAACAAAAAACAAGAAAAAAACCTAAAAAAAAAAAAAAAAAAAAAAAAAAAACTATCTGACAATTAAGTAAACACAACATTTGTTACACACAGCAAGTGGCAAAAGCAACCAACAAAACAAAAAAAAAAAACTAACAAAAAAATGATTAAATAAAAAAATGAAATGTATTGTTCTATAATTGACAGAACAATAACAAACAATAAGATGCGCTTTTTGTCTGTCTGAGATTTTTTGCACTAGGCGACATACACAACAACAACAACAACAACAAGAAAAAAAGAAACAAATTTAAAGAAAAAACTAAAAGAAAAGCAGAAAAACAGAAGCAGATGCAGAAGCAGAAACACAGTGAAAATGTTCCTTTCATAACTTTTTTGCCAAATTGTCAAACCAACGCTCTCCAGGACTTTGCCGATGCAAAGTCTCGGACCAAAATAGAAAAGACAAAACCTATATAGGAATGAAGATGACAAAACAACAACAACAACAAAACAGCATATATACGATTATACACGAATACCATACATATATAGTTATACAAATTACAACCAAAACAAAAAAAAAAGAGAAAAACAAAATGAAAAAAAATTGAATTGCAGTGTAATATATAATAGCGTTTATAATGTTGACAAAGCAATTCTACGATTATAACCCAAGAGAAACCCAAACACTGAAAAAACGGATATGGAAAAATAACTTTACAAAAGCTTTATAGCCCGTAAAGATATTTAGCAAAGAAGCACTTGGGACAAAACATTTCATTAATTTCGAAATTTTTCACTTGTCATTTAACATTTCACTTGATTTCACCCACACACACATACACACACACACACAGAAACATTCACTGAATTGGGGACATAATTAATAAATATATATAAATAATCAAAAAAAAACAAAAAAGAAGAGAAGAGCAAATAAAATGGAAAAAAGAATGATGAATAAACACAACTTTTAGATAGGCGAAAGTAAGCTGCTAAATTACATATTTATATATACATATATATTGTATATGAATCGGCTAGAGGCAATCCAGAATCTATATAGATTAACCGAGCATTGGTGATTGCTGATTGTCCAGCAAGGAAACAAAACAAAAACAACAAACAACAAACACATTTTACTTATGTATACGTATGTAGTCTCGCATACGGAGTGCATACTGTATCTGCAAGGGAGTCAAGGCAATGGTTACTTTAACGCTAACTAAACTATTTGTTAATAAAAAAAAGTAAAAAGTATATATATATATATGAGAATAATATTACAGAATAAACAATAAAATCGCAGAGGGGCAAGTATTCGTAATCCAGGCAAAAAGGATGCGAGGAAATGCGTTTGGAAAAGCGAAAGAAAAACATGTTATATTTGCATAAAAAATTAAAAAACAAAATATATATATATATATATGAAAGCGTAACTTGTAAGGCAATATACATACACATATATAAATTAAATAAATAAATCAATATATTTTTAAGACACGTTCTAAAAGCAATAATTGAAAACAACAACAACAGCAAGATGACAAGAAGAAGAAGAAGAACAACAACAACAATTGCAGCTAATGTAAGTTTAATGGATGAATTAATGAGAAAATAAAGCAAATGGAATACATTAAATATACACCAATATATAAATATACATATAAATATATATACACCTAAAATTATATATATATATACATACAAAATATATATATGATAAATAAATATTATTAATTACGAGTGTAAAGCGACGAACGCATGAACTGCATTAAAAGTGGAAAAGCAAAGTTGGGAGAAGTTAATTCTCTCTCTCACTTACAACAAAATATGCATATTGTAAATTACTTGTAAACATTTTTTGACTGTCCTAGAACAAAAAAATACAAAACACAAATACGAAACTGAAAACAATTTAGAATCGGTCTCGCAGTGTCGTCTATATCCGACCCCTTTGAGACTGATGCATTCTTAAATGGCATCCGAATAAAAAAACGTCTAGAAAACAATTCTCAGCAAAAAATACACACAAAATAAATCAAATCATTTCTGTGGGCAGCTCTAATGCCACATCTCGTATAGATCGTATGCTAAAACTTTGCTGGCCCAAAGTATTCACTACAGAAAGCTAGTTTAATTTTGTTTTACGTTGTAAGTAGAAAACCGAATGCCGAATACCGAATTTAAACCGGAAATGGTCCGATGCGGAAACGGAAAAAGCGCAGCACGATGGCGTATCGGGTTTTTTTTTCTTTATTCGGCAGCTGTGCGACCCAAAAAGCGAAAAGACACAAAACGGGATACATTTTTTTGTGAGGGACTGTTGTTTAAACCGGTTGAGCTGAGCAGTTGAATCGGTTATTAAAATAAACTTGTGAAAAACAAAAAAAAACAAAAAGAAAAACAGCTTTAAGCGTACTGTTGAATTTTTTTCTAGCATTTTTCCCCCTGTTAACACGTTCGTTATGTGTAGAAGAAGAAGAACATGCTTTATACAAGACAAACAACATATTATTTTGTAGTGCTCTATATTGTTAAACGAAAAAACAAAAACAGAAAAAAGAACTCAGCTACAACAAGAACAACAACAGCAAATTATTGTAATAATATTGGTATACCGGATCAACAACAACAACAACATTAACAACCAAAAGAAAATGCGTCCTTGTAACAAAATCAATTTCAGTCAATTAGATAAAACACAAAAGAAAAAAAGGAAAAAACAACAAAATGTTACAGCTACAAACACAAAGACAACAACAACAACAACAAAATGAAAACACATTTAAGAAAGTAAAACAAAACAAAACGAAACAAAAGAAAACCAAAAACGACAATTTTTTCATTATTTTTCTACTGAAGGCGTCGTCGAAAAGGACAGTCATTAGAAAGAGATAGCAGCTAGAGTTAGATGAAAAGAAGGAGGAATAGAGAGAGGGGATGAAAGAGAAGGAATTTCGACGGCGCAGGCGCAAAAGCTTTAAATTGAACATAATAAAACAAAAAGATGTCTCTTTTTTATATAAATAGTGAGGAGACGAGGAAGAGAGGATGAAAAACGTGTATAAAAATAAATACATAAGTATGCCGTAAAAAAAGATTTTTTAAAAAACACAAAGCGATATAAGAACACATACTTACTTTAAGCTAAATGCCGTTTTTTGAGTCGAAAAGTCAATTTGTGGTCGCGTTTTTTTCGGGGAGAATTCAGAATAGAATTGAATGGAGAGGACACGACGACGAGACGTATGAAGTGAGTGTAATACAAAACGTATGTAAAATAGTTTTAATGTGAGAAACCCAAAAAAGAAAATATTTGAACAAAAGAAAACAATTACGAAAAGACAGACAGCCAGACAAGGGTAAAAGAGTTTGGCGTGTAGTTACAACTTATATACGACTTACTTTCCGTTTAATTCTATTTATGATTATTACGATTACTATAACGATAACGATTACGATAACGATAACGTTTACGAATAACGATCACCATTATTATTACACTTATTGTCTTATATAAACATATCAGTTCTTATTATGTGTATGAGTAATTCGCCAACAATACGATTACGATTACGATTACGATTAACGATAACGATAATTCAATAACAACAACAACAACAAATTAACAATTAACTAATCGAATATCGAAGGACGTGACGTTTCTTTTTATATATATACCAACAACACATGCAAACGCCCCTCCTCCTCACCACAACCCCCTTTGCAGCCTGGAACTACGATCCGAATCCCATTGAGAAGCGCATAGAGAGGCACGTTGGGACGACGCAATATTGTGAGCCTTGTACACACACACACACACACACTCAGATACACAGACATGCTTTTATATATGTATGGTAGCAATCAATTACTGACATCAGACAATTCTCTCTCTTCAGTTCTTTATATAGACACATATGTACATACACCACACCAACACACACACACCCACACCCATACACACACACACACACTTGGTAAATGCATAGAACAAAGAAAAACAATGATGGGAATGGAAAAACAAAAACCTACATACAATACATACGAACGATCACTTGACTATTTTTGCTATAAGTAAGAAATTCCCCCCAGGAATGTGTCAGTTTGCAGTTGGTACTCCTACTGACAAAAACACCTTTACTATATTGACAATATCTCTTATATATTTTACACTATACTATATGGAAAAAAAATTATATATTAATATATACAAGAATACAAATAAATAATAAATACAACAAGAAAACAAATGGATTAAGCTAAAAACAAAAAACCAAAAAAAAACAACAAAAAAAATACAAAAAATAAAGAAGACAAAGCGAAAGCGGATGAAGCGCGGAGGCGACGTTAAAATTGTATTTACAAAAAAAAAAACAAAATGGGTAAACCAGCTAAATGAAATCATTTTAATACTTTATACACGATACAAGTCGAAGGAATCTTAACAAAAAAAAAAACGTAAACGTAAAGCTAAAAATTTAACAAGACAAAAAACCAGAGACAACAAATTGAAGATACATTTATAAAAACCCAAAAAAAAAAATAAAATAAAAAAACAAAATGCGCAATATGAAAGCGTACAGTTTGTAAGTATTCTACTAAGTAAGTAAAAGTAAATAAGAGCGACAGGCGCAAGAGAATGAAAAGGAAAGGAAAGAGCTAATTCAATTAAACACACACACAGACACATATATTGCGTGGTATCTTTGAGTCGATCAAGCACACGTTTTTTTTGGATGAACGCGAATACTTTAAACGGAACTTTATCCCAGCCAAACGCATTAGAACTTGGCATGAGAATCGCAGAGAAGAGTCGAAAGAAAGTGAGCGCAAAAGGAATGGAAATGGAAATGGAAAGGCGTCGCCAATGTGTGTACATAAGCTCTATATACATATGTATGACAGTGTAATAGTTATGAGACAAACTGATGCAGAACTACACTTACAGCAAACTATACAAGGTAAATAAATAATAAACAACAACAAAAAGAAGAAGAAGAACAAGAAAAATTAAAAGACAACCGTGCGAAAGCCATACACATAAATAGAAGCATAACAAGAATTTAAAAGATACAAACAACAAAAATATTATTATAATGATGAAGAAAAGGACAAAAACAACCAAATAATTACAAGAAAAACAACAATTTTTTCATTTCTATAAAGAAATCCGGTAACGAATTTGTATATTTACTATGAGAAATACCACAAAAGAAAAACCAAAAAACAAAAAGTAAAGAAAAACATATATATATATGATCAGCCCAAGAACTATTCATACGACCGCAAATATGCCCATATATACATACATATAAACACGGATATATATAAATATATATATGTATACATATATATATAAATAATAGTTATATAACCAAGAACAACAAATAAACATATAGTTAAATTCAATAATGTTAAGCATATGATGGATGGAACCGAACAGAAAAAGCGGACGGACAGACAGACGGACAGACAGACGTACAGGCGGATGGTTAAAGTAATTCAATTATTTATAAGGACCCTTGGACAGCAGCAGAAGCAGAAAGGAAACATAATATGCGGCCACATCAAGTACATTGAAATTAACATTAACTGACAGAGAACACAACACACTCAGAAATGGCAATTATTGCCTTTTTACACACTTCACACACACCGACACACACACACATACTCGGACAAGAGCAAATTGTAAAAGTTTTTAACACACAACAATATCAACAAATAAGTATGCAAAACTTTAGCAACAAACATTTACAACTTACAACCTACCCCATTAACAGAAACTGAAACTGAAACTGAATCTGAAATTGAAATTGAAAAAAAGGCGAAAAAAATGAGTGTGATGGGAAATTCAAAATGAAAGTTGAAGTGGAGAAATTGCAAGTTGAGGATTGATGATAATGAGTAATCACTTTATGTGTGTGCTGTGTGCATCAAGCATCATATATAAAGCATGTTGTAGGAACAAAAGTGTCAGAAAGAGAAAGAGAGAGAGAGAGAAAGCAATTGAGATAAGGTAAGCAGGGCAGGCCTAAAAAGCGAATTCCAATGAGCTGGTTATGAACAACAACAACAACAAATAACAACAACAAACATCAATGTGCATGCAAATACATATAAATAAATATAAATATATATACATAAACTATAAAGAAACATGATTTTAAACCGAAAAAGAAGAAGAAAAACACAAAAAACAAAAACAAAACAAATCCAAAAACCAAACAAAAACAATTAAATAATGGCATTATAAGTTAAGATAATGGTACATAAGTTTAAAAAACAATGGCAAAGAAATGCTCTAGAGCAACAAAAAAATATATAATACAAATTATAATGAAATAACTGAGAAATAAATAAATTAATTCATAATGATTAATAAACAAATATGAACATTGTTCAAAAACATAAAAACAAACGGAGTTTTTACTTTTATTGTGGGTTTGTTAAAGGAATAAATCAAGGAAACAATTAAAATTTGGTAAGTATAAAAATGAAAATATTTAAACTTGAAAAAAGTTGTGATTTCGTTAAAAGAAAGGAAATATCCTACCCTCTTTATAACGAAGTTAACATGCAGCATATAAAAATTTTATTTAATAAATTGCTAACTTTTCCAATTTTAAAAAGAAGCCGAGTCTTCAAGGAACTGGGTTTTGAAATATTTGTATATTCATAGGAAATAAGATACGTTGTATCTAAAGAGGTAATAAAAAATAGATAAATAATACTTACCTTAATTTTATTATGTGCCAAATTTTCAAAAACAATTTTTATAAAATTCATTCTGGATATATTTGTAAATAGACAAATAATGCCTACATATATTTTTTATGTGACCAATTTTCAAAATCAATCTTTATAAAGCTGGTTTGGGAAATATTTGTATATTAAAAAGAAATAAGATACAGTGCTTCTAAAAAAGTTAAAAATTCGGCGAATAATTCTTACCTTTGATTTTATAAGAGCTAAATCAATCTTAATTAAACTGATTCTGGAAATATTTGTATTTTAAAAGGAAAAATTATGCGGGGTTCAATTTTATTAGAAGCCAATTTTTGAAATGTCACAACAAAAATCCAAAATCACCAAAGAGCTAATTTTTGAAACTTTTAAATTTCAAATATGCACTGCTGTTAAAAGTCAAAGAAAAAGCTTATTACTTTTAAATTTTCATAAATATAAATATAATATAAATTTTCAAATGAAAATATATTTCTATGTAAAAGAAATGTGAGTCGATGAGAATTCAAAATTCAGCAAAGAATACTTTTAGTTCATTGTTTCTCAAATTTCTAAAACTGAAACAAATCTTTAAGCAGCTAATTCTGCAGATTTTATTCCGCCCACAAAGAATCAGGATTAACAATTAGATTACAAAACAATACCCACATTTATTACATTTTTCGCTAGAAAACAAACACACAGATTACACTAACATAGAGTAGAGAGTAAAACGAGTATAACAGACTTTGGCCAGACATCCCTTGAGCTTATCTAGCTTTTTTCGACTTGTTGGTCTTCTGCTTATCATCCCACCACTTGGCATACCATTTGGCACTCCGCTCGGCACTGATATCCGGATCGAAGAGTGGCATATAATCCATGTGAATGGAGGCACGCAGACGATTGTACATCAGCATGGAGGAAGTGAACGAGGCGATGGAGCGCAGCGAGTAGGGCAAACGATATTTGGTATAGGGAAATGCCAGACGAACGATGAACTCGAGCAGAAAGGCGAGGAAGAAGAACAAAAAATGCGGCAAATACCACCAGCTGGTCTTGACCTTAAAGCGTTCGCCCATCAATGCCATTTTTTGCAGGAAACGCGACACATCGTTGATGCCGGTGTCGTCGGTGACAAAAACTGGCAGACCATTGACCGCTTTGGTGGACACCTTAAGCGCCTTATAGGCACAGATGTGACCCCAGGCCACGTTGCCAGCGTAGACCAGCTGCTGTTTGCCACCCACGCCAGCGATGCGGGGAAAAACCCAATCTCGTTTCGAGAGATACTCAAAAGTGTCGGTGACAAAGTGCGAATCGCATTCGCCATACGTCAATGGAGCGCGTATTGCGCTGGTGGCCAAATAATCTAAACAAAGTAGACAAAAAAGATGTGAGTTGTTGAGGTGAAACCAGAGAAGGAAGAACTCACCCAACTGGTTGAGCAGCGGTGCTCCATTCGAGTTGAGCACAATGTTCTCGGCTCGCAGTTTGCTCGAAGCGTAGCCCGCAATCAGAAACTCTTTATCCTGCTCCCACAGCTTCGAGCTGTCCAGCGTAGGCGTGTCTGTCTTGGATTCCGTCGAGTTGATGACTGCCGAGAAGGTGCTGCGTCCCTTGAAGGGCACAAAGTTGACCGAGGTGCAACTGCTGTAGACCAAACGCTTCACATTATTCTGGATGCACAGATCCACAACAGCGCGGGTGCCTAAAATTATGAATTTGTTATTAGTAATATGGTATTTGCATGAATAACAAATAGTGAATGTAACAGTAATAAATTCTATGCGATTAACATTAAATAAAGCCTTAGCAATTTAAAAACAAATAAGAATACTAAAATCGAGTGTGATGGACTGTGAGATATCTGCCACACATTTGAAATAAAATCAAAACAGTACAGTCAAAATGTCCGTTATTAATATATTGCAAAAAATACTGAAATATATCAAAAGCTATGTTTTAGATATATTGTTGTAGTACCATATATACCATGGAGTGCAAAATATACCTGCTTGTCAGCTTAAGCAACTAAGTTCCGCAAGAAGAAGGCGGTTTTGCCCATACAAAAGTGTTTCTTAAACAAATAAAAGAGCAACAATCGAGTGTGCTCGACTGTGATATACTTTCTACCAATTTTCGATAAAACCGTTATCTAAAAATATACTAAATTAATATACCGAGAAAATATAATACACCAAAGGCGTTATTCGGTATAACGATATAGTTCTACATTACTGAAAACATATTTTAAGTCCAACAAATTTATACATAATAGGAAATTAACTTGTAGTAGCAAATACTTTAGATTTACTTTAAAAATAAGTAAACGAAACTAAATTATAACAATACACGCATACTTGTATTTGAAAAAAGATTAATATTTATTACTTTCGAAGAGTTCATTATAATTTTAGATCATTCTAATTTGTAAGTATGTTTCAAAGGCCAAAGCAGCCAGCTCTAGTAAATTTACGCTAGGTTATAAATTAATTTATAGTCTATGCCTTTAATAAATAAGAATGTTTTCAATTTTGCATCTACGTTGTATTTGTACTCATAGTCTTTTCTTTATTACTCTCTCTATTAAATTTTTAAATTGTTTCTACTTCTAGTGTATTTAGTTTTGGTAATAGAAACTAAATTATTCAACAATTATAATTTTTAAAATGTATGTATTTAATATCTTTTGTTTAAATTAAACATACTTAAAGCAGTCTTTTGCAAAGCCATACACAACATAAATAAATTTGAGTCTACAATGTTGTTACTCAATTAAACAAATGCATAAAGGTTAAAAAAAAGTTATTATAATCTTTTTTTATTTTTAACTTTAATGCTGGTCAACTTTAATAAGCATTTCATTAGTTTTTCTATGCCATTTAACTTAAATGTGAATATATTTTAGTTCTCAACTTGCTTTCAAACTCACCTTTAATGTTAACCCTTTCGAGTTCGGCATAATTGGGCGGATACGCAATGTCAACCAATGCGGCGCAGTGGAAGACGCTATCAACGCCAGCAAAGACTTTGTGCAAGCTCTCTAGATCACCTCCGATATCGCCCTCAAAAGTGCGCAACAGCTTCGTCTCCTCGTGTCCAATGTTGTTCTTGTAGGGCACAATGTCCAGCGAGCGAATCTCTTTAATGTTGAGCTCCTTGCGTTGCTCGAGTAGCAGCTTAATGATATGCTGACCTAGAAATCCGCTGCCGCCCGTAACGAGCACCACATCGCCACCATCGTTGCTGGTCATTGTGTCTAATGTGTGTGGTGTGGTCGCTTTTAAATTGCTAAAATAAAAAGAGTCGAGAAAACACTGTGAGACAGTGGTAATAACAACGGCAAACTATCATGAAACTACCGCCAAACTACAAAGTGCAATGGCTATAAAACAAAACTCTGATGCGCAAGTTGGTCAAGTGAGGGCCATAAAGCATGCCGACGACTGTCGCAAGAGAAGAAGCTACGCTACTTGCCCCCAAACATCCAACTTCATCGTGTAGCCAAAGCAGCTTGCCATGGCGTGCAGAAACCTTCGATGGGGTCACTTTTCTGCTTGTGTCGAATGACTTGCCAGTTTTTATAGCGACTGGCTTACGTGCGGCTTTGTTTTGTTGTTATGATAATGAAGACGACGGACGCGCGAAGATGCCCAGATCATCTATTGCTTTTAATGCTTCTTCTATATGTATACCCGATGGCATAATAATACCAAGGTGTGATGACTTTGTGTTTAGCACAAATTTATAATTTAGACAGGAAACTTTAGAATCTTAATATGCACAAGTTTTTTACTAATCATCATCTGTTTCTATTTAATATACAGTAGAGACTGGCAAATTAGAACAGCTTTAAAAATGCAAATTTTTTGGACAATATTTCTATTTGAAGAGCCATTTGCCATGACTTCCATTTTTACTGTATTTTATTTGTTGTACGCGAAACTAAATATAACAATGCAACACACAAATCTTTTTAATACACTTCAATTTCTAAAAGATTCAAATTTCACAGTACTTTACATATTATCTAAGAGGGTATTAAATATTTATCTATGAAATATACCTTTATTTTTTCATTTATAGTAAAAATACTTAACGCTCTTTGAAAGTATCAAATTTAACTTAAACATTCCTTTACAAACGTTGACTAAACTTGATAGTTCATGGTGGTAATATTTACTAGAGCATAAATTAAGTATACGTCGTGGTAAATTTGCGTTGAGTACTCTTTGTGCACATTAAGTATACGCCGTAGTAAATTAGTTTTTTGCTGCTCTTGGTATAATGATATTTAATTTTCTTATTAGTGACTATTTTCATTTTGAGTACTTGACCCCGACTTTCGTAATTGTTTATTAGTAATGTGCTAACGATTTTTGTAAATTTTTTAACCTCTGAAGAGGCCTACTAAATGTATTTTTAATGAGTTTCACTTTTAAAATCTTGACACTTTTATTTATTTTGAGCCTAATGCTTTTGGAAATAAATTTAACTTTTACTGCCAAATATTAAGAGCATAAATAGAGTTTAGAGTTTAGATTTCTTGCAGTTTTTCAAGCTTTGTTTTTTGTGTTTCACGAGGCCATGGCCAAATTATTCAACACCTTTTTAACCGAAAAACACAAAATTCAATCCAAGCGACAAGATAAAAAAGAGTTACTGCGTTTGGCTTGACGTTGGGCTAGCTGTGATTACAACATCAACAACAGCAGCCACGGCACAGAGAAACAACAACGATGGCAAAACTAGCATCAGTATAATTACAAGCGAACTGGTTTCCGCGTCTATTACAACATCATCCAACATCAACAACAACAACAATAACATACGACACACGCGTCAAGTGGCTGAGCACTGTGAGTGCCTTTTGAGCTGTCCAATTGGACATTTTGCCATTGATTACTACTTTTGGTGCAATTGACCCGTGTACCGTTACTCTACCAATTCGCGAATTATTCAACTCAGCTTACCAAAACAAGTCGCGCTTTTTTTTTTGTATTATCCGTGGCAAACAGTTTGTGTTGCTTGCCGCTTTATAACTAACAAAACTGTCTCACGGCTTTGCAGGTTTGAGCGCAAACGAGCTACACAAACAAGCCACCAGCGTTGCCACCTGACAAATAAACGTAAGTAGCTGCTACTGTGACAATCGATAGTCGACTATCGTGCTATCGATCGAGCACGCATACCGCGCGGTTTTTTAAATATGAAATATGCGCCGTTTTGGTAAAATTCAATTTTTATTCAACAACAATTAAATGAATATGGACATTAAATAGGCTTAGAGATTACATAAATAGTTGTTTCATCTTAATTTTTTTTTTTGGGTTTTTCTTTTTATATTATCAATTGTGTTAATTACACAGACATTACAATATTTCAATAAGTACAATGGTAATTGTTTTCGTTGCATCCCGCCTCATAAATATATAGTATATATATATGTATACATTATATATATAAAGTAAACGAGAAGTAAAAGGCCGTTGATACAAATGACTTTGGATTAGATTAGGCGCGCTTAAACATTAACAACACATACATACATGGAATACAAAATGGTGTTTAGTACAATTAAAAATTCTGTTCACATTTCTGTTTGGTTTATTACAACATTATTCTGTAAATGTTAATGTTCATGCTCAGTTTACTCATTAGGTTTAATAATATATATATAAGTATGTATGTATGTATGTTTGTTTTGTATATCAATCTGCTTTTTTGTTAAGTACTAGTTGACTTCATGGGTTCCATCTTCATTCATGTGCAATATATAAACATAAATATGTGTAATGTTTAAGATTAATATGTACAACTTTCGCATATGTGAAAGTCGCACAAAACTATAAATTAATAATAATTAATAATTATCTAGCAATTTCATTTAGTTACAATATACAAAAAACACAGTAATTTTCATTTTATTCTATTGCATTTAGATGCATAATTGGAGTGACATGACGAAATGAAAAACAAATTCTATAATTATAAATTGTCGCGCTATGAACAATATGAATGTTTGATTGTATGTGTATGTGTGTTTATATTAAACTAGTTAGGTGTATATAGCTCTGTATACATACATAAATATGTATATGTATAGTATGTATATATATTAATATAGTAGGTATTATGGTATGCTGTCTGTCACAAAGAGCAACTCTCTCAACTAACATTATTTACTTTAACTATTACAAGTACAATTTCATTATCAACTATTATTGTTGTTATTGTTTTGTGTGGTTGCCATATCAACAGACACATACTCTACATATATATATAAGTACATATATATAGAATATATATATATCCATGCCATTCAGTACGATAATGCTGATGGTGAGCGTGAACCAACTGTAAAATCTTTATACACCGAAAATACCGAAATCTGCAAAAAATCGAACAAGCACAAAATTATTAAAAATAGTTCATAAATCATACAATTTCATATTCATAGTATAAGTGTTTGTATATAATATATGTAAATGAGATGAGTTGGCCAGTTTAATTGGCAAACTTGCGTCACAGTATAGAAACTGCATAATATGATGTGGGCAATTTGCCAACAACAAAATAAAAACTTGGCATCTATAGAACTTTTCGCTTTTCGCCCGCATGTAGCACGCAATGTGAAGGGTGCTCAAGGAGCATTGGAATTGAATTGGATTGTTTTCAATGTCAGTAGCTTATCAGTTGAAGCACTCCGCATAACTTTACCTTGTCTTTCAGTTGCTGACACAGTTTCTGGCCATTCATCAGGAGCAGGAGCACATCGTTGAGCCATTGTACACCGATTTCCGCTTGACGTGAATCGAACTGCATTGTTCCCTGATTGTTCAACAGCTGATAGACGGCAATGATGAGCTTGTGGCTTTGCAGATAAAAACTAACAGCCAAATCCTCGGGCAGGTTAGGCACAAGTGATTTCATATTGCGACCTTTGATTAGCTCCTCAATTGGCTTCTTCTTCGGCACCAGCAGGCTATTGCGACCGCGCTGCAGGGCATCCAGAATGTTTCCTATCACATGGAGCACTTCATCCGAGGTTCTAAAGTGTTTGCAAAAATAAGCATTTATAAATAAACCCAATCAGAATCAACAAACGAAAATAACGAACTCACTTGAAGTGATAAGAGTCATCAACGTCGTCAATGTGATTGATTGCTGTTTGTAGATGATTGGCGGCATCCTGAACTTGCTGCAATTTCCAAGGCGAGTCGTGGGTGATTGAGGTACGTTGCGTTTGACTTGGCGCCTTGCACAGCTTAAAGCTAATGTCCTGTTCAAATAAGGGTATTTTATTAGTCTACATAATTTGAATATGTTTATTAGTATATAGTCTTACCGCCTGCGTAATTGCATCGCCTGTTAGGGTAAGCACCGCTTTTAGCTGATCTGGCGAAACGCTGAGTATGAACTTTTCAGTCTTCTTGCCCTCGTTATCATAAAGCGGCACAGGGAATCTGTGAGCACACTCCTTGAAGTGCGAAGAGGGGGAGTTAGTTCAACATACTTGAGATTACATTGTAAGTACTTACAACCAGAATGGTTCGTAATTGCTTTAATATCGCATGTACTTCTTGTCTCAGCACCCACTCGAATTCAATTTGCTGTCAGCGTATGTGTGTGTTAGTGAATACCATTGGGATGTGGGTTTTGTAGATTGTGGATTGTGGGTTACGGGTTTTTGGGGGTGTGGAGCGTGTGTGTGTGTGGGTTGTATTTTTATGTAGCGAAGGCAGCGCCATCCATAGTTTGCAGTATTTTTTTGGTTTTTTTGCGATAACGCCATCGTCGTCGACGTCGCAGCGTCAAACAAAGAGCAAAACGGCACGTTTCATGTACAAATCAATAATATCGGCGTTCGACGCAAGCGAGAGAGAGCAAGAGAGGGAGAGAAAAAGAACAAAACGATCAATAATCAATTGACTATATGATTAATAGCATTGCATTGTTTTTTTCGGGGAGGATATTGACTGCTTTTAATTGCACACTTACCAAATTTAGAGCCTCCTCTCGCTCCGTGTCAACGACAAGCATTTTCATTGTGCTTTTGGCCTTCTTGCGCGCTGTTATGTATCTCCGTTTGTTTTTGTCACTAATTGCTGCAGCAGCGCTAGCAGCAGCAACGCCAGCAATGTGTAATGAGAGCGCTGTAATGTTATAACATTTGTTTTATATATTATTCTATTGCATTTGCACTATTTTAATGTCCTAGCCACTAACTTAGTAATATTTACTATGAGTTCACTGTTTGCTGTCAACTTTACACTCACACGCACACTTACGCAGAGCCACAAACACTAGAGAATAACATTTTGCTGAAATGTTATTAACAGTGCGCACTCATTTTTTTCGGGGAAATCGCCGCTTGTCTTTGACGCAATCAGTGACCTCTTAAATATTGCATTTGCTTACTGTTTGTTGACAAATTTTGTAGGAGTTAAATCTTTTCTAAACTATTGTTTTTGTTAGAGACAAGTTTAATAGAATAATAAAACCTGAAACATAAATTCAAATTTAACAGACAGCTCAGCCTAACAACATTTTAACAGTGCTGTAACAGCGCACTGCTGTAATAGACAGACAAATCGATTATCGCGCTACAACTTTGTGTAGCAAGCAGAACAGAATTGCAGTGTGTGTCTTTTTGCGATTTATTAAAAAAACTGCCCTAATTTGGTAAGCAACACTAGAAAATTGCATAAGCAAAAGAGTCTATAAATTGATTTTCGCACTTTACATTGTGCAAACTTGTAGCCCTGGTTATCAAGTTATCGACAAGCATTTGATAAACTGCATGTGCGTTATCATGTGAATGACCAAAATCAAGGGCGCTCTATATTCAAATTGAAAATATCACTTGTGTGATGATTGCTGATAGTGGGAAGTATACTTACGTTTGCGCAGGGGAGGAGGCGTTGTGAGCACAGCTGTCTCCGGCACCGAGTTGAGCACATGGTGCTGGAATTGACCGCTTCGTTGTCTGGATAGCGGATGGAATGACCAATTTGTTGTCGGGCTGCAAATTAATGACAAAATGTATACAAACAACACGTTGTTATTTTCTCAATCAATTTAACATTTGGTTTTTTTTCTTTTGTTGTTGTTGTACACCACAATTTTTCAAGTTTTGCCTTATCATTTTTTTGCGTGTTATTGTTGCTGTTTGATTTCGTCTTGATTTTGATTCAATGTGAAGTGCTAATTGCCATAATACTTTTTGTTGTTGTTGTATTGGCCGTTGTGCCGTTTCCCCGCCATGACTCATTTTGCCAGGCAGCGCTGGCAGCGCAGTCAACTGCAGCGTCAGCAGCGCATGCTTAGTTTGGTTTTGGGTTACAACAGAATTATCAAAGCGAGATTCGCTTGAACTGCAGTAGCAGCAGTGTAATATGGGATTCCCACAGCCGACACGGGGCGCGTGTCTCAGCACTTTGATAGATAGAGATGGCCATAGTGATGGCATTGACTTTTCGGCTACAATTACAATAGCGCTTATCAAGCTATGCTGACGTTTTACACGCACACACACACAGAGACACGCGCACACACTATCAAACAGACACGCGCATAAATTTTCAAGCATTTATTAAGCTCTTTTGTTTTTGTGGCGGTGGTGTTTTTCATTTGATAAGCCAATGTCAAGAAAAATGAAATATGTACAAACAAACAAAAGTCCCATTTAAGAATTTATGTGACCATAAATTTTATTGGCACGCCAAAGCAGCGGCGGCGGCTTTTTAACACATTCTTGAGCTGCCATAATGCCAAAACAAACATGGCTTAATTGTTCCTATACAAATATGTATATATGCATTTATGTACAAATAACGCTACCTCTGCGGCATTTTGGTTAATAATATGTTACTGCTTTTGGTAGTTGTTGATTATTTTTCTTTTCTTTTTGGTTTTTTGCTATTATCAATTGCAAACACTTCACAGACAAGACGCGTATCACGAGGCAAAGCCAAAGCCAAAGCACAACAACACAGCGAAGCACGAGCACGGACACGAACACGAGCGAAGCGAAGCACGAGCACGAACGTTAGAAGGGTAGAGTGTAGTAGGGTAAAGAGGTGCGAGAGGCGAAGCAGAGGCGGAGGCAGAGTTGTTAGTGGGTGCACATGCGATCAGGTGTAGCTCCAAACTGACTGCCAGCTAGCTATATTATGAGTAACGGCAAGCGCACACAAAAGCCACAAGCAAGCAACTGAACCGACAACGCTAAGACAACGTCGCGCATTGGTCAATGGCAGCGGCAGCAACAACAATATAACACAGTAATGCTCGTAGCAACAGCGACGTAAGCGTCGGCGTCGAGGCCAACGTCAGCGTCGCGCTTCGCTTTTTGTATGTAACATTAACGTAGTTAAAACTTGACGAGCTTTTTTTGTATTTTTTTTTCGTCAGCTTTCTTCAGGTGCGCCCTCTTCACTGATAGCTGCCGTCGTCGTCGTCGTCGTCGCTGTCGTAGCCGTTGTTGCTGCTGCTGCGCCGACGCCGTCGTCGTCAGCGCGTTGTTAGCGTCGTCATCAGCGTGGCGTTTATCAGCAGAGTGTGCGGTTGGCATTGACAGCATAGCATAACCATAATACGAATTTGTTGTAGACTTTTTCATTTAACGTTTTTTTTTTTTTGCATACACAGTAATTTGTTTTTGTTTTCATTTTTGGTATAAAAAAGTAGTACAAAAGTGTTTAATGCTATTATTTTTTTGTTGTGTTTCTCTCTCTCAATTTAAATACGTGGATTTGTTTACGACATGAAACAAATGTGCAAATATAAACAAATAAACGTGTGCCCAACAGGTGTGTGTGTGTGCGTGAGTGTGCATGTATGTGTGTCTCTGTGTGCGTGTCGCTGTGTGGGTATTTGTGTGAGAGTGTCTGTATGTGTATGTGTGTGTGCCAGGTGTGTATGTCTGCTTATGTTTGTATATGTGTGTGTGTGTGCGTGGGAGCTTTGCGAGTATGTGTAAGTGTTTGTGTGTGTGTGAGTTTGTGGATCTTGGGACTGCGTTTTCTTTTTTTTTTATTCGCCGGTCATCATCTCCATGAATTCTGTAAATGAAGCAAAAATGACACGACATTAATGACAGAAAAGTGCATTTCAAAAATTATGCATAAAAATAAATTGTTGAAAGCTCTATATGTATCCGACAGATCGACTATTAAATACACTATCCTAGACTAAAAACAAATTTAAATAGGATTTTAATGTTCTCGAAAATTGCAAGATACTTATTTCAGGAAATCATCAAGTTTTCAACGCTATAAATTATTATTCACACTATAATCTTTGTTTGTTGTTTATTCCTAAATATATTTTGAATACTGTATCAAAAATTCCTGCAAGTTTTTTACATATTTTAAAAATAATTATTTTTTAATGATCGTTGCTATGACATCATTGAATTATAGTAATGGGTTATTACGTCCGGTTCTGCTATAGTACAGCAAAAATAACTTTTATTGACAAGTTTTCTAAACATTCTTTAGAAATCTAGAAATTAGCTTGATGACTTAAGACTGACAGACAGAATTCTGATTTCCTGAAATATATTATGTATTGGAATTTTTGACATACCTTAAATTTACTTATTAATGATCTGTCTTGTTGATTATAAATAAATATGAAGTGTGCCAAAAATATTTCAGGAAATTCTAAAGTTTCATTACTAATTATTATTCACTTTTGAATGATCATTTATATTATTAGAATAAAGTGTTCTTCCTCTATATTCCTCAATATATTCAAAAAATATATTCTTCCACACTACGTTTCATTCAGATCAATGAAAACTGAATAGTTCAATTAAAAATATGAATTTAAATAAACAAATCGTCTGAACACAAAATATTATAAATATCTTTGGCAATCAACTACGCCTCCGTGGTCATAAAATTAATGTACCCTTCAAAAGAGCATCAATTATAAAAAAAAGAGTAAATACAAATAAATAAATATATGGACATGTGTCCATCCATTAATAATCATATTTTTTTCTTTCGAAAATGTATGCCACGAAACGACGAAAATCGAGAGGAGAGTTCGTTTTTCTGTGTCGCACTCGATCGTCCTATAAATAGACTTCGATATGCTCCAAAATGATTGGGAGGTTGTCAAAAATCGAGAACTCAAGATCAACAGAGCAACAGAGCAGTAGCGATGTCATATAGCCATCTTCTAGCTGATGTTTACAAAAAAGAACCAAAATTTATGAACACTACAAAACGTGGGTGGAAATCTGTCTAAATTGTGGGTGTGTGTGGGAGATTTTTAGCAAACTGCTAGAAAAGCGCCCCGAACACAAACATAAACATATACATGGAAAAGAAGAAGAGGGTGGGGTGGGGTGTACTCACCATCGAAATCAACTGTACCGGAACCGTCACTATCGATTTCCTCAATCATAATGTCCAATTCCTGTTCGGTCAGCTGATCGTCGAGCTCCTTCAAGATCTCCTTCAAGCAGGTGGTGGGAATGAAACCGTTGCCCTGTTTGTCATACAAACGGAACGCCTCACGCAGCTCCTTCTGCATGGCCTCGGCATCCTCCTCCACAATGAATTTGGCAGCCAGTTGCACGAACTCACCGAATTCCAAGCGGCCAGACTCTATTATTGGTGGTGGGAAAATAAAACATTTATACATTCCATAAATAAAATGCGAAACTGGCTGGAAATTTTGTTATATTAATAATTGCGCATGAAATATGGCAAATGGTCAGAATCGAAATTTATGGCACTATCAGAGTGAATTATTGCCCCTGGTCAATTGGCCAATCAATACACAATATCTATATAGTATAGCTGATAGACAATCTTTTTCTTTTTTTGTTTTCTTGAACGTGGCTAATCTTAAGAAGCGGAAATGAAAATGATTACATTGGAAACTAAAAATACTTACTGTCCTCATCGACCTCCTCGATCAGTTCCTCCAGGATCTTCTTGTCGAAGGGCTGACCTGAAAGATGAAATGCAGTTTTAAATTAAAGTTCTGAAGTTCGAAATTCCAGTTCCAGTTAAACTCACCCATCAAACGCAGAATATCGGCAACCATCTCGGTGGGAATGCTGCCAGTTTTTTGATGATCGAAGCTGTTGAATGCCTTCTGGAGCACGGCAATTTGCTCGGGGGTCAGATCTTCATCCTTTTGTATTTAAATTAATTTAATTAATCGACTGTTTATTGATATATTCCAAATATGTGAAACACCTACCACGCTGCTCATGTTGCTGGTTTTTGTTAATACACAAAATTTAATCGATCTGAATCTGACAGATTTCTTCTTACGAACCGATCACCTCGGAGTATTCGTGCCTACTACGAAGCAGCCGCGTTGCGTTTTCCAAAATATAGCGCAAAAAATTTCAGATCAACTGTCTCTGAACTTGCCACACAAACACACACACACACATAGACAGAGAGAAGACGAACCCGAGACGTACAATTCGGAATATGTAGCACTTTTCCACACCGATGCCAGAATTTTATTGTTTTTTAGAAAGAACTGTAAAAGCGCGATCAAAAACAAAATTAAAACGATAGCAGCACACGTCCATCCAATACATTCACAATTTCGGAGCAGCCGAATGTGAGCCGTATAGTGGTTTTCCACACAGCAACATCAACAACATCAACAACAGCATCAGCAGCAGCAGCAGCAATCTCAGCGATCCAATCAGGGAGCAGGAAGGAGCAGGGAGACGAGGAAAGCGAGGCTGAAGCTGCATGAATCCGTCCATCTGCCAGTCAGCTAGCTATAATGCGATGCGTTGCGTTCTCCCAATATATACAAATGTATACATAGATACTCTCGCTATATGTATTACATCGCATACATGCATAGATGTGGATACATTTTATATATATATATATACTGTATACAACAGTTGCACGACGACAACAACAACAACATTGCGCGATATGGAGAAATGCCCCAGTGAAGCATGCCGAGCAGCTAGACAGCGCATAGAACAGGCCACGCTACCTCCCAAGCTGTGGGGTACTTCAGTTCAAGAAGTTCATAAAGGTGCCTAATTAGCTAACGAATTTGTCTTTCATTCCTAATGGTTATAAATCTTAGGGTATAACAGTTCATCTCGAGTCAAATAAATGACTAACCAGGGACAAATTTATCCTGAAATCATGCATGGCATAAAATGAATTTCTTTCATAGATGGAATTTTTAGAATGTATACCATATATGTGATTTTATCATAATATTAAAGGAGAGTAAGTGCATCATCTCTAAAATATTTATACTTGTGCGCCACAATAGTATAAATGTTGTGTAGTCTACTACTACTATTCAATGTAAAGTTACATTTTACAAAAACTGTGTGCCAGCGATCAAGTAACAAAAATAAATATGCAAAAAAAAAACATTGTATTGTTCTGCTTCTGTCGTACTGCTATTTTAATGAACACAGCTATATATAGCTGACTAATAAGCCAATTAGTTTATCCTGAAAAATTGCATTCTTGGATAGAACATTAGAAATGCATATGCATTAATATCATTAAAATGTTATTGATAATATCAATATCAATATCAATTTGATATCATTAAAATGTTATTAATGCGTACTTCAGTTTAAGCCTTAAACCTTTAATTTTCACTGCACAAAATACATCGGTTCTTCGATGAAATTAGCTTAAGAATAGTAGATTTATTCTGTACTTATGACAGTTTTATATATTATATTTGTGTATAGACTCCAATAAGAATTAAATGTAGTGCAATCTACTATAGTTCAATATAGAATCATCTAACATATCATATGTGAGGTGCCTGATTAGTCTACGAATTTAATCAGCAAAAATTGATTCCACGAAATGCATCATCTAGTATAAAACCATTCAATATAATTACGGAACAGTGTCATATAAATTTTGTGTAGCGTACAGCTGTAAATTCAGAATCATAGAGGTGATTAATTAGCTACGTAATATAGTCTGTTTCTGAATATAGTATATAAATTTTAAGTTATTCGTATATGCTATTGGTGCATGAGGTCTATGAGTTTTATATCAATATCCTTTAGAACGTTAGGTGCATAAGTGCATTAATAGAACTTTTGGTACACATAGCAAAATACTATGAAAATACTATGCCAAAGTTATTAAACTGTCGCTGAATACGATTTCACTGCCTGATAATCTAGCACTACGTGTGCTATAAATTTATTAATGTACTTAGCCAGCTGATGAACCAGGCGATCAGAGATCATAAGCAGAATATTGTTTTCATCGAAACCACTTTAAAATGGCAGAAGTGAAAACGTTTGATTGTGGCACTCTTTGAACTTTGCGCAATCTTTACAAGGTGAATATTATATTTTTAGCTATAAATTGCATATCTGAATTCGGCAATCAATTTTTTAGCTTGATCATAACACAAAAATACAAACAATACTTTTTTGATATGAATTTTACATATACGTACGAAAATATTGCGTATACGTATCAAATGTATAATGATAATGATTTTTATTTGCCGACAAGCCAAAGAACTTTGCACAAATATTGTAAAGACAATTAACACAATTATTTATTCATGAATGATTTAATCAAATTTAATTCTTTTAATGAAAAGATTTAAACATTTTTTTTTGCCTTTTTCCACATGAAGTTTGAGCTATGAGGAGCATATTCAGTAAAGTCTGTAACAGCTCAACTAGTGCAAATTTGCACTTGCAAAATTTATTACTAACTCGTTCGGCTAATAATTAGTTTACAGTTTTTTTAAGCTGTAAATAATTTCGTTGAAAATTTATGCACATTGCTATATTTTACATTTTCTTCCCTTTTTTAACGCCAGCAAATAAAACTTTGTAAAATGCAGTAGAGACACTTTCATTTTGTACACTCAAAAAGGTTTACGTTTATTTTGTTAGTGAAAATGAAAGACTACACAGAGATCCAGCGATATGAGATGCGAGTATTGAGCAGCAAACTACTTAAAATCTAGTTATGAATATAATTATTAATTAGCTTAACTAAAGATTGATTAATTGCGAAACTTGTTGCTGACGGGGGAAGCACTAGCCACACTTGTTCCTCCCTGATTGAGCAGAGCAGTGAGCGTGGCATGCGAAGAGCTGAGTGCCGAACTGCTGGACATGCTTAGCTTGGACTTTAGCGGATTCGTGGTGCTGCTGCCCACGACGGTGCCTTGCAGACAAGGCGATGCGGAAGCTGAAGCGGAGGGCAGCTCCTTGGACAACGCATCATCAACTATTGCTGACGTTGTTGTCGATTGTTGCTGATTGGATTGTGTTGATTGTTGTGGAGCTGACACGCCTTGCAACAAAGCATTGCGAAGATGACTATTGTTATTGCTATTGCTGCTGGCAAGTTGTTGTTGCTGTGGTTGCTGCTGCTGCTGTGGCTGCTGTTGATTGTTGGCCATGATAAAAGAGTTGGTAATCAGGCCGCGACTCTTGATATTCAAATCCACAAAGAACAACTTCATCTTCTGTATCATCGGCTCGGTTACCGTAAAAGTCAACATCATGCTCAGATCTATGTTGGCCTTGTGTCGATAGAGTTCATGAGTTTGTTGCAGTCGACAGACTTCGTCGTAAATGAGAAACAGAAAGCGTGAACTGCGATTCTCGGCGGGAATAATTCCACGTGCCGATAACCATTCGCGATCCTCGGCATCGGGCAAATATCGTATGATCTCCGGATGTTTGCTAGCCAAGCGAGCGCCGCCCAACTCTTTGCCATCGATGCTGAAGCCGAAAGCAAGATTCGCCTGCACGTCGAGCACAAATTTGGTGCTCGTCGTGATCTGTGCGGTGTTCCAGAAGATCTGTCGACGCACTGGCGTCGGCAGCGGTCCACTCATGATGTTTGTGCGTTGCAATTGCATCGATTGCGTTTGCTGTTGCTGTTGTAGCTGCAACTGTTGCTGTTGCTGCTGTTGTAGTTGCTGCTGTGGTTGCAGCTGTTGTTGTTGCTGTTGCTGCAGCTGTTGTTGAGTTGATAATGCATTTGATGTGCCTGGCATCGGCTTGACAGCAGCTGCTGTAAATCCCAAATTACTGGCAAACAATTTGCTATTATTGTTGGTGGTGAATTCATTTGGCTTTGCAGGTCGCTTGAGCGCCAGACGCTGTTGTTCGTTCACAACTGTTGTGGCAGCTGTGGCACGTTGTTGTCGCACCACAAAGTTTGTGTACTGCGCCTTGGCATTCTCTAGCAGCGCACACGAAGACATCTTCTGGAGTGTTTCCTCATTGACAGCATGCTGGCCGAGATTCTCCTTGATGTTGCCAAAGGCGGGCTTAAAGTAATTCTAAAATATAGATATGTTAATGAATACATTTTTTATATGATGATCACAAATTAAATATATATTTGATTGTAAAATTACAACCAATTGAAGTTATGGAATTTATATTAAACTCAATCTAAAATATAAGTTTTTCAAGTGTTTCAAGACTACAAAACGTAGTAATTTAAATGATAAATAAAAATATTCAACTAATAGAACACAAGACTAATTTTCGTTGCATTAAAATCGATTGGACGATGTCTAACAGACTTTGGCTTTTAGCCGATTAAATGGCATGCAAAGATCTAAACTAATTGGGATATTAACTACAAATTAATTTAATTTAATTTAATATAATCAAGTGCGAGTAATGTTTCTGAATCGTTGGAAGTAAAAAAGTATTTCCCTAAAAGCATGCAATCTCTAGCCCCTATATAGTATCTCTAGTTAACCTACGTTCATGTAGCGCTTGATGATGTCGTTGACCTCCGAGTCGAATGCTTGTTGCACGCTAATCCGCAACAGTTCCAACGCTCGCATCGCTGACTCGGCGCTGCCGCCACTCTCCGTGTTGTGGACACCATTGTAGCGTTGCCTGATGCGCTGCAACATCGTCTCCGCCATCTCCGAAGTGGTCACATATTTCTGTTTAAAGAAGAGAAAAAGCCAAAAAATGAAAATGTGTATCTAGCGATTGCTATCTGTAGTAGAGAATATTTACCACAGCCGAGTCTGTGCCATTTATAACCATGGGAATTGTTGTCTCCACTGTGGCCTCTGTTGGCTCCGTTTGCTTGGCGGGACTGGCGACACGTGTGTCCATCGAGTGAGTGGTCTGATTGGAGCAATCGGAATCATCCGATGACGAGTTTGCTTGCAGTGTGGCAGGTGAACGTTGTGCCACATCGTTGCTGCCTCCTGCTGCTGTTGTTAGTTGTGATGTTGTTGCTGTTGTATTGTTGTTGTTGCTGCTGCTGTTATTGTTGTTTGCTGTGCTTGCCGCATCGCTGAGAATTTTCCAGCTACGCTGTATGACCATTTTTGTGTTTTTAATTATCTGCTTGAAGTGTGTGCATTAAATTTTCGCTGTGACTGGGGAGGGGAGATGCTGCTGCTTTTTGCTGGCCAGGGACCAAAAAGCGTTTGTTTGACAAAGCGCATGCGCTTGGCAGCCACCACTAAGGAACTCCTCCCCCTCCAGCATCACAGCTCAGCAGCTGCTGCCAACAGCTGTTGATGCTGCAGATGTTGTTGCTGCTGCTGATGGTGGCGTGCAATCCATGTCCAGTTCACCCAGCTCCAGACGTCGCTGATGCTCCAGCAGACTGCGCAGCTCTGCATACTCATCCAGTTCATCGTGTTGCTCCTGTTCTTGCTCCATGGCAGCAGCTGTGGAAACAGTTGCAGTCTCTTCTTTAGCTGCCTTGCCACGCTGCTTCTGCTGTTGTCGTTGCTGCAACAGCTGCTGATCAAAGTCATCCATATAAGCCAGCGCAGCACTTGGTTGATAATCCTCGGGAGCCACATAGCTGCTATTAACAGGCAACTGCAGCACATCGGGCATCATGAAGGCAAACAACCAACAGACCAAAGGCGTGCTGCCGCAAGTGTAGCTCGCTTCCTTGTGGTAGAAGAGCAGACCATCCAGCTTCGGTTGATTAGCTTCCCACAGCGGATAACGCTGCAGCATCTCGTGCACTACGTTCGCATCCTCAAAATCGTAGTATTCCAGCAGTTTGAAGGGTTTTTCATTGCGCTTCCCACGCTGTGCCAACTCGCTGGCTTGCTCATCGAAGCGTGAACGCAGCCAAAAGAAGCGAAAGTTGGCATCACAATCCTGCAGCTGCTGTTGTCCAAATGTCAAGGCATCCAGAACATAAAACGTGTCTGTCTCCTGCACATAAATACAGTCCAACACTGTCTTGCATTTTTGCATGTGCGCATCTCCTGGCAGCATTGTGCGCAGCTGCATGATTATGCGGCCCGCTTTGTTGTGCACCTTGGTGCGTCCGTGGGTGGCAATGACCATGCAACGCCGGCCCACGGGAGAAGGCAACAGCAGCCAGTCGCTGAGATTCTCGGGTCGTTGACGCAGCCACTCTGACTGTTGTAGTTTAAAGTGTTGTTGGCCGCGCTTCGCTGCATTGTTATTGTTCTGCTGCTTCTTCTTGCGCTGTCTGCGTTGCGCTCTGCTGTGTGTTGGTGCCTCTTCTTCCTCCCCTTCCTCTTCTTCTTCTTCAGAGTCTTGTACATGCCGCGCCGCATCTTGCTGCAATTGTCTTCGCAACTTTTGTTCGTCGAGTAGCTGCAATTGACGCAGCTTTTGCTGCTCCCCCAGATCCACGCTTCTTTTATACAAATCTTTGTGATTGTCGCTCATTTTGTTTTGCTATTTAATTTCACAAATTTATTACACAAACAAAAACAGCGGCAACTTTGCTGTTCATTCACCACTTTTTGTTATGTGCTGTGGTCACTCTAAAATAGTGCTGAGAATCGATACATTTCCGCTGTCCGTATGTCGATAATCATCGGGCAACAGCTGCTTTGTTGTTTTTATTTTAATTTTTCATTTTAAGTAATTAAATATAAAAATCATTAAAATATAGCAAAAATCTGCTACTTATTTGCTTGTTCTGTTTTATTTTTCGGTAACTCTAAAATAGTGTTGATAATCAGTGGGACTTGTGCGTCTCGATAAACATGGCTCAAACAGCTGTTTTGAAATTACTCTTTGCGTATATCGGTAGCATTGGCTGAACAGCTGTTTTGCATTTACTATTTTACTTGCCGGTTATACTTTATTTGCATTAAGTAATTTAATAAGTTAAATGAACACAAACTATGAATAAAGCATCGCGTCTTTTTTGGCCCACTTTGGTGACACCAAAAAATGCGGTGGTCAAGCAAACGGAGCAGTTGTCACGCAGTCAAAAGGTAAACACAAGCACCTATTACGAAAGCAGCTGGTGGAAAGTAAGATTTGTTAATTTTTAATTTTTCAGTTATTAACAGAACTAGGTCTAGTCAAACCTGGCAGCAATGGCACTTATCAGATCATGCCAATTGCTCAGCGTGCCATTGACAAATGCATCCAGCTGGTGCAGAGTAATATGCAAGCGGCGGGTGGTCAAAAAATCAGTTTGCCTGTTTTAACGCCTGCTCAACTGTGGAAGAAGACGGGACGCTTGGAGGGCGACATATCCGAGTTCTATATGCTGCGTGATCGCAGTGGCAAACAGTTCTTAATGAGTCCAGTAAGTGAGTAAATTAATACTTAGAAAAACATACTAATTATCGCATCTACAATCCTTTCTAGACTCATGAGGAGGCGGTTACTGCAATGCTGGCAAGCACAGCACCCATTTCATATCGCCAGCTGCCGCTGCGTCTCTATCAGATTGGACCGAAGTTTCGAGATGAGCTAAAATCACGCTTTGGCCTTATGCGCGCCAAGGAATTCCTTATGAAAGACATGTATAGCTTTGATGTCTCCGCCGAAGCAGCTGCTGAAAGTTACGCAACTGTTACGGCTGCATACGAACGGTTCTTTAGGCAGCTAGAGGTGCCATTTGTGCAAGTCGAGGCAGCCACAGGCATGATGGGTGGCAGCCAATCGCATGAGTATCACTTCATTTCCCCCGTTGGCGAGGACACGCTGCTGCAGTGCAGCAATTGCAGCTATGCCGGCAATGTGGAAGTCTTTGGCAGCGACACAGACGCACCCAGCGCTTGTCCCAAATGCCAGAGTGCGCAGTTGAGCCGCGTACGTGGCGTGGAAGTGGCACACACTTTTCTGCTGGGTGACAAGTATTCCAAACCTTTGGGCGCCACGTTCCTCAACACAACGGGCAAACCAAAGACGCTCATCATGGGCTGCTTTGGCATTGGCATTACCCGTGTCGTAGCCGCTGCGCTCGAGGTGCTGTCCACGGAACAGGAGCTGCGCTGGCCCAAGTTGCTGGCACCCTACGATGTCTGTATAATTGGCCCCAAGGCGGGCAGCAAAGAACAGGCGCCAGCGGAGCGCATAGAACACGAATTGCTGCAGCAACTGATGCAGATTTGTGGCGCTGAGCAGCTGCTGCATGACGAGCGCAAGGAGTTGACCATAGGCAAACGTTTGCTAGACGCCAAGCGTCTGGGACATCCGCTCACCATTGTGGTGGGCGCCAAAGCGACGCAGGCGGAGGCGCCCAAGCTGGAGTTGCATACGAGTGGCGGTGAGAAACAAGAACTTGATGTGGCGCAAGTGCTGCAGCTGGTGGCAACACACGAGCAGCATAAGCAACAGTTGGTAGAGGGAACAGAGCAAACAGACACAAAAAGAAGTCAACGAGTTGGTCATGTGCATTAGCTTTATGCAATAAAGATAACAATAACGCAAAACAGTAATAGTTGATGTACACCAAACTAGGGATATCTAGTGCTCCGTGTAATCCGGCTCGGGTATCTGCGGATAGATCTGCACCTGCTGCTGTGGCTTTCTGGGTGGCGGTGGTGGCTTTGTGATCATGCTGGTGTATGACCAGGGCATCTGATTGCGCAGTTCCTCGCTGACGCGTGGATTACTTTGCGGCGCTGGATACATCTCCGAGTAGCGACTGTTGAGCGTTGAGCCATGGGCCAGCTGTTGCACCGCTGGCGATGTAGGTGATAAACGTGGCGATGTCGGGTCTGCAACTGGATAGTTCAGCTGATCCGGATGTGCATCCGTGTTGCGATAAGTGTTGTTCTCCGGCACCGGAGACAGCGTCTGTGGCGTCTGCTGCTGCTGTTGAGGAGGCAGCACGAGCACTGGCGACTGCACCGTGGTGCGATCCTGAACTGGATATGTTTCAGCTGGTATCACAAATGGTGCTGGTCGTGAACGATCCGGATATTGAGGTTCCAGTTGCACTGAGGGCGTGGCCGATTCCGCTGGCGCTGTGGGCAGCTGCTCCTCTCTCACCACCAGCACAGGTTGTGGCGTCTGTTGACGGGGCTGTATTTGGCTCGCGTATGGAGGCGGTGCCGGGTTTGCAGCCGCCTGATTTGCCAAGACATTGGCCAGCGACAAGCAGAACATACCACCAATCAGATTCAACAGCCAGATGAGCACCACGCGACTGCTGATGCAGGTCATCACAACAGCCGGTGTGGAGAAGTAGACACCAAAGGTTTCCAAACTCGTCCAAACTTCATTAGGCATTCCCGAAACAGTAGCACCTATAAAATCAAAGGTTTCTTGCAGTCCCTAGAAGAGCAGTTGAAATAAATACACTTGAATTGGAATCTTTTACTCAATTAGGCTTACCAAAGTCTCGCCTATGTCTATGCCATGGTAAACAGTGGCCACCACATCCAAGATGCATCCCGCAAGCACGGACAGAAACCAGGGCCAATAGATCATGCCGGAAATCAGTTTGGTGGTCTTGAAGCACAATGTTACTGTGGAGTACAATAAATGTTCAAGTTACGCTGCGTATACTTAATATTCAAAGCTGTCAAACTTACAAATGATCAAACAAGAAGAAGCGATCCACAGGCCACTGATCACGGCATACACAATCATGAAGATGTATTCACGATTTGTCACCGCAAACGACTTGGTCCAGTCCATAGTCAGTTCAAAGGTGTAACCGCTAAACTCCAGTTCAGGCTGACCACAATCCTCATCTGAAATCGATTTCTTATTGCTGTTGCTTGGAATTGATGTGTAACATTTTCTGGCTTACCCACAAAGTAGATCAAGTCCATGGCGAACTTGAAAGGATCTTTGGCAATATCCGTTGTCGTCTGGCAATCCTTCAGTGTAATGCCCCATATCGCAAGTCCCAGGTAGACTACGCCTTGTGCCTGTAATTGAAAATTAAATTGAGTTAATTATTAAGAGAAATTAAGAAAAACATTGATTTTTATATTTTAAAAAGCCTGAGTAAAGCTATTGCTAAAATATGAAGGGATATAGATTTATTTGATATAATTAAACTACTTGATAATCTCTCAGCCGATCGTCTTGAAATTTTGAGGATATACAGACGATTATCTTATTTAGCAAAACTAAAGTCTTTGCTTTCATTTTAGATTATATTTATAGAACATTAAAGAAAATAACTGATAAATAAAGTACAAATAATTCGCGGAAAGATAATGAAGTGATCTTGATATGCATTTAATCAGCTGCATATTTTAAATAAATAAATTATATAAAAGTAGTAAGAAAGCTAGAGGGTTGAGTGTGATATACCCGCTATCCACCCGCTATATTTTAAAATATACCAAATTAATATGCCGCGAAAATAGTAAAAACATACCAAAGGCTATATTTGGTATGTTGATAAATTAGTCTATATTTATATTATTATATTTATACCAAATTGTAGTAAGTAGGCGTATTTGCCCATACAAAAGTATTTCTTCATTAACTTCCACATTTTACATCTGATCGCAATCAAATTCTCAGGAATCATAAGTAAGTACTATAAATATTATTGCGTATATATTTTAAGGAGTCGGTGATGACTGCCTGTTGCATGCATTTCCTTTAGCACAAAGTTATAATGCTCTTCTACCCTATGGGTAGCGGCTATAAAAATCTGATTAATACATTTTAATTTAAATCTAAAAATACAATGGAAAGATAATGCAGTGACATAGAAACAATCAATTAATCGGCTGCAGTTTTCAAATAAATAAATTATATAAAATTATTGAACTACTTCATAAATATTTCGCTTTCAAAATGTTTGCTTAAATCTGACCATATTATTAGAAGAAATTCAAGAAAATCGTTGATTAATAACTATGGAAATTTTAAAGAAATGATTTAATCTGCTGCCAATTAATGTCTTGACTGATCAACATTTCGAAACATAACGAAATTTCAAATCTTAGCTTTAAATTTATACAATTAATTAGCTTACTTACATTTTGTGGGAGCCTTAGAAAATATTGTGAAATTGCAAAATGAACTTAGCGTGCATGATAAATAAAGAAATATTGACAGCTCTAGCTTAAATAGTCTGAAAAGATCTAAATTGTTCTATGAACGAACAGACAGACTCGACTTTAGAGACTGTTCAGAGATTTATCCAACTGTCGTTTATTTTTGATTGTGTCAATTTACCTTCTGTGCTATATTTACATAAATTTGCTGACGTCAGACAAAATTTGTTGTACTCAATATTAAATATTTATTTAGCTTATTACTTAAATAAATATTTTGTTGCTTCATTAGCAAAGGTTTATGAACTGAATTGTTCTGAATTATTCTTTTGTAAGAGTTGACAATAGATTAAAGTACATTGATAAGCTGCACTGCTTTCCTTTTTTTTTAGAGAGGAAACAATAAAACAAAATGATTGTTTGATTACGCTGAAATTTCCGCTTTATCTATAGAAGTATGAGTAATGTCGACAATATCTCTCTTTTTTTTGATTTTGCAATGATATGGACTAAAATAAACTGTAGAAATAAGATATGAAGAATGCATTTTGAGCGACTTACCAGAATGACAACAGCCATAAAGAGCATGAAGCATTTGGCGAATCCCACGCTGACACCAGCCATCGTTATGCAGGATCTATCGAAGTCCGCGTTTGCACTTGAAATTTGACCAAATAACTATGATCTATTACCAGGGTTTTTTGCTATTTCTTTTGAATTGGTGATAAGAGTTGGGCACGCAATGGCTTTTTGGACTGGTGATAAATTCAATTAGAAATTACTATAGGAGATTGCCACACAACAGCGAAGTATCTAATCAGTTTAATGAGCAGCGAGGGGATTTTGAGGGACTCGATTTGAATTTGAATTTCCATCAAGGTTTCAAAACTTGAAGTATATAAGTTTATGTCACTATTCACTGCTGTTTTTTTTTATTATAATTTTTTTTGCACAATCACAAGAAGAGAGCACGTGAGTCATGATTGAATTTACACGGCAATTCACAATAAATTAGAGTACAGACTCGAGACTTGAAAAAGCGATACGCATGTTGGATTGTTGCGTTAGTTGGCCATAAAGAACACAACTGTGTTGGCCCGTGCCTGTTATCTCGCTTACCGTTAGAACTGTTTGTTGTTTGTTATACTGTTAGCCTCGTTAACGCGTAGCGCATTCGATGGCTGCTTCTCTGCAACTAACTGTCTGGCTGGCCAAGAACAGCAGCAACCAACAATTGAATGGCCATCGACAACAGCAATTGCTGCTGCCAGTTGCTCTTCTTGGATTCTCTTGACTGCTCTTTTTTCGGCCCGATAAGATAAACCCCATGAAGTTTTAAGGGTAACACTTGCTATCAACAAAAATTATTTAATCATAACAACAACAACAACAACAATAAATATGACTAGGCCAGGGGCAGGCAGGCAGGCAAAGCTTAGGGAGCACTTATTCGAGTACTCATTCTCGCACTCACTCATTGTACTCGCATTAGCCGCTTATCAATAGGCCAACAAACGCCAGTTATCTGACACTTCTTTAAACACACACATAATGCCGAGAATGTGCGAGTATTGCATTAAAAAAGCAAATAAATAATCGTAATATATTTACTTGTCGGCTTTCAATTTGCGTGCGCCCAAAAAAAAAATTGTATGTATATATTAATAGCAATATTTAGTGCTAATTTTAAATGATGAATCGCTGCTCTGCACTAAATTAATATTAATCAATTTTTTTTTATGTATAAATATTTGATATACGTCGCGTATACTTAATGTGGTCATGTGGACTCTCTTCGCTACGCTTTTGCACTCTTTATTTGCACTCGTGTGTTCGTGTGTTTATCAATTTTCGATCGTGTTCTGATTGATATGGTTGCTCTTCATTCCCCCTCCTTCCTCCTCCCTCCCGATTGAAGAATGGAGCACATGTATTGTTCAAGTACTTCTGGGTTATTCAGATTCACATTGCGTGACTCAGACTCGACGCAAACACATGAGTTTTCTGACAAATCAATTCAGTGCAATGTGCGCAATAATTGCAGCACAAAAGTATCAATGGCTTTCTTGATAACCGGCAATTACTTTCAGATCTTAAGAATTCTCCAAAACAAACATTACACAAATTTTGTTATCAACATAATGCGGTAATTAGATATTTTCGGGTTCTTTTTTTTATTTATTTATGCCCTTGGCGTTGCTTTGTTATAAATTACCCACATAATGTCTACGAGTTCTGTTCAAGATCTAGATATCTATTTAAATCGATCGGTGAATCAGTATGCTAACTATTTCATTGGGTTCGGAAACACACATTTATTGATATACAATTGTTTGATTAGTTTACGGTTTTTTTTTGCTATCTTTATGGTTCTCTGAGAAGTTGTTACTGTGTGTGAAACCCCTCCGAGTTCTTGACTAAAACAAAAATAATTCGGGCTAAACTACAATTGTAATTATTTAGAAATTAATTGATAAATGATATCGCAACTTTAAAGAACGTAATCTAAAAAAAGAGGCATAAAAATATGATCTCTGCTTACATAGAGATCAGACCCTAGAAATCGAGAATTTAGATTTGATATGTGATAATAACACTAGCTTATTCAAAAACGACAACTATTAGATAGTCTTAATTTCTTCTCTTTTTTGAAAACAGTGATTCAGGAATAAATTGAAACTAAACAATAAATGTTCCACACATCAAAAAGTGTTCCCACAATCACATAAACAAAAATAAAACGAGTCAAATATGTTTAATTTTTTTTGTATAATAATTAAGGCTTAGAATTAATTTCTATTGCACAAAATGTGGAACAAATCTACTTAAAGTGCAATATTTGAAATAAAGTCAAGAAATAGAAATTGATATTGAAAATTCAAATTTAAACAGGTGTGTGCTCGTCTATGAAACTCCTGCGGCTCATTTGGTATAAGAGCAAAACAGTACGGTATTATTTTCAAAATATACCAAATTAATATACCACAATAATACTGAAAATAAGCCAATGGCTGTATTTTACATATTGATATAGTATTAAATAGTAGTGCGGAATTAACTTTTAAAATATATATATAAAAAAATATACCGCAAAAATATTAAAAATATACCACTAGTTTTATTTGGCATATTAATTTATTACTAAACCGCCAAAGCAACTAAAAATATATTCTGTTGTATGTGATACTCATCCCTTGATTTAAATTTAGAATCTGAAAAACCTATTCTAATCAGTGTAAATGAAAAACAAAACAAATGTCTAATTATAAAACACCGCTTTAGATTAAACATTTTTTCTTATATCTAAAAAAGCGACAACAATACATAGCACTGTAAATACTCAAGTCACGATTAAATACTATATATTAAACTTAAAAAGCTTTTTGCTTAAAAGCCTTTCTCTATGCATAATTTAACTGATGGCTTGATGCAATGATTACTCTTTCAATTTCTATTCAAATTATTGGCCTCATCAAATTAGCACTTCTTTCTTTTTTGTTATTTTGCCAGGCACACGAATATCACATGAATGCAAATTCGCAAAAAAAAAGAAATAAATAAATTGTGGTGTACAAAAAGTTGAGCAATATTTGAGTAACCCAATTGAAGTCTGAATCGTTGATAACAATGCATTATAGTATAATATTTACTAAGCGGATTGAATAGCAAATATATAAATCGTAAAAGTTAGTTTCCCATTTCCACATTTGCTAATTTCCATATGCAATTTCCTCATCGCTGGGAAAATGCGGTTTGGACATGCTTCGATGAGTCGTTCATTCTATTTACTTTTTTTTTTGTTTTGTTGTGCGCAGTACGAAAATTCGATACCAAAAAAAAAAAAGATCAGCTGTCAAGATGCTTATTTGTCTCAGCAATTAGAGCCTCGAATTTCGGGGCAAAAGCAAAAGATTGCAGTTCCAACGATGCGAAACGTTTTCGATCTTTTTTCTTTCGAGTGTGTGAATTTCAAATTTAAATAAAGCGGCGTCAGTTTGCTGGGTTTTAGATCAAATCACATGACTTTAATTGAACTTGGCGTGACATAAATATGTATATGTATGTATGTGTGAGTGAGTATATGTGTGTGTGAGTGTGTGAGTTGGCTACGACTAGAGTCAAGAGGTTGTCTAAAGATCTAGACGCGAGCCGTGAGAATAACAGGCTCAGCCTCAACCTCAGCGACCTTCTCCTTGAGCTTCGTCACAATGGGCTGCTCCGAAGTGGTGCTCGAGGTGGAGGAGCTGGAGGTGCTCTCACTGGAGCTGCTTTCGCTGCTGCTGCTGGTCGCCTGCTCCGTTGTGATGCTTGAAGTAGCAATCTCTGGAACAACGCTGCTGCTCTGCGTCTCAATGCTCTCCACAGGCGCTGTCGATGTGATCGATGTCTTGGTGATGCTGATCTTGGTCTGTTTGCCATCGCTACTATCGTTGTTAGCATCCTCCACAATGGTGGCCGATGTGATCTTGGTGTGATGCACCTGGAATGTGGGAATCAAGGGCACCGAGAGTCCATTATGTGGCTGCACCGATACATGATCGATGATCAAATGAGCTGGCACTCCATCCTCCGATGGCACCTTCTTCGTAGTCTGCACAAGAATCTTGCGCTCCTGTGGCTCATCACCGGTGGCAGGCAACACAGTCACGACCTCATCAGCACGCTTGGTAATGCTGTGTTCAGCTGAATCATCCTGACCGGGCTGCACTTCATCCACAGTGCTGTCGGGTGCGCTGGCGCCGTGCAAACTCAACGCGGATTGGAACAAACTGTTCTCCAGATTGCCAATAAGTGTTTGGAACGAGATCTGCTTGAGTTCACTGTCGGGATTGGCCACCACTTGACGCTTAACTACATCTTGAGTGGGTGCTTGCTGCTCCACGGGCGACAGACCTGAGAAAAGATCGTTGAGGTCCAAGGGAGCTGCGAAGCAGGTGCAAGCAAAAGCTGCCAGCAGCTAGAGAAGATCATAAAAGAAATATTTTTTTATTAGTTGCTTGTTCAAAGTTGAAGTTTTGCTGCCACTCACAGTGAAGATCAATGTGTACTTCATGCTGCTGTTTTAACTTGACTTCTGTTGAGTTTCCAAAAAGAGAGAGAGAGCTTAAGTTAGTTGTTGCCACCACAAAGTCCAGATTGATAATAAGTTCGTTGGCGAGCTGCTCGCGACTTTTTAAGCTTAACGCCAGTCGGCGACAGAAAAAAAAAGTTTCTGAGCTAAGCTTTTTCAGTTAGCACCCCCGAAACGTGGCCCGAACTTGTTTGCGCGTGCTATTCACTTCGATTCGATACGATTTGATTCTGTGTTGAGTGCAGCAAGTTCTCCTTTTTTAATTTACCCTTAATTGATTGATCTACAAAGCAGCAATGTTCTTAACAAATTAATGGTAATAGATATAACCTTCGTATCATGAAATTAGTTGGTATCTGACTCAAGGATCGACTTGATAGATTTTTATCTTCTTTTCCGTGTCTCTGTGTCATATGAGTTGACGAAAGAAATGACCAAGCGAGGTGAACTTCAACTTTTCATCTTTGATCATCGTCGTTGAATTCAATAAATTAACATAATTATCAACAGATTGTTAGATGTCTATTTATTGTTTATTTATTTCCACGAAAATGATTAAATCTTCATTTGTTTACCGGGACTTTTTGTTTATTGTCGTATATATGATTTCGTTTATTTTTTGTTATTTATACATCGCAGTGAAATTTTTGCGGAAAGAGCTTCGCAAGCTATTGTTCCTTAAATAGCCTCTAATGGGCTGATCACAGTTGCGGGGTTTGATTTGATTTTTGTTTATCAAACCCGTCAACAGAACTCAAACTCGAGCTGAAGTTTCACTCTTCGACTACGTGTGATGACTAAAAGTTTGAAACTCCTTCTTGGCCAGGAAATTTTAGTCACTAATGTCACATAATTGAAAACTCAGTCAGCAGGAAACCAAAGTGCGAATTGATATTTGTAATTTTCCATGCCACTTTGAAAGAATGAACGCGTCTCGATCGACAATGAAATAAATTAAAAACCAAGCCACAGCTGGTCACCTCAAAAACTTCAAGCTGGCGATCATGAATGAAAAGTTGGGATCCATCTGGTTCAATTGTGCCACAAAGCAGCTCGAAGCGGTTGCCACTTGTGTGAAATGGTTTTAAAAAGGCGGCACTGCCGGATGCTCCATTAATTAATAAATTAATGAAAATGTCATAATATAAGCTGAAAATTGTATTATTTATTTATGCACACAAAAATGTTGCTAATATATCTAGACATAAATAATCAATAAAACAGAAACAATAATTTTACAATAAGCAGATTATATAGCTAAAATTTTAAGGCATAAATAGTCAATAATTTTATCAACTTCAAGAAATATACAGCTTATCTTTGTAGCCATTAAATTTAAATGTTTTCATATCAATAATAAAAATAAATAATAACTTAAAAACATTTCTAGGAATAAATTAGGATTGGGTTTTCATTCGAATACATTTTCTTATTATTTACTTTATTTATTTCAATGTACTTCTCACTTCTCGTTAACCCCACTGCGTATGCGTAATATTTTTAATGGACTTTCAGCATTTGCTAGAAACTGCTGCAATAATTTCACAAGTTGTCCTAAAAATTATTTAAGAATTATTAACAACTATTATTGTTTACGTCAATTTACATGCGCATCGTTTTTTTGTGCTGCCCGCTGTCACACGGGGCGAATGCGTAATTTGCTCACACGATGGCGCGTGTCCAGAGCGCGCATGCAGCAGCCGAATGCGTCAGCCGGCGGCGCAATGTTTATGAACCTATTTTTGGGGCCAACCGTCCAGGTAAACAACACAATAACTTGGCATCAACATAAACGTATTCAAACGTCTCAAATTGGCGGAGGAGGTAAAAAATGGAAAAATGAACGTTGTTGGGAGGCGATTTTACACCAAGCTGAGATTTACGTAGACGGCCTCAGTTTACTCGTATCGGGCACAATTAATTAGAGCCCAGAGCCAGAAGTGTCGATAAAAACAATGCTAAACCCTCTCGTGCCCAACCCTGATCTTCGCCAGCCACAATCCGACTTAGAAACAGTCGCGATGGAGGTGCGAAGAATGGCACGGAAAGCGGGAAGTCAACGGCAACGGCAACGGCCAAAAGCGCAAAAACCTGTCAGTCAATTAACAGGTGTGAATAATTACGCGGAATCGGAGCGTTTGCCTATAAAAGCCGATGATCTGCACTAATTAGGTTCAAACACGCGAATACCACAGCAGGGATCAGAGCAAAGCAGATCAGCTTCAGCTTCAGCTCAGCAGTCACTTATTTGTTGCTCTCTTTTTCGCTCTCCTCCTGTCGACATGCAGCCACAACATGCGATACTTGGAGCCGCCGTGCTGGGCATGCTCTTGGCCTTCGGTTGCACGCTGCCCGTGCTGGATGCCAGCTCGGGACTGGACAATGCGACCATCGAGGAGCTGCGCGCCAGCATCAATGATACGCCCAAGAATCTGTAAGTCAACAGAAGGAATCTATTTCAACTTTTTCAAAAACTAATCATGAATTCTTCTACTTTATAGTTATGTGGTCAAGGCTGTTGTTTATGAGATTGGCATCCTAACCGAGGTGGGCGACAATGAGACCGATTTCGAGAGTCAGGAGCGTGTCGATCTTACCTTCTACGATGCTCACACTAATCAGAGTCACATTGATCTGGGCAACATTCCGCTGCCCATTCAAACCAACGTTTCGGGTCAAGTGCTCACAGGCATTGCTCCAGTTAACATTGGCGCCTTCAGCAGTCCTCAAGAGCTGCTGCAAACGTTGCCACTCACAGGCAGCATTGTGAACATTACGCATAGTGACACCGCCTTCTATCAGCTGACCAAGTCGAACACAAGTGCCCAAGAGAAGCCACAACTACTGAGCGAAGACGCGTTAGCCAAGCTAACCCATGCGGCTCAGCTCTTCCCCAGCTCGAGTGGCTACGGTGCATCCGCTGCCTCCAATGAGCTGGCAAACAATTAAACAAGAAGTTCCCTTTTCATCACTAAAGAATACAAAGACGTAATGCAGTGCGTTGTGCTCCCCACATAAAATAATACTTAGTAGAGTTTAAGCTAAATAGTTAACTTAGTTATATCTACATATATCAGCATAAGACTGGATGAGGACGAGATCGTTAGACCCTTTAGAAAATACCAAGTTTAGTTAGTTGACATTGCCATTGCCATGGTCAAAATACAAAATCACAAGGTTGGAATTTCGCATTTTGTATACAACAACATATATGTATATGTATAAAATATATCACATTAGTAATAGCACATTTGCTTGGACTTTGACTCTGGGGTTTGGCGTACTCATGTGATACCACAAATCGAATGCGACTGCTAAAAGCTTTCCTCTCTACAGCCACTTCTCACCTAAGTCAAGCTCGAAAACTTGGAACTTTCCTTTTAGCAGAACTCTTTTTTTATCGCACATTGTTATGAAATTAATTTTAATGTTAGTCATAAATAAAAGTAATTTCTTTCAAAATACTTTCGGTTGTTCCCCTTCAATTCAATAAACACATTTTTGTATATTAACTAGTTTTTAATTTTTCTCATTTTCATTTGTTTGTTTGTTGTTGTGTTGTTTTTAGCTTTTTAACTGTAGTACATGGTTTCTTACTGGCTAATAGATGATATATTTTATATTAATAGATATATGTAATATATATATAAATATAAGTTTAAACTTGTACACGGAAATTAAAATTTATTGAACGTCTCAGATCAGATTAATTCCACTTCTCCCCCCAAACTCACAAATACATATCCCCCCATACCAGGCCCCCCTGCTCCCTGACCCACAACTTCTTTTATCACCCCGCGCTCAACTCAAAACTGTATGCTGCAAAACTTTTCCCAGTTATGCTCTCCTATCTCTTTCATCCTTTCACTCGTCAAGTTACCACTCGACGAGCTAATATACTATTCAAGATGTGTTAGTGTGTGTGTGTGTCAGAGTCTTGTATATGTGTGAGATTGTGGACGTGTGTGTGTGTGTGTCTGTGTGTGTAATATGTACATACTGCAACGCACATTTAGATACTTGTATATAGTATAAATAATATTTAGTTTTTAACTAATTTACATAGTCATGTAGACGATGCGCTCTAGCGGCTTTTCTTTTACAATATATATCTCTATTTAATAAGTGTGTGTATATGTTTGCGTGTGTGTGTGTGTTCAATGTGTATGTGTGTGTTTATATGTTATCGTAATTATTTATTAGTAGTAGCTACAATTTTCAACTTATGTGCACACTATAACGTAGATAAACTAAACCGTAACTAGAATCTGAATTCGTATCTGTATCTGCATCTGCATCTGCTTCTTGTGTAGCTCTGTTTGTATCGTAAGTTGTCTGTATCTGGATCTGATCGGTGTTAGTCGGTAACCTTTTCTTAATGATCGACGTTATATATATATAATTTTAGGTTGCTTTGTGTGTGTGTGTGTGTGTTTTCACTAAATTTCCGCTCGCTTTATACAGTTCTGGCTTAGTAACAAAAACTTTATATACGCATGCATCGGGCGCAGCCTACAAAAATCATTAAGACTAATCTTAACGCGCGGCCAAAATGCTGCGGCAAAAACTATGCGAGATTAGGTTTTTTGGTTCATCATTCCATGCGTCATTTAATCTATTTTGATAAAGGAAGAATTTATTAGTAAAATGAACTTCAGCTATTAAAAATGAAGAAGTACTTACCTATAACATGACTTTCCATATTTGTGATGCGTGGCTTTGATGCGGGCTGTGGTATAATGGTGATCTCATCGTTGATCTTCAGTGGCTTTAGCAGTGAATCATTAGCAGCACCCAGCGAATTGCGTATCCCGCTGGCACTGCTACTGCTGCTGCTGGACTGTGCGCTATTCTTCTTGCTGTCCATCGCCTTGCGGGCCACAGTGCTGTGCGCCGTGTACACATGCGTCTCAAATTGTTTGTACATGCCAAAGGTGGCCGTGCACACGGTGCATTTGTAGGATAAATGTGCGGGCTTCAGGGTCATGTGATGATCGCGCGATACGTGATTCAATAGCTTCCATTGGTACATCTAAAAAAAAAAGTCGGAATATAGACAATTAGTTGTAGGTCCAGTTTAAGTGCATAACAAAGTAAACTTACTCTGCCACAGACAGGACAGCGACCGGCATCTTTGCCCTTGTTGGCAGCCTCTTGCATGGAGCTGGTGACCAAACCGTGTGAGCCGAGTAAATGCCGTTCCAGGCCCTGATCCGTAAAGAATCGGAACTGACACTTCTGACAATTCAACGGTGGCCGATTGTAGATCATCTTGGGATGTATCTATAAAGGGAAATTTAAACAAATTAATAAAAATTCTTAAGCTATTGCTTAAATTGCAAATTGTACTTACCTTCACTTTATGCATCCATTGCATGTGATTGCGCAGCTGCTCCAGATCCTTGATATAACCATCGCAAATCTCGCAGATGACAAACTGCGCCTTGTTGTTGCCAGCGGTGGGACTCTGGCCGGGCTTAATGCCCGCTGCAGCCGCTGTTGGCACTTTGCTGGACGAAGCAGCGCCAGACGCACCGCTGCCGGCTGCACTTTGTCGAGGTAGTGGCGTTATTGAGATGCTCGGCTGGCCAGCGATGGGTTTCTTTGATGCTTGCTGCAATAAGAGAAATATAAATTAACTTAGTAACTGAAAATGTAAGTAGTTCTTCGCCTTCTCTTACCTGCACAAGCTGTCCGGCTGCCAGTTGATAGCTGTTGGGCAACGACAGCGCCGCATTGGTGCCAATGGAGCCACGCACTGGCGCTGGATTCCTCACCAGGCTGTTGGCATTGGGCATCGCCTTGGGCAACTGTGGCGCTCGCTGTCGCATCTTGGCCGCATTCTGTGCCGCCAGCGCGGCTGCCTGCATATTTCTTGCCTGAGCTGCAGCCTGTTGCTGTTGAATGGTTGCCAACGCTGCCTTCTGCGCCGCCGCCTGAGCTGCCATTGCCTGTAACACAGAATACAACACAGATTAGCAAAAGTTTGAAGAATGTACAATAATTGTATATTACCTGATAAGCGGTGGCTGTGCCCACAAGTCCATGGCGTGGCTTGATGCGCGGTATCTTCGCAGGCGCTTCCCAATCGTTGGGAGGTGCTAGATTCAATTCTGGCCTAAACTTCTTTGCGCACACCGGCTGATGTCGCGCCAACTTCGCCTTGCCATTGTCCTCAAATCCACAGTTCGGACACTGATGATAGGGCAAAGGTTTAATCAAGCGCGCCTTGATGTTATGCACCGCCTCCATGTGATAAACAATCTCGGTGGCATTGCGTATCTCAAATGTACAAAAGTTGCACTTATACAGCACTCCATTCATATGCGGCGTCTCGTAATGATTGGCCATCGACAGCGCCGACTCCGACTTGAAATTGCAGAACTCGCAGCGTTTCATCGTGAACTTGAACGGAGCATTTTTCGTCTTGGACGCTTGCAGATTGCCGCTCAACGCATTGATGGCCATCTCAAAGTCCTTCGGGTCCCGTGACAGTGATTTGCGCATCTTGCGCTTCTGTAATCGCAACAGATCCGCCTGCACATACTCCTGCACCAATCCAACGCCAATGTCCATAAAGAACTTGCCCAACGGACTCTCAAAGTAATTCTCTTGTCCCGGCTTCGCAGCCGTTGTCGATGGAACTCCTCCAGACGCGGCCAAAGCAGCGGCTGGCTTAATGGCGCCCTTAAGCGCGGTTAGATCATCGTTGGCCTCTTTGATCAGCACCTTGGTGCGCACACCCGACTCTGAATCATCGTCATCATCCTCATCGTCGTCCTCATCGGATTGCTCCGACCACGATTCATCATCGCCACGCTTCTTTTTCTTGTTATTCTTGTTCTGTGCATTCGCCTGATCGCCCTGACTCTGTTTGTCCTCCTTATTCTGTTCGGTCATCATGTCAAACTCATCCACCTTGTCAGCCACAGCCAGATCCTCGGCGGACAGCGCATACGTTGTCTCAATCGACTTGATGATCTCACGAATGTTGTCATTGGGCGGCTTCTCATAGATGTAGGGCACAATAAACGATGGCGCCTCCAGCACAAACATGTCGTCCGTCAGGCCAGGCAATAGATTCGCATTGTTTGTCATGCTGGGAAGTCCAGCGGCCGTCAGTGACAATGTTGGCGGATTCAACTGCACCGTGGTGCCAGACATGCCGCCCGTTACACCCGACATGGGCACCAGCTTGGGCGGGGCACTGCCCAGATTGGTGGCCACACCAGTCACAGCATTCGTTATGGTCACCGGATAGACAGCAGCAGCGCCTCCAGCACCCACTGTTGGTCCCGCCTCGTGAGGCATCAGTGAACGGGCATCCTTGATGGTCAATTGACCGAGGCCAATGCCACCCAAGGCACCACTCGCTGCCGCATTGAGCACGCCCATAGCCAGGCTGGATGGCGTCGAGCTGCGTTGTCGTTTGCTGCTCGGTTGCAGATCATCCATATCGCTTTTGCGTTTGTTGAGCGCCGCCTGATCGCTGGGCGAACTGCTGGGCGGCGTATCATCCTCAATCACCACACAATCGTCGTCGTCGTCATCGTCATCAGGATGTTGAGCAGGCGGCGGTGGCGGTTGCGGCTGAGGTGTTGCCTTTACCTGAATAGCTGGCTTTTTGCTGGGCGGCGGAGGCGGTGCTGTTGTTGGGCCTGTTTCTGAATCCGAATCGGAGGCGATCAAGACCGCATCGTCAGAGGATTCAGCCTCGCTTGAAGCAGACGTCGTTGTTGTTGTTGTTGCTGCTGGCTTTGCTGTGTTTGTTGCTGTAGATTGAGGATTCGCAGTTGCATTCACAACTGGTGGCGCCTTTTTCTCAGTCGTTTCTGGCATTTCCTCGTCGCTGTCGTCATCATCCAAATTAACCACAGCTCCAGCATCATTATCGGCGTCGTTGTTGCTGTTGCTTTTCGTTGCCTCCGCTGTGCTCGCCTGACCATTGGCTTTGGCTTTAGCAGCATCAGCCTTGGGACTCTGATCAAACCCATTTACAGATTTTTCCTTCGCAGCCTTCTTCTCGTCCAGTTCGTCTTCTTCGGTTTGCATTGCTTCGGGCTCAGAGTCGGTTACGGTTTTGGCTGTGCCACTTTGTTGGCTCGCCTCCTCCTCCTCCTCTTCTGCCTCAGCCTCATCTAGATCTTCAATGCTCTTTTTCTCCTCTTCCTCCTCCTCGGGTTCCTCTGCATTAGTTTGTGTGGCGGCACCCAAAGGATCTTCGGCATCACAACTGTTCTCGGCTGTGCTGCCAATCTTCTCATGCTCATCCTCAGCATCCTCATGATCACCATTGGTGGTCACTTCTTCCTCCTCCTCTGGCTCCTCATCAGCTTCGCCATCCAATTTTGGCTCCTTACTACTGCTGCCATTCTCTGTGGAGCTGGCGCTTGTGATTTGTGAATCGCCCTCCTCGATGTCATCCACATCCATGGATTCCGCAGCGGATTTTGCAGCGATGCCATCCTCATTGGCAGCCTTGGAATCATCGTTGCTGTTACTGTTACTATCGAGTGGCAACTTGGCAGTAATCACTGCTGCACTATCAACATCATCATCATCCTCTGACTTTGTTGATTTCTGCTCCTTTTCAGATAGCAGCAGTTCTTTTTGAGATTTGGAGTTCTTTTGTTCATCAGCATGCTGTGTCTCTCCTTCGCTCTTCTTGTCCTTTGCCTCCTTCTCGATCTCTGTCTCGTCGTCTGCCGTCGCTTCTGTTGTTGTTGTTTTGGCAAGTAGTTTTGTTGTGGGCTCGGCAACGCCCTCCGGCAAGGCGACGTCGACTTCAGTCATTTGTTGTTGTTTTCTTCTCGATTTTTATAATTGTGGAATGTGCCTCTCTTGGTCGATAGATGTCGCTGCTGCACTACTGTGCTTGTTGGAGCTCTCGTTGTTGTTGTTGTTGAGGATGCCTGCCCAAGAAAAGATCGATAAATTATTAATCCGTTGTTGTAATTGGATGCCAATCGCAAATCGATAAATACTAAAGACGAGGCTTTACAGCCGGGAAATATTTGGCACAGAGAGAGGAGACGGAAAAGAAAACTAAAGCGTAAATAGCAACGAAAGAGCAGAGCAAAGAGAAATTGACAACAATAAAAAAGCGCAAAACTTGCAGAAAAATAATCAGCGAGAGCATAACACAAATGTTGTATTAACAATTGCCAAAAACCCAAAAAAAACAAAAAAAAATTAAAATCTAGGTGAATTAAGCAGACTTCCAACCCATAACCCCCTCTCCCCATCCTCCTCCTCCCACCCACAAGCTAATAGCCAATAACTAGGGGCAGCAAAAAAAGAGTTAATTGAGACAAAATGGCTGCCATATTGGATTAAAACTAAAATACAATTTAATATGTATGTATGTATTTATGGTATATATGTATGTAACTATGTACATATGTATGTAATATTGCAAGGCAGCTATGTATACCAATTTAAGTATGTATGTAATTACATAAAAACGTCATTGCGCGCGGCATGTAACGTTGTATGTATGTATGTACATATGTATATATAACAACGTATGTATGTATCGTATATACAGTGTTGCATAAACAAACATACATACATACTTATATTGTTACATACATACATACAGACAGACAGACGAGCAGTTACCGAGCACACAGCAACTGCACGATTGACATACATACAGACACACACACACAAACATACATATACTCACACCTACATACAAAGCGCACCAACAAATCGAGCACACACACACACACAGATACGTACGTATCTATATATACATATATAATTATATATGTATGTATGTAGATACAAACGCACACGCAGACGCTGGGACGGCCAAAGCGACAAACAGACGGACGGCCGGTGAGACGACGGCAACGACGACGTTGGCTTTGGCTCTGCGGTGTTGGTTGTTGGCTGTGCTCTGCTGCTGCTGCTGTGGCTGTAGCTGGCGGTGGCGGCGTGGAGTGGAGTACGGGTGGGTACAGGAGCGTGTTTTGCGCTTGTGTATGTGTGTACGTTGATAGAGTGGTGTGCGCGCGTGTGTTTGCCTTTGTATGTGTGTGTGTGTGTGTCTTTATGACTGTTTGTGTGTGTGAACAATGTGATATTTTTCTTTTTAGCTAATGCAAATTCTAATTCAATTTCGAGCATTTTTGCACTATGTGCACTAGCAAACAATAACAAACTCCTTTAGCAATTTGTCAAAAACACCCACAAAAACAAAAACTTACAAATTACATTTTACGTCACACTTCAATTGGCAGTGGCAGGTTGCTGTTGCAGTTGTTGTTTTTGTTATTCCTCTTCTTGTGGCAATTAAAACCGATAACATATAAACAACAAAAAAAAATAAAGGTAAAAATGATCTTTTTGCCGAACGCACAACAAATACTTTTTGTATTTCTTGATTTTTGTGGAGCACAGCACACAGAGAGAGCGAAAGAAAAAGAACGCTATGGCAAAGCGCGACAAACGGACGATAGACGGGGGCAACAACAAGGCAAACTGGAAATGGAAGCGGAAAAAAGCAAAAACGTCGCTCGCAACCAACACCAACCAAACACAGAGTTGCACGAACGGCAACAGCCGGGCGCTAGAGCTCAGGGTTGCATATCCGATTCAAAAGTTACGCGCGCATCCAAGTTATCGGACAATCGATAAACTTGTAATTAATATTTATAGCATTTTACAGCTGCCTGCAACTTGCAGGTGCCTATGCGATTTTATTAAATCCACTTATTCAAAGTATTCAATTGTATTGCTAATTATTGTTTGACAGCAATGACGATCAGCAACAATTGGGAATTTTTTTTCGGTATTTTGTTTCGTTGGCTTTGACAGAGCGCCAACATTGCAAACGTGCATGTGGCGCTCTATGCGAAGAGAGTGAGAAAGACAGAGAGAGCAGGAGCAGTGTTACGCTCAAAAATAGCGAATGGCAATGTGAAGCGAAAGCCAACCGTTGTCACTGTGGCGTGTATGGGTGTGTGCATGTACGTGTGCTTGTTGGTGGGCCATTGCTGTCGTAGTATTGGAGCGCACCCATGTGAATGGATGGATGGGAGGAAAAAAAAAACAAATTTGACAATTGTACGCGCGCCACGAACGAAATGAACAAAACAAAAATGAAACGGCATTGCTTCTGCTTTTGCTGCTTGCGTTGTCGTCGTCGGTGTCGTTGTCGCTTTGCCGGCGTATTTGATGGATTTTTTTTACGATGATGATGATATTAGGCATTTATTTGTATCTGCGCGACGCGCGAAAAATTTGAAAATAGCGCGCGCAAAAATCGCAGCAGCATTTCTTTGATATTGCCTTATTACTGGTTATGGTTAGTTACAACTCTCTAAACCAGGCCAATATTGAATGCTCCCCCACACACAGACACTAATAGATACATATATAGATACATATGTATGTATGTATATATACATATATTGTAAGCATAGGCAAAGCGACGATTGCCCCGTCGTCGTCTGTAAGTTTTAAAACTGTATACTCATCACGATACTTCTGCTGGCGCTGCTGATGCTTCTTCTTTCCCAACTTATTTCAGATTACGCTGCTTGCCTCTCTGTCGCTCTCGCATGCTATGGGCCAATATACACACACATATACATATAGACATCCACATACAAACAGACACGACATACAAACATACATAAGTATTTAGTATACATACATAAGTATATGTATGTATGTAAGCGTGTGCATATACGATGTTTGCAAGTATGCGTGCATGTATGTACGTCTGTGTGTCTGACAGTGAGCGTAAGTCTGTATGTGTGTGTGTGTGTGTGTGATTTGGTCTATATGCAAGTACAAATTTGAAAGTAACCCGCTTCTCACCCCCGTTGATCGGCAACTGGTAGAAGTCTGAATTCGCCTACCGCTCGCTACTATTGTTGTTGCTGTTGTTGTTGCCGTTGCTGCTGCTTCGGGATTCATTAGGAGCCACAAACTATCGGAATAATAATATAATGGAACGATAAAAAAAACTTTATGTTATACATACACGTGACCTTTTCTGTTTGCGTCGCCGTCTGTCGCGTCGGTTGTCAAGCAAATTTGGATACAACTTGAAAAGAACCTTGCGGATTTCTCTAGCAAATGCGAATTGAAATGTAATTTTCCGATTTTAAAATATTATTTGCTCAATATAATCTATAATCTATTTTGCAAATCACTTTTCTTCACATTAAATAATCTATTTTGCAACTATGCAATAATTTATGACAAGTCGTTTGAGATTAAAATGAGCGAGTTTAGATAAAACTTGAAAGAATTTTGTTGAAAGTAATTTTCTGATTTACAATTATTTCGGGTTAATACATATTTTGCTATTGACTTTCCACTGATAAATAGTTAATATTGAAGAAGGCATCTCAAAAAGAACCTTGCTGATTTCTACACTAAAAGTCAAGTGAATCATCACTGAGAGGAAATTTGAATGTAATTTCCCAATAAACATTTCTTATCAATCTTATCTTATCTAATTTGCCATCAACTTCTATACTTATCTTTCTGCAAGATAAACTAAGTGTTAAAATAACAATATATCTAGATTTATTGATATTTAAATGGATAAAATTGATTATCACGTACTATATGTTAAAGGAAACAATTTAAGACACTAAAAGATGAAATACGGAAAAAAGAAAACAAATTACTTTCACTCAAAATGTACAGAAAGATAATAGTATTATTTCGTATCTCAACAAGTGCACAAAAAATATGTATCTTATCGTTCAACAAATATTACATAGTTTCATCTATGTAATGTATGGAATCAAGAAGAAAAATATGTCTTAACAATATTATAAATTTAGGGAAACACTTGCTAAAGAGTCCTTGACCTAAATAAAGAGAAAGTACTCACTTCTAAATCATTTTTAGAATTACGCTAAAATTTAAATATATTTTTATGATGACAAATCAAACAGTTTCTCAAATCGGCAAATGCTCAATCTTGCGAGTATATACGAACGCATACATACATATAAGCGCTATTCATATCCAATTTCGAAGTAAAAACATGACTATACCCCTATACCGAAATACATGTGTATGTCTTAGTCATTTATCTAAGCTTAAACGCCTTTGATAATTTGAATATATTTAAATAAGCTGAAGAATTACAATATCCAATGGACATCACATTAATCACGATAATCAATATACTAGATATGTCGTAAATATTAGAGATATACATACATATAACGCATATTATACGCAAAATTTAAGTGCGCAGTTTAGATTTCGAAATATACATATACAAATACGTTACTCTATGCATACATGTTATGTACACATGTGTGTGTAAAAAGTTATAGCGCTCACCTAAACATGCACTGTGGGCAACCATACAAAGGGGCTGCTTGTTGGGATGATATTATGGCAAAAACTCGAAAGGGGAATTCGAGTAATATAACGTTCTCTTTCTATATGTATGTGTGGTGACTGTGTTTAATCCTCGCCTGCTTCGGCGTCTTCTTCGTCCTCGTTGAATGACAATTTACTGGAGCTGCTGCTGGCCTTGGACTTTTTACTTTTATCAGATTTCTTGGACTTCGAGTTGGATTTATTATCTGACGTTGAAGCTTCAATCTCAAGTTTGGTCTGCTTAACGCGTTTCTTGAATACAATTGGTTGGTTTAAATCCGCAGGCTTTTCAGCTTCCTCTGCAATGCAAAAAATCAACAATTAGTCAAATAAATAAGTAAGTCTTTACAATAAAACATATTTAAATTCAATTTGATTTTTCATGTAATACTAAAGTCAATATGTCTAATTGCAAATGCAGTTTCCTTTTGCAGTTACCGCCCCATAAAAGACGAAGAATAAAAATAGCTCAAGGCGAGTATGCTTGACTGTGAAATACCCGCTAATCCAAGCTAAGTAATACAAGGCTTATTTTTAACCTTATAAGCAGAGCACATGATTTTTGCCCTATTTATTGTGTACTCAAGTTCAAAGTCTAATTTCCGATCATTATGATATTCTTTCACTCTATATTATGTTTCTTGAAATAAGTTTCTTTATCTACAGTAATATATTATATGCTTAAGGCATAAAATTAGACAAGGCCTGCACTCCTATATTATCACTTAAATTATGAAATAAGAATAAGGAGTTCAACAATGAAAACTACTTCAACGGACACCTCTATAAACCGGACATGTATTCCATGGCTATTGTTAGTGTTTTTAAAGAAATTTTGTGTCTTTTTAGGAGAACTCTTCTGGCGGGAGAAAATTATGAAAACTCTTCTCTATGAATTCCATTAAATAAATAATAAATGACCAGGAAAATTAGAATCCAACTATTGTAGTCTACTTTCCCAAATTATTGACTTGACAATATCCAGAGTGCCTGATTTAATGACATTAGTCTTTGATAGTATATCAATAATTTAAGTTGATCATGAGTTTTCATTGTCCTATATGGTATCAAAGCAGTTTGGAAATTCGCCTAACAATAATACCCTAATAACCCTTTTGGGCAGCGCGGGTATCAAAATCACGCCCATTTGGGGCAACAACTGCCTGCTGCTGAGTTGCCTCAAAATGAGATGGAAAAGATTTTACTCATTTCGCCTTAGTTTTTGCACACAGCTCACAGCACAGCACCCTCGACCCTCAACAGTTGCCCCTCCTCCTTCATGCTTCATGCATTCCCCCCATCCCGAGAGAAAACTATACAGCTTTACAGCGTCTTGCAGTACACCACCTTCGGTCGGAGACGACGAAGACGAGTAGAGCAGAGGAGACTGTGTGGGACACAGTGGACATGACAGTGGCCACCATCCCATGGCTCCCCTTGCACATCCCCCTTCCCCACCACCCCTTTACTCCAACGCAACGCAGCCCATCCATCGTCGTATCGTCGTCAAGCCACTTTGCCGTGTTCTCTCTTTTGTTCGCCTGTTTCGTTCATCATTGTCTCTCCCGTTTTGCTGCTTTGTTCATTCTTTCACACGTTTTCACCCGATTTTCTGCGCGCGATTCTTCCTCTTCTTCTTCTGCTTTAGCAGCAGCAGCAGCAACAACGACAGCAACAACAACAACAGCGGTGGCGGCGGGGCGATGACGATGACGACGATGGCAGCTGTTGTTGGTTTAGCGGCGGCAGCGACGGCGGCGGCTGTGGGTCGCCGTTATTTGTTAACTTCTCTTGGCCGGCTGCTTTAGCGTGCGCTCCGCTTTGGCTATGATTTTCATCACATGCTCCGCTTTAGCGGAGCCCCAATGAAAATGTCAGTGTGTATGCTTTGTGCCAGCCATCTGTGTGTGACTGACTGTATGTGTGTGTGAGTCTGTCAATAAGTGAATTTGTGTGTGTGTGCATGAGGGTGCTCCGCTGGCAGCGAGTGCCACACACTAATTGCAATAATCGAATCGAAGCCAAAGGAAAGGAATTGGCAGGCAAAGAACGTAAAAAGGAAGATTGGGGGAAGGGGGCTGCCATAGAGACGCCAAAATGGGCGTTGCGGGCGTGGCAACTTCTCAAAAAAATACTATATAGAACACTAATTTTCGAGGTTAGAATTGAAGTTAGCATGAGCACGAAATTTTCATTGAACTAAAAGAAAAACAAACGCAGCAAATTGCATGTAAATGCAGCATATTTTTTCACACACCACAAAGACGCAGAAAATTGTGGAAAAAAAACGAGACGAACAAAAAATACGTTGCGAGCCCGCAAAAATTCAAAATATGGAACGCGGCGGTTTTTGTTATTTTTGTTGCAGTTGTTTGTTAGTTTTTTGTTGTTGCACCTTTAGCGTATTTGATTAGCGTTTTGTTTATGTTTCATTAAAATTTTCAAAATTCAATTGCGAAAATCACACACACACACAGCCAATTGCACACGTACGCGAGCAAAAAAACGCACACATAGACGCGAAAACATACATATGTACAATACATACATACAGTGTGTAGTGTTGTAGTATAGGGCAGCGCACAGAATGATGAAGAAGAAGCAGCAGTAGTAGCAGCAGCAGCGTGAAAGAAGCGTGGAAGCGACCGACGCTCGATTCTGACTCAACTGAACTGAAAGCCAAACTGCCACAGCCGATAACTACATCCTACCTACGCACACACCGACACGCATACACTTACACATACAAGCGCAAAACATACATACATATACACTGAACACTGCACGTATATGTAGTGGTGTGTGTGCATACCTTTTGCTATGCGCTGCTGCTCGAGGGCCACCTCGTCCGCCGTGAGATCCCCACGCGATAGCACCACAATTTGCGGCTTCTCGTCCTCGCGTTCCGGCCGCTCTTCACCAGAATTGTAGTCGTCGTCGTCGTTGTGGTCCTCGTCGAGTCTCTGTCGCTGTATTTTCAAATTGGAAGCTGAGCATGAGCGAAACACTTTGTTTTGAGCAGCTGCTACTGCTATTGCCCGCCGCAATAATATATATTTTACCTTTGTGTCGATGTTTGGCCCTTCTTTGTAGCCAATTTCCGCTTTAAGTTTGGCCAAAAAACTGGGTTCCTGTGGCTTTACGTAGGTAATATTGTTGCGCTTGGACATAGCAGAAAACAATGCACGAGCATTAAAAGTTGTTTGCGTTTCGTACGCCGCTTGCCGTTTTTACTTGCGATTTTCTTTCTATTTTGATTGCCGACGTTCACTTGTCATTTGTGTGTGTCTCATCTCACGGGCAGTGTTGCGAAACGCGCCGTTATCGTTACTGAAGAATGCAATAATAATAATGTGAGCACACAATTCAAAATTAAGTAGTTAACTGTTGGGAATGATTTCGTTAAATTTATGATTATTTTTTAAATGTTTAGTATACCTAAATATATTTATTTTGCTTATCGACTACTTATTTTTTGGGTAATCGATAAGAGTGCCATCGACTAACAGCTGATTTTGTAAACTGCCAATATTTGGCCGCCATCTTGACTTTAGAGTTGCAGCGATACAAATTTGAATTGTGTCTATTGTGAATGCATGAACTTTTTCTAGCAGTTACTTTTTGAATGTTGCCGCCATACTGGGGTATCTTGGATTTGGATCTGGTTTGTTATTATTTGTTATTTGTAGGCTATTAATTATCATTGCAGAATTGTTTTTTTTAAATTTAATTAGATATTCATATAGTTTGTGTTTATTTAATATAAGTTAATCTATTATTTAACTAATATTTGGGAAAATATTTGTTCAAATAGTATTCAAGCCTTAAGCGTTATTACGTAATCCACAAAATTACTTGTATAGCACACTTTCAAGAGCTCAGGTTTAGTCCACTTTATTGAATTGGTTTCGTCGTTTGTGTCACTTGCAATTACATTGCATTCACCTTTGTTGGCAATGCATATTTTGCCGACTGGTTTCTCTGGTCAATCAGCTGCTGGAATTCCCAAAGCGAATCCAACACTGCTATGTATGCAGTCAATTTGCAGAATTTCGCTGTCAAATCACCGCTTCGCTATCTACAGCGAATGCTGCTCCTCCTATGAAAAAAAGGGGGAGGACACATAAAGCTGTCGCATAACTTGCAAATTTTCCACTTCACCTGAAATTCGACGGCGCCCGGAACGAATTTGGATCAAAAACCGACAACCAAACAATACACAGTGGCATTCATCAACGTCCGCTGATGTCGCATGCAGCAACGGCTGCCACTTGCCCCCTGCTCCTTCCACTTCGCGGATACCCACTTTGGCAACATAATAAATCATCTGTAAATTGATTTCAAAACTTTAACGGAAGCAAACAAAAAATGAGAAAGGGGAACACTCAAACATTATGAACTGCAGCATTCGGGATCATATGTTGCCTCCCCCTCAACAACAACAACAGCGAATAAAAAATTTTCGGGAACTTGGAGTGCAACAACAAATCGGCTGGATTTGTGCTGCATCCTGGCACGCGCTTAAATCTCACAAGCGTTCCCACAACGCGCTGTTCCCCGAACTAATATCAAATTGATAGCTTTTAAATTTGATTCCGCGTCTTATCACCAAAGCGACAACTTTGACAGGCCCAAATGGAGTGTGCACACACACTCAGCTCCCTCTTCCTCTTCGTTTTCACTCTTCGTCCACGCCTTCGCCATCACTTTCTCCCTTGCTTCCTCCCCCAGTTAAGCTGTCTCGCTTTTTCTATCGTTTTCTCTATGTGTTGCATTAAAAATGAGCATCGCAGAACATTTTATGGGCTGCAGTGGCAGCAACTCTCGAGTGCAACATGGCGTATGCTGCTTTTTTTTCCTTTCAATATACCCTTTATGTAATAATAAATAGGGTAGGTAAATATATAATTCTAAATTAAATTTGAGAACTTTTCAAAATTGATTTGTCACATTCAAAATGCATTATATTGTATATTTATTTATTTAAATCATCGTTAGCATCTTTAAAATTTAAGAGGTATCAGTTAGTCGTTCAAATGAACATGACATCAATAGAAACTCGATGTTTGTTGAACTTATTTAAATTGAAAAATATATGCGAATCTGTTTACTTATATAAATGCTGTACACAAGTATCTTATTTCTCTCAAATGTTTGTGTCGCAATAAATGTTAATTAAATGGCTGATAATATATACAACTATTTCATAATATTCTTGGGTAACAAATTTAATGGCGACTATTGTATACCCAATTTTTTAATTAATACTATTTTTGGATTGTTTAATTTCTCTAATTTACCTAAATGTAAAATGTATTATTTTGAATTGTGAACATTTATTGTATAGAATTCAACGCAAAAATTTTACTTTTAAATAATTTTCAACCATTTTTAGCAATTAAAAATAAAATTAATTATTTTATGTTTATTTTATTGTAAAATCCTAATTATTATTATTATTAGGGTCTGAATTCTTGTTTTGTTATATTAATTCACGTCTACTTTCCCAAAAGTTTAAAAAGGTTATAAATTTAATGTCTATTTGAATAAACAATAAATAAAGATCTATTAATTAATTTACACATTTGTTATATTTATTAATACACCAGAGTATTGAACAGTTCATCAGTTCAACAACAAATAACTTCACTTCAGCCGAAGTCATTGTTATAGACGTTCTTATGTATTATGCAATAAATTGTATGGCACTTTGATTGGCTGTAGGGTATTTGCTGGTCGTGCTAGTTTAATGTGAATAGCTACTCGAGTCGTTGTTGACATTTGTGTGCACATTTAAAACAAATCGAGTGGGCGAGTGGCAGTTGCTTTTACTTTTGCTGGTGAATGCTGGCGAGGATTTCGAGTGTTCGTCGCATGTTGAAGTCGGATGGCCTTGACTAAGCCGAGTTAAACGTGTTTAGTTTCATATCAGCTTATTGACAGCGGCTAAGCACGCACACACACATACAGTCACACACACACACAGTCGCCCTCACACACCCTTAAAAGACATAGCCAAATCACAAGTTGCTTGAGGAAAATGTTATCACAAACTGCATCCGGCGGCGTCGCTGCCTCAGTCAGCATCGACGCTGCTGCTGCGTCGCTGTTGCTTCGTTGCACTTCGGCTGCTGCTGTTGCTGCGTTTCGGCTCGCTTCGTGTGTGTGTGCGGGAATCGGTTACAATTCAAAGTTTTTTTCAGATGCTCGTCGGCATTTGGCGCGTGCAGTTGCGAATCGCGGCAAAACAGGCAACGACAAAATAAAATAAGACATTCAAAGTGAAGCGTAAACAACGAATTCGTAGATAAAAGCATATTCCAAAAAAAATATACAGTTAGTTTTATCGAGTGTGTTTTTGTGATATTTTTGCGTGTTAAGTGCGTCGCACTTGCGCAATACAAATAACATTTCGAGTAAAGTGCAGATAAAGTGGACAACATCACATGATCAAAGCAAACCAAGAGAAGTGAAACCTACTCCTCATAAAGCGTGTGGACTGACTATCTAGAAACTCTAGTAGTGGTGGGGCCTGGCCACAGCAATTTCCGCTTTGGGGCTTGATTATCGCGGCCGCCTTGACAACACTTTTGATTTCTTGAACGCAACAGTTTCAAGTGACGCTTTCGTTGGTTCGGTTCATTTTACGGTTTCGGTTTCGTTTACGGTTTCAAGCAATTTGTATCCCTAGGATGCGTTGGAAAGTTGGGCCACTCATCGTGCTGCTGCTGGTGGCCATCTGTCTGGTGGATGCCCAGTGGCAGCCATGTCCCAGCAGCTGCACTTGCTATGCGCGCACCGTGCGTTGCATGCGCGCTCGCCTCACAACCCTGCCGCCAGTGCCACGGGATACCCAAGTGCTGTAAGTACAACAAAAAGCGGGATTGCGGGCAGATTGCAGTTGGGATTGGGAAGAAAGTGAGTTGGGAAGTGGTCTGCGGTGGCATTCTTCGTTTACATGCATAAATCATAGCAAGTTTTTGGCTTTTGGCAAATCCATAAATTAGTTTTTAATGTGCTCGCCGGCAGAGCAAACGATAGACAAGCGGAGACACAACGGAGTAGTCACACAGCAGGCAGCTGGAAAGATGGACAGACGAACTATATGCAGAATAATAGACAGGAAGACAAACAGACTATGGACAGACTTACTTTTACAGTGAAATCTCTATTGGTCGCCCCAACGTTGGTGTTCGCTCAATAGGGTTCTCAGTTGAATATTAACAACAATGTATTTGATGATCACAGCTATTGTTCAAATAAAATTATTATTATCTATAGCTAAATTCGATTTTCAAAAGTACCCAAAATTATGGGTACTTTGTACTGTAACTTCATTATAAATATAAGTCAAATTTGGTCATTAATGTTAATGTTTTTATACTATCCACCATATTACTATAGTCCCTAACTTATGAAACAAGAAAGAAGGATGTAGTCATTACGACTACAATAGACCCTTTACTTTTAAATCTGTCTAATTATCTAACCTACTCCAAACTGGGGCTCGATGGCGAGCTCTATTCTTGAACAGTTTGGAAAAATGTCAATTTGCGGATGAGCTTTATGTCATTCGAAATGTTTTCTTTTGCCCGTTACGCACAAGGCAAATCGTTATTAGCGATTTTGACAACCTTAAAACACTCTTATTACTTATGTTTAATAATTAAGTGTTCGCGTTCGTCCAAAGGTTAAATAAGTATAAAAATAAAACAAAGTGAGCGAAGCAAAAAAAAATTTTAGTCCGACGTATCCGCTATGGAAAGTTTCATTCTAGATGGACATATGGACAGAAGAACTGAAAGCAGAGAGATGCACTAAAGGCAGACTGGCAGACAGATAGACAGACAATTGAAATGCAGTCAAACAGACGGACAGTCAGACAGAAAAGCTATAGACAGACAGACATATAGATGGGGATATAGACAGGAGAAGCACTGCAACCAGACAAAAAGTCAGACAGTATATAGAAGATGAGTGCGGGGGCGTTTGCAGTTAGTAGCGTTAATTTGATGTTTCTTCCCCACCCCCGCCTACGACCACGCCTCGTCTGTCTGTCTGTATGCTGCATGCTGCGTGTTGACTCAATTAAACGATGTCTAACTGTGGCAGCAACGCGGGAATTTGTATATTTATCACTTCGCATCACATCGCAACAGCGATTTGTATGCATGCGAAATGCGAGTAGTGCCCCCGCCTTCCTCCTCCCGCTCCGTCAATCTGCTCCAGCTGCTGCTCATCGCATTCACTGACGCTGCATTTATTTCCAAATGTCAGCACTTTTCGCATGAAATTCGGCTAAAGTTTTGAGCAACGGGAAATGTTGGGGTTTGGGTTGGGATTCTTTGCTTTGCATGCAACTTGGTAAATGTTTGTGGAACATATGCATATTTATGCGATAGGCCGCGCAGCGCCTGAAGGATGCCGCGCAAGAAGGATTTGTGGATTTATGGTTGAGAGAGGGGGCGACAGAGAGAGGAGCAAGAGAATTCAATTCAATTTGCGGCCTGAGTTGAGGCAAGTTGTGGCAGCCATGTGAAGAAGCGTGCGAGACGCGTGACGGGCGTGGCAACTAAATGATCGGCATTTATTTAGATTGAGTTGAGCTGAGAAATGCAGCGAAATTGAGTTGGAACTTTTGGCAAATTGTGAAATAAATCGAAATTAATTTCCCTAGATATGCATTTGAAATTGCAGCACTAAATGCTTTTTCATTTTGTATTTAAATAAAAATAGTTTCGATTTTGAAGATTGATATAAAGTAAACTGTCTTACTAAATATATGAATATACCAATTCCAATACAATACAATAAAGTATTTTTGTAATTTAAAGAGTATTTTTTGCTATTCACAATGTTGAGCTTAAATAGGCAGCCATTTTCTTAAAAGAAACTCGGCAGCGTTGCCAACTTAACTAACTTAATCTTTTAAGCAGTTACTCTGAATTTTTGAAAAGGTGGCAACGCTGTACTGCATAGTTTCGCATTTCAAGTCTAGTTGCGGTAAACTGCAATTTAATTAAAGTAATTGAGAATTAACAAGCATATATAAATATTGACTTTAAGTAATTGTTATTTTAGATAAATGGTTTTGTTATGTGAGCCGAGTATTTACATTACATGAGTTTAGTCAGTTGTAATTTATTATTGCATTTTTGGCTATTTTCGTATCAATTAATTGTGTATTTTTCGGGCATTTCGGTTGAATGGTTGAAGCATTTGCAATTCGCCCACAAGCTGGCAACTTTTATATGCCAATCAATCTTAATATCAGATAAGGTGTGTCATGCATTATTTATCTTGTTTATTTTGCCCTCCTGTAAAAAATAACTAAATAACAATTGAAATTGCAGGCATAGCACACACACACACACACACGTTTGTTTTGGAACAAACACACACACACACACACAAAGAGAGAGAATTGCATTTCAAAGTTAGATTCGCATTTCGCTTTTAATTTATTTTGTGGCACTTTTAATTAATTTGTTACATTTGCAGTTTAGTCTAAAGCTGTCGAAAACTTTTTTGTTTAGCTAAATGGCAAATGTGGCACATAAAACACAAAAATGCTCACAGTTCTCTCTCTCGACTGCAAGAATTTGAGTTTAGCACATATAAACGACATATGTGTATGTGTGTTCTATATATGTAAGTATGAGTGTATGAGTATTTTTGAATTTGTTTCCGTTTGTCGTCTCGTTATTTTTATGAAAACTCGGCATTCAACATTCAACACATGTCCATAAAGCTGCCGGCAGCCAAAAATGAAATAATACGGCACAAAAATGCAATTCCCCTTGACCAAGCAGATGCTTTTGGAAGGCACAAGCACAAACACAGTACCTCACATATATACACATAGAACACACACACTCTAACGTATATACTGAGGTCATGATCTTTCTACCAGTGTGGACTATTTTCTATACCTAAACTTGGTTTGAGTTGAAAGGTGGTTTGGATGATGCTTTCCAAAAAAAGTAATTTAAAAATATGCTTCATTTTTTTTAATATAACATTATTTATATATTAGAATATACGGCAAATTTTATACTCAATGTATACTAAAATACACTGCATACTACTTTATATACTAGAATTTCAAGGTACTCTTAATTACAATTAAAATAAATACTAAAATATGTGTTATTTTCTTATAAATAAAAATATCTAACACAATACTTGGTACGATTGATTCTCAATTAAAAGAACTATAAAGAAAGTTATTAAAATAGATTCTTAAATTTACATTTTTGAATCATAATTTTTAAAGTATTCAAATTAAATTACAAAATTTCATGAATTCAGTAATATGTTTTATTAACTTCCCATTCAAGATTCAAGTTTCTTTATTCTGGTTGCCATAAACTTTTTATATGAATGATACTTATTCAACCGAAACATTTTAATATAATATCTCACTCTAACAAACACAAAACAAATATTAATTAAATGACTCATATGTTAGTATTTGATTACCTATAATATAACATTGATATTTTAGTATAATTAATATTGTTATTATCTTTTAAAAATAATTATATATATTTTCAAATTACTATCATCTTAATCAACTCAAGGTATTTCAAGTCGTGTATTCCAGAATATTTTGCATTGTTTCATCTGTTTGACTTAATTTTGTTAATGGCACAGATTTGTTTACAGTTTTGGCTCATGCGACTTTGGGTGTTTCTTTAGCTTCACATATGTGAGAGAATGTGTGTGTATAAGTTTGTATAGTATGTGATGAAAAGGCGAATAATCATGACTGTGAGTCTGTATAGTAGATTATAGCAGGCAAAGAGGGAACAAACAGGGGCACACAGAAATCCAGAGAAAAATAAAAAACAGAGAGAAAGAGAGAAGTCAACGCACAGATGGCAAATGCAAAAAGTCAGATCGTATTTTTGAGCTGGACACTGGAAATATGAAATGTGGGCCATGCATATGATAAACTACATACTATAAGTCAAACTGACATTCGACAGAGGAAATAAAAGTCAACAGGCGGATACCCTAAAATGTAGAATTCAAAAATATTCAAATATTTATTTTTCTTTATAATGGAAGAGTTCATTAAAATACATTATAGATAACAAGTTTTAGTAGTTGACACTCTGAGAAAAATATTAAAATAGTGCGTTTAATTTTCAATTATAAATTAATAAAATAATTTCCGGAATATTCTTGTTAAGACTTTCAGCTTTAGGAAGCAAAAAGCATATTGGATTTTAAATACAAGATTTAAAAATAGATTTAAAAGATAGATGTTAATAAAAAATACACATAAAGATTTTGCCAAATTTACTATTGTGTTTACAGAGTAGATAGAATATGAAGACAGATTTTCATTTTTATAGCCAAATATATATTTTAGCCATAAAAATTAATATCTGTTTTTATCATATAGTATATGTTTCCTTATATTCCTTAGCAATAGATAATATATGCTCTTGATTTATTCTAGAGTATAAATAAAATTTATGTTGTCATTGATCATAAATTAAAACTAACTTTTGTTTGCCATAAAAATCTTATCGTTTATTTAGATACAAAGAACAAATTTAGAAGAATTTCTACTCTTCAAATTTCTATACAGGGTATAACACGTTTAGTTAAGTTATTTTTTTCTTTTAATATAATTTGTAATTCTTTAGTAAACTTTAGCTTTGTGCTATCTCAACTTTGGCGTGGAAAATGCCAAGGCCTATGCCATACAAATTTTTTGCTATTCAAATTGTCCATGCATCAACCTGGAGTAGAACTCTGCCACACAACCGTGGCAAGCAAGTCATGCATCAAACACACACACACATACAGACAAACGCAAGAGGCAAGTTCAAATGTTGCTGTGAATACAAAAGCGCAAACATTTTGACTTTTTGCTTGGCGCGTATTTAAACTTGCAACTAAATGCAAGGCAAACTCGAAGCGTGTGTGCAACATACGGGAAACGTTGCTGCCGCTGTTGCCTCCAGCATCATTCATCTTCCACGCCCACACACACACGCACACACACACAGAGAGGGAGCGTGCCACATGGGGTTGGGGGCATGAACTAAAACTGAGACTGAGACTAAAGCCTGCTCTGCTTTTTTGCTACTCTCGCTAAATAAATGCACTTGATTTCATTTCATGATGATGCATTTTAGCTGGAATCGTGCATATATGCTTTATATACCATATATACACATATTGTGTATATAGTATATTATATATACTATATATAGAACTAGCTTAGAGCTGGAGCTTAGTGGTTCTTCTGAGTCTAAGGCATTTGGTTTGTCATTATGTGGGAAAACTGAAACTGAAGCTGCTGCATTTTGTGGCACTTTTGCATGCCACATAAAATGCAGATGGGGCAGGCACATGAGCTAAATATGATACGGTCTTCACTCTGATTATATATACTACACATATAAGTATATACTATAGTCTTTATGGTTTCTGTTCTGCTCTGCTCTGCTTCTGCTCGCATCTCATGTTGTGTGTTCGCTGTGTGATATCAAAACAAAAGTCGCCACACGTTGCACACACGCTCGGCATATTAAAAAGTTTGATTAGTGCCCAGCTGAGTGAGTGCCGCCCCCACCTCCCACTTCCCCACTCTTTAGCCACCTTCCCCTCCTCTTCTCTCTCTCAGTTTGCTGGACAATGTTGAGACACGCCCACAATTTTGCAGCATATTTTGCTGTGTTCGAGCAAAACTATTTCACTGGCAAAAATACTTCGTTCCCTCTGCTCCACTTCCCTTCGTATTTGCCCCCCCTTGTGTGCTCATATATTACGAAGCATTTATGCGTGAGAAATGCCTTGTTCATGCTTGTTCCTAGCTGCCTGCTGCTGCTGCTCCTGTCTGGCCTTTCTGCCTGCACAAAATGTTGTATGTTATTATTAAATATGCATAAATTTCCTTTTTGCCGAGTGCCATTGTTGTTGTTGATGCTTTTTGCAGTTTTGCATTTACATTTGCTGTTTATTTGGCCGTGCAAATATTGAAAATGTTATCCAAAAAAAAAACTACCTCCCCGCCACTTGCCTCACGTGTTGACAGCTCACAGCGACATGTTGGAACTTGTTAAATGCAACTGAGAATGCACCGTGAGTGAGGTTAGGTATGCAACAAAGTGAGGTTAGGGTATGCTTCTATATGTGTGAGTGTATGTGTGTGTGTTTTGTAATGCATATCATATGTTGCATGCGATATCCTTGTAGACCATTATTAAGCTGTGAAATACGAGAGAGCAAGGTGATTCATCCATCTATCTATCTATCTATCTATCGCTTGTTAAAATTGAATGTCATCAATATGAACCATGAGAACGAACAAAATATTATATACAACAGTTTGCTTGTACTTTATTTTATACATCGTGCAAGGAGAAAACAAAGCGGGAAAATCATAAATTTCGTTGACAAGTTTCCGCTCGTGTTACGGGCAAAAACAAACTGCAGATTTGAAGTGGATAAATGGAGCTAAAGTGAATGAAGAAATGGGGAAGATGGATTAACTGCATTTACATGAAAACTTAATAATAATAATGCAAAGACAAAACGAAATGCAATTCATGCAAAATAATTGGCTTTACGAGATTTATGATTATGATAACGTTGATGTTAATGCTGAGACTAATCATTTTGCGTTTGCGACTACTAATAAACATAAAGACTAAAAATAATGTGAATGAAGTTTATAGAGTTATGCTTAATGCTTATGTAAAAAATAATGAGATTACTAATGCGAATGCAAGTAACAAGGATTCAAAAGTAAAAGTTAATGTGAACTGCAAATACTAATTTTATTATATTTCTCCTTAACAATGATAATGCCAATGCTAATGTAATTTTAATGTGTATGTAATGCTTATGATTATTTTTAATTATTTTTTTATTTATTAAGTGAAGAACCTGTACAACTTAATAATTATCTGCTTATGATGAGTTTGATATAATTTCCGCTAAAATGTAAGCTATTTTCTCCAAAATGGTATTAATGAAATTAGCAATACTTAATTCAAAGCGTAAAGAATATACCCATTTAATTTTTAATGTTAATATCAATGTCAAAACAAGTGTTTACATTATTTAGCTAATTGCAATAGAACAATTTATTGGAGATACGAAAATTGCTCATGCTTTTATTTTATTCTGATTCATTATTAATGCTTACTCTAATGTAAACATCAAAATGAATGTATCACTAAGGCTAATTGCACCTTAAAAAGTTTATTATTGATGAAAATTTTGCTTTTGTTTTGGATCTCATTTGATTTTCATGCTTTTTTAAGAGCATTGATGTAAAAGATACTTCCAATTAATGAAATGACCAATGTTAAGTACAAAGGCATTTATCGTAATCGCTTTGTCAACTCTATAATGCAACATTTAATATCAGCTCTTATTCAAGCAGAAAATTTCACTTAGTCACTCTTTTATAGAGCATTGCAATTTTCGCATCATTTTCACACACATTTCGACGAGTTTTTCACGTATGATATACGATATGGTTCATGACTTTTGTTATTACATCCCACGTTGAAATTTCCCTTCAGCCATTTTCCCTCCCTTGCGTATGAGCTCAGGTCTGACTTTTCAATTGTTGGAAATTCACATTTGCATAAAAACGAAATAAAATTGTTGCTTTTCAATAAATGCACGTGAGTGCGTGGTTCTCTGTGTGTGTGTGTGTGTGAGTGTGTGTGTGTAAAGGACGTGTATGTGGTTGGATTTAAGTATGTGTGTGTGTGTGTGTTTGCTGACCACTTGGAAGTTCGAACAATGCAGCAACTGCCACTCAATTTGTAATATTATTTGTAATTATGCAAATGAAGCTGGCATCCAAGCCAGGCCAGAAATAAAATTGAAAATGTGCCACAAAATTAGTTAAAGTGGGGCATGCCACAAGCAGCTCAGCCGCAGTCGCAGCCGCAGCCGCAGCCACAGCAGCAACACCACCAATCAGTCTCCCAAACAGAGAGAGAGAGAGAGTGTGAGAGAACTTATCTGTGATGAAACTCTTTCGCTTCAATCGCATGGTATGCATTTTTAATTCAGTCGAAAGTGTTGCAACTTGCAGCGTTGCCAGTGGCAGCAAGGAGGCAGCCTGCCAAGCGTTTCACTTTGACATAGAAAAATCTGCTATTGATTTCGCCTCGAAGCAGCAGCAACAGCAGCAGGAGCAGATGAAGTAACGAATCCAGTTTTTGTTTCTCTGTATTTTCTCTCGTCACGCCGAGCAATTTGCATTTAAAGTTTTTTCCTTTTTTGCTTTAATGCTGCAAACAAAAGTGGGACGCCCTTCTTCCCCCTCTCTGCCCAGCCACACCCTCAAGCTTTGTCATTTCGCATGCTCGTTAGTGCGCAGAGCAGAGAATGCAAAGTAGTTGTTGCTGAGATAGTGCACAGTGCAAAGCAGCAAGCAACTCACAAACACATGCCACAATTTATAAGCAGAGTTACTATTTTTGTAGCAGTCAACAGGGTAACAAGCGGCGAAGGGGGGGGAAGGCAAGCCGAACATGTCAAAGTGGAGCAATCGGCATGAGCCGGACAAGGCGAGGAGGCAGCAACTGGTCAAGCATAAGAAACAAGCAGCCCATAAGTATGCTATGGCAACAGATAGACAGATGGAGAAACAGACAAAGCAGAAGGGAGAGAAGGAGAGAGATGGAGAGAGAGCAATTGGAGCTGGGAGTTGAAGAGCAAAACGTTTGTAGCCAAAGCAAATGTGCGGCAATTGCAGCTGCTGCTGCTGCTGCTGCTGCATCTGAAGAGTTGCACCGAGATGCCATCACGGCGCAGGTAAAGTCAACAGCAGGCACCCAGGCATCCAGGCATCCAGGCAGGCAGAAGGAAATTGGAGGAGGCAGACAGAGCAGAGGAGAGCAGAGCTGCCTCAGTGAACCGTAGAGCAAAAATGCGCTGCTCGTCGAGGCGGCAAACTAAGTAACTAAGTCAAAGTGGCGCACCACGTAGCCGGCATTCCATGTTGAAATGTGATAGACAGACGCATAATAATGTTAATGTAGCAGCTCCTGGCAGCTGCCAAACGAAACGATTGCTGCGTGGTCACTGCAGGAATACAGAGAAGATAGGAAAGCGAAGAGCAAAGCGAGTAACAATCTCCGATAACTGACCAGCTGCTGGTTCAATGCTGAGTTTTAGTTTTCAGCCAACTAACACACGGCGTATACGTCATATTATTAACGAGTTTTTTATGTGCGCCAAACCACATTACTATAAAAGGGGGCAGCGGGGGCGGGGGGAGCACTGCACTGATAATGTGCTTAGCACTCGCTGACTAAGATTAAGTATCCGCCTGTGCACAAAGTTTATGGCTCAAATGGAATGGGGCAACATTGTGGAAATTTATACGGCAAATCAAATCAATGGAAAATATTGAGAACGAACTCCTTAAAGCAACTGCTGCACATGGGAACTCTTTACTTAAAGTACAACTTCAACTTTAATCGTAAATTGTATTCAACACAATTCGATTAAGATTTCTGTTTGAGTTGTCCTTTTAATTGATGTCAAATTACGAACAACACATTCATAAAGTGTACGTCGCCTGAGGCAAAAATGCTTTTGTAGAGCAATATTCTATTGTGCGCAATTAAATTTTGTCGATTGCATATGTATATTTATTGGTATTTGTAGCAACTTCATAAATTGCAAAAGCAAAGAGAGAGCAGACATTTTATTACCTAAAATACACAAGTGAAAATCATTTAGAATTATGTTTATCGTTTTCAGAAAATATAAATAATAAACTGATTTTGCACACAATTGGATATTTCATGTTAAAGTAAAAGCATTCTTAAACTGCCAATTAATGTCTAAGGAGAGAAGAAAAGAGAACAGAGAATAAGTTAAAAAGGCAACGACAAGAACAGCTTTTAAAGTATGCTTTATTATGGAAATTTATGTTTGTTCTCAAAATATTTTATGATTGGCTAAAGCTGATTAAATGTCAGAGAAGGAAAATATTTATTGTCGACGTATTTCATCTGCTTCATTCTAGGCATTGTCGTAATTAATTCTTTTTTAATTTATCGAAATATCTAGAGACATATATTTAGTAAATTAGCATTGGCTAAACCTCAATTAAACATTGCTTATTCCTGAGAATTTAGCTTCATTTATTATCGGCAAATCTGTATACATTACAGAACACTTGAAATAAGTTATCGTTATGCACTTCTCAACATTTAAAATAAGTGATTATTACATACTACGCAACACTTAAAAAATAAAATATCCATAATACAAGGAGTAGTTAGATAATCGATAACAAACTGATCAGCATGAAAAAATAAATCTTTTACAATTATTACAATAAATAAATGCGAATACTCACTCTCTACAAGAACATCATTGAATACAATAGAACATGTTGCTATTTATTTTAAAAGCTAAAGTTTCATAGCGTTTTAAGTAATAAGCTTAAACACCGGATGAAAACACTTTAAGTAATGTTCAGGATCAACTTGAGACAAAGAGCTTTCAAACAACACTCATGGCACACACACACACACACGCAAAGGGAGTTCCTGTCTCTCTCTCTATCTCTCTCTCTCTCTGTCGATTCACTTTGGAAAGTGTCCAGCAGCAGTTGCGTCGAAGTGTAAACGATAAACGCAGCTCCTTTTGGCCACTGACCATGACCAGCGTAACAACAATAACAACAACGAAAACATTGAGCAATAAAGACAACAACAACAACAAGAGGAACGAAGAACGAGGAACAAGAAGTCGAAGAAGAGCCCCAGCGTAACTACAACTCACATCAACAAGAAATTCCTGTCCTTTCACACGGAATTGATATGTCGTCGTGGTCGAGCACGTCGCCCTGCCACATGCTGCATTGTTGCACTTATCTGTGTTGTCGCTGTGGCTACGCATAAGTGGCCATAGTGCCCATTGTAGTTTCCCCCATTTTCCCCATTTCGCCCATTTCGCCCATTTTCCCTCCATTTGCGTGGAGCGTAAATTGTTATTTTCAGTAATTATGTCCAATAAGCGACGAAGCGTGAAGGGAAATGTGGCAAGCGAGGTGCATGCAGCGGAGGACAGGAAGAGGGAGGCAGAGGGAGGCTGCCATTGAGCTCCTGGCGCTGCTGACGTTGCATGGCGGAAGGAAAACGTTGTCGTTAATGTTGCCGTTATGTAAGCTAACCCAGTTTTAGCGGCGACATGGCATTTCCTTCCTGAATGCCTCAACGCACGCCCCCCGCAACCCCGCCCCCACATCTCCGCCTCCACTCTCACAAGCTACAAGAGCTTGTGCGATAAATGCACCACTACGAAATTATAGAGCTGCAAATAAAAGCGGAGAAAAAAATCTAAAACGAAAAAGAAAAGAAAAGAAAATTGTGGCGCGGCTTCAATTGACTTGAGGTTAGAACGAAGCATTGAGGTTACGCTTTGGGGGCACAAATGGGAGCAGGAACAGGTTGGAGGGTCAAAACTGGCAAAAGTTGAGCAGGCAATGGTTTTTATTTTATTATTTTTTAATTTGTACTAAGTGTATTTTTTGTATGCTCATTATTATTTAATATGGTTTTCTGCTACTTATTTGACAATCTTTACATTATAGAGAAACAACAATTTCAATTATTCAATTTAAGCATTGAATATTAAAAAAAATAAGTTAACAATATGTACAAATTAAGAATATAATTAAAGCGTGATATACTGTTACATAATTTTAGACTATTTATTATTAGAATTTAATCACAATATAAAATTTACTTTTCAAGAGATATATTTTTATGCGTGGTTTCTAGACTAAAGAGATTTTATGATTCTGATTTCATACAACCATATTTTGAGTAAGTTCTTGATCAACTTATTGGCAGCTTGACTAGATATACTTTAAACAAATAAAAGAAATATTTATAGCAATACAAAATATAAAGATTAAAATAAAATAAACTGTAGATATTGAGCTAGAGTTCGCGAAGCGAGGATTGTCTCGGACAGAAATTTCTCTCCCCCCAGCTGCACCTGAAAATTTAGTTCATGCATTTTTGCAGCGAACTTTTTTGTTGCCTACTTTTTGGGGCCTGTCAGCTGAAGCCTGACAGCGAACTTAATAAAGGAAAAAGAACAGTGGAAGAAGCGAAAACCAGTCGAGCAAGCTCTTTCAAAACAGACTGTGTGTGTTTCCTGTTCCCTTCTCCAACTTCTTCTCTTGACGTTGTCGAACATTGCATTGCTCTTATCGCTGGCGGCTCAGCGCCACTTTTCTGTTTTCTTAGCTGCCAATTTTTTCTTTTCTTTTTCGTTTTTCTGGCCCTTTCCATTGCCATCGACATTTCCACAGGTGTAAATGTCTACACACACAATAGCATGTGTGTGTGTGTGTGTGTTTGGCACTAAGCTGCTTTTCCAGTGGCCAAGAGCAACTGTTTGGGCTACTCCTCCATAGTTTAAGCGACGCCCAAGCACAAATCTCGTTGTATTTTTTGGTTATAATTTTCACGTTTGCAAGCGCCACACGTGTCTCTCCATATGTATGTGTGTGTGTGTGTTGTATTTTTGTTGAAATAAATTTTATTTAAACTTTCGTCTCGTATTTTTGGCAATTTTCTCCGTCCTTTTTTTTAGTACTCGTTTATTTGTGCTGTAGTGTAACGTGTGAAATTCAATTATATGGCAGGATTTATATGTCGAACATGGCGTCGTTTGCAGTTTCGAGTTGCAGTCAGCTGAAATTTTATTTGAAGAGCCAAAAAAAAAATCACATTCACCCACACACACAAATATTACAGACACATATTATATGTGTGAGTGCATGCATAAAAATAATATGAAAATGCTGCGAAATCAGCGCGCTATTCAATTGGAAACTGTTTAATATGCGTATAAAAGGCGAATATTATGCTCAGCTTTTATTATAAAATTGTTTTCATTTTTTTACCATCCCTTTCTCTCTCTCTCTCTTTCTGTCTCTCTTACTTGCTCTCGCTCTCTCCCTTGAGTAGTTTGTGATTGCATATTTGAAACGAGTTTTAAATTCATGGCCGACAATCTGTGAGTGGATAATTAAAGTGCAGCTTAGCAGCTGAATTAAGCTTTGGTCAGAGATTTCGCTTTCACTCAATTGAAATGTTTTTAATTTGGAAAAATGTCAAATGGTTTCAAGCTGTCAATTAAAGATTTTAATGCGCAAAAATATGGGAGATGTTTCGCTACATTTTTCAGGTGATTTGGTTATGTTTGGAGTTGAAAGATATTTGTATAAAAACTAAAATTAATAAGCAGATTCTGCACAAACTTACTTGACTTAAAAGGAAAACTATATAAACAATTAAATATTTAAAAGCATGAATGAAAACAAATAAAAAAATGTCACTCATTATTTTCAATAATTTGATCAACGAATAAAAAAGCAATTTAACAAATTTTACTCGTTAATTACAATCAATCAATAATATCAATCAAATTGATTGATTTCTCTTGTTGTTCCTTCTCTTTGCCCGCAACATTAAAATATAATTGCATTTAAACTGAGGTTAAGCTAAATTATCGTTAATCTATTAAATTGCAATTATAAAAGAAGATAAGAGTATTAAATACTTCTTCAATAGATTAAAGAATTTAAATACATTTTTTAATATTTGTTTTTGGCTTTAAAAAGCTTCAAGAAATTAAATACATATTTTAGTAGCAACAATTTGAAAGCTCAAGCTGTAACCACAAATATTGCGTTTGCAAATTGACTTTAATTAAACAAAAAAGGAAAATAATTAAATAAACACAATAGTAAAAATAAGTTCAATTAATGTTTTTTGTATTTTATACACAATTTTATTCAAGTTGATTCGATTAAATTATGAAATATATTTTAATAGTCAAATAATGAAATGTTTTTTTTTTGTCTAATTAATTATATACTTTTACTTATAATAGTTGTATAATAAATCAAAATGACACAAAAATTGATTTTAGTGAAACATAAAAAAACCAATAAAGTTAAAAGATACTCAATCGATAAAGTCCTTCAATAAAATAGTATCAAATTTAAAGCACCATCTTTCAAATTCAATTCGATAATTATTCAGGCAAACATAGAAACAAGCTTTCATGTTCTGAATGCATAGAATATTTACGAATTCCCCAAACACAAAATCTAAAAAAATTGCGTGTAATCCATGATGTCTGCCAGAGAGGGTAAGAGAAATCTCTCGAAATCAGTTGGAAGCTAACTCAAAATAGTTTTGAGCTGCACTAATGTAGACTAAGCACTGACACACGCACACACACGCACACATTCAGACAAGTTTTTGGCAGAGAGTACTTTGAGAGATGCCAGTTGTTGCATTAGGCAAACAAAGAAATTTTATGCATGCACCATATCCAGGGCAATTACGCAGAGTGCTCTTAAGTACCGCCCAAAAACAGGAGCAGCAACACCGACACCAACACCAACACCAGAACGAACACTAACTGGACACAATTACATTAACAGTTTAGCACACACATACACAGGTGGCAATAAAGTAAGCAAACAAACTAAATTAAACCCAAGCTGCAGCTCAAAATAAGCCCATGCACAGAGGTAGCTAGCCAGGCAACAATTTGGGGCAACAGCAAAAGGGGCCAACAAAATCCGCCTTACGGTTGTCAGACGTTGCAAAGGCAACTGGCCGAGTGACAAAGTGACAAAGTGACTGCATGACTGACAGCTGAACTTTTACGCAAGCTAACAAAACAGGTAAACAATGTCAAGCAGCATCAAGCAGCGAGCAAAGGAGAAAGCGCAAAAGCTTGGGTGTTGTGGCTTTTGTTTAATAATAATAAAACACCACTATAGCACACAGCATACAAAGCAACAAAACGAAAATTGTTTGGTTACGAAAGCGCAAAGGAAACGCAGCGGGAGCAAAATGGCGGCTCTAGGCGGTGGGAATTACATTACCAAGTGTCTGACTGACTGACTGACGGACTGACTGACTGACGGACTGAATGCAACTGCAGCTTACAGCAAAAACCACACAGAGACAGAGTGAAGTCCTCACACAGAGAGACCGAGAGAGAAAGGGACACCACTGACACAGCTGCAGTTGGCAATTGTCATGAGTATTCGTCTGACTATCGTCTGTCAGCCGACAATCACCTGGGCAACCCAGCTTGCAGCTTGCACCATGCACCATGTGGCAAGCGAGGCATTTCCATCCGCATCTCCATCTCCATCCAGATCGCCATCTACATCTGCATCTCCATCGCATGCCGAGCGAATTGCAAAATGCCTTTACTGTCGGCGTTATTATTATGGTTTTGCCATTGGCTTTATATAACTTCATTTCGGGGTATGCACGGCGTGGGATCAGCATGTAACACCAGGCATAACACTTTATTAATGGTAATTGGTGTGCTTTGCAATTTCAAATTACATTTCTATGGTTAAAGTTCACTTAGCAACTATTTGAATTCATTTTGAGTAGAGTCCTGATAACATAAAAAGTGATATAACTATAACTACATTTCCTAAGGTTTCATCAAAATCTTAGAATTAAAAATACCCTAGACTCTTATTAAAAATGTTTTTAATTATAAAAGACCTTACATTTTTCATATTATATATTTTCATATTTTCATAATTACTAAGGATTCACATAACATAGATGCATTTTGCTTACTTCAAAACTCTTTGCATTAAAATATTAATAAAAAAATAAATAAATTAATCTAAAAAAATGTTTGGTATTTGATATGTTGAATCTAATGTCATGAGTTATGCAAATATTTATATTATTTGTATATCGTATATCAAATAGTCAAAATAACTTAAATTTTTGAGAATACTTTGATATAATGTATTAGAAAATTTGGAATATTCTTAGTTCAAATCGTGGAAAATGTTAAAAATGTAATATTTTAGAGTAAGATATTTTTGGCTTGAATAAAATAACACAGCATTTTGTTGGACATATACAAAACCATCATAAGGTAAATTTACTTGTTAATATTACAAATTTGAATCTAAGTGATTTGAAAAGTTCGAAAAGATTAGTTTTAATTAGAATCTAGGGTCATATCACTAACAACTTAGAATTAGTTTGTCCCTTAAATTATCTTCCGAATATATTCCTGCATTTTTCCAGGGTATATAATCGTCTATCAGTCTGCTCGCCTGTTGCATTCTTGTTGATTTTGTTGTTATAGCTGTTGCTGCCCTTGCAGCTTGTTATTTGCGTGTTTGTAAGCCATGTTATGACAATAATGTGCGATGTGTTGAGTGTGTTGTACTCTCTGTGTATGTTGTGCCTGAGTGTGTGTGTGTGTGTGCATTACTGAAGCTGCTTGTCGTGTGCCGAGCCAAAGTTAAATCTTGTTTTTATTGTCACATTTGCCATAAAGGCAGCTGAGGGAGCTGTAGCCTGAAGAAGCAGCGTCATAAGATGCCGCCTAAGCTGCTACACAGGTGTGTGTGTGCATGTGAGTGTGTGTGCGAGTGTATGAGCTGTGTGTAAGCCAGACAAATCATAATCAGAGACAACAGCAAAGGCAGCTGGAACAGCAGCAGCAGCAGCAGCAGCAGCGGCAAACAACGACAACGACGTCGACAACAAAATTCACCTTAACAACGAAACATGACTTTGCCTTTCGCTCGGGCTTAGCACGGCGAGTAATGTGGGCTACGTGCCACGCCCACCGGCCAGAGCACGGATCATACAGATAAGAGTACAACCATGTAGTTGGTGTCGGGGAAAAGGGGAAAAAGGAAATTATGCAATGTAGAAAGCGCTGCGCGTGCTCAGCCTTTGCAAATAAAAAGCGCATATTTATCGGTTTTTTATGTTGCATACTTCATGGCGCAGAAAGGCACAAGATAAATGTGAAACTGTATGTGTCTGTGTGTGTGTGTTTGTTTGTGTGTGCGAAGCAAACTAACAATAATGAAAGCCAAAGCTAATGATAGAAACTAACTGCAGCTGCAACTTACACAAACGCAATTTGCAAAAGCCAGTTGTTGAGTTTCTTCCGCTCTAATCTAAATGATGATGATGCTGCGCAAGAGTTGCGCTGTTGCTCAAGGCGTATACTTAATGTGATAGCTATAGGCGTGGGTTGTTGTGGGCCAACTTCATTGCCATTCATGAAAGTTGTAATGCGCATAAATATAAGCCAGCATAAATTTTAGTTTTAAGGGTTTTAAGGAGAGCTCAATAAATGAATTTCACATTCAACAGCTTCATCATTTATTTACTCAACAATAAATTTTAGATTCCACCTTTCAATTTAACTGTTTCATCACTAATTAACTCAACAATAAATTTAAGTTTGTGCAGTTTGAACATTTATTAAGTCCACAATATTTTGATTCAACACTTTTACTCTTCACTGCCTATATGTATAATTGTAATATACAACTCGAACTTATTTGGATTTTAGTTCTAATATTCTTGTAATATTTCGTTTCATAAGTTATAAGTTTAATATCACTCCAAAATTATCTTTAGTAATGTAATTTTGAAGACAATTTTGTAAAAAATCGTAAAAACCTTTTGCACAATTGTTTTGATTTTATGCCTAACATTCTTTGTAATTTTTGTAGTCTTCAAATAAAATCATAATTTGTCTTTATGTGATTTAAATCACACCAAAATTCTCTTCAGTAATTAAATTATTAAATCAATTTCGGCACATAAATAAAGTAACATAAATTTGTAACTCTTCAATCTGCAAAGGGAATATTTTGTGTATGTTCAATTGACCCACAAATTTTCTGATTCTTCTTTTTGTTGCCTGTGTTCGTGTTCCATATTATATTATGGAAGGGTATTATAACTTTATGCCGGCAGGAAATGTATGTAACAGGCAGAAAGAGACATCGCTGACCATATAAAGTATATATATTCTTGAACAGCGTGAACAATGCGAACGTGCATACAATATTAAGTAATGTTTTTAAGATTCCTGAAAACTTGACTGCGATTAGATAAAAATTTTATATATTATTTAATAAAAATTTTGGTATGGCAAAAACTCTTATTTACTTCGGGACTTAGTTGCTATGGCTGACAATCTGGTATACTTTGTACTCTTTGGTATATTTTATATTCATATGCCAAATATTGTCCTCGGTATCTTTCAAATTTTGTTGGTATATTTTAAAATTAATACAGCATTGTTTCAGTTTTATTAAAAATTTGTACCGGGTATAACAAAGTCAAGCACACTCGACAGTAGCTTTTGTACGTTTAATTCACTCACAAATTTTCAGATTATTCTTTTTGCTGCCCATGTTCATGTTTCATGTTATAATATAATGTTTTTTTGTTGTGACAAAAGCATATTTTTATACATTGAACTCTTTGATATTTAAAAGAATTAATTAAATAACGAATGTAGTTTATTTTACCGAACAACATTTATTTGTAATTTAATTTGCCGCTTCTCATGAAATTAAAAAACAAAGTTCTGCTTTTGCAGCGCAACAATAAATAGTTATTTTTATGCGCACCCCTTGAGACCTTTTTTAAAACTCTTGCTTTGCCTTAACAAAAATCTTTTTATAACATAACTTTGAAATACTGAAAAAGGCAACAGGAAAGTCAACCGGACTTTAGCAGCAAACGGAAACAAAGCGAGGACTGAACTTGTTGAATCTTGAGCTCAACGCTTTCATAGTTTACGTTCATTCAGCAACTCGACAGCTGCTTTAATTGAGCTCGAGTAGTCAAAAGCACACTTGCCTCACACTCTCTGTTTTCTCTCACTAATTTTCGTTGCCGTTGGCTGTGGCTGCGGTTGTGCTTCACTAATTTTGGCAACTAATTGAAATCAAATTTGTAAAGCCACTAAACAGTTTAACGCATTGCACACGCGACACATTTTGAATTGCCAGAGACGCCTTTTGCCTTGTCACCTTGCACAGAATTGATTGACAGCCACGCCCCCAATTGTTGGCTAACCGTTAGCTACACAACGATAATTGTTTTCATACAATTTACTGTTAGATTGTGGCCGAAATACTCGATGTCATGCTTTAGTTGTTGGTCTAACCATAAATTCAACCCAACACGGACTTCAAAGCGTATACGTAATATTATGTGTGCATGTGTGCGGGAGTGCATGCATGCGTGAATAGACAAACATATTCGAGCTGGCTATGCTTTTGTCAATAATATGCATTAATTAAGTGCAGACATGTCTGTCGGACAGCTCACAGCAAGGGGGTTGCGTTGCTCAACATGGCGTATACGTGTTCTGTCCATGTATGCGTATAAATTTAATTGGAATTTTGATATCACAACAACAACATCTGCAGCTGACATAGACAAAAAACACAAAAAGTCTCTCTCACTCCCCTAATACGAATGTCATTATCGAAATCACTTTGCAGCCTGAGCTGAGCGGAAGCCAAAAGTGAAAGAAAGTCGTGCACAAAAAAATGCAATTTCCTAGCTGGCTAGGGAGTCTGTTGGGAAGCGTGCCAGCTGCGTACAGCGTTGAGGTGAGCTGCATTTTTGCCTGCTGCCTACCTGCTGTCTGCTGATTGAAATGACCCAGCCAAGCGTTGAGGGCAGAGACTCTACTCTACTCCAGAGACTGCCACAGCAGGTGGAACATCGGCAAGAAAGGCTTCAGAGATGTTCTTTTTTCCCAGAGTATGTGTGTAGCTGATGCTCGACAAATAGTTGCGCAACTGACACGCAAACTATGCGGAAGGCCTGCAACTAGCACACACTCATAGCAGAGTTCTGTGGCAACATCAAGTGGGAGTGGAAGTGGAAGTTAAAGCCGTAGCTAAAGGAGCAGCAACAACAGCTGCTTCGGACTAGGCTCAATGGCGTAGCTCGAACTATTTTGTGTGTGTGTACTTTGAGTGGACCATCGTTTGTCACACGTCAGGCTGGGGGACAGTTTCAGTTGCATTCCCACATTGCACAGTGGTTCTGCAGCATTTATTGCCCCAAAAAAAAAGAGAATTGATTGAACATTTTGAAATCTCTGCGAAAAGTCAATTGACATATTGACATTTGAACTCTTTTTGTCAGAAGGAATTGAGTAGGAGAGCGTTGGTAATTGAATAAGATTCAATTAGAGTTGCATAAATAACAAGTTGTTTGCGTATTGAGTTTGCGTCTTACTCAACTTCGAAATGGACAATCCAATTAAATAAATTATTAGTAAGTTGTGAATAGATTCAACAACAAATGATTTATTGATATTGAGGAGAGAATTAAAATGGGAATTTAAAGCAAAGGTTAAAGCTTTATCTGTTTCTGACTAAATGCCAAAACTTTTAAATGTAATAATAAAAAATATTTTATGAAAATAATTTAAAACAGCATCTCTTTATTCATTTAAAGTAAACCATTTATATGACTTTTGCTATTTTATTTGCATATTTTTTACTCATTTGATACTTCAGTTGCATATTTTTTAATTTAAGACGCAAAATATAACTAAAATGTATCAAGACAATATTTCATTTTATTTGTGACTTTGCTTTAGACATGTATAGATATTAGTTTTGTTTTAAAACTTTTTCTTTAGCAATACAAATTTGTATGAAAGCAACAAAAAGATTCTTTTACCATATGTAAATTTAACAAAGCTTAACTTATTGGACATATGAGATCTGTTTTTTTTTGTGACTACTTTTTTTTGATAGTTATTCTGTTTTTAGATTATTGCATTTACCAATAAACAATTGTTTATGACAGCAATTTACAACAGGCTCTATTGATACAACTAAAATTCTACATTAAATTTATTTCCTTTATAGCTATAACCTTTGATTTTTATTGTGAGCTTACATATTTTTATAACACATTTGATATTTATATTGCTTTCCGAATTCCTGTAGTTTTTACTTTTATTTAAAGCCGAATTTATTTGAAATTATGGCTTTACATTTCCCCTTTACTTTGACCTCTCCAAAATTTCATTTTGCATAGAAAATATTTTGAAATTTGCGTAAATGCTTTCTACCATATGTATGTTTACTTTTATGCACAATTATTTTAGCTTTAGATTTGTTGGTTTTCTAATAAGCAGTATTTTTTTATATTCATTTTCCATTTATTTTGCTTACAAGCGCAACCGTAATTTTGAAGCTAGAGCGATTTTTGGTGCGTATACCAATATTAACTACAGTATTTATGAATGCTGAAAATGATTACGATTCATTAAAAACTGTAGAAGTTATTTAATAAATACTTTTAAGTATTTACTTGCTTTGGCTGACAATCTGGTATATTTTGGACTCTATCGTATTTTAAATGTAATTTATATCATTATACCAAATAAAGCCTTCGGTGTATTTCCGTATTTTTGCGGTACATTCATTTTAAATATATCAATATACAATGTGTGGTGTATTTATTTGATATATTTACTTGTTTATTTTATAAGCTTTATTTATTTCTTTTCTCAGTAATACAAATTAACATTATCTACTCCCATTTTGCGTTACAACTCTTATTCCTTGATCTGATTTAACTTGATCTATTGTTTGAGGTTATTTTGCCAGCGTAAATTGCGTAAAATTGGTGTGCTACGCTTTTTGAGGAGTGCGATGAGTATATCTCACTCAGCGAGCACTCACTTGTCTGTCACTTGGCTGTCTTGCGATTCTCAGTGGACCACACTGTGAGTTGTTGAGTTGAGATGGGTGTTGACTGACGCTCTGACGCTCTGCTGAGGCTGGTGAGGTTGTGTCTGGGGCTAATGGAGTTTGCAAGAGAGCTCAAGGAACACAAAAATAGCAAAAAGCAGAAAAAGAAATGTGGATCAAGCTGCCGTATGCGCACAAAGGCAGCTGCTGCTGCTGCTGCTGGATATGCAGAGCGAGCCAACTTACAAATCGTTGTCGTCGCTGCTGCAAAAAGGGGAAAACTACCTTTCCAGTCCACTCAACTAGCCTGTGTGTGTGGCACAAACAACAGTTGCTGCAGCTCCCTAACTCCCAGCCTAGTTTTCAGTCTTGTTGCCTGAATGTCCCTTGCCTTGTTCCTTTCTCCTCCTCTCTCTGGTTTACTCCTTTCTCCTTGCTCTAGCTTGCTCCTATCTCCTCTCTCTCCCTTGCTCCTTTCTCCTCTCTTTGGCTTGCTTCTTTCTCCCCGCTCTGCCTTACTCCTTTCTCCACTCCCTTCTCTGCCTTGCTGCCTGTTCCCTGCTCTGTCTATGCTGCATGCCTCCGCTTGCCCGCAATGTGCATGTGGTTGCCACAAGTTGAAAGCGCCGCTGCTGCCGTTGCATGCACACACATTGAGTTGCCGCCCGAGGCAAGCAACCAAAACCCGGCCATGCCAGACCAAGACCAGAGAGCAGCGACGGCAACGGCGTCGACTGTGTGGCAGCAGCGGTTTTGTTTATATGCCAACATTTGGGCGCTCTCTCTATGTGTGTGTGTGTGTGTGTGATGTGTGTGTGTTTGGTGAGTATTTCACTGACTGCAGGTTGTTGTCGCTCTGTCGCTCTCACACTCACTGTAGTTGTTGCCCTCAAGCTGTACATGTGAGTGGTTTTAGTGTTGTTCTGGATTTTTAAGTTGTTTTCGTTGTCGTTCGTTTGTACGTTGCACGCTGCTGCGTTGTTGTTGTTTTTGTGTTTCCTTTTTTACTCGTCTTTAGTTGCAATTTACACACACACACACACACACACATACAACATATGCACTTAGCCAACACACACATACACACAGATACAGGTTGTTGTGGCATAGCCACGCACTGAATGCTGACACCAATTAGGGTTAGGCATTGCTCTGTGTTGTTCGTGCGTTGCATGTTTACAGTAGCCACAAAACATAATTTTTGTTTAGACAACTACCAAACAACGAGGACTAAACTGCATCTGCTTCAAACTCCCACTCCAACTTTAGTTACTGCCTTTGCCTTTGCTTCGTAATTATCGCCTCCAACAGCAGAAAAGAGAAAAGAGATGCTGGGCGAAGCCCGGTAACCGAATCTGGCCGGAGACGAACCAGCTGCCAGTTTGGCATAATTTTCACTTTTGCATTTTCCCACAAAGAAACTTTTTATGCGCTGTCGCTGCTGCTGCCGCTACTGCTGCTGCTGCTGTCGATGCAAAAGAGTTCACTGCATTGGAAATTAAATCCAAAAATTCCAATTAGTTGGCTCGACAACAAAAGTGTAGCATACTTATTGGCGCGTGTAGAAATTTTTCAATCCACTTATAATTATGCTACTTGAGAGCAGAGTTTGATTAGATTGTTATTACATTATAAAGTTTTGTATTAATACAACAAATTTATAAGTGCTTGAAAAGCATAATATGTGCATATTAATATGCAATTAATACATACTTAACATTTTTCGAAATATGTATTTAAAAAGTTGTTTTCATGAAGTTATTCCTATATTACTTTTTTTTCTTTATTCCTTTTTCTATTCCTCATTTACTTTGCCTCTTATTCTAGTTTTACTCATACCGCAAATTATACGCATATGTTTATCGGTATTGAAACTAAAAATATGTTAAATGGCCTGCTTTTAATGTTAAAGCTATTAATTTTATTACTTAAACAACTATTGCAACTGCTAGTGTATATAAAATAGAAATGCTAATACTCAAATAAAACACAAATTACCGATAAAATTGCAACCATTTTTGTTACTCAGGTTAAAAAGATTAATGAAAAATCGCATGCAACTCTGTAATTATTGTTATCGAAAATACTGCCTATCGATATGAGCCAACGTCTGATCTTGGCAGCTATGCTGTACACTGTGCAGACAGTTAAAATTAAACACAAATATTTCATAAACTAAATCTGCATATTATTTTACAATAATTCCATTAGTACATTATTCTATTTACTATAATTTTTAACAGTTTTTGCTACTTACGATAACTTAAAATATTCTGTTTTCATATTTCGACTCCTTAATCAGCTCGTAATTTGAGTGTATCTCTAAGTCGGTTAAGTCCCAGTTAATGAGCTGCACATTGTTGTGGCAGCCTTTTTTGAGTTTGCTTAGATGTTGCTGGTGCTGCATTGAATTTGCACCATAACGAGTTCTTGTTGTGGTTGTTTTTGTTGTTGTTATTCTGCCAGTTTCATGAGCTTTTCTTGTTTTTGTTTTTGTTGTCGTTATTTTCGCTGCCAACTCCAAGAGTTGATTAGAAAGTTTTTTCAACTTTTGCCACTGCTGCTGCTCTTGCTGCCATCCTTGCTGCAGTTGTTGTTGTCGTTGTTGTTGATGTGGCCTTTCGCTGCGTTGCTCACTTGTTTCCATTAGGCGGCGAGTTTTGCAGGTCGCGATTCGCGAGCATATGTGGGTGCCACCTCAGCCACCTCTCCATGCCCCCGTTTGCAAAACATATGCAACTCATATCCTGCTGAAAGTACTCCAACATGTGTGTGTGTGTGAGTTTCCGTGTGTATGTGTGTGTGTGGCTTATCGCTTGGCTGCGCTGTCGCTTAGCATAAAAACTATGGCACACAACTTTTCCTAATTAATTTTTAATGTGTGCAAAATGTTTTGTAAATGAGTATTTACTTTAGTTTTACATAAACCAAGGTCTACTTAGAGTTTAGGACAGGCAAATTACTGTCTGACAGACATGAAATGTCATCAGCAAAAGTAAAGAGAAGAGAATTGTTTGAGTTGATGCTGATTTGCAAACAAAAATTGTTGAGGGAATTAAATCAGAAAGCAGAAGGAGAAAAAATCAAACTATATACAGCTCTGAACTTTGAAATAGCAGTACTTCGAGACAAAATTTATGGTTGTTTATGTTGTATTTTGTTTCTGTCGCACTGTTATTTCAAACTTCAGAACTGTATGTTATTTGCATTCATTCTGAGTCTTATTGTCAAATCGATTTTATGTAAATTTATACTATTTTGTCTTCTTGGTAATTAAAAAATATATACACATTTTTAACACTTCTAAGTAAAACGTAAATTTTGAAGGCATGATACACTTTTTAAGATAACTTTCTCTGTTGCTTTTAAAGAATATTTCAATCTTGCTGCAGCTTTGCATATCGATTATGAATTGCTGTTGAATTACAAATGGTTTGCTGCAGCATTGCCACACACTTTCCAAATCCATGCCATATGCAAACGCGTTCAAAATATTTACCCTAGTTTTCCACATCCGGTCTCGCTCACACTCTCTCTCTCTCTCTCTACGCTTGAAGCTTAAACAAACGTACATGTTTTAGTTTTGAATTGAGTGCCAACTTGTTTGCCCCCCAGGAAGAAGAGAAGCGTTTTATGTGTGTGTGTTTTTTTTTAGAATTTACACAAAAAAAATGCGCAGGGGAAAGGCAACTTGACGTGAAGTGGAATTTGTGCCACGCCCTTAACTGTTGATTGCGTGCTCAAGTAACGCACTAATTGCATATGGCAATTGCTGGCCCCTAGTTACATGGATTCACACCCCACACACACACACATACACTAATACACACGCAGAGAGACACACACGGATGCCTGCTGGACATGACACATGTCCAACAACTAGCAAATTGAGGAAAGCAAAATGAAAATGGCAAAAAGAGAGTGAACGAGAAATGCAAAGCACGCTCAGAACTTCGCTCCATTATGCTCTTTATAGAACACAATCTACACACACACGGGCTGATATATATATATAGATACTCTATAGTTCAGTATCCCCTTAACTAAACGTTTCTTTTTTCCATTTTTACTTTTGTCTTGTGCAGAGATTTGCGATTCAATCACATTGAGAAGCTGCCGGCCAATGCATTCAATGGCCTCAGCCAACTGACGACGCTCTTTCTCAACGACAACGAAATGGCATTTGTCGAGGAGGATGCCTTTAAGGATCTGCGGGCATTAAGGTTTCTCTATTTGAACAAGAATCGCCTAAGCCGCTTACCCGCCACCATCTTTCAGCAATTGAGCAGCTTAGAGGCACTGTAAGTACTTTCAACACACAACTGCATCCGGTTTCAATATCAAGTTTAATTAAAAATATCGCGCATTCGCCACGTTTACCCAAAAACCACTTTTAGCTATCTCGATGGCAATGATATTTGGCAACTGCCTGTTGGACTTTTTGACAATTCGCCACGTTTGCAACGAATGTAAGTAGCATCCTTTGGCTTTCGCTCTCCCACTCAACCTTGACTGAATATTTGGCTAACCATTTGTTTGGTTTTTTATTTTGTGTTTTCTTGTTTTGTTTTCTGGCTTTTGGCTTTTGGTTTTTTCTGTGTACAGTATTCTGAACAACAACAAGTTGACCAATCTGCCGCTGGAAATGTTCAACAAATTGCATAGTCTGAGGCAACTGCGTTTGGATGGCAACCCGATTGATTGCAATTGCGGTGTCTATTCACTCTGGCGTCGTTGGCATTTGGACATCCCAACGCAAAGAGTCTCCATCTCATTGTCGTGTGCACAGCCCACAGCATTGCAGCGCCTCAGCTTCAGTCAGCTCAATGAGCGGCATTTCCAATGTGGTAAGTAGCGAGTGTTGATGACACTAGTCAAGCTTAGCACTCAATTTGCCACTTAAAGCAGACAATATTAATGATGAACTTGGCAAATAAATGGGTATATAATCTGCTATTTAAAGCGTAGCAGAATAGTCAACAGCGTCAACTGATTGATTGACTTTAAAATAACTAAATAATATGATTTAAATGCAGTTGAAAATGTTGACTAAATGCAACACTAATGACTTCATTACATTAAGTAAAGATGTGTATTTGAGTTTAATGATGCAGAAATGTGTACAAGAATTGTTGATAAGAGAACAGAGAGAACATTCTTTTATATTGACAGCATTTAAATCATATCCAAGTATTTTTTACATACTACATGCTGAAAAATATACTAAAGTTAATTCATTCTCTTTTTAAGCTTATTATCTGTGATTTAAAGCCATTTACCAAGCTTTTGCGATGCAAATTTATAAAATGCCAAAAAAAATAGATTTTTTTATAAATTTCTTTTACTCTTTGTAACCCTATTGCAATAATTTAATCTATTGTCTTATCTTAAATTAGCTTTAAACAGTGGATAAAAGCTGGTACATTAAATGTTTTACCTTTTTCCACTCTTCATAAAAGATTTTTTGTCAAGAGGCAATCAATTTACTTTAGTATATTTTTTCTTCCATTACTTTAAGAATTTTTTGTTGTGTTATTTTCCAAAAGTATGTCTAAGCACTTAAGCGGTTGAAAAAGATAATCAGCTCTCATACCACCTAGGTATTTATGTTGCATTTAATGCTGCACTCTAAATACTTTTATCTAACGTGTTATCTAGATAGCCATAATCCAGCAATTAAGTGCTGTTTTAAGCCAGTGCCATAATTTGTGTGCTTCCATTCCACAGTTAAGCCTGAATTGCTGGCGGGTCCACACGACATGCACGTGAACAGTGGCGAAACGGTGAGCATGCTCTGCGAGGTGGAAGGTCAACCCAAGCCCGAATTGATTTGGATGCAAAACACAAACGAGATCGGTGTGGAGCAGGCGCCACGCATGCAGGTGCTGCCCAGCGGAGCGCTGCTCATCAACGGTGTCGAATCGAATGACATTGGCATCTATGAGTGCATTGCGCGCAATGAAATGGGCGAGATCAAATCGCAGCCCGTACGCATGATGGTTCACGACGCTGACAGCGCACAGAACAGCCTCCACAACGTCCACGACCACGACCACGTACATCCGGATGGCAATCAGGTGCGGGCTGGCGTCGCCGCGGTTGTGGAACCGACACCAATGCCACCGCATTTCACCCATCAGCCACATGACCAAATTGTTGCCCTCCACGGGTCCGGGCACGTGCTGCTCGATTGCGTTGCCATCGGCTGGCCACAGCCAGACATACAATGGTTCGTCAATGGCCGGCAACTGTCCCAGTCCACGTCCACGCTGCAGCTGCAGGCCAACGGCAGTCTGGTGCTCCTCGAACCCAGCCAGTTGACAGCGGGCACGTATCGTTGCGAGGCCCACAACAGTCTGGGCTCTGTGCAGGCCACCGCCCGCATCGAAGTGAAGGGTGAGTGAAATGTTCTCTATCCTCTGTCCAGATTGGGGCAGCGTTAATGTGCCCCATGCTCTCGCATGTCTGCTGAACAGTTGCTGCAGTTACAACTGTCGCGTTTAACACAATTTGCAGTCGATTTAATTTGTATAGAGTTAACCAGTTTGCCAGTTTGCCAGTTGTCCGACCCGGCTTTATATTGTATATAGATAGACCATTGGTAACTTCGTTATACGAACACAGTTTGTTCATTCCCAATTGAGCGTCCATGATTTAAGTCAACTTACAATCGCCATCGCCATCGCAATCGCTGAATTGAACTGCAGTGTATATTTTTATTGCAGGCAATTGGATTCACTCAAGGCTTAAGATTAATTGCTAGCAAAACAAGAGCAACGAGAAAAAGGAAGAGCGTGTTTCAAACAGCGATTTACGAGCGATTTCCAATTTATTGGCATAGTTTTTAATGTTTTTCCATTTTTGGGCAAAGCGCTTGCAGTCTATTTATAGCTGTTGCATTGCATAAATTGAAGTGAATTCTTGTTCAAGTTACGCGAAATGCGATTGCTTTAAATTTCATTTGAAATAATTGATTCTGCACTCTATGGTATATTTCGAATGTAGGAGTATATAAAAATTCTAAATATAGCTATTGGTATATTTGAGTATTTTTTTAGTATATCAAATTTTTGAAATTAAAGTAATATACCGCGTTTTCTACACTTTTGGTTTTTGTTGGAAATGCAGTCGCCACACTAAGTATAACTTTTGGTATATTTTCGGTATATTAAGTGTAACATTTGAAATATATTCCATTTTTTTCATTTTATGATTATTATGTATGTTGTATATATCGATACTATATACATATATCTTTTGGTATATTTTAGTATTTTTTCGGAATATTAAATTGTACAATTTAATCGAAAATACAGTTTCCGTACTTTTGCTGAAAATTTAAAAATATATGGAAATTCCAAATATATTGGTATATTTTAGTATTTTCAAATATCTCACAATTGATCAAACTCGACTGTAGCATTTTTACTTGTTTTGTATTTACTACCTTTTTTTAACTATATATTTATTTATGTGCAGCGAGTCTAACAGCTGGAAATTAATTGCCTTGAATATTGTTTTTGACTTTTTCTATCAGTTAGCTAAAAAGTTATGTTTGATTGAAGTGCGTATTGATTTATTTTCAGTGGTACATTTTTCCAGAATTAAAAGCTGATAAATGTCTGTGATTGATTTGTAAATAACAGACTGCATTTTAGCGCATCAAAAACAGAAACTGCAGGATATAAAATAATTGGTATTTAAATTTAAAACGCGGAATAATATGATAAAATGTTTTACGTGGGTTGTTTTGCATTAAGTGATTGCTAAAATTGATCACAGATAGTTTTTAACTTGAATTTATAATTAGTTTAATGGCAAATTTGTAGTCACTTTTTATACATTTTAGCCATTAATAATAATTCTATTAAAATGCAATTAATGTTGGTAAACAACATACTAGACTATATCACTGTTTTTTTTTGGCCAAGCTCAAAACTTTATAATTTAAACGAGGCAAAGCAACCAGCACGTAGTTGGCAATTAGCGAGAGTATTTAAATGTTTGCTTTAATATCTTTAATTGCTAAGCCAAAAACCGTCGCGACGTGACTGTACTTTTAATGGCATTATTTAGGGAGTGGCAAAAAAAAAGAAACAAAAGTGTTCAGTCAGCGCCTTAATCACAATGGCTCATTATAATTTGTGGTCACAGCACAAAATGAAGTGCAAAATGTGCGCATTATTTTGCGCAAATTAAGTGCAAAAATTATAAACTATTATGAATGCAGCACGCACTTTTCAACCAGCAGGCGGGCGGTTTGCAGTGGTTGAGGGGCGTGGCAGTTCAAGCAGTCAAGCGTGGCATTTGGTCAGCATAATTAACCCCACAAACACACACACTCGAACACATAGACAGAAAAACATGGAGTGCAGTCGAGAGACAAACCAAAATGGCGAACAGCAGTTTGTTTGAGCCACGCCAAAAAAGTATGCTATGAAAAATGTGTTTGCATTATGCATACGACCCGTGGGACGCAATAGGAAAACTGCCCCTCGCAGGAAGAAAACAGAAAATAAATTTAAAAAACCCCGCAAACAACAACAAGAAACGCATTGAAAAATGACCAGCAGCTGTTGAATTTCAGGATTTATATTTGGTTTTACTTTTCTCGTTTTTGTTTTTTCGTTTTTTTGGCGTTTTCATTTTCTTCAATTTTGTTGGCCGGCTGCTATTTGGAGCGGGAGAAATTGCTCAAATCGCTCAATACGCCTCGTTGCATCTCTCGTTGCAGATTTACCCGAAATTTTAATGGCACCACAAAACCAAACAATCAAACTGGGCAAAACCTTTGTGCTGGAATGCGATGCCGATGGCAATCCGTTGCCCAGCATAACCTGGCAATTCAATGGGCAACCACTCGAGGCCAGCGTTGACCTGCTGTTGGAGAACGAGAACACTGAGCTGGTGGTTAGCGTGGCCAAAGAGCACCATGCGGGTAAGCACTGCCATTCACTCTGGCACTCGCCATTCTGCCATTCTGGCATTCAGCATTTATAATTTGCAGTCAACATTCGCAAAACGTTTTCAAACATTTTTCAGGTGTCTATCGCTGCATTGCGAGCAATGAGAACGGTGAAGTTAGCGCTTGGGCAGCGATTAAAGTGGAGCAATCGCAGCAGCCGCCACGCTTGGCCATTGAGCCAAGCAATTTGGTGGCCATTACGGGCACCACGATTGAGTTGCCCTGTCAGGCAGAACAGCAGGAGGATGGACTTCAAGTAAGTTTGTGCTGACGAAAAGTTGCGACTACAAGTATTTGCCAGCCACTTGTTGACTTGTGGTCTTCTCCTCCTCTCTCTCTTGGCAGATTGTCTGGCGTCGCGACGGACGTTCCATCGATCCCAATGTGCAATTGACCGAGAAATATCAAATAAGCGGCACCGGCAGTTTGTTTGTCAAGAATGTGACCATCCTCGATGGCGGACGCTACGAATGCCAGCTAAAGAATCGATTCGGTCGTGCCACAGCCTCAGCACTCGTTACCATCAGGTGAGTTCTTTTTACTTTTACCCATCTGTATTGTGTTGGTAATAGCATAAAACTTGTGCTTTAACTACAGTCTGCAATCAATGCGCTGCAAGTTGTGTTCAAAGGAAACAACTTTTCGATCCAGACGCCTCACTCAAAGCACTCAAAAGACAGACAGTTCTTAAGTAGTAAGGGTTTTGCACTTAAATGCATTTAAGAACGCGCCAAACTTGCTTAATTAATTGAAAAATAGTTGTAGTGCTTGAGAGCAGCCAAAAAAAGAAAACTGTATAATATAAGCACTTACTGCACAGTGCACTATGGGCCAAAAGCCCAAATATGCGGCATAAATGATTTTTTTTTTTTTTTTGAATAGTGTTGTTTAATTATTTTTTTGGTATCTTGAATACTTATATGATATAAAAAAATTTTGATAAAATTTTTTGGGAATACCCCTAATTTTTTGCGCGCTTTTAAAGTCAGCTGTTCAGAGTCGTTTTGTTTTAGACAAAAAACCCGCGAAAATTTTGACGACTTGCAGCTCGTAAATCAATTGAACCAAACATTAAAAGTTAAAAGTGTGTAAATGCAAAATAAAGGTCAAGGTATGTAAATTAATAGTTACTAAACGTTTTTCTATATTTCTAAATGTTTGTGTTGTTTTGACTAATGTGTTGCAAATGTGTTGTTCTAGCTTATTCTAACAAAAGTACATGTGTTCTGTGAAGCTTTTCTTTTAGGTGCCTCAAAGTGCCTTAAAGGTAAAAATGTAATATTTTTAACAAATCTCTATAGAATCCATTTTTAGTAATGGTTTTTGCCCGTTTTTGCCCGTTTTTTAAATAACAATACATGTTGCAGGTGTTTATGAGTTCTCTCAAGCAGCGCTGCTCAAAGTGTTTCTTTAATAACTTCGACAATTTTTATCTGATCGCAACCAAATTTTCAGGAATCATAACTACTATGGTAATTATTGTATATATCAAAATTCGTAACTCTAGCTTTAAAATTAGGCTTGTTATTCGATTTTTTTGATTTGCGGGGGCGGAAGTGGGCGTGGCAAAAATTTGAAACAAACTTGATCTGCGTGCAAACATAACAAATGCTGTCGAAAAAAAATGATAGCTCTATCTCTTATAGTCTCTGAGATCCAGTGTTTCATACGGACGGTTATATGGGGGCGGGAGGAAGGCGTGGTCAAATTGACACAAAATTTTTTCCGAAATTCTATCTTTCTCTCCCAGATATTTGTGCAAATTTTCAGAATCTTAGGTCCATTTTTAGAGTTTATGCCGCAAATTTGGGCTTTTGACCCATAGTGCAGTGGTGCAAACACGCAGACTATCTACATATACTGACTTCTTAAATGGTCAACTGGGAGCGATTCTCTTCAAGTGTTTCGGGCATTTAACAATCACTACGGGTTGCGTTGCTCTTGTATGCAAAGCGAACACTATGCAACCCATGTAGGGCAATAAAACGAACCCTTAAAGCTTAAGTTAATGGCACACTGGTGAAAGTCAAATGAAAATGTTTTACAAATATATTTTAAAATCATATTCAAAAATGTATGAAAAAAAAGTTTATCTTGAATCATGAACATGTATTGAAGTTTATTAATCAGAAATCAAGATTTTAAGAAGACCATCTAAAAGAAGAGGGGCTATTGCTGTCATTATTTTAATTTAGCTTTCTAAGATGTTGTCCATATACAAACAAATTTTATTTATATGCTTTCTTTTTATGTTTTTACAAATTTTATAGAAAATTTCATTTAAATAAAAGCTAAAAAGGTTATATTAAGTTTGACGAATTATCTGAATATTACAAAAAACAAATCAGCTCGAGGTATTATTAATCAGAACTAAATAAATAATGAAAAGGGTTTATTGCAGTCATAACTTTCTTTCTTTCTATATCTTTCGAACATATCTTTTCATATACAAAAATGAATTTCGTATTGAATTCCGTTTACCTTTATATATAAAAGGCTTTTAAGTTTCTGTACGTAAATAATAAACATTTTTACAGGCCCTTCATATCAAATTACCTTAAATTAATATATATATATTTTTACCCACTCTTGTCCCACTGTGCAGGTGACTTAATAGCATTTGAAGTAGTTTCTATTTTAGTTTAGCTGGTAAGTTAATAATCCCTTTAGGCAAATATCGTTTTTGAGTTCATAAACTTTGAGCAGCTGTTCGCCTGCTGTGGCCCCACTGTGCCGCTGGCTAAACTGCATATAAAATATGCACTAAAAGACATCAAAAAGCGGCGACGAAAGCACAAAAGTTGCTGTGCCAGTTGGCAGCTTTGTAAAACGTGCCAAGACAGGACAAGAAACGTGACAAACCGACAGAGCGACAGACAAAGTAAGAGCAAGAAAAGAAAAAGAGAACAGGGGCAGGGCAGGGCAGGGCATGGGAGTCACAGTGGGACACTGACAAGTTGAGTGTATGGAATGAGAGAACCGCACAAGTTGTTCAAATTGCCCAAATTGAAATTGAGTTGACAAGTTGTTCATGGGACTGGAACCAGTTTCTGTTTCTTCAACTGGCGCCGCCGGGTCTAGGCTCCAACTTTGCAAAGATGATACCAAAAGGCCAAAAAAACGTTGAAGAGTGGAAGGGGGCAGCATGCAGGCCGTAAATCAATTTGGGGCGCCCAAGCAAATGATAAAGCAAAAGCTGCACACAAAACGGTAAACCAAAGCAAGCCCACAAATCTCCCAACAGTGGCAGAAGCAGCAAAGAAACTGAAGGCGTTTGCTTACGCAGCCATTTTTAAATGCATAATGCAGCAGGAGCAACGGGAAGGAGGAGAAGGAATGGAACTGAAAGTAGACTTCTTCCGACTGGCATATGACCTGCTTCCCTCTATGAGATTGTGTGTGTGCTCTGTGCTGTATTCTGTTCTGTGTTCTGTGCTGTGCACGCATCATTTAGTTTCGCTTGCCAGCTGTGGGCGAACAAGTCTGCCAGGATGCAGGCTCAGTTGCAGGCTGCTTTTGCTGCTGTTGCAGTGGCAGCAACGGCTTACAGTTGTGCCAGCAGCATTAGAAACTTTACTCATTACGCTGTGTGCCAACCTCAGTCGCCAGACCGCAGCAAAGCGACGGCAGCTAGCTAACAACAAAATTGAAAAAAGGCAAAACGCTAAAAGTGAAAAACTCCTTCCCCAGCACTATTGCTGAGTCACAGACCAAGAACAACAACAACAACAACACCAACAGTAAAAAAGAGCGAGCGAAAAACCGCTGAAAGCAGCGACAACAACAGCAGCAGCAAAAGCAAAAGCAAAAGCAACTGAAATCCGCCTAAGTTGTGGGTAATGCTGGCGTAAAACAAAAGCTTATCCTGTTACTGGGCTGCTAATGGGGGGCAGAGTAAGCTCGCCACGGAAATACGTTGCCATTGCCACACAGCATGTGGTACACTCACACACACGCACTCACACTCACACTTGCACACAAACAGAAAGTTAAGCCAAGAAAAGACACACACTAGAAAAAGTCGCTTAAGCTGCAACAATCTGACTTAAGATATACACTTTAATTGCAGTGAAAACAAGCGCGCATAAGTTTATTAATGTAACCAGAGGGATATTTTCTCATATAAAGTTGCTACACACTATAAGTGTACAGAAGGATATTGTTGAACGAACATGCTTCAAAAATAAAATATAAATTTAAAGCTAACTGATCGAATAATCTGATTAGCAATAGCTTTTACAAATGAATGCTTAATTTATTTACAAAACCAACATTTTCCAAATAGAAATCATACATCAGTTTAATTTTAAGTTTACATTTCTAAAATGTGAATTAGAATTAGATAAGTTTGTATTTCTCAGGTAGAAAATTACAATATGTTCAACAGTATTATTTAATAGGTTGCAAAATGAAGTACAATTACAAATATTTTCCAAATTCTAAACACAATTTTAATTTATTATTTATATAATATATCTTTAAAGACGGTTTTCACATTTCTTAGATGGTGAAAAATAATCAGATAACTATAGTACTGTCCATTTTTAAATAAACTTTAAATGAATCAACATCTTTTGGTTTACCAAAGTTAAAGAAATTATAGTTTGTGTGTAATCTAATAATATTATTGTTACACTATAATGATATCCAATTTTATCCGCATTATATGAATATGAATTATGGATAAACACGATTAAATATGTTTGATTTGCTTTATTTCTCTTTTGTTAAACTCAGGCCCAAAATAGTTTTACATTATTGTTGTTTCATATTTTACTTAATTTCTTGTTCTTTTACTACTGTAATATTAGTACTCATAAACACTTCTTGCAATATAGTTTATATCGATTTTGCCAACCTAATAATCACTCAACTTTTGATATGTCTATGCAAATCCTAAGCTAAAGTTAAACTCGAATAAATACACAAAGTAGCATCTGTGTTAATGCCAACAGCCTGACAATGTCAGAGAACCCTCAGCAAAGGAACTCACGAGTTAAGGTATTTACAAACGCTCGGGCGTGCCAGAAAAAGCGCAGCCACAGAAATGGCCATGTGGCAGCGGGAAAAATATGTAGTCTAGTGTAGTTGGCTGGCTGCATGGTTGGCAGTGGCTTGGCTGCTATTTGCTGGCTGGCTGGATGGTTGGATGGCTGGCAGAATGGCAGCTTGGCTGGCTCGCTGGCTGGATAGTTGGCTCGGTGGCAATGCGATAGTTGATAGTGAGTGGTAAGCAGTGGTTGTGGTGCAACAGGGTGTATTATGGTCGTTAAGTTATTACCTACCACGCCGACAATGCCAAAGTTTACACAGCGAAAGTTTCCAAAAGGGAAATTCCTTTAACGTCGACAACGACGACGACGTCGACGCCAGTGAGAATGTGAGGCATGAATTGTTGTTAATGCCAATGCAGTTGTTGTTGTTGTTGTAGTTGGTGTCCTTGTTGGTGTAGAGCAGTGTGCTGGGCAGCGAGAGCTTGGCGCGGATTTCGCTTAACTGCAACAAAAAAGTGTGGCATAATTTTGTGCGCGCTGCGAAGTCAGCAATTGCCAACGGCAACAAACCGAAAGGCGAGTCCTCCTCGCCAAGGACCAGCTCCAATGCAACACAAAACTGTAAGAAAAAAAAGCATAACAAAAAGAAAAAAACTTTCGTTTTACTTGCGGATTTTTATTAGTCAACGGCCTTTTAAGGAACCTCCGACGCTGCCAACAATTAATTGCAATTAAAGTGCGAAAACTGTGAGAAGTCGCGCTATCTTAATATTAATTACTAAATTTTCGTTGCTAAAAGTTGGCAAAATACAAAAGCAAACATCAACATCGTAAATCACGAATGTTTTTCAACTTTTGCAATAAGCAGCCAGCTGTACACAGCGTATACTTGATACAAGTACAATATTGATATTAAGTATACGTTGCATGAGCTAATAAATTTATCTATATACAACTTTGTTAACTTAAAATGGCTAAGCATACATACACAAAAATCAATTGATTTAATTGATTTGATACTTTGATACTTGAATATTTAGTATATCTTCAGCGCATTAAGTATAAGCCTTAGCATAGGCAGAAGCTCAGGCATGGCTTGTTCATATTGTTAAACGCCTAAATAACTATTTTATTATACCCGCTACCCATAGGGTAGAAGGGTATTATAACTTTGTGCCGGCAGGAAATGTATGTAACAGGTAGAAGGAGGCATCTCCGACCCTATAAAGTATATATATTCTTGATCAGCGTCAACAGCCGAGACGATATAGCCATGTCCGTCTGTCCGTCTGTCCGTCTGTGTGTCTGTGTGTCTGTCCGTCCGTCCGTATGAACACCTAGATCTCAGAGACTATAAGAGATAGAGCTATAATTTTTTTTCGACAGCATTTGTTATGTTTGCACGCAGATCAAGTTTGTTTCAAATTTTAGCCACGCCCACTTCCGCCCCCGCAAATCAAAAAAATCGAATAACAAGTGTAATTTTAAAGCTAGAGCTACGAATTTTGGTATATACAATAATTACTGTAGAAGTTATGATTCCTTAAAATTTGGTTGCGATCAGATAAAAATTGTGGAAGTTATTAAAGAAATACTTTTGTATGGGCAAAAACGCCTAATTACTAGGGGTCTGAGTTGCTTTGGGTGACAATCTGGTACATTGTGTCGTCTATGGTATATTTTGAATGGTGTGCTGTATCGATATACCAAACATACCATTTGGTATATTTTTAGTATTTTTTTAGTATTTTCGGTATATTTTGAAAATGATACCGCAATATTTTGCCTTTATTAAAAATGGGTAGCGGGTATCTCACAGTCGAGCACACTCGACTGTAACTTTCTTACTTGTTTTTATAATTTAACGATCAAAATAAAATGGTTATTTAGGCGTTTAACAATATAAAACAACAATATAAACAAGTCAATTTATTCAAAGAAATTAATATTGTTGAGTTCATATAAGCCAAAAAAGAAAATTCTTTTGTGAAATAAAAATATGTGAATAATTAAAACCTACCTCGTTTGAATATAGTACTTCATCGATATACCAAATATGACCTTCGATGGATTTTTGGTGTATATTATTTGGTATATTTTAAGAATAGCATTGTTTTTATACCCGCTACCCATAGGGTAGAAGGGTATTATAACTTATATTATAGAAGGAGGCATCTCCGACCCTATAAAGTATATATATTCTTGATCAGGGTCAACAGCCGAGACGATCTAGCCATGTCCGTCTGTCTGTCTGTCCGTCTGTCCGTCTGTCCGTCTGTGTGTCTGTCCGTCCGTCCGTATGAACACCTAGATCTCAGAGACTATAAGAGATAGAGCTATAATTTTTTTTCGACAGCATTTGTTATGTTTGCACGCAGATCAAGTTTGTTTCAAATTTTTGCCACGCCCACTTCCGCCCCCGCAAATCAAAAAAATCGAATAACAAGCGTAATTTTAAAGCTAGAGTTACGAATTTTGCTACATACAATAATAACTATAGTAGTTATGATTCCTGAAAATTTGGTTGCGATCAGATAAAAATTGTCGAAGTTATTAAAGAAATACTTTTGAATGGGCAAAAACGCTTACTTACTAGGGTCTGAGTTGCTTTGGCTGACAATCTGGTATATTGTACCGTCTATGGTATATTTTGAATGCGGTGCTATGTCGATATACCAAATATACTATTTGGTATATTTTTAGTATTTTTGCAGTATATTCGGTATATTTTGAAAATGATACCGCAATATTTTGCCTTTATTAAAAATGGGTAGCGGGTATCTCACAGTCGAGCACACTCGACTGTAACTTTCTTACTTGTTCATTTATTAAAATGCGTATCAAGTATCATATAATCGAGCACACTCGACAATATTTGTTACTTAAGTAGTAAGAAATTACAAATACTTTAATTTCAATATTACGTAGTTCTAAGGTGAAACTTAGCTATTAAACTTTGTCTAATAAAAAATATTACATCGTTATACTCAAATTTCTCATGATTAAGTAATTTCTCAGATACTTACATCTAACTTGGTCTCTCCTTCTATCCTTCCCAGAAACAATGTGGATCTGGCACCCGGCGATCGTTACGTGCGCATTGCCTTTGCCGAGGCAGCCAAGGAGATTGATGTGGCCATCAACAACACGCTGGACATGCTCTTTTCCAATCGCTCCAAGGGAACACCTCCCAACTTTGGTGAACTGCTTCGCGTCTTCCGCTTCCCCACTGGCCAGGCAAGACAGTTGGCCCGCGCTGCCGAGATCTACGAGCGCACCTTGGTGAACATAAGGAAGCATGTGCAACGTGGTGAGAATCTGAGCATGGAGAGCGAACAGTACGAGTTCAGGGATCTGTTGTCACGCGAGCATTTGCACTTGGTGGCCGAGCTATCCGGTTGCATGGAGCATCGCGAGATGCCCAACTGCACGGACATGTGCTTCCATTCACGTTACCGCAGCATCGAGGGCACCTGCAACAATCTGATGCATCCCACCTGGGGCGCCTCGCTGACTGCTTTCCGTCGCCTGGCGCCGCCCATTTACGAGAACGGCTTCAGCATGCCCGTGGGCTGGACAAAGGGACGCATGTATGCGGGACATCCGAAGCCAAGTGCGCGTCTTGTGTCAACCTCTGTGGTGTCCACCAAGGAAATAACACCGGACACGCGTATTACCCACATGGTCATGCAATGGGGACAGTTTCTCGATCACGATCTGGATCATGCTATACCCTCGGTGAGCTCGGAGAGTTGGGATGGCATCGACTGCAAGAAGACATGTGAATTCGCCCCGCCGTGTTACCCCATCGAGGTGCCACCGAATGATCCGCGCGTGAAGAATCGTCGCTGCATCGATGTGGTGCGTTCCAGTGCCATCTGTGGCTCCGGCATGACGTCGCTCTTCTTTGATGGCGTGCAGCATCGCGAGCAGATCAATCAACTGACCTCGTACATCGATGCCTCACAGGTCTATGGCTACAGCACACCCTTTGCCCAGGAGCTACGCAATTTGAGCTCCGATGAGGGACTGCTGCGTGTCGGTGTGCATTTCCCCAATCAGAAGGATATGTTGCCGTTTGCTGCGCCACAGGATGGCATGGACTGTCGACGCAATCTGGATGAGAATCAAATGAATTGCTTTGTTTCGGGCGACATCAGAGTTAACGAGCAAGTTGGCCTACTGGCCATGCACACGATCTGGATGCGTGAACACAATCGCATTGCAAGTAAACTGCGTGAGATTAATCCGCACTGGGATGGCGACACTCTTTATCAGGAGGCACGCAAGGTTGTGGGTGCCCAGATGCAGCACATCACGTACAAGCAGTGGCTGCCGTTGATTGTGGGCGAGAGTGGCATGGAAATGCTGGGCGAGTATCGTGGCTACGATCCACAAATCAATCCAAGCATTGCAAATGAGTTTGCCACCGCGGCGCTGCGATTTGGCCACACCATCATCAATCCCATACTGCATCGTTTGAACTCCAGCTTCCAGCCCATACCCCAGGGACATCTGCAGCTGCACAAGGCCTTCTTTGCACCCTGGCGTCTGGCCTACGAAGGTGGCGTTGATCCATTGCTGCGTGGCATGCTCGCTGTGCCCGCCAAGCTCAAGTTGCCCGATCAGAACCTGAACACCGAGCTCACAGAGAAGCTCTTCCAGACAGCGCATGCGGTTGCTCTCGATTTGGCTGCCATCAATGTACAACGTGGTCGAGATCACGGTATTCCCGGCTACAATGTCTATCGCAAGTTTTGTAATCTGACTGTCGCCACGGACTTTGACGACTTGGCTGGCGAGATTACCAATGCGGACATTAGGCAAAAACTGCGTGAACTCTATGGGCATCCGGATAACATTGATGTCTGGCTGGGCGGCATTCTGGAGGATCAAGTGGAGGGAGGCAAGGTGGGAAAACTCTTCCAGTGTCTGCTCGTGGAACAGTTCCGTCGTTTGCGCGATGGCGACCGCTTCTACTATGAGAATCCGGGCGTCTTTCTGCCCGAACAGCTGGTGCAGATCAAGCAGTCGAACCTGGGACGCGTCTTGTGCGATGTGGGCGACAATTTCGAGGAGATGACCGAGAATGTGTTCATACTGGCCAAACATCAGGGTGGCTACAAGCAGTGCGAGGATATACCCGGCATCAATTTGTATCTGTGGCAGGAATGCAGCAGATGCAACAGTCTGCCATCCATCTTTGACAAATATATCCCGCAGACTTACACCAAGCGTAGTCAGCGCAGCAAACGTAACGTGCAGCAACTGGAACAGGAGGTGCCCACTCCCGAGAGCTATGACAGCGCCTTGGAGGCACTGTACCAGGTGAACGAGGAACGTGTGAGCGGCTTGGAAGAGCTCATCGGTAGCTTCCAGAAGGAGCTAAAGAAGTTGCACAAGAAATTGCGCAAACTCGAGGAGGCCGAACCAGTGCCACAGATTGTTCAGCTAGCGCCCGCTGCCCAAGCTCCTGCGGCGGCTGTGAAGCCCAAGCGTAGCCACTGCGTCGATGACAATGGCACCACCAGGCTGAACAACGAAGTCTGGACGCCGGATGTGTGCACCAAGTGCAATTGCTTCCACGGCCAGGTCAATTGCTTGCGTCAACAGTGCGGCGAGGTCAGTTGCCCGCCTGGCATTGAGCCACTGACTCCTCCCGAAGCGTGTTGTCCACACTGCCCCATCATGCCCAGCTCAAAGAGTGCTGCCAAGCCGGTGGTGAATTGAGCGACGCCGGCACATTTTGCATATCGACTTAACGAAGTATTCAAACCAAAAAAAAAAGAACAGCCCCTTAATTCTTAGTAGCCACATCCAATTTCCCAATTGAAGGATCAGTTCCTTCACAGAAGACGACATTACATTGGAACGCATCCGACTAATAATCCTAATCGATAACGCACACACACACACTCACTCGATCACACAAAGCAAGAGCAAAAGCAATTAATTAATTAACAAAGAATTAAACTTAACATTTACTGCTACACATGTAATAAATAAAGCACATTAAATAGCAACCTGTTTCAGTTCATGGGTTAGTACGATAGTTTTGCGATATTTTCCCTGCTCATATCGTTTGCGAACTCGAATGCGATTATTATGCGATACTCCCGCCTCCTGGCTTGTTGGGTTGTCACAGAACTCACACACACATACTACTCAAAGTTCACGTATTTGGTGTGTGTGCCCTTGGCAATCACAGCGTTGTTTTTCTTATGTTTCAGCACGCAATCGATATACGCGAGATTCTTGCCAGCACGCAGCGTATTAGCCTCGATAACAACTTCGTCGCCAATCCGTGCTCCCTTCAAGTAACTGACATTAATGTCCACCGATACGCCTGGATGGCAGGGCTTTGACATCAGTGCATAGGTGGTCACCATGTCCACCAGTGTTGCCATGTAGCCGCCATGCAAACCGCCGCCCTTGTTGAGATGCTCCTTGTCCACTGTGAACTCTGCGGTGCAAACTCCATCGCCACCGCCAATAATTTTCACCTATCAACAAAAATGCACATTTTTGAATGACAACCACATTTGGTTTATAGTCAATTCATACTTTTTCCAAGTGCTTTTCGAATCCTGTTGCCTTGGCTATAATTTCGCTGATGTGCTTGGCAAATTCCAGTCCCTTTTTGCGAGTTCCCATTTCGGAATTGTTACGAAACGTGTACACAACAGAGAAAACGCAAACACACTCAACAGCTGTCAGTCGATAACTGAACTATCGATATTCGTGCATAGTACAATAATAAAGCAGATTGTTTGTCGTATGTGACGTCAGTTGTGAAGATAAGAAAATCATAATAAAATAGTATTACTCTTGTCTATATATTTATTCGAATACGATGACTAGCACTTTTACGTCAGTTTAGTGTCCATGTCCACGTATTTAGTTTGTCCGCCTTTGGCAATGACTTTGCCAGTTGCCTTGATTCGCAATTCACACTCAATGTACGCCATTTTGCGACCTGCATGTAAAGTATTGGCGTCTACTTCGACTACATCGCCGGGTCTTGCGGCAGCCAGATAGCTTACATTGAGGCTGGAACTAACACCCGGGTGTGAACCCTTGGACATGAGGGCATAGGTAGTGACGTTATCTAGAATAGTAGCTGTTAAACCACCGTGTAAAGATCCCATGCGATTCAAATGCTCGGCTGCCACTGTGAATTCCCCCACAGCGCGTCCATCGCCGCCAGCCGTTATTTTCACCTGCAAAATTCAATTATGGCGCGTTATCGATATGTCGAAACTTACATAATATCGATAGATTTAGTCAGCTGGTTTTGCGCGTCGTTTTGCGTATTTCACATTGTGTTTGTGTGCAACAAAAAACTTTAAACTTACCATTTGTGTCACCCGATCGAAGCTGGATCCTTTGGAAAGAAATTCGGCCACTTGTTTGACCATTTCTACACCGCGTTTGGCTGCCATAGTGTTTGTTTTTGTATTGCCTCTTTTGACTATTTCACTAGCGGAGCAGAACTCTTCACGCCGAAATGAGAAAAACTACTGAGACAAGCGCTGGCGATGAGAAAGGTGAGCGCAAGCGTTAAGCTATAATATATACTATATATGCTCGTAAATGTGAATGAATGGGTTATGAAATCTATGTACGAGACATCAAATAAATTGTCTAGACTTGGCCATGTGTAATTTTGGCCTTTTTGTTTTGCTCGCGCTGTCCGCGTCTGCGTCTGCCGGCAATTGTGCGGATTGTGATAATGAAACTGAATAAACAAGGCAAAAATGGGGTTGTAAACGTGTCGCGATACCAAGGCTATGCTAATTGTTTACTCAACAAGTTAATACTAAACATATTATTACTAATCAGAACATTGAAGTGATACAAATCTATCAGATACAATATAAATATTGCACCCATTAACTCGGACTATGAGAACAGCACTTCCCACAGACATAATATTTATGATTAATTCTAAACTATAAAAACCATTTATTTAAATGAATATTAATTCAGAATTATAAATAGAATTTTAAAGAAAATGCAAAATTATTTGCAAAGCTGGGTGGTCCATAGTCCATTGTCATAAGTTCCCTATAGAAGAAGCTAAAAAAATTTAGTTGTTAAGGCAATCATATTAAATTATACGCATGCTTTATAAATACGAAACTCTTTAAGTAATTTCGCATCTAATTACTTCTCGCTTTCTCAGACGACATTGTGCTGAAATTTCAGCAACTTGCCAGAGATGATCTGCGACAGGATAATGCCCGGGACTTTATATGCCACACAACTGATGGCGATCGCATTGCGCTGATTGGCTCCAAGACGGAACTGATTACACTCGAGTTGATCGACAGAATAAACTATCAGATGCCATTGCCCTATGTAGTCGCTGGCTTCGAATTGAACACAAAAGCACGTCCGCTGGATAAACTGGTGCAACAGGTGAATGTGGAGCACATTTACAACAGTTGCAATGCCTTGGAGGTGCAACAGTTGAGTCTGGATCCTTGTTATGGATCCGGCATCTCGGTACAGGAAGTGGCCGACTCCACGCTGTTGGCTGCCAAATGGTCGCCACAACCGCTGCCCAATGGCAACATGCTGTTGGCCTTTCTGAACAGCTATGGATCCCTAGAGTTAATCACCAAAAAGGCACAGCAACCATTCTGGCATTACTACGAACAACATGATATATCCGCCACGTTCCGAGATGAGCTGCAGCCGCCTTTCGAAGTGGCTCCGGATAAAATCGATACATTTCGACGCTTTCAGGCATTCATCGATCGCAGCTGGATTACAATGTTTGCCTGGCGTTCACTAGAGTCGGACAATGGGAATCACGTGCTGGTGCTGGGCACTGCGGTGGGCAGTTTGTGGACGCTCAGCTTGAGTGGCGATGCACAAACAGTGCAAGCATATTGCGAGCTGCACACGCTGCTGGATCGCATCTGCTATATGCATGTGTTTGAGGATTTGCTGCTGGTGGGCGACATCAGCGGTCAGGTGCATCTCTACAGATTCAACGGGAACGATGAGGGCGGCATGGAGTTAGTGAAACCACTGTGGCTGCGTCCCGATCAAATGGCACTGCAGCAGGCGGTGATAACGCGTTGCGACGAACGCAAATGCTACTACATTGCCTGCTGCAAGGGCGCACATTTGCTCGTCTGGTGCATGCCACAACTTCCAGGTGGAGAGAACTGGCTGGAGACACGTTTCCTAGTGGGAGGCATTAAGATAACAGGTGAGTGTTTGGCCAGCTAACAAATTCCTAAATTAATTTGCATTATTTTCCCAGGTTTTTCAAGCATTGGCAACTCAAGCTATGCGCTGGGCACGGCACGTGGCCCACTCTATCGCATTGAACTTCAACACAAGGCAGCTCAGCTAAGTGTGAGCAAGCAGCTGATTGAGGTAGACGATGTGGAGACCTTTGGTGCCATGGGCATCTTCAATAGTCCGCACAGCAATCTGCTAACACTACTTTTTGTACGCAACAAAGAATATATGCTTGACAACAAGTTGCTGCGTCGCGAGCTCACGGTCAACGTGGGCAAACTGAGTAAGGACGATTCCTTAGCAAAACTCACTGAATTGCTTTCAAACAACGAACCCATCAATCGCTACAAGGATCTGTTGAGCGATGTGCGTCTGCAGATTTTCAATCGTCACGACATGGAAAAGTTTATCAAATTTGTTTCCTGCGAGTCTCATGTCGTCGGTGAGCTAGTCACGCTCATGCAACAGCAACAGCTGCAGCTGAAGTATCATGTCATGGATGCACTCCAACATGTGCAGCAATATCAGACGAAAGAGTATTGTGAAATGGAAATGAAGCTGCTGTTGTCCATTTTGACTATAACTCATATCCGTTTGCGTCTACAGTATTTGACTGGTCTGGCTAAGCTAACGCCTTTCCAAACCAAGGCATCCCAATGCCTGTTGCAAGAGATGCTGCGTATCAAGCAGCAGCTGGAGGAGCTGCTGGTGAAGGAACAGCCTATCAATACGATCATCAAACGTTTTTTGGATTTAATTGAGGTGCACTTTAATGCGGTGCAGCAGAAGCTGGGAAAACCTCCTAAACTTGATGCCAATCAGGAGTCAAAACGCTGTTGCATTTCATTTGTGGAGGTAAGTTTAGTTTAAGCAGTCATGGAATATAAATAAGCCATATTTTGCTAAACACTTTTAGTAAATCAGGCATAAAACCGATATTCAATGCATATAATTTAGTTGTCTCAAATTGTTACTTCACTAATTTATTATCTTTACCCTTATACAGCTTCTCCCCGAGTTGGAGACACATTACTGCACTCTCTGTGGTCGCCAGGCGTTGATGGAACAGCAACTGTTGCTGGAACTTTATGAGCCTGGCAGTCGCTTAGTTTGTCCCTACTGTCATGGAGCATTCATCATGGAACTGTGTGATGCATAAACATGAGACAAAGCGAGTCCAAATTTCGATGCCAAAACAATTCCGCAAAAACAAAACTAAAAACCCAATTTTTTATGCATTTTTCTACTGTGGCTAAAACCTTTGCGAAATTGTTTAGGCAACGGAATTTAGCACACGCCTGTTTTCAATTTATTCAACTGAATTTTAGAATGTAAACGTGTGTGTGTGAGAATGAATGTGTTTTTTTTGTATGTTTGCAAGTGCACTTAAATGTTTAAGCAATAATTAGGTTTAGTACAGCGAAACATAAATAATGGGACTCGTTTCGAGCAGCAGAATATCCTGCTCGAGCTGTCGCAGATCGCTCTCCAGTTTGCCCTTGCGTTGACGCTTGTTCTCGCTGTCGATGAGCAACGACATGGACTGATAGCTCTTGGTCATCTCGTTCAGATGTGCCCGCAATCCTACAAGCAGCTCATTGCGTTCCGCTTGATCCATCACACGCATGCCGGGCATATCGGGTGGACCACTTTTGGCCGCCTGTGACTGTTGCAGCTTCTGAGCGGACAAGGATTTCGACGCCTTGAGACCACCACAAAGTTCGGCGAGGCGTCGCTGTTCCTTGCAGCAAACATCATGCGCCTCTGTCAGCATCTTCTTAGTCTTGTGTATATAGACGGGCACCTGGCCAAAATCCTTACGGCACACGTACTGCGGCACCAGACCAGAGTTGAGCAGATTCTGACGCGTGCCACAAGGTGTGTCCACGTAGCGTGGCGGCGGTGGACAACGCACAGTACTGCGAGCACAACGAATATTCCGGAGCACAAAGTTCGGTACCATATCGGACTTTTTCTCCTTCTTGCCGCATTCGGGCAGCGGAGGCATGTGGGCACCTTTGGGACAAACGTGAAGATTCTCGCGACGCCATTTGACGCCTTGATTCTTGCGCAGAAAGGCGCACGGTGGATCGAGTGGCACATTGGCACAGCCCATGGTGCGATGATGGGACTTCTTGGCATCCGTCAGCAGACGCACGCCATCCTTCAGCATCACCACCGAATGCTTCTTGTACTCCACATTGAGACGGTCGCGCAGCTCCTTGGCGTAGCGAGCTGCCATCTCTTCAGTGTTGTGCTTGCCATAATCCTGCGTTGCCTGAGCCTGAGCCTGTGGGGCGCGACCCTTTGCGTCTTGTGATTTTTCCGGCTCGCGTTCCACATTGAAGATGTTCTCGTTGTGATGTGTAATGTAGACCAGTGACATGGTTTCAGTCTTCCTTCAAAGCAGCCACCTAACTTTGATCTTTTAGTATGGAAGTTTTGTGAAAATATTTTTATAAGTTTTGCTATGTAGACTACCCGATTACAATATGTACGTGTGGCATAGAAGACGCTGTTTTCGTTGCCAGGTTTCCAGACATTTCGAAAATTCGTTGCCATAATAATTAAGTTGCTGTTGCTTTAGCAACCTTTGAAATGTGAAATTCAGGTTTTGAACTATTCTTAAAGCTTAGCTTGTAATGAAGACACATATTTTATAAGCTGTCAATTGAATACTAAAGTTTAAAATTTCGCTTTAAAGACGAATAACTCAAAATAAACTACTAATTTGTAATAAAGCTTAAAGTCCCAGTAATTATTATTGAGTTTTATTTCAAAAACTGCATATTATATCGTACAAATTTTAACAGTTTCTAATTCGACAGTTTCAGTATTTAAAAATAGTCTAACATATATTCATATATATGTATGTATATTCATTTGTGTAACAAGTTCTTAAAGGAAACAGTGTTAAGTAAAATATAGTTATTTTTAGCTTAATAAGATCGTCGACGTTAAAAATAATTTTAAGTCAATAATGAATTACATACTCATAAATGGCAAAAACAGAATCACCCCATTTTTATTTCACTTTAATACAACATACAGTGCGGATAGCATCTAAAATTGATTTTGCACTGTTGATGACAAATGGTGGTGTGTGTGTGCTGATTGTGTATGCTTAGATGAAAGAAATCAATAGCGAAAAACACCAAGTGAACATAAAATGCAGTAAGTTGAAATTCAGCCAAGGCAGCTGCTCGCTCACTTTTCAATTCCTCCACTTTAAATGTGGCGCCCTCTACAATGTTTGCTGCTTGCTGCTGATTCCTGTTCGCCTGGTAGCAAAATAAACCGCTTAAAGAAAATACCATAGTATTTTATACTATGTGTGAACGTATTTAGTGGCAATTTCAAGTATTTTATTTTGCCTTACAGCAATATACTTCAATAAATGCTTTTTGCTTATAATTCAAATTTTGAAGAAAACTTTTAATTGCGTGTACTTCACAATAGATGGCGCCAAGTCATCTTTCACTGATTTGCACTAGCTAGAAAACTAATTGTTTGATAAAGACAAAACACAACAGTACAAAGTTTATAATGTTAAAAAAGATTTATTAAAGCACAATATCAAGCCACAGCTTGTGTCGCACACGAGTTACACTTACATAATAATTGTATATAATTCGTTATTGTAAAAAATTCGTGTTGTATATAAATAGTAGATTTTCGTGTGTGTGTGTTTGTTGTATGTGTACATAAAAAATAGCACTAAAAACGTTAAAGTTACAAGTATTTTGATTATGAATGCTTTATACTACTAATTAACTGTGTGTCCACATTGGGGAAGGGGAGGAGGAAATGTTGGAAGCACGCTGACAAAGGACAAAGACATCATCATCATCATCTCTAGAGAGACGACACAGCAGCATTTAAAAAGCACGCCAATTAGGCACAAAGACTCGGTACTTAATACAATCACTTAAATCTCTAGGTAAATATGTATATATATATATGTATATGGATATGGATGTATATGAGGGGTTCATGGGTGTATTTGTAGACGTTTCAATATGAATACGAATACGTCAAAGCCACGTAGAATTTGCACTGTGTTGACAGCATTTATATAGGCACTACAAAAAAATAGATCCGAATGACGCTTATTATTGCACATTAATCATGTGAGTCATGTGGAAGATTCGGAAGCGGAGAGCGCAGCTGGTTTGCTCATTACTTGTTGCCGCTGCCACTCTCGCTGCTCTCCTTGTTGCGCTCCTCGCGTATGCGCTTAAACGCCTCCGTCTTGACAAAGTCCACCGAGTTGTAGACAACGCTGCTCTTAACTGGGGCGCGCACAGCCGCCGCATCCGTTGCCCCCAGACGCACACCAGCACCGCCCACCGCTGTGCCGCCCTGCGTATAGAGATTGCCCACACTCATGCTCTGGCGATTGAGCAGCGGCGGCTTGTTAGTCACATCCAGATCAAAGTACTGCAACTTGTGCTCCGACTGTTGCTGTTGACTTGTTGCCTGCTGCTGATGTTGTTGCTTCATCGCCGCGGCCGCTGCTGCAGCCGCAGCTGCTGCTGCCGATGTGGATGTCATGGCTGCAGCGGCGGAGGCGGTGCGTTGATGTTGCACTGATTGACTGCCCGGGCTGTTGGGATGCTGACGATGCTGTTGACGCGGCAGCGTGCGTGTCTCATGGAAATAGCCCGCAGCAGCTGGCGAATGCACATCCGTCTCATGGGGCAGCACCATCGATAGCGGCGCACCCGAGGAACGACGCATGGCCGCTGACATGGTTGCCGAAGAACCCATCTAAAAGGAAAGTAGAGAGATTAACAGAAGCCACATAATTTATAATCATTTATAGAAATAGCTGGCTAGCCGAATCGTTTAAAATAAATTTCATAATGGTTTTAGCTTAATTTTTCTTTCAATGTTATAAGCAAGAAATAATTGCTTTAAAACAATCATCGAAAGCGATTGGTTCAGACAGCAAATTTTGTTAATCGTAGGTCGAAGACTTTAAATTCTTCTGAAGAGTCAAAGAACTTCTTGCAATTAAGTTATTTCTAATGATGTTCGAATGCCATAATTAATTACTTGAATGCAATTATATATGCGGTCACTTCATTAGCAATTAATAAATTTAGACTAAGTTCCCCATTATCTCCGTTACTTATATCATTTCTTTATCAACTGCTTACCTTGTGTATGGGTTTACACTTGCGATCCACGCTGGGCGGCGCCACGCCAGACTGCAGCTTTGTGGCACCCAATTTGCTGCTCAGCTGCTCCATGGAACACACTGGCGGCTTAGCGGGAAACTCCTCTGGCGGCTTATCCTCCACACTCGCCTTGTGCGTTAACTCTGCCGGCTTCGGCTTCAGTTTGCGATTAACAGGTGGACAATCGGTTTGCTCAATGAAATCATACCGAAACACATTGCCTTCCATACGTGTGGGCGCTGCATTTGTATAACAATGTGGGCGTGGCAATGTGCGAGCACTTGTCGGTGAATTGGTAGCGGTGACAGTGTGCGATGTGGCCGGGCTGGGATTAACTAGCGCTGCAGCGCTGGCATCAGCCATGAGATTCGGTGTGGAGGCAGCAATGGGATTGGAATTGTGCGGACTGGTCACAGGACGCTCGCCAAGCAGCTGGCCCAAGTTACAGTAGGGCAGCTGATGGGAACGTGGAATGTCATAACTCTCTTCGATCAACGAGGAATTCGCATGGCGTGTGGCAACAATCGCAGGCGATGTGTTCTCCGTATCCGACAGCTGCGGCAAATCGCGCGTTAGTCTGCAAAGTAAAAAACATAATATGAAATGGAAAACTTCACAAGTCGTAGTTCAATGTATTTACTTTTCATTCTCCTTAAAGTCCAGTATGAGATTGTTTTTGTTCTTCAGCACCTTGGCCAGCTTCTCGAGCGTATGATGCTCACCGGCGCCATCGGCAGCAGCTGTGGCATGGCTGCTAATTAATTTACCATGCTTATCAATTGCTGTGGTCGCCAAGGCAGCGCCATCCTCAGGCATTTTTGAAAATCGCTGAGAATATGTCAGCACAAACGATTCGTTCTCAATGGAGCTGTCCGAGGGACGCGTGCTGCGATCTGAAAAAGTCAAATCTTTAGTAAAAGCTAGATAACTTTTAAGAGTTTTGCTCTACTTACCAACATTCTCGCGGAGTGGCAAAGGATGTGCCCACTCGTCATCGTCGGTGAAAACGCTCTCCGAGTCCGAATCTGAGCGTTGACTACGCTGTTTGTTGCTGTTGGCATTGGCCAATTGTTGCTGCAAAACAACATCAAAACGAATCAGTTAGTTGCCAAGAGCAAAGTCTTCTAAACACTTACCAAACTGCAATTGGTTATTTTAGGTGAGTAGGATTGATCGTTGGTCAGATTGAGACCAATGTTGTTGTGACTGCGCGGCGTATCATAGAATTTGGGATCCAAATTGTTCAGTGCACCCGCCAGCGCATGGCCATCCGGCAGCAGCTTGGGACTGCCCGTGAAGCACTCGCTAATCGGTATATACGGCCCCGAGGCGGTGCTCAATGCCGGCGACGCTTGCACACTGCTGTGCTGATGTGCCATGGCCTCAGCCAGCGTCTGTTGTGTGAGCACCAAATGCTCGGGCAGCTTCCTCACCACACCATTGGCATTGACAGCCAAGCGAGCAGCCTGTTGCTGCTGTTGCTCAGCAATTGCTGCCTGGGCTTGAGCCTGTATCAACGCACTCTGATTCAAATAGAGCGCCGTGGCGGGCGAAGGCGGCGGCTGTTGTTGGGCAGCCGACAGCAACTGTTGCTGATCGAAGTGCGCGTCGCAGAGCAAGGTCTCGCGATTGTTGTAGTCCGTATTAACGTAAACCGAGTCAGAGTTGTTGTTGTGCAGCTGCTGCAAGCTGCTCTGCGGCTGCTGATCGATGACCGCCGCCGATGGCCGCTGACGCAGCAGCGAACTGGCCGACGAATGCAGCGAGGTTGTTGTTGTGTTTTGCGTGGAGTTGCTCAAGGCGCCGCTGGAGCTTGTATGTTGCTGTGCACTGCGATTCTCATCGGCTGCAAATGCAAAAAGTTGTCAGTAATTTGTCAAGTGAAAGTGGTTGTACACTAAAACTTACCTGTTGGCGCTGTAGTTGCGGCTGCTGTGGGCGTTGCTGTGGCTGTGGCACCCAGTGGTAGCTCATTTGACTGCTTGGTGTCATGCAGATGGCACACCTGACAGATGCAGTTCACCCAATCGCGCATGCTTGCCTCCGTCTCAGCGGCCAGATAATATGTGCGCTTTGGCGTCTTGATGTCAAACATGTACTGAAACTTTTGCTTGCGATTCTCGAGTCGCAGTCCGCAGTCGACTTGCTCGCATTGATCCAGATCGATGACACCCTTCAGCTTACGGCAGTATTGATCCGTATAGTATTCAAGGCAAAACTGCTCCGGTATCTCGCCCTGTTTCAACGTGAACCAGCGACGACGCCAGCGCTGCAATTTGTGTGATGGTTGCAAAAAAAAAAATAGATAAAAACAAGTTATTATAAACACGATAAGCTCGAATATGGATGTGTATGTTGGATTCGAGTCGCATTCACAGACTGACGGACTATCATCAGCAGCAGTAGTGAGTAAGCGACGCTTAACTCGCTGCCAACGTCGCTGTCGACGTCGACGTCGCTTTTCCGCGAATCGCTTTTACATTGACATTTTTCTTGTGTAATCAACAACGGCTCACACCCACCGCATTGCCAAACAACCAAGCAACCAACCTAACCCACTCGTCGGACACGAGTCGAGAGTCTATTGACTTTTTATCCGTCGTTCTCTTATCCAGGTCACATTGCGGTCTCTCTTGACAGCAGCAGCAGCAGCTAAACAATTAGTTAATGCTGATAGTCTTCAATGGTGTTTCTTTACTTTTTTTGACAGTTAATATCGCTGCAAATGCGTCGCAAGAAAACGTCGGAAGTTCGCTGGGTCACGATCTACTGATTTGCCAGATAAAAATAACAGCTACGTTTTCTTGAAAGAAAATATCAGCAGCAAGTCGTATGTACAAACAAAAGAAGAACGCAGCAAAAACTAAACGTGAAACAAGTCTCAAAGGTCAGATGGTCGACTAGAGAGTTTGGTAAACATTCAACAAATTATTAATATGCATACCCTGTATTCAAGTGCATAATAGGGTGTTATAGCTGATAAGTGCACACTACGGCTACATCAAAATGTTCTTTTTAATTCGTCTGACGGAACTGAATAAAATAACTAATCTAACTTTAAGAGCAAAGAAATAATTATTTAAAAAAGGATTCCTCTCAATATTTAAATATCAAATCAAATTAAAATACATTAAATATAAATCCCGAAGACTTCGAGTGTTCTGATCAAATTATTAAATTATAAAATGTATTTCTAAGATTCATTTGAAATAAATTAATAAATAAATTAAAGCAATACGCTTAATAAAAATAAAAAATATATAAATAATAACTCAAAATAAAAACCAATAAATGATACACAAAAATAAAACAAATGAATCGCAAAATAATAATCCAATCCGAAAAATTTTATATACTTTTAATTAAACTTATTATAGTATAAGCAAATTAAACCAATTAATAAACTAAACGTTAAAAAAATAATCCACTCCGATGAATTTTCAAAATGTATTTAAATAAACTTATTATAGTATAAACAAATGAAACAAATTAATAAATGAAACGTAATAAAATAATCCACTCCGGTGAATTTTCAAAATGTATTTAAATAAACTAATTTTAGTAAGACTTCGAGGATAAGCATTTCTTGTAGAAAGTTAATGGAGTCAAAATAATAACAATCTATTTCCCATATATCTTCAAAATGTAATCAACTTTTAATGAAAATTCTTAATTTTATTCATATCCTAACATTCATTCATATGTATGTATGTCAAGCATGTATTCGAATTACTTCACAGTCGATCTACCCTTAGTTATATAAATTTTATTCGCTTTTAAATGTAAATAAATTTCAAGATTAACGAGCAAATTTGCCTTGAAATAAACAAAGTTGCACTTTAGCCAATTGGCGATAAGTTAAAGACGTAAGTATGAAAATCTATACCGCGTGGAAGAAATAAAGAAAACTAAACAAAATACTTGGAATAGTGTTTTGATGAAAAGCTGGAAATATGCCAACACAAATGTTGCTCTTTGCACTACAGCCATGAAGCATTCACTTCCTCGCCAATCAACAGGTCGATCTCTTGAAGGCGCGATCGGAAAATGACTCAAGAATTATGCGTAATTTAAAATGCATGCATGTGAAGCATGGGAATCATTTCTGAATCATAAGAAACAACTGACAAATACATTCTTCATGCGTCTGACAATATACGAGAATATTATTATCTATTATTATTATGATTATTCAGATTAATCAAAGGGTATGCGATAGCTCTTCAATGCTGGCTTGATTGGTGTTTTTTTTTTGCCAGACAAATTTGCATTGTTGTCTGCACAGTTTCACGCTTAATTCAATTATAAACAATAAACATAATGCCACACACGCACTCACATACACACACACACACACACACCAACAAACACACGCACACAGTGGCACCACATGGAGAAATTGGCACCCTGAGGCGAAGCAACAACAATAACAACAGCAACAACAATTATAGTACAACAAGAATGCTCAGCTAATTTTCTTTAAGCGTGTGGAATACCTAATGTTTAGCTGCGTATGTTTGGATGAATATTTGTTTACATATTTATTATACAGCCCCTATAAAAGGCTTGCCAGAACTGGGTAAGGAAACATAAACGAAAAATGTTTAAGAAGAGTTATAATTTTTGGGTAGCCGCCAGTTTAATACTCTTGCTGATTTGCATATAAATATTTACTGATTATTACTGTCACAACATTTAATTTTAGTGCGAAAATTCTATCTCAATTTTTGACTGCAATATTTTTAATTCGCCCAGGTTCTTAGTATCAAATAAAATAATACATTAAAAAAAATAACTTTTCGTATTTCAATGTTCAGTTCAATAATCTTTATATTTTTAAAATGCACTCAAGTGATCTTTTATATTTTTTAAATTATTTATATGTGTATTAACAAGATTATTAAGTATAAAAATAATAAATAATATTCCTAACTATATTATGCTTTAATCAGAAGTTAGTATTTATAATTTATATTTTATTCTCTCAAATAAACCACAAGTATTAAACTAATTAATAATTAACAAATTTAGATGACCAAAATATTAAATTTAAAATTGGGAATCAAGATTTGGTTGGTACAAAAGGAAGCATTTTCATTTTGAGGTAACACTATTTCTAGAATATAATTTTTGTTTATATAAATACGAATAAATAAACATCCTATTTGTTCCCAGCACTAAGGTGACACGATATCCGTAGCAGATAAACTCTTGTTTATACTACAGTTGCAGACAGAAAAACAAACCTTTTTAATAAAGAGTATTTCAACTTTATCAACACAGCCACGCCTTATTCATTGCGTTACAGATGCATTGACAAAATGATAATGCTCCCAGACAGAGTATAACAATAACAACAACAACAGCACAGAGCTGAGCGACAAGTGCGTCATTCTGCATGATGTGTGGCTTATCGTATAGACTCGGCATGAATGTATTTATGATGTACATAAAAAACAAAAAACAAAACAAAAAGAAATGAAAAACAAGGCATATGCTGCCTGCTTGTACGTGCCTCTTCTTCTTCTGCTTCATGCTGATCGCCTTGGGGCAGCACTTTCTACTTGGAAGTAAATTTGATTAAACGACGACGCTGCCAGCAGCAACGTTGTTGTAATTTAATACGCAACAAAGCAAGCTGCCAAGCTAGCGGCGCTTAACGGTTAGCACAGGGTAAACATTTAATTAAGCGTAAACTTTTTTCAATTTTTCTTCTCTTCAGCTAGCGTCACAAAATGTTCCCACGCCAAAAAGCCAAACATAAACACGGCAGCAACGCAACAACAGTAAAATACGCCATAAACAGAGAAGCACACGCATACACTCACACACACAAGCGCGCAGCTCTAGCGTAAATAGCTCATTCACAATTTGCAACTTGCGGTTTTTCGCTTGTTTGCATTTCAATCACTTCTCAAGCATTTCCCACTAAAGCCAAAGCTATGCAGCAACAACAAGAACAACAACAAACTCATATCATCAGCCATGCAACCCATGCACAGCCAGTCAGCCGCTTATTAATGAATTAAAAATGATTATCGGACACAAAACAACAACAACAAACAAACAAATGATCGCATACAAACACACACACACATACTGCCACACACACGCATACCATTACACACGCACACACTGAGATGATGTACACTGAACGTAATTGTATATAAAAAAAAAAAAACAGAAAAAAGAATGCCACTGCCTGTTGTGCGTTGCTTTGTATGACTCAGTGTAGAACAAGCGGAAAGAAAAGAGTTAAACATTGTTGTTGTTCATGCATTTTTCTCTCCCAACGTTTGCTGCGCTTGCAGATTGCACATTTGACTGACCATTTGGTATTTGTATGTGTTTGTGTTTTTGGGTCTAACAAGAAAAAAATTGCTTTGTTGCCTCCTCTCGAATGCAGCAACATGCAATGGATATGTGGATATGGAGCACTTACAGCACGCCAAATGCGCTTTGTGGGCGGTGATTTGATAAGCCATCCCTCGTGGAATGTGCTATCCATTATTTATTTGTTCGACACGTTTGTTGTATTAGCGTTATATTTATTATGATTTTTCAGCTCGTTTTTTCACTCACTGTCCGCGCACACATCAACCGCGACCAGCGTGACCGCAATATGAAATTTAAAATATACCTCTGCCACTATAGCTTGCTTACAAACTTGTTGCAGAGTTGGTCACACAGCGATAACTAGCATCGAAGATCTAAATTATCGATATTCGATGATTGCTGAATATGATTTTAGAATGTACAAAATTATTTTGAAATGAGTCTGTTCGTAATATTTGATTTGTTTTCTATTAAATTAGTAAATCATAGCACATCCAGCAAATATGTCAAACATCTTTTAAATAACTTATTCAAAACCATAGCTCTCATAAATGTACTAAACTAAAAAAAATCAGTGTACCCAGATTATCGACATTTAACTCAAATTTTGGAAATTTAACCTGCGGTCACACCCAACAAACGTGTTGAGCACAACTGATATTTTGAATTTCAAGATAAATGTATGAACCTATATAAAAATATTTTATTATTACCAGATTATCTGTTATATTTACTCAAATATTTGAATTCTTTTGCCTAAGCAATCATGCCCATTAATGTTTGTTTGTGCAACTCTATGAGCAAACAAATCGAGAATGACAATTAAGCTTTGAATATTCTATTAACCTTTTTGTTTTCAATAAAAACATTTGAAGCATGTTTGTTTAGAAATAAATTTTATTCCGTCGTATGCTGATTAAAACATACATCTTTTTTTCCATACACATTAAGCCAAGCAGCGCAATAACAAACAGTATCATCAATACGCTGATCTCAGACGGAACCTGCTCCTCCTTAACTGTTAAGACGGCGCATTGTTTATTTGTCCTTGCTGTCTCCCTTGCCACCACGAATACGACCAGTACGACGGGCAGCAATAAGACCGACCTTGCGACCAGCAGATGTGCCACGCTTGACTGTCGATGCCTTACCAATATGTTGATGGTTACCACCACCGTGGGGATGCTCCACAGGGTTCATGGCAACACCACGCACCTTAGGCCAGCTGTTGCGCTTCACCTTGTACTTGTGGTAGGCACGACCGGCCTTCAGGATGGGCTTGTCGATACGACCGCCGCCAGCAACGATGCCGACCATAGCGCGGTTAGCTGAAGGCACAACCTTCTTGGCGCCAGAGGGCAGCTTGACACGGGTCTTCTTGGTGTCGGGGTTGTGGGCAATGACGGTGGCATAGTTGCCAGAGGTGCGCGCCAAACGGCCACGATCACCAGTCTTCTCCTCCAGGTTGCAGATGATGGTACCTTCGGGCATCTGGCTCAGAGGCATCACATTGCCAATCTGGAGAGTGGCCTTGCGACCGCAGTACACGAATTGGCCAGTGTGCATGCCCTCGGGGGCAATGAACAGCTCCTTGCGGATCTTGTAGCGATAGGGATCGCGGAAGTGGACGACGGCCAAGGGAGCGCCACGACCAGGATCGTGCACGATGTCCTATAATTTGAAATCATATCAATCAATAAGCACTTTAACTTCCAATCTCTTCCAATCAGAAACTTACCTTGACGACGCCGCGAATGTAGCCAGAGCGCTCGGCGAAGTCCAGAGAACGCAGCTTGGCGGCTCCCTTGCGCTTCTTGACGTGCGCCTTGAAGACGGAACCGGCGCCCTTACGTTGTGCACGAATTACACGACCCATTTCTGAAGAACAGATAATAGAGAGACCATCATTTAATTTACGTTAGTCATTACACATCACATATCACAAACATATTGTGCGTCATTTTTAATCGCATTGTAATTGCACTTTTCCACAAATATTATATGCTCACGCAAGTAGAATATTTATCTTGCACATATTGTTGATTATTTTTATTGGATGTTTTAGTTTGTATTGGAAATTTTGCGATTATCATTTCAGCAGTCGACACCTACCGATGCTCGGGTAAAAAAAGAAAAGAGAGAAGAGGAAGAGAGACGCAAATTGTCAAAGTTGTGACAGCTAGCGCTGCCAACTTCACGTTGTTTTCCGTCAGCTGTTTTCAACACATTTTTATTGTTGTTCAACACATGCCTCATATCGATGCCACACCGATTATAGCTGCCACATATCGATTATAACCGCCCCACCTCAAACCGCAAGTTATCGAAAAAACAGGATTTGAATTGCAGTTGATTTTTTTGTTTATTTTTTTTTGTTTTTTAATTTTGAGATTATATATATAATAATTTTTTTTACGATTTAGATTTACATTCATTTCTTCATCATCAATTTTACTTGTTTTATTTTAGAAATAAAGTAAGCATTTTTTATTACTAATTCGGTTTTTAATTGCAGTTTAGTGCATTTTTGTTTTAAAGAACATTATTAAATATGGGGGACATTTTTTGGGGGATAGGGGGTGTATACATTTATTTTCTTTTTATAACACAAAAACAAACAATATTTTAAATATTTAATTTTTTTTAGATTTTAGATTGAGACGGGTAGTCGCGGGTATATTTGCTTTTCATTTTACTTAAGGGAGGGACGCACATATTGAGAAAACAACACAAAACAAGGAAGAATAATTCAATAATATTTAGCATTAACTGCCGCTCATCATAATAATTTGACATATGTATTGCAAGTGGTATTTGCAGTTGTTGTGTGCCGATTGATAATGAGAACATTAATGTATAATGTATATAGAATGTGTATATTGCAACGTAGCCATTTGAATTAATTAAGCAGCACACACGAATGTGATGACAAACAAACTAAGGAAAGGAATATTCATTGAAATGCACAGCACACAAGCGGAGTTTTGTTATTTTGTCATCATCATAATTAATTGAGTTTTTCATTTTAACATGCTAGCTTTGTTGTTTTTTTTTTCGATTTTGTGTTTTTTGTTTTATAGAGAATTTCGTTTCATCATCATTTAGTTCTGTATAAAAGTTCAGTAAAAAATGCAGCTTAACTAGGTTCATCGAATTCTTCCCTCCAATCGTGTTTGTTTTTGTTTTGTTTTTTTTTTTATCAAGGTAAGTAGTTGTCCTCAAAAATGACATTATTCTTTTCTTTTTGTGTAATTTGTAATTTGATGCATTCAATCAATTGTCTCATAAGTAGGTTTCAAATTTCGTTTAGCTTGCTTCATCTTAAATTTGTTAAGCATTTTGTTTTGTTTGTGTTGCTTTCTGCTTTTTTGTTTGCTTTCTGTCTTATTTTACACATAAATCATCAATCATAATTGTTTCGGCTTATAACATTTTTTTCTTTATTTTTTCTGTATCGCTCAGCATTTCTATATTATTTATTTGCTTTTTATCACTTAGTTTTTACAATGGCGCTTTTTTGTTTTATTTTTCTCTTTTAACTTCATTTCATTACTTTTCATTTTGTTTTCATAAAAATGAGCATACAGATACATTTAATTTATATATATTTATATAAATGTTAATGTTTTTGCTTTATTTGCTTTTGCACTAGCTCAAAACGCACAAATAAATTCTAATAGATTGCTATCGAGAACAATGAAAAACTAATTGCATTTTTTTTTTGCTCACAATTCGATCATTATTTTCGATATACGCACGTTTCTTTTTTGTTCTTATCGTGTTTTCTTCATATTTGTTTTGCTTTTCTCATTTTGCTGCGTTTCCTTTTGTTTTATTTTATTATTTTTTTGCTTGCTTTTAACTTAAGTTTAACTTGTAGGCAAATTATGATAAGTAGAAGAGAGACAACATGAACACAATTCTAAAATGACATTTGAAATGAAATTGCTGTGTTGTGTATAAGTGTGTGTTCGTGTATCTGTGTGTGTGTGTGCATACAAATAAACTGCGATTTAGTTATGTAACTTCATTGTACATATGAATATACATATATGCATGTGTGTGTGTCCAAACAACATTTGATTTGTTGTTGTTCTCTATTCTTCTTTTCTTCTCTAATGAAAAAAAACCTCGACGAGTGAGCTTTAAAAATGTCTCGCGCTTTTTTCTTAACTTTCTTCGATGGCGCTAATCAATTAATTCATTTATTAACGCTTTTTGCTTAAAAATTGTGCACTCTCAATATTTGCGAGTATTTAACTTTATAGCACATTTACTAATTGAAAAACGGTCTTCTTCATTCTGGTGATTTTTCATAAGCACAACGTTTACGTTCGCGTGTGTGTGTGTTGAGTGTGGTGAGTTTACGTGTGTGTGGTGTGTATTATGTATAGGATGGTCTCACTTATAAATTATGCACTTTTTTCACTTAAACGAGCTAAATGTTGTGTGTCAGCGTGTGTTTGATATTTCTTTTTTTTTTTGCGTTTTTTTAGCTTGCTTTTTAAAAAATAAGAAGAAATTGTTGTTGTTATTTATATTGAATGTTGTTGGATCATCAGTTGCCAAGTTTTGCGGAAGGGTGCCAAGTGCCAGTTTCTTTTCCATTTCCGTTTATTTATTTTTGTTGTTGTTTGTAAGCTTGTTGAGGGGGGAAAATTTACCAATTGGCCATGCCTGGCTTATTGAGCGTCATAAAGTAGATTTGACACGATGAAGCACCTTTGGCACTGCTGAAGAATACTTTATCGTTGCGCTCGCAAAGGAATTTCAAGCGTTGCGCCTTCTTGTGCATAAACACACCATCCAAATGGCCGCTCTCAACGGAACGTATCTAAAGTGGGGAGAAATGAGAGTGTGGTGAATTAGTTTCAATAAGAAAACAGCAACTGAGTATAGACTGTGTGAGACCCTTTGAAGTCACTACATATAATCTGACGCTGGGATGATATTTCATTATATTACTCACCTCTATTGCTTTGTTGCCCCAGCCCATAATTTGTCCGGTGCCTATGTAGGCCACAGAAGTGGGCATCTCACCCCACTGCGAAGGAATAAACGAAGAATAAAATTTAGCAAACAAGATAAGATATTATTTCTTAGGGTTTAACTTGCCTGCAGCACAATATTCTTGGACACACGTCCGGCAGTGTTCACATAGACGCCCTCATTGTCATAGCACAGCAGCAGTTGCATACCATTTGAGTTTGGAAGCGCCACAATACAATGCGGAATGATAGCACCCTGAGTCTGTGTGTTGAATTTCACATTTACTGGGTATATCCAATCAGTATGGCAGGAGCCACTTACATGCTTAGGAAGATAGATATCGTATACTTCAGCCGAGTCTAAATCAACCGCATGGAAACCCTCAGCAGAACCATAAATCACTTTCAGTCTCGACTGATCCTCAATTGTGAGATCGACCAAAAGGGGGCGATGTTCCAGTTCACCAAAATTCTACAGAAAATGAAAGAACAAATTTATGATATCCATTGAATTGAGTACACTTAATACTCACCTTAAATGCCATAAATTTGTGATATGGTTTGGGCGCCCAAGCATAAATTTCAATCGAGTCTTTTAATGCAATCACTAGGAACTTAATCCTCTCGTATTTGACAATCTTAAAATGTACAGCACCTTGTAGATCACCCACATTAATCCAGCCATTACGGCGTTCCACTTGCTACAGGAGAGAAAGGAAAGGCATTAAGTAAAAGTATGTTTGTTATATGATATTTGCGATATTCGAAACTTACATCAGAGAGACCGTCGGTGCGCAAGATCTTGGACTTGAGCCAGGACAAGTAATAGACGCGCACGCGATTCTTTTTGCCCGATATGGTAACCAATATGTTTTGACCCTCCAGCACCTCCATTTGTTGGAAGCGGCGACGCGAGATGAGTTGATAGACCTGTTAAAGGAGTTTAAACAGTTTAGTGTGAGGAATTTCCAGGGATTTAATCTCTCTTACCTTGCCCTGACCGGAACGATCGAGCAGCATAAGTCCATTCTCAGTGCCAATCAGTAAATTGACGCCCCAGAGTGCGGCACACAAGATCTCAGAGTTGAATCGCTTCTTATACTTACGTATCTCGGGCGTGTCGTTGGTCACATCATGCGATGTGGGCGTCACATTCACATTGACGGTGGATTCACGACGTGTCGGACCCGAGCCGCCGGCACCGAAACCAAAGGTGAGAAAACTGCGTTGTTTCTGTTGCAGCGCATACGCATGCGGTGGCAAGTGTGCGGGGGAAGAGTTGGCGGACGAGACGGAGGCAGCACCACCACCACCGGGCGTCAAATGGAGAATGTTCGCGGAGGAGGAAGAAGCAGATTTATGCAATAAATTAGTAATACTGCTGGAAGAGCGCGTTTTGCTTATCGAATTCTTTGGCGAATTTTGTCGTGAATTCGATGTGGACGATGAGGCAAGCGATATGGTTGACTGTGGTGAATTATTGCTGCTAATAATTACACCACCAACAACGCTGCCGCCGCCATGACCGTGGCCGCCGACGCCGACAGCGACGCTGCCGCCTCCGGCGACGTTGATGCTGCTGTTGCTGCTAGCGATAAACGATTTCGATGGCGTGGAATGCACGGATGAACTAATGGCCGCTTGATACTTTTATATCGATAACATTGATTGATTCGATTGATTTGTTTATAGGTTTTGTTTTTTAATATTTTTGTTTTTGGTTTTTGTTTTGTATTGTTGTAATTAAAGAGAAAAAAGAAAATAGAAAAAGTGCAAGAAAAAAATTTGAATTAGTCTTCGAGTTTGGCAACAAAATAAATTAATTAATAAATTAAACATGCTTAGGGAAGGTTGGTAGAGTGTGTGTGTGTTGGTTGGTGTGTATCTTTGTGTGTGTGTGTGTAGGGGATTAAATATTGAGTGCTGCTTAAGCTAGCGACAAGTCAAATAAAGAAAACAATAGCCAAAAATACATATTTGCATTAAAAGAACATAGAACTAAGTAGTGTTGGAAAATGTTAACAATTATAGAAAAGAACTACAACTAAAACATAATGAAAAATGTGATTAGTCTTTCCCCACAGGCCAATGGTAAATAAAACATAAAATTTGGTTGGTTTTGTGTATATTTGTGTGTATTTGTATTTAAATGTGTACGTGTGTGTGTGTAGAAAAACAATAAGAATGAGATTAGGATTTATAGAAAGCTTTAATTATGAAAACGGAAACGGAAATGCTCTCAAATTGTTATGGAGAAATAAATTGCTGTTAATAACAGCAGCAGTAATGAAAAGACTGACTCTCTGTTAGGCTTACAGAGCGTTAACAGCAGTGCAGCATACAAAATGTTAGTAACAGTGACATGAAGCTGGTTGCTATGCAACGCAACAAGAATGGTGAATGTTGAGCACAGTGGAATGCAACGCATTAATTCGCGAGCAAAATTATATCACATATTTTTTTGCATTATATACAAAAACGATAAACGTAAAAAAATCAGGCATTCCCATTGCAAAAAATTTATACAATTTGCTGAGTATTTTAAGAAGCCCTGCACACTTAGGAGTATGTACAATACACATGAAAAAATTGTTTGGAAAATAAAACTATACACAAAAGTATTCATACTGGATATGTTTGGTAGTTTTGGGGATATTTAGAATTTTTATTTTAGAGAGTATTTTTGTGTTGGTGTTTTTGGAAACTATTGCTGTTTTTGTTGTTTTTCATACTTACTATTGTAAAATTTGGTTTGTTTGTAATTGATTTGTATTTTGTAATTTGTTAGAATATATCGTAGTGGCCATCAGCTCAAACGTTGCGGAAAGACAAAGCACAATTAAGAAGAAGAAATTGTTTGTAACGTTTTTAATTTGGTTTTGGTTAAATTCAAATCGATTTCGTTTCATTTCGATTCAATTTAAAATTGAATTATTAATTCATGCACTTTTAAAGCAGCGAATCGCATGCATCTTATATTTTATTTAAAATTCCATTTTTATCTAATTGTTGACCAATTCAATACGATGTTTTTTGATTTGTATGGATATTTGATATTTCGTTACGCGCTCTTCATAATGAACTTTGTTCCACGTCAAAGAAAAATGTTTATGCTAAGATATTTTTTTTGGATTAGTTACATTCAAGGGTTAGATAATTTCGAAAAATATCAGTATAATTTTGTTGTAAAGCACAGAACTAATAAAAAAAAACATTTACGATAAAAATGAATTAGGGAAACACTTATAGTCTTAAAAAGAAGATTCGAATTAAATCACTTATTTTCTTGATACAATTGGCAAGTAGTGACCCACTGTGCGAATAACTCTGACATGTTAACTGAATGTTAAGGTGCTTTAAAAGCGACAATTTAGTGAAGTTTTCATTTATTGAAACCCAAAAAGTCAAATGAATTAAAAATGACACACAGGCAATGGATGATTCGATTTGTTGGTTTCTTTTCGAGATGTATTACTATTTTTTTCATTTTTTGATTATGCATGGGACAGACAACAAAGCAAAAAACTTGAGGGGGGCGTTTAAAAGTTATTATCACAGTAAAAAATAACAATAAAAATAAAACAGAAACGCTCAACTCGCAACTCGATAAAATAAAAAAAAAACAAAGAGTTGGAGTTGAGTTGAACGCACAAAACACACAATGAAAAATCGAGTCGATTGATAAATACGAGTCGAGTCGAATCGAAAGTATTAATGGGACTCGAACGCTACTCACCTCCTCACTGGATGATTTATCGTGACGCGGTGGCGTTGCCGGCGATGCCTGGCTGAGTAGATCGGGCAGAACGCTGCTGGTGCGGGTGCCCGGGGTGCCAAGGCCGCTGTTGTCCCCTCCAGCACCACTGGCTACACCTCGATTCTGTTGGAGGGAGAGGCAAGATAAAGAGTGAGAGAGAGCAAAAAACACACATGAGCAAAAAGTTTTAAATGGTGGCAATAAATTTTGAAAACAAACACTTTTTTGGGAAATGAAATTAAAACGAGAAATGGGTTATAAATGCTTTTCAAAGAGTAACACAACAAAAAGTAATGAATAAAACAACAAAATCGAAAGAGTCGTAAATAGAGGAAGAGAAAGAGATAGAGTAAGAGTGGAACGATAGAGAGAGAGCAAAGTGAATGCCAATGAGATACTTAAGGATACTCGAGATGTGCCCTTCAACAAGGCCTTCAACAACGTTTAACATTTATATAAAAGCTTACAAACTAAAACAATTAATATTTGTATGTTGTTCTGGGGGAGAAGGAGGTCTTCAAAATTGTTTTAAAGCTGAGCCTCATAGACATAATAAAGTAAAGCACTTAAAATTAGTTTAGTTTTGTTTAGCGCAACTTTTTCGAAAGGTTCTCACAGCACTGCGCACGCAGCAGGCAAAAAACGTTGCTCAAATTGCAAACATCACAAAACTTGCTTTTCATTTGTTCCATGTTCTTTTAATTACCAATTTAACTTCACACTAACCAAACCAACAAAACTTTTCCAATTCCATATTTGCCATAAATAATAATAAAATAGAAATGTGATTTTTATACAAAGCTTTAAAACAATTTTGAGCAAAAAAGATATGAATTTTTGGCAAAGCTAAGCAAAGGCATAAATTTTCATTTGCAATTTAACAAATAGAAAGCTAGCATTATCTATATCAAAATTTTCCACGTCTATTTAAAAACTGTTGAATTCAAATCTGAATATGAAAACTTTGTAGGTCTAATTCCATATTGAAACTTTTTAAAATATTGTTGAGTTTAAATTATAATATGAATTAATTTTTTTCCATTTCAAATTGAACTCGTCTATATATTTTGAAGATATTATACAAATGAATAATGTTGATATCAAATTAAGCTAAACTAATCTTAACTTATTATGTGTGTCTGTATTTGTGTTTGTATTACTAAATTCAATTCTTTGTATTGTCTAAATCTTTTGTTTTTAGTTAAGTTCTACTAAATCTTTAATTAGTTATCACTAATTCCCACTTAAATCCTCTTTAATTTCCATGCTTCCATACTGCCGAAAACTTTAAAATACAGTCAAACGATGAGATAATGACATTATTTACAGGTGTCATAAAAAGAAGCTTACGAGTTAAGCCTGCAAAATTTTGGAGCTTAATGCTATTTTATTTTATTTATTTTTCATCTCATCATCTCATTAGCATTCGACACTTTTGCTTTTTATTATGTGAATAGTAAAAATTATATACAGACGCCGGTAAGATACCGTTATTGATACTTAGATTTTGGCCGACTACCAATTAGAAAGCAACACCTTGGAATTTTTGTATCTTATAATAAAATGTTATATCAAATCAAGCATTCCAATTGTCAATTAGTCACTTTGAAAGGCTACTACTATATAAAAGATAGTCTTAAGCCTTAAATACGATGTATTATAAATGTTATGGTTATGTTTTTGCCTAATTCATATTAGTTACTCTAGCTGTTGGATTATTTGCATGGTTCTCTTAAATTAAAAACAAACAAAAATGCAGTCAAATAAAATAAACATGCTGGGGAAGGTCAAAAGCAAAGTAGGAAAAGAAAAAAAAGATACATAAATGATGATGAATGGCAAAACGAATTTGCTTTTTGTTTTTCTTTCGCACTGTTATTTACGAGCTGTTAGTGCAATGTTATTAACAGTAATGGGGCGAATGTACACAGCTGTGTGGGCGAATGGGAAGAGAGGCAAGAACATAGACAAAGAGACAGAGAGTGAGTGCGTGAGACAGATGCAAGAGAGAGAGACAGGCGAGCGAGCGAGCGATGCTTGTGTGGGTGTGTTTGTATGTGTAGGCTGTAGTTGTAGTTGTTGTAGTTGCGGTGAGTATGGAAATTCTAGCCAAATGGTAAATTTAATTTGCATTTCGCCTTTTTTTTTGGTTTGTTTTGCTTTCGAGTAGTTTGGTTTGGTTTACGTTTCTGGCGCCAAGACAAAACACAATTAATGAACGATATTTGATTTTTTTTGTTTCTTCTGCTGTCCCTTTTAATGGTTTTTGTTGTTGTTTTGGATGCGTGCGAGCTGAGAACGTTTACCTGCTGCTGCTGCTGTTGTTGCAGTTGTTGTTGCTGCTGCTGTTGTTGTTGTTGATGTTGCTGCGCACGCGCTGCTGCATTCTGCAGCACAATGACAGACTCAGTCTTTTCGCGACGCGGACGCAAGAAATCTAAATTGGCCCAACTCGATTTTGTAGGCGCTGCACTTGGTTTAGCTGCCGCCGCAGTTGTTGTTGCTGCCGTTGCTGCTGCTGCGGTTGTTGTTGGCACTTTGGTTCGAGGCGCAGCAGTTGGCACATCCTTGCTGCTATAAATGCTGTTCCTTTGGTACATGGCACTGGCACGCTGCACCTGCGACGGCGACTGCAATTGTGCATTGCTGTTGTTGTTGCTGCTGCTGCCGCTCAACACCGCAGAATGGCGTTTCGTTAATGGAAAGAAATCGGAATTTTCACGTCGAAAGCCGCGCACAAAACTTGGCAACTTCGAATCGGACTCTTGACGTTTGTGTTGTGGTTGCTGTTGCTGCTTCGACTGTGTTGCGTTGCTGCTGCTGCTACTGCTGTTCCGATCTTTGGCAATGCTGGCTGCTGGCGAATAGCCGGCGCCCTTTAATGGCTGATAGCCTTTGGGCACATTCGTCGGGCCAATGGATTCGCGTTGCGGTCGCGTCTCCAGCTTCAGGGTGCTCCAGCTTGAGCCACGATTAAAGCTGGCCGTGGTATTGGTGCTGCTGTTGCTGCCACTGCTGCTGTTGCTAATTGTGGTGGCAACACCGCTGCCGCTGCCACCGCCGGCGGCGGCTTTCTTTGGGAAGAACTTATCAAAGTCCCAGTCACGCAACAGTTTCGCTTCGTCGCCTTTTCTAGGCGCGTGCGAAGTGGAAGCCGATTTTTGTAAGCGATTTATGTTTTGTTCTAATTTCTGTTTACAGTTTACAGTTGTAGTTGATGTTGTTGTTGAATGTTTATTGTTGTTGTTGTTGTAAGTAGCAACGCAAGAGAAGAATTGTTGTTAGGTTTTTATACGCTTGTTTTTTCTACAGACTAAATTTTTTTTCTTGCTCTTTCTACGCCCAGATAAAAAAAATGTAAGCCCCGTTTATTATATTCTTTTTTTATAGGTAAGTGTAGCATGGAAAGTTTTTCATGAATTCTCTCATTGCATTGCATTCCATATAATATTGATAAGATATTTATTTTTGGGTATTTTTGCTGGTATGCATGTGTGTAGTTGTGTTGCTTTTGTGAGAGAGAGGGTGAAGAGAATGCACAGTGTGCAAAGGTGTTTACATACATTCACATTTACATTTACATTTGTAAATATGTCTATATCATATATATCAGGTGACGCAGTCATATGATCTGAAACCAGTTTGGGGATGCACTTTATCGTCGCCCGCATTCGATATACAATTTTCTATATACAATTGATATATTTGCTTTAGATGGGCTAGAGCTGGAATATTATCGTTATATACTATCGTTAATATATCGATAAATATTATGATCTTACATATTGATATACTATGGTTTCACATTATTGACTTAATATTGATAATTCATTTAAAAAAGAGAAGAAATATTGATACGGAGGAATGGTTATTTCTCTATACTATCGTTGATATATCGATAACGTTTCTGACGTATGTTATCGATAGTTTAAATATTCATTATTCATTTTAAAAATAGAATCAGTTTTATTGAAATATTTCAATTAGAATTCAAAATATTTACATTTTATCGATAGTTTCGATCGTTTTCCAGCTCTAAATTGTATGCATGGAAAGTGCCCGTGTAAACATTCTATGCACCAGTGCGTATCACAAAACTCGATGGGGGAATAATTCCGAAAATTCGTCGAAAATAAATAAAAAAAAGATTAACCAAAACTCATACTCATATAGAGGGTGTTCTTTGGGTATATTACATAAAACTTTGTACAAAAGAAATTCACGAAAAAACGTTTCATACTGATTTTGTTTTTGTTTGTTTGTTGAACGAAATCATTCTAATCAAATTAAGTAATTATTTAGTATAGAAATAAGTAATGTAGTTGATAAGTTTAAAAACTAGACTCAAAACAAAACGAACTTGTTCTGCAAATTGGTTAATCAAATAAAGATTATAGTCATTTCTGTAAAATAGTTGTCTAAATAGAACCACAACCATCCAAATTGTTTTTGTTGTTGTTGTTGATTTAATTGACTAATATTAATATTTATTTTTTTTTTATATATATATTTTTTTTGCTTTACTAATATTGAGTTATTTGTAGACCTTGAACCCTACAAAAGCTAATTACAATTTATACAGCTGCCTGAGAATTGAAAATATCCTAACTTAATGCCTAATACTGCTCAAAAGTATCTCAGTTGGAAAAATATTTCAAAGAAATAGAGCACAAACTAAAGACTAAACTTATAGGGAAATGTACTAAAAGAAAACTATAAGACTAGTTAAATTAGATGTTATAGATAGATGTGAAATATATTGGTTAACTACTTACGCGCTTCATGATCAGCGTACGATCTCCGGCTTGATCATCGTCATCCGGCGTCGGTGGCAAGGGTCGATTTGGTGGACCGCCGCTGCCATGGGTCAACGGTGTGGTCGTTGTTGTAGTTGAATCCTCCGAAACGGGTCCCAGGCCGGGTCTATATGAAAATTCGGGTCTGAACAAAACAAAATCCAACGCAAAACGAACGAAGAAGGAAAAAGAACACAAAAAACCAAAACGCAACAAAACACGGGCGGCATTTTCAAATTTGAAAATTCGTCATTTGGCAGAAAAATAATGTGAGGATAACGCAATTGGTGGATAACAAAAATAACGATAATAACGGGTGAGAAAATGTTAAGAATATGGTGAATTCAATTCTATGTCCAATTTTAAGTTCAAATTTCAATATTTGTGACGGTTTTTTGTGTTTCATATACAATTCTCGAAAATTTACTTTAAATTGTGAAATTTGATTTCTGAATTAAATGAGTTATCAAAACGTTGTCATTTTCACATTCCAATCTGGGAACACCCCAAATAATATTTGCATTTTTAGTGGCTAGTTGTTAATTGACTGTGATTCATATTGACTACAATATTAATCATTATTCAAATAAAAGTCGCTAACTGTGAATTGATGACTACAAATTTGCTATTTTTAGCATGTAATTTGAATTAAGTGTATTTTTAAGTTGACAATAGAATAACAAGAAAAAAAACGGTGATCAATAATAAAATTTAGTCAATAAGAGGTGAAATTTGGCTATTCCAGATGCTTTAAAAACCATTTAAATTTCGTAATTTAATCTTAAGTTTTTGTTTTGGTGAAATTATAATTTGACCTATCCCAAAATATTTTTAAATGAAGGAGATTCCAGTTAAAAATCAAAGCAGCTAATTTGAACTTAAATGAAGAATCTTTCTGATTGTTAAAAACTATTTATATTGCCCAGTTATAGTATTTTTAGAGAATAGTTTTTTTTATTTTTTATTTTACGATCCTAATATTTTTAAAAATAAAGTAAGAAATCAATGGAGAAATCTAACCAATTTGAACTAAAATGAAAACATCTTTAGCTCCCCTTCATATTTTTATCACTAGACATATTTTTGTATAACTCAGCCTCTAATTTACGTTTCTTCAACAATTAAATAGTGTGATAATTTGCTTGGCAACTAAGGTTTGTCAATCTCTAAATATGTACTCTAAAGTGCTGTGCACATTTTGCAGGGAAAGTTCAATGCAAGTTCGTGTGACTTTTCCTTTGAAGCTGCCACGCCTTTTGTCTTTTTGTGTTGTTTCGCTTTCTGGGAGGAGACGACCGACAATGGAAGGAGGGAAGAAAGGAAGGAAATACTTACAGCGGCTTGGGCGGATCGCTGGCGAGGAGTGTGCCATCGTTGCGTGCCCGATCATTGGGCTCATCCGGTTCGCTGTCGGAATCGCTGCTATCGAGTGGATCCAGCGGATTGACGGGCTGTCCCAGATGATTGTTCGACTGCTGCTGTGGCAACGAGGCCGCCGGCTTCGATGATGATGATGAGGCCGATACACAAATGGCCCCATTGCCGGTTGACGATGCGCCCGATTGTCGATTGTTGCGCGGAGGCGCCTCCGGCTGTGCCAATTGCTGCTGTTGCTGTCCACCAGCTGCTGTCTGTGGCTGCGGCTGTTGAGAGGAGACCACGCCCAATTCATTTAATTGTGCTGCTAACACATCTAAATGATCCTACAGGTTTTTGTATTTTACAATAGTTTGATTTTCGGGTCAAGTATTTCGAATATGCCACACGGAGGATTTTCATTTTCATGTTGTGTTGAGTGTAGTTGTGTGTGTGTTTGTTGCACGTGGTACCACAGTGTGTATGTGTGTGTGTGTTGTTGTAGTTGTAGTTGATTCAGTTTCAGATTTTTGGGGGGGCAAATTCGATTGTATCGGGGTGGAACGAAAAGTAAGAGAGCATTAGACTGGTTTGCACCTTTCACTTCTTATAGATAAACACAACAAACAGGGCCAAACATTAGAGAAAGCTCGGTTAGTTATATATTATCTATTGGAACTTGCCGGGGTTAGTTCAAATTTCGATTCGATTATTTTGTGTTTTTGGCATTACAAACGCATCAATCACAGCAACTCTTCTATATATAGAAACTTCTATTTTCGTGTTAGTTGCATATGGAAATTGAAAGTGTTTTTTTATTTGTATTGTATTTTTTTTTTGGTTTGCTGTGGGATTAGTGGGCACGTGCATTGGAAGTGGTTATAACGCAGTTACGAAGGTCTATTTAGTGTTTTTCTTGTGGCATGTGTACCTCCATTAAATAGTACATTCTTTTCAAATTTTTTGTTTTTCTTTCCAAAAGTTGGAGGGGGCAATTACATATAGATAGACTCGTAAATCAAGCATAAAATACAACATACATATAGGGATAGATTGATAGATAGTTAAAAAGTAAAAGAGAGAGACAGAAAGAGAGAGGAGCGAGCAGGCTACAACTGAAAAATGATTTTTCGTAAAAAAAACATACCTCAGGTCTCCTTGGTGGTAACTGTTTTTATGTTTTCATTTGTTGGTTGAGTGTTAAAGTGTGTATTTGTTGTTGTTATTGTGTGTTTTTTTTTGTCGGATCGGAGCAACGGGATGATGTACATAGACATTATTATATATTTATGCACACACATGAGCGAAATCATAAGGTCGATATAGAGTTATACAATATTATATGTTATGTTATGGTAGAGGCGCACAAAACATGAAAATAAAAGAAAGTTCAGAAATCATATATAAATATTTAAATCGTACACAACGTTCACAATTTTACGGGGTTAAATCATAAACTTTTATAGAGTTGTTAAAGAGCGGGGGCTGGGCGGGGATTAAGTTACTAATCAGCAAATTCAACAGGTTAACTGGGGGGTTTACAATACAGGTAAAGTTTGGGGGGCAAAGCTAATTTTACGTTCCTGGTTCTGATACAAAATAGTTGAAATTTATAGAGAAAATAAACTTCAAAGGAGTTTAATTTGAAATACAAAATAAAGGGTCTAACACAGTCGATACCTTAACTCTAATTCTGCATAGTTGATTATTTTTTCTGATTAACATATAATAATAGAAAGCAAAGGGTCTAATACAGTCATGTCTTCAACTGTTGGTTAATCTATATGTTTTTTTTTCCTAAACATGTAACTCCTTTTAAAGTAATGGGTCTTAGACAGTCTATTAATAAACTGTATATACTTTTCTTCACAGGTTTATTGAGTTTAATGACTTTTCAATATAAACTAAAGGAGCTTCAAGGTCAATACATTGACAATATTTCTGCTTACTTAAATTTTCGTGAATTTTCAAGACTTTTAAGTATAAAGTAAAGGGTCTACATCGATTATAGCTTTGACTTTTCGAGTCTCTTTTCAATTCTCTATTTCGATCAAACCAACTACAAATTTGAGCTACTATTAATTCATATAAAGCTAATCGCCTTTCTTGAATTGACTGAATTCTCTTGGGTATCATTAACTACTTATCCGCTGCTTGAGCAATAATTCAGCTATTTTGCTTTGTTTTTATCGCTCGCTACAATATCAGCTAGAGTCATTGCTCTGTTGGGGAAAGAAACACTGAAGATTTCCCTTGGCTTTGGGCTTATCAGGTAGCAAATGTTAAAGACCATGATGAATGGTTGGGGGCCGGTTACAATCGTAATCTCAATACGCGGCATACGCACCGATGGCTTGAAGTTGTTCTGCGAGCTGCGCTGCTGTTGCTGCTGCTGGGGCGGTGTTTGAGCCGCGGGCTCGCCGCACTTCGGTGTCGGTGGCAATGGCCGATTGGCATGCGGTGGATCTGGCACCACAATCAGACGCTGTGGCAACTGTGGGCGTGCCGGTGGACCGGGCTCCTCAATCTGCTGACGCTGCAAATTGACGGACATTAAAAAACTGAAATTATAGTGCACTGCTCTCGTTGATCTCTCACTCACCGATGGCGGTTTCTGTTGTCGATTCGCCTGCGGCTGTTGAGCCTGCGCCTGCTGTTGTGCCACCTGCGCCTGTTGCGCGGCATGCGCCGCTGCTGCCGCTGCGGCAGCCTGTTGTTGCTGCTGATGCAGTTGCGCCTGGGCCGCAGCATGAGCGGCGGCTGCTTGAGCCTGCGCCTGAGCGAGCAGCTGATGATGTTGCTGCTGTTCAGCGGCCAGGCGACCCTCTTGGATCTGCTGGAAGTTGCGACGCAATGTGTCGCCACCGGGCGCCTGAATGATGGAGCTAGGCTCGCCGGCCAGCTGCGGCTCGTCGTCGTCGTTGTCGGAGCCGGAGTAGCGATAGTCTTCGCGCTCCTTCTCCGCCTTGCGCTTCTTGCAGCGATCGATGTGATCCTTGAGCTGAATGCGCACCTGACGATCCGTTGGCTGGTCCTTGATGAAGGCGTGCTTCAGCAGATTCTCGGTGTAAGGCCGCTGGTGATAGTCTTTCACTATAATTACAGAATACAATACAATTAATACCAGTTGAAATTGAGGTAAAGATCCTGTGACTCACCTAGCACCGTGTCAATGAAGCCGTGAAACTTCTTGGACCATTTCTTCGATTTGAGACGCGGTGGCGAATTGCGTGGAATCAAGAAGAGCGCACGCATCGGATGCAGATCGCAAAGCGGCGGCTGTGACTCAGCCATCTCCAATGCTGTGATGCCCAGCGACCAGAGATCCGAGCGATTATCGTATGTGGCATCGGGATTCTCATCGCAGGCAATGACCTCGGGTGCCATCCAATAAGGTGTACCTGTTTCGCAAAAAGAAACCAGTTGAATACACTGAGATATGACTCATTAAAGTATTCTTAAGAACTCACCAATAAATGTGTTGCGTCTGCCTATCGTGCGATCCAGCTGCGCAGAGACACCAAAGTCAACCAGTTTAACCTCGGCATTATCTGTGAGCAGCACATTCTGGCCCTTGATGTCACGATGTATGACTTTGTTCGAATGCAAATAGCTCAGGCCACGCAATATCTCTCGGCAAATGTATGCGATCCATTCCTCTTTCAAACTCTGACCCTTGGTCGATTTCACCAGATCGGTGACAGAACCGGCGCCGCAATATTCCATCACCAGCCAGAGTTGATCATCTTTCCCTGGCGGTGATTTCTTAATGAATGCCCCATAATAGGTGGCAATGTTGCGATGATTTGAGTATTTCTTAAGCACATTGATTTCCAGCTTAATCTCCTCTTCCTCATCCTCGGTGACATCCATCACCTTTATGGCAGCCAACTGACCAGTTTTCGTGTGACGACCCTGTAAGAGGAGAGATAGAAAAAAAGGAGTGAGTAAAATCATAGTTTATACTTGGTTTTTTGTTGATCAATTAACACGCGCTTAATTGGTGGAAATGCGGGGAAAATGCACTCGACATTGACAGATCTCTCGAATGCTCTCGAGAGTCACAGACACTTGAACTCGACAACAACAACAACTGCAGCAACAAGAGCAACAATAAACCGCTTCAAGAGCATTAAGAAATGCTGACCATGAGGCAGACATTGGCGTTGGCGTTAACGACGACGACGACGTCAATAAACTACGTCGTGATCAAGTAAACAACAATCGAATGCAACTCAAACAATAGAACAGGAAGAAAACGTGCCGAGGAGCAGGAGCAAAGCACACTCTCCAGACACTCTCTCAAGTAGCCAACAACACAACAAAGTGTGAAAATTGGTTAACAACCATCCATGAGTAATCCCAGGGCGGAAGTCCATAAATGTATTTTGTGATTGAGAAGATTAACACATCAGAAACGGGAAGAAATATATGTATAGGGGAATTTAATAAAGAAATGTATATAAAATTTCAGATTAAAAAATCATTTAATATAATGCGAATTAATTATAAGTATTTGCTAAAAAAATTGTACTTTTATATTTTAATACATTTATGTAATTGCTGATTGAGAAGATGAATTCACTTTTCTATATTTTAACACATCAGAAACGGACAAAAATATACAGGGGAATTTCATCAAGCAATATATAAAACATTTCAGATTAAAACAGCATTTAATATAAAGCGATTTAATTTTAAGTATTTGCTAAACAAACTGAAAGCCAAACTCTTTTATGTGTATAAAAGTATTTTGTGATTAAGAAGTTTAGCAAAATTATATATAGGAAAATTAAATCAAGAAATATATATAAAATTCCACATAAAAACGGAATTCAATATAATGCGAATTAAAAACAAGTATTTGCTAAACAAAATGTACTTTTATATATTTCAACATATGATTGAGAAGATAATCACAACAGAAACTAGCAGAAATATATAGGGGAATTTCATCGAACAATATACATATGTATATAAAATTTCACAAATAAAATTATTTATACATTTTTAGATTAAAACAGAATTTAATATAATAAAATTAAAATTGAACACAAGTATGTGCTAAAAAATTGTAGTTTTAACTCTTTTATATTTGAATACATTTATGTTATTTGTGGTTAGAAGATTAACACATCAATTGAAATGACAGAAATATATAGGGAAATGGAATCAATAAATATATATGAATTTTCAAATTAAAACAGAATTGAATGCGAATCGTATAAAAGTATTTGCCAAACAAATTCAAGCTTTGTCCATAAATGTATTTTCTCATTGAAAAGCTTAATTCATCAGAGTTAAGCTGGTAGAATTTCCTTAGTAAGAAGAATCTAATCAAGCGATTTATGTCATATAAATGTCAGATTAAAAGAAAATTAAATTAAAGCATTTGCAGAACAAATTGAAATCTCTTTTATGAGCACTCATTTAATTGCTTGATTTGTCTAAGCAATTTTAATTAAATTAAATTGAAATGAATTCTGTTGTTGCACAAGCTTGTATAAAGGTGAAAGGAAAAATCTCATAAAATTCCATTTGGCGTATTAGATTTGGTATTGAATATGCATTTGAAATGCTATTAAAAGTATTTTAATAGCTCAAAGCTAAAAGAATTGAGCATCATTGTTTACTTTTTCATTTCAAATGGTTTATTTTGTCTAGAGAAGAAATCAACGCAACATTTGAGTTCAATTTTGCAATCGAATAACATTCTCAATTGAAGCATAAATCGAACAATAAAACGAGGAATTAAAATAAAAGCAAAGTAAATTGCAATTGATTTGAACAAATTCTCGCACTCAACACTTTATTTAGAGATATTTAGCCATAAAATTGACAATAAATTGCAGTTTAACTAAATTGATTATTATCTCTTAAAATGGCAATTTAAATTGTTTGCTTTTGCGATCCGGTTCAACTTTCTTAATGCTGGTTGTGTGCATTAAATAAGCAAAAAAGAATTGAAACATAACGTGACTTGAACGTCAATTATTCTCCCGTCTTAAAGTCAGTCAATCAAGGCGTAAAAATGTATTTCAATTAGCTGTCAGTTTAATCAAAATCATAAATTGATTGAGTTTGTGTTTAAGATTAAGTTGTCCTGACCGGTTTTCGGTATTTCTTCTCCTTTTTTTTCCTGGCATCGTTTCGTGTCCTCAGCTCTTCGGTGTCTCTTTTAAATGTGGCATAAAAGTCATTTTACATTTAATACAGTTTTAATTGAAGAGTGCATCTATCTATCTAAGCAACAGCTTCCAGCGTATCGTTGGCCGTAATAAATCAACTGCCTAACGAGAGATGATAACCATTTTCAAGTAGAGCAAAAACCATGACAACGACGATGACGATGTCGATTGAGAGGTTGGTGCTGAGAAGTTGTTGATAGTTGGGCCCCGTTTTGGTTTTATTGATTAGCCAGCGGGGCGTTTGTTGCTGCTGCTGTTGCTGCAGCTGCTGTGGCAGCTTCTATCAAAATGCTATTAAGCAACAATTTCAGAGTTCTTGGCCAGCAGCTGTGAAATTGTAGTATCATCATCGACGTCGAGAGACGTGGCTCTGCTTGTCGTGCTTATGCTTGTCATATTCTAACGGTTGACTGTGAAAAATTGTGCAGATTTTATGCAAATTAATGACATGCACTAATGGATTTGAAAACTGCCTTTAAACAGAGAGAAAGAGAAGTGAGTGAGCAAGCAAGTGAAATCGATTGACCATGGTTTCTAGGCAGGCAGGTGCAACCAGTTATGGATCATCATCGTGGATCGTATCCAGTTGCTCAGTTACTGACTTTGCAAACGTCGACGACATCGATTTCCAGCGAAATCAATTCAAAGCCCAACGGCGATTGCCGCAATAAAAATTGAAAGAAAAAGAAATACAAAGAAAAATATTTGTGAATCATTCACAGCACTCACGAGTCAGTCTCAGCCCCGTTTAGCTGTAGAGCAAATAGAGCTAAACAATCCAAGAAATAAATAAACAGACGACGACAAGCCTTTGGCCATATAAGAAGACAAAACTGCTGAATACGACAAATAATTGAACGAGCATATGATGAAAACAAAAACCAGAAAGCACAAAAAACGAAAACAGAAAACGAAACGAAAAATGTTTTAAAGGTAAAGTCAACAATGGAAGCGCATCATGGAACAGCAGCTGTCCAATTGGGTTTGCCTACCTATGCAGAAGTTTTTTTTTTTTTTTGGTATTGTTTTTATTTTTATTTTCGTTTTCAAGTATTCAGTTGCAGTACAAGTATCCACACGTCTAGTGTTGTGTATCTGCCAGATACAGATACAAACACACACACTCACACTCACTCTGCTCAATGCCCCAGGCGTGAAAAATAAATACACATCGAGAGTCTACTATATATATATATATTGTAAGAAAAAAGCATCAAGCCGCACAATAAACTTGATGAAAAATGCAACGACAAAAACCCAAACAAAACAAAGTCGAAGAAAAAATCCACGCACATTGCACATTTTATGTAAACAGAGACAGATACAGATACGAAGTGCAGCAGCAGTTGTTTCAGAGTGCACTTTCAGATACAAGTCACATAGATACATATATAGACATTTATTATATATGTATCTGCATAATAAGTCCATTACGTGATGTCTGTCGTTGCTTTTTCCTGTCTCAACAATCATTTCTAGAAGAACATCCAAGGAATAGTTATGAATATTTCTCCCACGTCATCGCTCAAGCTGTAGAACTTCAGCAATGTTTGCCATAATTTAACAAGTAGCTGAAATAATGATTGCTTTCGAGAAAATAGCGAATTATACTCATTAATTTTGTAGTTGCCCTGTTAATTTGTTATTCTATAATTTCTGCATTAATTTCTTGCAATGAAAGACTGGCTAATGTAAAAACATGAATAATGTAAAAGTATTCCAGCCTTATACAAAGATCTAATGACAAACTAATCGTTTGTTATTAATAAGTAATAATTATTCAAATGAAAATACAAAGAAATACTAATAAATGCAGCAAATAAGTAGAAAGATGGAAAGAACCAACGGAAACAAATTAAAATAAGAAAAATAATTGGTTTATATAGAAATTGTATGCCAACATTTATTATATCCGCTACCCACTAAAGAATTTAATTCTTATTTGCAATTATAATAAATATAAAAAAGAAAGCTACCCATTTTAATTAAAGCAAAGCACTGCAGCGATAAATAAAAAGTATATACCGATATAAATGAATGAAATATACCAAAGTAATATTTTGTATATTTTGATATTTAGTAACTGAAGTATTTTTGGTATATTTTGATATTTTTACGATAAACTATACAACAAAATATTGAATTATACCAAACCTAGGTATATTTCAGTATTTTGGTATACTAATAAAATATACCTACCCTGACATATTTCAGTATTTTTCGATATATTTTTAATAGTTTTTTGATAATACCGTAGCGTTTTGCTTTTATTAAAATAGGTAACTTTCTTTTAATTGTATTTATTATAAATATGTATTATAAATGTAATATAGAATTGAATTCTACAGTATTATATTATTTATCGATAAATCAGGAAAAGTATTTCACATAGTATTCACATATTTCATAAGTATTATTTCTACATTTTGTTAAATTCCTTCACTAGAAATATTTTATAAAGTTGGTATTAAAATCTTTTGCAGGGTATTTAAGAGTCGCATTCAAAGTCTTTTTTTCTCTGCTCTGTTATGATAACGTCACTCGCATTTCGCATTTCTATGGCACCGCAGAAATGCAAAAATACTAGCTGGAAACTCGCAAACTGGCGTTGGTTACATAAGCTCCTCTAAGAAGCGAGCGAGAGAAAAAAAATGCAGTCAAGTGTCTAAATACCCCTTGAGCTTCCCTCTTCTCATCCAGCATTCCCACGACATTATCGCTGGCACATAGTAAAAATGGCTAAAAAGATTAACTTGGACATGTTTTGAGCCAAGTGGAGGTTGAGTACGCAAATCGCCAAGCAAAAACACACACGAATAAAAAAAAAAACGATGGAAAAACTAAACTAAACTCGGAGGAAAAAACAAAACAAGTGGCAGACAGCTGGTGGGCAATGTGTGTGTTTCCGATAAGACAAAAAAGAAAAAGTGAAACGCGTAGAATGAGGAAATGGATTAGATGATTTGACCAGATGGAGGAAAAGCTGGCAGAGAGAGAAAGAAAGAGAGATAGAGAGACTATAGGAATTTAGAAAATTGAGTTATTGAATTGAACAATGGCAGTTGTTAAACAAAGTTAAAGGCGACATCTCAAATATATGGTTACGGATACAAAGGCAAAAAGCGCGTGACAAATGTATTATGGTTTCTATTTCTCCATGCCAAACACATTCCAAATGCAGATCCATTTCTGTCTTTGCCACCTGACAATGGCTGTGTATGTGTGTGTGTGTTAGGCAACAACCTCAGCAGCCGGCAACAGATCAAAAGCTCAATTCCAAAACCACATCTTCAACTCTCAAGCAGCAGCAGGCACAGACTTTAGTGCTAGCTCATTGAGCTTGCATATTTTAATTTGTGGCAACAATGGCAAAAGTTACAGATCTCTCTCACACACTCAACCCACCGCAGCAGCTGCCACACGTGCAACACAGTGCAACCGCAATTGAATTTACAACAGAAATTGTGTCTCGCAAGTGGGAGCAAAGATCCCAAGACTGATGGAGACCATATATGTTAGAGTAGAGGCGGGCAACAACAACCACGCCCCGTGCGATGCGTCAAGTAACCAAAGTGGGCCTGGCTTTACTTACTATACTTGCTTGCTTGCTTTTGGCCCACTGGCCCACTGAATCTTGTGGCAACACAGCTGCTGCCTCCGCTGCTGCTGCTGTTGTTGTTGCTGCTGCTGTTGCGCAAGCTTTTAGTGCCCCCCATACTGCATCCAACAACACCTAGGCAAATGTGTGTGCAAATTTAATGTAGTTCCAAATACCACAAAAAAGTAACTAACAACTCAAAGTCGACTAAAAAGTTGCTCTACCAAACTAAATAAATATCATTTACACACAGAGAAAATATAAACAAATTTTCCCTCAAAGAATTATAATTCTAGATTGGTATTTCTTGAATATTAAATTCTTATTTCAAAAAATGGAACATTGCAAAATTTAACTCACAACAGCAGTTGCTCTGTCAACAAAATAGATTTTATAAATAGAGAAACTGTATTAAAATTGAACTAAGAAGATAAATTCTTAAATAAAGAACTAAATTTTGGATTCTTCATTTCTTAAATGGGATTACTTAAACGCTAACGAAAAGTTTCTTAATTGAAGATTGGAAAAATGCTTTTATTAACTTAAGATTGATTTCAATATTGAATCTACAATGAAAAATCCTAATTAAAGATTTTTTTTCAAAATCGAATAAATGTTTAAAGATTTAAAACTTATTTCAAGATCTTTAAAAGATTGAAAACTGGTTTCATATCTTTAAATACAAATGTTCTCAAACTAATGAAATCTTAAGTTTGCATAATTTTATATTTTAAAAAATTGGGAATCATGTTTTCAATCCTAAAAAGATTTAAAAGAAGATAGTTCTCAGAACGCGATTCTATAAGATTGCAAACAAAAACTGTGATTTGTTTAAAGAATGATCTCAAAATATATTAATTAATTAATTTAATAACATCCCCTTTTTCTCATCAAAGAAACAATCTTATCGCAAAGCATTAGAATGACTAATTAATGCTTATAAAATTTCCCATTTTAATTGCAAAATGCTGATAAGCTGAAATACTAAAATGATAATAGCATAGTATTATTTATTAATCGTGGTATTCCCAATAGTTTTGGCAATGCACAAAGTTTCGATATGACTAATCTTATCACTTTTGGCAACAAAGTTTCAAATGTCATATGGTAGTAAAGCAACTTGAGACAGGGTATCAAAATGTTAGAAAAAAGCGCGTTAACTGTGATTACTCACAATAATCTCTGAGGTAATAGGTGACTAAGGGGGGGCAGCGAGTGGACTGCGCATCAATTACCAATTGTTGTAGTTAATTAACCCAGAAATCAAAGCTGTTTTTTCTTTCCACTGCTGCTGCACATTCGTTTTAAATGGCCACAACAATTGAACTTTGTTGCAATGTGTGTAAAGTTAAGTGAAGCCCCCTCAAAAAACCGCCTCTTCCCCACATCTATTTGCCCCGCCCCCTTGACATGCGTGCAGCTGGCACATAAAATGCTGCAACAATTTAAAAAAAAAAAAGAATGAAAAGAACAAAACATAAATGAATGCAATAAAAGTTGAAGCTATGCATGAAATAACCTTAAGAGCTGCGACGACGAGTGCAATGAATAAACGATGAATCATTGCAGAGCTGCTTAGTTCAAGTCTCCTTCTCCCTCTCCCCTTCTCTCTCTCTCACTCTATCTTCTACTCCCTCTCAGTTAATAAATTGTTTTAGCACTTGCCTGCCACTTTTATTAAATCAAATTTAAATTGCCAGCATTAGAAGTGAGTGAAATGTGCTGGCTGCCAGTGTTCAAAGTGTTTTCAAATAGGCTTATTGGCTACTCACCCCCGCATTCAACCCCTTTCCTCCCTTCTCAGCTATCTGGCTTGTACCTGGTTAACCCAGTTAGCAAGTTTTGTTTGATGTTCTACTTTTCGAGCGGCAGTCAAAGGGCCAAATGTGTTTATAAACCTTTCAAAATGTTGTTACTCAACCCACAAAAAAAAGAGCCTTCAATTTATGCAATCTTTAACTTTGCACTCAAATATAATTAGCTTAAAATAATGTTAATATAATCTTGTGTTCATGAAAAAAACAAGCAAAACTAAACTTAATATTTGAAACTATAAAATTGAACAAATTGAATAAAGTTCAGTTCACTTTCATCATTGATTCTTGCTAAGTTCACTTCGGTTCCATAGTTCGATCTTGTTCAGTAGTTCCTTTTTGTTCCACAGTTTGTTCTTTTTCAGTAGTTTCTTCTTGTTCTTTAGTTCATTGTGGTTCAATTGATTAAACATTGTTTTGCTGTTTTCTGGTTAAAACTATTGTAGCATGAGAAATTGCTACTGCCCAAAAATTCCTATTTTTTTAACTTATAATATGTGCTAAAATTCATAATTCGTAAATTCCATTTGTGCAACAAAATCTAAAGAATAACCAGAACAAACTAGTTCAAAAATCTTAAATAAACGAAAGAATCTTTATATAGGTTTAACAATGTTTACACAACACTAATATAATTCCTAGCCTCGCAGTGCGTTCACATCAATTTAGTTTATAATATAAACAATAAATATGGCACATTTGTGCTTCAACATTTCGTGGAATTCGTTTAAAAAACGCATTGCTTTCTTAAGAGCCAACTCACAACGCTTATAGATAAACAAATTTAGTCATCACAAAAGCAATGAATGAATTAATTGCTTAAGCAACTATCATAAGTGATTGGGGGAGTTTTCTTAATGAAATAGAAATGACTTAGAAACGTAAAAATTCGCAGAAATATATTTAATGCTAATAAGTTATGAATTTAAATGCAAAAACTGTGGTTTCCTTTTAATGATTACTGATCATTTAATACTTTTTTAAACGGTTCGAAATCTTATCTTCTAATTTAATTTCACAATATATGTATTGCACTTCCTATAAGTCAATAATAATGCATTAATCATTGACTTAATCATGAGTGCCAAGAAATATTACGAATAAAAATCAATAATTATATTTGCCCTGAGGTATTTCTTATCGCTGAACAAAAACCTTTGACTCACGGCAGCTATTTTCAAAGTTGATGCCAATATTGTCAACATATACGAATATAGTATATAGTATATACCTGAATATCTTTAGAAATACAAACAGTATATTATATGTATCTGGGTCTAGACATTTTGCAGGGATTTTCATTGTATATATTCAATGTTGTGGTGCGATAAGCGAACGAAATTTGTGTCAAAAGATAATTTGCAGTATGGCTGTTTGTATTTGTTAAATATGAGAATGTATTTGTTTATTTTAGCGCCTTTTTGATATTGCTCAAGTTCAGAGAATTGAGTATTGAGTGTCACCTGATGACGTCACAAATTGAAGCAACTTCCGATTTCGCTTGGGATTCACACCCCTCAATGTACACAGCACAGAAAAACCCTCATAGGGATTATATACATTTAATTGAGAGTTAGAGCTCGCTCTATTTAATTAATTGAGAGCACACACAATTTCTCATGCACTTTCAAGTCTCAGGGGCTAAGCGAGAAATTGAAATTAAATGAATTAAATGTTGATTCGAAATGCAATCAAATGGTTAAGTGTTTGTTTTTCTTTTTGTGTGTGGAGAAGCAACGATTTTGTCAACTGCGGGTCAACGGGTTCGCCATAGATTCCGGGAAAGTGAAGTATACGAATAAAATGAGCTCGTCATTGTCGCCCAATTACATGACACTCGACGAGTTTTATTATAATAATAAATACACTCATCCACAATAAAGCACATTATATTATGAGGCATTTGTCGTGGTTTGTCTGGTCGGTCGGTCGGTTGGTTGGTTGGTTGGGCATTGTAAACCAATATGCAGATAAGGGACCAGCAGTTAGGTAAGCTTCAATCCTACCACTAACAAAGCCGACTCATTGTGAGCTCTCGTTTATTTATTAGGCATGCAAAAATATCAGAAAAATCAACTCGATATATATAGGAAAAAAACACTTAAAACTTTCACTCATAAATTAATTGTTGTTCGAAATGGAAACAAAACTAAATGCCCCAAAGTGAGCGCAAGAGAGATAGAGAGGGAAAAACAATAAGCTATCATGAAATCAACGCTTTGCATTTATCTCTCTATCGCTATGAGTTTGCATACTTAATCAGCAAAAATTGCTTAAATATTTGAATAAGTTGTCTGCATGTTTACACATGCAATGGCAACCTTGGGGTGCAATAAACATTCGAGTCAAAGTCGATGACGATGAGTCTTAGCGATTGCGATGACGATGACAGATCAGCAAACTATTTGCGCATTTGCATTGCAGCCGTGTTGAGTTCCGTCATGTTATCGAGTCTCAAATTCACCTCGATGCTTGTGCGTTTTTCGTGGTGGGCGGCAATTTGATGTTGAATTTGAATTTGTTTTTGATGTAAAGTGTGAGCCTAAGTAGGTCAAGCAATGGGGGCCTGAAATGATGTTTGCCGATGAGTCACCACAAAATTGAAAGCATTTCCAGTGTGTGAGGGAGATAGAGAAATGACTATAGCAAGTGAATTGATGGCTGCAAATGAAATTGATGAATGAAAGCAGAGAAAAAAACACTCGAAACTCTCTCGATGATTTAACGTTGCTTTGCAATTCTAATTCACGCAGCTCCTGCTGAGTTCGCTTAACTTAAATGATGCGTTTAATGCGTTTCCCCAAAATAAAAGCGGCAACTTTCGCCCACGCAACAAACTCGCTGTTGGAATTAAAGAGTTCCATGTTAGACAGCGAAATGAGGCCCCATATAATTAACATTCTCCCAGCATAGCTGTGAACTTTGACCCAATTACGCGCAATATACGCGACACACACAATTCATATTTACGAGAGTTGTGTGTGTTTGTGTGTGTGTGCGAGACATGATAATAAAGCATACGAAGCGCGAGAGTCGCGCATTGAAAACGTAGTGGAAGAAGAAGCAACAACAAAAGAACGCGTAGCGTGTAAAGCTTTTATTTACGACGACTGCATTTCGAGTGACGCAGGCGCGACCGCAGAACAAGACCAACGGACAGACGTGCAGACAAAGCGAAGAGAGTGAGGCGAGAGGGAGACACACGCAGTCAGAAAACTGCAGGCGCAGTCAATAAAACGCCACTTCGAAAGAAACATGCGAAACACATTAAAGGCAATAAACAAATCAAGCAGGAAATACAAGTACAACAACAGCAGCAACAACAAAGGCTGAAAAGAGACGGCAAAAGCAGCAGCCTCATAAAATGTTAAATTGAAATCAACAAAACTAAAGTTGCAATTAGACAGTGCTCAAGTACTCGGCACACACATACAACTTTGGCTTTTATGTGCTGCCCTCTTGCTTGCTCTTTCCCCCCCCCTTGGCGACCAATGTCAACAACAACTAAATGACACTAAAAACAGCAAAAAAGTGCTAGGCACAAAGCGAGCAGCCAAAAACTAATTATTACGCAAATTTTTATTTGTTGTAGACAACATTTGAAAACATTAACAAAGAGTCATTGACACAAGAGCATAAAACATTGTAAACGACAGCTAGAGAGAGAGAGAGCGCATGTAAAGAGATAACAGCAAAATGTCGTTGTAGTTTGCCCTGTGCGTTCCTTTCTCTTTCACACAAAGCAAACATTGCAAATTATTTGACGCCTCACCGGCGCCGCTCTCTCGCACTCTCACTCACTACTCACACACGCTCTCTTTTTGCTCTCTTTGGGGCTTAACTGAATGTCGCCCGTCGCTGTCTCCCACTCTGTGCTCTGTTTTGTGCTATTTCATCGCATTGTATTTTTAGAGGTTCACTAACTTTGCTTTATAGATGTATTTATATGACTATGCATGTGTATGCGTCGTGAGTGTGTGTATGCGTGAAGTTTGTTTTGTTGGCCGTCTCTGTTCGCTTAATTAAATCTCTAGCCCTGACACTTTTTTCATTGACAAGGCAACCTGTGTTGTGCCCCGAAAACTTCAACCAGCCGAAAATAGCCGAAAATGCCAAACAATAAATGCGATTTAGGTTTACGAGTATGTCTTGTGTATTTTCGCTGTGAATGCTTTCGCAAAAAATCAAAAAAATATATGTATGGACAGAAGAAAACTGAAAGAAAGGTGAGGGGAAAAAAACAGATATTTGCTAGCGCAAGCAAAGCGACGTCGCTTCGTTGGGAAAGTCAATGCGCCGCCACGTAAAACGGGGGGAGAGAGAGAGAGGGGGGGCGACGGTGGACGACCTTGGGAAACGGCGCGTTGAGTTTACAATGTTATTATTGTTGCTAAAGTTTGCCAAGTTATGCAGTTTATAATGTTGCTGTCTGCTGATGTTGTGTGGGTCGTTATTATTACTTTTTTTTGGCATAAATTAAGTCGAAAGCTCAAAATTTATAACTTTCAAATGCGGCGTGTGAAATTTTTGCGGTAATCCTCCCCGAATATCAAAAGCCAAAGCCAAGCCAAGTCTAACCAAATTGCCGAAGGTCGCACAAAGTAACCGCAAATGTGTTTCGAGTCTCTCTGTCTCTTTTTTTATGTTTTTATAAATACCTATTCACATGTGATCACTCGCAGCATGATGACTGTATTTCAAACAAGATTGCAGTTAGCCGCTTAATATAATGGCTGAAAGGTCAACCACAGGCTTAAACCCTGTAGTAGACATTCCAAAGTTGAGCGGCTAATAGATCTGTATGCATTTTTTGTTTAATAAATTTATATTTAGTTTATAAATTCATATTAAAAGAAGATTTGGCTTGATTCCTTCACTTTAGCGTTAAAGTGTCTTCTAAATTATTTATTCTGAATTTGCTATATTATTTCGAGAGCCCATTTATACTGAGAATATAATGATTAAAATATTTTGCAAATGAAATATTTTGAAATTTATTAAATGTTGCAACTTAATATGCTTTGGACGTATTCTACGAATTTTCTAAAATAAATAAGTACTCAAGTTGTCTATTGATACATGTAATTCCCAAGGGCAATGTACTTAAAAGTTCTCTTAGTTGATAAAACCATAATGGATTCTAGTTAATCCTAAAACTTTTACGCCGGCAAAATTTTAATCTTTTAAAAGCGCTTTTAAAAGCCAACAATTTTCTCAATGCATTAATACATCATTCTCAACACACCTCACACACACACACACCCAAAAATTCTACCTTCTCAGCTTTATAAAACTCAAATTGTCATGTACTCATGTCTAAGCGCAACATTTCTCGATTCCACAAAGAGGAAAAAAAAATATAGAAACTTTAGATGACTCACGTTGCTCGTTCATCTGTTGATAAACAGCAATTAAAAAAAGCGCAGTAGCAATAAATTAAAAAAAAATATAAAATAACAAATAATAAAAAAAAAGTTATCAACAAGCCGGAAGTGCAAACAACGTACGAGAAATTAGCTGATAAACCCAAATGACAAGACTACACACAAAGCAAATGGATGATGACAAAGAAGGGGGAAGAGAGAGTAAGCGAGGGAGGGGCCATTAATACGAACGGGGGAGGAGGCAAAACACTCGATGCATAAATCAAAGTCGCATTAAACGAAGCGAAACAAACGAATTTCGTAGAAATGTCGCCAGTGACGTCACAAATTGCAAAGAAATTAACTTAAAAAGCTGTTCCACATACGAAAGCTGCAAATCTCGGGGTCTGCCTAAATGGAAGATTATTTTTTTCTATAACAATTTGCAATTTATGACGCGACTAATTTTTGATAAGCAACTAAAAATGCGAGACCAACGAGACAGAGAGAGAGAGAGAGGAAGAGCGAGAGAACGCGAATAAAACCGGTTAACTGTCGGTCAATAAAAACCAAAAGCCAGTAAATGCCTAAGAAATGACACAGAGACGAAACGCAAAGCGAACGAATTGAAGCCAACAACAAGTGGATAACAACGAGAACCACAAACCAACAACAACAACAGCAGCAACAACAACGTCAACAACTTGTCCGTTACTCTCATAGTGCGTTCTAGCGACAAGTCACATGCAAGCGACAGCGACTCAAAAAGCATCTTTGCGTATTACTCATGCTAATTTCACACACACACACACACATATTCACAGGAACACACACACTCGCACACGCATACTCCCTGTGATTTGTCACTGTGTGCGTGGACAGTATAATGAACTACTTAATGCCCAAGCAGCAGCAACAATGACGGAAACAAGTTGTCGCACAGTGGGCAACTTTACTCACATACACGCTCATAATCTGGTGTTTCTGTTACCACGTGCCACTTGCAGCTTAAGCGTGGTAATACGACAATGAGGTCGCCCGTCAGCGACCCGCGGCAGCTACAACAACAACAGCAGGAGGCGTGGGATGACGTTTTTTTCTTTTCATAATTTTATTTTTTTTGTTTGCGAATTGGCCGCATTTCTAAGCCCAAAAAATGTGAGACAAGTGAGCGCAGAATGACGCATGCAAAATTAAAGCGAAATCAACACAGAGATTGACACTTTTCGGAATGGATTTCACAAATTCAAATAAATATAAATAAATATGATTATAAAAACTCGTAAAAACGGATTAAGTACGCACAGATTATACCATTAGAGTGTGCCTTATAAGGCGGTTGAAATGGGCAATCGTTAATTGGAATGGCAATAAAAATAAATCGATTATAATTGATTAAAGCTCTAACAGCTATCGATACTATAAATCCAGTATCGAAATTGGTTGAAAATAAATACAAATTGACATTGTTGTCACTTGTATATATAAACATATTATTTAATAAAAATATTAAAAACATTTTTAAAATTGGGAGGCCACTAAAAAAATAGAATTTTACACGTAATGTCATCAGAGTTGCCTGCTCAATATCAAGTGAAATTAAATAGAAAAAAAAACAATTAATACTGCTGGATCAGAAAAAATAAACAATATTAAAAAGACATATCTTCAGAAAAGTAATTTTAAATTCAATCCATTATCCGTTGCGATGTTTATCAACACTTTAAGTACCGTCAATTAATGATTGACATTTTCTTTTAAATTAATTTGAATATTTCTACTGAAATAGAAACAATCTATAAAAAGAATAGAGTATCACCGAAAACAAATCAATCACTATTCAAGAAGTTTTGGCGAAATTAACTAAATAATGTAAACAAATCCAAAAATTAATGAAGATGACTAAACAATTCCTCAATTTAACGGAACCCATTAAATATATATCGATTATCTCTATTAAAGTAGTGACAGTTATCGATACTTAGAATGCCAACACTGCTGTTCGCTGCTAATGAATCGTTGTCCAAATCTATTAGCGCTTTACGCCAGCGACAGTTATCGATAGTCAACATGCAATCGCTGCAGTGACGGCGGCGGTGAGCTAAGCCCCCTACAAAGTATGCGTGTGTGTAAGAATGTGTGAAGAGGAGAAGAGCAGGGGGAGGAGCAAGCAAAGGCAGAAGCAGACAGCAGAAGAACTTGCCGTTGGCCTCCCAAGCGCATAGCAGCAGCGCATGCCACAAGAGCACAGCAGAGCAGAATAGCAACATAAGCGAAGAAGTGGAAAAAGAGGAAGAGTGTGGAGCGAGAGCAAGCAACAAATGCTAACGGTAATCCCCACAGTGTCTATTTTCGTAGCAGCTGCATTATGTAGTGTTGTTGCTGTTGTTGTTGTTTGTGTGGTGTTGGATCTTGCAGATACAATTTTAAACTTATAATTTAAATACAAAGTCTTGGCATTGTTTTGCCTTGGCTTCCAGATAAACAACCGGCAGACAGCCGCAGCATTTGGTTTAAATCTTTGATGTGATTATTATGACGATGTCGACGACGACGACGACGATGATCGTAATGATCATGATGATCATTATGATGATTGTTGCTCTTGTTGTTTTGCTTTGGAAAGCCCTAAGGCGAGTGTGCGAGCGAAATGTGTTAATGTGTGAGAAGCGCAGAGAAGAGAACTTTTTGGTGGCAAGGCAAGAGTTACGAGCATTTCTCATTTCTCGCCCGCCTAGCGGTTCGCAACTAATTAAGGCAACATCAACAGCAGCCGAAGCAGCAGCAGCAGCAGCGGCAAATGACGCAGCTTGTTTTGAAATAGATAGACAGATAGACTCAACTAAAAGATACATTTGTATCTACGGCTACGTATGCATCCCAGCAGGCAAACAGCTAGAGAAAAAACCGCAACTACGGCGACGCATTCAAGCATAAAGTCTAATGATTGCTAATTACAAGACAACAACAACAACGGCAAGAAACGCTCTGAAATTGTGAGATCATTGCGCCGTAACCAAATTGCCTCCTCAATTGAGCCTCTCGATAGAAAGCTTGCAGCAAATTTGGCCATAAAAACCAAAAACTCGACATTCGAATGCAAAAAAACAGTCTCTTACTATATATGAAAAGTATCTTTTTCTGCTATGCATTTAAATGTCGAAAAAATGTATTATTTTTCATTCTTTCTTTATCGATTTTGCACTTACCTTGTAGACCTGGCCATAGGTGCCATTGCCAACGACCTCGATGAGCTCAAAGATGCCAGCTGGATCCTGCAAGGACAAAAGCAAAAGTCAAACATTAGTTTAGCAATTAAATACAATGAGGAACAACAGCAGGGGAAACGCCCAAAAAATCCTTTTTCAGCAACAATGAAATGAATCGAAACGAAACGAAACTCGGAAACTCAGGCAGGCAAAGAGATGAGATGAGTTCAGAGCTTAGGGCGGGGCTGCAGAGACACTTAACAAAAAGGCAACAAAACAACGAGAACCTCGACAACAACAACAACAATGACAGCAAGAACATCTCGAGCTGCAGCGTTGTTATTTTGGCTTCGTTGCTGTTTGTTTGTGTAAACAAATTATTAAGGCATAATAATACAAATAAGGAGGAATCCGGCCAACGTTCCAAAATAAAGCGGCATTTAATACAAATCCCAAATTCCCCCAAATGCCCCCAAGCCACCAATCTCATTCATTCTCTCTTTACCCCTCCCCCTTCCCCCTCCGCTCCACAGACCATGTCAAGCCATATAACAACAAATCGCATGCGAGTTCATTGACACGCAACTCACGAGGCAACACGAGTCTACAGACTCGATACATAACGACGTGACACGACCCACTAGACAGGTGAAGCAGACGAACAAGAGTGAGGAGGAAGGGAAAGGGAGAGGTTGTGTGGGGGAGAGAGAACTAGCGACAGCTAAGGCAAATGCCAATTAAAATAACAAGAAGTATAACAACAACAACAATTTCAACAGGTAACTGACTTCTTCTCTTGCTTTTTTTGACAGCAAAACAACAAAATGGGAGGCAGGGCAGTCAATGCTCTAAATTCTGTTTATGACAAGCCGAAAGGGGTTAAAGGGCAGACCAGGTAAATAATAACAACAACAACCATGAGGAGAAAAGGGGAAGTTGAGAAGACATGCAAGTTTAGCATAGGATAGGGTAAGGTGAATGCAGTTCACAAATGCGATAAGCATGACACGGATTAGGAAGAAACTAGTGCAGCGTATGCGATGAATTTCATAGAAGTTGTTCAGCAGAATTCTTGTCTGTACGAATTCCTAGATTAAAAAATTATGTATCTATATCAACTAGATTTACATCAGTATATTATTTGTCCTACTACTTTTGTAATAAAATAGATTTCATATAAATTCTATATTCCATAATCAGAGTATACAAAAAACTTTGTAGGATTGTTCAGGGAAATGATGCAGCACATTAAATAATTATGTCATTATGTTTTTAGTAAACTTATTCTTTCGATTTTTCCAAGTCACCTGCTGGCAGGAATTGTAAATCTAGTTGAAGGAATGATACACGAAATATATTTATAGGGTATCCACCCTAGATTTACTATCTTTCCTATTTAAAATTAATTTTCATTTATTATAATAATTCTACAGCTAATGTAATTTATTTCAGTAATTAAACGGTAATACTTTAGTTTTAATTGTCCTACTTTCAAAAATTGTACAAAATTCTTTAAAATATAATTTAGATAAACGATTTCTATAGATTGTTGCTAAGAATAAATCCTGAGATTGGTTTATTCCCCATTCTTAATAACAACCAACAAAAAAAACTATCGATAGCAACCGCACTTAAAATCTTAAAGCCGATTGCACACAAAATGCGGAACTTGAGCACTCTTTTTTACAGCTGATTAGTTAGCACTTTAAATTCCTTCGTTAGCTTTTGCTTTGCGTTTGCATCTTAAGCGTTCTGCTTCATCGTCTTGCATTTCATGGGCAAAGAAAGAAAGGGGCGAGCACTTGTGACGACTTCAACGATACTCTTTAAAAGCTTCAGCTGCACATTAAAAAAAAAAAATGGAAAAAAATAAGAGTAGAAGAAGCAGAGAACAAGAAAAGCCCCCCTTCAGACAAAGGCTGAGCTGTGGCTGTGCTGCAATTTGCAGGCTGCTTTGCTGCTTGTTTGATGTGCTCAAGCAGCAACCGCACGAATTATAGAGCAGAAGACAAAGCGGCGCATTCGAAACCAAAATAAAAACGGAACAAAAACAAAGCAAATACAACGACAGTACAACACAGTCGACGGGCGGGCAGAGCGAGAAGGAACTATTGAAAGCTGCCTTAAGTAGATTTATGGCTGCCTTCAAATGAGCCATCGCTATCGTTCCCTCCTTCTCCTTCTTCCCAACACGGTGCTATTGTTTTGCTGGTGGTTCTTGCAAAGTGTGTCAAACACATGCAGCAGGCTGAGTGAGAGCGAGAAAGCTATACGGGAGATGGTTGGGGGGGGACGCGTCAGCAATTACTGCTATTTCGGGCTGATTACTTCACGTTGTAAAAATCAATTAAAAATGCACGAAAAAATGAGCCAAGTGTTGTTCTGCTCTCCCTTTGGAATTCAACACACATCATGACTCATTAGCAACGTTGACATGTTAACGAAATGCAAGTCAAATGGCAGCATGAGTGTGCGACTGAAACAGCAATAGAGTGTGAGTTTTAGTGACCGAGCTTAAGTTACAGTTATCAGTCAGTTGATGTTCTTGCATTCTCTGTCGCTCCTGCAAAATAAAGCTCTCCTGCTGTTGTATTTGTTGAAACGGGTGCGAGTGCAACTACAACAACAACTACAGCTAAAACTAAACAACTCGCTAGTCGAAAACTCGCTGAGGCTGCTTTTTTTTTTGTATATTTACTGGGCACAGGCAAAACTGGATTTCTTTTTGGTCGCATTCGAGGCTTGGCCCAGTTAGAGCAGCAATGATACATGTACGCAACACACATGCATATACATATGTATGTGTGTGTATGCATTAAGGAGACTAGCCAACAGGACTGACTACATACTGAACGCCCATGCAAAATAATAGCAGCAGCTTTTTCTTTGCATATGAATAAGTCTAGTTTATATGTATATCGTGTGTGGGCTGTGACCAATTCGATTAGGAATGTAATACATATAAAATTACAGCGAGCTTTTTTATTTCTGGCAAATATGTGTGAAAGATAAAGTTTCTATTTAAAGCGCCAAGTCACGCAAATATAGAATCAACTCAACCAAAAAAAAAACATACAGGAGTGTATAATTATCCTAATGGATAAAATAACACACACAAATATACGCATATATGTATGTAATGTATGTAAATAAAATTCATTGTGTGTACATCTGGTATTTGGAATATTTGGTAATTCGTTTTTCCCCGTGTATTTACCCAGCCAGCCATGTTGACTTAACCCACAATCAGACCAAACCCAAACATGTGTGTGATTTTTTTCCCTCTCTCTCTCTCTGTCTTTCTCTGGCTCTTTCAACTGCACAAATTGCAGCACTCAACTCAACATACACCAAATGTGGGCGAACACGTTTTTATCGCACAAAAACCAAATGCAATAAACGTTGATTAAAATAAATACACAAACTCACACACATACATAGATACGCATAAAAGAAAAACAAAGACGCAGACAGAGAGCGCGCCTATATGTGTGAGTATATGTGTGAGAAGCGTCGACATATGGCCATGCACAAAATAATGAAGGCAATCAGCAAAGCAAAGCAAAGACTGCGACGTCAGCAGTGACAGTGACTGCAACGAGTTTACGTTATCAACAACAGCGAGAAAGAAAAAGACAAAACAACAACAAGAAAAAACATCAAAACTGCATAGAAGAAGCATCGTAAAATAATTAATGAAAATGCGCTGATTAATGCATTTTCAGTGTGTATTTGCTTTGTGTTATCAGTTTCGACAAAAGAAATAGAATGGTAAGAGGAAGCTTAACCAGCACATGCCATTCGCCCCGCAACGACGTCAACGAGCCACAGCTTTAAGGACTGTGACCTTTTGTCAAGCTGCGCAGCAGCAGCGCAGCGCCTGGATGCTGCTGCTACTGCGACATAGACAAACAACGCGTTTACTATTTCGGGGCACGTATTTTTCATTGTTTAATGACCTTTAAAAAGCCAACGCAGACGCGGCGCCCACGCGCCTGCTGTGAGAAGGCCAACAGCAAAAGCAGCAACATCAACAAAAAACAACAACAACTCATCATAAACCCCTGCCCAGTTTTTTTTACTTCTTCAGTGCTTCATCATCATCATCTTCATCTTCATGTCGTCTGCACACATACACATTAACATGTGCATGTATGTGCATGTATTTACACACGCATGGAGTTGCTGCTTTTAATAAAGTAAACTAAACAATTTTCATTCTTGTCTCGTTTTTGTCTCGTCTTCACTTCGACTATGCACACGCACACATGCACATGCCAGCACACATAAACTCACACAAGCATCCACCTCTTTACCCCAACTCTACACCCCACCAACCCACCCACCCAGCTACAAGACAGAGTCAACAAACGGACACTCACACACACGAACACGCATACACAGAGAGATACACAGGCGACACACAGACAGCAAACTCTACTCCTCAACACAAGGAAAAAAAAACTTTACTTTCTGCTGCCGGCGCTGCTTTAGCCTCAGTGACGTCGGCATCGGCGTCGACTTCGACGCAGTGTGTGCCGGCCCATCGTGGGGCGGCAGTGGTGAGTTTATGCGCTGTGGTGAATGTTTGCTGAAAGAGAAAGGCAACAACGCCGCCGCATAGGCGAAAAGGCAACGTGCGTGTTCATTGAGAAACGAAAAATAAGAAGAAAAAAACAGAAACAGAAATGGCAACAACAACAACACCGATAAACAAGAGACAGCGCACAAGACGCTGACACCGGCCGGTCACTGGCTGGCATGGTGGGTGTTGTTGCCGTTGGTGGTGGTGGTGGGTGGTGAGTTGAGGGTGGACTTTGCTTGGCTGCTTGCGGTTTCGGGGGGTTTTTGGGGTGGTGGATACGCAAAGAGAGCGGCGCGCATACTTAATAATTGGCCACGCAAAATGCAAAATGCCAATGTAAGACCTATTATTGTGGTATGGTTAATTATTAAGTATTATTAGAGTAGGTGGAGAGTGGGCGTTGCCACAGTCATGCTTGCATATTTTTTGCAATAACTATTTGCATATCGCTCTTGTTTTCTTTGTGCAGTGATCTCGCATAGAAAAGCAAATACAGTTCAATGACACAAAACAAAAAATTCTTATCAGATTGCAAAAGAAGTGTTGTTCAATCGACATGTTTGTACAATTGATAAGTCAAAGAATTGCAGTGCCATCGAAACTTGAAAGTGAATTCTGAGCAGTGTGCGAGCAAGACAACAAAACAGAAGTAATAAGAAGATTAGAGGGGCAGGTGGGGTGTGCAAGACGTTGGAGCTGCTGCAATGCGGAAATTGCTTAAAAAATAACAAAAAGTCATGCACACATGGCCACACCTTGCACGGCACATTTATTGTTGTATTGGTATTTGTTGCTGTTGGAAGTTAACAAACTTACCTTTAGTGACGTCAAATCGATATCATCCAATGAACAATTCACCGATTGTGCCAGTTGTTGTTGTTGGTGCGCCATTTTGATTTTGATTTGTGTTTTTTTTTGTATTTGATTCTTTATTTTTTTTGTTATTTGCCTGCTGCGGCTGCTGCTGCGCTGCTACTTCACAAAAACACAACGCACATACAGACACACACTGCTATGCAGGCTATGCACACCAACGCACACACATATACATATATATGCTTAAGCACACACTACTCACTCGCGCTGAGAGTGAGAAGGAACCACTCGCCGTCACTTTATTTATCGTTGCTTGTTGTTGTTGTGTTTTCGATAATTTTAATTTTTTTGAACTAAGGAAGACAATAATTTTTAATTACAATTCGCGATAGACAAAAGGGAAGAATATTTATTATATGCGGCAATTAACAAGACAACAACTATTTGGCTATCAATTTATTTTTTTGTTGTCTTGTATTTGTTGCTGCCCATACAACTTTTCTCTTTTGTCAGTATGCGAGTTGTGCGTGTGTGTGTGAGCGAACAATTCTGCCGATGTGTTTGTGTGAGTGTGTGTGTGTAACGTTTGGCAAACGGGCGCGGCACGCACTTTTTGCACTGATTTTTTAAGCAAACACTAGACGAATTTATTATTTAAAGCCGAAACGATTTAATATTCTTATTCTTTACCGGATTATTCACACACACACATTCACATCAATACTCTGTGCTCTTCGTTATACACAACACTCGCACATACACATACATAAAGCATACACCGAAGTATATGTATACGTATGTTTGTGTAGGTAGACAGGAAAAAATCTGCCACTCGCTTTTTTCTCTTTTCGCCGTTTCGAAAATGCAATTTTGTGCGGTGTTATTTTCTCACATACTTTTGACGCGCACGGCGATTAGATGTTTATGAATTTTGCATAACTGTTGGCACAATGTACAACTGACTTGCCCAATTCTTAGCAAGTTCCGGTTTGTGCAAGTCGATGGAAAAAATTAAATAAATTTCGCGAGCGACACGGACGCGACACACGTCCGAACTGCGACGCAACAACAACAGAAATGTTACTACCCAGCTGTCTGGTCACTCTGAGCACACTCATATTCAACAACAAATCTGTACATGGCACTGTAATGTTATTAACAGTTACTTTGATTTATTTCAAATAAGCAAGTTTTCCAATTGTGATGAACTTAACAAATTAAATATTTGTTACAATATTATCAATGGTTAATATCTCAGTATTCTCTTTTGGCGAATATTTATTAAATGTTAAACTGAAAACGGATAAAATTCAAATTTAACAGCTGCTTAACAGAATAACAGGAGCTTAGCAGCAAACAGATCAATAGGGAAACTGTTATTGGCCAGCTGTTATTATACTGTTATCAATCATTTGAGCCGATATATAACATCGATAATGTTAAACTCGCTTGAAACAAACGAACTTATACAAAATAGGTATGGTTTTAATTATTGAAAGAAATTCCTAATATTTAAGGTTTTCACTAATGATTAAATTGAAAAAAATAAGAATTTCCGATATTCTAATATTCATATCGATTTTGTTCTGAAAGACTCGAAAAGCACTGTTATTGCAAGAACGTTAACTTTAAAAGATGTGACCGTGGTGACTCATTGCAGAAAAGACTAATAAGACATGCAGCCAACTTCAAGATGCCAGCTTTGCGTTTCGTATGTTAATTTGCGTCACGTAGGTCATTTTGCGTTTACGTTGTTGCAAAGTATCGATTAGCGCAACGTTCACGTTATTTGAATTAAATAAATTAATGTACATTTATTATTCGTTTTTAATAATTTACTGCTAAAAAGGCGACATTAGTGATTCGTTAATTCTTAATTAGGAAACTTATTGAAACTATAATTTTGTTTAGAATGCACTCTAATTTGTAAAACAAAATAAACTCACCCGATTTTCAGAAATTTCTTAAATATCTATGATTAATTGTTGGAAACCAATTTGATTCGCATATTTTGCTTTCAATAAAGAAATTAATCTAAGCTATGACTTAAATTCAAATGTAACGGCCATGTTTCGTTAAAATGAATTTGAGTTCATTCCGTTTTCAGATGAACGACTTGAGTGGCGAACAAGTTCCGCAGACAAGTTCCATCCGAACTTGTTCTCAACGAAGCGCGGCGACGACACGAGTCTACAACCATTGTGAAGCCAGATCGCGAGTTGGCAAGACGTGCGTGAAACGAGCGCGCAACAAATTAACGAGAAATTTCAATACCGCAAAAAAGCAAAAGCAAAGCAAACCGAAAAGTGCCAACAACAACAAAAGTAATACATGAATAAAACGTCAAGCTCTGTGCAAAAAAACAAATACAACTTAAAGATTAATAATAGAACACAAAACGTTAAGCCGTTTTTTTTTGTTTTAACTGTTCTCTGCCTCGATTTAGTTGTTATTGTGACTGCCTCTCGAATGTTGTTATTGTGACTGCCTGTTGCTGCTGTTGTTGTTGTTTTTGTGCTAATTAGAAAGAGCAAGAGAGTTGTCGGCTGCTTGCTACGCCGGCGTTTTAGAACGCGGCTATCTAATTGTTGGCCCAAAAAACAACACCACAACTAAGAAAAAAAAAGCGGCGAAGCTGGTTTTTTGCGCATCAATGTGTGTGTATGTGTGCGAGAGAGAGAGTGTGTGTGTGTGCATTGGAATTTGTTAAAACGCGATCCGTATTAAGGTCAAAAGCAACAAGTGACAACGCTACAGGAATGCCAAGCATAAATTAATGCAGCAACAAATTAAATATAATAAAACAAAAAAAAACAAATATATAAAGCAGATAAGCCGAAAAACGCTGTTGCTGCTTAAATAATAAATATAAAATTCTCTTCAATTCAACTTTTTTCGGGCTTTTTCTATTGACAAAAACAAGAACAACAGAAAAGCAACATCAACGGCCAAGAACATCGGGAATAACACAAATCTACAGTGCCCTCGCATTACAGTGAACACAAATTTATGAAGAATGACAAAATATACAAGATTTAGAAAATGAACAAAGCTAATTAATTAACTACTTCAACTTCTTTCTAACACTTATTTAAAAGTAAAATTGAATTTAATTTAAAAGAAACTGCCAAAACTTTTCAAATGTTCTAATGCCGCTTTTTAATAGTTCAATAAATGAAGAAGTTCATTAAAGTGTAGTTAACATGTATTAAGAGAAACACAATAAGAATTTATGAAATAGCATTTCTAGTAGTGTTTACTGTAGCGAGCGTTCCCTGTATAATCTCCGACAATAACAACAACAACTTTCCGGTTTTTCTCTGATCTCTGCATCGTTTTCTTCTTATTTTGTTACGTGTGTTTATCGATCTTCTTTTTCGTGGCTTACGCGTTTTTTCGAGAGAACGAAGCGAATAGAGAGAGCAGAACAGAGAGAGCGAAATAGAGAACGCGTTTTTAAGTCGTGTCTAGTGAAAAATCTGTAAAGCAAAATAAATCAATTTTAATTCAAATCGCAGCGCCACACAATCAACACTAATACAGCAACAACAACAACAAGAACAACTTCGACTGCGACTGCGACGCTGCAGGATTGCGAAGCTAAAAGGATAGAAAGAGAAGGAACGCGAGGGAGAGATCACGCCGTCTTGTTTTGTGTGTGCGCTACTTTTGCTACAAGGCTGCTGCTGTAAAAGAGCGAGTGCGAGAGAGCGGAAGCCGAAAACAAAAACAAATCAGAGAAGAGAAGAATATCTTTCGTTGAACAGGATTTGAAAATAAATCATTCACGCTGGATTTAGGATACTACGAGGCTGTCAAAGGTAAACAAAATACATACGGTATTTCTTTTTTATACTTTTTCGACTTTTATTCGAAATCAAAATACAATGCAAACGCTTTTATGCAATAGAGTCGAAAGCAAAGCGTTAAATAGCAATAATAATAACAACAGCAAATAAATAACAATGCGTTTCCATTCATTTCCAATTCAATTAACAACGCCATAATAACATTTTTATGCAGTCAACGCACCTGAAGCCAAGCCGCGTTTATGGCGTCCAATAAGCCACACAGACTCGATAAAACTTGTTGCATAATCGCCAATTCGAATCCAGTTTGGAGTATGACGCGCACTCTCAAACTGTACAGTTTGAATGAAGGGCGTCATAAAATTGCAAGAAGCACTGTCAAAGTTTTTGTTTTTTGCTTTTTGTCTATTTAGCATAGGCCAGAGCGAGATAGCATAAGTGAGAGCTGCTAGCCAGCAAGTGTGTGTTGTGTGTGAGTGTGCAGCCAGTTTACAGGTGGTGGTCATTAAGCCTGGCTTGTCGACGGGGCCGTAAACTAGGCTAAATAGGGTCTCTAGCCAAAGCACGTTTTGGTCGCTCGCTCGCTTTGCTTTGCTTGTCTCTCTTGCTCTGCGGTCGTTTTGGCTTGGGCTTGGTTTATTTTTAAACCGCATTCCGCGTGGCATTTGCCACTTACCAACACACACACACATACATATACACAGATTTACATACATATAGCTATGCACATTACCGTTAACGTTAGCAGCGGTTTAAGAGGCATTGAGCAGACAACGGCGCCGCTTGCTGTGATTTGCAAGACAATTGCAATGACCAACGAGAGAGATAGATAGAGAGAGCGAGAGACAATTGCACTAAATTAAATTACGCTTAACGGGGGCAGCCAAAGGCCAACGACGTCCACGCATACAAGCGCACACGCACACGCACACAAAGAGAGTGTAAGATCAATGCATGCAGAAGTGCAGTGCGTCAGCGGCTGTCAAACTGTAACAAAACATTCCTATTGGCAATCCAAGTTGGTCCATTTGATTCTTTGCTCTGCTTTTGTTTTCATTCTTTGACTGCCGCGGTTGCTGTCGCTGCTGCAGCTGGCCACGTGTGTGCTCTTTGTTGCTCCCATTGCCGTTCTTAGTGCTGCTCTCCTTCCACTGCTGTTGCTGCTGGTGGAGTGCTGCATTTTGTTGTTGGCGTGGCATTCTTTGGCGTTTTGCGCAATTTGTGCGCTGTACTTTTAATACCCGCTAGCCAAAGGGTGAAAGGGTATTTATAACTGAGTGAGATAGAGCTATAATTTTTCGATTCTTTTAAAGCAAAAGCTATTAAATTAGAATGAATATTTCTTTTATTTGAAATTATTTTTGTTTCGTCTGAAAATAGCTAGCGGGTATTTCAAAGTCCAGCTTACCTTTTTTTTCGTGTTTCAACATTCACAATTGAAAGTTGGCCACACATAATCCGCAGTTTTATATTCCAGTTCCACGTTTCCAGTTTCAGTTCCATTCCTCATCAATCACAGCATATTTTATTTAACACTTGCAATCAATCAAAAAGCTGGAATAAAATTTTATATTTTTTTATGAGCGGCTTTTCTTATTGAACAACATAAAATGTTGTACAAGCTCCATTCCAATTCCAAAAAGTTCGCCCCATTTATGATAATGATAAACATTTTTAATGATAATTGCGCAAGTTGAGTGCCCCTCAAGTTCTAATTAATTGAAAGACCCTGCAAAGGGCGTAAGACCTCTTGAATTAGTCCAATTGGCAAGCGAGACTGAAATGTATGCAGGAAACTTTTAAGAAAGAGACGGCTAGAGTTATAAGTCAGAAAGATGATGAATGCCTTTAATCGCATTACAGATCTATGGAGGTTATCAAGACCTTGGAGGACCACCCAGATCTTTTCTATGACAAATTCAGTTCAATGATTTTGCACTGTATATTTGTGTGTTTACTCATTACTGCTGCAATTGTTATCAGTGCGAAACGTAAAGTCCAAAACAGCAAAGTAATCTCATTTCATAAATATTCTATATAGTATAGAGATTTTTTCTATATATGTATATATACTATGCCTTATGTCATGCGACATCGTGATAAGCATTTTAAAAACCCCTTCAAGTTGATTTTGAATGATGCGATCACTTTTTAAAAGCTATTTTTGGGCAAAACAAAAATCGTTGATTCTAGCTTGACATTGAAAGAGCATTCCAGTTTTTGTTTTTTTTTATCGCCGACAGGTGAATTCAATTATAGCATTTGCATTCTTGCAGTTCCACATTGCTAAACTGGGTTAGTGTTAGTGTTAGATAGTTCCAATTGGTTGGAGCTGGTTGCCAAGTGTGTCAGGCAATTAGAAATAGCCGTAAGTTAAAGTGCAAAGCGAGAGAGACAGGGAAAGAGAGAGTGTCAGAGTGAGAGGGAGTCGCATGTCTTTTCACTTGTCTAACAGACAACAAATGCGGCCAAGTCTTTTTCGTATTTTTGGTTTTTGGGAACGCCTGAACTTCACTCTATGGCATTTTCATTTTTCCTTCAGCCATTCAACTCGTTTTGCCATACCCTATAGTTGAATTTGTAGATGGCAAATGTTAGACTTGAAAGCGAGTGTGTGAAATGTGTTCATGCTTAATGGAGGCCACTTGTGCTGTGGCTAGTTAAAAGCTTAATTATACGAGTGCACACTTCAACTCTGAACTGCACAAAGTAGTTGCATTTCAAGTTATTTATGCATTACAAATACGCCAGTTGAGTAGCTTGGAGTAAACTGTTGGCAATTATGATAAAGCTAGTAGTGCTATAATCTATTCTTACAGCCAGCTGTGTATGTAAATAAATTACCATGCTATGTTATTAACTGCATGTTATTAGCATCAGTGATTATAATATGTAAAAGTCGAACATTCAAATGTTGTGGAAAGCCATTAATAAAGGAGGAAACAGCGAAATGTAACTTAACATTAACTAAATGTTAACAGTTAACGGTTATTCTAAAGTAAGCATAAGATAATGCTTAGAGTATGACCAAGTCGTTAAATTTTTATCTTTGTTAGTTATGTATCTCGATAGATTAACATGCTATGTTATAAGCTTTATTGTAACATTTCACTGCGAGTTATTCACCTGTTAAATATATAACATTATGTTATCGACAGCTATTAAAGGAAAGATTACCAGATTAATGTTATTTTACATGTACTAAATGTTATCCATAAATTCATAAAGGTTAAGCATTTTAATAGCCTTTATTTTGGCTGTTGAATTGTTTTAAGCCGAACATTAAAATGTTATGGACAATCGGCAATAATAAAATCGTTAGCAGATTAGTGTTATTTTACATTTACTAAATGTTATCTTTAAACTGTTAACTCTTAAATGTTAAGCATTTTAATAGTCTTTATTTTGGCTGTTGAATTGTTTTAAGCCGAACATTAAAATGTTATGGACAATCAGCAATAATAACAGCCTTAGCAGATAAATGTTATATTGAATGTTATCTTTAAACTGTTAACTCTTAAATGTTATGCATTTCTATGACCTTTTCTTTTGGTTGTTAAATTGTTTAAAGCATAACAGCAAGTCGTTCAATTTAAAGCGAATTTCCTTGATCGTTGGTTGCCTTTTTTCCTTGCCTTTTTTCGCGCGCGCCAAAAACAGCGACTTAGTCAAAGAGCAACAATAATAAATGCACATTCAAGGCTACAACAGCAACAGCAATAGCAACAGCAACGGCAACAGCAACTGTTGCAGCTACAGCTACAATCACACTGCCAACAATAATAACAACTCGCTTCAGTCAAACTGGTTTCCACATCTTGTGGTTTGCTTTCTTTTTTGTGTTGTGTCGTTTTTGTTGCTCTGCTGTCTTCCTCTCTGCACGTAGCCAAAAAATATGCTAAAGTCATATCACAACAACAACAAGAGGGCACAGGAAATGCATTTTACAGATACAGACACAGAGAGAAAGAGGGAGAGAGAGAAATATAGAGAGAGACATAAGGTTACATTGACTTTATAAACAATTTGCGCGAATTGCAGTTGCATTTTTTTTTTTTTTATTGTTATTTTTACACTATGTGAAGGGTCGGTCAGTTTTTCGTTTCGTTTTTTGAGTTGTTTACTTGCCACTCAACACTCGGTTGCACTGTGTGGGATTTTGGCAGTCGCCAGACAACTCGAGAAAAAGGCTCCAACTTGAGTTGAGCATCTTATTGATTTTAATCAATCAAGAAATGTGAAGGGCACAGAGCGAGAAATACTTAAACTTTTTAGAATAATCAGCAGGCAGCTTACGTAATGCTTTAAGTGAAAGCCAAGCTTCCATACAATGAGCTTTTGTCGAAGTCTCTGAATGGAGCGAAAGTTCATCAAAATGTGCTTTTGAACGTTGATCTTTTTTTAATAGCTATAACTTTACCATTTCTGCTCACTTAATCCGATCTCCATACAACATCCTCCTCTACTACTTTATTTTTTTAGTTGTCATTTATGCCATTCCCCTTTTCGACTGGAAATAAATAAAATACGCAAAAAAAAAACATAACAAAAAGTCTGTTTCAACTCACGGTTCACCTGTTCCATTATCATAGAAAAATCGGCTGTGGCAACCTTGAAACTCGCCTCGCCTTCCGCTGACTGAGTGAAATTTCTCACCAAAAAAAGACGTCTCTCCCTCTCGTTTTTTGTTTTTGTTTTGCTTTTGCTTTTGCGTTTTTTTGGTTTTGATTTTTGTGTGTGTTTTTGTTTTTTTTTGCTTTTGCATTTTTGTGATTTTTTGTGTCTTTGTTTTCAAGTTTGGAGTCGCACCATAAAAACATTTTTGAGTCGCATTTTTTTTGTTAAAACTTATGTATTATGTAGCTACTTTTTTGCCATATTATGGAATTTGGCTAATCAAGTCAAGTGTTTTTTTTTCTACGATTTTTTCGTAGAAATTCTTGTGCATTTTTTTGTTTGTGTAAATTATGTCAAATAATTTATGTAGAATTCCAAGCAATCAATGATAGTTGAGCGCTTAGTTCATAGATCATTTTACTCATTATTGAATGAATGATTCATAGACGTAGAAAGCTGACTCAGAATTTTTGAAAAATGTGCAAAGACAACTTTCATCTCTAATATCAAGATTTGTTTTGCGGAGGAAGTAATTAATCAAGTTATTAAAAGAAGATGAATAACGGTTAAGTTAGAAGTTGATTAGAAAATAATATGTAGAGAAATATTTTAGATTTTTGGTTGTTCCAGACTTAAATGAATTTTAGCCTTTTATATTGCTATGCGGAAATGTGACAAATATTTGTTAAAATATTATTAAAAGAAGATGAATAACGGTTGAGTTAGAAGTTGATTAGAAAATAATGTGTAGAGAAATATTTTAGATTTTTGGTTGTTCCAGATTTAAAAAAATTTTACCCTTTTATATTGCTATGCGGAAATGTGACAAATATTTGTTAAAAAGTTATTAAAAGAAGATGAATAACGGTTAAGTTAGAAGTTGATTAGAAAATAATGTGTAGAGAAGTTTGTTGATTTTGATCGTTCCAGACTTGAACGAATTTTTCCGTTTTATATTTTTTTACTCAGTTATTGCTATGCGGAAATGCGACAAATATTTGTTGAAGCTCGCATTCTTGGAATGCTAGCTTGAGCTTATCAGCTGCCTGAAGCCTTCTAGACTCGGTAGGCGTGTCCTCAATTGCGGGGGGCACAAAAACAACAAAAAAACAAAATCTAAAAAAGAAACAAAAGCAAAACTTATCGCAACCTTGACGTTGGCTTTAATTTTGGCAAATTGCTGGCAATCTGGAGCTGCCCAAAAACAACAAACGAACGAATGAAACGAAAATTTAATAACGTCTGCGAATAAATTGCGATGCCTGGTCATTGATGTTGCTCTTGATGTTGCTGCTTGTTGTTGTTGTTCTTGCAGCAGCAGCTTCGTCCGTGGGCCCAATCAAAATATTTAGCTTATTTAGTTGCAAAAAGTCAACAAACAGACGAAGCACAAAAAAAAAATCACTAAAGATTCATCCACATCGTGAGAGTTGGAGGCAACAAAGTTTTCAATTTTTTCTCTTCTGTTTTTGGTTTTTTGCTGTTGTTTTTTGCTGCGCCGACGCGAACGCGACTGCGGACGACGACTTCACATTAAGCATACGCCGCATGGGCCGAGCTGCTTGAACTGTGAGCTCGCCTCGGGCAATTAATTACATTTTGCGCACTTTGTTTCCGCTTTACACCGGGCGGTGGTAGAATTTCGTTGTAGTCGTCGCTCTTGCTGTAATTATTTTCCTAGTACTATGTATATGCCTCATTTTTCTTCATCAGCTTCATCTTTTCTTTTCGTTTTTTTGCCTTTCCCGTTGCTCTCTGTGTGTTTGTTTGTTGCAGCTAACAGCCCAAAAGACTAAAGCGCAAAAACAAAAAGAATGAAAAGAAAGAAATGTAAAAGAATGAAGACACACAAAGATGAAGCCATAAAAATGCCGCTGCTTTTGCTTCTTTGCTACTCTTGTTGTTGCTGTTGTTGTTGGCTTTTGTATTTGTGCAGCTGCCTCGGAAGGTGTTGATGATATGGCCCCCAATGCCTTTCCGCCGGAGGGGCATTGATTTTGTTGCAGCCACAACAAACGGCAGCTGAAAACGAGCCGCAGATGCTCTCTAAGGGATAGCGGGACATAATAATGATTAGTCACAAATAAAACAAATAATATAACAAACAATAGCGGGAGATAATAATGACAAGTGGAAAAGAAGTCGAATAATAGAAAAGATATACGATTAAATAAAAATTTAATTATAATGATAAGGAATACGAGTAAAATTAATCTATAATTTTATTTGGCAAAAAAGAAATTAAAGGGTTTAAAAATAGCTCTAAATAAAGTTTGAATAATTGTGATCAAATAATAAATTATCAACAATAATTTATAATAATAACTAATCAAAAAAAACCTCAAAGGGTTAGCTAATAATAATAATAATAAAAATAAAAATAAAAAAAAAAACAGATAATAATGATAAGTGAAATAAAAATCAAATACTATAAAATAAAAAAAAAGAAGAAAGTCATTTTTAATGAAGAATATTACCAAATTAATATACCGAAAAAAATATACCAAAGAGTCGAATGTGCTCTAGTTTTTTTTTTTTAAATAATAATATATGCCAAAAAATACTCACATATACCAAAGAGTAAAAATAATACCAAATTAATCTACATAATAATACTAAAATATACCAAACTCAGTTTTTGGTGTACCAATATACTATTACATTCAAAATATACCATAGCAAACAAAATATAAATTGTAAAATAATCTTCGTTTTTAAGAAAATGTGTATTACAAAATAATACTTTATTAAAAATGATTAAATTCATTAGTATTTTAAAATACTAAATTTCATTTAGTACTTTTTACAACATAACTTAAAATTCCCAAACTAGATTTCATTAGTTTTTCCAATGCTCATTCCTTATTTAGTTTTGTTCAAAGCCTTTACCATAGTCAATATGCCCCGTAGCGAAAGCGTATTGCAGTGCGCAGCGAGCAAGAAGTCTGCGCATTTGTGCGCTACTCGTAAATTGTTGGCCCCCTTTTTTGCATACGCTTTCCACGTACTCGAACTGAGTACTCGCTTTCGTATTCGTATTCGCATTCGTATTCGTATTCGTTCTTGTATGTATGTATGAATAAATTATGCCCTAAGCGTCGTCCGACCATCGATCGAAATCAAAAAGCGTAACAACAAAACAGAAATGCCAAAAAAATTCTTTGCTCTCTGCGCTCAGCTCAGCTGTGAAATGTGAGCCAAAAGACGAGTTCAAAATCAAAACCCTGAGACTTACCTTAAAACTTACAAGCAACCACCTTTTGCCTTGCTGCCAGCTTTTGCTGTCTGACATTCTTAGGCGTATTTTGTTTGTATTACTCTCGTTCCACTTTTTTTTTTTACCTGCGATGGTCATAATGTACTCATATAAAGATGACAATTTCAGCCTATTTATGGAGTGAGCACGTTATCGGCGGAAGAGCTGAGTTAGGCTCAAGTGGCTTCGGCCAATTTATGAGTATTTATTTCCAGTTCTAATCGAGCACTGGACACATTAACTATCTATCTATGTGGATCGATAGATAGTGCCGACAATACCAACTGACTAACTGTCTTATCAATTGCAAACAGGTGTGATGATAAAATATTGCAAATATCAACTGCACAAAAGTGAGCACTATTTGCAATATCTCGGTTACAAGCAGGCCATGATGTCAGAGCCAAGTTGCGATCGTCTGACTCATATACTATATAGCGAGAATAGCTGTACAAACCAAAGACTAGTCTTGGGTGAGAGCTAACTGTGTAAGTCTTGTCTGTCTTGTCTGTAGAGACTTGTCTTGATTAATTAGCTGGGAACAACACACGCTCTCTTTAGTTCTCTCTCTCTCTCTCTTGATGATGATGATGATGCGAAATGACTATGAATGTTGTCTAGTAGTCATGACTAGAACTACTCAAGTCATCAACAATTAAATACACACATAAAAGTCGACATTAAACAAATGTATTTTGCATTTGCATTCAATGTGCGCGCACACACAAAGCTTAAAATTACGATTCCCCTAACCTTGAGTTCCGACTCACCTACTCTCTTTCTCTATCTCTCTCGATTTCTACAGGAATATATTAAACTAACTATAATAATAACAGAGTTCTCGCTCTAGAACTTGCATGAATGTATAAAAATGACTTTGGTATTTGCTTTTCGTTGTTATTATTATTATTGTTGTTGAACATTCTTCAAGCTATTGACGACTGTTGACTTTTAAATTAAAAGCGAGGCGTAAAATATTGTTAACACTTTGTATTCGTGACACACTCACGGGGTTAAGGAATTACGCTCATAATAGAGGTGTTAAATTCTGAACAAAAATGACAATTAAACGAATGTTTAAAGTGCTTTGTTATTTTGAATGTATTAACATTAACTGTTGTTTTATACTGATGTATACTATACTTATAATATACTGAATATGGTAAACAATTTTAGTATAAAACTTTACTTATAGTATAAAAAACAGTTAGTATAAATTCAATAAACCAAATTGCTTTTTTAAACATAAGTTTTATTAAATTATCATGACTAATTTTTTCGAGAAGTATTTAGCATTGATAATATTAAAGTTGTAAATTTTAATAGGTTCCCGTTTCCGCATTTGCTTCCAGTTTAACTGGAATCTGCCTAAAGTATTCAGCTTTTATTTTATAGAATGAATATGAATTTTTTTGCATATATATATAACGCCAAATGGAAATACTTGTTTAAGCATTTATTTGCTGGCATTTTTTATTGTGAAAGATGACTTTCTTTCAATTGATTTATCTGTCAAACTGTACAAATGTTAAAGGTTAAATACAGTCTGAACACATCACCTTGGATATAATATTACTCAAGTTGCTTTGTTAAAAGCAGCAAGCAAACAAATTGTGAACAAGCCAGAAGAATTCTTGACTTCAGTTGACAACTCTTTCGGAGCGTAGCAAACAGTTTGTGAGAATCGGGGGTACCAGGTACGCGCAGGGTATAATTACACGGTTAAATAACAAAATATTTGCTTAAACGCTGACATCAACCAGTAATTGGCAGCTTGGCAGCGAACAGCACAGAGATAGAGCGAGAGAGATAAAGCGATAGAGCGAGATAGAAGCAAAGAAAGACCCCGAAAAAAATACTGAAAACTCGTGCCCCGTTCGAGGAGCTGTTAACTACAAAGAAAAAAATAAAATGATGTGTGTTGAAGCTACAAATTTTGGTTGCTTTTCGAGAGATTCTTTACCGGTTTTATTTTTTTGTCAAAAAAACTGTTGCGTCTGTTTAGCATTGTAGCGTGAAGTTAATTTTTAGAGTTTTTTTTTATTTTTGTTTGGCTTATTTATTTACGAATTTTTATTATGACGCTGCTGCGGCATCTCTTTATCAAAGGTATCGAGACGGAGACAGTTCTCCACTCGACTCTGTCACACAATTTGCATATGCCGAAACGTGAAACACGTTTTGCATTTTTGGTTTTGGTTTTTTTCGGCCCACCCGGCAACGAGGTAACATCAGAGGAGACGCCTCCAATCACTTGAGGCGACATCCAGTCGCAGCAAGGGGCGTGAAAAGTGTCAAGCTAAAAAAAATACTAAAAATCTACAGTAGAGTGTGCTCTACTGTGAGATACCAGCTACATATCTCCAATAAAACCATATTCTACAATTACTTAACATATACCACAAAAATACTAAATATATACCACACGATACTAAAAATATACCACATAAATGCTAAACATATACCACAACATACTGAAACTCGACCGCAAAAATACCAAAAATGCCACACAGAAAAACTAAAAATACACCAAAAGCTTTATTTGGTATATTAATATACTACTACATTCAAAATATACCATATAACACTAAACATTCCGGATTGTCAGCCAAAACAATTTTACGAATATAAAAAATATACCACAAATACTGAAATATACCAAAGGTTTTGTTTGGTATATTGATATAGTACTACATTCTGATATAATTTGAAGTACTAACCATTGTCAGTCAAAGCAACTACTGCCTATTAAACTTATTTCCTGTCAGCCCAAAGTTATAATACCCTTCTACCATAAGGATAACGGGTATAAGAAAGATATAGAAGTCTACGAAGAACTGGCTAAGCAGCTTTAGATAATGAAAAGAAGCAGCCAGAAATATAAATGTGCAAAAGATAATTTTGTTTGATGTAGAACCTAGTCAAGATTTGCTTTTATTACAAGATATATATTTAACATAAGCTACTGTATACAAACACTTTTGTAATTTATGCGCCAAAAAAAAAGACAACCGCAAAAGGTTGAAAAACACTTTAAAAAAATTCAACTCATATTTGCGGTTTTTTTGTTTTGTCAATAACGTCATCAAAAATGAATTTTATCATGTAATTTTAAACGGTTTTTTTATGTTTTTGTTGTCTCTTTGTTTTTGTGAATAAATTGTGAATATTGTACGGTTTGCGCAACGTGCTTTCGACTTTAAAATGCAATTGGCAGTAGAAATGTGAATTATTGTTGTCTTCTTTGGGTTTGGTTGTAATAACAAACCCATATCACAGTTCGTGTCTCATCAAAAACACATTGAAATCGTTTGAAATTAATTTAAAATCCATAACTTTTGGTTTAAAGCCTTATCACATGTTGTTAACAAATCTCCAAGGCTGGTGGTCCATTCAAAAATGAAGAGAGAGAGAACTTGAAATATATTTCCATTTATGGTATTTACAAACAAACGAGGCAATTAAAATGCTTGTCTATAAACGAAAAATATGAAAATAATATTATTATGATCAAGTCGACACTTGAATAAATATTGAGGAGGAGGCGGAGATGAGAGACATTTTCAGGGCTTAGCCAATTAAAAATTCAATGGACGATTGAAAACGCGCTTTACCCTATCACATGTTTACAATTACTCACATGAATTCGTCGAGGCATCTTCAAGATACAAGCTGCGACTATGTGACTATCTTTGTGCCTCTCTGCGCCTATTTCATATTTATTTTTGGGTCTCTTGGGTTACAAAATGAGCTGTCAAATGGAATTGAAATGTTCGCTGACGATCTTCATTCCGATTGCCGTCGATTGCCTTGCTTGTTGTTCTGTTTAGTTCTGTGTGTGTGTGTTTTGGTACATTTTAATTAAAACTAAAGCGTTGCGAGGGCCGCCAAGTCGATAGCAGTCAACTCTATTCTCGATAACACTTTAATTTCTTTGCTCTTTTGCTTGGCAACTTCCTGCGAAACGCAAACGGAAATATCCATTGCGTTTCTTTGCGTTTCGTTTTTGGGGTGTTAAACATCACTCATCGTAGTTGCGTAAATATTTACCCCTTTGGCTTTGGATTTGCTTCGGAAAAAAAGCGTTTGTCATTAGCAAACATGCAGTATATATCTCGGTATATAGTATACGGCATGTGACTCATTTGCCGCTTGTTGTTGAGTTTCCCAATTTGGTCGCACACGTGTTGAGAGCGGCGGCATATGCAAATCATTTCATTACGATCGCATCGCTTCGCATCGAACTTGAGCTTGATTAAGTCATATGCCGGGTTAAGAAGGAAATGATATTTGTGTTGTGCGCCTTGTGGGTTGTTCAAGCTTAGAGACAGAGACAATGCTTATTAATTACAGATGTGTGTGACAGCAACTTCAAATGGTCACACGGCCCAGAAAACGGGTTGACTTCCAAGTTCTTTTCTTAAATAGAACTTGGAAATGAATATCTAATCTAGAAATGAATTTCTACCTACCCAAGCGAGTGTGCTAATTTGAGCGATTCGGATATTTGTAGGCATTCAACTATGAACTATGAAATTAATATTTACGAACTTAGGGCTACTTTTTTGTAGCCGCTTCTCATGGGGTATTAAAACTTTATGACTATGTAACATAATGTATTTAATGGGATGAAAAAGCTATCTTCGTCCCTATCAAGTATGTATATTCTTTATCAGCCTTTCTTATATGTTGTAATCATGTCCTTATTTCTGTCAGTTATTCATGGAATAATTTTATATGTTTTGGTAATGTGGTATATTTGGAAGTTAGTGGTATATTAATATACAAAAATATGTCTTAGTATATTTAAATTATATTTTGAAGTTTTATTTTATGGTATACTTAAAATGCAGTAGTATATTCTAGCACAAAATATAGATTGTGGTATATTTTAGTATTTTTCGGTATACTAATTTGGTATATTTTAACGACAATACCGCTTTGTTTTGCTTATATAAAAAATGGATATCGGTTATGTCACGGTCGAGCACGCTCGACTGTAGATTTCCTACTCGTTTTAATTACTTCGATTCTTTATAATACTTTATGGTTACTACTTCGTTGCTTGCATCGATCGTCATGAAGTTTTCAGAATGCATTCAATACATAAGTGCTTGACTTGTCTACCAGCAACGCTTTGTAACCTCTACCCTTATCAAAGTTGTCGGAGTTTTTTAATTAATAACTATAATTTCAACTTGTACAAATCAGCGTGGAAATCTTTTAATTGTTTTACTTGTAGCGGCGATAGCCGCTTATGATAACTCGGTAAATTTGTGTGTATCTGAGCTTTAAAGTATTTACGACTCATTAACAATTTAATGACGACCCAAATTTGATGTAGCAATAACTCGATGACTGTTTGGTTACATATGGAATCATAAAGTTATGCGACTCGCCTTATCTGTTCGAAACGTAAAGAAATATATAAATCAAAATATCATTATTAATTGATGGATTTATAGCTTTAAGCTTGCGTGTGCAACTTTCCATTGTTTGTTTCGTTTTATGCAGGGGGAAAGTAGTCTGAACTTTATTGAAATATTGTATTGAAAGCACACCGAATTGTAATGCTCTACATACTGAGATCATTTAACTTTAATGTGCCATGTGCTAATTATGTGGAACTTCCCCTTTGGAGAGGAAATCAATCAGTTATGAAAACCTGTCGAGTGATTTTTACACCTTCTTCTCAGATCATTTACAAGAGAAGCGTGCAGATTAATGGGCATATATCCGGCATAACGAATCTTAATTACACATCAATTAAATGTAGACATTAAAACGCGTGCTGCAAAACTCTTTGGCACATAATTAATGAATATTGGCGCCTCTTCTTCAGAGCCGTTGGCTATCCAGTCGACGAGGCTTTTATTATATCGATTAAAGTCAGTGACGCCTTAGAAACTAGGAAATCAGTTTATTAATCGCAAACATAAAAATATGAATAGCAAATTTCACTTTTAATTGATTTTTATTGTGGCAAAAGAATGTGTGCTGAGTGAAATTTTATGTGTATGCTGAGGACCCGCAGAATTTTGTTTGTGCTTTATTCATGTATTCTTTTATGCTTTCAAAGACCTCCAGCTGTTAAATGGCACAAGCTAAATAAATAGCCAAAAGCGTGGATCAATTTTTTGGTTCTCTTTCTCTCTATCTAATGATGTCATCACTTGGACATTTGGCAAACAAATAACACAAAAAAAAGAACGCACTCAAGCTTGTCACTTGACCCAAACAAATTTTCATACAACAAACACTTTTCCCAGCAAATTCGAATTCAAATTCGATTTGCAAGCTGTAAACTGTAATTGATTATTGAAGAAACAAAAATACCGTTTAAATGCGCGCCCAAAAAATAATAATAAAAAGAATTTCACTGTCAAACTCGTTGATGCGGCGCCCACTCGAATTCCATTTGCATGCCAAATGAGCGCATGTCACAGGCAGGCAAAAATACAAATAAACGAGAGAAAAAAAACAAGCGCAGAGAAAAAATAAATAAATAAATACGGTAGCTGGTTCGGGGCTGCGCGCATGCGCAGAACACGACCGCAAAGAATGAGTTCCAGCCACTGGCGTTGGCCCATGTATCTGTTAGATACTTAGATACAATCGCAACGCAGCTGCTGCCGATGGATGATGTCATGTTGAAGTTTGTTGTCTTGGTGTCTTGTGCGCATGTCTTCAACGAGGCAACGCGACGCGACGCGGGTGTAACGCCCCAGGGGGGCGTAACAAATGCCAAACACAACCACACACAATAGCCAAAAAAAAAGAGGGGAAAAAAATAGTAATTCATAATAAGAAAAGAAACCCGAAAGCATAAGTAATGGCAATAAGGAAGAAGGAAAGACGCGGGGCAGCAAAGCACACACACGCTGTCTATTGACTAATTTTTGCAAATAACTTTTGGAGCAGCTCACAACAACAATAATAGTAATAAAGCAAAAGCCGCCATAAAAAATGAAGACAAGAAGACAACAACACCCAACCAACCGAATGCCATTTTGTAGTCATGACAATAATGAGCCAAAATGTTTGGTAATCATTTTTAAAGTGCCTCAACAACGAATTTGACTGCAGCTGACACAGAGATGATAGACGCTTGAAGGCAGCCTGAGTGTGTGTAGCCTGGGAATTAATAATAAAAAACAAAAGTGATTATAATGGCCAACCAGATTAGTTTAAGCAAATAAATGTGCATGTTGCTTTGGTATGTAAATAATTCAATTGAAAGTGTCTGTGCCTCAATTTATACGGATTTGGCTTGAATAAAGAGAATTTATTACTATTAAATTGAACTTTTAAGAGAGATTTAAAGAAATATTTAAAATTGAGACAAAGTGAAATTTATGGAGCTGGAATTTAAAATTATTTTGGTAACAGTTTCATATATTAATTTATTGGAAACTTGAATTTCAGTTTCTTATATTGATTTATTGGAAACTTTACTTAAAAATGAGTTCTAACAAAGCTAAGCTACAGTCGAGCCCGCTACCTATATTAATAAAAGCAAAATAGTGAAAATACATACAATACAATACAGAAATATTACTGAAATATACCATTGGCTATATTTGGTAAATTGACTGCCTACGAAATATACCATAGAGGTCAAAATATACTAAATTCTCCGATTTTAGACAATATCTCCTTAGAACTAATTTCAAATTCAAGTTTTGAACATATTAATCTAATAAACTGTTACCAGAATCAAATTAAAAACTAAAATATTATTCAGCATCTTGAACTGATCAACACCCAATATAAATATGCACGCTTCTAACAGTTTATTGCATTCCAAAGTTTACACAATAAATATCTGTGATTGCATGATATCAAACTGTGTCGACAAGCTGCAGATGGTGTGGACCACTGAGCTCCAATACGAGTATAAACTAACCTAACCCAAGGCTGAACACAGAAATTTATGACCTCGATTAACAGCATCTTTTTATATGAGAGAGAATTGACACTCCCTTTTTTTTGTTTATTAACTGCTTTTCTTTTGCCAAAGTTATAAATTTTCACCCAAAGTTATTTACACGAGAGTTGTACTTATAAATAGAGATACTAGAGAATTCCCGTTAGGGTGCTGTCAAAAAGATAAAACGTTACCAATAAATACAAGGTTTACTACAAGGTTTACTTTTTTGGTTTTTTTTGGGCTGGGTGCTGAGTTTGCTCTGATCTCGCCCTCTATTTCAATGGGATTTTGGACGAGGGATTTTCTCTTTTTTTTTCTGTTGTTGTTTTGGAAATTGTTTAGCATGCGAGGCACAAACAAAAGAATTTACGAGTATAACATTGTGTTGTTGTCTGACTGACTAACTGACTGACTGAGAGTGGCTCTGACGCATTTTGTTGTTGTAGTTGTTGTTGTTGTCATTGAAGTCAAAACTGAATTTTAATTTTCGGCAAGTGATGAGGTAATTTTATGCATGAATTTAGTAGAGACAACACAAAACAACAACATGAACAATTCCCAAATTTAGGCAAAACACAAAAAACAACCTTGCTACAGGTCTCATTATTTGATAGTTCTACAAGTTCTGTCGCGATGAGAGACAAAGATTGGGAGAAGAGCGAAATTAGAAATTATCATAATATTTTTTAGTGTTATCTCTTGACGATCGCCCCAATAATTAAATTCCAATGCCCGAAATGATAATGATTAGACACAACTCGAAATGATTTTGCATTTTTTTTCTGCTCAGCAGATATACTATAAAAACCATACAGAATCATATATGAAAAAAAAGAAAGAAAGAAGAAAATTGGCTTATGTTTATTGATTTATGCAAATCTCTCGAGGTTATTGCACGCCTAATCAGCGGGTAGTCCAAAAACTCTTCTCGATCTCTTCGGGGAGTGTGTTTTGGTATAAACACACAAAGAAGTTCGTCTTCTACTCTTGAGCAATCTTCAGTGTGTTTTTGGGGGGAGGCGATGTATAAATATATCGAGTCAGACACACAGAAATTTAAATAGCACCTCCTGGCTATATGTCGACACATGTGCGCCGCATGTTCCACTTCTCTTCCCCTCTCGCCAACAACTAAAACCAGCTGCTCTCAGTCCTTCAAATCTCTGCTCAATCCTTGTGCGCATGCGCAGAGTGTCGTGTCTCGTGTTTATTTTAGTTTTGCCTGTAAACAGGATGCTCTCGCTCAGTGCTCTCTCACACTCTCTTGAGCACAGTTGTTGTTGTTCTTGTTGTTGCTGCTGTTGAGACGGTGTGTTTGTACTTTCCTGTTTTATTGCCCCGACTTCTTCTTCGTTGTGCTGCTATTACCGTTTGACACTAAAAATAGTCGGAGCATGTTACGATGCAGCTGCGAGGTGTTTGCCATATACCCTATAAAGTGTAGAGTGCTTGAAGGGAGTTGTTCGATTGATGTAAAAGTAAGAGTTATGCTTAGAAACATTTATAATGGATTTGTAAAAAAAAAAGGAAAAAGGTTTTTGCAGAAAAATATCAGTGAATTCAATTATTTTTTATTATATCGTGTATATGTTAGAAAAACTATTAATTAAGGAACTCCATAAATAAAACATTGGCAACGAGTTAATAAAACAATTTTATTAAAGCATTAGGATTACAATGGATGTCTTTTTATTATCGATGTGTGCTCATGTAGTTATTACCTAATAATGGTTAATATTTTTTAATACAAATTAAAGCAAAATTTGTTGGGATAACTATTGATCAACAACGTTCTTAAAAAAGTTATAAAGTTGGCATTTAAAATCATTATGATTAAATAAACTTTAACTTTCTTCTTCTTTTATTATAAATAAGTGATCTAAACTTTATTAACTTATATTAAAGATAAAAGAGAACTTTCAAGAACTACTGATGAATCAAACCATTATTCAACAATATAAATTACAGTTTTTAATTAAATTATAAACATGATTTAGTTACTATTACCTTAAGATCACTGAACATGAACTGCAGTAACAGGGTATCTTTGCGTCTTTAAATCCAGTCTTCTCGTGATCTGCTTCCTGGGGGTAATCGTGTCGTTTGGATAATATATGAAATGTGCTATGCACTTTGCTTTAATAACTTTTTGTGCTAAAGCCTAAAGTTATGCCTCAGTTTATGCTATGTGGATGTGGGTGCCGCCTCTTATTACACACACTTAGCCTACATACAACTAAACGAGTAAATGTGTAGAGTTTGGTATGTAAGTGCGAGTAAAGTTCGAGAGCAACAATTGAGCGTCAGAGATAACAAAGTTTACGGCGCACCGCACCTGTTATCGGTGTATATGGTAAAGTTTATTGTCACGCTGTTGTTGCTGATTTCATTGTTTGGTTTTCACCTCTTTTTAATTGATTTTTCACTTTATATACCCACTTTACACACAGTGTTTTCCTCGGCTTGTTTGCACAAGCCAACATCTACGAATGTCTTCTAGATGACCTCAGAGCAAACTCCCATAAAAAGGGGCGTCTCAAAGATTTACGATCATTAAATAATAATGGGCTTCTCTTCATTTCTTATTTGCATGATGTCATTGGCATGATCAATGAGTTTGTCCATTTTTGGCAAATGAATTCTCGAATGTTTTGTATCCTCTTGAATTTATGGCAATTGGGATTTTTGGGGGCTAAAAATATAACTCGGCCAGTTATTTGCACATTGTTGCGTGCATAATCTATAGGCCGACATATGTGCAAGGTATGCGCCGATAAGATAAGTCGATATACGCGTCCCTGACTAAACTGTGTTTCCCCCTTCCCCCCGCTGCTGCTTGTATTTTGTTTGCTTTGCTTCTCTGCGGTTTTTCAGCAGCAGCACAGTTACAATTCATGTGTTATGCTTAATTTTCGTATTCGCCTTATCGTTTTTAAGCTTTAGTGCGGCAGATAACGATAAAAAATGAAGGAATTCACCATACGCAGAAACCGACCGAAGAGACTTCGAAGAATTCGTTTTTTGCCACTTTCGTTTTTTGGTTGTTTTTGTTGTATTTTTGTTAGCAGCTCTAACAAACATTTCAATTGCTTACGACTCGCGGTGCCGCTATCTGATAAATCAAAAGGGGTGAAAAACGCCGAAAAAAAGCTTTTGCTACGCCTGAAAAAGAAATATAGGCAACTCTCCAGTGACCAAACGGCGCGGGCAGAGCGAGCAACTGCCTTCGATTCAGCGTATTAACCGAAAAGCAAAAAAGGAATAAAAAAAAACGATCTTAGTGTGCGCCGTTTTACACATCCGAAATTAATTAAGTTTAAGAACTAAATGGTTTTTCCCTAAAAACCATACGAAATTATCAGTTAATCGGGTGTGTGTGAGCGTGTGTGTGTGTAAGCCAGATTTAACCATGGAATACAACAGCATCTTACGCTCAAACTTCTCGCGAAATGAGTATAGACGATATATATCGTATGAGCGTCAGTCTTTGGGTAGGTTAAACTTGAACTTCCCCCCAAAAAAAAAACCACCCAAAATCGAATTACACAATAACCAACCGACCTCTGCCCTTATCTACTTTGTGATAAGCTTGTGAATTCTTTTCAAAATGTTGTTAATGGATCATCTGACATATCTACATTTCAAGAGTAATTTTGTGTGACACTAGAACTTGACGACTGTTTCCTTTTTTTAACTGCCTAAAAGTTACGTAATCCGAACGATCGCAAAGTTGATATAAAAAAGTAATCATTATTGACATAAATTAAAGTGCGGCACAGCTGATACCCTGTAAAAGTGTTGTCCTCCAGCTAATGTTTACTTTTATAAAAGTGAAAAGGTTTTTCTTATTTACTTTCGACCTATCTCAAGTGTTTGCTTAGATCAAAGATTGTTTTTATCTATGACAAACTTGAGTTGCAACTTGCAATAAATAAGTAAAGTAGTCGATGGTTTTTAGTATACTTTTTTAGCAACCAACAAGTTTTCTATCAATTGAATTCAGTATACCCTCCTTATCAATTTTTATTTGAGCATGGTGAGAACTCATTTGGTAAAAATTTATTGCTGATAATAGCGGCCGGAATTACGACATAGCTTCAAATGCTTTTTTTTATTTTGGTAGCTTGGAATGTAGTTTTTTTTTTGTCTTAATCTATATTACTAGCCGCTAGGTCGTATCATATCACAAAAATAAGCCATTGACTAATAGTCAGAGGTATTGAAACTACGTACGCTTCAAAATAGACATTACGTTTGACGAGAAACAAAAGCTCAAAGTGCTTTTCGGAAACGTGCCTTAGCTCGTCAAACTAGCTATAGTTACTTATGGAGACAACAAAGTTTGCAATTGCTAGATTAAGCAGGGAATTGGAATAATCTATAATCGAAATGACGAATGATGTCATTTTTGAATGACATCTTTATAAATAACTTTGACAGCTATTTGTAAGGTGTTATATATGCTAATATTCTTCTTATTCTATTATCTTATTCTATTGTTATTCTTTCTTGAAAGTTCTCTTAACCACGCAAGATATAAAAAGTTCAAAAAAAAAAAATATTTTTAAAAAAGTAATTTAACTAATTTGAAAAAATGCAAATTGTATATTATTATAATTCGATTGTTATATTTCCTAAAAAATTTCTTCATTATTAAGTAGTAAAAGTTCTAGTCAAATATTTTACGAAAATTCAAATTTTATTATTTTTTTTTTTGTTATATTTCCGTAAAGGCTTCCCCGTTATTGGGTAATAAAAGTTCTAAAAAAATATTTCTTAAGTAGGGAATTTTAAGTTATTTGAAAAATTTTATCATTTGCCCGATAACTATCCATTGAAAAGGAAATAAGAATGGTATTTACACGTATTATGTTGAGGGCCTCTATCTGCATACAAGGGCAACCAATGAACCGTAATGTCTCTGTACAAATACCATATAGCGTGTATGTATATATAGCTAATGCCCATTAATTACTTTGACTTGCGATAAGTGGGCGCAAAAAAAAAGAAGCAGGCAATAACAATACGACAGAAAATGTTATCGAGCCAAAGCACTGAGCTGTTTGTCGAACTGTTAGAAACGATATAGCGAGAGAAAAAAACCGTTTTCTATCTAGGTGTAGCAGCGCCCTCTATTGATTGGGGGCGGTTCTACCTATTGTGTGTGTGGTAAATCAAAACAAATACTAAACGTTTTTTTGCACTTTTATGGCTTTGGTGCTAACAAGCTAATCCCAAGCATTTTTTCTCGACTTGTTTTTTTAACTTTTTCTGTAAATTTTATTTATTTTTTATGTTTTTTTTGTATTTTTTGTAGCATCACAATATGAGCCCGGTGGCTATTCAACGCTGCAGGCGTCGTCATCCAGCCGCGGCTCAACGAACAACATGACGCAGCGCGATGGCATTATCAAATTTGAGAATGAGCGCATCAAGACGCTGCAGGAGGAGCGTTTACACATCCAAAAGAAGACCTTTACAAAATGGATGAATTCGTTTCTGATCAAGGTAAGAGAGAGTGAGTGAGTGAAAAACTTGCATTGATTTCATTGAATGATATTTCATTTATACATATGTATTTCCCCGATAGGCCAAAATGGAGGTCGAAGACCTATTCACAGATCTAGCCGATGGCATAAAGCTGCTCAAGCTGCTGGAGATCATATCATCGGAGAAACTGGGCAAGCCGAACAGCGGACGCATGCGTGTACATAAAATCGAAAATGTCAACAAGAGTCTGGCATTCTTGCACACCAAGGTAGGTCTGACAACAAGAGAGAGGAAGAGGGGGTAAATGAGAGTGTGAGAGAGAGAGAGAGAGAGAGAGAGAGAGAGCGCTGATGAGTTGCCCACGCATTTGTAGAAAGTGCAAGTCTTGTGAGGCAGCTGCGCGTGGCCGTTGCGTGCTTTGTTTGCCACATTAGCCACGACACTTTAGATGCAAGACTGCAACTGCCACATAACAGCAACGCAACATACATAAAACAAATACAGCAAATAAATGTACATTTCTGTATATACACATTTATTTAATTACTTTTTTGCTCAGGCGCAAAAAATTTCCTAAATATTTGCATACTTTCTAATGCACGCGTTGCATATTTTTACTTCTGATTATTATTATTATTATTATATCTTTTTTAAGTATTATTTCGTTTCGTGCTGGCTGGCACATTTTCCGCACACTTTCTTTGCCTGAATTTGATTTTAATTGTGCAGGCGAGAGTCGCAAATGGAATCCGTAGAGCAAACAGACAGATATTCAGTCAGACAACAATCTGCAATCTTTTTCCTCTTCTCTCTGAAGCTAGCGTGCGACATAGTTTCGCTTGAGGTCTAGTCTTCTAGCTAGCTGCTTTAAGCTTAATCTAATTAGAAACAATGGCGCTTTTAATGCACATTAAATGCATGTAATTTGTACCCATTGCAACAACTACAACTACCACAACGACACCTCACACACACACACATACATATCTTGTCTATAGTTGTTGTCTGTCTTTGCCACTTTTGTTTGACGCAGTGAAAGTTGTTGATTTTTCGTGTTGCTGTTGTGTGTTTGTTTTATTTCACTTTTTTTTTTGGGCTTGTCTTTTGGTTTCTGTGACATCGGCATTTATTGCATTTTAATTGGTTTTTCAGCTTGAAGAAGCAGCTGACTGAACAGTTAAGGATCTGGCACACAGCTCGTCGTTTGTCAATGAAGCAAATAACTTTTAATTCTTTGCATACCCTTTACTTAGAGATTGAAGAGGGTGTGATAAGTTAGTGACAGGGCGTATGCTATAATATTGGTTATATTTCATTAGTATGCAATGCATTCCGCATTTATAAGCACTCAGTTCCCACGAACTTAAAGCGATAGTGAAATTATAGGAGTTCAAAATTTTCATTAGCAAAGACATAGTACAAAGTTGGTTTTAGAATTCCACCACACCTCTAAAATTGAAGAAAAAAGAGATATAGTATTAAATATTTTCTTTTAACCAATACGCATTTTCAAGTTGTTTTAGATTTTTATCACCCATATAAAAGTTTATAAAAATAAAACAGTTAAACATGTTAGAGATTTGCTTAGTTTTTTTTCAGAATTTTGAACATTTTCCTATATACAAAATTATTTTTTATAAAAACTAAAACTGGTGAACAAAAGTTTTTTTTTTAGAATACTACCTAAAACGTAAAGAAAAACTTCATTTAGGAGCGTTGATTAAAACTACATATTTTATTTTATAAAAACTTAATACAGTATTATTAAAATTTCAGCTCCCTCTGAATTTATTTATTACGGCACACATAATAGTCGAGCAGACTCAGCTGTGAATATCTATACTTTGTAGCAGTAGCGATTAATCAACTTGTAAGCGGATCAAATGCTCAGCTTTTAAGATAAAGATCAGTCGTAACTTATGCTTTCTTCGCCTATTTATCTTCGAGTGCCTACCTGACCTACTATTAATTCAAATGAACCTCAGAACGACCCAAAGACAGTCGGACGGACAGACAGACAGAGACGGACAGAGTGTCAGTCGGACATTGGGGGTCAAGCACCTGACAGCGAGGTATTCGCTCTGATAATGCGTGACTTGTTGGCTGGCCCCAAAGGCAGCTCCAGTTCCAGTTCTCTCTTTGGTTCACTTGTTTGCATCGCTTTGTTGTGTGGTGTCTTGTGAAACTTGGGTAACTCGATACGCGCAGCTTAGCGAAGCGTTGATAGACAGCTCCCCTCGCTCCTCTCCCTGTATGGCAACTAACTGAATGCAAATTGAATTGTTGGTGTCTATTACAGGTACGCTTGGAGTCCATTGGTGCTGAGGACATTGTCGATGGCAATCCCAGATTGATCTTGGGTCTCATCTGGACCATCATTTTGCGCTTCCAAATTCAGGAAATCGTCATCGATGTGGTAAGTAAACAAATTGAATATTACTTGCGAGACTTTATAATTAAATTCTTTCCTCTTTTTAGGATGAGGAAAACGAGTCGAGCGAGAAACGTTCAGCCAAAGATGCGTTGCTGTTGTGGTGTCAACGCAAGACACATGGTTATCCTGGCGTTAACATACAGGACTTTACATCCTCGTGGCGTTCCGGCTTGGGCTTCAATGCGCTCATCCATTCGCATCGCCCCGATCTGTTCGAGTACAGCACCATTGTCAATTCAAAGAATTCCAATTTGGATAACTTGAATCATGCCTTCGATACGGCTGCCAATGAATTGGGCATACCAAGGTAAAAGCAATTGATAATGCATTGTTTATTGATTGAATGCAACATTGATAGCGCTATAAAGCTATAGTAGTAGTTGTAGTAGAAATAGATTGAGTGTCATTTATAAATAGCTTGCAGCATAATTGCATTTAAAGGGATCATCAATGAGACAATTTATGTTGTGTATTCGTTTTGCGATTTTATTAATAACATTTAAATGCTTAAAATAATGTTATGTCTTAGAACAGGATAATAGTAAAAGAAATGTTTATTAGAGAACGTGTTTTAAATTGTAAACAAAAGGACTATTTTGGAATTTTCTTCAAAAACAGTTTATAACTCTTTCTTAAGATAATAGCAAAAGAAATTTTTACTAAGATGATTTAAATCGTAAAAAAAAGTACAAACTATTTTGGAATTTTCTACATAAAAAGTTTAATGTAAAGAACATCTTATAAGAATTAACAGAGGAATAAGTATTACTCTTAATTTTAAAGTCTTAGTAGATCAGTGAAACGATTAGGTAAATGTTCGCTTAGCAAAACTTTTACTTTTGGAAGCTATTTTGGTAGATAATAAATGTTGTAATGCAATTATTTGTAGATAATCTATGCAGCATATAACATATCCCAAATTCTATGTTTACATTAAATATATTCATAATTTTAATATTTCATATTTATTTCCACAGTTTGCTCGATGCTGAGGACATTGATTCGGCGCGACCGGATGAGAAGTCGATCTTGACCTATGTGGCCTCATATTATCACACCTTTGCCCGCATGAAGAACGAGCAGAAGAGCGGCAAACGTATTGCGAATGTAAGTAACACACCTGGATTTCCAATTTCAATTTGGAATTGGAATTCGAAATACGTTTTGTAACTGGGTTTGGTGACACACAAGTAAAGTCAGGGTCGGGGGCAGACGTCGTCGGTCGCATCGTCTCATTTGCATGGGTGGGCGATGTGGCGCAGCTCTGCTGCAGCGTAACGAAGAGGCCAACAGAGAGTACAGCGTAGTAGTTAACGCTCTACTTCACATTGAATAGCCATCGCCACGATCGGGGTTGGGCCTTAGAAAGTTGTCTAAACTAGTCTCTCTCCCTTGTGTTTTTTTTGTAGATTGTGGGCCAGCTGATGGATGCCGATCGCAAGAAGATGCACTATGAACGCTTGACCACAAATCTGCTCAGCTGGATCAGACAGAAAACCATTGAGCTGGAGCAGCGTGATTTGCCCAACTCACTGGAGGGCATTCAGCGTGAACTGTTGGCGTTCAAGGAGTATCGCACCATCGAGAAGCCACCCAAGTAAGTCATAATATAAAAACTAACTCAGTCAACATATTAATATTTATTCTTCTCTTTAGATACAAGGAACGCAGCGAAATTGAAGCTCTTTATTTCACGATCAACACGCTGCTCAAGGCGCTCAATCAGCCGCCGTATAATCCCCAGGATGGCCAGCTGGTCAACGACATTGAGAAGGCCTGGCAGATACTCGAGTATGCCGAGCACAATCGCGAGGTTGCGCTGCGCGAGGAGCTGTTGCGTCAGGAGAAACTCGAGCAGTTGAACTACAAGTTTGAAAAGAAATCGGTGCTGCGCGAGGGTTACCTAAAGGAAATGATTCAAGTGCTCTCCGATCCGCGTTATTTGCGTCAAGTGGATGCCACGCTGAAGAAGCACGAAGCCATCTCCGCTGATATCTTGGCGCGCGTTGAGCGCTTCAATGATCTGACGGCCATGGCCAATGAGCTGGAGAAGGAGAATTATCATGGCAAGGAGCGTGTGAAGCGTCGCGAACAGGAAGTGATGGACAAGTGGCGCAAGCTGCTCGAACTGCTCGAGAATCAACGCTTGAATCTGTCGCAAATGAGTAATCTGATGAATTTGTTGCGTGAAATTGCCAGCACCACAGAATCGGTGCGTGAGCTGCAGCAACAATTTGCCTCCGAGGATGTTGGCCCTCATTTGCTGGGTGTCGAGGAGCTGCTGCAGGCGCACTCGCTTCAAGAACTGCAAGTGAACACCTATGGCGAAACGTTGAAGCGTTTCAATCGTCAGGCGCTGCCTTACAAGAACTCCGAGCATAAAGATGCTGCGCTGTTGGCTCAGCGTCTAGCACAGCTGGAGGAAGCGTATTCGCAGCTGCTGAAGTTGTCGGCACAGCGTCGTGCTCGTCTCGAAGAGGCGCGTAACTTCCATCACTTCATGGAGGACTATGATAACGAGGAGGGCTGGCTGGTAGACAAGCAGCGCATCTGCAAAACGGGCATCACAGCCAAAGATTTGCGTGCCGTGCTCTCCCTGCAGCAGAAGCACAAAGCGCTTGAGGACGAGATCAAATCGCGCAAACCGAAATCGTCGCAAATGTCCGAGGCGGGCAAGCGGCTGATCGGCGAACAGCATCCGCGTGCCAGCGAGATCAAGAGTCGCATTGACTCCCTAGCCGAGCATTGGCAAGCGCTTGAATCCCTGGTGGAGCTGCGTCGTCGCCAACTCGAAGATGCAGCCGAAGCGTATCAGTTCTACACGGATGCCAACGAGGCGGAGTCCTGGCTGAATGAGAAAATGGCGCTGGTCAACTCGCGGGACTATGGCAACGATGAGCCCTCGGCTCAAGCGCTGCTGCAGCGCCATCGCGATCTGCAAGGCGAATTAAATGCCTACTCCGGGGATATACTCAATCTGAATCAGCAGGCGGACAAGCTGATCAAGGCAGGCATTTGCACCTTGGAGCTTACCGCAGCAGAACCCGATTTGCCTGAGGTTGAGCAGGAGGAGTGGGTGAATGAGACGCGTCTGGTGCCCAAGGAGGTCTGGGAGGATGAATGGGTGGAGAAGCTCGAGCACAAGAAGGTAACCGAAACCAAAATGCTGCCTCATGTGCGTTCGCTATTCCCCTTCGAGGGCCAAGGCATGAAAATGGACAAGGGTGAGGTGATGCTGCTCAAGTCGAAGACCAACGACGATTGGTGGTGTGTGCGCAAGGATAACGGCCATGAGGGCTTTGTGCCCGCCAACTATGTGCGCGAAATCGAAGCACGTCCCGTTGCCTGCATTGTACCTAAGGCGGAGAAGGTCAAGAGCCTGCAGAAGGTGAAGAAGACCATTCTGGTGCGCCAGGTGGTGCCTGTGAAGCGCATCAAGCCGGTGAGCGTGGCGCCTAAGCCTTTGGTGCAGCGTCGCACCAGCAACCAGAGCATCAACGAGAATGCCGACAGTGTGGAGAAGCGTCAGCAACGCATCAATGCCACCTACGATGAACTGCAGGAGATGGCACAAAAGCGTCATGCACTGCTCGAAGATTCCATTCACCTCTTTGGGTTCTATCGCGAATGCGATGACTTTGAGAAGTGGATGAAGGAGAAGGAGCGCATGATCAAGACCGATGATGGCGATGGTGTTGACAATGCCAAGCGCAAGTTTGAGAAGTTCATCACCGATTTGTCCGCCGCTTCGAAGCGTGTCGAGGAAATCGACGGCGCCGTCGATACGTTCCGTCGTCAGGGACACTCTCAGTTGGACAAGATCATTGCCCGTCAGCGACAGATTCATCAAATCTGGCAGCGTCTGAATAATGCAAAGGCGCAACGTGAAAAGAGTCTGGAGGGTGCCTCGAGTGTGGAGCTCTTCAATCGCACTTGCGACGAGGCCAAGGTCTGGATGAGCGAGAAGATGCTGCAACTGGACACGGCTGTCATCACACCCGACTTGAAGACAGTGCAAGCGCTGCAACGTCGTCATCAGAATCTGGAGCGTGAGCTGGCTCCCGTGGAGGATAAGGTGAATCGTGTCACATATCTGGGCAACTCTGTGAAGAACGCATATCCTGCCGAGCGGGACAATGTGAATGCCCGCCAGCAGGAGGTGCAAGACATGTGGCAGCAGGTGCAACAACGCGGTAGCGAATTGCGCGCTCGCATCGAAAGCGAAGTGGGTCAGCAGATCTTTAACAACAGCGCCAAGACATTGTTGGCCTGGATTGATTCGGTTAAGGATCAACTGAATGCCGATGAGTCGGCTCGTGATGTGGAAACAGCAAACAATCTGCTGAAGAAACACAACGATCTGGGCGATGACATCAAGGCGCACGACAATGAGTTTGTTGAAGTTATCCAATTGGGCAAACAGTTGTCTGATGGCAAACCCAACATGGCTGAGACTGTGCAGCTGATCGAACGACTCAAGGCCGAACAGGATGCCATTCACCGCGGCTGGGGCGAGAAGCAAAAGTGGCTGCTGCAATGCGTCGAGCTACAGATGTTCAATCGCGAGGCTGATAAAATCGATGCCACCACCAAGAGTCACGAGGCCTTCCTCGAGTACAACAATCTGGGCGTAAGTTGATGGGCAGCAAACTGAAGTTGAATTTAAATTTAATAATCCTTGGTTGCTTCCAGTCATCGCTGGATGAGGTGGAGGCTATACTGAAGCGTCATCTGGACTTTGAAAAGAGTCTCATGGCTCAGGACAAGATTCTCAAGGGCTTCTCCGACAATGCAGACAAGTTGATTGCTAACGATCACTACGATGCCAAGTAGTAAGTAGACTTTGGGAGAAAAAGAGTTAATTTTTAATCCGTCTGTCCGTCTGAGCGCTTGTTTGAAGCGTCATATTTCGAAGACTCTAAGATCTACAGCTACTAAACTTGTAGATAGATAAACCCACTTGTAGGTGGGTTTATTATGCTCGTTTTAGAACGCCTCCTGTCGCTTTCATTCCATATGAAAAGCTAGTTATGAAAGCTGCACATGAGCTACAATTTTAATATGAAACTTATCAAATTCGTTTTTTACTTTCTCTAGCATTGGCGAGCGTCGCAAGCAGGTGCTGGGCAAACGCAAGGCCGTCAGGGATCGTGCCTTCGAGCGCAAGCGTTTGCTGCAGGCTTCCAAGGACTATCATAAGTTTGCCGCCGAGGCTGATGATCTGAAAGTTTGGCTGCAGGACAAGACCAAAATTGCAGGCGATGAGAGCTACAGGGATCTGAGCAATTTGCCGCGCAAGCTACAGAAGCACAAGGCCTTTGAGCGCGAATTGCGTGCGAACGAAGGCCAATTGCGCAATGTGAACAAGGATGGCGAAGCCTTGATTCAGGCCGAGAACCGCGTGCCCGAAGTGGAGCACCGTGTGCGCGACTTGAACAAGAAGTGGAAGGATCTGTTGGCACTGTCCGAGGACAAGGGCCGCAAGCTGGAGCAGGCGGCATCGCAGCGTGAGCACAATCGTGCCATTGAGGATGCCAAAAAGAAGGTTGATGAGTTGGATGGCGCACTCAAGAGCAAGGATGTGGGCAACGATTTGCGCAGCTGCAAGGATCTGATCAACAAGCAGCAACTGCTTGAATCCGAGATTACCATTTGGGATCAAAAGGTGGCCGAGCTGGTGTCCACAGGCGATGACATGGCACATGAGGGACACTTTAATGCCAAGAATATTGAGGACGAGACCAAGGAGTTGCAACAGCGCTTCAAGGATCTACGTGTGCCGACGCAAAGACGTCGCGAGAAGCTCGAAGAGAGTCTCAACTTCCACAAGTTTGTGTTCGAACTCGATGCAGAGTTCCAATGGATCAACGATCACTTGCCCGCAGCCAAATCCAATGAGCTGGGCCAAAATCTGCATCAGGCACAATCGCTGTACAAGAAACACAAGAAACTCGAGGCAGAGATCAAGGGTCATCAGCCCATGATCAATAAGGCGCTGCAAGCCGGACAAGCTTTGGTTGCCCAACAGCATCCCGAGCAGAAGAATGTGGAGGCGTTGTGCGATCAACTGGAGCAGGCATGGCAAGATCTGGAACTGCATTGCAATGAGCGGACGCGCAAACTGGAGATGTCACTGAAGGCACAACAATATCTGTTTGATGCCGGCGAGATTGAGTCCTGGTTGGGTGAACGCAACAATGTGCTGCGATCCACGGAATATGGCCGCGATCGCGATTCAGCCGCCAAGTTGCTAACCAAACACAAGACCATCGAGCTGGAGTTGGACACATATTCGAGCATTGTCACCGAAATGGGACACACATGCGCCGCCATGATTGCCGCCCAGCATCCCGATAGCAAAGTGCTGGCTGCCAAGCAGCAGCTCATCGAGAAGATGTTGAAATCGTTGCATAAATTGGCCTCACAGCGACAGATGCGCCTTATGGAGAGTCTGTCCAAGCACGAGTACTTCTTGGAGTCAGATGAGGTGGAGCAATGGATAAGGGAACAAGAGCAAACGGCTTCGTCGGAGGATTACGGTCAGGACTTTGAGCATTTGCAGTTGCTGCAGAATAAGTTTGATGATCTGAAGCATCGCGTTGAGGTCGGCGCCGATCGTGTCGATCAGTGTGAGCTGCTGGCCAAGAAGCTTATCGATTCGGAGAGCACCTATGCCAATGAGGTGGAGAAGAGACAGGAACAACTAAGGTGGGTATAAGTAGAAAGCGATTAGTTTAACTACTGTTTAACAACAGTTTTTTTCTCCCTTCATTACTATTGCTATTAGTTTGAATTACTAAATAATCTCTTTCTCTTTTTAGAACGTCTTGGGAAAATCTCCTGAAGCTGCTGAATCAACGCGAGCAGAAACTGCACGCCGCTGGCGAAATTCATCGTTTCCATCGCGATGTTGCCGAGGCTTTGTTCCGCATTCAAGACAAGAATGCAGCGCTTTCCTCGGAGCTGGGCAAGGACTTGAACTCTGCGCTCGCCTTGTTGCGTAAACACGAGGGATTCGAGAACGATTTAGTTGCTCTTGAAGCACAATTGCAAGTGCTCGTCGAAGACTCTGTGCGTCTGCAAGCCAAATATCCCTCGAATGCCACTGCAATTGCCCAACAACAGGACAAAGTGGTTGCCGCCTGGAACGATCTGAAGGAACGTTCGACGGCGCGCAGCGATCGCTTGGCTGCTAGCTCCGATCTGCAGACATTCCTCACCGATGTGCGTGACATTGTCAGCTGGTCGGCTAATTTGCGTGCTGCACTCCAAGCCGAGGAGCACGTCAGTGATGCCGCTGGCGCCACAGCATTGAAAATACAACACGATGCCATCTATGGGGAAATCGAAGCACGTGAAGACAAGTTCCGCTATCTCAATGAACTAAGCGATTCCATGGTCCAAACTGGACACTATGCGGCAGCTGATGTCGAGGAGAAGTGCGCAGCCATGTTGGATGAGCGCCAGAAGCTGCACGCTGCGTGGAACAAGAAGAAAATCATGCTGGAGCAAAAGATTGATTTGTTCTGCTTCCTGCGCGATGCAAAACAGATTGATAATCTGTCCAGCACACAGCAGGCGGCGCTGAGCAGCTCTGACTTTGGTCAGACTGTCGAGGATGTGCAGAATCAGATCAAGAAACATGACGAATTCGAGCGTGTGATCCAAACCCAAGAGGAGAAGGTCGCTTTGCTGCAGGAACATGGTCGCAAATTGATTGAGCAACGTCACTACGATAGCGCCAACATACAAACGATACTTCAAGGAGTGCTCGCACGTCGTCAGAAGGTCAAGGATCTGTGCGCCGTGCGTCGCTACAAGTTGGAGGATGCACTGCTCTACGCCAAGTTTGTGCGCGATTGCGCTGAAGCGGAATCCTGGATTAACGAAAAGCAAAAGAAACTGGAAGCAGATGCCGCCAGCTATGCTGAGGTTACCAATCTGGATGAGAAGATCAAGAAGCTGCAGAAACACCAAGCCTTCCAAGCCGAGGTCTCTGCCAATCAAGGACGCATCAAGGAGATTCAAGACACGGGCGTTATACTGCTCAGCAAACAGCACGAATCATCACCTGAGATCAAGCAGGCCATCGAACGTGTGCTTGCCGCCTGGCAGGGATTGCTCGATGAGCTGGATCAGCGTGGACGCGGTCTCGAAGAGGCACAAGACATACTCGAGTTCAACAATCAACTGGACAAGATCGAGGCCTGGATACGCGACAAGGAGATGATGGTGCAAGCCAGCGACACGGGACGCGATCTCGAGCATTGCAATGCGCTGATGCGCAAGCTGGATGATGTCGATTCCGATATGCGTGTGGATGATCAGCGTGTGAAGCACATCAATCAGCTGGCTGACAAGTTGATCAATCAAGCTCAACTGCCTGCGGATACGCAGAGCGTGGACAAGCGACGTCGCGATTTCAATCACAACTGGCGACAGCTACAAGGAGCACTCAATGCTTATCGTGCGCTGCTGGGCGGCGCCAATGAGATTCACGTGTTCAATCGCGATGTAGACGACACCGCCGAACGCATTGCCGAGAAGGCGCTGGCCATGAGCTCAGCTGATACCGGACGCGATTTGGCTGCTGTGGAGGCGTTGATACGTCGTGAAGAGGCGCTGGAGCGTGACATGTCCGCGGTGAAACAGAAGATCGATGAGCATGAGACAGCAGCAGAGTATTTGATACGCAAGTATCCGGAACGTGGTGCCCAAGTGATTGAGCGCAAGCTGCAGGAGCTGCACAAGTCCTGGGGCAATCTGCAGAGTCTCTCCGTGAAGCGACAGAGCGTGTTGAATGAAGCTTACCTTGTGCACAAGTTCGTGTCGGATGTGCGTGAGCTGGAGCTGTGGGTCAACGATATGGTCAAGAAGATGAATGCCACACAGGCGCCATCGACGATCAATGACTGCGAAACCCAACTAGAACTGCATCAGGAGCGCAAAGTGGAGATCGAGGGTCGTGATCAGGCATTTACCCAACTCAAGCAGCACGGCGAGCAGCTAAGCAGCCAGGCTAAGCAACCGGAAAGCGTTAGACGTTATCTGAGCGCATTAGAGGAGCTGCATCAGACGCTGCACGAAGCGTGGAGCGAGCGTGCACGCGATCTAACCGAAGCCCATCAGCTGCAACTGTTCAAGGCGCAGGTGGAGCAAGTGGAGATCTGGCTGGCCAACAAGGAGGCGTTCCTCAACAACGACGATCTGGGTGATTCGTATACCGCAGTGGAGCGTCTGCTGAAGAAGCACGATGCATTCGAAAAGCTGCTGGACGCCACGCATGTGGATGATCTGCAAAAGTTCGCCAACAGCATACTCGAGGGTGACCCGAAAGATGCTGATTTGATTCGCGAGAAGCTCGCCTATGTCCTGCGTCGCAAACAGAAGCTGCAGGAGTTGTCCACGGAGCGCAAGCATCGTTTGATGCAATCACTGCAGCTGCAGGAATTCCTGCGCAGTCTCTACGAGATCGATCGCTGGCTGGTGCAAAAACTCCAGGTGGCATTGGACGAGAACTATCGCGAGCCAAGCAATTTGCAGAGCAAGATCCAGAAGCACACAGCATTCGATGCCGAGCTGTTGAGCAATTCACCGCGAGTCCAAGCCGTCATTAGCGAAGGTGAACGTTTGATTCGTGGCGAGCACTTTGCCAGGGATGAGATTGCCCAACAGGTGCAGCTGCTCGAAGGCGATTGGCTCAAGCTGAAGGCCGCCTCCAAGGCGAAGAAGGAGAAACTGCAGCAGGCATACGATGCTTTGGCTTTCAATCGCAGCGTCGATGAGTTCAACAACTGGATGGATGATGTTGAGGTGCAGCTGTCCAGCGAGGACTATGGCAAGGATTTGGCCACTGTTAGCAATCTGCTTAAGAAACACGAACGTATCGAGGCCGATGTGGCGCATCACAACGAACTGGCCGATCAACTGAAGGTGAAGGATGAGCAATTCTTCCAGCTGGATCACTTCTTGAAGCACGACATCCATGAACGTGCGATGGCCACCATTAAGCGCTACAATACGCTGCACGAACCGATTGCTATCCGCCGGGAGAATCTCGAGGATTCATTGAGTTTGCAGCAGTTCTTGCGCGATGCTGAGGATGAGTTGCAGTGGCTGGCCGAGAAACAGCTAATTGCTGGCTCTCAGGATTTGGGCAGCAGTTTGTTGGCTGTCCAGGGACTGCAGAAGAAGCACAATGCTCTGGAAGCTGAGCTGACGTCACAGGAGCCGCTGATTCAGGCGCTGCTGCAGCGTGGCCAGCAAATGATACGCGACAATCACTTTGCCAGCGAGCAGCTGCAATACAAGTCCGAGTTGCTGCAGAAGCAGCTCGTGCAGCTGCGTGATCTGGCAGCGATTCGCAGATTGCGCCTACTCGACGCCGTGGAGAGTCAACTGTTTTATGTTGAGGCCAACGAGGCAGATGCTTGGATGCGTGAGAAGCGTCCGATTTTAGCCAGCAGTGACTATGGACGCGATGAGATCTCGGTGCAGGCACATCAGAAGAAACTCGAGGTGTTGCAGCGTGAATTGACCGCCTTCAAACCCAGCATTGATAAGGTTAATAAGCTGGCCACGGGACTCGTGGAACGCAATCACTTTGACAGCGCCAACATTCAAGAGAAGAATAGTGCTGTATCGCAGCAATATGCCGAGCTGTTGCGTTTGGCTAAAGACCGTGAACTGCGACTCACCGAGTGCAAGAAACTCTTCGAGTATCTGCGCGAAACCGAGGAACTGCATGAGTGGGTTGGCGATCAAATGGCTGTCACAGCCAGCGAAGATTACGGCGAGGATGTGGAGCACGTAGAGCAATTGATGCTGGCATTCGAATCGTTTGTGTCCAACTTAAATGCGAATGAGGCTCGTGTTGAGGCCTGCCTGGAGCGTGGCGATCGTCTCATCCAGGAGAATAATCCGTACCGCAGCTCGATCAAGTCGAAACGCGATGAGACCAAACAACTGTGGGATGAGCTCAAGGATCTGGTGAATGCACGCCAAGATGCGCTCGCTGGCGCCAAGCAGGTGCACGTTTACGATCGTGTGGCCGATGAGACCATCTCGCTGATTAACGAGAAGGATGCCTCGCTTATATCCGAGGATTACGGCCAGGATTTGGAGAGCATTCAAGCGCTGGGACGCAAGCACTCTGTGTTTGAGGGCGAACTGATTGCCATCAAGGAGCAGGTCGATTCGGTGCTTGCCGAGGCCGTTAAGCTGGGTGAAATTTATCCCGATGCCAAGGAGCACATTGAGGTGAAGCGCGATGAGACCGTTGAGGCGTGGACAGACCTGAAGGAGAAGACCAATGCACGCAAGAGCAAACTGAGTCAGGCGGAGCAGTTGCAATCGTACTTCGATGAGTATCGCGATCTGATTGCCTGGATCAACGAGATGCTGGCCAAGATTACCGCTCCCGAGTTGGCCAACAGTGTTGCTGGCGCTGAACTATTGCTTGCCAGCATCAAGGATCATCATGCTGAGATACGTGCACGTGACGAAACTTTCGCCAATTTTACTGCCAACGGACAGCAGTTGATCAAGGAGAAGCATTTCCTTGCCCACGAGGTAGAGGACAAGATCAAGGTGTTGAAGTCGCGGCATGAGCTGCTTGAGCACACACTGCAGCAGCGTAAGGAAATCTACGAGCTGAATCTGGACACACAGCTCTTCCTCAAGGATGCTGAGATTCTGGAGCAATGGATTAGCAGTCGCGAACCGCAGCTGAAGGATGCTAAGCTTGGTGACTCGATACCACAAGTGGAAGATCTATTGCGTCGCCACGAGGACTTTGAGAAGACGGTGGCTGCCCAAGAGGAGAAATTCCAGGCCATCAAGCGTATAACGCTGTTGGAGCAACGTTTCCGCAAGCAGCTGGAGCACGAGAAGCTGGCCAAGCTGAAGGAGAAGGAGCGTCTGGAGAAGGAACGTCTCGAGCAGTTGAAGCAAAAGGAACTGCAGCGTTTGAATGATGAGCGTCGTCGCGCCGGGAAGCAGCAGGAGCATCGCAACAATGCTGCTGCTCAAGAAAAGACGCCGATCTTCTCGTCACCCATGGTCACAATCGGTGGTGGTAATGGCACCGCCAGCATGCCTGGCAGTGCCGCCCAATCGCCAGCCATCTCGCAGACACAGCTGCGTCCACAGTTCCCCGATCAGGATGAGCAATTGAACCTGCAGAAGAGCAGTTCCAGTGGCATGTTTGGCGATCGGTTGCGACGCGGTTCCGCCGATGCCAATGTTAAGCGTGCCGAGAGCATGAAGGTGCAGCCCAAGCAGCCAAAGCGTACGCCATCGTTCACCACAAGACGTCGCGCCCAATCCTTCCGCAAGAACCAGAAGGGCGAAGGCTTCGATTTGCCACCAGTGGAGATCCAGGGAATGCTGGAGCGTAAGCACGGTTTGCAATCCGGTGGCAAGAAGGCGCCAGTACGTTCATGGAAGCAATTCCATACCGTATTGTGTGGCCAGCTGGTTTGCTTCTTCAAGGACGAGAATGATTTCCTGCAGCAAAAGACAGCCACAGCGCCAGTGAACATTCTGGGCGCCAAGTGCGAGCGTGCCGATGATTACACAAAGAAGAAGTACGTGTTCCGGCTGAAGCTGCCTGACGGCTCAGAGTTCTTATTCGAAGCACCATCGCTGGACATCTTGAACGATTGGGTACGCAAGATTTCATTCCACGCTAGTCTGCCGCCAAATCTACAACTGTTGAGCTACGACGAGTCCATGAAGGTGAGTGAGAGCTTACAAAATTCTTAATATTCTCATATTTTAATTGTTAATTGTATTTATTCTTTGCAGCAACAATCGAGCAGCTCGCCGGACATTAAGGTGACCAGCAATGTGGAATCCCCCGTTAGTTCACGCAACTCCTCACCCGATTCACAGCGTCGCGCCAGCAGCGGCCAAAGTTTGGATGCCGCTGGCACAGCCACGCCCCAAATGGCCTTCCTGCAGCGTCAAATGCAACAGCAACAACAACAACAGCAGCTGCAACAGCAAATATCCTCGCAGCCCAGTTCACCCACATCGGGCTACGATCAGAAGCCACCGATTCCGCCACGCGGAGCGCCTCCTGTTGCCACAAACCGTCAGAGCCAAGAGAATCTGGTTGTCTTGCGCAATCGCCAAAGTTCCAGCAATGGTAAGTTACATTTTTATGCTAATCATAGATCCTTTATAAAGCTTAGCTTCGCTTGTAGATTTAACCGATGGACGCCTGCAACAATCGGCAACGCTGCCTGCACAGAATGGCAACAGCAGTCGGGATGACATTGCATTGAGACGCAACACGGAGGCCAGACAATCCGGTAAGTAGTCGAAGAGTAGTTCCCTTTCCCCTCTTTAGTTGTTGTTAGACTCCTACAGCTATTTGTGTTTGTTTTACACACACACACACACACGTACATTCACGCAACACTCACTCTCTTATCATCATTGTAAAAATGTGTCCCCCTCTCGAAACTCTCAATTCGATTCGATTCAATTTGATTCGATTAGATAATCCGCCACCATTGCCCACAACGATGCCGCCCTTGGGCAGCAGCGCCAGTAGTCATCATCCTCCCACGTCGCATAATCATCAATCGCCACATGCGGCGCAGGTGCAACAGCGCATCAATGCCTTCAATGCGGCAGCCAGTCAACAGCAGCAACAACCGGACTACTACAACAACAACATACTGCGGCAACAGCAGCAACATCAACACCAACAACAGCAACAACATTTGGCATCGCCACAGCGTGTGCCATCGCTGAACACTGGACGCATCGATTCGACGCGCAAGTTCATCGAGATGGAGGCGCATGCGCCTGGCAGCATTTACGGCAGCAACAGCAACAATAACAATGGACACAACAACAGCAGCACCAACAGCAGCACAACGACGACAAAGCGCACCATTAGCTACTCGAGCAGTGGTGCTAGCAGCAATGGCAATGGTAATATTACCACAACTACAACCACAACAACAACCACACAACAACAAATTGCGAGCAGCAGCCGCACGGTTTGGCATTTAACGAGCTCACCCACATCATCGACCAAATCATCATCGGGCTCCGCTGGGGAGCATAACAATGCCATCAGTAATCCAAGCTACATGGGTCTACATCTAAATAACAATAACGATGGAAACGGTGGTTAGCACACATCCAAAATAGATACATTATCTTCATATATGATATATCCTAACATATAAGACTTTACTCAAGATACTTTTCATCTTCAATATTTGTTTTTATGCTTAGTTTGGAATGTATTTTCTAAATGGTTTTCTTGCGAGTTGGCTATACATTCTAGTTTAGTTATTGGTTATGGTAGTTTCTAAGTCTACTTTTTAACTTTCTTCTCTCTTTGTTATGCATGCCTATGTTATATATTATATCTGTGAAGGTTCTACTGTGAAATCGGTTAAACTAACGCGTCGCTCTTATCTTCGCACGAGTTTACAAAGTATTAATGTCTTTACTTTCCGCTCTCTACGCTGGGTCCCTATTTTCCTCTGTTATCCCCTGTTACCTATTCCCTTTTCTCTTTGCTCCGGTCTTTTCTTCTTCTACTTTGCACTCACACTCTACATTTTATGTTTTTAATTCATTTGCTTTGCCTTTTAAGTTAAGCTGCATGCGCTTTTTATATACAACGCGCCTTGACTCCTATCATTATCAAACCATACTCACACCTCTCTTTACATAGGTTGGGGCAACAGTCGCTTCGAGAGCAATCGTCCCGTCTCACTGCAGCCGGACTCCATCAGCTTTACCCGTGTGTCTGCCGAAAGTTCCAGCGAGAGCGAAGCCCAGTCCATTTCCTCTGTGTCCGGAGTGAAGGGCAGCAAGAGCAAAGATGAGCGACGCAGCGGCATGTTCCGCATCTTTGGTCGCAAGGGTGGCGACAAGGAGAAGGAGAAGGAAAAGGATAAACGTCGATCCAGTCAAACGCCGCCACAGTGAAAAACAAAAACAAAACAAATAAACAATTTGCAAACAAATCGTTTCAGCTAAATTAACAAAAAATTGAGACAATTGCATTAAAATAATTGTTTTTGTATTTTTTATATAAATATATAAATAAAATAAATAATATATATTTAATTCGTAACCCAACCACACATTGCGAGCAGTGCAAGCAAGCAAAAGAAAAACTTCGAAATAAAAAGCGAAAATTACAAAAAAAATAAATAAATAAATAAAATGCGAAACAAAAAAACAACACAATATTATTGATATGCAAAAAAAAATGTATTTTTAAAATGAGTCTTGAAGTGTAAAACAATTATTATATATAAAGTCAATGTTTTAATTGCATTACAAAATGTAACTGTAAGTTTGTTCGTTGTATGCTTATGCTTAAATATAATTTTCATAAAAACAAAAAGAGAAACAAAAAAACAAAACGGAACGAAAAAAAAAACAAACCAATAAAAATATTATATTACATGTGAACAAATGCGTGTTGTGTATTTAAAATGGCGAAATGTGAACAAATGTGCTGTATATCCAAGATGGCAGCGCTTCCTCAGAGAAAGCAAACTATGTTATGCTAGCGCACAACAGATGGCGCTAATATGGTTTCCATAGCAAAAACTTGAAATTATTTTCTCGCTGCATTTTGTATGCATTTTATTGCTGGCAAGTAACACTGCGCTTAAATCTAAGACATAATATGTCGATGTGTATACATAAAAGATCAAAAATATATATATATATGTATATATGCAGGTATGGTGAGGGCCCTTCCACCGATTCGGGGTATTCGTTTGCTAGTACTACGAGTAAAATACGAAATAAAAACACTTACAACTAATAACAAATGCAACGCAAACAAGAATAAAGAGTACTCGTTGTCAAGTATACAATTCCAGGTCTACAACTACTTATATATCAAATCGATCGCTTCAACTCTAACCATAATTTTGATACTGCACCAGATTACCATGAGTTTGTGCCGGCTGCTGATAGTAGGCAGCCTGATGATACAGCTGTGGCGAGGCAGGCTCATTCACCTGTATCTGATGGTAGTTGGTGATGGGCTCATGCTCGACCACCTCGCGCACCGTCTGGAACGGATGGTTGACCACAATGCGACGTTTGTGGAACGTTTCGCTGGTGGCAGCCGCATCGGTGGGCGCCGCAGTAGCGGAAATCACACGCTCATTTGGCTGCAGGTGACGATTAAGGTGTCCGGCAGCGCCATTGCCCGCTACATCCACATCGAGATTGGGCTGAGCCGGCGTTGGTGTGGCCTGGGTACTGGGCACTGGAGCTGGAGCTTCAACCAAGCGCTGGAATTGCTGTTGCTGCTGACGTGGTTGCGAGTAGCGTGCGGATTTCTGCTGTTCCTCCTCCACCTGCTGTTGCTGCTGCTGCTTATCGCAGTCGGGTTTCACAGGACTAATGGTTGCTGTGGCCACAATAGATTGATCGCGATCGTTTTCATGGGGGATCTGCAAATGAATTTGCGCCTTAGCTGCCTCCTTGCTTTGCACCTTTTGCTCCTGCTTGGGCTGCTCTACCAGGCGACCTGACTCTGCATCGGGATCGTAACGCATGCGTGAATAGGGTGCACTGTATTCCAGTTCCTCGGCAAGTGGACTGCGCTGCTGCGACGTCTGCTGACGATAGTAGGATCTGGGAGCAGCTGGACGCACTGCTGACTTGGCATAGATCACTGTGGGACCCGCATGATTGCGCAAAAAGTTCTTCACTTCGGCAACATGGGCAATCTCTGGCTCAGAGATGCGACGCTCCTTTGGCGGTGGCTGGCGACTGCGACCCAGATAGATGTTGTGCTGCGATGGGGGCAAGTGAATCTTGTGCTCATGCTTGATGATTTGTGGACGTGGTGCTTCCTCGAGACGCGCTGGTTTCGATTCCACGTTGCCGGCATTGGCATTGGCTAAGAATTCGCCGCTGAAGTAATCATCGTTGCTCTGGGTGGGATACGACTGGCGATTGAAGCTGTTGCCGCGCTGATAGCTTCGCTGTGGCGGATAACTGGCCTCACTGCGTCCGAAGTCGTAGTTCTGTGGCTCAGGCTCCTGGCGTGTCAGCATGCCTGGAGTGAGATGCTTGCGATTAATCTGGAACGTATTGCCATTGCCATCGGTGGCTGTGATAGTGGAGCTGGAGCCAGAGCTAGAGCTGGAGCTGGCGACGGGAACGGGTGGAGCAACTGGAGCAACGGGCTGACGTTTGCCATCAGTGGCATCGCTGCCTTGTTGCAGTTGCGCCTCCACAAACTCATCCTTAGGGGCCTGATCGTAACTGGGCATGGTGGTCACACTTGAGCCCACGGTAGTCACTTGCGATTGCTCTTTGGCAGCAGGAGCTGGCTGCTCATAGTTGGGTCTGTACTCGTTCGCATTGCTGCTGAAGCCTTGTGTCTGCACCTGACCATTGTTATTGTAGGCAGCAGCCACAGCGGGATGTGGATGACCCAGGGGCAACAAAGTCTCACCTCGGGGAATCTTAGCCACTGGATGATCCAGCTCAACAACCAACGTGCCAGCTGGCTTGATGACCACACGCTCCTCAATGTCGTAGAACTCTTTTTGGATGGCCGGATGACGCACCTCGTATTTTTTGGCCTTCAACGCTGGCTGGACAATCTGTATGGTCTTGGTGATCAGAGGACGAGGAGGAGCTGGTTGCACATAGCCACGTTGTGGAGGTGGTGGTAAATAACCGCCGACGCTGCCAGATTGATCGTAGTCATCATAGCCAGAGCTCTCATCTACAGCGGGTGGATACTGATCCTGATAGTCATCCTGTGCATCGTCGTAGCTGTAGCCGCCTTGATCGTAGCTGGGTCTGTTGTAGCTGGTGCCAGCATCAAAGGCAGGCTCATAGGAAGCAGGTTCGTAACTGTTGCCACCTCCCAGCTTGGCTTCATTTGGAATGGCAGCGGGCAACGGAGCTTGAGCAGGTGCACTGGCAATGGGGTTGACGCTGCTCGAGGAAGAGCTCGAGGAGCTGGAACTGCTGCTCACGGGTGCAATGGAAGCGGTTTGGACAGTTTGTGCTGGCGGTGCGGGCTCATAGATGGGTTTGCTGTCCTGTTGCTGTTCCACATTGACGCTGGAAGTTTGTTGCGGTGCAGGAGCGGCTACTTGGCGCTCAAACATGCGCAGTTGCTGAGATTTGCCGCCACCAATGGATACAGCATCGTCGACAACAATGGGACTGGTATTAGAGATGGAGCTGGAGCTGCTGCTGCTGGACTGCGTGTAGCGCTGAGGCGAAGGACTGGAGGATTCAAAGACCTTGCGAGAGGGTAAATAGAGATTTATATTGTAAACAGAGTTTATAACATATCAATTGTTAGAGAGTTAGAAGTGATCAAAGTATATAAGTCAATTATCAGATAATCAATTAACGTTGTAGACAATTGTAAGTGAATTTAGATTCGGCAAAAATCTTTCAGATACGATTTTCAGTCAACATTTGTTCTTCAAAGAATTACGCTAGATTTGTATAACATTGAGACGCGCTGTTAAATTCTTAAGCAACACTTAAGCATCATGCTATGAGTATGGGTAGCAAATTTTTTAGATGTAGCTCTATTGATTTTAAAGATACACTGACTTAGCTAAGCTCTTTAGGTATATGGCAATTGCCTTATAGCTCTTGTTTACTCACTGTTTCTACAGAAGGTCCATGACTGTGATACGACTGAATGTACCGCTCGAATTCCTGATTTTGACGCAGCTGCTGGTTGCGCTGACGGAACTGTCCGCTGTGTGGTGGCTGTTGATGCAAGGAAGGACGACGATTGTGGCCACGGCGACGGGGCAGACGACCCTTGATGCCAGCTACCGCAGGAGTAGGCTGCAAGCCCAAACCTTGGCGAGGCGACAGCGGTTGCTGTTGCTGTTGTGGTGGCGACTGTGATTGCTGCTGTGCCAGCGGCAACTGTTGCTGCTGCGACGACTGCGATTGCTGTTGCTGCTGCACCTGTTGTTGTTGCTGTTGCATCTGCTGCTGTGGTCGCTCCTGTAGACGTTCAAAGTGCGCGGGACCCGCACGCAGCTCGGCAGGCGCACGTCCATCGACAAATGTGACATCCGCTGGATGTTGGGCTATGGAAATGTTGACATGAGTCGCCGCTTGACTGGCAGCGACCAGCAGCAGCAACACAAGCAGCTGACGGCACATTATCGCTCAACTGCAGCTAAAGATCCTCGCTAAACAATCAATCAATCTGTAGTATGTCTGTCTGTCTGTCTGCCTGATTGTTTGACTGAGCACTCGGCGAACGCTTCTCGTTGTGTGACAAACATTTGGCGCATGCGTCGCATATTTATACGGATTTACGCAACTGCGGGACTGCGACTTCAATCGATCAGTGTCAATGTCGGCAGAAGCGTGCAAATGTGGCTGAAAACACCCTGTTTAGGGATTGAGATGCTTGCCCCAGTTCTACAATTAAAGGCATTCGAATGATGCACATTGCAACTTAACACTTTTTTGTAGCAGCTTCAATTGTTATAGTTGCTACAGCAGCTACAAACTGATGTGTGGCACGCGCATTTCAATTGCCAAAAAGAAAATTTGCACCAGCTGCCAATGCGCCATAATTGGCAGCTTGCAACATTTTTCGCGTAATTGTCGGAAGGTCAGTGCTGTGCGGCCATCGGGGCATCGCCTATGCGGCGTATGAGTGATGTGCGTTCGTTTGATTTGAACTTGAAATTGGCGCATTTAGCAGTCATCAGTTTTGTAAATGAGACGTTGAACTGCTTATTGGAATTTCGAGTTTTGATTTCGATTTTGATTTTGATTTCGTTTACAAATTTTCGATAACATCGTCCCAAGTGTGTTGTTACACATACGCCCCATTGGACATTTTTGGTTGGTCAGGCAAAGTTGCGCAACTGGAGTTGGCAAATAATGCACAGCACCATAAGTTATGCAAAAGATAAAGGTTAATGGCAACACATTTTGATTTTTTGCGAGGGTGTCGTCGGTCGTTCAGTAACTAACATAGTAATAAAGCCAAGTAAAGTCATGAATGGCTAAACACACAATCAACAATCCACAAAATCCAACTCAAAAAATGCACATTTTACAAATGAATTTCGCAGGTGCTGCTCTCATTCAAAGCCCATAACAATTGCCTTTCAGCTGCACTTTTCCAATCAAGAAATTGCAAATAGAATACGCCGAAGCATTTAATTCTTCTCGACGTCTATTTCATTCATGCAGAAATATGAGTCTGTTCGACGTTGAAATTCAACGCAAAACTGGACGACTCGCTGACTGGCTGTAACATTGTTTGTTTTGTTGTGAGTTGTGAGCTGTGAGCTGCATGCGAAACGAGATTCGCAAAACGTGTGAGAGACGGAGACACAGAGAAATGTAACATGAATCTGAACTTGAATGGGACCATTTAAAGGGCGTTTAATTTGTTTTCATTGTGGACTATCAATAGAAGACAAGGGCAGTGAAAGGCACATTTTACGGACGGCTTCGACTTGAATGTTTTAAAATGCAAAACTCACAAAGGACGCTGGGAAAATATTTGCTTGAGACATGTATCGCATATTTGCTCTCTGATGCAAATAGATAACAAAACTAAAAGCTTGTTTTTATACCCGCTACTCATAGGGTAGAAGGGTATTATAACTTTGTGCCGGCAGGAAATGTATGTAACAGGTAGAAGGAGGCATCTCCGACCCTATAAAGTATATATATTCTTGATCAGCGTCAACAGCCGAGGCGATATAGCCATGTCCGTCTGTCCGTCTGTGTGTCTGTCCGTCCGTCCGTGTGAAACACTGGATCTCAGAGACTACAAGAGATAGAGCTATAATTTTTTTCGATAGCATTTGTTATGCTTGCACGCAGATCAAGTTTGTTTCAAATTTTTGCCACGCCCACTTCTGCCCACGCAAATAAAAAAAAATGGAATAACAAGCGTAATTTTAAAGCTAGAGTTAGGAGTTTCGGTATATACAGTAACTATAGTAGTTATGATTCCTACAAATTTGGTTGCGATCGGATAGAAATTATCGAAGTTATTAAAGAAATACTTTTGTATAGGAAAAAACGCCTACTTACTGAGGGTCTTAGTTGCTTTGGCTGACAATCTGGTATATTGTGCCGTCTATGGTATATTTTGAATGCGGTACTATATCGATATACCAAATATACAATTTGGTATATTTTTAGTATATTCGGTATATTTTGAAAATGATACCGCAATATTTTGCCTTTATTAAAAATGGGTAGCGGGTATCTCACAGTCGAGCACACTCGACTGTAGCTTTCTTACTTGTTTATGCTGTGTATTTGTAGCATACTATAAATTATTTATATTGAATGGACATTATTTCATAAAGATAAACAACACATTAAGGCTAAACTGAAAAGTTTGTAATGTACAAAAACTATTAAATAGAAAATAAATTTCAGATTGTATTTAAAGCTTAAATATTCATAAAATTCGTTTTACTACTTTTTTTTTAATTCTAGTCACTATTGTAATAATTTGAATTTCTTATAAAACATTTTTATTGGAAATACTTTGTGATTAACACTTTAAAAGACTTCTTATTAATGCCATACTCGTGATATTCTGAACATTGAATTTGAAATCAAGAGATTTAAGCCAAATTACCGCCGAAATTAACCATCTGACATGTGATATAATTAAAAATCAAGAGTTTATATAATTAACAAAATCTAAGATCTAAAATCTCTTTAAGTTTTCAAGAGTTCTCATGTTATCTGCAATTTCCATGCCATTAAAAAATTGCATTAAGCAACACCCTCTTCATTCATCATAAAATAGGCCCCTGCATTCCACATACAAACATACTTTCCATGCCAAAAAACTAGAATCTACTCAACACCTCAGTCATGCAGCTTAAAAATGCCAACTATTAATATTAAAGTGTGCGAGCTCCAGAGCATTTCTATGTTGTACATTCGAGGAAGAACAACAAAAACTGTCAATGTGACTGGCAGCAGGACTAAGAATAGAAGCAGCAACAGCTTATGGTGTATGTATGTATGTATGTACGTAAATACATGTATTCCTCGTACTCCTCAAATAAAGTTTCAGCATAGAAATAGAAGTACACGTCGAAGTGAGTGCTTAAATTAAACTCACTCGACTATGGAGTATGAGAGCGAGAGAGCTTGTTAAACTAATTGTAGAGCAACTACGCACTTGGCAGGAGCAGAAGGACATGCGGATCTGTTGGGTAATGGGACAGCACACGTGGGAGCTGTGTGTATTGCATACATAAATAACAATTGGGCGACAAGCGTCGTAGGATCCGGGCGACAATAATAAAAATAAAGCTGAGAACAAATAGAGACTGAGACGCTGATATTTAAATCAGTTGCACGTGGGTGAGGACAACCAAAGGAAAGGCAGACGGAGTTAAGCTGGGGGGCGCCGACTGTTTACTATGCCTTGCCACACCTGATTAAAATCTATTGACACCACAGAGAAACTGGAGCAGCCCACAGGTTACACGCAAGTGGCTAACAAGCGACCGCATAACAAAAGGAAACGGAAATGGCCGCCGCCCTCTGCCACTTAATGAAACCCAATTACACGAGCCAACATCGTCGATGGCGATGGCGACGGCGACGTCGGATGGCAAACAAAAACAGCTGCAGAGCCGATGGCGCAGCTGCCGCTACACCTGTTAACGCTATTTGCATTTTTCCTTGTATACATCGCACACACTCATACATATATTTTATTATTATCAACGCGCTGCCGATGTCGATGCCAATGCGACGCGACTCATCGTCCTCCCTCTGCCGTTTTATGCAAGGACATGCGCAAACAACACCCCGCCCACCTGTGCCGACACTCGGCCGCCACTCGGCCCAAGCCCAAGCCAAGACCCCAGTCACCCTCACACCCCAACTCCAGTCGAGTTTACCACCACATCCACTAACCCATCCGGGACCCCGCCGACTGCTCCTGTTGGGAGTATAAATAAGACGCAGCCTCGCGCACACAGCCTCAGTTGCTGGAACTGTGTGTTGCTCGTTGCTCGTGGCCTCCTGTTTCGTCCTGTGCTCTCGCGTTCCTGTTTCACAACTCAAGTGGTATCCTCTTATTATTGTGCTACGAGCTGCCGCTGCAAACTGTTGCAAGCTGATAAACGGAATTCATACCGTCGGAAGTTATTGTTTTCATGTGTTTACCAATTGCCGGTCTAGGCATCATTTGATTACTTGCGGAGTGCTGAACTTGGTCAATTGTCAAGCAGGTAAGCTATCACTTTCATGGGCTGGACAGCGCCCATTCAGTGTTGAAATTAGATTAGGCATATTCTGGGATTTATATAAACAAGTGTGTAATTCGAATTGTTTACTAGATAAATGAGGCCGGTAGTAATTAAAAAAATAGAAAAATTATATTACATCTCTATTATTTGCAATTGTAAATGTACATAATTTATATTTAAATGTGGTTCAAATTAATTTGGCATTCAGTGCTCAGCAGTTTAACTCTTTTGTCAAAGCAACAACAAACTACGAGCTCATTACTATTCGCAGTAATGTAAACAAGCGACGCTTTCCAACACTGCAGCCGTTACTGCAAGTGCAAGGCGCTTTCACCATTTGAATGCAAGTGCTGCCAGACTACGCAAAAAAAAACTGCAAGTTTGCATGCAGCATAACGACTGACTAAAAGCGAATGTGATTTAAATACAGGTTGCAAGAAGTACACGTAGCAAACGCATATGAATCATATGGCATTAATACTGGCAAAATAAAAAGCACAAAACAGAAAGTAAAACAGAGAGAGAAAGCAGGAGAGCGAAAACCAACCCCTAAAAAGCATGTGTGCGATAAGCGACGTTAGCTTTTGTAAGGGTTCGTTTTTCAGTTGAATAGCAAACTTCGAGGCGTACGGTTCGCATTCGGTCGCGTTTCTCATTTCTCCAACAATTTTTAGCAAACTTCTCACACACACACTCTCTCACACACATTCGATAGGCCACCCAGCGTGTCGCAAAGCCAAAGCTAAAGCCAGACAGCAGATACCCCGCAACATTCGCATTCGCTCGCTCGTATAACGAAAGTGTTTGTTTTCTCTCTGTGTGTGTGTGAAACTAAACTTTTCGTGTCTGTGTGTCAGTGCGTGCGTTCGTGTGTGTGTGTGTTTTTCTCGACTTTGTCGACGTTCTGCCAAAAAAAAAGCCAAAATTATATACATTCATACTGTATAGTATATACTCAGTATATTGAGAGGAGAAAGTGCAAAGATGGCCGAAAATTGCCCAAAATGCAAGAAATCAATCAATTCGAAGGATGCAATCATCATTTGCAATTCGGATGACTGCCTTAAGAAGTTCCACCGTACGTGCGTTAACATCGATGATGCGATGTATGATTTGATACAGAAGAATCCAATGATATCATTTAACTGTGATGAGTGCCGCAATCAGACGCCAAAGGCATTGTCCGCCAAGCTGCACACCATCGAGGAGAAGGTGAACAAGGTGTGCAATGGCGTTAATCAAATCCAGGGCCGCATGTACCAGCAGTATTTCCAATTTGGCAATCAGCCCGTCAACAATCTCGATGGCAAAAAGCACCCGCAACAGAATAATCTCATCGTTGTCGGCAACAATTGCAATTCGGATCGATTGCAGGTCGTATGCGACTACGGACGTTGGGTGCAGGTGGGCAAATTTGCTACAAATACCAGCGAGGATGATATTATCGAGCATTTGGCCGAGGAGCTGAAGATCAACAAGAATCTGGTGAAGTGCACCAAACTGGTGAAGAACGATGCCAATTTGTCGCAGCTATCATATTGTAAATTCAAAATATCCATACCCGACTATCGTTTCAATGAGCTATTCAACGAGGCGATTTGGCCAAGTGGTGTTATGGTTAGCCCCTTCACGCCACGCTCTCAGCTGAATCAGAATCGCATATAAAACGGAAACGGCGGCGAGAGATGACGAAGAAACAGAGACGACAGAGCAAATGGGGAGAGAGCGCGCCTGCGCTATACTTCACGAGGGGGCAGGGGGGTGCATTGCACCAAAAGAGAGGACGCGAGAGAATGAGAGAGCGCAAGGATGAGAGTGAGGGTTGCTTGCCGGTCGGACAGCGACAATAGCAACCAGAGCAACAACAACAGCAACAACAACATCAGCAACATCAACAACAACAGCAGTTTTCATTCGATAATGTTTTTGCCGTCGCCGTCACTTTGTGGGGGTGTTCGGGGGGTTGCCTCACACTGTATGCAAATTTTTTGACAACTGACAACACAACTCGAAAACTTTGCCCAAAAACAACTTTAAAAACTTATTCAGAATTAAACAAACAATACAATTAATAACTTAACGAATTAAATTTAAAAATGCATTTTCAAATGTTTAAGCATTGAGAAACCACAAACCAAAAAAAAGTAAAGTATAAAAGTTCGTAAATGCGAAGCAAAGTCAAAGTCAAATATTAGTCATTTATGCATAACTGTCGTATATTTAAATTACATTAAATTTAACACAAGAAAAAAGTAAAAAACCAAACATAATGCAAATATTAAACCAAGCAGTCAGTATCTATTTAAATACCAAAACCAAATAAGTAAAAACAAAATGAATAATTAAATGCATATTACAAATATTTAAACTATTTAAGCAAAGAGCACTTACAGCATTTTGTTTAATCAATTTCGTTTATTTTTCCAGTTTTACTAATATTTTGTGTTCTATGTTCTTTTTAGTGTACATCCCCGAAACAAGTTTTAAACCAAAGCATTAACTTAACAAATACCTAAACTTATCAAATATATTCAGCTATATTGTATTCATATGCGTAGTTTGAGGCATTTTCAAAGCTTGTTCTCAAAAATATTTAGAAATTTTGCGAACCAATGATAAAAATTGTAAAACCTATTCAAAACAAAATTATGTATGTATTTGTGTATTCCAAAAAATTAAAAAACAAAAAACAAATGAATATTGAAAAACCAAAAATACAAATAACAATATAAAATGCAAAGAAAAAAAATGCAATTGCAATTATAGAAACTTGTTCAACACAACTGTAAGCGGTTGAGGTTTGAGAATTCGTGAAAAAAACGCAGCTGGGCAAAAATTGTTGCAATAAACTCAACTCATGAATATAGAGAAAGTAATAAACAAATACTAAATATATATATTTATTTATATATATTTCATAATTGATGTATTTTTTAAAGTGAAGCCCCGTTTCGCTAAACCACACACCACAAACACATCACAAAGCAAAACAATACAATATACAATACCAGAAATCAGTAATATTTTCATTGATCGCAGCTCCCAGACACGTTAAGAGATATTGGATAATTGGGAGTCAATTGGGCAGGGAATGTGTCTGGGGTGAATGCATCGATAAAGCAAGGAACGACAGCAAAATGTAGAGAAAAACAAATAAAACACATATATTATATATTTAGTATACAACAATATGCATGCATGTATTTATGTCAAACTTTTTCAATAAATTCTACAAAAAAAAACTTAAACTTTTGCAAAATTATTATATTTTGGGTTATATGATTGATTGCCAAAGTGAACTTAACTTTAAAAATTGTTATTTGAAGAATAAATTTAGCATTATAACTGATCTCAAGATAGAATAAATAAATAATTGAATTTGGGACCAACTATTTCTGTGCCAGCTGAGAACAAAATTGTCTAACTCAAAATACCAAGTGATAAGGTTATATATGTTACATACTTGTTATATCAAATATCGACATCTTTGATGGACTCTGCCTATTGCTACTGTACGATCTGCTAGGTCAATATACAAGGCAACGGATATATAGTATAGATTCTGTAGTATAGATTCTCTAGTTTCACTCAGATGTAGATATTAAACTTAAATTGTAAGTTTCTTAGAAATTCAGGACAGGCTATTGGACATGTATTATTAAAGACCTCTTTGCTAGGATATAAAAGTGAAAAAACACTGAAATGGTATCAGGTGTTTTTATTGAAAACTCACATAAAATTCAAATTCATATTAAATACGATTATTTGCAGCATTATGACCAACTCGAAGCGCAAGCAGCCTCCCACACCCAAAGCCTCAGATACTTCTTGCACAGACAGCAGCGAAAAATCTGCAGCCACAGATGAAGTGAGTTACACAACGGAATCACAGCAGGAGAACCAACCGGATAACGACAAGGAAAAGGAGGAGGAAGAGGAGCGGAAGCAAAGGGAAAAACAACTACCGGAGAGCACTCAAACAGCTCAACTGTTTAAAGTGTGTTTTGGACATGAGCTGCATAACTTTAAGAATCTGAATAGTTTTACGTGTTGGCTGCAACGTCCTGTCGACGGCGCCGCTCTGGGTGTATTTCGGATGCTCTACGGCGCCAGCATGTTGATTGACATTGCCGAGGAGCGTGGCGGGGGGCAGCTGGATGTGCGCTTCGGTGAGCCACAACACTGTCACTTCCCCCTGTTCAACGGCATGAGGGCATTGGAGTATCCGCTGATGGGTTGCGTCTATCTGTGCATGTGGCTGGGCGCATTGGGAATTATGCTTGGTTATCGCTTTCGCTGGAGCTGCTTGACCTTCATCAGTTGTTATTGGTACATCTTTCTGCTGGACAAGCCAGCGTGGAATAATCACAGCTATCTGTTTGGTTTGGTGGGCACGTTGCTGCTCTTCACCCAAGCACACAGTTACTGGTCGGTAATTGGTTTTGATTTTTCCTTTTAACTGACTGAAAGCTCTTTTACACACTTGACTTTGCAGTTCCCTAGACAGCTGGCTAAAGCCAGAGCTGCGACAGCCCGTGCCGTATTGGAATTACTTCATCATCAAGTTTCAGTTTTTCATACTCTACATGTATGCTGGACTGAAGAAGTTCTCGCTGGAGTGGCTATCTGGCTATGCCATGTCCAGTCTCAGCGAGCATTGGGTATTTGCTCCTTTCCGACAACTGCTCGACGGCGAACTCATTGATCTGCTGATCATTCATTGGTTTACGGCAATCTTTGATTTCTCCATTGCCTTCTTTATGACCTGCGAGCGAACACGTCTCTTTGCCACGCCTTTTATGATTAGTTTTCATCTGATGAACTCGCGTCTCTTTGTCATAGGTAAGTCGACACAAACTTACAAAGTTTTTGTATCTAAATTTCTGCTCTGTTTCAGGCATGTTCCCTTGGGTCTGTCTGGCGGAAGTACCGCTCTTCTTTGGCTTCAGCTGGCCACGACGCATACATTCCCTAGGCAAGTCAGCAAAGTTGCCATTCAGTGAGAAGCCAGTTCAGCATAAAGCTGGCTTTAGAGCTCAATTGCGCAGCTGCCTCATACTCTTCTATTGCGCGCTGCAACTGTTCCTGCCTTATTCGCACTTTATCACAAAGGGTTACAACAATTGGACCAATGGATTGTATGGTTATTCCTGGGACATGATGGTGCATTCGTACGACACGGTTCTGACTTCCATTAAGATTGTAGACAATGAAAATCAGCAAGTGCACCATTTAAATCCCTATGCATTCACCGAGTACGATCGCTGGACTAAATTTGCTGACATGGCCGTGCAGTATGCCAAGTGCATAGAACGAAATATACACGAGGATTTGGCCAAGCATCCGCAGAACAGTCCGTTGACCAGCACCAACATATCCATTTATTTTGACATTTGGTGCTCGATGAACGGACGCTTTCAACAGCGCACCTTTGATCCGCGCATGGATCTGCTAAGGGCACCTTGGTCCCCCTTCAAGAGCACGCCTTGGTCGTTGCCTCTGCTCAACGAGCTTAATCATATGCGTCCGAAACTCAAGACGATTGCCAACGAGGTGCTCGCCTGGAATAACTATTCGGATGTCATATTTGTGGCTGATTTTCCAGGTCTAACGTTGAGCAATTTTATCGCTCCAGCGCTTTACAATTGCACCTTGACCATTCTGGAAGGTAATGTGCGCTACAAGAGTGCCAACGATGAGGAGTCATACTTTTTGACCGCAGGCAAGAGCATTGGCCTGGAGAGCAATGCCACGCATACTGTAACCACCATTGGCCAGAAGCCAGCCTCCTATTTGTACACATACGTAAATCGCACAATGCAGGAGGAGGAGAGTCTTTTGGTTGAGCCCATTCCGGCCAAGGAGCGTCCAATATTGCCCATCTGGCGGGAGCTCAAGCAACGAGTGGCCAACTACCAACAGTTCCTTATGCATCTGGCCAATTGTGTGCTCTACTTGGTGTACGATGTTCCCATTCCGATGTCCGTAAGAGAGAGAAATTAAGAATGAAGCAGCTGAGATCCTTTTCCATTTGCTACCATGCCTATTTCCTTGCCTATCCCTAAGTGTCACAATATTGTGTGGGTGATAAAACTGATAATAAATGTTTAATGTTATACAATCGAAAGTTGTTCAAGCCAAGGAAGAGAAGTTAGTTACGTATACGCAAAGTATTACGTATACGTAATGAGTTGTTTTTAAAAGTAAAACGAAAAAATAAGAAGGGATATGCGTACCCTCTATGTATAACTGTATTTACAAACCGGACAAAACATTACTTTCAGCCTAAATATATAACAAATCTCCATGTAGGAGCCTCTACTGCAAATTTGGTGGCTTCGTCAAAAAAAATGTGTAATTTAACAAACGTGTTATGACTTTTGACTACAACGCACTCGTGCTGGCATGCTGCTTCTCCTCTACCAGGCGACTGGGATCGAATTGCTGTGTCTGCGTCTCCCACAGGCGGGCATAGAGACCGTTCTGCTTCAGCAATTCCTGATGTGTGCCACGCTCTCCAAGGCTGCCATTCTCGAGCACAAGAATCTCGTCGGCATCCTTGACAGTGGACAGACGGTGGGCAATGCAAATGCTAGTGCGTCCCGAGGTAGCGCGTGACAGAGCTTGGAGTATGTTCTATAAAATCACAGACAAATTAAGAGAATGTTCCATATAAAAACTTAGGCAATCTACTCACATGTTCTGTAATGGAATCCAGACTGCTGGTGGCTTCGTCAAAGACGAGGATGGGTGTGTTCTTTAGGATGGCGCGAGCAATGGCAACACGTTGCTTCTCGCCGCCAGACAACTTAAGGCCACGTTCACCCACTTGGGTGTTATACTGATTAGGCCAGCTCATGATAGCCTCATGCAGATCAGCCATGCGAGCGGCATTTTGCACTTCCTCGTGCGACTTGCTTAGATTGCCATAGTGTATATTGTGCTCGATGGTGTTGTGGAACAGCACCGAATCTTGAGGCACCACTGCAATGGATTTGCGCAGACTGTCCAGATCCACGCCGCTAATATCCTGGCCGCCAATCAAAATGCGTCCAGCATTTGGCTCAAAGAAGCGGAACAAAAGACGCACCATCGACGACTTGCCAGAGCCTGAACCGCCAACAATGGCCACATTTTTGCCAGCTGGTATGCTAAACGAAAGATTGCGGAAAATGGGTTTACCCGTCTCATACTCAAAGTTCACGTTCTGGAACTCAATGGACGAGTTGCTGGTATCCACAAACAGTGGCTGTGCATTGGGAGCCGACTGAATGCGACTGTCCACATTCATCAGCGTGAACATGGCCTGCATGTCCAGCAGCGCCTGACGCACCTCGCGATAAACGCTGCCCAGGAAGCCCAGCGGTATGGACAGCTGGAAGAGCAAAGCATTCACCATTACCAAATCACCAACAGTCATGTTTCCCTGAGCAATTTCCTTGGCTGCCAGCACCATGATTATGCTGAGGGCACTGCTGAATATCGCATTCTGTCCGAAATTAAGCAGCGCCAGACTGGAGCTTGTCTTTAAGCTGGCTGTCTCGTATTTTTTCAACACTTCGTTGTAGCAGCCAGCCTCGTATTTCTCGTTGTTGAAATATTTGACAGTTTCGTAGTTAATCAGCGAGTCAACTGCCTTGTTACCCGCCTCATTCTCTGCTTGATTCATGTAGACACGGAACTGTGTGCGCCACTGCGTCACACTCAGCGTATACAGCGCATAGACACCAACACAACCCATGCTGACGCCAGCAAAGGCCAGACCGCACTTGAAGCCCAGCAAGCTGGAGACCAGCGCCAGCTCAAATATGGTAGGCACAATGTTGAACACCATCGCCGAGAGCACAAAGTTAATGCCACGCGATCCACGATCGATTGTCTTGGACAGCGCTCCAGTCTGTTTGTTCAGATGGAAGGCCAAGTCGAGGTTGTGCAGATGCAGAAACACATTGGTGGCTATTTTACGTATGGAATGATGCGCGACCTTGGCGAACACCGCATTTCGTAGTTCATTAAAGCCAGCAGCACTAGCTCGAGCAATGCCATCTATAAGCAGAGGGAAAAAAGTCATTAATGTAATTAAATTATATGAAAGGTATTTCTTACTTACAGCCTAATATCATTGCCGTTGCTGCGGAAAGCACTGCGTCGGGTGCTGTGTCCATATTCAGTGTCGACATTGTGTCCACGGCTCCCTTGAATAAAAATGGCACACAGACTGTCAGCAGCTTGGAGCCGGCAAGTAGACCCAACGAAATGCCCACACTGCAAAAGTAAAGGGTTAGATGATAATACATACAGAATTCATGTACTAATACATGAGAACACCATTTAATAAAAAATTAAATTAATTTTAGAATTGGAAATAAAAAAGAAAAAATCATATTTTAAGAAGAAAAGATTCTTTAAAATTATAGTAATTTTAATTAAATAAATATTAAAGTTTATGTTAAGAATAGAAAAAAAGAGTAAATAAAATAAAGATAAAGATAATAAGATATTCAGGTTCCTCAAGAAACTCACCGCTTTCGCACTAGTGGATCCTCCTTGGGCCAAATATACGCCATCATGGCTCGCAACATGTCCTTGGAGGTCACCTCGGGGGCGTCTAGTTTGCCCAAGGCGGTGCCACCATCGCTGCCGCCTAAATGAATGTGACATTGTCTTGATTGTTGTTGTTGTTGTTGTGGCAGTCGTTGTTGTTGTTGTTGTCGTTGCAGCACTGCTGATGCTACAGTTGAAGCTGCTGCTGCCGCTGTGGGTGCAACCGCATTCTTGAATTTACTTGAAGACAGCTAAATTCAAACAGGCGCCAACACAACAAACGAACAGACAAACTAACAAAACAAACAAGCATTTGTTTTTGAGGGGGTGTATATCTTTGGTTACAAGTGAGCTCAGATTACAATAAAAAATCAATTTGATTGTTAGTTAAAATCAAAAGCAAAAAACAATTAAAATTAATTGTAAACAAAGCGCAGTCGGTATAAGCTTGCAGTTAAATTATTGGTGTGGATTGCTTCAAACATCCGCAGATGTTTTTATTCATTTAATTGCTGCAAGCTCATGAAGTTATTTACAGCATAAACCAATGTTTGGTTTCATGGAGGTTGCCGCACTCACCTTTTGCCTTCTTGGCAAAAACGCCGCCCAGCAGCTTATTGCCTGGCGTGGGCGTAAAAGGTGTAATCTTCTTGCCCTTGGCATACTGCTTAGCATCATCGTTGGAACTGGCAAAAGTATTATATAGCTGCAAAAGTAAATCATTGAAAACAGTTATAGTCTTTCTATAAAAAAGTTGTACTTTATTTCACAAAATAATAACTAAAGTAAATTCATTCGTTGGATTGACAGTGTACAGAGGATTCAAAGTCACTGAGGTAGCGCACACACTCCAGCAGATAAGAGCGTGCCACAACTCCGCTCTCTGTGAGTTGGGGCAGTTGATTAAGCGCTTTGACAAAGCCTTGATATTCGCTGATTTTATGTGCCACCAAATAGGACAGCTCCGGCTGCACATCATCGAACTGTGCCACATCGCCAAAGGCAATTTGATTGAGCACATTCGGAAAGTATGCCTGCTGCTTGAAGATCAAGTGCAACACCACACGCAGATTGTGTGAGCAACCATCGTCGATGTGCACAAACATCTGATCGTAGAGATTGTGCTCCCTGATGAATTTGAAGATGTTGCGGTGATAAGTTTGCGCCGCAAGTTTCCTATTCTGCGCAATTAACTGTTCAATGTCCGACAATGAGAATTCGAAAAAATCGTGTGCGTTACGCTCCAGATAGAAGCCATAATCCGTTAGTAGCTTCAAATTAGGCAATGCCCCATAACTGATAAATAGTTGCTCATAAGGATGTAGCTCCGATTTAGCAGCAGTATCCAGTGTAAGCACATAATCTTGTCCCTTGCCATTTGGTGACAACTCCGCCGTCGTTTGAACGCTGTCCGAGTGATTGAACAGATCGAGGAAGGGCGCCAAAGCCATGTTAGTATCGCCACTGAGCAGCGACTGGAAGTGACAACGTGCTGGCTTCAGTTGACGAGGATTAAGGTAGACGCTGCGTGAGTTGACCGCAAAGTATGCACGCTTATACTCCGGCAATGTCCAAATGTCCTGGCAATAGAGTTGGCCACAGCATTCGCAGTGTTGCGTGCCTACAAGCGTCTTGATAATCTGATAGTATTCACGTATCTGACGATTTTGTCCCACAGTGCGTTCCAGCAAAGCCTCTGGCAAACACTGAAGCTCCGACATGGCACAGAAATATGGCATTGTGTAGCTACGAGGCAGCGTATCCAGATAGGCACCCAAAGTCGATTGCTGAGAGGTTTCGTGCAAGTGCTGCTGATACATTAGATAACAGGCAACAAGTGCTTGAAACGAGATGCGTGCATCCTTGTCGAACAGGTCCTTATTAAACAGCGCCTTGAATTGCTCATCCGCTTCCAGCGTAGCTATGCTGATCAAGCAATTGGCGGGAAGGCGTATCAGCTCATCGCCAGGCCGCAAACGGTGTCTTTTGGAGCACAAACCGCGTCCAGTTTGCGGAAAGTGCAACGCCGATAGTTGTGTTGTATTCCGCCAGCCCAAACAATTCAGATGAGCATAGAGCACGTGCAGCGAGTCCAACTCGTGATCAGCTGGGTGAGTTGTGTCTTTTGGCGCGCGACGCTGTCGCAAACGCTGTGTACGTCCCATAATATGATATAATGCCTGGTACTGCAACGACGTGTGTGCTGTTTTGGCGTCTCTGTTTTAAAGTAGTTTTTTTAGTTTTTAGGCTTGCTGCAACGAAAGAAGCAAGTGCGTAGTTTGTGCGTTAGTTTCGAATCATCAAAACGCCCTACAACAAAAAAGGGGCCAAAACAACACACACGCTTTACTGTTGCCTGACCTCTTTATCTTTGTTTTTGTTCCCTATCCAATTACACTGTCATTCCAAATTTTGTGCTAATCATTGGTCTGAAATTATGAAATCTCGTAATCTAGCCAATTGTGCACGCATATCTTTTGAGTGTGGCCTTGAAACAAGTACGTAGTATGTTGTCTATGGGAAATTCCATATTACTTACCACGCGGGCTTCCAGTCGCGTTCTAAATTGTTTGTAACATGTAATGTGATAAGTGTATTTAAGGGTATTTTTATTACTGCACAATTTACTTATGTGTAATAGCCCGGCCATAATAACTTTCTGCAAAAACAACACAAATTTCTGGTTTGTTGGTTGGAATATACAGTGTGACCGCAGACTATGTGTCGAAATGAACTAAAGGGTGCATATGCTGTAGTGGTTGTAAAATGTTATCGATAAGAGTCCAAAAATAACATACTTCTAGTAATAATGACGCTTTTCAAAATATCTTATGTTGAAAATTAGGAAACTTCATAAATGTGCCAGACATATAAATATACACTAAACAAATGAACTTTTCCCACAAATACAAATCCAAGTTTTTTACTATCAGCTGTTGAGACCGTAAACACTTGCAACAGAAGGCAACGTCAGCTGATTGTTGCTTGGGCCAACTATCGATATATCGCTAGCTCTAGTGCGACCAAATAAAATACCAAAGTGTAACTGAACATGTAAGCGCTTTCCTGTGAATGCCCGATAGTTGTATTTATTCTAGAAAAGACCATAACAACCTCAGAGATGTTTGGATTAATCTGCTCAGGAAGATTGGTAAGCTATAATTCGATATTCACATTAGATAGCACTGTTTAAAAACAAACTTATGCACACAGCCACAAACGGACTTTGTTGCAGTCGATGAGAATAAACTACTGGTGAATGTGCCCGACATAGAGGCAGTAAATTATGTTGTAGTTTTCCTAACTGGCATCTCGCCACTGCCGCTGGGCACCGCAGCAGCCATCTACTTCAGTTGGCCCGATGCAAATGCAGCACCAACCTGGCAATACCTCGGACACATCAACAACAACAAGCCTTCGGCGATATTTAAAATAGCGCAGCTAAAGAAAAGCCATGAGCTTGAAGCACATGCGAATGGAATGGTTTTTGGCGCGCAGGAGATTTCTCACATAGCACAAATTGGTGTATCTATTGAACCCGAGCTGACGGTGGCCCAACAAACGCCAGCTGTGGTAAGCAATTTAATTCTTTTATTTTTGTCGAGTATAGATTTTTATTTCATAATTTCTTTATTTGCAGTCCACTGCCAACGACAACAAACAATTTGGTCAGCGCATGCTAGAGAACTTTTTTAACTATGCGTCCAGTTTTTGTGTCAACGTGCCTGAAATTCCGCCTGCCTCCACTGAGGCATTTGTGCCTTTCTCAGTTGTACAGAATTGGTATACAAACTTTCAACGGCGAATGGAACAGAATCCCAATTATTGGAAGCAATGTTGAAGCAGGCGGCAACTCATATGATAGTACTAATTTGCTTAAGTACACACAAATATATGTTATTAGCATTTATTTTTTAAAGTATTTGAATGTGAATGAATATTTTGTAGTTACAATGAACATAGATTTAATACTTTCCAATCGGCTGTAATGTGTTACTTGTCTGGCTTATCATCTTTACCGGGTTTCTTTGATTTTTGACTTGACTGCGGCTGATTGTCATCTTTAGCTGGTTCCGCCTTACGCGAGGGCTTCGGCTTGGCCGCAGGCGCCGATCTCATGCCCGCTGACTTCGGCGCCGGCGCAGCTTCATCGGCAGGCGTAGCGGCCTTTTTCATCTTCTTTTTGGCATCCTTAGCAGATTTACCAGATGCTGCCTTCATGGATTTTTCATCCTTTTTGGATTTAGTCTTCTTCTTGTCGTCAGCTCCTGACGCCTGCTTTGATTTGTCATCCTTTTTCTCAGTCTTCTTTACCTTTTCTTTCTTTGACTTGGAGTAACTAGCAGCGCTTTCCTTTAATGCGCGATCCTGCTGCGCTTTTATTTGGTCCGCCAATCGCTGTTTGTTAGCTTCGGTTAGCTTGCCAAAGATGCCGTTCATAATGTCATTGTATTCATTATAATGCTGCACCTTGTTGCCAGTCGATGACGCCGAGTTTGGTGGTCGTCCATGATAGGTAACGCAACGGCTGTGGATTAAAAAAAACAATAGATGAAGATGTCAGCAATTAAAGCACATTTCTGTTGGCTTAGTTATTTATGTGTCGCCTGCCGCAGAACAGCCGGCATAATTTGGCAAGGGATAGCAACATTTACATATATAGTAAATATGTATTATTCGTATATGCTAAGCGTGTCCAACTATGTATGTACATATACATTTTCCTATTTGAACAATAGCATTGTCGGACTGCTTGGCACGAGTGATTTTTTTAGTCTACTCTTTGACTTGTTTTTCTCTTTCCTTCTACAAAAAAGCAATTTGGCAAGCTGGCACATTTATATACTACTAGTCTATAGAACCTATATAAGAGACCACAAATATATGTATTTGGTTTTATTATAGGATGCACTCCTCTAATTTATCTTCGACAACAACTCTATCACCTTATCGACCAACGTGGGGTATGCTTAATATGTTGTTAAGCTTGCAATGGGACAATAGGCACAAGATGGCGCCACTGTAGATTGGGTGAAACTAAAAGTGCATGCAATATTCGCATAGAAACGTTTTACATATAAAATTTATTGGCGAATATGTTTGTAGCAGAGAACTGCATTGATCTCATGGCATTTACATAAAATGCACGATGTTGCGAAAACCAACAAGGAAACATTTCTTGGGCTGTTGAATGATTGTGCCAGTTTAGCTTGCAACGTGGTGTTGATTGCAGCAAACAATTTGCAGCGCGTGTTTTAATTAAAAATAAGAGTGGTCAAAATAGGTCAACAACAAAGCATATGTTATAACGCGCGGGCGTTGACAAATTCAGGGCAAGAGCAGCAGCAACATCAAGAATTGGCGCCGCCGTCGACAGCAGCTAATAATAATAATTCGCAAATCTTGTCTGACGGCATCATAAAACATAACTGTGAGTCAGCCATGTCAACAACAACAACAACAACGTCGGCGGAAATGCCAATTGATGGGCAGCGGTTTCCGTTGCAGCGACAACAGAGGGCGCCACTTGCATACAATCCACAACAACAATCGCAGCAGCAACATGTGAAGAAACATATGATGTTGGTGCCAGGAAAATTTCCATTCGAACAGGCAGTGAAAGCTAATAGATTTCCCATGCAGCAACCACAACAACAACATCGACAGCAACAGCTGAGCAACCTCAGCCAATGCCCAACCACACTGCGATTTCCCCTCGAAGTGAATCATTTGTCTGTGGGCCAAAGATTCCCACTGATGTGCCAATTACCCAAGAAGAATCTCAATTATTCGATTAAAATAACACGCGATTGTGGGTGCCGAACCCCCTTGGCTATGGCTATGTCAAGGACGCCCAAAGAATTTCCCACAATTAAAAAACAATTTGTCAGTTTTCCCAATAATCAGCAGACGCAATCGCAGCCACAGCCACAGCAAACCTGTAAGAGTTTGGCAAATGCCAAAGATGTTGCCAATGCTGGGCATGGAAATTGTCAAGAGAAAGAGACACGAACGGATGTGGATGTAGATGTGTGTGTGTTGGCCACACCAGCAACAATGACGCAGATGAGCCACAATCCGAATACCAAAATAGACATGGACCCGACACGGACAGTTGAGACTGAGAATGATGATGATGATGTGAATGTTGTTTCGTTTGATGTACATAAGGCGACGAGTGATAATGAACTTAGTGCTCATGAACAAACATTAAACTTGAACGTGGTAGAAGCAGAAACAGCAATAGCAGCACCCGAAACTAAAGGCGTTGGCGAGCGAAAGGAAATTGAGCATCAACAGGCGGAAAATTTTAATGACGCCTTTGGGCGGCGACACCACAACGAGAACGACAACGACAACAACAACAATAATGACAACAGTGAGAAAAACAACGCCGACGATGGCAACGCAGGCGAAGGCGAAGGCAACGCCGACGACAACGACGACGACGCCATGAATGCTATTTCAGCCAAAAATAAACGCGAAATATGCGAGCAAAGCAAATTAGAGACGACGGCGGCAACTCATAATGAGCTAAATATGACTAAAGAGCAGAAGTCAATATGCTTAGCCAGTGAGCACGCCAGGCAAATTCAAACAATAGCCTACACAGAGCAGGCAACAACAGCTGCCTCCCACAATCGTCCGTCAGACGCGCGCGGATCGTCGTCAGAGCAAGTGGATGGTCAGCAACGGCAGCAAGAAATCAACGTTTGCCAGCCTGTCGTCAAATCCAACCCACCCATCACAATCGTAACCCAAAACGCTTCACAAGCAGCGTCGTCGTCGCCGTCGTCGGGGCATCCAAGTATAGAATTCTTCGAGTGTGCGGTACGCGAATTGTTAGAGGAAGGCGCCAGCAGTCGTGTTTCGCTTATAGATCGCGATTTGTTTGATCTTCTCAGTGAGCTGGTGCAATTGCTTGCCACGCCTACAAATACGGGTCTACTTTGGAGCGAGCCGTTGCTTGAGCAGGTGGTCAGTGAATGTGTGGACATGACTGTGAGCAAAGTGAGTGACGATAGTGAGACAACAACAGCCAACGTTGTTGATATTTATACCGAACAAATTGAGCAGCAGCCACTTGAGCTGGATGATAACCAAAACAACAATAGCAACAACAGCAATCAAACCGACATGAAGTACGAAGCTTTAAGGAGTAGTTCGCGTTTGCCGGAATCGCTTTCGAGTAGTCGTTTGTCCAGCACAGCAGCAGCAGCAACAGTTACACCAACAGCAACGAGTCGGATACGTGATACAGCCTCTACTGCATCGAGTCGTATACGTGATGCAGCTAGCGGCATTACTCCTGCAACGAGTCGTATACGTGATGTGACTACACCCGTAAGTTCGACTGCAACGAGTCGTATACGTGATGCAACTGGACCAGCTCTTTCAACTACCTCAAGTCGTATACGTGATACGACTACTCCAATTACTGCAGCCGCAACGAGTCGTTTACGCGATACAACACCCACAGCTACTTCAGCTACAACGAGTCGTATACGTGATGTACCGACGGCAACCACAACGCGTCCGATTTTAAGCGAACTAAAGCGTAACTCGACCAGCCGCGATGATCTTTCCCTTGACCCTGACTCTGTGTTGCCGGAACGCACTCGCTTGCGTCGCCAGCGTCGCATGCGTTCACAGGATTCGGTTGAGGAAAAACCAGAGGATGTCGTTGAACGCATCAACAAACTCAAGGCACGCATCTCCGCCTCGCTGAGTGAAGTCAAGAACGTAATCAAACAGTACAGCACAGAGAGCGAGGCTGAGGCAGCTGGCGAGAAGTGGCTGGGACCACCAACAACATCGGTTACTAAAGTGGACACTGAACCGGTAGTCGAGCAGCCTGTGCAGTTTCGCTTTGTGAAGAAGGTGCGCAGACGCAGCTACTTCGATGAGGCAGAAGAGGAAAAAGAGCAGGCTAAGGAAGCGGATAAAAGCGACAAGGAAACTGCATCACAAAGCGAAGATAATAAGCTAACAAAAGAAAAGGAAGTAAATGAAATCAAAGAAGAGAAGCAGCAGGATAAATCAAAGTCAGCTGGTGAATTATCTAAAAGTCACGACGAACAGCAACATAAGGAACCAGCAGAAGTTTCTACACCAATTGAACAAAGGGAAAAGTGTAACAAAGATGTATCAAGTGAAGCTGCCGAACCAAAAATATCTGCCGATAAGGAAAAGCAGAAGCAAACTCAAGAAACAGTTGAAGAGAAGCAAAAAAATTTTATAGAAATAAAGCATTCAAATAAATCTGAAAAAGAAAAACAGCCAATAGCAAAGGAATCTATCGAAGCCATAGTAAAAGGAAAACAAAATGAATTTATCGATGTCAAAGAAGAGAAAAAGCCAAAGGTACCAACTAATGCAGAAGAAAAGAAGCCACAAACAACAGACTGTAAACAATCAATTAAAGTGCAGGAAGAGCAGAAGCAATCAACAATAATTACGGAAAATCAAGAGCAGGAGCAGCAACCTCAAAAGGCACTAGTCAATGGAGAGTTGCCAACGGAAAAGAGCAAAGAAAAGGACAAAGTGCAGTCCAAAATTGAGTTCCTGGCAAAGGTCCAAAGCGAACTCAAAGCAAAACCAAAAACAAAAGAATTGTCCACTATTAAAGAACAGCCTCAAGAAACAACAGCTGAAGCAGCAGCAACAACAGAAACAACACCAGCAATAACAGAGTTAAAAGCAGCAAAAACAAGTGAAGAAGTAACAGCAACAACCCCAGTAGTAGCAACATCAATGTCAACTACGACATCTGCAGCACCAACACCAATTGCAGCACCAGCAGCGGCAGCAACATCTAAGCATCCCGTTGAAGGTGTTGAAGCAACGCCTCAATCAGCAGCACTGCCCAAAGAATCGGCAACACAACCTGCGAGTATAGAAGACAAAAAAATAGCAGCTAGTAAAACCGAAACACCCGCAAATGTTGTACACAAAAAGAAAACCACTGTGAAAGTAAAAAAATCCACGACGTGCATCGATTGCGGCCGTAGAGCAATCAAAGATTGTGCCAGAGGCCGTGCAGAGCGATGCACTGACACAAAGACGACCCTCCGATTCGGAAGCGATTGTCAAGCGCAAGAAGAAGCAGAAATTAACGAGCAGCGTGGCAAATGCGACAACTTCCGGCAGCAGCAACCAAACGGCCGCAGCAGCAACAGCAACATCATCAGCAAAAACGCCACAGTTGCAGCAACAGCAGCAGACAACGGCGACGGCAACAAATGAACAGCTTGTAACTGCAAAGGTCGAGAGGCATGAAAGCACTGCCAAACGCGTAACAAAACCAACTGCCAAAAGCGTTGAAGGCGACGAGCAGAAGACAGCAGCGGCAATCACAGCGCCAGCAGAAGCAGCAACTACAACAGCAACCACTAAAGCAGCAACAATACCAACCACAACAGCAACAGCAACCACAACAGCAGCAGCAACTACAACAGCAGCTGAAGCGACAACAGCAGCAGCAACCACAGCAGCAGCAAGTGAAGCGACAGCAGCAACAATAGCAGCAGCAACTGAGGCGGCGCCAAAACAATTGCCAATCGATGTGATTGCCAATAAAGAGCCAACCAGCGGATCGAGCAGACGCGCCAGCCTGAAACTAGCGGAGTTAGTTGGTGAAACGGTGCTAGTGGTGCCCGCATCAGCAACCACACAGGACTTGAGCACAGCAACCACAACAGTAGCAACAACAACAATAGCCACAACAACTGCAATTGCAAATGCAACCACAACAACAACAACAGCATCTGAAGCGATAATTGGCCAGTCCAAAGAACCCATTAATCAGTCAGAGATAATTATCCCGGCGACTGCGACGCCCAAACAGGTGGTCGTTGCCAGTGGTGACATTGAAGTCGCCCCCGTTGTGGATGTTGTTGTCGTTTCAGCGACGCCACAAATAGCAGCGACATTGAGCGAAGTGCGGCACAACGACGACGACGTCGAGAACGAGTCATCGCCACAAAAACATCAACACGATCAAAAACAAACTGAACACATCCAACAACAACAAACTGAACAACAACAACAAGATCAAGAGCACACAAAACAACTAGTGGAAGCTACAAAAGACAACGCAGCGGATCAGACCGACAACAGTCTAGCCACCATGCCGGAGCTGAAAGTACTCGCCGGGCCCGTGCAGCCCGTTAAGATTGAAACCGTTGAGCAGCCACACGATGAATCCGATTTGTCGGTGGTCAAAAAGAAGTCACCGCATCTCAAGAAACTGGTGCGCAAAAGTTCCATTGATAAGGGCAAGGAAAAGGTACCAAGTGATCCGAGTAACAACAAGCTGAGCAACATACTCAAGGATAAAAACAAGATCAGCAATCCAACCGACAGACTCGCAAAGCTAACGCCGCCTAAAAAACAAACCAAGCCCAAAGAGCAGTCGTCAACAACAGTTGCAGACACCACACAAGAACAACAGGAGAATGTTGAAATTCCCGAGCAAAAAGTTGAAAACGAAGTGGAAGCCGAAGCGGAGCCGGAACCGGAACCAGAGCCAGTTGTTGAGCCCGCGCCTAAGCCAAAAAAACCGCGACAGATCAAAAAGAAAGTGATCATCAAAAGGCAGCAGCGACGTCTCTCCATCGGCGACACATTCTTCATACAACAGGAGCCCGAGGAGCCCAAAGTACCCGAAATCGAGACCATCGAGAAGGCAATTGCGTATGTGACCGACGACGAGGAGGATCTTGAACCGCTGCCAGAACAAGAGCCAGCCAAGCCACTGAAATCCTGCCTACATGTGCGTGAATATAAAATTGGTGATTTGATACTCTATGCAGAGCGTTATCGAAAGACCCAAGTGCGCTGGAAACGTGGACGTGTCTTGGAGCGCATCACGAGCATTTCGTATAAGCTTGAGATCGAGGGCAAGGAAGTGCCGGCCCACATCAGCTACATTAAGAAGTACACGGGTCGCAAGGTCAAATTCGTAGGCAAAGAATATCTGGACATTGACTACGAGCAAGTAGTTGAGGAGGAGCGACGTGCACGCAGCTACAGCATATGGAATATGGTCTAAAAACAAAACCGACTCAACTTTAATCTGGAAAGTATCTCCTCTGTGTACCCGAGAGAAATGTGATCGTCGCCCTTGAGTGGAATTAAAGAGTTCCATTGGTAAAATGTGAATTTTTTAAGGATCTCGTATAATGACATTCAGTTATTGTATAGTGTTTGTCTCTATAGCTAGTTAGTTACTATATAACAGATTATATAGTTGTACCACCTAATTTTATGTTTACCAAATCTGTGTAGTTTAGTTATCCTAGTGTTTAGATATATGTATATATTAGCTGTATGTATGTATGTACTTTGTAAAATTATTCCAAAGAATTCAGCAACTCGCTCGTTTTCGCTAAACACACAAAATAATGAAAACGAACTGTCGTTGCTCGCTGCTAAAGTGACGAGTAGAAGAAGTAACGAATTTGTTATAAAATTTCACGTTGCCTTTCGTTTTAACAGTTTAGTTTACATTCTAAGCAAATTAATTGTTAAATAAAGATTTGAAAATATTTCAAGAATGCGCCTTTCAAATACCTAACATCTTCGGATATTGGCACTTTCAGCACCTGATCCATCATCATAAACAATAAACAAGCAGGCAAGCAATTATAGACTGCGAAATACATGGCACAAATCATGCTTATATTTGGGAAATATTTTTATTTAGTACTTGCTAGATGAGAGAATTTAGACGGACAATTAGCCAGACAGACTTATTGCATTATTCGCAAATGTTTTCACGAATATTCTTTACAATCTCTAAGATACATTTTCTATTGTCACAACGTCATTATGCCCTTGCAGCTTACTCGTACCGGATACAAAAAAAAAAACGACCAAGAATAGCCAAATACAACAACGGCATGAATTCAATTTCAATTACTCATAAAATTTTTATGAATTTGTTTATTTCAAAGTTGTGCTTTATTTTTCGACGCTGTTCGATACATTTCCTTTGCCCCTTTCGCTGGCCTTTTTGTTGTTGGTCAGTTTTATTTATAAATCTGTGTGCTGTCTATAGCATCATGTAGGAATGAATGAATAAAAATCAAAACAGCAGACAACACAATAATTTCGCACTCTCTGACCTGCTCCCGATTCGGTTATAATTTGGCGCCAACACTTTCCACCCTGTCCCTCCCAGACATGGGGCGATATTATTAATAGACTGCGACTATATAGATCTTTGCCTAGTTCTGATATTGCTTATCTTAATATACTTATAATAAAAAAAAAGTATTCATATAAAAAACATAAAACAAACAAAAACAAAAAAAATAGCTAACGCGTATATAAAACAAATTTCCGCCCACTCTATCATCGTCTATATCCCTGAGATGTGCCACAAAAATGCGTGTCATTAATAAAACTTTGGCGCAATGCATTTCAAAAATTGAGCAAAAACAAACAAGAGCTAAACATTTTGCCTTGGGATCAACAAAATTCGGGCATTTCTCATAATTGATTGCCAAGGCGAAATCCCTCAAAATTATTGTTTTGCTTTACGTTGACAAAAACAACAAAGAAAATCCCATATAGTATGTGCTTATATGTATGCTATACGGTACTTTTATGTGTATATACAATATGAGCATGTCTAGCAAATATGCTACATTCCTGGGATTTAACAGCGCGTCTTTGTGTGCAGGGTTTTTCATTCAATTTTCTTTGCTGGCAATGTGTATACGAAATGTATGTAGTCTTTAAACACAAAAAAAAAATGTGAAAAATTAAGAGAAACAATTTCATGCCGATTGAGAATCACGTATAGATATAAGCGAAAAGCGACAGGAAATTCCCATTTAGTTACCCATAACATAGAGAATAGAAAACTTGTGGAATTTCCACTTCAAAAGCAAAAGAGTTGTGTTAAAACTTGAGATGGATCTCTAGAAATATTTCGAAATTTTCAGATTGAATCTATTTTATATAGCCTATATACGAGACCTTCAAATGTTTAGGGAAGCAAAACTTTTGAGCACTTCTGAAACCAAAAATATTTCCATAAATCAGCGCACAAATCTAGCGAGCCACTTGTGCTATTAGCAGGACCATCGCATAATAGAATTCTATATGTCGCTACATTAAGTTTTATGTAGCAAAAGCACGAAGAAGAAATGGCAAACGTCGAGCGCTAAATTCAATATAAAACGGGGCAACTTATAGTATCTATAGTATAAATACCCGAATGATAGAGGCATTGGATAGGGGCAGGGTGCGGGGCGGTGATAGAGACGATGTTTAGTATCAATCGCCGACTAAAAACTGTGCCAAGTTCCTTGCACTAGTTTCATGCGACAGCGACATGGACATAGACATCGACATGGCTGTCTAGCAGCAAAATGTGCTCAAAGAGCACTGAGCACACAAAACGGAGAGCATGACGAGGTCGATGTCAGTGCGGGGATTTGCGGGGATGGTGATGATAGTGGTGGATCTGGTGGACTGGCTAATTACTAACAACGCAAAAAGCAAATTGAAAATAATTATTGGAGCCTTCAAATGGCTCGCTGGCTGGCCTGCCGCCGCAATTTATCGTAATCAAAATGACAGCAACATTCAAAGTTTCAGCATATTTCAGCGCTTACTCAGCGAAATCCAAGGAAAGCACACACAAGATGACGAGACACGTGCTAACGCTCTATGAACTTTGGCAAGGTCAAAGAAAATCAAATCCAAATGTGCGCGACTCTTACAACTTTGTAGCGATCGCGTAGCAAACAAAAAAAAATAGAGGCCAAAACACATCAATTCGGGGTAAAATATATTATCAAAATGTTTACAAAATGCGAGCACTGGTTGTAAATCTAATGGGAGGGATCAACCTTCAACCGCTCTACGTATTTTTGTTCTTTTTTGTTGCAATTTTTTTTTTTGGGGGGCGACGCACGTTGCTTGGCACACGATACGCTCTGTGCGATTTTGAAAATCGATTTAAGTGAAAAATCGGCAAGCGACTTTTGGGTGACAAATGGTAGCAGCGACACCGCAACGCGTCGTCGATGGCAAAACGATATGGCGTCATGGTGAGGCGACGCCATTTTGAATCATGGCAAGCGCTTGCGAATGCGATGGCTAATTCGTCACAGTCAACGAAGATATTCGACATCGATTGACACTTTGAAGGCGCGTCGCACCTGAATCATTTTGTTGCGACATGGCAGTAGACCAAGGCCCACCTCACATTGCGCCTTGGCATTTAGAATGCGCTTGCAGGCGGCACGTAGCGCAGAACCAAAATAAACACTAACATAAATTGTGCTAAATCACAGGTGGCAACGCTGTCATAGAAGGCAAATGCAATGAAATTAAGCTAAGGCTGGGTGGCGCCATCTAGCGTGTGAGCCGCAATGGAATTGGCAAAGCAAACAATAACAATTGCGATCAGTTGGCAGCTGCACCGTTAGGAAATTCAAATCGGTTGGAGAAACATAACATATTAATTGACTTACGTGTCCTTTTGGAAGTTCAAGATCGTGGTGTCAAAGCGCGCCTGCACATATGACCAAGCACCCTGGTTCTTGTGCTCCTCTTGCGCCCATATGAGTTCAGCATCCTTATACAATTCCAGCTGCTTCGTAATCAGATCATATGGAAATGGACAAATCTACGAAAAGACAAAACAATTGCAATACAAAACCTTTACAGTAGTCGCAAATGCGGTTAACCTGTTCTATCCGCACGATGGCCACCGTATCGTTTTGTTCATGATCATCACGCTCCTTTATTAAATCGTAGTAAACCTTTCCACTGCAGAATACCAACTTTTTGACGCACTCTGGTTTAAGCCCAGCCTCGCCCGTTTCGGGTATGATACGCTGAAAGGCGCTGCACTCGTTAAAGTCCCGGAAGGGACTGCGTGCCATCGGATGACGGAGCACAGATTTGGGCGCAAAATTAATCAATGGTTTGCGAAAGCCGCCGCTAACTTGACGGCGCAGCGCATGGAAAAGATTAGCTGGCGTCGTTAGATTCGTAACAATCCAGTTCGTAGCAATTATTTGTCTCGCCACAAAGTCACAATCTGAGGTGTCGGGATACACATCGGGATCATCGTCGCTCAGCTGCAAAAAGCGTTCAATACGCCCAGAGGAATGCTCGGGGCCCATGCCCTCCATGCTGTGGGGCAACAAGACAACCAAGCCGGTTTGTCGCACCCATTTGGTTTCGCCGCTGCACAAAAATGTGTCAAATATTGGCTGCGCCGTGTTGGCAAAATCACCGAATTGAGCCTCCCAAATGACCAAAGTGTTGGGACTAGCCATCGAATAACCAAGATCGAAGCCCAACACACCGCACTCGGATAGCGAACTGTTGCAGATGTCGTACTTCGCCTGATCAGGATACAAATACTGCAAAGGATTGTATTTCACTTTATCTTCCTTTTGATGATGCAGCACATGATGACGATGCGAGAAGGTGCCACGCTCCACATCCTGACCGGACACACGCACATGTATGCCATCCTTCAAGAGCGTTCCAAAGGCAAAGGCTTCGCCAAGCGACCAATCTGCTATGCGGTCTTGCAACATCTTCCTTCGTTGGCCCAGAATTCGAAGAATACCCCTAAATAGTTAAAAATTAGGTAGTTGCAATACATGATCAATGATTAATCAAAGCTTTAGCTTACTTATGAACCACGAAATTTCGCTCTTCAGGTGGCGGTGCGCAATAAATATTGCCAATGTGCTCGAGTACTTTGACACTGACACCTGTGGGACACATTTTAAGACGATCGCGACCCTGGAAAAATCCTGGCCAGGGTGAATCCAGCCAATCGGAATACTAAGTAAAATAAATTAAGTAAAAACAGGAATTAAAATCACAAAAAAGTATTAAATTAAAATAAAATCAATCGTCAAAGGAAAAAAAGGAATACTTAAGACATTTAAGAATTTTGTTCAATAATATATCCGCTACAGTACTACTCGCCTAAGCAACTCAGGCTAACTAAATTTCCGAATTATAAATCAACGAAATCGAAGAAATAATTTCTTATTAAAACTGACCTTAAATGATTCATTCTTCTTTGATTCCTCAAAGGCTTCGTTGCAGATCTTCTCATACCCGCTGACCATAGCCGTATAATCGTCCATCTTGATAACCCCTTCTCTGACAAGCTTCTCAGCATAAGTCACTGTAACGGGCTTAAGTTTTCGTATGCGTTGATACATCAGCGGTTGGGTGAACATTGGCTCGTCGGCTTCATTGTGACCATTGCGTCTGTAACCCACAAGATCAATGACCACATCCTTGTGGAATTTGGCACGCCATTTGGCGGCAACACGAGCACAATGAATACACGCCTCAGGATCATCGGCATTTACATGGAAAATGGGCGCATTCAGCACACGAGCGACGTCGGTGCAATAACGGGAGGAGCGCGAGAAACGCGGATCTGTGGTAAAGCCAACCTGATTGTTGACCACAATGTGAATGGTGCCATATGTGGTGTAGGCTGGCAGCTCGGACATGTGAATGGACTCAAAAACGATGCCCTGGCCGCAGAAAGATGCATCGCCATGCAGTATAATGGGCAGCACCTTGTCGCCGTTGATGTCACCTCGCTGGAACATCTCGGCACGCGCCTTGCCCAGCACCACGGGATTCACAAATTCCAAATGCGAGGGATTGGCCACGACGGTGATGCGTATACGTTTGTTTGACTGTCGATTCTGTCGGTCGGTGAACACACCCAAATGATACTTGACATCGCCTGAGCCCGGATCCATGGCTTTAATGCCATGGAATTGCGTTAGAATATCTGCAATTGGTTTGCGGCAGACATTAGACAGCACATTGAGGCGTCCACGATGCGCCATTCCAATAAAAATGGATTCCACGCCTAAACGGCTGGATTCGTCGACGATCTCTTTCATGGCCGGTATCAGAATATCGCAACCCTCAATGCCGAAACGCTTCTCCGATATGAACTTCTTGGCCAAGAAGTTTTCAAAGCCCGTGGAGCGTGTAAGACGTTCTAATATCAGTTTCTTATCGTCTGGCTTGAAATCAATTGCGCCCGGTTTCTCGAAATGCTGTCGAATCCAATGACACTTATATAACGACGTTATCATCATGTACTCCACACCAATGTGACCGCAATAAACTCGTTCCAAGCGATCTAGAATTTCTCTGTTGGAAATTTAGAAAGAAAAGGTCGGTATGTCAGAAGAGTTAAATTGTAAGGTCTATTGTAGAGCAAAGATAAAGGAGTAATCCTTTTTTTTTGTCTATTACAGTTCCGATTGCCATTAACGATTTGTTCGTTGAGCAATCGACTACTTACTGCAGTGGCAGGAACTGCTCATCTCCTCCAATCAATGTGGTATAAGGTAACTTGAACACAGCATTTAAATCATCTACAAAAGAACCCATTGAAGACAATTGTATGAATTGTAGAGGATTAAAGCGACTCACTAAAAGTGTAGTAATAATGCTGCCGCAGCACAGCCTTAGTTGCCTGCACTTTCTTGTTTTCCGGGGACAGAGAGCTGCCAGTAGGTCCAACAATACCCAAGGGATCCAAATCTGCAGCCAAATGACCACGTGTCTGATACGCTCTGATAATGGCTTGCACCACCAGATGATCATCGATATACTTCCAGTCTGCATTCGGACCTTGAATAGTAGGAGCTTTTCCACCGCCTGAACCACCGCCTAGTGTTCCACCTTTTCCTCCTCCTCCTGAGAGACTCTCTTCTAACGATTGGGATGATTTTCGACTTTTTGGCTGGGGCAAATTATGAGTTGAAGCTTTGCCGCCAAAATACGCATTCCAAGACTGTGAATATATATTGTTTAGTCGCCAATTAACTTGGCCTGGTTATCCAACTTACCGCATTAACTGAACCGGGATCCCTGCTCCATTTGGAGAAGAGTTTCTCTACGTACACAGCATTGCTGCCATTGACAACACTATCGCGTTTGTTCTTTTCGAACAAAGATTGATTCGACGACTTTGCAGCAAGCACTGCTCCACCATGGAGTTTTTGGCGCGATCTGTTGATAAACATACAATTATTTCGGAAGCCATAAATGGGGTTAATTTTCATGTTGCCAAAGTCCCAAAAAAAAAAAATTTATTGCTTTGTAATTTGGATGCGAAATTTTATTTGTATAATTGTAAGAAATTTATTTTTTTTGGTGACTATATGCTGAGCATTTTGATGCTGTGACAACTGAAACTATAGTCTACTTATTCCGATATACACGACAACTATGAATACCGAACTTCAAGCCTATACTCAGTATCATTATTTTCGGGTAGGTTCACTAGACTTCTTTGTCAATATGCCACCACTTGAATCTGTCTTCTTTGACTGCTTTGCCATTTCATTTTGTCCAGCACTGATTCGTTTTCGTTGTATGGCAGTTTTCACCTCTTTCATATTTGGGAAATGTTGAGTTCTTTTCATTACAGAACTCTTTGATTTTGGTTGATGTTCCATCAAATCTTTAATGCTCTTGGGCGCGCTTGGAGCATCTTTGAATGGAGCCAAGTTGATGTGGCCCACTATGGTGGGTTGTTCTGGCGTCAGTGGTGGCAAACTATTTGGACCATTGCTACTCATATTAGTAGTGGGCTGCCGATTGGATTGCTGATTGGACTGTTGGATCCATTTTTGCATTTCTGCAATGGGTTCTGGATCAGAAGAATCATGCGTTTGGGGAAGATCATCTAAAACGACTTTAAACTCATTTGGGGTCTTTGGTTTGCTGACAATTTTCTTAGTTCCCACAAGATCATTAAAGTAGTAATTCCAAGACTGTCCAGAAATTATTATTTTTATAAATACCAATTTTTCTTATGATTATCTATTACTTACCTTGTGTACTGAATTCACGTTCTTAACCCATTTGTAGAAAAGATATTCCATATACTTGGCACTTGCGCCGCTGGCAAAACAATCCTTATGAAATGCGCTTCTTGAACACTCATTTGTTTTATCTATAATTTGTGCATTTTTGATCAGCCGTTTATTGCGAAGTCGATTCTTCCTGATTCCGCCATCGTTTTGCACAGAACTATAACTTTGTATGCGTGGACTTATGGAAGAAAACCAAGTAGCAATTTTGAATTTTGTGCAAACAGCCATAGCGCTTTAATATTAACCAAATCTATTACACTGTGTTATTGAAATATGGCGAATATGCTTAAATGTATATTGAAAAAGCCTACTCTAAAATTTAAACTTCTTGTGTTTGTAACGTTTGCTGCTGTAACTAGTGCTAGAAGACGCATGCACTAGTAGTGTTGTAAAAAGGTATACTGTTTACCTAGTATTTTTATTAATTTGAACGGATCTGGTCACATTATTGTGGAGCAGCGACAGTGCTAGCAAACATCACAACTGGAATGGAACATTATCCAACACTAACAAACATTGCCATTGGGCGACACAAAAGTTCCACGCTAGGAAACAAATTTTTGTTTGGAAATTGTATAAATCATAGCAAGCAGATAGAACACCAATAATGAATCAATTTCACACGCCCTCATTCGGTGATGAAGTGTTCGAGATGAATGACACGCCAATGGAGCAAACGCCTAATCCGAATTCTGTAAGTCCGCTCTGCAAGCCCCAACACGAAAAGGTGGAACTCTGGAAATTGCAACCAGAGGAAAAACAAAACAATACATATTTGCGTATTTCAAACGTTTCATATTAGCCATCCGACATTGTGTAAGAAACATACATACATATATAGTATTTTAATTCGTTTATTCATTCCTCCAAATAAGAATCTATTGCAAGATGTGACGAACGCGCCTCAACAGAATCTAAATGCCGCCAACATCGCAACAGAATTCCAACTGAAGCTGTTGGAGAGCAAAATTGAAAGTCCAACGATACTCTCTCACTGTTTTCACAGCTGAGTACATGCACTAATTGGTGGGGTCTGTCTGCAAGTGGATATATATATCGTATCAGTTGTTAATCGTTTTATAATAGTTGAAAAGTAGTGCGCCCAAATTATAAACGGCGTAACTGGAGCTTTGCTGATGTAGAGTGTTTATATTTCGCGTGTGTATGCGTGTGCGTGTTTGTGTTTCCTTGGCATGTGTGAGTGGGTGTATGTATGTGTGCATAGCCCTAGATGATGGCATCAGTAAGCGCATGAGGGTTATCGATACAGAACAACAACAACAATAAGCCGCAGCAGCAGCAAAGCGCTTATCAACAAACAACACGTACACACATGCAACAACGCAAACACAAACGCACACACACGTGCGTAGATGAGAGTGAGCTGGCCACACACACAACGAAAGCAGGACTGTGGCGCTCTGTGTTGCGTCTTCTCTCTAGCCCAGGCAGCCATATGTGTTGTTGCCGTCGTCGTTGTCGTCCAATAGCCGTATGTGTGTTATGCACAAAGCACATGTATAATAAACATATTACTCTACATACAAACGTCGTCATTGCTGGATTAATACTTTTAGTTTTTGGTTATACATTCAGTGATTTTGATTTACAACTCTCAACTTACCGCGCGCATCTAAAACATGAAGAAGTTGCTAGTGAGCGTCGTTAATATACAAACACATACATACACACCTACACCCACCTGTACACTGACGGACAATATACCAATACACACGTCTATAAGCAAAAACAAACAAATTAAAATCCCCCCCAAAAAATTCGCTTGCTTTCTGTTGCAGTCTCGGCGCATTAGCAGGCTGAGCAGTCTGGATCACGTGGAAGACGCTGCCGAGGAACAAATGGACTATGAAACAAGTGTCACCGCCACCAACAGCTCTGCGGTGTCAACAAATCAAGCACAACCACAACAGCAACAGACGTCGCTGCCAGCTCCACAGTCGCTACAATCACAATCACAGCTGCCAGCTAAACCTCTGGCGCCCTTTGCGCTCTTCTTTCGTGACACAATGACTGCAATTAAGCAACAAAATCCCGCCTGTACACTGGAACAAATCACAGCCATCGTTCACAACATGTGGGACACCATGGAGGGGGCTGAGAAAGCGGTCTACGAGCGACGCCATGAGATGGAGAAACGCGACTACATGTTGAAATTACGGGATCAACGCCTACAACAGTTGCAGGAAGTTTCGCCACAACAGCAACCGACACTTGAAGAGTCTCAAACCGTGGCCGGTGTGGAGCAGCAGCAGGAAACGGCGGGCACAAGTCAAACAGCAACAGTTGCAGTAGAAGATGTTGCGTCAGCAGTAAACGCACCAACAACAGCGACTGCTGTGACGCCTCAGCAACCAGAACAGATACAGCTGCTGAATGAAGCGGCAGCTGTGCAGAAATGTACGCGTGAGTTGTGCAATAAGCCAGCAATAATAAATCCGGATTGGGAGGACGAGTATTGCAGTAATGAATGCGTTGTTATACATTGTCGTAATGTGTTTAACGAATGGGCGCGCGCGTTACAGTATTCGCCACCGTAGTGCCAAACAGCATTGCTTCTTGCTGGCCTCACTTCTACTAGGTATTAACTAAATATTTAGCCTAATAAAAAATATCGCATCGCAGAGCAGTTGGATCAACAGCAAAAAAAGCCAAAAACAGCTGATTGGCTATCATACACAAATGCATCCACATTTATACATATGTACACGGCACGCACAGCGTTGCCATCTTACACAAAAAACAAAACGCAAATATACTGTTTTTATATATACCAAAAAAATGGAACATTGGGAATTGAAAACATTTTCATAGAGCGCGCGTATTCAAAATAATTTTAAGCATACATGTTATCCATTTTAACACACACACATATACAAAAACTCAAAAGGAAAACAGTCAATTTTATGTTTGCAATTATAACTTTTAATAAATACACACATTTATTAAACTTGCACTTCATTATCAATTGTATCAATATATCAATGTCGGTTGCTTACAAAATAGTTTTTCTTTCTTAGTTTTTTTTCTTGTTTTTATTTTCATATCAAATAATTAAAATGTATAAATTAAAGAAATTGGTTGCGCGCCCGATTCGCTGAACTATAAGTTAAAGTTCAAAATAAACAACAGTATAAAAAAACGTGCCTGACTTAAAAGTATTACGAGGAGGGAGAATTATATATAGTTAGAGAGAGTGCGTGTGGGAAGAGAGTAAGTATAAGCTGCAGCGCAGAGACTACTATATTATTTTTTTTTTGTTTACCATAAATGCAGCTGGCAAAAAGCACATTAAAGTTGGGTTATATTTTCCAGCGAAAATATCAAGAGATTTAAAGCAAGCGCACACTAAATAATATCACCGAATTTTGTTACATTTTTCTTTTCAATTGTTGACATTGTCTCGACTCGATTCGACTCCAGTTTTGCATTTCTCTAATAATATGTGGTAATAGTAATTAATATGTAGGTAATTTTGGGGGGAGGATTAACGACAATATTTATGTATATAACTGCTATCATATAAGTGGAGTTTGGAGTTTGTTGCTTCTTTTCGCTTCGTAGTAACATTTTTGATCTCTATTATTGATTATTGGTTTGTTATAGTTAGTGGTATTCCTGCGCCTGCTGCAACTACATGCTATTATTGACTAGAGTTGCCTTATGGGACGTGTATGGGTGTTTCGATTCGGCACATATTTAATATGACCTGCAAACAGAAGAGAATAAATTAATGCAAATTACTTTTAGGCGTTCAAATTGTGAGCTTACCTTTTTGTATAATTACTCGACAATTTGCAGCTCGCTGACATCCAGATCCAAGTCAGCGCTATCCTTGCAAAAGGTGCTGGAACGCTCCAGCTTGGACTCGACACGCTGATCACCATTGCCGCTGCTCTCCAGCTGCGCGTGATCGATGAGCAAATCCAGTTTCTGTTTAACCGCCTGTGCCGCCTTGGTGTATTGATGACCGTTCATGATGCCAATGCCGCCACCATTTGTGCTGTGCTTAACATTGCCATTAGTTGTTGTTGTGGTTGTTTTGCGCAACTGCAGCGTATTGGGACGTCGAGTGGGTATATTGGAGGGCAGACTGTTGCGCAGATTGTGCTGCTGCAGCATGCTGCTAACGGCGGAATGTGATGAGGAGCGCAGCGGACCAGCAGATGCTCTCAGTTGTTGGCTACTACGCTCATCGCCAGAGCTGTGTTGCTGCTGATTTTGCTGTTGCTGCTGCTGTTGTTGTTGCTGTTGCAGCTTATTCTTCTCGGCACGCTTGGCAAGTATTTCACGCGATTTGGCCGAAAGAAAACTGTGACGTCCTTTGGCCGGCACTTCACCGCCCGCCGGCACCGAAATGGAACGCTGCTTGAAGAGCTCACGCGTAGAGAGCGTGCTGCTGACTGAGGAGAGGCGACTGGTCGCTGACTTGGTGGTGTGCACCGAGCTGGGGCTGGAGCCATTCGAAGCGCCTGTAGTTGCAGCATTGTGCTGTTGCTTTAGCTGCCGCGTCGACTTGTTGCCCACCGTCGAACCGCGCTGAGTGCCCCTCAAGGGAGGCAATGCTGCTGTTGTTGCCGACTTGTTGCCGTGTCCATTGAGCTGCTGCACACGCGCCAACTTGGAGCTGCTGGACAGCGATTCGTGTGAGATCGTTTTGTTCGTAATCACCGAACTCTTCATGCTCTCCGCCAGCGAGTCCACATTGAGATCGGACGAGTAGCGTTCACGTGAGCCGCTCTTGGCCAAACTATCCGATGACATGTTGCTCGACTTGTTGCCCAGCCGTGTGTTGCCATTCTGTTGGCCGCGTCGCAGCGCCGCTGGACTCGAGTTGCGTGAACTGTCGCTGGAAGAGATGTGCAGATTCTTGGCCTGCGCCTTGCTCCGTGCTGTTGCCGGTATCGTCGAGCTGGCGCTGCGTACGGGACCCGAAGTGTGGTTGCTGTTGCCATTTGTATTGCTGACGGCACGCGGCTTGCGTGGCTCCAGATAGCGAGCTCGCACTACAGGCGCCGAGTTACGATTTGTGGCAGCCACAACCTTGGCCTCGGCAACCGCAGCTGGTGGTTGTGCAGCCTTCTGAGCAGTCCTCTGCGTTGTGGCAGGCGGCGCCTCCGATTGCGTGCGTCGATGTGTGTTGAGGCTGTGGCGTTCGGTGGCCGTCTGCGAGCTGGAGCGCTGCGATTGCGACTGTGGCACATAAGCGCGAGAGTTCGACTTCAGCAATTTGCCTGAAAAAAAGAGGGATTAGTCGAAGACTCATTGTTTATTTCTGTGTTCAATCCATTGCGAAGTTTTCTTCGTGTTCTGCTGTACTTACTGTTGCCCTCGCGCAGATCGTGATTAGTCTGCGATTGCGCCTGCACTCCACGCTCCGTGGTGTGCACATCGTAGTTGGTCTGCGTCGCCTTGTAGACGTGCGTCTCCTGTGCCTGGGCGCGTTTCGATTGCGCCTGTATGGCCAGCTTGATCTGCACCAGATCCTGACTGCGTGTGCTGCCACCAAAGGAGAATGCCTTGCTCACCGGCTTGCCGCCGTTGCGCTTCATATCGAGTGGCTCTGTGAGGCGTGCCATAGTCTGAATCTTCTTGCGCAGCTCCAGATCCATACGTTGCCATGCCGTCACACGCATGGCACGCGAACACTGCCTGATCAAACACTGTTCCACGGCATAGACCAAAGCGCTGACAAGCCTTATGTACTCCGGCTGCCAGTCGAGCTGTTCCTCCTGCAGTCCCTGCAGCTCCTTGGCTAGTTCGCCTAGATTCACGGGCATCTGGATGAGCTTCGCTTGGAGCACTGTATTCAATCGTGTAACACGCTGATAGCTGCGACAAGCTTGCTCCGGCGTAAGCGCAGCTGCCGTTTGAAGCAGCAGCGACTCGAGTCGCGGTATATGACGACTGCGATCGTGGCCCAGCGACAGGAATGAATCGCTGGCAATCAGACTGGCAAAGTGATCGCCCACATAGGCGTAAGCAGCGTCGAGTATATCACGCACCAGCTGCTCACACACATGACCCCAGCGATAGGCTGAGAGCTGTGCCAACAGATGATCGCAGTCGAGCACCGTATCGAGCACCGATTCGGAAGTCTGCAGAGAGATGCGGGAGATCATAAGTAAGAAGTTGTACAACTGCAATAGATTGCTATACATTTAATGGGATTGCTACAACATTGAAAGCATTGAAACTGAATCTAATTGCTATATATAATCGATTGCTAAACACACAATGCTCCGCATTCCTAGGGGCAGCCGGTTCTACCTAAACCCAAAACTCTAGTTAAACCGATTGTCGACCCAATTTCATATTTTCTAATTAGCTTTACAGTTTGGGCTCTTAATCTTTTCGAATATTCATTCAGCATCCCACAATTGCATTTCAAAGATTGAAATTGCTCTCATAATTTTGTTTGAATTGTTAAAGTTGCGGAGGAGTATTTCTATTGTGACACAAGCATAATATAAAGCACAAGACAACAAAGTTGGTAGCTCTAATTCTAGTAACTGCCAATTTCTATATAGTTTTATATAAAGAGGAAAGAGAAACCTTTATAGACGCTCAGTTGAAGTCTCTTGAAGCCTTTAATGAATAAGATTATTATTGCTAGCAAAATTTGTTGCTCTAGTTCTGATAGCTTCTACATAAGATAAAGTTGTTTAGACAAACATGAATATAAACTTGTAGAATCCACTCTTTTGTAGCTGCCAGTTTCTTCGCTTTATAACTCTCATTGTTCTTTTTCTCGTTATTAAACTTGCTGCCTCATTAATTGCAGCTTAGGCCTACCACTTATAGTAATTACACAGCGCAGTCGCATTTAGCATTCAACTCTCACTCACCAAATAGGCCACAATTTGCTGGCGACAACGGCCCAGAATGTCCGGCGGCAGCTGGGCAAACTGTCGCGTTGGCCAGACCTTCAGATAGTGTCGGCACGTCCAGCGCAAACACTTGCGATAGAGATCGTCGAGAGCATGATTCAACGCGACCGGCAGCACCTGAAGAATGCCATCGATGCAGCCCGAACACGGCTTATGGAAGTTGTGGCAGTAATTGGTCTTCAAAGCATGCGACGTCACCTCCTTCAGTCCCTCTAGACCCAGCAGATCAGCCAACGCAGCCAACTCCATCAGACTAATGCCATCCGGCGGATGCGAGGCACCCGAGTAAATGTGGCACAAGGCAAAGTGCACCGCGGCATAGGAATAACCCTGCAGCGAGACGACGCTCTGGGAGCCATGTCCCGCCAGCATGGCAGCGAAATACTGACAACGACTGCGCAAGATGCACTTGTGAGCACGAATGCGACGGCCATGCACCTCCACCAGCATATCGGTGGCGATCTCCTGCAGAAACATCTTGAGCAGATCCTCGCCGAGGCGTCGCGGTTGCCGGCAACTCAACGAGGACTCATCCATGCCGGAGCGACTGAAACTGGAAGCTAAACTAGAGTCCGCACTCAGATCCGTTTGTATGTAATCCAATTGTTGCTGTTGCTGCTGCTGTCCATTGTCCAGCGTCATGTCACCGGGCAACGAGTTGGAGAACTCTTTGCTAAAGTTGGGAAATAGACGCGACAAGCTGCGCAAATTATCCACCGAGCTTGCAAACTGTTGTATATTATTGCCACCGTTGTTGCCACCGCCCGTGGAACGTGTCATGGCCCAGGAGTGCGGACGTGCCACGCCTCCACGATGCTGCTCCTGCTGATCGCGATAGAAACGTTGGCTATTGCTCCGCTGATTGTTGCCGGCACTTTTGCTCATCGCATCCGGGGATTGCAACTCATGCTTAGCTGCAGGTTTATCCATGTCCGACAGCTTGACGAAACTCGACGGTTGCTCTGCATGCTCGTTGACCGTCTCCAGCAGCTGCTTCTGCTTCTCAATCGTGGCATGCAGCGTTTCCATAGTGTGACCATTGGTTGTGGCTGTTGTGTTCGGCTGCTTCTTGGGCGATGCCGTCTCCTTGGCCTCAATGATCGTCTCCATGATCGAGGTGCGATTGCTGCTGCTGCTCAGTTGCAGCGGTAACGTTGTCGTCGCTAACTGTTGTTGCTGTTGCACCTCGCGCAATGCCAACTGCTCATCCTGCTGGAAGGTGAGATCATCGGTGTCCGTATTCGAAGCCGGAGACATGTCTTTGGAGAGCACACCTTCGGTTAAAGCGGATGCCACGCTGCTGCTCTTGTCGTATGTCTCGTTGAGTTGAGCATCGCGACGTCGCTTCTTCAGACGCGCCGCCTGCTGTTGCTCCTCATCGGAACAGCTGCTCAAGGCGCCCGCATTCGAGGCGCCACTGTAATCATCATACGGCGACAAAGAGCTGTCCACCGACAGCGAAGATGCCTTCGAAATGATGGGCAACTTGTCAATGATGCTCATCAAACCAGCTCCTGATTGATCGCCGCCATTTGTGCTGAAGCTAATCGAACGCTTGCAATCGTTTGTGGGAGCTGAATCCTTGCTGCTGTTGTTGCTGCCCCAGCTGTGACGCTTGCTCGGCTCCTGCATGCGACGCAAAGCAGCCACAGTCAATGGTTGCTGCTCCAGATTGCAGCGATAATCGAGTGATTTGCTTTCCTCTTTCAGTGGCAACTGTTGCAGTTGCTGCTGCTGCTGCAGCTGAGAACCACTCTTGGCCATTAACGTCTCTGTGGAGCTGGCGCTGGACTTCATCACATCGTCGCCACGTCGCTGCGCCACGCTAAGCGAGCTGGACAAACGCTGAGCCAGGTTAAAGGGCTCCTTGCGTCCGTTTTGTGCACGAGACTTGGGCGGCTCACCAAAGTCTATGAACATGCTAAAGATGTTGCTCTTCTTATCATTCTCCTGACCATTCGCCTGCTCTGGCTTCGCCTCTGGCGGTGGCTGCTGCTGTTGCTGCTCCTTGGCCTGGTAGTCGCTCTGCGAGAGATTCACAAAGAAATTGGCCGCCTTAGGCGCCGTATAGGATTTACTTAGAGACTGTTGTGGTTGCTGCTGCTGAGTCTGTGACGACGGCTTTGGCTTTCGGTCCATGTCATCCAGTGACACATAGAAACCGCAGCCGCTCTTGTGCGAACTGTTCGAATCGGAGCGCTCCCGGAACCGGGCCGGCGTCGAGGTGGCCGCCTCCAAGCTGGACGTGGAGCTGCTACTCTTGCGTCGCTCCGGGCGACAATCGCTCATGTCCACCACCCAGGAAGCAATGCCAGGCAACGGTTTGCGTTGCTGTTGTGCGCTCGACTTGACGCGTAGTTCCACCCCGGCCAACTCGGCATCCTCCTGCGCCTCCTCATCATCATCTTCGTCATCGTCTTGTGGCCTCGTGGCCGCAAAGTCCAACGACACAAAACCACCCGAGACAATGGGACAATCAGCGGTGCGTCGCTTCAAGCTCGGACTGTCGCAATGCTTCTGCCGGAAGTCTTCGATGGAAGCACCGCCGGAAACAATCGGATTCGCCTCATCGAATTTGGAGCAACGTTTTGGAGTTCGTGGCAATGGCAGCGGCGAATCGGTGGCATCACTGCAATAGGCGCCCGAATCACGATGATGCGACAACGACGAGCTCAACGTGTAATCCCGATGTATGGAGCTATTGTTGCTGCCCACCTGATGCCCATCGAGTACATGCACCATCGAATTGTGCGGCGTTTCGGTGGCCAGCGAAGGCAGCGGCGCCGCAGTGTGTTGCTGTTGTCTTGGTTGCGACTGCGGCTGTTGCTCGGATGACCAGACAATGCTGTGTCCCGGACTGCTCGAGGAGTAGTCCGTGGTGTAGCTGAGATCGGGCGCATGATGTGAGGCAAACTTCGGGCTGCTGGCCAACGGATGCACACTAAATTGTTGCGCATTGTGCTGAAAGTGATACGGCACCGCCATCGGTGCAGTCGCTTGCACTGTGGGCGCCACTCGCCGACGTCGCGCACTCAACGAGGAGTCCGAGGAATCGGCATCGGCAGGCAGCGAAACGCTGCTGGCTTCGGTGGCATCAGTGACGCCACCGCTGGCGGGCAACTGTTGCTCACGCTTCCAGAGCTTCTCCTCGTCGGAGAGATTGTGTGTGGCGCTGTTCGAATCCGGTTGCGGTTCATCGTCCACATCGGAGCTGCAGTTCGATTGACTGCTGCGTGGCGGCGCCTTGCACTTGGCAAACGCTTTGTGGAATTGCTCTAGCTCCATTTCCGACTCGGGTTTTACATCAGCCTCAGCCTCATCATCATCAGCATCTGCATCAGCCTCATCATCGGGTGGCTCTGGCTCGTTGGCTTGCTGGCCATCGAGACTGGGAAAGGAGAGCACCTCATCCTCATCGCGCAGCGAAGAGGCATCAATGAAGCAAGCACTGTGTCCCGATGTGCTCAACTGCTCGGCTCCACGCTTCTCGAATTCACGCAGCAAACAGCTGGCGGTAATCCCCTCGAGTGGGGCCTGCGATGGCGCAGGCAACGCATTCGGATAGACCGACTCCCAGGAGCCGGTCTCAGTGGACACCGTCGACGTTTCCATGCACACAATCTCCTCGTTCTGTCGCTGCTTCTCCTCCTTCGACGGCGGCTTCAATTTACACTCGTAGCTCTTATTATCGCGCTCTCGTTCCCTCTCTCGACTTGTGCCCGCCGTAACCAGAGCAGCTGCTGCAGCGCCGTTGCACTCGGGACTGGACACTGGCGAGAAGGTGTCACGCTCCTCCTCGCCCACATCCAACTCACAGGTCTTGGCCGAGCCGCTGCCGCTGCCCGAGTGTGAGACACGTTGTCGCTGCTGGCGTCGCAGATCTTCGCTGTACTGCGGCGCCGACGAGGAGGAGGACGAGCTGTGGCTGGTGTCGCTGGCCACCGAAGGGCTGCTGGCGTTGCTGCTGCTGTTGCTGCTATTGGTGAGATTCGAGTAGTGCGAGTGATTGGGTGAACCCACCACGGGCTCCTCCTGCTGATCCAATGAGCGTGGCGCAATCTGTGTGGCTGCTGCTGTGGCCAATGCTTGTGTTGCTGTCGTTGCTGCGTCCATTGGAGCGGTAGTGAATTTGGTAGTGGAATATTCTTGTAATGGATGGATGGGTTGTGGGGATAGCTTATGCTTTGAAGGCCTAGCCCCTTTGAAAGACTCAAGTCATGGACACGACAACGCTTCCGGTGTGGCTGCTTGAATACCAAGTGTGACTGCCAAGTTGACAGGCAAGTGTTGAAGTTGCACTTGCCGCGACTTCACTTCAAGTTGCGCGTTGCAAGTGCTGCGTAGTTGTAGTTGTAGTTGCTGCTGCTGTTGTAGTTCTTGTTGCTTTGTCTGTGGCTGTTGCTGTTACTGCTGCTGTTGCTGCCTTTACATGGCCACATGCTGCATTCCTCGCAGACGCGTGGGCCAAAAAAATGTATCTCAAAATAGCCAAAGCGAAACCGAAACCGTCTTCTGCTTCTTGTTTAAATGATGCACTGCCTCGTGTCCCTCCGCTTATGCTAGCTATTCTCTCGTTTTGTATTCTATTTCGTTTTTCTTTTTGGTTTTTTTTGTTCGTTTTCCCCTCTTCGTTTTGTGTTGTCTGCGAAAAGTTCAAGCGGCGTCTCTCTTAATGTTGCTGCTGCTGATTTATCGCCAATTGTGCCAATTGCAGCACTTGTTGTTGTACAATTAAACTGCAATGAAATAAACAAAAAAAAAATACACAGTATTTAATATGATTGTTTAAACAAGTCGCTTTACACTCGCGAGTTTCTCGCACTTTAAACTTTATAAATAAACTGCAATTGTTTAGTCACTAAACTTCAGTTGGTTCGCGCAGTTAATTATTATTTAAAAAAAAAAAATACTTAACGAATTATAAGCCTCAACTCGTGGTGTTGACTCAACACACCAGGAAACCATGGAAACAATATATAAATTTAAATTACGTGTCAATGCTGTGATGGATCAGTTATCAAAGATTATAGATTATAATAAACAAGTGTTGACAACAAAATCGCTGGCTGATTGTCAAGAATTCAATTAAATTTAATTGCATTTATCTCAATTATGTTTTTTAAGATGTTAGGCATTATTTCAATAACGAACGCCATGTTAACAAAATCTTCACCCTTTTTTTATTAAACATTTAGCCAAGTCTTAAAAAAGTCTTAATTCCCAATTAATTATTTCATTTATTTGTCATGTACTTTAGCCTTCAATTTTTTTCTGCAACATGTTTTTGATTAAAATATTATATTCTCCATTAAAGAATACTCAAGTTCAGCATAATATATTATTGTATTTATCCTTTTACACTATATTATAAAGTTATATGAAACCCCTATGATTTAATAATAACAATAATAATATTCATTCAAGTTCAAATTTTTCTTATGTAATCCTTCATATTTGGCTGTCTACCATTTTGAATACTTAGTATATTGCAGTATTCTATTCTGATGATATTCTATCTCAACACCTCAGTTCTTTTAATTGTAGTTTCAGTTTAACTATTTAATTCCTTATTTATTTCATTAATTCTTTATTTCAAAAATATTGTATTGCAATCTATCTTTTTTCCTTATTATTTTAGCTTATCTTCCGCAATAGTAATTGCATTTTAACAATTCAGTATTTATTTTAAACAATTGCCGTGTTAAACTGCAATTACGAACCAATCCCAAAATTAATTGTAAACCATATAAAAATGGTTTCTTAATTGCAAACGATTTAATTCAACTTACGAACTGCAAGAAGAAACTCTAATTAAACATTTGCATAGAGCCCCCAATAAAATGCAACATTTGCATTAAAATTTTATTGGTTTAAGCTCAAAAAAGCGAATTGCTTGCGATTCAATTAAATGCGGATTATAGCCACCGCTTATAAAGTACGCACTTAATCATAAAAAACAGAAACGGTGAACCATAAAAAATACAAGTAACAACTGAAATTGAGCGAAGGCGATAAAAATCTGCATATAAACTGAATGCAAGGTCAGTTTAGCAGATTATTCGCTTCATTTATGAGATAACATTTCATTATCAAGGAAAAGATCGTTGGGCATAAAGCGATAAGCATTGAAATGAAATTTTTATTGTCAGCTCCATGAATGGATTATCTTTTAGTTATTTGTTTATTTCCTATTGGTATAGATTGTTGCGATAGAAACATTAGCATATTCATGCATATTAACATTTATTTCAACTATTTATCAATTTTATGTTAATTCTAATTTTATTTATGTAAAGTTTACATAAATTTCATACTCTTACATATTCTTAATAGAAAATTATATTACTAATAATTATTAATCATTTAATGAAAAACTCTGGAAATAAATTAAACAAATAAAAATGAAACATTGCACAAATTCTTTAAAAACAGCTCTTAATCGGTTAGTATTCATAATAATATTCTACTAATGATCTATTTTTAACATACATCTTCATACATATGTATTAAGAAATATCTTTTCCATATCTAACAAATATTTGATTAAAAACGTTTCAAATAAATTAAACTAATAGAAATGAAACAACACTGCTCAAATTCTTGAAATTAAGGTCTTAAATGGATTAGATAAATAGTTTTAGTTTCACAATAAATGCAAATAAATTGTGCAAATAGAAATCGATATTGAAGACTGCACAAAAATTTCCGTATAATTTTCTATTATGCTCGATATATTGCCATCATTATCACACTCAGCGCAATCGATCGATAGTTCACAATTAAATGGCTTTTATTCACAATCGACTCTTGGGGCTTGACGTCAATGCGACGCACCCAAACCCAAACCAAGTCGAGTCAAACCAAAGCCTCGACTCATCATTAGCCACCACTTCCCGTACCTGCCTCCATCCCCTCCCTCTTTAAACACTTTGCTAAACCACAATAACAAAAGCATTAACAGCTTGACCCTCGTCTGTTGTGATGGCACCCACAAGCGCCCCCTCTTCTGCCCCTCCCTCCAAATACGGTTTCCCATTGCTTCCTTTATCGACGCCCCGTAAGTGAGCAAACATCTAGAATTTCAATTCGTTATCTCGGAAGTGCAAGTGCAGGGAAATTTAAGAAATTGAATTGAGAATATGTTCAGACTTAAAGCCTTAAAAGCATTTTTCTACCTTCTGTTTGCCCACAAGTTCCGAGAGTTCTGACACCTTGAAATTTTAGCAAGCTTTCCGCGTAATCATGAATATTATATTATATATTCGACGATATTACGAAGTGCTTTACCTCTTCCGCCCCCTTTCCATTAACAGACTTGGTATAAATATTTAGTTAAGCAGTTCACTGAAATTTGAATAAGCAATAAAGGTTCCTTTAGAATGTCTGGCATTTTGAGAGCGGAACTCAACAACGTCGCAGATCCAGACTTCAGACCCATTATTAATTATAGTAAATCGTATGTGCAAGTAGTAAATGGTAATAATATTTTCTAGGCGACACATTTGCATACAAAGGCGCGACATTGACGTTAAAGCTAAAGCGTTAAACATGAAAATTAATACATACGTTCTACAAAGGAATCTAAAGAGTTAATCATACAAATCGTGTCCATAATCAACGTCAATGACAACAACAACAACGAGTTCATAGACGACAAAGAAAGAAAGAAAAATGGCAATAAATAAGAGTTCGAAAAGATCGATTGGTTTCTTGTTTCAATTTGTTATATGATATCGATGATCATTAATAAGAGATAAATGTAAAAATTAAAGATCGAGTATTGAATGGAAATGGAAGCTATCGGTAGTAAGCAGATATCTTGGGTTAATGGACTCTTTAGAATATTAATAAGACAGTTTATGATGTGTTATAAATATTTCGAAAGAAAAGAATGGATTTTATTGCAAATCGGATATTTCTTTTGATAGGCTAAAAAGGTAATATAAAATATTGATGTTTATAAACTGGGAACATGTTGTAAATGTGAATTTGTAAAACAGGTTAAAGACAAAGAAACTTCTTTACAATTTTTAGGTTTTAAGAATTTGTTAAAGAGAATATATCGCTTTATGATTGAAATTGTTTCTAGATGAAATCATGGGAAAAATAGAAATTTGTATATGATTTAAAGTAACCCTTACATTTGCCATAAAACTTATCTTAAAACATAAATTTAAAAAAAAAGGCGCAGCTGTTATCAATTTTGGAGTAAAGATACCCTAGATTTATGAGTGTATTCAACCCGCGCAAGTTAACAATCCATAACCGAAACATAGGTCACAGAACAAAGACAACAACAACAACAACTGCGACAACAGAAGTTGCAATATCAGTGGAGATAAACGAGCTGCAATTATGTAATTTATGACTTCTAGCACGATATGCATGCTAAGAGAGCAGACACAACAACACCAACAACAACATTGACATATGGAAAAACAACAACAACAACTGCAAAGTCAACAAGATACCAACACAATAATCAGCACAACATAAAGAAAAAAACGAATACGAATAATGAATAAAAAACAACAAAAAGACATTCGTTTGTAACTCGATAATTGCACGTTCCGACCGGCAACTGAATTACTCGCATCGAAAGCCAATTTTCATGTATTTTATTTTATTTATTTATATTTTTGCAGTTGCTCAACTTTTAGAACTCGCTAGCACTTCAGATAGTTTCCAAGTACACCAAATTGTTAATTACAAAATGATAATAATTAATTCAATTCAATGATTAACTTTATGTTCGTGATGCTATCGAACGGATTTCCCCAACAATAAATGCACGAAAATTGCGCAAAATTTAAGATTTTTTGCAATTTAAGATATGTTAATCACATTTATACAAAAGTTATAAAGTTGAGAACTAAATTTCACATTGTTTAGACTTTGTTAACTCACACAACGAAGCTATGCATAAATGAAAATATTATAATATAGAAATGTTTAGTGAATTATACATTTCAAATCCTATTTTTTCTCTTTTCATTTTTATAAATTTGAATAATATGCTAATTTCCAGCACTCTCAACCAATCTAAAGAATTTATTTACAACATGTTTAGATAATTATTTTTGATTGAAAAAACATTCCCATACACTTCTATTTAATTGCCTTAATCTTTTTCAATTTACAATAATTGCACAAATAATTTTTGGGAGTTCTTCAATCCCAATCTTTAAATAGTTTCCGAGGTTCGTAAACAACGATCAAATTTCCTTTTACATACTTTATAATGCATTGCCATGTTTTCCATTAATTGAACTGAACTTGGAACTCAGTTATTAGCATAAACAAACGAGTACAAGTATTTTATAGTGATGTTTGGAGGCAATTCACGACTCACTCGACTGCGAGACGCACATCTCTAACTGGGCAGCGCCTCGAGGCGCAATTGGTACTCAATTTGTACAGCAATTTGTATGCTCTGTGTGTGTTATGTGTGTGTTGTGTGTGTGCGTTGTGTTTAGGCGTCGTTTCAAGTTGTCGCCGTTGTCAGGAGAAACTGGAGGCGGGACTGGACAGAGCTAAAGCCAGTCTCAGTCTCAGTATTGAAGCCGGAGCCTGACTCGCAGCTACTTTGACAATTTGCAAACTCATCGCGCGACGCATTCTTCTTTCTTTTTCTACTCACACACACTTTATAAAATACTATATATAGGAGAGGAGAGGCACCCCATTATGATTATTATTATTATTACAATGTCTACATATGTATAATATTTGTGCTTTTATCTATCGATCGTCGTCGCTTGCCTTGCCGGCTACAACAATGTAGTCGCATTAATAAACCCCACCATTTTGTCACTCCTTTCCCCAACTTCGTCTCCCTCTCATTCTCTTTCTATCTTCAAGCATTTCGCTATCTAAAGAGGGAACATGTTTCTCCCCCCTGTATTCTTGTGTCGTTGTTTTCGACTGGTTTTGGGTGGTTCAACAGATCCGCAGATCGTTGTTTCGCTTCTTTGTTTATTTTTTTTTTTAGATTTTTTGCTTTTTTGACATTCAGCACACGTTCCACGTCCATGTCGATGGAGGATGAGGGGTAAATTTGTGCTTAATATCATAAATTAGACACACACAAGCGAAGTTGCTGTTCAGTTGATGGCTTTAACTATCATTCTCTATGGCACTCAACTTTCGCTTGCAATTAACTTGCCACTTCACCCTTCTCTTCACAATTAATGTTTTGACTTGAAACTTCAGATTAAATAAACCCACTTCACTTCCTCTTCCCTCTCTCGCAGCAGCAGCTTTTTACAATTTTTTCAACTTATACAATCTGAATTTACATGCTGATAGTCGAGACGTCGTCGTCATCGTCATCGACTTTGTAGTCGCGTCAACTTGTTACGCCCATATTTGGCAGCAAATTCAAATCTTACGTCTCTTTGATTGTTTTATCGACTGTTTACAATCTTCGATTCGACCGTCCGTCCGTCTGTCTGTCTGTCTGTCCACCCCTTCGTCTCTCGATTAATCGAGTTCTCTCTCTCTCGTTCTAACGCCGCATTACTCATTCCCCACACGACCTTTGTTTAATAACGTATACATAATATAAATATAAATATAATTCATTATACATACATCATATATACATGGCAATAATACATAAAAAACGTTGGTTGTATCAATTCATATATGAAGATATACAGTGGGGAGCAAAATTGAGTACATGTTTGCATATTTCACATTTCGGAGCGAATGATAAAGAAAACAGTAAAGCAAATGGAAAAAAAGTTTATTCTCTTTATTCAATATATAATTGACTATACATTAACGAGAAAAGATCAACGAAGAGGTGCACAAAGAAGAAAAGAAAACTTGAAAACAAAAACAACTCGTATGTACTCATTTATGCACCTTTGACATTTTAAACTTCTTATCTGCAAACAAGATCGTTAAATGGAATTTTTAGTAAAAAATTAATATTTCGTCCATAAACCTTTATTTTTTATGACGCTTTCAATACGGTCTGGCATACTCTCCACAAGGTTTTCCAAAATTTCTTTGGGTATACGGCGCCACTCCTCATGCACCCTTTCCCATAAATTTGCGAGGTTTGATGGAGCTGAATTATATTGTCCCAATCGTCTTTTGACTATTGACCACAAATTTTCGATTGGGTTTAGGTCAGGGCTTTGAGCCGGCCACTGCATCAACTGAAAATTTTGGTCCATTAGCCATTTCTGGACGACTTTTGCAGTGTGCTTCGGGTCTCCATCCTGCTGAAACACGATTTCAGCTTCGTTGTAAGCACTGCGATCAATAAATTCGGGAAGATGGTTCCTCAAAATACTTAGATATTGCTCTTTGTTCATAATCCCTTCTATTTTGTGCATTGGTCCAATGTTCCACCAGTTGAAACAGCTCCAAACCATTATATTGCCTCCACCATGCTTTACAGTCTGCTTAACGTGGTGTCGTTGGATTGTTTCACCGGGCCGGCGCCAGCAATATTGTTTTCCATCTGATTGGAATCTATTAAACTTTGTTTCATCTGACCAAATTACCCGCTTCCAGTCATCTATAGTCCAATTTCGGTGCTGTCTGGCAAAACATAAACGTGCCTTCACATTTTTGGCCGACAACGCAGGTTTATTTTTTTTTACTGCTGCAACATATCCAATTCTTTGAAGTGCTCTTCGAGCTGTCCATCGACTAACATCTTTATTTATCTCTAAAGAAGCCCCCTTAGGCGTTAAGAACTTGTCCTTTCTCATATTAGCCATAATATGACGAGCATCCGCATCGTTTAAAAGTCGAGGACGGCCTCTGAGAGGGGATTCAACCGAAACTTTGCGTCTTTTTTGGACACGTATGACCACCGACTGACTTATTCCGAGTTTACTGGATATTATCCGGGACGAACATCCTTTCTCGGTAAGACCTATTATCGAATTTTCCACGTCCTGACTCAATTTACGCATAATTTTGAAATAATAATAAAAATTGCTCTTCTCTTTCAATGTAACCACGTTGACACTTTAAATCATAATAAGCACATTACAATAAGTCTAAGAAACAAAGCAAAAGCAATAAGATGACAATTAACGGTAAATTTTTGATTCTTTTGCAGATAAGAAGTTTAAAATGTCAAAGGTGCATAAATGAGTACATACGAGTTGTTTTTGTTTTCAAGTTTTCTTTTCTTCTTTGTGCACCTCTTCGTTGATCTTTTCTCGTTAATGTATAGTCAATTATATATTGAATAAAGAGAATAAACTTTTTTTCCATTTGCTTTACTGTTTTCTTTATCATTCGCTCCGAAATGTGAAATATGCAAACATGTACTCAATTTTGCTCCCCACTGTATATTATTCGTATAACCAAATGGGTTGCATATGAAAATAGATATGGGCTGCAAACAACAGATGGGAATGGGAAGCGCGCTTGAAATAAGCGTGTAGGATTTTCATTATTGACAAATAAACACTAGCATATAACTATAATTACAACTATTGTGTCGCTTAATCATCATAAAAATCACGGTGAATTATTTTTTACGACTTGCAAATAAAGGTAATCCTATTTCAGATGAGAAATGGGTTTACCTTGCTATATATAAGAGAAAAGTATTTTTATGCTTTATGCGGTTAAAGAAATAGCTCGATATTTTTGTACAAATTAGAATTATATATTTCTTGATTTAGATTTTTGTATCACTACAACATGCGATATCGAATCATTAATCAATCTGGTATATTTTCTACTCTATGGTATATTTTGAATATAGTAGTAAGTTCTTTGGTATATTTTTCTATTTTTGTATTATTTTGTATTGTATTACAGTCAGTCGAGCACACTGGACTGTAGTTTTCTTACTTGTTTGTACAATCATGACTGCACTTAATTGGCTCAACTATTTCTATTTATATTGTAGCATTAAAGGTGCCATCATTATCAACCATATAACAAACATGAATCAGCACCAGTAATAATAAAGAATAGTCATAGTCTTACAGTTTCTATTAGGCAACTTTTGTTGAACCTTATCCAATCGATTTTGAAATGATTATCCATGTAACTCTATAACTTAGGAAAATACCCACGTGTTTTTTTTAGGAACTTACGCAAATTGCAGAAAGTACTTTGGTTGGGTCAACTTAAGAGTTAAGTGCTTTGCTTTTTATGGCACTTGAACTTTACATTTCATTCTCGAAAGTGCTGACGTTTTATGAGCTGCAAGTTGCATTGCCACTTGCCAAAAAAAAAAAAAAAGCACACACACAAATAAAAGAAATAAGTATAAAAGGGGTGAAAGAAAAGCAAAAGCAAGAGAAGAGTCAAGAAATTTGATGGCTTTCGTGCGCTCGCTTGCTTGCGGCGAGAGCCCGAAAACTAGAAATTCACTTTCGTCTGATGCCCCAGAAACCAAGAAACCAATTGAGGCGTCGTCGTCGTCGTCGTCATCGTAGTTGTCGGACTGGTCACAAAGTGTCCAAAGTGGGCAAATGTTGCCAATGTGGGTCTTCATTGGGCATTTTCTTGTATTTTTCTGTTGTTGTTGTTAAAATGCAACAGCAAAGTGAAACAAGCATTTGCGAGGTCAGTAATGGGCCCTGATTTGTTCAGAGAGACGATGAGTAGGTGGATGGTGTGTTCTTGGGGTGGGTTCTTTAGGACCTTGTGACACGCAAATGGCACGGATTAAGATCTCGCATGTGAGTTTTGAGTTTAGAACTCGAGAACTACAAGCTTAATCGATGTGGCAAAGTGAAGAACAACGCATTATGGCAGACAACAACTCAACAACTAACTCGGCTAACTGATGGAACTGACCCTGACGATTGAGACTCGAAAATCGGCAATAACAAAGCACCTCAAAAAAAAAACGTGCTTCATAATAAATCAAAAAAAATTTGTATTTTTCTTTGTACAAAAATATTCAACTCAATCAGCCGGAACCTCAGCCCGAATGATAATTAAATCAACATTTATGAACTTTTATACGAAAAAAATAAGTTGATTACGGCGTGTACAATAAAAAATACTGTTAATTTTACATCGCATTGCAATGAAGCGCTTATTATTAACGCATCTCGCGACCTCTTGGCATTGACTTTTGCTTTTGACCTTTGTCAACTGAGCTGGGAGAAAAACAAAGAGTCAAGACTCGACATGAACAATTGCAAAAGTGATGGGAAACTTTGCTTAGTTCATAATTTAATATGTAAAGCGAACATCTTCTCCAGCTGTGCGAGGTGCCATACAATAGTTGTTAAAATAAACAATAAAATGAAGAGCAATAAATTAAAGTAAACAAATTGTGCTTATTCAACTAAATTTAAGTAAATAAATATTACAAAATTATACATACAATTGTTGAAGTACTTTTCGGCTTTCGTTGATTCGATTGATTGTTTAAAAGTGCTTTGCAATTTATTCTCACAGTTGAACTCGCGTTTTAGAATTATATAATCGTTAGATTTATCTATTTTGGAAGCAATTTAAATTTGTTATAAAATTGATTATTGCGTTTCAACTAATTTTACACACTTTAGAAACTTTAAAAATCCATATGATTTATAATAATTATTTAATATTTTAAAATCTTTCAGCCTTGAGCTTATTTAAACTTTTAGTAATTTTCCAAAATTAAAAAGTCGCCATAAATTCCACAGAACTCGAGCTTTTAGTTCTGGTCCCACAGCTGTCAACACAATTATTTAAAGTTCAGCGCAGGTAAGTCATTAATCATTGAATACATTAAATTCTCAATTTGGTCAAAATTAACATTCAAAGTATACCGATTTCAACATTGTTGAAAGCCAAAAAGATGCACAAAATTATTATTCGATCATCGATTAAAAATTTGAGGTGTGACATAATGTTTGAAAAGTGTCAAACATGGCATGCTAATTAAGGTATTTTTTTGCCATATAAACATAAGCCATAATTGCAAATATTTTTGAATTAACCCTCGCGCTCTTAATTATAACAAAGAGGAAGGGGGGATAGACAAGGGAATACAACTTGTAACTCAATCAGGCGTCAAAATGTGGAGGCCCTTGAAGTCAAATGAGACGCAGACGTAACCAAACAATATTCAAATCTCAAGTCAACTGTTAAATCATTGTGCACAGCTGTGTGTGGAATGTGGATCGTATTTGCATGTGGAGTGTATTCACACTTGTACTATTATGACGGGCTTGCTTTTTGCTTTAGTTTCCAACTGGAATTTGTTCACATAGTTAAAATGCGTGTACGGCCCACGCTTCGATAATTACACAGCATTTTTGCATTTATTATTACAAAAAACAATACATATGGCATATGTGTAGTATGTGTTTATTGTATTTAAACAAGCTCGCTTTTGTTATTGTTTATTTCAATTGTTACTTGTTGCTTAGCCATAAAAGTTGTGGCGGAAGTTTATACAAATCTGTCAATAGCCTATGGAAATTCACTGTATTGGTCCCACAAATTTATTGAGAACAAAAAGCATTTTATTAGTGATTAAATTCCGCAAGTCGACCCACAAAATACATATCAAAAAACCGAAAGATAGTCTGTTAATCAAAGTTGCTGTGTGGCTCGTGTCGCGATTTCGTGTCTGCTCAATTCGGCGAAATTTTCTATAAACTAACATAAATATCAAATTAGAAACTAACAATCAAAGAGAGCCAACAAAGCGTGGCACAAATCAGCAACAAAGATTATTTATTAAACTCGACGTTATTCTCAAACAATCGAACTGCGATAGACGCGATCCGATGACGCGTCACAAAACGTCAAAACGCCCGAACGCAAGCGAAACTAAAATCAGACTAAGCTCGCGGCATCGACAGCAGCAACAACAGAGCCCCAACAGAGCAGCTGAGCGTATGAGAGAGAGAGAGTGGGAGAGCAAGTGCTCGCAATGATACTCAGCTGTGAGTGTGGGAGAGAGTGCTGCTGATAGGCAAGTGCATTGCTATGGAGAGTGGGTCGTCGTATGTGGGGAGTGGAGAGTATCGAGTGTGGAGTGAGTGTCTCCGTCTGTCTGCATGTCTTGTGTTTGTGTTAGTGTGTGTGTGCCGGCGTGTGAAACTTTATGCAAATTAGCCAGTGTATTTGTATATGCGGAAAAATAAAAATAAAAGTTTATGTCAGTGTCTTTTGACAATAAAAACAAAACTGTCGCGCTGATATGGTACAATGAGTGTGTGATACGGCAAAGCAACCATATTAAACGGCCTAACAGCAGCCGCAGCAGTGGCAGCAACGGCAGCAGACGAGAACCTGCCTCAATTTGTAGCCGTCATCAAGTATATTTATGAGTGTATGTGTTTGTGAAAAAGTTCATTGCACGTTGATTACACGAAATAGCGAGCCTACCAACAACAGCAACAGCAACAAAAATTGTACACTTTTATTACAAGCATAAACTAAACACATACACATTTTTATGGCTTTTCCACACAACTGTTTGGGCGGTAGATGCTTTTGGTACGTGCTTCTCTGTACGGTGATTAATCATTAAAAACGTCCAATGAGCACTAAATTAGTTACGCAAAAGGCTTTTGGGTGGCGGAAAGCTTAGCTTCCCCTCTTCTCATCCACTGCTGATGTCATCCACAATGGAGATGACTGCAGGCGCATTGTGGATCCCAATTTTAGGCAAGGAAATGGAATGCATGCCAGACAACGAAAAAGAAGAAGACATTCGCATTGGCAATAAAAACGAAATTCAGTCGCAATATGCAAATTCTGCGGCAACTTGGCAAAAATTATGTGTCGTCTTTTTTTCTCTACATTTTGTAACGAAATTGAAATATTTATGGCCTCGGGGCGACAAAGTCTCACAACGAAACGCATCTAACGCAATCGAAAAAAGAAAGACGCACAAAATAAATTGCACTCTTGTGCATTAAATTTTTAATGTCAGGTTCATAAAGCTGGCCTCTCCGACTCGTCTGTCTGGGTTATTTTGTTTGTGTGCATGCCAAGAAATTTTTGTGGACTACATTCAAGCATGACAACAGCAAGAAAAAAAGTGCGTGCAATTTTTCGATTAAAATGCAGAGAGAGACTAGCCGATTATTTCGTCTGCTGTGTAGTGTTGAGCAGCGTTCAAGGTCAGCGCACGATTGCGATCGCTTCAGAAGCTTTTTGAGAGTTTATTTTTTTTCCTTTTGACAGCGACACAAAAAAGAAGCCAAAGCAAAAAGATTAATTAAAAGCGATACAAGACTGCGGGCTGGACAGAGACAGCGATAGCCCAAAAAATATTGAGAGTACAATATCGACGCAAAGTGAACAGACAAAACGACTAGGAAATTACTCTATTAAAAACAACAAAATTATTCAGATTTTAAGGCTAAGCAACTGTGAATACGATGATTCACTCAAACGTGCCATGCAGCTGCACAGTTTATATGCCCCATGACAATAGGGTATAAAAAAACTTAATGTTTAAACAGCAGGCCACAAAAAATAACACACAAAAAAAGTAATTATTATAAATAATTATTAGAGCGAAGTGGCAGTTATACATAGACATACTCTCATACAAAGTTGGCGTTGAAAAAAGCCATTGTTGTTATACATAATAATACTTTTCTAAATGTTATAGTTGTTGCTGGAGCGCTTAAAGCACATTGATAGTTGGAGAGATAGGCCGCTCTCTTTCTCTCTCACACCGCTACACTCTTTTGTAGCGCTAACTTTCCATATTGTAAATTTTCCATTGTTTATGATTAGAGTTGCGGCGTTTGGCGTTTGTTTCGCTCTTGTAATTGTTGTTGTTATTTGGTGTGCAGCACCTTTAGATGCAAAGTGCGCAGATAAGCCCGGCGTTCAAGCAAAAACAAAGCTCATTAGGCGGCTCCATCTCTCTCGCTCTCCCGGTGTTGTTTAGGGCCTCTCTTTGGTTCAATGCAGAGAATATTGCAGGCTGTTTGATGCTCAACAAGGAAATGTACAATAATTTTGGTGTATTTGACTGACAATGGGCGTGGCAATCACATTTGCATATGAAAAACCAAAATAAAAGCAGCAGCAGAAACAGAAACAGAAGAAAAAAAGCGAACGTTGTTTGTTCATTTGTTAATCTTTTGCATTTTTTTTTATGCGCCATCATTATTCAACACTGAATGCTCAGGTACCGTTACGTACATAAATCCAACAGCTAATGCTAACCAACTTTTGCGGTTGTTGGTCTGAGAGTCTCTGAGTCGTCTACCACACCATGTTGCCGTGTTGCCATCGTTGTTGTTATTTGCAGTTAGTTGTTGCTAGGCAAATGGGCAAAATGTTAATAAACTTTTATTGCGCAAAAAAAAAAAATGCCACTACATTTATTATAATTGCGCAAATGTTGTTTAATAGTTTTTGATATGCTTTGCAAATGATATGCACATATTAATACTATTGTGTGCTCTTTTCAAGTTAAAGTCATTTATGCACAAACGAAAGTTGTCATAATGAGCAAGCCTCGCCTGCTGATCAACGCTAATCAGCAAACAGCAAGTTGGCAGCGCTAACCTTTATTATGGCAGCGCGCGCGCACTGCCCACTCACAGACATCAAATGAATAATTACATAGCACTGCGCCAAGTGCTCAAAAAGGAACCATAAAGTACAGCGCAAAGCGCCCACGCAGCAATGACGACATCGCGATGTCAGTTCTAATGCCGCCCCAAGGCGCAATGAGAGCGCTTACTAAATGGAGAGTGGAGACTGGAGAGAGCGAGAGAACGCAGCACCAGCAGCTTCAGCAGCTGTTTACAAAAGCTCACACACAGGCACACACAATCTACACTCCCCTTTACATGTGTGTAGTAAAAACAAATACAAAATATACTGAGAGGTTAATGAACTTCTGAGCGCGCTCTTCGCAGTCATCGCGTCTCAGTGGCCAATTTTTATTGCCTACAAAAGTTGTGCTATACTTTTCAATTTGCTGTAATTGTGGCAAGTCAAGCTTTCAATTTGCCTCAGTTAAACGAAGCGTTGAATTGAAAGCGAACGGCGACCGGAGAATCCAAAAATAACAAACAAAAAAACCGCCTTCATGTCCATACAGTAATAATTTGCTAATCACATTTTCAGCAAATTATGTTGTAAGCCGTCGCCTCAATTGTACAATCACACAAAAACGACTGAATGAGAGACAGGGACAGCGATAGAGACATCAAAAAGCGGTTGACAAATTTCCATGTCCAATTTGCCGAAACTGAAACTGATGTATGATGATGGCATGGGGCAAGCGCAAGCAAGAAAGCAAGAATGTCACGATACACGCAAGATAAAGACAACAACATGAACAACAGTTAGGAGCAAAGAACATATGGCGAGGCAGGGAAAGAAAACCAGGAAAGAAAAGTCGCGTGAATCATATGCAAAAAAAAGTAGCACAGCAAAAAAAACAAAGAAAACTTAATGACGCGGCGTCATTTATGGCCAAACAGGCCAGAAGTACAACAACAGCAATAACAATAATGAAAATTTAGCAACAAACAATTAATCTTGATTTGTTCTGGGCCGAAGGCAGGTTATTGAAGTTTACACAACGCCACGATAGGTAAATGACCAAAGAGTCATCGTCATCGTCGTCGTGCTGCGACGAAAATGGATTAATTGAGTGGCATTTTATTGATGGGTGACTTTGGTTTTAGGACATGGGCCCCAAAAATTTAGGCACGTTCACGTTCGTTCATGTCGTTTTATTTGTTTTGATTTATAAGCAACATGTAAACTCGCTGTATATCAAATGCTTTTTCAATGCCCTTCAGGCGATTAGTCAGCTGCTGGTTATTAAAATGCGTTTTTAAAGAGTCATTCGATTTACGTTGCCTTATAAACAAAGTAATCAATTAATCCATGACTAATTATCAGCTTAAAGTTTATTTGTGCTGAGTGTTTACCAACACTGAATCGAGCTGATCACGATCACAATGAATGTCAAACTTTTTATTGCCTGCAGTGCTTTCAGAACTTTACATAAGGATAAGTTTTCTTTCTCGCTTGCACTCTCTTAAATACATGTATGTATTTTGTGGTTTGTGTCTGTGTATTTGCTGAGTCATACAGTTTGGACCAGTGATGCCAAATTTTGGTAGCCAAAGTAGCTACAAACAAAAAACAACTTCAAAAACAAAGTAAGGGTTTCATTTTACTCAAAAATTTGTCTCTTTCAAATACAAACCATCTACTTTCAATTAGTAACAAAGACAACTAACCAATATTATTTAAAATTAAACTACTAAAGATTACGTAACTGAATAAAGATTTGCTGTTATTAGCATTTTCAAAAAAGTGGCTATAAAATAGCCAAAGTGGCAACACTGATTCGTAATTTTAATTTAAGAAGCCCCTCGCTATGAAGGGCGAACACAAAGATTTCCTCAGGCCTTTCGAAAACTCATGCAAGCAAATACTTGAGTGCTATGAATTAATTTTCGGTTCTTCGTCTTTTACCCACTTTTGAGGTTTTTGTTTTTTGCATATTGCAGTTAACGCTGCTAACGCCGCCAGCTTCAAAACTTTTGGCTGTTTGTCTCTAATTTGCATAATTTTGCACGCGAGAAACACTCGAAAAAGAAATCGCATGCAAATTGAAAATTGATTTTCGTCATATTTGTTGATTTCGGCGTTGCGCAAAATTTGTCGAGGTGTTGAAGGTTATTCATACTGCGAATAGTTGTAGTTGTTGTTGTTATTGTATTGTTGATTTTGTTCTCTCTCGATTGCAGTAGTTTATGAATTGGCTTTTTTTGGTTGGCGGGGCCATCATAAATCATATTTGATGCACAGTAAAACGTGTATGATAGCACATAAATTGAAATTAAATTATGAATGGTTAGAGTATAATTGTTGCTACGCAAGTAATTCGATGCGTTTGCGTTTTATAGTCAGATTAATTTTTCGAATATAAATATTACAGGTTTTTGATTTAGTTTTTATTGAATTCTGAACATGCATTTGAGTTTTCTTTTGTGAAATTTTGGTGCTTCAATTAATTTGCAACTACAAATTTTAAATATATATTTGATTGTTTTCATTTTTTTCAAATTTTTTCGAAATTTAAAGAATTGTTCATGCTATTTCATTTCATAGAGTATTTGAAAATACGCTGATAAAAAGAAATAAAATATATTTTCGTGTTTTGATTGGCCTAATTGGTTTTTCTCGCTTGATTTATGTGCTACGAATTGCCGATTTGAATGATTGATGAATTGTGTTGCCGACTGCCCAGTTTCTGTGGGCTTGCATAATGAAGCACTCAATTGAGTTCAATTGGGAATGGCAATAGAAATGTGCTGCCATAACACTGATGGCAGTGATGATGATGGTGATGATGATAAAGACAATGATGCCGAACTGACCACAGTCAAGAGCTGAGATTAGCCGACAGTTGGGAGTAATTGAGGCCTACGCTTATTAGCGCCAAATATTTACAATTTCCGTGGAATGTGCACAAATATGGCAAATGGTTGTGCCAAATATAAATCAATGGCCATAAGTAGCTAGACCTACGCAAGGTAAATAGAGATGGATAGAAAACAAAAGCGTGCCCAAAAATAGCTGCATAGTTTTTGTTTGTCAGCCGATTAGCATCAGTAGGCAAATGCGTTGTGGAACGTGATGAGCTGCTGACTCCATCAGTCAAGCACTAGAGGCAGGTGTGCCCAGTTTGCGTGACTCTTTTGCACAAGCAGCCATCACTGGCCACACTGGCAGTTGCCTCAGCTAATTGTTCACACCCGCCGCATGGGACACACCCAGCACCCAAAGCCAGTGCTGCCCATAGTTGAAACTAATCTGTAAACAATTAAGGCGCTTGTGTGAAAGTGTGAGTGTGCAGCGATGTGTGTGTGTGTTTGAGAGAAGATGGATATCGTTTAGCTGACAGCAACATGTAATACATATTTCAAATTAATTTGCGACGTGTGCCATTAAACTAATTAGGTTTTAAATGGGCCAAGAGATATCCACGCCACAAGCTGATAAAATAATTAAAAATCATTAATTAGCAACGCGAAAGGGTAAACAATTAAGTTACACACTGAATTCGATATGCACTGAGCATGAAATAATCAAATCATCAGCACCTCTCTTTTGGTCTGCTGTGGAAAAGTACAAGTCCAAACGCACTACAACAAAAATATACATAAAGCGAGCGAGAGAGCTGATAACAGGAATGAAAAAAACGAAATGAAATCCACAACATAACAAAAGGGGGCGCATCGTCTGCATACACACCCACATACACAATACGTATAAACATGTGTGTACACACACACACACACACACACGTATGTCCAAACTCATTTGACTCACTTTCACACAAACAGATAAGAGTTCAACAACAACAAACAAACGTTTCAAATGCAAACAAAACGCAATCAAAAACTAATCTCTCCACATACTCTCCGTCTCTCCCATTCTCTTGCTCTCTTTTGTGCGTTACACACAAATTTATTTCGAGATCAAAGCATTTTATTAAAGCCAGTTTAACTTGTCAATTTCATTATTATGCCCTGTGCTGCAAGTTCTTTGATCGAAGTTTTAATGCAACCGCAAGGCTAAACAAATAGTACATAACAACACACCTCACTAGTCTGTTGAGCTCAAAGTTACGCTGATATGACAGAAGCTTACATACTACAACAATACAATACAATACAATACACACTCACGCTCTCGCCCATATAAAGAAAAGTCTGTTTAAGCTGAAAAAATTCTCCAATTCAATATGAAATTTTTGAGTTATGAATAAACAAATGTACACATGTTTTGCATTTGTTATTTAATCTGGTTAACAGCATGTGGTACATAAAGAGAAACTGCTATCTAAGAGTGTAAAACATGTGTCTTGGTTATGACTGCAATTTTGCTTTTGTCAAATGTCAGCTGTTGGCGCAATTGCCAAAGGGCAACTTGCACACACACACACATCGAAAGTTCATTGAGAGTATGACACGCAATATGGCGTCATTTCTTTGGCAGCCACCAAGAAGCGCAGTTTACCAATGAACGTGACAATTAAATAAGTGAACAATACACGGGCGAGAGCGAGACAGTCGACAAATTCTAGGTCAGCATTGGAGATGAGCGCGTGAGCAATAACACGAGTATAAACACGATTATTCTTAAAGTAATGGCAAATTACACAACAGCAAGTAAAAAACATTGCGCATCTCTAGTGTAAAAATTGCTAAGGAAAAGACATTCTATTACCGTGGTGCGAAATGCTGGCGCCAGCACATAAATATTAGATAGTCTGAACCAAAACGCGACCTAAGCAAATAAATACATGCGTCCTGACAATTTAAGCACGCGTTTATTTTGTTTTTTTTTTCAACAACAAATAGATAAGCGACGCCTTGTTAATGATGTCGCAAATGTTAAATATCGCATGCGATACAAAAAACATACATAAATCGCCAGACACACACAACTGATCGATTGCCGGAAATTCAGCAGAAAAATGGCAACACAGATAAGTCTCCAATACATGTAGATATATAAATAGCGTAATTTTTCACACCAGCTTTCTATAGAATTTTGTTTCGCTGGCACTTTAATTGAGAACAATCAACGAAAATATGATATCATGAGCGTAAAAAAAGTTGTAGAAAAGCGGCCAAAGAAAATGCTTTAATTACTTCGATACTGTGCTATAATTGTTATACAGATTAGCTTGCAATTATGACGTTGCTTTTCGTTTTGTTGTTGCTGACGCATTCACACACTTGACTTTTGGCCAATTGGAATTGCCTCCTGCTGTTGCTGCGATTAGAAATTAATGCGAAAAGTTGAATAAATTTTTAAAATTAAACATTTCAAGTCACTTTGCCTAACACAAACGGGCTAAAACGACGCCGCATGAGTCACGCAACTTTTTTGCACAATTCTTAGTCGTTGTTATTGTTTTTTTTTTTAATTTATTCGCAGTCATTGCTCGCGGCTTCTCTTTGGCTCTCATGTCATCTCACTCTCTCTGCTCTCTGTCTAATCTCTGACTACATTTGTTGTCTGCCATATTGAAATTGGGTTAATATGATATGTACACACTATTTATTTGTTGAGCTGACTTTTGCTTTCCAAACAGCAGTTAGCAGTTTTAATTTTTTTTACCATTTTTATTGATTTTTCTGATGTGCATAAAGTGGGGGAAAATGCACGAAATGCTGCAAACAACTCAAGTGCATATACATACACGCACATGCATATTTATGTGTATGTGCTTATGAGTAAGCAGGAGAGCTAGAGTGCGCTGCGGCAGCCGCCAAAAATACTATGAGAAGAAAACTTGGCGTTTTTACATTGAGCGGCTTATTTGTTTAATGCGGCTTACACACGAAAATACAAATACACATGCAAGCAACATGAAAGCATACACGAACACACACGCAAACTGTGCACTCGCTATTAAGTATGTATGTGTGCATGAGATTCCTACCCCAATTACGTCCTTTGGCTCCACGGCCCACGCATCATCACAACACAAACACACACATACACAGCTGCAGCGGCGCTGATTTATCGATTTTTCACTCTTCAACTCGCATTGAAGAATTCGGCAATTACATAAAATGTGCAGCAGATAGAGAGAGACAGAGAGCGAGAGGTAAACAATCATAGTATTCAAATTAAAAATTAAAATTAGCATTGGCAATAGGCCACGGCCAGACAAAATTAGCAAATAAAATAGCAGCGACAATAACAACAAAAACTAAACCACCTGTCCCGGGAGAGACGAAGCGTCGAGCTTTTTTCTTCTCTATTTATTTTGTATTTTCGCACAAGAACAAATCACACGTTTAATTTCTAGCTGCCCTTGAGTTTCAGTTATCTATGTGTGCGTGCAGCTCTTCTACCTGCCTTTTGCGCACACATACAAACATACATAGGCGGCCGCCGCCTCTTTGACTGCAAAGACGAGACGCCAAAAACCCACACACAGTTATTTATTTGCTTTTTTTGTATTTATTTTAAGGCTAGTGCATTGTAAGTTGTACTTACTTTTTAGTGTTGTAGATATATCTTATTGCAGCAAGAAATTCGCTTGAAATCGGCTTTTGGTCTGTTTTTTCAAAAAAATTTTGTGGATCGTGAAGTTGTCATGGAAAATGTAACCTTGTCTGGCCATTTATTGTTGTTGGACTTGTTGTTGTTTTGTGCCCATATAATTAATAAGCGTTAAAACACTCACTTTAAACGAATCGCACAACACTTTCATTTAACATTTTTTCGCCATAAAATGTTGCTTTTTGCTCAACAAAAAGGAAACACTGCGCGACTTCGCATACATAACTGGTTTTCTTCTTTTTACTGGCACCTTGCTTTTCTTTTCTTTATTATTTTTTTTTGTTGAGTCGCACTTGGCTCTCCTTTTTTCTGCTATGACGTTTTCGATTTTCACACCATTTGTTAAGGCATGCTGCCGTTTTTATTTATTTTTTTGTTTATAAAACTATTAAAAATTAGTAACTTTGCTTTTGAACATCGAATTCTCACCGAGCGAATTTTGATTATTTCACATTGCGCGTTCAACGCGAGGGAATAATGAGATTCTTAGAGTGCAGCGTGACCGCGCATCGATTTTCAAAATATACCAATATTTGCTGCCGGAAATATACACAAATATACCACTTTCAATATGTAGGTTTACTTTAAAATTGAGGCTGGACTTCAATTTTTCAATGCTTTGATGTCTGGTGTGTCCTTCATTAATTAATTATAGCCAGTTTAACTAACTATATTTACTTATCTATTTTATGCCAAAGTAATGACAAATTGACAGTTACAATTAAGTGGCATATCGATATCTTATTCGATTGGTAACTTTTATAGGTATACCAAAAATACTATTAATAGTGGGATAGCCATTATTTTAAAATTAATGCTGACTACGCTTTTTACTACACAACAGCTTAGAAGAAAGCTCAATTAAACTTGAGTAGAAAATGTAAATTAAAATGAAATTCACAAATAGCATGCCTACAGCGATTGTTTTCGTAGTTGCAAAGACTACGCAGCAGGCGGCACCTGCTAAAAATAATGGTAAATCGGTATTTACTTATGCAGCATGACATTTTGCAAATTTGCACACACGGTCACACTGTACAGACGTGTCATTTGACGAGGAGTGTAAATACATAAGTTTTTTAAATACACGGCGTTAAATTGTTATAATTGATCGCTGTGTACCAAACGATTACACTTCGTCAACAGCAATCTGCAAGTGAACTTTGCACGATTTGTTCATCAATTAATCCCAACGCGCGCAGTTCACTAACTGCCAGCGTGCCAAACATCAGCTGGGTTCAACCGACTTTTTTTTGGGCAAAAAACGACCACACCAAACCAACAAAAAAGTCCAATCAACCAACCACTCGACGACGCGCTGTCTTTGTAAATAATTAGAGAAAAAGGAGCGGAGCCGGTTTTGCGGAAGCAACAACTGCAATGGCGGGTCAAAAGTTTCAATATGATGAAAGTGGCGGAACATTCTATTATTTTGTGTTATCATTCTTGGCTTTGGTATTGATACCAACGACGATTTATTATTGGCCACGTAAAAAGAAAGAAGGTTAGTAGTTGTTGTTGCTAGATTTTAATCACACTCTCTCCCTCCCGCTCTCACTAATCGCGAACGTCTTCAAGCGCATATGTGTATGTGTGTGTAATTGAGCTTTTCCCCATTTACAAACATGTGTGGTAAATGGACACGTTCCAATAAGTTATTCTAACAACGTTGACGAACTGAGCTCTTGTGTTGGTGAAAGCTACGAATGCAGCAGCGACAGCAACACCGATGTCTTAAGCCAGCTCACTTCACAAATGGGTCACATACATAGACACACTCACACGCAGGTGACTTGCTCTCGCGATCTTATTTGCGCTCTCACTCTTCCGCAAGCACATTGCTTGACCATGCTTGCATTCTAATCACTCACACAAACGTAAATATCAATGATCTCGCGGACTTAGATTGTGCTCTCACACTCTCGTAACATAGCTGCATTCTAATCACACTCTCTCGTCTTATCATTTAGACCCCAGCAAGCGAAAGGAAGAGTGCCAATGTCCCGACTGTGTGAAAAAGAATTTCATTCTGGCCAATGCGGAGCCATATCGTCTGCTCAAATCGGTGGCCATCAAAGTGACGATTGTGCTTGGTTGGGCGTTGCTTCTCTTTCTCACCTATCGTGTCTCACAATTCGACTATGAGATGGCAAGCTTTGATCCCTTTGAGATTTTGAATGTGCCACCAACGGCGACACAGGCAGAAATCAAGAAGGCCTATTACCGACTGTCCAAGGTGCTGCATCCCGACAAGGAGACAGGTGACGAAAAGTCCTTCATGATGCTGAGCAAAGCGTATCAGGCGCTTACCGACGATGTGGCCAAGGAGAACTATGAGAAATATGGCAATCCCGATGGACCGGGTGCCATGTCCTTTGGCATTGCGCTGCCCTCTTGGATTGTGGAGAAGGAAAACAGTGTTTGGGTGCTGGGACTCTATGGATTGGTCTTTATGGTGGCCATGCCCTCGGCCGTGGGTGTCTGGTGGTATCGCTCCATACGCTTCAGTGGCGACAAAGTCTTGCTGGACACGACGCAGATGTATTTCTATTTCATCCACAAAACACCGCATATGCTGCTCAAGCGTGCTCTCATGGTGCTGGCGGCAAGTCTGGAGTTTGATAAGCGCCACAATTCGCAGGTCATCGAGCGGCAGTCGGATAACGATGAAGTGCCTGCGGTAAGTAAACAAGCGCCTATCTTATCCGAAAATAGTATAAGAGTTAACAGCGGCTGTAAAATTTACAGCTGTTTAACAGGAATATTAGCTGTGCAAATGTATTTGTAACATGCCTAGAGTTAACATTAAGTTAACAGCGTTTGCTAAGAATAGCGTTTTAATAGAAAGGGAAATCAGTTTTATCTCCGTTTATTTATTTTAGAATAGTTTATTTGGAGTATCTTTAAACTTGAATTAACAAGAAAGTGCAGGAAAAACTAAATTTAAATTAAAAGGGGTACGTAGAAAAGAAATACCATTTAGATGACTTAAAAGGTTGCATATCAGTTCTAATACAACACAATTCCAGAATTTATTAAGCATGACGTTACCTTAACTAACTTACCGTCACGCTTCAACTGAAATTTCCCAAGAAGTTGAGAATAGCCCTGCTGTAATTTATATCTTGAAAAGTTCTAGCGTGAATTGTTAACTTGACAACAGCGGGAATATCTAAATATGAATAGAAATAGGTTAGTCTATAAAATAAAAAGTATGTCTTATGTTAAGGTAGCTCACCTACTTCAGGGCTTTACGCCTATATCTATATCCATATCTATAGCATTTTAATATAGCTTCTTTTAATATAGATTCTATTTAACTGTAATTAACATTCATTAACATTAATATTTAACTGTTATTAACAAAATAACAACAGCAATAGCAACATCTTCTAACATTAGCTAAATCTTTAAAAGTTTAATGTCCGCATGAATACAAACTGATAACATTATTATTCTTACTATTCACAGCTCATTCGACAGCTACCCAATCTGAATGAAAAGTGCAAGGAACATCCCTTGTGTCGCATGTACTCGATCAAGGCACGTGCTATTCTCCATGCCCATCTCTCTCGCATTCCCCTCAACGCTGAGACACTGGAACGCGATCGTCAGTTCATAGTGAAGAAGTGTCCGTATTTGGTGCAGGAGATGGTCAGCTGTGTGCATCAGCTGGTGATGATGGCCTATGCAAGACGTGTGCCTCGTTTGCCCAGCATCGAGACAATCGAGAACTGCATGAAGATGTCGCCAATGATCATTCAGGGACTGTGGGAATTCAAGTCGCCGCTGCTGCAGCTGCCGCATCTGACCGAAGATCATTTGTACTTTATGAACAAGAAACGACATGTGAAGAATCTGCAACAGTTTGCCCAACTGAAGCCTGAGGAAAGTCGCATGCTGTTGAAGAATCTGTCGGACTTTGAGTACGAGAACATTATGCGTGTGCTGGGCAAGATGCCGTTGATTGATTTCTCCATACGCTGCGAGGTAATTGACGATGAGAACACCAATGTGGTGACAGCTGGTGCCATTGTCACCGTTACCGTGACATTGGAGCGTAAGGATATGCGTTCGTTGTTCGGTGACACGAAGGCACCCGAGAAGCAAGGCATCAACGATGAACCCAACGAAGAGGCTGAGGATGAGGAGGGCGCTGGCGCAGCTGCTGCTGCCGCTGTACCCGTTAAGAAGGCTTCGGCCTGGGCTAAGCCACGCAAGGGCAAAGGAGGCAAGGGCGGCAAGAAGCCCGTTAACAATCAGAAGAAGAAGGCGGCACCGCCTAAGCCGGCAGCTCCAGCTGCAGCAGCTGCTTCGACTGCGGCGGCATCCACAACGGATGATCAAACGGCAGCCAACTCGGAGGCGGAATCGGATGCCGGCGAGCACAGCGATGTGGAATCTGTGGCGGGATCAGGCAGCGAGGATGATGACAAGCAGGGCAGGAACAATTCCTCGCTTGATGATGATGACGATGAGGAATGGGAACGTCTGCAGGCGAAGCTCAATAAGCGCGAACGTCTTGAGGGCAAGTCGCGCATGTCGCATGCGGTGCACTGTCCCTACTTCCCCGAGGAGAAGCAGGAGTATTGGTGGACATACATCTGCGATCGCAAGTCGCGCACCTTGCTGACAGCGCCGTATCATGTGACAAATCTGGTCGAGAAGGAGGAGATACAGCTGAAGTTTACGGCGCCGCGTTGGCCCGGCGTTTACACCTTTACGGTCTGCCTGCGATCGGGTGAGTTAACTAAGAATAATTTGAGAAGTTAACTAAGAAGAAGTTTAAATCAACGAAGAACTTAAAAATTTCGTGATTGCAATTTGATTTTCATTTGCTTTGAGGGACCAGCAGAAATATTGTTAGAAGTTTATATGTAACTACAATAATCTCTCCTTTTCTTCAAGATTCGTATCTGGGCATGGATCAGCAGCAAGAGCTTAAATTGGATGTGCAGAAGGCGCCCGCACCACCGACAGATCATCCACAATGGGATCTCAGCGAATCGGAGCCGGAGCACAATGATCAACAAGAGAATCTGAGCGATTACACAACGGACTCCTCAGATGAGGAGGATAGCGGTTAGATAGCGCCCCAAACTCCCCAGAAGAATGCGTCTCATGACAAGCGCATCCAAAACCTCTTTCCCCAGCGAGTGAATGTTCTACCCGTCTCCTAACAAGAAAAAAAAAACAACTTGGATTTTGTTTTTTTTATTCTTTTTTTAGTAAATGATTTTGAGTTGCGAAATAATGAGGTTCGCACAGTCTCTTTTTTAACTAGTTTTTGTAACATGGATAAAGTTAAAAGATAATGGATAATAGAGCCCGAAACTAGAGCGTAAATAAATAAGTCAAGGAATATATAAACTTCATTTTTAAATGTCTGCGTACTAAACATAATTATAAATGTACTGTATATTTAATTATTTGGATACAAAACAAACAAAAAAAAAACAAAAACAACTCGAAACTATAAAAGTGAGAAACGTGACACTGAAAAACAAACAAAAAATAATATAAAACATTTTCAAAATAAAAATTAAAAAAAAAAAGAAGTTTTCGATTTTTTAAGTGATTTATTTATCATTATAATAATATCATTAAATTGTTTAAGTGCCATAAGTCTACTGTGAGGTCGCTGCGCGTTCCGTGTCCAAGAGTTGGGCCGATGCCGAGTCCGAGGAAGAATTCTTCGCAGACGCTGGAAGAACAGCTGTCAATTCTTCTGTTGCTAACTGCTGTGGAAACAAGAGAATTATACAATAATGTGTGTTATCTTTGGCACAAGATCATAAACATGTTCATTACCCTCCACCAGCTGTATTATGATTAGTAAATTCTTTTCTTTTTGCATTTTATTTACAATTCTTGTTCATTATGTGCTAGTAGTTTGTGTGTGTGCGAGTTTGCTTCAATGTGTATGTGTTTGAGGATGATGCAACTACAGGTGCGGTTCAGTTTATGAGGGGGGTGTGGATAGTTCGGGGTTCAGGGTTTCGTCGTTTGTTCGTTGGGTTTGTTGGCAGTTTGTGTTTTATTCTTCTTCACTTTCTTCTTCCTCAGCAGAAGATTCCGCTGCGTCTTCTTTCGCTTCCGTTTTACCAGCTTCTTCCTTTGGAGCTGTTTCATCGACCTTTTCATCGTCGTTCTTCTCTTCATTCGTTTCCTGGGTTTCTTCTTCTTTCTTCTCTTCTTCAGCATCTGTCTTGACTTCCTCGTCTTGCTTCTCCTCTACAGTTTCTTTTGATTCTTCTTTCTCTTCGTCGACTTCCTTTGTTTCTTCTTCCTTTCCTTCCTCAGTTTCTGTTTCTTTCTTCTCTTCCGTTTCTTTTGTTTCTTCCTCATTCTTCTCTTCATCACTCTTTGACTCGTCGACTTCTTCTGTTGCTGTGGTCTCCTCATTCTTGCTTTCTTCGGTTGATTCTACCTCCGTTTTCTCTTCATCTTTCGTTTCTTCTGCGGCATCTTCTGATGCTTCTACAGTTTTCTCTTCCTCATCTGCTTCTTGTTCCTCCGCTTTTTCCGCAGACTCTTCTTTCTTTTCTGCGTCGGCCTCTTCTTCTTCACCGGATTCTTCTTCTTCTTCAGATTCTTCCTTTTCGTCTGATTTTTCATCAGTTTTCTCATTTTCTTCGATCTTTTCTTCATCTGTCGATTCTTTCACCTTTTCTTCGGAATCCTCTGACTTTTCTTCGGCGTCCTTTGGCTTCTCCTCTAAATCATCTTCAGTTTTCTTACCATCTTCATCTACGCTAGCCTCTTCTGTTTTACCTTCTTCAGCATCCGCGTCATCGCCTTCCTTTTCGGCCTTCTTTTCATCATCTGCTTTGTCTGTTGTCAGTGTCAGGAGAAAGTTAAGATCATATTCCACTCGTTGACTTCCTCTACTTTACCTGTAGACTCGGCACTCTCCTCTTTGGACTCGGATTCTTCTTTACCTTCTTCGGTGGCTTCCGTTTCAGTCTGATGGGGTTTATGTTTAGGTGCAAATTGTGATTGTGTTGGTGGGATGTTAAGAGTGGAAGAATGTATGTAAAATCAGTAAGTATTTTCTAAACTACTTTCTCTAACGGTACTTTAGCTTCTTTATTGCAGTCACATGCCGGATTAGCTTCTCGATCGCCTCTATTCGAATAATGTTAAGTTTTCTTCATCTTCTTTCATGCAGAATCTATACATTTGACTGTACAGTTACCTTTTCTTTACTACCCTCTTCTTTTTTCTCCGCGTCTTCACCTTCAGCACTCTCGGTTTTCTCCTTATCTTCGCTAGCTTCGTCTTCGCCCTTTGAAGTTGTTTAAATCGTTAGAACATTTTTGATTCTCGTTGTTACTTAACATGCGCTGTTAAAAAACTGTTAAACGCTATACGCAGCTTGTGGTAAGTGTGGTGAGTTTGTGTGAGTTACAAAAGCTTACGGTTTTTAATTTTTTAGTAAATACAAATATATTTCAATTTTATTTCATATGTTCTTATATATCTCCAGCGGATTTTTATGTTTTCGCATTAACATAACTCAGCCGCACAAAACGTTCAGGTTTTTATTTTATTTTTAGCTTACTACACTCTCAATTAGGTTTAGTTCACTTCATTTTAGAGTTAATTCAGTTGGAAGCTTAAGTAAACTTAAACTGTTTTTGAAAATTAATACAATTATTATGTTACATACATACAAAATGGGTGTGTGAGTGTGTCAGTTTTTTATAATAAATATAAATGTATTTTGATTAAAAAATTTAATTTCCTTCAGCGTGAACACAGTCGTATGTGTGTTGTGTGGGTGTATGTGTGTAAGTGTAGTAGTATGCATGTCAAAGTATATATGTTTTTTAATATACTATATAAATATTGTAGCTTAGCTTAAAGAACCGCAGTCGTGGTGAATATAAGAGAGAAGCCCGAATTTACTCGAATCTGGACAACAGGTTTTTTCTTTGCCGCAATGCTGTTAGATTACATTTTTATGTTATGTTATGTTTTGCTACTGTCAGTTAACATGGCTGTTTGCTGTTGTTGCTGGTTGTTGAATACGTCGTTACGTTACGTTAGTAGTTGAAACTTGCTGTTAAATTTATTATTGTTATTCATATTATTATTATTATTATTGCTGTCTTTGTGGTTGCTTCTGTGCAGGCTTTTTGTTGTTGTCGTTTCGTAACAGTAAACAGAAAAGTACAAATTGCTTAAAAGCTCTCAAACCTCTGCCTTCTCCACCTCCGCCTCGCCTTCCGCTGGAGCCTTCTCTTCGCCATCACCACCAGCCTCTTTCTCTTCCTCCTTTTCCTTCTCGCCCTCCTTAGCATCGCCATTCTCCTGCTTCAGTTCGATTTGAGCGCTGCTCACGGCCGTTGTGTCGGCTGGCGCCAACTTGAGGAACACCTCCAGCGTGTCAATCTCGTTGGCCATATCGAAGGCATCGTAGTCACCACAGTATTCCTCATCGTTGAAGATCTGCGGTGGCAATGGGTGCCGGGGCTCTGGATCGCTGACGGTGCCGCCATTGCTTGTGGATTTATTTTGCATCAGCTCCTTTTCGCTCTCCTTTCCTGGCTCTGTGATGTCAACGGTGTCATATTGAATGCACTTGCTGTCCAGGATCATGAGCACGCGCTGTTGGCGTTTCTTCACCTAAAAAATACCGAAAATTAATTCGATGTTGCTGCTTTGCCAGCCCTGGTATTAAGTTACCGGCAAGCCCAAACAAACACACACAGGCACCTTAACAAAACACGCAAGCACCTAAAACGCACACAGACATTCACATGAACTCTCTCCCATAAACTAACAAATTGAACTGGTTTATTTGTACCTTAAATCATGCATTAGTATATGTGTGTGTAGATAGTATAGTTATCAAAGCAGGCGTGTAATTAATTTCTGATAAAGGCCTTTATTTATTACCTAAGGTCTTTACACATGTTCATATATGCCATACATACATACATACATTCAACTTTTTTATAGCGCTGACGCCTTGCTTTTGAACCCACAACAATAAACAACGGCACAACACAAAGCACAGTCAAGCTCAATGCTCTCCTCCATTCTCGTATTTACTCTCTTTTATGCTCACGCCCTCGTTGCACTGCACAATGAGCTTTGTTTAAAAGTCTTATTGGCAAATACGCGAATCAAACAAAGATGAGTGGAAAAAAAGAGTCATCGACATGAATCATACACACAGACAAGCGCAGACATAGTTAAGCTCGCTTACCCACGCAAACGGAAAACTGTGATCAATGAATATTCTTTTATGCTTTCCCACACTATCCCAAATAGGCTTATATGGAAATGTTTGCGGTCGTTGCGCTGCTTCTTGCCACCACCATCAAAGCGCACGCACACAAACGCACAGCACACATGCACACGCCAATCAAAATACCCACTTGCTGTTCTGTTTTGTTGGGAGAGCGCGATGACGTTTCAACTGTACGTACTACATCATCATTCACACACACACGCAAACACATATATAAATGCGTGTATTGTGTAGAGTACGCAAACAAACAAAGAATGTGTGTAGACTATGCAATTGAGCAGTTCTTCTTTATCTACATATCTATCCTGCTAAACTGAACCATGCAAACATTCCATTAACATGACACTGACTCTCACAATTCAGTCATACAAAGCACACACTCACAGACACACTCATATAATTTGTCATTTTATGCCATTAGCCTGTCTTGCCTCGCCCCACCCCGCTTCACACCTACGCAGCATTGACACTGCAGTATAAAACTCACCTCCTTGTTGCCGGACATGCCGCTGACGTACACTTTCAATACCATTTTTGCAATTTATTATTGTTGGATCTTTTTTAATTTAAAGCTTTATTTGTTGCGCGAAATTAAATATGCGACTTTCACGACGACGACGATCAAAATATTTTTAGAACTTTCTTTGCTCTGCTTTTTGATTGCTTTTGCTCTTGGCCCCTACCGCGATACGTAATGTTGATTATTAATATGCGCGCACTGGGCTATCGGCTGCAAAACACTAGTCGATTCGTATAAAAACGCGTATAAAAAGTTGAAATCTACAAAAGGTGTAGAGATGTTTAAAATTAATAATTAAATTGCACAAATTCGCTGCCTTTTTATTCCTACTAGAGATGGAGAGACATCGATAGGTAGAGGTGGCCACACATCGATGACACTATCGATGCATCGACGTTTTCAAATTTATTTGAAAATCGATTTTTTGTAGCAAACCGGTTTTCGCTGCTAAATATTACAAGTCTCATTACTTTTCAATAAATATTATTGTCTTAGCTGATTTCAGATGTGGATTTATAAGTTTGTCAAAGTACTCTACTTTGCTAAAACCTAAATAAAAATACTAAGCGAGTGCGTTATTTTCTGTTTTCAGTGTGACCTAATTTGTATATTACAATAATAATAATATCTAATTAGACAAAATAAATATATTATAAAATTATGTTTCTTTTAGCATTTAATACATACAAATAGATGCTGTGGCTGACAGCTAATTGTTTTACGAAATAATCTTTGAAAGACCAGCATACCAAGCGTGACTCAAATGAACTATGCTAGGGCTGCATCACTGACGCAATTAGGAAATGATTAATTTTGATATCTCTTTGTTTCATAAATTCCAGGATTTTCTTCAACTTTAGCCGATCTATCTAATTCATGTTGCTTAGATGGCCCAAGGAATAAACATATAAATAAACGGAAAAGCTGAATTCATCACATGTAAATGATTTGGCAATTCAACTAGTGCCCCCACCACCACCTAATTGTTCAAGTGCATATAATAATAAAAAGTAAAAAATAATTTATAGAATATATAATTGTATAAAGATCCTTTCTAATAAGCAATCTTTAGTTTGATATTTGATACATATGGCTGATTGGACGGTTAATTTTTATGAAAATTGATAAAATACCAAATTGTAAATAAAAATGCGGAACGACTTGAGCGAACCGTTGCATTTACAAATGAGCTGAGCAAACTCAAGTGGCTCACTGCGATGACTCGGCCAGTTGAACTTGTTCTGAACGAGTGACCACAACCTCACGTCGTCACGCATGCATCGGTCGTCCATTTTTCGAAAGAATTCGACGGAAAAGTGAAAAATACATCGCAAAAAGGAAAAAATTTACAAAGAAAAGTACTTTAAAGCAAGTTGTAATCAACTTACACCACAGTGCATTTCAGTGGCCTTTCAAATACTGCTCAAAACAACTCAATAAGCAATAGCAATACATATATAGATTTACAATTTGAACTACCCGAAAAAAGTTCGTGTGCGTTTCTACAATACAATAAAAAAGTAAATAAAGCGCGTGTGAAGTGTGGTGCAGATATCGAAGCGGAAGAATAAAATACAAACTAATGTAAGTGTGGCAGGCAGAAAACATCTCAATGCTTGAGGCGTTGTTTCATTTATGCTATCTTCAGAGAAGAGTAAGCACTCTGATAATGATATGCGTTGCGACCATTTTTAAAATTTCATGAAATCAAAATTCCAACTCACAGCTGCAAGTGTGTGTGTACGAGTGTGTGTGTGCGAGCGAGACAACCATTGAACACATAAGCTGCTGTCATTTTGTTTTTTTTTGTCGTCGTCGCATTTGAAATGAATCTTTTTTTATTTGGCATGGTGTTTGTCACGTAAAACAGCACTAATCATTTATTATTGAAAAAAAAAAACGAAAGAAATGTGTAAATTACGACAAAGCAGCAGCAGCCTGAGACTTAATGCTGATTGACTTTGAGTTCATTAGCAGCAGCTAGTATGTGCTTGTGTGCGTGAGTGCAGCTTGTGGTTGAACTGTGTGTGTGTGTGTAAACAGCTGGTACAGCTCGAAGGATACGCGACGCGTTTTTATTGTTGTAGTTTATAGTGCGTGTGTACGTTCCTGTATGTGTGTGTGTGTGTGTGTGTGTGAGCTAGTGGTTGGCTGCTTAGTTTTCTTTGCTGCTCGCGTGCATTGCTATGCATGTGTGTTATTGCTGTTGCTTTACTGCGTCGTCTTCTTCTTGTAGCTGCTGTAGTGGTGGGAAGTTGTATTGTCGGCCTGTGGCCAAACGAACACTCCCTTTAATTGCGCATCGCTAGCTACTTCGTTTTCTTTTTTAATGCCCTCTTCGCAGCAGCTGCCAGGCCATAAATCGCTGCACCATTTTCTTTTCTTTTGTATTATACGTGCTTTGTCTGCGTGTGTGTGTCAGGTGAATCCTGTTTTCCTTGAAACCAGTTTTTGAAGCAAGTAGGCTCTTGTGTTTTTGCTCGACCCCGTCTGATTAATTCTCTCATCATACAAATTTTTTCTCATTCGCAGACAAACGCTTCCAATCGACAGAACTGTGTGGCAATAAAAATAACTATTAGGCGTAAAGAAAAAAAGAAGAAATTTATATTTATACATATATTGAAAGTTATTGAAACTCATTAATCATTGCAATGGCTTGTGCTACATTAAAACGCGCATTGGACTGGGAGTCGCTCAATCAGCGTCCCACAAAACGTCGACGTTGTGTTCCCTACGGACAATCTGCTGGCAATTCGCCATCACGCGGCGGCCAGCCGACGGTAGATGGCGCCACCAACAGCCCAAGCACCACAGGCATGCCAAGCAATCGCTTTGCCAAAGACAGCACTGAGCCGAGCCCATTCTCCGAATCCGCCTTGGCCAAGATGTCGCCAGGTAAGTAGAGAATATCTTCTATTTAAAAGACGCAACTAAATAAAACATCTCGAATTGTGGTACAGATAAAATGGCCGAGAATTTGTGCAATGAAATCAAAAGACTGCACAAACGCAAACAGTTGCCCATCACATCATCCGCTTTGGAGCGCATGCAGGACTCGGAATCGAGCGGTTCCGAAATGGGACCCGAGAGTCCATTGCGCCCGGACAGCCCACCGAGTCACATGATGCGCCATCACAACGAGAAGGCATTGTTCACGTTCAAGCAGGTGCAACTCATATGCGAGGGCATCGTGAAGGATCGCGAGGATCAACTGCGTGAGCGTTACGAATCGGTGCTGACCACCAAATTGGCTGAGCAATATGATGCCTTTGTGAAATTCACATATGATCAGATCCAGCGTCGTTACGAAGCAGCGCCCAGCTGTAAGTGATTTTAAATTTACCTAAAAAGGAGTAGAGATTAATTTTTTCACTTGTTTTTCAGATTTGTCGTAAGGCAGACGACTCTCTCAACAATTACGATCTTATGTGACGGTTTTCTGGCCGCAAATGCAGAAAATAATGCAACTTCAAATGCAAGACAAAACATCAAGAAAAAGAAGAGAAGAAAAGAAAAAAAGAAAAAGTAATGAAAACAACATAGAAGCCCTCATTTAAATAAACAACTACATTTTTGTTTATATTATATATTTTGAAATATGAAAGTTATAGTTTAAACTAGAATTACATAAATTGTATTGAAAGCAAAATGAACGGGAGGAAATACTTTAAAAACACGGCCTAAAGCAAACAACAAAACAGCAACAAAAAACATAAGAAAAGCAACAACTTGTTACCATTTACGTTTTCACATAACGAAAATTCTAAATACAAATGACAAATATCTATATCGTACATATGGAAAACTATGTACACAGAACGCTAATATACAAAACAAAAACGAAATGAAAAGAAAAGAGAAAATATAAAAAACAACTTGCAAAAGGTGCAACACAGACACACGACAAACACACTTAATAAACAAAATACACACAACACACAATTCAATGAAACCTCAACAGTAGCTTCGTATATATATATATAATTAACAAAAGAGAAATGCGAAAAACAAATTGGTAAATATATATGTTAGGTACATATAGCAATAAGGTATAATTGTAAAACGTATCAAAACAAAACACAACACACTATATATATATATATATATTGTATTTCAAAATAGCAATGCGAGATGAGATCGAGATTGACAACTAAACAAACTGCAAGAAACAAAAGATATATGAAGATATAAAGCAGTATGCAACTAAGAAACTACTCATGAAATATCTTTTTCATAGTTTATTTTTGCATAATAATCATTAATTTTCCTAAGCAAGTGAATAGCATCTGTATAAAACAAAACAAAAAAACTGAAAACGAAAATCAATTTTTGTTCTTTGCTCTTCTGATTTAATGATCGATTGTTACTTGTTTCTTCCTTTGATGTACATTTTGCAAAGTAATGAAAACACACAACACAACAATTTATTTCGTGTATGCAATGTTTCCTTTGCTTTAAACAATGTAAAACAAAAACAAAAAAAACCTAAAAAAAAAGAAGTTAAAACAATTTTTATTATTATTTAAGTTAAAACTTGAACGCTTTCATATTTACACATTATATACGCTTGGCAGACGACGATTCATGGTTCACATTATACATATTTTTCACTTGATATATAAACATATATTTTTCAATTGCCGCGATCATACATACTTTACATTAGTAATTTAAACTTAATATTAGTAAAGAAATGCCATTTTTATATTAAAAAAAAAAACAAAATAAAAAGCGATGAATTGAAAATGCAAAGTGATGAAATTTTGTTTTATTGCAACATTTTTAATGTCACTGCATCACTTAAAGTGAAGTGAAATAGCGAACTTTTAAAAAGTTTCGATTGGCGCCTAAGTTTCATAACATCGCGCTATCGAAAACATCGCAAAGCTAAGTTGGCTGCGCGACAATTTAAGCTAAAGCGACTCCGCAGTTAACATGGTGCTCCACAGTTAACAGAGAGTGTTATGGCAGTGTTATAAGAAAAAAAAAAACACAAGCAGGCAGTCGCTGGAATTTCGAGAGCTACTAACAACAAAAAAGACAAAAATTGAACGTGTGTGTTTTGAAAAACAAATGTTAAAACGTAAAATTATGTGTCGCTGATAGGAGGCCAATGAGTAATCAGCTCGCCAGCGCTTAAAATGCTTCACTCGCGCATCCAGTTCGCCAACTTTACAAAACTTGTCAAAATTTGTTGATAATAGAGAATTTGTACAAACAAAAATTAACCATAAAAAACGCAAAAGAAGAAGAGAAAAGAAAGCTTTAAGCAATAATGTGCGACGATGACGGTGAAATTTGTGAGTCAGCGACACCGGCAACGCTGACTTCAAGTCCAACTTCAACGTCAACAGCTGATGGACATTATCTCAACTACAAGACACAACAACAAAGAAAACATAGCTTCAATTATAATAGCAATAACAAAGTGGAGCAAATTGAGCACTGGCAGACGACGGATGTGATACAATGGCTGCGCAACAGCAAGGATCATTTCTCAGGTCAACTCATCTCCTGTATCAATTCGGAGGCCATTGATGGTCAGGTGCTGCTCACATTAAGCGAATCGGATGTGCGTGATTTTCGCTATAGGCTTGGCTACTCTCAGGTGCCCTTTGGTGAGCTGAAGCGATTTTGGTTGCTCGTCAGTCAATTGCAGCAGCAATGGACCCACGAGCAGCGACAAAAGTATCAGCAGCTCCAGCCACAGCACCAGTATCAGCTGCACGGTGTCCTAACAGATGCGATCCACACATCCTGTGTGCAGGGTGGCAACGCCACCGCAGCCACCATGACAAACGAAACGTGCCCCTCCCCCTCAACGTGCCAGGACTGCCCAGGTTACAATTGCAGCAGCAGCAACGGACAACGCGACTGCAGCAGCAGCAAGAGCAGTCAACGTTTGGTGGCACCCGAATACTTCAAGACGGCCATTAGCTTAGGTGAGAGCTTTTCGAATGGGGTTCACTTATCGGTCATTTGATCAATCATTTGCAATAACCTTGATATTCGTAATCTACAAATGCATTTCTTCCGCTCACTCTATACCAAAGTTCAGCAGAGAGCGAGAGTGTCATAGTTTTGCGACGTCATTTGATTAATTATAAATTTAGTTACTGTCTTATTACGCCAATGACGCCAATGCGCGGCGTGCGCTACTGTTATTTATATTTTGGAGGTTAAACATACACACACATGTAAATACATGTGTCTCGCTCTCACTCCCACTCCCAGTCGCATTTGTTTTGTTTACTGCATGTAGTGGAATTTTTTTTTGTTTTATTTTTCTGTTGCGCTTTTGTGTAACATTTCGTGCACAAAATTTTTAAATGTATTTTAGGCATTATGCGAGCTAGAAAGAGAGAGATAGATATGCCGTTTGCTTTGTCTAGCTCAAAGAGTTCAAATTTATTTGATACCCTGCAAGAGATCAACATTAAAGCTTTGGTCAGCAAAAGCGCAGAGTAAGGAAAGAGAATAACAGTGATAGAATGTTGATATGTATGTGTGTAAATGCTTATGCAGTTTTTTAGATTAATCAAAATTGAATTAAGTGAGTGTAAGCAGAATTCGGTGTGGGGCTTAATTAATATCATTTGATTGCCATAAATAGAATAGCTTATAAGTAATTACTCGATAGTCACAATGTAGGACAAAGTCTAGAGAAGTCTTTTTCGACCTCTTTATGAATTATTTATGTGTTTAGTACTTTTAAACTTTTCGTCTAGGTTTATTTCTATCTCTGAAACTATTTGAGCTAGCGTCATCAAATTTGGTGACAATACTTCTTAGTGATAAACATAGCTTAATATATATTTTTTAATTTAAGACACAAGGGCTTTCGGTTACTAAAATCAATCAAAGCTTATGAAATAGCTCATTTTTTACACATTTTATTGTGCTGTCTTAATACAAATATAATGAATGTAAATTATAGTTGAATATCCACAAAAGCTTATTTAGTGTAATGCGGTATTATTTGTAGACCCTAAAAAAATTAAAAAATGTTTTTGTTTTCGTTTTCGTTGAAATCGGGAATTTCAATTCAGCATGACTGTCTAAAATTGAGAATTTGAATTCAGCATGACTTTCTAAAGGTTTTAAACTTAATTATAGTGTACAAAAAAACAATTTGAATTTATTTTTGAAAGTTTTATACATATTTAGCATAATTTAAAAACAAGTTTCTAGGGTATCTGCTAGTCAAATACTTCCGAGAAGCATGTTCTGATTTACTTTGTTTTAAATCATGTGTAATAACACCACTTTCAATGGAATATCTGTTGCAGGCTATTCGTTTGTGGTGACATGGATAACTTCGTTTGTCATGGTCATCGTGCATGAACGAGTTCCCGATATGAAACGTTATCCACCGCTACCGGATATATTCCTCGACAATGTTCCCCACATTCCCTGGGCCTTCAATATGTGCGAAATAACGGGTTCACTTTTATTTACCGTCTGGCTGATTGTGCTCATCTTTCACAAGTATCGAATGGTGTTGTTGCGTCGCTTCTTCGCATTAGCTGGCACCGTTTTTCTGCTGCGCTGCGTCACCATGCTGATCACATCGCTGAGTGTGCCTGGTACGCATCTGCAGTGCAATCAGAAGGACTTTGCCATCGATGATCCCAACGTGGATATGATTGGTGCGTTGGTCATACGCATGACACGTGCCTATCGCATCTGGAGTGGATTGGGAATGTCCATCCAAGGGGTGCGCACGTGTGGTGATTACATGTTCAGTGGACACACGGTGGCATTGACCCTGCTCAATTTCTTTATTACCGAATGTAAGTAGAGGTGCTTGCGCTTGATCTCACTTGATCTTGATAAATTGATTCACTTTGTTTGCATTTCATTTAGATACGCCGCGTAATCTGTACTTCCTGCATACGATGACTTGGCTGTTGAATATGTTTGGCATATTCTTTATATTGGCTGCCCATGAGCACTACTCCATCGATGTATTTGTGGCCTTTTACATAACGTCGCGTCTCTTTCTTTATTACCACACGTTGGCCAATAATCGGGCAAGTGCATTAATCTTCTCTTAATGAAAATGAATCTAATTCGATTGATTTCATTTAACAGGCTTTGATGCAAAGCGATTCGACGCGCACTCGCGTCTGGTTTCCCATGTTCAGTTACTTTGAGAATCATGTGGATGGCATGATACCCAATGACTTTGATACGCCCGGTTCGCTCATCAGTTCAATGATCGATCAGTTGTGCTGGCTCAAGGATCAACTCGTTTGGGTCTTGCAAGGCATCACATTGCCAAAGGCGGCGAAGTCCTTGCAAATGTTTAATAGCTCCGAATCGGAACTGTGCACACATCCAGCTGGCTCACCTTTTCATAATTCACATCAATCGATGGGCAGTGGCATGAACAATGTGCGTCCCACATCGAACACAAGGCCCACGACACCGATTAAGTTGTCACCACAACCGGTTAGACGAACAATTCCTTTGGATATTCCTACGCCAGTTACATCTGTACCTCAAGTGGCAAAAAAGAACAAATGCTACGACTCCGCAGCAGGTGAAACGTTCGTTGGTCGATGCCAGCGTAAGTCCGTATGTTAGCGATATGATTAAGAAGGATGCAAAGGACGCGACACAGCAAGCGACAAAGAAGCAGCTCTGATTCAGTCTTCCCACACTCTGCTGGCTTACATTTCTTATTTGTTTATCGTCGTTCCACGAAAAGGAAAAAAAAACATTGCAAAAAAGCACCGACTGATAATTTTTACTTTAAAATTGTTTCTAATCCCCCCTTTTTCTTCAATTTTTGCAGCAGCACCTTTATTTGTATTATCTACTCTATATACCAATTGTAGTGCCTTCCGATTAGTCCCATTTTCAGGCATCAAAACGACCTTCTCCTTATCTATATCAATAGATAACTCTTAGTTAACTAACTGGATCAAAAGTGTTCGCAATTCGCATGAAAATATTGCATAGAACTTGAAATGGCTTATTGATGATAATCCTCATTCCGTTCAGTTTAGTTATAATATTACGATTATTATTATTAGTAAATAATTCTAAGCATAAAATATATCTTTATTTAAGTTATTTAGTAATAAGTTTAAACGTTTTTGTTGAATGCACAAAATCCAAATAAATAAAATTTCAATATGAAGCGGAATTAATTAATGTTGGCAATTATTAAAAAAAATATTCTGTGTAAAAATTTCGCTTACATAAATGTAATTCAAAACGGGAGATTTATAAGTTCGTGATAGCCGAGAGGAACATTTTAAATTTACGCGCTAATATTACTTTTAGTTTTACAGCACTGAAATTACTGACTTTATCGATAATCGATAGCTGAAAGCTATGCTACATTTTTTACATTCTTTCAATGTCAAACGAATCGTTTGTTAATTGAAGTTTTCACAATTTATGTCAATTCATTGATAGGTAAGCCAAACGAGTTCATTTGATTATCGCAAATCTCTCAAGAGACCGTTAATAGTTCTAGTATTATTGCATATTGTGTGTTGACTTATGTAAATTAGTATATTTTGCAATTCAACATGTGGTCACGCTGCTTTTAGCGTCGGCGTCGTTTGTAGCGGGCAAAAACGCGAACTTTATTCTCGTGCTGGAATTTGTAGATTTTATTTGATCTACCCAGAATATGAAGAAGAACAAACCACTATTGCACGACCATTTGATAACCAATCGTGTCAAGCAGGTAATATCTTTCTGAATGTAGTTTCTTTTTTGTCTCGAAATGCACGCTTGCTGAAGTTGCCGGCAAGCAACGAACTGCAACGCAAAAAAAGACACGCGAAAGCAAGGTTAGTTTTTGATAAAACGAATATAATAATAATTTTGGTGTTTTGTTTGTTTTATTGTTGTGCAGTACCTTGAGGAGCACATCGACGAGACGTATTTGGATGTGAAGCAGATGACCAAAGAGTTGATGCGCAAATATCCCGAATATTCGCGTCGCAAACTTGGACCATTCAGACAACTAGTGCATCAAGGTAAATAAATGTGGGGAAGTAAATAAAGGCAGAATTTGTGCGCATGACGACAACAAAAGTAACAACTAAGAAAAACAAACGTGATCGACTGCACGATACCCGTAATCGCATTAATAAGAAATAGGAATAATCGTTGTAACGAAAGGTTCCGAAGTTATGCAGCTGTTGCATTTGTCATGTGGTTGCCGCCCATTTAGTAATGAAATTATTGAATGGAAAAGGCTACCCATTAAATACCCTTTTTGTCACAGATAGAGCGTATATCAATGCAATTTCAACTCATATTCTTTCATTTGATTTTTCAGCATTTTCCATCATTTCGGACAGCTATAATTTGGACAAAGCGAGCAGCTCCGACGACGAAGACGATTACGCATCAGACGAAGCACAAGCGACAACAGCAAATAACAGTGTCATGAGCAACATGATGCATGGCCTATACAGTAGCAACCATCAACAGCAACAGGCTAAGAAACCCCCGATTGCCACAAAACCTAGCAATGAACCCATTGACATTTCCAGTGGCGATGAGAATGATGATGATGTCTCAAATAGTCCACCAAATGGAGCTCCGCCACCGAATGTCAATATTGCTGCCACTATAAAAGCATTGAAACGTCCCTTGGAGGATTCAGCTTCACCGGCAGCTAATGTGCATGCCAAGAAAAGTGAGTAATCCTCTTGAAAGAATTGAATTCAACTAAAACATTTAAACATATACATGTATTTGTGCCTTATCTACAGTCAAGCAAGATTTAACTCTAGCATCAATTGCAGGCACTCGACAGGAAGTGGGCGGCGGTGCCAACGCATCAGCTGTCAATCCCAAAAAGTGTGAGTACAAAAAGAAAATTTTAATATATGTATTTACAGTGCAAATGACATTAGGTAGCTTACAAACTTTTGGAATATTCGTGTGAGCAGCATAGCAATATATGTAATGACAGTGTTGAGCAGTGTTCGCTAAAAGATCGAAGCTTATTTATCTATTAGCATTGAGCAACACTTCGTCTATCGGCTGATGCAGCTTCAAAAGAAAAGCTGATTGTCTGAGAAATTCAAAATTAACTGCTAGTTCAGTTTAACTTGCAACATTTTATTTCTTGAAATTGAATACAAAATTTCAATTAACGTAACGTTGAATTCTTGAATTTAATCTTGAATTCAATATAGGCATGACATATTTTATTATATATTATATTAAAAAAATTGAGAAATTTTAATTGAATACTTTTACATTAAAAAGTCACAGTCTTAATAATAAAGATTGATAATATTTATTTATTCAAGTCGTTGCAGTTTCTGTAAACGCTTCTAAGGGCAACAATGATGCTGGCTCACGTAAGGAGCCCCATGGAGCAAGCTGCTCATCATATGATCAGTTCCAGCAGCGACAACCGATATCACGTGAATTCAACGAACGTGCCCCGTCGCGAGTACGCAAATATAAAAAGGAAGTTGAGATCACTCGGTCAAATGAGAGCTTCCGTGATGTTGGTGGCATGGATGGCACATTGAAGGAGCTATGCGAGATGCTTATACATATCAAATCACCAGAGTTTTACTTTCAACTGGGTTTGCTACCCTCGCGCGGCCTGCTGTTGCATGGTCCGCCTGGTTGTGGGAAAACCTATTTGGCACGAGCCATTGCAGGTGTAAGTACAACTCTTGAAATACATTCTTCAATTTCAATGTTCATTAAACAATTTCTTCTTTTGTAGCAATTAAAAATGCCTTTGCTGGAGGTGCCTGCCACGGAGCTGATAGGTGGCATTTCGGGTGAGTCGGAGGAGCGTATACGTGATATCTTTGAGCTGGCCATTGACAATTCGCCGTGTGTCTTGTTTATTGATGAAATCGATGCCATTGCCGGTAATCGTCAGTGGGCTGCCAAGGACATGGAGCGTCGCATTGTTTCGCAGCTCATAACCAGCTTGGATCAGCTGAAAAGCACTGAATTTGGTCAATCTGTGGTTGTCATCGGCGCTACCACACGACCGGATACCCTTGATCCGGGTCTACGTCGCATTGGGCGATTCGATCATGAGATTGCCATACACATACCGTCGCGAAAAGAGCGTCGCGAAATCTTGCGAATTCAGTGCGAGAGTCTGGCAATTGATCCCAAGTTTAACTATGATAAAGTTGCTGAGTTGACGCCCGGTTATGTGGGCGCTGATCTGCTTGCCTTGGTGTCACGTGCTGCAACAATTGCCGTCAAACGTCGATCGATGCAAAAGTTTCGTGAATTGCACGCTGCAAGTGAGCTTAACATGACCACTGTGACGTTGGACGATGATGAGCCTGGCGACGATAAAGCAGATGATGAGGCCAAGGAGAAGACGCCAACAGACACGGAAACAGCTGAATCAGCTGCTACTGCAGATAGCGAAAAGAAAGAAACAAATGGTGAAGAGGCCAACAAAGAGAGCGAAACTCCAATGGAAGTTGATAGTAAGATAGCAGATGATGCAACAACTCCAAGCCAAGAGAATGAGCAAAAGGAAAAGCCTAAGGCTACTGTTGAGCCAATTGCGGATGAGTTCTATGAGCCCACATTGGCCGAGTTGACCAACTTTCTGGACAATCCACCTGAAGAGTTCGTCTACAACAATTTCTGTTTGACGCTCGACGATTTTATTGCGGCCATTAAAGTAATGCAGCCATCGGCGAAACGTGAAGGTTTCATTACGGTGCCGGACATCACGTGGGAAGATATTGGCTCGCTGCACGACATACGAGAAGAGCTCAAGCTGGCTGTGTTGGCACCTGTTAAATATCCCGAGATGTTGGTACGCTTGGGTCTGGAGGCGCCGTCTGGAGTGCTGCTCTGTGGTCCACCTGGTTGCGGCAAAACTTTGCTGGCCAAGGCAATTGCCAACGAGGCAGGCATTAATTTCATTTCGGTCAAAGGTCCCGAATTGATGAATATGGTATGGTTTGAGTTACATCTTGCTTGCATTCCTTTTATTCATATAAAATGTGCTTTTGTTTGCAGTATGTGGGCGAAAGTGAGCGTGCTGTGCGCGCCTGCTTCCAGCGGGCTCGAAACTCGGCGCCCTGTGTCATCTTCTTCGATGAGTTCGATTCGTTGTGCCCCAAGCGTTCAGATGGCGGTGATGGCAACAATTCCGGCACACGCATTGTCAATCAGCTGCTGACTGAGATGGATGGTGTGGAGGAACGCAAAGGCGTTTATATACTGGCTGCTACCAATCGACCGGACATTATTGATCCGGCCATATTGCGTCCAGGTCGCCTGGATACCATACTCTATGTGGGATTGCCCGAGGAGCAGGAACGCGCCGATATACTGAAAGCTACCACAAAGGTAAGCGTTGACAATTTGTTCGTTGAATTTAAATTTAATAAATGTATGATTTTGTAGAATGGCAAGCGACCAGTGTTGGCCGAGGATGTCGACCTCAATGAGCTGGCGGCTCAAACCGATGGTTATACTGGCGCTGATTTGGCTGGTTTGGTGAAGCAGGCTTCCATGTTTGCACTGCGTCAGGCGCTGAACAGTGCTAATACCAATACCGATGATTTGTGTGTTCGCAAATCGCACTTTGAGGAAGCGCTGAGACAGCTGCGTCCATCTGTTAATGAGCAGGTAAGAGTTGCTTTTTTGTGGATGAGAAAAGCTTATGACAATAACAATGTTTATTATTTCATTACAGGATCGCAAGGTTTATGAGAAGCTGCGACAGAAATACGCTGCGCCGCGTGTGCCGTTGCTGGAGCGCAAGTGAAAATCTCAGCTGTTGTCTTAGTAATTAGTTTTAACAATCAAAAAAATTACACATACACACACTACACTCGCACACACTTATTATGAACATTGCCATTGCGCCCATATTCCTTTATATTTTTGAATTGTACAAAAACCGCGATGCGGAAAAATACAAAAATACCCAATTGCGATACAATAATTTTGGGGACCAAAGCCCAGCTCAAGTTTGTGAATTGTATTAGTTTATTGTTCACACATAGAAATACACACCTAATGAATTCAGTTAATCCTATCGTCCACTAATTGCTAATCGTCCAAATGCTTAAACTATGTCTGAAGGCTCATCGCCTTGCCCAGCACGTCTGACCAAAGCTGGCGCCGTCAATGGTCGTCGTGGCAACATCATCGTCGCCGCCTTGTGTCGCTTCTGCATTTCGAGTATATCCGCATGCTGTGAAAGTATGGTGCGTTTGCTGCGCTTTCGCATGCGCACCTTCTTGGGTGTGGTTTTCTTCTCCTCACCGCTGCTGTTGGCTGCCGATGCACAGTCTCCGGCGCCTGCAGCACGCGGTGGTCTGGGCGCCATGGGCTCCTCATCGCGATTGATGCGACGCCGCAAATCGAAGGCACTCTTGCACATCTCGCGTATGCCAAACCAGCTCTCATGTCCAATCTGGCTTATCATCTCGACAGGCGGCTGAAAGCCCAGTTCTCGGGATGGCAACTCCATGACCAGAGCCATAGGCGCCTTCAGCACACCGTAGACATAGTCCACTACTGAACCGGCGATGGTGCGTTTGGTCAGGCAGCTAATGGAGCCGGTGCGATACTCGCGACCATTGTAGGTTTTGATGGCAGTGCGTCCGCAAGTGGCCAACGTGTGCAGCTCGCGCCAGTGATAGGGCGGATCACGACAATAGCCCCAGGGATACATGATGCTCTGGCCGTAGGAGTGAAGCGATAAGAAGAACAACAAATTGGGCGACAGACTGTCGAGAATGTTGCGCATGGCACGCGTCTCGGGCTCGGAGAAGGGACGCTCACCCTTGTAGGTGTTGCGTTGAGTCTTGCTCGGACCGCATTCCCAGAACACATCGTAATTGCGATTGCAGTCGGTGCCGACGAACTTGGTGCCTTTATGCGGACGGCGATTTTTGCGCCAGTTGCGATTCTAAGTGGGAGAAGGGGAATAAATGGAAGTGAAGTGGAAGTGAAAGTTTTGAATTGTCTCACCTTGGTGCGCGAGTATTCGTAGCCATCGGGATTGACCAGGGGCACAATGATGAAGCGCAGATTGCGCAACACTTCAATGTTCCGGGTATAACGTTCCGTCAGCTGATAGATGCAATTAAGACTGGTGCTGACCGTAATCCATTCCCGAGCATGAGTGCCCGCCTCAATGAAGATAATGTTGCGATTTTTATCCCCGGGCAGCACCATGGGTCCCTTGGCTCCGCTGCTCCTATACAGCTCAGCTTGCTTGGCAGCCTGCATGCGCAATGTGGTTGGCAACTCGACATTGTCGGGATTCATCCAGTTGATCTCCAAAGCTCGCACTTCACGCTTCTCGTGTGTGATGCCCAGCGTATAGAGTTTGACAAAGTTCGAATAGCGATTCACTATATACTCTAGATACTGATTGATCTGGTTGTACTCCAGATACGTGTGGAGCACATCAGGACGCGGTATAACCAGGCGGCGTATTGGCAACTTGGGCGTTGTGATGGCAATTAGCTTCTGGACCCGTGATTTGGTCTTCTTCACACGTTTCGTTTTGGTGGTTTGCATTTTCAATTTGTAACGGAAGAATTGTTTTACAAAATTATGGCAAATTTTACTTAAAATTTATAAATACTTGAGCACGCGACAAAAAAAAGATGTGAGTGAATTTGTTTAACGTTTGAAGAAGTTGCTCCTTAAACTCAACGCTGCCTACTTGAAATTGTATTTGAATCTCTTGGACTCACCTGGGTCTCGATTTCGAGCAGTTGCTCGACGATGGCGAGACGTGCGAGCCCTTTGGGCCTGGTTGCCATTGTGCGAGCCAAATATTATCAACATTGCATTATAAAAAGAGCCGCTGCCAGCGGCAGACAGTAGCAGCTACTCACCCCAAATAAAAGTGGCACATTTGGGTTTGGGGTAGCATATCCATGGCGTGGGCTGGAAAGAGTTCGCATTCGCTAAATTGGGACAGCGACAACGTTTAATAAGTTGGGCACGGCAGCCAAGCAAAGCAAAGCAAAGCAAAGCCAAGCACAACTAGCTGGCAAACAGGCAGCATGTAATGCGGAATTGGATTTGGCCCTCTCGACAACTGCAACTGCCACAGAACGCAAATATGCTAAATGTCAGATCCCAAACTGGGGTCGGGAATCTAGTCAAAAGCGCAGGCACAAGCTATGCAAATACGAGTACGACCAGAGCGAAGCAGCGGAGCCAAGGAATAAGGAAGCGTACGCTCTGCTCCAAGCATTGGCGTGCCATCCCGGAAACGGCATATAGAACAGTTCAGTTCGGTGGGCTCGACTCTCTCGAATAGCAGACTTAAAGCTAGTATATGCTCCAAAAAAAACCATGTTTGCAGATTGACTCTGAAAAACACTGTGCTGCGAGGTTAAAAAGCCACAAGAATATATTAGGCAGAAAAATATTGGTTATACATATTTACTCTTAAAAAATGTTAATAGTTTCTCAACAACTTAAAACTTAAATAATTTTTGTACCTTATTTATTTTAAATTAAAAGAAGAACTAAAATTTAAAAATGTCAAATTGGAATATTAATAAAAAATATATTAAATGTAATTATAAAATGTATAACTAAAAACAAATAAAAAACTGTACCTAATACAAATAATTTTACTTCAAATAAAGTATAAAACTTACTAAAATTTTTCAAAATTTCTAATTAAAAACGTAAATTATTTCAATTTTTCATGTTTCAAGATGGTTTTGCCCTTATTTAGCATTAATAAAGCTTCGGTTTGCAAATCAACAAAATATTACAGCTAATCGTAATGTAAATATAACATTTCTTCAGAAAATAAATACATTTTAGAACTCCCAGTGAAATATAAAATATTTATACCAAATAAACTAAGTAAAATATCTGAAAAATAAATAAATGTAATGAAACCCGGTCCAATATTCTTATTTGTAGTGTAGTATGATTTGGAGCCCAACAAACGTCATGTCAACGCAGAGTCAAAAGTCTGAACAGTCAGCACAGACATGTGTACTATAGTAATATGGTTTACTATGCATGCACATATAGATCTTGTGTAAGGACAAACATATACATATGTATGTACATATATCTGCATACATCTACATATATCTATGCAACCACATACATAAATACATACTACATCTATAGCTATGCTGTAGGAATACAATAATATTGCCCGCAACGCAACCAGTTGATTTATATGGAATAAGGTTCGTGTTGATTTTCATTTAACGGTCTTTTAGTCAACTTCCTGACACACTGACTGCCATATATTTACGTCTGACTATAACTACATTAAACGTCGCAATACCCTGTGGACACGTTGTGGGTGGGATATTGGTCTCTTGACACTTTATGTAGATGGAGTACATAGGAACAATTTATTGCAATCAGAATATTTCATTATAAGTATATGTAATTTTATAGTTTATTGCTCTTTAAAGATTACATGAATTTTAATTTTGCAAAATATGAAAAAAACAAAAACAGCTTCTTTATAGTAAAAGTGTATTAAAATTTGTATTTCGTTTTACATGAATTTTAGTTCTGCAAAAAATGTGTTTTATTTTAAAAAGAAAGTTATTTTTTACAGTAAACTTGTATATCATTTTTATCTTGTGTAGTATACTATAAATGTTCTAATACTTTTGGTATTGTTTCATTTTTAACATTTCAAATTAATACGATTAACTATAGTTAAAATATACTTATATTAAATTAAACTTGTTGGTACATTCTGTTTAACTCCATTTATATTATATATCTTATATAATCTTATTTTCTGAAATGTAAACTATTTCAATAATTTTAACATTTTCAAAAATTGATAATGGATTTTTGAGATAGGGTAGTTTAAATTTCATTCAAACTATTTCGCGCATATTATACTTAAATGTAACTCGGTTTTTTTTACTGTTACATGGCAGAGACACGCAAAGGCCCAGACAGGTTGCCAGTTCGGAGCTGGCTGTTTCCTGTCGGTAGGGGGCGTTTCTGAAGTATGCACATTATGTCATTAGCATGTTGGCAAAAATAAAAGGGCTAAAACTTTGTTTTTCGGGGAATGCCAAATAAAAAGTCTGGGGCAAAAATGTTCCTCAGTTGTCCTTTGTCTCATTGCGTGGGTGAATGTGTGTGTGTGTGTGTGTGTGTGTGTGGCAATTTGATGACGAAATGTTTGGTGAAGTAAAACTGACTACAAATTAACGAAATTCCAGCAATTATGTTGGAACGACATAAACGAGCATTGGCAGCCTCAACCTGCCTCAACAAAGGACAACAAGGATATGAAAACAATTTGCCATGCCAGCATATTGTTTGGCATGGCAATTTAACTTTGTTATACAATTTGGCATAAAGTTATGCTGGTTATATACACAGAGATATGACAGTCCCGTTAACAGACAATGCAGTCTGATTTAACCCACTGACACACTGCCTTCAGTCTCTGTGGCATGGCTAACAGGCTAACAGGTGAGTACTGTGATGACTTCTATCGATTAATATATTCCCTTCTTTATTAAAGTTTTTTCGTTGGTTGTTAAGATGGGTAAGGTGTACTGCTTATATACTTTGTGTATAAACCTGAATATGAGGCAAAAGAAATTATGTTGCGATACTAAGCTTTGGTTATGTGCAAAGTTAAAAAGAAATACCACCAAGTCTGTAGTTATTTAGAGATCTTCGGTCCACTTAATGTAGAGTTTAAACATGTGTTCCATTCCGAAAAGTATAAGGCTATATATATATAACAAAATATATATATTTATATATATATATATATATATATACATATATACATACATACATACAATAGAATAAAACTGGAAAAGCCGTCTATAGAATATTGTAACTATTATAGCTAAAAATTTTCAATTAACCTGCCAGTCAATATAATATAATGGTTCAAATTCCTAAAATTATTTGAGATTCACTGAAATCTTCTATTCCCGATCATTTTTAAGAAATTGATATTACAGATAAATTTTAATATAAAAAACCTTATATTTCCATCACATATCGATCTTCATGATCGAAGGTATCATTATAATAATGACATTGATTTTCATTGTGTATGCACAAATAAATGTAAATAAATAATTACTAGTTGGAACTTTACCATATCATGTATAATAAATTGAGGTTCATGTTTGTATTTTGTGGTGAAATAAATGTGAATACGGAATATTAAAAAAAAAAAATTGTATTATGTAATAGTGAGATTAATTAATTACTAGGATTTATTTGACATGTTAATAACATTAATAAAATTTTGTAAGATAAACTCCATTTATTCAAAATCGACGCCTCCTATAGCAGATCCCTTACGTTTCTTCTTCGGTTTATCATTAGATTTACCATTTTTTGAGCTTTTATGATTTTTTACCTTAACTTCAAGATCTTCAATGCGTTTAATCATATCGTTAATATTATCCAATTGTTTACATTTCAGGGAACACTTAACAACTGTTGATTTAGATGCCTGAAGATCGTCAAGAGCTTCTTTTAGCTTTTTCTCCAACTCTTCTACGCGTTTCTGTAAATCCTGAGTTTTGTTTATATTCTCGCTTAATTGGTTTTGCTCTTTTTCCAAACGATCCAAGCGATCAGCTTGATCGACTGGCTTCTCGTTTTTGCCCTTAGAATTGAGCTCATCGAAACGTTTCTCTGCATCCTTTTCGAACTGTTTGTTAGCATTTTTCTGAGTTTCTAAACTGTTGGTTAGCTCCCTGAAGTTGTTATTCGATTGTTGCTGCACATTGTTTAGTTTATTTTTGTTATCAATGAGCGTGAGTTGCAATTGATCAAGTTTCTTATTTATATCATCTAGTTCACTTTTAAATTCCTGATTCTTACTCGATTCTTTATTATTGTCCTTGTCTGGATTCTCTGATTTTTTTAGAGCATCTTTAAGGCCATTTTGTAATTCTTTAATATCGTTGTTTAGCTGCGATAAATGGTCTGTGTAGCTCGCATTCATCTGTTTAATATTTTGTCGTAGTTCTTCATTGTCCTGGCCCAATTTATCGATGTCCTGGCAGCAAACCTTCGCCTTTTCAATTTGTGACTGGAATTCAGATTGATCTTTAATCCGTTTTTGTTCACAATTATCTGCACGCTTGCATTGTGTCATTTTTTCAAGCATATTATTTAGTTTCTTATGGTTTTCTATGAGATTTAGAATCATTTGTTCTAAAGTATCCAATCTTCGCGAATCATCATTAACTCCACTATTTTCATTGTTAGTTTCCCCATTTGTTTGATTTCCAGTTTGTTTATTTCCGCATCGCTTTTCGCAATTTTCCAATACTTTCTGCACATTCGCTGCTCGTTTCTTTAGCTCCTCTTCAATTTCTTTTATTTTAGTAACCTGCTCTTTTTGCTTATCTAGAAGATCTTGAAGTTCCTTATCGAGATCTGCTGTTTTGTTTCCAGTTTTTGCAGTTTCTACTTGGCTCTGCAATTCTTTTAGTTTATGTTCTAATTCTTTGCAACAAGTTCCTTTTCCAGATATTTTTTCGTTTTCTAGCTGTTTCTTTTCAAGCTGCTCCATTCGTTCCTTTAATTTTTCTAATTTATTCTTTAGCTCAAGTTCGTTTTCTTTTAATAGATTTTCTTGTGTTTCTGGATTCTTATTTATTTTGTGTTTCAGTTCTTCCAGCTGCTTGATAAAGTCTGCTTCCAGTTCTTTAAGTTTGGCAGTTAAAAGATCACAGCAACTTTTCATGTCTTTGCCAACAAGTTGCTTAAGTCTCTCTAAAATGCGATCCAAGTCCTGACCCATATCTCCAGTTGACTTCAGTGCAGCTCCTCCATCAATATTGTATTTCTGCGACAGCATTGTAATATCCGCAAAAACTTTATTCATGGTGTTATTCTCATAGAAGCAACAGTGAGCTTTCTCCGTAGTGTTATGATCATTCACGTTATCCAGAATTTTCTGTAATTTTTGATTGAATTCCGTGAGTTTTGTATTTCTTTCAACTTGCTGGTTAATCCAATGAGTAATCTCTCCTTTTTGATTGCACTGATTCTCTATAGTTCTGCGTTGAACTGTTGGATGTGCATTGAAAGTGCGACGACTAATTAAATGAGGAGTACTTCCAGCATCATAGGCGTAGTATTTGTGTGCCTCCATTTTTCTAAATGCTGATAAGATGAACAGCAAGTGCAACATCAACAGCTGTGGCGACGTCATTGATTGCTGTTCACGATTTTGTTTATAAGTTTTTATGATCTATTTCATTCTTATATTGAAGGTACTTACTATTAACTTTACTTCTTGCGGTACACGTTGTATTGCCTCTAATAGATGCACTCAAACTGAAGATACTTGGTGACATTTTCTCTCTGATTCTACTCTCTACTATAATTGATTTGCATGCCTTGATTTACACCAAGCAAACTGTGCAATTGCATCTAAGAAAAATGAAGTAGGTCTAGCAGTTCATAGACACTCTTTTCTTTTAACATGCAATTTTTGAGATTATTTTTTAAAGACTTAAAAAAATACGATATTAAAAAGTTTCAATATTCGTACACATTCAAATCTACTTTTTCCATTGAAAATACAAAAAGTAAATATTTTAAACTAAAATAATAATATATTCAAATGCATTTACCTTCAATTCTTCAATGCACCAATAATAGTTGCTATTGTTAGACAAGCTTTATGATGCGGGGGAAATATGTTAGTAGACTTTAATAATTTTAATTGTATGTTATGTTACATTGGAAATATATTACTTATTACTATTTTGTATTTTCAAAAAACAATACAATTATTTGTTAAATTTAATTACATATGATATATCTGATTCGTTTAGATTCATTCTTCTGTTAAGTTTATAATTCCCTTTTGGACTTAAGAAAAAAAAAACCATGTAATATTTTTTTCGTTATTCGTTATTTTTGAATACTCCAACATTTTTGTATATCTTGTTAATTAATTTTCATGGGAAAAACGATTAAACTTATCAAAATTTATCAAAAAGATTCAAGTTTTCTAATCCATAACGCATAATATGTCAATTTTTTATGTTTTGAAGATGGTTTGCCCTTATTTAGCATTAATAAAGCCTCTGTTTACAAATCGACTTAGTCGAAAGACAAAAGCCTAGACATTAGATAGAGTGCGTGAAGATTATTTTAATGGTTAAGGTCGCAGAGACAAGATCTCGAGAGCACTCGGAGGGCTTTTTCATATGCTAATTATTGTACAACGCGCGCACAAAGAAGACAAATGCTGAGCAGATGCCTTGAGCGTTATGCGATATAGATCCATCTATACTATATATGTAAGTTAATGTGATTATTAAAACTGGGGGCTATTTCTTTTCGGATCAAGCGGTCAAGAGGAAAAGTTGAATGCCCTGAGAGTAGTTGAGTTAGAATCCCATTAGGCTGGCTTTTAAAATGATTTAGAACGTCAAGTTTTACGGGGTTTTCAGCTGCCTAAAACCACAATCTAAACTGAGTTGGTAGATTGTTAAAAATAAAAGAATTTAAAATGCAAATTATAGCCACCGGAAACATAAAGTCGATATTATTAAATAGTTTGGTGGCACAACGAGTGCCGTGATGTCTGCTAAAAAACATCTCACGATCGAAGATCAAATGGATGATGATGAATTCATACATCATCGTTAGCTGTCGACGTTGGTCAAGCGGAAGTGCCGAAAGCGACAGTCAAGTGTCATAATTACGCATCAAAGCTAATGTTGAAGACTAACTCGAGATATAATTATGAATAATACGTATACGCATACGTATCTATCTCAAAAAACGAAAAAAAAAACGAAAAAGACGTAGATTATGATAAGTGTCATGTTGATTTCGTTTTCGTGAATGGCTTCTGTTAGCCATGGACTCGGTGTGTGTGCGTGTGTGTGTTTTTGGCTATTTACAGCTGCTATCTGCACTTAAGGTTTTAATGAACTCGATCCACGCATCTTCGGTTTAACTGTAATGAAGCATAAGTGCCTTCTTGTGGCTTAACATTTCCGGCTCTTGCTCGACAAATTGACCTTGCACGTCACCCATCAATATCGAAAGTTCAGTGTGCTCTGAGAATTGGCCAAAATTAGAATGGAGCGCATCTTACTCGTGTTTATCCGTTGTCTTGTTTTTGTTTTTGGGGCGTTCGTTGACTTTCGAATGGTGATTTCATTAGAACAGGAATCTGTAGCCGATATACATATACCCCAAGGCGCAAACATGTCCGATTGTGTGACATTAGGAAGACAAAGCACACACTCAAACAGTTGGCCCATAGCAAAAGCACAGACAGACAGACATGAACAATACAAGTTCCTCTATAAAAACCAGTAAATAAACAAGTAACGGCTTCAGAATCGTTTCAAGACTCGCGATACGCGGATGCAAAAACGCATGAAAAGAGCAAAAATCGATGTAGACCCAAAAAAGAACCCACCACAACAATTGTGTGTCTAGCGATAACAAAGTGATCAAATTATCCAAAACAAGTTTCAACTCAACGAGAAAAAAGCTACTTATAAAACTGAAAGAAAAAGCAAAACAAAAACAACAAAAAATAAACCACAGAAAAAAAAGTGCTTCATTAAAAAAACCATAAATGCTTCGAAAAATTAGCAAACTAGCATAAATTATGCAAAAAAAGAATTAATTGGAAAGAACTAAACTTATGCCGCGATCAACTAACTACATTATACCGTATGCTATAATAAATATTAAAATCGACGCGTGCCGACGCTTTCCGCATTTGATCTCGTGACGTGTTTACAATCGCCCACAAAATCGTTGGCTCTAAAGCTACCACCATCATTATCATCATCGGCATCAGCATCGGCATCAGCATCGCTTATTGTTGGATACAAAACTGGACGGGGGACTGGACCGCGGCACACCTGACCTTGACACTCACTTTTCTAAAAGCGAACTGAAACCATATTTAGTTGGTTTTTTTTCTGTCGGATCTGTTTTTTCGGGTTTTTAGCTTTGGCAACGTCTTCTTTCTCAGCCGCGATTCAAACAGCTCGACAGTCTTTGATCGAAACGGAGATGAAACGGATGAGTTCGGGCTGCGTTCATGCTATATAATCAACTCATGCAGTTGATCAGAGTTTTGTATACGAGTTATGCAATAACATTTTTCAAGTGCAACGTGCAAAATAATAATTAATTTATATACTATACATAAAACAACACGAAAAAAGTGAATTAAAAAAAACAAAACATTTTGCACAGCTCAGCTGCATATTTTAATACATAATTTGCAAGACAATCGGAGGAAGAGAGAGACTGTTGGAAGTTTTGGATACGATATTCATATAAACCGCAAAACTAAAAATGTGCTATAAAATCGTGTGCAGCTTGTTGCTGCTTTGTTTCATCGGCTTGGCGTGTTCCAGCAGCAGCAGCAGCAGTTCCAACAATCTGGCTGGCTATGCAGGGTAATTATCAAAAAAGAAAAAAAAAGTAGTTGTTTAAATTACAATTTACAGAAATTCATATAAACACCATCAATCAGTCGCTTCGCAGCCATTAATTTCGCGTTGCTGTTTTTTTTTTTTTTGCTACTAGTTGGTAAACTGGTTTAGGCATTTACTTAACTTAAAAGCTTCCAACTTACCATTGTCCAGATTTATGCGATACGTCGCTGATTAGCTTCCATGCAAGTGAGAACACCAAGTGCGACACTCGCGTACATGAGGCAGATATCGAAAGTACACAGCTTGTCGATTTGGCATTTAAATGTGAGATATGGTATGGTAAAAAACAATTGACAACTGGGCACAGCGATAGCATTTATAAGTCCAGGCACAAACCGCTTCCTTGAGTGCTTCAAACATGTTCAGACTTTGATTTGAATAATGTGTATACTACGAATATCTTTAATTTTATGTTTAAAGCTTCAAATTAACTTAACTTTCAACAGAATTTGTATAATGAGTGGAAAGATTCATTGATTGAGTTTTCTAAGAATCGTCGATGTTCAGAAAATAATCAAATAAAATTAGTTTTAAGAATAGGCTTAGATTTTATTACAACATTTTTTTAAATTATTTTATTTTATTCTTCTAAATATATCTTTCAAATAAATATGGCGTATTGCAATAATAAAAAAAAAATAGTTTTAAGGATAGGCATTGGTTTTATAAATTTAATTTCAATAAAACTATTTTGTATTATTATATTTTATTCTTCTAAATATCTTAAAATACTTTCAAATAAATGAAGAGTATTCAACTTGCATTTGTATGCCAAATAAATTCGCAAGACAGCTGCAAAATACAAATATTTGTTCAACTTGTTTGCATTAGTTCATTTGCATTTGCGAACTTGCGAAACAATTAATAAATATTTATGCTTGTTGTATATTTATAAACCCATTAAGTAATTGCTTAAATTAAAATTATATAAATCATCAATTGCTTTTGATAGTTATCTAAACTATCATTGTAGTCAAATTTGTAATGTTTTAACGAGCTCTAACTATAGACAGCAGTTAAAGCAATTAAAGAGAGAGAATTAACGAGTGTCAATGTCAGTGCTTAGAAGTTGCCATTAATTGTAGTTAGTATTTATGCTAAACGTTCGTCGCTGTCTGGCATAAGATAAAGCTAAACAACAGCTTCATTGAAGATGTCAGCAGCTGTTTTGAAATGCAAATGCCAAGCAAATGTTTGTCAAAGAAGCCAGAAAATTGCACGGTGTCAGTGGCGCATGCGGCGTATGAGCGATGTATGCGGGCATCTGTTTTTGATTCATAACGAAAACGTAAAATGAATACAAAACTACAACAACTTGATATTTAATTAGTACGCAAAATGTTTGCTTCCTTCCGATGCTTTGTGTATTTGCCATGTGAGGCTGAGGCTCGTTGTGTAGTCGCCGTTGTTTCGACATAATACACGTTTTAATGTTCAAAAATAGATGCTTTATATGCATCCATCATCAAGTATGTGTTTTTATTGGGGGAAGGTCATTTGGCATGTAGCGCCCAACAATAGAGCTTCATTTGCTTATAATTTGACGAGAATTACAAACACAAAACTGAAAATTAAAATTGAAATTAAAATAATAAAACCAAACTAATCACATGTAAACAGTTGCTTTATGTAAAGACGTAAAACACAAAAATGAAAAATTAGCTGTATCATGCAGCCAGATAGAGAGAGATATCATCTTAAGCTTATAAGCACTGCTGGCGGGGTGTTTAATTAAATTAAATAACATTGTATGCTGCCGACTGCCACACGTGATTAGCCTCTTCTTTGTTTTCTGTTCGTTTCTCGCTTTGCTTTTGCCATTTCCTTCGCCTCCACCTCCGCCTCCACATCTTCGTCATCGTCGTTGTCTTTGCACAAGATGAATATGCATAGATTTTCAATATTTTGTTGGTTGTCTGTGGTCCGCTTTTTGTGGAATTTTTCGAAATGATAAATTGGCTACAAATTCATCGAGAGGTGGCAAAACGCCAATTGACGCCGGGCGACGACATCCGAGAACGAGGCGTTCTGCATAAATTTGTGAATCAACAACTCATTTTGGGGCGCCACAAAATTAATGTTGTTGTCCAATTAGCTTAAGACATACAGAAACGTGTGAAGCAATCACATTACAAATGCTTTGGGTTTTTTCGTTATTATTAATTGGATATCCATTTGCTCTGCACTTACCCAACAAACAGTCTCATGTCCATTCATTTAGTATGAATACGAATGCGAGTACTCATTCATCTTTTACTTGTTGCTCTTGTGTAACTTTACGCTACATTTTCTCACACTTGAACAATATTAATCAATGCCGACAATAGCTTACATAGTTTCTTAAAGATTTACATCTTCAACAAAAATAAAGAGAAGAAAACATAATCAAAGTTAAGTGAGGAGTGTTTCGGCATGGTCATCATTATTAATTGCCACTTCAAAACATGCAGATATTATTTTAAATCCCATTGAAATTAGCAAAAAACAAATTAATGTTATGTGTTTAAAGTTGACACAGTATATAAATCTATTAATTATGAGTTTCGCTTTCAAGTTCGTAAAAAAGTCGATATGCGATCATATTTTTTTTTTAATTTTTCTTTTATTTAAAAAAAAAACTTGAGTTTATTAGTTTGCCTTTCATATTTAGAAAATAGAGAAATTAACACAGTGGGAGAAGAAATTTGTAGATTGATTGACTTCCCGTTATGCATATTAACTTATTATTATTAATTATTTTTATATGATTATGTAATACAATTAAATTTCATTTTCAATTTCACACATTATTGTATTGGGTATTGAGAAGGGGCTTTAATGATTGTTTGTGAGTCAAAAATATGTTTTAGTTTATTACGTTGGCATTTTAATTATGCGTTAAATGAATTCGTATATTAAGTATACTTTAAATGAACTAGTATAGGTATATTATAGTATTAAGTATATGTAAATCGAATAAGTAAATAAAGCATTCGAAATATAAGTATATTAAGTATAGAAAATAATCGGTATATTAAGTGCATGTTTAAATAATTTATATATTAAGTATACGTCAAAAGATATTGTATATTAAGTATACACTTAATATTAAGTATACGAAAGAACGGAATTGCTATATTAAGCATACGTCCAATCAATTGGTATATTAAATACTTTAACAGAATTCGAGGAACAAATTGGTATATTAGGTATACGCTGAAAGAATTAGTATATTAAGCATACGTCCAATTGAATTGGTTACTAAGTATACATAGATAAAATATTCACAATTAAACAACAAAATTAGGTAGGTAATTGTATATTAAGTATACATTGATAAAATTTCTAGAATTAACCAACCAAATTAATTAATTAATCGATCAAAAATTCATTATAAATTTAATATTCAAAATTTGTTATTATATTACTTACAGCTACACAAAGTACACTGTGCAGCATGGCGATGAGAACATCTTTCGCTATATGGTCGATTTGCAGACCAGTGACTCCGATGTGGATTTCTGGCTGCTGACCAGAAACATGTCCGTGCTGACAGTGGGACCACAAAGGAAGCCGCAGTTTGAGTCGCGTCTGGCTCAGCTGGGAGTCGACTACAAGACACAGCCGTTGATGGAACTGATGGCAGCTCTGGAAGCCAACAGCACCTATGCCGATGGTGAAGATGATGACTTTGAAGAGTGCCAGCCAGGAGCAGACTGTGATGCAGAGCGTCCGCATAGTCGCAAGCGTCGTCAGGCACGTGGCTTCTTCTCGCACTATCCACGCTACCATGAGATTCTCAACTTCATGAGCGGACTGGCAGCGCGTTATCCTCAATTCTGTCGCTACGAATCGCTGGGACGCTCTAACGAGGGACGTCACATTGCTGGTCTGTCGATTTCACTGAACTCTCGAGTGCGTCCTCGTCGTGTTGCTTACATTCAAGCTGCTGCTCATGGTCGGGAGTGGATCACCACACAGACTGTGTTGTATTTGGCCTACGAGCTGTTGAGCAATCTGCGCGCCTTCCAGCGTGTGCTGCAAGATGTGGAGGTGTTCCTGGTGCCGCTGGTCAATCCCGATGGTTACGAATACACACACACTTCGGTGAGCAGTTCAGTAAAAAACTCACTTTCATTTCTATAATGATTTGTGGGTATTTTCAGGATCGTTTCTGGCGCAAGAATCGTCATCATTATGGCGGTATTTCATGCCACGGCGTGGACATCAATCGCAACTTTGGCAACCACTGGAACTATCAGGGCGCCAGTCAGAACGTAAGCAAAACCTGTTGAATTTGATTTGTTTATACGTATATTTGACTTTGACCTTCGTCTATCAAAAACAATTCGTTCAGCACTGCTCGGAGGTGTATTCGGGCACTGCGCCCAATTCCGAGCCGGAAACATCGGCGGTGGTGCGCTATTTGGAATTCAATCGTCATCGTGTGAAACTCAGCCTGGATGTGCACTCATTCGGCAAATTCATTTTTTATCCCTATGGCTATGCGAGGTGTGTATTGCGTTGGGCGTTGGGCTTCGCTTTTATGCCCCCGAGAAGAAATTCAATTTACTTTTCAATTAATTGCTAAAAGCAATTAAAAGCGAAATATTTTCTGCCACTGCTGTATATCTACCAATTTTTAACATTTTCCACTTGTGGGCATTTCATTTCCCATCTCCAACTTCATCTCTATATAGAAATACTGTCCCACCCACTGTGAGCACGCTGCGTTCGGTGGCATTGAGAGCCGCCAACCAAATCGGCAAATATCGCGGCACTCGGTATACAATTGGCACCTCTGCCTCCATTCTGTACGAGGCTTCTGGCAGTCTGGATGACTTTGCCTATGGCAGTCTGGGCATACCCTTGTCCTATACGCTTGAGCTACCCGGTGAGGAATTCCACGTGGCCTCCTCCGATATCATTCATGTCTGCAAGGAGACATTTGCCGGCTTTGTCGAGTTCATTCGGCATGTTAGTCTGTATTAAGATGACTCCCTTGTCTGGGAGTGTTTTTAGTCTTTAAGCAATTGAATTTATATTTGTTAATTAAACTAATTAGTGTCGTCGTTGTTAGGCATTAAAGTTCCAAATTTGAGAAAATCGTTACAAGTTGTTTCATTTATTTTTGGGTAAATGCGAGAATTCTTAGGAAGTTAAAATGAATTGCATGATATTATATAGAATTCCTTATTCAATTAGTGTATACCAAATCTTTGAGCGTATACTTTATTCACAAATTAGTTAAACAAATTCTTATATACCAATATAACATATATATTTTCATTCTTAATATTCCAATTTTTAACCTAAACAAATTATTTTATAGTTGTTTCTATTGTGTAATGAAATAGTTCAAATATTGTTGTGTTGTACGACTTCTTTTATTTTGATATTCTTTTTATTTAAAATTTAAAATCATTTACAATTTTTATTCTTTGGACCCTTTTTTTTATAATACTTTCATAGTTTTTGCAACAATTCTTTTATTTAGAACTAAGGGTTGTATATATACTAAAATATTTTTCGGATTATTTGTTATTTTAGATAAATAGAAAAAACTTTATTGATCCATAATTATTTATAAACTAAATCAAGATAAATTACTAATATTAATGATTCATTATAATTAGTTTCTAATTCACGATGGAGTATAAATTATCGTAAATTGATCTTCTAAATATGCTAAAATTTCCATTTAATGACAACATTTCTTTCAGTGCTAGTCATTAATAAATCAATTTAATGATCTGCTAATTAATGGCTCTAAAAAAACGATATTCGTGTTCTTTTCCATTGCAAGAACTGGTTCAGTTTTAAGCATCGCTGCCTGGCTGCCTTCAATTAGTCTTAAGCCATAAACAGAAGCATATAAAATAATGATATCGTTGATATCGTCTCTGGTCTGAGTCGGCAGCAGTTCCCAATTAAGTGATAAGTGCCTCGATTTTGGCGTGTGTAACGCAACTTGAGCAGTAGTCTTATTTCAACTTTGCAAGCAATGTCATCGTATACACACTTGGGATTGTTATTCCTTCCGCTTCTGCTGTTGCTGTTGCAGTCGGGTGAGCTGTTGGCCTGGCAGGATTACAAGGATTACAAGGTCTTTGAGCTGCAGCCGCACAATGAAGCACAACTGAAACTGTTGCAGCAACTGGCAAAAGCGAAACCACATTGGGAATTTCTGGGCTCACGTCGCAGTCATAATGAGACCGGATTGCGTGTGCTGGTGTCGCCCACACAAGCCGGAAGCTTGTTGACGCTGCTGCAACAGCATCAAGTGGAATATCAACTTATCTTGGATGACATCTCCGTGGTGCTGCAGGCACAGCGGGAGGAGAATCAACGCAGCAAGTTGCGTTCACAGTTGCCACAAATCGATGTGATGGGAGCATTTTATACGCACGCCGAGATCAATGAGTATCTCGATAGTTTGCCACAACGTTATCCTCAGCGTGCGTTGCTCAAAACGTTTGGCTGGAGCTACGAGCGGCGTCCGCTCAAGTTGCTAACTATCAACAATGGCGATGGACGCACAAATAAACCTGTGATCTTTATAGATGCTGCAATGCATGCCAGAGAATGGATTGCGCCGTCTTTCGCTTTGTATATCATTGAGGAAATGTTGACTAAGCCCGAGGAACATGCAGAGCTGCTAAGGGATTACGATTGGGTCATCATGCCAGTGGTGAATGCAGATGGTTATGAGTTCACTCACACGGATTCACGCTATTGGCGTAAGACACGCAAGCCCACTTGGGATCCCGAGAACATTGGCACCGATCTGAATCGCAACTTTGGCTATATGTGGGGACAGGATGATGGCTCCTCGGCTGATCCTGCGGAGGAAATCTATCGCGGGGAGTACGCCTTTGATCAGCCCGAATCGCAGGTGGTGCGCGATGTGCTGCTGCACTACAGCGATCGCTTGCACTTCTATCTCTCATTGCACTCCTATGGCAACTACTTGCTGCTGCCCTGGGGACATACTAGGTAAGTCAGAAAGTTAAAAAAAAAATGGCATACTTCTTCCAAAATGAGATAAACGTAAATTGATGGATATTATATTTGGAGAGACTCAATAAAACCCAGAAATTTTGAATCAATATTTAATATGAATTAACATCTAACACTTCGAGTCTATTCGAGCAAGAACCTCACATTTAGTGAAAATACTTCGGTAGTACTACGACTAGCTACAGTTTAGATTTTGGACATGATTCATCCTCTTCTTTAATTTACATCGATAATAATTCTTTTAAAATTAAAAAAAATAATAACAAATTTAAAATTAATGTTAAAGGTTACAATAAAGTTAAAAGTTATAATAGAAGAGTCAATTTCTCTTTCTCTAGTTAACAAATTGTAAAAATGGGTTCTTAACATTGAACTATTTGCTATTATCTTTACACAATCTTATTAAGTATTATTACCCACATTAAGTGACGGAGCGTTAAAAACCCGAACTGCTTTTCTGTCCCAGGAATGAAATATTTTATTAAATAGACATCGAGAAACTGACTGTAAAGGATAAAGGATTTCAGTAGTATAAATGATATGTGTAAAAAACACGAAATTAAAATACTAAAGGATTACTTAAACAAGTTAGATACTAAGTTAAATAATAATAATGTAAATTGCACGTCAGTAAATTTATAGTTTATATGAATAATATTTAAATTGTTAGATAGAACAATAACTCGTATATCACACACAGGCGTTTGACTGTATTATTCTTAACATTTTTTTAATGGTTGCTCTATTTTTTTGCAGCGACTTTCCTACTAATTACTATGATATGCTCGAGGTGGCCGATGCGGGTGCCATGGCCATTGTGCATGCCACCAATGGCATTTACAGCTACGGCAGCGGCTATTACCTGATGTATGCCACCTCCGGAGACTCGACAGACTACGCAGTGGGTGTGACGAATGCGAAAGTGGCCATGACCATGGAATTACCCGCTGGCGGTTGGACGGGCTTCGATCCGTGGGTGTCACATATAGAGGGCATAGTCACCGAGAGTTGGGTGGGAGTGCGTGCCATGGCCATGGAGGTGATAAGACGCTATGCTGAGCAATCGTAAATAAAGATGGATTATTCCACAGAACTGTGCATTGATTTCATTTCGTACGTGATAGGAGCGGGGCTGATTTATAGATCAGCGTGTAACTTGGAGCAAAGATTAGATATCGAATTGGCTATTTAAGTGGCTAGAACTAAGGGCGCGTGTGTCTATACGTTAGAAATGTCGGGTCTTGGCTGGTTTACGCTGCTGTTGGGCTTGGCCTTAGTGACCGCCGATGCGGACTATCAGGGGTAAGTACTCGAAAGGTTTAAAACAAAATACGATGGAGCTACAACGCGTATCACTTTCAGCTATCGCATCTATGAGGTCACTCCTGCAACTGTTGCACAAAGCGAAATCTTGCAGCGTTTGAGCCAAGAGGGGTATGATTTCTTTAGCTTGGGTCGTGCCTTGGGTCATCCCGCTCGCCTGGTTGTGAGTCCCCAGCAGTTGGAGAGCTTTGAGGCTCTGCTTGCCGGCGAGCAGCTTAATCATCGTCTGCTCAATGGCAATTTGGGTGCCACAATTGCCGAGGAGTTTGCTCAACGTCAAATGCAACGTCGCCTGCTGCCAATCACAGGCAAAGGACGTCTGGCCACAGATCGTTATTACTCGCATGGGGAGATCAACAATTACATCGATGATCTGGCTGCCAGATATCCAACGCGTGTTCTGGTCAAAACTGTCGGTTGGTCGTACGAGCGTCGTGAGATGAAGACAATCACCATCACAAATGGCGATGGACGTGCTAATAAGAAGGTTGTCTTCTTGGATGGCGGTTTCCATGCCCGTGAATGGATCTCCCCGGCAGCTGTGCTCTACATTATCGAACAGCTGGTGGAGGAATTCGCTGAGAACGAGTATCTGCTGAAGGACTACGATTGGGTTGTTTTGCCTGTGGTTAATCCCGATGGTTATGAGCACACTCAGACTGGCACTTATGCGCGTATTTTCCGCAAGACTCGTCAGCCTTACAAATTCCTGACTCAGACTTGTTATGGCGCTGATCCCAATCGTAATTTCGATTTCCATTGGAATGAGGAGGGCGCATCATCCAATCCCTGCATGGACACATTCGCTGGACCTTCAGCCTTCTCTGAGCCCGAGACAATTGTGGTTCGGGATCTGATGCATTCGCTGGCGGATCGTGGAATTATGTATCTGACCATGCACTCTTATGGCAACTACTTGTTGTACCCTTGGGGCTGGACAAGGTAGGAAATGTACACTAAATTAATTGATTCAGTTTTAGTATATTAATATACTGTCTTCTTAGTGATTTGCCCGACACTGTTGATCAACTGGATGCTGTGGCAAGTGCTGGTGGCGATGCCATCAAAGAAGCCACTGGAACCGTTTACACTGTCGGCAGCTCCACCAATGTTCTTTACATTGCTGCTGGCGCTAGCGATGATTATGCCTTCTATGCTGGCTTCAATATCTCCATCACAATGGAGCTCAGTGGCGGTGGCGTCACTGGATTCGATCCACCAGCCAGCAGCATCAATGAGTATGTCACCGAGACCTGGATTGGTGTTCGTGCCATGGCTGAAAAGCTCATTGAGTTGTTTTAAAAATCTGTTAATCAGTGTAATGCTACTTTAATAAATACACTACTCTTAAGTCAGAGCCTTAAGAGTAGGCGGTATTTCAAATATATTTTATACTATTATTTTTTTTTGCATTTATTAAAAGTCTCTTTAAAGAGCTGTAAGTATTTCTCTTAGAAGTTTTGTTCTCTTAAGATTTACCGGTAAACTTGTTAGAGAGCATTACAGATTAGATTGCTAAGTGTGATATTTTATCTCAGATTATGTGTTTGTGTTACGATTTGTTGACCAACTTATTAAGTGTACCACATTTAATTGGACTCAATTATGATGAGAAAATACTTGCAGCTTATCGGACATTAGATTTTTAGGCATTGTTATTGTTAGATTAGTAATTAATGCCATTAAATTTTGTGCTCTTTAACAGAACTAAAAATGTGCAGGTGTTATTTTTGGTTAAACATGAGTTGTATGTTTCATAAATTATTTTATATTTAGCAGCACAAAGTAAACCTAAATTTATAAATTGCGAATTGGGTTTTCTAAAATGATAAATGCAATGGAATTTATGACAAGACATTTTTAAACATCAGTATGTAAACATATTGGTCGCGATTATACAATGCTTTTTTGGGAAGACCAGAATTATTTATGAGCACACACTTAAAAAACAACAATATAATTCATTCTAAAAATACAGTATTATATAAGGATACTTGAAGAGGTAAATCAATCAATTCTACTAAAAAAAATATTTTATTGCAATTAATTTTACAGTGCAGTGTCAACAATACTGATTAATAAATTAAATTAAAAAATAATATACTTTATATATAGAATAGATACTAATTATTTGGCAAATATAACAATTCAAGTTCAACTAAAATAGTAATATTAATGTTATTATTTGTTTTGTTTATTTGTTAGACAGTGCAATGCAAATAATGCTCTTAAGCACATACTTTAAGAGTTCCTAACCTTTCTGTTATCACTCCTCGAATTATATTATTTTACAACAGGTAACTAGAGATTATTATCAGTGTATTGCTTGTTAATTATAATTATAACTGTTTATCATTTATCTTATACAAAGTTTTGATAAAACTTCACCTAGTAAATGACCAAAATACTCTTTCAAACGTCACTCTCTGCAACTATCAACGATTTTTAAATGATTTTACAAGCAATTTATTGATTAATTGGAGTGGGGGGCTAAACATGCCGTTATTTCGCCGATGATAACAAATTTTGATTAGAAATCATAGGCTTGGGAATTTCTATAGACCTCTCAGTACTTTCCCACTTGTCGACGAGTCAAGATGCGATTGTTTTTGTTCGTGCTGTGCAGTCTGCTCATAGCACAATCCCAAGGGAAAGGAAGTGTCTACGATGGGTGAGTATGGTTGAATATTTCATTTAAATTTATTGAACGGATTTATCAATTTTTAATCAATTAGATTTAAAGTCTATGAGCTGTCTGCAAAGGGTCGCTCTGCAGACTTAGTTTTGGCCGAGTTGGTAAAGAATGAATCATACTATGAGCTCTTCTCGAACAATGGAGCTAGTGCTCATGTTATGGTGCATCCAGATGCTCAACCGGAATTCGTGGAACTGTTGGATGAACACACTTTGAACTATAAGATCGTAAATCGCGATGTGGGTTTGACGCTGCGACGTGAGTTCGAAATGAATCGCAATCTGCGCAACTGGTTTCCTTATCAGGGACGTTTGGGCACTGAGAGATTTTACACTCATGATGAAATCAATCAGTATCTCGACGATCTGGCTCAGCAGTATCCCACTCGTGTTTTCGTCAAGACTGTGGGCAAGAGTTACGAAGGTCGTTGGCTGAAGACAATAAGGATAACCAATGGAGATGGACGTGCTAATAAAAATGTTATCCTTATGGATGGTGGTTTCCATGCTCGCGAATGGATTGCACATGCTTCGGTTGTTTATGCCATTGGGGAGCTAGTTGAGAATTACGAGGAGTATGCTCAACTGTTGCTGGATTACGATTGGGTCGTGCTGCCCGTGGTCAATGCCGATGGTTACGTTTACACTCATCTTTCGGCTGATACTCGATTTTGGCGCAAGACTCGCCAACCAAGTAGCGACACTTGCATTGGCACCGATCCCAATCGCAACTTTGACTTCCATTGGAATGAAACAGGCGCCTCTTCGAATCCTTGTGCCGAAACCTATGCCGGACCAAAGGCATTCTCCGAACCCGAAGCAGTTGTGGTGCGTGATCTCATTCACGAGCTGGCAGCCCGTGGCAAAATGTATCTCACTGTACATTCCTATGGCAACTATCTTCTCCATCCTTGGGGTTATGTTGAGTGAGTCGATATATAGAAGAAGAATAATTATGTTATTTAAATTCAAATTATTTATTGTAGCGCATTGCCAGACACTTGGCCGGATCTTGATGAAGTTGGACGCGCTGGGGCCGATGCCATCCAAGCGGCAACTGGCACAGTTTACGCCGTAGGTGGCTCCACGGCTTTGTTGTATGCAGCAGCTGGCGCTAGTGATGATTACGCTTTTAATGCCGGTTTTCCCATATCATTCACCATGGAACTGCCAGCAGGTGGCACAGGATTTGATCCACCTGCATCAGATATTGATAGATTGGTTAAGGAGACTTGGATCGGCATCGAGGCAATGGGCCGCAAAGTTGTCGAAAAATATCCCCTTAATGCCGGTTCGGGTGCTAGAAGAAATTAAACTATTTGAAAATAAAATGTGTTAAAACGCTTAAGTTCAGATAATCCCAAGGGTTTTTTTTCTAACTTGAATAATGTGTGTAAGAATCGAACAGCAAAAGTGTTGTTGGTTTTATACCCGCTACCTATACATTTTTATATATTCTTATCATTGAAATTTTGATTGCGATTGGATAAAAATTATAAAAGTTATATAAGAAATACTATTGTATGGATAAAAACTCTTACAACGTTTCTTAGTTGATTTGGTTGACAAACTATTTTGAATGTAGTACTATATCAATAAACCAAATATAACACTTAGTATATTTTTAGTATTTTTGCGGTATATTAATTTGACATATTTTAAAATAAATATCGCACTATTTTACTATTATTACAAATGGGTAGTGAGTATCTCGCAGTCGAGCACACTCGACTGCGGCTTTCTTACTTGTTAAATAATACTTCTTGATTTATTGGAGGGGTTCCCAAACGTTGACTAAAGCTTAATCTACATTCTGAATATAGGAACCCATCTTTGGATTTCTAGCTCTTAACTAAAATATGTAAGAATTTCCTCATTGAGCTTGCTTGACTGTAAGATACTTCAAAGAATCTTTTAACTCGACTAAAAAATCAACAAAATATTTGTTTGTTTAAAAAAAAAGGTAATTGTAAGTTAAGGATGAAAAAAGGGAATGGATGATAAATAAAGACCCCGAAATATTTATCGTGAAGACTTTACATAGATGTTAATTTGAATATAACAAATGGTTTTATTTTACACTTTTTAAACTTTTAAAGTAATGTAATATAGAGACCTACTGCACTTTGATCACATATTGAACACCACAACTGTACAATTTTAACAGCTGCAATTTTATAGAATACTTCCGAGTTACTATTTTTTTATAACTTCTGAAAAACTGGATTACCATATGTGTCATTGGCTGGTTATTCTAATTCCTACATTCTTCACAAATGTGCGCAGAATTCAAATTAACTGCGTTGAACACTTGCATTTTGTTGTTGATAAAGATTGTACTTAAATGCGCTTGGAAAATATGCAGTTCCGTAGTTTAAAACAAATTGTCAACGAGTCAAGATGAAATTATTGTGGTACGCTATGTGTAGTCTGTTCATAGCGCAAACTAAAGTCAAAGGATGTATCTACGATGGGTAAGTATTCAATTAACAATAATTTATGTTTATAAAATTTTGCTGATTTTATACTTTATGCAGCTTTAAAGTCTATGAATTAACATCGAAGATACATTCTTCAGCCTTAGATTTGTATAGAATGGTGAAGAATGAATCCCAATATGTGTTGTTGTCTGGCAGAGGAACTATTGTCATGGTTCATCCAGAGGCTCAAGATGAATTTTTGCATTTGCTGGAGAATAATCAATGGGAACATAGAGTTCTCAATCACGATGTGGGCTTGGATTTACGTAATGCCTTTGAAATGAATCGCAATCTCAGCAATCTATATCCCTATAAAGGACATGCTGGGACTGATAGATATTACACTTTTGATGAAATCAATCGGTATATCGAGGATCTGGCTCAACAGTATCCAAGTCGTGTCTTTGTTAAGACTGTAGGAAAGAGTTACGAGGGTCGAACGATGAAGACAATAAGGATTACCAATGGAGATGGACGTGCCAATAAGAATGTTATCCTTATGGATGGAGGTATACATGCTCGTGAGTGGATTGCTCATGCCGCTGTACTTTATGCCATCGGTGAACTGTCGAATAACTATCAGAAACATGCTCAATTGCTGCAGGATTATGATTGGGTCATTCTGCCTGTGGTTAATCCTGATGGCTATGAGTTTACTCAGTTATCAGCGGACAACAGATTTTGGCGCAAGACTCGTCAGCCGATTAACGAGAGTTGCATTGGCACCGATGGCAATCGGAATTTTGATTTTCATTGGAATGAAACTGGCGCTTACTGGGATCCTTGTAGTACCATATATCCCGGACCGAAAGCATTCTCTGAGCCAGAAACAATTGTGGTGCGGGACTTGATTCAGAGTCTAGCAGAACACGGCAAAATGTATCTGACATTGCATTCCTATGGCCAATATATACTTTATCCATATGGCTATACCAAGTAAGTGAACAACTGACATTAAAATACATTAAATTCTTATGAAATTTCCTATAGTGCTTTGCCCGTGACTTGGCGAGATCTTGAGGATGTTGCTCGCGCTGGTGCCAATGCTATAATGGAGGCAACTGGCACGCGTTATAAAGTTGGCTGCTCCGGAAGTTCGATATATCCCATATCTGGCGCCAGTGATGATTATGCTTTCAATGCTGGATTTCCTATATCATTCACCATGGAACTGCCACCAGGTGGTGCTAACAAATTTGATCCACCTGCTTCGGATATTGATAGATTAGTTAAGGAGGCTTGGGTGGGCATCGAGGCAATGGCTCGTAAGGTCATACAAAAATATCCATTAAAAGACAATACTGTATTATAACTAATATTCGTTTTAAATATTAACATACTATATTTATTTTGTAGTAAATGAAGTAATTAAAAATAATTATAAATCGTACTGAATTATTTTACCCAAGCAAGCTACAGTGAAGTGTGCTCGACTGTGAGATACCCGCTATCCATTTTGAATAAAAGCAAAACAGTGCAGTATTATTAAATTATACCAAACTTATATACCATAGAGTACAAAATATTCCAGACTTAGTTCTGATTGCAGTCAGCAGTCAGTATTTCTTCAAAAACCTACATTCCTTTTCTGATTGAAACAAAGTTTTTAGGAAATATAAATGATATGATGTGGTATTTTTTTTAAAGTATTTATTAGAAATGTGAAGAACTAGTAATAAGAATAAAAAAAATAATTGTTAAATATTGTCTCTTACCTTAATATTAATTTAACTTTTGATTTACTGGAAGCTAGCTCACACTGAAGAATATATAGAACAAATATACTATAGATCAGCTGACTCAGCGCTTTTAATGCATCGAAAGTATTTGCAATGCGCTCATCCCTATTATAAAGTAAGCTGCTTAACCTGAAAAAATGCCATTGTTTCCCATTTAAAAGCGAAGTAAATAGCTGGCGATAATTTGAAGTGCAGACACTGCACAGCAGGCATTTGAAGGCAATTGGATCAGAGCAAAGTATGTCATGTCAAGCATTCAGTAGACAACTCCATGGGACACACTTATCGCTATCGAGTGAAACAGAAATGCGGAATGCAAGACGACGAGTGTGTGCTTCGATGTGTATAAAATATGTTGTATTTTATTTGCAAAACAGTTCTGTTTAGTACTTGTCAATGACCTTCAGAGCCATGGCACGAATACCAGTCCAGGTCTCGGTGACGAAGGGCAGAATCTGAGCAGTTGTGGGATTGAAGCCAGTGCCACCAGCAGGCAATTCCATGGTGATAGAGATGGGGAAACCGGCAACGCCAAAGGCATAATCATCACTACCGCCAGCGGCAGCGTACAACACATTCGTGGAGCTGCCCACAGAGTATTTGGTGCCAGTCGAGCTTTTGATGGCATCAGCACCTGCTTGGGCCACCTCATCGATGATTTTCCAGTCGCTGGGCAGAGCACTAACAAAGTGAATAAGAATACGAAATTAAGTATACGTAACATGAATCATTTGTCTTTGATTGGGTTACTCACGAAGTCCAGCCCCAAGGATAGAGCAGATAATTGCCATAAGAGTGCAGAGTCAGATAGAACTTGCCGCGGCCTGTCAAGCCGAGCAGCAAATCGCGCACAATTTGCGTTTCGGGCTCAGAGAAGGCAGAGACACCCTTGAAGGTATCAGCACAGGAGGAAGAGGAGGCACCAACCTCACCCCAGTGGAAGTCAAAGTTGCGATTGGCATCGGTGCCAGAGCAAGTGCCAGCTGGCTTGCGAGTCTTGCGCCACAAGCGAGTTGTGGAGTGAGTGTATTCATAGCCATCGGGATTAACCACTGGCAAAATAACCCAATCGTAGTTCTTCAACAAATCAGCGTTGGCAGCAAAGTTCTCGGCCAGCTGGTGGATGACATACAGAGCACCAGCATGAGCGATCCATTCACGAGCATGAATACCAGCATCCAAGAAGACAACATTCTTGCCAGTCTTGCCATCGCCATTGGTGATGGTGATGGTCTTCAGATCGCGACCCTCGTAGGACTGGCCCACAGTCTGGACGGACACACGGCTGGGATAGGCCTTGGCCAGCTCATCCAAATAGGCATTGATCTCGGCAAAACGGTGGAAGGCAGTGAAGCCAACGCTGCGCGAGGTGGAACGTGCGGTCATCAGACGTTGGCTCTGATTCTCTAGCTGCTCCTTCTCAAGAGTGGCGCCAAAGTTCTCATCGACAATCGAGTAATCCAAATTGAAATGGCTCAGCATATCCTCGAAGCTGGACTGATCCTTGGGCTGCACCATGATACGTGTGGCAGCATCAGCTTCACGTGGCAGATCAAAGAAATCGTATTCTTCATTTTGAGACAGACGCAACATCAGCTGCTTCTCAAAGTTGTTACGTGCATTCACATCATAGATCTTGTAGCTAAATTGAGGACATTAGTTGACTCAGTAGCTGATGACAAATGCTACATTTATTCTCTACTCACCCATCGTAGTTGGTGGCAGACAGCGCAACGACGCCGCACAGTAGCAGCAACAAGCACGATTTCAGCAGCATTTTGTGATAACAACGCTTCGATCCGTTGGGTTCTGGTTCAGAGCGTCTATTAAATTGTACAATCACACGGGGCTTCCTTATATACCAGCTGGAGTGTGCACCACTTGACGTATGCGTAATGTCAGCAATGCTTTCGAATTGATACAGAATGTGATCAGAAAAATCTTATCAGTCTTATCAACTGCAAACAGTTTTGTTTGTGTTATGTCAAAGTTTTTGATTTAATTCTTTGGAAAATCTCTCAAAATTTATTATGTGACTCGATCGTAGATTCAACTCGAGACATTACAAATTAAAACGCTCGATACGTATTACGGTTGGTATTCGGAAAATGGAATTTGATTGTGAAGATAACTTTAATTCTCCATCAATTGCTTATTACGTTAAATGGTATTTTTATTCTTCAAATTTATTTTAAATATGAAATTGATTTTTTGGGTTCTAATTAACTTTATTTTTACTTATAAATGGAATTCTCTTTCTCGAGTATTGACTGTGTTATATCTATATATAGTTGCAGACATCTATTCAAAGTGCTGATGATTAAGAGGGAAATACCACAATGTCATCATCAAATTGAAAACGTGAAGAATATAAGGAGAAACATCCCTGACATATAAACTTTTGAAGGGCATTTAATATGTGTGAAAATATAAATTAAAAATCAAAAGTAAGATTGAAACTTTTGTTTTAAAGCTCGTCATATTTGTATTCATAATTTTGTAATGACAACTTTATTAATCTTTTATGGTATACTATATAAAATTAAAAAAGGGATTGTTATTTTTATTTTAAGATTAGTCATAGTTGTATGCAACATGTCATCATGACAACTCCATTCAACTTCTATAGAAAATATAAAACTAAAAAAAGGATTGGAATTTTGGTTCTAAAGCTAGTCATATTTTTTATTAAAAATTTCATAGTGACATCTTCATTCATCATTTATAGTATAGTATTTCTGCACACATCGAAAACATTCTTTATTGTCATTTTCGATTTGCGCAATTCCGATTAGATCAGCACAATATGTCTTTGAAGAATCACGAGCCTCTCAGACTGTGTCTGCGATAGTCTTCTTCTATTCGCGTTTCCAATTTTTATTTGAGTCGCTCGTAAATTTGTCACTCGGCTTGCGCCATAACCGTTTTGATTTATACTGTCTTTAGTCAGTTTCAGTTTTGATTGTGGGCAGAGTGAAGCTTTATCAGTTGCTCGATTTCACTTGCTGACTTGCACTGCACCCTGACAAAAAGTAAAAAAAAAGTAGAAGCAACTCTGCCATTCAAAACTATGGAAAGCCCGAACACGCGTACGCAGCCAACAAAAGTGAAGAAGAATTAGAGCTGGGTATAGCCGAATTGTTTGTAATCTTCAATTTTTTTTACAGTAGAACAAGGAAGTTTTCGAAAAATTTTAATATGTATTTTAAAGAATGTTGAATAGAAATTTAATTTTTAAAATGTGAAATATTATCATGTTACAAGCGTTTGATTTAGTTAACTCTTCGATCAAAACTGATTATGTTTCTCTCATTCGAAAGTACAGAGTCTCACAAAAGAGAGGAGGGAGAATTAATGAGAGCATAACTAGAATCAAGAGACAGATTTCGAAATAGGTGAAAGAGCTTAAAGTTAATATTTGTGTTTAGACGCTTGTCCTAAAACAAGAATAGAAAATCAACGAGAAAAAATTGTATGTCTTAAAATATGTTTTGAGGTATTTATCTATTGCCAATTATATGTTAACTAAAAATGTTTAAGCGAAACGAATTATAAGATAATTAACAATTATAATTATTTTATGAGAAATAATTAGTAATTGTTTAGTTAATTGTTTAATATTCATATTTATATCAGAAAATGATAATAAGAAAAGCAATTAAACAGAAAATTACAATACTTTGATGAAAAATATTTATTTAACAATTTAATAAAAATATAAATTGAAAATAAAGTTTTAATACAAAAAAAAATTAAAAAATACGTACTTTCATAATGCTTACCAAATTCCCAATACTTCAAAAGAGTAGTTAAAATAATCAAAATAAAACTTTTTTGCTTACGTCTTTTTGCTATTTTGGGCAGCACAGTGAAAATATATATTTGAAAATTTATTGCATTTCATGCGTTGGGCCATATTTGTCTGCATTTGTAGGCAGTTTTGGTCAACAACTTTTTGGCGGCTGCTGCACAAAAAAAACAACAACCAGAACAACAATAACAACCATACAAACAAACTGCACAGACAGCGCAACAACAATAAGAGAAATAGAGAGAAAAAGTTGCTTACTTGAAACTGACAATGAGCGCATGGAAATGACAAAAAACACTGCGGAAACTGTTGGCTCGTAATTTTGAATGGCCCATTGGATGCGACAGGCAATGGACCTCTCTAGCCGAACACACCCCCTGGCCCATAACTAAGCCACAGTGCGACAAACTTTTGATACCCTGTAACTGCTATTTGCGGTGTTTAAAATTATGGCAAAGAAAATTGGAATGAACTTGTTACATAATAGAAAAAAACCACAAAACTTAAATAGGAAATTTTATCTATGTATTTATTTTTTTAGAATGCTTTTATCTATAATAGAATGAAATGAGTTCAGGCAAATTTGTACTTTTTCAAGCAGATTGTAGAAAATTAAGACAACAATGTTAGGACCAGAAAATGTTAAATTAGATTTCAGCAAACAAAAGAGTTAATTGCTTGCTATTGTTGTAAGCAACTATTTTCCTGAAATCTATGTAATTTAACATTTTTGGTTCAATTCAATTATTTGTAATATGAAATTAAATATATTACAGCTTTGACAAGATAGCTTGAAATTATTCTACACAAAAAAGAAAAGAAAACCAAACCAAGGTGCGTAATAATTTAATATACAAAATAAGAAACAAAATAAATTTATGCTTATAATATAAATTTATACCAAATAAATTTTAAATATGAAATTAAATTAGGTTAAATCATTGCTTTTTATACCCGCTACCCATAGGGTAGAAGGGTATTATAACTTTGTGCCGGCAGGAAATGTATGTAACAGGTAGAAGGAGGCATCTCCGACCCTATAAAGTATATATATTCTTGATCAGCGTCAACAGCCGAGACGATCTAGCCATGTCCGTCTGTCCGTCTGTCCGTCTGTGTGTCTGTCCGTCTGTCCGTCTGTCCGTCCGTCCGTATGAACACCTAGATCTCAGAGACTATAAGAGATAGAGCTATAATTTTTTTTTTCGACAGCATTTGTTATGTTTGCACGCAGATCAAGTTTGTTTCAAATTTTTGCCACGCCCACTTCCGCCCCCGTAAATCAAATAAATCGAATAACAAGCGTAATTGTAAAGCTAGAATTGCGAATTTTGGTATATACAATAATAACTATAGTATTTATGATTCCTGAAAATTTGGTTGCGATCAGATAAAAATTGTGGAAGTTATTAAAGAAATACTTTTGTATGGGCAAAAACGCCTACTTACTAGGGGTCTGAGTTGCTTTGGCTGACAATCTGGTATTTTGAGCCGTATATGGTATATTTTGAATGCGGTACTATATCGATATACCAAACATACCATTTGGTATATTTTTAGTATTTTTTAAGTATTTTCGGTATATTTTGAAAATGATACCGCAATTTTTTGCCTTTATTAAAAATGGGTAGCGGGTATCTCACAGTCGAGCACACTCGACTGTAACTTTCTTACTTGTTATTTATATTGATTTATTCCGACGCGAATAGAAAAGTATATATGCGGCATTAAAGAGTATCCTTTAGTTCATCATAGATAGTTCCCACAGCAATGCGAAGTACACGTGACTGTCATGTGTGTGTGTGTTTGTGTGTGTGGACTTTGGACTGTATTGCTGCTTTTTGTGTACTACTTTTTTTGCATTTTCTTTTTGGTTTTTGGTATTTGGAAAACTTTGGATAAAAGTTCCCCGTTTACAGTGCTTTTTCCATTGACAAAAGATAAAGCGGCATTGTTTGCAATTTGCTGTGAATTATGCAAAATTATTTACTAAACATTTTGATGGAGTAAGGGAACTTGGCGTTGACTCAGAACTGCGTTGTTTGGCTTTAAGTCATTCTTGGCTTTAATTGAAATTGATAGCTGCGAATGGGCAAAATGACTTGTAAGTAGTTTCCGAAAAATTCATTAGACACGTCATTTGCATAAATATTCGGGGGAAAACATTTGGAAAAGTTTTGCGGCATCGCTCTTTAATTTCCATTTTGCATAAATTAAATGTCGACAATGACTAAGCCCACATAAAAGGACTCGGCTATCCTTGGCTTGCCATGAACTTGCGGCTTTATTGCTCTATTAAGAGCCAAAACCCCTTTTTTCGAAGGGAGAGCAGGGGAGAGTGGAGATCAGTCGCAAGTTGAGTGTCAAAAAAGCAAAGGCCACAACATAATGCGGGAGGCGGGGAAGTTGGGCGAAGATTTTAATTAAAATTCATCTTCACATTTAATCAAATCATGGCAGAGCTGGCAGTGCGCAGATCTGCCGCTGACATCGACACTGGCTTCTAATTAAGTGCGAAAAATCGTTAAATGTAAAATCAAATCGTGCAAAAAGTAATTGAAGAACTCTCTCGCCCTCCATTCGCCAAAGGGGTTAAGTCAGGGGGACGCCAACTCAACGCCAGCCAAACTTGTAAATTGAGTCGAGTATTATGTATTGTTGTTGGCTTAAGGCCACAACAATAGCAACACCTTGGCGGGCTTTCGATGGGGTTGACTGCGGCGGGTGTCAAATATTTACAATCTACGTCTATTACGAGCAAGTATTTGTTGCCACATAGTTAACATAACAGTTGAGGCCACTCGAATGGCTAATTAAAAGCAGCTGACTGTGGGCAATTTTCTTAATTGTTAGCTCGTCTTTGGATTTGGATTTTCGTACAAATTTATTTATTAATTGATGCGAAAAGTAGACGGTAGAGTAGAGTACTAAAATCGAATTCACTTAGAAAAATTTTAACAAGTGAGAAACATTTCAGTAAATTTTCTAAGTATTCATATTTTCAATTTACTTAATTAATTAATGATTCTTACAACTTTATCATGCAATATCTCGCTGTTTATATTTGATATTGAATTGAATTATTTGTTATATTTATTTGTTTTTTTAAATTGTATTTTTTTTATATGTATTATTTGAAAGTAGATATTTTCATTATATAATAACGTTGCGTATACGTTATCTGTTCAATTTTTAAATATAAATTGAATATATTTTTCTACATTTATTTTTTTCATATAATAATAGATTATCAATACACCATAATGGATTATATTTATTTCGTGGTTTTTTATTTACTAATATACGGAATACTTACTAATATTTAATACTGAATCAAAAATTTGTTTCTTTTTAATTTAGTCATTATCCTCAAATGATGATTTTCGAATACAAATGTTAAAACGATGAACTGTTTCTTTTAATTATTGTCAAAGTCAATTTCCTATGTATAAGTAATTTTTATTCCATATTATTCCTGTATCAATTCATTTAAACTAATCGTTTCTAATGTATTTTTCTAAATGCTTTCGCATTTTACAAGTAAAAAACAACCTGCGACTCCACTTTAATCGCTTTTGTAAGCAAAACTTGTTTCTCTAAATCGAACAAGCTTCCTTTGGGAAATTTATGAGTTGTGTAGCAAGGATTCAATCGTTTGTTGGCTTGCAGCTACAAAATGAAACACACTTACTTGCAGTTTTGCCTCTTTTGCATATGACACATTTTTCGCAGACTCCAGCACTTCAGGCGTTGCATAAATCTAAGCAGCAGCATGTTACAGTGTCTGCAAATAGTCGAACACAAACACATGGCATAAATTAAGCATTGCACACAAGCTACAGATACATTTTAATTGCGGACGCTTTTCATTTGGATTTATTGAACAGTCAACACACACACACACACACACACTTTTCCTGCGCACACACGACACAAAACTCAATTAGCTTGTTTGAACTCATTTGTAGCGGCAAATGTTATTTGAGAAATTAAGCTTTAATTAAGCCAAGCCCAAGCCAGAGGATTGCAGGTAAACCCGAACAAAAACGGCTGCCACTGCGGCAGTAATAACATTAAAAAAAAAAAACGAGAGCACGACAACAACAACAAGAACAACAAGGGGAAAAACAATGCTTGCTGAAAAATTAAAACAAATAAAATGCGAATGAAAAACCAGGGAATCAGAGAATCAACGAAAAGCAGCCAAAGCAAATGCCAAACAAGAGCGCAACTCATACGACAGTCGTCGGGCAGTGAAGAGAAGCAAGTAAGTCGTATTAAATTTAATTGGATTTGAGTGTTTACCAGCGGCACAAGCCGCCAGGCAAAGCCACAAGCACCAGCTGAACGTCTCCCAGTTCTGTTTCCCTTCCCAAAATGCGTGCGACCCACTTTTCTTTTTTCCCTGTTCTTTTTTTTTGTATTTTCCACTGCACACAATCGTGTGTAGTTGTTTGAGTGGCAGCAAAAATTTCATACATATCACAGGTAGCATGCGGCTTAAGCCGGATTTTATAGACTTGCCCGGGTGCGGTACAAAAAATAAAGAAAAGCTGAACAAAGCAAACATTGCGTATACGTCAAGGCGGCCCAGGCGTGGCCACGTGGTCAGTTGTTGTCAACGCGACGCTGTGTCTGCCATAGAAGCGAGACCAATTAGCGTTACAAAATGCCAGTTGACCAATGCCATATTTTTGGAGTGTACTTCGTACCACTTTTAAGCCAAATTAATTGTCATTTGTTGCTGCACAGCAACAACAACAACGATATTTTGCAAACAACAAACAATTAACAAAACAATGCAAAATATGTTAAAGTGCAGCGCGCGTTTTGCAGGCGTGAAAAGTGTTAGCAAATGCAAATATGATAAATCACCATCATTATTGGGCTATCAATCAAAATTATGTCGGATGTGTTTTCCATCTGTTTCCAAGTGTCTAATTGAATAACGAAGCGTACAAATTGAGCTGATGTGTGCATGTGTATGTGTGTGTGTGAGGGCATGTAGATGTCCATGTCTGTGTGTATGTGTGTGTGTCTGGTTGCTTGTCTATTGTGGAGCCCTGTGCCTTGTCCTTGTCACGAAGAGGAAGGGGAAGGGGAAAGGGAAGAAAAAGCGTTAGCCCCGGCGGCAGTTAACGACACATCCGTTGAGATTTATAGAGACAGCGCTGCTCTGACGCTGCTCAATGTCTGCGGTTTGCCGTCGTGTATGTAACCCAAGGCAAAAACAAGTAGGAAAGCTACACTCGAGTGTGCTCGAACTTGAGATACCCGCTACTCATTTTCATTAAAAGCAAAGCTATATTATTCTTAAAATATACATTAAAATACTGGAAAATTCTAAAATAAACTGAATGCTATATTTGTTATATCAAGGACAAAATATGCTGGAGGTACAAAGTTATAATACACGCTACTCATTTTTACTTAAAGCAATGCGATGCGGTATTATTCTTAAAATTGGAATATTTTAATATTAAATTAAATACTTAAAAACACTAAAACATTCCGATTGCTATATTTGGTATATCAAAGATAATAATTTTTAGATTGTCAACCAAATTAACTAAAATCCGACTGCAGCCATACAGACAGACGGACATATAGTCTCGACTGTTGACACTGATCGAGTATATATATACTTTATGGGATCTGCCTGAAATACTAGAATATACCCAATACTATTTTTGGTAAATCGTAAATATAAAATGTGACAGATTGTCAACCAAAGATTGTCAACTAAGACCCGATCTGATAATATTATATTTACACTTTATGGGATCGGCATATATTCACTTATTTGCTGGGGGTACAAATTTATAAAACCCTTCTACCCCATCGATAGCGGGTATAAACATTGCTTTCCCCAGCAAAACTTGCATTTAAATTCGCTTTAATTTCCGAGCTCTTTGGCTCACACATTAACATAGTTTTCAAATACTAGCGATACTGGCTATGCAAATGCCTTTAGAGGTTTACCAGGTTTTACAACAGCTCGCTTCGAATCTGCAGTCTGACACAAAGCCGCAGAGGAGAGCAGAGTAACCGTTACCCTGACTCGTTACACGTTACCCGTTACCAGTTAACACTTACACGTTTGCTTTTTAATCCCGTTGCATTTGATTGTATGCAGCTGGTACAAAAAAGTAATTTAGTTCGAGCAAAGCACTGTCTTTGTCTCTCTGTATCTGTGTGTGCGTGTGTGTGTGTGTGTGTAAGCTGCTGTTTAATTTGCAGCATGTCAAAAAAGCCGGCCACATGTGAGTGTGTGTGTGTCTTTGTATGCATATAATTATTGCATTTCTGGCACGTTCCGAGACTGAAACCGAAACGAAAACGAAACAAAAGCAAGAGCAGAAGCAGAAGAGCGAAGCCGAGTCGACACTCGAGTGTTTGTTTTGTAGTTGGCAAATGGCACATTTCCCTCGCTCGCTCGCTCGCTTTCATTATTTTCTTGTAGTAAGTATTTTTTAATGATACATAAACTAAAAAGATACACAACAACTATATGCATATGAGTTTGCATCCATGTGTTGGTGAGGAGGTTGGCAACTCGTCTAAATTATTTACACATCCGTTTTACATTTTCACTGTTTGTTTTTCCACGCATGCCCCGCCACTTCAAGCATTTTCCCACTTTGCATTTTCCTTCCTCCCGTTTCGGTTGCCCTTGTTGTTGTTGTTGCTGTTGCATTGTTTCCTCATTTGCAGCTCAACACTTTCTGTGTCATTGTGGTGTCTGCGTTGGCAACTAAACGCCGCAGGCTCTAGCCTTGTTTTCCGCTTTTTCCCCAGCTTTTGTGCCACTGCCACATAATGAATGCAATTTTTCAGTTCCCTTTTTTTCTGTGCCCCATTGAGTGGGTCGCTTGCAAATAATACTTGTTTGCTTATATAAGCATCAGATACCTTGCATTAAAAAACAGAAATCAAACATTTGCATGTGCTAATTAAACATATCTAAATGGAATTTCTTTGAGAGAGTTTCAGAACTTATTTGAGCAGATTTTGAAATTTTGTAACACTTTTAATTAATTATGTAATGCGTATGCAAACGAGAAGATACTGGTAGGACTTAAAGTATTTTAAAATTTAAAATTATATTAGTTAAAGGCATACAAGACTATAACAAGAAAAAGCCAATAATACTAAAATCTGCTTATTTTGACTATAAATAAATTAGTTTTTGAATTTTATTTTTGTAATATTAACTACGTTAACTTATACAATTGCGTTCCCATTATCCTAATTTCTTAATTTGAATTATAAGTTAACTACAAACTCAATAAATAATAATCTTTTCTTCTTTAAATAGTTTTCCTTCAACCCTTATTCAATATATAAAAAAATATGAAATAAATCAAATAGTATGCATTACTTAATTATGTTGTCAGCTCTATTATTTCACAGCTTTATTCCATGTCCTTCAGTTCTCCCTTTCTCTATTCGTTTCACTAAGCTAAAAAAAAAAAATTACCACATTCTCGTAGCACATTTTGATATTTTGCGATTAGGCTATGTCGACGAGTGTTTGACTAATTAAAATCGCTGCAAAGCTAGTAAAAATAGTAAGACACAAAGTTTAGATCCAAGTTGTTGTTTATGCAATTAGGGAGTAGCCGGAAGAAGGCCACACAATGATTTGTAGCACGCTTTTAGGCTAACAAATTATTTTCGCAGGCGTATTTCAACTGTTTCAAGTTGTTGTTGTTATTGCAGTTGTTGTTGTTAGTGTTGCGGTTAGTTGCAGATAAAAAACGCGTCCGACTGGCAATTGTTACGTTAGGCGCACACAACTAACACCAAAGCAACGAACAGACAATGACTTTAATTTAACTGTCGGAAGTGAAACACAATGCAAAATACGAGTTGAACTTACAAGCAATTTGCCTTATGCATTACCCGGACAAACTATATACATAGACATACATATATATATGTATGTATGTAGTCAGAGGGTCTGCAAACACATACAATAAATCCTATGCCGACAAAAACGTGGCGCAGTTTCTGCACTGAATCCGAATCCCAAAACGAATTCAAGTCCGTTGCACGCACAGCAGAAAGCTGAGTTGGAGCTGAGTGAGAGAGTTGAGTTCAGCTGAGTTGTTGCCTTCGGTGGGGGTCAGGACCGAGTGAGGGGGCTGAAGGAGTTGGTTGCTGCTGTTGCTGTTGAGTTGCCTCGTCGTTTGGTTTTTTCCGCCGACTTTTGCTTTGGTATGTTCATTATTTTTATCTTTCGCAATGAATGCAAACTACGAAACGAAACGAATCGCACAAAAACAACAATAACAACGAGGCAAGCAGTAAGATCTGAAGACAGTGCGAGGGATGGGAACAACTCTTGGCTCTCACACAAATATGCAAAACAGTTAAAGGATTCATGGCGCTCAAATCTAGGCGTAAAGTGTGAATAACGCGTAGCAATGTGAATGAGCTGACGGCGCTTTGAGGCGGTGAAACCCTGAACCGAATCACTAGCAGGGAGAAGTCCACGGGCCACGGGAATGCAATCAGCGGAATTGTAATTTAGCGTAAAAGGAAGTTGCGGTAGCGCAAATTGAGGTTTTTCCACAAGCTTCGCGTACACACACACACACAGACAAAAAAGCAGCTTGCAAGTAAACAACTTCCGCTAGATAATGGCAAATGCCAGACTGGCCAGCATTTCTCAACTCTTCTCCTACAATACTTTCCTCGTCCCTCTTTCCCGATCCCTGTTTTTCAGTCAGAGCCAGAAGCAGCGCCAGACACGTCATGTTAAATGCGCTGCAAAATTGCATTAAATACGCACGCTTGTCACTTTTTGATAAGGGAATTAAATTTTGCGGTTTAACGCTGGCGGCACACAAGTCGCCACACCACATCCCGTTCCCTCCTCATCCTCATCCCCATTCTTCGTTTCGCCTTTTTCCCAATGAGCTTCATATACATTCCGGCTGCAGCTCCCGGATATGCTGTGTGCCGTGTTTATGCCGCACGCTGTCAACGCTGCAAACCAAACTGAGACGTCGCTGTCATCAGCATCCTCCCATTGTCATCATCATCATCGTCATCATCATTATTAGCATCGCCTGCTGTTTATTCAATTTGCGCTGTTTGATATTGCTGAAACAAAAAGGAAATCGTGCGGCTGCTTAGAGCCTTGTCAATCCTTGTCCTTCTTCTTAACCTAATAACAGTGTAACATAATTTTATTGCGACTTCAGTATCATGGACTGCCGCAACATAATGCTTCGTTTTTTTATATGGATAAATACTTATATAGAAAATAAAAGTAAGAGCTTCTTGTTTACCAATAATTTTTTTGTGTTATATTTTTTTTATTAATATTAAGAGTTCTATAAATTATAATAGCAAAAGTTTGTTGTTTAAAAATATTATTTAAGAGTCGTATTTTTATACCCGCTATCTATAGGGTAGAAGGGTATTAGCATTTTTTGCTGACAGGAAATGTATGTAACAGGCAGAAATAGGGATGATTCCTGAAATTTTGGCTAAAAATCTTAGAAGTTTCGTGTAAAAAATGGTTTTCCAAATAGCATTGTTTGACAATCTGACAATCAATATAGTGTACCCTATGGTATATTTCGAAAATAGAGGTATTTAATATTTTTACCAAATATACTCTTTGGTCTATATACATAAGTGTATAGTGTATTTATGTACCTGATTTATTTATTTTGTATACTTCAGAAATACCGAATACGGGTAGAGGGTAATTTAAGCACACTCGTCTTCCTATATTTGATAGTCGTAAAATGGCTTTCCAAATAGCATTGTTTGACAATCTGGTATATAGTGTACCCTATGGTATATTTAGAAAATAGAGGGAAAAATGCCTATTTACTACGGGTCTTAGTTATTTTGCCGGTCAATCTGGTATGTTTTGTACTCGATGGTTTATTTTGAATGTAGTACTATATAAATATACGAAATATATCCTTCGATATTTTTTGTGGTATATTAATTTGGTATATGTTAATGCTGGGTTGCTGTTTTTCGAAATGGGTATCTCAGCTTTATCACTTATTTTCAGTTGTCAACGTCTTTATTTGTAAAACACATTTTTCCTAGTTATTGTCACAAAAATAATATGATTGAAAACTTATTCAAATACAAATTGACGTAATAAAACATATCGAATAACATAAATTCAAAAACAAAAAGATTATTGACTCTCCGCTATATCAGTGTGTTGGCATAAAGGCTACATCAGGAATGAGCTTCTGTTGATTCATTTTTGCGAAGATCATTAGGGCATCATCCATATTCCAATTCCAGTCGACGAGACACTTGTAACACCAATCTGGCTTCATATTTGTGATTTCCGAAAACTTAACCAGCCGACGCTCTATTTTTAATAAGAACATCTCGGTAAACAGCTCGAAGTGTGAGATTGGCATCAATATCTCTCTTTCCAATGCTATTTTTTTACAACATTTTGTGTCGCCTGTATAAATATATTCATTCCAAATGCGAAAATCGGCGTCAACATTAGGCAGCGGTACCAGGACGAAAGTACGGATAAAATAACGATAGCCGTCTGTTTTTTGTATGCCAGAAATAGTGAAGCAAATGCGATCAGGTTTCAACACACTCAGATTGACTGTGATCGATGGCAATAAGTGCTTTGTGGTCTGCGGTAATTCTCTAAATCTAGCGAGAGCATCGTCCAAACCCATTTCTTGGAAGTCACTGAGAAGAACAAATTGATTAGTATATTAAAGAAGGAAATGTTTAATGCTACTTGCTATTTTTTATTCTCGAAGAATGCTACCATTGCCTTCTCATGATAGAACCATCTAAGTTGTTCTTGTTTATTATCGAATGCGTTAAGATATGCATTAAGGAATAGTTGGAGATCATTGTGCGCTGCACTTCGTTGAGTGTTGGTATTTTGTGAACTTTGTTGCTTTACTGTATCAGTATTTTTATCACTCACTATATCTTTTACTGCCATCGATGAATCTCTTTCGATTTTCCCTTTAGATATCACTGTAATGATCGCATCATCGCTTAATGTTGTATTGACGTTTTTCATCGAGTCCTCGTCTTTAGCAATTAGATTACTTAGACTACAAGAAATATTATTATAGTTAAAGTTAGTTCTATCTTCTGGTGGAAGTTGTTCATAGCTCTTTCGATTTTGAAAACTTAATTTTTCAGTCGGTGAGACGACAGCAGTTCGTAAATTATCTCCGGATGGACTTAAGGTTGTTGGTGTAGTTTTAGAATTAGTTGAATTTTCAGAACGTAAGCAGAACATATTTGGATCTAGAATGATAGATTTTAGTGTATCTATTTCAGTTGGATGATTTTCAGTTACTGAATCGCTTTTAGCAATTGGTGATTCTGGATCTGAGTTTAGTGGAGTTGAACAGCTGTCAATAGACGTTGCGATTTCAGTATCCAGTACACTGTCCATATCATTACAACTTTTTTTGGGAAGTCGTATATGATTTTTAGATACAACTTCTGTTCTGTGTAAACTTTCAGAACTTTCAGCAATTTTATCTGGAGTCTGTATAGGTTGTGGAATGTTAGTATCTATTTTATTTTTGTTAGCAATGACGAGTTCTTGGGAACTATTAGCTAAACAGCTTTGAGTGATAGGTAATATTTCATTATCTGTGGAGAATTTAGTTACTTCAGAACTTTTTGATTCATTAAAATATTCAGAAACTGAAATTATTTCAGCAATTTGAACGGTTTTAGTATTTGAAAAAAACTTGATATCCAGTGCATTATCCAAATCATTACGTAGTGGTATATCACTATTAGATTTTGCACTTTGTAAATTTTCAGAATTTTCAACTGTAGGGCAAGCATTATCAGCCCTTTTCTTACTTGGGTTCTTTGTTGGCTTTGCAACATCAAAATCTATTTTATTTCCGCTAGCCACTGCGGTTGCTGAGACTGTTTTAGTGTTAGAAGAGCAATTACTATTTTGCAGCTTATCAGAAATGTTAGTACTAAGAGGAACTGAAAAACTGTCGATAGATGTGGTGATTAGAGTTTCAGGATGATTTTCTTTATGATCATTATTAAATATATTTTCAACACTGCAGCTTCTACTAGATGCTCTCTCGGTTTTCAGCATATTGTCCCTACTTTCATTGGAACTACTTCGCTCTCTAGGACTTGCTGCCAATAATCGTCGAATACTTTTGCGTTGCACTGGTCTCCCATCAACGACTTTTAGATTGGGCAATAGTTTTGCCACATCCAATCGATAAGCATCCGTGGAGACAGGATTGCCTTCGAGTTCGAGTTCATTATTAGATATATTTTCAACACTGCAGCTTCTACTAGATGCTCTCTCGGTTTTCAGCATATTGTCCTTACTTTCATTGGAACTACTTCGCTCTCTTGGACTTGCTGCCAATAATCGTCGAATACTTTTGCGTTGCACTGGTCTCCCATCAACGACTTTTAGATTGGGCAATAGTTTTGCCACATCCAATCGATAAGCATCCGTGGAGACAGGATTGCCTTCGAGTTCGAGTTCAACCAGTGGCAGCTTCTCAAAGATTTTTAAAGATTCCAGAGTCTCCAATTGATTTCCATTCAATAATATTGTTTTCAGTTCGGGCAAATGACTTTCGATACCTTCAAAGGCAGAGAGATCGCTAATGTAGTTGTTAGTCAGATCTAGACTGTGCAATCTGGGCATAAGTTCGCCAATTGCTTCAATGGCAGTTTTCATGCAGTCCTTATTGCTTAGTTCACAAAAAATATCTCCCCAATGTTCATCTTCCCACAACTTTGACAAATCTACTCTCAATATATCCGGAGTAAGGCGCTTTAATATAATCTGTCGTATTTTTAATTTAAATTCATCATCTATCTTGGGTGACGGTGTTTTCCGTTCGTTGTGCAACCATATCTTGGATTCTTTTGGTATACCTTTCATTGCCATTGCTTTACCATTTGTGCGCACATAGAAGCTAAATTTGGGATCTACATTTTCAGTCTCGTCTCTTTTACCGCCCTCTTCTATATAGACGGGATTCCAGCGGACATAATGAGTCTTACAATGCTCTTCCAATATGCCTAACATCGCATCAATGCTCAGTATTTCAGTGCTAACATTGCTATAGACGCTGAGGCAATACCAATTGCACTTGCTGGACAACATCTTAGAAAAATAAAATCTTAGTTATTTTTTTTTAAATTTAATGTGAGCAACTCAACAGCATTCAGCACAATATTCCAAATATTTGAAATGAGCATTAAAAGTCATACTCCATAAGCCTACTTTTCTCATCTACTTTTTTTTAAGATACTTATAATTTTTCACTTTTTTGCAGTATTTGTCTGTTTAAAAAAATTGAAGTTATGATATTAGATTTGGTTTACTGTGTGCGAATTCTTTTATTACTAATTGTAAAAAGCTTTTTAAATTAATTATTAATATATTAAGTTGATAGTTTTTACTATAAGACTATTTTTTCTGATGCAACATCTTCTAGATTATATAATATTTAATAAGAGATGTCTAGAATTTTAGAAAACAAGTATAAACTTTACAGTCGAGTGTGCGCGATCATGAGATATCCACCACCCATTCTTAATAAAACCAAAACAGTGCGTTATTAAACTAAAAATATACCGAATTAATATATAATAAAAATGTACAAACTGATATATTTGGTCTATTGATATAGTCATATTAAATATTAAAAAAATGCCATAGATTGAAAAATATACCGGAAGTTATTTAAAAAATAGCTTTATATAAAAAATACGACTACATTTAGTTGCTTTGGCTGACAATGTGGTGTATTTTGTTCTCTATGATATATTTTAAATGTAGAACTATGTCAATATACCAAATAAAACCTTCAGTGTGTTAGCCTACCACACTTTTATGCTTATATTTAAAACACACTCGACATTAGCTCTCTTGTTTGTTTGTTTTTTTTATATATGCATTATTTTTTAGATTATATTAAATAGAACAAGTTTAGAATTTAAGAAAAACATTAAAATATATATTCAATAATATCGTCATGATTTATACTATATATATTTTTTTTTACAATTTTCCACATTCCTTGTTTGATCTATAACTTGTTCGTAATGCAGATAATAATCTCTGTTGTATATTTCTCAATAATGCTGCCAACTGGCCTAGTGAACTTGTAGTTAGCGTAATATAATTAAATGAAATGAATATGCGGCATATTCCGACTAGTACTCGGCTTCTCAACAATCAAGCAACGAGTACATTTCTGCATTTGCATTTGCCATCTATTTACATAGAAACACAATTGCACAGCTGGCAGTGCATAATTACCGCAATGAGGAGAAACCGCATAGTGGTTCGTCTAAGTGGGCCATAAAACAAAACTTTTTTACACACACAAAACATGTAGAGTAGAGTACTACACACTACTACTATATAACACACAGCGGAAAAGTTTTGTAGGCCTGCGGAATTAATGTGCATATGGCACGCACGAAAAATGTGCGAAGGACACAAGCGGAGATAGCGAGACAGCTGAAAAGCTGAAGCAAAAGGCGTTGCTGCAGTGCGCCAAAGTTTAATGAAAATTTGATTAATTTGATTAATTGGCTTGGCTCATAAATCATTAATTACATGCAGCATATTATTGGTGCCATTGATAAGCGAGAGAGGGGGAGAGAGAGACCGCCACAAAACATTAACCCAAGCCTAACCCAAGGAGAAATCTCTCCGCCCCGCCGGTCACAACACAACAACACACAGAGGCTTGACAAATGGCATTTTGTGGCCCGACGTGCCGCTGAGCTTGGGTTAAATATTTTCGTAATTACATTTCCACGTAGAGTAATTAATTTTGTCTCGCTTTGGTTTTGCTGCCTCCCTTTTGCTGCTGGCTGCTTGCTACTCGCTTCTTGCTACTCGCTTCTTGCTGCTGCTGTTGACATTTGCCATTATGTGTTGCATACTTTCGTGCGCTTTTTGCTTTCGTTAAATGTCACAAAACGTTCGCTTGACGTCTGGATTAGTTGCAGGCAACCCGTATTCCATTTATTTGATGAGCACTTAGAAAGCAGCTAAGGCGACCGTTGGCTCACACTTTTCACCCACATATTTATATATTATTTCCTTGAACTAAATCTGTTTTATTGCCCTCTGCCGTCTGCTGCCTTTGGGGACCTCTCGCACACGTACTACGGGATCCATAAAAACCTTTTTGCTTGGCTACTTAAGTCGTTGCCACTGTGACGCTCAGGTAGTCTGTGCCCCCCACAAAAATTGTGTTTGTAAATTATGCAGCTAGGTGGTCATTAAACAACGTTCATGGCATGTCAAATGGCAGCGTGGCGTATGTGTAATTAAGCCCATAACACAGATGCTACTTATAAGCCATTTAAAGCTGCAGCTCAGCTTTCAAAACCTCAAAATGTAGCATATTTACTAGATAATAAATACTCGTTAAACTGGCTCGAAGTTTTCACGTTAGCTGTTCGGTTGAGTTGAGAACAATGGCTGCTTAATTATGCAGTTGGGGTAATAATTTAATTCTAAGATGTTAGATGACGAAAGTGTGCTGCACGTGTTAAGTTTATAGGTGAAAGACAATGTAAAATTTTTCGCTACACTATTAATCTAGTTTGGTATATGTTTTAATAATTTAAAGGGACAGAAATATGAAGATAAATTCTGAATACATCAATTTATGTTATATTGACAAATGAGTTGAAAAAGTATTCAAAAAAATTGTTTTAAATGTTATGATTAGCTATATAAGTTTTCCCGTTTTAAAATTTCTTAAGACTATTCTCTGTAGCTATTGACGTAGATATTCCGATTCTAACTTTAATTATAGCTTTATGCATTACATATAATTTAAGTAATATGATTAATTAAGAATCGACTTAAAACTTTTATTACTCTTCAAATTCTAAAAAAAGTTGTACTTCGAATTCAAATGAAGTTCCATTGCAAATTAAAAATATGTAAATATTTTATTTCTTAAAATTTTAAAGAAAAGAATTCCTTTCTATTTAGTTACAAGTTCTTCTTTAATGCGAGTAAATACACATTTGTTATTAATGTTTCAGTACTCTTTATATTTTTAATAAAATTGTAGTTTAAATTCAGGTAAAGTTTCTTATCAAATGCAGACAATTCTTAAATTCTGTATTTTCTAAAATTTTTAAGCGAAGTATTATATTCCATTTAATTGCAAACTCATCCTGAATGCAAGTAAATATATATTTTAATTTTACTTTAATTCAAAAGTAGTGTGCGGCGACTGATCTCGCCGGTTGCCTTTGGAGACTTTACACATTTCGCTGTCAGCTGGGCGACAACATAATTTGTTGTTAATGTACTCGGGACTTGCAACTGGCACTCGTCCAGTTGTTGACACTAACACACAGTGAACACACACGTGCTGTATAAAGGTGCTCGTTGACATTTTTAAAGTCCAGGCGACACATAATTAACCCAATTAGAATTCATGCATGTGTAAGTGTGTGCGTGTGTGTGTGTGTGTGTCAACGCTAAGCTAAATTTATGTGAATTTTTAATTATGCTCGAAGCAAAGAGCAAGAGGAGACAGCGACGCGTCGGTGCTATGACCGCATCCTTGCGTGGCCATTTCGTTGGCCCGACAACCGCAAACCAAACAGCAACAAAACAACAGCAGCCAGCAGTCACAACAACAACAATAGCAATAACAAGAAGAAGAACAGTGAACAAGCTGAACAAACGAGCTGAAACTGGTCCAACGCTGGGGTGTTGGTGTTGGTTAAATGAAAAACGTAGTAAACTGTGCGCAAAACACCTGAGGATTCACCCATGGCAACCGGGCAACCAGGCGACCAGGCGACCAACAATGAGTGGCCAAGTGGCGGCTGCTGTAGCTGCTGCTCCTATGGTTTGTTTGCCTTGGTTCTGGGCCTTGTGCCTTGACTTGGCTTGGCTTGGCTTGGTTGTTATAGTCAAGCAGCTTTGCCATTTCCGGGCGTGCCTTTTGTTGGCTCGTTTACCTTTTTCATTGTTTCTCTTGCTGTTGTTGTTGTTGGTTTAACTGCATTGTGACTTTTTGTGTGTGCTGCAGCCGCAAATAGAAAGCAAAGCTACAACCCAAGCGGAGAGATAGAGCAGCAAAAGTTTTAAGCAAAATGTTGCCAAGTGTTTAACATTTTGTACGGTGTCAGTAGCTTCCACTTCTACTTCCTCATCCTCTTCCTGTGTGTCTGCGTGTGTGACCACCTTAGGGACACTCACACACAGCATAGACACCTGTAAATGAACTTGCCTGGTAGGCTAAGCGTGCGGATAAATGTAAATTAAACAATGCTTAAAGGCCAGAGGCAGGGCAGGGCAGGGCAAGTGTCCGGACACTGCACAGGACGAAACAGGAGCAGTTAGAGCTGGCAGTTGCCAGTTGGCAGACGGCACACGTTTTAACTGGCGTTGATTTTTGACATACACCCAAGTGGCTCAGTGATTGGATGTGATGTGCGAGAGTGTGTGTGTGTGTGTAAGGGAACATCTAATGCGAGGGCTGCCTTAAATGTTACTCGAAATAAGCAACGTTGTCATAAGCATTTCTCGTCTTAAGCCAGGAAAAAGATGACCACATTAAACCTTAGCAGCATAATACAAGATAAGTTAATAGCTTTGTAAGTCTGATTAATGAATGCAATAACTTAAATAAGTCCGAAGCATAATAAAGTCAAAGCACAATTGAATTCAATGTTAATGCAATAGTAGTTTGCAGTACAAAGAAACTATTAATCATTTGTATGTAAGCTAAAACAATCACATCCAATGCCTAACAATAGATATGATTAATCTGTGATAATGAATTTCTTTGTATAGCTTTTATTTAATTCTAATTGCAATATAATGATGATAATTGTACAATCACCTTTTACACAAAACAACTGCAATTAAGTGCAAGGTATTATTAAATTAAAAACAAAACTAATTTTGCTGAGTTAATTTATCCAATTATCTGGGATGAGCAACTAAATGTTACTGCATTGGACAAAATTGAATGAAGAAATTTTGTAAATGGATTTTTTTTATTATAGTATAGTATATTACTATTCTACAGTATATTAATATACTGTATTTGTTTCTAGAAATTTTATATAATTTATTTTAAAGAAGAGGTTGTCAAAAACTAAAGTTAATTATTATTATTATTATTATTATTATTACAGTATATTATTAAACTGTATTTTTTTTCAAAATTTAGATAATACATCTTTTTTATTATAAAAGGTTACTTATTCGTCAAAAACAAAAGGATTTTATATGTAAGCTAATAATATGTAACATATGTACATATATATTTTTACAAATAAAATGTATTGAATGAATTCAGTTGTTGGTCTTTTTTGTACCTTACAATTAAATTCTACAGCATTAAGTAGTGTCACAGCCTTATGATAGATAAGTGTAGTTGAATTAAAACTAAAAATCAAGCAGCTAAAGTGTATCTACTGTCAGCTTTTAACTATATTTTATTAATTGAAAAGTATTTTCTAAAGCTTTCTTCTCATCTTTTTAATTCCAAACATTCATCCCGAACAGCTTAATCTGCCGTCGTTCGCTATGCGATTTGTTAGCAGCTTCCCGAACGTTGTGCATTTTGTAGTGGCAACTTTAATAATTTATGCCACTCGTTCAATTTTGTTGGTCCGCTGACAAATGTGAGCATATTTTAGGGTGTTGATTTTGATTGCCAGTTGTCTGTCGCCTCATTTATGGAATTTCATTATAAACCCTGTTGATGATGTGGCTGGCCACAGAGCGCACAGTTGGGGGGACACTGTCCTCTTGTATGTGTCCAGTTTAAAGCCTTAATCTGGGAGGGATGCTAACATTGCATAGCATGTGTAAGCCAAATTAAAAGCTTGTCCACGCACACACACACACTCAGACGATGATATATAAAAATTTATGAGGCACATTTTTTGGCGAGGAGTAAAAGTCAAAGGACACAGCACCTCCATATTTTTTTCTTTTTTGGGTGTAGCGAATATAAACACACGAATAGACAAAAGTCGGATGGTGTTTGGGGCGGAGTGCTGATGTTTTTTTGGTTCAAGGATAATCATTCAACATCGCGTGCTGTGGAAATTCAAGGAGTGTGTATGTGATTTTTATCATGCAAACAGGCGGAAAATGACCGGACCCGCCCCTTGCCACGTCTCCCCCCAACCCATTCCCACACAAACAAAATAAAAAACGTGCTAAATGAGTAAGGTAAATGAAATTACCTGACCGAACACACCTCAAAGTGGACACACACACACACCCTAACACACTCCGAGTTGTGCGTGTGTGTGTGTGTTTTGTTTCCGTTGCTGTTTGACTGCGTTGCGTGTGTTGGTTGTTGGTTGAGTGTGTTGCAAAGTTTTATTAAAGAACGGAAATTACAAATTTGTCCGGCACTAATGGATTTCCATTTCAATTTGCAGTGCTTTTCACCCCTTATCACATTTTCCAGCAGCAGCAACAGAAAAACTGATTTTAAAGTGTGGCAAAATTCGCCTCGTGATTAGCTGCGAAATTTATGCGGCCTCTCAAAAATGTTGCGAAAATTAAATTCTTTGGGCTGCGTCGTCGTTGTCGTCGTCGTCCTTGCCACAGAACGCTAACGACTACAAAATTGCAAGAAAATTACCCGTTAATGTCCAACATTTATGGCTGCAAGACGCCGCCGCAGAGTCGAAGTGGAAGCCACCATGTCTGGCTTTCACGGACTCCCAACTTTTGCCTTGCCAAGAAGTAATCGCGGCCAGAGAATACTTACTTCTTCTCTATATATATATATAGGAATAACTGGCGAAACTATTATGGCCCTTGTGCTTATTACTTGCTGACATGCAAACACTTGCGCTCTCTTTCTTTTCGACTATCTCTATCTCAGCTGCATGTTGTCTGCCTGCTAGTTGCTTGCCAAGGACAAGGACAATGTGGTAAGAAGCCTCACACTCGGAGCTTTAACTCACGTGTGCTTTAAGGACATTAAATATTTAACATATTTATTTATTTTTTGTTTGGCATTTAATTTGCAACACAATAAATAATAAGATGACACATACGCTTATCGAGACGTTGGTAATTTATAAGCGCACCCAACAACACAACACAACTCGAGAAAAAGTAAATAAAATTGCTTTTCAACGAAAACTTAGCCCGAAACCTGACACACATGTCGTGAAGTCATTAATAATGTAGGTGGTTGCCGGATGCCACAGTCAAGTGGCAACTGCAACCACAACATCACAATGGGAGAATTCGACAGTCAACCCCCGAAAATCGAAACGAATCGGAATCGGAGTCGAAATCGTCGTCGTCGTCGTCGAACTTTGAATCGTATCTTGCCCCGCAACACAATACCGAAGGGGAATGTCAAACGTGCCGCTTGCCACTGTCAAAGTAAATTTATGCACCCATGTCTCTTGCCTCCTTCCACTCGGAAAAAAGGAATTCCTGACAACAACTAAAAGTATTTTGTAGTTACTCGCATCTCAACAGCACACAACTTTTGTGGTGCCTGCAACTAATTTCAATATCATCAAAAATTAATTTCACTAATTCGATTAGAGAGCATGTGTGTGTTAAAGCTGAACCACTTCCTCAATGCTCGAAGGTGGTTCAATGGCTTGGATGCGAGTGCGTGGCCAGCAGTCACTTTCTGGCCTCGCTTTGAATTCATTAATTTAAGTCAGCTGCCACAAATTGTCTTGGTCAAAATACATTTCACGCTAAGCATACGATGTGCCAATGGCGTGTGTTCCCTTCCTAATGCTCAGTTGAAGCCCCATAATATATGGGCATTAGCTCATTGATTGCTGTTGAGCTCGTTGCGAGCAAAGATAATTGCATAAGAGCTGCGGTTTAAGCTTATTTTCTGCTTAAGATTTCGTGGAATACATTTTTGGAATTCAATTGATACGAAGCTGATGAGCTTAGCAAGGAAATTTGGAAGAAACTAATTGCATAATCCAATAGTTAAATAATTTTGATATTGTTGAATACTTCAAATCAATAAAATAAATATTTGTTGGTAAAATAATCACTTATTAATAGAGTTATAAAAGTTAAAAAAGTCCTATTCGAATATTCTTTTTTTAAAAAATAATGTGTAATTTTAGACAGACATTTACTACAAGTAAATTTTTTGGAGTGGCTTTTAAAAAACATCCAAATAATCGAACAAGGTTTTATTTAAAATTCATCTTTTTTGTAATATTATAAGTAATGAAATGTCTAAATATTTATAAAGCCAAATAAATCAAAAGTTAATTTTTAATTTTAACTACAATTCGACACAAGAAAACATCTTCTTTATTCATATCCCAGCTTTTCCGATTAAAGAATTAATTTTCTAAATATGTTCATCCCCTGCTCAGACTAAACAGCAGACCTGCTGTCCCATTTATCAAATCTCACAAGTCCGCAATTACGTTTTAAAGCCTCTTCAAAAGCTGTCATCGTCGTCGTCGTTCCCCAAGTTGTGCATTTAATTAGGTCTCCGACATAAACGCGATATGAAAAGCGAAAAAACCCCAAACCCCAAAAGCTAAACCCAAATGGCGAATTACACACAACATTTGAGAAACATTTGCGTATTCATTTACCAAAAAACATGTACTCGCAAATGAAATCCCGCGTCAAAGACAAGAAGGATACGAGCGAGTCCTTGCGACGTTCTACTCTACAATGTGTTGTATGCAATGGCTGCGTTTCCCTTTTTTGCTTTTCCACAATTCCCTTTTTCTTTACATTTCATTTTTTTATTTTATTTAATTTGGCTTTATGGGCGCTGCCGCACCTTATTTCATTTGGAAGCAAGCAAAATAAAAATGAAAGAAATGCTCATGTGTGTGAAAAGGCATTTGAAGCTGAAAGCTGAAGTTGAAGCTGAATGGTAAAAACTCAAAAGCGAGCGCCAAAAGTCACGAAGTAGAGCAGAGCACAGCTAGTGGCATCCACATTGGGATGTACTCCTGTCACCCCCCATTTCCTCACCAGCCGTGCACCCCTTGGAGAGAGAGAGAGAGAGAAAGGCAAACGTGCGCTTGGCTTTCACTAATTGTCTTTGCCGTGCGTGCGTGCACGCTGTAAAGCTGCCAAAGGGGGGTGGCAGGATGTAAATGGGTGAGTTGAGGGATGAGGCATGAGTGCTGCATATATTTTACGGTTGTTTAGCTTCACGTATGCGGCAGTTGCCTTTTATGACGCCTCTAAATGGCTGCCTCTCGTTCAGCCGCAAAAGAATTTACTTCAAAATTCCAAACGAAATTTCGAAATGTTTTCATCTTAAATTTTTGTTTTCTTTTTGGTCTTGTGCTTATTGTGTTGCACACCTGGCCAATTATGCAATCTAATAATAGGTCACTCAAATCACATTACTCACTTAATGACCAAAAAATATATTTTAATAAAATGCAGTCAAGGTAGCGAAAATCAAACACACTTCCGTTCGGTTGAGTCAACAGATTAGACGCAAAAATATAGACCAGTTATGCGGTACAGTGAAACGTGTGTAAGACAAACCGCACTCTGAAACATGATTAACACATTTATAGATTTGGATAACTTTATGCTCAGCAGCCGCATTCACAGCGGGTATTTTTATCGTGCTGCACTTAGCAGCTGTCAATCAAATGTCTCCCACTGTTCGTTGCGCCACAGGACCTCAGTTTATGAGTCGTCACACAGTGTTTTTGTTTGTCTGTCATTCTTTTTTTTTTTCTTTTTGGTTTTTGCTTCGTCTGGCAAATTCCCAGTGCCAATTAAATGTCGCTTTTAGATTGTCATGCCTCGACCAGCCGAGGGCAAAGACATTCATATGACAATGCCGCAATGGTAATGAGCCACAGCAGCTATGAGTATATCCCATCTATCCACCATCCACCTACCCATCGAAGTCAAGTTAAGAGAACAAGTCACTCTGCGTCAGGAACTGCTCAGCATGTGCTCGCATGTCCTGCCAAAGTAAATTAATTGCAGACCTCACTCACTCACTCACTCTCTGCCCGGCTGGCTGACTGGGACCTGTTCCCATTTTGGCTTCCTACTGACTTCAGCTTGAGCTTGAGCTCACCCCTCGAAGTGCAAATTAACATTACCATCAACAACAAGCAGCAATAAGAATGAGTGCTCGGGTCATGCACTAAACTTTGCGTAGATTAATCGACCTGATTAACCGCACGCAGTTCAGGTTCTTTCCCTCTGTCCGATCCTGACAGTGATCCCACCTCAGTTAGCGCTCGCATCCGGCTTGCCTATTCATTATGCAATTATTTTGAATGACTCTCGTAAGTGATATTTCCGAGACATTTCAATGTGTATATTTCATGCGGTCTTGTTAGTTGAAATGCGTTTTCATTTAAGACGCAAACTTTTCGGGGCACTTTCATTCACAATGTTAAATTGAGGTTAATGCCAAATTGCTGTCTTGGCCTCAGTTGGCCCAACTAAAATTATACATTATTCTTAGTGTGCAATTGAAATGGGAATAGTTTCAGCATTTATTTGGTTCAATTTCCAAATTTGATTTTTGGAGGAAACTTTTGTTGCTTATAAAGTTTGTGCTATTACTTTCATTAATATTCATTATTTATCTTTATAAATTCAAACACAGTTAGAGAGTCTTCTCAAACTTTATGAGATATATCGCAGTTAATAAGTTGTATTTTGGTATTAAGTTATTTAAGCAATGATTGTAGATGTAATTTTATTGAAATTTTCGTATTAAAAATATAAAAAAAGAGGATCATAAAAATAGATAAGAAATATAAAAAAATTGAGTTAAAAAAGCGAATCAAGGAATTTGTTCAAAATTCAAAATTATTTAAATTAACAAAAATGTTAAATTTTTGTACAGAAAATATCTTAACTACTTTAATGTTCGTCTTTTAATTCCACCTATTTATATTTTTTTTTCTAAAAATTTACTCAAAAGGTTAAAAGTTTAAATATTAGTATTTAAACAAAAAAGTAGACTAATAGTCATTTTATTGATATTTTTAAAAGATTTTGAAACAAAACGGTAACGAGCTTGCCGTAATATTAACAACATTACGCGATCTGGTAACACTTCTGATTTCCACCTGCTTCACGTTTTTCTTTAAAAGTTGCTCAACAGGTTAACAATATAAAATTTGTTGATGTAAAAACAAAACCAAAAGTAAATTTACCTTTCAAAATGTTATTCTATAATGTTATGGCTACCTCAAAGAGAATAACAGTCTATTCCGTTATTTTATATATCTTATCGATCTTTTATATCGATGTGCTATCGTCTAAATTCAGTGCTGCGTAACGCTGATTTCTAGTGCTAAGCAAACCAGCCGGCAAAACAGCTGTCTGATTGTTTGGAACAACATTCGGTATCTAATCTATTAGTCATTTTTGTTTCTATTATTGAAAACCCCTCTACATGAGTAAGCACAGTCGTAAAGCGAAACTAGAAGCTGAAATAAGTGAGAAACATGGAGTTAAACATATTAGATCTAAACGATTATTGTCTCGGTTCAGTATTGAAGTATCTGGAACTAGAAGATCATGTTCGATTTGCACAGACTTGCAAGCGATTTGAAGAAGTGCTCAGAGATTGGTCACCTGTGCTCTATCCAGACTTTCGAATTAAGAGAAGTCATGATACGGATCCCGAGGAAGTGAAATGGCAATATCAATTATTGTGCATACTAAGAGACATCATTAAGCGACTGTATCTGGATATCCATCAAGAAGATGGCGAAGCACCGCTTTCCATCGATGATCTCGTCAGTCAGATTAAAGATATGGATAGTCTGGAGTATATTGCAATAAACGAAGGAAGCATGTTTGGTGGATTGATGCTTAAGTCGAGCACACCTCGTCAACAACTGATCGAAAAGGTATTAGATGCCCTAGAATTTATTCCTAATATAAAAAGTGTTAGCGTTAGCAGCAAAACTGACATGTGAGTAAGCAATTGCCATATAAGGTGAATTTTTGTTTAATGAAATTTATTTTTAGTTATACCGCGTGCAGTTTGAAACGAATGAATTGCTTGGAGAAAATATCAATTGATAATAAAATATCCGTTGACGATTTGATCGAAATCTGTCAATCAAATACGAATCTGCGAGTTTTGTGGATAAGAGAAGTTGTCGGCGAACTTTCGGATATTGTGCCCCATTGTCAAAACTTGGAAGAAATCTCATTTCCCATGTTTGCCAGTCATAAATCTTACGCTCGCCTCGCGGATCTTTCCAAGCTACGCAAAGTTATTATAAAGAGCACAAACTCGACTTCGCCTTGTGCTAAATTAATCGAATTATTCGATGCATTTGCTAAGAAGCAACAAACTGCTTTGGAAAGTCTAATGCTATTCTCCTTCTTGGACTTTGACGAGACGAGCAAACTAATTCAATTGACCTCTCTGAAAGAACTGCGTTGTGCTTTCGATGATGCCAGATGCATTGATCTTTTGACTGACTTAACCGAGCTCGAGGGACTTTATATTATGCTGGGTCGTTCCGCTGCCGGCTCCAAGGAGTGCTTGAACATACTGCGATCATGTCAAAAACTGCAACGCCTGCACATCAACTCGAATCTGTCAATCGAATTTACAGGCAAAGCGCTGGAAGTCTTGCGGAATGTACGCATACCCGAAAAGCAAAAACCTCTGCAATTGTATTCCACGGGAGTTATGCATTTGTGCAATGACGAAGATGTAAGTGTTGAACAAGCAATTCCCATTTTTGACATTTCTTTCAATAACCTTATCTTTCCAGGAAAAGTTGATTGATAACGCCTTCTGCATAGTAGTGAATCAGTCCGAATATTTGCGCGCTTTACCATGGCGATTACCAAACTAGGATCGAGAGTGACTTTGCTTCTTTTATTATCAATGCACTTATGACATATATGTACAGACCTTATTTATAAAGAATGAGTGTGCTCGACTGTGAGATACTCGCTAATCATTTTCAATAAAAACATATTCTAGAAATAATATACTGAAATGATTAATATAATATTCTTAAATATACCAATGGATATATTTGGTATATCGGTATAGTACTACAATCTAAATATACCATAGAGTAAAAAATGTACCAGAATTTCAAGCAAAGCAACTTACACCCGATTGCAGTTGACATTTTTTACTATAGAACAGTATTTCATAACTTCTACGACTGTTATATATGTATATAGGCTCTAGGACGTAACGCTGATTTGTGATGTTATGCAAACCTGTCGGCAACACAGTTATACCCGATTGTTTGAAACAACATTTGATATCTAATCTATTAGCCATTTGTGTTTCTTTTATTGAAAGCACCTCTACATGAGTAAGCACAGTCGTACAACGAAAGTTGAAGCTGAAATAAGTGAAAAATATGGAGTTAAACATATTAGATCTAAATGATTATTGTCTCGGTTCAGTATTGAAGTATCTGGAACTAGAAGATCATGTTCGATTTGCACAGACTTGCAAGCGATTTGAAGAAGTGCTCAGAGATTGGTCACCTGTACTTTATCCAGATTTGAAAATAGAAAGAAGTTATAATACTAGCTCCAATGAAGTGAAATTGCAATTTCAATTATTATACATACTACGAGACGTGATTAAGCAACTGTATCTGGAATTCCATGAAAAGGATGGCGAAGCACCGCTTTCCATCGATGATCTCGTTAGTCAGATTAAATATATGGATAGTCTCGAAATATATTGAAATAAAAGAAAGACGCATCCGTAGTCTATTAAACAGGTCGAAAACACGTCAACAACTGATCGAAAAGGTATTGGATACTCTAGAATTTTTACCCAATATAAAAACCGTTAGCACTAGCTGCGAGACAGATACGTAAGTATATATGTATGTACTATAAAAAATAATAATATATAATATAAATAAATTTATTTTTAGTTATACCGCGTGCAGTTTGAAACGTTTGAATTGCTTGGAGAAAATATCAATCGATAATAAAATTTCCGTTGAAGATTTGATCGAAATCTGTAAATCAAATACGAATCTTCGAGTTTTGTGGATAAGAGAAGTTGTCGGTGAACTTTCGGATATTGTGCCCCATTGTCAAAACTTGGAAGAAATATTTTTCCCCATGCTTTACGGTCATAAATCTTACTCTCGACTCACAGATCTTCCGAAGCTTCGCAATGTTTTTATAAAAAGCATAAACCCAACTTCGCCTTGTGCTAAATTAATCGAATTGTTCGATGCATTTGCCGAGAAGAAGCAACAAACTGCATTGGAAAGTCTAATGCTATTCTTTTTTTTGAGCTTTGAGGAGACAAGCAAACTAATTCAATTGTCCTCGCTGAAAGAACTGCGTTGTGCTTTCGATGATGCCAGATGCATTGATCTTTTGACTGACTTAACTGAGCTGGAGGGACTTTATATAATGTTAGAGCGTACAGCTGGCGGATGCAAGGAGTGCTTGAATATACTGCGATCGTGTCAAAAATTGCAGCATCTGCACATTAACTCGACTGTGTCAATCGAATTCACAGGCAAGGCGCTGGAAGTCTTGCGGCAAGTGCGCAAACCTGAAAAGCAAAAACCTCTGCGATTTTATTCAAACGGAGTTAGGCATTTGTGCAATGACAAAGGTGTAAGTGTAGCCCAAGCAATTCAATTTTTTGATATTTCCTTCACCAATCTTATCTTTTCAGGAGGAGGAGATTGATAATGAATACTGTGTAGTGGTGAATAGGTCCGAATATTTGCGTGCTTCACCATGGCGATCAGATTTATACCAGCTAAGGCATTGTGCGAAGCGAAGAGATCAGCCGGTGGGGTGCTATCGACAATTAGGTTTTTTTTAAAATTTAAACAATTAAGTCTTGAAAATGCCGCGAATATTTCTGCGGTGATATGAAATATAGGCAAGTGAATTACGACCAATTCTCTCGACATAAATCTGCATGAAATAATGCAACATTAAAAATAAAAACAACTGGCAGTCGTCCCATCGTTAAGTAGCAAAATAAATGCAATGAAAATGTATTTATTAAATTTAAAATAAAAATTGCAGTAGTTGCAGTTGAAAATTGTGCGAGTCGCTGATACTTTGTATATACATAGATGACACGACAAACTGGACCTGAGCTACTTCTTCTAATGCTACTCTGATTGGTCTTTGGCTGTGCGCCAGATGTGTATGCTGCTGTCGGTTTTTTGTGTGCCCCAAGCATAATGTAATTAGTTGCAACAGCCCAACAACAAACAAGTAGAAAGAACAACAACAACAACAATAATAGCAAAAACAAAAACAAAACCGAACTAAATAAATTCTTAAGAACGTGCATAAAAAATTATTTGCTCATACGCATGAACGCTTGCCCAATGAAGACTTACCATATATATTTTTTGTTTATACCACGCAGAAAAGAGTAGAATGGTCGAAGTCAGCCAGACGATGAACTGTCTGATCTAATTAGCAATTTACATACCATATATTCTGTCAGTCTAAATATGACGATAAAAGAGTGATTTTTTATATTGGATTTACATTCAAGAATGTCGCAATATTCAAATTAATTTCTACTTTTTTCAACATCCTTAAAATAATCTGAATTTTACCATAGAGAATAGTATCTTAAAGTTCACCCTAACTTTGCCTTTAACCAATTTGAATTGTTTTTGTTTTTTTCGAAAATTTGGCAATGAACCAAAAAACGCGGCCACTGCTACAACAAAAACAACTGATTTGTACAGGTGCGAAAACTCTGTGATCTGTGCACGTCGGAAAACCCAAGCCTATATACAAATTTGACTTTATTTGATGCCTGTCTGTGTGTGTGTGTCTATCTGTTTGGCCCTGGGTCAATTCTCGTACCCAAAGATCATGCCCTTAATGGCGATTGTTGTTTAATAGCTGCCATCTGCATTTGGGCCTTATTCACTTTTATTGCACAGATCGCGACAGGTCGGTCCTCAGTTCGTATACTTATTTATATTTTCTTCATTGAGTATTGTATTGTATTTTTTGCTTTGTTTTCTTGTTGCCTTTTGGCTTTTGTAGCACAATGAAAGTATCGTTTGTTTATTTGCCAAGCATCTTATGATTTTCCTTAGTGTGTTTTTCATTTTTCTTATTTGCATTTGTGTTCTGCGCTTGTGATTTGTATTTTTAGTACCAAGTGTGGCAGTTGCTGGTTGCCTGTTCATTTGCTTAGCTCTGTTCAGTTTAAATTGGCTAATTGAGTATTGGCTGCGAGACTTAATTGTATTCTTAAATAAATAAAATTTATTGAGTATGATTTTGAAATAAAGTGCATGTATAATAGAATGACGGATAATTGAATTTAATATTAATTAAATATATATTAGAAACGATCGACGGAGGACAAATTTTTCTATACTACAACTAAGAACATAAATTGAAAATGTATAATAAAATAAACATAGCAAATATATGTGTTTAATAAATTAGTAAAATAAAAAGATGACAACATTTATTGGACAAACTAATTTAAAACGATTTAATGAGTTTAACCTACATATATTAAAAATGATTTATTGCATTACGTTATGACCTAACACTTTAAACAATTTGCTTTTCAATAAATAAGCATTTAATTGATTTTGCTATAATTTTGTATTTACAAAAAAATGTAAAATGAATATCTATTTCATCAATTGCATCTGCCGAAAGCTTCAATAAAATTGTTGATCATCGTGGCCTTTAAAAGTTCAAAAGTCAACGTTAAACAGATTGCCCAACGCACGCATCGCTTGGCCACGCCCACAGTGTGTCAAACACGCTAATTTACTGTTACATTATTTACATATAAACACACATACACACACAGTGTAGCAGCGATAAAACTGAAAGGTTGTCACTTTGGAGGCGTTAGGCGGTCGCTCGTCGTTTTGTGGTGTTGCCGAGGGAGACACATAATAAGAAAAACAACGAAGAATGCCACCACACAACGAGAAGGAGGAGGCATGGCAAACAGGGCGCATGAGCAATATCTGTGCTGCTGGCAACATGCAAAGAATGTTGCCAAGCCAAAACACTTGCCACTATAATATCCATAGAAAACACCATAAATATGAATTTTTTATGATGCAAACACTTGGCAGGCTTTTGATACTTGTGGCATAAACAATAGTGTGTGGAGTGTGTTTAATTAATAAGCGAGGCTGCCATAAAATACACAAAATGTTGCTAAACTCTGCTGAGTCAACACGAATAGCATCCACAAAGTTTCCCGCCAATTGCAGGCCAAGCCGAAGTGTATACAAACAAACACACACACACACACGCGCGCACACACATATACACACATACTGACACACACTCTAGCAACCCCGAAAAGCCGCAACGCAAACAGGGCGTGTTGGGCATGGAGAAATCGTGTAGTGTCAAGAGTGGGTTGCGTTGCCTTGGGTTGAGTTAGTCGTGAGTCGTCCTCTGCAACGGCAGAAAGCGTAAAATCTGCAAAGCTCAAACTGAAACCAAAAGCCGGTTAGCAGTACTCCCCGCTCCACTCCTCTCGCTCCACAAACACTCTACAGCATAATCTACAGCGCTGTTATTTACATTTTGTTTTGCCGGCTTTTCTGCTTTCGTTTGTGCGGGACCCGAACAAAAGCCGAACGTTTGCCGACAGCCCTTCGGCTGTGCTTTCGTTTGACGACGTGCACGACCATTCCGAATCCGTTTTGAATATCGCGTCAGTTGGCAACGGCCTGCACTCTGAAACGGACGTGTTTTCTGCTCGAAATTTTCACATGAATTTTCTGAATAAGCATTTTTGAGTGGTGTGTGTTTTGTGTGTTTGTGTTGGTTGTTGTCTTGGTGTCTTATTTTGAGTTATCGCGATTTGCGTCTAAAAGTGCAATTAGTGTCGCAAAAATTGTGTGCAATGAATTGAGAAATTGCCCTGGGACACAATCCCAAAACCGCAAGAGATCAGCCAACAAAAAGTGCATTAAAATAGTGTTGAAGTAAAACATTTGAAAAATTGAATTGAATTGAATTGTGAATGCTCCAGTGATCGCTGCTATATAAAGGTAAAAACCTCTATACATTCTTTAGGACTCAATCATTGAAAAAATGTCACGAAACAAAATAGAAAAGAAGAGAAATGTGTCACCAAAACTGAATCGAAACCAAAGCGTGCATGTTAATTAAAGACAGGCGCACACACAGAAAGAATTTTCCAACAACAGCACGAAAAAAAAAAAGAAAAGCATGAGAGATGTTATTGCGGGTGCCATGGCCAATCCATCCATCACTCAATTGCCAGTACAGAATTTTGGACTTGCTGCTCGTTTTTTTTTGTATTAGTTGTTGGATTGGTTCTTGCTTTATTTCAGCTGCGACATGAGTTTCTAGCCGTTTTCTTTTTTTCTTCTCTTTTTGCTAACGCCCCATAACAACTGTGCATTAAATTTAATTTGGAAATTTAAATTGAGAGCATAACAAACAGCAGAATGCACATGTGTTTTTTCCTGCTGCTTTCCTCCACATTGCGTCACTCTGGCACCCAATATACAATCCAAATACTCAATAGTCGCCACCAATAACCAATGGGCTCGTTCCAGACCCCGGGCCAAAAGCATTCGTCTGGCTGGTTGTTAACGATAAATAATCAGCAGACTTTTGCCAGCCGCTTTGATTTTCAGCCATAAATATTTATGCAATTGGACGCACTTGTTTAAACAGACAAACAGACACTTTATAAGCGGAATGGATCATCATTGTGAGTCTGAGAAAACAGTTGGCATATCATAAATGTAAATTGTTTACGACTTATGCAATTTGCCAGGCCACGCCTCTCAATTAAAACTTGACTGGTGAATGTGAAATTATCCCTCATTGTTTTGATGTTATCAGCTGAGCGCTTCCTTTCTGCTTCTCTATCTCTCTCTGTTTGATTTTCCTGCGGCCTGTTTGTTGCATGTTGGCTAACAAAATAATTGACAAAACAAATCATTTACGTGGCAAAAGTTTCAGGCCCAAAAACCGACCAGGCGCACGGCGGCAAAACACGCAACATGTACGAGTATTTGACGACAACAGCGGCCAAAAACAAAAACTAAATCAAAAACACACAAAAAAGAAAACCAAGAAAAACAAAACAAAAAAAAAGCAGGCAGTACTTTGCTCAAATATAAATATAAATAACAGCATAATAATGAGAGACGAAACAATACGAAATTCCAATGTTGCAACATTGTGCGGCATGCGGCATGTGGCAGGGGTGGCAGATAGCTTTCAGCTGCATGCGATGACATTTTGTAAACAATCAAATTAAATAGCTTAAATTTATATGCACACTGTCAAAGCTTTTAATAACATTTGTGTAATTAGCTAAATCGGATTTGCTGCAAATAACATTTTGTTGGCAACTACTTGAGAAAAAATTCATTTGATTTTCCATTTAATAATTAAGGATTTACTTTAAATAGTATAGTTTCCTTAATGCAACTACTTACGATAAATTTATAATATTTTTATATAAACAATTGCATTCGAAGATTTTCACATGAATTGATTGTTTATTTTTTAATAACAAACACAAATCAAATATTACACATACGCCTCGTATATTTGCGTAATGGTTAATAAATTCAATTGCGTGATTTATATGAGCTCTTCAATTCATTTTTATGGTACTTTCCGGCTAAAAAACGTATTAATCTTTTTAATTCCAACGAATAGATTTGTTGAGCAGCTGCTGCGTAGCTCTGTTCTATGAAAACGTTTCAATGCTCTTTCTTGATTTGATTTCCAACACATCGCCTAATTAAATCAACTAATTAACTTAACAATGCTGCTCGCAATTTAATACCTTTTGGTGCCATTTGGACAACTGATTCCGTCTGGGGTATTATGCTGATGCCGATTCGAAAATTCGAAATGTAATCGAATAAAATGCAAACAGCATTTAACCGCTGTTTAAATCATATTATGGTCCGCAAACCGCAAATTTGCCTCCTGTGGCTGGGAAATGTCAAGGGTGTTTATTTGGTTTGTGGCTCACAGTCGATTGCCTGATTTACAAACACACACACACACATACAGAGAGCTCGGGCTGCAACAGTCAACATGTTAACAAGTTGTTAAACACACACATTGTGTATGATGACGGGGGAGTAAGCGTCATTTTTACTGCCTATTTTCTGGGTAAAAATCCCCACATTTATGGCTATTAGTTTTTGGTTATTGGCAGTCGCGTTCACATGATGTCTGGGTGTCCATCGCAGTTTGAGTCCCTAGAATATACCACACTGAGAAAAATTAAGAAGTTATACAATTAAGAATATTCGTCTTACAAATTGTGTTGTTGAAATAAGACCACTTCAAGAACAAGTTCTTAAAGCATAAAGTCTAAAAACTTCCAAATTTTCAAAATAGGAGCAATAATACTAAAGTTTGATTGCAAAATTCTGATTTCCATCAAAAATTTCTTTAAAGTTTGAATCTAGATAGTTAGTTATTCGATAGTTAGTTATTCGAGCTGTCAAAAAATATTTTTCAATGCAGACAAATGTCGCTTTAATCGATGATAAACATTTGGTGATTAAACGTGATAAATATACAACTCAATTATTGAATACGCTAATTAAATCATAAAATGGTAAAATAATACCTAAGTTGTTAAAAAAATATATATATGTACATATATAAAATTGTATTTTGTTTATCATATTAATAAGAAGATCATATTATTATAAGACTAAAAAAAAAAATTTTTTTATTTTCACCACTAATTTTTATTTTTATCATTTTATGATTTATATTAAATGATTTTGAAATAATGATGTGTTTTCTAACATTAAGATTTTCATGTTCTTGACACACTTGTGAGAGCATAGTTTTTAGTACTAAGTTCAAAATCTTGATTTAAGAACTCGTTTTTTTTCTGTGTACTTCCCTGTTGGCCATGTGGCGAATGGTTTTATGTTGAACAAATTGCGCCTAGGCCTGACAAATGTCGGCTCAAGTGTCTGCCTCTGACTCTGGCTGGTTTATTAAAATCGAATTGCGACTTATTGGCAGGCACGCTAGGCAATGCGCCTAACAGCAGGCAATAGTTTTTATTGCAACTCCATTGCGACGACAATATAATGAGCATAATGCCCAAGGAAATGATTGTATGAGCGCAATTTACAATGTAATAAACTTGTCGTATTCGTTGTTAAGTACGATATAAAATATGTGTTGAGAATGACAGAGAAATATTTTAGTGTAAAGGTATTTCGAATGATACAAATTATGAGCTGTTAGAGAAATTTTTAAAATGCCATCATTTGCATATATAATAATGTTAACGAGAAGAAGTTGATAAGCATTTATATTCATTATATTTATGTAATAATGTTATTGAGGAGAAGTTGATAAGCATTTATATAAAGTAAAATAAACATCAATTGATTTATTTTTAATGCATTTTGAATTAAATTAAAAATCAATAATGAATTAATTTTACCACAGGAAAATATTTGTAGATTTGATTAATTTTACTTAAATTTGTATATTTTAATTTTTAGTTAATTTCACATGATTGTCATATTTTATTAAATCAAGTTTTTGATATTAAGGCATAGTTAGAAAAAGATTAAATTATTGTAAAGTCGCTACATATTGTTTTCTTGCCAAAAAAATGGAATCACTATCTTTAGACATTGTATTATTGTAAGAATATTGTAACTTTTTGAATACTTTGTTATGCATAATTATATTAAATATTTCCAACATACATATAACACAATAAATAGGAAAGCTTTGTTTTGTTCAAAAAATTTTAAATTATTTAAAAAAAAAATATGTACTTAATCTGAAATTTATATAAAATGAAATTATGATAAAATAGTAAAGTAGATTCGTATAAAAACTATCACCTGAAGAAGATTCTTTTTTTGATGTTCGTGCTGTAGTCTTGATTATATTCTCCATCACCTCAGTTGATGCTGCGTTTACATTTCTTTCATACCCTTGAGAGCAACTTGTTATGCGACGTTTGGACAAATAAATAGAATTAAGCATATAGTTTATGCTTCTTTCTGGCAAATACAAATCGTACTTAAGCGCGAAGAATTTTATGGCATTTTAATTGTTGCCAGTTGCAGTTGCTCTTTGAATTCGATTCAGGGCAACATCAAGTTGAGTCACTTTTAGCCATAATCAAATTCTCCTCGCCACTTTTCCGGTATTTTATGTGCGCTGTTTATTTATGTGCGCTTAATTTATATTTTTGTAGTCTGGTTAGCAGACTTTTGCGATGCGAATTGTAACGATAATAAAGTATAAAAATTTCAACGGCTTTGTCATCGTCGCCCCATCGGCCGCAATAATTACCCCGAAAAACGAAAAATTCTACACAGATCGAACGTAGATCTGAATCACAATTTTCCCTCTTGGAATTACCTGTGTGCATATTTGTGTAGTTACAGCATCAATTTCCTCTGCGACCGCATCGGCATCAAAGCAGTCGTTGTATTAACTTTTCATCTCTTCTGGGGGTAAAACTGCACCTATTAAAATCGGCAAAAATCCAAATTGTATATTTTTGGTATGAGGACGTGAGATGAGAGCGAATTGCAAAAGTGCAAGTGCGGAGGTTGAATGATGCGAAATTCCAAAGCATATCAAATCCATTTGGGCCACAATCGCAATCGCAAATCGCAATTGCAAACGGAATTGCAGATGCAGATTCAGATGCAGATGCAATTCACAAGTGGCGAGATACTTGCTAATTTATGAGCTGTGCATTGTGGGTTAATGTAACCGTAAATTGCCAGTTTGAATTTAACAAGATGCCCACAATCCACCCACAAGAATCCACCCAAAAGCAAAACAGAAGCGCACAGAACAAAGCCTCAATGAGCTGCATGCTCCAATTGCCGTCAATGCCGGGAGAATGGGCATCAAAAGATTGCAAATTGGCAACTAGTTAACAAAGAGTTTAAAAGGGTTAAGTAAACAAAATGGCGAAATTACAGCGAAAAATAATGAGCGATTAAGTTATTTCCTTTAAAGAATTTTGTAAAGTATTTGAGAAAAATTTCTGCTCTAAATAACTATTCAAAAATACTTAAAAAATTTCCAAATATTTATTTTCTATTTTTTGTTTGAAAATTAAACAACAAACGTATGTCAAAGATTACAAATTGGCAGCCAATGAACACTTCATAAAAAAGGTTAATTTTGCCATTTAAAATTATAACAAAAATAATGACCGGTTCAATTATTTGCTGTCAAGAATTTTCAATGCATTAAAAATATTATTTTTACAAATTAACATAGAGTTAATAGCACATTATAAAAAAGGTTAAATAAAACAAATGACAAAATTATAGTGAAAAATAATGAATTAAAATATTTGCTGTAGAGAACTTTGAATGTATTAAAAGAGTTATTTTTACCTAACAAAAATATTCCAAATATTTCTATTTTCATAAAACAATGCCAATTAATATTTATTTCTATTTTTGGTATTCACGGAAAGTCGAAAAAAGAATAAATTTATTTCGGAGTACTCAGCAGTTGTGCATTCTAAACGTCTGAGACATCGATAGATTGTTTACTGAGTGTTTGATTCATTTCTGGAATTCCATTCTATATAATTGCATGTATTTGGTTTGGCGAGTCTTTCTTTATTTATATTACTGAGTTCTGAGGAATTTTTATTTCCAAATAATTAAGCAGTCACACGAATTGAACTATAGAAAAAATCTTTGAAAATGTATACATATATCGTTATAAATATACATATATTTTATAAACTATTCTATCTTGACGTTTTTCGTCTTCATTAACCTCAATAGAATGTTTATTGAGTGTCTGATTCATTTGTGGATTTCCAATTTCAAATAATTGCATTTCTTTGGCGTCGAGTCTGCTCAATTACTTGAATATTGTGGAAATAAAAATTCCTCAGTATTAAGTAATATAAATAAAGAAAGAGTCTGAATTCTTTATTTGTTCTTTGTTTATATTATATAACTCTAACATATCGTTATTTTCAGAATATACAATTACAGGAATCTCATAGTTTGTTTGTTTATAATAGTATCACTTCCAATGAATTGAAGTTTTTACATACAAAAAAAAATCATCTATAAAAATAAATATGTTTTGTAAACTATTCAATATTGACGTATTTTTGTTTTCATGTAATAACCAAATATAGAAATAATATAAGGCATATGATATATGTATGTACGTGCAGTGTGTTGATATTAACTGATTGATGTTTTCCTGTCAGGAAATCATTTGGAAATGGCGTGAAAAATACTCTCACTACATTTGTCAGTTGTTGTTCTTGCCATTTCCCATTTCCCATGCACATTTTGACCTTTTGTGTTGGCTGGGTTTACGTGTCTCAATGGTTTCATGTGCCAAGGATTTTGGATCGAATTTTTTTCGTGCTTTTTTTGCTTTATTGATTCCGAGTGTGAGCCACTCGAATGAAATTGAAGCGAAGCGAAATAATTAGCAGTTACCCATAACTCTCTTTGTGTTGGATCATAAATTCAAGTCAGACATTTCATGTCAAGGCTCAGCGGCGAATCGATTGATAAATTAATCCAAATTAGGCCTTGAAAGTGCATAATAAATATTTATAAGTTGTACTTGGTATTTTTCTCCTTTTCTGTTGTTGTATTCTCACTACTCGTATAAGAAAATCCTTAGTTGTTGGCTCTGGCGTGTTGTTTGGATGGGAAAATTTTCAATTTCAACTGCAATTTAAACGTCCATCAATAACCTGGCTGACACACAGTGAGGCAAGCGGAGTGTTCCGAGTGGGCAAATCGCCAGCAAAACGTTAAAGCACAGTTTAAATTGTGTGCTTCGTATTTGTGTTGTGTGTGTGTGCCATAATAATTCATGCCCAAGAAATGAACTCAGTCTGACAACGAAGCCACTTAAGCCAAGCAGATCCTCAATCCGTATTCTGTATTCCGTAGTCCCAGTTCCGGACTCGGGTACCACCAACAACAGCAACAACAACAACGAGTGGGTGCGACTGACAAATGAAGAGTGACAGTTACAAAACAGCTAAAAACCAAAAACCAAATCATTCCTCGTGCAACTTGTCGCGACAGTTGAGTTTTTAAAAGCAACTTGTTGTCATAAGGCCGAGTCGCGAGTTCTCTTCTTCTTCTTTCTCCCCTCTGCTCTCCTCTTTTACTTTCTATTTTGTATGCTGCAGTTTTTTTTTCTGCGGGTCTTGTTCAAGTCAAACGGCAGAGTTTGTTTGGTTCCGGAATGGGGGAGTGTTGTATTCTGTTGTGTTGCTCTCTGAGTACGTGAAAGATTTAAAATAAAACCACTTAGCGACAGATTCATTTTTTGACAATTCCTAAAGCCGCGGCTGGGTGTGATAAAGTGTCCTTGGGGATTTAACAGAATTGTAACACTTCCCTATTTAAGCATTAAATATATGATATGAAGTGAAGAAATATTTAAAATGTGGAAAAATGTTTAATACAAAATAATACTAACATAAATTTTGAATAGGAAATGAATTCATTATAAATAAACTAATATTGAAGTATCTAATTAGAATTATGTATTGCGTTTTTAGAAGAAATAGACTTAATGAAGAAGTAGGTAAATACTAACTTAATACAAACTACATAGAAAAGTATTTCCATTCTGTTACATTATTTAAATAGGAAACTTTTTTAACTAATATTAGGAATTCTAATTATTGGATAACAACGAAAGAAAGAAAAGTAAAAATGTATTTCTTATGATGTATTATGTATGCAAGAATATCTAAAAGATGTAACGCGATTTTAAATTTGTTCTTCTACCATATATTGAAAAAGTAAACCTAAAAGTCTTTTCTCTTTATATGTATATATAAATATATATGCAAAGAATAAATATAATTTACAAAACTCTTTAGGGTGCAAGATGAATAAATGTTAGAATAAGACTGTAATATGATATTACTAAAATTAGAATATCTAATGTAAATGATATATCTAAAAATCTGTATATCTGTATATATATAAAGTATAGAAACGTAATTGATAAAATGTGTACCAGGGTGTAATTAATTCGTTTATTCATATGTAATTAAAAATGTTTCTCTACTAATCAAATGTTTCTCACATGAAAATACTTTTCTTTTAATTAAGTCTTCTAGATTTTCTACATAACATAATAACTGAATACTTAGCTTTGGATTTGTTTATTTTGCGTGCAATTTAAACAATTAATGTCAATCTGCGAGTTGGCTAAATAATTGGGTTATTCGATGTGGATGCGAGCGAGTATTTATGTTAGAATTCTAGCTAATCAAATTAAATGAATTTCACATCTCATTGGCGCAATGAATTTCTGATTCCCATTCCCATTTCCCTTTTCCTTTGCCATTTTCATTTCGATTAAGATTACGCAGCTATTTTAGCTGTGTTTATACAAGTATTTATTGTGTGTGTGTGTGTGTCTTTGGTTTACTTGAGCTGCATTTATAATAAAATAAATCGCAGTGCTTGCGAAATGTCTGGCAAGCATAAGTACATATATTTAAATAAAGAAGAAGCCAAATATCACAAGCTACATGAACTGTAAAATTACAACAACTCAACACTCGGCGGGGGAGGCAACCAAAATAGCTAAAAACTAAAGCAATTGTATATACACTGAAAGAAAAAACGTGCTAGAGTCAAGAATAAAATGTTGAATGAAGATTGTAATGCAAAATTCAAGCAAGAAGGTTTTTTCTTAAATCAAGATTGAAGCTCTACAAAAATCTAAATTGCCCAATCTCAAAACTCAAGAGTATAGTCTTGTTTCAAGAATGAAAAAATGATAAAATTGAAGAAGGCAATATCTAAAGAAACAAGAACAGAATTATTTTTCTATAAGATCTAAAAGATCTTAAATTAAGATTTGGAATCTACTTTGCAATCTATAATAAAAACTTCTTCAATCAAGATTTGAATCTTAAAATAAGATATTATAATCTTAAAATGCAAATGTAGCATACAAATCTTGTTTTAAGATTGTTTCAACCTAAAAATCTTATTTCAAGATTCTTCTTTTTAAGATAAAAAAATTTTAAATCAAGATTTATTCATTATAGATTTTTTCTCTCAGTGTAGTTTTTGTTTAAAGTGCATTTGCTGTTGTTCACCTGCGGTGCGCACTCAAGTGTCTCAGTTGACTGCCACAACACGATGATTATTAGAATAATATTGATAATGATGATGATGATGATGATGATGATCATTATTCTCTTCTGGTAGCTGTCCATTTCAATAGAATTTATTTGTATTTTTAGCGCACTTTTCATTATTAACTAAAAACTGTCAGTTTGACGTAAACACACACACATACACACATGTTGCATACACAACTGCACACACCTGAGCACACACACACACTCGCACACACTTATACACCTACAGTGTGGCGCTGATTTGAATGTCAGGCTGGCAGGCATTCAGCTTGAGGCAGTGTCTGCGGGAGAGCGGAAATTTTGCGAACATGTTGAAAGTTGTCAACATTTCAAAACGCTGAATGGGGCGCAACAAGTTGCTTGCAACAAAATGGCGGAAACGTGACTCAGTCTGCTGCTGCTGCCAGACACTTGAATCAAAGTCGAGGGGCGAAACTAAATTTATGAAATGAATTTTTAAACGCAACTTTAAACTTTTTTATTGCTTTGAGAGTTGCAGCTGGAACTAGACGCAGCCGTTGCAGGCAGCATCCTAATTGTGGCAAACTTTCGCACACGCTTCATATCCTGGCCCAGGACTCACTCCTAGCCAGACTATCTGTCTGTGTGTCTGTCTGTGTTTGGTGAGCCGCCTGTCGCACTGTCCCTTTACTCTCTTTTGCCTGTCGCTGTTCATTGACTTTGGCAGCAACAACAGGCAACGACAACGTTGTGAATGTTACAGCTACATAGCCCACTCATATGTTCAAAGAGGGGGAGAAGAGAGACGAAGAGTCGAACGCACTGTGACTTTGTTTTTAATACACTCCAGTGGGCGCTCCATCGATCGACAGGACAAACAAGTCGCCTGTCGTTGTCTGCCAGCCGCAGTTCATTACTCCTCGAGCATGTCCTGTGGCCAGCCAGTTTTGTGCACTGACTTTTCATGCTCATATTTTGCCACGCCACGCAATGCATCGCAACGCAACGTAACTCCTTGTTATCCTTGGACTCGACGTCAACTCATGGCAAAGATAATCAGTTGAGACCAGTTCAGAAGCCAAAAGACAAGCTGAGCTTCTTGCTGCTTTTTGACTGCAACGGATATTGGTTATTTTTGGAGGCGTGTCCGCCGCCTTAATCCACTATACGCTATTCGCCATTCACATCAATATCAATTGCAAGCGCCGAGTCTCTTTTTGTTGATGTCAAAACAATATCGCAAATTAAAGTTTAAATTGTTGTCGAGCAACTCCTTTTGGATTTACTCACGAAAAGAAGAGATTGTATTGTTTTATACTCTACCAAGAATTAGGAAAATAGGTTTTATATTCATTTAAAGTTGATCCATTTTAGCTTATATACTCTAATATGTACAATTTAAATTGTTAGTTTGTAAATTGTTTATTTTGTATTAATCTTTATAAAAGATATTTTTACAAGTGAACGTGTTTTAAACTACAATTACAACAAAAAGAGTACAAGATAATTGATTTTTTCTTAAACAATTTAAATTGAAGAAAAACAATGTAAATAAAAGTAAAAAAGATACGTATCGAGTGTGGTCGAATGTGAGATACGCACTACCCATTTTATATTATTCTTAAAATATTCCATGTAATATACGCCAAAAATACTAAAATATACCGAAAGTCTTATTTGGTATATCGTTAAAGTGACATACTACATTAGAAATATACCATAGACGTCAAAATATACCAGAATGTCAGCAATCGGGTAATAGGGTAAAAATAAGAAAAAATATTTACAAAGACTTGTTGGAAAAAAAAACAAACAAATAATTATGACGTAAAGAATTTTCAAACTATACTAAAGTATATTTACTATATATATTTTGTGGTTTAATACCCAAGTGTTGATGGCAAATATTTCAAAAATCATTAGACTCTAGAAATATTTATGACAAGTATTACAACATTACTATAAAAACTTTTAGGATTTATTTTGTAATATTTATTAGGAGATTGATTTATCAATCATAATGAATTTGAATAATCTAATTTGCTATTAAAACTAGAAACCTTGATTAAATTATTTTTAATATACATGTTTTAAAAAAATTTAATCTCTAACAATTTATTTCGAATCTGTTGCTAAAATATCTTAAATAACTATTTGCTACTTATTTTAATAACTGCAAAAACAACCCGCTGACATAACTTGTTATGTTACAAGTTGCATACAGTTTGACAATGTTGTGGCAACTTTTGTGTGGCAAGAGCATAGAATAGAGGAAAGTCGGGCGTCTGTTTTATGTTATGGCCTGTAGAGGACTTTGGACTTTGGCAACGCGCAAACATACGCATATTCGTGTATGTGTGTGTGTGCTCGGGATGTTTGGCATTTTGGCCGCATCATCATAATTTGTGAAAGGCGCTGGCAGGAAGTTGCCACGCTGCAAATACATGTGCTACACTAGAATGTTGATATGTTGAAACAAGTAGCCAGCCGACTCGAGTTGAGGGGCAACCTTGTCATATCCTGTTGACGTCGCTGACAGACGCGTTACCTTTGCCACCTGCCACGTGCCCCTTCCTGTGGCTGCGGCTGCTGGCAGTATCATCATCAGTAGTTGTTGCTCGGCGGAAGTGTGAAATATTTTAAGAGTACACTTTTTTTTTTTTTTCGGCTACCTTCTTCAAATGGAATTTTTCGTTGAAGCGTATTTTATTGGCATTTTGCAAGAAAATTTGTGTGGTTTTTGCGTTCTACTCAAAATTCGTTTTAAATTCTTTGCGATGCGCCAAAAATGTTCGTGGAAATCTCAATTAAGCTGAAAACCCCTTTTCGTTCATTTTGTGTGCGCAGTGCGTATAATTGATTTAGCCAAATTGTTAAACGAATCAAACGTTGGCAAATTACGCGTGCGACTAATGTGCTCTCTAGTTGTGTCCATGGTGGTCCTCTTGCCTGCCAATACGAACTTCTAAAGGACTCCTAAAGGACACCACAACACCGCCCAGTGATTGTGACAGGCTTTTCGGGCCTTTTCATTTTACGCACACGTTGCATAAATTGTTGGCATGTTGCATAATTATGCGACAGTTGTCAATGAATTTGCATGCGATTGCAATTGCCTTTTGCAGCAACATTTTTGACCAAGTTTACACCAGAGATTTCTCTCTACTCAATTCATAGAAAATTTCGCTAAAATTAGCACAAATTAAACCGAATTCAATTACTAATTAGAAATGCCTAAAAGATCGCAATTACTACCATATTGACGGCCGATTTATTTATGCAGTGAATTCGGAAAATAGTTTTAGCCTGAAAAATGATTGAGAAATCATAATTATTGTTATTGTCGAGTATCGGGAAAACTTCTGTTGAAAGTATTTCAATTTATTTATGTAAAGAATATTTTTGAGATAAATTATTTTTCTAATTTCTGAACTGATATACATATTAATGCTGGTTTATAACTAGTATTATAAATAGAATCAGAGAATTACATGCCCAACATTTTCTTTCTTTTTAGTTTAGGTTGCAACAAATAATTATACAACACTTTCGACTTACAACTACTGCAACAAATTAGGAGCATTAAGTTGCTATAAATGCCACAGCTGTCAACAGAAACACAATTCAACCGCATTCTGTGAGGTGCAACTGCAAGCTGCCAAAGGTGCATGTTTTAGTTTTTGCGACGTTGTTCTTTAGCTAATTAAATGAACTAAAAGCCGTCTGAGAAAAACGCTAGATACAAACTGCAATTGCATATTGCATTTTGAGTTCTGATTTTTGGGGTGAACAAATGAACAAACGCCTCTCTCGCTGTGCTATAGTTGTTTGAAATTTGGGTCAATTATGCGATTTGTCGCGCCACAGACACAACACGACAGCAACAGCGACTCCGATGATGACGATGACGATGATGACTGCGAAGCACACACATCCATCAGTCCCCGTATGTCACTGGCATTGAATTGCTTTCACAGAGAGATGAGAAGCCGGGAGGCGGAGACTATTTTTGGGGGCGGAATGCTATACTGTCCTGTCTTTGGCAGACACAGAGCATAGAGCTCAACACACAGCAGGTTGCTTTGCGTAATTATTTGTCAAATTCACACACAGGCCACTAACGAGCAACAGGCAGTCTAATATTCAGGTGGCTGGCATTCATTCTCCTGCCCTGCTGCCCCCACGCACTTGTCAATTTGGCAATCAATCAAGAGCTCAGGCACAAATAAATTCATATATATTGTTTATGATTAGGCTGGCCTATGGACTATCACAACATCCGTTGCCGTAACGGAAGTAATTATCAAACATTTTGTGACGAATAGTCGTAATAACCTTTCGATAACCAGATAAGATTAAAGCTGGACGCGCGCATATGAAAAATTTGTATGTAATTCCAGCGCCGCCCAAAAGTATGCAACACAATTTTGTGTGCGTGTTTTTTTTTACTTTTTCGCCAAGCCCATTGTCAATGCTGTCGACGCGTCCATTAGGCCAATAAATATTTGTTTGGCATTATATGCGACATAATTCACATAAAATCACACATCATTTGCTTTTGTTATTATTTATTTACAATTTTTTTCTGTTTATTTCTTTCGTTTCTTTTATTACATGTATTAACAGTAGTAAATTATGTGTTAATATAAATAAATTGTATTTTCTCCATTGTAATACAGTTTAAAATATATGAGTGTCTATCTATTATTATTAAATACAATAAACACGAAAGCACATTTTGGCAAAGGTTGATGCATTAAATTAGCGTTTGTCATATTTAGTTGCTTAATATGTAAAACATTAAAGTCATTAAATAAATTATAAAATCTAAGCACATTTAAGGCGACCAAAAAAAGAAAAATGCAGTCAAAGGCATTATTCTTTTTCTTCTTCTTTATTTTATTTTCGTTTATTGCACTTTGCACATGTGGAAGACGAATAAAGTGTAAATTGTAATATTAAAAAAAAAAACAATAAAAAATAATTGCTTTTTGTCTGTTTCTCTAAAAAAAGTTTAGCCTGCGTGAATCGGATTTCTATATATAGGTGTGTGCAATAAATTTGTTTTAATCGATAAGCGATTGAAAGCGATCGGATGGCGCCTAGACTTTCGTTCTTATCAGTGTTCATACAATATAAATTTGAAATCATCTAGATTTATTTACAATTAATTATAACATTTTATTTGTATTTCCATAGAAATTCTAAACGCATTTGTCATATAATTTTTTCTTGTCTGCGCCCTGTATATCTATCAACATACAGCCACGCATACATTTCAATATATGTGCGTGAGTGCATGCGTGTGTGTGTGCGTGTATCTTTGTTTTTATTTTTATTTATATATATTTTTTTTTGTATTCATATCAACTTGTCGTAGACTGGTGGCCCCCCTCTAATAACGCGCGCTGCGCTTACAAATTTAATGCGTTGCCCCCCCACACACTCACGCACACACATATGTATAACAAGAACAACAACACAAAAGAATACTTTGCTCTTGTGCGTAATGCTCTGACTCTGACTCTGTCTGTCTCTCTCTCTCTCTTGCACACACTGAAACTACACATCATCAACACAGAGCTTAAGCTGTAACTGTAACTAAAGCGAATTCATTTTTGCAAACTTTCAGCGCTTTGTTCTCTGCCTTCCTTCCGCCTCTCTCTTTCTCTCGCTCTCTTTGAAAACATTGAATATTTTTTTGCAAGCTTTTCCACCCTAGAGCAGCACGCACTTGCGCTTGCGTGAGTGACGTATTGGGGGACAAAGCACCGATCTTATGGCCTCATCAAAGACCGTCTTGAGACCCTTTTGGGTCAGAGCTGAACATTCCAGATACTTGACAGCTGCAATTTCCTTGGCCATGGCCAAGCCCTGGGGATAAGTGATGGGCGTGAGCTTTTTATCCTTGAGCTTTTCAATCGTCTGCTTGTCGTCGCGCAAATCGAGCTTTGTACCCACCAGAATAATGGGCACATTGTTGCAATGATGACGAACCTCGGGAAACCATTTGGCGCGCACGTTCTCAAACGAGGCGGGATTCACCAGCGAGAAGCAGATGAGAAAGACGTCAGTCTGTGGATACGATAGCGGACGCAAGCGATCGTAATCCTCCTGTCCGGCTGTATCCCATAGTCCCAGATTGATGGGCTTGGCATCGACCATCACATTGGCCGAGTAGTTGTCGAAGACGGTGGGAATATATTCCCCCGGGAAGGCGTTCGTTGTATAGCTGATCAGCAGGCAAGTCTTGCCCACGGCGCCGTCGCCAACAACAACACATTTGATTGCTTGCATGACGTCGTCGTATTCGTCTCCGTCTCCGTTGTTGCTTTAGTTTCTTTGTGTATCTTTTATAGGTAGTTTATTAATTTACACTCACACAGCAGCAAGCAACAGTTGCTGTTGTAGTAGTTGAACAAGTGTGAGGGAGGCAGCGAGTTCAACAAGTTTTTGGCGATTATACAACTCAGTTCAGTTTTTTTTTCTTCACACACACTTGACCACTTTAATATGCAATGTTTGCAGTTGTTAATTTTTAGCTGTGGTGTTTGTTTTTATTTTTATATTTATCGATTTGATTATTATCGTCTGTGCAGTGTTGCCCTTTTTACCACTTGTTTGTAATTAAACTCTGAGCCCACATAGAGAAATTTTTGCACGAACCGCAATGTTAAAAACACACCCAAACGCTGTGAAATCGACGCTATTACTGAGCGCGGAGAGCGTGAAACTGAAAAATTTGTCGGTCCAACTGCGCTCAACAGCTGCGCCGACACACTGGCCATCTCGCTTTCACTCACAGGCATTGAGTGGCCTGCGCAAAGTATGCCGCGCACGCTCCCACACAAAACATCAGCAGCGAACGAGAGAGCGCAGAGGATAACAGTGGCGTCGATCGCATTAGGCAGAGTTAGAAAACGCTGTGTGACTCATCTGGTTTTGTTGTTGCTTTGCTGCTGATGACGTTTCATCATCTCGACGTAAAGAGAGCGAGTGCGCGAGAGAAAAGAGAGCGTGAGAGTCGCGCTCTTCGGATGGCGCGTTCACTTGACCTTGCTTTGGTCTTTTTTGATGAGTTTTTATTTATTTTTCTATATTTGTCTGGCGTTTCCATGAAAATTTTCTTTGCCAACATCGAGCGAGATAGTTTTTACAAAATAAGCCACATACTATGTATGTGTATATGTATGTATGTGTGTTCGCTATGCACATAAATGCATTGCACGTTGTTATTGCTTCTGTTGACCGTTTTAATGGACCACAAAAATGCAAGCGATGGCAAAACAAATCGACGGACGGGCAGCAACGGTTTTGTTGTGTGGTCACTAACACCGAAACTGAAACCGTAACCGAGACCAAAACCCAAAACCGACATCGAATCGAAGAGAAAGAGAACGAGAAACAAAAACCAAAATCCGCATCCGCGACTGACAAAAGCGATAGCCCAAAAATTCGCTATTGCTGCATGTTTCCGCCTACGCCTCTCTTCTATCTATCCTATTCCACCAGCCACGCCCACTACACTATGCACAGACCACAACACAATTTTTGCATATGAAAATTGTTGAAGCCGAACGAACGCAATTTCAACAACAACTTCAGCATTAAACTGGCGAAATATTTCACGCATTTTTCAGTTAATTTCTTTTGGTGGCAAGTAATTGGATAATTGAATAGGCGCTCAAAATTGTTGTTTATAATAAATTTACATAAATGTATTAAGTGGATAACGCAATTGTGGGAGAATCTACAGCAATTAAATCAGCAATGCAATTGTTCAAGTGACAGACAGGAATGCCTGAGTTTCCAATTATCGTAATCGTTATCGTTATCGTCATCGTTAAAGGGTCATAAAAGATAAATCTATAGCAAATAGTGCTGTGAATGTTTTATTTTAATTATAGATTTCGAATGGTTTCAAGTGCATGCAAATTTTTACATATCAATTCCTAGAATTTGTCATTAAGCTATTTAAAAATATTGCGTATCATAATCGTAAAGTGCAAAAATAAAAATTACTGTCGACGTGTTATCACACTAGCCTGAAGATCTTTATTGGCCCAACAAATAACTTTCTAATTTTTGCAAACAACTGCACAGAATAAAACGGTTAACAGTAAGACTGCTATATAAAAAAAGAGTTACCAATATCAGTTGTTTATATCTTGGGGCTTAAGATAGTTTTTTTTATTTACAGAACAACTTTTAACGACTTTGTCGAGTCCATAAAATTCAGCAAAACATTTCCTGGAACAAAACTTAATAAAAAATATTTGGAAAATATATATTCCAAAGAATTTGAATTCGAGTGAAGAAAAAAATAGTTTAATGATTCTAACTAAAAGCAAATGATTACTAAAGTAAACAATTTAGGCCTCTGTAAAATTATTACTTTAATTTTTTCAATAATAATTTAAAGGAAGGTAAATTAAATTATAAAGAATGATTACAATTTCCAACTTTAATTTAAATTGAAATGAAAAATTTGATAAAAGTAAAAAAATATATTTATTTGATTCTAACTTTAATCTTGAGTACTTTATTCACTGAGAATTGATATACGCCTTTATTTTTGCCAAACATGTTCATTACAAAAAGTGGAGAACTGTGCAAATAATTAAAGTAAAAGCGTGAAATATATGACAGAAAATGCAACAATTATTTGATTACTGTCGCAGTCGTTGGCTGGTAATTGGCGAAGTGAAATATATACGCAAACAAGAGTACCCCACAGGAAAAGCCTCTATCACGCCCACATGTGCCACTGCTTGGGCCATTAAGTGAGTGAGACAGAGAGAGTGAGAGAAAGGGGGAGGGATATGGGAGTGAGTGAGAGGAAGAGTTATTCATAATTGTTGTTGCAACAAAAGTGGCAGAAAAATGCATAACAAACTGAAAAATATGCACGCCATTTTTATTGCCACACCAGACACATCAACCCACACACACTCACATTTAAACACACACACACACATACTCTTGCACTCACACTTACACTCATACTATTGTTTGACTATAATGAATGAATGCACAGCTAAAGAACCGCAGCCTGAACCGATGCTACTCCTCTCTCCCTCTCTCCCTCTCTCTCTCTCTCTCTCTCTCTCTCTCTCTACCTTTTGCTACTGTTTCTCTTTCTGACTCTGTCGATGTCGACCCAAAAACAAATATAAGCCGCCTGACTGCTGACCAACAATAAATTTAACACTTTAACTGCTGTGTAAACAAGTGAATGAAATCCGAGCTGCTAACGGTAATGTGCCTACTGCGAATGTTCTCAAAGCTGTAATCTCCTGAAATGCAGCGAATTCAATTATTTTGCAACTGTGCAAGCAACTGCTTAAAATAAACGATGCGGATCGTATTAAAGTACTTGTATTTCATTTTAAAAATAAATCATTTTCTTCAATTTAAAATATAAAAAAATTTGATTCATATCTACATTAATTTCATATTTTAATTTTATTTAAAAAATAAGTGAAAAAATATAGTACAAATGACTTCAATTTATTTAATTTATTTGCCGTTAGGAAATAAATTATTTATGCCCATCTCAGTTTTTTAGTCATTTTGATACTAGCGATGAATTCAAATTATATGTAATAAAATTTATTATTAAATTTATTTCTTAATTAAAATTGACTCGAACATCAACGCAATCTGAAGTTAGAGCTTAAGCTTGCAGCTTGACTATTCGTTGTGCTGACAGTTCTTTTGTTTTGTTATTATTAACAAATGAATGCAGTTGAATTGTTTAATTCAAAACTTAATCCCAATAATGCAAAAACAGTTCTCTGTCGCTCTTGCTGAGTTTCCTTCTGTTTGCTGGAAATTAAATTTGTTTAATGAGTAGCGCAATAAAACGCATTTACTGTCAAGTGATAAAATGTCATTTCACTTTGCTTGCCTGCAGTTTTATTATTTCCATATATATGAAAAGTGAGAGAGTATTCTGTATATTTTTCATTTATATGCCACATGTCGCCGTCCGCCCTTCCCCTTTTCATTCCCCTTTCCATTCCCCTTTCGCTTCCCCCGCACCGAGTCGCTGCCGCCTGTTGACATGCAGCAATTATTAACTTTTATGCGGCTGCTGCCATGGCGCCGTGTGTTTGTTATTAATTTCTTGTTATTTATGCAAATAGTTGGCACTTAATACGCTTGTAAATTCAATTTTTTTTCTCTCTGTGTGTGTGTGTTGCAAATTGCTTTGCGCATTACAATAAATTAACAGCATAAACGAACTGCAATTGCAATAACAACAACAACGAAAACAACAACAACAACAACAGCAACAGTAAATTCGCAACACGTTTCGTGCTTATCGACAACGTTCCAAGTTTTGTTCGAGCGAGCGCTTAACTGGAATTTAAAAACTATGTTGCATACCACAAGGCGCTTGGTTCTCAGCTCTCGACTCTCTGTTCTTTCGCTTCTATAAACTCAACTGAGTTATCGCTCGCAGACGTGAAGTCATCTCGGAATGTTGACCATATAAATTCCATTCAGCTTCGACAGCAGCATCAGCATCAGGATACTTTCAGCATCTGTTTGGTTTGCTGAGGTCACGTCTGTCCGTCTGTCTGTCGCTCGGTCTCCGTCTGAATGCTTATGAATAAAGTTGTTGGCCATTCTGTCAATACACATATGCCTGCGCATCATCATCATCAACATCAACATCGTCATGAGCAACCCCTCCATTCAATTGGGGTTATTTGTCGCTCTATCTAGCACAACTGTGTTCTCCCCGCTGTGTTCTCCCCGCTTTGTTGACTTTTTGGCTTTCAATGGCCCCAACGTCTATTCAATATTTTTTTGTGTGTGCGCCGCTATAGAGAGTCAAACACCCTAACCACAAAGCCAACACTCTCATACACATAGTCACCCCTCAAGCAATTTGAAATGAAAAGTTGTCTGCCACATAAACACACATACGAGAAATATAAATAGAGAGAAGACCAAAAAAAAAATAAGACAGCAAAAAACAAGGAAACAAGCGAAGGAAACAAAAATGATATGTTCCGCCCATATTTGTAGGCAGTAAATAGCAACACATCGCACGCTGACGAAATGTGTCCTTTGACATTTGATGCCTGATAATTCCAGTCAACAGACAACAACAAAAGCAACAACAACAACAACAACAGTATCTGAGTCGAGTTTTCAACAGCTTTTTGGGGGCCTCGCTTAATGGTCTGCTGCATTATTTAGCACGTCGCAAGCCAATAAAATGGCTTTAAAATACAGTCCGTTAACTTGTTGACTTTAAGCCGTAGACAATGCAGCGCATTAAGCATCCAGCTGGCTGCTCAAAATGCCGGCAGTCAACGCGGTAATTACACTTCACATGCCAACAGCAATAAGCACTTTTTTATGTAGTCTGCATCAGAGCAGTAAGGAAGTTGGTTAAACGCATATATAAATGTGGGCTTTATTTTGGTATTTATTTAAGGAACTTTTATTTATTTATAAAGTGTAGAATTAGCACAAACATACGATAATAGTTCATTGGAGCTTAAAAATCAAATTAATGAACTTAACCGTACAGCTAACGATGAGGGAAAACAAGACGATCTCAAAGATAAGTCTTCCAAGAAATTATTGCATACTTTTAAGCGCAACCAAAAATTTGCTAATGGACCAATTTTTTTTTTGGTTGTTTCATTGCATTACTAATAGTAATAACACCATTAAATCCTGATTCTGTATTTTATTATATTTATTTTTATATGTCGAATATTAGCTTCTCTCAATATTGAAATAGCAGCCAAAAGACCTTACTTGCCCTGACTATAAAATTTAAATCTAAGCTACAATTTTAAGAAATGAATAAATACATATTGAAATTTGATATATTCATCTCAAAAATATTCAACTAAGGTGTAGCAAATAGAGTTAAGATTGGAGCCTATTATCAATTTTAGAACTTCGTGTTAAACATTTTTGATATGTTAACCACTCGAAATTCAATCAGTTTAAAAACGCAGAGCATTCAATCTTCTTTTTAGCTGCCTGTGTTCAATTTAGTTCGCACTCAATTACACTGGGCGCACATGTGTCCTGAACTGGGGAGGCTGCTGGATTGGCGCTTTTCAAGTTTATCCGCGACGACTTTTACTTGCGACGACGGCATCTTAATTTACTTTTGCACTCAGGCAGCTGGAAAAACGAAGCCTAAGTAGAGTAGAGTAGAGAGTAGAGAGTTGAGAAGAATTACAGCAATTTCCTGCACAATTTCTTGTGGTTGAACTTGCTGCAGCAAGTTGCATATGCACACACACGAAAAGAAGCTAAAGCTGCCGCTCAGCAGTGCAGTTAATTATAATTAAGAGACGAGTTAACTAACCACTTGCAAGGCACTTGAGTAGGGTTTTTGCTTGAAGGAGTTGTGAGGGGCGAAGAAGAAGGACACCTTTTGTGTGTGTGCGGCGTTTAAATTTGTCAGCGTCGAGCGATGGTGTTGTTATTTCAACACTTTAATTAAAGCCGTGGCAAGTTCATTAAAACTGCTTTGCAGGCAACCGAAAAACTAGGCCACAAAAAGTGTTGCATATTCAAATGTGTCGCGGCGTTGGATTTTATTCAATACGAGCTCGGGATTTGTTCTGGCTATAGGCCTACAACCGCTGTGTTGTTCTGTGTGTGTGTGTGTGTGCAACAATGGGGCATGTTAGACGTCAAGGAAGCTGCGAGCTGTTATGCAACAACCCGCCAGCGGCGACGTTTCTTCATTTGCAAGGACAATGCGACACAATGGCAAAACCACAACGAGGGCGATAACAAAACAACAGATGAGAGAAAAAATATCAGTAGAAGCAAAAGCAGAAGCTGAGAGTATTGAGTGTTGAATGAATGAAGCTGGCTGACTGAATGCAGCCCGTGACGATGATGACAGGCGGCAGGAATGCTATTATAATAAATAAAAGCGCCTTTCACTCATCACTAACTGGCGCACACAATGAATATATCCCTTGTCTACAATTGTATTTCTATCTCTCTGTGTGTGTGTTTGATTAAAGCGCTTTGCAAACAATGCACAAGTCTTTTTAATAAAGCTGATGGCTAAAAGTCTTCCTTCGATCGATGACTTTAATCAGCTGGCGACGACTTAAGGTGCGACTCGCAGCAATTAAAAGCAAATGCTGCGCCCATAAATATGCAATAAATATAGACAAACACACACACTCAAGACACACACACAGAGAAGTCTAGGCAGACATGTTCAGAAATGCCCGAGGCTATTGCATAAAAATCACATTAACAATTTGCTACAACAAGAGTATTTTATTTTTATTGCTGCATGTTTTATTTTTATTTCATGCGGCGCGCCACCTTTTATGCTATGCAAAGCACACACACATAGTCGCATACTCATACAGTCACACCCTCTCTCACACACACATTGAGTGCACATGTTGCCAGGAAGCAGTCGTTGGTTGCTGGATCTGTGTTGCGTTGTGTTGTTGCCATCGAAAAGCGCAATAAAAACGCTTAATTTTTCACTTTTACACGAACCTGAAAAACGCTTCCTTCTTTTTCTTTTCATTGTTGCTCCTTTTCTCTCGTTGTTGTTGTTGTTGTGGAGAGGTGTTGACTGCGAGAGTGCGCTGTCGCTTCTGTGTAAGCCATTTAAAAGTTATTTAATTTAATAACACGCACAAAACATGTTCCAAGTAAAAGCAAACGAACATACTCGTAAATATGAGACACACTCTTCTCAAGTGGGCCAACAACTGGCCCTCGCCCCGCTCCCCTCCCACTGCCCCCCTCCTCTCCGACTCTGCCTGCCACAGCTGCCACTTGGCTTGAGCTCTGCTCGAGCATGTCTTGAAGCTTGCTCCTCCTCCCACTTCTCCCACTCCCTTTTCACACAGTTGTGGCAGCTACTCAAGTGGTCTGCTTGGCATATATTTTATAGCAGCACGCACTTAGTATTGATTTTTATTTAAACAATAAATATTTGCAAAAATAATATGTGGCACTCGAGTTCACATAAAATCAGCATCTTGTAAAACACAAACTACAGAATGTATATAAAGTAGATTCGAAAGTAAATTTAAAACGATTAAATTATTAATTTAGGAAAATCAAAACATATTTGAAATGAAATGAAAAATATATCCATATTCGCTAAAATATTGAATTAGAAATTTTGTTGTTTGTCAAAGTTGTGTTTATAATAGTATTTTTCAATTTTACGTGTAGTAGACTTTTTTCACTGCACTCAGTTTTTTTAGGTTTCGAAACGACTTTTTTTCTTATGGGTTTTTACATTGGGCGAACGTAATATTCGACCTGAACGGAAAAAAACCGACGTTTTTTGGTGCAGTGGAAATACGAGTAGGCTACAAGTCTTAAGCACTGCTATTTCAAAGTTTACAGCTGTATTTATGTAACCAATTTCTGAATATTTTAGCAATAATATTTTTAATTGGGGTTGAAACGTAATTAAATTATCAATTTTGTTTTGCAAACATTAAAAGTTTGATACATAATTTTTCGAATTTAAAATTCATAAGTCTATCTATAGACACCCCTATTTTGGAGTACAAATTGTGTTACTTCTTACAATATTACAAAAATCTCTTAAGATTGACATCATGGCTAAAAATAAAAAAAAAAATATTTGAATTCTCTTTTATTATTTAATTAATTATTTTGCATAGTTAGTTAATGGCATCCACACTTCGTAGTTAAAACTTCTTAGTTAAAGGCTTAAAGAGTTTGCGCGACTTTTGACGACAACGAAAAAATGGGCTTTTAATTAAAAAGGCATTGCGGGATTTTAATTGCGTGGCGATAAGATTAAATTTGCAAAAACAAACAATGCTCGGTATAAATGAAATATAAATACGTAAACGTCAAACGATATGAGCCTTTCTCTCTCCCCTCTCTTTCGATACCCATTGAAATTTAAGCCGCAACAACACAAACAACAGCAAAAACAAAATGCAAACTGTGCAACAGCAAACAGTAAACAGAAAGGGAACACACAACAAAAAAATTGTGATTGTCAATTTGTATTTATGCCGTCTGTGTGTCGTTTGCTCTTATTTTACAGATTTAACAACCGAGCCGACCGCTCACAGATTTGGATTCGTTAAAAATTGAAAAATCAGCAGAGCAGATCAGATCAAAGAGGGAGTTGGGGTTACAAACAGGACAAGGACAAGCCCAAATCCGCGCCCCAAATCCGTGCCCGACCCTAGGACAAATGCAATAAGCTGCAGCGACGCAGCGCAACCAAAACCCAAAGTCCATAAACAAAGCGACAGTCTAAGCCCCAAGGCAAAGGGGAGATAGGGGAGAGAGAAGAGCAAAGAACAAACAACAACAAAGTTGGTTGTCAGCAGCCGGCAGAATTGCTTTCTTGTACTTTGGACACACGTGCGCCGCGGCTGCGCCGTTGACGTCGTCGCCGTCGCCGTGCCCGTTCCCAGTGTCCTTGCCGACGTCATCGTCATCGTCGTCGTCGTTGTCCGTTGCATCCGCATCCAGCGCATTGCCAGCGGCTCTGGCGGCCACAATGAAGCTGTCAAAACTGTCCAACCAGACGAACTCGCAGGATCCGCAGGCGGTTAACTCGCGCATCTTTGTCGGCAATCTGAATACATTTCAATGCTCCAAAACGGACGTGGAGCGCATGTTTCAAATCTACGGTCGACTGGCAGGTGAGTTCCCAGCTCCCAGTTCCCAGTTTGTGTTCTTCTTTGCTAAACTTGATTCTTCCTCAGGCATCTCAATGCACAAGGGCTACGCCTTTGTGCAGTTCACAAATCCATTCGATGCTCGCAACGCTTGTCACGGCGAGGATGGCAAGACGGTGCTCAGCCAGACCTTGGGTACGTTTTTTCCTTATTTTTTATCTGCCTTACTTTTTCACTATGAATATGTTTCGGCGACAGCTTGTGATGTCTTTGCTTAGCCCACTGAGTTATGAATTATCTGAAAATATTGTTGATGGTATTCAAGAATATTATCAAGAAATTGGAATATCAAACAGGCATTAAAGAACTTTCCAATATTAATAATTAGTTCCATGCTTTGATTATCTTGCGAATCTTTAACATATTTTAATAACATAATACTTCGGAACTTTTAATATTAAATAAAACATTTAATTAGTATTTCATCCAAAGATAGATTAAAAGTTATCACGAAAAAGAATTTACTCGTGTGCAATATATTTATTATTTTAAATTTTTGAATTTATTAATTTTGAACTCTAAGTTAAAATTAAAGCTGTCGTAAAATTAGCCAATGCAACTGAAAATATGTTTAATGTAGCTATTAAAACTCTAAAATCTTGATTTAAGAAATTCATTTATTTATTGGATTCTTTAATCTCAATCTTTAATAATAAAGCAAACTTAGGTGCACCTTAAATACAAACTTGTAGTTAGCTTTATTACAAAGTTAGCCAATTGTTTCCTACATGAGCTATTTCCTTTCTAGACAATTCCTAGTAAGGGAAGTATCAAAGAACTTGAAATTCTTCGTGGAGCATATTGCATATTTTGTCAGATATAAAGTTGTTAGCTGCCTGCAAGTGTTGGAGCGTTGGAGTGTGTGTGTTTTCAGTTGAGTTGAGTTGTTGTTTTGCATAGACATAGACACATTTGCAGACCTTAACCCTCGCCCAGTTGCATGTGGCTCGATGTCGATGTGGTTGAGGAGTCGCCAGGTTAATGGCCGCCAGGCTGCCAGCGAGCCGCCAGTTGCGGAAGTGCAGCACTAAAATCGAACAAACGCGCGAAAAAAGGCAAAACGCGGTACAAATCGTGAGGTCGTCGTCGTCGTCGGCGGCCAGTTTAAGGAAGGCAACTGGGAAGAAGAACTGAGGATTGAGCTCCTTTTGTGTGCTCCTTGGCATGTGTAGTGGCCATATCTTAGCACAGCGACTGTCTGCGTATTTTGTGGAAAAGCGGAAGTCGTTGCAGGCCGCAACTTAAAGTGCGGCAAACATAAATCGCTGTGCGATACTTTTAATGAAATTTCAATGTTGTGTCAGGCAGCAACCTCAACCGACTTCACTACCTGACAACTGACTGTTTGTCGATTTAATTTAAAACGCTTAATGAAATTTCAGGCGTCGTCGCGCGTCACTTGCAGCTGCAAAATGCAATGCGAAACGAACAGACAGAGAGACGGAAACAGGAAAGCGATGCCTTGGTATTCTTTCATGCGTATGTCTCGCTCGTGTGAAGAACAACTTAATGCACTTAGCGCGCTATGTCACTGACAACGCTGCGTATACGTATTCCGCTGTCATATCCATACGCCCCGTTGGCGCGCAATGAAAACTTTACAGCGCTCATAAAAAGCTCTTCTTTTCCAAAGACAGAGCGATGCTTATGCAAATGTAGCATGCTAATTTCACTGATTATAGAAGACGAACCAAAACACAAAGTAATGCAAGGCAGAGCATAGCTTCATCTTTCTCTTTCTCCGAGCTGAGCTCTTCTCTTAGCTCTCAAGTTGAGTGGTCGCTGTAATATTTCATTGCTACGCGCCATTGACTTTTGGCTCAACGGAATGCGGACTGTGGTCTGGCCAACGTTAAACCGATTTGCCTGGAACTGGACTGCAAAACTTAACTGCAAATCCTTCTTATGCTTTTATCCTTAATCTTAATTATAGCCTGCCAGCAGCCAGAAGCTAAAGGCGAGCCCAGACAAACAGAGAAGAGAAATGCAAACGCTTCCACACACACCCTTCCACTTCCAGTAATTTGTAGTTATAGCAACTGCCTTCCCCTTCGAATGGGGCGGATTTGTCTTTTTTTTTTGGGGCGCGTGTCTTTTTGTTTTTTTTATTTACTTTTTGTGACCACCCTGCGGCGCAGCCGTCGCACTTCAAACTTTGTCATGAATTATGATGAACGAGCGCGTTTGCCGAACTTCCCACAAACATAAAAAAACCCCATAAAAAACTGGCCCAAACGTCGCACCCTTTTCATTGAGAAATGAAATGTTTAACGCAAGCGGAATGGGAATTTCCGCAATTTTAATGCTCTACTATAGACAATGAGATGAGGTATAGCACAATTATGTTCATAAGCTAAAGACTTCATCAGCTGACTGCAAATATTTTCATAAAATTCTTCGTGAGACGAGTTTCAAACAAAACATATTCTACTTAAACAACTTTATATAGTTAGAAACTATAATAATTACATTTTTGATAAGATTTTATTTGTTTTTTTAATAATTCTTGTAAAATCTTTAGATTTTAAATGCTTTAATATATACTTTATACTATACTTTTACTTTATTGTATTTTGATTGTAAGTTGTTTTATCCTTTTAAATCGTCAGATTTTATAAGTATTCATAAAACAATTATTATTTTACTTTATTTATTATAATTTGTTTTATGCTGTAAAATCTTTAGGTTTTTTATGTATTCATATAACAATTATGCTTTACCTTATAATTTTTTAATATAATTTTTTTTATTAAATCTCAAAAGATCTTAGAGCATTCACACTTCGTTTCCAATGTGCGTTTCACATGCGCCGCTTTTATCTTATGCAAAATCTGACAATGTCTTTTGCCGCTGTTAACTCTGTGTTGTGTTATTTATTAAGATTAATGATTGCAAAGTCGGATTAAATTATTATCGTAATGCAGTCGGACAACAAAATGCACAGAGTGTGAGACACTTTAGCGCACTTTTAATCAACACAAGCTCTACGAGAGCATTTGCATAATGAAAAATCAACACACAAAATAAGAAACAAAAAAAAAAAAAATAATAATGTCTAAGCCGAAGAATAATGGAAAGCCAAAATTCCATTGTCTATTGTGCATTACTTTGCATTCACTTCAAAGGGAAGGTTTTTTTCTATTTTTTGTTTTTCGACAGGAGTCAGAAGTATTCGTATTATGAACAGCTTTGCTTTTGTTGCCTTGATTAACAGCCGACTTATTTATCTCTTTGCTTTGCTTTTTTTTATTCATTGCAGATGTCAACATGGTTGCGGAGCCGAAGGCGCATCAAATTGGCCGAAAACGGCAAAACGTTAGCAAAACTGGCAACGATTGGTAAGGAAAGAACTCAATTTCATGCTTGAAATTTTAATTTAAATAAAATGCCAACATTTAGGCAGTTAGGCGCAAGTTTTGTGCACAATTTAACAACGCCAACTGACGCTCATTTCGAAAAGTTTATTTACATATCATTTAACGGCTTGGCTCAGTCCTGTGACAGAAATGTGGGCTGTGCAAATTGGGGGAGTGGAGTGGAGTCGTGAAGCGACAGCCACACACAAATAAATAAATAAATAAGGCACAATCCATCAGGGCATGGACATGAACATGGACGAATGTTCGCATTCGCATTCGTATTCGTATCCTTTGTTTCACATAAAGTATTTTGACTGTCAGCTCTATGCGATTTTCGTTTGCCACTTCCTGAGTTTCGACTTCGTCTCCGTCTCTGCCTCCGTAGCTGTCTCTGTCTTTTTATACCCGCTACCCATAGGGAAGAAGGGTATACCCTACTGTGTACTTTCGTGAAATGTATTTAACAGGCAGAAGAAAATATCGGTGACTCTTTAATATTCTTGATCAGTGTCAACAGCGGAGATATAGCCATGGCCGTCTGTCCGCATTAACACCTAGATCTCAGAGACTATAAGATATAGAGCTTTAATTTATTTAAAGTACTTATGTTTAAGTTTGTTAGTTATATATTAAATATTGTATGGACAAAAACGCCTACTTACTACGGGTTTGAGTGACAATCTGGTATATTTGTTCTGTATTATATATTTTGAATGTAGTACTATTTCAATATAACAAATATTGCCTTTTGATAAATTTTTAGTATTTTTGTGGTATATTCATTTGGTATATTTTAAAATAAATACCGCACTGTTTTTCTTCTATTCAAAATGTGTGGCGGGTATCTCATAGTCACCCACACACGACTGTAGTTTTCTTACTTGTTTTCTGTCTGTGTCTGGGTCAGTTGTGTGTGCTTTTTTCGAGTGCTGCGTCAACACACAACAACTCGGTCTCGGTGAACAAAAAATTGCTGGCTGCCTGTGTTTGGGGTCTGTGAGGAGGAACTGTGACTGACAGTTGCAATGTATGCTATAATATCCTGGTTCTTGGTCGCTGGCGTTGACATGTGCACTTGTTTGTCCCTGGTGCGGCCTTAATGATGACTGAGCGAACCGAACGCCAGCAACATTCACAATTTATTTTTTTGGGGACGTTGTCGTCGCCATCACCATCGCCATCACCGTCTCCGTCAACGACTTGCCACTCGTGTGGAAATATTTAATTTAAGCTTAATGACGCCGAAAGGCGATGTGCGTTAACGCTTTAAAAAGGTGAAACAGTAAGGTACAAGATGTGTGTGGGAGTTGATTGTAATTAAAACACAAACATGTTCAGGTGGGTTTCATGGTTCTGTTTGTCATTTAAATGCCCATTGACCGCACTCGCACACAGAAACGTTGACCAAAAAAGCCACAATTGTCGCCGCACGTTGGGCGCCAAACGATATGAAAACTGCCTCAATATTTGACCACAAATGGCTGGTGAGTCTGGCATTTGTATCAATCACAGGCAGACAGACAGAAAAGGACTTCGGCACTATTAAAGGGGGGATGATAATTGGCAAATGACAATTGAAAGCGGCGTCATAGCGACAACCGGAGTGAGTCCTAAACAAATATTGACTGGTTGGCACACAAAATGGGCAACAGTTGAATTGCTCTCTTTTATTTCGGGAGGGCAAACATTGACACTTCAATTACAAGCATTTACCGCATCTAATGAGCTGTCACTCCTTGATACCTTTCACAGGGATTACTTCTACGACAGCTACTGCTCCTCGGCTTTGTTGCGCGGCGGTGGCGGTGGAGGGGCCAACGGGGTGCGTCCCAAGAAGCGCAAGCGTCTGATGACCAACAACAACAGCTTGGCCGCAGCTGTGCAACAGCAGCAGCAACAACATGGCTCCCATCATCATAGTGCTGCAGCTGTGGCAGCTGCTGCCGCGGCTGCTGCAGTGCATCATCAGCAACAGCAACAGGCTCAAGCGGCACAGCAGCACCAGCAACATCAGCAGCAACAGCAGCAGCAGCAACATCATCATCAGCAGCAAGTGGCGGCCGTTGCCATGGCGGCGATGGCAAATTTATTGCCACAGCAGCAGTTGTTGCTGCATCAGCAGAATCTGTTGTCGAATGCCGCGGCCGCTGTGGCCACTACGGCGGCAACAACAGCGGCGCCAGCTGCTTTGCACTGGTCGCAATTCAAACAGGAGCAGCAGCAGCAGCATAATCAACAACAACAACAGCAGCAGCAACAGCAACAGCAGCAACAATTTGCGGCTGCTGCCACGGGTTTCCAGTTGAAGAGCGTCATCGCTGGACAGTCAACGACATCGCCGCAGAATACAAAGTCAGCAATAATTGCTAATCAAACAGCGCTCGTGGAGCCATACGGTGCCTTCTCCCAGCAGCCGTCGCATCACCAGCAACAGCAACAGCAACAACAGCAGCAGCAACAGCAGCAACAACAACAGTTGGGTTGCTTGTTGCAACCGTTGACTTTGGCATTGTCCCCACAGCAACCGCAGCCGCTACAATTGCACAGCCAATTGATGCAGCATCAACAACAGCAACATCAGCAACAGCAACAACAACATCACCACCAGCATCAGCATCAGCAACAACATCAGCAGCAGCACCAGCAGCATCAGCAACACCAACAACAACAACAGCTAGCACAGGAGCAATTAAGTTTGCATCAACATTGGGGACCATTCAAAGTCTACAGTGAGTATTGACTGCATTTGTTTTCTCCCATTCTCCTTCCAGACGTGCCAACAATTGTTTGGCTATTTCATTTGATTTGCTCCGCTATTAAATTGTGGTTCTAGACACAGTTTAAACATTTAGTGAGCTTGTGATAGCCACGAGAAATTGGTCATGAAATTGAGATAGATAAGAATGAAATTTGTAGTAACAAATTCTTGTCTAAAATATTAATAAAAATTTGAAAGCTGTCATATCATCATATAAATTATTTAAGATAGTAGTAAAAGTTATATAAACGCAGATTAAAAGATTATTATTAAATTATCATAATATAAACTTAAAATGATTTTACAGATGAAAAGCTAATACGCATTTTACTAAAACATAATTAAGTTAGCTAAGGTTAATAAGTTTAGATTGGCACCCTCTAAAGAGGCAGAACATAGACAATTAGAGGTCCTTAACTGTACCGCAGACATAATCATGTTAATTGACCTGATAGTTTAAAAAATTGTAGTCAACATCATCATTAATACTTTTGCCAGCATTTTAGTTTATTGTGATCGTTCTGTTTTTGTTAAACTTGTCAAGGAGAGAGACGTTTACAATGAATCGCTTGGCGTTTCTAAATATGAGAAATGTATCGGCGTCAAAGACTTGGCGCTAATTCAACTCATTTCTTCGTTCTCTTGTCAATCATACTGCAAGTCATTCATATCTCAGAGTCTCAGTCGGAAGTGAAGCCACAGTTTGTATCCAGCTCTTCACTGGAGGCGTTTCAATCCAAGCAGAAAATGCCGCCAGCTTATGTGAATGGTTTGCTTAGTTTGAAGGGAAGCCTCTTGACCAACAACTTTCAGCTAAAGCCAATTGTCAATAGCAACATTGGAAATCGGGAACTTGGCTCTCATTTAGACTTCAAAATGCCGCCACAAACAGACGAAGCAAAGCAGCTGCTAGCTGAAGCGAAATACAATTTTCGTGAGCTCAACTCAAATATCGCAAAGTCACCACAGAAGCAAGAGGATTCCAAGCAATTGCTGGCACTGCAAGAACGCAATATGGATAAAGATAAACTGCATCAGCAACTCGATCAGCTGCAATTGGAGCTGCGTAAACAGGACGATCAGCTGAGCAAACAGGATATGGAGTTGGCCGCTCAAGTCTCGGCAACCTCAGCGCCATTGCAGCAAATGCCTGGACCAGTTCATCCGCCAATCGAACAGCTTGCTGAGCAGTCGCAAGGCCTTCAACCCGTGTTGCAGTCTTCTTCACAGTTGCTGGATTTGCCACAATCAACAGCTGAGCGGGATACAACTCCTTTAGTGGTGCAAGCGGATGGTGAATCCAATTGCTATGCGAAGATGCAGCTGCTTCAACAGCTGGCCGAGCACTTTGGACAGAGTCAGCCACAGCAACTGCAGCAGCAATCTCAACAACAACAGCAGCAGCTTCAACAACAAGCTCAACAGCAGCAACAACCACAGCAACTGCGTTCGAACTTAGTGCAGTTATCAGCGCTTGAAGCAGATGCAGAGGAAGATGATGAAGAACAGTGCTTTGCTAAGGCAAACACAACGGAGCAATGCGATGAGACAACCAGAAAACCCAAATCCACCACTACTAAAAAACCCACAACACGCAAGCTGCCTTGCTGCAGCAAAAAACCAAAGCACAAGAAGCCAAAACAGAGAGTTAAGAAAGATCAAGACGGACCGCAACTGAAGCGGAGTTTTCGACACACAACTATGAAGCCTAATCTGCGTATCGATGCCATTGCTACATTAATACGATATCGCAATAAGCAGAACGATCCAAATGCAGCTCAGTTGAATGAACCTCAACGTCCATTGCATGCGCAGCTTGGCAAGAATCGGAGAAAGCAAAAGTCCAGGTGGAGAACGAGGCTGAAGAGCAAAACTCGCAAAGAGCGTGGTGTTGTCACCAGAAAGCAGCTTTTGCAGGCTGAAATCAAACTGTGGCCCATCAAAATAGCACACTGATTAGATCATTTTAATTATTGGTTAAATATATATTTTATAATTTATGTTGTTATTAATATTTAATTTAGAGTAATTCATAGCACGTATTTTTATAAATTCAGTACTTTGCGAAGATGTGAGTTTTTCAATAGTTTCAATAGCTGAATTTTCTTGAATAATTAGTACTTCTTTATGACGATAATGTTCTTGGAATAGATGATAAGTTTTTCAAATACTCATTTCACAATATTCAAATTCAATTTATTTTAGCTGTGATAATACTACATAATTCGATTGTCATGCAATATTAAGTATAGTTGTAAATTTAAGCTTACAGATATATCTCTGATAGTTTATAAAGATTTTCACTACTATAAAGATATCATACACTTCTACCCTTTAAGGCTCAATATATTTGTTTCGCTTTAGACCGAAGCTAGGCTACAATGTGTATGTAATTTATTGGAGTATTTAATATTGCTGTTGCTACTCACTTAATTGCATTAGTATCCATATTTCATGCGTGTGTGTGTGTTTTGTATTCTTGCAGGCAATCCGGATACATTAATCTGCGGCAATTGCAGGGAATGCTTCAGCGAGCTGTCTGAGTTATTGGACCACAAGAAAAGTTACTGCAAGCTGAGGTTCACATGCAAGTGCCAGGACGTGGCCTTTGCAGCAAGTAAGTCATCGTAGTAAAATGGGGCGTGGCTGGTTTTGTTTGTTTGTTGTTGCTGTTTTTGTCGGCAATTAATTTATGATTGTTAAACACTTTTCTGCCAAGCAACGTCGTATGCTATATGTGTGCGTATAAGTGTGTGTTTTTCTAAGGCAGATGGAGGAGGAATCCTTGTTTGCAGCCAGTCAGCAACATCTGTCTGTCTCTCAGTGTGGATGTCCTGCGCCTTGCGGCTGCCTGCAAATTCATTTAAAATTGAGTTATTTATGCGACTAAGCCATGCCCCCATGCCATGACTATCTCGGCAAATTCCAACTTAAATAACTAATTAATTCTTGCATGTTTCGCACACACACTCTCTCTCTCTCTCTCTCTTACTCACATGTTTAGAGTCGCCGCCAACGAGCGCCAAATTGCTTTGCGCCGTTTGCAAGGATGCATTCGCCAATCCCTGGGACTTGATGGTGCACGCACAGGCCGCACACATGGTTAACATTTACGAGCTGGGTGATGAGGCCAGCGCCATCGCCACCATCAATGGCAATGGCAACACCAACAACAACAGCAACATCCAGAGCAATGGCAATCCCAGCCCAAGCAACAATGCAAACGATGCAACGGCAATTGCAACAAATGGACATGGCATCGCAACGCCAATGTCAACGGCCGTTGTTGCCACTGTGGCAGCTTCGGCTGCCGCTGCTGCTGCTGCTGATGAGGCAGCAGCCATAACAAAGCACATGCCAACGTCAGCAGCACTTAACAAGGAGCCAAATAACAATAACAAAATTAGCAACAATAACAACAGCATCAATGGACACTTGTCTCCCACAGTCGACAACATCCCCATCCCCACAGTTGCAACATCCCTTGCAACAAATGGCATTGATGTTGCCGCTGACGTTGCTGCTGCTGCTGACGCTGTTGCTGGCGTTGCCGACGTTGCAGTTACAGGAGCCAACGATGGTCATGTCAGCAGCGACACTGAGACGCACTCCATGGACATCAAGTTCGCCATCTGTGGCAGCCCTAAGGAGGTGCGTTTGCCGCTTGTTGCATGTTGCAAAAAGTGTCACTTATAACTGAAAGAATTTGTTTCTTTTGTGTTTGCAGGATCAGCAACGCGATGATCTGTCGCTCGATGGACGCCTCTCGAGCAGCTCGCAAACTCATCACTCCGATGACATCAACATGAGTATCAAGCTCCTCAATGGTTCCGTTTCCTCACGTGGCAGCTCCCCTGGCCTGGAGTCGGATGAGCCGCCGGCAACACGCGCCTGCATTGTGCGCACCCTGAGCATTGTGAGTATGAGCAGACAATTCATTTACTATTTAATTTCAATGGGGTAAAATTCATCAGAAGTTTTAAAATTCCAATTTCAAAATGAAGATTTTTTCGAAATAGTTCTAATTTGATAAACATACATGGAATAAATTGTTTTAGAATTTTAATATATGATTAGTAAATAAACTTACCAACAATATAAACGGAGAATGCTTGTAAATGAAAAATTGAGGCCTTTGGGTATTCTTCGGAATAATATTCTTAGACAATTTTTAATATTTTCAGAAGTCTTGAATACTTGTTTTATTTTGAATGAGTTAAACAAATATATGATTTTGAATAATTTAACTTTGGCATTTGTTAATAATCTCATCGATGTAATACATAGTAGCTTATTCTATTGAGTTTTAGTATCTTTGAATGTAAAGTGTTTATATACATACATCTTGATGTCTTACATTCTTAATGGTATATTATTTTTGCCCAATTTCAGTCAAATCAGTTTTTATGCTTAAGCTTTTCACATTTTTAAATAAACTATTTGATACTAAATTTTATAAATATAGTGAACCGTAAAGACAAAATGTTCATAGTACAAATTTTGATTTTTTTATCTCTTTTTCATACCCCAAATTTTTATTTTGATTTGCTGTAATAATTTGGTATGCAGTGGTATATCGTCATATCAAGTATAACATTTGGTATATTTGCGTATCCCTTCGATATATTTATTTGGTATATTTTTTCAATAATACCTCCTCCGCATTGTTTTACCTTTAATAAAATTGGGTAGCGGGTATTTCACGGTCAAACACACTCGACTGTACCTTTCGGTAGTTGCTATAGAATTAGCAACTATTAGAATTGCTATAGATTTAAGACAACGTTTTAATTTGAACACTTTTTATATACATACTCTTGATATCTCCAATTATTAACGGTATATTTATTTTCTTATATTTTCAGGAGGCAGCTGGATCTTCATCTCCGCCCACTGGGAATCCTTTGAGCCTGATGTCGAATGGCCTCAGTTTGGCACTGGCACCACAATAATTCAACAAAAAGTCTAAGGACATTAGAGTGGATCTAAAATGAAAGTATATACACAATTTAGAGGATATCGTTGTATGACAAGAATAGAAGAGCGATTAGAGTGCAGCTGCAGATGAAGTATTTAAAATACTTGTATTGCTTTGGGCTTTTGTGTATTTGGGGAGTGTTATTATAATCTTGGTGGTGGCTGATGCAAGTGCAATTTATTCAGTATTTTTGTACTAGACTTAAGCTGATGATGAATGCGTGAAAATCAGTTTAAACAAAAAGGAATGAACGTAAATTACAGCAAAACATATCATTTTAAAATAGTAATTAGATATTATTGTAGCTATAACAATTACAAACTAATTACAAAATACGAGTACGTGTAACTAATTGTATCTTGTATCTTTGTCTGTACTGTCTTTGTTATTGTGTTCAGCGAAAAGTATTTTGGGTTTCAAACTGCATATGAGAACATAAAGGTAAAATAATGAAAATGAAATGAAATATTGAAAAGTAAAGTTCATGGATTACGAGTATAATTACGAGGCATTATGTAGAACAAAATGAGCTTTGTAAATAGACAAAATGAAGTTGATAAATTGAAGGAAATAAACAGAGAAAGTCAAGTAATTATTGCCCAAGAAACTTATATTTTATATATAATAATTTATTTAATAAATATATATTATATATTAAACTATTAACAAGCCAACAACAATTATTATTATTATTATTCAATATACGTAAAATGTATATCAAGTGTAGCATAGTGTGACAACAGGTGTTTCAAAAACAACAACAAAAACAACCAGAATAACATCAAATAGCCCCAAAGAATTATCTAAAAGGCTTAAACATATTATTACATAAACGCAACGTATTAATATTTAAAATACAATTACTATATCTAAATATATATTAAAATTATGAATAACTTACATAAAGTCATTATGTACTTATATCAAAACTAGCAGCTATGTAAATAGATTAGTTAATACCAAAAATGGCAAAAACAAAAAAAAATAAGGAAATATTGTAAACAATAACAGCATTCAATTCAGTGTCCTCCAGCTAAACATGTAAACAGGCAGAAAAATGTATTAAATAAAAGAAACTTATAAAACAAAAAATGGTGGAATTTATTATAATTGTTATTGATAATTATATTATATTTTTGGGCGTATTTCAGTTCATTTAAAGAAAGTAAGTACTAGTGATGAGAGTAATGGTAAGCGTATTTTGTTGTCTTGTTGTTACCAATTATTTAAAAGTATTTACTTTTAAAGAATAAAACAAGAAACAAGAAATTCAGAGCAAACTCCAAAAAGAATTTAAGGAGAAGATTATTAACATTTTACACTTTAGATGAAATTTTATGGATTTACAATTAAAGAAAAATATATTTCTGAATATTGCTAAAATTAATGAGGAAATTAATTCACAATCTTTACATCATTTCTTTTCCAAATTTCAATTAACATTTTTAGAAAATCTTTTCAAAGCTTTCTAAATAAGCATTTAAGAATTGCTTTTGCAATCTATCGTCACTCTCAGGAGAGTGAAAGTACCATATTACTTTCAAGTTTTGATTGTTGTGCATCTTCGTCAAATTCAAGTTTCGGAACATATTAGAAATTCTATTTGGAAGCTCATTAAAATAAATGATGATCAACTGCACACGACGCGACGAAGTCTGTAAACAGAGCAATGGCAAAAGGCAACAACGAGCAACGAGTAACTGCAGGACAATAACAAGGACATTGCAAACATTGTTGAAAGCAAAGCGTACGATAATGAAAACGCCAACAAAAGGTGAGTGCAGTTGGGCAGACAAAAAGGGGGGTAGCCTACGAGTACACACTTCTCTACTCCCTCTGCCTACTCTCCAACTCTTTTGGCTCTCAGCTTACCTGAAAGTTTTGGACACAATGCCAAAATGCAGTTAACTTTATTAAAATGCGCAACGTAAATGGCTCGCGTCGTGTTGTGTTACTCTTTGTTGTTGTTGTTGTCCTGGTTGTCCTTTTTGTTGTTGTTATGCACGTCCTTGCCGCTGGCTTCTGCGGCTGCTTCCAAACATTTTTATTGTCGCTGTTGCCGGTGTCTGCAACTGCGTCTGCTGCCTGAACGTCTGCTCGTTGTGCCGGCCGTTTAGTTTCTGTTTCGAGGTCGAGCTAAGCGCTTGCGGTTGAGCCGAGTCCAGGATTTAAAATGCATAAGCAAAGGCCAATGGCTGCGCAAGTGACAATGAAGGAGGAAGGTGAACAGGAGTCAGGGGTCGGGAGTCAGGTGACATAGACACTGCAGCAGCCGCTATTCAATTTGGCCACACTTTATAAGCTCGGGGCTGGGCAACCTTAAAGTGCGCTGCGGCTAATTAGAATGCCTCGCCCTGTGGTGTGCACCAAAGGTAACATTTAGACACCAGAAATTACGAGTAACCAACTGGGGACCTTGTCCAACATGGCGCACACAAATTACCGCGAGCTTCGCCAATGAAGTAATTGAAATGACACCGAAAACTAGTTAATTTCACACACATTTCTCACCTGGCGTATGCGTGATGCGACGGCATCTGCGTGCAGCGTTGAAAGAACCCACGCCATCGTCGATCCCCAGAGGAAGAAACATTCCTCATTCCTAAGTTCACACCGTGCACTATAAAAGGCAACTTCCTAGCCGCATTTCGCCTGACTAAGTCAAAGCAGTTCAAGCTCGTCGGATCGAAAAAGCGCGTTGTGTGTCGTCGTCGTTGTCGTCGTCGCAATGTCATCGTACAGCACGGAGCCACAGATGCCCATCGTAGATCTGGAGGTGCCACCCAAGCAATTCAATCCTGTCTCGTTGGCCACCTCGAATCAATGGAAGCGAGCCGCGCTCATGGCAAAGTCGGCTTCGGCCTGCCGCGAATCGGATGACAGCGAGGACGAAGTGGATACCAAGCAGCAGATCAAGTATGGCAGCGGCTTCCAGGCAGCCATGGCCATCATCCATGAGTACTGTGACTACAGCACTATTCATGGTATTCGTTACCTGGGCGAGAAGAAACGTCCGTGGCTAGAGCGTTTGTTCTGGGTCAGTGTCTTTCTTCTCTCCATTTGCACGTGCTTCAAGCTGACGATGAACATTTGGGATAAGTGGAACAACAATCCGGTGATTGTCAGTTTCGCCGAGAAGTCCACACCAGTATGGGAGATTCCCTTTCCCTCGGTCACAGTCTGCTCGGAGACCAAGTCCAGACAGCGTGCTTTCAATTTCACCGACAAGTACTGGCAGATTCGAGATTTTAAGAACAATGTCACTGGAGTTATAAATTTTACTGACGAGGAGTAAGTTAATTAAAATATATGATTTCTTCAGAAGCTTAAGCTTAATGCTTAGTGAAGAAACCAAGCAATTAAATTCAGCATATATCCCTCTCTAACTTCATCTTATAATATGCACTTTTCTGAAAAAACTGAAAAAAAAACAAGAAATCTTGCTTAGAACCCAGAAAATATATTTGAAATAATAGCATGCAATAATGTTAAAATATATCTCTAACAAAGTACCGTTTCAATCTTGAAACTGGAAATCTTGTCTTTACATTTTTTTTAAATCAAAAATTGTTTAATGTCAATTTTATTTTATAATTTTAAGGGCTTTATAATAAGACATAATAATTTTTTTATATGTATATTTAAGGAAGTATTATCAGTTAAATATGGCTTTCGACTCTATGTAATCGTTTTTATTCTTTCAATGTGAGTCATGATAACAAAAATAACTAGAAAATATTTTAGGGTTGTTATTACTAGAAACCAATGCTAATATTTTAGTATCTCTTCAACAATCAGGTTTAATCTTTCATGCAAATGGTCTCAAAATTTTAAGATCTCATTAGCAAGACAAATTATTTTTATAATTCTCTTCACCTTCACAGAAAAGCAACCTTTGGATCCGTGACTCAAGTATGCGATGCTCACTTGCACGACATGAAATATGGCTTCGATCTAAGAAGAGGTATTGAAATTATCGATGAACTTAGCGCATTAGCCCCTAGTTTCGAAGAGAGTTTTCTGGATTGCAAGTGGCGCAATAATCCCATCAAGTGCAATGAAATCTTTCACAAGTATGTCACTGACGAAGGTGTTTGCTACAGCTTTAATTCACTAAGTCCAGCTGAAATATTTCGTGCCGAAGGGTGAGCTTAAGTTATTCAAATTACAAATATAAATAAACATAGAATTACCTTGTCAGCATTATACCCGATATTATATTCCGCGAGGACAATCGCATGAACTCCGAATGGTCTGTGGAGAGTGGCTACAACATTAATGCCAAGACTGAAACTTATCCGAATCGTGTGCTGGGTCCTGGTGCCAAGGCTGGTTTATATTTGTTCCTGGGTGGCATGGAACTGGATTTCGATGATATGTGTCGTGGTCCAGTGCAGGGTTTTAAAGTGAGCCATATTTAATTAATATATTTGAATTGATCTGAAAGCTAAACTCTTATTTAGATATTGCTGCACACACCGGGTGAAGTGCCGCAGGTGGCCAAACAATACTTCCGCATACCCTTCGATCAGGAAGTGTTAATCTCCATACGACCAAAGATTATCACCACCTCGGATGGCTTGAAGTATTACGAGCCACAAAGGCGTCAATGCTACTTCCAGGATGAGCGACACTTGCGCTACTTTAACATCTACTCACAGAGCAACTGTGAACTGGAATGTTTAGCAAACTATACACTAAAAGTCTGCGAATGTGTCAAGTTCTCCATGCCACGTGAGTGTAGCTACAGCTATGTTGTTAGTTAATATTGTTATTTTTCTACACGCTATACATATACCCATATATCGATTTTTGGTACATAACTATAATTTGATTGCGATCAGATTAAAATTCTTAAGGGTTATGTAAGAAATCATTTAATATGTCTGGTCTTAATTGCTTTTCTTGACAATCTGCTATATTATGTTATTCACGCTATTATTTGAATGTTAAAGTATATCAATATACCAAATATTCATTTCGGTTGTTTTCATACCTCATTTACCATTTCTTGGCTCAAACAATAATTACTAGAATGATTACAATTTCTGAAAATTTGGTTGCAATCAGATAAAAATCGTATAAATATTTTATAATAATATACCTAATATTCATATCGGCTTATTTCAGTATTTTAATCTGTATTAATTTGGTATATTATATTTTAACGATAATACCGTTCTGTTTTGCTTTTATTGAAATGGATGAAGGATATCTCATAATCGAGCATACTCGACTGTTGCATTCTTACTGAATTTTTATCTTGCAGGCAACATGAACGCCCCGGTGTGCGGAGCTGGTCGATTGCAGTGCTACAACGATGCAGAGGACGAGCTGCTGCTCAAGGAATTCCAACAGGGTATGTCTCAAGATGGCGAGAATACGCGTGCCGAAACCGATTGCAATTGTTTGCCCTCATGCACTTCGATTGCTTATGAGGCGGAAATATCTCAGGCTGATTTCGACTACAAGACAGTGGCGAGACAAAATTCGAATGGACAACAGCAACAGCAAAAGCAAGAGGGGTCAGTTTATTACTAAACATAAAAATTTAAGACTAATTGCATTCTCTCATTTGCAGTATGAAAATGTCGCGGGTATCAATCTCCTTTAAGGAGGCACAATTTCTTACCTCACGCCGCTCGGAACTTTATGGTACCACCGACTTTCTGGCCAATTGTGGCGGTCTGTTGGGTCTATTCATGGGTGTCTCCACGTTGAGTATTGTGGAGCTGGTTTATTTCTGTACAGTGCGTTTGATATCCAATTTGCGTATGCGTCGCAAGACACGCAGGGAATTGTCTCTGGCCGCCAACAAGGAGGCTTAACTATGCCAAAAAAAAGAAAAGAAAAAGAAACTGGAAAACGAAGACTGCCGCTTTATCAATTAACAATCAGTGGCAAATGAAAAGGATTCTCAGTCTTTAGTGTACTCTAAATATGCAATGTTTAAACTGCAAACAATGAAAATAAATGTGTGTACTCTCGCTCTCTCTGTATCGCACAGCACAGTCAGCAATTGGAGACGTTCAGTAAGGAAGAGTAAGGAAATTGATAGGATAAAGCCCGCATCGTATTGCTGGCAAAGTCAAACGTTGTGGTTTTGGGCTTTAGCTTTGGCTTTGTTGTGTGTGCATTTCAAATGGAATCAATTATTTTATTGTGTGATTTGCTGCTGCAATTCAATTCGATTGCCAAAAGTCAACAGACGTCGCAAGTCGCCGCCCCGGCAGACTCATCTTCAGCCTCATATGTTATGCAGGGACACAGGCCTTTGATTTCGGCTGCCAATTGACTCGTCGTCTCCTGATGCAACTAGACGTTGGCTGATGCGGGTTCGCCTCCGTACCTTTAGCTGTGCAAATAACTCAACTCAACTCAACTCAACTCAACTCGACTCGACTCTTAGCTCGACTCGACTTGAAGTGGAGTTGTGTGCGTTTCTAATGGAAATCCAATTGAATTAAGTTAATTATGTTGGCAAATATTTAAACAATAGCAGCAATTTATGCAGACCACTCACCCACACTCTAAACTGGCAGCTTTAAACTCTCGAGTTGTCAGTTGTCATTTAGTTGAATTCAATTTGCATGCACGGCTCGCGGTCCCATTATTAGTATATAATTTGCATTTGCCGGCACGCAACAACAACTGCTGAACTGTTGTGCAACAGTTGTGTGTGCAACGATTGAAATATGCATGACACATACACAGAGAGAGAAAAGCGGCAGAGTTCGCGATGTTGAGTTCATTATGGCAACAAGTGTCGAAATGTGTCGAAATATTGCAAATAAAGTTGACACATTTGCATACCTAATAACATTTTCCATGCACATGTGGAAAAGTTGCTGCCAGCTACCGGAGTTGTGCTCCCCACATATGTGTGTGTGCTTTGGCACTTTCCACTTCAACGATGCATTCGTGCACGCCATAAATTCGCATGTGGAATAAGTACAAATGAAATTTATGACAATTTTATATTGATGTCTGACTCTGACGCGGCTGTCTGGTGTGCTTTATAGATGATTGATGGTTGCGTTGCGTGGTTAGCTGCTAAAAATCATAGAACTTCATTCAAAACCAAATTTATTTAATTGGTGTCGAATTAGCTAAAATTTCATATTTAGTATTTATAGAAATTCAAATTAAATTACACAATTTATGCGCAACTGTTAATTCAACTGCTAAAAATGATAAAAGCTGTTTAAACTATTGACAGTTGCTTATTTAAGCATAGCATTTGTACATAATTTACCTTTATATTTTTTTTGTTTTCTTAGCCCTGCAAGCTAACAAAATACTCTTTAGATTGCAGAGATGGTCATTAATTAATATCGAATTTCTGTATTATTTTAACCCGTTTTAATTACAAAATTAATTAGTTAAGTTTGCAGCCCAACCAATTGAAAAACATGAGTTGAGAATAACATATATAAATAATTGCAATACTTTATTTTCAACACATATTCTTCAATTGGATAGGCTGCATTTTGTATTCAAATTTTGTTAATTAAAACTCATCAACAATTACGCCATAATATAATTATGTTGCATTGTCATATACACATTCTAAGTATTTTTAAAATATTTAAATTGCTTCATCTTTAACAAAAGTCATTGAACAACTCTCGCCACTTGTGTTTGTGTGTTGCATTCGCTGTCGCTGATGCGCATAATGTGACATTGGCTATTAAGGACTGAAAGCAACTCGTCAACTTTAGCCGATGTCAGTAATCAATTTGCATTTAAAAGCCAGACAGCATACTGCAGACAGCAGAACGAAGAGAGAGAGAGAGAGCTTATAAACTTCGGGATAACATGACATTTGACATTGGCAACACAGCAACAGCAACAGCAACGGCAACGCGAGCAACAAGCAACAACAAGGCAGGTTCACGACGGGCCAACTCCATAACAATATCAATAAAAAAAAGTTGTTTTGCACTTTTGTCAGAGCAATTGCAAGAAATTGCAAAAGGAATTGTAATTAAACTTTTGCACAAATGCAGCGCGTGCAGAGCGAGAGAGAGAGAGACAGCTGTCCGCAGTGTCTGGCAGCGGCAACAGCAGCAAAAACAACAATCAAAATGCCTGGCAACAAAAACGAACAACAAACAAACGCGGCTGCATTGGCCAGCATTCGCTTCATTTGCTTGGCATGGCTTTAAATTTCCGGTTTCCGGTTTTAGGCGGCGCACACACTAACAAACACACACACACAAACATAGATAGACGTCGCTATTGGCGGCCATGTTTGTTTGTATTTAAGTCGGTTTCTGAGCAACATTTTGCGGCATTCAACAGCACAGCGCGCTGTCATGTCAGGCGACTCAACTGCACACGGGGAGCAGTTGACTCGGCTGCTTAAGCGGAAATGACTTGAATGCTTTTGCTATCGTCGACACGAGGCGACGTCACACGTGGCGTATGTGGAATTTCGCACTCGATTGCCTAGCCCAGAGTGAGGGCAAAAGTTTTGTGTAGCGCGATTAGCGGTTTGCGTTTTGCTTTGTTTTGTTTTGTTTTGTTTTGTTGTGTCTGGCCTGGAAAGTCGTTTTGCATACTACCAAAAGACAGGTGAACTGCAACTCGCTGCAGTAATTGCAGGTTTAGAGACTCCGAGCCGAAGTTTTCAAAAAGTCATTAAAAAGTTGTGAGCGCGAGCGCGCGAAAAACTTTAAATGCGAATTGCGAAATTTTTGATTAAATCGTTTGACGGCGCATTTCCGCATTTCTCCAGATCACTGCGACAAGACAATTAATGAAAAATGCATATAGTACTCAAAATGGCAAATCAATGTATATCGTGACATCAATTGCGAATTGCCTCGAACAAGTATTGAGAATATAGTCTCACATTGTCACGCACTCACAGAGTATGGCTTAAGGAATTTGTATGCAAACCGCGCACTAAATTAGATTCTTTTTACTGCATTGGCATCGCCTGTTGATGATGACAACGCCATCAACGCAGCTGCGGATATCCATGAAGCAGAAGCAACAGCAGCAGCCACCCACAACAGCAGCTCGGGTGATAAAATGCGTAAAGCTCGTTAAAATTGCAGGCATCGCTCCTTTTATAATACGGAGTAATGATAGACTGATGGCAGCCGGGTCATTGGCAGGGTTTGGGGGGGTGTGAGGGGTGGCTATTGATTTGACTTTGGCGTGGCGCGACTTCGGGTAATGCATAGCGAAATGTTTGATTTTGATTGAGATTGGGAGCATGGGGACTTCGCATAAAATTGCCTGATGAGCGTGTCAAATGCCTGTTAAGTGAGGGTCTTGGCATTAATTTTGTCTTCTTTACAAATTATAAGATATAACATATGTGTGAGACACGATTGCATCACAACTTTTTTGTCGCATCTTAGTAGAAAAGAAATAAGGTGCTTTTATAAATTACAAACAAATCTTTCACTTTCTTGTTAAGTTTGTTATGAATTGATTCAAATCAAAATTGATATTTAGTTGAATATAGTTCAAAGCAAGTGTCTCAGTATGGCAAACAAAAGTTGTCAACGATTGAATCAGATATTAAAGATAGAGAATTTTAAGTTATGGTATAGAACACACAAAACAAATATGTCTCGATATTTCATCAATAAAAATTGTTACACTTTCACTTCAAAATAATACTTAATGAATCAAGTTAATTAAATATTTTTTTTTATAAAATTTGTATATACCAAGTAGAACAGCCTTCTAATATTATAATTAATATACAAAAATTGTATTAAAATAAATAAATGAATAAACTTTTAAACTTAACATATAATACTATCAAGCTTGATGTTGATAAATTATATAACAATTTGGTAGAAATTAATATGACTAATAAATTGATCTTTAAAATTGTATTGGTAACTAACATATATTACACTTTGGAAGAAATTAATAGGACTGATAAACTGTGAATATTCCACAACTGATCTTTACTCTCATATTGATAAATCTCTGTACTAAGTTCCACAAATATTTGCCAGCTGAAATCTGTGGAAGAATGACTGCATAACATAAATTAAATACACTCACAAGCACACAAACAAAATACTCGTACTTATTATGCATTACCTAATGAAAACTGGGCTGTGTGTGTGTGTTGGTCTGCCCGAGAATTCAGCCAGAGAAGTCTCAATGGCAATGACAGCAAGAGCAAGAGACGTAAGCGGAGGGTGTAAGCAAATAATAAATAAATAAATAAACGAAAAGCGCAAATAACATTTGAGCGCCAGATTTAATTTCTAACGTTGAGTGCGCATATTAAAACAGGCAAAAGGACGAAGGACGTATGCGAGGCTGCGAAGGAGAAGAGAGGACCGAGGCAGGCAACATGGCTGCGAGCAACAAACAAAGATGATGCGGATATCACTGCGTCTGGTGTTAGTGGAAGTGCAACGGAAATGCGGGATTCCTGCCAAAGGGGGGGCGAAGGAATCGAAGTTGGGGGAAAGATGGAGCTTGAAGCTGTTGCTGGAAGCGAGTCGGGATTCCAAAAAATAAACAATAAAATGTGCCTGCAGAGGGGGTGAGGACGAAAGCTGGCAAATGCTGAAAATTAAACACGCCAAGTGGCGTGGGGCAGGCGTGAGGGGGGCGTGTCGGAAGGCGTAATAGAAGTTAGCGCGGGTAAACAATGAATTACGGAATCATGAAAGCAAATTGACTTTAATGCAAAAATCAAATATTTACACAGCGCGAGCTCAGCTCAAGGCAATTGCAATTGCAATGCGAGCTGCGAAAGCTGAGGGGAAACAAAGACAGTAGCGACAAGGAGTGAGAGAGAGATAGCGACAGTCATACAGCATACAGTTAGATAAAGGCAAACAAACACACACACAAATTGAGGTTATGTTAGACGTAGCGTTTGCCCCAAAAACTCGTTTCGGCACTTAAATGCCAATGCACACACACGCGCACACCACCACACACTCTCTTACACACACACACCCTTACATTCAATGCCATATCTAAGTGATGTCTGAGCTCAGATATGAGCAAAGCAGAATGCGGGCCAAGGGATTGCTGAAAGAAAAGAAAGAGAACGAGGGGAAATTTGTGAGTGGTTGAAGAGCGGAGAGAGTGAAGGGGAAGGGAGGGTCTGCGGCGTATCCGGTTTTTGAGTGTATGTTATTAGCTCCGGCTCCGGCTCCGGCTCCGGCTGCTGTGGCTGCGGCTGTCCGGCGTGCCAGAATTTTACGATTTCATTCATTTTTGTGGCTGCCATTTGACGCCGCAAAATATGCAACAAAATTTTATTTCCAAATGCAGCCTGCACTGTGCACTCTGGTATATAAAAATAAGCCAAAGCAACTACAAAACAAAAATAAAACCACAACAAAAATGTGCAAATAAAAATAAAAACTATTAGCAAACGCGTTGCAAACTCAATTCCGCATCAACTTTATGAGACTTTACACAGTTTGCGCCAAGAATTTCGCAATTAGATTGCCAATAAACGAACATTACAAAACAAAAGAAAAGATAAAACGAAACTAACAAAAACTAGACCATAGAGGATGCATTGCACAAATCAGAAAGCCATAAAAGTGTCGCTTTCAATTCCCGAACTCAAACCCCAAACAAGCGACAGGCGACAATCGAAGCCAACAAGTGAAATTGAAACATTGCACGGACTACAAATTGATGATGAAGTGTTGTGTGCTTTGAGTCCTGTGGGACTGGATTGCTGCTTCTTCCTTCATGCTTCTTTTTTTTTGGGTTGGTGCCAGCACCAAACGCGTTTATTGCTAAACAACGGGTGAGCTGAGTTGGTGAGCAGATTTGTCACTGGATTGGAGAGAGATTATTAATTGGAGGGAAATGGAAATTTGGGAATTTAAATTTACTCTTAAATGTCAAATTATTTGTGAATTTATTGTTTTAATTTATACACAGAAAAACAGTATTTATAGCCAAGAAATTTATATTCAATTGTAAAAAAACCAAGTCAACTTTAAATCCAATCGATAAATTTTAAAATCTAGAGCATAATTCTTGAATAATACTAATTTCACCAAATGAAAAAAGATTATTAAAGTTTCTATATTTTAATATAGCCTGTCTATTACTTTATAATAATGGGAAACATTCTATAAGGAATTTCGTTTACGATTCAAAAGTTTCTAAATTCAAAATTGTTTCTATTCTATAACGTATATTTTTCTATGTTTGTTTTCTAACACTAATTTAACAAGAACTGAGATTTATTGAAAGAAAAATGCTATATTTACATAATGAAAAAATTCATGATTATAAATAGATAATTTTAAAAAAATTTAATAAAATTAAAACAAAATATTTTTATAAAAATATTCTATATTTCCACTTAAGTGTATTCAGCATTCCATCAGCCTCTTTTGGAATCACTTTTTACTTTTTTTATTGTCGCACTGTTCCATATTACTTTTTATTGCGATGCCTGGCGATGATTGACACCTCGTCTGGCAATAAATTTTTAATTTTCAAAGCGCTGTGATAAACTGGCTGACTTTCTGATGGCATCCACACTGCCTTCCTCGTTGTCTGTCTGGCCGTCTGTCTGTTTGGCTGACTGAGTGACTGACTGAGGACACGCATTCGCTCTCGATGCGGAGCTTGTTAAATTCAAATTAGAGTCTTGTTCTTGCTTCCAAGTTACGTTCATAGACTTGCCATTGCCGCTGACAGCGAAGATAAATGACAGTGCGCTCTATGCGATCGCACAACAAATTAACCTTGTTAAGGGGCTGTGCAGCAGCCAGCAGCCAACAGCCAGCAACAGTTACAAGTGTATGTAATTTTTTATCGTCTCCAAAGCAGACACTACCTCGAGTCTGACTGACTTATGAATGGCGTGTGGCAGTTTCGGGTGGGCGGGTTTTGTGTTTCAGTTGACTCCAGTTCAACAACGCTCTCTGCATCGATAAATCAGTTTGTATATCAAATTGAATTCACGAGCGTGCACTTGACACCAGCACACGCACATTTATCAGCCGCCTTCCGTCTTCCTTTCCTCAAGCAAGCAAGTTTGCATGCAGCGAAAACAAAAACGAAGAAAAAAAGAGCAAGCGGCAAATCTTTAAACCGCACGCAGCATGAAAAGAAAGCCACAAAATTTTAATTTCAACTAAGAGCGAAGGCTAAACATCAGCGTTTTGCATTATAAATTATTCATTACATTGGACCAGACCACGCCCACTCCCCCACCCAACGCAGCCGCTGACGGCAGCTCGTTTGCACCTAATTTGATTTTTAGTTGTGCTGAATGCTGGCTGCCTTCCTCTCTGCTTACTGAATTTCAGTGGTTCCCTATCCTGAATATCCTATTCTATGCAGTGAGTGCTCGCTGGCTGAACTGCGGTTGCCCCGTGGCATTCTTTTTGTTGTTGCCGCACATGAGCATTGGCCACGCCTTGCTTTAGCTTGCCTCAGCTTGGCGCTTTATTTCTCTCCTTTTTGTTCGTTGCCATCTTCGGGGTTTCATTCATTGCGACTCCCGTCGAAAAAATGTCTGTTATGTGGCTGCCAGAATTTTGCAGTAATTAATTGCAACTGTTTGATTAAAAAATTCCATAGACTCTCCTCTCGTGTGTGTAAGTGAGTGTGTATAGCTCAACGCGTTGAACTGGCCAAGAGTCAACCCCAAGCACTAGCTATGCAAAATTCCAGAAATTGCTTTAATCTCGACACTTATTTTAATCACAGTTCTGGCCATAAAAGAAATACTAACATAGCTGCGGCAGTTGTCCAGCTTTCTGTAAACTCAGATTCACCATTTGCTTAAATTTTGAAGTTAGATATTTCCTAGGCAAATTTACATTTTCTGCTTAGCATTTAATAAAATTAATAATCATTTCATTGTACAGAAAAGAAATATATAAAATCAAGGATAAAACCAAGATGTGAGGATATTGAATCAAGAAGGTCAATTCTTAAATCAAGATCAAAATTGTACACAAATTGGAGATCATATTGTTATTATTCACCAATTTATTGTATTCGTTATTGATGTGAAAATTAATGTATTTTATTAAAAAACTTTTCTTTCGCATTAAATTATATTAAACGATAACATATTTAAACTATATTAACTTTTAATTAAAATTTCTGCAAAAAACATGCATGATTCCCGTAAATTTGTTTCCGTTCGGATAAAAATTTAAAAAATCATTTAAGAAATTCTTTTGTATGGGGAAAAACGCCTACTTACTAAGGGTTTTAGTTGATTTGGTATGTCTATCTATTTGGAATGTAGTAGTATATTTGTATTTATTTGTGCAGTATATTAATGTGATATATTTTAAAATTAATACCGCACTGTTTTACTTTTATTTACAGTCGATGAAACTGGACTGTAGCTTTCATACTTGCTTTAATTATAAGGGAATATAAAAAATATATCTTACATTAAGCTTTACTATATACAAAGGCTATATATGAATGAATTACAAAGTCAATGAACGCCTTACATCTTAAGTGTCACAATCAAATATATTGAGTTCATAAGTAAGCTGTGCATTACTTTTCAGTTAGGAAACCTAAAATGTGCCAAGATGACTGATGCTGAGCAAGAAGTGCAGCATCAAGAATCTGAAAGCAAATTGATTGCCTTCCGATGTGCACTACTTGTATTGTTCTTTGTTTGTTTCGTGAGTAATTACAATTTCTTAACTAAATCTGACCTACATCGCTCTTCCAACAGGCGTCCAATTTATACAACTGTGTTTACCACGTTCAAGTGATCGCTCATTATTCAACATGCCCGGCTTGTGAATTTACCTCATATGAATCTTTGGTGCTAACAGTGGCAATTTTAATGCAGTTCATGCTTGTGATTGGAGTTTATTTGGTGCTCACCCAAAAGATACGTGAACTGCGTGTGGTGAGTAAACCATATTCATCTTCGATGTAAGTGATATAAGAAATTATTGCAGTTCATCATGTTATTTTTCCTCGCCGGCTGGCTGCAAATGTTGCTCATCTTGGTGCTGACTCAACGTTATCCCATTGCGCATGATGTGCACTTCAGGTGGCAAGAACATCGAAGTCTAGCACACTTCGAAGATGGGGTAAGTAGCTCAAGATCATAAATTATATAACATTCATATTGAAATTTTATTATTTCTTTTAATTTTTTATTGGCAAATTTGAATTGCAGTTTGGTTGTTGTGGTGTACTTGGACCTGACGATTATCTGCTCACAACTGGCCAATTGCCGAGCAGCTGCTTCGACAATCACAGCAATTTGACTAAGGATCTTCACTATAAGGGCTGCCTCAACAAAGAGAACGGAAGTTCAGCTATTCTGCGCTACGAGTTCCTCACGAGTTTGTTTCAGGTAGATATAATATAATGACTTCATATGATTTTTTATATCGGTAACCCTTTAAGTACAAATTGAAGGTAGTTTAAACTCAGTGCCAATTTAAAATGTTACCTTAAGTTAGAATATTAGTATGTTGGTATATTATCTTTGAATATACATATAGATGAAGTGATAGTAATGTAGCAATGGTAATGTATAGTAATATTGTAATATAATACAGAAATATAATATAATAATATAGTAATAGAAATTAGTCTGGAATGAACACTAATTTGCAAAATTAGGGATCAGAATTGTGGCTAAATATTTTGTCCTATTCAAGATTTCCAATGTTGAAGAATTTGTTTGCGATTTGATACTTAACTTGGAAGAAAACAATTCTATACTTTTCACTTAGTTTCGCAGCTTATTACTTATTGGTATTTTTCATTTTAGCATCGCATTTTGGGTTTGTTATTTGTCAAATATTTTAAGTGAATTCAATATTAATTTTGTTTCTTTGTATTTAATTTTTTTTAAGAACTTTCTTCATGCTATATTTTTAAAATATAATATATTTATTGAAATGTTGCTGCATGCTGTAACTTATATTAATTCTATTTCTATATTATATATTTTTTTTAAATAAGTATAAGTATTGACAGTAACATTATTTTCCTTTTGCAGCTGATTTTGCTGGTTTTCTTGATAATGTTTTATCTGCATCTGAAGAAAATTAAGGCGCCAAAGCGTAATTTGCACAGCGTGTGGAAATCGCGCATTATTCTCTAGTTGTACATAAATCGCAATTGTATTTACATTTGCATTTGCATTTGAATTTACATTTGTATTTGTGATGCAAGACAAATTGGATAAAGAAATTGGCATTGGCAAAGGAGGACTTACACTTCTCATATTTCACAAGCTGCAATCAATAACGATAAACACTCGAGTGTCTATCTTGTGTCTTGTCTTCAGTCGTGTCTGGCCAAAAAGGATTCCAAAACCATCGAATGTCCACTATGCATATGCATGAGCCAATAAAGAAATCAACAAAGGATAGCCAAGGATAAAGCAGTCAGACACGGAACATCGAACATTGAAGTTGAGCTCTCATTCTCTCGCTCTCTCCAGATGCAATCGAGCGACAAGGTATAAGCCGCATGCCACATGCCACATGCCACACGCCACCCATGGCTCAAGGACAATCTCGATGTGTTTCGCCTTTGGACAATTTCGTTTTTTATTTGTGTACATAAATTTTATTGTTGTCGACATTAAATTTTGGCATCTCGTGAAAAACAATTTTCCAGCATTTTGAAATGCATAAAATATGCATACAAAATGCTCGAACAGAACGACCAACTTTATGGCTAAATAGTTTGCCAGTCCAAACGTTCTTCCTCTCCTCGCTCTCTATCGCAGTTAATGCTTTTTTACGCCCTTATCTGAGTTGGAGTCGAAATCGGACACGGAGACAGAGACGAAGCCAGAGGCGGAGCTGCTGATCTCCCCAAACGATTTGGGCTAACTTTTTCGCCACCGAGCCATAACCATAACAATAACAACAACACTTTGGTCAAGCGAAGCTGCCGGAGCTGCCGAGTTTATAGCGGAGCAAAAGGCAAAGGCAACGGGCAAGTGAAAAACTGCTAACCAAAAGGGGTCATGTGGCTCATTAAACTTTGGCCAACAATTTTTTGCGCCCCAACAAAGACAAACAAAAAGTTTTGCACTAAATATTTGCACCCTTTTTTTTTTGTTTTACTCTCCCACTCAACAACAACAGCAACAACAACAAAATGTGGACTAAAGTAGAATAAAGTAAGTAACGACTGATGAGCATGAACTTGGGTGCGAGGCATAAAATTATGGCACACATACGCCCCATTAAACGGCAGATAAATGCGAGGAACAACAACAGTTTTCGGGGGATTAGGCGATTCCCATAAGTAGAGCTAAAGTGTTTCTGGTCAGCTGCAACTGAGCATATGAATTTGTTATGAAATATGATTGGAATTAGATTGTGATAGCAGCTTAGATAGTTTTATAGCAAATATGCTAGAAAAATCATGATTTAATTGATTACTGATGTGATCTTAAAGAATAAGAATAATAAAGATCAAAAAAAGTCTTTAAAGGAAATGTTGTTGCCTATTTTTCTCTTAACATTAAAATTTCATTGAATGGAAATATGAATTTAAACGCAAATCAAATTACAATATTTTGATGCGAAAAATGCACATAATCTGGATTTTCAATATTCAAATTTATAAACCGTAAAGCACACATCCTATAGAAACATACGATTGGTTAAAATCAATCTTTAAATCCGTTAAAATAAACACTGTCAACATTTTTATAATTTCATTGATGAGACATGAGCTTAAAAACCAATTGAAAAGTTACATTTATTTAATATATATAATATAGTAACATTATATGCTTAAGGTTCTCAGATTATAATTTTAAAAATGATTAAATGGGAAATGATTTAAGAAGCATATAAAAATATTGGACAACTTAAATTCCGTTTCTTAAGTGCAGTTCTCCCTCCATTCAAGAATTTGCTTCTTCATGTGTATAGTTAAAATAATTTAAATAGAATATAAATAAATAAAATAATAAAAATATTTTATTCATTTAGCAATACCTCCCGAAAGTAAAAAAGTCGTAAATTATATTCAACTAAAAGATTATTTTATTTCTCGTCTAAAAAATCAACAGTTGTAACAAAATTCGAAGGGAAAGAGAACAGCTTGGCTGTTTAGTATCCCCAGTGAGAGCCGAATCCGTCGAAGCTAACGTGAGCAGCGCCGATGGCGGGTGAGAACTTGACGAATGCAGCTGGAGCAGCAACTGGAGCAGAGTAGACGGCGGGAGCAGCATAAGTCTTGGCGATCACGGGACCAGCAACAGGAGCAGAGTACACAGCTGGGGCGGCATAGGTCTTAGCAATCACTGGAGCAGCGACAACTGGAGCAGGCGCAGCATACACGGTCTTGGCCACAACTGGAGCAGGAGCAGCGTAGACGGTCTTGGCAACAACTGGAGCTGGGGCAGCATAGTGCACAGCGGGAGCAGCATAGGCAACGGGAGCTGGAGCAGCAGCAGCATAGACGGACTTGGTCACCACAGCGGCAGGAGCGCTGTAGACAGTCTTGGGTGTGTAGACGTTGTTGGTGATGCGGGAATCGATCTTGCTAACGCTGGAGTAAGGAGTGACCACGTTCTTGGAGTAGGTGGACACAGTGCCGCCGAAGGAGCGCACCACATTCTGCTGAGTGGTGCCCACGGCATCATAATGTGGCTGAGCCAGCTTGGCAACCACTGGTGATGCCACATAGGTAGCAGGAGCCAGGAGACCAGCGTTGGCAGCACTGAGAACAGCGCAGAGCGAGAGAAGGACGTACTTGAATGCCATGACTATGAAGCTTGGTTGTTGGTTAACTGCAACTGGAATGGTTACTGATGCTGAACTGGGGCAAATGCTTGGCTTAAATAGTCCGCAAAAAAAAGAGTATTTGGCCAAACATTTCACGGTCGCAATGTGTGACAGATAGACTTAGGCCTAAGCCCTCGAAAAAGCACTCAGAAAACTGGTTCAATTCAATTCAATGCGATAAATGCGATGAATGACGGGGCGTGTATTCGCGTATTCGATTTCTCGTATTTCGAACTGGCGGCAAAGTGAATTATTTTGAATACTATCAGCAGCTCATAAATTTCCCAAAAACTTTGTGTTTTGTTTTGTTGCCCGGCGTATTTTTCCATTAAATTGAGTTCAACTCAAGCAGCAAATGTGGCACGAAACATCCTCCACCAAAAGAACAGAAAAAAAATATGCTCAAGGACTTGTCAACTTCTCTCTACAGGGGGTGTATTTCTCATTCGCATTCTCATCTCCCATCCCCATCCCCATTGTTTATGATTTTTGTGCAAGTTTTTCCCCTGCCGCAGTTGTTGATGCTGTTTTTGTTAGCTCACGGGGCGCATGATGAATATTTATTGAAATTACCAAAGTTGCCGCTGCTTCAAATTGAATTGTGTTGCCAACTTGGGATGCTTGCACTCACTCTCACAGTCACACCCACACTTCCACACTTCACCCCCATTCCCCTCTCTGTCACTGTCTTCAGTTGTGTGTTTTTTTGGCAAATTGTTATTAATTTTACACGTGGGTCAAAAGCAACACTCGCTCTCTAAACCTAATTACCACGTTTAATTTATGTGCGCAAATTGGCTTTCAAATGTTTTGCCCCAATCACAAAGACAAACAGATAGACAGACAGACAGACAGATAGAGAGCTAGAGCTCCATTCAGAGTCAGTCATTCAGCGAATTTCGCATCTCATTGTGGGCAGCTTCGATTACCGCAAAATGCCGTTTGGCACGCGTCAATTGCGTATAAAAGCCACAACATTTCCAGCCAAACAGCAACAGTCGCAGCTCAGTCACAGCCTGCCAAACACAGCTTCAATTTCAATTTTAATCGTCATGGCTTTCCGTTACCTCATCTCTCTGTGCGCTTTGGTCGCTTATGCCAACGCTGGTCTCATTGCCAGCCATGTGGCTGTAGCTAATCCCGCCGTGGATGCCATCGCCTCCACCCAACAGAATGTGGTGCGCTCCTTTGCCGGAACTGTGTCCAGCTACTCCAAGGCTGTGGATACGCCTTACTCCAGCGTGCGCAAGTCGGACACTCGCATCCAGAACAACGTCTACCAGCCAGCTATCGCTCATGCTGCTCCTCTGTACACTCAGGCCACGCCTATTGTGGAGAAGACTGTGTACGCTGCTCCAGCTCCAGTTGTGGCTAAGACCGTTTATGCTGCTCCAGCTCCAGTTGTAGCCAAGACTGTCTACGCTGCTCCTGCTCCTGTGGTTGCCAAGACTGTTGCCTACGCCGCTCCAGTTGTGGCCAAGACTGTCTCCTATGCTGCTCCTGCTGTTCACTACTCTGCTCCCGCTCCAGTTGTTGCCAAGACTGTGTACGCCGCCCCATCTCCAGTTGTGGCCAAGACTGTCTACGCTGCTCCCGCTCCAGTTGTCGCCAAGACTGTCTATGCTGCTCCCGCCCCAGTTGTTGCTGCTCCCGTGATTGCCAAGACCTATGCCGCTCCAGCTGTCGCTTACGCCGCACCTCTGGCCACCACCAATGTGAACCATGGACCCGCTGCCACCACCTACACACACAACGCACCTGCTCTGGGCGTGTCCAGCTATGGCAGCTCGCAGACCGTTCACTACTCGCCCGCTGAGAGCGTGTCTCACATGAGCTTCGATGGCTTTGGCACTCACTGGGGCTTCTAAGTAGCACCGATTGCGATCAATTGTTACAGCTTTTCTTGTTAATGTTTGTTTGCTCACAGCAACAATAAAATTCACAATTCACACAAAACCTTGACTTGGCTTCCGTTTTTATTTTTCGCTGCAATCATCTCTAGGCGGGCTAAGCAAAATCGCAGCCTAACAAGCAATAAACGGAGCAATTGTTCAAGCTCCCAAAAACAAACAAACAAAAAAGAAAGAAGTTATGTTCAATGGTTATATCAGCGAGCCGGTTTTTTCGCGACGTCATCGTTGGTTTTTGTTGGCCACGGCCTTCGGCGGTTGTTAAGCGGCTTTTCGGGGCGCTTAACTCGTGGCGGGGGCGTGTCCAGCTATTATATGTGCCATTAATTGGATTTAATATTTTTGCACAGGTAATTTAAGCTGCCCTCAGGCGACCGCTGTTGATCTATGAAATTGAAATCGAAATTGCAAATAACAAGTAAGAAAGCTACAGTCGAGTGAGCTCGACTGTGAAATACCCGCTACACATTTTTAATAACAGCAAAACAAATATACCAAATTAATATACCGCAAAATATTAAAGATATACTAAAGACTATATTGACATAATATTACTTATTACAGTTGAGTGTGCTCGATTGTGAGATATTGTTAAAATTTACCATAAAGAGCAAAATATACCAAAGGCTATAATTGGTACTACATCCAACATATACCATAGAGTACAAAATATATTGAAATTATTGTACAGCCTGACAGACAGCCAACAGATAGACGGACATGGCTATATCGTCTCAACTGTTGACGCTGATCTATAATGTATACTTTATAAGGTCGGATTTGCCTCCTTCTGCTGTTACATACATTTCCTGAAGGCACAAAGTTATAATACCTTTCTACCTTATGGGTAGCTGGTACAAAAATGAACTTCATTGCCATTCAATTTACAATTGTGACCCGGTTTCATATAGCTATTTTAGCACTTGTTATAATTATTGTCCGATAATTAACGGCGATTTCAGCTGATATAACATCGAAAACAATGCAAGTAAAATACATTTCTCCTTTTTGAGCAAGTTTGTTTGCCCTGCTAATGGCAAGCAATAGATTTATCAGTAACAGACGACAGTTCAATAGTATATGAAAAGCACACGTACTTCACATTAATTATGTCTATTCAAGGCAAATTGTTATAAACAATTGTCTAGTTTACTCAAGGGTTAACGCTCTTCGGCTTGCTCTTGAAGTCGAATTGGCAACAAAAGACAAGGCCTAGAATACAAATGTATTTGTGACACTAATTGATTTGTAATTAGTTTAAATTGCAATTGATTTGCAGAGGATGAAATATGGCAAACAGTTATTAAATAGAATACGCAACTCAAACCTGACATTTATGGAGCAGCTGTTTAAAAATGAGTGAAGCACACTTTATTTAAACTTTGAATGGTATCAGTGCCTCATACCCATGCGAAATCTTGATCAAAAGTGACATTGATGAGGCCTGCTTGAGATACAATCACGAGATTGGCATCAATTCCCCAGCTGAAGCAGACATAAACAATCAAATTAAACGCAGACGAAGCATGGGCAACACTCACACGTTTTTCTTTGTCAAATTAGCTGCAGTTGTGATTGCGTATACGCCATGTGTGCATACTCTCATTCTCCCATACTCAGCCGTGTCTTGTCTTGTCTGCCTTGACAATTAGTCAATAATTTATTTCAATTTCATTTGGCATGCCAAGCACACAAAATACCTTGTAGAGTGAGTTGTCCTAAGTGCAGTTTAATTACATTTGCATTTGCATTGCATTTTCGGACTCGTAACTTTGGTTGTTTTTGTGTGCCGGAACAAAAAGCAGAAACTGCTTGCGCCTGAGCGCAAACAATTGTTGCAATCCAATTTGTGTAAGCGAATTTTGCACATGATTTAAATAGCAGAGAGCATTATGCTTTATTATTTTCTGGGGGGAACAAAAACTGCAACATTTCCCATTTCCACATTCCCATTTCCATTTGCAAATTCGACACTCGCATTCTTCGTGAAGCGATGTTGTTGCTGTTGTCTCTTTTGTGTTGTGTCTGTTGAGCCGTGTCCTGGTATAATTAAATTATGAAAGGACATAAGACGCATAATAAGTCATAAATCAAATTTACCTATCCCACGGGTCTTTCCCAGCAGCAACAGCAGCAACCAGACAGACAGCAAACTTCGACTCAGATTCGCCACAGCAGACTACGACGACGACGACGACGACGACGTCATTCAGGACATTCAGGACAAGAACAAATAGGACACACGTTGGAGAACCGACACACACAATATTGTGGCTTGAGAATCGAGCTGGGGCCAGGCAATAATTTGATGGACATTATGACGACTCTGTCTCGACAAACAATTAGACAATTGATGCATCTGTGGCTATCTATTTGGCTATTTGCCTTTTGCCATTGCCATTTTGTGTATTTGTTGTGTTGTTGGACATTTTGTGCACAGCAACTCGAACTCGAAAAGGGCCGAACCCCAAAACATTGCTGCAACTGACCCGGCCAACTGTGACTGCATTTTATGTTGTCCACGTCATGCCCAGACGCTGTTTCAAGTGTGCAATTGAAAAATATCCACAAAACGGCAAATTTTCTACTATTACAATTGCAATATCACATTTCTGGTCCACATTGCGTTGCTGTTTTCGCTGTTTATGCATCTTGGGCTGGATTTTGTTCAAACGCATTTACACAATTTACATTTCAGTTGTTACACATGGATATGAAAGGGATTTGTTGCGAAGCAGTTGTGGATTTCTTGTGAAATTTGTTGCTTAAGAAAATATTTTTAAATACAGGTGCAGAATATAATGTTAGAGACTATAAAACATTTTCTGAATTTGCTTCACAAAAGTTCGGTTTAATTAAATAAGTCAAATTGATCTGTAGTCCTATTTTGTAATATAAAACACAGAACGAGTTTTTCCTATTAAATTATAATAATATAATTCACACAATAATAAATAAATATAAGAATCGCTTGAAAATAAGCGCAACTTTAAATTGTAGTATTTATTTATTTATTTGTTAATATTTGTAACAGAACAGATTTTTTATTGTACCCATAAAGTGGTATATATGTATGTAGCTATTGTTTAAATAAAATTGTTTGCTGAATTATGTTCTTAATCACGAAATTCATTATTTTGACGTTCCCTTAAAGAAATGTAGAACTTTACGAATTAAATTATAGGGTAAAAAGTGTAGTTAGAGCAAGTTCAGTCTTTAGTATTCAGCATAATTGTCCTATCAAAAAGTTTGTATCACATAAAAATGATAAGGCAAGTATAAATTACACTGTTACTAATGTATTTACAAATGTAGTCATAACTAATCAGTAGCATTTTAATTAACATATATGAATTGCTAATTTCCATTTTATTTAAAAAAATCTTTCGCCATTTTAAAAATCCAATAAATGTATAGGAGACAATTCTCTGCACAACAAATAAATGTAGCGCAACAATACAAATAAATTGTATAAGAAATTAGTAAACTTTAGCTGTCTACGAATTTGTATTTGAAAGCGCGCTCGCTATCAACAACAAATTTAAACAAATTTAAGCATGTTTTAACATGAATGCGAATGCAAAAGCCAGACGAACTGAAGCAGAAGTAGAAAAGAAATGGGAGAAAGAAAAGGAAAAGACCTCAGACGATGACTTTCATCGCGATATGTCATAGCGACAGACAAAGGCAGGCCCCCAAGTCAAGGCAGGGTCATGAACAGACAGAAAGGGGATGGCAGAGACAGAGGCATAGAATAAGAGGAAGGAAGGTTAACATAGCTACTGCAGAAACCTCGACTAACTGATATGGATCATTGTTTTCGGCCCGTGGGCTACACTCTAGATTAAAATTTAATTTTTAATTTAAAGACTGTTTGCATTTTATTTGCGCCTTGTTGTGCAGATAAATAAAAGACGAAGCGCAAGCGAAGCTGCTTTTGCTGTTGCTGTTGCTGTTGATTTATCATTATTCTATGTAAATTTGCCACTCACCTTTTAGCGTTCTTATCTGACTGTGTGGCAAGTTTTGGCCATTTGTAGCATTTTATCTGGCCACGTGCAATGTCAATGCCAAGCGATTAACATTCAATTAGCTTTTGGCTTCATCAATGATTTTATCACAGCCATTAGAAGAGGGATGACATGGGGGAGGAGGTTGAAGGCTGCGGCTGGTTTGAGTGTAAATTGTGGCAAATTATCATTAGCTTGTGGTTGTTGTTGTTGTTGTTCCTGTTTGTGTGTGTGTGCCTCGAGAACGACATCTTCACATCTTCAAAAGGTTTTTATGACATCAACAGCTGTCGTTGACAGATTATTGTGGCGATTATTTTAGCAGACAGAGTTGGGCCACGACACAAAGCAAAAGGCAGACAACAAGCAACAGCAACAGGACAGAGAGGATGGAAAGAGGGGGAAGGGAGGGCAGCTGACAGGCAATGGCATCCTAGCTGTGGGCCACAAGGAGACGATGCTCGGCTTTTGTGCGTTCAACTGGAAATTGTCAACAATGTTGTCATTGCTTTTGGCCCTATTCAAGTTCCTCCTTCAATGTGCTCTTCTTGTTGTTGTTGTCGCACATGTGGCCTGGGCACTTAAATATCTTGTGGGTTAACACTTGTAAATAACTATGTTTCACTTGAAATACTTGTCATTGAATTTAACACTTCACACACACACACATTTACTTATTTCGCAAAATCATCGGTAATGTGGAAGATTTCTACGCGCACACTTCGAATTATCAATGCAATTTTGTTGACATTACTTATCGTAAGTTGAAATAATCTGAATATTTATATGTATAAAAAGCCGACTGATAATTGGCATCTTTTAGCACTTTTGCGCAATCGAAATCTATCTAGATCTTGATCATGGAATCTATGAGAAATTTAACAAGACATTTTTGATACTTTCCAGTGCCGTAACGACTATCTTGATGATGTGCGTCTCCTTTTACGGATACTTTGTGTTATTCACTAATAGTGCTCAAAAGATACGTTTGGTAAACTAAATCGTGGACGTTCATTTTACAAATGTATTTTTAAATTTTGTTGATATTCAGCTGGCATTTCTCTTGGTCATATTTGTCATTGCCAAGACTATTATCGCAATCATCTACTGGATTTTAATTGATGATTCAGATCGAAACTTGGCCCCATGGTTGCACTTGACAATTATCTGGGCAGTAAGTTCATCTACTTAATATAAGATATTTGTTTAATTCTTTGCGCTTTCATTAAAGATTATATGTTTTATTGGGGTAGTCGTGCAAATTAGAAAACCAATTACACAACCAACCATCACGATTTAGTAAACATTTCCTAGATTTCAGAGAAATATCAAGAGCTTTCCACAACAACATATAATTAAAATGTGTTTTCTAGGTTGTAAAACACTCAAGATCAATTCGCTCATTTCAGCAGTTTTCCTTATGGTAAGTTTGCTTGTTGCAAATACCAGGTTATTATTTGGTACAAACAATGTAATAAAGGCTGGTCACACCTATAGTCTGTTATAAATGATCGTCGTGAAGAATAGATAAAATTCTGAATAAACATTACAATTATTTTAATTTTACTTATGTTTATTTCGTCATCACGCATAACTGAAAATCTGAACAATATTAAATGATTATATGGTTTTTAAAATTTAATTATTTCTTTTTAGGGATGCAATATTGTTGAAACTGGTGTGGGTATTGAGCATCTTCGAAGAGCTGTAAAGGGTGCTAGCTTTTTGTTAATCACATCAATATTGCTAAATTTATATACCGTGTCTGTTATTGCTATTGGCATGTACGGAGTAATTATAAGGAATATAAAAATACTACGTATAGTTAGTACTACAAATTACTGCGTTTTTCTTAATACTAATTTAATTTTGTTACAGTTTATGGTCACATTGGTTGTATACTTTCTTGGCAAATTATTCCTTTCGGTAATCGTCGATCATCTGGAACAGCAAGAATATAAGCAAATTCTGACTCCATTCTATACCATTGATGCCATCTTCTGTGTAAGTTCTGAATTTGTGTACAATTCTCTATTAATATTTATTTTTAATTAAAAACAGTTCGTTGAATTGAGCTTTCTGGGATTTTATTACAGCGCTGTAAAAAGTACTGAGAAGCCAGAAATTGATATTAATGTAAATAAGTATGTAGAAAATAATTGTAAAGCATTTAAACCCGATAAATTACTTTAAGAAATGACAAAAAATTATTTTCTTTAATAACTTCTATGATTTTCAATTTTTTTTATAATTATGCTAATAGAAAATGATCCGAAATAGAATACATTTTGGAAGGAAATAATGATTTTTGATGAGCTGTGTTACTTGAATAAATGAAGTGATTTAAACTTCATTTATTTACGAGCTTATTTAAACTTGCCTAAACCCAACTTACATATTATTTTATTAGCAGCCACTCATTTCTAAAGTTTTGAAGTTAAGTTAAGCATTTAATTTTAAACTTGATTAGCAGCAAACTTCATGCGCTTATAATAAAAAGCGACAAACACAAAAGTGATAAACTAAAAGGATTAATTAGAGTATTACAATCTAACAAGCCAAAGAGATCTTATTACTTACACCAATTATGGTATTCAATTGAAAATATTGTGTGACTATCAATTTATGGTGCTTCTTAGCATACTTCTCTGTCATGCCATACACTAGAAGCTTGCCAATCACAAAACTTAAAAGTGTCACCAAATACTGTGGAAGGAATGTTCGTATTGCACATTTTTTTTAATAAACAATGTCAGACTTACTATCATTATTATGCGGAAATATCTTCGAACTGCGCCAATAATGCCAACTGCAATAACAAGGCACACAAAAATGTTCAAACCTATAGAAACACTTATTAAAATTTTAACATTTTCGCTAGTGTTCGCAATTAGTCCAAAGGCAGCAATTAAGTCAAGAATATTGCATACCTAAGTAGCGATAAATTGTTATATTATTTAATAATATACAAAATTGAATTGTAAATTATTTACCATATGAGCAACAGCCAGCAATAAAATTCGTATGGGGAACGGTAAAAAGCACATTTATATTTTAAATTTGTATTATTTGTATTCACTTAATTTTAGTTAAAGCTAGCCTAAAAATATATTTGATATGAGATCAGATATTTTATTGTTTATTTGTCAATGTAGTAACACGATTTAGTTTCACAAATTTTTAGACTTTTAACAAAGGAAAATGTGCTTTTTGGGCTTCACTGTACTCAGATTCCTTACCTTCATTTTTTCTTCGCTTCTCGCAGTGAGTATTTGCGTTGTTCACTTATATGTTCGTAATATATTATATTTGATTCTCTTTTTAGATATGCGTCATGGCAGGAATTTGTGCATCGATCAATAAACTTGATCATTATAATCAGAAAATTCAGATTATTTTATGCTTTACGCTAGCCTTTGATTTGCTCATGAACGTGGCTATATTTTTAGGACTCTACGGCGTGATACGTCGTATTTTAAAAAATATTTATCTGGTAAGTATTACAAATAAAGAAAACAAATATGTATTAAAAATATTATGTATGTGTATTATTACATATATTTCAATTATGTATTAACAATATTGATTTATTCTCTTCAGTATATATGCGCTTTGGTTTGCTTCTTTGTTGTCAAGATCACAGTTTCTAAAGCCATACAGAATTTTGATAAAAAGGAAACTGATATTATCATCACTTTTTGGTATCAATTGGACGTAGTCCTGGCTGTAAGTAATAAAATATAAAAGATTAAAGATTAAAATGAAAGGCACAAATTAGATATAAAGTAGACAACTCTTTATTTTATTTTTGTATTTTATTTATTCATTCTACAGGGCTTTTGCCTGATAACTGCAACACCATTCTCTTTGAAGTTGTCGGAGAAACAAGATGATATCGTATAAATTGAAGTTTGTGGCGTTTAAATTTGAAGTTAATAGTGTAAAGGATATTTTCTGTAACAGTCGATTAACAGCTGTAATCCTTATTGAAGTTTGTATATCATTTAAATCGAGCTTAACTATACAATTGGACAACTGCGAAGGCTGTTGAGACTTTCGATTTGGCATCGCAGATAGCTGAAATGTGTGAGTTTGTGTGGGCAATCAAATTACATGCGGAATTATGGACACACAACACGCCCGCAGGATGACAACACAACAACAGCCATCGCAATGGAAGCCAATAAAGATGACGATGACAAGATAAACGAAAAGTTGTGACTGTGAAGAGAGCTGGGGGTCAATGACTGTGTCTGCTTTAAATGAAATTTAACGATGCACACAAATAATGGCACTTTGCATTTTAAAACACTTTCGGCGACTGCGAACTGTGAACTGCGAACTGCAAAGTGTCGAGGCGGTCAAAAGTCAAACCAAGTGCGGATGCGACATTGACATTCAATTGGACGACGCACAAACGAAGCGACGGAGTCCCTTGCTCTCTGAGCTCTCCGATGCTCATTATACGCATTTCATTTGACACTTTTATTGGCCCAGCTGTCCATGAAGCTGATATTTCACACTTTGCCACACCAAGAGTGGCGGAGGAGAAAATGGTGCAAATTAAATGTGTAATGCTGGGCTCCATTTATGCGGGTCATTTTATAGCCAGAAACGGATGTGAATGCGGTTACGGATATACCGATAAGGCCATTAAATATCTGCAGCACTTTTGCTGGCCATAAACTCCGGCCCCCCTCAAAACCGTCCACATCACTCAGCCATCTCCAATGCCATCTCTTCAACGCCAACGCCATCAGCACTCAGCCAATTACGCAAATAAAAAATACAGTACAACGCAGAAAAAAACAAACGAGTGTACTTTCTACTTATATGGAAACGTGTCAAAGTGCTGAAAAATGCAACAGCTTTTTCACGGTAAAGGAGTGTAAAATGTGTGTGTGGGTGTGTGAGTGTGTGGGTGTGTGTGTGTGTGGGAGGACTTTTCCGCTGAGTGGCTCATTAGGCGTTGAGGCTGCCCCCAAGGTGTTGCTGGTAAATTGCGTGGAAAAAATTGCACTCACCGAGTGTGCTGCACACCTTGAGTGGAAAAGCATTCAAGCATGCTAGATACTCGCATTACTAACAGATATGTAAGTATATGAATAATTTTCTCTTTCTACTTTTACAATTGCTTAATTAAAGCTCAGCGCCGTGGGCGATTTTCATCAGCTGGCCAAAACTGAATGGCGAAGAAATTTCAATTGTCGCCAAAGCGCACAAGGCACAGCAGCTGTTTTTGGAAGGCGGCGATAGCTTTGCCCAAAATAGAGCAGAACAGCCGAACAGCATGTCGTCGCCATCCTGGCCCATGTCCTGGGGCTGATTAAAATCTATTAGAGTCAAAGAGATGTAAGACACTGAGCTGGACCCCGAACAGCGGTCCAGGCGGTTCGACTGGGTGTAGAGTGGGGAACAGGGCAAAGAATGCTTGACAGCTGCGGGGTTGCAGAGGGGTGTTATGTCTGCTTTTGGCCAATGACTTGGCATGTAAATGTCGACGCAATTGAAATGCATGCGGCGGAAACTTCCAACTTGCTATAACTAGAGCAACACAAAAGCGCGGGCATTATTGTTTTCTCATTAAGTTTAGTACGCTAAAGAAATTTTAATTCTGTTTCATAAATAGTATTGAATATTCTAATAAAAAAGGTTATACTTGACGTTTTAATAGGTGATTATATTCAGCTAAAAACGTATTAGTACATTGATAAATAATGAATTAAATATATGATCTCATATATTCGAATCATATACTCATACATTAAGATATTATGTATTATTATACATATATTGTCGTAGTTATATTTGTATTTTTTTTTTATTTAAAGAAAATTATTTCCAAATTTCTAAAATGTTATTCAAATTTTATTTATTATTGTATTAGACTTGGTAAACATGTTAAATATTCGAATCTACTTAATTCATGTACTATATATTACAATGAAATTTCGAAAAAAAATACTCCCTGCTTATTAGAGCATACGCGCTCGGCTTGTTGTCGCCATTGTGTCACAGTCGAAAGTCGCACACAAAAACTTTGAGCGCAAAGTTTTCAACGGAAATTGTGCAGCTGTTTTGTGTGCGACGACAACGTTTGTGGTGTCATTGGCTGGGAGGAGGGAACAAAAAAGAAAGGGCAGCAACAATAAGTACTACTAGATGAGGAATGGGAACCAAAAAGAGCACTTGTTGGCCCTCTAACACACAAAGATATAGATATATATATATACATATATTTAGATGTCGAAAAGAAAACTTGTGGACAGCAGTCGGAGAAGGCCTTGTAAAAATTTGTTGAAGTTTCAATTCAATGGCAAGGCTGCAAGGAAGTGCTGCATACGTTTATGCTACTTTTATATAATATATGGATGTATGCATGGAGTAAACTTATTATATAAGAGCACTGCTCGTTGATATCGTTATGGGGAGCAGCCGAAGAGCAGCCATTCAATATGAATTTTCATGATTAAAGCGCGTGTCGCACTCGTCTGCTGCCTTTTTATCGCCAAAAGACAGCATCGAGAGTGTCGCATCGATGCAGAGAAAGAGTGAGAGAGAGAGAGAGAGGAGAATGGAGAATTTTCTTATAAATTATCGTTTGGTAACAAATGTGTCCACACAGCCATTGGCACGCATGCATAATAAAGTGATTTTAAAGGGCCACTTTTCATGGGTTTGCGTAAAATTTCCATTTGGGGGAGAAAGGCACTCAACTTTATTGGAATTGAAAGTTATCGAGTAAAGAGTGTGGAGGGAGAAGAGAATGTTCTCTGATAATGCTGTTGTTTGATTGCGACTCATGTGTGTGCTTGCTTGGCTAATGTGTGTCTTGGCTTTAACAATTCATTAAAATTTCATATAAATGTTCAGTAGACAACGCAGCATCAACTCGCTACAAATAAAGACGCATAATCCACTTAGTTATTAACTGCTATTTACAAATGTTGCTGCTGCTGCCAGTGTCATCCAACAAAATATATTAAATGCAGCGCAAAAGCGTCAAGTCATAAACTGCTCATCAGTCTTGGCCAACTCTTCTCTCTTTCGCTGCTGGCGCCTTTGGCTGTAATTATGCGCGTAGCTGTTGCAAAAACTTTACTATCACTATCACAACTCATTCCCCCATTTTCACATTTTCCCATTGCCACTCTTGTTGTCATTGTCTCGACGCGCAGGAAGTGCCAAAGCGCCGCCGGCTCCCAGCTTCAGCTCCTGCTCCTGCTCCAGCTACTGTTTCAGCTCCTTTTGACGCTGATAATGCAATTTCCGCGTTACACGCTGCCTCTGTAATTTACTGTTATGCAATGTTTCATTTTATTTCTACCCTCTGACTTTTCCACAGCCATTTCTTTTTAAAGCGCTGCTGCTAGTTGTTGCTATTTATCTACATAAAGTTAATTGAAAACATTCAAATGCCTCACAGACTGACGATGGACTCGGACTCGGACTCGGACTCGGATTCTGGTTGTGGTCTGGTTCTTGCCACGCTGCTGCGTGATGTGTCAACATCTTTCGAATGCCACATAATCCTCAGCATGCAGCATGTTCTGCTTTTATGTCCTTCTCATTCGTAGTCTTTATTACAAATTGGTTTTCTGCACTCGCACACTCGCATGTTTCGTGCGCAATTTGCAGCCCGAAACCAAATGAATATGGAAGCCGCAGGCCAACCAAAAAAGCAGCAGAATCTGAAAAAAATAAAGAACAAAAAACAAAATCAAATTGCAACCGGCAAACGCAGTGAATGTGTGTGTGTGGTAAATCCAGGAAAAAAAACTCCGAAGCATTGTCGAGAAACGTGTTCACTTTGCACGTTAACGAACTGAAATCGAAAGTTTGTCTCTGCGGTCAACGTTGCCATTGTCATTCTGTCTGTCCATCCGTCCGGTCATTCGTGTTTGTCTCCCACAGTTGGCTGTCAGATTGAATGGTTTATGTGTGACACCTTTGACCGGTCGGGTCGAGTTTGCCAGCGATATAAATTAAACTCGCCTGCAAGTTGAACAACTTTAAGTCATATCCGCAAATTGCTTCAACGAAATCAAATCCACCTTTTGTCTTAAGCGTTAAAGTGGCAAATCAAGCAATTGACTAAAAAAAGCACTTTAATTGAATGCACTTCAAGCACTTTGAGCTCACTTGGCTGCAGTCTTAATTGTAAATTGATTTAAGTTGTTGAAAACTCCTTGGGATTCTTCAAGATAAAGCCAATTAATTAAACTAATTTATAAACACACCTTTAGTGGTTGAAGTTTATTCTTCTTATTGGCAGCTGGCAGAAAAAACATTAAATTCGTTGCTCTGATAAACAACATAATTTTCCGCTCAAAAATCTTTATGAGTTTATACAATAACGATGCTTTAATAAACTTATTAGCTGTGTCACATAATTTGATTAATTTTTGGCTTTCTTTTAGCATAAGAAATGTTTCGCTTCAGCTGCAATTTGTTTCCCCCTCGCAAATTCCTCGCTTGGCTTTTATTCAGCAGTATTTGCCCAGCAAAAGTCACGTGGCATTCATAATTCTTAAAACGACGCCATCTGAAATTATGTAGCAATGCTAAGTGCACCCAAACAGCGACAGCTGCCCCATCGTCCGATAGCATTCCCTTCTCCTCTCTCTCTTTCTCGATGAATGTACGTGACCAGCATTTGTCGCGCTGGAAAGTATGCTATGGTTTTTGGTCGCTTGAACAATGGGGAATTGATTTCGCCTTATGGCCAAGTGCAAGCGAGCTGATTATGGAATTAAAACATATTTTTGTGCTAGCGTAGAACTTAAAACTTTAAGTGGCAAAGGTTGTTACCGTACGTGACAATCTGCAGCTTGCCAGAGTTTATCACATGACAAGTTTTTCACACTCACACACGCAATGCGTTTCATTTCCATTATGTGTGTTTGCTGCATAAGGAAGCGAAACTACAAAGAAGTTAACTCACAAAAGCGTACTGTGAAAGTGAACTTGGGTTACAAAGGCGGTGTGCGATGTGGAAAAGGTTTCGGAAAAACGCAGATAAATAACATTGAATGCGAAAACACAGAGAGCGAGAAAGAAAAAAAAATAAACAATACGCCTTTTGAAATGCTAAACGTGGCACACACACTCAGACTCACATTCGTTCTCACACTCACACATGAGCATCTCCAACACTGTCGCAGCCCGAGGCGCTCTTCACACTTCACACGCTGCCAGGACGCGCACAGGACTCGTGTATTTTTATTAGCACTCCCCGCTTTCACCTCCCTCTATCTCAATCTCGTTGGGTTTATCTTGTTACTTGGCGTGTGCCAAAAAAGGAAGAACAAAAAAAAAGAGAAAAAGTGAAAAGAAAACATTTATCTTGTCGTATTTATTTTGTAGCACATTAATTTCGCTTCATGTTTGAAATGGGAATTGACTTATTTGCATTCTCTTTTAATTTGTCTGGCCATCAATGAAGGATAAACAAAGGAGGCTGTTTGCTTTTTTTATCCTAAGCTGCCAAAGGGAGTGGGCAGCAGCCACAGGTGGTGTAAGTGTCAAATTTGTGATTGATGGAAGAGCTGAGGCAACAAAAAATTATGAGATTTGTGTATCAGGAAAGCTGCAAGAGTGATTGGTTTACAGTAAATCAGTGAAATTTTTAAAAAGATTTTAGACATGAGCGTGCTTTTAAAATTTATAAGAGAAAAGAAGAATTTATCATAATAAAAATTCAGATAAATGTATATTATTTAAAAAACTATTTAGTAAATATGCAACAGAAATAAATTAACGTTTAACGTTTATAAAATCACATTGAAAAAAAATTATCATTGAAGATATACACTTTTAAAATTAAACTAAAGAATAATTTAATCATATTTACTGTATTTAAAAAAATGTTTAGTAAATTTTCTTAAGCGATTAGGTAATTTTAAAAGCCTATAAAAGTAAAGAATTCATCAATGAAAACGTCAATTTTTTATAAATTGAAAAAAGACAAAGCCATATTTAAATTATTTTAAAAATAGGCTTAGCAAATGAATTTATCTTTACATTTAATATTTATAAAACAGAAGAATTGATCAGTGAAGAAATGAAGTCGAAATTGTGTTGGTTTAGAACTAAAATAACAAAATTTTGACTATAGTTTAAAAAGTAATAGCTGCATTCAAAGTTCTTCTAGTCGTTAATTGAGTTGATTAAACTAGCTTTCTAATAACCACTTTGTGAGGCCGCAATCTCTTTACTACCTTTAGCCCGTCTATATCAATAAACTTACCTACAAAATAGGCAGTCAATGTTTCATATTCGACTCTTGCATTCAAATGCCAGTTCGTAGCTTCATTTGACAGAACAAAATGAAAGCGTAACATTAACATGGCGATACAAAATGAAGTTATTTTGCCCATGTAGTAACAGACGAATGCATTTTTCATAAGGCAGACAGCGATAGATTGCAAAACATCCACACACACAAACACGGTGGAAGGCGGAGCAAAGAGTTGAGTTAAACGAACTGAGATGGGGCATTTATTGTCCTGGCCAACCTGGAGGACATCGACTAGGGGCAACAGCCGGCAACAGACACACTGACAATGACCAAAAGCGAACAATGTCAACTGAAATTGCGATTGCGTTAAAACTCTATAAATACCAAAGTAACATGCAGCAGCAACAACAACAACGACAACAACAACAAGGACAACAAGGACATACTGATATTGCAACAACACAATCTAATCCGGTTATTGCATTTTAAATGCGCTGCAAGCTCTCATTTTGTTTGCCCCTCGGCGACGTCAGACAAACGCGTCGAACGCCTGTGGATATACAATGATTTTTAGCTGACCGCAATTATGACAGGATGACACTAGGTGAAAGTGAAAAATGCCTAGCGGAAGGCTATGAGCAAGCAAATAAATGTAATTCAAGGTTAAATTAATATTGAGTTTATGATAAAAACTATATATTTTGCATGTAAATCAAAGAAGGTCGCAGCCATTTTATTCATTTTATTTTAAATTCAATAATTTCAATGTTTGTATCATAAATTTAACTATAATTTGAATATATTATGGAGTTATACATGAATTAGACTTAATCTTAGCAATAATTCATGTTAATCAGATTAATAAGCAAATAACACGAACTTCTCTTCGTGTTATTCGAAAGCTAGTCGAGTGTGCTCGACTGTGAGATACCCGTTACTGAATTTGGGTAATAACATATTCTAAACATATGTATATCAAAATAATACACTGAAAATATATTAAACATTCTGTAGGTTATATTTGGTATATCTAAAAATACAATAGACTATAAAATACTTAAAACTCTGAATGGATTTTTTTAAGAATTTTCACACTTTAAAAATAATATTTCTTAAAAAAATTCCTCATTCTTGCCTTCACAATGTAAGCTGGTATCATTGAGGCTTAATTAAACTACATTTTGGAATCCAAGCCCATTTTAAAACTGATTTTATAGCGCAAATAAAAAGAACAACGAAAACATTGCACACATGCTCAGCCTCGCCTGAGGCGAAGAGTTTAGTTCTAATGCTAATACTAATGCGCTTATCTGCAGCCGGCAAATGGCAACAGGCAGGAGGCAAGTGCCACAAGGCAACAGCCACGAACAGCAGGACACAAGAGGCAACAGTTTTGAGAGAGAGAGGCAAACAAGCCAACCGCAAGCCAACTCTTTTCAAAATTTAATGCAATTTCACAGCATATTAAACAGCTGGAGTCTGTGCCGCAATGTGAATATTGCTGGTGTTTGTGTGTGTGGCAAGGTGGCAAGTGCAACAGTTGTTGGTGTGTGTTGCCACCGCAAATCGCAAACAAATTTCTAGCAAACTTTTGCCGGATGAAGATACCAAAGAGCAGATGGAGCAGCACCAGCTGCTGCACTCACAAAAAGGTGAGAAGCCAATCATAAGTGAGTGAGTGAGTGAATGAGTGTGAATAGTGTGATAGTAAGTGAGTGGTGCACTCGTTACCTGTGTGAATACTCATGAACTAGCAGAATGGCTAATCAATTGCGCGCACTTTGAGCACAAATCAAATTACAAACTTGCCACCTTCGACTTCTCTCTCTCTCTCTTTTGAACGTTTGCACAAAACTTTTGCTCTAACTTCAACTTTTGCTCAATTTGATTTTTCAACAAAAGACGCAAAGAAGCAAAATGGATAAAATGGATGAAAACAAGAAAAAAAGAGAAAACCTGGAAGTGAGAAGAACTTTTGACTTTTTACCTGCGTTTTGCCATTCTGTTCTTTGGCCTGTCGTTAAACAAACTTATCCAATAAAAGTTTGTCAACATTGATTTAAAGCTGAGACGAACGCATATATCAAACACACAAAATCAGACCAGATGTTTGTTTGTTTTTATCATGCATATATAGCAAAATATGCTAAGAAGATGCTGCATTAAGTTGTCACAATGCGAGTCGGCATATTTTTTGAATGTGATTTACGAGACGATTTATTGAATTATTATCGAATATTGTTTTCAACATGCATTCTTGAATGTAAGCTAAAAAGTTTGAAAGTGTACAAAGAACTTCTTAAGATATAATTATTGTGAAGAGAGTTTTGCAACGCAGGTCTTATCAATTTGCATTAGAATGTAATACAATTGTATGTATAATTTCAAATCATTTATATTCTTAATTTAAAGCTTGAATCTTCTATATTTTTATATTATTATTCAATTTCTATATGATTTTTCATTATTTTATTCCTTTAGCTTTAATATGATTAACAATTTCATTAGCTGAAACAAATCGAACTCTATTTCCAACGCCATAGTTGACCTTTACATTTTCTATGCAATATTAGTTAAATATTAGTTGAATATCATACTAATAAAATTTGTATTTTAATTTTGCTATTTTGTGCAATTAGTTTCTCAATTACATTTAATTTCATTAGCTAAAACAAAAAGCAATTCAAAATAATAAAATTTGTATATGCCAATGTTTCTGTGTAAGTTTTAAGTGTGCTTATTTAATAATTAAAATATTACGTATACCACCCGGATTTCAGCACTGCACAAGCACACTCGCTTAGCTAAATTCACCGCATATTATACACTTAAGCCCGGCTTTCGTATCATCCTGCATAACAAAAAGTGTTAAGCATGGCGCATAAGTAGAAACACAGTCCAAGAAAGAGAAGTGAGAAGATAGCTGGCAGCCAATGGACAAAAAGTTTCCATTGCACTAAAAACACCGTTGTTGGAAATGCATTCGGTGAGAGAGACAGTTGAAAGTGAGAAAGAAAGAGAGAAGGAGCTTAAGCTGTTGCTGCAGTAAGCAGGCAGCTTCTTGGTCCACATCTACTTAATACTTTAATAGTTGCAAAAGTTTGCCCAGCGTTCGCTTAAGTAGCTGTTACTTTAGCTTGTTTCAACTGTTTGTTTCTTCTCTCTTTGTTTGTATTTTGGTATCTCTGTTGCGCGAAAAAGAACTCTGTCTTTAGGTAGTGCTTAAAATAACTGTAAAACTGCCAACATAAATCTAGCCACAACATCTTTTATGTTCGCACTAGCAAGAAGTTAATGTTAATGCCATTTACTCTACTCCAATGCCGTGAGCACGTGATCTTTAGCTACATGAAACCGATGGCTGCTGTCAGCTTTAAGTTGAGATTAAAAAGTTGAGGAAAGACACAGCAAATAGCAAATTGACGCGCGTATCTTTTGCATATTGAATTGAATAAGTCAAATTGTGTTTGGCATATTAAACGAGAATCATTCAGAAAATCGAAAGCAAATCTCCACTCAAACTTTTCCCCGTTTCCACACAGACGAAAAGTGATTTTTCTTGTCGGACTTTCGGCTTAGCGACGCAGCAAATTCCCTCCGATTGCGACGTCTGCAGTTTTCATAATAAGTTCGAACAGAGGGCGGAAAGTCAGTTCGATTGATCGGATACTTGTGTAAAGCTGAGGCCATTGTTATTATTCAATGTTTGTGCGCAAGTTAAAGGGCAAGAGAATCGTTTAAAATCAATGTGAATTTAACTACCAATTGATTGCTAAACTTGCTCTTAGGCTTACTTTACAAATTGAATAACAATTACACTTTTATTAAATTTACAATTGTTTGCCCAAGCTTTGTTTTTCTTTTTGCCATTTAATACTGTTGACATTCAATTATTATTGCAAAGAACTCATATAACAAATATTTTAAATAAATATTTTCACCCCTTTCGTAAAATGAGCTGCAGTAATTCAGGCTTATGCATTCATTGTTGGCAACAACGCAAACCACAATATTTTGTCAAATGCCAAATGCTCTCTACTCCACGCGAGTTTCAATTACAATGTCGAAAATATGAGCGTGAATTATTATGCGAGCCACTTTAAAAGTATTTCACTTTGTTCTCCACCTATTGTATATATTTAACATATATTTTATATAGTTTATATAACAAAATAGTTAATCCTATCGCAGTCGGTAGGATTCGAACCTACGCTCCCAGAGGGAATCTGATTTCTAGTCAGACGCCTTAACCGCTCGGCCACGACTGCTATATAAATAAATTAAAAATAATGCAAATTAATAATAAGAAAAGACAAAAATAATTCGTAAATTATCGTAGATATTCATTTATATAAAAGATAATTTTATATGATTTAGATTTATAAAATAATAATTAAATCTGATTTCTAGTCAGACACCCTCTCCTATAACAACTTGCTGTCTATTGTAGACATCAACTTAAAATTAAAATAGTTTGTGATATAAGCAAAATAAAAACCATAAAGTTTTCGTAGTAAGTTGACTTTGGATTTGATTTCAAGTTACACTCCTTGACCTGAATAACAATAAAACACTATTACAATTCGTTACTTGTCATAAATATTCATTAGAAATTAAAATTATTTTTCAGTACTAGCAACAAAAAACTTGCAATCCTTTCGCAGTCGGTAGGATTCGAACCTACGCTCCCAGAGGGAATCTGATTTCTAGTCAGACGCCTTAACCGCTCGGCCACGACTGCTATATAATAGTAGTTGAAATCTTCCAAATAAATTATTAAATACAAAAACAATTTCTTAACTACTATCATAGGTATAAAGTTAAAAAAAAAAATAATTTAAAAAAAATATATTGTGTTTGAGTTAAGAAATTATAACTAAATTTCTTCGCTTCTGAATCTATTTTCTAGTCAGATTTTATTACCTTTAATTATATTAAAACCCAATAACAATTTACTTTATTTTTGACTTATTATATACATTTTTAATATTACCAAAAAATCATTAATCCTTCGCAGTCGGTAGGATTCGAACCTACGCTCCCAGAGGGAATCTGATTTCTAGTCAGACGCCTTAACCGCTCGGCCACGACTGCCATGCAGACATCGCGGAAACAATCTGTATAAATAATAAAAGACAACAACAAATTTCTTGTAGCAGGTGTTTATTTATAGATAGTCGAACAGCTTGTTTATGCGCTGAGTGTATAAATAATGTATGAGATATATTTAATCAGTCTGGAAATGAGATAGTAAATTTTGCACTTTATAGCCCTATCTCTGCTACCTCTTTGATTAAGTTATAATTAGCTTCACAGTTTATTTATTGTAGAATGGACAGCTGATAAATGTAACTATTAACTTGAAGTATAAATTCACCTATATTTTAGAGCAGAAAACTATCTACAATATATTTCTAAGTTATACATGTAGCTATACATTTAAAGCACAAAACTATCTACACATTTATTTTGAGTTATACATTAGGCTTTACTTTAACCTCTTTGATAACTTTCCACTTTATTTATTGTACAATTGTATAACTGATCAATATATCTAATAATTTAAAGTATAACTTCTACTATACTTTAAAACACAATACCATAATTAACATATTTATTTTGAATTATACATTTAGCTATACTTTAAGAGCACAAAACTATCATTTACCTCTTTGATAAAGCTATAATTAACTTGACAGTTTATTTATTGTAGAATTGTTTAACTAATAAAAAATTACTATTAAATTTAATGCATATCATTCGACTTTACAAAACCAACTGCATTATATTTTAAATTATTCATTTAGCTTTACTTTTAAAGCACAAAACATACATTTATTTTTAAGTATTTAGGTTTACATTTACCTCTTTTAACTAGCTACTTAATTTATTTTAGGATTGTGCAGCTGGTAAAAATTATTATTAAAAAAACAAAACTATCTAAGCATTTTATATGAATTAGCCATTGTGTAGCTAATGAAAATATTTACTAATTTCAATTATAAATTCAAGTATAATTAAGGCTACAAAACTGGGAAGACATTTATTTTAACTATACTTTCATTACATTCAGCTATACTTTCGGAGTACAAACTATCTACATAATTGATATGAATTATACAATTCAACTATACTTTAGAAGCACACCTCGCTGACAGCTCGTTATGTGCATAACTATAAATTTTATTAATTTGCAGCATAGGCACACACAATTTCAGAAGTGTCCATCGAATTTGCCGCTGCTAATGAGCCAAACGCAATGCAAATTGATAGCACTTTTTGTGGCTGCCGCTCCCGCCAAACCCCTTTCGGTCGCCCCCTCATAGCTGACAGTTGAAATGGGGCTGGGATGGTTTGGTTGGCTTAAGGGATTAGCATCATTATGCGCAGTTTATTTGTTTACATGCCTGCTATATACATTTGTATGTACATACTTAAATGCGCTTGTATATAATTTGTGGTGTAAAATGTAATTTCATGTAATTGTTTTTAATTTTCATGCATTTATTATTCAACACTCGCGCCGCGTTTAGCGTCGCGGCTCTTGAGTGTCATGAAAAGCTCATTTACTTTGTGCGCCTCTCCACTCACACACATACATATACATTAACAAACGGCCACCCTCTGAGTTTTTCCACCTTTAGGTTATGAGCGTCGAGTGGCCAAGCGTCGAGTGTTGTCTACTTCAAAGCCAACGCGGCGTATGCGCAATGCGCTAATGAGGTGACTTTTTCGGCTGGGCCCCAATGGCAGCTCCCTTCTGTAATTATGCAAATTTTTAATGAGTGTGAAAATTGTATTTGAGAGCAGCAAAAGCAACACGTGCTGCCCACGGCTACCAAGAGTAAATGTGAGTGTTTTTTTTTTTTTTTGTGTGTGTGCCACTGACTGAGCCATCATTGACTGCGGCTAATTCCATTTAGCAGCTTTGGCTGTCACTCCCATCACAGAGTAAACTGAATTTGCTGCTCCAACGCCATCTCTCGCAGCTCCTTTTCCCAAAGCCGGCTCATGTGCCTGAAAGAGAGCCAGTTAACTGACTGCTGACTACTGACTGCTGCTTGTTACGGTATTTGCTCTTTAGATTTATACGGATTTTGTCAAACAAAACATGAATCTGCACTTTTATGTATGCGAGCTGCTGAAAGCCGATTTCCATGAAAGCAATGCGCGCGTTCGCTTTCAGCTCTCATTGCCTATTACAGTGGCTAAAGGCTTTGCGGGGTAAGCACTTACAGCAGACAGTGGCCCACATATGTTAACGTTCTTCTATTGTAGCTGCCATAGAACAGGTTGCATGCACAGTCGAGGCATTAGTTGCGTGTCTAGAATAAAAAAATTAAACATCAGTTGCGTTTTTTTTCTGTGCCAAGAGATTACTTTCAACACGTGACGATGTAAAACGAGTATTTGCAACAAATAAATGCAGATGTCACTCTAATTGTTATAGAATCTATTCTATAGATTAATGTTACCAATTGAAAATGAGTATTATTCTTTAATTAACTTAACAATTAAGCTTCAGTTAATAAATATATTTTGGTTTGTATTCTACAATAAATTAAACAATACAACAATTTTTTGTAAACATTAAAAAGAAATGAATTCAATTGTATTTTCAATATAGTTATCGCCACTTTGCATTGAGTTAAGCTTCAGTTGATAAACGTTTTGTTTGTACTTACATTATCACAATTTTTTAGGCTCCATATAAACTTCAATATACTAAAGGCTTTATATGGTATACATTCTAATTTTCAATAATTTTCAAGTATTTAAAAGTGGCATTAAAATTACTAAATAAAATCTATTTAATAAATAGTGTTTTTATATAAAATCAATGCTGCTTCGTAGTTTTCCATTGGGTTAAGCTTCAGTTACTGAATTTATTATATTTCGCATTGACATATTTATAAAATGCACACTGTTAATAAACTTTAAAGTGACAAGAAATCTCTTTTAAAGAAATGCATAAACTCAATAGCGATTTTCTTTAAATGAAATCGATATAAATATATATCAATTCAAGCAGACAATGCTCAACTTTTACTTAAATTGAATTACGAATAATTGCAAATTAATTTTTCACTTTTGCCGTTTTGCTGCGCTGTTTAAATCGTGCCAATAATTATCATGGCATCGTAGCTTAGTTTATTAACCGCACTGCCAATAAATACTTATGAATAGTGCAAAAGCTTTTTTTGTTAATTTGCATAAAAATCAATTGGATTTTGTTACGTTTTTCGGCTAACGAATAATTGACTACGCTATGCATGAGTGTGTGTGTTTGTATGTGTGTATTGCAACTGTCTTTTTTCAATTAATACAAATGCCACACACACACTAACAAACACACACTCAGGCAGTCACACACACTCTGGCGTGAATTTATATGCAGTTACAGCGTTTCACTTCGCTTTAAATGCAAATGCAGATTTTTAAGCCTTGCGGCAGCTTTTCGCAAACAGATTGTAAACAAATAAATGCCGCCAGCAGCTACAACAAGTAGGAAAGCTACATTCGAGTGAGCTCGACTGTGAGATACCCGCTAGCCCTTTTGAGCGTAAAGCAAAACAGTGCGGTATTAATTTTAAAACATACAAAATTAATAGACCGCAAAAACACTAACAATACAATATATAATATTAAGGGATATATCAAAGTGATCAAAGTAATTAAAACCCGTAGTAAGTATGCGTATAAAGTATAGTTATTATTGTATTTATCGCGAATAAAGCTTCAAAATTACGTTTATTATTTAATTTTTATCAATTTGTGGAGGCGGAAGTGGGCGTGACAAAAATTTTAAACAAACTTGATTTGCGTGCCAAAATTACAAGTGCTGTCTAAAAAAAAGTTATAGCTCTATCTTTTGTAGACTCTGAGATCCAGGTGTCCATACAGACGGACAGACAGACCACCGGACATGTCTACATCGACTCGACTGTTGGCGCTGATCAAGAATACAAGAATATATGGGATCGGATATGCCTTCTTCTGCCTGTAAAATACATTTTATGAAAGCACAAAGTTATAATACCCTTCTACGCTATGGGTTGTGGGTATATACACACAGAGATACACTCACACACACGGACAGCGATAGCTGTACCCTTTGCCAGTAGCCCATTGAGTGGTCAACACTGTGGCAATTTACAGAGTTGGCAGCCAAATGTCGCTGGGGGCCACATTGCAAGGCAGCATCGAATTGTAAATCGCATGGCGTTTGCCTTTCCATATTTTATTATGCCATACATCAGAAATGTATATATGTATGTACACATATATGTACATTTATATATAACTGTAACGCATGCATATGCAAAGTGAAGTCTCCGGCTACGTTTTTCACACTTAAGTGGTTAAATTGGCTGTGATAAATTGTCGCACAGTCGAAAGTTGTTGCCACAGTTTGCGCCGCGGGGCACCTTCAAGTCGCAAGAGTCGCCCACATGGGTTAAGGATATGAGTGAGTGTTCTGAGTGCTCTGAGTGCTGCTTATTCATATAGTGTCTCGAGTATTTGAGTCTGCCTGCTGGTGACAGTAATCATAACGCACGCATCGCATCGTCATCAGCTTGTATTATTAGTGCTCTGCCTGACAGATGACATCTGGGAATTAATATGGGCCAAAAAAGTAGAACTGGAGACAAAAGTCAATGTCATAATGGCATATGGGCGTGGCTCAGATGTCTGCCTGTGACTGATGGCAACCTTTTAGCCGCACAACCAAATTAAATGTCTAGCCAAGCGTCGACTTACAGTTTGTCTTGATTAGCTGACAGCAGCCATCCTCCGAGCTAGCTACGAATATTTATCCTTAATCTGAACTTGCCTCAATTAGTGACTAGTCAACTTGACAACAGTCGCAGTCACAGCCAGAGTCACAGAGCCAACATCAGAACGAGTGCGAACACAGCCACAAAACAAAACACAGCACGAAGTTAGCAAATTTTCGCGCTTATCGCACCATTGATATCAGACAGTGTTGATGTGCATATCATCTTTATGGGCATTTCATGCAAAATGCTTCCTGTCCCCAACGGCAACAACACCGCAATTGCTGCCTGTCTGCCTGACGTATATGACACTCAGGTGACGGCTGCAGCGACTGCTGTGTGCGCTACGATGAAATAATATTCGAAAGCGAGTAAATGTATGGAATATGAGAACTTTATACAAATTATTTCATTTAATATATCAAATTAAATTAATTAAGAATGTAAATTAGTTAGTTGGTTATAGTATCAAATTAGTTAAGTTTAAAAATTAGTTAAATTGCACTAATTCATAAATAAATATTATAAATTGTTTCTAACTCTTTATTAAGTTCTAGTAATCTCTCAATTTCTTTAATTTCTCGCGCAAGTATCATAATGTGAGCGCTATGACGATGAGAAATTTCTTAATTACTCATCTAATATTTATACCATATCCTTAATACAAATCTATTAAGCTCGTGTCGCTGTAAAGCAGTAATAGTAATTCATGACAGGCATGATGTAATTTCAATAATGTTAGATAAAATTCAATTTCAAATATACTTCAAAACTTTGAATAAACTGCTAAAGATAATTGAAAGTTTCTAGTGTCGGTGAAATTATACAATTACTTAATAATAATAATAATAACTACAATTATTGAAAGCTAAAAATGTTAAAATATAGTGCTAAATTAGTTGTTATTTATTAATAGGTATAGATAAGAGGTATGAGCATTTAATTATAATTAACAGGGAACAAAAATGTAGTGAAAAATTAATTTGTATATTTAAATTTATCATCTATATAAACCAACAAATCGAATAAGAATTTTTAATTAAGAATTGTTTAGAACATTCTTAGAGTCAACAAAAATTTAAAATAGATAAAATTTTTAAAAACTAAAAATAACTGATTGACAAAATCAAAAATAATATAATTCAGAAACGCACATACTTAAGGCACTATTAAAGCACTTATAATAGCAATATATCACAAATTGATCTGAATAACAAGTATTTACATTAAGTTAAATACATTAAGCTGTTATAGGAAACTCTTGTCACAAAATTGTGTTCAAAATATATTTTTCAAATTAAGCGTGTATTTTGAAGAACAGAGCTGTATATGTTCCTTAAGAGCTTTCTTATAAACAAGTTAATTACTTAAGCTGACAAATTAATGTCATCTTGATTAAGATCTCAACTAACAAAAGTGCAGCGCATTGCAAAGTGCGCTGTCAGCCAAACCATTTGTTAGGTGAATTCCAATGTCTCTTTTGTGTTGTGTGCGAGTTGTTGTCGCTTGTGTTGTGTGTCTTTTGCTGTCTCTAACTTGCCGGCTGACCGACTGCATTTGCAATTTATAAGCATAGAGGAGTGTGTAACACGTATGCAAGTGTGTGTGTGTGTGTGTGTCTGTGACTTTTTTGTACACTTGTTGTTTGTTGTTATTCGTTTTTTTAAAGCTCTCTGCTGTTGTTGTTGTTGGTGATGTGTGTGTGATATGGTTGCTGACAAAAAGGAAACAATGGAAATGTAAATTGTTTTTATGTCTTTGTTTTTAATTTTTGCATTCGGCAGGCCTGTGAAAAGGATTTGTGTTCTGCCGTTGCCCGTTGCCGTTGCCATTGCCGTTTGTCGCTTTCCGTTTGCCGCTGGTTTTTCTGCATTTTCCAAGAAGAACAATAAGAATGGTCAGACTTTTGGCTTTGTGCTGTACGCTTAGTTTTCATTGTCGCCATTGCAGTTGCAGTTTTTTGTTAATTTGCATACGACGGCGACTTTCAAGAGACGTTGCACCCAGCAAACACTCGTTGAACACCCCATAACAACCTGTATGGATGCCACATCCAACATCATTTCAGCTTGCTCCTGACATTGACGTATGAATTTCAATGCAAGCGAAGGGACAGTTATGAAAGGGTTCAACAAACCCGATGGACGCCATAAAAAAAGGACCTTCATTAGCTGCCATTAGGATGTGAAATGTGATGCACATTTCACACGATATTAAATTGGTCGAGTATCTCGATTTTGGTTTAAATTGTTGCCAAGCTCTTGAGCTCATGTGGAGTGCGTGTTTGTGTCATTAAAGTTTCATCATTGGCCGCAAAATGAAAATAACAGCAGAGCTAAGAGCAATGGTAAAAACCTCTCAAATCCCAAAGCCCCCGCGGGCAAAACCTGGCCACAACCGAGAGGCGAGAGTCGAGAGTCCAGTGTCCTCAGAAACATTCCCAGAACGGAGGAGGAGAAAGGAAGGGGGAGTTGAAGGGTCGCTGGTTGTGCTGATATTGTCATTACATGCTTTAAGGATATTTCTGTGGCGTAACCAAGGCAAATGTACTTTTGACAGTTGGACTCTTCAAAAGGGTTAACCGAAAATCCCACTCACACACAAGCCGAGAGAAAACTTTGCAAAAGATTCAAACAGATTGTTGTCCTGAATCGCAACAGCTGCTCTTTGGGGGAGGTAGGAAAGCCCTAAAAGCCATTCAAATTGCTTGGATTTGCTTCGTAATAGTTGCAAAATGATTTTCCAGCAAACAAGCAAACGCAACTAAATGTTAGTTAAGTGTTTAAATATTTATCAACGTGGCCAAGCCAATAACGGAATGTATCCGTATCTATTGCCCTGTATTTGTATCTGTATCTGTATCTCCCGCTGGGACGCAACTCCCACTGCCGCGTGTATTGGCAACTGGCGTCTTGGCCAATCAAGTCAGCTGCCAACGCGCATTGTATACACAGAAAGTGGATATAAATTCAAGGCAACATGCCACAGCTTTTGCCAGCTTCCCTTTGGCATACTGCAAAATAAACAACACATGTTTATGATATTAATTCAAAGTTGCATTTATTTTGCTTAAACAAATAACAAGATTTATGCGAGTTTGTTTGCTCATTTATTTAATTGTTATTTATTTCATTTAATGCACTATTTTTCATCCTCAGTTTGATACTTGACTAAGTTACTTAGGCTAATTGAAATGTTGCCAACGAGCAGCTAAAATGTTGCTGGCAACATGTTGCTAACAACTTTTTGTGGAATGCATCTGAATTCAAATGACTATAACTATTTGTAGATTAGAATTCAGTAAATATAAATACAGCATTCAAAATGTTCACTAATTATTTTTCTTGATGGTGTGTTTGGAGTTTATTCATTTATTAGTAACTTGACTGTATCATAGATAGATTGATTAAATCATTTCTTATTTAGAAAATTCCTTTGTTTAAAAGTTATTAATAAAATAAATGATTTATTTACAAGCAAGCATTGGGTATCTGATCTATGTAAGTATAACCAGTTTCTTCACACTTCAAATCAAACAATATTTAAATGACGATCAAGTTGAGTCATAGTTATTAATAAAGATAATTATCTCACATACTCTCAGAACCTACTGTCATTAAATAACATTTTAACATCGTATCTACAAAATATCTGAGTTCATCTTTTGGTAATAAAATAAAACAATTAAGAAAGCTACGAATATGCTCGACTATGAGATACCCGCTACCCATTTTGCTAAACAATGCCGCATTAAATTTAAAATTTATCAAATTAATATACCACAGAAATACTACAAATATACCAACGAGTATTTTTTGTATATTGGTATAGTACTATACTCAAAATGCAAGAAATACCAGATTATCTGTAGCCGTTCTTGCACATATGAAAGTATTTCTTATATATCTTCAGCAATTTTTATCCGATCGTAACCTAATTTTCAGAAATCATAAAAACTATAGGTTTTATGGCCTCTGCCAAAGTGTGTGCTATGGGTAGCGGGTATAAATATGATGTATTTTATTTTAGATACATGTCAGATAAGTATTTATAGCCAGCTACTTTATACTTCAAATTCCTAATCTAATCAATCGTTTTATTAATAACATTTTAATGACGATCAAGTGGAATCGTTAACTACTATATTTCCACGGCTTTTTTGTTTACAAATACCTCAAGTTTATTGACTTTCATATAAGCGTCATTGCATCGTAAAGCACTCGACTTTGTCAGTGCAAGCTTCTGGCTCTAATCGCCGGCTAATCAGTGTGATTAGCATAGCCGCCAGTATCGCCAGGGGGTCGTCGATTTAGTTGGCAATATGATCTTGGCTAGTATATTTGTTTGCTTTTGCCTGGCTTCGGCCTTTAATTATTATCGAACGCGGCGGCAACGCAAATTTGTGGCGAATCTCAAAGGACCTTTCACCTGGCCACTTGTTGGTTCCATGCACAAGATTGTCCTACTCACACAAAAAAGTAAGTAGAGTGTTAAATTTAAATCCAACTATGGCGACTTAGTTCTGCAGACTTTTTTCAGCACAGCTCCAAATATCTTGCCAAATATGGAATTCTGTCGCGTTGTTGGATCTTTCATCGACTTTTCATACCAGTTGCTGATCTTGAGTTGGCCAAACAACTACTGCGAAGTGAATCTCATCAGCAGACTGGCCACGAATTGATGAAAGATTGGCTGGGCAACAGTTTGCTCTGCTGTCCGCCAGAGCAATGGGCTCAAAGGCATCAAAGATTGGCGACTTTCTTTCAAGCGGATAATAAGTTGCAACTTCTGAAGTTACTTCAGGAAAAAGCTGAGCAACCTTTCGCAGATTTGACAGCATTTGCTGAATCCCGAGAAGTGTTCGATGCGTGGCAAATTATGTCATCCAAAGTGCTGGACCTCATCTTGGCTATGAATTGTGGCGTTCGTCCAAGTGATCAATATAAACAGGCATTCGCAGAGTAAGCATTACAAGTATTATATGTTAATCTGTGAGCTTTAGTGAAAGCTTTCAAAGCGCATGCAAAGTGCAGTTAATCTTTAAAAAGCTAGCAAAAGTTTAAGTGCTTAATCAGTTCAAGATTTTCTAAGATAAATGCTCGATTGCTTTAGCTGATACCTCTTAACTATACTCTAAAGCTTTCAAAACCCAAAATGAAAAAAAAGTGTACTGAAGCTTAATTGAATAACTTAAAGATTAGTATTGAATTGAAGTGAAAATAAGTTGAGTGTCTCTAAACATAATTTACATTTAAATTACGTATAAATGCTTCAGCTTTATACTCCTTTAGTTAAATAATATTTATGAATTTCAGTGAATCAGAGTAAAAATATTAATATATTATATTAAAGCTTTATTTAATAAACTTATTAAAGTTAAATATCACATCATTAGGTTTTTATATTTTATAAGTTAAACTTTAATAAACTCTAGAGATAAATATGAGCTCAATATCGCATAAAAGCTTAAGCTTCAATAAAAATTTTATTTAAAATATAAAAAAATAGTGAACATAAGCAAAACTTTCCATAAACTTCAATATCACATAACATAACAAATATCAAGATGAATAAACTTTAAGCTATACAAAATTATAAAAATTTGATCAACATTGAATTAAATATTAAAGCTTAATTTAAAAATTTTATGCTTAGTGCCTAAGTGAAGTGCAAACATTAATTTCAACTTTTCTTAAATTTTAAACATAAATGAAACTTTAATATTACACAAGATCTTTATCTTAAATAACACTTTTCGGTAATATTTTTAAACATAATAATACAAAACTCCAACAAACGATTAATGACTTAATTATATACATTTCTTTCCAGCCTTACTGAGCTTTATCGCCAACGCTTTCTGGGCCTCAAGTCAGCCAATCGCTTCACTTTCTGGCTTGGCTCTCCATTTGTGCGCCGGCGACAACTGCGCTTGATCAAGCGCATTAACAATGAGAACAAGCTGGTTTTGAATCAATGTCGCCAACAGCAGCAAGTCAAGAATGACGGCATTGCAATAAAAGTTGATAGCATTGAGGCGCCTGCAAAACTCGATCATCAAGCTCTGATCGATGTGTTGGCTGCAAGTGAAAATCTAAACGATGAACAACTGCTCGCTGAGTTAAATACTTGCAACTACTTGGGTTATTTGTTGTGCAGCACAACTCTTTGCTTTGCTCTGGTGCAGATTGCTCGACATCCATCAGTGCAGCAAAGATGTTACGAAGAATTAAGGAAAGAAAAAGAATTCAATCTTCATGAATTGCCTTATCTAGAAGCTGTGCTAAAAGAGACGCTTCGCCTGCAGCCACCGCAATTAATTGTCCAACGACAGCTCAGCCAAGACTTTGCTTACAGTGAGTAATTAAAAAATAACTTGATTTAAAAATAAATTTAAAATGAATTCACACTTAATTTGCAGCTCATTCTAAAGTTGGCGACGCTGCTTTGCCAATCGGAGCCGAAGTCTATATCAATCTCTATGAGCTGCAACGCTCTGAGCTGACTCAACACTTTGATCCAGAACGTTTTCTAGACCCAACTGCAGAGCTGCTTAGCTTTGGCCTGGGACCACGACAATGTCCAGCTCAGCAATTTAGTTTGCTGCTGTTGAAGTCTCTATTAGCTCCGCTTTTACTGCAGTTTGAGCTGCTGCCCTTTGGCGACGCACTGCGTCCAAATCTACGCTTAGCTCCAGGCTCACGCAATGGCTTTCAATTGTCCGTAAAATTAAGATAATATTTAATCATAAATTAAAGTAAAATAATATTGGGTTGGCAACTGTCTTCTGCCTTAACTTATTTCTATATGGACAGGTTGCGCCTGCGCATCCCAAGCTGAAATCCGTTGTCGGAGCGCAGCACAATGTTGACCACCATCTCAATTGGTTCACCCAGCGGCAAGAGTTCGAACTCCCGCACAATCTTGGCCAGCAACATTTTCATCTCCAGCTGCGCAAACTTCTGACCAATGCAGTTCCTTGGCCCAGCACTAAAGGGCACATAGGCATAGCTCGATGTGCGTTCTTCGTGCTCGTGACGATCTGGCCGAAAGACTTCGGGCTCTGGGAAATACTTCTCCTGATGATGCATGCCAATCAGACCCATGATAATCTCCGACCCAGCTGGTATAACGCCATCGCCAAGAGTGGAATGAGCTGTAAAAATAAAGCCAATTTTTAGTTGATTGCATATTTTCAATATTTTTTAATGCTCTTATCTTTAGTTTGGGAATTAGTTCAGTGTTATCAAGAATTTATTATAATATACATTCTCAAATTTAAAATTTAGTTCAATTTTAATATACATTCTCAAATTTAAAATTTAGTTCAATTAGGATGATAGAATTTTGTTTAAACTTAATACGAGATTAAAAGAATTCTATTTCAAAAGTAATGAAATTATTACTTTTAAAAATATTTAAATTGAATATTGTAATAGAGCAATTAACTCAGGATTCAAGTTATTATTCTAAAATGTATCCAAGATGTAATCTTTATTTTAGAAATTTGTATGTCATTATTTGACTCAAGTTAGAGATTATCTAGAATTTATCTTTTTCCATGATTTTATCTTTTATTTTGAAATTTTTATATATTTGTAAATTTGCCTAAAGCTAGAAATCATCTAAAATTTTGATCTGTAAAAAATTACTTTTTAAGTTTAGAATTTTTCTCTCCACTTACTATATTTAAAGTCGTTTTGCAGAGTGCGACCTAGAACAGGAACAGGAGGATGCATGCGCAGTGATTCCTTCATGACGCATTCCATGTACTTTAGCTCGTTCAGATCACGTATGTTGATCGATCGATTGCGATCTGTGCCCAACACTTGAAGAATCTCCGCCAGCATTTTCTGCTGCACCTCTGGATTTCTTGAGATCTGCCAAAGGCAGAAGGAAATAGCGCTAGTTGTTGTATCATGACCCTCGAACATAAAGGTATCGACTTCCTCGCGTATCTCGTCGTTTCTCAGTGGACGTCCTTCAACGCTGGCCTGCAGCAGGACATCCAACAAAGCCATGCGACGCTTCTTTCCCAGAACTTGCTCAGATTCAACTGTCGAATCTTCCGAGTGCTGCCGCTTCAGTTGCTTCTCTTCCAGAGCCTGACGACGCTGCTCAATCACTTTGGTGGTAAACTCGTGCATGATGCGAATGAGTTTGGTTTGTCGCAGCTTCAAGAGTGGATGCAACAAGGTGAAGAGCAGCTCATTCTGTGCATAAACAGACATGAAACGCCAGGCAAATAGAGCAGTGCATCTAGAAAGAGAATAAGAAAAGTTGTTATTAGCATTATAATTACTATAAGTTGCGATTAGATTAGATAAAAGCTATTTTATTGTAAATATTTTTGAGATATCTCTAATTTGTTTAACAATCGCCAAGTCGAAGAGGAGAATCTTAACTACACAGAAAGAAAAACGTGTTAAAATCATGAATAAAATGAATGATAAACGAAAGTTTAAAGTAAGATATTTTCAACCCAAAAATATTGTTTTAGGATAAAACATTTTTGAAGCAAGATCTTAATCTTAAAATAAGATTTTATTTAATCTTAAAATGCAAATTTAGCATTAAATCTTAATTTAAGATTTTTAAGATTTTTCAACCCAAAAATCTGGTTTAAAGATTCCTTTTTTTAAATCGAAAAGATCCTTGAACTCTACTTTTCAATCTAGATTATTTTCTTTCTTTGTGTGACCAAATAGATTTTAGAAAAAAAACTTTACTCACTCATTAACCGCATTGACATAAGGCGTCATCTGATCTGCCATCTGGGCATTCACTTTGGTGCCCATCGCCGTCTCCGCAATGATGTCCAACGCTGCCAGGCAGATGAAAGGATACACATCGAAGATGCTGCTGCCATCCGCCTTTTGCTGTAATCGCTGTACGCAAATGTTCGACTGTTGATCAAAGACCTCCACAAATTGCTCGAGTATCGCAAAGTGAAATGTGGGCGTTATAATCTTGCGTCGCTGATGCCACGCCTTTCCATCGCTGAGCAGCAAACCGTTGCCCAGCCATTGACCCAGCACCATGTAAGCAGGCAACTTTACCAAGTGCTCCTGGCTAGCCAACAGTTGCTCATTGAACTCCACATCACAGGACACAATGAGTAGGCGATTAAGAACCCAAGCTCGCTGCAATGTTCCCAGTTTTTTCACCTGCTCGTGACTTGTTTTTATGAATGCTGCACGAAACGGAAAACAACAACTGATTAGCACTAAAAATAAATTGACTCTGATAAAGCGAACACTTGCGCACTTTCGAATTCCTCAATGAACTAAAATTAAATAATCTTAAACAGGCGATGCTATTTAAAAGCCAATTAAATTGGTTTGTTTACCATTTGAAACCCCTGCGTACAGCATGATAGTGCACTTCTAAATTCTTTGCCCACTTTTTACACTGTGCAGAAAATGTTTGGTTTAGCGATTACTCGATAATTATAAAATTATTGACTTAACTAAAGTAAAGCAAATTTATTATTTACTGCGTCAATAGCATTAAAAACAATGTTATCTATTAAAATGTTCTTCATCTGTAACTCATATTAAGCTTCAGTTTCAATAGTATAATAAGATCAATGACATCGATATAACACCAACAAAACGTCATAACCTATTATACAGATTACATTTTTATTATATTAAGGAATAATTATACATATAAAAAAACACACTTTTTGGAATATTCATTACAAGAATCATTATAATCAACAAAAAAAAATAAAAAAAAAAAATAAAATTGAACATCTGTAAATTGTATATTTCGAAATGAGGAAGTGATCTCTTAATTGTTCTTTATTTTTTTGATATTTCAGAAAAATTGCTAATAAACATACTGATTTCATTATATCAAATTACTCTTTGTAATATAATATATGCATTTTCATGCTAGTGTAAATGATATTGGTTTATTGGTGTGAAAACTGGGACTTAATCAGAATGCGATACTCCCTTAATCCCCTTGCTTATGAACACATAAAATGCCTCCATAAAGAAGATTATAAGTCTACAACTATAGATTATGGTTTATTGAAGAATTGAGGTAAATGAAATTGAAATAATTGAAATAGTCACGTTCTTCTTAAACTTCCTTAATTTTTACACAGAACAAAGGAATCATATTACATTATTTGCATAATATATATAACAAATATTCAATTTATGAATGCGAAATCCGCAGCTGCTCAACTACGTCTCTGACTACATATATTTGTCACTGATATGAGCGAATACTACACAAGGTGATTGACAGTTTATTAATATTAACATAAATGGGGGCACTTATTAACACATACTATCATACCGCATATGAACAGTATATGTACATATATAGTCGAACTCCCCTACGATGAATTCGCACGCGATCAGCAATGATTACACTTATTTATAAAATGAGATTATAGTATATGGTATATTACACGCATAAAGCTGTTATTATTTATTGCAATAAATTCTTCTTGTTGCTGTAAAGATTTGATAAGACGCATCTTTATAATAGATACGTAAAAGGTAACGCATTCCTTTCAGCGTTTTCATTTTATGAGTAACAAAAGTAATACTCAAAATAGACACTTGTACAAATGCAAAATAATTAAAACTGAAACTTCGCTTTTAAATTGTTAGTTGTAATTGAAATACAACGTAACTGGCTTACTTTTTGGATTCAATTTGCACATCAACTGCACTGCGCCAAGGACTGGCCAACAATAAGGACCTGGTAGATTGGCGACTGCCGCACGCCGAGCGCGTTGTCCCCAATGGAAGAGGAAACCGGCTGTGAGTAAGAACACAACTATTGCGATCAACAACATTTTACACAATGAAAACTACAAACTGAGCGAGCTGAGTGTTAATCCAAGCAAAGCCAAAGCAAAAGCAACCAGTAAGAAAGCTACAGTTGGGTGTGCTCGACTGTGCGATACCCAGTCTTAAATTTTATAAGACAGTATTTTAGTAAAATATACCGAATTCATATACTGAAAATATACCGAAATATACCAAAAGATATGTTTGATTTAACCATAAACCCGTCAGTTGCAGCCGGTTTCATTTCAATCTATATATTCAATTCATCAATATAAATATACCAAACTGTTGTACTGAAAAATTTCTAAAATACACTAAAAGCTAACTATATTTAGTAAAACAATAAACCTGAACATTTAAATAATGTATTACAATACAAAAGAGCTGTAATCGTTAAGGTATATCAAACTATTATACCATAAACATACTAAAATATACCAAAGCTGTATTTAGTATAACGATAGACCTTCCATTTGCAGCCTTGTTTTTATATATTTTTATTAACAATGTAAAATAATGCGAAAACGGTGTTGTTAGAGTATACCAAACCATTATACCAAAAACATACTAAAATATACCAAAGCTATATTTGGTATAATGATAGACACGACAGTTGCAGTCGAGTTATTTTTTATATTGTATTTCTAAATAATGAACAGTAATGCAAAATCAGTATAATTGTTAAAGTATACCGAACACTTATATTGAGAACACACTTAAATAAACCAAAAGCTATATTTTGTATAACGATTGAACTGACAAATGCAACCGGTGTTTTATATATATTATATATTTTTAAATAATGTAAAGAATTTTATATACAATATTGCATGCCGAGTGACATGTCTATCGTCTCGGCTGTTCAACCCTATAACTAGCGCATATAAAAACACGAACAATAACAACAAATCATAATGTAAGTTGCCGACGATTATCTTATCACATATGTGTCGCTATTCTCGAGCTGAGTAGTTGTGGCAGTTACAGTGACAAAGGGTGGAGGCGGTTCAGCAAATTCAGCTCAGCTGTGGCCGGGAAAACACTTGTGTGTTTAATCAGCGATTAGCATTGAACATTGAGTATTTGTTTCTATTTTATGTGCTCTGGTCGAAGTGCATTGCGCCGAACAAAAGAGTATGTTAATTATTTGAAATTGTACTGTGAGTCAAGCATCGCAATTATAACTGGGTGAACTTTCTGTTCGTTTTCTTTTTCTTTCTTTTTTTTTTTGAGGTAATTTCCGTTAGAGACACTCGAGCGGAAATTAAAACATTTGCGAATGCTCGCCAGCTGAACTCGCTGGATGGATGGCTGGCTGACAAGCCAAGGCCCTCCAAAAAAAAAGAAAAAAAAGTCCTTGTGCAGTGTCCTGCTGGACACGAGTTGCCCTCGAAAAAACTAATTAACAGTTGCTTCCTGTTGCCCCTTAACTTTGACTTTGTAATGGCATTTTATTATATTATAATTATTATTTTAAATGGCAAAACGTTTTCAGTCGCATAAACAACTGCAGATAACTATAATATATGCTTCAACTTGCAGTCGAAAAGGGAGAGATAGAGAGAGGATGTGAGTGAGAGATAAAGCGTGTTTTTAATTGTGCCAGCAAATGTGCATTTTCAATTTTCGCAATGACTGTGATAAATAAAACGATGGGTGGCTAAGTGTTTCAGTTTTTTATTTCGATTTGCTCTTTTTTTTTGGGTTGCCCTGACGCCGGCCCAAAGCGAGAAAAAAAGATTTTCCACATTAATTTCTGCATATTAAAAATGCAATTTGTTGCGTTAATTGCAGCATGCGAAATGTATCAGACAATGCGACTGATAGCACAGAGCACAGAGCGAAGAGAGAAGAGAGACCGAGACCAGTGACCAGAGACCGCCCAGAGACCCAAAACGCGGCATCAATATCAGAAACAGCAACCAGCATCCATGATGATGCCGAGTCGAGTCGAGTCGAGTGAGTCTCCCAAGTCACGTTGATAGTCATTGCGAACAACGCGGCGTATGCGTAATGCGAGTGTCTGATTGTCTGCTTCGCTTTCTGTGTGTGTGGGTGCGTGGTGTGGATGAGTGTGCCATTGTTTGTGGGTGTGTGTGGTGTGTGGTGTTTCGCTCTGTGCAACCACGTGACCAAATGCATCCAACAGAGTTTCATCTCATTCCATCATGCTGTGCGAATTTATTTAAAATATTTTTAAAATTCGAGACAGCCGATATTTTTGGTGAAGGCAACAACCAAACAGAAATTGATATAAATGACGTAACGAATGCGAAACAGACAGTCAAACAAATGTATCTCAAGAGCGGCTTATTGCTGGCTTAAAGCGAGAGCAAATGGGAGATAGATTAAAATAGGCATTGAACTTATAAAGCAACGGTTATAGAATAAGATACAAAAATTAAAAAAGAAATTCAAATATTTTATGAATATTGTAGTTGTCAAAAACTAATATAAAACAGTTATTTTTTAAGCAATTTAAAGCTATTGAAATAATACGTAAAAAAATTAAAAATAAAACTACTTTAGACACGGACAAAGAAACAATATTTTATATACATAGCATATATTCTTACTAATAAAACTTTTTCTAATTGTGTTATGATTTTAGTAGACAAATAAGATATAACAAAAACTGAAAACACCACTTTATACACAAGCAAAGTTAATCATCTCATCAAATTCATAAAGATCTTAGAAATATGTCATTAAATACATTCTTTCTTTTTCTTTAAATATTGTTGTGACTAAATGCTACTCAGCATACAAATAAAGTTACAACTTTACAAGAAAATAAATGAAATGTATTGTATATTTTTCCATTACAACTTAAAGTAATTTTTGATAGTAAATAAATATTAAAATAATAAAATAATCTCAACAAATTCGTAGACATTTTAATGAGAGATAAATAATCTAAGATGTTTCCTTCTGACTGCTTACTTTGATTAAATTAGCTTCAAACTTTTTAATTATCAATAGACAATACAATATATAGGAATAAATAAAAATGTTAAATATAATATAACTTAAATATTGCAAACCCAGTTTACAAACTGCATTTAATCTACATTCATTTGTAAGTCTTGATATGTTAATTTCTCTGACTCTTTAGAGTGAATGAAACTTAATATTAACTTGTATGGTCAGTTGACATTTGATTATTAGGCACACTTAATTGTAGTTCAACTATATATAAAGCGATTTCTAACTTAGCCTGACAACAGTGTAATTAAGCATAATAGTAAAAGTATTTTGAGGTTGTTGCTTAAGTTATAAGCAGTTGTGATACTGGTTTGATTAATTGGATAGTATTCGATGGCCTTTACGGCCATGGCTCTAATGCCCAACCACGACTCATCGGCTAGATCTTTAAGCAAATTCGTTGGTGGCCAAAAGCTAAAGTCATTTTCGCCACGCACTCCCGACAGCTCCAAGGCGTAGGAAAGTGGAAAACCAATAGAGTAGGCATAATCCAAGCTTGTGCCACCAAAAGGATCCTCTGCGCCAGCCTGTTCATAGGTGAACGGTGTGCCCGCCGCACTTTGCATAGCCTCAGCGCCAATTTTGGCAATTTCGCGCAGTTGCTTGACATTTGCAGCGGGAGTGCTAAGAGAGATAATAGAAAAGTTATATAGAAGAAGTAATCTTTTATTATCTACTTACCTCTTGTGCACCCAAGGATAGTAGACGCATCTGTGCCTCGAATGGAGAGTTAGATACATCACTCCTCTGCCCGACTTTACCAAATCCTGCATTATATCACGCACAGCTTGAGTTTCGACTTCCGAGAAGGGTTTACTGGCAGCATAATGTTCGTGACACGGATCCTTTTGAGCCGCATAGCCAATGAGCCAGCCAATATCGTAGTTGCGATTCAGATTGGTGCCAAAGCAGTTGCCGCCATTCGGCGAGCGATTGTTGCGCCACTCTTTATCCGTGCTGCGTGAATACTCGTAACCATCGGGATTAACCATGGGCATCACAATCCAATCGTAATCCTGCAGCAAATGTGCATTTTCAGTCACATTAATCACAAGTTGTTCCACTGTGTATAAAGCAGCAACTGGAGTCAACCACTCACGAGCATGTGCAGCGGCTACTAGAAGTATAACTTTCTTCCCAGCTCTGCCATCTCCATTAGTTATCGTTATAGTTCGCAGTGTGCGATTCTCATACGTAGTCCCCACATCTTTTGTCCACACACGCTGTGGAAAAGCCGCTGTCAACTCATCCAAATACTGCAACATGTCTTCGTAACTGTAATAATCATCCGTATTCAAAGCGGGCACGATATCACCTCGTGACACGTTTAATGCAGCAGTTCGATTAAAATTTGTTATCGATAACAGTATTACAAGCAGCGTGAACCTTAAAGTGCCATCACTGAGCAACATTATGCAGAGAAACACGTCGTCGAACTGTGTTCAACTCGAAATAATGAATGAATCAGCGATTCATTGGCACTTGCAACACTCGCTAATCGTTTTGCAATTCATTACGTGTCTTTATTTATGCATATATGTATAATGTATTGTTGATATCTCTTGCACAAAGCGTTTGTTTAATTCAACTGTTCCCTCGTGTGAGCAAAATGCAACTGAAGACTCGAATTGTTTGTCGATTTTGCCGGTGTGTTTACATTTCAGCTTGATCAAGTGAACGCTCTTTCACTCTCTATCGCTCTCTGCATTTCTCTGGCTACCTCTCTCCCTCTCTCATTGTTGTTTTTGAGAATGCCACGTTACCGGGCTAAAGCAATAATATAGTAGATTCTCTTTCTTATCAGCTATAGATAAGCTAATAGCTTATTTGTATAAGACAATCAATCAAATATATGTTTTATCATTGTTATTTTTTTTAGGCGCCACGTCATAGATACTTATGTTATGGGCTGAGATACTTTCAGCTGATTGGGAGCAATCAATTCTAAGATGCATCTGGTTTAGTGATCACTCGCTGTTGATCACTTTTTCCCGCTTACGCTCTGCTCTCTCAGAAAAAAAGAAAAACTTTTCGATGCAGTAAATTAAATATTTATAGATTCGCATTTTAATGAGTGAATCAATAAGTAGCTGCGAATGGCAATGCGCAAAACACTTGTTTGCATTAGTTTACGCTTCTTTTATACCCTGTAGAAAGTAAGAAAACTGCAGTCAAGTGTGCTCGACTGTGCGATACCCGCTACTCATTTATAATGAAAGCAAAACGGTATTAATTTTAAAATATACCCAATAATACACCACGAAAATACTAAAACTACTAATTGGCTATATTTTGTATATTGGAATAGCATTACATGCAAAATATACAATAAAATGCGAAATATTGCAGATTTTAATAGCTTTGCGGGACTGGAAGTAGGCGTGACAAAAATTTGAAATAAACTTTATCTGTATGCAAATATAACAAGAGCTGTCGAAAAAAAATATATAAATATTATATATCTTATAGTCTCTGCGATTTAGGTATTCATACAGACGGTCGGGCAGACGGACATGGCTATTTCGTCTCGGTTATTGACGTTGATCAAGAATATATACACTTTATAGTGTCAGATACATTTTGCATACATTTCCTAGAGGCTCAAATATATTCTTAACTATAGTTAGCTAGTATAAAATTATGCACACATTTGATTCCAAAAATTATCCTTAATATAAATTTCAATTGCTACACTTTTAATTTAACAAATTTAATTATCTCTCTCCAAAAGCATATCTATAAAATAAAAAGAAAAGGTGTTGTAATCCATTATAACTTAATAATATAAATCCAATTCCATCGCAATTACAATGCCTTGTGATAAACCTTGCTTTATTCTCTGATTTGTCTAATTGAGTTAAAGTTGCCCATCCGCTGACATTCCTCACACAACGCTAAGAAGCTCAATTGAGGAGAGTGAGGAAAAGTAGTGAAAGCAGAAAGAAGGAAGACTGATGATGATGATGATAAGTCCACTAACCGCTATTGCCTCTATTTTTATGCTCTACTCGTACTTTTATCTCAGTTTACGGCTTTTGCCATTTTGCGGTTTAAAAAGCCATTAAAAAATGTAATTATGTTGATAAATACGTCTTACTGGGCATTTTGCATTTTGCATTTTTATTTCGCTAACTTCCTTTTGACGGCATTCTGAGAATGAGGCGACGAGGACGAGGGCAAGGATACAGGCTAAGGACGAGGCAGCTGCAAGGCTGTTGCCACTCAACTTTGGCCGCAACAGCAAAACAACATGGAAAAAAAACAACACAAATAATAAAAACAAGAACAGCTCGTCTTTTCTTCGGTTTCTCCTCCATTTTCTTTTTTCCACCAACTTTTTACCAACAATTTACTTGGCTCGGCGAGGCAAATATTTTATCATTGCGCCTTTTTCGCGCAGTCAAGTGGCGAGCCAGCGGCTGCAAAACAGGACTTCAACAAGGATCTAGGAAGCAGCTGAGCCGAGTAGCTCAGAAACCGCCGACTGTTGCATTTAAGAGCTGTTTATGACCACATTTTCTGTTTTTTTTTTCTCTGAACGCTTTGCAAATTGTTGCAACTGACGCCAAAAGACTCTTTCAATTCACCTAAAATTTCTGCACAAAGTTGAAAATTGGTTGGAATTATTTTTTTTTATCTTTAGCCAGAAGAGGATTCCACAAAATTTTTGGGCATCCATTCAGCTGATTGCCATCTAATGGAGCTATCATTTATGTAAACTGATGAGCTAAAAAACTTTCAAGCTTCAATTGACGTTTCTTTTTTTACTTGCTACTTGCAAAATTAATGAGGTAGCAAAAATCAGATTTCAATTTATAGATTATGACCCTCTCAATTGGCAGTGTGCATAATTTATAACGAGCGAGATGCAGCAGAGTAAAAAAAGAAAACGTTGAAAGGGGAAAAATCAAGTGAAAATCCGATTAGTTCCGTTGATGTCGTGTCCTTTTGGCTTTTCCTTTTGCTGCTGCTTTCCTTTCGCAATTGGCAATGCGAGTCACGTAGCTGGCAATGTCCGATTTTTAAGTTTGCACTGCACAAATCACGTAACCAAGCCAAACCCCTTGCTAAGTGGCTTGTGAGACAACAACTTAATGTCCTGCTCCAGCTCCATCTCGAGGCTGTTTGTAGTGCACTTTGTGTGGATTTTTATTTTATGATTTGTTTATACACCACGCAGCTGAAACGTGAGCAAAATAAACTCCGGCTAAGGAATATATGTTACGCATATTATAAATACAAAATAAGCAATGATTATGTTAGTTTGACGGTGACATAAAATATGTAATAAATGCATTACCTATTATATAATATTAATAATTTAATAATAAATATAAAATACCATATCATCAGAATATCTGACACATTTATTATGAATTTATTCATTTACCATTGCATGATATATTATAAAGGGAGAGTACAGTTTTCTATATATAAGTATTATAAAATATGGGTAATTATCTGACGAAAAAAATAATTTTGGAATTATTTTTCTGTTTTAAGATAATTGCAAAAATGAAGGAATTTATAGTATACGCAAACCAAAATATGAACAAATTCATACATTTGATAGTAAACAGAAAAGTTCCTAAGATTAATCTTATTTTCATTTTTAAAATGGTTTAAGTTTATGTTTATTTAACTGTTAATAGTGTCGCAGGTGACAAACCATGTTACAGAATTATTTATATATATTTTATTGTAATTAATAAGAAACAAGTTTCGTGCATAATAAATTTACTACACATTATTACTCGTAATCGTATGAAATAGGGAATAAATAAATTCTTATAAATATATTCTATTTAATATATATATTTTTTAATTAACAAATACTTGATATTGAACAATTTTTTATGCCGTATTATTAATTTAAAAAATATATAAAAGTTTCATTCCCTCAAATATTATGTATACGCAAGGCATTGCCTTATCCCTTTGAGCTAAACAAATATATGAAATACACACATTTATTTTAAAATTTTACAAATAATTTAATTTTAAAATATTTTTTGCTGTTTTGTTTTATAAATAATATAGAAACAATTAACTCTTAAAAAGAATGTATACTCATATATTGCCTCCTGTGTTGCCTCTGCGTTTGAGCTAAAAATAGTCAACTTATAATTAGTTTATAATTTGCATAATGATTATACGAGTATATATAATAAATATAGTATACTCAATAGAAAAATAAGTTGAACTGAAAAATGTCACGAAATATTGTATTTTATTATTAGATAATATAAAACTGTTTGTCTTATTAATATTAAGTATACGCAATATTTTGGCTTGTTCCGAGAATTTCTTATGAGCACAAGCAGTTTAAAATATTATTCGAATTAAGCAAATTATTTAAATTAACCAATGAAAATGTCTTTATTATATATTCGAATATTTTATCTAAAATGCAAAATCTTTTTTTTTTTTTTTTACATATTGCTAATATTATGTATACGTAATTTGCTAAGTAAGCATGAAACATGAAGTACATTGCAAAAAGAAAGAAAAAAGAGAAACTTATACCATAATGTACATAATTATGTATGTACATAAATTTGTCATTGTTAATTTCTCAGTTCAAGACTCTTTTGTTTATAAGTATCAAACAGGTTTTAACAGTTTATGATTGACACTTCAAGCTGCACAAAAAAGTTGATTCAATTATTAAGCTGTGGTCCGACTTATGACTCCCATTTAAATCAATGAGTTCAGAAGCAACTTTTCCTTATTATTTTTATATCAACATTACATTTTTGTTGTACAAATTACTTTATTAATTCCTTAAAATCATAAGAAAAACCCAATCGTCCACTTAAATCAAACAGTTTAGAAAGCTCTCCTTATTCTTGCATCCAATATAATAATGTTGTTTTATCAAACAATTTATTTAATTCTCCAAATGCTAAGCATAGAGTTAACAGAAACAATAAAGAACCAGGTCTTCAAATATGAAACTGTTGTCTGCCTTTTCAATCCCATTTAAAGCAATGAGTTCAAAAGAACTTCTCCTTATTTTGCCCATTAACATTACATTTTAGTTTTATCAAACAATTTATTTAATTCTCAAAATCTTAATCATAGAGTTAACAAGAGGAATACAGACACAATCTGCTTAGAAGCCCCAGTGGGTGCCGAAGCCATCGAAGCTCATGTGGGAAACGGTCTCCGCTGGCGAATAGTGAATCACAGTCTGAGGCTGGTGGCTGGCATAAGTCACGGGAGCCGAGGGAATGGGCTGCTGATGCTGATAAACTGGAGCAGCGGCGGCAACTGGAGCTGAATGAGTGTAGACAGCAGGCTGATGCGGGGTGTAAACTTGAGCTGGAGCGGCATAAGTCACGGTCTTGGCAATGGCCGGCTGATAGACGTTGTTGCTGATGCGTGTGTCCTGCTTGTGCACCTGGGAATAGGGCGTGGCCACCGATTTGGCATAGTGCGAGACGGTGCCATCGAAGCTCCTCACCACATTCTGTTGGGTGTGCGCCACTGCGTGTTCATCGCCCACATAGCTGAGACTCGGTTGAGCGATGATGCCAGCCCAGGCAGGAGCCAAAAGCAGGAGAAGAGCTGAGGTGAATGCCAGGAAAGTTGTTGTTTGGGCCATGTTCAAGCTGTGAGGAAATGCGATCAACTGTTGCTGTTTGAAGTCGCAGCCAAGGCTTATAAATGTCTCGAGTCTTGAGTCTTGGAGTCTAGGCCAGGCCAATTACTCATATGTTGGCCCAGTTACACGTTGTTACTGCTGTTGTTGTTGTTTCGGCTAATGCGATTGGCTTTTGCGTGACTTTCATAAATCCATTTCTATCTCGAGATCGTGGCAAATCAATTTACAACGACAGCCAATGTAGAGGGCGTGTCACCGTCTCCCACTTAAAGTCATTGCATAACAAAACAATTGCTCAGTGTTTTCTTTATTTGTTTTTGGTTCGAACTCAACTGAACTGGTCATGAGGTCGCCGCACTTGCTCCACATACTCGTATTGTGGATGCCTCTGAAGTGCCCTCAAGCGCACGTTATGCCCAAAAATTGAACAGCAACCAGCACAATTTATGACCCATCGGAGATGCATTAAAGATGGCCAAGATGGCAAATTGTTAATGCACTCCGACAGTTTCAATTCAACTGCTTACATCTTATGTCGAGTGAATGTAATGCGACTCATCTGGTAAAATACTTAACTGTCTTCTACGCATGATCACAGCGGATTTGTAACAAGTATTTGTGGTGCTTGAGAGCTGACAATGTTTTGTGTAATGTGGAAAATAATCTACGTTTGATATGCTCAAGTTCAAGTGCAGAGACAAATTGCTCATCATTGCAGTGAGGGTTAAAAAAAAATATAAAATTAAAAATGGTCATAAATAGTATTTCATTTCTTCAGTCAATTATCCAGATAATTTTCAAAAAAATAGAAAATATAGTCAGATACACTTTGAAGTCTCAAAACTGCGAAGAACTCCATTTAATGTAGAATTCCCGTATATTATTGTTGTTATTTAAAAACAATACAAATCGTTTTTTTATATATTCTAACATGACAAAAATATGGAGGAAATTATATATTTCAATGTATTCGTAGATAAGAAATATACATATAACATAAATGTGTATTTCTCTATAAATGAGAAATATATATTTTTTTTAGAGAACATTTCTGTTTTTCCCTATAAATGTTAAAAAAGTGAGTCAAATTTTGGTTGTTAATAATAATATTTAAATTGAAATATACAAAAAAAAATAGTAGTCTTCAGATTTCAATTTAAAATTATTAATTATAAATTAAGCCTAATTTATTTGAATGTAATTTTAGAACATTGTTTATCCGTAATTAAAATAAAATTGTTTTTTGTTTATTTTCAGTTTACGAAAACTATAAATTTGGGAACTAACTTTATTAAAAATAATTTATTACATAAAATAATAAATATTTAAAATTAGTATTTATACATTAAATATTAAATTCAATATTATATTATAAATTATTATATATTATATTATTCTTTAATTTCATATTCTACAAAAGTTTATGTAAAAACATCAGCTTATCAATTCAACAGTAATATTTAAATGATTTAGGGTTTGGTATAGTGTTGTAATAAAACTCTATACAACTATATACTTTATTTGATCTTATTGAAATATTACCAATGGCAACACTTGAAGAGCAGTTGCTTTGATGTAGTGTTTGTTGCATTTGTAACGTTCTCAATTGCCGCAACCATCGAAGTGAAGGAGGCGACTCAAGTCGAGTCGATATATAGCCATAAAAATCGCTCAGCTACAATTGAGTTATAATGCAATTGGCAAACGTAAAGCAAATGTTGTTAACTTGCAGCAAACGAAAACGAAGATAGAGAAACGACGCACATACATATAAAGAAACTGAATGTGTGAGGGAGAGAGGGAGCCAGGAAGTGGAGGAGGAAGCGGAAGTCCGATTGAGGACATTGTTGCCTTGACCGTCTGCAAAAAGTTGTGCGCAATGAAAATGACACATAAATAGCATCAACATTTTCAGCATCTCTCCAGGAAAACACAAATGTGATTACGATTACTCGAGACTCTGTTTCTTCTTCTCCCACTTCGTCTTCTTCTTGTGTATATGGAAGTCACCTTTGTTTGTTGATGACTTTTGCTTGATTTGTGTTTGTGTGCACGTGTGTGTGCATGTATGTGGGAGTGTGTGTGTGGCTCCATTATGGCTCTTATGAAATTTGGCACATAAATTGTATTATTCCATTTATGCTTGATTTTATTTCCCTTTGCCTTACAATCGTCATGTGATTGTGTGGGTGCTTAACTGCTTCAATGTATGTGTGCATGTGTGTGTGTTCTCCTCTCTCTCACTTACTTTGTGCCTTTGTATTGACTGTTAAATTGGCTTTCGCTTAAGTGAATTTGCAGTGAATTCGTCTTAAGTCTTCTTCTTTTGCTTTTAAGTTGCCTTTTATATTTTCGCCTGACCACGCACACACACATGAGTAACTCAATAACTGAGTGTTGTTGTGTGTGTGCTTACATTTCAACGGTTTCCTGGCTAAGCGCCCAGTACAATTTGAACTTCAATTAGCTGCATTGGCCTGGCTAATAAACGTTCTACTTACCTAACCTCACTCTCTCACTTGCTCTCGCTCTTCCTTATTGCTGAGTATACAATTACAAATGACGCGCCAGCGCCAGGCCGAAAGTCAATTAACGGAACTCGCATAAAAGCTCCACGCGCCTCGTCTGCTAATTGGAATTGAAACATAAATTAAAAGTCAAAAGAGAAGATGAAGACGACAACGACGAAGACGAAGATGAAAACGAAACGAAATGCAACTAAAACTTTACGACTTCTTCTTCGCCTTGCACATGTGTGGGCGTGTGTGTTCCTGTGTTTGTGTTTAGGTCAATTCGTAACGTAACACAACAATACAACACTCACATACGTAACGTTGTGCAATTTTACGTTTTGTCGTAATGCACAGCAATTACGCTAGTTGCTCCAGTTGTTGTTGGCATTGCAGACACTCACATTGACAGCTTAGATTAAGTGTGCACTATAAATTTAGTTTGGCTTTTCTTTTTAGTTGGCGTCGAAAATTCGCGGCACACTAACGATATTTATGGGGTCAGTGCAATTGCCACTGGTAAGTGCAAATTATTTACTAACAATTACAAGTGTGACCTGTAAAACTATTTGCAGCAGTCACTCACACGCACACACACATACAGCTGTTGCGGTTGCTTATTAACCTCAATTTAACCCTTGTGTGTACAGTGTGCACTATTATTGACGTTAAATAAATGTGTTTAATTAGTGCCGCAGATAAAAGTTACGAAATAAGGAAAATTATTATTATTAATATTTATCTACATAAGAAATATAATAAAATTATATTTTATATTCTGAAATTTAGTTTTTATTTCAAAACAAATATTTATATTTTTAATCACTACGTATAGTTACATATTAAAACATATAGCATAAACAAGTTATAATTTTTTTTTAATATTTTGTTAGCATCTTCATACTCAAAGCAGCAACTGAGGGTTAAGTCCGATATTCTTCAGGGTGTTAGATTGCCAATCAGCTGCTCTCTGTCTTTGTCTTACATCATGCAACCCCAACTCCTAACACACTTCCTTACATATTCCTTCCCCCTTCCACTCACACTCACACCAATTGCCTTGCCCATGCTGTGTGCTTCTATGAGATATGTGCGTATGTGTGTGTGTGTATTTCCTGGCCCTGGTTTATGGTACAAAGGGGACTTGGCTTCAATTTTCTTTATATTATGGCTTGATTTAATTTGACGTGAGACTTCGGAGCAGCCCTTGACCGTCACGTGAAATGAGAAAAGCAACAAAAATAACAAAACACAACAAAACAAAAACAAGTCTTGTGAAATTGCGTAAAGTTGGCCAAGAAATGATTACAACTTACATTTCGTAAGCAGAAATATTCAAATTTTCTAATGAAAATATTAACAATAAAAGCAAGAAAAGTAAAAGTCATTTTCCAGCTGCCAAAAGCAGCGGGAAAAAATTACAATAGCCACTCGCAGGGTGGTTAGCTGATCTACCCGATTGATATAATTTCATTAAGCGCCAAGCAATTATTGTTGTTGTTGTATTCCAAATGGAATGTCAGCCAAGACGTCACGCCCACAAAGCACGCCCACTTCAGGCCAGGGCGCCAAACGAAAAGGCACAAAAAAATGAATACAAGCAATAACAAATAGAAACAGCAAGTCAAAAAAAAAATGAGATGATAATGAAAATGTAAATGCATAAACGCAAGAGTGAAAGAGAGAGGAGAGAGATGGCGTGCGAGAGAAAGAGAGAGATGTTGGTATGCCTGCTTAGGGGAAGCGTAGAGTGTCGAAAACTCATTAAAACTTTTTTACAGCCCATTTAAAAGCAATTTGTAAATTGCGCGCGAAGTGCGAAGCAAACTTAAATAATTATTATTTATTCCAAAATATACAAAAATGCGAAATGTAAATAAATACGTATAAGCTGAATTATAAAAAGAATTTTATTTTTTTAGGTTGATAAAATAAAATGAATAAAAAATGCTTTTCTCTACGAAATAGAATTTAAGAAATGACAATAAATTAACAATTTGAAATTTATTATAAATTCATAATTGCAATATTTAAAGTGAGAAATATGAAATGATGTGTTATAATTCAAAACTTAAAATATTCTATTTTCCTTATAAAATTCTAGTTATTATAATTTATATTATTATTATCTATAAAATTAAAAAGATTATTTAACAATTAGTATTATAATTACGTTGAATTTATTTAAAAACTAAATAAAAGTTTAAAGCAAATATCTTTAAAGATTATAATATTGGATAAATTAATTTTATTATGATTTATGATTTATATAAATTAATTCTTTATTATTTATATCTTTATATATATATATATATCTTTATTATTATCAAACCCTTTAATCCATGGCCAATTATATAAACAAATTTTATAATACAAATTGTTGTTATTAAATTTGGCTGCCTTAAATGGCTGAGAATTTACTGCATAAATCCCTTTGATTCGGCAATCATTTTGAGCCCTTGCAAAGGACTCACAATCGCTGGCATTAAATCACATTTCCGCACATTTCTTGGGGTATAAGAAAAATTGTGTTAGCTGCGGTTGCCTTGCAATGCTTCGTCCCCTCTCCCGTGTTTCTTCTTCTGCTCCTGCCACTTAAATATTCAAAGCAAAAAGTTCTTCTACACCTTTGCTGCAGCGTTGGCTTTTCCTGGTTTATTTCTTATTATTCATACGGCGCTTGTTTTCTTATTCCCTTTTTTTTTGTGTGTGTGCAGCGCCCAAAATTCCCACAGGATGCAACTCAAAGCGAACGTCGTGGAAGGTTACCTGAGGCTTAGTGGAGGAAGTTGAATGCCACCCCAAAACAGTTAGTTGCCCTAATATATGCGGCATGCACGTCAAGCGTTTTTATGTGGACACGCAGTCAACACTTATTTACAGTCCCACGTAGCCCAAATTTTCAGAATATCTTAATGATATTAAAACCTTTATATCAACAATATTACTATACTCCTACATTTTTTTTTCATTCACAGCATACAATTTCAATTGTGAAGTAAGAATAACAGATTTCAAATAAACCGCCTAATTTGTCAGGGCTACCACATCTTGGCGGCCTTGCCAGACTGCTTAAGTAAGAACGACCGTTTGCCTATCAATAATATATCACATTTTATAGGTTCTGAATTTTACATAAATAGACGTGTTTTTCTTATTTAAATACAAAATTGCATAATAACTAATGTTAATGTTGCTTTATTTATTAACGTTTAAAAATTTTTCAGTATTTTTATACCACCATTAAAACTCGCGCTAGCTATAATTTCTTCTTTTCAGTGTTGCAAAGTTTCTTACACAACAGCTGTAGAAGATAGCGATAGATACCATTAATCGGTTGCGTGCCAGGGATGAAACTTATTCATAAAAAATCTTATTAGCCATCACAACGGATAAAGCTTATCATAACTCACTTCTGCAAAATAACCGTTACTATATTTTTTATTTCTGCTTCTTCAATCTACATGCTACTTTTTAATAAACGTTCTAGCAATTTTAGGGGAACAATCAAAATGTAATACCAGAAAACCATTACTTCATACTCAAAACAGATGTTAAAAAGTTGTGCTTTTTTAAATACTAGTACTACTGGTATAATATGGTATATGACGTAAAATAGTGAATATTGAAGTCAAACTTGCGGTCACGCTGGTGCCAGCATTGCCGGAACGAAAATAATAAATTAATAAAAAACAATTCACAACGAATAAAAACAAATTAATACAAGTTGTGCATAACAATTGTATAACGCAACGTACACAAATTGTATAAAATACATGAAATCTATAGTAAAAAACAAAAACTGTGCATTCTCCGCCTCAACCGCCAGCTTAATTTTTTTGCAAACAACTTTTGTCAAAATTCACCGGATATATAGAATTTATTTTAACATTTCCGATTTCAAATAGTGTAGGCGCCTTCGTTGATGTGTTGAAGCGATAAAAGCGTCTTTGAATTTCGCCACAGACCAATTGTATGTTATTCGATTTTGCAAAATAGATCAAAACTATAGTGAAGACCGGAGTGTAAAAAGGCAACGCGATTAGACGGTGAGCGAAAGAGAGAGAACGATACAGTGTGAGTGCGTGGTTGTGTGTGTGTGCAAAGAGAGCGGCAAACGATTGCGATTCGATTGGCAAAAAAAAAACGACTACAACGAAAGCGATATATCGCGACATCGACACCGATTTTCTTCCCCTCCCCAAACAGAACAGCGCCGTCTGTTTTAGTTTTAATTTATATTACAGTGATAAAAAGCAAACGAAATTAATAGATTTGTGCAGCGCAATTACGCCAATAAGCGACGGCCGTTAAAATGTTAATAAACCTGAAGGTGAAAACTTTAGATGCGCGCACACACGAATTCAGCATCGACAATGAGGTAAGTATGTGTGTGTGTGTGTGGGAATTTTTTTCTATGCATTTGATGAGTGTTTTTGCCTTTTTTGAGGTTGTGTTGTGCTAAACCGCTTTTGCCATTTTTCTTCTAGATAACCATACGACAGTTCAAGGATCAGATAGCGGAAAAGACAAATATTGCCGCGGAAAATCAACGCATCATTTACCAGGGACGCGTGTTGGCAGATGATAAGCAGGTGAAAGAATACGGTGAGTCACACAACAGTAAATTCCCAACAAATTGCATTTATTTACCTTCTCTCCACTCTATACACACACACACACAGATGTTGATGGCAAGGTGCTGCATGTGGCCGAGCGACCGCCGTTTTCGCAACGCGGCGCCAATGCCACCAACAACGATGAACCGCAACGCAGCGGCTTTCGCAATTTATCCGGTCGACCGGCGCCACGTAATATGCGCAATTCACCGTATTTTCGAGCACTCGACGGCATGCTCGTGGGCACTATGGCCATACCCGTCAACAATGGCGCCTTGAACACCGCGGGCGTAAGCTTAAATCTCTACACTGCTAAGTTAGTCACTAAACTCTCCACTTTTCTTTGTAGACACGTACGCCACCCAATCGCTTTCCCAACTCATCGTCGTTTTGCATTAATCGCATCACCGTGGCGCTTCACATGATCGACTGTGCCAACAATATTGCCGCCTATCTGGAAAATCCCGAAGTGGGTCTCAATAATCAATCGTTGGATATCTTACAACGCGGTCGCTGGACCATGGAATCCACTGTGGTCGAGGTGGGCGTCTCATCCACCGATAATCCACGCAACAACAATATCATCGACATGGTGCAGGATGCTGTCAATGCAGCACTGTCACGAAACACACCTGGACGCAACTACACAGTTGTCCAGCTGCCCACCGTCTATACGAATGAGGCAGGCGGCGATCCGCAGCAGGCGGCAAATGATGCTGCTGCAGGCGGCGCTGGCAGCGATGTTGGTGAGGAGCCCACAGCAGCAGCTGCTGTGATCATAGAGGACGTGATTGTGTCGGATGACGAGGCAGCCGATGATATTATGCCCATTCTGGGAGATGATGATGAAGAAGGTGCCGCAGCGGCTGCAACGCAAGCAACTGGCGCTGGTGCATCAACAGCAGCAACTGGCGATGCTGCCAATGCGGCTGGCTATGATGCCAACGGCGCCAATGGCTCGAATGTGGCTGTCACTGGCATTGGACCGCGTCGTCGCACACGTCCCCAGGTGCTGGCGAATGTGATACAACGATATCGCACGGTGCAAACGCGTTTGGCGCCCTTTGTCGATCGCTACTACGAGATACTCGAACAGGATCCCGCATTTGAGGAGGCGGAAGGCGGCGAGGAGGCAGGCCAGGGCGAGAATGTGGCACGCGACAATGCACAGCGGATCTTTGATCGCGTCTCGGAGGCATTCCATTATCTCTCGCATGCCCAGCATGCCATCTCCGATCTGATGTTGGATCTGTCGCAGCCTGGACCCCGGGTGCTCACCTGTCGTCCCATTCTCGTCGAGCAGAGTGGCTACATACGCTCGAACAATATGTTTGCGGCCAATCTGCCGGACATGGCTTCACCACATACGCATCCACATCCCCATCAGCATCCGCATGCTGCGACAGCAACTGGCTCTGTGGTCGCCATTCCCATCAATTCGCCACCGAATGTCGCAAATGCAACGGCGGATGCCCTGAGGAATGCTGCACAGGATGCTTTGTCTGCCGCCGCTGCTGCTGGTGGACAGGCGAATGCTGCTGGTGGTTTCTGGGAATTGAGTCCCAACTTTGTCGAGGATCCCGTGGATCCACCGAATCAGCAACCATCGCCCTCCGATTTGGGTGAGTTTCACTTTGTCACTTCACTTCACATTCCTTGTCATCACTGTTTCCCTTCTGTTTTCTTCACTTGATTTTGTTTGATTTGTGTGGCCATTTTCTAGATGAGCACGAGGAGCGAGCAATGTCAGTGTCTGGCGATGAGGCAGCCACGCCCAGGTTGCGCCTCTATATGCCCGTGCCTTTGCCACCGCCTAGTAGGTTTCGTTTCCCCACTTTTACTCCGCTCGAATGTTAAATCCCGCGCTCAATTGCTAATCCTAATCCAGTTTAATGAAACGCCTTTTAATTGCTAACAACAGCACATACCATTTTTCTATATAAATGCGCATTTCATCAGATCTAATTAGTTAGGTATTGCTGGGAAGTAATGAAAATACGTTTACAGCCTTTTCAAGACATCAATGAAGCAACTTTTAATTGCTAAAAACAGCTCATAAAATTCTACTTGGTAGTTATTATTATTGCTCTTTAATGTTTAATTAAAAAGTTGCTTGCAATTAATTTCAAAATAGTTTCAGCTTCATTTGTAAAGCTCTAACCAAAATAGATTTTAATGTTCCCATGACTTATTGTTATAACGTTTATTTGCTTTGCTTTTTGTCAGTTGCAAAGTTTGTTTGTTAAATCATTTAATTGATTTTTGAACAATATAAGAAAAAGCCCATTATATCAATTATTATTATTTTATTAAAATAATGATTATTGGAATGAGATGAGCCAAAGAGATTTTTAGATTTTAGCTTCCTTTTCACCATATTGAATTAATAAAATTTTGTATTTCATCATAATATTCCCTGTAATGGAAAATAACAAAGCTTTCTTGGTTTATTATTGCTTTTAACTAGAGCAAGAAAATTATGAGAAATGAGTGGGAAAGATCTAATCAGATATATAAATAGGACTAAACATAAGTCAACGAAATCTATTTAGATAGTACGATGGTCCAATTGGATACCATAAATCATCTGAAGTGACTTCTCAGAAAAGGTTCGAATAACCTTTACAGTTCTACGATATTAATAGTATATTTCATTTAATGCGTTTAGTTCCTCGTTCTTGTTTGCTCCAAGCTCCTCTCAAGACACTCGAGCTCAGCTTTGCAATTAATTTTAATACATTTGTTTATTTCTTTACCCAATAACCACATCAATTCCTTATTAAACCTACTACAACTTGAATGTGCTAATCAATTGTGTTACTCTTGTCACAGATCCTTGGCGGCGCATGGTGGGTCTGCTCAACATGGCAGTAGGTGGACATGCACAGGCAGCAGCTGGAACTGATGGAGCGGCTGGAACAGGAACAGGCGATGCAGCTACCACCCAGTCTGGTGCAGCAAATGCGGCAGCCGGAGCTGGCGGGGCAGGCGGAGGCGCCGCAGCGACACTTGTGCCCAACATCATCTCCATCAATTTGCCTGTGCATCTGATGGCCACCGCAATGCATCCACAGGGACGCCAAGCACCTGCTGCTGATGCTGGAGGCAATGCGACAGCTGCAACAGCAACGGCAGCATCTGCAACGGCAGCGGCAACGGGAACAAGTGAAGCAACTGGCGTCGCGGCATCCACATCGGGTGGCACACGCAGCGGAGGCGAACAGCGGGCCAACACTTTGCCCACAACGGCGACACAGACAAGGTCGACAGCTCGGCCGCAGATACAGATTGGTGGCAACAACAATTGGGCTGGCAGAATTGCCCCCACGCACACCGCCTTCGATCGCTTCTTGCCCTGCAACAGTCATCACATTCGCGAGCCTGCTCCCTTGCCCCAGAACAACAACAACAACACGAGCAACAACAACAGCAACGCAAATACGAATGCCAACAGCGCCAGAAGCAATCGCAGAGCCGGCGACATCGATGCGGCTTCCATTGGTAAGTGAAAGTAGTTGCATAAGTTTGATCAGTAAGCATTTGATGCATCGCGGTTATGCTAGTTGCGGGTCACGTAGTTTGCTTTTACTATACTATCATCCCATCAACCAACCCATTCATTCACCAGAGATGCAAACCGGCCTCTTCCTTGAAGAGACAAAGTTTAAGGCTTTTTTAGATTTTTGATAACTCAAAACGTCCAACAATTTGAATGTTAGTAAGTTACGGTTATATCTTATTTGAGTCATTTCTTCAGATTTTTAGATTTTTAAAGCTAAACTCTAAAGGCTAAAATTTAAAATATATACACTTTCATTACATTTGACTGAAGTTTTTAATTAGAGACAGCTGAAACTCTTAGAATAGCTAGGAAATAAATTAATGAAGTATAATGAGAAATCTAAGAGCTTTATATCACATTTTTGTTAAATTGAAAACTATTGCCCAAAAGTTAATTGAAATTCTAAAGGCTATAATATAAAATTCAAATTAGAGCAGATTAAAAAAAATATTTATATGCGCGTATGAGTCTATACTGTAAATCAGTTATAGAATACTACTAACATAAGTCTATATAGTTACAAATGTTATAGTGTAGTATTGTATAGTACAACAATTAAAAAGATATATATATATATACTTTATAACATTATAAGATGCCTTCTTTTGTCTGTTATACCCTATGGGCAAGCAAATAATAGGTATTTTTGTTAGTTATAATATTTTTCTATAATTCGAATGATTATATCTTATCAAGACTAAAATGCTCGTGTACAATATGAAAATGAAAATAATATGTAGGGAATTAGTTCATATTTAATTAGGAAGTTTGTCATTGAAGATGTACGAATTGAATCTTCGAAATTAGAAAAGCTTAAAATACACACATTGATAGCTATATAGTTTGTCTGCAGCTAGGTTTGCATCTCTGGTCATTTAGTCTGCCTTTGCATGCGTGTTCATCGTTCATCCGTTCATCATCCCATGTATAGTCATCTCACGCTTGCCACGTGGCCAGAGCGGCGGCACCTTGGATGTGTCGCGTGCGGCGCGACGTCGTGCCAGCAACAGCAGCAGCAGTAGCAACCGAGCTCGGAGCTTGCCGAGATTGATGGCAAGCGGCGGTGTTGGTGGTTTTGGTGGTGGTGCTCGTGCTTTCGAGAGGAATGTTCCTGCTGCTGGTGCGAATACAAATACAAATGCGAATGCGAATGCGAGTAATCCACCTCGGTACAGTAGACGGGCTAGATTGATAGAAGCTTTGTCCATGTTTGACAATATGTTGGTAACTAATTTGACAAATCGTGCGCATGCAGCTTTGGGTGGCATCGCTGACGTGGCCGTCACCGTCACAGCCAGTGTCCCTGGTGCCAATGCCAGCTCCACCTCTTCCCCCTCCTCCTCCTCCTCATCCTCAGCCTCCTCCTCATCCACAGGAGCCACAACAGCCGCCGGAGCAGACGCTGCTGCTGCCTCCGCCTCTGCCTCCAGCTCCAGTTCCGCAACCCAACCAACAACAGGAGCAACCACAATCAATGCGAGCAATCTGCGTGCTCAGCTCCGCCGGTTCCTTCATCACAGCGTCTTCGAGGAATTGCCCATCAATGAGGAGACGATGTCCACGGCTCTGGATCGTGCCCTCGAGTGGTTCAACGACAGTTTGCTGTATCTGCCGCAGTACGAACGACCGGAGTACAACTCCCGTGATTCTGTGTGCAACACGTTGCGTCAGAGCCTGCGTCTGGCCATCGAGCTATGCAGCACCAACTGCGAAGCGGATGCACAGTTCGAGCAGCGTCTCACACAGATTCGTGAACAGTTCCGCAAGCGGCTCTACAGCGTGCTTATCCTGTGCCTGGGCAGCGCCAATGCCGAGCTCTATTGGCGTCAGCTGATGCGGCTGCTCTTCGTGCCGCTGCGATCGAGTAAGTATACTAAATATACTATTTGTTAATTGCAGTATTTATCGGTTATAAGCGGTAGTAATATTTTCAAACATTTTTAGTAATGATTATTAAATTATCTGACGGTGTTAGCTATAATTATTCACTTTTTCTTCAATATGAATAGCAATGAAAATTTTTAGGCAGGTGATTTGCAACTTATAGTGCTCGACTATGAAAAAACCGTAACTCGTTTTTAAAAATATACGAAAATAATATACCAAAATTACTAAAATATTCCGAAGACACAATATATGTGGAATATAGATAGTTCCAAACAATATACCAGATTAAAGCCGATTAAAAATTTTATAATTACAGCGAAAATAATAAATATGAGTTTATAAAACATATAAAATAAACATATACCGCAAAATACTAAAATATACTGAAATCTTTATTTGCAATATCGATATAGTTCTACAAAATATCCCATAGAGTACTAAACATTCCAGATTAAAAGCGATTACAAATGAGTATTGCGATAAAAATGTAAAGTAATTTTAAAATTATGATGAAAAAAAATCAAAAAGAAATTAATTCAACTCCCAATGGAAATAGTTACATTAAAAAAGCAATTAACTGAATATTTATTCAACTGCGTTTCCACCTAGTTGAATAATCTAGTTTTCTTAATAAAAGAAAGTCACCTTTAAAGCTATTTAAAAGCAGATTAAGATTGTAATTCAGTATCTCGCATTTTGTTAAACAACTATTTTAGTTTAAAATTTTTGTAATTTTGTAACCGATATTCACTGTAACATAATTGTAGTATGTAGTAGTTACCTTAAAGTTTCGATTTTGTTGCCACCCGCAGATTTGCGCAATGAAGCCTTGCAGTTCCTGTGCAGTGTGATTGATCCCGAGATTCCAACGCACACGGACACCGCGGATGCCCAACAGTTCCTGGTGCTGCGCAATGCGCAGTCCACAACACCAGCCGATGCAGCTGTAAGTAAAAATGCGAAACGCAATTGCGAAGAGCTTAGCTAAAGCGCGACTAATAGCAACCATTCGTTGCACCTCCACCGCTTGCCTTTCCCGCACAGCAGCAGCAGCAATCGCAGTCACAGACGGCGCTCGATAACGATGTGGAGATGGCCGACGTGGCCAGCAGCAGCAACAGCAGCAGTGCCACCGAACTGGACAAACCGCTGCCCGATGTCACCGTCGGCTCACAGCCCTGGCACAATAATTTCCCCAATGATTGGTTGCCCGTGATCACGCGTGACCTGCAAACCCAAACGGAGGTAAGTTTAACAATTTTTTCGCACGTTCTCTCCGAGTTAAACTAACATTTCGTGACACTTGCAGCAGAATCACCCGCAACCGCCTTACTCCGATGCCTACATATCTGGGATGTCAGCCAAGCGACGCAAAATCATTCAGACCGAGAAGCCATCGTCGAGCGTCGAATGCCTAATTGCCAGCGGTGTGCAACGTGCCATTCAAAGCACCGGATTGTCGGCACCCAATGGACCAGGTGGCGGTGGAGTGCCTGTCGTTAATCCCGATCTTGTGATTGGCGCAATTGCGCATGATGCTGCTGTCCAGGCCGCGTACACGGATGCGGTGCGAACGAATGCCCGCGAAAGGATCAAGCAGGACAACGATTATAAGCCAAGCAAATATCCGCAGATCGCCAAGTTCACAGAGCAAAAGTAGGCGAGAGTTGTGTAGAGATCTAGTAGTGCTTAGTGCTTAATGTAAATTTTTACTTTAATGAAATATTGTATTTAATTTAGTTAATGGATAAGTTCTGTTTTTCAAATCGACGCTCACTGAAGGAGGCGACGATTTTCATTTTGTGGAAGATGTTAATGAGAGATGAGATGGTCACAAGAAAAGTGCTTGGCAGTGCATGCTTCATAATACATAATAATAATTATATACAACAGATTGATACACACCCCACAAACACACACTTACTATATATATAAACAATAATTATTAACTGCAAAACAAAAAAACTACACGAAATTGAAGGTAAAATATTTTGAGGACAAAACTGCATCAAAAAGAAACCCCAAATAAAAGTACATAAACACACAGAATACTATAAAACTCTCAACTAATCTTTAATCTGCTGATCTGCCATGATCGCCTATTTGGCGTCCCCCTGGCGGATGACGCAGTGGTCAGAAGACAAAAGCTATGACGACAGTCAAATTCCAGCCAAATATTTTAGATATTTTCTACCCCATTGACGTGATCAGCGGAATTGGCGCCGCCTGATCATTTCCGTTCAATGGACGGATGGATGGATGAATGAATGGATCTGGATCTGGAATATTCGCGGTAATCTCGAGTGGCCCGGCCAATAAAATTGTGTGGAATGCCAATTCAATTGGCTATTTACAACAATAGCAACTATCTTCGAAATAGACAAACAACCAAAATTAATTTTCACATGACTTGGCATCTGGAGAGAAAATTGAGAATCTTAAATGCGTTCGTGATACATAAAAAAAAAAACAAAAAGGAAGAAACACGAAAATTTGTCACATAAAAATGTTGAGATAATTTATGCATAATTCTCCGAAAATAAGCTATGTGAAGTGTTAATAAATAATAATTAATATTTCAAATGTCTTGTTTTTTTTCAAAAGTATTTTTTACGCGGGCCATGATTGGACTTTAAAAATAGCCCAGCTACGTAATCATTGTATATTTTTAAGTCGATTAATCGATTATACTATAGTTTGTCAACAGCGTTGGTTGTGTTGGGTAGGGGGAAGGAGGAAGGTGGGCGTGTAACGGTCACACTAAAAATAACCGTGTGCAGATTGGGGGGCGTGTTTTGTGGTTTGTGTCATCATCAAGCCGAGTTTCGAGCTGCTGCAGGCCATAAGAAAATTGCCACTTGCCGGCTACCAAATGATTAATTGCAACATCAACATCAACTCGAGCAGCACCAGCAACACAACTTGAGTCAGCCAATAAGGGTAGGGTGACAGGGGGGACAGGGCAAGGGCAAAAGGCGAAGCGGGGCGGGGCAGTTGGCACGCGCATTGCATTGCGGTATTCGTGAGGAATTCGCGACAGACGGAATTCTTAAATGGGGGACTTTCGTTAATTATGCATGCACTGTGTGTTGTGTGTGTGTCTGTATGTGTGTGTGCCCAGCAAATGGCAACGGCAACACAGCAGCGGCCAGAACTTCAAAATAAATTAAGGCTGCGGACTTTGATGCATGGTGCATGCTACAAGCTGCATACTACATGCAGCATGCTCCTCGCAACTTGATGTGGCGCCTGGCAAAACTGCAATAAGGCGGCGCCAGCAGTTGCCACTGGTTTTGTAATGGGTAAGTTTGAGGAAGAAGCGTAATTATGCTTGATTTATTAGGCAGCCCGGTGAAATTTCGGGGTTGCCATCTACTGCAAAACATTGCGTATAAATACTAAACTAAAATACTAACTGCTGTTTATCGACAATCGATAGCCAAGCTTGAGCTAGACAAGCTAACGGTGAATTTGTTTGGAATTACATAAATGAGTGCCATGAAATACCCTAGCGGCCATTTTGAATTTCGCGAACAAGCGAAGCAAAATTCTAGTGAAATCGTCAATAGCGGATATTTACATTAACTGGGAATTCTTATTATTATTGTTGAAATTCTTTTCAACAAATATGATGTTAAAAAAAAAAAACAACATTTAATCTGCTGAATTCCAAAAAATTCTTTACTTTAATCATCCCGAATGCATATTATTGTGTAGAAATGTTATTATAGTTTCAAATTCTTTTAATAAAAACTAATACTTTGTTAGAAAAAAAAACAAATTAATTTGGTGAGTACGAAGAGACTCTTTATTTTAATCAATATGAATTGGAAAGTTGCAGTGAAAACTTCTCTAGTGGATATTATTGTAGAGTATAGTTATTATAGTTTGCAATTCTTTAAATAAAACCTAATACTTTGTAAAAAAAAAAAGTAATATATTGTACTATTGTATTGTAATCAAATTGATGCAGCTGCAGAACACACAGTTATAGGGTATCAAATTAGGCTGCCAGATGTATGCAATCGTTACGCACGATTGTCAACACCAGCAACAACAACAAGAACACAACAACAACACAACAGCGGCAACAATAAATCACAACAAGCCGGCTCATTCAGTTGATGTGCTCTCCATGCCACTGCGAGATTATTTTGTGTAATTGAAAACATTTTCTCAAAGATGCCAAGATAAAGATATTTTGTTTACATGTGCAGCAAAACGCATGTGGCAACATGTGTGTGAGTAACTGTGTGTTTGTGTGTGTGTGTAAGGACAATTTATCAGCAGTGCGTAAGAGAAGCAGCAGCAACAATCGAAGATAAACAACAACAAGCTGTAAACACACACACATGATAATGATAATGCTGCTGAAGATGCTGCTGATGATGATGATGATGATGCCCCCATACATAGATTGAGCGCACCAATGCATAGTTCCTAGGTTCCTAAGAAACGAGCCCAAGTCGCAATTCAACTCAACTCAACTCAACTGACAAGCATGCCACATGTGGCAGCAGCAACTGCAGTAGCAGCAGTAGCAGCAACAACTGAGCTCAAAGGGGGCATCTAAAACACGCACAGACAGCGGCGCCGGCGCCGAGATTCAGTTGCAGATTGAGATTGAGATTGACGCCTGGCGTCTTGGCAAAAACAACAACAAAAAAAAACGAAAAGAGAAGCATGCACAGGAACAGATGTAATTGAGTGTTGGCGCTGGACAATTACATAGGTAACAACTGTAGTAGCAACAGTTGCAGCTAGCAGCTAGAAGCTTGTGCACTTGTTTTCTTTTGTGGCCAATATCAAGAATGCGTTTTTGCATTCAAAAACGCGCTCAAACACACACAGCAAAAGCAAGAGCATCCGCAGCAGCAGCAACTGCGAAGTTGTCGTCAGAGCAACAGCAACAGCAATAACAACGACAGCAGCAGCAGCAGCAACAACAGCAGCAACGGCAGCAGCAGCGACGTCGCGCAGCCAGCATACGGATCCTCAGCGCTCAGTCACAAATCGACCGTACAGACGTGAAGACGTGAACATCGGGTCTACAAATCGATAGTGCTACTTCTCAATCAATATATATATATATATATATATATGAAATAGATTTTGAAAAACCACTCAATAATACTCGCGTATTAAATACAATAAAATATAATAAAAAAACAAAAAAGAATTCGACTACGAATTAATGAAATAATAATAAAGAGAAATTCAAGAAAAAATATGAAAACAAAATAATTCGAAATACGGTGTTCACTTAATGTTGTTTTTTTTTTGTCTTAGAAGAGATTAATGTACCAACAGTGTCAGAGGTCGTCAATCAGTGTGTGAGTAAAAGAGAGTGTACCATCAGTGAGTGAGTGAGACAGAGAGAGAGAGAGGGAGAGAGCGAAAGCGAGTGCAGCCCACAGGCACCAAAGAACATATGTACGACAATCTGAACTGTGTGGGTTGTTGTTGCATTTTCGAATCGAATTTTTGTTGTTTTTGAAGCGCGTTTTTGAGTGAAATTCGACGCCGCCATCCTCCAGCTGAAAAGTGAATACAATTTCCAAAAGAAACGCACAGAGAGCACACAGCGTTCACCAAAATAAAGAAAATTCCAAAACGAGAAAGAAAAGAAAAGAAAAACCATAAGTATGGAAACTCCAGCACAACACATGTTCAAAAACGAGTAGTTCGGGAAAACTAAAAACGAAACATTTCCAAACACACAAAACAATCAAATACTCAGCGAAGAAATCAGAGTTTGAAAGAACAAAGTTTTAGTGCACAAATAAAAAAACGAAAAGAAATCTTAACGGTTTGGTAAAGTAATCGAGACTGTTACCAAAATGACTTCCTTAATGTACGCAGTGTTTCACATTGCGACAATGCAATGTTCCGTTAGGCCGGAAATATCGCCGTGCACATGCGAAACGGGCAAAGCACCGAATCATGTGGAATTGGCCTGCGAGAAATTGGAATCGTTTAATGCGGTGGTCGATAGTTTGGCCAATAAGCTAAACCCTGATGTTAGCATTGATCTGAAAATAACTTACTCTCAACTGGATGATTTGGAGATGCGTTCGTTTCGGGACATGAACTTTAATCTTTACAAACTACGCATGCAATGGAACCGCCTAAGGTGAGTTCTTATTTACCCATTTTTTCATTTCACACATCTATATCTAGGTACAATGTCTATGGCATTGTTTCAAGGCCGGGGAATTGTCATCGTATCGCCACAGAATTTTCCGCTTGCTTTTGCTATCAATTTAGGTTCCTTAAACCCAATCAATAATACGAAAAACAACAATAAAATATATAGATAAACACGGAATGTAAATGCACGAAAAATGCGCTGCAACTCATCAATTTCCATGTAAATAGATACTAAACAAAAAAATAAAAAGTAAAGATATTATTATGATAAAGACAACCGACAACAGTCAGTCATTATCAACTGGCTCAATTGATGCTCAATTGAAAATTTGTGCTAATTATGAGCTGGTAAATGATTTAATTTTTCAATTAGCAAAAGTCCCCTTGCAATTGAGATAAATTATAACAAGTAGTTTCGGTCATTGCGACACTCTTTGACAGTTGCAAGAGGCAATATTAGAAGGCAGAAGAAAAAAACTTAAGCACAGAACAAAACAAATTCATCGAACGAGCCAAACAAACGGTTGCTTCGTGTTTCGATTTTTGTTTTTTAACTCAATGCTGATAAGGTTTCAGCATCGCTCTCTCAAAGTCTTTAGCTCTCTCTCTCTTACGCATACACAGCTGTTAATGAGCTTATGGATTCATGCATGTGTTTAATCAATGCGGCGTATACTTAATCTCTATAAGATGCACAATATAGAAGCTGATAACTGCAATTTATTGGCTTCTGAGAGCTGCTTTGCAACGTCTTCTGCACGTTTTCAATGAATCTCACATTTCAACTTGTTGTTATTAAAAATAGCATATATCAAATATAAATACATTTATTTAATTTAATTATTTACACAAATATGAAAAAACAATTGTTGAGGCCTATTTCATAAGAGAAGTTCATTGATATTTGACATTAGCTTTCAATTGTTTTTTTACAGCAAATATTCTCTTGAAATTTTGTTTAATTTCCCAATCATTCGGGGTTATACAATTCGCTGATTCGATTTGCCATATCAGGCTAAAGAATCATTTGTCAAACGTCATTTGTCATCAGTTGCAATTTGTATATGTAAAACTGAATGATTTAATTACTCAAACTTAATCGAATCAGTGTTATATATTCTATGCAATATAAAAGTATATATATTTTACTGTACATATGTTAGATTCGATTCCCGCAACGAGCGCGTGCTGCTTTTGCTGCTGTTGCTTCTGACCAGTAAAAACATTTTTACATTGATGTCAATTTATAATAATTGACCTATTGCCTTAATATCGCGCTCTGACCAAATCATGCCAGGCCAGGCCACCGCCACCGCCACCGCACACTTCAAATCAGCTAGGAAAATACCCATCAAAGTTGGCGATCGAGTGTTTGTATGATGAGAGAGTGATATGCTCATGAATCGTCTGCCAAAAGCGTATCAACAACGCGTGGCGCATAAATCGCTCTCCGTGATCAAAGTTTCCATGCTTATGAAATTATTAACACGTTTCTAGAATTTCGCAATTTCATTGCAGAATGTTAATCTTCTTGAAGTCTTCAATAATCTTACATAAAAAAACTGCAAATGATATCTGCCTTAACTTGAAGAGTCTGTCAAGATCTTATTCATTTGCAATAAAAGCAATACAGTGGAGTATTATTCCTAAAATATACCAAATATTATACTTCAAAAAATTTAAGATATGCTGAAGACCATATTTGGTATATTGTTGAAGTACTACATTTAAAATTACCATAGATGTTAAAATATACCAGATTATCAGCCAAAAAAAGTCAGCCAAAAAAGTTATTTCCCGTACAGAAGTATTTCTTAAATAACACTTTTTAAAAATAGACATAGTAACTAGTATGCACTAATATAATTTATTTTAAAATTTACAACAAAAATTTTGAGACCTCTAACAAGTTCAAAATAATTATCCAAAAATATGTTAATTATTTTATTATGGATATTTTTTAATATCCCTTTACTTATCTAATCATATGTATTTTTGATAGTATTTACTCACAAAACAATAGTTTAATTTTAAAATGAAATGTAATGAAATGTGAAAAAAGTGAATGAATCCAATGAATAATAATTGAATGTAAATCACAACGCTTCTGAACAATGATGTGCACTAAAATAATATTAAAATAAAAGAAATAACGATCAGTATTAGCTAGAGCTCGAGAGCTCGAGGAGTGAATGAATGTGATACATATATACATTCTATACATATATTCTCTATATACACAGAAATCAGTGTGAGTTTGAGTAAATGTTAGTATGTGATAATAGCGTCTCAAGTGGCGCCAAAGCATTTTTTTACGATCAGTTTAACGATCGAGTTGACCAAAAGTAATCTTGTTTTGCCATTTGTGAGATTAAATTAATGAATAAAAATATATATCACGATTAAAGACTGTACTATATAGTCTTGAAGGCAAAACAAAAAAAAGAGAATATTCAAATTTCATAAAGTTGCATGTGCAATATTAAACGATGATGGCGCCATCGATTTGCCATTCTTCTTGTTTTTCTCAGGCTGATAAGAATATGCTTTATATTAACATTCAACATATGGTTTAATCATTGAAAAAGTGAGTAAAGTGTTGAAAGAGACTCGAGTCTCAGAGTCAGACTTTGTGTCGCAGTTGATCTGCAGTTGACAATTAATTAAGTATGTATGATAACTACATAATTTATTATTGATGGAATATTCCCAGCCAGAGTGATAACAGATCCGCCAAAGAGCAAAAACTATGCGGTAAAAGAAAGTAAACAATAAACAAAAGAGTTTTTTTTTACACTTTGTTTGCTTTGCATTATTCGCTTTAATTTTTGTATTTTCATTATTTATTTATTTATTGTTTTTTGGGGCCCACACCTCCTAATGATTACTTCGAAATGGAATGTTCCGTTCTTTCTTTTCTGTTATTGTTATTGTTTTCTTGTTATTATTATTGTTTTTGTCTGCCTGCTTGGGGTCAGCACAGCACAACAGAGAGAGAGAGAGAGAGTGAGTGTATCCCAAGAGTGGGAGTGAGAGAGAGGGAGGGAGAAATAAAGAGTGAAAGAGAGGCACCCAATTGAATTTTTTCATTACGTTCAATCAATGATCAAGAGGCCAGTTTAGGTCGTGTGACAATTATATTGGCTGACGTTAAGGAATTGTCTCTTCGTTCATGTATCTTCCACACACATTCTATAAACACATATATATAAATATCGTGTGCATATATATATGGTAGTTATCGTGCTGCCACGACATGTGCTCAAGTTCAACGCGCGTGAGCTGCGTCAACTTCAACTCATTATAGATACAATGCGAGTATCTCGTATCTCGTATCTATTGCCCAGCTATTCATCATCCTTGCATCTGTCGACTGCTGCTGCGCTTTTCCTCATTACATAATCAATGCAACGCGCCACTCACCAGGCGCTGCTGCATAGACACTACACACTACTTCACTTGGGCAATCAATCAAGATCAAGTGTCTCGACGCAGGCGCATCTAAAAATAGATATGAAATCGCCTCGCAATCAGCCTGATGAGCTGTGATGCCAATAACGGCGCCAAGGATGTTGCCCACTGGGCAATTTGCTGACCATTTTACTCCAGTCTCTAGTCTCCAGGGCCCAGTTCCCATCATCATGAATAATGCGATAGATTTGGCGCCGCGACGGCGACAACTTAATAGCCGACTGCAGTCATCGATTAAGATACAACAAGGGGGGGGATAAATATTCTGCCACAGATACAATTACAGATATACAGCTTTCAGATAACTCTGTCTCTCTGATAAGCTGCGTCATCTAATTACCGTGCCAGATTTATTTATAAGAATAAATATTAGTCATCAATTTATTACACGCTTTTCTCGCAGTTCTCCCTTTGAAATTTAAAACGAAAACAAACAAATTTACGCATAAAATATGTATAGTGAAATGTTGTTCTTCACCGCTATTAATCTCGTTAATGATTCGCACGAATCGGGAAAAACTTAATCAAAATTAAATTGAATTTATTATGGGGAATTCTCAGGATTTTGATTTCTAAACAAATAATGATTAAACTTAATTAAGCATCTTTATTTTTGATTCAGATTCTTTATTCAGATTCATAACACTTAATTGAATTTGTATCTATAATTGAATGGGTTATTTATTTGTTTAATGTTGAATTCAACAGAATTGAGATCGGTTTTTTTATTTATTGACTTATTCTATCAAGTCTTTTCTTTGGAAGTATGTACATATATGTATTTTTATAGGTCTGCACGTTTTTAAAAATGATCGTGGCTAATTTTGAAAATGTCTTGACTATATGATATATTTTTCGACCCTTCGCTTAAAAGCAAACTATTAGAGTTTATAAAGTTTGTTTAAATTATATTATATACGATTTATGAAGCATTGTGTGATTCCCAGATTTGCCGAAAACAATCGAATACACATACTTTGTTTCATTTCGAGTATATTTTTTAGTAATTTTTGTTTATCTCTTTATTTAATTTAATAAGAGATTGCATCTGTACAAACATCAACAGGAAATAGTACAATAACATGAATATTCAAGCCCATCGTATAAAGATTTAATATTAAATTTAATTATGATACAATACTATTGTACAATACTTTAGTTTTAATTTCATATGTATGATATATTATTTTCTATTGAAATTTCCACACGCCAAAAAATATGCAACAGAAAACGCATAACTTCTGGGGGGGGATGCATCCGGATGGTTTTAAGATTCTATTCCTAAGTAATACATACATGGCCAGAAATGAATTGTTATGGTACTTGTTGTTATGCATACATACAGACACTATCTCTTATTAAATACAAAAAAGAACAAAGTACAAAAAAACCTGATTTTATATTATCATTTTCTTTTTTATTTTGTTTTGGCAAGAGGTAAAACCAAATTTTATATGTTATTATATTTCTCAATTATTTAGAGTTTATTTTGTTTTACCAAATATTACAATTAACAAAAATAACTAAGAGACTGCGATGAAAGTAAAACAATGCGGTATTATTAAAATTTAAACAAAAATACCAAAGGCTATATATCGTATTTTGACATTCATTTTACTTTGCAGTTTACATATTTACCTATTACAGACATTTCCTGCAGGCAAAAATCAAACAGGATTTTATATTACTTTTTTTTTATTTTGTTTTCGCAAGAAGTAAAGCCAAAGTTAATTTTATATTATCATTTAGTTCTTTTTTACCTTAAATTAAAATTTTGAAAAAAAAAGTATAACTAAGCTTCACTTTGTATTATAATTTAGTTCTTTATTTGGTTTAGTTCTTATTTATTGGTTTCGACAAGTAGTAAAGCCAAACATCATTTATATTATCACTTAGTTCCATTTCTTATTTTGACGTTAACAATTGAATTTGGCGTTCTAATTTGATGCAAAATGTAATGCGAATGTTTTTGTTCTATTTTGTGGATGCTATTTTTAGATCGCTGCCAGAGCTTCCATTTCGCGGGTTATCGAATGTCACCTACTTAAGTGTCGGTGACAACGAACTCGACGAGATTCCGAAGCACGTCTTGAACCACATGCCCAAGCTGCAGACACTCGACATAGGGAGATGCAACATACGAGCGGTGCAACAGGACGATCTCAAGGGGATACAAATGGTGACGAATCTGATATTGCCGAGCAACAACATAACACGACTCGATCGAGGCGCATTTCCGTTAAGCTTAATCATCTTGCATTTGGGGCGAAATCAAATCGATTCGTTAAATGGTTCTCTGCATGATTTGGCCATGTTGCAATCGCTATTCATAAATGCGAACAACATCAGCGATCTCGATGGCGAGTTGCCCGATGGCAGCAAGTTACGATTGCTGATGGCGCACAACAATCGATTGGAGAGACTTCCTGCTAATATGGTTGGGATGGATGATCTGGAGACGATTCATTTGCACTTTAATCGTCTGCGATCGTTTGATCGCGTTTTACGGAATGCTCAGTATCTGAATGAGTTGCTGGCGAATAACAACGAATTGGAGTTTTTGGCTCAAGATGAATTTCAAGCTTGTGGACAAATGGAAACATTGAATTTGGCTTGCAATCACATTCGTTCGTTGAACTCATCTCTGCATCCCATGTCCAAGCTGAAGATCGGTAACTTTTCGTTTAACGACATCGATGAGTTCTCCATGGAGGAGCTGCAGGGATTGCGTTCGCTGAAGGTCTTGGATTTATCCTACAATCGCATACAACGTTTGTTGCCCGCTCAGAAGGTGTTGTTGGAGCTGCCTCTGATGGATCTGCGACTCGATCACAATCAGATCTTTACACTAGATGGCGCTCTTGCCGGTTTGGGCAATCTTCGCATTCTCAGTCTGCCGGAGAATCAAATTGAGCATCTATTGCCGGGAGATTTTAGTGGAATGCATCGTCTCGAGATACTCGACTTGACTTCCAATCAATTGTTAGATCTAAAACCACTCGAAACGGTAAATTAAGTGTGCATATTTAATAGAGAATTGTTTGATAATTTTTTACTTTTTCTTTCGATTAATTTTAGACAATGCTCCCGAATCTGAAGATCCTTAAGGTTGCCTACAACAATATTAGCAAACTGGAGCACGATTTCTTTGGCCTTCCGGTTTTGTGTCAAGTCAATTTGACCAACAACCAAATTTCGAGCATCTCTGGCGAACTCGTCACGAAGACGCGCTGCAGGAATCACAATGTCGCTGGCAAACTGGAGATTCATTTAGATCGTGAGTAGCTTCAGTTCTTCTAAACTTAAATGTACACATTTTCTATAAATTTAAAATTACAAAAATAGAAAAAATTAATCACAAAAAAAGTGTTCTAAACGTATCTTTCCTTAAATCTAATATTTAAATGTTTTCATGAAATTTGATAACTCTTAACACAATATTAATATTAGAAAACGATGATAAAGTACAGTTAAATAAAAGTTTAAAATCATGTCTGACGTTTACTTCTAAAAATAAAATGTACTACAGGACTTTATTTGCATAAGCTAAGAAATTTACATTATTATAGAGGGATATAGATAGATGGTCATAGTTGGTTTCATTATTTATTCTAAGTATTTCTAAGTATTCATAAACCTTTTTTTGCATCAGTTTCTATTTTGACTTTTATGGTATTTTAATATATGGATTAATTACACTATCTCATTATTTTTATAAACATTTTATTGCATTAATTTCAATACTGACTTTTGTGGTATTTTAATATATGGATTATTTGCATAATATCAGTATTTTCATAAAAATTTTATTGCATTAATTTTAATACTGACTATTATGGTATTTTAATATATGGACCAATTGCATTATTCCAGTATTCTAAACATTTTATTGCATTAATTTCTAATATATTTTTAAATTTCCATTTTTTTTGTCAATGATAGAGAATTTTATTATATTTTTTATGTATTGTCTATATTAGTTTATTCTTTTATGTTTTTAAATTAAGTATTTTCTACATAATACATTTCATAATTATTCAATATATATCAATTTCTTATCCTATTTCTTTATTTTTTATGAAGTATATTCTATATAATCGGTTTCTTAAATATTTAATATATTTCGTCTTATATTTAAATGCATGTTATATTGCAAATTTCATTATTTTAACGAATGCTTTCTTTCTAATCCTCAGAGAATCCCATCATGTGCGATGTGCACCTCAATGAGCTGTGCCCGCTGATGCATGCACAGGAGGCTCGCATTCGAGGTCGCTCCAAGTGCTTCGAGGCTGATCAGGAGGTGTGCACAGTGCTTCCGATGCTCTACAAGTTGGAGTTGCCTCCGTGGGTGATGAAGCTGAACATGGGCGAAAACGAGGGCGCAAAACCGATTGTGCAAATGATTTTGCCTTCGCCGCTGTTGATCAAGACGAAGGAGGAGTTGCCACCGATTATTGCCACATTGGGGCAGCCGATAATTAATCCTGTTATTCTGGCCGCACCACCGGCATTGCCAATTTTGCTGAGCAGCACCACAGCAGCTGCTCCCGTCGTGGAACCAGAGCCGGAAATCAATTCAACAACAACAACGACAACAACAACAACGACCACTGAAAGGACAACGACAACAATGCTTCCTCCTCTGATCAGTTCGACTCCAATTGCTGCAAGTCCGGAGCTGGCTGCCCCTGAAATGGTGACAACCACAGCTCCCACAACAACAACCACAATAACGACGACAACCACGAGCACAGCGACGCCCCAGGAGCCCAATGTGGTGTCCCAAGAGGTGCAACTAAATCCGATTCTTGATGTGAACGCAACAGTTGAGTTCCCAGTGGAACAGCCAAAGAACGAGGCCAACGAGGAGGAGCAACTGTTGCAGCTGCAGCCGCCGTTGGTGGCTACTGACGAGGCGGATCAGCAGCATGAACGTGTCGCCGATACGGTGGCCAAGACGGAGTACGAAACTGTTGATTATATTCCGAATGAGGTGGTGAGACCGACGCCGCCGCAGCCGCCGTTGAGCAAATCGAATCTGCTCGAGGAGGATTCGGATTCGCAGTCGAATTCCGTGCACGAGGAATACTCATCGGTGCTGCTCGCCGACGACATGGAACATGCGGCACAGAATTTACAAATACCCGAGGAACCGCCGGAGGAGTGAGCCTCGTTTGCAACGAAAACACAAAAAAAACTCAAAAGAAGAGCACACAATTATTTAAATGTAAAGGCGCTGGTAGGCGGGAGTTGGAAAGGGCGTGAGGCGAGGGAGTGGGCGTGGCAGTGAAACGAATAATTTTCATTTTAAGTTAATTTAGTTTTTATTTGTATAATTTCACGAATTCGCACAATTCGAATTTTGAATGCGCGCCAATTCGATCAGTTTTGTTGAGTTATCGATAAATTTTTGAACAGGAAACGATTCGTTGACACGCAGTTTAGACGCAACAACAATGCGGCAGAGATAAATGAAAACAGGACCAACAGGAGACGTAACGAAATGGACTTAAGTTATAAGATGATTTGCTGGGGGGTCAAAAAATCAAAATGAGAGTTTGTCTGGCCTTAGTTACGAATGAGAAAGAGGAAAACGAGGAAGTGGCAGCGTTATCGAGTATGCATACGATTTACATATACGATACAACAACGATATATGTGTACATCGATATATATATATATTTAATAACTGTATACACAATATGTACGTTGAAGTTTAAAAGTAGGTACTTATAGAATTAAACAAAAACCGAAACAAAAGCAAACAGATCAGACAGAAAAAAATAATAAAAGCACAAAAACCGAATCGAAAAATAACAAAAAAAAATAAGAAAATAAAGAAGAAAAACGCATACACATCAAGTTAATGTTGAATAACAACACACGCATATACACTCACACAACCGTAGCAACGCACACACATACACACACTCACAAACACACACACATATAAAAATATATTGTTGTCAGTTAACAAATGAAATTAGTTTGTAGCGCGTAATTATATAAAAAAATGAAATGGTATTCTAAATAAAGTCTTAAATAAAAACAAAACAATCGCATTTCATCGTTTATCAATATTTTAGATTTAATTTGAATTAACAAAAATATAACAATTTGAATTTAACAGAACTCTTAACAGTTCGTAGCACAATTTTTGAATGCAACATACGATAATGGGTTTGGATTCATTTTATTCATGAACCGCTTTGAAAGTTACTTTTTTCATCGGTTGCGGCTAGAAGCTAACTATAATTTAATTAAATATTTTTAATTTATACAACTAAATATTTAAAAAAAAATTTTAATATTAAATTACATTTCCACCATTTGTTATTGTTATCGATAGTTGGCAGCACTACCGTAATTATTCAATGGTATTAAAATACTGATTGCAGCTGGGCAACAGTGGGACCATGGTATATTATATGCTTCACAGTATTAAGGTACAGATTTTACATTTACTATAGTTTTACTTACAAAACGCTTAAATATTTATAAATAAATGAAACTTATCACGTTCTTCATTAAGAACTGAATTTAAAGTTTGCGCATTTCTTTTAAATACCAATAGGCATTTTGAAGTGTTACCAGCTACTCAACTTGGTATTCCTTTGGTCTTGGTATACTTGTCCACCTTAAATAGGATATTTCTAAGTTGCATTTGTGGTCACCCTTCTGAGCAAAAACAGAGGCAAAAAAGAAAGCAAACGCAAAGGCAAAAGCCATACAAAACAAGAAAATCATTGCACCGTTCGTATATAATTTTTATTTGGCGTTTTCGTGTTTTGTGCTAAAAAAATAAGAAAAGTGTAAATATCGCTCTTTCGTGTACTAATTAATACCATTCGATAAATTGCTGCAATTGCATAGCAAGTTTTGTTGACGTCGCCGTTGTTGTCATCGCCTTGTGACTATCGCGCATTTGAAAAGAAAGTCGTATAAAAATATATAAAACTAACTGGGAGGAGTAGTTGCCGTTGTTTCTTGGGGCTAAACTACAACATACACCTACATACACACTCACATACGAGACGCATACACGCAAACCAACAATAAACACGGACATACAACTGCATCAGCTCAGTGTGGAGTGAGAGACAGTAAGCGAGAGCGAGAGAGAGTAAGAGCGAGAAAGAGAAGTTGCAACTAAAGGGGAAGAGAGTCAGAGCAGCAGAAGAAGAAGCATTGCAGCAGGTAAGCGGACGTGGGCAGCAAACAGCAGTTTGGGGCAAGCATTTCTCTTTAGTTATTTTCTTTCGTTCAATATAATTTTTTCTTTAGTTTTTTATTGATTTCGTTAAATACAAGTTGCCATTTGTTTATGCACTTGGCAGCCCCAAAAAATACAACAGCAAAACAAACAAGTTAAGCATATTGTACACATACACATGCATATACATATGTACTTTCACATACGTATGCATGTGTATGTGAGTGTGTGGACGTCATTGTTGTCTTGTTTTTGTGCTTTTCTTCGACTAACGGAAGTTGTTATTTTTCTTTCTCTAAATATGTATGTATATAGTACATTATATATATCATTGCGATCTTTTCGTAGTAGTTCTTTTTATTTTTTCTTATTAATTTTCTTTTGGTGATAACAGTTTATTTCGCCGGTCCGTTTGTCGCCTGGCGTCACATTGTTATTGTTGTTCTTGCCTCGACGCTTAGTCATACAATAGTGTTGTGAACGAATGGGGAACTGGTTTATTATTATGTTGCCGAGTTCTCCACCACATTACCCATGACTAATGAATGAAGTTTTGGCATATTTCTCTGCCATATCAGTTGCCTGAACAGTTGTGTGTATATATCGCAAGTAGTTTGTGTTTCACAATAAAATCTAATCGCATTTTTCTTTAACTCGTTATCACAATGTAAGCACACCAAGGCAATTCAAACTCGCACACACATACACATTCACACGCCCCATTTTCAACGCCCGCATGAACGACATACATACACGCATATGTAAAATTGCAGCATTAGAGATTCATCTCTTTCGTTCTCTTTGAGGTAAGGTGTAACAGTGAGAGCATTGAACGAGCAGACGAGAGAGCGAGAGCTGCAAAGATCACTACATGCACAGTGTGACGAACGTTGTGCACATAACAACCTGACCTTCGTTCGACTAGACATTTCCAACCCCACCCCACCCCCCACTGCACACATTATCGATTCCAAAACCACATACATTCGCAACGTTACGCTAAACGATAAATAAAAGGAGAAGGGTTCATAATAGCATTAGGCAACAAACAGCGCAAACAGCTGAGCAATATTTGTGTTCTTGTTATTGTTGCTCTTGCCTCTGCTAATATGCGAGAGAGCAGCGACCGTCACTGTCACTGTCAGTCTGTCTCTGTCATTTGCTTGTCGCCGTCAACCATTTAAATCACATTCGTATCAATTCGCATCACACACGCATATTAAACGGTCAGCGCTCGGCTGTGTCAGTCTCGCTTGTGATCTCGATCTCGCTAAAGCTCTCGTCGGTGTTTGCGGTGCTTCCGCTCGGAATTGTTTTTTTGAAAACGACGCGACACGTTCATTGAACCTACAGTGTTAATTTTCAAGGCTCTCTCCCCCTTTGGAACAAAGTAAAACGCAAGCCGTTCAGCTAATGCACATACACCACACACACGTACACATAAATTTTTGGCAATAAAAACGTCGCCGTCGCCGTCGCAACAAAAGTCAAGTGCAAAGAGCCACAACAAAGAAAGCTCCCGTGACACCCCACAGATTGAGTTTGCTCTCTTCCTCTACCAGTGTTGCTGCAGTGTGTGTCTGTGTGTGTGAGAGTGTTCTATCGCATTGTAGCACACTTGGCCCTGTGTCTGACTCAAGTTCAAGCAGACAAAACGAATTAGCAAAGCAAAGGCACCTCTCTTTATTTCGCATTTCTTCGACTTCATTTACTTTGGGTTCGGTTTGTTTGTGTGCGTGTGTTTGTGTTTCTGCTCTTTGTTTTTGTGCCTTTTTGCGCGACATTTAATTGAATTATTTCGTCTCGTCTCGACTCGTCGAAAATAAACAAAAACAAACTAAAGATACCGCTATCCCACATCATACACACTACTTTTCTTCATCGTTACAACTGTTGTCCGGTCAATGAATTTCTCAGATACTTAAGCCCACATACATATATACTTACTTGAGTGTATCTGTGTGTGTGTGTGTAAAACGAGTTTCGATTGAGCTTTTGAGTTCATCACGAAGTTTCTTTCGTGCCGGCTTTCAATATGTGTCAAGTGCGTTGCTCGCACTAAGCTGGCGAAAAACAACAACAACATCAACGGACTCCAACCCGTTCTAAATGTTGAAATGTTTGCCTAAGCAGTGAACAATAAAAGCATAAACCTTTGACGTTATTATCTGCTATCTTATCAGTTTTACGTCGTACAATCGTCGTCTCATCAAAGTAGCCTGCGTTCTGAATGCTGAAAACGGTTGTTTGCTTTACTGATTTATTTCCACTTTTCCACTTTAGTTTGCGTTCGTTAGAATTAATGTTTACAAATCAGGAGAAAGACTCATAAAAGTATTTAATTACTTTTGGCTAATTTCATGACTGTTCAAAATACCTGCTCCACATTTTTGACGAATACCAACGAAATATGGTATACAAAAAATATGATGTGTCGAAAGTACAACTGCATCATAAAAACCTGTTTGCTTAAAGATGATCGTTTGTTATTGAATATTTGAGAACTTAAAACTCTAGCTCGAATTTCGTTTTTGTTCGATTTTTAATGAGCAATGAGAGGGCGCGTCCAAATTCTATAAATAACTTGAGCTGCGAGCGATAATTACCAATATTGCCGCAAACTTTCAGAGTTCTAAATTTTATAGTTTCAGAGATCGGGGCGTTTAAACAGATGGATGTAGAGACTTTAACAGCGCGTAATAATCATTATGGAATAATTTTATTGCGGTTTTGCTGCAACGCATAAAATGCATAATGCAGCTTAGCTGCAATTTTGCCATTTCCCATTTTGTTTTCCGTTCTTTTTGACATTTAACTTCCTCCCCTCTTCTGCTCTACGCTGTCTGTTTGTTGCATTGCTGCGGCTTCTTCAAATTTGCACAGCAGGTGCCTTTGTTTAAAGGGTATATTAGCTTAGTTGAGTGACATTTAACTTAACTAATCAGTGATATATCAAGTTGCAAGGGGCTTAGTATATAATACATTGTATATTTGTTAACTTCCAGTATATGCTTGTTACTAAATGTAATCAGCATATGAAGCTGAGCGCGTTGACTTAGCTTAATTGAGCAACATTTTACTTAGCTTTCAGTGGTATATCAACAACCTCTTGAAATGTCGTATAGTATATCAAAATACTAATTTTAATGCAGAGTATCTGAGCGTCGACTTTGTTTCGTGTTTTATTCGTACACTTGTTCGCTGTGTTGATACACGTTGCATATTTTGTTTGGTCGCAAATTAAATTACACATTTCGCTATTCGCTTAGTCTCTCTCTCTCTCTTTGCGCTCTCTCCCTCTCTTTCGCTGCTTAGACTTTCGTCGCCGTCGAAGTCGACGTTCAGGTTTGAACTTGGACCTATAGCGAGAACCGTTCTGTCAAGTCTTTTATACTTTACTTTTCGCGTGTAAATTCGCGTGTCAAAGTTATATTTTACAGTTCTTAATTTTTATTCTGTGAATATATATTTTTTTTTTCGTTTAATTTTTGCACTCACTGCTGTAATTCTTGAAAATAATAATACTTGATTCTTTCGATGTGCTTTTACAGTCTGCACTTTTAACAACAACAATAACGACAATATAAATATTTATCTTATATATGTACCATTTTATACTATGTATTTTGATTGTATTATCTTGTATCTCATACTTAGCTTGCTTTGGAGCACTTAAACAGCAAAAAAACAAAAAAGATCAAAAAAACTAAAAACCAAAAAAAAAGCTAAAGAAACTTGCGCAAAATTCAAGCAAATTAAAAGCAAAAAACACCTATATATAGCAAAAAAACATATATATAGATCAAAAACAAGCAAAAATATATAGAAAACAAGCTACTCGTATAAGTCAAACGCAATAAACAAAAACGAAAAGTAAGTCTCAATGTTTTCTTTGCATTTCATTTATTAAACACACCGCAAACCAAAATTTATATCTACTATGTATTCAAAAGACTCGCAATTAATTAATTATTCACTCACACACAACGCAAAAACAATTTGTACAATGTGAAAAGAAGACGATGGGCAGCTTTTTAACAAAGAAGCAATGTTAAGAACGCAAAGCTACTGGAAAAGCTCAACGATCAAGCTTAAAGCACATTAACTGGTCACACAGTTGTTTGTTTTTAATTTTTGACACAACACAGACACTTTTACACACACAAAAATACACACGAGAAAAAAATTTAGAAATTAATTCAATCGTTTTGCACCTGACGAATATTTGATGCGCCCCCGTGCGATCTATTGGGAGCTATTTGTTTTTTCGTGTCTGTGTTTTATAATTTCCATTTATTTTTGACATTCATTTCAACACACAGACTTCATTTCGGTAGAGATAAACGTTTAAAGCAAAATTAATACAAATTATTAAAACAATTGCGGAGCAGAGCGAATATCTATAGAATTAGAAATACCAGAATAAACAAAAATCTATAGTTAAAACCAATATCGAATTCATAGCCATGTTAACACGCTTCTCCCATCTTCTCGTCACACAGTGAGAAACCAAAAAGACGATATGCAGGTCAATGTCGCCGGACTACGCAGAAACATCAAGAATCTCGCGCACAACTATTCGGATGCACAGGTAAATGTTTAAACAGATGTTTTATTCTTCTCAGAATTCATTGCTAATACTTGTTCTCTGGTTTCAGGTGAAAGTGCGCGAGGCAACGTCCAATGATCCATGGGGGCCATCGGCCACAATTATGGCCGAAATTGCCGATTTGACGTACAATGTGGTTGCCTTCTCGGAGATTATGCAAATGATATGGAAGCGCTTGAACGATCACGGCAAGAACTGGCGTCATGTCTATAAGGCGCTAATACTGCTCGAGTATCTGATCAAAACCGGCACCGAGAAAGTCGCTCAACAGTGCAAGGAGAACATTTTTGCCATACAAACGTTGCGAGAGTTTGTCTACTTCGAGGAAGGCAAGGATCAGGGAACGCATGTGCGCGAGAAGGCCAAGCAGCTGGTCAATCTGCTGAAGGATGACGAACGACTGAAGAACGAGCGTGTCAAGGCATTGAAGGCCAAAGAACGCTTCGCACTGCATCCGAGTGGATTTGGCAGCGATGGCTATATCGATGGGCCGTCACAGCGAGATCTGCCGCCGGGCTGGCAAGAGGAGCCGCCGAAAAATGCCTCCGAGCTGGAAATGGTGCGACCACAAACCGCTGGCGAGGAGGAGCTGCAGCTGCAGTTGGCCATGGCCATGTCGCGGGAGGAAGCCGAGCAGGAAGAGGCGAAGCGGCGCAGCGACGATGTGCGTCTGCAGCTCGCGCTCAGCCAGAGTGAGCAAGACTTCAAGTGAGTGGTCATAAAATATCTCTCCAATATCACTTAATTAATGAGGATTACTTTTCTAGGGACTCGAGTGGTCGACCTATTCCGGCACCCAAAAAGGAGGAGCCACAAAGCCATCTGCTTGATTTGCTCGACATTTCGCTGGGCGCCACGAGCATTTCGAGTCCGCCGCTGGGCGCTGCCGGTGGCGGCCCCGCTGCTGTTGTTGATCCCTGGGCTGCGCCTCCCGCTCGTGCTGCTAGTCAGCTGTCGGATCCTTGGGCAGGCAACGCTGCGGCACAAGTGGATCCTTGGCATGCGAATGCAGCGCCACCGCGCACCATCATGAGCACGGGTGTGCCGCTGGGTGCAGCTGCTCCGCCAGGCGATGCCTGGGGACTGCGTGCACAGTCACCGTCGGTGGCGTCGGGCTCCTCCAACGAGGGCTGGCTGCAGACCAATGGCAATGCCAGCCAAAATGGCGCAGCGCGAGCTGCTTCAGCTTCGGTGCCCGTCGACGCTTGGCTAACGAAGTCCACGGCGGGCGTTGGCTTGGCCGCAGCTCCAGCACCACAGCGAGTTGCCAGCAATGGCAGTTCAGCAGATCCTTGGCTCACTGAGACGCCGCTTGCGGCAGCACCAATTGCAGCAGCTGCTGCGCAACCAGCAGATCCTTGGGCAACGACGCAGGCAACGACAGCAGCGCTGGATGATCCCTGGAAGGCAGTGCAAACGGGCGCCATTAAGGTGAGCTAAGACCTCGGATTATTTTGTTATTTATTTTAATTATAATTCGATATTGCTTGCAGAAACAATCACCCGACTTTGATGAGTTTGATTTGATTACCAATCGCAATAAGAGTGGCGAACACAATAATTCCAATGCCTCCAATAACAACAATAATGGTGAGTTAAAGTTTTCTCTAAAATGCACTTTGCTAATCTTTAATATCAACAGCTTCGCTGCTGGATGACATGGATCCGCTATCGTCGAATTATGGCAACAACAGCTCTGTGCATCCATCGACGGGCGCCACCGCCAAGAAGCCATTGAAGGATCCTCACTCATTCCTCGGCGAGAACTCGGCACTGGTTAATTTGGATAATCTGATTAAGCCAATTGCGCCGCAAACGCAATCGGGTTTAGTGCAAGCCTACAATCCATTTGCGGACAATGTGATGCCACCCAAAACGAATCTATTCCAGCAGCAGCAGCCAGCCGTGAGTGGACTCCAGTAATCTATAGTGAATGTTAACTAATTAATGTTGTTTACTATTCTTAGGTGCCGTCCATCAATCAGTTGAAACAACAGCCGCCCTTCGCAGTCAATATGAATCAGGATCCCTGGGCGCCGGTTAGCGGTGGCGTCAGTGCAGCCTCTCAGGTGAGTCTGCGATTGCCGGCTAATCTTCTTCGGCAATGATGGTGAAAAGTGTACAAGCGGAGAGTGCGCGTTTAGGCATTTAGTTTAGGAGCATAAGCGTATCATTTAACTTATTGTTTTTGAGGTTCTCTCTACTATTCTTTCTCTCTAATTTGATCTCTAATAATTGTTGTTGGTATTATTTTTTACTTTACTTTTCCAACGATACTCTCGAATACTCTTCTGTTATTTCGTTGTTCATTATCATTTCATTCATGCATTTTGTTACCTTACCTTTCTCTCTTGCTTTGTGCCTTTCATTTGAGCAACTGTTGCATGCAACATTCCAAACCAAAATCAGCCGAAGCAGCCTTTGCGTCCGACCAGCTTGAAGCTGACCGATGACTTTGAGCTGCTGAGTGCGTTCAGTAAACCCGTCTCCCTAACCCCACATCCCAATCCACAGTCAAGCACGCAACTTCACAACAACAACAACAACAACAATAGCAGCGGCAACAATTTGAACAACAACAACAACAATAATATGATGTATGGCCAGAGTTATTATAGTCCAAGCATTGATAGCATTCGCAACATGGACATCATGGCCGAGACGCCACAACGTTCCTATTTCCCGAGTCCATCGGCGCCCTCTGGGCCATATAGCAACTATAGCACACCGATCGGTTATTCCAGCTATACGCAGAGCTATAGCAGCGCTCTATCCGAATCTTTGGCCGAGACGCCAGGCATCAGCATTTCACCGTTGGGCTACAACAATGCGGCACCTCAAGATGTCTTCTATGGCAACTCGAATGCTTCGACAGCTGGAAATCAGTGCAAGCTGGAAGTGAGTGCGAGCAGCTCCGCCTTCTACTCCGCCTTCTCCTCGCGTTGTGTTGTTGTTTTGCCAGTAACCTAAATCCCAAAACAGATATGCAGTTTGTTTGTTTGCTTTGCTTGAGTTCTAGTTCTACTATTTAGTTGTTGTTTATTTACTTATATACTTTATTTATTGCTTTCGTTTCGTTTTACTATATTTAGAAACTACTTTTCAATGTACTTCTTACAGGGAATGAAACCGATTTAATGTTGATATTGTTTTCTTATTAACTTCCATATTGCTTGCCTGTTTGCTAGTCTCTAAAAAAATACTGTGAATATCAACTTTAATTGTAGCAAAGATGTATAAACTGACAATTGATTAAATTGCTGCCTCATTCAACATTCGTTGCAAATTGTTGAACTTATCAAATCAGTTGTGAATGATGTCAGCAGAGATACGACATCAACAACATTATTAATTATTATTGCTATAATTATTGCGAAAGATAAAGTAAACTATTATATTCATATACTAATGAATACTTAGATAGGTTGATAGCTAACAGTTATATAGGTGAATTGATTATGTATAGATTCGAGATGGATAAACAGCTTAATTCATAGAATAATAGTTAATCTATGAATTAGTCAGTTTACCCATTTTCAATCTATTCGCATTCAATTCACCTATCAAATTTTTATAAAAGGTGCAAGACTTTAACAAACCAATTCAATATATCTTTCTGTATTTTTAAAGACAATTGTCAGCAGCTCAAATCAATAATAAAAATAATAAAAAGTTATTATTAATTTACATATTTAGTTATATTTACAGTCTTGGTTGTCAGCACATTCAGTTTACATTGATAACAAATCGTTTTGCTACATTTATTTATAGAATACATTAAACTAATGTCATATGCATAGGCAAATTAATTGACCGTTGATTGAGCGGTTTCATTCCCTGCTTTTTCTCGCTCTCAGTAACAAAAAACAAAACCAAAAACAGAGACAAGTAACACATAAGGCGCATCACGTACTTGAGTTAACAAAAGCAGCTGCTTTGCCCCCAAATACAGTTGATCATAATCGTTTTCTAATTGTAGCCAACAATGGAGGCTTGGACGCTTAAATAAAACACAAACAAATATGCAAAATGCAAATGCAATTGCGCAATGCAATACAATGCAAATGGGTAAAATGTTTTCTTTCGAATGTGCATGCTCTGCTCTCAATATATAATGTAGTACTAAATCAATTCTAAATGTAAATATTCTTATATACGCTTCGACTTCCACACTCTTTGTTGGCGATACGTTTAAAACTAACAACACAAAAATTCAATTAACAATAAACTCAACTGTTTACTAATTTAGCTGCTAGATAAATGCATGTAGTTAGTTTGCTTCCTTTCTTTATTTTATTCTTGCATATAATTTATTTAAAGAACTTGTAAACTAATTTAATGAATTAAACTTTTGCAGCAAAATAACAACATGCCGTGGATAAAGCCGGAGGCAGCAGCCACAAATCCGTTTCTCTCTTAAATGAGTGGGAGTCGATCGTATCAAGCAACCAATCAATCAAGCAGCAGCTAAAGCAGCAACAATAACACATTGTCTGGGTGAAAAGTACTACTACAACAAACAGCAGCAACGGCAACAGCAACAGCAGGAGCAGAAGCTAAAGCGATAATATGAATTAATTGAGATAACTAAATTATATGTAAGAAAGTATTATTAAACTGTAAAATATGTGATTTGTTGTCCAGCTGAATCCGATTGAAATAACAACAACAACAGCACGAACACGAACAACAATAGCAGCAGCAGCAACAACAACACGACGCTAACTCTGAGTTATGTGCAATCGAACGTTTTCTTAGATTTGTAATAGCTCCATTCAGTAAAATACGACAAAACTGTATAAAATTATAATAACAATAATACTAATAATAATAATTAACAAAATGTAAACAACAGCACTGAGGGTCTGCAGCCTAGAAGAAGACTCAACTCAACTTGTTGTGTCGACTCCAAATCGGATATCCCAAAAAATTTTGTGGCAGCCTATAATTAATTTATTTCGTAGCTGTTTTGAATGTTGTTGTCAAATGCGAATGAGTTATAAACCAAAAACGAAAACACAAAAAATTACAATCCCCAAGAGAACAGTTTATTGAAAGCGATTAAATTGTAAATGTAAATGAGAGATAAAAAGAATTGTTATATAGCTTTAAAAAATTTTGTGCATTGTGAACGAAATGGAATGAGGAAAGTGTAAGAAAGTGCGAGGAGGAAGAGGAGAAAAATTCACCACAACAACAACAAAAACAAACAACATTTTGATTCTTGTGTATGTGCTTTGTAATTGTAACATTTTTAAAAAACAAGTTTTTTACGTTTTATGCGGCATTTGTTTATTGTGGCGCGCTTGCACAGCAGCAGCAAACAAAAAACCGAAACAAAATCTAAATATTTTTAACATACATTGTTTTTTAAATGTTTTTTGGGCCACCTTAAAAAAAAAAAACAAAACGAAAAACAAAAATGCAATGCATCTAATTTTTGCTGTTAAACATTTTTTATAGAAAATAGTTTAAAATTTACAACAACAAAAAACATAAAACATATAAAAATAAAGCTAAAACAACAAATGGTATACATTTAGGTTAGAATACGTAAAAATTGTATAAGCGTAACTTAATGATAAACAAAATATAAGAAACAAAAAAAAAAAACAAAAACAAAAAATACTGAGATGAAATGCTTAGAGATTTACACACACATTTAAAACATACACACATACATGCATATATATACTATATACACGTGCTCAACAAGTAAAATTTGAAAGCATATTTTCATATTATTAAAATACGTTTTTATTTAGCACACACATTTCACACCAAGTAACATTTCCACTGTCGACAATTCGCAGAGCAAAGGGGAACGTCTTAATATGACTGCTGTTCGTTCTATGCGACCCAGAGAACCTTATATAGCTAATGAGCGAAAGGCCCGAAGTTTGGGAGGAAGCTTACATCTATGCGATGTTTGTTTTTTAGGAATTGGGTTGCTCTTTTGTAGATAGCTGTGAAGCAATAATTAACATCACTAGGGAGCCGAACATTGATCCATCTTTAATTAAATATAGGAGTATAAATAAATTTCATGGAATAAAAATCACACACACACACATTGCACAACAACAAAGTGGGCAACAAAGTGCTAAACGTTCCTCTGGCGGATGCACAACCATCTCACCCTCAATAGTAGTTGGCTCGTTTTTTGGTTTGGCTTTTGCCTGGAAGCAACCACTTGACAGCCATCGCCAAGCACTCAACACTTTGTTGGGGGCGCCAAATGTGGCCAAAAGACACAACGGCGGACACACAGAGGCTGCTGAGCACGATTATGTTAATTTCGTAGAGGGGAGCTGAGAGTTGGAGTTGCAGTTGAAGCTGAGAGCAGCAGCAGCAGCATTAACGGAGCACGCCCACCGCATATGGCAGTGATATTTGGCCAAGCAGACAGCCAGACAGTGAGACAACTTGGCCTGGGACAATATGGGATGGGATGTGAATGTGGCCTACGAGAGATGTGATGTTGCGCAAGTGGCTGACTAGCTGGTTGCCTGGTTGCGATTTGGCCCGACGCGATTTGGTTTTGATATTTGACATGCGCTGGGGGCCATCAGGAAACTTCGTTTAAATGAAATCAAAAGTGCACAAATACATAATTTACACAAATCTGTAATCAAAACTCCGCGCACACAAGTGTGAGCAACCAAAAACTACATCTCATTTCTTGCCAACGACACGACAACAATTGTAATGCCAGATTTTTGAGGAAGCAACATGTAGAAAATTAAGGAAGTATATTCTATAAATTGCAATTGGAATGCGAATAAGTAAATCAATAAGCAAGTGAAACATTCATAAAACATTTTGATGAATTTCATTTCTATAAATTTCAATTGCAATGTGATTAAGTAAATCAATAAGCAAGTGAAATATTCATTAAACATTTTGATGAATTTAAATTCTATAAATTGCAATTGTAATGCAAAAAAGTTAATGCGAGTGAAAAATTCTTTTCATATTTTGATGAATTTACCATAAATTTTAAAGTTTACTAAAATCTAAATTAAATTTTCAGTTCGAATTATTTATTATTTCTGCAATTCTTACGCTTTAGCTATTTAGCAATTTTAATGAACCCGCTTTGAACTTGAGCAACCCGGCCAGAAAGTTGCTAGCTTCGACAAAATGTTTGCAAAATTGTTTTTGCGCCTGTCATATAAATAGATTCAGAGAGAAATACTTTATTTGATTAACAGTTATAGACTAGTAGGTCAACTCAGCTTCTGGAATAAATTTCATAACTTATTCAGCAAAGTTTGGGAAAACAATGGAATAAATATTCAAAAATGTATGACTAATTTTTATTTTTGCATTTTTATGCTGTGCGTTTATTATTTTAGGACTTAAAAAGTAGAAGACATCTAAATTTGCTTTAAAAGGTAAGTATATTTGAGTAATAGAAATGTTAACTTATCATCACTAAATACTCGATGCTTGTAACCAATTTTAAGATTGATTTTAGAAACTTTCTATATTACACTAAAATATATAAATTTGTTAATTTTTGGTTTTTAGTTCTAATTTGTTCGTTTTTGCAATTATTTGAAAACAGAAAAATAACTCCGAAATTATTATAATATATATATATTTTAACTCAGTTTCAAATTAAGAAGAAATTTAAAAAACTTTTTAAGCAACTTTTACGATTACATTGTAAATATGTTGTTTTTTTAAAATTGCAATTTTTTAAAAATGATTTTTCTACTTTGTGCTATTTATCAATTCTTACAGAGAATATTACAAATGTAATTTAAGTTTATGTTTCTGAAAAAGATCATTTTTATAATTATTATTTATTATTATTGATTATTATTATTATCTATTATTATTTTGTATTATTTATTCATTTATTAGTCAGTTTTTAACTTTTTGAGTATTTCCTCATGACACTTCGTATCCATCGCTTGGATTTTCGAACATGCACATAAACGCCCGGATAGTTGCGGTTGGCGCAGCCAATGCCAAAGGAAACAACTCCATAGAGCCTGCGTCCATAAGCGAGCGGTCCGCCGGAGTCCCCGGAGCAGCTGTCGTGGCCCAAACGCGAGGCACAGAGCATCTGCCGATAGATGCGAACGCCACCACGTTGATACAACTGCCTGCAACGATTGTGTGTCACCTTGCAGACTTTTGTGCCAAGCAGATAGCGTTGCACGTTCTTGGCCGAAGCGCTGCTCAGTCCCCAACCACTGACGAGATAACAGTTCGGAAGACGTCTTCTGCGACTGTTGGGCAACTTGATGGGCTGCACGCAGTTGCCAAAGCGCAGGGGCGTGGCCAGGCGCAATAAGGCCAAATCATTGCGCATGCTCTTGCTGTTGTATCTGGCATTCGCAATCACCAATTTGACGCGATGCAATTGCCCGCCACGTTGCTGTTGCGTGGATCCCACACGCACCTTGAACTTGCCACGACTACCTGCCACACAGTGCGCTGCAGTCAGTATCCAATGTCGCGAGAGAATGCTGCCGCCGCACATGAAGTAGCCGTTATAGTGCAGCGCCACTTGGTAAGGCGCTCGCTGGCAGCCGATGCGTTTGCCATTGACGATGCGATTGGGAAATGCGTCGAGCTCCTCGATGGCCGTAATATTTTCATTACTAGAGAAGCTAAGCGGCGGAAAGCGAGACGATCGGTCATCTAAATACGTGTAATCTGTCACATTGTTGTAGTAATATTCCGCTTGTCCGGCAGCTGCTCCCACAAAAATCAGCAACACCAATCCAATTCCAATTCCAAATCGAAGTTGCTCCATTGTCGAACCGTCGCGCGACACGTTCATTTAATAACTGCTGAAGTCAGAAGCAGCTTCTGCGCTTTTTTGGTCTAAACAAAACGCCGCGGGAGAATGTAAATTTCCTAACGATTCTAGGCCAAGTGGGAACAGTCAATTGCTTGACGATTCTGGGCCAAGTGGTTAAAGCCAATCTTGTCTCGCGCGTGTGACGCAACTGAGAAAGTGAAAAGAGGTAGCCACTAAGAAATCTAATGAATGTAAATTCAAACTTTGTTTTTTGGCTAAAATTCCTCAATAATTTTTGTCGTCAATTGGCGGCCTTCGGCGCATAAATCTTGCGTGCTGCTTGGCCACTGCTTTTTTTTTGTTTTGGCCATTTTTTGGTAGGGCACCGCTTCCGCATGGCGCATGCGGCACATGTGCCACACGAGACACAACAATAAAACGATTAATTTCATGTAAATTTTTGCGCAATTTAATTATGTGCGAAATCTCAGCCAGACAATGGAGCAGAGAGGAAAGCAGACGGCGGCGGTGGCGGCTGTGGCTTGGCGGGGGCGAATCGACCAGGAATAATTAGGCGGCAGTCTGTGCACAAAGTGAAAGGAGCAAAACAACACAGCACAGACTGCCAGCTTGATAATGTTAATAATAATAATGATGTTGCTGTTGCTGTTGATTACGCAAAGTTTTGGGAAATGCATTCGCTGGTTACGTATACTTAATTTGATAGCTGTTAATATATAAGCTAAATGCTTCAAGCATATAGAACTTTTGTTGATTCTGCTTTCAACTAAGCATTACAAATTTAAATTAGGGAAATTTATTTTTTAATTTGTTTTTTTTTTAACACATAAGCGTTTATTCAAAATAAAATGTACCTGACTTATTTAAGCACACACAATATGATAATATTATTTAATAAAATAATTTTTTCTCCTATTTCAATTACAAAAACAATCAACTAAAAGATGAAAAAAAATTCCAAAATTTTTATCAGCATTATTTTTATCAATAACTTTACAAATGTTTAGTCACTGTGCGCTGTTTTTTCGTCGCCGCTGTTTTATAAAACTTTGAAGACTATAAATAGTTAGCATAATATTGCCAAATACACAATGTTATTAATAGTTTAGACGAACTGATTTATTCATCTTCCGATGTTTCATCTCTAGAATTTTTAACAGCTAAAGCTTAAAAGTTCGTTTTCTAACTTAACTGAAACAAACATTTTACATAAAATATATACTGTAAATAGTAAAATATTCTTGATTTTCAATATTTAATTTTAATTTTAACTCAAATTCAAGATAAGAGAGATGTTAAAAATAATAATGAACTTATGTTGATACAATTGCTTGACAGTGTTTCTCTTTCATTGTTTTCTTGTAGCACTAGGAAAAATATAAAAATATATTATACATAAAATTATGAATATAGCATCATTTCTGTCAAAGTGACAATTATTATATTAATAAAAATCTTACAATAAAAATTACAATAATAATCTTACAATAATTACAATATTTATAATTATAAATAAATTATACTTCAGTTTTATATATAACTTATATACATATTTCATTGGATACTTTTTTAAAATCAAGAATATATAAGATCAGAGGCCGCTCCTTCAATTTGTTTGCTTTTCATAATCCCAATTTACATAATTGCCCAATTTACCCTAATTTTAATGGTTATTACAAAAGATAACAACAAAGTGAGAGAACAGTAGTTGATGAAATTTTCTACTCGATCGATTATTGACCTTAGGGGTGCCTCATTTCATAACACTTTTTGCTGCTCTAGCATGTTGTATTTATAATAATGCTAATCAGGTTACGAGTTACGTAAATCAAATTGAGATGCAAGGAAAGTCTTAACATTTTTAAGGTTAAATAGGGCAGCTGCCGCTCGTCGTCGCTCCTCAAAGTTGAAAATATTTGCAGTTGGCTTTAGCTGTTGTTTTAGGTGCTGTGCCGTCAGCATCTCAGCTGGCTAAAAGCATGAAAAATCGCAATTTGTATGCTTTAATTAAAAAATCTGTCAAATGCCAGTTTGTGCGCTCATTAATGAGTTTCTATGGCAGTTGGGAGGCGACGGCAGCCTCACTTAACCACTCAGCCTCGAGGCAACAACAAAATCATGCTTGACATAGCGTGAACTCCACATAAACGACAGTCTATATACACATATGTGTGTGTGTGTGTGTGTTTAAGATATTAGGCTTGATATGTTGAGCTCACGTTGATGTCTGCTCGAGCAGATGCGGGGGGCATCTTGAATCTGCACCTCTTGACAAAACAAAAGACTCAGGCAACAAACTTTATTATTATTTTTTGTATTTTCTGTATTTTTATAATATTTTTGTTGTTGCTGTTGTTGTTGCTGTCGGCGGTTGCATAATACACGCTTTGTGTGTTTGTAGCTGACATGCGCGACTTCTAAGCGCGCCAAATTGATTTTTAATTATGGGTTGTCAGAAAGATGAAATATAAACGAGCTGATGTTCTCCTTTTTTCTGCGAAATCAATCCTTAATAGAATTTGCAATCCCGTCTGCGATGCCTAACAAGTCTGTATCTGATTGCAATGAGTTTTAGATTCAAGTTTTGGCTGTGGAGAATAGGTGTAGTTAACTAAACAGAATATTTATTGCATGTTTGGATCAAATAAATGAGAATATTTCCTTTATTCTGGAATATACGAAAGTGAAATAAAATTACTCCTTAATGTAAAAAAGATTATGTGGTTTTTGCTAATGCAACATAGTTTCCCAGAAGCTGATTAGGTTGAAGGTATAAACTTACGTTCGTGTTATAGATGCATTATTCTTTATCATGATAATCTTCTTCTCAAGATTTCGATTTATGGTTTTGACTGAGAATTCTTTTTTATTTCTTAGGTTTCACTTCAGCAATTATTTTATTCTTCTGAAATCTTGAACTTAAATGAATTATTCACAATTTATACTTTTTTTATGATTTATATAACTGAAATTTAACTTTTGAATTAATAATTTATACTTGAATTCTTAAATTTGAATTATTAATTAATATTTTACACTTTTATATGATTTATGGATCTTAAATTAGAAATATTTATTTAAAATGTATACTTTTTTTATTTTTTATATTTATACCTGGAAGCTACTTTAATGTTTTAGTATCCAATTTCAAATTAACAAAAGTATTATTACTTATCAGGACAGAAGATAGTAAATAAGTCTTTATTATTCTTATTTTTATACAAATTAAAGCACACATTAAATACATATACGGAGGATTCCTGTTGTAAGTTTATGAAGTTTATAATTTGCGCTTATTAATAAAAATTTAAATTCTTCCTTAAAATTTAAGAAACATATTTTATTTTATGATTGTCAACAGAACATAAGAATTGATCCATTATTATTCTCTTTTCAACTGTAAATGTTAATAAGTTTTATAATGTTGTATAATAAGTGCTAGGTACATAATAATATGAACAGTGTAGCGAAATTATAACATTAACAAGTAAAATTAAGGATTGTTAAGATATATGTACCTATAATAGTTTATTATTTTTTTAATACAATTTTATGCTCACGAGTTAAATAAAGAGGACGTGCCTTCACATCATCTTACTTAAATAAATAAATAATCTCATTCAATGAAAGTTGCGTAATGTTTCTTGTTAAATATTTAACTTAAAATAGATAACTTAATAATCGCTCAGCTAGTTCTTCATACATTTAATGTGTGCTTTGTGATTTGTGGAACGACACGACGAGCAGCGATGAAGATTGAGATTCGCATTCGCACACACGGCGAGCTCACATCACAATTAAGCTGTTCAATTGAAATATTGCAACTTTCATTTTCGAAACATTTCTTGTTGTTGTTTTTGTTGTTGTTGTCGATGCCGCCAGCGGTAATTGAAACATATATTTTGTAGTACGAGTAGTATATAAAATCGCGTCTGAGCGGCACTTGAGCACGATGCGAGCGAAGACCAGACTTAGTAAGAAATTTCACCCATTTTGCACGTTCCAAAACGGTCTTCAGAAGAAGGGGAGAAGAGCGAGAGAGAGGGAGAGACAGAGAGAGATAGATAGACCTCTGTCTGTGGCAAATGTTAGTTAATCATTTAATTTCATTGCGCCTGCCTTTTTGTCAAGTCAAATGGAGATTCGGCAGCGGTTTACCAGTTGCCAGTTGGCAGTTTAACACCCGTTTCAAGCCATATCAATAATTATCAGCAAAGCCATCAAGCCGCACCACCGCCGTGATAGCAGGCGAGGCACAATCCATAATCCAGAGGCAGGCGCACACCTTGTTCAGACAACACCTCCTGCTTCAGTTGTTGCTGCTCGTTGCATCGTCAAGTCAAGCCATCAGTTTGGAAAATTGTGACATTTAGACTCAACAAATCATAGCAGGCGGGATCATTAGGCAGCTCTTAACCAACATGTTGTTGTTGTTGTCGCTGTATTTTTGTATGTCAATGGGTGTATAGAAATCGAAAGTTTCACACTTGTCAATTAAGTGTACCAAACGTTATAGTGGATGGTGTTGTTGCTTCATCAGGCGGCGGACAACTGCAGTTGAAAAGTGGCCGTCAATGAAAATGAAATTTTGTTGAGATTTTTTTTTCTTCTCTCTCAGTCTCTCTCTTTCTCTATCTTCATTTTATTTCGAAATTAATTAGAAAAGCAGCAGCCGAGTGTGTGACTGGGTGTGTGTGTGTGTTTTGCTGGCTTAATTGCTTTGACGTGTGTGCGAGTGTGTGTGTGTGTGTGGTTATATAAGTCGTAAAATATTTAAGCCATAATAATCTGGTATTGAAAAACGACTATCACTTTTACTATCACTCGTTTCGTCGCCGTTGCGCTGCGCTCATAAACCTAACAAGCGAAAATCATTTGCTGCACTTCTAACCGATTCTACAGTGAAAGCGCGCATAATTCGACTAAAGAGAAAGAGACGAAGAATCGTTGACAATTGTTGCATTGCCGCAGCTTATGCAATCAATCTCATCAGTCAGGCCGCATGACAGGCAACTTCAGCGGCTCATTAAACGCCACATAATTGTTGTATCTACTTATAAAGTACGCACAGCCACAGTTACATTTACTATACAACTTCACTTTTGCTGTCTCCAGGCATCAGTCTTTCGATTGCCGATTTTCACATGGCTTGCGACCGGTTGCATTTCAATAGCCAAACTTGGCTTAAATAATGCACTCGCACTTTTACTTGCTGCTTGCTGTCTACCACCAAAAAAAGGCCCAAAACGAAAGCGAAAGTTCTTTTGTCTGTTGCATTGCAGCCTGAACTCACTTGATTCTTATCGTTGGCAACTTGCAACGCAAGCTGAGGCTGCGTCTGTGTCTGCAACGAGACGAGGCGGCAGATTTATTTATGCACTTTTCATTTCACTTAACAACACATGAAACGATGCCGAGCACTGCAGCATACGATTACTTGTTCCACTGTCGCACTGTCGCTCAACTTTCTTCCCCCTCCAACGAAGAGAAAAAAATCGTATTCAGCAGACAAAAACGACAACGGAACCAACGACAACGACGACGACGACGACGACGACAGCAAAGCTGATCGAAAATTATGCGCAAGATGGGGGCGCCAACATTGGACACTCGATGCCTGCCTGCGCTCTTCACCCGATTCTTTAAATTACCACTTGCACTTGACCGATCGCCGCCAGACCAATTTCAATTACATTTCAATACAGTGGGCACAATTGAACTATAATTAAAGTTGAAAATTTCTAGAAATTTGAATGATGCTAAATGGAATAATATTAATAAACATTTTACTAATTTAAAATAGGAATCTATATACAACTTTTTATTAATTATTTGGTATTATTAATTAATACCAAATACTTTATTTAAAGCTTACCACATATTATAAAATAGCACTTAGAAATGTATTTTAATGAAATATGAATCATATTTATATGATTAATTATATTACTATAATTTTCTATGGCTATTTCTATATTTTAAATTGTTTAGCTAAAACAATTTACAAATAAGTTAGGAAGCTAGAATCGCGTGTGCTTGACTGTAAGATACCCGCTACTTATTAAAAAAAACATAATTATTCTAAAAATACATAAAATTAATATACAAAAGGAAAAAATAATAAACTCCAATGATTATATTTTGTTATATTGATATAGTACTAAAATTTACTAATGGCTATACTATACATATTTAAGAAAATACTTTAGGCAGTCTGTCTGTTACATACATTTTGTGCCGGCACAAAGTATTAACATATCATCCTGAGGATTTTGTTCCACTTCTGTAATATTCTGAATTCAACAAAGCGAGTTAAATGATAAATAATAATATTAAATAAATATGTAATCCTTTTTAATTATTTGTTTAAATTTTAATAATTTACAAAGGAGAATAGCTTATTCTCTTTTGAATTCCTAATCATTGTTTTTAAGTTTTTAAATTTGTGTAATTTAATATCTCTCAGTTTTAAATTGCTTAAATTTTTTAGGTGCACAATTTACAAATATGCATTTATTATTTCAAAATTGAAACTTCAAAGCTTGCCACTGTGTGGCCACCCAGAATTAGCGACCCGTTTTGGGTCCAATTAAATTTGCCGCATTTTAATCGAGTTGGCTGTGCAACAAGTCGTTGCTGTTGTCGCCGCTGTTGCCGCTGCTGTTGCAGTTGCTGTCGTTGTAGTTGCAATCGTAGTTGTTGCTTTATTTTGTCGACTCGTAAGTTGTTTTTTTTTTATCTGGAGCTCGAGTTAATTTGTGAAAGTTGTGTGTAAACAATTGGAGCCCAATGCAGGGCAGACATAAATTCAATCAGGCGTGGCCCAAAGCCCAAAGCCCAAAAGGTGTGCGGCCGCTGTCAATATATTGAGCCATATACTCGTATATATTGTCTCTTTGGCTTGGCAGGCGGACAGCATCTTCTCTTTGTTGTTGACATTGCCCCGTAAAATATTTGGAGTAAAACTGATTTAATTGACACTGGCGTTGCGTAATGTGTGCAGCAGCCCGAATCAATGACCATCCTTCTCTTCATTGTTGCCTGCCTGCCTTCAGCCGTTTATCCTTCTGCGATAAGAGCGACTGCAGTTAATGTGGCATAATTGGCCAACGCAAAGCGTGGAGGACTTAACTGGGTTAGTGGCGCCGGCGCCAAAGCCAATAAGATATAAATAAATAAATAATAAAAAAGGCAGCAGCAACGAAATAACAAAGCTGAAACCGAAGTTGAAGCTGGAACCGAGGCCAAATCGCCAACCAGTTCGTGTCATGTGATTTTATCGTTAATAGGAAACAACTAAGGCAACAGCAGCCACAACAACAACAACAACTGCACAAAAAAAACTGCATCAGAGACAAGTACAAAGCCAAAGCGCCGCCAATGGCAATTCTTGTTGTTGGTTTTGCAGCTTTGTTTTATTTGTGAGACAAACAAATGTTGTGGTAACATGAAAAAGGGTTTTTTTCGCATTGGGTTTTTATTCAATTGTTGGCAACATGCAACACACACACTCGCACACACACAAACACACAGCCTGCAGTCTAGTCTAGAAGCAAAACAGTTTGTTGCCCACTTTCATAATGAAATCAACAAACTGCAATCAAATTGCAGCGTTAAATGCAACAAAAGAAAAATCTACGCAAAACATTTACCAAACCTTTCTCATCGAAATACATTGTCTCTCTCTCCACTTTCAATCTATTTTGTTTACGACTAAAACAACAACAACAACGACACCCATCAAACAAGTCACATTCACTACAGCAGTCGCATCTGAGATTGACGGACAAGGTCTTTAGCATAAACTACGCATTTGATTTTTCGTTGTTTACATTTCACAGAAATTGAAAGTTCTTCGCAGCATTCAACAGCATTAACTAAATATAAAAATTAATAAAAATAAAATGTTTTTGCATTTCAATTAGTATCAAATTCCGATTAAAATCTAATGGTTAGAATTTTATTTTTCTTTTCAAAATAAAAAAAATGATCTCACTTAAAAAGATTTGATCATTTTATTATTATTATTATTAGTTTATTAATTTTTTCTTTATTTATTAATATTAATTAATATAAACATAATATGCCATTAAAGTTTTGACTAAATTCAGAATCAAAACTAAAGATTAGCTGCCTTTTCTAATTTAAAATAAATTGATTGAGGAATATTAACTGAATCAGCTTGTTATACATATATTTCTCTTTTTTTATCCACTGGTTAATATATTTATCTTTATTGGTGTTTTTTTATTTAGTTACTAAATTTTGCGACATTACAACATTATTTGGATTTGGCAGCAACAAGGTGTGAATACAATCGAAGAGGCAAAATCAGAGAATTCAGCTCAAAACGAAAATTACGGCGAATAAGATATCATATATTCTTATATGGTATATTTTTAATGTAGTGGTATATTGATATACGAAATATAGCATGTGGTATATATAAGTATTTTTGTTTATCATTCGTACTGTTTTACTTTTATTGGAAAAGCTGCTTTCGTAGTTAATTTTTATTATAATTTTAAACACATTTATTCCCTATTTATGATAAAAAACCAAGTATTAAAGTCGAAGCTTAATGATAATGTAAGAAATCATTATACTCGTGTTTCAACTGTTCAATTCTTTTGTATTATAATCGCATTTAAAGTCTGTAGATTTAGATTGTGCTTGTTATCTTTTACAAACGCCTATTTGTTCAGCCGTAATGAGTTCAATTCCAGGGTGCGTCCATTGTCAATAAACTGCCGCAAACAGTATAAAATTTTAATAAAAAAACAAGTAGCACAAAGTATGTGAAATGCGTGTAATATCAACAAAATACCACTTGCTTAAATTGTGAAAAAGCTATTAAACGCAGAATCGCAATTATCATGAACGCAATTTTCAAATGGGAATGACTCCCGGCGTGACCACATCCTCGTATAGGGATCCAAACTTGAGTCGTTAATGAGAAAAGTCAGGGGGAATAGAAATGGAAATGAGGAAGTTGATGGCCATCGCCGTACATAAGGAATTAGAAGCTGAGCACAGTATGGGCATCTAAGTTGGTTGACGTTGCCAGGGGAGAAAAGCATCTGTGTGTTCTGGATGCTGTGCTAAATCAGCACATTGTAATCCCAAATGCATTTCACTGCACAAAGCCTAATCCCAAATAATATGGCTGTGATGAACAGAGGTCAAAATGAGTTAGGCATAGTTAATCTTAATCAATTTGTTATTAAAATAGAAAAGATCACTTAGCTGATCTACCCATCGGCACACAATGTATATCAGCATCTGCCGCCTATCCCGATTGCTAGAATTAGAGTACAGAATTATACTCAACAGCGGTAGCTAAGCTGAGAGATATCAGCGGAGAGAACCAGCAAGTATTTTTGATTGCTCTTCACAAGTCTGACGTCGTGAAGGCCGCTCGTTTCCTTATCATCTGAACAAATATGTATGTACAGCAACGAAATTAAAAATTGCCCCACTTTCGAAAACTGGAAATGTTTTTCTAAAATACGGATTAATAAAATTAATAAATATTACATGAACACATACAGACTGAACTTCTTCTAATTCTAAGTAAAACCAATTCTAAGTAAAAATAATTCTTAGAATCGAATCACAGTGTCTAGACATTGACACTATTTGCTATCGCCTTCTTTTCCGCTACGAATTTTTGAGCTGAACCCACATGCATTGATTACGCGAAAGCCCAAATACAACTTTTAGTTTCAAAATATTCTTGCTTGCTTGCAGTCGAAACATTCAAAATGTGGAAAATAAAAATCAACGCAACTGTTTTCCTAATAATTCTTCAAATATTCTTGCTGGCCGCAGCTGACTTCGAAGAGGTGAGAACAGTTACATAAAGCAGTGTAGTACAGTGAGTGCTAAGAATGTTTACATTTTCTTCTCATCAGACGTGTGAATCCGACCTCAATCAAACCTATAAAATTGTGAAACCTTTGATAGATTATTTAAAACAGGTTAAAAATGAGTTAAAAGAAAGTGAAATTGAGGAAAATAAGTTTAAAGAATTAAATGTAAAAATTCATAAAAAATCCATGAGGGAGGCAGCTCTATTAGATGAGTATAAAAACAAAGTAATGAAAGGAGAAAACGATTTGCAATCGTGTCAAATTAAAGTTGATAAATTAGAATCTGAAATTAATTCACTACAAAATATGATTGTGAAACTAAAAGAAGAGTTAGCTGATAAATCCACAAACTTAGAAAATTGCGAACTTCAATTCAAAAATCTTAATTCTAGCTTAATTGAAAAAGATGAAAATATAAAGAGATTTAGTGAGAATATTCAAAATAGTACTGAATATCAGAAAACACTTGAGTTGAAATTAGAGAAGAGTAAAACTAAATTAATAAAGCAAGATAAAGATATTCAGTTATGCCAAACTGAAATTGGTACATTGAACAGGACATCAGAAAATATTAGAGAACAACATAAAAGAATTGAATTGCAATTTAAAGATAGTCAAAGTAAGCTAATAGATAAGGTGAAGGAAAATCAGTTATGCCAAACTGAAATTGGTACATTGAACAGGACATCAGAAAATATTAGAGAACAACATAAAAGAATTGAATTGCAATTTAGAGATAGTCAAAGTAAGCTAATAGATAAGGTGAAAGAAAATCAGTTATGCCAATCTGAAATTTATACATTGCACAGGACATCAGAAAATATCAGAGAACAACAGAAAAGAATTGAATTGCAATTTAAAGATAGTCAAATTAAGCTAATAGATAAGGTGAAAGAAAATACGTTATGCCAATCTGAAATTAATACGTTGCACTGGATATTGGTAAATATCAGAGAAGAACAGAAAAAAATTGAATTGCAATTTAAAGATAGTCAAACTAAACTAATAGATAAGGTGAAAGAAAATCAGTTATGTCAATCTGAAATTGATACATTGCACAGGACATCAGAAAATATCAGAGAACAACAGAAAAAAATTGAATTGAAATTTAAAGATAGTCAAACTAAGCTAATAGATAAGGTGAAAGAAAATCAGTTATGTCAATCTGAAGTTGATACATTGAATAAGACTTTACCCAATACTATTATCCCATCAAGTTGCTCTCCTTTTGGCGATTATCCTGGTGTTCATGAAATAAGAGTTTCTGGAGTTGGTTTCTTCGATGTGTTATGCGATAGTCAGTTAGGTGGACCTGGATGGATTGTAATACAACAGCGAGTTGGGGGAAAGGAGAATTTTAATAGGGATTGGGCAGCATATCGCGAAGGCTTCGGTTTTCATAAGAGTGATTTCTTCCTCGGATTGGAGAAAATACATCGTATCACGAGCTTGCAACGTTCCGAACTGTATATACATTTGGTTGCTGTGAATGGGACTGTTTACTTCGCTCGTTATGACGACTTCAAAATATCTAATGAAGACAATGGATACAAACTGAGTTTGGGTAAATTCAATGGAAATGTGAAAGATGCAATGAGAAACGGTGACAACATGAAATTCTCAACATTCGATCGCGATAATGATCGATCTGGCGATGGTAATTGCGCGAAGGCATTTAGTAGTGGTTGGTGGTACACCAATTGTTTTTATTGGTAAATATTGTTAATTGTTATTTTCGATGGAGTACATGACTGTTTCTTTTTCTTATGCAGTAATTTAAATCAGGAACATTTAATTCACCAATCGATCGAACTTAAAGAAATTAAGATGTTAGTACGCCCCAAGCAATGAAGAAATGAACAACTGTAGAGCTGAAGTTTTGGTGTTTGACTCTTTTTTGTAATCGTTTATATGTATATGTATACTTTCTTAAAAAATACTCTATAGATTATGAATATTAAAAAATATCAGTTTTAATTGGATCTTATATTTTGTATACAAATCAATTTGACGCCATTTGTACATTGGCAGATACTTTCCTGATGCTGTGCTTGACTATACGAGTATTAAATTATTTTCATTGTTCTTATTTTACTAATAATGTTACCTGCGTACTAATAGACTTATAATTATAATGCAGATTTCATTTCAATATCATTTCAAATATTGATCAGATTTTCCGGTTACTGCACTTTGTGGTATAATTTGAATGGTACTTTATCAATATCTCAATGGTTGTGGTTTCATTTCAATATCATTTCAAATATTGATCAGATTTTCCGGTTACTGCACTTTGTGGTATAATTTGAATGGTACTTTATCAATATCCCAATGGTTGTGCCCTGTATTTTAGAAAAAATACCGCACTGTTTTGCATTTATTCAAAATGGGTATTTCACAGTCGAGCACATTCGACTTGTTTTGATTTTTTGATTGAATTAAGGAATCTTAATTGTACTATTGTTTAGAAGGATGAAAACAGTTCTATTATCCCAAGATCCAACATAAATCAAAACATCGGAAAACAATCGATGAGATATGAGATAGTTTTAAAGAAAATTTGCCATGCGTAGACTTTTAGATAGCAAACTAAGCTTCCCACTCACCTGTCATACCCGACATCCTTTGGCACTAATGGAATCACAATACTAGTGTGTGAAAATAATTTAATGACATCTAATTTATACGTTAGATTGGAGAATGCTTTCAGTCAATTGAATACATACATCACAACTATACATATATGTATCACTGGAGGCCTTGGCTAAGCAAATCCTTTCGTCGTAATTCCTAACTAAAACTGCACACATGGCAAAAAAACATTTAGTAAGTGATCCCAAATGCTCGCCAGGTTTTCATGCTTGCCTCCAATGGGGTAAGTTGGAGATGATGGCCGCTGGCTTTCCCAAAGGTTTTTGCAGCAACAAGCATTACAACACTTTAATTAAAATTAACGCTGACGACGGCAATGGTGACTACTGATGGCAATAAAAAACCATTAAAAGGAATTTATTTTAAGGATCGAACAGACTATAAATTACATTACACGCCGCTATAAAAACAAAAGCAACAAAAATCTACACGGAGTGCTAACGGTTCGTGAGCAAGAGCAGGCTAATCGGAGGCAGAGGAGGTGGAGGAAAGCCGTGAAAAGCGCTTCTTGGACCAGGTGCCCTTTGCCTTGGCTGCACTATTTTGTTTGAATAAAAATGGTTTGTAAATCGAAAAGTCAACGCATCACTTGCGAGTGCCAGACTCACAGATATGCGGCGAAGAGGGCTAGCTTACAATACTCAAAGTAGTAAACATTTCTGCTATTTATTTTTATATGCCTATGCATAAGTTGTTTTTAAGGGCGTGGGTGTTGCGTTTGCATTAAAAATTACGACGAGAAGTTAATGGGAATATCGAGGCATAAAACTAACGAATATACTTTCGATAATGTTGGGGAGGGAGCGATGACGATGTGCGTGCGTTTCCTGCCAGCGATAACATATCGATAGGCATTACAAATTAAATTTAGTTTTTTCGTAATCGATTGCGATTTAAGCCTTATGTGTAGAGAAGACTTCGTTCTTTCTCTGATATTCTGTTTATTGCGACATTCGTTAACGTTTGGAGCGTAGTTCAAAAAAGGGAAGGCTAAAACTTCTCTTATGCAATTCTGCTTTGTTCGCCATTCATAAAGGTTTGTTGCTGCTACTAGTAAATTAATATTATTTATTTCACACTTAAGAGTTGTGAAGCATTCGTAATTGTTTGTTGCTGCATTTTAGAAGTATAGGTATCAGATTAATGCTTAAGTGTAAGTCTTTCTCTCTCTTGCTCTCTCTCTATCTCTCTCTCTGTATGTCTCTCTCTCTGTCTCGTAATATCATAATCCTTTTAGCTTTCTGCGGCATTCGCAAAAAACCCCTTTCTAATGATTACTTAAGTGTAATCAATGCCTGTTTTGCTGGAACCACTCGATGGTCTGGCATCTTACCACTATTCCGCTCTACTCTGTTTTGTGTTCGCCCTTGATGATGTGATATGGTGATGGTGGTGATGCTGGTGATGCTGTGGCTCTGTGGCACTGGATATGAGAAACAATACAACCATAAAATTGACTGGCAGAAGGAAACACATTGATTTGCCAATTGAGCGCAAAGTATTTTTCTCTCTTTTTCGAATTTGTTTTTTTCTCTGTTGTTTTTTTATTTTTCTTTTTATTTGTAATGCCATTTTCAATATTTGTTTTAGTATCACCACCAACAGAGCCACTTTAAAACATTTAGTTGTGGTTGTTGTTCTTGTTTCAGTTTTGGTTTCGGTCTCAAGTTTTTTTCTCTCCTTTTTGGTTGATTTTGCAGAGACTCGAAATTGTGTAATATTCAGGCACTAATACTCAACCAAATAGAAAGCGAATTCCCACACATACAAACACACTCTCACATATGTATGTGTGTTTAAATGTAAGCTAAACTTAATATTCCGAAATAGTTGAATATATGTATGAATTATAATTGTAAGTAAATAAGTAATAAGTAATTTGCTATTGATATTCTAATAAATAACAAACTTAAAAAATTCTAATTCAATTTATTTTATAATAATTGTAATAAAATTAATATGGAATTCTAATTTAATTGGTATTTATAGTAATTGTCATTAGAAATCCATTAACATGCATTTAAATGCCAGCTTATTTATAATTTTTTTTTTTTCCAATGGTTAATCATTTTTCTTTTATTAGTTCTTTTTCATTTTATTTGTGCTTTAGACGATTTAATTTAATTTAATTTAATTTAAAATAAAGAAAGCTTTAATCCAAAAGTATTGAAGCTAAAATCATTCTTAAGCTTATGGTAAATGGCTCACTCAATGAAATCGATCTTTAATGCAGCTAAAATAAATTTCATAGCTAAACTGTAAACTGAAATATCACTTGAAACGTTGAGAAGACTCTTTCTAATAGCTTTAATTCAGCCCATAATTCATGCAATAAGTCAGCCTAAGAATTCAATTACAATTTAACTGCCAGGATTTGTGTTTTCATAGCTCTTCCAGCCTCTAAAACTATTTCGTCTAGTCAAGACTAAAAACATTTAGTTACGACTGTGAATCTCATTTAAAGCTTTTAATGGGCTTTCAAAGCTCCTTAATCGAATGACAGCAAATAACTTAGAGTCTTAAACCTTAATGCTGATTTTGATAGTGCCCAATCAAAAGATGCAATAAATATTCCAATTTTGTAGTATCAAAAAAAAAAGTCTCATCATTTGCTTTTGCACTTGCAGCTTGTTTATGGGTTAAACGAACGCACATGATCTGTTGTGGGACGAGGTCTGGGACTAAGTCAGGGTCTTGTCTTGGGACTGTGACTGGAGCTGTGACTGGGTCTGGGTCGTTTATTGGACAAGTGGCAATAAAGCAACGTCGCAGCCAGTTTGTTTGTTGGGCTTTTGTGAGAGCTGCTGCTCGTCCGGCGCAGTCAGTTGGTCAGTTAGTCAAGTCAAGTCACTTGTTCCTGCAATTGACTTTCGTTTTTTTCACATCACATTTTTTTTGAGTTGTTTTTGGTGTTGACAAAATGCAGCGCATTCTGTGATGATGTGACAGGCGGCAGGTGAGAGCAGCCGGCAATGAAAAATAATTATAATTGGCCGGCGGTAAATATTGCAACTGTATAGCATGAATACATGTTTTGTCGGCGATGCTGGCGATGTGAAATGCAAATGCAAATGCGAATGCAAATGGAAAACTTGTTGGCAATCAGCAAAATCAATCAACGGCTGAGCAATTGACGCACGCTCGCTCGTTCGCCCGCCGGCAGCAGCAGCCAGTCGAATGGCCAATAGAGTTATCAATTTTACTAGCAATATGTCACAATGTGTCGCCTGCGAGAAAAAAAACAAACCCAAACAGAAAAAAAAATAAAGGAGAAGCGGCAAGTAAATAAAAATTTCATTTAATAAACTTAACTCAAATTCCCAAAATGAAGTCGCAGTCGAAAGCCAAGTGCAACACAATGGCAATGTTAACAGCTTGCAACGCGGCGTCTCAAGGTGAAGTGAGTGTGTGTCGCCTCTTGAAAAACGCCTGCCCCACGGCCTCATGTCAGTTTTTAATGCACTTTTGTACATTTTTTGTTTATTTATTAACGATTTTTTAACGTACTCTCACACACACCTGTCAAAGGTGGCTCCATGTTAATTAGTGTGACCACATGCGGAAAAAAAGGCCGCAATTAAATGCGTAAAAATACAGAAATCCAATCAAGAGCTACTTATAAAACGAGAAATTTTGTTTACTCGCTATTAATTGGAATAACCCAAAAACACAAGTGGAAAGAAACATAAATGAAAACAGCAAATTAAACGAAATGGTAAAAGTGTATGGAATTTTACGCAATTTGGTCACACTGAATTCAATTGCGATTAACACTACATGTTAGTGTTTGTGTCAAGTGCTTCGCTATGTTGCAAGCTAACCACAAGTTGTAACAACAACACTTGCCAAGTGCAACAACGAGGGCCTTCTCTTTAGTGGTCAGCCGTCAAGTTCGTTGCCTGAGTCTTTCGTTTCGTTTCAGTTGAGTTGAGTTTTGAAGTGCAACACAGCACAGCACCGAGTCGACAATCTTCCGCATGTCAAGGTCAATTAGCATTCAACTGCGGCTTGCTGCGTGATAAAAATGTCAAAAGGTTTCGATTGGTATTCCATCTGTCGGTCTGTCTGTGCGTTGTTATTGCTATTTAGTGGCTTTAGCTTCACGATAAGTGTTGTTGTATTTTGCCTCGAGTCCACTTCACTGATCCGACTGCGATGCGATACGTATTGGACTCGAGGCTTTGCTTTTGTTGTGTCTAAGTCATTGAACCGCGCTGTCCAATGCGTTTTATTCCTCATGTATATAGAAAGTGGCTAAAGCTAACGCTATCCTGGCTGATCTATCTTTGTGACCAAAAAACAAACAACACACAAAAAAAGTACTCGCTGAAAAAGTTTTCACTCCTTTCGCTTTCATTGCAATTACCAAATACGATTCTTATTTTCAATTTCAATATGACGACGACGCGACAATGCTGCACAGTGGTTAAAATTATCGTTTTATTGTGGGGGTGTAGTTAAGCCTTGCGGGATTTTAAGAAATTATTGAGGTTGTATTAAAAACAAATAAGAAAATTATAGTCAAAAGAAACCCATATTCTAAAAATATACCGAATTAATATACTGAAAAATACTTAAATATATCGAAGGCTTTATTTGGTATATAGATTTAGAATCCCGATACCCATTTTCAACAAAGCCATATACTATATTTGGTATATCGATATAGAATCCCACTACTCATTGTCAATAAAACCATATTCTTAAAATATAAATAGTAATGCATTCAAAATATTCCATACACTAAAAAATATACCAGATTATCTGCCAAACCATATAAAAATTACTTAACTAGGTAACTTCTGCAATTTTTAGGCTTTTCTTATAATTCTATGTGCCAATAATTATGACCTTAGCTTCGTTTTGTTTTTAATGCCTCAAATAAATTGACAAGTTTCTATTTCCTTTCTTCTGAATTTTACTCCACTGTGCGTTGTCCATGACAGCCTGCGAGGCTGTTGCCTGCCACACAACGAACGCAGCTTCAGTTTCGCACCAAATTTGGTGCGCCTCGCTTCAAGGAGAAGGAGCGAAGCTTAGGCCAAGCCGAGCCAAGTTAGCCACGGCCAATAGTAATAGCAATTGCAATAGTAATAACAATAACGGTCGCTGTTGCTGTGGCTGTTGCTGTTGATGTTGTGGAGAGCCTATTACTTGGCTTGGCTTAGTCAAATCGTTTGTTATGTTTTTATCTTGATGTCCAGTCACCTTGATTTGTTGTAGAAAATGCAACTTTTGGCAAGCTGTTCGACTGTCTCTTTTTTTTTTCGTTTTTTTGGGGGAGAGACATTGTTGCAGCTACTGTGAGTACGCATAGGGTGCCATCCATCCATCCGTTTGCTTTCTTCCCCAGTCTGATGTTATCCGTCTGCGCGTTGCACTGACGAACTGCCACAAACGAAAGTGAAACCGCGAGTTGTGAACAGTGCTTAGAATTGAGCAAAGCGGTAATAAATCAGCGTTGCTTGGCGAAATCAATCAATTTATGGGGCTTGGCTGCTTTTTGAAGTTCAATGCACTGCGCACGTCGAAGTGCTATGGATGCCCCAAGGCAACAATTGGGAGCAGCAAACAGTTAAAGTGGCAGCATTTAGGGGAAGCAGTTAAAGAAGGTGGAGAAATGGACAGCTCTAGAGACAACAGCGGGTGGCAGGAAAAAGCTCAGCTCGGCTCAAGCTCAGCTGTATTTTGGGCGATGTCAGAGTTCAGCGCATGTTTTTGGGGGGTGGTTGGCAAATCTAGAAAAATGCCAGTCAAAAAAAAAACAACAAAAAAACAATATAAACAACAAGAAGACAATGGGCAGACGTCGGTCGGTCGGTGGAGCTTGTTAGGCTGGGGCACAAGCAAAACAACATGAAACAAACAACGAAATGCCGCAGTAACAAAAACAAACAAACAAATACAACAACCACAACAACAAATGCAAATACGAGACACACGAGACTTGAGCTGAAGCTGAGACTGTGACTGAGGCTGAGACTGAGAGACTGCAATCATTTGTTGTTGCCTGTTTTTTGGTTTGTTGTTGTTCGAGTATTGTCATTATTTATTTATGCCCAAAACGTTTCATTTTCATTTGGCCAAGGGAGTCGCTATCGTTGTCTTCGACGTCGTCGTCGTCGTTGTTGTTGTTGTTGTGGTCGTTGCCAAAAACCTGAAAACTGGGTTACTGGCGCCTGTTTCGGGCTACAAGATCGTGTCATGCGATTTCTATCTTTGTCGTCGGCGACAACGAATGCTGTCGAATTGCTGAAGACGCAAAAACCAAAAAACAAACAACAACAACAACACAAAAACAAACTCCGAAATCGAAACTGAAACAAGCCCAGCAAAACTGACAACTGGGAAAACTTCGCCTCCAACTGCAAGCTGGGAGCTGTGAGCTGGAAGTTGGAAGTTGGGAACTGGGACTTTGCTTTTGAAAACAAAAGTAAAGTGCCTGATCTCCATATGTGCTCCATGTGTACTCCCGCTGTCAGTGAGTAAATTTGTATATAAGCATTTATAAAATGATCTAGCACATGACTCACACAACAGCAGCGGCAGCAGTAGCAAAATTGGAAAATCGCAAAATAGTCTCCCAATGAATTGGCGTCTCGTTTGGGCCTGGCAGTCAGACATTCAGCCACTGACAGCAGAGCTTAGCATCCAAGACTCCCTCAGCTTGTGTTTACATTTTCCTTTTTTTTTTTACCTTTTTTCTACTATTTTCTTGCAGTCCCTGAATAAGTTTTGGCACTTGAGGTACACTGAGTTTGTTATAAGGTTTGTGTTGTACATTGACAAGCAAAGATTTGAGCTGCTAATAATCTTTGACACTTACTTGAACACGAATTCAACATATTTCCATCGTCATTTATTGAATTCTTAGTTTTATCTCAAAGCACAAAAGTCATGCTTTCTTTTTCTCCCCAATAGATTAACGTATTTCGTTAAGAACTTCCTCACTTCTTTCTTATTTTCTTTGGAAGTGAGTTACAAATTTTCTATATTTTTTTGGGTTAAGTTTTTCATTTCTATTTGTCATGCTTTATTTTTAAACTATAACTTTTTATAATTTAGATGTCTTCTTAATGCCTTTAATATGGAAAAATATATACATACATATCTTATACATACATATATATCTTTAATCTGTTAAACCAAATTAAAACAGAATTTCTTAAAAATTCCTTATTAATTTGTGTGCACTCTGTATATATATATTTATATTTAATGTATTTATTTATTTCTTTGGAATAAGAATTTCTCAAGCATGTATTTTTAATCTTTTTTGTTTTAATTATAAAGTATTGACTCTTGAAACCTAATTACATATATATTAATAGTAAACTCCTTCAGAGTTTTATAAGATTAATGAAATGCAAACAAATTCCGACAATTTTGACACTAATATATAAAGTTATCTTCCAATGATAAGAATCTCAAAAAATTCTGACACCTTTGACACATTAATCTCCAAATCCCTAACTTCCTTCTCAGTTCCGTGAGTGCATTCAGAGCTCGTCTAACGAGAAGTCTTGCTGCCTGGCTTTGTTGTTGAATTTTAGGGTTTTAGCCTCGCAGTCGCACTGCAACAAAGTACAACAAAGTAGTCACGAATTAGCGCAGTTCACTTTAGATGGATGCAGTAGTGAGCGGAGCGGAGTGAGGAGGAGGGGAGGCAAGTCAACGCCATGGGCTGAACCCCAAAAGCAGTCGCTAAGAATATGTTTGTTCCAGATGCAGCTGTTGCCACATATCCAGAGCACGTATGAGTGCAAAGCAGTTATAGCAAAGCGTAGCACATAAAACGCATTTTGTTGCAACAGCAACTGCATCGCGTCGCGTTCGTTGCCTAAGTCTTTTGTTTGCGCTGACGCATGAGCGAATGGTTGGGGATTCAATGTTTGAATGTCTTGACTGTCGCACTGATTTATGCGCTTGACCGCACCGCAACGCCACCTACGCAGTGTGTGAACACATAAACACTCACGTACACTCACACACACGCACACTCACATACGCACAGCCCATTAATATTTCATGCATATGTAAGTACTTGAAGAGTTTTTCCAGTTATCAGCAGAGCTGATAAGTAGCTTATGTAATAGCTACACAAACACAAATTTAGGAAAGGGGGTTAAACGTCGACACTGACAGTTTAATTTGACATTTCGCTTACACGCTGTCCTCGTTTTGTGGCCTCTTCTCTCGGTGAAGTGCTTTAACGAGATTTCTTCTTGTTTTTGTTGCTGTTATTCATATTGAATTGTCATTTCTCTTGACAATTTAATTTGGATTATGCTGCAGCTACCGAAAAAAAACACACTCCCCAAAAAAAAACAAAAAAGGTGGCTGTAAAATGCCGAAAGGCAACACTAAAAAGCAGATGTTTATGTGGCATTCAGCATGTGGCACTCGGTGCACGTTTCGTTCAGCGCGGTCCATTAAAAACAAAAGGCTCTCGAAAACGCATTGAAGATGTCCAAAAAGACGCTGCGCAAAACGTATAATAAAAATTATTAATGGCGCTGGCCAAAGCGTCTTGTCTTCTGCATTTCCGTCTTGACCCGAAGTTATGCAAAGCACACAGAAAATGTTGGCCAAAAGGCCAAACGAAAGCAGGCGCAGGCAACTAGAAATGTTTGCCTAACAAATGATTGCTATTTTTTCGGCCAGCGCTGCCAAGTGCGTGGCACGTTGCACGTTGCATTATTAATTGAAAAATGTTTTACAGCGGCAACCAAAACAAAATTGGTCGAAAAATGTTAAAGAGTTAACAGTGAAATGTTAAGACGTCTGTTACTGGAAAATGGTAACAAAGTTGTAGCGGAAGACGGCTGCAACTGTGTGTTGCCATTGTCTTCTGGCTGTCTTTTGATTTTTATCGCTCAAAAATCTACAATCAGTTCGTGTTGCATAAACATATTGATTCGACTTGTTGGCTGCTGTAGCTGCTGCTGTCGTTGCACATATAAACAAATCAGCTGGTGGCTAACAGACAATTGCATAAATCAATTTAACACCAAAACCAAAAAAAAGTATATTTTGTAGTTGTGATTTTCGTTTTTGGCGCCGTGTGGCACGGCCCACAGTGCGTATGGGATGGTGTCTAAAAAAACATTGTTGGCACATGTAAATTTGATTACAAGCTAGTTTGACCACAACACACACAAAAGCGACAGCCAAATGAAGTGCTAAAACTGTGTGTGAAACTGTGTGGAGTACAGTTTGCTAATTCCCCAAAATGCACAAAAGAGACGCCTCCAATTTATGATAAATGAAAGTAAAAGTACAAGCACTTACACTTCATAGATCATTAGCGTTACTTGTTATGCGTGGCGCGTTCAATGAACCACACGAAAAAAAGCAGCAGGCAGGCGCATTTTGAATTAGACATTCAGTCAGTCAGTCAGTCATTCAGCTTTAGTTAGAGTTTTGCCATGTAAAAGTCAAACAGTCGCAGTCATTAAAAATAGAAATGATCATTGCAATCGCCAACGCAACGCGAAAGGCGAGGCAAGCAGAAGTGGCAAGTGGCAAGCAGGCAAACAGCGAGAGGAAGTGCAGGGGGCCAAAACTTGTTCTTTCACTTTCAATGTCACGCCACAGGCCGCAAACAATCGCACAGAAGACCTTCAACTTCAGTTATGTTAGCGAACAACAACAGAAAAAACAACAAAACAAAAAAAAACAAAAACGAAACACCAGCTCTGGGGGCTCCACTTATGTGAGTGGTTGGCTGTGGCTGCTTCTTCCGCCTGGAAATTAATTGCGGCATAAACCAAACATTTTGCGAGTCAATGTACGTAATTTGAAAATCGTGCCAAAAATAGTTGCAAAGCCAATTGCGACTTCAACTGGCTGCTGGTTGCTGGTTGTTGCTACAGGTGCGACGCCATCGCCATCGTTTGGGGGTCTCTAAAAGCGATATGACACCCCCGCAATATGCTAGGCTATCTGTAAATAAGTACGAGTATTTGTATTCGTATTCGTATTCGTATTCATTCGCATTTGCAATCGCAAATTCGTTTGGTCTGTCTGTTGTCGGTTGCTTTTGCTTGTTGCTGTTGTTGTTTAGTCATTTGTCTGCATGTCGCTTTGTTGAATTGTCTATTTGTTTGCCAAAAAGTGCCATGAAGACAAGTTGTTGCTGTTGTTGTTACCTGAAAGCAATTTCATTTGTTGCCTTGCCGTCTGAGACTGCTGCTGCTGCTGCTGTGGCTTTGCTTGCTACAACAAATTACTATCATTGCTGTTAATAGTTCATTAAGTCACGGACGGGACGACGCGTCGTGGCGCATGTGGAACGTGAAACATGAAATACAAAACGAACACACAGCAACATACAACTTCCAGCATCCACAACCCGCAAAGTGGCAGAATAATTGAGTGAACGGCACTGATAAACAAATCAATTTTTGTTTTCTTTCTGCTATTAAGTCATCAATTAGGCTAAGATCATAGCAAACATGTCTTTAGTATTCGCTTATTAAAGGTTAATCGTTGTCTGTTTGGGGTGTTAATTGAATTCACATAATACTCGTATACACAAAAGTAATCATTATATATTATTTAATAAATTGCTAATCAAATATTGAATTCCAATCGATCAACATAGGAAAACTTATTTTGAGTCCTTAAGCTTCATATTTTTCTTAGCACCATTTCTTGTATTCCATAAATATTTAGCTTTATATGAAGTTATTACTTTTTTTAATGAGGTAATCAAATCGTTGGGGATTTTTATTTTCGCAGTTTAAAAAGAGTTTCTTATAAATTTAATATTAAAATTGACATAGTTTTGGAAGCTTTTAAGCGAATTGTTACGAATTATTTCATCTAAAGGCAGTTTTTAAGCTTTAAAATCTAAAATAAATAAAATAGATATGAAAATGAATAATTAATTAATAATATTGAACATGAAATCCAAAATTTTTTATTTAAATGTCTAGCCAATATTTTAAAAATATTAATAATGTATATAAAATGTAAAATTTTAAATAGTTATAATAAAGCTATAGATCAAAAATGATAATATGTGAAAATACAAATTAAAGATATACAAGTAAAGTTAAATATGCAGGGCTTTAAAAAATAAACATTTTGAGTTCAAATAATAAATGTTAAATAATAAATTCAAATATTTAAAAAAGTCTAAAATTCATTGCAAGTAAATTCAAAAATGTTAGTCATCAAATACAAAATTTAGATTGTTGAAGATAATATAAAATGTAAATATATAAAATTATATTATAAAATTAAAAGTAGATAATAAAATATGTTAAATGAAAAATTGAAATGTGTATGGAAGAAATTAAGAAATTTGATAAGTAAATGTAAATTATAAAATTCGTTTATGATTATATTTGGAGAATGTTTAAAATTTTAAATACAAAATGTAAAACTTAAAATGTTAAGTGAAATGTCATATTTTAAATATAAAATAAGAAACATAACATAAAATTTTCTTAAACATATTATATCCAACATTGCGTATACTTGATAACGTATACTCAATTCATTGTAATCTCGTTGCAACAAATTTCGCACCTGTCGAGCGGCGCTGCTTTCGAGGGCGACGTCAACTCAGCAATGCCACAGCTAGAGAATGTCCTGCGATCCTTGCTTTGACTGTTGTGTTCCGCCTGTCGCCGCAACCAAGGCGAAGTTCGACGCGAATCAAAGTGGCCAGAGTTGAGAGAATTGCGATTAGAAGAACGCAGCGAATGCAATGTGGCAGTTGAACCTCGCCAATCCGCCAGACGAGCTAAGGCAGCTTCCAAGTCGTTGTCCTCGTACTCGGTCATCACAACTTGACAGGACTCGGGTGAGATGGAAACAACGCTGGGAGTATTTAAGTGACTCAAAGGTTTTATGACCACTTCGCCACTGCTGGCCGAGGATAAACGCGAAGCGGAACGAGAGGCAGGCGGAGATTGTGACTTGGCTTCCACAGTCGTCCTTCCTCTTATGGGTGTGGCATGTCCTGCGACAGTTGTTGCGGTACTTTCTTTACTCGCTGCCCGCGGGGAAACTGTCAGCGCATTGATGACAGATGAAGCCGAAGCCCTCGAAGCGGCAGTTTGCTGTCTTGTTGGTGTCTGCAGTTGAGGCGTTTCAATGGGCGTGGCATATTTGACAAGTGAACTGCGGCTTTCGGTTGTCTCTGCAATAAAAGTGGAAGCACGCGAGGCCAAAGGCGTTGGCATTTTATTGTTGCTTGGGCTGTTGCTGTTGTTGCACGTTGTGACATGCGACGGGCTGTGCAGCTTGGCTTGGTTGGTCTTTAGGGGCTTGGCTAACATCACCGTGGAGCTGATGTCGCGTGCTGAATCCATCAGCATGGACTTGAAGGCCTCATGCAAAGGATTCTCCGATTCTTTGGGTTGTTTAATCGGCTTTGAGCTGTGCAAGCGTTGCGACTTTATCGGGTCACTTCTGTCGACGTTATCAGCAAACTTTCGTGGCTTGCTTTGCTCAACGGCTTCACTGACTTTGCGACTGCCATTAAATGATTTCTTTGACACATCTTCCATAGATTGTCTCGACTTGTGTTTGCTCTTTGCTTCCTTATGATGTAGCAATGAGGAACTTGTCAAATTCGAAGTAGATCTGGCCACATTTAGATTACGTTCCATCGCCCTCAAAGGTTGACTATGGCCAATTGTCATGCTGCTTCTACGCAGCTGTGGTGGCTCCTCGGGCAGCACATCGTGTTGACCCCGCGCCCAAAGCGAACGTCCGCCAACCGCATTGCGAGCATTCGCAATGGGCAGATTAATGCGTTCACGTTGCGGATTAAAGTCAAAGGCTCTGCCGCCCACATTCGAGAGTCGTGAACTGGCACGCGATACACTTCCCGGCTGCTCGGACCCAACGAACTTGGCATAATCCCGATGGCCTCGCCTTGTGGGCGCTGGTGTCAAATGGCCACTGGACAGATCCGATTGCGATTGCGAGGCGCTCGTCTCAAGTGAGTTGCCGCCACTGAAGTGCCCATCGTAGTGTCCTGGCTTATCGCGCAGACTCGTGTAGTCCTGGTACACGGAGAATTGATTTTGGGTATGCGCGAAACTCTCGTAGGGCTTGAATTTGCGACTCTTGGCCAACTGATCGGCCAGTTTTTCCCATTCTGTGGTGCTCGGTCGCCGCTGGTCTTCGTCTGTTTCTGTTTCTGGCTCCGAGCGACGAGACCAACGTTGGCTTTGGTTTTTCGAATTTGGTCAAAAGGTATCAAATTAAGTGTGTGGTTGGCAGTGTGTGGGTGTGTGTGTTTATGTAAGTGTGTTAGTTAGTAATTCATGAAAAAATGTTTTAGTATTAAGTGTTGTGTTTTAGATTTTAGTTAAACTCTTGCAATGCTCGGAAGTTTTGTAGCGAACTAAATAGAGAATTCAAAAGAAATGTCTCTTTGTAGAATTCTATATTTTATATATGGCAATAGTTAATAGTTTAATTTTAATATACGCTATATTTTGTAGACACCACTTACTCTAGCTTAAGTCGCCATGGTTGGAAGCAGAATTCTAATAAACTTTTTATCAACAAAATAAAAATAAACATCATGAAAGAAACCCACAGTTGAGTGCGGTATTATTATAAAAATATATCAAACTATTTATTTATTTCTACATCCAAAATATATCATATCAGGTTTGTATCCGGTCTCAATCAAATCACAAAATTTGCGAGTCTAGTTTGTTATTGGATTTTTGTTCATTTCACAACTTAAGTATGTTCGGAAAGGAAGTGCGATATTATTAGCTGGCAAGTAATAAAAACAATTCTATTGCATTAAACATGTATTTGCATCCGCAAGCAGCAATCTCCCACTACAAATATTAACGTTTATCGAATGGTGGACAGGCTGCAGCAATCAGCGGAGTGGCCAGGGCTACAAAGGTCCAAAGTGTAAATTTCATCTTGCTGCTTGGATTTTTGCTTTCCAACTATAAGCTATTGTACAGAACAACTGCTATTATATACCCACAAGTTTAGTGAAGAGAATTGTAGAAAATAACCCAGAACTGATATGATTTATATTTGTATAAGAATTAACAATATTTAAATATAATAATTGAAAATAAACCAGATCCGATGTCTTTAATATTTACGCAATTTGTTCTAAATCTTAGCTATGCAAGAGTTTCACTAAAAAGCTTCGACATGCCGAATATTAAGTTAATTGTGTAGTATATTTTGTTATATAAGAGAGTTATTACCAATACTACGTACAAGGCTTTTGATGCTGTTGTTTCTTTGTTAGTTTGGTTAGGCGAACGAGTCGAGTTGCCTTGCTCGCCAACAACAATAATAATAATAATAATAATAATAAATGCAGAGTATATGATATTTACATAGAGATAAAAGTTATTTATTTACAATTTACATATTGTTGGAAGTAGAGAGGAAAAACAATAGACAGAAAGAGTCAGCGATAAATTAAGTATAATAGTATATAATAGTCGAGTATTCAAGTATATCTTTCGTTATGACGAGCTACAAAGGATTCAATTCAAGATCGATAAACTACAAAGAAAGCTACGGTACATCTGGCGGTGGTGCAGCGAGTTCTACGTTTGATTCAGTGGCTCTACGAGGGTTATGCTGAAGAATTAGCTGAATGAGGATTATTGCGGTGCTCTCGCCTCTATGCCTACTTACTCCACATTCGACGATGGTGCAGCAGCAGCAGCAGTTGTTGTTGTTGTTGTTGCTGCTGTTTCTGTTGCCACTGTGGCATCCACTTGAGCACTCAGCTCGGCCATTTCCTGCAACGAAGGCTTCGGCGTTGGCGGCGCCTCTTCCTCATTCGCCGAACCATTTGCCAGAGCTCGTTCAATTTCCGGCTCGGGCGTCGATGTCTTCAGACTGTCTGCATCTGCATCGAGTGCGGGTGTCGGGGCACGTGATGTGCTGAGTCCTTCCGTTTCGCTTGGCTTGCCGCCTCCTCCTCCTCCTCCTGCTGCCTCCTCTAAGTGGAGACCCTCGAGCACTTTGTGCTTGGCGTCGTCGAGTGCCTCGGTGCCATCCTTGAATGCGTTGCCCAGCTCATTTGTTATGCCGGCCACGGCTGTGCTAACCGTTTCCTTGGCCGTGTCCACGGTCGCATTTAGCGTTTGTGTCGCATCTGTAAGAAATCAACAAAGCGATTTGTTTACACACAAATTATCACTAATTGGTTGCATTGATTGATCGACAGTCTGCCGACTGCCGACACAAACGTCAGGTCGTTAACCTGCGCTGTCAATTATTCATCAATCGATACAAATAAATACAAATGTTTGTGTATTACGAAAAGGTTATTAACCAAACGATTTGCTTTGAGCGTAGGTTCGTTACAATTTTGACTAAGTAATAAGCACATGAAGCTATTAATATCTTATTTGTGAAAGAAATTATTATTATTAGGGAAATACAAACAAAATACCATAAAGTAAAATTATTTTATAAATAATAAATAATAGAAATATCCGATTTATTTTGATGGAATTTTAATTTGCCAGCAACAAATTCTCTTGACCAACGATGGCTGTCATCTTTATATACCCCATATCCACGAAGGAGAAGGGTATTATAACTTTGTGCCAACAGCAAATATATAAAACAGTTAGAAAAAAGCATCTTCAAATCCATAAAGTATAAATCGTATATTTCCTACTCTATGGTATAAATTTAATCTATTATTAGATATATATAACAAATAGACATTTTTGTGTATTTCAGATTTTTTTCTGTGAATGAATTTAGTATCAATTTTAAAGGTAATAGTAAATAAAAAAACATTTTCGATATATGTTCGGTATATTTCAGAATATTTTCAAGCAATATTTATTTATGTCTTCCAGTTGACTACGAATATTAAAGTCGACATACTCCATGGGGAAATTTGTATGGACATGGACCTGCTACAAACAGCGGAATGGCCAAGGCTACAATGATCGAGAGTTTAAAAGTCATCTTGCTGGTTTGGTTTTCCGTTTCCAACTTTAAATCATTCTACTGAACTACTGCTCTTATATACTCAAAAGCTACCTTAAAATCTTACGTAATAGGAGCGAATTAATTAATAACTATTGTATGGAAATTAAACCAGAACCGCCGTCATTACTATTTGTTTAATAACTACAAATGATTTATGTTAACAAAAAACATTGCGGATTATATATTTTTGATACTGTTAATAATTAAAATAAACAAACTCTGAAATACCCGCTAACCATTTTGAATAAAAACAAAACAGTGCGGTATTATTCTTAAAATATGCCAAATGAATATACCGCAAAAATATTGAAAGTACACCAAAGGCTGTATTAGGTATATTTATATAGTACTATATTCAAAATATATAAAAAATAGAGTGCAAAATATACCAGATTGTCGGCCAAAGCAACTAAGTCCCCTAGTAAGTAGGCGTTTTTGACCATACAAAACTATTTCTTTAATAACTTCCAAAATTTTGATCTGTCCGCAACCAATTTACAGGAATCATAAATAATATAGTTATTATTGAAACATACTACATACCAAAATATTGTGGTCTGTTAATTAAAGAAAAAAGAAAATCTAAAGATCAGGAATATAATTTGGATGTATAATGTTTAAAGATGTTAGTATATTAAATCATATGTTCGGTATATTTCAGTTCATTTTCAAGCAATATTTATTTATGTCTTCCTGTTGACTACAAATCATAAAGGGCGACAAAATTGTCCGTCTGGACATCGAGTTGCAAACAACGGAATGGCCAAGGCTACAAAGATCGAGAGTTTAAAAGTCATCTTGCTGGTTTGATTTTCCGTTTCCAACTTTAAAACATTCTACAGAACTACTGCTCTTATATACTCAAAAGCTATCTTAAAATCTTACGTAATAGGAGCGAATTAATTAATAACTACTGTATGGAAATTAAACCAGAACCGATGTCATTACTATTTGTATAATAATTACCAATGATTTATGTTAACAAAAAACTTTGCGGATTATATATTTTTGATACTGTTAATAACTCAAATAATTAGGAATGAAAACACTTAAGAGAAAATATAACAAATATACATTTTTGTGTATTTCAGATTTTTTCTGTGTATGAATTTTGTATAAATTTTAAATAAAGAATAGCATGCTCGGTATATGTTCGGAATATTTCATTACATTTTTATTCAATATTTATTTATATCTTTCTGTTGACTGCAAGTATTAAAGTCCACATACCCGTCCAGGGAAACCATGGGATGGACATGGAGCTGCTACAAACAGCGGAATGGCCAAGGCTACAATGATCGAGAGTTTAAAAGTCATCTTGCTGGTTTGATTTTCCGTTTCCAACTTTAAACCATTCTACAGAACTACTACTCTTATATACTCAAACTACCTTAAAATCTTACGTAATAGGAGCGAATTAAGTAATAACTATTGTATGGAAATTAAACCAGAACCGACGTCATTACTATTTGTATAATAATTACAAATGATTTATGTTAACAAAAAACTTAGCGGTATAATTCTTAAAATATGCCAAATGAATATTCCGCAAAATACTAAAAATATGCCAAAGGCTACATTCGGTATATTCACATAGTACTATATTCAAAATATATCATAGAGTGCAAAATAATCCGGATTGTCAGCTAAATCAACTAAGACCCCTAATAAGTATGTGTTTTTGACCATACAAAAGTATTTTTTTAATAACTTCGATCGCAACCAAATTAATTTACACAATATTGGTAAATCAGTATATTTTCAAGCAATATTTATTTATATCTTTCAGCTTACTACGAATATTAACGTCCAACACAAACAACTCCCGCTGGACATGGAGCTGTTACGAACAGCGGAACGGCCAAGGCTACTATGATAGAGAGTTTAAAAGTCATCTTGATGCTTTGATTTTTAGTCTTCAATTTTAAACTATTGCACAGAACTACTGCTCTTATATACCCTCAAGCCCACACAATGTCTTTCGTAATAGAAGTGTATTAATTTATAGCTAATGTATAGAAACCGGAACCGATGACATTACTATTAGTATAACAATTATCAATGATTTATCTTAACAAAAAACTTTGCGAATAATATGTTTTTGGTTTTACAATATATTGTGTACTGTTAATAATATTTAATAAGTCTTTTTACATATACAATAATTTCTATTATAACTTCTACAATTTGTATCTGATCGCCTCGAGCTCTAAACAAAAAATCATGTTGGATAATTAGTTTTTCAATTGAGTTAGTTTCGTAAGCAAGTAACTCCTAAAAAAGAGTTGACTAAATGGGGGAAATTTCTTTTAGTAATTCGCAAATAGAAAATGAATCAATCAATGCAAAAACATGTTGTTAATAGAGAGTATGTAAATTTGGTATATTATTTAAAATATAAGCAGGGCTTCAATTAAGTAGAGCAGCAGTTCAGTCGGTCAGTCACGCAATAAACTCGTTTCTCTGCATATGCTTTTAATAATGAAAAAAAGAGAAAATCTATGCGCGTAATATATGTGTGCGAGTGTACAATATAATAAATTATAATATACACACATATATAAAGACCATGAACTGCTCATAAAATGAAATCAAGGAAATATACGAGGAGCACACACAGCAGGCTGTGCTAATCAATTGTCCTTTATGATGTGGCATTATTTCTGCTTTGCCTGCCATTTGATTTTTTTGCTTGTTTGGTTGGAGGCAGTTCAATAAACTGCTGGGTAATAATATTGTTGCCATTTAAGGGTCGAAGGTCGCTGGCAAGTGAATTTAGTTAGTGTAATGATTATACATCTTGATTGATTTGCTGTCACGCACTGCGAGCACATTAAGTATACGCCAAGTATAGCACACTTTTGGGGCGCACAATTGCAATAGGTTTTTTTTTTGGATTTTTTTATTTGCTTATGACAAATGCGCTTTTAAATGTCAAACACAAACACTGTTAAACACACACACCTTCGAGTGCGGCTTCTCCTTTTTGCTTGACATCGCCAGCCACATGTGTGGCGGCTTTTAGCATTTCACTGCCTGCGGTTGCCACCATTGGAGTGCTGCTGGCGCAGCCCATGGCGAACATACAAAACAACGTACAATTGTGGCGGCTGACTCTATATATAGGCCAGGTCAGTTCAGAGGGAGTTTTTAAACACAACAACTCTAAATCATATCGAATCGAATCGAAAGTGTTTTGTGTATAACACAGAAACAATGAAGCAAACACACAATTGCAAATATGAAGAATAGAATAGAACGCGCCCGCCTTTGCTCGCGAACTCAACGCAACTGAACTGACCCAAAAGCAAAGAACACAAGCAGAGGGTCAGTTAGCCAGTAGCAGTCCAACAGTCCAGCTCTTGGTCATTTGGCTATGGCTAGCACAACACCAAAGAAGAACGTACAGCGAACAACAATTACAAACTACTATACTTGCATACACAATGAGCACTCGTTATTGTTATTGTTGTTGCTGCTCTTTTACACGCAACAGGACCTCGGCCACATTTGAGTGTTGCTTTATGTGCGTTTGCACTTCAAACTCCCAGCCCCATAAAAATGCTGAGGTCATGCGCGTTGGGCGCACATTTTATAGGCTAAAGGGTTTCACTTCTGTTGCTCCAAAACAAGGTACAAGAAAAAAACGAAATGGCTAAATAGGCTAAATATGAGTACTCACAGTAGCAATGTGAGTGTATTCGTTCTGTACTTGTAGCGTGTCTAGATGGCGTGTCTGACTACGCTTCAACTTTCGCCGCTAGATGGCGTGCTATTTTAAATTCCTTTCACATGTAAGTTCTATCACTTGTTGTTAGTTTTTACTTTAGGATAACACCAGAATATTGTCTTCTTGCTGCTAAAATTCTGCTGATTTTAATGATAAGTTTTTATTGCTAAAACTATGACGAAATCTTCTTTATATTTTCTATATTACGTTTTGAGTTTAATTTTGTAAAAGTAGTTGGAAAATGCGTGCATAAGCCTCATTTTGACCTAGACACGAATTTGAATACGGCGTCATTTCATGACATAGAAAACCACAAATAATAAACTTGACTTTTAATGGGTATTTCCCCAAGTGTAAATACTCAGATTTCATATTTTAATGCATATGCAAGGACATTGCATACTTGATTTAGTGAAATTTATGCAGAGTAGGCTTAGAAAATTCTTTGAAGTACATGTTGATATATGATTCATACTCGTATGTATTTACATTAAGGACAACATTCAAGTGTATTCAGGAACAATTTATCAAATTAAATTAAATTATTAATATTATGTATGATTGGTGATGAAGAATTTTGTTCAGAGAGAAAAATTACTTTCTGAAAGTAGAATATAAATTTGTGTTCGGATGTTCGTGAAAAAAGTTAATAATATTGGAAAACAGATATACAAATACAAATTTTTATATATTTATAATATTTCAGATTTTTTTTGTGTATGAATTTGGTATAATGTTTAAAGGTATTAATAAATAAAAAAGCATGTTGTTCGGATTATTTCATTACATTTTTATTCAATATTTATTTATATCTTTCTGTTGACTACAAATATTAAGGACTGCACTTAATGGGAAATTTGTATGGACATGGAGATGCTACAAACAGCGGAATGGCCAAGGCTACAATGATCGAGAGTTTAAAAGTCATCTTGCTGCTTTGATTTTCCGTTTTCAACTTTAAACCATTCTACAGAACTACTGCTCTTATATACTCAAAAGCTACCATAAAATCTTACGTAATAGGAGCTAATTAAATCATAACTAATGTATAGAAATTAAAACAGAACCGATGTCATCATGTATAAAAATTACCAATGATTTATATTAGCAGAAAACTTTGCGAATGATATATTTTTAATAATGTTAATAACTCAAACAATTAAGAAAGACAACACTTTACAGTAGATTTCTATCTAGGTTTTAAAAATGATCAATTTTGAGAATTTTATCTACATAATAATTGAAGTATTATTAAATAACTAATAATCGCGGGGCGAGAAAATTTAATAATAATAATCCGCCTGCGATCCGCGTGCGATCCGCCTACGATCCGCGTGCGATCCGCCTACGATCCGCGTGCGATCCGCGTGCGATCCGCTTGCGATCCGCCTGCGATCCGCTTGCGATCCGCCTGCGATCCGCGTGCGATCCGCCTGCGATCCGCTTGCGATCCGCCTGCGATCCGCTTGCGATCCGCCTGCGATCCGCTTGCGATCCGCGTGCGATCCGCGTGCGATCCGCCTGCGATCCGCTTGCGATCCGCCTGCGATCCGCTTGCGATCCGCCTGCGATCCGATTGCGATCCGCCTGCGATCCGCTTGCGATCCGCCTGCGATCCGCGTGCGATCCGCCTGCGATCCGCTTGCGATCCGCCTGCGATCCGCTTGCGATTCGCGTGCGATCCGCTTGCGAACCGCCTGCGATCCGCGTGCGATCCGCGTGCGATCCGCGTGCGATCCGCCTGCGATCCGCCTGCGATCCGCTTGCGATCCGCGTGCGATCCGCCTGCGATCCGCTTGCGATCCGCCTGCGATCCGCTTGCGATCCGCGTGCGATCCGCGTGTGATCCGCATACGATCCGCCTACGATCCGCGTGCGATCCGCTTGCTTACAGTAGATTTCTATCTAGGTTTTAAAAATGATCAATTTTGAGAATTTTATCTACATAATAATTGAAGTATTATTAAATAACTAATAATCGCGGGGCGAGAAAATTTAATAATAATAATCCGCCTGCGATCCGCTTGCGATCCGCCTGCGATCCGCCTGCGATCCGCGTGCGATCCGCGTGCGATCCGCGTGCGATCCGCTTGTGATCCGCCTGCGATCCGCTTGCGATCCGCTTGCGATCCGCCTGCGATCCGCTTGCGATCCGCGTGCGATCCGCCTGCGATCCGCCTACGATCCGCGTGCGATCCGCGTGCGATCCGCGTGCGATCCGCGTGCGATCCGCTTGCGATCCGCCTGCGATCCGCTTGCGATCCGCCTGCGATCCGCCTGCGATCCGCCTGCGATCCGCTTGCGATCCGCCTGCGATCCGCTTGCGATCCGCGTGCGATCCGCCTGCGATCCGCCTGCGATCCGCCTACGATCCGCCTACGATCCGCGTGCAATCCGCTTGCTTACAGTAGATTTCTATCTAGGTTTTAAAAATGATCAATTTTGAGAATTTTATCTACATAATAATTGAAGTATTATTAAATAACTAATAATCGCGGGGCGAGAAAATTTAATAATAATAATCCGCCTGCGATCCGCGTGCGATCCGCCTACGATCCGCGTGCGATCCGCTTGCGATCCGCCTGCGAACCGCCTACGATCCGCCTGCGATCCGCCTGCGATCCGCTTGCGATCCGCCTGCGATCCGCCTGCGATCCGCTTGCGATCCGCCTGCGATCCGCCTGCGATCCGCTTGCGATCCGCCTGCGATCCGCTTGCGATCCGCGTGCGATCCGCCTGCGATCCGCTTGCGATCCGCCTGCGATCCGCTTGCGATCCCCGTGCGATCCGCCTGCGATCCGCTTGCGATCCGCCTGCGATCCGCTTGCGATCCGCGTGCGATCCGCCTGCGATCCGCCTGCGATCCGCGTGCGATCCGCGTGCGATCCGCGTGTGATCCGCCTACGATCCGCGTGCGATCCGCGTGCGATCCGCTTGCTTACAGTAGATTTCTATCTAGGTTTTAAAAATGATCAATTTTGAGAATTTTATCTACATAATAATTGAAGTATTATTAAATAACTAATAATCGCGGGGCGAGAAAATTTAATAATAATAATCCGCCTGCGATCCGCGTGCGATCCGCTTGCGATCCGCGTGCGATCCGCCTGCGATCCGCCTGCGATCCGCCTGCGATCCGCCTACGATCCGCGTGCGATCCGCGTGCGATCCGCCTACGATCCGCGTGCGATCCGCGTGCGATCCGCTTGCGATCCGCCTGCGATCCGCGTGCGATCCGCTTGCGATCCGCCTGCGATCCGCGTGCGATCCGCCTGCGATCCGCCTGCGTTCCGCCTTCGATCCGCCTGCGATCCGCCTACGATCCGCGTGTGATCCGCCTGCGATCCGCGTGCGATCCGCCTGCGATCCGCCTTCGATCCGCCTATGTCCGCCATGTCCGCCATGTCCGCCATGTCCGCTGTCCGCCATGTCCGCTATGTCCGCCATGTCCGCCATGTCCGCCATGTCCGCCATGTCTTAAGCTTTTAAGGCCTTTACAATTAAATTGTTATCCCAACAAAGTAGACCTTAAGTCAAATAGTTTACAATATCTGTACCAATATAATGTACCAGTTTTGGTACATTTGTACCGCTGTGTCCGCTATGTCCGCTATGACCGCCATGTCCGCCATGTCCGCCATGTCCGCTGTGTCCGCAATGTCGCCGCCACGCGGATCGCACGCGGATCGCAGGCGGATCACACGCGGATCGCAGGCGGATCACACGCGGATCGCAGGCGGATCGCAGGCGGATCGAAGGCGGATCGCAGGCGGATCGAAGGCGGATAATAATACTTAAATTATAATATTCAAATATTTTAAAAATATAACATAACATAACATAATAAATAAACTACAAGTAAGCCTTGAAAATTAAAATATAAATACATGTTATCAATGTATGAATCTTAGATGATAAATATTCAATTTAAACCGAATAATGTAATACTCTTCTTCTAAATTTCAAATTTGCATGGTCAATGTTATTACAGTAAAAATTCACTCGGTTCAGAGGATATAATATTTGAAAATAATAATAATAAAAATAATAATAATCGATAAATTATTTTAAAGGGTCAATTAAAGAGTCAGATAGAATTTTATTATTTGGCAATTAGCTTTTAAAGTTTTCATTTAACGTCTCTGCTTCTCTGTACTATATGACCTTATCTTCAGGCAGTTTTCGAAGGTTTGTTTATATATAGATATATATTTTTTTTAAAACTACTCGATGCTGTCGTCTGTGTGCTTCTTGATTGCAGTTGGTGCGACCCACTCACATTAACTCTTTGAGCTAGGTCGAGATCTTCACGTTGGATGACAGCTGCGATTTCCACGCTGCGATTGTTCTTTTTAGTCGCTCAACATTTAAGAAAATTGATTTTTGATTTATTTTTTGTTGGTTTCTTGTTTGCTTTTGGTTTGTTTAGTTATTATTTTTGTTTGTTTTTGTATTTGTATTTGTTCGATCTCTGCGATCGACGGCCGTCGATTGGAGTTGGTATAGTTTGCCTGCGTTGGCTTTTAGTTTTTTGCAGTCGTTTCTGTTTTGCGCGTGATTTATGTCAGTCAGGCAGTGACAGCGCTTTTCATGAGCCAATAAAGTTGTCCATGTCGCTTTGTCATATTCATATATCATGGCAATACACCCGGCAACTTATGTCACATGTTCCACTCCGACTGCGACTCCAACTTCAGCTCCATCTCCATCTTCAACTTCATCGCCATCGCCATCTCCATCTGCGACTTCATCTCAGATTCAAACTAGCCTCGACTGCGAATACAAATATGAGTGCTCCCCATTGGAGAGCCTGCGTATATGACAAAAAAAAAAAAGAAAAACGAAGCTTAAGTGCGCGATCGAATTGTGGACGGAGGCACGGTGACAAAACATTATTTGGTCGATTCGAAAACACACTCAAAAACTCGCATATAAATCAGCTCACGCAGCTGGCCAAAAAGCCAAAAGCCCATTGCCGAGGTTCATTAGACCTCAAAACTCTTTTGGCTCTTGTTTGTGTGTGTTGTGTCTTTGTCTGTAGTTGTGTTCGACGTTAATTACATAAGCTAAGCGGCGCTTAATTATGTGCTCAACAATGGCACCCAAGTGCTTCGAGATTCCGTCTCTGACTTCCCAACAGACACTCACATGATGTAATGTGTGTGCGAGTCCAAATGGTATGCGAAAGTTGATTGATGCTCTACCCTTGCCAAAGGTTATTACCAAATGCTTGGCATGCTTGTGACTACGGGAAAGTGCCAAAGAAATGGCAAGTGATTTGCTATTTCAATCTATTGCGATCTGATTATTGATTAATCTATTAGTTTATTGTATTAAAATATATGCAAAAAATATGAAGCGAATTAAAGTTGAAGTATATAACTTTGGAAACTCCAATATGGCAATTAATTGCTTGTTTAAAATTAAATTGAATAAAAGGAATTTGAACTTTATTTAAAGGTAAGCAATTTAAAATATTTTTAAAGTTATAACCCATCGAATATTTTCATTAAAAATATTTTTAAATTGATGTCATAATTTGACATTATATAAATTAAATATTAGTAGTTTATCCTTCAAAAATCAGGGAGTTCTAATTCAAAATTTATAACTTTAAAATTTATATTTTCGTAATTAGCGGCATGTTAAGAATTGAATGTTAAGAATATAAATTACATTATATATAATTATTTTTTTATTAAAAAAAATATACTATTAATAGATTAGATTAAACTGAAGATTGCAAATCTTATTTTAAGGACTTTTCGATTTTTAAAAATAATTTTGTTCTCTTGTAAAAATAATCTTGATTCCAGATTTTATTCTTGATTTTAGAACGTTTTTTTATTTTCGTTTACGTTTAATTTTTCTTAAATTTAACAGTTACATTTACTAAGTAATGCAATTCTCAGCATGGAATTACATATATATTTTTAAATTATTAAATTTGGAGTTCTGTTTATTGTTTTATATTACTTAAACACAAATAAAACTGCAAATAAAATTCAATGAATATATTTTAAAATACTCTAAAGACTTTGTATTACAAACATTAAAATATTATATTAATTTTTTTAAACAGATTCTGTTGACTTGAAAAAGAATTTCTTTAGAAAGAATTTTTATTACTATTATTATTAGTTGCCTTAAAAAATCGAAATATTGCACAAACCAATTAAAAGTTCAGTATACACATCTTGAAAAATATAACTAAGATTTCGCTGAATTATTTCTTGCTCTAATCATTTCTAGGAATTTTTTGGCTGCAATTTCCAGAGTATAAGAATTTCGTCATATGTTTTGTGCTAGGAGAGTCTTGTAAATGGTGTCGTAGGTCTATTTCGTATACACTTTGAGTGGTCGCCAAAGAATAATGGCAATTGTAAGGCAGGTAAGCAGACAGAGAGATAAAGAGACAGACAGCTTCCTTTGGCAATTTGTATGGTCTTTGTCTTTGGCGACAGCTTCCTCAAACATGCTTTGAACTTGGCTCAGCTTGAATGTTGCACAAGTTGTTGTTGTTAGTTTGCTAGCATTATTTGTTGGTTGCCCAAAGGGGCATAAATTGTAATTATAGCTGCCACTGTGGCAAACAATAAATCTCAAAGTATTTATCGTGCAACATGACAGAAGTGGGTCGTACCTTGGGCTCGGGAAACTGAAAACATTCGATTGAGTTAGCGCCTGCTTCCATTATTCTTTTTTTTTGCATACACAGTATGGGATCAAGAAAAATCAACACAAATAAACAATAAATGAATATGTAAAAAGAAAAAAAAACACTCAAGCAACAATAACATTTTAAATGCAGTTATGACTAAATGCTAAAGTTATTTATATTGTTGTTGTCGCAGCTGAAAATGTTGTTGTTACTTTTGTCGATGTTGTTATTGTTGTTGTAGGCGTAGCATTCGCTTAAAATTGTGCGCATAACTTGAAACATGAAAAGTTACTTAGTCCGGCGGCAAAATCAACTCGCGGGGCCTTTAATTAAAAGCGACAGGTTTCCAACACATTCTGCATTATTTGCATTGATGCCAGTTGCGAGTCCGAAGTCTGAAGTCAAAGTTGCAGTTGAAGTTGCAGTTATTGTAATTACAGACATGTGGCAAGTTCTCCATACCATTCGAACTCCATTTGCTGCTGCTGCTGCTGACACACTTTTCGCTGCCTGCGTTTGAAGATGCAAATGGAGCGGCCAAATTTATGTAATCAAAACCAAAAAGCAAAAGTCAAACGCAAACGCAGTATTAAATTTGCCAGTGTTTTCTCAATTTTTTTGGTTTTTGATGATGTCAGTTTTAGATGGCAACAAAAGCTAAGCAAAAAAGGTTATCGATGTCTCGAGATCGCGAGTGAAAGAAAAGGCAAGTCGATGGCCCAGGCAAATTTCACTCGTAATGCAATCGCACGCAATGTCCAAGGCCCAAGCGACAAGATCTGCATTAACCGAGCTCGCCAATTGAGCAAAGGGAAAGCTGCCATCAACTTCCAACTGCAGCAACTTCCAATTCCCACTGCGACGTTTCTAGCTTGATTGCTTAAATTCAGTTTTTTTTTTCTCCAGTTTTAATTATATATCTGCCAAGATATATAGTTAGAGTTACACTTGAGTGTGGCAAGAAGAACTTGTGCAGCATAAATCAAAAATGCTGCCAGCCATTTCACACTCTTAATTAAAAATCGGGAACGGGAATCGTAGAAGAGCCACAGATGATGATTTTTTTTTGTAGAAATATCATAAATCAATGCACTGCGAAAGCCAAAACGAATAAAATTCAATTTGTAATCAGAAAAGATGCCTGCAACACGCCCTACGAAAAAAACAGCTGAAAAAAACAGAAACAGAACAGAACAGAGCAGAGCAGAGAAAAACTTGGTTTCAATCAGCGTCAGAAATACCGCAAAGTCTTAGAACGAATCAGCAAAATGGGATACGCTATGGATACGCTTCTAAGAATGCACTCGGCGATGATGACGCCAGAAGAAGCGTAGACGAGTCTTCAGTTTCTTCAGTCTCATAAAAATGAACATGCCAAGCGGCTGTCAAAAAGCCAACGGCGAAGCGGCGGCGCTCTCTCAAAAAAGAAAAAAATATATAAATATAAATAAAATAAAAATCAAATCAAGCGCGAGCTCGACTTCGAGTCCGAGTTCGAGTTGAGTGTGTTGTTGATTTTCCTTTTTTTTTTGTATTCTTATTATTATTAATTTTTTCTACTTTTTTTCTCTTTCTTTTTTTGGAGTGACGTTTCGGGTTTGGCATTCAAGAAAGAACAAAGCCAGCGCCGATGTGTTGCCCCTTGGGCCTAGAGACGACACCGTGACGAATCGTGAGAGCTATGAACTGTGCCAAGTGCGAGCTGTCAATGCCAGGCTATTATTAGTTGTATCGCAGTTTTATGCAAAGTTCTCAACCAGTTATTGAAAGAAGTTTGCAGTTTCTATAGATGAACAACTTTGACGCGTAGTTCGATTGTTGAGTAATCTAAGCAATTCATAAAAGGATTACATAAGAGGAAGGCAGATTTGAACTTATGGATTTGAACTCATGAACTCGTAGCATAAAATAGATAAATAAATAATAGTCCTAGTAACAAATGTCATTATATAGGCCGTAATAGATATTAGTAAGTACTTTATCCTTGGAAGATATAAAGTAAATCAAGTTTTGAAGTTGCCAATATAAACCCAAAATATACATTCTAAACGTTCATCATTAGGAAATATTTTCGTTAAAATCTTACTGAAGATCGAATTATGAGTTTTTCTTTTATTAAATTCGTTACTTGATATTAAATTCTGTATTAAGAAATACGTATTCACAAAGACAATTTTGGTGCCATCACAACTCACCTAACTGAGTTCCTAAGAAAAGTGAAAATATGCTAAATCTATGAATCAGAAATCTCAATCAGATCCCTTCCAAATATCACGCATATAAAATGAAGTAAATTATATCCTAGCTTACTTGGCATATTCTTTGTTCATCTCTAGTCTAAGCTGAACGATTGTTGACTGTGGCATGTTGTTTAGTTTTGTCTTGTGGACAGCGGCGAACCGAGGCGAGTCGCTTCACTTTATTTCGTTCCATTTGCTGTTTTTGGCCCGTTTGTTTACGCCGCTAACCTTGGGGGCACTTTTGGGGCAGCCAAGCGAATAGCAGAAGTGTACAGCAGTTTTTTCCGCTGCTTTGCATGCCACAGAGACCGACAGAGGAATCGTCGTCGCTGTTGTTGCTGCCACTGTTGCGAGGCTGCAACTGCAACTGGCAAATGGCTGGTGGTAAACAAAAGTGCCAAAGTGATTGACGTGCTGCACCGCTGACTTTTCTTTTCTCTTTCAATTTCAATTTAAGATTGTGAACTTGTGCTGCCAGCTTGTTGCACTGACTTTTGTGGGTCAGGGTCAGGCAGACAAATGTCAAACTAGCATACATGCAACTTTGCCACTTTTGCGGCAACTTTGTTGTTTGCCGCTGCTGCTGCTGCTGTATCTGGTAATTGCATACGCACGCGACCAAAGCTCGAATCGTGTGTGTGTCGTGCGAGTTGGAGAAGCAATCGAATGAACCAATGTCCATATCCACTTTCTTTGCAATTTATATGAGTTTATGTGTGTTTATCGCTTCTTGCTAATCTTCAACTGCAACCGCAGAAACTTCGACTGCGACTGCGGCAATCAGTGACGGTGACAGTTGCGGCTACTCCTACCTCCTCCTACCAACCCATAAAACAAAGTATAAAGCTGAACAAAACTGCGCTCGTTGCATGATTTATGGCGCGTAATTTGCGTGCGCATGCGCAAATTGTGGCACAACCTTTTTTTATATGCATTTTTTCTTTTGGTGGCGGCAACAGTTGCAGCTTCCTGCTGACAAATGAGCTGCCAGCTTGCCAGCACAAAAGTGTGTCACTTGCATTCTTTCTTGGCTTGAATTACCTTCTCTCCTTTATCCACTGCGATAAAAAACCTTTATGCTACTCCCTCTCTCGATGTTGTGCACAGCGACTGATTTATAATTTCATTGAACTATTACTGCAAGGCTGGAAGGTGCAACAACGACACAACAACGAAACAAACGGCGGACGGGCGCGCCAAATTGATTAACAATCAAAATAAATCAATACACAGCCCCAAAGCAAAAAAGTGTCAAAAACGTTGCAACGAGCAAATTGCAATTGCAACACTTTCGCTGCAGATTTTGTGTTTTTTTCACACTTGATTTACATTTTAAATTGAAAAGGCCGAAACTGAAACCGAAACCGAAACCGAAACCAAGTCTCCCCCCACAAACTGTAAGCTAACTTTGCTGGCTGCCTCCTCAACCAAAGTTTCGGTCTCAGTCTGAGACAGACAACAATTTCCAGGCCGTCGGGCATGAAAACTGCAAGACGAATTGGGCGACATTGTCAGCTAGTGGAAACTCCTGTTGCTTCGATATGGATTTGGGGCACAACATGCCCACCTGATAAAGAGATCAATGGCAACTCCAGTGCTGCCATCTGTTTGACAGTGTCTCTCCCTCTACCGTCTGACTGTCTGTCCGCCTCTTTTGTACACCCGCTACCCATAGGGTAAAAGGGTATTATAACTTTGTGCCTACAGGAAATGTAAGTTGGTCGGCTGAATATCTGGTTTACTTTGCGGAATATTTTGATCGTTATAGTATATCGATATATCAAATAAAGCATTTATTATACTTTAGTATTTTTGAATATAAATATGGTATATATTGAATGTTTATTTATATACTAAATAAAGCTATCTTTATATTTTTGTAATTTTTTGTATATCAATTCGGTATATTTTATTCTCTATGATATATTTTCAATCTAATAGTACATTGATATACCAAAAAAGTCCTCGTTTTATTTATGTATTTTTTCTGTATACCAATTTAAAATTTTGTATATTGTATTTAATAGTATATTTATATATCCAATGGAAACCTTCGGTCTATTTTCGTATTTTTTGGCTATATACATTTTGGTATGTTTTAAGAATAATGTCGCACTATTTTCGGGTATCTCACAGTCGAGCACACTCGTCTGAAACTTTCTTACATGATTTTTGTTGGGCAGGTGAAATGTCAACTCTTCTGTGCATTTTACACTTGCCAGCCCAAAAACTACTCGTAACTTAAGTCTTAATCGTCCACGCCATTATGCTGTTAAGCGTCTAATTGAAGTTTCACTTTTTGTGTCGAGACTGCAACTCCAACGCCAAGTCGAAGTCGCAGTCTCAGTCTCAGTCTCGGTCTCAGACACAGATCGAGACCCAAAGTGACCTCTGGCCGGCACAGTGCAGATACATTAATTATCTGTAATGAACGTTTACACTTATTTATTGGCATTAAATCATCGTTTAACGCGCTTTGAGCATGCACTTCCACTGCTGGTTTCAACTCCGGGTTCGGCTCCACGACGACTCCGCGATGGCCTTCAAGTGCGTTACCTGTTCTCCTCCCTCTCCTCTTCTCTTTACAAACTCTGCTCTGATATGCATGTCAAGCGGTCGCAAATTACCAGCTGACTGTGGATGGCACTTGAGGTCGCTTCCGTTTCGTTATTTTTTTTTTTTGGTATTTCTAAGACAAAAGATGAACGAAAAACAACAACAAAATACAGAAATTGGTGCCGCTGTTGCGAGTTCATTGGCATTTTGTGCCACATAACGAAAAATGCCTGCTGTTTACTTGGCCATATGAATTATGAGCCTCCAGTTAAGCCGTTAACCAGCCAGCCTTCCACATGTACAACGATCATCGTTCACACACAATACAACAAGCCATACGTTTTGTTTGTACACTGGCTCCCCAAATCGATTACAAATATTTGCAATTAAATTATTATTGACATGCCAAATGGAATTTGAAAATGTTTAATGATATTCTGATAAAATCTCAAAATTTATCTCGCATTGTTAAATGGGGTTATGTTGAATTTAGTAATACAACGAGTATATTCTAGATAGCCATATAGGTAGTGAATGTGGAACAAGTACAATTTGTGAAACTTTTATTTTACTTTATTTTGTATTTATTTTTTACAAAACTATTTTATTAGTTGAGAGATTAACAAGTGATACATTGTATACAAAAAAAGAATGTCAATTCAATAACCTAAAGTTTTAATAAGAATTTATGAAGAACAAACAATTTCCTTCTTAAGAAATATTTTATTAATATATTTTAGGCAAGGATTCCACTAGATAGATCATACAACTTATTTTATTGAAGTTGTTCAAATTGAAATATAAAAGATTATTTTAAGTCATCAAAAAACAAATGTTCTTATGTAAATTCAATAAGAAAATATAATAAAAATAAATAATGAAAAAGTAAAAAAGATTAAATGTTTTCTTATTTTATTTATTTAATTGATTTAAGGATGTCTTTAAAAATTAAAATGAATGAGTAATATTTTATAACTGCAAGAACGATATATTGACAATATACATATATCATATAACATTATTTTATTATTAGAAGGTGATAAAAATGATTAAACAGTTTTCTATTTGAATCGCAACCGAATTAATCAACTAGCATCTGTAAAATTCATAATTTGCTTCAAGCTTTTCATTGAAGTAGCAATTATAAGTTTTTAAACCACTGTGCAGACTTTTCGCGAATATTTAGGCAATTGACAGCAGTTGTCCATTATCATTATCATTATCATGATCTTAGTCATGTTTTATGTATGAGCTTTGGGCTAATCAAACGCCTAATGATTGGCTTGGCTTCGATATATCAGCAACTGTCATTGGCAAGTGAAATATGTTTGATTCTAGGCGAAACTCTGTGAAGATACAACTGAATATCTTGTGCTTATGTAATGAGATAGTATCGTGGTTGGGTGGCTGGCAAATATCGATTGGAGGAGGGAACTTTGGGTGTCGCATCAAATCGAAGTTAGCAGAAAAAAATTGTAGCTTGTTTGTTTTTATACCCGCTACCCATAGGGTAGAAGGGTATTATAACTTTGTGCCGGCAGGAAATGTATGTAACAGGTAGAACGAGGCATCTCCGACCCTATAAAGTATATATATTCTTGATCAGCGTCAACAGCCGAGACGATCTAGCCATGGCCGTCTGTCCGTCTGTCCGTATGAAACCCTGGATCTCAGAGACTATAAGAGATAGAGCTCTAATTTTCGACAGCATTTGTTATGTTTGCACGCAGATCAAGTTTGTTTCAAATTTTTACCACGCCCCCTTCCGCCCCCGAAAATCAAAAAAATCGAATAACAAGCGTAATTAACGCTGTGATGATGATTTTGATGTGTATACAATAATAACTATAGTATTTATGAGTCCTGTAATTTTTATTGCGATCAGATAAAAATTGTGGAAGGTATTAAAGAAATACTTTTGTATGGGCAAAAACGCCAACTTACTTAGTTCAGCCGTGTATTGGCAGCTGGGAGGTGGATGGGTTAGAAAGAATACCATCACAGTGGCCACTTACCAGTGGCGAGGTGTGTTTCTGGTACCACGGTTAACCAGGTGCCTGCCGACTTTGTCCGTCCTGGTATTTGGTTGCGGCTCCTCGGGGAGTATCGTGGTGGCTGTGGTTAGTCCAAAGCGGACAATGAGGTTTTTACTCAGCGTGGAGTTGCGTACGATCAACCGGTTGCCGATAACCAAAAATCGGAAGAGGTTTTAGATGGGAGGATGTGTCTAGTACAATCAACTAGCTCTTCAATTGTGTACCTGCGGTGAATTCCAAGGGGGCGCTGATCAACGCTTAATTTGTATCCCTGAGCTCGGGCTTAGTGAGATCAAGCCAACATGGCAGGTGCTCACGTTAAACACTCGATTTTACTAGGGGTCTTAGTTGCTTTGGCCGACAATCTGGTACATTATGCCGTCTATGGTATATTTTGAATGTGGTACTATATTGATATACCAAATATACCATTTGGTATATTTTAGTATTTTAGTAGTATTTTCGGTATATTTTGAAAATAATACCGTATTATTTTGCTTTTATTCAAAATGGGTAGTGGGTATCTCACAGTCGAGCACACTCGACTGTAGCCTTCCAACTTGTTTGTTTTTGTTTTGTTTGTTGTAATATTTGTTTTGTATTAAATTGTGTTAAATTTGTTATGTGTGGTTGGTTGAATTTTTTTAATTATTGCAGCGTCATTGTTGTGGTTGATCTTGATGTTATTTTTAACGATTAGAAAATACTTGTGTTGCAATGATTTATATAAATTTCTTTTGAACTCTGAATGTTTCTGCAAAAGTCGCATAGCTTTTTTTAGATTGAATTGCTATTATTAATTCTTGTTATAGTTGCTTATCAGCTGTTTGCTTGGGCACAGTAATGAGTGAGCGCTCAGTCGGTACGTGGGCGTTGCAAGTTGCAGTTACAGCTAGAACTAGAGAGTTTGCCACCCATCCACAAAAAGCGAATCGCCATCCACAACGACAGCTGCAAAGTCGCTCGCTCGCAGACAAACAGTGTACATAGCAACAAAACAAACGTAGCAAATTATGTTTCCTCACTTGAAGAGTGAACGCGTCAATCTACAACTGCTGCAGGAGTCCGCATGCCGCGAGCTGGTGCAACAGATCGACGCCATCAATGGCTCCAAAGTGATTGTCCTGGACGAGGCAATGATTGGGCCACTCGAACTGGTGACCAAACCGAATCTCTTCAGAGAGCGCTCCATTGATTTGTTGCCCCTTAAGCCGGAGATGCGTTTCCCCAAGGAGCTAAACAACATTGTGTACATTGTACGGCCACAGGTGGCGCTCATGGATCAGCTGGTTGCGCATGTGAAAACCAACAGTCAACATGGCCGGCAATTTCACATTCTCTTCGTGCCACGGCGCTCGTGTCAGTGCATCAAGCAGCTGGAGAACAAAGAGGTGATGGGCGCCTTTGGACGGCTTGAGGAGTTGCCCTGGAACTTTCTGCCCCTTGATGCGGATGTGGTGAGCATGGAAATGCTGCATGCATATCGTAATGTCAGCATCGATGGCGACACCACAGCGCTGTATCAGGCAGCCATTGGATTGGTGCAACTGCAGCGTCTCTACGGACGCATACCCAAGATCTATGGCATGGGTGTGCAGGCGCAGCTGGTGTGGCATCATGCCAAGCAGCTGGCCATCGATGAGATGTCACTGTACAACGGCGATAAGGGCGCCATCGATCAGCTCATTCTATTGGATCGTGGCATCGATCTTCTGTCGCCACTGGCCACCCAATTAACATACGAGGGACTGATTGATGAGTTCTATGGCATACGACAGAATCAACTGACGCTCCCCGCTGAGCATTTTCCCTCCTACAATGCAGTCAATTCGTCGTCCGCAGCTGCGACTGCTGCCCGTGCTGCTGAGGAGTCGGAACGCTTGCTGTCGGACAGAGGACAGTGCAAGACGCTGATGCTGCACTCGGGCGAGGAGCTGTATGCAGAGTTGCGCAACAAGAACTTTAACGAGGTGCGCATGCTGCTCGCGCGCAAGGCGAAGGAAATCCAGGAGCAGATGAATTTGAATTTCCAGCAGCAATCGGTGAAGGAGATCTATAGCTTTGCCCACCGTATGCCACAGTTGCTGAAACAGAAGCGTGCCACCTCGGATCACACATCCATCGCGGGTCTGATCGATGAGCAGCTGAAGAGCGATGCCTTCAACGATGACCTCGCCGCCGAGCAGGAGTTCATGGTGTGTGCGGACATCGACAAGTCGAGCGCGTACATTGAGGATCTCATTGCTCGCCGCTCGGAGCTGCGCAATGTGCTGCGCCTGATTTGTCTGCAGTGCGCCGCCGCCTCCGGTTTCAAGAAGTGTGTGCTCTACCATTACAAGCTCAAGCTGGCCCACGTCTATGGGCTGGAGGTGCTGCTGACCATCAGCAATCTGGAGAAGGCGGGTCTGCTGCATGTCCAGACCGAATCTCGTGCTTACGCCGTGCTGCGCAAGGTGATTATCTAGGGATTATAGCATCCACAGTCCGTGTTTAGATCTTCCAAAATTGGCTATAGCAATTCGTGCAGTTGCCACGCTTATTAGACTTTTGTAGACTTTAGCTAAAACAATCCAACCTTTTTTGCAGACACTTCACCTGACCGTGGACGACAGCGTCGAGGTTAATCCCAAGGACATCAGCTACGTGCACAGCTTCTATGCTCCGTTGACCGCTCGCCTCGTCGAGCACTCGCTGCAGCCGCTTGGTTGGCAGACGCTCAAGAGCCAGATCAACAATCTGCCCGGCCCGACGTTCGAGGACTTCCAAGTGCCTCTAATTGGCATCCGGGGACGTCATGGGGGCGGCGGCACGCCCAGCGAGACATCGTTGTTGCATGCGCGACGTGTGGTACTCGTGCTTTTCGTGGGCGGCTGTACGTTTGCGGAGATTGCGGCGCTGCGATTCTTGGCGGCGCAGAAGGACAACAATGTGCAGTTTGTGATTGCGACAACAAAGATCATCAATAAGCGCACGTTCCTCGAGAGCGTGATGGGATCGTGAAGGCAGCGCCTCAGTCACCTGGAGGCGCATCGCTTGTCCGTCAGCTGCGGCATGTCGCGGGGGTCGCAACGCCTCCATCCCGTTGAAGCCATGACCAAAAATGTGCTAGCCAAAGCAGCCTAAACAGCGCAGTGCTGGCTACAAACCCAAGCCGATGACGACACCAAAGCAACCGATGCCAGAGTAGACCACCACACATAGAAGATGACTGCTCTAAATTATATATATATGTATATATACACGCAAACATATATAAATAGATATATTCTGAGTGTATAAATGTTATTTTTTTAAGATTCGATAACGGCATATAATAATTCCTATTATTGATCAACTATTTATGTATATCCAGATTATAGATAATAACTACTATATACCACATATGTCATACTATATATTTTATATGTGTACAGTTTGAATGGGGCTTTTGCAACTCGCGATTGTATGTACCAGGTAGAAGGAGGCATCTCCGACCCTATAAAGTATATATATTCTTGATCAGCATCAACAGCCGAGACGATATAGCCATGTCCGTCCGTCCGTCCGTATGAACACCTAGATCTCAGAGACTATAAGAGATAGAGCTATAATTTTTTTTCCACAGCATTTGTTATGTTTGCACGCAGATCTGGAACATTGCGCCGTTTATGGTATATTTTGAATGGTGTACTATATCGATATACCAAACATACCATTTGGTATATTTTAAGAATTTTTTTTAGTATTTTCGGTATATTTTGAAAATGATACCGCAATATTTTGCCTTTATTAAAAATGGGTAGCGGGTATCTCATAGTCGAGCACACTCGACTGTAACTTTCTTACTTGTTTTTTTACTTTTTAGGTAAATTAGAAGAGCATATGAGGCATTTTCATAGTTTTTGAATATATTCAATATATATTTTTATTTTCAACAGAAATTTCATACTTAAAAAGATAACTTCAAAAAAGTTTAACAAAAAGTAATATATTAGTAATATATTCATATTATGTCATGAGAAACATAATTACCTAACTTAAATTACATCTTTAATGTAAAAAAATATTTTAATGAATATGCTGTTCTAGTAGATTTCGTTTGTTGGCCATTGCAGTCAAACAAATTCATCTGGTTTACACCCGGTATACTGTGCACATCCTATCATTGTTTATCTAACTTATAATATAATGCCAAAGTTTCAATTAGCGCAGATGACATAAAATTTATGTTGATTTCTGAATATAAAAAGAGAATGCATCGTCTACATTAAAAATAATAATTTAACGAAAAACAAAAAAAAAATTTTTTTACCATGACGCACGCGACAAATTTTCAAAAAATTTTAAAAATGAAGTTGTGCTTATATTCAACCAAATTTTATTTTATTATATTTGGTAGCAAAATATGTGTTTGGACACAATTTTGAATGCTCAATGGACAAAAACTTTAGATGCACTCATAAGAAATGCTGTTTTTCATTGTTGCACGCGACAAAAATATAAGCTAATAAGCTGAGAGAAATTTACCTTAATTAGCTATTGCATCATTTCTTTTATATATTTTGTATATTTCTTGGATATTAAAGAAGATATTAAACTACGAGTATCAATGCATACTGACTCCCTTCAAGGAAATGAATCAAAACTAAACTTGCAGTAAAAATGTTCAAAACCGAACTTTTGCTCATCTTCGACTTTGTATTGAAATATTTCAAAATGTGCTAAGACTAAATGGAAAAATCACTTACATTAATTCAATTTAATATTTTCCCTATAAACAAATGTGAAAAAAACATACTTTTATAGGCTTTGAATTTTTTGGCGGCGGTTGCAGTTTCTAGAGAAACTTATATATGTATAACATCATTTTGTTATTAGTGGGTGATCAAAATAATAAAACAGTTTTCCATCAGAATCGCAATCGAATTAACCAACTAGCAACTGTTAAATTCATAATTTGTTGAATGATTTGCATTGCAGTAACAATTATCAGTTTTTAAACCACTGTGCAGACTTTTCGCGAATATTTTGGCAATTGACAGCAGTTGTCCATAATCATTATCATTATCATGATCTTAGTCATGTTTTATGTATGTGCTTCGGGCAAATCAAACGCCTAATGATTGGCTTGGCTTCGATATATCAGCAACTGTCATTGGCAAGTGAAAAATGTTTGATTCTAAGCGAAACTCTGTGAAGATACAACTGAGTATCTTGTGCTTATGTAATGAGATAGTATCTTGGTTTGGTGGTTGGCAAATAACGATTGGAGGAGGGAACTTTGGGTGTCGCATCAAATCGATGTTAGCAGAAAAAAATTGTAGTTTGTTTGTTTTTTAGTTTTCGTTTCTTTCGGATTTCAACTTGTCTTTGGCTGTGGCTAATTGCAGGCACTTGCATGCCATAAAGATTTTAACTGTTTAATACATAAATATGTTTATGCCAAGCGCCACAGCGCGTCGCGTCGCGTCGTGTCGGGCAACATTGCAACGTTGCAGTTGCAACAATAACCGAAAAAAAACTGTGGTAAAAGACTCAAAATGCTGCATGTTGAACACCCACAAAGCATAAATAACAACGGCAACAACTGGAGACCCGCCCTCGCTTTGCCCCCTGCACCACCCTGCCACCTCCTCAACCCCTCAGCGGCGCGCTTCCCCTCTGCGATCACGTCGTGTGGCATCGTGGCGAAGGTGAAAGTGTTTTCTGGCTCGTTGCAATTATATTGTAAATGATTTTATTATTTATTTGGCGAATTAATTTCCATGGCTCGCACATTGCAGCCAGCCAAAAGTGGCATGCGGCATACAGCATACAGCATGTGGCATGTGGCATGTTGGCCACAATGTGAAATATTCCATATAAATATTTATGTTTTAATTAAAAAGGCCACAAGGAAATTGAAAATTACATAAATTTTCGACCATTTCATTTGTAACGCATTTTCTGCTGGTGCTGCAAGTGGCACGTTTACAACATTTGCCAGGAAATTGTGGCATTTATTTCGATTTTATAGGGTGCAATTTATGAATGTCATTAATCCAAATTTAGTTGTATAATTGAGTGTAATTTACGATGAATTTTTTATGACATTTATAGCTAAAAATGTGTATTCCAATAATTTTGTTAAGTGCTTAAAGAAAGAAGTTAAAGAAGTGGACAGAAGAGCACAAAGTAGAAAAAATATTAAATTAAATTTAGAGTAAAAATAAAATAAACATGATACAATAGATATAAGAGCTTATTATGCTTAATATTAGAAGTACTTAAGGAAGCAGAAATGTGCAAAATATTAAATGATCATTAATTACAGGAAAAGGTAGAAGAAAATAACATTAAACGAAACGATGATCAAATGTTTATTAAATAAAAAATTAATTGATATATATTTATTTTACTTAAAAAAAAAATAAAAAATATGATTAAAAATGAAATAGAAATGTTAACATCAACATTAGCTAATAATGTAAATATTAAATAAAATGTTGATTTACGGGAAATATAGATTTACATTTAGTTAAGCAAATAATATTCAACAAAATAATATTTAAAATCAACTAAGAAACATAGATTTACTATAAAAATAATAAAATTTTATTATAATTAAAATGAAATTATTGAATATATTCTTAGGAAAAAATAAATAAGCCAAAGGCAAACTATAAATTCTTCTGCATTGTTATGCAACTGCTTTAACGCTTTATCTGATACGAAAATTTACTTATAAATGAGCCGGCTAATTGGTTCACAGTTATCTGGTGGATTAATCCAAGCGCGATCATATTTCAGCATAACACAATTTTTATGGGCCACTCGACGATGACCTTCATCTGTTTCTCGGCCGCAGTCAGTTTGTCACAGCGCACTAAATAAACCCTAAATTGGGACAGACTTGGGACTCCAATTCCAGATTGCTACCTTCTTCTCAACTCGTTGTTGTTGTTCTCGTTGTTGCTGTGGCAGTTGCAAACTGTCACTGGGTCGCAGTGGCATGGCGAAGCATCCGCAACAATTTGCAACGATTTTTGGTGCGCACTGCGACTGGTTTTGCGCAATTTTTACGTGTTCATTATCATACAAATGGAGAGTAGTACTCATATTGAGCAGATGCACAGCCAGCTTGTGCCTGCCTGCCACATGCAGCTCATTCGTGCAACGTAGTTTTTGGACACAAACGAAAGTGAACTTTTTAATGCCGGGCCAGCAGCAGTCAAAGCATTTTTATTTTTATCTGTGATGCTCTGCCTGCGAAACGTGTTCCAATGCAATGGTTGTGGCTCTTTTTTCTCTTTTTTCTTATTTATCGTCGTTTTTTTATGATTTAACATATGTACGTGTTGCTGTCACACACACACACACATACAGCTACACACACACGCACCCAAAACATGCTTATATATTAATTTCATTAATAATAAGTAATTTCACTTTTCATTTCACTCTAAAGAATTCGCCAACTTTCGTCGCGGGTGAAGGCTCCCCCAAAAAATGAAATGAAAGAAAGAGAGAAAAAAACCCCTTCTCATCTTCTTCATTCAGTCAGTTGCAGGTGTCAGTGAGGCCAAATGATGAGGCTATGCAGAAATCGATGGGTAAATTAATTGCTGTGCCAAACAATATCACGTATGCGTATACGTAATTTTTTATTATTGACTGTTAATTACATGCAATTTGGCAGCCGCTGCTGTTGCTGTTGTTGTTGTTGTTTCGAAATTATTTATTTGCTGGGGCGTCACAAGACAAATGTTACAAGTCGCCGCCAGTTTTTTATTTCTTCTTTTTTCTTTTGGGCAATCAATGTGTGGGCTTTTATCTGATGCCTGCAGATCAGCGCCAAGCATTTTAATTGCTCCCGAAAATTGAGTTATTTTGATTGCAGCCCGTTGACCTTTTTTGTCGCACTCTCATTGTTGCTGTTTGCAGTTTGCAGTTTACAAACTGTTGTTGTTTGTTGTTCTTGTACACACACCCAATAAAATGTCAGCGTTTTGGTCTCGCTTCAACCATTTGGGCCTGGCCAAGATCACTTCTGGCTGTGCATGAGTCGTGCATGCCGATGTTTATCGCCTTCATGCGAGTCAGCCTGGCTGCTGTTTTACTGTTTTTAAGCTGGCCAACAAATAAAATTGTGAATTAAAATTGTAGATTGATTTCGTTACGATCAAGCAAAGCGAGCGCATTCTCAGCCCACTCTTGTTGTTTTTGGTTTTTTCTTTTTTCTGTATTTAAGACTCGATTGTAGTTTATATGCTTGTCATTGTCGTTGGAGTCTTGGCAATTGGCTTGGGAAAATTAATCATTAAACTTGCCGCGGGGGACGACAATGCAAATTTACTATTTTTACGGAAATTGGTATTTATTTTGTTCATGGGAGTTTTATAACTAGACGCAGCACACAACGAACTTCAACTGCAACTGCAACTGCAACAGCAACTGCCGCACAGCACCTGTGGCACGGCACGGCACTCAATGAAAATGTAATTACGCCCTCTAATGCCCGAAGAGGCAACAGCCAACAGCCAACAGCAATTTGAGTGTGCGGCAAAACGCATCGGCAACATTAAGCACATCAAGTGGCAACTGCATGTCTCTGCCCCTGACACTGTGGCAGCCATAAACATTAGCAACGCCCTGTGGCTTCTGCCTTGGCCTTAGCCGCTGCCCCCTTGCCCCTTACTTCTTGCAAGTGGCAGCCACGAATGATGTCCATTTGATTGATTACACATGCGCCGCGTGGGCCGCTGTTAATTTTAATGTTGATACTCTTGTTGTTGCACACTTACTTTTATCTCAGCAATAGCAAAGTTGCATAAACCCTATTCAAATTCCACAAACAATTGATTATATTTGCATTCTTTTTTTTATGTATTAGTCATTGTAAAATTTGAAAACATTGACAAATGTTTATCAGGTATTTAAAGCTATTTTTTGAACTTCTTCGTGTCTGGCGGAAAGGTAATCAGCAGCAGAGCAAAGGATAATAGAGTCACAAATTTAAAAAGCATCTTAGCTGTATCCAAGTTGTTGTGTGTTTTACTAAAAACTGTTTGACTCAAACTAGAACTTCAACTTAAATAGGAAAATTTCATTATATAATAAAATTGGACTATAACGAATAAGTTTATATTTTATACCTTACGAAATTGATTTTTAACAGTGTTTAGTTTTTATATATTTAAAACTACTAACATTAAAATACACTCTTAAATCAAAAAAATAATAAACGTTGGTCTTCGATGAGCATTTTTCGGTATTTTCAGCCTTTATTTAAGAGTTTACCGATGCTGAACACACATATCGCATCGAGTACAATAAGTTTTGTGGTTAAAACAGGCTGTTGATCGAGTCAGAATTGCGTTGATAATTCGGTATATTTTTCACTCTATGGCATATTCAAAATATATTGATATATCAATAATAATAATAATAACATTGATTGACAATTTAAAGAATAGACAAATGTTAGTCAAGTCTTTAATCCAGGTGAACAGATATAATTACTATATTAATATTATTATTTTGAGCGGTAGAATCTCTTCACGTCCGGATTTGGTTTATACACTATCAAGAATAGTGCAAAGGATATTAGTGTTGCTAGTTTAAGAAGCATCTTAGCTGTATCCAGTTGTTGTGTGTTTTATGAAAAACAGTTCAACTCAAGCTTAAATTTTAACTTAAATAGGAAACTTCGTTATACAATATAATTGTATATCGAAATTGAACCATGGACAGAACTAATCAAATTAGAGTATATCGAAATAATTATTATTATTGTGTACTTTAGGAAATTAATATTTCACACCATTGCATTATCGGATTATACAATCAAAAGATTCCTAAACGTACTGACATTAAAATACACTCTTTAATCATAAATAATGATAAACTTTTGTCTTCAATGAGCCTCTGTTCAGAAACTTCCCACAAAATGTTTCGCTTATAACATAGTAAATTTTGTGGCAAAACTTGCTTTAGTTGACATTAAGTAATTTTCATCTATGGTATTTTAGTAATAAAAACATTGATTATATTTGCATTCTTTTTTATTTCATAGTAATTGTAAAATTGAAAATCTTAAATGTTTATCGCTTTTCAGCGATTTATCAAACGTGATTATCATTTTTTTAGATGTTGAATGAGGTCCCGGTAGTTCGGATCTTTCGGATCAAAAACAAGGGATATCATCAGAAGGGCAAAGAATAATAGAGTTCCGAGCTTAAGAAGCATCTTAGTGGTTATGTGTCTTATTTAAAACTGTTCGACTAAATCTAAAATTTTAATTTAAATATGAAATCTTCGTTATATAATAAAATCTTAAAACGAAATTAAGCCATGGATGTTTCGAGACAGAACTAATCAAATTAGAGTATAACGAAAAAATATTATTTTGTACTCTAAGAAATTGATATTTCACACCATTAGATTATCGGATTATAATATCGAAATATTCCTAAACGTACTGACATTAAGATACACACTTTAATCATAAATAATCGGTCAAAAATTGCTTTAGTTGACATTAAGTAATGTTAATCTGTGGTATTTTAGCAATAAAAACATTGATTAAATTTGCATTCTTTTTTATATTTTATGGTAATTTTAAAATTAAGAAATGTAAGTGGTTATGTGTCTTATTAAAAACTGTTCGACTAAATCTTAAATTTTAATTTAAATAGAAAATCTTCATTATATAATAATATTTTAAAACGAAATTAAACCATGGATGTTTGGAGACGGAACAAAACAAATTAGTGTATCTGAAAATATTTACTTAGAAAGGGTAATTTGAATGTTATTATAATAATATTAGTTATTTTTATATAATATAAAAGTTAATTTTGTGTATCCTCAAATGTTTAAATGTTCTTCGACTTCATTCTTCGCTTGAACAGAGATTCTTATTGTTTATCATGCTTAATAATATCAGCGAAAGTTTTTCATTGTAACCCTTGTGTCAGGATATAGTAAGAAACAAGTCTGCTTTGCCATTTATAAAGTAATTTATAAAGCAATTTAATAAGGCATTGGAAATATTATTAAGACTATTTAAAGCATTCCTTAATTAGGTTTATTCTTTAATTAGCCAAATTAAATGCGATAACAATGTAATACGACAATTTAAAAGTACGTATATTTTGTTTTGCTTCAAAATGATGGTCAAGGATTGAAGCATTCCTAAATTCAACTATTTCCTTAAACAGTTTTAAATTTAAGAGGTAACTATCCTATAATACGTAATAACAATATTTTAAATGACTTTGCATTGCGCAATTTGTTTGCAGATGGTCTGACACAACAAAGAAACACTTTCGCTTTGCTGACAAATTATTCTAAGTGGAATTCTCATCACACTGTTTGTTGTCTGCCACAGCGATTACCTCAACAGCAACAACTTTAAGAGGCATCATAGTTGCTAGCATCATCAGCAGCAGTGTTGTTGTTGTTGTTGCTGGCAACGGTTTGGGCCAAGACAAACGTTGAATTTTCGCTTTCTATGCCAAAAGTTTGACAGCGGGTGGCTGAAATGTTGCACGTTTGACCAAATTTGGGAGCACAACAAGAGTTCGGGTGACCGTTTGCAGCAGCTGGAATGGATGACGATGCCGCCGATGACGATGACGATGACGACAACGAGCTGTGGCTGTTGCTGCTGCTGCTGCTTTGCTTGGCTGCTACTTCTGGGCTGGCAATGTCTCTAAAAATTGTCCCCTCCTCGCTGATCGCCGGTCGCAGGTCTCCGGTCGCTGGTAGCTTCTTGTCGCCGTATGTCATGCGCTTTTATCTTGATGCCGCTGTCGTCGAGAGTCATGCGCCTGCGCCTGGCTTGGCCTGAGACTGAGCCTGATTTCGCTGTTTAACATAGTTAGCTGGAGTGCGCGAGGGATTTTCACCGCACACAACTTTGGCGCACAATACAGTAGCCATTGCACTGTGCTTACAACTACGTAGGTTGAGGTTGAGGTCAGTGCACCCTGGGAGTCGAAACTGGTACTCATACAGACATACATACATATACGAATATATGGTCACATACTCACACTCACGCTCACTATTCAAGTCACATGTGATTAAAAGCTAAAATGCAAGACCATCATAAATATCAAATGCGCGACAATTTAGGGTCTGTTGATATATTTTGTTTTTCTTTTGCTTTTTCTCTGCTATTTCTTCCTATCCATTTTCACTTTTGTTTGAATGCTGAGCGACACCTGGCAAACGTTTGTTCAACGTTAAGCTTGGGAGCTAGCTAGCTAGCTAACAGCTCATGAGTCACACAGGCTGTCACAATGCGGCCTCAACAACGAGAAAAAAAGTATAGCCCAAGCCCCACAAAAGTGCATCATAAATTATGTTTTGGCTTTGGCAACAAAAACAACAAAACAAAAACCTTTTTTTCTAACCATTTTCATTTGCTAAAGTAGTCACACGGTCAATTGGCCTGGGTCGAAGACGGCAACCAGGGACAGGGACAGAGACAGAGACAGACGGATGGATGGACGCAGCACATTTGTCGCCGCACCAAAGCGAAATCGAAATCGAAATTGAAATCCTGGTTGCAGTCTGCTGACTCCAACTTCAAACTCCAACTGCAAACTCCAATTCCAATTCCAATTCCAGCTTCAGTGCAAGTTGCAGCCGCACTTTGGTCACGAATGTCGGTCAAACGTGTTTTTCGCTATTTTACAACTTTAAATATGCCAACAATGGCCAAAGCCGTAGTCGAAGCCGGGGCTGGGGGCAACCGCCAATCCCGCCATCGGTTTTGGAATCGCCGCACTTTGGATACTTAATTTGTGCGCATATTTTTGCAGGGATTATCGTTGTCACAGCCAGACGACGACGACGACGACAACGACGACGACTCTTTGACTGCCACTGCAATTCGATGCGGTTGCAACTTTGGCCACATGTGAATTCTAATTTACAGATTTTCCTTATGAGATTAACGCAAATTTTCTATTGACCATCATGGGGGAAAGTGCTTGAACACTAAAATCTTGGGTTAATATGGCATTAGCTTTGCCAAATTGTAAAATTGTCACTATAAATTTAATTATTTACGATCACATTTCAACACTGTACAAAGTTTTTCTACAACAAAAAAATGATCGACAAATTTTTGTTTTATTTCATTTTATTGTCACTTGAAACGAACACTATTCTTATGCTTTTTTACGACAATGACCATTAATAAGTACTTCGTCTTGTTTACAACGTTTTGCTTTCGTGCCATAAATACAAAAAATACAACGCTTTGTAATTTGTGTCTGTTGCTGGCACATGAATATTAATGAAAGGATCAACAATAGTCGCAACCAGAGCTTAGTCATCTTCGCTATAATCAAATCTTACTACTGGAATTAGTTTGTAATGTATTTATTTATTTAACTAAAATTTAAGCGCAAAACTTCAACTCCTATACTCAACCAGCACCTTGACTAACATAATTATAGAGAATAATAGAATTAGTGCTTATATCTGTATAAGAACTTTGTTTTCTACAACAAAAAAATGATCGACAAATTTTGTGTTTATTTTTTAATTTTATTGTTACTTCAAACGAAAACTCTTATTATGCTTTTTTACGACAACGAGCTCTAACAAGTATTTCGTCTTGTTTACAACGTTTTGCTCCCCTGCCATAAATACAAAAAGGACAACCCACGCCAACTTGTGGCTTTTGCTGGCACATGAATATTAATAAAAGGATCACCAACAGTCGCAACCAGAGCTTAGTCATCTTCGCTCTAATCAAATCTTACTATTGAAATTATTTTGTACTGTATTTATTTCAACCGCAAAACTTCAACTCCTATACTCAACAAGCACCTTGACTAACATAATTATAAAGAATAATAGAATTAGTGCTTATATCCGTATAAGAATTTTAAAAAAGTTTGTCTACAACAAAAAAATGATCGACAAATTTTTTTTATTTTATTGTCACTTTTTCTTATGCTATTTTACGACAACGACCCATAATAAGTACTTCGAATGGTTTACAACGTTTTGCTTCGGTGCCATTAATACAAAAAAGACAACGCGTGTTAACTTGCGGCTTTTGCTGGCACATGAATATTAATGAAAGGATCAACAATAGTCGCAACCAGAGTTTAGTCATCTTCGCTTTAATCAAATCTTACTACTGGAATTAGTTTGTAATGTATTTATTTATTTAACTAAAATTTAAGCGCAAAACTTCAACTCTTATACTCAACCAGCACCTTGACTAACATAATTATAGAGAATAATAGAATTAGTGCTTATATCCGTATAGAACTTTAATCTTTTTGGATTTTGAAACTTGAACCCATGTATAATCATTGAAATAGCCGAATAACTATAAAATTAATCAAAATAAAAATATATATATTTTGAAATAAAAATATATACAAAATATACCGAATTACTAAACCACAAATACTTAAAATATACGGAAGGTTATATTTGGTATATTGTTATAGTAATACAATCAAAATATACTATAGATTGCAAAATATACCAGATTCTCAGATTTGACCATACAAAAGTATTTCATATATATAACTTCTACAATTTTAATCCGATTGCAACTGTTTTCAGGATTAATAAACAGTGTAGTTATTATTGTCTGTACCAACATTTTCCAGATTCAAAATTACGCTTGTTATTCGATTCAAAGCAATTTGCAGAGGTGGAAATGGGCGTGGAAACAAGAATCAGGAATATAGATACTTTATAGGGTCAGAGATGAATCCTTCTGCCTTCGCAAAAATGTATAATGCCTATCTACCCTCTAGGCAGCGGATATAAAAACAGCGCTTTAGAACTATCATACTTTTTCAATTCTATATTTATTTTCATATCATTTAAAATACGTCTGCATTATTTATTTAAGTGATTGCCGTTTAATTATACTATAGATTAGGCAATACCCTAAATAAATAATTTTTAGACAAATGAATAATGAAGTTTCTATTTTAATTTTGGTGTCAAAGTACGAAAACTGTGTACAATATAACAAACAACCTTTTAAATGTTCAACCCTTGACAAATTTTAACGTAATCAGCAAGTGTGATATTATTGAATTCTAATTTTTTCATTTTACGTTAATTTGCTTCGCACTTTATTATTCTTACTCAATATATGTTAAGCTTTCATAAGTTAACCAATTATAAAAACCATTGTAGACAATGAAAATTAATCTAATTTTGCCGAATTTCTTTTGGCTATCAATGAAATCTTTTTCAAATTAAGTTTTTTTCCCCATAAATTGCATTCGGCATTTGCTGCGCTCTTTGGTGGTTAATGGAAGTCAGTTGGTGGCCCAGTTTTGGGGCACCTTTTGGGCTAGGAAAGCCGGGACTGGGAGAGCTGATGAAATCAGTAAAGCATTTAGCCCACTAACAAATTTCTCACATAATTCACAAAACGTCGAATCGTAATACGGAAGCCGTATTTGCAAATTTCACTCGCTGATAAGTTGGCAAAGTAAATTTGCAGCACTTTGGCCAAGTCAAATTTGAATTTCATGTCCCTTTTATCGGTGCGACTATCTCCCAACTCAGCCTAGAAGTGGGCATTGTTTTTTGTTGCTGTTGTTGTTGTTCGACTTGCAGTCGAAGTTGTTGTTGACCAATTTGGCTGCTGCTAATAACGGTGCTTGGGGGGTATTACCTTATTGGGCGGTCGGTTCACTGGATTGATGTGCCAGCGAATAGCCATTTTTTCGGCTACCGCAAAGTTATAAAATATCGAAAATTATGCGCTTCGACTACCGTTGCTGTCGGTTGTCATCAAAAGCGGCGCCGCAAATCTCAATGTGGCTGAGACTGAGGCTGAGACTGGGGCTGAGTCTGGGGCTGAGACTGAGGCTGACTCTAGCTGTAGTTGTGGCTGTGGCACTTAACACCTTTTTGACACACAGCCAACGACGTCAAATGCAAATGAAGATAAATCGCTGCCTCTGATCTTTTTAGCACCTTTTTGCATATATTGCAGCCAACTCTGGCAACAGGCAAACTTGCACCACACGGCGGCAAGCGGCATGCGGCATGCGGCATGTGGCAGGCAACGTGCTGCACTCGCTGGTGACAGCCACAAACATGCAACATTTTGTCGCCAGTTGTACAACTGCAAAGCTTGACTCTTGCTGTTGTTTCGGTTGTTGTTGTTGTTGTGGTTGTTGTTGCCTACCGTTTGCCGATTGTGCCCAGCCCCGAATTGGCCACAATTGTACTACGATTGCAGCCTGTTTCACTCTGCGAGTGGATGCAATAATAATTTCCTATGATGTTTGTGACAGCCATATCATAATCCAACAGATTTATATGAAATTCGTTAAACTGTTTATACTTTATCTCGAATTGTTTACATGTTAGTTATGCCCATGTGTTACAACACTTATCCGTCTGTCAAAGCGAATCATTTGTTTGCATTACTTTGATTATTATTCGTAAAAAATTTTCATCTTTACTGAAATCATAGCAAACAAGTTAATGGATTAACTAGGGATCTGCAATTTTAAACTCTTGGGTTTTTTTTGTAGATATGCCCAATTACATATGCAGGCGATTACGATTTACTATTTGCTATTTTCTTCATTGAAAATTAACGAAAAACACTCTCAATGTATACAACTGTCTAAACAAAACCTAGAGTTTAGTATCAAAATTATTAGGATAGAATATTTAAAAGATTTAAGATTATCCCGCTAATACGAAATACGATTGCAGAATATTTTATATAAAAATATGGTCCGTCCAAAGTGAACAAAAACAAAATTCAATTAAAACTCAGCGTTTTGCCATTCATCAAGGAACTATTTTATTTTAACCAAATTAATTATACACAAATTAACGTAAGGAGAGGACACACAAATAATGTTATGACGAAGAGATTTGTTTGTCAGGATTTATTTAATAATGGATTTATTTTAAACTGTAAGGTTTACAGTGCGATTTATTTCTTATACCTATTTTAAATATATTATTACGATTATTTTATTCCATTGTAGTATTAATAATTTTTATTAACAATGAATAAATAACAGAGACTCTCGATATGAATTTCCGATTTTATTGAATATTTTATATAGGTCATATTTTATTATCAATTGAACGCTTTAGTCTTTTATAGAGTATCACGATCAGATGTTTCACCAGCAACAGTTGGGCCCAAGAGACGAGGAAGCCTGGAACCGGGTGAGTTCCATTGTGTGCTCTGCTTTGGCTCCGCCTGCGTCTCACTTTGCATATGAGCTGTGGCACAATCAAAAAATTATCAGCCTGCCACGACTTGCGACTTGGGACGTCATTGTTGTGTCTGTTGGTGTTGTTGTTGGTGCTGTTTGTTGGCTGTTGGTTGCTGGTTGCCAGTTGCCAGGCTGCGGATGAGGAAGTTGTTTGTTGGGCTGTTGTTGTTATTTTATTTTTGTGTTGCGCTGCATTCGTTTGTGTTTTGTGTGTTGCATGCTGCCAAACTATCGGAGGGGCAACTATCGGCAGCTTGTCGCTTTTCTTTTTATTTAAATTACGAAATGTTTTGTCAACAATTTGTCGTGTGATTTATTTAGCGGCCAAAAGCAAGCGGCGACTAATCGGAGGTGCAAGTTATCAGCTGACAGGTGCATAAATTGCGTTTAAAATCGAAAGTTGCCACCGACGCCGCCGTCGCTGCCGCCGCCCGTTTTGTTCAGAATGCGGCATGAAAATGAAAGTGAGCGACGTGCATCCATTAAATGTGTGTCAGTTGGCATCACTCTGAGGCAACTCCCCCCACTCCCCGTGGCAGTGCATTGACATTGCAACTCGCGACTTGCGACTTGCGACTCTTGACTTGCAGCTGTCCATCACAGAACTTTCGATTTCGATTGCGTAGCAGCGTCGCTTTCGCGTTTGTTGAACTGCCACAGATCATGTCCAGCAACAACAATAACAACAACAAAAACAACATACACATGGGGCACACACATATTTTTCGTGCTGCCAGTCGCGTTTTTGTTGAAGCCTCTGTGAGTGACACACAATTGCGTTTATTTTGTTTTGCTGGCGCGCGCATAGTTTCCGTATTTGGTCAAAGATAATGATGTGAAATGCCTCGCTGCAACATGGACAAACGTCTGCAAAACAATCACCCACTCAAAAATTGTTCGAAGGAAATTTTTGCCAAAGCCTCATGCATGTAAATGAGTGAAAATGTTGCAACTTCATTGCAATTCTGCCCCCTCCGCCCAACCTTTGCTTTGGGGAGAAATTTCAAGCGACGCATGCTCAGCTCCAAGTTCACAGCCAAAAGCATTGCCATGGACGCCATGTCAAATATAAACAAATTACAATTGAAAACAATATTGAAATATATACTTGGATTTAGTTAGAAAGCAGCTAGCAACATGGATGAGTTCACCGAGAATGCGGGCGACCTTGAACTGGGCCTCGAGCCGGGCAGCATTCAGAAGCGTCGTCCATATCTCAAGAAGTTCATGCAGCCCGACTCCGATGAGGATGTGCCGGATATGCAGAAGCTTTACAATGTGCAGGAATCGTGGCGCACGCTGCTTGCTTTGCCCACCTGCCAAAAAGTGATGGTCACGTGAGTAGAATAAATAATAATAGCTGAAGATACATATAAGGGATAAATCCACTAAATACAGAAGCAGGATAATATTAAATTCATTTCAATCCAGAAAAATACATTCTAAAATCAACAAATTGCATTAAGGCGAAACGAAACCTTTTCGAAATTGAAACCACAATATCAATTCTTAAATTAAGCCTATTTTTTACTTTTTGAAGAATTTATTTGAAATGCAAAAAATAAACACAGATTACAAAATTACAAACCATGATCCAAGAATGCATAATAAGTCTTTATATCTTAAACGAGTAAGAGAATTATAGCAATGGCTCTGCATATATTGCAATTTGTAATTTTAATATTTTAATGACAAATTTTAACAAAGAAAAAAAAAGAACAGTAAAATCTTTGATAAAGAGACTTTCCCATCCTTAAACTAGAAACATTAATTACTGAATTATGATTGATGATTGGAGTATGGTTCCACGCGTTTCTTGAGATTTTAATCTTCACTGTTCTTCAAAAGTTCTCAATCTTAAGATTATGAATATAGTGTTTAAAAAGTTTCAAATTCTCCAATTCATTCCTTATCATAGTATCCTAAGGTTGTTAATAATCGTTTTTGCTCTCAGAATTCTTATCCTAATCTTCTAAAATTATTTTACTTTACATTATTCCTTTTATGCAGGTGAATTTAGACTATAGTCCCTTTTTTAATTGAAAACACTTTCATTTGTAAAAATATCCTTATATATACATACATACATATATAATTACACTATTACAGTGAAGCTGTGCAGAAAACCCTTAAGATCCAAGTAGGGCTTAATGTCACCCAGGAATTTCCCTGGAAGCAGCTGCAGTACAAGGAACTGCGCGATGTTCTCTTCGAAGAGCTCGAGAATTCCGCCGATCTAGTAAAGCTGTTCAAGGGTTTCAATCCCGAAAACTATGTGCTCATGGGCTATTGCCCCACACTCACTGAGTCCGACGAGGATCCACCCGAGGGTGATCCCTTCATCTTCTACGTAAGCAGTCGGGACACCAAGCTCGCAATGGGAATCATCCAGAACATGGAAGCCTTCGAACGCTGGCGCATGCAGCGACGTCTGCGCAAGAAGCCTCGCAGCTGGGTCAGCATGGGCACCGAGCACGAAATGACCATTTTAGTGGAGCACATACGTGAAGCACCCGTCGATGTGGAGATCCAGAGCGTGTATCCCATTCAGCAGCCCAAGCACATTACCTTCCAGCGACGCTTGGCGCGCGATGTTCGTGATGGCGTCATCGAGCTGCTGCCCAATGAAAACGTCAAGTACGATAACATCATCAGGCGTCGTATTGCGGTTGGGGTGCAAGTGGCTCCAGCTCGCATCAGCCAGGAGCAGCAGACCAATCCCACGTTCCCCTCGAACGCCTGGTCGCAGTATCTCTACGAGCTGGACGATGCAGGTGAGTCATAAGTGATAATATATCAAGCAACTTATTTGCTGCCCACCTTAAATTCCCGATTTAGCCTCCTTAAGAGCTAAATCTAAAAATAATAATCGTTGGTGGTCTTCTTTTTTGCTAAGCCAAGAAAGATAGCTAAATTGACGTTTCTACTGCAATAGACCCTAAACTTTTTTATTGGACTTCTTAAGATCTTCTAAGCTTGAGTAAGGTTTTTGTTTTCCAAAAACTTATTAGATACTTTTACACATGTATAAAAGGGAAGTGTCAAAACAAGAAACGGAATATCCAGCGCAGTTTTGCTAAAATGATGTTGGATTCCAAAAATCTTCGTTGTTCCTTAAATCTTTATCAACTGTAGACGATATGTATGTATCTACCTAGCTTTCTTCCCACCGATCAGACCAGAAACCCAAATTGTTTGGATTCTTTGGATATTGTTTGAATATCTAGACTCAATGTTAATAATTTTACTGTTGAAATTGATTTCACAAATAGAAAGAGTTTTCTCAATATATAAGATGTCTTTACATTCTATTCAATTTGTTTCCAATTTAAAAGCGTATTTAAATCTACTAACACTTTACTACCTCCCTACTTCCCTTGTCTTAATGCCTGCTTTTTCTATTTATTCGACCCCATCAAGATCTCGAACTGGATGAATCTGAAGTGGAGGAGGAGCAGGCGGGTGCCGTTCGCAGCAGACCCGTCACACCTGTTGTGGAGGCTCCCAAGCCACCGCCCGAGATGTCCGATCAGGTAAATCTGCTGCTGGAGACTCTCGACTTCAATCAAATCGACAGCTATCGGTGGGTTGGCTACAGGAATTCCTAACTTAACCTTAAAACTTCCTTTGACTAATTTTCAGCAATGACTATCAGTTGATATCGACCAAGCAGGTGGTGCACTACTCCAATCCGTATCTGCAGGAGTTTATGTGCTTTGCCAACATCTCGAAGAGCGACAAACGCTATGTGGCCAGCATCGATTGGTATCCTTCAATGTCTGGTCTGCTAGCCGTCTCCTATGGCTTCAGTACTCCCAGCACATTGGATCTGGCCACGAACAATGTAAACTTTGTGCAGCGTGCGGTGCTCGAACCGAATCCTGTGCTCCTCTGGAGCTTCTCCGACAATTTGAATTATAAACTGGAGTTCGAAGCGCCCTTTGAGGTGACCAAACTATCGTTTTGTCCTTTTAATGGCGATATATTGCTGGGCGGCTGTCAGAATGGTTTACTGATTGTCTGGGATCTGCAGGGACGTTGCGAACACCTCGATGAGGAGGAGTTCCTAACCCCAGAGCAAGCCAAGTATCGTGCCATGATTGGTGAGTATCTCAACTGGACGCTGGACATCAACGAGGATGTTGTTGTGCCCCCAGCAATTATATCGCCGCTGGAGAGTTCACCTACGGGAGCGATCACTGGCATCTATTGGCTGAGCAAGCACTTTTATTTGAATAATTTCGGCAAAGTATTCACCGATCCTGATAAACGCAATCATCACAAATTCTTTATTACTTGCGCCTTTGATGGCACCGTCAGTTTCTGGAATCTCGATGGAGAAGTCTCCAAGAAGGAGCAACAGCAACGTGCCAAAAACTTGCCCAAGGAGCTTACACAAAACGAATCGGCGATGAAGAACAAAACAATCAAACCCATTTATAGTTTGTCCTACAACGAACCCTTGACTGGCATCGTAGCCGACACTTCTGTGTTCTCCGTTCAAACGCCTTCTCCCAAGGTCATTTACTCCTCGCCTGCCAATTATCCCATCAATGTAGTTGCCAAAAATCCGCCCGAGTTGCGTCAATCGCTCATTCTCTCCACCTACTACGGTCACATTGTACGCGTCGAGTGGCAAGGAATGTATAGCGAAGCAGGTGCCAAGGAGCAGGTGAACAGCTCCATCAACTTTGCCATGGTCCACGACGGTCCCGTTGTGGCGGTCAGTAAGAATCCCTTTTATCCGGAGCTGTTTGCTTCCATTGGTCGCACTGTGTTTGCTCTGTGGAAGGAGGATTATCCTCACTCAGCCATCATTTGGCGCAAACGTCCTTGTGATCTCACTGCTGTTGCTTGGAGCGAAACCCGGCCAGCTGTCTTGTATATTACTCGCAATGATGGAATTCTGGAGGCGTGGGATATTCTGGGTAAGTAAATGTAGCATATATTTGTTATACCCCTTAAGTTTACTTATTACCATCGTGACAAAACTTTTTGTTAAATTCTATTCAGCTTGAACCGCAGCTTTGCTCTGACTTAACTTAAAAGCCATCTTTGGTGTATTAATGAATTAATTTGTATATTATTTCTTACAAGTTGGTTCATGTCCTAGATTAATTAAATTACATTATTATTGTGATGGTTTGTTACTCAACATAAAAACCTAGATCTTTCAGAATTTTTGATTAGTTAGTTAGACAAGATAATAATAATAACTTTCTATATAGAAATAAGCTTATTGAAAAAATATTGTATATCACAAAAAACAAAAAATTTCATAACATCAGGTATTAAATTTGTATGTTATTTAAGAATTAGTTGGTTGCATTGTCTTCAGTTGAATTTTCTGTATAGTGAAAACCTATTGTATTGTCGGGTTAATACAATATTAATATTGGCCGGTCCTCTAATAAGGAAGTTTTCAGTTTTTTTATTTTGTATATTTAGTAATTTAGATTAACTCTAGTCAAAGATAATTAATTTTCTTTTCGCTAGATCGCGATGATGACGCTGTGTTGACCGAAGTGCTGGGAGGTGGCATCATCACTGCAGTGACAGAGCATCGTCCTTCGTTGCCGCACAAGATTCTCGGCATTGGTGACTACAACAGCAGCATTCGCATGGTGAAGCTGCCCCACAGCTTCGATGTACCGCTGGACAACGAATTGGCCGTAAGTGGAAATACTTTACATCTCTTCTCTTGATATTACGTTTGTATCTTCTCATAGAAATTGATGAAATATGTACTGAGGCAAATCAGCCGCAAGATGAGCATTCAGGCCTGGGAGCAAAAGTATTACGAATTGAACAAGGACATCATTGAAGCGAAACGTGAGGCAGAGGAAGAAGCACGCAAGGAATTGGAGCGTTTGGAGCGAGAGCAGCAGAATCCCAGAAAGCGCGCCTCAGAGAATGATGAGGAAGGCGGGTGAGTTGAGAAGTATAACATTTCGACAGCTTCCCTTCCTAATCTTCACTTACAGCGCCAAAGGTGCCAAGGGAGGCCTCGGCAATGTGCCGTACAACGAACGTATGGCCAAAAAGTTTGATGAACTGAATCTGAATCGCATGATGACCATTTTAATGTCTCGCAAGCAAATGGATCCCGAGAAGCTGGCACGTGAAACGGCGCTAGAAAAGGAACGTCTTAGCTATGAGACCGCCAAGAAGGAATCGTACGCTCGACTCCTGGAAACCGTCGATGAAGATGTCGCCACCATACGCTCTCGCATTCTGCCCGTCGAGATTTCCGATCAGCAGCGCAGTGAAATGATAGCCGAGCGGGTGAAGAATGAAATCGCCAATTCCGAGTCCTATGAGAGCATTAGCGCAGATGCTTTTGAGCGTCTGAAGAATTTTCCCGAACTCAAGTCGGTGGATTACATTGAGCTACTTGAACGTGGCATTCAACGTCGCCAGCTGCTTGACCAATCGCTGGGCGGCAACACCGATCGTCTGTTGTGGTACAAGGAGAAGCTGCGCGATAATCAAATCTTTGAGTGCGACTTTGGCACCGATCTGCTCTACAATCGACGTCCCTTAGGTCCGTTTCCGAAGGCAACTTCCGAGGAGGAATTGCGTCCCGCATCTGAATCGCAGAGTAGGGTGGAGAAAATTGCTACTGTTATTGATGAGGATTAATTGTAATTTGATTTGTTTATGAAGAACTATAAAAATGATTTAGTTGATTTTTTTTTTCTGGGGTGAGGAGTTATAGAACTTAAATATTACAAAATAATGATACTCCTATTGTTTGGGGAATTCTTATTTTTGCAGGGCTTTTGTATTTGTTTATTTGTATTTTATTTCAACTAAAAATCCATTGGCAACAGTATTAATTTATATCTTAACGAAATTTTTAATAAGCATTAATAAAATTCTATTTATAGATTATTTAATATTATTTTTCTTTTATTATCATAGAAAACAAACTCCTTTTATTTATAAGCAATTTATTTCTTCTAAATTCAATGAGTGACTATTCCAATTTTTTATTCGTATGATATTTGAACAGTTTTATTTAAATTTGTAAACCCTTGAACCCTTGTATATAAGATAAAATAGCTATATTGAATGCACAAAAGTTTAATAAATAACCTGCTATTTAAAAATGTTTACTTACTTAGTCACTTACCAAACTTTTAAAGTAGTTTATAGAATATTCATTTTGGTTCTTCAATAATTTAATGAAATTCTTTAAAACGCTTTTTTCAATGAAATACTTCATCATATAATTGTAAATACAACATGCTAAAAGCAATGATATTTTGGCGGCAGTAATTCATTAGTTTCATTTGATTTGGCCATTGTTTGACTCGGTTTTGTCGATGCCAAAAAATTGGATGCCTTAATTAAGTGTGCATTGAACCACGTCGTGGCATTTCCGCTTTCAGCAGCGGGTTCAAGTTTATGACATTTCTAAGCGAGTGAGCGAGTAAATAAAATCATCTCTTTTTCGCGGTCGAGGCGTGTCACAGGTTTAATGAACTTGCCACAGCGAGCCGGACAGAGAGCAATGTCGTTGTCGATGTCGACGTCTGCGTCGATGCAACCGCAGTCGCTTTCCCACGGCGCTCAGTCGACTGCGGCTGCGACTCCGACTGCGACTGCGAGACTGTGCCATCAGCTGCCCATTGTTGTCATAATGTGATTGAGCTGGGGGAAAACTGATCCAGGGGGAAAATGGACAGCGGCAGTTCATCATTTTTGCTGACCAGTTAATGATATACATTTCGGAAGCAATACAGCTGAACTTTACCATAATTTTGCGACCATTATGATTGGCTTAAGCTACATACATATTCGTATTTGCTGCCGGCCGGCATTTTTTTTTTCGTTTCTGTGTTGCATCATCATCGTGCAGCATGCGCAACAACTTCATCATCGTTGAGAGACGACCACCTGTTGTCCTTTAAGCGCAGCTAAGCGATAAACCATAAAACTGATTTCGCTCGCATTTAATGCACTTTTTTTGTAAGTTTTTTTTTGCAACTCTTCAGTCAGTTGTAGACATATCTTTTTATTATTATTCATTTCTGCAGAGCATTGCGTGCGACTCTCGCTGCAGCAAATGGCAATTGCGATTGCGATGTCGATGTTGATTGCAGCTTTGACTGCAAGTTCATTTTGCACTTTTACATAACAATTCGGACTTTGAATTCGAATTGGCAGATCGATAAAAAGTCTGTCTCAAACTTAACGCATCGGCTATATATATTTCTTTTTTAGATGCACTCACTTTGCAATCGTTTCCCTTTTATTGCCAGCTGTTGATCGTCATTTTCCTTAGATTATCTTAAATAATTCAATTTCAGTTATTTATTTACTTTATTTTTATCAACCAGGGTCATTAAATTCAATCAAATGGATTTTCATTAATTGTATTGCATTTTATTGATTCGTGGCATCCTAGCGAAAAAAACAGCGTAAGGCGATGCAACTGCAATGAAATAAAATATAACCAATACTTTAATCAATAAGCTGTTAAAACACATTAGGTTAATAGGTTTACGGAAAATAATCCTGGAAGAAAAGTACTTAAGCTTTCAACACATTGTTTAATTGCCATGCAGTTAATAAAATTAATTTGCAGCTACTACATTACAATTTCCCAATTTAAGTAGTAGTCCTCAATCATTCAATCATCGATTTATCACTTATGTGGTAACCACTTTATTACATCACACTTCGAATTTTTAAACTCTTCTAAAAAGAAATAATTTTTTTCCCTTTTAATCACTTCGTTTCTTTTGCTAGAATTAATTTAATTAATTTAATTTTTTTTTTTCAATTTAGCGTCAATCTAAGCTAGTTAGTATATTTTCATTTATGTATGTTGGCATATTATTATTTTAATAATTGTTATTACTTAGCAACTGTTACCTTGCAGTTTCTCTATTATAGTTATCGGACTCAATCACTTTTTGAATTACTCAATCAACAAATCAATCGGTAAATCGGTAAATTAGTTTTACAAGTAGGTACGTTATTATTTATTTATTTGTTTTAAATATTTTTGCAAATTTTGCAATAGCTACTTTATAGTTTCGCGTTTTATTGTTTCTCATCCTCAATCGCTTAATCAATCACTCGATCAACAAATCACCTCTTATGTTTATAGCAATTTTATACTCCACATTGTAGGCTGTTGAGCATTGAAACTCGTTTACCTTTTGCCACTACCTACATAAAAAATATAAGTTTATAGCGCGTGGTTCAACGAAGGTTGATTTTGGTTAAGCAGTGTAATTTACGATCTTATGCAAAGCGATGCATCCACAGACACAGCCGTGACTTGGCATCAAATTAGTCGAACTGGCCAAATGTTAAGCATACTCGGTGATTATTCACGCCCAGCGCAATTGCAAGTGCAACAGTGTGGCAAGTGTTGCACAGTTATGACCTGAATATGTCAAAGCTAATTCTAAGAAGGACTATCAGCAACGTAAAAATCTCAAATGAAGTTTTGAAACTTTAACGGCTTGAACGAAATCTAATTTATATATGTTTTAAGCAAATATAAAATTGGAATTTCATCTTGATTATTTGTAATCTTCATCCACATATGGATATTCTAATCTCATTTAAATGGGACCTTTGAATAAGTACTATACTTATTGTATTATTAAATAAGAACAAGTACTTTTTGGTTTTATATTTTAAACTCTTCTTAGAATATTCATTTGTTTAAAGCAACTTGACCATTCTACGGCGAAATAACAAAGAGTCTAAAGAGAAGAGCAAAACACTGTTAGTGTAACCAGCTTGCGTTTAGTCAATTATCTTTTGCGCCTAGAAAAATGGAATTGGTATTGTCCTATAATTATATTTTTTGTGTTGTCAAAATATAAGAAAAAAACAACAAATTCAAATCAACAACCTTTTTGTCTTAAAATGTATTAAATTAAAAATGAAATAAAATATTCATAAAAACAATTTTTTTCAGAAGTTTACATTACTTTGAAGCTAATGAATTTTGGAGCACAATCAATTTGGCCTAAAATGACTTCAACTGTTTAGCAATTAAAAAAAAAATAAAAACTTACAACTAATAAAGCTTTAGCTTTGGGCTTCTACGATCGAATTTGATGCGATCGAGAAGCTGCTTGCAGGACTCTCGCTCATTATCGTCAATTTGACTTGAGTTTGCCAAATGCTCAATAACATTTAGAAGGCTCTGTAATAAGCTTGTAAATTCGCCATCATATTCAAAGAGTCCAGCATCGAATTCTCCGTCATTTGGTTCCTCAATGAAGCCACAAAAGTTGAGGCACATTTGCCCCAGCGTAAAAAGCGAACGCACAAAGGACACGGGCTCAGAGAGCAGACAAAGTTGCACACATTGCTTGACAGTCCATTCGAATCTTCTGATGACATCATCCACCAATTGAGCCTTTTCCACAGCCTGAAGCAAGCGTTGCCAACGTGGTTCCAACACATCCAAGAGCAAATGCTGCTCCACCTGCTTGATGGTTTCATTCATGCGATCGCGCAGCTCTGCCGCAAGTGGATTGCACTTGGATAAGTTGTAGGTGATGCTTTGTAATTGATGTTGCACGTAACGCAGCAAGAAGAGCACGCGTTGCACTAGCTGCAGCTGTTGCAGCAGCTCTTCATGCAACACCAAACTAATCGGCCAATTGGGAGTATAACGCAAAGCGATGCTTTCGTAGCCAGCAATGCTCAAAGGTTCAGGCAACTGATCCTCCTCGCTGGTCAGCTCATCGCTTGATTTTTCCTGCTGCTCGCGATGTTCGAGCTGAGCAACCACATCGCACTCCATCAGCTGCAGCTGCAACATGTGCTTATAAGGATTCGAGCTCCTTTGCAGCGTCTCCAGCAACAACTTCTGCAGCTTCTCCGGCACCAAACTATCCACAGGATCTTGCAACTGCACCGCACACTTTTCCAGCAGCGAATCCACAAATTGATTTTGTTGCAATAGCACGTAATCCAAGAGATTGCTCAAATGTTGCTGCAATTGTCCTTGATCCTTGAGTATGTCGAGCAACTTTCGCGCTGGCAACTCGTAGCTGCTGCGTATGAACTCCACATGCGCCTCATCTCCAAACACATAGTTCAGAGGCATCTGCATCAGTTGCATCTGCACGTTGCACTGACGCAACACATTTAGATACTTGCCGGCCAGAAAAATTTTCTCACTCTGCGGCTCAAGGAAACTGGGCAAACGTTGCAAGTGCAGCTTGTAGCGTTGCTGCCAAAACGCGTGGCAACATTGCTTCGGCGACAACAAAGTGCTGCTCATCGCTGTGGCATGTGTGTCCTCCACAAAGAAGTCGCCACGCACATCGTACAGCACGCCCTTCTGCGTCCACAGTTGCACCATCTTCATGTAATAATCCGACACAGCAGTCATAACTTGCTTCAAAGCGTTGCACTTAAAATGCTGCTGCTGTTCATACATCATCGACAGCAACGCTGCAATCGAACATTCGCTGCGTCTAGCGTGGCTGGTCACACTGGCCAGAGACTGCAGGTTGCTCACCCAAGGACGCAATTGTTTCACCAACTGTTGCAGATTCAGTTTCTGCTGCTGCAGCTGCGTCTCCAGCGTGGACAACAGTTCAAAATAAGATTCTATGTTGCGATGTAGTGCGACGCCTAAAGTACGATAACAACTCTTCGACATCACCGTGTCCTCGATAAAACTCTGCACATTGATGTAGTATCCAATGAGGGGCAGCAATTCATTGGCCAACGCTCGAAAGGCGCCGCTAAAGTTCTCGTCGATCTTGAAGCGCACTTCATCGATCTGCGCTGTTTTCAGCAGACTGATCATATCGATCGGTAAGTCAGGTCGTATGTGTGATGCGGGCACGCCTGAGAAAGCATAGATCAAGTCTCTGATGAGCAACTGCTCCTGCTCCTTGGCTGAGAGTTTGCTCAAGTTCTCTTTGGGCAAGTAATAGCCGCCAACTGTTTCGAATATCCACGAGCCAGTCTTCTTCTTGTGATTTGCCTGTGATGTAGCATCACCTTTACCATCAATTTGCTCCATTATTATCGAGGAACTCTCCACACTCTTTAGGTCCTCGGCATCGGAATCCATTGCTACTTTTTATTAAATAACTTTATTTTTAGTTACAAATGTAAACTTAATATTAATATTATAAGCAAAGGTTCGACTTGACACTGTGAGACGTTTCTATTTCGACTTCAAATGGGATTACGGCACAGTCAAAGCATTCTATAGGAAACTGTTTTCCAGAATTTTAGTATTTGTTTCGAAAACTATATATTCTAAATTCCAAAGCACTGCTGATTTTGTTAAAAATGAAACTTTATCATATAATATATAAAAAACTAATAAATATACAATAGAAATATATATTAATTGAGGAATATTAAATGTTTATAGAAGTAATGCAATTTGTATGACATTTATTCTGAATTTATTTGTATTTTATAGTTAGAATTATTTATAACCTATCTTAAAGTTTTTCGTCTTTCATAAATTGGTGAAAAGTCGAATATTTTTTATTATTCGTTACTGTTTTTCAAACAAAGTATTTTACTGCGGAAATAACTTAAAGTAATGCATCGTCATATTACAGTTTTAACCTCAAGAGGTGAAAAGCTCACGCAATAACAAACAACATGATTTATTTACCCCTTCAGGTCGTTGCTGGCAATCGATAACTTATGAATGAAAATGGCATCACAATTCTCGTTGAACAACATTCAGTTGGGAGTCATAAAAATAACACAATAATAGCACAATATATTCGTTGTGTTCATTTACAAGTGGCAAGTAGCAGGTGGCAAGTGGCACGTACCTGTGGGAGTTACGATTCGCATTTCGTACCGAGCACCGACATCTTTGGGAAACGGGAGGCGACTCGCAGCACCATCCACAGGTGTTTTGCATTGGACACCATGCAACAATGCAACGTGCACCTTCGTGATCAGTTTTGGCAAGCGACGAGTGAAAACGTGTTGAGAATTTTTCATAATAATTCCCAAGCCGATGGGAAGCAAAACTGAAAAAGCAGCCCAAAATGTGCTGAGGCACTTTCTTCATAAATATATGTATAAACAATATGTACGCGAATATCGTACAACATCGTATAACAGATAACTACTATGAGAACACTTTATTTATGTGCTTTGGTCGCGTGAGCGCCTCGTGTTGTTGTTGTTTCTGTTGTTGTTATTGTCTAGTTGTTCTCATTCTGAACAATGCAACGTCAGCGTCGGCGTCGACAGTGGCGTCGACAGTGGCGTCGCGGTCACCGTCGACAGCAACATTAGCATAAATAAATAAATAACCGTAATAGCAACGGCAACAGCCGCAGCAACAGCCGAACAACCGAAGCAATAAAATGCATTGGCAACGCGACCAAGTAAATAACAATAACAATGACAACAACAGCAAGAAGTGCCGATAAAGCTTTTGGGCTTCTGTTGCTTTTACTGCTGCTTCCTCCATCCGCCAAATGCACTTGCACGCTGAGCTTTTGTTTTCGTTCTCTTTCTTTCTCACTCTCACCTTTTGGATGGAGTTAAAAAAAAAGTGCGAGCGCGTGCCTAACGCACAGTGGTGTAAGTCGCTTAAAAATGCAACAATTTTCTGTTAATCTAAAAACTTGTTGAAGTTTATTTAAACTTTAATTTACATAAATTATGTTTATTTACACACGAATTTATTTACATCATGCAATTTTATAATTAATTATTAATTCGTTTTAGATATTGCAGATTTTATAAGTTTTTGGAATTTTGTTATTAATTATAACACAACACAATTTCAAGAACTTAAAATATTTGATGAGTTGCATACTCTAAATAGCAAACTTCACTTTCTGTACCACTATGCAGAGGATAAACACTTATATTACAAGAACAATACATGGACAGCACTTCTCGCGCCAACAACAATAGCGAAAGCTAGAAGAAGAAGCTTAAGCTTCTCTGGCATGCATGTCGTTGTTGTTGTTGCTGCTGCCGCCAATTAAATTGAGTGCAAAGCTCAGTTTCAGTTTCGGCAGCGACCACGGCCTAGAGCAGGGCTGCGATAGTGACAGCGACGTCGGCAGCGCTTACTTGCTGCGACGCCGGCTTTGAAGTGCGATGTGCTCTGACTGCAAAAAAGTGCCGTTTAAGGTTTCGGGGTTTTTGTGTGCTTTTGTTTTTGTCGCTGTTGCTTATTGCATTATTTATACACATTCGTACTCGTATGTACTTTCTTGGGCTCGACACACGCACCAGTTATAAACAAAACGCGGTACCGACAGCGCCACAAATATCAACAATAGCAAACGCCACTAACAACAACTACAGCTACAAGCTAGTCGCATTGGTGACAATTTGCGCCTACTGCAAACACTCTCAGTCTCAGATTGAGCCGCTCTCACTGCCAGCGTCGCTGCCGCTGTCGCCACCGTTGTCGATGTCGTCTCAGTAGCTGCAAAGTCGACCGCATTCTCAGTCAAACAACAAACGCAACTGAAGTAACAACAGTCAGTCAGTGTCCGCGTACCGTTCACAGTTACTTTACAATACAAAAGGCAAATTACACCCACCGCCCACGCCTCCCATCAAAAAGTGCAATAAAAATAAAAAAGAAAGTGATTACCGAAAATACACATCAAAATTTGTGCAAAAAATAAAGCTTTAAAAATATCCATCGCGTGACGTAAAAATTTCCCGGCTCTCTTTGCACTCGCTCTCTCACTCTCCCGCTCTCTTTGTGAAGTTATGAAATTGGTGTTGTTGTTAGAGCGAGGAGAGTGCTGTGTTTAATGTTGCGTCTGCCCACGCGCGAACAGTGTGTTGAGTGGCTGCAGCTCATCCTTGTGCTGATCACACACATTTGCAGCTTTTGCAGCATGTCGCTCACACGCAGCCGTCAAACGACGCTCAAGTGGATTAAAAAGCGTTTGTCGCTGCCGCGTCGCCGTCATCAACAGCAGCAGCAGCAACAGCGGGTGAGTGTCCTGAGTGCAAAATGTGGGTCAACAACAACAACTAACACATAATAGATAATTGCAACCCCCTTTGGAGTTGCTTTAATTGATTTTATATCACAAACGCTTGTGTTTCTAACGAATTCAATTAATAATTCGCTTTCAGGCAAATTCAATTAAAGACAATAATATTTTGGCGTAATTTGCAGCTAATTTTGTTTTTCCTGCGAAATTTGTGGGGCAGCCAAACAAAAGGGTTAGCCACATTTCGCATTGGCGTGACTAAGTTCAATTTCTCCAAAGACCAGACGTCAAAAGTTGCTCAAAAGCTCATTCCATACACCGCAACCCCCGTTTTACAGTTATAGTTACAGTTACCGTTACTGTTAGGGTTACGGTTAGGGTTGCCAACTGTCTGCCGCTTTGTTCCGTTTCCGTTTTATTTAGTTTTTGCTAAATACTCTTATAGGCCACACCAGGAAGGTGTGTCCACCGGCCCGCGAACCGTTCTAGCTTGGCCATGAGCAGCGTTCTGCATGTTAGCTTTGGGCTTTGAGCGATTATTGCTGTCAGTTTGATAAACACTTCTCATTCCTTTTCCCGCTCCCGTGTCTGTTGCTGTCGCTGTCGTCTCTTATCAATTCAAACAAACTAAAAGGCCCCCCAAAAGTTGCACTTTACAGCAAGTTGTGTAGCTTAAATTCAAGCCGCAGTGTTAGAAATCCAATTTATGCCATTTTATGAAAGTTTTGTGTGTTTTTTTTTTCCTCTGTCGATTTTGGCAATTATTTGTGCGATTTCGAAATTGTTTTGGGCGTGTTTTTAGTTTTTTGCCTCAACAATGCGACGAATTGCAGGCACAACACGTATTATGGAGAAGAGTGCCGAGTTTACGCCCTTGGCATATCAAAGAGTTTTCTATTATGTGGAGAGACGGTTTGGAATTCGAACAGGAACCCGAGTAACTGGTTCAAATTGTTGCATAGCAGTTCCGCTTTGAAATTCGACATTTTTATAGCATACTTAATTTTGTAATATGTATTTTTAATGATTTTTAGAAATTTAAGATTTTAAAGCATTTAAAATTATTACAGATTTATTAAATTGTGGATTAAATTTCTGATATTGACAAGGCATTCTATACAATTCTAGTGATCAACCTTATTAAAAATTGGGAATAAGATTAGATCAATATAGTATATATTCTATTCTTTGAAATATCGAGTCTCAATAGATTCTTATCTCTACCTACTCTCTACATATTATATTCTATATTTATATAAATATTTAGAGGCTAAATACAATCGAGTTCCTATACATTCTATTATATAGTATATTTACTTATATACTTAACTATAAGTTGCTATATCCTAAACTATATTACATATCTATTTTCCATATAATATAGAATCTGTACTATAGAGTAATATATACTTTTTTTCTCACTTTAACGATTGTTTAAGATTCTCTCTATTCAAACAACTCAAAGAGATATGTGAGTTCATCTTTAGGTGAACTATCTATAAAATTTACTAGCGCAAATTAGCGCTTACTATGTACTATATGTATATAACTACCCAATAATTATAAACAAGTATAGTTTACTGACTTGCAGTTGACGTCAGAAATTCAATCATCGTTTTAATTGCTTTTCCCCAACAACGGAAATGTCTGTCTATAGAGTATATGTTAGTTTACAGATGAAAGGGCATTTATCAAGTGTCATATCCAGCTGAAAAAACCATTGAGACGCGCAAAATATGGAAAACATTCTGCTTATCCCGTGTCCAAATGTTTATTTCTCAGCACTTAGAAGTTGAGCGTGGTTTTTATGCAAAGTTATCGATGATTAAAATCACATTAAATGGCGAAGAACGGAGCACAAAAGCTGTCAGCTCTTGTTGTCGACCATTCTGATGGTCTGCGTAAACAAAAGGCCTGTCAAAAGACATATAAACTAAACACTAACACGTACGAGTGCGAGTTCGAATACGAGTGCGAGTGCGAGTGCGAGCATGAGTATCAGCATGAGTATGAGTAGTATTCGTTGTGTATGGAAACTATCAGAGTTTTTATTTTATGTTTTTTTTGCCAAGTTCAAGGCAGAGGCGCAGATGTCGCTCTATGCGCTTGGCACTTGGCAATTATGGTAAACAATTGTGGGGAATGGGAATGATGGCGAAGTTGTTGGAGACGGAGACGTAGAGCAAACAATAACACTCAGAGTATTAAACAAAGCCCAGCTAGCACGCAAAACAGACTAACAATAAAATATCCCTCAACCCAGGCAATGTGGGTGTGTTGTTGTGCAGTGTTTAGCATTCATTTATCACTGTGCAACAAAAGTGGAGGCACATAGTACATAAGCCTCTAAGAACATGTTGGCATTGGGGTTAGAATGAGACTTTAATATTACAGATGGGTGCAGGAAGTGTATACAATATTATAATTAATGGAAATTTGATATACATTTGCGTAAAGTTTGGTAAATGTGAAAAGAATAGCTGAAAATCTAGGTTTAAAAAATTGTTATGTATAAATGTTAAGAATATTTTCAATATCTATACGTATATTTTGAGAAGTACTTCCTTTTATGGTTAATATATAATTTACATTTTATATTTATTATACTATAGTTCTATATTAGTTTGGTTCCAAAATATCAAGATTTAAACCTGATTCTTAGATATTTTATATTACGGACATAAATTTATTTTATTTGAGCAATTGTTCTTTTAAAAATTTAAAGATAGGATTTGTATTACAAAATGTTTATGAGAATTTAAAATTTTACTAAAGGTCAATAATATTTTTCTTTTTTAAATTCAACTATAGAATAGTATTATTTTTATAGTATTTTTTTAGTATTTTCAATAAATCTTCTTTTCCATTTAGAACTTCAGAGCAAATTTAGAACCTTTTGAGCAGATTATTATTTTCTGAATTCAACTTAGGATTAATGTTGAAAATGTTTAGGAGAACATTCTTTTTAGAGTTCAACTAAAGATTATTAGTATTGTAAAATATTCAGGATACCAAAATTTTCAAAGTTACACCAATGATTAATAGCACTTTAAAACTGCGTTGCGAAATATACAAATCCACATAAATGGAAATTATGTCAGAGAGTAATTTCCTGCACAATTTTGCATAATATTAATTGTGCAAGAAGAAGTTCGATTTCCTGAATGGTGGTTGTGATTAATATTCGTTATGTGTTAATGGTTAAGTAATAATGTTGTCCAGTGTACATTACTCTCATCATCAATACGAAAACTGAGCTGAGTGGCATTCAATCAAGCGCTCAACGAATCATTCGTTCAGCAGCGGATTCACATTGAAAAGCGTTCGCACGCATGGAAAATCATTCAAGCCTGCAAATGGGCGAGTGTATTGAGAGTGTGTGGTTGTGTGTGTGTGTGTTGTAGGTGTGTAACACACTGTCTGTGCTCTACACTCCCCCTTCTCGATGGCCAGTGTGCGGCTTTTCCATTTTTTCGCTTAGCTCATTTCAATTTAGTTGCGCGCCGCAAACGCTTTGAACTTGTTTTCCACCGGACAGACGCGGACATAGTCGTAGTTAAAGTTGAAGTTGGAGTTGCGCCGCAATTGCAATCCCAATCTTTATCCCAGTGTCAGGCCAGGCCCAGAGCCAATGGTTTTGGCTACGCGGCCTAAAACCTGGCGCGAGTTTTTTTGTTTTTGTCGTTTTTCCTATTGATCTCGTGGCTCGAATCGCGAACGCCCCCCGCAAAAATTTGTGCGCGTTTTGATTTTTTGGCGCGTTTTTCATTTGTATTCAGTGGTTTTTGATTTTTTCCTTGGTTGTCTGGCCCCTCGCACATTGCACGTAGATGGCTGGACCTGAACCTTTCTGTCTCGCTTGCCTTCTACCTTAGGCTACAAGCCAACAAACACACACACATACACATATATAGGCATATATATTTGTATCTGAAGGAAAAGCAAAAATAAAAATAAAACAACGAAAATAAAACAACAACTATGTATTGATAAATTGCCAGCCGACGATTTCCGTCGTGACCCGCGCGTTATGCAAAATGCTCAAATGTAAATAAATATTAAAATAATACAAAAATCACTAAGCCGCTGCTCCGACTTGTCTCCCCACCACCATCTCTCTCTCTCTATCTTGGAGGGAGGAAGGCAAGCAGTCAGGCCTTTTGTTGGTTTTTTGTTTTGTGAAAAATGAAGTGAATCTGTCTTTTGTAAAGTGAATCGCCAGCGCCATCGCCATCGCCAGCCATTGCCATATAATAATAAGCAATAATAATAATAATGTAAACCGACAAATTTTGGAGTGGCAGGCAGCTCGAGTCGACTCGAGTCGAGTCTTTTGAGTCGCGTCGCGTCGCGTCGCGTTTCGTACAACACATTTTCTTTATTTATGAAAACAATAAACGCAACACAAACTACGCATTAAGTGATCCCTTGCAGTCGTCCCCTTCAATCTCGTCACTCGTCTCTATCTCGCTCTCTCTCTGTCTCGCTCTGCCTCGCTCTACCCGAGACTAAATCCCAGTTTGGCTCTGATCGAGCCTGGATCGCCAGACGTCGGTTTCCTGGCACGCATATAATTTGCATGTGGATATCTCTCGCTGCCCGCATCGATCTTTATGAGTTTCAGTCTCACTCTCAGAGTCGCTCTTCCTCTGCCAGCAAAAAGATGTCTTATGTAATCTGGAAACTATTCATGAAGCAATATGCTCGCCTGCGCCTGGGCATGGGCCACAATACGCAGCCGACATTGATCTGGCATTCGTATGCAGCCATTGAGACAACTACAACAACAACAACAACAACGGTAGGTTGATGGAGAAATGAAAAACACGAAATGGAAATCCCAATTTGCTTATGGGAACTGCAAACTGGGAATTGGGAATTGGGAATTGGGCATGGCCATGGAAATGGGGGTCACCTGGAAATTGTAGCAACATTTATTGATTTAAATTGAGTAATTTTCAACGATTGAACTACTCGTATTCGCAACCTATTATTGTTGATTAATCATGTCACATTACTCATAAGTAAGCGCATAAATTGAGAGATCAGATTCAGATGGGGATTCAATTTTGTGATGTGCTGGCTAGTGATGTGAATAATTGATTGGCAAGGGCAGAAGTAAAAAGCAGTTAATTGTTATTTTTGATGGGTATATTAATTACACAAATTATATTTTACCAACAACACCTTTTAACAAATATTGATATTTTATTTTGTTTGGCATATAGAGAATATTTTGAATTTGAAATGCTTTGTTTTTGAAAAGTCATTATTGAGAACAGAGATTGAAAATAGTTAATTGCAGTTCTAGAATGGAATTCTAATGAACAGCTGCAGGCCTGCTTTAAGATAAACAAAGCTGTGAACTACACTATTTACTTAAGTTTAACGATTTTCCATTTAAAATTTTGAATAGAATTTTATTGTGTTGTGTTGAATAATTAATGGAGGAGAACCGAAGTAAAATGTGAGCTATTGTAGGTGGAATTTACATCAATTAGAATGTTAGAAACATCACTCACAAGTTTTCGGTTTTTTCTTTGTTCAATTTTAATAATTACTTAAATTTGGTTACAATCAGATACAAATTATGAAAATTATTTAAGAAAGAGTACTTACTACAGGTTTTAGTAGCTTTGGTTGACAATCTAGTATATTTTAGTCGTGTATGGTATATTTTGAATCTGGCATTATATTAAATGACAAATATAGTCAGTGGCATATTTTAGTATTTTTGCGATATGTTATTTCGGTATATTTGTTCACTGTTTTGCTTTAATTTAAAATGGATAGAGTGTATCTCTTAGTTCTTACTTGTTTTTTCTAGAATTTGAATTCGTTTTTATTAATCAATTGCTTAACATTATTGGTGAATTATTGATAGATGAAGTACAAAACAGTTAAGAGTAATACTAAATTTGTATATAAGTTAATTATCATATTATGAACAGCAGTAAAACTGTTGATTTTTTTATTTAGTCTATTATTTATTAGTCTGTTATAAAGCAAAAATGGTTAGTACCCAAAGTATGTTATTCAATAGAAAACTTATGTTAAGCTAGTGTTGAAGCACATTTTTTTCTTTGAATGTGAAAGGGTCTCGTGGAAAAATTCTTTGGGTTATTGAACCAGAAAAAACTTACAAATAAAGAAGCATTTAAAAAAATGTCACATTCCCATGAAAAAGTATTGAATTTCAAATAAATAAATTGAGTTAAAGTAAACTTTGTCAGTTAATAGAAATTATTACTAATAAAAATCATTGGAATAATAAAATATTAAATAAATAGCTCAAGCAAGAATTACAAAAAGCGTAAATAAATTCAAGGAAATTTCAAGCATTTCAAACAAATAAATTAGTTTAACGCTAACTTTGTTAATAAGAAATGAATACTAACAAAAAATAAATCGAAATAATAAAAAAACTACGAAAAAAATACACAAAACTAATAAATAATATCTATGGTATAAAATATCTCAAAATTTAAAGCTTCTCATGAACAAATTGACTGCAGTTGATTTTTGTAATGCAAACCACAAATTTGAATCGCTTTTTGAGTGGACAACAAATTTGCAGCACATTAACTGCAGCCAAAGAGCATAAAAAGTGCAAAGGAAATGGCAGAGATTTGAATTCAGCTGAGAGAAAAACGAAAGCACGAAAAGACAAAGTAAAAAGTTGCCGCTTTTGACGTACTCGTAATGTTGTATTTTTTTTTTGTTTGTGTTTTGGTTTTTGTGGTGCGCATTGATATGATATGAAGGCTAAGTTGCTGCTGTGGACCACCAACAGCTATTGGCCATTTGCCACTTGCCACCGATGCGATGTGAAGCGGCTTAAAGCATTTGCTGTTGGCCTAAACGTACTGTCTGCCCGATTGATAATAACAATCTGGAAAACTAAGAGATGCAATAAGTCAGCGCTAAGTGTTAAAATGTCGATATTAATTGTGGACTCACAGCCACCGGTTCAACATAGACAACACGCTGCAGAAGTGCAATCGCAGAGGCAGCTCCTGCTTCGCTCGCATTTAAATAAATTGCGATTATGGCCACAAATGTGGCAGGCAGCGAGCAGCGAGCAGCGGAGCCAGTGAACCGGGCAACCGGGCAGCCAATGCGCTAATAATATTTATCAGTAGCTCATTTGTTGCATGGACACGGCGGACGGACAGACGAACCGCGAAACTCGATGGCCAATAAACCCAAAAAGCAAAAAAAAGCCAAATAAAAAATTGTTGCTGCCTACAGTGGCAGCTAATTGCAATGGTTGCTGGCAGTTGTTGCTGGTTGTTGGTTGCTGGTTGCTAGTTGTTGGTTGTTGTTGCTTGCTTGTTGTTAGGTGGGGGCTGCTTTTGTGCATCCGCTCGTCAGTTTTCGGTTGCCGTTTTCCACATTGTTTGCCATCCATCCCCATGCATATTTATTTATCGCAACTAAGTTTTGCATTTTAACCAGAAATCATGCAAAAACAAAAAAAAAACCGTGACATGCAACAGCAACAACAACAACAGCAACAACTCTTACGATGAACGGCTTTCAAATCGCATTCAAACGCTGTTAACTGAAGAAAGAGACGATCGAGAGGGACAGCGACAAGGATAGAGACAGCAAGAGACATGAAAACTGTTTAAGTTTAATATTTTTTCCCGCGCACACGCACAACGTGGGAAATCTCATGAAAAATTCAACGCATTCGAAATGAATACAAAAATTTTGCATGCCCAATTGCAATATGACGAAAAAAAAACACAGTTTGCTTTTTTTTTTAGTTTTTAGTTTTACTCGGACTCTGTTGATATTACTTGACTTGCAGGGCAGAAAACTGAGACAGGTAAAATAAAAAATAAAAGCGACGTCTGATAAGCTGCACGGAATACGGAAATGAAAAGAACTCTGTGCCAAGCGAAAACTTAAATAAATACTTTAAATACTTGCTTATGAAATTGAATATTGGCACACTGGAGTAAAGCAGATTATTGTGCACGATATTGATATTATTAAAATCCGGTTATGATATTTAAATAATTTATTTAAGTGCCTGGAAGGATATTATTAAATTTCAGTTATTTAACCATCTAAAAACACAGAGCTGCTGGCAATATTTTAATCATTTAGTTGAGTGGATTTGTTTTTTATGTAAAAGTACGTTGAGTAGAAAAATTACGACTGAAATTTTTGCAGAAAACCTATATTTAAACTATAAAGTAAATAAATTTAATTGAGGAATCTGCAGATCTAAGAAAGCTGGACATTTTTAAAATAATTAATTGATTATAGAGATTTGTTATTGTCATGGCTTTTTAATAATTTAATTAGCAGTTATGTTTAAAAACTACGTATATCTTGTTTGCAAACTTACAGTTTTTTAATTGAGAAATTATAGTGATTAAGTTGAGTTTGTCAAAAAATATTTGGTGTAAATTATTAGAGGCATTTAATGAACTGCGTAATTGGGCACATTGCTTTGCTTTAATGTGTAATTTAAAATTAATTTGTGCTGCTAATTATTAATTGCTAAATTATTTTCATGCTCTCCTAACTCACAATAAATTAAAAATGAAAATATGTATTCTAATTTATTTGTACATTGTACTAAATATTTGTGATCATTTTTTGCCAATTCAATTCAGAATAATTCAATCCAAAATGTCATCATCAATACTTTTTAAAATTGCTCAATTATTTGGATGCTTCCACAAAGCTTTTTTGGGATAAATTTTTGAAATATTTGTGATTATTTTGTGATGCTTCGTTATTATGATTCAATTTAATTTAACTCTAAATATTTTCTCTTTTTTTTTGGTTTCTAAATGATTTATTGCTAAAAATGTATTAAAAAATATATTTCATTTAGTCAGTGTTTCACTCTACATTCTTTCAATTAAATTAAATCAAATTTTTTGTAGGAAACATATATTTTACTAAAACCTACTGCTTTTACACTTAATATTTAATGCTATAGTAAAAACTGCTACCAAACTAAATTTTCTTCGTTAATCCAATTTTATAATCCATTTATATTTTCCACTAAAAATTATGCATTTCTTTGTTTCTTTTTTCCAAACTGTTTTATTTTTTTATACCCGCTACCCATAGGGTAGAAGGGTATTATAACTTTGTGCCGGCAGGAAATGTATGTAACAGGTAGAAGGAGGCATCTCCGACCCTATAAAGTATATATATTCTTGATCAGCGTCAACAGCCGAGACGATCTGGCCATGTCCGTCTGTGTGTCTGTGTGTCTGTGTGTCTGTCCGTCTGTCCGTCCGTCCGTATGAACACCTAGATCTCAGAGACTATAAGAGATAGAGCTATAATTTTTTTTCGACAGCATTTGTTATGCTTGCACGCAGATCAAGTTTGTTTCAAATTTTTGCCACGCCCAGTTCCGCCCCCGTAAATCAAAAAAATCGAATAACAAGCGTAATTATAAAACTAGAATTGCGAATTTTGGTATATACAATAATAAGTATAGTATTTACGATTCCTGAAAATTTGGTTGCGATCAGATAAAAATTGTCGAAGTTATTAAAGAAATACTTTTGTATGGGCAAACACGCCTACTTACTAGGGGTCTAATATACCATTTGGTATTTTTAGTGTTTTTAGTATATTTGGTATATTTTAATAATAATACCCCAAAATATATTTTTAGTATTTTTGTAGTATAATAATTTTGAGAATAATACCGCAAAATATATTGCTTTTATTCAAAATGGGTAGCGGGTATCTCACAGTCGAGCATACTCGACTGTAGCTTTCTTACTTGTTTCAATTATAAGCAGCTACTTGAGCAGCTTTTGTGAGCGGTCTGAAATTATTTGTGAATGGTGTTCAATTTAAATGTTAAATGGATAATAATGTAATCTGGAGAGCTTGTTGCATTAGGCTTACGCATTGTCAGTTTGTCACCTCGTTCGATATTACGAGCATTTTTATCTGATTTGCATGCAAATGGCTTTCTCACATCATTTCGTTTTCCATTTTACATTTACCACGCTCCCAGCTGCAGCTTCAACTCCAAGTCGAGCTTCAAGCCAAATCATTTCTCTTTCATTTTTATTTTTATTTTTCTTTTTTTAGGGGCAGTCAGAGGTTAGGCGAAGCCATTAACGACACGCATTCACGGTCCGCGATGTAATTTTCAATTTCGTTGGCTTTGCTGTCACTTAATTTGGCAGCGGGAGCAGTTGCAACTGCCACCCACACACACACATACACACACACGCACACACACACTCGGCACACACTTAAAATGTGTCTCCACAATTGCAATTTGCACCGCCAACGCAGACTTGGCCAATGCGCTTTGGTTCAAGCCACGTTAACAGCACTCGGTTCGATGTTCCCCCTCTTTGGGGGCTAACAAATTAGTTACTGACGCAATATTTTGTGTATTCCGCTTGTCTTTTTCACTATCAAAATCACACGCAATAAATTTAATTTGTCTCTTTGCCCTCTTTCTCTCTCTCTCTCTCATGTTCAGCGCAGGTGTTGGCGACCTCTCTTTCCTTCCAATTAATAAAAAGAAAACGCAGTCATAATGTTGTGATTAACACAAATGTGACAAGAGATGCATAAAAATTAATTTCCAAGCTTGTTTTTCGCTCTCTGCGCATGAATAACGAGCAAAAGATTTTGATTTGATTTCGAATGTGGGTCAAATTGGCGTTAGACATTCGTAACTGCAGACGCGTGAGAAGCATCACATCAAATATAAATTCAAGTCACAGCCGCGCAGTCGTAGCATTTCCAATTCCAATTTTCAGTGCCAATCGCCGCAAGGTCTAGACTTTTGGGTGCACTGAAGCGACCTTCCTTTAATGGCCAACTAGTGCAACATTTTCGATTTCCTTTCCGCCCATAAAACTTGACTTGACCAAGTCACACAAGACAAGATCAAGACACGCACTCACGCATAAAACGTTGCCTTGAGGCAACTTGAGGCTGGGGAGCTGGGTAATTAATTGATGAGCTGCGCGTCCGGCAGCAAATTGGACGACAACGTGCGTGCCACAACTGGGGGGCAACATTGGAATTCAAATCTCTGTATTCGAAAACTGGCACAACTGCAAAAATAACTTTTTATATACTAGTTACTCAGAGGGTAGAAGGGTATTATAACTTTGTGACTGCAGGAAAACAGAAGAAGGCATCTCCGACCCCTTAAAGTATATTTATTCTTGATCAGCGTCAACAGCCGAGATATATATATATATATAGTTTTTTTTTTTACAGCAATTGCTATGTCGCGATTTTTGGTATACAGTATTAATGTTTCCTAAAAGTTTGTCTGAGATCAGATGCAAGTTGTAGAGCTTACTATGGTTCTGAGTTGCTTTGGGTGATAATCTGGTATATTTTAGTACTATATCAATACACCAAACATAAATGTAGTACTATATAAATATACCAAATATAAATATAGTACTGCATGAATTTACCGAATATGAATGTACTACTATAGCAATGTACCAAATAAAGCCCTAGGTATATTTTACTATTTTTGGTATATTGAGTTGGTATATTTTAAGAATAATACCGCACTGTTTTATTTTATTTCAAAAGAAGATAATTTTGATCTGCGACAACAGCCGAGACAATTGCTTGGCTGACAATATGGTATATTTTACACTTTATGGTATATTTTGAATCACCAAATATCGCCTTCGGTATGTCTTAGTATTTTTGCGGTACATTAATTCATTATACTTTAAGAACAATACCGCACTGAGTTGCTTTAATTATACTTGAGAAGCAGGTATCTCACAGTCCAGCACACTCGACAGTAGTTTTCTTACTTGCTTTATTTTATATTTCTTTATTTTTTTGATATATTTATTGGTATTTATTTGGCCGCACTTCAAACAGAGCCGACGACGACTCAGTGTGCAACATCTTGTGGCAATTTATTGTGGCGCATGCGCGCTGCTTGGCACAAGCGACATCTGGCGGCGAGTCTAGACTCGCTAGACTAGGACTAAAGCATAGACAGGACACTTGGCCTTAGTTGGGGCAACACAAGCCAACGAAGCGGCAACGCGTTGCCAATTTGCTGTGTGTCGACTTGTGGGCGACTTTGCAACACGGTGTGTATGTGTGTGCGTTGCATATATGGAAAGTGTCACATTGTCAGTACGGAGGTTGCAAGCTTTTTAAGTATTTTTTCGGTATTCAGTGTTTTTGTTTTGTTTTCTTGTGCCAAAGTCAGTGGCATTGTTATGTGTTATGGTCAGCAAAGAAAAAAAGAGGCGGCAAACTTTTTGGCTTGAGATTGTAGCCACTTTCACTGCAAATTTGTGGGCAATGTGTGTGCGAAAGAAAGTGAATTCTACTATGCTACACTTGACCTATGACAATAACGACGGCAAATCGAATTTCAAACGCGCTGACGTTTTGCAGCTTACCAAAGTCATTTGATTGTCATGCCATGCAAATGCGAGTGCAGCTTTTTTTTATTGTTGTTGTTGTTCGGGTTGTTCGCGTTGTTTAACTTAACACCTCCCCTGGGCGGCGGCACGCCCTACGTTGTTGTCTGCTGCTTTGAAATCGGATCAATGCTGTCCCCAATTGATTTTTTGTTTAACTTTTAACATGCACCCGGCTCGCGGGTCGCTCAGTTTGTACTCACTTTACTTTGGTAGCCCCAGGCAACCCCAAACTCAACCTCAAACTCAAACTAAACCTCAGTCCATCGCGTGTGTTTGTGTTTAAAGAACCTTTTTTCTCTTTTCTACTATTTCTTTTTTTTCTGTATTTTTAGTTTTTTTCGTTTTTGTTTTTTGTCGGTTTCTGTTGTGCCCCCAATATCAGCGCACCCTATTTTATTTATGTGTTTTCTATGCTGCGTGATTTCAAATAAGTTATTACTTATTGTGCTAGTCTCTTAAATTTTTAGAGAAAACAACAAGCAAAACATAAACAAATATGTGCTACTTTAATTTTGGAGAAATATCGAACGAATGTCGCCAACTGACGAACTGCTTTGACAGTGAAATGAGAATGTTTTTATGTCACAAATTTAGTATTATTGGAGATTAGGTAGTAGATAGATGAAAGATATCAGAGTATTTAGTATTACTAAATATGAGAGGTATTCATTTTTATTTATTTTAGAGTTAAATCTAAAAGCGAACCAAAAGTTGATTGTATGTTCTGCAATAATTAGGCTACAAATTAAAATATTAAAGCTAATTTATATAAATTCGAAATTGTTGAACTATTCTACATACGCAGTACTCTGATTAGAAGTCTTATTACAATAAATTTTTATATGGAAAGCAACCATTTATTAATTAAAATAAAATTATAAATCGTGTACAAACTACAAAATATAAATATAAAAATAAGAGAAAATAAGAGAAACTGATATGCAAATATAAAATAAAAATAAAATAAAGTAAAATAATAAGAAAGTTCTTTAAGAGTTGAACACATGAAATATTATATGTCCTTTAAACTTTGATTTAAAATTGATAAAATTATGATGGAGTTTATAAGCTTTGTTAATTTAAACCTCTTTTAATATTATTTGGCTGTGTTTCCATTGTATTCTTTCATGCCTCAGCTGGCCTCTAATAGGGCTTGGCTTGCCCTGTTGTTGCATGCAACACAATTGTGTATACGTATATATTTTGAACTTCACACGTGTCTCGGTTTCTGTTTCTGTTTCTGTAGCTGTCTTTTCCCTTCTTTGCAGGCTGACACAAACACGGCAACAGCAGCAGCGGCAGCAGAGGAAGCAACAGCAACAACTGCGACGACGACGACGACGACGACGACAACAAGCAGCGAGCCAGGAGCCGAATTAGTGGATCAGGGCCATTTAAGCGAGATCTTGGTGCTGAATGACACTCAAATCGATGGCAAAAGCGCGACGTCGGCGCCGCTAGCGGTGGCCATCGACATGGACAACATGAATAACATGGACATGGACACGGACACGAGCAACGACGACGACGCCGACATGAACGAGGCCAGAGCGGGCCACACAGCGCCCATAGCGCGCAACGAAGAAGAGGAGGATGATGAAGAGGAGGAGGAAGAGATGCGAGAGGTTGTTGTGGAGATGTTGCAGCAACAACAGCAGCAGGCGGAGCAGCAGCTGTCGACGCTGGCCAAGCCAAATGCTAATTATGTGTGCTGTCAATGCCCAGCAACAGAAATAGCAACAACAGCGACAACAACAACGACAACAACTGGAAGCATGGTGAACCGCAGCAAGTCGCGAGTACGCAGCTATCTAAAGAAATGCAAGCAACGTCTAACGGGTCAGCAGAGCAGACCAGCAACAGCAACAGCAACAACTACGACGGCAACAATTACACTGATCAAGAACGAAGCAGGCGGAACAGCACCCACAATGCTGCCTCAGAAGGAGTCGAAGGAAGAGGAGGCTGAGGAGGAGGAGCAACAGGACTCCAGCTGTGGCAGCAGGGATTCGTCCAGCGCCTATGTCGAGTGCATGCCGCTTGACTTAAGTCTGCGACGAGCGCCAGCTGCGCCACAGGAGTCCGACGAAGAGTTGGAGGAGCCGCAACGTGAGATGGAGGTGGAAGTGGAGGTGGTTGTGGAGCACTCAAATGAGGTATGTGCACAAATGCCCACTAAATTGTGTTAGCCCACTCTGAGTTAACCCTTTTGTTGTTGGCTTGTAGGAAACGCAACTGGATGCGACTGTGGATGATGGCATGCTGGCCCAACTGATTGACAGCCATCTGTCGCACATTTATCCCATCTACTGGGCACGCACGCGTGCGATTTTAATGCGCCAGGCACGTGAGCTGCTCGTGTCCCATTTTGAGGGCTGCCTGCCCAGCTTCGAACAGCGATTCCTATGCAAATTTGCACAAATTGCGGCAACGTTGCGCGCCACTCATCAAATTGGCGAGGTAAGTGCCCCACACAAAACAGTTCTAGATCTCTGGCCCCTGAGGTGCTGCTAGATTTGTAGAAATCTGTAGTAGTAGAGAAGAAAGATCTATCATTTAGTGTTACTGCAGGCATCGCAAATTAGCGCATGAACAATTTAACGAAATGAATATGGCAATGGAAAGGGATCGGAATTGATATTGAAATTGCAAATAGTTTATAGATATTCAAATGAGCTAAAGCTACTTTTTATGGCAAACGCAGAGAAAGTTAATTGTAGAAGTTTCTCAAGTAATCAAAAACTGAAATACAAATTTAAAACACTTTCAACAGTTTTCGACCTAATTTTGAAGCTTCCATATGCAGTTCACAGCCTACAATAATTCATCGTTTTTAATGGGTATATATAAAGCAAATTGTTATAAACGTAAAAAAAACATAAAAAAATATAATTAATAATGTTTAACCACAACAAAGTGCAAAAGTGTAAGTCAAAACAATGCATTTGCCTGCAAGCAGCGCGTTTTTACAGCATCCCTGGCAGCTGTTAACTTAGGTCTAAACTAACAGCGCACTGTAAAGCGCAGCAGTGCCATATCGAGCATAACAGCGCGCTGTTAGCGGCGTCGGCTGCGACACGAAGTTTGCTGTACGAAAAGGTCGAATGCGGAATGTTGCTCGTGTTGTCGTTTTTGGTCAGTTTGAGATTTGAATTCGCGGCGCGCAGTCGAGTGAGCGGCAGAAAAACAAGAAAGAGAGAAAACCACAACAACAAATACGCAACGAAGACGTGGAACGTGCTGCATGCGGAACGTGCAACACATTTTTTTCGTATTTCGTTCGTCTACGTTATGTTTTTTCCGAGACGCCTCATCAACGAAATGTGCAATACAATTTCAAAGGAATAACAACAACAACACCAACAGTTGGCAAATGCATTTTGTCCCAGTGTAGTGCAAAAAATTTCAAAGAAAAAACCACAAATCGAAAAGTTACTAAAGTGCCTTTTTAGCAGTGAAATAAATTCGTAATCAACGCAATAAAACGAAAATTAACCCAAAGTACCTATAAAAGTGCCACAAAAATAGTGAAGAAAATAGTTAACAAACGCTTTATTAGCGCATAAATCCAACGATTCTCTTTTCATTTTTTATAGGTAAATGTCTTTTGTTTTCATTATTATTTTAATTTGTATCAAAGTTCACAAATTGATTTGAATTCAAAATGTTGCCAAGTTCATGAACAATCAATAGTTTTAACACAATTGAACAATTTGTGCAAATGTGCAAAGTGTGCCCGGAAGCCAAAGTCAAAGAGCGTCCTTCGACCCACGCGACTATTTTTTTAGAACCTTCACTTAAAACCGAAAGACTGTAAATGATTTAAAACAAAAACCGATAGAGAGAGAGACCCACGGAATAACACTCGTAAATAGGCTTTGCATTCAATGACAAAGCCAAAGACAAAGTGTGGGCAGCCTTTCAAAAAACTAAAATCGAATATAAAATAAGTAAAGTGTAGTCCAAAAAAACAAAAAACAGATCGAAATTGTTGCCTACTATTACAAAATATGTTCTTGACGAATTTGTGTTAAATGCGCTTATCAGCAAAACAGCAGACAACTGAGCAGATCAAACTTGAGCTGAGAACGAGCCGTGGCTGTGTCTAAACTGTAATTTATGGTAATTTTCGTTACGCATACGCAGTGTGGTACTTGCCGTGGCATAGCGAATGAACACATGTTGCACATTCAACACTCTGAGTGTGTGTGTGTCTGTGTGTGTGGACTGCTGTGTGGACTGTGGGAGTCTATAAAGTGCTCAACATGACCTACATACAAGAAACCAGGCAACAGCTTTTCGACTGCGAGTGCAGAGAACAAACATCATTTTTTTATTCGAATCAATCAGCAAAAATTACTACGCACATTTGCAGCTGATTTTAGATGCCATAAAGAGTTCTGCCACATGTCTATATGCATAGACATATGTGTGTGTGATGAATGAACTCCGGGGCAGCTTGAGGGCGCCCCGAAGTTGCGTTGCAGCTGCCTGATGCATCTTAATTGCCTTTTAATTTCTCAAGCTGTGCGTTCAGTCTTCGCATTTAATAAAGAAACTTAATGCTCTTCCCAACGCAGACACTTTGTGGCATCGCTTTGCGTGTGTAAAGTGCGTTCTTATACCCTGTAAAGTGGGTTGTGCAACAACAACACTTCATTTTATTTCATAACTTTATTCAATTTCGAATATTGATATTTCACAATCGCTTGCAAATCAAATTGATAGCATTCTCTACTTTACAGCTATATTTCAAATTTGTATAATGAAATCTGTTTTTATTGAACGTACTTCTGTTTTTTTAATAGTTTTTGTTTCTTTTGTGTTAACTAAATTAAGAAATTTTTATCTATTTTTTAGAGGCAGTTAAAAATGATTTATTGAATAGTATTACTCGAGTTATAATTGAAAAGAAAACTGAAAGTTTACCGAAAAATAGTAGACAAGGAATATTTTAGGGAGTAACTTTAATGTTCCTAAAAGTTTCAACAATTAGTTACTTATAAAAATAGATAAAAGTACTAAAAATATAATTTTTTTTTAATTTTTCATTTATTTTATATAAATAGGTATAAAGAAATTCATTATTAAAATATAAATTTTTTGAAATACAGTTTGTTAAGTCTTGGAAATTAAATTCCTTTTTATATTAATTTTTTTTTTTGATTTTTGGAATTTATTTCTTGATTTTATTTTTAGAATAACTCATTTTTAAATCTTAAAAAGCGTATTTATTATTAATTAAGAATTTTAAAAAAAAAATCTTCAAATTTTATTAGATATTCTTCAACCCATTTCTATAAATATGTTAATATTTTAAATATTTCAAGTTCAGAATTTCTTGATTATTTTCGGAAATGGAAAACCATCCAAACTCAATTATTTATTCCTTTCTTTTTAAATTTAATTCACTATTAAATTAGAATATTAGATGATTATTAATATTGAATTATTCAAATTGCTTAACTTTTATTTTTACAATTAAATTTTCTTTTGTATTTAAACTCTTATTAGAGTGCTGAGTATCTTTCAAGCTCAGCAGCTCAGCTCTCAGAACAGTTTTGCTTGTTTTATTTATTTGTATTTTGTATTCTGTGTGTTTTTTCTCTTCTTTTTTTCTCAATGAAGCACGTTCTGTAATTTAATTCGCTTTTGTGCGCAGCCGCAGCGGCAACAGCAACAGCAACAAGCTGAGGCATCAGCAGCAAGCAGAAGCAGAAGCTTCAGCTGCGAGTGTTTAGAGCGAAGGGTCGCAACAACTCTCATCAGGTTTTTTGTGTTGTGTTGTGTTGTGAGTTTTGTTTTCGAGTGCCTTCAATTGTAAGCGGAAGTTGTGTATTAAGTGGACGCACAGAGAAAATAAAAAAAAAAACAAATAAAAATAATAATAAAATATAAGAGTGGTGGGGTTGCCATGCCGGGCTTTTCATTTCATTGTTTGTTACAGTCGCAGTCGCCGTCGCAGTCGCTGTCCAAACTGATTAGGCCAGAAAAGTCTGCAGCTGGAACATGGCATATCACTTAGAGAAAATAGACGTACAGCAATTACGGAGCATGTGCCGAGCATTTTCCGCATAGTAGATAGAAAACAGCTTCCGAGTTAAACCAGAAGCAACAACAGCAGCAACAGTTGCTCGTTGCTCCATCAATCCTCACACACAATGCTGATAAACACAAAAAACCATCCAGACCCAATTCCAATTGCAATTCCCATTTTGCAATTGCTAGACATAGAGAAAGAGAGAGGGGGAGAGGGAGCTGTAGAGGTAGAGGGAGTGAAAGAGAGGCTGCGGCAATAATTTTTCTGCTGGAAAAGTGCTTTGAACTGTGTGTGTTGAACACAACATGATCGGCATTTGTTAGCGATAATGAATTGAACATTTCTGAAAACATGTTTGTACATAATTTGTATGCAGGCACCACTCGACACTACGGGACTCTCGTTCCCTCTCTCTCTCTCCCTGTCTCTCTCTGTCTCCTTCTCTATGTTTGTGTTGGTCTAACTAAGAGCTAAGAGATACTCGATCTGTATCCTCTATAGTTGGCTGTTTGTATTGTGGCATGGCGGAGGGAGAGCGGAGGGAGAGAAAGAGTTGCAGAAAGAAATGCGCAAAGTGTAAAGTGCATATTTATGGCTTGCATAAAATAACTTGTAAAATGCATTCACAAGTGCGCACTCACATTCATATGAGTGGACACGTGTTGTGCATAAGTGAGTATTTATGTATGTGTCTCTCTTTCGCTGTCTCTCTCTCTCTCTTTCTCTGTGTGCGCGTGTGAATTGGCTATAAAGTCATGACAATCACATGTCGAATTACAGTTTCGAGAGGAAGTTGTCATTAAGGATATTGATATGGATGAATTGTGTACACTACTCCTATCTCTGAATAGACTCATAAACAACGAGTTCATTGCATACACGAGAGATGATGTCGGCCGATTAAGCGTGTCTATCTTAAGCTTCACAGACTTGAAAATCATTCATTTCATTTAACTCTTTACTCAATGCAAACAGAAATTAATTCAATTTACTCGAGATCGACAGTTTGGATATTTATTGACTACAACTATTAAATGCTTTAATATGGGAATTCCAAATGTTTGACATAACTGTGAATATTTCCAAAAACAAGTCTTGTTGTTTTACTGAAATTTATTGAGCAATTTTTCGAACATTAAAATTGACTGAAATATTTCAACAAAAATTGCAAATGTTTATTTTGAATTTATTTAGTAATGTTTGAGATAATTCGTTGTTTATTGCATTTATTTACCAAATTGCATATAAATTTTGGTATTTTGGTATATTTGATCTTCTACATTTGGAAATTTGCATTTTTTTGCAATTTTACTTTTACTACAAAAGAAATATATACATATTTTCTGGGCTTCAAAATATTTTCAACACATAAATTATTTGCAAAAGTCATAAGTAAATTTGCTTAAATATTTAATTTTATCTTCAATTTTTATTTTTTGTATACTTTAACTTTAATTTAATTAAAGAAAAATTCTAATAATTTCCTTTAAACCACCAAATATACGTCTTTTCCAATCTTAATTATTATATTTTTTAAATTTTTAAATTGTAATTTTATTTTCTTAAATACCAAAAAAAAAATTCAACACTACGGAAAAATACCAAAGTAATATCAGAATATATTTTTTAAACTTAAATAATATTTGCACATGTAAATTTCCTGTAAATGTAATATTTGCTAAACCTAAATAATATTTTCGAAAATATTTATTTTTCGCAAAAATGAAATTATACTTTATTAAATACCAAAATATATTTTATAAGTCTAATATTATAATAATCTTATCTTATAATATTTTCTATATTATCCGAATGCATTTATTCTTTCTTAAATAATATTTTCATCAATATAAAAACCAAGTTAAATATTTTTAAACATAATTTAAACATTATAGTAATGCAATTAGACTGTCTTAAATTAATTTCTCTATTATGACAATCGTTAATGCCACCTTAAGACGTCGTTAAACTCGATATGATATTTCATTGTTGTCTAATGATCTTCGTATGCATTTCAAATTCCATATCAATTACGCTGGATAAGACTCCACCCCGAAAAGAAAACGTCGCGACGCTTTTATAGCTGCTACCTACAGCAGCTGCTAATATGCTACAAAGTACAGTGTTAGAGCTAATGGTATAGCGTTTTTATAGTTATTGTATTCGAGAGATACTTACCACTTCATTATAAGATACTTAGTCATTGCAGTGCCAAGCTGCGTAGTAAAATGCCAGCGAGAAACGCAACTGCAATCCTAATTCCCTCGACGATTTCAGCCAGATTATGTTACAGCGAACACAGCGCGAATGATGTTTGGCTTTATAATAAGTACTGCAAAAATAAAAGAAAAAGAGAGAAAAAAGTGGCAAGTTGCAAAGTTGCAGCTGTGCAATAGAAATGAACATCGAGAACTGCATGCGATAGCCTTGAATTATTCAAGCGCGTGTGACTCGCTTAGTAATTAACCCAGCACAAAAGCCGCAGGCCGATGATGAGTCCGCGGTTTGAATCCAGTTGGAGATGGAGACGGAGGCAGACTCAGACTCAGTTGGAGCTGTGGTTGGGGCTTGAGGCGGCGACCACGTCAAGTGCCAGTGGCAGACACCGAAACTCAGACTGCGACTGAGACATGAAACAAAACACATGTGTGTGTGGAACAGAGTGTTCCTTTTTTTTGTGTTTGACTGACTGACTGACTGATAGACTGGCAAACTGACAGACGGACTGTTGTTGTTGTCTGTGCCGTTTGTTTTACTTTGTTTTTTATGTCATTATCGTCATTGTCTGGCTGCGTGCTGTCTCCTCGTCCGTCTGTCTGTCTGGCTGGCTGGAGAAGGTGAATGCTTCCTGCAATGCCAACAGGTAGACAAAGACACAAAAAAAAGGCAACTGTGAGAATTGCCTGAATCCGATGACGACGACGACGCCGCGCTGCAGTCGAAACAAAACCAAATAAAAATACTTAGTTATAAATTTGTGCATTCAACAAACGAAGCCGTCAAATCCATCCCATGAATGACATCGACTTGGAGCTGGCAAACTTTGCCCGGCCTGACAATTGTGTACTTTAGACACGCTCTAATAAATGGTTCAATAATAAATTACAAGTACTTCGTATTACAACTTATACACTCAGTTTGCCAACGGCTTCGGCTTTGGCTGCGACTGCGGCTTTGGCTTTATAGACAGCATTTTGTATTTGGCGTCACGTTATTTGTGCATTTGTCAAGTTCAAGCGTAACTTTTGTAACACTGCACAACAGCATTATATTTCGAGCCAAGACTTCGTTGGTACTCTGCACTCGTAAATAGGTTTGGCGCATAAACAGTTAGAGTTAAATACTTCCACTTGTTACCATTTCTGAAAACAGCTGGCAAGTTTATGATTTAAGAGGTAATCACCCAAAGAAGGTTAAGAAACTGCAGTCTGAAGACAAGTTACAATTTAAAATTAAATTTGTACTTAATGAAAATATTTGAACTTGAAAAAATCTACCACAAGAATTTAATTATAATTACAAATATCTTAAAAATGTGCTGGCGAAAGAAATTTATCAATTAAAAATTCAACAATAATTTAAAGCGATTAGTTTAATAAATCTACAAATTTTTTTAATATTGTTTCCCAAATGTTAACTTAATATATTTAGTTTTGAATAAAAACTGTAGAAACTACATAGTAGCTTCTTAATTTAAAAATATTGCATTGTATGATGAAATACATTGTATCAAATTTAAAGTCATTTTGCAAGTTTTTGAGTTCAAAGGTAACAATGTTAGTGCTTAGCAATTTCTTGTTAAGAGTTACAAATATATTCTTTGATTTTTTTGTTACATAATATACCGATGGGAGTTTATTATAGGTTCGGTTATGTTAGGATATGTTAGGTTATGTTAGGTTATGTTAGGTTAGATTAAACCCGCGGCCCCTAGAGGGCATAGCATAGGCCAATAGAGGTCCGAAGTTATACCTTCAAAAGTTAAAAACTTTTTATATTATTTCTTTTCGTTGTACTGCAACATATGACTTGAATTTTCAATAATCAATAAGTTTTGGAAATAGGGTTTATAAATTGTTAACTAAATATTAAGTGATTTATAACATATTATTATAATATTCAAGAAAGACTTTATTTGTTATTTTGTTAGCTTCTTTCTTAGTAACATTATATTAAAACAAATCTAGAAGTTGTTCTTTAGTTTCATTAAATATTTATATTTATATTATTTTCTTGTTGCATTTGCTGTGTTGCACAGTGTTTGGCTGCAGCTGAGCTATGTAGACGACACCGACACCTTGCCTGGGGCGGATTGTGAGTAGGATGTCAGATCGCGGCACCTTCGTGATTTGTGGCTTAAGGGCACATATGGGAGCGAGACTAGACATAACTCGCTGTGGCGAAGGAACCGCAGTCATCGCCACCGCCACCGCAGTGGTTGAGCTTATGAGCACACGGTGGTCTCAACTTCTGGTCAATTGTATGAATATCCATGGCCAAGTCCAAAGTCCCGCTGTCTTGATGTCTTGCTGTCCGTGTCTTTGTCCATTTGTCTGCGTGGCTTTTGGCCGCCGGATTAGCATTGAAATTGACTTCGTGCTGTGCTCATTAAAATTTTACGTGCATAAAGTTTATTTCGATTTGCCTGGCGTTCTCTCTCCCAGTTGTTATTGTTGTTGTTGTCCCAGCGGTTGTCGCTGTTTTGTTGTCGTTGCAGTTGTCGCTAGCCACGTCCTTATCCTCAACCTCAACCTCAAAGTCATAGCCCAAGTCGTCATCGACATCGACATCGTCATAGTCTCTTGGGTTGTTTCTCAATAAAAACGCCAAAAAGCAAACAATTACATTTCGTGGTTGCGGCTTACAGCATATTCCAAGAATCTAAGAAATGAGACTGAGAATGAGAATGAGAAAATTCAGCTCAGCTGCTACTCGTTTCTACTTTACTGTTGTTGTTGTTTTTTCTCATTTTTCGCTATATTGAATTCTTTTACTTCCTTATTGGCAGCGAAAAGCGAAAAGCAAAAGCAACTCAAGCGAAGCTACTTACTTAGAAACCCTTTCGGATTTCAACGGAGTTTGTGCTCAGTTATTGGCGTTTTTTAATGCGTTTTTCGCCGGTTCAATGCATTAACAAGTTTACAGCCGTTTTGGAATTGATGTGGCTAACAACTTTTTCAATTATCCCCAGCGAGCGACAGAACAAAGTAGAGAGAGACTCGAGTTTCTAACTGAAATTGAGACTGTGGACTGGAACTCGAACTCGACTCAGATCATCTCACGTTGTCCTCAGGTTATTGTTGTTGCTCTTGTTGTTGTTGTTGTTGTTGTTGTTGTTGTATAAGTTGTATGTCTTCTGTTATTATGCCATGAGGCTATAAAAACTCGTTTTCGAAGTTCATGATCAGCTGTGAACTGAAAGTGGTTGATGATAGTAGCAGGAGAAGAAGAATCTCAGTTGTGAAGTTAAAGTAAAGTTTTGTGTACCGGTTTTTGCTGTTATGCTGTTATGTTACTCCACCGCCAATTGCACTCGTAATTGAGCCCCGCATCTGAGCTGCGATCGTTTGCGATCTTTGTCTCTCAATCTCAATCTCAATCTTAAAGTCCATCTTCGTTTTGGCATTACGTGCGCTGATGCAACTTGCTGCTTTTGCAAAAAGAGAAACAGTTTTGCTTAGCTTTGAAGTTCGCCTTGTGACAGCATATTTCTGCTGCTGATATTCTGTTGCACTATAATATTTCAACAAGGCAATCGACAGGCAACTTCCTGCTTATGCCAAAACCTAAATCATGTCGCTTTGAAGAAGACGCTGCGAGAACTGCGAAAACAAAAACAACAACAGCAGCAGCAGCAGCTGAATTTGGCATGCCACCAAGGGGCATGGGGCATGGGGCATGCATTGCATTCCGGCCATGCAGCAAGCATGACAGCCTAGACCTGATCTATTTTGGTCACGCTGCAACTGTGCCCCGCCTGCTACTCTTTTACTCCAGCCAGCTAGCGACATGCAAAATAAACATAAATATATTACACACATTCGAGGAATACAGCTGCCGATGCCTTCCTTGGCTGCCTCCTCCAGCCACCGCAAAATATAAAAACAAACAATTTGTAGGTGTGGTGACTGCGGCTTGACTGTGAACACTGCCACAGCCAGTGGAGCTGTTGCTGCCGGTGGTGGTGCCATTCTCTTGATGGCCGTTCTGGTAGATGAAGCGGAAATGTGACGTTGATGGCAATAAATTCACTCGCTTTGTTTGTGTGCAAAAATAATGAACAACAAAAAAGTTCAAAGATTCGCTACAGATTGCGACGCGCAGATGCTTCTCGATTCACATTCCTCGCAACACATCTTAGAATGGAATTCCTTACATGCAACTCAATCATTGCTCACCCAAAGCAAAGAGAAAGTTCTTCCCAAAAAAACAAAAAATATGCTAAATAGTTCAAATCAAATATATAATTAGAAGTAATCAAGCAGCGGGTTACTGATCCATCTTTAAATGTTGCTTAACACACACTGTGATTTATTACTATTTTATTTTAATTTCTCAGCTGGACTGACCTCTGAAATAGTTAATAATTGTTATTTATGCAGAAGATTGTCAATGACTAAAATAGTTGATAGTTTTAATTATTCATAAGATTGTCAACGTTCTCTATGCATTCGAAATATTTAAAGATTTGTTAAACTTTTTAAGACTCCCACAGTGAATCTCGTTTTCTACGAAAATCATTTTTCTCTGTATTTATTTTAGTATAATCTCTGCATTTCCCACAGATTGCCAAGATATTCTTATGCTATTATTTTCACAATATTATGTGATATAGTTTTCAGAAAACGTTGTACTCTGGAATATATTTTAGCAGCTGATGAAACTGAAAAGTTTATTTTCTTTTATTACAGTTAACAGCATTTAATTAAAGTGTATTCAGGCATCTTCTAACCCAAAGAGTTAGTTAAATATAATGAAATAAATTCCTTATGTATATTTAACATTTCGTCTACTTTTCTAAATGTTAATAATATTCTAAAATTAATTTAACACACTCTAAATCCAAATACTATTTTTAATCCCTTTACAATCCCTTCTACTACAAATAAGTTCCCCAATGCAACCAGCTCTATAACTAAGTTAACAGTAGCTGCCTGCTACTAATGCCAATTAATTTAATTTAGCCATTGTTTTGCGCTATTCTTAGCTCAATTTAAAGCTTTCCCACCTTCACGTTATTCACGTTTAGTATTCACGGAATCCATAATAACAAAGTGCTTGAATGAGTTTCACACCGCATTAGTCATGCGGCTCTTGAGAGACTGTTAGACGAGGGAACAGCCAAAAGAAACATCAACAACATCAAATTGATTCGCGCAAAAAAAATAACGGCCTTCTGTCTGTCGCCTTTTGTATCGTTTTCTCATGCCGCTTAGGCGGCTTAAGCGGCGTATGCGTAATTAAAACATGCGCTGGCGGCGCTTTTGACCAGGTGTGGCCCTTTTTTTTACGAAAATCCATTGTACCTTTGCGCCAACATATTAATTATTTGCTGTGTAGCTTGAAAAAAATTTCAATAGACCAAAAGTCGAAAATAAAATCTAAAAACAAATTATTGGGCGTCGGCGCAGCAACAACAGCAAAAATTTTGCCGGCCAACAAGTTGTCTCGGCTTTTTTTATTTGCCAGTTTTTGTATTTCTATAATTTATTAAGAAAACACGCCAAATGCATATGTAGAAATGAGTTTCCCCTTCGCTCTCTCCACTTCTCTCTCTCTCTCTCTCTCTTTTTCTGTTTTGGTGCAACGCCTTTATGCGCCTTTTGCATGCGTAATTTCTGTGTGGCGCTGACTTGGTGGTCTTTCGGTCTGCCCGGTCTCTCGTCATCGTCGATGTTGTCGTTGTCGTCCCTGTCCCAATCCGGGTGCGACGGCACCCCCATTGAATAATTGCCACAGGCTGGGCGCCACACGTTGCCAGCGAACAACGCCAACGTTGGAGATGGAGATGGAAATGGGACTGAGAGTGGGAATGGGAATGGAAGCGGGAATTCGGATACAAAATTTGAGTATTTTGCAGTGCAATATGCATAAAGATAAATATGCATATATGTATATATATATCTAGATCTGCATACGAGTGGAGAGTATATGCTAATGACACAGCATGTCGGCTTGATTACTCACAAAACTGTGCTGAAAGATCCCGCATACCCTGTAAAGTCAGCTTCTGAGGTATTTGCATCAAATATCAAATTTAAATTTAAATTAATTGCAAATACAGTTAGCTTTTGCTGTTATTTTTTGAGGTGTTTCGGAAGTAAAGTAATTTGATTCGCAAGGTTAAAGCAAACATTAACGAAACGTAGTTAACCTTGTGCAGATAACTGAAATATTACTCAAACAAGAAAGTAAGCTACGGTAAAGTGTCCTCGACTGTGGAATACCCGCAGCATATTTTCTATAAAAGCAAAACAGTGCTTTATTATTCTTAAAATATACTACATTAATATACTAAAATACTAAAAAATAACAATGGTTATATTTGATATATCGATATACTATTGCGTGTAAAATATACCTAAGAATGTAGAATATACCAGATTGTCAACTAAGGCAAGTTATATATTGTAAACCAAAGCAACTAAGACCAGACTGTTGACTGTGATCAAGAATATATGTCTATAATTTCTAGGGCTGAAGATGTCGTCTTCTTTCTTCCACATGCATTTGCTGGAGGCACAAAGTTATAATACCCTTTTACCCTAAGAGTAGCGGGTATAAAAAAGCAATCAAAGCTGATACATAAATCACAAAGTATTTCCTTTTTTTGTTATGCAGGGTATAACAAAGTCGGCTGTCACTTTGATATCCTTTTGCACTTTTATGTTTTGTTTTTTGTGTGGCAACTCAACTGTAATTTAGTTTTCAACATCAAAGGCGTGGGAATGACGCAAAAAATGGCACAAATGCTGCGTAATCCCAATGATATATTGCGTCTCTTAGTGATCTGAATTTCAGCAAAAGGAAAAAAAGGATTCACAGCAAATCCACCGACAAAATCTCTCTCAGAATAAATCTAAGGTAGCCGACAATGGAACTGAAATTTGTCGCCGTTGCAAATTGAAAACAACACAACGCGCAAAAAATGGTTCGAAAAAGAATGCCAAACGACTGACTTGACTTTGAAAGCCAAAAAAGGGGGAAAAATTGTAACAAAAATTTAAAAATGAAAAAAAAAACTTAAGAACAGCGGTTTAAAGCTGAGTTTTTTTTTGGGTTGGAGGCGACGTCGTCAACGACGTTGACAATGACAAGCGGCGTCCGAGCGACGCGATCATTTGGGTCAATGACGACGAAATCGAAGCGACGCCGATGTCGATGTCGATGGCGATGTCGATGTCAATGATTTAGAACCTAACGATAAAGAGCGGGGCAAGCAAACGAACAACAGCGAGAACAGAGCGAATTGTGGCGGTCAATCAAGCAGAAAATGTTGTACGAGAATCATCATTTTAGCATGTGGCGACAGCGAATGATACTCCCCTCCCTCTCTTCCTCTCTTTCCTCTCTCGTATGTTGAAAGGAAGTTGTTGCTGTGTGTGGCATGGAACGGCGATGATCATTTTGTTCAACCGATTGTAAACGATGCGTTGCGATCGCTGCTCTGCGGCTTTGATCAAATGACAAAATTGATCATTTTCTGTTTGAATGGATTTTGGTTGCAGACTCCCTCGCTTCCCCCTTCCTCTTGTCCCTCCTTCTCCTTCTCCCTCAACAATTGATTTATGCCGTGGCTCAGTCGCTTGTCTCTGCTGTGTGGGGTCTTTGTGGCATGTGCAACAACAACAACAACAACTTGAAACCTTTACCTATAAAAATATCAGAGCTTTTGTGTCGAGCCAAAAGGTGCTATAAATCAAGCCAAATGTGAGCGCACCTTCTTTTTTTGGTTTTGTGTGTGCTTTTGTTTTTTTTTTTAGTTTTTTGTTGAGTGAACGTTTCTGACCATTTTCCAAATTAACAACAATGCGAAAAATACAAAACTAAAAATAAAAAACACATTTTCGCGTCACAACAATTAATAGTTGCGAGCGAGTCCAGGATCAGCGACGACCCGAAACCAGTCTATAAGGTCTCTGCAGGTCTCTCTCACTCAATCTCCTCAGTCTGTCTTGTGGCAAGTTGCTGTACGTTTCAGTGTTTTTGTTTTTTGAGTTGCAAGTTCGATTTCACATTCCCGTAGGGGTGAAATCTTTTGCGTTTTTTGAATTTTCGCGTCGCGTTTTGTTTTCAGTTTTGGGTGAGCTGAAAACGCTGTGGGTAATAACCAAAAATTAGCAAAAATTGCTAAAGTTTGACTTGCATGATTTATCTATAATTTTGCATCGCTAGTCGCGCGGCAAGTCACTCTACGTTTGGGGGCAGCTAGCTATCCAGCTAGCCAACCAAATGCTGCTGCCACACTCGCCATCTGATAGGCCCACAGTCAAACACACACACACACACACACATTAGTAGATAGGCAGAGGGAGAGGGAGAGAGACCTGACTTCATCTGACAGCCTGGGCCATTTTTAATGCGCTTTTCAGTCTAAGCGATTTTCGGTTTTCGGTTTCCTTTTTGCAGCTTAACACTTGCGGGTGTTGTTGTCTACATAATTTCACTCCAGCTTTAACTTAGAGATGCAGAGAAGGAGAGGAACGGGAGAGTAGGAAAGAGGGAGAGAGACTTCAAGTTTGCCTGTGCAACATGTAATCGTCGTAATAATAAAAATTTGCAAATGATTTCGTTACTCAATCTGCAAATCTGTTTTCGGCTATCGTTACAGTCCTGGTTATGGCATCCCGGCTGGCCGCTGGCCACATCCAATGGAGCGCTGGTGCTGCAGTTGAGTGACTCTGAGATCGCGCACGCACTCCAACCAGCCGAACTCTATCTGTGTGTCAAACTGGGTAAGTGGGTCGAACCAACTTAAGCGATATCCTTTTCATTTTATTACTTTACTATTTGCAATAACAATTCTTACACTTACAAATTGAGAACAAAATTAGAGTCGCTTACAGATTTCTTTTCTTATTTATTTTGGTTTATTAAAAGCAAATAAAAAAACAAATTTTTATATTAAAGTACTTAACATTTTATTTAAATTTGAAGTTTAAAAATATATTTAAATTAAAAATAATATATTATATCAATTAGAAATTTAATTTAACAGTTCGAAATTCAATTAAAAATCAAAAAAAAAATATTGTACCCAATTCTAGAATACTCTTTTGAAGAGTTCTTTAATAATTGCTATTATTCTTATTTTCTCATTTGCGAGAAAATTCTGGAAGATATTAGAAATACTTACGAATAAAACGACTGTGTTGTGTGGAGAACAGAATAAGACTGACTATTTTGAAAATATTAATAAATATAAAATAAAATCAATCAATTTGGAGACTTCTTACCATATTCAGAATTGTACATAATAATAAAATTTGAAGCACTTGCATATATTAAACAAAATATTTAAATAACTTACATAAAAGGTACAACATTTGCGTGTCAAAGCTAACAAAATTAGTTTCAGGAAGTTTACTCTTTGTAAATATCAAATCAGAATAATCACTTTACAGTTTAACTAAGACGTTTTTAAGTATGGTAAATGTATTCCAGTAAATAAAGCAACAATTTTAATTAGCCGCCTCACATGTTAGCTTTCTTTAGTATTTACTGAAATGCGAAGCTAACGTTTTCACTCCGTCAATCTGCTCAGCTCTCAGCTGCTCAGCTTAGTGTTCCATATAGTTAGGCATCTCTTGATCTACAACTATGTATGTAGAAGCAGACTGCGAGGCAGCGAGTAGAGCAGAGCAAAATGTTGCTAACTAGTGCACATGATTGTTAATCTAAAACTGATAATTTGTGTGTTTCAATTTCAGAATCTGACGCAGAGGCCACACCGCAGCTTTATGTCGTTTGGCGCTCGTCACAGCAGCAGCAGCAGCAGCAAGAGAGGAGCGGAAGAAGTACGAGTTGTAGTGAGTTGCAGACTCACTGCATCGATATAGATTACAATAATCCACGGCAAGAGCCATTAAGCGTGCTACAGCTAGAAATGTCGATGGCAGCAATGGCAACAACAACAACAACAACAACAGCGGGGCAGGGGCAAGTTAACGATGCTGCCATCGAGCTGCCGCAGTTGTTGCAGAATCTGCTGGTGAGCGTTGAGCGTAGCATCGAGCGCGTGTCGCTAAACGAGCTGCAGATGCCACTAGCCCTCGGCGAGGATCAGCTCGATGAAGCCAACAACAACAATAACTTTTGAATAACAACAACACAAACAACTCGAACACAAACAACAACACGAACAACATTGGGTCGCCAAAGTGCGCGTTGCGGCGCAGCGATTTAATTACCAAAAAACAAACTGTTCAACAACCGTTACATGCTGCGGCGTCTGACCAATCGACAGGACAGCATGAACTCCACCTCGTCGGGCAACAGCAACGCCAGCGAGCGCAGCAGCTCCAGTGGCAGCAGCAGCGCCGGCGAAGAGTTGCACAGCCATCTAGGCAGCAACTCTATGAACAACAACAACAACAACAACAACGGCAACAACGATTTGTTGTTGCCTTCCACATCACCCGCTTTGCCGCTGTTTTGTTTGGGCAACTCATTTCCGCACATCGACAGCGACGAGGAGGCCACAGATGCCGGCGAGAAGCGTCAATCTCTGGGTAAGTGTACCAACTACATATCAACGTATACGTAATATGCACATTCACATTACGCATACGCCGCATACTCCATACAACAAGTGCAACTCCGGTGCTTATCCTTGTCTCTCTGCTCCACAAAACTGGGCGTTGTTTAGAGTTATTTGTTTTAGCCGCAAGATCTGCAATCGATGCCAGCGCAATTTACAGTCTCAGCGCGCAATTGTTGTATGCAAATCTTAAGAGGGGGAGGCCACGCCTCCCCACCGCCCCACAGTACTCAAATATTCAATTAAACGCCCTGCGGCCAAAGTGTTGAGCTCATTTCTCGCTCTGCACTAATAGCACCGTTTAGATAGTCCGCCAAAAACAAAATTTAGCGTCAATTCGAATATAATTTCTGTGCATAAATTTGGCAACATTTGATTCAATTAATCGCGCAATGAGCGCCTGCAATCAGTTGAGAATTTTCTAGTGAAAGTACGATCGCCTTCTCTATCTGGTTTGTTATGATAAATTGTACTTCTTTTTGATAAATTATTATGTTAACTTTCGCTGTGTAGTTAGCTTCTTCCCGCTGAGCTGTTGAGCTGATTCATATTTCTCTGCACTTTCTTTGCTCTTAATTGAACTTTTAATCAAGTGTACTGAACTTTAAAATCAGCGAAAACATTTTATAAATAAATCACTCTAGTATTTATTTCCTATTCTTAATCCATACATATATGTATGTACTTCGATAGCTTTTTGTCTTTATGATCTCGAAATTGTTTTGATTTAAAAGCAGCGAAACTTTTCGCTAATCTAAACAAGCAGTTGAGAAAGAAAAAATAAGCCAAATATTTTACAATTTTTTTATATTATTTTAAATTTATTCCCTAAAAAATAAGTTTTCGTTATGACTTTTCAGAAAGAATTTTAATTTAAATCATAAAATTTTTTCATGAATTTCGATGAAATTTCGATTAAATTCGATTTTTTACTATTATATTTTAAAAGCTTTTGAAAGAATTTCCATTTAGCACAAAAGTTGTTCATAAATTTAAACGAACTTTAAATAAATGAAATAAGTTTCTAAGATTAATTTTTATAATTGTATTTTTAAAGCTTTTGAAAGAATTTCTATTTAAAATCGCAATATTTTTTAATTATTTTAAACAATCTCTTGTAAAATTATTATTTTTACCTCACAATTTTGTGCACTGATTGCTGAAAGATTCGATTTTTAATCTGTAAAATTATTTAATTTGTTAAACACAAATGTGATAAATAAAATTAACTTAAACTAGCTGTATTCAGAAATATATTGGGTATTTATGGCTTAATAAATCAGCTTAGGTTGAAAATTTGACAAATAAAATGAAAGTGATTTAGCTGTGGTTGAGATTTTACGTTTTAAATTCGGTAAAGTTTATTATATCTTTTCATTATTCCAGTTATATTCATCCATATTTTTGTGGCTTAACGCTCTTGAAATAATTTTGATGAGCAGTAAATTGATTTTTTAATGATCAGTAGAAAAGAAAACATTTCTCTATCTTTTTCAACTTTTCTCATGATGCTCCCAGACTAGTTTAATTGATTATTTAACTGCTACTTTGCAGATTGTCTCTCCATAAAAGTTTATTAGCAACGATTTTAACGATCAATTCTCAGCCGCTTTCTCTATCGTTCGTTCGATAACTGATTCGATTTAATTGTCAAATGTAAATTCGTCGTGAATAGTCGAGATATAATGTGTTTCAGAACCGATTGGGAATGCAGCAAACAGCAGTTGTCCTGGACCTGCCTCATGCTCAATATTGTGATTGTGGTAAGATTGGCATTCGCAGATTGCAAACAGCTTTGAACTGGATTGAATTTCGCAATCTTAGCGCAGTATCTGATTGTGGGAGTATTGTTTCAACATGCCTATGTGCTGATCAAACTGGGGCCAAACTATGAATTCGCCTCACTCTTCACGATGCTCTCGTGGATCGAGGGCATCTGCAGTTTGGTGCTGTTGGTGGACACGATCTTTGTGATGTGTGGCACAGGGAATCTCTTTTTGGTGGTAAGAAAACGAATAAATGTCGGTCTTTCTTTCTTAGTTTTTCACTCAAACAAAACTTAGTCCATAATTTTGGGCTTCTTGCTGAATTCTGTGCTCCTGATTTCCGGCAGCTTTTCGATTATCGCCTATACGGATGCCTATGTTGTGGTGCGCGGTTTCTTTAGCGAGAGACTCTACTATTATGAGACCACACACGAGTGCTGTGGTATCAATGGACCCCAGGATTATGGTGTGCCCATTTCGAACGATACGATTCCCCTTTCGTGCTATAAACATCGCAAAGCGCTGCCCAAAAATCTCTATGAACGCGGCTGTCTTTATGCCGCCTATGACAGCTGGTTCTGGTTTATATTCTCGAATTGCTATTGGTTTGCTTTTGTTCTCATGATTGTCGATATCGTCTGTCACTTTAAGCTGCGGCAGCGTCTCTAAGAGGGAATATCGAATGTCATCAATATCACTTGCTCTTAAATTATGGCTAATACACAAAGTATATGTCCAGGCGGTAAATGAAACCACACACTCGCTGTGTGTTGTATCACAGTTGCAGCTGAGTTCAGTTCAATTCAGTTCAGCTTGCGACTAGAATGCGTCGACAACGCCCACGGTTACCGTTCGACCACAAAAGCCAACAAAAAAAAAGCTATTAGCCATTAACAACAACGGCCCACAGCATCCGCCAGGCGTTGGTTAACCACAAAATATCGTTGTCTTTTCGCTGCCGCCAACAACAACAACAACAACAAGAAGCAAGCAGCTACAACCGTGCAAATGCCTTTTAATTTGTCAAAGCCTAAAATATGAAAATTAAATGAGAAACCAAAGCAATGCACTGTGCACAGTGGAACCAGTTTGCCAAACAATCTACCGAACTGACCCTTGTCAACTTAACATATGTTCGGCCAGCATTTATTATGTGGGGAAAAGATATGGAAATCTAGCAGATAAATCATTGAAATGGGCAGCGGCTAGTTAGAGAGAAAACAATATCTTAGCTGATAGAGTTTGATAGATACAAATATACGAGTGTTGTTTTAGTTGACATGCTGTGAATAACGATAAATATCTTTTTTAATTATGTAGTTTTATGAATGTCTTATTGAATTCTTCCACTAAAAATCTGCTTAAATTTGAACAGCTTAAGTAAAAAACGACAAATAGGCCCTTAAAATTCATCTAGAATTTTAATAAAGTTTTCGTAATTCAGCAAATAATTTTATTATACATATTCTGAATGTGATTTTTGTTAATAAGAATTTTGAGAAATAGATTAACAGCTTCATTTTATTAAGCTCTTAGTATTCAGGTTCCCAAATTTGTTTCCAGTATTCAATTTATATTAAATAATAGAGCAATGAAAGCATTACAATATTTTTATAAATTAAATTTCCAAAAAGTTTAGATAATATTGTTTTTGGTTAGCTGGAACATTTTAGGAAAATAACAAAATTCACTAAAAAATTATATAAAAATAATAATGAAAAGATTCCACAGTGTAATATATGTGAAATCTAAGGATAAATGAGAAGTTCATTGAGTAGTTTTATTAGCGTTTAGTACATAAATTATTAATCTTTACTACAGTTGTTTATATTAAACATGGAAATGAAAGCTTTGTAATCTTTATTCAATAAATTTAGGGGTTTCTTGCTTTGTTTGACAATCTATTAAATATTTAATGTAGCAGTATATCGATATACCAAATATAACCTTCGGTATATTAATAACTTTTCAAGAAATAAGTGCAAGATATATACATAAATAACAAAATATTTTATGCTATGTACAAAAAGCAATTACGAAAGACAAGATCAAATAAAATCCCAGTCAATTGCTGCTCTAAGATCTTTGGTCAAAGATGTAAAATAAATTCGATTGGCAAATTGGCACTGCATTGGTGCAAGGGTCACTCCCAAGCCAACTGACTATATCTAAAATATATATATATAGGAGGAGGGGGAGCAGATATGCTAAGTGGAGAGCTCGTTATCTGATCCCAGTGTGCAGCGGCAATGGAATGCGATCGACCTGAAGTCGCATTTTGGGTGTGTGTGTGTGTGTGTGTGTGGGTGCAATTTGCAAGCGGGCATAAATCAGCTGACAAGTGCGGGGGCACACAACTGTGGCAGCAGCAACTATTGGGGTATTGAATTACGTACTTATGCATGCAACAGAGCAACGTGCAGCGTGCAACCAGCACCTGGCATTTGTATTCGCACCACAATTCAAAGCGGTGGCCAACAGGTGGTGGCGACTCTTTTGGTGGTGCAACCAGGTGGCAGAATTTCTGCAGACGCTGCAAAGTGTCGCATTTATAACAACTATAAAAAATATCCAAATTGTCGCACGCGAAAGTGGCGACTCCAAATTTATGATTGCAAACGAGTTTTCCGAAATGCCACGCCCCCTTTTATTTTGTGTGTGGGGGCTACTGTGAAGCTGTGGCTATGGCTGTGGCTGTCGCCAAATTAATCAAATGACATTATTATGCAAAGCACGTCGCACGATCCTGAACCAGTTTTTTCAAGGTTTCCTTCGAGCGTTTAAAATGCAATTAACCCATATCGAACTATGCTATATATAAAATATAATATTAATACTTGTCACTTGTTGTATTTTTTGCTTTTGCAGCGTTGCAGACGGAGAGAGAGACAGCGTTGGAGAGGGAGACAGAGACGGAACTGTTGCCGCCCAACTCGATCAGTGAATTGCCCGAGAAACTGTTGAACAGCGGCGTCTATTTGCCAGGTACTTTCCATTTTTGCATAATTCTAGACTTTCACTACAACTAACCAACTAACTAACTAAACTAACTGTTCGCTTATAAATATAAATTGGAAATTTGTTAACGCCGAAATGGAAAATCATCAAGCAACGCCCCTTGATTTTTATTTTATGTGTTTTTCATGCCCGCCAGGCATGCAATTGAACTTCAAATTCAATTTGCATTCGTTTCAATTCGTTGCGATGTGAATTCACCTATTCAAACTCAAACTCCAATTCAATTCAATTAATTCACACACTTTTTCGCACATTAACGCGGCGTGTCGACACTCGGACCACCCAGCGAGCAATTCACATAGCATTCGAGTTTGATTTCCATGCGATCGCATAACCAATATCGATTCCATTTTCATTTCCATTTCCCCCTCTTTTTTTCGCAGGCACACGCACCCTCCAAGGCGACCCACTTGTGCATGTGGATGGCGATGCTGTGGCAAGCGCGGGCCTCAATTGCTATGAGCTGGCCACTCTGTTGCTCTACTACAGCACCATACCGGAGCGCAGGTGAGTTTGCAGAAAAAAAGACACACTATTGAAGGGGGTACCTCAACCCCGCCCCCGCCCTCCGTCTTTGTTGCTGCCCCCCTCTCAATCAGAATCAGGCAGTTTAATGTCAAATGCAAAACGCATGGGAATGAGCACAACAACGAGGCAGCTGCCTGCTCTTCAGCTTCAACACAACAAAGCGACTCAAGATGAAGACGCAGTGGGTGGAGGTAGAAGTAGAAGAAGAAGCAGTTTATAGACTCACAGCCCATCCATATTTACGAGCAGATATGCAAATGTGCAGTTAATGCCTGACCAACCAACCAAGAGCCAACTTTGCATGGCGCTGGGAAAAACGACAACGACGACGGCGCTGCACTTAAGCCTTTAAGATGTTATATACAGGAGGGATAGGGGAGAACTCGATTTGGCCACAAGTAGAGCTCTTCCCCAACACATCTGTTCACTCGCTCGGTCGTCGTCTGGCTGTCTGGCAATCAGGCAGTCGAACTCATTGCCACAGCAGAATATGCATGCCAGTCAATTTGCCACTTTGGCTAAAAGGAAACATGCAACAAGAACAACCAGCGAGCAACTAGCAACTAGCAACAACAACAACAACTGTACAACAACAACAACAACAACATCGAACAGCACTTGTGTTCAATGCTGAGAACTTTGCCACAGAAAATAGAACAAAAGCCTCAGTCTAAAAGTCGATAACACTGCGCTACAAAAGCGTCAAACTTTGAAGATTTTACACTCCAATTGAGCCGACAAATAGATAAGCTGGCATTATGTCCACTTACCACCATTTCGCCTTATAACATATTAGAATATCAGTAATCTTTCCAAGTACTTTGCATTGCTATGAACTGTCGGCTTAAGTCTTTTATGAATAAGAGATTGCCTCTGGGATCTCTCTATCAAGAGAGACTAGAGTATTAGTTCTATTCGTATGTGATATAACGGGAATGAAATTAATTGATATCATTTTAAACTTAACATAATAGCTTTTGCTAGAAGATAAAATAGTGCAGAATTTATAGTATTTCATTTATATTCTTAAAGATAGAAATCTATTCTTCTTTAAGATATTAGCTAATGTGGAAAAAGTATAATAAATTTTAGCGAAGTTACTTTAAACTTTGAGCAAAAAAATCTATTTATTTTCACACTTTGCCAGCTGTTAATTCTGCTTTTGTGAATGAAGAGTTCTTTATTTAATGAAAGCATTTAAATTTAATCGCCTACGCGTGTTATATAATTTTATGAGAACATACTATAGTTGAGTTTTGTCTTTTAACTTCTTTAAATGCTCAGCTTTTTCAAAGAAAAGAACTCAAGTTCATTGCCAACAGATTACAGATTACAATGTAAGCGTCCTTTAAATGGACTGCAATAAATATTATCTCATATCTTGGAGAACTTAATTCATTTCTTTCTATTTATTTTCACAGTTTTTTGGTTAATATTTTATCTTAAGCTAAGTTCTGCATAATTGAGAGACAATCATCAATTAAATAGCTGCATTCAGTCTAATCTAAATAATTATATAACACAGCGGGCATAAAATTTATGACGTACTTTAAAAAATGACTAGATTTTTCAATGGAAATTCTCTAAAGTAGTTTTGGTGAAAATACATATTAACTTTTAACTTATATTCAGAAGAAAACTTAATTAATTTTTTATATTTATTTTCACACCTTTTTGTCTTCTGCTTTATCTTAAGCAAAGTTCTGCTTAATTGAAAGACAAACATAAGCTAAATAGCCGCTTTAAGTCCAATTAAATAAGGAAGCGCAATTTATTATGCTTTTAAATAAAACTTAGATTTTCTCTCAGGATGTGCAGTTATCTAAAAGCCTAGACATATATAATTAATTTTTTGAGGATATATTATCTGCATAAAGTACTTTATGAGATGCGTCACTTATGCAAGGCTTCCTTTAAATGAGTCCAAATAAATCTAAGCTCACATGTAACATAACAAAAAAGGGCATAAGCTCGTAATTAATCTTTTTCAAGTCATTCACATTTGCGGAAGATGTTCAAGCTTTATTATCAAGATAGCCCTAGACTAACACAATGTTTTCTTCTCGAGAGCTTATCAAGATAGTCATGGGTTAAGCTGAGCTCTGTGTTCTATAGTGTAATTTTGAATTCTAGTCGCTGTCAGGCAACAGTTGTGTGTTGGCTCTATTAAAGCATGGCAGACACGTCGCTTGAGGGACTGTGCTCTTTCGGCTTCCCTTTGTAGAGCAAAACCGCAGAAGGAGACAATGAAAGACAGAGAGGGAAGAGTTGTGTGTGATAGAGATACAGAAAGAAAGAGAGCGAAAGATCTTTGCTGCAGGCGTATGAATGATTTTTTCAGACAGATTCGTGACACTTTAAATTTATGATGTGAACTTTAGTGGCCCAGCAATGAAATGTTGAATGGTTGTGTGTTGTGGTTGTTGCTGTTGTTGTTGTTGCTCCTCCACACGATTCCTGGAAATATGAGAATAATCTGTGAAATCTAAATCGACATATGAGAACACACTCGTTGGCCACTTACTATACTAACATATACATAAATGCTGGTTCGCTGGCTGGCTGGCATTCCCCCATTCCAATACACAATTCTGATTCCCGTTTCAGCTGCATGTTAATTGCTTCAATGCCAATTGATAAAATGCGGCCAAATCGTGTTAGAAAACTTTGACAAACATTTGCGCAGCAACGCAGCGCAAAAAAAAAAGATCTGCACAAGTCATACGAAATTCCAAAACTGGCACAAACTCCAGCCTGTCTCTGACTGATGACGATGACACTAAAGACTTTACAAGTTGGACTCGGACAGCCACTCAGTCTATGTCTTCTTCTTCTGCGCTCCTCTCACTTGGTGGAAACTCCTCTCTCTCTCTCTCTTCTCTCTTCAATGGCGGGCCTGGCCAGCCTCAGCCATTGACATTATTTGCGTTTTGTTTGCCGACATGTGTAAGGTATTCATTAGCTCGACTGTCTAAATCCGAAATGCCAGTCGACAGACGACAGACGAGCGCAGCACGCAAATATTTAATATTTGAGCTGAGTAAAGTTTTCACCAAAGCCACAAGATATACGAGTGTGGAGACCCAGACTGACAGCAGTGTCAACAAACAGACTGCAAGTCGAAGCGATGTTGTTGTTGTTGTCGTCGAGGCTTGATCTATCTAAAGAGAAAAACTTACATCATCCCACTTTGGGCCATGGGCCCATTTGACCCTGTCACAATGTGAGCCAGCTCTATGATGATGAAGGCTTCACTGATGTTGTGTCTTCTCTTGTCTTGCCTTGTGCCTTGTCTTGTCTTGTATGTCTTTTCTCTCAGTGTGTGACAGCGTGCAATTAAATTTGTTTTTATGGGTCTGCAGCAGTACTTCTGGGAATATCTTTAAATGCCGCCTGCCGCCTGCAACGAGTGCGAAAGGTATTAATATGCATGCCCGCGCATAATACATAATACAAATAAGACTGGTAAAAAGAGTATAAAAGAAAGCTCGGGTTACACACGAGAGCGACCCCAAAGCGAGGACTCACTCACACTTTATTGCTCTTTCTTGCATTTTCATATCCTTAGGCAAAACTGACAACTAAAACTGACATTAGATCAATTTTATGCTGTGTTGCATGTTATGTTTGGCCAATAAGATTTTTTAATGTTATTGCTATTTTACATAAATTGATTATGATTTTTCGTTTTTATAGCCCATATTTATCGGGTTGCATGCAAAAGCAATAAAAAGATTCATGACTTTAAAGTGTTGTAAATGCCATTTGAACAACAGACCTTTTGGGCAAACTTCCCATATTCAAATGCAATTTTAATGTTGTCCGTTTTTAAGTCTTTAAGCTGTGAATTGGGTAGTCAGATATTCAATTTTCTCTGGTAAATTGGCAAATGGGTTTTTTTTTTATTGACACTCCAGCCAATTATAATTACATGGCAAACTTAATAAGCGCTTACAATGTTACAGCTGTAATATAATTAAAATTCATTAGCCGCAGCTAAAAAAAAAAATTTAAATGATTTCTTTATGTTCAGACTATCAACATTTTACAATTCAATAGAGTTGCTGTTATATAAGTAAATTGTTTTGTTGTATTGAAGATGTTGTAACCGGAAAAACAACAATACTTATACCTAAAAATGCAAAGAAGTTAAAATTTTTCTAATGTATTAAAATAATATTGATTATTTAAAAGTAATAATTTCGGAAGTTTAACATTTTCTTTGTTACTTTAACAGACGTCTTAATCATCATTTAAATGTTAACCTTCACATAATTCGTTACAATTTTCTTTTATGATTAAACGGACAGTCAATGTTTATGGTATAAATCATTTTTGTTTTCGTCAGAAAATCTCATTAAAATTAAACAATTTCTTAGTGGTAACATTTTTCTGTGATTTTTGCTGATTTCTTAGTTTATTATATAAAACATTTCTAGTATATTTTAATAACAATATTTATATGTAAAAATTCTAGGCAATTATTATGATAACAGATTGCTTAATAACATTTGAATGCTATGCTCGCTTATTTAACAGTCAAGCAAAAAAAACATTATTTTAGTCAGGTAACAATTTCTTACCATTAACATTTTTGTGCAATTTTTACAGACTCTCTAATAACATTTGCATGTTAAGTTCAGCTTAACAGTCATTTTAAGCTGTTTCATCTCAGCAATATTTATTGCATAAAAGTACTACATAGAAACAGTTTATTAACTTAATAATATTAATTTCAGCACTTTAATATTATGTTAACAGCTTTGTTACTTTAAGAGATGGCCAAATAACATTTAAATGTTTTGACTTGAACATGAACTTTACATCTATGCTCTTTTAAAATTAAAATTCTATGTTTCGCTTGTTTAAGAACTATTTTGTAATCATTATTAACATTTTTGGTCCCTTTAAAAAACATCACCTAAATTAAAAGGTTTTTTAACAATAATATTTCTCTACAGATTTATCAGATTGTGTAATAACATTTGCCTGTTATTTTCGCTTATTTAACAGTATAATAGGCTATATTTACTGCATAACAACATATCTGCTCTCCTCATAAAATCATATTTATGATTAATGTAACGATTTTTGGACATTAACATTTTCAATGCTTTTTCAACATACTGACTAATAACACTCGCAACCCATTTTCTTCTGATCAGTTAACTTTAAGTGTCTGCTAAACTTTATTAAGCTGACAATTAGTAAATCGTTGAGAGTATTTACGACGGCAGAGTATAGAGAATTCATTGTTGAACTTCTCATAAATCTTGTGGCAGCTTTAGCGCGTTGTGTGTTGTGTAGGTTGCTTTCAAATTGAAATGCCAAACGCTTTTGATGGCCGTGTGCTGTGTGCTGTGTGTGTGCGGCATCATTAAACTCGAAACATGCCAGCGATGATGATGAAGCTGAGCCAAAGCCCGCAGTTAGCTTGCCACTTGTGGCAGCAGCAGCAAGCAGCGACCTGCCGCATGCGCATTGCGTGCAAATATCAGCTAAAATGCGGACTCTCTGACGGGGGTGGATGGACTGCTGTGAGAACACACAACACACAGGCATAACTGGCTAACAAACTGTTTGACTGACTGCTTGACCGACCGTCGCTGACCATTTTGCTGACTCGCTGGCTGGCATGCATTTACAGTTAGCTGCAGCTGGCTGGGGGCAGCGCAGCGCAGCTGGATAAAAACGCTTTTTGGGGTAAAGTGTTAAGGCAAATGCGGCTGTTGGGCATTTTATTAATGCGCTGCTGCAGCAGCTGCCATTAGCGGCAATTTTCAATTTTTATTTACGCTGATTAAAAGTGGCTACCAACTTGTCATATTTACTGCCCGCCGCCGCCTGCCTTTTGATATACTTTGAAGGTACAGTGAACACTCGTAACAAGGAGTGAGAAGGCAGCTTCCAACCAAACACACATCACATTCACATCGCATCTACTAGTTGCAGAGGCAGAGGCCGCTTATTGCCAATTAAGCTGAACTTGTTTTGGGCGTTGCCATCGCGTTGGTTCTGCTTTAGTTGCAGTTGCAGCAGCAGCAGCAGCAGCAACCTGCCACATCCACAATTTACACCATACACATTTGACGTTGTTGTTTATGAGCGCCTGACCATGCACTTCTTACCGTAAACTCATTGCATTTTAACTTGTGTATTTGCAGCATTGCAGCCCATAAAAGTACACAACAACAACAGCAGCAACCACAACAACAACAACAACTGAAACCCGCCCAGCAAACATTTACCATTTTAATTGCCATCGAGAAGTCGCAACATTTATGCGTAATCGACTTAATTTGCCAAAGTCTCAAACTGTTAAGCAAGCAAATTGGCAATTGTGAAATTTTGGCCGTTTGTCTCGATGCGAATTTGCTGCAATTGTGCAACCAGCAGCAGCAGCAACCACAGCAACAGAACAGCAGCAGCAATAGCTGTGATCAGCCGGTAAGTTCAGCGTCTAACCTTTGGTGCGATTGCACCACAAAATGAAATCATTAGGAGGGCACTCCGTCTAGGTTGACGCCCCACAGCACCCAATTAAACCGCTTTACATGGCCAGCAAAAACAACTAAACAAAACACAGAACTTACCTGGCCACTAATGACGCTATTTTTTGTTTTCTTCCAAACACACACACACCCGCACACAGGAGGCATCGCCATCATCGTCATCGTCGCATTTGGTTAAATTCATTAGCGTGGACCAAGTCACGACAAGTGTTGCGCCATCGCAGTTGCCGCGCGGTTTGCTCCGGGGCCAGCATCATCACGACGCTGTGAAGTGGCGCGAGTTCTTCGCCCAGCTTGAGGCGTTCCAGCGTCAATGCTCCGCGGCCGGCGGTCGACTTGTTGCCGCCTTGAGTGACATACGCGCTGCCGATTTGCTGGGGCTGCCAACGCGACGACAGCTCTACGGTCAGCATCGTGCCCTCAGTCGTGCCCTTATGGACTCGCAGCTGCACAATTTGCGCAAGCGTGGCGCCACACAGCTGCAGCGCCTCCAGGAGGCAGCCAGTGCCATCAATGCGCCACCAGCAACAGCTTCAGTTGCTGCCTCTGCCTCTACCCCAAGCAGTTGCAACTCGGATGCTGGCCATAAACTGCGGAAGGTGACGCTGCTCTACAGCGAAGTGGATCGTGCCGCACAGCGCCTCGAGCAGTTGACGGAGCAGCGACGCGAGCGTCTGCGGCAACTTACTCGCCAGCGTGCCCTCGAGGATGAGATCAATGAGGTAAGTCATCAAATTGTTATTGCATACTTAAAGTATCTCAGTTATGTATTTCAATTTTTAGTGGCAATTGCTGTTAAAAGTTGCTCAATTTTTTCTTATCGTTACGTATTTAGAAGTGGGGTTTATAACAGCAGAATAATACCACAGTTACGAAATTTATGACTAATTCACAACTTACTCAATACAACTGGGATTTCTTAATAACAAATTCACGTAAACATAAATAGCAACAGAACTTACGCAAATACTTTACCATAAAGCTAATCGATATTATTCCTTCTAAGTTCAAGTCTTTCGGAGTAACTCTTTGTTTTAAGTATTTGTATTATAGTATAATGAAAATTAAAAAATTTCATCAATTCAGATTACATTCTGAAACCGAGAATCATAAAATACTGACCGATAATTTAAATCATGTTTCAACAATATCACGAAATTTTAAATGTCTAAAGATTTTCAAAGTTGCAAATTTTCTGTATTTGAATTTGAATATACGCAGCAATAATTCAGCAATTTAGGATTTGACATTAAAATAGCAAAGTGTATCGAATATTAATTAAAATTCATTTCATAGTTCGATTCATTTTATTAAAGATATTTCATTGTGTTAAAGTCCAATTTTTCGTAATACAGTAATTTTAAACTCCACATAATTTCTGACTTCCATACAAAATTCGAGTCTTTAAGGCACACATTATACTCAAAATTTCTTCAATCCAAAGTTTGGTTTCTAAGCATTTCGACCATGTTTCTGATGAACTCATGAATATTATTGCCACACGTATTTGATGTGCACTCAATTGATATGCAGGCAACGTGTAGATGTTGAGCCCGAAGAGTTGTTGGACTTGATGATAACAAGAGGAGTTTAATGAGCTGGCAACATTTTGTGTGTGAGACTGGCGACAGGAAATGCGGCGTCCACATACGAAATGCCAAATGTATCTGGCAGATACGCGGCAACTGCGAATGGGACTGCGACTTCGACTTCGACTGACATTGTTAATTGAATATGCTGTGCATTTAATGTTGGCTTTATTAATTTATTACGCGCATCCGCTTAATGTGAGCAACGGGTTCGCTTAGCCAATCGGTAGCCAATGGCTGCTTGATTTGGCCATCAGCTCAAAGCTCTCAGCGTCGCTTTTGCTTTGGCTTTTGCAGCCAAATGGAGCCGTTAGATAAGCCTGCCAAGATTCGAGAGTGTTTCGCAGTGGCGCATCTGCGAATCACAGTTGCAGTTGCAGTTGCAGTTGCTGCTTTTGCCATTTCCTGGCATTTTAATTGACTTGTTAATGGGCAGCATGCAACAGCAGCAGCAACAGTTGCTCTCAAGGGCTGCAGATGAATGGCTTTCCATGATCATCTGTCTGTCTTGGGCTACCTTTAACCCTCCTTTTGGCCCCTTTGCCGCATGTGGCATGTGGTATGCATAATTGAGCACGCACGCACCCACAACTTGCAACTGCAACTGCAACTGTCTCTGGGCGGTAGCTGCAAACCTGCAGAGAGATGCAGCTCTCCTCAGTGGCGTTATCTGGCCTGGGTAATCTCGACTCTCGGCGGCGCTTAATCAGCGCCAATGACAGTTGCAGCAACGCCCAACGTGAGCTCCCAAAGAGCTCCGTTGCAGTCTCCGCTAATGCAATTTCGCTGATTAATCACAATAATTTGTTGTGGGATTAGTTAGCGCAGTCATAAAGGAAGACTCCAACTCCAACTCCGTACTCGTCTCGTATGCATTGCAGATGCGTTTACATATTCGTCATACTTTCGCGCTACTATTAAGTTTTGCCATTATTATTATGATTGTTGCATGTGAGCCTGCCGTTGATGTTGCTGTTGCTTCTGCTGTTGGCCAAAAAAGTATGTCAAATTGCAAACACACGACAGACACGCAGCAACAGCATCAGCAACAACAGCAGTAAAAGATACGTAGATACTTGTGTACTTGTGCGAGTATCTCATAGATAAACGGCTCCTGGATCTTCAATTTCATTTAATAATTTGCGGAAATTGGCATTTAACAATTTGCAGCGCCTTGTTAACCGCTTGCTGCTTATTTGATTTTTGTCGGATTTCGAATTTCAGTTTTCAGTTTTTTCGACATTTATCACACGCTCCTCCGCCTCAGGAGTAAAAGATATATGTGTGCGGCCATTTATCAAAAAAGCTAACTTGGCTGGGGCCAAAAATTGAATTTTAATTGCCGACGAAAAGTTAATGAGAAAAGTGAAAGCAAGGTTAAAGAAATTAAATACATTTCGTTTTTTTTGCGATTTTTCAATCGATTTGCAATACGCGCTGAGCAACTGAGAGCTGCCCATTGATTGCTCCATTGATGGCTCATTTCATTAGTTTTTCATTCAAAAGTAGTTCAGCTATAAGACTGACGCATTGACTGACTGACTGACTGAAAGACTGGCTATCTATCTGCCTGTCCATCCATCCATCGAACTCTCTAGCTCTCCTTCTCTCACTCTTTTCTATCTGTCATATCGCGATCGCCGCTAAAATTATACTAAAAACTTACTCTAAACATTTAACACCAACACGCTTTCAATTAAAAGGCCCCTCGTTGACAGCTCCCAATTTTTTATTGCCGTTTGAAGTTGAGTTGAATGCTCTAACTTGTTTGCCAAGCATTGTTAATTTGTCATTGCGCATAACCAAAAAAAACTTTGCACAAATAATTGGCGTGGGAAGACGCACAATGTCTATAAATACATTTAATGATTTATTTAACATCATTAAGTTGTGATTATGTTGTAACGCACAATTTGTTGCGTCAATTGCGATTTTACACCTGTGATTGCTTCTTTTGTTTGCAATTGTGTTTTGGCATTATATGTAGTAATGTTTTTAAGCTTTCAATTATCATATGTTGCTAACATCATTCATTTTAAAATAAATTTAATAGTGTTGAGTCAGAGTATGTTATTATTGTGACTTTAGGTAAGTTTATAAAACATAGTAACAAGAAAAAAATAATTTTATGTCTATAAAATTGAAGACAAAACATAAATTCTTAAATCAAAAACTAAAACTCTTTACATAGTATTGTTTTTTAAAGATAGCCTTTACATAGAGTTATCAGAAACTTATTAACACATTTACAGAAAACATTTTGATATGGATTCATTATATGGAATTTACAATTTTATAATTCAATTTTAAATAAACAAAGAACATTTTATAATGAAGATTATATAGACAACAACCGTCACAGAGGACCTGTAATATTTCATCTTATTAAACTGAAGTACAAAAGCAACTGAGTAACAATTGCAAATTAATTATTTGGTTGCAAACGCAGAACTAAATATATCTAGAATTGTGCACTGATAGATTAATTTGTATTATGAATTGCTTGCTAAGTATCCCATTATTTTCTATAGGTAAAAACAAGAATATTCTATAACCAGTTCAGCTCATTAAAAGGTTTTCTGTAAGACTTTTTAATCATGTCTATAGTCAGTTTATTAGGTTAGCCAGTAATAAGTTAATCAAGTTGGCTTTATGTTGACGATCAACTTGATTCCCAAGAGTGTGTGAAGAAAAGTGTATTTGTTGTGCGGTGGCCTTGATTTGCTTAATTAAATCAAAACGTTTATGTAGTTGGCTAACAAACCGCAACTAAACTGAGCCAAACGCGAGCTTCAAGCTTCGAGTTGCAATTCCAAATGCGAATGCGAATGCGAATGTGCAACGTCGCCACCTAACAAATGTCGCTGTCGTCCATTAGGCGCGCATTCAAACAAGGTGCGAAAAAAGATGCCGCCGTCGCCATTTTGTTGGGCTGCAGAAAGAGAGTTAATAGAGAAGGGGAATACAGAGAAGAGGGAATAATGACAACTACAACATCAACAGCAACAACGACGACGACATCTACGACTACGACGACAACGACGACAACGACGACATTATGATGCGATATGCGATATTATATCTAAATTGTTGATCGGCTGCATTACTCGGGGCGGGTAGCGGGGCCAAAGCACAGCTCCAGTTATGGCCACAAGTGTTTGCGTTGGGTGTTGCTGCTGCTTTGGCTGCTGCTGTTGCTGGTGAAAGAGTTGACGCGTCTTGGCCGATAGCTGCATGAAGATACCGATAAAAATACACACAAACAAATAAACAGACAAACAAACGAACGCTGACGGTGAAATTGGATTTGTTTTTGGGGCTGTGGCGCTTTCTTTGACTCCATCGTCGTCGTCGTCGTCGTCTTGGCTCGTTTCTGTTTCTTTCTTCAAATTAATTTGCGCGCGCTGTTGGCGGCGGCTTTTGTGCAATGAAAACTATGTTTAATTGTTTCGCGCCTTCACAATATCCCAGAAGCAATAGACGCCGACAGCAGCAACCATATTATCTCTCGATGCCAACAGGGAGCTGATGAGCTGACCACAGTCTAAATTTGCGAGCAGCGACAAGTTTGTGGCGCGGAAGCAATGCGCAGCTTATTTATGGCCTCTGACATTCGAACCCCAAAAGTCGCCGAGGTCCCGTGGAATGTGGTGGCAAAGCTTGACTTGGTTTGCCTTGTCTTAGCTTGCATAACTGCAGCTGCAACAGCAGCCAAAGAGGCAGCAGCAACAGCATTTGAGAACGGGCTAGAATTTCGGTCAGGCAGCGAAAACTGGCCATGAAATATGAAGGCTTATTTAGTGTCGACAGTGCCGAGAAGAAGAAGTTTCGCAAAAGGAAGACGAAGACGAAGATCAAGACCGAGTCCAAGACCAAGACCGAGACCGAGTGAGACCCATTCACAGTGGCCTGACTTTGGCATTAATAATAGCCGCGTGTATTAACCCTCGCAGCAGACACACATCTTCGCTTGGGATGTGGGATCTGGGATCTGGGACTCGATGGTGGTAGTGGTGGTGGTGGACTCGACTGCCGCAAGTGCCGCCAAGTGCTGCAACCGGTTGATGCATGCAAATTCGCCACGCGAACAAACAATGCTTCAGCTTCAGACTCTGCCTCAGACTCAGCATCATCACAGCTGCAACTTCATCTGCTGACTCTCTGACTCTGACTCGCTGTGTGTCATCAATGTAGACGTTAATCATACGCTTAGCTTGGCAGACATTGAGTTGCCCAAGGCAGTGCAAGTTGCCGCCTAGAATGTCTGCATCTGCATCTGCATTTGTGCATAGTATTTATTGAATTAACCAAGAGAAGCCCCAACACACGACTTGACTCGGCTTGACTTGACTTGACTCTCCTCATTCTCTTCTTCAGGTGGAGTGACAGCGAACAAAACGTAATTGTTGTTCGGCGGCGACATCGTTTGGGGCATGTCAAAATGTAACTGTCGTATTGAGTTTGACATGTTTTTTAACACTAATTTTACACGCATTTTTAGAAATCGTCAACTTCATCAACAGCTGTCATCATTTTTTCCCCTCTCTCTCTCTCTCCGCCGCCTTTCAACCGTCGCGTCGCGTCACGTCCGTTCCGTCTTTGATTCAGACGCGATAAGCTGCAGTCACTGTCACTGCCACTGCCCCATGTTGCCAGTGTTGCACTTGCTGCTGAGTAAAGCGGCTTTTCGCCTGCATGCAATATTGTCACCACATTAACGTCTTGGCCTTTTGTGGCCACAATTTATGACTGTTGTTGCATGTTGCGTCTCCCATTCCCGAGTCTCTCTTGGGGGATTTCGGCTTCGAAGTTTTTTTTTTTTTTGGGTTTAACTATGAGGCGTGTTTATTATTTTTTGTCTTTGTTGTTCGTTGCATTGGAAAGTGAAAAATAACTAAAATTGTAATCTCCTTTTCGCGTCAAATAGTTAAACGAAAATTGCTTTATTATACATACGTCTCATTGTAGTTCACCAAAAAAATGCAGCCGAGCGTGCCACAATTTCAGTTTCAGTTGCAGTTGCAGTGGCAATTGCAGTGGCATTCATTCACTCTCTTAGTCAGTCAGTCATGAGGGTATTTTACATTATTTTTTTATTAGTGGGAGGGGCTGCAAATTTGTTTAACGATGCTGTTAAAATCATAAGCAAACTCTCAAATTTCCATTTCATTTTATAGCTTACTTTTTCCAGATTCCATATTTCCACTCGCATTTCAATCGTAAAAATCCTAAATTTAAAATAATTTTTTTTCAATTTTTCTTCGTTATTCAATAGGTTAATTAGGTGTCGTATTAGCTGTGCATGTTTTAATGTGCTTTTGGCTAAAAAGCTCGACACGCTCATTTTACAAAAGCTTGCAAAGCTTTTGCGGAGTTTTTGTGATGTTTGATTTATAATTAGAAAAGGAAATTTACGTTAAATGTTGTTAAAGCAAGTTGTGAAATTCATTGAATGAAAGCGATCAAGTGATAAAGTTTATAATTATTATCAACTATCACGGCGAAAATGACAGAACAGAAAATAATAGTGAGTATTTGATATATTTATCAAAAGAATTAATAGTACATAACAAAAAAAGTTGAACATGAGACTTTAATTTAATCAAATTAAAATCGTTGTTTAAAAAAACTGAATATACAGTAAACATTTGAAAGGATATTTAAATAATTACAATAAAAACATGTGAGAAAGCTACAGTCGAGTGTGGTCGACTGTGAGATGCCGCTACCCATTTTGAATAAATCCAAAATAGTGCGGTATAATTTTAAAATATACAAAAATAATATACCGCAAAAACATTAATAATTAACCAAAGTACATTATTTCCACTTTCTTTAAGTGAAGAATCCGAAATGAGAATTACAGAGATATTTAAAAGCTAACAATTAAACAAATATAAAAGAATTATTGTAAATAATAAAAATTTATGTAGAGAAATCTTAAAAATTTCCAAAATCCCAGTTAAAAAATACACAACTTTATTTCTATTTTTACTCCTTTAAGGAAGATTTCAAAAATTAATTGATTTGTTAAGAAACACTTTTGTTTCATAAGGTGTCTTAACGTTTATTGTAGAGTTTGCATGTTATTTTTCTATTTTATTTATTTGCACTTTGATGTCCCACTGTAAAATATTTTAATTCGCAGTGGTCACAGTTTGCGCATTAGTTTATATATATATATATTTTATTCGAAAACATAAAGCCATAACTCAAAGGTTAAATTTGTTTTTAATGTGCTTTCGTGTTGTTACGGCTTGGCTTGCAGCGTGTTTGATATGTTTCCACTTAAAGTGGCAAGATACATGTTTAATGTCTCACTTGCCGTACACACAACATTCCACCCAGTTGCTTCACCCTGAACAGAGTTCGAGAGAGAGGGAGATAAATGCAGAAAGAGAAAGAGAGAGAGAGAGGATCAGAAGTGAAAGGGAAGGGGCACACTTATCGTCATCGCTATAGTTTCTGAGTAACTGCCATAAATTAGTTGGCGAAATGACTAGACACGGCCGTTAAAATAGTATAAGTAAAAAATAAAAGAGAAGTGGAGATAAGCAGCTGTGGATAAGACGAGAACACGGCATGAGGAACAAATTAACCGAACATCAAATGAGACACTCCGCGAATGTCGGCAAAATGTGGCAAATGTGGCAAATTGTAAATGGGATACGCATATCATTTAAGACGTACTTTGAAATAAATTACACACGGGCCAGAAGAGACCACAGCGCGAGGCAGAGACAAATGCAGACACAAAACACAAAACTTAAATCCCCCCCAATAGCTGTCGGAATTTTCTATGATAGTAAACAGCGACAACAACCACAGCAGCAACAACAACTACGACAACAACAGAGCCAACAACTTTGTTAAGTGTCAAAATAAATTCGATATTGTGGCTTAAAAAATGTTTATGGCTGTGAGATAAATACGCGACATTTGCGTAAATTACACGACAGCAGCTACAGCAGCGGCAGCAACAGTTGCTATGGACACCACTGGGAGCAACCACGCAGCAGCAAACAACAACATAGTTGTTGCAACAGCCTGGTTGCTAGGGATGTTGTTGGTGTTACTGTTGCTGTTGTAGGTGTTGCATGTGTTTTATGGTGCATGCGATCAACTTGTTAAACTGTCACGTTAAATTTGCGTTTTATGTCACAGCAATGCCAACAGCAAACAACTGCAACAGCAACTATTCCGACAGCTTCTTCTAAGATGTGCCGATCCACAGTAGAGTGCAGTCAACTCCCCCTGCTGCGGTTGCGGTTGCAGTTGCTGTTGCTGTTGCAGCGTTATCAGCAGCCACAGGCAACAAAAGACAACATCCGCTGCCAGTGGCAAATAGAATCAGTTGACGCAAGAAATATGTAGTCAAGCTTATCAGAGAGTGTATGAAGGAAAGAAGAGAATAGCAAAAGATAGTCAGTTTCTTCTTATTTACTTAGCTAAGCAAATTGAAGCAGGCAACTGGAATAGCAACCACAACAATTGCTGCCTGCTGCTCTCCAAAGTGGACATTTATTTGCGCTAGCTAATTGTTTTGATTTGATTGAATTGAATTTCATTTCGATTCGTTTTGTTTTCATTTTCATTTTTCATTGCCTGCCAAATGCAGAGCAGCGCACTGTTCGTGAGCAATTGCTGACTACGATGATGATGATGATGAAGTGCGATTGCCAACGACAACCACAACCACAACGACAACGATTGCTCGTCGCTGGCCAACGTTGTGAGCAACAGTTGCAATTCAGCGCTGTCTCGGGCATGTTGTTGTTGGCGGCCCGCTTTTAATTGTTATCGCATTCTGAGCTCGATTCGCGCAATGATTACTTCCCCCACCTCCAGTCGATCCCCCGCCTCTCGCTCCCGTTCGCCATCACCGAGAGAAACAGCTGGCAGCCAGCAATTGGCTGCCCAAATAGCCAACTATGTGAGTGAGTCATCATCGCTTTAACGTGCAACCAACTGAGACTTCAAGTTGAAGTTTGAAACTTTTGTTTCTATTATGGTTATTTTCGTTTGTTTATCGCATCATTCGATGATGATTTCACTTGCAACCAGCAACCAGCAACAAGCAACGCGCAACGACAACTTCAGCTTCTTTCCGGCTGCAGTCTTATCGCCTGTCATTAAGCATTTCATTGAACCAGCGATTTAGTAAATCAATTAATTTATTTATTATTGACTTCTGCCTCTATTGATGTCTGCGTGTGCGTGTGTGCGTGTGTGTCGGTGTGTGTGGCAATCGTTGAGAAACAATCTCTCAAATGGCAGCGTCCAATAAAAACTAAAAAAGGCCTTGCGCCCCGTCATGTAAACAATGCTAACTGCTGAGCCGGCTCTCAAATACAGGGTGTGTTTGCAACAAAAAGTGCTGTGCAAATTAAAACAAATAAATCATAATTCTCAAATTCATATGATTCACAATACAAAATGACAAAGGCTTTAAAAAAATGAATGCGTAATTAAAATTTCTATAATGGAAACCATAAGAAACGAGCTATAGAAAATGCTCGAAACAAAATCTGAATACAATTAATAAATTCGATTAAACAATTATTCTGAAATTTGGTAGACCTTGAATAATTTGCATAATAATGGAAAAGTTTTACTGTAATCCAATTAAATTGTTTGAATTATTGTTTAAAATACTTGCAATATTTATATTATGTGATTCAATTTGGATATAATTAATTCCTTACGTACAAAAAGCTGCAGAATAAATAACTTATAATTATAAATATATAATAAAAAAAAGTAAACCCAGAGAAGAGTAGCTCAACAAAATTTAAGAACAGAAAGAACTCTTAGAAAAGCAGATCAAATAAATTTGGCTTAAACAAATACTCCTTATTAAATTGAAGTAATTTATGATTCCCAATTAATTAAAAATTATTTATAATTTTTTTTCTGTAATCAAATGATTTCAATTATGACAGTTATTTTTATATTTATGTATACTGATCTTATAAAAATTCTTCTTATTTTTAAATTTATTTAACAGTTTTATGTTTTAACAGTTCTATAAAACAATTCAGGTTCGGTTTTCAATACAAAGTAAATCTAATACAAATCACTTCAATTTAATAAGCAGTTTTTCTTAAAATCAAATTTATTTAATTCTTGAAAAGCAGAGTTAAAGCAGTTGCACTTTAAAACATTTCCAATTAATTCTTAATAAGCTGTGAAGCTAACTCAACTCCCTTGAGGAAATTTCTTAAATCGAAAAAGGCAACTCGATTATCAATTTCAATTAAGCGCATTGGCAACACCCTGTATATTACTCGCTCGGCATTATTCGTGCATATGGCCAAGTCTGCCATATCTGATGAGCATGAAGAGCGCGATTCCAACTCGCAGTCGGAGTCGGTGCACAACTGAGTCGCTGTCTCTCTTTCTCTCTCTTTTGCACTGCTGATTGTGCGGCAAACTGTGAAACTGGAGCAACTGGCAGCATATTCATTCATTGGGGAGGACGCAGACATAGACATAGACATAGTTTGTGGTAGCGTAGTCGTAGTCGCAGTGGACGTGGACATGCCCCCAAAAGTGGCTGGGGCACATTATCGCAAAGCCAAAGATCGGCAGAGACAGAAACCAAAAACGGAAAGTGAATGAGACGGCGGCACACGCTGGAAGCTAGTTACTTAGTGCAGCTTCCCCTCTCTCCACTCCCTCACTGCCTCCTTCCCGGGGCCATAAATCGAACTAGTGCCCGTCCCTGGCCCATAATTCGTCGCATCATCGATTGTATCAATTCAATTGGACGCAGCAGGTGATTAAAAATTGGTTAGAGCTACAAAATTATCAATGTGAGATCGTTGATTGGCTCGTGGTCGTTGTTGTCGTCGTCGTCTCTGTCCTCTCTGTTGTTGTTTTCAATACCTTTGGGAGCTTAGCGTTTGTAAAATACCCGTAGAGGAATCATTTTATTTGATTTGTGCCCGATTGGTTTTTAATTTGTAAAGTGGAGGCTAATTAGATCGAAGCGTCGATCGTCGATTGTCGATCGTTGTTTTGAATTTCACTTTTCATCGTTGGGAAATTTTTTATAGGGGATTGGACCTTGAAGTGGGCGTGTCCACAAAGCGTTTGAAGGTTCCTCGCTGATCTCAATCTCTTTAATTTTTAGGTCACCTCTTGGCTGGCCAGTGACGGTGCAGATAATTTGCAAAAGTTTGCACAGCTGCAGCTGGACAACGAGGCAACGCTCAAGGCGCAGGAACTGGAGTTTGAAAAGTACTATTTCATAGCCAGGGTAAAAAGGGAACTCCTTGGATTTCTAAAAACGAATTACAATATTTCTTGGCTTGCAGAAACACTTGGCCAAGGGACGTGATCTGCATTTGGCGGCCAACAAGATTGCCGTGCTCAGCGAGAGCGCTCGCAATCTGAAGACGGCGCTAGATCAGTTCTCCGACAAGCTGGAGAAGACACGCGAACGCATCGAAGGCGGCGCTCGATTGCTGCATCTGCTCACACAGCATCAACGCGAAACTGCGGCACTCGACGAGCTGCAACGTCTGGCCGAAGAGCTGGGCGCCACGACCCTCATCGAGAAGCATCTGCCGACCATGCGCAAAACCAGCTCGCTGCCCACAGCGAGCAGTACGCCGGGACCGGCGACATCGAAGCGTGGCAGCTATCGCTGCAGCTCCGGCAATGGCAGCTCCTTCGATGGGGCAACCGGCGCTGGGAGCAGTAGTCACTGCAGCTGTTGGCGCGAGAGTCGCAATCTGGAGGATATGGATGAACCCGAGGAGGAGCATGACAACGATTGCGATGCCGATGCTGATGGCGAGGAGCAGCAGTCAAAGATTGCCGACTCTGGGGTTGGTGTCTGCGACAATTGCGAACGCAATCCGAAGCTGGCGCGCATCTGCTCCTGTCAGAGTCTCAACGAGAAGAGGTGAGTTAACGAACGCTAATTCTAAGCATCGCCATGCTAAAGTGCAGCACTCTTCTTTGCAGTCACGATGAGCTGCTCGAGGACGAGTGCTTTGACCGTCCGACGAAGCGCTACATGGACATGCATTCGCCCATGGAGGCGAATGCCCATCTTCAGTGCCATGCCTCCAGTTTCGAGCTAACCACACTGGAGGAGCTCAGCTGTTTGGAACCAAAAATACAAAAGTAAGTAGCAACAATATTTTATTTAATGAGGCTACAATTCATTTGAAAAACTTTACAATTTGAAAGGAACCCTGTGATATTCCGTTAGCAACTTATAAATAATAAAATTTGGTGATGTTATCTTAAGTATTCTCTATGAAGTAGGAGCTAATATAAGCTGATAGACAAAGGAACAAAAGGAGGGGAAAAAAACCGATTCAACAAAAAATTTCATTTTATGTAGGACTTGCAAAAATTATTACTGAGTATTGTGCCACTATAATTTGTTTAACTCTAAAATCTAGTATTTTATGTAAGCTACAAATGGTACGAATATATCGAGTCCTATTTACGAAAATAACAAAAACACCTGAAATCAATTTTGCAGGCGAAACTATTTTAGATTTTGTAAAGTCTATTGATACTTCATGATAGACCAATATATGTGCAATTATAATGTAATATTTCTGGTTCATATTATGTTGGTATTTATGAGCAGCTTTGCTTTACAATGGAGTAGAAAATATCGCTTCTTTATATTTACAAATAAGAATCGAAAGCTTAATTTATTTTCAAAACTCTGAGCTACCATTTATCTTTACTTAAATCTCCCATTGTTATCCACAGAACGCTTCTATTGATCATGCGCGAAATGATTGGTACCGAACGCGACTATGTGCGCTCCCTCTACTATGTCATCGAGAACTATATCGACGAGCTGCTGCGCGAGGACATCCCACAGCCGCTGCGTGGTCAGCGTAATGTGATCTTCGGCAACATTGAGAAGATCTTTGAGTTTCACAACTCGCACTTTCTGGGCGAACTGGAACGCTATGAGCGTAATCCTCTGAAAGTGGGAGCTGCTTTCCTGGAAATGGAATCCAAGTTCTATCTGTATGCGCTTTACAACAAGAACAAGCCGAAGAGCGATACACTGCTCAGTGAATACGGCAGCTCGTTCTTCAAGCCAAAGCAGCTGCAGCTGCAGGACAAAATGGACTTGGCGTCGTATCTGCTGAAGCCAGTGCAACGCATGGGCAAATATGCGTTGTTGTTGCAACAGCTGGTCAAAGCAGTGAAGAGTGTGGAAGGTGCAGCGTTGCAGGAGATTGCCGCCGATGTGGAGGAACTGCAACGGGCCGAGGAGATGGTCAAGTTTCAGCTGCGCCACGGCAACGATTTGCTGGCGATGGATTCGCTGCGCGATTGCGATGTGAATGTGAAGGAGCAAGGGCGATTGCTGCGGCAGAACGAGTTTCTGGTGTGGCAAGGACGCGGTGGCAAGAAGACGCTGCGTCAGGTGTTTCTCTTCGAGGAGCTGGTGCTGTTCGGCAAGGCGCGACGTTTTCCCGATCACAAGGTAAGTAAATGTCTATAAATGCTTTCAATATGATGTTGACAATTTTCTCCTACAGAATTTGGACATTTACATCTATAAGAACAGCATCAAGACTTCGGACATTGGACTCACAGCGCACACGGGCGATTCGACGACCAAGTTTGAGATTTGGTTCCGCAAACGCAAGCCGGACGACACTTGGACGCTGCAGTGCATGTCAGAGGACATTAAGAATGCCTGGACTGAGGAGATATCGAAACTGCTCTGGAAACAGGCGAAGCGAAATCGAGGTGAGTTTTCAATGAATTGAAGTAAAGAAATTTTATGTTAAAGTTCAACTTTTTTTTTAGAAATTCGCCTGGCAGAGATGTCCTCGATGGGCATTGGCAGCAAACCCTGCCTGGACATACGTCCCAGCCACAATCAGATCAGCGATCGCTCAATACCACTCGCTCAGCTAAACAAAAGTACGTATACGCCGAGTAGGCCACACAAACTGTTTGCTAATTACTATTCCTTATAGCACCCAAGTTGCGTCATGCTGAGCCCGGCAAGGGAAGCATGCGACGTCCCAATTCGCTCATCTCGGAGAGTTCGCTGTCCAGCGGCACCAGCACCACGAGCAGCTCCTCCATTAGCGGCGGTTGCTCCTCCTCTGTCCACGACACCGTCACCCGCCACAGCCTCAATCTCAACTTTGGCAAACTGAGCAGCAGCAGTAATGCTGTTGGAAGTAGCAACCTCAACAACACCTCTGCCACCTTGGAACTAATCAACGAGACGCAAGCGTTGAAGCTGAGCCACAGCAATGAGGCAGAGAACCGCATGAGTGCCAGCACCAGCACTCCCTCGTATGCTGGCAGCAGCCACAACAGCAACAGCAACACCAACAGCAAGAGCAACAAGCGTCAACACAAACGATCCACGACGATTGTCAGCCAGCTGTCCATGGGTATAGAGCTTGACTTGTGCTACTTCTTCTAAGGCGTTTACTTGCTTTTAGTTGTTTTGTTTATGTTTAGTTTTGTTACTTGTTTCTTTGTTTCCGTTTGTTTGTTTGTTCCCACTGTATATATACACACTCCTTCAGTATTAGTAGACAGACAACACACACACACACAACACAATCTGTATATACCCCACTCACCCATCACCTGTCACATTCACGCTCCCCGCCTAACTAGTATTTGTGTTCCCTGCATGTTCCTTTGTGTCCCCCAACCCGCAATTGCTGTATGTTAATCCTACGTATTATCAACTAAAATATGTTATTGTATATTGTGTATTCAGAAAGCGGCATACTCTCCGATATATCTGTAACGCCGGATCAGGAACATACACACTCGGCCATGGAGCAGCTGACGGGCAGCCGCGGGAGCTGGTCAACGGCATCGGGAACAGCCGCATCGATGGCCAGCACCAGCAACTCGACGGTCATATTGCGTCGCTACAAATCCTATGCGCATGCTGCCGAATCCGCCGAACCAGAGATCAATAAATAAAACAATTCTCTAGCGTATCATAATTCGAAGAAAACAAACAAAACAATGTATAGCTTTAGCAAAAAAGGAAAAAAACAAACAACAAAAAAAGAAAGGTTTCATCTACAGATTTATAGATACAGTTTCAGATTATCATATATATATATATATTTTACATATGTATACTTATTATCATTATCATTATTATTACTATTATTATTTTTGTTATTTATTATTTATTTCATTTTAGTTGTGTTAATTTGTCATAAAATAACTCCAATACTGCAATTGTATTATTTTCCCTGGATGCCGCTTTTCATCCACTCATTATCATTCATCCATTTCCCTACACACAATTCTGTTTTAGAAAATTTGAAATTATTGAATTCAATGTGTCAATGTCGAAATATATTTCATAGATCTTAATCAGCCTTAATCTACTCGAACAACCCACACGCCACACACACTCACAACACACAAACGATTATCGAGGGGCACTCACCATGTGCCAGCCGAAAATGGGCGTTACAACGTCAAAGAAAATCAGATGGGAAAAAACAGAAATCGAAAACGAAATTCATAACGTACAGTTAGTTAATAGTATGTAAATTAAGTGCCTATCTTTAGAGTATCGTAAACAAATATACATAAATAATTGCATATCTTTAAAATATGAATAATGTATACAATTAAGCAAAGAATTGAATAAATGTTGCTTCGAAAATTCAGAATGTCGTTTGTCTTCATTAAGAACACTTAAATAATCACTGATGAAGTAGTAAAAGTAGTTGCCACAATGGTTAAAAAAAAACGAATTTAATTAAATATTAAAAAAAAAATAGAAGTAATAATTAAAGAGTAAATAAAGAAAATGAACAAAAAAGATGTACCTGCCAATTGATAAAAATCATATAAAAAATGTTTAATGACATACAAAAGTTAAATTGAAACTTTTAATTGGAATGTCGTTAAATTCAAATTCAAATTGTCATTAAACCAAAAAAACTCGTTGCATACCCTAGGGGGCAGCAGTAGAAGCCAAAGCAATTAAAATGACTGTCACTCATTCAACCAGTTACGTGCTAACATTTCTGTTTGCCTGGTATTTCTCCTGGCTGTGCAAGCACTTGAGACGAACTCAGTCGACAAAAATAGTTTGACAAAAAGTGTTGCATACTCTAGGGGGCATCCGGTGGAGCAGCTCCTCACTTGGTAATTCACTTGCTGCTGATTCTGTTCGCCTGGTATTTTACTTGAAACTGGACTAGCAAGTGTTGCAGCTTCAATCCAGTTGATGTGAAAACAGATGGAAAACTGTTTTGCTTATCAACTACTGTTCCTATCAGCAATTGCTTCGATCGGGAACAGTTGTAATTTTATCAACGCATCTTTATAAATTTGCTATTTAAGCGCAGTTCCTTAAGCTTTCTTTATTCAGTTCAAGTAGCACAATGAAGGTAGTTGGAATTCTAATTTTTCTCGCACTGTATGTGTCCCACATAGAGTCTGAGAAAAAAGATTGTCGGGGAGCTGCATGTAAGTAATTATATTAACAATTTGATATATTTAAATAAACCAATAATTTATTACAGTTGCACAGGTGTGCGAGGGTTTTAAAAATCGTGGTGTTGCTGGTTGGCCCGTTTGCCGAAAGAATTCCAATAACGAAATGTGGTACTTCGACACAAAGACGAAACACTGTAAGAAGTTGGCCTATAGAGGTTGTGGTGGCAACCAAAATCGTTTTTGCTCTCGAAGTGGTTGCATCAAACAATGCAAGCAACCAATTGATAAAATAATTAATACTAGCCCTTTAGATGAACTATTTTAAGTAAATAGTATAAAATAATATGTTTTGTAAAATTGTAAAATGTTCAACAAAAAATAAATAAATTAAATTTATAAAATTCGAAGGTTTAAAATCAGCTACACACTTAGTGTGAGTCACCACATGAGTTACCATGCCTTATAATTCCCAACTGCTTATTCGGCGTTGTTGTGTTTTAAATAGCGTGCGCGCTAAAATTATGCGACTTAAAATGAAGAAAACTTTACTTCCCGAACCATCGTGTGGGCCTTTGCTAATTTTAGTAAAGGGACGTAATTCTGATTTAAAATGTTAATTTTTATTTTTCATTTTTATAAATTATGTAGATTTTAAGTCTGCATTTAAATACTCATGTTATTTGTTTATGAGTGGCACAGACTGAACTGCGCAAACAGCTAAAATTCAGTCAAATTGAGAGCTGAGCTACCAGGCGAACAGAAATTTGCAGCAGGCAGCAAATGCATTATTAACGGCTCAATGCTTTTTTTTTTTGTTACATTTATTTACAACTGTTTGAGAGCTTTTTACATTTGCACCTGTTGATTCACGAGTTGATTTTCAGTTTGATATAGAAACGTCATTTAAAGTTTGCAGTTCACTTTATGCTTATATATTAATAATTTTCACTTAGACCTTACTTCTGAGCATTTGATAAAAAACATATTTTAATAGTAATTAAGTTTTTAGCAGCTGCTTTTGCTAACCACCATGCAGCGTTGATATAAAAAGCACATTATCATTAGGCTGCAGTTCATACTCCAATTCGCCCTGCAATTTAAGAACGTTAAGAATTGAAGTATGCGTCTATACTTAAACATAACTCACCAGCAGCTCCCAATCCGTGTCATTGATCAGCACCAGAATTCCAGGTCGTCTAAAAAAACAACAAATGCATTTAGTATAGAAATCAACACGTGCTATTTGGATATGCCCAACTTACACAGTGTCACCTTGTATGAATAGCTCTGGACGTTCTGTTAATATGTTGGCATGCATCCACTTTAATAAATTCGCTATTGTCCCTGCAAATTAACAATATTTAAAATGATTAATTTCATTAGACAATAAAAAGATGCTTACATTTCTGAGTGCCATCCAATGATAGCTCACGTTTTTTGATATTTCCAAAAAGTAGTTCTGCGCCAGCACTGAAATACAGTTTATTTTTATAAACATTATAATAACAAGCTAAGCATTAAATTACCTAAACTCCAATATTATTTTCAGATCCGGCATGCCTCCCATTTTACATTTGTTTTGAGTTGTTTCTTAAAAAAGCTTTCTACAGCTGTTTTATTTGGCGGTGTGTGACCATTCAAATGACGAGAACTATCGATAAAGCACTTTTAATACTAAAAATACCAGCCAATCGTCATCGTGCTTGCCATTCACTAAAAACACCGACATGTACTGCTTTCTGCGTTAACAGTGCTCTTTTTGCGTTTTGAAATTTAAAATTTGAATTTAGGGTACCTAAATTTTAAATTATTGCCCCATGTGTCTATAATACCAAAGTTGAAATAAAACAAAACACATCGATGAATATTATTAATTTATTTAGCTTTAATTTCATTAAATAGTTAAGGACATTGACATTTTGTTGGCGTTTGTAAAATAATTATGTGTGGACATTTTTAGTTTGCGCAAAGTGCTTTCATTATAATACAAAACCATGAAAATAAAACTAAACAATTTAATTGCTAGGACGTGTGTGTGCGTGTATTGCGTTTGGGTATATGTTTTTGTGTGTTTGCAGTGTTTTGTAGTGTGTGGTAGGTTTTTGTTTAATAACATACATATTATAAAAAAAATAAAAGAAAACATAAACTGTGTTTTAATACAAGTATTTAACTGAAACCCACGGTTAGAAAACCTTTACACGCATCTTTTGTTTTTTTTTGTGTGGTTAGAGAACTTAAAATAAATAAATAAACATACATACATTATGCAATGTGTGGCAACAATAGTTACAGTATTTATCATTTTGTTTACAATCATTTTGTTTTTGTTGTTTTTTTTTTAGTGTTTCTTTCATTTTGTTTTTGTTTTCGCGTTCAAATGCAATTACAAATAATAAATATATATTTTATACAATTTGATGGTAAAGCACAAAAAATATCAATATTTAAGCGAGATTTTCTTTCATTATCATTTTCATTTTGATTTTGTTTCTTATGTTTTTTTTGTTGTTTTGTCACTCGATTTTCCCACTTTAGTTTAGGCTAGCATAATGCGTATAGCTCTATATAATTTTTGATGCTATATTAATAAGTATACAAGCACTCGTACAATAGTTAATTTATAATTTTAAAAATTTGTGGCTTTTGATTTTAGGATTCAATTTTTTTTGTTTTGTTTTTCATTTTCTTTTTGTTTAGCTAATTCTCATCTCATATCTAATAAGTGTATATGTATGTGTAAGTGTAAGGCATTATTTTGTTTGTATTTGTTTTTGTTTTTTTTTGATTTGTATATATCGTTTAATACATATTCCGCTCAAACCGATGATTTGATCCATTTTCGTTGAATTTTGTTAATTTTTAATATATGGCTAAATCTCGCTCCCTTTTTTTTTAAATTTGCCTTTCACTTCTCTTTAGCTGCAACTGCTTCCATCCAAGTCCTGACTTGCTAGGCGACTGTTTGACTTGGTTCTTGACTTGGAGGTTGACTGCGGAGTTGCCTTACATCAGCTTCTGCTTGGCACAGTCGGGGCAGAGAATGTCGGGTCCGTCAGTGATGAAACCGCGTCCAACCAGGCTGGCCTTGCAGCTGGCACAGACAAAGCAATCGTGATGCCAATGACGCTCCTCAAACGAAATGAAGCGTGTGCCACCAATGCCTGCAGATAAGAGATTAATTAGTCATATATTTTATATAATGTTAAAGGGTATCACCACTCACCAGTGATGGGCTTGACACACGATGTGCAGCGTTTGGCAAACAGCTCGCCGAAACATTCGGCACAATAAGGCTTCTCGTCGCGACTGGTGAAGCGCTGTCCAGCCAGCGTGATGTTGCAGTGGGTGCAAGTGAAGCACTCACGATGCCATGGCTCGTTCTTGTAGGTAACTCCACCCGACGTAATTACCTGAAAGTCATAATTGAAACATTCTTAAGCAATGCAATTCTTGCCACTTTCATTTGGGAACTCACCTTGTTGCACTTGATGCAACGCGTGGCAAACTTCTCCTCGTAGCAGCCGGCGCAATAAATTTCCTGCTCTCGCGGTATAAACGACTTGGTGCCAATGGCCATCTTGCAGACACAGCAACAGAAGCAATTCTCATGCCACTGACGCGTTTTGTATTCCATTTTCTTGGTACCTAGAGAGAGAGAGAGAGAAACATAGACAAATCAATTTCAATTTCAATTTCATATTGCAACCTTGAACTTTGGCCAGTAACTCAATCTATTAAATACCCCAAATTCCAGACATATTCAGGCCAAAACCCAATCACAATTTACATTCAATAATAACGCTGAGTAAAAAACAAAATCCGATTTCTTTTACCAGCATTATGTGCAGCTGACATGCAACGCGAAAAAGCGTAACCCTTTTATTCGCTTTTCCATTCCCTTTTTAGGCTGATTTTCATAACAATTAATGCAAAAATTATTCAAATTGTGCAGTCTCAAGAGACACGATGAGACCCCTAGAAGTTATCGTTATAATCGTCGTGGCTCCATTAGTTTCCCATTGTGGCACCGACTACTCAGCAGCTAGTGTGCATAAAAAATCTCTTTAGTTTATTTATTGCGTGCTCAAAATTTGTTGCCAAAAATAAGACATGAAATTGTCTGCCTGCCGACTCGACTACTGTTTTTTGTTGAGTGAAAACTTTGGAGGGATTTCATAGTTGGGTTCACTGACTGCCAATTGGTAGCTAGAGGGAAGTGGGTAATTGACTGGAATAATGTCAGGGCGGTTACTAACTAACCCATTCTAGTCAATTCTTTTGTCTCCTATTGTTTCTATGTTATGCTTTAAATTGCCGCTGTGGTAGGCAAAGTTTCATTTATTTAATAGTTTCCATCAAAAAGACTCGCAAAATCATATATGAGCAAAGTTATGAGCTCTGTAACTGTTACTTAGTTGAATGTGTCATAGACATTAGGTGATGTAGGAGATGTTACCACATGTTAATAGCAGACATGACGAATAAAGCTAGAAGTATTTATATGTCAGAGTTTAGATGAGAAAAGTGAGGAAGAGTTGAGACGGATTTGACTTAGAGATTTGTTTCTTTTTTTTATTTATACGTTACTTAAATTTTATAGCAACGGACAACAAAATGCTTTACTAAAATAATCAGAACTAAAAATAGACTAGTTTACAAGGAAAGAATTTAAAGAGCCTATTAAAAGCCCTATATGACATATTAATAGATTCGAAAGGAAGCTTTGACTATGAAATTATTTTTCAATTAATGGTTTACAAGAAAACGCAAGGAAATGTATCTATTAAAAGTCCTATATGATAGATTAAAAAAAAAAAAGAAAAGTGAGTAAAGAAGACTTTGTCTAAAAAGTTTATTCCTTAATTCAGTCATTAATTTAATAGTAGTCTTCGAGCAATGTTTGCTTTACTTAAATAAATATAAATAAAAATAAAAATAGACTCCTTCAAAAGGAAACAAGCTAATGCATTCTGGTCGAAAGATTTCAAATGGTGAAAGTAGACAAAAAAATGTATTGGACAACCGTTGAGAATGATTTGACTAAGAAATTTGTTAATGTTATAGTTGAATGCTTGAGTAGTCACGTATAGTAGTTACGTAGATATACATATGTAAATCTAATATAATGTAATGTTATATAAAATATGTAAATAGAAACATGCTGGTTATAAGTCTTAGCTTAGAAACATTAAAAATACCGAGAAAAAATTTATTTAATGGGTGAAATAAATTGATTGCTTCACAGCCCAAGAAAAAACATTCTGAACTCAAATATGGATAGAACAACTTTTTTTGCTTACATCTCTCATCTGCGAGTATTAAACATGTTTTAATGAGCATATCATCATCGTCTAGAGATTGTCTATTTTTTTGTCCGTTTCTTTTTTTTTCTGTTTTTATTAAGTGTACCTCCGCTTGGGTTAATGTTACTCATCCGCAGACGAAAGCTGCGATGACGTTATGGAGTGCTGGACACAATGCGAAAGCACTTCATGTGGGTGTCTATATTATTTATTTTTTCCTTTTTTTCTATCATCTTTCAACCTTTTTGGCAATAGCCGAAGCATTAAATGGGCACTAATATTGATAAATTATGATGTATCGCTGGTTTTTAATTAACATAATTTACGAGCAACAGCGCATTAGCTGATCGCTGATCGAGGCGAGATTTACCTGCTTTGGTGGCACGCGGATCACCGAGGCGACAATAATCGCCCAGGGAGCAATAGAAGCTGCGATTCTCCTCGACAGCGCTGGCATTTGGTAGGAACATGCTGAGCACAGCGATGTCCTCGTTGTTATCCTTGGCCTTCTTAATGCGCTCGGCGCCAATCGTTTTGGTTTGCAAATGCAAACGCGACTTCATCCTAGAGCTGAGCACATCCACATCGGTCATGATCGGTTTTATATTCTATATAGAACCAAAGGGATTGCTACAGAATGCCTACAACTTCAGACTGGCAGCAAGAAACTCGTAAACTGGCCTTTTAAGTCACGACACAATCCAAGTGTAAGTTGGCAAGTAATTTGTTTGGTAAAAAAAAAGAATTCCGCAAGTGGGTCAGCGTCAACGTTTAGCTGATCAATGGACTTGAACTGGAGCTTGGTTTTAGGGGAATGGGGCAGCAAACCAGTTAAGATGTACAATCTTAAGCCCAGCCTAAACTAATCTCTAGGCGATCTTTGTGCTCTCGAAAAGCAACACAACAAATTTGGCGACGTCGAGTCTCTCTCAAGGCAATGACATCACGTTGAAATTTTCTCGCATCGACAACAAGTTTCATTAAACTTAGAGAATGTTTATAAATAACATGGCAAAAAAACAGCAACAGCCACACAACAATAGCTACAAATAATGCCTTCATAAATCATTAAATAATTAACTTTTTTTGTTGTTTGTAAAAAATCAAAAGTAGCTACAAAATAAATTACGTTGAAGAATTATCATGAGCGCGTGCGCGCAAAATTAAGGCAGGAAATTGACAAATTCTATATGCTGAATTTGCCCACAGGAAACCGCTTTGGAATATGGCCAAAGCAATTAATATGGCAGGGAATTGGGTCTGCGGGTTGTTTGTTAGCGGATTGAGAACTATTTGGTAAACCGCAGCATTCATATGGCTTTTGCAGCATAACATTTTGTGGTTTGAGTTAAGCTTGATCGCTGCTTATATTTATAGCTCTCCCTCCTCTCTCAGACGTGTCACATAATTATAACTAATTGAATGCTGGTTGCCAAGCAGCACACACACACAACTAACACGACATCCCAAAGACATCGCCCACGAATTGAGTCGACAGTCGACGCCTACAACAAGACAAGACTGAGACTGAGACGCCGCCATCGTTGAGGTCAAGTGGAGATCGGAGGAGGCGACATTGAAATTCGCCAGGCAGTCAAATTGCTCGCATTGACAGCCAGCTGTGATCTAAGTGCATGATTGATAGCTCGCTTTATGAAAACAATAATAATAATGCAGTGTTTAAGCTCTCGCATTGCTGGCAAATGAAATGGAAAGTGCGGCCAGCCGCTCGTGCTCTGCATTTGATGAGCTTCGCTCAGCACAATTTGTGGCAAGTTCGTATTTCGACTACTCGAATTCGTTGACATTTCCGCAGCGAAATCAAAGAATGCAACTCTCAGTGTTTGTATAATGATTTCCTCAACTTTAAGTTCAGCTTATGCAATCGTCTTTATATTTCGTGATATGTCTCTTGTTAGGCAGCTTAATCAGCAATGTCGCTTTCTGACCTGGCTGTGCAAATGTCAACGGCTGGCTGCAGGGCATACAGCCAAAAGCTGTCTATAGATTTATTAGGTTTCTGTTTTCCACATAAAAGAGAAATTGAAATCGCCCGCTTGTTGTTGTTTGGCTTGTCTCTGATAAGCCGATACAAAAACAAGCGGGAAAGCTGCAGTCGAGTGTGCTCGGCTGTGAAATACCTGCTACACATTTTGAATTAAAGCAAACTACTGAGGCATATACCATAGTGATATATTCAAAATATACCACAGAGTGCAAAATATACCAGACGGTAACATAGAAAAGTATTTCTTGAATACATTCAAAATAGTGCGGTTTTCATTTTGAAATATACCAAATTGATATACCGCAAAAATACTAAAATTAAACCAAAGACTAATTTAGGTATATTCATACAGTAGTACATTCAAAATACACAAAAAAAAGTATGTCTCTATCTATTTTAGCTTTTGAGATCCAGATGCTCATATGGACAGACGGACAGACAGACATGGCTATATCGTATCTGCTGTTGACACTGATCAATAATATATGTATACTTTATAGACTCGAAGTTTCCTTCTTCTGCGTGCTACATACATTTCCTGGAGGCACAAAGTTATAATACCCTTTTACCCCATAGATAGCGGGTATAATCAGTCACAAAGACAAATGACAGTGAGGTTCATTTAGGGTTTTACGCGGGTTTCAACTCTCCGTTTGCATTTGAATGTTGTAAACAGGCGCCGTGTATTGAGTGCTCTTGAGATTTATTGGGTCGGCTACCTTTTTCCTTTTTTCTTCCATTTTTTAAATATAAATTGCGCCTGACATTCAATTAATAAAGCCAAGTACAGCAAAAGTTCAAGCTGTCGTTTTCAATTTTTTTTTTGTTTTTCGTGTTTATATGATTTTAATTTCGATTTCGATTTCATTTCAATTGGCATTCAATTGCAGTGCCAACAAAACCAAAAAAAAAACAGAGAGAAATGCCAACCAACTCTCAAGTGGGCGAACTGAAATTGCTGTTACACTCTTTGCGTGCATATTCATGATTGTGTCTGCCATCGTCGTCGTCGTTTCTGTGTGCTGTGTGTGCTGCTTTTCATGTTTTCCATTTAGCTCTTTAAATGTGGCACACGTCGATGCTATCGCCACAATTTTTTTTTTTTGTTTTAAATGCAGCCAAAAAAAGGCAGTTCAAATTGTTTCCGGTTTTGGCTATGTAATTTCTATTCAACAAGCGAGCTGCTGTCAAATTTCTTATTATTAATACGAATTTTATTCGAACTCGATCTCAACTGCAATGCAGAGGCGATAGACTCGAGATTCCAGTTCCTAGTTTCGGGATTATGCAATGTGCGTAGGGGGATTAATTTGAAAGTGTCGCAGCAAGCAATGCGCATACGCCCAGGCGAACTAAATGAAATATTGCGTATACGCAGCAGCGGCAACTGCTTTATATCAGGGCTAGTTTACGAGATCTGGCTGCAGTTACACCAAAAAAATGTTTGTGTGTGGGGGCACTTAATAATTCAGCTTGTTTACAAGAATATTTGCTGCGCCAAACAAATTTATTGTTTACAGCAAACGAGAAATATTCTCTGTATTCTGTATGCTGTGCCAAATTCAACAATAACGAAGTGCGGAAATACTTTTTAATTGGCTTTTAATAAATGATACGAGCGAGTCCGCGCGACTATTTTGTTTATAAGATTGCGCTGCAATTGATATCAAACATGCAACACGTTGCTCCCGTTAAACACGTTCAACAATTTACATCCGCGGCACTTGCCGAGCGCTTTGAAAGCCGTTTTGAGACTGAGAACAGCCGCCAAAAAAAACAACATCGAATAGGCCGACACAGTAAATAACAACAACGGGGGAAAAAACGACTCAAATGAGGTGAGTTCAGTTTGTGAGTTGAATTCAAGTTGAGCTGTGTTGAGTTGAGTTCGTTGTTGAGTGAAATTCGTAAGCAAGCGAGCAAGTTGTAGCTGATTGTTGTCGCTTGTTGTTGCCGCCAACTCTCGGACAAAGATCGTCTTGTTGAACATGGCAGAGAAGAGACATAACAAGGCAGGCAAGGTGCCATTTAGGCTCCTCATGCAATTATGAACTATTTTGACTGGCGGAAACTGGTTGAATGACAGTCAGACGGACTGCCGGACTGACCAGACTGACTGACTCGCTTATGTTTTATGCAGATAACTGCGTTACGTTCCAGTTGCTTGTCAATCTCCGCCAGGGCGTTAAGGTGAGCAGCAGCACACATTGTGGGCTGCTGTTTGTGAAGGAAATGTGATATGGAAATTCGCAGCCAGAGTAGTTGATACGGGTTGATATGGAAATTCGCAGCCAGTTGTCACTAGCTGATATGGAAATTCGCATCCAGAGCAGTTGACATTAGCTGACAAACGCCGCATTTGGTCAAAGCAGCCCTAAATTTTTTCCCCATTCGCTTGTTTGATTAATTGCCGACTCGGAATCTGCGTGGGTATTTTGTCTAGTAAACAGATCAATTGAATTGCAATTAAATAGTTAACTTCAGTTTATCAAGCAATTAAACAATTAAGCAGTCAAGCTGAAGTGGAAGTGAAGTAAAATTGCAGCTTGCAGATAATTTAAAGTCTTCAGATCGAGTTGAGCACGTAAAATTCGCACTGACTCATTAAACTTGCTGTACGCCTCATAAATGATTTTTTAGTAATAACTTCTGACAAATATGCCGCAATTATGGTCGATAAACGAGCAAACAAGTAAGAAAGTGTGCTCGAGTATGCTCGACTGTGAGATACCCGCTACCTATTGTGAATAAAAGCAAATAAGAACAGTGTTCAATTTAAAATATACCTATCATCACTATACCAAAAATACTAAAATTATACCAAAGGCTACATTTGATATATTGATATAGTATTACATTTGTATTTGGTATATAGATTTAGTACTACATACAAAATATACCACAGAGTGTAAAATATACCTAAGGCTAAATTTAGTATATTGATATAGTACTACATTCAAAATATACCACAGAGTGCAAAATATACCAAAGCAGCCAAAGCAACTAATACCCTCTCTACTTACTACGTAGAGCAAGGAGGCACAAAGTTATAATACCCTTCTACTCTATGAGTAGCTGGTATGAAAATGTAGTATTTCCATATGAAAAGCATTAATTTAATTCAACACGCTTATCGGCGATCTTTAATAATAATAATAATAATTCTTCGTTGCCATTTCATTGTTACGCAGCCAATTTAAAAGCCACAAATCATGAGAGCAGCAACAAGTCGAAAAAGAAAAACAAGTTCTATACAAAAATATTCAAATAGTTATAAATAAAAAAGTGTTTGCGTTGAGTCATGAGGTAGCGAGTGCTTAATGTGGATCTGTTCAACAATTTGCCACGAATTAACATAGATGACAGGGGATGATTCTGAAGGCGTTGTCATCATCATCATCATCATCAGATCAGCGATAATGCGCTGAGAATTTATGTGTTGGGGAGAGATTTGTTTTTTGGTGTTGTCATGATGTAATTTGTGGGCCATTGAAACGCAATAAAAATTAGCAAAAATCTTGGTAGATAATAAGTATTTGATTAGACAATTAGTTAATGCCTGAATTGGTAATGTAAACGACACTTGTCTTTCTTCACGTTTGGTTAACGACCCACCTTTAGACAACATATTCGAATACACATTGATCTCAGCTGAGCTGAGTGAGTGTATTCAAATGCCACTCAATTGGCATTCACGCTCGTGTGGGATGCGTTCGTTGCCGCTATCGTTGCCGTTGACATTGATGTTGATTTCAATTTACACTGCAACTTTAATTTATTTCCTCTCGTAATTGGCAATGTCAGTACTTCCAATAATAACAACAGTTCCCCCCCCATTTTTGGTAATGCCTTCAATTGCGGCTAATAAATGCGGCCACGTTCCGCGTTGGCAAACGAAAGTGTCACGGCCAAATTTGGTACGTGCTCTTAACACTTTATCTCCTCTCAGTGATATGACAATAAGTTCGCGTTGATCTCGTTTATATTGTTGTATTGTTTATCGCAATAAATGTAGCCCAAAAACTGAACTCGAACTTATTTGCCATAACTAAATTGTGTTTGCGCAACGCTTCAATTGAAAAGGCGGCAGAACAACAGTCAACAACAGAAGGCGCTTGTCATAATTTACACCTTTTTTTTCTCTGTTGTTGTTAGCCATATAATGTCGTCCACCTGTGAGTTCAGGGCCTCAAAACACACACACACACAGTTAAGACACAGCTGGGCAACTGTATCTGACTTTAAGCGTGGGCCGATTTGCCACTCTTTAGTCATTACTCGCATATCGCTTCGCATCGTCGTGACAATGAACTTGCTGCGAACCGAACTCAGCTGAAATGCACTGACTTATGTCAGGCGTCAGATCTCAAGCACCAGCAAACAACAAACTTGGACACAAAGTGCTCGTAACGTTCAAATTGCAGCCAACAAAAAGCAACAACAACAGCAACAGCAACGTGTAATGAAAACAGATATCGTCGTGCTTCCATACTATACTATATATGCTCGTACTTTATGTTTTTGCCGGCACAACTGAATGCAAACAGAAGAAACTGGCTTCAGGCTCACTCTCAGACTCAGACTCTCACACATTCACTCGCTTCTCATTCACGTTGCACGCACTCAGCTGTAGCAAGTTCATTAGTTGACTACGAACAACGTTTATCAAGGAACTGCACTAAAATATACCCTGTAGTGAATAGTTTTTTATTTTTATTTGAAGTTCATATCATATGTAAGGATCTTTACCATGCAAATAGTTTTCGTTTTTCCTTTAAAATAGGGTGTTCCCTATTTGAAATTTTTATTTGACTTATATGAATTCTAGTATTTGTTCTCAACAATTAAAAAAGTTCTTTCATTCCATTTAAGTTCAATTCGATGTCTTTATAAAGATTGTAGCTTTTATCTTAACTATTTAAAGCGATTATTTTCAGAAGCTTTAAAAGTTGCCTTTTTAGTTTAATATATTTCACCAGAGTTTAAGCTTATTTTGAATGCTGAAAGCTTTTAAAGCTTCGAGATTCACACACTTTATTTGAATATTCACTGCACGAGACTTATACTCTGCAATCAATATACCCCTTTTGAATGCCCTAAATTTATACAGGGCAAGCAAATACGCGCTAGTTATTTATGTTTATATGCCAGTGCACATCGGAGATTTATGGAATGTGTCGCCAGTTGGTAACAAATTACGCTCCATGCGCAATTAATTTGGCATAGTATTAAGCATGCTTCCAGTAAATGTCAGCATCCTCCCCCCTCCCTCCCTCTCTCTATCACATTTAATTGCCACCCAACCAGTTGTCGCAGTTGTCTCATCACTGCACTCAACATGCAGTCAATATTTTTCCTTAGCCGCCCAAAAGTATGCAACATCTTAAATATAGGAAGAATGTAGGAAGATTGTTTGCTCACCTGCGCGAAAAACTTCGCCGCAGCCATCGCAACGGGATGCAAACTGCGCATCGTAGCAGTTGCCGCAGTAGATCTTGTCGGCCTTGGCGCCAAATTGCTTATCGACCAGGTTCAGATTGCATTTGAAGCACAGAAAACAGGCCTCGTGCCAGTGCTTGTCTTTATAGGAAAGATCCTGTAAAAACAAATACGAATTTTCTAAAATTTAATAAACGTAAAATAACATGAATCCAATTTGGAAAGTGTTTGTATAATATTATGCAAATGATCCATTGAATGCAACATCGCATGTCTTGCATTCTTCAAATAGCTTATCAAATTAAATAAATTATAGCTGTTAATATTCTTGAATATCATATTTTTCATACCATTTTTTATAAAGATTGTAATTTAACGAAATTTTTGGTTCAAAATGAAAACATGTTTTACCTTTTTTTTTTATTTTAAATATTTGCAACAAACATTGAAATTAATTATAGAATATTATGTAATAGTTTGTTATTTGAGAAATATAGTTTTTTTATATCTTGTTTAATAATTAACATAAATATATTCATCTTAAATTTTTAAATTTGAAACAAATTATTAGGATATAAGTTAATTTGAAATTTTTAAATTTAGAAAATTACATGATTTTTGTTTTTATAGCGGCTTGTGACTATAAATATATATATATAAATAAATATAAATATATATATATAAATATATGAAATTTATAGTTTAAGGTTAAATCAATAAAATTCTTAGGTCTATAAACTAAAAGAATACAAGACTAAAAGATTTTGATCATATAAATTAAACTAATAAAAATGAAAAATCTATTAATCATACAAAGTGTAGAATATCTTATAAATTGTGTCCGTAAAAATCTTAGATCTTTGAGCTAAGCTAAATATATGACCAATACTTTTGTATATCGTAGCTATTCTTGTTGTGTCAATAATCTTGTTTGTTATCTCAACCATATGTTGGGTGTGTGTGTGTGTGTGTGGAAAGACTCACCTTCGAATCGATGCCAATGATCTTGTTGCACTCCTCGCACGTATTCGCGAACACATTTTCGTAGCACTTGATGCAATAGGGATGATCGTCGCGGATGACGTAACGCTGTCCAGTGAGGCTCTCGTCGCATTGCCAGCAACAGAAATGGCCCGAATGCCAATCCTTGTCCATGGCCTTTGTGTACTCGCCACTGAAAATTAACTGCAAATAAACACAGAGACAAACAAAAATAAATAACCAAAGTACTGCGAGTATAAATATTCCATTCAAGTGTTTGCATTTCCATTTTTCGAATTTGCGTGTGGGACAGTGTAAAAATGTTATAGATTTCGAGTATAAGATATATACGTATGGTATATATGTATATAGTATTCATAGTATTCATTTGGTATAGTATGTTCGTGTTTCTGTGGCACTACTCTCAATATAATATATCAAGATCTGTATGTATATATAATGTATCTGTATCTGTTGTATCATGTATGTATTCACTTATGTTTTCCTGTACAGTCTTTCTGATTTGAGTTGTGAGTTTGTTTGTTTTGGTGTTTTTTGTTGGGTTGATGTGTAGACATAGATTAGACATTTATAAGACAACGACAGCTTTATGTGGGTACCTTTTAGTAAACATTTTTGCCGAGGAAAGAAGGTAGTAAACGTGTCGTTTTGTAAAAGTTCGAGTTATGCGAGTACTTTGGATAGTTTGCTTGTGATCGATTTGATTTAGATTATTTTTCGAATGAACGTTTTTGTGCATGAGAGTTTTTGAGTTGTAGTTTTATTTTTTTCTATTCATTTTGATCGGATGAGAGATAATACAAATACATATATAGACGAGGGAGCTACAACACGGCCATCCAAAATACCAGAATAATACCAGAGAGCGTCTTTCGAAAAGTGACGCAAAACAAAAGAAATGAAATTTCTATGGAAAAATGGAAAATTCTTTCTAATTTTTTGCGCCCTTTTTGCTGAACTGAACTGAACTGATTCACAAAACTTTTGATCCACAGCGGAACACGTAACACGTTCACCTACCCCCTTTCCTCATTGGAGGCATCCACCTCGGTGATTTGCACTTCCGATTCGCGACGTTTCGACGTTTTTTTGACCTTCTTCGTTTTCTTGGTCTCCGTCACCGTTTGCATAATTTCCACGTCCGCCATTTTCCTAAACGATTTCTGTTCTTTTCCCTGTATGGATCGGACAACAACTTTGCACTCCAATGACCGACTGAACTTTCTAAATTTATTATGTACTCGAAAAAAAGCGCTGCCGAAAAAAATTTGAGTTCTCGCGTTTACGTTTTGGACTTTCCCGAGTCGAGATGCCAACTGGCGCGTGTGTTTCACAAAAATATTTGAAAACGTTTTGAAAAATCTCGCGCAATCGCTGCGATGCGTGTATCTAGTTTCGCCCCCAGAGTCAAGTGTAAAAATAAAATCTCGGGGAGTGCCATTGAGAGCCAGCGAGCGCAACAGTAGCCAATTGAGCGCAACAGAGAGAGCGAGCAAGTGCACAGATCATACACAGAGCGAGAGATAATTTCAAGAGAGAGAAGTGGGGGACAGAAAGAGAGTGAATTGGTATAACAAATTGGCTTAGACAACGGCCAACGGGGCTAATCATTAACGGCATTATTGAATCTTAAATGCAACGTCAAGTTTGCAATTTCGGTTGTAATATTTTATACACAGTTCTATAAATATTTCAAATTTTCAGGTGCCAAAAGAAATTAGAATAGACAACGTACAAACACACATGTGTGTGTCGGTGTGTGTGTGTGTGTGTGTGTGACACACACCTGCAACTGTCTTGGGGGAGACGCTGTGTCCCACGTCATTTACATACGCATGCGAAGCTGCTCGTCGTATTGAAATAATCATTTTCGGAAAAATCATTTTCTGTTTTCCTTTTGTTGTTGCCTCTGCTGGCGCTTGTGCACACGACACACAAGTCTCACACACACACACACTCTCGCTCTCTCTCTCTCTCTCTGTGTCTGTCTGTCTGTTTGGGAGCATAAATTCCTTGATTCCGTCTGGTCTGCAGCAGCAGCAACAGCAGCATCTCATGCCACATGCAACTGAACGTGAATCCATATAGATTTTTAATTGATCTTCTAGGGACAGCAGCGAGTAAGCGAGCGTGGGCAGCATCGTATATAATTAATATGAGTTTTCTTTTTTTTCGCTTTTTTCCCGTTTCGTTTTCGCATTTCTCGGCAACAAATTTGTTACAGCAACTTTTGGCACAGCGACAGAGAACATTAAAATGCCAATGGAAATCGTAATAGAAAATTACAAACAGCTGCACTGGAAAAACATCGCTTTGAGATACTTTTCCAAAAGACATTGTCTAAACAAATTTGTGGAACAACTTGATTGATAATTGAAATGAGCCAGAAGTTGCTTCCAAAATAAATCAATAGTTCATTTTGCAATTAATCTAATTTTCGAGTAAATCAATCTGTATCTGTGCCAAAGATGTATCTGTATCTGCATCTGCATTTGAATCTTTAGTTTAGATGTCACAGTTGACACGTTTGTGTCAGCTGTATTAATGCGACAACAAAGGGCAAGTGGCCAAGGCAAATAAATAGTAGTCGCTGAATAAACATTGTTAATAAACACATTTAAAAATTACAAACCCGTTAAAACAAATAGAACGTTGGCATTTCAATAGCAACCAATTTGCGGACACACCCAAGGCAAGGTTGATATAATATAATACTATTAATTATCACATCTCTTTGTGCACTGAACCGCACATTTTGTAAATTTGGCAAGAAAATAATATGTGAAAAGGGCGAAAGCTATGCAACCCTTGTCTGTGATCTTGGCTAATCATTAGCCTTGTCAACAGAAACCATTTTTCATGTACAAAAGTAAAACTATTAGCAATGCATTTCAAAAATATCTAGAAAGGAATTGTGGCTGAGATATGATATTGCACTTTTACAAAATATATATTTTTGTTCCTATGTAATGTAGCACGTTTTGTCTTAGACCGCTTTCTATGATTTTTACTGAGATAAGATAATGAAGAGTTAAATAATGAAGCAATACTTTACATATTCTTGTACTTAATACACTTAATAAAATACATAAAATACAAAAAAAAAATACTTCTTTTAATTAATCTGAAGACCTTTAAAACTTGCATAGCTATATTTCTCTCCCTTTGACAAAGTATATATATTGAATAACGATATTTTAAAATGTTGTGTAGCTTTGCCAGATAATAATTTATTCAATTTAAAACAAGACGTAAAATTTTGAAATGGCCAATTTCATATCGAGAACAGACTACACTATATTGTAGTTTCTAAACAAGAACTATACCCTGTAAGACGTATCTACAAACATGTAAAGAATATTAGACGAGCAGGATAAAGATACATAATTAAATAAAAATATGAAAATATGAATATGGGTAATTCCCTGCCGAAAAATGTACTAGAGCTAGAGATTTCTGCAACTTTGGTTGCAATCAGATAAAAATTGATATTTCAGAAATACTCCCGCGAACTTAGTTCATTTGAATGAAAATTTCGTATACACTCGACTGTAGCTACATTACATGTTTAATTTAAATACATTAAGTCTCAACTTTAGCCATAATCTGCTCACTTTTGCGTGCCTCCAGGGTATCTTCGAAGCAGTCAAACATTGTCTGCCTTAGGCCAACTAAAAGTAGTTTTAATTATAAACTAAGACAGAGATATGTAAAATTTTATAACGATCCAAATTTATGAGTGAGTTCATGTGGATAATCACACGCAGAGGCAGACACACACACACACTCTCAGACATGTGAATAGTGTTATAGTATATAGATACACCTCAGCTCGTATTGTATTAAAGCTAGTGCAGACAGTAGATTGAGCATGTGTGTGGCAGGGGCAACAACAGCAGCAACAACAACAAGAGCAAGTGCAATGGAGCAGAGTGTAATGCAATCTTGAGTTTGTCTATAAATAAAAATGCAGTTCGCGAAAATATCTTTTGATAAAAGTTGGCGTGTCGTGTGTGTGCGCTTCGCACGAGAATTGCGTTCAGCATCGGCGGCATTCATCATTTTGCACGCAGGCGTTAATTGGGTCATAAATTCATATATTGCATATATAGTATTTTCATTTTTCCAGATTATTTTTATACAATTTCGCTGGCTGGCATAAATCGACGGGCGGCAAATGGTCAAATTATGGAAATTAAATGTCTAGCGTTGATTTTTTAAGTGTTTAAAAATACATTTGAACTGTAGATTGGAAAAACTGCGTCAGTGGGTCGATAAATGTTTGATCTATATGATGCTGATGATGATGATAATGATGATGAGTTCAAGTTTAAGTTTATTTTGCTTGATACAATTCTGACAGCGGTTGCTCTCATGAAATAAACGATTATAAATAGCAGATATACTTTTTTTTTCATTTTGTTGTTATTTTGGCCATTAAATGACATTTAACCATATCTTGCACGCGGCACAAAACATCATTAATTTTTTTTGGTGTGTGTTTGTGTGTGAAAATGTGTTGCAGAGGCGTGTGGCAGGCAGGCGAAAGAGTCAGCCCGTTAAAACGGCAAATTCACGTTAATAAAAAACAAGTATGGGAAAAATGTGTGCATGGAAAAATGATGGGAAAATCAACAGCAACAACAAGAGGAATAGGAATTTAAATGAAAAGGTGTTTCATTTTAGTGGCACAGCGGGCAGAGAATTCTAAAATGTAGAAATATTCGGATATTTCATTTGCCAGCACAGTTTCAAGTGAATTTCAAATTATAATTTTGGCCAGCAAAAACATACAAATATATAAATTAGACTCGTATACGTATGTTGCAGATAAATAATGCCAACAAGTACAAATAGCTGCAAGTTGTGACGCATCAATTGATCGACTGATAAATACCCGTCTCAGGAGTTCCCCCAGCACAAAGTTCTGTGTTTTTCACACGTGTAATACTCCACGCTTTCCTTGTGGTCGGTGTGGGTATTAAAAAAATATTAAATGAAAATATCTGGCAGCTTTTAAGTGCGCCAAACGTTTGCCCCCACAGGAAAAATGAATTCATGTCAAAGACAAACTATTGAATAAGACTTTTTGGCAGCGAATTTTGCATGTTTTGCTTTTTGCTAGTATGGACACCGAAACAGAAACAGATAGCCAAACATTACGCAATGGACTTTTACAGCAAAAAGGCCCTGTGCTCTTTTGCGAACGCGAACGTAAAAAAAAACAATTAGAAATATAATAACAAAACGAAGAACAAATGGATTTGAAAGACCCCCGCCACCAAAGTGGCCACAAAGTGAGCTACGTAAACAAATCACCCAAGTGACACACTTTCCTGTTTCTCATGTCATTAATATTTTAACGCGAAACGCACAACAACAACAACTAAATTTAACCATTTCTGAAATACAAAGATTTTTCAATTTCTGATCATTTTGACAGCGGCCAACAGCAAAAAAAAACTTAAATGCAAAAAATACGAATCATTTCTCACTTTGTGTGGTCGCAGCTGACGATTCTACTTAACTTGACAAAGGATGTGACACGCTAAACTTGACAACATTATTTCAGCGGAACAAACGAAAAATTTATGAGATATAAGTGCAACACATTTCATTGAAGCAAGCGAACTTCTTAGAAAAAACAACAACAATAAATCGCAAAACAAATCCCATTCAAAATTCAAATGCATCAATTGTTTGTTGCGTATTTTTTGTGGCATGCTTTTAGGCATAAAATGTTGCCTACTTTTAGGGGCAACATTTAAATGTTGAACTGCAGACAACTTTGTAAGTCGCTAGCGAAAGTTCAAAAGATTGAAATAAACTTGATACAAAAAATACGAAATATGAAAATTCATTCCACATTAAAATGTGTCATCGAAATGTAGAGCACGCATAATAAAATGCACAACTGGGGTGCTATTAATAACAATTATTCAAGTTGAATTCCATTCTCGAATAATGCAAATTATACGGAAGATAAATGTATTTCGTCGAATGACAGTTTAAGTATGTACGTTTTGCGGCTTTTGGCAAGACTATTAAAATAATCCCATCAAATGACTTATGTCCTCCCGTCAGTCTCGACACATGCTCAGCGCACAACAATGACATCATGCGACCGAAATCAGACCAAAAACAAAAAAAAATTAAAATAATATAAATGTAAATCGGGCCAAGCGAATGCACAGTTGCCACATTTAGGCAAAAACTGAAGCACTTTTTCAAACAGACGTTTTGCATAAAAATACAAAAAAATCAATTTGTGAATGAATTGAAAGAGGCACATAAACATATCAAATTCCAATTAAAAATATGCAAACATAAATTAAAATAAATATTTATAAATTGCAAAGAGTTTATATTATTTGAATTCCAAACGTAAATGGAATTTGTTTGCAAAATTTCCCAGTCGTACCCATATGGTAATTGGTATTTGCTACAAGTTATGTGCAATATGGCCAATTGTCTGGCGGTGAATGTCAGTGCACTTGGCGCATGTAGATATTTCGGCCATTCCGATGATGATGATGATGTAATTATTTATAGATATATCGGTCCGTCCGGGTGCACAACAAATGCGTCAGTCAGCAGCAATTTCTGAATGAATTGATCGACCGAATTGAAAAGATGCAGTACCTTTTTTTCATTTTCTTTATATTTGTTTTTATTGTCAAATATCGTGGTTAATTTTATTTGGTCGTTACTTTTATTTAAATACATAAATATACATATTTAATCGTGCCCATAACACATACTTAAGACAGACAAGTTTTGTAATTAACAATTCCAATTTGTCGATAATATGGATCAGGATCAGGATCGGGAGACTTCCACTCCCATTCGATTCAATTCGATGCGATCTACAATGGGTGCTAAATAGTTTTTGTGGATTGATTTGTACAGCGTGCACGGTATTTTTGGGTTTTGTTTGGCATTTGGCATTGGGCTTTATGAACATGTCTATAAGAAACAAATAAAGAGTTTAATCAAATGTAACTGAATCGTATAATCGTATAATAAATCGTATCGTATAATATAGAAATTGTTAAGCATGCAATCTCGATAGCAGTTAGCTAAAAAAGCGGATAGAAATTGGCGTCCTTCAGTATGTCAAATGTATCCACAACAGAGCGAGCTGGCGCCACCGCAGATGTCTCCTGATTATTTTCCACCTCGGTGCTCGGCATTGGCTCCTCAAAGGATGAGGCTGGTGTCAGACAAAGACTGTGTCCCACGCTGATGCTAGAGAGCAGATTCTGCTGAGTTGAAGCTGGCGTTAGATTTGCGGAGACGGACACTGTGACGGGCGCAATCTCGGCGAGTGCTGCAGCCAATGCCCGATCGATATCCTCCTCCTCCGGTTGCTCCACACTGATCTGCTCCTTGGGTTCCTTCGATAGCTTCTTCCGTTTCTTGGTCTTCTTCTTTGAGGCATTTTCATCAGGGGGATCGAACTCGGCAATGCCCTCGAGTGCCTCAGTCACAAAGCCTATGCTGCTTCTGGGTGAGAAGAGCGCTCCATTGAGTTCCTCATTATTCCCACTGCTCTTGGAACTGCGTCGGGAGCGTACTTTGCGTTTGGGTGCTTCTGTGTTGCATTCTTGATCTTCTCGGGTCGCCGAACTGCGTCGATCGTATTGCTGATTGTCCGAGTCGTTGTCATCGCGCAGTTCCTCTTCGGTCTTCGAGCCCTTGCGTGACTTCTTCTTGCTCTTCTTCTTTTTAGGTTTTTCATTTAGAGGTTCTTCAATTGGCAGCTGCTCATCTTCCTGCTGGTGCTGACCATTCACTTCGCCGTTCTCCAGCTCTGGCTGCCCTTCCTCAGGCACATCGGCTAATTTCTCCCTCTCTGGGCTACGACTAAAAAGCGTTATACTTTCGCCGCCTAAACTAATACGACGCAAGTCCAGGGATTCTCCAAGATTTTCTCCGCCCTCGTAAGTAAGCTGCTGTTCAGCCAAAAGCTCAACTTGTTCCTTATCTACATGCTGTTCCTCAGAATGCTTTGCTTCCAGGTCATCCTCCTGATCGTTAGCTGTTTTCTCCACAGTTTCTGTTGGCTCATTATCATCCAGCTTAAAGTTCTTACGCCAGTTGTACTCACGCTTTGGCTTATAATTTAAGTCTACCTCAATGTCATCGTCGACCACGTCAACCTGCAACTTCGGGCTGTAGCCGTATCGAGTGCGTAAGCGAGTCGATTGTCTTGCCGCACCTTGAGCATCACCTAGATAACGCATATCGGTATCACGGCGTTCACTTTCCAGCAGACCAATAGAGATGTCAATTTCCTTGTGATGTCTTTGATGCTCCTCGGATCTATCCAGTTCTCTAGTTTTGGCCCACAGTGCATAGCGCTCGCTGTCTGAGCTGGATTTATCTTTTTCGGACTCACTTTGATCTGCATTCTCTGCTGTCAATTGTTCCTGTATCATTGTCTCGTATTCCCGCAGTATTCCCGACTGCTTGCGATTCTTTACCGCATCATTGTAGATCTGTTCGATGTAAAAGTCCGGATCGGAGAAGGCGCCACCCACAGCGCCATCGTCTATATTGTAGTCAGGTAAGTCTTCCACATGCTCGACCTCTTCCCAATCATCCGCACCTCGATTGGCATAACGATCGGCGTTCCTTTCGGCCTCTTCGCACTCGGAGGTATCGTGATGCGATTCATCTGTAGGCTGAGTGCGCTCATTGTTGTCCGAAATGCCTTCGTCCAACTCAAATTCGTACTCATCATCATCGTCAATTTCCACAACAGTTTGACGTTCATCATCGCTATCATTCGTGCTGAGTTCGTCCATTACTGGGTAATCCCCAATTATGTCGTAATTGTAGATGGCGCTCGTCTCATCAAACTCTGCTGCTTCTGCTTCCGCAGCCAAAACAGCACGTGCCCAGGAGCCCTCCGTTAGATATTCCGACCTTTTCTCTTTCTCTTCGGTAAGGCTCAACTCCAAGTCGGCCAAGTCCTGGGTATAGAAATCCTCTTTAAGCCAAGTTCTTTTACCCGTTAATGAGCGCACTTCGATTTGAGATATATAAACACACTCATCACTAGGATACTCTTCCACAGGTTGCTCCTGAGCTAAGGAGTATCGTCTAAAGTGATGATATTCTTCAGGATCTAGGTAGGCAAAGGGATCTAGCTGAATTAAAGCCGAATCCGACGCACGTCGCTCGCTCTCAAGAAAATCCGCATTAAGGTGACGCGAAAAGTCCTGAAAGTTTCCACTGGAAGCAACCAACTGGTCAAGCAACTGATCCTGGAGCTCTCGCTTAGCTGCCTCGGCCTCAATGTTTTTTAGAGCATGTGCATCCATTTCATCCCTAACTGGCGAACGACTCTGACTGCGGGAGCGATTAAATTCCGCAGTGCGATGACGCAGATCATCCAGTTGAGATGTGATACCCAAATCTATCGACTCTCCCACATAGGTGGATCGCTTAAAGCCACTGGCTAGCGCCTCCTCCTTCATGCGCTGCGTATCCTTCACTTCCTCGGAGAAAGTCCTTTCATACTCGGTCGTCTTTGGCTTGGCACCGAGTCGATTCTCTGCATCCTCTCCACTGGCTGTTACTAGCGAGTTCAGTATAGCTGCCTGGAGCTCGCGTTGTGCTGCTGCCTGCTCCCTAGCCACATCTAGATCCATTGAAGGCGAGGGACTGCGCGAACGTCTAAAATGAGCGGCCTCCTCACGCAGTTGTTCGAACTCACTTCCCATGTCGAGGGATTCGCCAACATAGGTGGATCGCTTAAAACCGCTTACATGTAGTTCATCCTTAAGATCGCGCGCTGCTTCAGAAAAACTCCGTTCATAGTCGCTCGACTGCTCTGACTTCGGGGGCGACATCAAACGTAGCTCCATCTCCTCGTTGGCTGTGTTGAACTTCTGTAGCGCCTCCAAGTCAACCTCGCGTTGTTTCGCATTGCTTTTCAGTAGCAGTTCCAACTCCTGACTATGCTCGGAATCTTCCATGACGAGCAACTCCTCTAACTCCTGCCTTTCCTCTGCAGTCTCTAGGTTGAGCAGCCTCTCTAACTCCTGGCTATGCTGTCGGAGTGTTCTTGCTTCCGATCCCTCCAAATTGAGCATAAGATGAAACTGTTGCGAATTATCCTCCTCAGACGGTGGTGACATGGACCGTGAACGAGACGGAGACAGAGAACGCATATCCCGACCCTCAACTTTCACTTCAAGCTCAGTGGATTCAACATATTCGTAACGATGCTCTACAACGAGACGCCTCTCGGGCTCTGGAGTTTTGGCACGCTCCTCCAGCTGAGCAAAGAAAGTGTCGTTTTGCGCTATCAACTTCTCACGTCGCTTCTGCAGACTGTGCTCAAGATTGGCAGCACTGGGCAATGGAGATCTGGAGCGAGAACGAGAGTGCGAACGACAGCGATTCAAGCGCAGCTGCTCAAAGAGTCGAGCCATTGATTCAGGAGTATCCTCAGGCTCTTTTTCCACATCGGGATCTTCCATAACTTCTATGGAAATGGTGGGCACGACTGGGAAAGGGGCAAGTGGAGTTGCTGGCTCAACTGGCAAAGGTGAAGTCGAGGGAGAAGGACTTTTGGCCTTAGGAAGTTCCTCTGGTGGTATCGGCGATGTCGAGTTACTTCGCTGCAGCTCCTCTTGCTGCAGCTTTTCGAACAACTCATCGTTTTGTCTGATGCGCTTTTGACGTCGTGTCTCGAGGCTTCGTGCAATATTATCTGACGTAGGTAATGGCGATATGGAGCGAGAACGGGAACGCGAATTACGTTGAGCTCTCATGGTCTCAACAAACAGACGCATCTCCTCGCGTGTTGGAACCGGCTCAGAGTTCTCCATTTGCTCATCAACCAAAGCGTTAATTTCGATGACGGGTTGTGGAATAACCACGCTCAATTGATGCTCCACTTGCTGCTCCGCTTGGGGTTCCGATACCTGCTCCTCCAGATCCATTGATGTGCCGTCCACAACCTGGTCTTTCTGCTGAATACTCTGCTCTAGTTCAGCAACTGTCCGTGGCTGCGATGAACGCTCATCCTCATAGACCATGGTCACCATATGCTGGCAACCATTCTGTACATCATCAGCAACATTCTGCAGCTTGAGTTGCTCCACTTTCATCTCAGTTCCGTTGATTGTAGTCTCTAGCATTTGTAGCACTAGCTCACAATTCAATTCTCCGGCCACTAGCCCATCCGCTGTATCATCGTAGACCTCCAAAGTATGCTGCTCATCGACATCCATGCGATTTGCTACGTTCTTGGGTTGTGGCGATGGATTACGCGATGTGGAGCGAGAACGTGAGGGATTCACCGAAGCGGTAAAGTCGTAAAAATCGCTGATTCCCTCCATGAGCAGACCGTACTGATCGCGCCAAGGAGCCGTGTCCGGTTGCTGCACGGAGATGCTCGGAGTTTGCGGCTGACTGGAAGGTTGAGTTGCCTGCTGCTCCGATTGGCGCCAACGCTCCTCGTAGTGATCCATTTCGTCGATACGTGGACTGCGTCGCAGCCCAGGTGAGCTGCGTCGCGGCTGCTCCTCTGTTGCACTAGAGGTTTGCAGCTTCAGGAAGCGGAAGCAGAAAGCAAGAGGTGAAGAGCAGTAAGCGGAAGATGAAGAGCAGATAGCAGGTGATGGAAAGCAGTTCAGGCAGCGATAGAGAAGCATATGAAAGGCAAAGGAAAGCAGGGTTAAAGCAAGGAAAGAAGCTAGCCAAGCACTGCAACTTGACCACTTACATTGGATTTGATGTCGCTGCTGCTGCTCGATGGCTCCGTCGCCTTAGAGCTCTCCGTGCTCTCCTTGTCCTGATACATGACAACACATTAGTCAAATCGCTTACACTGTCTTGTAAGTCAACCACTCACCAATTGCTCCTTAGAGTGCTGTTGTCTTAACGTGTTGGCCGCCAGCTCATTTTGTTCGTCTGTCGCTTCCTCGAACGAGGATGCATTCGGTTTGTTCTTGGGCAAATCGAGCACCTCTTCGCCCGAAGCGCGTTTCTCCAGATCCAACTCTTCCTCGTCAATAGATAAAGCCTTCTCCCGCTTCCAGAATTCCGTGTCCTTGTAGTGCTCCGGCATCACTTCACCCCAAGGATTTGTGCTTTCCTCGCCAAGCATTTCCAGCGAACTGGTAACATCCGCCGGTGGCTTGGCATCCTTCGCTGGACTGCGTTTGTGGCGCCTGTGATGAGATTTAACGCGCAACGTGGGCTCTGTCGTATACTTGATGGGATTATAGTCAGCCTTGTCGCCGTGACGCAGCTCCTCTTCCTCTAAGGATGTAAACATTTTTAACTCCTCGTCACGTGAGGCGCGTGAATCACGCGATGAATTCGAACTGCCGCTCGAACGTCGCTTTTTAAAAGCACGACGACGACCCGAACCATCTTCCCTAATCAGAGGACGACTCTTGATGCCATCCAGGGAGCGCAAATAGTCTTCGGTGTACTGCACATCGGGCACATTGTCTTCGCCTTCTGGTTCCTGACGCTCCTCCTCTGTTTGCTGGCGCGAACGCTCCTCGGAGGGTTGTGTGCTGAACGAGGACTGTTGGCTGGAAATGGGCTCCACCGAAGAACCCTCATCGGAGACACCGGGAAACGTGAGAGTCTTCGATTTGACCATGTAGGGCTCCTCGCCGCCGCTGCCTTGACCAAGCTGTGTCTTCACACGCTGCACCACGAGAGGCTCTTCGCATTCCTGTTCCGGCTCCTCGAAGCGAGGCGGCACGAGCTTCTTGATGCAAGGTTCTTCCACCACAGGTACGGCGCCCGCATAAAGTGATTGCTCTTCCTCTTGGGCTGCCTGCAGCATGCGCTGATGCAGCATCACCATTTCCTCCTCGGCCTCCATAAAGAGACGTGCGTTCTCCTCAATTGATTTTTGCTTGCGCTCGAGATCCGTTTTGCTGGCGGCTATGCGACGTGACTGTTCTAAGGCAATGGCTTCCTCTTCGAGTTCACTTTCCGTGGCACTTAACTTCCGTTCTCGCTCTGCGGCCAGCAATCGCTCCACAATCTCGGCATCTCGCCTAGCCTGCTCATCCTCATCATCCAGCTGCAACAGTTGTCGCTCAACCTCCGCTTGCGCCTCCTCCTGCAGTTTTTGTTGCCGTTCCGCTTCCTCTTGAAGTTCCTTTTGACGTAGCGTCTCAGCCTCTTGCAGTTCTCTCTGACGTTCTTCCTCAAGTCGTTGCTCTTCAGCCTCGCGCAGTTTTCTTTCATTCTCCTCTCGTTCGCGTTGTTCTTCTGCCTCTCTGCGTTGTCTGGCACTTTCCTCTATTTCGCGTTGCCGTTTCTCCTCCTCTTCTGCTTGTATTCTACGCTCATTCTCCTCACGTTGCCTTTCCGCTTCCAACAATTTTCGCTCGTTCTCTTGTCTTTCCTGCTCTTCGCGTTCCCTGGCTTTTCTTTCGTTTTCCTCACGCTCTCGCTGCTCGGCCGCGCGTTGTTTTTCCGCCTCTAACAGCTTGCGTTCGCTTTCTGCTGCCTCCGCAGCCTCGGCTGCCAACTGCTGTCGCTGTCGCTCCTCGGCCAATTTAGCTTCGGCCTCCGCGAGCTGTTTGCGTGTCTCCTCCTCAATGTGCCGCTGTCGCTCCAATTCGGCAGCCAACGCCTTGCGTTTATCCTCTGGCGATTCCACACGGAAGCCATTACTATAGGCCACTCCATCCTGCATCACATTGCTGCCCGCTGCCGCCTCCCGAGCTGCAGCCTCGGCCAACTCCTTGTCCAGTCGGTCACGCAAACGTGGCAACTCTTCTGCATCGGCAGCTGCATCCACTCCTTGCTGCGTGTTGGGATGCCGGCATGTCCAGTGGTAAAGATGCTGGGCAACAAAGGCAAACTCTAGGGCACCCAAATAGCCGATGAGCAGGGAGAAGAGCAGCTCCCCGACACCGGTGAGCGCTTCGTCAGCTGCCATGATGGTGCTTGCGTAATCCTCGCCAGTCACAAATGCACTGGGAGTGTGTGTTGATTCTTCTACGTATTATATAAAATTCACCACGCACTCACTTGGGGCACTCACTCTCGCGGCACTCAGGGCAAAATAGCAACTGATTAGGTAATTCAATTAACGAAATTTTCTTCGCATGCGAAATTTTTTTGTTGAGGAAATTTCAGCCAAAAACAAATAAGAAAATTCCGTAAATTTTGCCAAATGATTTTTGAATTTTCCTCGTGCAAAAATATTTTTCAACACTTTATCACTTTGAATTTGTTTGAAATTTATCGTGGAAGGTGCGAGGGGAAAAGCGCCACCGGAGAGTCAGTTGCACGCGGCGGAGGCAACACAGTTGTTGCCAGTTAATCGATCGTCTTGCAACTGATTAATGCGACTCGCTAAGGGCCCGACACTCAAGTGATTCACGCCAAAAACACAGCGCCGCTAATTGGCGACAACAAGCGCAGAGAATGCGAGCAAGAGAGACAAAGGCCAACAAAGAGAAAGATAGAGGGGGAGAGAGAGAATACGCTCGCGGGGGCAACTATTTTGGCAACAGTTTTGGCAATTCGCAACAAACTTTGACAACGATTCTAATCAGCGCGCCATGTAAATTGCGAATGAATCGCAGCACACTCTGCGTACAACTATGAATATTACGAGTGTTATTCTTCAGCATATTCGCATTTGTTTCGCTTTTCAGTATTTCTTTCCTTCGTCTGCGCTTTGCTATTTATGTTTGTCTAATCATTCTTTTGCTGCGCCGGCCTTCGTCATTTGCAGTTGCATTGCCAATGTCGCGTCGTTGTGGCCGACTTGCAGCAGTTGCTGCTGCCATAAATTTGTGGCAGCAAAACACACTCGCGTAATCTCTCTTTTAATTGCGAATTACGTATACGCACTGTGGCTGCCACATAATAAACAACATTCAATTTGCTTTCGAGCAAATTGAACAATATAAAAATACAAAACAGAGAGAAAAAAACAGATATGTAATGCTATTTTTATTTCGCTGTTTGCTTTGCTCATAAATATCTGAGAAATGTGCCAAAAATAAATGGGTCGCCGCCTGGCTGTTGTTTGTTTGTGTTTCGTATTTTGTATTTTGTGTTTTGTATTTCGCGTTTCGCATTTGTTTGTGCTGAAAGCGAAAGTGCACGAAATGCTTGACAACATACACGAAGGGGGCGTGACCGATTGACCATCGCCTCTTCGAACAACTGTATTCAATGCCAACAGAAACTGTGCTAGCAGAGAGATAAATGTTCTCCGAGCATTTCTTGAGTTTAGAATATATAGAGAGTTCTTTCAATTTATGTTTAAATGTGGTGACATCAACAAATTTTAGTTTTCAATAAAGAATTTTGAGTGTCCAAAATCTCTATCAATAAAAACAACTATTTCAAAATATTTAAAAATACATTTCAGCAAGTTTTCACAGTCAATCATCAATAGAAGCTGACATGGTGAAATATAGTTATAATATATATATTTATAAGTTCGAACTAGCAGATGAATAGGAAATAATATCCTATATTTGTTTCCATTTACAGAAATTAATCCATTACTAAAATTTAAGATGTATCGCTGCTTCAAGTTTAATAGAAATTTAATAAGAATATATAATGCAGAAAGCGATTTATATTTCTTTCTAAGAAATCTGCATTCCCGTTTTTATATAACAAAAAAAAAGCAAACACCCAATTATTATGTGCAGAAATTTCTTTGATATTATGCAACAATCATCAATTATTTTAGACCAATTTCAATTAAAAAGGAATTCTTTTCTAGACCATTTGGTCAAGTCTCGAAAGATAACCTTGACTTGCAGCTACAAGAATATTTTTAGAGCACTGACAACACATTTCAAAAATCAAAACTTTATGACTTTTCTTTTAAACAGTTCTTCTCAGTTTTCTTGTGCATTTCTTTGGTATGCTTGCTTGGCTACTCACTTAGTGGGAAATAAATCGTGCCGTACGCACGATGTCAACACGTCAAGAACCAATGTCTCAAATGAACTGTCAGTTGGCATTGTCGCATTTTAGCCCTGGTAATTGGCCAATGTGCAATGTGGCCAAGGGAAAAGCGCGCACAATTTTGCTTTGCTTCTCTCTTCTTTTTTTTAATGACACAACATATGAAGTTCAATGAAAATGCCAGCAAAGAAAATACAGAGGGAGAAGGAAGAGAAACGTTGCAGACCACACCTCGGTCATTAAAGGTGACTGCGTGCGACAGACAATAAAAAGCAGAGCACCGAGAGTGGAGCTTAGTTGAGTTGAGTTCCAATTAAAAATCCGCCTGAAAGTGTGCTAAGCATTTTTACTTAGCAACGGGTCATTAGACACAGCATGTGGAGCACACATGGGATTAGGGGCAAGAGGAGGAGGTCTCTAAGGGACAGTTCAATTTGTTGATGGACAACTGACGATGGCGGACTCACCTCATCACAGCCCGTGCAGCGGGGTTTCAGCATTTCCGCATAATGACGCTCGCAGTAGACCTTGTCGTCGTGGACACAGTAGGTGAGGTCGACGAGCAGTTCGTTGCAGGTGCTGCACGTGAAGCACTTTGGATGCCACATGACGCTCTCCACAAACTTGGGTGCGGCCACAATCAATTCACCGGCAGCAATCTCGTTATCACAGTGCGCACAATGCTCATCATAAGGCGCATCCTTGATATAGGCTGCAAAGAGGAGTCCAAAAATGACTCATCAAGGAATTACTTTCATCTTTCATCGATGCTCACCTATGTCTAAAGCAATTTCATTGCGTGCTGTCACAAAGTCCTCAAAGGACGCCTCATGCTGCACCTCCAGATGCTTGCAGTGCTCCAGCGATAGATCCTGCTTGGGCAATTGATATGAGATCTGCTGCTCTCGCACCCGCGCTCCCTCGCTGCCCAACCGCGGCACCTTCTCCTCGGGCAGCTGATCAAAGTAGCGATTCACTCGCGAAGAGACACGCACACCTGGCGGCACCCACGTGTAGCCCAAATCACGCGGCTCAACACCAGAATCCGCTGGCGAGACCAACTTGAATCCCAATCGTTCGTGCACATTGGTCGTCTGTTGCTGGTAAATGGCGTGCGCCTCACGCGGACATTTGCAGGACTGGCAGGTTTTCCTGAAAATAGAAGAAATAAAATAAAATTAAAATTAAAATTTTAGTAAATATCACATTTTGTTCAATCCCTTTTAAAAAAGCAATATACCCCACATACTCTATAGTGTGCTTTATTTGATTTGCCGTTGTTTTCGCGCAGCGCCAGCGCAAAGCTTTACTGGCGCCATCTAGCGGCAGCTTTTTTACTGTGCCATGCGTTCGCGTTCGCTTACCTTACAATGAGATCGTAAATTTCTTTTCTATCGAATACTTTGCAGTAAATGTTGAGGACATTGAGGCAGGCATAGTGCATGCCCGTCCATGGCACATCGGAGGCTAATGCCGCCCACAGGGGGCACTCAGCGTGACGGTCCAGGTCGAGCATTTTCACCATTTTATGTTGGCTTTACGCTTCACTTTACGATACTTTACGGCAACTTTCAGTTAACTGCACTTTGCCGAGAACTTTATTCTCTTTCTTATTTTGTGGTGTACTCGTATTTATTTTATATATTCCTTTTTGTTATGATTACGATTATGATTATTATTGCTTATTATTTTTTTTGTTTTGTTTTTGCTTTTATTTCACTTTTAAATTAACTTTGCTTTCTTTTTGCGCTCTCCCTCGCATTTAGTTTAAAGTTTCATTCGTTCTGTGTTTGACTCATCAAAAATTATACGGGGTTTTCGCTTTGGTCTCTGCGGTTTTTTTCGGAGCGGCCTCTTAAGCAGCTGGGCGCCCTGCTTCGATTTGGATAACGAACAAGAAGAAATACTTAGCATATGAAACACTTCTCAGTTAGCACGTCTGTGTTTTGGGGATTATTTGCTCATTGACATTTTGATTAAAGTGTTAACCTAACCTTTATTCATCTGCTCGCAAAATTTACGCTGCCATTTAAATGCCTCTTCACAATGCAGTGTTTACTATTGAATACTGTATTTATTTTTCTTACGCCGCACAAATAAAAATAAATGCTCAGCTTGTCTGAGGGAATACAACAATACAGCACAATTAATTGACTGTTTACTTATTTTTCAATTAGATAAAAATAATCAGCGTCATAAATACACCCTACACCTCAGAGCGAAAAAATGCGTAAACTGCTGAGCTCATATGGCTGCCGAGCCGAAGCCAAATGACCAGCACTTTGATATAAAAGGTATTCATTTGCCACTCAGAAGAAGGAACCATAGGAAGAAAAAAAACTGCCCATAAAATAAAGGTAAAGGTAAAGGCGAAGGCGAAGGCAACAGCAAAGGCATCAGTGCATGCCAAGAAGCAACTTTCTGATAAGATTAATAAAAAGGCCGAGACTCTGTCACAAAATTTGGATTGTGTGTGATGTCATCAAGGCAGCGCAAGGGAGGAAAATGGGAATGAACAAACCCAGAAACCCAAAAGATTGTCAACAGCCACGAAAGTGAAACGCAACAAAATGAAATTAAATGGAATGAAGTAACTCTAAAAAAAGTACGTAATAATGTTAAAAAATAGCCCATGAGTAAAACGCTCGCAGACAGATAAGCCGAATTCTTTAAAATCATATCAATCGAGCAGAGGGAGACAAGCAGCAACGACTACTAAAAATATTAGATGACCTTTTATGGACGTGATATGCTAACCGAGAGCGCCAATTGAGGAACTGTTGCTAATTGCTCACGACTTTAATGCGGAAAATGCAACAGGTTTTCAGCGTATCTACATAAACATAGGAGGGTGACTGTTCTGGGCTTAAGTAATGCAAACATGGCAGAACAATATGAATAAAAACAAATGCATGACTCACGCTCGTAATGTCTTTGTGCATACTACTGTCATATCAAGATCGAGATCGACTTAACTTATGTTACTTTTGCATATGAATTTCAATTTGCAAAAAATAAAGAAAAATAAGAAAAAAAATCATCATAAAGCGAAATCTCTTTTGGGGTCAAACGCATCATTTAGATAACCAATCTTTTCGTATTTGAAGAGATTTTTCACAGCACAACGGGGCATGATGAGTCAGTATATATTGCTCTTTCTTCGATTCACATGTTAAAGGTAATAAAACTGATCGCCGAAATAAGGCTAATTATTCAGAATTTCAATTTTAAATGATTGGTGGAAATGTATTATGTAGTTCGTATTTATTTTAAACTTCTATCTACATTTTTATCAATAATTATTTAGGTAATTTTTTCCCCTTTCCCCTTTTAAACATATGTTTAATATATTATTGAACTTTTTGCTAGTTTCTTTAAGTTCGTTGAATAATAAACTAAAAACTACTCAGTATCTGACTGCCGAATGAACTTTTACAGTCAAAATAAGGCTAATTATTCGGTATTTCAATTTACAATGATTGGTTAAAATGTATTGTATATGTAGGAAGTATTTATTTTAAACTTCTAACTTATGTTTTTAGCATAAACATAACCATCTATCATTTTAACTTTCTGGTTATTTTTTTAATAAATTATTTCATTATTTTAATTCTGCTTAACTTTCTGGTCATTTCTTTAAGTTCCTTAAATATACACAGAATACTACTGAGTATTTGACAGTCTAGAACATTCCCTTCCTTCATTCTAAATGAATTTCTAGAATTTATTATGCTCAGACAGTTCCAATTGCTAGTACGTCCCTCTGGGGCATCGTTAGTTATGCAAATAACTGATACCGAAAATGATCTGAGGTAAAAGTCTGGTCTTGTAGATTTCTACAGAAAAGATATGACGAAAAGACGAAATTTTCGCTGAACCCTCGACAGTTGGTGCGTTGTTGTTGAAGATAACACATTGGCATTAGCAAATGCAGCTTGCCTTGCCCAGCTGTTTTATAGCAGATGGGCCATACTATGTAAATAATCGCAGTTTCTGTTTGTTCCATAATGTACTCTACGACGAGTAGTCATTGCTAACGGGATGCGCAACCTTATCATAGAATAAACAATTATGATGCCATTAAAACGTGTTTATTTCAGATTAAAGCCACCTCTGACAATGAAGCCTCTACAATATGTGCGTTTTGAGTATCGCATCGACTATCAACGAAACAAAATAGCACAGCTTTTGTTTAATTGAATTGCGGACAAAATAATAATCATAATTACTGATAGACTTCATCACTAAGACAACGTTATCTGTGTTAATGTAAAAACCTCAACGATACTCTATAACTTAAACGATTTTGCGTACTTCAGAATACGTGCTCAAGTGCCGCTAAATTATTTAATAGCTTCACGCAGATTATCTTAACTTATCGAAGAGTTTCAACTTAACATATTGAATTCTCTGATCTCTCAGGTGTCGACAGCTTAACGCACAACAAACGATTGAGGCTCGACTGCGACATACTTTCACCACCACAGCAAACGATTTAGTGGCAATTAAAAAAGTTCAAAGTATTTCACATTCGCAATTATGTTTTCAAATTAAACTAAAAAGCTTTTCGCTGCCAGACAAACGAATGCGTTGCGAATTCTGGCGCCTCGCCCATTGGTCTACATATTAAGCCCATAATTCAAATCGTATTGGACTACATTTTGCTTCAGTGCACTCCAGGGAAAAATTTATTGCTCAGCGTGGTAGCAATTTGGAGAATATATTACAGGATGCGGGTAGTTATAGGACTACCAAAAATGTAATCCCAAATGGCATTAGTTTTTTCAACAACAAAACCAATAGCTAGCAAATTAAAACTGTCTTGAATTCGAATGAAGAAATTAAAATAGAAATTGAATTAAGATAAGCTTTAGGAGTTTAGATTGCTTGTTACGAAACTTTCGATTCCAAATTGCAATCAATCCTTATGCTTTGATACTTAATTGAAAATTCTTATTTTCTCATATTTACTTCGATATGAAAATAATACAGCAATTTTTAAATTTGAGGATTTTTAACTGAAAATAAGATATATTAATTTCAAAGCAACTAAATCTTAATTCAAGATATATCTGAATTATCGCTTTAAGAGTTGTTTTGAAAATAAGCTTTTCTGCTTAAGATTTTTATTTGCATTTATAGAACGTAATTTTTTCCCAGCATAGCTAAAAAATATAGCCACACTATATCACTTTTGATATAATACACTTCAAATAATAAATAATGCGAAATTTGCATTTTTCAAATATTAAAATTATTCTTTAAAAAAAGAGGTTGCAATTTATTAGAATTAACTATATATACTCCCTTTGCGGTTAGATATGCAGGGTATAGAAACATAACGCACACGGCAGAAACTGAAACAAAAAGCGAAGAAGTCGCTGCCAAAGTTTTGCTGCCAGATAAATGTAATTAAAAGCCAGCAAGTGCTCGAAACACACACACTCACATACACACACACATAGTAGGAGAGAAAGAGAGATAGAAATAGACAGGCGACAACTTTTGTTGTTGCCCGCAGCATTTGGCACTTTTGCGTTAAGGTGCGGATGTAGATGCTGAAGGGGCGGGAAAGCGGTGGAAGCAGCCACAGTCAACAATTACAATTGATAAGCCCCAAAGTCACTTTCATTTATAAGAGAGTCTACGCAAAGGGTCGGGCAATTGGAAAACTTTTGGCGACAAAACTGACGTTTCCCTAAACGGCGGCCCCTATTCCAATTTCCCACAGCAAAGTAGTCTAGAGCAGAGCCCAGCACAATATGTTGTCAGTCTGGTGTCTAGTGTTGTTGCTCTGCCTATTTGGCTGGCTTCACATGCAGCAGAGACACACACACACACACAAACACGCACGCATAGACAATTTGCACTGACCTTCCTTTTCCCGCAGGGGAGAGAGCACAAAATCCAATTTTCCACTATAATTGAACATGTTGCGCCATAAACAATAAACAATAAAAGCGCGCATAAAAGTCAACGGTTGTGGAGAGTGCAACAAATCTCAATTATGAGCTTGCACTGTGGAGAGCTCAGCGCGCAAGGTGTGCGATAGACGGAGACAGCATGAGTTCTCGCACACACCCACGCGGTGCATGTGAGCTCTTCTCTCTTTTCGCTTTCGATTAAATGACTTTTAATGCGATTACCGGGACAGTAAAGCAACAACACCGACAATGGGTGCTAGAATAATGCATTTGTACTGGCCTACATCTGCAATCTAGCCGAGTAAATGCAACGTTTATAAGTAAGTTATGCGTATGGATGGCAACCACTAATTGAATCAGTGAGCAGCGCAACAGCAGATAATATCTAAGTTACTAGAAAATTAACATATGCAGCAGAAAGGGAAAGAGCATAGAAGAAGGACTGTGCGACTAAATATGTGCGTGAAGAGTGCAAATAGAACGTTCCCCCTCCCAGACTGATGTTCAGCTGTTGCTGCTACTCTAACTTGTTGTTCTTGTTGTTATTGTCGTTGTTGTTTGTTCTAGCGATGACAGTGCAAAAGAAGCTGCTTTACTTATGTATGGTTTATGACTTGCAGATGCACACATACAAACACAAATGCAAATGCAAAAGTAAATGTGATTGTGACTGCGTATGTAAAAAAATGACTTTCCTTTGCATCTGTTACTTTGTTTATGTGTATTTGTGTGTGTGTGCATGCAAATGCCAAATTGCATTGCGCTTTGTGAATTATTATGGCCTTGCATGCACATTATTCTTACTTTGGATTTACTTCCCCAGCCCACGCCCTTAGGCTGAGTATGAAGGAGGGGGATGACATTAACGGCGAAATCTGCTTACAATGTGTTGTAAATTTAAAAAAATATATATATATAAATTTAGTCATAATAAATATCAAAGAATTACGATGACTTGTAATATCTTTTCAAAGAAAGACTAAAAATGTTTTATGTATTTCTGAAAATCTATAACATTCCAACAAGCAATGCGAATTTTTAATCACAAATTTCTTTCTTATCACAAATTTGTTTGATGTTGAATTGAGAATCTATTAATCTTGTCTATCATTGTATAACGTATTTCTCATTATTTAACAAAATTCACCAACGTATTTTTCCATTGTGTCCATATTTTTGCATAAACAGATGTGGCAATAATAAAACAATATGAGCTTGTTTTATTTTTTTTTTACATTTTTTTTCTCAAAGAGTTAAAGGGAGGCAGATCAAACAGCTGCTCAGCAATACCTCACCGAACTTGCCAGGCAAATAATAAACTTAAACACCTCTGGAAATGTTTTTTTGTATTTTTTTCTTCTGTAAATTTGTAAACACAAACAGTTGACCGACACTTGCCAATCAAATTTTTAAAGCCCTGATCTGCTTGTCACCACATCACATTGAATAACATCTTCAACAATAATAAAACCAAATGAAATTGCAACAAAATATTTGGGCATATTGAAGAAAACATGATTATGCCGATTCATGTACAATGTGTATGGTAGCATGTAGCAAAGATTTCCGCATGTTTATACCACAAATGGCTAAATGTAAACAAATATGGCTGGCAGCAATTGGCATTCTGTTTGTAGATACTACAGTACAAAAAAAAAGCAAAATATGAGATGATGCTAAGAATTTGCGAGCACTTGAACTTGAGATAGAGATAGCAAATAAACCAAAAACACAGACGTCACAGCACAACGGTAAAACTGAAGGAATATCAGACACATTAGTCTGTCATCTAAAATATTATATGCTATAATTAAATTTGAGATTGTTTCTTATTTTTAATTTTGTTAAATTATTGTGTCTTTGCACCTCTTTTGCGCGCCGCACATCAAAAAAGGTAAACAAGAAAAGAAAACAACGCGAAATCAAACAGAAAACGCGTCGAAAAAGTCGCACGAAAAACGCGCGCGAGTGCGAAACCAAAAAGGGCGTTGAGACCGCGACAAGCGACCGCACCGTTATACAATTCAATTCTAACTGAACTCTGCGTCGGCGTCGTCGGTCTGGGTCTGTTGTTGTCGGCAGCGAACGACGCCGCCGCAGCCGAAGCGTGTAGCGGCGTTAACGAAGCTCCCTGAAAGAAAGCAAACCAAAGAACAAACGTAGCGACGTCGTGGGAGAGCGAAATGTTTGTGGAGAGAGATAGCGAACGAGAGAACACGTAAATGACACAGCACTTGCTGATGCGACTGCGACTATGGCTCTGCTGGCGCTGACAGCAGCTGCATTAACTGTTCTCTCACTATCTGTCTCTGTCTGTCTGTCAGCCGCAACCGCTTATTAGCAAAAGCTTTGCAGTCTGTGTTTTTTTTCTCATATTTTCATTAACACAAAACGCACGTGTGTGTGTGTGTGAGGGAGACGCTAATGAGTCAACAGGTATTGCGCTTGGCTGCGCCGCGAAGTCAAATGGAGTTGCAGCTGAATTTCGGTGGCAAGTGCATAATTAATGGCCCGCAGACATTGCATTTATTAGATGCCATTAGCCCTGGAATGGATGTTGCACGCCACGCTTCCCCAATGCGTTGTTGCAGTGAACAGTGCGGAGCGAAAGGCGGTCAAGGTCGCCGTCAAGTGGGGAACTAGCAGACCCCCATTTATCAAGTGGCTGCGACAAGTTGCTTGTTGTGATTACCACATGCAACAAATTACTCGTATTTATAAACAAACGCGCAACTAAGTAGCCAAAAAAAAAAAAGACATCAATTGAAATGTGCGTTTCGCTGTGTGCCACGCGGATCGAGTGGCTTAGTGAGGGTCGTAAGTGGCAGGAGGCGCGTTGTCAGCGACCATAGAAAATCCATAAAGACAACGCAAATGGCCCGTAAAAATATTATGATGCCATTGAATATTGCGCCCAGTCGACTGGCCAGCCAATAGCCTACCCCCTACTCTAAGCTGTGTTGGGGCATATGCAACAGCCACAGTGCTTATGCCACAAAAAGGTATTCGGTTACGTATTTTTATGTTCTTTTGATACGGGTTCGAAAATGGGCAGTGCTAGAATTACTTAAACATTATCTTGGGATATGTGAGAGAGAGTATTCATAATAAAAATTGAACATGTTTTTGTGTTGTAATAAGTATGTATTTTTTAAGAAAAGCATTAGTACAGTTTAAAAGAAGTATATATGATATGTATAATATTTATAACAAAAATAAATATTTAAAAGAATTAGTATCATACTTGTAAAAGAAAGTAAATAAGTAAGTAAATATTTTCTCAATATTTTCAATTCTAGAACTATTTTCATTTCCTTAAAAATCGAAAGTATAGTAGTTTTTAGAGATATAAAAAACCAAATTATGTTCAATAACAAAATAGTTTCATAAGATCTGAATCCCTGAAAGAATTAGTTTCTACAGACGATTTTTTTATGTTGTCAAACCTTTTACAGCAGTTCCTTTAAATCTTAAAAGAAAGAATTATTTCTTAAAGTTATTTTGACGACTACATTATCAAGTCCATGACATTTAAATTTCAATAAAATTAAATTGAACAATTTCGCATTCTCCCAAAAAAATTTAACTACATTTCTGCACAATATTTAAAGAGTCTACTCAGAAAAGCAGAATTTTTCCAAAAATATTAAACTACTCGCATGCAATGCTATATATTGATAGCCTCGGGCTGTATTTTGGCCCTCGTTTCAACTAGTGAATAAATAAAGCACTTGCAGTGCGCATCATTTATTATTCATCACTCAAACTGACAAAAAATGCAGAAAATGTTTTATTTGCACATCCAAAAAAAAAAATAAAAGTAAATACAGCAGCTAGCTATGACTGTCAAGTGTATGCAAATGTCGGCTTTTGAAAATGTTTTCCAACTCTTGTTATTATTATTTTTTTTGCTCAATTCAGCTGTTGCTGCTGTTCACTTTAGCCATCCGCAGCACTTTGGTAAATTTGTATATTTGCACTAAAAAATATACAAACGTGAGGAGTGAATACTGTGATGCGAAGGGGAAGCTTCAAAGGGAGGGTGTGTAAAAGTGTGGCAGTGGCTGTCGAGTGGAAGGGGGAGAAAGATGATGGCCAAGTGTTTTCATTCATGGAAGAAGTCAACAGACACTCAGAACACGCTGACGGACAACGCGCGCATAGAACGAAGTAGAAGGAGAAGGAGATAGAGAAGGTGGAGCATCTATCTATCTCACTTCGCAGAATTTTCTGCTGTGACGGCAGCAGAAAAAAGAAAAAAAGCCCCACCTTTCCACTCCTCTCGTGCCTAGCAATGATGATGATCAGAGAGAAAAAAGATAAAGATTCATTGCGTGCGATGAGGAATGGGACGTAATTTATGAGATTTTGTTGTTTTTAATGCACAAAATCGCGCACACCGTAAACATAAATGATTAATTGCTTTCAATTGTACAGCAGAGCAGAAGTGGGAGGAGGAGGCGAATAGGAGTGGGGGCGGGGGGGGAAGTTGGCCATATTCATCTACAATATGAGCCATGTCAGCGGAGCCTGGTTACGTACTCCAGACGTTCCTACTATTATTTCACGTAGGTGTACTGAAGATTGATGACGACGCCCTCCCTTCGAGGTCGGTGTGGCAAACGGGGCCAAGCACACTCTTAATTAGAGGCGCACGTTTTGGTCAAGCCAAGCCTTACAAATTGCACACATTATTAACCCAAGTAAAACAGAAAGAGAGCGATAGAGAGAGAGAGTGAAGTAGGTGCCGCAGCCCTGATACTTTCCCTGCCCTGGCCTGACTGTCTATCAACTTGATAAGCAGCACCATTAAGAAAAATAAAAGAGAGAAAAACGAAAGGTAACATTATTACGTTGTACTATATCTCCATCTCCATATTCGATTACGAAACGCAAAACGTGACTTTGGCGACGTCGCTGATTAAGTAATTGATGGGGATATGCCGGAAAAAGATGGCAATGCATGGCCTACAACAAAAACACTCACAAATCTCATACGGAGATACTGTGGAACTCGCATCGATTGCATATCGAGCATATTGACTAGGCAACAAAAAACCAAGAAAAAACGGCCGGAGCAATAAATATTACGGTCGTATATTGCGGAAGTGCAATGATTGAGTTGAAGTATAAGTTATGCCTACAAAAAACGTGTACTGAAAGGGAATCGGAAAAAAGTCATCAGCTCTGTTCCGAATTCCATTTTCGCTATTATCTGTCAAAGTTTTGTACATAATCTTTTGAGGTGGATTTGTAATTAAGCTGACGATATTTAAAACTGAAATTTTAAAAAGTAATGCCTACAAAAGTGTCATTTAATATTATAACAATATTTTAAAAATAATCTTAATTTTTTCTAACAGGAATGTTTTCCAGTAAAGAAATGTTAAAATAACATTTTTAAATTTTAAATAAATTAAATTTTTTTAAAAAGATTCAAGAAATACAAGACACTTTTTACTGTTATATTTAGCATATTGTTTGCGTACAAAACTAACTAAACGACTCAAATCATAAGATACTTTAACAATATTTGAAGAAAATGATTTTTCAACGTCTTTCTTAAGCAAGACATCGAATAATTTAACACAATAATCACCACACAATTAAAAACTAGACATATTAGTTAGTCATACTTGTAAAAATACTATTGGATAGGCACAAATCATACCGACTATATTATTCCTTAAACAAAAACAAACTAATTATGAATCTAGCATAATTTATGAAAGATTTACGATACCATTCGAACTAATCGTCCATATTGATGGTAAACACATTTAGCTAAGTGCTCATTCATCGATATTAAAAAAAAAAAGATCAGCAATACAGCTGGTAAATGAATTTTATTCGTTTCGTTTTAAAAATAAACGTATTTGCAATTTTTTAATATTATTTATGGATGTCTAATTAGTAATGCGCACCAATTGTAAATAGCATGGCAAATTCAATTTATTTTCTTGAACATTTTTGATAGACCTTGGACTTGGCCTGTCTTCAGGCACGCCTACAAAATGTTGCCATTTATAACCAAATTGTGGATTTATATTTGGCATTATATGCGTTTAATTTATATTGAGCAGAAAGCCGCAGAAAAAATGTTTATTACAAAATCCATCTATCAATAGATCGGATGGGCGGTAAATATTGATACAAAGCAATTCAGAATCGCATCGCGTGTGTGAACCTTTCAGAGATTCATTTGTGCTCTCTCTCTTGCTCTTCGTTTGGTTTCGGTTCGGGCTCGATGTTTGTTTATTTATTTACCTGCCCCATCTATGATACATGTGGCTGTCATTTGCCGTTTTTAATTACAGCTGCCTTGAGGGAGCACACAACAATCACACAACATCATCCGCACAACAACAGCGTCATATATACGACTGTATCTACGTTTAAATACATGTACAAATGTATCTGCAAGATACATTTGGCTTGTCGCTCACTGTACCACAAAAATTGAGTCTGTTGTCTGCCGCCATTAAGGCCATTATTTTACATTAGATAATGTGCTTGCTGCCTATACAGGTAGCTCAGCTAAACGACCAAAACAGCACGGCACAAATGTACAAATGTTTTCATTTTCATTTATTTACTTGTACTTGTATCGTGTGCATACTTCAAAATGACTAAAAGTGTATGATTACTTGATGGCATGACATGTAACACGTGATACTAATTGTATAACTACAGTGTAATGTCGATAATCGCACTTCATTTAATTGCTCATCCAAGAAAATTTTAAAAATCTAAATCGCAAAATGAAGTTTATGTTGCTTTATACTCGTAACTTGTTCCTTAAAAGCATTGCATAAATTTTAATTAACAAATTTGTTTAAGTTCGCAAAATGAAGTTTTAGTTTAAATTTCATGACTGATTAATTCGCTGCTTAAATTTTTTAGTGCACTTTGAAAAATATAACGTTAGTTGTTATAGGCCAGTAGCACAATAGTTTTTATAGGCTTAACAATAATATATTATAATAATATATTTTTCCTTAATAAAAAGTTTTAGTAAAATGAAAAAAAAGTATCAGGTAAAATAAATAATGTAATAGAAAACTTACATATGTTATATATATTTTTTTTAATTTAATGGCACATTGCAGATAACTGCCTTTTTGATGTGTGTGAATTTTGAATTGACATTACAATACGGTCCAACTACATGAGATTGTTGGACTAAAAAGTAACTCACAGTCGAGCATGCTCATTTGCTGCTCCGCTTCGACAACCAACTTGATTTGTGCAAAAACATCACATGAGCACAGCGCCCAAATGTTGATGTGTTTATTCTTTTTCCCAGTAAAATATCATTTGCCATCATCTTAAACTAAATCTTCGCCAAGTTTTCCTGTATTTTATCGATAAATGTATTTCTTTTTCTCTTTGGGACTTCAACTTATGCCTGACCATCCATTTGCTTGTCTAGCTATATACGAGTCTGGCGGGACTAATTGGGTTTAATGGGGGGCACAATCGCACACTTTTTCGAGTGCGAATACATTTTGGTATTGAACCATACGATTTATTTGACACACATATTGCGTCAGTTCCGTGAATTTACTATCAATATGGCAATAACATTTTTTCGTTCTCTTTTTTTCGCCGCAATTGAGAGTATTTCGTATCGGATTGCCTGATTTGTATTTTTGCTCACTCGAAATGAAAAATAACATCAATAAACAATACAAAATATCCGAAATTAGTGCTAAAATATGAAAAACAGCAGCGAAATATCGACAAAAATCAAAGCAAGTTGTTTCAAACATCTATTTTCGAACATTTCGCCAACCTTTCCAACGATCGCCAACAGATTGATGATCAATTAAAATACTTTTTGGCTTACGGCTAGCCTGGTGAATTTCATTCCGTCATAATTATCGCACAATAACTCATAAATTCCGCCCGTGGTCAGACCATTAGGTAAAACATTCAATAATCTTTCACGATCTGTTGTGAATAGCCCAATAACTTACAAAGAAACAAGCAATTTCAATTGTGAATAGTTTTCAACTGCCTATTCCAGTCAATTTATACGCTTTCCACTGAACTCGTGAACGATAATTATCGATTACTTATTTGCACTCACCCTTCTTCGCCGACAGATGGCGTGTTATTGAACCCAAGCGCAGCGGACGATTTCTTGCGTCTGATGGCCATGTGACGTTCGCGTGTTGGAAACTTTGGCTGCTTCTTGACCAACACTGGCTGCACTTCAAAGACGTCACATGACGTCGGCTGCAACATTAGCTGCATGCTAAGCAAACTTTGCAGCGACTGCGACGGCAGCAGCGACTTTAAAATGTAAACAATGAGAGATGTTGACAGGCGGCTAAGCTATCTATAGCGGTCATATATAACGCGTGTGTCTGTTACCGATAAGCAAAGCCACACACAACCTCTCACTCACACTTCCACACACCCGCACACTCACTTTCTGTCTGCCATGCGGAATCGAGAGAAATAACGAGAGAGAGAGAGAGCGCGACTGCTCTCTCTTAAATATTAACCACGCGTCGCGACAGAGTTCGGTTAATTTCATGCACCTGCACTTTAAGCTGGCAACTCATCGACTAACTAACGAAGCAAATTTGACAGCGACGATCGTGTCGGCAATGCGCAGCCGATGAAAAACAACTGTTAAATTCGCAAGCAGCGACAAAGTCGGGAATTGAGCGTGAGTCAAAATATGTGCTCACGAACTAAAAGAAGCATCATCAACAGCTGCTTTGAGCACGCAGCGCCGTTAGACAAAGTCGTCGGCTGCATAATAAACAAATCTTAATAGGCATAGTATGAATAAACACGAGACACCGACTCACCAACACTAACACACGTTCGGCTGTCTGTCAGCTTTACTCAATGTCAACGTCAAAAACGAAAAAAAAACAACTGCACGCGCTGTCTTCACGGTGTGAACTTGAGCTGAACCCGAAAGCTGAGCGCCAATTGCAACATTTCAAGGGAAGCACACACTCAAACTCATACTCAAGCTCTTGATGGTATTGCGGCAATGGGCGCCAATTTAGAGCTAAAGCTTTCAAAGCCACCAAGAATTGAGCACGAGTAAAAGAGACAAAGTACAAAAAAAGCAAGTCAAGGCCTTTAATTACAGTTTAATTGCCAATGCAGCAAGTGAAGCGAGCAGCACATGAGCAAAGAGACGAAAAACGAACGAGTGAGATGCCGAATGAGGAGCCGAACGCAGAGACGAATGAGGAGCCGAATGATGAGCCGAGCAATGAACCGAATGAAGAGTCGAATGACGATCGTAGTGGAGCTAGCACGATTGCGCTCTGCGGGTTGTCATGTTACGCCCCCCTGCGGACAGTGCAAAAAGTTCGGCTGTCATGCTGTGTTTTTTATGGGATAGATAATGTAGCTGTTATTGTTTTTCGGTATTTGTTTTTTGCGAGCTATTGTAGCCTAATACGTATTTTCGAAATTAACTATTCCAATTAAAACTGCAAATGATTCGGCGTATTCATTTGTTGAACAACCTACAAATTTTTTCATTTCAGTGAAAACTCTCTTCTTCGCTTAAACGAAAACTTATTTTTTTTCAGTTTTTATATTAATTTTAATATGAAGTTAGTTCAATAATAGTATTTTCGTGTTAATAGTAAAATCGTTATAAAAATTAAAAAAAATAATTTAAATTAATAAAATTAATTTCATTAAAATTACACAGAATTATCCTGTTTGGCTTTATTGTCTTAACCTCTTTATATACTTGTCCACCAAAGGCAGTCTTTACTGTACTTATAATTACATATTTTACTTTTGTTCTTTGTGCTTCACCTATAAATTGTGTTGACAATTTTTGATATATGCTTTCATCAATTTAATTAACTTGCGCAGCATAAAAAAATAGCGATGCTCTTTGTTCGTTTATTTATTAAAAATACGTTTATTTATGATTTTTAATTTCTTATTTACGCCCCGAAATTCTTTGCCATTAAAGTCAACCGCAGCGCCATAAAAACAATATACGATAAAAACAAAAAACAAGAGTGAAACAAATGAATTATAGTATGAGGAAAATCGCAAGCATTCGATGTGGGGGACGCACACAGTGGTTACAAATCGAATAAGCCAAAAACACGAATAGTCAAATTAAAACGCGCATACGCCCCGTTTATCAGTTGCGATTACGTATCCGCCCCGTTTGCCGCCGCTCAATAGGAATTGGCGTGCAGCCAGCAACCGAAATGAAAATGCAAAACAGAAACCGCAGTTAGACAAAGGAGACCGAAACAATCAGACAAACTAATTTCACAAATTAATAGCGTAATTTGAATTTGTGGCCAGCATCAAAGTGAGATGTAGAGAGGGGAGCTGAGGGACACGAGCATTAAGTGTTTTTGTGAATTGGCAGTAACGATGCACATTCTAATTTACATTTGCACGCAGAATTGCATAATTATTTTTGCATACCAGTATTAAATGTGCATCAATTGCCTCATTAGCACTCTGCATAAAACCGTCAGCTAATTAAATATAAATTTTATATTTGCTTTTATTGTGCAAAACCCCAGAAATTTATTACTGCATGCCGCTGCAGTTTGTCATACTGTGGTCAAAAGGCGCCCACAAGTGACGCTAAGCTGAAGGCGTTTCACTTTTTTCTTCTGTCTGTTGTGTCTTTCATGTTTTACGATCAAAATATTTTTGGCGAAGATTCTATTTGGCAAACGTGACGCATTATTTATTTATCCATTATCCGCTGGCCAACTGCAAAAGGCTGGCGACAGCTCGCGTGGGTAAATTGCCAAAAACATATTGATTGAATTTCAAAAATTCACATTTTTGGCTGACTTTTGTAGTCTAAACAAAAACGTAGCAAGTTGCGGTTGAGCGCCACCTGGCGACAACAATTAGAAGCTATGAGCTTGCTGAAAGCTTTTAACAGTGGTGGCTAAATATTGTGGCAGCTGTGCGCAACGAACTTTTTTCAAATGAGAAATCGTTTATTACGAACATTGCGTATACGCACTGTGACCGTTTTTATTACTCGGGAGAATAGTTACAGCTTTCACTCACCTCCAGTCATGGGCCGCAAAACCGGGACACTCTGATTTGCATTGCTCACAGCGCACGCCGTCGTCCACTTCGCGTATAATGACACCCTGTAATTAGTCATTTTTAATTGCATTATTAAATATTGCACGGGCAGACAGAGAGAGAACTGTAACTTAATAATAATAAAGGGGATTTTTTCGAGAGTGCTTAATGGCCTGATGTGCGGGCAAATATTCTGTAGTAAAAACAAATGATGTAGTTAAAATTAAGGTGAATGTTAAAGACGCTAAAAACGTTTATTCTTTAATCTAATGAAACATTTTATTTCTTTCTGTGTAGAAAACTTACAAAAAAATAAGAGTACAGACAAATTCCTTCATGAATAGTTGAATGAAATGAACAAGAAACAATGTAAGAGTACCATAAATATATATTTTTTGGACAAAACCAAATTATTTAGTTATTATCATTAGTAATAATTATTTCTTAAGCTAAGAAATATAAGATCTTTTTCCTTCTTGGGTGAAAGAATTGAATATTATATTCTGTTTTCTTTTTGTTGGGTCTAAGGATAAGTATTGTATTTTCCTTAATATTAAATGTGCATGTTAATAAAATAATAATAATAAGAATAATACTTTATTTATTAATATTAAATGGAATGAAAAATAAATATAAGAACCGACAAAATTTGACATTTTCATCTTAAACAGATTTATGTAATTAAAGAAAAAACAAATGTGAAGAACATCATTAAATATGTCAAAAGACTTCACGAAAAAAAATACCCATAAAGAAGAACATTTTATATTCATTAGGTTAAGGTGAAATGTAAAGTGTTTACTTTGGCATTGTAATAAAAAACAGAGAGCTTCGGCTATGCTAACAAATATTTCATTCTGACATAAAGCATTTGTTTAGTCTCTTAGCAAAAATAATTTGCTCTTAATGTAGTTGCCTTCGCTCCTTCTCCTCGGATCCCTTGAGAATTTAGTTGTAGGGTATTTAACGCTGCAAAAGCGATTTGCGATTATACAACTTAATTTGTATTTTGCTCATTTACGCGCCATTGCGTCAAGTGCTTATTGTGTGTCTCCCTTTCGAGCTGGTTCGAGATACAAATACAGAAACAAATACAGATAGAGATACAGATGCAGATACATTTTGCAGCTGCAATTGGATGACTGGCTGGAGCCCGAAATCCGCATGCCAGAGTGAGGTCAACAGTCAACGAGAGAGAGAGGCTTAGCATAGCAAAACAAACTGCAGCAAATGCCTTTAGCAAAGGTGGGAGAAGGAGAGGATAGAGGGGGAAGGAGAGACGGTGGCAAGCAGCGACACTTGTTCCAAAATTACACCAAAATATATGTATGACAACAACAAACAACAACTTGGCACGTTTCCATTCCGATTCTGGCCATGTTTCTTTGTCTTCCACTGTGTGTGTGTTCTGAGTGTGTGTGTTCGTAGTGTGTATGTATTTTGTGGCTGACAGACTGCAGTGAAATTTGCTGCCATTTTATTTTGTAATATTCTTTGGATTCTTCTTTTTTTTACGTGATATTTACACAGCGTAAAAAGTTGAGTTCGGCAGCTAAAATTAATATGCAGGATGCGGCGCAGCAGGATGCAGGCGACATGTCCTTTGAGTGCATTCGAAAATTGAGCCAAGCTTTTGCTTTTTTTATCTTCTTTTTTTTTTGGCGACCCTTTCGATGCCATTCAAACGATAATTGTGACACGTCGCCACGCTCCGAAAATCGATGCTGACCCAGTTCAAAGCCAACTTGGATGACAACACAATGCCTGCTGCCTAGACAAAGGCACAAACATTCGACTTCTTTCTGACTGACTGACTGACGGATGCGGCATCGGCATTAAGTTGCAAGCAAGTTGACTACTCAAGTGAGCAAATGTTTGACTTCCACTTAGCTCTCTGACTTGACTTCTGGCCTGCAGCTGCCGCTGCTGCTCTGCCCTGCTCTGTCTTTAGCCTTTTGCTGTTTGCATTGCAGATAGATTAATGATGTGCCAATTAAGCATATGACAATGCCAATAAATCTATAATGCATGCAGCTCGAAATGAAAGTTTTCCACTTTGCCATAAAGCTATACAAAATAAGCATTTACATATTCCAAACAAATTAACGCAGATGACATTAACAAATTTTTGTTTACGGGGGAGCTGAAATCAGCTGAGTCCATATAGGGGAAACACCAAGCAGAGCATCATTTAGCTGCGAACGCAGAGCCAAAAATATTATTAATAGCCAAATAATTAGAATTTCATATGAGATTCTTTTTGGCTAATGACAGCACAAAACACAACACAAAAACACCAAACAATCAAATTCTATGGAAGTAGTGGAAAGTTTTTACATTAGAAATTAAAGTCAACAGCAATTAGTGTCGATTGAAAAATAAGAAGAAATATTATAAATATGAGTACCAATGTATTATATGTGGTATATCATATATATTTAAGAAATAGAATCTAGAATCTATTTTCAATTAAATTATATTTTATTCATTTGTATAGATATTAAAGGTAATATACATAATATTCATTCAATATTAATTAAAAGACCTTTAGAATAATAATAATTTACAAAAATATTTTGAAATATCTATTTTGAAATTATTATTATTATTTTTATTTATTTTTTTGTTTATTCTGTTTATTTACAATCTATCTAATTGATAATCAGTAAATTTTAGGATTTTAAAATTATGTTCAGATGTTTTTAAAAAAGTGGTAAACAAAATCAAAACAAATAAATATTTTAAAATTATATTGAAATGTCATTCAAATCAGTCAATAATTAAATAAATATTTAATTTTTACTGTTATATAATAGTTATAAATTTGCACAGCTTTAAAAGAAAGAATACGATTAATTGATATCTCTTCAATATCAAATATTAATAGGTTCTAAGAACTTGCTCTTGAACAATGATAATGTTAATGAAAGCATCAAATATATTTTTAAGAAATGCAAATCAAGATAAATAAATAATTAAGTAAAGCAAATTTAAATAATTTATTAAATGATTAAACAACAAAGTTCAAATTGAAGTTAAAAATGTTAAATACAATACAAATGATAAATAAACAACAAAAACTATACATTAAGAAAATTCAAATTCAAGTGAAAAATGTTAAATACTTATTAAATCAAGTAACAACAAAAATATATATAGAAAACTTCAATTAGTTAGGGGAATTAACAATAATGAAAAATATTATAATTAGTGTAATTAAATTTATTATCAATCTACTTTTAAAAATGAAAAACAAACATCGCAAAAATTCGAATGAGCAAAGCAAAAAACAACGCATTTAATATATATATATAGTTTTTTTTTTTTGTGTAATACTTGTGTAATTTACATCTTGCTCTACAATGATGTCATGCAAGGCACGCTTAATCAGCTCTAAATCCAATTTCAAATGTAAATAAAACTAGCCAAAAATATTCGCTGGGAAACTAAACTAAATCAAGAGGGGGAAAGAGAGGCAATGCCAGTTGCATATAAAATTCAAAAAATATATCGGCTAAAGCGAATGAATGGAAATGAAAATGGGAACTAGTTCTACCCACAAACAGTTAGTCACATAGACAGAGTTAACGCCCACGCACTTGATCCAAAGTTCTGGGCAAACAAATTTCTGAATTTGTATCTGTATCTGTATCTATGCGCTGCTCAGTTGCGCTTTAAGATACATTTTCAAACTATGACGCTATGCCGCGATTCTGTTGACTGTTTGTCTACGCTTTTAAATATATACAAAATACAAAACGAAAAAAACAACAACATCATATAAAGAGTCCGTAGGTCGACAAAAACCGGCTTCGAATTACTTGGAAAATAATCTACGTTTGAGCCACATACGAGTATCGTTAAAAAGGCAACAGAACAAGAGAACCCGTAAGTGTTTGTTTATTGCAAAACAGTACAGACACCAAAAGAGAGAAAATTAACCAAAACAACAAAGAGCCAGACTTTAAGTTGGGGATTTAACAACATGAACAGAAGTCGCAATTGTCGAGAATTCTTGAGAACTGAACTGAAGTGAAGTAAAGCGCGCCTCAGATTTCGCTTTGGCTTGTCAAACAAAAATTTCGCATTAATTAACACGATTTCGAGTCAAATGATCATGATGAAGCTTATCTTCAACCTGTTTAGCGACCCACGCAATAGTAATTCCCCCAAAAAAAAAAACTACAAAGATCAAAATTAGATGCATAGAGTCGCACCTAAAGCGAGGTTACGACTCCAAAACAGTTTACATTACATTTAGTTTTCACAGTCTAGTTAAGATGCCGCCACACAGACACAAAAGGAAAATGGCTAAAATGCGTTGCAACAACACTCAAGTCTATTTATGTAGTTCAAGATCATGCGTAGATCAGTCTCTAACTGCTATTGCTGTTGTTGGCCAAGTTTAGCTGATGACTTCTCTGACGCGAATTGCTTTAACTTTTTTTTTAACGATTTTTTCAGTTTTTTTGGCTAACTCGCTGGCCCCGTTGTGGCCACATTAGAAAGTGATATATGTGGCCAATGCTTAAGCTGATATTAGAGCAGAGATTTGCTAATTAGCAATTAACTTCACGACGCTGAAGAAGTGCTTAGAGAAAGGCTGAAGATCAGTTCCTCTGCGACTATAAAACTGTTTTTCTTTGTTTATATTTCTTATTCGATTTCTCGGAAATCGATTTAATGATGTGTAGGGGTACTTTACACAACTTGACGGCAATGCATAAAAAGAACACATTAATTATCATTCGGCAAAAAAGGTGTTGGGTCAATTACCTATGATTCCTTAAGATGATTACCACATCGACTATAGGGTATATAGAAGTTAAAACTTTTTAATAATTATAATTGAAGAAAATCATACTAATTATTGAGAATTAATTTGCAGTTCTTTAATGACCAATTAAAAGCGATTATAAATATTAAATGATTTGTTTTGAAAATATAATTTATGAAATTGATAGATATCATATCCAAAACTTTCATATTATTTAAATTATATATATATAAATCTATTTGGCAATCATAAGTGAATAATCAAATAGGAAGTGAAATAATCAAAATATATAATACTTCTTCACTTACTGTATTTATATAAATTTTTATAAAAGTGTTAACTGCTATTCTATTGTTTAAAAAAAAAATATATATATGAATATTTTTTTTGTAATCTTTAGTAAAAGAATCAAAAAATTGTTATATGATTTAAGAATATGTATAAATTACTTTTTCAATTCTTTGATTTCCCAAGTTTCATGTAAAATAAATATTTATAAATATTTAGACATCACCTGAAGTGCTCTTTTATTTTTATATCATGTTCCCAATATTCAAATTCTTATTTCGCAATTAGGAACGTTTTCACTACTAATACTAATTTTTATATCTTGCATTTGGTATTTCAATATACAATTATAGTCGTTGGTATATTTTTAGTCTTTTTGTGGTACTACCGCACTATTTTGCTTTTAGCGGGTATCTCACAGTCGAGTACACTCAATTGTAGCTTTCTAACTTGATCTTTTAACTTTTTCTAATTATACTAAAACAAAATAATTGTGTGCGTTCACTTCTAAATTTATTTGGCTACTCTAATAGTATTTTAATTATACTAAAAAAATAATTGAATACGTCCACTTCTAAAATGTATTTTGCTATTTTTCTAATAAAATGTTCTAATTATATTTTCAAAAAATAATTGAATACGCTCACTTCTAAATTGATCTTGCTACTATACTAAAAAAAAAATCAAATATGTAATTGAATATGTATTAAGTATAATTATATAATTTGGTACATTAAAAGTAATTTCATAGGGTGTTCACCCGTCAAATACTTTCTTTTATTTATTTCCGCAAGCAATATGAAAACAATTTAAAAACCGACAAACATTATGTACATATTTAAATATTGAAAAGAAATGGAAACCAAATACGGATTGAAACACGTTAAATTTGTTAAGCAAATCAATGCGCGGTATAATAAGCAAAAAAAAGTATGAATCATTTTGAGACTCATATTTGGCGCGATTCATTTGTTCCCGAGTCGTAGCTGTGTTTGTTTATTTAATTTCCAGATCTGAAAAGGTGCACGATGAAACCCAATCAAATGTCGCGTTGACGTCATTCCAAGCTTTATAATTTCTGCGAGACAATTTATGCCGTTAAGCGTTAAGAATTGTCGTAACCAAATACGGCCATAATAAGCGAATCTCCTTTCAGCTTTCTAACGTAACTAACCATTTTTCGCACTCCCTCCCCCTCGAACAGAAACAGAAACCAAACCCAACCCAAGGCAAAAAAAAAACCAGACCAAGTCAGAAATGCTCGTATGGAAATGAATTCTCATCACGTAACGCTCGCCCATTTTCATGCACAGTCAGACAGAGCGGGACTCGAAGATTATTTACAAAAGGAGAACATCAAAAAACAAGTAAGAAAGCCACAGTCGAATGTGCTCGACTGTGAGATATCAGCTACCCATTTTCATAAAAAACATATTCTGAAAATATACCGAAATAATATACCGAATATACTAAAAATTAACCAATATATATTTGGTAAATCTATATAATAATAAATAGAACTATAATCCGAAAATATGCCAATATAATATATAAAAATACTGAAATATACCAACGTCTATATTTGGTATATCGATATAATAAAAAAAACTATATTCCGCAAATATACCAAAAAAATACACAAAAAATCACTAAAAATAAACCAAATGCAAAATTTGGTATATCGACATATGTAGTTTTGCCTTTAAAGTATACCACAGAGCATTAAATATACCAGCCAAAGAAACTAACTATTTCTTAAATATCTTCGACAATTTTTATCCCTTTCAAAATTTGAGCTTGGTTTTCACACATACACGATATTCACGATATCTTCAGATAATTTTCGCATTTTTATGCTAGCAAATTTTCAACAATTTATTTATAATTGCAAGCTAGTCTGAAGCACATTTAATCTGTGCTACGAACATCAAGAATAATAGAAAATCAAAAATAACGGTGAATCTTTCCGATTTGTGCTGATAAGAAGAGTAAGAAAGCGAAAATAGGCGAAAAAGTGCCTACGTGCAAAATTGAGTTTATGCGGGTTTTTTTCGTTTTTACTGTAAATCTCCTCGAATTTATCTCTTTCATGATTGTTTTTGCTTAAAATTTATTAAGAATTAAATAATCAAAATAAAACAAAAAAAATTTTTGGATTATCTTGTGTGGTTATGATTTTGTGGGTGACGAAAGTCTGAGTTCTGAACATGCACTCAATTTTGCTCGCCACTGTACATTACCTACAGGCACAAAGTTAGAATACCCTTCTACTAGTAACGAGTATAAATATAAGTATATACCATACATAATACTCATAAAACGGGATAAATTAAATTTAATACATACATACATATAACGTATTGAGATTTCTTTTAGTCGGTCGGCAGATAATTAACACCTCAATAAAATATTGTACAATATTGTGTTGTTCCGAATGTGGGATTCGATTTTCAATGGGGGATAAGTGAATACACATGAATGAATGAATGAATGTATGGTTTGGATATATATTTTAGCATGTGCGTTCCACTTTTTTATTTTGTTGTGTTTTCTTTTGTTAATGGCCCTGCAACAACTACAACAACAACAACAACTACAACTACTGAAAGCCTTGCTTGTTACCAAATGATTTCGGCCACGGGCAATGCCAACAAATGATAATTATCAATTTACACAACACGCCGACTTTGCTGTATCTCAACTGTATCTCGCTCTCCCCCTCTGTGTTTATTCGCATTTATTGGATTCATTTATTTACTTAATTATAATTGTTATTTTACACACTCGCAAAACGCGAGGAATACTCATGTGTGTACCTTTCGACCGTACACAGATATCAAATTGTTAGCACAATTTATAAGGAAAATAAATAATAATATTCAATACATCCCACGGTTCTGAATGACGCAAGATATTTGTCGCCTTACTCATATGATCTATAGATTAGAGATGATAGTTCTTTAATGGATTTTGGATCGAAGGAATATTCCATATTAAGCAAAATTGACTATTTGTCAAGTTCTTCGATAGTTATTAGTATTTATTTTTTAATTGTCTTTATCTTGATATTCTATATTAAACTGCTTATCACTTCTCTTATTTTATCACTAGCTAATTTATCTGCTTTACCGCATTCTAATTTAAACTCATCTATAAACCGATTTGTTCTTTTGTTAGTTGACAAATATTTTCTAATACTTTTCAAATTTATTTTTCAAATTTCTCAAAATTGTGCTTAAGCCAAGCTTCTTATCTCAAAATGCATTCATCTTATATCTTTATCTATAAAAATTGTTTACCGAAATTATATTCAAAATCTATCTTAAAACCTTTTTGTGCGAAATCTTTATCACGCACTCTTAAATAAACATTGTTTACTTAATAAATCGCCTTATAAACTGTTGATAGATTTGCGTTTCGCAGAATTCTTTGCTATCTATTTATTTTTCTTTAAAACTTCAATCAACAAATTCGTTTGCTGTTTACTGTAGTAGTTCGCAGTTTCCACATTATCGATGATTTTCAGGAAAAAAACTCTTTTATTTTAAGTCGGCTATCGCATATGGACTAATTTTATTGTGTGATTATGGTGGAATACTTTTCCTAATATTTGTTCACTAAAATTTCGTGTAAATCAGAACCTTCAATATTGATATCTCATTTTATCGATCAATCCATGTATCTTTCCTAGTTTCTATCGCCTAAATTTCACTTAAATTTCAGAACTACTTTTCCTTCGCCGTTCTTTTAATCCATTAATGAACCATTGAAAAGTCACAGTTTTTATAAATTAAATTCATTTATTATAATTCGACTATCGCATATACTCGTAAAACTATTCGTGTCACGCGCTCTTCACTAGCGTGCTAAAGTTATTTGCAATTTGTAAACAACAATCGCTCGATCACTGATCGCAGTTCGAATAAAGTTGGTATGCGATCTATCGCCATGGAATCTTGATCGGAGATCGATTACGTCGCTGCGCGGGGGCGACAACTCTTGGCGACGGCTGCTCGATGCGACGCCCCCAATTGGCACTGGTGTTGCCCACGCTCGCTCTAGAATTAGCCAGAGGTTTGCTGACCGTATTGATCGCCGTACTGGTGGCAGGTGCATTATAGTGACCGCCAAAGTATGTGGCCGACGGTTGTTGCAGCTGGTGCTGCTGCTGTCGATTGCTCGGTTTACTGCCGTAGAGTTGAACACGTGTTGGCGCACGTCCTCGCGCAGGCAGCGCAGCTGGCGACGCTGCCAATTTGCTCGACTCGCTGCCAATGTGCACAGTGGTCTGATAGCGTCCGCTGCTGCGTTGTGGAGCGGACGATGATTGCAGCTGACTTATGCCTGTCAAACGCGTGGGTGAACGATGCCATTTGCCTGAACTCTGCTGTTGGGAAGGCGTCTGCCTCGCCAGACTGTTGGCCAGCAGCCGCTGTGCATAGTACTCCGTGGTGGGCATGGGCTTGGCCACGCCCACCGGCACTAGGCGGCCCGGGGAGTGCGGCAGTATGGAGTTCTTGATCTCAATGCGTATGGAGCTGGCAGCGGGCGACGGCGTTGGAGATGGCGATAGATGACGCACTGTGGGGTGAGCCACGCGAAAAGTCTCATTGCGTTTGACGGGCGAGCGGGTGACAGAGCGCGAGGGGCGATCACGCAGTGGGGAACGCGATTGCGGGCGATAATTCTCATTGTCGAAGACGAGAAAATCGGGGCGGTTCTCCTTGGACTCGCCACGCGATGTTGTTCCACCTCCATTTGCTGTTGCTGGCGGCGGTGGCACTTCAACAAACCAGGCTGGATTATGGGGTGCCTCTTTTTGCTGCTGCAACAGGCGATCGCGAAAGGATTTGCGAAAGCTGCTCAGTGTGACCGTTTTGTACTTTTCACGTTCATCCTCCTCGAGCAGATCGTCATTGGAATGCGTTTTCAGCTGCTCCAGCTGCTCTCGCAAATGCGTGGGCGTTTTACTTTTGCGATAAGTGCTGGAATCAAAGCTGCCACTTGAATTGGAACCCAGACTCGAGGGACGTTCCTGTGCACGACTCTTGTGGCCACTGCCCTGCTGCTCGTAGAGGAAATTAAAGGGATCCGAGTGCGCATCGTAGTCCAACATGCGATCGCCATCGCTGCGCCATTTGTAGTAGGTATTCGTAGCCGTGTCACTCGGATGATGCTCATAGCTGGCCACCTCCTCGGGTGAAGGGGTTTTCTTGCGCTTCGTGAATGTGCTGAATTTGCTAAACACCTTTGACTTCTTTGACTTCTTCTCCAGCGTGCTGCTGTTCGATTCTGTGGGTCGCTGTTGCTGCTCCTCTTCCTCATCATTCAGTATAAAAGTGTCTCCACGCTGAAGCGTTGAACTCGTGCTCGAATCCCGACGGGAACTAATCACGCTGGCCGGACGCGAGTTGCAGCTGCGCACTGGTGTTGTGTCGCGTGAGGAACTTTTGCGCGACGACGTGGCCGATGCCAACGATGAACGTATATTGCGAAAAAATGACATCTCATTAACCTTGGAGCGAACTCAAGCTAAGCTCAGCGACAAGCGCCCGGCGGCGTCAAGCAAACCAAACAAAAATGATAGACGACAAATCTGCGGCGTTGTCTATAATTTGTTGTCTCTTTCTGTCCCACACTTTAATTAGTAATCGCTCTCTTTCGTTCGCTCGCTTCGCTACGCGATTCGCGTGTCTGTCGCTGGCAAATGCCACAAAGCAACTGCCAACTTAACTTCACTTATTACGCGGATCACTAGAATTTCTTTGGCTTCGGCTTCGGCTCGTCATTCGTGTTTTGTATTTTGCGTTCGCTCGTTTGTCATTTTTATTTCATTTTTTTTGTGCTCTCTCTCTCTATTTTGTTTTGACCAATTTGGCGTATACTTAACGTCATCATCGTGTTTAGCTTTATGGCCATAATATGACGTAGAGTTTTGAGCTGCGATCAGCGTTCGTCGTCGTGCGTAGGTGAAGCGAGGTTTTAGGGCTTTGTTTGCAACTTGTGGCTGATTTCGTAATTTATGCACCAGAAAGCGCTCTAATTAGTTATCTGGCGCGGCGCATCAACAGCTCATTTAACGCATTAGCGTTAGCCAGATAATGCAACAACAACAGCAACAATAACTACAACAAACAACAACTACAACTACAACAACAGCAACACCTCACAGCTATCCGCTTTGTCTGTTGTGGGCACTTTGCCTTTGTTTGTTTGTCGCTTTGAAGTGCCAACTAAGCAGTTCCCGTTCTCTACAACCAACAAACACTGTGCACAGTGGTTCAAGTTGAGCAGCAAAAAAAACTTATGCAAAGTATGCGATTTATTATTAAGTTACGGCACGAACTTTTAATTTTAGTTTTGTCTAGCAATTACAGTTTGAATTCAAATCAAAATGGCATAAATTATTAACTGGAGCAGGCTATAATTACATTGACTTATCAAAATACATATATAAATATGGAAAACTTTGCTGATTACAATACAATAGGTTTATTTTGCTTTTACAAAGTATTTAAGTATTTCCAATGAAGTTAATTAAATCAATCTGCTTTCAGAGATAATAAATAAAATTATTCATACAAATAATATTTCGTTATTATCAATAATGAGAGTAACTTAGTACGAAAATTTAATTACCAGCTATTCTCATTTGTTATTAGATAGTTATGTAAATGCAAATCATCGAACAAAACAAGTAAATTTATTTACATTCAAAATCACTTTTCTATAAACAAACTAAAATAAGAAAAATTTAAATTTAAAAATTCATTTCCAAAAAAAAACCATATAAATATTTAGGTATATAAATAAATAACATTTTTATATATTCTAAATTTTAAGTTATTTAGTCAATTATTAATGAAAAAAGAATAATAAAAGCTATAATAATAATAATATAATTAAAATATTTGGACTCATTTTCTTCAACCCTTTCCCCACTGTGCAGAGCGGTGCGCCGCTTGTAGCTTGTAGTCTAGTCTGAATTTATCGATGGCTTTTGATGGCGTTGCCGAGATGCTAGACGCCTCATTGTTCGCCTTAATGAGTGATTGAGTTTCGTGTGCGCGCACTTTTGTGTGATTTGATTTGTTTTGCTTCCGATTCCGCCAAAAACTTATGAGAGTCATTAGATTGTATCTTTAGCTGTTTGATGTTTACGGTTTGCTCTGTTCAAACAAGTGCGAATAGCCATTTTGATTGCTGCAGCGGCAGCTGTTCGTATTGGCAATTATTTATGATGACTAAACGGATAATGTGCGCAAATGATTCCATGTGTTTAATTCCCACATGAATATTAATGAGTGCACACAACCAAAAATATGATTTCGACTGCCGATTTGCCAGACTTCAACCAAATAAATTTACAAATTTTATGCCACAAAATAAGCCGACTGTCAATAGAATTTATGGTGCATACTTTTGAGCGCGCGGTTGACCGAAGCCAGCGACAGCCGGAAAGTATGCAATGAAAAATGATTGCAACTTGTTCGAAGGCGCTTGTTCGCTTCGGAATTGAAATCAATTTTGAAAAATGCACCAAATAAATGTTTTGAAATTTATATATTTTGCCCAAGCAGCAGCTATTATACTCTGCTCAAGTCATGTACACACTTTGCCGACAATCTAAAATCACAGCGGGTGATGGAAAAAGTTCACGCCATTTGCAGAATCATAAAAACATGAAAATCCAACTTGTGCGTGGGTCGCAATAAAAGCTGCTTTCAATATTTCTAATAAATTTTGTATATATCTAATAAAAAGAAACTTTTCTGACAACTCTCGCTAACACTTGCATGATTTTTGTTGGCCTGCCACATGCCTCAACGGCAGCCACAGCCGCAGCAGCCTCACGCAGCAGTGGGTCAAAATACCACACAACACCAGAAGAATTATTATTACGGCAAAATGTTTATTATGTCGAAAAAGTAAGTGTTGGATGGGGGGAAATATGCAATAAATTTGTTTATGCGAATTGTTTGGATTTTTGTTTAATCTTTAACAAAATAATAATAATTCAGATCAGAACCGAAAAAAAGCAAATAACTATGCTATTTGCCAGCTAATTATGACGAAGTGTGAGAAATAGGATGAGCAACAGCAGATGAGTGTTTCACAAAAAGCAAAGAACAGATGATATTTGATCAAAAAACGTGCTTGGTTGCCTATAAATCATATATGAAGAATTACTAGCGCTTTATAGTTTATAGTTTTTAGTTTATAAATGTGGAAAGTTTTTACGCATGGTCATAATTTTTGGTCAGTCTTTTTATGAGCTGAATTTTAATGTATTAATTCAGAAGCACATTTACAGCTAATAATGACTAAGTGTGAACGAATGGAAATATGGAATTAATAAATTATTTAGGCAAAGAAATTTTTGATCTTTGTCTTATTAGTTAAACTTTGAAGTATGAATATAAAGATGTGTTAAGAGATTAAGAGATTATAAGTGTCAACAAATGGAATATATGGCATACACAACTTATTTAATTCTCTAAAAACTAAGAAAATTGTGTTCGCTAGATCTTCACTTTTATTAATTTCATAACAGATAATACTGACTAAATGTGAACAGAAAAAATATCACAGCAACATTGCAAAATATATTTAATTCCTTGCGAACTAATACAATGTTTGAAGCTGGATCTTTTTTATTAAGCATAAATTTTTAAAGTACTTATTTAGAGAAACAGTTATAAATAACTAAGGGTCGATTTTCAATGTTTTTATACAATATTTCCACCTATTCTACGTATTTTTACATTTACAAAGAAAAGGATCTTCAGAACTTTATGGGTACTTTGAAAAATTGAATTTCGTTGTAGAGAACTTTATTGAGCAAACCATTTTATTAAAATAATAGCCATAGATCACTCTATGGAGAGATTGAAAAATCGACCCTAAATACGACATCTTTAAAAATAATAATAAACAGCATAAATTATTTAATTTCCTCGAATTCAAAAATGTATTTTTTTTTTTTTTGTTAAATTATAGAATTTTCATTTAAAAAAAACAATCCCCGATAATTTTAATAGATGGTGAACAAATGACATATTTTCGAAAAATAAATTACAACAGCAAAACAATTTAATTCCCTGAAAACCAATTGATTTGTCTTTATTAAAAGCAGCTACTTAATATTGATTAATTTATAGTTGGCTTTATTTATATTTGGCACATATAAATAACTTTATGGGCATGAATGGACACGCACACACACACACGAACAGACACGTTGAATTCATAACTATAAATGTAAGTGTCCAAATAATAACGGCAATTTGTTGAATAGCCCATCCGAGTACGACCAGAAGAGGAAGCAGAATATGAAGAAGAAGAATGAGCGGAAGAAGAAGAAGAAGTGTATGCCCGCAAGTGGGCCTCGAGGACCCCGCAAACAAAGTTGTCGCTCAGTCTGGTTATTTATGTATGAAATGGAAATGAAAATGGCAATGGGGAAAAGGCATAGGAAAAAGGAAAGTAAGTGGTAGGTAGTACAATAAAAATGTACAAGTATCTGTGTCCCATGAGATACAATTGTATCTGCTGCGTCTCGATAATGGGCAATGAGAGAGCATTTGACACATTTTGTATGCATTTTGTTCGTCGCACATGTGACGTCCATTTACCCGAAAGCGAATGCGAATGCGAATGAGAATGCGAGTAACATTATTTATCAGCTATTAAGTCATAGCCCACAAGCAAACATCAAACACACACACACTCTGAGACTGAGACTGCGACTGCGACTGAGTCGCAATGACAGCTGTTGGTGCCAATGTCAGGCAACAAAAGCCAAGCATAGGCAGCAGACGAGGCAGCTAGATCCATTCATGCCCCTCAACAAAGAAAAAAGCTTCAAATAAGCCAAAACATGGGTGGGTGTTGAAATTGAAAATTGTGAATAAATTGTTGTTGCTGTCGCTGTTGTTGTTATTGTTGCTGTTGTTGCATTGTTGTCTATATATCGTGCGTTTGTGTTTATCTGTCTTGATATTTATGTGCACATTTAGCACAATTAAAAATTAACACACACACAAACAGACAGACACATAGACACAGCCTGCCAATGACAAGCATTGCCTCTTGCCTCTCCCCGCTCGCCGCTCGCACACACAACAATGCCAGCAATGAAGCAATAAATGAAACCAAAAATCAAACACACACCACATGGACAATGTGTCTGTCCGATCATCCGTCCGTCTGTCCGTCTGTCTGTTCAATGCTCCAAGGAAGTGGGCGAGCGTGTTTTTACAGTTATGAGCAGCGGTCTGCACAGCTGGCCACTCAGCTATCCAGTCGTTGGGTCTCCACGGGCCACCACTGAGGCCACAGCCACAACCACAGACACAAGTCACAGCCACAGCTATAACCCAGAGCCAAAGCTACTACCTACGAATAGAGAGACGCTGCTGACTCTCTAACTCTTTAGCTCTCCACCAGCAGCTTCAGCTACGCCAACAGCAACAACAACACATTAACAGCAACAACAACAGCGAAACGTGACCGGTTGCCGGCGGTGCACGTAGCGACCGGCGCACAAAATAGACCATTGTACATAGCGATACTAACAAGCGAGGGCAGCTCGAGAAGTAACAAGTAATAGCTGACAAGCATTATATTATTATTATATTATTATTATACCCGCTACCCATAGGGTAGAAGGGTATTATAACTTTGTGCCGACAGGAAATGTATGTAACAGGTAGAAGGAGGCATCTCCGACCCTATAAAGTATATATATTCTTGATCAGCGTCAACAGCCGAGACGATATAGCCATGTCCGTCTGTCCGTCTGTGTGTCTGTCCGTCTGTCCGTCTGTCCGTCTGTCCGTATGAACACCTAGATCTCAGAGACTATAAGAGATAGAGCTATAATTTTTTTTTTCGACAGCATTTGTTATGTTTGCACGCATATCAAGTTTGTTTCAAATTTTTGCCACGCCCACTTCCGCCCCCGCAAATCAAAAAAAAATCGAATTACAAGCGTAATTTTAAAGCTAGAGTTGCGAATTTCGGTATATACAATATTTACTATAGTAGTTATGATTCCTGAAAATTTGGTTGCGATCAGATAAAAATTGTCGAAGTTATTAAAGAAATACTTTTGTATGGGCAAAAACGCTTACTTACAGGGTCTGAGTTGCTTTGGCTGACAATCTGGTATATTGTGCCGTCTATGGTATATTTTGAATGCGGTACTATGTCGATATACCAAATATACCATTTGGTATATTTTTAGTATTTTTGCAGTATATTCGGTATATTTTGAGAAAATACCGCAAAATATGTTTCTTTTATTCAAAATGGGTAGAGGGTATCTCACAGTCGAGTACACTCGACTGTAGTTTTCTTACTTGTATTATTTATATATTTATTTATTTTATTTATTTCATATTTTTCATATTGCATATTTCATATTTGCTCAAAATTCATACACTATAGATTGTTGTTATTATTATATTACAATTGTTGAAGCACGAGTTCAAAAATATACACACACATACTTTAAAATGTTTTGCATTAATACGTTCATCAAAAAAACAAAGTTTGGAAGCAATTATACAATGATACCTTAGCTTCGGATAAGGAAAAATGCCCAGAAGCAAGTTTCGTATAAAACTTTATAAGCCTAAGACATTAGAATCTCATTCAAATCTTTCACAAATTTGAATAGAAATTTGCTGATTTTGCAAGATTTCTTTTATAAAATTCTTTTATCAAACATTAAAGTTCGATTGCTAAAGTACGTTTGCTAAGTCGTTTATCATATAACTTAATAACAAATATTATCAGCTGAATATGGTTTGGTTTGGTTTTGAAATGTTTTCATGCAAAATATTTACAATCTCCCCTTTGTTTTCTCTAGCTATGTAAGTAGCTAACAAAGTGGAGAATTTGTTGTGCCACCCTCGCATAGACCTTACGTACACTTCTTATCTACATAGGTGCCAAGTGGCACGCATGACGCGAGCTTTGCAACTCTCTGGAGCCAGGGCAAGCGTTGCTTGCTTGCTTGCTTGCCTGCCTGGTTCGCCTGCCTGGCTGCCTGCTTGGCTGCTTGACTGTTTGGCTGCTTGCTTGCGCCTCATGACGTGTCTCATGACTGTTTTATTTGAATTTTGGAGAAAGGCCATATGGCGTTTTAATGGCCAAGAGACGCATGGGAAGAGGCAGAGGCAGCTGCAACAGCCACAGCAACGGCAACAGCAACAGCCACAGAAAACTGCAGACACTTGAGTTGCTGTTGAGTTGTTGAGTTGGTTGCTAGCTTCGAGTGTTGTACGAGTAGTTGGACCGCTAACGGGGCACCAAAAAGTGTTGTCTATGTACGCGTCTCGTCTTTGCCCAGTTAGCGATAGGCCGAATGACGTCGAAATTTATTTTTAAACAACAAAACCGAAAGAGAGAATTTGTTTAATTTACTTATTGGCAAACATAACTCGTTTGCTTTTCCTTATCTACGACACAAAACTTTTGCCAACTACCCGAAAAAAAAATCAAACCGAAAAAGTACAAAACGAAAAGCAAATCAAAGAATCTCAAAGCAACCACTTTACGCACAGTTATTAATAGACTTGAAAGAAATTGTCAAAATTGTTTCCCTACGAAGTTTTGAGCGCAAAACACATTCTTCACTTCCTCTGTTGAACTGAGAGTTTTTGAGCTTGGTTTTTATCACAAACAAATCTATAATTAGTTTTCATTAATTTGCTACGGCTCTCGACTTTTATGACCCGACTCGAAGAGATGAGCTTTGCCGATAGTCGCAGTTAATTAGGAATTAATTAATAAAATTGTCTTTAATTAATTAAGATTTAATCGTAAGCAAAAGCTGTCAAAACAAGCCTCACCTGTGTGCGATGTTTAAACCAGTTACAGTTGAAACCAGATTTGTATCTGTCAGATACATATGTTTGTCAATTGGATTGTTAGCGTATTTCAAGTTCGACTTGCTCGCAATTTACAACCGTTGTTGACCGTTCGCAGGTGATTAGCAATAATTATAACGAATTTTTAAGCCAAACAAATCGAAAATACAACTATACTATATATACACATGTTTGACTAATGTTAATTGCTTTTGGGGTTACACGAGTTCGTGCATCGTGTGTCCCCCTCCTCAGCTAATGACTGCGGCCAGCTGTTTGAATTTAACATAAATTTCGCTATTTTAAATGCCTCAAAAATAACAAATGGCTGCAATAAACTTTTTGTTGCTAGCCAGCTGCTGGGCAATCGACGCATTAGGCCAACAAAAAATCAATTAAATTAATAATAATATATCAATATTTATGCTTAAAAGAAACAAATATATGGCACGCCCAAAAATACACCAATAAACAAGTAAGAAGGCTAGAGGCGAGTAGGCTTGACTTTGAGATGCCCGCTACCTATTCTGTATAAAAGCACGAACATGCTGTATTATACTTAAAAGAAACCTACATAATTAAAATACAACAAACAAAAATACAAAAATATACCCAAAGCTATATTTGGTACATATATTATTCTATTTTTTATTTGATTGGCGAATAATAAAGAGGAACCAGAGCAACTATATACATATATACTACTTTATTCAAACTATACCATACTTAGGCCCTAAGGATAATTTGGGAGTATACTTATATACTACTTCATTCAAAATATACCATGCTAAGACCTTTAGGCATTTTGGTATATATATACCAGTATACCTCTTCATTCAAAATATACCATACTACGGCCTTCATTCTTATTTGGTATATATACTACTTCTTAAGAAATATACCACATAGTCAACCAAAGCAACAAAGTTTCTTGCCATACACATAAAATAATTTGTTTAATAACTTCTACAATTTTAACCAACTTTATAAGAATCATAAGGTTAGTTATAATACCCATCTACCCCTTAGGTAGCGGGTATACAAATTAACAACTAGAGATGGTGAAAATTATATGGTAAAATATGTATAGTATAAGGCAATAAAATTTAATAATCATGTGGGATTTATGACAAGTTGAACTATTAAACAAAACAAAAACCGGAAAATAATTATATGGATTGTTTTGTCAAGTTAATAAAAATAATATTTTTATGGCTGACCATCACTAACAGTTTGTAATGGGAGTAGGAGAAGGAGGAGGAGGAGGAGGCAGAGGGTGGCAACCCTGTCGCCGCCCAAGCGATGTTCGTGCAACCATCTCGTTGCGCAAACATTGCTATATGATATGACAAGCCTCCTCTCCACCTGGCCACCTGGCCACCTGGCCACCACACCAGCTGGTCAACAACTGTGGCAGTGGAAGGTAAAGGTGTGTTAAAGTCGATACTCCACCGCTCTAGCCAAAAACCACCCAAGTGCGTAGCTATCTACTGTGTAAGTTTAACTAACACGCCCATGGGAAATATAACAGCGACACGCAACAATTACCAAAAGACCTAAAGATGATTATGCTGATGGGCAGAGAAGGCAAGAGAAGATACAACAACTTTCTGTCACTCTCTAGATTTAGATTGGGGTGTTAAATTTGTGCGCACAGCAGCTGCAAAATGTTTATGACAAAGTCATAGTCAGAGACAAAGTGTCGCGAGCTATGAAAAAAACTAATAATGCAATTAAAATATTAAAAGCCTGACAAAGTTGTCAATTGTCAAGCGTAACTCAACAAGTGCAAGGCAAGGTTTTTAAAACGCAAATAAGCTGAAGGCATATGACATCTATATACATACATGATGAGATGCAGTCAGTGATACTATACTATATACTATATAGTAACTTACACTGAGCTATAAATTCATTTCTCATACTCGTAAATGTCAAATTAGAAAATTGTTTAGATATTTGCATGCTATAAATTTATATTTGCAGTGCGATTTCTGCGAATTAATTTCTTGAAACTGTTTCATGTTTAAGCATATGTTGCCTCAACAAATGAAAAAGAACAAAACGGAAAACAGGAACACACAAATTGTGAAATTTCCTGGAAAACTGCTTGAGACAAATCGGTCACTGTCAAGTATGAAGCTCATGTGCGACATCTAGAAATTTAATAATGAAATTTACTACAGAATATTCATATATAAAAAATCATGTTTACTAAGCTAAAAGCTAGAAAATATTAATATAAAAAAAGCTTGTTTACTAAGTTAAAATAAAAGCTTGAGAGAACAAATAAATTTCTATTTGTCCCCAAAAATGTCTCAAAATAATTTAAATTTTTGTATTGCAAATGCTATAAATTTAAAATTTATTGAGAATAAAAGCAAAACAGTGTGTATCCAATTAATATACCTCAAAATTATATACAAAATATACCAAAGACTATGTTTAGTATATTCAAAATACACCGTTGAGTGCAAAATATACCAAATTAGCAGATAAAGTAACTAGGACCCGTAGTACTCGTAAGAATGCGTTTTTGCCCATACAAAACAATTTCTTAAATAACTTTTAGAATTTTTACGTAATCGCAACCTTATTTTCAACAATCGCGACTTTAGCTCAGGCTTGTTATTAGATTTGCAGGGGCGTAAGTGGGCGTGATCAAAATTTGAAAGCAACATAAAAGTTTCAAGCAGCATTACTACAGTTGTGTACTATTCTCAAAAGTCAACAAAGTACACCAAACCTGAAGCTTTAATTTAATGAATATACTAAAGAGTAAAAAGTAAATAAGAAACATTTTTATTATATTTTGTACTTTTGCCAGAATTCAAAATAATAATTTGAAATATCTAAAATTTAATAATCAAGTTTAGCAGTGAACATTAAATTATAAAATGAATAAATGTTGGCTCATGTTTGCTAAGTAAATATTAAAGTACCAAGCACCATTTTTTGCATTTTTCCGCAAAATTAAACAAAGCGTTTTTAATTTGTGTATTGAATTTCAGTCAGAAAGTTTTTGCGCAGTATGCAAGTAATGCAAATTGTTTTTGTTGCACACTTTAAGCTGAGAGTTAAAGTCCTTTGAAACATGATTGCCACTTAAGTAATTGTAACTGCTTGCAACTTTTGTGATTAATATTATATTTCTATGCAAAAACAAGCAAGTGATGAGAGTTTTTGGTTGCCACAGTTTCAAAGCGTTTATTTATTATTTTAAAATACGTTTTCATTTCCGTTGCCATTTAAAACATTGCAAATTAAATGAAAACTGCAGTTTATTTTTAGTTAGCCAGACAGCAGGAGTTGAAGGTCTTCAGCTGAAGGAAAATATGATGATAGTTGCAAGCAAAGTTGGCAAAAAACAAATATTGATTTACCCGCCACCCTTTGCACGACTTGTTATTGTTTCCCGTCATAACCGAAATCACCTGCTGTCTGAAGTATTTACCAAACATTTAGTTCAACCCAGTAGTAGAGTGTATATATACATAACATATATTGAAATATATAAGTATTGATGGCAATTGGAAAGCCACAAAACGCGCAATAGTCATCACTTAAGTGAAATACATTATAGACTTTGGTTTGGTTTTGGTTTTCCGTGTCAAATGCGAGATCTGTTCGTCTGCTCTTCTGAATTCTGAATTCTGGCTGATGACTCAGTTTTTGTGGCATATATTTGTATGTAGATGTGCTATAGTTTTTCAACGGAACTCGGCAGCCGACAAAGTGGCAAGATAAAGGGTCGCAAGGGGAGCGCAGCAAGTTGCATGCAGCGGCAGAAATTGAAAGTTGCAGGAATTGATGCATCACTGGAGGAATGAGATCTGAGGACCCCAAAACGACTCTGAACACGATGCGATGATGCACACAGTAAACACAGAGAGAAAAAGACTGAAGGACAGACAGACAGACAGCTGGAGACTGTGAGCTGTGAGTGCTTGACTGTGAAATACCCCAACGATTCGAATTGTTATGCAAATCGTAAACTAAACTGGAAATTTGAATTTCTTATCAATGGGCATTGGAGTTCAATGCACCCGGGATACAACCAACAACAAAATAAAAATGTTCCAGTTCCTCGAGTTTAACGGCACATAAGTGAATATTCTAATAGTTTTTGAAGTGGTTCTTTTGATTTATACTCAAATGCTCAAGGCTAAACTCCAATTTGATTAAACTGTTTTGTGTTGAATTTTTAGACCCTTTACTTTTAATACAAAATGAAAAGGGTCTATTAAGATTATAGAAAAAGAAGCAGCAATCCTATAGAGTATATCTAATCTGAATCACCATCAATAACTGAATCGATTTACACATATGCAGTCCTTAAGAATACCTAGAAATGATCCATATTCTTGGAATAAGGCCAAAAGCAAGCATTTATGTTACGATCCTTCCATATCAATTTTAGACCCTCTAAAGAGTCTGTTATCTCAAAACATAACAGGTTACCAAAAGTTATAATTTTATATTGGTTCTTTAAATTTCTCAAAGATTCTTCATAATTTGTATTTACTTTGGATAAAAAGTAGAACAATATTCCTAAGCAAGAATTGATTACTTTTTATTTAAATACAAACTTTCTAATTCAAATTTAGTTTAGATACAAGATATCTTTTAGGTTTCAATATAAATTTTGGGTTAAGAGCAACTAACAATGCCAATTTTTTATTAATTTAATAAATATTCCTCATAAATGTATTTGAGTACTCTAGATTTTAAGTTAACCTATGAAAAGTAAAGGGTCTTTTAATGTCAAAACTTGTGCTTCATTTATGTAAATTCTACTAACCGCTAATCAGCATTACGTATTGACGCAGCCTTCTTGTGCTCACTTGTCAAGCTAGGTATATTTGTTTAGTGAGAAGAAAGAGAGAGAGAGAGAGCAAATGGTAGAAAGAAACAGCAACTCAGATCACTTGAGAAATGAGTCAAGCTGTTTTTTTGGAAGCCGAGAAATTCTAAAGTGAGGAAATTGCAATCTTAAGTTTAACGCCTCTACGAATTAAACAATTGGGTTTTTCATTATTATTACGTATTAAGTAGGTTTTTTTTCGTTCGTTCTTTATTTTTTATATTATTGCCGGCTCATTACGCTCGTGTAGCCGAGTCAAATGGCATTTCAAGTTCGGGTTCGCTTAACATTTTTGTTGTTGTTAATGTGAATGTTGTTGTTGGTCTTGTGTCTTGCTGTAGGTTCTGTGATGATCTCATCGATTGCATCAGATTTCGCACGGCATGTCGTTATGTGGCGCACAAATTTAAAACTGAAATTCTTGTTGATGTTTTTTCCAGTTCCTTTTTGTAAAACACACATATGCAGAATATTCAAAATTAGCTGTTAGCACGACAACACAAACCGCCCCAAAAGCTGATGATACCGTCTTTCTGTCCGTCTGTCCGTCTGTCAGTCTTTTTGTCTGGTTATAACTCAATGCGATTCGCATTTAAAGGCGAGCCCAGCTAACAAATTGGCCAATGCCATCGCACAGAACATCGTAACATGCGATATACTCTGTATAAGAAATACAGACAGTCCGAAAAAAAAACGAAGAAGAATGTTTTCAACGTGTGCAGCAAATTGATTGATCTGCAGCAAAGTTTGAAATGAAATTAACATTGGCCGTTGTGGTTGTGGAATTGTTGCAAATCAATCAATGAATCAAGCACACACAACAATTTTCGCTGATTGGGCTTATTTTCTCAAGAGTTCACTCTGGGGACTTGTTCATGATGTTGGTGTCGACAACTACTCTGAGAGATGAAGATACAGATACATTTGTATCTCAAGCTGCTGTCGAGTTGTCGCGCTGTGAAAGCAACGAACCAGAATAATACAAGCTGTAAATTATAAGATTTACATATGAGACTGTCTCTCACTTTGCTATCTCTCTATTTGTGTGACATAGTCACATATATTGAACAGCATCGAGAACAATAATCGAATTATAATAACGAATATTTCGAACTCAAACGTGTTGGAATTTTTAGCTACAAGTCTCTTTAGTCTCATTCTGTCATCGTTTGTGTTTTTAATTTTTTTTATTTTGTATTTTGCTGCAACTCATTGACCTCTCGCTTAACTTAAGCTGCCATGTCGAATTTGTTTTTATTGTTTGTTGCTCGCTGCTTTTTTTGCATTTCAAATGGATTTGTGACGTCAACGGCAAAACTGCAAACTGCAAAACGGGAACAAAGCCAGGCAAACAAACAAATCGCATGGAATGTGTCCCTGACAGAAAATACTTTACAGATGCTATTGTGTCTACAAAAATGCAAAAGCTAAAGCAAAAGCAAATGCAAATAATTATTGCCTAATTCTGAAATGTATTACTGCACAAATGTGACACAATCGAGGCAAGTATTCGATGTTCAGGTAGTAGATGATCTAATACGGTTTTTCTAAATTTTTTTCTCGGGTTTTTTATATTTTTTTCTCGGGGTTCTTATATTATTCTTATTACGTAAATGAATTAAATTAAAAATTGTGAAATTAGCCTTTTTCTCCTATTTTGTATCATTCATTGAAGTTCAAATTTGAAAGGTTTACATTCTTGTTAGCATAATAAACAATATATCAATTATTGAAACCGGCTCAATAAAATTCGATTTATACTCTAATTTCTTAGTGTCAAATTTCAGTGTCTCATATTTCAAACAAATTAACTGCGTATACTTAATTTATGTCATAACAATACAAATTTTATACAAATTATGTATACGTCTTTGTCATGTTATTGAAACGAGTTTGACATTGTCTTAGCTAATTTACAAAACAAATTTTTATTCAACAAAATATAATATTTGTCTAAATGTAAGAAACTATACCTACAATTATTTAAATAGTTGAAAGACAAGGCTTGAAAAAATACTCCAAGTAAATAATTGCATGTCTATAAGCTTTAAAAAATGTTAAGTTTAAGTTATATAATTAAAATAGAGAAGATAACTAATTATTTTTACTAGAGAGTTAATATTCAAGCTTGAAAATATTTAAAACGAAAAAAACGAAAAAAAAACATGAACTGAAACAATTTTAAAAATAAGTAAAGGTTATTCTTATAGCTCTGGATAAGCACTATATTATATTTACAGCTAAGATTGATTTTAGGAACTTTTTCTGCTTGACGATAAAATATATAAATTCGTTCTTTTTTTGGTTTTTTGCAAATATTATAAAACAGAAAAATAATTCCAAAGGCATTATTACCTCTAATTTAAGGGCTAATCAAGAGATTTTTCAATGTATTTACTTTAACTTTAAACATCAGTAATTAACACACATTTTAAAATTTTCCGATGTCTGCAAGTACTTTGCTCGAAGCTTTTAAAAGCATAAATTAACAACACAATATACAAAAAGTAGCATACATATATTTTAAAAGCTGATTTTCCCCAGTGCATCATTAATTACTGAACTATAGTATTCAAATATATTTACCTAACTATTCACAACAAATTCCAAAACAATATTTTATATTTAGAGGCACACACAAGTGCATGCTGCGAGCTTTCAACAGAGTCGAACACATTATCAGTTGACGTCGATTGCTGATATCTTATCAATCACATTTGGCCGGGAACGACGGTAAATGCCATTTCAATGATTAGTCAGAGCCAAATCTTGTGTGTGGCATGTGATTAAAAAGCAGAAAAAAAACTACAGGTAATTGGTAACAAGTCCAAGTTTAACTTGGCTAATGATATAAGGCAGACAAGATCGAAAGAGAACTCTTATTTATTTAACCCGATCTGTTACTACATCGTATGTTTACTACATGTGTTCAGACTACATTATGTACAATGTACAATGTACAATGTACTATGTACCATTAACTATGTACATTGGACAAACAAACAAAATTAAACAAAAGCCGCGCAAATGTTTATATTTTTTTAGCCATGCCAAGAATACAAAGCACAATCATTTCTATTTCTATTTTTTTCTCACTTTTATAAATTTCCTTTTCTTTTTTTTTGTTGGTTTTTGGTCGATTAATAAAAGCAGAGGAAGTCCATAGTTTATAAATAGCCACTAGGTGATATTGAGTAGTATTTATGGCCAAGTTGGAAAGGACATTTGAGGGAGGGTAGAGAGGGGGGTGGCATGTAGATTACTCACCTTCTCGGCGAACTCCTCCCGAGGACGTCGTGAAAGTGTTTGCGCACTCATGAGCTCCTTTGTGGGCGATGGTGTCATGTTTAATGATACGTTGATACGCTGCTCTCTTTACTTTTGCAAAATGCCAATTGCAATTATTACTATGTATAATTAAAATTGTTATTTAATTTGTTTCTTATATATTGCTTTTCGTTACACTCGTTGCGCGGACGCCTTCGCTATATACATAAAGAAAATTTTCAATTTATGGTTATTATCAATTTTATCAGTTGTTGCTTTGCAAATTCAGTTAAACAAATTATTGCGTAGTCGTTTAAAAATATATTCTGCTAACGTGAATAGTTCACTCTGTATTTTTTTTTTTTTGCTGTCACTCGCTCTCGCTCACTTGCTCGCTAATAATTCACTTTGGCGTTATTATTATTTATTAATGGCGGTTTGATTATTGTGCGTTGTTGTTGTTGTTATTGCTGCTGCTGTAGTTGCTGCTGCCAGGTGTGACGTGGTCCGTTAGACGAGTTCACAATTATTTTTAGCGGCCTACGAAAAGAAGAAAAAAACATTTAAGCCGCAGTCAAAGCCGGCCGGCCACATGCCAAGTTTTTTTCTGTTTTTTTTTTTTTTGTTCACAACTTGTTGTTTTTGTTGTCTGCAAAGTCGTGGCGCGACCTTCACTGTTTTGCAATTCTAATTGAAATTCAATTGGTCAAGCGTCGTTTTAATTTTTTTTTTTTGTATTTTTATTTTTAATTATGACCTGCAGCAAACGAGGCAAAAAGGGCCCCGATGATTATGATGATGATGACGACGACGACGTCATCAGCGACCAAGCGCAACAGTTTGTTGAAGGAGGCACAAAACACACACACACACACACAGACACTACACACACACATACACTACACACACACACAGAGCACAGCAGTCACACACAATTACACACGCGGCACACACGCACACCGGTTAAACTTGTTATCGCGGCATGCAAAAGAACCTAAAACTCTAGGCCACAAACAAGTTCTGGAGCGGCACAGGGCAATACCAACACTAACAACAACAACACAGCAAAAGCACCCAGCAACACTGAAACACACACAGAACACACAACTCAAGTGCTTTATTTTGATATGTTGTTTTTTGTTTATTTATTTTATTTTAGTTGTATTTTGTTGTATTTTTGTTGTATTGCACATATATAATTTTTAGATGAAAAAGAAACCCTTGAGCACTTAGACAGTGGCACTTAGGGCAACATTGCTAAAGTGGTCGCTTGGTTGGCTTGGAAATTTACTTTTAAATTAAAAACAAACGAAAGTAAATCAACAAAAATGAAACGAAAACACGACACACGAGACGACGGCCGCCAACGCGCTGCAGCTTCAAAACACTTCAAAAGGCGAGCAACAACTAACAGCCGGGTCCGGGGCCGGCAGTTATAACTGCCGCTTCAGATTCAAAAAGCCAGAGGGAGTACAACAAGAGAGAAGCAAACAGGCAGCTTCACGATTTCCAAATACTCTTATTAGCGGTAGGCAGAAAATGTAGAAAATCGAATTAAATTAAAAATTACAAATATTGCTAAATAAATAAATTTATTTTTATATTTCTATCAATATTTATTTAAGAAAAACAATATTTTAATATATTTTATTATTTTTTATTTAAGTGTGTTATTCGTGTGTAAAAGCTGCATTAAAGCTTTTACTTATGGGAAGTAGTCAAGAAAAATGTTTATAAATTTACCATTACAGATCAAAATGATCATTCGCAACATTATTATGAATATACACAGAAATACAACAAACTTTCAATTATATTTTCTATTATCTATGTTACAATATCATTATTATTTTAGTAAGAAGAACGATAACATATTATAGTCCACAATCAAATTAATCTTTTATAAAATCTAGATATATTTGTAATATAAGAAAACATTATTTTATTAAGATTGTATGGATGACATATTTTAATATACATGTAATTACACTTTTCTGAAGACTCGATATTTCTGTAATATAATAAAATATATTTTTTAAAAATAAAAAAATAATATTTCTGACTACATTTATTTTTATTTCATTTAAGCACATATTTGAACCAAATACCAATAAGGAATATTTATAGAGTTGACTTTTAAGCTCAACACGTATTCGTTGACATATTTGTGTGACTTTTTGAAAGTGTATAATGAGAGCGCATGCTCGCAAAGAGAGAACTAATGAGAGAGCATAGCCGGCTAAAAGCCCGTTTACACTGCGAAGCGTTTTGCTTTAAAGAGAATGGAATGCTTTGAAGCGCGCTGTTTCCACTGTACGCGTCATCATTATGCTCATATCCTAGTGTATAAATATTTTGAAAAAAAGAAAATTAAATTTCGTTTTGAAATTGCTCAGGTCCGTTTATTGAAAGTTTTGCAAATGCATTGAATAATAAATTGGCTACGAGAAACTACGCTATGCGTGAGTGATCTGTTTTGTTTTTGTTTTTCTTTTTTGTTATAATTGGCACTAATATTATAGTAAGTAATATTCTAATATCGTTTCCCTCGCTTTTTAGGCCGCCGTTATTGCATTCTCCACTGTGCGTATTTGTGATTGCAGCTCTTGAATATGCTGCTCAAACTTCTGAATATCTCCAGTGATCTGCTGCAAACTGATCAGGACATTCTTCAACTTCTCTCCATCGATCTGCACCTCCAGCTCTCGAATCTCCTTGCTGACATTGCCCGTATTCGTGACGCACTCGACCAGCTCGCTGCAATGCGCATGCAACTGGGCCAACAACTTGTAAGCCTTCTTCGCATGCAGATCGTGCTTGGCGCTCTGAAAGAGCAGATCATCCGTGTAGTTGAACTGCCGCTCCAGCTGCGCAACAACCACATTCAGCTGCTTCTGGAGCTGACGTGTATCATCCAACACTTTATCGATGTCGTCCCGCTGTTTGCGTATATTGCCAATAAATTCGTGTATGCGGCGCGTGTATTCCTTGCGTGGTGCCTGCTGCGTTTGCTGGGCGCTACGCACGCTCAGCTCGTTATGCTTCTGCGTCTTCGCCAGCAACTCTAGCTCCAGTTGCTCGATGCCCGTACGTACGTTTTGCACCTGCTGCGCTTCCTTGGCCGCCTTGAGCGTGTCGAGTGTGCTCAACAGCGGACTGCGATAATCCTGCCACTGTTGTGTCAACGTTTGTCGCTTGGCTTCCGTGGCACGTAGCAATGCCTCCAGCTTGGCCACATTTTCCTCGGGATCGGCCAGCACTAAACAGCTGCGTTCATGCAGCTTCAGCACTGCCTGTATGTTCTCCAGCTCGCCTGCAGCTGACGCTTCCCTGGCCTTGAGAGTCTCCAGGTGGGCGTTGAGTGTTTTGCGCTGAGCCAGCAACTTTTCCGCTTGAGCACGCAACTGTTGCACGTGGTCACCCAATTGTTGCACTGGCGTTTGTGCCTCTGAGTTTTCGGGCAGCTTCTCCGCAACCTGTAGCAGTGGGCTTGGAGGCACTTCCTCTTCCCGAACACTCAACACGTTCACAGCCGTCGGCACCCATTCGCCCCAACGCTCCAGATCGTTTTTGTGCAACACCGAGGCAATGAGATCATAGGAGCTGGCATCCACTTGTTGAAAGAGATTCGGTGCCAATTGCTCGAAATACTGTTGCACTTCTTTGCTGCGCTCGGCAAACTTAGCCCCAGGAATGTTCAGATTCAGATGTGGCTTAAATTCGATGCTCTGACAACTGCAGCCTTGCTTCTGACGATTGGCCACCGCACGACAGAATTGCGGCACCCAGGGTGCCTTCAATTGATCCGTCATCTTCTTGCGCACCTCTCGCTGCAATTGCTCGCGCGCATTAAGCGCATTTGCTTTGCCCGCACTATCTGCATTCTGTCGCTCCCGCGGCAAACGTTCAATGAGAAACATCAACAGACGTCGCAGCTCCACAGCGTTGGGATAGAGAAAGATTTGGTAGCCAATGTCGCCGCGGTAGCCGCTCTCCTTACATCGCTCGGCCAGCACTGTGGCCGCGCTGAAACGTTGTGCCATCGCGCCACCCGGCAAGGATCGCGGCAGCTCCGTCAGCGTTGGATTGATTTCCAGCAAGCAACTGGACACGGCTCGCACCACTTGCTCAGGCGTAAAGGTGGTCAGCTGATCCGTAGGCTCAATGCTGGCATCGATTTGCTGCAGCTGGTGCATGATTATTTTATCCACCTCGTCCATTATTATTATATTTATCTACTTTTATTTTGGCATTTTAATTATAAAAAAAAATTGGTCTTTCGTTCAGCGTGACCGCAAGCTGAGTATTGAAATACACCATGAATGTTTATTATGCGGTATTTTGCTCTCAAGCGATGGTCACACTGCGCTCACTTGGAATAGCTCGATAGCGTTCAGAAAGTTATCGACGTAGCGCGAAAATACCAAACTCAAATATAACAAAATGAAGTTGCACAATAAATCAGATTTAATACGCCATTATTATTATCTTCTAGTTGAAGTTGTAGTGACTTCAATGCCATACTTCTATACTTCAGAATCTATATTAAATCATAGTAACTACTATGCGCTCATTGAAGAAAATGAAAAGAAGAAAACTGGCAAATGATAAGTTTTACCACGTAATATTGGCGGACATAGAGAATATAAAGTACACTATTGAGAGACTGGACTGGACCATCGACACAATGGCTAGAGGAATTACGGTACTTTGCTATTTGCTCAATCCTGTACTCCATTGTCGGCCTTTTTGATAATGATATTCAACGCCAAATTGCCATCTTCCGAGAAGAGCTCCACCGTTGACTTGTTCAATACCAAAAAATCAGCATTGGTGTACGTAACGAAACTTTCCCGGATAGAGCGTGGCTTAGACTGCCATTTAAGTGTACGATTGTTGGCCTCCAACGAGATGAGATAATCAAAATCGGCTGCATCGCGCATAGTGCCGATCATGCGACAGGCGGCAAAATACTGCTGACAACCCTCGCCCAGTTGCACCTTCTCCAGCGAGAGCAGAAAATGCCGGCCATGACACGACTGTATCATGGTCCAGTCCAGTGCTCCCACTTGATTTACGTTCGTGGCCAAAAAGATAATATCGGTGCCCTCCATCGTGATCACATTCTGATGCGTGCTCACAAAATGCTTATACACATCCTTCAGCGCGCCCTGCCACACACATTTCTCATCCGGATACGGGCAAAAATACGGACGAAATTCGCAGTCCTCTTCATGGGATTTCTTATCTGCATAGGACAAACGCATGCGACAGCCATAGCAGGCATGCTTGCAGGGAAATATCAGCTTGGAGCCCACCTTCTCCATGGCCAGATTGCGTATGTTGGTCATGGGCACTCGACAGACGGGGCAGACGTTCAATTTGTTGCGACACTGCGAACAGATCAGATGACCACGCGAACACTGCATAATTGGAGGCATCATATAGCTGAAGCAGACGGGACATTCGAGCAGGGAGACCAAAAACTCTCGGGTTGCCGTCTCGGCGGGTTTATCGCAATCGATGCTGACGCCGCCGCTGCTGCTGCAACTGCCTTCCATTTGGTGGTGATCGAGTGACGTCTCCATCTCCTGACCGCTGTTCGTATCCTTGGGCAGCGTCAGAGCATTGGCCGTCGGTGGAGCATCCGCGTTGGGGCGCTGTCGACGTGGTTGCATTTGAGTTTTGCGATTGGGAATCTATATCTATTGAACTGGCAGCAAATTGGAAATTTTGTCAAAGTGCAATTAAAGCGAACCGAGAGGAAGGAATCTATAAAACAAAATGTGTTTAATCAAAAGTTGGAGTGTGCCTGTCAATTTTTCGTACGCTTGGCAATTTAGTTCTGTTAAAATAAAAACAAAAAAAAGGAAGAGAAAAAGACAATTGTATTTAGGCCTTCAAGGAAACTGAAATTTAAATTCGCCTGGTTTGCTGCAACAATTCGATGGGAATGGCGAAGCCTGCTTCCAAAAAAATAATCAACTGTCAACTAGATGTCAAGAGAAATGATTTTACTGCAAGACTTTTTGCTAATTTTTTTTTTACTAATCACGTTTATTTTTCATTTTCTGTAGTAGTTGTCATTTTGTGTGTTTGTTGTTGTTGTTGTTGTGTGTGTGTTTGTTTGTTGTTTAAACTAAACATATTGCAGTTAATTGTAAAAAAAACAACTGCTCAATTTACAATTTCCAATTGCAAACGTTTTAGTTTGTTGACAATGTTGAAAAACTTAGGCAGAAAACAAATAAAATCAACTGTTCGGGAGATCGGTCTAAACTAGTTAAATTTAAACATTAAATTGCTTTTTTTCTTTTTCTTGTTTGGTGTTCTTATTGTTGTTGCTTTTTTTGGGGATTTAAATCTTAGTATAAAGTGTGTGTTTGTTGGTGTCTTTTTAGGGGGGAGGATGTTTCATCGTATTATTGTTATAATTTCGAGTTGCGTTTTTACACGAGAAAAAAAAACTGTTACGTTTCGTTTGGCATGAACAAAAATTGTCGCAATTTGTAGCTTACAACTCTCGAGTTAATTATATAATTATCATTATATATCAATTAGTTTTTATTTTTGCATTATTCTTGTTAAGTCATGTTTTGTTGATTTTTTTGTTGTTTTGTTTTTTTTTTTGTTTGTCGTTAAAAGTGATGTTTACTTTTATAGCATTTACAATTTATTTCGTATAAAATAATTTACATTAACTAAACTATCTGCTCTCAGTTGTATAGATGTAAAGATGTAATAGATGTGTACGTGTATTGTGTGTGTGTGTGTGTGTATTTGTTTCGAGTGTGGTATGGATTGTGGATGGTGGGCAGCTCCGCTCCAAGTTTTATGCCCCCACGTCGACCGGCTTACAAACTAAATTAAACTAAAACCCACAAATACAAAAAAAAACACGCGGTAGAATAAATGTGTTTTTCTTTCCTCTCTTTTTTTGTTTAATTTTCTTAGTTTGCATTTCTCACTTATTTAAATGAAATATTCCTAGAACTACTAATAATAATAATTATTGCCAGTCCAAAAGGCAAGAGACTGACAATCAGACATACAGACAGACAATCTACCGATCTACACGCACACACATGCTCTATATACATTCCTATACAATTAAAGGAATATATATGTATATGTATATATAATTTGTATATGTGTGGTGTAAGAATCGTGTATCGAAAATCATCGAAAATCGTTTTAGAAACGATGCACATAATCATTTCAATCATTTTGTTGGATTTTGTGTGTTGGTGATGTGTGTTGATGCTGTGTGTATGTACCGGGTGTGTGTGTGTGTTGGTGTTTTAGACCAGAGATATGGTTACATTGATGCCCAGATTCCCATTGTCGGCAAAGAGTTGCGCAATCGATGTGTCAAACACCAGACAATCCGAATTGAGTATGGCCGAGGCAACGCCCTCGTGTATGGAACGCGGCATTGCCTCCCAGGTGAGACGACGACGATTCCCATTCAATTCCAGGCGATACACAAAATTCTCGGCCTCCTTGCGCGACCCGATCAGCTGAACGATGGCAAAGAACTGCTGATGGCCATCGTATTTCTCCTGTTTCTCCAGCACAAGCATGAAATGATGGCCAAAACACGACTGCATCATCACCCAATCGACGGCGCCGGGCAGATTGATGTCGGTGGCCAAGAACACAATATCCTCGCCCTGCAGCGTTGTAATGCTCTTGTGTGACATCATCAGATGCTGCATGACTAGATCCAACGGTCCTTGCCACTTGCACGAGGCACCCGGACATGGGCACAGATACGGCCGGCATTCGCAGGTCTCCTCGTGCTCCGTCTTCTCGGTGTAGACCAGCGAGGCGGTGCAGCCGTAGCCCGAATGTTTGCATGGGAATTTCACATTGGAGGCGACCTTCTCCATGGCCAGGTTGCGTATGTTGGCGAGGGGGCCGCGACATGTGGGGCAGCATGTGAGCTTGGAACGGCACGAGACGCATACCAAATGCCCGCTGGAGCATTGCAGTATCGGTGGCAGCACATAATCGAAACAAACGGGGCACTCGAATAGCGATGTTAGATCGGCAGACATGCCAGCATCACCGCCTCCTGCGGACGACAGTGATGAGCTGGATGAGGACGATGTGTTTGCCGATGATGTGTTACCAGCACTGGACGATCCCGTCGAGCTGCTCGTATTGGTCGCCACAACGGCGGTGGCGGCGGCTACAGCGGCGGCTGCTGTCGGTTCACGTCGCTTGGGATTGATTTTATTGGACATTGGACTTCTTGGTGCTATTTAACTATCCTCAGTGTGTGTGATTGTGATCCAGCCAGCTACTCTGCTACTCTGTCTCTCCTCCTGCGCCAGTGAATTGTGCCAAGTTCAAGTTAGGTTGTTATCGTGTGTCACTGCAAAATTAGACAAAGCGAAAAAACCCGTTAAGACATCAACAAATTCGTCATTTATTAGTCACTTAATGTTTACTCGATTCATGCAACTTTTTTACAATGAAATTCTATGTGACATGTATTGGAATGTTTGTAAATAATTTAAGATCACAGTTTGAGTTTGATTGACACTCAATCGATACAAAAAAGTTATTACAAATCGTAATGATAGCAAACAACTGAAAGACGTTCAATTAATCTTAACCGTCCTTCAATTTGTCTGCTCGACAATTGTCGTCAACTGTCACAAATATCCAATTGCATTCAATCATAATTATTACGACTAACATTAGCACGTCGTAGCGTATAGATTTGTAGTTTCTTTGTTAAACTTAATGTTAATGTTGCTATTGTTGTTGCTGTTGCTGAGTCATTTTGAAGGCCCGCCGCACTTCTTTCGCTTGACTTCGCTTTTGATTTGCCGTATGTCTGTGTTTGCGTTTGTGTTTTGTGATACCGAGACGAGTTTGAGGCGCGTTCACCTTACACGCGTGTAAAACCACGCAAATACTTCTTGAATGCCAGCCACTCTTATCAGAGTGATGAAAAATGCGACCATTAGGCTTCATTCCGTACCGCCCGCTATTCCAAATGCGACACATGAGCGTTATGATCTACGCACAGTGATTCAAATGCGTGTGTAAACTGGTTAAATAATTATCTAATCTGTTACACACCTACACCTCGCTTAACGGCCTCGACCTGAGCTGTAAAATTTGGCCACTAACCGAGAAGGCATTAAAGTGAAGCAATGGACTTTTTTTTAGTGTCTTCTATTTTATTATATTTGGTTTTATTTTGTTTGTATGGAAAGTATACAGTTATGCGAATTTCGATAACAAATGCAGTGTGGCTGCTAAGTGTAATTGAGGTACAGTGAACTGGTCGTTAACTGAGATACGATCTAGAAAACTCTACTTGCTCTGACTTTTAGGTAAAATGGCAATCTAGACTTCAGATTGGCAAAAGAATTTCATACTTCAATATTAATCTCTCAATAATCTCAAATTTTAAAATAAAATCGTGCTTAAAGATATTGTTAATTTCTTATCGTTCTGCATGCAAGACGATTTATACAAAAAATGGTTGATACTAATGTTACCTAAATCTAATCATTCAGTTGTTTGAATTCCTGGCTCCCCCTGAAAGCTAATTACCCGATTTTCTTGATGTGCTTATAAAAATGCGACTAAATTGCCTAGAAAACTATACCCAATTTTAACAATAAAACATATTTTTCAATATTTTGTGTTATATCTTAAGAATTTTTAGGTAAACTCTCTCTCTTTTTTAATGTGGTCAATCTAGTAATCAATTTAGAATTAACTTCCCTAAAACTTAATATAGAAAATTGGAGTTTTTGAAAAAATGAAATAAAATAAAAAGGCTTCCTTTCTCTCAACTTAATTTGAAGTTCTCTATTGTAACAAACATTGAATGAAATGAAATTATCTCATTCATTTCGAATGCATTTATTAAATTAGCAGCGACTCAGAATCACAGTGCAACGCTCCAAAATTTGTGGGAGTATGCGTGAGTGTGAGCGTGTGTGTGAGTGAGTATGGAGTATAAACAAATGCGACGCGAACTGCGTCAACAACAATATGGGCTTCGTTTGTGGCAGCAATGAGCACTGACTATGAGGGTGGCTAAGGGAGGGGTAGGGATGTTAGTTGGTTGGCTGTGGTAGCGGCACATAATTAACATTTGGCTCTGGGGGCTCGCTGCGTACCGTAAGAAAATTTCCATGCGGCAGAGCGGAGTAGAGAGCAGAGCAGTGTAAAGAGGGGAAGGGGAGAACGTCGTCGGCGGGGTAATTACTGCTGCACTAAAGCCATGAATGTAATTAAGTTTGTTACTTTTTTTTCAATGAGTTTGCAAAATCAAATAGAAAACGACGGAAAGCAGAGCGATATGTTAGAGCAACAACAACATCAACATCAACAATAATAATGCGAATTTATATATGTATGGGTGTGAATGTGTGTAAAAATAAACAGCTACAAAATAATCATAAACGTAAACTTACAAAGCTCGCTGTATGCGTGTTTATATGTGTGTGTGCGTCTCTCGCTGCCTCTGCGTGTGTATGTGTATGTTTGTGTGAGTTTGAGGCTTTTATCAGTCAGCCATCATGTGTATGTGTGCACACACACATGCATATATGCACATAAGTTTGTATGTATGAGGTGAGTGTATGTTTGTTTGTACGTTATGTATATCCTCTTTATGCACGTATGTTTGTATGTATGTGATTGTGTGTTGCTTAAATCAATGCAATTGCAAATTGCAATTGCAGGTGGCAGCACTTCAGGTTCGCACACGCACAAAGAGAAAAGTTGAAAATTGTTTTTCGTCGCACTTTTTTTTGTATTGTATTTGTATTGTATGTATTATATGTACAACATTCAGTTTCGGTTCGGTTCGATTCACCTTGCGCCAAACTCGAAATTCAGGCGTGCGCTAATTTCATTTTATATATTTTTCGTTTTCGTTTTTATCTAATTTTTCTTTTATACGCTCGCGCACACACTCATTGAATAATATGCTGATGGCTATATGTACATGTTTGCTGCTGCTTTTTTCTTGTTGTTGTTGTGGTCGTTGTTGTTGTAGCGTGAATATCATCTGTTTGGTTCGCCTTCGTCGTCCATCGGTTACATTTACATACGGGACGCAACTTAAAGTAGACAAACGACTGCGACTGCGAATGCTACGGCTAAGGGGCAGGGCAGGGCAGAGGGGAGCAGGCAGTGGCTTGCTTCTTTCTGCTGCTGCTCTGCGTGCAATGTAGCCGAAGAAGCTTGAAAATTTATTTCTAATATTGTTGTTCCTTTTATTTATTATTGCACAAAAACACTTGCACGATGTGCTCAGTCTATGTGGGCATTCTTATAAATTGCCAGGCACAACTATTTAACTATTTAGCACGTCACACTCGCGTATTTTTCTGGCTATTTTTAATTTTATCTTTTAATTTGCCTTGTACACAGCGTGACCGCAACTAGAGTTTCCAAAAATATACTACTTTCGTGGAAATACGATGTACGAGATGCAGTGTTTTCATGCCAAGCGCCCATTGAAAATACTGTAATTGGTCACACTACCAGCATTTAAGTGTTGTGCTACGTTTAAAGTTATTATTTTGTTGTTGCTATATTTGCAACGCTTGTAGTTTAAAAACAAAGCTAAAGTACATGAAAAACGTGAACTTATTATTAAATTTATATAATTGTATATATATGTAGATCAAACAACTGAATATTTACCTTCAAAGTTTTTTCAAAATTTCAGCCGCACAAATTATGAACAGCATACTGATTGCATTCATTATTTGTTTTTTGCGGTGTAACGACAACTCTGCAGTTTTAGACGCCGCGACAACCCTGTCGGGGGTGTAGCGATTAAATTTGTAACTAGCATAGAAAAAGAATTCAAAACGAAATTTGTTCTGTTTAATAAAACACAACAAATTTATCGGAGCGCCATGTGCGTTGCCAAAAGCGTTTAATCCCGTGTTAATCAACTGCTGTTTAAATTAAGCAAGCATAAAACCAAAAATCGATAACTCTCCACATCAATCATACGCCTCGTATCTGGAGCACACGACGGACCAACAACCCCCCATTAAAAGAAAAACGGGATAATAAAATAACAGTATATATAGAATTAATTCGACACAATGATGGCCAATTATTGGATACTATATTGTGCTGCACTCACTGTGCTCGCTACTCTCGCCCACTGTGCCCTCAATAATCCCTACGAGGAACTCGGTATAACGAGATCGGCAACGGTGCAAGAAGTGCGTCGAGCCTATAAACAATTGGCCAAAGAATGGCATCCCGATAAAAACAATCATCCGGACGCAGAAAGGCGTTTTGTGCAAATTAAAAAAAAGCCTACGAACTGCTCAACGATCAGGAGCGACGTAAAGTTTACGATCAACATGGAATCACAAGCGAGGATTCACATTATTTGCGACAAAAGCACGATTATAGCGGCTATAATCGTTTCGCTTTCGATCCAGTTGAGGAGTTCTTTGGCAAACAGTTTGGCTTCGATCAGGACATTAGTTTGTATCACAAATTGTCCGTTACCTCGAATTATTTCGAGCAAACAATCATACCAAAGAGCAAAACCAAATTGCATATTATCATGTTCTACAATGATTGGTGTTTTGGCTGTATGAGAATTGTGGCGGCCTTTAAGAAGTTAGTCGACACCTTTGAGCCGCTTGGTGTGCAATTTGCCACCATAAATGCGGCCCATGAGCCGGGCATCTTGAGGAAAACCGGTGCTGATGGCATTCCCAGAATGGTCCTGGTGATGAGTGGCCACAGTTATGTGTATCGTGAGAATGTATATACACAACAGAAACTGGCCGAGTTTATACGCAAGAAGATGCCCTTTAAGATCGGTCAGCGCATCAACGATGATAATCTGGAAGAGTTCCTAAAGGGCTGGACAGATAATCGTGTGCGTGCCTTGGTCCTAGAACCAAGAAGTTCCACGAGATTAAGGTATCTGATCGCTGCCTTTGGTTTTCACGATCGTGTCGCCTTTGGTTTCGTCGATCTGACGAATAAGAATACCAAATTAATCGCAGATCGTTTCAAAGTGAATCCAAAGCTGGATACACTGTTTCTCTTCAATGAGGATTCGTTGCGTGCGGTGGCCAGCATCTCCATGGCGGATATACCAACGCAAACGTTGGAGAACATTATCTCATCGAATCAATACTTGTCACTGCCGCGTCTCTCGTCGCAAGAGGTGCTCGAGGGCGTTTGTCCCGCTGAATGGAATCGTCCCCGCAAGCGTTTGTGTGTCGTTCTCATCACCGAGAACTCGCCGGACTATGATATAGCACGCGGTGCATTGCGACACATTGCGCTGGAAAGCGGTTACAGTGCGGAACGAGTGCGATTCGCCTATATGTACAAGGAGAAGCAGGCGGATTTCTTGAATGCCATTTCCAAAGGTTCCTTCGAGGATAATCTGCTGCGTCTCGTGGTCATTTGGCGACGCGATAGCACACAGATCAAATACGAATGGGTCGATGGCGCGAAGCTGGACATCAAGACCACAGATTATTTGAATAACTCTGCCATAAATACGACAAAACATGAGATTAATTTGACCATTCAACGTTTATTGAAAACGAATGAAGCTCTCACCTATGAGGCCTATGTGCAGAATCTATTGGATGAGCATGCTCAGGGCATACTAAGTAAATGGATAACACGTTTACTCTATCTAGTCGATTATCTATCCGATAACATTGAGGATGAGCATTTATTTGCCGCTCTATCGCTGCTGGGCACAATTGCCTTTATGTTTGCCATCGGCTATGTGATGATGTATTTTGTTCGCGCCGAGGAGGAAACCCTCAAGGCGCAAGGACAACTCAACGACGGGTTGTGCAATAATAAGCCCAGCAAGCAGGCGCCTGAATTGAAGCTCTATGAGCTGCGAGCCGAGAAGTACAATGGCCTGGTGCGTCTGCTGAAACCCGGTTGTCGCACGATTCTCTTGATTACAGATCTGCAGAGTCGGACGAAACTAATACCGCCATATCATCGAGCGGTTTGGCCGTATAGACGGACCAAAACGCTGCTGTTTGGCCACATGCTGATCGAGAAGGGTTTGTCGTGGTATTCGGAACTGTTACGCTTATCGTTATGCACAAATCAGAATCTACAGATTAATCCACGGAATTGTGTGGGCACCGTAATAGCATTAAATGGACATCGCAAGTATTTTTGCGTCTATCATGCCAAGCATCCGGAATGCGCTCGTGGCACAAAGCGTATGATTAAGATGACCAAACAGCTGCTGGATCGCAACGATGATCCAGAGATTGGCAATTTTCTGGGCGTGAATTATTCGGAGGAATCCGATGCTGAATCGAATGTGCTCTTCGAGGACAATCTGTTGGATGGTCTCAGCAATTGGCTGGATCGATTGTTCGAGGGCACCACACACAGATACTATATTAACTATTGGCCCGATTTTCCCACTAAGTAGACAAAGACAGCGCTCGCAGCCTAGATGAATAAACAACATAACAAATAACTAAAAAAAAAAGCAACCAGAACAAATAATTGAAAATGTAAATTATTTTGTCGTCCCCCTTCTTTGTAAATCGCATCTAGTCAAATAAATTATTATCTATTTATTGCAAGTTTTTCGTTAAAAATGATTTCGAATTCATTTCTCAATTCTTGTGCTTGCAGAACGAAAGGATTATACTCCACTAATCTTCTCTGCTCTTCAACTTTCAACTTTAAAATACGTAGCGTAGCTTGCCTTCCTCCTCTTGCCTATTCTCCAAAACTTGATGTGGACCAAAAGTCAAGGAAACTGCCAACAACATTTTGCATCGCTAAATCAATGATCAGCCATTATCAAAAAGAAAAGATTGCTAAATCAATCAAGCATCAATATCAGTATTTCGTTGATCAAATATCACCACAAGCTAAATCAATTTCATTAATTTATATTATCGATTTGTTTTTTTGTATTTGTTACCAAAGAATAAATGTAAGTTTAGTGCATTACACAATTAAATTGAAAAGTCCAGATTTCTTTTATTCATTTCTCTGTTTGTTTGGGTAATATCTTCGACATACCCACATATTCTAATAGTATTATTAGTAGTACTCCATTTGTAAGCTCATATCTAGTCTTAAGATGATATATAAACATATATAACTATAATTCCCCGCCCCTTTTTTCCCCCAGTATTTAAGCACAACTTTTAGTTGGGCCCCATCAGCGAGTGCAATCGAATCACGGCTCGATAATCATTGTGCGACAATTCCCCGCGTCTCGAACGATCCAAGACACGATGCAGTCGCTCCAGTGTCTCGGGATTCGCGGTTGTGCGGAACATTTCATCTAGGTAACGAAGCGATTCACGTGACCAGAATATGGAGGGCTTCGATGAGTCCGTATTGATGTTGTTGCGCGATGACGAATCACGTTCCATGCCAGCCAAAAGACGCACACACTCCGATTGCAGCGGCTGATGACGTTGCAAGTGCAATCCTCCAGTGGCAACTGCACGTTGTTGCATGTTGTTGCAAGGCAGCTGTGATTGCTGCTGACCAATTGGTCTGGCATATGGTTGCATTCGCTGCTTGGGTAAACGCAATTTGTTGTTGTTGCTGTTGTTAACGTTTGCGTGTTGCTGCTGCTGCTCCTCGTGCTGCCAAATGGGCGGCAATGGCAGCTGTCGTCGCTGCTGCTGTTGCTGGCGTGGCTTTGCTACACGATTATTATGCTGTTGTTGCGACTGCTGCTGCTGCTGATTGCTTGGAGCAGCCTCGTCGTGCCAGACTGGAGGAGGCGGCACCGCTGGCTGCTGGTGATCCGACCATTTGGCATTCAACAACGCACGCGGCTTGGCCACACGATTATTCTTAGGTGCAGCTGGCGGCGTTGCATCCTGTGTCCAAACAGGTGGCGGTGGCGGCGGCGAGGAGAGTCGACGCGGCGTAGCATTCGCTTTGCGTGGCGTTAAGCCCAACACAGCTGGCTCAATGTTCAACGACTTGAGTCGATTCTTAATGTCCAGCTTGGCGTAGTTCTGCAACAAAACTTCATAGTTATCATTGGGCTGCGCACTAAAGATTACGCTATAGTGTTCTTCGATCTCGTTGCGCATTGCCGGCGTAGCATTCTCATCGGGCGAACGTTCCAGCAGTCGCTTGAGTATGACCAACAATTGATCCAGATGCATGCTGCCATTGCCCAATCCCGCCTGACCAAACAGTATCATGTTGAGCAGACGTCGCTTGCGTTCGGCCAGCTTAAAGCCATTTTTGGTGTTCATCTCCTCCAGCTCCTTGATGCGTATGAAATGTGTTTTGGCATTGCCCAGATCGGTGTTTAAACTATTAATGCCGTCGCGGAGGAAACGTATGAGCACATCGATTCGTTTGGGTGGCTTTTGACGTTGGATATCGTTGCTGCGACGTTTAACCTCACGATTGCGATGCAACAGCATCAGCTGCAATTCCTCTTGATTCTTCTTGAGACCGTAAATGACCAGCACATAGCCATACTCTTTGAAATCCATACGCACACTCACATTGCACTTCTTGGCCGACGCTGTCAAGAACTGACAACCCTCCGGACTGAACAAATACTGCGTTTGATCCTGTGCCATCAATATCTTTGCCTCCGAAGGCACATCGGGTAAACTTTCAGCTTTTTCTGCTGCTGCATTCGAGGTGGATGTGGATGTCGCCTTGCTGGTCACACACATTGAGATGCCCTGCGAATAGCGATTGTTGCTCAAATTGACATTCTCCTCCTCGTTGTCATCCGCTGTTGAGCTCAACGGTATCATTTCGGGCAGATTCTCCATCGGCCCTGACTTGGGGGTTGCTGGTGTTGTATCCTCTACGATTTCCACATCACTCGGTGTTGTAGTCGTTGAGCTAGGTACTTCAAAGTGCTCTGAGAAACTGTAATTGGAGTCCGAGTCCAGATCGTGAGGCGTCACGCTGGGCTTACTAATTGCGGGCTTGCTGGAAGTTGTTGCTGTCGCTATTGTAGCTGTTGCGGTGGTCTTAGCTTCTGCTGGCTTGCTCTGAGTATCAATAACAAACTCCTGCTGCTGTGTCTCCTCCACAGGAGGTGTTACTTCAGTAACCGCATCTTCCTCCGGCTCAGGAAACTCGTCGATTATTACAGTCGCAGTTGAAGTTGCAGCTGAAGTCGAAGTCGAAGGCGAGGTCCTTGTCTTGTTGCCAAGTGCTGCTTGCACCAAAGGATTGGGCACATAGTCATTCGAATAACGCTGGAGTTGCTGCGATTGCTGCAACGTTGCCGTCTGCGTTTTCTTTTGCGGACGTGCAAGTCCCACAGCCTTCAGAAAGCGAGCATAGCAACTGTTCTTAGAGAACTCCGAACTCCAATTGAAATGAAATGGTGTCTCGATTGAAAAAAATGTGGAGGAATCACCCAGATAGCTCAGCGGTCCCCCGCGATCCTTGTAGACCTTCTGATGCGACATTATCGTGGTGGTGTAGTTGGTGTTGCGATACTCGCCCATCCGCTGACGACACTCCTCAAACAGATGACCACGTGCCGCACAATAACTGCAATGCTTCGTGCGATACTGAACTTTTGACTCCAGTGACACATTGGAGCGTGTCTACAATAGCAAAAGTCGTTTAATAAATGAAAGTAAAAGCTAATTTCATTGCACTTACCGTGGAGTGATAGCGACGCCACTTATCCGGGCACATGTCCGTGCTGTGGCCACGCATTTTACACAGCTGGCAAATCATCCGACTGAGAAATGAGCACTTGTTGCACTTCTGCACGTAGAGCGCTTGCTTCGCACCACACTGAAAGCATAGATAAGATGTAATTAATGATCAAATTAATAACAAAAGACAGCTACAATTAAATTTGCTTGCTATTAGATACTCGCTATCCATTTAAAGCAGCTTCTATAATGTTATTTTTATATTTTGAGTACTTGAGTGGTAACATTTTAATTTAAACAAAAACTATTCTGCTACTTTAGTCTTCGAATTCGAAATCTATTACAATACCATCATCAAAAATATCACATATAATGCATTTGATATTTGTTAATGATAATGCTCTAATTTTTTGCTACCACACAACTATTGAACAGCCGAACATACAAGCTACATTATATGGATTATTAATACTTATCAATAATAAACTAGAATACACTTTTTAATAGCTAACACAACTATATAAACTTAAGCTTCAACTTACGCCCAGACAAATGGCATTTGGACAGCGTGGCTCGGCGTGTCCGGTTGTGCCGCAGGTGTAGCAAGTGACGGGTTTCCGTGGACGCGGACACTTGGCACGCATGTGGCCCATTTCAAAGCAATTGGTGCACTTGAGATTGGAGCGTTTGCGCATAACTGGATAGCGATCTGCATTCGAAATTCGCCACTCGTGACGTTGTCCTGTAATTGACAATTAAAAGCAATTAATTAAAGTCAACTAGGAGTCAATAAATAGCACTTACCCGACATGGCTTTGAGCAGTTTGTTCATGTTGAACTGTTCACCGTTCCAGCTGTCATTGTAGAAGCGACACATTTCATCATTCCAGCCCACAAGATCACCGCCAGTCAACTCCTCTTTGAGCTCTGACATATTGTGCTCCAATTGCAGAACAGATTCCTCTTCTTTTTCCACCTGTTCCTCCTCTTCATCTAACACTGTCTCCAAGTCCTGAGTTTGCATTTCAACAGCAACTACATCGTCCTCATCCTCGTCTTCCGGTTGCGCCTCTGTGGTGCTCACCGTCGCTTGTTCATTGGCTTCCAGAATGCGCTTCGAGCGTTCTGTACTCGCATCGATCCGCTTGAATACTGTGCTCATATCTTCCGTAATGGCCTCATTTATTTCAGCCTCCTCCTCAGTGTTGGCATCGGAGCCTTCGCTCACCATCGCCACATCTTCGGTTGTGTCCACAGCCTGCATTTCCTTCTCTTGCTCCTGCTTCAGCAAACGCTCCGCAATCTGTCGCGCCGTTGGCAACGCTTCATCCTCAGCACCGCTGTCCGAACTGCCTTCGATGGGCGCTAGCTTCCTGGGCTCTGTGTTGACCGCACTCTCCGAGCAACGTCGCTGACTAATGCGTCGTATCTTACGCTTGCAGCGCTCCACAGCCATCCCACGAGCTATGCCCGGCACTCCGGTGGCCTCCACATCATCATTCTCGCTGTCCGTCTCATCGGCATCGAGCTCATTGTTTGGATCGGATTGTGTGTCTTTGGTGCTCGAGGCACGACGTTTGCGCAGTCGCTTGGTCTTTACCACATTATCCTCGATCACAGCCTCCACATCGCTGGAATTCGAGTCGGTGTCCACGCTGCGTATAATCGTTGGTGTCGCCTTCTGTTTGGCCTTGCAATAAATGCCACTCTCGGTGAGATCTGATTCACTCTCGTAGACATCGAGAGCGCGAAATTGTTGCTCATCCACACGAAAGTTTTGCTTAATCTCCTCCAGCTTAGAGGGCGGCACAAATTCGTATTCAGATGAGTTGTCTAACGTCTCTTCCGTATCCTTAGTTTGACTGTCCGGCTCGGCAGCATTACGGATTGCATTCTCAGTCAATACCAGCAAATCCTCATCGGTGGCACGTGCATGATCCGCCAACAGGCGACTCGTGTCTTTTTGTACAATAAAATCATCACTTGATAGCACAGAATTGCAGGGCGAAGTCAACGCTGAAGATAAAGCTGCCGGTTCCACAGCACAATTGATGCCCAGCTTAACGTCGGCAGCATCCATGGCATTTTCCTCTAGATAAGGTTGCGTGAACTGCTCTTTCGCCTCCTCGCCGTCATCGTTCTGCTCATCCTCGCTGGCATCCACATCAATGATTGGTACTGGCGGCAACGGCACAATGACAACATCGTCTCCATTTGACGATGTTTCGCTATCCACCAGATCAATCATCTCCACGGGCTGATCGTTGGTTTGTTTGAGCTTCTTATTGGTGGCACGCGCCTGTTTTGATTTCTGTCGCTTTTGTTCTAGTTTCTGAAGCTGCTCCAACTTGCGATTTGCCTTGCCAAAAGGCGCCACAGCACGCTGTGCCGGCTCCCGCTTTGTTTTTGGCCAATTTGGAGGAATGGCGACCAAAAGACGCTGATCAAAACGCTCAGGCTCATCATCATTTGTTGCTTTTGAGGTTGTTTGTGGTTTCGGTGGTTTCTGTTGTCGCTGCTGCTGATGTTGTTGTTGCTGCTGTTGGTATTGTTGTTGCTGCTGATGTTGTCGCTGCTCTTGCTGACTTTGTTGCTGTAGTTGCAGTTGAAGCTGTTGACGTTGCTGCTTTTTAGTCGCCTGTTGCAGTTGCTTGCGTTTCAATTGCTGCTGATTCTGCAGCAACTGTTGCACATTGTTAAGTGGCTTTGGATGGTTCTTCTTGGCGTTGTTGACCTTGTTGGCCTTTTGCGAGGTATTTACTGTGGTTGCTGGTGGCGGCGGCAACATGCGCTTTGGCTGCGCCGTCGTCTTTGGTTCATCTACAAGCAAAACCATGGAATTAATATAACTTTATTAACTTTCAATAACTAGTATCCAGATGGATTGAGCAAATGCTTTATGTTTTCGTTGGATATATCAACACTTTTGGGTTTATTCAAACTATAGCCCAGTGCAACCAAACCATCGAGCTGTGCCTTATCAATAGCGTACAGCACCGAGGCATCACATTGCAAATCAGCACGATTGGGCCAAAGTAAGACGGACACCGCATTGCGAAATTCGTTGACTGCTTGATCGATTTGCTGATGGAATAAATGCAAATCTTCCACCATTGCCAGATCATGTGGCATATCATTTGGAATCGTGATGCGTTGCTGCAACGCTGTCTCCAGTTGTTGCACCAGTCGCATCAAGACAAAGCGTCTATAACGTTCCTCATACAATTTACGTGGTCGCATGATGCAATGCGTATTTCGATTAAAGAATGCTTCGATTGTGATCACCTGAACCGAGGTTAGCAATTTTAACATCATCACGAGCACAATGCAGGCTAATGTGTAGGCCAGCAAATGCTGGGATATTTCATCTATCCAGTAGAGCAGATCATGGCGATAATAGACATAATAATAGTCCAAGAACATCACAAGGCCTAGCACTTTAAGAGTCAGCCATATAATAAAACAATGATTAATTTCGCATAATTTTTGGTAAATAGCGTGTAGCATCCAATGTTGCGTCATGGTGCCAAAAATCAGAATTCGGTTTGAAATTTGGAATGTCAACAATAATTTGGGATATTTTTTAAAACTGAGTCGATAAGTAAAAACAAGTGAGATTTATATTCTGCACACTGAAAATTGTTTGGACTAGCTCACTAACTGATTTACAGCAAGTTATGCTTGTTAAAAGACACAAGAGTGAATTATTTCTGTATGTGTGCTTACAAAGACTCAAACCAGTTGCAGTGCTCATTTAAACATTTGCACAAAATGCACGTGAGTTGATTACACACGCTATATATTATACTATACTGACCTTCACTTGGCGGCAGTTCGCTTGTCTTTGGTGATTTGGTAGATTCGCCAATTATTGCATTGTTTTCGCCTTTGTTGTCTATCCAATAACGTGGTTTGCCAATTGTTGTTGTTGCATTGTTGATAACACGCTTTCCACTAACAAAGCGATGGTGCTGCTGTTGTTGTTGCAAAGGTGGTGGCATCGACCGCGCATCCACATCCACAGCCTTGACATGTTGCTCCTCACTTGTTGCATCACTATAATGTATTGAAGCGTATAGTATTGACTCCAGCTCATTCAGTCTGTCGTTGTCCATTTCTTCAAGCTAAAAAAAAAAATACACATTTAGCAGCTGCGAAGTTCAAAAAATGTGATACGACTGCTATGACGTCTGACGTTGCTTACATCGCTCATCGTGCCAGTCCTTGTTGTATTTTCTTATCGCTGTTATTCTTTTGGACATTAAAAAGCGCAGTGTTTTTGTTATTTCTTGCAAATTCGTTTTTTTTAATTTTTACACAAAACCACGTTTTGGCTAGAGATGAACAGCTGAATGTTCTAACATCTATCGTTTGCTCCATACATCGATAACACAAGGTTATCTATTAAAGCTGGCAACACTAGGCACTACTAACAATCGATACGCAATCGATTTTTGAATAGCAACCCTAAAACGCTACATAGGCCGGGCCACGTACAAGAAGAAAATAATATAAAACTCAATTAAACCAAGAACCAATAAATAATAAAGCCGAATGTAAGTAAAAACAATACTTAAGTTAACACAATCATTTACACCTGTTTGTACACAGCATGGAGGCTATGCAACGTTACGTTTCGCCGGTCAATCCAGCCGTTTTTCCCCACCTCGCCTCTGTGCTGCTCATCATTGGAACGTTCTTCACCGCCTGGTTCTTCGTTTTTGTGGTGTCGCGAAAGAACACAAAGGAGAGCACACTGATCAAAGAGTTGTTGATTAGTCTGTGCGCCGCTATATTCCTCGGCTTTGGCGTTGTGTTTCTTCTACTCACAGTTGGCATTTATGTATGAACAACAACATTCCCCTCTAAATGTATTTGGCAATAAACATAATAGATTCTATATTTGTAAGCGTGGTGTGAACATACGTTGGGTTTTTATTCATTATACACATAATACAATTATAATTTCAAAGATTCAATTTTGTAGCTTAAAAACAAATAGCAGATATTGTTATTATTATGTGTGCGGTTTGATTATTAGTTGCACTTTAAAACTGCAAACTGCGCATTCTATATTTGTAAAAAAAATCATAACTAGCAACAGAGATGGGGAAAATAATCGGTATCTGTATCTTTTACTAGTCCAGCTGGAAAAGTATCTCGGTTTCTTCTTTACTAGCCAGCGAGTCCAGCTTTTTGCCTACACTTCTGCATTGTAGCACGCAAGATAAACTGCTTCCTGGACAGCGTACGCACATGCTTCAAGAACGTCTCCAGATCGATGACACTTCCACGCAGTCCCTCGCCCAAATAGTAGATTGCATCCTCGGTGGCGGCCTCATCAGCATAGGCATTCAGTAATCTAAAAGCATACACCATTAGCTTTTACAGTAAAATACATGTATTCGTAACCTACTGTTTGTATAGCGGAGCAGTTGTAGTCACCGCTTCGTCCGGATCAATTGCCTCGGCATTCTCAAGCGTCTCTAAGTTTTTCTTTAGTTCCTCCTCCTTGTCACGCAGCACGCTTATGTTTTTCTGCAAGTCGGTTTGCTCCCGCTCCAAACGCGAAACGATGCCGTCAATCTTGGCACTGCCCTCGACTAATTCTTGCTTGGTGCGATTCAATGTTTCAATCTCAGCCTGATATTGGTTAACTTTCTCTTGGATACGACGCCTCAGTTTGTCCTCTACTGCGCTAATAAGTGATGCTTTAATGTGCTCCTCCGTGATGGTGCCCGTTGAATTGGCATTGGTATTCCCAGATGGGTTCTAAAGAGAAAAACATATAAATTATTCCGTTTTAAGCAAATTCTTTGAATTCTGTGCTTACATAGCCAGCGTTGCCTGGATAACCGCCGGGTTGTGGATAATTCATGTAGGGCGGATAGCCAGTTGAGCCTCCTCCCGGGGCCGCTCCACTTGGTGGATATGGTCCGAAATTGCCACCTGTGGGATATGGTGGGAAATTGCCACCACCAGCAGCTGCATTCGGATAAGGCAGATACGAATTGCTGGGACCTTGTCCACCACCAGGCTGTGGCATATAAGCTGAGGATAAAAACACAATGATTACAAAGAATCTTAATGAAATCTGTTAGTCACTCACAGTTCGTTGGATATGGAGCAGCGACCTGTTCCTTAGGCTTTGAGTATACAGGCGGATGATCGCCAAATGTCACTATCATCACTTGGATCAGCGAAAGCAGATCGGAACGGTGCGGCTGCCAATCATGCAGATAAGGCAGATAAACCTTGCCATTGTGATCCACATACATGGAGACCTTAATCTGCATGGTGGGCGTCGGTCTCACAAAGCACATGGGCGCATTTTGCGGATGTGTATCCATCAGCCATATACATATGGGAATGTAATAGGTGTTATCTGTCGAAAGGTCAATAAAAGTCAAGTTAATTGCCATAGTAATTGATCTGAATACGTATACATACTTTTATAAACCACTGGTATGGTACCCTGCAGTTGAAACAAGTCTTTGGAGCTGCCATCGTTAAAAACTGCGAAAAGTTGTTGTTTATTATTATAACGTTTTACGCAAACTTTGCAAAACCACTTGAATCAAACCCCACCCTCTTTGCTATACTTACCAAACTTTTGCAGATCGTACGTTAAACTGCGGTAGGTAGTAATAACATCGACAACGTCTTTCCTCGTAGCGGCCACATTTTTATACTATAAAGTGAAAATGATTAATTAATAATTTGCGTGTTGCGTTTCGTCATTTGAGCGATTTGTATTGGGTTACAAAAAGAACACTTGGTAATTATGACTCATCGCACCTTTGAAAGATATTTATTGATTTCCGCCTCTTCTACTGCAGGCATATTCTAGTTTGTTAATATGTTTTATCGAATTTTGACCCGACAACTGCTATTAAAGTGCAATTTGTTGTAACAAAAATTTCTTTATTTCGCAAAAGGAAAACAAAGTCGTCAAAGTGCCAGCGTGACTGTAGATTGCATATTCAAATATACCTTATTTCACTGAAAAATATACTAAAAATAACAGTTTTGCGGTTTATATTGAAACAATACAAAAACGATAATATAAATAGAAGACAGTTTTAAATATAATTTATATTTATAGTACTACATTTCCTAATACAGTTGATAAACAAGAATTTTACTGAAAAACACGAAATGGGCTGGCATCTGTGTCTTACAGTTTGAGAGGTAATGCTTGGCTTACAATTCGCAATAAACGCTTTCCTGGCTACAATAAAAATATACATACTTCCACACCAATCCTAATTACCTTTTATTTAAAATACAATATAATTGTGTAGGGCAAATATAGAACTTTCCAAGCCGAGTACAAAAAAACGTATATATCGCAGTTTCGCGATAACTTTGCATATATCGATAATCATTACGATGAAGTCACATTTGAATAACAGTTTGTTAAAAAAAGTCAATTTTAGTATGTGTGGGATATGCAAAGGAATCCTTTTGAAAATTATTATTTATTATTTTTTAAATTAGTTTCTACATGTGTTTTTTTTGGGAAATGATATGTTCATTGTGTTACTGTTCGGTTTTGGTGCAAGGGGCGGGAAATGATGGTTGATTGAGTGTTTACTTTATCTTGGGCACGGTGCGATGTTTTGGGCGTCTGCAAACAAATAAGAAGAAAAACACAAAAATCATAATTTATTTGGGGGATAAAAAGAAAAATCTCACCATTTGTTGTATCTTAAATGTAACTTTATTTGAATACTTTCGTTTTTGTCTCTTTACTCATTAGGCATATATGTATATATTACGTGTTGTTGTTGTTGTTGTGTGGTTGCATTTTTAGGTCAGTGTACTTAGCCAATGTTCAGTTAACTAGGCATTACTATAGGTATTGTTCATTTGTTACTTGTATTAAATATATATATATATGTATATATATTTATATAAATATGTGTTATATATATGTATGTATTTTATAAAAATCATCGTCTTCGTCGTCATCGTTCTAAGCGCACTCGCTTTCTCATTGTGGGTCGTGGTTAGTTATCGTTTTATTTAGTTGTTAAATTTGTGGATTACACATATAAAAATAATTTTCTGTTTCATTCATGTCTGCGCATTCAAGTATGTATGTGTGTTTGTTTATTTATGCATGTTATGTTGTTGTTAAGTGGTTAAGGGAGTCGCAGATATCTAAAGTATACACTTACTGCTAAAAACCATTAAATAGTCTCTTTAACTCATTCGTTCTTCTTTCTTTTTTGTTTGTTATGTTTGCTTTTATCCTCTTATCTGCTTTAAGATTACATACAATTAATGCCATTATATTTTAGAATACAAAATGGTTTCGCTTGTATCATATTTGCTCATTATCATAATCGTTATTTATTGTTATTATCATTATTATAATGTTTGTGCTACATATTTGCGTTTTTATTGCTTTAATGGGCGCCTGTATTCTCATAGTACTAAAATTTCCAGTTCCATTTTTCTTCAATTCGTTGAAATCATTCTTATTCTTTTCGTTTTTTTTAATATTTTTTTTTTTGGTAAAGTAAAGTTACAGATAGCGGGCAAAGTAAATGTTTGATTAATTGTTTCAATTTTTTATTCGTTTCTTCCTCAATTCATTTTTGTTTTTTGGCACATTACCGCATTTTGCTGCCATCAATTAAACTTGTCGATTTTGAATTCGCTAAACAAGTGTTCGTTCCATCATAAAATCTTCATAACACATAAACATCACATACTCACAAGTTAAAGAGTCATTGCGAAACTGAAGTGTGTGTCAAAAACAAGTGAAGCGTGAATATGGACATATATTGTGGATGTGGGCGTGGTCTTTCATTGTGTTTTAAACTTGGTCAGAATAATATTCTGCACAACCAACGTATTCTCTCTCATATGCATACAATATTTAAGTTAGCAACGTTTTTATTTCATATTAGTTAAATAAAAAAAATTGTACATTCTTAGCGAGCGCAAATCAGAGAAAAATGCATTTGCTTTTTTGGATATTACACATCGATATTTTTAAAGTTTCATTCTCATCCACATAGTCTGGGTAGTTTTTTTTTTGTATATTCTTTTTCCTCTTTTTTTAGGTTTTGTTTTTGAAAGTGTTTCAAGAAAAATATTTGTTCTAAAATGTCAGTCTATTGCGCAAGAATCGTCTACTTTTGGTGCTCGGGATTCGTCGTTTCTACACCGAGTTCCTAAATGTTACATTTGTTTTTGCTGTGTTTTTGTTTTCCATTGTTTTTTCGCTGTTTTTTTCGACTTGTTTTTTTATATAAATAAAAAAATTCCCTAATATGCATTGCCATTAACATTGCAACAAATGCGACATATTCGCATTGATCTCGTTCGCTGTCCGTTTTCTCGTATATTCTGTGTGTTGTGTTCGTGTGTGTGTGCAAGTGTTGGTGTCGCGCTGACATTTGATGTTAGCTCGATATAAGACCTACATACAATACATACATATACATCATCATCATCATCATACATATGTGCCCGAGAATCTCGGGATCATTCATTGTCACGCTAGTGCCACAAACTACATACTGCTAATTGCTACATCTATTTCCTGGACTACTTCCTGGCTCGATGATAACTACTAGGGGACTTGGGGGGAGAAGGTTGTTTTGGATAGTGGGTGGGGGCCGTTTTGGTCAAGGACTTAACCTAGCTTCGTGTACGCGTAGGCGGCGATAACGCCAACCACAACACCTGCCGCAATATATGTGAGTAATGACCTTCGTTTTTTCGCCGCCTGCTGATTGTCCTCGTTTTCGCGCTGCTTTCGCTTGATTTCGTTGACTTTCTGCTCCAGATTCGCTTGATATTCGGTGCGTTTTCGTCGCTTCAGCTCATCCCCGGAACTACAATAATGATTAATATATGAAATGTGTTGCGATTCAAAATGATTATTTAATGACATACCTCGTTGTCAAATCAATGCCGTTGACCTTGTGCGGCTCGACAGCCGCTGTTGGCTTCTCGCTGTTGGCATTGACATCGTCTTCATGCGGTTGCAGCAATGTTACATCACCGTTGGCTGTATCCAATTTGTGTTCGTCAATTGTCTCATACTCCTCCTCGTCGTCATCATCCTCATCATCGTCGTTATCATCATAGTCCTCGTCCTCATCATCGCTATCCGATTCCTGTTCACTGTGCTGAGGTAACGTGGGCAACGGAGGCAATGGCCGATTATTCAATAGACTGTCTGCCACCTCGGCATTTACGATCTCATGCTGATTGATAATAATATTGTTGAGCGCATCTTTGCTGCTCAGCGTTGGCTTCTCGCCGACGCCGCCGCTCAAGATAACATCGCCTTCGCCAACAATGCCATCGCCATTGGCATGCGCAGCGCGCATATCGAGGGAGAGAACGCCACCAGTGTTGGGCGCCAATGGCAAGTTGAGGGAGTGCGAACGCGGTGGCAATGGCGGCGGTTGTTCGTCCTGTGTGTGCGGTTCCGTATCATTGCTAAGAATCGGCTCCTCTGCCTCAAGAAAGCTCTGCAAAGTGAAGCGTATGAACATGAGATTAGCAAAATAAATGTTGTATGAATATGAAAATGCGCAAAATGTAGTTTAAAGATACTCAAAAAAAAACTTGTTGAGAAGAAAAACTACAATGATTACTTTGCAATAATCAACAATAAATTTTTACTACAAAATATTCAACAACAATTGGACAATTTGTAGGTTCAACATTGCGCGCAGTTTCTGTGAGAACTTCTATTTGGTATACGTACGGGGTCGTTCAACTTCTTGATGCCCTCAATGATTGCCTGATATGAAAAGTCCAATTGATCGGGTGTCTGTATAAGCCCGAGGCGATAGCTGCGCAGTTTGCACAACACCTTGGCCACATTGCATTCGCCGTATTTATCCACCAGCACCAGGCAACAGTCGACCAGGCAAAAAGTACCAGAGCGACCGATGCCAGCGCTGCAGTGAACGACAGCTGGACCCACATCTTTGTTGAGTGCACCCGAGTCGCGCACCTGTTGCAAGAACTTGAGGAAAGCATCCGGCGAACTGGGTATGCCAAAGTCCGGCCAGGTCGTGTAATGAAACTGCATAACCTCACGGCTCGTTTTCGTTTCGAGATCAGTTAATCTGTAAGAGATAATGTAGCGATTAAATAGGGAAACTTCATAAAAAGGAATGTCTGTGAAACTACCCTCAAAATGGTAAAAGAATTGTCATAAAAATAATACCTAAATCATTGAAAAGTTTTCATTATTTGTTTCCTTAAATTGTGCTATGACTGGCATTATTAATCTGTTGTAATTACATTACAAATTGGGAATCCCAAGGTAAAGGTAAATAAGTTCGCTGTACTTTGTTCATCAAATCTTTACGAATGTGATTAAAAGGTTCTTAATAAGACAGAAAAGTTATAGTCATATATAACCATAAGAAGCAAAAGCAAAAGTTCATTAAACTCAAGGTAAAAATAATAGTTATTGAACCATTTTTAAGTTCACTATATAATTTTCATTAAACCGACAGAAAACTTTAAGAATTCCTTTTGTCTTTAAAAGGTGGAAGCATTAATTAACCTAATTCACAAAGCAACACCTAATCAACGTTCTAAGTTAGAAAAGTATTAAACATATTTAGTAGGTTCAAGTATGCTGTCAATCACCAACATTAACATCAAAATCCTAATAATGCATCTAATTAGATTACAGTTTTACCAAGAATTGTGCAATATCAATTACCTAATTGACTGACAATTGAATGATTACTCTTCTTAATTGGCACAACATATGTAATGATGGCAATCAACGTGATGTTATCAGTCAGTCAAGCTAATCTATCTGGGCGATGCTATTAATAGGATTGCATCAGTTGACAAACGTGCGCGATTGTCAGCGTCAACGTGTTACAGGGTCAAAAAAAAAAAAAACCCATTTTCGCTAGTATTTAAAATCCGGTTTAAACTCACTTGAACCATCGACGCACAAAGTTCTGATAGTTCTCGCAGCAGATGAGCTCAACGGATAAGTTGACATCGCGCAGATTTAGAGCGTGCTCTGGTCCCAGTTGATCTGGCCAATACAGATGGCATTTGACTTGTTTCTTCTCCATCAGTTTGTTGAGCATAAGAATGGCGCGCGAGTTTTGCTCCCATACCATCAGCCATAGATGCCCCACCGTGTCCAGCAGCGGACCCTGTGTCAGTATATATTGACGATCGGCGCGATCAAGCTGCAATCAAATATATATTTGTTACAACATTTGTTGATTTGAATTACTTCAGATTTGTGACTTACTTTCACCAGATTGGCATTGATATAGTCGACATTGCCACGTCTGAGGATAATGCGCGAATGATCGTAGGGATTGACATCTCGATATCTATTCAGTCCTCGATTCTGTGAACGCTCCGATTCCAATGTGGTAAACTGTTGCTCTTTAGCCTCACGATCGCATATTTCGCACAATTCCTGTAATCACAAAAAGCAGAAATAAAACAATTATGAGTTGCACACATCATTTTTAGTTTTCCTGGTGATTCACACAATTCCCCAATGAATTTTTTGGGGATAGCCCTCCTCCACAACAGCGACTGTCATTGGTAATATTGGTCTCGCTTCTTATCATGGCCTAGCGACTGCTCAACGTGTGTATGACTAATTGGTCAAAATGTGTTCTCCACGCACACTCCACTCACATTGGTAACAGCATTATCTTTGGCTGCTTATCAGCAGAGCAGACCATGGTTAGGTTATGGACAGAGTAACATTATCAACAAGTTCAATGTCGCCTGCGACGTCCTCAAGTGATCCTCAATTTGTGTCTAGTACTTGGTGCCAATTGCTCCGACACTTTGGCTAAATTTAAACACAATTGAAATTTGCATTTAACGCGTGACTAACAATTTCCCTCTGATGAGACACCACAATTCGCATGTTTATTGTTACTGTCAGAGTTATTTTGATATGCAGCAGCAGCAGCAGCAACGGCAACGGCAGCGTCAAAAATCAGCTGTTAATTGTCAGCTTGTCATTAAGTAGGTGAATCAGTTCGTCAAGTCGCGTCGCCACTCCCCGATAATCAGTGCGTCGCAAATTGAGGCTGACGACTGACTTCCAGTGTTATGAAATTGCAATTGCAATTACAAAGAAACATTGCCCGATAACACGCATCAGACAGTCTCTGAGTAAAGCGAGAATTCACTCGAAACAGACGACACAAAACGAAATCATCTCTTGTGGGCCTAAAATGCAGCGAGTAATTATCGTTACTGTAACTGTTACCAGCAGTTGCTTCGTTATCAGTCAACAGCAAGTGCAAAAACTGCAGACCATCGAGTTTGCTCGGCTTTGAAATACCCGCAATTCACTTTAAAGGGAATTCCAAGCATGATTTCCGCTTTTCAAAATCTGGGGAACCACTTTAATTCAAGTTTATTATGCGATTAAAGTGCAATTTTGAGAAATTATTGAAGATTAATTTTTATAAAAAAAAAATGCTTGCCAGACGTTGAACTTTTTTCCTAGGAATTGACTTTTATTCCTTTTCCAATAAGAGTTTTCATATAATATAGTCTTCAGTCTATAGTGCTTCAAGATTAGTGTTTGAAATGTTATTTTATAATTTTGCTCAAATGTAAACATTAAGTCATAATAATAAAAAATAATAATAATAAAAAAAAAGCGGGAAGTCTAGCAAAGAAATTTGGAAAATACATTTTTTTGACCATTAGGAATCTTGCCACCGAATTTGCTAAAATCCCTGAGGTCTGATTATTCGAGAACCCACACTTTGTTGTTTTTTTGAGAATCTACCTTATTATATTGTTTTTATTTATAACTTCAATATACTGCAATCACAAATGGTGATCAAGAATATATAAGAATATAACATCAGGCAGATTTATTTATACAGCCATGCATGAAATACATTTCCTAGTTGTCACTAAGTTTTAATACCTTATGAGTAATGGCTATTCAAAGCGATTTACTTGATGCACCGTAACTTGAAGTGCATATTTCAAGTAATTACATTAATCTGCCGCAAATAATAGCTGCTTACTTTACAGTTTACTCTTTATGCTTTTTGATTATTCAGGTGACCCCCTCCCTCCCTCCCTTTACTCTTCCAAGTATATCTGCATTGTTGACATGCAACAGTTGTGAAATCTGTTGCAACAAGAAATTGCAGTCAGAATTTCCAGAGCATGGCCAAAGCAATGGGGAACTCGGCTAACAGATACCTCTAGTCATCAAAATTACTCATGCTTATGGATGAGTCATTTGCTTTACAGTGAATTTACCCCACTCATAATGAGTGTTACAGGGTATGCAAATTGCATGCGGCATAAATTGCAAATGGCGCACAACAAGCACCGTTACTTTACTTGTTACTCTTCTGCTTGTTGTCATAGGCAAGAGAAAAAGCTCCCTCGACTAAAACAAAAAGAAAAAAAAAACTGTATTAAAGTGCGCATAAAGCATAACAATTTAAACCGTTTTTGCTCGAGTTATTATTGTTATTGTTATTATTATTTTTGCGCTGTCATAATTCATTGGAAACGTTCAATTGTACAAAAGAAAATGCTTTCAAGCGAAAACAATTAGGATACTGCTGTTCAAGCTTGGCTTCGTCGTTGTATTATTACGGATTTAGTTGGAAAATTAGATTATCCTCGCACAGCGCGCATAAAGAAAGGAGCCAAAAGGAACAACGAAGAAGGGGCCAACCAACAACAACAAATTGCGTTCATTACACAAAAAACTCAAGCATGCATGAGGGAGACGGAGACAGAGACAGAGACGGTGTCAGAGAGAAATACGCAGGCAATGTCATCCTAACTGCGAAGTTAAATTCCGTGAAATCCAAATTCAAGTGAGTGGCAAAGACAACGACGACGACGATGAAGCGGGCACAACAACAACATTGGCAGCAGCAACAGCTGAAGACACATTTCGCCGGAACTGGTCATAAAGCAGAAACTCCAGCTCAGTTTAGCTCGGAAGGCAAAAGAAAAGAAACCCAGGCCAGGCCCAAAAGCCAGACGCTGCTGCCCTTTTGTGAAGAATTACTCATATGTATGTGTGTGTGTGCGAGCGAATGTGTTTGTGTATGCGTATGTGCTTATGCGTGTGAAAAATACTTTCGACTACTTGCAGCGGTAAATGCAAAAACTTTTTGAGCGAAAGCTCATCGAACCCTTCACACATTGAAAAGATTTCGCACTAACTCGGTTCCCTTCCTCCCCTTCCAACCCACCATCCTATCTAACTATTTGATTGAGTGATTTACGGCATGCAAAATACTAAGTTTGTTAGTTGCAGTCCAATTATCAACAGACAGCAATCAAAACAAATGAAATCCAAAACATATACTACACACACATCCATAGTTTATGTGTGTGTTTCCTAGAACTCTACACGAATCGAATGCCGACAAGAAATTCGCGGAACTTCCAAATGCTTACGAGCAAACGCGGCCTTTTATCAATAATAATAATAAAAAAAACATTGTTTTTTTTTTGGCAATCTTAATCGTAAACTCTCTAGCGTCGAGTGTGAATTTATCATTATTCCAGGTACTCATAGTGAGCGGCGCAAAGTCTAGAAGAAAATGGCCACTGTAATCATCAAGAACACACAAAAATGTTGAGCGAATTGCAAGGCAAGAAAAGAGAAAAAAAGCAGAACAGCAAAACAGCATCCAAGAGCACAAAAAACGCGAGAGAGCGCATGCAAAGTGCAGCAGGTGAGCGTAAGTATGGATGTGTGTGTGAATGAGTGACTGCTCCATGTGTGTGTGTGTGTTTGAGAGAATGTGCCTGTAACATTTTTTGGGCAAGCGTTGCGCGAGCGCCACAAACTCAAGCCAAAGACTGAAGTTGGGCTGCTGCTGCTGCTGTTCTGTTGCTCTGCTGACCAATGCTGCCGACACCAAAAGCTACAAATACAATCGCACGCTCACATGACAGCAACAACAACAACAATAATAGCGCAGTGGGGCTGACCGTGAGTGAGCGGCGTGTCTACACAGCCACACACATGCAAACATAGGTATAACCATGTAGTGGTTGCGCTGTGTGTGTGTTGGTGGCATCGGCATCTGCAGAAGCCTTTTGCGCACTCATCACATTTTCGTGGAAATCGAATCAAAAAGGAATAAAAATTGTATGTGCGTCTCCGTCTGAGAGTGTTATACACAAACACACACATTGCCATATTCAAATAGGAGTGTGTGTGGATATATGAATGTGTGTTGTATCAGTCTGTTTGCTGCTTCTTGCCAATAGCTGTTGTTTTTTTTGGTGTACAATATACATATGCATATGTATGCAGTATGTGTGTTGCACTCACCTTGTAGAACCGATGCCATCCCGATCCAGTTTTTTTGTCATTATATTCCTGTTCAATTTTAAGCCTAGCGGGCGTATTATCCTTTGTGGGCGCTGCTGTCGTTGTCGCCTTCTCACTCATTGCGCACTTGATTTGATTGTTTTAGTTACTTTGGAATTTGTATTAATTTAGTAACGTTGTTTGCTTGCTTGTTTTTTTTTACTTTTCGATTCAATTCGTTGCGTTATTTTTTTTTATTTTCGACACACCGACAACACACGACTGAGCCGAGTAAATAGTGCGTAAGAAAAATTCGACTACTACGACGGCAACGGCGACGACGACGGAGGCAACGGTGGTTCTTCTGTTGTCTGTTGCTATCTCGCTGACTGGTTGGCTGGCTGCCCCTAGAGTTTTAGTTGGCGTGTTGTTTTAGGCTAGCGGCGGCAATTGAATATTTAATATGCATATGTATAACTAAGTACAATCGATTGCAATTTGCCACATTATTCACAATATTCTTCACCACGTTAAAACAGCAGCAAATGCGTGCGTTTTTGTTTGTTTAGTTTTGATTAGTAATGTTTTTTTCTCTCGCTTTTTTCTTTCCGCAAATTAGCAGCAATGAGAGACCGCAATTGCGAATGATAGAGGTGCTATTTTGTGGAGAAAAATATACCAATATACCGCACTCATTATTACAAACTTGGTAACACTTTACTAGGTGTGGGAGGAATTTTACAAACATTTATGTTCGAAAATGCGTAACTAGTTGAGCAACTAAGAAACTAAAGCTCGCCTAGTCGATTTATGATTTAAAGGCCATATTTAAATTCATTAGGCTATTATGACAAAATTAATTGTTTTGAAATAAAGCGAAATCGAGTAAAATTTTTTTCAGTGGAATGGAATTAAAATGCAGGTAGGTATATTTCAGTATATTTATTCCAATAAGAATGTAATGTATTATGAATGGTCATACAAATATTATGTTGCGACGATCAACAAAATATAAACTAGTTATTTTTGAAAACAGTTTAACAAAATGCAACTTAATTATTGGATTCAATTTGTTTTGGTATTTTTAAGCAATATGAAATTTGAAGTGATTTAATAAATATATATTTTTCAGCCCTGATTGATTAGCATGCACAGTATGCCTCAAACTGTGAAATTGCATGGGCAAAGATTTGGGGATATCACAATTATTTAGAATTACATATGTATGTATTAAAACAGAAATGTTCCAATTAATGTATTATTTATTATCTTATTAGCACCGAAAAATAAAAACTAAAACTGGTAACGATTTATTGATTGTGGATTCGATTCAATCGATTGCTCAAACCAATAGGAACATAACGTTAATATTGATGGAATTGGTTTGAATAAGAAGTAATATATTTCACTAGTATACCAATTTTAACAAAATTGTAATGGTTACTAGCGACTATGAAATTTTTTTGGTTTTTAAAAATGTGAACGTTTGTTCTATGGGGAAATTCAAAAGCTGCGCCTGTTTAAAAATTATACCAAGCGCTAATGCAAATCTGGTATTATTTAGTAGATTATTTCAAAGTATATTGGTTTTATTTTGAATATTTTCTACAGTCAGCTGGTTGCACAATAAATAAATTATGTTAAGAACGCGCATTTTTCGTTTAATACGTGATCAACGTTTAAGCGTGCCAATTTTACGTGGCTTTCATCATGAATTCACCAAGCCAGAGCCGCAACCGTCAAAAGTAAAGAACGAACTCACTGATAAGCAACAAAATCTCAGCTCGTCTTTTGTGGCCGGCGGCGTGCAAGATAAATACAAAGTGTTCCGTGATGAGGAGGCCACCGAGATCTTTGATGTCGAAGAGGCACGCTACCGGGAACGTGAGCTGGAAGTGGACACTGCAGAGGATCAATACATGGGCCTGAATTTAAAGCGTGAGTAGGAGAAGTAAACTCTTATCACTTGTTGCTTACTTGTTTGTGTCTTACTCCATAGGCGGAGTACATGGCGTGTTTGATGTGGAGGATCTCGTGGAGTTGCTGCGCAAGGAGAATGTCGATGACATATTTGTGTGCTATGTGCCCGAGGAGCTAAAGTATGTGGATCATTTGGTTGTCTGCAGTGCACGCAGCTATCGCCATATGTTGGCCACAGCAGGATTTGTGCGTCGCATGTTCAAAATCAAGCGCTCTAAGGGCGACCTGTTGCCCCGCATTGAGGGCGAAAAGAGTCACGACTGGATGGCCATGGATTTAGGTGCGTATGCTTGAAATATCCTTTAAACAATTGCTAAACATTTGCACATTTTTCTAGGCAACATTGCGCTGCATATTTTTTCGCCCAAGGCACGCGAGGAATACGATTTGGAGTCTCTGTGGGCCATTGGCTCCCAATACGATACAGAAAGTCAAAAGCCACAGCAACCCCTGGGCAACATATTTATGGCTCCATTGCCCAAGTCAGAAACGTAAAATAAAACCCCACAAATTTGTGCTTAAGGAGAGCGTAATGTATTTGTTATGTTGATGTCACCTGCGTCTACCAAACAACAGCATCGTCGCTCAGTTTCTTGTGGAAATCATAGAGACTGGGAAAGACATGATTGCGATTGATGTCCACACCATATTTCTTGGCCAGATACGAATAGCTCTTCTCATGCACCAAAGCCGAATGCCAACCCGCCTCCCTGGCGCCCAAATAATCTGTGGTTGGTCCATCGCCAATGTGCAAACACTCCGCTGGCTTTAGCTCCTTTAATCCCGACTCTGCCATGGCGCGCTCAAAGATGGCAGCTTGTGGTTTCTCCGCCTGAGCAGCGTAAGAGTTGAGAGCAAAGTCCAGGTATTGCTCCAGCTTAGTGTTTCGCAGCAGCACATCGAGACGTGGATCAAAATTGGCCACAACACCCACACGACATGGTTTCCCGGACTGTGCATGCTGACGCAATTGCTTGAGCAGATCAATGCTGCCATTGCATGGCTGCCAGCAGATCGAAGTTTTGTACAGTTCGAGCAAATGATTGGCAAAGTCGTCCAACTTTGCCTCGGGTATCGGTGCGCCGCTCTCAGCAAAAGTGCCTGGCAAAATACGCAAACAAACAATTGGAATTTGCTTTGCACTTTGAACACTTGAGAGGAGAGCTGCAGTTTATCGCTTACCTGCTATCAGCTGACGCCACCAATGCTGCCATTCAAGTCGCGGCGATGTTTCTCTACCAAAGTTCGGATAGTCGCGGTTCATCTTGTACCTGAGAGAGAGTTGCATACGGAGTTGATTTAAGGATGGCATTGCAAATTTCTATATTGTATTCCTACCAGTTGGCCTTGTAGTTCTTGGCCAGTTCGTTGTTATCACAGCGTGCGCCAAAGAGCGCTCCAATCTCACCATATTGCTTGCCAGGACTGGTGCGAAATTGCAATAATGTATTTGTTACATCAAAGGTTATCAAGCGAAAACGATTCAAGCTGCGCATCTTTGCTAGGGGTCTCTCTATATATAAAGTCAATATTTTTTAATGGCCTGACACCGATTAACTTGTTGATTTTCGCCTGCGTTGCGTTGGACGGCGACTCTCGTACTACGTGTGTCGAGTCCCCCCATAATTGTTTTCTATGTCCGCTGCGCTGTCGCTGCTGCTGCTGCCGCTGCTTCTGCTGCTGCTGTTTTCTTATCAGCTGCGGATTTATACATAAATCTTTTTCTCTGTATGCGTTCGGTTCGGTTTATATCTCTCTAGCTTATTAATGACAACATCTCATAACTGGCTAAGCTTATCAGGGCAGTAGCCTATGGTAATAAGCTTAGTATTGATTTCGGATTGCCATTGTCCCAATAGATAAACAATAACAATAATAGTCTCTTATCTGTTGCAAGTTGAACAGCCCGCGATAACTTGGAAGTGCTGCCAACTTGTTGAAAATACTCTCCACTGCGTGCGGTCACACTGCTGCAACAGTTTAGCGGAACTTGGCAGCACTAGCAGTATTCATTTTGGTATTTAGCCAAGACATAAACCAGCGCATGCAGCCGCGTAATTCAAAATTTGAATTGTATTGTGCAACGTTCGTTTCATTCTCGTTTAGCTGTTCGCATTTCGAGGTCGAACGCAACAGTCGGCGACATTTTGGCAAAAAAAAAAATAAATTAAAAAACGGAAAAAAACAAAATGTGTAAAAGAAACTTCGCATATGGCAGACGTGTCAGTTTTATTAATGCTCGTGGGAAGCAACAACAATTGGCAAAAAGCAGCAAAGGCAGCAACAACAACAGCAGCAGCACGTATCTGCTGTTTTGACCTACCGAGCAACGTTGTCTACCTGCCCCTAAAACTTTTGCCGGCTCTCAACATTGTGCACTTGGCGTGGCCACAATTATGATTAACAATCTGCTGATCAGCTGAGCAAAAAAACAAAAATAATAATTTACAATTTGTTAATGGAATTCCTGAACACAACTGTCGACGACGACAATGAGTTGTGTTTACTATGCAAAGTGTTTTTAATTATGTTTGCTAGCGTATTCACGCTTCGGTGTGTTGGACTTTTTGCGGCATTTTGTCGCTTGATTGGATCCGGTTGCCTTTTGGTGTGCATTCGTCGAGGACCAATTACAAATGAAAATTGGCGATGAAAGTAGCGGACAGCCAAATTTGTATCCTTTTATTGGCCAACGAGCGGCATAAAATATAAAGCACACACACACATATTTATGCGCATATATACACTCACACACACAAACAGACATGCCGTATAAGGCATGCGGCGAAATTCCAGTGAAAACACACATAAAAATAACAAAAGCATAAATTCATTCATACCCAAAGCGGCGGCGTCGACGTCACCGACAACGTCGACGGCGGTGGTTGCAACGACAGCTTCCAACAATAGCCCCAAACCCAATGGACCAAAAGTGCTGTCCAATGCTATCACATACACACACACTCTTACACACTCACAGCTTTAACTTCTTTGTTGTGTGCACTTTAAGCTTTATGCGGGGATCGTTTTGGATTCTTGTTGTGGTCGGCAATTCTGTTCTCTTGATTTTTGTTGACTCGCGAAGCGCGCGCGCGCCCACAAAAAGCCAGCAATAAGCAAAAAGAATAATCTAGTCGATATTGCGCGACTGCTAGATACGCTGTAATACAAATAAAAAATTTGAAATTTGTTAGTTTTGAATTGCCAATGATGGAGCTATGAAGGATTGAATCTACCAGCTACGAAATGAGAATTTTTAGTTATTTAACTTAAATTACATATCCTTAAGATATGGACAATTCTATCGTCGGACAGACGAAAAGACAACAGATTGAATTTTCTATTATGAATTTTTTTTATTAATACCTTTAACCCCTAAAATCAGTTTTTTATTCATATGTTCTCTAAAAAGTCATATATTTTTTTCTGATACTATTTTTCTTTACATTTTATTTAAATTTTCTATTTTTTGTTTGTTAATATTTTTTACCCCTAAAATCTAATATATAATATTATGTTCTACTTTAATTTTCTCAAGTTTTTTATTTATTTGTTCTCTAAAAAGTCGTATATTTGGTTACTATTATTTTTCATTAAATTACTAAATTTATTTCTTCCTTTTTTGTATGTTTTGTTCCTTACACTATTATATTTTAAGTTATTATAAAAATAAAAAGTCCCATTGGTATTATAAATCCAAATCTATTTCTAAAATAGAAATAATGTAAATACAAAATATTCTAAGATTATATTAAACGAAATCATACTCAATACTCTCACCTGCTGTACACATTGCTTCCAGTCAAGCTACCCCATTTGATACACACTTGCAAAGGTTTACAGGGTATCGAAATGTCTGCTTATTTCATCTTTTGACTGCGCCCAGTTCGCAGCACTTTTGGTATTTGCCAATTTTGTTCGTTTTCGCTATAAATAAAGTATCAATTTGCCTCAGCAAGGTTTTTTGTTAGGTTCAAGTTTCTATGGAAAGGGCAACAACGTCCAAAAAGATACAAACACCTAAAAAAAAATATACTGAGTAAATTCCACACATACCAACGATATGGAGAACTAACGTTCTTCCGATGCTGTTTTGGTAGGGCCAACGATGAATGCAGCAATATTTTGTCTTGTCTTGGCCCCCAAAAAATGAACGTGATACCAAGAAAAGGCGATGTATTAATGGAATTTATTAAAAACTTCATTTTGCGCATTCACAATGGCATTTTTGGTATTCGCATTTAATCAACTTGCAGAATGTATTTAAATCTAATTACTTATTTAGATGGGCAACAAGTGTGATAGAACAGGATAGGAATGATGTTTAATTTACTGTGAATTCTAATTGGTAGAGAATCTTATTTGTATAAAAAAGCTCATATTATTTAAAATCATTATTATTAATATTAAAATCGAATTTTCTTAATTAGATGCGCAAGAAGCGTTGATAGAACATGCTAAGGGCATTTTTTAATGTTATTTAAAAATTGAACATTAATAAATATTGGGCAAGTAGTCAAATTTGTGTCATTATTATATTGCAAATTTACTAGGAATATTAATTTGTCTAGAATTGTATTTGTTTAGACATTTAGAAATATATAAATAATTTTATTTATATTTACAATTTACTTATACTTGTTTTTTGTATAGACAATCTTATAAACTTAAAACATTAGCAATGCGATTTTTTATACCAAAAAAGAATAAAGGTAATTAATAGAAAACATTTAACTTTAGAATAATACGAGTACAAAAAAACTCATTTATAATACTTCAATAATTTTCGTATAACTTTTTAATATTTGTCTTTATATATATTTAGCTAAATCTTTAGTTTTTTAATACATAGAAATACTCATTGCTAATGTTAAATCCGATCAGATAACTAGAAGTAATTTATTTGCTACATTTTTTTTTAAATTGAATTCAATTACAAGAATCTTTTTATTATTTTCGCCACTTCAGAAATAAGTATTAAATGTAAAATTACTAAATTATCTTTAAGAAATTATTATCCAAAATGTTTTATTATTATTATAAGAGAATTCTATTCATAATAGATTCTGAACAGACTATTTTAAATTTTGAACTCGGATTTTATATAGTTATATAGTGTTGGAAATAGTTTATAGTTTTTTAATATTTAATACTTTCTTCATTAAGATTTTCTCGTTTAATACATTTAGAAATATTCTATTAAGATATCTAATATCTAATATATCTCGAATTGAGGATAATTTGACAACAGATTACCTTTTAAATTAATCTATTAAAAATGTAAGAACATTTTATTTATTTTATTTAGAAATTTATTATGTTCTCAATTTGTCAATTTCTTATTAGATGTATACATAAGTAAATATTTTTATTAAGTATGTAATTTTCAAATTTACATTGTTTTTTAAGATCCTGTGCCATCGGCACTCCAACCAAAAAAATTAAAAAATGTTAAATTACATTAAGCTGTGCGATCAGCGGTATAATTTGCAGTTGGATAACTTGGCGATTTACTGACATATGTTATGTCCTACCCAATGATTAGTATTTACCTTCATTTTAACGCCAACTACTTCAGTTGCAAAAAATTAAAAAAGCAGCGAAGAAAGACTGAACACAAAAAATCAGCAGAAAATACAAAAAAAAGGCCGCCCAACTTTCAACAAAAACTTTCCCAAGAAAATTAACCAAGCAACCAACTCAAGCAAGTCAAGTCAAGCTGAGTCGAGTCGAGTCGAGTTGAGTTGAGTCGAGTTGAGGCAAAACCAAAGCAAAGTAAACCTAACCAAGCCAAGCTGAGGCAAGGCAAAGCCAAGTCAAGCAGCCAAAGCAGCCAAGCTAGCCAACCAAGCAACCAATAATAATAAAGTCAATGACTCCCATGGAATTTCATGTTGGCCCTTTTCGAAATGTGTCTGCCAGTCCGTCTGTCCGTCCGTCTGTCTGTCCGTCCGACAGTCGGTCGGCCCAACTTCAACTCCAACTCCAAGTTCGACTCCAACTCTGTCTGGCCGACTGGCTGCCTGACTGCCTTTTAATATTATCTGCACTTTGGGTCTTTGGCTGCCGCCGCCGCCGCCGCTTTTTGTTGTTGCTGGTTGCTGGTTACTGTTGTTGTTGTTGGTTGCTGGTTGCTGCTGCAGCAGTTGTTGTTTTGATTGGTCGTTTTAACCTGTTTGCGAATTTCTACCATGTTAATAAATAATTTTTAGGAGGATTCGCTTGTAGCGCTTAGGAGCTGACTGCGCGCTTGCGCCTTCGCCTTTTGCCTTCTGCCTGCGCCCTCGACTTGCCACTCGCTGTGGCAGCAGCAAAAGTACCGCACCAGCAGCGCCAGCGCCATCAGTAGCCGCAGATTGCCTTGGTCTTCGACTTTACTCCCTTCTGCCCAGTGGCAGTCCACAAAACGGATTAGGTCTGGCTTCTTGTGGTTTGAAACACACCGCCACCGCCACCGCCATCGCCTCAGCCACCGCCACCGCCTCCGCCTACTTCATGCTGCATGCCACAAGCTCTCTGCAGCGGACTCGCCCACTAACTAACCACTTTTGTTGCACCAAGTTCATTTGCTGCTGTACAAATAGTTCAACAGTAGAATGTGAACTAAAACTTTTCTCAACATGATGTAAATGCCATTTTATAGTAAATGATTCAAGAGTCGATAAAAATATAGAAATTTATTTATTTTATTTAAAAAGTATGTTCTGCCCAGTGGCAGTCCACAAAACGGATTAGGTCTGGCTTCTTGTGGTTTGAAACACACCGCCACCGCCACCGCCATCGCCTCAGCCACCGCCACCGCCTCCGCCTACTTCATGCTGCATGCCACAAGCTCTCTGCAGCGGACTCGCCCACTAACTAACCACTTTTGTTGCACCAAGTTCATTTGCTGCTGCACAAATAGTTCAACAGTAGAATGTGAACTAAAACTTTTCTCAACATGATGTAAATGCCATTTTATAGTAAATGATTCAAGAGTCGATAAAAATATAGAAATTTATTTATTTTATTTAAAAAGTATGTTCTCAATTTCTCAATCGATTTAGAACTTTATATTTACAAATTGTATGAGACATTATTTATAAATTTATATAGATTATTTACAATTATATTATATTTTATAACATTGTTATTTACCTTATTGTTTTTAATTGTTGATCAATTTACTTTCATAATATGTTCTAATTAATTTATATTTTTGCTCTATCATCAACATATTTGCTCATTTTTCTACTTTGCACTTTTCATTTCATCATTAATAATATGTGTTTTTAACGCATACATATGTCAAATTCTTAATGTGTTGCAAATGATTTTTTATTAAATAAAGCAAACTCCTCATAACTTTTCCGTTTGAACTGACTCAAGGAAAAAGTAAGTTTTGCAGTTCTTTGGTTCCTATATCTCCTTAGCTCCAGAAAGTATGCTATGCAAAAGTAAATAATATAAGCTAAATAATGTTGTGATTAATTAGTTGAGTAGTATAGATCAAATAAACGATTTGATAATCTTATTCATAATTTTACAATAATTTAATACCTTACCTACTAAATCTATATAAAACACAATTCGTCGTAACTAGTTTAAGGATAATGTACCTAGTTCGTATAGAGAAAGCGTTTTCATATATATTTCACACTAGCTTAAAGTGTTCCTAGCGATTTAACTTGTGCTTTATTAAGCTGACATTTATTTGCACTTTAATTAAATGTATAAGAATGAGACACAAAACAAGTTCATATAAGGACCAAGTACAAACAAGTAATTCAGGAATTAATGTTCAAATAGCCCTGAAGTATGCAACAAATAAGTAAATGAATCGGATTAAAATCCACCTTTTTATTATAATTTATATATATGGGTAATTATCAGTGTCGACACTGTACAAAGTGAATAAAACATATTCCAAAACATTTTTTATTTTGACTTAAAATGAATCCTATACATAGCTCTTGAATATAACATTAAGAGCTAAGAATGCTTTTGGAATTATGTTTCTGATTTAAGATAATTGCAAGAATGAACGAACTTGTACGCAAATCAAAAAATATTTATTTAAAATGTATATTTTTTCGTAAAGGAGAAAGAGTTCCAAAAAATTAATTTTAGCTCTAAATATAGTGCAAATCCAGAGCTCTAGGCTCCATGCCCCAACGTTTAGAATTGGTCAACCAAGCAAACGGAGATTCAATACCATACTAAAATAATAATTTTAAATCATTTTGTTAGTTAGTTCCTTAATAATTTGCGTTTTTTCAATTTTGCACATATATCAACTTTCTATGAACAATTTTTTCATTTAAATTTTTTATGTATTAAACATTTTATAATTTAATAAAAATCATGTTTTTCAAATTTCAATACCAACTACCTATTAAAAAAAAATATTGATAAAAAATGCGTCAAGTAAAAGTTAAAAAAATAAACCAATAAAATATGATGCACACATATCAATTTTACTGAGGTATAACCTTAACTTAGAAGGGTATTATAACTTTGTGCCGGCAGGAAATGTATGTAACAGGTAGAAGGAGGCATCTCCGACCTTATAAAGTATATATATTCTTGATCAGCATCAATAGCCGATACGATCTAGCCATGTCCCTCTGTCCGTCTGTGTGTCTGTCCGTCTGTCTACTAGGGGTTTTAGTTGCTTTGGCCGACAATCTGGTATATTGTGACGTCTATGGTATATTTTGAATGTGGTACTATATCGGTATAACAAAAATACCATTTGGTATATTTTAAGTATTTTACGTATAATTTGAAAAATACCGCAATATTTTTCTTTTATTCAAAATGGGTAGCGGGTATCTCACAGTCGAGCACACTCAACTGTAACTTTCTCACTTGTTAAAATTTGTTCAGTTTCTGTATTTTTTTTACTGTCAATAATAGCATGCTACAAATTCCGTCAAAGAATTACCTATATGTTATATTTATTTTTTTCCTGTTACCTCACAGGTTATAATAATAAATAGTGAAGAATTCGTACGATCTAAAGAAAATAATTTCCATGGCTTCATAGTTTAAAATGCTTACTAAAGATCCTAATATGATGAAAAATTAACAGTTCAAATGTTATATTAATTAATAATTTTTCAATCAAAGTTTACTCTATTTATGATCATTTTTGGTGTTGCATAAAAGTGTTTTTTTTCAGCTTCGGAATGCTGGACTTTGTATTTGCTCAGTGTGTTCTTCTTCGCTTGGCTGCGCCACTTCACAGCTTCATCTCCATCTCGAAGTGCAACTGCAACTGCAACTCCATCGGCATCGGCAAGTTGCAAGTTGCAACTCCATCTCTTGCATCTTCATGGTGTGTTCTTGTTTGAAATTCCTTGTCCGCCTTTTAGGTTTATTTTGTGTTTTGCTGCCCGAGACGATTCTGCCTCGTCTCGTCTGCAGCTTCGTCTGTGTCTTCTTCTGCATCTTCATCTCCGCCTTCATCTTCGAACTGCGTCTTGGACTTTTGTCTGCTGCCGCAGTTGGCGCAGAGTTTGCTGTGGCTGTGGCTGTGGTTCGTTTGTTAAATGTTTGGGTTTTGTTTGAGTTTATTGAGTGAATTCCGGGAAAAACGCAAGAATTTGTCTTTGGCCGCCGTTGCGATCAGTTGGAGTTCGAAAGAGAAAGAGAAAGAGAGAGAGAGGGAGATAGAAGAAGAAGCAACGATGTCGTTGCCATTGGTGCATAAAGACAACGCCACCAAAAACGATATTCCCAAGGTGTCTCTACAGCTTTGAGCTGATGAAGGCTGGACAGGTGATTATGACTTTTAGCAGGACACCTAATGAACAACTTCTTTTTTTTCTCTGTCAGCGGCAAGATCAACCAAAAATGTGAAATATGGCGAAACAACTTCCACATTCCAATTTCCCATACACATACTATATATGCAATCATATTCTATCCAAAAATAAAACGGAAATACTTTCGGTTCGTCATTTTCTAATTTTGTGCTGCCCGATGATTAAGGGGAAAAATGTTACGGCCAGCTTCCATACGGAAGTATGGAATGCACGATGCGAGGTCTCCCCTCAGTCTTGCCCCACATCGAGTAGATATATATAAACATACACTATAGTGTAGCATCTCTCCCCGCTAAAAAGGGCCCCAGCAAGACAACAGACGCCACATTCCACGTCGTTGGGCATTCCCAGACAATGCTCAATGAAAGAGACAGTCGGCGAGAGACAGACAGAGCGAGATGCAGATCTATCTCTAGCTATAGAACTAGAAGCTATATAGCGACTATATAGACAGACAGCAGATCTCCACCCCGCCGTCGTTGTTATAACTTTAAATAAAACTTTTCGCTCTCGACGAACACACAACATTTTGTTTGCTTAGGATTTTCCCCTCGCTTCTTGCTTCATCGTCATCATCATTTCTCTGCTTTCTTTTCAATTTTCATTTATTCTCTTCGTTTGTGTTGTTGTTGTTATTGTTGTAGTTTTGTGATCTTTGTATGTTCCTTTTTTGTGGTTGGCTTTTTTTTTTTTGCGTTTCGCTACTTTATTTAGACGCTGAAAAATGTTGCTATTTTGTTGTTGTTGTTGGTGGCGTTGTTTTAAATTTCTAATTTTGTGGGCAAGTGAATCTGAATTTGAATTTACGCTGCCATCCGTAGGAATGATCTAGCATCCACCAAAGCAACACACACACTCATACTCACACATAACACGTGCTAATATGTCTGGCTACAGACGCAACTCGCTATAGCACATCAACATTTCAACTGTGATGAATTATAGGAAAAGTTAACCAATCTTTTGTTTTGACAAAAATTCCATGTTTCATAAATACAACAATTTATTAATTAAATATCAAACATAACTCACAGTTAACAAATTATTACAGAAATTTATTTTATTATTAATTTTTTTCATAACCATCAAAGCGCTAAGATTTTTTAAATTAAAAAACAAATTGTTTACTATGTATTTGTAATATTTGGGAAGTGTGAAGAAGAAATCTATCAGTTAAAAATACTTTTTCATAAACATCAAAGCGCTAATATGTGCCTAACTAAATTTTAAAAAAATGAATTACTATAGTAAAATTTGGGTAATGAGAAGTATAAATGCATTAAGAACACACAGGGAAACGAACCTGAAGTTTGGGAACTTGTTTTTGGAATTTTTTAAGTTTGAACATTTTGTTTCAATTACTATTTTTTAAGATCTTAAACTTAAGTTAAGTTAAGTTAAGATCTTAAAATTAAGCTCATTATTTTGATTTTAGTTTTAAGTTCGTAATTATTCACTTTTTTGAGTGTGAAGTATTTACAACTGAAATCTTAAAGTTTAGTCTTCAATCTTAATGACTTTTTTTTTATTTATGCATTATTTAGTTTTAAGAAATTTTGAGTTTTCATGTCTTTTCCTTTTCGAGATGACCACCAATATCATACATATATAAAATATCTGCACATATTGAATAAAGACTATTAAAACTATTTTATTTAATATTTATTTAAAATTAAGTTTATTTGAAGTTACTCATTTTTATTGTATTGTATTGTAAATAAATATAAAATTAAAACAATTTAAAACTTTTACAAAATTTTCGATTTAAATGATAGAATTTAAATTAATGAATTGAAAATGTTATTATGTCGTTTAAAATATATTTTTTGATAATAAATAAATAATTAAGTATCATTTAAATCAGAACACTTTTTAAACACAAATAACTATCACCTAAAAGTCGCTCCAGTTGCTCTTATCGAGTCTCCACTGTGGCTCTCTATTAAAGCCAACTCTGCTGCATAGTGTATGCAAATAGCGCGCTATATGAACGAATGAATGCGACTGTCCCGCTGATTTGTCCCTAGAATGAAACTCATTGGCGAGACGCAAGCAGACGGAATTTAATTTGTGGCACGGTCACAGGGCTGCAGTTGAAATGCGAAAATGAAGTCGAGCAGGCAATAAAGGATGTGCAAGGCAAGCCTATAAGTAGGCAACAGAAAGTGAACTGCAAGGATGCAAAGCAAGTTGGCAGCCCTGTGCAAATGAGTCATCACTGTTAGCGCCAGCCCTGGCAACACTTTTTTTTTGTTTTCTGCTTTTGGTTTTTTGAACGGAGCGCCACCGTTGCGACATTATTGCCAGCCGGGCAACGTTGACTGCGACGGCGACGCTCGCTGCGACTGAGACGTTGACTGCAGCTGCCGACTGCAGCAGCAGCAACAGAACCGCGGCTGACGTCGGCGTCGTCTGCTGCTTTCGTTTATTTTTGGCCTGTCGCTAGGCTATTTTTTGACTGTTTGGTCCACGGGCCGCAGTCGCGTCGTCTGTCTGCTGCTTCTGCTGCTGCTGCGATGGGCGATGGACGAGCGGCGAGAGGTGCAAATGTGTGCAGCAGGAGGGAGCTTTCGGGGGTGGGGAGGTGGTGTGTTTTTTTGGGGTGCAGATCGTTCGCTCTGCTGTTTTGCCGTTTGTCGTTTGCCTTTGCTTTGCTTTGCTTTGCATGTTATTTTTGGTATAAACATCTTTATGTGCTTTTAAATATGCTGCGAAGTGACATTAGCTTTTTCTTTTTTTTTGTTTTACTTTGTTGTTGTTGTTGAGCGCTTTTTACTCGGCCAAGCGGCGGGGCGAAGCTGCAAGGGGGATGCACGAGACAGACGTCGCCGATCCGCTACAGAAATAAAATTTGTCACAGACAGTTAGATCACAAATGTCTCTTTTGCTGTTAGTATGTGTGTGTGTGTGTGTGTGCGTCTGAGTATATGGCAAACATGGCTAAACATAGCCAACAGCGACAGGAGATGGAGACGAGGCAACGTTGCTTCTGCTGCTTCTTCTGCTGCTGCTTTGACTGCTGTTGCTGCTGTTGATGATGTTTTGATTGATTGTTGCTCTGACACCGCAGCTGTCCAAGGTGGCAACTATACTCCAGGCAGCAAGTATCCCCCCGGCTGCTTCGCAGCACAGCTTTAATTGATACGCCGCTCAAGCTGCAGCTTAGAGATGAGCACAAAGTATCCAAAAACGAATCAGAGTTTTTCTTGGAAAAGCTTAAAGACGGTGGCAAGTTTAGTATAGTGAACAGCAATTGCTGAAGGAGCTTTGCCGACTGCGTAACAATCTTAGTAAAGAAGAGCTTTACATTAAAGCTATATTTGATGAAAAGCTCCTCAGACATTAGGTTAAGTTGTTGTCTTCGCAAATTCTAAAAGTGCTTTTGTATGAAAAAGAAGAAGAGCTCCATAAAAAGGCACATTAGCTTAGAAATTTGCTATATTTATCGACAAAATGCAAGTCTTTGGGTAATATGAGTAAAAAATGAACAAACAAATGCTTTTAATTTAAGATATATGCATTTATTTTCAATATTAATGGGGAAAATTGTAAGCAGCACACAAAACATAATATAAAATTTCAAGTTTTATTTAATAAACTTTAACCTTTTTATGATTACTTTATTTATTTATACCTAACAAGTTTCTGGAAGGCTCATACCTTCACAGATTAAACTATAATGGCAACTTTGGAAAATGATCAAGATATTTAATATTTTAAATTAGTTCCATAAATGGTAAATCCTTATGACATACCTTAGATGAGATTTTTGTTCAACAATTGTACACAGAAAGAAAAAACGTGCTCTCTTTTTTTAAAAAACAATTGAAGTTAAAGAAAGGTACCATACAAAACCTGACATATGAATATTAGAAAGAAAGTCTTTTTAGCTTGTGTCTTACAAGTACTGTCCTACAAGTTTTAAGCTATTTATTCCATTTAAAAATAAGCTTTGGGAACATTTGAGCTTCGGATTGAATCTAACTATACTGTAATACTTAAGGCAAATTAATTGGAGATGCAAAATTCTATAGATTAAAGTTATAGAAAATAATGCAAGAATTCTACATATCTAGTCAATTTGGAATTAGCGTTAAGCATTCGATTGATAAAACTTAAAGCATAACTATTGATTAAGACATCAAAGAGCTATTGCTCTTGAATACTATAAAAAAGAAATACTTAAAATAGTTGATTACCTAAAAGTTTAAAGCTTTCGATTAAATGTAGGAAGAGCTTTGGGAAGTTATATATAAAAGTAAATCCCAACTATTGCTTAAGAAGTAAAAGAGCTGATGCTCTAATAAAGATAATTAGTTTAATCACACGTAGTTAAGCTAAAATAATAATAAATTCACGTTTGAATTATCTGTAGTACAAAGTAGCATTACTCAAAACTTCAAGACAAAGCTCCGTTAGCATTCCACAACTAGCTGTTTGTTGTTGTTGTTGTTTGTGTTGCTTGCTGTTTGTTGCTTGTTGCTTGCTGCTGATTTTCGTGTTCGCTCGCTTCGCTGTTGCCATGGCCATCTCTAGACAAGACCCCAGATTGCCAGCAGTCATAGCTCTTGGCGCAGTCAGACACAAGACACAACCACACACACACACAGAGAGAACACACATCCGTTGTCTATTCGTCTGCGAGTTGGCAATTGCATGTGCAGATACAGATACAGCTACAAATGCAGATGCAGATACAGATGCAGATGCAGATACAGATGCAGATACAGCTAAAGATGCTGATGGAAATGCAGATGGAGAGATGGAAACGCTAAGCGCTTTTTCTTTCCTGTGCATTTATTTTCGAATTATTGCACACACAAATACAAATGCACACACACACAGACTCAGGTTCTTGAGTCATTCTTCCGCATTCTTGGCTGCAGAAATGACCGTTGGACTTGCCACAGCATTTTGTTGCAGCTACTGCTTGATGATGCTTGTGATGCCAGCCTTATTTGGCAAAAATTAGCAATGCCTTTTGTCTGTCTCTCACTCTCTCTGTGTGTGTGTGTGTGTGTGTGTGCATTGTATGCAGATATGCCAAAGCCGAACCCTACAACAACTTCTACTATGTAGTTAGTGGCCAGTTAACTCGCTTCTATGTTATAGGTGCTGTTGTAGGCACTCCTCTCAAGACTATTGGAGTTTGCTCAAGGCGTAACTGATAACAATGGGCCGAGCAAAGCGGAGCGGACGAACTGCATTCCAGGCATTCCATAGACCACAAATACACAAAGTACAAACACACACACAGACACAGACTCGACTCAACTCGACGCTTTTCATATTCAAATGTGCGACAACGTGGCCCAGACCCAACAAGCCACGCACTTAACATACCAACAACAGAGTCACAGCAACAACAACAACTTCAATCCACTGCAGTGGACAAATGGAGACGAGACAAGCGGGTGATGCTGGCGATGTCGATGTCGATGGCGTTGCCAATGGCGTTGACGATGACGATGACGCTGGCAATGATGGTAATAGCAATAGAGAGACGGAGACGGAGTTGAAGTTAGAGTTGGGTGATGATGTTGTCGCTGCAACTTCAAAAGCTACGCAAACAGCACACGAGAAGCATTCAATGTGAGAAAAGAGCTGCAGTTGCAGTTGCAACTGGCGTTGTGGCGTCTCGGTTCCTAGGTTCTTTCTTCTTCTCTTTTTTTTTGTGGGTGCAACACTGCAGTAATGCGGGTCAGCCCATTGCATGAATGCGGTTAAGTGACTATGGTAAATGGCATATAAAAAGGTGGATCATAAAGCACCTATCAAGATAGGCGACACCATTAAGGTTTTAAAAATCAACTAACATTTGAATATTCTTTAAATAATACTTTGAAAACATACATACATATAATAAATTAAACATAGTAAAATGCATAAATCTTGGAAGCAAAATGCATTAAAATATGCTTAGCACTTTCAGAACAGAAAAAGGAAGCTCAAAAATGTATTACAAGTTTTCATTCCACAAGTAACTGACATTGGAGATATATTTTTTCTGGAGAATGCTGAAAAGGAGTTTATTTTATAATACTGTAAGCTCAAGGCTTTTTTGTCAGCGCTTTAGTAATGATGTTAGTAGTAATTTTGATTATATGTAACCTTTTTAATATATAGTATTGTGAAATTTGCACAATTGTTGTCCGGCCTATGGGGGTGGCATCCCCACAGAGTTTGATATGTATGAAATTCAAAAGTAGCGTTTCATAAAAAGTGTCCTTCTTAATAAAAGAGCTGCTCAATTAGAAAAGTTTCACTGTGAATACTTTAAAGTATAATATTTGTTAGTCTATTTCCCTTAAATAAAGTAAGAGAAATTATAGACGGTTTTTAAGAAATACATTGTGATCAAAAATGAATCCAATGAAATATTTTTTATTTAATTAAAATGAGTATTTATATAAAACATAATTTGCATAACATATTTAATATAACTAGAATATTTTGCGATGCAGTCTAACTGAAAGAATTATTAATTACCCTACACTATTTTTTCAATTAATGAAATAATCATTAATTGTCTTAGTCTTATTATTCTTATTATGATTATTGATAATATATTCTATAAGATATTAATTTTCCGAATATTTATTGAGTAAACAGTAAAATCTTTTTCAATTGATCGCTTTAGCTAGGTATAAAGATCAAACAATGCATTCCTGAATTTTTGCTAATTACATTTATTTGTTTATTCATTAATATTCAATGGAATCTTAATCAATAAATAAACTTGCAATTAAAGTTGCTTGTTTTCTTGAAACACCTTTTTACTATTTCTTATTGAATTCTCATTAATTGGTTAGTTCCCACATTTCACTTCAGTTTATCGTTTGCCAAAATTCCGCTGAATTATCGTGTGTTGTTTGTGTTTGTGTAAAAGCGTGTGTTTCCTTCAGGTTTCGTCCTTAACGAGTCTTCCCGGTTCCCTATTCTACTTTTTTTCGAGGGGTGATAAATCCTTTGTGTCGGCACAACAGATAAAACTGCACAAATTAGTTCCCGAAAAAAAATCATCTTGTTGTGTATTTTCATGAATGGTTTTTAGTTGCAATTGTTATGTGTTGGTTGGTTTTTTGATGTTTTTTTTCCTCTCGGTGAGAATGGAAAGTATCTCACGCTCGTTTGTCGATAAGAATTGATTGCATATTTACAGTAATCCAAGATGAGCACCTCCTTCGATTCCAAGAAATTTAACGGTCTGCCCTTTTTGATGTCCTCTAAATCACGGTCAGAGGTCACAGGTCAGCAACGGCCTGAAAGAAAAAAAACCATATGTGGCCCTCGGCCCTCGACTTGTTTGTAATCAACACATCACTTCCCACACTTGAGACGAAACGAAGGAGGAGGAGGAGAGGAATTCTTCTTCGATAATATTGCGGCACTGTCACTTTGATATTGGCACACCCACGCACACACACACACAATGCTGGCCACAGGAGCTGACAACGGGACAGCAGATCGATTCCAAGAGAGCAACTCGTAATCACTTTACATTCACGATACCCTGTACTTACTGTGAATGGGTATAATGGTTTTGCCGGAGTAATTTGAACGGTACATAAGAAAGTAGTTCGGATTTTTAAAATTTGAAATTATATTCTTACATTTTTAATCAGTTGTTTGAGCTTTATTTATTCTTTATGTCTGTTCCTTCAAAAGGGAGCTTATTTCTTGGCTTATATTTAGGGTAAAGATTTCAAATTTGGTATTCAAATATATTTCACACTTACATTCAATTTGTGTAATGGATTAACATTTCCCACTAAAAAGAATAAGGAATAATTTATATATTAAATTTCTTTCTATTTATTTTTAACTCAATTCAACACTAATGGTTTTAATGGTTATAATAATTTTACTTGGTTTGTATCAAAATATTTTGGTTTGCACATTATGTTGCAATAAAGAAGATTATAATAATATTGTATTGAGAAGTAATTAGTGTTGTTTCGGTCTTAATTATTGTCAATAAATGGAGCAGTTGAATAAAACTTGTTACAAATTACTAAGAATCAAAGAAAATAAACTTCTTTCTTATTTTGTAGCAATAAAACAGATTGCAAAATTCCATAATCTTCAAAATTATTAATAAATTTAATTCCTACAACATCGTCTTGTTTATCTCCGTTTAAATATTGAAGTGCAATAAGAATTTTTTGCTGCACAGAGTATTGCTTAGTTCAGCAATTGCAATTGGCACGTCCTTGCTTGTGTGTGTTTTTATTGCTGCTGTGGTAATCTGTGGCACAGGAAGTGGTTGTCAGCAAAAATGATTACACGCTGACTAAATTGTATTGGGCCTCCCAAAGAGATGTCTCAGTACTGTCGAAATTCCAGGAAAACCCAATGCCCGAGTGATGAGTGCCGACAGTCGACTGCTGAATGCCGAATACTAAATATTGAATGCCGAATGCAATCGTAAATGCAACTGACCGACGACGACGCCTTCGCCTTCGACTTGGTTCTAAAGAAAACCCTAGCGATCGCCTGCTCCTATTTCAAATGCCTGCTCAATGAGTTCTACGAATTTTGCAATGCATCGATGGCGATGCGATACCCACAGCTAATGCCAAATGAGTGCTGACCAAGTCACTTGGCTTGACACACGCAGCGACACAGCGACCAATAATAATACTGATATCTTGTCCAGCAAGAGATATTCCGAAATTGAAACAGAACCCACAACAATCTCAGACAGACCGAGAAATATGCCCAATTTGTTTGTTATGCATAATGCCGTCGTCGTTGATATTTTTTGTATTCTGTTTTTTCGAACAAGACAAAAAAAAACACCGCCTACAATGCAATCCCATTATTAACCCAGCCAGACACTTGAGTTCTGTATAGTCTGGTGGTGTTGCTTTATGCACTTCATGGTCTTCTGGTCTATTGCTCGTCTAGGTCGTTCATTCTCAATATCATTCTCAGTCATTGTGTAGGAGTCTGTGTGTGTTCGTGTCTGTGTGGGAATGACTGAGCTGGGAGTTCCCACTAGAGTGGGATGCATCGCTATCTCTCTAAATCATTATCGATTTATAATGTAAATTGACTTTGATCTCAAAATCGATCACTGCATAATGGATGCGATTTATCTAATGGTACTGAAAACTTAAGAATGGCTAAACATTTTGGGTGTAAGCAGAGTAAGAATAATACGATTACGATTATATTTAAATGGAAATGTAAACGAAATTCATTTTTCGAGGATCTTAAAGATTGCTTAAGATTTGCCTATTTATCGTAGAAGGCTAAATTGGACAATGGATTTCTGAAAGTATCTTTGATTGGGGAGGAATATTAGAGTTTATTAATTAATGTGTAGTATATTTATGGAATTAAATAAAGCAAAGAGATCACGGCTAAATGATTAAAATGTGATATATTATTAGAATACAAATGTATTATCTTAATTTAATCTTGAAACTAAATTTACTGAGGAAAAATATAGAGGTTGAAAGTACACAAAATAATTCATTGAACAAATTAATAAATCAAGAGTTCTTAATAAATGAGATATTGAGGAAATTATCGCTTATGCGGGATCAAAGTATTTGCATGTTTATATCTCCAAATTGAAGAAAATTTATAGTGGAAATTTTAGTTATGCGTTCATGGTATGAAACAAAGATATTATTGGAAAGATTTAGAATCTGAAGAATTCATAATATAAGAGTTATTAAGGAAAATTTTGCATCAGCATAATTAAATATAAGTTTTGCATGCTTATAGAGTCTTTATCGAGTCTTCATAAAGAAAGAAGTTCTCTACTTTAGTCTCAAAATATCTCTTCAAGTGCTTGTTGCACTTAAAGATCTCTTTTAAGTATTCAAGAAGTAGGTTTTAAATAAATATTATAAATTTACGCATTTACTCAACTAACATTTCTTTATTAACATTCTTATTGGATCTACATTAAGCTTACTGCTCTATAAATAATAAAATTAGACACGTTTAACTTATGGCTACCATAAAAGTAAATTCCCAGGGAATTTAATCTTTAAGACATGTAAACTACATAGGGTTTAACCCACGCAAGGTTTTCTTTTTAACGATCTCTGTTTTTGGGGAAGTACAAGTTGTGTGTGTGTGTGCTTGGAATGTTCTATAGTCAAGTTTTAGAAGTAACATATATCGGCCCAATTATGACGATTTCCTAATCAAATTCCTCATTCAACTTGCATATCATTCTGAAAGTTACCGAGTGTTGTTTGTTGGTGTGTTGGTTCCATCATCCAGATTTGTCTATCTATTGGGCGCTGTATTTGTCTCGCTTCGACTTTAAACTGACTATCAATCTCTCTCGCTCTTTCTGTCTGTCCGTCTGCTTATCTATTTGACTAACTGTCTCTCTGTCTGTCAGCCTGGTTGGGCTCTGTCTGCTTTTGTTATGCTTGGGCCCCATTACTGCTGCATTCCACATGCGCAGTGTTTGCCTTGATGTTTTTAGGGTGTTGATGTAGCTCTTGTTGTTGTTGTTGTTTCTGTTTGTTACAAAATCATTCATCGCACACACACACACACACACATGCACACTGAGCATATGTAGATAGAAACATATAAAAATTCTTTGCATTCCAATGAATCATGCTGTTGCTGTTATTATTATTATTGTTGCTGCTGCTGCTGTTGATGTTGCTTTAACTGCGACAGCGTCTACTTCTACTTGTAAACTTTAATTAGGTAACATTGAAGTATGTGTAGGTATGTATGTATGTATGTATGTTATGTATGCATGTGTGTACACACGTCTGGCACGTCGCAGTTGGCGGAGTAGAAAAAAAAAGTTGTATGCAAGTTGCTGCTGCTGGCGCTGCGACTTCTGCGTCGCTTCTGCTGCTGCTGCTGCTGCTGTTATTATTAATGTACGGGCTACGCATAGGCAAAGCGACGGCATACGCAATGCACTGCGCAAAACTAAAGAGAGCGAAAAATAGAGCAAACGAGTAGTCAGCACTATTTTTTGTTTGTCAAGTGGCAACGCTGACAACTCCAACTACAAAGCAAAATACAAATGTTTTTGCACTCTCTTCATTTTGTGCTTTTTCTTTTTTCTTGCTGTGTATCAGTAATGTGCTTGCAAGCGTGTTTGTGTGTGTTTGTAATTGTAAATAATGATGATAACACGATTACACGACTAGTTAAGGAATTTATTGTAATTCGCTTTGCCATTTGAGTAAGAAATTAAGACAACAGGTTATGCTGCGAAGAAGCAGCCACAAATGAATCATATTGCCGTCGTGGCAGCATTTCATCAACGTTGAGTTCAAAGTACACTCCAAGGCTTTAAGAGAGCAAGTTAGAGAGCGAGAGCGCGCATAAAGAGAGTGAGTTAAAGGCAAAAGTTGTATTAAAAACATAGTCAAAACATATTTTTAGGGCCCCCCTTTCAAAGTCAAAACAATGTCCGTGTCCGTGTTTGTGTCGCATGCCAAGCACAAAGAGTCAATCGCACAGTCGCAGCAGCAGCAGCAGAGTGCAAGCTACCAACAACATTGACTACAAATACAACCACAACCACAACTCCAGCAATGTGCAGTCTGCTTCTGCTTTTGCTTCTGCTGCTGCTGCGCGGCTGCAATGTTGAAAATTGTGAATGAAATGACGGCGGCGGAGGTCTAACCTCTTTGGTTTGGAATGCGGTATTGGTATTGCGACTTGCCACCGCAACTGGTTTGCAATGCCCACAACTCCACTCCCTTCCCCTCCCCCTTCGTGGCTCCCATCTGCAGTCGCAGTCGCCGTCGCTGTCGCAGTTACAGTCGAGTCTTTCGTTCATTATCGCTTTGTTGGCAAGACAGGGTGGCGTTAGTGGCCCCATGCTCTTTGTTTGTATGTATGTATGTAGGTACATACAAACTTACACATACATACGTACTCGTTCATACTATGTATGCGTGTGTGTGTGTGTGTGTGTGTATTGCTCTCACGCTCTTCGCGCGACGTCTACGTCTACGTCGACGCCGACGTCAATTAATGTGTGTTTGTGCCCACCTCTCACCTATCTCCCAGTCACAGTCTCACTACGTGATCTTCGTCTCGTCGACCCCCCCTTTCCACACCTCCACCTTCATCAACGTTTGTACTGCGATTAGTATGAGCGTATGCATTGGTATTGACGCGAACGTGTGTGTATGAAAGAGAGCATATGTGTAGGTGAGAAATTCGCGCACATGTGCGCGTGTGAGCGATCAATTGGCGCTTGCCTAACTGTGTGCGTGTATGTGTGAGTGTGAGTGGGGTACGCTTGCATGTGTGCGTACGTTTGCTCGCGTTCGTGTTCGTGTTCGTGTGTGTCATGTGTGCGGGAGCATGTGTAAGTGTGAGAGAGATACTAGCTTTTGTTAGTTTTTGACATATTTTTGTTGTTATTGTCGTTTTTATTTGGAGAGCCGCAACAGCTTTCGTTAACATGCTTTGTGGGCTTTTGGGGTGCGCGAGAAGTGGGAGGGCTATTCACTATTGCTCTTTGCTGTCGCTGCCGCTGCCGCAGCCGCAGTTGTTTTTGTTGTTGTTATTATTGTAGCTGTTGTTATTGTTGTTGCTGTTCTTTTTGAGAGCGTCGAAAAACATAATGGCGGCGATTTTTTGATAGAAGACTTAAAAATTGCGTTGTAGCAAATTGTTTAAACTTTTCAACATTTGCCTGTATGCACATTTCATTTTTCTTTATTTATTTTTTTTTTTCGTTTCAGAACGGCAATTAAAATAATTTAATTACCCAAATATTGTAAAGCTCTTGAATTACATAAAGAGCGTTCATAAAAAATATTTTAATTAATTGTCGTGTATTGTATTACATAATTTAATGTTGAAATGCATACGCATAATCACATTAAAAAAATATGACAGTCATCATTGTTTTTATTTTTGTTAGTTTTTATTTTTCTATAAAAACTATATTTGTTTTTTTCTAATCTTATGTAATTTTAATTTATTTGAAATGGGAGGCAATAAAATGTAATGCATTAGCTTCCTTTTATAGGAAAATATTTAAAAAAATACACTATAACTATAACATGTCTTTATGGAAACTTAAGATAATTAATCTAAGATTCTACTCTGCTAAGATTCCGACTAATATGATAAAAATAATCAAATTAAGTAATTTACTTCCTTACATGAAGACAAATAATAATATCATAAGATCTTCTATATTTAATTGTCTCTAAGTAATTGACAAAAAATTATAATGATTTTTATTTTTATTTTGTTATTACTAATTTTTTTTTGAATGCTTATTTTACTAAGCATCAGCATATAAGATCAGGTAAATATTTCAGAAAATTAGGAAATAAAACTATCATTTTGCATTTCTGGGATATATTAAGTACTAAGTAAGTATTAAGTATTAAGAACACCCTTACTTACATATTTGTTATATTTTGCTCAACATTTTCATAGATGGAACATATATTAAACAAGTTAAGAACATTTTCTTCCCTTTTTAGATAGTGTTCATTAAGTAAGGAAATAACTAAGAATGATTAAAAGGATCACAGAAAAAATCATGCTATAAATAAGGGCACTTTACACCCCTAATCAGGTTTATACCCAATCTTTGTGAGTGAAATATCAGATCTATTCTTGATCTTTTTAGTGTGATGGGAACACCTTTTTCATAGAATCCCGATGCTCTTTAAGAAGAAATCAAGCTGCGTTCGTCCCTCTAAAATGTTTTTCGATGCCGCAAAAATAAACAAGAGGCATTCAAAAAAAAAACGCATAGCATGCAAATTTATTTAGCGCATTAACAAAACGACGAGGCGCAAAGGGAATGCAGAGAGGCATAAACAGGATATGGACATGGAAAAAATGCGAGTAATTATGTATGAATATGTGTTATGTATATGTATTATAATTAACATTTCTGGGAAAATTCGAATGCGATGCGCACAGGACAAAAGAAGAGCGCAAAAAGACAACAACAGCAGAAAAACAACAAAATACCCAAAAGCAAAAGCCGATGATGCTGTGGCGGAGGCTGTGACTGTGGCTGAGATTCAGACACATTCAGACAAGACGCACAACAATAACAACGGCGACCCCGACAACAACAACAACAACAAGAACAACAACTGACAGGAAAGGTAAGGCAAAGGTATGAAAAGGGATTTGCGCCTGCGCCTTGCGCCTTCTCTCACACACATTTCCCATTATAAATGAGCAGAGCAGCATCCCAAGTCCATATCCACATCCATATCCACATCCACGTCCTAAGTGCCGAAGTGGCGGCGACTTCTTGTTGTTGTTCTACTGGTTTTGCGAGATTATGTGCGGATTTTTGCACAGTCTCTGCCTCAGTCGCAGTCGCTGCCGCAGTCAACGCAGCCAAAATGCCTGCCAGAAATAATCATAATGAACAATATGCAGCTCAGGAATAACATCAGACTACGACGACTCCAACTCCAACTCCAAGTCCGTTTCTTTCGTTGACCATCGTCAAAAGCCGAATTCAAAAGAAAAACAGCAACGCCTTCCTTCTGTTCCTTCTGCTTCTGTTGCTGAAGTTGCTCCTTACGGCTCATCGCGTCCACTTATTCACACTGACTCGACACGCTCCTCTCCCTCTCCTTCTCTCTGTCTCTACTTAACAAATGATCAACGCCTAAACCTGATGATGGCCATAATAAGTCGCTATATACACTATTATTTAGCCTATCAATGCGATAATTACACATTTTAAGCGCAACCATTTAATCGACGTTTTTCAATTATTCAATTCGATATCTTTAAGATTTGCTGATAATAATTATTTTCGATTTCTGAAATCATAATATGTTATAACGAAATCCTGTCATCAATTTCATTCATTTATTCATTATTCCGTTTTAGAATCAATGATATTAGTTAAACCTAGAAGATAATATCTGAGGCAACATTAATACTGAATTATATTATTACATCTTGGAATAAATACCATATATTTAGAATATATATTTTTGTTATTAAAATCTTTAATTTGCTTATCCAGAATATTATCTTTTATTTAGCCTATCAATGCGATAATTACACATTTTAAGCGCAACAAGTTTAATCGTGGCTTTTCAATTATTCAATTTGACATCTTTAAGATTTGATGTAATATTTATTTTCGATTTCTGAAATAGTAGTAAACGAAATCCTGTCATCATCAATTTCATGTATTTAAGTATTATTTTAGAACTAAGTTAATCCTAGAAGATAATATCTGAGACAACTCTAATACTGAGTTAAAGGATTAAAAACCATATATTCGGTATAAGAATTTTTTGTATTGACATATTGGAATAAATGCTATATATTTGTTATATAAATTTTTGTTATTAACATCTTGAGTTTGCTTATCCAAAAATAAAAGGTAGTACTTAAAAAGTTAATTAGAAAGTGTATCAAATAATTTATAAAATGCACTAATTGAGTCAAAATTTTAATACTTGTATGTATTCAAAGGATAACAAAGAGTACTTTTGATACTAAATAAATTACAATAATTATGCCATAAATAACCAAATACAAAAGAACAACATTAATAAATATAATATATTCCTTTTATCGTCGCTATGATATTGCTAATCAAATTATTCGGAATTTCTTTTAGGGAAGCTTCAATTTAATTTCCAAATTTTCTTTAAAATATTATTTTTTTTATCTACATTGCAACATTTTGAAATGTAATAACATTAAAACTCCTGAGAGTAAAATTCCAGATTAAAAAATTCTAGACTTTAAAACAAAAATAGCTTTTTTTAGAAAATACCACATAAATCATAAATTTTTCATAAATGTTTACAAAATGCAATGATGGAAATTAGAAAATAGCACCAATTTTACTTATTCTTTTTTTTGTTGATCATATAACTTCTAATAAATGTTCCAAAAACCAAATTTTTATAGGTGTCCTTTAAGTAAAATTTTCAAAAACGTTTAAAATTTCAAAAATGCACTTTAATAAAATTCCAGATTACTAAAAATATGTTTTAATTATGTTCCGAATTTTAATAATGTGATAAAGCTTTGCTTTAGAAAATTCCAGATTAATGAATAACATTCCAAAAATGTTGTCGATTTATAAATTAATAAATTCGATAAAGAAAAATGTTAAAAATTTTCTTAATTTGATAAAAAAAACTTAGGAAATCAATAAGAATTAAAAAAAAGATCTTTAGCATGCGAAGAATGCAACATGATCTGTAAACATTACGAATCATAGATACTTATCAAATTCCCAACGAGTGCATTTATAGTTTGTTTCGAGTATTGAGAATGAAATGTTGTTGTTGTTGTTGTTGATGTTGTTTTTGTTGTTGGTGTTGCATTGAAAACGCAATCCGGATCTCAACATTGGGCCAACGAAATGATGATGCTGCCTGTTGAGGTGAGAAGATTTTCTCTACCCGTAAGGCAGCATTCCATGCAAAAAGCAGCAACAGCAACAGCAACAGGCAGCAACAACTCCAGACTGAGGCCAAAAACTTGAGGTGAGAGGACAATCAACTCGGTTGTCGAAAGAAAAGAAAGAGAAGGAATGAGAAAGACAGGGAGAGAAAGAGAGAGAGAGAGAGAGAGAGAGAGAATGGGCAGCAGAAACTCGTGGCTAACTCAAGCGCTTGCGCCTATTTAATTTGGCTGCCAAGCTTCGAAGCTCCCACAGATTCCAGATTCCTGCTTGCCACGCCACCATGCCACAGCACAGCACAGAGCACAGCACACCATGCCACGCCACGCCGCACCGTTGTCTTGGCATCTTGTTAACGATCATGGCAACAGGATTCTGCTATTTTGTCGCTGCCCTGCGCCACAACAGCAACAACAACAACAATAAACAAGAGAATCGACAACAGCAACAAAAAAAAAATTATGCAGCCTCGACGATGGCGGCGCGCACATTCCACAAGCGGTGGCAGCAGCAGCAGCAGCAACGTCAGCAGCATCCCAAAAACGAAATGAACTGCTTGCAACAAAAATCGCTGCAAATGCAAAAACAAATCAAAACAAAAACAAAAGCCAAGCAAAGCGAAAAGAAAACAGAGAATGTGGCAAGCAAACAGAATAACTAAATGTGGCAACATACAGTGCTTCTTCCCCTCTCTCTCTCCTCCTCTCTGCCCTTGGCTGCTGCCGCCTCCCTCTTTGCTCCTTAGGCCGCCCCCAACTGGGGCTTTCTGTCTCGGAATTTTTGGCTTTCTCTTGTCGCCGGCTTTATTAGCCAAGTCTGGCATGGCCAAAACACACGCTCTCTCTCTCTCGCTCTCACCTTAAAATGCGCCGTTTTTGGCTGCTGCAATACGAAAATTCCACAAAGAACTCTTTAAGTGTATACAATATGAATGTCTGGGGCATGCAACTGACTGCAATCAAACATTGGCCATGGCCCAAGCTCTGTAAGAGTAATAGCCGCCGTAAGTCTCCACTCTCCACTCTCCACACTCCACACACACTCTCCACGCGCTCTCTCTCCACTGCAGCAGGGATTGCAGAAGTGCCCAGCGCATGAACGAGATGGAAATGGATAGCGAAGGGAGAGAGAGAGATGGAGATGGAGAGCAGCGACTGCGAAGCCTTCGTTCGCTTCGTATCTTGAAATGAAATGCAAAGAAAAGAAAATAACAAAAACAAAGTTTCTCACGTTCCTCTTCCTAAATTCTTGGAATTGCAATACATTAAAAAGAGGTCTTTGCTTCGTCTGCTGTCTGTGTGTTCGTCTCCCTCTCACTGTGTGCGTGTGTATGCGTGTCTGTCTGTGTGTGTGTGTGCATGGGCGGACAAACGGACCTTGGGACAGCAGCAGCAACAACAGCAACAGCAGCAGCAGTTTTTGAGCCGTGCTGCAGCAAGCAGACCAAACGCCCGCCCGTTCAACATATTCCTTTTCTCATCGATTTTTTAAGTCTATAAGTGAATGTGTCGATTGTCTGCACTGTCACAAAAATCACAGGTGAAACAGGCAATTGCCAAAGATCTAACCTTACACCTCCACGAAATTGGGGAAAGAAGATCAACGCTAAGAAAAATAATCATAAATATATTTTATGCAAATATAATATTAATACCTTACTGATATCTAATCTTGTAATTCAATATGATTCAAGAGAAAATACTTTCTTGTCAAATTTATTAAATAGATCTTTTGATATAACCTCTATTTAATAAACGCTCTTAAATTACTGCATGTGATTTAGAGATTATAAATTAAATGGTATTCGAATTCAATTTCACCACTACATATTTATGATATTTTCGAAAACTCTCTATTCTCTGGAGTATAAATAATTATAACTTAGGAAACCGAAAGTCATGTAAATGACTCGTAATTTATTGAATATTCTTTAACGAAAGACCTCCAGAAAAATTAAAATAGCTTGGTTAGAAAGAACTTTGAAGGTTTTAACTTTAGTACGGATAAGGATAACGTTTTTTTTTTAGCTAACTATATTAGTTTCATACAAGTTTATACATTTGATTGATAGAAAACTGGCTGAGACTAATTTTATTTTTTTAAGTATTTTCATACAAAAAAATCAAAATATATAGTTCAGATTTTAATTTGTTCTTCAGTATTAACGAGTTCTATCTGCTCTTAGCTTTAGATAGTTATTAGTAATTCTTATTCATATAAGAATATAATAGATAGCAAAGTAAATGAGTTCCTCGACTTTAATCGTAAGATAATTCTATATAGGGAACTAAATCTAATAATGTAATTGTTCAAGGTTTAAGTAGTTATACATTTTCATCACGAATTTCTAATTTATGCTTTCATGTCTCTTTTAATATTAAGTATACGCTACAGAAAGTACACCCATAATTTTCACATCAAATAAAATTAGCTTTACAGAAGTAAGTCAAACTAATATGCGCTCATAAATATTCTAATAAAAAAGTTGCATTGAAAATGAAGCAGTTACCTTTGCCAACGTTGGTATGCACGCCCTGATTTCTTGCAGTGTAATGATGTGAAGCGCGCAGTTGTTGTTGTTATTCTTGTTGGATGTTGATTTTGTTGCTGCTGCTGCCGCTGTTGCTGTTGTTGCTGCTGTTGTTGCTGCTGCTGCTACTTTGGCAATATGATTTTGTTGCTTCTTTGCTGCGGTTCAATTTGATTTTGGACTGCATTCGGGCGGTCGAGCGATCGCCTGCCCAATGGTTAAACAGCAATGCAAGTCGACGTCGACGTCGCTGCTGGCGTCGCTGCTTAGTTGCTTTGTTGCTGCAGTCGTCGTCGTCGTCGACGTTGTTGTCCATCGTTGTCGTGGCAGGAGTTGGAGAAGGTTGAGGAGGTGGCATGGCCATTGGGGCATAATGAAAGTCGTCGTTTGCTGTTGCTGTTGTTGTTGTTGTTGCTGTTGCTTCGTGGTTGTTGTTGACGTCTTCGGCGGTTTGATCAAATGAATGAATATTATCATCGATGCCCCTTCTCCACACTGCTCCACACACACACTCCTCCCCCTCTCCGCTGCTGCACTTCTGTGTTGCTTGCCTCTTGAATGTAGACCGTAGACCGAAAGAATGTCTGATATCTGACTGAGTGTGTGTGTGTGTGTAGAGTGTGTGTGGTGTGTGTGTGTGGTGTGTGTATATTTACATTGGCGGGTTTTGTAGCTTGAGCGTTGACTCTGTTGCTCTTTGCCTGCAGGCAATGCGAAGTTGGGAGTTGGGGCATGGGGCATGCAACAGTGCTGCATGCAGTTGTTTGCCACTCAGCAGGAGTAAACGTTTGATCTAATTGGTTCGCTCATCGGCATCTCGATGATCTCTTCGATCGAGGTGTCTGCAAAAAGCGCACAAGAGATGCTTGTCTTCGCTTCTCAACTATTATTATTCGTTGCCGTTGCTGTTTTGCGATTACATCTATCAAGTCAGAGACCATTGACCAACTGATAATCAACTTTAGCCATGGTAAAGTGGCAACACACACACAAAAGGTCACGCTCAGGTTAAAGGAATGCAGTTGAGAGATACCAAATATAAATAGCTTTATTAACTTGGCTAGAACTATTTTAAATGCTTGAAACGCAAAGTTATGCACATTCCTTTTTCCGCTGTAGGTAAGCTGAGAATTCAGCAGTGCCAAAGTGCTGCAGTTGGCGTGATTAAAAGTTAGTCCAATGCTGCGAAATGTGTGAATGGGTTAAAAAGTATAAGTTAAAATAAATAAATTAAACTTTAAGGGAAACCTATTTTTTACTTTTGCTCTAAGGGGTAACGATGATATACATAATGTAATAAAGGTAGAAAAATGAATTCATTATTTCTTAAATGCTAATCCATGATATTAAATAACAATCTTGTTTTATTCACAAAAATTCTAGCTTAAATTTAGGCATTGCATATTTCTAAAGGAAACGCGAAAATTGAACCCGACTAGAATATAATATTATAATTTAAATTTGACGTTAAAAAAGTAGGATACCGAATGGGTTGCGTTTAATCGACTAAAGAGTATTATCAAGCTTATGGATCTTCAAAAAAATTAAATTATTGAGTAAAAAATAATAGGCAGTAGAAATACATATCTTAAAATCATTGGTGATGCCTAATTAAACAAAGTTGTATGGATCCTGTTAACTTAATGATAAGAAATGAATACTTACAAAGTGAAACTAATAACGTATTCTTTTATTTGATGAATGAACTTGATCCTAAGTTAAATAAAGCCACTATAAAACATGTAAGAAACCGAAGACGAGTTTGCTCGAATTGAAATACCCGGTAGCTGTTTCAAATAAAAGCAACCCAGTGTGGTATTATTCTAAAAAAATATAACAAATTAATATACTGTAAAAATATTAAAATATATCAAAGGATATAGTTGGTATTTTGATTCTGTACTACATTCAATATTTACCATCGAGTATAAAATATACCAGATTGTCAGCTAAAGCTACCAAGAATTGTAGTAAATAAAATATGCCTCCTTCTTAATGTTACATACAATTCCTGGAGTTGCAAAGTTATAATATCCTTCTAACCTATAGGTAGAGGGTATAAAAATAGAATAAAAATGGCATATAGCAAGGATTATCGAAGGATCTGCGTTTCAATAATATTTTTAAAATAAAAATTTTTGAAGAAATTACAGCTTAGTTATAAAGACAACTATATATTACGATTATATTAATTTCAGATAAAGAAAAAAAAAAATAATCAGAATGGCAAATACCCAATACAATCAAATGATTTCAATCATTGGATTTTATTTCAGATATAGAATAAAAATAGTCACAGGATATCCCTTTCAATCATAGTTGAATTGTAGTTAAATACAGTAATATGGATAATTTTAACGAATATGATAAGAAGTGAAGTTTTGTGCAGGCGAATAATGTTGTTATTCAGTGCGTCGTTCAGGTTGAAAAGTTCTTTCTGGGCACAGAATGCATAAAACACCGCACACACGCATCGCGAGAGACCGACAGACAAACGGACAGACAGACAGACGGAAAGTGCAGCAAGCGGGGGAGAGGAGAACTGAGACTGAGACTGAGAAGACAGACGGACTGAAGGACAGACAGACAGAAGGCAGACACAACAACAGGGATTGGGACTGAGACTGAGTCTCAGACTGGGAGACAGAGTCCGACAGTCGACAGTCGACGGCGTGTACAAATACAGCAGTTGATATTTAACAAGAGTCAAAATTCCAGGAATTTAGGATTGGTTTTTCGGTTTTTTTTTTAAAGAGAGAGAGTGAACTGAACTGAAACCTGGTCAGTTTAGGCGGGGAGACTGGAGTTGAGCTGGAGTTTGAGCTCGAGTTTGAGTTTTAGTTCAGTTCAACGGGGCATAATTAAGTGGCCTTAAATGCCGCTAAAGGAATTTCCCGCAGGCGACATTATTATCAGTTTTTAGGAGACACTCGGACAGACATTATTTTTATATACTGATAGGTTGAATGTCGTCGTTGTCGATGTCGTTGTCGATGGCGATGGCGATGGCGATGGCAATGGCGATGCAGTTCCCTTGTTGTTTCCCATCGGCATCGTTTTTGATGCTCATTATTGACTGGCATTGATCTCTCGATGCAGTTTTGTATTTTTTTGGGTATTTCTAGGTATTTGACTCCATTCTTAATCTTAATGCCTATGTCGACAAACGAGACAATGGACCATCAAATTAATATTGTTACTTTTCTATTCGTAATTAGTTAAATTCATTGACGTGACTAACTGCATCTTAAAATGTCTTTAGAATATTCAAATTTAAATTCAAATTTGAATTTAAGATTTCAAGTTTAATTGCAAAATGCCAACAGGTTGTTGCAGTTGATGCAGTTCTGTCTTGTGGCTTGCACAACATTGTGTTCGTCATCATCATCATCATCAAGACACACATTCCAATATCGTGACTTCATATCACAGTCACTTCAGTCAGGTGCGTAGACACGTGGGGGGAAAAACGATCTGTGAGTGGATAAATTCCATTCTTTTCTCAATCTATTTTGGATGTGATGACCAAACAATTGTTTACAGATTTGCAACGAATATTTAATTTAGCGTTATTTGAAGATATTTAACTTTTGAAATCTGTGAAAGAAGTGCATAGTTTAACTTTATTAAAAGATGTTTTAGATTTGAAACCAGAGAATGAAGTGCATGCAGTGATGCAAAATATAGAGAATTTAAAGTTGTCAAGAAAATGTTTAAGAAATTTTTTCGGTTCATTCATGAAATGATATCCATTTCACCGATATTGATTACCATAAATATAATATTATTTTTATTATGCATTTACTTATTATTTTGAAATATATATTTTCGAAAATAATTTCACTTGGTGCTAGAACTTTCTTAAAGAAATTTCTTCAAAATGATAGAGAATAAACAGATTTCAAATTTTGAATTTTCATATATAAGAAATTTCGGTAAAATGTTTTTAATTTAAGAGAATAAAAAAAATTTAAATGCAGGATATACATAAATATATAGATTTAAATCAAATTCTTTCAACTCATTTGAGTAGAGGAATAAGTACTGCAGTGTTAAAAACTCTATTTAGAAAAAAATAATAAATATACTTATTATAAGAATAATGCGTTCCAAAAGTAAGAAAAAATAAGAATGAATCGTCTTAAAACCATTCTTAGTAATAAGTAATAACTAAAGATATAATTTAACTTAATTCAAGAACATTCTCAGCAGTTCGTACTTCATTTCAATGAATAATCTACAATAAATGTCAGTTAGCACACATAGTTAAAGGATATTAGCGTTAAGGAACAGAATAGTAGAAAAAATAAGTAAATTAATTAAAAATAATGTAAATGAAAATAAATGATATAGAGAAAGAAAATTCAATAAATTGAATAAATAAATAACGTAAATTACATTAATTCAACAGATTGTGAACTGCATTAGGTGAGTTAACTGCCTTTAATTTGGGTTCTCTCAAAATAAGTCATAAAATAATGCAATACACAATCTTTTGAAATAAACACTACTTTAAACTGAAGTTTAGCAATATCCAATTTAAGTAACACATTTCACTCACTGCCAGGACTTCAAAGGATAATGTTAAGTAATTTGAATATTGCCCAGCACTGTCCAATCGCAATTCTTCAGCTATAGCTATAGCTTTATAACGTGCCCCTTTTATGGGGTTTTGTGACGACTTCACTGCTTGCAACTACTTACTGGCAATGTAACTGCAACTAGAGGTACGTTTGTACTTGTTCTCAGTCAAGTCAAACCAGTTGCCCCCATGACTCAGACACAGACAGAGACAGAGACAGTGAGAGAGAGAGAGAGAGACAGCGAGCCGGTCGCAGACTGCGAGCCAATCTCTCAGATACAGATGCAGATACAGTGATACAAAGATACAGCTAGGCCAGCTAGCTGGCTGGCTGGCTTGAGAATTTAAGTGCAGCGGCAAAACTAATTGCATATGCATTTTGCATAATCTTATAGTAATTACAATAGTTCGATCAATGCGGTTCCCCGGCGCCATCAACATCGCCATCGACATCGCAATTCATTCATTCATTCATGCAACCAAACAGATCACAGAAACAGCTGCAACAGTTTGAAGCTTACAGCTGCAGTTGCTGTTGCTGTTGCTGTTGGAGTTGCTGTGACTCCCAGGGCCCCATTCATGAAACTGAAACTGGCTGGCGACCGCGACTCTGACTCTGAATGTGATGGCTGAAGGGGAACGGGCGGAGGAGGTGGAGGAGGAGGAAGGGGTTTTGGTTCATTCTCATGTTCATAAGTAAATACAAGATTGTGTCTGTGTGTGTGTCTGTGTGTGTGTGGCAGTGCATTTCATCACTTTACCACTCGAACACACATTTTAAGAACCCAGCCAGAGACAGAGAGAGAGATAGCACGATGGAGTGTGTGATAGAGAGCGCGATATTCACGTACGTAGTTGGCCTGCATTCTTCATGTAAGTAGTTTTTTGACACCAATGCACTTTGGTCTTATCGCGCATATTTCATATCTGGTTTCTCGCCATGCGATGGTAAAAACTCCGTGTTAATCTCTTTTCGTTTGTGCCCGCTGATAAACTTTATGGACGGGGGCATGCAGCGACAGTGGGGGAGTGGCAAAGTGGCGACGCATTAAAATTAAATGCCTGCTGCACTTGTTAAAGAGCTTTCCACAGAGAGAGTGTCTAATATTCATTGTGTACATATATTTCAATTTATTAATTTCGTATGCATAAATCTTGCGCTTTATTTATTCAATTTGAAGTCTTTGTTGTCTCGTGGCGTTGGCCCTGGCCAGACAAACACAACACAACACACAACATATCTACAATGCGACTGAGTCTGAGACTGGGAAAAACTGGCCACTATCGTTTTGGAACCCAGAGCAACAGCAGCACATTCGATCTTTGACTTATGAATTCTTGGAATGCAGTTAGTGGAGCATTTTTAATGGAGTCGGTTCGCTTTCTGTCTGGTCAAATGGACGCCCCCCAAAAAGCGATCTCCAAGTCCAACTACAACAAGCATGGACTCGCAACTCCGTGTTCGACTTTGACTACCGAGCTCGAAGTCGAGTCTAGTCAACTCAAGCCATAGTTGCATGCCACAACAGCAGCCGCAAATTGAGGCCAAATCTAATTGAATATTTGAATATTCGATCAACATTTTAATTGTGCTGCAACCCAAATTCTACACAACGTTTTGCTTATCTCACACGAAACGTAATAATTGTTATTTTCTGTTCAACTTGAGAAAGTCCTGCAAGACTATTAAACGATTTCATTATATTCGATAATAATACTCTATTATTTAACACTGTATAATAAGAAAAATAGAAATAGGAAACAAAATTGTTATTTTTCGTGATGAGATCGTAAAGATTTTTCATATCAAAGTAAAATGCAAAAATGTAGTTAGATTTAATATCATTATAGATTAAGTTGATTTCTTAAGGATTTCAAAAATATTTTATTCAACTGAAATTCCCAAACCAAACTAATAAATTCTGTCTTCTGGAAGAGTAATACAGATTGCTGAATTGATTGCTTCTAAAAAAATTCGGTAGTGATTTTATACATAAATAAAAATTTAAATACATATTTGATTGATCTCTTCTTCGTAAAATAATGAAATTCCAAACTAATTGCGTGAAATAATAGCAGTTTTAAAAGATATTTGGTATACTTAGAAAAAGGATAAACGTCATGCAAATCGTAAAATTAATTGCATTATGTAAATTAGAATTTAATTACAGCTGTTTTAATTACATTGTTGTGAAACTAAAAGTGTTAAAAATAGTTAAATAAAAGATGTAATTAATATTTTTTCAAATGATATATGTACTTTTAAAGAAATTGGGAAATTTAATTGTACACTTGATAAGGATAAAATCTTTATGTTAGCCATTAAACGAAGTCTTGATATAAAATAACATACAAATAATAATATTTATATTTAGGATTATTGAACTTGAGATATGTTTGGAGTCAAGAACTTTGTACATTATTTTATTTGTCACTTTAAATGAAAGAAAATTCCTTTTAAAGAGCATTTCGAGTTAAAAATATTAAGTTGAAATTATTATATATTATTTCCCTTGGATAAGAGATTCGTCAAATTTATTGTTAAAAAATTGTATCACATTTTAAATTAGTTTATGGTCCTTTTAAGTGCCTATACTAGAAAATAACTAGTGTAATAACGTCAATATTCACTGAAATTACTGAGTTTTTTTCAGGTTTTCTTGCTGTGAACCTATCAAAAGATCTACCAGAAACATTAAAATACATATTTTATATCTTTTTGCGATCCTTTCAGCAGAAATTTCTGTGATTATATAACGATGCAACTGGCAAATTATAAGCCATGTTTAAAAACATTTCTAACAGTTTTCTAAATATATATAGACAAAACTAAAAACATTTGAGTGTTGTCAACGAAAAACAGACGCCATTTTGTATATTTTAAAGTTAATTCTGAGCAGAAATTGTGTAATTTTTCATTAATATTAATAAAATTTAATAAACAGTAAAATATAAAATATTTTTTATAATATGTACAATTATTTTTGACTATTGAAAGCAGTTGAAATTCGCAAATTTCGCAGCGTTGGTAAAAATAAAACCACGTCAACAAAATTCACCTGACGGCCATTTTGTTTTCTCGGTTTTTATTCGCAACGCGTGAGTTTCTCTCAGTGCGAGTGTCGAGCTTTTTGTTGTTGCTAATTTCGGGTGCGCTCTCTCTTTTCTCACTCTGTTGCCGTGCATAGTATATATGAAATACACACATTAATTCGATTCATGGAGGAACACGTGATTTCTTTTTTTTTTGGCAATGTTTCGACTAAAATTTTTCAAGGAAGTTTTGAACAGAGTTGGAAATTTCCTTACTAAAGAAGGATATTTTGAGTGAAAGGTGGAAATTTTGGAGAATTTTCTGGATGTCTCGACGACATTTTGACTATTATTCATATTCGATATTGCGTACGTCATTTGGAGCTTTGGCATTCTCACTCTCTTCGTGTGCGTGAGAGGGTGTATATGTGTGTGAGTGTGTGCTGCGATCTTTATAGAAAGAAATTTGCTAAACTTTTGTTGTGTGTGTGTTTGTGAGCTGAGTGAGAAATGCTGCGCATGTGTGTATGTGAGCGCGATGCGTTGATACGTATTGTGCACGCCCCTCACACACACACACACACACATACAAAAGTATGACAACGAGTGTCGGCGACCCTTACGTCAGCATTAGCACGTGGACTATTATTAAAGCGTTTAATTAACTTGAAGAAGCATTTAGGATCAAATTAATACATAATTGTTGATGTTGATGATTTGGGGGGCATCCAAAATGGAAAACGTTTAAGGGCATCTGTTTTGAACATTTTATTGGCTGAATGATTCTTTGATGTGCGTATAAGTGTGTGTGTGTGTTTTCACTGTCTTCGCTCTTCATGTTGTTGATTTTTGATGTTGTGTGTTGTAGCTAGCTTGCTTGCTTGCTTGCCTGGACTGGACACAATGACAACTCGTAAACTGATATCAGTTGTGTGCGGTTAAAGGTTGGGCCCACAGTCTTTCATAATAGTCCGTTTGTACTTAGTTCCGTTTCAGTATCAGGCAAATTTTCAAACTCTATTGTAAGCATTTAATTGCATATAGTTTTCATTTTGTTTTTTTTTTTTTTTGGGTTTCTTTTCTGAATTGTAAGTACATTTAATTTGATATCAAATTCATTTCAATTTCATGCTTGCCATTAGAAAATGCCCTCATGGCAATCACACACACACGCATACACGCACAAGCATATCAAGCAGCTCTCACACTCACACGCACACACACACGAACACAGACCCCCAAATCGAAATGTTTTCTAGTATCAATGTGTCGGTGAGTCGCTTGTGTTTTGTGACGTTACACATTTCATATGGCACACGCTACGCGAGTGTGCGTTTGTGTTTATGCGTGTGTGTGTGTTAGTTTAAACCTCTTGCTCTGCTCCACACACACACACAAACGCACACACCTACATACATCCATTTGTATGTATATATACGCGCTTCTGGCACAGGAATTTTTTCTACAGATTTCGTTGGGGCTTTGGCTGCTTTTTTTTTTTCGTTGATTTCGATCGTGTGTGTGTGTTTAAATAAGTGTCTTTGAGCACACTACACTGAGCACAAAACGCATGCAGTTCGCTTAAATGCAAAGTCTGGCTTAAAGCAAGCATATTGCTTAAGTAATTTCAATGAATATCCTCGACAATTATAAATAAAAATAAGAGTTACTAATTTAATTGGTATTTCAAATAAATAAAACATGCGATTACTTAAATGTTAGCATTAAAGTGATCTAAAGTCTAAAAATAATTGAATTAAAACAAAAATGACCATTGTATTAACTCGCTTTAAGCCAAATTTATAAAAATAAACTATTTTCCACATCAAACTAATTTGATTTACTTCATAGAAAATGTCCATATTTAATGGAAATATCAAAAAGTAAGCATCTGAAATGCAATTTGTGCTTAGCAAAATAATGCCAAAATATTTGTATAACATTTTAAACATTTTCATTTGCAGTAAAGCATATTTAAAATACGTTTATTCCAAGTAAATATAAACAATGCCACTGAATATTTGTAGAATTTGGCACATTACCTTAACAAATTATTAATTTATTGATTAATTATAATTAAATTAACAACAGCATCAGCGTCTTAAAGTCATAATTCATAACTAATTGATCATCTAATGGGATAAAATTGCAATTGATAGGCTAAAATTGCATTTGGCTGGGCCGCCATTTTCTTTTTGCTTCGTTCATAAAAATTTTTTACCGTGCTAAGCAATCGTATTCACTCACGCACACACACACACACACACAGAAGCAAACGACCGCAAGCTTTTGCCATTGCCGCTGCTGCTGGGACAAAGTGAGCGACAGAATGTGAGAGAGAGAGAACTGCTCTCTTTGATACGAATGCCTGTGCATGTATGTGTCGGTGTGTGAGGTGTCGGTGTGTTTGTTTTGCTATTGTTTTCCGCACCAAAGCAGCAGACACAAGCAAAATGTATAAATTTTTTTTGTCCATGGTGGCGTTAACCATTACATGCAAAGTCACACTCACAGTGTCGAAGACGGCGGCAGAAGCAGCGACAGCAGCAGCAGCAGCAACCGCTGCGAGCAACATTCATTCAGTAACGAACTTGTTGCTTTTTGATGCAGTGGGCGCCCAACTCAAGGCATATTCATTGATACCAGGCGCGGTGGCGGCGGTCTCTGCTGCTGCTGCTGCTCTCGCAGCGCTGTCGCTGCCTCTGCCTTGAATGGCTGTGTGTGTGCGTGTATTTTCGTCGCGTAACTATTCGCTGCAAACGAAGCTTTGGTGAGACATTTGTTTCAGTACGTCACCGACAGCGCCAACGTCAAGAAGGAGGAGGCGGTGAACTGCTTGCTCTGCCTGGGCGCGGCGGCTTACACTTTGTGGCTGTGTGCTTGCTTCATTTTGGGCTCTTCTCCTTCTGGTCTCTGGATTGCGGCAACGACGACAACGACGACGACGGCGGCAACGAGCAGCAGCGACAGCAACGGCGGCGGCATCAAAGTGAATTTCAATTAAAACTGTGCAAAGGTGTTGGTGTTTGGCCTGTGTCTGTTTCTCCGTCCTATATGTGTGTGTACGTGTGTGCTCGAGTGTCTGCAGCTGTCTGTGTGCATGTTTGTGTGTGTGCCTTGCTGTGTGTCGCCATTTAACTAATTATTAATTATATTGCTAAACAAACATAAAAAAGCGACAAAAAGAAACTTGAACCCAATTTCAACTCGATCGAGCTAAACACAAAATAAAAAAAAAACCAAAAACGAACAAAAAAAAAATTACAAATTTGCGACGCAGTTTTAAAGGCCATAGCGTAGCGTAACGTTTAATAACGTAACGTAACTGCTTAAACGACAACAACAATAAAAATAACAAGAAGCAGCGGAAGAAGAAGAATTAAAAACAAACTAGCGCGCGACTTTTGAGCTTCGCAACTGAATAATTAAAATTAGAAGCGAAAAGTAAATACAAAGAATAAAATAAAATACAAGCCAAAAGCAAAAAAAAAAACTTAAATAAAGAAATGAAATGTATACACACACATACAAACACTCACAGACACAAACTCGTATGGATTTGTATAAAAAAAAAATGGCGCACAAAGCAACAGTAAACTTATACAATCAAAATTAAAATGTTTGCATGTATTGCAAAAATGTATAAACACACAAAACAAAAAAAAAAAGCAAAAACAAGAAGAGCAAGTGAACTTTGTACTAAATGGCCCACAAGTGACAAGCGATGATGATCAAATCTGATGATGATGATCAACATATCGATAAACTACAATCGAGAAACTAAACCGCCCACAACTCGATTGAAGTTGAAGTTTGCAGCTTAGCTGTGATAAGAGAACGATTCCACTTTTGGCTTTGGCGGCGTGCATTGAACCAATTTCGTAGTTGCCTCATTTTTTATAATACCTCTGTATATTTATTTAAAGCGCAAATGTTCAGATACGACACAAATGTCGCCGCCAGCCCAGCAACAACAACAACAAAGTCAACTACATCAGCAACAACAGCTACAAAAACAACGACAAACAGAGACCAAACAACAACTAAGGCAAACTTGCCTATCTGCCTGTTGCTTCTGCTGCTGTCGCTGCCTCTGCCGCCGCTGTCGTCGCCGTCGACGTTTCGTTCGGTTGAGTTAGTGCGTGTGCTGAGCATTTAGTAAACTGGCACACACCAATACTAAAGCACTCTCACACACAGAATACTCCACTCAGTCACACACAAACACACATACTTGTAGAATAGCCCTGAGTATGTGTGCGTCGCTGCTTATATAATCAACATCGACATCGCCGTCGCCATCGCCATCAGCAGTCTGCCTAATGGCTTTGTTTGTAAGTATCAAGTAGTTTAAACTTTTACTAGTTTTTATACACACACACACATACACTCGGTTCTCTGCTTGTGTTTGTTATTGTTATTGTCAGCGCTGTCAGCGCAGTGCGGAATGCAGCTAAAACAGCTGTTTTTGCGCTGCGCTTGTCCGGCCGTGCATTACAAACTGACAACAGAAAACAGCTGTTTTGTGCAGCCTTCAGCAGCGACGCAGCGCAACGCTGAACAGCTTAAGCCAGCCATCCCCCTTCTCTGTAGCCCCACCAGGCAGACAGCAGAGTGTCCTCCACAAACACACATGTGCACTCTCGCGCTCTCTCAGTGTTGTCCTTAAGTGTGCGCTGGGCTTTTTGCGCACCAAAGAAATAAATACACACAGACAGCGACACATAGTCAGTCAGACACGACACAACGGAACAACGAACAGACAGACAGAGTGAGAGACAGCGCAGACAGCAGCAAGGCCAGCGAGGCCTAAAAGCTCGCTCTCTCTCTATCTCTCTGTCTTGCTTACACTCATTCACACACTCGCATACACACACACGCCTGCTTGCTCACCCACACAGTCATAAGCGCAACAAGTTGTCGCTCTTGTTGTTGTTGTAGCTGTGTGCTCTTAAGCTCTCTCACGCTCTTCATGTTGGCCTTTGCGTATAGCGTTGCCAGACAGCCGCGAATGCTGTTATTTTAAAATGCGACAACAACAAAAAAATGAATGATCGTAAATTGTCTAATTAGAACAAATAAATTAATTCTATTAAGCTAGATATACGAAGAAAAAAACTATTTTTGAATAATTAGCTACACGTGCCGTGCACAAAACGTAACTTGGCGTTGCCACCTGACGACACACAGACTTCGAGGCTGTGAGAATATTGCGCAAAAACGTTTTTGCAGTGCGGTCGGTCGGGTCGGTCGCTTTGCTTTTGCTTCGCTTCTGTTTTTGTTTGCAGGCCCATAAACTATAATACATAATAAATAGCCAAGGCGCAATATGCGCAGCTTCAAAATGTCGAGAACGACAGACACATGGTCGGCCAGCGCGATCAGGGTTTGAGGGAGGGAGCAATGGGTAGGGGTAGCATTCGCAGTCGGGGTAGAGAGCGAGCGAGAGAGACAGAGAAAGAGCGCACGTTTTTGGGGGAAGAAGGCGCCTTTTTTCCTCAAGCCTCAAAGTTCACAATGGGCTGTAAATTTGCTGGCTGCCAGTGAATACTATTTTGTATTGTTGTAGTAGTTGTAGTTGTTCTCTACATACACACAACATACATACATATTTAAATGCGCAATTAAGATTGGTACAGTCGATGCGCGATCAACAACAACGACATGAAAAACTATCAACAGAATTGAACCAGTTTGATATGTTACGCATTTATCAAAAAACAAAAACAAAAGCAACACAAACAAAAAGGAAAAAACTAAACTAAACTAAAATATATCAAGAAGCGAGAAATCGACAATTGAAAGCGAAAAGCTTCACACGGATCACCCTGTGAGCGTGTGTGTGTGTGCGATCGCCCCGTCGATTAATTATCGATTGGTTATTTTTGTTTAATGCACAATAATGTAAATCTATTGGCAACTCTCTGCCACAGTGTCTGGCATAATTACGCGCACACACTTTTAATGAGACGTCGACGTCGGAACATTTTTCGAAATGATCTCTGGACTCCTTCAATGGCCCCGGCGGAGAACGTCATCAGCCGCTGCTCTAATATAAATAATCGTAATCTAAATACGGAAAAAAGGCGAAGAAATCGCATGGAAATTGTGTTGATGCTGCTGACGTAAAAGCCTCGAGTGTGTGTGTGTGTGTGTGTGTGTGTTGCAGCTAGTTAGTTTACTTGTTGCTGTGTTTGCTGTGCGCCAATTTTCATTTCGTTTTCATTCAGCTTTCAATGACGTACACAAAGTTCCCTCTTCCTATCTCCCCTTTCCCCTCCAATGATATTACATTGGCCGCAGACGGGGCAGACAACCTTGTAAAGTTTGTGCGTCATTTGGTCGGTTAAATGTTGTGTTGTTATTAATTTTTATTTTCATTTTTTGTTATTTGTTATTGTTTCTCCACATTTGAACAATTTTCGCGGCACTTTCGCTTGTAATTTTACCGCTTCGATAAATATTAAGTCGTAAAAGTCAAAGCCAGGGCTTGTGTGTATGAAGGTATCATATAATATTATATCGTACTATTTATATTTGCCTTTAACTCGACTGAGTGTTTGTGTGTTTGTGTTTTACCTGCAATGTGCGTCATTGTTGTTAAGAAAAAAAAAACCAACAATCTTGAAACATTTTCTATTTTTATTTACACACATCTCTATATTTTCTTTGTAATTTTTACAAAACTTTGTTGTTTTCTTCTTTTTATTTTTGTGAATTTTATGACTTTTGTGCGGTGAGTCCAAGTGGCATTTGTATTACCAATTCCAATTTCCATTCCGAATTTCCATTTCCATTCGAAATTTCCATTTCAGTGTCGAAGGCACTTGTGATACAATCAATCGAATTTCACCAGAACTCGATCAATCATAGCCCATTTGTGTCGGTCGACAACAATCGTGTTTCCCTGACTCAGAACTCAAACTCAGCAACACAAGCAACAAGCACAACAAGCACATGTAACAAAAACACGCCAAATGCAAATTTCTTAATGTAATCTTTTTCTTAGAAAATCTCAGCTTATCGAAAAAATCCCGAAATAAAACTAATGAAATCAGCGCAAAAACCAGCAATAACAACAACAAGAACAGCAACAGCAAAAATGAAAACAAGTAGAAAATAAATATGTCAGCGTAATTTATCGGACAACCGAGCCGAGCAGGCAGAGTTAATTCATTAATTTCTCAAGAAAGTTTTTGCCATATCTGAATTCCATTAATCTGGAAGCCCTTTATCGTCAGCGTATTTAAATTTAGCACTACAGTTTTGGGTTTCATTGTTTATTAGGTTTGTAATCAACTTCTTCATCTTCTTTAGTTACTATGCAAATATCCTTTGGTTGCACAAGCAAATATATTTCGCTTTATCATGCCGGATATTCAAATAATTGATTTTATTATGAATAATTAGGGTTTATGTAGCATACTTTACGGTTTTATGTCCTTAAAAGTTAAAGTTTTTTAATGAAATTTAATTTAATTTTTAAATTTTCTAATAGAGTTTTAAATAAATCTTTTGTAGCAAGATTTAAAAAATAACATTTTTAATTCAAAGTTGCAAAATAAAAGTATTTTTTTATGATTGTTTAAAAATAACTTTAAAACATAATAACTTTTTAGTAATAACTATAAAATTTGAAGATTTTGGCAAGTAAAATTAGTTTTAAGGGTAGAAGGAAATGTTTCAATTAAATACTAAATTATTTTTACTACTTTCTAATTCATAAATGTTTAACATTTTTAAATTCTAGTAAAATTAACTTGCATAAAGGAACAAATTATTTACTAATTTAGTAATGATTACTAGTAATTGAAACAACAACAACAAACTTCTAAGGTTTATTGTATTTTGAATGTAGGAAAGAATTCTTAAATAAGTTTGAAAAATATATTTACCACTTTCAAAACTAGAATTCAACTTTAATTAGTGTTTTCAAATTAGATGCTGAGTTCTTAAATTGAACACTTAAAATTCATAAACTTTGTAATTTCATATTATCTCAATAGTTTTTTGTTTCGTCTCTATTTTCGTATGCCAAGCTTAACACGTCTGTAGACCGACAATAGATCATTGCTAAGTCAAAGTGCAAGGCAAGGCGCAGCAGACAAATGCTCATTGCTATGATGAGCAGTATCAAGAGCGCAAAGCACAATCTAATCTTAAGCCTAAGTTCGCCCTTGTGTATTTAATGCGTGTGTAAATAAATGTATGTATAAGTACACATGTCTGTATGTATGGGTATTATATGCCTGCCATGTGAGTGGATACTTGAAGACATCAAATATTCTACAAGTATCTTATCCGTGGTTGAAAATCAGGCGGGTATTCATTCATTCCAATGGAGCATATTTCTTCACGTTGTGTCGTCGTTGTTGTTCTCATTTACTTCCGTTTTTACTGCATTTGCTGTGGTTTCAACATGTGTTCGTGTGTGTGTGTGTGTGTGTTGTCGTTGCTTCGGCTTGGGATTTTCATTCATTAAATGCGAGCGCAGTGCTCAACGCACACACACACACACAGACACAGACACAGCGAGCCAAACATAATCACATACACTTTCATTCATAAATTCATGCAATGCCGCAGCAGCAACAGCTACCGCCGACGCCGCCAACGCTGACGCCGACGTCAACGTCGACGCCTCCGCTGCGGTCTCTCGTGTCATCGCTCCAAATGCGTTTCGTTTGCTGTTTGTTGTTGGTGTTGTTGTTAGTTTATCGCTGCCATCGCCAACGCCATTGAGACCCCCAAACCATGTGTGCGTGAGTGTGTTTGTATGCGTGTGTATGTGTGTGTTTAGTGTAGTTGTAGTTGCTGCTTGCTTGGTTGCATTTTATAGATTTGCTCTAAATTTCAATGAATTTTCATTGAGCACACGCACAACAGCAAACACACACACTCACATACTTGCACACACACACTTTTACAAACACACACACACACACACGCTCTGCTCTGTAGACAGACATAAACTGATAAGTGCGGAACGCATCCGTATCTCCTCCGCTGTTTTTTTTTATTATTTTTTTGGGGTCAGCACCCAATACTCGTACATTTTTTTTTTCATTGCATATTGTCGAAATCACAACAACAGCAATAACAAGCATATTGTATGGTGCCATTGCCCCATTCCCAGTGCCAATTCTCCACTCTGCGCTCTCCTCTCCAACATCATTCTCTACCCAATTCCATTCACATACAGTTATGAATGAATTGTGCGCAAAATATGAATGAAAACGCACACACACACATGCGCCACGAATGTCAGAAAGAGATGGCAACAGCGAAGAGTGTGTGCGAGCGAGATAGCACGACAGCTACGACTCGTATCGGTTGCCGTCGCTGGCTTTCGTCTATATAGTCACAATATTTCCGGCCTTTCGGGGCAAATGCTTATTTATAGAGCGCCCCCTCCTCTTCTCTCTCCCCTTCTCCCCTGCTCCCTTCACACATACCAACCCACTTCCACTGCCACCCCGCCAACACGACTTTGCAACAACAACTCGGCTCTAAGTGGTATCGGCCTTTAGGGCCTGCAATACCCTAACTTCCTTCGATGTCACAGTCAGGCAAAGAGCTTAAGATTCATTCGAAATAAAACCTAAGGAATGAAGTGGCTTAAATAAAGCAGAAAAGAAAGAAACACTTATTTATATATATGCATACTTCATTATAATTATATTAAATATTAAAATATCCCATTTTACACTCAATAAATTAAAAATAAATTGAAAATTGATATGTATATCATAGATTATAATCAATCATATTATAAATTATGTCATACATAATTTTCTTTCCATTAAAATAATTAAATAAATAGCAGAAGCTAAACAAAATTAAACATTTTAAAATAAAATTATATTATTCATTCATAATTTTTTTTCTATTAAAATAATTAAATAAATAGCAGAAACGAAATAAAATTAAACGTTATAAAACAACACAATTTATATTTAAAATTAATTCAATGATTTTATAGTGTTGTATATTTTTGTTTCTGCTATTAATATAATTATTTTAATGAAAGTGAAGTTATAAATTGCTTTTATGGTTTAAGTCTTTGATAATTTCTGCTATTAAAAATGTATGATTCTTAAAATAATGGAGGAATGCTTTGATAGGTTTTCATCTCTTTCTTAATTTTTGCTGCACGGCAAAATTGTGTTAAAATCAGCATTATTTTAATGAAATTCTAATTTTCTTAAGAATTTTGTGTAGAGCATCCAAATGTCGCCAATGCATCACATTTTGTTTGGTATTTTTAATGTTTGATTTTATTTTTGGTTCGTCTCCAAAATGCGATTGCATTTGCCACCTTCCATCATCCACTTGGAGTTCCAGTTTCGTATGTGTGTTCGCTGCACTTCCATTTGCATTTCCAATTCCATTTTCAGTTCCACTTCCAGTTCCACTTCCATTTCCACTTCCTCATTAGGCCACGCGCACAGGAAGTGAGCGGGAGGAAGCCGCTAGCTGTGCTCACACTTGAGGCATTAGTCACTTTTGTTTTCGTTTTGTTGACTCTCCATCTCTATCTCCCTCTCTCTCTCTCTCTCTCAGTCTCTCTCTTTCTGGCACTCTCTTTCTTCAGTTGCTTCTTTTGGTGTTTTGCCACTTCCTACCACAGTTTTGCTTCCCCCCCTCAAGCCACTTGAACGCGCCTCGTCTGCAGCCAGTTTCCGTTGATAAAACATTTGCAGCGGGGCAACAGGCTAAGCGAAGAGGGGAGGGAGAATAGCGGGAGGAGGGAGTTGGGGGGCAGCCGTCACTTTTGCTATTTATGGCGAAAGTGTTGTGCGTCCGAGTTCAATAGTGCTTTGAACTTTTGGCTCCCTTTTGCGCCTGGGAATGAGATTCGGATTGGATTTGGTTCGGGAATGGGAATCGGAATGGGAATCGGAATGGTAATGGGAACGGGAACGCAGCCAAAATAGAGCGGCACATTGTCTGCCAACAGCAGCAGCAGCTAAGCTAAGAAGGGGGGACGCAAGCAGTTGAGGGGAGCGAGGGGGCAGCTACAACTTCCGCTGCGTTTGCAGCTTTACGCAAAAAGACGTTAAATTTATGAATATGAATGAGGCAGGCGAGAGAGAGAGAGAGAAGGGGAACTGAGGGGCATGTGGCTTTGGGGGCGACGCCAACGTGGTGGCACAGCTGCTGCAAGTTACGTGTCGCCATCGCCGTCGCCATCGTCGTCGCCCCCACGTCGCGTTTTTGTTTCGGGGGAAGTGAAAACTGGGCCAAATGTCATTAATACATCTCAGATCGAAGGCGGAGCTGCAAATCATGCGCTTGTTGAGAGGTGAGCGCAGTGTGCAGACGGACAGAAGGGGAGGGGAACGGAGAGGGGGGAGGGAGATCGCCCACATTTTTAGAGTGAACTCCTACTTGGCAGCCGGCAAATCCACAGTCCACAGCCAGCCGCCACATCCGATTGCAGCTACTTTGTGCCATGGAATGTGCTATAATTATGCCAGTCTCTATCTCTATCACCCTCTCTCTCTCTCCTCGTCGTCTGTCTCCCTCGCTGGCTGTTTGTGTGGGCTCAGGAAGCGGCAACTGCAATTGCCTGCTGTGCGACTTTCCCTCATAGCCCATCCCAAAAAACAAAAAGAGCTCAAAGTAGAGATGCACGTGTGTTTGTTGTTGTTAGGCGGGGGCTGCCATTTGTTCAGAGGGGGCTGCTAACACACAGCACAGTACACATAGCCAGCGCCCACTGCTGTGGCAACAGCAGCTGAGTCGCTTCAATGCATTTCGCTGCTGCCTCTCGAGACTCTTGAGAGCTCACTCTGCTCTGTTCGTTAGTGGCCAACACTTGTATGCTAATACATGCAACATGCAACATGCAACTGCCAAAAGTCCTATGCAAACACATACACACAGTCAATGCACAGTGGTACCGTTACCATTTGCTACTCAATTAGCTCAGCCATTGACATGAAATATATAACATATGTATGATTATAAAAAAACAACTTTTACCTCTTCGTATCAGACCATGAACTGAACTCTGTGCTTAGTCAGCTTGCCTAACGATGCATTACAATTGATTTGATTTCGATTCTTTAATAAGAGCTACTTTAATTTTCTCAAAAAGTCTTAAGGATTTCACTTTGAAGTCCCAAATATAAGAAATGTGTTCAAACATTCAGAATTATTAAATAAAGGTCTAAGAATATAATAGATTAGGTTGCACTTATTTAATATGATAAAAATTGATAGAAAAGATATCAAGAAGAAATTAAAAATAAATATTTTTGCAATTTTCAATATTAGTATTAAATATATGTATCTTAAGCTTCAAGTGGATTGCTTAAAGACCTAAGAAATTTAATGCCAAAAATATTTACTAAAATATCAAAAGCTAGAAAGAAATATTTAAGCAATAAACATTTTATGGTTATTAACTAGTGTTTTCTATATTTTTGGTTGCATTTTTTTTGCATAGATTTGTTGACTGTTGATTTTTGCATTGAGTTGCCCCACTGTGCCATTAGCAAACTCATCAAGGTGTTGGCAAATTTTGGGCTAGTTCTCATTTTGCTGTGGCGTCGGGAATCAAAGCAAACTCCACTTTGGTTTAGCTGCTGTTGTTGTCGGTGTTTTTACTGTGTGCAGTATGACGACGATTCTCTTCTGGGCTTATCAGCTAAGCTAAGCTCAGTTGTCGGTTGCAAGTTGCAGTTACGAGTTGCCGGCGGCGGTTTGCAACGCGTCGCTTTTTGTGTTGTTGTCTGGCAACAGATTCTCTCATGCATAAAATTGCACACGACATAATTTCCATGACTGAGACTCGAGAACTGGGAACTGCGAATGAGAATGAGACTGCAACTGAGACTGAGACTGGCGACGAGTCTTCAACGGAGACTAACTAACTAACTAACTAGTTGCCCCAGGGCTTATCCACAGCTCAGTCTCAGTCTCTTTTTTTAGTATTCACATGTCTGCTTTTCTCCTCTCCGCTCCTCTTCGCAGCCGGTTCTAACTGTCTGTCGCAATTTGGGGCAGGTTCGCTGCACTTTTCGCTGTCACTCGACTAGAAATTATGTGCAATTTGTCTGGCAGGGGGTCTAGACCCCTTTCTCGTAACTGTCGTAACTGCAGAGCGCAGTCATTGGCCCATTGTGTGTTTGCAATGCACATCACGTGCTCCCTATTAGACAAGCATTATTAAGTATTAAAGCCCATAGAAAACTTTCGACAAGCAGACAAAAAAAAAAAAAACAATACACAAACCCATTGACGATTACGTGCGTTCGTTCATTTCTTCGATTAGGTATCAACAAACAACAACCAACAAAAAAAAAAACAGACCCGTGACACTGCATTCCAATCTTTTCACGTCATACAAAAAACTTTACAGCGAACAAACAAACACACATAGCGAGAGTTCTCTGATAAGATTTATTAATTATTTTTTATGGTCTTGACGTTGCTGTTGATTGTTGTAAATAGTTCAAACAAGTCGAAAGTCCACATTGAGAAATCCCAATCGCTTAAACCAAGTGCTATATATACATATATATTTATTACAATTTCCGTTTCGTTCTTTTTTTTTTTGCTTTTCCTTTTTCAGTTGTTTTACAGGCCAAGTGACAAGCGTTAACTACAACTCTCCGACGGCCCCCTGCCACCTTCCCCCGCTCTGTTTACCAGGTAAGTGTTAAGCATGTGACTCAAAAAAAGTTGCAGCAATTCCATCATAAGTCTTTTATAGTTGCTTTTGGACTTTTGATAAGCCAAAGATTGAGCGCGTGCTTCTTGTTTGTATTCGTCTGTCTCACCGTCTGTCTGTCCGTCTGTTCGTGTGTGTGTGTTTGTGTGTATGCGTGACTGTGGCAGGTGTGTGTACACTTTCGAAATTCCAGAAATTCTTGAATCAAGTAGCCGCCGTCGTGGCTTATCGATCGTCTCCATCGTTGTCGTCGTCGTCGTCGACTTGATGAAGCATTTAAAGTTGTCAATGGACTTGCATTCATTCCGATTGTAGTTGTTTTTTTTTATTTTACACCTGGCGCCCTAGTTATAGGTAAAATGTGATGATGCATTTGCGCTTGCTTATCAAGAGTACAAAATGTAAAGTACAAAACTCTCGGTATCAAGCTCTGACAAGTTAAATTGCTCACATGATTCTCGAAATGATTCAAAGAAATTTAAGTAAAAAGTCTCGAGCAATATGCCTACTACAACAACGTTTGGGAATTTCCTGGCGCTATCGAAGTTTCCCAGAAAAAATGCAGAATCAGCTCGGATGTGATATCATATCTGTGAGAAACTATTTCAGCTGTAAGCAATAGACGATAAATTTCCAGAAAATTTTTTAGCTTTTTCATTGTGAAACTATTTGAAAACCAAATATTGAACAGTTGATATGATACACAAATTGCTTACACTTTTTAAAGTTTATAGTGCATTCGAAATTTTAAAAGAAACAGATCGTTAATAGATCTAAAATTTAATAACACTTAAAATTAAAGTGTAAGGACTTCAAAATAATTTTCCTTATAACACTCTTTAATGTTATAATACACCATTTACAATTGATATTTAATATCATATGTAATTTCTTATGGTTAAACTTTAATTTATTAATCATTTCAACAAAACTTTAAATTAAATACTTTATTATTTCCTTCTTGTTATTTAAACTATTTTCATTATTCATTTTTTTTATAATCTGTATTAAGATTATAAAAAATATCAAAATTTCATTTTATTTCTAGAGTTTTAGGAATATTTTATTTTCGGTAATTTGAAAATGTTGCAACACTTAATTTTCCGTGGATTCCATTTACTGTTGTTAATTGAAGAAAAGTCTAGCTAGAAGCAGCCCCTATGTGATTTCAATTATCGCTGTAATTAAAAGTTTGATTGACATTCCCCTATGGAAATAAATTGGGATTAGCATGCAATAGATGCATTTTCCTACAATTTGAGACACTTTTGTATCTTTAGTCAATAATACCCTCATATATCAATATCTCAGTTAAAATTGATAAGTGTGTGTATATTGCTTAAGCTGAGATACATTTATATCTGAGCTACATTTTGTATCTCAATGTGGAATTGTATCTGTATCCGTAGATTGCATATTATGCATGCCTCTGCTCTTAGCCATTGTCACCCACATTTCGTCGATCGCTTCACATTTTGTCGCCCTTCCCCTTCGACTTCTTCCACTTCTGCACTTCCCCTCTGGCCCATCAGTTGTGGCATTTCCCCTCTGTGCGTATTTCGTATTCATGACATGCCGCTGCCCCGGCAACTATAAATAACGCCTATTTTAAATTTAAAGAGTAATGCCTATGGAATTTCCTATAAATACCTTCATGACGAACACAACAAAAACAGCTTTTTAATACCCTGCCCTGCCTCCTCCCACTCCCCGCTCTTCCACCGGCGTGCCCTTCCCTTGGCCCCTTCGCATTTCGATCGTTGTGTTATGTTGTGCTTTGCTTTTTTTTCGTTGTAAATGACCTCGTTCACAAAAAGTTCAGAAATTCCATTTACAAACATGTAATTGAAAAAGTCCACACACACACACACACACACACACACGTAACAAAGTCAAACACGTTGGAATTTGTTTTTTTTTTACCGTTCAATGGCGAATTTCGGCTGTGTGTGAATGTGTGTGTGTTTGTGTGTTGTTTACGCAAAAGAACGCCACCAGCTACAGCAACATAAAAAAAACATACATACAGGCATACATAAAATAAATGTACAATACATACAAACATTCCAAAAGACACTTACGAAAACCACAGCAGAAGAAGAAGCAGCGGCAGCGACAGCGACAGAGGCTGAAAACTTGGCGCAGAATGTAAAACGAGTAACAAACAAAAAACTGAAGAATTAAATTGCTTGGCCCAACGGGCTAAAGTAGCGCATAGTTTTGGACGCATCAACACAGAGCGAGCGAGAAAGAGAGAGACACGAGATACTCTTTTTAGTAGTAGTAATAAGGGGGTGTGGAGGAAGGGGGGTCAGTCAGTGTCAGTTTGTTTGTGGAATGCCGTTCTGTAAGTTTCGTATGCGCTACCCAAACATTTTCATGGCGTAGTTCAGTTCAGTATCGAAACTTTCTAGCACACACACACATTTACAAACAAAGTCGCATACAGATCCAACGGCAGAGACAACACAAATACACACACACGCGAGCACAATCAACTACTTTCGAAATGTACAACAACAACAACAAAACGACATTCGAAGTGCTGCCGCAGTCGCCGTCGCTGCCACTACAAACATCGCCAGCTAGATTTCGCTGTCGCTGTAGTCAGCGAGCGCATGCGCGACGCCAACAACGACAGCGATGTCGACGTCAACGTCAACGGCGACAGAGCAGAGATGCGAGCAGCAGTTTCGAACGAATGATCGGCGCAAAAGGAAAGATAAATTTTCATTCAGTAAATTTTTGTAGGTGCAGCCGCATGGTCGTTGCTTGAGCTGCGCGCGGACCGTTTTTGTTATGCCTTCGACATTTTTTGCCGTTTTGTGTGAGAACGGATGTAACAACAGCGATAAATATGAGTACAACGAACAACAAAAAAATGTATACAGTGTGAAAAGTAAATATTGAAAATGCAAACTTGACACTAAGAAACGTTGCTAAAGGAAAAAAGTTATTTAAAAAGCAAAGAAATTAAGTAAAAAAAAAATACCAAAGGCTCAGTCAGGAGCAGCGCAAAAACGGAGCAGACAGCAATCATTCACACACAAGCAAACAGACAGTTCATACACACAACATTACATACATATGAAACTTGTGCGACCGCATTCCAGAAAGTTCAAATAACGATTGGTTGGAAGAGGAGTTGGAAAGGGGACAATGCGGAGGAGGTGCACAGCATAAGCAGCGTGGAAAAATTAATGTTAAAGAACTCTTACTCAATGTGTATGTGTGTGTGTGCGAGGCTTGAAACTTTGCCTGTGCATGTGTGTATTTATGTAGTCTGGAATGCGGTTCCGTTCAACAACTCTACGCGAAGAACTAAGCCAAATAGAACTTGCGCTTCACAAAAAAAAGTGAGTAATAAAAAAAATGTGGTGTCCAGAAACTGGTTTTGATGTTGGCCAAGACTTTGTGTCGTCTGCATGGAGGGGCAACGGCATCGGCATCCAATCCATCCATCCATTGACATCTAAGGAGTTTCTTTGATTCTAACCTCGAAGTCTGCAGCAGCAGCACATGGGCAAAGAGAGCGCAAGACTTGTGGAATTTGCCAGCAGCAGTCAATGCGCTCTCACGCACAAATACATGCAAGCATACACACACACACACATAGACACTGTGAGTTACAAGAGTCGAAGACAAAAGCTCGGCTTCGTCTTTGGAGACGAAGTAAAATATTTATTGGCTGAAATTGGATGCTGCGCGTCGTCGCTTTGACTGTATGTGTGAGTGAGTTAGTGTATGTGTATAGCGTCTATTTAGAAATTCAAATTGAAATATTTGAAGCATGAGTCATGCAAGACGACGACGACATCGAGCGTGGGTCTTGAGCCTAACTTAACTCGAGCGTTATTCATAGTGCAACTTTAGCTGTGTGCGGTGGACATATTTCTCAGCAGCAGCAATCCAGAAATAAATATAGTTTTATGATCACAATTGATTTATACATATAAAAAGTTATTAAAGATCAAGACTCGATTAGCTGTAAATTAAGTGCATATTACAGTATTTTTGTAACTTGCAGTTGCAAAGTAAAACAAGGGTAAGGCAAGGAGATTGGGAAAGAAAGGGGGTTACCTCGTGTGCCTATCATAATTGCAATCGCTGGACTTAAGAAGTTGCATCAACAGCAGAAAATGGCAAAACGAAGAAAAGTCAACCACCAGCATAGAATGCGGGCTGGCAGCAAAAAAAAAAAAAAAACAAAAGCAACATCAAGAACATCAACAAGTAAGCAATGTCCGAACATGATCGACTGTAAAATACCTGTTAACGAAAATACTTTTTGCGAAATTGAAACATTATTTGCACTTGATTTTGTACTCACTAAATTATAACTGAATAATTTACTTAATTATCCGTTCGTTAACTATTTATTATTTATTTGGAATATACATATTTCTATGAAAAATTCGAAGTAAAAATACCCTTTTCCAACGTATTGTGTAACGGGTACAAAAATGAAGAACACAAGCAGCAGGCAAGCATAACCAGAATTTTACAAGAACAACAACAGCAACGGACGAGCGAAAAAAGCTAAAAGGCATGAGAAGCAAAAGCAGGCAGACAGGGACAGGGACAGTGACGCCAAAGTCCAAAGTGGACTGAAAAATAAAAAGGGTACAAAAGGGAGCGCAAATGTGCTCTCCTTCTCTCACACACGCATGCATCGCTGGCCTAACGGACAGCGGCAAAATGATCCCTTGTTGATGTAGTTCTTGTTCTTGTGTTGTTGCTGTTTTCTTGTTTCTTTTTGCGAAAAGCGAAAAAAAGGCGACAGTAAAACGTTGGCGGTGGTCGAGTGCAGCAGCAGCAGCAACGAAGAACGAGTTGAGCTTGCGGAATGCTGTTATCGTTTTTGTGGTTTATCGAAATCGCTAAGCTCTATCGATCGACAGACAGTTACAGTTGTTGGCAGAGAAGAGTTTGTTGGCCGTTTTATTTTATGCAGAACAAACAACACACAATAAATGTCAATTAAAAATGATATTTGTATATTATCGGGGCGGCAGTTGCTGCTTCTGCTGACCGCCATAAAAATGTGCTATAAAAAAAGTAACGGTGAATGCTACGGTCTGCTGAAGTTCGTGTGTGGCTCGAAAACTATTTCTGTGTAAGTTTTTTGATGTATGCATGTGTGTGTCCGCTCAATAGAAAGTTTTTGTTAATAAAAATGGCAGGCACACAAAAATGAAGAAGCAGAGATAGAGAGGAAGAAAAAAACACTAAAAACTAAACACACAAAATATGTCGAAATATAACAACGAAAAAAAAGAGTGAATGAAAAAATGTTGACCTAATTTTTGATGTGGCTGTGGCTGCTGCTGCCAACGTCGCTGCTGCTGCGCCACATACTTTCCCACAGCTTCCCAGCAGCGTGTGATCACATCTCGCGGGAGCAGCGACGACAGCGGCAACGTCGGCAGCGGGCGCTCCCTTAGCACAGCCACAAAGGCAAACAGCTGGAACGACGTCTAAATTAATGACTGTTAAATGAAGATTGTTGCTTCCAGCATTCCAATGCGGCGCTGTTGTTGTTGTTGGCGCTCTCTCTCTCTCTCTCTCTCTTTCTGACTAACAGGGCGCGCCTGCGCAGCGCAAACTTTGATTTTCTTCTTCTTCGATTTTGTCTATTACGTGCACCTTTGATTTCTTGGCTATATTTAGCGACTCCCTCCCCGGATTCGATAAACTCCCCTCGCTGAATAGTTGCAGCTGTGATCAGTTTATTTTCTCTGATTTTCTCAGCGCCACTAATTGTGTGTGTGCTATTTATATTAGAAACCAAAACCTTAAGATGCTGCCCGAATTTAGTCGCTGTCTACGAGTGCTTTTTTTTTGTTTGCTTGCTTTGCGCGTGTGAAAATATTTAGGCTACGCTCTTTGAAAGCTTTTGTTTTTTCTCTTATTAGTTTTTTTCTATTTCTTTGTGATGTGTTAACTGACAGTCAATAATTGCGACTTGACACACATAGAGTAATCATTATGATTGTTATTACTATTATTATTATTAAATATGGCTTAGTTCCAGGTGCTATGGTGAATTAATTGTGAGGTGAGTATGCAATCTAAGTAACTAAGTATTTGTGTGTTGTGTACATTCAAGGAAAACGAACTAAACTAAAATTTTAAAAGTGCTACTTCTCTCTGATTTGACTACGAAACCGGTTTTCGATTTGGTTTGACTGTTTTTCATACAAGTGAGATCATTTTGAAAGCTGATTTTGTCAATGAATACCACATTCCACATTCCAATGGTTTTTTTTTCGAGTGGTGTGCCCTGCACACAAACACAAGCACACACACACAAGCGCACGCAATCGTGTGGTGTTACAAAGCTTTGAACTAATGCCGACAAGCTGCGCGCAGCCTCCAAAACTCTTGTTGTTGTTGTTGCTGCTGCCCTGAAGGTGAGTACAAAACATTCATTTAAAACTCTGTATGTGTGAGTGTATGTGGGTAAGTACACAATGTGACTGAGCTTGCAGCTGAGCGAGCGAGAGAGCGAGCTTTTTCACTGGGTCAAAGCAGCGACGCCGACGTCGACGTTAACGCCAACGCCAATGCTTAAACTGCGCGCAAGCGCCGAACTTAATTTTTTTTCTCCGTCTCTTGTTTTTTTGACTGCGACTGTCAGCTCAAGGTGAGTTTGCGGCGAGCTGGGCGCCTGATCGTTTGTCAGACAACATTCCAAGCATGCCAACGAAATCTAAACAACACAACTGCCTCTGTGTGTGTAAGTGTGTGTGTGTGTCTGAGTTGGTATTTATATGCTTTGTTTGCGCATTACAAAAGGCCTCGGATGATAAGAGAAGCCACAGCCAGAGCCACAAAGGCGGTGGTTGGGGGCGAGGACGGGGGCGGGGACAGGCAGGCAGGCAGCCAGAGATAAGTAATCGACAATCAAATATGTCGTCTATCTACCTACACACCAATACACATGCATAACCAGCCACATACATGTGTTTGGCCTCCGCATTGCAACGACGATTTTCATTCATGAAATGACTTCTCCCTCTTCCTCTTTCTCCTCCTCCACCTATTCTTGCACCTCCTGCTACCCTCTCCGCTGGCAGGCAGGTCGCACTCGAAACTGACCAAAGTGGAGCATGGAAACGAAAGCTAAGCACGTTGGCCCAAAGTCGTGATAAACATATTTACCAATTGATTATTTTCTAACACACACACAGACACACTCACAAAGATACAACGACAACAACACATGCTTTGGGCAGAGCTAACCCAAAAGGTGCTAATCAGCATAAATATGCCATGTGTGTGTGTGTGTGTGTGTGTGTGTTGCTTTGGCTGTGAATTTCCGGGTGACTTTCTAAATGCCCATGATGAACCAACAAACGATCGAACGAAAGGGGATCATCATGAACGGGAGTTCAAGTTGCCAAAAGGAACTAGTTCCGCAGCTGAACTGCAATTGCAGCGAACAACAACAAAAATAAACAAACAAGGTCAATGGAATGCACTTGAAGACAAGCTTAATACGGAAATTCGAAAAATACGAAAGCATACATTACATTAAAGTTAAACTATTGCTGAATAAATAAATTAAAAGAAGAACTAGGAACTACATATATGTATGTAATGTAGAAGAAATTCAATAAGTAAAGAAATGTTACTTATTATATAAATAAATAATAAAGTCACCAAGATATGTTTCTAATGTAAATTGAATTGATTAACTATAGAAATCTATAAGAAATTAACAAAATATGCTAAATTAATTTATTTTAATAATTTCATTAAATAAATAATAAGGATATATTTGTAAGGCAGAAAAAATTCAATTAGCCAAATTTATTTTATTAATTATTATTCAAAGCTACTTAAAATACTTTTACAGATCAGACTTATTAGCGATGTCTAAAAAATAATTTTACAGATCAAAATTAGTAGTAATTTGTAAAAGCATTTTAAGTAGCGATGAACGTTGAAGTTAGTAAAGACAAAATCTGAAAACACATGTTTTCATATGATACCGAAAAAATAAAAGTTGTATTCTTAAATAAAGAAATAATTATATTCTTATCTTGGAAATCAAAAATATGGTTTAAATTAAATCCACTATTTTGATATACAGTACTCGTATTAGTATTATAGTAACTATCTTTCTAAGGATAATAAGTAAATGATATGACAGGAATATTTAATAAAGTTGATAAAGAAATGATTAAATTTTATAATATCCTAAGACGAAAAATATAAAAAGTATACTGATATTAGAGATATACTTAAGATCGTGTTAGTTAATAAGATTCAATACTTTATTTATGTCAAAGATTTAGCTCGTGGTATTCTTATTATAATAAAAAAAAAAACGAAAGTAAGTTTTAGCATTAATAAAAACGAAGTCGTTTCTTTCTTAATCTAAATTTGTTTTCATTTAAGAACTAAACATCAGATACGGTAAATCTTTGAACGTCATTATATTTTTAAATATTTGAGGGATTTATTGTGAATGTTGAATTGATATTAATTGTTATTGGTTAAATGTCTAAAAATAGCAAAATTTAACAAAAATTTAGAAACGCTTTTGAATTGATTGTTATGCATATGCCTGTAATAAAATATCTGAAAATAGATGCCGAAAAGCAGAAAAAATGAAAAAAAGAAGCGAAAAACAGATTGTAAATAGTTTTCGTTTTGGGTTGAAAGAAAGAAAGAAAGAAAGAAGAAATGTTGCGTCGGTACAACGCATTCGCCCCTCTTTTAATGTGCTGGTCTCGATATTATTTAAAATGCGACACGTATCGGTCGCTAGGTGAGTGGCCCACAGAGAGAGAGAGAGCAACAGAGAGAAAGAGAGAGAGGGAGAGAGAGAGTAGCCAGAAGATACAGAGAAAGAGACACAGACAGCGTGCAGACGCAGAGTGGTAAATGTGTCTCGAAATGAAAACATTTCACAATCCCGGATACGCATCGGAATGCGTCTGCTGGCGACCGATGGCGATGGCGATGGCGATGTTGATGTTCATGGCGGTGGCACTGGCGGCCCATAAAGCTTTGCAAACGCGGCCAGCGCCAGCAGTGCTTAGGCCAAAAAGATACAGCAGCGAAGTGCGACTGCAGATGCAGACGCAGACGCACTTACAGATACAGAGACAACTGCAGCAACAGCAACAGCTACAAGATACAGATACATTTGCAGCTAAAAGATACAGATACACTCGAAGCTACACGCACTGAAGAGAAGATACTGAGTGCATTTGCGCTGCGCTTTCTTCTAAGTAGTTGAGTCTTAAGCATTTGCTTTTGTACTTCAAGTTTGCTCTCATACCCGGTAGCTTTGCTTGTAAAAGGGTTTAATCAGGCAACGAGTAAATAAAAGCAAACGTTTTGTATAGAGTTGCAGTCCTTTCATTATACTATAAGTTACTTAATTAGTGTTGTCCTGTCAGAATAATGTCTTATTACTCTACTGTCGATCTTTCATCAATCATTAAATCAACTGGAACTTTAACTCCTTAAGCATTAGTTATCAAGAATATCGTCAAAGCTGCACGAGCTGCCTAAACTCAGTTGAAATTTTGTCTTTAAATATGGAAAAATCTCCTTAGCTTTTACAATTTTCAACCCATTAGTTGAAAAGTACCTAAAAATCACTAAAATCTAAATTTTGAAATGGTTATTCAAATATTCCAAAAATTTGTTAAGGAAGTTTTAGAATAGAATTAGCTTTTCTTTGTCAGGTCCTTGCATTGTTCTAATATTTGAAATGAAAATTCTAATTTTATAAATATGTATGTATGTGATTTGATTTTTAAGGTACTAAATTCTACTTGTTTAGTAAAAATTTTCATTTCTACGAACAAAAATTATTAATTTTAAATTAATATCAAATCTATTAAATATTTTTCTATTATAATTTTATATATATTATGTTATACTGCTTACATTGTTTTTGTAGTTGAAAGTAGCAAAGGTAAACTTAGCATAATTTTTTATATATTATTATTTTCAAATAATTTGTTTTTTAATGATAATTGTACGTTTTTAAATTACAAATGCAATAGTTTAAATTGTAAACCTTAAGTTAAAAATTTCTTCCAATCAATAATTGAAGTAAGTAAGCTTTATGCATAAATTTATGCTTTTTGTATTGTATTCATACTTAGGTGATCAAAAATTGACTCTTCTGGAAATTAATAGAATCTGTGGCAACCAATTTTATTATTTTCTTATAGCCACTCTATGTAACAATAAACTATTAATTTAAAACAAGAAATAAAAAAACAATTTTCTTATTTAAATTATAAGTTATTAGCACATAAATAAAATGATTATTTGCAACTATAATTTTAGTGCATCTTCTTATTTCTTTAAAACATTTTGTTAAGTGGCAAAGGGTCTCAGGCAGTCGAAGCAGCGCGTGCAACTCTTCATGTTGCAGCTTGTTAGAGTTAATGCTGTTGTTGTTGGTGTTGTTGTTGTTGTTGCGGCAGTTGGCCTTCAGCTTGGCCACGTTTCGTGTGCAGATGTATCTACGAGTTGTGCAAGTTCAATCCTGTCGTGCTCTGCATTGTGTCAACCCCAATGCGGAGAAAACAGAGAACGCCTTGGCAACACACAAAACACAAAACACAAGACAGACAAACGGACAACTAATTAAATTTTCTATGGCCAAAGAATGCGCTTTTGTCGGAGGCAACAACTCCGACTGCTGCGACCCCTCTTCGCCATCGTCTTCGTCTTTGGACTTATTAAGTTGCCGTTAAAGAGCGATTGCGAGTGGAAGTATATTTTTATCTTTTGCTTGCGCCAAAGGGTCGCACAGGTAAAAGAGGAGGAGAGGTGAAGCGGGGTGGGGTGAGGCAGAGGCTATTCATATTCATAAGCAACAACATTTTCACAGCCATCAATAGCTCGTAAAATGTGTGTGAAAATGGGGTGCGCGAAAGCAAAGGAAAGGAAACTCGCTGCGACTCCCGAAGCGAGATCGTTCAGGGTGGCTGCCTCTTCTCTAGCTATCTCTCTCTCTCTCTCTCTCTTTCCAACTCCATCTCTTTCGGCTGCAGGGAAGCGCACGTGTGTGTTTTTTGCTGTTGCCAGGCCGAAGTTTGTTGAGCTTTTGTGAAAATGAGATCATTGTGCTACCAACTTGATGCGCCATTGCGTAAGCTGGCGGCTCCTTTTTTGTATTTCTTTTTTTTTTATTAGAAACTGAAACTGGAACTTCAGCTGCGCCGGCGCAAAATACAAACAACAACAACTGAAAAAGTATCTGCGAGTACACGAGTATCTTCTGCTGGTAGAAGTGTTTCTCCCCTCTCCAACATCATGCTTAATTTATGTAGGCTTTTTTAGATACTCGAACTCGCCGTCGTAATTGGCTAATTATATGTATGTATGCATGTGCGTTATGAATTTCATTTAACCATATCTTTAATTTAGAAATTGAAAACTTTTGTTCACCAAATTGAACCGACTGACAGTCGAAGCAAAAGATATGCGGGTTCGCCCAGAGTTTTTCATATTTCACCCAAACGATATGCGAGCATACTTTTGCACGAAATGTAAATTGCTTGATTTGTTGCTTGGTTCCGCTCCGCTCCAAACTTCAACTTCAACGTCAACTACAAAGCAAAACAAAACTCCCTCCCATTTCCCATTTTCCACATTTCACATTTCCCACTCGCCCAACTCGCAGCAAAAGCAAAAGAGATTGCGTTTGCCCGTTGCACATTTTGATAAACATTATGGCGGTGGCCCATGGCCATGTGAAAAGTGCAGCACTTTCACCATCATCATTTCCCTCGCCGTCGCTTTTCCAGTTCAACTCACATCGAAATCAATTTTCGAAAACTCCCCTCCTAGTTTAGGGGTGCAACAGTGTCGAATACGGGGGTGCAGCCCTGGTTAATAATCTGATGTTGATCTTGGCAGCCGATAAACATAAATTAAATGAATATTATCACGAGAGGGAAACCAATTCTTAGTTGCGTACTTCACAGTTTTAGTGTCACAAATGCTACTGCTTATGAGTAGCATTTGTAAATTACGAAATTATCTTAAACTTTTGTCAGATTTACTAGATTGTACCGAAAGAAAAAAATCTAGATAGAAAAGTAGATTGCAAATTTTGATTTAAGAAAAGATCTTAAAGAAAAACAATATTGAAATAAGATGTTTAGGTTGAAATAATCTTGATTCAATATTGAGATTTTTCCATTCTTAAGCGATTGGTCAATCTAGATTTTTTTTTAGATTTTCGATCTCGATTTAAGAATAGACTTTCTTGGTTCAGTTTTGACATTAAACAATCTTGATTCAACATAATCTTAGTTTTAGCACCTCAACCTTCTCAAGTTAGCTACATACCTTAAACAGATATTTTTCTATAACTACGTGATTAACTTTCCTTAATTATTTTCTTTTAATGTCAATATCAATTGCACTTCCAAGGATTTAATTAACAAATTGATGGCTATATAAGATTGAAGAAAGTATCTAGAATTAATAGTTCTCTTCTTATTCCTTCCAGAATACTATGCAGAGTAAAGACTTGTTCGATGATGAATAATTAAGATAAGCAACATGAAATATGATTTGATATCGTTTGAGTTTGTTAGTACTTTCGCAGTTTCAGAGTATGAAAATATCCCTTGGTGAAGTCAATATATAGTTGCACTTACTAAAGGCTAGATAGATAGCTATTTATAGTTTCCCAAATGCAACTTATTCATTTGTGAACTGCATATGAAAGATACAAAAGTATCTTTCATAACTAGAAGTCACCAAATATAAAAGTATCTTTCATAACTAGAAGTCACCAAATATAATTTCCTTTATATTTTCTTAATCTATAAATTTATATTAGTTGAATGCGATTATTGAACTCAATATTCTATCATAATATGTAGTTAAGATGCTAATACTTATTTTTCATATATTTTGGATAGCGGTATCTCACAGTCGAGCATACTCGATGTATCTCAAAGATACATCCTTTCTAGTCTTTAAATACATATGTAAGCAAATAATGGAATTACTCGCCGTTATTATTGCTAATAAAATATATTTGAACATGTCTTTAGATTCAGATTTGAATTGAGCAATTCCTTTTTACTTGATTAGTTGCTTCTGCTTCTGCTTCTGTTGTGTGCTTAAGAAATCAATGGGATCGCATTGTTTAATCGCAGCCATTCATTGCTCCCTCAGTCAAGCGACCCTTTTCGCAATATTTCAATTGCGCGAATACGACTACAATTATGAGTGTGAGTGTGAGAGTGAGTATGAGAGTGAGTGTGTCATTGTGAGTACTCGTAAGTACGAGTATTTTCTCTACAAATAATTCAGGTAGATGCCTTAAGGTCATCTTCATAAAGGCAAACAGATTCAAATGTGTGTGAGTGTACGTGATTGTATTGTATCCATACTTATGCGAGACTTATGATCATATGAATAACTGTAAGCATGGGCAAGCCAAGCCATTTCCAGTCGCTTCCACACTTTTCGTTTGAGGTCTCGTCGGACGTCCGTCTCCATCGTTCAACGGCTGTCGCTCTGTCGTCGGTCGTCAGTCGCTTGTCGTCTCTGTGACTGTGCAAATTATTGTCGCGCATAAAAAAAATAATATTGCAGGCCAGTGGCAGACCGACCAGCCAGAGAGTCAGATTCAGATTCAGAGTCGCTCCAAGACGGAAGTTCAACTAACTCATTTCCGGTTATGTGGCGTGTATATTTGGCCTGGCCTGGCCCGGCCTGATCCGGCGTATACACACAAACATACATACATATATAAATCCGCTCTGCCCCTGCTTCCACTTGCCACTTGCCACCGCTTGCTTGGTCCGCGGTATCAACACACACTCTCACTCATTCATTCATACCCATACTCATACTCATACTCATTCATACACATTTCATATTTCATGGCAGCTCGTCGCTGCTGTCTCGATGTACGTGGTACTAGCACAGTATATAGTAGCTTATAGCATATAGTATAGCATATATATTCTCATAGCGCTCTTACGATTCGATTCGATTCATTCATGGAGCAGTCAGGCGGCGCATTCATTGAGAGTCGCTGCTGTTGCTGCTGTTACTGCTGCTGCTGCGCAAATACATTCTTAATTAAGTTGTAAATGAAACATAAAAAAAGCTCTAATTACGTCGTAGCGCGCATAGTTTTTCCTTATTTCCACACACTCAGCGGCAGACACACTTCTAATTTTTCGTATTTAGTACATGCACTTCCGCTTATCACTAAAGATTACTTAAAAGGAATTTGGGTCACCAGCAAACGACACAACATAAAAAACACAGCAGCAACAACAACAGCAACGACTAGCACTATAAACACACACTCAGACACACTTATACAACAACAACAACTGTAAGCAGACCTCTGGACTTTGTTTATGTGCACAGATTCACGTCATTTGTTTTGTGCTTATTGCAAGTGTCGAAACGTCCTAGAGTTCCAAAGATTACCGGAAATACTTAAAACTAATGCTTGCGTGCAGTTCGCTTTAAAAATTTAAATTGCAACAGTTGCGCGCACTTATCGAAAATTGAATATTTCTATCGATGACTTTTCGAATTTAAATTCGTAAATTCTCGAAGTTCGAATTGTTTCCTGCAATAGCCAAAAAATGAACCCAAAGGACGCTTTAAAATTTCCACTTTTGTGACATAGAGGTCGCTCTCATGCAGTGGCGTCATCTATACGAAGGTGTGCTTCATCGAGTTTCGAATTGTTTCCTGAAATAGCCGAAAAATGAACCCCAAGGACGCTTTAAAATTTCCACTTTTGTGACATAGAGGCCGCTCTCATGTATTGGCTCCATCTATACTTTGTTGTGCATCATCGAAGTTCGAATTGTTTCCTGAAATAGCCAAAAAATGAACCCTAAGGACGCTGTACAGGTTCCACATTTGTGACATAGAGGTCGCTCTCATGCAGTGGCGCCATCTATACGTTGGTGAGCGTCATCGAAGTTCGAATTGTTTCCTAAAATAGCCAAAAGATGAACCCCAAGGACGCTTTACAGTTTCCACACTTGTGACATAGAGGTCGCTCTCATGCATTGGCGCCATCTATATGTTGTTAAGTATTATCGAAGTTCCAATCCTGAAATAGCTAAAAAATGAACCCCAAGGACGCTCAACAGTTTCGACACTTGTAACATAGAGGCGCTCACATGCAGTGGCGCCATCTAAACGTTGGTGAGCGTCATCGAAGTTCGAATTGTTTCCTAAAATAGCCAAAAGATGAACCCCAAGGACGCTTTACAGTTTCCACAATTGTGACACAGAGGTCGCTCTCATGCATTGGCGCCATCTATACTTTGGTGTGCATCATGAATGCGTTGATCAAATGGTTGTAAACTAGGATAGCGCCTGAAGTAGGCCAGTAGATGGCGCATTTAGTTAGTTAAAAAGCGTTGCCACTTAAATGGAAAAAGGTAAATGTGTTATACGTGTAGATGTTATATTGTATAACATTCATATAATGGAATGCAACGAAGATTTGAATTTGAATATTTGATAAATGCAATGGAATCAATTTAATTTCTTAGCGAGACTGCATATTTATTGTACATACTTGAAATAGTCAGCTATTATTGCGTTTAAATATCTCCTATTTTTGCATGTAATTTAGATATTTGTATTTAGCAAATATATTTATAGAAGAACTTGTCTGCTTTATCGGCATTTTCATCTGCAGTATATTTTTGGATTTCATGGATAAAGTTAATTGACACGTTATATTTTAAATCTGTCCTTGACAAGTATTTAAAATTTATAAGATAAAAAAATATGCATGATATGATATCTAAAATTCGAATTAATCTCTCAATGTACTTTCCGTTTACTGGAAGCATTTCGTTTTCATTCAAGCGCACAAGGGAAGATATTTAATGTCACTTTTAAAATTTTGACTATAGACCGTCGCTTACAGCAATTAAAGTTCACATATCACCACAAACATTGGTTTATAATATCTTCCTTTTGATGTCTGGCTGTGGTCAGCTGCCAATTACTACCTGAGATAAGTACCCTGCTATGTATAGCGTTGGGCAAAAACCTTAAAACACAGAGAGAGTGCCCCTTTACACTCGCCCCTTAATACTCGCAATGCCAATCCTTTTCAGTCGAACAATATATTAAATATTTGTACCAGGTAAGACTTGAAATCATTAAAGTTGTAGAGAAAATATTAATTATATTAAAATTTTAATATATTCCGTTGAGTAAAATTATAGAACTGAATATGAGTAAATTTTGTGTTGTTGAATAAATTACTGTCAACACTTTAAAGGAAGAATCTAACTAATAAAATAAAGAAAACAGGGCACCTTTATATAAGTTTTGTTAAAGTCCCGTACAGTTTTCAATTAATCGGTTTGATTTTCAGCAATTAGAGCCAACGAACCATTTGATAAGTTCAGCTAAGCCCCGATCATTAATTTTCTACTTTTTGCGCGTATTTTCCCTTAATTTCGTATAAAATCTCATTTATTGAAATGCTGCTGGCGACAACAACAACATCAACATCAACAGCAAGGCGTCTGGATCAACAGCGCAAACAAGAAACTTCCCTACAGTCCACTTTTCCACGTCCACTTTTCCTTTGTTGCAGTTTTGCGACAGTTCTCGCAGTTAAGAGGATTATTGCTAGCCAAAATTTACAGATTTTCCCCCGTCTATTGTTGTTTTTGCCATTTTTCTCGCCGTCTGTGCAAATTTTATTGAAAAATTCCAAATCCACTTTTTTCAGTTCGTTTGCGAATGAATTTTTTTTATTTTTGGGTACATTCTTTGTATTTTTTCACCCATTTTTTTTTGTATGTGTCGCCTGTCAGTCGCATTAGCAGACGACCTCATCCGGGTACGTTTGCAATTGCAATTTCAGAATTGCTGCTCCTTCTGATCCTGGCTTGACACTGACCCACGCGTGTCAGGCGATGCGCTTCGAGGTCGCGAACGGGGTTGGCAACGCTTATTAATGGGTTCAGTTAATGTGTGTCACAACCCCTTCATCGCCCTTGCCCCCATCCCTTTTACACTAGATTAGCTGCAGAGTTTCCCAAAAATAAAAAGCAGAAATCCTAAAAAAAAATTAAATTTTCCTCCTCAAAAATTGGCAACAAAAATGCGTAATTTATTAATTTCGCATGGCCATGTGACAGTTGCGATCCTTTCGATCCTTTATTTACACAATGCGTGGCGGCATTTGGCTGACCCTTTTAACCCCCTGCCCTAACCCTCAACCTTTTGATTTCTCTCTTTCTTTTTTTTCAGGCAAAATGTCAAGAAATTTCCTTTTATTTTTTGAACAATTTTGCCTGGAAAATTCGCATTATACGCACCCAAAAAAAATGAAAAAAATTGCAACATTTTTGAAAGCGGAAAGTGCAAAGGAAAGGGTTGCAACCCTTTCCACAGATCAATGCGTATCCCTTTGCTTAAAAGTAATTTGCGCTGACCCCTTTTTGAAATTGCATTTTTGGGTTAAAATTTTACACATTTTCAACGAAAAGTGTTTTTCGAAAAATGTGGAACAACAATTGATTTAGAATCGAATATCAACCCTTTTGCGCCCGTCTAATTCTAAAACTAAACGCAAACCCAAACCCATTCCTCATTCCTCTTTCACAATTGTGGAGCATGTGACAGTCTTGCGCTTCGCACGCGTGTTGATTTCAAATTCAATTTCCAATTTCTGTATCGAGGAACCAGCTGCCAAATTCGGACAATAAAGATAGACACAGAAGGGGAAGCACCACACCGCGTTTTAAAAGTACAAACGACCCGTAACATCGCATACACACACTCACACACTCGGTAGATACATTTGTATCTGTATCTTATATTTTATGTGTTTATGTTTACTTACTCGATTTCGATATTATTGGCGCGAGCGAACGCGACTGTTTGCCCTAGGCTTAGGGTCTCATTTAGGGGTCGAAGTTGTAATTTCCCATAAAAAGATAAGAAAAATAGTACTATTGTGTGTATTTTTTTTATTATTTTTTTCCGTTGGTGTTAAAGTTGGCTCTTTTCACGTTTAGCTGGCGACGTCGTCGGGGTCGGTGTTGCTGCCAACAGGAATTATGACTTTTAAATCAAGACACGTGCCAATGGAAATGCTCAGACGTCAAACAGAAACTACGCAGAAACTACTCATATGCTGGCTTCACAGCGATATCCGCTTTAATAGTGTTGATGATACTTCGTTAAAAAGTAATACTGAAAATTATATGGGCAACGTGTATCGATGGTCATTATAACAATGTTTTGTTAACTGAAATTGCTAATGATTTCCTGTTAAAAAGAAATATTTCTTTTTCCTAAAAAGAATAATGTATAAGAAGAAATATTTCTTTTTTAGATGAACAAATATTTCTTCCTAAAAATTTGTACCCAGTAGAATAGCTAGATCTTTTATAATCTTCCATTACCTATATATAAAAATTCAATATTTTAACATTTTAATATTAGATGGATATGGAAAACTTCCATTCTTTATAAACAAACAACAACAAAATAATTAAAAACTTAGTCATCATTTATTAAGTCTGTCTTCAATTTAATAAAACAAGTAGCGATTTTTTAATTTATGGAAAAATTGTGTTCTTTGAAAAATAATATGACAGTAAGAAATTAACAAAATTGTATATTATTTTTCTTGTTTTTTTTATTCAATTAATCTGTTTAATTAAACAGGCCAAGTTATCCAAGTTATAAGTTTCTGATATATATTATACATAGTTTCCCTGTAAAAAATCCTAATGAGTTGTCAGTATTGAAGAAAGAAAATGTAAATAGACAAAAATGCATTTTCAATATTTAAAAAAATTAATAATAATTGATTTTCCATTTCTACTTTAAGATCTCTAGTTTAACTTATAAATACAGCTGCTTACTTTAATGTCAATAAGTTCTCATGATGACAAATAATGTTAGACATAAATAACTCTTTGCAAAATATTTCCAATTAATTTTGCACAAATTTGTAAAGCATTCATTTCGCAGCAGTCGAAAAGTGAGAGTGAATTTCGAAAGCCAATAGAGAGATGGAAATATATAATATATAGTGAAAGTTTGTGTGATTGTGTGCGTGGGCTAAGTAGAAGTATATTGGCAAATATATATCTTAGTTTTAGTTTTGCTGTTGCTGTTGCCTTCAGTTATTGATGTGCTGCTGTTGTTTGTCATCCGTAGCCAAAAAAGATAAAATAAAAGTCTGGAGCGCAAGAATAAGAAGAAAAAGGGGCGAAGGAGAGTTGGCCAGTTGGTCATCGTCAGATTGTTTGTATCGCCCCTTTTCTTTACTTTTTTTTTTTTACTTATTTAATATAAACTCGACACAAAGACTGACCACACACATACACACAGTCACACACACACAATCGCAATCACACACCGACACACGCACTTTTGTAAGCGGCTTACTTACGCACTTCAATATCTGTAGCTGTAGTTGTAGTTGTATCTGTGACTGTGTGTGTCCGTGTGATAGTGCATGAAATTTATTGGCGCATTGGGGGCGCCTCAGTTTGAGTTTTATTGAGGGAGGAGAAGAGGAGGCAAAGGCAAAAGGGAAAAGAAGGGACTTCGGCTGTTGCTGTTGTGTCAAGTTGCGTTTGCTTATTTTGTTTTTGGGGGCGAAGCGACGCGAAGGCTTTTATAATTTTATGCCATTTCTTTCAATATTTATTTTGTTATTATGTTTTTGTAATGAGTCCTTGTTGCTGTTGTTGTCAACAGCAGCGGCGACAACAACAACAGCAACAACAACAACTACGCCAGCAACAACAACTGCGACAACAACAACAATAAGGCCAACAACTTTGACGAAATTAGGACGAAAATGTTGGATGATGACGTTGAAATTGGAAAAATTGTATCCATAGATTGGAACTTGTGTGTGTGTGTCTGTGTGTGTGTGTGTGGATTGCCATGGAAAATTCCGACTGGCACTGGGCACATAAATTAATTAATTTTGTTTTTGCCGTTGCTTTTTTTTTGGGCTTTTTTTCTCTTTATTTTGTGAGGGGGGAGAACGATTTTTCTATCGAAATTTTATTGATGTCATTGAAATTGAACTACTTACAACAGCTCGAGTTGGCAGCTAAAGAGGGAGAATGAATAAAAGAGCGAGAGAGAGAGAGAGAGAGACTGCTTGTTGTCACGGTCTAAACTTGCGTTTACTTTCTATTGATTTTCGCATAATGAGTTGAGTTGCAAAATCACATAAAAACTGGCACAGAACAAAAAGTGTAGCATACATTTCAGCTGAAAATGGGGCGGAGCTTGACACAGTCAAACGTGATTGCCAGCAACACACATATAAATGTATGTACAAATCTGTATATATATATGTAAAGGCCATTTATTTTTTCGTCACTTTTGCTTGACTTCACACAAGCTTTAGCTAATCTGGCTTTTGGATATTGGCCCATTATTTGGCTGCTATTCTGATTTCTAGCATTGTTTCCGTAGTTTTCAATTTATCACCGTTGCTTCGATTGGTTTTTAATTAAACGCAACTCATATTTATTGCTATAAATAATTTGCCAGCAAGCCAAAGCGCTCAACTTTAATTTCAAAAGCGATAAATAAGAAGAGAGCTCCCCATTCGAGCAGAAACTACAATAAGTACACAAACACACACATACATACATACGCATGCCGTAAAATAAAACACAAATGAAAGTGAAAAGAAAGTAAAGAAAGCGGCAGCTACAACAACTGCAAAAAGTGCTGAACGCAGAAAAGTACAAATTGCCCACAAAATATAAAAACGAACGCACCGAGGAGAAGCGCCCGAAGGAAACCCAAACCCATAGAAGCCTCCCCTTCTCCTTCTCCTTTTCCTGCTCATACTCCTTCCCAGTGCGTTGTCCAGGCGAAAGCCAAAAAGGAAAAAAAAAGTTCAATTTACTACTTTTCACTTTAGCATCCGCCGCGTCGCCCTTCGCCTAATACGAAACACACGCACCCAAAATGCCAGCAACAACATCAACGTCGACATCGACAACAAACCAGGACTATTCAGCACCATCCCCCCTCCCCCCTGCCGCCGCTCGGTAGAAAAGGGCGACGGCGGCGTCATGAGTCTCTGAAATTGGAGAAGCCGCCTTACAGCATCCCAGGCGCAAGGGGGAGGGGCGGGGACAGCAGTGGACAGCCGCCGCAGCAGCAACATCCTTGGCAACATTTTCTCCCCTGCCAACAGCAAAGTTTTGCCTTTTGCCTTTGCGTTAAATTTTTCTTTTTATTTTGGAATTTTTCGATAGCTTCACCGTATCACACACATCCACACACTCACTCACTCATACACATGTGTGTGTGCACGGTTGTGGCATGCACATACACACACAGACAACACACACACACTCATATGTATGTACGCTTATGCATAAGTGTAGCAGGCGGACACGAGCTACTCATTATGCGACCTAGCTGAAAATCCAAAGGATATGACAGACTTATTTCATACTTTATAGTGTACACGATATATTAAATTAATGTAAAATATATATTTATATATATATATATATATATGATGTTTGTGGTCAATAATTATTAGATAATACTCCTAGTTTTTGATCATGTTTTAAACTTTTTAAAATTTTTAAGCAAAGTTTTTTTCTAAATTTTTGAAAGCATTAAATAAATGTCATTTAAATGCGTTAGTACATTTAATGCATAATTTAACAATAAAATATTAACAAGTAATAGTTTTTAATAGTATTTCAATTTAAAGTTTTAAATATCACAAATTCATTCAAAAAAATAAATTTGTTTTTAAATTAATCAGTTAAATAATCTTGTAATTTTATTACAATTTTTTTGGTTACTAATAGTTTTTGGTTATATTTAAATTTAAATATTTTAAAACTATGTACAAACAAATTCAAATTTATACTTTTTGATGCTTAGATTAATTAATTTATAATAAAAATTAAAATTTTGTTTAAATTTTGTATAAAATCAATCAATTGTATTAAATCACTCCATATAATATGGAAGCCATATAATATGGAATATATTTGTATTATCTATAATTTTTATTTATCCTTATTTATTATTTCTTTATTTACTCATATTTTTCTAGGGCATCTCGAAGTCGCGCTAGTCTCTAACGATACTCCCGCTTGTCTTCCTTTAAGGTCAAGCGAGAATAAAATAAAAAGAAAGTTTTTTTTTGATGAAAATTACAATTTTTCTCTTATTTTTCTCTCAACTTTCTTACAAAATGTGCTGCCATCTTGTTGCTTGTTTCCTGTAGCTTTCTCTGTCTACTGCTTCGGCTCCCCCCTTTGTCACCCCCCTCGACAGCAGCCCCATTGTAACTGCTGCTATGTAACCATACATGTAGATAGCAGCGTGTGTGTAGCTGTGAGTGTATGTGTGTGTGTGTGTGTGTGTTTGTACACCTCGGGGCAGTTTTGTGCCTGCTTCGACTCTCCTCCCCCTTACGCCCAGAACTCATCAACGCCCAATGACCATGTGTATGTGAGCTTGTGTGTGTGTGCGAAGCCAATTGAAAGGGAAAGGCGCAAGCGAAATCTCAAAACGCAACAAACTGAGCTAAATCCCAGTTTAGTTTGATGGCTTTGGTTCGGTTTCCCATTCGTATGGAGAAAGCTGCCAAACAGATTGGAAAGTGAAAGTGAAAGTTGTGCGTCCGTACTTAATAAAAATGCTGACGTTTCTGCCTCTCTTTCTCCAAGGCTCGCTCCCTCTCACTCTAGCATTTCTATGCTGTTCTCAGAGTGAATTGTAATAGACGCTTGTAGGCAGCACTTAAACTTCGGTTTGGCAAGCAAAATGAGTCGCGATAGCAAAGGATAATGATTTCTGATATTAGAGAAAAGGAAGAAATTTAGCTACTATATGTAGTTTTGTATGTATGTACATATATAAACATACATCTAAACACCAATTAAAGTTTCCAATGGTAGCTTCAAAAATAAATAAATCATTTTAGTTGATTCGGACCAAAGAGATCCAAAATTATGAAGCTATCACAGTTGCAGTAAGATGTTTTGAAAATTGTTAGTTATTTTGTCCCTTTAAAATAGTATACTATTTCCAAAATACTTGAAAACTGTCTCAAATTATATTTATCCATAAAGTTTCAAATGTTTAATAAACATTGTTAATGCTTTTGATTTTTTGGTATATACTACTTAGCTTTAAAATACTAGAACTCTATGTTATTCCCAAATTCAAATACTTTCTTATTATCCTAAACGTAAACTAATTTACTATACTATAAAACTCTCAGTGTGTTAAACTTTAGAATGCATTTCACAAATAAACTAAGCAAATAGTTTAAATACTAATTTATGGTATATACAAATCTGCCTAGTTTCATAATAGTATAACACTCTCTATTAACTGTCAAAGTAAAATATTTTTTATTTATATTCAATGTTATTTTGCTTTTGAAAAGTATTTCAAATGAATTGACGCAAACTTTAAAACATTCTTTTTAAATTTTATAGACTATTTTAGAGTCCAACATGAACATCTTGGGTTACCTGAAGCAATATGTGGAGCGCGTTCACCGCAAGCTGTGCATCTTCTTCGTCCTCCTCGCCCTTTTCACCCTGCTGCTGGAACAGAGCTATGTGCGAGAGCAGCGTGACTTGATCTATTGGTTCGATCAGCTGAAGATGGTGTGTCGCCATCCCTATATGATTTTATTGGTGCTGTTGGTGATCCTCATGGGGCAGTTGTTGCTAGTGAAATTGCAAAGACGAATCGAACGGTTCACCTGCGGCATCTTTGCAGAAATCATGCGCAAGTATCGATCCCGTAAATTTGCGGATTTCATAACTCGACGTCTGTTGTGGCACCTGGAATTGGCCATGTTGCGCATGCCGGTGATCGAAGATCAGAATATGTTGCACAATGCGAAGGTGCAGGAACGCATTCAGCTGGCCAAGAATGAAGCTTATCTGGCTGTGGATATCTTTCGACGAGATGCGGCTGCTTTACTGATGAGTCGATTGCCGCTAAACAGCGAGGATTCTCCATTCTTCATCCTCGACGAGGAGGAGCAGGCGCTGCTCCGTGGTGGATACTCTCGGATCGGTCTGCGTGTCAGCAGCGATGTGCTCAGGCATTTGCTTTATCCGCAGAGCAAGAGTCTTGACTGAGTCACTGGCGTTGTTAATCTCCCCCGAAATTTATCGTTGTCCTCTTGCTTTTTTGCTTTTGTCCGGCTTGTAGTATATGAACTGAAATATAAATGGTTTAAAACTCGTCGCAAACTCATTAGGACGCAGTTCCTGCCCCTTGGCACCTCGTCTCCCACCTCTCCACAGTTCCTTTTTTTTTTTGTATTTCAGTTTTTTTTGCTTCGCTTAGTGCGTGTCATTTATTTAAATTGCCACGTTTCGGCTCTTAATGTGCATATGCTGCCGAAAATAACAACAGCAACAACAACTTCGTCGTTTAGAATAGGCGAACAACAAAAAAAGTGGAAAATAAAACTAAAATTTCCACCCTCACTGCACAGCTGGAAAATGTTTGGAAAATGAGGAGAGAAAAAAATACAACCAAAATATTTTCTGTACAAAAATCCATAATAAGTTAAATTATTAAAGTTTGTCGTTGTTGTTGCTGTAAGTATTAGTGTTGTTTCTCTTGTTGTTGCTGTTGTTGGCTGCCTGTCGTGCTCAGTGTAGGTTTTTGACACGACGACGACGACCCAAGGACTTGTGACCATTTGCGACGCGACAAGGATAATAGCAACAGCGACTATAATTTATAATACACAGACTAGGAAATACTCTTCTATGAGTTTTTAATACTTACTATAATTTATATTTGGTTGTTATCCATTCGAAGCACTTTTGAAGACTTATAAGGTCTGATCTTTATCCAAGCAGCTGATGAACATTCTGTATGTATTTTTAAGACTTTTGATGGTGTTTAAACGAAAAGCCAAATATTTATTTTAAAATCAAATATAATATATATTACTACATTCAAAATTTACCATAGAGTACAAAATATAACAGATACAAAAGAATTTCTAAAATAAATTCTACATTTTGTTTTCAGTAATCTTAAATACTGTAGTTATAATTGTATATAGTCGATTTGGCGGAGCTAAAATGGGCGTGGCAAAAATTTGAAACAAACTTTATCTGCGTCTAAACAGAAAAAGTGCTGTTGAATAAAAAGTATATCTCTATCTCATATAATCTCTCAGATCTAGATGTTTATACCGACGGACAGACAGACATACGGACAGACAGATCATCTCAGCACGCTCAATTATGTATCTCCCTACACTACGGGGTTGGAGATGACTTCCTCTGACTGTTACATACATACTGCTGTCATAAAGCTATATAGGGTAAAAAAATCGATAATAGTAATATTGAAAAAATTTAATAATCAAAAGATTAATAGAAGAGTTTCGTAAATTCAAATAATGTTCAAAATTTAAATAAATCATAACACATATTTTAAAAATACCAATATTGAATTCTTGAAATTAAACTTTCTCGTATTCTACTTACCATGTTGATTAGAAGAATGTACACAAAACTAACTTTATTCTTTCGTATATGCCCTTTAAATAATTTATTTGGTAGTGTATAAAGCCGCAGCGACATTTGAAAATGGTGCCAAAGCATATGGTGACAAAATTGTTGTTGTTGCTGTTGCTGTTGTTGGTTGTGTTTGTGTTTGGCGCCGTTGTCGTTTGCCGTTGCCTCCGCCTGCACAATTTAATTGAGAATCCAAATTATATACACACATACACTCACATATAGAAATATGTGTATATATGTAGTAGTATATTTAATAGCGTCGTGGTGTCTTGGGGTCGTGGAACTTACGTATTTTTTGGGTGTTTAATGCCCATGCACATGTCCATGTGAGTGTGTGTTTGTGGTGTATAATTTGTTGTGTTTTGGCTGCGTGTGTGTGATTGTAAAATCGATTAAAAACTAATTTTCAACTTATACATTTTGAGTTAATGACCAGTCGAGTAGCAGCAACAACAACAACAACAACAATAACTGTAAATAGAGTAGTTTCCCAGCTGAGCATTTTATTGAAAGGCGATGGCGATGGCGGCACTTAGACTCGACAGCTCATTATGACGTATCCCTGGAGTAAAGATAGCCAAGTGTTGATGGGGACAGCAATAAGCAAAACAAACAAACAAACAGCTTGAGTGATGCCTCACTCTACCAAGCATAATACTCAATTCTCCATCTAAAGAAATGCTGAAAGAGACAGAGAAAAAGAGAGAGAGAGAAGCGATTCGGCAACAATGTCAACTCGTATTTTGCGGAATTATCAAACAGGCTTTTATATGAAAAGTTTTTGGTCAACAGGAAGGAACATCGAACTATGGAACTGTCACAAACACGCGCCGGACACACCCCAAGAGAGTGAATTCCTTTCCTTTCCCTTCCTTTCCGCATTTCGCATTTCCCATTTCGCATTTCACTTTCAGCCTCGAGCATCTCTCGAGCATCTTTCGCATTTTTCTCCGGCGCATTCTTTACAAAAATTATTGATAAGACAGCCTCGCATGTAATACAAATATTGACATACTCTGATTTCTCAGGGTGGTTGTTGCTATGGCAAAAAAAAAGAAAAAAAGTGAAACTGAAAGCAAATGTCAAAACTCAAGTCAGGAAGGGGCCCGAATCAACTTTGTCTCAGGGGCCGCAAAATCAGCTTAGAACTTTCCTCATCGCAAAGTGAGTCGGAAAATCAAAGGAAAAATTATACGCCACAAGATTGCGGGATTTCTTCTTTTCTTCCGGCTGTAATAAGAAGAGATGATGACACGTCCAACGATTTCTTTTCTCTTGACACATGAATACAATTTGTGATTTTGTTGTTATATTTAATGGTTTAAATTCATACAATATATATATGTATATGGTTGTATATATATTTAATATAATCATTAAAACACATACAATTTTTGATAAATGCTCGCTTACAATCGAATGACAAAAGGTGTGTGTTTGTGTGTGAGTGTGTGTGGAAGAAGGAGGTGGAAAGAAGGAGAAGCGGATAGCGGATTGGGGATTGAGGTTAAGGTTAGTTAGTTAGGATCAGGGTTATGTTTGAAGTTTTGGGGTGCTTTTGATTCTGCTCTTGATCATAAATGTTTTGTTTTTTGTTCTCATTTTGTTACACATTACATATAATATATAAATATAAATAATTATTTTTAAGTTTATGTTTTTTTCGTTTTTGTTTCAATTTGTTTTCACACAGAGTTTTACATAATAACAAAGTTGTTTTTTTTTTCGAAGAGTAAAATGTTAAATATAATATATATTTAGATATATATATATATATGTATATTTGCCAATTGCAAAATAAATTGTTTTTTGATTTTGTTCTCATTGTTTTTTGAATATAATTCTTTTTGATTTTTGCTCATCGTCTTTCGTTTCCATCGTTTTTTGATTTCATGCTCCTCACTTAACTCAACATCATTTTTTAATAATAATTAATTTTCAATGCAATTTTGAATTTTGTCTTACAAACTAAACGCTAATAAGAATGTTTTGTTGATGTTTTCATATTTTTTATTTTAAGGGTTTTTGAATTTTCTTTTTTGGGAGTTTTCACTTAGATCTAATAAAATGTTTTTGATTCTTCTCCAGCTCAACAGACGTTTTTCATTTTTGTCTGCGGCCAAAATTTTGATTTATGCTCATTTTAAAGGTACGTTGCAAGTTCATTGTAAAATTGTTTACTTAACCATGTATATACTTAAGCTTATATATTTTTCGTTTTTCTTTTTTTTTATGTTATTCATTTTGTCAATTTTGATTTTGTGCATTATTTGTGTGCCACAACAAAAGTAATTGAATTAAATGATAGCAAAATCAATAAAAACCCAAGCCAACATCTAACATCAGCCTTCATGTGCCGCAGTAATATTGAAATATTGTGAGATTGGAAATAATGTGATTTCGTTTAATGGCTGCAACGCTTAAATTTGCATACAGAATTTTTGGCAAATGGTGCAAAAATAATATGTGGGGAGGGGGAGGTTGCAAAACACCCTCGGAAAACGTGACAATGTCACAAGTAAATTGCATTTTTCATTTTTCACATAGCACTCGTAATTCGTATTCCTTCTTTGCCTTGCATTTATATTGCATTTTCCTTCGCACACTTTTAAACATGCAAATTGTGGCAGCAACACATATACACACACATACATACGATACTCTTGCCACCCCACGTTGTACCCAGCTTGAGGCGGGTCGCGTTTTTGGCAATTGCCTGGCCCAGGATTAGGACAAGCACACAATGCCAACTATTATAAATTGCCATAAAAATTCAATAGAAAATATAGAAAAAAAATACGTATTTGCATGAAGAGGGTGCAATTCGGATTGGCAACCTTCCTTCTTGAGGGTTGCTTGCGATATTTTTGTGCCTGGACAACGGATATCAATTGGCAGCAGGACGTTTGGCATGCTGCAGATAGTTAGATGTGTAATTGCAGTGAGTGAGAGTATCGAATATCTTTAATCAATGAAACTGAATTTGCATGGCCACGTGACAAATAATTAACGTCGAGATGCCTGAGGGTCGATAGCTGGATAGCTGCGATGGACATTCGCTGAAATGTGAGCGCGATTTATGAAAAATATTTTTAATGAGCATTTTCCTTTTCATCCACATTTCTCTTAGTAGACTTTTAATCAATTGTTGATTTCCATGCATTGTGCACAGTTTCTTTTTTTTACTATTTACTACCAGCAGTGGCAGCTGCTTGATTTGAATTTTCCATGGAAAAATGCTCAGTTTGACCCACACAACGGCTGCATTTGACCGTGTGCGTTTTTCTATTTTATACTCTCGCGTTATTGTTGTATATATTTTTTTATCGCTGTTTTCACTAATCATTTGGAGGGTATTTTTTAAGCAAATAGACTAATCAGCGTTGCTCTGTGTGCGTGGGGGGTTGAGCCGGAAGTTGAAGTCTCTACGTTTTTTTTTTTTTCATGAGGGTTGCATATGATAACCGACTGTAAATTCCCGACATTAGATCCGAAATCGAAGCCAAGAAGCAGCTGCTGCTCAGTATGAAGGCATTAACATGTTCTTCGCTTTGTTGACAAATTTCATTTGTAAAATTCAATCAAATAACAATTTCATAATTTCATCGAACTCTAAAGGCGTTCAACCGGCATGAAGCATGAAGTGGCCCCTATACCGAATGCCAAACCCAAACCCAAACCAAGTCCCAAAGTCACACACTTCTTTAAAAAAGAATTAAGAAATTGAGTGTCAATTGTGGGCAATCAGTGACAATTTTTTAAGGGCTGCGATAAGATTGAAGTACAAACTCGAGTCTGGCACGCTTTGGCTGTGAAAAATGTTTGAGGCAAGGGAAATGGAAAATTAAAATCGAGTGCATAATAAATCAAGTGAAGTAAATAAAGAGAAAACTCAACTCAAGTTTAACACATGTATTTTTTTTATTAATATATACATTACAAAATAAGATTAAATGGTGCAAATAATTATATATTAATGGAAAATAAAAAATTAAAAACTATTTTCTTATTTTTTGATAGTATATTGATTATTTCTATTTTATGTTTTTTTATATGGGTTTTCTTTGTTGTTTTGGTTTAGTTATGAACAGCGACGCAATTGCTAAAAGGCACGCAGCATTTTAAAAAACACACGTTTTTAAAAAATAAAATTATAAATAGCGAAATTAACGTCGCTGTTCAATATATCTATTACTTTATTTTATGATATTCTTCAGACTAGTCGAAGTATCAGCAGCTAGAACACATTTTCATAAAGAACAAACGCCTTAAATACTACAAAATAATATATGAAAATGTGTTTAGCACTTCAACACTTCGATGAGTCTGATTATGGATGCTGTTAGTTCGGATTGTATATCATCTATAAGCTGTTGGGAGAGAGAGCATCGCTTTCAGCTAAACTCACTCCCAGCCTTTGACTAGAATGAGCTTTATGGTTATTATTATTATTTGCGACTAGCATCGTAATTTTTGGTCGGTTTTGGGTGCGTTTTTCTTTTGCTTTGGAATGTATATACTTACAATTAAAACTAAACTTGTATAGCAAATAAAAATTATTTAATACTTTCAACTAAAGGCTAATTCAATATATTATAAATTGTGGTGCTTTCGCTTTTTTTTTGTTTATCGTTTCTTTTTTTTGTGTATGGCATGTTTGGTTTCTTGAGGTAAATTCACTAAAAATTTCATTTACTTCTGCTCTATATATGTTGCATTATTTTTTGTTTTTGTTAAGCATAAATGTTCATATTGTTATATAAATTCATTTATTTAAATTATTGTTTTCAAGTCCGTCTGAGGTAGCATTTAAAAATGTTCTTTTACTTCTTTAAATTATTTTGCATTATTCATCATTTTATATTCAATTTCATTTCATATTATTTCTTTTTATTTATTTATTCAATTTGTTTAGTTAGGTATATTTAAAAAGTACTAATGGTCATTGTACTTTTTGCCCTGAGTTGTTCGTGTTGTTTTTTGCCTGCTGCAAATAAAAAACCTTTACTGGCGCCTTTCTTTCTCTAACGTTCCATTCTATTACAATTACTCTACTAGGTATAGCTCCCCTCCTCCTAACTTCTCTCAACTTTATATGTACAGTGTGAAGTTGTGTGTGTTTTGGCAATATGTGTAGCGAATTATTGTGAATTATTTTGTGCAGGAGGAAAGATAAAGATTCCTGACACAAAACTAGTTGTAATAATTGAATTGTATAGCTAACATATGTTATTTTTGTTTTGTATAGGATAGTATTGAAATAAAAATTGTCTGTTTTTATAGAGCAGAAATGAATAATTTATCTACAGTGTGAGATTAGTTAAAGATCGTTTACTATTGGAACTCGCCTTAGAACTACACCTTGTTGTCTCTACTTTAATTTGTGCGATTCAAATGTCGCCTATTTTTTGATTTTGAGCAAATTTGTGCATAGAATTTCCCTTATATGCTGAAGCTTGAATCGTGTACTTCTAGTTTGTACATATAACTAGTTAGCACTACTAAGTATATTCTTTTTTGGTTTTTTTTTTTAGTTTTCGTTATCCCAAATCCTTTAACCTAAACGCACCGAACCCAGCCATATACATAGTATCGATTATTATTTGTGTAATGTGGCTATGGCTACTACGATATATTGTTTTGGTTATATGTATATATCCTCTACGATCCACACGCCTTCCCTCTCTCTTTCTATCTCCAACTTGCTCCACACTCTTGTTTCTCTTATGAATTATGTACGTATTTAAATTTCCTTTGACTAAGTTCTTGCTCTTCCCGTTTACGATACGTTAATGGCTTTTAAAAATTACTATTACGCATAGGAACTTTGATATTTAATCACTAAAGATATCGATATATGTATGTATGTTTTTTCATGTATTGTATGCTATGGTATGTTTTATGTTTATGTTATTCTCCACTTATGATCTCTTTTTTTGTGTTTTGTTATCGGTTATGGATTTATAAAAAATAGTGTTGATGTGTTGCCAGCTGAAACGGACTTGTTATTGTTGTGGTTATAGATATTATTTATGTTTTTTCGGGTTCCATGTTATACACAAAACTCTTGTTGTTTATTTTTCTTTTGATTTATGCCAACAATTTGCAGATCTCGTATACGAGTCTGCAGTTGTTGTGTCTTTAGTTTTGTCTTTTTTCTTGTATATTAACTTTAATAATGAGCTCAACTAATATGCGCACTCAGTCTTTTGTAGTTCCACTATTTTGTCTTGTCTTCTTGTCGGTTAACGGGCAGAGGGGGTTTTTGGATTGGTACGATTACTGCCGACCAGCACTGTGGCCGACTTTAACAATCGCTATAGCGCAATGACATTGGCTGCAAATGTAACTTACGCATTGGATTAATCTGGTTTGGCGAAAAACTGAGTGACAGTTTTAGCATGAGCAATTATTGTGGGCAGTCATTCAATCATGCTACTAGTTGATAAATTATTTAATAAATCAACTTATCATGCAATAAATAAAAGTCTTTAATTGCTCAGCCAATAAATTACTTGGTGAATCACTCAACAATCAGGTATGAATTCATTATTTTATGAATAAATTTCTTCATTTCATGTTATTCTAGTTAATCTGTTGACTATTGGCTACATATATTTCTCAGGTATTCGTATATTAATCTTTGCTTTCTAGTCAACTGATTTATCAATGAATTTATATGATTTTTGTGACTTTAAAATGAATAAATATTTTGCTTTTTTAAGATGAATCCTTGCATTATAGCCAATTTGTTTTATCGATAAATATCGGTTCAGTATCTGATCATTGCATTATCTTTTTACCTGTCAAGTAATCAATTGACTATTAAACAAAAATATTTCTCAGATTAATCCTTGTTTTATAATTAATTGATCTATCAATAATCATCGACTGCTAGATTTTCTGCTTCTCTCAGATAAATCCTTGCTTTCAAGCCACACTTTAGCCACGTGTCATTGCGCTACAATTGTGGTAAATGGTTCTCTTAACAAAACGGAAGGGATTTAACTTACATACGCTGGCAACACCTTTAGTGTTGTGTTGTGTGCTGATGAATTCTGTTGGTTTTTCACCGTGTCATTGCTTAGGCTGGAGTCAGCCTGAAGCTTAACGTGGTCGTCTCCGAGGCGCGCATGCGCACCGGCAAATAGACGAGAGCGGGTGCAAAGACACCTTCGGCATCGCCATCGACCGGGGCCAAATGGAAGGCCTGCATCTGATATGCCTCCTCCGTCTTGATGGGCTGTGCATAGCTAGCGGGTTTGCCGCTGCCATTGGCCAGATCGCTGCAGTTCTCAAACGGCGAAGTGGCCGCCGAACGTTGGGCGCCAAGCCCGTTGGGTGTGCCCGGCTTGGAGCTGCTGCGTCTTGGCGTCGGAGTTACTGTTGCTGAACGCGGCGGCTTCGGTGATTCGATCAGAGACACGGCATTGGCCTGGCTCAGTTCTGGCGAGGCGTGTGGCGTTGTGGGCGTGACCGTGGGCGTGGGCGGTGTGCGAGCAGCCTTGATGCTGCTGCTGCTATTACTATTACTGCTGTTGTTGCTGTTGTTGTTGTTGTTGCTGGTGGTGGTCAGGTTTGTGGGCTCGTTGTGCTGCTCCACAACATCACTTCTATCCCGACTCGACTTGGTTCTGGCCTTGCCCTGTACCAAGGCAAACGATCGATCGCGATCAGCGCGCGGCGGCTCCGCTTCGGCAGCCAAATTGGCATCGCCATCGCCTCCGTTGTTGAGCAACGCATGCGAACGCTCGTGGATGAAGAGGAATGCATAGTAGGGTGTGGTGAAGGGGCACAGCGAACACTGATACTCCTTGAAGCGTGGCGTCTGCTCAAACATGCCAGGCAACGGCAGAGGCAGCGGCATTCCTTTGGGCAATCCTTGCATCTGGCCAAAGAGTTGCTGCTGTGCATTTTGTAGAGCTTGCGCCAGATTGTTCGCTGGCAAGTTGTTGGCAGCAACATTGGCATTGCCATTGGGTATCTTCAGCGTGGGACTGTTCGGCTTGCTGCGGCTGTTTTGTGTAGCAGCAGCAGCAACGGTTGCTGCTGTTGGTTGCTCCAACTCGCGCAGCTTCTCGGCGCCAGCGGCGCCGTGTTCGTTGAGCAGATGCGTGCGCAGCCACTTGAAGCTGCGGAATTGGCGAGCACAGAGCGAACACACTTCATTGTTGGCATTGGCATCGCCAGCCAGCGGCATCTCAGCATCCATCAGCTGTTGCTGCTGCTGTTGCTGTTGCTGCTGTTGTTGTTGCTGCTGCTGTTGTGCCTCGAGTTTGACGCCGTTTTGACCGCGTGGCTGTGGCAACGGAGCTCCATCCTCGATGATGCCGTGCGTGTTGTGTTTGTGCACGCGGAGAAAGTATTTGCTGCACAGCTCCTTGTTGCAGATGTTGCAGACAACGCCTCCAATCTGTGCTCCGTTTTCGATCTCAATGCCGTGCATGCGTTGCATGTGCGTCTTCATGAAGTACTTGTTGCACAGCTCCTTGTTGCAGATCTCACAGTAGCTCGAAGTGGGCGTAATCGTGTACGCAGCCCTCGGTGGGCCACTTGAGGCGCCTCCACCAACGCCAGCGGCTGCTGCAGCTGCCACTGTGGCTCGCTCGGGAGTGTAGAAGCCTTCGCGCAACGGGCTGTTGCCGGGCATGCGACCCAGATGCACTTCGGCGATATGTTGCTTGAATTCCTGCGTTGTGGCAAAGTCGCGTTCGCACTGCAAACAGCGCAGCTCATTCGGTGTGGGCGTGGCTGCCGCATGCGGCGAACCAGCGCCGCCCAACGGCGACAGCTTCAGCGGCAACTGTTGCTGCTGCTGCTGTTGTTGCTGGTAGAGCATGGGATGTCCCTCGGGCAGCAGCTGACCAGCATGTTCGGTCATCAGGTGAGCACGCAGCGCATATTGATGCTCCAGCTCGCGACCGCAGAGATGACAGGGCAACGGTCGCTTGCCATTGAAGTCGTTGAGTTGCTGCAGCATCGATTGCAGCTTCTGCAGATTCTGCAAACCCATCACCGAGTTGTTGTCGGCCTTCGACTCTGGCATTGACTCTTCGTAGGGCTCGAGCTTGATGCGTTTGCTTGGCTGCTCCTCTGATTGCAGTTCCTCTTCGAGTTGCTGTTGTTCCGGCTCTGCTTCAGATAGTTGCTGTTGCTCTTGTTGCTGTTGTTGCTCTTGATCGGCTGCTGCCTTGGCTAGCATCAGATTGAGTGGCATGAATGGCCAACCAGCTGACATGAGTGGCTGCTGTTCGTCTTTGCCACTCAGTTGCAAATCATCTGGTGGCACAAACACGCCGTGGCGCTTCCATTTGTGCGTGCGCAAAAAGTAACGATTGGCGTACTCCTTGCAGCACAGCTCACAGAATGCCTCTGGTAACAGCACCCCAAGACGTCGCAGCTTCTCCGGCGCACAGTTGGCGTCGCGTGCCTGTTGCTGCAACTGTGGCGGCAACTTGCGCGGCTGCGGCGCAAATGGCAGCTCCTCCTGCTCGAGTGTGAAGTCCTCGCGAAAACCTTCGGGAAGCTGATACGGCTTAGCTTCAGCAGGGAGAGGCGCATCGAGCAGCGGCTCCAGCTTCACTGGCGCTTGGGATTCATTTGGGCTGCCGCGTCGCTGTTGCAAGGTGGGTGAAGGGGCAGCTGTGCCAGCTGTGGCTGCTGCTGCGGCAGACTCGTGCTGCTTGGCGCGATGTCGACGCATGGCAAAGACGTTGGTGAAACGCTTTGAACAGATGTCACAGTGAACTGTCGGCGGTGCTGGTGGCGTCAATTGTGGCTCTGGCTTTTGTGGTTGCTGCTCGCGTGGCATTTGCAGCTGCTGGAACATGGAGGTGGCGCCACCGCTGCTGTTGCTGCTGTTATTGTTGCTGTTACTATTGCTGTTGCTGCTATTGTTCATGCTCATGCTGCTGCTGTTGTTGTTGCTCAGGCTGTTGTTGTTGTTGAGATTGCCGAGACTGTTGTTGCTGTTGTTGCCGGGCGCACTCAAATCGCCAGCTGGATCAAAGATGCCGTGCTTATTGGCCTTGTGTGTCTTCAGAAAGTATTTGTTGCAGAACTCCTTATTGCACAGCTCGCAATAGGCTTCCGGATTAAAGATGCGCAACGGTGGTCGATTGAGTCCTTCGACGCCCGTGAAGCCGGGCATGCCCAGCAGCGGCCAACCAAGAGCTGCGGCCTCCGGTGGAAAGCCAAAACCTGGTGGCATGCCGGGCAACGCGGATTGTTGCTGTTGCTGCTGTTGTTGCTGCTGTGCCATGGCCTGCAACCAGAGTTCGTGCTCCTTGTTACTGCCTGCATGTCCGTTGGCCAGCTCGAGTTGCTGCTGCTGTTGTTGATGTTGCTGTTGCTGTTGCTGCTGCAGTTGCTCCTGCTGCTGCTGCAACTCGAGTTGCGTTGGACTGTCGGCACGCTCTAGCTTCACTTTGAAAGAGTTGAGCAGCTCCAATGGCTGCTCGCCCGACTGTGGTTGCTGCTGAGGTGGCGACTGTTGCTGCTGATGATCCTGCAACATGTGCAGACTCAGCTTGAACTCGGTCTCAAAGTTCTCGCCACATTGCTTGCAATATGTCTGATAGGGATTCAACATTGCATGTTGCTGCTGCTGTTGCTCCACTTGCTCCTGCTGCTGTTGTTGCTGTTGCTTCTCCTCCTCTGATATGTCTGCGGGCTGCAACTTTTGCTGTTGCAGCAACTCGAATGTCTGCTTCAGCTTCACTATCGACTTGGGCAGCAGCATTTTCGACAGCTTCTCCTCATAGTCAATGACCGCATTGGACGTCGCATCGTTTGTCTCGCCAGCAGCCACAGCAGCAGCAACAGCTGCTGTTGCCTCCGCTTCGGTTTCCCCCTCGCCGCCGCTCAAATTGAGCGCTTCAAGGCGACTGGGATTGTGTTGCTTGCGTCGCTTTTTGGCCGCATCGTTCAAGGCTTCGAGTAGCTGCAGCTGCATGGCTGCTGCATTCGCTGCTGCCGCTGCCATTGCGGCCATTGCCGTCTGATCCAGCTCGCCGCCCTCCTCAGCGTCTGCCTCGGGTTCATCGTCGTCGTCTGCCTCAGTTGTGTTGCTTCCCAGTTGTGTTGCCTGTTGCAGCGTTGGCGACTTTGACTTTGATTCCGTGTCCAAATGTGGTGACATGGCTGCTGTGGTTGTTGCTGCTGCCGCTGTTGTTTGGTTGCTCGATGTAGCATTTGTTGTTGCTGTGACTGTGGCTTCATGTGTGTTGTTGTTGTTGTTGCTGTGGTTATTGTTGTTGTTGTTGTTGCTGGTGGTGGTGTGGTTGTTGCTGCTGCTGCTGCTGTTGCTGCCGCCGCCGCCTCCTCCGCCGCGATTTGTGTTGAGTGTGGATGAGTTGGAGACATCGGAGAGCGCTGTGTCCTCGCTGCTCAGATCCGGCGGTGGGGTGGCATATATGGATGCTGCCATTTTGGATGATATTACTAAATTGAATAAAGAGAGAGAGAACAAATGTGTGTGAGGAAAGCGCGCTTTAATTAAAGGAAGCCCCTAAAACTAATTGGGTGTCTAAAGTTGCGGGAAGCTTAAGCATGCCAGCTGAATACGAGGGATTTGATTGGGTTTAAGTACGAGAAGAGCTATATATATATATATTTGTGTGTATGTTGGTCACATGTGCATGTAAGAGAGAGTGAAATGTGTAGAGAGAGGAGGGGGCACAAATCTACGGTATGAATAGCCTGAAGCTTAAATCGTGTTATGCTTCGTCTCCTACGTTTCCCTCTCCTCCCTCCTTCCTGCTTATGTACTCAACTTGCCTCCACAAAAGCATGTTGCCAAAAATGCTCAACACACACAAACACTGACACACACACACACACACACTAACATACAGCTGCCTTAGAACATTTTGTGTCTCATTTCCTTATGCGCTTAATTTCATTTTTCTTTTGCCTTTGCTTTCGGCTGCTCTGTAATTTTTTTCCTCCTCTTGGCACTTTTTCATTTTTGTGCAAATTCTATGAAAAATTTTTCCATTATGTACACAAATACATGCGCACAGCTAACACACACACACACATACATGTATAGAAAAGTTTTTGTGTGTTTGTTATGCGCCCAGCTGCCAGCCCAGCTCAGCCACCCAACCATCCCCCCCCATCCACCCACACACTGACACACACACACATCAACACACACACTTGCAACCCCATTGCCGCACACGAAAATTTATACAAAGTCATCCGATTTAAGGAATACAAATTTTGCTTATTTTGTGCGAAGCACACACAAACTTTTTTCCCTCCTCCTCTTCCTTCCATCACATTCATCTACCCACCCACACACACACACACACACACACACACACACACACATTTAGTCAGTGTAATATTTGCCAACCCGGCACAACGCCCCCGCGCTCATCTCTCCCCGCTGGCCCGACACCATCACTTGAACTGCGCATAAAACTTATAAAAATTTTCTTCAACATGACTTGGTAAAATAAATTTGATTCTCAAGAAAGCAAAAGGAAGCCGACAACGACACGAAGACGGCCCCACAAAACAAGTGCGATGAGAGGGGGGGGAGGTGGCGGCTTGCCTGGGTGGTTGGGCATGTAAGAAGAAGAAGAAGTAGAAGTATAAGAAGAAGCGGACAGGCGGCTGCCAGGCAACGTGTGGCAAGGGGCCAAGGCAAAGGCAAAGGCAAAAATGTCGAAATAAACCGAAAAAAAATATATATATATAATTTTTTTTCCTATTGCTCGACTCAACTGAAGGCAGAAGAAAAATATTCTCAACTATGCTGCAGACATAAATTAAGTTTCCATGGTTGGAAATTGGTTCTCTCGTAGATTTTGTTGCCCTTGTTGTTGTTGTTGTCGTTTGTTGTTGTTGACTTTGCTTTTATACAATTTCTGCAGCAGAAATTCAGCTCTCCGCCCGCCTTTTGGTACTTTGTGAGGAGTTAAGCAAAAATGCCTGCCAGGATGTGCGCCATTTCAATGTATGAGTGTGCACGTGTATACTCGTGTGTGTGTGAGTGTGGTTGGGATTTTTATAAAGCCTAAGGTAGTTTGATGTTATTTTATTTGATTTTTTTTGCGCCTGCTCTTCGCTTCGTCTGCTTAAATGAAAATGGCAAATGCCGCAGTGTAAACAGCGCCGTAACTCAACTACATATACATATTCAGCTGTATACATATATAGTGCTAATATTAGACTGAGACTAAAAGACAAAGACAAACGGCAACTAATTGGCAAATATTAGAAGAGAGTTGCACTTTTGATCACGTACTCATTAATATGGTTGGCAACACTTAATTATGGAATGTTGAATGTAAGCTCACTGCTATGAAACTCAGGGGGCGTTTTAAGTTTTTACAACACGTACTCATTAATGTAAGCTCACTACTATGAAACTCAGGGGGCGTTTTAAATTTTTAGACGTACTCATTAATGTAAGCTCACTGCTATATAACTCTGCGAAGTTTTAATTTCAACTTTCGCGATTCGTTTCGTTCACTTCACTTTCTTTTCGTTCAATTTTTTGCGCGGTTTGTAAAGTCGCTCGCGCATGCGCAGTTCGTTGCTGCTGCTCGTGTCCTGCCAAGTGGCTTGTTCGTTTTCAACTGTCGCATGACGCAGCACAAAAAAAAGATTGTCGTCAACCGTCATAAGCGCAAAATCAAAACAGCAATAACATTGATACTAAAATCACACACACACACACAAATGTATCAATACACACCCCGCAGCACTTTTAATAGTTTTCCCTACACACACACACACACATGCATATGGACAAAGCAGGCAGATAGCTGCTACCCACAGCATTTTTTCCAATGCTTTGCACCCAAAAAACCTCAATAAAACACCCCAAAATATCAAAAATCAAATAATTTCCCTTAAAAAAAAAATAGATGTGCGCTCGCTAACAATAGAACGCGACAAGCGAGCAGCGCTGCCCGGAAAACCATTATTGCTCCGCCCCTTTTTTTTCAAATTTTCACTAACCACCACACACATACATAGAGAAATGCTCGCACTCGCTTACACACGTGAAGTCTGTCTCACTCACACCAGCAATGTTGACTTTTTTCTTCGTGCTCGTGCCAATTTATCAATGCTCGATAGTTTTTCAATTTGTTTTTCCAGCTACCGTTCTCGTTTGTTGTTGTTGTAGTTGTAGTTGTTGCTATCGCTGTTGTTGTTATCGTTTTTGTTGTTGTTGTTGTTTCTGTTGCTGTTGCGCGCAGTTACATACATTTTTGTTATTCTAATGTATTCAACATTTTTGTGACTTTGTAGCGACTTTTCGAAGGGTGCGGCCCCTAAAGACTGAATCACAAAGATTTCTGTTATTCTTTTTGACTATTGTACTCATATCTGGGCAGTGAGTGGATTTGACAACTCACACATTCATGCATGAGTCTTGTACGGTTTTGTGTTAGTTCTCCCAAGATGCTTTATGCTTTTGTCCGCTCTTCTGAACCCAAAACTGATTAAAGCAATTGCGCCCGCCTCTGCAGGCAGCATCTTTTCACGTCCTCCCCCCTCCCCAGCCTCACTTGAATATTAACATCCGAAATAATTGCCTTCTTGGGTGCGGAAGATGAAAGGCACACACTCGGAAGTGCAGCGCAATTTTTTATGGTTGGCTACAGGGGTAGAAATTACGGCAATCATATCTCTAAGAAGGTTGTAACAGTTAAATAATTGGTTATTTAATCTCTGCTCCCTTTGAGATGACAGCTAATTAGGGAGTGCAAGAAGTCAACAACTTAATCTTATTAAAAAAAAGAAAAATCACGAAACGGATACTGCAAGAATTTTCTTAAAGCAAAGGGGTTTAAAAGATAGGGTAAAATGGGAATTAAAAATGTTTTTTATTTATTTATTCTTTGTCGTAACTTAGAATTTGATGTGACGTTTCAAAGTGCAGCCAGAGTGACTGGAGAGGAAATAGAATAAGAAAAACAAAGTATAAAAATAATCTATATTTCAGCGCAACATAAAAGTCAGGATATATTTAAGGGAAGTATGATTCAACATATATTCAACATTATTAAAAAATGATATGAGGCATAAGAACTTAAGATTTTAAGGCAAATAAGTTCACTAAGATTGAATTTCAATGATTAATATCCAGCATAAAAAAAGTCACTATTTTCTTTTATGATATATAATAATACCCTATATGAAATAAAAATCAATAATGTAGAATAATTTTAATTATGTAATAAAAATATATAGTTTCAATTGAAATATTTCATTCAATATTTAAAACATTAATTAAGAGTGATAATCGTAAAAGCAATTTTTGTTTTATAACATTCAAATTGATAATTTTATTAAATTGTAAAATCATATTTTTGCTTTGCATAAAAAGAATACAAAAGAATGAAATAAAAAGTATATAATTTTAGTTTTATTTTTTTTTTTCGCTTAAAAAGAGAACAACTTAATCTTGCTCTACATTCTTAATTGGATTCTCGCTTCCCTCGCTAAATTTATTTATACCAAGATAAATATTATAGCCATCTATTCCAACTCGTATATATGTGAAAGTGCGCTGCTATTTACAGGAAAGCTCCCCCTGACATTTGCCATGCAATGTTTGTGCTTTTGCTCTGGGATTGATAGATTGATTTTGACTTTACAAGATGCTCGCATGTGTGTGTGTGTTTGATTGTGTTTGTGTGTGTGTGTGCCACCCCTTTTGCCCCACAAAACAAACCCCACAAAGTAAGCGCCACATACAAACACACACATACGAATTTCCCCCCATTTTACCACATGACAGCATGAAAAGCGAAAGTGACTTGCCAGGTTCTGTATGTCCGTCTGTCTGTCTGACTGTCTGTCCTTGTGTTTGCTTGTGTGCTTGTCTCTCTATCTGTTGTCCTGCCACGCAACGAGTTCGCGAGTTGCGTTGCGTTTTGTGCCAAGTCCGATTCTCGCAACGAATTCGGTTTTGAAGACATGCGCAAAGCACACACAACGCATCCGGTTGGCTCTCTCTCTCTGTCTTTCTCCCTCTCTCTCTCTGGCATCTCATATGTGAGCATGTGTGTGCGTGAAATTCGAAATTGCCGGTTGAACGAACCAGGCGTACAAAATAGCCGCAACAGCACTAAGAGCAGGAGCTCCAGGAGCAACAGCATTTGAAATTCATTGGCCAGAGTCGTCGTCGTCGTCGACGTCGTTGTCGGGCATCGTCGTCCCCGTCCGCGTCGTCGTCATCGTCCCAGTTGTCTGGCCACGTCTAGTGGTCAAGGTTTGCTATTGACTTTCACTTTCTCCCACATGTTCGGGCCAAATGTCCACTGCACTGTGTCGTTGTGGTCGGAATAGCCGATGCCGGCACTTTCACTTTCGAAATTACTCATACGCACACAAACACAACGCAAGCGACAGCGACAAGTGGCAGCCAGCGGGGGGAGGGATTGGGTCAGGAGCAGAAGCAGAAGCAGGCGCATGTCTGTTGCTGGACAACAACTACACGTGTGTACGCGAAACGAAACGAAACGAAACGTAAACAAAGCCCACTTGAAAACTTTCCAGCTTACAATTATGTGTCCTTTGGGTGTCAACAAAGGTAACTCACAACTATAAACACGTAAACTCAGTGGCCAACTGTCGGCTCGACCTACACAATTACTATTATAGAAATTTAAAACCAAGCGCGTTGAACTACCGCCACCGTTAAACACCCGCCCACTCCTCCACACACATGCCATGCAAATGGATCTAGTCCCTGGGTAATTACGAATTGAAATTATTTTGGGACCGGGGTGCGTGTACTTTTCTTTTTTTTCCCTTTTGACGGACACCCGTCGCAGGATATGATTGATATACTTATGTGCTTGTCGCCCCATATGCCACACTCTCTCTACTCTCCTTACTCTTCCTACTCTACATTGACACCCCCGCCCAGCTGTGGCATGCAATTAATATTTTTGGTGAAAATCAAATTGAAATTATTGCTGGCATTCGACATCAACCCCGAATTTGAAAAGTATTGCCCTCACTTTTGTAGGCGGGACACTTTTGGTTGGGTCGCTTAATGGACTGATAGATTTTTGGCTTGTTCGACAAATTGATTTTAGAATGAAGCGCATTGTGGTTAGTTTTCTTCTTGTTGTTGTTGTTGTTTATGTTATTTCAGTTCTTGTTGAGTCACTGATGAATATCATTGTGTTATTATTATAGTATGAGTATTGCAGTTATATAATATTATAAATTGCAATTGTGCATGATTTGACAATGACGAAATTCGTGAAACCTCGTTAGAAACAAGAAACAAGTTAGTTTATTTAGTAAATGACAGTGCAAAATTGTCTGATTTGCAATACGAAATTCTATAATGAAATTCTATAAATGCTTGTCCTCAATTTGCATGCGTTGTTAACAACATTGAGTAACAAGGTTCAAAAGAATTTTAAGAATATTTTAATTTTTAAGTATTTCCTTATATTGAATTTTCAGTTTTGTTTTAGAATTTAAAGTCGTATTTTTTGTCCTTATTTTATTCAAATTTTATAAACTTCCTGCTATTTAAGTATTGGACTATATCTTCACTCAAGGGAATTCAATCCTTTTTGCTTTGGGCTTAAATTATAATACTATTTTCCTTATTATATATTTTATATAAAAAAAAACATTTCGTAATAAATTTAAAGTATTTTAATAAAGTCTTGTTTCTTAAATACTCATATATACTTTCATGTAAGTGAATGCTAGTAGATAACAGTACAGCAATGGTTTAGGGTTCAATTGAAATTATGTCTATCCTAATTTCATTACAGAATTATACAAAATCTCAGGACAAGCGGCGATGGCGTTTTAACTGTTTTCAGAAGAGAATATATCATACAGAGAGAAACTCAACACACAAAAAAGAAACTAAGAACATCTATCAGTAAAGTTTAGTAGATCAGTTTACAATCTTGTCTTGTGCTTAAAATTTCATTCTGTTCATCAGCTTTAAAAAGAATTTTAAAAGTTTTAGTAATAAAATATTATTTTCAAATTGTTTGTTTATTAACTGTTAATCAGTAAAAGTAAGCTTCACCTACTTCTCATTCAAGTAATTTTTAATCACTATATCTTATTTCTAATTTTCTAAATTTGAAATAACCTCAACCCACATTTTTCTACAAAACTAATCAAAATTATCTTAATACTTTCACATTTATCAAATGATTATTTATATCCCATTTTGAGTGCAATCGAGCTGCCAATTTATCTTTTCCTGGTCAGCATCGATGCGTCCAACGTGGGCGAAGTGTTATCTTAAAAATGAAAGACTGTTACTTGTTGTCCCCTGGGACATGTGTGGGTGTATAGTGCGAAACCATGTGCGGATGGATGGATGGATGGAATGCTCATTAAACTATCGAATACACACACACACACACTCGAATGTACGTCATAGAGAGCATAGAGAGCACCCTTCGAAATGGAATTTTTGTGCTGTTCTTTACAGTTGACTTGCTGGCTGAATTTCCAACATTTCTGCGTAACGTGCTCATTAGTAACGAAATCTCATTAGAAACTAATGAACGAACGCGTTGGCAACATAACTGCAATAATAACACACTTACACACACACACACACACAAACCCATACATACACACATACACTTACACACACATCGAATAATACTCCCAATTATTTACTAGTTCGCCTGCTCGCTCAGTTAAATTTTTATACATATTTTTTGCCTCATTTTCACTTTCACATCTTCGCTCGCATCGAGAATCGGAGAATGGCGGACGAAGTGAAAAATTAATTTGCCCAGCATTATTTGCCGTTCGAACCGAAGCGCGACGAGTAAAGTAAATCCAACAACAACAACAACCAAAATAAAGAAGAAAAAGGGAAAGCCAATGGGCGAGTGCGAGAATTATATTTCCATCCCGTTCGTGCACTAAATATTTTTCTATCAAATATTATTTGTACAATAAACTATATGAAAATGTATGTGTACCATCCCCTGAGTGTGCCATGAGAGTGTGAGTGAGCGAGTGAATGTATGTGCGTGTGTGTGTGTGTGTGTGTGTGAGTGAGGCATGATAAAATAAAAATACGAAAAATGTGGAAAAAATACAAGAAAAATTAATAATGAAATACACACACACACACACTAGCACAGAGACAAGGACAAGCACTACGTATATGTGTGTGTGTGTATAAGCTTAGCCATTTCTATGTGTGTGTGGGTGTTATGAGTGGAAGGGAGGCAGAAATAATAATCATTTTTATAATAATGCAAGTGTATTTGACCGGACGCCAAGTTTTCCTAATGCGAACAGCCAAAGGGAGTGGGAAAGGGAAAGGAAATAGAAAAGGGGGGCAGCCAGTGATCGTCATTATCGTCATCGGCATCGTTATCTCGCACACACGCATCTAAATACAACCCCCTAAAAGTATGCAGCAAAAACTCGCACTCGCACTTTGAAGCTCGCAGCAGAGAAATCTATCGCAGAAATTTTCACAACTATACGAAAAATACGCAACAACAACAACTAGAATTGACAACAACAAGAAAATTCCATACATTTTTGCTGCTACGCTTTCGTCCTCGTTTCCACACACACACAGACACACTCCCATCTATATATAGAGAGGGGAAGTTTGCAATTTTATCACACACACACACTCTCACTCTCATACACAACGCCCACGCCGCCCACCGCCCGCCCTTCCACCCCGCTCACCCATCCGGCATGCAGCAGCGACTTTATGAAACCATCAAATTATTTTCTTTTCCATTTCTGACACTCAAAAGAAACGAACGCAAAGAAAGCGGCAGCAGCAGCAGCAGCGCCAAAAGAAGGAGAACAAAAAAGGAATTACATACTATGGACACAAAAGTTTGTGGACGGAGGCAAAAATATTATTTTCCAGTTACACTCGGCTTCGTCTCTCGCTTTTGGTCGCCATGGCACATCCTTTACATTATTTTTCTGGCCATGCTGCTGCCTCAAAGTTTTGCGACCGATTCCCTCTTTCTTTCTCCCCACTTTCTCGCACATACACACACAAACGGAACCCATCCAAATGCCTGCGGGTTACTTTTTGCTGTAAGTGTAAGTGTGTGTGTGTGTGTGTGTAAGATTGTGGTTGTGTGTGTGAGTAGCTACTTCGTCTTATTCGAGTACGAAATTTTTATGAGAAAATGCCTGCCAGCTCTCTACTGCTGCTGCTGCTGCTTGAGTAGCTGAGTAAGTATTGGTGTGTCTGTGTGTGTGCCTGAGCACCCAGTGGGAACTGAGTGCATGAAAAAACTACTTCCTACTGCCGCTCAAGTGCTTTGTTGACAAACTTGAGCGAAATTATTTTTTGAGAAATATTTGCGCAGAAATTGTTAAGCTGAATTCTAATTATGTTTTTTAGATGATACAAATTTAAGTTATATATTTTGTAGATATTTGATTGTCAGTATCCGTTACCAAATAAAGTACACAACATTGATTTAGTCTTAAATATATATAATTAACTTATATTTTCGTTATGCGCTACGCATCTAACCTCATCGAATGTACGAACAAAAAGAAGTTAAGATAAAGTGTGGCCATATAACAAAGTGAAGTCTATCTAAAGCAGAATACGGTCACGTTTGTTATGCTTAACATATTATTATATATGTATAATATGGGGAACATTTACTACAGTAAAAACGTATTAAATTATATTTTTAAATAAACTTTCGTAAAACATCTTCAACTACTTCTCTTGCCAAGTTCCTACTGGACCTTTGCCTGCTTGAGTGTTTTTCTCTTTCTCTGCAAGCCAAGTTATAAGCCTCCACAGTGCTGTATATCAAAATATTTAAAAGCAAATATAATATTGGTGGGGTAAAAAGCACTGGGGAAATGGGCAGGCCATAATAGAAAAACACTTAAGCAGCCGCCTCTTGGTCGATTGGGGTGGGTGGTAGAAAGACTCGACTGCTGGTCGCAAGAGGGTTTGCAGGCTGGCGCCTTGCCCTGTGCTATGCGAAATATCAAAAGGCATACAAAATGTAAAAATATTAATAATGAGCCGAGCCGAGGGCTGACGGCAGCCAAAGCGAGCGCAAAAGCAAATGAGAATGTGGCGGAAAAAAAAGGAGGAATTGTGGAAAATTTATTGATTTTGACTTTCGAGAAGAACACAAAAAAAAAGAAGAGAGCACAAACAAAAATGAAAAAAAATAAAGTAAATGCTGCAACAACACATGCTATAAATGATTGGTTGCCTGTTTATCAGTCTCACATAAGCACTCACACATACGTACAGATACATATATAACGCCATACATAAGCGTAAATACGTATGCATTATAACGAAATTGATTTCGATCTTATCAAGGCTTATCGTTGAAATTTTTATATTTTTATTGGCATTCGCATTAAAAATACTTAATCTCACAGGCGGAGTTATTACAGAACCCAACCACCCCATTTGAGGGGACATTGCGGGGGTGAAGAGCAAGCGGCGAGAGTGGCTCTTTAATAATGTCCATATCGAAATTTTACTTTATCGCGATTTTTTCCTCTCTCTTCTGCTGGCCTTTTTTTTAGTGTCCCGCGTCAAATACATACGTACATATTATTATTATTATTATTTTTACGTTATTAGCACCCGTAGGGTCCTCGTGGCGTATGCGTAATGCGCGATAAAACTCGTGTCAAAGTGGTTCAGCATGGGAGAATGTGTATGTGTGAGTGTGTGTGTGTGTGTGTGAATGACTGACTGCCAGCTAATGAGACTTTTTAATAAATTGCCCCACCATTTTTAGTACAATTTTCATTATTAATAAAAGTTTATGACATATATATCAGCTATATGCGTTGCTGTTGTTTAATAAAACAACAGCGTAGCCGAGTGTTGACCAAGCCCAACTAGAAGATATCCTATATAAGATGTCAGAAATATAAATTCGAAATTTTAAAACGTTGCTATTAAATATATTTCTATATTTATATTCTATAGTTTATTATTTTTTCTTCTAAAAGTTGAAATATATTTAAAGCACTTTAAAATCTCTTCTCAATTTTAAGAGTTCAACACATATCCCTAAACAATCTTTTGTTAACATCGTAGCTAAAAGAAAAGTAAGTCAAATTCTACTCATTACTAACAACAATTGCGAATCGCATAGTTAGTAATCATTATCTTATTAGTATAGCATAATCATCTATAAATTATGTCAGTCTCCATTTGTAATATTTACAATGCTTTAGACTACCCGCCATGCCTTTTTATTTTATGGTTACAGGGTATAAAAAGCAAGCACACAGAATTTATTAGTTCAATTAAATTTCATAAGTTCCCATATTCGTTTGAGTGTAAATGTGAGTGTGAGTATCTGTGTGTGCGTCATGGCGACGTCAAAGTGCGCGATGTGCATTAGAGCGCCTAAAAGTAGATAGTCACAAAATGTAGATACTCGTAATAATTATCATTTTGCATTTTATGACCCGAAACCTTTTTCAAGCGACTAATGCAAAGGGCAACGTTTCATATTGGGGTTATACAATTTGAATAAAAGGAATTGCATTTCAAAAAGAATTCATAAATTTAAAAACAACTTTTAAGAGTTGTTTAAATGCAGTGAAGCGTTAAATTAAAAACTCCCTTAATCAACAGATTAACCCTTTTTGTCAGCCGATGTCAGTTTAAATTATCTCTCCATTTTGAGTTTAGCTACCCCATATTATACATGCATAATAGTTTGGTTATACTTAGGATATTTGTACAAATCAACTACACTATGATATCATATTGAATATGTAATATAATATAAGTGTGTCAATTTCCATAAAGTTCTTCAGGCCAATTTCGAGTTACACTTTGTAGACCTTTAATTTGAAAAAGTCTTTTTATTTTTTTTGTTTTCAGTTGGAAATTAACAGCACTTTAAGCAGTAAGCAATGGATTTTTGTATTATTCGTTATGCCAATTCGTTAAGCCAATTTAAAGTATATTTCAAACATTTTTGGAGCAGGCAAATTTGATGTTGAACTATAGGTTCTATTTGGGTTGCAGTTGCAATGGCAATACTCGTATTGTTGTTATATTTGGCTCACTCACAGTGTCTCTAGTCAGAGAGCGCACCTTAATCCTACGTGTAAACTTATATGAAAATAAACGCGCAACGTTACGAGCTGTAGTATTACGATACTTATCATCAGTCCTTGCAACGACATTATGTTAAACAAAAAGACGAGAACGATTGACAACAACTCATAACAAATTTGCAACATTTTCTTGTTGTTGTTGTTGTCGTTGTTGTTGTGATTGCCAATAATTTGAGTTGTTTGTTACATTTGTTGTGTTTACATTTGTGAGCACTTCATATATTATTTAGACACTTTGTTTTGGCCGAGCACTTGGCTCCAAGTTACATGGCTTAAATCGAATCTTATTTGTATTCTTTGCATTTAACACAGGACACACTCAGTGAGAGAGCAAGAGAGATTGGCATTTTTATTTTATTATCATTATTATTAATTATTTCGCAGCTGATGTTGATTGCTTCGTTTGTTTGTTTATTTGTTGTTGTTGTGATTGTTGTTGATGATTGAAACTTACAGAACTTGTACAGGGCGTTTCACTTATTTATCATACCGACAAGTCTAGCACGCCGTTGTGGTGGCCACGCGCGGCTTGTTCTGCACCACGTACGCGTTTTCTGTAGACTGATTTGGGTTTTTCGGTTTTTCCGTTTACCAGCCTGTCGCCGCCAATTCAATTTCGCCCCCCTCCGCATTGTCCCGCAAGGATGCACAAACTCCCACACACACATACACTAGACAGAGAGGCAGTGAGAGAGCGCACAATAGAGAGAGCGCAGCCAGTGCACAACAAGAGAGTATTGGCCTAAACCATCAACCACCCCCAACAACCAAACACCATCATTCCCACCACCACCAACAACAACTCTCTCTTATTACTTCAATGGGATATCGGCGCTCTGTTGCTATTTTGTTTACTTTCGCTGTGTGGGCGTTAAGAGCAGTAGGCGTGTGCTTCTCAAAAACAAATAAACATGTTTGAAGCTGATCTTGAATGCACTTTAAAATTTGTTTAAAATTTCGTTGCCTACTTTTAGGTGCTCGTTTAATTTATTTCCTTAAATTTACAATTACTTCAGGTTAGCTGTCAATATGTCATTACATGTTCATCTGTATGTAGGTATACAGCGCGCCCACTTGATGGATTCGCTAACACACACATAGACACACTCGCACACACACGTGTGAGACACCCTCAGTGGGCAGGACATGCGCCTAAGATTCGCTCTCTGAGTAACATTTCCTTTTTTTCTCCCTAATATTTTTGCCGCTCCACGTTTCTTTTTTTTTAATATAGTTTATCAACATGTCGCAGTCTCCTATAAAACAATCATCGTTTATGGTGCAACACGCTCGAAGCAACCGCCACACATACACTCTCCCACACAGACACACTCGCACATTTTTAGAGCCTCCTGTCACAATTGAGATATTTGAACCTCGCACTCGTCGAGGGTGGCAATCGCTCTGAATTTGAGTCAAGTTCTTAGACAAATGTCAAACTGGGTTAAATTCAAATGCAAAAAATGTAGGAAAAATAAGCAACCATCAAATTGGGTAATGATTTTTGAGCAACTTCCAAGGCATCGCCACCAATACCAAGGCGAATGCGTAACGTAGCGTGCGGCTCGTTAAGGGCAACTCCTCAACTTCAAAAAGAAACCTCCCAACAAAAAACTATACGCCGGAAATGACAAGGCATAGCTTTCGCATTTCTTTTAAACTACAAAACAAAACTAAAAACGCGAAAACAAAAATACAAATGAGGCAAAGTAGCGACAAGGCGACTAATAGTTACTCTACATCAAAATAGTAAAAACGATTAAACGTTTTAAAATTGTCTTGATTGCACTTAAAATTATATTGCCTACTTTTAGGCGCTCCATTTTTAATTATTGTGATCTTCACTGGACCATTCAAATATACTGATTTGAATATATTTTATATAAGATGTGAGTTCAGTTGTAAATGGAAATTATATTTAACTTTTGTTAATAAATTATTGTGGTCTTTATTACATTTATAAAAATTACATCAATCTATTTCAGCTTATTTCATTGTATAATAAATCTGTTTTAAAATTGCCTTAAATCGTCAGCGTATACTAATTATATATATTATATTTCTCTATATCTATAAGATATAAGTTTATTTTTTTATAATTAAATTCTTTTCAATTACATTTCATATTCTGCCTGTTACATTTTTAAACAGCTCAGCAATGCAACCTTGCTTTTAAAGAGTATGCCCAAATAATGAAAAAAGAAGAAAATACAGTTAAATCAAATATGCGCTTAACACGAAATATTCAAATTTTCTGTGCGTTTGCTGGAGACCTGAATTTTTATTTGAGTTTTTATATGCTATATAATTTTGCGTCTAGGCAATATTCCTCGGAGCGACTTTTCAATAAACAGTCTGAGAATCGTTTACTTGTCGCCCTTGCTGCTGTTGGAACTTTTGCGCTGTCGGTGCTGTAAAAGTTCTTGGTATTGCTCCATGGAGCCATCCTCGTGCTTCGAGGTAAACTGCTGCTGCTGTGACTGCTTCGATGACTTTTCATCGCCGTTCCCTTTGGCCTCGCTGTGCTTTTTTTTTGGGCACGTTTCGACTCCTTGATTTTATCACGCACACGTTTTCCCAATCGCGATGCCGCGAGCACCTGGTTAACCTTCGAGCTCTTCAGATAGCGTGTACGCCACGACTGCAAACAAATGCGAAAAAAAGAAAGCACATTAAATCGTTTTTAGTTTAAAGTATTCACTCGTATTATTGCAAATTACCTCAGAATTCGTTTCCTGCAGTTTTTTCGTGCTCATCCTCGCTGGTGTTTAACGATATCACATCGTTGTCCTCCTCCTCGGGATCTGGTAGTTTCTCGGGCTTCACTTTGACTGGTGGCTCATCTGTTACCTCGGCCAACTCTGCAATCATTTCGTGCTCTAGATCACCGCCTATGGAAATGACATCGTCGTTCTGATCCTCGTCGTCCACAATGGAACTGCTTAGCTGTGGCTGCTCTGCCTCGACGATTGGCTGATTGCTAGTGGAGGGCTTCTCAACATCTGTCGATTCAACAGGAACTGCTTCAGCAGCAGCTATTTCAACTGGTTTCTCAGTCTCCACAGTTGTTGCTTCAATTGGCAGCTCTTCCTCTGCTGTCTTCTTCACTGGCTCAGCCTCAGTCTCATTTTCGCTTTCTTCTCTCACCTCACCCTCTTCGGGTTCGCTTAGCTCAGCTGGCTCTGGCGCTGGCTCAGGGATTGGAGCTGGAACAACTTTTACCTGCTCTATTGGCTCTTTTGGCTTTACGGTTGCCTCATCGTCGGTGCTGTCGCTTATCAGCAGCGTTTCCGGTTCCGCTGGTATGGGAATCACATCCGGCGAAGCTGAACGAGATCTATCGGACTTATCTTGACTTATTTCTGGCTGACTTGTTGCCTTAACAACTGGTGTTAATTCCTTTTCTGGTGTTTTGGTCGAGGTGCGATAATTACGCTTTAGCTTGATCTTCTTTTGCGCTGGAGCTGGTGCTGGAGCTGTTATTTCCTTGGGTTTGCTACCATTGGTTTGTGCCTGCTCTCTTCTCGACTGTTCGCTTGACTTGCGCTTGCTGCTCGACTGCTCAGAGCTCCTATGACTGCGCTTTTCTCTAGACTTTTCCTTCTCTGATGACCGTTTGCTCGTCTCCTCCTCCTCATCGTCGGATTTCACCTCAATCTTGGTAATCGGCTCCATTGCCAGCTGCGAGCGTATAGCTCGAGCTCTAGCCTGCAATTCCAGCAGCTCCAGCACACTGATCTGTCCATCCGCTGGAATTCATTGAGAGTTGTGAGAAGTTAAGTATAAATTCTAGTAGGCAATTGCTTTCAAACTTGATTAGAATTTATATCAACTTACGTTCTTTATTTTCATTGGTTTTATCGGCTCTTTTAGCGTTCGATTTTCGCAATTTCTTAGCTGCAAAAGAGACAAATACAAATTTCAAAAACAAGCAAAAAAATAAGTGTTAAAAAAAAAAAAAAATAAAAATTTAAAATTGCAAGTCATGGCTGCCAAAGCAATGGAGGATGTGAGCACTACCAACACGGAGAACGAGGAGCCGGTTGAGCAGCAGGAAGAAAGCGAACGTGATCCCGACAAGTTCACAGTGCGTTTGAATGGCCAAAAGGATTTGGAGCAGCGTCTGCGTGAGTTTAAAGCCGCCTGCGATGCGCACGAGAAGCATGCGCGTAAACGACGTCGTCGTCGCTACTACCACATGGGCCTGGTAGCCAAAGTTGTGATGGAGACGACGCACGACGAACTGCGTCGCATGCTCGAACACGGCACCTTCACCTTCCACGTGGACATGGTGGCCTTCAAGCCCGACGAACTGGCCACCATCATGGAGACCCTGAACATTGCCATCTCAGCGCATGCAGATGAACGTGAGTTGCGCACAGCCACCGGATTGGCTGCTGAGATCAATGGCGACTGTTGCCGCGTTGGACGATTGCGCAACAACTGCACAACAATGTTGGCACGCGGTGCTGTGCTCACTTTAACGACGGATGTAGCTTATCGCTATGCTGGATTCAGGGAGATTGTGTATGTGATCAATCTGCATGCGTATCTCAGCTCAATACGTTTGAATGATGTGCTGCTCATCGGACGCGAGGTGCGTTGTCGTGTGGTCAAAACATTGCACGAAGCGCTGGCTGTTCTGATCATCGATGCTGGGCTGTTGTCTTCTTATGACTTCATTGAACTGCCGCGACAATGCAATGCGCTGGCACCCGAAATGTATGCAGAGCTCTTCACCAGCGATCTGGAACGTGCTGCGAGTCTTAATGCTCACTATGTGGTCATGCCAAAGATACGCTGTAAATCTTTTTTGCGATCGCTGTCGATGGCGATTAAAGCGAATTACGAGTTCAAGCTGATTGGCTGCATTGACTTTGAGTATGTGCGCAATAATATGCTTGATCTACTTGGCATTATTAAGCTGCTGGATTACATTTGGATACCGGACATGTTTGGGGTCAATTGTTGTGTCTACAACTACATCATGGAGGATGCTTTGCCCATTGCTCATTGCCAAAAGAAGCCGGTGATTGGCACTGTGCCTCTGGAGCGTTGCAATGACTTCAAACGCTTCGAGTTGCACGAGTTTCTCTGGAAGATCGATGCCATTCACATGCAAAAGAGTCCGTGGTGCAACAAATATCCGCTGATTGTCAAGAAACTGATGCCCATTCGAGACTATCGCGTTGGTGTCGTGCAAAACCAGCAGCAGGTCAAGAGTATTCTCACATCGTATCAGACAATCATCAACTTTATCATACGCACCATATCGACCATTGAATGCCAGGCGATATTTGTATTTACCAAGTGTGAGAATGCTAGTGTGGCATTGGCACGTTCCGAGATATATTGTCCCGTCTATATGATGATGCCGTTGCTCGAAGATGACGATGAAGCGACAGTCCGTTGCAAGTTTGATTTGGCACGGGCTTTGCATCTGCGCCGTAATATGCATCCTGTGATCTATACGCCCGATCTCAATGAGTGCGGTTACAGCCCGATTGAGTTTGGTGTGGATTATATGCGGCGCAAAGGCTGCTTGGAAGTGGGTGACTTTGTGGTCACACTCGAAGTGGGCAAGGAGGAAGATAACAATGTTGTGCTGGGCATTGGTGAAGATGTTTGCATATTGCGTGCTTTCTACGTGGCGCCTGTGTTCAACTGCGAGAAGTTCAAGTATGGCACCTGAATTCCCAATTCGAACATGACGTGCAGTTGTACAGACAATACTCATAAAAACAAACCAAATTAAATGTATGTAAGGTAAGACTAGAAAGTGAAATTCTTGGGCGGATTGTTTTTAGATGGATTCCCCACTTACCGCGCCGTGTTTCGCTGCCTCCAATGTCGCTGTCCGATGAAATCTCTTCCAGCGAAATGTGCTCTGTAAAGACACTAATTTAAAGTAATTCCCAGTTTTGACATGGGCTGCCTACTTACCCTCTTTGTGCTCCACATCCGAGTCCTCGGAACTCTCAGTATCTGTGGGACAGCGAGTGTCCGCTATGATGGACTTCAAACGTTTAGTGGAGATGCAAAGCAGCTCATTTAAACAAAGTTCCTCGATTTCATCTAAGCTCGTCTTCTGCATATTTAGAGTTAACCTTCAATTTCATTCACTGCTATTGACATTCCACTTACCTTAAGAAACTCTGGTGCTAGATTCATGATAGTCTTTGGCTTCAGGGTGCCAAAGATTTGCTTGACCAGCTCCAGGCGGTCATCAATATAGTGGGAAATGGGCTGCAGCGTGCGGTCTTCCTCCGATTTTTCCTTCTTGATGCTAATTGGCTTCGGTATTTGTTCATCCTTACTTCTTTTCTTAGAGCTGCTCATTATGTTTTCTATTTTTGCTACAAATCAACACAAAACTACAATTGTGATTTTGTTTGTTTGCGAAAACTCCGAAAACTGATATCAGCTGTTTCAGCCAGAGTTGTCATTGGTTGCCAAGAGGGAATAACCAGTGTTCAGGTAACATTCTTAGGCAACAGCTGTGTCAATAATAACTCTGACAAGTGTGTTCTTTTTTGCTATAAATTGTATAAAATTGCGTAGTGTTGTGTACATTAAACTAATATTGTTACAGTAAGTATAATGGTGATCAAAAACCGTAGTTATCAAATAGCATCATTCGCCGGCAGCAGCAGCGGCAGTCATAAGCCTTTTATGATTATTGTGCTCATTGATACTGTTTGCATTTAATTCAACGTTGTTACTGGGTTTTACCCCACACAAAATTTTCCACTCAGCGTAAGTTTGCACAAATGATTAAGTTGTTTTTAAGAACAAAACTAATGTGCAAATAATAGAATTGTGAAGTGCTTGTTTTATCGTGTGGTATTTATCCGTCGCAGCTTTTTCGCGTGGTATTTCTTCGAGTCAGCTCTTATTGAGCAATCATGTTTATTTGGCTAGACTTAGTCTGGTCACACCGCTGGCCATATGTTCATTTGCGAGAGAGCGAGCGAGACGCGCGTTGTGTCGGTAAAAATAGTGTTCTTTCGCAAAGAAAAAATAATTCCGCTGAAACGTTTTACAACAATATGTGTGTGCTTCGGTGATGTTTGGATATAAAATAACAATTACGAAATACGGCATGGAATAGTTTTAAAGTGATAAGTGCATAACAACACTCACACACACTCATGCATAACTTGACGTTCTAACAACAACACTTAGAACAATCGACGAGCGAAAGGGAGTGAATAAAGAAAAAAGTACAAAAACAATCAAAAGATGAGTATATCGCGTGGTGGCAGCACGGCGCTGGATTTAGCGCCGCTGCTCGATGCCAGCAACAACAGCGATAACAGCGACACTGAGGCAAAATCAAATGGAGCCCTGTTGAATGCTTCTTCTAGTCACAGTCATAGGGACAAGGAGCGCGAGCGAGACAGAGAACGCGAGGAAGCCGATTCAGCGGTATTTGTAAAGAAGGTTGGCAGCGCCGTTTTCTATGGCATCTCGTCATTCATGATTACAGTGGTCAACAAAACCGTGCTGACCTCATACGCCTTCCCCTCGTTCCTGTTCCTTAGCCTGGGCCAATTAACCGCCAGCATTGTGGTGCTGGGCGCCGGCAAACGTCTGAAGCTGGTCAACTATCCGCCGCTGCAGCGCAATACGTTCGCCAAGATCTTTCCGCTGCCCTTGATCTTCGGCTTCAACATGATCTTTGGCCTGGGTGGCACCAAAGCGCTTAGTCTGCCAATGTTTGCGGCACTGCGACGTTTCTCCATCTTGATGACAATGCTGCTGGAGCTAAAGATACTCGGTGTACGCCCCACGACCGCAGTACAGATCAGTGTATATGCCATGATTGGTGGCGCTTTGATAGCTGCCTCGGATGATCTTTCCTTCAATATGCAAGGCTACACGTATGTGATGATAACCAATGCACTGACCGCCTCCAATGGCGTGTACGTGAAGAAGAAACTGGATACCTCGGAGATTGGCAAATACGGTTTAATGTTCTACAATTCGTTGTTCATGTTCTTGCCGGCGTTGCTGATTAACTATTTCACGGGAGATCTGCAGAAGGCGTTGGATTTTCCCAGCTGGAATGATCCCGCATTTGTGCTGCAATTCCTGCTCAGCTGTGTCATGGGCTTCATACTCTCCTACAGCACCATTGTGTGCACGCAATTCAATTCGGCGCTGACCACAACGATTGTGGGTTGCCTCAAGAACATTTGCGTTACATATCTGGGCATGTTTATTGGAGGCGATTATGTGTTCTCGTGGCTCAACTGCATTGGCATCAACATCAGCGTCATGGCCAGTTTGTTGTACACTTACGTGACCTTCCGGCGGAAGCAAGCACCGGACAAGCAATCCCATCTGCCCAGTTCTCGCGGAGAGAGTGTCTAGTAAAGAGAGATATATATGAAGAGAAGAGGAAGAAAGAGAGAGAGAGCAATTCTGCCAAAGCCATAAACGTTTGTTTCTACCAATAGAGAGGAGAATTGAGAGATCAGAGTTCAGATCTGTGTAACTAGCATTATAATTGCAACTGTACATATGTAGTTATGTATTTAAACATATTTCATTAGCTCTTATGTAATTTAAAAAAAGTCTTTGTAAATTTACTACTCTATGCAATTGCTGAGCCACAAAATCCATTATTATAATTATGATAATAGTAATTTAAAAGTGTCATAAGTTAAGAGAATGAAACGCAAACGCCAACATAACAATAGATAAAACGATAATTGAATCTAAATATATTTGTAAAATGTAGCACACCAATTTGTTGATGTAGCCCACAGCACAACTTGATAAGATTGCCATGCGACACAGAGAAATAGAGCAGACGATGATAAGATATGGAAGCTACTGAAATACCCTTTTTCATTTCGCACATTTCTCTATGTACATAAGTGCTTAAGTCGTGAAAATTTATTGTTAATCATGTTAAATCCCCTTAAATTGACCACATGAATTAATTTGTTTACTTTTCAATAAGCGATATTTATAAATAATTGTGCAATAGCTGAACGTGTTAATTTATGTAAATGCTTCTAATTTCCATATATGTATATTTTTATCCCATTTAACGCGAGTCTAAATCTTTACAAAATGAAGTTCAAATAATCATAAAAATGAGAATTTGTTCTCAGTTCTATAAATCATTTTCTTTCTTTTTCTGAATTAACTTGTTTCTGATAATTGTTTCCTTGTAATCTTAAATTTGAACATAATTTTTAATTGAGCAAAAGTTGAAGTTAGTTTCTTAATTGACATTAAAGTTTTTAGTTCCTACATAAGATTTGATTAGTTTTTCCTTATAATCTCAATCTACGAGCTCTAAAATGTCAGCTATGAGGCCAAGAGTGCGTTCAAATGCAAATTTCCAGTTTCGAGTTATGATACTATTGTTAGATGAAACGGAAGTCTATTTCCTTATAATTGCGTTGATAAACCCGAATCTAAGACCTCTATAAAATGGTTTCAGCTTCAACTATTACACTCTTATCTTGGAGCACTGCAATGCTTATCTCGTCTAAATATGATTAAACTACGTACATATGTTTGTGTATATATTATAATTATATATTCAAAACTAATCTTATATATAGTACTCTTATGTATATTCATGTGTCAACTGTGCAAATTACTCATCGGAAAAAAAAACAAGAAAAAAGCAACGAAAATAATAAAAAATTGAAATAACTAAATAGAGGAACAGAAGATAGATGAGTTGCCGGTCGGATGGATTGCTCTGGCTGTTTGGTTGTTATTTTTCTTTTTTGCTTTTTGAAGGTTCAATTGTGATTATAAACAAAGAGTGGAAGTCACCAAAAAAGTAGAAAAAAAACCGGTTATTGGATTGCTTTCGGTCTTTAACATAAACCGTTGTGGGGCGGCAATGTTTACTTCTGAATCTCTTTCTACTGACAAATTGTTCACTTGAAGCTGCGGCTAAATACACATTATTGAAGCCACGTACAAAGCGCCGCTTAATTTATGGACAGGTATTCAGGGTCGCATCGAAGAGCCGCCGAGTCATACATACATAATCACTGGGGCCTCTTTATGCTGTTGTTGTTGCTGCTGCTGGTGTTGTATTTACTGATGAGGTCAACTGCAAAGGTGTTAGGAGTTGAGAAGTGTTTGCAATGTGTGTGGAGATGAATTGCAGGTGGAAAAGTCATACACTTGACATACACTGCTTTTGTCAGCAGATCGTAGCGCAACTTAGGAAAGTGTCAAATAAATTCACTTGTCTCCACAGCTATGATGCGACGTTGCTGTCAAAGCACTTTGCCATTGGCTCAGCGAAGCTGGCAGCGTTCTCTGCCCCAGGCACAATTCCGCACCATGGTCACAGAAGCGCCCACGGAGGAATTGGATGACTTTGAGCGAGAATACCTCAAGCAGCGCATACAGATATCCCCGTTCCAGAGAATGCTCCTCGGGGCGGGTTCGTCCATTGCCGCTCTACTCGATCCACGACGGTACAAAATTATTTTTAGTATTTCCAGTTAATGAATCACATGCATTTTAAATCACTGCTCATTGTTAGCCATGACATGATCGCCTGCTTGGGCGAAACGACGGGCGAGAATGCACTGTGGAATATTCTGGACAGCATGCAAAGCAGCGAGGAAGGACGACGCATCCTCGCTGAGAAGCCACGCATCAACACACAGACCATTGACTTCAAACGTTTGGAGGCGTTGCCGCCGGATACCTTCGGTGCCACCTACGCTAAGTTCCTTAAAGATAACGTAAGTCACAATATAGCAGGTAGCAGACAATTGAATAATGAATAAATTAAAGGGAAAAAACAATAAATCTTTTTACACGGTTCTTTTTTGAAAAAGTGATATGAGGTCTATTAAACAAAATGAGACTTATTGTTAGTCAACTTAAAATTAAATATTTATGACTAAAACAGGAGTTTTTAAAAAAAATTCTTGAAGGTGTTTAAAGAAGACATTTTAGATTCATTCTTATTTTTGTTCGGACCATAAATATAAAATATATACAAAAATAACAAGTTAATATTAAATTGGAAGGCAAAACTAGTATTAGAAATTGATTAGACTGGCAAAGAATTTAAATTAACCAAATAAAACGTTTTGAATACAATCAAAACTTTTTTTTTGTTTTAATAGAAGAGTAAATCTTACTTTTTGATACAAAATTATGAAGTCATTATTCATTTTTTATTTAAAACTTCGACCATTTTTATACGATAAGAGTTATCCTTATATTTTTTTTATAAATATTCACTTTTATATTAAAATTTACATTTAACAAATATTTTATAATACATTAGTTAGATTAGTAATAACATTTGAAAATAATAAGGCAAATACAAATTGGAAATAAAAATGTAGCTCTCTACTCTTAGAGCTTTTCCCAAAATGAAATCCCTATGAATTAACTTTTCATATGCGCAGCAAGTGACGCCCGATACACGCATGGAGGTGCGCTTTCTCGATGATCCTAAGCTGGCCTATTTGATGACCCGCTATCGGGAGTGCCATGATCTCGTTCACACTGTACTTAACATGCCAACGAATATGCTAGGCGAGGTGGCGGTCAAGTGGGTGGAAGCCTTAAATACTGGACTGCCGATGTGCTATGGCGGCGCTGTCTTTGGCGCAGTGCGTCTGCGACCCAAGTGAGTTGCCAGTTCTTGTGACTTATGTGGTTGTATTGGGTTAATTGCCAAATAATACGACACATGCGTGTGCCACTTTTGGATGTTTCGCTGTTTACTTTTAGGCAACGTCGAGAGTACTTGAAGCGCTATTTGCCGTGGGCCATCGAGAATGGTAAGCAGATGAACCCATTGATGCCCGTGTATTGGGAGCAGCGTTGGGAGCAAAACGTGCACGAATTGCGAGCCGAATTGGGCATTAAAGTCTTACAATGAAAACCTTATATTTATTTGAAAAATTATAAGTTGGTTGCGATTAGTAAAATTATTTTCACAATTGGAGAATAAGAAAACACTTAAATAAAACTGAAATGCTGCGCATACAGAATAATTGTTGAAATCCATGCTGTTTTCACTTCTGAATGAATTTCATGATTTAAATTTGAATATGAAGGCGCGAAGAACCCAGATATCGATAAAATTAAAAAGTTATCGGAAGGTCAAGCGATCTGGTATTTGTTCTAGCTTGTGCATATTTTTCTAAATTGGAAATTTTAAAATAAAAGGCCTCAAAAGGAGTACATGAATGAATAGCACAAAAATATAAACGTAATTGCTAGATCAAATTTCAACTAATTTAAATGATTTGGACAGTTGCCCAAGAGTTAAATTTGTCGGGAATACGGCGAGATTGGCAGCACTGAGTGTGATCATCAAGCGGTAACGATCTGGCAACGACAAACGCCGTGTTTGCTTTTGCTGATGTGTTGTGAGAAGCTAATGGATAATTGTTTATTAAAAACTCATTATGGCTGAAAAATTTAATGGGTTTAGTCACGACGAAATACTCAAAATCACAGGACACAAACAAGGCGGTCGAGCCAACAATGAAAGAGGTAAATAACAGACAAGCGCCTAACTTGATTTGGCTTGTTTTGATTGTGTGCGTGCGCTAAACAAAACAAATGTTATTAACGTACGTGTGTGCGTGCATGTGTGTGTGCTTATTTTAACTTGCAGCAAGGCATATACTCATGAGCCAGCCGGGTATAAGGCGCATGCCGGATAAGACGGATAAACCGGATAAGCTCTTCCGCCAGGCCGATCAATTGCGAAAGCAGCAACAGTCACAACAACAACCGAAGTCTCAACAACAAACGAAATCGAAATCAAGATCCACCACGCCCACAGCGCCAGCAACTCCCACGCCTAGTGTTGAATCATTCAATCTCGATGGCGGACTCTCAGAGTCACTTGTTCAGGCGCTCTACTGTGGACCCATCAACAACAACAATAATAATGGCAAAGCTGCCACGTCTGCAACAAGCGGCGATAGCGAAGTTCTCGATGATAGCTCAATCATTAAGCTAGGCAGCATAGGAAATGATAATGATGTTGTTGCTTCCGCTGCTGACAGCACCATTGATTCTGCAAATGAAGAGAGGCTAAGCACCGATTCCCCCTTTAAGGGTATTTCACTAAAGGATTTCGAGCAGCATCGCAAGATGATCGAAGAGCAGAATAAACAAAAGAAACAAATGCTCTACAAAGCGATCGAACAGCATACGCAAAAAACTGCCGCCGAATCTCGCAAAATCGAAGAGATTCGTCATGAGCTCTCCAAGCTGGAGAGTGATCTTGCCGTGGATGTGGCGCTGCTACGCAAGCAGATTGACACTGCCTGCATCCACTTTGCAAATGTTGAGTAAGAACTCGATTAACTGTACTACTTATCAGATTCTAATTGTACTTTTTATTATAGAAAACAGTATGTTAAGATTGAGGCTCAATTTCTGAAGGCGAAAATCGATTTGCACAATGCATCCGAGAAGAAGGAGCTGCTCACGGAACATCTCTGCACGGTTATTGCCCACAACGAGGATCGTAAGGCTCAAAAGTTGACCGAACTGATGCAAAAGGTCGGTTTAACGCCAACTGAAGATGATGAACCTGAATCTGCTGCAATAGAAATTAATTAAATACTGTATATCGCATAGCTGCAAATCATTGCCCAACATTAATTATTGATATTAATATGTGTAGTAACTTAAGTGTTTTAGCTGTAAGCTTAAAGTGCAAATTGCAATAATTAAATTGTGTATGTTCGTTAATAATTTAAAAGCTGTTCTTTTTTATTTGCTGTGTAAAAGTCTGGCAACTCTGAGCGCATTAGATGCTGTAGCCCTGTTTAAACTTTAAACAGCTGATCGAAATGAACGCGTGCACAGTTTAAAACATAAACAAACGTGAGCATTTATTAGTAAGCTAAATATATAGACATTAAGGATGGCAGGACGAGGTCGCGGTGGTAAAACGGGCTCGCTGACGGCGGAGCAGATGCAGGCGCTGGGCTGTGTGGGCAAGGACATGCCCCAAGTGCAGTCGGCGCCGCCGCCAACATTTCCTCCGGTACTCAACAAGCCTATCACACTAGAGGTGAGTTTAATATGCATTGTTATTGCTACAGTGCTGCTATAAAAAGAGCCACCAGCAGTTAAATAACTTGTGTTTTACACAAATTGGCAAAAATAGGAAACTAAAACTTTGGCAGTGCTACGTATGCAACAAAATGTTCCGTCTTAATTTTTAGAACATTTGAATTTCAGAAAATTCTGATTTATTTACCAAAACAAAAAACAAAGCGCAGCTTAAATATAATATAATAATAATAATTGAGTGATTTAATCTAACTTTAGACAACCACAGCGCAAAGCTATCAACTGCTGTGGAAAGAAGACTTTCTGAATCGCATGCGGGATTCGCCTTACTACATAATCTCTGCCAGCCAGGAGAAGAAGAAAACAGACGTCAAGGATTGGCGAGAAGTAAGCAACCAGCTATTGCCATAGATTCCCCTTAACATAGATTAATGTTATAATCCCTTTTAGAAAGCAATACAGCGCCTTAAACATCGCGCACAAGCCGAGTTTAACTACAAAGCCATGCCGCGAGAGCTGAATTCCACAAGCAGAAAGCGAACTGCAGCTGAGTTGCGGCCCAAACAAGTTGCCAAGAAGAACAAGAACATCGAGGATAGACTGAAACAGTTGGAGCAGAAGGAGCTCAAAAGTGGCGCTGGCGCCGGCGGCGACAATGACAACGATGAGGCCAAACAGGAGTCTGACTCGGAGCGAGAGGATGAGCAAGAGGATCCCGAGGCAGCATTGGATGATGAGATGGACGAGGAGAACGACTATGCCAACGACTACTTTGACAATGGCGAAGCCTACAATGAGGAGGACGATAACATGGACGATGGTCCCGTCTACTAGAAAATATGAAATAAATTACAGGATAACAAGTAGTTTTGTTGAGTTTTTGTGATTTACTATTGCGCCACTTTAAGCTTATTTAACACATATTATTAACTGCTGCAATGTACGTGGTTTTATGCACTTAATCCAAGTTGCTGGGAGGGCTGTAGTTCAGATGGATCAAGCCGGACGACTTCACCTGCAAATCAAATAGCAAATCATTAGCAAGACCGCGATGAGAGATGAACGGATGACTTACGAAACCAATGGTGCCAGCCAAGACCAGGATACCGGTCAACAAGGCGGCGTTGTACTTGGTCTGGTTCTGGCTGTGCTGTTCCTTCCAGTCACCAGCGGGCACGGGCAAATCGTTCATGGTGGAGTGCTGGTGGTGTCCGCCACCGTGGTAGGCAGCACGCGACATAGCGCCAGCTGCAAGTTCAGTTCCATATTAATAAATCAATTAATTCCAGTTTATGATGCAGGAGCAACATTATGTAATTTTTAAGGTTAACAAATTGAATGACAAACACACATTTAATATGCTTGCACTTACCATTTCTGAACAACAGTCCTTGTTTGACGAGGTGCTTGACCAACATGTTTGCTAAAATGATATCAATAACTTAAATAATTTGTGTTTCTATTACAATATTGTTTTTTCTTTGCTACAATTTGCACTCACCAGTGTTTTACTTATGTATCGCGACCAGTGTGGACAGCTGTAAGAGTTGAGGAAATACTGAAAATACTATTAAGTTAGCTGTGCGCAATTTTCGACTCGCGTGAAGTTGGCGTTCGTGATGATGATGGTGGTGGCTCATCGATCAGCTGTTTTTGGTGGAGGCGTTCTCAAGCTTTGGAAATAATTATACGGTTGAGATAAAGATTGATCACTACCCGAACATTCCGTAGCCATGCTGACCATTGGCACCTTGGCCAACATCAAGCACATACTGCAAAAGGAACTCTTCAATGCTAACGGCAACAGTGGGAGTGGCGAACGTTTGCTCTCCGTGGTGACGGTGACAAAGACTTTCAAGAAGAAAGACAAGCGAGCCTGTTACCTTTGTGTAGTGACAACAGCGCCGCCAGTGCCCGTGGTCACATTGTGCCTGGTGAAGCAGTCCGAGCAGCGGGAGAGCGAATACAAGCGCAAACGTAGTTGGCAGCTGGACGAGATCAAGTGGATCGATGGGCGCAACGAACAGTTTGAGACGCATGAGTTTGACATTCAATTGGAGAAGCTCTACAAGTGGTATGCCCTTAATCTGCATGAGCGACAAAACTTTCTGGCCGTGCTCAACAGGCAAATTCAGAAATATGTGCGAGGCCCACATCGAGCGGAGTTTCGTAATGTTCCACTGGCTTGGCTCTCCGAAAAGTCGCCGGAGAAGTTGGCAGCAGGGCGAGCGGGTAGCGCTGGAAATGCTGTGCAGAAGCCACACAACTCAGATGACGAGGACGACGAGGAGGAGGCACAAGAGTTCACTGCGCTGACTGATAAGGAGGCCAATGAGCTAGGCAAACTATTCTCCGAGTGTGATTTTGCTATCAAGGATGCCGAGCAGTTCATTGAGCAGTTGTCCAAAGAACTGCATGATCTGGATGGCGTAAGTTACATTAAAGAAGTTTATTGCCTTTCGTTGCTAATTTCTTGAATTCACCAGGCCAATATGCAAAGTGTTCTCGCATCGGAGCAAAAAGTGCTGAAGATGATGGAGCACATTGATAATGCCATTACGGAAGCGGACAAGTTTGAAACCCGTCTGGATAGCTATGAAGATATTCTGGGACATGTGAAGGAGACCATGGAGAAGATTGGTGGCAAGAATGCCATGATCGAGATAGCCAACAACAACAACATCAAACTCATGAGGGAACTCAATAAAGTTATCGTAAGTATAATTAACAATTTCGGACTTGAGTGTTTAATAAATACTGGTTGAAGTATGAAGCGAAGAAATCCACTTTATACTCGTATCGATTTTATTGTTTAAACTCTTAATATAATCCTTAACCTCTGTAGAGCCAACTGGACTTGCCGCATAGCCAGCAACAAGCATTGGATGATCCGGATCTGAAGACTGCAGCGGGACGTAAAGCAGCCATAACAGCAGCTCAATGTCTGCAGCAGGCGATGAACAGCGACATTGATCCAACGCTACTGCGGTTAGAAGCTGTGCAGGATCAGCGAAAACGCTTCGAGAAATGGAAACAAAAGTTCTCGGCAACAGTTAGTCGTTTCCTCAACAATCTGTTCATCCATTTGGGCAACGAGATTGGCGATATGCCATTGACGAGCACCGAATTGACGCTGCCCAATCACTCAAATGTGCATCGCGAGTTGACGCCGTACACGGAGCTGATGCACTGGTCCAAGGCAATGGATCGCAAGACCTACGATGGCCTGATGCGTGTTTACACGGCATCGCTGAGCAAGATCTACGATCGCGATGTGCGAAACTTCTTTAATCTGGTAAGATATGAATCATTTTATAGCATGTATATTTTTGCTAATTATTTGTACTTAGGCCAAGCTGCAAGTGTCCGATAAGTTGCGCAGTTCTCGTGAGGATCTAGACATGTCTAGTTCGTCGCGTAAGTCCGCAGTGTCAACCATTCCCTATGGCACGTTGGGCATCAATCGAGAGCAATGGGGTCCTGGGGTGGACAGCGCTGATCGCGTGCGTTTCGATGCGTTGCTGGAAAAAGTGTTGGCGGAGCTGGAACCGATTGCCTTGCAGGAACAGTTGTTCTGCATCAACTTCTTTCAAATGGATGTGATAAGTCCGACAACGAAGAACACGCAAACCACGCTCGAGGTGGGCAAGGACAAAGACAAAGGTAATGAGATGTCCCAATCTTTCAATGCCTCAATGGTGTCTCCTACGGACGGAGCTGCGGTGCCGCAAAAGCGCCTCGATCGCCAGATCAACGAGGATGTGCGCAAGCTGATGATGGGTCTCTTTGGTTGCCTGGAGCCCGAGCTGGTCAGCTTCATACAAAGCTTTGAGCGCGTGGACAGCTTGTAAGAAAATCATCTATTTATTTTCTCATTCAACACTTAACTAATGCTGTTCTCCAATTGCTTAGCTATTCGCTTTATGTGCTGGTGCGTCTAACGCAGCACGTCATGTCCGCCCAGGACACACATTCCTTTCTCAGCATGACCTTCGCCTCGGCCTTGGTGCAGGTCAAGCGTAACTTTGATCGCTTCATGCAACAGCAGCTGCAATCCATCAAGGAGGCCAAGTTGCCCAAACGTTCGAAAGCCATTCTGCCTTATGTGGAGAACTTTGAGAATTTTGCCCAAACGGCCGAGGGCATCTTTCGCAAATCGGATCGTCGCACCGACATGGAGAAGTGGTATCTCCAGCTGGTCAATGCCATCTTCGAGGGCATTAGCATGCATTCGCAGGAGCATCCAAAGACGCCGTCGCAGGTGGTGCGCATGGAGAACTATCATCATATGTACGCACTTCTGGCACAGCTCAAGGTGCCGGGTCTAGATGCGCTCAAGAAGGAGGCCAAGTTGCGCTACAACGATGCACTCAAAGCATATGTGACGCAGTACTTCGGACGACCGCTGGAGAAGCTCAACGTAAGTTAGATTGCAAAACCCTAACGATTGCCTCTAATGACATTTCCTTCTTTAGCAATTCTTTGAAGGCGTGCAGCAGAAGGTGGCCCAGGGCGTCAAGGAAACGGAGATCAGCTATCAAATGGCCTTTTCCAAGCAGGAGCTGCGCAAGGTCATCAGCCAGTATCCGGCGAGGGAGGTGAAAAAGGGCCTGGAGAACCTCTACAAGAAGGTGGACAAGCATCTGTGCGAGGAAGAGAATCTGCTGCAGGTCGTTTGGCATGCCATGCAGGAGGAGTTCATAGCCCAGTACAATTATCTCGAGGAGCGCATACAGAAATGCTATGCGGGCGCCATGATTAATCTGGAATTTAACATACAGGATATACTGGCCTTTTTCTCCGACATTGCACGTTCCCATTGAGAGAGATTCGTTTTATCATTTTTGGTAGCGGGGGGCAGTTTACTTTTAAGTGCAATAGTATTTAGAGCGAATGTTTTTTTTCTCAAAGACAAAAATATACGCGCACATATTTAAACAGCTGATTGAGAGCAAAATTGAGCAAGAGCGCAAGAGCGCCAAGTCCAATAAGATTTTCCAACTGTTGCTCGTTCTGAAGTTTTGAGAGAGCGACTTTCATTCAGTTGGCGCGCCAGAATGAGATAGCAAGCGGCAGTGAGAGTACAATAACAACAACAATGCGAACGAGATCGCGCTTGTTCTGAGTCGTGACTGCCGTGAGACTCACGGTAAGAGCAGCTTTCAGTCAATTGGCGCGCTTCGTACCGTGCGGTTGTCGTGTCTGTGCTTCGCGTGTCGCTTCGTTCTTTTATATTTGAAAGCTGCGGCGGTTGCTTTGCGCTGAGTTGTGTGTGCGTTTGTTTTGTGTGTGATATGCAAATGGAAATTGAAAAAGCCGCAACGAACGCAAATAAATTGGCAACAACAGCGCGGTGCATCTACTTAACGTGAACTCCACTCACCGTGACCAAAAAAAGAGTCCTCCATCCAACCCCGGCGATCGCGCAATCCTTTTCACGTTGGCGGCGCAGGCGTTGCCTCCGTCTCCGCCTCCATATCTGCCCCCGACACCAACACAACAGTTCCTTGGCTCGAGCTCAGCACAGCAGTAAAGTTAAAAGTAAGCGACCAGTTCGACAAGTTTTTTTTTTTTTGTGTTGCCTTTGCATTTTTTATGCACACGCTTTTTGTGTGTGCTCCCTGTTCGTGTTCTTTATATTTCGTTTGCATACAAATGCAATGGCGCACACACACGCCATAGTATTTCCTTTCCTTTCTATACGCTTGCAAGTGTGTGTGTGTGTGTGTGTGTGTGTTTGTGTCTGCTGCTCTTCAACTTCGTTTTGTTCTGGCGGTCATCAGTTGGCTGCAGCTTTTGCTGTTCTTATTCTTGTTGTTGCTATACCTTTTGCTGTATTTTAAGTTGCTCACACAAACACACAGACACACATAGATATTCGTTATAGGCTTTGCTTAAAGCTGGCCACCTTGATAAGCCGAAGTCGCAGTCGCTGTCGATCAAGTTCAATGCTGTTGCTGTTGTTGTTTTTTGGTTGCAATGCATTCATTCTCTCAACTTCCGCTATTCGCCCGCGGGTCAATAAACAATAATTACGTAGTTGTAGTTGTGTGTACTTGCTTAGCGTTAATAAGTCTTGGATTAAATGTGTGTTACGAAATAAAACGAATTACGAGCTTTAAAGGTTATGTCAAAATTTGAATGCAAAGCTTTGATATTAGAACTCTACCAAGTTAAGCTTTATTCCAAATGTTAATGATAATAGAAATAAAACTGCCAAGCATGAAAAATAGTATTAGTAGACTCGATTTCAAGTTTAACTATGAATTTATGCAGCTCCATTCCAAGTTTGAGAATAAAACAATAAACAATTGCAATATTTTTCACAGTTGTTGATAAACAAAAAAAATAATAATAATAAATAAATGTGTGTAATTTCATCCGTTCTATTAAGCGTGACAAATTGAAGACCACTTGCGAAAAATTTTTATAATTTATTTATTTATAGTATATTTTTGCGTTTAACTTTTGTTTTGCTTTCTTATATCGCCCGACTCTAAATTATTTGCTTACTATAATGCACGATCATAAAGGAAATGCTATAAGGCTGTGCAATATCCGCTGTGAATTCGAATTCTCATTCCAGTGTCATTCGTAATATTTGCATTTGCATTTGCATTTTGCGCTGTTCTCGCAGTTTTTTTTTTCTATATATTTTCTTTGCTTTTTTCCCGAGTTTCCAACAGATAACTGCAAGGGAGTGGAGGGGGAGAGAGGGAGATACTGGGGGCCTCTAGGGGGCCATTAGCGGGGTTTGTGGACTTGAACTGACTCAGACGCCAAAGAACTGAACTGAACTCAAGTGAGCTTGCCCCCAAAAAAAGAGAGAAATGTGACCAAGTAAAATACACTCACGATATGAGGGTGATTCAACTTTGGTAAACATTTCAATTCAACGAAATTATCATTATTAACATGGGTGAAGTAAATATTTAATTTACGGCGTCAAGTGCATTTTGTCGTTAAAGATAAAATTTCTTGTTGATTGTTATTATAAATATTCTTTATATGGCACAATTGCCAATCCCCTCGGTCATTAGGCAATTGCAGTGGGCTGCATGAAAGCGAGTGACACCTTTTCTGCTGTTCAACACTCTTTTATTTTTTTCAAGTCAAGAGCGTAGACTGAAAATAAGAATTGTGGTTGTTCTTTCGGTCTGTCTTGTGGAGTCAGCTGCTTGGCTCTAATCGCTGACCAAGTCCAAATTTTCAACTATGCCGAAAGTCAACAAATCTTCTCGTATAGTAAAAAGTACTACGTGACGCTTAAACTTTTTTTTTTACATAGTTTTTGGATTTGGTAATCAAAAACCACTCACACTCACACACTCCCTTCCCCCCGCCCACTTCGCAAAGTGTGCCATATATGGGTAGTGGGTAAAGTATAAAAATACGAGTATTATATGGTTTGTTTGTTTGTTTGTCTGAACTGTCTGTTGTACAGAGTGCAGAGTATAGTATGCTTGAAGCTTATAGTTTATTATGCAGTGGAAATGTGCAGTGCACATTGTTTAAAACAATGGCGTTATACGATAATAGAAATTAAGCGGGTTGCATGTCAGCCAAGTTGCCTGAGAAAATGAAGTCACTCCAAAGACCCAAAAGACAAAAACAAACACAAACAGAAACACAAATAAAAAATAAAAAGCAAGCGAGAAAAGTTACGGCAAGTGCTAACTAACTAAAAATACTAACATCTATATAGATATATATTCAGCATGCGAGTACTACATAATAACTCAGGGTGTCTGGGCCAGTGAATCTTACTCGTTCTCAAAATGCCACAGCCACCATGTGAACAACTCACTGCATTAATCAAAGCCCATAAAGAGTGAACTGAAAGGGTCGCAAAACCTCTCTCTCTCTCTCTCTTTCTATCTCTCTTTCCAAGTTCCATATAGTCAACCTACTATGGGTGTTAATGTTTTAGTTGTGTGTTGTTTTTTAGCCAAAACTCGCTTGAAAGTAACTCGACACAAAGTTGCTGCGACCATTTATGGTGTCAGTAAGGTACACTGCAGCAAATAATGGTCTTGATAATGATAATGATGCCTCGCTTTGGCTGCTTCGTGCACCAGAACGAAGCACCAAGAATCGAGCAGTGAGCAGCGAGCAGCAAGCACAAAGAACGCCCTGAAAATGTTGCAATTTGGTTTTCTTGCCGGTTGTGTGCCCTGGAGTTGAGTTCGTTTGTTTCTTCGTTCTTTGCCATGGCCAAGAGCGCAGACTGTTTTTTGCTAGAAAGTGGCCAAAAAGGCAATTGAAGAATAACAACAAAAGTAAAGCATGTTGAGCAAAATGGCGCTGCACTCAATTTGGTAACTGACAGTCGGAGGCCAGAGGAACAGACACGACCCGATGACGACGACGACAACGACGTCGACGATCGTCCCCTTTCTGTCTGCAGTTGTCTCAACTTCAACTTCAGCTTATGGGTTTCTTTTCAGCTTGCAAACGTGCAGCTGATCGAGTCAACTATGTTATAGACCAGTTCTCGCTCAGCTCTTTTCCATATGCTTGATTCTAAGTTGTTGCCGAACTGTGCCGCGTGTGGCAATTTCATGTCTTCGTTGCACGCACAATTGCCCCTCCAAACGAGCGCCATATGCACAGTGTGACAAGGCAACTACAGTGAAACTTCCCATAGGGAAACATTCCTTTATTAAACGGAACTTCGCTGCAAGTGATCAGTTTTTGTGTGACGCTTATTTTAATATATTTTTTCAACACATATTTAACTTTTTTGGTGGATTAATATTTACTATTATTTAACAATTATGTATGAATAACAACTCTCTTTAGCGGAAGCCTGTTAGTAAAAATCCTGAGGAAAAACAGCAATTTTTTTTATGAAGTTTTTGAAAGTCTAAAGAATATATAAACGAACTTTTAAAAGCACGTTAGAAAACAACATAAAAAATTCACTTTAATTGCCAAATGCCAAATTGTTCGTCATTAAATTTGCAATTTTAGGTGTTAGTAAAGAAAATACATTTGTTTTTATAATGGTGTTATCAAATACCCACACAATTATAAATAAAAGTTACCTTCCTGTTAAGAATAGTTGTAGAAACCTATTGAGCGACCAACACCATATCGAGACCTTTTCCCCAATAGAGTTTTCACTGTACTTAGTGGAGGATTCAGTCATAGACTGTCCTCCATTTTGTTAATGCGGAAGCGGGTGTCTTGACCCTAAGTTCGTGCCAGATAAATTGCAAAGCACAAAAAGATATGGCAAAGTAGCGCGAGAACAGCTTAGCACTCGCATGTTTTCATTTTTTGGTGTATCAAAATCATCAATTATGGCAAAAATGTTCTAGCGCACGAGAGGTTTGCGTTGAATTATTATGATGAGGAATAATAATTGTTGTTGTTGAGATGCTATTTAAAATTAGAAATGAGACGGAAACCGGTAACTCAACAGCATCCCTAGCTTCTGTAATTAATAAGCGAGAACTGCGAGCGTCTTCAATATATGATCGAAAGATCATCAACTATTTATAATGGCAACTAGGAACTCATTAGTATTTACCTGCAGCATTGTTACCTGTCAATTTGCATTGTGTGAAAAATCGAAAAGTCAAAATAAACAGCATTCAATTACAAGCTGAACCGAACTGAACGGAGGGAACGGAGCGAGAGAATACTTAATGAAGTTGTAAACGACCAAACAGCGCGACCTTGAACATTTTTGCGACAGCTCGCTGGGTAAATTTACCTTTTGAGCCCAAAAAAGACCTTAATGAAGATTCTACGGTCTCGGTTTACGTTTACGTTTACTCGCAAAACTCACAGCTCGTAGTTCACAACTCGCCGGGTTTATTTCCTCTTTTGTATTTTGTTGTTTCTGTATGTTCTCTGTTTGCTTCCCTGTCCTCGGCCTCGGCTTCGGGGGGCTTCAGTTGTGCCTGTCTTAGGTTTAGGCTAAGGGCTCAGGTAATACCCAGCAAAGAACAAGAACAAGAAGAAGACGAAGGCGGAGAAGGCATGTGAAAAGGCATCGAGCGATACACACAGTTGAATGATTAATTTCCTGTTTATGCGCACATTGTTCTGGGTTCTCTTCTCTGTTCAGTTTCAGGTTCAGGTTCAGTTTCAATACTTTTGGAAGGTTTCCCTCCTCCTACTGAATGAAGTGCGAGAGTTTTAAATACAAGTATGAGCGAAGATGCCAGTTAAGTTAAACTAAGCGAAGTTGCTGCTAGCGTGCTGTGCCGATATTAACGCAATTACAAGCCTAGCCAACTGATCAGATACTTGCGCACACACATGTGTATCTGTCAGATACATTATTGTGCCTGTTACACGTGTTACCAACATCATCCTCCTCCTCGTTCAACTGTTCATGTAAACTACACTCTTTCTCGCTCTCTCCCACTATCTCTCTGCCTCTTTTTGTGTTCGAGCTGACTACCTGACAGGTAGCTCAACTCAGTTTAGTTTAGCTGAGCTCTCCGCTTCGCTCAGTCTTACCGAACCTGTCGTCGTCGTCGCGTCTCATGCCTCCCAGATTCATCATTGTTTAGTTTCTGTGTGTTTTGTTTTTTGTTCAGTGGGAATGCATTGAATTCGTGAATAACGCTGAGAATGAAATAAAAAACCCCGAAAATAATATAGTATACAATAAATAAAACGTTAAAAGCGGCTACGACGTAATTTCCTGGAAATTTTTGCAATTGAATCGAAATTGATTTTCGGACATCGTTGAGTGCGAGTGCGAGCTCGACTTCGAGTACTCGTTTCGTGCGTGTAATGAATGAACGAGAACCTGTATTTAAATGACGCGACTCATTTCCATACAGCTCCTCAGTGTGAAGTACTCCCCATCTAAGCCGAATGAGTTATATGGAGCAGTGCGACTCCCCTTACCAGTTTACACCACTTTGTGACGTGTTACAGTTAACATAAAAGCTGAAAAATAAAGCAAAACAGTTATCGAAACCAGAATATTGCGACATCAAAGTGGAGTTTGTGTGTGTGCGAGAATTTAAAGTGTGCCAATAAAAGCAAATTCTATTTAAATGGTAACGAATATTTGCAATATTTATGTCGGTTATGTCAGATAAGCTTAATATGTTAGTTGCCTCTTTCTTTCATCGTGGTGGCCTCGTTGATTGTTTTTGCTTCTATTGGTTTTGAATAGATTTGTTTGCTCAATTTCGAATGTGGCATGGGGTCATTTTGTGGCTAATGATTCCGATAATTGCCATTGTGCGAATGCCTGTCGAAGTCGATGCCGAAGCTATGACGTCGCATAGCTTGGAGATTTACATTGTTTGGTTTCATGATTATGACTGTCAGGTGGCAGTAAACCTTCCTTTGCCTCCCTTGCTGAGTTATGGCTGCAATTAGACGTAATATTTATGCAAATCATTGCTTGGCATTATAACTTGTGGCGAGTCATAGAAGCGACTCAACTCAACTCGACTCGAACTTGAGGCCAAGCCGCAAACGAGATTTCTGCAACATCTCCTCCTGCCACTTGGAGAGGGTTGTGCGAAATGATTGAAACATAATTATTGGATTGCCAAGTGCTAGAGCTAGCTTAATGCTCTTGACCCACTGACAGGTGACAAAAGGACAGACAGAAGACAGACAGACAGATGTATCTTTCACGCTCGAATGGGGCACTTTATTAACGCAATTTGTTGAATATTATTATGAGCTGCAAAAAGTAATAAAAGCGAAACAGAATGTGGATATACGACGCAACGCTCTTTATAATCCGCCTTGATCTTTATATAGCTATAATGGCCAAAAAGAGCTTAATGCTTAATGCCATTTGCATTGCTTTAATTACACTCGCCAGTTGCAAGTGCGAAAAGTGTGCGACGTGTTGGCCCACAAAAAAAATGTGTTGAGAGATGATATCAAAGCTGAAATGAAGCCACGGGCCAATTGTCAAATTGTTGCTAAATGCGAACGTACGAAAGTGTCTATGTATGTGTGTTTTGTGTTGTGTTTGCCTATCAAACATGGCATTTGTAAATTGATGAAAATGAAATCGATGAAGCGTCAACGTCGCTCTCCCCAACTTCCCCTCTTTGCCTTGTTATGGGGCGTGTCGGGGCTGAGATTTGCACCACTGGCCAACGTTTAATTACATTCGATTGAACAATCAATAAAAAGCAATCAGCGCGATACACTGCTCAAGTATTTCAGCTACACTTTCCAACCGTGTTTCGTATTTTGCATCTTGTATCTTGTAGCCGTAGCTGTAGCTGTAGCTGTTGTGTTATTAACAAGTGCAGTCGACATCGTTAGACTTGGACTAAGCACTGCATTTTACATAATCTATCCGCTGTGAGTGGCGAGTTTAGATACACCTCTCATATATATGAGAGACCGAAACTGTGTCAAGCCGACTGTGAAATGTCTATTCACTTGCATCTGTATCTGATGGATTGACAAGCTTGCTTTGGTATCTGGTGCCTGGTGCCGGCTGCCGGCTTGGCTTGGCTTGGCTTGACTTGAGTTGGCAGTCCACGCATAGTCATAGCTCCGTATTATGCACTATTATGTTGAACTTGTTTCAGTTTCAGTTTTTCGTATTTGTTGTTTTTACTTTCGTTCATGTTTGCCGCGCTTGGCAGCAAAATCAACAATAAACACGAGCAACAAACGTACAGAGAGAAACAAATAAACAACAATCTCATCTCTTGTTTTACTTTCCTTTCTTTCTTTCCAACTCAGCGACAATGCCAGTGTCGACTTTCAATTATAAACGCTTAATGCAGATACTAAAAGATAAAACCGAGCGTTACTTCCAACAAACTCTGCCTTTCGGTAGCATTTTGCCATTTGTTCTGCTCTCGGTTGGAAGCTTCTTCTTCAAATTATAAATGTATCTGCTTCTTTTTTTGGGGAGCTACAAAATATATCTGTCATTTGTGACCTTTGGCGAATAAGTTCAGGTTCAGTTTTAGTTTTAGTGAAGTTCAGGCCTCTCATACGTGTTTATTTTAATGTGGACTTTCGCTCCAAAAAGGTTAAGATAAATTCATGGAGCGGTTTCCCGGATACACACGCACACACAATTCATAGTTTTTAAATGGCAACGAGCTGTAGTTTGTTATATATTTTACGACGGAGAAACATTCTATAAATAGCAGTCGGCTTGGGTTGCCAGCTGGCTAATTAAATAGCTAAATTATGCATTTGTATCTATGATAAACTCTCAACACCCTTTTATTTTTTTGCTGAAATCAAAGCAAAACATTTTTAAACACAGGTCACCATAAAAGTTTCTAATTAAATGGCAAATGATTTTTCCTAGAACTGGGCGCTGTTTTTTTCGCAGAACAATTTTAACTTAAGGTTTATGGCCAGCAAAACTTTAAATTTTTTGCGCGCAAAACTTACAGTGCACAACCTTTGGGCTGAGTTTGAAGTTGTTCCAGAAGTTCTTTGCTTTTCGGGTTGTGGTTACGCGCGGTTGCTTTTGGCGTTGGCGGTGCTGCTGTGAATAATGATGGTGGTCGAGTTGCTGATGGTGCTCATGGTGCTGATGGTGCTGATGGTGGTTGTGGTGGTGGTGGTGGCATGTCAGAACCTTTATCATGCGAGAAGTCGAGTCAGCAGCAAGTAGCAAGTACAATAACGTCGTTGTTGTTTTTCTTGTCGCCGTTCAATTCGAGTGCACATTGAAAAGCAGTCGCGGTCATAATGACGTATGAAAGTAGTTGCTGCTGACTTTAGTGTTACCTGTTGTTGTGGTACCTGTTAATAACCTGTAACTTGATGCAGATGCCGCCAACGGACTGTCGCCTAATTCGACATCGGTTCCAGACACTGACTTGCGCCCAAAGACAACAGCAAAACCCAAAGCCAAAGCCCAGCAACGGTCCAGCGACTCGCAGTCGAGACGGGGCCCTAAAATACATATGAGCGGCATTTCTCTTTGGGCTATCACAATCCGTATCTCTGATATCTGTATCTATATCTGCATCTTGCGTCGGTATCTGTAAGCTTGGCTTGCAAATCTTCACTGTTGCTGGCGCCAGCAACGAGCAACGAGCGTCGAGCGTCGCGTTTTGTTTGCAAAATTTTCAATAATAAACAGCCGACGTCCACTTTGGTTTTTGCCTTAATTTGCGTTAAGAGAGCGTCGACGTCAGCGTCGTAAAGATTTTTTTTGTCTTGCTCTTGCTGTTGCAAATGACGTGAAGTTTCATTTCGTTGTTTGCAGTCTTGAAAATTTGTTTCAGTTTCAGAGAGTGAGAGGGTGTTGTTTGTGTTGTTGTTGTTTTTGGCCTGTTTCGTGGTCAGCGTCTGGCAAAGGCAACGAACTCATGATAAAAATGCTGCTGACCGTTTTTCGTTGTTGTTGAGATGTCGATATTGCTGTGGTTACAGACATTTCGAGCTCAGCTCATTTATTTGTGCAAGCGTGCATAATTATTTTGTAAAATGTGCATTCCAAGTGATTGTGATAAGAGCTGTTATTTTTAGTATTTTTCGTTCGCCTTGTTGTGGTGTTTTTTCAAGGCACAGATAAAATATATGCCATCGTCACGATAAGATGTATTTTTTTGTGTTTTGTTTTGTTTGACAACAAAACGAGAGCAGAGAAGTGGAGAGGAGAAAGACAAAGGCAAATGCGGTGGCAAAGAAAAATAGTCATTAACAAAATGACACAACTCTTGGCTCTTGTTTAACCTTTGGGACAAGCCACATCATTTGACTCACTCATCGAAATTGCCTTTTATTTTCTTATTTGTATAAACTACAACATTCATTGGCGCTCTTGACTTAATTAATATTATTTTAAAAGCTGTTTAAACATGCGTATAAATTGTATTTAGTATCATAATGAACAGGTGATGTTAGCCCACAAATATAAATTCACAACATATACACAACGATATAAAGATACTGTCACATGATAAGAGCTGCACAAGCTTGACGAGCGAGGCATCTGCATGATGTAATGTTCTACCGGAATAATTGATTGTTACTGCGAAGCGTTCAGCAGAAGAAATAAATGTCAGACTCGCTTTCTCACAGAACAGAATGAACAAATAAAGCTGAATGTTGTGTATACGTGACTTAGTTAGTTAAGTAGAAAAGCTTCACTAGATTAAGTCGTTGGCATAAACTGTTCGAAGAAGTGGTGTAATTCCTAGCTGAGTTCGCAACATTTCTCTTTGCCATTCTCTCTATTTCTCTGTCTTACTCTCTTGGTCTGCAGATTATAGACAAGCCGGCAGCTTGTTAAATATGAAATGAGATAAGCAGCTACGATATACATATACAAAAGCACATTTAACATATGCTTAAAGAACTATTAAGAAGTGGTGTAATTCCTTGTTGAGTACTCCTCAAATTCACTCCTCTCTTTCTCGATCTGGAGATTATAGAAAAGTCGACAAAGCTCATTGAATAAACAGCTACGATGTATTCTAAATTAAAAATATTTGAAAGCACATTAAAGCGCTATAAGTTGTTAAGAATGAATAATAAAGCTTAATGACAAGTTCACTTTATGTAGACAGTTGATAAATGAACAAAACAGATGTTTGCATAGCTTTTAAAGCACATGCAAGCTCAATGAACTATTTAGAGATTTGACTTTCGTGCTAACCCATCATATAACAATTAAGGCAATAATAATATGCTCTTCTGCCAGGCAGATCAAATGTTTATGGACTGCTATTATGGGAAATGGCAAAGACTTGACTTGAATCAACAACTTCTAATGGTTTCCTCCAGCAATTTAAAGCGCTGATGGGCTAAATAAAATAAGCTGGAGCTTAACATGATTCTTAAAAAGTATAAACAGACTTTGCCATGATATGTTTAAGTAAGTCAAGCGGAGTTCTTTGTTTAACATTTTGTATTGAAACAGTTGTTGTTTACGACTTTTTGTTGTTTATGCGTCTGTTTGTTTCATATACTTATAACATAAGTATACTCTCTCGACTTTCTGACGGAGATATTAAACGCAGTCAACTGAAATTCAGTCCAGTGAAATTCGCAAAACAGAAGTTATTGCCACAATTTGTGTATTGTATAATAAAGTGAATCAACTACAAAATAAAGAAGAGAGAATGAAACAGAACTTAATGAAAGTCGGGCAGAGTGTCATAATCAGAGATTATTATGGCGACTAAATCCATTGTTGTAATGGGCCTTTAGAATTGCAGAGCTTTCACTTTCTCATAGCGAATGCAAAATTTTACTTTCGATAAACGGTTTTCAGAGATTTGTCTCATTGTGTTCTGCGTGTGTTCGCGGATTCCATTCGCATGCTAATCGTTGTCAACGTTGCTAAACAAACCCATGAAATCCATATGTGAATCATTTCGTTTGAAATATGTTAAAGCGGATATTTTTGAACTTTATTTTTTTGGTGGTTTTCGTGTGAATTGAAGCCGGTTCAGCTATGAACCCATTAATAAGTTTCCAACAAATCTGCGTCACCATTAACCTTCCCTTCTCTTCTCTCTTTTCTTTCTATCGCAGATCTAATCGATGAGCAGCAATCTGGAGAGCCGCAGCAGCGACGAGCAGCTAAGCAGTTTGCCCAGAAGTGTCAAACCCACGGCCACGCCCACCTATAAACACATATCCGGCGGCATGGCGACACTGCCACGCCCCGATACCTCCGATACAGGGAACGCACGAACTTGCGTCTACATTGGAGGCCCCACCGGAGTGACCAATGCGGCCACCTTGGATAGAAGGCAACCACAGCGGATGTCCTGGCTGAATATGCGACGGGCCAAGGCCGATGCTGAGATGCCAGCGGTGACGCCATCGCCACAGACAACGCGCAGCTGCATCTCGACGGTGTCGAGTGTGGTGGAGAGCGGCGGCGGACGGACGACGGCCACCTCGGGACGCATTAGCTCCAGTGGCATCGTGACGCTGAGTGGCAGCAACAACACGCTGACGGACATACAGGGCGACTATCATGAGCATCATCCCCATCATCATCATCATCATGACATGCACGATGGCGTCTCGAAGAACTATTCCTCCGTCTCTGTCTCTGCGTCAGCTTCGGCGTCCGCACATTCTGCACACAATATCACAACGGCCAGCAATGCGAAGTTGCTGCCCGCTGCGGAGGATGAGTCAAATCAACAGGTGAGTAGTCGACGACGACGACGACTGTAACGGTAAAGATATACGATTATTTTTAGAAGCGTGAATCGCTGGCAATTTGCTTGTAATTTGCATTCATCTTTGTGAGGAATTTGCATTGGAACGTGATAGCTGAATAGTTATTATTATTATAGCCACGAGCAGCGGCAGCTAAGAGAGTTCCTTGAGAATATTCAAATTGAAAAACATAAATATATTTCCGGGTCTACATCATCTCTTAGATACTGTTTATCTCAGCTAACTATTATTATACCCGCTACCCATAGGGTAGAAGGGTATTATAACTTTGTGCCGGCAGGAAATGTATGTAACAGGTAGAAGGAGGCATCTCCGACCCTATAAAGTATATATATTCTTGATCAGCGTCAACAGCCGAGACGATATAGCCATGTCCGTCTGTCCGTCTGTCCGTCTGTCCGTCTGTCCGTCTGTCCGTCCGTCCGTCCGTCCGTATGAACACCTAGATCTCAGAGACTATAAGAGATAGAGCTATAATTTTTTTTCGACAGCATTTGTTATGTTTGCACGCAGATCAAGTTTGTTTCAAATTTTTGCCACGCCCACTTCCGCCCCCGCAAATCAAAAAAATCGAATAACAAGTGTAATTTTAAAGCTAGAGCTACGAATTTTGGTATATACAATAACTACTGTAATAGTTATGATTCCTGAAAATTTGGTTGCGATCAGATAAAAATTGTGGAAGTTATTAAGGAAATACTTTTGTATGGGAAAAACGCCTACTTACTAGGGGTCTGAGTTGCTTTGGCCGACAATCTGGCACATTGTGCCGTCTATGGTATACTTTGAATGGTGTACTATATCGATATACCAAATATACCATTTGGTATATTTTTAGTATTTTTTAGTATTTTCGGTATATTTTGAAAATGATACCGCAATATTTTGCCTTTATTAAAAATGGGTAGCGGGTATCTCACAGTCGAGCACACTCGACTGTAACTTTCTTACTTGTTATAGTTAAACTAGTGCTTGGCTTTATCTAATCTTAGTCAAACATCTGATATAAAGATGCGCTGCAACGCAAAACTATGCGAACTATCAATCTCGTTTAAAATATTCAAATTTGGAATTTTTGGTTCCGCAAACTTGAAAGTTTATCGACTGCCAAACGCGGAAAACTAACTGCTTATCACACACACTTTTCACACTGTTTCGTCTTTTTCGGATAGTCGTGAATGAATCAATTATTCACACTCAGTCAGTCAGACTGTCGTCGAGTGAGTGTACGTGACCCAAGAATGTTTCTCATCGATCAATTGTGGCGCCTAACTAGTCTATGATCATTGCAATCGCTTTGATGGCTACTACGTGAGATTGCTAGAGACGACTGCGTGTAATCTGTCCGGATGACCATTGATTTATTGCAGCCACTGTGCGCAACTTTTCCCATGCGATGCGTTAATTTTCGCGCTTTTTATTTGTTTCTAACTTCGTTTTGTTTGCTCATAATTTGCGGCGATGCGGCAAGGAGACAAACTAGTTTGGCTGCTGTCTGCATTCAAGTGTTGATCCATGGATTGCAACTTCAGGCCTTGACAAGCGGCGGGGAAAAAATAGCACAACGCTTTGATGACATCTTTATACAAAATTTAAAGTCGTTAGTCAAAAATCTGACTGACTCTTTGTTTTGACAACTGTCCAAAATAGTAGTAGTTGATTGTTGTTTAAGCCGTTTGTTCGTTTGTTCATTCGTTCATTTTAATGCGCCTGGTTTATAGGGTTGTCCATTCAACATCATAAAACAAGTTTCGGCATTAGTCTGACATTTATTTGGGTTAGTGAGGCACGGGCTTAGCTTGATGTGCTCCGCAACTAACATAAGACTGGGACTGACAGACTGACCATCATCATCATTGCTTTGCCACTCTTTCGGCCGGAGGGGCGCGTCGTTGTCTAGCGGCGATTCTACAATTTGCGCTAATTGCATTTGTTATTCAAGTTCTGTAATGAGTGCAGAGTGCACATTGAAAATATGCCAAACTACTGCTAATTGCTTTTAATTGGGTTTACCATTGGAGCACACGAATAGAGTGTCCTTAATTTCAAATTAGAAACGGTTAATTGAAATGGTCAGTGTGGTTGTAAATCTTCAAATTCGTTTACAGTTTTTCTTTTAATTAGTTGGATGATATATGCAAGAGAACAAACACATTAACAAGTGTGAGATAATTTTGGGTAGAATTAAACATGTACAATGTAGAATTAGTGTTGTTACGAAGCATATGCCTTTCTACAAATCTTCAAAATATATTATTTTGCTTCACATCATGTTTTTTTGTATTATTATTCATTCATTTTTGTCATGCAATTCGGTTTTGTTTAATTCAACTTCAAAATTACGACGCTCCGTATAACAGCTAAATAGCAAAGTTTCATTAGCACAGAACTCAACCTCAATTAACAAAGTCACTTAAAAGTATGCAATACTTTTTGACAGCTAAGTCATTCCTATGAATAAAAGTGTTGCATACCTACAGGGGTAATGGCAATTGGTATGCGCACGCTTGTCGCCTAAGTCTTTTGTTTACACATAGGAAAGTGGAGTATTAACAAATAAACTGTGTAATTATAAAGCATTATGTTCTCAGCATGATTTTAATTAGTTGCAAGCGAAACTGAGTGCATTTGCTAAAAATACTTTTAAATAGTCGCAATCGCACCATAATTATTCACATGCGCATATGAATACGAACATTCATAGGCCGAGTGATTTGCAATTGCTTGCCACAATAACAACAGGCAGCCGCCCCGTCGCTTACTCAGCATGTTTCACCAAGTGTAAGACTGTCTGAGTGTGTGCGAAGCGGGTGTAGTTACACAGTGTACATACACTTGTATCAGTTACTTCATCTCTTATGCCTTTTCGTTTCCAATTCGCTGATTAACAAGTTCAACAAAACGAAAAAATGTGCAGCAGTAGCAACTACAACTCAACTCGTACTTTCGGTGCAAATTCGGCATCGCGGCATCGCCTCGTCAGTTGCACGTTTTGTGCGTTAACAGAGGCACAACCCAAAACCCAAAAAAAAAACTAAAATAAAAAACTAATTGTAATATTGGTCGACTTGCCGACTGCCTGACTCAACTGACTGATTTGATATGTAAGATTTGCTGTGCGGTGCGTTGGTTTGTTAAACGATGACGTCATTGCTCGCTCGCTCTCGTTGACGTTCGCTGCATTGATACAGCAAATCAAATGATCATTGAAACCGGCTTGGCACGGCTCGACTTGCGCGAGAGATACGAGATACAATATATACAATATCAGACTCTGCGGTTGTGGGAAGCAATATGATAATTGGCGGTTATTAGAATTGCATGGACGGACATGGGCTTTTGAAAGCTGCCTCCGCAGTGAAAGTGGCCAAGTTGCTCAAGCTTCAGTACTCAGTTGTTGTTTGGTGGCCAGTGGTCAGCAGAATTTCGATATGAGTGTGTGCACAGCACAAACAGACAGCAAGAGAATTCGAATTGAAATGGAGAGATACGACAATTGGGCAACGCGCTGCGCTACACTGCGCTACCGGGTTGGGTGTAACGGAGCACTTGGCTAGTTAGCGATATGGCCAGTTACTGCTATATGGCTTCATGATTCCAACTCCTTTCTCTTGCCGCGCTGATTAGACGAGACGCACCGAAAAAAACAGAAACCAAAATCGTAAAACAATAGCCATGTCACAAAAGCGACCGCAATGCTCGAGTGCTTACCAGATGCATCACTTACACTACACACTTTACTTTACACTTTACAACACATCCAGCTAAGTAGCCAATGACAGCGATAGTGACAAGCGACAGCGAGACAAGTGACCAGAGATTGGAGACCAGAGACCAGAGACAAGCAACAAGCGCAAGCGACAGCGACATCGAGTGGAGACACAAAAGGGATTGTCCAAGCGAGCTTTGAATGTTCGTGTTCGTCTCTTATTCAATCTGTTGACAAAAGATTTCCAGGCACCTTTTGTGTGATCAGTTGTCAGCAACCTCATTGTGGGCGCATTTTCACACTCCAATTTCATGTCCACACACAATTGACAGACGACGCATTAATAAAAACTCTATAAAAGTGTGCGCGTAATTGTTGTGCAGCACGGCCAAAAAAATCTCTGATTCTCTATAGATTCTACATAGCACCAGAAGAAAATGTCATTCGAAATCAATTGAATATACTCAGAAAATTAATGAAAGCCTTATTTATAGGCCACTCGATTCAGGCAGCTTTTACTTTTGCCGCCTCGTTGGGCCTCATATTATTAGCGCTTATTTTATTATTATTATTATTTTCGAATCAGGCAGAAATTCAACGGCCACTTTGTCCATTTGAAATGCCAAACACAGCGACAAACCTGCCACAAAAGTGGCCAAAAACGTATGAAAATAAAGCAATTATGAATGCTAAACGTAAAGCCAAAAAGTACAAAATTCTATACCACAAAATGCAGACACTACCTGACAGGCAGTCTTAAAGGAGGTTGAGGCGAGTGATTGACGCGGAAGATACCCTGTAATAATGCTATTAAATTAGGAACAGTCTCTAGCTTTTTTTTTTTAATTTTTGTAGAGCTTTGTAGCTGAATTTTTATAACTAGGTTATAAACTAACAATTCGTATTCTTTATAAGCAATTTGAACAAATCATTATGATTAGGGAAGACGCATATATACTCTGTAATAATGCTGTTAAATTAATAATTTATTCTTTAATAGTTTAATGATATTCTTATAGTTTTTTTCTATATTGAGAATGAAGTGTTTTTGGATAAGCTTCTAACCAAAGCGAACATATAATAAAAACACGAAAAATACCCTGGAATAAGGATTTAATGTTAAGAACTTAATTTAAATACTTAGTGAAATTTTTTGTAGCGATTTTGATAAATTTCTTTAAAGAATTTTTATAACTACATATTTGTCCTATTATTACTCTTCATTTAATATGAGCTAATCGCGCATACCCCACTCTTTTGTTATTGTAAAGTATTCAAGTTTATAGTGCGACGTAGCGCGCTCAATTAAAGCTTATCAAACGCACATTCAGCACTCGGGAAAGTCACGCTCTCCACAACGGAGCTTGGCCAATCCATCAATACTTGGGCCATTGGGTCGACGTTTCCGTTGCAAGATTCGATTATGGCCACGGTCGAGTCGAGTCGATTGCGAGCCAATAAAGAAACGATTTAACGATTTTATATTTAAATTCGTTGCGAGCTGAATGTAATGCCAAATATCAATCAGTCGTTGAGCTTCGTTTGTTGTTCTTGAGAACTGCGTCAATAAAATAATATTTTTATTTTCTATTAACGCGCACAGTCTCTGAGTTGATCTAAGTCGTCGAGACTGGCGTTGAATTTGGTCTGTTTCATGTTTATTTTTTTGTTGTTCTTGTTGTATTTTTCTTTATTGCGGCGCGCACACTGAGCGTCGTTAATTATGCGCCCAGAGACGCGAGCTTTGCGTTCTCGATCTTGTTCTTGTTTCTCGCCTTGTTCAAGTTTGACTTCGGGCTTGAATTTGAGACGAGACAAGATGAGTTGCGCCAGTTGCGCTCGCATGCTTACATAATAATTATAAAAATTATGAGATTGTGTGTCTGTTGCCGCTGCGCTGTGCTTGCTTAGAACGTGTTAAAATGAAATTTAATTTAACTGTGAGAAGAAGCACAGCAACAGCCAAAGCAGCTAATAGACTAGTTTCTCTGTTGCCTTAGCCCACTTCCTGCTTGCCAGAAATAGTTAATTATGCCCACGACACGATGGGAATAACTGCGACAGTGTCTTAGAACTTTCAGTCGCAGTGTCTGCGTGGGTGTTTTTTTTTTTTTCATTTTTATGAGTGAAACGCAGCAGAGATAAACTTGTTGATGGAACATCAACAAAATCAAAACATATGCAAACGCACAAACAGCATTCTGTTGTGATGTATAAAGTCAGTCAGGCGTGCCTTATGGCGCCGATACATGCAGCTCCCACGAGGGGCGCTAACTAATGGCGAGCACTGTCCACCAAGGCACACGAACGCAAGTGTTAAACACGGCGCACGCTTAGCCGCACTTCGGCTGTCGGGCTTCGGTTTTCGGTTTTCAGCTTCGGCTGGGCGCTGACTTTGCGCAGCGACTGTGCAGCGCGATAGAAAGCCACGCTTTAGAGGCTCGCGGCCGCCCAGCTCAGCGTCAGTTCTGCATTAATGAGAGAGCAGTTCGGTTCGGTTTGCGGTTCATGCTCACGCTCGCGCTCGCCAACACAACGCCAACAACCAAAACCACGCTACGTGTGGTCGCTCCCCAGTGTGTGTGTCGTCTCCTCCAATTTCCTCTCCCCCATCTCCGTCCGTTCCCCCCTCTGCAATTTCCAACTTGAAGTGAGTGAGTGAGACGTCGCAAATGAAAAGTCAGCAGCGACTGTTTTCAGTCTGTGTTGTGTTGTGTTGTGATGTATAGAAGAAAAGCCCATAAATCGTCGGCAGCCACCGCGCTCATTAATGGAAAAACTCGTTTCGGTGTCCCATTCGATTTTCCAATCATAATTCGGTCTGCGCTTTGCAATTTTCAGTCGACGCTGCTCAGTTGATGAGTGGCGATCGCTTCGCTTTACTTCGCTCCGCTCCGTTCCGCGTAACCAATGCAATTTCCGAGTGAATGCGAATCATCGCAGTAGAGCGGATGTGCAAATGTGTGAATGCGAAACGTCGTTGCATTACGCATACGCCGAGTGTGTCGTCGCTTAGTTTGCCGTTGTCTTCTACTTTTTCGCGTAAAGCATATTGCAAGCAAATCTAATGACAGTTTGCCGCTTCGTAAACTTCGATTTCGTCTTTGCGGGCTTTGTTTACGGAACCAGCAAGCGTCGATGTCTCTCTGTCTTTCTATGTATTTGATATACGATGCGATTGACGTTCGGTTCGGTTGGGCAAAATGAAAAAAGACATTCAATAAGCGGTTCAGGGCTAAGCAATGAAGGTGTTGCCAATTAATATTTAAAGCGACGTCGTCGTAACGCGATAACTTGTTCCATATGCATACATATGATATTATATAGTTATATCCCTCTCTACACTCATCTTTTTGGCATTGCCTTTTCTGCTTCTTAGTAGTTTATTTATTTTTTTTATTATTGTTTTGCTGTTTTTGTTTGGCTGACACCAAAAAAATGATACTATATACGCGTACCAGCTTAAATTGAAATGTTAAATGTCGACGCTGAAAATTTGCATGATTTTTGGGCGACTTATAAAATGAAAACAAAAACTGATAAACTCGTTATGAACCGCATTGTAATCAATTGCAACGAAACGAGCTATGTAAATCGCGATTTGCAAATTAATTGCATCGATGAACTGCAATTAAATTTCAAGTTTAATTTGACATTTTCTAGTTTGGCGCGCATCTTAAATTAAATTCAATTTTAATTGCGAAAAAGAAACCCACGTCCAACATTTTGTATGCAACAAATATCAAATGCAAGAAAATGACAAATTCTTTTGTACCTACAAACAATATAAAATCTGTCCAAAGATGGAAATACCAACCACAAAATATCTAGCCGATTATCTATACGTTGTGCATGAGGATGTGCCCTTCCGATATTATCGCAAAGTAAGTTGTGTGCAAAATCAAAACTAACAAGTATTAAACAAGTAAACAAGCTACAGTAGAGTGTGCTCGACTGTGAGATACCCGCTAATCAATTAAATACAAGCAAAACAGTGCAGTCAATTATTCCGAATTAATTCAGCGAAAAAATACATCAATTTACCGAAAGCTAAATTTGGTATTTTTTACAATTATATTCGAAATAGAGTACAAAATATACCAGGATGTCAACACAAGCAATTAAGACCCAACCGGAAAGATACCAAAATATACCGAAAACTGTATTTGGTTTATCAATATACTATTATGTTTACCGAAAAATGCTTAAATGTAAAAATACTAAATTTAGTAGCAGCCGTCTGAACAGTCGTGCTCAAGAATATACATATATGCATTATGGGGTCGGAGAAGACTTTTTCTTCCTTCCTTATAATACCCTTGTATGGGTAGCGGGTTTAAAAATGCATTTTATAAATCGTGTTGATAATTGCCATGGCTTTATGCTTGGTCGGTTGGGGGTGGGAAGAGGAGGGAGGGGAAAGGGTTATGCATGATATGCCACATGATATGGCTATAATAGTGCAAGAGAGTGTTGAGTACTTGTAATAGTCTGAGGTTTTGGGGTGTTTAGCATTTGTGTTTAGCTTTTTTGTTTACATTTTCACTGTGCGGTTTTGCGCTTTATTAACTGCGTTTACTTTGGAGTCACGTTGGATGTCCGTCTGTCCGTTCGTCCGGATAACTGAGCGTCACTGAATGAATTTCACTTAAAAGCGCCTCTCTGCCAAGCGATTTTATGCTCAAGTAGTATTTTTGCTGTAGCTGTTGTTGTTGTTGCTGTAATTTTTGCTTCGAGCTGTTAAGTTTTTTATTTTCTTTTATTTTTGCCTTTTCGGTTTTTGAAAGTATTTACAGCTGTTTGCTGTTCGTTGCTGTAGTTGTTGCTGTTTTTGCCCCGCATCTAATGGGCTTATGCGGTACATTTCGCAGGCGTCGTCGACGTCTTCGTCGTCGGCATTTTTGGCCTCTCTTCACAGACCTTTTATAATGGGGCGCTACTTTCTTTTGCTGCTCATTACGCGATAAATAAATACGTACGACACACAAATAAGAACACCAAAGGGAATGCGTTTGTAAAACAAATAAACTTAAACGAAAAAAAGCAAATTGTTAACTTAAAATAAATACAAGAAAAATGATTACACAAGTCGAAAGCGGAAATGACGGCAGCGATAATGACTTTTTGTTGTGGGTGGCTTTTGCCGGCGGATGCAGCACCTTCCCCCCTCCCTCCCCGCTCTTTTCTTTCTTTTCTTCTCTATCAATATTTAGCTAATGTCAACCTATGTTTTTTCTCTTTTATTTTACAGACAAAATGCTCGGTGTTTCGCGGCCTTGTGCTCTGCATTTGCCTGAACGTCAGCTATGCCAATGTGGTGCGATTCCCACGTGAACTGGACAGGTATGGATCGGCTTACCTGCTGCCGTATATGGTTCTGCTGTTTCTAGTCGGTCTGCCCATGCTGCTGCTCGAGATATCTGTCGGCCAGTTTCTGGGCCAAGGGGCGGCGCACACCTGGCGCGCCTCGCCCATATTCAAAGGTAAGCAACAGGTCTCTGAGTTAGCTCGCTCTCTTTGCATGTCTGTTGCACATGGCAACAAGTGGTCACATTTTGGGGGCTGTTGCAGCTGCAGAGAGCAGAAATCAACCCTTGGCGTCAAAAGCTGTGCACTCAATCAGGACTAAAGCTTTCCCGAAAGCTGCAATTTCGCGTTGCACTTCCGTTGTTATAATTCTCAAGTTGCAATTCCGCAAAGTGCAGAATATATACGGGAAACAATTGTCCTTAGATTGGGGGCGGTCGTGCATTTCGCAGCAACGACGGTTGGACACATCCCGTCTACCCAAATCTGAAATTGTGTCCGTTGGATGGCAGTGCTGCAAGAAGTTCACAAACAACAAACAAAACAACTTTGGGCCAAACTCTGAAGCAAGTGCGCATGCAAATTATGCAGAAATTATATAAATTGCACAAGAGCAAAACAACTATATATACATAACAACAACAAATAACAAACAAAACGAATGAAAAAGCAAAAAAATGCAACAACAACAAAAGTCTAAAACAAGAATTCACGAAACGCGCAATGATAAACAAAGACAACAAAAACAAATGACGAGAGGAATGCAAAAATCTCTCGCTCTCTACTATCAGACCAAAAATATATCAATGCAACAAAAAAACATATAAAAGACATAAAGAAAATACACAAAAAACGACTAATTTAAATGTGACTTAGTAGGTAATGATCATCATCGTGTAAAATCAGGACAGAAGCGAAAAACCTCTGAACTCAAAAAAAATCTCCCAAAAAAAATATTAAAAAACTTCAAAATGCATTGGTGTGTGTGTCCCGTTCGTGAAATCGCTGACGCGCCATTCTGGCCATCAAATCGTAAGGGGGCGCCCCCCCAAGGGCCGGCTGGGAAGAGAGAGGAGCGGAGAGAGAGCTCGGGCCGGGCTCTTTGGGCTCTCCTCTGGCAAACGCAACCGACCGAGACCAATGAATGCAGACCGGGGGCAAGGAAGCAATGAATTGGATTTGGATGGTTACAACCCACACAACCACAACACACATATAAATGTCTAATGTCCAGCTCGCCTTTCGGGGACACTTCTTCGGCTTGTGGCTGGTGCGGCGCGTCCACAAAAAAAACCCATAGAGACGTTTAATGGCAAATTCTAAATGAACAAACAAAAAGTATAAACCAAAAAGCAAAAGCAAACAAAAATGATACAAAAATTGTAACGAGAAAACAAAAGCAATTCAAAAGCAACAAGCAAAAAATATGAGCAATATGAGCAAACATACTTAATAATGGCAAAAGGCAAAAATGAAAAAAGAAAAACAACTGCAAATTACGACACAACACCTTCGAAAAGACCTCAGTATAATACACATAATGCTGGGTGCTGCTAAGGAATGCCCTGGCTGTATCGCCCCTTTTTTTCTCGTATTGCAATTTGCAATCGCATTGCTCACATTTTTGCATTTGGAAATCTATTCAAAGTTTCAGCAAGTGCAGGCAAAATGCAATACCACAAATTTCTTAATTCCTACAAACTTGAACTCAATTAGCAATAGTTGTTACAATCAATTATATCGTTTATTTCAAGATCGCTTGATTCATTTACTAAAAATTTTGTTACCCACTGGTTAGTTGCTAATTAAATACTTTCCAGTTAGCTCTGATTAGCAACGTGAAATCAAATTCGACGAAAGTAGAGAGTTTTTATCAAAGCGTTAAAACGTTTTTTAAATTCATAATCGTATTCATATTTACAATTAATTTCATCTCGCCTTAAGCATAACTATTTTTATTGAAAACGAAAAAATTTAGCTACTGACATTTATGTTTTTTCGTCTATAAAAATTTATAGCAGTATGAAATGGAAACTGATAGTTGAAAAACTATAATTTTAATTGTATTGACAGCTTTTAGTATTAATTCTGCAAACTATCTGATTGAAACTCGTTACTAGCAACATTAAAATACAAAAAAGAATGAAAATAGCTTCTGAATATATTTTTGTGATCATTAAAGTTTCGTTTTGCCTTTTGCAAGTTATAGAATCGTGGATTTAATTTGCTTTGTGAATCAAATTCATTGATGAAGTTTATTGGCACAGTTTTGTCAGTAGCTGAGAACTTTTTCGCACATTATCAGCCGGTTGCTTTATCACTAGTTAACACTTTATAAAAACATAAATCGAACGAAAATAGAAAAGAATGAGAATAGAAAGTCAAAGAATAATTTAGTTGTTACAGATAACTATTTTTTTTTTTTTAAACGATCATATCTTTTAATCTATTGAAATTTGTATTATTAAATAATTTTATAAATCTTTATAATTACAATTTTATAAATACTATAATATTATATAGATTTATAAATATTAAATATTATTATTATATTATATTATATTATCTGATATATGTAACTAAAAAATTATTCTTTCACTTTGAAATTGATTTCTTAAATTTGACTTTCTCAAATAAATCAATTTTATAAATCTGTACAAGATTGTATTTATTGAAATTGATTTTATAAATATGTATAAAAGTATATAATGCAAATTTGAATCATTTGATGTTTGTTATTCATAATAAGAATTTAGGATTGAAGAAGAGTTGGCTATCTCTGTTGAACATACTATTTAAACACTCATAAATTCTTGTATTATATTAACCTATTTAAATGGTAATTTCTTTTCAATTTAGGCGCCTGCATAATCAGCCGCTTTGCATCGTGGGTGTCGGCCATCTGGGTGTCGCTGCAGGCAGTGTTGGCCCTGGCCTATATTGGGATGTTTGCCTCGAACACAATTCCGTTTCGCGAGTGTGTGGGCAATCTGAAACTGCAAATGGTAAGTAGTTGTGGCTTAAATAGTATTGATCAGCAATGCAATATTTATTTATTGTTATTCACAGACGGGCTACTCGTTGACCAACAACAGTGGACAGGAGTGCTTGGAGCAGACGTTTCTGACTCCCTTTTGGCGTAATCCGCTCTACTTTGGCCTGCTGGCAGCTGGTCTCATTGGCCTCTGGATAATCGTCATGTTGTGGTAAGTATGAGTAACTTTTTTAGAATGAATCCAAGTTAATAATTTACGCTTTTGCAGCACACACAATGGCAAGATTCTGCGGCGCAGTCTCTTTGTCTATGGCTTGGCTGGCTTGGCGTTGCTCTGCATCCTCACCGGCTGGGAGGTGCGCAACTCATTCTCTCGCCACTACTTTCCACAGCTGTGGAAATACGATAGCAGCCTGCTCGCCGAAAGCAACATCTGGTTCAATGCCCTGACCCAGGTGCTGTACTCGGTGAACTGCGGCTTTGGCGCCATGCCAATGCTGACGGGCAAGTTCCTCTACAAGGGCGACGCAGCACGCACCTCAGTGGTGTATCTGTGCTTCAATCTGCTGATCAATGCTATTGCCGTCACACTGTTCATGGTGCAGTTTGATTTCTCCGCCAATGGCTATACGATTATGGATGAACTGAAGCCCTTAACTGCCATCTACGATCGTGTTTTGTACGGTTCGCAGACGGAGGGAGAACTCTTGCGTCATTTGGTACCTTCGCTCATCTATGCATTGATCATACTCTCTGCGCTCGTCTCCATCACCGTGGCTGTCTACACCTCCACACGCCTTGTGCCTCGTCGGCCCAACTATGTCATCTGCCTGATAGCTTTGGTTGTGGCTGTCATGTCCTTTGCAGCGCCAAAGTTCCTCATTGCGCGTGTGCTCGACTCGCGAATGGTGGGCACCTTGGCCATCACGGCTCTTGTGTTTGAGCTGATTGCCATCACTTGGATCTACGGCGCCAAGAACATCTACACGGATCTGGAGTTTTCCATTGGAAGGCCCATTTTCCGTGGCTGGATGTGGATGTGGTGCAGCTGTCCCGCCATCCTCACGGGGATACTTGTCTGGTGGTGTGCGGATGACGATACGGATGATCTGCTGGCTGGCTACTTGCCACGCTGGGCACCAATACTCTTTGCATTGGCTGTGATACTCATCATCGCTTGTGTGCAGATCTTCCGGCAGGTGGAGTACAATTTCTTTGGCATGATCTGCGAGGCCTCGAAGCCGGCCAAGGAATGGGGACCAGCTGATCCGTTGGCACGTCACTCCTGGAAGCAATGGCGTTCAGTTTGTCAGGATACAGGACGACGTGACTTTACGCTGCGTCGTCGTGGAACACGTGACTACACGCACTCCATCAAGAAGGGACAGTATTCGAGTGCACAGAAGTTTGGCGCCAATGGACAGGTGGCGCATCCGCATCAGACACATTGGAAATCGTCTACGCCGGGCAACAGTTCACCCAACTACAGCGGGTCGATGTTTGGCGACTCGGCTATTGAGGAGGACATCAGCGTGGACAAGTTTCCGGGCATCACGCAGCAGCAGTATGTGCCATTCCAGGCCAGCGATGGCAAGCCGCTTCGGTACTCGCAGCGTGCCCGCCAGACGGCCCAACCGCAAACGCTGACCCGCCTGCCGCCGGGGCCAACGACTGTGGAGAAGCATCGCGAGGTGGTGTACATCAGACGCCTCTCGGATGGCGGCAGTGGCACACATGCCACACGTATCGAGATTTCGCCTTCCAATGAGTCCATTACCTACGGTAATGGCAAGGCGAATGGCAATGCGGCCATGTCACGCAATCCCTTGGGTCGCTCTACGGGCTGCTTGGCTCCAGCGCCAGCGTTGCATGCGGCTGGCAATCACATTAAACGTTCGGCCAGCTCGGTGGTCAATGTGAACACGCATAAGCTACCTCCGCCCACGTCTGCGGCTGCGGGCGATCACATCTGCTGGCGCAAGTTCAACGTCAATCCGGAGGAGTATTCGACGGAGTTGTAAACAAACCAACAACTGTGTGGCCAGGCCTCAATCGCAAAACGCAAACGAAGCATTCACATTCAATAAGACTTGTTGCATCCAAAATAAATAAATATGTATCTGAATCTGCATTGAACTGCAAGCAGATTTATCTTTAAGTTACGAATTACGTTACGAACTATGCCCATATGCAAAGTGTATCTTCTAGTTTTGATCTGTACATATGAATATATAGAGAGAAAGAGCATTACTTTAAATAGTTACTTAGTCCTCCTAGTAAACTAAGCAAATTTTTGATAAACTTATACTATGTAAAATTCTGTTGTCATTCATTGTCTTGTAATCTTCTCCCCTTTTTGGGTAGCCACAACTACAATACGAATAAGAAGTGTGATCCTCAGAGTATCGCAAATAGTTAAGTCCTATGTTTAATGTGTGTGCCTGTCATTGTCTGTATGTAACTGTGTCTGTATGTTGACTATGTATCCGGAGTGCCTGTGAAACCATAATCGTAAATTAACCATTTAAATATGTGTATGAAGTATGTTTTAGTTTGACTTTGTCCTAATATATATTCTGTGTCGACGACGCTACGGCGCGTCTAAATTGTTAAGCAAACTGCACACAACGATTACGAAAACGATCTTATGTAATAAAACATACAATTAATAAATTATAAACATTATGCGTTTTATTTTGCAACTTAACTTGCTTTTTGCTTTGGAGCGCATTATTTGAAAGATAACATTAGTAAATTATATGTATTAAACTTAGCTAGATTTTTGAATTGGTTCACAATATTGAAAATCTAATTTGCATTTAAGGTCAGTACGACTAATAATTAAAACACTTAAATTTGTTGATGTGGTTAATATAATCTTTGCATTTCTTTATTACACATTAAATGTTTTTGTTATACAACAATATTTAATTGCTGTTATGCATTAGCTGTGTTATCATTATCCTATCAGTAAAATAAAAAAAAATATTTATTTATATAATTAAGTAATAATATAAATTTGCTGACTTAATTTTAGGGTAGAGTAGCGCTCACTACCTATGGGTAATTCTCTTGCAAATATGTTGCGTGTGACAATATCTTAAGTGGAAACAAATAAGATAGCAACAATTGAGTTTGCTCGACTGTTAGATACGCGCTACCCATTTGAAACATCCAGTATTTTGTATAAAATTCGATTTACTTTGCAGTATTAACAAACAGTATTAAATTTTTCATTTTAACAGCTATTAATCGTAGCATTGTATTGTAAATATAATGAGTAATTTTATTAGTTTGAGAAAATGACTTAATTTCCAAAAAAAAAAAATTATTTACACCACAGTGCACTATGGGGGGGGGGCATTTTCCATTTTAGCTGGCATTTAGGCGTTTTTGAAAAGTGTTCCAATTAGATAAATGTTAATGTCAATGCATTAACAGAACATCAAACTGTTATGGCTCATACCAAAAAGATGTATATCTAACCACGGTTGCCATTCCAAACAAATATTTTGTATCAACATTTTTAAAAAATGTACAAATTTTAGCAAAAATGTACCACAATTTTTTTCACGAAAGATCTTTTGTATTTCACAAATTGTGATTCACAATATATAACTGTTTACGTAGTGATAGACCTTAGATTGGTGCATACATATTTTCTCAATTGACACAACACGTCGCAAATCGACTGTATGCGATATTTTCCAGTGTTAGTCATGGTTCAATTTCTAACTGATACAAAATTTATGTCTGGTGGAACAGAGCCATTTGTTAAAATAATATGTGTGAACATAAAAGGCAGGCATATTGAAAATGTACCAAAATGAAAAAAAATGATCTAATGTACCAACGCATAAAAAATGTACCAGTTTTGGTACATTTGTACCAAAAGTGGCAACCGTGAATACAAACACCACAGGTGTCCGTAATATTCAATTTTTTCAGATTTTTGTGGGTGTTGCCACGCCTATTTTTCTATGATACATTTCTTGGGAATATAGTAACATAATACCAAAAACTGCGGTAAAAAAATCTCTTCATTTATCATTTCGTTATTATTTTAATAATAAAAAAAACAAAAATCTCTTATGGTTTACTCGTAATATTAAATGCCAGCTAAAATGGAAAATGCCCCATAGTGCAGTGCACCGTGCCACCAAAAAGGCGTTGTAAACTCAGCAGCCTAAAAGTATGCAACAAATATGAACAGTCAAATTGCCAAAAGGTATGCAAAGTCTGATTTAAAATTATTCAGTTATTGTTAATCCAATTAAAAAATGTAAACTAATAAAAACATATAAATTCAACAAAATCAAATGCAAAATAAGGTAAATCTACATTTTTAAAGGCATATTAATTAGGGGATTGCCGCACTAAATATGAAATCAAATCGTAGAAGCATATGCAGCTTTGTATTTCAACTTGAGAAGCAACTTGACCAAATTCGTAAGTTTGCTTTTAAATAGACACCATGTTGATAAGTCTTTATGCTCGCCCACTACAGAACGGTAAATAGAAATAAAATAAATTTTAATTACGCCCACAGTTTGAACAGCACCTCAATCTTTTTAAGTAGCCTTTAAATATGATATTCAGTCGCGATAGCTACACGATGGCTGAGAACGTTTTAACGGTCTGCAATATGAAAACTATAATTATTAATAAGCGAATAAAGCGTATGTGTTGCTTTGTGTATAAACAGTGGAGATTCATTAAACATATTGTCTACAAGCATAAAAGACATAATAATTAATGTGTGCAGATGTTTCCATACAACAATTCCAAGTCAACTGTTGAAGAAGTTCCGAAACAACAAATAGACGGAGCCATATCTAATGGATAAAAAACAAGTGACTGATTTATGTCTTGGAATATTAGTGAAAATCATTAATGCTCATACTAAAAATGCTAATGCTAATCGATGCTCAACAGGTACACTTTGCACGAGGGAGATCATCGAGATGGAAATATACATACTACGTGCATAAGTATCTTTTGTGTGTTGTATCTTTGAAGTTGGCTTTGGTTTTGGTTTTAGCTTTGGCTGTGGCTTCCTCTGTTTTGCATAACACAAGAGCCGTCCGTGTGTTGTGGCTTTAGAGGTATGTATGCTTGTATGCATGAATGTACATCGATATGTACGTAAGTCTGTGTTTACATCTGACGTATTTGCTGACTGATGAATTTTATACAAATTTGATACACTCGAGGTGAACTTGATTTTATTTTTTTTTTTCATTTACTGTGGTGTTAGTTTTGTTGTTGGTGCTTTTTAGTTTTTTTATTTTTGTGTTTGTGAAATATTGTAGAAGCATCTTTGCAGAAGCGGCTCAACAAGTTTTGTTCGCAGCATTATACGAAACGAAATTCAAATTAAAGCTAATAAATAGTTGGGCGCCCGTTTCTTTTTTTTTTGTTGCTACTCGAGAAAAAAAATAACACTATTCGACCACAGCCTTTGCCTTAAACCAAAATTATATTTTATTTACTTATTTTATCTCGATTTGATTTTAATTCGGTGCTACACACAAATGTAGAAAATCCACAAAACTTGTCCAATCAACCTTCAGCTGACAAAGCAGACTTATCGGAGTCTGGGGAGCGGCTTCAACTGCCAATTGAAGTGCCATCAAGTGTGATTATTATGATCATTATATATGCACATCTAATTGATCTATTAAGGATTCTTAGCCCAATCATTTACTATAGCATACTTTTGGTAGTTAATTACTTTAAAAATAGAATAAAATAAATGCGGAAACCAGCTAATGGACCACACGAAAGTTGGGTTCCAACTCGAATCTAATTAACAGATAATTCATTCTGAGATGTTTGTTGCCAGAGGCGTCGAACTTGAACCCCAAATTAATTCAACCGCAAACAGTAGACATTAATAAAATCGAACTCAATCGCAGCGAATCGAATCGAATCGCGTCGTATTGAATGGTATCAAATGGCAGCGAATGGAATAAATGTGTGTAAGCTCTTAAAATGGGAGGGGAAAAAGCCAAAACTTGAAAAATTTGCATGCGAAACTTGTAAATCGTTTGGGCGTAGAACTTCCAAGTCAGATCGAGCCACTGTCGTCACAGAGTCTTAATGTCTCACAATGTAAGGCTATCCAAAATAAAATAAAGATACATATGTATCTGTGAGATACATTTGGTATCCATATACATTCGAAACATATGTCTGTATTGATTGGTAGAAGAAACAAGCGAACCAGTTCGCTTTTTTGAAATTAAATAACCCGTTCAGTCGTCGTTTATTTAAAATTAATTTTCGATATTCGATTTTTATTTGTCGCAGAGCTCGCACAAATTTGGCCAAGACGCGTAGAATGTGTTAAGCAGCAGCCAGTTGAACCCGCTATTACAAACAGACATACGTATAAAGATGGTATGTGTGTTTGTTTATTGGGCAGATATTTTAGGTGTAGGTATATTTGTAGAGTTTTTTTTTATGTATATTTCTAATTTGCCTTTGTTTTGACTTGGAGCACACAGTTCACTTAACAGCCTTGTGTCTGTCGGCGCGTGTGAACGACGCTGCTCCAATTTCTGGCTTGATTTGCACTTCAAACTTGGTTGCTCTTCTCTTCTTTTTTTATTATATTTTATATATACAACTAGGCTAATTTACCAACCAGCCCAGCAAATCGGGCACCAATATGCAGCACTCTCGCATGGCCATAAATCAAATCTGATTCAGTTTCAGTTTCAGCTTCTGCTTTTGCTTTTCAGCTTGAGCTTCAGCTTTGAACAGCAAACTTCAAGTTGAGCACCTTCCGTTGCGTCTCGAGTTGCTCTTGAAATATCTTGAAAGCCAATTGAATAATTGGCTCAATCACTTCTTCTTCGCTGATGATCACTTGACAGCTGTCAAGTCTTTTGGTCAAGTCTTTTAGCGCACACTTTGCTGGCGCTAATTATAAGACATGTTTGATTTATTTAATTTCTTGTATGCTCAAGGAATCTTCTTCTCCTTCTTCTTGAGATACTTTCGCTTTGACCTGTAAATTATTACATAATATCCCACCACAATGATTCTGAGAGCAACAGGTTTTTCGCGGAATCCGATAAAAATCTGCCGACAACCGACACCGACACTGACACAGCGACAACAGGCAAGTGACCCTCGGGGCCAGGCCACAAAGTGAGTTGGCCAGGCACAAGGATTTCAATGCCAATGGCCGGGAATTGGAACGATAAATTGCCCCATTCCAAAAACTGGTTACTCAGTTGGCCTGCAAAGTGTCCTTGATGCGACTTATTAATGGTTGTGTTGGATCAAACACGTTTACTGGGCCACCTTTATTTTTCATTTCGTTTTTTTTTTTTGGTAAAATAATCGACTGCGGGTTTCACAGTTTAATGCAATTCCACACAGCTACTTAATAAATTTTATAATGGCATAAATTATATTGACAATTCACCACAATTTATAATATTCATAAAAACACCGTTAGTAAGCTGTGAATGTGTAATTAACAAAAACACAATTCGGAACATCCGTTACTCTCAGTCTCGACAGGTGACAATCGACCAAGTTTATACATAACAATAAACGGCTAGAATGATGATAAAATTTTGTGTTTAAACAATTTACATATTTTGAAATGTCAATTAATGTACGTTTAGTGCTCGATTTATTCGTTTGCTAATTACATAAGTCCCACAAACAAATCAACAAACCACAAAATCAAAGTCGCAATACTTATTTTTGGGGGATTCTTTCCAATAAAACAAACAAACGAAATATTTTTGAAATAATTATCATAAAATAACAGTCAAACAAAAATGGCTAAAAAACAAATTGAAACAAGAAAGCTACAGTCGAAAGTGCTCGGCTATGAGATACCCGATACACATATTCGATAAAGGAAATCAGTGCGGTATTATTTTTAAAATATACCAAATTAATATACCGAGAATATACTACGATTATACCAAATTTCATATTAGTAGTATTATATTTTAATTTCTTAAAGTTAAAATATACCAAAACTAATATGATTAATTAAAGATACTTATATATACCAACGGATGTATTCGATATATAATATATTGATACAATACTACATATAAATATACTAGATTGTCATCCAAAGCAAGTAAGACAATTTTGTCAGTAGGCATACAAAAGCATTTCTTAAATAACTTCCTCTAACTTAACATGGATTTCCTCGAGGCTCCAATTTATAATACCCTTTTATCCTATGGGAAGCGCGTATAAAAACATTTGCAATAAATAATTATTGAACTGGCAAATACGAGTAATGTTGGGAATCAGGTTAAATAAATTATATGCGACGAACAAAAAACGAAAGAATCAAAATCGATTGCCAAAAGTCAAACATTCATTTCTAAGCGGGAATTTCAATTGCCGAGCGCCGTATAAAAATTATATTTAATTTAGCAAATTAACATAATTTTAAACATAAATATATTCTCGGATTTTGGTTGGCTTTCGTAAGTCCTTGAACAAAAATGTTTTTGTTTTGAAATAGAACACGAAAGAGAAGCTATTAGAAGAAGAATGAGTGGCTATTGTTTTCAAATTAATCCAGTTCCCAACGATCGATTTTAAAGCACAATCACGGATAGGTAACACAGATAGTTGTTATTTTTGGACTTCCTTAAACCACTCAAATTAAATAAAATAAAGTATAAAACCAACGAAGATTGGGAAATGTGTGATGTGATGCCGTGTGATGCCGAACTAGTTGGTCTGGTTGTTGTCTGGTTGAATTTGCTAAATTTACATAAATATAAATCTAAAGCAGCTTGACAAGTAATAAAATTTGTTCTGCCTTGACTGGTATGTAGATTTTTGTGGGGTTCGAGCCGAGCTTGTTTATATAAAGGATACATTTGCATAAATCATAAGCTCAATTAAAGATGTCCAAAAAGTTGTATAGTATTCCTCTTCTTTTTTAGTTCTTCTGCTGCTGACGCAACCGTCTGTCCATCTGACCGATTATCTGACCGTCTAACCGACACGACATTTGACTGGCATGTATTTTAGTCGTATTTTATGCGGTTTCTATACAGATCCGCCAACAAATTAAAATATATATCTAAGTTGGAAATTTTCGTTGACTGGGCCCATAATAAATATTCACTAAGCCTATTCTTGTCATTCGTTTTGTCGGCCACATGCGTCATGCATTTGATTTCAATTTTAATTGCCGCGGCGTGCAGGCATTTAATTACTAGGATCAGATAGAAAGATATACATACATATAGTAGTAGGCAGTCGAGGATCATTCATTACTTCTCATTCAGTCAACCGACACACGAATGGAAAGATTTATGGTTTTTGGGGATCGCTATATAACATATTCCACTAATTAAATGAGATATTTGCGACGATAAAAACGTTACAAATTATTTCCGCACTGATCACAAAAGACAAACAACAACAAGAACAACAGCAACTAGTATGGAATGGTTTTTATTTATTTCAAAATGTCGCTAATTATCAGCTGTTGATTGGATCACATTGGAGTGTTAAATATATGTGTCTAGAATATGAATCTGGTTATGTGAGGTGCTCGCTTTATGATGCTCCATCCACGTCCACATCCACAGTATCCACCGTATCCACTGTGGCACTGGCCCATGTCATGGACATCGGGTGCGTTAATTTGACAAGCCAGTTTTGTAATTAATTTTAATCAATTTTATGCACATGGTTTGTCTATTGATTGATCCACAATTTGAGCGCAGAAAAAAGCAAATAAAATAAAAGACACGTCCTTCGACTATTTTGCAGATTGAATAATACAACAACATGTGTCCGTCATCAAATGTTGCAAGTTGCCAACGCTGCGGATGCGCAATGATATGCAAGAAAAATCTCTTTCCTCTATGGAAAACAACTCGATTAGCTTGCAATAAAAGATGAAATTGTTTTTCGCCATGTAAGTGTTTCTCGACAAAACATTGTCACAATGACGAATGCTGAAATGTCAGCAAGTCGCCAAGTGTCATTGCCTCTGAGAGCAGACGTGTAAAGCAAGTTATGACCCGAATTGTTGAAGTCCGCGCCTCAACACAGCATCACAGTCCGATTGTCCGACTGTGCGTCTGTCTGTCACCTGGGCTGGGTGGAGGTTTTTGCCATTAAAAAAGAACAATTACTTGGCGGATGGATTGTTATCTTAACTCTCCGTTGACGGTCATTTAAACAATTAGCTTCTTAAGGGTGACTTCCTAATGCCAAAGTCGAAAGACGTGTAAATTGCTTCTCATTTTAAGTGCATCTCTGCATAGCACATTACTTAATATCTAACACTTTATAGTTTATGATGACCACTAACACACATTTTGTTGGTATTTAATAGCCTCTAATAAACGCAATTTAATAATGTCATAAAAGCCAAAGCAATACACTTGCCAAAAATTCTAGTCAGCAAAACTTGTTTGTTGCGTTCAAATAAGCAGCTTCTTAAAAGCTACCGAAATGTATATAGTATACGAATTCTTACTTCTTCTGGCGCTGAGAACTTGCAGCAGGTATAAAATATTTTGACAAAAGTGAAAGTCTCTGAGCTGCGGCACTTAGCAGGGCTTCTTTATTGTCTTTATATTTTATTGATCTTCTTTTCTCGGCGTAAAGTGTTATGGAATTTTTTTTAATTTTATTTGCAAGCTCTAAATTTGGAATTTAATTCGAAAATTATTTTGTAATTTATGAATTATGAATTATTTCAAAAAAGATCAAATTCCAAATGATTTGTCTTGAACTCTCTGTCAGAACATCTCTAAAAATTCCTAAACTTTGACAAAGATACAAAGTTATTTTCGGTCTTAATTTTTATAATTATTTAGTACCACTTCGATTGTTAATTCAATTTGCGGTTGCTTCTTTTTCATTTTGAAATCTTTCGCCAAGTGTAGAGCACTTGTCGAAGCGGTTTAAAGACGCTCGATTTGAATCTGTGAAGTGATGAGCCAGTTTAGCACCTCATTGAGGATTGAGCTAGATTATAGAGTAAATATTTAAGAGCACAGGCAACGATTGGTAGTAGAAGATGCTGCTAAGCTGCAGATTTTGTGCTGCTTTTTATTTTTGTTATTTTTGTTTATCTGAGAGCTAATCGTATTGTCGCATTTGTCGCGTGGGCAAATCGACGCCCAATTGTTCGAGTTTTGAGTTTTCGAGCATCGTCATCGACGCTTTGACGTGACTGAAGATCATGTTTTTTGATGTATTTTTGGACAGCAGTAGAAATAAATAAATATATAAATGCAGCTTATTAACTACTTATGTTTATTTATTTGTTGGTTTTGGTATTATTTTTTCTTTGCTTTAATAATAATTTTTTAAAAACAAATACGTTGCAGCGGAAACCCGTTTGGCTCGCAAAAATGATGCGCCAATGAAGCGGCGGCCTCAACTTGCACTAGCACTGAGCATCGAACTCATCTCAACTCTGCATCTCCATATCTACAAAGTTAACTGCTTGACTGCAGCATCTTTTTTTGTTTTTCTTAATAAAAACACAAAATGTGTTCGGGCGATTGTCGGAACGTATGTGTGTGCGTTTTTTTTTTATTGACAGCGCATTTTGCGTTTAAAGGTCATTTGGTTATTGGGGCTGCAGCGTCTGTCTCTGTGTGTGCGCATCTCTGCCTGCGCCTACCTTAACAATCAGACAGTCAATTCCAAAGTTGGACACCACGACTGACCCAAGATGCGGCGGCAGCACGTCACGGCACGCACCAGCGGCGACAGCAACCGGTTCATCTTCATTTAGTAGCTGCATGTAGGCCTAATCTTCGGGCTTCGGATTGTAATCCCCGACAAACAACGCCTGTGACAGCAATCACAGCAGCAACTGCATGGAATTTGACTGATTTATGTAGTCAGCAATTTCACCTCTAACCATGACTACAACTAAATCTACTAAATCGAGATTGTGAATCGCCGATGTAGTTGTAGTTGTAGTTGTAGTTGTCGTACATCAAATATTTGCCTTGTTTCTCGTGGTCCGATTGAAGCCTTGAAAGCGATTGCCAAAATTACAACATAACTCGCATTTTGTTGCAGGCATCCATCGTTCGGATGGATGTTAATCTCGTTTACAAATTAGACTCTGCATGACAATGTGTTTAACACTCGCTGCCATTCCATCATACAGAAAATACTCGTTTCCCAGTCTAGAAAACAAAAATGCCAAAAATACAACAATACGAAAAAAAAAACAAAATTTTGTCAGAAGTGCGAGCAACGCAGTTTTGGGCGTCTGCCTAGCTGGCCAACTGGCCGAAGAGTCAAGTGTCTGCTTAAGTGTAGTCACTAGTCATTTAATATATTTGCTCAAATAAAAGCAGCTAAACATAAATACCAATAACAGGCACCAGCAGCAACAGCAGCAGCTGTACAACAAATTTAGCACGCAGCACAAAAAACAAATGGCAATTGGCATCTGCTAACTGAGCCTCTTTTTTGTTTTATAAATATGGGAGGGGGTTTTTTTCTTCTTAAAATTATTAATTATTTATATACATTTATATTTTGTTTTGTGTGCGTTCGACGTATGTTATGCGACTGTTAAGACGCCGCAGCAGCGTTGACATTAACATTAAGAGCAGCAGCAGCAGCAACAGCAAAGACAACAACAGTGCCGTCAACGATGAGTTCGTCTGCTCGAAGCTGCTAAACGACTGGGCCTGGGCATGAGATTGAGATTGAGATTGAAACCGAAATTGAAACCGAAACTGGCACCGGTTGGTCAGCGTTGTTGTCTTTGTTGTTGCTAGCACCAGCAACAGCAACACCAGCAGAGGCAACGACAACAACAACAGCAGCAACAGCAGCAGCATCTTCACTCTGTCCGAGTGTTAACAGCTGTCGCCCAAGTCGTCGCAGCAGCAGCAGCAGCAGCGACTGAGCAGCGCGCTCCGAGTATATATAAGTAGAGAATCTACAAGTTTTGATGCTTTAGTTGCTAGCCCAGAGTCGACCCAGAAGTTGAAGCAACGTTTTTATTTTTGCTTGGCATCGATCAACAATTCAATTGACCATTGAATTTTGATACGATCGGATTCACACAAGGATTATACACAACACAACGCCGTCGCAGTGTCACACGTCGGGATAATAACCTAAAACCTTAACACTAAAGGAATACCAGCTGCCATTTGTTGCAGTTTTAAAGTGCTCACCATGGTAACTAAAATTACTTTTAGTTGCACAAAACAACAAATTAACAGCGAAAATAAACCTAAAGACAATTGTGCTAAATACGAGAGAAAAGTGACAAACACAAAAAGATCAAAAGAGAGAGAAGTGAAACAAAGAACACTAAACACGACAACCAAATACTCGTATTCGTAATCAAATTGAATTATTTTGCGAGCGATTGCTTATCTAACGAGCACCTCATCTTGCTGCCCAAGTGACATTTAAAGAGTGCCAATTGTTGTTGTTCAATTGTGCAAGGTGCAAGTGTTGTTAAATGACCAACTAAACGACCGAGCGTCCGTCCACGTCGCTTGCCATTGGCTACTGCCGACATTACGCATACGCTCCGTACACCCACGTGGACTGACTTCGTGGTCATGCATGTAGCCTATAGTCTGTCTGCAATTGTGTTTTAAATCATTTACATACAGAATACAGAATCTTCTACGGCTAATTGAATGCTAACTTGTTTGCATCTTTATGCAAAAATTTTCCATCAATTTTTTCAATGGATTGACATTTGTATTGGCATATTTAGGCAAATGACCATTTAACGTTGCCTTAAGTTACCAAGTGCATTTGTATTATTATTATATTCTTGGCGTTTTGCCATTGAGAGACACAACGGCTCAACGTCAGACAGAGTTGTCGTTTGGCTCATCAGTTAATTATCTGCTGCAAGTTTGTTGCCTAAGTCTTTCGATTGCAACAGAGAGATTAACGGCAAATGTTCAAAGAATCAAATACAAGAAGCACCTATACACTCAGGGTTAATTAAAAATCACGAAGGTCAAATTGCTATAAGCGAATTAACTCGGCAGCTTAGCTAAAAGTTTTCGAATTCCACATTGGATTATCCTTAGGATTAGTTTTGTTTTCCCTTTTAATTAGAAGCACCGAAAAAATGTCATTTTAGCCTTACCTTTTTTGGTCTTTTCCCTAAAGATAAATGTCAAAGTTCATATGCAAAATTGCCTTTTGTTTATATAATTTTTCTCTGCATTAACATTTATACTCGTATTCACATTTTCATCGCTGATAGCGAACATCAAACAATCGAGTCTATTAACGTGAAAAACGCCTCTAGTTAAAGAAAATGCGTAACATTCAATCATTTCTGAAGACGCTTTGACCCAAATGTGCGTCATTGATGGTTTTCGATACGAAGGCAAGGTCATTGCTATGTGTAAAACTAATTAATTATCTATAAATTAGCATAATAGATTATGGGAAGGTAAGCGCCATGTTCGAAGCACATGGTCTAAGATGGACCCGAAAAAACATTTTGAAATTTTTTTCGCATCGAGAATATTTCTCGAAGATTCGTAGAAGCAAATGAGAAGTTGATATTACAACCCTCGCTTGTGACTAATGTTTGGGCAGTGATTAAATCGATTGAAATAGCTTTAACCGTGTAGTACTTAATATTAATCTCAATGAATATGTGTCTCTAGTCCTTTCACTTTCGCATCGCACCGCAACGCGCTGCAAAGTGCTAACCAAACGTTGGCCCCTACTCTGACATTTTTTTATCCGATGATTCCCAAGCACTTTAATGCTTTAATCGTTGAATAGCAAACAAGTTGGATGAACACCCAAAATTCAAGTTCATTAACAACAAAAAATTTCAAAAGTCATTTACATTTAAATACGATATGTTCTTTTTTTTATTAATTTGTATTGTTTGTCCCTCTGCATTGTGATTTAGCGATATGTCAAAATTTGGCAAATATCTTAAACTTATCACAAAGAATTGAGTAGGAATACTTGACTATATACCAGTTAGTATATCCGCAAACAAAAAGGTGTGTACGTGTGTGGGTTAGTCAAAGAAATGTGACTAAAACGATTGGGGAACTGAAAGCCGTTTTTTTTTTTGATGGCAGGCACCGCCAATGATTAGTGCGTATGCTAATTTTGGGTGAGCGTTGACTTTAGAGTTTTTCTCACTTTATTAATGGCCGATGGCGATTATTATATAATATTGCGGCATTCAATGGCTAAAAGCAGTCAAACAGAACTTTTTGGCTATCCATCCGGTTTCTTGCATAATTAGCTATTTTTATAGCATACCCAATGGACATCGCATAAATCTCGAAATTATCAGCGAATTCTTTAGTTGAAGCATTTGAGAATCCGCATTGTGGAGTCCGCAAATTAATTGCAGTTCTACTGGACACATTTACCACTTTCGTTAACGTTAACGTGAACGTTAATGTTGACAGCATTTAAATGCTTGACCTTGCCGAAATTTTGAAAAAATCTTCTTAAATGGCAATCGCATAAAATGCTAATTATTAAACATTAGATTCGTTGACAGCCCTAGCGGAAGACAGCGGAAGATATGACTTAATCTTTGAGTCTGCATTCGCTTAGATGATCGGACGATCTCTCTTGTCTCCAAAGTAATTAATTATTTCACCTGCATTTATGTTTTGATTAGCCCCACACGAATGAATAAAAGGCTGAGAAATGTGAATACATAAAACGCTAAACACGAAAACAAACAAAGCAACCTACAAAGGTTGGCTTGAATCAACTATGGATCTAACTGGCTGACGTAGCTTGACTCGATGGCTACCGTGACCTAGAGATGCTGTCAAAGTTGAATGTCTTCAACTTTACACGTTAACATTTTAGAGTAATTTCCAAGCATTGTTGGTGCCTGATTTGAATACTTCATCTAAATGCCTGACATCGGTTGAACTTTAAACGAGTTTGCTGTTAACGTTGCCTTGCATTTAGGCCTAGAGCGTTAATAGTCGTTTAGCATTAGCTAACAATTCGATATGGCAATTACAAAGAACTTCAATCACTTGTTTAGGGTCAACACATCTTTTGCAATTCCTGCTAACCACTCCATTTACTATATACATGCATATTTACACAAAGTATTTCCTAATGCTTCCATTCTCTTTCGTCCCTCTTTCAGAGAAGTGCACTTTTTGTCTTAGCGCTTTGCGTTGCGGCAGTTGCCACCGCATCCGCTGATGCCATCCATGAGGTAAGAACCAAACACTTGAGGGAATTACCATAGGAAGTGTAACTGAAAATGTTCCCATTATAGCGGAAGATTCGTGCGGCCGAGGGATACTTCTACCCCCCTCCAGATGTACCATTTGAGTTGCCTACCAAGCGCACCACACTGCCGCCAACGACCAGGGCGCCAACAACCAGGCCGCCACCTACCTACTTGCCGCCCACCAACAAGCCACAGCCACCTGTGACGACACGCAGAACGACTCTGCCACCACCACCACCAACGACTCGTCGCCCAACTCCACCACCGACCAGGGCTACGCCACCACCAACGAGGGCAACTCGTCCACCCACTCCACCACCAACTTACTTGCCCCCTACCAACAAACCTCAGCCACCAGTGACCACGACTCGTCGTCCAACTCCACCACCCACAACTAGGGCTACCACCAGGGCTACTCCTCGCACCACTCCGGCGCCAACTTACTTGCCACCCACCAACAAGCCTCAGCCACCAGTGATCATCACGACTCGTCGCCCAGCGCCACCACCAACGACCAGGGCTACCACCAGGGCTACAACTCGGGCAACTACCAGGGCTCCACCACGTACTACTCCTGCTCCAACTTATCTGCCTCCTACCAACAAGCCCCAGCCACCAGTAATCATCACGACTCGTCGTCCAACTCCACCACCAACTAGGGCTACTCCACCACCAACCAGGGCTACACCTCCACCAACCAGGGCTACTCGTCCACCAACTCCACCACCAACCTACTTGCCCCCTACCAACAAGCCTCAGCCACCAGTCATCATTACTACTCGTCCACCTCCACCACCAACAACCAGAGCTACTACCAGGGCTCCACCACGTACGACTCCCCGTCCAACGAGCACTCCAGCTCCAACCTACTTGCCACCTACCAACAAGCCACAGCCTCCTGTGACCACACGTAGAACGACGGTGCCACCACCACCACCAACGACTCGTCGCCCAACTCCACCACCAACCAGGGCTACCCCACCACCAACCAGGGCTACTCGTCCACCAACCCCACCACCAACTTACTTGCCCCCTACCAACAAGCCTCAGCCACCAGTGACCACGACTCGTCGTCCAACTCCACCACCAACAACCAGGGCTACCACTAGGGCTACTCCACGCACCACACCTGCTCCAACTTATCTGCCACCCACCAACAAGCCCCAGCCACCAGTGATCATCACTACTCGTCGTCCAACTCCACCACCGACCAGGGCTACTCCACCACCAACCAGGGCTACACCTCCACCAACCAGGGCTACTCGTCCACCAACACCACCACCAACCTACTTGCCCCCTACCAACAAGCCTCAGCCACCAGTGACCACGACTCGTCGTCCTCCACCACCACCCACAACCAGGGCTACCACCAGGGCTCCACCACGTACTACTCCCGCTCCTCCTCGCCCGACCAGCACACCCGCCCCCACTTACCTGCCACCCACCAACAAGCCCCAGCCACCAGTGATCATCACTACTCGTCGTCCAACTCCTCCACCAACCAGGGCTACCCCACCACCAACTAGGGCTACACCACCACCAACCAGGGCCACTCGTCCTCCCACTCCACCACCAACCTACTTGCCCCCTACCAACAAGCCTCAGCCACCAGTGACCACGACTCGTCGTCCTCCACCACCACCCACAACCAGGGCTACTCCTCGCACCACTCGTGCCACCACCCCTGCTCCAACTTATCTGCCACCCACCAACAAGCCCCAGCCACCAGTGGTCATCACTACTCGTCGCCCAACTCCTCCACCAACCAGGGCTACTCCACCACCAACTAGGGCTACCCCACCACCAACCAGGGCTACTCGTCCACCCACTCCACCACCAACTTATCTGCCTCCCACAAACAAGCCACAACCCCCAGTAACAACCACCCGCAGACCAGCACCACCACCAACTTACACGACTGCTCGTCCCACTTTCCGCACCACCCCGGCTCCTACTTACTTGCCACCCACCAACAAGCCCCAGCCACCAGTGGTCATCACGACTCGTCGTCCCCCACCACCCCCACCAACCACTCGTCGTCCTCTGCCACCACCACCACCAACGACTCAGCGTCCAGTTCCCACTTACTTGCCCCCTACAAACAAGCCACAGCCCCCAGTGACTCGTGCCACAACCACGACTCGTCGCCCAACAGCACCACCAACCACTCGTCGTCCTCCTCCACCACCACCAACGACTCAGCGTCCAGTCCCCACTTATCTGCCACCCACAAATAAGCCACAGCCCCCAGTGACTCGTGCCACAACCACGACTCGTCGTCCAACGCCACCACCCACTACTCGTGCCACGGTGCCAACCACTCGTAGGACCACTCCTTACGTACCACCACCAACCAGGGCTACCGTGCCACCACAAACGACCAAACATCAGGGCTACCAATACCCCAGGCCCAGCATTCCCTTTGACTTCTAAGCACCCGGATACCGGTTAATCGCTTAACTAGCCAGTTATCAGTTATCGAGGTCGATCAGCGATCGGGTGACATTTCATTTCATTTTAATTGAAATATTATTGTCGAATGAGGGGATGCAATAACTGATGCTCTTTTTATTAAATAACAAAAGTATATCTAGCAATGCAATGCCAACCATATTTCTAGGGCTAGATACATCTAGTCAATACAGTCAAAAAACAAAAAAAGAAAAGAAAATGAAAGATTTTTAAAGCGTTTGATGAGGGTGCTCAACTCAAAGATCCAAGAACCAACCATCGAAACGAATCAACTGAAGCGTCAGCAAGAATCAAAACTCGTTTTGTTTATTTTTTATTAATTAATGAATCGCATACTCATACAATTAGGGATCTATGTATCAACTTTTGAAAATCTTAAAGTCTATACTTTTACTTCCCTACCCCTACCCCTCCCCCTGGCTAAGCTACTGCCACTCCCCCCACCCCCCACACAATCTTGCTATGTTTTATTGTACGTTTCCATGATGAAAAACGCCTCAAGACTATTTAGCTCTATATATTGAAATAAAATGAATATCTTTTATACAAATTTCCAAAACCCCGAACAATAAATTAAGTTTATCGAAAATCTCGTTATGCATTTTTATTTCGCCAGTGGCAAACGAAGTTAATCGATTACATTTCGTTATCGAGATGGGAGCATGATTATCGAAACTACTAAATGGAACTAATAAACTAATGAACTAACAAACGACTTCGTTTATTACTTTTTTAATTTGAATTAAATTGTGGTTAATAAATAAAAAGAAAAAGAAAATTTTGTGTGATCAATTACTTACCTACTCTGTTATTATTTAAATGGAAAGAGAACTACATGAAAACTACATTAAATTCAAAAATTCTTATAATCAGAATTGATTTTGACACGAAATAAGACTTATTAAGCGTGAAGAAAAACTTCTTATTGGTCGATTTTAAATTGGAGTCTTGACTCTAATGATTACTTAATTATAAGTGAACAGCTTTTCGTTCGTTAATCTTTGACTCCCTCGCTCCACGTATTGTAATAATTGTATAAATTATAGCTGTTAACATAGATCTTAAATAAATAGACTCATCAAATAGCTTTTTCTGTTCTGCATGAATAATAAGACATTATGCTAATGGAACAATTAAAACCGCATAAAGTTTACATTATCGTAACTTCATCTTGCGAATCCAAGTCAACATTTCTAAGTAAGTATTCTGGCAATCAACACTAAGTATCTGTATCTTGACTAGGCAGAGTACAAGTATCTCAGGTTTTCATGGTCGATGCATTTTAAACTCTCTTTCTTTGCTGCACACACATCGGCAACACGAAATCATTTAATTAATTAATATACTTATATTTTATTTGTGTATTTTGCTTTCGCATCCACAGACTAAGCTCATGTATTACTGCTTTGCTTGCTTGCTCGCTGGCTTACATGCTAAACTTTCTAATTAGTTAGTTTGCAAGTTTTTTAGGGGCTGCTTGGTCGAAACTGCAGGCAGTCGTCATTGCGATTCGCGATGAGGAAGTCGCGTCCGGTGCTCCAGCTGCAGCAGATTGTACCATCGATACCAAACCAGCGAGACGGTTTCAGCAGTAATCTTAGTGTGGAAAAATGTTTATAAGCCCAGTGAAAAGGCGAGAGCTCGAGTTAGTCGATAATACTGCTTTACTGCCGGCTCCAAATCCTGCAGGCGGCGGGGGCAGCGTTGGCGGTGTCATTAAAAAGGCGAAAAGCAGCCGCTGGCATCGGATTATGGGCCTGCTATTTGTGTACACAATTGTGAGCAAGAGACAAGTTGTCGAGATTTCTGTGTTCGGTTTCAAAGCAAGTGCTGCAATTTTAATGCGACTTTCAATTTTTCACAGATGTCTCTTATGGTAGTCAAGGTCGTCTCCACAACAGCCGAACACCAGCAGCAGCATCAGCAACAACAGCAGCAATTACTTAACCACATTGAGTCGACAACAGGACAGCAGATAGAGACAACGACAACGACGACAGCTACTACTTTTGGCACCGAAAGTGACAACTTTAGCGACAGTTTGGGGCAAGCGGCGGAACGTCAAAACATCGAGAAGATGCGTGCCAAGTTACAGCAATTGCAGCACGAGCAGCAGCAACAGTATCGCCAGCAACAGTTGCAAATGCAATTGCATCTCCAGCAAATGCATCAACAGATGCAGTTGCAATTGCATGCCAACAATGGTGTGGAAGGAGCTGCTGCTGCTGCTGGGACGGCAGAAGATGAAGGTGTCGGTGGTGTGGCAGCTGGCGAAACTGCGTATTTATTGGAGCGTGCCGACGATGTTGCGCCCATTTACGGAACATGGCGCACGAAAGCGAGACGACCCCAGCCACCAGCATCGACAACAACGGCTCTGCAACACGCAACATCGATGGCTGCATCATTGCAGCTCAACACGCTCAGTGATAGCGATGCCAACACCAGCAGCAACATGGACGATAATCATCTCTACGAACGGCTGCCAAAGCGATCCGTCACCATGACGCCTCTGCGCGATCAGCTGCCACGGCCACCACGTCTCTCCACTCAGCGTCCTCCCTCCACAGTACTGCTGCGTCGCCAGTTTTCGGAGACGCCTGGTAGCTTGGCTATGCGGGATGACTACAAACCGAAGCCATTTCACTTTCCCTTCGAGGGTCCTTTACCCGAGCACTTCAAGAAGGGCGAGTCAGAGCGTCCGCATGTAGCCTTAAATAACATCCAGGACATTTTGCACAATCTGCATATTAACAGCGTAATGCCTAGCAAGTTGCCTCCTTCGCTTGTGATGATGCCCACGGGTTTGCACATTGCCGGCAGCTACAAGAACCTCAAGTCCAGTGGCATTGCGAATTTCCTGCGTGGCAAGCGCAACAAGAAGCAGATGCAGTTCAGCATTCCACTGCCTATGCTCCCCATTGGTATGCCCATGTCCCTTTATGGTCCTGCTCCGCATCAGCGTGTGGCTATTGAGCAGCTGTATCCTTTCAAGCCTCGCTCGCCTCAGGACATCAATCTGCTTGCGATGCAGCCGTCGAGCAAACCCAACTCCAAGAAAAACAAGAAGCAACAACAGCAGCAACAACAATTGGCGCAAAGCAACTACAACATGCTGCTGGAGCATGGCAGTCAGCAGCACTTTGTGGCCGATCCCTTCTTGCAGAGCTTTCCACCTATCATCACACTGAATGCCACTCGACAACCACAGCATAAGCGAGTGCCATTCAAAGTGAATCTGGACATCTATCCGGTGTTACCGCCCTCGCGTCCCACTTCGGTGCTGCGCAATCCCTTCCAGTCTGAGTATGCTACTCCCTCGGTGGGTCCTTTGCAGGGTTCCTCGGCGGGTTCCATCTATGGCCAGGCGCACATGCAGCACGGCATCTATCAGGCCCCTTTCAAGTTCCCCACACAACCTCCGCCACCTTCCACCCATATGTCCATGACTTTTCCCGATCAGGCCACCCGCTACAGTCAGCAGCAGGCGCTCTATCACTCCCAAAAGTATCCACAACAGCAGCAACAGCAGCAGTCGCATAACAGCCTGATAAACGATGATTGCATGCAATCGAATTACAATGGAAATACTGGCGCAATGGACACGCATTCCAATCAGATCATGCTGCATCTGAATGTGTTCCCAAAGCAGAAGCCTACAGCGCAGCCGCAGCTGCAACGGCCCTCCACAAATCCCTTCTACAATCATAATCACAACTACAACTCGATTGGCCCTGGTACCGGCAGCGGGTTGCAGCGCATTACAATGGGCGAAGAGCGAGAACGGGAACGGGAAAGGGAACGGGAGCGAGAGCAACCGTTGCCAAAGCCTCCAAGTCCCATTGAGCCACGACAGGTGGCCAACAGCTCCTTCTCATCGGCCACAACCGTGGTGCAATCTCAGCATAATCAAACCCAGCAGCAGCAACAACAACAACAGTCGCAGCAGCATCAGCAATCTCAACAACAACCAATAAATCGTTCAATTTCACGCAGCGATAATCTGTCGTTGCTTGACTTTGAGCATCCAATTGTGGCAGCCGAGTTGCCCCAACTGCCGCAACCCGCAGCACTCGTTGGCAATCCTCCGCCGGTTCGTTATGGCCTTCAGAGCGATCATTTGCGTTTTGCGAAGAATGCGCACATTGATCAAATGGCTGCCGAGGCTCAAACAGCGTCGTTATTTCGCTTTCCCGTCGAGGATCTTATACAGTTTCAAGTGGATGATGCGCTCTAATTCACAAATTTAGCATGTACATTTTCAATACCACAAATACATAATGTTTAGCGTTTAAATTTAATGCGAAAATCACAAAATCACACAAGTCTTTAATAAAAGCAAATTAAATTTAGTTGTAAACAAATCACCGATATTAATGCTGTTGAATAATAATTGTAGCATACTTTGCGGCTGCAGTAGTAAATAATTTACCACCGTGTGCAGTGTGTACACACTGGTCGCCGTTTTTCATTGCCACTCGTTTTGCGCATGCGCGAAATGTGTATCAAAACAGAACCGGCAACAGCACGAAACCAGTATTTAACTGCGATCACAATTCACGCACGCAGTTTGCCGTTGCCATTGCGGCTAGCCAAGAACTGGCAACAGGTAAAAACGGCCATAAGACAGAAGGTGAGCGAGCGTCGCGCCGTCAAGACGTTGCTACGGTTGAATTCGTCGTCGGTTGTCGTTACTTTCTGTTGAGCTGTGTGTGTGCTACAGTGGGCAAAAAAATAAAGAAATACAACAAAGTATTTAAAGCAAGAGAATCAAGTTTCGTACCTGGCGTCATACTCGCATTGTTGTCTTATTTTTGCGTGTTCGCATTTCGGCTACTTCTCGGGTGCGTGTTTGTAAATGTGAAATAATCATTTCGAAAAGTGTTTAATAACTGTGCATCTAATTCAACAAGTGTAAGCAAGTGCTAACAAAACTCATCCAGAACTTAGACAGTTCTTGTGTTTGCTTCCTTCTTTTTGCCCGTTTTTTTCTTTTTTGCCTAAAAACAGCAACTGACCATAAAACTATGTATATGTGTATGTTGTAGATACTTATGTATCTACGGGGCGCAATGGCTTTGCCTGCACGTCAGCTACGAGAGCAACCAGTTCTGTATTTATTTTAGCTGCCTTTTTGCACATTTCGGTCTTTAGTGTGTGCTCGCTTTGGCTTTCTTCCCCTTTCCCCATTCTCCAGCTGTTTCATCAGCTTGTTTCAGTCTGAGTCTGACTTCGTTTTGTGTGTTTGTTTTTGCGAGAAAGCCATTGACAGCGTTTGCCAATCGCTTGGCTCGAGAAGCACCTCCAGCCCAATGATCGGAACTCATCGTTGGCATCATCGGCAGCTGCCGCCTCATCATCATGTGCCACTTTTCACATGCGCATAAAGTGAAATTGCCCGTCTCAAAAATTTCTTTTCTATGATTTTTGTGGTCGTCTTAGGCAAATGTATTTTTAATTGCAGCAACAACTGCAGTCTGCAGCTCGTATGCGTGACTTTTCAATTAGGCAAAGACTTGGCTCAAATTGTAATGTAAACAAAACGTTTGAATCGCGCATTAATATTCAATCTTTTACGCTGACTGCGCTCAAATCTGCAGCAGCAGCAGCAGAGGCAACAATAGCAAATAACAATTGCATTGCCAAGCTAAGCTTAATTCATTGCTCAGAGCCAAGGTCGATTGGGCGTTGGGGGCTAACATTGAAAGAACTGTTTTGCGATTGCTGTTTATACCCGCTACCCATAGGGTAGAAGGGTATTATAACTTTGTGCCGGCAGGAAATGTATGTAACAGGTAGAAGGAGGCATCTCCGACCCTATAAAGTATATATATTCTTGATCAGCGTCAACAGCCGAGACGATATAGCCATGTCCGTCTGTCCGTCTGTCCGTCTGTCCGTCTGTCCGTCTGTCCGTCTGTCCGTCCGTCCGTCCGTCCGTATGAACACCTAGATCTCAGAGACTATAAGAGATAGAGCTATAATTTTTTTTCGACAGCATTTGTTATGTTTGCACGCAGATCAAGTTTGTTTCAAATTTTTGCCACGCCCACTTCCGCCCCCGCAAATCAAAAAAATCGAATAACAAGTGTAATTTTAAAGCTAGAGCTACGAATTTTGGTATATACAATAACTACTGTAATAGTTATGATTCCTGAAAATTTGGTTGCGATCAGATAAAAATTGTGGAAGTTATTAAGGAAATACTTTTGTATGGGAAAAACGCCTACTTACTAGGGGTCTGAGTTGCTTTGGCCGACAATCTGGCACATTGTGCCGTCTATGGTATACTTTGAATGGTGTACTATATCGATATACCAAATATACCATTTGGTATATTTTTAGTATTTTTTTAGTATTTTCGGTATATTTTGAAAATGATACCGCAATATTTTGCCTTTATTAAAAATGGGTAGCGGGTATCTCACAGTCGAGCACACTCGACTGTAACTTTCTTACTTGTTTTTTTTTGTTTTTTGTGTTGTGTGTTGTTGTTAACGAAAAATCTTGTTTTGCATTTTCTGGCAGCAGTTGAAAAGTTGAAGTGTAAGTCGTGCCGTGATTTGTGCTACATGTGCTAAATACTTGAGAAAACATCATCGAATTCTTCGCTTCGAGCTAACGGATACAGATACATAACGGGCCCCAGAAATTAGCAACGGCAACATGTTGCTGCCGTCGCTGTTGTTGTTGCTGTTGCTGGAAGCAACTGCGGCACAGCTGCTGAATCATCCGCCACATTTTGTGGCCGGCACCGGAGACATGTCTCGATTCAGCCTGTCGGAGCATACTCCAGTTGGCAGTCCAGTCTATCAGCTCAAAGGTAAGTCCAAGTGGTCCAAGCCAAGGCCTTGTCTCAACTCTGCACAATAGACCCAATTCTCACAGCCTTTCACTAAAACATTATTATTTAAGTCTTGTTTTTCGGCTCAAAAGTCAGCGGCGAGTTCATGCAAAACTCAGACAAACGTAATTACAAACTATGGACATGTAATAGATTGTGTTTTTTTTGTTTTTGTGCATTTTCTGCATATTTTTTGCTGGTCATTTGATAGTTTAATTATTTTGTAATTTTGTGCGCCTTAGATCTCAAATTGCCAGCGCTGACTTTCATTTCATTTGTTGTTAACTGAAAAAAAGACATACGAGTCGAGTTTGAGTTCGACTTGGAGTATAATTGAAAAATAAAGCTCTTGCCCCGCCGCAACGCCACCTACTTTTTGTGGGTAACCTTGGTAAGAGTATTCAATTGTTGTTGTTTTTCTTTTGCTCTTTCCGCTGTTTCTTCAGCACGTTTCGTGCATGCCGCTTTAGCTGATATTCGTACATATGTAGCACACACATATGTACACGTTTTGTATGTTACATACACAGACATCGTTCGTACATCGATTGCTCAATTCATGTTTTTTGATAATTGACACATGTGCTAAAGAATGCACTCGCAGTTTGCTAATCAATTGCCCAGCAAACTCGCAAACAATTTGCATTGCTTTTCTTGGTTGTATCTTCTACGAGGCGGAAATGCATTTGAACACGTTTGTGCGTAGCAATCGATAGCAAAACAAACGCACCGATAATGGCTGCTCGAGTTGTCGATGATAATGCTAATCACATGACTGCGTGCATGGCGTGCCGCCAATTGTTGCCACTTGTGGCAGCGCTCACTTTTATCATAGATTCTCTCTCCGTCTGGACACTTTTACTTTGAGACTTGCTAACTAACAATCAATCGAAAGCGACTGCTAAATTGCAGGTGTGCTTTTCACACCCGTTGACGTAATCGCTTCCTTTCGCAACTTGCCACATGCCACTTGCCACAAATGTGAATTGAGTAGTACTCTACTCTATTACCCTGGTACCTTTCGTCGCATGATTATCCAACAGCAACAATAACAAACTGCACGCTGCACGAGATCGCATTGTTGCACCTGCTTCGGCTGCTGTTGCTGCTGCTGCATTTGTTGCATGAATGTGGCATGACGGCCGCCCTGTTGACACCCTAACACACAAGCCCAGTTGTGGATGCGCTCTGTAATTTAATGCTACCATCGAGGTAGACGACTTTCAAGTTTCCTTTTGAGATTTTTAATATTTATATCGTATTTGCCAAGTCCTCGTCAGACAGTTGCAAGTGGCAGCAAGTTGTACATTTTGGAGTCGATGTCTTACTTTTAGCCAGTTTTTGGTTTTGCAAGCTGCAAACTAAAAACACGTTTAACTGCGTTTGAAATCAAGAGTGCCATAAAGCACAGTCAAAGCAACAACAAATTTGCTAAAATTGCTTTTGCTAAATTGTGAGCCAGGAAGCAGCTCTATTAACTGCATAATTTGTTATTGCAATTTTGACTAGCAATCATCAAAAGCGATTGCATCACAGATAGTTTGTCAGCACGGTTGCAGCGCGGGTCAATTCAATATTCAAATCTATTACAGTTTATTAACCATTCGTTATTCAAAATGGCCATTTGATAATTTGATACTACAAGCGGAGTAATCAATGACTGCATCTCAAAACAAAAGCTCGTTCAGGGCTGTTTACACTTGCATATCTAATTTCGATGTGGAAAAAATTGGTTGAACTGGTAGAGTGACAGCTCTTTGACCTTATAAAATATATGTGATATGTGCTAACAGACAGCATCATCCATTGGTTGACTCAGTATCGACTTAAGGTGGTTTTTATTGTTTTAAACTCGCAACCAGATTCTTTTCGAAATTTATGACATCATACTGGAAATACCTCAAATAATAAACAGAAGAGTTAATCAAGCAGAGATTTTTTTTAGCACTGTTGAAATTAGATAAACAATCGGATAAACAACAATAAGTATTTAATACATAGTTTTTAGAGAGTTCGTACATAGCATGTTTATTATAATTGAAATAATATAACAATAATATCAGTGAATATTTGTGGTCAGACTAGACTAAAATAGCACTTTATTACTGAATATACAATTTATAATTGTACAACTCAAAATCTCTTTATTCGACAAGTACTTAGACATCAATACAAAGGTTCTTTTGTTATGTGTTAATTATTTGGGAACTTTGTTAATATTTTGAGCTGTGGGTATAAAATGGAATGCGTGTGTGTGTTTACATTAGGAGGATTCCTTATCTACAACATTTACCTCTGCAAAATTCCTGCATTTCCTTTTCCATTATTTTGATGGTTGTAGAAGGTCACTTGAAAAGAATAAGAACCTTAAGGTTTTCCTATGTTATGTATATTTACTTAGGTTTCTAACGCTTATCTTATTTACTAATTTCTGCTCTTCAAGTTGATGAAAAAAGAATGGAAGCGGATGTTTATTCTCATAAAGACAGGTTCATATAAATAGATATTTATTTATTTGTATTTTCAAATATTCATGCCCGCATTTTAATGCTATTAATTAAATGCCTAAAAAAAGACAGAAACATAAAACTTGAAAGTAACTGCGCTCACTCAAAATAAATAATAATAATTAAATACTTTTGAAATATATTATTGCACTTCCTATTATTGCATTGCTTACAAACCTCTTCTTAAGCTATTTCATTTCACTTCCCAAACAAGTTTTGCGCATATCTCAGCAAATATTTCTAAACAGTATTCAACTTAGTTTGGATAACAATCTTCACTTTCTATATGCTTTAGTTTTTTTGCGATCTTAGATATTGAATTACACTGAATTGTGGATGATTTTGCAAAAAAAAAGAAATAGCATAATTAGACAGCGTGGAGTATTCGAAGTTGTAATTATTTACACTCATAAACGAAACGAAACGAAAAGTGCGGCAAAACAAAACCAAATAATTGGGCAAACGTTGCCACAATGCGGGTGTGTTTCCATTGTTGTTGTATGTGCTGGAGTAATAAATAGCAAAATATTAACAAATACGCTTCGCAGAGCATGAAATCACAACTTATTTATCCCTCATGTGATACTCCCGAAAACAAAGTGAAAAGTAGAAAAGTTTTCAACACATAGAAAAACGAGAAAAATCTCCACTTAATTGTTATTGCTATTACACAGGGCCGAGTGCATTTTGTTGATGTTGTGTTCCCAAAACAAGATTCCATATGGGGCACCAAATAATTCAAACAAGTACACACACAGCTGAAAAGACTTATGAGAAATCACATAAAAGAAAAACTACAAGAAATGATTATGTACATTAAAAAAGTGGAAACGGCCACTCACGCGTCAATAGTAAATGGAAGCAGAGAGGAACGGAGAAGGTGTGAGGGGAACGAGTCTGGTTGTCTTGGCCAAGTTGGCCAGGTTTCGGCCGGGTTGGCGACCGCAATTGGTAAGGTTTTTTTTTTTGGGTGTATTAAGCTGGAGAACGTGTTGTTTGCTTCCCGCTTCGAGTACAAGTCGTGTCGCTGCAATTGTCGGTCTCCAACTCCGACTCGATCTTCTCCTCTCTCTTGCTCTATGTGTGTCGTTGTCAAACTTGAAAACACAAAAATCTGTCTACCTCGATGTCTGGGCCTGCGCCAAAAAAGTCGTTTTCCAGACCGCGCTGTTGTCTATTATTATTATTACTATTATTGTTAGCTTTTGTGCATGCGCCGCTGGGATCTGGGGGATTTGTTTTCTTTCTTTCGTTTGTTAGAATTTCTAATGTTTTTTTTTGTCTTTCTTCGTGTTGCCCTCAAGCTGCGCTATGGAATTTTGATGCATGGCATACTAGTTGTAAGTAGTTTCCTGTGATTAACAAGACCCACGAAACAACAAAAAAGAGAAAGAGAAACTGCCAAAGTGCCTCAATGACTGACAAAGACACAACCTATATTTTTAGCTCACTTGACCCAACTCCCAGCGCCAGTTCGAGTTCGAGATCGAGTTATAGTTATAGTTATAGTTACATACATAGTTAGCTCCATTTCCACGCCCAACTAAACTGTCGACGCATTAGACTAGAAACACAGCAGAGAAGGAGGTTGTGGGAACTTGATTTGCATTTTTCACACGCTTCCACAACAAGCCCAGAAACAGACAGTCAGAGAGTCAGACACGCAGTCAGACACTCAGTCAGTTAGTCATTCACTCAGTCATTCACTAAGTCATTCATCTGACTTTACTACAACTAGTTGTAGTCGTAATTAAAGCAGTGAGCGTGTCGGGGAACCAACAAACTGCTTTTACTACAATGCGAGCAATACTCAAAACTAGAGTCACAAACGCCCCAACTAATTTGTTATATTTCTCTCTTCTCAAATTCACAGGCATCGACCCGGAGGGAGGGCGTCTCAAGTACAGCATCTCTGGCCCAGTTTTCTCCGTGGATCGTGATACGGGTGTTGTGCGCTTGCGTCAGGAATTGGATCGGGAAACGCAAGACACCATTGAGGTGATTATCAGTATCACCGATGACGGCATCTATGGCACCGAACCCAACACAGTTTCGCAGCGTCGTGAGATTCCCGTGCGGGATTACAACGATAATCAACCAACATTTATTGGTAGACCCTACACGGCTAGTGTTAGCGAATCCTTGCCTGTCGGTGCGGAGTTGACAATTGTGCCGCCAGTTTTAGTTGTCGATCGCGATGAGGGCATCAACGCAGAAGTGCAGCTCAAGTGTGTGCAGGTGAGTAGAAACATATCCTTTATTTATATCAGAAAAACTCACTTTGTTTTATTCCATAGGAGAACGACATTTGCGATATCTTTGAAGTGCGTGCTGTCAGGTTGTCCGATGGCAATTATACCGCTCGAGTTGCTTTAAAACAACTTCTCGATTTTGAGAGTCGTCCGTCTTATATTATGACCATTGCTGCCTCAGACAGCGCCTTGGAAAATCGTCTCACTTCCTTTGCCACCATTTCCATAAACGTCATTGATGTGCAGGATCAAGCTCCAGTCTTTACTAATGCTCCTTATTCCGCAACTGTGCCGGAGAATACGCCAGCTGGAGTTAGCATATTGACAGTTAAGGCAATCGATGGCGATGTTGGCATACCCAGAGAGATCTTCTTGTCGCTGGAGGACGAACCTTTCGGACACTTTGAGCTAGTGCCGTTTGGTGATCCCAAAGATGGCACAGCCACGCTGAGAACCACCAATGAGCCGCTGGATCGTGAGAATCCAGAGATACTGCAGAACGGCGGCGTCTATGTCTTCTCCATTAGAGCTACAGAACTGATCGATGGCGCCATACCTGCAGACTATTCCATCACCAGAGTAACCATTGTGGTCACCGATGTCGACGATCATAAGCCCGAGTTTAGTGCCTCGCACTTTAACGTTTCCATCGCGGAGAACTTGGCCAACGGCATGCCTTTGCCAGGACTCTCTATTTTTGTGGATGATCGAGATATGGGCGAGAATAGTCGCTATCAACTTAAGCTTAAAGATGTTAACAATGCCGCAGGAGTCTTTGCAGTCTCCCCAGCCGAGGGACAAGGACGCACTCCAGTTGTAGTCAAGGTGCTTGATGCCAGTCGATTGGATTACGATAATCCGGCACAGCGTAAATTCGAGTTCGATTTGGTAGCCAGTTCAAAGGGAGTAGAGCAGGCAAAGGCACGTGTGGAAGTTCATTTACTGGATGCCAATGACAATGCACCCATTTTTGCACAGCAAACTTATCGCTTTACGGCGCCGGAGAATCTAACAGTTGATTCTTTAATTGGCTATGTGAATGCTACCGATGCGGACTCGGCTGAGTTTGGACATGTGCAGTATGTGCTCAAGGGATTTGGTGCCGATAACTTCTATGTGCATCCCGAAACAGGAGGACTATATCTGCAGAAGCCGTTGGACTATGAGAAGCAGAGCTCATACAGTTTGACTGTCGTCGCTGTTGATGGCGGTGGCCGCGAGTCGAATGCCAATCTCTTTGTGGATGTGCTCGATGTCAACGATAATTATCCCAGCTTCGAGAGCGATGAATACAGTCGCACTATTCGTGAGGGCGCTGCAATCTTTGAGCCGCAGTTCTTTTTGCGCGCCCACGATGCAGATGGTCCCACTCAAGGCAACGGCAAGGTGAAATACGCTTTGGTGTCAGAGAACAGCATAGCTGGAAATGTATTCCGCATTGAGCCGGAAACGGGCGAAATCACACTGCAAAAGGCAGCTAAATCTATGGATACGGAGCGTGGAGAGTACGAACTGGTGGTTTCGGCAACGGACTTTGGTGAGTTTCGGGAAAGGCTACTTGAAAAATAATATAAATCCTATTCTCTTTGGCCTATGTCCGCTTATCTTTATGTTTATGATTTAGTTAAGAATTAAATTTAATTCGATTTGAATTTCTTTTTTAGGTATTCCTCCTTTGACCAACACAACTCGAGTGCTTGTGCGCGTTGGCATCTCTGGCAATCAGCGTCCCATCTTCAAGGGACACTTCCAGAATGTGGAGAATCTGCCAGTGGTTGGACCACCCAGTTACCGTGTTTCTATACCAGAGAATGCTGCTCCAGGTTACAATGTGACCACAGTCTCTGCACATGATCCCGATGGTTTGGACAGTTTGCTGAGATACCGCATCGTTGGAGCCAACGACAATTTCCAGATCAACGAGCTGTGAGTAAAATAATATTTCAACTCTTCAACTTTAACTTACTTAATTTCCCTACTTGTAGCTCCGGTTTAATTACCGTGTCCCCTCAGGCGCGCATTGATCGCGACTTGAACATGAACAGCTTTGAGATTATTGTGAATGCCGTAGACTCGGGCACGCCCATTCCAGAGACAGCCACCACCACAGTTTATGTCAATGTCAAGGACATCAACGATGAGAAACCCAAGTTCGAGCAGGCGAGCTATGCTGCCTATGTCTCTGAGCGCACTGTGATTGGCGAGAGCGTCTTGAAGGTCAAGGCAATTGACAAGGATCTCAACTCACGCTTAGAGTACAGTCTACAGGGACCTGTGAAGGCCACAACCAAGGCGGGCGTTAGCATTGCCAATCGCAGCAATTATAATGTGCAGGAAGCCTTCCGCATCGACTCCCAAACGGGCGAAATCTTCGTGAACAGCTCTTTAAGACACGATGTTGCTGCAATTATCATATTTACGGTGGCTGTGAAGGATCTGAATGCCGAAGTAGATCCAGAGGGACAAGTTGATACCACCGAGGTCACTGTGTATGTGCAGTCCTTTAAGGATAAAGATCCAGTGTTTAAAAATCCAGGCTGGAGCAGCTCACGACCCGTGGTCAACATCAAGATCAAGGAGGAAATGCCCATTGGCAGCGCTTTGTTTATACTTCAAGCCGAGGATCCTGTGACACAGCAGCCAATTACCAGCTTCGAACTGGTGGAACCCAAGGAGCTCGAGTACTTCCAGATCGCAGAACGCACGGGTGAAGTTATCCTAAAGAAACGTTTGGACTACGAAGCTTTGGCTGAGTCGGGAGGCGCTGAGTTTGAGCTGCAGGTGCGTGCCAACAGCGCCGATCGTCAGCGTAGCACCATCAGTCGGGTGAACATCACTGTGGAGAATGTGAACGACAACAGTCCCATCTTCGAACAAAGCTCCTATCACGCTACCATCATTGAAAACAAGGGCTACCCTGAGCGTGTAATTCAAGTGAAAGCTCATGACAAGGACGCCGCACTCAATAGTCGCGATGAACGTTTGGGTTACCACAAGGTCATCTATTCCCTCCAAGGAGAATTCGCCATGCTCTTCGAGATTAACAATTTGACGGGACAAATTATTGTCGCTCGCAATCAGAGCATTGATCGCGAGCGCACTCCACACATTCGTCTGCAAGTAAAGGCGGAGGATTCGCCCGGCAAACCCACCGATGCCAAGCAGAGTGTTGTCGAGCTGCTGATCGATGTGCTGGATGTAAATGACAATGCTCCTGAATTTACCAAGAAGATCTACAGCACTGTGATACCAGAGAATGCGCTGCAAATGGAGAATGTGCTGCAACTAGAGGCCACCGATGCGGACGAGGGACCGGGAGGTGAAGTTCGCTACGAGCTGGTCAACGAGGGCGAGGCTAATGGCTTGTTTAGCATTAATGCCCAGAGTGGTCTGATTTCCACACGTCGGAATCTCACGGGCAAGGGTCGCGCTGAAGCCTATGTGCTAATCGTGAGAGCTCAGGACAATGGCAACCAGGTGCCTAAGCAGCCGACGCTTTCCTCAGACGTCGAAGTGCGCATCTTCATTGGCGATGTAAGTGCCAATGATGGAGTGCCCTACTTTGTGTTACCTCGAGTGGGACAACGAGCCAATATCACAGAGGTAAATCATAACAATAAATTTTTATATTCTTCGTTATTTCCATAATGAATATTAGTAATCAAATAGTATTATTACAATTTTAAATAATGCAAAAATACTTTATTAAACTTTGTCTTCAGAATGCTGCTGTTGGCGCACCTGTGTTCCAAGTAATTGCTAATGATCCGGATGATGTGAACACGCCTTCAGGCACAATAACCTATCGCATTCTGCCTGACACTCCAGACGCCGAAGCCTTTAGCATCGATTCAATTACAGGACTGATAACCACGAAGCAGCCTTTGGATCGTGAAGAGAAGAGCATGTACAAAGTGCTGCTCGAGGTTAGCGACAATGGACAGCCGAAGCAATCTGTCACGCGTATCCTGAAGATAGAAGTGCTCGACATGGACGATCATGTGCCACGCTTTGCCAGGGAAATGGTGAGTGAAGAAAATATGACGAAGATTAAGATACAATTTCTATTGACATGCTTTTTATTTTTACCTGACTTCATAAAGATATTAATTTATAAATAAGTGAAATTCAATTCAAATTTGTCTAATTGAGCAATGTTACCGTATCCATTAAGCAACTTACTAAATTTTTTGTCAACTCATAATTTAAACGTTTAACTTTCTGCAGGACGAGGGACCATTGGCCATGTCCGTGCGGGAGGAAGAACCGGAAGATACAATTGTAGGCAACTTTACAGCCATTGATGAAGATCAAGGCGAGAATGCAGCCATTGACTACGTCATCATTGAAGGCAACAACGAGCAATTCTTCACCATCGAACGCACCAACGAGAGCGTTGCTATCCTGAAGACCACGCAACCCATCGATCGTGAACTCGTTGAGTCCTTCACACTGACCGTGAAGTGCATGAAGCTGGGCGAGCCAGCTTACAAGTACATTGGAGATGCTTATGATCGTCAGGATCCTTCCCATCTGCGCATCACAGTTAAGATAATCGACATCGATGACAATCTGCCGCAGTTCGAGAACCCCGATTCCACAGTGGGCATTAGGATTAATGTACCCATCGACACAGTAATCACCACACTGCGTGCTACTGATGCCGATGCCGAGGCAGCTCCCATTGCGCTTTCCATTGAGAATGTTACTTTTGTGCCGCAATTCTACAAGCGGAGTCGCAAGCTGGCCACCGGAAACTTGGAATCGCTCTTCACGCTCAACAATCGCACCGGAGAACTGCGCACTGGCGGCTCTTTTGCTGACTACGTGGATGGTTACTTCCTGATGCGAGTGTGTGCCAACAACTCGGCGCTAAGCAAACGACAGACAAAGAGCAACATCAAGGTGTTTGTCATCCGTGACAAGTCGCTGCTGAAGTTCGTCTTCGCCCGGCCACCCAACGAGATACAGCACAACATTAAACCCTTCCAACAGCAGCTGCAGCAGAAACTCAAGCCCATGGGTCTGGAGTTGCATGTGCTGGACACTCAGGTGTTTACGCGTGCTGACATGAGTCTGGACTTCACCTCGACCAGCTCGTGCTTCCAGATGTTCCGCAATGGCGCCGCTTTGTCGCTCAGCGAAATGCAAAAGCTGATGAACTCGAAGGAGTTGCGACACGAACTCATCGACATCTATGCGGCGTATGGAGTGAGTGATCTGGAATCCTGCTCCGTGCGGCGCACACACACGGCGGCTCTCTTTGGCAATCTGCTGATGTCCGCGGGGGCGTGGCTGGTCATACTGGCAGCACTGATAGGCGTGGCCGCCCTGATATCACTCTGCACCGCATGCTGCCTAAAGAAAAAGTGAGTAACGAATGAAATAGAGTTAACCCTATACTATCAAAGACTGCCTTTAGAAGGCGTATTATTATTTCTTGTTTAGAAAGGGTAATTATAAGTTTTCGAAAATATTCGTTAATAATTTTTCTTCTTTATTGTCTTTATTGTCATTCACTTGCCAATAATTTTAGAAGAGATTAGAAGTGTCCTAAATACTTCACTCCTTTTTTTGAAAATGTCACTTTATGTCCAAAACATTTTCGGGTATTTCTTACCAATTCGAATTCCAATTTCAACTGCCATCAGATTAAGCTGCTAACATAGTAAATTCAACGGACTAAAGAAGTGCGAATAAAACTAAATTATATATGAACGTCTTAAACACCAAAGTCCTAGAAGAGCTTATAAATTTCATGTACTTCATATTCTTTGCAGATTCAAGCGACACAGCAAGCGCAGCTTGCAGGCTAGTCTGCGAACACCGACGGAACACACGCCCACCTCGTATAGCTACTCGATGCCCGCCGTGCTCTACTCGGAGCCCATCTATGGACCATTGTAGCCTCAGCTCATATTCTGCACAGCCAGATCCAGTCAATGGCAATGGCGCTGAATCAAAAGTCTATACTCTACTATAAAATCTAGTTATTTAGTGCACAAGACTCAAGCAACACACGCAGTTGGCCAAAAGAGTTGTGGCCAAAGGAAGAAAGAAAGAAAACAGTCCATACAAGCATAAGCATACTATGCACGTGATCTAGTATGTACATTTAATTTACATTTATTTAGCATTAGGTAAACTAATTTAAAACTGTACAAAAGTCGAATCAAACCCCTTTAGATATAAGTTTCAATTTTACGAAGTCATTTGATATTGTGTCATCGAATAGATAGAACAGATTTTGCAACGCAACAAATAGAAATTTGTATTTTATTTTAGTAACAAAATAAATGGCAATTTACCTATGAATTTATCTTATCGTTTTATTGACTCACAAAATGCTAAACAAGTGCAAAATAAATAGCACTTAATAAAATATATAAACAGGAGCTCTGGAACTCTATTCTCGCTCCATTCTGGAGCTCAACAAATGGCCAGTCGAGCGTATAGAAAACATGAATTTTTCACTGGCCAAACAAATGCATATGTTTTTGCCATTACGGCAAATGTATTTGTTAAATTGTTCTTTTACGAATGTGAACATGTGTGCAAATAAATTCTATCTACGAGTATTACTAAAATACAAAAAAGGAGAAATAACACGCATATTTGAAAGCATTCTATGAACATGCAAAGCGATAGTGGAGGTGTCATGAAAGCAAGTCAACAAATTAAATACGAACACAATAAAAATAGTTGAGACTTGGTAAATAAAATAACAGTTTAGTAGAGTGTTAACTAGAGTGGGTAACAAACGAAATTAAATCGAAAAGAGTGATGGAATGAGCTAACTTAATTTCAGAAAATAACCAACCAAGATAGTCCAGATAGCGTTAAATGATTAAAGTAAAACAATGTGTAATACACATAACCCACATAATTTTAAATTTACAATAAATTTATGTTACAAGTTGTATCGCTTTATATAACTCAATTCAAAATCTTATAGCTGACATAAATTTCAGCATAATTCCTTTTGCCAAAATTCCATTTCGAGAGCAGTTCATAAAGTAAGCTCAGTTTAATTGCAATTTCGATTTGAATTTTGAATTACAGTGCTCAGCAGTAAAGCAGTTTGCAGAGCAAGCAAAGAAAGTGCGAGCAAAATAATGAAAACCCATAAATAATAAATGTTGTTAAAACTAATGTGCGGCGCTCATTAGCCTCAGGCAACTGCGCACAGAGACTGCAACAAGGGATGATGATGCTGGTAAATGAACTTCGACTGCTACACATCAAAAGGGTGCAACTAAGCCTGTGTGTGTGTGTGTTTGAATGTTGCAAGATGAATTTGATCAGGGGTTGGTGCTGGTAAGTAGTTAGTGAACGAGGCTGACAAACCAACGAGTTATTTTTATAACTTTTTAAAACTCAACAGCAACAGCAACAACATCAACATCAAGTGTTGTTTCGGGTCAAAGTAAATCAACGAGCAGTGGGTCATTTTATATGGGGGTTGTCTCAGCTTGTACTACGATGTGTAATTACAGCCCGGTTTCTTGGCTCGTCCTTTTGAAATTGCGTACTTTGTAATTAGCATAAAACCAAACTAACTGCGAGTGTGTTTTTCAGTGGAATGAGTGGACAACGAAGTACTCGTATCTATCGCATATTCGAATACTGCCAAATCACTTTCCACTTGAACATTGATTGATGATGACGATCGTAAATCACACTCGAAACTCGAGTGACGTCGCTTCCTCCCTTTGTTTGCTGGCAAAACAGATTGGCATAGCACTCTTTCAGTCTCTGCCGCTGAAACAGGGCGCCACATAGTGCCACATTGCCACACTGACACATTTGTCTAAGCTGCAGTAATCGCCAATTAATGCACATGCTAATGCCAGAGGCGCCGAATGCGCAGCTCCAACTCCAATTGCAACTTCCAAGTTCAGCCACAAGTGGTAACAATTGTTAAATTACTTTGTTTCCATTGTGTTCTGCTAACTGCAGGTGTCCTGTGTCAACAGTCTGCACACAAAAAGTTTGTGTGCATATCAACTTTTTTTACCCTAGATTCATTCCAACAGTTAGTCACTCAGGCAGTCAGTCAGACTGAGCTGAGAAGGCTGAGCAGGCAGCTGGCCACATGTCCAACTTCAACGGACAAACAACAATGCTAACAATTAATGAGTGAGCAATGGGCGAAGCGTCGATCTCGTATGTTAAGGGAAGTCGTATATTTCCTTTACTTTGACGGTACCAAATTGTAACAGTTACAAGTAGAGACAACTTAAAAAAATGATAGACTAACATATACGCTGTTATTTTTAAATTAAATAGTCTTAGGCATATGTGCATTTTATAGTTGAATTGGTTTTCAACGAATACATTTTCAGGAATAAATATTATAGTCATTTTTTTAGGTTATTTGATTTATAAAACAATTTAATTAAACTATATACATTCTAATTTAGGAATGGAATGGAAGTTTATAATTTGTGTACATTGTTCGGGAAGTATAAAACTTTACTTAAGTCTTTTCAACAGATTATATTCGAAATAAGTTCCTCAACATCACAGTTCTGCATCTAAAATAGAAATTACGCTATCTATGCAAATCTAAGAATTGTAAACTTGTGACTTACTAAAAAATCATATGATTCTTAAGTCCAACTATGTATTTTACGATGTTATAAATTAAATTCAAAAGAAAATTCTATTAACAATGATATACATCATTATATAAAATCAAATATTATTTCCGGTTTCTTGTAAAATCTTCTATATTATATTTCAATCATTGTTTCCCTTTAATTCTTATTTATAGAATATTAATCGAGTGTACTCTTATTGTATATTATCATTTTTGAAATAAATATATTACCTCACTCTTATATACCCTTCATAGTGTTCTATATACAGGGCAGCAAAGCCTCGCGTGCCTTTGCCATATATTCACAAAAATATCTACCTAAATCATAACGGTTGCTTTCTGTCGCGTTGCTGACGCTGTCGCTGTTAACTGTCACTGTCCCCGTCAGAGGTGCCATAAAAAAAAGACTTAGGGCCCAACCCCGCAATGCACACCGAGCGGTTATTCACGCGATTGTAATTGCAGTTAACTACTTGTTAAGGTTTTTCTTTTCTCTTGCATTTTGGGGTAAAAATAGTAATTTTTGCAATACATTTTTTTATACTCAGCCGCACAATGGACTAGACTAATCACAGGATTTTCGCGGGATTTTTCGCTAAACCGGAAGTGGCATTAGAGCGAACGGAAGCGAGAGTAAACACGGCTTAGTAGTGAAAAATGCCAATCAATCGAACTATTGGAAGTGTCGAAAATCTAGCTACCCGCTGTCGTATTCGCATTCGCATTCAATCAAAACGTTGTTTACATTAACAATAACTGGGCATGAAACCGTTGTTGTGTCGACATTTTAGCAACTACCTTCATTTCCATTTATGCAAACAAGAAAAGGAAGAACAAAAATTAAAATGAGAAAAATAGAATTAACAAATATCAACCATAAATTACAAATGTCACATTCATTATGCACATGACGCTGCATAGTAATTAGGCTTCGTTCTTCGTCCTTCGTCCTGGCATCCTCTTCGCATCCTTTTTTTGCCCAAATATATATTTATGACCACTTGATGAACTGCACCCAGTTGAATGGGCATTCTCGCTTTTCTCTTATTCTGCTGGGGTTGTGACTCTCCTTTCGTCCTGGTTTTTGGTGCTCATTTGCATAACAATCAACTCGTCGTTTGTGGCACAGCCTCAAGCTGCAGTTGTTGCTGCTGTTGCTGCCGTAACACTAACTTCTATGCTATATGGGCGATGGGTACTGTTTGTAGTATTGGGGTAGCACCAAGCCAAGCCAAGTCTAATGGTTTCCGAAAACAAGCAGCAGCAGCAGCGGGTGTGAAGTTGTAAAGTTTAATGTATTGTTTGTCTAACAGTTTATTCATTTGGAAAAAGAATTTCACGTTGTGTGATTGGAATATGAAATATGACTGTTATCCTTGGGGTAGAAAAGGGACAACGCTTTCTATTTCAAAGGTTGCAATATTCATCATTGCATTCAGTTGCAAAGTCGGTATCGTATTCATTATACAAATTGTAACTGCATTTATAATGAATCAAATTGATAATTTTATAAATGATTCTGTTGTAAAAAATTGAGGAAATATTACTTTAATAGATTAATAACATATTACTTATTTTCATTAGTCATATTAGTAAAAAGAGTAATATTCTTATATACTGCGAAAATTGTTTTTTATTTTGTAAGCTAAAAATATCAATGACTGAACAAAAAATTTAAATTTTACCAACAAAGAATATATTCAGCATTCTAAGTTATTCAACAAAAAATATTTTAAAACATCAAAATATAAATATGATTACAATTTCAATTATCAGATAGTGTTTGAATTGTAGATTTGAAACTGACAAACCTAAAATGAAGTGAATTCTTTTTAGTTGTATTTTCTTTAAATCTTTTTCCGAGTTTAATGCAATGAAATCAAGAGTCTGTGATATGATATACGTATGTATATGCTTTATAAAATATACAATAGTAATATTATAGAACAAATCCGATACTGAAAAAATAATTATAAGCAAATATGAAAAATATATCAATATAAATTAAATATATGTTATATTCCTTGGCAATAAATATAAATTATTTTTTAATTATTGAAATGCAACCGTTGCCATTAATATTTAACCAGACGTTCAGCAATGCTTACAAAAAACTTAAGCCTCAATTCGATTTGGGAATAGCCCAAGTTCTTTTGAGATACATATCTCAATTCGGTGCATGCGTATCTAAAATGATTTCTGATTTACATGTGTTTACATTTTGTGCGTACCACTTTTGGCTGCAACAATGTGACATAAATCTGCTTAAATTTGACTAAAACCGATCAGATCGGATTAAAATCGAATACAACAAAAACTTGCATCACATTTTACAGTTTCAATTCGCACACACACACACTCTCTGATATCCTTGGGATGAACATGCACACAAATACGACAGATTGGCCTGCTCGGTGAAAGCAAAGGCAAAGGCAACGGCAACAAATGTAACAAAATACTCGAACGGCTGTTTGTTTATCCAATGTTTTTCGGTTAGATGAGCACACAACTCAAAAGCAGGACAAGGTAGGGCAAAAGGATCTGTCGGTAGTACAGTATGCACTGTCAGGAGAAGGCAAGGCAAACACAAACAACACAACGTCACAGATTTCACAGATAAACCAATTCGAGCAGGGTAATGAATCGCTAAAAAGGTCGAGCAACTTGCTCGGCTTTACACTCATCACAGCACCCGTTAAAAGAGAGAGAGAATAGCAACAGCAACATTGCCGTGTAGTTGCAACACACCAAAGCGAATGCTGACAGAAAAAAAAGGGGTAAGCAGTTAGAAGGGGTAAAGAGCACGTTGCACGTGCACCGCAAAAAGGGTTACTTCACTTTTTTATAGACTTTTCTATTTTTTTTGGCAAATGTGTGTCAACTGAAACGGCATCGAATGCTAAAAAGGCGTAAAACAATCAAATCAGCAAATAAAATTCGATTGCGACAAATTGGCACAGTTATGCCTGACTATGGATTATAATCAATACAATAAAATATATGATGGCAATAAGTTATGCTTGCAACAGTCGTTTCTGTTCCTTGAACTCTGCGGAAATGAAACGAAATCAAAGTGCATAAAAAAATGCTTGCAATTGAAATAAATCTAGATTAAAATTCAATTGGGCCAAGTTCACTTACAACAAATGAAAGAAAACATAACTCGCAATATAATAAAAAGGTATTGCTTTTTATGTGTCCTTTATATTCCCCAATTCGAAGTTGAATCTGAGCTCAGTGAATCGCATACAAATCGTACCCAAAGGACTTGCACTTGACGCATTCGGTGTATTGTGTTTGCTTCTTGCACCGAGAAGGCAATTTGTTTCCATTTTTGGTTTTCTTATCGTCTTACGGCAATCGGCAAATTGTTTAACATTAGCATAGTCCTCTACAACAAGGGGGAGGAACAGGAGGATGATAGTCGGGCAGTCGTAATGCCGTCATTGATCTGTAGATAGACATCTAGAGCTACCCCGTGACCAAGAAGGCAGCAGGATAATGATGCCCGGCTGTGTTCCTTTCCCCTCCTCATGTTCTCTCTTCCGTTCTCTCTTTAATGCCGCCCTTATGCATCCCTCAGCGCCATTTCGGTAGAATTGAATGCAGCTTAGCAGCTCGCCCGCTGCGTATTTGCGCCTTTGTAACGCACCAGCACAACGAGACACACTCTGTGACATTGTTCTGGCTATAATAATGATTATTGTTAAGATAAATCCCGACACCTTCAACAAAAGCTGCACAAATGACAAACGCGTCGCTGGGCAAGCGGCTTAACTAGTCGACAAATGTCTTTTCGCATCAATGTTAGATGCTGCATTCCATAGTTCTTGCAACTTCTTAGCTCTCAGCTGCAAGTTCACCCTTCTTCGAAGTCGATCCTTATGACATTTGTAACGGAAAATGTCAGTCAGTCAGTCATTCTCTCAGTATTTTTATTTCGACTCTTGCCGGTTCATTCAACTAAATAATTTGAGTGGCATTCATGCAGGTCCACTTCCACTTGGCTCATGTTTCACTCGGATTGTCGGCTGCTGCCTTATCGAGTTGTTGTTGTTCTTGTTGTTGTTGTTGTAACTCTCGTTGTTATTGTTGTTGGTTTGCAGGCGCATTGGTACATTCGTTTTGTAGTCGTAATTCTGTGGCAGGTGACGGGCAATCTTCCATTGTTCAACTCACCCCATGTCGAATTCTAAGGGCGCAAAAATGCCCCCTACAATAAACAAGCACACATACATACTCACTCACACACACACATGCACACTCTGACACACGGAGAGCCATTCATTTTATGTGCACTGCAATATACAATATTTATTTGAATTTAAGTCTTTTGTTTGAAATCTGAAATCCGCACAGGGTTGTTTGCTTTTGGCTACCAACAAGACTGACAGTCTTAACTACTACCGACAGTCGGACGAATATTTGAATTGACTTTTCGGTTTTTCTCGTTCAACTTTATTGGCAAAAATAAATGGTAAATTGTTTTTACAATAATTTAACTTATCACGTAAGCCTGACTATAAAATGACTAGCCCTCTTTTCATGTATCGCATTGCAATGATAAAATACAAAACTATTCTATAAACCCAATTCAGAACTTAAATTGCAGCTAATGCTTAAAACTTCTTAAGGATATAAAGTAATAGTTGTTGACTTTTTCTTAGCTTAGTTTGTAATGTTGTGTATATGGCTTACTAGTTAGGTACATGGGATGCTCTTACTAAATTTACATGGACAACCGATGTTATTATAAAGCAAATAGAATCGACTTTGGGAACTTAGAGGGCAAATAATTGTGAAATTAAATGCTCTTTAAGTTGCCATTGTCAACTCAACGAGTTACACAAAAGAGAAATCAATACAGCAGCAATTGCTTCGATTGGTTTATCGTTTGTATACCTATCAAAATGAATTTGTAGCAAATTGATTACTAAGTCCAGCTGCTTAGCAGGGCTTAGGAAATCCATTTACGCCTAAAGTTCACTTATTGCAAAATATCAACTGATTGCGCGCTGCGACGGCACTGAAACCTGACCCTCGAACCTCGCAGCTGCGCTGAGCAAAAGTTTTTTTATTAAATCAAAAAACAGTTGCTAGCGCAGTTCGGATTGTTGGCCAGGTTAAAATGCCGTGGCTAGCTACACAGTGTCGAACATATCACCCAGAGAAGACTGACACCAAAGATGCCCCCAAAACTATGCTATACCTGATGCGCAAACTGTTTATAGCTAAACTGCTGATGATGTTGAGGATGTTGCTGATGTTGCAACGGTTGCTGGGGCTCCTCGTGGAACTCCTTCCAGGGCGGCGTTTGGGTGTAGAAACTGCTCTGCTGATGCAGTCCAGGTGTCTCGACTACCGGCAACGTTGTGCCATTGGCAGCTGCCTCAAAGTTGCTGCGAAACAGATCGTATTTCTCCTGGGAAAAGTGTCCTGAAGCTGCCGTTGAAGCTTGTTCCTGTTGCTGTTGCTGCTGATAGAAACGCATGCTGCTGCCGAAATCGAAGCCAGCTGGCTGCGCAGTTGACGCATAATCTACAGTCGGATTGGGTTGATGATAATGCATCGGCGTCGTCTGTTGATGTGATCCATAGGGAAAGATGCGACCGCCGGCAAACATGGGAAGTGGCTGTGGGTTCACAAAGAGCGCATCGAACAGTTCTTTGGTGATGCGTTCGCCACTCAGCGTAAAGTTCTGCAGCTTCTCCAGATCCAGATTGATGGTGCCACCGCTCTCGAGCACCTGCTCCAACGCAAAGATGTAATTGTGAGCGAAGCGCAGTATCTCGATCTTCGTTAGCTTCGTCTCCTCGGGCAGCGAGGGCAACGTGGCCCGCAAACGCTCCAGAGCATCGTTAAGTGTATGCATGCGATTGCGTTCCCGATCGTTGGCCTTCATGCGCCGGAACTTCTTGATGCGCACCACTTGCAACGGACTCCGCGAACGCGTCACACGATTCTTGCCGACGGCATATTTACGCTTGGGACGCGGCGCATTCGGATCTTCGGGAGATTTCATCGGCGTGCTCGTTAGCTGTGGCTCAAAGTTGTTGCTGCTCGCTGCACGGCTGTTTAGATGCTCCACCAAAGTGCGTCCACTGCGTGAGCTGTGATTGCTGCTGGTGTCCAGTAGCCCCACAAAGCCAGCGGGCGGTGAGTTGGCCGAGGTCACATCCCAGCCGCCGTTGTAGCCCAAAGCAGACGCATGAGCTGGAACGGGCGGAGTACCGCTGGCATTTGCCGTGGTGTTGTAATGCTCCTCAAAGTCCAGACGACGCCGTGAGCTGGCATTGAGATCGGTTTCGAAGCTCTTCTCGTAGCCGCTGTCGAAGGACGCGTCGTCGTCGTCATCATCGTCGAACTCAAAGGACTGCGATGGATTGTAAACGCTGTTGTAACAAGCAGACATGACTTTTGGCAGTAACTGTAACACTCTTAGTTGTAGTTTTAGTTATCGTTGTCTATGTTCGCATTTTCCGTTTCCGCTCAGAGATTGATGATTGCTGCCTTAACCGTTTCGCGTGCCCGCACCAACTAAAAGCTGAAGCGAGTTGCGCGCCGGTTTTATGTCCATTGCCTCAGCCATTAGTGCGCAAGCTGCAGAGCTGAGGCAGAGTTGTTCCGTAAGCCCGCTGATTTAGTCAGAGGCAACAACCCTCGGCGCATTGTCGTCGGTCGCGACGATGGCGGCGCCATGGCACAAATCCCAAAAGATATGCGCGCCGTGATTGCCGAGCTACACAGCCCCGGGGGTTGCTTTTGCCCACACTCACACACGCAGACATACACAGACATACACAGACATACACATACATACACTCTCACTCTCAGACACTCTCCGTTGCTGCCAGTTAAAACACGAGCATTTTTTACGCTTTGCGAACGCGTCGCCAACCTAAGCCAATCGGAAGGATGTGTCTCTCTGTCCGTCTGTTCGTTTGCTTATCTCTCGCGATCATTACCACACATAAAAGTTCAAAGCGGTGGCATGTTATCAATTGCTTTTGTCACAACATTGAACTTGTGCCACTTCATTTGCAACTCTTTCACTCTCTCGCTATTTGCATTTAAACCGCAATAATCATAATGGACTTACGCCTGTCGCTTAAACGAATTACCGCCACGTGCAACACTTTTATTTGACGCAACTGGTGAAGATGCCGCACTCCCCACCGCTGTGGCACGTGTCTGCGAATTGGGCTTGAGCTGGTTTCACTTTCACTTTTCTCTATGCCAGCTGCTCAAGTGGCTTTTTGCAAAGACACACGCCAACTTCCGCCCAACATCGTGTGGCTGGTTTAAGTGACTGAGGCGTGTGCCACTTGCCACTTGTGCCACGTGCGGATTTGTTATGATATCCACGCCAAATTGCCAACACGAGTTCGCACTTCACAAATTACGCTATCAAGTACAAAACAAATTTGAGTGGATAAGTATGCTAATTGTATATGCTATATGATCACACTTCTTAATCCTTGAATCCAAATTAATATGTTGGTTTTCTGGTAAATGATTACTGTGTGAAATTCGTGCATCCTTTTTAATCCTTCATCTTGTCAAGGTTTAATAAAAATCTTTAATATATTATTGTGTAGCACATCACTAAATTGTATTGATAGTAAATTGAAAAGATTTGATAGTCTAGTGTAATATTAGAAGACATTTTAATATTACGGGTTTGGAAAATTTAAACAAACTGTTAATTTCTCTAATATTTCGTTTAATATTGAAAGCCTGGAGCCCATTTGCAATATGAAATCCTAAAATTGAAACTGAAATATAATCTGACACTGTGTGGTAGAAAATGGGAAGTCTTTTAAAAATAATTTGTATTAATTTAAATATTAAATAATAAAACTGTGTACTATCTTTTATTTCCATTTTTTAAATCGTTTTTCACCTTTATATCTCAAGATAGATAAATAAAAAGAACAGTGGAAAAATAAATTAAAAGTAGTATGAAAAGGTAAAATCACGGTCGTTTTTATATTGAAATTTATTTATGTACAATATGCACAGCTAACAATACTTTTGTAATATAACTAAATTTATTTGTGACTTGCAAATTACTTATTTCATCACTACTTATTAGGACATTTGCTTAATATATATGAATATACTTAAATATACATGATTTTTACAATTTAATATTTATTTCTTAAATTATTTACATGATTGTTTAGTTTATACAAGAAATGATCATAAGCCCGATGAAGGTATTGTTTTTATTTTCTCAAAACAAACTTACGATTTTAATGGCAATTTTTTACTCTTATGATCTCCTGATTTATGGCCTACACTCTTTTAACACTGCCACCGAAATTCACACCAGTCACACACGTGTCTGGTGTTGAGTGTGAATTTGTTGTTCAAGTGGCCGCTGGTCGCGTGTGGCTAATTGAGATTTTTTTGGATTCATAATGCGTATCAATTATTGAGTTAATTGAAGTGTGAGGTTGCAACACGCGTTCTGCTGAAATGAATGTAAAGTGTGTAAAAAAAAGAAAAGGAAGCTGCGTTTTAATAAATATTTGTCGTCCAAAAAATTAATACCCTGGGGGTAAGAGCAACAACATCACAGTTGCGTAAACCAAATACAGGCTATTATTTGACGCGCCCATGAAACCCCGAGTATGGACGACATTCGTCGTCCTGCGCATACATATAATTTGATCAAAGTCCCGGCACAGTCCGAGACAAAGTAAATACATACGCAGCTAGTATGCCTCAGGCTAATTGCATTCTAACAAGCGACGCAAATTCAATTTTCCAAGCTGCTTGTGTGTACAATTCTTCTTCCCTTTTACAGTTTTCTGAGCTAGCTGTTGTGTAAGTGTATGTGTGTGCGTGTGCGTGGTGTGCAACCCCGACTGCATTCGTTCCAAGCACGTAGCCCGAGGTTATGAGCAATGCTGAAGCAAATCGCTTGCCTGCTCAGAAGGGCACAATTGCCTCCTCATAGAGTGGATCCAATTCTCGCGGCATGGCAACGTCAGGAAAACGATTTGAATTTCCCGACACAGCCATTGGCACAGGAGATGACGAGGACGACCGCGATTCCGATGAGAGCTCAATGACAACTGAATCTGCAGTGACATGTTTCTCTCTCAACGGTTTCTTTTGCTTAATCTTCAGAGCGGTTTGATAAAACTTTGGACCACGGCGTCGCTTTACCGACGGTGGACGCACCACTCGGTCCTCCTGATCGGTTGAGGTCGAAGAGTCCGAGGTAATATGCTTGAAACGCTTGAAGTGCTTAAAACGGGAATTTTCAGAGTTTAGACTTTTAGCTATTGGCGTCGGCGTATCCGAAGTGATGTGCACAAATCGCTTTGATTTTTTTCTCTTAGTCTCCGATGTAGTTGTTGAGGCGTTACTATCCTCAGTATGCGGCTGACTTCGCTTGCCGCGGGATGCAGGTCTCTCCTGCTCGCGATAATACTCGCGGAAATTGGTGCGCTTAACAAGCACACGAACCCTGCGTAGTTTCTCAATATCATGTATGCTCAGTCTGTGCAGACGCACTTCAGCCTTCCGCATGAGACATTCTTCGATGAGTCGTGCCGTCAATTCTCTTGAGAAGCCCCCACTGTGACGAACAGTTTCCTGCTGATCAGTTGAATTTTCAGCGTTCGAATCTTGTTCCAATTTTATGGACCTAATGTGAGATTCAGAATTTGATGCAGGCTCCGACTTGATGCATGGCAATTCCTTTAATGTCTCCATTTCACTTTCAGTACTGGATGCCCTCTCCAATTTGAACTTCATTTCCCTTTGTGGTTCCACAAGTTGATCCTTTGTATAATTCCCCTGCAAATCCCTCGTTGGTGTTTCTCTTACTTGTTCAGTAAACGTCTTGGTTTCCATGGTCGTCACCGTGTCCGTCTTCGGCGCTGCGACCGTCTCGGCAACTGCGTTGGTCCCGAGCGCAGCCTCTTCCGCTGCACGGACTTTACCGATGTTGAGCTGGAACACTTGTGTCTCCCTTGTAAAATCAGATGTACGCGGTGGGGGCGTTAACTCTTTACTTACGCCAGATTGTCCATCGTCGCACTCACTGGCATCTCGCATGGCCATCGTCGAGGTACCAGAGTGCAAGCTGTCCGCCTCACTGTTGCTGCTCAAACGTCTCACACCATCGTCACTTGTTGTTGCTGTAACTTCTACTGCTGCTGTTCTACTTTCGATATTCACGGGTGTCGTGCGCTGCCTCAGACCCTGTAAGTTTCTAAACTTGCCGAGAAGTGTGTTACTTTCCATGAGCTTATTATCATTGTCTGCACTTATCGCCTCTTCCTTCTCGAAGCTCCAAATGTCCACAAAAGCCTTAAATCCATTTGTTTCATTATTGTACTTGGCCTGCGCCTGTAGAACCTCATCAAACGAACGCTTCTGTGGACTTGGCTCTTCGATTGGCGGCTTCGCTTGCAGCTCTACTTGCGACTTTGGCTCTTCTACTTCTTGTTGCTTCGTTTCAGTCTCAGCTGCTGGCGATCGTCGGCCACTTCGCATGGCTCTATCCATGTCAGTGATCATCGCATTTGCCACGACAGCAGCTGCTCGCACACGAGTTCTTCGTCCAGACCCCGTGTAATATGCCTCGGAGTCGTCTGATTCGTGATCTTCCTCCTCCTCTTCATCATCCGTAACTATTTTGTTTAAACCATAATTAATGTAGCATAGTGTATATTAATAATTATATTATTGAACTCACCTTCATCCCAGAACTTGCGCGTATTTCTCTTGCGTTTTCTTTCTTTCTCGGCTTTTTCACGCGCTGCTTTCTGCGCCTCATCCTCGTCTTCATCGGCGCTCGCTTCCCCTTCCGTTTCGCCACCACCAACCGCATTCTCATAGCCTTCTTCAATAGTGCCATAGTCTAGCTGCGGTCGATTTTTGTATTTCGCATAATCGATTTTTAAAAACTTTAGTCTATCATTCGCCTCGGCCATATTGAGGGCCACGAATTTATTTTTAAGATCTCTGCTCTTCAGTAAAGCGCCACAACGCTCATGTAACGTACTCCATTCCAATGCCCAAGAATAACGTTTGTTTCGCGGTTGAAATGCCACCGTCAACAGATCTTTGATTATGCTACTCGGAAGTCGCAATGCTTGCAATGCTTTGCAGATGGGATCATAGTCAGTTACGGGTGCATTGTGATTCGTGATGGCAACAATTTCATCCACGTCAATGGTTGAGCTCAATAGCTCATATTTGGTGTGATCCACTTTCTCGGCTCGAGACGATTCTTTTCGTGGTGTTTGTTCATCGTCCTCCTTGCGTTTCTTTTTATAGCGGGAACAACGTTTAACCTCATTGTAATTAGCGCTTGTGGGATTGAGGTAGAAAGCGGTAAGCCAAAACTCCGATTCCATAAAGCCTTGCTCAGAAAACACCTTAGCCAAGTCTGCATAGTTAACGGACAGATTGTTCTCCAGATTAAGCATAAACTGCGTTGTTAAGCCAGGATGATAACGCCACACTTCGATGGTGTTCAGCTTCTGTCCAATGATTTTTAGCAGCAGCGCTATCTTGGCAAACTGCCAGCCACGAAAACTCTGCGTAATGAAGAGAATTAGAATACTTAGCTACTTTTAATTAACTTTTTGCAACTTACGCGTGCTGCTAACAATTGATAGACAAAGTCCAAAACGTTCTCATTGTTGGGCACCTTCTGAAAGACAGGATCTATTTGTCTGTCCATCTCCTCGTCCACATCCGGCAATGGTTTCTCATCATCGTCGCAGTTTTTGTAGTTGCCAATGTTGCCAGATCGATTCCCTTTACAAATCTGCTGTTGATAATTCAGTTTCATGTTCATAGTATGCGGCAATGCGTGACTATGACGCTGCAACTCCAGTTTTTGCAGCTCATTTAATAAGAACTCTTCGCTGCCCTCTCGTTCTTTTATATACTGATTCATTAGCGACTTAAATTGATCCAGCTGAGCCATAAAATCATGCTCATTAAGCGCCATCAACTCCAGTAGCTGATTGCCCAATACATAGCTAGTGTAGGCTTTAAGCATGACAGCAAACGGTGTGGTCATGCTCAGGTTGAACTTCTTAAGTACAATGCGTTCGAAGAAGCCATCTTTGCCAAGGCCCAGACGCACACACACTTGGGCAATTAATCTAGCTGGTGTGTAGTCTTCCTCATGGGGCGCTTCCTGCATGCTCTGGGCATAGAAGCGAATGTTGTACATCTGTATAAAGAGTAGAGTCGATTAGTTATCTAACTAAAAACAAAATAAAACCTATTACCAAAAACTTATTGAATTATAAATTGTCTTTACACTTTTTGTATCTATATAAAATCGATGGTTTAACTTAACATTTTACTTATTCTTCCATTCACACTTACCATATTGTCAATAACATAGCCTCGATTATCATCCAACGTAAATACCGTGAGTAGATAAAGATGTGCCACTAGAGTGATAGATTCTTGTTCCTGGTCCTCGTGCTCGTCCCCAAACTGGTCAGTGGCATTGCACTTTAACCAAGAGGCCAGGATGCGCAGTGAGAGCTGTTTCACTGCCTCCATGCTGCCGGCATCAAAGAGCTTGAGCAGGCGTAGTATAATGAGATGCTTATGCTCTTGTCTAAAATACGTAACGTCTGCAACGAGGTGTGAATTAATTGACAATGCAGATTTGCAAAGAATTTATTTTACCCTCGACTGTGGCTGGTGGCACTGAATGTTCAATGACATGATGTTTATTCTTTGCCAAATTGGCAAAGATGTGCTGCAAGTAGGAAACATGCCAAGGATTGGTTTGGAAATTAAGCAAATACTGCCAGTCGATATCACAGAGGCCGTCAAGCTGCGCAAAGACATTCGCGGCCTTGCCGAGATAATACAATAGCATGCGCCGCAGGCTTTCGGCACAGCTCATCCACTCTTGACCAAACCACAACTGCAGTGAATGATGAACCAGCACCTTGACAATGTAGATGAGTTCCTCGGTAATGGACTCGCGACTATGCAACTGACAGGCATCCCAAGCAAGAATCAATTGCACTAGCCTATCATCTGCTATCAGCTGATAGACATCCACATCACTGCGAAACGCGTAGAAGGCAAACAATTTCTGCAAGAAGCCAAAGAATTTCTCAATGGGTCACCATGTTGATTGGCAGGGAATTGACTTACTGCGTTGAACTCGTCATATTGTATGCGTGAGGCGCAGTCAAGGAACCTTTGCTCATCTTGCAGGTCGGGTAGTATTATGTCCATCGGTAGCACTTTATAGGAATCGTCTAGTGGCCGAAATAAACCAATTATTTAACATTATGATTATGATAGTGATTCAAGCAATGTATATTCGTTGTAGCCGGCCAAAAAATTGTTTGTTAGCGGTGTGTATTTCAAAATATACCGAAAAATACCGCATCTGGTCATATCGCGTCGTGAGCGCAGCGATAATAGCCGTGTGCGTGCTGTAGCGGCGAGCTTTTGTCAGAAGGCAGCGGGCGAAATTTTTAAAATGAGTTTTGAACAACAATAAATTCTTTGAACTCAAGTTAAATTTATAAGTATTTGAAGATTAACAAGAAAATATTATGTAGTCACAATGAATTAATAAAAAAGTATATTTAATTTGGCAAAAATAAATTCATATTCCATATTAACATACATCAAACTTTAATAAGGAAAACTCAATTGATGTCCGCACAATGAGATTGCTTTTGTTGCCAGCTGGCATATGCAAAGTGCAAACAAATTATTATTAGCTGCCAACTGCGTCTGGTACTTCATCTTACAATGAAAGCACCAAGGGTATTCCTATAGAAATCTAGCCATTATAAAGAGCAAATGTGTGTGTGCGTGGGGCCAGTTGGTCAACAAGCGGGGTTTCAACGCGTGCAGCAGAGCATGGCAAGGTTGCAGTCCAACTGCATTAAATTCCAATCGCAGGCATTGTTCAGATTTTTAGTGAACAGCTTAATTTGATGAGAATCACGATAGGGGGAGAAGACAAGCAATTAGGCACACACACCCGACCCACTACAACACACCCTAAAAATAATACATATTTTCCATGTTAAATGGCGAGTGATTTACAATCGTTTGGGACGAGCAAAAACACATGTACTAGCTGTCCAGCTGTCTGTGGCTGGAGATAACATTATTTCGAACCAATTTATCAGTAGCAAAATCAATTAGTAACTACGTAAGAGCCTCTCAGTTTAGCCTTATCTATTGAGCGATGTTCGATGTACAGCATAGAGTGTTTGGTGCTTTGTGTTTTGTGGTATTCTGCAGAACCCATTCATTATACGCACAGGTAGCACTGTCAGTGTCATAAATATTCCCATCATCGTTTATTTGGCGTCACCCCAACCGGAGTGGCTATCAAATGGCACAAATGAAAACCTGTTGATATCCAAAAGAGAAAGAGAGACCGACGGACACACACAGTCATGTATCAAAGGTTGCGCTTCTGTCGTAATTGAAGAAACGTTTTTCAAGGGAATTGAAGTGTTACAAAAAGAAAGAATGAAAGAAACGGCTGTGCAACAGCAACAGTAGCAGCGGCAGCATCTCTCCCATAAATATTCATGAAGCTCTAAAAGGGTTTTTACTTGTATCGATGTGTTTAGGTTGTCCACATGCTGCGGTGTCATTGCCCAACTCTCCCACTCTACGTCCCGACGATGGATACGAGCAAAACGCAAATTGACACTAAATGGAAAAATTGTATTGAGGACCCCCAATTGTGAGCCCCCCCTTGGAGAGAAATGCAATTGCATGGTATTGCTGGATGAGAGTGCTTTCACTTTTGGGGCAACAACACGTTCAATTTTAAATACCCACCATGGGCGTTGGCTACGCTTAGATGCTTAGCTGCTTAGCCGCTACTGCTGTTAAGCAGCATCATGAGAGAGGTAGTTGCCTCTGAGCCTGCCACATGAATTTGAATGAGCTGAGGCCAAGGCTCAGGCCCACGCATATGTTGCGGCCAAAGTCCAGTGTCCGCATAGTTCGCACAGTCGATGCTCCCAGGGGATGGCAAATAAACATTGCAAGGGCGCGCATGTGTGCCATCAACTTCAACTCGAAGCGCGCATTGCGCCAGCTAAGGAGAGTGGGTGGGACAGAGTGAGGGGAACGAACAATGGTGACGATGCGCGTCGTCGACGCTTTGTTGACTGCCCCACTAAGTAGGCAACAGTTTTTGGCCACTTCCGTCGCGTCGCGTTGCTGCAATCGCCAAGCTGTCATGACAGCCCATTGTATCTAACTCTGTGTGCGTGTATCTGTGTATGTGTGTGTGTGTGTGTGTGCACTTCGTGTGTCACATTCGTGTTTTCCGCACGCAACAATCGTGCCTCGGTTTCGCTTCCGTTTTGATTTATAAACGGCCGTCGCGGCCGAGTTGCGTATCATTAACAGTTGATCAACAGGTTTGCGCACACATCCCGAGACCGAAGCTCGACCAGCTCGTTGCCAGTAACCGGTGAGTGCATAGAGCATAGCAGAGCAGAAAGAGTAGAGTTATCCACTCGCCATATTTGTGCAGTAATTGAATTGCAATAGCACCGCAATCTAGTTATAAAAGTAATTTCACGTGCAAACGGCAAAAAAACTAAAAAAAAAATAGAAAATAATAAAAACGTAATAAAACGAATAGCTAAAAGTGCAAACACAGATTGGTGATATAAACTTACATACTACGCGACCACAATAACGGAACCCGTTGGCTGTTTCCGGTTTGAAAAACATCAAACAAAATAACGACAAAGAGGTAAGTTGATTATGAAGAGAGCTTTTTTCGGGTTGCTTAATCAAGTTTACAGAGTTGAAAAACCATTTCACAATGCCAAAGTGCACCACAGAAAAATACAAAAAAAACAAATACGAATTAAAATAATTTAATTAACATCCATTACAAGGCGTATTGTGATATAGTAAATTGAATTTACGTTAAGCTAAAAATATATTCATGGGTTGCTGACTTTCCGCCCTCAAATAATAACATTCTTCGACGTCATTAATCGCTTAGCATTATGGTAAATATGTTTACCATATCCACTTAATAATGGACAAGTTTGTTGGCTAAACACAACAGCGTAGGTCGCATTAAAAATTGAATGATTAGCTCCAACGTCGTTCCAGTTCTCCGGATTCGTAACACATGCAAAACCCATAATAATACGGTCGGTATAGCTTAGTAGCAAGGAGAGAAGGATTGGAGCTCCAGCACAGCTGGAGAGACACCGAAATTTATTTGCACTTCTGTGGATATTCTGTTTATTTACGAATTTTCGTTGAAGCCTCGATGATTTTTATTCAAATGCGTGGGAAGGCGTCAGGCACGGAAACCTATTTAAACAAAATACTTATAGGCAAATGCCATCCTTTGGCAAATATTGGCGCAACTCCAAGAAGACGACGACGACGCTCTCAGAAAAAAAAATAAATAAAAATGAAATAGAAATGCAAACTGAGACGCGACGCCTCGAAACGCCCCAAAGAAACTGTTTTAATTTCGTCACGCGAATCTCTTTCTCTCTATCTCTCTATCTGTCTATCTGTGTTATGTACATTCTCAGCGTACTTTCATATGAATGAGTGTACTTCTTGGTGAAGGAGCATTCTTTGGCCAGGATGCGAGTACAAGCACCTGTCTTTGTCACTGCAAGACATGGCCATGAATAATGTCTGACCAGGAGAGAGAGACTACTGAATAATACAGTGACTTCACTGGCGACTCGCTCCCAGTTGGAGTCTTCTTCTAGAAATTCGCTGGAATGTCAGCCACTAACAAAGCCATAAATATTTTCGGTTAATTTCAATTACAAGCTGCCCAGCACGTGCTTTTGGTTTTCTATTCCTGGTTGCGGTTCGGTTCAGTTCGCCTCTGCTCCTGGTTAAGTTAATGTAACCATGGGCAGCGCCCTGTTTTCTGCCGATGCCGATGCCGTTGCCGTTGCCAGGTCGAGTGTGTGGTCATAAAATTTGATGCGTGCCCTATCATCGCGTTGAAGCTATCTATTATAATTTAACGCAAAGCCGCTAAAACTTTCATCTGGGCGGGCGTCAATCAATCAACGACAAGCACACAAATTAAATGCAAAGTAAGACAGCATAAAACCAGCGTCAATCCCAGCGCCAGTTTCATTCATACAATCCGTCAACAGTCAAACAGTTAGCGGCAAAACATTGAAGCAAAACTGGACGACAAAACAGTCCACAGCTAACTTGGCCCGCTTCAATTAACTGTCCCACATCTCACATCGTTGCCATAAAGTAGCCAGCTGAGTGAAGCATCATTTAATCAGGCGCCACACACTCAGATTAGATAGCTCCACATGTTGTCGCTGTTGAGTTAAAGTCAATCGAAATGGGCATTAAAGACTTTGCACAGTTGAAAAGTGATTTTTCTTCTTTTCGCTCAATTAATAATCATTATTTTCAATTTGCTTTGATCTCTATTGAAGAATAACCATCATTTTTTTAAAAGGGTCGATTTCAATTATAAATTTCGCCCAAGGAGAAATGAATGAATTAGTGAATATTAAGTATACGTTATATATTTTAGACATTTGTTTTTCAGTGCATTGAAAGGAGTTTTTCTGCAAGTCAAAATACTAAAATTATACCAAAGGCTATATTTGGTACATCAAATCGTAAGGAATCGTAAAAATGTTTGTTCTGTACCAAAATTCGAGGCTCTAACCTTAAAATTTCAATAAATATTTGTACTTTAGTATTGATGAAAAATTAGCGGCTTAAGTTCGGATAATTATGTTATTCGTACTACAGATAATGCATTGATTTTAAATTTTCGATTTTACTGGGAAGTATCCTTGTTTGCTCTCTTTTGAGTAATCTGTTCTCCCAACAGTGTGGCAGATAGTTGGTCTCTTGGTATTAAGCTGATGAATAATTTCGCTGCATGTGAAAGCATGTGAGTAACTTCTTTAGGTTGAAGTACAAACAGGCGACAGCGAGGTCGATGTTGTAGTTTTAGTTGTTGCTGCTCCTCATATTATTGTTGTTGTCTGTCAAGTGGAGGCGACGAGCATCTTTGCGAGGCGGCAAACAGAGCTCTCGTAAGTGCAATTCTCAGGCACTTAAGTTGTTGAGCAAACATGGCCATAATCTTAGCTATCATTATCCAGTATCGTTTTAAAGCATAAGAAGTGGTTGGGCCAAAAGCGCACGCATGCCGCGTCGAGAGCATTTGATGGTGCAAAATCCGCGAGACTGTCTCTATGGCGTATGCGGCGTATACGTATTATTATCATTATCATTTTCATTACAATGGAAAAAGCTACCGCCTACCGTGAGTAGCAGTGAGTAGTACTTGATGCTCTCACCTCAAGCCGCATCTGAAGCTGAAGCTCACGCTGCAACAAGACATTAATAGGCCATAAATTGTAACTGTTATGCGTTGTTGGCTTTTAACGCAGCGGTTGGCATTTGGCATCAAGTGAACTTGGGGCGCAAATTCAACGTCACCGTCGGGAGTTGAGTGCCGTCCAATAGCCAGTGGAGGAGGAGGGAGTTGGGGGCATCTTTAGATGGACAGCTATGCCGCCCCACCGCTTTCAATTAGAGTGGTTATTTAGCTAAATCGTTACGCTTGTTGCTGTAATTTGAGGCGTAGGCGGAAATGATTGCGCCAACAGCAAAAACAAAAGCACAACGAACAGCGAACTCCTGCTGTGGCTGGATACTCCAGGGAAAACGCACACGCAACGTCGGCGGGGAGGCGGCAAAGCTTTGACTTAATTGGTGCAAGCATTCCTTTGCTCTATTTACACAATTCCATATTTCAATATTTCACATTCCCCCTCTCACTTAGCGCTCATTTCATTTTCCGTAGGAACATGGCCCAGTTGAGAACTTCCGACGGCTGCGGGACACACAGCATTGTTCTTCTGCTGTTGCTCTGCCTGTGCAGTAGCAGCAGCATTCAGGCCGCATCGATAGCCAACAACAACAATGAGCTGGCTGCCACAGGTCTCAGTGACCAAGTGGTGGAACAACTAGCCGACAATGATCTCTACAGCAGCAGCAACAACAAGCGGGCTTGGCAATCGCTGCAGGGAGGTTGGGGCAAGCGAGCAAGTGATCCGGCTGCCCTGGAAATGGATGATTCCATCTATATGACTGGACATTTTGTGCCCTTGGTCATTACCGACGGCACCAACACCATCGACTGGAACACCTTTGAGCGCATGGCCAGTGGCAGCAATCCCGAACAGTTACAGCAACATTCACAGCAGCAACAGCAGCAGCTGTCGCAGGAGGAGAGCGATGACTACAACACGGACAACACGGTGGAGAAGCGTGCCTGGAAGAACATGAACGTGGCCTGGGGCAAGCGACGACAGGCTCAGGGCTGGAATAAGTTCCGAGGTGCCTGGGGCAAGCGTGAACCGACCTGGAACAATCTGAAGGGCATGTGGGGCAAGCGTGATCAGTGGCAGAAGTTGCATGCGGGTTGGGGCAAGCGTTCGATGGCCAACTAAGCACAGAACCAAAAACCAAAATAAATAACACACGCTCGCTCTCGATCGATTTAGCAAAAGCAGTCTAGGAAAATAAACCCATGGATTTACATACATATGATACGATTTATAACTAGTCAACTAAACTGTGTATAACAATATACTAAACAAAAAAAAAATACTAAACTACTTAACTAACTAATAAAATACTATGTGCATTTTAGGTCAATATTTTCCATAGAATTCTTCTTCGTTCTTGTTGCCGTTCTCGATGTCTAGTTTCGATGCAATTTGAATTTGCAAGTTGAGGTCAATTCCGAAAATGTATGAAAGCGCTCGCCACAAGAAAAAAACAAAGATAAAAACTAAAATTGAAAATCCAAAATATTCGTAAATTCGAAAATCGAAAATATATTTGTAATTTGCATATGTATTTGTATTTATGTGTATGTGTTAAAGCCAGTATTATAACATACTAAAACATAACCATTTGCACTAGTTCCCCCAAACATACAAACGAAAGTATACAATTCCTCGTATACAATACAAATAAAAATAAAATACTTAGAAAACGGATGCATTGAAAAGCTAGTTGCAAACCTTAACTTAGTTAATGGAACTGTGCATATTTTTTAAATACGTATACATACAAAACTTAACTAACATAAATGGCAATTATATAAAACGCAATTATCAAAATAAATCAACAAAAAATTAGCTTCAATTTTGACTTCAGGGCCGCTGACCAAAAGTTTACCAACAAAATCGTTTGGGACTCACAATTGACCCAGCCACGTGAATAATTAACTCAATTTTTCCATTCTTCCTCATTGCTTTCAATTCCCAATTAGTAATAAATAATTCAGCAATTGTTTTTATTTATTATTTTTCTTGGATTTTTAAATGCTTGCATTAATTATTTATATCGGCTTTTGGTGCACAAAATGTTGAAGAGTATTACATTTTAGTGGCAAAGGAGGATATATATTTTAGTATACTTTTATAAATTATTGTATACTTTTATTTCATTTTACAGAAGATACTGTTCTAAATTTATTTTTAATTGTGATATTTTCTTCTTTTATTGCATATCATATATATATTTTATTTGATAGCAAGGGGCTTTAATTTGTTTAATTGAATGGTCACTAGTTTTCACTACTTTTAAATTTAATTTAAATCATATTTTATATTTCTTGTATTGTATTTTGCTATAGCTTATTTTAAATCTTTTAATTTAATTTTTTTTTCTATAATACAATAGAATGTGAGCTACCGAATATATCGCTGTCGAGTTCACCTTGGCTGCAACCTTTATAATAATTTTAATTATTTTTCTGGCAATTAAATAATTATTTTCGAGGAGTATAAAATATGATTTGTTTTTCCAAATGGTCACAGTTTTAATTTAACTATCAGAGATGCGTTATCAACCGCGACTTCGAGATGGGCAAGCTATTCCTTTGCCTTGGCCTGTGGCCATGTACCGTCGATTGAATCACACTGTGTGGCCACTTGAAGATGGAGCAAGTCGCCTAGTTGTGTTGTTAGAGAAAATCTCAATATTTGTGGGATTTCTTATTTTTACGCTGCACAACGAAGTGGATTTTCACTATCTGATTGCCAATCGCAAGGACATCGATAAAATGCTAACGGGAGCACCGACTTATTTGGTGCTGGTTGAGATACAAATTCGTGGCTTCGAGTTGGCCATGCGCAAGGATGACTTCAAGCGTTTATTACAGAAATTCTATGCGGACATATACGTATCCAAAGAATCTCAGCCAGAACTATATACTCGCATTCAAAGACTAATGCTGGGCACTCGTCTCAATTCGATTGCTTATCTCTTGGCTTTGTTTAATTTCTCACTGGTGCCAGTCCTGAATATCATCTACCATCGGCGCGATATGCTCTATCAACAAGTTTATCTATTCGACAATACTAAGCTATACTTTTTCTTACCTCTGATCTGCATGAATTACTGGGTGGGCATTATTATAACCACCATGCTCTTTGGGGAGCTGAATGTCTTGGGCGAATTGATGGCGCATCTCAATACGCGTTATCTGCTCCTAAGTTCCGATTTGAATAAGATTTGCAAACGTTTGCTTGAAGACGAGAATCGTGATGAAGTTGCAGCCAAATATCGGAGAGCTTTAATTCATATTATGCGCCGAAATGATGCTCTGAATCAGTTTGGCCAGGAAATGGAGAAGGAATTCAGTTTTCGCATATTTATCATGTTTAGCTTTAGCGCCGTGCTGCTCTGTGTTATGGGCTTCAAAGCCTATACGGTAAGTCTACAAAAAACTTGTTAAATCGTTATGATTAAAATTGTATTTTATCTGTAGAATCCAGCTGGAAACATCGCTTACATCATTTGGTTCATAGCCAAATTCTGCGAGCTTTTGGCTTTTGGAATGATTGGCTCGATTCTCTATGCAACGGTGTGCTTATTTCAAATGCAAATTGTATTTTATTAAACTATTATTTTTTAGACGGACGAGTTGAGCACCATGTACTACAGTTGCAATTGGGAGCAAATTATCTACCGTTCGAGCAATGCTAGGGAAAATGTGTTACTCATGAAACTGGTCTTTCAAGCCATTCAGATTAATTCAAGGCCGTTTTTTCTCACTGGCTTAAAATATTTTAGAGTCACTTTGGTGGCTGTACTTAAGGTAATTTAAAGAAATATTTGTTTTTAAGGGCGTATTTTAATGTTCTATGTTTTCAGATTATACAAGGCGCATTTTCTTACTTCACTTTTCTAACGTCAATTAGATAAGCACTGGAGAAAAAACAAAATCGAATAATAAATCATATTTATAAATTCTCACCTCTTCTCATTGCAATAAATATTGCAATACTTAATTGATTATTCAGTTGGTTTTAAAAAAAAATATTCCCGCGCATAGACGTTTCATAGCAAACAGCTTTTACTGGTTCGTTTGATTTTTGTGGTCTATGGTATATTTAGCAATTATATATACCAACATTTTTACTTTTTTAGCATATTTAATTTGTTATGTTTCATCGACCTCCAAAATTGCAAATTTAACTTTTTTACCTAATATACTCTAGTTTGAGGAATTCTCAAGGCAAACAAAATTAGTAAAATTATTTTGTACAATCAGAATTAAAGCCAATGTTGCTGTGATTGTCAATTTAGTATTTAGTATTTTCGGAGCCCTTGACATTATTAATTTAATCCAGAAAGTATAGTTTATTTAGAAATAAATAATTGGCTCATAAATTAATTGGTCAGTTTCGAGTAAACATTAATGTTTACCATATAAATCGATATTTGCAAAATTTCAAAAGCAACGATGCAATCGATTGTGCTATCGATATTTCTCCATCTGGACTCAACGCCGGTCGGCCACACATTGCAAAATTCCGCCAATTTTTGGCATTACAACAGTTTTCGCAATAGCATTACGGGTTTAGGGATTTTCAAATTTTAGGCGAAGATGAATTTCTCAGGGAACAACTGGTAATTATATCAAATCAATTACACAAACGCAGTGTGCTACATAACTAAATTATTTTGTAGCTCACCAACTTATCGCAGTCCCATCACACAACACCAAAGACCAAAGACGCCAATGTCGCGCGGTGAAGTCCGTGAGAATCTCGATCTACGCCGACGCCGAGCAGAGGCTCGAAGGTATTTGAAATGGGGTTTCATACACATCCTACTCTTCGCTGTGCTCGCCTTTGATATTAGCCAAGTGTGCGTTGCCGATGGAACAACGCTCTGGTATGAGGTGGAGTATACAGTTGGTGTGTTTCTGCTGCTCAGCGCTGTAGCCTGCATTGGCAAATATATTTGGTGGCTGATGGTGGACAATGTGACTATGTCGATGACTGATATGCAAAGCTGCCTCTTAAATGAAACTAATGGTAAACTGCAATACTTCGAATAGTTAACGTATCTAATGTGAAAACCTTGCTTTGCAGACAACGTGCTTCTGGACAGTTCAATGCGTATACGCAGTAAAACGCCAAAGCCACGCTATTATGAGCAAGAGGATGACTTCAATGACAGCACTCCCATTATCAATTGGCACTCCTCATTCGAGGACAGTCGCTGGGGTACCCAATCGCCTCGTCGCAGTCCGAGTCCAACACGCAGCTCACAACAGCAGCTAAATAATATATCATACAACTGTTCCATCGGTGGCAACAAGTCCCTTAATGCCAGCAATCTCAGCAATGAATCTGCTGCCTATATGTCGCCATATGCCGAAGTCAGTCGCGATGACTTTCCCACCGATGTACGCAAGCTGCCAGCGTTGATGCGGCGGGCAGAGCGCGAACGGGAACGTAGCTATGCCGAGCTGCTTGAATCCTCTAATGTACAGAATATGGACTCGACAAACTCGTTTTGGAACTATTGCAATAATGCTGCCTTTTTACTAAAACGTTCCATCTATCAGCTGGCACCAGCGCCTGTGGCCTCTACTGAGAATACGCCTACTTCCATTGAAGATTTTGGCTTTGTGCAGTTTAAGGATAGCAATTCGGAGGTCATTAAGCGCATCTCTACGGTCAAGTTGTCGCAGTACCTAAGCAATCTCAGATATGTGAGTAAGAGAGCAACTGAATCTCTGTCTCTATCTAAACTCTTGCTTTTTAGTGGATATCCACAACAATTTTGCAGCGTCTAGTTAAACAAATTGATAATATGGATGAAGTGTTTCGCCAGCGCGGTCTTATTGAACTAAAAATCGGCGCTGTGGGCTTGGAACGCTTGCGAAAGATGGCCGAGAATCAACAGTTCGTGCAAGGCTGTGCTCCCATGTTGCCTTTGCTGCTGCCCTTCCTCGACACCTTCAGCAATCAGGAGTATGTGGTGCAGCGCATTCGCGAACTCTCGCAGGGCTCATGTATTGGTGATTATCGCTGGAACTCGGGCAAAGCCCACAATGGTCAAGAATGGGGCGACCATTTGCCTACAGATGCTGCTGTAAGTGCCAGCAATTTCTTGCACTTACTTTTATTGATATATTTCCCCCATTTAATTGCAGATACTCTTCCATTTATTCTGCGTTTACTTGGACAGCCAATTGATGCCACTGCCCCAGGGTGGTGGACGTCCCTTTCACTCACGCTATGTGCTGATGCGCGAGGAGAAACGCTCCACAAAAGATATTATTAATGCTGTGAATAATCGAGCACACTGCGCTTTTCTCATAACCAACAGCCAGATGAAGCCAAAGTTTAATTTCATCAGCGAAAAGGAGCTGCACAATTGCGCCTACGATCGCAACAATTTGTTTTATGTTATCATACAGTTTTTGATTTACATGCGCTCGCACCAGGAATCGGCGCTCGAGGGCGTCAACTTGGGCAAGAGCGGTATTAACATAATGTGCGTAATCGAAGACTGAATAAGCTGTGCTCTCTGCTGTTTGCGGTAAGCAGCATTTTGCATATTTGACTTGGGCCAAACGTTTTTGGCCATTTATTTTCTTAATGTAATACTTATTATTGTTAAACAACCTTCTGAGACGTTTTCGGCTGCTCAAATTGAAACTATTAAATTATGCATTGTAATTATTAAGAGTCAATTGCAAAGACAACACATCAAACTGTAAACATGTCCGCGGTTTTTGTGGTCGCATCAGCAGTTGCCGTCACTGCTGGCCGCAATGCATCATGAAGAGGAGTGTCATGTGAACTTTACAGCTCACACACCATTCGTTTACTTCCTCTTCCCGGTGTTGCTGTCGTTCTGTTGTTGTTGTTGTTGTTGCTGCTGCTGTCGTTGCGGTCAGTGTGGTCTGCGCTTTGGCAACAATTAACTTATGCCTTGGATGTCATCGAAGTCGAAGCTGAACGTGGCCTCTGCTGCTCCGTGCTCTCGCCATAAACTGTGGCAAGGTGCACAGGTGCAAGACTTTAATTGCTTTTTCATGATTTTCAATATAGAGCGCTGGTCAATGGCCCCCGCACCAACATCGACGACTCTCATGTGCAGCTCCACGCTTCGGAGAGTGACAAAATTAATGGTTTCCGGCAAACGACAAACGGAGTGTCGTCATTTTGTCGACGCTCGAGAGAAGCGTTAAGAAAATGCTGCTTCCTGGCTTTGCCAGTGACTGTGACACTGGCCAAAGACTGGCATCATGTGCAAGCACAAGTCCTTGCAAGGAGTGTGAATGAAAGCAGCTCACACAAACACACACACTGCAATTGCTATCGTCAATGTGAACTCTCTTGACTGCTTTCTGGTTGCATACACTTAAGGCTATGGCGATGGCTATGACGATGGCAATGGCTATGGCTTTGGCTCTTGCTTCTCTGTTCTCCGTTCTCGGAGCTTTGCAAGGAGCGCATTACCATTTTTCTTGGCCATGCTCATTTCAGCTACTGCTCCGGTTGCTGTTTCTGTTTCAGCTCTTTGTTCATTTGACGTTGAATCGCTTGGTCGGTTATTTTAATGCCATCGCCATCGTCGTCGTTGTCGTCTCTATTGCCGTCGTCGTTGTTCTTCTCCAACTCCTTTTGCCCTTGTCGCCGCTGTCGTTGTCGTTGCTGGCACCTCGAGTGAGTAATGTGCTTGGGTTGTCAACTTTACACTTTTATCCCTCGCATTATATTTGCTTTACCTATACATACACAAACACTGACTGACACACACACACGCCCTCTCACACCCTTTTGTCGTGGAGGGTGATATGTTTTCTTGATACTTTTTCTCAAGTTGTAAATTGGCTTAAAAATAATTTGTCAAAGCATTTCAGCGTACCGGGGATTGGGGATTGGGCTTTGGTGACGCCTATGGAGCTGAAGCCAGAAACGGAGACGGAGCTGAAGCTGAAGCTACTGTTTGTCGCTCGCCATTTTCTTGCCAAATTGTTTGGACCTTCAGCTAGTAGAAGATGCCTTTGGTGGAGTGAAATTCTTTTAAAGAAACGCATGTGCGCGTCTTCATATCCAATTAGAAAAGTTTTTGCTTCGACTGCACCGTAATTGTGTTGATTAGTGCGGCTCGCTGGGCTCCTTGGCTTGGCTCCTGTCTCGGTTCCCATTGACTTGGTGGGTTATTTCCCCAGCGCAGAGTCTACTTTAAAAGGACTCGAGCAGTGCGCCTCAATAGGCCTTCTTTTCAACAAAAAATAAAGGAAGAAACTTCGATCTAATATTATTCCGCCAGTCACTTTGTGGGGCTCATCTTCTTCCCCTTGGCTTGCTTTAGTCCTGCAAATGTTTATACACAATAAACTGGCTAGTGGCAAAGCTTTTACTTTTCGGCTTTCCTTTTTCCCTGCTTATTTATTTTCTACTTTTGTGTATGCCCTGTAACTCACAACTTTGCCAGCTCCAAAGTATAAAAAGTTTCTGCATTCGCATGGAGGATATAAAAGCAGCTCCATGAAATGCCGCTAGTCCTTCCACATCCAACCAAATGTATGTGCATACATATGTGAATACTTAAAAGGAGCTTTCTTGCTAGCTTTATAATTTTTGTCACAAATTTTTTGGGCAGTTTTTAACTGTTTAAAGTTCGATCAACTTAAGACAAACTTGTCAATTTAAAGTACATAGTTTGTTGAATCGAAATAGTTCTTAGTTTTCATTTAGTTTTCATCAATTTACTATTTGTTTTTTATTATACACAAGTTGCTCTATTAATTTCCATGCTTTATTGGGTATTCCTTAGTCGTTTCTCTTATAGTTTGTCTACAATTTTTACTTGTTTTCCATCTACTTCTCATTTCTGGTGGGGGAAGAACACATTAATGAACAAAATATTTTCCCTATTATGCGCCAATATGGTCGCCCATATTTCGGTTTATTTAATTTTGCGCAAATAAAACGGAAGTGGCATTTTTATTTTTTACCATCGTCGTCTGGGTCTGGGTCGCTTCTCTCCTCCCTCCCGACCGCCCAATCCATTTACCCACTTGGTATCTGCTTCGTCTCCGTTTCCGTCTCGTGCTTGTGCTTGGTGCTCTCGATCCTGTCTCATATTTGTGCGCTCCATAAAATTCTGATGTGAAGCCAAACAAACTTGCGACAATGATGATAATGTCGATGCTTAAATGTTGAACAAATATTTGGCGCTGCTTTTTTTCTTATTTTTTTGTATTTTTTTTTTTTTTAAGAAACGTGCAATTTGTGTAGTTGCCGTCGAGCTTTAAAGAGTCGTCGACTTGTACTCGCCTCCACCTACAATTTCCCCCCAATTGGGAGTCGTGTTCTCTCTTAGCCAGTTGTGAGTTTTCCCAGGCAGTTGCCAGTTGGCAGGCAGCAAGCAGGCAGTCAGAGACTTGGATAAAATGGCCATCATTTGGTTTTGTTGTTGAAGAGGACGCGGCGGCATTGCGACGTCTCTACGTTAATGGCCCAAAATGAGTTTTTTATGGCAACTATTTGGCAGAGTTTTAAGCCATGCAGTTTATCTATTGACCCCACAGTACAATTCTCTTGGAACAGCACTCGATGACTAATGCAAGTGCACAGCATGTGTATGAGTGTGTGCTTCAATCTCAGCTATTGAAATAATAATTAGAAGCCGCCAATGAGAAAGCATCGCACACTTCTACAGCTGCTCCAAGCCACCTGAGAGTTGTGCAAGTGTATGTGTGTGTGCAGCTCTGTGTGTGTGTTTGTCGTTGTCGTTGGCCAAATTAGATGCTTGCGTGAGTGACGATTGCTGCAGTGTGTGCAACCGCTGCGCTCTTGGCCACTTCAGACTTCAATCCCAATGCTGATAACTTACGCAACTAAGCTCTGCCAGTTTGCCGACGCACTGCGGGCCACCGCTGGCCACTGGAGACGACTCTTCGAGTTGGAAGCGAGATTGGGAGATGGGGCAGATGGGAGTTGTGAGTTGGGAAGCATTTGCATTTAATCGGATTTGTTGTGCAGATTACAGGTACTGCAGGACATAGTTCTGATTCGTATGGGGAGCGAGAGAGAAAGAGAGACAACAACGAGCAGCAGCAGCATAAAAAGAAAATCACTTGTTGTGTAATTTTCCATGTGTGTGTGTGTGTGTATGTGTGCTTACTGACCACAACCACTGCCATGACAAATTAACGTGGCTGCCAATTCTAGTTGAGACTTGTCGGGTCTCTCTCCATATTGATCCTCTTGTTGCTGCCATCTGTTTGGCAATTTAATACTCTTGAAGAGGTTATAATAACTTGATGACCACGTTGCTGACAAGCAGCTGCAATGCTCACTTGTGTTACTCAGCAAAGAGATTCGTAGTTCACCTAATAGCTGGCACTTTAAACTCTTCAGCTGCTAATTGCTAATCTAGTGGACGTTAATTAATAAAATACAATAAGATTTGATTGGAAATTTTCTTCTTAAAAAAATATTTAAATTAAAGCAAAGATTCTTTGCGAAAAAGGTATTTTTACTTGCAAAAATAATTGCGATATTATAGATAGAATCTATTTATCAGCAGCTGTTGTAGATTTTTTTTGAGAAGTTAATTAAAATCTTCCTAAAGCTCGCTCTTTGAAAAGACAAATTTTCTGTCTCTTGTCATTTTAATTCTTCGAGAATTTCAATTTGTTACTCGTTATTATATCAAACTTTGCATTAAAGTGTATAGTACTAAAATAAATAATAAAAAAAAGGACAACTTCAGACTGGACCTTTTTAATGGCTTCTAATATTTATTTTCAGTTATGATTCCTAGTAATTTTCCGCTTAAAAAACTTGTTAAGCTCTTCGGGAAACTGGCTTCAGATGCCTTTTCTCATTGTAGTTCTAAAATGTATTCTCATGAAAAGCATGTTTTTTTGCAGCGTTGTTTAGTAGAGCTTCTTGGCAATTTTTAGTTAAGTTAACAACATTTCGAGTGCAATTCTAGTTCTAAGAAAGAGTATTTGATGTGCTCAGCAAGAATTTCTCCCTAATTTTTGCTGTTTGCTAGAGAATTGTGCGTGTAGGTAGCAAACCGGAAACATTGTAAGCATTTCCGCTTTATATCAAATATAAAAAATGACTGCTTTTAGACATGTTTGACAAAAAGTTGTACATCAGATTCACACACACACTCAAAGAGAGAGAGAGAGAGAGAAAGAGAGATAGATTCATTGAGGAGGGGAGAAGATATAATTGCATAAATCAAACTCAAACATGTAGCATGAAAAATCGCATTAATTTATCTGCTCACTGCGCATGCAGCCACTGCCTATGGCACACCATCTCCACACACACACTTAGACACAGAGATAGCTCCATCTACTATATATAGAGAGAGAGAGAGAGAGGACTCATCCTATCAACCTCACAAAGGCGCTGTGTAACATATCCGCTTATGTCAATTTTTTTTACTACATACTCGACTTGGCGGGGGAACGGAGAACGTCAACGTCGACGGCATCATCAACGAGACTAGGTCCTCCTCCTCCTCCTCTTCCTACTCTGACTCCCTCTTCTCCTGATCGTCCTGTATTCTCATTCAGCCAGTTGTCACTGTCAGTTTTGGCTTCCAGTGTTTGTCACAGCGCCACTGTTCCGTCCGTCCTTTGGTCTGTCTGTTTGTCAGTCGCTCGCTTGCTCGCTTGGTTGGTTGGTTGGTTGGTTTGTTTGTTTAAATGCAACATTTACTTTATGGATTGTTGCTATATTTTTTCTTCAACTTTCAACCCGAAAAACAGAGCGTATAAATTTCACGTCAATTTCTATACACAAAGCAAGCGAGAGAAGTGCGGGGAATTTTTTTTTGGGGAAGCTGGAGAAGAAGCTCAGCTGTGTGAGCTCTTGACTGATGTGGCCCTTCACAACTTTGCTCCTTTTTAATAACTTGCTCACACACACACACTACCTCACACTCACTCTGACACCCACTAACTCACACTCACACACTCTGAAAGAGCGCCACATGGACACACACTAATGCGCTAATAACCTGGTTCTTGTGTGCGCTTTAAATGTCCTCTTCATGGTACATAGTTTAAAATTCTTTATAATTGGATTGCTCCATCTAAAGCTGCCCTTCACTCTGACCAGCCACGCCTCCGTTCACCCCTTTGACCCCTTTGGGAAGAGGTGTGGGGAGAACCAAGCACATTTTTTATGGCCACTTCGGACAGAGACGTAGTCAATGTGGAAAACCCAAAGTCCGCCTCCAGGCCCTTTTTTTCTCTCGTTGTTGTTGCGCCATAGCACGTCAAAAAGGATTTTACAGTTGACGCGTACAAACCAAAGCTTCTACAAGCGTCTCCCCAAACACCTCTCTCCGCAGGCAAAGGTGCTGGTTGGGATGTTAGCGGGGAGAGGTGTGGAGGAAGGTGGCCTTTTTTTCGGTTGCCCGAACCAGACGTGCTCCTCTTTGGGCATAGGCTGGGCATCCGGTATCCGACATCCGGCATCCCGCACATGTGTGGGGTTTCGAAGTGATGATATGTTTCATTTCACACGGCAACCGTTGGCAATCCTTTCGACCGCATACAGACGGACAGAGAGACGGACGGACGGACAGAGAGACAGATAGACATGCTCATACCGAAAAATGTATACGCCTCTTTGCCTGCCTTTGCCGAGATTTATGTTTTCTTGTAAACAAAATAACGGACATGCTTGAGGCTAAGGCTTGAGTACTGTGTGTGAGAGAAGTGGATGTGTTAAGGTGAACCGAGCGTGAGCTGACATCAGGATTAGGCGTGTTATGCTGCCCTCTACCTTTTTCGATTTATCCTTCAATGCGTGTTGATGTGACCTCGCGATTGCACGTTTGCCTCTCCACTGTGCGGTTATGCGAGACCAAGACGAAGAAGGAGATGAAGTAGATGTGGGAGAAGGCGCAAGGAATTAATTATTCAATGGATTACAGCAGCTGAGATACATCGCATTCCCGAAAACTGGCCTTCGCCTTAAGCCTTTAAAGCGTAGCAAGGCTTTAAATACGTGTTTTTATGCTGTCTTTTAAAATAGAGACATATAATGGGTAATAAAGTGTATACTAGACATATGATTTAAATATGTTGCTCAAGGCGAGGTGATGTAGTCCAGGTAACCTCAATATGTTAGTCAAACCTAGTTTCAAGATTTTTGTAAAGTGGATTCTCAATTTCCATAAACCATAAACATGCACAGAAAGCTGGATGTAGTACTTTTAAATAAATGTGTATATGATACATGATAAAACTTTATCTCCAATAAACACATTTATCTATATTTTCACATATGTACATATTTCTTGTTTTAGTCTATTTTGGAAACGTGACTAAAAGTAATTTAAAATGCAAATATTTTCAAATTTTCTTTTTATTAAACTGTTTTCATATAAACTACTTTTTATGTCGCCACATGAAAAAGCTGCAAAAGCAACACGAACAACTTTAAAAATCATACCAAATTTTTGCATAATTTCGCATTATACTTTTCTTTTACGAACCCGTTTTATTGGCTTTGATTATGCTAGCAGTTATTTTTTCAGCTCGAGAACACATCAAACAATAATTAGGTGTATTAGGTTTACATTTTCGCTTAATCCTCACTATAAATTGGCCTCAAATTATGTCTAGACGGCGACCCCAAACGAAGTCTTCAAACCATACTCTCGCTCTCGTATGGGGAGCATACGTGTATTTGTGAATTTATTATGCCGCATACGTCTGGTGAGAATCAGAGAGAGGCTAGCAAGTGCCTGGAGCCTGGGGCTGTCTCTTGTTATCCTGCCACATACAAATATTCTAATTTGCATATGTTTAGCAAAAAAGACGCCTCGAAAGTTGGTCTTGACTTGAGGGGGGCCATTTTTTCTGTTTTTCTTGGTTGCTGGCATTAAAAACTCTGGCAACGCCAAGGACAGAAAAGGCCAGAGCAAATTATGCTGCCGTTTGGATGGATGGCAAAACGCTCATACGCACCGTGTGCGCCACAGGTGGAAGGTAAACTTGAAAGAAAGCAAACACAAAAAACGAAATTGCCCAGCGAACAGCATGTCAAGCGGAAATTGCGCACAAGAGAGTGAGTGAGAGAAAGACCCTAACTCCCACTCTGACTCCAACTCCAGCTCGAAGCTTACCTTAGCTGCCAGTGGGCCATTTAACATTCTGGATCGCTGCCGGTTTCAGTTTCAGTTTCAGGCTGTAGTGAAATGTGTTTGCCATGCAGCCTTGGCTAATTGAGCAAATCGGTAAACGGCTCTGGCAGCGGCCCACTTCCGGCACGAGCGTAATTATAAATCAATTGCTTTGCGGTACGAGTATTTGCTTTGAATTTAACGTTTCGCAGTCGTCGCAGTCGCATTCGCATGGCGAATCTGAATCTGAATTGGAATCCGACTCCATCAGCGTCAGCAACAGCGACAGCCACAGCGACAAGTTCGAGTTGCGTGACATTTGGCAAATCCTTGAGGCCATTTCTTGTTTTTTTTTTTCTTCTGTTCTTTTTTTTTGCCAGACGACACGACTCTGGCAAACTCACCTTCTCCATCTACCGGGTACGTTGATGTTGTGGAATCGTGCCATTTCTACACATTCGCACGGGCTGTTTGTCAGAGTTTGTCTGCCTGATACTCGCTCTCCCTTTCCCTCTCCCTCTCCGTCACTCTCCTTTTTCTGTTCGTTTGCTTTCAATCTGTGCGTTTGGTTTGCATTGCGCTTTTCGTTTTCCAATTTCTTGTTGAAAATTTATTTCATGCAGAAAAGCAAATTTCATAACTTCCACCCACGACCTCCATATGGCCACGCCTTCGCCTTCAATGCTTGAAAATTTTCGAGTATTTCTTTTCGTTTCTTTTCGTTTTCTTTTTTATGTGTTTATATTCGCATTTGATGCGTTGCCTTTGGGCTGGTTTACTTTGCAGCAAAGTTCTTGTAAATATTTTTGTATGTGTTTTTGGTGTCCCGCCCGGCGGCTTGCCTCAGTTTCTCTTACTCTCTCTGGCGCTCCGTTCTAGCCTTCGGCTGATCCTTATCCTTATCCGATTTATGTTGTATGTACTGCACACACTTTATAGTATATTGATTTGAGGCAGCAAGACTCTCCCAAGGCATAGAAGCATTTGTTCTTTGCCCGTGGCGGCTGTGGGAAATGGTCCCGTAAACGTTTAATAAAATATGATTTCAATTGATTCGCAAGTCGCATTTGAATCAAAATGTGTGATATATAGTACTCGTAATTCGCTGCTGTTGCTGTTTGCCGTTGTCGTTGCCGTTTGTCGCATCCTTCTCTCGTTTGCCAATCAATAAAGCAAAGTGCTCACAGAACTCTCGACTTGAGGCGACTCGACTCGATCTCTAGAGGCTGCGTTTGCTGTCCATTCAAAGGCCTCTTCTGTGTCCGTGTCTGTTGGCTGGGTAGGGGTAAGGGGAGCCACAGTTATCCGCTTAGATCGCTCAACTAAAAAACTCAATTTGCATATTAATATTATTTGGGTTTTTCGGACGCTGCTGCTGTTTTGGGGCCACTTCACTTCCTACTCAGCCCTTTCCTTCACTTCGTTACACTTGGCCCGTTTGGTCCTTTTATCAAACAAAAACAAAAACAACACAACTGTCTAAGCAACAGTAGTTGAATTGAATTTGCTGTGCTTCAACGCCTTGCTGCTCTTTGATATGCCATCTCCCAATGCTCAACTAACTTCCCCTCTCTCTCTCTCTCTCTCTCTCTCTCTCCGTACACCTCTTTCTCGTGCGCATTCCCTGGAGCATACTTTCAGGCGCTAGTTGAGAGAGCTGTGCTCAATATTAAGTGGCAAATCTAAAATACAAATAATCCAAATGTGAGCGAGATGTTTTTTCGGTCTTCACCTGAGCAACTGAGTTGAGCTGAGCGACTGGACAGGTCATCATCAAAAATATTAGTTAGGTTTTTCTCGTTGTGTCAAGTGCTGTAGATTAACATTCATATGGCTGTGATTTATGGAACTGCCACAGCAGCCTGGCAAGTGGCAAGTGGCATGTGGCATGTGGGAAGCACACATCTCACTTGACTGTTTGCCAACTGACAGCTGCAGAGAGTTGAGAGTTGTGAGTTGTTTCACAATCTTCGTCTTTGGTGCTTCCCCTGAGTTGTGATTCCTTTAAAAGGAATTACGCTTAATGCTTTCTACTCCAATAGTTCTAGAAGTGATTATCTTTTATTGTGCACAAACGGCTGCAAGTATGGCCGGCATAAGTTGCAGTTGCACACCAAGTACATAAGTAATTTAATCTCGTCGCCACTTTTGAGTCATTTTATGTGTTATGTCCACTCTGCAGAACTCTTACGATTCTAAACATAGTCTAGTTTTTAGTTTGTATTCGTTATTTTAATAAAATAATAATAATAATTTCTAATCTACAGCCTTCTTTATTTTATTTTAGAGTTAACTATAATTTAACCATGTCGAGAGTACTAACCAATCTTCCCATTTTCCATCTTAGTTTATGATGTATTATACAATTTATTTGCTGTTCCTTTAGCTGAACTAGTCAAATCGTAATATTCCTTTTATTATTTTCTTCTTTGCAAATTTAACGTCGCATAATCTAATACATTATATACATATCATATGTAATTGCTATAAGTGTCTCCTCTTCAATATTTCCTTATGGCATCATGCTATTCGAGTAGAGTTTATAATCTATGATTATTCAGGGTTTAATTTATTTACTATTTCATTATATAAAATAGACCATCCTCGACTTCAGTCTTCTCTTTTCAAACCATTCTAAGAGAATATAATCTTCTAATTGCATGTTTCAGTTCTGCCATTAAAAGTTATATAGAAATCTTATTCCTGTATCTATATATCTACCTCTCCACCTTAATCCTTTCGTGTGGCGCCTTTCCATTTGAGTGTATAATCTCTACTACTTCATTTTTGCTTCCAGTTGAGTATGTGTTTCATTTTATAATATATTTATCTCTACGGTAAGTAAAGTCTTTCTTTTATAATCTAGATTAATTTATACCATGCTCCAGTTGAGTTTATGGTTTATTTATATAATTTATTTGCCAATCTATTATTAAAACTAATCCACTCTCCATTTAGCAGCCTAATTTTCGCTTCACTCCAAAGGTTAGGCCAGTTTCCAGTCGAAAGTCTCCACTCTTAGAGAGTCTCCCATTAGGTCTCCAGTTCATTCCAGTCTATGCAGAGCTGTCATATGTCATAGATATATTTAACCATAACTGCCTCAGAGATGACAGAGTGCCAGAGTATCATAGCGACGACACCACGACGATACTTACCATAACCATGAGTATGAGTATGTGTTTTGAGAGTGTGAGTGTCAGTGTGAGTATATGAATGTGAATGTATGCGAGTACTCGCTGCACAATGGAACATATAAATCGGCGTACATAAAATGTCGTTACAAATATTTTATAACAGGAAATCCGTTATTTATACGCACATTGTGCAAGCTGATGGAGATGGAGTGGAAACTGGAATTGGAGATGGAGATGGAAGAGATGGGAGCTGTGAGCTGCAGGTTTAGTTATAGCTAAAAGGAGGAGGCGGAGGAATATCACAGAGTCGCTTGGTAAATATGAATGAATGTTGTTTGCATGTCGGCTGTCGCCTGTCTTGTGGCCCAATCCTCTTCATCTCCATCTCAATTTCCACCTCCATCCCCCCACCTCTAGCTCCTTCTCGTCCTCCATCTACAGCTAGCTGCCTCTGCTGACTGCTATTTGTAGCTGCAAAATCCTTATGAATTGACTACAATTTTATTTATTATTACTCGTTCTATTTGCTGCTCTGCTCTTCGTGCTCTTCGTGTTCTGTGTTCTGTACTCTGCACTCTGGTGCTTTGTATATATTCTACTACCGCCGCATTTCTATGGCACTTGCGACTTGTTTTGAGCCACACAAAATGACGTTCCCAAGGCAATTCCATTATGGCTCACAATCCGCTAGCAAATTGCAAAAGCTCAATTGATATTGGCTCTCAGCATTCTCTGCATTCGCCAAACAACAAGACAACAACAACGACGACAACAATCAGCGGCAATAGCTTTAAAAACGCCGCTCAACTAATAATTGCCTCCAAACAAGCTGCTAACTGAATCGGTTTTAAGGACCATAAAGTCCTTATGTATTCGTGTTTCATTTATTCAACAGCACCTGGGAAACATTCAACACTTTCTTTTGGGGGCTGCGGCTTACAGGGTATTACAAAAAATTGTTTGGCCAATTCTAATTAAAAAAGTTGCGTGAATTTTGTGCTACTGCCGCTCTTCAACCCTCTGTTCTTCGCTAAGGCAAAGACAAGGCCAGCACCATTTTGTACATGTCCGCCTCGCGGAGGTGCGGAAGACATCTGTAGCCGCGCCTTAACAGCTCCGCCTCCTCGCGTTCCTCCAGGGGCAGTAGCTGTTGCTCCGGCATGGTGCGCTCACAGATGCTACGCGCATCCGAGCGAAACTGTTCTACTGCTGCCACAAAAGCCGCATGACGATCCAATAGATCACTCTGGCAATCAAGCAGGAATTTATCGTGTGCAGCCAGCAGACGCATCAGAACGAAGCGAGCGAAGCGGCGCTTGATCTCCGAGATGGGGGGATCCACATCCGTTTTGACTTTCAGGTAACTGAGCAGCGTCAACAGCAGTATGAGCATCATCTTCACGGAACCCACTATGAGAATGGCCACCAACGGTTTGTCCCCAAACTTCTCTAGCTGCTCTAGCCACCAGATCAAGTCACAGCCATACATACTGTGGCCGTAGTCCACGATAGCCACCACTATCGTGATGACGATGCTGATGGCAGCCAGGAAATCGTAATGTAGATGCATTTGGGCCATAAGAGATCGCCTGATCCCAAACATTTTGATGAGGATTTGTTTGGGCTGAGAACGAGAATTTCAACTTTGACTAACTAGCCAGTGCAAACGAGAATGAATTTTTATAAATTAAAACTAGAACTAAAGCTACAGTAGTGTGCTCGTCTGAGCGATACTCGCTACTCATTTTGAGGAATAACAAAACAGTGCGGTATTATTTATATAATATACCAAATCCTACATTAAAAATATACCATAGAGTATTAAATATACTAGATTGTCAGACAAAGCAGGCAAAGCAAAGCACATTCAAAAGTTCTAATGCACGGACTTGGTTGCTTAGTTTGACAATATGTTAATAAATGGAATATTTTATATTTTATATATTTTATGTAGAAATAAATAAACTTTAACACTGTTTGTCATATAAGTTTTCTGTTATTCATGAAAATAGGTAGCGACTATCTCCCAGTCTAGTACATTCGACTCAATACATTGTACATTCCTCAATAATTTGTTCTTTTTGTCAGGGTATCATTCAAATTTACAATTTAGATGTATAGCAATCAAAGCAGAATGTAATCTACATATGTGATTTTTCATTTTTACGTTTTCTTATTTTGAGAAATGATGTGAGTAATCACATCATATGAACGTATAAACAGTTTTTACAATGTTGTTACCAAATTGAATACCTCTATCATATAAGGTCACTAAGATCTAGCAGCTATTAGAGGCGGATACAGACAGACAAACGTACAGTCGTATCTCAAGTTTTCTTTTATTAAACTTACCACGTTTACAATTAGCAAGTATAAAAAAAACAAAGTTTAGGTTTATGCAATTGGAATTTATTTATTTAGAGAAAACCAAAGACTTCTCGATCTGCGGGCAGCAATGGATTGTGACGACGCTCTGGTGGACGAGAAGGACGAGTAGGTCGTCTTTCGGGTGGACGAAGAGGAGCTGCTTGCTGTCTCTCCGGTGGATGTGGAGCTAACTGTCGTCGATCAAGAGGATGTGGAGGCGACTGTCTTCGCCAGTCAGCAAGAGGACGATAGCGCTGAGGTGGTGTCGAATGCAGGGGCTTCTGCTGATAGTAATGTTTGTGAATAGTCACTGGACGCAGATTCAACTTCAGTTGCTGAGCACGCTTGTTGGCCAGATAACGCTGCCTGTCAATGGCATCGACGCTGTCTTTGACCCCAAAAACGAGATGCAAAAAGGGTTTAACCAGCACACTCAAGGCGACAAATCCGAGGAAGCCAAAGACAACGGGCGAGATGAGTGTGAAGAGAAACACACCAAGAGTAAAAGGATTCAATACGGTGAAGAAGGCGACAAACTTGATGAAGGGATAAAGCACATGACCCACATGATTGAACCACTCCTTCTTCTTCTTCTTGAAGAGACTGTTGTGACGCAGCAGATACTTGATCTTGCTGAAAGGCGCTGGAGTTGTTGCAGGTCGCTTAGTGGTCACCAGTTGCACCAACTGAGGTTGCTGAGGATGCGGATACGGATGTCCGTGTGGATAGTAATCGCCATGAGAATGATACGGTTGCTTGGTGGGATTCGCGTAGATCAGTTGCGCCTGCTGTCCGATGACTGAAGGGTGTGTATCATACGGTTTCTTTCGTCGCTTCTTACGCTTCTTCTTGTCCTTGTCACCCTTGTGCTTCTTCTTCTTACGCTTCTTACGCCTCTTCTTGCGCTTCTTGCGGCGTCGCCGACGTGTTCGCTTGCGTCTGCGTCGAATACGCTTACGACGTCTCCGGATCCTTTTGCGTCTTCTCTTATTACTCTCCTTGGCACGCGTTGATTCTTCTGGCTCCACAGCCTTCTGCTGCTCTGCTTCCTTGTGCTGCTCCAGCGGCGCTGTCACCGTTTGTTCCACCTCAAAGAGTTCCTCTTGCGCCGATTGCGCTGCTTGTTCTTCGACTCCCTCGTGCTTGTCCAGTTCTTGATTCAGCTGCGATGCCAAATGAAAGGGCTTCACTGTGGTCGTGTGCTTGTCCAGCTGCTGCTGTTCCATGTGCAGAGCTTCGAGTAAACTGAAACTGCTGTTGGGTAACTTGAGACGTAGCTGCTGCGCCTGCTGCTGACTCAAGTGCTCCAATATACTGAATGGCTTTGCTGTGGTCGTGTGTTTCTCCTGTTCAGTCAGCTCCTCATTGAGCTGCTCAAACACATTCACTGGCTTCACTGTAGTTGTGTGTTGATCCAGCAGCTGCTCCTCCATATGCAGTGCTTGCAGCAGATTCAAACTCACGTTGCGACGATGCTGACGCAGCAGCTCCGCTTGCTCCTGGCTCAAGTGTTCGAGTATGCTGAAGGGTTTCATTGTGGTGGTTGTGTGTTTCCTTGCAGCTACCAAATCGGGATGCAATGGATCAACTAAATGGTATGGCTTCGGTGATGTTACCACCACAACTTCTTCCGGAGGCGTCTCCCACATCAGTTGCGCCTGTGGACTTCGTATACCGCGTCCTTGTTTCTGACCAGCTGTGGTGTTGTGCATGAGTTGTGCATAGAAAGTTTCATAAATTTTTGCAAAATTAAAAACATTGTGCTCCTCCTGCTTCCCCGTCTCCGCCTCTGCATCACGCTGCTTGGCGCTAAACTCCAACTTTGCTAATCCATCACGCCTCTCGATGTCGGGTTCGCTGCGTGCCTCGCCGCAGTTTTGTAAAATCAACAAAAATAGTATAACAAAGTTCCTAACACTTTTGGCATTTCGTCTTTGCTCCATTTCATTTCATTGTGGACGAAGGACGTCAGTCGACAGTCCTCAGTCTCTTAGTCTTTAGTCCCGCTTAGGGTCAGGGTAATTTTCTTCAACTCAGTTTTATGTTTGATTTAATTTCAACTTTTGTGCTCGACTTGCGAACTTCAACTGACGTTTCCTTCTGGCCATTGCCACTTCATCAGCTCGGTCGAGACTCGAGAGTCGTCAGTCAGTCAGTCGTCATTCAGTCAGTTAGTTGCCTCAAGAACTTGCCAACTTGTTGAGCTTGTTTTTGGCTCCCCTTACTTCGAGTTGAATTCATACTTGATTTCTGGGTTGTTCTTTTCCCTTTTTTCGCTCTGCGTTTATTTGCGTTTAGTTGGCTCTTGTAAAAGTAAAATTTATTGCCGCTTAGTACATCATGAACATTCACTGTTATGACAAATTCTCCTTACTTACATTTAACAACTTGTAAAGCACTTAATTATGTTTTGAGCACAACAGCCAAAAACTGCTGCCGAACAACTTGCACGGCATAACACAAACTTGCCCATAACCACCAAACAACAACAACAACAGTAATAACAACAATAACAACTGGATTCTTTGTGGTGGGGTTCAGGGCGAAAGCGAAAACGAAAACGAGAATGAGACCGAGAACACCGACTATCACAACACAAATTATGTGTAACTGGCTCTCAAAATGCAAAAGACTTTGGAAAGTGCTTAGTGGCCAATTGCTGTTGCACTTCACTGGCTACAACGATGACTGTGAAGTTGACTCTAGCTATAGCTTGGTTATGGCTCTGGTTACGGTTCTGACTTTGACTCCGGGAATCTGGTCTGGTCTCTGAGGTCAGCATGTTTCGCTACTCGAAAGTGTCCAAAGTAATCCATGAGTTTCAGAACTGCATGCATGTTAATTATAATGATTCAAATAAACTTTAAATTCCGCGAATATTCTCAATAATAACAACAAAAACTATGCATGTTAATTATAATGATAAATAAACTTTAAATTCCCCAAAATATTCTCAATATTAACGATTCAAATAAACTTTAAGTTCCGCGAAATATTTCCAATAATAAAAACGAAAACTATGCATGTTAATTATAATGATTCAAATAAACTTTCCGGGAAATATTCTCAATAATAACAACATAAACTATTTTCAATGCAGTTCCCAATATTATTTGCGGCTTTCCATTTAATTCGTTAACCAATCAAACCGATTTAGTTTTACTTTATGATTTTATTGCGGTTTGTACAGATTTTATACAACTGATACTATATAAAATTTGATTGGAGTTTTCAATGTCAAACTTTCGTTGATTTGATTTGAGTTTTTATTGCATAATTTTCGTTGATTCAAAATATTATTAATTTGCATAGATAAACAACTAGATTTTTGGTTTGTATTTTATTCAAGGCGAAATCAAATTTATTTATTACATTTGTTAGCAATTGCTTATGGCAACGTTTTAAATTTATGTTTGAATTTGATTCATGTTGCTTGGTACTTTTAATTATTATTTTTAAATGCAGCATAACTATAGAACAGCTTTGATACAGTAGATAGGTAACTACATTTTGTTTAATAGTTTGCTTAAGGATACACCCAAATTATTTATTTATTTTTCAATAAAGTTTACTCTTAACGATGAGATTTTGATTTAGATATAATTGGTTACATTTGTTATTGATGAGATTATTTTTAATTAATGTTTGCATTTTATGGTTGCCAAAGCTTTGAGTCATTTGAAATTTGTTCTTATTAAAATCTGATGCAGCATTTATGTATGACACAAATGATACAAAGCTTATTATTGATTATGAAAGACAACCAACGGGATTTGATATGTTTACACCCAAATTATTTAGGTACAATAATTCGATAAAATTTGTTTTCCAATTGTTGTTGGCGAGATTTTTAATTTGATCATAATTAATAATTTTTGATATTACTATATTTATGCAATATGTATACTTCTACTGTATGTACTGCACAGTATATGAATATTGTGCATATCCATGTATTTATTTTATGTAATCTTAATTACAAACTGAGTTTTCAAAAGATAGAAATATACGAAGTCGATTTAGAATTTTCAATATATTTGTTCCTATATTATAGATAATAGATTACAATCTCAATTACTTAAGAATTTTACATACAATTGTTTGCCATTTTAATAATCATATCAAACAAAGTATTTAAGGTATTGAATTTAGCATAGGATGGTATTAGGGCTTCTTTTATATTCTAAAGAAATTGGATACCAGCTTGTTAAGAGTTTTCAATTGTTTTTGTGCGTTTATTGTTGGCGCTGACTTTTATCTTTATTACGGCCTTTTTTCTGCTTGTGGAATGTGCATATAATATTAATCCATGTGATTTGTAATCAATGGCAATTTTAACAGCCATTATCGATTAACGCTTATGGCAAAATTTTATTAGACACTTTGCAGAATTACACAATAGACGAACAGACGAAGAGAAAGACAGACACTTGGTACTACATGTGTGTAATGCGTTTTACGAGATATTACTTTATGTGGAGTTGGAGTTGAAGTAGGAGGAGAGAAAGGGAGAGCGGACACATTAATAGCTGTAAAAATTGAGGCAAGTGGCGAACAGCAAACAGCGAACTGTAAATGGGGAAGTAAAAGTAAGAGCCAGGACAGGTGTTGATAACAATGGCGTCCCATCAAAGTGATTGACTGCGACACGCGCCCCAATTGAGTGGAGAGTGGAGAGGCTCCTGATGCTGCTGCTGCTGCTGTTGCTGCTCCACGCTTGCTGCTTTGGCTCTCTATATTGCCAATTAGGCGGGGCATGCAATTTGAACAATTTGAGCAATTTCCAGCACGTTGGGGGCTCTAGAGTCAGCGACACAGTCAGAGAGTCAGAGTCAAGGGAGCCCGTAGCTTGGGCATCCAATAAAAGCAGCAGTCGATCGGGTACTGATTGACATATTGTGCCAGTTAGTTATTGGCGCCAGACGCATCAAATGACGATTGTTGCCATGGCAAGCACACAACCTCCTCTACAATCTATGGCGTATCGCTAATTTGATTGCCACACACAGGAAGAACGAGAGAGAGCGAAGAGGAGTGTGTTGTAATGGGAACAAAGCGCTGACAATTTCAATATCAAATTGAAATACTAAACTACAAGGCAAGGGCAAAGCAAGCGGAAAAACTTTCATCATTTTTTTCCCCCATTCACTCCCTCTCTCTCTCAACACATACACAAATATATTCTTACGATACACACATACGATATTCGAGGCAAATATGTTTGGCATTGTTAAAGGACTGCTCCAGTTGCCTGGCCGCGTGCTGCTAAAGCAACCAAATCGCTGCAAGCTCGATGCCAGCAACATGTACGACAAGCTCAAGTTCGAGTTCACCGAGCAGAATTTGTGCCGTGCCAAGGACCTACTCAGCAACTATCCCGAGAAGGAGCAACGCGGTGCGCTGTTGCCGCTACTTGACTTGGCTCAACGTCAATATGGTTGGCTGCCGATCACAGCCATCAAAGCGGTGGCTGACATGATCAAGGTGGATCACTTCGAGGCCTGGGAGGTGGCCTATTATTACACCATGTTCCGGCAGCATCCCGAGGGCAAGTATCGCTTGACAGTCTGCACTTCGACGCCTTGCTATCTGCGTGGCGGCGATGTCATACTGAACACCTGCAAGGAAGTGTTGCAGTTGAAGGAGAACGAGACGTCGAGTGATATGCAGTTCACGCTGAAGACAGCTTGTTGCTACGGGGCCTGTGTCAATGCGCCTGTCTTGGGCATCAACGATGACATCTATGAGGATCTGACGGTGCCTGAGTTGGAGTGTATACTGGACAATCTAAAGCAGGATGTGATACCGCCAGCTGGGCCACGAAGTGGACGCTTCTGCAGTGAACCCATCTCGGGACCGACAACGCTCCTCATCGAGCCACCGCCAGCTGGCTTTGGCATGCAGGAGCTGTGCAAACCGAAGAAATGTTGAGGAAATTCTTGTGAGCAATAAAATGTAGCGTCCTTATTGTGGCAGCAGCGAGCATTGAAAATGTGTGCGAGAGTGTCCATCTTATTATGAGCGCTCCTGCTGCCAGCGCAGCTGTTTCTATTCTGCTTAGCTAAGCTCCCGTCTCTGTAGCTGTCGCTGTCCTTGTGTCCTTGCTCGCGTCCTCGTTCGGTGCATTGTGTAGTGTCGAGTTTATCCCTTGCAGAAGGACATGCTTTGCAATTTCGTTGCGCTGGCAAAATAAACAACAAACAAACAGAAATGGCAGCCATGGCGAATCAAGCGCGAAACAACGCCCGAGTCGGGAGTCCTGGCCCTGGCCTAGTGCCTGCTCCTGCTCTTGCTCCACGTCCTGTCAGCCATTGCAGCCAAGTAATCAGCTTTTGTCTTGTCTCCCCCACTTTTGCTTCGCTTCGCTTGGGTTCGGTTCGCATTGCATGCTGTGGTTTGACCTCGGGTCCAACCCCTTTGGCGTTCTAATGAAATGTTGCCAGCCAACACAACATGCAACAACAACAACAACAACAATTACAAGAACAACTACTGCAACAACTGCGATAGCAACAGCGTCGATATTGTTTTGGCCAAAATAGTTTTAATTGTTGCACGCCTCCTCCCCCTCTTCAACCGTGGCCTAACAAGTTCGCGTTCTGCTACCTCGTGTGGCAACAAAAAGGTCAGCTTTGTTTTATTGCTGCCACATTTCGTTATGGCCACATACACGTTCGTACATAGAGTAGACTCATTCACAAAATGTATCCAATTAAACTACAAATTAATAGATAAAACACAATGGCGTGTGATTTCTGCTTCTGATTTATACACTTTTTATTGCCTTAAACGAAATCAATTTGCGAATTAAATCATTTTGATTGCTGATTAATTGCAACACTTATTGTGATTAGAATACCAAATTAATTATCTTTAAACATCTCATTTATTATTTACTTTTCATTTGTGTTGTATAATTATTGTACAACTTTTAATTAAGAATGTTTGAATGTAAAAGGTTTAAGATGTCTTTATTAATTAAAACAGGATTGAATGGTTCCTAAATTTTAATTTTCAAAACATAATTCAAAGTATTCAGAACTAATTTAGCTTTAAATATGTTTAACACAATTTATATAATTGGTAATAGCTTACAAAAAAGACGTTATTTATAAAAGCATGATAACGAAGAGTTTAAAATTTACAATCTTCAAAAATTAAATTAAAATAGCGAAATAAAACTTAAATACATAGTCCAATTTATTTTCCAGGGAATAGTCGTTTCTTATTAAATCATAATTAAAATGTATTTTAAATTAAGCTTTTATAAAGAAATAATTATTATTTGTATCAAACGGTAACTAACAGTTTAAAAGTATGATCATTAATTGAAGTTTTATTAAACGATCAACGATAATTGATTGTTTAATTTCTGCAAAGTGTAGATCTTAACAATTTTATCTTATTTATGGGAATTTCGTTGAACTTAAATATAAAAACATTTCAGAATGCTCACTGTAAAGTATTAAATTCAGTTCATTCAAATTAAGATTAAATGTTCCATATTCTAGAATACTTTTGACTAAATTTTTAATATTATATTTATTCGCTTTATGTATTTAACAATATTAAAATTCATAAAATTAATATTAAATCCCATTTTTAATTTTACATAATTTTATATATTTCATTCGCTATATTGTTTTAAACATTCACATAGCAAAATATTCAATATTATATTTCATAGAAATTAAGATTAAAAGTTTTTATTTTTCAATTTCCTTGACATAATTTTGCATATTTAATTTTACAATTATATGTAGTTGCCATAATTTTATACATTTCATTTTGTTTATTAGTTAAAAAGACAAAAATGACATAATATTATTATACATTTAAAATGGATATACATTGAAATGAAATATGGTATACTTTTAATCTTTCTTGGCATGGTTTTATATATTTAATTCACTTTATTGTCTGCAAAATGAATAGTGCATAATTTTCTATATGAATAAGAATTCATTTAAATTTCGATGCAATCCGATATATAGTTTCAAATTTGCTTGCTATCGTTTTATATATTTCATCTAACATATTTTTACACAAAATATTTCGCTAGTATCAAGTAAAAAGTTGATCTTTCATCGATGGCAGCAATATTGAGTTGCATATTTAAGTGCAACTATATATTCGAGGATAACAAATGGCGTCCTTCTGCTGGGTTTTCAATAACTTTTGAAACATTTTGCGTTGCATTTTATGTTGTTTGTTGTTTGCTGCTGCTACTGCTGTTGTTGCTGTTGCTGCTGTTGTTAGACAAACTGTTCTACTCAAACAAACAATGCAGATTTCCAGTTTTAATAAATCTGTTTGTCACTTTTGTTTGCCGCTTCAATGGCCATCAGCAACAGGAACACTGGCAACATCAGTCGTTGTATCAGGAGTAGAAGTGGCAGCACGACACGCCCCCGCACCTTTCCCCTCACCTCTCTCAGTCCCACTGTGCGACGCCCTCGTACACAGTGGGCCCTATTGTCGAGGTCCCAGCGCATGGCGATGAATTTTTAAATGAAAATTGTTGCTATTGAAAGTTTTTAATTTGTGTTGTGCGTGTGTTTCAATGGTAGTTGAAGTGTGTGTGTGACTGTGTGTGTGTGCGTGAGTTTTATTTATATTTCAGTTGTTGTTGCTGCTGTTTTAAGCTGTGCTTCCCGCCCCCTTTGGCCGCCCCTTGTGCGCATTTTGCGTGATTTTCGCTGGCTGAAACGGCACCTTTGGGAAATTAATATCCTTTTTGGACGCTGACACGCGGCACGAGGCACACACAGTCGCACACTCGCACACACTCGTCTACATACCAGGCCAGTTGGTGACCCCAACTTGGGTAAAGCCAAGCGTCCAGTCGAGGCTCAACTGCTGCCATAGCAGTTGCCCAACTGAAGTCACGCGGCAACAACGCGTGAGCTGAGCTTCAACAACTTTTTGCGGCCACGTTGCACGTACGCCCACGTACGTCCCGCCGCTGGCCACGCCCCCTCAGTTGGCTAGCCTCGGCTTTTGTTTTAAGTTTTGCCCCGTTGCCCGTTGCCTGGCGTTGACAACTTTTGTGTGCCCCTCGCCCTCGCCCTAGCCCTCGCCCTAGCCCTCGCCTCTGCTTACCGCATCCATAATTGCTGCTGGCAGCAGTATCCTCTTGTTATCCTTGGCCAGATTGCATGCTGCCTTTTTTGCGTAACTCCGCTGCTGCGTTGTCGTTGTCCTTTATTACTTTTGCGCAATTACTCATTACGTTATTGCATTTCATACTTTTGATATACACGCATAGTTGACTAAGCAACAACGCAGGGAATGGAAGAACTCGGTGCTCGGGTTCCTCGGAAATAATTAGAAATATTTTTGCGCAATTCCATTGGAGAGTTGTCCAATTTGGTGTAGCATTAAAAGCAACGGCAGCGGCAGCTTTGAGACCATGTCTAACCCTCTCTATTTCCCTTGCGCAACTCTTTCTGCTCCGTTTTTTGGCTGCTTTTATCCGGGCAATTGGCGCCTTTTGAACACGAACTTGCAGCTGAAGCTGCAGCTGCTGATGCTGCTGTTGCATCCGCCTTTGCCCGGCGGCCTTGTCGCCAACAAAGTTTTCATTTGCATGTTTCTAGTTAATTGAATTATGCACAACTTTCCGCTTGGCGCTTTGGGCGCTCCAAACATTTATATAAGCGCTTTGAGGCTGCATTCAATTCCAACTGGCGCTTGCTCTGGCTCTAGCGATATTAAGCATACGACCCCCTAGCCCAGCCTGATGGAGCTCATTAGTTGGCAGCCGCGTACGTTTGCAGCGTTTTTGCCACGACTCTTTGACTTCGTTTGCCACCATTTGGGACCAGCTACAGTCGAAAGCTAAAGCTATAGCTATAGCTAGAGCATAGCGGCAGCTTCTCAGATTTCCTTTTATGTGCATGCCATAAAAGTCCGAGTTCGAGGCGCTTCAAGTTTATTACATTCCTAAGCTGTGTGCCAGTCTTTCTATATCTCTTGCTCTCACTCTCTATTCTATGTCCTTTTCTCTTTCTCATCGTGTCATCAGCTGGCAATAAAATCTGCCGCTGTTTGCAGCTTCTCTTCTGTTGTTGCTGTGGCTTCTGGCCCATTGTTAAGACAACGTGCTACGTCTCCACACATGACTCTCTCTCTGGAGTCAAGGGGAGGAGGAAAGTGTGCGTAGTCAGCCGAATTTAAATTTGACTTTTATTAAGCGCAAAATCAAAGTGGAAAATTTATCTGACTCTCAAACGCCGCTGCCTCTTTTTTTTCACTACGCTGTCTTTGGCCAATGAGCATGCCAAGAATATTTCACGACTGTGCTGCCATCATCATCTTCATCGTTTGTTCGTTCGTTCGTACCGGGAGCATAAAAGCAATTTTATTGCTCAAGTTGTGCTGCTCGATAGGATAAGCCCCTCATTTATGCTTGTGCCCGTTGCCCGGCAACATGTTGCCGTTGACGTCGACGTTGCCGTTGCTGTTGCCATAATTCCAATCCGAATCCCAAGTCCAATCTTTGTGGGCGTCTGCCACTTGCCACCGGCAATGGCAGAAACAAAAGGCGTGGCCAGCGGAGAGAGAGAGAGGCGGAGGCGAAGGCGAGTACGAGCTAACTATTAAAGTGCTGTTAACTTTATTATTTCGAGCACTTGTTGTATAATGTGGCAGGGCTGTCATGGCAACTTAGTGCTATAGTTTTGTGCGAAAAATACACACACAAGCAAAACTGTTGAGCAGATAGAAGGAGAGAGATAGAGTGGGAGGAAAAGCGTTGCAAGAAAAGTAGCAAAGTCATAATTTGACAAAAGTGGCTGGTGGAAAGGCGAAATAAATATGCTTGGCAAATATTTGCTGAAAAATAGCTTTTCTATGCAAAAAGTTGCTGCTTTCATTTGTTTTTGCTGTTGCTCTTTCCCCAAGTCGTGTTGCTATGTAGATGGAGAGAGAGAGAGAGAAAGAGCGAGCGAACTGAATTCTTGTTTTATATAATCAAAAAAAAAATAATACATTCAACTTTTCCCATTCGCCTGGCTTCCGCTCAGCTCCCCCTCCTCCTCTTCCTATCCACGTGCTACCACAACAAATTGTTGCAAAACTACATGAGAAAAATCGAAAACATAATTTTGCCACTCTGCTCGTATAAGCAACAGCAAAAAAAAATAAAGTAGAAGGAAAAACGTACTCAAACTTTGTACCTCAAGAGCTGCGTTCCTGCTGCTCCTTTTGCGATAGTATCCAAGCATAATACCAAGACTCCTGCCCAGCAACAGCAAAACCAAACATACCTTTTCTTTTTTTGTTTGTCTGCCACGAATAATGATTCAACTCATCACAATTTAATTAGCAGCCAGCTCTTACCAGTTTTTACCGTCTCATTTACTTCGCTGCTTAATAATGAGTGGAGCGCAAAAAAATATATAATTATTTTTAATACTCAAAGGTACAAAAAAACAAAACTCGCATATGAAGCACATAAATACGCTAATTAGTCATTAAATGAATCTTTGCTCTTACCTAATATTTAATTCGTATTTATTTGCTTTCTTAAAAGCACTTGGCTATTTGAGTTATTTCAATTGAATATTGAATAACTCTTCATTTGAATTTGGTTCATGACAAGCAAACTTCACTTAATGTTTAATCAAATTGTGAAAATTGAGTATTTACTAAAAATGGTCTTTGAAATATTTGTATTATTTCTTGCCTTAAATAAATCTCATTTAATGTATAAAATGATAAAGTTGAAACTATCACATAAATTATCTTCAAAGTATTTGATTTATTTCTTCTCTTCAAAATAAATCACATTTAATATTTATTTGTATTCAAAGCATCTAACTATCTAAAAGAAATGAGTTTGCATTTTCTTAATTAGTTTTAATTTGATTTAGCTTTATTTTAGTTTTGTGCGTTATTTATTTGCTCGTAATTCCACAAGTCATCTAGCTAAATATGCTGATCATAGTTTTTCACTTTTTACTTCAAGTGGGAGGTAAAATACTTTAGCCTGACTGCTGAAGAATTTATATTATAAATTTTCTCCTTATATTTTTCTGCTGTTTGCTGCACTCGCTAAACTCATAAAAAGCATTCCAAGCATAACTATTTTATTTTGCAATTTTTTATTGTATTTCTCAAGTATTTCACAATAAATGCTAATCATGAAACTATGGGGGAAATGTTTTAATTAGTTTTCATTTTCATTCTGCGCTCCACACTTTACACTCTTCACTTGTGTTTTGCTTGGTTATCTTGGAGTATTCTCATTTCGAGCCGCGATGCCCAGTCACAACCCTTGAGTATTTGAAATCAACAAGAATTGCGTTTGGACAATCATAGCTAAAAATCGAATTAACCAAATATTTGTTTATCTTTCAAGGAGTCTCAGATCTCTTGACTCTCTCTTGGCTAGCCGAAAAGCTTTCAGCCGCTGGGAAATTTCGCCAGCTGCTCTGCGATATCAAATGGCCAGCGCGATGGCATTTGGCATTTGGCTCAGCGTCAGCTGCTTCATTTCTCCATCACTTTTTGGTTCAATTTGGAAGCGAACCCCTTTTTTTTTTGGTACAGAACATAATACAGCGATGGTGGAGATGGAGGATAGAGGATGGAGCATGGTCGAAGGCCATTCGCTTGCTTGCTTAAAGTCTTTCACTCCATTATACTCAGTCGCATAAAAACACAACTTACCCGAGCATGTTGGCCGTTGGCTGCGAGCTGTTTGGTTGTTGGCTGCTGGTGTCCGTGTCCATGTTGAAGGAGGAAGTGGAGGAGATGGAGGAGAAGGACAAGCGAGAATGATGCTGGGGGCTGTCAGCTTGGCTGGCCATAAAGTGTCGGAAGAATCACAAAATCATTGTAAATGTTGAACGAATCTCGCATTACACGCAAGGGGCTGGCGCGTGTTGTTGGGCCAAGACAAGTTTTGTTAGTGTGCGACGAAAGAGAAATGAAAGTGCCAAGCAAGTGGGGGGAGGAGTGGGGGAGAAGTGTAGGGGGTCGAAATGTGGTTCACTGGCTTGCGGGCTTGCCCTGCGTTGCACTTCTTGATTAAATTTTTGCACTGCAAGTGCAAAATGAACTTGGCTCGCATATGTCCTCGCCTCGAAAGTCGTCAGCAGTGGACAGACATCAGGTTTAGTGTCCTGCTACTGCTTCTCGTTCTCTTCCTTCTAGTTGTGGCGCGTTGGCGTGCTTGCGGTTTTTATTTCGTCCTTCTTCTGCTGTTGTCTGTCTTGCGTGTCCTGGCCGTGTCTTCTTCTCCCCTTTTTTTTATTGTGGCTTCGTCCCGTTGCTGGCCATTGTTGCTAACTGTAAAACAGCATTCCTTTCTCGCGTTTTGCTGCAATTTTCATTTTTATTTCCAAGCTGCATTCAACTTACATACTTTTCTATGGTCCGTGTCGATGTTGGTTGCGTGTCAGGCTACGGTTATTACAATATCCTTTCGCTGCTCAGCGTTGCCTTGCACCCTTCCGAGTTCCCAGTTGCTACTGCTGCTGCTGCTTTGCGGTTGCCTTTGATAACAACATCAAACTCGTTGCCTTTTGCCCCGGTTTTGCCATTAAATTTTAAATTAAATTGTCCTGCCATACTTATGTGCACTTTGTGGATCTATTTTTGAGCTGCTTTTATGGACGTTGTTAATTGGAATTGATTGAAAGTTATTTGATGTTTGCCTTTCGCCCCGGAATCCCAAACCGAAGCACAAACCCAAACCAAAACAAAAACCAAACCAAACCAAGCTAAAGCCCAAAGCCAAAGTCGTTCGCCTGCCTTCCACTTCTCCCCTTCCTCTCACCTTTCTCTCTCTCATTCCTTTAACAAAGTTATGGGCTGAGTTCCTGTGCTGTTGTACGTGTCTATCATTGTGTGTGGGCTGCGTTGTTAATAGACTTGCTGAAGTAATTAACATAATTTAATTAGGTGCTCGGCATTAATTTTACGCACGGCATTAAGTGTTGAATTTTAAGTGTTTCCATTTTAATTGAGCGACATTTTTCAGTCACGGCCGCGCGCAGCCAATAAAACGTTCCCATCACACACACACACACACCTCATTCTACTAGTATATTGTAGTACAATAATAACAATGATAGCTGTGGGAGTCATCAAAGCTACTCAACAACAACGAATCCCGCATCGGCGCCTCACTAATTAAATAAAACAAAAGGTAATCCTTAGCAAGTATTGCGTATACGTAATATTGAGTAGCTGATAAATTAAACCTGATGCTGTCAATAGACGTTGTCGACGACGACATGTTTACCCCGTTCGCTGAAAGCGTATTAAAAATGTAACTTCCACTGTTGCTTTTATGGCCAAAGGAAACAAAGTTTGTTCTCCCGAAAAAAAAACTAATAAAGAAAGCAACAGTCGAATGTGTTCAACTGTGAGATACCCGTTCAATAAAAGCAGTGAACAATTTTCTTATTATAATGAGGTATTATTATTAAAATATACTAAAATATTCTGAAGGCTATGAATAAACAGACGGTATTATCATTAGAATATACAAAAAAATACTGAAATTAACTGAAGACTAGATTTGGTATATCGATATAGTACCACATTCAAAATATACTATATAGTATTAAATATACGAGATTATCAATCAAAAAAGTAGTTGTCATGATGGACATAAATATATCGTCTCGGCTGTTGACGCTGATCAAGAATATATATTTCTTTATGGTGTCGCAGATGCCTTCCTCTTTCTGCCTGTTACATACATTTCCTGAAGGCGCAAAGTTAGGATACACTTCTACCCTTTGTATGGCTCGTATAGATAAAGTTCCAGCTTTGGCATGACGACGCCTCTCAACTCTCGCTGCTGCTGTTGTTGCTGTTGCTGCTTTTGGCGGAGACTCGTAAAAAGTAGAGCCTAATAAAAATGCCGCAGCACGTACGTCAACCTGCAGGCATTAGACTCGGGTGTGCTTTGTGTTTTGCTTGTGTCTGTGAAAACAACAAGGAAATTCTGAACTCAACTGAACTGAGCTCAGCTGCTGTTATTAATTTGCGCAGCGCAAACTTGTTCCTCATTTGCCCCCCGCAATATCCTGTATAATATCGGGTAATCAGACAATGCCTCACCCCTCCCCTCCCCGTTCCTCCCCCAACGCTTTTGTTGGTGCCCTTTTATTTAGCTATTTGCAAGCAATTTGATTTTGTTTCGGGCGCTTTTGCCTTTTGTGTTTGCCCAATGTGATGAAGCATTTGAGAGCACAGCAGAAGGGAAATAGAGATCGGGGTCCATATCGAATTGCAGTTGTTGGTCCATTAGACGAACCACTTGACCCCCCAGGGGGTGGCTTTTAGCACCGGAAATGTGGAGAGCGATGAGAAAGTGAGAGAGTGTGTGCGGGGGCAGCGCAAAAACAAATGCCAAATATTGTATTGGCAATGCACACGCGTTTGCGGGCCCAAAAAAATCCAGCGACGGAGCCCGAGCCCGAGCCTGAGTGTCGACTTTGCTGTGTAAATTGAGCTGCTAATGGCTCTCCGTCATAAACAACAATAACAAACCGAAAGAGGCGACAACAACAACAACAGCAAGAGCTCGCAAAGTCAAAGCATACTTAGTTGTTGACGTTATCGTCGATGTCGTGTCGTTGTCTGATGGCCAAGACAAAAGGCGTAACCCAAAAAGGAAAGCAGAAGGAGAAAAATAAAAGAAAGACAGCGGGCAACAAACAGCCGTTGGGTTTCCCAGAGCAGAGATCACGCATACGCCGCGTTGCCTTTTAGTACTTGGTAAATTTAATCTCAGTGCAACTTTATTAGGCCACGTTAACTGCTACTTTGGCCCGCTACTTGAGTGCCAACTTCAATACACTTTAGGCGGCAACTAAATGAAGTTGTTGTTGTTGCTGCTTTTGTTGCCACAGCTGCTTCTACAGTTGCTGTTGCACCTGGCGCACTTGAGAGGTTGACAGTCGTCGTCGGCTGCTTGTTGAAAACTGCCATTAACTTGTTACAACTTCCGTGCACCGCCTACGCCCAACATCAAGGCAGCGACTGCACTTCCTCTTGGCAATGGCGAACATTGCGTTTCCTTCAGCAGCTGCGGCTGCATCCACTGCAATTTCCTAAGCCTCTGTCGGGGGTTTTTTCTTTTGCCAGTTACTACTTTCAGCATTTTATTTGCAATATTCGCTAAAAAGAAGCGCGCGCGCCTGCAACTTTTGCTATGACTTCCGCGCCCGAGTACTTCATCTTCTTCACACACACAAACACACAAAGGGAGGACGACGCATATTTGCTTGACGTGAGGTCGTAAGGGATCGCAAGCAAGAAAGGGGGAAAAGCGGGAGTTCGTGGCAACAGCCGGCATTGTTTACCTGCTGCCTTGTCAGGTTCACAGACAAAGCCAAACAATTTGCGTCAGCAGCACCTGGCTCCCAGTTTTTCTTCCCTCTTTCTCTTTCTTTTACTACAACTTGATCGTCATCATCATCATCATCGTCGTCGTCATCGTCGTCGTTATAATGAGAAAATTGTTTCAATTATGTTTGTGTTTAGTTGCTTCAATTTGCTAAGCAACATCATTAAGTGGCGTAACTTAATTCAACCTCCCCGACGAACCTCTTAACCAACCTTGTAGTTGGCCATAAAAATAGCAGTTCAGTTTTGCAACCCTTGAAACGATGTCGAAGGGCTCGAACGTCTCTAGAAATAAAAGCCAGCTCCTCCATATAGTGCAAATAGTCGGGCGCAAAAGTATATGAATAAAACAACAAGCTCACCCACAACACACATATACACATACACTTATACTCTTCTTCTACCTCTCTCGCTTACACACATGTAAAAAGTTTTGCCTGCCTTCGTTCGGTTCACGTGGCCATGGCGGCGACGCCTGCCGGAAGTTCAAGCTGCTGTTGCTCAACTGCTGCTGTTGTTGTTGTTACTTTTGTTGCTTTTGCTACTTTTATTATTGTTGGTGCTTGCTGCTAATACTTTGATTTTGTTGGCAACAACAGCACAAAACGTACGCTTGGATTATTTTCACATTACAAACAAAAGCGAAGGCCAAACTCAGTTTTTTGTAGGGTATCTCGCTGGTCGAGATAAAGCGTAAGCTATTGCAACTACATCGACTGGCCACTCCTGTGCAATTAGCAGTAATTTTGCATAATTGTCAGGCGCATGCTTAATGCGACTTTGGCTGACTTTGTGGTTAAAACAGCGGCTCGATGATGATTTCTTTTGGCTTTTTTTGTCGTAAATCATGGGCCCACAGCACTGCAAGAAATACAAGTGTAAACTATTGTGTCACACCCAAGCGGGGGCTTACAATGTATTGACTGAGTTCGAGGGGAGAAAGAGGGAGGGAAAGCAGTGCCAAGCCATGCCATTCCGTTGGCAATTGGTGTAGCATATTGTGACGTTAGTGCAAGAAATCCCACAAAAAAGCTTCTGTATTGCATGCACAGCACGTTCGTCTGTTTGTCTGGGCTGTTCTCCTTCCTCTTCCCTCCCTCCACTTCCCTTCCTCTCCTACTCAAATGCCGTTCATTTGCAAGCCTCAGCGTCGGCTGGCAATGTGATCAAGCCTGCAATCTGCAATTTCGAGCCAGTGACGCCCTAAGGTATGCAACGAGATGTGGCAGGCAGCAAAATAAAGTTTAATTTGAATGCTTCTGCTGTTGAACGTCACACGTTGCACGTTGCAGTTTGTGTGTGTATGTGTGTGGCACTGTCTGCTCTCCCAATGGGGAAACACTGTTGGAAAATCAAAGTTATTTGTATTTATTTGCAAAATCGTGCAGAGCGTGCAACAGCAGCAGCAACACCAAACAATGCCCCTCATGCCCCAGACATGTTGTAGTGGGAGTTTGTCGCTCTCATTCTCTCCTTCTTTATGTGTTTCACTCTCTTTTTGAATGTGTGAAATAACTCGCTTCATTGCTTACGATTGCCGTTACAATTCTCCTTATTTGTCGTACCTCATGTCGAAGGAAAAAGTTGTGTTGCTCTGTTTGTATTTGCAAGAAATTTGAACGTCAATATCAAATAGGAATCCAACTGCAACAAGACTTCAGACTTCAGACCGAGACTGGCCCAGCACGCACGTGCGACACGTTCACATGCCAGTTGCCAGTTTGCCAGCTTTGCCAGTTGCTACGCATGGACATGGAGACACGGCAAGTCCTTTGGACGTGTGGCCATGTAGTCATATAGCCATGGGATGACTTCAATGAATTGGCTTTAGCTTTATACATACGTATGCTCTTATTTACACTTCAAATGGATTCGGCAAGCTGTCAATTTCTCAATTTATTGTGCAAGCATAACTTTAATTTGGCATTTTATTGAGTGGCAATAAAACTGGCATTAAACCAAATATTTTGCAATTTCTAGTTTTATGAATTTCTATAAAATTAATCGAAAAATTGAGTTTGTCTTTGGGCTGCACAATAATTTAAATTGATCTCTGATAGTGTGTTGGTGGCAACGCGATAATTTGTTTTGCCCACTGGCAACAGTCATTTCTCTCTCTCTCTCTCTCTCTCTCTCTCTCTCTCTCTCTGTGTCTATCTATCTCTTTTGCGCTTTTATTAAATTACAATAAGCAAATGCAATTTAATTGCCTTGAAATGAAAACTGCAAACAAGCAGGCTGAATTTTGTGCCGAATTCGCAAATGCAAATTCATTGAAAAAGTGCAAAGCACATTGACTGCTTATCAAACATTTATTTATGGTTTTAGTTCCCCAAAGGGGGAAGCAATCGCAGTTCCTGACAGGCCAAAAGTGCAGCCTTCTCTGCCTGTGGCAAATGCAATGCATATAGTCCCCAATAGCCCCTCAAATCCAAATCCAAATGCAATGCATAAATTTATTGCATGCCATAGCACAACAGCACACTGCACAGAATGCAGAGCAGAGCAGACAATTAAGAGCTGCAGACGGTAGACTCTATGGCTATGGCTATGCCTGCTACTGAGATATGGCTTTAGATGATGATAAGGAGAAACAGAAGGAGGAGGAGCAGCAATAGCAGAAGGAAGACACACCCGAAGCAGATTGGCTCGCTTGTCTCTACCAAATGTGTGCACTGAATGCATAAAACGTAAAGTGCTCAACTTGAAGAACGCCTCGACTGCAAATGCTCTTTTAACAAAGTTAAAACGTTTCGTTGCTTTAATCTCATTATTGCAAAACTATATATTTGCAGCTTGAACCCCAAAAAATTGTGCTCTCAATTTATTTAGCAAATTGCTTTAAATGTTTTGCACAAAATATGCATAAATTTGTGTATTTATTTCTCAGTTGCTTGTGGGAATTGTGAAACCCTTTTTTGTCTAGGGTAAAATGTAAGGCTGCCTGCCGTCTGTAGCAAATAGTTGTTGTTGTTTGTGTGTTTGTGTGTTTTGCTACTGCCTTCATAAATAAAACAAGCGAACACAAGCCGTTGGCCCACAATAACGACAGCAGCTCCTTCAAGCTTGCTTCTGCTGCTGTTTGTATGTAATATGATTTAAATTCAATTTGCGGCATTTGTTATCGATATCAAGACAGAGACACAGAGAGAGCGTACACTCCCCCACACACAACACAACACGCACACACACATTCTCAATTACATGCTGTAAAATTTGTTTTCAATTATACATTTATACGTTATGTGAGCGTGTTGCTGTGTGTGACGGGGCGTATACGCAATATTTTATAAAGGCTCTTTAAAGCAATAGGAAACGTTGCAACGCGTTGCGAGGGAGATTTGCCGCTTTGAATTAAAAGTGAAAATGAATCGAACTGCTGTCGCTGGCGTTGTACTGTGCAAAAGTCAATCAAATGTTTAAGCCACGTTTCCCAGGCAGCCAACTGAAACAGCAACAGCAACGGCAACAGCAATTGCGATGGCAATAACAAAACGTCGCTGCTGCCCCTAAAAGTATGCAGCATGTGTTAAAAATTTTAACAACCAAAGTGGTTTCTGAGCAAATTGCAAAAAATGGCAAAGCGAAAAAGCTGAAAAGGGTGTTGAGTGCGGGGTAGGGGTGGCAGGTGGCGGGGGAGTGGCAACTGCCCCCAAACAGTTGCGAGAACTTGAAACCGCAATTTACTCATTTCGTTTCGTTGCGTGGTTTTATTTCGCTTACGAGCAAATCCATTTGGTTTCAGCCGCTCTCAACTCTCAACTTTTCAGAGCCGTTTTTGGCAGCTGTTTGATACCGAGTTTTAACTGTGGGTTTTTTTCACTTCTTTGTTTTCAGGGTGTGTGAGTGTGTGTGTTTGACCAGCGAACGAACCGAGCAACTAACCAACCTCAAAAACCGCACAAAACTCGTGCCAACTTGAACTTCAAGTGGCGGCAAAAGTTGTTTAAAAGGCTGATTTGCAACACACCAGCATAGTCTATATCTATGTGTATGTGTGTGTGTGTGTGTGTATGTAGAGTACAAATTGCATGGCGCTTGGCTCATTAAGAGTGCTATGCAATTATAAAAGCAATGGGCAACCAACGAACCAACCAACTGACTGACTGAACTGAACTGAGCTCAGCTGAAACTCAAAACGAAACGAACTGAACTTCAAAAGCAAACGGTTTATTTCGTACGAATACGTTAGCACAAAAGCGCACCAAATGCGCGTCATTACACACACACACTCGCACACACATACGAACACTCACACACTGACGTGTTGGCCACTTGACTCATTAAAAAGCCTTACTCGTCTCTCTCTCTGTTTTTTTTGTTTCACTTTTTTCTGCCTGCTGCTGGTGAAAAGCGCTTCAATTGCAGTTTCAGTTTTCATCTGCTCTCAAAAGTGTTGATGAAAGCGCCAGCTACCTGCCACGCCCCCTGTCCCCTACTCTCAGCTTTAACAGTGTTACACAGACATTGCCTTGTAGCAATTTGTAAGCACTTTTAAGCCGGCGTATGAGTGCTCGTTATGCCACTTTTCAATGAGCCACAGGCAGTGGTAGTACTGAGAAGAGGGCGTGGCAGTTGAGCGATGGAGGGGGAAACGGAAGGGGGACAGCAACAGGTTGCCACGACAGTCTGGGCAAAAATGTGCATGTCGAGCCATATTAATTATACATTATGTCCGTGTACACAAGCGCATTAAGTTGCATTATTTCCCTTCACTTCACTCAACTTACCTGGCGCTGTGCTCCCCACTCGAGTTCAGTTCAGTCCTTGGCTAATCCTCCGCCTCCTTCTCCTCTGCTGCTGCTGTTTGTGGTCCCTCGAGCTTCGTCAACTTGCCCCCGAAACACTGCAAACAGAAAAAAAAGGCAAAAAGAAAGGAAATCAGTGGAGGAAAAGCTGCACAGGAAGCATAAGAAAACTAAGTTAGTAACTCGTCGAGTGGCTTTCTTGGCAAATAAATAAAAGGCGGAGGACACCAAAGACACACAAGACACTCACACACACACATACACAAGACTCTCCAGCTAATATTTATGTGTATCTTTTGTAATTAATAAAAGTTTTAGCAGCAGCAGCGAAGCAAAAGTTTGTTCATTTTTCCTTTTACGTCGTCGCTTCTTCAGCATTGCATAAATTGCGTCAAATTAGACAGAAATATTTAATTAATCTCCATGAAACTTAGTTTATTGAATTATTCACGCCGCCAAAGTCGAGTCGAGGGTTTTGGTTTTGGCGTCTCCTTAATGTGTTGGCCCAAATAAATTTTGAAATTACTTTCGCCAAGACTCATTAAACGCAGTCGATGGTTAGCTCACTTTATATGTGTGACGTATATAGTATATATATATATACTATATATGTGTCTGTGACAGGACATGCCGATTGTCATTAGGCTGTCGTCATTCGCTGGAGGGAAACAGCAGCTGCCCTTGACAAATGACACGATTTACATTATGCTCGTTGCAATTTTTCCATGTCAAAATGGACAGCAAATGTGTGTGTGTGTGTGTGTGTAGACGCAGATGGTAATGGGCAGCAACAACAACAACAACAAAAGCAGAGGCAAACAAATGACGCGCGCTGCATGCTGATGTTCTTCTATGTGTATGTGTGTGTGTGTGTGTGGCTGCATCTTAAGCGGAAACGGAAGTCATTTCGAGCCACGTCGACGTTCATGATGTTCATGTTGAGTTTTATGGCAAATGCAAATACATAAATAAAAATAAAATGTAATTTTTCATTTAGCTTTCGCCCGTTTCTTTCGGCTATGCTTTCTGATGTTTTTCTTTGATTTAATTTGTAACGGAAACTCCGCCACAGTTACAGCCAAGCGGAAGTGTTGAATTTCTTGGCAAAACTTTTACGCAAGTCGTGAAGTCAAGTAATTATTTGGTGGCAACCTTTAAGCGCCTTTAAGTTTTTATACCCGCTACCCATAGGGTAGAAGGTTATTATAACTTTGTGCCTGCAGAAAGTGTATGTAACAGGCAGAACAAGGTATCTCCGACCCCATAAAGTACATATATTTTGGATCAGCGTCAACAGCCGAGACTATATAGTCATCTCACTGTCTGTACGTGCTTAAGAGCACCTAAGTCTCAGAGACTATAGGAGACAGCAGTTGATATTTTTACTCGCTGATCAAATGTTTCAAAATTTTGCCACGCCCATAGTCGTAATTTTGAAGGTAGAGCTGCTTTGTTAGATACACTAATAACTATAGAATTAAAAATACGTGAAGATTTGGTTGGTCGGATAAAAATGGTAGAAGTTATATCACTACTATCTACAATATGTATATACGAAGAATAAACTTAGGTATATAATTTGGTATATTTTAAAATGAATACCGCACTGTTTGGCTATTTTTCCAAAATGGGGTATATCACAGTCGAGCACCTTCGAGTGTAGCTTTCTTAGTTATTTTGACCCTCTTTTTGGTGGCCAACAGACAGCAATCACATTAAGAAGTAAACTCACATGCCAAGCGGCGGCTGTTTTGCATTGGGCCCACAGCTCAATGCCGATAAAGATGTCGCAAATGTCAACATGATGACAACAATTTGTAAAAAATACTTGATTTATTTGCACACACACACACACACACACACACAAACAGCAACACACAAAAAACCACAAGACACGACAAAGCAACAAAATGAAATGTGCTGCTCCAGCTGCGCTAATGGCAAGGCTAGATTGGATGTTGATGAGGTAGAGGAGGAGGAGAAGGAGAAGGACAGCACTGAGGCTGTGTCGCCACGCAACTCACGTAATGAATGCGTAGACGTAGCATGAAAAATAGCACACGATGTAGGCGTGGCTGAGGAGGAGGAGTGGGAGTTGGAGGCGAAGGCGGAGTGTATTGTGTGCGGTTGGCTAGCATATAATTTTCAATGTTGACAGCCAGCAAAAGTTAATAACGCACCATATCCGATAATGGTCAGGCCACACACACAAATACACTCAAGGGGCGTAGACTGAACCATGAAAAGGAGATGAGGGAGAGTCAGGCCTCGTTCTCTCTGGTGACCAGTCGCCGCACTAATAGCGTCACAAATGGCCGAGATTTAGCTGCCAGCAGGCGGGCGAAACTCGCAATTGCAGTTGTGAAGCAGGAGGAGGAGGAGCGACTTCAATTCGATTGATGAGCTTTGCTTGTGACGGCAGCTCCACTTGTTCCTCTTAGCGTTCAGCAGCTCTCTCTTCAGCCACCTCTCAGCTAAATTGTGGGCAATTAACTTGCTTGATGGCTGCTGCCAATCACGGCGACCTGGCGTCTGACACGTTGTCCACGCTGCTTTAAAATCCAACTGCAGCGATGCCTCCTGCTTTATCCTACTCCTCCCCTTCTGCTCTACTAGCTAAACCCGCCTCCACTTCCTCGCCCCTAAACATTCCTTTTCACGTGAGTTGTTTTTTCATTCTTCGCCAAGGATTTTCATTTTAATTTGCTAAATACGCTGCACACTCGTAGCACTCTCTCTCCCTTCCCCTTTTCCTTTTGCTGCACTTGCTTCTAAAAGGGCGAGCTGAAGAACCCTATGCATTAAGCGGATTAGGGGCGTTAAATGCTTTGATTTAGGATACGTGTGCCAGCTGTGATATGCGATAATTAATTCAGCTACCTGCTGATGGTGAAATGTGTGTAGGGGCATTGCGCATACGCCACATTGTCACACACACACACACACACAGACTCGCAGACAAAGTAATAAGCTGAAAGCATGTGAGCATGATGAAGACATGCCAAGTCATTTGTAGCGAGAAAAATGTGCAGCATGTCACCGAAATAAGTCAGCATTGCATTCACACGACAGAACTTTGGCTCGAGGTGCTGCGCGGCATAAAACACCAAAATGAACATAAAATGCCACTCACATGCGCCACGCCCAAATGTTGCAACACTTGCTGGCGACACACCGCATTTTTTATGCCGTGACAAATGCAACACACAGAAAAAGAAGAAAAGCCATCTTCATTTGCATTTGACTTGTCTGATAACGGGCGCAGAATTTAATGCCAACGGCAAGTTCATTTAACTTTTTCATTTTTTTGTGTGCCTTGGTTGAACCCAACTCAAATTGCAGAAATGTATCTCTCGGCTGTAAATCCATTTCACAAACACACAGACACGAATGTTCGCTGTTTTGTGTTGAGGTGACAAAAAGCTGGTCGCGAGGACACAGGACTAAAGCAAGGACCCGCCAGCTGCCACACAATCTGCCATATCACTGACAGTTTTATCGACTTAACAAAACTAACTGCCATTAGTTTCACTTTGCTGCGAGTGTCGCTGAAAGGCCACCAAACTGCACGGCAAAAGCAGCAGCAGCAGCATCCATCTACACACAACACAAAAAGTTGTCCATTGCGGAAAGGATTCAGAGCGGGGCGAAAAAACCAGCAGACAGCAAAACAGCGAAGGAGGCGAATGCCAAGACAAAGCCAAAATAAACACAGCGAGCAAAAAAAAGAAATGGCATAGATAAGACTCGGCGTGGAACATGAAACGTGAGAGATGAGATTGAGAGCGGGAGCATGGGAATCGCCTGCTTCGGGCAGGACGTTGAAAAATCACTTTAGCATGACCCCAAAATGTCTATTTCATTAATACAAATAAACCCCGAAAAGGAGAAGCCCCTTCCCCCACCATCCTCTCACTCCCTTTCCCATTTCGCATACAAACAAAACCAATAGACGAAGCCAACCAAAACAAATCGTTTGTGCGTCCTGCAACGACATTCAGACAAATTAAAATGAACATGAAAGCGCCGCAGATACGAATAAAGAGCGCAAACAAAATGCCTCTGCTACCCCCTTCTCTATACTCTATACTCTCTCTACTCTATTCCCTATTCTCTATGTTTTGCACTTCCTTCCCCGCCTTCTGCTTGACCACGCCCAGTTTGCCTCCCCTGCAGCGCGCACGTCTCTCGCTATTGACATTAAAATTTGTCATTCGTTTTGGACAGTTTTTTTTTCTTCTTTTTCGTTGCTTTCGATTTTGCTGCCCGTATTTATTATACTGTGTATTCAGTTAAACTAATAGGTATGACAGACTTGCATTATGGCTCGAAAATTTATATATTAGGAGTGTTTTCTAGTCAATCTTAGCAAAAGTTTCCACTTCACTTCTTAGTAATTAATTTTACTTTTAAAACTTCAATTACTCATTGTAACGTTTTTATTGATTCTGAGTTGCTTAAATTGTTCAGTTTACTGCAAGTCCTTTCAAGCCTTGAAAATAACTGCTGTTAAATTTTGAACTATCATTTATACTATAGGCTATCTGCTCGACGTTCATTTCATTTTTGCCCATTGTCGTGCTATCTTCACTCATTTATTTTGCATTTTTCTTTAACAAGCTGCCACATTATGTACGGCTCCTCGAGCCCAAGCTCGAGCTACTTGAGATGCCATGCACGTGGCCCAAAAACTCGCCGCAAAATGTCCTGGAAGATGGCGCAGCTAATCAGGCGAGTGCTGGAAATAATTTTCGACCAGGCTGATTGTAAAAAGTTGTGTTGCTTCCTGCCTTTTTTGTTGTTCTCTTGCTCTTGGCTGCCTCCATGTTGTTGGTTTGCTTTTTCGGCGATTGATGAGCTCCATTTGAGCCCATCCGATGAGCTGTCATTGTTTGGAAGCCGCTTCATTTATATTTGTATTTCATTAAAATTATTGCCTGGAGTTGGAGTCTTTTGTCCAACTATGCGTATGTGTAAGCGCTATTGTTGTGTATATGTGTGTTGGAAGGAAAACTAATTGATTGACACAGTTTTTGCCGGTCAGCAGCGTGTGCCTGGTTGATCGATTGATTTAATTTATTGCAAAAAGCAGCTACGAAATTGATGGAGCGACGACGACGACGACGAAACTCGACAAACCGAAACGGAACTAAAAGTGTAATGCTATTATGCAGGACACGAGTGGCGGGCATCAAAGAAAAGGGCAAGAAGATTGAGAAATGCTTTTGGGGCGACGCTCCATAATGTCATCAAAGTGGCTACGAAATGCATAAAGCGGCCAAGAAGCGAACAAAAAAAGCAAGTAAAGAACATGGCTCAAAGCACGGACTAAAAGCCATGGAAAAATCGATAAGATTGTAAAGTGGCTGCCAGAACACAAGGCTAGAAAAGAGAGAGGAGGAAGAGGAGTTGGAGTAGAGAAGTTGGAGTCAACGATGAGTTCGACTTTAGTGTCGTCTTCGAAGACTTGCACATTTGCTTTTGAATTGAAGTGCAGCAGCAACAGCAGGAAGAGTTTTCTTTTCTCTCTTTTTTTTGGTGGGAAATTGCACTTTTCATTAAACTGAAAATAATAGTAATACTCTCGTAACAAACAGGATGATGATGCTACTCGTGCAACGCGGATCAACGCGCCACTCGATGTGCCACTCCACAGCAACGTCAGTGCCTCAATCATACCCTCTCTCTCCTCACTCTCTCCTCTCCCTCTGGCCTTAAGGCTGTTTTGAAGCGCTTTGGCCGCATTACTCGACTAGTTCCTGGCGCCTGTCATTCATCAATTGGCTGGCAGCCGTGGAGCGAAAAGAAGGGCAGCTGGCTGGCAGCTTGGAAATTAGTTGGTTGCATGCAACTGACATCAAAGTGTGTCAAAAGCTGCTTGCTGAAGGCAAAAGCTTGCTGCACATTGCAATGGCAAAATAATTTACACAACTTTTGTCAACTCACCCACCAGACGATGACAAATCGAAAAGTACTCACCCAGCGAAACTTTAAAAAAGAAAAGAGACAAGTACTAAAAGGGGAGAAGGAAATATTGTGGCGATGCTTTTCAATTTCCGTGACAAACGCGTAAAACGTTGGCCAAATTCAATTTGGCAGCAGCCGTAAGGAAAGAAAAGGAATGGGATGTTTGAGCCACGTAGACGCACTAAACGCTGGCAAGCATTTAAATCTAACATTATTGCATTTGCCAATGAATATGTCAACAAAAATGCTGAACGCACTCACACACACATGTCAGTAACAGTAAGAGGAGAACAGGAGCAAGAACTCCTTTGACATATCCGTGTTGAAGGCAGAAACGTGGTTCGCATCGCCTCATCTCGTCCTTCGGCAGACAATCAGCTAAATAGACGAGCGCATGCCAAATGTGCTGAGTGACATGCTAAGCAAATGATGAAGAATGAATGCGAAATGGTAATCGGAATGGAAATCGCAATCGCAATGGAAATGGAAATGAAAATGGAATGACTGAATGCGAGAGAGATGCGAGAGAGATGAACTTGAAGCAGAGAAGAAGCCTTGGCAAATGCGGGACCCGCACGTTTGATTTCGTTGATTTGCGAGTCAACGTCAAATGGATCAACTCGTCAGTCAGGGGCTGGCTGCAAGTCAACTAAGCGCACTTGCTTAGCCAAAAGTTAGCCCAGGTTTAGTACGATGATGTTGGTCAGTTCCCTCTCTCTCTCTCTTGCTCTCGTTTGCTGTTGCATTAATCAAAACGTATCGAACAGTGACCATGTGTGAAATTGTGTGCAGGGCAACTGATTGCAGATAGCAACCTTGCAGCAACTATTCAAAGAGTAGAGCAGAGCGAACCGAAAACATTCCCTGTTCGTACGTGGCGCCCTGAGTTATGCAGTGAAAAATTGTCGAGTACATGATAAATGAAGATGCTGAGAACGTGGTCAGCGCGGCAAATGGCAAAGCAATATTAATAAGAAACTCGCAAGCGCAAAAAAAATATGAGAAATTCCCCAAGTAAAAGAGGGAAAACTATGCGTTGACCAGAAGCACAAAAAAAAGAGGATAAAAAGATGGCAATAGAGATAGTCAATGTATGTGTGTGTAGTCTAGGAATTATGTGTTTAAGGATGCGCTGATGGCGCTTGTTTGCTAAGCAAACAGCACGTCCGTCGACTGTCTGCCTGTCTGTCTCTGGGTCTCTTGTCTCTGGCCACGCTTTGCACTTACTTTGTGCGCATTTTCAATTTGTCAAACGCATAACGAATGAGCGTGATTGAAGTGCCAGTCGCAGGACATAGCAGACATGGACATAGTGATGAAGGCTACGGCTGCTGTTGCCGTTGTTTCAGCTACTTTAAGAGACTTTGGCCATAAGTTGTGCACACACTGAATTGCCATGATTAATCATGTGCCAGCCTAGAGCCTAGAGAGAGCGAAACTCTGTGCCTGCCAGCGCCTTGTGACTGCCTCTGCTTCTGTTCCTTACTCCTTGCTGCTGCTTCTTGTTGCCAGTTTGTTTTACAGCCAGCAATATAATTACAACAACAGCAAAGAGGCAGCACAGAGAGAGAGAGAGAGATGGAGAGGACAAAGTCGTGCTTTTGCTAGCTGCATGCATAATTGTGTGACAACACGAGCACAGCCTGTCTACAGGGGGGGGAAGAGAGTGTGAAGCACAGTCTGACAGGATGCAGCAGGATATACGCAGCAACAACTCACGCAGCAGCCGCCTGCCAACAACTTTTGCCATGAGCCTGTTGTGTGTGCCCCAGCCATTGGTTTTGATTTTGACACTTTTCAGCACTCACTCACACACACGCACACACACACGGAGACACATACCCAAACACATTCACAACGCACACACACTTGTAGCGTTATTGCCGGAGTGCAAACAAGGCTGTCATAAATGCATTTTATGATTTTAATGAGTTTTCTGTTTATGTTTTTTTTTTGGGTCTTCGTTGTGTCGCGACACGAAATGCCTTTAAAATGCTGACATTTTAAGCAGCTGCCAAAACGATAATAAAAACTGAAGGACAACATTAATCAAATGCCACCAAAGATTGCGGAAAAAACAAGAAAGAAAGCTATAGTTAAGGGTATTCGACTGCGAGATACCCGCTACCCATTTTTTAGGAGAAGTTAAACAGTGCGGTTGTATTTTTAAAGTATACCGAATTCATACTCCGAAGACAATATTTGACATATCAATATATACTACTACATTCCAAATATACCATAGACTACAAAATACACCAAATGCCATCAAAAATATTATATTATATTATATTTCAGAAATAACTAAAATTTGCCAAAGGCTATATTTAGTACATGCGTATTACTAAATTCCTCATATACCGGATAGTACAAAATACACCAAATATCAAAATATACCGAGGACTGTATATGGTATATAAATGTACTACTACATTTAAATTATTCTATAGAGGATAAAATATACCAAATCCCATATCCCATATAAAATATTTTATACTATACTATTACATTTAAATTTAAAATATACCATAGAGTTGAAATTATACCAAATACCTTCTCTAAATACCCTGCAATGGGTGAGCATGTCTAGCAAACAGCGTTTGGCTATAAATATGAATTTACCTTACAACTGTATTGCTGAATATAAACCACAAAGGGGAGAGAGACAAGAGTGGCGAAAGGAGGGAGTGAGAGCTACTGGCATTGTTAAGCAAGTGTTATAAAACATTTTTGATAAATGCAAGCGCAACCGCAAAATATCATATGAATGATTGCGTTCATAAATAATGGTCAGCACTGCCGCGAACCACCGCCAACAGTAAACCGCATACACACACACACTCATACACAAATGTAGATTTCCCTCTTCCTCCCCCTCATGTGATGTGCGATATTTCAAGCTCGTACCTTTTGGTGGCGAAAATTTATGTGATTTTTGCTATTTGTTATTTGCATTTAATTAAATACAAAGTGCGAATAAAAAATGAACTCACATCTGCACAATGCTTTTTAATTAGAAATCAAATAAACTGCAAAAATTGGTAAATAAAATCAATGCTAACAAGTGCGACAAGCGGTCACACACAGAGAAATCCAGCAAAATATCCGGCAAAACATCCGGCAAAACAATCATTAATTTCTTTTTTGATTTTTATCTTTGCGCCTGCATTTTGGCTTTCAATTTTGATTGCAATTTTTGCAGGCAAACAAACAAATCAACTGCCAAATCCTGTTCTGCTTTTCTCTATTTTCTTTTTTTTTTTTTTGAGGTGGCGTCGCTTTAGCAATTACGAAAATAGTTCGTTGCACCTGCTTCCCATCTAACTTGCTGCAGCTAACTGGCCTATTCGGATTTTCCGCTTTTTTGCATACAAATCTCTGTATCATGTCCGCCGGCCATCAACATGCAACAGGAAGCAACGGGGACGGTGGCGGGGGCGGAGGCAAGCGGCAGTTGGCTGCCATTTTTTATGCAACGCCAGTGACAGCTTCAGAGCAACGTCATGTAGCATTTTACTTTCGTTTTGTTTGCCAACTAAATTTATAGCTTTTATTTTTGGGAGGCCATTGTAGATTAGTTTTTTATGGCAAAAATCGCAAACTGATTAAAATTTTGTTTCAAGCACTTTTGATTGGACACACAAAAAGTCAATGTTTAGCCGTGGAATTTATGTTGGGTAAAAGTTTTTGGCTTTTGATAAATGTTCCCAAAAAAAAACACTTTTCTATAAATTATATTTTTAAATATTTATGCGACAAAACTATCTAGACAGATCTATGTGTTTCTGACATTTGTGGCGGAAAGTATCGCGTACATTCCCATTTCCGCATCCGATTAAATTATTTGCAATCCAAAATTGCTAACCATGCCCATTTCCGCCAGCAAAGTGATTTTTTTGAGTTAAAAAATTTGAGTGAAATTGAAACAATATTTTATATATAAAAAGTTTCTAGTTTGAATGTATTTTTTTATATACGTATTATTGAAACTGTTTTAATGTTGCAGCCCAGAAACATTAAAATTAATTGAATTATCTTTTTTGAAACATACAAATGTTTTTTATAAAGCTGTCAAGTATTTTTCAAACAAAAAGGTTGGAAAATAATTTGGGTTATAAGTTTAAATAAACTGTCGAAGGGTTGATTGACAATCTGGTAATCTATGATACATTTAAAATATAGTATTACAATATACCAAATATAGCTTTTGGTATTTTTTTTAAAGATTTTTTTTTTGCATTTTAATATTAAATACAAATTGAATTTAACTGAGTTTGTAGTATGGATACCAAATACCAAATACTTTTTAGTAGATTTCGACTTTCATTTGAATGTTAATGAATTTAATTAAGTTTCTTAAGATATACATCTATATTTTTAAAAGCTGCCAAGTATTTTAGTCAACAACTTTGAAGCATATTTTCAAATAAAAAATTCAAAATGAATGAATTTTATTTGTAAATAAATATTATTAATACTGCTTTGCTGCTATTTATTTGGCAGCTTTGCAACTCAAAATTGAATGTAAAGCAATAATTGTGGCAATCATTTCAATATTAAATACAAAGATTCCTTTTTAAACTGTATTTGAGGCTATTAAACGTTTCGTCAAATGACCAATAAAAAGCATAGATAAATGCGAATATTTATAGACCAGACTGCCTGGGTTAAAAGTTATCTGGCTGTGAGAGGAGGAAGGAGAGTTTTATTCTCATACATATGTCACCTCTGTGTTCATTGATACGACTTGTATTCCCTGGACAGTAATAACCGAACTGGCAGAAGCAGCAAATAATTGCCAATTTAATGCACATTCGCTCATGTGCATTGTGATTGTGTTTGTGATTTGGATTTGGATTGTGGATGTGGATTGTGAGAACCCTTTCTCGAATGTTTTCTCTAGTTATAACTCTTTGTCTTTGGCACCTCTCTCTCTCTCTTTCACTCTGACTCCCTTCTAAGTTCTGTCTCTGGAGTTTGAACAGATACAGAAACTGTGTTTCGTGTTGTGTAGCTGCTGTTGCAGCTGTTGTAATTCAATTATCTTTGTCTTTGGAAAATCAGCAAAATAAATTCGCTTGCAGTTTGTGATATGGAGTTCGATTCAATTCAATTCGATTCGTTTCGCTTTGATTTGATTCGCATTCACATTCAGACATTGATTCTCATTTTGATTCGCATTCAGAATGTGCAATATCATAATTGCAGTTATTATTCTTGTGTGTGTGTGTGTGTGTGTGTGTGTGTGTGTGTGTGTGTGTGCCTGTGTGCCTGTGTGGTGCCAAATGACTTTTCATTATGCATGCGGCACGTGTGCCGAGTTTGTAATTACTTTGGCGAAACAACAAAAGATGAGAAACAATTCGAAGCTTATTTACAATACCTTTCTATGTGACTTATGTACATTAATTTCTTGCTCTTTTACTTCTATCTACGCATCAATCAACGTTTGCTTTTTATGTTCTGTACTACGTCTAATTGTGCATGCAGTTTTAATTGAAAATCCAAACAAATAAATATTGTTTATTGCGTAAACTGGCAGTGACATGAGCGTCTCTATGTATACATAGTTTCACATTACGTATACGCAATTTAATTGAATTGCAATATAATTGAAAATTTTGCAAAATCGAAATTTCGTTTGCAGATTAAACACTGTACGCATATATGACAGCTGCATAATAAGAAACTGTAATGTCATTTTCCATTTTGGCCATCGGAAATGACGCAACTGCGCCTCTCAGTCCAGTCTCCCAAGTACAGTAAACACTGGATATGTGTGTACGCGTGTCCAATTACGTTGACATCGTTATTTACATATGCACATTATTGTTTTCTCGCTACGCTTTATACGAGTTTATTTATTTTACGCAGCGCCTGTGCAACGATTTCTTTATTTCGCTCGGCTCGGTTCCCTTTTTTACCATTGCTGTTTTCTGTTTTTTTGTTTTTTAATTTACGCAAATAAATGGAAAATCAGTCACAAAAAACATACAGTATATGCTCGTATATCGTTTACGATAGCTCTGTGTTTCTGTTGCTGTTTCTGATGCTGTTTCAGTTCCGATTCCCTTGGCTGATTGTGACAGTCGCCCAGCGATTTCCAGTTGCATTGGCTTGCAACTCGCTGATGCGTTTTAATTGGAATTTCCGCTACTCTCTCTCTTGCCGAGTATGAAAAATTAAAATAATTTTCAGTTCTCTTACTAGTTGAAAGTTTTGTCACGCAAACGCATCACGTTTTTCTCTTTTTGAAGTAAAACCTGAGCAAATGAAATGATGTCGCTTCAGCCTAATGACATTAAATACACAATGCATTCATTAATTACGCCATTTTCCCATTTTTCCCATTTAAAGTGGACAATTTCTGACAATGACGAGTGGCCATAATGAAATTAAAGCAAAAATTAAAACGCAAGGAAATAAAGAGGAATAAATATACACCATTTAATTGAGCATTTGATGACGCCAGTGCAACCCCAAACAGGACTTTCTCTTTTATATTGTCCCCTCCTGTTTTGTTTTTTTGGTTGACTGTGTTTGATGTGGGCTTAGAGTGAGTGAAAGACCCATGAGAGGCGCCTCGCTGCGTCGCTTGTTAAATGAGTTTTTAAATAAATTTTGAAGGCACTTTGTTGGTCTGTTTACTCAACTTGGTGTCGCCGCTTTGCAGCTGCCCTTTTTTAACGGCCCATAAACGTGCCCGACAGCAAATACTTTTTTAAATGTTAAATAAACATTTTATGGCTGCAAAATGCTTAAAAACCGCTTAAAAACATTTGCCGACAGACTCTAATTATAATCTTCGCCATTTATACTGACAGATTCGACTCATTTTGACAGCAGCGCTAATATTTTTAATGTGTTTTTTATTATGTATGTCTTTTTTTATTTATTTATTTTTTTTTTCAAAATAAATGATTAATATTAGCAATTTTAAAAAAATATTCATGAAATATTTCTTAAAAGAACTACACAACTTTTGACAAACAAAAATGGGCAACGTGAAGTTTTGATTTATTTTTTGTGATTTATTTAAAAAGTTTGAAAGGTCTCAAGAAGAATTTATAATCGATTTATGAAGAATTTTACTTTTGCCATGTAAAAACAAATATAATAAATCTACAATCGAATTGTATTTCTTTTCTGCTTTAAAGAATCCTTTACTACATATCCTTTTGTCAGTTAATTTCAATAAAATTTAAAATTATTTAATTAACTTATTGTACAGAGACAAAAATATTTATATGTATGTAGGTAAGTGCTGCTTCATTTTTCCTGTGCATCTCTTTCTCTTTTTCACTCGCTTGCTTGGCTTGAAATGAGCGTGCAAACTGCTAACGAGGCCGCTTAATTTTTGACGCATTTCTGGCATTATTATCGCCCTCAAGCAACACAGCACAAAAATCCAAAAATAAAATACAGCAAACACGGAAAAAATGACAGGAGGAAAGAAAAGAGCGGAAAACAAGGACAACAATGAAAGCAGCTGCTGCCGCTTAATGCGCTGAAATTTAATAAAATTTTCGCTGTAAGCAGCGAAATTCCATTTAAACTGTGGCCTGTCGGGCGATTAAGTTGCCAAATAAAGTGCGACAGGCGCCTCCTAGCGGTGGGAGGGGGGTGGTGATACAATGGGTTATGGGGTCGACTGTTCAGCGAGCGTTGGCATTAAATATCAAAGGGTTTTGCTTCAGTCGGTCTGTCAGTCTGTCTTGTTTGCAAAGTGATTTACCCATCATGAAACCCTTCACTCTCTTTTCTCTGCTTGCTGATTTTTACTTTTAATGAATTCATTTTAAAAATTCCTACAACATTTTTCATATATTTGTGTTTGTATTTGGTTTCGGTTTTTTGTGTTTGTGTTTTTTCCGCCACTGTTTTCATAAATTTAAATGCACCACGAACATAATTGAAATCCATTTAATGAAAATGCGGTGTCAAAATGTGACCTCCCACTTTGTAGGGCTGATTGTCGTCACTTGTTGGGGGAGGTTTGGGTTAAGATTCGGACTCGTGGTCAGTGGGTGGAATGTGCGCAAGGATTGAGTTGGCGCCCAATATAATTAATGACATGCCATGCCTGATGCACAAAAAAGATTATCTATCAATAGATGAGCCTTGACAAGTTACACACACAAATGTATTGTGCATATATGAATGCTATATACATGGAGTATATAATGCTACATGTGTATTTGTAGTGGTCAGAATGATTTAACGTTTACGGAATTGCTTCGGCACAAAAGGCGGCATTAAATGTTACATAAATTATAATTACTGGCATATTAGGTTAGAGACTGTTGTACCAAATTCAATTAATTGTGGTTGGGCTTTTTATTCCGGCGCCTGAGAGTAGGCAACACTTTTTTCAAACTCTATGGAGTATTAGCTATTGGGTCTATTGATTTTGAACCAAAATGGCAATTGACAAAAAAAATGTGTCTAAATACGGCAAACATAAAATATAATTACTGACATATTAGATTAGAGTCTGTTGTCGTAAATTGAATTGTGGTTAGGCTTTTTATTCTTTCGCCTGAAAGTAGGCAACACTTTTTTGTGCCCAAACTCTATTGAGTATTGAGTATATTGATTTTGAAGCGAAATTGCAATTGAAAGAAGGCATTTGAGACAAAGTTTAAAGCGCTTTCCAAATACGAGAAGTAGCAAAAGAAACTTATTTATTATATTGACTCGGACAACTCGACACAACTCAGTTTGAATTCAACTCGAATTTATTCTTTTATTTTTCTGCCCTGTCTCAAATCCCCGCTTGGCTTGTCTTGTGTCTTGGGGTGTGGTCAGCGCACTTCCGCTACGCACTGGGCCGTAGTTGTTATGCCGCTTCCTTTGCAGCCCGAGCTGCCATTTTGCGTTCAATTTGAAACATCCGCTTGTTGTATGCCACTTGAGCACTTGCCACAAGTATGCTGCTGCTGCATGCTGTTGAGCTGTTATGCTGTGCTGAAGAGCAAATGGAATATTATAATTTGCGCTCAAATGAAATCAATTTCAGTATCATTTAAATCAAGGCTCTGTGAGGTCGCCAACTGGGACATGAGACAAACAGGTATTGGCAAAGCACTCAGCGACAGACAACGAGACATCCAGACATAGAGACAGCGAGACAGACAGACAGTTGCTTAGCAGCTATTATGTGCACATGTTGCCCTTAGCTCTTCAGCTGCTGCCATTTCTATTTCCATTGAATTGGCGGCGAATGTTGGGCGGCATTTTGGTGGCTCTGCCTTCATTTATTCATTCGTTCGCTTGAGGCTGTCTCAGCCCATTGGGGGATTGATTTTAGTTGTTGCTCTTGTTGGTCTTGTTGCTGTTGCTGTCGATGCTTGGCATTTGTGTTTATGTAGTTGCCATGGCCATAACAAAATCAAACCACATCAATTGTGCAACTAAATGGCCAAGTGGGACCTCTTAGCTATTCATTTGGCTTTTGGCCCCTTCCCTCCCCCCATCCATCCGCCTACACGGTGAATTGACAGAGAACGAGAATGTGAGAGGCTGTGAAGTGGGGGAAAAACTTTAAATGCTTGTCGCTTTGGTGCTGGGCGTTTAATGAAATTCATGTTAAACGCTTTTGCATTTGGCAATTGTCACTTGCTTTTGTCGCACAGTAAAATGAAATTAATTTTGCGTTTGCAGCAAAGCACAAAACACACTCATACGACATGTTGGCCATCCTCATCTCATCTCACATGCTGCTGCTTCTGTCTGTGACATTGTCATTTTTGTTGTTATCCTAGCTGCTGTGCATTTCCATTTCCATTTTCATTTCCATTTTAACTTTGGTCACACATGAGTTGGGTCCGTCTCGGTTACAGTTGCATGACTATCTGCTGCTACCTGTGGCAAAAACATTTGCAACTTGGCCAAAATTGTATGCATAGAGAGACAAAATATCAACAGCAGCAGCAACAACAGCAACAACAACAACAACCAAAAATGCCACAAAATAATGAAAAAACTTTTATAATTGCATGAAACTTTCCAATTAACAGGCTGCCTCTGGTTTTCTGGCATACTGGCCACAAATTGCCACAGCCAAAGCCAAAGCCAATGCCAAAGCGAAAGCCAAAGCTAAAACCAAAGTATGCCCTTTTAGCATAACCAGTGACTATGGCCAGGCTAAGCTGGCAAAAGTGGCAATTAGATCTTTTCATTAGAGGTGCATTAAATCTGTTAAATACTTGTGCTTTTCTCTCTCTCTCTCTGTATCTCTTCTCGCTTGCTGCACACACTCATCTATTTAATTGAAAGGCATTCTTTTGAGCAACTCGAGCGTAAATATAAAACAACATCCTTTGTGCAAACCGACATAACTTTTCGCTTGTCTCGAGCTGTGGCTAAATATGCACAGACCGACGAAAACAGGAACAGGAACAGGGACACATGCAGAACATGTCTTTCAGCCTCAATTTCTCCTGCTCTTGTCTATGCTGACATGCAAGCTGAGACTGACACTGAGTCTAAGGCTGAAGCTGAATCTGAGACAGAGACTGGGGCTCGGCAACATTTCATTAAGTTTTGCGCAAAACTTTTATTAAAACAAATACGTGCCACAGCCGCAACACTGAAGTCGCCTCCTCGTTGAGGGAGGAGGGACAAGGGAAGCAGCGGGTGTAAGAACCTAACGTCTCGTTACATTTTGGCCCCAATTTTTTTTCTTTTCTCTATTTTTTTTGCTCTTCCTGCCGTCTTTTTGCCAGCTTTGCTTTTGTTTTGTTTCTTCGCTCATATTATTTTTTTTTCTTTTTCTTTTTTTACTTGTGGCAAGCAAAAGTCAAGTCAAGTATATTTCTGCTGACTTTTGCACAACATACAAAGCCCAAATGCAACAATTTCCTGACTTGCCAGCCGCCAGACTGTTGCCCTGCTTTTCTCCTTTCACCCACCTTTCTCCTTCTGCGCTTCTAGGCCATCACCATCGCATTGCCTAAGTAAGTTGTTTAACTCCGACAACGGCGGCGTCGACCGTTGGCAGTCACTTGGCGTTGTTGTCTTTGCAGGCGGCGCCAAATTTGCACCAAAAAAATAAAAGTAATAAACAGCAAGTTGACTAAGCACGAAAATACCCTTTACTTGCAGGTAAAGTTACTGCTTTTTTAGACAACCATTAGTGTTAGTTCAAGCTTCGAAGGTTATTCAATTAGTCATATTCTCAAAATTGTATGCAATTGATCCAAGATTTTTTGGCAAACCTTTACAAAAGAGAAGAGTTGATTTCAAATTTAGCTTATAGGCTTTAAATTGTTTATTTCTCTATATAATCTAGTTTAAGTTTTATTTGAAAACCTAATTAAAGTAATAGCTCAATTAATATTTTTGTTCAATTACCCCTTTCATCAGAATTTTCTTCAATTGTCGATCATTTGATCAACTATTAAGCTGGTAAATGTATTTCAACTTATGAGTAGCTTTAAAGCACATCATCATTGTGAATTATGATTAATTATGTTCTGAATTTTATGTAATTCTAAATCATTAGGTAAGTTTTTATGAAAATGTTCATGATAAGAAAGCACATTACGAAAAAGCTTTACTAAAATATATTTTTATTCTGAGTAATTCTTCAAAGCGTCAGTATTTTAGGTAATTGACAATCATTAAACGTTTAAATGAATAAAATAATAATAATAATAATAAAGTTTTCCCAATTTGTGTTATTCTTTGCGGAGTTTGCCTTACATTTCAACTACTGCAGCTCTCGGCTGACAAAATCTAAAAATCTTACAGGGTATTAATATTCACAACCACACCCGCAAACACACCCCTAATGTGGTGCAGTTGTTGTTGCTGTAGTTGTAGCAGTTGCCTTTTCAGTTGCTGTTGCTGTTGGTGATGGGCTGTGGCTGTGGTGCTGAGTACATTTGCTGAGCTGTGCATGTGAGTGTGAGTGTGTGTGTGTGGGGGGGGGGAGGAAAGTCAAGAAAATGGCATCTTGAAATGTGAACTTTTTCAGCTGCACTTCTTTTTGAATACTTTTGCGCCTGACTTTCGGATTTTGGCAGTTGTTGTTGTTGTTGGTGTTGGCGTAGATGGAAGACGAAAGATGGCTTAAGACTCGAAGACTCTTTACCACTTTGTGCACTGCATTTAAAACAGTCAAAGTTTAAGCTGTGCGAGTGAGAAAGCATCTGCAATTCAATGGCAATTCTCGGAATTTCCGCATAAAGTTTGCCGCATCAATTGTGCGCCTCAATGTCGATTTGATTGTCTCTCTGCCTTTTGGGGGATCAAAGAGATGTGGCAGCATGTTAACGACATTTTGATTTTGTCTGCAACTGCAGCTGGGGAGCTGCACACTGCATTTAATTAGATTGCACACCTGGAGTTCAACTTACCACAATCAAGATGCTTCCATTGCTTCCTTTAGAGCTGCAAAAGAAGAAAAAACGAAGAAAAGATTGTAAAACATTGTTGAGAGTGTTGAATGCAACATTGGACACGCTGCGTGCTAATTTAACGACAGGCAACTAAAAAAAGAGAAAAATTCCAAAATGATAGCAAGCGAGCAGCGCACAAAAATAAGTAAATAAATTTACAAACCGTAAATTGTGGCTGCAACTTTGTCGCAAACAACAACAGAGTTTCGCAACAACTTGATACATTTCAGTGCTTTATCTCATAATTAATGGCGGCTGTGCCAGAGAAGGGGCGTGGCAGCAACTGCTGGCAACTGCTACAAGCAGACAAGAAATTAATTGCGCTTTACGCGGCACGATAAACACTCCACCCTGCCACCAACACACATACACACATTCTGTTGCAGCTCCGTCTAGTGCCAGTTACAAATGAACTGAGTCTCGTAACTGTCGCTGGCAGCGAGGAAGTGAGGCAGCGAGGAAGCGAGCAGAGAGCCACAACAAAACACTCGACTGAGAAGGACATTCGACCCAAACCCGCTTGCCGCAAAATTAATTAAAAGTAAATCCAGTAAAAACTATTAAAGTTAAATTTGGCATGAACTCGACCACAAATCAATCTGCCACACTGTAAGCGCCAGCGTAAGCGCTTTATGGTGAGCCTGAAAGGACGACGACGACGACGGAGTTGAGCCTGGCAGCACGAGTTGTACTCGTACACTGAAAAAAAGAAACAATTTTTAAAATCAGGCATTCCTCTTGAAAACTATGTTCTTAAAATAAGACCTCTTTAAGAACAAGTTCATATAACTAAGATCATTTGTCAGAAAAATACGAAATTCTCAAAATAAATGAGCAACAGCCGAGTTATTCTTGTCTGTACCAAAAATGACGATACCAGCTTCAAAGTTATATGTCATAGAGTCTTATAGTCTCTGAGATCTATATAGGAGTTGATACAGACAGACAGACAAACGGACTTTGCTATACCGTCTCGTCTGTTGACGCTAATCAAGAATAAATTTTCCTATAAAGACTTTATCTATTTTCATTGTTTTCGTTAATAGTTCAGTTGGTCGAGCTATCGCAAACCATTCTTCGATGTAGTCTTAGAGAACAGTGCGAATAGATGATATTTATTTATCGTAGTAAAGAAAAACAATTAAAGAAAATGGTGTAATATTTCTTTGATCTTATAGTAAGATTTTTGGTCTTCAAACTAAATATTTTATAATTTCATTAATAAGAACTTGGTCGTATATCAAATGTTAAGATTTTCATGTTCTTGATGCACTTTGTAGATCAAAATTCTTAGTGATAAGACCAAAAACTTTATTTTATAACTTGTTTTTTCTTTCAGTGTATAGTTGGCAGCGTTTATTTTATTTTTGTGTTTGCTTCACTTTTTTTTTCGTTTGCCCATCTCGCTGGCATGTTAAGCTGTTTATAAAGCGTTCAAGTCATTTCTTGTCATATGTTGCCATGGCCACGCCCACCTCCACCTTCCCGCCTCAACTGAGCAGCTTACAGGTCTTAGGGATTTTCAATGAAAACTTCTCTCGCTGTACGTTAAGTGGCAAGTTTTGGGCTTTGCGTCATGACTTGCTCGCTTTTAAGATGATCTGCAAACTTTTATATGATTTGCATTTTTCCATTCCCCTATTCGTCTGTTTCCGTTTTCTTTACTCGCTACAACAATGACAATTAATTAAAACAATTTTCCTGTTTTTTTCTTCTCAATTCTCTTGTCAATGCGTCTAATCTCAAGTTTCAGAGCTTGAAGCTTGGCCATCACTCAACAGGAAAGCGGAATGAAGTTCGAAGGATAATAGAAAAGTTTTACATAAAATCAATTTGAGTGCACAACAATGAGGCAATATCTTGGCCCTAATCGCAGCAATTTGAGTGCCTCTTTTTCTTTTTTTCTTTTTTATTGACTTGCCACCAAATGTGACCAACTTTGTTCGGCAGTTGACAAGCACTTCTCAGCTGGGTCTATGTATCAACTACTACAAACTATGTTCTTATGCTCGACAAATGGCAACCAATCAATACTACAAAGGGGAAAACAAGTCTCAGGTTCGACTAGTTGAAGTTGGCATTCAGTTGGGCAAATATTACACGAGTAATACGCCAATACGACAAGTCATTCATTTGGCAATCATGTTTGGCCATTTAATTGCCAACTCACAATCCGTCATCCAACTGTCGCAGTTTCAACTCGCATTTTTTACTCGCTTCACCCGCTGCGAATTTTTCTTTTGCAACTGCAATTTGTATGCAAAAAAGAAATGCAACGAAAAATTTACTTTTTTTGCCAGTTGATATTGGAAATGAACTCTTTGTGCAATCCGTGCAATTAAGTTTCAGGATTTGCATTAATAATCATATGCAATATTTTATATAAACTTTGCAGATGACAGCGGATGTTTATTATATACACTCTTTTTGTATTACACAAAATAAACATCAAAGTTTTATGAGGAGAAAAAATTGCGGGTCATAACTGGATTGTGACAAAAAGCAAATAAAATAATACTCATAATTGCATTAAAACTCCCCTCAAATACGGCAGATAAATGCCAATTTATTGTAAATCCAATTTAGTCGAAGTAAATTATAAATATTGAAGCCTTTTTCATAATCGATTCTTTTTAATTAAAGTCATATAATTTAATTGCAAGTGTTGTGCATTGATTTTATCACGTTTTTAGTTTTATAATAATCATATTTTTTTTATTATATTTGAAAACGAACAAAATTGAATTGTATAGTAAATAGAAAAATTTACAACATATATTAATCTAATGTAATTGTATTTTTAATAATATGGAGAAGTTGTCGACTTTAAAGAATTTAACTAGAATTAAATTGATTTATTTTTTGGAAAATAATTGAATGAAATAATTTCACAAGTATAGAATTAAATATGAAATTTATAATATGTAAATCAATATCAGAATAGACAAAAAATACTTGAAAGCGATTTGAAAGGAATCAAATTATATTGATAATATAAAATATATAAATAAACAGCATAAAAAATATAAAATTTATATTATTATTTACACTTTAAAATTAATTTAAGCAGAACAATGTAATGTTACATATAGACAACTTTTTCCACATCTATTCCAATAATAAACTTTGCAACTTATCAGTAACAAAAGAAAATCATAGCCATAAAGTTGAGTATATTAAAGAGTCGCATAATAAAAACGAAGATATTCATATTAATGCAATATTGTATTTTATCGAAAATTGTGGCATTGTGAAGCTGAAGCTGAAGCTGTGAAGCAAAAATACACTTCTGACCACTCCAACCACAATTCGATTTATGATTACGAGTATCACTTATATGATTCTCAGCATTTCATTTCATTTCGTTTGGTTTGGTTTCGTTTCGCTTCGCATAATGTCAAGTATCTCATTAAATAATATTTTCGGAACGAAAGAGAGGGAAAAGCAGCAAAAGCTGAAGGGTATTCTCTATGGTTCTTATGCGAAGCGATAGCGAAGCGAAGTGAAGTGCTAAACGTGAATGTGATAAGAGCGTAAAACGCTTGCAATGATATCAAACGGTTATTTAGTTAAGCTATGGCCAACATATGAGCAACATACATATATATCGACCACAGGCCAAAAGCTGAAGGCAAAACCACACCCACACACATATATAGAATCCCTCACATACACTCGAAATCCACAAACTCAGAGAGAGAGAGAGAGAGAGAGCAACACACAAGGACAAGGACAATATTACTTATGTATATTGCCGCATAAGCCGTCACTTGTAGCAAAGTACAACCAATTTGAAACGGTGGCCAGACAACAGAAATACAGAAAGTGAGAGAGGGAGAGAAGAAGAGAAAGAAAGAGAAGGAGGGAGTGAAAGGCAGCCGGATAAGAAACGCATTTGTATTAGTTTTACGCGCATTAGAGTCTCATTGCCTGGCTTAAGGGCCAACTGAAGCTTCACGAGCATAAAATAAAGTAATAAAAATCTTAGCTCTGACTCTCCAGCTCCAGCTGCTGGTCATATCTGTGAGACGCAGACATGTATATTATGCACACACACACACACACACACACACATGCGTATAATCGCCAAGGATGTGAGGGTGTGTATGAGTGGGAATACGTGACATTTAAAAGGGATAAAGCTGCTAAACCCCAAATCGAATAATAAAATCCCAAAACCAGACTGACATTCTTTTTTTTTCGTAAACTCCTTTTTGGATAATTGCCGTTTAAAGCGAACATGCGATACTGTCAGTATTTTCTGTTTTTTTCTGACACAAAGTTGCGCGCAGTAAATCAGCTGACAACGAAGAAAAAAAAAACACACAAGTTGTGTGTGTTGTCATTGAAACAAATGCAGCTGGAATATGCCCCCCCCCCCACCAAAACCCCAATCAAACCCAAATTACCTAACGAGCAGCGCCATCAAGTTTTCGGTCAAAACTCTCGCTACTACTTGAGCTGATCTCCGGCAAAAGAGAGCTTAAACTTTTTTACGGTCGGGTAGCATCATAAAATCGCGGTGTCCATGGACGACGCGATGCGCTCAAATCAAGTCAACTTTCAACAACTTTGACTTGATTTAAACCCATTAAAAGTCACTTTTTCAAGCTAACTTGATGTCGCTGTCGCACTCACCTTTTGCACACACATACAAAACAAGCACCATAAAGTGTGTTCTATACTCCTTCAACTAGCTGCATAAGCACGCCTTGGGGACGCAGCAGCTGCAGCCACAGGGAGCTGTAAAAGTGAGCTACAATCGGATGAGTTCTGAATGATAATGCACACAACGAGTGGATGAGTATATACCATATATACTATATAGTATTTATTTGCTGTCATCTGAAAGAGAAAGATAGAAATGAGATGATTTGAGTTGAATTCGAGTTGAGGATGAATAAGCACAAGTGCAAAAGCCTGCCAAAGGCTAATCAGCCCTTGCTTTAAGTCTTAATTAATTTGTCAGCTGCAAAATGATTTAAATACATCGAGAAGAGAGGTAAGATAGAGTGAAAGAGAGGGAGGCACACGCAATTACGTGAGCTGACGGAGTAAACGCAATGCGGCAATCATGTAAATGAATGTCATCAGCGAGACATCAGGCAACCATTCATTCACTCATTCATCCAACCATTCGCCATGCGGCATTTCAAATACAAATGCGAATGGGACATGGAATTGTGATTGTGATTTCGGAGGAGCTGGGGAGCTGAAGCTGAAGCTGAAGCAGCTTTGGCACGCACGAATGCTGCTAGACAAGGACAAGCCCCGCTTCTCGCTTCTCGTTGCTTGCTGCTCGCTGCTGATGCGGCGGAAATAATTGTCTTGACACAGATAATCTCGTTACCTTTTGGCCTGCAACAGCCAAATGGGAGACTCACCAAATGTGGCGCCTGCGCTAGATTCGGTTTTGGTCCGCATTATTGTCAATTTATTTGCGTAATTTATGCTACGCCGCCAGAGGGCGCTAGACAAACACATCAAGACCTTCGTTATTCCCCTTCTCCCATTCAGCTGTCAGCTGTTGACTGCCTTGGCTTGGCCATAGTTAAGCTATTTCGTGCGTCTGTTTTAAATTCAAATCAAATCTTGTTACAAATTTACCACAAGAAAAAAAAAACGAAAAATGGGCGATGGCCAAGCTTCAGCTCGTTATTTTAACGACAGTTTTGAGGGGTGGAGAGAAAGGTAACTTCAAGTTTTGATTTCTTGTCACAATTTGTTGACATTTCTTATTTCGTGGTATGTTGTGTGTTGTATTTCCTTTTGCCACCACAGCCAATTAAGGCAACAAACACGAGTGCCCAAAGAGCAAAAGAGAGAGGCAACAAAAAAACAACAACAAGTATTTTACCAATTTCATCGTCACGTCGTGACCAACGGAGCGTATACTTAATATTGATTTTGTAGCATAACAAGCTGCGTCTGCATAACCAGCTGCTGCTGCTGCTGCTGCTGTAGCTCTTGCTGTTGCTGTTGCTGCACTTCCTGTGCAACGTTGCTTCCGCTGCTGTTTCGGCAGACGGCCTCAAGGATTGCCTTTCACTTAATTGCACAATAAAGGAACGACGCCCAAAACTCGCTGCGTTGCGTTGCGTTTGCGTTTCAATGCGACGACGCTGTCGACGAGTGTCTTTGGCAATTTCCGCAGCTATTGTTAGACGTCAGTCAGTCCGTCACTAAGGCAGCCAGCAACTCCTTCAGTCAGTCTGTGAGTCAGTCATTCACTTATTCACTTACTCACTCGCTCACTCAGTTGGTCGCTCAAACGAAAACTTTAAATTGTTTCACAGCTTAAATTAATTTGTGTGCTTTGGCATAAGAATGAGTGTTTGTGTGTGTGTTGGTGTGTGTGTAGGAATGTGTATGTGAGGATGTTGGCTCTATCTTTTGGTCTTTCCTTTGAGGGCTGCACAACAAAAGAGATGCGGCTTAATGATCTAAACTGAACTAGTTTAGTTGTCTTGGCCAATCAGCTGAAATTGAGGTCAGCTGCAGCTTTAATGCGATTTCAATTTTACCACCAAAATTTGAGAAATGAACTGACCTAGTCTCTTTATTAATTAAACTGCATTTTTGTAAGCTACATCAGAGTTTATTTACCGAATAGTAAATTTACGCATTTATCAGACTGTGTTCTACCTATTTCTACTTGCATTTTAGACAGAATGAATAAAACTATAGAATAACTGATTTATTTGTGATTGATGTAATTTGATTGTTTATTGATATAATAGAACTATATAAAATAGTTTGATTTAGTTTCCTGTTACTTCGTGCGAAGAACTTAAAAGTGACTTTAACTTACAATTGGATTGTATCGAACTTATTAAGAGTGCTCCCAGATGAACACTAGTAAAATTGCCAGATACATATCTAACAGTGATAAATTGTAATTTGCTCTATTATTAATACTTTACGGATTTCAAAAACTTATACATAAAAGAAACACTTTTCAGTTACTCTTTGCGAAGAATAGACGTTGAGTTTTGTGTTCTTCACAAATATTTTTTTTCTTCTTCCATCTTTAACTTGTTCTAGCATATCTGGAATCTAACTAATCTTGTTCGCAACCTATTTGTTTTCGTTCTCTACTTGTATACTAATGCGTTTCATATAAATATATAGGTAAAAATACTTTTATTTTTGATAAACTTGATTTTGCTAACATATGATTTAAGATTTGAAGCTTCTGCTCTATTAGTTCACTTTTATAATCGTTAAGAGAAAAATCGTTATCTTTTTGATTGCTTGTTTTTATTTGCATTTTAAAGCACTTCATGTGAATTTAGTTTTCGTGAAATAGTTTTACTTCTAATAAACTTGACTTTTCTAATTAAAAAACTACGTTATGGATTTCGAACCTATCAAAATTTTTTTTCTTGCCCATTTTTTACTCGCATGTTAACAAAATGAATCGAGCTAAGCATAAACGGTATTATTTAAATACATACAATATATATTTGAGACATGTGCTTTAGTCTCATAACTGTTAAGATATTATATAGAGGATAATCTATTTGCTTTCTATTTATTCGCCTATTTTTATTGTTATCTGAATATTAATGCAAACAAAATAGCTCCAGCTCAGAGCAATCAGTTTTACTTGAGTGCTCTAAATTATAAATAATTCAAGGATTTTTAGCTCATACTTTTCATTCATTCTCTTCTTGTCGTTGAGCGCAAAATAATTTCATTTAAAGTGCAATCTATTTCCTAACAGCAAATTGCTAAAACTGCGAAAACTCTCTTCTACTTTAATAAGCTTTGTTAAGCTGATTGCAAGTGCTGAAAGTCTTTAGTGTTGCAGCCCTGGTTTTCAGCTTCTTCCTCCTCCTCCTACGCACTACTGAAACAGCTGGATCAGAGAGTGGAGTACTCGTCTTGATGTTTGGCTGTCTGTTTACTTTACGTCAACGTCTAAAATTGCCAAGTGTCTCAAGTTTTTAGAGAGAACGAGAGAGAGCGAAGCTCACTTAATAGGCAAAGGCAAACACTACCCTTCAAGCACACACACTCTTGAGGGGGGAGGGAAAAAGCATCCTCATCCAACGCATCTGCTGCCCTGACTCTCATTATTTTTGAGCAAACAATAACATTCATAATGCGTTATGTATTTTTCAACTCAATTAGAACATTGTTTACACTGCGCATGAAAATTTTGATGCCGGGATGTGCGAAAAGTTTTTGTCGAGCACACGCAAAAACTTTGTGGAAAAACATAAAGTGTAAATGCTGCGTGTGGTGCCACCCACAAACAGTGGCCATAAATAAGAGTGAAGAACACACTCTCCACACACACACAATTGCAAATTGCAAAATTCTGCATCAGTTTATTAATGTCAGGCGGCCATGTTTCATGCGCTTATTTAGAATTATGAGCGCATTTGCCTAAGCACCCCGAAATGCTAGCAAATAAATGCGACCAACAGCAAATGATGCAAGCTGCATTAAATTTCGCTGCAGTAGCAACAGAGTGTGACAGAGACAGAGACAGTGAGAGAAAGAGTGCGAGGTTCAACCCGTTTTTCGGTGGCGTCGCCAACTCGGCCAAGTTTTTCGGACTGCGTCGTCTGCAGTTTTCCTCATTTTGTTATTTTTTTTTTGCCAGCTGCCGTTGTTGTTCGCCATTTTTGTGGCGTCAGGTTGGCGTTTGCGGCAGCTGCCATCCAAAAGGTTTTCCTTTCTTTTTTTCGTTTACGTTTTCCAAGCGGACGCACCTACACCGTCAGCAATCTTTGCGCGCAACGTGGCGTATGCTTGTTTTTTTTTCGCTTCGTTTCGGTTCGTTCGTATATTTTTGGCAGACACAGCAATGGCTGCCACAGTCGCTCGACAATCAATGAAGATGCCATTATGTAGTCATGGCCACATAAATACACGTACGTATATAGTATTCTATATATATATGTTATATACCTGCACTGTGGCAGACAACGTTGTCGTTGTCGTTGTTGGGCTTGACATAAAGATAGCAAAGCCATAACTTTAAAGTTCGAAAACTAATTATGCCTACGGCTGGGCCTCGAGTCCTAGCCTCATCTCGTTTCGTCTCGGTTCGACTAAAACTCTGCTGCAACGCATAAATTACGCCACACTTTTATGTGCAACCTCTACTTGTTCTCCTTTCCCCTCGCCACCCTCAAGCGCTGTAATTTGTTTTTGCATTTGGCTGCATTTTATGGCTAATGGCTTTTGAATAGCAATCGCCATACGCTTGACCATAGAGAGCGGTCCCCCATCCGTCCATGTTTGATGTAGTACAAGTCTATAGAGCAGACTTTATATACGTACGTACGTATGTGGGGAGTGGAGTATTTGCTGGCTTAAGTGCCGCATTAAAACAGACCAGGCCAAAAAGGAAACAGTCTAAAGAGAGAGACAAGACCTCGACAGCACCTCGAACTTTCGCATCTCGCTGCTGCGTGCTTGTCGACATCACCATGACAATAAAGGCAAATGACGAGTGGCATGTCGAAAATAATGATTAACGAGCGCCAGCCGGAGATGAGAGAGTGGGGGGGAGGTACAAAGAGGGGGCAGAGGGTGACATGGCACTCAGCGAGGCATATAAAAAAATAAAATACGCAGAGAAAGAGAGATGTGTGTAATGGCGGGCAAATCAAATGGAAATGCAGATACACAACGGAAAGTGGGGAGCAGAGAGAGGTAAAGAGAGGGAAGGAACAGGATATGGCAGGCAGGAATACACACAAACACACACACACAGAGACGGAGACGGAGACAAGCTGTAGCATCATCAATGATTTAAATTAATCGTCGTAACACACGCAAATCTCGCACATGACAACCAAACGACAAGCTGCAATTGAGACGGGAGGAGAGGAGGGAGGCGGAGGCAAGTCGGAATTTTTTTTCGGTTTTGTTGTTGTACTTTTACTTGCTGCTTTAACGTTTTTACTGGCTGCCGGATATGAAGTCGAAATCAGCATATCAGCCAAATTACAAGAGCAAACATAAAATGGCTCAGCCAAATGACTAAACGAAGTGCCACTGGAAGTGGGCGACTTTTGCAAGTGGGTGTGGCACTTAAGGAAAATGAGCAGGCGAGAGGAGAAGAGGAGGGGACAGAGCAAAGAGCCAGATGGAGACAAGAGCAAATTAAAGCGAAACGTTGCGAGAACAAATGAAAATTGAGATGGAGATGGAAATGAAGCTCGAAACGGAGACTAAAAGTGAGTTGAAGACGTGTGGCATGCGGCATGTGTGTGTGGCAATGATGTCTTTTGCATTGACGCAAGTCGAAGTCACACACAGTCAAACGACTGACAAAACTTCATTCCTCAGTCTCTACTCTGTACTCTGTTGTTGTCTGTCTGGTGTTTGAGCTATTTTGACAGATTAACTCACGCGTATATGGGCAGCAGCAGTTAGTGCCACGCCCATACGCCCCCCACTACCACCGAACTCGCTTGTTGTGTCAATTGTCCAGCGACTAGCGGCGTCTGCAGTTGACTGAGCTGAACGCGACACACAACAACACAAAAAAAAATATATATCAAACAAAAACAAATAGCAAAACACAAAAGGGGACGACAGTTTTTGGATAAGGGAAGCAATGGGGAGAAGGGGGCAGGAGAAGGAGAAGGGGAGGCTGGCAACTGCCATTTGCCGTCGCTGCATGTGTTAAATTTAAGTTTTGATTTACGACCTCAACTTTGTAGGCTGCTATATAGGCAATACACTCACTCGCACTCGCAGACACACACACATGCGAATAGTGATAAATTGCGCTGTCAGAAGTTGCTAGCTACAATCGCAGGATCTCCGCTTCCCTTTTCTTTTTTTTGTGTATTTCTCTTCTTTTTTTTGCAGCTGTGACAGCAGTGCGAAGAAGGAGCATTGGCAAGGGGGGATGCCCATATCTGTGCCAGGGCATAGGTTGTGCCTCTAACTGGGTTAGCCAGCTAACCAGCCAAGCAGCCAACGAGGCAGTCAGACTCTCTGAGCCTCGAGCGTTTAATGGCTGTTGACAGACGTGTCAAGTCACGGCGCTCGCTTTGTTTTGCAAGCCTTTTGCTGGCTGCCAGACAGCCACGTTTATTTTTATACCCGCTACCTCTTGGGTAGAAGGATATGACCATTTTGTGTCTACAGGAAATTTAATGTAACAGGCACAAGGATAAAAGTCTTGGAAGTTATTTGAAAAGTAATTTTCCACAGCAAGTAATGTCTGTTGCAGTCGGCTCTAAGTTGCTTTGGTTGACAATCTGGTATATATTGTTCTCTATGGTATATTTTAAGTGTAGTGGTATAATTGGTATATTTCATATATAGCATACCTTTAGTATATTTTATACTCTATAGTATACGTTTACTACTGTTGTGTATTGATATATCATTCGGTATATTTTATACTCTATGGTATATTTTAAATGTAGTAGTACATCAATATACCAAATAAAGATTTGGGTATATTATGAATGTATAAGTATCCAAATATACCAAAAATATCGTTTGGTATTTTTTTGCAGTATACTAAATACATCATTGGGTTATATTTTGTACCCTACGGCATATTTTGAATGTAGTAGAACATCGATGTACCAAATATAGCAATTGGTATATTTTGTACTCAATAGAGGGTATATATTGTTGTCTTTTGAATATATTAGAGTATGAATATACAAAATATATTTTTGTACTTATCTGTATATTTTGAATTTAGTCGAATGTCAATATATCGAAATGTAATCTTCGGTATATATTTGTTTATTTTTTGGTATTTTCATTTGGTAGAATACCACACAGTTTAGCTTTATTGAAAATATGTAGCAGGTATCTCACAGTCGAGCACACTCAACTGAAGCTTTCTTCATTTTTTTCCTCCATTTTCTCTGCTTGCTTTTTTTATGGGCAACTTCGAGTCGCGCGCACTTGGCTGGCAAACGTTATGTGCTCATTTCATTGTACAACAAGCAGACTTGGCGACTTGGGCTCAAGTGCGCTTATAAATTTTATAATAGCATTGCCGTCAGTCACACAGTTAGTCAGTTGGCCATTTAGTCGGGCTGAATTAAGACTACACGGCGTATGCGTGATAAAAAAGCGAGCGCTACTAATTGTGAGCATTAAATATTAAGAATTATTGGTTATGCAAACAAGCGGCGATCGTTGCAGTTTAAATGGATAAAGAGAGTAGGGAAAGGGGGAAGAGGGGGAAAGCGCAAGTGTAGCTGCCACGCATTGGAGCATAAATTATGCAAAATGATTTATTGTGGCAGCGACGATGGCGGCGGCGGCGGCACAAACGTAAGAACTAAACATTGAGCAACCGCATAAATTAATTGAATTATGCAAGCGGTTGACTGCGGCCCACTCTCTGCCTTCCCCCTCCGCTCCCTCTCAAGCCATATATTACACTTATGTAAATTGAAGTCTATATGTGTGTGTTTGCATTTAATCATGAGCTTGAACTTTCACTTGATTAGCGACTCACACAAAACTGACTGATTTATGAGCAGAACTTTGACTTTGAATGCATCTAAAAATGCAGTACAAAAATTAGTATTAAATTGTTAACTACACGAATTTTCTGTACTATTATAAAGAGTGTATGTGAGTATGTGTGAATGTGTATTTGAGTGTGCCTGAGTGTGTCTGAGTGTGAGTAAGAGTATGTCTGCCTCCTCGTTAAAGCCTATAAAGACAGCAAAGCCCCGACTCGACTCGACTCGAAATCAATAAACCACGCGCGCCTTTTATGAGCCTGATTTATATATAGGAGTCCATGTGGGTTGTGTGTGTTTGTGTGTGTGGGTTGTATCTGTGTGTGTTGTCAGAAGCATGACATGTGTCTGGGCTCATACTCTTTGGGCTGCAAAACGACGCCTTTAATTTCTTAGTAGCTGCATAAATAAACTATAAATTCAATTTTATTACAAGCCAAGCACATTCGGCTGACTAAATAGAAACCCAAGAGAGAGAGCTAGACATAAACACAGCGACTTAGTAAGACAGTAACTAGAAGAGAGAGAGAGAATAGGAGTCAGTTGTTGATGCCACACGAAACTCATGTTCGACTTGTATCAGCCATCATATTTGCTCAACTTGTAATGAACTGGGATTGGAGATTGTGGATTGAGGATTGGACATTGACTTGGTCAAAGTCTCGAATTGTCACAGCTCCAACAGTAGCAGTGGCAGCTGTAGATGGTAAACGTTTAGTAGCCCGTAAAGAAGCGGCTCTGTTTTACGATTCCATGTGCTTGCTTGGCTGGTTTCCTACGTTCGTTCATTCGTTTGGTAGCAAACAAGCTGTGCTTAAATTTTAATGGCCATTCAAGACACTGCAGTCAGGCCAAACTACTTCGATGGCGTCTTTTATGAGCTGTGTGATTGCTAGCCATGTGTGTGTGTAAGAGAGTGTGTGGGTATGAGAGAGTGTATGTGTGGGTGAACCAAGGACAACAAAGTCAATTCGAAAGATACACAGCGACTGAGAGCGACACCCATCGCGTAGGTAAATGCTGCAAATGCAAATAGCAAAAGCGGGCAAAATGCAAAAATATGCAAACGAAACGCTGTCATCAAAACTTACAATCAACTATATAAGAGTAGGGGCGAGCAACGAAGAGAGAGACTGAACTGAATGTCAGACAGTGGCTGGCTACAGATATGCTATACACAGCAGCATTGAATGTAAACATGAGCGCTTCGTCAGCCAAGCAGCCAAGCAGGCAACCATCGTGGCATCGTGGCATCCTCTAGCAGCCAACTCCTGCGGCCTCTCGTCGTGTCAATGCAAATTCAAACAAAAGTGCGCAGCGCACAGACCGACAATCCAATCCCGTCTATAGCCTAGCCTAGCCAGATTAACAGCATCAGCAGTCGGCCAACATGAATGCACAAAATGCAAAAAAAAAAAAAAAAAAAATGGAAAACGCCAACGCAAAAAACGTGCAAGAAGTGGAAGAGGGGCCAAATGCTCTCATCCACACAACAGTTTACACACAAACATTGTTGTTGGCTTTGCATTTTGTGCACCCTTGAAATGAGCAACGTCAAGGGGTAGCTACTTTCGGGCAACTAGTTGGTCACATGATTACGCTAATACTACTATTTGTGTTCAATATAACATAAGTATATTAATTAACAAATACATTATGTGAATAAACTTGTATCTTTTAAATTATTATTAATATTCATCTCTGAAATTCACAGAAATATAATTTGTATTGTTTTTTCTTTTAGAACTAAAAACTACTATTGCATTGTCCACCATTCTAAACCATATAAGTGGTAAGTAAATCATATAGTATCACATAAAGAAAACTTCTTATTTCGCTTATCGATTTCTACTAAGAAAACAATTCGATTTGAACAAGATACTGAAATATAAAATCGATTAATTCTTATAATGATTTCCTACTTTTTGTATGAAAACCTAATATATATTCATATTTGGTTGGCGCTTTTTTGACTTTAATGTTTTTTCCCCCTATTTTTCTTTATCTTTTACAATAATATTAACATTGCTAGACAACCTCAGCAAATGTTATTTAGTTAGTTAGCGTGAATTTATGAAAATTCAAGTCTAATTATATTTTCTAATTTTAGACGCTTAATGAACATGTTTGAAAAGACTTGCTGCTACTTAAAATGAATTAAAATTCAAGAAAAGCAACTGATATTTAATACAAAGAATCAGCTTAAAAGCATAATATAAAATTAGCTTTTAATAATTATACTTTAAATTAAAAAATTTCATTAATGGTCTTCTCAAAGAGTATTTGCTTAGTCGCTTTTAGTTGTGAGCAACAATTTCGCTTGTTTTTTCTGCCACTTGTTTTTTTTCGCCAGGCATTTTGCATATTGGCCGCGTGCGCTTTGATAAGTGAAAATTGGAAAAATCCGCACTTTGCATGCAAAATAATTACGAAAATATTTCCAGTGACGAAGGCAACGGCAACAAGCAAAAAGGGTTGTTGTAGTTGCTGTTGTTGCTGTTGTTGCTGCTGTCCCTGATGTGGCTGTTGCTATTGTCGATGTTGTTGTCGTTGCTGCTGATGCTGTTATTGTTGTCACTGTTTGCAGTGCGGTAAGGCGGAGAGGGAGGTGAAAGAGGAAAGCGGAAAGCGGAGGCGATTGTTCAATTGAACGCTTAAATTGTGCAGTAGTAGATTTGACAGCTTTAAGCACCCACTTCGAGCATTTCGGTCATTTCAATGCTTGTGGTTAAGCGCACTCGCTGTTCGAGTACTCGCATGTGATAGTAAACTGAATGTAAAGAGGGGGAGGAAGAGTGTAGAGGAGGGGGAACTGCAGTGACACCAGATAGTATAGTTTAGTAGGACACACAATGGCTTCGGCTATTGTCAGACTATTTGGCAAAGTTGTTTGCGTTCTTTTTTACTCTTCCCCTACTTTTTATGATCTTCGAAGGTATTTTCTTGTTTTTTTTTTTTATGTGTGTCTGTGGTTGTATTTTTGTTGAGTGTTTTTCGCAGTTGGCGCTGCAAATGAAAAGGCCATCGAAAACAAAAGCCCACGTTAGCTATAAATAGCGTAGCGTGAGCGCAACTTGACTTTCCAGTTGCCAACTTTCTGGCTTTTGCCTTACGATGTCATCTTCTCGCCCCCTTTTACCCTTTTCTTTCTTTTTCTATCTCTCTGTCTCTTTCTCTCTCTTATATGTGTAAGTTCTGTTATCTGTTTATAGCGTTTGCTTTGCGCTCGTTGTAAGTTTTAGGGCGTCGCTTCTTATTTTCACATTCTTTTTGTGAAGCGCCAACAATGAAAATCCATGCGAAAATTAATGTTTTGTTGCAAACAATTTTGCTGCGCTTTAAAATTGCAGTTCTATATAACACATTTGTTACTCGTTATTCTAATTGCAATTATACAATTTGTTTTCCATAATGTGCAAATGTATATGCTGTGATAATGTTTTATGTTTCGTATTAAGTATTATCACAGAAAAAAAAGAAGGATGGCAGCGACAGTCGGCTTATTTGCAAATAAACACAAATCGCTGTTACAAAAATAATATAATTTATGCACATTTGGCGCGTTCACATGACAACGCCAAATGGCAAAAGTTAATACGCTTGAAATTATAATTTACATTTCGCAATTGTAATTGCAAACAGCAATAACAACAACGAAAAAAAATGGCGACACATTTGTGCATTGCTCAATTTATAGTTTTTAAAATGGGATAAATTAAATTATCATGGCAACAATTGGAGGAAAAAGTTGATTAAATAATTGACGAATAATCGAATAATGTGAATCATGCACGCACCAACGCGTTGCAAATGTTTTTTTCGCTCAAAACTTGTTGACTCCCATAAGTAGGCAACACTTTTTTATTTCGAAGTGGAAATTGGCGCTGATAAGTAGGCAACACTTTTTGTAACTAAAAGTGGAAGCTGACTTATTTCAATTTCATTTATTAATTATTTCCACATTCTTTATGAGTTCAATTTATATTTACAAATTATGCTAATGAAAGGGGTCTGCAAAAGAGTTTGCTTAGCTGATAACTTAATTCAATCCCTCTCCCCACAAAAAAAACATCTTGACGGATGCTGGCCTCAAATGCCCACAGCTATTTCACTTGCCTCTCTCTTGTACTTAGTCGTGTACTTACGAAAAATAACAAAATTAATGAAACATTTCACAGCACTCTCTCTCTCTCTAGACTCTGGACTCTGGCTGTGCAAATACAGTTATTTATACTACACTCAACTTAATTACAAGCAGCAGCAACAGCAGCAGCAGCAACAGCAGCAGCAGCAACAGCAGCAGCAGCAACAGCAGCAGCAGCAGTAACAGCAGCAGCAGAGGCAGCCAAGTCGCTTAATCCAGCTACGTAGCTACGCTTCATTAATCAGACGCGACTATAAGCCACAACAAAAGGCAAGCAGGCAGGCAGTCAGTCAGGATAAGCACAGTGTGGCAAGGTAGCTAACATAGCAGTAGTTGCTCTCTTAGTCGACTCTGTGGCATAGAAAAATTAACAAGCAACTTAACACTTTAACGCCTTTCACTCCACTTTTGCGTTGCCTGCGAACAATGTAATTACTTCAAACAAGCAGACGAAGCAGCCAAGTCTTGTGCCCTGGCGACTGCCGCTTTGTTTGGACGCTTGGTTGGGTTTTTGGGCTACGCAAAAAAGGATATTAGAAGCTGCCTAGACTTCTGCAAGCGACTTTCAACTTTCGAGTCTGAGTCTGTGGGCTGGTTGACTGCATTACCATTTGATTATAGAAAACATTTATTTTAGTCGGTTTTCGCCACCAGGCTGACAGTGCACACAAAATGGCTGCCTCGACACACACACACACATACCATATACATAGGGACTCACACACACACACTGACAGCCTTAGACAGTGCACCGCTAGCTAACCACAATGCAAATCCGCAGAGCAAACAATGTCAGGTGATGTTGGTATTAGTGTGTTTGCTCTCGTCCTGCACGGCTTTGCCTCTTTACCTCTTTCCCCACTCCCCCTCTCGTTCTCCTTCTTCTACTCTGCTAACTCTGCTAACTCTTGCCTTTTAGCCTCTTTCGCCTATGCGTGGGCCACTGACAGCCTGACAGACAGGCGGCGCACCTATGCAACTTTTCACATTTGAGTTGCCACACCATCTACTTCTCTCACTCTCCCTGTCCCTCTCTCTTTCTGTCTGCTTGCCACGTGGTTGCACGTAATTCAATCTGCAGTTTCAGTTGATTTTCAACAGCTGCAACAACGGCAGTTGAGAGGCGCATTGAGAAACGTAGACAGAGTTGACAGCGTATGTTAACGGGAATCCAACAACAACGACAACGACAGCTTTTGCCATTTGTCTCTTCGTTTCCCCAAAAATGTTTTGCCGTCGCACTCAGGCTGTAATTAATGTGATCACAATGCAACTGAGAGTCTATTTTGCTTTTGCTTTTTTCGTAAGTGACCCACGCTGCGGCTACGCAATGTCTTTGGGCGTATGCAACATAATTAATTTAAATGCTTGCCCGCAAATGTTTGCGAAAAGTCTCAGGTGCTGTCGTCGCAACTATGCAGCATTGCGTGTGTGTGTGTGTGATATGTGTGTGTGTGTGTTTGTAAGCTGCATTTGCATAGCTGTCAGCAGCGCACTTATTGAGTTGATTTATTATAATTGCAATGCAGCTGACAGAGCGACAGACAGACAGAAAAAGCGACGGACAGACGGACAGCAGGAGAGATATATAAAAGGACAAACATATATAGCCTGGACAAACAGACAGACAGTCTGAGTCGACAACTGAGCTGCTCTTTAATTACACAAAGATTTATGCACACAGACATCAATTAAAAAGGAGGCGCAAGCTGGCTTAATTAACGACATGCTCTTAAGCCACTTTTGTCAAGTACTTACCCAAACAATATATGTATATACATATATATATATAGTACATACAGAACATATGTAAATTGTAGTTTCCAAAAACTTGTGTGTGTTTTGTGGCCCACTTGATTTTCAATAATAAAACGGCAAAAAGTTTCGGCAAACAGCACATTTCATTTGCAGGCAAAGTGTTTGTAGCTTTTTAAAGAGCCAACGGCAAAGTTTTCGACTGCCACACAGACACACACTTAAGCACACACACTCACACACTCACACACACACACACTTGGGCACAACATATGGCAAAAGTGTGGGGGCGGGCGGCCACAATAATGTCCAACACAGAAGGCGCTCAAAGCTAAAAGAAAATGGCGCAACAGCCATAATAAAAATCAAGTGAAAATCAAGGAAAAAAAAACTCAGAGTGTGGGAGAAAAAGTGACAAAAACAAAATATTAAAGAAGCATAAAAACAGTTTAAGAACAAAACAAGTCAATTGCAGGCAACTGACTAAGAGTCTATGTGTGTGTGTGTGTGTGAGGTGTGTGTGTGTCACACACATATTCTTTGCCTGCTGGGCGTAGACACAACAGTCAAGTCAAGCGAAAGAGAGAGAATGTCAGTTATTTTCCATTTTCATACGCTTTGCCTTTAACTTTGTTTTTTTTTCGCTTTCTTCGTTTTTATTTTTTTGGGTTTTTTTCATTTTGCTTTGCGTTTTACACTGCACTCACTCAAAAACACTGAATTGAACTGAACTGAACTGTGTGTGTTTTAGTGTAGCAGGAATTGAAACTTTGAATGAATCCAGCGAAGCGCACACAACAACCGCTGTCGTAGCAGGACGGCAGCCAACTGCGCGCTCAGCGTATCCCCAGCGAGCTCTGTGAGCTGACGTTTGAGCTGCCAACATGTTCGATGTCCTGTCAAACACGAACACAACACGAGGCGAAGAAAACGAAGCTGAAGTTCGTTCGTTCGTTTGTTCGTTTGAGTTGCCTTTTGTTTGTGCGACACTTGTTATCGTTAACGTAACGAGCGTGTTGTTGAGAGTGTGTGTAGGTGAGTATGTGAGTGTGCGTGTGTGTGTGTATGCACAACCACACAGGGGAGCAAACGTTTGCAGCCGTGTTGCTGGTACAACGTGTCGTATGCGCACTTGAGCGGCCGCATTTTAGGCGATACTTTTATATCTTCCGGCAACAAAAGCAAATGTGTGCCTGTATATGTGTGTGTGTGAGATTGTGCAACCTATGACTATCATTATATAGCAATTTAAACGATTTGGTCGGGGCGTCAACTATTTACAACTCATTTGCCCGCAGCGGCAGCTGCTGTTGCTGTTGCTGTTGCTGCTCTTGCTGCAACTGCAACTCGTCCCTTTTTGGGTAATTGCAGCATCAACAACGTTGTCAGGGCTCTGACACTGGCCATAATGGCCAGCGAACAAGTCAACATGCAAATGCGCGTATGTGTGTGTGTCTGTGTGTGTGTGTTCGCTGCGAACACAGTCAATTAAATTTGAACTGGCATCAAGTGTTAAAGCGATGAGAGGCGCCTGGACAACAAGCCTGTCGGCATTTATTGTATTTGCACGCAACCCATTGAAGCCCACTTAAGAGGGGAGGGAGGGAGGTAGTTAGGGGGAAGCTCGGCTCGGCTCGGCTTTTGTTTGCGCTGTCTTTAAAAACGCGCATACGCCACGCAAATTTGATTAAATTTTGTTGCACTTGAATACAATTTGTAATTCAAATTAAAAGCGTACAAAAAACTATTTTGCAGCTGAGAGACAGACAGACAGATAGGCTGGCAACACTGGAGGGAGGAGTGGGGGAGGGAGGCTGGCAAAGGCAACAAAAGGCATACCAAATTACTGCTGAAGCACAAGCAACAACAACAACAGCAACAACAACAACAAGCAGCAGCAAAATGAAATGAAACGCAGTCAGTGGAAATGATGCCCAGAGACGACGACGACGACTCAAAATCCAAAAAAACAAAAACAAGACAACACACCAAGGAAGGCTAGCAAAAACAAGAGATGCAGAGGGAGTGGGGAAGGGGGAAGAGGAGGGAGGTAGGTGGAAAAAAACAAAATGAAAATGCCGCCGCATTTGAATGCTGCGTGGAAGCAACAATGTTGCATTCCACTTGGGCACTTTGTTAGCAACCGAGCAGCAGCAACAGTCATATTGTGGCCACACACACCCAACACACACACACACATTGTAGTATATACACTGTGTGTGTATCACATATGCGAATTTTTGCCGAGTTGCCGAGGGTGAAAAGTAAAAGCCACGCAGGCATTTGGCATTTTGGCACAACAACATTTTAAAATTCCAACAACGAAAGTGTAGACAAAGCTCTTAAATGACGATCAGCACGTGCCCTAAATGAAATGATGCCCCTCACACACACACTCGCACACACACACACAGTGACAGTAAGAGCCCATAAATACACATTTGTATTAAAATATATTTCATTTATTCCAGCAGAAAATCCTATTGCCTATTATCCAATTCGCTACGTTTTGCTTTTACACTTCCTTAAAATGAAACTTTATTTAAAAAAGTAGATAACACATTTTAAAGCATCTGTACCCATTATTATTAACTTCAAATTAAATTCATAGAGACATTTAATTTATATTTAGGAATGTGAATGCTTTATAATTAATAGCTTAATAGTTTTTTCAAGGATTCTATTTATTTAAAATAAAATGAGAGAAGTATCATTTTTAATTGCATTTTTATATCAATAATAAACTCTAATTTCACGTAACATTCAATTCTTATAGATATATTATAAATATTTAGCAATGTGTACGCATTAAGGTCAAATTAAATTCTTAAAGACTTTCTACCTAATTAAAGAGAAAATATAGAAGTTTCAACTCAAAACAGAAGAAAATTTGCATTTCCGTTTTGCTTTTAGTAAATATTTATATTATAATAATAAAATAAAGCTTTTATCTTAGAACATACTTTTAAATAGTTTAATTACCAGCTAAAGTTGCTGTCGTTCATAATTTATTGTATACATTTACTCCTTAACATAAAAGCAAAATAATAAACAGCATCAATAAACGAAATATTGATTTATGTTCAATTTAAATACCAACAAAATGTATTTATTAGTTGCCGACTTCAAGAAAAATACTCGATGTAAGTAGAAGAACTAACATTGATCATACGCAGTGTTGACAACGTGCCATGTTTTTCTGTCTGCACTAATTTGAGGACATTCAGTGGGACAACTGTCAGAGTTATTGGTATTAATGAAAGCCAGCAAATAAAGCAACAAGCACGAACCCGTTGCCAAAGCTCAGTCTATAGCCATTAATGTTGCGCTAAATCATTCTCTCAATTATTAATTGTAATTAAAGCAATTATTGCTATTAGTGTCAAACAATGTGACAGCGTTTATGGATTGTACTCTTTATCTTTACTCGTGGCTTTAATAATAACTATGAGAACTAATCAGGAATGCAAATTATACGCTCTACTTACAAATGACAAGTAAACATCTTGCTACTTTTCTAAGAACTGCGCTCTTAATTTAGCGTTGCATGTTAATGTAACTCAAACGAAAATAAGAGAGTCGAGTGCTAGGTTGAAGGGTAGACGGAGACAGCTAGCTGTTTACGATCCTGTATTGCAGTATGCATATAAACGCAACTCAAAAAGAAGCGAGAAGCGTATGGCTGAAGCTAAGGGACAGACCGAGATAGCTAGCTAACGATCCAGCATAGCGTGAAATAGTTAATGACAAAGCAAGATGGCTGCTGAGAGCGAATCTCTGCTAATTTAAATAGTAAATTGCTCACCGTCGCTTAAACGTTTTGCGTGTGCAAAATAAAGTGCTTGGAAATGAATATATTAATAGAAACGGTGCTTTTTTTTGGCAATAGCAATAGTCGTAATATGGCCACAGCACACTTCAAAGCACAACGATTGAAAAAGGGTGAAAAGTAAAAGCATCAAATATATATTTTAAAATTCCAGCAACGCAAGTGCAGACAAAACTCTTAAATGACGAGCAGCACGTGCCCAAATAAATGGAGAGCATATTACGGAGTGTGGGCGCCGCTCTTTTTGCCTAACACTCTTTGCATGCTACACACACACACACGAGCGAACACATACATACATATAGTATGTGCGAAATTGTGCAAGTGTGCAAATACACGTATTTTGAATACTGCCCCAACAGCAAGAACGCAAATTCCACAAGAGGCCGCTGCTTGCAGGTTTTGCGTATTTCACATGCGTTTGCGACTCAATTTCGCACAGTGTCCCCCGGCAGTCAGCGACCAGGCATCCCATTAGGGAGTAGACACACTGCTTGCTGTAGTCACTGTCAGCTATCAACGTTGCTATTTTTTGGGAGGCTTTTGTCTTCTACGACTTACCCGACGGCTGTCTTATGTGTATTGCTGACTTTCCGATTCGAATGTGTCAAATTGCTGCAGCAACATATTGCACTCAGTGTCGCTTCGCAAGCAAGTAGCTCAACACGAGCATGAGCACGGGCACGAGCGAGATAGCTAGCTTATGCAGATGTGACAAGCGCCTGAGAAAATGGCTTCTTTATATTGATATATTGCATAAAATCAATGCCATATGGCATTAGATTCACATAAACGAATAAATAATTGTACAAATAAAACTAAACGAATGTTCAACGCTGACAATGTTTAACTTTGCACTTACACTGTTTCCACTAGCCGCATTAATGTTAATTTCACCCAATAAATGGCAGATAATTAAAATTCTACAATAAATTTACATTTAATGACAAACAAATACATGTACAAATGAAACTAAATGAATTCTGAATACTGTGAATGTGAAACAATGTTTCCACTATCATCTCGTATTTCCACTAAACGCATCAATGTTAATTTCGCATACTCCAGAGCAGATAATTAAAAGTGAACAACAACATTACATTTAATAATAAATCAAATCTTGTACAAATGAAACTAAATTAGGGCTAAAAGCTGAAAATGTCAAACACTAAACTAAATGAATTCTGAATACTGTGAATGTGAAACAATGTTTCCACTATCATCTCGTATTTCCACTAAACGCATCAATGTTAATTCCGCATACTTCAGGGCGTTTCTTACGACATTTTTACGACAATTAAAGCTCAACAATATAATTAAAGTTTTATAATAATAAAAAACTTCTTCAAATTAAACTAAATGAATTATGAATGCCGTCAGTATAAAATAATGTTTCGACTAGCATCTCCACTGTTTCCACTTTCCGCATCAATTCATCACTCTATTTTGACAATTAAAGCTCAACAATTACAATTTACTTAAAAAAAAAAATCTTGAACAAATGAAACTAAATGAATTCTGAATGCTGTCAATGTTACTACCAGCATCTTCACTGTTTCCACTTGACGCATCTATGTTAATTTCGCATACACTCCACTGCAGTTTATTGTGTCGCTGAATGCGACTTTATTACGCCAGAGTATGACAATAAATGGCAGATAATTAAAGTTCAACAATAATATTAAATTTATTCACTCGCGTGCAATTTTTGTTGTTCATATTATATTGTATTTTTTATTGTATCCATGCGTTGGGTCATCGCAAATTTGCATAAAATCAACATTGGCATTTACGATTGAATCGCATTGTATTTATGCACATACACACGCAGATATACATATATATATATATATAAATAAGGTGGAGGATGAGCTGGCGAAAGAAAAACAGCTAGGGAGATATTAAACATTTTCTTTTTTTTTCAATCATATGCCAATAATCAATCAATCGTGAAATAAATGAAAATATGTGGAATTGTTACTGCCGCCTGCCGACTTGATCGAAAAATTGTATATTATTTATTTTATCCTTATTTGCTGGCATACACTTGGCTGCCTGGCTGGTTGGCTGGCTGGCTGGCTGACTCGATGGCTCCGATGGCTTTGCTGGTCTTTAATACGACTTCCTGTGCCATTAAATTTTAGCATAACAAACAAAATACTTTTCGAGTGTTTCCGTTTGCTTGTTTCACTGACAGCAGCAGCAGCAGCAACAGCAGCATTGGAGGAAAAACGAGGAAAACACTCCGTGCAGCTAGCCATGCAGCCAAACGCTAAAAGTGCAGTAAAAAATTTGTTGAAATATGCGATGTCCTTTCTGCAGCAACAAAAATTGCACAGCTTTTATTTGCACTTCAATTTTGCCCTCGTCGACGACCCACTCTCTCTTTTCCCCCTCCTTATTTCAGATGGCTCGTTGGCCGGGTCAGTCAGCTCTTTATGGCGATTGCAATCCCCCAGTTGCACTTTGTTAACTGCACTGCATTGCAATGCTAACTGCGATGAAGGACTTGCAATCCCAGTGCCATTTGCCCAGGAGTCAGGAGTCAGGAGTCACGAGTCTAGAAAGTGGAAAGTCCCTGTTGCAAGTAGACAAGTGCTGCTTGCAGTTATTTTATTTTTGAATGTCCTTTTAGCGCTTATCAACGTTTCAAATCACAAGACAGCGAGCAGTTGTTTGCCCCCCTCCCGAAAAAAAACACAGAAATGAAGAAATGAACAAAAAAATAAAAGTCGCGAATCGCGAATCCTGCTGAGCCTGGCACAAGAAAAAGGGCTGCAGGTGAATGGTGCACGGTGCACGGTGCACGAGCCAAATAAAATCATGTGACACTTTGTGGTTAATAATGTTGTGTGTATATCCCGACACGGACGCCGTTTGCCCAAAAAGTGCAGAAACAGTAACGAAACGAAACGGGATTCGAGCCGAAGTCTGGCTTCTCTGTCTGGCTGGCGGTGATTTAAATGCAAATTTATTATCATGCAGCCAACAAAAATAATAAAACACAAACCGACCCCAAGCAAACACACACACACACACACTTACACACAGCGCCGAAAATAGTATAAATAAATGGCAAAAAATGTTGTAATAATATTTACAAAATGTCTGCTTGTCCTTTTTTTTTTGGAGGGGAGAATGGAATGGGAGTTGCAACATTTTTATGGGCACATTTTAATTTTTGCATTTGCATTTACATTTTGATTAAACGATTTGCATATTCGCTTCATTATAATCACTTTCCGCTTGTCATCATCATCAACATCATCATCATCATCAGTGGCAGTTGCAAGCTAATTAACTGAAAACATGTTGATTTCTTATTGATCTCCATATTCTCCTGCAAGTCGCTTCAAATCGCCCAGAACACTTGAGCGAACTTTCACCAGCCATAGAATACGTATTTGTATCGTTAAAAGGCGACAAATCGACAGCAACAAATTAATAAAGTAGTAAATTATTAAGGCTACAACTCCGACCAAAGCATAATACCAAGCGAGTTTTTCCCAGCAGATATTTTGGCGGTAGCTTTCTTCCCTGATCTGTACGATCAGTAAGAAAAAGATTATAGCGTAGATCGACACGTGCACATAGATCTTGAAATAATATAATGCCAGCAGTTTGACCAAGTTCTTCAGCTTCTCTATCATCTTCATATCTTCAACAAATTCACAAACTTGAGTTGTCTTTCAGATTTTTTATTCTTAAAACACTCTTTCTTACTTTCTTTGACATTTAGCCCATAAGTAACTTGTTCACTTTGTGCTACTTCAAAACTTCCAAGAACCAACACATTCGAATTTCTAAAATTTTTTTACTGACACATTTCTAGTAATTTATTTCTATGTGTAATAAAAGTCACAAATTGAAGTTTCGTCATAAATTTGCTGCTTTTTATGTTAAGCTATTACAGAATTTAGTCAACAGTTGCACTTATGAAAACTGCGGCCATTAATTGCCACTCACTTGCTAATTGTTCTTTAAATTAAATAACTTCAATCGTTCTAAACTCAAAAATGCATGTTATTTAAAAGTCAAGTTGAATTAAATAACTTTGCAGTACTTAAATACATATTATTTATGTAAGTTAAGAGTCATCTTATTTTAAACAAGCTAATTAACTTGTTTAACATTTATAATAACATTTTCAATTTTAAGTTAACTAAAATATTATTGTGAATCAATATATACTTCAGGAAGCATTTAAAATCTAATTAGCTTTTACTACTCTAAGTATTGTTCTTTTTTATATTCATATTTTCATATATAAATTCTAAATGTATAAAATACAAAATATTGCTAAATATACAAAAAAAAAAAATTTGTAAATAAATCAATTTTAAATCACAACTTTTCTCCGCCAAAATAAAGAGTGTTTTTAAACTGTAAAATAAAAGTCAGGTGACATAACTTTTATGTGACATCAAAGGACAAGATATTATATATATAAAAATACAACAATTTTTATCTATAACTTTGCTAATTAAATTCATTTAATTTTCGTAATAAATAACTACTCTAAATAAATATCATTTTAGGCATTGAATCAAAACTCAAGTTGTGGAAATTTTCTCTAAAAAACTTTTTTGATATTAAATAACATGTAATTAAACACATATAAAAAGTCCAAGTTCTTGCTAATTAAATACATTTCACTTAATAACTAAGTACTGGAAATAATAAGTATTTTTTAGTTATGAACAACAATTCAAATTGTGCAACTTTGCTATGCAAATAAATTTGATACTAAAAAACAAGTAATTAAAGATAATTCATCACAAGTTGCAGTATTAAAAATCGAAAGAGAGATGAAGAGAAAACTGTTCCGCTGTTAATTATTCTCTTGAAAGATTTTTCCAACACAATGCATTGTGACAATGAATATGGAGCTGAGCAATTTGTTGACTAATCGGCCCAATCTCTCGACTTCTTTCAGTCAGCTGTGTTGACGTGTTTGCTTTGGCTCTTAACCATCATTCCTCTTCTCAGCTGGAGTTTCAGTCGCAGTTGGAGTCGAGCTCTCATATGGTATCGTTAGTCATTCGCATTATGTGCACAATGTTGTGGATTCCGGGGCGTAATTCAAGACAAGGCAAAACTGTTGTTTAAGTTTTCCATTTTGCCATTTTTCAGCAACTCATCAATCTGTCGATGTCGATGTCGATGTTGAAGTCGAAGTTGAAGTCGATGTGAATGTGAATGTGAAATGAGGATGGCAATGGTTTAGTCGGCATCGGCCGGAAACTGGGACTATAACAAGGGAAGATGGAAGTGGAACTAACTTATGCGAGGCACGCACTCACCGCAAATGCAGCAGCATCAGTCTTCTTCCTCTTCTTCTTTGGCTTCTGGCGTCGTCGTCGTCTGCAGCACCCTGGGCAACTGTTCCAACTGTGTTCGTGAAGAAGCGTATGCTGTGCAAATATGGCAACAACGTTTTGCTGATTTCTTTAGACGATGCCGTCTCGCTTTTGGCCTCCAGGCAAACTCGGCCTGGCATTGACTGAAGTTTCACAGAACGAGAGTGATAGAGAGAGACCGAAAGAGAGCGACGGCGAGGAAGAGAGTGAGAACGCATTACAGCGCGCTGTCGTCAATGATGCCAAAACTTTTTTTATTATGTATTTTGCGCTTTTATTATTCATCTATCATCGTTGTTATAGTTTAATAGAAAGTTTAAAAGTCATCATGGCAGCCGCCAATGACTTGCCATATGCTGCATATGCCATACACACAACGGAGAGGAAAGAACACGCCCATAACTCACTCGCATGCAACCTGAAAAGCCAAACGCTCCAACAGCTTGAGTTCAAACTGAGCTCAAGCTCGAGCTGGAGGCATTTTTGTCCATTTTTTTAGTTGTTGGCCGCAAGCCAGCCGCATGCCAACTCCGAGCCTTAGATAAACAATGAAATTTACGACAACGTTTCATTAGCATTGAGAATGTCCTTTGCAGTTCACTTCCCCCCTCTCTTTGTCTCTCCGTCCCTTTCTCTTGCAAAACGTTAGTGTTAATTAACTTGGCGCAGAGTCAAGTGGCAAAGAGTGTAGTCAATGCAGCTGCTTCTTGCTTGAGATTGTTTGACTTGTCTCCTGTTTCGCCTTTCATCGATTTCAGTCCCTTTCTCCCTCTCTCTCTCTCTTGCTCTCTCTCTTTCTTTTCACTGTAGCTCGTAACTCATGGCCGCAAATTCAATAAAAATGCGTTGCATGCAGCTTTCGTTATATGGCCCGGTTCGAAACAGATCGAATCGAGCTGGTCAACTGGCCCATCGTATAACGCTTGTCTACTGTCCACATACACACACAAACGCACACACACACACACACGCACACGCATGCTGCAACCGAAACAACCGCAAAGTGTTTCTAATAAATTGTGGAGCAACAACTTTGGTTATAACTACAAACAACAAGTGTTTAAATTTATCGCAGTGGCGATTCCCTTGCCCCTCTTCCCTTCTCATGATCCCTGCCTCTCTTTCTATTTTATTTTGAATTTAAAAAAAAAAGAGATTTGCGTGAAAGTAAATCATCCCTCAGATACCCTAGAAAAATATGTAGTGTCACACAATTTGTGTTTTATTTATTACCTCGATTACTAGAAGAAAGCTTGTCATTAATCAAATAAAAGTCTATAGAGCATGGAAAATCATTTCAAGGAAAAAACAACTTTTCCATTCATTTTAAAGGTCACGTATTCTAAAGGTCAGATTTTCACTTGTTCTTTACTCAATGTAACTCTAAAATAAAAATATTGTTTTTATACTTTAAATTAAATATTTAGTTAGCAATTTAATAGCATTGCTTTTTTCTAAAGAAAAGTTTTAAAAGCTTCGGAATTAGTATATAAATTATTAAAGCTCAATAATATTTATTGTTATTTTAAAATCTTAGGTGTATACTATATACTCTTTAGACTTTTTAATTTTTTATATAAAGCTTTAAAATGTAGTTAAACTATTGGTTCAAAGTATTTTATTAATCTGAAATTTTTTTTTAGATTAATATAAAACATTATCAAGAAATTGTATTTCATTGTATTGCGTTTTTTAAGTAAGCTTTGAAAGATCATGAATGCCTTTCATTTTATTAAAGCTTTTACTACAAAGTTTATGAAAGCCTATAACTTATTGTAGCCTATATATTTCTTTTGAATTCTAAAAAGTTGATGAATTTTGAACTTAGAGAGTACTCAACATTAATTTCAAATAAAAGCTGCTACAGTAAGCCTCACTTAAATAAAAAAGAATTAAATTACTTTGGCTTTCAACCTGCTGCCAATATACCCCAATTGGCTTTCGGCTACATAGAGTATAACAATATTTTACATGGCCCAAGCCCGAGGGCCACTTTGCGAGCGCATTTGGCCAACGTTGGCGCTGACTAAATAACAAAAACAACAAAGAACAACGGGAGAAGGAAGTGGAAATGGAAGTGGAAGAAGATGAGGGACGGGGAGGGGAGGGGAAACAGCAACAGCTACACTGGCCAACAGCAGCCACAACGTGGCAACAACAACAAACATGAAAACGAAAGCCACGAAGAGCAATTATGATATCGGGCATGATTTTGTGGGCAATTGGCTTTAATGGCTAACAGGCCAGGCCAACACAGAACAGCGCAGGACACTGTCTGAACTTTGCCACGATGAGAGTGCGAAGAGAGTGTGGGCCGCAAATTTATTTAAACGCTGCCAAATGGCAACGCCAGTCAATCGGTGGCAAGTGTCTCTCCGGCTATTTAAATGCACAGCCTCGCTGGGCACTTGCCAGCCCAAGACGCGGTCTGGCCGGAGAGAGAGAGAGAGAGTAGAGCCCTCGAAACGTTTGAGAAGCCAAGCCAAGCACGATTCCACGACTCCCTGACAACAGCAGCCATTCATTCATTCGGCGTTTTTTCGAGATTACACTAGCAGAGGTTGTTGTGACTTTGTGGAGAAGCGTGTAACACTCTTGAGTTGAGTTAGACTGATTCAACTGTCCGGCTGGCTGTCTGTCCGCATATTCCAAATCAAACTACGCTCTCGTTGTGAATGATAATCTATTGAAAGTTGGCCTATTTGCTATTGATTTATAATATATTTAAACTAGTTATCATAGTTAGTTACCTAGTTATCATAGAAGCAAATGGTTAGAGCTTAGTATTTAAACGATTATTTTAAAGTTTTATCTACGCAAAATACATTTAAATTTGTTTTGTTTAGGGCAAAGTAAGTTGACTTCAACCTTGCATCTGTCTAAGCAAAGCTAGACAGATAATATTCCTATATCACAATATATGATAAGAAAAAGTATAGACAAAAATTTATAGAGATAAATGGAAGCTTACATCTCTAAAGATAAACAATTTTAATTTACACAAACCATGTATAGTAAATCAAAATCTTAAATAATAATGATTTTTGTTATATATATATTATATATATATTTATATATTATATTTATATTTATATTTATATTTTATATTTATATTTTTAGTTAGACCAAAAGCTAATATAGATTCATATGTGTATATGTACATATGTTTATGATACATTCTATGAATGAAAATTCATTTTAAAATATGAGTATAATTATTTATTGCTTTGAAACTTCACTCTTAAAGTGTATTTAGGCTTCGGTTTGCCTAGCCATTATTTCTTTCTTCCATATTTTTTTGTGTGGCTTTTTTCTCTGGTAAAGGGGTACAATTTATTTTTATATTACTTATATGATAATCGTTTGCATTAAAGACCTTCGTCTGCCGCCCCCAAACGCTTCTTCCCTTGCTGCTGCTGCCAGCTTCTTTTTCCAGTCCCAGTTCCAAATCCATTTCAGTTTGCCTTTTGCTATTGCTGTTGCCAAAAATGGTGTTGTTGTTGTTTGTGTTTATTTATTATTCAAACTGTTATCGGCAACGACAAACGGCAAAGTCAGAGGCCGGGCCAAAAAACGACGCGTCGTGGCAGCCAACAAAACCCCAAAGGATTAGTTATGATAAATGTGTTTTATAAGCGTGACACACAGGCCCGAGCATGAGCATGAGCATGAATCCCGACCGAGAGTCCTGTTTCATTTAATGCACAGATAATGAGTTCCTTTGTTGGCAATATGTCAAATCGCTGCCCCAATATTTTAGACTCTGCTCCACTCGACTCGATTCGGCTCGCCTCGCGTCGGAAAATGGCAAATGGCAAATGCTAAAGGATTTTAATTCGCTTTATCGCTTTCGCCTTTTTTGCCGCCTGTGCGCGTCGAATCGTGTTAATTGCTCAACCCAAAATGTCCACTTGAAGCTCCATGAGATTAGTCCATACAACATAAATCAGCCAAAAAATGTTTGGCCCCCCAAAAACAAAACGCAAAATCAAATACCGAACCAAATAGAGAAGAGTAGTGAAGTGAGTAGAGTAGAGAGGCGGAGAGTGTACCTTAAGTAGAGCAATCAATTAAAAAGCTTTTCAATTTATTTACTCTTTCTCTCTATGCGTCAAGTCTGACAGTGGGCTGAAAACGATTGAAATATCAGCCAAGCACAAACAACCAACTACTGTCTCATTCTATCTCCCTCTCTCTCTCTCTCTCTCTCGAATTTCGTTAAGCTCGCTTCAAGTGCTCTGCGCTCTTTGAACGAAACTATGATTGGAGTGGGACACTTGATGACTACTTAAAAACTTCAATAAGGGCAGCGCCATTGTAAGGAAAGCTTAAGCATAAACGAATGAATATTTAATTATTTTCAAGGAACAAATAAAAAAGAAAGCTGCTCGTTGTAACTGTGTCCTTATCTGGTCGTTATACACATAGATTGTAACATCCTTGGGCGCCGAGGCAACAGCAGCAGTGGCGGCAAATGCAATTATGTAAGTCAGGCAGCATAATCGATGAACGACCCTCGTTTGTCATTGATGAAGCTGCTGCGCTGCTTCTTCTCATTCTTCTTGTTGTTGTCATTCTGCTTTTGTCCCTTTCCCACTTATTGTGGCTTAAGCCCATGTCTTGTATTATGCTTTTTTTGTGCTGTCGCTCTGTGGTTACAGTTACACTCGTATCTAGATGATGTTACAATAATTAAATAAATGCCACAGCTCACTCGCTTGCTCTCTCGCACCCACCATTGCAATAGCTCTGTCTCTGTCGCGCTGCTGCCTTGCGGTAATTTCAATTGAATCGCGTGCGACGTCCGCGTGACTTGAAGCCTGGGCTAATAAATATTTCATTTAATTCACGATTTTCACGCCTACCTTTGGCCTCCATATCGCTGTCATCAGTTCATTGTGTGTGTGTGTGCATGTTGCTGAAGTGAATTGTTACAAAACGTTTACACCATTTTTCTTCGAGCTCTTTGTCAGCTCTTTGCTGCACTGCCAATGATGGGTGGGTGTGAGAGAGCGGGAGAGACATAGCTCAAAATGAGTTGACACTTTGCATGTCAGTGTAATTTTGAAATATTAATCATATGCTACACTGCAGCTCAACTTCTTCTTGTTCTTGTTGTTCTTGCTGCGCTTGGTGTTCTTGTTGCTCTTGCTGTGCTTGCTCTTCTTGTTGTTCTTATTGCTTCTGTACTTCTACTGTTCTTGCTGTGTGCGATTTCGAATGCCTGTTTACCATGACATCTCTCTGGCTGCTCTCTCTTACGCTCGCTCGATCTCACTCACACTCGATAGCTAGTCCAGGGCATAACTATTGTTGCTCTGCATATTACGTTACATACGAGCATAACACTTAGACACACACACACACACACACATGCAGCACCCTGACTGCATAATCAAATAGAAAATGTTGACTCGAGAGGAGCTGAAGGGCAAGAGAGCCAAAGAGCTGAGTCGAGTCGAGTCCTAGCGTAAAGCAATTAGTGTTGCATTTTATGGCCTTTAATGTGGTAATGGTTTCGGGTAATTAACAATTATGTCTAACTACAAATGCGACACGTTGCCGATTGCGTGAGTACTTCTACTCTCCTCTCCTCTCCCATCTCTCTCTCTCTCTCTCTCTCTTTGTCTTGCTCACTCGCAAGATTATTACAAATTTTGCATATTTTGAAGTAGAATTTTGTGCTTCCTGTCCTGCTCGCACTGCACTGAGCAGCAAATTAGCCATTGCTGTGACTAAGTAAGTGGTTTTGCTTATTGTTAGAGCTGCACATTAAAATTTCAGTTGTGAAAGTTGCGCATCTCGCATCTCGTTGCTAGCTGCCACTTGGCCATTTCAATGCCACGCCCTCAGATTAATTGCCCATGCAAATGTCGCAATGCACCCACCTCCCCCCACCAACTGGCAAAGTAGCAAAGTGGCAAACGGAAAACTGCTGCAAGCTGAAGCAGCCTAATGAGCCAAAGAGCCAAAATAATAATTTACAAGTTTCACTCGCGCGCAGTTTTGCGCAATGTTGTGTTCTCTTGACAAATCTGTGCAAATGCCAACGCAAAATAAAGTAATGTTTGCTCATAATGTTGCTCAGCATAAACTCATCTTTCATATTTGTTAAGAGAGCAGAGCAGGGCAACAAGAGAAGCTCTTCGATCAGTGTCAAGGGATCCAGCACTGCTTGCAGTACAGCCATACAGAGAAGCAATCTATATTAGGTGGGTGAGGAACTGCTTGCGTAAGGCTTTAAGCTGTGCTTCGGTGTGTACACTGCTTGCATGTGCCTTTAAGCTGTGCTTAATTATAGTTCAAGAAAATTTAATAAAATGCTACTTAACTGAATAAACCCAACACAACAAATAAGACAAAGTTTATTTAGTAAATATATTTGCTATTACTTATGAGTTATTCACGTCACTTCACTTAAGACAAACTTCAACTTCAAATTGCAAATTTTTATGTATTTTCCAGCGCGCCTTAAACTATGCTAACCTTATCAAAGCGCAATTTATTGAAATACCATGCGATAAATTGTTAAAAAAAATTAAATAAACTAGTCAGACAAAAGCAAGGTAAATATATTGGCAAAGATTATGTTCGGCTATCAAAAATGCATTTATGGGTATTCAGTCTCTAAATGCGTTAGAGGCAACATAACGACCACATGGCCCCATTGATGGCTATCAACGACGAGCCCCACGTCACTCGACAAACGAGGCCGCGCTGCGGTGTTGCGGCGTTGCGGTGTTGCGTTCGCCCCCAAAATGGAAAAGTCTATTAACGCACGCGAAACTGTTAATTTTGCTGATGCAATTTCGGCTCAATTTATTGTGCACCCACAAAACACTGTGCAACACAGCAACAGCAACAACAAGAGCAACAACAACAACAACAGCAACGACAATAATAATATGAGCAGGAAACGAGTCTCGAGCGCACCAAAATTGAAAAGCCAAAGTACATAACAACAAACTGACGTCGCTCCCAGTGCCATTGCCAGAGACCCAGAGCCAGAGTCAGAGCCAGGGACACGCTGGCAAATGCTCGGCGCGAAAATCAATATAAATATGCTCCGGCACATGGCCATGATAGAGAGACAGCGATGGGAAAGAGAAGGGGGAAGGTGGGAGGAGGGCAACATGACAATTTATGTGCATTTTGTATGCAGCACAGCTAAATAGACAAGGCTCGCAACTGGCAACTGGCAACTGGTAAATGGTAAATGGAAAATTTTAACTGGGATCTGGGTGCGTGCAACGCCCAGCAACAACAACAACAGCAACAAAAAAGAAAACCCCACTCACAAATAGTTCCCTTTCTCGCTGGGCCAAGGACACAATGGCTGCCACCTCACACACACACACCCACACACACACACACTCTCTGGCGCGACAGACACGTAACGATAAAACTTGAAAATGCTGTTAGCTACAAAATTTGTTGTCCGACTTTGTTGGGCGTCCAATGCAGATTTTTCGGCACGCTACTAATTTGAGGCGCACAGCACATTGGACTCAATATACGCTGCACACAATAAGCGATACAGTTCCCCACCTCCCTTCTCCCTCTTCTGCGCTTTGTATGCGTATGCGTGCAATTGCAAATTTATGCACTGCGATGTAAACAAGGCAAAACATTTCCGAAGTTGCGCCGAAGTTGAAACCGAAACCGAAATCGAAAACGAGGCTCAGTGCTAAATACGCAATAAACCAGACCATTTTGTGAATTATTTACAGCATACTTTTGGGCTGACGCTGCAATGCACGCATGCACTGCTTCCCCACCCCACCCTCTACTGCACTGCAGTGCAGTTCCAGTTGTAATTGCGCGCGACTGCTTGCTGACTTTTGTTTGAGCGCGCGGTCGACGCCTGGGCAAAGCGGACAAACCTAATTACAGCTGCAGACAAGCAGTCACGCACACGCACACACTCACACACTCGCCGCCGCCCACCCACACACACACACGCATACTATACGGTCGCTTTGTCAGTTCGTTTAGTGGCGCAAATTGCTGTCCATTGGGTTAGCGTCGCGTTCTGCTCCATGCACTCCGTTGTAACTGTAACTGTAACTGTTGTTCTTGTTCTTGTTGCTATTACTACAACTGTTGGCCCAGACACCTCTACTTGCAGGCCACATAACTTTGTCAGCCATTGCGACAACTGACTTTTCAACTCTGCTCGCTTCACATTGCGTCGTCTCACTCCGTCTCTCTTCAACTCCAACTTCTACTTAGACTGCTGCTGCTGTTTGCTGTTGAACTGCTTGCTTGAGCACAGGGTATGCGAAGTTCATCAAACTGCTTCAATCAAGAGTCAATGAGGTGTTGTCGAACTTCTTGCTAATAAACTGAGGAATCTTAAGAGAAGAGAATCTTAATCATTGAAAGTACATTTGTTTAGACCTATTGACGAGAATTAAAAAATAGTAATTCTCACAACACTGTTTTTTATTTGATATATGTATAAAAAACACGAAATATAAGGTTTGACTTAAATCGCATTATTATAACCAATTTTATGAACAATTGAAAATTCCATAAAAATACCGCAAGACTTTTTGGCCAACCTTATATTTATATTTTTACTCTCAGATTTAATGCTTTCATAAATTTGATGAGTTTTTTAAAACTTATCACATCAAGCCTATTTAATTATTGTTTATTTACAAATTTACATTAGACTAAAATGACAAATATTTCAAAAATGTAATAAATTGTACAAACTTCATAAATATAAATTTGTATTTCATTTAAATATATATGGCAATATTTTAAAGTTTTAAAGTGCAATTGCACATTAAGGTGGAAATTAACCATTATTTTTGTTCTAACACACATTTATGTTTGTGAATTATTCATTTGCTAAGCGAGATAGAAAACAATAAGTATTAATATATTGCCATGAACATGAATTATTTTTATTACTGAAGTTGTTCTCATCAATACAATTTTATGATATTTATTAAAGTAGCAGACTTAAACATGTAGGTAACTTTGAGCAAGATAGAACAACGAAGGCAATAAAACTTCGAATTATTAACTTATATGTCACATTTCTCTTCAAGACAATATAATATTTTATTTATAATATTTATACCACGCCAGATATTTAGAAAATTTTGCAGAATGTATAATAAAGTGTGCATTTTATTAGAATATATCATATTTAAAATATCATTAGATAGAAAATAGATAGAAGAGATAGAAAATTTTGATTTATGATTTCATCGATCTTAAAAAGATAACCGGTCTTCAAACTTTTAAGGTTGAACAATTCTTAAGTCAAGATTTTTATGCTAAATTTGCATTTTATTTTAGCTCTTAAACAAGACACAAATAATGATATAATTAAAATATGCACTAATATTATTAATTCATATTTAAAAGAGATATAACTAAAATCCAAAATTCTTATAGACATTTAGTTAGAATTTAAATAATTATAATCACCATTTACCACCATATACAAGTATAATACTTAATTGATTTAAAATATAATATGACTTAGAATCTGTTCCTTATCATATATTTTTTATTCTATAACTATGCAATAGTATTATCTTTTCATATCTTAAAAATATTAAAATAAGTTATGCAATCCTTATGAACATTTAATTCGATTCTAAATACTTTTAATCATCATTTTATATTTGTATGTTTAAGTTTAGAAATATTTTAGCTTCCTTAAATTCTAAGGTTGCCTTTAAATGTTCGTATCTCAATTAAGTGATTTGTCAATATTATAATTGTCTTAAAGAGTATCTTCAAGTCGGGCATCACCTCATAGGCCTCTTTGCTTACTGTTGCAGTCAAGTGGACAGCCCGAAAAAAAGACTTCAAAACAGCAAAAAGGAAAACTAAATAAAAGATACAGCAAAGAAGGCCGAGGGGCAAGGCTGCAAAATATTGTGCAATGCTGTTGTTGTTGTAGTTGTTGTAGTAGTTGTAGTTGTTGTTGTTGCTGTCGTTGCTGCCAAACAACAGAACCCAAAAACCTATAACGTCAAATGTCGAACGTTGTCGAGCGTCGTTTTGTCCAGACCTCCGTCTCTCCGTTTGTCTGTTTGTCTGTACGTTCGTCCTTCTCTCTGTCTGTCTGTGTGTCCTGCTATCCTGCTGTCCGTCTGTCCGTCCATCGAGCTGTCCTGTTGCCCCGTCGATCTATTTTTGGGGGGAAAGGGGCAAAGGCGAAGCCGAATGCGTCTGTTTTATTTTACTTTTGCATATTTTTTGGCGTGTTTCAACTACTGCGACGCTGTCTCTACATTTTTCAAGTTGTCTGCGTTTGACGTGCACGGATGGGCGCTCCACTGCGTCTACATCGATGTCAGAGAGTGAGAGAGGGGAAGGGGGTTGCAATGTTGGCCGTTGTGGCAAAAGCGGTGTTTGCAGCGGTGGCGTTGGCGTTGGCGTTGGCGTAGTTACAGTTCCTCCGTTCGCTTGGCTCTATGTGCGGTTGTGGTTCGTTGCTTGGTTATCGCCCAACTTGCCAGCCACGACTTGCTGCTGTCTCCCCTTATTCTTCCCTCTCCCCCTCCCTTCTCCCCTCTCTCTGTTACTGTTGAAGACCATCGTGGGCGGCTTTTTGGGCCGTGGCGCGACTTTAGTTCGTTTTTGGTGAGCCTGTTTTTTAGTGCCTTCCGTAACCATTAAATTTTACGTTTTTATTAGCGCGCAGCGCAGTGCAGACCAACCCCTTTCCCTCCCCCTCCCTTTTCCAACCCCCTTCCCCTCTGGCCACCCGCGTACAATTTTTGAATATTTCCGTTGGCAGTTTTTGGTTTCGGCTTGTCTACAAAATGCAGTTTTGCATGCACTTGCGTTTGCTTGCCACAAAGCGTTGCACCCACACACATACACCAACACACAGGCAAAAGAAAAGCCAGACAATAATGAGCGCAAGATAAAACAGCGAAAATGGCAAAAGTGCTGAGCAGTGTGGTAAAGGGGGTAGAAGGAAGGGAGGGTAGAAGAGGGTGCTATACTCTCCCTCGTCTATTCCCACAACGTTTTTGCCATTTTGTCTTATCAGTGTCTCAAATCGCGGGCAAAAGTTGTCGCGATTGGCGAAATTATCGTTAGACTTGCAACTTGAAGCTTGGCCAACTGCTTGTTGAGGCGAGGGTGAAAGCGTGCAGCAAGCAGTCCACAGTCGAACAGGTTGCGTTGCAGTTGTGGGCGTTGTGTGAGCAGTCTGGGCGCACAAGTTGCAAGCTTATAGCATCCACAGGCGAACAAGTTGCAGGAGAAAGCATCCTTCAAACCCAATCCTGCAAGTTCGAACACGTTGCAAAGCAGCGCACCAGCTAGCAAGCAGTTGCGCTTAAGTTCGAAACGGAGTGCACAGCTTGCCCCTGCAAGCAGTTAAATGCAACTCTTATACGTCAAACTTCACTCAAACTCAATGAGACCTTTCGACTCAGTAGCTCACGCTGCACAACTCATTTCGGCACAATACGCTCAAAATTTGGAGTGTGAGAAAAAAAAGCGCACAAAATCGGAACTATCCGACAACAATAGCCAAGAACATAAGCAAGATGAATCTGCTGCGTGAACTGCGAACATCGTTCAACGAATTCTTCTACCAGCATTATCCATTCATCTCGATCTGCTGTTGCTTTGTGAGTCTATTAACCGCTTATTTGCAGTACGAGTGGAAGGTGCACAACTACGATCTGATGTCGTGGAAGCAGCTGAGTGAAGCGTGCTATGCCACAAGCACCGCGGACATTGATTTCTTTCAGCTTTGCGTGCTGCTCACTATACTCTGTATCAATGTTGTGTTTGTGGGTTTGATTGTTGCTGCCTATGTGCATCCTTTGGGCCAACGTCGCAGCACCGAACTCACGCTGCTTGAGATCAAGGATCGCTTCTCGCGTTTTATTTTACTCCGTTTGATTGCGCGCCTCGATCGCATTCAGAGCAAAATGTCAGCGAAACGCAAGACTTTGAATTTCCATCAAGTAGCGAGGGCGCATCACAGCATGGTCAAGGCGGTAGCCGTGTTTCGTAAAGATGCGCGCAAGCTGCTCCTGCCCAACGAATCGGAGATCATGCAGCCCATCGAGGACATCTATGGCGTTGCCGATGACGAGGAGCGCGCTCTGCGACGCGAAGGCTACTACAAGCTGACCATCGACATCACCGATGCCACCGTCAAGAGTCTCTTCAATGCGCAGTAACGCAAACTGCTGCAAACTTTAGGCAAACAAATACAAATACAAATAAATAACTTCAAAATTTGCTAATCTTTTTAAATTACAAAATTTTAAAACTTGCCTCTTGATTTTCAAGGAGCGTGGCCTAATTCTAAAATAATCAACATATACGTTATAACCTAAAAAAATATTAAAGGCAAATTTTGTAACTATAGCGATATAAGCCTCAGAGATATAGCTGCTTAAATCAATGGACAGACAGACCGACAGATTAAACGTGTTTTCAAAGCAGTGTATATAGTAAAGCAATGCAAGCAGTCTTCCATCAGCTGCAGCTCTTGTGGCCATCTTCCGAAACCATTTTATTGAATTGACATGTCCAAAATTTTAATTGGCAAGTACAATTTTTGAATTGCCTTATAAATTTATTCTTCAATAACGTACAAAAGTATTGCCATATACAAATTATTTAAAGCATGTTTTGTAGCTTTAATTATGAGAGGTCGATAAATATAAATGGATAGACAGCCAGTGGGACAGAATTTTAACGTTTAAACATTGAAGACAGCTACTTCTAAGTAGTTAAAACTCGTGCAGTCTCCATTACCTAACATTTCCATAAATAAATCTAAGCAGATTTGCTTGAAAATTGAGCTACTCAATTAGGTTTCAAGCAATGAACAAACATATTTAAAACAAATTTTATAGCTGTAGCTTTAATAGTTTCAGAGATTTAGCTGTGCAAAACGATGGACAGACGGACAGACAGATGCAACTTAGATGTTAAAGCACTGCAAGCAGATCTTTCTTCCGAATTTAAACATTCCAGCTTTAAAATTGAACACCCCATTTAATTTTATGTATTCTTTCTAATAAAATAATCTTCAATCTGCAAACTAAAGAGGCTTAAAAGCAAATTTTGCGCATCTACTTTAAATATTTTTCGAGCTATAGCAATGCAAATCGATGGACAGACAGATAAGCAGACTAACAGACGGACAGACGCATTTTAGCTGTTAAAGCAGTGCAAGAAGCGACTTCTAATGTCTCTTGCAGCTCTCACTGTCTCTTGCCTCCCTTTCTCATCCCCCTATCCCACGCTCCTCATTCATTGCTGCGTTCTTTTCGTTCTCTTAAAGCCTTTTTATTGTTTCAATTGTTCTTTGCTGTTGTGCGGGCGCCTTTTGTTGCTGCAGCCGCACTTCGACTTGCAGGCGCGCGCTTTTTATGGCCGCATTGTGTGCCACAACCGAAACAACAACTACAACAACAACAACAACTGCAGCTGAAGCAATAACAACTTAGACTACAACTACAATTGTCGTAGTCGTTGTCGTTCTCGTTGTTGTCAGCACAACAGCGAGAAACTAAAACGCCACGTCTGCAGCTCAAAAACAATATCTAATGTTGTCTACAGGCAAAAATATTTTTGCAAGCGCGTCTTCTTCTCCTCAGTCACGCTCTTGCCACGCTTTGTTGCAGCCTCCTATTTCGCTTTCCCCCCTCCCAATCTCCCGCTTTATCTCTTTTTGTGTTGGCATCGTGTCGTTAGTTGTCTTTAAAATTAGCTAAAAGCCAAAATGTACTGTTGCTCTAGCAAGACTTCAAAGCATTGCGCGCTTCGCTGCCGCCCCAAAAAGTAGGCAACAAAAAATTGAGATACCAAAACAGAAATATAAAACACGCACTTTTACCACCACAAACAACAACACAACACACAAAAATTGTGTGAGGAGTGCGCTGAAAATGACTGCCTAATTTTCGTTAATGTGCCGTGTCCGTGTCCATGTCCATGTCCACGTCCGTGTCGTTTCAAGGCGCCGCCATCACACACTACAGTATCGCAACACAAGAGTATAGAGCTCTTCTCGTCTCTTTTCTTCCCTGCTCGCACATACTCATGACTCACTCTCTCTCTCTCTTGCTCTGCCTACTTCGAGTGGCTGCCAAAAAATTGTCGAACTGCATTAATTCATTTTGTCTGCGCCTTTTTCAGATACCCTGCAGTAGATTGGGAATGTGAGTAGGCAGCTTCATTGAGAAGAGACTAAGATGCGTCATAGAAAACATGTTCATATAATGTTCAAGCAAGCAGTGCACATGGAGCTGCGTGTTAAGAGAGGCTGCAATCGAAGCAAGCAGTGCTATGCTCTTCACTTGTAAGAAGAGCAGATCTTCAAAGTTTAAGTAGGATAATTTGTATACTATCGGCGGGCTTCACTTTCGTTTTCGTTTTAAAGTGCTCCGGTATTCACATATTTTTGGTCATCGTATTGTTATCGGAACGTTTCATTTGTTACTGCTGAAACAACTGACTTGTGTTTTGATCAAAAGTGAACAACGCGTAAGAGTCCCTCTCGTATTTTCAATTGCCTGCGTGGATAGAACTCATATAAGGATGATTTCATCCTGCTTAGATGCTTTCCCCTGATAACAATATATTTGCCTTAAGCCTCCAAGCGTCAAATATTGAAAAATTGTAGCCCACAGTTTAAATAAAAATCTGATAGCTGCAATATAATAAAGAAAATGTTAAAGGAAAGAAAAAAATCATAAAGCTGCAACATACTTTATTAAATCGCACTATACCTGATCTTTTTCAAGTTAATTTCACACCGAAAACTTCTCTCCTCAATAGTTTCTCTGTTTTAGTTCGTAGTAGTTTTTTCCGTTTTTTATTTATAGTGCAGAGACTTGAGTGATTATCTCTTTGATAATTGTTTTATTTATTTTATACCTTGCATAATTATAATTTGTATTATTACTTTGTCTAAAATATTTAATTATTAAAGAATATAAATTGTTTACATTTATATAAATATGAAAAATAAATATAAAAACTCATAAAACTATATTTTTTTTCTTTCGAGTTATTCGCAATTGAAATAATGTTTCAATTTGTTGCCATACATTCTTGACACTTTTTGCTGCATTATGTTAAACACATAATGTTGCAAATAAAATGAAATTACGCAACAAACCAGTAAATTAATTTCTGCACAATAAAAAAGCTGCAGATGTTTTAATTATATATAATATTATGAGACCAGAGCTATTATGCATATCTGAATTGATCCGCACTTTAAGAGTCGTTTATGCCATTGATTTGTGCAAAGCATAAAAAAAAGAAGGAGAGAAAAAAAAACAAGTACATTTCTTTTACAAGTGCAACATTTTTGTATAGTTAATTAACTGTCTAATTATTGTGATGCCTTTTTGTTGTGCAACAACCGCAAAGCTAAAGAGAGTAAAAAACCCTAATGGCGAACAATGTTAAATGAAAGGGTATAAAATGGGTTGGATTAGTTAAGGTAAAGGAAATAAATAAAGTAATTAAGTAACAATAAAACCATATTCTGGAAAATATATCAAATTCATATGCCACAAAAATACTAAAACATACCAAAGCCTATATTGGTATATTGATATAGTACTACATTGAGGATACACCATATAAAATATACTTGATTGCCAGCCAAAGCAACCATAAAAGTATTTTTTAAAGAACTTCTAAAATTTATATCTGATCGCAACCAAATTTTCAGGAAACATCAAAAGTGGGCGAAATAATAATTTCAAACAGTATAAAAAAAGAAAACTAAATTTAAAAAATGTTTCAATTTCCATACATACATAAATATCTACATTAATTGGATAGAGTTGAGTTGCGTTACTCTTTGCAGGGTATTTAGTAGTCTACTTTGCTGTGTCGCAGACAATTCATACTTGTTTGGCTTGTTGTTGTGGTTGCTGGAAAAAGACATTAAGTAGATTATAGTCTGATTGCATATTTGCGGATATGCGCGCCATAAACACGTACGGACGTGCAGCAACCGCAACAAGCGAACGAACCAACGGACAAATGAACGAGAGAGCGAACGAAACACGGCACAGTACAAAAAATGAGCGCGAAAATCGCGCAAAAATAAAATACGAAAAAAATTCACACACACATACACTGTGTGTGTGTGTGTTTGTAGGTGGTGTAGCTGCATACTTATGAAAGGAAAACCTGTAAAACGTACGTGCATCTAACCGCAGACTAAATGACGCCGCCAACGCGCCCTCTCTCCCTTCCATTTCATCTCTTCCCCTCTCCTCTACCACATCTTCATTACTCTGCCAGCTGCCACTTCACCTTCAGCATTGGCTTTGGCTTTGGCTTTGCCTTCGCCTTTGGTTTTAACAGCAGCTTCTGCTTTGACTTCCCAAAAAGCTGTTTGCCACACTTCCGGCTTTTGTGCTGCAGCTGCATTTGCTGCTTCAAGTTCCAAGTTCTCAAGTTCCCAAGTTCATTTGCTGCTCATCGAAAGCAACTAAATCACAAGCATTTTATATTTATTCAATTACCTAAATCTTTTCCACAACTTGTTGCTAATTTCCAGCTTTTTTATTGTCTTCTACAAAACATCATCGATTTGCACATTAAACTCAAGTTTCAGTTTTGTTATCGTTGATATTAATGGCATAACTTCTGCTTTAACAGCTTTATAACTTTATCTGAACTGCACTTAAATTTGCTACAGCATAATCTGCACTTTTATTTTTGTTTTAATGAAGAAATATGCTCAATGTTGTCTAAAAATTTTATACAAAAATATATATATAAATGAGTCAATTTCTTTATCAATATTATTTTTATATAGGCAAACAGGTTTTTATTTTTATTAAAATGAGCGTAAAGTTTAGTTATAAGATCAATCAATAAATGAGTTGCACATTTTTCTCATATATACTTTTTTTTTAATTATTTCGAAATATAGTTTACTTTTTTTTAAATATTATTAATTTATTTCTTTTTAATTCTTTTGAAATATATTTTACTTTTTATCTAAATATCATTAATATATATATTTTTTTAGTTCTTTTGCATTTACTTTCTTAAACCTTATTTGAGTGTGCTAAAGTTGCGATTTCGTCCTTATTCTTGACATACAAATGGCTTGTTCACATTCGCCTTTAGTTGCAACTATAAAATAAAGTTCAATTTGTAAACAAATGAAGTGCATGTTTTTGGGTTTTACGAACCAGTTCATGAAATGCCGCAACTCAACTTGCAAAACGTGAAACAAAACAAAACAACCGAATGTATCTCTGCCACACATACGAAGAGATGTAACACTGTGTGGGTGTGAGTGTAGATGTGTGTGTGTGTGTTTGCTAGCTGGTTGCGCCATAAACCCAAATAGCAGCTATTACTTTATCGCCCAGCAAATGCCACAAAATTGCAGCCAAAAGCTGCTGGCGGCGCTTTTTCGGCCATTTTTCTGCGGGTCTGCACATGTGAGAGTCCTTTGTGTGTGCAAGTGTATGTGTGAGAGTCCTTTGCGTGTGCAAGTGTGAGTGTGTGAGGGTGCTAATGCTGTCAGGTAGCGTTCTCGCCCGTTGGCAATAAACAAATAATCATAAATTATGGTGCGAGCAAAACATTTTTAATAGGCCACGCTGTAAATTAGCTATTAATCGCTGTGTCATCAGAGACACTGAGAGTCCTCCACTTTGCCAGGATATGGGCAAGGACAGTAGAGTACAGGATGTGGCGACATCTTGGGCAGTTGCTGCTAAGGCTACTGCAATTAGGCTTATGCAAATGTCGTCGCGCAATTGGACAGCATTAGCATATGGGGATAAGGATAAGGATAGTGTGTGTGTGTGAGTGCACTTTGGGTGCAGAGAATTGAATTGATTTGATTTGATTCGATTCGATTTAATGTCGAGCATAATATGTGACCAGCTAGCTAGCATATGCGCACGACTTCAATCAGCTATGTAAAATCTATGTAAAATATTTATATTGCAAGAAGTGTCTATTTCTCTCTCTCTCTCTCTCTCTCTCTCAATCTCTCTGGGTGTGTGTGTGTGCGTAATCAGTGCATCGGAACAAGGCAAATGTCATTTGCATAAACATGCACAGAGAGCAAGAGAGAGCAAGGGGGAGAGGGGGTTAGCTAGAGCTAGGTATCTGGCAGCTACAAGATACACAAGTAGAAAGTCCTTAAAGCAAACTTGTTATGACATTTTGATTATTTATTTAGACAAAAGAGTTGCAGTTGCAGTTGCCATTGCCGTTGCAAGCCTTGGCAAAATTAGTTTGTTTTGCGAAAGAGAAACCCTGAAATTATTATCAAATAAATAAGCACAGCATAGATACGAGATATTTGGAGACTGCTCCAGCTCCGACTGGACACGACTTCGACTTCCATTTCAGAGTTTCGGTTTGAGTTTGAGTTCGGGGAAGCTAAGCAAACAGCATTGCTTGAGAGCTTCAAAATTGTAGCCGAAGTAAAGTCCTGCCAAATAAATATGCAAAGTGCGTGTGTGCGAAGTCTTCCACCCACTCTGCGTATACGTTATTTTCAGTGGTTTATGCATATGATTTCTAGGAGGAATAGAAGAGTGTCGGAGGCAAGGACAAGGCAATTGCGGTAAGCATAAATCACTTAAAATTTTGTGCCAAATAAATACAGAAAAAGCCACAAATTCTGGATTTGCATGCTTCAAAGCTGTGTGTTTGTGTGTGTGTGTGTGTGTGTGCAAAAGTCAGTATGCGAAATGTGAACTCTCCGTATCAAAATAGATAGAAAAATGTGTGTGGAAGAAAATGAAAATAAATATGTTTCAATCGTTATGCAAATAGACTGGACTCTCTCTCTCTCTCACACACACTCTCTCTTTGACTTTAAGGCGTAATAAAGATACTCAAATGACTGGCAACATTTTATAATACATTTGCCGCATTTGCTTTAAACAAACTTTATATACAATAGTCGAAAATTGTGGAGCGAAAGTGCAGCTTAAAGGCAAATGAAAAAGTTTTTCAGCCAACCAACTGAATGGCAATGTGTCGTATACGCAACGCAAAACTTAGCCAGCCGTAAATGGATACATCTTGGCTATAAGTGCATGCCACACACACGCACACACACACACACACAGTCACATACCAACACACATCTCACAGACAAAACATGATAACAATTAAAACTTTGTACACTTGGCGTATTTACATTATTCATTTTGGTGTTGGATTCTCTTGTCACATTCGTAATCGTTGTTGCTTTTGTCTCTCTCTCTCTGTCTCTTTCACTCTATACTTGCAACGTGTACAAGTTCGTTGTTGTCTATTTTTCATTTTACGAGGCACTCGCATCATTGTTGTGCATCAGCTTCAGCTGCAGAGGCAGCTCACTTTTTTTTGTGCTAAACAAATATCCGGGCCCTAAAAGTAAGCTTTAACTTTTCTCCTGGCTCATAGCAGAGATAGACCAAGAGAAAGAGAGCTAAAGAGAGAAAGTGAGATAGAGAAAGAGAGAGAGAGAGAGTAAGATAGAGAGAGAGAGAGAGAGAGAGAGAAAGAGAGAGAGGGAGAGACTGAGTATGTGTTTCGCTTAATAACATTTTAAAATAAATGTTTTATTTATGGCAAAAGGTAATTACGAAGGACCCATCCAGAGTCCACTCCACTTCAGTTCACTTCACTTCGGTTCAGTTCAGTTCAGTCCTGTCCAGGACATTTCGCACATGATATATGAAACCATAATTACATTAATTAAGCAAATATTTTTACGCACCAAAGTTGCTTCCGCTATTATTGTTGTTGTTGTTGTTTTTGTTGTTGCTGCTGTTGCAGGTCAGCACATTGATTGAGCATATTTATTAAATGGCTGTTATTGGCCTCATTGTTGCACACACAGCAACAGCAACAACAACAACAAGAACCACTACAACAATAAATTGATGCATTTTAATTATCATTTATAACGCCAACGTTTCCACATTGTTATGGGCGTGAGACAGCAGCACGTGGCAAGTCCGAGAGAAGAGGGGAGAAGTATGTATATTTAATGGTCAGGTTCAGGGCCAGATATAAGATTTCAATATCAACAACTGCTCCAGATCTTTGAGAGCAATAAACCCGAGAAACTGTTTAAATAGCCATAACATTAATACTTTACACCAGCGGTGTTTAATAATAAGTTCAATCTATTTGTACTCAATCTAGTCATCACCTTGCTTTAAGAAGTAGCCAATCATTGAGGCGTACGGTCAACCAAGTAAATACACTTCTGCCCAAAATTATACGACACATCTAAAATTGTTGTTTCGTCGCTCGTAGCAGAATAGGAAAACATAAAAGATTAAAATAAAGTAAGCGGAATGGTAGCACAACGAGTGATGCACAAAATGAAATATTGACTCTGTTTGGACCTCCCGTTTTCAAGTAAAGGCAGGAGTGTAGTACCTATGCACACTGGTTGCGCCCATAGGCCAAAATTAAAAAAAAAAATGGCTATTACCAAAAATGTACGAAAAGTAAACAAATTGCTACAAAAATGTCCAAGCATCTTAATGGCATACTGGATTTTTGTTGAAATCTAACGAAACTTTCTAAAAATATATCGCTGCGTTAAGTTAGCTTAGCGTCAAAACAAAATTGCATTTCAAAGTGGTCCAACATTTGCAAGAAATGTCGAAATTTGATCATTTACAAAGAACTTTAAAATTGTAGGTATTAACTTTAATAAATTCTTCTTGTGAAATTAATCTGATTTATTTACTATTTGTTGTATATGGGTAATTCTCTGATGTCGCGTGCGACCATCTTTACAGTTAAAAAAAAAAAACATAAACTAAAATAATTTTAAAAATAAGTGAAGGTTATTGTTAAAGCTTTGGATTAGCACTATTTTTCGAGCTAAGATTGATTATAGGAACTTGTTCTGTTTTACGATAAAATATATAAATTCGTTCATTTTTTGGTTTTGCGTACGAATTTGTTAATTTTTTGCAATTATCAGAACAGAAAACAAAACAAAGACCATTCTTAGTTCTAATTAAAGTACTTTAAAAATAACCTTTTCTTACTTTTTAAAATTGTTTCAGGTTATGTTTTTTTTTCACTGAAAAGATGGTCGCAAACGACATCCGTCAGAGAATTACCTATATGTTTGATTAATTATACTTTTTTACATATTTTGTGTAAGTCATTTTTATGTTTAAATAGATTTTTAAATATGTTGCCCCCCGATCCCCCCCTTTATGAGTGTTATGAGTGTATTTGCCAATGCTTAAATGATATCTTACTGTTTTCAAGGTCAAATTTCAACGCAATCTGCTGCTCTTTCTTTGCTTTTCTGATGTTATTCTGGTTCAGGTTCAATCAGTAAATTTTCATCAGTACTCATTTTCAATATCAACTTCAATATTAGCATCAATATGATCATCAATATCAACACCAATATTATCCCGATATCACGTACATACTATTCATATACATATGTGGTTTATATCCGTTAACCAAAGAGTAGAAGGGCCTTATAAACAAGCAGAATAAGGCATCTCTGAACCCATGAAGAATGTTACATATATTCTTGATCAGCGTCAACAGTCAAGATAATATAGCCATGCACATCTTGATCTCAGAGGCTAAAGGAGGTGGAACTATAAATTGTTTGTTTAAGACTCTTGCCACGCCCAATCTTAAAGCAATCATAATTTTGGAGCTAAATCCACAGTTTTTGGTGCATAGAATCATAACTACAGTTTTTATGATTCTTGAAAATACAATTTGTTGAAGTTATTAAGGAATTCATTTTATACTACACACAACGTCGGCTGCAGTCGAGTCATAGTTGCTTTGGCTGACAATCTGACATATTAAACAATTACATTGCATTATATAATAAAGGTTCACATACTCATTCATACAGAGTCTTAAACATTCATGCTTTTCTACCTACAAAAAGAGTGTAAGAAAAATGAATCGGCTGCTTTGACACCTTCGTTGGAATCTAAACAAAAAAATCATAGCAAAGTTGCGCTTCTATGAATCTATATCCATGTATATGTATACATATAACATATATGTACATATAAGCAATAATAAATGTGCAGTTAATTCAAGTGAACATTTTGTTTGTTGTTATTGTTAGTGGCTAATATTTCAAACAGCGATCGATGGACAAAGCCAACAATCTCATAATCTCGGCGATTTAAGCATGCGGTGCTTGATCGTAGCCAGTGTTGCCAACTTAGCTATTTTCTAGACAGATTTGGCTATTTTGCATGACCTAAAATAGTTTTCTATATGTTAATAAATAGCTGCTATTTTAAATAATTTGTAGTATTTGATTATATTTATTTATTTAAAAACAATCGACCTTAAAATTTAATGCTCTAACAATTTTCGAAAATCGTATTCATACACACCGCATCTACCGCCCAGCGTGATTGAATTGTGTATTTTAAATACTGAAATATTATTTACCCTTTGTAGTTTTTGGTTATCTGGCAATGCTGCCATCTCTACATTCAAATTCAAATTTATGCCGTGATCGTTTGCAAAAAATATTCTAAAATGTATAAACAAAAAGTTCGCGAGATCCCCGATTTAAGGACTGTATCACAAAAGATTTGACTAACAAAACAAATTCAAAACAAATCAGGAATCATAACTACTATAGTAATTATTGTACATACCAAAATTCACAACTCTAGCTTTAAAATTAGGCTTGTTATTCGATTTTTTTGATTTTCGGGGGCGGAAGTGGGCGTGGCAAAAATATGAAACAAACTTGATCTGTGTGCAAACATAACAAATGCTGTCGAAAAAAAATTATAGCTCTATCTCATATAGTCTCTGTGATCCAGTGTTTCATACGGACGGACGGACATACGGACATGGCTATATCGTCTCGGCTGTTGACGCTGATCAAGAATATATATACTTTATAGGGTCGGAGATGCCTCCTTCTACCTGTTATATATATTTCCTGTCGGCACAAAGTTATAATACCCTTCTTTCCTATGGGTAGCGGGTATAAAAATTCAATTGCACTATATAATGCACCTACTCATTCATACTTTTTTTACACATTCATCCTCTTCTGCCTATAAAAAAAGTAAAAACTAAAAATGGATCGGCTGCTTTGACACCTTCGTTGTAATTTAAGCAAAAAGCCCATAGCAAAGTCGCGCTTCTTTGAATCTATATCTATGTGCATACGTATGTACATATAAGCAGTAATAAAAAATACATTTAATTTAAATGAACATTTTATTTGTTGTAATCGGCTTATATTTCCGATCAAATCGAACAGCGAACAATTTGATATTCAAGTTAAATCAATGGAAATGCATGTTGACTTGTTGTGTGTGGTAAGTGGTTCTATAAAAAAGAGAGAGAAAGAAATATATTATATTAGTCATGCTTTCTTTAATTTACATTCGAAATACTCACAAGGTAATAAAATTAGGCTCCATTGTTGATTAGCCAAATAACCGCAATAAAAAAACTGAATACCAACACATTCACAGTGACGATGAGGCAGAGATTTTCCTGAATGTTCAACATGTTGTTTGTGTTCTTTTCCCAAAGAGCGACACACGACTGAACCGTAGATTGCAGCATGCACACAGACTTCATTGATCGTAACATGTTTGTGGTGAAAAACGACGAAGCAACGTGCATTCGTGGTGAATATTGAACAAATGAATGCCTATGTTTAATTCCAGCTGGGTGCATCAGAATCTTAAACAAATAAATGAATGAATGCATTGAGAATATTTACACCAAGGTGAAAAACGAAGCTAAAAATTTGTTGATCTATGGTTAAATCGAAAATACCGAGTTTTTCGTAGTGGAAACGACGTATCATAGATCTAAGGAGAACAAAAGAAAAGTTCGTTGAAAACGTCTATTTCAATTTTGGATCAAGCGGCAATATGCAAATCTGCCAATATTTTGCCGTAGCTTTCCGATCTCGTCTGCTCTTAATATTCAATCGGATGCTGAATGCACTCGTTGTCCAGTCCTTCACCTCCGATATCTCAAACTGACCGGCTATGACGTTATCAATCAGATCGTACAGTCTTTCGGTCCCCAGTATGTTGAATTTGAGTTCGAGGCATGTGTGAGGTTTGTTTTGGTGAACACCAATATCATAACGCTCAGCAACGGATCTAAATAAATTGCTGGGTGGAAGAGAAGACACATTAGATAACTAGTTGAATCGGAACGATCGAAAAAATGCACTTACCTGTATGATGTGCCGCACATGTCGTATACCAACAGCTCAGAGAGATGTCTTGTTAGATCAATAAGTTTATCCGCATCGTTGTCCATCGTCTTTATCCTCTCAGAAAAATAAATACCCCCGACTTGAATGCCCAGCTGCCAATGCATCAGATTCTTTTCCCATTTGATCCCCCGAAACCCGCGAAATTTACGCAACAGTGTCAAGAGCGTTATCAAATTGTTCAAACGCAGTTGCTGCAACTGCAACTTTTCGGCGGCATTTTGAAAAGGTCGTCTTGGAGTGAAATCGTCCTCTAGCTTTTTGTAGAAGTCATACAACAAATTTTGCATTTTCGAAACACTTGCAACCTCATGCCTGTTATCAAATAGTTGCGGCAAGACACTAACAAAACTTGGTATATAACCATCCGACAGATATAAGCCAACCGCATCGTCCAAAACCTGTAAATGCAAATCTCAATTAGAAAAATGTCTTTTATCGTCCATTTCCAGCACAACACTCTCACCTCTGAAATTATAGGCGGCATCGGGTCGTCGGAGTTGACAATGGTTCGCTGATGATGGATAAAACACTTGTATTCCTGCAACATAAAGTCATCATATTCCGCCTTCAGTTTGACCGAGGCATTGGCCAACGATAATCGCGCCGTCGCATCCAATTTGCCAAAGATCAGATGCAGCGGTCCGGATGGCAAGATCCCCAAAAGCACCATCAGCGGCGGCTTACTCAACTGGAGTCGAGTGCGTTTAGCAATCGGTTCATCATCATCACCATCACATAATTGTCGGCGCTTCATATTTCAATTCGAATAAATTACTGATAAAAAATTAAAAAAAATTTTTGTTTTGCTTTTGCTTTGTTGGGATGTTCTTAAATAATTCTACTGCCGATTGTTTTGAATCTTGAAACGAAATGTTTATTTAATGAGTTTTTCATCGCCTACTAGAACTAGGAAAAAAACTTGTTATCGAATTTGACATTAAATTAATCGAAGAGGTGACGTTATAATACACATTCTCAATATATATGTATAATATTTAGTAAATACATATTTAAATATCTGTTAAAATTGCTTTTCATAATTTGTTAAACAAATGGCCATAGTAAATATTTGGTTGCAACACTTTACGCTAATTACATTGTATAATATTAATAGTTATGTTTATATAACTATATGTACATATAAGCAATAATAAAAATGCAGTTAATTCAAGTGAACTTTTTATTTGTTGTTATTGTTAGTGGCTAATATTTCGAAAGCGATCGATGCACAAAGCCAACAATTTCCTATTAATAGTTAACAAATCAATGCATATTGACTTGTTGTGTGTGGTAAGTGGTTCAGAATAAATAAATATTTCATCATTCATTATCGACACGACATCGACCTTTTGCAAAATATTATGTATATCACATCTCTAGTTTCAAACTATAAATAGATTGACAGTTGTTTTGTTTATGATAAGGAGATTCCCGTTTTTCTCTTTCTTAAACGCCTACATGTTATGCGCGCTGTCTTCGTCATTTTCGTAGCTGAGTTCGATAAGTTTATGTTATTCTTAAGAATTTGAAAACTGAAAACCGTAATCGACTGAATACAGATACTGTTGTATCATTTATGGCTGCAAGAGAAGGAATTAAAAAACTAGGCGGAAGCGTTAAGTTCAACCCGTCAAACAAAATGCTATCCACAAAAATATGGAAAAGAATAGAATAGAATGTTAACTGTTTGAGTTTTTATTTTAATTAAGTAAGAATACTAATATGAGTTATACTCAGCTTTTTATTGTTTCATTAAAAAAAACCTATGTGGGGAATTTGTGGGGAATCAGCGGATTTTTGTCCCCAAATTTGGGGAATTTTGTCCCGATTTTTGGGGAAATGTATAAATTTGGTGGTTATATAAAAAAAAGAGAAGAAAAAAAAAATATTATATTAGTCATGCTTTCTTTAATTCGTAATTTTCGTAAATGCTATTCATGTTGTTGTTTTCCGGCGATTGAAGCATGCACACAGACTTCATTGATCGTAGCCAGTGTTGCCAACCTTACTATTTTCTAGAGAGATTTGGCTATTGTGCATAACCTAAAATAATTTCCTTTTATAAATAACTGTTATTTTAAATAATTTGTAGTATTTGACTATATTTATTTATTTATTTATTTAGGTCGACTAAAAAACAATCGGCCTTTAAATTTAGTGCTCTAACAATTTTCGAAAATCGTATAGATCGATTCATACATACCACATCTACCGCCCAGCGTGATTGAATTGTGTATTTTAAATACTAAAATATTGTTTACCCTTTGTAGTTTTTGATTATCTGGCAATGCTGCCATCTCTACATTCAAATTCAAATTCAAATTTGTGCAGTGATCGCTTGCAAAATATTACTAAAATGTATAAACAAAAAGTGTGCGGTGCTTGGTTGCAAGATCCCCAATTTAAGGACTGTATTACAAAAGATTTGACTAACAAAGCAAAAACATTTTGTAAATATTTAAGTGCACATGAAATGTACAGTTGTGGGACTTAAAATCCCACGTTGAAACCAAAAAAAAAAAAAAACAACACAACCGGCGAGGCAACCAAACAATTGAGTTTCCCAAAGTATCTACAGAGACATCCTCAAGACGGACATGGCTAGATCGTCTCGGCTGTTATAGGGTCGGAGATGCCTCCTTCCACCTGTTATATATATTTCCTGTTGGCACAAAGTTATAATTCCCTTCTATCCTATGGGTAGCGGGTATAAAAATTCAATTGCCCTATATAATAGGGCTTTTCATTCATGCTTTTCTACCTAAAAAGAGAGCAAAAAAATGGATTGGCTTTGACACCTTCGTTGTAATCTAAATAAAAAGCTCATAGCAAAGTCCCGCTTCTCTGAATCTATATCTATGTGCATACATACCTATGTACATATAAGAAGTAATAAAAATACATTTAATTCAAATGAACATTTTATTAGTTGTAATCGGCTTATATTTTCGATCAAATCGAACAGCGAACAATTTGATATTCAAGTTAAATCAATGGAAATGCATGTTGACTTGTTGTGTGTGGTAAGTGGTTCTATAAAAAAGAGAGAGAAAGAAATATATTATATTAGTCATGCTTTCTTTAATTTACATTCGAAATACTCACAAGGTAATAAAATTAGGCTCCATTGTTGATTAGCCAAATAATAACCGCAATAAAAAAACTGAATACCAACACATTCACAGTGACGATGAGGCAGAGATTTTCCTGAATGTTCAACATGTTGTTTGTGTTCTTTTCTCAAAGAGCGACACACGACTGTACCGTAGATTGCAACATGCACACAGACTTCATTGATCGTAACATGTTTGTGGTGAAAAAACGACGAAGCAACGTGCATTCGTGGTGAATATTGAACAAATGAATGCCTATGTTTAATTCCAGCTGGGTGCATCAGAATCTTGAACAAATAAATGAATGAATGCATTGAGAATATTTACACCAAGGTGAAAAACGAAGCTATAAATTTATTGATCTGTGGTTAAATCGAAAATATGTTACTTATTCCCATTCGAATACCGAGTTTTTTCGTGGTGGAAAGCGAAAGGTTCGTTGAAAATGTCAACAAAGCGGCAACATGCAAATCTGCCAATATTTTGCCGTAGCTTTCCGATCTTGTCTGCTCTTAATATTCAATTGAATGCTGAATGCACTCGTTGTCCAGTCCATCACCTCCGATATCTCAAGCTGCCCAACTATGACGTTTTCAATCAGATCGCGCAGACCTTCGCTCACTAGTATGCTGAATTTGAGTTCGAGGCATGTGTGAGGATTGTTTTGGTGAACACCAATATCATAACGCTCAGGAGCGGACCTAAATAAGTTGCTGGGTGGAAAAGAAGACACATTAGATAACTTGTTGAATCGAAACGATCGAAAAAATTCACTTACTTGTATGATGTGCCGCACATGTCGCACACCAACAGCTCAGAGAGATGTCTTGTTAGATCAATAAGTTTATCCGCATCGTTGTCCATCGTCTTTATCTTCTCAGAAAAATAAATACCCCCGACTTGAATGTCCAGCTGGCAATGCATCAGATTCGTATCCCATTTGATCCCCCGAAAACCGCTAAAGCTACTCAACAATCCAAAGAGCGTTATCAAATTGTACAAACGCAGTTGCAGCAACTGCAACTTTTCGGCGGCATTTTGAAAAGGTCGTCTTGGAGTGAAATCCGCCTCCAGCTTTTTGTAGAAGTCATACAGAAAAATTTGCATTTTCGAAACACTCGCAACCTCATGCCTGTCATCAAATAGTTGCGGCAAGACACTAACAAAACTTGGTATATAACCATCCGACAGATATAAACCAACCGCAACGTACAAAACCTGTAAATGCAAATCTCAATTAGAAAAATGTCTTTTATCATCCATTTCCAGCACAACACTCTCACCTCTGAAATTATAGGCGGCATCGGGTCGTCGGAGTTGACAATGGTTCGCTGATGATGGATAAAACACTTGTATTCCTGCAACATAAAGTCATCATATTCCGCTTTCAGTTTGACCGAGGAATTGGCCAACGATAGTCGTGTCGTCGCATCCAATTTGCCAAAGATCAGATGCAGCAGTCTGGATGGCAAAATCCCCAAAAGCACCATCAGCGGCTGCTTACTGAACTGGAGACGAGTACGTTTAGCAATCGGTTCGTCATCAACACCATCACGTAATTGTCGGCGCTTCATATTTCAATTCGAATATATTACAGATAAAAAATTAAAAAATTTATGTTTTGCTTTTGTTGGGCTGTTCTTAAATAATTTTACTGCCGAGTGTATTGAATCTTGAAACGAAATGTTTATTTAATGAGTTTTTCATCGCCTACTAGAACTAGGAAAAAAACTTGTTATCGAATTTGACATTAAATTAATCGAGGAGGTGACGTTATAATACACATTCTCAATATATATATGTGATATATAGTAAATACATATTTAAATATCTGTCAAAATTGCTTTTCATAATTTGTTAAACAAATGGCCATAGTAAATATTTGGTTGCAACACATTACGCTAATTACATTGTATAATATTAATAGTTATAAACATTTTTTTTGTTTTTAATTTGAAAGTAGAGCACCTTAAATCGATTAAATATTGATTTATTCATTGAGTATATGTTCTATACACCGTCTTTTTATACACTAGATTTCATATATATATGTATATATTATTTATTACAAAAAGGCCTGCAAATTGGTCAAAGTTGTTGCCTGAAGTGCTGTGATAGATTGAGCATTGAGTTGCGAGCTGTGACAATTTTCCGGGTTATGTGAGCAAGGTGATTTCTTTGAATAACTAGACATAGATCAACTATGTGAAAGTAGAGAGAGGGAAGAAGGGGTTACAACTCAATTGATAATACTAGAAATCGTGACACATTTGAATGGTATTTGCATTGCCAACTAAATTATGATACACACACAACTTAACAAAACAAATACAATGAATAAATTATCGAATTTAAGTACACGCTGATGCGTAAAGCTCTCTCAGCGTACTAACGAAATGCTAATGCTCTATGGGTGACAAGGACAATGAGTATAAGATATATATATATATATATATATATATATATATATATATATATATATATATATATAAACTCGCATAAGTTAACATTACATATACAATATGATGTTATGAATAATATAATATTTGGACTTAAACACTATGCAAAATATAACCCCAGAAAATGAAGAAGTCTCAAGTTCGTCGCGCCTTTCTACGGCTTGTCAAAGCCAGCGAAATCCGATGCCTCCGATTCATCATCATCCCGTTCCACACCTATGCAATGGATGCCAGTTCGCAGCATGGGCGTGCCCTTGCCCTTGCCCAGCACTCGGGCGGCAATCACCAGCTGGAGCACTTCCTTTGCATTGCTCGAGTTGACGATGTGCAGCGTTTCGCGCAACAATTTCTCCTTGTAGGCAAAGAACTCGATCTTCATCTCGTAGAAATCATGCTCATCGTGTTTGGTCCCAGTGAACTCGGTGATCCGACAGTGCAGATTCGGTGTGGCGCTCACAACCGGCTCGAATTTCGTATCGGGCGTGCCGGTGTTGTTGAACAGCGTCACCGGCAAATTGAGATCGATCAGATACCGATGATTGATTTGGAGAAAGCCCAGACTTATGGCAATTGTGTCGCCTGACCTTTGATATGTCACACAGCTGTCGGAACCAAAGTCATCAGTCTTCAGGGTCGCCGCATCGAAGTGTACATGATGATCTGGAAAAAACCGATGGGAAATTAGTTATTTCCTTTTATTCAAAAGGTCAGTAAATGAAAGTCATTTAAGCAACTCGCTCACGTGTGACAAATCACTTCACAGTATGCAAATGGGAGAGGGATTTGTATTTAAAATGAGCTGAGTAATTTGAGAAAAGAAAACAAAAGCACAAAGTGAAGCCAATAATCAGAGAAACAACCATATTAAAGCCTCCATTACACTAAGAAACAGATTCAAAAAATTCCCATTTTAGTAACAATAATTTTAAGAATAAATGTCAGAATATTAACTGCAATTTACATCAATAATTGATGCAATTAACTCAGGTGTTCAACTAAACAAAATATTAATAAAAATAAAAGAGCTTACTTTTAGTGTTTCATCAACGTTGTTTAGCATTTATCAAATATTTTTTCGGACACTTCCAACATTAAAGTATTTATTTTTTAATAAGTTCTTTTTTAAATAAGTTGAAGACATATTATATATGTATTTTCCTTCCATTTAAATGACAATCCCTTTTTCTATTTTCAATAAAAATTTAATTAAATTGGTAAATTTATCCTATTTGAGAATTTAAATGACAAAACATTAAAACATTAAAAAAAAAAAATATACCAAGTGGTACATTTCAATTCCCAATTTTAGATATTCAGGATTTAGGAAATCAAATATTTTAGTTCTTGACTTAATTATAATAGATATTAAATTTAAATTTAATTCCCGAATTATTTTTACTAAGTAAACACGTAAGAAAACTGAGATAATTTTCTTAGTACTCTCTTTAGCTTAAGCTTTTCAATTTATTTAGTATTTCTTGGGACACATTGTATTGGGACATCGTCAGAACTAAAGAAATAGGCTTTTCAATTTTTAGTATTTTTTAGTAGTACTTAGTATTTTTTTGCACACTTTGTATTAAGATATCGTTAAAATTAAAGACGTAATTATGTAGAAAACTAATTTAAATAAATTGAAAAAATAACAATTTAAGTATTTTTTTTTAATTTGATTTAAAACTTCCTATTAATTATTATTTTAAAAATGTAATCGAATTTCTGACTTTAATCATTAAAGTCAGAACTGAAGACGCAACCTGCTGCCCAATTTTTTCATAATAAGTTCAATATCTGACCCTTGCTTTTGTTGACTAGTGTAGCATAGCTCACATGCGCAGTGCGCACTGCGCACAAGAAGCGCATTGTTGTTGCCTGGCAACCAGTTGCATCTTCTCTAGCATGCGGCATGCGGCATGCGGCAAAGCAAGGCGACGTTTGGCAATTTGCATATTTGCCATTGGTAAACACTATTAATTAGAATTAGTGGCTAAATCAATGGCAGGTAAGCCGCATAAAAGAGTATTTCGAGTATGCGTTATACACGAGCGTTCCCTTCAGTCTCTCACCTCCTCTCTCTCTCCCTCTCATTCTATCTCTCATTCCTCTTAACAACACATTTTGTATGCGCGCACTATTCGAGCCCAAATAGATAAATAAACAAACAAACAGCAGCAAACGGCGAAGCAAACAGTTGCCGCTGTGGTCGCTGTGGCAATTAAGTAAACTTCCACAATAAAGACGACTATGGAGATGACGACGATTATGCTGATGATGTTGGCCAATAATGATGATGATGATGATGGTGATGACGAAGCCGAGGAAATTGCGTGTAAGCGCGTAATTAAACACGCCAGAGGGCGGCGAAAAATAAGAGAAGAACGTTTTCCGTTCTGTATTTCGTACACAGATTCGTTTACTGCCTGGCCAAGGCCAACAACAAGAACACTTTGGGCCAGGTTACTCTCGAGCTCAAATTGCATTAAAATTGGGTCAACTGGGACCAAGAACCCAACATGCACTCGTTGCTTGTGATTTGTCGTTGATTAAAACACTGGGAATTCAATTCAGACAAAAGACTAGAGGGGGAAAAACAAAAATAAAGCTACGGTCGAGTGTGTTCGACTGTGAGATACCCAGTACAAATTAAAAAAAATGACAAAACAGTTTGGTTTTATTCTAAAAATATAGCAAGCTAATATACCGATAAGTTACTAATTATAACGAAGACTATTATACATCGATACACTACTATTAAAATATACCATAGAGTGGGTATAAAGATATGCCGACATAATATATATATATATATAAATATACCAAAGACAATTATTCCTCGATATACTACTGCAATCAAAATATACCGTATAATATACCGACACATTACTAAAATATACCGAAGACTATCACTTATCGATTTACTAATACATTCAAAATATACCACATAGTTTAAAATATACCATATATACCAAAAATATACCACACGAACAAACGGTCATGGTTATAACGCTGTTTGGCTGTTGCTTTATGGGGTCGGAGATGCCTTTTGCCCTTCGGGAAGCGGGTATAAAAATATGAATGGGTTCTTGGCATTTTCAAATTGTATAGAACATGCAATCCAGCAAAGTTCTTTCATTGGTTTTTTATTAGTGCTATAAATACACGCCTCCCTCCTCCTTACCCAATTAGCAATCGCATTTTACAGTCCGCTAATCGTTGGCATGAGAGTCTCAAGTCACACCAATAAAATGAGTTGTTTTACAATCCAATTAGCATAGTTTGTGACTTTGTTATGAAATTATAATATTTTGAAAACAAGAATTTCGCGCCACATTCACACACAAGTAAGTTCAGTGCTTGCCATTTTAGTTCACTCGATGGCCATAGAAAATAGGCAAAACAAAACGACGAAATTCGTGGCCGCTAAAAAACAAACGTTGGCTATAATTAGAAGTTTTAGTGTTGGCAATACGAAAAAAACGATGACCAATAAAGCAAACTGAACGAAAGTTTCAGTTCAACTTGCAACAAAATGTCGAAATAATTCATTCAACTGAAACACTAAATTTTATGTTTATGCGATGAAAGTTTTGTGAACATGTATACACGAATGCAACTGCATATAATATTTGAGATTAATGGGAGAGATAAGCACTTAATGATGTAAAAAAAGAACTTGTTTATTTGCCAAACATTAGGAAGATAAAAAAAATCCCATTTAAAAAGACTAATTAAATAACTTTTAATACTTTCTCTTTAGAAAAAAACCTGTTCCTTGCATTGATTTTCTTTAAATTTACATATATATTATTTATTTTTTTATAACAAAAATTTTCTTTAAATTAATCTCTCACTCTTTTTTTGTTATTATTTTTATTTGAATTCTTTAGTTTTATTATTATAGTTTATATATAAATTGCAAACATCTTTAGAAATGCTTATCATTTACAAAACAAAATTGAATAGACAATAAAGTATTTTACTTTCGTTACAAAATCATGCTCAAGATCTTTTAGCTTTAAATGTTTTCAATCAAACTGTTATTTATTATTTGATCAGCGCTTTTTGGTGATCATAATTGAAATATCTTTAAACATTCTATAGATTCTCTATAAAATAGAATCGCTCCTCGTTTTTATGCTTCGCAGAGCGTGAAATAGCAAAACGTGACAAGTGCATGGCATAAACACTTGTGCCACATAAGTAGCTGTGTATTCAAATGATATTTCCTTTTGTTTTATATATACAATGTAGAATTTCTATATATATAGATTAGGTACATATTTATATTGATATTTCGTTGTGTTGTCGCTTCTTTTTCTTTCTGCAGACTGAAGAATGTCTGCGCAAACGATTCTTGCTTTTTTTTGTTTTGGCTCTTCGCCCGGTTTAGCAAAGACGTCATGAGTACTCATAAATGTCTCTGTACGAATGTGAATGTGAGTGTGTGTGAGTATAGTTCAGTCAGATTGAGATTTATTTGCGTTTAATGTGACTTTAATTTGTGCAGTTGTGTTTACAGGGAAAAACTCATCGCATTGCGACACAGCACAAAAATTTTACCAATTTCGTTTTCGTTTTTTATTTTATAGGTTTTTTTTGCATTTTACTTTATTTTCTGCTGTCTAATGTAAAATTGAAGCGATTTCCGCAGCCGTGTAATTTGTTGTGTATGCAAACAATTTATTGTAATCCAGCAAAATCTGCTTAAAACGCGACTTCACAACAAGTCAACAACAATGGAGGCTAAATATAAAAAGATGTTTCCCCTCCCTTCCACTCCTCTCTCCTCTTCACTTTTGGATTGCGCATTTAATTTGAATTCGTGCAAAGTGTCGCGTAGAGGGAAGAGAGATTTCTTTTCTTTACTTTTTCGGTTGATTTTTAAATGAAAATTCGCTTGGAAAGTCACGCTCTGTGTGACTCTCGCAATCAAATGCTGATCGAATCATTTTTCTATTTGACCCAAAACAATCGAAACGACAAAAAAAAAATAAAAACTTTTTTGACTCTGATTTCTGTACATCTTCTGTCACTCTCCATTGTCTCTCGCTTTGAGCTGATCAATTGATTGACTTTGGCCGTTTATACGAAAATAATAATAAAAAAGAACTTTTCAATTGGTTTGTTATGTGGTTCTATTTATCTACATATATATGTTATATATATTAATTAACGTTCAACGTTGCAGGGGGCCAACGAGATGATATCCCATCTATTTGGGCAACAATATCCCATCGCAGTACAGTGAAACCTTTGCTCGTTACGCTCGGCTGTCATCTCCCACTATGACGTACGAACAGCGTCTCTCTCTCTCTGTCTCTCAGTCTCAGTCTCTTGACAATCACATGTTGTTCATCTGATACTTTATTTTATTGTGTAGACAGAAAGAGAGAGAGACAGAGAAGAGAGGAGAAGAAGTCTATTCGCTAACAATGCTACGGGGAGAGGCACGTATTTAATTTGATTGCTCGAGCTTATTTCAATATTCCCGAACAATAAATAAACAGCAACAATTGGGCACGAATTGAATGCATAAATCTTACTCAAGTAGTGCCAGCGACTACAACATTTATTAGGCATTTTTTACAATTAAACTTAAGCTCAACTAACTTACACAACAGGTTTACAATTCTTATTTAGCGATTAACAGATCTTTTACTAAGAAATGTTACATCTTTTATATGGGATCTTTCACTAGTACATACCAACAGGGATATTTCACTAGTACAGATTATAGGGAATTGATTATTAGTAGATATTATAAGTGATCTCTTACTAATATATACCATATGGGATATTTTACTATTACATACTGTAAGAGATTTTATTTTAGTATAAATTATGTTGGATCTTTTATAAGGAATCTTTCACTAGTATAAACAAGGGATCTTTTAAATTTATGTAGTCCAAATGATGTTTTCATAGTATATACTACAAGCGATCTGATAATAGAATAATAGCAATACTACAAGGGATGTTCTATTAGTAAACATAAGTTTATAAGGGATATTTTACTAGTATACACTACAAGGAATCTTTTTATAAAATATGAAATAGGGGTTCGTATTCTTAACTTTTTTTTTTAAGAATTTAAACTGATTTGTTTAAACAGTAATGACAATTAAATATTTAGTTTAGTTTACCGATAGTTTACCGATTCCAAGTCTGCAGATAGTTATCACTGATTCTTAAAATTCTAAAATTTTTAGAGGTGCAATCTCAAACTTAAATACCATTCTTACTTTATGAAAAAAAATCTATAGACTTTCTATTATAATTTTCTGACTTAGGGTTGTCACCGTAGTAACAGTGAATTATAAAAAAATTCAACTTTTTTGTATTATTAACGTTTAAACATTATGAAAAAATATGATATATTTGTTTTAGTATTTAATTGAAAGTATGTTTCTTAAACTTCATTAAACAGTGTATAGATCTTTCTTTAATTTTCCTTTCCTTAATTTTAAGTACGTTTTGTAGACAATTGTGATCTAAATCTATATAATATGAACTCTATATCACGGCACACAACAAATTTACCACTCTTTAAGACTTTTCTATATAATACTAAATACTCTTTCAAAATACTTTATTCCCTGCATGAAACACAACCGCAAAATGTATTACATGCAACCATAAAAATGTATTACAAGCAAGTGTAATGTCAGGGTCGCTATCTAATTATATCTTAAGTGGTTGCTGTCTGTCTATGGAGACTTCACTGTACTCTTCCTCGCTTTTAAGTGGAATGGCCTTTCGTGTTTCGCAAGCTGCAACCTAATTTCATTTTTCGGCTGACTGTGATGTCATTTCAAAAGGGGGCAAATAGACGTATGTTAGTTAACATAGTATATAGACTGAACAGCAATATTTGCTGGCCCCCAATAGAGGACACACGATCCGCAAAAATGCATAACAAAATAAGCCAAGTACGTGAGTTTGTGTGTGTGTGGAAAGCAAAGCAATTGTTGAGGTGTTGCGGGACATCTATCAATCAGACACCCTCGGAAACAGATGCCAGTTACAATATGTTGTGTGTGATGAGGGCGGCCCCCAAGGGAATGGGAGAGGGAGAGGGGAGGAAGGCAGCCAGCTGCAACAGCCGTTACAATAAAAACGTGCCACTATAAATAGAAAACAACTAAAGCAACAACAACAAAACTGTATGCAAATATGAATGTGGATATCTGTGAGTGTGTGTTTGTGTGTGTGTTTTCTGCTATCTTTGCTCGAGCAACAATAAAACATTTGTTGACAGCATCGCATTGTGCAATTTAATTAAAAAGGCAAGCAGTGGAGAAATAAATGCAGCAAGCGGCGCCAGCTAAGCGAGAACTAGCTGCGTTCTCAGGTCTCAGGTGGCAAATGAAAGCGATAATTGCGCCGATCAGATTGCTAACTAACCACATAAAACACACAGCACATACACAGATACAACACACACAAGTTAGACAGATTGTGTTAGAGTATAGGTGTCTATGTGTGTGTGAGACACCTATACTCTAACACAATCTTCCTCCCACCTGCTTCACATGTTCTTAAGTAATCGACGTCGGTTTCGTTTTCTCACAACGATGACAAATTGTTAAATTGATAATTGCAACACCTATTTGTTATTATTTTCTCTCCGTCTTTCTCTATTTTTTTGTCATGTTTCCCACTCTTTGCTAGTTTATTACCTGTAATTCATTACTGCCATAAATAAAGCGAATTATTAATAGAAATGGCAACTAATCTAGCTAAAAGTTGAGCCATAAAAATATAATTTGCTGAAAAAAGGGCATAATAAAGTTGTGTTAATTTACGATTAAGTGCGATTTACTACCGAAATGTTCAGATATAAGTAAGTATTATATATTCCCAATTAGTAAGATTGAACTGCGATGACATTAACACTAAACTGCGATTGTGGGAACAATTGGAAAACGCAATTAGAATTCACAAGTCTGACAATAACTATATAGAAATATATATTGTTGAAATTACGGAAATATCTAAAGATAATTTGATTAACAACAAACTGTGATAGTGGGAACAATTAGAATGTGTCTAATAATAATTGTTATACCCAAATCTGTGCAACAAATAAACAAGTTTAATGCTATATAACAAATATGTAAAAATTATGGGAGCTGGCATTTTGCAAATAAATTTCATTTAACAACAAACTGTGATTGTGGGAACAATTGAAGCGTGCCTAGTTTTTAAAATAGAAATAAGTCTAATGCATAATAATAAAAACAAACAAATATTTTTGAAAAGATTTTTCAAATTTAAAATCAAATTTAATCCATACATTTTATTGATGTTTATATTATTTTATTTATTTTGATTTCTTTACGAAATGCTCTTCCAATAATAAATATTTATATCTATTAGTAATATAGTTATCCTAAAAACATTGTTTATTGTTTCTATAGATACAAATGAATCAAAAACTATTTGAAAAATTTGTATTATAAAATGAAAAAGAATAAAAATTTAATTGAATTGAATTGTAAAATTATAAGGCATTCTCTTTAAACAATTTATTCCCATGCTTAAGTTGGATTTAAAATAATAAAAAAAACTGTATATAAAAGAAAACTTTAAAGTCGAAATTATAAATTTACTTTGGAAATGCAAAAAAAATATATTCCACCTAATCTAAAATAAAAAGCACAATAATTTGTACTATTTTTATAAAAATCATAACTAATCTTGATTGGCATAGTTTGTGTTTAATCTTAAAAAAAGTTCAATCAATCGTCGTAGATAAAGATTTATTACTGGTAATTTCCCCCAAAGTTCTAAGTATAGTACAAGAGTATTTGATATTCTTTTTAAATTATCTATTTTTTTGCTTTTCAGTAGTTATTTCATATGTTGTTAACAATATTTTTTGATAAAGTGTTTGCAGTGAGCTTTGCTAAAATTTTGATAAGCTGCAGAAAGGGGACAAGGGGAGGAGAAGGAGGACGTTACGATAAGCGAACAGCAAATGTTACGGCCTTGTGATTTAATTGGACAGCTACGCACCCCCCTCCCCCTCACCAACCAACAACAAAACCCGGACATGCACAAACATGACAGCTTTAAGTCTGGTTGTCGTTGGCGCTCTACAGCAGCACACATACACACGCACACACACACACAGACATAACATCCTCATATTGAAAATTGGCTTAAACTTGACCATGAGCAAATATTATTTTTAATGTTACGGATACGGGGAAAAGAAGGAAAAGCAAAACAAGACAAGGCCAGCGGCAGAAGCAGAAGCAACAACCACAACAACAACAAAGTGTGGGAATATTGTGAACTGTCGATATTTTGATTTCTTCCTGTGGTCACCGACAAAGCAAATCAGAATACATAACAACAACAACAACACATCAACAAAGTCGAGAATCGCAAGCAAAAACTGTCAAGGCGACCAACACACGGAATGGAAGGGAAGGGAACCATAACAAATTCCCCAACTCATATTATAAAGCGCGGGCAGCACTCAAAATGAAATTAAGTTTTGCTTTTTGCCGGCACTTAAAGCGAATTGGAAATGGGGAAAGGGAGAAATCGAAGGTAAACAAAATTTGACTTTACCTGACGGTTGCTCGACGGCGTCGGTGGCGCAATCAGTCATTTTATCTGCTGTAGTGTACTGTGTAAATGCAAATTGTTGATTGTCTAATGCAAACTATTGTTTTGCACGCTATTTGTTGTTCAGAAAGACGTCTCAAATTATAAGTCGCTACAATAATTTCTTTTAATTGCCAGCAATAACACAGAGACGCGAATGCTATCGACGCCAAACAATAGAGTAAACTAATGCTGTGTGCCCAGGCGGTGAGAGTCCATAAAGGCCGCACAACACATTGTTCTTAATGTACTATTTATTGACTTAAAATACCAAATGGGTAGATTATGTTTTAATTTATACTTACCGCCTTTCGTAACAATAGTTAATTTGCGAAAAAATACATTTTTTTAACTACTCAATTAAAAAATGTGTACGTTACAAAATAAATATTTTTTCCATAACACTTATCGATTTCTTAATAGTAATCAACTGATATTACGTATGTCTTTACGTTACGCTGCATTTTCGATAGCCGATTGGTGGCAATCGAATGCGCAGTGCTGCCAGACTTTTGACCGTGCACAGAGTTGCATGGATTGTTGTTCATCGAGAGTCGCAAAATGGTGGCTTCTGCTATACGCGGAGAAATTTTGTTGTACCATTAAGAACAGAAAAAACACGCATTTGTGGTAATAAAATATAGTGAATTTATCGTGTAAAACATTAAAAAGGCCCTGCAATTGGAATACGCGTGTGGAAGTGTGCACAAATCGTGTCTTTTTTGTAGAAAGACTGCGAAAATATTTCTGAAACTTCTCCTCGGCAGGCAGCAATAAAAAAACGCAAAGCAAGCAAGCGAAGTGCGTGAGTGTTAGTGTTGGTGTTAGTGCTTGTGTGTATGTGAGTGTGTAAGTGCTTGTGCATGTGTATGGCTAGCGTGTGCGTGTGTGTGTGTGCGCAAAGTGTATGCAAAAAAGAAGACAAAACAGAAGAGCATTAAAAAACGTATTGTTGCCCACTACTACTGACAACTTTTACGCGGCGCACACACAACGACGACAACGAAGTAGCAGCCGCAGCAGCAGCAGCAACAAAAACCAAGCAAACCAACAACAACGACGACGACAGAAAATTTACAATTCTCATCGTCTCTCTCTGTCTCGCAAATGTAAGCAACAACAACTACAACAAGTGTGCAAAAATTAATTATTATTTAAGTGTGTCACTAATTTCATTTGAAGCGTCCGAGTCGCAGTCGACGTCGACGTCTTCTTCGTAATGCGCAGCGTAGAAATCATTAAAATTTATTAGTGAAAAACGTATGAAAGCAGCGTCGCAGTCGCAGTTGACGACGGCGTCGGCGCTGCAACTGTGTTTGCACACAAAGCGGAGGCGAAGTGAAAAAGCTGAAGCTAAAGACGGCAGACGATGGAGACTTAGAGTTGCGCGTGGTGGGGGGAGCATTTCTATTATGAACTTTTTTTTTGGGGTAGAACAATACAAAAACGGGCGACAAAAGACGGCAAAGGCTCAACAAATTTTGTGCTGAAAAGGAATCGCAGGCAAAGCGCAGCAGCAACAACGACAACAACAACATCGAGCAGCGTCACCCACCACCAACAACAACGTTGATGATGATGGTGGCCACCCTCTGAATATCGTGAATGCCCTTAACGCCCGCCAGCTCCGTCAACACTCCCCCTCTCGTTCACTCGCGTGCGCTCGCTATTGCTGCTGCTGTTGCTGTTGCGCTGCTGCAGCTTTGCTTTTGCTTTGTTGCTTTTTCGCTGACGTTGGCTGAAAAAAAACGAAAAGAAGAGAAAGATTGTTGTTGTTGCTGTTGTATTTTGTGAATCGCACCTCGCGCCTTTTTTATATTTTTGCATTTTGTTTCTTCGCGTCTCTTTTTTGTTGTAATCTGCTGCGACTGCTTCTTCTTCTTGTGCTTGCTCATAATCAACATTTCGGTTCTCTGTCTCTCTTAGTCTTCTCACCTACGTAATTTCTTCGTTTCCAGCTGTGCTTTGTGCAAATTAACCAAAATATACATTTCCGGCTGCCCAAATCATCCCCCTCCTGCTCTATCCGCCCCCCCTTCGCCCACACTTTCTGTGCATTAAGCAAGAACAACTCCAACAACAGCAAGGAATTGCGTCGCAGTTAACGCCTCAGCATCAACAACATCACCAAGTAACGGGACCCGGCTAAGACAACGACAACGATACCCGACCCAAGTGGGACCTAGAGCGAGAGGCAACACACATTTATATTGGATTCATGGTGAGTTGTGTTGTTGTTGCTGCTGTCCCTACGAACAGCTGTTCAACTAGGCACATATTTAATTATTTGTTTGCTTAACACACACACATACAAATTCGATACTTGCTCGCCGGCTCATGTGTCATCTTCTCATAATAAGGGGGGAGAAGGGTCACATTGCTATTCGCATCCTTCTTCCTCCGCTGTTTTGGTTCAGGGCCAAAACTATTGAACTCACTCACACGTACGCAGCGTGTTTCTGCATGTGTGTGTGTGTTGGGGAGATTGCCCGCTGTGATAGACAAGCAAATTGCCAGGCTCACTCACGACTGCATCATAAACTAATTAGGTAAAGTGCTTCAAGTGCACACACACTCACACTCTTTGCGCTCTCTCTTTCTCTCTTCTGCTCGCACTCAGTTTATTGTAATTTTGAAATGGTTCATTTCATCATAAACACAAGCAGAATCAGCAGCTGAAGAGGCAACGAGTCAATGTTTATAGAAGAGCACTTTGGCAACCCTAGAATAAATATTGTTCTTTTTCCTCAATCACTCACTGAGTCACTAGTTCAAGTTCACATTGACGCTGATTCCAGTTCGCAACGGTGCATTAAAAGCACAAAAAAACATACACACACACAGATAGATATACCTGCAGCTTGAAAGTTGTTAAAAGTTGTTGCATGCATCTCGCTTGTTGTTCGAGTGCTCAAGTCGCAAAGCTGTCAGAGCGTAACATCTACAAGCTGTCAATTAGTTTGGTTGCTGTCGCTGATTAATTGCTGAATGCTCGATAACTTCATGTAAACCGCATATAACATGCAAAATAAAAATAAGAAATAATCAAAATTGCATATTAATCTATTTCTATTTCGTTCTATAGATCCCCATTTGTTTCTCAAGTGTTTTGTCGAGCCATTAATATTAATAATATAGTATTAACTTTGTCTGTGAGAAATAAATCCCACTGAGTAATGAAGACTATTAAATCGAAAATACTTCCTGTAAAATGCAAATCAAATAAAATAATTACTTTCAATAAGGAATATTTTATTATCGCCGACAACATTTTTTCGATATAAGGTGTCCGCAATACTTCCTGTACTTAAGTACCTTCGTATCTAGACTTTTTATAGATTTTTACGAGTATTATAAAATTCGTATTTCTGCTTATAACATGCAAAGGAAATTAAGCGAAAACTTAAGTTTTAGCAGCTCTATTTAAGATATGTACTCAACTTGTTGATAACAAAAGGTATTGCAACTTGTACTGTGTGTAGGAAGTACTTTTCAATTATTCCAGCGGCAAAGTTATTAGTCAACTTGGCACAAAAGCATTAGCAGCATTATCTTATCTAAAGTCGTACTGTCAAATTGTGTAGTTTTCCTTTAAAATGTGTGTCATTATAATGCTCTTATTATACTATTTATTCTGTCATAATCCATGTTGAATGCATATTATGTGGCAGAGAAGACACATTAAGCTGGTTGCCACATAATATTTTATATATATATATATATCTATATCACATCCGCCACGTAGTGAAGCCAAGTGTTTAAAATTTGTAAGTTTCAGTTCCATGGAAATTTCTTAATGCGCCTTCTTCCTCGCCCTTCCCTGCTTATCGCACAGGGCATAAAAAACCACTAGCCCCATTACCAACTTGCTCTTATCTCTCAACGCCACCCGCACAAGTCGCGAGTGGAGTGAGAAAGAATATGGGAGAGGTGAACAGAGTGTGCCTAATTATGGGGGAAATAAAAGCTGAAGTGTTTAATTAATAAATAACGTGCTAATAATGCATTTAATACAGAGCAACGAAAAACATAACCTGACAACGAACTTGAATAGCGAACGGAAACTGAAAAATACAAAAAACAAAAAAGAACTGAATGTGAAAAGAACAGAACTAAACCGAACAGAACAGAACTGTTGAGGAATGCGTTCACGCCCACGCCCATGTATACGCCTACGCCTCCTCAGTGATGTGATGTGATGCGATGCGGTTGTCTAGTTGGCCTTTTGAGTGCCAATGATGATGATGTTCTTGTTGATAATAAAGCGAGAGAGACGATTCGATGGAGCGAAGGTTGTCAGAGGTGGTTGGGGTTGGGGTTGGGGTTGAGGTTGTGGCGCTACTGATGTTGAATTGTGGGGAAATTGGGGACGGCCTTTGATGTCGGTGTTTCGTGCGCTTTCATATTTTATTATTAGTCATTTTGGCTTATTTATAATGCGCTGTTAAAGTTTTACGTTTTATTAATCTGTTTGGTGGGCTTTTAATTTATAATTGCCGCTTATCTGATTGAAAAAAGCGAGACACTTGGACTCGAGTGTCGATTTATTGACTGCGATTACAAATTGTGCCCACACTCAATGCTCCAAAGATACAAACACACTCACAACCTTATGTTTATACTGCGTATGTTGGCCAATTATATAAGCATGGTAATTGATTCATAATATTAGCTGCTTCTATTTGATTTGAGGGGGAATTTTTGTTTAGCAAAGCAATAGAAATAAATTAGCAATAATAAATCAACTAGTTGATGCTAAAATTGTTGCTTGAAAATACTTCCTATTATCCAGTCTACAACAGACTTTAAAGACCCTTTGTTCACCAGTAATTTATTCTGTATTTTAGCAATAAAAAACTATATAAATTACGAGATTAATTCACTATAATAGAACTAAAATTAGTCTTCGTTGGAACTGCTTTCTTCTGCCTGTGACAAACTTAATAGACTCTTTGCAATTTGTGATTGCGAAGGGGCCATAAATTATATTCGATATTAAGATTCAAATTCAATATGCAGATAGTTATCTAATAAATCTGTTGTCAGCAAAGCAAACTTCATTTATAGTTTGTTTTTTGTTTTATCACCTGGAAGTGATAGAAAAACAACAGCAGAAAAACAACACACATCGTATATTAAATAATTCCAGCTGCATGCAACTCCATTAGCGATAAGATAATTAACACACAAAGCGCTTATAAAATTCACATGCGAATAAAGCCAAATAATTAAGCGCAAGTTAATCGGTGTAAAATCAATGAGCGTCGAATATGCATTTAACATTATTCTGTGCTTAAACAACAATGCGAGCGCATAAATCTCTTGCATTGTGTGTAATTCGATTACAAGATTATTATAATACAGAGAGCAACAAAGGCGGCAGTAATAATACCAACAACAGCTACAACAACTTCAAATTCACATGCAAAACGCTCATTTACAATATTTCCAAAGAGGCCCAGACACAAATTCTCTGACACTCGGTTGCCATACAACAACAACAACAACAAACAATGACGACAGACCCATAAACACTTGAAAAGACCCAACAACAACAACAATAACAACTACAATAGGGAACAAGAGAGCTAAGAAAGGGCAAGCGGTCTCTTTTTACATGCCCTTATTCTTCGTGTGTATATTGCCTTCCCCTTCCCTTCCATTCGATACGTTATGAGCGCCCCTTCCGTTTTGGGCAAACGGGCGACATAAGTAACACGAAACAATTTCCAAATGAAGCGCGGATAAGCCGCAAAATCCTTAAAATACTCGATAAAATTACATAAAACTAATCGCACAAGCACACGCACACAACCAAATCGCACACACAGACACAGTGAAGAAGATAAAGCGAGAGAGTGAGAGAGAGGAGAGAATTGGCTGTATGACTAGCTGACTGGCTCTGCGATGAATGTGGCTGGGACAGACAAACGGACAGACAGAGAGACAGACAGACATGCAGAGAATGATGAAGGTATCTACACCGACAATCTGTTTAACAACTTCATGAGCAGCAAATCCAACAAATCGTATAAACGACACAACGACGATGGCGATGACGACGATGACGATGACGCTGACGATGGCAATGTGGAGAGACGAACGACAGCGAACGAAGCGAGCTTCGGCTTGCAAACATCGGGCAGACGAACCAGCCCCAAATGTGATGCACACACAACAACACAGGTTAAGCACTCTGGGCAGCGGCGAGTGGAGAGTGAAGAGGGGAGACGAAGCGACGAAGTTGTTGTAGAGTCGTCGTGGGTCGTTTATTTGGTTGTGTGTTTGGTTTCGGTTTGGCTTTTTGGAGCGCCGCAGTAGTCTCTGAATAGATGCTCAATCGTTCGGTTGAATGAAGAGCAGCAACAGCAGCCGTATGCGATGGAGTATTGATGATGCGAGATGCGAACGATGTGACGGAGAGGGGAGAGTGAGGAGGGAGAGCGGCACTACTATGAATGGAGGGAATGTGGCATAATGTTCTTGTTGATGTTGAGTAATGGGCATAACAACTGTAAGCTGCCTGCACTCGAAAATCTTCAGTTGCCCTCACTTACTCACACACTCGCACACACGCACACACACTGTGATTTCCATGTGGCCCCCCAAAAGAAAAGAGAAATTTGTTGGGTTATTTATTTTTGTTAGCATGGGGTTAAACGCACGATATGCCAGCCAGCAAGTTGAGTGCTCCAATGATGTCTAACTGCCTCCGTCCCGTCCCGTTGCTTCTCCTCCTCTATCTCTCTTTCGACTTTTAGCCAGCTACTCGTCCTCCGTTTTTGCTTTGTTTCATACGTTTTTTGACTTTTCGGACGTCTGTTTTGATTTGTTGTGAAAATTTGGCTTTCACAACAAACATACGCTCTGTGCCAGATGCTATATACATACATACATACGAGTGTATTTATGTGTGTGTGTGTGTGTGTGTGAGTGCCGTTGACTGGCCTCGGGGCACTTTCAGGTGCCTACAAACATTTAATGGGGTTTCCGCACTTGACACCACACAGAAAACTGCCCAGACATTCCAAGCTATTGAGCTCTTTATCTACAAAACTCTCGCTCTCTCTCTCTCTCTATCTAACTGTCTCTAGTTAACTCGAAGCTATTTGAGTGGAGTAGGGAAAGAGTATTATGCATATAATGCGCTTAAAGATTTAGCTACAGCTTCCCAGAAATGTTTGGAATTTATTGGGAAATTAATTTCAATCAAGCAAAACGTCAAAATAAATTAATGATAAATACTTTGAGCTATTTTAAAATATTAGGTTGGCCAAAAAGTCTTGCGGTATTTCCGATAGGTGTCTTTGCAAGCGCGTAGTTCTAGTTCTATTTATCGAATCGGTTCATGCGATACCTTTTTGGAAAGCTCTTTTCCCGCGCTAACACGTGTTTGATTTATTGTTGTTTGTCTTGAGTCGTTCGTGAGTTATAGCGTCACAAACATGGAGCAAAATAAAGAGAAAATACGGCATATTTTACAGTACTACTACGATAAAGGCAAAAATGCAACTCATGCTGCCAATAAAATTTGTGCAGTTTATGGACCCGATACAGTTTCCATTTCCACCGCACAACGATGGTTTCAACGTTTTCGTTCTGGTGCGGAGGTGGTCGAAGATGCGCCACGGTCCGGAAGGCCTGTCGTCGAAAATTGCGATAAAATCGCCGAATTGATCGAAAGAGATCGGCATAGTAGCACCCGTAGCATCGGCCAAGAGCTTGGCATGAGTCATCAAACCGTTTTAAACCATTTGAAGAAGCTTGGATTAAAAAAAAAGCTAGATGTATGGGTGCCACACGACTTGATGCAAAAAAACATTTTTGGCCGTATGGATGCATGCGAATCGCTTCTGAATCGCAACAAAATCGACCCGTTTTTGAAGCGGATGGTGACTGGCGATGAAAAGTGGATCACTTACGATAACGTGAAGCGCAAACGGTCGTGGTCGAAAAGCGGTGAAGCTGCCCAGACGGTGGCCAAGCCTGGATTGACGGCCAGGGAGGTTCTTCTGTGTGTTTGGTGGGATTGGCAGGAATCATCCACTATGAGCTGCTCCCTATGGCCAAACGCTCAATTCGGACCTGTACTTAACCGCTTGAATGCAGCACTCATGCAGAAGAGTCCATCTTTGATCAACAGAGGCCGAATTGTCTTCCATCAGGACAACGCCAGGCCACACACATCTTTGGTGACGCGCCAGAAGCTCCGGGAGCTCGGATGGGAGGTTCTTTTGCATCCACCGTATAGTCCGGATCTCGCACCAAGTGATTACCACCTATTTCTGTCCATGGCGAACGACCTTGGTAGTCGGAAATTGGCCACAAGAGAGTCCTGTGAAAATTGGCTCTCCGAGTTTTTTGCCAATAGAAAAGCGAGCTTCTATAAGAGGGGCATTATGAAGTTGGCATCTCGTTGGGAACTCGTCATCGAACAAAACGGCGCATATTTGACTTAAATCGCATTATTCTAACCAATTTTATGAACAATTGAAAATTCAATAAAAATACCGCAAGACTTTTTGGCCAACCTAATATCTATAAATTGTTGTAGCAATGTTTCGACGAGAAAAGATTAAAGCAACGAAACGATTTATCAACAACATTTTCTCAGTTCATCTAAGAATGTTTTGCTGGGAATTTATTTTGCTGTAGCTTAAAGGGGTTCATTATTAATGGATTAAAATATTCATAAATTGTGAGAGAGAACTGAACGGGCAATATTTCAATGAATACAAATTGTTGGAAAAGTTGAATTTGATTACTAAGCAACATTTTTTTAAAAATGTTAATCAATGTACCATTGGTTAATCACACTTTGAAATATTTAATGTATTTTAGAATAAATCAACATTATTTGGTTTAACACAATTCTAATAATAGTATAATACTATAATGATATTTTTCTAAAGACAAAATGACTTGATTGACAGAAGTTATTGGGGAAAACGTAATTTATTCATCAAAGCTTTATAGATATTTAGGTTTTACTCTTGAATAGTCCGCAGTAATTTTTGAATAAGTGCAACTAACTCTAAAAAATAAATTCTAGTGAAAAATGTTTCGAAATCGTGGAATTATAAATTAAATTTCATAATGCAAACCACAAATTAGATAGCTTTGGTCGCACATTTATTGATTGGAGGGTCGCAACAGCTTAATTGTAATGCACAGTATTAATGACCCACTTGGTGTTGACCTTTTGGCCAAATGGAGGCAAACAAAAGTGTTTACACATTTGCATTGCGTTAGCGCATTTAATATTCGTCTACCTGACTGTCTCATGACCCATGCAATGAGTTGGCTGGGTGACTGGCTCAGAGTGCCCAGTAGATTATTAACATCCAGTTAATAACCACCCTAATGTTGTACAGTTGTGTGGCGGCGCATTCATCAGCGACCGCCGAGCAAGCTAGCTAGCGAGGCATTTTAAGTTGTCTGCTGCTCTTATTAACGCCGCATTTCTCGTTTGCTGCTGCTGCTGACGTTCGCTCGTTTGCTGCTGCTGTTGTAGTTGTTGTTGTTGTTGTTGTTGTAGGCTATTTGTCAGTCAATTAGTCAGCTTATTGGCAAGCGATGATTGCAGAGAGAAAAAACAAGCTAAATACAAGCACAAACAGGGGCCAGAGCCGAGCCACCCAACCCCACACACACACACATACACACTTACGCACACATCGACTGACTGACGACGACAACCGACAGCTTTTCCATTTCAAAATTACGCTCACACAGCTACAGCTACAGCCACAACTACAGATACAGATACATTTACAGATACAAGATACATACACACAACCACACTCGAGGGAACGTGTGTGCGTCGACGTCGCCGTCGTCGTCGTCGTTTAGCCGCGTGCGTACACACAATTTTCCGCTACTCATGATACAAATTGTTTATTGGGATTTCCTCTTGCCATCGCCGTCGTCGTCGTCGTCGTCGTGCTGCTTTGCTAAGTTTTATTTTCATTTACATTTCTCGTTTTGTTTCTTTTTATGTTTATGGGCTGTTTAGAAAACAATTTGCGGCACCACCAGCCCCACACTCTTGCTCCCCCTCCTCGTTCCGTCTCTCTCTCTCACTCTCCATTTTTCTCTTTCACACGCACGCTATATACAGCGTACATATCTATCTGCTTTGGGATTATGTGCGTGTATTTTGTAAGTTGATAAAGCGCGTGTTGACATTAATCGAGGGAACGCGCCGTTTGAAATTGACAGCGTTATTGGCCTTAAATTTTGTTTGGCCTCAGACCAGCGATGCGACCAGACCCAACCAGACCCGAACCGATCCGACCAGCAACCACTGACCATAGACTCCAGCTACATTTGGCGGCTGTGCTGACTCACAGAGTGCAGAGCTCGGGCACTCGAAACTGGCCAACACAGTTTGGTCACGTACCCACAGCGATGTACAGAGCAATAACAACAACAACAGCAGCAGCAACAACATCAACTGTAACAGCAACAGCAACCAACGCCCCATCATCGAGCTGTTGCTGCTGCCATAATTTGTGGTCTTTTACTGTGAAATGTTGTATGTGTGTGCGAATGTGTGTGTGTGTTGTTGCAGCCGCCGCTCTGCTCTGCTGTTTGCCCATTGTTGTTGTGCCGCAACCTCAGCGCAGGGCATTATGATACGGCTATTAATACATACAAACACACACACGCAGTAAATGCAAAAAGGGAAGAAAGGAAGAGGGGCGAAAAAGGGGAAGGAAAGGGAAGGGAGACTGTATCCCGAAGGCGACGGCATCACTTTTTTGGTGGTGGCAAAAATGTTCGAGCCTTTCATTTTGCCTTTTTAGATTTTATGGCTTTTGTGCGTTACAACGGCGCTTTTTGTAGTACATTTGTTTTATAACAGCCACCGCAGAAGCAGCAGCAACATCAGCAGCTACAGCAGTAGCACCACTCGTCCAGACCGCGAGGGGTCGTTGTAGTCGAGCAGCAGCAGCAGCGGGAGGGGAGAGAGAGGGGAGGTAGGACTGTGCACACACAGCTTAGCACATTGCTCGCAGTTATTACACAATTTTCCCCAAAGCGCCAGCAGCCACTTGGGCCATTCGGCGTGTGCCCTGCAAACGAACAGCAAGCAACAGAAAGTGAGAGAGAGAGAAAACACGATAGAAAGAGCGAGCGAGAGAGAGGTCGCAGTGTGGCTCACCTTCTGTTTATATGAAATTTTTCCACTCACGACTTGGCTCCCTTTGCCTCATCGGCTTGCCTCACCAAGCCTTGCCTTGGTTTGCTTTGCCTCGTAAAAAAGTTGCTAACCAAGCAAGAGCAAGCCAAAGCCAAAGCCATGCCAAAACAGCCGTTGAGTATACCCAAGCCCAAACAACCAACAAGCCAGGCAGGCAGACAGCCAGAGTCCGACAGTTGGCCAACGCCAACCAGGCCAGGCTAAGTCGGTGTTGCTGCTGATGTCGCTGATAAGTGTTGGAGCCCCCCAAACGCAGCCAGTCGAGCGTTGCACAGTGGAGAAAACTCAATTGGTTAATTACATACTAAATCACACTTGTACTTTACAACCACTGCAAAGTTGTTAAAATGAGAAGGAGGATGAAACATTACAAGCTTGAATAGTAAAGGCAGAAATGCAGTAAAAAATATATGTGATTTGAATATAATTAGTGTGTAAATATTTCTTGCAACGTTATCTTACTAAATTAGAGAATGCTGAAATATAAATATAAATGACATTTAAAATTAATGTATCTTAAATAAATTTCTATATTTAATTCCTTAGTGTTGATAATAGAAAACTTTGTTAGAATAAACGGAAAACAAGAGTAGTAAAAATAAAAATAATACAGTCCAATTTTGTAAAATATGTTAAAGAAAATACAAAGTTAGAAATATAAAGCATATACGTTTTTTTTAGAGGAAAAGTATTTACTATCAGATGATTTAAAATTAAAGATTATATTTAGTATTCGAACACAAATATTACATTTAGAAATACTATAATGATGATTGATAAAACTTTTAGTATTTGAGTTATATATATTTTTCCTATTAAATCTAGTATTAAATACTACATTTGATTATACAGACTTCGTCTCCTTTATTAGAGTTGTATTCCTCATATCATTTTAACAAATTGTTTGCACCTCAAAATGCAATTTAAATAGCTTATCGACCACTGTGAAGCTCAGGCAGCACTCCGTGCAGTCGTGGCCACAGTCCAGGAGTCCGTTCGTGCGACGAGACCCCCGACGCCTTGTCGTCGTCGCCGTCAGTCATTTAGGCGGCGTGTCGTGCCTTATTGAGTGTAAATCTGTCGACAATATTTCCCTTTTTCCTTTTCCTTTTTTTTTTGCGTTTTGTGCAGTATATGTATGTATTTTTTTTTGCGCCTGAGCAAAGCCGAGTCGAGCCGTAATGCTTTTTTATTTGCGTCGGCATCGCTGCTGCTGCATTTAATTAATTGATTTTAATTGCCATAATTTGTGTGTCGTTGCCACACAACCGCAACCGCCGGCATTCGATTTCATTCACTGTGTGTGTATGTGAGAGAGTGCGTGTGTAACTGTGTTTGTGTGGTTGTCATTGTATTGGCGATGTGATATTGATTCGTAAGCAAATTTAATGATAATTCCCCTGCTGCATGTTTGTCTCGCAGCGCTGCTGCTGCTGCTCGTTACAGTTATTCGCCGAGTTACTTGAGCGGAAAATCTGTTTACAGCTGCACGCACACTTGAGAGGCAGCCGAAGAAAAAGCACAAGCTGAATCTGTACTTCATTCAGTTCCCCCTCTTCGGTCGCCCTGCCTGCCTGCCTGACGAACGTATTATAGCATATGTACGAGTGTGTTTACGATTAAGTGTCCAGGTAGTAACTTCATAGCCTCATCTTTCATTCCTCCCCTATTTCACAGACTGGCACATTATCCATGACCTTTTATTCATACGCTCACCGAGTAAATATACTGCGTGTGTCCGTCCCTCCGTCTGTCTGTCCGTCCGCATGTTTTTATGCAAATTAGTCGCTGAGTTGGGAATATATCTCGGTGAAACTTGGTAGGGATATTTCTTATTGATAAAGCTGACACATATTTAAGTGCGGTTCGAATGCATTTACTATTTTTTGATGATTTTATAGATTTAAGTGCATTTCAACTTTATCCTTCGATTGCTCTCTTTGAATGCAATTACAACTTATATTGCATTTAATATATTTAAATAATATTGAGACGAGAGTATTTAAACTTCCTCGTAACGATGGCACATTTTCATTCTTATTTATTTATTTAAATGTTAAATATTTACGCTTTTTTACCTGTCATGTTTGATTGCCTTATTGTTTCTCTTTTGTCCTTCGACCTTTCGCTGCAATCACTCATGAGTTTCTTTGTCTTTTTTCTTGGTATTTTTTGCAGTTGAATTTTCATATCATAGCGGGCATAAAAAGGCTTAACACTGGACCGGAAGCGTGTTTTTAAAGGGTGATGGCGGCCTCCACTCAAGGAGAAATACGAGTGGGTCCCGGCCACCAGGTAAACGATGTCTATGTACGTACATAACTCTCACAATTCAGAAATTCAGCTCACGGTAACAAAATAAAAAAAATGCAAATGAAAAAAGTAACCAACGTTTTTCTTTTTGTATTGTAATCGTAATGTTGCAAATTCTAATTGTAGTCCACCCCTCCCAGAGTCCTCCCTTCCTCTTCCTTCTTTACCTTTTTAATTGAGTTAAAACAAAGCTCTAAATGTTTTCCCTAGTTGTCCATGAGAGGAGTAATTGAATTAAATACTTTTGTGCAAATATCATAAATAATTAATTATTGAATGTGTCATTGACAAGAGTAGTGAATAATTTAATACCTCTTCAATGCAGCTTCCTGCTGCATTTTGTTGCTGTAATAGCTTTAATTAAATTACAATTAATTGTCAGTTGCGATAATTGAATACTTTACGCAAACAAGTTTAACTATTATTTCTATTGATCAACTTCTCTCAATGTGGACAACTGTGTTTTCAATCGTTGATTTGTAGTTTGTTAATCGAATAATAACCAACCGTTTTGTAAATAATACAACAATTGGCCTATCATCGTTTGTGTAACTAACGAGTAGCGTATCATTTGCAACCTTTTGAAGTAATTTTCCCGATTCCTCAACCCAACTCGAATCGAATTCCTATTCGCAATTTGCAGGGCTTTGCGGTCAAATTGTTTACATGACCGAAAGTCCTCCGCAAATTGACTCTTTATCCTGAATTCCCAAATTCCTGAACTCCTGAACGTCTCCTTTGCTCCCAAACACATACACGCACACCTTACATTAAATACATTGTTCATACATTTCATGCATTAGTTGTTAAGTTGTGTGTATCTTGTTGTATATCGTTGTGACACCAGACAAACTGCACAAAACACACTCGGCGTATACATAATCTACGTTGTATGGCTTGCTGTGTGTAGTCACTGTTTTGTGTCTTGTGTTCTGTGTGCGTGTGTGTGAGTGTGTGAACTAAACTAATCCAAAGAAAGAAAAGTGAAAAAAGAAAGATTTGATGCGATGATGTTTGGTGTGTTTGAGTTTTTTTTTATCAACTAATACCGCAACTTCTTCTGTCTTGTCTTGTCCTGTGACTGAAGGCAAAACTGCCCGATTATAATCCAATCTCAAGCTTCCCCGTTGACAAGGAAACCGATGAACGTGAACTAGAGGAAACAAGATGGAGTCCAGGCGTTGTGGCCGATGGCGACTTGTTAATGTTTCTGCGTGCCGCACGCTCCATGGCTGCATTTCAAGGAATGTGTGATGGCGGTTTAGAAGACGGTTGTTTGGCTGCCAGTCGCGACGACACAACAATTAACGCACTCGACGTGGTGAGTAACCACCCTCAATTATAACATTTAACTCGATGTTAATCCTATTATTACATTACTTTTTTATAGCTACACGATTCTGGCTACGATCCAGGCAAAGCTCTACAAGCGCTCGTAAAGTGCCCCGTTTCGAAGGGCATAGACAAGAAGTGGACCGAGGACGAAACGAAAAAGTTCATCAAGGGTCTTCGCCAGTTTGGCAAAAATTTCTTCAGGATCCACAAGGACCTGTTGCCGCACAAGGACACACCGGAGCTGGTCGAATTCTACTATCTGTGGAAGAAGACGCCCGGCGCCAACAACAATCGCCCCCATCGGCGACGCAGACAGAGCGCATTGCGTCGCAATCGTGTCACGCGCGCCAATAATAGCACACCTCCCAAAAAGGAGGACACCCCGGAACCACAAGCTGCGACGACGGCGACGGCGGCGGCGTCGGCTGCAGACACGGCTGCGAGTCGCTCATCGCCCGCTGTCTCCAAGGAGGAGAACAGTTCTCTCACCGAGGACGACGCCAGCGAGTGTGACAGTGATTCGAGTCTGACTAACAAAAGGGATGAATCACCCTCTAGGATGAGGACGCGTAATAAACAACAGAATAACAATAACAACAACAACAGCAGCAGCGCCAGCAATGCAACCGGTGGTGGTGGCGTTGGCGGTGGAGGAGGTGCCTCCGCTGCTGCTGCAGCTGCCGCTTCGGTTAATGCCTCTGGCAACACTGGCAGCGGCGGCAAGGATCAATCCTCGGGTGGCGCTGGCAATGCCAACAGCAGTTCGGTAGCCAACGGCAAACGGCCCAAGCGTGGCTCTGAGACCCCAGACGCAGCGGCAGCCGCCTCGGTCGATAGTCCCAAGACGCCAACCAAGAGCGTGGCGGAGGGATCGAGCAATAAGCGCAAGGGCGGCAAACAGGATACGCCGAACAAGAAGAAGCGCACCGAAACGGAGACGAACAGTAGCAGCGAGCAGACGAACAACAGCAACGACGACAACGCCATCAAGGACACCATCAAGCAACGCAAGCGTCCCGACAGTCCGGTCGAGAGCATGAACTCCGATTCACGTCCGGATTCGGTGCTCGACGATGGCGAATCGAATACAACGGACACGGACGGACGCACAGCGGAGCAGCAGTCCAGCAAGGATGGCAAAGAGCTTAACTGCAAGGAGGAGAGCGCTGTGACGTTGACGGGCGAGTTGGATGCTAAGTCAGAGCTGAACGAGAAACCAATCAAAATGGAAACATCCTGCGCCGACGACAGCAAAGACACCATCAAGAACATGGACGAGGAGACGAATATTCAGGCGCCGACCAGCATTCAACCGCTCAGCTTGAAGCCCACACATGTTGATGGGCTGATGAAGGAGTCCAGTTCCTTGGAGGCGCCACCAGTGATCGCCGCTGTGGCGCCCATTGCCATGAAGGTGCCCACAATTGCCACCGTTGAGGCGTTAAATGCGTCTGTGGATCGTGATCGCAAGGAGGCCATCGAGAAGATGGACATTTGCGAGAGCGATGCCGCGCGTGATCCCGAGCTGCTCAAGAAGCTTGCCAGTATAAAGCAGGAAGCGTCACCTCAACAACAACAGCAGCAACAGTTGCAGCAGCAGCAACAACAGCAGCAGCAACTGCAACAACAACAGCAGCAGCAACAACAACAGCAACAACAGTTGCCCATTGTGCCGCCCGTCTCGGCAGCAGCGGGACCACTGCAGGAGCCCGTCTACATAAAGAAGGAACCAATGGAGGACTCCATGGACGCCACATGCAATCAAAACAGCAACGAGCCCCAAGATCTCAAGGTGAAAATTGAAATCAAAAACGAGGATCACAAGATCAACACCAGCGGCATGCCGCCCACCAGCTCAGCACCGCCGCTGCCCAATTCCCAGCTGGTTGGACTGCACCACAGTTCCGCCGATGCCCTCGGCGCTGAGCCGCTGCATCTGCAGCACTTGCAACATGGTCCACCACCACAGGCGCCGCCTGGCTACCTCATTGAGGGGCAATTGAAGTACGGGCCGCCGGGTTCGGCGCCGCCACAGCCGCCGCCGCAGCTGCACAGTGATCCGAGCAGCGCAGGACCGCCAGTGCCGCCCCAAAAGTATCCTGGCGATATGGAGCTGAAGTACAACGAGGCCGCCGTCAAGTTTGAGGCCAGCGGCAAGTTTGCGCCACAGGAACTCAAGTATCCGGTGCCGCCTCCGCTGGACGCCCTGAAGTACAGCCAAGAGATGCAGGCAGCAGCTGCTGCAGCGGCCGCTGTGGGCAAGTACGATATGAAGTACATGATCGAGCAGCAAGGCAAGTATCCGGTGGAATTGGCGCCACCCAAACCTGGCTACCAGGAGGCCCTCAAGATACCCGACGTCAAGCCGGGCTTTGGCCACTTGCCGCACAACATTGGCTCGCCCTTAGACGGCAGTGGTCCTGGGCCGGGACACAAATATGCACCCGCCGGCCAGCCTGGTCCGCCAGGCCCTCTGGATCCGCAGCAACAGCCACCAGGAGCGACGCCGCCACCAACGATTGCCATGCCCAAGCCGCACTATCAGCACGATGTCCAAACACCGCCACTGGGACGACCCTTTGAGCCAGCCGGCCTTATGCTCAAGTACGGTGATCCGTTGGCAGCCAAATATGGGCCGCCACAGCCGCAGGATTTGAAGTATCCCATGCCACCCGTTTCCGCTGCCGGCGGCGAGAATTTGATCAAATCTTCGCCGTATGGTCCGCCGCCAGAGAGTCCCATTGATGCATCGGCACGCTCGACACCTGGCCAGGATAGCCAGGGCAGCAATAGCAACAGCAACTCGCAGCCACCGACGTCACAGTCGCAAGCGCAAACGCAGCCACAGCAATTCCAGTCGCCACATCCGTCGCCGCATATGCCTTCGCCCGCTGGCGGCGGCCTGCCACCCGGCATGCATCCACAAAATCTCATCTCCCCGCACGGTCACGGACCACCGCCGCCCAATACATCCGGCGCTGGTCCCGCCCCCCAGCCGCAGCCGCCGACATCGCTCCATCAACCGGTGGGAGGCAGCTCGGTGCCGGGCCAGGGACCGCCCAGCCTGCAGCATGGTCTGCCCCCAGGCGGTCCAGTTGGTGTGCCGCACTCGCAGATGTCCTCGATTGCCTCCTCGCTACCGGGCGCGCTCTCGTCGCTGGGCGCACCCACGCTCTCGACGATGGCACCTTCGCATCCCATGCACCCGCATATGCATCCACATCAGCATCCGCATCTGCAAACGCTACAGTCGCTGCATCGTCCACATCCCGATCTGCCGCCCGCGATGCATCCGCATGCACCGATGCCAATGTCGCTGCAGGCCCCAGGACCGCCGCCACCGCACAGTCATGCACATCCCTTGGCGCCCGCGCATGCCCAACCATCACAAGTGGGTCCGGGACCCGGCGGTCCTGGCCCAGCGGGCACAGTGCGCACGCCATCGCCGGCTCAGCAACAGCAGCCGCCGCCACGCAGTCTGCACGAGCCGCCGCCTACGTCTCGGGAACCGCCTTCATCGCACACATCGACGGCGCCATCGATGGCCAGCGCTGTGAACTCGGGGCCAGGCCAAGGACCCGGACCGGGTCCGGGACCAGGACCATTGCCGCATCAGTCACCGCATGCGCATCGCACATCGCCGCTGCCCGGTCTCGCGCATCCGGCTGGCCTCATCGGTCATCCCATGGCCATACATCCGCATTTGCCGCACCTACCGCCAGGTCATCCGGCGCACGCAGCTTTGGCGCATCCCGGTCACCATCTGCTCTCGCATTCAATAGCCGGTCTGAGTCATGGCGGTGGTCCCATTGCTTTACTTGCGGGTCCGGGCGGTTTGAGTGGCTTGCCGGAGTCGGCGCTGAGTCGCCGCACGCCGCCCAGTCATTTGTCGCATCCACATGCTTCGTCGGCACCCACAACGCCTCACTCGGCGGCCATCTCGACGAGCATGGCGCTGACCACCACACCCAGCACGGTGCCATCGTCCGCTTTCAGTCGCGCCAGTCCCAGCGTTCAACTCACAAGCGGCTCCGCTCCCGGAGGTCCTGGTGGACCCGGTGGCAGCAACAGCAGCACACCGAACAACTCCTCCTCCGCCGCGGCAGCTGCTGCGGCCGCTGCAGCAGCGCATCGTGCTGCCTCGCCAGCATCGAGTGTAGGCAGCCTGAGTCGTCAGAGTCCGCTGCATCCGGTGCCGCAGTCCCCGCTGAGTCATCATCCCTCATCGTCAGCGCTGTCCGCTGCAGCGGCCGCTGTGGCCGAGCGAGATCGCCATGCGCTACTGCGTCAGCAGTCGCCGCACATGACCCCTCCGCCGGTGTCAAGTGCCTCCGGTCTGATGGCCAGTCCGCTGAGCAAAATGTACGCACCGCAGCCGGGTCAACGTGGTCTGGGTACCTCGCCGCCGCCGCATCTGCGTCCCGGCGCATCACCGCCAGTTATACGCCATCCACAGATGCCGCTGCCATTGCCACTAATTGCGCCGGGCGGTGGCATACCCCAGATTGGTGTGCATCCTGGACAGTCGCCGTATCCGCATCCTTTGCTGCACCCCTCGGTCTTCTACTCGCCACACCATCATAATCCATTCAACTCGCCCTACGGCTATCCGGCCTACGGACCCAGCTTCCCCACCTACATGAAACCGCCACCGCCAGCCGGTCCCCTTGATCCGGCTGCCGTCATGGCTGCCCATCATGCTGGTCTGCCCGGTCCGCCGCCCCAAGCGCGTCAGGATGAGCAGAATGCCGCCGCCGCAGCAGCTGTGGCTGCGGAGAAGCAGCATTCAGCAGCAGTGGCAGCGGCCGCAGCAGCAGCGGCACAGCAACAACAGCAGCACAAACCCCCTCAGCAGCCGCAGCAACAACAGCAGCAGCAGTCGCAAGCACAGCAGCCAGGAGGTCCGCCACAGAACAAGCCGCCCACGCCAAAGACGCCACAAGGCCCGGGTGGCGTGGGTGTTGGTCTGGGAGGTCCTGGCACGCCTACTGGTCTACCGCCTGGTGCATATCCAGGTGCGCATATGCCGGGTTATCCACCGCCACCGCATCCGTCGCCGTTTGCGCCGCAGGATGGACAGCCGCATGGCCTCAAGCCAACCTCGCACATGGATGCGCTGCGTGCCCATGCGCATTCTGCCAATTCGGCGGGTCTGGGCGGTGGACATCATCCAACCGAGCCATGTAAGAGTAGAGAACTCGATAAACTCTTAGGAGTATCTTTTAATATAACTCTTTTCTTATAGTGCCCATTGACATTGAGCCGGATCCGGAGCCAGAGATACCCAGCCCCACACACAATATACCGCGAGGTCCCAGTCCCGAGGCCAAGCCCGACGACACCGAATGTCATCGCTCGCAGTCGGCCATGTATGTCAAAAGTTCCCCTATAACTTAAGGAATTATCTAAACATTTTTTGTTTTGCTTGCAGCTTTGTGCGTCATATTGATCGTGGCGACTATAACTCGTGCACGCGTACGGATTTGATCTTCAAGCCGGTAACGGACTCCAAGCTGGCGCGCAAACGCGAGGAACGCGATCGCAAACTGGCTGAAAAGGAGCGTGAGCGACGTCAAGTGAGACACAACAATAATAAGCTTAACTTGAATAAACTTTACCAACAATATTTCACTTTTTCTTAGCAGCAGCAACAACAGCAGCAGCAGCAACAACAACAGCAGGCCGCAGCCGCACAACAAGCAGCGCAACAAGCCAAGCTCAAAGCGGAACTGAAGCCACCATATGCGGATACGCCCGCCTTGCGTCAGCTGTCGGAATACGCGCGTCCACATGTCGCCTTCAGGTGAGTGCACTTTCTAAGTTGTTTTGCGATAATATTACTTTCGATTTGTAGTCAATTTTTGTTGTTTAGTAGTTAACACAAAGTTGTGATTATGTCGCGTACTGTATTTGTAATAATTTCCATTTCGATTTCAGTCCTGTTGAGCAGATGGTGCCTTATCATCATCCAATGAGCCCCATGTATAGCAGAGAGAGGTACAGTACCTAGTACAAGCCTGCCAAAATCCTCATCTCAGCACAAAAACCACAAACACTCATTTCTCATCTCCTAAGCCTAACTAACAACCAAACTGTATTTGCCTTATAATTTGCGCACATTTTAGTTTCTTAACCACATTCGCTTCTTATTTGCCTTGCCCGTAACCAACTCCTCGACAAAATGCATCATTATCCATTCTTCTAGTTTGACAACTTTTATTTATATATTGTCATTCAACTAATTGCAGAGAATTGGAGGAGATCAAGAACGCACAAGCGGCCGCAGCGAGTCAATCGCGACTGGATCCGCACTGGATGGAATACTACAGACGGTAAGCAAAAGTCAAATAACTAAACTTTAAAGTATCCTAATTTCGTGTTCACCTCTATTTTACAGCGGCATACATCCCTCGCAATTCCCGCTGTATGCAAACCCGGCGATTTCACAAATGGAACGTGAGCGTTTGGGCATACCGCCGCCACATCATGTGGGCATGGATCCGGGCGAGCATATGGTGCGTATCACATGTCAGCATGGCAACTTCTACTCATTGTACACCAAAACTCGAAAGACTCCAAAACTCATATTCACAAAATCAATCGTATTTGGAAACAAACAAACCAACAAATCGAAACATCTTTGCACAAAAAAAAACTCATTTGTCTATTTGTCAGCTCAAATTAACAACAAATCGAATAGAATCTCAATCATGTGTCCATGTCCAAAAAGCACGTGTGCCTAACCACACTGCATCCTGCATCTAATTAATAATATCTGGAGGTGCAACTAACCCCCGCCTCCATCAAAGCCAAATGCCATTTCAAAACAAGTCGGTGCTCGTTCGCTCGTTCGTTTTTGTTGCCATTTCTAACACGCATCTTATCTCCACTACTCAACATCAAATTTTCCGCATTTATCCACTTAACCAAATGTCGCTCAGCTGTCGCAAGCTGTGGCTCCATAATCCTCAAAAGTCAAGGCACCACTGGCTCTTTTGAAACTATCTACGATATTCAATAATTTTCAGATACGATTGACGAGAGAATATCATGCACACTCTCATACTCATTTACATTTGCCTTTGCATCCACAGCCGCAACCACCGGAGGCCGGTTTCCAACTGCCACGTGAGTTTGTATAACCATTGCGTCGCATTGCCAACAAAATAAAACTAATCAAAAATGCATTTGTTCTATTTCTATTTTTATTACTTGTTCAACCCAAACAATGCAGCGAATGTTGGTCAATATCCACGGCCAAATATGCTTATACCTAGGGAGCCGCATTCGGATGTTTTGCTGAGGATGTCCTATGCAGATCAACTACAGGTTTCCCAAATCCCAATTCATCAATCCTAATTGATTAATTACATATATACAGTATTTACAGGCCGCCGAATTTCAACGTCAATCGCTGCACGAGCAATACTTCAGGTGAGCATTCACATTCAGAGAAGATGAAAACAGAAACAAATGAAAAAACGAACAACGACAACAGTCATCAAGAACAACAGTCACATCATCTGGCTCTCATCTGCTCGCTCCATCTGTATTTTTGTCTTTGTGACTTTTGTTTTGTGTCGTGTTTATTGTTTTCTCTTTATGTTGTTGTGTATTTTTGTGTTTTGTATTTGTATCACACCCACTTCTCTCTCCCCAGACAACGGCCCAGATAAGTGGACTAAAGAGTGCTTAAAAAGAAAGAGAGAGACAGTAACTGGCAGGCAGGCAGGCTAACAGCAATTGTAGAATTCAATCCCCAAGCAACTGAACAAAGACAAAATACTCTTGGCGTGTCAACTGAGAGGAAAATGCTTTGTGTGTGATTTTTGTGTTCAAACGTTTACATTTTGCTTTTCTACTGCAAACCACCAAAACATCAACATCAACTACTACTACAACAACAACAGCAACAAAAAAGAACAATTAAATAAGCACATATTATAAACCAAAACAAGAAGCAACAAAAACAACAATAATAATGTGTATCCCCAGGCTATGTAACTAGCAACTTTAAGTTGCGCAACGCTTTGTCCAGTTTATGTGTAAAAAGTTAGTACTCTTTTGTGTCTTACATGTTTTGAATTTTCTTGTTTTGTTTGCATTTCTCATCCATTTCGCATTCATAACTCTTTCTATTCTCATACAAAATATGCTGATATCCATGTTCTTGTTTCGACAGAAATCAGCTGCGTTAAACAAAGCCTGGAAACTCTGCAGCTAAAAAACAAACAAAATCCTCTTACTGACAAGGAATCAAAATAAGCAAAAACAAAATGATGACAACCTGATGAAGAAGATATATAAGAAACTAAATGAAACAAGCAAACAAAACATGATGGTCGCAATATTTTAAGTATCGTCTTTATAGTGTATAGTGTTAACAGATGTAAACAAAATGAAAAGCGTGTTAATTATCGTTTAAGCTTACGAGAATTGATGATTAAGGCAAATGGAACAAAATCAACAACAACAACAAAACTTAGCACACAAATTTTTTAAGGTTTTCAATGTGCATAATGTGCAACACACACATTTTCAGATTGTAGCACCACTTTGACTAAATAATAAGCTCTATTCAAATCAAATTAACTAGACACACTTGCAATTAGCTGAAAAAACAAGAGCAAAACCAAAACACACAATAAGAAAACCTTGTTAGAAACATTGCAAGGACCTTTAGTATATATTTATGTATATGCCGTAGAGTTTTATGCTATCACTTCCTCAATCCGGAAGATAGAACAATGCGCCTTTTTCCAGACCAACACACGGCCCTGTATAATGGGGCTCGTTCGAGCTCTTAATTGTCGCTACCTATAAACTATATAACTGAAACAGTAACTAATTTGGCATGTATGTATATGTAATTTAAAGTTATTATACTTCCAGCCACAATTGAACTATATATATATATATTTATATTTTGTAATATTAGTACGCTTGCTGCTTATCCTGGAGTTTTTAAACCTTTTTTCTTGTGTTGGCTTTCTCGCTTTGCTTACTTACTACTCATTATTTATTATTTTTGCTATAACTAGAGTATTATAACTATTATCGAAGGAATCCAAGCAACAAAAACATGTTTGTATAAAAAAGAAAACTAAAAAATAACAAATTATTAGAGAATAAGTGATAAATTTAAATATGTGAATTATGAATGCGGTTTTCAAAGCAAACACAAAAAAAAAAACAAAGCGAGCAAGTAATTTGTAGAAATCGTCCCCCCAAAAAAAAAAAAATTCAATCCATGTACTATATTTACATATATGAAGAGAGAAGGCAGCCCCCGCATTTGTAGCAGCTGCAGTTTTTCGAGTGCTTAATTTATATTATTAGTAATTTATACACAACATATTATATAATAATGATTCGATGAGATGCATGCATTATAATACAAATTAATAAATCTATATGTCAATGACAAGGATTCTATTAACCATAGGGCCAATAAAAAGAAAAACAAAAACACAGAAAAAATGAAACCCACACATACACTGCGAAAATATAAAATATATTTAAAAGCGTGCATTATACTATAAAATGAATTAAATATTTTTAAATACAATTTTTTAATTTCACATTTTGAATATACGCATTGCATTATAGTATATATTGATACATATAAACATTATATATATAAATATAATTATACTGCGTTTATTGTAGAATTTTGCGAGCATATTTAAAATACAAACAAAACAAAAAATTAAACAAAATGAAAAAGCTGAAAACCAAGCACACAAACAAATAAACAACTTGCGCCACATCATTTGGCACAGTTATCGGTTAAGATGTAAGATTGTAAAGTGAAAATCCAGGCGTACATATTTATATATACATATACATAAAAGGTAAAAAGAAAACAAAAGTAACACATGCAGCTATATATGCATCTGATAAATATATAGTATATATATATATATTTCACACAAAAACAAAGCATATACAGAATTCGATGATAATGATAATACAAAAATAAATTATTAAAAACCTGTAAAAACTAAGTAAAGCAAAATAAAATTAGTTACATTAGTTACAAATCCAAGCAACGTTCATTCAAATGGAAACTTCTTATTTTGATTCCAAAGATTTTGATTTATTCTAATATATTGGAAGGTAAGATAAAATCCTTAAAACTCGTTCTGTAGCTGATTATTTGTTTATTTGAAAAGCACACGAAAGACTATTTAAAGATAGATGCAATAACATAAATTAACAAATACTTTTACAAACAGCGAAGTGTTTAATTTAAAATATTATTATTACTTAGTTTCCTTAAACCGTTAATGTTCACATCTAGTATTTAGTATTGATTTAAGTTCCACAACGAAAAGGACACCATAAAATAGCCGTACAAGTCCACAGGCTGCGACAAGGCTTAATTAAAATGTGAAGCATGCGAGCAATGCCTTTAACGCAAACAAAGTATGATGCGGTCTGCATCGCTATACCAATTAAAAGTCTACCAAAATATGGCCTTTTAGCAGCGCGGGCATGCTGATGCCCAGTAGGATAATCACATTTAAAGAGCTAGTCAAGGGAGCTGCACTAGGTGGAGGCATCCAGTTCGTTTGTAGATTGTCCTTGGGCACATTTTCGTAAATTAAGCGATCATTGAGCTTTTGAATTGGACGGAAATTGTTCTTCAAGTGCTCATCGCTGGCGGTGAGGTTGCGAAAGAGATTTAGCTGTGAGAGGAACATAATGAATTATATTACATTTTAAGAACTCAGTTGTGCTCACCTGGTACTCCGATATGTATATAGCATCTTGATAATCAATCCAGAGCACTTCCTCTGAACAAGGTGGCGTTGTCAACGAACCAATGTAGCTATAATATCTTGTTGAGTACGTTGAGAGAAACTTCCACAGCGGCAGAGGTTCTACCAAGTTTTTCGAGCTGTCTTTTCCTCTGATAAGGGATAACATCTCCACAAATTCGCCATAATAGGGATTCAATGGCTTTTCAACCACCTAAATTAAATGTTGATCAGTTTTCAGCATCATTTATAGTACATAATTATTCTTTTTACCTTAAAGAAGAAAGCTAATACCACAACGCCTTGTTCTTGATCTAATGCGCTGGTCAAATCTGAGTATTTTAGACTACGCATCACCACATGTAGCTCAGCGGGATATCGTTGATTGTTGATCATATCCTCACTACCGAGTGTATCGTTCTCTCCCCAATGGAAATGGAACTGCTCGAACTGATAAACAGCATCTATTATCAGAGGTCCGCCACTTAGACGCGGTTCTTTGCCTTCTGTGAAGTTCATTGTGACTAGCACAGTGTGTCCATTGTTGGTCAAGGTTACTGACTTGGGCCGTAAATCGAAGTTGTAGTAATTAATTTCAGGATATTCCATCTTTATAACTTCCATTTTATTAATATTAATTGGACTTTGGTGCTTTCCATTGCATTGTTCGTAATATCTTGCCCAAGTTCCGGGTCCTCGGTGGACTCCATAGCCAAAATCTGCAGCGATGGTAGCAGCAGCTGCAATATGAGATAACATATAAGTAATGTGCTTATTGTTTTGATTTATTCTTAGGAGTTCAATTATTATTTACCACAAACTAATAATAACATTACAGCTCTCCAGGCCATTGCAAATCGGAGCTTCCACATTTGATCTAATAAATCTTTTGACTAAGACTATCTTCGTGTTTTCAAGTCTGAAGCTAAGCAACAACTGTGACTGCAATTCAAATGGCTAATCAAAAAGCAAGCTTGCATATGACATAAATTGATTTTAAGCTCAATCACAGCTGTGCTCTAAGCGCTGCTTATTCCCAATGGACACATTAAACAAATAAATTGTTACAGTAAGTATGTTTTAAATAACGATTTTTAGATTGAGTGCATGCAGATAAAAGACATGACATCACTTTAATTGGGGATTTATATAAAAAAAAACTAATAAAATTCGGTTTAAGTGGCCCAGGAATGAACAGCTGATCGTAGCCTAAATTATCGAAGGCTACGCTTAAAATACTCGATATTTACATAGGAACATAAATCAAGCTCGATTCTAATTTTAGAAGAAAGATCAGCTGAAAACCCCAAACGAGAAACGTCATTTTAATATTTATGTAAATACTCGCATAGCGACAAAAAGTATCTAGTATCTATTTAAAAAAAAAAAATAATAAAAAACCCAATAAAAAATGTCAACAGAATAATGTAAAGTAGATCCACTTTAGTCTAATGAGATTGCGTTTCTCATTTTGTTGATAATAACTAATTGTGAGAAAAATATCTGTGGTGAGCATCGGTACTTAGTTAAATTTAATGGCTTTTCATTTGTTTTCACTGCAGATATTTATCTGCAAAGCAATTGAACGTACATTTTAGTAAATTGTGTTTCCATAATAGTTGAAGCTGATTAGGGGATATTATTTTCTACAATATTCTTAATGCTGTCTGGATGCAAATTGCTCAGAGTATTCACTGAAAAAATACAAATTTTTATAATAAAGAACATTTTTCATAAAAATTGTGATCCTAAAATGATACTCCCTTAAAAATAAATTCTTTAAGCTGTGGAACATTAGTGTGAAAAATGCCGAATTCTCAAAATAAGACCTAAAATACTAGATTTATGTTACAACATAATGTTATCTATTGAAATTTGTAAATGTTTTTATATAGCTTTGAGTGTTTTCGTTCATAGTAAAGTTCTTAACATGAAGATTTGTTTACTAGCATTACGATTTTAATGCTTTGAAGCAAGCAGTGTTGCCAGAGTCACTTTTTTCCCGTCAAAACTGTTTTTTTTGCAAATGACTTTTTCTAGAAAAAATTGCAAACAGCGGACAGCGGGAATTTTGGTTTTTTTTGTAGCTGTTCTGTCGATGCTTGCGAACATTTTTAGTGATAAATCGATTGTATAGTGTAGTTAAGCAATGTCAAAGAACATGCCAATTCTTATCGTAGCGTCACTAAAGGCAAAAGGACGACACGGATGACAGTTACTGCAAATGTACAATCACCACAAAACTCTCTGATTTGCGCGCCAATGTTTTAACCAAAAAGCATAAAAGTGCTAGGAACGGCTTTATGTAAACAAACAAAATAGATTTTGTAACTTTGATGGTCAAGACGATGGAGCTAGAAGCAGTGCTATATCTTTTTTGTGGCAGAGCATATATTGTTGGCTCAATTGGATCATTTAGGAAACCTAGTCGTTAAATAATTTGAAGACAACAGCGCTATTTATTTTTCTACTCGTTGTTTTCTACTTAAAATGAAAATACATTTTATTCTAAATCAAAACTGGATGAACATATGACAATAAAAATGAGAAGAATGAGGATAGTTTTAATGAAATTCTCCAAATATTGTGAGTATTAGAGCAGCTGCTGTACAAATTCTATACATATGTTTCAATATTTGTAAGCTCACCCTGTGAAAAATATAGAGAATCCAATGCATGATACAATTATACAAGGTAGTCCCGTCGGAAAAAAGCTTTCGTCAGTGCGCATTCGTATTTCGACGCAAGAGGTTGTCTGCGGACGAATTTTTTAGCGCAATTAACCCTTGTGCAAAATGACATTTTGCAATGTATGCCGTAGATACGGATAGAATTAAAACATTTAGAGATTTAGAGAATTATCATATATATTATTAATGTTGTTCATAAACATCTCACATTTAAAAAATATGTCAATTAGACATTAATATTAGCTTCAAAATATGTAAATATTAATATCATCGTCTAAGGGTTAACGCGCATTTCATTGCCGTCTCGTTCACACTACCACGCTGTGCCTCTTTCACTCGCACTCATTGCTAACATAGACAGGGTACCAGCTTTTTTCCGACGGGACTACCTTGTATTATTGTATCATGATCCAATGAATTGAAAAATCAGCTTTTTTATTGCATTTTTTTCTAATTTTTCAGCTTTTTTTGCATCGTTCTTTCCGTCAAAAACAGCTTTTATTTCTCAACAAACTTTGGCAACACTGCTTTGCAGCACCAAAATTCTTAGTACCAAGACCAAAATCTTGATTTTAGAATTTGTTTTCAATGTAGTATTTACTTGACGCTTGAAAAGAATTACTCTACTATTAAGTGTACGATTTCGTATGATATATATGTTAATAATAATAAAATATTAGTTAGTAGTTAATAAAAGTAAATATATTTTTCGAAAAAATCATTAGTTATTAATATACCAATTTTAAACGTAAATAATATATTATTTATAACTGCATTTAAATATTTTATAGTTATCCCAAAAACGTGCTCCCAATATTTACAGCTAGACTTAAATATTGTTTAAAATTTAATATCTCATCCTCTTTCATTTATTAGTCAAAGAAATAAATATTCTCATGATTTGAGCATAAATCAATATGGGCAATAATAAATTAAATATCATAAATAACATAACATACAAGTGTACAGATTTGTATCAATAAATCAACATGTCTCCAACAGAGCCACGAACGAGACACATGTTTTGTACACAAATTGCATTGCTTAATTAATACTGTGAGCAAAGATGCAATGAATTTATTACAAATGTGGCTAGGAGGAAAACTTTCCCCTTTCCACCAAAGCATAAATTTGTATAAGCTGCGTTTGCGACATCCACAAAAGGAATTGCGCTATATCCAACTTTAGCATAACTCGGAATTGGAGGAGCATTCTCATAGATAATACGATCATTAATTGGCTGAGGTGGACGATAATTGTTCTTCAGATGATCGTCACGAGCAGTAAGCTCTCGAAATTTATTTAGCTGCAATGAAAACGAATAAGTCTTGAGTTGAGTATGAATTCGATTTGGAGTAACCTGTTGCTCTGATATGTAAATGGGTTCCTGGTAATCTATCCAAATGACTTTTTCGGCACAAGGAGGCGTTGTCAAGGATCCATTGTAGCTATAAAAGTTAATGAGATTCATTGAAATGAAAGAGCTGAGTGGCAACGGAGTTTCCAAGTCTGCTGACATGCCCTTGCGACTAATCGTTGACAGCTTCTCCACAAATTCTGCATAATCCCCATTATCATCGCTGCTCAACTAAAACTTAAACTTTCAATAAAACATAGTGAATTATATTACAATTATATAACCTTGAAAAAGAAAGCTAGTACAGCAAGGCCATGATCCTGACCCAAGGCGCTTTTAAAGTCTTCGTAGTCCAAACTCCTTATAACAACATGCAGCTCGGCGGGAAATGCACGATCGTTGACCAAATCCTCACTGCCAACTGTATCATTGGCTCCCCAATGAAAGTGAAACTGCTCGAATTGATAGGATGAATTGCGTGCCAATGGACCGCCTTTGATGCGTGGTTCTCTGCCCTTCTCAAAGTTCATGGTAACCAGCACTGTGTGTCCATTGTTGGCCATGTGCACACGATTGGGAGTAACATCAATATTGGTATACTCAATATCGGGAAATTCTTTAACCTCCACGCTCAGCACATCGATGTCAATTGGACTCTGGAATTTGCCACTGCAACGCTTGTAATTTTCTGCCCAATGTTCTGGTCCATGTTGGCCTCCATAACCAAAATCCTGACCAGCAACAAGTACTGAAAAATAAAATTGAATTGAAATTTCCTGTAATTATATTATTTTCTATTTTGTCAGCTGATTCTGTTATCAACTTTTGTTACGAACAGACTTTACACTAATTTTCACTGTTGTCATTTCTGCAATTAGCATTGATTTAACAATTTGCCTATAAAATTATCTCATTATCTAGTAATGTATTTCTTTGTCTGTTAATTAGTAAACAACTCAGTTGGCTGGCAAAGCCTGAAATGACATATGGCTCTGCAGATGGGCCCAACAAAACAATACGTAGTTGGTTTAAATTGCAAATTAGCTAACTGCTGGCAAAATTCAGTCTGGGATTGCTTTGCAATCATAGAAATTAATTGTGTCGAAAACTAAGCTTTGGGATTTTATGTTAAAATTAATTTATCAATTTGTATGTTGGCTATTGATTCTTGTACATTCTAAGCTGCAAACATTTTCAATTGTTTTATTTACAGAATATTTATAATTTAACAAACGAAAATTTCTTATTACAAAAATGAATAATTTCTTTACTACGTTCAGAAAATATTTCTTTTTTTTTTTCTTTATGAATATTATTATAAAAAATTATATCTGCTTTACTACTTTCAGAAAATTATTTATTTTGTAGTAAAGATTTCTTAGACATTGCTTAAATATTTACTAGGTTGTCTGGGCCAATAGAAAACATCTGTTTGTTAATAATAAACATAATATTTACTCTTATAACTAATCAGTTTCCAAACAATATTGAGTAATGACATAATATGTGAACTCTTACTTACCACAACATAAAATGAAAGCCAAAGTTGCTATTTGCATTATGTCAAACAGTCGGAGATTCAAGCGACAACTTTACGTTATTTTGTGATGAGAATCTTTGTAATAACCCGCAAAGTAAACCAAAATGACAAACTAAGATAATGTCAGCAAATGTCAAGCTATTAGTGTTAACTCACCAAATGCGGTCGTAAAACTGCGGTCAGCTTTTACAAGCTGCAAGTCTTATAGACATCTCTTACCTGGTTTGCATGCAACTGAAACTCACATTTCGACGTCATCATAGGGAATTGTAAATTCAGATTGTCATAGAGTACAAAAATATATATTTACATACTCAGCGTATACGTTATATATGCGCGTATATGTGATGCAATTACGGAGAAGTTATTTACGCTTTGAGCATTACTGGCTTTACTCTCTCATTTAATCAGCTTAACGTTAATGAAGCTTATCGAATATGTGTTGCAATAGAACTTATGCCTAATTAAATGCCAAAATTAAAAATGTTTTAGGGAACTTTTTGTAATACTTAGCTAGCATTTTTATTTGCAGACAAATTTCTCTACAGAAAGTAACTCAATAAAAAATAACTTTTTGTATTGAATTTTAAATTTTTTTATACAAATAAATGAGAGTTTAAAAGAAAATTGTATTGACTGGCTACCAACGATTCCAAATAACGGAAATCACACCATTTAGCTAATGACCAATGGACTTTGTGTACAAAACATGTGTTGTATCAGTTTATCTATAAGTCGGTCAGTGGGTTATTAGAACTATCAAAACTATTTTAGTTTGATGACAGTGTATCTTATCTTCAGTGGCACACTCAGAATGATTACATTTTGTATTTATACAAAAAAAAAATGAGAGGGGAATTACAGCCCAAACTGAATGTGTAATATTTTAAAGTACGAGTACTAGCAATATTAATTTTTTAGATTAAGTTGAATCGATAGGAGCTGAACATATTTGGTTTCTGTATTGCATTTACTTTATATATAGTTGAATACTTCATGATTTATAGTAGATTGATATATCATTTATCTAAAGATAATTTTTAAAGACATTAAACTTTATAATAACCAGTTTTATTTGTCTTGGGGGATTTCTAAAACTTTGTACTACTTAAATCCCGTGACTATTGATAGCCTCGTAACACAGTTCAATCAAAAGATACTTGTACTATCAACACTCTAAAATTTATAAATTAACAATAACCTTGCAGATAGAAAGACTTTACTTTTTATTTATTTATTGAAGTTTCGAACAGCTGACGACGTAACAATACTTTACTTATCTTATAAATCAAAAGGCACATAAATAAAAATGTAACATTATATCAAAATCTTAAATGTAATACATAAATGCAGCATAAATTATTATGCTTAAAGCACCACACTTACTTTTGATGCTTAAAGTGTTAATCGTAGTCGACACGCAAGTTTTTGGGGAACTCGGTCAAGTTGCGAGTCCCGCCAAAAGAGCAAACAATGCTCAGGTGGGTAAATTACAAGGCTTAATTAAAATTGTTGAGCATGCGAGGCATGCATATAAAGCAAAACCAAATCGCGATGCAGCGTGGTGGTGCGGCAAACGATGCAAATTAAAAGCCACTGAAATATTGGCCTTGAGCAACAGCAGCAAAGCAACAGGAGGCTACAACAGGCAAAGCAGAAAGTTGCCCAGTTAAAGTTTTGGCATTCGTTTGGCATCAAACGAATTGGGAATTTGTTGTGAGGCGGATTGATTTTTAATAGTTTGTAATGTTTGCTATATTAAATAATTTATTTGAAATACATATTAAAAACTATCGTTATTTGATGTCTGTTTATTAATATTAATTATCTGGCAGAATTGACCACGTGCTACACTATTTATGAACATAAACTGAAACAATTTCAAAAATAAGTAAAGGGATGGATTAACACTGATTTTAGGAACTTTTTTGTTTTACGATAATATTTATGTATAAATTCGATAATTTTTTGATATGCGTACAAATTCATCCATTTTTTTAAATTATTTTAAAACAGAAACGTACTTCCAAAAACATTATTAGCTGTAATTGAAGTGGTAATCAACTGCTATATGATTCATCTTTACTCAATATGAAAAATGGTTGATGAAAATGTTTTTTTCATTTTAGATGGTGTATATGTATATTCTTATATAGTCCACAAAAGTGAATTCAAGTAAGTTTATATATTTTCAGCGAGTAAGCAAAGCATTAATTACAAAGCTCACTAGAAAATGAACCAGTCCCTTAGATACATTGCATGAGCTTCTATTTGGGGCACTTGTAGCGGGATTAGTTTGGGTGCCTTTCATAAATTCTGGCATTGCGGGTGAATTCGCATAGATAATGCGATCGTTGATTCGCCGAGTTGTAGGATAATTGTTCTTCAAATGATCCTCATTAGCAGTCAGCTCGCGAAATTGATTCAGCTGTAAAGTAAATAAATAAGTAAGCATTAATTTAAATCAGTTTACTCACTTGTCTCTGTGATATAGATATAGGATCCCAAAAATCTATCCAGATGACTTTCTCAGCACAAGGTGGCATTGTTAAAGATCCTGTATAGCTATAATAATTGAGTAGATTCCATGGAAGGATTTTCCTTAAGGACACAGGTTTCGCCAAATCGGCTGGCATTCCTTTGCGACTAATCGTCGACAATTTCTGCATAAATTCTTCAAGATAAGTATGATCCATTTCAGAAATCTAAAAATACAAATTCAAGTAAAATTATAAGTATTAATAAAGCTTCAACTTACCTTAAAATAGAAACCCATTACTGCAATGCCATTATCATAGCCTAAAGCTGTTTTATAATCCTTGAAGTCGATACTCCTAAAAATCAAATGCAATTCAACAGGAAACTCATGCCCACTGCCAAATGTTCCATTGGCTCCCCATTGAAATTGCATTTCTTCGAATTGATAGGATGAATTGCGTTCCAATGGACCGCCTCTCATGCGTGGTTCTCTGCCCATCTCAAAATTCATTCTGACCACCACAGAATGTCCATTGTTCGACATGTGAACACGTTCGGGAGTTATATCAATGTTGAAATAGTGAAGCTCTGGAAACTCTTTAGGTTCCGAGTTTAGTTCATCGACATCCATGGGATTCTGCAACTTGCCACTGCATTGTTGAGTATCTTTCATCGGATAATCTGTTTCAGCCTGACTGTCATAATCAGAAACTTGGCCAGAAACAAGACCTTTAAGTGGAAATTCGTTTTAAAAATATTATTATTAATTATACAAAAACAAATCAGAAAATACTCTTGGTATTAAGCCAAAATTAATTTAGTCAACTGTTTGTGCTGTCAATTCCTATTATGAATAGTCATCAGATTTATGTCATATGCAACTTGTTAAATCAGCTTTTATGGCATTTCACAATTAGCATATAGAATTATTTTATAATCACTAAAGCGCTTTGGTGTGCTATAGATGCTAATAAATTGAAAATATTTCAGTTGAATTATTAAGCTCAAAATGACAGATGGGTAAATACAGAAATTTAGATATGCTAGATAGACAAAAAAACCATATTGGCGCAATTCATGTTAAAAACATCGCTTTTGGGGGCTTATAAATTACATTAGATATTAATTTAAATATTTGATTGGTAGTAGAAATTCTTGTAATAAAAACTAGAAAAATACTGCAATATTTATACTTAATTGGATTAATTTTCTCCCAAAACCTGTTTTCCAATATTCGACAAAATTAAAAAAGTATAACTAAAAAGAGGCTATTTATTGCTAACTCCGTTTAATCATTTTGCAGACCACATGTGTATCGTATACACTTATAGTTACTTACCACAATACAAGAGGAAAACCAGATCATCGACTTGCATAATGTCAAAAAGTCACAACCAAAAATGAACTTAAATTTCATTTATTCAAGTCAAATCTTAGTGCCCACAAATTAGATTGAACTAACAACTGAGCTGAGCAATGTCAACAAAATGTCAACCGATTAGTGTTAACCCATCAAATGTAGTCACAAAACTGTGGTCAGCATTCACCAGCTGTCAAGACTTATAGACAACTCTCACCTGGTTTGCATGCAACTGAAACTTGCATTTCGACGTCATCGTGGGCAATTGTAAATGTAAATTGTCACATAGTTTATTTAGCCACACGGTTTTGATGCACTTAGAGAGAAGCAAATTTCGATATTGAGCTTTAGTTACTCAGTTCTCTACATTTCGGTTTAGTGAGCTTAAATCTAGTGAAACTTTGTAGTATTATTTTAGACTGTGTATTTATTGTGAATAGTTCTAAACTTGAACTTAAACTTGTTCAGTAACAATTTGTAAGCTCCATATCTTAAGATGTAACAACAATTATTGTTCATTCTTGATTTAATTTCTCGGCATATCGATTTGTAAGCACGTAAAATTAATACATCATTTTAATAAGTTTATATTCCACAAAAATAGTAAAGCGTATTTTATCTTCCGCTCCCAGAATTGAAATTCAAATAGCTTTAACTTATTGAATTATTAATAATGTGCATGTTGAAAATATAAAGAATTGGCTTGAGGGTTACAACTATAATTAAATATCTATTAAACGGACAAGCACAGTTCCATAATTGATGTCTAGGTGTCCACCCAAAAGAGTTAATTATATATGAAAATAATGGTCGCCATAAAAATTATTTGTCTGTCTGCTTAATAGATTGGAGTCTGCTTAATAGATTTGTTCACTAAAGGAAGGTTCACTGTACATATCACAAAACGGATATCAGAGAATCTAGGAAATATCCTCCATTGCTTATATAATAAGTTAATCCGCTGTTTTAGTATGATTACAATGTGTTCTTCTGGTTATTTAGTGCCTGGAAAATACTCAGGCTGATAAATTATAAAACAATACTCACAACGTTATTAATTTCCCTGAAGCTCAAAGCATTTCTCTGTATAACTTTATAACTATAACTTCAACAACTTACTTCAAATTTGTTATGTTTGCTTAAAATCAATTGAATCTACCATTTCTAATATCAACAGTTAGCCAAACTTGACAATGACCTGCTCAACAATTTTGTTTTGATTCTTTGATTATTTAAGTTTTGCACTCAAAGTCTATAACAAGTCCTGTTGATAAGAAGCTGTCACAACTCTGACCATACTAAAAGAACTTTTATTATCAGCGCTGTAAATTAATGATATAATAATAACCTTGCAGATTGAGAGGCTTTGATTTATATTTGTTTATTGATAGTCAACTATACGTAACAAGAAATCGACTTTACTTATCTTATAAATCACATGGTGCACTAGCATAATGATTACCATACATAATACAAAACTTATTGGATGGGTATACAAATTCAAAAGAGTACCATAAATAGTTAGGCTTATATATAAAACATAAATAATTTGAATTGGGTGTCAAGTGCAGCTGCAGCCTAATTTATAAAGTGCCACATTTACTTCTGATGTTTAAGCGCAGTTTTTTCGGTCAAATAAGCAGAACAATGCTCAGGTAGGTAAATTACGCGGCTTAATTAAAATGTTGAGCGATGCGAGCAATGCGTTTAACACACACACAAAAACAATTCGCGTTGCCGTCTGGGCTTGGCTTTGGGTCTTTACCCGCCGTTGGGTCATGACTTTGGCCTCACCTTAAACGGGTCTAATTAAGCAGCTCTGTAACAGATTCCTGGAACAACAGCAGCAGCAGACTATAAGCGGAGCCTAAGAGTGCTGCGAGACTTCCATCAACTGAGGTGGCAGCATTGTTTTTGTTTGGATTGTACTCTGGCATCTTGCCCCAACGACTATTCGAGTGATCAAATTCAATGGGATTTTGTTGGTAAACGGTGCGATTGTTCAGCGGTTGAGTTGGACGGAAATTATTCTTCAAGTGGTCATCGTTGGCAGTCAGCAGACGGAAATGTTGCAGCTGTAAAGTAAATATAGGAATATAGTTTCATATATGATATAAGAAGTGGGAAGAAAACTCACCTGGTCTTCGGAGATGTCAATGGGTTCGTGGAAATCCACCCAGACCACCTCTTCGGCACACGGCGGCGTTGTCAACGAGCCCACGTAGCTATAAAAATTAACCGGATCCTTGGATACATAACTCATTAAAGGCAGCGGGTTTGACAAGTCAATGGTTTGACCTTTGCGGCTTATGTTCGCCAACGACCTGGTGAACTCGGCATAGCTAGCGCTGCCAACGTTTTTGATCTATAAATATACAAATACCACAAATTAGTTTAAGTTACACAGAGAGTAAAATTATGTTCTAACAAAGACTTTTTATAGAATAATGATTTTGATACATGAATTTAACTACTGGTTTAAAATTGAAAAACTAGAAAAAGAAAAATTTAAATTTATGAATGTTTTTTTTTCCTCGGAAAATAATATAAAATCTTAAGACTTACCCTAAAGAAGTACGCCAATACAGCAATGCCATGATCCTGACCCAGCGCGCTATTAAAGTCTGGATAGTCGAGATTGCGCACCACCAAATGCATTTCAGCCGGATAGGCTTTGTTGTTAATGGTATCCTCACTGCCCACGGTATCGTTCTCTCCCCAATGGAAGTGAAACTGCTCGAACTGATAGTAAGCCTGTCGCTCCAAAGGTCCGCCACGGACACGAGGTTCCTTGCCCTTAGCGAAGCTCATTTTGACCAGCACCGTGTGTCCATTGTTGGTCACCGAGACGCTTTCGGGCGTCGAATCAAAGTTGATGTACTCCAAATCGGGATAATCACGCTTGACCACATTCAGATCATCGATGTTGATGGGACTTTGGTATTTGCCGCTGCAACGTTTGTATTCATCGCCCCAATGTTCCGGTCCGTCTTGGCCTCTATAGCCAAAATCTTGGCCAGAGACTGCGACAACTGCAAATGGAAATGATCAATGTGTCTGTCTGATTAAACGTGCTAATTGCTTGGACAATTGGTGTCACTGATATCGACGCCGATGATGACGGCGATGATGTTGAGTGACATCCAGCTAAAAAACAAATATTTGCCGACACTCCCGCGATTAATTTAGCGCCTATTTTTGGTACCACTAAAAATAGTCGTCAGAGACTGCCTAAATGTTAAGCTATCAGTTTTTGCTATCAATTTGTCAGCTGATTCTTGTTGTTTGCCACTAATTGATAATTGGCGTGTCGCATCGTAGGTCAAGCATTTGATTAGCATTAATTACGCATTGATTACGCAACAATTATCGAGTAAAGTTCACAAGTGTTAAACGCTCATAATAACGCTCTGAACTTTAATGAACTTCCTCTATTTACTTTGCGTTTGCTTTTGCTATACAACAATGTCATCAATTGTCTTGTCAGGCATTAACCTTATTTCTGACTAGAAGTCAATAAATATTACAGGCGAAAATTGGTAAATTTATGTGTTGCACAGCTTAAATTCTCTGACCAATATAAATAAATTATTGTCAGTGTGAAATATATATTGTCTGGTTGTGCAATTTATTATTAAATTACTTGTAGAAGCCGGAGTCGAACAAAAGTTAACGAATTTTAATCACAACTCGTAACAATTTGCATTCAAAATGTGAATGTGAGCTAATAGAACTTTTGAACTACGTATTCTTTAAGCACAATACAAAATACTATGTTGTGTTTAAGCGATTATCTAATTATATTAATTTTGTAAAATTATCTCACTTATTGAAACACTTGCTAATGCCATAAATTTGAAATAATTGAAGCGCAGCTAATTTATGTCACACCACAAGTGAGAATGGAATAGCTTAAAAACTCGAATATAAGATATTCTATAAAAAATGTAAGCGTATTAAAGCTGATATATATTGTACTGTATTAATTATTTACTTACATTTTCTTAATGAAATCTCATATATTGTACTACATATATTGCTTAATCATTTTTTTTTTAATATAATATTGAGTATTAAATCTATACGAAACAATACTGCTTATTTTGAGTACTAGCAACTTTTTAGTTAGAAATGTATCTTAAGTTTATATTACCCTAATTTCAGTTAATACCCTACACAATTCAAGCTGCTCAGGCAAACTTTTCTACAACAATTGTCTACTCTATAATAGAGTAAAGTTGGGTATAAACCCAATTGTAGCAGGGACAATAAAATAAACAGTTTAGCTAACTAAACACGCAAAATACACTTCTTTGTGAGCATTGGAGGGTAATTCCAAAGCATTTAGCTATTGTATTATTAATTTGTAAATGAGTCAAATTTTATAAGTGGATAACAAGACAATCATTTGGTGGTTTTTTTGTATTTATTTAAAGCAAAAGATTTCCGGTTAACCATACGCTATAAATATCGCTCTTTGAGTTGAGTTGAGTGACTGGAAGCGTCTGGCTCATGGCATGAGACATGAGACATGAGACGTGGGACGTGACATGATTGGATGAGTAATCAAAAGAACTCAACAGAAGTAACTATCAGCTGACCTATTTGTATTTTGTATTTAATCGTAAAGCAACCAACGTGGACAGCATGTCTGTCTGCTTTCTGTGTATAGGTTTGGGCCAGACAGACATGTTATGGACGTGTTTTTGATTTTTCAGTGAGATAATCAACCTGTTTTTATTAGACGTGTGTCGTGTCAAGGACAAATGAATGAAACTCGACATGAAAGAACCTTTCAGAGTGGTTGAACATTTCACACAATCTTCCTGTGATTGAAGTTGTCATTTATGACTAATTACTGCTATGCAAATTTTGTATAAAATATATTTAAGTTAGCAGCCACATATTCTATTTTATTTGACAGATAAATTTTAACTGCTTGAATTTATTTATATAATTTAATTTACGCATTCTAATTTGAATGAACTTAAAAATTATAATAAAATCACTTCTAATAAAAAAAAAATTGATGAGTTACACACAGCTAAGTTTGGGTGTGAAACAATTTAATTTAAATGTATTTAAACAAAATTTAAAACAATATCACTCGAGAGGAAAACTGGGAATTCAACTCAGATAAGTACCAAAAAATTCAATTAAAAAAAACTTCACTTTGTATCAAATTATTATTGAATTTAAGAAACTCTATTTTTAAATGGCTTAATAAAATTTAATAATATCACTAAAGAAAAATTTTTTTAAAAATTTCCTGCAAATTTCTTCTGGGTTTAAAACTATCTAATATAAATCAATAAAAACAAATATAGATTGTGAGAAATATCCGGTAAAATACACTCAGATTAGTTTGGGTACAAAAAAAAATAAATTTAAAAAAAAATGAATTCATTTGTAATGAATATAAATTTCGCGAAGATTGGCTACAACAAACATAAAACTAATAAAAAAGATAATAGTCTCACTCGTAACCAATAAAGAAGGAAAACTACTGAAATTGGATTGCACGTTTTGCAATAGTAATTAATAATGAAAACGTCTATAGGGTAATTTAAACTAGTGATATAACTTGTAAACTGGTACTAGACAATGTATTTGCACTCAATAAAATTTATCTTATCACAGCACTTCGATGCAATTTAATCCTCGCAATTGTTGCTCACCACAGGCCAAAATCAATGCCAGCACACGAAGATTCCACATGTTGAGAGCGCGCACAGATCAACCCACAGCTATAGCGATCACACTTTCCAAACGTAACTAAACTGTGTTAAGTTAAGGAACTACCGACCACTTTACAAATCTGTGCTTGGCTGGGAATTTGTGTCGTCGTACACTACGTATGTATATCGTCGGTGTTCACCCGCCAAATGCGGTCGCACAACTGCGGTTGAGGGCCGCCTGCTGTCGCGACTTATATCAATTTTAGCTTTTTTTTGCCAAAGGTGGCGTTTGCTTGTTTTTGTGGTGGCTGGCTGTCGACTAAAATTCAATTCAATTGAAACTTAAATAAGACCCCAGACCCATGCCCAAGCCCTTACTAGCATTATTGAAGCGACATCGACGACATCGATAACGACATTGGCCTCAGGCTGTTGGCATACGCAATGCGAACCATATTGTCAATGGTCAGCTGTGGAAATTTTTACTAGAGCTGCGCTAAACAGTGACTTTCTAAATGTCACGCTAACTTAAAAACAATGACTAAAGGGTAAACTTTTATAAAGCATAGCAAATTTAACAACCGTTTACTGCAAAACAAAGCAAATGTTTTTTGACTCATAGAAGTGCTACACGGAAATTAATGTGAAACTAATAGAAATTCCTTTAAAAATCACTTCCTAATCAATCACAGTTTATGCATATTTAACGCATCTCTAGCGTAAACCGTTACTTCGAAAACTTGTCAATGAGTAATTTATGTGCGGGCTGCAAATGTAAGCTAACTGGCTAAACACTGCTTGCAGTCACTGTCAAGGCAGTTGTTGAGTGAACTGAAAGTTCTTTAAAATCGTTTCCTAATCAATCACAGTCTATTAATATTTAACGCATCTCTAACGTAAATAGTTACATTGACAAGTTTTGACTAAGCAATTTGTGTGCGTGCTGCAAATGAAAGCTGATTGGTTGCACACTGCTTGCACTCACTGTTGAGTGACATGAAATCTCTTGACGAAATACCAACTAAACGGTGTTTATCTAGAAGGGCGATCAAACCCTATTAGATGCTGTCTGAGACACGTTCTTATCTCCATGGAATACTTAGTCTGATTGCCGTATACATATTTATCTTTTGATATCGTTGCTGCAATTGAGAACAAGCAACGTCATTGGCACTCGACTTGCAGTAATAAAACAAAACATTTCCATTATATTTAGCAGCAAACTCCCCTATGATTTAATATGGTTGTGCTATTAAAGTGAGTAAGCCAAGTGGCTTTGGGGTCAATTATAGATTCGAGACTTAATTGCTTGGCGCACAAACAAAGACGCAATTGCAGAAAACAAAAAGTCAAGAGAATGGTAATTAGTTGTTTTTTCAAGAATATGTTATGATGAAGTTTTCGGGGAGTTTTTGAATTTTGGTAAATTATACCAAAAAACCTAACTTGACGTCATCGAAGGTAACTGACAGTGACGCATCGTCTGGGACTTTCTCAAGCTCTGAAGCAGATTCGATGAATGGAAACTTTACGCATTTTTATACCCCGGTACTCAAAGGTTAACAGGGTATTATAACTTTGTGTGCAGTAAGTCTGTGCAACAGGCAAAAGAGTCGATCGTCCGTCTGTCTGACTGTCTATCCGTTTGTTGGTCTGTCTGTCGACTCGTCTGTCTGTCCGTCTGACCGTCTGGCAAAAAACAGCCGCAATCGGGTCTTAGTTGCTTTGGCATATTTTGTACTCAATGGTATATTTTAAATGTTACTGTATATTGATATTCCAAATGTAACCTTCCGTATATTTTATTATTTTATCAGTATTTTAATAAAGTATATTTTGAGAACTCTTTTGCTTTTATTTAAAATAGGTAGCGGGTATCTCACAGTCGAGCACTCTCGAATGTAGCTTTCTTACTTGTTTTTCTTTATTTTTTGGGGGGAATCTTGTTTGTCTTGAAACTGTCTTATTTACATAGCCGCCTAAGCAGATGTGTGTAAAGCAGTGCTCCGAACTCAACTTTCAAACAGTCCAAACAGTTATATAATTGTCTAACATTTATGTTTCGGAGACCTTCGAGTCATCTTCTGCTGAAAAGCACTTACGCTAACTTATCTGTGATAGAACGCTTATATTGTGGTAGCAAAAGGTAGTAGAACACAACTTGGTAGCAGCTCTTCATGTTCTTCCAAGTCACTAATTACTTTGTGTGGTTAATGGTAATGGCAAGGTGAAGAGTAAGTGCTTTCTGCTTGCGCTACAACCAGAAAAATTACACCAACACTCATAATTCGTATGTGAATAAAGCTTAGATGTACGCAAACACTCACATTTATACACATAAATAAAATTGTCGCTTAGTTTTTAAAAGCTGCACAAAGCGAAACTTTTAATTTTCGTCTGGCCAGACAACAAAGCAACAAAAAAAATAAAAATGCGATGCGAACGCACAATGTGAAAGGTGAAAAGAATGCAAATTTGAAACTAAAACATATTCAGCTTGTATACAATTTTATGTTTACCATTCACACAATTTAAATATATGTTATTTTGATCAATTTTTTGTTTGCCATGCAGACATTTCAAATAAATTTCATTTTGACCAATTTTAGTGGTTATTCATTTGAAAAAAAATGCTATTGAGGTTTAAAATTGTACATTTTATGAATTTTCGAAATATGAAAAATGGGTTGTGGCTTCAATTACACGTTTTTGTAATTTGAAATACTTTTTACTCTTTCAATTTTTATGGACAAATTTTTACTATGCAATTTAAAGAATATTTTCATTAAATTAATTCAGCGATTTAAATCTTGTAATTTATTTCTTTGGCTTTATAAGGTATGAATATTTTATTTATGATCATATTAAGTTTCTAAATCGTGCAGAATTCAAAACTTTTTCAGAAAAATTTCAAACAAAAACCTTTAAAATTACATTAATATAACAAATACTTTCTAAAATGTTAAAAAACGGAAAACAATTATTATCCTACAATAAATATTTATGACCACATTAAGTTTCTAAATCGATCAGAACTCAAAACTTTATTCAGAAAAATCTCCAAACAACATGATTAGAATTCAGATATATTTACTTTAAAATTAAAATGTCAAGAACGAAAAGCATTTATTACTATCCTATTAAATTGTTGTAAACGTCGCGAACGGAAAACTTTTATTTCGCCGGTTAATCAATCAACATCAGTAATTATCAGACCTGTTTACTTTACGATGCTGATGATGGAAGGGGGTATATTAATTCGACGATGAATTCCCACTTCACAGCTTGTGAATGAATTGCAGAAATCAAAGCGTCAATTAAACATCCAATTAAACAACCAATTAAACACTCAATTAAACTGAGCTAGTGAAAACAAGAAATCCAACGCCAACACTACAGACTACAGGGTATTTCTTGGCAAAACCAATTTCAACTATTGTTCAGTTATTTGTTTTTAATTAAAGTGCAGCAGCCAATAAGTGCGGCAAGCTTTGCTCAATTTGCGCCTATTGAATGCCATGCAATGTTTCAATGTGGCAAACACAAACCCGATAACCAGAGTCAGTGTAGGGACTCGTGTGTGGCTAGACGTGATGTTGTAAACTGCACAAATAATTCAAAATTACGTTGAAAATGATATAGAAATTCGTCGTGAATGTGGTAAAGTCGGAAATGCAAAGTGCAGAACTCAATTGCGGCTGAACGTGGCACGTATGTGGTGGCATGAAAACAGGACGACGACCAACTAAGTTGGGGCATGTCCTACTTAACCAGTCTAAGCGGATATTTAGTACGCCAGCGCCGAAAGGCGATTCGAGTTCAAGTGCCGACCAAAAGTCGCTTTTAATGAATTCCGAAAGAATAACCATAAAAACCAATAATAACAAAACAGACTCATTAACAAGCCAGCCTTCATCCTGTGGCATACTAAAGACTCAACGCTGCTACCATTTAAGAGCAGCAGAGCACAGAGAGAGAGCAAGAGTGAAAGTCTCACTCTCTCTTAGAGAGCAAACTTTGCAGCTGTGCAGCATCGGAAAACACACAGAAGTAAGCAACAATTTTCATTGATAAAAATGCTGGCAGCTGTGTCCTGTGCTTCAGTCGTACGCGAACCTTCAGACAGTCTCAGTCCCCAGTGTCAGTGGCAATTGCTCCTCAGACCCCAACACAAACTATAGTTTTTTGGCGCCGAGTTGAATCGCGGAATTTCCAATTAACATTGCGTATACGCCGAGTTAAACGTTAAAGCCATTGTGAACAATCAAATCAAAGCATAATTGCTCAAATTGTGTAATATTTGGCATCATTTCGCAAAAATCTGTGAATTAAAAATAAAAACTCTTGCGTTCCATTGGCGCCACTTAACTTTTGCTTTACTGGAAACTTCAAATGAGTTGTTGACGCCAAAGTCACACAGGTAAATAGTTGAGCAAAAACTGACCAGCAAAGAAAAAACACACTCATATCTTATATTTGAGAGAAATGTGCACAAAATTGTTTTTCAACTTTTCGAGTAAAATGTGTTTTATTGCAATTTGAAATCAGCTTTTAAAATTTAGTTCATAGTTAAGAGGCAGATATATAATATTTAATATTGACTAGCAAAACTAATGAGAAAACTTTCTAAATAGTCAGTAACCACACTTTTAAAATTCTAATAAGCTCCTTAAATTGCAAATTTAGATCAATGCATAACCTCTGAAATAAAATATATATTAAATATTGAATATTGGTTGTCATAAACTAATGGGAAAACTTTCTAAATTCAAATTTCATTTATGAAATTCATATTCTGCCTGCCTTGCGCCTTAAATTATAAATTTAAATCAATGCTGCCCATCTTTTTAAAATATGTTTTCATTAAACGAATTCTTGTATCAGAACTTTGTTACTTCCGCAATGCTGATTGCATACAATTTATGGCCATATTTACAGAAAAATGCCAAAAGGAAATGGCAAAGAAAAAATATCTATATGCACATATATGAATAGCAATTGACCAATAGCTAGAGAAAAATAAAAACAACTTTAACTGATGACCCTTGATATGATATAATTTGTTTTTGCTATGGCAGCTGAATCTCTTGATTGAATGTCTTTTCCTTTGATTCAATTTTGTAGTTGCCAAAATAAAAATTTCTTGCAACTTTGCCAAAAACTTTAAATTGTTGCAGATAAAATGGGTTATTGTCTATGACCTAAGTAAATAATACACATTTTTGTTGTGGCATTCAATGTAAGCTGCTTAAATTGTGCAGAAGACAAAACGTGTCCGGAATTTGTTAAAAAGACTAAACGGAAAGTAACCATTTGTGATGCGGGACAACAGACAACACAAAAAAATAAAGAACTGCCTCTACCTTTTGTCTGACTGACTGTCACACCTGAGTGGCTGGCTGTGCTTTGTGGCATTTATCAAGTTCTCGTAAACACGAGTCCTTGCATCAGTCAAGCGTACTGCATCAAGTGGCCGGCCGGCTTGGGGAACTGACTTGATGCCCTCAAGCAGTTAGCTCTTAGTTGCTAGCTGTTGGCCTTCAAGCAACTGAGACCTCTCCGGCCTGGCCTGGAGTACACTCCTCTTTCCCACCACATACTTGTGACCAACACACATGTGATCCATATGCTAGCGACAGATGATACTTCAGCTGCGACAACTACTTATGCTGGGGTTGCAATAGTAATGCATTCAAGCTTTTGTATCTTAAAGATTGCCGAGGCGAACTAGCGTTAAAGAGGCGATGAATGAAACTGCAAAGCAGTTATCTTTTCAATACTTTTGCATTTAGGCCTGCACTCGGTAAGTGGCTGTGGCCTTGAGCCACAACGGCGACACGTTTAAGTGGCGATGGCGATGGCGAGGGCGTTGTTCTGAGCCTCTGATGACTGACTGCATAAATTGTCGCACATAAGTGAAAAATAGTGCAATGAAAACTAGTGCAAGCATAAATCAATATAGTAAATCCAAGAATCATGAGCCACCAAGCTCGGTCCTGTTGCCTAGCGCAAAAAGTGGCATATTACATGCAGTGCCAACCAACATTATTGGCCTTAGCTCAGCACAACTGACTGCACACACGGCTAAGCACACATCTACATACACACTCGCACACACACACACACTCATCCATTGATGGTCATGCTTGTGCGACTATTCGCTTTGCGACTGTCTGCGTTTTGTGTGTAGTGAAAATTCGATTTAAAAAGCATAATGTTCACTTCAAATTACTTATGAATACATTTGTGCACTCGCTCCATAAAAGCACTTCTCACTTTGGGGCTGCCTTTAACATCCGTATATTCACACTCACATTCACATTTATTTTTCTGTTTTTTTTTTTCGTATTTTTTTATTAAAGCCATCAACAAATGGCTGACAACTGGTAACATAACTGGGCTGGAAAATATGAGGCAAAAAGCGAAACCTTCTCAGAATTTTTGATGAAAACAAAAGCCTAGCTGCTGAGTCCCCCTCTTTCTCTCTCTTTCCCTCCATCTATCTCGCTCTGCTGGTGGTTTTGTTAATCAACGTGCTTTTCCATGCAGAATCCTCGCAATTTGTTAGTTTCCATTGCAACTTTTTGCTAATATTTCCCAAAAGCTTGGCAAAAAATTTACTAAAAATATATTCTTAATTTATTCTTTCTGCACCTTTGTTAACTGTGAATTTATGTGCACATTAAAGCTGACTTTATTATATTACAAACCTCACAGCCCGAGTTTCAAACTACTAAATAGTCCCAAAATTAGTTGACAATGAAGCAAGAGTGTCGGTTAAGCTCTATTATATGTATGTTATGGTAGAACATCTAAATGAATTGCGGTTCCCTTTATTGACGAAGCTTGAAAGAGCTTAATTTGCAATTTAAAGAATTTTTAATCGTTTTTGGTATCCTTAAAATGAATGAAAACACAATTCTTACAAAGGTTAAACCTCGTAAATTAGTTTTATGTAAATAAACTTTTTGAAAATAAATAAAAACGATCAATTCTCATTACTACTCTCAGTACAAAAACTTTATATTTTTATTTAAACAAATACAACAAAAGATATATTTAAAAAAAAAAATCGAATTGCCTTGCCTAAATCAAATTCAAAGGTAGTTTATTTTTACCAGAAGTTGCAACACCTTTGCCATAAAATGACATCTGCTATTGGAATGCACCATTAATTCATTTTGTCATTCAATTTGTATTTCGATTTTTTTTTTTAAACGCTCCACAACAAATGAAATATTCAACTTGAAAAATTCGTAAATTTAATGCATTTAAAAGTCAGCACACTTTTTATAACATGTGAATCAGCAAAACCAAGATTTTTTATATTTCTTTTATTAAGTGTACACATAAAAAAAAGTAGTAAAAAGGAGAAAAAATTAAAATTGACAAGAGGAGCAAAAACGGTAGAAAAACAGCAAATGGCAAAATGGCAGAGGCGAAAGAAATTGAAACGTTATTTAAACAAATAATTGTTGCATGCTTTTAGGCGCGCATTTTTGTAATTTCCGCTGTCTCACACTTTACTCAATTCCGTTTCGTTTCCACCCGACGCCCAGTGAAGTGTGCAAGTGCAATTTAATTGTTTCTGTTTCGGCAGCCGAAAGCGTTCCGTTCTCTCTCCATCTCTTTTTCCTGTGGTTGGCTAGTGCCGTTTTCATTTTATGATTTAATTATGAGTGCAGCTGCAGCCCTTCAACTATTATTGTTAGCAAAGTGAAATACTTTGTATGAGTTAAAAACTAGCCAAAGCAGATTGCTTTCAATATGTGTGTCCAAATGCATTCGAATAGCAAATGATGTGCATAATGTAATATTTTAGAAATGCCATTACATTGCTTTAGCCTTGGCCATAGACTTCCAAGAAATTCATACAAAAAGAATATACAAGATGCATGGTAACAAACCAAATCGTGCTACAGTTTGTGATTCCAAATAAAAGTGTTTGCTTCACAATTCGGTTGAAATGCAAATGGACATAAGAGGATCACGTTGGGGTGAAAAGTAATTGGATGTCGACTTGCCAACGAAGGGCGAAGATAAGATGAAAGGGACTTCCTTTGGAGCCCTTCTTCTGAATCACACTCAGCAAGCAGCAGCAGCAGTGGCCATTGTCAATGCTGACAATTGCGATTAAAGTAATTGATGAGTTTTATTAGCCCAAAGTGAATTTTGTTTGCAAACAATGGTGGGTAATCAAACTAAGACTTTGTTGAAATACTAATTGAGAACCACACTTAAAAATTCGTGAAAAGATTAAAGTTTTCCTCCATTTAGTAAAACTAGCGCTTTCGTGTGCGCAAAAGTATTCGAATCAATATCAAATAATCCTTAAGGGAAGAACATTTGCAAGTACATAAATTCCAATTAGTTTTCACTACTTACACAACACTATTTTAAAGAAGGATCTAAAACTATTGATATAAATTATTATTGCATAAGTACTTAATTTTATTTTCAGTAGAATATTAAATGTAAATTAAAAATAATTTTAGCAACACTAGCCTTGAAATATTTTATTAAAATGTATTTGATTTGAATTACACTAGAAAATCAACTTAATTTAAAAACAATTGTTGCATACTAAGCTTTAAGTACTATCTTAAACTAATGACATAAATTTTCATTCCAAAAATATTTAATTTGATATCAACTTAATTTAAAAACAATTATTTCTTTCTAGCTTGAAGTTTAACTCGTGAACTCGTGATATAAATAAATTTGATTTCTTAAGTTATTAAAATAAATATTTGTTTCAAAGGAATTTAATTTGATTTCATTTAAAACCTATTTTTTTAATTATCTTAAACAATTGACATAAATATTTCGATTTATTTAATTTAATTTGCACTAGAATATTTTTCAAATACATTATTCCATTTGAACCTCATTACTGTTGACATTCGTAATGCCTGTTTTGTTGTCAGGCCATTCGCATAGTGATGTCAGTGAATAATTGGTCCATAAATTGTCACAGAGCTCAGAGCTCAAAAGGCAATGGCACAAAGAAGTCAGGAACAAACAAATTTGAATGCCAACAAACTGCATTTTGTACTCTCTCTCTCTCTCTGTGAACAAAAGCAGGAAAAGCGCTTTTGCCTTATGTCGTGCGTGGAGTCCATTGACAAAACTGAAAACTCAAATTGGCATTGGCCAATTAGTGCCAATTAAAGTGGCGGCAAAACAGTTGAGTAATAAATAAAACGAGCAGCTTGTCAAGAGAGCAAGAAAGCAAGAGACGTACTCCTACTTTACCTCAAAATTCATGGGGAACAAAGCGAGGCGCCACTTGGCTTGTAAATAAATATAATAAGATGACGCTTCTGTGTGTGTGTGTGTGTGTGTGTGCATGGAATGGCCTCTGGGCCACTTTCGCTGCTGAAGCAGTTTGTGTTGATGCAGTTGTTGCTGCTGCTGTGCAGTGCCACGACTATTACAACTACGTTTACAGCTGTTGCTTTTCCTCAAGAAAGTTTTCTTCGCTGTCCCCTCCTCATACTTGACTTGTCTACTTGTCTTGCCAAGAAGTTATCCTACGATGCCAAGTGCGGCTTATGTTTGAGTTGCTGTTGCTCTTGGAGTTTTGCTGCTTCCAGTTTGCAGTTTGCGTTTGGGTTTGTGTATATATTTCTGTTTGTGTTTGTATTCAAAAGCACTTACGGCCCTATGACGACTCGGATGCGGTCCGGCTTCAAGTTATTTAATAAGCAATTAAGTAGATTTAATTAAAACCGTTCGTTGCGCTAACCATTTGCATAATCAAAGGACCAAACCGAGACACTCGATAAGTGTTAAATGAGGAAATCATCTCTTAAGCAAGCGTGCATCACCGCAATGTCGACACATTGATTTCGATTTAACAGCAACAACTAAGTGAATTCATCCCAAGACAAGCTGCTAATGTAACAAAGCATTTGCATAAATCGTAGTGTTAATAAATAATCATGTGTAATTAAACGCAAATCGTATTACATTTACATTCAAATGTACGAGACTCACACAGTGTTTGAAAATTCAATTAAATCTAATCTAAATTTAATAAAGCAATTTCATGAAAGTAAAGTAAATACACCAAAGTAATGCAGGTCAATTGAATCTTAAACTAATAAAACACTTTCTACTTTTCTTGAAAGTTTTCAAAGTTTAACAAGTAAAAAAGCTGAGATACCAGATACCCATTTTAAATAAAAGCAAAACAGTTTGGTATCATTCTTAAAATACCAAATAAATATACCACAAAAATACTAAAATGTGCCATATGCTATATTTGGTATATTGATATTATAATATACCACAAAGTACAAAATATACCAGATTAACTTCCAACGCAACTAAGACCTGAAGTAAGTTGGCTTTTTTCCTATTCAAATGAAATAACTTTTACAATTTTCCAAATTTTTATAAATATAATATTACAGTATATTTTATATGTAGTGTGAGGCAGAAATCGAGATTCTTTATTAAACTATGCTTGTTAGTCAACTTTTTTTGATTCGCGGAGGTGGGCGTGGCAAAAGTCTAAAATAAAAAATTAGTGCAAACATAACCATTTTCTATCTTTTATATTCTCTGAGATCTAAATGTTCATTCATATGGACGGACATACAGACACAAGTCTTTATTAAAATTCTACCAAACATATTTTGCACTTACATTGAATTTTTTTATAATTTTCTGAATTATTGAGTTATTTGTCAAAAGTTATCAATTGGTGCAAAAACCCATTTATAATATTCATTGAAATATAAATGGAAATTTTACTTAACAAGGGAAATTTTCTTGCAATCTTTTTATTTAATTTGATTCCTACGAATGCGCATTATTTTAAATGCATATGACACTTGCACCTTAATTGCTTTTTATTTGTAAATATCATTTCAAATATTGACATTTAAAATTATATTTAATAAATGCATAAAATAAATACTTTTTGCATTGTAAAATTTGAGTGCACAAATCGAATAAAATATTGATTTTATTCATACCTCAAATATATTATTCACAACTAAAGCCTAATGGCTTATATTAAAGCCACAACTATTTGGACTTAAACACAACTACCGTTGGCCAAGTTGTTGAACAATGTTATTATTTTCACATTGCTTGTAATAATAAACTTTTTCTATTCATACCTTTTCCACCTGCTGGCTAGACCGCAAAAAGTTATGATTCGTTTATGTAAGCCAAAGCAGAAAGTTTGATTAAGTGTTAAGTGCGCTGCAGGATGAAAATGCGTTTAACTTGAATGCGAAGCTCTTTGTGGATAGAAGACAAATTCCTCGCTATTCGCTTAGATAACTCTTTAATCGAATTAGTTTTGCAGACTGTGCTTGAAATTACATTAGAACTAAAGAATGTCGTAAAATGAAATTAGTCAATTAAATGAAACTGCATTTTCATCTGTATTTTTTCAGTCGAATCGAATCGGAATTAATGAAAAGAGCCATCCATGACAATAGCCAAAGACAACATGCCAATGTTGATGCGCCAGGTTGCTGGACAGCATTACCAATTGCGGTAAATAAATAAAGCAGGTAAAGCAACCTTCAGGTGCAAGTCACGTGGCACGCCCAAACAGCAGACGCAACTGGGCAACCGTTTTGAGCCATTTCGACGGCCGTAAATTTTGGCAAAGCGACAGCGTTAATAGCGAGGCAAAGACGATCAGACGACTCCCACGAAGCATGGAGGCCATCATGTCAACATTGCCCACTTTAACAACAAACGAGGGCAGTCTGTGGATATCCAGCGCTCTCTCCGAAGTGTTGCACAGCAGCAGTCACGGTGCCACGGAGAACGCAACGCTTGCCGCTGCTGCAGCTGCCACAACAACAGTGGCTGCTGCGGCTGCTGTGGCAGCAACAGCATCAACAGTGGCAGACGCTGGTAAAGTCCATGACAAGCATCCACATCCAGTGAATGACAATGACACAGACTTGAGGTGAGTGTGGAATCATGTACGAATACGAATACGAATGCGAGCTTTTCCAGCTGGCTGCAGCAATTCAATTTCCCCATTTTTCGTTGTGGGTTGAAACATTTTGACTTTGGGGAAGCAGCAAAACCAGAAATAGTAGCAATTTGCTTGCTCCGAACAAGAAATTTGACAGCTTTAGTCGAGAATGTTTAACTGAGGAATACTCTAATATATGTGACTACAGTTTTCTTATTTCGAGTTCTAATGTACTATTTTGTTTAGTAAGTAACTTCAGTATTTCAAAAGTCAGCGTGATGAAATTTTGGCACTAAAAAAATTGTCGAACTTCAAATATTTCCCCTATTGTTGATTTTCTTTGAAATTAACATAAAACAACTTTGAAGAAATCATTCTTCCCTTCGTTTTTTTTTTGTTCTTTATTCGAAGTTTTTAGTAAACAGTACTTTCAATAGGGCAAGATATGCCGTAAAAATTCAAAAGTTCATGAGCATATTCTTGAAATCAATCAATTTATTTATATTTTTGCATTAATTACAAAAGTAAGAAGTAGGCAGTTTTAAAATTTTGTAGCTCTAGCACTTTTATTCGTTGAGATTGTCAGGTTTACCCATGCGGACAGGCAGAAAGACGGATAGCGATGTTATCGATTTTTGGATTTTTCTCTGAAGTGTTGATTTTCTAAGAAATGCTTCTAACAGCGTTTATCCCTGCACTGTTAGTTTTCTACGAAAAGGAAATAAACCGACTTTCCGAAATATCTTCATCCATTTTCTTTCAGTTCGTATCCCGGCTATATACACTATCGCGACAAGTATGATGTGAGCTATATAGCCAAAGTGAATCCCTTTTGGCTGCAGTTTGAGCCACCGCACACGAGCACCTTCTACATCATGGCCGGACTTTATTGCCTCATCTCCGTCGTGGGCTGTTTTGGCAATGCATTTGTCATCTTTATGTTTGGCAGTCGCAAGTCTCTGCGCACGCCGGCTAATATCCTTGTGATGAATCTGGCCATTTGTGACTTCCTGATGCTGGTCAAGTGTCCCATTGCCATTTACAACAACCTACAAGAGGGTCCAGCATTGGGCGATACAGGTAAATTTGCAAAAGCAAATTTTTAATCTTTGTTATTGAATTACAAATGATCTTCTGCAGCCTGTCGGATTTATGGTTTCGTCGGTGGCTTGAGCGGCACTTGCGCCATTGGCACACTCACAGCCATTGCGTTGGATCGATACAACGTTGTGGTGCATCCGCTGCAGCCGCTGCGTCGCTACTCTCGTCTCCGCTCCTATGTGATCATCATACTCATCTGGTGCTACAGTTTTCTGTTTGCTGTGATGCCAGCTCTGGATGTGGGACTCTCCGTGTATGTCCCCGAAGGTTATCTGACCACCTGCAGCTTTGACTATCTCAACAAGGAGACGCCGGCGCGCATCTTTATGGCACTGTTCTTTATGGCCGCCTATTGCATACCGCTCACTTCTATAGTCTATTCTTACTTCTACATCCTGAAAGTGGTCTTCACCGCCAATCGCATTCAATCGAGCAAGGACAAGGCCAAGACCGAGCAGAAACTCACGTTCATTGTGGCTGCCATCATTGGCTTGTGGTTCGTCGCCTGGTCGCCGTATGCCATCGTTGCGATGATGGGTGTCTTTGGCCTGGAGCAGCACATCACTCCACTGGGATCCATGATACCAGCGCTCTTCTGCAAGACAGCCGCCTGTGTCGATCCCTATCTGTATGCGGCCACGCATCCAAGATTTCGCGTCGAGGTTCGCATGCTCTTCTATGGACGTGGAGTGCTTAGACGAATGTCAACTACACGCTCTTCGTATATGACACGTTCCCGCTCCTCGTTCACACATCGTTTGCGTCCCGCTCCAGCTGAATGTGAGACGGCACGCAATGAGCCCTACATGTTGAACAACAATCTGATGATGGTGCCCGAGGAGACCGAGGAGAATGAGGAAATTATCGTTGTGGCGGAGATAAACAATGCAAATCGCATCGAGATGGAGCAGAGTAAGTTTTAAATTAGATATTTAAGGAACGAAAAAAGAGTGTTAGGGAAACGTGATACAATGTTGAAAAGTATTGAGCTTAGGTCAAGTACAAAATGTTTGTAAATAACTTAGTTATTACTATATTGAAATGTATCTGCAAAATAAATAAACTTTCCCCTAAAGAATCTTGCAACATATCTAAAATCGTAAGTAAACGCCAATTAAATGCAATTTGGCATTTCCAACATTATTTCGCTTTCCGTTGAATGTTCCAATTAAATAAGAATACAAAAAAGAAATAAGATACATTTGCTATTGTATTTTCCACAATTGAATGTCTCGATTATGTATTATTGTTGTGCTCACCTGAAGCATAATTATGGCTGAATACAATATATGTCTGTATGTACTTGAGATACTTATGTAGTTGGCACAAGCAAAATGTCAAGAGAGAAAGCGAAAAAGAAGCTTAAGAAAATATACGTAAATCGTCAAGTGAGTAGCACTAGATTTATAGTTATTATGCGAGAAATGTATCTTGTAGATACGTCATTTGTAATTTCAGGGAAAATAACAAGAATTGAGGACAAATTCGTATGAATAAATACTTAATCGTATTTGCATAAATCTCTGTCACAATATGAATTCATCTCATTTCATAATTGAAATCCTTTCTAACAAATAAGCCTATTGACATTTTGATGTGCAAACGCATCAAATCGAATTAAATCAACAAAACTAAGCTATTTACGACTACAACTAAAAATAATAATATAATATTTATACACAAATTTCTATTTATGAAAGCTAAATTTCTTGACATTATTGTTGTGCTCATTCCATTTTGTATACTGATTGTGTCTATGTTAAACTTTGTTGATCGCATTGCGGAGGGAACTTGACCGTACCCAAAAGAGTACTTGTACCTAACACAAAACAGAAAAAAATAAAAAGAAAAACCAAAGCATATATATTATAAAACCCAGAGCTATGCCAAATAATAAATTTTAATATTTATAAGTGCAAGTATCATACGAATTTATACTCTTTAAGTGTTTTGTGCTCTTAATTATCTGTATATAAATGTCAATAAAAAAAATAAATGTAAATACATATAAATATATGTATATTCTGTGTTTGTTAAACAAAGCAACATTCATAACAATAGAACAATAGTAAAATATACATGCTAAAAGAGACCTGGAAAAATTCTAATTGCAAATGTAAAAGCAAATTAAAGCTAAGTCGATGTCTAAATACTCTTAAAATAATTTTACAAACTACATTAAAATTTGAAAAACTATAAATATGTTTTTGCTTCATTGTCAAAATTAAGCAGCAAACTTGAAAACATTTGTTAGTTAAAAATATTTCCATGAAATTACACCAAGTGTAAGTAGCATATTTGCTTAAGTTCTAATTTGTCACTCAAAACAAAGGAAAAGCATGATGAAAAGCTACAGCGCAAAATGTTGTGGCCAAAGAAAAACAATGTGAAATCCAAATACAAAAGTAAAGCAAAGAGAACAACTTAATTAACATAGTATTTAAAATGCACTGTCGGCAACATTGCAATTATAATTTAAGTATTTTTTTGTAACTTTGTTTAAACTTATTTATACTATTTACAAATGTAACTAATGCATTATTGTTTTCAACGTGAGTAATAAAAATAAAAATGTGTAACACTTTGTAACATTAAAAGAAGACTTTGTAACTGAATTCCCATTTATTTAAATGGTAAGTAAGCTAAAGTAATTTCGTGGTAATTAATTAGCAGAAAACACTTAAGACTAAGCGTTACCATGGCTAAAAACACACACGGGACAAAGTTGTTGGCTTCAACAGGTGCAAAGCGCGCCAAGAAAATAGTTGTGAAAAACTGACTCGCAAAAAAAGAAAACAAACCATATATGTAAATACTCTATCTATGTATTTGGCCTTTCACTTGACGCTGTCTATGCAATCGCCGTTTGCCTGACCGGCAGCAACAGTGCGTATACTTAATACCGTCAACGAATAATTGCATTTCCCTTTTCAGCCCAGCATTTCCCAGTATTTTATACAGAGAGAGAGAGAGAGAGAGAACAGTTGCTAAAGAGAGAGCAGCTGCGGAAGTTAGGGTGTCATCAGCTGAGAGCTGCGCGCCCAGTATTTTGTTGTTGTTAGAATCCATTGGCCAGACAACGGCAACAGCAACAGAAACGGCAAACGACGCCGGCGCCGGCGCTAGCCATGGCCGATGGGTTTTCGCAGTCATCGTCGTCGACGCCGTCGTCGAAGTCGAAGCATCGTGCTCAAGTCAAGAGCAGCAAAATCACACGCAGCCAGCATAACAAAAATTTCAGTCGGCTTTTTCACGACGCGCCCGCGGTTGTTATTCAAACCAGAGCAGAAGTTTTTTTGCCTGTTCACATATTAAATTGCATCGCTTTGGCCTGTTATTTAATTTGCAAAATATAATTCAATAAAAACTAATTGTGCAATAAGTAAAGTAAAATGTGTGGCAACTAAAGAGAAAAGCGTGGCAAAGGAATGTAAGTGTTTGCCTCTTCCAAAGTGTGTGTATGTGTTGTGGGTGCCAGCATCCCATTCAAAGATTGAGCTCAGTGGGTGTCATATATATATGTATATACATAGTTGTTACTGTAACCCAAACTCCGTTTTGTTTTTTTGGTAACTTAATTTTATTTCGATTTTTCAATGTGTGTACCCGCATTTTTGTTGCCCTTTTATGCGTTGTATTGCTATTGCCTTCGTACAGACGCTTCACCGGCTTCCGATTGCGTCTCTCTGGTTCATTGTACTTGTGTACTTGTGCGCAGGATGCAGTGCTCACTCGGTCCGAGCAGCGGCAATGGCAACGGCAACGGCAGCAGCTGAAAGCAATTTGCCATCAACAACAGCGACATTGACAGCGTTACAATTGTATTGCATTTGCTGCTGATAGTTTGTATATGGACTTTGTATAGATGTGGCTAAGTGATAGACTGTGTCTGTGTGTAAATGTGTGTGGGAGTGTAAGTGTATGTGTGTTGGAGAGTGTGTGTGTGTGGGAGTGTAAGAGTGTGTGTTAGTAACTGAGTGTGTCTGAGGCGCCGTATCGTGATTGAAGGCTGAATAAATATTGACCAAACAAACGTCATGCATAGGCAGTGGCAAATATTCTTATTGCCAGCGATTTATCTCAATATAAACGTCGAACACTCGCACACACACACTTACATACACGTGCTCGTTATGCGAGTGGGTGTCGTGTGCCGAGCTCATCATTCAATGCATGCTTAATATCTCATTTGCGAACGACACGCGTCGTATACGTAATATTGTTGCATATCAAGGCAGGCCGGCTTTAATGCTCGGACTCTTAAATGTTGCATATACTCGTATGTAAATCAAAAACACTTTTATGGCCGCTCCAGCAGGAGCAGCAAGCAAACAACAACAATAAGCCGCTGGCGCCGAGACAAAGCGTCTGGCGTGCTAGAAGGAATCAACAACAACAACAATAACAACGACAGCAGCTGGCAACGACAATTGAAGAAGACACAAATGAGCATGCAAAGAACAGAACTCAATGGCAAACAACCAACACACACACACACAGTGCCTAGACACACCCAGTGCCCAGACATTAACAAGCCCAGCGGGCGCAGTGGGCGTGAATGTCACCCTCGCACATTACACATACGACACGTTGCCTTTGCCGTTGCCATCGCAGTGGCACGTTGCCTACAATGCAAGTCAAGTGATGGGCGCGTTGACTGTTGACGGTTTTACTGTCACGAGCATAATTATTATTGTTGTTGTTGTTGGGGCTGCAGGAGGTGTTTGTTTACATGAAGCCTTTAGAGAAATTGTGACTGCGTGCGAGATTGAGAGAAGGGTTTTGTGTCCTAATGCTCAAGCTTCACGACATCGCACAACGATGTCACACACAGCTCAGACATTTTGCATTTTATATGCATTTTGTGTAAGTAGCACAAAGTTTAATTCGATAGCTTGGCAAACAAAACTTGAGGGAGTAATACGACTATGTGGCATGAACTCGCGAACATCTTGATAGCCGGTTAGTGAATTGCCAATGGAGTGTTTATAGAACACTGCGAAAAATACTTCAAACTGATTGCACTAAATAGTAGGAATGCTCTAAAAAGAGTTGGCTAAAGTTGAAAAGAATTTGATTACAAACTTTGACAAATAGTATCAAAATCAACTTTTTAGTATCAAAATCAAAAATTTAAAACGCCAACTGCAATGGGGTCCTAGTTGCTTTGTCTGCCAATCTTGTATATTTGTACTTTATGGTATATTGAGAATGTATTTTTGGTATATTTGAATATTTTTTTTTAATTTTTGGTAAGTTCAATTGGTATATTTTAAGAATAATACCGCACTTTTGGGCTTTTATTTTCTTTCTTTTATTAACTTGCTGTTAATTTCTAAGAATAACATAAATTTTTCTGTTTGTACTCAGGAATACCTAATACATCGAATTAATTTTTTTTATATTTTTTTATATATATCATATGCAATTATTTATTTAATGATGCTATATAATCATACTCATAATTCTCAATCACATCAGTGTTAGCAATATTTTTAAATGTACTTTTATTTTTTGTTCCACAACTATAAGAATTACTATTCATTTTTTATACTTGTGTATATTTTTGCGTCAGAACCCAAAGCTTATATATTATTTACTATAAACTTCAATAGTTCACCATTATTTGCACATTGAGCCTTTTAGATACATAGTTCAACGGAATATGCATTTCAATTTCAAACCATCTACATTCTATAATATTGTATCACTCATCAATGCGCTAAGTAATTTTCCCTGTTCACTCTATTGACTATCTCGTTCATCGTGCATTTACCACTTGCCACAAACACACAGACAGTGAACCCTGAAGTAATGTGGTATCATTAGAGCTTTGGAAATCCAGCTGCGGTTATTGGATTTCGATGGCGGCTAACATTTTAACATAATAGGCATCGACAGATAATGCCTGAAGCAGACGCGGTGTGCAATTTCCATACAAATGGAAAATATTTCGCGGCATAAAATGAAATTGAGGCTGATTTAAATTAAATATTTCAAGCACTTTACTTTCATGCCCAACTAAGTTTCCGTTCTCGATTCGGTGAATGTTAATTTGTTGGTTGCGGTAGATTTTTTGTTGTTCTGTTTGCTTGCTCCCGCATTTCATAACTTAAACACCAACAGAAAAAAGTCTTCATTGAAGAACCATGACGTCAATGTGCACGTTGCGTTTGTTTTTGTTTGTGTTTTAATTTTTTTGTAGTTGTGGCGCAACAGCAAAACAAATCGAAATACTTTTTTTCAACTAGCAGCTGCAGATTCAGATTCAGATATAGCGGCATCAGCATTAATTAAACTGACGCCCAACTGTTCGGACTGTGCGGCAGGGACTGGGCCAACACTTGTGTACATTTTTATTCCTGTTACCCCTAGGGTAGAAGAGTATTATAACTTTGTGCCTAGAGGAAGTGTATGTAACAGGCAGGTACAATTTGGTTGTAATCGAGTACAAATTATAGAAGTTTTTCAAAAAAATGCTTTTGAATGTCAAAAACGACTACTGCAATCAGTAAATTTTGTACTATATACCCTTTGGAATATTTAAGTATTTTTAGTATTTTATTAAGTATATTTTTAGATTATGGTTTTAGTGGTGTTTGGTTCTATATGTTAAATTTTGAATATAGTTCTACATTGATATACCGAATACTAATTCGGTACATATTAATATTTTTTGTATATTTACTTAGTATATTATGTTTTTGAGTGTATTACTATATCGATATACCAAATATAGTCTTTGGTATATTTTAGTAAATTTTGTATATTCATTTGATATATTTATAGAACATTGTATTAGTATTGGGTAGCAGGTATCTCACAGTCGAGTACACTCGACTGTAGATTTTTTTGCTTGTTTTTCGTGTGCCTCCTCAACTATGATATTCTTGCCTCAAATCGTTGCCCGCACCCTTTTGGAACAATGCTGCAGCAGCCACAAGCCGTTGCAGTTGGCATCGTCCACATTGTGAGGCACTAATGACCGCACGTTTGACGTCGCTTGTGTCTTTCTTTTTTTGTCTTTTAATTTTTTTTTGGCAGCCAGGCCAGGAGGATCGTCGTCAGTGTGAAATGCATGCTGGTTGTGTCTCACTGTTCATGTTCTGCCAGCGTATGAATTTATAATTGCTTCAATTCTTCAGCCCAGTGACAACACTCTCGGCCTCCGAGTTACCTATGTATACTCTATATAAACGAGCTACGAGTACCGTATAGTATTCGAATTTGTACTCACACTTATGAATTGGAATACTCAAGCACTTTTTGTGCCAAAATGGTGAGGTTTATTTATATACGAGAACATATATAGACCATATTTCGACAATTGAAATGCGCTGATTGTTAATGTTCTGTGCGCTCTTCTGTTTATTTTCATAAGTAGAGCAAATGTTTGACGAGTAAACAGCAACAATTTTATGAAAGCCATTCAAAAAGAAATTGCAACATTTATTTTTTTTTTACTTTTCATTTTTCATGTTTGGAAAATGAAGAATGTAGCTAGTAATTACCTTTGATTGCAATCAATTTGTTATTTCACTTTAAGGTGCAGCTCTTTGAAGCATGCAAGGAAATCAGACATAAAAATAGAATATAAACAAGCAATTGAATATTTGAGACTACTATTTTTAGTTAAACACGTATCGTTGGGCTAATCGAAATGTGTGGAATCTAAACTGAATGTTGAATGTTGAAAAATTGAAAGTTATCCATTATGAGATTATTTTTTAAATGACAAAGAAACCCCGAAAAATTGAATTGAATAAAGACATCTGAAATTACTATCTGTAACTTTAATTTTATAAAGCCAACTTCAATCAGATATTGCTATTGAATCCATCAATTTCGAAGGCTTTTTGAGTTAAGTAAAATAAGAATTATAGTTTAGTTCAATCAATCGAGATCCGAATTAACTTATATCGTATACTTGTTTGTATGTATTTACGTCAGAAAAGTCTACAACTCAACTGTGATATATACTATATAATATTTTAATACAAGGGAAGACTTAAATGAATATCTGATAAATTTATAGATTTATAAATTAATCATTTTTTATATTTTGCCCGAAAAAATTTGTCAATAACTAAAGTTTTAATGAAGCAATAACATAGTTTTTGAATGAAATCCGTTTCATATTTATTTCTAAATATTTACATAGTTTTTGAATGAAATCCTTTTTACATTTATTTCTAAATATTTACTATCCATTTTCCAATTGCAGTTTTAAGCTGTTGTTGAGCATGGACTAAGAAGGATTACCAGCACAGCAGGACATTGCCAGGCGACAAGTGAAGGCCATACACACAAAGCGCCAGACTACATCTCACAGACAGTTCAATTCAAGTTGAACATTGACAGCAGGAGAACAAGATGTTTGATGCAACCTGGTTGCCCACCGCTTGCGGCTCATTGGCGCCCGCATTGCTGCCACCGGCTCACATGGTCATCTTGTGGTACTTTTGGGAGAACTATTCACGCTATGTGGACCGACATTTCTGCAGTTGCTCATGCTGGGACACGGTGTTCAAGGGTCCCTACGAGTCGGGAGTGGCCGCCTACAAGCACATGTACTTCAATGCCACGCCCAACAGCTTCAAGATGTGGATACTCACAGTGTTTGCCGTCATTGCGTTCTACGAGTGCATCAAACGTCTGATTGCCCTGATCCTACAACAACGTGTGCGCTACTCGATGTTGTTCCTCTTCCTGTTGTCCATCTTCTCGCATTACTATGCCTGGTGGGCGTACATCAACTATTACAACGATGACTACTACAAACAATGGAATCACCAGCTCTTCTTCACGGTAAGTTTCACCTGCTTCACATGTGTATGTCTGTGGACAGTGGCCATCCATAATTTATTAGCAAAGTTCAGTTGAGTTGAAAATGCCGATGCTTAAAACTTGCACAATATGCGCCGTGTTCATGTTCGTGTTCGAACTTAAACTTTGCCCATCCGATGCTTAACTCGTGCTTCACGTGCAACGTCACTTCTAAACTTGCAACGCCTCCACACGGCCACAACGATTACGAGCACTCAAGATATATTTAAGGATAAGTCATGCGCCTCTGCTGTTTCTGCTGGCCGTGTAAAATTTGTTAAATGGCCAAGGCGAAAGTTTCGAGAGGTCTAAACTGAAAACTTTTGACCACGTTAATGAGCGACTGCAATCGGCAATCGACCAACGGATCAAGTGCACTTCATGGGAATCCCAAGTGGCCAACGTAAAAGCACAACAAAAATCGAGAACAAAAATCATTGACTAACAATCTATGCTCTAATTCGATAGTTTTTTATTGTAATTCAACTTTAATTATTAATTTCATTTGAAGCTACATCTAGGGCAAAAAATGATTGACAACAATTTTTATCTAAGACAGAAAATTATATTTATGTAGTTATTATGTATTATATTTTAAATAATTTTGATTCGAATCCAAATTGAATTTTATTTAGTCTTTAAGGGAAAGAAAATCTTATAGCAAAATTTCCACACACAGAAAATTAATTTTTGAATTCAAATTTTTTCTATCTTTAAAATCTTTTTTGATAGTAAGCTGAAAAAAACATAAGGGAACTCAAAATTCGAGCATCAGTACTAATCGTGTTTGTCAATATAATTCTTAAGTGCAATTGAATTCCATAATATTATATAGCCATTATAAATTTTCAATTTGTTTACTACCTTACTGACTCCTTCGCTCTACTCCTTTCAGATAACAGAGTTGTTCTCCACTGTGCTGGTGATGCATCTGGCTAACACCACGAATGTGGTGAAGCCCAAGAAAGTGTTCTGCATCGTGGGCATCGCTTTGTTGCACATACTCGCCGGCAGCTTCGATCAGTTCTTTCTGAATGTGGTGCGTGGAGAGGGAGCAGCTCATCAAGTGGTGCGTGATATTGGCTTTATGTTTCCGGATCTATTGCATTTGTTTGTGCCCCTTTGGCTGCTGCGCAAGGCACGCAAAGAGAACTTTGCCACACGTCCCTTCAACCGAGACCGAAAGCTGCATCGCGATATTGTGGCCATGTTGTGCATGGTGTCGATCATGTTTGGGATCTGCTCGATTTTGTGAGAACGAATTCTGATGGGCGCCCACGAGGAGATGTATGGCAAGATAAAGCCCGCCCAAGATACCGCCTTGATGCTGCTCAATCGCTATCGCATGCTGGCGAACAACAATGTGCACAACTAAACAACGAGAACGAGAACCCGAACTGTGGACAATATAAGCTACACTACTTGGCAAGTCAGTAAGTGTGTGGAGCGCTAAAACACGCTCTAATTGCTTCTCATTTCATTGTTGCTTAGCGATTTTTGACGATTTGTGATAGTTTATCATTTTTGGGTCAAAAAAAAGTATAGAGAAAAAGAATATCCAAAGCATATATACTAAGTAGTATCAACTAAATACTAATCAAAGTACATAATCAATATGGCAAAAAATTGTTGGCTTCCATTTGTAGTAACGTTGACCGAAGCTCTCTAACTGTTAAAACATATCCAAAAATCCCCAAAAACACAATGGCACTAGGCACAATTAGCAGATGATAGCATTATCCATCTTTAACGAACGAACGCTGGCTGGGTGCAGCTAAACAATCAGTAAAAAATAAAACGAAAACGATTATCGAACATTTGAAAATACTTAAAAAATAAGTACAATGAATGAATAATTAGCATAAGCTATGGCAACCGGCATAAATACGTATTGAATAACGACCTCAACTCGACATACTCAACATATATAGAACACATAGTATATTGCCAAGTATTTGCATATTTTGTAACCCACCCAGTGTTATTTCTACATACATATAACATTTAGTATCTTAGCGTTAGATGCGATTTAGACTGTTGTTGGATAATATAGTATTATTATACACAGACACGAACCGAAATATTCCAGTACCATAGTAGAGAAGAAAACGTAATAAATCTAAATAAATTACAACAAATCATAATAAACGAATACCCGTAGTAATCAAAACTAGCGTTAAACGATATTGTTATACATATTATAAATAAACTACATGGAATAGCCTATAAAAAAGAACACAAAACAAAATTATGTATACACCCATACACACACAAATACATATACAAAAACATTTACATATATTTTTAGTATACAACATTATATTAAATAAACATTAAGAGACTGAAAAAAAAGAGAACAATCATCAAGTAGTTCTAATATTTAACCATTCATCCGGTAAGTTCATAAAACAATTCCACTCGTCGTCTTGTATTTATAATTAATTTTATTGAAATTTGAAAATTCTTTATTATTATGTCAGTGACTGTGTAAACACACAGTGTATAGATGTTTTTGCAGTAGTTCTATCCATATATACATATGTTATAAAGTATATTTCAAATATGCAATTGCATTTTCCAAAAATACAATTCGTTTTTGTTTTTGTTTTACTAAATGTTTAAAACTTAGCATTTTATTGTACTACACAAAATGATTCACTTGATTTGTTTCAATCATGTTTGTGTTTTTATATTCTTTTTTTTTTGTAAATTAGAAGACATTTGAAATGATTTACATTATACAATATATAGAGGAGAGGAGAGAAGTGTGTGAACATCGTATTAATTATAATGGAATGTTGTCGCTTATGTGGTACACATTCACAAATACACATAAACGTATTTGGCTGGATTTGACCGAGCACTTAAAAGTACAATCGTAACTTAATTTGGTAAACAAAATTGTGTATAAAAGTTAACTAAACAAAAATGGACGGTTTTGGATGACTATTGAGAGTTTCAAAAGATTCGAGTTACACAAATTAAAATAAAATGCCATAAAACAACAAAAATCAAAGGTTACAGATACGTCACGGTAAGTGTTCATATGTAATAATTTTAGCAACCAATTGTCAACCAAATTTAAAGCAAAAAACTTGCCCAAAATCATTGGCAGTGTGTGTGTACGTGTGTGCGTGGAGAAAGCCTTTTGATCATCTATAATATTTATATCCTAATTCGTTTGATTGAAAGTGTATAGAAAATTTTGTTTGTTTTTTTTTTGGGTTTTTGTGAGTTATGCTGCTGTTGTTTGTTTAAGGCAATTGATTTTCAACAAAATGGCGGATCTTCGTTTTGGTTGATATTTAGATGAAAATCTCCGTACGCTTCCTGACCTGGTGACCCGTGGTTGAGTGGAGCACAGCATCATCGGGGTCATCAGCACCATCGGCGCCATTATCCTCATGCGTCAGATAATCTCCTTTGTGACGGTGCAAGTAGCGACCGATGAGGAAGAACATCAGACACAGCAGCAGGAAAAGTATTGCGAGTAAGACTATAAGTAAGAAAATGTGTATTAGAAAGGAATTCATATAAAGAACAACATAAATACTTACATGCCAGCAGCACCGAGTTCACTTCGTTGTATGCCTTGCGCAACTTCTCCTCATCCACCAAAGGTGGTGGGCGAGTTTCTATTTCAATGGGCGGATGCGTTACCGGCTCCACGCCGCAGAAGTCTTCAGTCAAATTTGCTAGAAGACAAACACGAAATTGAAGTAAAGTATTTATAATTCAATTGGGAATCACTTACTGCCCAGTGACTTGACATTGTTGGGAGGATTCTGCTGGAACATCAGTTTGAGCGGATAGATATCATCGAATTGCACGCGTGACACACAACCCACAAAACCATCCGTCATTGACAAGTTCTTGCCAATGTACATGTATTGAATGTTATTGAACTGCGCATCCGCTGAAGCCTTAATGTCAAAGTGATACTCAACGGGCTCGTAGTTGTCCACTTGCAGCACCACCGTTGACCCGCTGTTCTTGCGCATGAAACGCACGTCGTGGTATTGACCTAAGCCGAAATGCTTTTTGGGGAATATAATTTCCTGCCGCTCGAAACCAAAGTCAAAGACACAGCGCAAATGACCTGAAATAAACAATATTTTAATGCAAAGGTAAATAAATAATAGCTTAATCAAGTTACCTGAATTGGAAATCTGTATGGTCAAATATTCGCCAGTCAGATTCGAGGTGAAGCCCAGCAGGAAACCCTTGGGTATGGTGGTGGTGAATCCCACGCGAATGTTCTCGGCTATTGTGGAGCGGAAGGAGCCCTCAAACTCATAGCGAATAATCGAAGCGGAACGCAAGTTGACGCCAATTTCTGCAAAGAAGACAAACAGTTTATTAACTTCCCAAAGTGTTGGCAATGTCGTTACTTACCATCTGCACAAATGGGTCCCTTAAAGGCGCTCCAACGGCAGTCACAGCTATAGCCATCGTAACGTTCAATACAGGTGCCGTTGTTGAGGCAAGGACTCGACTCGCAACGACCCACGCAACCCGTGCTAATGCCGTACAAGCCACGCTTAGAATAGTCCTTCAGATCCACCATTTTTCCATTAAGCAACAGAGCACGAATGCAACCCACATATCCATCACGATACTCTGTGGTAGCGCCAATAACCAGATCTGAGGTCAAATGCAGAGCACGTACTGGGCCTGGGGGTTCACGCACTTCCGCCTTGATCGAGCCATCGACAACCAGACGCGCCTCCTTACGATTGCGCTCCACGCTCACCGTATGCCAGTTGTTATCATTCAGATGATAGCTGGTGCCCACATTAACACCAAGTGGACCGCTGCCAGCTTGGTATTGGAATTGTAGTTTGTTGCCGCCATTCAAGCTCAGCTTGATGTAATCGGTGGGTCCGGTGGCGTGGAAGATGACAGCGTTCTCTTGTGTGGTGCGGAATTCCAAGTAAATATCACCCGAATGTCCCATGTCAAACGGCGGCAGATTAATCGAAGCATCGGCAATGCGGAACGTAACAACGTTGCTAAACAAATCGTCGCCTTCACAGCGCATGGGTCCCAAAGTGTACCGACCATACTTCTCATCAAGCGGCGTGCCAGTGTCACCAAATTTAACTGCACGCACCGGCAAATGTTCCTTTTCACGAATGTCACCGCCATCCTCAGTCCACTCTAAGCTATTGGAATCACAGTTGCACCACTTGGTGGGATCATTACATTTGCCCAGAATACCGCATTCGCATTTACGGGAACCGGGCAAGGCGCCTGCCCAGTAATCCATGGGTTGATTGTTACGCGAGATCCACCAGGCGAATGGACGGAAGTTGCCAGCCTCAGCTATAGAGATGAAAGTGTTAACAAGGTGATAAATGCATTCACTGAACTAACTGCTTACAAGGTGAGTTGAAAAGACGCGAGGAATGACAAGAATAGCTCAGACGCTGCCAGCAGCTGTGTGAGCGATTTAGCAACGCTTCGATCTGCAGCTGATTGGCATCGTACATAATTGACTGCGCAAAGGAGCCCGGCTCCTGGAAGCCGTCCACAGTGGTTGTGTGCTCTTGACTGTGACTCAGCGTGGTGATGACGCGTCCATCAGCTGCAAAAGAAAGTGATAATTAATTTTCTGCTGGCTCAAACTATAGAGGGCGACACTTACAATAGAACTCGCAGGTAACAGGGAAAGGTTCCAGCGGACCGCTGCCATCCACATCGATGTTGAGGTTGACGCGCTGCTGCACATGCTGCACATTCTTCAAAGCCTGACAGGACAATGGATTGTTGGCTGTAAAGCGAAAGAAAAGCAATGAGTTGGCATATAAATTAAAAGGTATTTTTTGTGACAACTTACAGGTGTGACAGACAGCGCCAGCATAGCCAGTATGCGCACAGTCGCAGAAGAACTCCATGCTGTTCTGATGACAGACACCCTTGTGCTGGCACGGATTGGGATTACAGCGATCAATCATCTGGCAGGCATCGACCACAACTTCATCGCCACAACAGACCTCTTCGCCCTGCACCCAATCCTGGGGCAACTTGTAGTTGCCATCCACCGAAATCAGACGCATGCAGCCCACAAAACCATTTCGATCTAAGCCGCCAGCAATGTAATACAAACTTCCCGTAGCAATCTGTATATTCTTGGTCGTTGTCATAGGCCGTTGATCGATGTTGATAATCAAACGATTGCGTTCGATCGAAAGCACAAATGAATGCCATTTGCCATCATTGAACTGATCTTCATAGTTGTCGAGTATAATTCGTGGCCTGTCCTTCATACTCAAATCGATTTTAACCTTGCCAAACTCCAAAAAGACTTTAACATAGCCGCCCGAATAGAATTCATGCTGCACCATGACGCCCGTCTCCTCGTAGGTGCGGAAATAGAACGACACATTCAAACGCTGCGAGTTCTCATAGCCCTTTAGCTTGACAAACGAGCCACGCGTCGTGAAGGTAACTGGATAATTTGAGGGCGACGGGCAGGCAAACAGACTGTTCACTTTGGTGTACAAATGGGCTTCGTTCAGCTCGTAGCTGTCCTTCATGACGCGAATAAAGTTGGTCGAGTTGAAGTAAATATTCTCCAAGCAGCCCGAAAAGTTCTGCTGCACTATGAGACCCTCCTGCACATTGGGCACACCGCCCAAATACAGCTGCTGATTGAGATTCAAGCGTGTATAATCACCACTAATGCGACTACGAACAATGACACGATCCACGGAAAAGATAATGTCCTGTTTGTTACGCGAAACGACAACATCGTGCCACACATTGTCATCCAGCAGACTGCCCACTGAAAGCGATGCCATCGAGTTGGTTCCCAGTTTCACATTCATCACCATCTTATTGTCCTTCAGCTGCAGCGCATAGTAATCGCCTTGACTACCGCGTGAATACATCATAATGCCATTCGCAAAGGCTGTTTTGAAACGGAAGCGTATGGACTCGCGCAACGATGCAATGGCATGTTCCTTCAGCTCATAACGCACCAGGCCAGTGCCATTGAAGTAAAGGTTCTCCGCAACTGCCAGAAGAATATTAATATTAGTAATTTATCTTGTAAAATGTACCCTGAACTTACTGTATTCACAGCCGTAGAGCTCGACACGCATTGAGATGCGATCGTGCCAGCGTGTAGGATTTATGCGCACCCATTGTGCAATGATGGGCACTTCAAAGATATTGTAGTGTATGTTATTGCCATCAGAGTTGCCCTTGAACATCTGCACAATACGTAAAATTACATTAGTATACAGATAAAAAAATTACAGATTTGTAATGCTGTCACCATGCAGTGAGTTTTAGTTATGCATTTTGAATTAGTTACTGCTTTTAATCTATATTGTTAGGATTAGTCACAATACCTGCGGCTCACTCGTGGGATTAACATACGAGCGCCAATATTCGCCATCATCCGAGTACTGAACGATATACTCCGTGACAAACTCATCGGTGTGCATGCGTCCCATGGTGGCGATCTTGCGCACCATGATCGCCTCGCCCAGATCGAGTGTTAGAAAGTGATTATAGGTATTCTCGACGGGCGTCCAAGCAGAGTTACCTGCACCGGGTGCAATTTAGTTGTATAGAGGTTAGAATTCAAGAAAGATTGTGTGTGATAATCAAGCATTAACTATTAGTTACCAAATAAATGAATACATAAAACATGCCGTAAACCAAGAAAAAAGTAAAATAAAGCTCAAGCCAAAATACAAATAAAATAAAATGTTAATAAAAATCATAATCTTTTGCTCAGTTTTGTAACCAGATGAACCACCACCACATTTAGATGACATTTGTACACTGGGAGGATTAGAGATTGGGCGGGTGGTTGAGTCTCTCTTACCTTTACGTTGCCGCCGGGCTCTTTATAGTCGGCAAATTCGAGGTCTGTGATGCCGTAGCTAATGGTATATTCGGTCACATACTCATTGCTGTGCGGTCGTCCTTGCAGCGCAATGTGCGTGACATTCCTCACCAGACCCAAATCAATAATCAGACGCTGATCAAAGTCCGAGTGCTTGGCTGACCAAGAGGTGCCAGCTAATAACCATTTAGTAAGTCAAGTCATCGGGGGTGGGTTGTTGGGTTGTCGGTTGGTTGGGGCAGTAAAAATTAATGATAATTTAAAAATCAAAATAAAAACAAAATAAAAATTGCCAACTCGATTAGCTACAGACAAAATGTTGGGCAACCAACAATAAATATAGCAATATAAATTGCCGCCTGCCCGCCAATTAAGAGAACATAATTTAAGACCATTTTCGTTTGACAGCTGCAAGTGGTACAGAGCGAATATAACAAGCAAAGGTCCTTCAATCGATTGTCAAGCAAGGGGTGAGATCAACCCCTCGCACAAAATTCGCAAAATGCAGCAGACTGCAGTGGGAAAAATGGTTTAGGGGTGAGCCAAAGAAAAATACCAAAAGTGCTGGTGTTAACACTAAATGGACATGGCACACGGACTGAGCATAAACAATTGCCACAGTCGGATTTTCTCCTCTGTTCCATTGTTTCCATTAATGGGCCCGGTGTGTCCAAAGACTGTGTGAATTATATTGTGTGTGTTTGTGTATGTGTGTATATTCTGGATCGTCGAGGATTATAGTTTGAATTGAGTTGAATTGCGCTCAAACTTGGGTTCAATGCCATCATCAAACTTGCCATCGACAAAACATTGGTAAACAATTCCGAAAAACGAGGCGAAACACAACCAAAATACACTGAGTATAACTGCCTAACAAATCGCTACCCTTGACGGTTCTCTATGCTCCCTCCTGCTATTTAACAAACACAGTTGTCTGGCCCATGTCTGGGGTCCATTACAAGAGCGGGCCATGAGCGCCTACATTTCTGGGTTTATTGCCTTTTAATCATATTTCCGGCTTACGTCTCTTCTAGCTTCCTTTTTCCTTGCTTTGTTATTTTTAGCAAGCAAATCAAAATTTATGCCGACAGCTGCATGGAGCTTCATCGTAAAGCAGCAGTGAGCTATCACAAATTCATGTTTACCAGGGCTGAAAGTCGTTACTAAAAGGTAAACTCAATGAACCAGTTCAGAATTTAAAGGGATTTATACATAATTAAATAGCATTAATGTTACTTGAAAAATAACATCCCTAGTTGAACACCTTTTAAAAATCGATAATAGGCAATAAATAATAAAATTAGAAATATTTATTCTACAATGGTAAATATTTTAAAATGCAATCAATTTTACAGGTTTATATTTAACTTCGGAAATAAACCTTGCATTCTAAAAAAAAACCCTTCAAGTAAAGAAACTTCGTTAAGCTTACGGGCTCAAAGCCTTGAACCGAACCCAACCCAACCAAAAACTTCCTCGTTTTGCAGCCCTGATAGTTACACTAGCTGTTGCTACTCGTCATTTTTGCTTATCGTTTATGTAAAGAGATTTATTACAGTATCAAAGATTATGCTAATTTCTATATGCTATTGTTTCTGTGCTAGGAATGTCGTTTCTGCGGCTTCAGCAGCGCCTGTTTGCAGTATTCCACCACCTCAGGCTGCTCAGCAATTGCACTTGGCTCTATCAGATCCTGGAAAGGCACAAACTCAAAGCGCGCATTCTCGTGCGGCAAACAATTGCGAAACGCAATTGCCGCACAGTATTTGTGTGCGATTAAATGCTCCTCAAAGTGCCATTGCGTCATGGGTGTGCCGTTGCAACGCAACGTGGTGGCGCACAGTGGGGAGACGGCCTCCTCCAGTGGATGCGTGGTGTCCACGGCAAAGCTTATCTTTTCGAGATCGACAGTAATGCCCACGCCCAGTTCCTTGACGTAGGCCTCCTTGAGGCACCAGTGACGCATGAATGCCTTGAGCTGTGCCCCCTCCGTGTGCTGTGGTCGCCCAATGTAGCTCCACTCCTGGGGCGAGAATTTGCTCTGCATGAGGCGAAAGAATTCTGCCAATGGCTTACCGCCACTATACTCGATCTTCATAACATCTGTGCCAATGCCAAACTCAGCGTCATCCCGACTGCCTCGAATACCCGCTAATAGCACCAGGCTGCCCTGATGCGAGACATTAAAGCTGAGCGTTGAGCTGTTATCCTTGGCGGACTTGGATGGCACCCAATATGGCTTGCCACGCACATCACGCTCAAAGTGCACTTGATGATACGGCTCGTTGGTGCACGTGCTCACAAATTTGCGCATTAGCAGACGGCCAATCAGCGAGGACAGAAAGTCATCGATGAAATGAAATTTCATCAGGCGTGTCCGCTCCTCGATTTGTATGGCAGCCACCGCATGCGTCAGCTGTGGCAGAGTTGGCGTCCATGTGTTCAAATCGAATGCCCAACGTGTGCAGATGTGTTTGTTCATTTGGATTGTTGTTGTGTGTGCTTGTCGTTTGCAAACTATTTTACGTATTTCTTTAACATTCCGTTTTTTTCGCTTAATCAACTAATTTGCTAATACGCTGCTGCTTCTTCTCGCTTGGTGTCATTCAGCATAAAGCAGCGACAAAAGTTTTGTGACGAGTTAGCAGGGCTTGTTAGCGAGTAGAGCTGTCAACGAGCTTTGCAGAATAATTTTAAACAATATGGCGGCTAAGGGGAGCTTATTACGCAAATTACTAAACTAATCAAAACAACTCAAATAAGTAAGAGTAACAAGTAAAAAAGAAAAATAACTCAACAAACACTCAAAAATAATAAAAAATTGCACTCACCATTTAAACGCGCTTTGTCCGGACCACGTTCGGTTAAAGACGAAGTGGCCGTTAAAACGGCACGCTCCATCAGCGGCTGGTTGCATTCGTAATCGGAAAAGTAATCGCTGAAAGAATCTGCAAAAACAATAAAGCAAGAAAGATATAATCAGTAAAAAAGTAAACCGCAAGTCTGACCTAAATGTTCAAAAATAAGCACAAGTTTACATATATAAACTGTCACAGGCGTAAATAAATTAAGTTGAAAAATTCCAAAACAAAAACAAAAGTTTTACGCTTTGGACAGCAGCCAATACAGTTCGAGTCGCCTCGTATATAAAGATTTTCAATTATAAATTTTGAGTGGCATTCATTATATTCAGGGTGCGCAAAGTCCTTGGTTTTTTTATGAGCAATAAATAAGGGCTTCGAAAGGATAAACATACGGCATTTGTCTGTCGCTATTGCAGTGCAATCTGTTATCGGACTGATTGTTTGTGTGTAAACACTGTTGGTCGCCATGACATTATTATTATTATTATGCGACTGCATGCAGTAGAAAAGTGCCCACTTAGACAGACGCAGAAAGAAGCGGCAAGGCGTGATAACAGGTCCCCGGAAATCCTCGCCTCCACAACAATTGTCTGTCGTCCCACGACAACATCCCCCCAAAAAGGGGTTGGCGTCGCTGTCGCCTTTGTGGGTGCAGTTTATATGTAAACAGTAACAACAAAAACAACCCTTAGCAAGCAGGAGACAGACTAGCAAAGTTCATGTGCACTTGGAAGTTCAACCAGTGACTTAAAGGGGCGCAAAAATGTAGCAGATTAGTAAAAGTCAATCTAGATATACCGCTGCACCTATACATATATACCATATAGTATATATATGTACGCCCAACCCAATTTAGATGTCCTGTGACAGGTACCTGAAATGGAATGAGTTCTAACATAAACAACTGAAACACGCACGACATTTGATTTTGAAAAATAATCAATAGTCAAGCAAGCATGTAGTTTGAACTAGTTTCTTGATAACTCAACTAAAATCCAAGAAATACAATTTACTTTTTCTGCTATATAAATCGACAAATTACACGCAATTTCAGCAGCTTTTATTACTATACTTGGCAATCACAATGTAGTTTTTTTGAACAAGACAAGTATGTACTACACACGAAAATACATTGGAAATGTATAATAAAACAAAAAGAAAATGAGAAAACAAATCTGGCTAATGTTCTCAATGAAATAAATATGACGTGACCGATTTTGAAAAGTAATTTCCGCCTCTCCCCTGAAATTGTGAAGTGCGGATGATTTGCGCCTTGGCCAAGAAATAATTATAAGCATTGGAAATAAATTAGCAAAAGAGTCTTGCGGTCCAGCTGTCCGCTATCTGTCTGTCTGTCCAGCTCTTTCATGGCAATGAAAAGCGATGAACAATTTTTCGGTGGAAATTGTTTATTTTTAGTCATAAAAATGTTTGCATATGAACTTTCAATGTTTACTGTTGCACACAGCGTAAAATTATTCGTTTGGAACCCCAAACGTAACATTTCAAAATATTTGCTCATTTTGTTTGGTTGACATATGGAGCAGGAAGACACGTGTAAAATGATTTTTATGGCATTGCATATCATTCAAATTATTCAATATGCAATATGTTCTTTTTCCCCGCATGCGCATTGCAGCTGCCGGAATCAAAATATATGCCGGCAACAGCAAACAAAATAAGCAGCCAATTTGAATTTTCTACTAACTCCCAATAAGTTCCCAAAAACGAACGAGTAGTAAAAAAGGCGTTGTTTGTTGAGTTTTGTTTTGCCAACGCTGTTCGTAAGCAGTGTTTGGATCTCGTGAGCGCCAGAGAGACCGAGAGAGAAGAATTAGGGAGTAGCGAGCGCGATCGTCATATTTACAGAGCAAGAGAGCCGCAAACACGCACACACTGACAGTGTGGGAGAGTTGAGTTATAAACGAAGAACAAACACAAAAAAGACGAGGAAAATGACGAGTCTTCTCGAGCAACGTTTGGGGAACACGCCCTAAACTTGGCTTAATCTAATTCTACATTTTTACACAAAAAAACTGATGATTTTGGGACAAAATCTTTATAAATCTTATATTTAGTGGAATTTTATTACCTGCTCGTGCAACTCCCACGTTGTTGCTGCCCAGCAGTAGCAAACAGCAGCAAATGGAAGAAATTGTTAAAGTCGTCGCTTTTATGGCTTGTCTCATTTTGCTCTTATTTCGTACACACAAATCAGCCGTAACAATGATTTAAAGAGACATTTATAATTTATTTCACAGATCTAACTAGCCACAATAGGTTAAAACACTTATTCCAACTGCTGCAGACAAAAAGTCCACAACAGCGGGCAACTTTTTGTTTTGCCAACCCCGCGGCACTCTGGCGTCGTCAACGTGAACACCAAACGAATTTTATTATTTAAAACGGACTATTATCAATGAAAACGCCTATATCGAAAGAATTACACTCGAACACACGCACTAGTAACTGCAGCGCCTGCTGCACGTTCGATTATTACAAAAAAATACAATAATTAACTCTTCTGCGGGTTTCGATGACACACACACGTCTGTCTCGTTCGTTTAATTTTATGTTATGGATGTTTTTAGCTTCGAAAAACTTTACAGTTCCAGACACTGTTATTAACAGCGAGTGATGAATGTGCTCTGCAATGGCTGTTACTTTTAAAAGTGCATTCAAGTTTTGTAATATATTTTAATCTATAGCAAAATATACAACAAAAAATAAAAATGTTATCTAGTAATTAGGCCATTTAAATGCGGCATAAGATATTCACAAACTTAGTAAAGCTTGGTTTTGAACTAGCCGCTGTTAATTCTCTCCAAAGGGCATTAACAGTGCCATATTGAGCCGATATGGATTACTCACATCTAATATTAAAAAGCATAAGATGTCTTGTATCTTCAATGACATAAATTTCAAAATACAAAATAATATAAATCGGTATTTATCTAGTTTTATTTAAAATTTCATTCAATATAAATATTATTGCAAATTAAAGTAGGGAATAGCATCTATCCACAATACGTTTGCACTTTTGCGTTAACGTAGCGCATATTCGCTTCACTTATACTCAGTTGCGCTTACGTTACGCTCCCTTTCTGCTACGCCAGAAAAATTTGTTGGCGTGTTTTGTCAGACGTTGCAAAGTATTTCGCATTTTGTGGACCAGCAAGAGTTATTTAAATTGCCAAAATGTACGGTGGTGAAGACTTTGATAATTCGGTGAGTGTACACAAATTGCATTCAACACCGCTTGCGAAAATTGTGCGAAATCACATCCGGGCAACATAGTAAAAACATAACCCAACTTTTGTTTGTGTTTCGCTGCCGTCAACAACAAAATAAAATGATTTTACCAATTTTGCAGGACTTTTACGATGATTACGCGCACACCGGTGATCCGCAATTGGATCTGGAGTACGAGCGTAGCTACTACGCAAACCGCATGCCCGAGAATGTCAAGTACTTTCTCATGAACTTCTGTCAGGCGATTAAGGAGGGGAATCTCTATGACATACAGAACATGTATGAGAATACATTCCCGCAAATCAGTGATCATCATTTCGATAAGACGGCATGGCCCGAGGAGCAGGAGGTGGGCGCCATTGTGGACAACGATAAGGTGTTTCTGATTTTGTACAAGGAGTTGTACTATCGTCACATCCATGCGCGCATTCCTGGTGGCCCTAAGTTGGAACAACGTATCAATTCGTTCTTCAACTACTGTGATTTCTTCAATCTAATCATTTCGGCCCAGAATCCTGTGATGCTTGAGTTGCCCGACATCTGGCTGTGGGAGTTGGTCGATGAGTTTGTCTATCAGTTCCAGAACTTTGCGCAATACCGGTGAGTATATCAAGATTATGTGGTCATCAAGTCGAACTTAACGTTTTTCTATTCACCGCGCCAGTGCTCGTCTGACGGACAAATCGCAGGATGAGATTCAGCAGCTGTGCGTGAATCACAGCAACGTATGGAGTATTCTCTGCATTCTCAATGTGCTGCACTCGCTCGTGGACATCTCCAACATCAAGAAGCAGTTGGAGGCCATCTCGCAAGGCGTGGATCCCCAGACAGTTGCCGGTGATTTTGGCAAACTGGGCTTCTACAAGATGCTTGGCTATTTCTCGCTTGTCGGTCTACTGCGCGTCCATTCGCTGCTGGGCGATTACTATCAGGCCATTAAGGTGCTGGAACCCATTGAGATCCACAAGAAATCTGCCTACTCGCATATACCCGCCTGCCAGATCTCCACATCGTACTATGTGGGTTTCGCTTATATGATGATGCGTCGCTATGCCGACGCCATTCGCACTTTCTCCGACATCCTGCTGTACATTCAGCGCACCAAGCAGCTGTACAGCACCCGCTCGTACCAGAACGATCAGATCAACAAGCAGGCGGAGCAGATGTATCATTTGCTGGCCATTTGCTTGGTGCTACATCCGCAGTGCATTGACGAGTCCATTCAGCAGGTGTTGCGCGAGAAGAACTATCACGATGCCATGTTCAAGATGCAGTGCGGTGATCTGGATGTCTTCAAATCGTTCTTTGTGTTCGCCTGCCCACGATTTGTGAGCCCTTGCCCCCCGGCGGCCGATGCGCCCATGGAGGACTATGTCAAGGATCCCATGGAGCATCAGTTGCTGGTCTTTATGGATGAAGTGCGCCAGCAAAAGGATCTGCCCACCACCCGCTCGTATCTGAAGTTGTACACCACATTGCCGCTAACCAAACTCGCTTCCTTCATCGATCCCAATGCCAGCGAGGATGACGTGTCCAAGCTGCTTATTCGTTTGCTCTGCTTCAAGCACAAGATGCGCAATCTGGTCTGGAGCAAGGGACCCAGTGGCCTCGAGGGCACCTTCAAGTCTGGTTCTGAGGTGAGTTGCAAATTTAAATAACCTGAAGAATTAAAGACTAATTTGTTTACTTGACATTGCAGCTCGATTTCTACATTGATGATGACATGATCCATATTGCTGACACAAAGGTTTCGCATCGTTATGGCGACTTCTTTGTGCGTAAGATAATGAAATTCAATGACCTAAACCGCAAGCTGAAAAACATCAACATTTAAACCTAGAAAGCAACAGTACACAACTATATTGTAATCGTTCTCTAACTAATTAATATTTTCCAATTTGGACTCCATTTGTTTTGATACCAATAAAAAAACACAAAATGCGTCGCAAGCGCAGCGAGAGGTCGAAACAAATATGTGAATAATTCTTATTACTCATAAATACTTTTTAAGGTTTCATCAATGGCAGAATTTAAAACAAGTTGTCCGATTATTAAGATTTTAACATGTACTTTATTTTTGTTTTTTTTGTTTAACAATACCGTTTTGTTATATAAAATTTGTATTACTATAAGGAAATTCAATAATCTACACTTATCATGTTTTGTGAATTTTCTACAAAACCCAATTAGATGCCGCTTACATTTAGTGTTTTTTTTTTTGTGTTTTTAGTTTTGGAATGTGCGTTTCGTATAAATAACATTTTATCGCATCATATTCGTTTCTTAGTTTTCCTTTTTTTTATATATATAAAACAAAGTACAAATTTCTTTGGTAAATTAACAATTGTTTGCATGAAATGAGTTATAGGGTTGAGATACAGAGTACAGAATACAGTTAAAAGAAAATGGTGACAAAGATCAGAGATAGTGGAGAAGAAAGAACCTTACATACAGTATTACAAGGCGTTAAATAAAAGAGAGTAAATTGTTGTTGTAACTTAAGATTAATACACTTTATACACGAAAGAACGCTTGCGCTTTTTTCACTGTGCTCCACTTAGCGGGCTTAAAGGCTAAACACTTAATGGAAACAATTTACAAATTACGGACTTGATTGTGGTGGTATTAAGGATTGGTTAATCGACGGTCACCGTGCGCTGATTGACATCGATCAGATAGATGGCTTTGTGATTCTGCAGCACAAAGTCAACAAATGCATTAATCGGTGCAATCTCATCCAGGGATGTGTTATTGCGACCGGACCACAAGAAGTTCGGACCAAACACAATTGCCAAATTCGATGAGGTCATTTTGTTGAGGTCCGCACAGTCGACGACTCGCACCAGAAAGTCCACAATATACTTGAACAGTTCATAGTTCTCCTCGGGCAGTTTTTCGCGTATCAGCTGGGTGACATTGCGCGAACGCTCCTCTTTGGGCCAGTCCAGAAACTTAGTGACATCATCGTACAGGTCAAATGTTAACAACGGTTCGGCCAGATCACGTAGGAAACTTTTGAGCAGACCCGCAATAACATGCACATTCACATCGCTGAGATCCACGTCCTCGCCACGATTGACACGCTCCTTAAGCGCCATAATCTCAGAGTGATTGCCAGAGCGTCGAAAGATGCCTTCCGTATCGATGACACCAGTGATCGAGAGCGAGTCCACGCACTTGCGCACAATTGGCGGTATCGAGTTGAGGCATGGACTGTGCATAACGATAAATTTCAAGGGCACACCAAACTGCATCGTTGTCCGCCCATTGGGGGTTGCTGATGCTGATGCGGCTGCTGGATTCGCACGATTGCGACTTGGATTCAGTTTATCGTCGAAATCGCAAATGGTGTCGGGCAGCTTGAGCTTGTTCAGGCCCAGCGCCTGACGCAGCTCATCGAGGCTGGAGATGTACACTAGCTTTTTGCGAAACTTGTCGCTGATAAAGGGGCTAAAGAAGTTCCAGATGACGCGTATAAACCACGTCGGATGCACCACATACAGCGTCTTAAGATTCTTGCGAAAATTACGATCCAGCTCTTTATAGGAATTCCACAAGAATTGCGCCGATGGCTTGTTATCCTCTTTAAGTCCCTGATGGAAATAGACGAGTATATAATCGTTCTCCACAAAGGGTTCAATCTCTTTGATAACTTCTCTGTAAAGAAAATCATTTAATTGTTGATCTTAAAGTAGACAATTGCTTGAAGTTACCGCACAAAGCCTTCCAGCTGGGATTTTTCTGGAAAACGCGATGCGTAAATGCCGAAAATGTGACGTCCTTGCTTGTCAGTGCCCAGGAAATCACATTTATTTTGCTTGAGAACCGATGGAGTGTTCTCCGACTGTTCGCGCAATTCCTCGAAATCGTCCTCTAATGGATTGTTGGGTTCTTCGTTCTCAAGATCGGAATCTGAATAACAATTACAACATAATTAGCCACATATACAGAAACGTCTCCACACTTTACTTACCATCGGCTAGCACAAAATCACCAACCATAACATCTTCTATGAACAAGAAAAATCAAGTGTTTAGTCATTCAACGTTTTCATTATATGCAAATAATAATAATGGTAATGTAGTAATTGTAATTCTTACTCTCAAGTGGTGCTGAGGTCAACAGCTCTGTATCATCAAACTCCAGCTTTGGTTCGCAGTCATGCAAATCGGATAGACTTGGCAGAGGATCCGATTCCGAGTTCTCCACAATTGAGCTAATGGCGGGCCCTTTATTGTGCATGTGTAAGAGAATACAATTTATTAATTTCTTAAGATTTTTTTTGGAAACAATTGGTCAGAATTTCAAAGAGTCAATCTTACAAGTAATGCTTTTCACTTAAGTAGTAGTAGAGTAGTATTTTGACGGCCTTAGGCAACAAGTTAGTTCGGATTTGTTTTTTGTGTGTATTTTGTTTGTTTGAGTAAGTGAATAAAACATGAATCAGAATCAGAAAGAATTTGATGAGTTATCGGGCTTAAAACGTAATCGTCGTTTCTTATCGAATTTCGAATTAATTTTATATATTTACATAGAGATTTATAAATAGAAATAGAGAGCAAGATGAAACGAGCGCAAACGAACGAACGAGCGAGCGAAACAGAGAGAGAGATAAAGAGTGAATTTATACCATATATGTACATTGTAAATAGTTATTTTATAAACCACACAACAATCACAAAAAAGTTTAACAACAAACAGCAGCTACTGCAAAAATGTACAAAAAAAAAAAAATTGAAATAGGTTAACGATTTTTACAATTTTATTTTATTCATTTTAGTTTTAAAGACCGGTTTCTCATGATTAAGTTAAAGCGAGAGTTAAATTTATATCACAGTTACAAGCAATACGATTTTCTCAATTTCAAATCAGTAATCTGATACCCGATAACATTATTATCATCTCATTGAGCTGACAAATTGTTAGATGTACGGTTTTTTTTAAAGGTTAACTTAGAGTTAAGTTAAAACCGTTGAGAAAATAAAATTCTTTATTCCCACGAGGAGAAACCGGACCTTAATAAAGTAGTTTTTATTTACAAAGGGAAGGGGAATCACCAAAATAGGCATACTTTTTTTATTTTGTTGTTACGTTTTGAATTGAGGTTAGTAGAGCGCAACTTGGGGGCAGTTAATTGTTAGTCTACAGCAAGGCAAGAAAATTGGTTACAGTTACGTTTAAACGATTTAATTCTTAAGCGAGGCGCAAAAGCATTCAACAAAACATATATTTTTTAAGATATAGCTACACTAACGAAAATAACGGTCATTTAAGACAGTGGATCTCTTTGTTTGTGTGTTTTCATCGTGTTTTTTAGCTCTTACCTGGCAAACGCGCTGGAAAACGTGAATTGGCATCCATCGCCCTAGGAAACGAATGAGTCGCTGCTGTTGCCTGATAAAAAAAACGACGACGACAGCTGTAAAACAAAAATAAAATTACATTAGCCAAATACAAAGAAAACTACAGAACTTTCGATGACGTCACATTTCACTTTGACTTTGACAACAACAAGAGGAAGAACGTTCCCCAAAGCAAGCTTATTTTCTTGTTCTTCCTTATCGCGGCTGCTGTCGCTATTGATGATGTTGATGAACGCTGATTCACATACTCCAACGTTTATCGCTAATGCGCCACAACAACAACAAAGGCAGAACAGGAATTGCGCGCAGTAGCGATTTATTTACATTGAATAAGCAATAGGTTATTTCTTGCTGCCATCGACAGCGACGTCGACATCGGACACGGCAATTGGTAAAGTTCAAGTCAAGCCGAGGCCGAAGCTAAACACTTGCACGCAACGCGCGCGCAGAGGTGGAGAAGAAGTAGGAGGGGGCAGGAGGAGAATGGCGGCGACGCCTACGCCCACCACCAAAACAAACTACAGTATTTGCATATATACACATACATACAACACACACGTAGCTGTTTACAGTGAATGTCAAATTGCTGTTTAAAAGTTGAGCTTGCTTAGTTATCTTTGATTTTTACCACACACTCATTCTATTTATGACTTGTTTTATTATTTATCGAAAGCCTGAGTCCCCCCACACATTGTTGTCACTTTTAATATGGTTACATTATGTGCATACTACATACATATACATAAAATATTTTTAATACATGAAGAAGGATGAATTGTTTTTTCTTTTCCACTCACTAATATACTAAGTAATAATATAAGACAGTGTCAGCGGTGCAAATAGAATTTTCATCATGGAACTGCGCATTTACTCGAGAATTGCCAAACAGACATATTGTATTATTTACTTTATTTTTGTCAATGAGCTTTTTATCAGCAGCAACAGCGCAACGGTGTTTTTGCCGTTTGGGTACCACAAAACTTCTGCAGTCTTGTTTAAAATATTATAATGTTCAATTACACAATTTATTGCTGTCACTTTTCACATATGTTATTTACCTATGTGCCCTTCAGCTCTTTCACTATTCTACAAAACAAATTACGTTAAAATCTTTTTTGTACGCTAGACGAAAAAAACTTTGTGATTAATTTTGCATCAGTGTGACCGCAAGCTGGAACTTCAAATATAATTTTTTACTGCGAACATATGACAAATTGAAGTATTTTTATTATCGTTGTTAAAACTGCGAGCTTTTCAGCAGCACCACTTTTTTGTTTATTTTGCGCATATTATTTTACTATGCTAAATAAGATTTCAAGAACATTAAAATATAAAAAACTGTTTTATTGAGTAACGGAAAAATAAAAACCACTGCAGTATTTTGCTCCTCAATTACGCCAGTGCTGCCCAACTCCTATGGGTGCCAATGAATGGACTATAATAAAATAATACCAATATTAATACATTTTTAATATTTTTAACATCCATATTGCATTTTTAAATGTTATAATTTTCTTTTTCCTCGTCTGTCATTATTACTAAAAACGATCACATATTCGATATGTGTCATCGAATGTTACTATGAAACAAAACAAAAAACATTCGCCAGCCCTGGACTGACCGACTGTTCACGTTATTTAGGCAAAAATCAGAAATTGCTTAAATTTTGTATAAATAAAAATGGTTGGTTGGAGCCGTTTGCTATTGCCAGCGGCGCAGGTCGTCAAAAATCGTGCAGTGATGCTAACACCCGAGTGCCGAAGCGGTAAGCATAAGTAATGGGTTTACCAAAACAAACAGTAAACAGACTTGTTCCACATTACGCAACCGTAAATTCAATACATATCCTTCAATTACTTGCAGCGCTGCAGCAGCAAGTGCGTCGCATGGGCGGTGATCATGGACATCATCACATGACCATCAAGCCATCGCGCTTCCAATGGGACAAATTCAAGGATCTGTTGCACTTTTACGTAATGATTGGCGTCATTCCGATCACAGCTCTCGTCTTCTACGCCAACGTCTTTGTTGGACCCGCGCAGCTCGCTGAGACGCCCGCCGACTACGAGCCCAAGCACTGGGAATACGAGAGGGTACGACCATGGGTGATCAATCAGTTAGACACCGATAATAATGTGTCCTTTTCTTTTGTAGAACCCAATCACTCGTTTTATTGCACGCTACATTTTGAGCTCCCAGCAACAGGAATACGAGAAGGCGTGTCACAATCTCTTCGAGGAGAACGAGAAGGCACAAATTCGGTAAATAAATAAGTAGAATTCTTTCTTGATAGACTATTAATATCAATCTACTTTCTCTTAAGTCTCCTCGAGGAAGAGGTGCGTCGTAAGATGTCCGAACGCAACGATTATCAGGCCTATTATTATCGCCCAACAGTTGCTAAATATCACAGGGTTTCCAAGGAGGCGGCTGAAGAACTGGAAGCTCTGCGCGGCGACTAATTCAAATTATATTTGTTATTATTTTGCAAATATGGTCGTTTAATGAGACTTGCAACGGGGCGTAAAATAAAAGTTGTGAAAATTTATAAGGTTTTCACTGCATACAATTAAATAACATAAACATTAACGCATAGTAGAAATAATAAATACTTAAAAATGATGTTATCCAAATATCGATTTTAGCCCCACGCCTGATTCTTGCAATAGTAAAGAACCAATTTGCCATTGGTGCCGTGACAATCATATAGATTCTTTATGATCTGATCTGGAGCAGGCGCAAATGTTTGATTCACATACAGAAACTGCTTAAGGAGATATAAGTTAATACATAGTATAGAGCATAGAATATTTACTGCTTACGATTTGCTCATTTTGATCAAGCTTTAGATATTTGTGTATAAACTTTTGTATCCAGCTAACAGTCTTGTTGGGATCCACCGTCCACGTGCGCTTCTTGATGATGGGCACATTTCCCGTGGCATTTAGCAGAACACATACTTAAGGCAAGAACATAAACAATCAATTAGCTAAATAATCTAATCATATGCGATTTTCTTACTTTTGGCTGCGTCTTTGTCATTGGGCGTTGTGGAGGTAATCGATGTTGTGTTGGCAGCAGACTGTGTTTCCTCAGTGTCCGTCATAGTAGTTGTTCTTGGAATGTTTAGTAAATCACGCTAAATGTGCTTTATTTTGTAAATAAATTATCTCCGCATTTGGTGCAAAACCTTTGTTGTATTTCTCTGCGAGGGATGCACGCTTGTTCCGAAATAAATACAATTATGTTGTTGGTATATTGAACAAGTTCGGTTCGTAGCAGCACAAATAAATACACTAACTAAACTTACCAATGGTAAGTTACCATTCGTTCTAGGAAATATATTTTGGAATACATACGCAAGTTTTTAGCTTAAATAAAGTTATCAAGTATAATAAATAAATATGCCGTAGTTCTGAAACTAATAGCAGTATTATGAGTCAGTTCAGCAGTAATTTAAACACTTGTAGCTAAAAATACCAAAACATGAAGGTTTGTATTTTTAGAAATTGAGTTTGCGGTTACACTACATCAACCACACGTGCAGTTTTATTGTTTAAAACGGTGCAAGTGATTTAATAATGAATAACAATCTTTTTGATGGATCTGACGAGGATGCAGATGATCTGCAGATATCGACAAATCAGGACTATGCCAAGACATACAACAGCTTGCGCAAGAAAGAGTTGCTGCAGAAATGTAAACCAAACAATTAATGTTTCTATGCAATGAACTCAAATTAAATTGTTTTTGCAGATAAAGATCGAGGCCTAGATGTCTCCGAATCGGAGTTGGATAGTGACAGTGAGTCTTCTGAAGAGGAAGAAGTCGATGTTAAGTTTGATCAAGAGTTCTTTAAGACGCTAGCATCGTTGAAGAGCAAAGATCCCAAAATCTATGATAAAGAAACACGTTTCTTTAATGACGACGAAAGTGAAGCCGATGATGATGAAGAGGAAGGAGCAGCAAAAAAAAAGTCAAGCAAGGCCAAGCCGGTAACACTAAAGGACTATGAACGCAAGGTAATTCTCGAGCACAACGGCAAATTTGAGAGTTCCGATGATGAGCCAGAAGAACGCGCCCAGTCTCCGACCGCTGTGGAGGAAGAGCGTCGCCTAAAGGCCGAGTTTAGGAACGTAATGAACCAAGAAGACGATGGCGAAGACGAGGAATTCGGTGGCATCTTCAAGAAGCGCACAAAAACTAAAGCACAAACCGATGCCGAAGAAGCAGACTTTGCAAAATGGCTGGCGGGAAAGCAGGCGGATGCCGAAATCGAGGCGAGTGCCAAGCAACAGTTGGCGCCGCTCAAGCAGTACTGGAATAGCAGCAAGTTAACGCAAGGCGAGAGCTTTCTGCGTGATTACATCTTGAACAAAGGATACGCAAACACAGATGCCTCAGAGATTCCTACGTACGATGAGATTGTGGGTGATACGGCGCCTCTGTCCGATGACGAGCAGGAGCTAGAGAAGCAAGCAGAGTTTGAACAGAAGTACAACTTCCGTTTCGAGGAGCCAGATGCGGAGTTTCTGAAGCGTTATCCCCGTACCATTGAGCAATCGATTCGTCGCACCGACGACAAGCGTAAGGAGAAGCGCAAAGAGCTCAAGGAGCGCAAGCAGCAGGAGAAGGAGCAGAAGATGAAGGAGCTGGATCTCATCAAGGACATGCGACGTAAGGAGATTGAGGAGAAAATACGTAAATTGAAAGCAGTGACGGGCAACGATGAACTCGGTTTTAAGGACGATGAACTCGAGGAGGATTTCGATCCTGAGGCGCACGATCGACGCATGCAGGAGCTGTTTAACGATGACTACTACAATGTAGACGAGGGCGAAGAGAAGCCCGAGTGTCCGTCGGACATTGAAGAACTCGCACTTGAGGACTGGGATAACTATGATCCTGGGCAGCATCATGAGTACGATGATGATGACGCACATTGCGAGGACGATAACTTTAACATGGACTGTGATTACGATCCGGCCGCAGCGAAGCAGCAGATGCAGCAGGAGCTTATCGAGAGCTCGCGTGGTCGCAAAGGTCGCAAAGGCAGACGCAATAAATTCATGGAAATGATTCAGGCTGAGAAGCCAGTGTTTAATCCCGAAGATGAGCAGACCTACGGCGACTACATTGATGAATACTATCAGCTGGACTACGAGGACATTGTGGGCGATCAACCATGTCGCTTCAAATACGTGGAGACGACACCCAACGATTTTGGTCTAACCATCGAGGAGGTAACTAAAAACTTGTTTAAACTTTTGTTAAGCATTTACTAAGGCCTATTCTATTTTAGATACTGCTAGCTAAGAATAAGGAACTGAATCAATGGGCTAGTTTAAAAAAGGCAGTGCAGAATCGTCCGGATTATGTGGAGAAAAAAGAGCAACGTCTGTACAAAATGAAGGCCAAGAACGAGGATCTCAAGCGCAAGATCTTCAAGAGCTTGTACGGCGATGGGTGAGTGGAGTTGGCAACGATTTCAATTGCTTTTTGCTTTAATTTTGTTTTGCTATTTTAGCTCTGATGATGAGGAAAAGACAGAGGAACAAGCTACAACGCAGCTGGTTACAAATGAGCCGCCAGCTGCTCCAGTGGTGGAACAAACTCCCGCAGAGCCGCTGTCTAAATCCAAAAGGAAGCGTCTCAAGCGCAAGGCAGCTGCAGCAGCTGGAGCAAGTGCAACAGTCACAAGTACAGCAACTACGGCAAGCGCAACAGACACAACAAGCGAAGCACCCACTTCAATCGAAGCAGCCACTTCCAACAAACCTGATGCATCAACTGAAGCAGCTGCGACAACGAATGGAAATAAGGAACAGAAGAAACCAGCACAAAAGTCGCCTAAGCCAGCAATGAAACAGAATGAACTAAAGAAAAATACGCCAGCCAAGCCGGCAAAACAACCGAGTTCGCCATCGAAAGCTGCACCGCCGCCAGCGAAGAAGCAAAAGCTGGAAGTAACAGAGCAAAGTGGACAAAAGGATTCGGGCAAAACGAACGCCAATAATCCGTTTGCCAAACAGAAATATCCACAAAGCATCGAACCCTTAAAGGCAAAAGGTGGCCAAAGAAATGGAAGGAAACCAAATGCAACAGCTGGCCAACCATTTAACAAACAAAATAGGCAAAAGCCAGCTGGAGTGGGAGCTAAAGGAGGCGCAAGTACTGGAGCAAATCCCTTCAAGAAATCTGACTTTAAGGCAAATGGACCACGTGAAGGCGGCGACTTTAAAACGCGACCCAAACGCGATTTCAAAGGCAAAGCCAAGTCGAATAATGCCAATCCTAATGGCATTACGGACGATCGCCTCAAGGCTTACGGCATTAATCCACGGAAATTCCACAATCGCCAAAAGTATGGCAAGAAGGAGCAGTAAGATTGGCAGAGAATTGTAATATTATTATTAACATATTTAATGCGAATCGGTCTTATGTACATAAAATATTAAAAACAAATTTTCACACAGTTATGAGTTTTGAAAAACAGTTAGAAAATTGCAGTCGAGTGTGCTCGACTATGCCCGCTAACTTTTTTAGAGAAGTTAAAAACATTTAATGAGTTGTTGCCTCGATTGTAAATCCTAAAGATATTTTAGGTATGTCTTTCCTTGTGTTTTTAAATTCCATGAAGCATTACTTAGCTTTTAATCGATTTAAAGAAGAAATCCATGCTTTCTAGTTTGCAGATCAAATTCTTAAAAAAAAAAATATCACTTTAGTAGCTTCCAAAGGCTGGTTAACAACTTAAATGCCTTTAGCTCTTATAGTCTCAGAGATCTAGGCGTTTATACAGGACGACAGGCAAGCAGACGGACAGCACAAAACACTCTTCTTTCTTAAAGAGTAGCGGGTATAAAAACAAATTAATCGAGTGGTCTAATCGATTTCTGTTGCCTGTTCTGCATCAGCGGAATCGGAGTTGGCAACGTCATCGTCCTCCTGCCTGCTCGTAGCACGATCCAACTGCAGTCGACGCTCCTGGATGCGCACGCATTTGGGGCAGATCATATTCTTGCGGGTCAAGCAGACGCGATGGTAAATCGAGTTGCATTGATCGCACTTGATGCAACCGTCGTCAAAGGGAAATATCACCTCGTTGTTGCTGCAAATCTCACAGATGTACGCCTTGGCCAGGCACATGTCACAACTACGAATATGTGAGTTAAACACCTTAAAGACTCCTTGCAGAAACTCAGCCAAGGCGCCCGATTCCGCCTGGATGAGATCACGCAATGAATAGAATTCATTGGATTGTGCTAAATGCCGACGACCGCCCAGCTGTTGCTCCACTAGCTTCTGTTCCACGGCCAGCTTGCAGGCGGCCAAATAGTGTCGCATGTGCACCAAGTTCTGACGCAGTTTCTTGACGGCGCACAGCTTCTCGAGGAACACAAACAGCTTTGGATTCTCCTCTTCCAAACGTATCAACGGTTTGTTGAGGAAGAGTTGTATCTCCTGTAAGGCGGTGCGTGAGACACGACGTGGTGTGAAGTCCCAGTTATGTACGATGCGGGCGGGCACAATAAAGTTATCGTTCCAATGGCACGAGGGGCAATAGTAGAGACCTCGATAATCACAGAGACGCGGCTCTATCCAGGAGTTCTCTGCAAGCAAGGCATGTTAATATGTTTACTAGTGAAGTGACTCATTGATACTCACTGAAATTGAGCAGCGTGGAACACTCGGCGCACTTGTAACGCTGCTCCGATAGTCCAATCTCTGGACAGATTTCGGCGATGGGATATTGACGCTCCGAAACAAGTACATGAGCGCACACACGCTGCACACTGTCGATGCACTTCTGATGCACCAAATAGCCGCAATCACTGCAGATGTACGCAGCCTGCACAACTCTCCAGATGATCCCGGTGCAGTGATCGCAATAGAAACGTTTGGCTGCTGCCTGTAAACGATTACGTGCGCTGGGATGATGGGGCACAAAGTGATGACCGACCACAGATTTAATGGCATTCATTACGACCACATCGTCCATGTTGTTAGCCAGCGTCTGTGCCTCCTCCAGCTCCTGCAGCGAATAGCGCAAGTCAACCAGATGTCGCACCAGCCAACGACGCTCTTCGCTACATTCATCGCTCAGCAGCACAAGATCACGGCAGTGAGCAATAGCCGCCTGTAGATCCTGTATGTTGGCATCTGAAGTGAAGATCAGGCGCCACTGTTCCTTCACCAGCGAAGCGGGAATGGGCAACGCCTTGTAATCCGTGTGTTGCGGAGCGCTTTCCTCAGACCCCGATGTCGACTGTGGATGCAGATAACTTGACGCTGTTGATGTACTTTCATTCACAAATTGCGCCACTGCCCCGGGTAAGCTAGTGAGACTCTCGCGCCAGGAGCTCATCTTAATTATTTCGATCTGTTTACAAATTAGTTTTTTGCGTCTTCTTTGTTTGGCACTGAATCAGTGTTGCCATAAATATTTTGGACGAAAATAATATTAAAATTAAAAGTTAAAATGTAAAAAAGTAAAAATAATTATTTCAAATTTTATTTTACATTTATTTTTTCTTATACTGTGTTTTTTATTTACATACATAAATTTAGTTGTTATATTTAGTTATTAATACTCTTCATATGGCGCATTTTCCAATTTTGAAATGCGTACTGTAAATGTTAAATAACATGTGACTGCCAATGTTAGTTTAACATAGCTCTTTTGCGCTCTCACGCATCTTTCTCTCTCGTAGTTTCGATTGCCATGTGAATGGCATTATATAAGAAGAAGCAGTCATATTTTTTTTATAATTGCGAATTTTTTGTTGGAGCGTGCGTGCAATGTTGTACTAAGTCGGCATTTATTATTAACTATTTTATATACTGCGGTGGTGTTAATTAACGCGTATCGCCAATCAATTATTAGAGCCTGTCAGCCAAAGGAATTGTGTGTGCGCGATCAACGTGTGTTTTTGGTGCTATTTTCGTGCGGGATTTTCCTCTCATTTCTCCACCATCACATTCACATTGCCCGCCCTGTTTGTCGCAGACGCCGCTAAATGTTAAATTTTATGTGAAGAAAGAAAGATTATTATTTGTTGCTGCGCAATCAACACTAAACCAATCTCGCGTTATCAGTGGTCAATGTATTGCATCCGCATCCCCCACATCTGCAACCGCCTTCAACTTGGAACATCAATAATAACGGCAACAATCGTTCATTGTTCGCTTACAATTGCAATAATTTTGGGAATTGATAATACAAATATATGAAGTAGAAATCAGCTTTAATACGAAGCATTAAACATAGGGCGACACAGGTGAGTTTCATACATAAATCAAGCTGCTGCTGCAGTCGACCGCATTTTTCTGCAAGCATGTGAGTGAGTGTGAGTGTGTGGGTGTATGAGAGGCTACATGTGTGAGTGAATATCTCGTGTGTCGGTCGTGTGTTTGTGTGTGTGTGTGAGTGCTTGTTGATATGCTGCTGCTCTGCTACTAACTTTTGGTTAGATTACGTTGTGCTGTGATTCTCTTTTTCGCACCAATAATAATGACAGCAGCAGCTCAGTAGCATGTGCAGCCGACACTATAGCAGCCTCATTCCCCATTCCCATTCCTCTTCCATTCATCACTTATGCATGTATTTATAGCGCTCGGTCGCAGTCCATGTGCGATGGATTTTTTTGCCTCTTTCTGACACTTTAACGTACCGTATGTGTGTGTTTGTGTGTGTATGTATTTCACATGTGTATAAGTTTAGACAACTTTTTATTCGATACATTTTGATTTGTTCTCAAATATATAATTCACACTTTTGAGGCCAACACTCAAAATATTCGTTTAATTGGTAGATAAAAAAAAGAAAACATGTATAAATATAGTATCTAAATAACTGTATTTATTTGTGTATCTTATCATAGATTATTTCACTAATTTGGTAATGTTTTTGTTGCGTGGGCGCTTAATAAAATTCATCCACACACACACACACACACGCAGACATTTGGACATATGTATATAGCCTACATACACAAACAAATATAGAATATGTAGGTGCTTATCGACAATGACACATATATGGTATCAACATGTGTTTTTCGTTTCGTTCCTTTTTCAAAGCAATAACAAAAACAACAAAATAATGATTGTACTAGTTTGTGCATTTAATAGAGTTTGGCTTTTATCAATTGGCAATGGTTATGGTCCGGTATAAACAATTGGCCATACGATGCAGCGAATTCATTTATTCTACGACACGTATTTAAAAGTGCCAGCTCTTATCTATTAGTATTTCTCTCACACTCCAGCATGCGTTTGAATGCAACCTGTTATCTACAATATATACATATGTACGTATGTGTGTTGCTCTCTTTCTCGCTCTCTTTCCCACTTTTGCTCCTCGTTCAGAATGAGGAAGCATAGCATTGGCAAGGCGATGATTACCGCACCGATTATTTATCGTTAGCCCTTCGATTACATGTTGTGTGTGCGTGCTTACAGTGGGTCATAGTTTATTTTGTACAGTTTGACTAATTACCCACGCGAACGTTAAATAAATTACTTCGCTTGCTTCTACCTGCATTCGCCATTTTGTTACACAATTCCCCGAAAATTGTCAAAGTACGAAATGTGCTGTGTTTCACTGTAAGCACTCGTAAATCTCGTTATATTAGTTTAGTAGTATATGAGAATGTTCGACAGTAGCATATTAAACTACTATAGACCATCGTAATTCACTTGTTTGTCATGAGTACAGCGTCGTCGACAACGGACATGGGAAGGTCACAATTAGCTGACAGCCATGTTGGAGACGTGACTCTGAAACCGGCAAAAACTATGCTTGTCAAACCCTTTGCTTTGTGTGAAATTCAGAATTTCACATCTCCACATGTTCTCGACTTGGTCACATGATGTTGATGACGAATTCAGTCAACGAGCTGAAATTTCATGTTGAACTCTCCATTTACTTCAGTTTCTTTATTTTTGCCTCAATGTGGCGTGTCAGCGGCTTTACTTTGAGCCCTGAGGCGAAACGATAACGATGAAGCTATGGCGGACATTTTGAATGTGCTGCGAGCATGTGTGCGTAGTTATGTGTGTGTGTGTAGTTATCGCTGGCGAAGCTTTACGTATGAAATTTCAGTTTTGGAGAATGCCAAATTGGAGATTCAACGATAAAGCATGAGTCAGCACTGGGGTTTATTGGCATTTCGGTCGGAGGTTTTGTTTCGGTTTAGCTTCGTGTGCAAAATTTGGAGGTATTTCGTCAGCACAACTGAGATCAACATAAATCTTCACAAAACTGGTATATGGAACCTAGACGCATACATAGGAGAATGTACTTGTAAACCTGCCACAAGACGATGTTCTGTTTGAGATAAAAATATTTGATAAAAGTCTGCAAATAAACATTATTATATACTTAAACAAATTGGAAGCCGTTGCGAATAGTTGTCTTTGCTTGTTTATTTGATTTTTCTATTTATTAAACAGCATTCTGAAACTCTTTTATGTGATTAACAAAAAAATATTGCTCTTAGATAGCAATAATGGTGATGTGGCAATCTAGCATAGACATAACTTAAATACATATATGCAAATAAATAATATGATTAAATTGTTAAAGGATGGTATAATAATGGAATCTGATTATGTAAGATAAGTTTGTAATTCGTATTTCTAGAATGGTAAAAAGCTTTGCAATCCTGTTTTAAAAATTGTTATTTCTAACTTTCATTCAACATAAGATCATTCATAAAACCTGGATCCTTGAAATCTACTGTCCAAGGACAGATTTACAAACTTATTACTTAAGTAACTAATGATGAAATTAGCATTTAATCCTTAAATGATTGTAACTCAATTAAAGAATAAAATAAATATTAAAACAGGAAATTCTTTTATCATAAACAACAGATATACCAAGGTTTTGAGCAATTAATATACTTCTTGTAATCAGAAAAAGTTTTCTGTCGTTTTTTTTTGCTTTGAATAGCTTTTCCTATCATCGAAAAGTAGCTTGATAAAACCTTTCGCTTTCAAGTAAACGTTTAAATCATCATATTTTCCGAATTAAGTCGACAGCGCATCAAAGTCGAAGAGACAGATTACATAATGGGTTACAATGTGTATCGGACCTCAGCACTTTTCAATATAACTATAGCTTTTAAACTTTTTACGATGATCGTTGAGTATCGCCCTGAGTAAAGTGTCCAGCGATGGGCGCCACGCCCCACGTTCCAGATACGATACTATGGATGGAAGATTATCGCATTGAACTGGGCGCGACGACACCTTTGTAACAGATCGACAAACACAACCCACACAGCAACAGCAGCAACAACAACAGCAATTACAACAAAATATAATTCAAAAGTTGACTATAAAAACAAACTGAAAGCAACGCGCGTTGTTCAGTTTTAGTTGTGTTGTGCTGTGCTCAGGTGGAAAGCGCGTCCGAAGCTCATCGAGGTGGGTGGAAGTTAATGGTACTATATATTCGATATAGTACACTGCTGCATTTAATCTCCATAAGTTCACTGAAACGTGTAATACATAAAACAAAAATTAACTGCTTAAAATTACTGATAAAACTAACTGCAAAAAATGCGATAACGATTTGTGTGTTTTTGAGTATTTTTTTTAATGTAGCATTGAGTTCAATTCAAAGGCTACCGCAAAGTGCACGCAAAGTATAGGCAGTTTTTCGCTCAGTGTTTTATTATGTGTGATTTCATGAGAATCATGCAAACTGAATTTAAATGAGGCTTGATTACAAATACAAAAACGATTGGCGGTCAGCACTTGACCAATTGACTGAGTTGTTGTCTTGATTGGGAACGACAAATTGAGGAATTGCAAGAGCACAAAAAATAACCGCAAATAACAACAAAAAGGGCAGTAAGAAAAAAAAGATATGTTTCTAAAATAAATTTTCGGGTGAGATTTTTGCATATCGGGCAAGATTTTGATTGATTTTTATTGTCAGATAATTAAGTGTTATTGATTGAATTGAACTGCAAGCAAGAAAAGTGTTGTCAAAGTCGGTTTGACTTGACTTGGCAACAAGTGCCGTGTGTCGTGTCAACCTTTCACCTTCAGGGAGGCGTGTCCTTGCCAATATGTTGAAAGTGCAATGCCAATGGCAGGCACCGCCCACTTCCTGTGTGACCTTCACGCGCCCAACTTTATGCAACACCACGCGGCAACTGCCACGCGGCAAGCAAAACGATGACGTTTCGCTTTTATTAGGTCGATGATAGCCTGGCTCACAATTGCGTAGGTTCCCGCTCTCTTTGTACCTTCATCAACGGTATTTGCCACCCACACACGCCCCCTTCTTGTGCTTCATGTGTCATAAATATTTGTACCCAAAGTTTTATCAATAATTGGTTTCGCCCGTTTTGCTCGTTTGCTGCAGGAATAGAAATTCAAAACTAATTGCCCGGTAGCTCGCTTGTTCACTCAGTGCGCAATTGCGAAATTGTTCAAATCAAAAAACTAACAACAACAACAACAACCACAACAAGTGCAATAACAAAGCAATTTGCAGTTCGGTTTTTAAGGGGCACGTTGCTTGTTTGTTGTCTTTCACTTTTGCCACGCGCCATTTGCGGTTGCAGCGGCAACTGGTGACGTCGTGGTTTCCACAACTTAACTAACTATATATATCTGCAATGGTATAATATACGACACCCGCGTGGTATCATTTTACGTAATCTCTGCAATGGTAATTAGCTTTTCTAACGACTTCTTACGACTTCTTGCCTTCAAGAATCACAAATATCGGGCACAAATGTATTTTTAATTGTTGTTTGAAGTGTGCGATTAGTGTGCAAATTAACTATATAATAAGATATCGATAAGTAACGTGAGTTCACTTTAAGTGTTAAATAAATAAATGACAATAATTGATTAAACAACAACATATTTAAGGCAAGCGCCCAAGCTACTGCGATTTCTATATAAACATTTAAAAGGAAACTATCTCTTTCAAAGCTGCCTCAACTGTTTATAAATTGCGCCCATTGAGAAGCAATAAAAGCGGGTATTGTTTGTTTGTGAAAGAGTGTGTAACGAAGAGCCGCTTCTTATCTATTATAGTGTTTAATTGTGACCTGCATCAAGTGTCATAAAGTGGTTTATGTGATGTCCGTCTGACTGTCCGTCCAGCTGTACTAACGCATTTATCGTAGTGTTCATACAAACTAAAATCTTATAATTTGGTATGTGGGTATCTAGGTTTTAAACGTAGCTTGAATATATTTATTTGCTATAAGAACTCACGTCTGCTTCTTCTTCTGGATATTTGATATAATAAGTGTTTGGATTACTTAAATTTAAAAATATAATTAATATTGAAATTAAACTTAAGAAGAATTTAAACAAAATTCGACCATAAAACTATGGAACTACTATTATGCTAGGAAATAAAATAAATAAATGTGTAAACTTGAAAAAACTAATTAATAAATATAATTAGGCTTAAAATAAAACTGAAATCAATATGGCACAAAATTCAATAGTACATTTTTAAAGATTCTAGTAAATAAAATCTATAAAATTATTTTATTTATTATTTAGTGATTAGAAAGTTGATCAAGATTTTTATTTTGAATCTGTATGAGTGGTTATTAAATTGATAGTCTTTTTGAATTATTAATTTTCCGAACTACACCTGGCCCTCGCTTTAAAACGGACTCTTTTAGCACGAACTCGGTCTTACACGGTTACAAATTTGCTCTCATCCCCCTTTTAATACGCTAAAAACCTCGTTCTTAAACGATTTTTAATAAGGAGCCACCAAAATTAGAAAAAATGTTGAAGCAAACTGCCTTAAGCTATAAATGCCACCAAATGCATTTCAAACTTGATATGCATATAATCGCATATGATCTCCTTACTTTTTAACATTTTTAAGTTTCTATAAAGATTAACCTGTTAAATTATTATATGAAGCAACTTTTTTAACTAAATACCAACTTTTAGTTTTGAAAATATGAACGTTATGCATTTATTAAAGGCATATGCATTAATAACTTTTGGTTAATTTTGAACAAATGTATGTATGTATTAATAAAAACATACCAAATTTGAACAATAAAAAAATATTTTTGCTGCCAATTTTGCGAATCCATGTTTCGCTTAACACGATTTCGTTTAACAGGAAGATTTCTAGGAACGAAACACCCGTGTTAAGCGAGGGCCAAGTGTATATTTTTAACATGAAATATGTATATTTTGGTATATATGTTAATAGGAGAGTTATTAAAGACATACTTTTGAGTGGTAAAAAAGTGTACTTACGGGTCTTAGTTGTTTGGCTGACAATCTGGTATATTTTGTACTTAAAATATAGTACTACATAAATATACCAAATTTAACACTTGGTATATTTAAATATTTTTGCGGCATTTTAATTTGGTATATTTTTAAGAATAATACCGCACTGTTTAACTTTTATTCAAAATGCAGGGTATCACACAGTCGAGCACACTCGACTGTAGCTCTCTTACTTGTTTTATGATTTATTAATAATTGAACTGATTTAAAGCTGTGGAGTTCTAATAAAGCCAAGCCAATTATGAATGCTACTTGCTGTCCCACACGGAATTAGAACAAAATAAGCGGAGCTTATAAAGCAAGCAATTTTACACCTACTTTAAACTGATTGATTGACTGCTGCTTGTTACCTCTCCGCTTTTGCTGCTGCTGACCAAAAAGAAACGACGACCAACAAGAAATGCAATCGAAACGCGCCTTTTATGGGTCATCTCGAAACCCGGCCCCATCGAGTGTGTGTGTGCCAAAACAAACTGTGACCATATTGGGGAGGCAGAGAGCGAGAGAGAAGCACAGCGATCAAGTGGCCGCCAAATGAACTTGAACTTCCGCCCGCTGTCAGTGTTTTGTTATTATTGTCTCGTTGTTTATTTATTTATTTGTGTTGTATACAGCATTTAGTTATGCAATCGTATATATGCTTGTAATTGCGATCGAGGCACATGCGTAATGAGTGTGGGGGTTTTACACACACGTCCAAATGTGTCCCATACAACAACATCGACAAGCACACGCTTCACTGAGCCGGCCAAAAGTTTGCTAATTCCGTTTCGCCGTTTTCGTTTCATTTGCAGATCCAACAAAGCGCGCGAATTGATGAATATATAATGAGCAGATCGTGGCACAACAAAACTATACTATAAAGCCAACACCAACCCAAAACGACAGCCGTAGGCAGTAGTAGAAACTGAAGCTGAGGCTGACACAGAGGATCGAACAAGGTTTTTGATTGAGTGTGTGTTGAGAGAGCGAACGATCGCGTGAACCGTGTCGAGATGGCACGTCACATTATGGCCGTGTGTGTGGTGTGTCTGCTGTGCGCACAGCGGCTGCACTGTCAGGATCACATCGAGGATCTGCTGGCCACACAACGCACCGAAGAGCAGTTGAATGCGCGACTGATTTATGGCACGCTGAATCCCTCCAGTGAAATAACCACCGATCAACGGCAACTGGCCGACGAGGATGATACGCAAAACTACAGCACAAGTCCGCCCTACAGGAGACACAAACGTCATGCCGGCCATGAACACGAACATGGCCAGTCCGCCGCCCACAAACATGTCCCGCAAATCACGGAGTACTTTTTGCAGCAACTGATGCCGCAGCAAGTGCTCAACGCCAGCAGTTTCCAAAGCCTGTTGCAGCAACTGGGATTGCAGCAACTTATCAACAGTAATGGCACCGTAAGTACAACAGGAAAATGTAAAAGTTTAATAACTTTACTAATTGCAATTGCATTCAAAACTTTCAGTGCGTGGCAGCCGAACATCTGGTGCATCATGTGCAACCGCATCGTCCTGGTCATCACAGTGAAACAGCTGCTGAGCAGCCGCTGCTGTTGACCAACTGCACACTGTCACCAAATGGAACCAACACAAACGTAGCCTGCGCACCATTAGACATCGCCACGGAGACAACGACTGCGACACCGAAAGCACCACACTATGAGCTCAACGAACAAGACTTGCTGCATCTGTGTCCGGTGCTGTTGCACGGACTGACTAGCAACAGCGGTGGCTGCATAGAGCCAGCGGTTCTGGCTGAGATTGACACCACCGAGCTGGAGCAGAAGGGCGACATCTTATATGGTAAGTAGTTAAACTACATATATATTAACAATTTATATTAAAACTAATTTGCGTTGCTTTTGCAGTGTGGATTTATGCCTTTCTGACGGTGTTTGCCTGCGGCTTACTAGGCCTGGTGGGCGTGGCCATTATACCATTTATGGGATCTCGCTATTACAAGCACATAATACAGTATCTGGTGTCATTAGCTGTGGGCACCATGACGGGCGATGCGCTGCTGCATCTGCTGCCGCATGTAAGTGAAATTTTGTATAGTGTAAACCACTTTCCTAACTCAAATTTTCTTTCTCCTTTTTAGTCTCTTGCTGGCCAGGACGAGCACGGCATGATCATGAAGGGTCTGGGCTGCTTGGGCGGCATTATTTTCTTCTACGTGACGGAGCATGCGCTGACCATGATATCCGAGTGGCGCAAGAGCGTCGAGAAGAAGGAGACAAAGAAGCCATCACGCGCTAAAGTTATGCGTGATCCTGACTCATCGGTGAACAATTCAGTGGCCGGCGACAAGATGTGCAAGCAAAAGTATAGCTCGTATCCGTATTGCTACGATGAGATCACCATGAACAACAAGCAGGATGTGTGGATGCATTTGCCCGATGAGGGAACACCATCGGCAGCAATTGCAGCAGCTGCGGCAGCAGGCGCTGGTGGCGATGCAGCGTCTGGTGAGTGCAGCAATCGGCGCTGCGACAAGGCGGCAGACAACGAAGGCTCAAGTGAGGCGGCAGCAGCGGCGCAATCGTTGCTCTCCACTTCGCACAACAACTATGCTGAGATGAATAACCATCACCACAATCACAACCACAACAATCATCAGCAGCAGCATCAGCATCATCAGGACAGCAGCAATACAGTGACCACAGAACTGGATAGCAACACAACAACCACGGCAAATGGAGGCAAAGATAAGAACGATCATGTAACAGTAATTTTGCGAGAACATGAATCCTCCCATCATGGACACAGCCATCGTCATGGACACGTGCACTCGCCGCCGGATACGCTCAGCGCTGTTGCCTGGATGATTATTATGGGCGATGGCCTGCATAACTTCACCGATGGCATGGCCATTGGTGCCGCTTTTGCCGAGAATATTGCCGGTGGCTTCTCCACCTCGCTGGCCGTTTTTTGTCACGAATTGCCGCATGAACTGGGCGACTTTGCCATCCTTATGAAGGCGGGCATGTCGGTGAAATCGGCTGTGTACTACAATCTTTTGACTGGTGTGCTTAGTTTCATTGGCATGATCTTTGGCATTGTGTTTGGACAGTCGCAGGATGTGGCTAAATGGATGTTTGCTGTCGCCGCCGGTCTTTTCATCTACATTGCTCTGGTCGATATGGTGAGTAGCTGGAGCTTGCTCAGAATTGAAGAGATTTATTAATTTTTTGTGTGTTTTGCAGATGCCTGAGATATCGGCTGCTCACAAGTCGCTGACACAGTTCATGCTGCAAATACTGGGCATGCTCAGCGGTGTGGTCATTATGCTGCTCATCGCCTTGTATGAGGGACAATTGATGAACGCCTTTGGCACTGGACCAGCAGGTGCAGCGCACCACCAGCATGTCCACTAAAAAGAACGGCAACTAAGGAGAAAAAAATGTGAAAGGAAAAACAAATCAACAAAAAACACTTCGGCTGAGAATCTTGTGGCGTATTATGTGTCTTTCGATTATAGGTTTTTATAGCATTAATTTTTGTATAATTGTAGTAGTTATGTTATATTATTTACCTCAGCCTCACTCACACACACGTATACACCTGTAACACAACCGCGCCACAACTTACACAGAGATCGCATCCAAATAAGAGTCGCATTTGTTAAACAGTTTATGAAACACACACACTCACACGATTTGTTAACTGCCACCTAAAGCATTGTCAGCAAATTGATTTTGTTCCTAATTCTCTCACCCAATTTGCTTTCGTTTTAGCATCAGTTCAATTAACATACAAATCTAACACACAACCTTACACTTATTTAATGTAAGTAAGAAACGTCAATGTGCATAAGCTATAAAGTGATTATGAATTTAATAACCATAAAGAAAAAGCAACTGATGAATTTGCTTTCAACAACAAATAACAACCGCAACAATTAGAGAAAACAACAATTTTGAAAAAGAAAAACTTGCACTGATCAAGAGATATGATAGATAGGTTTAAGAGCAGCTCGTATGTATGTTTGCATATGTACATGGAAAACAATCTTACATTTATGAATTGCGATTCAATAATCGTAGTGTATATGTATATAAACAACAATTATATATACAGATAATTTTTTGTATTGTATTTCACGTAGACCGTAGGGTGTGCACGTTTATTTCACAGACGTCACACGATCACAACTTAAAAGAGGATAATAAGGAGAACTATAAAACTATAAAATAACGTAAACGAAAGAAAACCAAATTAATTCAAATCTACACTGCACTCTTTCATACACCCCCGAAAAGGAAAACCATTAATGACTTCTTTTGGCAGTACTTAACATCATGTACTACTTACTGTTTGCAGTCAACCACATTATTGGAACTTAATTTATTATTATTATTATATCGTAGTACGATTAATTAAGGCATGCTCATATTACCTCCTTTTTGGCACCTACGTTTAATTATGATTTTTTGTAATAAACAAGGTTTATAAATATACAAATACACATATGTAGAACCTATATATGTTTTTTGCTATCAGAGCGATTTTGTGTTTTATTCTTTGTTTTAAGACTCGCACGCACACTCCACTAAAACAACACACACACTCTGAACTAAATGTAAGTGATTGTGATTAAAATTGAGTAACTAACATTTGTAAAATGATATGAACCCCCCGGAAAGACTATCAACTGGTGGAGAAGGAGGATTTTAGGAGGATAAAGCAGTATCACCCACATAAGCTGAGCAAACTAACAATACTACTTATGTTGTAATGCCCCACACACTATATATGTATATGCTAACGAGGCAATAAAACCTATTTAATTAGACTCTAAGCTCTACACAACTATACGACACAACATACTATGATGATGATATGAACGTAAAGATAACATTTTTGGAAAAAACAAACTACTTTGGTGATATCAAGCAAAAGGCAATTGAAAACGAAATAAAATGTACGAGTACTATAAATAAATAATAAACTTAAGTCTATGCGCTAGAGCCTGAAATGCATACAATACATTCTTTAAATAACAATTATCGGGCTCTAGTTTGCACTTTCACGAATATGCTATATTTTTAGTTACATTTTCTTACCGTATAACGTGAACCACTCTTTTAGAACATCAGAATAAATGTTTCCACTTCATACGACTTCATAAAAAAAATAAACAATTCTTTTAAATGTTGCGCGCGCAGTGTTGGGAACAGCGTGACCATAAGTTCAGAAAAATACCGAAAATGTACAATGGTCTGCCTTGCATGGGTACATTTTATTAAGCGGCGGAACTATTCTAGAAATTATAAATTATTGCTGATGTTCTACTTTTTGATATCCAGTTTTTATTAAAACAGAAATGGACCCTATAAAATATAAATTTAATATATTTAATAAATGGCCACACTTTCGATAACAGCCTCTTCTTTATTTAACGGCATCTTGACAACCCTTGCTATGTTATTGGTAGAAAAGGCCAACAATAGTCGCGCTGTCAAACTGTGAAAGATGCAAGCGACCGGGTCGAAATTACTGCTGCCAACGATTTGCAAATTCCTGGCCATATTCTGCATAATTGTACAAGCAAACTATGTGGCGGCCAACGTGAATCCCAGTGCCATTGGTGTGCATAGACGGTTCGAGTACAAGTACTCGTTTAAGCCGCCATATTTGGCACAAAAAGACGGCACCGTACCGTTTTGGGAATACGGTGGAAGTAAGTAACGAAGCGGGGAGATGGGGGGACAAGCTCCACGTCAGTTGTTTTGGCCGTCTCTAGTGGCAGTTAAACGAGTGCGAGCAAGACGGCATGCGAGGCCAGCATCAGCAAAACGCTGAGTGAAACAACTTGACACAAAATCGCTCAACACAAAATTGTACACGCAGGCACTTTGTTATTGAAATGCAAATCAACTAAAAACTTAACTTAACGCCAACCAACTGTTGCTCGCAACAATTTCAGATGCCATCGCTAGTGCAGAAAGTGTACGCGTGGCGCCTTCATTGCGCTCCCAGAAGGGCGCCATCTGGACCAAATCCCAAACAAACTTTGACTGGTGGGATGTGGAGATTGTGTTCCGTGTAACGGGACGTGGACGCATTGGTGCCGATGGTCTGGCCTTCTGGTATACAACCGAGAAGGGTGACTACAATGGCCCGGTGTTTGGCTCGTCGGATCGCTGGAACGGCTTGGCCATCATCTTTGATTCGTTCGATAATGATAACAAGCACAATAATCCTTACATCAGCGCTGTGCTCAACGATGGCACCAAGCAGTACGATCATACGAACGATGGCACCACGCAACTGCTGAGCGGCTGTCTCAGGGATTTCCGTAACAAACCATTCCCAACGCGTGCCCGCATCGAATACTACAACAATGTGCTCACCGTGCTCATCCACAATGGCATGACGAACAACAACGATGACTACGAGATGTGTCTGCGTGCTGACGGCGTTCAGCTGCCCAAGAACGGTTACTTTGGCATCTCAGCCGCCACTGGCGGTTTGGCCGATGATCACGATGTATTCCATTTCCTGACCACATCGCTGCATGCAGCTGGTCAGGTGCAAGAGCCACCGAAGGTTGACAACCAGGAGAAGCTGACGCAGGAGTACAAGGAGTATCAGGAGAAACTGGAGAAGCAGAAGCAGGAGTACAAAAAGGAGCATCCCGATGAAGCGGTAAGAATATCACGACAGGAAACGTGCCAAGTTGTTATCGCAACGCTTGTGTAATCCACGCTGACATTTAATTTGTGCTGTCGTTATCTGACACCGCTGATAATGCGTATGATTTAAAACAGTTTTACCCTTTTGTGGCACTCTATTTTGCAGCACAAAGACGAAGAAGAGTGGGAAGAATTCTACGAGTCGGAGAATCAACGCGAACTGCGTCAAATCTGGCAGGGACAAAGTCAGATCGCTGAGCATCTGCGTGAATTATCGCGCAAGGTGGACGAGATCATTGGCCGCCAGGAGAACACGTTGTCACTCGTGTCGCGTGGCTTTGCTGCCTCTGCTGGCCAAGCGCTGCCACCTCCAGCGGCTGGACAAGTGCCCGTTCAACAGTTGCCCGCTGTCACAGGCGCTGTGACTAGACAAGATGTGGATTTGCTTATTGCCAATCAGAATGTATTGCTGAGCACCATACGCGAAATTCGTCAGCTGGCGGGTGATATCAATGTGCGCACTGATAACATACAAATCAATCAGAAGAATGCGCCTACGGCCCAAATTCAATCGACGGGCTACGATGTACAAACGCTGATCGCTGAGATGCGCGATGGCATGAATCAGGTCAAGCAGGGCATTTCCCATGTGGGTCAAAGGTGAGTTCATTATGAATTAGGCAACACAACTATATTTAATACATTTGTTTTTTGCCATACAGATTGGGCATGCCTCAGGGTTCGGCGCAGACAGCTCCTTGCCCCACCGGCAGCTGCGTGGGTGTCACGTTGTTCCTAAGCGTAACCGTTGTGCAACTGCTGCTAGTATTTATCTACAATATATTCAAGTAAGTGGTGACAGTAACATCCATCTTCATTTGAAGTTGATCGTTAATCATCATCAATTTGTTGTATTTCAGAAACCGCAGCGAGGCGCAAGCGAAAAAGTTCTACTAAGCTTTAAAGCTTAGTCAACCAATTGGCAACACAACAATGCACTCACACATATATACACACATGCAACATACACACACTAAAACACACACCTGACTAGGCAGCAACTAAATTTAGTTGAAATGAAATACTTAAGACTTCAGCGTAGTTTGCTCTACAATATTGTATAATTGTTTTTTACGTAGACCTAATTGATTTCTCCCTTGTAATCGATCGTGTGACTTAAACTGAAATGAAAGTGAACAATTAATCTGATCAATGCAGCAACAAAAAAACAAAAAAAGCGAAACAAAAGCCTCATGACAAAAGCCACAAGACAAATAATGTTTGCAGTTGTAGTTCAACTAAATAGAGTCTATTATTATTTCTACTTATGTGTATGTTAACCATCATCCCAAGCATCTTGTTTTTTCGGTCTACTCTCAAAAACTGTGCATATCATCAATGTACAGAACATGAACTATGAACTCTGCATTTCACTAAAAAAAAAAAGAAACAAAAATGTAAAATCTAATGATAATGCATAATGAATTCCGTAAATTTAGCAAATAATAAATACTTGTATGTTTTTTTATACGTTACATCGAGCTAGAGCGTCTGAGTCTTCAAGTTAAATTGGCTTCAAGATCTTCCAGACAAAAAAAAGATAGATAGAAAAAAACACCAAGATAAAAAATCCCATTTCATGTGCTGTACAATAGACGCGACACATTAAACAAGTTTTTCAGCTTTTGTTATTAGCATGAAATTTAATTTAACATATGTGATGAATTTCTCACACTTTGTATGTGTAGTTTTTGTTTTTCTTCGCATAGACGTTTTATACTGAATATTATATAATAATTATACATAATAATATAAAAGGAAAAGCGTGTTTTTATATGTTCCATTCCAGTCTCAATGTTTAAAATGAAAAATATTAAAAACAATTTATAGAAAACAAATTTGAAAATATTAAAACAATGTGTTTTATTGTTGGTTTTTAAAGATTTTATTAAATTTCCTATGACCCTCAAATACCCTTCTTTAAGGATTTTGGGGGAAGTAATAGCAAAAGAAACAATCGCTGTTCCCCTCGACAATGCGACAAAAATGGCGCCAGCGTGGCGACATTGCAACATCGCCAAGAGGAAAGAGAATCCAAAAAGTTTGCCCATAAAATGTTACTGCCATTGGTTGGGTATTTGTGGACAGGCATCAAGAGGAGGTCTGGGTGAGCTCCTTTTACCCAACCGAGCACAAAAAAACCCCAGTCAAAAGATAAATGGACAGAAGCCAACAGCAGTCGCGGTAAAGTTATAAATTTTGTTTTCGTTCCTCGGGTTTGGGTTGCGAGTCTGGTTGGATGGATGCTGCTGCCGCCTGCCAAGTATATAGAGCCATCTCTTATGTAACCCCAACTGGGTATTATGTACAAGGAAACGCTGACATTGCGCAGGACCAGTAAAATGTTTGCCCCTGGCCGGGGGAGTTGAATGGCTGTTATGTTTTTATAACAGCCAATCGGCATCAGGCATACAAAATGGCTGCGTTTTGTTTTCGGGGGAATCTGCTGAAGCAATCTAATATAACTACAACAATTAAAGGCTTTAAGTTATTTGAATTCGTTGATCAAATTGTCGAGTTAAACTAAAAAGTTATGGGACAAATATAAAACCCACACAATTTGACTTTTAAATTTGCACATTAGAAACTTTTACGCTTACATTAAACTACTTACAAATTGCAAATGCCTCCATGCCTACAAAAAAAGAAGAAATATGTATTCTAAAGCATTTAAACGTAAATTTATCTAGCAAAATTAGTAGCTATTAATTGATTTAAAGTATACAAAATAATCAGAAGATTCACAACAAATGATAAATAAATTACTATTTAAGGCAATTTCAGTTTTTAAATGTTTATAATTTTATTACTTTGTTAATTATATATATTAATTATAGTGTAAAAGTGCTGACAAAGCAACCATATCAGACTTGATTACATTTTGTATGTTTTTGGGGGAGAGTTTTAAATTTAAAATCATGAAACCTTAACGAATGTATTGAACCAAAATTTAGTTAAATAAAATATAAGCCAAAAGTTTTCTAAAATATTTATCACAAAGAACCCAAATTACTTAAAATATAATAACAAAAATATGTGTATATTTTAAGTTATGAGAAAATAATACACACATTCTGAATATATCAATTTTATTATTTAAAAAATTAAGTATGTTTAGTATTTTGTTTTGGCAGATTTTAAAACTATTGGTTAGTTCCAATTTTACTAATTTTAAACTTGACTTCTGCATTTAGTACGAATATCGTTCATCTTTAATCTTAATGTCAAACTAAGGCATCAATTTCCAATCGTTCCCCCTACTTATTTGAAGTTTGGCTTTAATAATCCATAGCGCATATTTACACATCTGTGGAATTTGTCGTTCACCACAATCCATTAGTAAATGAAATTCATAAATCCCTAGCATTGAGTGAGGACAATTTGCAACATTTGCCCAGCATTTGCGAAAAAAAGATATAAAAACCCAAGTCAAAGTGATGTTACTACAATGTTACGGGGTGGATGACTGTTCAGTAATATAAATGGGTGCTAAGTGATTCTCCTCTATATCCGCATCCATATCCATATCCTGCATCCTTTCGCGACGACAATGGACGAGGCAGCGTGACAAATGTTGCGTAAACAAATGGATTACATTGCAATGGGATATGGGTAGCATTTCCTCGGGCCCAAATACATGATAATGAATCACAAATTTCCATAACTGTCATACGATCCCCACCAGCACATCTGGATTAAAGCAACATTGTCAATTATCGGCAACTGGATTCAATTTGCTTTTCTCAATTAGCTAATAACTTCCGACGAAATAAGAGTTTTGATTGTTTCTAAAAATATGCTTCTTAAAAATGCAATTCAAATTGTACTTAAATTTATCTATCCTGGGAGAATTACTTCTGCCGATATTAGAGTCTTGATTATTTCGAAAAATATTTTTAAGATGTATTCCCTGAAAGAAGAGTAGCTGATATTATATTATTTATTTATTTCTTTCTTAATACTTTCCATAATAAAGGAATTGATATTCTGTATTTATTCCGCCAAATATGTTAATAAGCTGTCTTTCTAATCTATTTTAATAAGAATATTCGTCTAATAAAATTTATTTAAAATAAATGTATTAAAGGCTCTAACTTTCATAATAATTTTTTATAATTTGATAACTTCTATAACATTTTCCAGATCAGTGTCTTTAGAGATAAACGCAGAAAATATTATACATTTTCTTCTTAGCTTCATTATTTAAAAGCAAACATTGTAATGGTATCATATAAATGAATAAATAAATAAACTATAAAGTCTGTCTGCCAGGCTGTCTACATTAATTTGTTGATGATGATGACAATGCGTTATAGCTGGATTAAAACTAATTCCAAACCTTAACATTGTAATCGTTGAAAACATACATGAAACTATTTAAAGTGAAAATATATTTTGAGTGGCAGCAAAGTTCCCGAAATGTTGATAAGACTAAATTGTTTGATAAGGATGGTGAGTGCAGAATTAAATGGGCTTTGACAAGGTGATGGATGAACCTTTAAGTCTCAAACTATATAAATAAATACTTTATCGCAATTTCATAAATTAAATTTTATTTGAATTCTGTTGCTATTGTTATGCAGAGAAATTACTGAAATATTTGAGTTAATTTCTATTTCTCTAACTGCTTGTTTAGATAATATTGTACTTTATCGCTAAATATTTGTATGTTTAAAAAATTTGGGTAAGTTTTTTGCGAAGCAAGGCTAACCCGCTTAAGATAAGGAAAGCTTAAGTGTTTCATTTAATTTCAGGTTTTATTTTCTTGCTGATTAAGTTAACAGTTAAACATATGAATACAATTTTTACCAGGAATACATTTTTAAGAAATTGCTGCTGCATTTTTTGATGATTAAATATTGCTAAAACAATTGTAAAATGTTTTTTTTTTCAAATACTTAAATTTTCAAAAGTATTTTAATTGTTGTATAGCCTTAGTTTTGCAATGGAATATTGAAAGAAAGAAATTCCCGTCAGATGTTTAATGTTTGTGCAAATGCTTTAGTTTCCCATGCCATTATGTCGCGGAATCGGGTAAATAACAAAGGATAGCCCATTAGATACGAGCACAAGTGACGGTATCGTTGCCAAGGAAGAAAAATCACCCATCCCATCCGACCCTTTGTGACTTTTGCGAAAAACCAGAACAAAACCATCGTAGCTGGATAATATTTTGCGCTTTTTGGTATGACGAATCCACATGTCACACTCTGCACTTTCCTACATGGAATTCCATTCTCATTCCCATTTCGATCTCTTTCCCCTGCTCTTACATCCGTTTAGCGGGCAATCAAGCGTGTAGTGCAATTCAATAAGAGCACAGTGGATAGAAAAATCTGAGGATGGGACGACGAGAGGATGGCGGATGGCGGCTGACGGCGGCGGCGACTTGGAGAACTTTATCAACACCCATGTCGGCATTAGTTTTGTTTACAAACTTTCCGTTGCCTTTTTGACAGCCATTGGCAGCGGCTGTGCTCGGGGTGGCATCGAAATTGGAGTCGGGGTCGGAGAGAGAACTGTCAGGGGTTGGCCTGCTCGACTGGATTTTTATTTATGACCACTTAAATCGAAGCGCAAACTACAGAGAATTGCAAACACATTGCATCTACATAAATATGCAATTGCGGGCATGTGAAAATGTTTCGGACAAACTCCCGCTGATAAATGATGAAAAAATTAAAAATAAATACGCGAGTGGCAGATAGATAGATACATGCGGAAGGCCAGACATCAACCCCCAGGTTGACAGTGGGACCCCTTCAAGCATTTTCAGATGACAGCTCCCGATAATGGTGACATCAATTTGAAACTCAATTGAGCTTGCTGCTGTTGTTGTTGCTGTTGTTGTCGATGTTGTTGCTACAAGTTGTTATTCCTTGATAAATGCTGCGCTATCAGCGACGTTTATCGTTGAGGGCCTTTTGACTGGGTGCGACAAGCCAGCGAGTTGGAAACTCTCCTCTCCGCCCACTAGGTAATGAGTCCCCATTCCTCCTGTCTGCCTCTCGGTCTGCTTGGGCCAACCACATGTGAGCTGAGCTCAGCTCTGGGGCGTTGCAAGTAGTTACATGTTAAATGCTTGCTTAATTGCTGCGACCGGTCAGATAAATGGCACAAAGATAGCCGCAAACCCGGTTAAGATGAACTCAGATACTAGTCAGATGTATCATACTATTATGAAAAGTAATGTCTTGTTCCATGGTTCCAAGTATTGTATTGTTGTAAGACAGGCTCAATAACAAATTTTAAGCGTTAAGCAACAAAGTAATGAAGTTAGCTTGACTACGCAATATCCTAAGTCAGCATTCTTCATTTTATTTGCTAGCTATTACAATTTTCTAGGATCGAACGCTTTTGTATATACTGATAGATATGGAAATCTATAAGGAATCCATCAAAGTTTAAAGAATATTAAGCCGATATGTTTAGAGGTATTTTAAGCTAAAAACTGAATTTTAGACATGCAAAACATGTTTAGAAAAATAACGAAAATAATGAGATATCACTTATTATTACTATCCACACTTACTCCAAAGGCTTACAAAGAGAATTGAAGTGGGAAAAATATACATATAAAATTACGTAAACTATGATGTGTAACAACTTTAGCACGTCCATAATGAATCAGCCTCCTAGCTCTTAAAATGTATGTTCATGGTTAAGTCTGTGAATCAGACAGTCAGAGTAAAAACTTTGTTTATACAAATAATTAATCAGCTTCGTAGGTTTTGCCTTTTCACCAAGAATCATTTGGGTGAATCACTCTTACAGGATGAAAATCTTTATAAATAGTACGTAGATAATGAATCAGCCTCCTTGCTCTTACCGTCAAAAGTCAAGTCAGTGAATTAGTCACTTTGTGAATAGAGGGTTCTTTTTCAGATTTTAAAATTCCTAGCCATTTAACTGATGAAGAATTTACAAATATTTCTTAATTTCTTTAAGGTTCTGAATTGTCTCTCAATTCGTGGAACAAACAATTCCACAAAACTATGGTAGAATACCCTTTATGGTCCATTAATGGGTATGCTCATACAAACGAGCACATTTGCATAGGAGCATAAAAAATGTGATTATATTGAAGAAAATAAAAATTTATGAAAAGCCATTAAGTGGCGTTGGAAAAACAAGCTAACTACTACAAATTGCTGGCCGTCGTTCCAGCTCAGCTCTACCCTGCACCCTTCTCCTCTACTCTCTACAGCCCTTACTTACTTTACCCCCTTAGAAAGTGAACTTTTTTGTGAGGCCGCAAAATTATTATGATAGCTGTGCTTGATCCCAGGCAGAATGCGAAAGAGGAAGAGAGGGCGAGAGTGAGCGTTCAGTTATGCGCATTATGATGGGCACACTTCATAACTCTAAAATCTTCTAAACCCTTGGCTCGACTCAAATCGACGTCTGGGTCGTAAAAAGGAAAAAGTGAAATGCCTCGGAACAATGGGAGAAACGACCAAGAACTTATGCAATGTCACTGTCTGGCTCACGGTCATGGAAGAGCACAATTTTAATTGATGACAATTTCATTAAAATTTTGCGCAGAAGGCTGGGCAGGCTGCAAACGTATACTGGAGCAATAAAAAATCAAGTAAACAAGCTAGACAAGCGTGGGCGATTGTCAACACACCGCACACCGCTCTAGATCCATGCTGATGAGGCGATTGCTCGGATTTTGGGGAGAAAACTGGAGTGAACGAAGCGTGAAGGATGCAAAAAGTTAATCGCTCAGGCGGTCGGACACACGCTTCAAGCTTTACACTTTGTAGCGGGATCTGGACAGATGTGTTAATGTCTCTCGCATCGAGTGCCGGCTGGGGTATTTTTTATTGCCCTGTTCTCAGAGTGTTGGCCACCACAGCCACAGGATGCTCTCTCGGTGTGTGCTCTGGCCAAAGTCTGTTCGCAATAAGTAAATTGCGTAAATTTATAGCTGCGTAAATTGTTTAATGACTCAACACACAGTCTATTTATCCGGGCCTTGGCATGCGCTGACATGGTCTAATGGCTGTTGAGGTCGGGCAATTGTGACTGGCTTTGGATAGGATTCTGAGCGACAAGTGCTGCAAATAGTGCATGTCGAACTATAAAATCGAACGCCTTTCAAATGGCCTCGTATGCAATTAAATAAGGAATTAAACGGTCCTTACTATAGAAAAACTTCAGACATGAGAAAAGAGTCGTAAATCTATAACTTGAACATTTTATATTCATTTTAAAATTCCATGGGATAAATCCCATATTCATAAATCTTATTCATTGAATAAGAAGTTTTCTGGGATAAAATGAAATAAATATATATTGCGAAAATATCAATATCTACTATATAACATATTTCGTTCAAATATGAAATGAAATACTAAATTAAAAGTCATTCAATATCTGCAATATAACATATTAGGTTGGCCAAAAAGTCTTGCGGTATTTCCGATAGGTGTCTTTGCAAGCGCGTAGTTCTAGTTCTATTTATCGAATCGGTTCATGCGATACCTTTTTGGAAAGCTCTTTTCCCGCGCTAACACGTGTTTGATTTATTGTTGTTTGTCTTGAGTCGTTCGTGAGTTATAGCGTCACAAACATGGAGCAAAATAAAGAGAAAATACGGCATATTTTACAGTACTACTACGATAAAGGCAAAAATGCAACTCATGCTGCCAATAAAATTTGTGCAGTTTATGGACCCGATACAGTTTCCATTTCCACCGCACAACGATGGTTTCAACGTTTTCGTTCTGGTGCGGAGGTGGTCGAAGATGCGCCACGGTCCGGAAGGCCTGTCGTCGAAAATTGCGATAAAATCGCCGAATTGATCGAAAGAGATCGGCATAGTAGCACCCGTAGCATCGGCCAAGAGCTTGGCATGAGTCATCAAACCGTTTTAAACCATTTGAAGAAGCTTGGATTAAAAAGCTAGATGTATGGGTGCCACACGACTTGACGCAAAAAAACATTTTTGGCCGTATGGATGCATGCGAATCGCTTCTGAATCGCAACAAAATCGACCCGTTTTTGAAGCGGATGGTGACTGGCGATGAAAAGTGGATCACTTACGATAACGTGAAGCGCAAACGGTCGTGGTCGAAAAGCGGTGTAGCTGCCCAGACGGTGGCCAAGCTTGGATTGACGGCCAGGAAGGTTCTTCTGTGTGTTTGGTGGGATTGGCAGGGAATCATCCACTATGAGCTGCTCTCCTATGGCCAAACGCTCAATTCGGACCTGTACTGCCAACAACTGGACCGCTTGAATGCAGCACTCAAGCAGAAGAGGCCATCTTTGGTCAACAGAGGCCGAATTGTCTTCCATCAGGACAACGCCAGGCCACACACATCTTTGGTGACGCGCCAGAAGCTCCGGGAGTTCGGATGGGAGGTTCTATTGCATCCACCGTATAGTCCGGATCTCGCACCAAGTGATTACCACCTATTTCTGTCCATGGCGAACGACCTTGGTAGTCGGAAATTGGCCACAAGAGAGTCATGTTCTTTTAGGAAAACCGACGAGAAAAATCAGTCCAAACATATTTCTTTTATTCGGCTAAAATACAACTTTATTTAATTGAAAATACTGCTATAATGTATGTATGTTATATATAATTGTTTAGAATTTCGAGTAATTACTATAAAAATACACATATATGGGTTTTTGTTAATAAATGTATTCTTTATTTAGGTTTGTTAAAAAAATATTAAATAAATAAATTTAGAGCCTTAAAAAGAATAATTTTTGCCTACTTCTAGAATACTCATTAATTGCATTAAAATTAAATTGGAGTATTCATCATCAGATTTCATATCGCAAATTCAAGCATTTTCCGGTGCTTTAATGATATTAATTATTATGTATTTTCTTAACGAGTCTCTCTAGTGCAATAACAAATAGTGTGGACAATTGGTAACTTGAAATGCAGGCGGCGCAATTAGATGGTCATAAATCTTGCAATGGCCAACGAAAAAACCCTTAAGTTTTGGTTGATAAAATGCCTAAATTATCGCAGCTATGCAACGAGGAAGATATATGGGCACAATTCGAGCACTTTTAACCCATTAGCCAACCGGAAGATCACTCAATTAGTGCTGTTGTTGGTCAGTGTCCCAAGTGGGTCACTTGAAAGTCCACATGAGAAGAGAGGAAAGGCTTTCTGCTTTCGGCTTTCTCTTGGTTTTGCTGTTGTGCCAACAAAGTGACATAAATCTTTTGTGCGCCGTCAGAAACTCAACCGGAACTAAAGCGATGACGCAGCAGGACCTCTTTCTATACAACATGCATACGAGTACGAGTCACATGTCGATGGGTTGGCCAGTCATAACAGAACGCATGCATGCCCTGAGATTTATTGGCAGGAGGGCGCGCGAACGATGAACGTCGTTCGTTTGGGTGATTGTCTATATATTTGTCGCATCTTCGATATGGGATCACAACTGAAATCGGCCAGAATTCGACATCGATGCCGGATGCACAAAACGACAGGCGTTCGATTGAAATTAATTGAATTTGCGCCCTACATGAAAGCTAGCAAGCGCGACTACAACTTGACTTGTCTTCTTGGATGGACGATGGCATCGACCATATACCATGTACTTCCATGGCTTGCTTCCTGTTTATGCTCGAGATGTTTTCTAGCATAAATTACGCATATGATATGGGTGGAAAATAATCGCAGTAGTAACGTTGTCGTCTCAGTTGTCGGCGTTGTCGAAAAACAGGAACATTAAATTTATTTTTATTTCTGCCAAAACTGCCTTCAGCCTTCAGCCATCAGCCAACCCCCAATGGGAAAAACAACAACAAAACATGAATGAACAACACTAAGCGCTTAGTGAAATTCGCTCCTTCCATTCTTGATTTGTCGCACGATATGCGGTCCGTTGAGTTTTTCGCCAAACTCATGAATTTTCCTTATTTTTATGATTTCTATTACATGTATTTTTGCTTGGCCAAGATTTTAGTTTTTGTTTTGGCATTGAAGCGATTGCTATCATCTATTTCGTTACATTTTGGGGGGGTTGAATGTGTGCCCGGTAAATGAATACACAGAGCTATAGCTAGCTGACTTTTAACGGCGTGGCAGCCAAAAGCACAGACTCATGCCGGAAGTGCTGATCGCTGGCAACAGCTAAGCCAGGAAAGGCAGACAAATTTATCACACAGCCATGTGGGGGTGCGTACCAACGTCTTGGACATATCCATTAATCATGCTCTTTCGGTGTGACTTTCAACAACAAGCCAACAGCCGCCAAGTATTAGAACAATAAAAATCTTTAAGTTATGCAACAATTTAAATTCTCCTTCGTACCATTAATTAAATTTGGCGCCTAGCGTCCACCTGCGCAAGCAGCAGTGCGCACTTATCGAACTATCGGACTGCGAGTTCATCGCAACAAGCAGTAGGAGTATCGATATGAACATGTGTGCGTTTGGGTCAGTGTTGCACTGCAAGTATCGATAACCGCGACTCACTCTATCGCCCTGTTTTATTGTGTTATTTTATTTATACGTTTTTAACTATCTTCACACCTGATTTTCAACACAATTCTGTAAGTTTAACATAATTAAGTCATCCAAGTGTCGTGTGCAATACAAGAAATCTTGAATTTCGTGTTCGGTGCAAGCAAACAAAGCGAGTGCAAATTCAGCTGCAAAACTTGTGTTGTTGTTGTTGCTGCTGATGATGATGATGGTTGCTCCCTCTTTTGGGGTGGTCAAGCGGCGGGCCCAGTGTTCCCTTTTTTTTTTGTATTTCTATATTTGTTATGGTGGTCACGCGAATTGTGACCCGTTTCATTGGCGCCTCCCAGCCATTTAATGCGTTTAAGCAACCAGCTGGAGTTGCCAGTTGTCCGAAGCAGCCGCTGTCATTGCCACCCGCATGCCGCCTGCAACTGTGTGTGTGTATTAGTATGCGTGTGTTTGTGTGTGATAGTATGTGTGTGCTTGAGTGTTTATTGTTATGTTTGGCGTACGCTTTATGCTAATTAAGTGCAACTTTACATTTTGCGAGGCAACATTGTCAAGTAGTAAAGTCTCTCCCTGTTTGACTGCGGCAACAATAAAATACTCTTCTCTGCATGTAATTCAATTAACACTAAGTGAGCCTACGTCCTGTCGCTTAACCCCTTGACGACCAAGAGTGTCTCGTGACTTTAACCTTGATAACAATTGAGTTGAGCACCGCAAATCATTAAAAAGATATTTTTACTATCCACAAATTTGGAGTTTGCTTCTGTTGCTTTAAAATGGTATGTAAAGAAACTTTAGTTTGCTTTTAAAACGTTTCTATTTACACTTTCACTTAGCAGGAAGCGCGTAGATGGTCTTTAAATTGTTTGAGACTTGAAGATATTGAGTTAAGACACAGTATTTTGAGCTACAGTTTCAGATTACCCTTAGAAATGTTATAAAATTTTTATAAAGTGAAATAATTTCTAAAAGATGAGTGGAGAAATCGAATAAATTATGGTCATTTAAAAAAATTCAAAGTTCTTAAGAAGTCTTATTAAATATAAAATAATTCCAATTATTTAAAAAACTTCAATGTTAATTTCCGGAAAATTCGAATTCAGAGTATTGGCATTTATATGTCTTCAATTATACACAATAAATCAATACCTTAACCAGTTCTCTCGGAGCGTCCGATAAATAATCACAAATAAGTCTACCAATCACAAAATAACGAAAACAAATCAATATTTAAACAATATTCGTAAAAGTAAATGCGGGCAAATAAATTTATAAAATACATTTTCAGTTTTTGTCTGAAATGGATTCGAAATGTATTTCTGGAGCATTATTTAATTTACGCCAGGCAACAAACTCAGAACTCATATTGTATCAACATTATTGTTGTTTCAATTGTTCATGTTGGTTTGCTTCTTGACTTGTTTATCGCCTGCGCGCCGAGTGATTGAAAAGCCCACGAAGAACGTTCCATATGATTATAACGCGCAGCAGACGATAAGATAAGTCAACGTCTTCAGTAGTATATACTACTCATAAAGTACTATACTATATTATGAATGCCTTTCTGACTTCTCACCACTATCAAGAGGAGCGTCAACTGATTAAGATGTTCCCGCTGCCCGATGACACTGCGAATTGCTTTAATTAACTGCAATTGCAACCCTAAGATAAAAATCCCGTTCTCTAGCTCCCGATGTTGAACGCGTGTGCAACTCCCGCTGCTTTAAAGATTTCACTTTTTCAATTGTTAAAAAAACAGCAGGAGGGCAAAACGCAAAGGCAAAAGGCGCAAGCATTTTGTCAGTCAGTCAAGCAAACTGGGCATCATCAATTGCCTAATGACTGTGTCAATAATTGAGCATAATTGAAAAACAAGGGGCGTCGTCAACATTCAGAGCGTCGTCATCAGCCTCCCAAACGAACTGTAAAGAAACTCGTTTATGTATTTTTTTTGTTGCTCATTTGCTTACACACTTTTTTGTCGGAGCGCATTTAAGTGTATATATATTTAAACTAAGTACGTAATGCATACAAGAATGCATGGAGCTCAGCTCAATTTATTGCCTACAAAAGTGTCGACAGTGCGTTCTAATATGTTTTCTGCCCGGCTCCCTAACAATGCTATTTGTTTGTTTGTTTATTTTTCCAGCTAATTTTAAAGTGACTCAACACTTCTGTGTCGTGGGTTAAGCGGCAAGCTGTGACTATTCATTCAACTTCCATTTCCACTTCCACTTTGTCGCTTCCTCAGTTTGCGTCTTGCAATAAATTTGTAAAACAAAAGAGTAACAACAACAAAAACAATTGGCCATTGCCTGAAGAAATTAGTCATCACGACATTCGTTGTGTTTGCTGCTATTGTTGTTGTTGTTGTCATGCACCCACTGGCATGGGTCCATCACCTTGTCTTTGGCGCTCTTTTCAGCACTCACTCTCTCTCTCTCTTGCTCTCTTTGGCACTCTCTCCGGTTGCCTACTTTTTGTTTTGTTTACATTTGCTTGCCATGGCGATCGAGCTCCAAAGAGCGAGATGAGCGTAGCAGGTGCCGTGAGAGAGTGAGAGCACGAGACCGAGAGAGAGAGCACTTTTGGGGGCTCTCTGAGCCGCTTGCGTTCGGCGCAAGTTGTAGGCGCACGACTCAGTTGAGTTTTAACCGTCGTCGGTGCCGATTCGTGCCGTGGCCGATATCGATAACTACAAAATACGAATACATACATACAAATATATATATAATTTGTGTTGTGCGGGTGTGTGCGTGCGATATTCAAGTTCACATATCAAAAAGCAATAAATAAATTTAAAACGCCAGAAAATTTTTAGCAAAAAGGTATAAATACATACGAAGTATATACGCTGTATGCTGCGCCAGTTATCGTATATGTATGTGTGTGTGTGCGAGCATATGTATATGCGAATGTGTTTGTGTGCTGCGGCCTTTGCGTGTATTAGTGCGTGACATATGGCGTTATTTTTACGGATAAAAAGCAAACAACAGCCACACAAATAGGCAAATTAATTGTGTAATCTCTGCTACTGCAACTTCATTCATTCAACATGCGGCTCCCACGCGCGACCCCCGTGTTCAGCGCCTGCGCAGCAGTCACATAAAAAAAACACCCAAACCCAAAAAAACAAAAGTTGCAAAAAGCTTGCGAGTCCTTTGCCTTTCTAATCAAATTTTGTAGCAGCGCAAAAGTGTTTTTATTTTTTTTCGTCAAAAGTTAAAAACAACCAGAGAATTACCTCATCGCTTGTGCGCGCTGTTGACGGCGACGCCGACGCAACCGCTGACGTAGCTTCTCTGCCCCTGACTTTATATTAGTGTTATTTTCATTCTATATTTCTGCTATACGTATGATTTATGTGTGTGTGAGTGTGTGTGTTTTGTATGCTGCGCTGCCAGCTTGTTTGCGTAGCCAGCTGCTACTGTGGTTCTCTACACGTCTCTGCCCCCCTACTCCCCCCACTCTGCTGACCGCTTTTTATATTTCATGAAAAAAAAACTATGTATCTTTGAAGATACCTGCGACGACATTTGTTTTATTTGTAAGTTGAATTGTTATTTTTTTCGTCTTGTTTTTATTTGCATTTCAATCTGGCTGCGCTCGTTTCGAGCTTTTTGTCATAATCCATTAGCCACTCACTGTTTGCTGCCCGCAGTCGCAGTTGACTTTGACGTCGACGTCGCAGTTTACGTTTTTTTTTTGTGTGTTGCTTTCCACACGTTGTTTTGTTTGATCGTTTGGCGAAATTCGCTTTGTTGCTTTTTGTTTTGTTTTGTGGGCGTATTTCGGATTTCAATTTTTGTATTCCCTATTATCATCTGTGTCGCTCTCTCACTCGATTGTGTTTTTGTTATTTTTGCTTTATTCAGTTTGCGGTCGTCTGCATCTCTTCTTCTGTCCACAAAAGAGCTTTTGACCTTATTTGAGAGCTTCGTTTGCTTGGCTTTGCTTTTGCGTTTGCTTTGGTTTTATGGTATGTGCGCCACATAAACAAATCAGACATAAAGAAATCAAAGCTCATTTTCACTCCATGCCATCGCTCTCAAATTGTCGCGCTCTCGAATTGTTTTGTCGCTTGTGTGGGCTTAACTTGGACTTGGACGTGGTCGTTGCGGTTGTTGTAGTTGTTGTTGTCTTTGTTGTAGTTGCATCCGTTCCACACACAAACAAACACACACACACACACACTCAATAAATTCATTCAGTAACAGACTTAATGCAAATGACAAGTCTACTCAGATTTGTAACTTGGCCGATTGACAAAGTTTCTTTAGTGGGCGTTTGTTACGCATTAATCGGTTTTTTTTTTCTATTTTTTTGCATACATTCATTAATTGACTCGACTCCATGCGGTTTCCATTCATTCCGTTTTTCCCCCCTGCTGTCCCCTCCCAAAAAAAATTGAGTTGTCGCACAACTTTCGAATTATTTTCGCGGTTAAGCCGCACTTTATTTAACGCGATTTAATGGAGATTTTAATTAATTGAAGATTTACATGCGTAATACAGTTGACGTTTTCTCCTCATCCCAAAACGAGTTGATTTAAAAGCTTTTAGCTGCGATTTTGTTTTAGATAAATTTCAATAATTGGGTCAAGAGAACTACATACAAAATTCCGAAATTATTACATTAATTTCGAAATGATTTACACAGATTTTTCGAAAAACTGTTGACAGTTGTTGGAACTGCATAAATGAAACCGAAAAAAAAGAACGAAACAAATGTTTGCCTCATGTTTCAAGCTCAATTAAAACAAATTAAGCAAGAAATTTGTAACGTTGTGTGTGTGTGTATTGGTGGAATATCAAAATTCAGTGCTCCAAATGCTCGAACAGCAATAACAACAAAAACAACAACAACAATTATAAAAACAACAGTGTTGTAGACGAGGCAATAACAATTAAGTACAAAAATAACAACTGTGTGTGCTCTATTTTTTTAACGCCTCAGCATTTTCATTTGTGCAGTGCACAAACTACACAAACACACACATATGCACATACATGAATGTTTACATATTTATGCAGATGTATGTATATCTGTACATAGATACAGATACAGCTATAGATACAGATACAGATACTTGGGCCGCCTTTCAAACTGCTGCCGCACACATGTTTCATTCTTTTGAGAAACAACAACCCAAACACAAAATTCAAAACTCACAACAGCAATAGCAACAGCAAAAAAAACAAGTCAAGTTGCACTACTCAAGAGTGATAGACTTAAAGATACTGCGTATTTAAGAATTAGATTGGATATCTACACAATAATAGCATCAAAGATACAAGAAACATGAAAATTTCCAAGAATTATAGTAATATAACAAAAGAAAAACCTATAAATTAAAAAAAAAAAAATACCTATAAATTGTGGTATGTAGAATTATGGTATATTTAAAAGACAATAGTATGAAGATTTGATTTAAGAGATATAGATATATAAGTTTAAAAAAGAAAGCTAATAAAATGTTTGTGATAAGAATGGAAATAGATTTTGATAGTGTTCTCTAAATAAATTATGTAATATAGTGCTTTTATATGCTATAAAACGTGCAGTTTTTACCACTATTATTTATGACAAGATTTCAATTGACTAAAGAAGCATCGATTGAACTTTGAAATAATAGATAAATCTTAAATAATTTTTCAAATTGCTACTCAAGTTTCAGCTTTAATTAATATGCTCTATTCTACAAACTTCAAAGGGTATCCAAAAAAAAAAGCGCAAAATGCCCAAAAATACGAGTTTAATATGAGCCATAACCAGAATCAGAGCAACAACAACAACCATTTGAGTTTTTCCTATTGAGTTCGATAGGCTTTTGCCATATTACGGCATAGAGTCAGACAGACAGAAACAAACACATTTGTAGCTATGCATATTTATATATAGTTTATTGTTTTGGAATGTTTCTTAATTACGCGGAACTCAAGTGGCAAGTGGAGGTGGCTGCCATTGAAGCGTGCCCCGCTGTTGCAGGCGAACCAGAAAAAAAAACAAGAAAAAAAAAATAATATTACAAAAGCAAAGCGAAATCAAATCGATGCAAGTGGGCGACCTCAATGGAATTTCAAGCATTTCCTTTTTGACTTCGAATTCCGTTTTCTCAAGACGAAGTCCAATTTTGATGATTCCTCTGACCATTTTGCACACTGTGCTCAAAGAAGAGTCAGACGCTTGTTCGCTTAGTCATCGAATTGTGTGTGGAGAAAGAGGGAGAGAGAGATAGAGGGAGAACAAGAGGAAGCCATGTGGACTATTGCTTCCCTCTGGCTTGATAAGGACGATTATAATTATTATTATACATACTTGCTTTATTTATTAATGTGTGCTCATATGCATTTGCCCGTCGTCTTCTCTATATATAGAGAGAAACAACGTCGCTTGTCTTTCTCTGCGTCACAAAGTCGCAGTCGCTTGTCAGTTGTCGCCTTGTGGGGGAAAAAATACGCGAATGAATGAAAAGATTTATGCAAAACGAGTTTGGCGATGTGCATTTTTATTTTGATTATTTACTCACAGTTACTCACAAAATTATACGTGCACATAAGCATTCGAATTTATATTTATATTTATATTTGTTTTCTTTATCTGTCTTTTATCTGTTGACAATGTTTTACCCACAAAAGGGGTTCGGCTGGACGTAAAACCTTTGCTTAATTACGTCACTCTTCCGATTAACGAGATAGCTCAACTGTCGCTTCACTTCGAATTGCTTATTTACTGCAAATATTTTTCGCACAGTGGGCAGTCGGAACGCTCTGTGTATTCGAGTAATCGAGTAAACTGATATGCTGCAAATGTTTTTTTTGGCTTCTGAGATTGTCTTTTTGTTTATGAAAATTGTCAAATTGCTTGTTGGGTTCTTTTGAGCTAGAATGCTTTATCAGGAATCCAAACGCAGTGTTCTATTAGATTTGATTGGCAAATTTTGCTCAAGTTGTACCAGAAATGTATTCTTATCTTTATACAGATAGTATTTATTAAAAGAAACTTTTGTAGACGTCTTCCCTCTAATACTGCTGGGTTCAACAAAGCTATTCATTTTTTAATGTTAATCTATTATTAAACAATTATGCCATTACGCTGCCAAGATCGATTTTTAGCTTCTGTGAATTGTTTTGTGTTGTTCCAATTATTAAACACATATTTTCTGTTACTATATGACACATTTTTGAAATCCTGTATAATAGCAATTTGTTGGTACACTTTAATAAACATTATTATTCATTTAAAATTTGAAAGTGAAATTGGCGAAAGTCACGTTAAAACTTTGTTTTTAAGTTAATTTATTATATCAAAATGAAATGGATCGATTCACTTTATATTTTTGTTATAATTCCTTATATAACAAGTGAGAAAGCTACATGAGAAATACCCACTACCCATTTTGAATAAAAGCAAAAATATGCCGAATTGATATACAAAAAATACTAAAATATACCGAATGATATGTTTGGTATATCGATATACATACATTTTCTATCGACACAAAGTTATAATACCTTTTTACACTATGGGTAGCGGGTATAAAAATGTCATGAAATATTTTTTAATTTGAAAGTCAATTAAGTTCTCAGCCCAAATTGTTGTTTAACATTTGCAGATTGTTATAAACTTTGCAAATAATTAACATACCATTTAGATGCATGTTCATATCACATTCATCTTTCTGCGTTAATCAAATTAATTTTGAGTCAATAAGAATTGTTTGAGGTCATCTTTCGCTTAGCGATTTCCAGTTCTATTTGCATAAAATTGCTTAATCAAATTAAGTTCTATTCGGTAATAATCTTCAGCAGATTGTTGTCAGTTCTTGAAACAATTGTCAAATGTTTTAATCAGCTGCTGATTATACCTAAACTTTTAATCAGCGATCCCAACTAATTCTAGTGCCTTCTTAATGCTATCAATTTCAATCAAATTAAGCAACACTCAAGTTGAGTACGATAAACTGAGACGCTACCGCACCCAAAAGCGGGAATGGAATGTGTATCTTGAGTCCCTCCTAAAGTGAGTTGATATCTACAATACGATGAGAATTCGCTCGTCCATTCTCATGGCGTGTTCATTGGCAGTTATCGCTAGTTTTCTCGCCTGGCCTTGGGTGGGTGGGGTTTTTTCTTTTCCCTTTGCACAGTTGTTTGTTGTTAATCAATGAACAGGTTTTATGTGTAAAAAGTGTATTTCGCATTTAATGTCTTTATTCGCATTTAGTTTATGGATGCAATGTGGCATTCTCTCCGTTGAGTACTTCTACGCAAATCGCATGCCAAACTCAACTCGGCAACTCGGGAGCCGCCCCAGGGCTATGTATATAAATTGAGTATATATATCTCTGTGTATATACATATATGCGCTGTCTCTTTTGGCACTCACTTGTGCGAAAATCCATTGGAGCCCGACTGGCGGGAGCCTAATTTTTTTTCTTCTCTCTGCGTTGCCAACGACTGAGGAGGAGCAAGAGAAGGAGGTGGCGAAGCACTTTGCTTGGAGTGGCGAGGCGCTTGGCAGCCAATCATAAAATTGCTTGGCAAATGTCTCTTGGCTGGCAACTCGGGGAAAGCATTTGCCATTTGCTTGGCTTGGCCGTGGGAAATGCAAACTCAAGGCTGAACATTTATCTATTGCTGCATAAGTGCGGCTTAATTAAAGTTAATCAGATCGAGGAAAGGATTAAAACACACACACACACTCGATGAATGCCCTTTTAATTAGCTCGAACTGATGTCTATCTGTTGACATAATTTGTCCACATTATGTGTGGCAACCACCTTGATGCAGGCTAATTGAAAATTACAAGCTACTCAACCACCCACACACACTTCTACACACACACACACTCAGTCAATGGGTACATCCCCCTTTTGGGAACGTCATTCGATTTGATTTGTTTGTTTGCTTTTGTTTGCTGTTTATTTATTGTGTATTTTGTTACTTTTAATGCATCTTTTATCTGGATTTTGCCATCAATAAGCCGCAGAGAGAGAGCCAATGGATGCTCATTGTTGCTGCTCCGTTGTTGCCGTTGCCATTGCCAGCGACTGATAGTGATACAAAATTTGTGCCCCATTGTGTGGCAGACAACGAAGAGTTGCCCGAGTGACGACATTCGACGTCTTGTTTACTCAAATTACAGCTGGGGTTATCGACGCTGCCCATCCACAAAGTGCCTGCCACATTCCCAACCTCCCAAAGCCAAAGTTCGCTTGGGTCCCGGCTTGTCTAGTTGACCCGACCACACACTTGTTCTCTCCCCCTATCCTCTCTCTTAACTCTTGCTCTTATTTGGCTAAGCATTTGGGTTTTATTTATCTCGTGCTCTACTTTGCTTTATAATTTGCATTTCGTTCGAGAATCCCGGCGAAATTTTATCTGCAATGCATACAGAAGAGTAATTTTAATGGTAAACTTTTTTTTTGTTATTGTGATCAGCTGCTGCTGTGGATCGTGAGTTGATTGACCTGTAAAGAGAGCGAGAGACGAACTTTACAACGGTAATCTAAGTATGCGTTTTATTTTTCGTTGTTTTCTCAAAAGTTATCAGAGAACTGCGATAAGGCAAGTTGTGTTCAGGGAATGCGATACTTTCTTCAAAATGAAAACGTGCTGTCAAGTGCGCTGATATGAGACACGATACATTTCTTAATGAAAACAACTTTTAGAACACTGCAGTGGAGAGTGATTGAATGTGAAATTCTTTAGGGAACTGCAATTTATGAAAAAAAGATATTTGTGCTTTACCAAATTTTATACCCGCTACAGTATTTATGATTACTGAAAATTTTGTTGCAATGAGATTACAATTATAGAAGTTATTTTAGAAATAATTTTATGTGGTACAAAAAAACAATAAAACCGAAATTCGGTCTTGGATGCTTTTGATGACAATCTGATATATTTTCTATGGTATATTTTGAATTTAGTACTACATCGATATACCAATATAGCCTTCGGTATTTTTAATATTTTGTTGTATGAATTTGGTATATATGTAGAATATGGTTTTATTGACAAGCACAATCGACTGTAGTTGTCTTAATAGTTTTTATTTTTTTTTTTGTTTTTATAAATTTATTTTTTTAATTTTTACTGACTCAATAAAAGAAGGACACGTAAAAAAGGTATGACTACATTAAATTTTATATTAAAGAAGTCTGTATTCCTAATATTAAGTCTGCAGCTTTTATGAACTCTGAGATCGATGGGTTTATACAATCGGACAGACGGACCTAAGAACTTTGTGCCAATTTTAAAACAACAACAACTACATATATCTGTACATATTCCTTTCTTATAGATACCTACACTTATAGATAAATACTCTTATATACATTTTGTATTATTCGCCAACCGCTTTCCTTAACAGGTTGCCACTTAAGTACCCAACGCCAACCTTGAGTTCCCTCTGTCATGACACATTTTAGCTAATGATTTTTGGGTTACAATTAGACCCAAAGCAAAGCAATTCAGTCAGTGCCCGGCAATTTCCGCTGACATCAATTGTATTTAAACGCTACGCAACATCATCATCATCGTAATCATCAGCATTCGGGCGCAACTAATAATCAACGAGCGAGTTGAGTCTATGGTCGGACCATCTGGCTTCTAGCATTTGGGACCTCTAAACTGAGTCGCCTCAATAAACGAGAAACATATCTAAAAATTGTGCGATGACTCATTCGCGTAAAAATCAAATTAAAGACCACCCCAACCTCTCTATCTGGCAAAAAGCAAATCGTCGTCAGACGTTGCTCATATATATAATCTTCTACAATTTGTTTTTCGTATGGAAAGGGGAAGGGGATGAGTTGAGGAGATCTCTTTCGAGATGTGCCCCTGGTATTACACAAACGATTCACCGAAAGTTTACGTCGTCTCTCACACCTTTCACTGCTGTTGACTTTGCCGGTGTTCTGATCTTGCCTCCTTAACCTCCTCCCCCTCTTGCTTTTCTTTTGCTGCGTTCTATTTTCACACTGCCATGAAAATTGTGACAGCAGTGGGCGGGGCTGCTTTTCTTTCATTGATGCGCCCAACGCTTCAATTTGGAAAATCCATTTTGGATCTACTCACACATTCGATTTATGCTACGCTCTTCGAATTATGCTTTGTTTACCTTGAAAATTTCGACTCGATTTTGGTGTGTGTATTTTTAGTAAATGTATCTCTACCTATAAAGCTTCAGTGTGTAATATATCTATATGCATTGTAGATATATAGAGAATATTACGTCTGGCTTTTATGTGCTGTGTGCTGCGTGTTGTTTTGGGTTTAATTAAAATCTCTGGGGTTTGCGGATTCTCAATTTTTCAACACATTTGACATTGTATTTTCTTGTCGTGTCTTCTATTTTTTATGTGAATTTTTATTTGTATTTCTTTTTATATTTTGTTCGTGATTTATCTTGTGCTGGGTGATTTATTTTATTGCGTCGACAGCTTTTGGTTTTAGAAAACCGCTTTGAAATAATGACAAAAAGACAACTGCAGAAAATTAAAATCATTATTTTATTCCCTCGTCACGAACTTTTGAAACTTAAAAGAGAAAAAAATAACATTTTCAAAATTGATTTTGCTCAATAGAGAGGTTAAAATTATATTTATTGCGTTTCCTATCTTTAAGTGGCTTAATTATTTTAATCAGCATAAAGCTTCTTAAAAAGCTCTTTCTCTCTGGATTTAATTTTATGATTTTTTCGTGTTTGTAGGCGATGGTGGAGAATTAATTATCAATTTGCATGATAGCTTGAAGCCTTTCAAATGAATATGAACAAATTGGAAAGTTCAACACACTCTTCAAAAATTTAAATCAATTTGTGAGCTGTTTTAATTATAGAAAATCGGTTTAAGTTGGTCTTTTCATCGCTATTAATAATTAATCTTTTTTTGATATCTTCAGTCTGACAACTAATTAAAGAGTTTTTTTTATGTTTTATTCTTAATTATAAAAGACGACCAGTTTCCGGATGATTCATTTCCCAGATTTCTTTATTCTTTCAATGCAATTCCAACTGCATCTGATTTTAAATTGAGTTCCTGACATTCCAAAGTTGCTTTAATCAAGCTGCTTAAAGCGTCTCAGTTACGCTTTAATTGAGCTTTCTGATGTCTGTTGTCGCTTGTCAAGATGGGCAATCAACTGTTTAGATATACAAAGTACTTTATTGCTATCCAATTATGCTGAACCCTGCCCACGGATCGCCAGTACGTGCTCCAGCGCCTAGCCAGACGACGACGACGACGTCGATGATTGTGAGAATCGTGCCAAGGTCTCAGATTGTGTTCGCTTTAACTACGTGCCGTTATCGGGGCATAAGAACAGAGTTTGCCATCATCATCGCGATGCGATGGGCCCAAAACAACAATCGGCCTACAATCAGCGGGCCAATTCGACGACCAGCCAAACAACTTGTCGAGTGCAACGGCAACTTGCCACCTTCTACACCTCCTCCTCCTCCTCCTTCACCTTTGCCGCCTACTCGATGCAACAAGCCGCGCTCTCAATTGGTCGCATTTTCGCTTTCAGGTGGCCGCCGCCAACGTTGTTGCCACTTTGAGATCGTTGCCTTCACCCACGCGACAAAACAAAAATGCTGGCACTCGAGTTTAGATTGCGGCTCTGCATTTGGAATGCACCTGCTGTGGCAAGGGAATCACTGGGCTGGGCTGAGCTCGTTACTAAATATGTCATTGGTACTCAGACAATCTTAATTGTCTCGCTTATTAGACTAAAGGGGTATAATAAAGAGATAGGCAAGAAAATTTGAAATTTAACAAGCAGAAGAAAGCATTTCGACTTCATAAAGTTAATTTTACATTTTTGTGATATTTCAGAAAACCAATTAAATCATATTAGTAGATTTATTTGTTGTATATTCCCTCAACTAGATCTTGGATACTGCTAATAAAACTGGGTCCACTATTTCTGAGTATTGCACATATAAAAAACTCAATTTATAACTTGCTTACGCCCTCTCTTTATTTTTAACCCATGCGGCAATAATTTAAAGCTGCTGCGCGCAACGAGTTTAGTATATTATTACACCACAAATACTCTAAAATTGTTCTATAAGAAAAAACATTAACCGAACAAAAGGAAAACATATACAAGTATTGTATTTCTTATCAGACTTTTATGGTTATTTGTAATAACAAGTATTTAAGGAACAATTTTTATTAAATTAATTGTATTTACAATTATTGTTTCAAATATTGAGTAATAAATTAATGTCATTGTGACATTAAAAATTTACTATTTTATATTTAAAATGAAATATATCAAATTTCTTCAATAATTTCGATAACTATGCAATAGTAAGAACTTTTATTTATTTTATACCGTTAACAAATTCTATCTCACGCAAAGATATTTTGTTTTGGTATTAAAAAACAGTATTTTTGGTATTTACTGTGTAGCTAGTATATCAAACTTAAGCACATTTGTCTAAAGCTTTAAGGAGCAGTATTTTTGGAATTAAAAAAAAACTAACAGTTAGTATATCAAATTTTATCACTACAACATAATTAATTTATTCTGTTAAAAAATTCTGGATAAATCAAACATATTTTGGTTTGGTATAAAGGAACAGTAGTCTTGGTATTTCCAAAATACTGAGTATATCAAACTTCAACACATTCTATAACTTTCTCACTTGTCTTCACCTATTTGTTTGCTGTCTTGTTAATGGACAGAGCAGAGCAGAGTTGCAGTTGAAGTTGAAGTTGCAAGCAGAAAGACAACAAACACAGCAAACACAACCGCAGCCGCAACCGCATTCTTGGCCAGCTGCAATGGCTCCTGGTTGGCCCCTTTTTGGTCAGCAGCGTGTTACACGCTTTTGTTCAGCTTTTGGGCTTTTGGGTGTTGATTGATTTTTATATAAACATAGAAAACCCGCATGCGGATCGTGCGCTAATGGAAAAGTCTGGTGCCACATTCTTCAGTATGTGGCAACAACTGAAGTTTGATGCAGTTGCAACAGCAGCAGCAGAGAGTTTCTTGCTGTCTTCTTGGTGGCATTAACCACAATGCCAAGCAAATTGCCATATATGTGCATGCCGCATGGATTCTTGTAGCTGTTGCAACTGCAACTGCAACTTCTTCTGTGGAGGTCGCGTATTTGCTAATATGGAAAATGAAAACAGGAAAAATGCGTTGAGTTTTCCCGGCTGCTGTTGAAAGATTTATATTACCAAGTATTCATACTGATGCTCTCTTCTGCTCACTTTTTATTTACAGATTTCTTAAACAAATACTAAAACGACAACTGCAACATCAACAACAACAACGAAGGAAAACACACATAATAAACAACGACAACAATTAGCACGAAAACTTTCTAAAAACGCATAAATCATTTATTTATCAACTACTAAAAACCAACTGCATCACCGACCAAATTTGATTCATCGAAACTGGCGCTGTTTTCGGCAACTGCGAATTGAGGTGAGTGAAAATTCTAAACACATTTTAGGGGTGGGAAGGAAAATTGAGAAATTTATTCAAAACAAATGATTCAATCACTCTACGCAGCAGTTTATAAACATTCTTTGCTGATGACTGCATAAACATAATAATATTCTTTAGGTTCCATAAAATGCACACAACTAAAAGTTGTTTAAAAAAGTTTACGACTTTTTCTCCCTCCCTCCCCACTAACTAACTTATTGGGCTGTTAAACTACCTAAGATGTAGTTTGATTAACGACTGACTAACTACCGAATAGCCCAAGGCTATAAAAGGAGGGAAAAATGGTCGGGCTTTTGGGTTTTAATAGCACTTTGGGAACAGCGCAGAAAGTGGTTAACAAAATGATGAATCACTTTGAAATTATGGATTTTGGAAAAGAAGAATATATGATTTGAAAGAATTCAAGTTGCTTTTTGTACGTGATTCACAAGCATGGAGTATGTGATGCATATGATTAAGAGATTTGATATCCATCAATTAATATGAATCATATAGAAATGGAATATGATTTTAATAATTTCTGGTTGCGTGCTTTTGGTTTAAGATATTTAAATGTATGCAATCTTCAGTTCTAGAGAAATAATCTTCTTAGAAATTAAATAGAGTTGATAGTAGATTAATATTGAATTGATATATTATACATTGAAGTGTATATATTTTATTTAGATATACATATGTATTTAAATTCGCAGTTTTTGTATCATATATTAACCAAACCTTTCCATACAATTAAAAGGATTAAAGCTGATTTCTATTTACAACCATTTAAAGGTATTCAATCTTCAGTAAACATAGTTTTTGAGTTATAAAAAACAATCTGTTAAGAAACATTCATGAATAATTAATAGACAGCTTCATACATTTTCATTTGTTGTTAAATTTCTTTAAATTTTCTAGACATTGAAGTTCATCCCGATATTAAAGGTTTGAATACGATTTATTAATGGAAGGAACTCTAAATTATGTATTTGAATAAATTAAATCTGAACAAAATACAATTTAATACTTAGGAAACCTTCACGATTTATTATTACACAACTTTAGATATTTGCCTTTCTTACTCTTTCTTCATCGAGTTCATCTCGATATTAAAAGATTGAATACGTTTTATTTATGGAAATCCAACTAAACCGAGTTTCAATTTAATTTCTTGAGCATCAGCATCTTTTCTAAATTCCAGTTTCTTCTCTCATTATGTAACAACTTAATGTTGATAAGAAAATATAGTTTCCCATTCCCCTTTACACACTTTGGCAGGCATTTGAGTTACTCAAGATATGAAGACATGACAGCGAATATAATTTTCATATTGAATTCCTGCTTTTATGACAAGCATTTCTTTGCCAAGCGTTGTCAAGCTGGATTTGTCGAATAAATCAGCAATTTGAATGGTTGGAACTTTTATTATTTACCATATATCGACCTTATACATAGTAGGCTGTTTCTGTATCTGTATCTGTGTAATTTTGTAGCCCCTTCAATTCAATTGCGAGAGTTGTAGATTCGCTAGTTTTATTTTATGCCTTTGCCTCTGGCTATTTATACGACTTTGACGACATTTTTTTTCTGCTGGTCGCCAACACAAATAAAAATTGTAGAAATTACATAAAAGGCTCCACATTGGCGCAGCCTCATGACATTTTGTTATCCTCTTGCCGCTACAATCTTCACCCACAACAGCAGGAACAAGAGCTAAAGCAGGAGCAGGATAAGGCACAGACAGAGCGCAAGAAAAGCAATCAGCAAGTGGTGTGTAGAGGTTTTTGTAGGTGACGCAACTTTCAGATACCCGATAGAATAAAATGGATAAGACTTTATTCAAGTTTCTTAAGATTTTTGTTAAGATATTTTGAATGGAAATCTTGAAAGTATTGATTCTGGAAATTGAAATTTATTATTTTAAAATGTTTTGATGGTATGAATTTTGGATTTGACTTAATAATACACAACAAACAAAATTTAATATAAATGAAATATTGGCATTCTTAAATAGAATTGATAAAATATTTTTATGGAATATAAATTTTATTGCAGAATAGATATGAGTTTATGTTGAAATATATTTCATTTTATAAGGTTGAATAATCTGAAATTAAACATTAATTTTATTAAAAATATCTTCTTTTTGAGACAATTTAACCATGTAATATGGGAAATTTTTATAAATGAAAGTGTTAAAAATAAAAAAATAGAAAAGAGACCAACTTTTTACTAGAAAAGCAACAAAAAATTCTATAGAAGTGATTTTGATTAGCATCTATTTTAGCAAATAGAATAGATCGTAGATGGTATTAAATTAAATGATTGTAAAATTGCATAATAAATTCGATTTTATGTGGAATTTCATTTCATAAATCTTTAATATAGACAATTCAATGGTTTGTTGTTAAGAAATGTGTACTTTAATGGTTAGATTTCTTGGCGTTAGTATGTGTATCTAGTTAAGTCGTGTATACCCCATTTGCGCATTTCAATTAGTGGGTATCAGAAATTTTACTTTATGCTGACTGTGTGGAAACAGGACGAGCAAATTGTAAACTGTGCAGATTCCTGAGCGCAGGACTCCTACGCACACGCGCCAACCAACACACACTCTTACACACATTCGCACACACACATACACACTCATGTACTGTGACCAGACAAAATGGAGGCATTGGCGCCATGAAGTCGCGCCAGTTGAGTTTTTTTCATGGCGGCTGCGTTGACTTGAGTTTGCTTTTGCTCTTTTGTAGCATTTTGTCTGTTTTACTTTTGTGGGAGGGAAGGGGGCGCGATTGCCAGCTGCAGGAAGAGTCGACTTGTAGGGGCAGGCAAGCAATGCGGCGTATACTTAATCTGGCAGCTAGGCATCGCATTGGAAACGTTAAGGCAACGCATCGCTGCTACAATTAATCAGCTGACACGCTCGGCTAATTAAAACTTTCGCTGCGAAAAGTTACCAGATTTTCGTGTTAAGTTTGTTAACTTGTGCACAGAGAAAAGAACAACAGCACAACAACAAGTCACTCAGCAGCAGCGAGAACAAAATATAGAAGCTCTGTTTGTTGTACATAAGCAGCGAGGCAGCAAGACAGCGGAGCAGCCATTGGTGGTCATGGCCCACCCATTGGGCGGCACAGTTGGTGGTGGATTCATCCTGCGGGGTTGCCCAAAAAAATACTTATGGAAAAGCCAAAGTGTGCTGGGTGCTGTGGTGTGTGGTGTGCACCCCTTCCCCGCCCCTTGATCTGCCAGCTTCGCATCCCTTTTACTCACATCAGAGCAAAGCAAAAGTGCGTGGCAACAGCAAAAGCAGCGCAGCTTCAACTGTGTTTTGGAGCATGCGCAGCACAGCATCCTGTGGTCCAAGTGAGGACGCGTTGATTTTCATAATGCTTACGACTTGTGGCATGAATGATGTTTGCGTCAGAAGCGCACGATGTGTGGCCGGCGTAGCACATCATTCTAGGCCTAGCCTCCGATCCGGGCAGGACACGCCACCAGCTACTGATGCTGCTGCTCTGTGACATCATCTGCAACAAACAGAACAGAAAAAAGTTGCAAAGTTATCAACTTCAGCTACAGCTTCAGTCTCAGTCTTCAGCCTTCAGCTTCAAGTTCAAGTCAAGTCAACGCGTTTTTAGCCACCGTTTTGTGCCTTGTGTTGTAAAAAGTTGAAACCCAAACGTTGTTAAGTTTTACGTTAAAACAGTGCCTTATAAAAGTATTTCGCGACTACTTTGATTTCATCGCCTGCCTTCGTTGTTTATGGTGTGCCTTAAATATAAACGTAACTCTTTAATTTTTGTAGAAATATAAATAAGTAGGAATTAGGAGCCTTAGGCTCAAACACACTCAGACTCTGCCAATAATTTGCCTTAGATGACAGTACTCCGTGTTTGTTATAACTATATATATATATTATATATATTCTACACAACGTTTTTAACGAATATTATATACACAGTATACAACACCAACAAAAAAAAAATAAAAGTTATTTGTTAATTGCGAGAATTCGTTGCGTATTCGCGTTTTTGGAAAAAAAAGATACGTTTTGTACATCGAACTATTTTTAGCTAGTAGAGAGAATCCTGTTAGTGTATTTTCTTACGTTCCCCCTTTTTGAATTGCCTCAAACTTTCGGTTCCGTACAATTTCTTGTACAAAAACGGGCTGGACGCGTTCCGTGTCGCCGTTTCAACAACACCACAAACGTGCCTCAGAGCTCGGCGTTGCAGTCGCCATCTCAGGTTGCCATCTCGTCTTGGCTTCCGATCGTCGTGCGCTGCCGTCGTAGTCAACGATTTTTAAAATCCCTTCACCCCGTACGCCTTCAATAAAATGTTATAAAAAAAAGAAAAAAAAAAAAAAAAAAAACAGCTACATTTTTAAAACTACACTCAACAACACACACACACACAACATACACCACACAACACACGACAACCGCTCCGAGTGTGCCTTTGTAAACGTATTACGCCTAAGCCAAAAGCCTTTTGTGCCTTTCGAAACACTTCTGAAACAAAAAAATATAAAACACCAAAAAAACCGATTAAAATTAACGTAAACTTAAACACAAATAAAAATACTTCGATGAGTCGAAAAAAGCGTACGAAGAGTAAGTAAAATTTATTTTTAAAATACCTTTTATACAATTTTATTTTGTAGTTGATCATTAGATATTTTGTAAACAGAATTTTTGCCTTAAAAGAATTTATTATGTGAATTCTTGACATCATATTGAATTACGGAATTTTAATTCGAAATTCTAAACTTGATATGGAAATGTGAAAAGTTTTCTAAAATTTTATAATCCTCTTAGAATTTTCTGTGATACATTAAGTTGTTCATTGAAGAGCTTTAAATTATCGAACTGTGAATTTGTATAACCTGAAGAATACAAAAAAATGTTAATATATAATTAGTTGTAATTATTGATAATCAGAGTTGATTAAATGGAACAAAAGTACAGTGAAATGCTTTCACAAATTGAAAGTTAATAGCAAACATGCAATATTAATTTGCTGTGCATGCTTTCCAAATAATTATTACAACTTCGATAGGAAATTGCATTCACTTAGCATCCACAAACACACACACACACACTAACAAACTGAAACACTGCAGGTTGCAGGAACTCGCAGAGTCAATTAATTAGTTAGACCCATAGCAAAACTTCGCTGGCCGTAAATTGCGTCCATTAGCAGCACAGTGTGACTTCCGAACGAAAAGTGGTTGCCAATTAGTGTGAGTTCGTGCCGCTTTAGCTGAACCTTAGAGTTTGCACTTCAGAGAGCGATAGCGAACCATTTGCATTAGAAGTAAATAAAAGTAGTAAAGCGATTGCGATCCATTTTTATGCGCCATATATTTTTATGCATTTCGGACATTTTATTGGCCATAATTGAAAGTCATGTTGAAGGCGGACAGCAGCGTCATCAATTGAAACCTTAGGCAGCAGCTGTAATGCAATACGATGCCACAAGATGAATCCATTGTGGCTTCAGCTACATCATTTATTTAGCTATCTTCCTTTATTCATCGAAACTGTGTCGCACTGTTTGCCTTTGCGCTCTATGAAATCCATCTACATTGCCTGTCACATCCTGCACACATCCTTGTTCAACTCCCCATTTCCTGAGACCCCCCCTCTAGTCAGTGCGAGGATGTGTTTATTTTGAGGTTATGTTTTGGGGGGAGACTTTGCTTGGCATGCAGTTAATTGAATTAATGGACAATATTGAATTACATGGCAAATGCTCTCATATAGAAATTCAACAAAAACGACAAGTGAAAAAATGTCCTGAAAACTAAAAAGGCGGAAGTAGGACAATTAGAAGGCAAAACTTGAAAACAAAATTAATTTCGTGCTACTTTCGTTGAAGTATATGGAAAATATGAAATTTATTAAATTGTCAAATATTTATAAGGAAATTTCCAATTATGTATAAAGAATATATGCAATACTCTCATAAGTATGCTACATAAAATGGGCTTTTATATTTCAACTTGTGGGGAAATTGAAGTATGACGAAATTTGCAGCTTAAGTGTGAAATTGTCTGTTTCCTTCATTCCCTCTTCTATTTCTCTATTTCATCACATTCTTCTCAACTAGGCACAACGCATGTGTCAAGCATCAAAAGCGCTGCGCGCAGCAAACTCCATTAGTTGTGCCGCAGTCTCCACTCAGGAGCGCAGTCGAGTGCTTTTCGCGCAGTGCAATTTTTGAAACTCGGGTCAGATTACGCTCCTGAGCTGTCGCTTAAGCTGCGCAAAACGTTGGCAGCACTTTGCCGGCTGGCGCCAGTGAGGCGAAGTCTGCGTCGTAAAGTCTACACTAGCCAAAGAGAGCATGACAGTGAGAAAAGTCTACACACGCAAATGTTGGGGTTGCACTGTGTCGAGCTCTCTTTCGCTCTCTCTCTAGCGGCTGCACCCTTTGAGTAAACTTTCTCAAGCCATGCGCAGGCGTTGCGCCGCTCATTATCTCTTGTGCTTTCGCTTCGCTCTTCGTTGCGCTCTCTCTCTCTGCTGCGTTGTCTGCTGTCACCCCAAAAAAATTAAATAAAGCACAGCGTGCAGACAGACAGCAAAAATGCGGTTAACGTCGACCGCGACGTTGGCAGCGGCAGTAGCAGCGGTGTCGCAGCATCCCCTAGGCTGGTCCAATTTTGAGGTAACCTTTTTCAGTTACGTGCCAGATTTCGTGGCCAGCAGACGTGCCTATCTTCTTCACTCTCTCTCCAAAGCTAAAGCCGCCGCCAGTGTTTGTTCGATGCCATCAAGAAGCCGCCATATGGAGCAGGCTTTGATAAAAAGTAAATTTTAAACAGTGCTGCAGTGTTTAAGAGTGTGTGTATGTGGGTGCAAATATATGTGTGCTTTCCTGCTGCTGTGGCCATGTCAACGCCGTGTCTTTTTGCCGGAAATTTCAAGTGATTCCGGCAGAGTGAAAAATCACAAATAAACCAAAACATAAGTCAGTGCAAAATTATCGATTTTTACATAAGCAAATAATGCTTATAGTGTTTGTGAGAGCGGTTCCGGCTGCTGCTGCTGTTGAGGGGGAAGAAGCTGACACAGTTTGCTCTGGTCTAAAGCTGCAGCAGGACAGAAAATCAATTACAAAGCAGAAGGGGGCAAAAGCACTGAGGCATTAACTGAATTTAGCTAAAAATCCAGGCATTAATGTCGCATAAAATGACGCAGCAACAACAATAATCGACGTCGCAGTCGACGCCGACAGCGCTGCTTGGCATAATGACAAGAACTACAAGAGGGACAGTCAAAGGGGGAGTGGCGGGGTGGGGAGTAACGACAAGTCACCCCAAGCTACAATGGCCTGGCTTTGATTTGGAAACTGAAGTGCCCACAGAGTGTGCAAGTGTGTGAGTGAGTCAGTATCTAAGTGAGTGTGCGAGTGTGTAGTTGTGTGTGTAGAAGATTTTCATCATCATCAGCAGCAGTAGCAGTAGCAGCAGCAGCGAAGCGACTTTGTCTGGTTTTTTGGGTGGTGGCTGCTCCGGCTACAACTCTGGCTCTGGCTCTGTCCCCGGCTATCTCTGCTTCGGGCTTTGGTCTTCGGGGGTGGTTTTGGGTATTTGGGACTGAAAAAGGGGCTCAGAGGGTTCTGCTCTGCTCTGCTGCTCTGCTGTGGTGTTGGGTTGCTGCTCAGTGTGCGCTATTTATAACACTTGAACGGCCATTTATTTCATGTTTATAACGCCTGTTCTCAATGGTTCTCTCTCCTTCTCTCTTTCTCTTTGTGTTCATGCAGTGCCTTTTACAATTTCTACACGTAATACACTAAATTTAAGACTAGCACTAGGAGCTGAACGAGTCAGGCTTAAATCCAGACCGAGACGAGGACAACGACACAACAACAAGGATGTCCACATTATCGCTGCGCATACAGCTGGAAGGTGGTCGGGTGACCAAGACCATACAATTCCAACCAAATACCACAGTCTTCGATGCCTGCAAAATCATACGCGATAAATTCGCCGAAGCGGTGCAAGGACAACGTAAGTAGAGACAAGCAGCTTCTTTATCAACTCTTAGCTAAGTGCTTAATCTTGCTAATACTTTTAGCCAGCGAATATGGACTCTTCATTTCGGATGAGCAGAATCAGCAAGGCGTCTGGCTGGAGGCAGGACGCACTCTGGGCTATTACATCCTGCACAATCAGGACACGCTCGAATATCGCCGCAAGCTGCGCACGTTGCGTGTTCGCATGTTGGATGGCGCTGTCAAGACCATTTTGGTTGATGACTCGCAGCCCGTGTCGCAGCTGATGGTGGTCATCTGCACAAAGATTGGCATCACCAATCACGAGGAATATGGTCTGGTGCGTGAGGACAACGAGGCCCAGAATGAGAACTTGCCGGACAACAAGTTTGGCACTTTGACGCTGAAGCGAAAGTTCACCGAAAAGGATCGCGATGCCAAAATGGAAAGCTTGCGCAAAAAACTCAAAACCGACGATGAAAGTGAGTTGGAAATTTGTTAGCACTTTAGTTTTCCCAAATATACAACTTTCTCTTGCTTTTCTCCAGTGAATTGGGTTGATGTGGGTCGCACGCTGCGTGAGCAAGGCATCGATGAGTCGGAAACTGTGCTGCTTCGTCGTCGCTTCTTCTTTTCGGATCAGAACATTGATTCCCGTGATCCCGTACAGCTGAATTTGCTGTACGTACAGGCCAGAGATGCCATTCTCGATGGCACACATCCTGTCACACAGGATAAGGGTACGTTACTTAGCTGTCAGTGATTTGAATTAATTTTATTAATCATTCCCATCATTTTTATAGCTTGCGAGTTCGCTGGCATTCAGGTGCACATCCAATTCGGACCGCACAACGAGGCCAAGCATAAGCCCGGATTCTTGGAGTAAGTTAACAAGTAAATACTTTGCCAACATAACCTCTAATCTCATTACTCCTTTCCACAGCTTGAAGGACTTCTTGCCACAGTCGTATGTGCGCGTCAAGGGCATTGAGAAGAAGGTCTTCTTGGAGCATCGCAAGCACTCGGATCATTCGGAAATTGATGCCAAAGTGTTGTACACCAAAACAGCGCGAGAGTTGCCCACTTATGGCGTCACCTTCTTCTTGGTCAAGGAGAAGATGAATGGCAAGAACAAGCTGGTGCCACGTCTCTTGGGTGTGACCAAAGATTCAGTGCTGCGTCTGGATGAACGCACCAAGGAGATTCTCATCTCTTGGCCACTGACCACAGTGCGTCGTTGGGGTGCTTCGCCCAACACTTTCACCCTGGACTTTGGCGACTATGCGAATCAATATTATTCAGTGCAGACGACAGAAGCCGAGCAAATTGTGCAACTCATTGCGGGCTACATTGATATCATATTGAAGAAGAAACAAACCAAGGATCACTTTGGCATCGAGGGTGATGAGGGCTCCACCATGGTGGAGGAGTCTGTGACGCCATCACAGTGAGTTTAGAAAGAGTTTGCTTGTTTTGAAATCATTTTACTTATGTTAAAAATACTTTTTAGAGCCACCTTCTTGCAACACGAAACGAATCGTTCGGAGAAACTTAACTTGGAGAGTCTTGCTCATCCCGGTATTATGCGGACTGCTGACGGTAAGTCGACTGGTTTCTTTTTACAAAATATATGCACTTTGGCTTCAGCTTTTTTAAAGTATTTAAATGTATTATGATTTCTGTATGTAAGATGTTAATAATTAAAGTTGGGAATAGATAAGGATAAGGAGTTATTAGGGATAAGTATTTGGAATATTTTCTAAAGAATTTTTAAAAGTTACCGATAAGTTCATAATTTTGATAAATTTTAGCCCAACATTGCTATTTTCTATATGAAACTTTAAAAATAAAATCTACGTTTTTCCATCTGTCTGTCCATCCACCTAATTCAATGTCTATAAACCTCTCAGATTTTAAGCTATTTAGATGAAATAATTTGAGTGAATTTTGGTAATGTAAAAGAGAAGTATAGGAGAAAATCAGCAAAACCGAATCAACAAATTTTATAGCTGCCATAGAAATGACTCGTCTAAAATCAAGATTTAGTAGATTATAGTATTGAATACTAGAACTTTGCTTTAATTTTAAATTTCTGTTTTGCTTGATTGCTAATTTTGTTTTCCTACTTTGATCCTTTCTCTATCTCTGCGTGTGCATATTAAATATGCGATTAATAGGTGAACGCACCTTTATCCAGAACGAGGTGCAGACCGTGCAGTACGGCGCCTTTGTCGGTCAGGTTAACCATGCGCATCAGCCGCCCACGGTAAGTAAAAGAGTCGCCGTCGTCGCCCCCATTACTATCTCTCTATCAATTTCATTTCATGCGATTTTCTATAAGTTGCCATTGCACCATATAACCTCAAACATTTTCTAAACATAAACATATTTACAACTAAATCTAAGTAAATTTTCGTCTCACTTTTAAACATGCTGCGTTAACAAACATTTAGAAAATGGTCATGCCAAGTTTCACAAAGTATGTGTCTCATCAAGAAAAACCTAAATTATCCTTGCTATACTATATTTTTGTTAACTTTTTCTTTAGACTAAGGAGGTACGCATTAGTTCTGTGAATCTGACGGAGCCGCAACGCGCCCTACTTGGCTATATATCAGCTGGCCAGGATGTCTTGATACGCGCTGACGAGGAGCTGCGCACTAAGGTAAGCTTGAGGGGAAATGAAGCTTCTAGGTTTTGTATAGCCAGAAAATGACTTCATGACTTAGTTGTTAATTAAAAATAATTGCTTAAGATACCATAGTTTACCAAACTTTTAGTTTGCATATTATTAGATTAAAAATAATAATTTCCTAATTTTTGTTGAATTTTACGCACAATTTTTTTTGTCTTGAACAGTAAATGAAAATTTCAACTTTAAACTTTTAAAGTAAAATGTTGTAGCAAACAAATATAAAAAGGCGTATACTTAATATTCAACTACTTATTTTGCAGGCACCCATTCAAGAGCTGGGCAGCGATTTGCGATCGATTGAGTGGCGTGAGAATACGCTGGACACCTCGAAACAGGCAGTCAGCTCGCATGTGGCCACGATGAGTGCAGCCACCGCCCAAATCATTACGGCATCCCAACCCGATGAAGTTGACACCGAAGCCATCTCGGCGTCTGTGTCGCAGATTGCCCAGACCATACCCGAGGTGACGAAGGAAGTGCGTCTGATTGCAGCACTCATGGAGAATGATTCGAATGGCGATCAATTACTGGAGGCAGCACGTAATCTCTGCAATGCCTTCAGCGATCTGCTCAAGGCAGCTGAACCGGAGAGCAAGGAACCGCCACAGCATTTGATTAATGCCGCCAGTCGTGTGGGAGAGGCCACAACGCATGTGCTCAGCACCATTGCCGAGGAGGAGGCACCCGAGAATCGTGATCTGCACGACATGCTCTTGGCTTTGGCCAAGGCGGTGGCCAATACCACAGCAGCTTTGGTGCTGCGTGCCAAGAATATTGCTGCCAGTTGTGAGGATGATCAGGCACGCAATCGTGTGATTGGCGCAGCTAGTCAATGTGCTTTAGCCACCAGTCAGCTGGTGGCTTGTGCCAAGGTTGTGGCGCCCACGCTGCACAATGCTGCTTGCCGGGAACAACTCGAAGCCGCCGCTCGTAATGTGGCCAGAGCTGTTAATTCGCTGTGCGAGGTGTGCAATGAGGCCAGCAATGATCCCAAGCTGAAGGATGATTTGTTGGCTGCGGCGCGTGATGTCTCCAAGTCGCTTATGGAGATGCTGGAGCACGTGAAGCTGAGCTCTCGAGAGCAGGCGCATCGCACCAGCCAGGAGCTGAGTCCCGTGGAGAATGTCATCATTGGCACCGACATTCTGGTGTCCACCAACGATCCCCAGGAAATGGTGCGTCATGCACGCACCTTGGGACAGACCACAGCTCAGCTCATACAGAGCATCAAGGGCGAGGCGGATCAGCAGGAGGATGCGGATATGCAGCGTCGTCTGCTCTCGGCTGCCAAGCAGTTGGCAGATGCCACAGCCAAACTGGTCGAGGCAGCACGTCTGTGCTCCTCGAATCCTCACGACTCGGACAATCAGAATGCGCTGCGTCGCGCTGCTGAAGAGCTGCGTGAGATCACCACGAGCACAGCGAATACGCCAGCCATGAAGCGTGAGCTCATCCAACGCCTGGAGTTCTGCTCCAAGCAGGCGGCTACAGCAGCCACACAATGCATCTCGGCTGCCCAGAATGCGGTACAGCACAGTCAGGATCATCAGACCAAGGAGCAGCTGCTGCAGGATTGCAAGCGTGTCGCCGACACCATTCCACGTCTGGTCACCTCGCTGAAGACAACACGCGCTCAACCAGACGATGCCAATGTGCAGCTAAATCTGATTGAAGCCGCTGAGCAGTTCATTGAACCGGCTCTCTCAGTGTCCAAGTCTTCGCGTGCTTTGCAGCCAACAGTCACCGATATCCCATCGGCCACGCAGCTCTCCAAGTCCGCGCTGCATTTGGGACAGAGCGTCTCGGCATTGCATTCGGTGGCGCAGCGTGCTCGCGATGCCTGCGGTGGTCAGGAGCTGGAGTCGGCGTTAGAGGCAGTGCGTAAGCTGCATCATGTGTTAGATGACACACGCCAAGCGGCGTTGGCGGGTCAACTGCGTCCGCTGCCCGGCGAGACGGTGGAAAACACCGCCGATGAGTTGCGCAAGTCAGCCAAGAATGTGGGCATCGCTTTGAGTCAATTGCTCAGCTCGGTGCTGCAGGGACAACGCAGCTATGCTGGCGCCGCTGGACGTGATACAGCCTTGGCTCTTGGGGACTTTACCAAGAGCGTGCATGGTGTGGCGGCGACCACACAGAATCCGGCGATTATCGATTGTGCCGATGATGTGGTCACGAGCTCAGCGCAACTCATTGAGCAGGCGCAGCGCACGCTGCAGGGCGTCTCCGATCCTCAGGCCTTGACTCAAGCTGGACGCGATGTCACTGGTGCCTTGTCACGCACTGTGGACTGCATTCCCGGCCAGCGTGAGGTGGATGCCGCTTTGCGCAATGTCAGCGACCTCAGCGAGATTTTGTCGGTCAGCGAATTTCCCCCTTCGAATCGTCCTTACGCCGAACTGCAATCGGAGCTTAAGCAGGTGGCCGAGCAGTTGAGCAGCTCTGGTGGACAGATTGTGCAATCCTATGCTAGTCCTGCATTGCTGGCCGACAGCAGTCAGCATTTTGCGGCCAACTATCGGGATCTGTTGTCTGTTAGCATGCAGATGGCGGGTCAAACGCAAACCGATGAACCGCTGCGCTCCCAGATGATTGAACGTCTACGCAACGTGTCCACGCAATCGTGTTCGCTGCTCTCAACGGCCAAATCGATTGCTGCTGATCCCGGACAGCCGAATGCCAAGAATCTTCTGCATGCAGCCGCTCGCAGTGTGACGGAGAGCATCAATCAGCTGGTGGATGCCAGCATTCAGTCTGCCCCAGGACAAAAGGAATGCGACAATGCGATGCGCAACATTGAGGCACTGCGTCTGATGCTCGACTATCCGCATGAGCCGGTCAACGATCAGGGCTACTTTGATTGCGTCGAACAGGCGACCAACAAGTCGAGGAGTCTGGGCTACGCCATCTCTGATATGATCAATAATGCTAAACAGTCGCAGCACGTCGAATTCAGTCAGTCGGTGAACAATGTAAACGACTCGATCCAGGGACTCATGGAGAGCTCTTCGCAGGCGGCCTATCTCATTGGTGTCTCGCATCCCAGCAGCGTGGCTGGACGTCCCGGTATCATTGATCAGGCACAACTCACCTGGGCCTATCAGGGCATACGCCAGCACTGCGACATTGTGAGCAGCGCGCAGTCCACGAAGCCGCAGATGATCTCGGCACTGACGGTGATTGCCAAGCACACGAGCTATCTGTGCTCGATTTGCCGACAGGCTAGCATGAACACCAGCAATCCGGTGGCCAAGAACGAGTTCATTGTGCTGGCCAAACAGGTGGCCACCGCCACCTCGGATCTGGTGCAGGACATCAAGGCCATTGAGGAGCACCCAACGGGCGGCAGTCGCGAACGTTTGGTGGAACCACTGCTCGAGGCTGTCAAGGCGGTGCGTCAGTATGCATCCAGCCCCGAGTTCATCTCGATTCCGGCGAAAATCTCCGCAGAGGGACGCAAGGCACAGGAGCCAGTTATACAAGCGGGACGCGGTGTCATCGATGGTGTTGTTGAGATGGTCAAGGCAGCCAAATCGTTGGCGTTGCAACCCGACAATCCACCCGTATGGCAACAGCTCTCCATGCACTCGACGCCAGTCTCGGAGTCGGTGAAGCGTCTTGTGGACAACATACGCGACAAGGCACCAGGACAGGCACAATGCGAGCAAGTGCTCCACACGCTGGGAACTTGCACCCGGGAGCTGGACAGCTGCGCCTTGGCGGTGAATGCTCAGGGATTGAGCCGACGTCGCGATAACAATCTGCATGGTTTCAGCGGACAGACGATGAACTCCGCAGCTGAACTTCTCGATAAACTGGAACCAATTCGCGTGGCGGGCAAGAACAATGCCGAGCAGTTAGGACATTCGGTCGGCGAGATCTCCAGGTATGTGGTGCCCATGGTGAATGGCGCCATCGGCGCTTGCACGCACATTGTGCACAGCCAGCAGCAAATGTCGCTGATCAATCAGACCAAGTCGGTGGTGGAGAGCGCCATCACGTTGGTGCAATCGGCCAAGGACTCAGCTGGCAATCCACGTGCCACGAACGCTCATCCACGTTTGGATGAGGCCATCGATGGCACACGGGAGGCCATTCAGGAGTTGCAGCAAACCGTGGAGAAGATCAACGCGGAGACAGGTATTGTTACCGGACTCATGGAGCAGGTAAATCGTGCCATCACTCGACTTACCGATAAGCGGCAATCGCTGTTGAATGCCTCATACTCGGACACCTTTGTGGACTATCAGACACGCATGGTGGTCACCGCCAAGGAGATTGCACGTCTCAGCAACGAGATGAATGCCAAGAGCAGCGTCGAACCCGCTGCACTGCCTCAGCTGGCTGTCGACATGACCCAGCACTATCAGCAGCTTACCCAGGATTCGGTGGGTGCGAGCACAACAACAACTTCTCCGGACGTAGCCATGCGCATACGCACCACGGTTATTGATCTGGGTCGCTCGGTCAGTTCCATGATTCAGTCGTCGGCTGGTGGCGCCAGTCCCAATGATGCCAGCGCCCAGAAAGAGATTGCACGCAATACACGTGAAGTATCCGAAAAGGTGGCCCAAGTGTTGGCTGCCCTGCAAGCCGGTTCTCGCGGTACTCAGGCCTGCATCAATGCTGCTCACACCGTTTCCGGCATCATTGGAGATCTGGACACGACCATTATGTTTGCCACCGCTGGCACATTGCACTCAGATGGCGATGGTAGCTTTGCTGATCATCGCGAGCACATTCTGCAGACTGCCAAGGCGCTTGTGGAGGACACCAAAGTGTTGGTTACAGGAGCTGCAGGCACACAGGATCAGTTGGCGAATGCAGCACAAAATGCCGTCTCTACCATAAGTGAGTAGTGCAAGAGTAACTTATACTTCATGATAGTTATTCCTAATTTCCATTTCAGCTCAATTGGCTGAGGCTGTCAAGCGTGGTGCCTGCTCCTTGGGCTCCTCGCAACCGGATTCTCAGGTCATGGTTATCAATGCCGTCAAGGATGTAGCCTCTGCGCTGGGCGACTTGATCAACTGCACCAAGTTGGCCTCAGGCAAGCCCATACACGATCCCTCCATGCAGGATTTGAAGGAGAGCGCTAGGGTAAGTCTACAATTTACTATATATTTCCCCCTCTTAGACTCTTTTTGAAATTCTCTCTAGTTTTTTTTATACACTCTTGTGCTATAAAGCTTTTGTTGTTGTGGCTTTTATTTAGTGTATAATATTTGTAGGCATTATTATTATGGTCTAATTCATTTATTTCGTATTTTTCTTACCACCTCACTCACCAAAATCTTGTAACTTAAATTAATTGTGGTTATGGACAAGCATAAAATAAGAAAGTTAGACTGAGACAACTGTATACTATAAGTATCGATAACGAAGAAGCAGGCATAAATCGATAACCAAAGCGATCCTGCCTGCACCTTAAAAGATTAACTTTAAATTTTATTAGCCAACTATCAAAGCTTAGTTAGGGACTGTTTCTTAAACTTTTTGCTAATATTATCCAAGTGTATTTTTTTGTACCCAGACTGATATGCATACATAAATGTTGTGAATCCTTTGAAAGCAATAACTACTTAAATCGTACTGGCTTTGGCACTCATATATGAATATACATATTTACTTATAAGTCAACAAACAAATAATTCCCCAACAATATCTAAAACTTTTTCTTCCTCTCTTGCTGTTGTTGTTGCACAAAACGAGCGCAAAACGAAAAAACTCATCTCAGCTGCTGCAGTTGCTCGATTCTCAAACTCATCTTTCTCTCTTCTCCCACTCGCTGCTGCTGTTGCTGCTGCTGCTACTGATGTTTGTTTTAAATGTTATTAATGTTTTCAATGTTTAACCAACACAAACACACGCACACACACTCGCATACACTCACACAAATGCAAATACTTGTGTACATTTTGTATAAACAGCCCCCAAATCTGTGAGCCACAAAATTTCTCATCTTCCTTTCTCGGTCAAATCATCCACCCACCCTGCCTTCCTGCTGCCGCTGCTCTGCATGCATTTGCTGCGCCCGCTCACACACTTCCTCTCCCACTCTTCAATCTCTCTCTCTCTCTCTCTCTTCCTTACTCTTTTTCGTCGATCCACCACCACAGACACCGTCACCCATCTACCCCAGAAAAAAAGAAGCAAAGAAAAAACATTTGTACAAAGAAAAATCCATAAATTTTTGTATATTTTTCATTTTCGTTTTTGCTAATTTGTGTGCGTTTGACGTCTCTGCTCTTATCTCTTCCCATACACACACACACAACACACACATACACAAATTACTCTCATGAAATTGTACAAAAACAAAACAAAAAACTGCTCTCCACGCTCTCTTCATGCGCTGCGCTCGCTGTGGAAATTTTGCAACGATCAAAAACGACATATGCCATCCAAATCGATCGTTATCAAAATCGATATATTCAAACCAAAAAAACACGTACTACATTCACATTACAAATTTGATAATGCCAACCTAAAAACAACAACAAGCAGACGCTGCAAGATGTTTGCCAATCGACAGAAACAGAATCAGAATTTGAAACTAACACATACAAACAAACGCCCCCCTCAGCATCAGCAGCAACATCAGCAGCGATGGCAGCCCACAATAATGGAATCATGAGTCATTAGGGGGAGGCTATTTGGAAACTTTGTCGAAAAATTCTTATTTAACATTTTACATTAATCATTGCACAGAACAAAAATGAAATCGAAAACAATTAATTCCATACTTTTTGCCACTTTGAAATCAAAATTAAGAAAAACTTTTGTAAAACTTGTGGATACGTTGGGGAAGCGAATAGAAGATGAGAAATAATCTTAAATACACCCCAAACAATTTGCTTTTTTGTTGAAAAGTGTTTTCTGAGCAGTATTTACGAAGAACTTTAGTTTCATTGAAGTTTACTGAAAAGTTAAAAATCAATTCCAATGAATTTCTATTACAAGAAGGGAATTTTCATTTCCAAAACCCAAATTTAAATTTTTATGTATTTTGGTAAATCTAAAATTTGTTTGCTGTCCCAAAATATCTGCAAGTTCCCCTTTTTCGTGAGTGTTGTGAAGAATTTATTAACTTTGTCCAATTTCTCTCGAATAAATAATTGTAATCGCCAGTAAAATTGTTGTCCACCGACTTTGTTTCAATTATATTATGTTATTTCTTTAGTAGCTTATGCCAAACAAAAAGCCATCGATATGTAGTTTGTAGTTATTTAATTTGTAGTCTGTAGTACGTAGACTTTATGCCTAAGCAACTTTATCAACCATTCTCATGCTTTCTATTTAAACAAACACTAATCACAAACATTTTACTTCCCTTCCTCCAAACTGAAAAAAAAAACACTTTGTAATTGCAAAAACAGGTTATGGTGCTCAATGTTTCCTCGTTGCTGAAGACCGTTAAGGCTGTGGAAGATGAACACACTCGTGGTACAAGAGCTATGGAAGCCACTGTGGAGGCCATTTCACAGGAAATACGCGTAAGTTGCTGAAAATGTTCTTTTGATTTACAGAAGTGCTCATAATGTTCTTCCTTTTGCAGGCCATGCAGACACCTCCTCCAGTTGGTAGCCCCCAAGTGGGTCCCGAGGATCTGATTCGCGTCACCATGAATGTCACAGCTGCCACTGCCAAGGCTGTTGCCGCTGGCACCTCCAATTTGCAAGCAGACATTGTTGCCGCTGCCAATTTGGGACGTCGTGCCATCTCAGACATGTTAATCGTGTGCCGCTCTGTGGCCTGGAACTGTGCCGAAACCGAAGAGCTGCGTGTCCGCACTCTTGAGGCAGGCACTGCGGTCGCGGAATCCTATCGAGAGCTGCTCAATGGCATTCTACACAATTGCAGTGCCGATGATCGCATGCATTTGTCGCGTCGTGTAGCCAAGTGTGTCACAGATCTCGTGGCCATGGCACGTTTGCTGAAGGGTTCCGATTGGATTGATCCTGAGGATCCCACAGTGATTGCTGAGAATGAATTGCTGGGTGCAGCTGCGTCCATTGATGCGGCTGCAAAGAAGTTGGCTTCGTTGCGACCACGTCGTCAGGAGGATGTTACGGTGAGCGTTTAATCCAATCACTTAATTTTTTTAGTTTTAATGGTGAATGTGAATGGTGAAATGAAACTAACTGAATCAACTCGTTAAAAATTCAAAACTGCACGCATCGCATATGCAACTTAACTCATTTGAAGTTTCGAATCAAATCCCCAAACTACCAATACCAAAACCCAACTACTCATCATAATGATTCCAGTGAGATATGTTTGATATTCTTGGTTGTTACATTCAAAAGTTCACCCAGGAATCAAACATATTATTACTGTGATCGTTGAAACTCTACTAAACAACCAAACAATCGAAATTAAATCAAAACTAAAACTACAATTAAATGGTGTTTGCTTTAACTACTTATTTAGACATTAAGCTAATAAATAAATTCCCTAAACACATACTAATTTGTATTTCTTTTCACAGATCGAGCTGGATGAGAACATGAAGTTCGATGAGATGATTCTGGAGGCTGCCAAGGGCATTATGGCTGCTTCAGCTGCTTTGGTGCGCGCTGCCAATGCTGCTCAGCGTGAGCTCATTGATCAGGGCAAGGTGGCACGTCGTCCACTCACCAGCTCCGATGATGGTCAATGGTCCGAGGGTCTGATTTCAGCAGCTCGTCTTGTCGCCGCCGCCACACACAGTCTGGTGGAGGCTGCACAGAATTTGGTGCGCGGTGCGGGTACCGAGGAGATGCTCATCTCAACGGCCAAGCAGGTGGCTGCTTCGACAGCTCAACTGCTGATTGCTTGCAAGGTTAAATCCAATCCCAATTCGGAGGCTGGTCGTCGTCTGCAGGCGGCTGGTAATGCTGTCATCAAGTCCACCGATAATCTGGTGCAAGCAGCACAGCAAGGCCTCGAAGATGAAGAGGTGCATTCGCTGAAGATCAACACATCGATGGTGGACGGCATGGCGCAGGAAATCAATGCGCGTTCCGCAGTGCTACGCAAGGAAAAGGAACTGGAGGAAGCGCGTCAACGTCTCAAGCATGTGCGCCAAGCGCGTCGCTATGTTAAGAACCCACAAGGATTTACCACAGATGAGAGCGACACTGAATACGCCTACGGCACAGTCAACAAGAGCCAAAACAATGTATGAACAGATTTCCATAATTTATGATTAGTTTTTTTAGTTGTGCACAACAAAATCAAATTGGCATTGATTTAGAACTGACGAAATTATCACTTGATGGTGTTGGTCCAAATCAGATTGTAGATTACTTATTGTGTAACCCAATCTAACCCTAATCTAACCAACCAAAATTCTCTTTTACTTTACTTACGCTAACCATGACAGACTTTGGGTCGCGGAGCTGCCTACTATGGATCACAGTCGGGTGATCTGCCCAGTTCGCCGAGCTATTACTCAGGCGGCAGCGGGGGTCAGCAGCAGAAGCATCATTACAGTTATGCCAGCCCACAGCCACAGCATTTCCATCATCCGGGTGCGGTGTCGCCACCGCCAGCAAATTATGCGCCTCTGGATGATGCCAATGGAGGAGATTTTCCACCACCACCGCCACCGTTGTCCCAGACCATTTCTAACATGCAAACAGCAACGTCAACTCACAGTTTTCGCTCTAATCCCAAATTAACCGCCAATGCTGTGCCACGCCCATATCCAGGCAGTCCCGGAGCCGGCGTTGGCAGCAATGGTTTCACATCCGCATCGGGCACACCCACTAATCCCAACAACTACCAGCATAGCTTTGAATCGTCCAGCATTAAAACGAAGAACTCATCCACATCTGCGCCCGTTGTACCGCCGCCGCCACCACAGAAGCCCGTCAATCGCAACCTGGAGGCGTGTGTTCAGGATCTACATGACAAAACCTTCGGCCAGGGCGGCGTTGTCCAGCTCACCGGTGGCAATGCGTATCCTGGCCAAAACTACGAGGGTTACACATCCAGGTGAGTTCATCTATTGAGCTGTTAATTTATTTAGTTTCTAAACTAAATGTTGTGTTTCTTTAGCAGATATGAAACACGCAACTTTGACAAGTCGGCGAACAACAGCAACATCAGCAGCAGTGACTTGGGCGTCATTCAACCACTGGAGTCGAGCTTCACACAGATGACACTCAATACGGATGGTGGCAAGATCAGCATTGTGGATCAGGGCTCGGAGCGTTTGACATCGATGACACAGCGCGTCATGGAGCGCAAATCGTTTACGACCACAACGGAATCGCGATCCGAAACGAAGACGGAGAAGCACAGTTTTCGCCTTGAATAAGTTGAATTAGATGCAGTTGACGGAATGAAAATAATGATGTTTGCCAAATGTGCTTTTAACATTTACATACATACTAATAGTAATAATTTAACATTTAATTATAATTAGCCACTAGCAAAACTATGTCTATATATACATACACATATATACTAGTAATCGTATATCCCCTAACTTTAACGTAATCAATCGCTATCGATTTCTACTTTTCATAAAACGAAATGATTTCTTTTTTGTGTATATTTGTTGTTAGTTTTGTGTATGTGTTTATCAGCCAGATTATTGCCAATATCTATCCCCACATTTATAACCGTAATGCCGAATCTAATGCACTAATAAGCCATACAAACACAAACACAGCACACATTTAATTAAACAAACAAAAACTTTGTACTAATCAAATGAAACCTAAGCAAATAATATTCGTAACTTGTAACCATAACACACAAGATCGTCATTCGATTTGTTGTTAGATCAATGCAATTTATTACTGCGCACCCATGAAAACTAAATGTTAATCGAAACTTAACGAACATTTTTTTCTTTAGTTAATTCAGCGCAAAAAATCAATGTTGAATGCGCATAAACATTTTGTTGTTCACATATAACTTAGTTTTTAGTTCTTAAATAATCTATGTACGCAAAACATTGTTCTATGCGTCTTTTATTGAAAGGTTTTCTCCTTGCTGTGTAATCATAATTTCTGATTTCGTTTTGTATATTCATGCGAAATACGTACGATAGCGAGTCGATGTGTATACGTATTTGCATATATGAATTGTGTATTTTTTGTAAATTAATAAAAAAACAATATCTTAACAATATTTGCTGAAAACTTTTTTAATGTCAGCTGGGGAATGGTTAAATAATATGGTTTATATTCCAATATCATTATACGGTAGAAAAATAAATCAATGCGGTAAAATTCTTGCATTTTAGCAATTTAAGTTATTAATGAATTCGCATTCTGCTGGTCCGCTTCAGGTTTTGCGAGGGGCTAAAGTCCAATTTACATACACCACATGGAAATTGGCAAGAGACTAATGAAGAAAACGAATTAAATTAGCAGCTAAATTACCAGGCGCGCAGCAATCAGCAGAAAGTAACAATTTATTCGACTATTTGTCGTGCGAGTTGTTTAATTAGGCGTTCGCTAAATGAATGCAGCGTGTGTCGAAGGGAATGCAAACTTCTGCATACATTTTGCTAACTACAAAAATGTAATAATTTTTATGAAGAAAACACAAAACAAGTAGTATAACATCAAATATAGAATATATATATATTTACGAAAAGATCGTATAAAAAATAAATGCATGAATTAGTCTGTCAGATTGAAAAGTCCATATCAAAATATTGCCACGTTCCGTAAAGTCGCTAATAAAGTCGTTTACTTGTACTCGTTGTTCAACTGGCGTCCAATTAGCCAGCGTCTAATCTCAGAGGTTCCAGCGCCAATCTCATACAGTTTGGCATCACGTAAAATGCGTCCAGTGGGATTCTCATTGATATAACCGTTGCCGCCAAGAATCTGAATGGCATCCAAAGCCACCTGGGTTGCCTTCTCCGCACAGTACAAGATCACGCCGGCACAATCCTTGCTACTGCGTACGCCCGAATCACTGGATCTGGCCACAGCATACAGATAGCTGCGACAAGCGCTCAATGTGGTGTACATATCGGCCATCTTGCCCTGAATAAGCTGAAACTCGCCAATCAAGGTGTTCATCTGCTTGCGTTGATGGGCATAATCGAAGGCCACGTCGCAGGCAGCCTGCATAAGGCCAACTGGACCAGCAGCCAAAACGAGACGCTCATAATCCAGACCGGACATCAAAACGTAGACGCCCTTGTTCTCTTGTCCCAGTATATTCTTCGCCGGCACTTTGAGGTCCTGGAAGACCAGTTCACAGGTGCTGCTCCCACGCATGCCGAGTTTATCCAGCTTCTGGGCAACGCTAAATCCCTCCCAGTCAGTTTCCACGATGAAAGCAGTAATGCCGTGTTTGCCGGGAACACCGCTACCACCAGTTCTGGCATACACAATCAAGGTCTGGGCATCGGAGCCATTAGTAATCCAGAACTTGGTTCCATTTAGCACATAGTAATCGCCCTTTCGCTCTGCGCGCAACTTCATGGAGACGACATCGGAGCCAGAACCTGGCTCTGACATGGCAAGGCCACCGATATGCTCGCCACTGCAGAGCTTAGGCAAGTACTTGGCCTTTTGCTCAGGTGTGCCGTTCTTGGTCAGTTGATTAATGCACAGATTAGAATGGGCGCCATACGACAGTGCAACACCACCAGCCGCTCTGTTTGTGTAACATGCAAATTGCGAATGTATAATTAATATATGCGTACTTTAAGTGGATCAAGTTTGAGCTTCACCTGGATATTTCCTCCATAATTATGCAATGATCCAAATAGCTACCGCCAGTGCCTCCGTATTCCGGTTCCGCCGTAATGCCTAGGAAGCCTAATTCACCCATTTTGCGCCAGAACGACCGAAGATCCCTGTGGAAAGTATATCTTTTAAATATTTGCTTCGCTTATTACGTAATGGAGTCTCACTTGAAGTTATCCAGCTTGTCGATCTCCTTAGCATGTGGTGCCAGTTCTTTTTGAAAGAAGTTGAATGCGATTTCCCTCAGCTTCTGGCGGTCCTCATCCATACCAAACATCGCATCGTTGATGGGATAGTGCGATAGCGTACGACTCCATTGCGATGCTGCTGCTGTGGTTGTTCCACCTCGTTGCAGCAAACTGGTGCAAGCTTTCCCCACAAAACGAAACGCCATTTCGATATTAGAACACTACGACAAAAGATTGCAAATTATCTAACCAGCGATCAGCTGTCAATGAGAGGGCTGCCCTATCGATGGCGCAACAGGTGCTGACCAAGTGGCAACGCTGGCGCGATCACAATTGTGTTATCGAAATGGATATATCGATAATCAACGATTTAACGTAACGTATTAATGAAAATTTCAGTTATAAACGTAATTGCTATAGTTTGAATTGGCTTTCACGATAAAACGTTATTTAATTGCATATTTGAATTGCGAAAATGTTACTTAGCGTGTTCAACAACCGTATGCTCAGTGCGCATGACTCAACAATGGCGAACGGCTTGAGTGACAATGCAATGGGTTGTGCTTTTGCCGTGCGGCGACCGCATCCTCGACGACGAAAAATGCCGACATCAACAACAACAACAATAGCGACATCGGCAAGCACAACAATTGGAATGAGAATTGAACGCAGCGATAAACAAAAACAGCGTCAGTGCTATGGGCTCCTGTAATGGGAATTAAAAAAGCCAGACAGACCCATCAAATCAGTCCTGTTGTTGCCCGCGGAGAGCGTGAACGTCAGAGCGTTGTGTGTGTGTGTGTTGTTGTTGTATACGTTGTGCGTAGTGCTTGTCCTTGTTGCCGTTGTTGTTGTTGATATGTTCAAGTGGAAAGGATTTTCGTTTGCCAGCAGCTGCTTGCCACACAAAATCCGTATAATAAATTGTCAAGTGGCACTCGGCTCCACGTGAAGTGCATAACGTGTGCAGCGAAACGCTGGGAGAGAAAGCAAGCATACTACAATCAATAAGAAGTGAGCAGAGCATATGAAATATGCATCAAGCATTTTAGACAATTCGGCAGGCAAATCGATAAACGGCAAAACACCCAATCATCATCTAACAACGGGACAGGCGGGGCAGAAAGAGTGTAATAACAGTAACAGTAATGATTAAGTTGCCTGCACACACGTGTACGCGGCGTTCGATTAACGGCAGCCCAACAAGGCTGGCGCATAAGTCGTTTGTCGGCTCGTCTATATATCCTGTCAATCAACTTTACTTGTGCGCTCTCGCTAAGGACACAGTTCTTGTATTGTAGGTACAATCCCCGACTCCAGTTGATAACAATAGTTGCCGTTGTTGTTTTTTTTTCCTGTTTTTTTTTTATTGTGTCACGTTCCTTCGACTGAAGCTATTGTTATCCCTATTGTTGTTGTTGTTGTTGCTAGCACGCTTTTATATGTGTTGCCATGTTGCTGTAATTACTGGCTCAGCAAACTCACTTCATAGCGCCCATCCCACAATTCAAGTCACGCACACTATCATCATCAAAGGTCAAATATCAATGTACCCAACGACGAACGGGACATATGCACATTAATATTACAAATAATTGTTGAAGAATTTATTAAAAATTACTTAAAGTGCGATTGCAGTGCTGGTGGCCAAGGTCGCGCCACGGGTCGCATGATTGATATGCGTGTCGTATGCGTAACCTGAGCTAGCGCAGCGCACTTAATTAGCCAGCTACTGCGACGTGAACCATTAGAGTGAGCGCCAGAGTGAGTGAGTGAGAGAAAGAGAGAGGGAGAGAAGCACTTAAATGCCGACTGGCTATAAACAGATTCCCCAACTCACTGTCAGTGCCGCGTCGCTGCATTCTTGAGATGTTTCTTTGCCGCGCTTTGCTTAATGCCAAGTGGAATGAACTTGATGAGCAGCAGCAGCAGCAGCAAGCAATCACAGCCGCAGCCAGCGCACACAGCAACTTGACCTACCACTTCAGCATCAGCTAGTGCACACACAATGGGACGACTGATGAGGCACCACCCTGTGAGCTCTGTGCTGATGTAGTGCCGACAATTGAACTTTGTCTTTAGGCTTTGCTATGTTATGGCTCATTCTCCCTTTTGCTGCCACCCTCTTGACGTAAACATGTCTGACATGCAAAACATGCAGTTTGCCCAGACTTAAAACTTGTACAAACTTATGATGAACTTTTGCGCCTGGATCATAGAGCAGCAGATACATTTGCGGCTGCTTTAATTAAGCATTTATTGTGGCCCGTTTTTTATTACGTTTGCCATTTGGCAGGCAACCAAATGAAGCGCTTACATCTCGAACAATGGTCTAAATTTATACGCGTTGCGTTGATAAGCCAAATGCATTTTCCAAAGTAATAAAATGGCAAAAAAATAAAGCGCACACGACTCGCGAGTCTGTATAGAAATATATAAAAGCCAATTACAATTGTGGCGAACGCGAGAGCTGGCATAAAAAAATATACTATGCATATAGTACGTATCTATCCAAACGAGCGTGTGACCCAGCACCGCCAGTGACAGTCCAAAAAGTAAAAGCTCTCTAGCCAGCCAGCTAGTCAGCTAGCCAGCGAGTCAGTGGGCAGTGTCGCCAGAGTCGCCACTCAGTCATTTAGCCATTAGTCGCGCTCGGCACGGCAAACGATCGACGACAATCGACGGCGACGACCACGACGACGACAACGACGCATGGACGCGGCGGACTTCCGTGCGCGATTTTCATTCAATTTTCAACTCATTTGAGTTCTAAATACTTGACAAACACAAGCGCAAAAAAAAAACGAACCCTACACACCACATTAAACGACAGAGCGCGCCGGCAACTTCTCAACGGCGCTGCCAAAACAGCAGTTGACGAGCAAACGAGCAACAGCAACAGTTGAAGCAGCAGCAGCAACCACGACAGCAGCAGCAGCGGCAGCTGACGGCGGGCAGCAGCTCGATAAAAATCATATACAACAAAAAAGTTAGTTACTAACTGGTAAACGTTAGAAGTAGAATATGCCGGGTCGTCACGTAATGCAAATTAATAATATACTGAAGCATATCAAGTATACGTTCGCAAAAAAAAAAATAAAATATAATAACTCGAATATACTTTTTTTTATATGAAAACCTTTTGCGAAACGCAAGTAAAAAAGTGTCTGTGTTGGTGTCAAAAAAATTAAATCACCGCATTAAAAATAACTTGAGAAAATCTTAAATTTAAATATATAAACATATATTTATATATACGTGAAAATATATGTGTTATTTCGTGTGTGTATTGCAGATGGATATAGATAGATATATATCTGTGATTTCAGAACGCGCCAAGTAATCAAAGCGACAAAAAAAAAGCAGAAAAAGAGTGTGCGGGTGTGCGAAAGTTTGTGTGTGTGTGTTGCCAAATGTCACTTGTGGCGACTGTGCGTCATTCAGTGCATGCGTGTGTGTGCGAACATAAAACATAGATATATTATATATATTTATTTCATTTACGCGCGTGTCTTTTGTAGCTCTCAAAGTTAATATACAAACGGCCGACAAATGGAGTCCAACAACAACAACAATAACAATGGCAACGGTAAACGCGGCAAAAAAGGACGCAAAGCGCGTAACGCAGCCTCACAACATCATCCCTGGGACGAAGGTAGGCAGCATGCCCCACCCCCGACAAAAAATATGAATGATTACTTTACGCAGGCATTGCGCATACGCCGCGTGGGCGAGCGAACAACAGTACTGCTAGAGACCACAAACGAGTGTTTCTCATAAAACAGATAGATATAGAATATTATTACTTATTATAATTAGATTCGTCTTTCACTAAATAGTATATTACTTATTATAATAATGATTGGTCTTTCACTGAACTGCGTTGCTCACAAATTTGAACGACAGCCAAAATGTCTCAGGCTTGAGTTGGCGCCGCAAGTGCATCGCATTTCTTCTTCGAAATATTCAATCGAAATTTCAACGGCAGTTGAATGGATTATTGCCTGATTAAACTATGCATTTATGTAAAGATCTTTCCATTCTGAGCTGCAGTGGGGCGATCGTTTATTAAGATAGCTGCAATTTATTTCCAATATCTGACAGATTTCCACTTTCAGGTTATTTTGGAGTTTATGAATAACTCTTGGCATTTGTTTAGACTGAAGTCAGAAGGTTAAGGGGTGTGGCAACATCTTCTCAACATCTCCCATGAGCGTGTGTCGCGCCATGGGAACTGACAAACGGGTTTCATTGTTTGCCTTTGTGTGTTGTGAATTTGCCGTTACATCAATCAAAATTCAAATGAGCTAGAAAAATGAATGTGATCTATGTATGTGCTTGGCCCGTTCGTTCGCCAACGAAAGTGAAAAGCAGCCGCAACAAATTGTTTGTGTGTGTTGTGTTGTTTGCCACAAGCGTCGACGTTGATAAAGAAGCAACGACGCAGAAAACTGCAGCGTTCTGATTGCCACTTGAAGTGAGATAGGAAAACAGCTGTACTATGTATTGTATATGGACTTCCATAGTGTGAGTGGGATCGACTTGAAGACAAATTGCAGTGCAAACTCTGGCCAAAGCACGTAGACCAGCTGAGACAAGCGTCATATGAGCTCACACATTTTGCGGCATATGACCACAGACTGTAGTAACTCTTATCTTATCGCAAATATTCTAGTACAAACATGAGCCCTATCTATTTGCCAGACTTTGAGATAAGATATGCCGAGTAGTATTGAAATATTTGGTTCATGTTGCGCAATGCTTAACAAGCGCTATTTTCGATAGTGACGTTTTTGACAGGGGAAAGCCTTAAGTTTTAGATATGATTTAATGCCGCAGCTTATTTCACCAATTAATTAAAAGAAGACAAAGAAATTCAAAAGACCTCAAGCTGAGTGACAGCTTATAACTATCAGATATTCATCGCGAAGTCACAAAGGAATACTTTAGTTTGTTTATTTTTATTGATGACTGATTAGATATGGCAGGGAAACAATTGCATTTTATAATTATTTATATGCCCCATTGAGCACAAGTACAAAGATCAACAGAGGCGCAAGTGCAATTTATTTATAATACTATTAATTTTATTAATAGAAAAACCTTAGCTGATACAAAGTGACTTTGACTTTGAATGTCTTCACGTGACTCTTTGACTTCTGTTGACGGTGGCAAAAGCTCTAAAGAAGAGTTTCTTATCTTAGTCGAATTTAATGTTAAGAACTTTGCCAAACACAAGAAAATTAAACACTATTTATAGAAGAAGCGATTGATATTCAATTGAATTCTCAACTGAAAGAAATTAAACATTGTTAGAGTGTCACAACTTTAAAGAAAAAGTTCGAAATAGTTAACTGAAAATTTTCCATAGCAAAAGTATCTTCTTCCAAGTCTTAAATGACACTAACTGGCACAAATGAAATGAAAATATTCGCCTTTCTCAAGTGCAAATTCAAAAGTAACATTGTTAAAAGAAGAGTCTTTAATATAGAAATTCACATTCCCATTAGCTGTGTACGAAACTACGCTCAAAGCTAATTCAACGTTAACCAAAAACGAAAAAAAAAAATGTGCTAAAATCTCTGGGGCATTGTAATGCTTCTAATCAACTCAGCATTGATTAGCAGCCAACAAAAAGATGACTCAGGTGGGAGAAGATCGTTCACTATGAACGGGACAACTGCGAGCAAAAAAATGAAAAAGAAACGAGCAAAGAATCAATAAGAGACTCCGACTAATGGACATTTGATTGATTTGCAATTAGCATCAAATTACAGAGGGTCGCATCACATGAGTCGATTGATTATCTAAAGCCCCCAAAAAAACTCAAACTATTGACCTAATTGCAGGAGCAGAAAGTGGAGAAGCAGCAGCAGCATCTGTGACACCAACAGCAACAACAATGAGACGCAGTGTCTGCACGGGGGCAGCATTAACACGATTTCTGGTTTGCATGGCACCTGTGATTGGTATAATAGCAGCAACGTTTTTATATTTTCTGGGTTCTGGCTGTATTGTCTCTCGCATTCGCATTCGCATTCGTATTCTTGTTCACTTCCATTCATGAAATACTAATACGTGTTGCTGGCAACATTGCGTGTAGCGTGTTTACAAACATTTTGCAACCGAGAGATAACAGAAAAGAGAGCGAAGAATGATTTTTGCCTGCTCCATGGCATCGCATTTGGGCCATCAACAACATAAAATATTGTATTTATGTGCTACGTTTACTTGTCATTGAATGCATTATATACACATCTATATCCGTTCACATACACATTTATTTATACACATTCAGTGTGTGTTGTCTTTGGCGTTTACTTTAGTATTCGTCGTGATTTTCATCTACATACATATGTGCTGAATACTCGGCGTATACGTTATATTCGCTGCTTGTTTGATTTTTGAATTTTCATATTACGTCTCGTTTCCTCCGCCGTTTTTTTGTCGTCGTCGTCGTCAAAGTTGTCGTTGTCAATTGTCGTCGCGTGTTTTTCTTGTTGTTTTTATTATTTTCAGTTTGGAACTAATCGTCAAAAATATGACGTAAATAGAGGAAAACATTCACATCTGTATACTTTTACATACATCCTCTGTGGGTGTGTGTGTGTGCAAGAGTTCTTTCGCTTGCCCTGAACTATATTTATAGGTACATAAATTAAGAATGCCAACAAGTCCAGTCAAGGTCAGCACATATTGTTCAAGCATTCGTTTAGCCATAAAGCGACCATTAAAATGCACTAAAATATAATTTAAGAATTGTCTTAACTCGTTGAGAAACAAAGTGCAAACAAGTTACAGCAAAACCAAAAAACGCGAAATAAGTGAAAATTACAATAATTAAGCAGCACAATACAGTCGAGAACGAGACGAGAGACTCTCGAAACCGTTGTAATTGCAATTGTGTCACGAAAAATTTATTTTCAAACAAGCAAAAACCGTACGCCGGTCATTGTCTGGTCTGCTCTGGTCTGGGCACCGGGCCGGCCACATAACGCATACGCAATGTGTGCCAGTTTGAGATCAACACCTCTCGCAGTGCTCGCTCGCTGCTCCAATTCCTGTTGAATAATGAATAAGCCAAGCGGCTGAGTGAATAATGATTGATGCGACTCAAGAACTCGCTAAAGTTCTGTCTGCCTTCTTTTATATTTTGGCAATTCAATTCGTATCGAATTTGAATCGAAGCCTTGATAGCGCCCTGTGCGTTATGCTTAAATGATTCTAAATATAACGACAAAAAAGAGGTTTACCCAGCTGAGGCAAAGACGACCTTGGCTTGTTCGCTCGCCGGCACATGCAACCAGTGGCGAAAGTGCCAGCCAGCTAGCCAGTCAGCCAGCTAGCTGCATTCGCGTATATGCAAAATGCGTTCGGCTTGGCCTGGTCTCTGTGCCTCCCGCTCTCTACTTGCTCTTGCCTCTCTGTCTTGCCCATGGAGCTGCGCATCTGTTAGAGCGAAAACGGCAATGTTAATGACAACGTCAAACGTCGTCGACGTCGTTGTCGCTCACGTTGCCGTTTGTCGTTTTCGACATCGACGCTTTGCTTGTTTTGTTATTATTTTCTTTTTTTTTTGCGCTGGGCCGTAGTATTCCAAGCGCGATTAGACGTCGAACATGTGAAGCTTCGAGAGGCTGTCGCTGAAACGCCTAGTTAATTTTATTATTTTAGTTTTGTTTTAATTAATTTATTCATGTTTTTTTGTTGTTCCTAATTCTATTGATTATGGTTTATATTTTTCTCAGTGTCGTTGGCAATTATGGTGAGTTATTTCTGTCGTTGAAGCCGGCTTCTCTCCATCGATTCGTATTCGCAATGTTACGCAACTCAGAACGTAACGTAATCAATCCGACAATCATTTTTTTGGGCAAACTCAAAGTACGACAAGGGCGAGTGCGAGTGTAATTACATGGCTCGACATGGGACATGAACTATTTTTAGAGTTGTTATTATGCGCACGTGTTATGTATACGCCACGTTGTACTACACGAATTAAATGATTGCCTTCTTGGGAGGGCTCAAAAAGAAAGAAAGAAAAGAAAAACAGGAAAACAACAGAAACTGACACTCGTTGCGCTCTTGAACTTGTCTAGCACATTTGCATTGACTTGTGAAACACAAATCATTCCGTGTTGGCCCTGGGAAAAATGTCAATTTTCATGCTTGAGCAAGTTCCTCAAAGAAAGAGCAATCCAGCAATCTAGCAATACAACAATCCAACAATCTGTAGCTTTAGGTGGCGACCATGTAAGTCAAGCATGTCTGATTCGCTCGAATTGTGTTGAAAACTTATTTAGAGATGAGAAACCCACAAATAGATGCTGATTTCAAAGTCTCTAGTACTTATATTCAAAACGAATATATATAAATTTAAAAAGTATTTCCACAAACACCCTTAGTGATATCATAGACAACAAAAACGTGAAGTAAGCTATGCAAATAGCCAAAGTAAAAGTGAAGTCATGCCTACTTGACTTCGCAAATCAATCAGCGACAAAATGTGCAAATCAAATAAATGCTTTTGAGCAACTTAGAAAAATATTAGCGAAATAAAGCTGATGCCATGCTGATGCCTTGGCTATATATCATCAGCGTATTTATATCGTATATCGCATAGTATGCAACGAATCATTTGAAATAATTATTCACTCTCTACGTCACAATGGCACCCACCGACAACCCATCGCAGCAGCAAAATATTGTGTGTTGTGTATATAGTATATACAATATACTATATATGAGCGCCTCTATCTCTGGCTCTCGCTGATGTGTGGCCCCATTCATACGTACGAATCGAAAGGCGTAACGAAACAATTTAATTTCGTGGATCTCTAATTTTATGTGATTACGTTAGACATAATTACAAACAGAGGCAATTACACAGTGAGCACTGTAAGTAAGACTATCAGCTACTTATAGACAACCGAAAACAAAACATAAAATTTATATAGACAGCAACAATTGGGCACCCAGCACACTGAAAGGGATAAATAGGGCATATGGGAATGCAGAAGAAACTAGAGAAGCTTGAAAAGATTTTTGCATTCCGCAGGAAATTAATAAATTTCTTGACATGTTGCCAATAAAATAATATACTTATTTGATTTCCATCATAAAATGTTTATGCATAAAGCCAGTCGACTTTCGCAGGGTATCTAAATGTAGAGCATGGTCAGCAGGTTGGGAGCACAAACAAAAAACAGAAAAAAATGTTAACTATAATTGTGTGTTTAAAAATTAAACACAAATTTGTTTACGAGCGAACGTTGCTTGTTGCTTGATTTTTCCAGTTGTTGTAATTGTTTTGTCTGCAGCAAGTTCTTTAACGCGGCCAAAACCAAAACAAAAAGCGCAGCAATAACAGCAACAACAACAAGAACCACAACTACTGCAAAGGCGAAACAACAGGCAAAAAGCCAAATTCGAAATGAGCGCAAAATGAAAAACTAAAACTAAGGCAAAGGCAAAGAGCAAAAGCAGAACAAGACAAAAATTTGAAAAGCCAAATGTTGTTAAGTATTGTTGTAGCATTTTTGTAGAAACCCCAAGCAAACAGTAGAGCGTAAATCTAAACTGTTCAGTTTTCAGTTTTGTTCAGTTCAGTTCTGTGTTGGGTTGGGGCCTCTCTGGGGCTTTTCACTTGACGCCAGTTGGCCCCGGACAATTTCAGTGCACGGCTCGCGTACGCGCAAGTGCAAAAGAAATAAAATAGAAATATTTCAACTACATTTCAATTTCGATCAATTTTTATTTGTGAATCAACTTTTTGAAAAAAAAAAAAAAAACAAACGAAAAACGAACTATAAAAACGAAACATTTTGATCAACTGCTAGTTGAACAATTGTGGTAAGGAATAAAGTTTATATTAGTGTGCAAGGTATTTCGATGGATTTCGTAATTGCAACATTTTCGAACATCGTTTTCGAATCCTCATCCAATTCATATCTCTCGCACATTTCTCGTGTTCTTCGTGTGTCTGTTGTGACGCGTCTTATGTAATTGTCATTGTGTTGCAGAAACTGTTGACTGTCTGTTTGTCAGTATTTCGCAAATTCGAAAAAATGCTGCGAAAATGTCTTGTTATTTTTAGCACCTGTTCTCTGCTTCTCTCACCATTGGCATTGCAAGTAATTTGTGTTTGTTTTTATCCCCTTCTCCCGCCACGCAGTGTCGCTACCTGGCGCTGGAACTGGCCCCACTGAGCAGCCGACCATACTACTGATCAACGGCATCAACGACGATCCTCAACAGCAACAACAACAACAGCAGCAGCAGCAGGAGAAACAGAAACAGTTTGCCAAGACAGCGCTGAAGCTTGAGTTGGATAATAACAACGATAGCGAGTCAGCGAGTAGTCTGCCCAATCCCACACAGAGTCACGTGCCCACGACACCGGGTGGATCACATCTGCTCGACTTGGAATCTCACCTCATCGAGGACGTTAACGCGGAGCAGAGCGGCGTGGGCATCAATGAGCTGCCGCCCATAGAACAGGAGCTGCAGCAGGGAACATCAAAAGTAGAGGCAGACGGAGCAGCGCATGTTATCGAGGTAGAACCGGCGGGTGCCAAGACCAAGCAGCCAGTTGAGACTCTCGCACCGTCGCATCAAATAGCCGAGGTAGACGAGACGGCAACCAAAACAACAACGACAACGGCTGCAGAAGTCGAAGTAGACGTAGACGTAGAAGCAGAAGTAGCGGAGCAAGTGCGTCAGACTGCCGAGCAGCTGGTGAATGAAATTGAACGTGAACTAATCGAGAGCCTAAGCAAAGATGTAGAACAGGCCAAGGCAGAGCAGGATAAAGAGCTCAAGGGAGAACTCAACGAACTCAACTCGCTTACCAAACAGGTGGACGCTCAGCTGAATGAGCTGACGAGCATCCTCAAGAGTAAGCCACAGTCGGAGATTATTGTTGAGCAGCTAAACTGGGAGCCAAAACCAAAGGTCGAACTAAAACTGGTTGAGGTGCCACTTCCCAAGTCCGAGGCAGAGGAGCAGGAGCGCAAGGACTTCATTGATTCACTGCCACAGATCGAACAGGATCGCCTCTCTACAGACACGGATGCGGATGCCAAGCGACTGTCGGCGGACTGCAAGCGCGAGTATTACCAGTCCCTGAAGAAGTATCTGCTGCAGGGTAGTCAGGATAAACCACCAGTGCCTTTGCAAACCTATCGCTGGGAGGATCTCCGACGAGCTAAGGATCGCGTAAGTCCTCAATTTTTGCTCTGTTGAATATGATTATAATTGCACGCATTCCTTTTCTCAGGGTGGCTATCCCTGGACACATCTCTACAAGCGACCTTTGGGACCCGATGAGGAACCCGAGATTGTGCTTCTGCTACGCAAATCGCAGGAGCTGCGCTTCAAGTCCGAGTCCCCTAAGTCCCTGAAGAAGGTGCGCTACGACGAGCAAGTCTTGGTCAAGGAGACTGAACGCTACATACAGGATCTGTCGGAGGACGAAATACCTACGCACACAGACGACAGCAGTGACGAATCTTCCGACTCTGACAGCGACTCGGAGCGTGATCAGCACAACGAAGACGCCATCAGTGAGTGCATTTCTTGCGTCTCCGATTCAGTGCTCGCAGTTGGCGGTCGCGCCAAGCCAAGGAAGACAAATCGTCTGGCCCAAATTCGTGATATCATCCGACGACGACGCAGTGGACGCACACAGGACGACGCTCAGTCGCTGCCCGGCAACTCGGCGAATCCCAGCAGACAGAACAGTTTACACGAACTAGCTCCACCGCCAGGACCGTTAGTCCCAACTCCTGGGAGCACAGAGAAACCCCCAAAGAAGTCCAAGCAAAGTTTCGACATTATGAAGAAGCTAAAGAGCTTGGCGGAACGCCAAAAGAAGCGTTTGAATATCAAGCGCATAACGCTCAAGAAGGACGACAAGATTGTTCTAGGCGAGCAGCAAAAGATCATGAAGCTTAAGGCTTCACCAAAATCGAAGCGCGGTGAAATTCCACATTTCATTGAGAAACAGGACTCGGATGATATACTCGAGCTGGTCGAATACGATGAATCACCGTGCAGAAAACGCAACAAGGAGGAGGATCAAGAAGAGCTACCCAGCACGAGTGCAGCAAGCGTGCCGCAGCCAGACGAAATCATTGAGCTGCCCGTGGAACAGACCAAGACTGAAGCAAGCACACCCGCTCTAGAAGTCACAGAGCCTGATGCAGAGCCTGTGGAGGCTGCAGAATCTGCAGCCGCTGTTGAGGTTGTATCAGAGCCTGTGGAGCAGTCTTCAGAGGTCGAATCACCTCCTAAGAAGACTCCAAGGCTGCGTCGCGAACATGTCTATGAGGAAATAGGCCAAGGTGAACCTCAGCCCCTCATGGAATTGGATTCCCTCAAGAAGTCGTTGATGCGTCAAGACAATCTTGCCGCTGATGATATCGCGGCAGCTAAGCCAGTGCCTTTGGATCGCATGGGTAGCAGCGAGGAGGATCAGGTGGCTGCAGCTGCCGCTGAGAAAGCAAACAGCTCCTTGTTGGCTCCGATTTCATCCATAGACTCCACTTCTTCGGACGAGGATCGTGCACGTCTTGCGCAGCTCTCGCCAGTCGTGGAGGAGAGCGATGAACCCACTGAAGTGTCCGAATTGCGCCCAGTACTAAAGAAGGAAGCATCTCCTGCACCGTCTGATAAAAAAGTGACCTTCTCCCACGTCGAGGATGAGGCCGAACCACATCGGGAGGATATTGACCTGCCCGAAGAAGTGCTGGAAGCGGTCACGAATGCGGCCAAATCGAAGAGCGATAGGTAAGTGTAAAAGCAATCGCAGATCAGCAATGCTGATCCTAATACCAAGCATGACACTAACACAGAGCACAAACACAACACTGCCCATTTGACGCGGCTTGTTGCCTCATCATCCTCGTCTTGCAGAAACTCTAACCTTATTGACTTGCTTTTGAAATTGTTACTAACCCTCCTGCCGGGCGACAGCAAAGGCAACGGCAACGAGAAGCGGTGGCGATGGCGTCTGCGCCCCCAACGAAAGCCCTACTATCAAGACTACTACTACACAGATAACAACACCATCACAACCACTGCACCCAATCGCACTCGTAAGCACACAGTCTCGGTTGCCACTTGGACGCTTTGTTGCTGCCGCAGCAATGGCGCCACTAACAATTATTGGTAATCAAACATAAATATGGGTAAAGGTTTAACCTGGAGACGGCTCTTTAGGTGATCTGTCATGATATAGACCCAAGGTAAGACCCTATCACATAAATGGCAATTGTGCTCGTCTGTAAGCGTCTACTTGTCCACTTTAAATGCGGTGTTGGTAACTCACAAATTCATTGGTGAACGTCAAAGGGAAAGATAAAGCTCTCAGGGAAACTAGTTCAATGAACTCCGTAAAGTTCTTGTTTGGTTGTGCTTTTTAGCAAGCGAATTAGAAATGTTATTTGCAATTACACTGCATAACAAAGAATATACATGTAAAAAATTCCAAGTTCGAATATCATCTTTGGAAATAGTAAAAATTACTACATTCTTTAATGAATTTTCACTTGTGAAAAAGAATAAAATATGTTGCTGTTGTTAAAAAGTTTTTTCCTAGATCTTCAATAGGAGTTCAAAAAATAAACCTACATAACATATTATAGTATGTATGAAATCAGGTTAAATGGAAAAACATTCTATAAAGTCGAATTACTTAGTTAATTAACTAAATTGACAGTTTTATGAATCTAGTGCAATTAATAAACTTTGTTTTAAGCCAAGTTATGTAATTACACCAGTAAATAAATGTTGAAATATTACTCAGCACATAAACTTGTTATCTGTAGCTAGAACATTGTAGTTGTTGAATATGGTGAGCGAAAGAATTTATCAAATCTGGTGTGAAATTATTGTGACAATATTGTAATAATATGTTTGACATGGGTTGGGTTAAAATGCTAATTGTTAGAACTAACTTGACATCCTATAACTTGGTAAAAGGGAAAAGTACTTTTGCAATGTTTGGCATTGTGTCAAGTGTTCATTTTGTTAACTAGTGTAAGCGTTGTAGTGGCCTGAACTCAACTGATCTAAAATGAAACGCTTTAAAGGTCAACGAATGACAAGAAGATAATTTCCGGCAGCCAGCGACGCACTGCCCAAAATAGAACCACTAAGTGCAGCCATAGCCATAGGCTAAGCACGATCAACAATTGTTGTTACTCCTGTTTTGCTGCTCGAACCGATCTCAATTATGAACAAGCAGCGACGTCGCAGCCGACGCCACAGTTGGCATCGCTGTCGACGCAGCATTGGACTGCGGCAACCATGCAAAATATATAGAAACAACAAGGAAACCAATACAAATGCAGAACAAATACATGTCACCACTGTCGGTGTACATTTATGTGCATGTGTCTTTCTGTGTGTGCGTGTGCCTTTTGCTAATTTTAAAAGAACAACATTTTCATCTTTCGAAAAATTTCGTAAAATTTGTGTCGCGCAAAATTGAACCAAAAGCTCTCAGTCCTGGCCGAAAATCGCAACGATGTAGACACGCTCGCGCTCTACTACGACAATCGGGGGCCTCACAAGTGTAATCGTAGATCCAATCAAAGGAATCGATAACGCACAAAATCGATAACGAGAATTAGACAACAATATCAAGCTGAGCTGCATGCAAATTTTTGTTAGCGGTTAAATCCCATTACTAAACCACTGAGCAAAGGGTGGAAAGGGAAAAAGCTCTAGAAAAATTTTTGGTAGTGCGAAAAAGAAAAATTAAAAAAAAAGAAAAGCAAATTAAATTCAATGTCCAATCGCGAAGACGACGGCGGCGGCTGCTTTGGTGATGCTTAAAAATAGCCAGCGATCTCTCGACAAAAACGACAACGAAACTAAAACGAACAAAAGCGAAAAGACAAACCACAAAAACAATAACAACAAATACGTATATAGCGAGTCAGTCGGATACGGATTACGGACCAGGGCCAAGTAAATAGGCATCAGCTGCTGATCATCATCATCATCGGCATCATCATCGTCGTCTGATTCAGTTCTGCCTATTTGTTTTGGCCATGCTCAACTCACGTCGCTCGGCCTCGGTGGGAGCGCTGCCCGCCGAGAAAAAGCACTTTGTATCGCGCGTTGAGAGTGCAAGTGGCGCTTCCTTGGATGTGCGGTGCGCCTGTCAGTTCTTTCAATGCGATTCACTGCTACCGGAGCGTGTCAATCCCGTGGACTCCAGACCCGGCTCCCGACAGAGTCATCATTGCGATGAGCACTTTCCTGTCGATGAACTATCGTTGCACAGCTTCGAGGTAGTCAGTCATGCAGATGTTGCTCCCTCTGTGGACCTAAGCTACATGGAACGCTTTCCGGAGCTGGAGCAGACGGCCAAGACACGTGGTCTGGTCGTGCGTAGCATCTCGGATGCTACGGAGCCCGGTGCAGAGTTGCCGGGCAGCCATGGTGGCCTTTTGGCCGGACGAAGGCGTCAGCTCTCGATGGGAGGAGTGTCTTCGGGAAGTGTAGGACGTTTTGGGGACACCTATTCAATGCGCAGTGGTACTTCACTACGTCGTATCTCTGCTGGCAACTCCAAGACGGATTTATATTGTGCAGACATCAACATACCATCAACGATGGGTCGCGCAACAGGTGGACAACGTTCGGCGAGCGTCAGTCGTCGCACTTCCAATGCGGATCTATTTCAGGCGAGCATTGTACCAGGTTCAATGCTGCCACCACAGCTGAATCTCATTGCTGCCACGCCCCTGCCCGGAATGGGAGACTTGCCACCACAATTTGGATCCCATCAGCCATCGCCAGCACCATCGAATCAAGACTTTCGCAATGCTAAGCCGCCATTATCGCCGGATTACATGCGTCCAAGTGCGGCCAACAAGGAGAATCAACAGCCTGAAGATACGTTGCCCCAGAATCGTCCGATTGATGTCTCGCGCTTTGCTGGCGATGCAGTGCGTCCCACGTCGCTCTACGAGTCTGACATGAAACCGTTGCTGAGTCCTTATCAGCCCACAGTTACACCAATTGATCCTTTGGCGGAGACAGTCGCCGAGCTGGAGCAAATTGCCCAGGAGCACAATATTGTCAACATAAGGGATAACATTCAAACGCAGACCAGAAGACCTCCATCAATTGCCAGTGAGTTGAGCGCCAAACCTCTACAGGTGGATGAGTTGACCAAGATTGAAATCATCAGTGAATTGCCTGTGGTGGACATCGAGGCCATGGTACAAATTGAGGAACAAAAGGCCGTAGAACATCGTAGTCGAAGTCCTCGACCAGCCAGGCGTCCTAAATCTCCGCCAGCTCCACCTCCTGTTATGTCCACACTGCAGCTACCTTCGAGTCGTCCCTCTAGTCCTACTCCAACTACTTCTGCTGTTAGCTCTCCAGCTCAAATGCTCAAGCGACAGCACACTCCGGAGCGCCAGCTTTCGCCGGAACGTCCCACCAAGTGGCAGCCTATGATAGTGTCTCCTCCAGCTACAATTGCCGGGGCCATTACCATGCCAGCAGATATACCGGAAGTTAAGAGTGCCTCCTATACCTCACGTTTCAAGTCTATGTTCTCATCAAAGGCTCAGGACTCAACACGTCAAAAGTCCCCATCTCCCAAACGTTCTCGTACACCTTCTCCTTTGATGGAGAGATCACACTCTCCATACCGGGAGAAATCACCCTCTCCCAGCAAGATGCTTTCTGTGTTTACCAAGAGCAAGCCGCAGCCCATGTCGATTGTGAGCAGCACAGCGAATGTGATGAAGCGCCAGGAAGCAGAACCACTATCTGTGCGTGTGACGGAGACCTTCTCTTTGAAGGTTGATGATATGGATCAATATAGTGCACGCCCAGCGAAACCACCGGCACCGCCACCACATGCGCAGACGATGTACAGCAGTCGTGAGGATTTTGCCGCCTCCGAACGCGCCTCCGTCGACATCAGCGAAGCCTTTGCGCCAGTTGTAGTGTCCTCTGTTCCCAGAGGAACAATAAGTAGCATAGGCGCCCCTAGTAGTAGTTTCATGGCGGGCAATAGAAATCTATACTCCAGTGAGATTGAGATGCCCAGCATCTGGTCGCAAAGCGACTCCGAATTTCGCAGCTCGGCCAGCAAGGATCCATCCGTGATTAGTCACGGCAGTCGCCCCCTAATCTCAGTTCCCATTCAAATTTCCGACAGTCATATTTATCGACCGTTGCGTGCACCATCAGAGCAACGTGGCTATGGGTTGCAAAGCAAGTCATCATTTGGGGAGTCACAGCGCACACAGTCGCAAGATCGTAACAGTCGCCTGACGGGATCGCAAGATCAGCTGCTGTTTGGGTCATCGGCGGCCCGCATGACAAAGACGGTTAGTTTTAATTTTGATGAGCGTAAATCGCGTCTCGCGGATTTCGAGTCTAATTCGCCCCTAACCCAAAAGCAAAACGAACACCAAGACTTCCTCGAGCGGACATATTTCTCTCGGTAAGCAAACAGCTACCCCCAGGTCGATAACCGTTACCTGATACCCTTACTCCGAACACACATCTATCTCCCACGACATCTCTCCAATGACTTGGAGTCCAAGTAGGGTGGCGGCTTCTCTAACCTTGGCTTGCAACAAACAGCTATAAAGGCCCACACACAATACGATCAACTCACATTTTCTGTTGCAAATTTAGTCTTAACTGTTGCAGTAATATCATTTTGTTTTTCTTTTTGCAGTGATCATGACTACGAGCCTGTGGGCGTGTCGCCGGCACCAGAAATGGATACACTGCCGGCGACGACATCCGCCCAGAATGGCAGCAGCCTCCAGCAGCAGCCACCGTCGCAGCCCATGGATATTGATATTGATATTGACTTCAGCTCAACGGGAACCACACCACGCACTGAATCTCGCACAGACTATGAAATCCACACCAGCCAAGTGGATTCGAGCGCCCTCGAGGAACTTCCTCTGCAACCGGAGAATCGCAAGAAGAGTTTTATGGCATCAGCACAGGATCGCACCAAGAAAATGCAAGATGGAATTCGCAATCAAGCGGGCAAGCTGCGCACCAAGCTACGCACACAACAAAAACCGAAGCCTGTCTCGGGCAGTCCCAAGGCCAAGGAACGCCGCCGCTTTGCTCCGGAGTTCTCCAAGATCAAAATGCCCGAAATTAAGCGACCAGATATGTCCAAATTTAAAGATTTAAAACGTCCTGAGTTCACCAAGTTTAACAAGCCGGACATGTCCAAGTTTAAGCTACCTGAGAAGTTCTCAACTCTGAAGCTGCGACGCAGCAAAAGCTTTAAGGAGAATGAGACTGAGATGCCCGAAGAATCCACGGAATCACCAGCAACAACAGCAGATGCAGCCCCTGCTCCACAAAAGAAGAAGTTCGAGTTCAACTTCGGTACCTATCCGAGGGCTTTCCGCAAGAAGAAACCTGTGGAGGAACCTCTTCCCCCCATGGAATCCTCGTTGGGTACAGAGCGTCAGAGTCTAAGTGTTATACCAAGCACAGAAACTCAGCCATCACAGACATCGACGAGCTCCCCACAAGGTGATCGAGGTCCGGGCCCAGTGCGATCCCGCTGGGCGGATAAATTCTCCGATGTCAGCTACAATGACAGCGAAGGATCACGCTACAGACGCTACGGTAGTGAACTGGAGAGTTTCGATCGAGAATCCTCGCTAGAACGACGCATGAAAGAAGACTTGGAGGAGGACACAGCAAGCGAGGCGGTGCCACAAACCGATATGGGTATCTTAGGAGGCGTTGCTGATAGCAAACAGTTTGCCGAATTCGATGAGGAAAATCGTGCCATACACGAGATCTCTAGCCAGAGGACACGTGAGTTTAAACGCAGACCCATGGTGCATCAAGACTCGGATCTGCGTTCCGAGGATAGTCGCGATGCCGAAGGCTGGACCGAGAAGGACATACAAAAGAATAAACTATTGCGCAAGGCCGAACTGGATGCGGAAGCCAGCTATTATAAGTACCACGATCGCCAGGATGCCCAGTCCACAGCCAGTTCCGGCAAGAAGGTCGTCATGGAGCAAATCGACGATGATGAGTTCTTCTTGCGCAAGCGCGGCATTTCCGAAGACAACATTCAGTTGCGTCAGTATATTAGCGATGCCATTCGGGAGGGTTACGAGGTGCCCAATGCACTGCAACATGTTGGTTATTCCCACTCCCACCCGATGGAGCAGCAAGAGTACGGTGACTACGATGTGCCTCCACCAAAGCCACGGCGACTCCATCGCAACTATCGCCCGGACTTTGAGGATTCGCAAGAGTTTCAGCGCAGCGAATATGGCGATGATTTGTCCATGTCCCAGAATGGCAGCGACTTCCTGCCCAAGCGTCCGCTGCGCAAGGCACGCAGTCGCAGCAAGTACTCCATAGAGGGCAGCCAGGATATTCCTATGGCCGATGGCAGCAGCAGCATTCAGTACTTTGACGACGATGAGGAATATTTGCGACCTCCCATGCACGAACAGCAGCAGCAACAGGCAGTTGTCGACCCTCAAGAGGCGGTCAATAATCTGAAGTTTGCTGACGGTATAGCGTCAGAGGTGTCACCCCCACAACCACAACCTCGACCACAGGCACCAAGACGCCAAAAGAAACGCACACGTGAAGAGAAATCGCAGGAAAAAGATGCGGACTCGTTCATTAATGGTTTTGGTGGTAGATCAGTATCGAACACCTTTTTTGCAGCCACAGGAAGATGTAAGTGGTTTTAAATATAATTTTTACGATTATCTAAATTTGATTCCAATATTTCACTCTATTTATCCTTTTTTCAATCTTGAGGCAAATTTTTAGGTTGAATGTATAGCTTTTTTTGTATTAATGTAATTAACAATGATCGCTTATCTCTTCCAACTCCTTAGGTAATTGTTTATCGCACTGAGCACGAATATCATCATCATATACCGCTAGCCACGCCCGATAGGTTTACGGATGCGACCTCAGCACGCACAGAGCGCTCCGAGGACGAACGCACCTCTCGTGGTGCCGAATCACTGAGCCTGGATGCGCACCGATCAATTCCACGAGCAGAGAGCAAGGAAAAGTTTGTCATCGATATGCTGGAAAGTGATGGGTAAGTTAAGAGGTCGCATTAGGGGTCTCGCTCTGTCTCTTTTCTCTTCGTTGTGCTCAAATGCTTGGTGTTGCGCTCTCTGCTTTCCACACACTTTAGCTATGCCGTAGTGCGCAAGGAACCAGTGCCCAAGCCGACGCCGCCAGCACGTCGCAAGAAATTCGCCCGCTCCCCTGGTGAAAGATTCGCCACATTGCCGAGCATACGGGGATCTCGAGGCTCCCCGCCACCAGCTCGGCCTCCGCCTCCAGAGCAGTATACGCCCAGTGAGGATTCACCACTGGTGCCGCGACGCCGTTCCGCTGGCAATCTGGAAGAGTTGCCCAGCAGTCACATTCACTCGACAACTGCTCAAGTGCTACTCAAGTCAAAGTAAGAATTCGCCGCCTGCCGTTGCTTGTTGCGTTGTCTCCAATTTTGAGTTGCGACTTTTATGCGATCCTGTTTCTTTATCTTGAACTGTCTCGAATGCATTTTGTTATCAAGTTGCTTTACTTTTCGTTGTTAAGTTGTAGGCTTAAGACGCCCTAAGTTAAGACCCAGCTACCAAGATACTACTTAACATAATACACCCTAGACACTTAGACACAAACAAATAAAAACATAATCCTTAAAACACACAGTTGCACTTCCAAGCTTTTATTTGCCAATTTTTGTTTTTGCCCAGCCTTTGCTTGCCGCAGACCACGTCCAAGTATCTAATGCTCCTTAAAACCCTATTCCCTAGTTACGCGACATTGCCGGCCGCGCTGCCGTCACGACAGCAGCTCCAGGAGGAGGAGGATGACTACGAGGAACCCGGCGAACTGCTGCGCCCCGACTCGCCACGCTCAAATCTGCAGTCGGGTGAAGTCATTAACAAAATGAAGTTCCGCCCATTGCCACCGCCACCGCGTCCACCACGCGAACGTCGCTCCGCTCGGGGAGGCACCCTGGAAAGCTACGAGGACAGCGAACGCATTGCCAGCTCATCCAATGCTGATAGTATGGATCAGGGCGAGTTTGAAGTAGAGGTGTCTACCCAAACGGATCCGTTACCTGATGATTTTGTGTGTGAAGAATTTGAGATAACCGATGATATGAAGGTCATTGAACCACGTCGTTCCTTGGGTTCGGGTGGCAAGACAACGTTGGAGGATTTGCTGCGCAGTGTGCAGTCACAAGAACCAGATGAGGTGGATGGTGCACGTGTGCTTACCGAAGACGAACAGCTGGCCAAGGGATTGGCACGTTTCCGTGACGCAAACCAAAGAAGCATGTCCGAACGTTCTCGTGCATCTTCGCAGGCAGATCGCTCCAAGTCGCTGAGTCGTCCACAGACGCCATCATCGGCGGTGATCATTGAGCGCCGTGTGCCTACACCCAGTCTCAGCACTGGAGAAGCCGATGACACTGTGCAGGCTTCTCTTATAGTGCGTCCCATTAGCACCGCTGATCTGGAGGATGACGAGCTTCGTCGCGAAGAGGAAGAACTCCGACGCGAAGGACTGCTTTCTGATAGCTCGGTGCAAAGCAAGTCTGATGTGGAAACAGCTGGCGAAGAGGAGGAGCATGGTGAGATTGCATTCAGCGATTATGCTGCCAGCTCCGCGGACTTAGATGCAGCTGTGGAACAGCTGCAGCAGGCACATCTTGAAAGCGACTACGACAGCAAGCTGGAGGACGATGAAGTGGAACGCACACTACGTGACAGCGAGTACGAAGAAGACGAAGAAACTGGAAAGTACTCGGACCAGTATGACGAAGAGGACACTAAAGAGAATCAAGAACGCATCGACCAAGAGCTGGATGAAGCTTTGGAAAAGGAACTACAAGAGGAAATGGAAAAGATGCTCAAAGAGTACCGTAAAACAGAAGTCATCGAGGAGCAACCACTGTCTGAAACAGAGTTGCAACAATCTGAGGGTGAGCAGGCACTGTCTGAAGTGGAGCAAGCACTCTCCGAAGTCGAGCAGGCACCATCTGAAGTGGAGCAACTCTCTGAAGTGGACCATCCGCTTTCCGAAGTGGAACAAACTCTCTCTGAAGTGGAGCAAGCTCCCTCTGAATTGGAGCAACCTCTATCTGAGGATGAACACACATTGCCTGTCGTGGAATCACCACAAGCAGTCGAGGAACCCATCATTACCAAAGCTGTCAGCAGCAAACCGATCGAAGCCGAAGTCAGCCTCAAATTCGTAGCCACATTACCCACCGAGCCCGCTATCGACTACAGTCAGACTGAGGAGGAAGTAGAGGCAACTCCACTACCGCCACCGCGTCGTAAATCCACCACTGTGCTAGAGCCCACCTCAAGCCACACACTGACCATAGCAGAGCAAATCTCACGCGAAGTGACACCTGTTCAATCGCTGCAATCCGCACCAGCTGACCAAGAAGCTCAGTTGCCCAGTCACCTCAAGGAACTGGAGGTAGAGCGTCTGCGTGTGCATGCACTGCAAGCTGGACAAATACAAGTCTCGCAGTTGCATGGAGCCCAAGTCAGCGCCGATGAACTGGCTTGCAAATCGGGACAACTGGTAGTGCAAAACATTGAATTGCCACCAGGATTCATCGATGACATTGTGGAACGCGTTAAGGAGCAGCGACCATCGCTACTGACCACCGAGACACAGACGAGTCGTCAGCCCAGCAGTGAACCCGCTACAAGTGACGTGGAGCCACCCGTCAAGCCGCCACGTCAGGTCAAGGGCATGGAATCGTCGCAAACTGCTGTCTCCCAATCCAATCTGGATGAGCAGACACAAACAGAAGCTGCACTACTGCCCTTGCCACCACCACCAGCTGTGTATCCCAGCGTAGAGTATTTGCAATCGTTGGCTCCTTTGGCCTTTTACAATTTGCAACGCAGCGGCGAAGCAGAGCAAGCGGAAGCAGCCGCATCTGCAACCGCTCCAGCACGCGCTTCCAGCATAGAGCGCAAGCAACCACATAAGTGCCGACGTCGTCATGTGCAGGAGCACCTGGACTCTGGCGACTCTGAATTCGAAGAGCAACTGGTGGAACGACCACGATCGCGTTCAAGACGCTCGCGCACACGCAGCGCCACACAGCCACTCGAGGAGTACGACGAGGATCAGCCCAAGACGGTGGTGCAGGCAGGCAGACAGTTCATCTCAGCCTGCAGCTTGGAGCTGGTCAGCATCATCAATCAGCTGACGAACTTTGTGCGTGGCGACACCATGGAACCGGCTCAGCAGCACCAACAGCCTCGCAACATATCCGCACTCATGATGCTCTTCATTTTGATCACGTTCGGTGTGCTCGTCTTTTTGTTGACGGGCCGCCAGGTGCATACACATCATTGGGACTACTTCAATCCGCCAGGCAACGAAGGCAGGCAAACGTGAAACGGGAAACATTATTTTTGGAACATCAGTACCGCTGAGTTTTGATTGATGGGATGCCAAACGATGATGATGATGCTTGGAGCATATGCAGGCAAGCAGACAGGCAGCAGTTTTGCATTTTGGAGCGAATTTGAAACGAATTTAAAAGCGGCCCGACGTGGACCGCTCGAAACCAAAGGCCTTAACCTTAATGATATATAACTAAAAACATACTAACAAAATACACACAACAATCTATACTTTAGGCAGAATACGAAATGGGCGGCGAAAGGAGGCGTTGCCATTGCTACTAGTCACAGACACACAGTCATAAAACAAAGTCATAACAAACAATTCAATCGAACAAAAGATATCCCAAGTTCAATTCAGTTCAGTCATCATCAATCGCTGCATTAAAGAAGTATCTTGTAGTACTATACATCAATATCCAAATACATTTTACATCAGTACCAACAACGATAACAACAACAATAGTAAGAACAGCAGCAAAGATTGTGTATTATGTACTTAAAAATTAAGTAAAAGTTAATGTCATTTCTTGGCAACTTATTTATGAATTTTGTATTTTAATGATACAAAAAATAATGTTTTGCTCATTTTTCTACTGCATAAGCGACGTTATATATTTTTGAGAATCAAATGAAGAAATGAAGCAAGTCAATTGTTGTTTAATTAAGACCTGGCATAGAAGGTAACATACAAACTATATATATTGGAGATCAATTGTTTTCAATCTGCACGAATTGATGATGCAATCGTTTAATTTTCGTTTTATTAGCCATAATTCATTTGAACCACAAGTACTTAGCGAAAAGAGATGGTCAACGTATGTAAGTACATTATATATACTTATAGAAGCGTATTTTCAATAAAGCAACAATCTATTTAAATACGATCGTGTTCGGTGTGTTTCACTATTTTTAATATAAAAGGATATGAGAAAAAAAAAACTTACCAATTTGAGGAAGAAATCATGGGAAAATAAAGTAGATGCAATGAATGAAATCATGATGACAAAATAGTTGAAATGATGCATAATGGTTGAAATGATGATAAAGTGTTCGTTTAAGTATCCCTAACTACAGATGTGTTTAAAGTCTAATGTGTTTACGCAAAGAAATCCTCATCGTATTGAACCATTTGCCGTAAATCCTTGTGGCTGCCCTTTTGTGATTTACTAGCAGCTGCAAGAAACAAATTGAAATAAATAGAAAACGCCAAAATAAGTACATATTGACTGTTTACCAATGGAGGACCACACGGCAGAGGAGGAAGCATCGTTGATGGGTTCAATTTGTGGTTGGCGACGCGCCAGTTGCACTTGCAAAACAATGCCATTAACGCTCTTGCCATGCATCTCAGCAATAGCTCGATCCGCTGATTCTGGCTTGGCGAACGAAACAAAACCGCGACTCTTCTCAATTTCCATGGAGACATTCACAATGGTGCCGTAGTCATTGAAGGTTTTCTTGAGGAATTCCTCGGTGACCTTGTTGCCAGACACAAAGATTGTGTTGCCAGCACGTGGTTTCTCAGGCTGTGCTGTGTCCAAGGTTGCCTTTTCCGTCAAGCCGCGTTCCTCTCGATCCCGTTCCGTTGCAAAATGCTGATATAAATTTTGACGGCGCGGTTCCTCTTTTATTATTTCGCTAATTATCGTTTCTTGAGCCACATCGTTTTGGGTCGACGAGAAGGGTTGGTAGGCGGCCACGGTTGTCTCCGATGTGGAGCGTTTGGCTCTTTCTTGACCTTTCGGGCGCTTGAATGAAGTTTGATCCTGTTTCGTTTGTTGCTTTTGAATAGCGGGAATGGCGCCACTCTTGATGAGCTTTCGAGCCACTTCTCGTGCATCTCGCGCATCTGTTGGTCGCTTTAATGTTAATGCACTCTCGGGCTCTTGCTTGGGTGCTTTGTGCGCTTGTAATGCCTTTTTCTATAAATCCAATATCAAACACGAAATTATAACGAAAAGGCGGCAAATGACATTTGGCAAACCTTTTTTTTTAATTTCTGATACTTGGCTTGCAGCATCTGCTCCTCCTCCGTCAGATTGGTTGGAAAGTGTATGTACACCATTTCAAATAGTTCTTATTTGATATTTGCACTAATTTTCTTTGTAAGTAAAATAATTCACAAGTAAAACCTAATAGTAAACGAACGCATTCTTGATAGTGGTGGAAAAAAATCGATAGACAACGGTTAGAGGTTGAGAAACATCGATGATTCTAGTTTCTACATCATAGTAACTATCGGAGTTTTTCATATACATAATCTATGATACATAAATATTATATATTCAGAGAATGTATACTTTTTAGCTTTCTTAAATCTATTTATTTAACATGTTTCACGAGGTATGACTACAAGCCTCATTATGATGTTCGCATGTCGATGAGACAAAACATGCGATAGTTTCCACTTCGCTCGATGTATGGATTACCGTTGATAAATAACAACGAGAGCTGCCAGATCAATAAAAAAGGATAAGTATAGGCAAATGACATTGTTAACATTAAATATGTTATAATTAAATAAAATTACTTTTTTTCCAAAAATATTAAAAGTAATATAAATACATCTTTCTGATCCATCATAAACAATTTACTCATAATTTATAATTAAGATTTGTATTTACAAGGGCGCTGTCAAGCTCAATTGGTTCTACTAAAATGGCTCCCAAGAAAAGAAAATAAATTCAACTTTGTGCTTCATTATAAACAATTAATATATGTTTTTCCAGGGCGTTGTCAAGCTCAATTGGTTCTGCTAAAATAAAATAAATACAATTTTGTGCTTCATTGTAAACAATTTACACATAATTGTATTTGTTTTTACCAGGGCTCTGTCAAACTCAATTGGATCTGTTAAAATGGCACCCAGGGATACCACAGAATTGCAACACTGTGTCGGCCACTCTGTTGTCGCCATGTTGACGCTAAGCTGTCAAAAACTTTTCGTTCCTTCTCTTTCTTTCCGGTTAGCATCATGGTAAGAGACCACAAAGTATTTTTCGCATTTGGACGAAAAATGTGAAAATTAAACGGTTTAAAGTGTGCGTAGTGAATTAAATGTTGCGTAAAATAAGCAAGACCTGCGTGTTGATACTGCCGCTATTAAGAAATTGACTGAAAATCTAAAAGCGCGTCGGCACAATTAAGTTGAAAATATTTCACGTGGTGAAGAAGTCGCTAAGGCAAACGCAACACGCTGTCGTCGAAACGCTTGCATAAAAATATCTTGGTGAATTCCTTCTTACAAATGTTATTACTCTGCTTCCTTACAGCCTTTCGAGAGATTCGTACAAACTGGTCGTATTGCCAAGGCCTCTGCAGGTCCCCTGAAGGGTCGCCTGGTGGCTATTGTCGATGTCATTGACCAAAACAGAGTAAGTGCCTCTCTCCAATAAGTAACATAGGAACAATGTTGTGTTTTCGCGTTGTGGCTGCTGCTGTTATTGCACATGATGATAATTTGTCTTCTTGATAGGAAGTGCCAACTGACACATAAATGAAGCTAATTTTAACTTAACTGAAAGCAAACAAACGACACACAAACGAGAAACACAATCGTTGCCTGTTGCTGTAATAAATGGAAATATTAGAATAGCAATTAATGTGGCTAATTACTTTTTACAGGTCTTGGTTGATGGTCCTCTGACTGGTGTTCCACGTCAGGAGTACAGATTGAGCAATCTGCATCTGACCAAATACCGCATCAAGTTCCCCTACACCGCGCCCACACGCATTGTGCGCAAGGCTTGGGTGGACAGTGACCTGAAGGCACAGTGGAAGGTCAGCCCCTGGTCCGTCAAGGCACAAAACATTTGCAAGGTGTGTATAATTGATTTCAAGTGTGATTTGTTGCAGTGAATTTGATAAACTCGTAAGAAAGGAATGCAAATTGACATTTGTTATTGCACATGATGATAATTGAAAGTTCTTGATAGGAATTGCCGGCTGATACATACATGAAGCTAGCTTATTTATTTAACTGAAAGCAACAATAATCAAATATGTAGTTTGTTTACTAAGACTGTTTATCTAACGTATATACTATTTTATTTACTTGCAGCGTTCTCAATTGAGCGACTTCGACCGCTTCAAGCTGCGTTATGCCAAGCGTCAGCGCAACAAGTTGCTGACCATCGCCTTCAACACACTGAAGAAGCGCACCAAGTTCGATGGCACCCCACGTGTCCTAAAGAAGGATCGCCGTGAGCGCCTGCGTGCCGAGAAGGCAAAGGGTGGCAAGAAGGCAGCGGCCAAGAAGTAAAAAAAAAAAATAAATACACAATAACGAAAGTAACTGCTTGATGAACATCCAACACAAAGGAGCAAATAAAAGAAGTGTTATTTTTAGGAAAAACACATGAAAGCCCGCCTTTTGTTTATATATTTTGTTAGATTTGTTTAACATTTTTATTTGCTTTTTAAAAACAAACGAAATACATTTTCAAATTACAAATTTGGAAACGTAAAAAACGTAGCACCAATTTTCCCCTAAGAGGCAGCATCTTCAGTTGTTGACTTGCAGTAGATGGTCTTCCAGTTGCGTGGATGATTGTAGCCCAGTAGAATGGGCAGATGAAGGAACAGCGTGATATGCTCGCCCTGTATTGACGTCGACACCTTGACCCAGTTTCGCAGCCATTCGATCATTTCCTCGCGGCTTAAGTTATCCGGATTCAGGCCGCGCAGATAACAACAATAACGCATCGCATCTGTGCGCAAATTGTGAACGCCGCCTTCCCGATTGATGGCCAGGTCCATGTAGTGCACCAGGAATGCGTGCTCATGCAGGCGATGGCGTTTGAACAAACTGTTTGGCAGTCCATGCATCTTGACTAGACATTTCTGCAATCAGATACACATTAATTAGATGAAAGTAAACAATAGCTGCGTGTGCCTACGATGTGTTTACGTGACATGCCCAGCAGTGAGTAGGGCCCCTCGGCAAAGATGTCTTTAACGGCGATTAGAGCGTCTGCTGTGGGATGCGTACCGCTGCCCAGCTGACCCAAGATGCTCTCGAACTCGGCATGCTTGTGGTGCGTCTTCAGTGACTTGAGTTTGGCCTGTAGGCAGCGGAAAACAGACTTGTTGCACTGCAGCCGGCGCTTCATGTAGTAGCTCTGGAAGTCATTGCGCTGCTGCTCTGTCCAGAAATGCGACGTTAAAAATGTGCGTGGATACCAAAACCTACGAAGGATGGTATAGAGTAAATGATCACTGAAATAATAATTAGTCGACAACAAACTTACACCAGTGGAAAGAAGGCATATCCTACCATGGGCAGTGAGCAGCCAATTAAAGCGGGCGCCACTTTCATCATGTCTCGCGGCATTTGCATGTAGAGTTCCAGCTCTTGGCGATTCAAAGCACGAATGCCCTGTGGCGCATCATTGGCAATGCGAGCAATCTTGAGGAAGCGCTTCATGTCGGCGAAAAAATCCTTGACGCCGTCGAAGAAGACGCGATAGAGTTGCATGGCTTTTGGAAAATTCTTCTCTAGCACTTTGTCATAGTTCTTCACGTAGTTAAAGTAACGCGTGAATATGTAATCCTGCATGTTGTCACGCATCTGCTCGCGCTTTGACCTCAGGACCTCCATGTTGTCTTTCTTTTTGTCTTTGTCATGATCCCCGCCAGTCTGCTGTTCAGTTGACGTGGACATACTGCCGGCACTTTGTTGTTGTTTTGATGTCTGCTTGGCGTCCCACCGTGCCTCATAAATGGCCTTGCCCACGCTAGTAATCTCGGAGGCAACATTACGCTTGATTTGGGGCGGTGTCGCTGCCGCAATTGCCTCTGTTGGTTGCGGCTTTGGTTGCTGTTGCTGCTGCGATGCGTTTGTGGTGTAATGCGATTGCTGAGCGATAACAACGCTGCTGTAAATGAGTTTTTAATGCCGGTTCGATAAACGCGCTGGTCATGTGCTTGTGTTTGTGGTTTACCTGCGTTTCAGCTGTTGCAGGCAACGATGCTCCTGGGGCCATTTGATCCTCCATGTAGAGCAGGCGACACGTAATGCCAACGCCATGGCTGCGCTTGCAATGCGAATATTACACACAGATGGTGCGCGTAATTACGCAACGACTGCAACTCCGATGCAGGAGCCACAACACACACAAGCAGCCCACAACAATGTTTCTTAATTATTTTAATCTTTCCGAGTTTGCTTCTTCTTCAAAATAGCGGCCGCTGCCAACTTCACGCGGCACAAACTGTCGGAATATGTTGCTGAGCGAGCAGCAGCATGTTGCCAACATGCCGATAGCGTGTTGCTCTGAGTTGCCACCTAGCACTAAATGCAAACAATAATTGTTGTTGCATACATTTAGGCTTTATTTGTAATAAGAATATGTCTCAAGAAAGATAATGAAGCATTTTTCATTGAAAAATCCAATTTATAATGTAATAAAATTGTTAGTAATAAAAATAATACAAATACTATGCTGACGTCAGAGTGCACAGGGAGCTTGCGCACGATGTTACCTTAATTTTGGCATGATTCATGCGTTTTTGCACTTTTCTCTTCAGTCTACCCGGAGAAGTGCGTGTTGTAAGTTGTTTGCACGCATGTTTTGCTTAACTTTTCGTTGTCCGTTTTTCCTCGTGCTAAATACAAAATTTAACAAACCACAGCGACTAATAAAAATTACGCGTTTGACGCATTTATCGTTTGCTGCTCACTTGATGGCAATAATTAAAGCGTAAATGTGATAAAGAAAGAGTTTTAATCGTTTTTTGTGATTTCAACCGCGAGTCCTTCGCACGTGTGTGCGTGTACGTGTGTGTGTGTGTAAAGACCTTCAACAAGCAATATGTAAGAAAGCTAAGCGCGTGTTCAACTTACTTTCACTTGTGCAGGAGCCGAACAGAGAAAGTAAGGCAACAAAATATTTGGTGTGTGGGTGTTTTTCTCGTTAAGCTTTCGCAACTCTCCAATTTATTTATCTGTTGCAGTAGTAACTGTGTTACACACACCATCGCAACGCGTCGCTAGAAAAGTTTCGGTTACATTATTTACACAGGCTCACATAAGCATACTTTTAGGCTGCGACTTGAGTCATTTTTCTTGTTTTCTTGTTTGCCTTGCAATTGAAGCTAACTGAAAGGTAAACTTGGCATCATTCCACCACGATGCGATGCCAATACAAATAGAAATAACCACTGGCTATAAATAACGTAGCCGGCCTTTTCCCTCCACTCGATTTCAGTTCACTTCACTGCGGAGGCGACTCAATTGTGCAAATTGTATTGTGGTTGTTCACAGAGTTATCCCCAAACCCGATGTATCTCAAAACATGACAAGCTTAAGGAAATACAATGAAACGAGGAAAAGTTGCTTTTGTCTACCCAACATCCTTGTGTACATGCTAATATTAATTTATGTATGTGCAGTCGCCGGCAACAATGCCACATCATTATGCATAATTGATGAGCTTGATTGTAACTGACAGGCATTTTATTTGATCGCAAATTAAGCGCTATAAAATTAAGAGTTAAACTGTGGGTATACTATCCGCATTTCCTTTTTGTTCTGATTCCTGTAATCCAAAAATTTAAATAACACGAGTCTCACAAAGTCGAAAGTCAAAATGTCCTTGAGAACTTTTCGCCCATTTGCTCGAATTCTCATCACCATTTTATCGTTTTACGACTAATGCAGATACCCAAAAAGGGGGTGACAACGACACCGTTGCAAACTATGTGCCAAGTGTTACTGCAGCGCGCCAAAAGTTTGGGGTAAAACTATCTGGGCGAGGATATGCACCGTCTTGGCATAGCTGACACCATGTCAATGTCTTGGGGCAGCAAATTGCCTGCAATGCCACACTGCAACAACAGCAAGAAAACACAAACACACACACACACTTTGTATGAAAGTGTGCGTGTGTAAAACACGTTAGCTTCTGTAATTTAAAAGGTGTTTTAAGATGGCCTTACGACGCCGCAGGTGTCATTTTAATGAATACGACCCGTTGACTCGCAACCGCAGCTGCTGCGTAGCATACTTTTAGGGGCATTGCGAAAAGTTATTTAAATTGTTGTTGGACATTTGCATTTTATGTTGCTTTCTGTTTGTGCATTATTCTTCTTTTTCGGAACTGTTTTGTGAATACAGCGCTTTTTTACAATTCATTGAAATATTCATCTATAAAGTTTTAACATGAATATCTTATATTAAGATAGCTTTTTGTTATCATTAAGAAGAGTTAACTAGTTTAATACATAAGCAAAGGACTCATATGCCACTATATGCAATTTAGATAATATGTACTTATATTACATGAGTTTATAAATACATATAAATGTTGATTTTATATAAATTCATTTATATTAGTGGTTTATTCGACTTATTTAATATTAAAACTATTAGCCATTTTTATTTTCGCCTGCATTTCTTATCGCCATAAAATTATGAGTTAATCATTAATGAAACTTCGCCTATATCAAGTCTATTAATGGTTGGAACAAGTTTTCAAAGGCAATTATCTTAATTTGAATAAGTTTACCCCACTAATTGCAACAGACTCGTGCTTTTAATGCTTGCAGTGCACAAAACTTTGAAAGAAAACTTTGCTGTGCATAAAATACATAACACATATAATCAAAATAAATAAATTATTTTTTATATTTTCAGACAGGGTGCAGTGACGAAATAAATAAAACTATGCAACGACAAAGGATCAAAGAAAGAATGGAATATAATGTTAACTTAAAACGATTTGAAATTTAAAATCTGGCAGATTAGGAGTTGCTGTTGATTGCTGAATATAATAGCCAAATTAAAAATTGTTCATTACAATGGCTATTACAATTTTTGGCTTGGATCACTTCGCCATAAGTGCTATTGTGATTGTGAGCATGCAGTTGGTGTTCTTTATAATCAACTCAATGCTGCACTTGGACAAGCTATCGGACTTTGCGGGAGGCGTAAATTTTATTGTCGTTGCGTTGCTGACCTTTTTTCTGGGCCAAGTTGATCGGCCATCTAAGGTAAGTGACTGAATATTTAATGCTCTTAATTGAGCTATAAATTAAACGCTGGGACTATTAAAGCGAGTCCCAACAAATCCCCTCCTGCTGAGGGTGTGCGAAGAAGTGAAGCATGGAGGATGGAGGAGCACTGTGTCGACTTTAGTTACTGACATTGAAAAGCGAATTTTCCACACACTCACACACTCAAACACACACTCACCGAGTGAGAGAAAAATGGGGAGATTCTGCAGTAACGTGGCTCGCTGGCAAACAACAAAAGGTTACGCCCAATTGGCCCACATTTTGATGGCTGTTGCTGTTGTTGTTGCTGTTCAGCTGCATGACCTTGTCTGGCTGGCAGGGGCCAAGGCCCTTCAGTCAGTTGTTTGTCACAATGTCTACCCAATTGTTTACCACTCTCTCTGCCTCTCGCTCTCTCTCTCTTACACTCTCGCTCTCTGGCTTGCTAACACTACGTTTAAATACTTAATGCTAGTCTTTAATTTTCATGCAATTTCCCCACTAAAGTGCTTGATTATTAAATCTGCGCAGTTTATGCGTTTTTTATGAGCCAGCTGGCATTTGTGTCAGGCTTGCATTAAGTGCATAAATAAAGTGCCTTGTTCTGATGTTCTTCATACCTCAGGGAGTTGTACTCATTTCTTCCTTTTTATGACCGGAAACTGCCAGAAGAGCAAAAGTATTTGCATTCATTACGAATGCAGCGCAAAGAATTCAGCAGCACAATGAAATATTGATTGTAAAGTGTGCATTCAATTAGTCAGAACAGAATCACAGCAAAGTGCTTATCATCGCCATAAAAAACTTTACTCCGTATTATTTAACTCTTGTCTTTTCAATTTATGACTTTTCTCTGCAGGCCTACGAAAGTCGTCAACTGATGGTCACCGTTTATGTGTGTTTGTGGGGTGCCAGGTTGACTGGATATCTGCTGTATCGCATCATTAAATTGGGGCGAGATAAACAATTTGAGGATACACGTAGCAACATCATACGCTATGCTGTCTTCTGGACGTTTCAGGTGAGTTTCGCTTCTCATTCGCATTCCACCTCAGCTCATTTGGTATGCAAGTCTAAATTGGATTTGTGGTTTCATCTGCAGTTCATAATCAATGAATCTGCCATTCTCGGACATTTGCCAAGGTGTTTTGCATAATTCAATACTTGTCGCCAGCTAAGGGATTGCCAACAATTAAACTGTGACACAATTGAGTGCCATTTGCTAAACGTTGGGGGACATTTTCAGCCTCGAATTGATTTGATTGCGAGCTGCTCATTTACATCTCTCTCCCCCTTTCGCTCTCTCTCTCTCTCTCTGTATGTTTTTCAGGCTGTTTGGGTTTACGTTGTCTCGCTGCCTGTCATAATTATCAACTCCCGACCACAGACAGTCAAATGGATGTCCACGCTAGACTCCACGGGCACAGCTATGTTTCTGGTTGGTCTCCTGGCTGAGACTTATGCGGACTTGCAGAAGTTCTCCTTTCGCCAGGACCCCGCGAATCATGGCAAATTTTGCAACGACGGTAAGGGAAAACTATTCAAAATTAAACTTAAATTAAGAAAGAGTAAACTTATATAAATATATTTATTTGTTTATATATATAAAATTTGCTTTAAACCTAAGTATTTAAAATCATTTAGCATCTTAAATAATACCTCATTCCCTTAGGACTTTGGAGTCTCTCACGGCATCCCAATTACTTTGGCGAGGTCATTGTTTGGTGGGGCATCTTTGTCATATCGGTGAACGTGATCAGCGGCCTGGAGTGGATAGCGATTGCCTCGCCCATCTTCACCACGCTCATTATTTTATTTCTGTCTGGGATTCCGTTGCGTGAGCGCAGCTCTGATGAAAAGTACAAGAAGTGAGTGTAGCATAAATTTTTGCTTATCTTTATTGTATTTATGATAATGCATTCCCTTAGTCAAGTGGAATACCGCAAGTATAAGGCCTCCACATCACCGCTGATACCCATTCCGCCTGCTGTCTATGAGGAGGTGCCCGGTGCTCTCAAGTTCGTGCTTTGCTGCGAGTTTCCGCTCTACGACACGATGCGACTACACAAGGACACGAGTCCTTACTCGCTCTCCATTGCGCGTTCCCACTCGCACATATAGCAGTCAGTGGCTCACTCTAGCAGCGCTGCTGCTGGCGTGGGTCAACAACACACACATCCACACACGCACACACATGGGGCGAACCAAGCGCATCATCAGCACAAAGGACACTGCTATGGTGCAGATGGCGGACATGCAGAGCATCATCACAATTGTGGCGGCAGCTGTCGCAATGTCCACGTCAAGTCCAATCCCTATCAATGCGAGGCAGGATATGGTAACTATGGCGTGCGACACATTGACGATGAGGATACGGATGATGGCGTAATTTACTTGGCTGGTCAGCATTGCACCAAAGCCAAAACACACTATTTCCATGCCTTGGACGAGGATGAAACGCCGCAACGCAAACAGCAACCGAAGTGCAGCTATTTGGCTGAGGAGGAGCTGGCCTCCGACTACGATGAGGATATACCACCCATAGGACTCAGCAAGGTGAACAGCGTGGAGAGTTTTGAGCGAGAGAATCGCGTGCAAATCGCCACTGAGCGATCCGTGAATGCCGAGGGAATGCCCGTGACAGTGACTACAATATTGTGATTGCCAGTTTAAGCGCCTTTCGTTCGCTTTGATCTACTGTAATCCATATCCGTCTGTTTTTGTCTGTCTTCCTTCACTTTGAAGCAGCTCCTATCTAGAACTGGGAAAAGCTAAGTTCAAAGTCCTCTACTCACGTAACGATTTTATTGCAGAAGCAGACAACTCTGATACGCTCAAGATCTTGTTGGAAGTATGTCAGTCAGACTATCCGTCCTTCTATTCTGGGTAGAGGGTAACTCCTAGTCGACCACTCGCGACTAGCACATCATTTGACTTGTTAAATCTAGTTGTAAACTTTGTTGAATGAGATGCTTCAGTTTTGTTTTCCAAGAGAGAAACAAGTGCCAAGCATAAAAACCAGAAAATGATCGCTTAGAACTCAGCCAAGCTTTTGATCCAAATACATATAATATATACACAATTATTACGATATTCGTTACCAAAATCAAAAATGTGCCTATTCTACATATTCTTAGAATGTTGCACTCTTTCAAAGTTAAATTTGCCTCTTTGTTGATTAGAATTCTATTAAAATTGTTACAAATTAAAACAAGAAAACACAAAAAAAGTTTATTCCAACTTCTACATATTTTCTTATCAATGACATACATACATATATCGTAAGAAGAATACACCCCACCTACAAGAAGAATATCTATGAAAATATATGAAATGATGTAGTAACTGAAACTATAAAAACAGAAACATATCCCAAGCCAACCCACGTTCGATATTTTTTCGACTTACATACAATACATTTAGAATAATACGAACTCTGAAGTACAAGAAGCTTGTTGAACAGAAAATACTTCTAAGCTGTTGTTATTTTATACATGTACAACATTATATTATAATAATAACTATGAAAATATATTTAAATGTATATAAACTATTAATGCTCATCGGTGTATGATCCGTGTCTCGTTTGTCTCAAATTTAAAACAAAACAAGAAATACAGTATTATAACAATTAAAATATTTATAAAGCATTGTACCTAATTACGTATCTAATGAGCTCTGATAATAATAAAAGCAAATGCATAGAATAACAAAACGCAATTATTACTTATTTAAAAAAGAAATACAGTTTACAGTACTTCAATTTTTCTAAATGAAAATCTACCATAGTAGGCTTTTCAAAACCTCCGACCGCATGAACTAAACCTAATATCTTAAATCCATCAGTTCTCATAAATGTGTCGTATAGTAAATATCGGTAAAAAATTTGTAGTCTCCAAACAAATTAAAAATAGAAAATTTTGACAAAAATACAAATTGTTCAGGTTTTTACCTATAAAAATTTCAAAGTGAATTTTTTCATTTCATTGCTTTATATTTGTTTTGTGCAAGAGAGTTAAGATTGCATCATGTTTGGTCTAGCGCGTCGTGTTGTATTCCGAGTGACCAAACAGCGACCACTATGTCGCCAATTTGCCTCGCAAGCCATTAACCAGATGCTGATGCTGCAACAGATGGACATCTGTGCGGATCAGCCCTCTCGCGGCCTGATTATTGGAGTCTACGCAGATGAAGAGGACAAGAATGACGCTGGCATCCTAACGCATGCCGGCTGGCGATACAACGTCCAGAAGACCAACGGTCGCCTCATCGAGGTGCTGCGCATGTCTGGACCGATGCCCAAGCGTGGCGAGGCTCGTCTCCTGTTCGCCATTGAGCCCGATCGTGTTCCCTACTATTCCGTGGTGGCCGTTGTTGGTCTGGGCAAGGAGTGCCTGGGCTACAATCCCTACGAGGTGCTCGATGAGCAGAAAGAGGCCATCCGTCGTTCCGTGGCAAAGGCCTGCCAGATTCTGGCCGAACTGGACACAGATCGAATTGAGGTAGAAAACTGCGGACACGCTGAATCTGCGGCGGAAGGCGCTGCCTTGGGCATTTGGGCGTATCAGGAAATGCGCGACCCCAAGACGCGTATTTCTGTGCCTTCCATTGATTTGTACGCTGTCAAGGACGAAGTCTGCGACATTGAAGGCTGGCGAATTGGCCTACAGAAAGCGGCTGCTCAGAACTTGACCAGACAACTGCAGGAGATGCCTTCCAACTTGCTGACGCCCACAGCATTTGCACAAAATGTAGTCGAGGTGCTTTGCAAGTCTGGCGTCAACGTCGAAGTCAAGGTGGAAGGATGGGCTGAGAGCCAGTCAATGCACGCCTTCCTGGCGGTGGGCAAGGCTTCTTGTGAGCCTCCCATCTTCCTGGAACTGAGCTATTATGGAACTTGTGCTGAGGAGCGACCCATCGTGTTGGTTGGTCAAGGCATTACCTTCGATGCTGGTGGCTTGTGCCTGAAGAAACGCAAGGAACTCTACCACATGCGTGGCGACATGACTGGAGCTGCTGTTGTGGTAGCTACTTGTCGTGCAGTTGCTGGTCTGAGATTACCCGTAAACATTCGTGGTCTCATTCCCCTTTGCGAGAATGTGGTGGGATGCAACTCTTTCCGTCCTGGTGACATGGTTAAATCTATGAACGGAAAGACCATCGAGGTGGAGTGCACGGATCATGAAGATGTGCTTGTCTTGGCCGATGCTTTGTTGTACGGTCAGAACTTCTGTCCCAAGTGCATCATTGATATTGGCACCTGCTCGGGCTACATGCGACAGTCCTTGGACGAGGCTGCCTGTGGCGTCTTCACCAATTCTGAGATCCTCTGGCAGCAGATCAAGCATGCTAGCATGCACACTGGAGATCGCGTGTGGCGTTTCCCTCTGTGGAACTTTTACAGCAAGGCAGTCCGTGCTGGAGGCCGTTCTGATGTCCAGAACTACGGCATTGGACGTGGTGGACGTCCCTGCAAGGCTGCTGCCTTCCTCCGCGAGTTCGTGCCTTGCGGACAATGGATGCATATTGTAAGTATTCCATCACTATTTGTAAATTTAAATGCAATTTTTATTCGCTTAGGATGCAACGAATGTGATGACCACCAATGGCATTGACTTCGAGTACTTGCGACGAGGCATGGCTGGTCGCCCAACCCGAACACTAATTGAATTTATCGCTCAAACCATTTGCAAGGACACTGCACCCAAGATGGGCAAATAATTTTAGAAGCCATTGACCATTGATCAAATCAAATCAGAAAAAAATCTTAAAAGAAGACAACCGGTCGTGTTATCGTTTTTGCCCAAATCCTTAGTCAAAAAACTATTTTCGTTTAATAAAAATTTTCATATTTCATATTTGTTAATGTACATAAAAGAGTTTTAAATTAAAAGCATGTGTTAGGAATGAAAATTACCTAATTGAAGAATGGGATTATATACTTGGGTATTTTTTACTATGCACTTGAAAGAATAGTGTATTAAAAATAGTGCTGCTACATTCTTCAGTAACAGTAACGGTGTTCTAAAGAACAAAATTGAAAAATATGTCTGTTTAGTAATTAAAGTGTGTATTTTTAAGGCAGTTTAGTATGTAGACAATGATGGGTTACTACGATTTAAAGTCTCAGCTTCATTAATATATTAATATTGGGTGCGTATATACGAAATTTATGGAATTTGAAATATTTTGTTAATCTAGTTACACTAGACAAAATTGTCAACTTTACATAATGCTTTGTATTTGAGTAGAACTCAATTTTGTAGTATCATTTCATTAGTTTGGCGACAGAACACGAGACTATTTTACATATTCTCGAAAATAAAAAATCTTACAATTTTGATTTTGTAAAAGTACTGAAAAGTAGTTTATTTATATTATTATTTACATATATTTAGGTTTTTTCAATTTTATTTTCTTTTACCGGTGGTTGATAAAAGATAAAATAGACAAAATGATTCGTGCAACGGGAAAACTTGCCAGCCGTGCTCTGAAATTTAAAATGCCAGTGGTTAAAAGGAATTACTCGCAGATGATCAACCAAATGTTGCAGATTCAACAAATGGAAATATGCGCAGATCCTCCCTCACGTGGTCTCATCATTGGTGTCTATGCGGACGAGGAGGACAAGAATGATGCTGGAATTCTCACCCAGGCGGGCTGGCGATACAATGTCCAGAAGACACATGGACGACTCCTCGAAGTGCTGCGTATGTCTGGTCCCATGCCAAAGCGAGGTGAAACGCGAATGCTCTTCGCTATTGAGCCGGAGCGTGTGCCCTATTATTCAGCTGTAGCTGTAGTGGGATTGGGCAAGGAATGTCTGGGCTACAATCCTTATGAGGTGCTCGATGAGCAGAAAGAAGCAATCCGTCGTTCGGTGGCTAATGCTTGCCGTATCTTGGCCGAGCTGGACACTGATCGAATCGAAGTCGAGAACTGTGGCCACGCGGAGTCTGCTGCTGAAGGTGCTGCCTTGGGTATTTGGGTGTATCAGGAATTACGCGATCCCAAGAAGCGTATGGCTGTGCCTTCCATTGATTTGTATGCAACCAAGGACGAGGTTTGCGACATTGAAGGTTGGCGAATCGGCTTGCAGAAAGCGGCTGCTCAGAACCTCACCAGACAACTGCAGGAGATGCCTTCCAACTTGCTGACGCCCACAGCATTTGCACAAAATGTGGTCGAGGTGCTTTGCAAGTCTGGCGTCAACGTCGAAGTTAAGGTTGAAGGATGGGCTGAGAGTCAGTCTATGCACGCCTTCCTTGCGGTGGGCAAAGCTTCCTGTGAACCTCCCATCTTCCTGGAGCTGAGCTATTATGGAACTTGTGCTGAGGAGCGACCCATCGTGTTGGTGGGCCAAGGTGTGACCTTTGATGCTGGTGGCTTGTGTCTTAAGGAGCGTGACGAGCTTTTCCATATGCGTGGCGACATGACTGGAGCTGCAGTTGTGGTAGCCACATGCAGAGCTGTTGCTGGACTGAGATTACCCGTAAACATTCGTGGTCTCATTCCCCTTTGCGAGAACGTTGTGGGATGCAACTCCTTCCGCCCTGGTGACATGGTTAAGTCGATGAATGGAAAGACCATCGAGGTACAATGTACAGATCATGAGGATGTGCTTGTCTTGGCCGATGCTTTGTTGTACGGTCAGAACTTCTGTCCCAAGTGCATCATTGATATTGGTACCTGTTCGGGATACATGCGACAGGCCTTGGACGAAGCAGCTTGTGGCGTCTTCACCAATTCAGAAATTCTGTGGCAGCAGATCAAGCATGCTAGCATGCATACTGGAGATCGTGTGTGGCGGTTCCCTCTGTGGAATTACTATAGCAAGGCAGTTCGCGCTGGAGGCCGTTCTGATGTCCAGAACTACGGCATTGGACGTGGTGGACGTCCCTGCAAGGCTGCTGCCTTCCTCCGCGAGTTTGTGCCCTGTGGACAATGGATGCATATAGTGAGTATTACAGATTAAGTGATTACAATTTACTTACTTACGTTTTTATCAAAGGATGCAACCAACGTTATGGTCACAGAAGGCAAGGAGTACGAGTATTTGAGACGAGGCATGGCTGGTCGACCGACTCGCACTTTAATAGAATTTATCGCCCAGACTATTTGCAAGGATACTGCACCCAAGATGGGAAAGTAAATTAGGAACTATACAGAATGTTCTGTTAGGACGATGCTACTTATTGTGCACAAGATTTAATTTAAGTTGACATGATTTTATGAACTAGATAACTGATACGTATACGTTAAAAATTCATTGGTTTATTGACGAAAAACATTTGTAAAATTAAAAGTTATCAAAAGCATATGTATTAATATAGAATAGTTTATAAGAGTTTACAGAAAGTGCGTTTTTTTTTTTCGATTTGGCGTCATTTGATTGCTTTACGGATTGCTCATCAGACTGTAGAAATCTCACGTGGCAAGCGGAGGCTTAAATTCGTTCAACTGAAGATGCTACGCCAGTGAGACTGCGTGGGTCAGTACAACATTAATATCAATTGGAGGATAGTTCTGAAGCAGCTTCACATTCGAGGCAAAGTCATTCTCCAGGATGGCTTCCCTTTGAATTCTACAGACAAAACATGTGATTAACTAATGAATATGGAAATAGTTTGCTATACTCACAATATCATTGAGCAGCAAATTTTAATGAGAAAATCAAACCGATGCTCATCTGAGAACACAGAATCCCAAATACGCAGCACATCGGGCAGTGGAAATTCCTGTGAAAGCAGGAGATTGATCCATCGAAAGCTATAGTATTGCGGATGCAACTCTTGGCTTTTGAGGTGATCGTATATTCCAATATCCTTTGCTTTCAACATATTTGATAGCTTGGACATCATGCACTTTATGCCGCCTTCAGAATCGTCCAATGTTTTGATAAAAAAGTCGCGTATCTCACTCATTAGGGCAGTGAAGCAAAAAAAGCAATCCGCTTCGGCATATGTGCGATTCTCAAGATCAGGATCAGATGCCATCACATAGTAAATGGGTCCCACTATCTCGTTCATTCCCTGTACATAACCCTGGCCAGGATTGAGCTTGGCATAGATGAACAGTATTCGCTGGACAACTTCCCAATGTGCTTCCTGACCCTCCTCCATGGCGGCATAGTTCTCCGCCGAGCGTTTGGTGATCAAGTTGATCTGCAAAGGTAAGCGATATTAGTATTAAAGTGAGTTAATATTGAACCAACTTACTTGCTGTTAAATTCCACATTGTTTGCATGTTTCGGAATGTATTTTTTTTTGTTTTGGTTTCTTGAGCTCTTTATCCTATGCATAAGTGACTACATTGGACTTACCTTGGTCATGCCGAGACCTTTGCGCTCAACATTTGCCGAGCTGAGCACCGAGGGTACCACTCGCTCGTGCAGTCTTCGACCATGTTCCCCTTTGCTGTGCACCACAATTTCACAGGGATACTCTGTTGGCTGTTGAAAAAATGATATGTCTGGGCACAAACGTCTCACGTCTTTGTCGATTTGCAGCAGAAATTCATTGTCACTGAAGAACGTATTCCACGCACTCTCTGGTCCCTCGCTCAGCGGATGATCTTGCAGACCAACGCCCCTTGATTCATTATCGCCATCGCCGTCATCGTCGCCATTTTGTGTGTGTCCCGGCGGCAGAACAAGCTCCACAATGAATTGATTGTAGAGTGCACGCTTCTTGGCTAATGTGGCAGGCCAGCTGCTGCGCTTGGAGCCCAGATAGCCCAACAACATCTTCCAGCTGATCGCCCGAAAGCTGTGGACATCTGGCACACCTGTGGAATTTATTGTTTGGTTTATTGCAGCCGAGAGCTAGACATTTAATAATTTCTAGCTTACCATTGAATGTGTGGCGACGCAACTGCTTAAGATCGATCACATCCTGAGCGAATAAATCCTCGAATTCCTTCACACTGTGAGGTAAACAAAAACATTGGCTTGTTTACTTTCTCCAAAACGAATGTTCCATAAACACTTACCGCGCTTTAAACATTGACATTATTTTCGCTTTCCCTTGTCTGATCCATAGATAGCTTATAAGTGAGCATATATGTATATGGTATATATATGTATACGCTATTGCTTTGTTGTCATTTAAAAATTAATAGTTAACAGGGATGTAAACGAAATGCAAGTGCAATACACTAATTAATGTTGTGCAACGGTATGGCAACGCTGGCACTCGCGTTAAGTTGGCTGTGCGCAATTTTTGACTCACTTGAAGTGAGCTGCGTTACGATTTTCAAATGGCTTAGCAATGTAGCAGTTATTTTAATCAATGAGTAATTGCGGTGTGTTCATTCATTCATTCATAATCGGCGTGCACTTGATTCTCTATGTATTCACCTGCACATTTGTACATTCCGTATGCTGTTTCGGCGTGCTCTTCGTGCGTGCTCTCTGTTCTGCTAGTTTCATGTTGTTTGTTTGTTGCTTCGACCCATTTATACATATTACTCATATACACGTTGACGTGAGCAGACGCATCGACGTCTGTTCGTTTCGGCCGCAAAACAGAGCTAAAGAGAGCATTCCGAATTGTTTATAGCGTATTCCATTTGTTTACTCTAGTCTTTGGCCAGATATGACGACCAGCAGATCGTCATACTATCGACCGGCTTTTTGGAAAGTGCCTAGTTATGTGAATACCGTGGTACCCAACGGCCCCACGGTCACACTGGCTGCGCCTTCGCTGCCCTCTCGGCTAACGCAGCGACGTCGCAGCAGTGGCATCAAGAAGCGAGTTCATTTCGCTGACGAACTGTACGGTGGGGTAAGTGAAAAATAAACAAATCCCCGCCTCCGACTATATCATGTCAATCGTCGATGGTGTGGCCCCAATAGACAGTCCACTCTGCACCCACATCAAAAATCAGTTCAATAACATTTTGCACTTGGCGGCTCGTAAATTTGTCGACCACAAATTTAATTAATTGGCCACTGCTGCAGTTTTACTTTAAATTCTCAAACAGAAATTGTATTTAATAAATTTATTGCTCAGAGCATCGATGAATTGACGTAATCGTTGTGCTGCATTTGCCAAAAAGCAATTGCTAAAATTACGAGTCAATATTTTGGAATGTATTTAATGCTTTGAAACATTAATATGCAATATTCGTTTATCTAATATCTAATTTGAATGGACCATGTCGAAATAGATTTAAATACTTGCAGATTGTCAACTATTTCTACATCGCATTAATCATGAATTTAATGAATCCCGACTAGAAGTCATCTGAAAACGATTCAATACGAAACAGTAAAAATTTCAAAACTGAGCCAAAAACGAACCCAAATAAATATGGTGCACAAATAAATGCTAGTCCCTATATTGTATACGTTAAGTATGTCTATGTATGTATAAAATATATAGCTGAAAAACGTTCGAACGACGGGAAGCGAAATGATTTTTCCGTTGTAAGAAGTAAAAACGTTGCCAAAAACAAAAGCAAACAATTTCGATTCGATTTCTTTTGGCGTTGTTTTGCAGCGATTTCTCGCATTTGTAAGCTCGAAAAATTCCATACCGGGAATAGTACAAGGTAAGCATAAGCATCTGCTTGTTTAAAGGGAAAAATGTCCCAGGCAAGGCCACTCGACTGATACTCAAAGTTGTAGACTCTGCACATTGCGCATACGACTCGTCGTACATTGTTCTATTGACTAATGGCGCAAACATTTGATTTGTTTATTTAAATGGGCGAAGGGGACTGTTATTATTGCTATTTGAAGCGTGCTAGTGAATAAATTAATTACAGCCTCTCATTTGCCTCGCTGCAAGAAGCAGAGAAAAACTAATAAAACTGATGAAAATATCTGAAAAGCCATATGCCACACGCTCGACGTCTTCGTCTGAAATGATGATGAAAACGTTGTGCCACCAGACGATGACATGTGGCGTTTAAATTCATGGTCAATTTTGGCCTAGTATGCAACTGGATCAAGTGTTGCCGCAAAACTTTAATCTTTTCAGATCATAAATGCTTTTATACACTATTTATATGCAGAGAGTATTCAATTTTTTGAATTTGTCTAGATTAAACATATACTTTTTTCCTAGAAACGATCCCAACGAAATAGAAATAGCGCGATGCTCGTGGGGAAAGTGTATGTAGAATGAAAATTATTGGCATTTGGATTGAGTTCATGTTTCTCAGTCGCTGACTACATGATTGTAGCGCAGAGTACTCGTAGATTCGTAGTATACCACGATCCGTTGCCGATGCTTGCAAAAAGGAATACAAATTGTATTTTAAAATTAGTACTTGAGCAGCATTGCGATCGAATAAAACGCTAAAATTGCGCTGCACGCGCTACCTCCGCCTCGGGTTCGAGATCGAGAACTTGGCCAATAAACAATTGAAAATTCGCGAAAAAAAAGAGTGAAGCAGCACAAGAAGAGAGTGTGTAACTGTGCAAAAGGCCAATCGAATATGTTGAATTGAAACATCAGCAGTTGTGACATTTACTCAAACTAATCAAAACCAAGAAGCATGAGTCCAAAGCTGCATGAGTTTGCTGTGGTGCTCCAGCGAGATGGACAGGCGACGCCGTGGGGCATCCGTTTGGTTGGTGGCAGCGATTTGGATACGCCATTAATCATAACCAGGGTAATGTGGGTTGCCCAAGGCATTATGTAACTAGAGCAGCTGCAGCCGAAGCATCGAAGAACTAAAGAGCTAGAGAGCTTGGCCACAGTTTCCGACTTGTCGCTTGTCGTTCGTCGCTTTGTGGTTAATGTCGCGACCCATTCATCACAATAGTTGCACCGCAACGACAGAGAACTGTCCATTATCGTGCCAGCAATTTGCAAAAACTGCTTTGGCCTTTGAGTTCTGCACTACTTAATGGCAAAATAAACAACAACAAATCAAAACAGTGAGGGCTCAACAGCCGGCTGGCAACGACTGCAAGATACGCTGTCTAGCAAATTCAAATTATCCTAGGGGAGTCTTTCACTACTTAGTTTATCGCAGTGAAATAATTTAGCAACAAAGTAAATAATCATGTATGATAACCAACATACCCTTCCACCCTTTTCAAGTGTAGGGTATCGACACTGAAACTAGAACACGCATACGCAGTGTAAGACGAATGTAGCAATTGCAACGGTGCCAAAGATTTTTGCAAATTCTGAGACGCCAGTAAAACTAATTGAGGCAAAACAAATAAGAGACGACGACGACAATGAACGCATGTAAACAATAGAAATGGGAATGGGTCGATCATAATAATGATGTCTGTGCATCTAGTATGTCAAGGCTGCCAGCAGTCCCGTCCTAGGCCCCTGTCAAAACTTTTTAGCAAACATTTCATTACGTCGACCTTCGTCCACAGGTGCAAGTTGGCAGCCCATCGTATGGGGAGCTGCTGCGTGGCGATATTATAGCCAAGATCGGTGAATACGATGCACGCGACTTGAGTAACGCCGATGCTCAGCAGCTGTTTCGCGGAGCGGGCAACGAAATCAATCTAGTCGTGCACAGGTGAGTTGTGACACATGAATGTATACTAAGAAATATTATTTCATTTCTACGTTTGCATTGAAGGGACAACAAAATCGCGTATACGCAGGGTGTCAATCAGGAGGCCGGTTCGCGCCCCAATTCAACCTTGCCACCGGCAAGTCCTGAGCCATCTCAGCATCCCCATCGCGGACCTTCGCCCTTTCTTCCCGGTCCCAGTCATTTTGAGCGTGCGTTGCAGTTGCCGGTAGACACTTTACCGCAAACTGTGTTTCCGCAATTGAATGCTTCGGGCGGTTATGTGCCATCGTCATCGAGTGTTTTTTCTCCAAAAGCAACGCGTGATCATCAACAGGATGTGGCCGAGGAACATGCAGCCATTATTAATCAGGTGAGTGAGAAGAAAATATTTATTCAAGCATTTCAATTCCTGTGGGTGTGTTTTAAATTATTGCCCATTTCCATGAAACTATTTGTTATGCTGCGCTCAAAAGTATGCTGCACAAAATGTGCACGACAATTTGCATGTATGCTGAGAAGTAGGCAATGAAATATGTTCTGAAATAGATATGGATTTTGTAAAGATTTTTGTGCGCCATCCGCTGACATCAGAGGATAGACATTTTGTGGTCAAGGCTCTGCTGTTTACAAAATCTAAATATAACTTATGTATGCGAATAAGTATTAGCTGCGAAAACGTAGGCGTTGAACAGGAAAGTCTTGTGACGCAGTCTGCGGGTGGATAACTGGCGAGAATATAAACAAACATTTCAAAAGAGCTCTTGCAGCCCAACGAAGAGATCTTGCCCTCTTCCCAAATAAAATCAAAAACAAAAAACAAACAAAAACAACGACGTAAATCTTGAAAAACATTTCGAATATATTTTCTTGGCCACTTTGCCTGCCTGCCTGCTGCATGCAGGTGAACAACGTACTAACTCATAATATATATAGAATGTATGCATGGGAAAGGCGTATGCCAAGCATATCTGTCTATGTGTAGCTATATAGTTGTGTATTGCCTGCTACCTTGTGATCTTCAATCCTCAGGCAATGCCAATGAAAGTGCTTTGCCTAATTCCCCCTCACCTGACACCTTGCGCTTGATGACGCTGCTAATGAATCAAGACAACAAAATTGCCACTCGTCAAGGTCGCCAATTTATTCGTCAATGCAGCACTAAAATAAAAATCAAGGTTCTGATATGTTTCTCTTTTATAGTTTGTTATGATTTGTCATCAGTTTTACAAAAGACAACTTTTTTGTAAAGCTTTTGCTGATCTCCATATTAAAGGACACAAAAAATTAACTTCTCTTGAATTTCTTTATGAAAACTTGAGATAAAACTGATCATGCTTATAAATAGCTGCCTTATTTTTATTGCGATGAATATAGCTTTGTTTTTCGAGCAACTTTTTGATCAACCCACTCAACGAATTCTTGAACACAAATGTGTTCCTTTGTAAGATACACAAACAACCTTCGCGATGGTAAAAAACAAACATATTCAAACGTAAATTATTGGCTCCTTGGATTTTTCCGTCGATCTTGGAGAGTTCTTTGACGCCCCAGGCCTTTGTGTTTATTTTAGTTCTATTGAAATGGGTGGGTGGGTGTCTAGGCAGTGGAAGGTTAATTACACCTGTCCCCAAAGCCCATTCCAGTGTCAATTTGTTTTGACATCAATTATGAGATTTGAAACTGTCAGAAGTCATGTGTTGGCAATTTTCAATTTTCAGTGTCAGCACAAATCAAGCAGAGGAAAACCGAATACATCAATAATGTTGTTCGGAAAATTCATAAATATTTGTATGCATTCTTTATGTCCAATTAATGTTTTTGCATTCGAGCACACTACAAAATAACCTCGACACTGTTCAATTTTGTGGCTAATTTTCAAAACGAACAAGTGAAAAGTGCGAGAAAAACTCAAATTGCTCCAAAAAGAGCAATTAAAATATATGTATAGATGAATTCTATATACTTGTCTATATAATAAATAGACAGGACAAACAAACTGACAGCATATAGATAAATTCATATAAACATGCTATATACAAACACAAATATAAATGTCGTTATAAGGAGGGACTGGGGGCGTGCTTTGGTGGTCGACGCGTGGGCGTAAATGAAAGAAAGAAAAAAATGCTCACGACAATATAGTCCAAGTTTATATGTAAGTTGTTGTTGTTCTATATATTTTTGTTGGCTTTACGCTCTGTGAATAATCTATTTGCACAAAACATTTAGCCTAACGTATACGTATGTTTAACAAATTGAGAGAAAAATGAGGGAAACTTTGTGTGCGGTGGTGTGCGTGGGTTTGGACGGCCTCTGACCGTCAGCACTGCTGCTGCTGGTGATGATCTTGCTGTTCTTGTTGTTGCTCTCGTATATGGTCACACGGACACAAACACATACATGGGAAATCAACAACTCATATATAGATCTCCTATATAGACGGATTGGAATTCCGCGCAGCCGAAATAGCAATAATTCGCCAGCATTTGAAATTTTCAAATCAGTTGCGTTCGGAATATTGAAAAATAAACAACTAGATTCAAGTCTAGACGAAACACATCCCTCCGAATCCCAGTGAAGCGATCTCCGAAAGTGGTGAAGAAGAGCAGCGTTCATTAAACGTGCATAAAAGCAAGTTGACCAATTCAAAAAAAAAAAAAAAAAAAAAATACATAAATACAAAAAAAAAAAAAAGATTAAACAAAAAGTATAAAAGAAGAAGAATATAAATATTGAAGCATTAGTTGTGACATTTTTTAAATTGCTTTACTACGCTCTTACGTAAGAGTTATTTTGTAATATTTTTGATACTAATTTGTTTAAATTTTGCGCATAAAGGAGTTTAAATCCAAAACCCACACACACACAAAACACATAAATTCTAAAATGGAGTACGTTCAGTTCAAAAACGGATCCCCCGTCTACTACAAGGAGCAGCCAGACCTTAATGAATGCATTCAATATCAAGTAAGCAAACACGATTAAAATAATCCGATATAGTGATGTTTAATATCATAAAAACAACATGCTTGGATGCGCATTATTTATTTATTGAATTGTCAATGCGAACTTCACCTTAAGTGTCAGAAATGTCTGTTTGAATTCAAGTTCAAACACAAATGTCAACTTGAACGACAGTTCAAAAACGTTTTTCCACTTTGGTTTTCATAAATTTGTATTTCTTAATTTTTTCACACTGCATATAGATAAGTGTAGTATATATAATATGTGCTCTCACACTCTCACTCTCTCCGGCGATATCTGCTTCTTATATACACCCGCTATTTAGCTTATTATTTAAACATATTTGTTCGTCTTTCGTCAATATGCGTCGAAAGCAAAAAACAAATTTTTTGAATACATTTTGGCTAAAACATATTCACTGCTCTTTTCTTTGGGTGCTCAATGTAATTCATACCACCTCGTTGGATATTTTTAGAAAAAGCGCTGAGCGAAAAGCCAAAGATTCAGCAGTAGCAGCAAAAACAACATCAACAGCATTTTGCAAAAGCAACAAAACAAATATACAAAATGATTATAAATGAAATTAATTTCAAAATGAAACCAACACTGACGATAATTAGGCTTTTTCGGAAATTAAATTTAAAGGAAAGGCAACAACGAAGAGAAAAGATTTCCGCCTAATGTCGACACATGTTGCAACGTTTTGGCATTGCCTCAAAAATACTGTGGCACAGCGAAAGTGAACAATTGTTGTCACTTTTCAAAAACAAATGCTAAACATTTCACACAATTTATGTACTAATTTATTGGTTGGGTATTAACATAATGTTCCTAGGTTCTAAAAGTAATCAGTTAGGAGTTTACATTGGTCAATTGTCAACGTTTGTAGAAATATAAAATAAAATATGTTTTTTTTAGAGGTCGTAAAATTGTATCTTAAATTTATGATGGGACAATAAAAGCAAAAAGAAAGATTAAATTCAATTAAATATTTCGAAAGTGACCCTCAAATGATATTTCAACATATTTCTGTGCTTGCGCCAGCCACGAATTTTAAATTTAGCATCAAAAAAATGAACGTTTTCAATTTATTTATATATATCTAAATATTGTATGTACGTCTGTCGTCTGTTTTATTCTATGGCCAAGGTGAACAGAAATTGTGAGAAATGCGCAATTAGCCAACAAGAACATAAATAATTATACTAAGCCATAAATGTTTTATAAAGGTAATGATCGTAATTACTTGGCCAAGCAGGCGGTGTCGCTCAAAATCGATGCAATCAACTGCTTGTCACTCAATGCCGCATGAACTTCTTCCTCGTCCCACTGCAGCAACACTTTGTTGAGACGCGGCTCCTTCTTGCGCATCACTCGCAATATGCCACGCGTCTCCACGAGATCAACTGTGCCTGCAAATTCCGCCTGATCCAGGGCCAAGATGTTGCGTTTGCTGCACACTCTACGATACACTTCATGCAATCGTCCAACACTAATGTCTTTGTTCCGCTCGTTGCGCAGCATCAAGACCAGTGAGCACAGCATTAGCTTCTGTTGCAGTGGAAAAGCCTCTTCAATGTCCTCCTCAAGGTTCTGTGAGGCGCCATAGACCTTGTTGAGCACAGCAGCCACTTGGCTCACCTGCACAGGCTTCAGTGTTTCTATAAATAAGCAGAATGTCAAGGATAGGCAATTGTTTTTAAATAGTTTACAACTTACCCTCAGCTGGTGGTCCATCCAGCTCAAGCGCCTTCATGTTGAACTCCTTTTCACCCGCACATTTCTGCTGCTCGGCAATCTCCACAACACGTCGCCCAATGTCCAGAGCACGTCGGACATCTCCGCTGACCGCACTCACTTTGGCCGCCAGCAGCTGCAATGTGACGGGCGGAAAGACATCCAAGACTTGTGCTTCGGCCAGTCGCGATTTGAAGATCTCCACGATTTGTGGCTTAGTGTAGGGCGGAAAGTGCATCAGTCTTGGTTTCAGTTCGCAACGAGCATTCAGTCGCATCAATGCTCGATCCGTGAGATCCAAACTATTGGCAATGCCAACTAGTAAAATGCGTGCACCCGGCAACGCTGGCCACTCGAAGATTGTGTACAGCACCTCTTGTCGTGTGGTGCACAATTGATCGATCTCGTCCAGCACCAGCAACAACATGCGTTTGGCCTTCCGCAAGTGTCGCTGTATGGCCTCCAAGTGGTCACGTTCAGTGCGTCCCGCTGGCTTCAGCTGCAGTTCCATGCATAGCTTCTTATAGACAGCACCCACGCTGGCAATGCTCGTGCAGTTGATGTAGACACGTTGTAAACGCTGTGCATACTCCGGGGCACGTAGCAACATAGACAAACAGGCAGTTTTGCCAGTGCCTGGCTGGCCAGAGACATAGAGACTGCCGGAGGTTTGCGTGTCCAGATGACTGCTGAAGAACTCACGCAGTTCTTGCAACTGTTCCTCCCGTCCTGGCAGATTGAGTGTCTCAGCGCTGTTTAGGACACGCCGTGCATTCTGATATTTGTTTCTTGGTGGCGATGGCAGCGGTGGCTGTTCCGGCTCCTGTTTCAGTTCTTGTTTCTCTTCCTCTTTCGGCTCTTTTTGCTTTTCCTGCTTCAGTTCCCGCTTTGGCTCTTTTCTAACCTTTGTTTCAGCCTTCTTTGGCTTTTCCGCCTGCTCCTCTTCTCTCTCATCGATGCTCAGTCTGTCTAGCAGTCGTGAAGGGCTTATTAAGTGTTGAGGCAATGGTTGCAGCTTGCGCTGCTTAGGTGGCGAAACATGTGCCGTATCATCCAACTCCTGTTCCTCATCACTGCTGCACTCATCCATCATTTTAACTGCCCTTATGTTGGTCTCAATCCGCTTGGCCATGCTGTCCAATGCCGCAACTGTTGTTTTTTGTCACAGTTGTTTTCTTGCTGCTGCGTGGCGTCTTTGGCTGCTCAGCGTGTAGTTTTGTTGCAGCGCCCACTTTACGTCTGTTGCTGCTCACTTTGTCCATTTTATTCAACAGATTGCTGTTTTCGTTATTCTCTGAAATTACACTAATAATATCATCCTTATCTTCGTCGTCACTGTCCAAGATCTGCTTGGTTTGTCGTCTACGCCAAACTTCTGAGCGTCGTGGCGTTGTGGCCATTGGCGACTGCGGCAGCGCTGCTGGCGTTGCAGACTTGCTAATGCTGCTGAGGCGTGTGGAGCGGCGTACTGCGGCCATTTGTTTAGCTTTTGTACGTTAGTTAAATCACTTTTTTAAGTTATCTTATTAATTTTAAAAGTTGTAGAATATTGTGGAGTAGTAACAAAGGAAGTACGGTATGTTTAGTGGCAAAGCAAAAGTGAGCAAAAGGCGCGAAATTAATGTCAGCTGCGCGCCACAGTCAGCTGTTTGAAATGCAGTCTGGCAACTCTACCCAGCGTTGCATTCTACAAGTGCGCGCACTATTTAAAAATGTCGCTACGAATATTGAATTACTTACGCGTTCGTGCGGCTGCGTGTGGACAGACAGCGTTTGCTAGCAAAAATAAGACAGCGAGAAAAACAAATGAAAAACTGTTGCTGGACGATGGCAGAAACGCTTACGTAAGCGTCTATAAATATTAGACTTGCTACTCTGAGATATTTTTAAAGTATATAGGCGGGCGGGCGCGCTCACGAGAGTGTGTGATGAGATGGAATTTTGGTAAATAAAGTTTATACAAAATTTAAGATACCAATACATGCACACAAATACATGGACATACATCGAATGATCAGTGTCTGTTAAATAAAGCATAACGAAAATGTTCTAGAAACATGGGAAATCTGCGGTTGCTCTAATGTTCACATAATGTTAATGCGCCCCACAAACGGACTTTGTACATAGGTTTTATTTATTTAGATTGTACCGCTTGTAGTTTGTAAGTTTGCCAAATGTTTGCACATTGATTTGATTTTTTGGCATAAACAAAACCATAAAATTATCACACATTTGACTAATTATGCGCAATTTGCTTTGTTTTCGTAGCCATACCGAACAACTCCACTGGTTCTGCCCGGTGCTAAAGTGAAAAAGGATGCGCCCACCACAGAGTCATACTTGAGACACTACCCAAATCCCGCTGTGCGCGCCCATCCCGGACACGACTACCATGACAGTATCATGAAGCAACGCGTGGCCGATACCATGTTGCACAAGGTTGTTGGCCAGGATGCCGATACTGGCAGAGTGAGTGTTGAAGAGAAACTGTTATTATTAGATATAATATTATTATTATGGAATCACATCCTAGGTTTTCCACAAGCAATTCAACTCGCCAATTGGCCTGTACTCAAGCAACAACATTGAGGACACCATCAGAACAACAGTTCCGTAAGTTTACCACTCACTTGGAAATCTTTATGCTAATGAACTGACAAATATCAAAAATGCTTAGTACCAATACAATACACTAACAATGAATTAAACAAAATTTTTTGGATATCGCTGTTAACAAACAAATTGAGATACTTTTAAAAATTGAATAAAATAATTTGATTTGCGTAGTATTTTGTGAAAATTTTAATGCAGCTGAAAAGTGCGCCTACATAGATAGCTTGAAACTAATTGTAAAGCGAGACATGATTTTGAGTAGTCCAAAATTTTGAATTCCATGCGGATCGATTGTTAGTTAAGATGCAGTCCTAATCCACTAACCCTAGGCCAAAAATCGAATATCAAATTTACTAAACGAAGGCAAACACAAATACACCCAAAAACAAAACACAAGACAAAGGAGTTCATAGATGTTGTATGTCTACTACTTGCTCTATGTTACACATATGCTCTAAACTACATCACATACATACATATTTCTCTATATACTCGTATATATATAAAAAAAATTCTATGTATATTGTTGTAGCTTTGCCACAAGCGATAGTTATCGCTTGAAGGAAAGTCCTTTGCATCGTCCTTTGCCAACAAAACTTGACGGGTAAAAGTAATCATATTTTGAGCACAGCCTGATATCTATCTATACTATAATTATACTATATATATATATTTTTGAAATGGATTGATTGAATTTTGCATCACTTGGAAATCGTATATAAAGAAACGACGCATTTGGTTTCTCTAGAAACTTGATTTTGAGGATTATTGGAAACTTGAATGAATCTTGAATATACACATTTCCTATATCCTTTATCCCCAAAGTGCATTTATGTACTATTCTTGTATGTTATTCCGTTATTCTGCCTGACGAATCAACCCTAACCGAATTGTTGTATCCCCAACCACAACAAGCGTAACCTATGTAAAGTCTAAATCCATATATTATATCAAATCCAAAGTGCAACTTTGATGCAATAAATATTCGTACTCCGACCCAAAACACAATACAAAAGTACACCTTGCATGTGCTCCTTTTATATGTATGTACATAAACATATCTAAATGTTCCCATATCGTAAGAATCAATGTATAGTATGTATTATTATCCCCATCGCAAGTACAAACTCCGGATGATCTGGTTTGCGACGAGGTGCACCCATGAATCTCTCTAGAAACCAGAGCTTATTATTGTATCCTCTTATTCTTAAGGGCTTTTGTTGTTGCCGGCGTATATTTCTCCTTCAACTAGACAATATACCAATATCAATATATGACAAAATATTTATCAGAATGGCAAAGGTGGCGCAATTGAAAGGTAATGGAAACATTTAGGGCAGACGCTGTATTCACTCTCTCGATATTCGTTTAATACAACATTTAACTTATAAGAAGCGAAGAGATTAATTCGATCTAATTTGGATAAGATGCCTAACAAAAAAAACCACCTACAAAAACACAAAACTCTAGCCAATATACAATTTTAGACATAATGTTTAGAACTTAGCTGCACGATTAATGTTAGAATTTTCATCGATCTATCTTTCCTGGAACAAAAACGTAAAATACTGGAGCAACAAAAGCAAAAAGAACAACTTGCAGAGCAACAGCGTCAACATCGTCAACAGAAACTGCAGCTACTCTATCAACAAAAATAAATGATCACAATACTCTCTTGATAAAGCAATAGCAAAAAAAAAACCAAAAACAAAAATTATAGCATAAATTCTACTAGAGAAATGAATTCCCAGCCCTAGCTCCTTTCCATATCCATGCCCACTGATAAGCTACCCAGTCCTTAAACGATCCTACTATAACAAGTTCCTATTATATATTAACTTAATATTTAAAAGACGTTTGCTGAATTTTATCCCCGAAACGTGTCAAAGACAACACAAAAGTTCCTATTCCAAAAGCAACCTCGTATTAACTTAATCTTATTAACTTTTATGAACATGAAGACCAAACTAACAAAAGACCTTAACACTCACTTTTTATATCTTTAATTAATAGTTTTTATTAATTTTCGACTTTTGTTATGCAGTTTTGTTAAAAAAAAACAATTACTTTTAATAATTATGTTTAAGAAATTTGTTGACTTGTTTAATGGTTAATTAAAAATTGTTTGAAAAAGTGTCGAGTTCGAAGACAACGAGAACACTATGCCTATTTGATTAGAAGATAACTACAAAAATCAAAATAATTCTAACGTATTTTGTGCACATCCTGTTTTTTCTTTCTATTCTCTCACTACTCTGTCTCACGCTACTCAACCGATGTAAAAAAACCTCTAAATATTCATATATGTTTATACACATATATATGAATCTAAAATTAACTTAACCAATACAAAAAAACAAAAACCAACCAAAAAACAAATAAAATTTTGAAATAAAATAACGTTAAAATATTTCAAAAATCTCATAACATCAAAAATATTTTGACAAATAATGAAAAAACAAAACGTATAATGGCGCTTTCAACGATCTCAAAAAATGAAAATCTCGATAAATAATTATTATAAAAACGACATGCGCGGACACGTACAGTTATAAGAAAACTGTTGTTTACGATCCAAGGAATAGCGACACCTACAGAGCCATCCAAGAAGAGGGCGGCTACAGCAGCTATGGTCAATCTTCGCCTCAGGAAGTAACCATACCTGTGCAGACTAAGGTCTATCAACCAAATAGATTGGTTCCAGGAAAGGTAAGATCGCGTCAACTGTCACATCGCGCCTCAACCTCAACAAATGTTTTCGATATCAGATCAACCAACCAAAATATATATACTTAGATCAACACTATATGTGAGATATGTACTTAATATCAGACAAGATCGCTCGATTGTCAAGTTCATTTTGCGCTCTATCTCTATTACTCTCTATACCGCTCTCTATCTCTCTCTTTGTCTCTCTGTAACTATCTCAGTGTATTGTATTGTTTTCTCACGTACAGTCGAACATATCCAATTCTTTTTTTTTTGTAGTACATACATAAATATGTGTCCTATCAATGTGTCCATGTCTACGCTATGCCTATCAGAATGTTAAGCGCTCGCTTTAAGTCGTACAATGTTAATGTGCTGTTAGGCAGTGTAATGATTACTAACAGTGCCAATGTGAATACTAATTTGGTTTTTGATAACTTGTCATGGAAATTTGCAAGTCGAACATCGATGCATCATTTTAAACCCCATTTCTGTGTATATTTTCCAATCAAATCATCAGCAATTTTTTAAGCATTTTAGCATTATGGCATTTTAACATAACGGGCTACTAACCGGAAGCACGCTCATAACATTAAAGTAATGCGGTAAACAACAAACAAAAAGTGGACTATATCGAAATTGTTGCAAAAATTACGAGAAAAAAACTTGTTACTAAGCTGGCAATTTTCTTTTTTTTTGTTTTTCCTGCAATTCCTTCAATGCATTGCATTACTTTACAGAAACCAGTATCAGCGCCAGTATCCCGGCCGCCGTACAATGTGAGTAACGCGCTGTTAAAGCACTGTTAATGTCAATGTTAATCGATTGGTTTTGTTTGCTCTACAGGTGGTAAACACCCACGATGAAAACATACGCCAGAGCGGCTCTTTCAATCGTCTGATGTACAGCGTTATTGGTGCCACCGACTATTAAATCAACAACACCAACAACAGCAGCAGAAGCGACAACAACAATAGCATCAACAACAACAACAACAGTAACAGCAGGAAGCGAGCAGCCAGCGAACAACATCAACATCAACAACAACAACAGTTGCTAGTTAAGGAATTACTTAACCAAATTTAGTGGATTTTTATGAAATTCTGTTTAACTTATTGATTAATTTATATAAAGAACGACACAAAAATATGCAACTAACAAAAACCCTAAAATATTACGAATCGGCTCAGAGAAAAATTGATTGGAGATGAAATAAATTTATTATACATTTAAAAATAAAACAAAAAAAATACTCATAGAGTTAACTGTTCTCAGCTTTAAATGAGAAAAAAGTACTTTCATTTTAGTTGACGATTATGTATCTTTTATGTTAAATTCGATTTAAAGTTAACAGTGATTGTTAACGGCGAGTGGTTCTAGTCATCCTAATTGTATAAAACACAACAACAACAACAAAGAACTTTACTTTTTTAATCCAATAAACAATAAAAATTATACTACACATTAGCAAGCTGAGGCGTTGAAAGATTTTTAAGTACACACACACAAAAAAAGGGGGAAATAAAAAGCAATTTATAAAAGATTTCAATTACAGCATAATGACTATAAAATTAGGGATTGCATTCAATTGTTTGCCCAACCCCAAAAAAAATACAACAATACTAACATGCTTTGCATAACATGACGCTGCAAATATAGATTTCATTTGGAATCCATCAATCACGTCGGCAATTAAACGCATTTATATTGAAATTATATGCAAACATAGCTCGGCTTTAGATTTGACTCTAATTTGATTGAAATAAAACACTTGTGAGTACGTGTATGTAATCTTTAAACTCTGGCTGGCAGCCACAACATAACAATTGTATTGTTACACATAATGTGTGCGAGTACTTTCACTTTACGGCTAAGTAAGCTGTGATCAGACAATGTCGTATCGCGCCCCCATTAAACGGTCAACGGCTGACGAAAATTGCATAGCTCAATTAAGTAGAAGAAGTGAGAGAGGGAGGCAAGGGGGTGGAAAGATTCCGGTGACCTTGGCGAACAGCCTTCTCTCTCTTTCTATCCTTCGCTATAAATCTTCCATGAAAAATGCTTAAATATAATTTTGGGGCGGTGCACACACAATACGAATGAATGCTCTTAAGTAATCGCATCAGAGACGAATATCAAATGTGATGAATGTATAGATATGTACAATATGTTGTGGGCGTTTGGGTGCCTTTTGCTTTATTGAGGTTTAATGGCTGCGATCACATGGCAACAGCTTGTGGTACTTGCATCTGGTGTAAAGGGCTTAAATGCAAAGATTTGGCAATCGGAGCAGCGCACACTAACAAATCACATCAAAGATCGCTGGCATACTTGAAGCTATTCAACCGCAACGTGGTCGCAACAGATACAGATACATAATACACTAGATACATTTACAGATACAGATACAGATACAAGCAGAGATACAAACTGTGAATGCGAGTACGCGTCGTAAAACAAAGCGACGACGACGACAACGGCATCGAAAAACATTTGTCGATTTTGCGATTTGGGTCAAACATTATAAACAATAGACTTGTGTACTTGCCAAGCAAACATTTCATAAATTTCGATGATTTTTTCTCGGGGGGCGGAAGCCTTCTGCTGACCTCTAACAGTTGAACTCTGCTTAATGTTAATTAGCATGTCATTAAGCCTAGATGGATGGATGTGCCAGTCGATGATCTAATGCCAAGTTAAGCTAAGCGAAACCCACACAAGCAAAAGAAAAAAAAAAATTGCATAAATTCGCACTCGTAATATGTAAAAACCGACAAAATAAAAATGCAGCAACAAAATTAACATATTCAAGCTCTTTGTGCGATTGCGTGTTATTGCACTAACTGTAATTAAATTAATTGAAACAGCCACTCTTAATTTGTGAAAGTTTTGCACAGTGCCGAAAAATCAATCAACAAAAGCTTAAAAGAAACTGACAGTTAACAGCAAAGTCAAATAAAAGCTGTAAGCTTAAGGCAGAACAGAATCTGATTAGAACGCTGTTAGGCAACAGAAGGGCTTAACAGACAAGCGTTAGCTGCTGTTGTGAGCTTAATGTAAACTTAACAGCGGCGCACGCTGTTAATTGAGGATCATTGAATGGCGCATGTAATGTTTGTGTATGTAAATGATGGCAACTGTAACTGGAGCAACAATTTTCACTGAAATAACAATGACACACAGGTCGCGGCGAGGTGGAAAATCAGCTGAGAGACAAATACACACACACTCTCACACATTGGGGGTGGTTGGAGGCGGCAGGCGGGGCCAGAGACAATGCTAGCCATGATATAATGGCAACGGAAATGACAACTGCTCGTAAGGCAACTGCTTGCAGCCAAAACGGCCAACGGGCCAACAGCTGTTGTAAATCAAAAAAGAGGCTACCAGCAAACGCTTCACTTGGTCGTTAGAGAGAGATAGAGAGGGAGACCGAGAGCGATAGAGAGAGCGAGGCTTGTAACTAGTTGGCGCTCAACGCAGCTCAAACGTTCAATGTTCAACGTCGCGCTATTCCGATATAAAAGTGCAATTTGGGCTAGCAGCAATCGCAGATACATTTGTGGCTTGGAGTGGGACGTGCGCGTTGTTTATTGTCGAACCGAAAAAAGTGAAGTGTAATAGCAGCAAACAGTAAATACTACTCAAATAGTATACAAGCAATCAAACCCGTCTATAACAATGCAACTTTTGCTCGTGGTGGCCACGGTCGCGATCTGTGGAGTCGCTCAAGCGCAGCAGGGCGTCGATCCCGCCTATTTGCGTCAGTATTACCAGCAGTTGCAACAGCAACAGCACCAGCAACAGCCTTCCGATGGTACGCCCATCTATGAGCAGAACTCCGAGCAGACGCAGCAGTATGTGAGTGCGGGTCAGCAGATCAGGCTCAAGGATACGGTGTCGGAGCAAATACGCGCACAGCAGCAGCAGCAACAGCAGCAAGGATATGTGGCGCCAGCGGTCAGAGATTATCTGCAACAGCCGCAGGTAAAGATATAATTACAAAATATATAATTTAATTTTGATTTTGACAAACCTCTTAGACTCTTTTTTCACTTAGTACAAGTGAAGAAGCTAAGAAAATTAAAGGAGCACATAGTAATCATAAATAAATTAAAAGAAAATAAAGTTAAAGAAAATAATAGTTAAAACTTAGAGATCGCTCTTCACTTTTATATTTAAGTGAAGGGTCTACAAATATTCTAGTATTTAAATATTCAACAGTCCGCTTTAACCCTCAATTTTTAAATCCTTTTCTGCAGTATCAATCGCAGCCACAACAGAGCGCCTATCGTCCCCAGCCTCAGGCTGCTCCCGCGCCTCCACGTCGCATTCAGCCTTCGTATCAGCCACAATCCTCGCTGCTGGGCAAAGGACAACACAAGCTGCAGTCGCATCCACAGCAGCAGGCAGAGGAGGAGGAGCAATACGATGATGTAAGTTCACCATAACAAGTTCGAATTCGAACTCGAATCTACAGCTTTCGCGCTGAGCAGCACACTTTCCTTTTCGCTTGAGTGCAGCAGCAATAGCAGCAGCCTAAGCAATGTGACCAGCAAACAATGTTGGCTGCTTGCGAGTGCATAATTACAATTGAAGCATGCCAGAGCGAAAAGAGGAGGTAGAAAAGCAGGAGGAGGAGAAGGCGGTGGTGGTGGTAGCACAGTGTAAGCCGAGACTTTTCTCATAGAGTTCATTAACCACCTTCCATCGACTGCAGTCCCGCGGGGCCATCTACAGTTGCAAGCTCCCAACTGCAGCTTGATCGCAGCAGCTACTTGACGTTGGCAAATAGCCATGACCATAAGTTTCTGCCATGCATCAAGCATATGTGTGTGTACGTTTGTGTGTGTGTGTGTGGCTGCCCCCCTCGTTTATCCCGTTGTCTGTGGTCTGTTGTCTGCTGTCTGGTCGCTCTCTAACAGCTGTCGACATTTGCTTTATGGGCTTTTGCACGCGGAAACTGCAGTTTGTCGTTATCCATGCGATTGGCCATTAAAGACGGCACATTAAGGAAACGACGGGTTCATTAACGTTGATCGGAGGTCGTTGGGTTGCCTGCCACTTTAAAAGAGAACTAAGGAAATGACGTTGCTCATTTCTTGAGTAGAGTAGGATGTGGGAGCTATGCAAAAAGGGAAATGACGATCACTTAAATGAAGTTGGGTAAACTTAATCGGAGAAAGAGAATGCGTGTTCAATCTGAAACTGAAACGGTAATGAGAGTGACGGTTGCAAGTTAGTTCTGGGAAAAGAAAAAAGAAAAACTTAAACATATTTGTAAATAAAAGATAAAGTTTATGTGCGGATTAGAATGTGACACTTCAAAAAGAAATCCAAAAATTTTATGTATTTTCTTCTTAATTAAAACAATTTCTAATTAAGATTTGGTATTCAGGTAATAAAGATCAGATAACTTAGCTCAAAAAGCTGCTCTATTCATGTGCAGATCAGCTGCCTGCAGTTAAACCACCTTATTTTTTCAGATGTAGATAACTGGCTCACTTTTTTTTGCTATCTTTATGAGCTTACCCTCATCCCACAAGTGTCCAAAAGTGGACCCATTAAATGTCACACTGCATGTCATGAGCTCATGCTCAAATTCGCAGTCGCATTCGCAAGCTACAATCACTTTCAAATGCGACCCATATACCGCAAATACTCGACTGGACCTCAATACACCAAAGCAAATGGACAGTGCACGCATTAGAACCGGCTCTTGAAACTAGCTTCGTTTGGCCAATTGCCTTTCCAATTTTCAGCTGCACGTTGCAATGCAGTAAAGTAAAGTAAAGTTTATTGATTTTTGTTTCTTTTTTTTGGGGCCACGTCAGTCGCCGTTGCCAGAACATTTGTTCTGCAGACGCGGTCACGTCTTAGGCCCAGATGCAAGCCCAGTGTTTAGCTGCGCTTTACCTTAACCCAGTTAGAACAGTGCTGTGGGATTGTCTGAATGGCTGACTGACTGATGATCGCAGTTACTTCCTCGCCATTCACAACAACCTTGTGCTTGTGCATAATTTATGCGCCCGCTACCCGGAGGCCAAAAACAAAGAAATAAAGAAACGAACCTGGTCAGGCCTCATTGCGCATTACGTGCAGAAAAAAGAGTATCTACGGAGATACGATACGAGTTGAGTTAAGCCGCTTCTACTGCCGCCCAAAAATTGCATAAGTCTCATTCATGCGATCACCTGAACGATCGACAACGGCAGCAGCAGTTGCACCTTAATTTCATGTGCCTCGGCCATTAAAAATATGCAAGCAACTCCGCATTGCTTTCACTTGTGCGTGTTGTTCAGGCTTCATTCCGAGAGGGGGGAAGGCGAGAGGGGTTTCGATTGGGCCTGGGATCGAAACTGAGACACCCCACGCATGCGGATTGGGCAATGAACGTGATGTAATCGCCTTGCGTGGCCATAAAAAACTGGGTCACTCTGTGTGCCATGCATTTGAAATGATCGCAAATGATCGTAATTCGGTTTCTCTCTTCTCCACAGCAAAACTCCTCGTATCAGTTTGGCTTCGATGTGAAAGACGATGAATTCACCAACTATCAAAATCGCAAGGAGGTTCGCGATGGTTCCGTCATCAAGGGCAGCTACTCGGTTGTCGATTCCGATGGTTTCATTCGCACCGTCAAGTATACCGCTGATCCCAAGGAGGGTTTCAAGGCTGAGGTGATTCGTGAACCCACCGACATTGTGGTGAAGATTCCCACACCTCCTCCACCAACGCAGCTGCTCCGCGCCGGCGCTCACAAGGCGCCCCAGGAGTACAGCTCGGGCAAGCAGCAGTATCAGCATCAGCCTCAGCAACAGCAGCCACAGTACCATCAATACCAGTAAGATGGCCGGTGGGATGAGAGAGGCTAAACAGTTCATACTACAAGTACTTCTTGAAAGTTCCGCCAAGTCCATGTGACTGCTTGTAACATACATTCCGTTCATCGTTCATCGCACATGGCATCAAAACATACGACTTTCCTTAGTTTGTAGTAATATATTTGTATGTAATAACATAATTATGCTTGCGATCAAAATTTCTTGTATAACTTTCTGGCTTAGAATATTTAATTAAAAATTTATAAACAAATTGCGTTTGATTTGAGGGAGCTTTGTTTGGCGATTCTTAGGTGTAAGGTAAGGTAATTTTGAAAAGTGTATCTTCTGTCTATGCGCTTCAATTTCTCATTTTCAAAAACTCTAAAGATCTGCTTTAATGAAGTTTAAAATACTCTACTTCTACTGAAATAAAATACCTAAAAAATTCCTTTTTAAATATGACCCGCATTTGTAATTTGGCCAACAACAAATGTTGTTCAATTCATTTTAGAGATTCTGGAAGTTTACGTCGGAATTTTAAACTCTATTTTAATTGTGAAGATTTTTTGGTTTTATAATTTTCATTTTTTTGTTTTTTATTTTACTTGTTTTCTTTCATTATTTTTCACCAATTTTAATATATGCTTATAAATTTCATGCCGGAGCCAACTTAACTTTTTAGTTATTTTATCTTTCTCACTAGGAAATTACTTTAAAGGGATTCTTTTTGCTAATTCTTATTTCAAAGCACATTACAGCCTCTTAAACATTTTTTTAAACATTAATCTCAACACTCTGCCTCAACTACTCAACCGATCTTGCCCAAAGCTTCACTGCAACTAATTTGCTGAATTCAGCAAAGTCTATTCACTTTTCCGTCGGACTCTCACAATAGCCTTTTTACCTCATATCAATCCCTAGTCTCCATGGCCATTTTAACAACTCGGATTACAAGTAAACAAATTTATTTGTGCATTAATCAATGTTCTATACCTTAAGGTAAATGGCAAGGAAAGACAGAGAGAGATAGCGAGCAAGAAAGGAGAGTAGCAGCTAGACATAGACTAAAATAACCCGTTCGGCCAGTTATTTGCTTCTTGTATGTTCGTTGGGTGCTGACAAAGGCCATCTAATTTAATGTGGAAGTTCTCACAACAACGAACGATGTCGTGGTCACCCATAAGATGCTCGCCAAGAGAAGCCCAGCGAAAAGTTGAAGTCCGGTCAAACCGGTTGCTGGGTGTCGGAGAAACTGGAACTCACGCCACATCAATCGCAGCAATAGTGTCCTTTTGCAATGTCCTTGCATAAATTACATCAGTGTGTGAGAACCAAGCGAGCCAAGGGTTATCACCAACAACGACGTCGGCGACGCAACAACAACCATGATGACCTTATCGGCCATAAGAAACTGTGAACCGGTTCTGGACAGCAAATGACTACAAGGACCCGCATGGCCCATTATCTTGGCAGACACATTTACATACGTTATGCTTAAGACTCAGCTATTGATCTGCTGTCGTACTGCAGTTCTTGTTGTTGTCAGTACTGCTGATCCTTTGGGTTTAAGGCCCTTGGTCAGCTGCTACAAATAATAACTGGACATTGCTCGTGGCATTTGTGTCACTTTACGAGTGTATGCAAATGCCTTGCAACCCCCGAGGTCACCGACTTACAAGACGATCAGCTAAGTCCCGTCGACGTTGCCGTTGCATCATCTCAACCCCTTTTTCGGAATGTCCCGCACTGTCTTCGCATTTGCATATGACCCGCATTTACCTTAACGCCGAAGTCCTGTTGTCTGATGGACTGTCTATCGGCGTTGCAACTATGTAAGTGCAGGACAATATTTTTTCTTTTTGGGGTCACTGACTAGAACCAGTTTCTAGCATTGACCTTTTTCCAATGGGCCAGCCAGACTAATAGCCCAGAGGCCAAAAGCCGTGTAACCGGACTGTCCACTTTTCCGCAGACAGTGTTCGAAGTGTCTTTGGCCTTTGCTCTGATGCGTGAGAAAATATGCTGAGGATTCCCAAGGATCGCAGTGTCTTGACCTACGGCACAAGAATGATTCGGCTGTCTGCTTTCGTATGCAAATCTTTGGCAAGCACTTTTCACATTTCACGCCAAATCATTGTCTTTAAATAAATAATACGCCAAAATTATGAAAAGTCACGATTTATACAAGTACCGCTAAATAGAAGAGAGTGTGCAAGAGAGGGAGAAAGAGAAGGAGACAGAGGAAGAGGGAGGGAAGAAGAAATGCAGTTCGAGTTAAGGAAGTAAATTATGCAAATATGGTTGAGCATCTTAGAGTTTTCCCTGCGCCATGTCCCAACGATGTTCGCCATGTGCCCCACGACGATCCGTCCAAATGACCTGGATGCAAACAGAGATTTAATTTGGCTAACAAAGTATTATAAATCAGAGTTTGCTTAACTCACCTCCCCCTTATAACGATTTGTGCCGCGCTGTGATTCAAAGCGACGCTCTTGTGCATGGGGATGCTCCACCACATGGCCACTGCTGCGTCCATGGGGTCCATCAAATCTCATGAAAATGTCACTGAATTGAGGATGGTTTAAGTTGAGTTTAGAGTGTGGAAAGGTAAACAATAAAATCTGCTGCTTACTGAAAGTATTTGACTTCTTTGGCGTGACTTGGCGTAGATTGATCGGCGCGGGATTCGGCAGCCACCGCATCCGCTGCAAAGCGTCTCGGACGTTCCGCCTGCGCTTGAGCTTGAGCCTGAGCTTCGTGCTGATGTTGCACTGCCGCGGCACGTGATGGCACCACGTGCAGCACATCGCTGGTGAAGAGCGCCGGCGGTACATTGTACAACTGATCCTCGACGCGACGCGGCGCAACTGCCACACGCTGCTGTATGGGCAGATAGTTGCCCTCGTAGCGATACTTGGCAAGCTCCGCCTGAGGAGCAGCACGCTGCTGATACTGCACACTGGACTGCGGATAGAGTGAGGGCAGCGGGGGAGCTGGAGCAGGAACTGGCACCGGAACTGGAGCAGCAGCTGCTTGTGGTGCCACAGGTGGCTGTTGTTGTTGGTATTCCAAGGCGAGGGGTTGATAGCTCGGACGATAGTTGATCAGCTGAAAGTTGGGCGTCTGTTGCTGATAGTGAACGGCAGGTGGCGCCACATAGCCAGCCACAAATGGATTCGGAACGTACTCAAAGCGTCGGAGGCGAGCGGGCGGTGAATCATAATAGAGCTGACGATGCGCATGTGGATAGTAATGTTGCGATTTGGTGGCAGGCAGCAGGAGCACAAGTTGCAGCAGCAGTGTGGCAAGTGCAATTGGTAGAGATTTAACGTTGTCCGCTGGCAGCTTCATCGCGTTGCACGCTCGTCAAAATTGTGGCTGCATTTTGACAACAACATTGGCCATTTATAGGTTGCCTGCCACGATTTTGGGGCTTGGCCGGAAGTTAAAACGTAGCTGCTGCTGCTGCACTAACTAAGCCCTGGAGTCAGCGATGTGTGAAATCGATCGAATGCGCTGCCCCAGTCCCTCAATTGTGCAATGCTCCAATGCTCAATGTAGCTTGAGCTACTCGCTGTTTTGTTGTTACGAGCACAATTTTGTTGTTTTGCACTATTATATAAGCAACAAAGCAAAATAGTCTAACATGGTAGAGAGCCGAAGGGATCCATAGAGATCTGATGACATGCCAGCTGGCCTTAGCCATTATCAAGGTCAGTCGCAAATAATAATAACAAGTTCAAAGCTTAAGCAAATTTTGAGCCCGAAACCGTTTGCTGATTGGCCGAAAGAGCCTCGCATTTTAGGGGTTACTTCGCGCCCGACTCGACCTATGGCACCAAGGTGCTTTTGCAACCCTTCTTCCTTTCAACCCCTAAAGTTGCCTCGCTTTTCTTGTCTTCCTCGTCGAGCTGCGCAGTTCGTTAGCTCATTCGACTTCTGAAGTTGAAAGCCACAACTACTAGCAACAAAGAACTCCTTGAGATCTCAACGCTAAAAAAAAACGAAAAAAAAACACAATACGATTTCTTCAAACCATTTTGGATTACTCAAGTTCAAAAGCTGTAAGTTCATATAACACATTTATCGTATATAAGGACAACATTTCAACACATAATAGTATAACATATATATAGTATAGTATAATATATAACATAAACTCCAGATCCACTAAAGTTTGTTGGAGAGAGCGCGCTATAGATTTACGGTTACGTTTATACGATTATAATACAAAGATTGTGGCCCCCGAATGAGACTGCTGCAACAAAGTTTTCTATTCAATTTTCAGTGCTTTCGATACGTTCATCTTCTTATCATCTTATCATTCACAACAATGCCAAGTGTGGGTATTAAATAGAGAAAGATCCGAAATCTTTTAGTCGGCCATATTCACATTATTCATGCGCATCTTGGCAAAGTCCTCAAACACAATATTGTCATCGTCATCCTGGTAATATCCCTTGACATTACGATGCTGCTCAATGGACTTCATCTTCTTCATGGCATTCGAGCGCTTCTTCTCAATGGTGCCTGAAAGCGAAAGAGAAGTCTTCTAGCAACTGGATAGCTGAGGAGTTAGACCAACTTACCAGGTGCTGGCTGCAATAGCTTGAAGGGAACATCCGTTTGCATCTCACCTCCCAAAGTGCCGCAATTCAACTTGATGCGCACCGAGTACGAGATGACAATACCACAGGCATCGCCAGTGGACTTGCCCTCCTGCACCATGGTCGAGGATGCCAGGTTGACATCCTCATCCTTCAAATGGCCATCGAGAGCAATACCTAAAGTCGAGAACGGATTAACATTAACCAATTCAATAGTGTTCCCTTCATAACCCACCATGACGATCCTTGTTGTTGGCTGCCAGCGGAATCAAATAGAAAGTCTTGGTCAGATTGGCTCCCGGGGTGATGGGGCAACCCTCCTTGGTCTCCAGCTGTGCCACATGCTTGCTGAACTGCGCATTCACCATGGTGATCTCGGTGTGCTGCACAATGAAGCACTTGATGCTCTTCACCGACTTCTTCGAGTTGTTGGACACCTGCACGGTGGCTGCCACCTTCTCGCCATGATAGTAGATCTCACGATCCAGAGTCACTTCCAGACTAATCTTGCCGTTCGAGAAGGTGAATCCCTTGCTGACCAGAGAGCTGGGCAAACGTTGGCCACGATTCAATGGAGCATACTGCAGCTTCTTGATCACCAGACTGACCATGCTGCGCTTGTGCTGACGATCGTCCTCGGAGTCAGCGACATAGGCACGAATTGTGTACTCCACACCCAGGGGTTTGCCCATGTCATCACCCTCCTGCTGCAGTGTCACAGAGCTGGGCGAGTTGGGTGGGAAGTGGAAGGTGAATGGATGCGCATTAGCGCCCAGTTTGCGCACCAGTTTCTCCTGCATGGGTGTCATTTCCATGTTCGGGTTGGTCATGGGCACAATCTGTTCCCGGGAGAGAATCAGCTCCTTGGAGAACTTGACACCCATGACTTCGTCCTCTTCGCGGCCATAGCGATAGGTGGTGGCCAGTTGGCCAAATACTTTGCGATTCTTGAGGTATTCAGGTTCCACAACGATGACGCCATCGACAGGATCACAGTAATCCAAGTGATCGATAAAGTCGCGGCGGCCCAAATAGAAGGTAACTTTGCCGTTGGGTGTAGCCTTCTTGAAGACCTTCACGGAGACAACCATCTTGGCAGCTGAAGATTCACACACAATTAGATAAAGAGAGTAAAGAATTTATTTTATCGCGACCGAAGCTCGATTTATTTCGAAGCAGTTTGCAGTTCTTCGTTGATAGAGGAAAATGCAAGACGACCCAGCCGTGCAACCTGCTTATATACCTTTGGCCTGGCCCTGTCCGTGGTGGTCCGTGGGGTTTCATTTGCGTCCGACTCGACTCGTCACTAAATGGATTTGCTCGTTATGCAGTTGCTTGTATAAACGCAATGCTCAACACAACATGTTTTGCGCAGTTTCTATACCCGGATTGTTTAGGGTAAGAGGCTATAACCGTAGCGTGATAAAGAACAGTGATGAGAACAACCATTTCCGATGTCATAAACTAGAGGAATACATTCCGATGTCATAAGTTATGTATAATGTTAATCAACATAAAGAGTCTAAGTCGTTTCATATCCTTCTTACATCGTTCATCCTTCCGTCTTTATCTCCCTAAAGGTATCCAGAATTTCTTCCTCATTATTAACTTTGTCATTTCAAATATATGGCCATAGTCTCTACTTTTGCTACTCAGTATAGATATTGTTGTGCTGGAGACTTGGAAATTATTCCTCGAATGGTTTTTAGGATAAAAAAAATTAAGAATTGGAAATACTTGTACCTAAGTCCTATTCATTCTTCAAAGAAACTTACAGTTTTCTAAGCCAGGTATTTCAAAGTCATATATAGTCTATGCCTTTCCTGCTTGTTACCGTCATTCCCTATTTTCTATATGCCGTTTGACCAAATTGGCTAATGTCAAGAAGCGTTCGCGACCTCGTGCGAGGTCAGTAAATATTTTGCTGTCATGTACTTCTGTTGTTTGCTGGCGTTGAGGATTAGGCGTTTGATTAGCTATTACCACATCCATTGGCGCAGTTCACAGCGGTCTGCATGTGGTTAGACATTTCCATTTCCAGGGGGAAACCTTAGAAGTTTCTAGAGCAACGTGTTAGCAATTAAAAGTCAATATATCGATTCTGCATTTACCACTTATAACTTACAATTTATTCTTCATTCATTGCAGTTCTACTCTCAAACAAAGCAAATGGAGACACAGACCCACACCACAACCGACCGACATGGCTATAGCCTGCGCTTTTCTCCTTTCGAGTCAAATCACATGCTGCTGGCTACTAGGTAAGCTTCAAAAAATTAACATTTAATGCTTAACTATAATCTGTGGTTCAACAAATTTCATTGTCTTTTTCACATGTTTTCAAAGATCAATATTTAAATACTTTAACTTTAACTTTATTCGAAACCCTTTTTAACACTTTCAAATTTCTCTTCATTTTCTTGCAGCCAATTGTACGGTCTTGCTGGCGGTGGTTCGCTCTTTCTGCTTGCCCAGAGCTCCCTGGACGAGGTCAACTCACAAAATCTCACAGAACTGTGTCGCCTGGAGTGGTCCGACGGGTTGTTCGATGTCGCCTGGTGTCCATATGCCGCGGATATTGCAGCCACAGCCTCGGGCGATGGCTCGCTGCAAATCTGGTCGGGATTGGATGTGGAATCGGCGCTGACAGAGCAAACACCCAAACAGCCGCTGCTGTGTCTGCAGGAGCACAAGAATGAGATCTACAGTCTGGATTGGGGCGAGAAGTGGAACTATCACACACTGCTCTCGGCCAGTTGGGACTGCACTCTCAAGCTGTGGGATTGCAACAGGCAGAACTCCATCACGACGTTTGTGGGACACAATGATTTGATCTATTGCGCAAAGTATTCGCCACTCATAGCGAATCTCTTTGCCAGCGTAAGTACCGACGGACATTTGAACTTATGGAATTCTCTTGATTTTACAGGTAAACCACTGATGAGCATCGAGGCGCATGCCAGCGAAGCTTTGTCCTGCGACTGGAGTCATTTCGATCGGAATGTGCTTGTGACTGGAGGATCGGATGGACTGATTAGAGGATGGGATTTGCGCAAGATGCGCACACACATCTTTGAGCTGTACTCGGGAGAGTTTGCGGTCAGACGTTTGGCTTGTTCGCCACACTCGGCAACGGTTCTAGCTTCAGCCAATTACGATTTTACAACGCGGTAAGTGATGATCAAATCATGCTATGAAATGTTGTTCTATAACTTGTATTTTATTTATAGCATTTGGGATCTGGAGCGTGGGGAATCTGCACAAGAAATCAATGCCCAACATACCGAATTTGTCTGCGGTCTCGATTGGAATCCACAGCGTGTGCATCAATTGGCCGATTGTGGCTGGGATTCGGTGGCCAATGTCTACACGCCAAAATGTTTGGCTTAAATGATGATGCCTTTAAAATTAATGCCTAATACTGGCCTTACACCCAACTGGAAACTGGAACTGGTACTCCAAATGCCGAAACATATATGTGATATGGTGCAAGTGGCGCCAAAATAGCCAAGCCACAGATTGGTTAACACCTGGACACCTGGACGATACAACAGATAGCCGAGCTATCTACCTCTAAGGAATAAAGATTTGTGTGTAAATAGATTGTGATCGCGTGAATGTTCGCATAACCGTTCAGCAGGTGCTTGAAATGTCAATAAAAGCTTACAAGATTATTTGATTATAGGAAACGAAAATTGTTGAGTGTTTTGCGCCTTCAGCAAGCAGTCTTAACAAGAACTTAACGGCATTTTGAGACGAGTCAAGGGTTTTGAGGTGCCAAAAATCGGCAGTGCGTTGAATTGGTCCCTTTTCCGGTTGGATCCGCTTCAGCGTTTCTTTCGTTCGTCCGAAAGCCAAACAAACACGCAATAAAGCGTTAATTTGGTGCAACGTTTTATTGCCTGGCTCCTCGCTGTCAGTGGTAAGAAACAAAAACCCAACTGACATTCCCAGAATTGACACAGTCAACAAGAGCTGCCACAGAAGGTGTGCCACATCGCACCCTTCTCTTTGCTGATGGTGTGAAAAAGAGTTCGCTACCCGCTGGCCATGTGTCTGTTTTTGTTAGCTGCTGTTGCTGCTGCTGCTGTCGAGGATCATCCTGTCATTAGCCATTGTGCCTGCCCGCGTTGAGCTTTTGCTTTAGCTGCCACCTCGGGCAAATATTTGTTTTGATGCCAATTTGCGCTGATTTCTTTGGACAGCTAGCCTCCAATCTCCAACACTGAGGAGGCTGGCCAGGAACCAGCTGCTGCCACTCCAATTATGTATGTGGTTCGCGTCCGAAAATCAAGTGAAAATAAATTTGATATTAATGCTTGTTTGCGTTAATAAAAACCGAAATGTATTCACGTATTTTTGATAATTTGGTACCGAGAAATCAGTAACGCGAACTAAATCCCACTTATTTAGTTAATCAGGCAGCAATTTCACACAAGTAGCGTTAATTTTTCAATTTATATACTTTTGTGCAAATTATTCGATTGCTGTAAATAATTGTTTATGCATGTTAATTTGAATTTAACGACATATGGTTAAAGTTTCATAGCAACCAGCTTGCGCATGTGCACTAGCAAAGTTGCCAGACATTCGTGCAGCACCAATTCGAGTCATATAGCAACCAGCTTGTGTTGTGTAGCAATTAGTGTTGGCGAATGACGGGAAGTAAAGTGCGCGCGAATATTTTGAAATTCAAATTTAAGAGCTACAATTCATTGACGTAATATAAGAAAATAAATAAAATTAATTTGTACCATGCATTAACGTTAACATAAATAATAGTATAGCTGGACTGTTTAATATTTCGCGTGCTCCGACTCAAATTGCATTTAATAATTCCCACAAATGACCAGCGGCAACTTTGTGCTAAATGCATACAACAACCATAAATTAATATCACACCAAGAGCTGCTCTAACATAGTTGCAGCCTAGACGCAACCTTGACTTCTTTCGCTTTGCCCGTGGCGTGTTCTTGGCGTCGTCCGCGTCCACGGTCAGGCCAGACTATGTCAGCGAGAGAGACTCTTGTTATAAATAACAGACGAATGCCAAATTTTTCAACACCCAGCACGCGAGTGACAGCCACAGTCGCCACAGTCTCCACCTTCGTCTCCGTCGCTGTTTCCTTCTTACTCACAGTCGCTGTCTCATTCTTGGTCTCACACTCTCGCCTCGCTTTCTTCCCCCCTTCGTCGCTATTTGCCGCGACTCTTTGGTAGCAGGTTCTGGACAACGAATTTCGAAGTGCACGCGCCGCAGCAGCGGCTACAGATTCAACGCCAGCTTCAGCTTCAACTTCCAGCTTCAGCTTCAGCTCAGCAATTTAAATTGCCTCCACGAGCATTTTGATGGCGATCACGCGCCCCTTTTGAAATCTGGCTGCTCAATCTGCAAGGCGACGGCTGCTTCGTGCGGGGCCATAAAGGATCACGGCGTTGGCCACTTTTTGTTTCTTACTTTTTGCTTTTTGTTTTTACGACTGCTGCCTTTGGTATTAATTTTGTTTTAGCAGTTTTCTCTCCCTCTTGTTGTTTTAGTGCCTGGACTTTGCTTTAATCGTCACTTTTGTGCCGACAACCAGAATCGTGAGTGTTCTTTCGCCTTCGTCTCCGTCTGTGTATGTGTGTGTGTGTGTGTGCGTCATTCTCGGGATACTGGTGGTCAGCTAACACGTGTAGCTGACTCCGGCTCGCAGTCGTTACACCCCCCAACGTGTTGCACAGCTGGACTGCTGCTCTCTGCATCACAGCAAACACACCGCAAACCCAAGACGCCTAACTAGATGCCAACGAAATGATCGTTTTGGTTACAGATTTTCTTCTCTTGAGTGGGCGTGAACCCGAAGGCAATCTTGATAAGCATCCATTTCTTTTGAAAACCGACAAAAAGACGAAATGAAAATAATACAAGAAACGCCGGAAATAATTGTCAAAAGGGAAGAGCGAGCTATCAGCTACCTGTCTTGCAATTGCTAATGAACTCGAAATACTAATTTCAATTCTATTTCAGTTTTTTTGTTTTCGTCTTCTTGTTTTTTGTCCTGGCAATTAAATCATGTGATGAATTGGACAGACGGATGTAGCTACCGTTAGCATTCGAGTGTATGTGAATGTGTTGTGAATGGTGTGAATATGTTCACCTGCATTTATGCATGAGATTTTTCGAGACCACAGGAAACTGTCTCGAGGTGTTGAATGCTTTCGATTGCCATTTGCCATAATAATGAGAGAGACCCCGAGAGAAAACGAAGACACATCTGAGATTTACCTAACAATGCGAGACTTTAGATTTACTCTCTGCTCTGCTCTGCTCTGCGCACGCTTTGCCAGCCAAGTTTTTATGATCCATCATCCCTAATTCCAGTGTTTGGTCCATTGTTTCACCGTTGCTCTCGCTTATGATATAATTTTGCGTAAGGTCAAAACGCTGTGCTACTCGAGAAAACAGAAAACAGAGACAGACAGACAGACCAAAAACCCAAAAACCAAGCTGAGCCGAAACGCAATGTTATGCAATAGTCGCGACAGTGGCTCGACAGGATCATAAAAATGTGACGACAGGCAGCAGCAGCATCGGTATCGGCAGCAGCCCTGAGATCTAGGTCTTTAATCTGGAGTAGCCATAAAAACCGAACCAAAAACCTGCCTGTTTACCTAAAGGAAATTGGGCATAGCAAAAAAAAAAAGAAAAAGTAAAGTAGATTTATTTGTTTTTCATTGGGAAAAATGTTCAGCAAATAGCTGCCTAACTTTGATATACATATATATATATGTATCTATAGTATTTACAAAAAATCAACCAAGTGTGTGTTAATAAATTTTATTTACAGCGCTGTGGTAGAGAGCGTGGTGTTGAGTGATTCGAGCGAGGGTGGTCATAAAAATGCCACACAATCAAACACATTTGTAGAGCACTTTATTTGATTTCACTTTGATTAGAAATTAGTCAAATGCGTATTTCGCTTTTGGCTGGTAATTAAGGTGGGATTAATTAATTCGATTCTTGTCCTGCTGTGACAGTCGATTTATTTAAGCAACCCACCCGTAAAAAAATAATCATACAGAATACAGTGTGTGGCTTTGGTATGCGCATATTTCTGTTTTGGCATTTATGGCCGTATAATAATTGAGGGTGAAGGACGTTTTGTGGCGTGCTCCAAGCGCCGTAACAGCAACAACAATCAAGAGCAACAACAACAACAACGACAACGACAACAATAACAACAAGGTCGTCTCGCAGCCATTTATAAATAATTCCATGCGATTTTTGCGTATAAATAATTTGTTGGAAAAATAAAACTGTCCGTTCCGTCCGATCGTTCGTCCGTCTGTTTGTTCGCGCTTGTTTTTGAACTGATGACCAAAATACTTTAGCGGCTCGTCTCATGACTAAAAATAGTTGGCCAGCAGTCGCCCCCACACAGCACACCACACAGCACATCGCTTACTATATATTAACCCCCCCTTTAACTCCCCCCTTTAACCACCGCAGCCCCTGCTTTGCCGTCGATCATTGCTCTGATGCCAACGACGGGCGACTGACGTGCGCCGATGACGCGTTTAACCCGACATGATTATAAACAGGCCAACAGCATTAGCACATCCAGAGATCTCCAGAACCAGGTGATGACGATCACCCCAGGCCGTTGGGCTAAAATTGGCAATAAGCAGAGGCCGAGCAAGATCTCTTATTATTTTTTTTTTTTCCCCTCACAATTGCTTTTGCTGATCAGGCCCAAAAAGATCTGGGCCCCAGACTCTATACAGAGAGTGCGCGAATATGAATACGCGAATACGAATTCGTGAATACGCGACTACGAGTATTATGTATATTATGAGTACGCCTCAAAGGCGTCAGCAGACAAAACCTGAACAACAGAATTTCAAATGATCTTACGTTATTTCAGAGGCAAAAGGCACATACGATATAATATATTATGTATGCGATGCCAAGACATTCCCATCTACAAATATTTATATACTCTTACTCTCTAATAATTTATTGCAAGACATTTTTGGTAATTTGTTGAAATTTGTACTTTCTTTGTATGCAAGGTATTGTGGAATTTATTATAACATAAAGATATATATTTATTATAAATCTACATATATAATATATAGAGTGCAGATAGAAACTGTCAAATTTGCTAATAAATCATTATTATTATTCATAAAACAGAAATTACATAGTAACGAAAAGGTGTTTACATTTTTATAATACTTTTATTATACATTAAATCTTAGTATGTTGGCGTGTTGAATATATATTTCAAATTTAAAAGAATATTTGCATACAATTAAAAATGCAGTTATCAATTATTACGAAATTATGCAAATCAAATGTACTAAATTTTAGAATTGTATACGTAAGACACATTAAATAATTTTTTTAATAGATAGTAACATAAAAAGAGATTATAAAGAAACAATAAGAAATATTTGTATTGATCTATTTAATTGAAATATTTATGCTCATAAAAAGCAAATTCATTTGCAAAATATCTGTATATAATTTTAGGCAATATAGTAATGATTACTAAGAACTAGTTCAATATTATACTACAATATTTTTAATTTTTTTTTTAAGAAATCTTTCAATATAAATACTAAGAAATGTTTTACACCATTAAGTAAATGGTTCAGTATTAAAACTAAGAAATGTTGAATTTTTCTACAAAAAATGTTTCAATATTGCTACTAGGAATTGTTTAATCTTATTAAATAAATGGGTTAATACTAATACTAAGAAATGTTTGATTTTATTTAAGAAATGGTTTAATATTAATACTAAAAATGTTTCATCTTATTAAAGAAATAGTTTACTACTAACACGAGGAATTGCTTAATATTATAAAATTAAATAAATTAATTCTGGCAACTATTCAGTTCCAAAATTTCCTCCATTTAGATCACGTGCCATCAAAATATAAAACAATCTGTCGAAACTTTGGCTAAAGCACACGCAAAGACAACTGCAAACATCATAAAAAAGTCATAACACCCAATTGCTCTCTATAATATGATAGTATAATAGTCAAATGTGTGTGTATTATAAAATAAAAGCCGCAAAGCGCGCAAATATTTTTCACGAAAAACAAATTCTTTTGCAGCACGTCAATGACGTCAATGGCGTCAGAAGGCAAGAAAGAAAATAACAACAAAATAGAGAAAAACGAAAAGACGCCGCCAGGGGAAGCTATATATCTGATCCGCAGCGTATCAGAGATCAGATCGGAAGGGGGGCGAAGCAAAAATGTGTGTGTGTAAAGCTAGACGTGGGCGTGTGTGTGAGTGTGTGAATGTGTGTGTGGCCTGCTGGCGATGACGCGTGAACTTGCCTTTGATTTGTTTTTCGATCTGATCTTGGGGTGCTGCTGTTGCTGAATTGGCCAAAAATAACAGGCAACAGGAATTGTTTTTCAATTGTTATTGTTATGGGGCACAGCACACGCTCCCCTCCCCCCTTTTGTAGGTAGTACTTGACTTTGGTAGTCGGTCAACAGCTGTTGGCTGCTTGCTTTTTCCCATTGCATTTTGCAATTTCCGCTATTAGCAATTTATGTGTCAGCCATGCGTGGCAGCAGCACGTGCTGCTGCTGTTGCTGTTGCAGTTGCACAAACGAGCTGCAGACACCTAAAGAAGATCCTTTCGGTGTCATTTCCGGCTGATCAGGCATTAAATTAAGCATCATTAGAGGGGCAGCTTCAAATCCAAATCGCCGCACAATCAGCATCCAATTTGGCACAAATGCCGCCGCCAAAAGTAGTTATAAAGAAGTTATAAAAGAAGAGTTTGAAGCTGTTAAGGAACGTGGTTAAATGAGTGGCCACCTGTTGCCATTGTGTTGTGTCCATTGGCATAGTGAATACATTTTATACAGCTTCGCTTTTGTTGTCGAAATCGCATAAACATAAAGGTAATTGCACAGACATGCCAAAAATTATCCAATGTATCTGTGGCTCAAGCCTGCATCTGTATCTGTATCTTATCTTTAACTGTAGCTGTAGCTGTCGTTGTTGCTTCGCGTTGGCTGTTTGCTTGTGCGTAATGTTGTAAAAAGCCATCGATGCTTGGCATTTATTGTGATCACCGCTTATTGCCGTCGCCGTCGTCATCGTGATCGTCGCTGCTGTCGATCCCGCTGACGATGCTGATGCTGTCAAAAGAGAGAGAAACGTGCGCCGGCGGGAGTTGCATGTGGCTCGTTCAGCAGTTCAGCTGGGTGCCAAGGATAGCCACAAAATTGATTAGCTTCGGCTATGCAGATCATGCCAATGAGCTGCACTCCTGGAAAACTACTGTCAAAGTCAAAGCATGTCGATAAATTTGTTACTACTGCAAACAGCACAAACTAGGTTGATAATTTTAGCACCATATTTATATTATAAATTACTACATCTGTATTTATTAATACCAATATTTAGAATTTCAATTACTGGATCTATATTTATTAATACTAATAGAGTTTGCTATAAATAGAAAGTTTTATTTGCTGTCAAAGCCTACAAAGCCTACTTTCACAAATACTACATCAAATACTATAGAAATTTGTCAAGGCTTACTTTTACAATAAATATTATTACTTTCTTATTTATTAGAATTTTTCAAATTTATTATTTTTGTCACTTTTACTATAGAAATCTCAAGTTTGTTAAATATTATTTTAATCCTCAAAATTTTAACAGTCTAACACTTCTTATAATACAGATCATTTTAATTACTAATCTATTTAAATGAACTCATAAATAAATCCCTTAAATTCTTGAGACTTAGTCTTTGGTACTATGAATCGTTATAAAAAAAATTTATAGAGCCTTTTCCGTTTTAGTTTTTAAGTGAAGGTTCTAAAAAGAATGAACATAAGTCAGCAGGGCTGCTTTAGACTTATAAAAGAATCGCTGATCACCAAAAACTGTTCATTATCAGTACCTGATTGTAGGTATTAACCAATTTAGCTCAATCTAGTATGTTCGATTTGAAATTGAATATTTTTTATTCTTCTTAGATAGATTTGTCATTGTTATTTTAATTTATTTAAGTAGAATACAACAAGGCACTTCTTCATGTCTCTAATCATTCCTAAACACGTTCACATTTTTGTACCCGCTATCCATAGGGTAGAAGGAAGAAGTAGGCATCTTTGATGAAGTATATAAATTCTTGATCAGCGTTAACAGCAGACTATATAGACATGTCTGTCTGTCCGGTATATTTCGAATGTATGTATCATAATATACCAATATATTCTTTGGTATACCTTTAGTATTTTTGCAGTATATACGAGGTGGTATCTCACAGTGGAGCACACTCGACTGTAGCTTTCTTATTTATTTTCATATTGAACAGTTATTTAGTAATACATTTTCATCATTTTTCTCTCTCAAACTAATATGCAGCATCTTCCAAAGTGTAGCGTCCCAATCCCCAAATAAAAGTGATTGTACTGCAGTGTCGAACCCACCAAAAAAAGAAGCAAAATTAACAGAAAAGAAACGACACAAAAAGCAGTGCAACATTTAGGCGGCTTTTCAGCTGCCGCTGCTGTTGCTCCCTCATCCTCCCCTCTCTCCGCTTCTCCGCCCAGTGACTGCATCTGCGTTTTTTGGGGCCGTCTGTTTACATGGGACTGCGGGACGCCTCCAACCACCAACCTCCAACCTCCAACCACCAACCTCCATCCACCAACCTCCATCTTCACCGTCTGAGGCTGTGACATATGCGAAATTCATTGTCGCGTGTGTTGGTTGCATTCTCAGCTCGCAATTCGCAGTTCGCATTCGCGTTTTGCCTTCGTTCGCCTTTTGCTTCTCTTGGCGTTCGTTCCAAAGCCAACGACTTGTTGTGTCGCTGGCCAATGCCAAGCAACCTTGACGCGTTGCCCCCGTCCTTTTCTTGTTTTTATCTGGCAATTCATCTGGCCGACGAGCGCGAGACTCAGGTGGATATTCCCTCCCCTGCCTCCCTTTCCACCTTCCTCGACTATCCTCCAACTCAGACTGCTGCTGCAGTGAGAGTTGATGCCACAGAGCCAGTGCCATATCGTGGACATTATGAGGCCGACATTATCTGTTCGCGCTGATCGCATTTTAAGCGTTGTTCGCATTGAGAAATTGCCAAAAACCAAAAAAAGTGAGTAAAACAAAAATATGTGTATAAGCGAAAATGGCTTTAAACGATCGCTTAACTACTGTTAAGCCAGAGTTAAGCTGCGGGCTGGGATTGCATCTCGTGTGCCTTTAATCCTCAGCGAAGGTTAAACGCCATTTCGTGCGTAAGTGCAATTAGTGTAAGGCATTTTGAGCGATGCTTTTGCCAAGTGGCCGCGTTATGGACCCAACAAATGTCAACATCAGCGGAGGCCACGCGTCTCCATCTAAAGAAAGACAGAGAGATAGAGTGAGGTGGAAAGTGTTGGGGGAGAGCATCGAGTCGACGTCAGCCTGACGCACGTTTCCGTTCGACGTTCCACGTTCCACGTTGCCGCTGCTATTGCGTACGCCTAATGAGTGTGCTGCTCATGTGACTGAAAATTCACTAAAAATCGCAAAGCAGTTGCCACCGCAAACGCAACCGCCCCCGTTTTGCCGCCTTCGCAGCTGCTTTGCGAGTCGAGTCGCGCCCATTTGCCATTCATTCAACAAAATTTTCCCCAATTCACACACAACAACAATAAGAACAACAAGAAGAACAGCAATAAAAGCAACCACAAACTAAACTTAAGGAACATCAACAGCAGCAGACAGAGTGCAAGGGGCAAAGAAGCTGCTGTGTTAATCAATGGGCTCGCACTGACAGCCAAATTAGCAGCGACTACGCGGCCAAATGCTTGACGTCAGACGTGTTTAGGTTTCTGCGAATACATTCAGCATTCAGCATTCACATTCACTCTCACACACACACACTCAACGCCAACTGAATCGTTTGTCTAATTTAGTTTGTGGCCCCAAAGTCGCAAGAAACGTGACCAAATATGGTGAAGCAGCCGCTTGCGAGGAAATGAACAGACGACCTTGAACTGGGGAAAATCCATTTCCCAACTCCTAAAACTAATTAAAGAAAAAAACAGCTAATAGTGTATTGTGGTTTTTAAATAGAAAACTGCTACTGCTGTTATTTGTGTAAGGGAAGCTTTATTTGTCGTCTTTCTGTCTTTCATACTTGCTATATGAAAGCGTCGATCTTAAAGATCTAGTAATATTGAAACTTTAAATTTGACATACTATATATTCAATTATTTTAAATTTTTATAATCATTTTATGATTTGGCTTGTTACGACAAAACATAAAATTCACAACTAAATGAATCTTATTGAAACTTGAAACAAAATTGTATGCTATCCCAAAAAAATGAATACTGTATTACTGTCGATAAGTGTAACTTTGTATTGTATCTTTAATTTCAAAATGAAAATTATACTTTTCATACTTCTTAACAAATTAAAGTAATCCAAAAATAGGAATTTACAGTGAAAATGTAAAATGAAAAATGTGTAAAATGAAATATCGTTACTTATTTTTTTAAATGAATTTCATCACCTTCAAAGTAATCCCCTCTAGATAAAATGCACTTACTATATGCCAAAGTTCCATCAAATTCTCTAAACATGCGAAATAGTTCCTTCCCGGTATTGTCATTAGCGTCTTCTCCAAAATTTTGTCTAGATGTCATTAACAGTCCTGCCAACTAAAGAAAAAAGAACTGGCCTGAAACGTTAGGCCAACGAAGCTCAAATTAAGCTTTACTTCTTTTTTAAGTCCAGAGTACTATTTAAGTATAAACCACAGATTAAATACAAATCAAAGTATTGTTAGATACAATTTTTAAATATTTTACCTTGATAATATATATTTTATAACATTTTGGACAAATTCAAAAAAATACAAATTCTTTTCAACTTTGTCAAGTCTCTCAAACATTTAATAGTTTGAAAAATCTGCACATAAATTATATACGTTTGCTTCATTAGCTACATGATAATTACCAAGGATTTTTCATTGAGTAGTTTAATGACCTTTTACTTTTTTAATATATATGTATATTTATTTTTTTTAGTTCTTTTAGTTTATTTAGTAGACTTTCTATGATTTCCAACCAATCAGGATTATGTTGAATGCCACAATTGAAAGTATTCAAAATTCAAATTATCTTACTAATTATATTTGTATGTCTATCGTATGCCAAGGATCCATTCAGTAGTTTAATGACCTTTAATTTTTAATATTTAAAGTAAAAGCATTGTCATCTCTTTGGCAGCGATGAGCAGACATAGAGAATTATTTTATGTATAATGATATTTTGGTTCAAATGAGCCAAAACAGTTTAGAATAAGAGCTGTTGTTGCCTTCAAAGGTCGCTCCTTTATTTTTTTGGTTTTTTTGACTAATCACAGATGCAAATTTGTATATCTCACTTGAGTGCCAGACTGACTTGACTATTTTCCGGCTGCCCTGCGCAAGACAAACAAAGGCTAAAGGTCAGCACGTCGGTACACCCACACACAGACACACACACGACTGTCAGCTGGCCACACACACAGAGACACACCCAAAACATTGAATTCTACAAACAGAGACATAGAAATAGAGACTGCACTTGCTGCTGCTGCTTGCTGGATGTGGTAGCTAATGGATCTACACCTCGGACAACGACTTATGGGCTACTTAAGAGCACACACACACAGCCACAGACAAAATGCCGATCTCCCCAGACAATTGCCACATCACGCTTGTTTGCAGGCACATTAACGCTGACGACAGACAAATCCTTTTTTGGCTACTTAGGATGAACAGCGACTGCTTCAGCGTCATCTTGCCAGAGGCATCTCTTGTATAAACATTTGCACAAAGCCAAGAAGATGGGCTGGCGAAGCGAAGCGCGTGATCGTGATCGCACAAACACATTTCCACAGTAGTTGATTCTCTCTGTGTGTTTGGCTAGTTACCAATTCAGTTACCCTGGCCATTTGGGTGGGCTGAAACGTGTAGAAAACTATTTGGATAGCCACCGTTTTTGGTGGCAGACGGCGTCAGAAGCGATCTTGCCGCGTGTTCCTTTTGCTTTGCCTGTTGGCTGTTTGCTTAAAACTTAAACAGAAAAGTGATTAATGTCAGGGCTCTCAGCCTCCGCAGCAGTCGAAGTCGCAGTCGCAGTCCCAGTCGCAATCCCATTTCCATTCCCATTCTCATTCTCAATCCCAGCAGAGCAAACAACATAATCAAGCGTACATCCGTCGTGGCAAGTTGCAAGTCCCAAGTCCAGGGTCTGGTTGTTATGCTAATGGAGCGGCTGGCTGGCAGCGTTCGTCACCAACCGAGATTCCTGGAATTTAAACAGCAGCTCGACTCCGACTCCGACTCTGACTTCGACTGGCATTAGTTTTGTGTGGACTCAGTGGCCACGCTTTGTAGATAAAGTCACGCATCGTCGCAGACACTTGGCAGCGGAAGTTGGAGCCACGGGCACGCGCTTTAGCCTCTGGCTTTGGCTTTGACTTTGGCAGCGAAGCTTCAGCTCCCAACTATCTAACAAGAGAATTATTCAGGCGCAGCTTTGTCAACAGTCTCGGTCTTGGGCCAGTGGCTTTACCTTGTTCCTTCTCTTCTCTTGCCCCCTTCTAGCTAAGCATAATTTGCAATTCGATGCTCTCTTTGCATTTCTGCGTGTTGGCATTTCATTTGTGGTCACCACAAGATTTGCATATGAATGAGCCAAACGAAGCTTCGTGAGTGGGAGCGAGTGAGCAAGAAAGAGAGAGAGCGAGAACGTGTGCCGTCGTGCGCCGCTCCTCCATCTTCCATCATTGTGATGAACTGTCTTTGGCTTTGGCTTCAGGGTGTCTTCTACTGTCTTCTCCTGTCTGCTGTTTGCTGTCGACTGTCTGTTGTCTCTGTCTCTGTCGCCGTCAAGAATCGTGATCGTGTCTTTGACCGTCGCCGCAATTAGCATTTGAAGTTGCATTTGCAATTTGCATTTGCGCATAAATCAATCCGCAACTTGGCTTCACAAAGAGCCTTGACAATCTTCTTCCCTCCCCTCTGAATTCTGACTTCTTCTAGCCACTGTGCGGTGGGGCGTGGCGGGGGCGAGAGCGGGGAACTGTCGATGACACCTGTCGCTAGTTACTTTTACTTTTGCATCCTGTTGGCAGGGGTAAACTAATATTTTAGACTAGCAAAGCTTTCAAGCATGATTTCTGTAAATTCTTTACGAAATCTGAAGAAGCATCTTCTTAAAGACTTTCGATAAATTATATAGTGGAAAATTTCTTGATAAACTCAACAAGTTCAAAGTTTTTTTTTTCAAAATACTAATACAAAATAATTTGATTTCAATAATTTTTATCAATAGCCCTGAACATTTAAATTTCAGAAAAATTCTTTCCAATTCTTTTTGAAATGAAAAACATCGATAGTATTGTAAAGTGGTAGTTATCCTACATCAAATTAAAGAATTTAAATTACAATCCATCAAATAATTTAAAAATATATTTAAAATAATTTTAGGATAAACCTTTCAATATGTTTAAGATTTTATCGTTATCCCTTAAATAATTATTATTAGTTGATCAGTTTTTCGTAATAAAATATAAATTTTTTAAAGAAAATTTCCACAAATTCTTTTAATTTTTTCTCTCGAAAATATTAAATAATTTTAAAAGAGAAAAGTCCACAAATTCGTTTTAAAATCTTGCTTAGTCACTTGTTTTTGTTTAAAAACATTTTCAGATTAATTTTATGCACACTTATATAATATATTCGCTACGTTTGAAATGCCAAGGATTTTTCTATATTTTTAAGACATTTTAATTTTTAATATTTTAATGCCTTGCACCTGAAAATTCTTTTTGAAATTCAACAAAGGAGAGATATCCCCAAGCATCTGTTGATTTTCTAAGTCTTTCAACCAATCAACATTATTAATGGTATGACAAATAATATTTTTGCCATTTGCTGAGAAAACATTTAAGGTTCATGGCTGCAAATTCTTGCTGAAATCTGACGAGGCGCATCTCCCAAGCCAAATGGTCGCCAAATATTTTCTAGACGCCTTAAGGTACTTATTTATAGCGAAACGATTCAGAAGCTGAGGCTGAGGCAGCAATAAGTACTACATTGAGTTAATTATAGAAAATATCTAAATAAACAATTTTATGAACATTTTAACTGCAGATTTTTATTGATGTTCTCACTTTAAACTTTTCATTCAGCTTTAGTGCTTTTCACTCGAAAAAACAATGAAACGAAATGAAAACAACAATTAGTTCTAGACGATCGTCGGTTATCAATAATATTTAATATATGCACATAAATTTCTGTTGTTGTGTGTGCATCATCAAAGGATGTTTTTAAAAATCAAAATTGAATTGCCCAGCGATTTAAGTTGCGCCCCATTTGGCACCTGCTCTTTGTTGCATTCTGTGTGTTGTGTGTGTGTGTGTGTGTAGACCGACACTTTTACTTTTATATCCTGTTAACAACCCGTAATTTGGCCAATTTAACACTTGTAAACGCGCTTTCGCCGCTCTAATGAGGTACAAAACGCTGGCCACAAAAGAAGTCGGCACAAAATTAACATATAAACGGGGATGCGTCAGCTCCTTCTGACCCAAAATCAAATTGCCTGTTGACCGAACCTTATAATCAGCCATCCAAGGTTCGAGTTGTAGTCTTTTTTATCTGTAGATGAGCATTAAAATCTCCCGAAAACTCCACGATTACAAACAACACGAAACAAAACATAAGAGATTTTCAGTTTTTCGCATTGTGCAATTACACAAATCTGTTGGCAAGCCATCGCTCCATCTGCAACTACAATTCCGATCTCTGGAGTCGTCTCACTGGTGTTAATTTATGCGTTGGGCATAAAAAATCGCTGCCAATTACCAACGGAATGCTTCAATTATGGCCTGCAAACAGCTGCTGCTTTTTCTCGCTCTCTCGGTGAAACCCTTTTTAGCACTTTGGCCCGAAATGTAAATGGAAGCAGCAACAACTCGAATTCCCTTGAATTCTCGTCTTTTGTGCGGTTCTCGCACACAGTTCTAATTCGATACAGCTTAGCATAGCACGATCCAATCTGGGTCTGTTTTATCCCAAGGTCAGGCCAACATAATTAGCTGCTGCTAGGATCCTCTAAATCTTTAATTTCCTGTGGTTTTTATGCAAGACGAAATTTTGAGCAGAATTTTAAAGCGTTTATGTCTTCCAAATGTTGGTTGATTACCTCGCGAAAAGGAATTATAATATAAATGTATTTTTTAAAAATATATTACTTTTAAATATAGAGCTAAAAATATAGTATATGATTGACGAATTAAAGTGAATACTTGAAATTATGTGCTTAAGTATAGAAATCAAAATAAAGCAGCATTAATAGCCATTTGATTGATGGCAAAAAAACAGCCAAGTATTAAGAAAACACATTAAATTTTTGGCAACCAAATTATATTGATTCGAGTCTGCTCGACTTTGAGACAGCAAACATTTTTAACAAAATCAAAACAGATCGGTATTATTATTTTTTAGATTTACTTTATAAATAGTCCAAAAAGATACTCTCAAATGGCGGCGTGTATATTTGGTATATCCATATACTATAATATTCAAAATATACCATAGAGTACAAATTATAGACGATTGTCAATGACTATATTTGGTATATCGTTAAACTATAACACTTAAAATATATCATAGAATACAATTTATAATATGTATATATAAAATTTTGTCAATCTTATTTAGTAACTTCTACAATTTTTCTCTGATCACACGCACATTTTTAGGAATACTAAAAACTGAGCTATTATTGTAAGTAACAAAAATCATGGAACAATAACAAGTGTTGTCAAACATAAATTATAAACATAAAACATTTTATAAATTATACTAAAATTTAAGTATAAATATAATTTTCAATACATCGATGTCAAAATAGTAATCATAGAGTTGTTAGTTGTTCCACTATGTACTTGTTAGTTCCTTAAATCCAGTAGTAAACAATACTATATATATAATATTCTTAGCTAGTCAATAAATACGTTTTTAGAAAATATGTCAATAAACACACCTGTTCGGAGTTTAATAGAGAATAAGACATCATCGAATTTGGTAGCATTTGGCTAAGCAAATATTTGCTCAATAAATGAGTTAAGTTCAATTGAGAATACTTTTGATGTTCAGGTGTTAACGTCATAGTTAAATTTCAGCTCAATACCTCATAGGTTTCATAATTTTATTTTATTGCAACGGATTATGAAATACAATCGAATATTCTCGATGACATTTGCTATGGGTTTCTATTTTCGCTAGTTATATAAAATAAGCATTAACCCCACTTGACTTGCAGTTAGTCAGAAAGTCAGTAAGTCACTCAGTCAATTAGTCAGTTAGTCAGTTAGTCAGGCAGTCAGTCAGTCAGCGAGTGAGTGAGTGAGTGAGTCGATCTCTGTACGTGCTGCAATGTGCATGAAGTGTGCAAGTTGTGTGTGTGTTATTTTTCGAGTTGCGAGCATGCGATAAGAAGTGGGGCGCACACAACACGAGGGGCGTCGAGTTTCAGTTTGATCCAAAACAAAGCGGCGCATGCAACTGACATTGGCCAGAAGCGTGTCATCAAAGCGCAAAAGATAAAGAGAAGAGAGTGAGAGAGAGGGCGAAACTTGACAACTGGCAATGCAATTCAATTGATGACACCAAAAATTCTGTCACCACCTGCGATATGGATAAAAAAACTTTACTGACTTGTCGCCTGTCATTAGCTGCAGCTCCTGCATGAAGCCATTAAAAGCCATAATAAATAATTGGACACTGGCTGTGAAACCTTGGAATTGAATGGAGGAGCCTCACATCTCGACAACAACAATCGGAAATTTACATATATTTTTTCGTAATCAATGAGCTACTCGTTTCACGCAACTTCAACTCGATTTGTCCGCCTGATTAATGCAGCCTTTCAACATCCCAAACAACAGGCAACGCTTTAATAACGGACTTCAACTTCTCGACTTCGACTTCGACATCGAAATCGACTCCGACCCCAAAGTTTTTGGGGAATCTGTTGAAATTGGCATTGGGTCAAATAAGAGCAAAGCAAAGGATCGCATCCCATTGCATTCAATTCGTTAATTAGCGACAATTGTGGGTTTCGTTTCTTCTTTTTTTGTTGTTGTCTGTGGAAAGTTGCTTGTTTTTTATGCGTCGCAGCTGTTTGCTTGGGAATTCTGTTCATTTGGCATTGTTTTTTTTCTGTTTAACTTTCTTTGGCTTAATAATCATACAATAAACAATTAATTAAAGCCTGAGCCTGGCATTATCATCAGCTTAATGTGCCATCGATTTTGCAGTTTGATAAGCAATCTCCCGAATCGCATCTCTGTCTCTCTACCTGTGTGCAATCCTTTGGGTCGAGCTCTTAACTTTGATTAATTGAGGGGAAACTGGTTGCCTTCTTTCTGACTTTCTGGCTTTTTTCCTTGGGTAGCTGTCGCCAGTTAATGTTGCCAACTTAATCGCATTTGGATGCAGCTCCCTTGATAATGTTGTTTACGACGCTGGGCAAAACGCTTTAGAGAGAATCTCGAAACTGTCTGCAGCGGGGATAATTAATGATGCTGACTTACGTTATTATTAAAAACTTTTAATTACAGGCCAAGGCGAGTGGCCTTGGCAAAAATCCAAGACAGGACATCTAATGAGCCCAAATAAAACCGAAACAAAAAAAGTCAGTCCAAAAACTATTTCAACGATTTTTGCGTAAACCGTCAAGGTAAAAGGACATGCGTTAAAAAGGACACTGCGAATTTCTTACGTAACGTGGACGACACATATTTTTATGACCTCCTCTTGCATCATAAATATTATGCATACATTGCGATTTTTCTTTTTCTTTCTCTTTTTATTTTGTAGGTTCGTTTAACAATGAGAATGAAAACGCGCTCTCAATGTTCTGATCTCGTTCCAGAATCCGCTGCGCGGCATGACATAATTTTGCCTAATTTAATGTTGCAGCAGCAGCAACATTCCAAGGACCTCGTCAGGACAACAACAACAACAACACAGAGGGCTGAGGGCACGCACAGCACGTGACAAAAAAGAAAAATGCCCCGTAAAATGTGAGCGAAAAAAAAATAAAGCAATGCTATAAAGAAAATCTGCGTCGACCTGCGTGCAAATTTTTAGCTTGAATTTCGCAGGTCATCTTCAGATCATTTTGCGAAAATTCGCAAATTTTTTCCTTTTAACTATCGCACAGACATTTTTTGGCCTAATTATTTTTTATGAGTCCACGTGCGGACTGCAAAAATTGTCGCACTTCTCTGTGGCCAGCCGCATCTCTCTCTATGTTAAATCTGAATCTGAGCGAGATCTTTTTGTTCTCTCTCCTGGTTTTTGGCCCGATTTTTTACTTTGTTCTGCTTTTTGTCTTCGGCCTGCTGTTCTTTTTTCGCATTGTGGCTTCGTGACACAGTTTTTGTCCTTTGTCATTCATTGTTTAGAGCGGCGCAAAAACGACCCAATTTTTGTGCAATAATTGTTTCACTTATTGTGGTTTGCTTGGCGCAGGTTTTTTGTCCTGTTTTGCATAGATTTATGCACTTTGTGTTAGGTAACTAAACCACAAGAAGTGTGCTAAGTGTTCTAGAAAAAACGTCTCGGTAGGAATCAATAAACTTCATTGAGAAGACACTGCTATTGTGGTCATCAATTTCACAGTTGGAGAACTAATTATTACAAATAATTGGAAATATAAATAGTAAAAATATATATAAAAAATACTTTTGTACTGCAAATTACGCCTACTGTTATCTGGTATATTTTGACTTCTATCGTATATTTCGAATGTAGTACTTCATCGATATACCAAATATAACATTTAGTATATTTTTGGTATTTATTTTGTATATTTTAAGGAAAACGCAGCATGGCATTCAGAATATTTTTAGTATGTATTCAGTATAATTCAAGGAAAATACCGCACAGTTTTGCTTTTATTAAAAATGGGTAGCAGGTATTTCATAGTCGAGCACTCTCGACTTAAGCTTCCTTACTTGTTCTTACCAATATCTTCAATTTATTTACTTAAACTATTTTTAGCAAGCTATTATTAATTTACCCAATACCTTAAATTACTTAAATTCATAAATTTATTCATTTCAAAATCGCTTTAAACACTTTAAAGATATTTATTATTTTCAAAATTTTTTTTACTTCAACAAATTCGATTTCTTTATGTAAAGAACATTTTCCAGTAATCTAGAACAAGCAGCCAACACTTCTCAGTAAATATAACAAAGTAATTATTTTATTTCCCTGTTACTTTTACTTTCAACTCTGAAGCTGCTCTCATTTTTGCCTTTTCGGCTGCGGCTAATGAGCTGCATCGAGTTGAGAGTTGACCTTAACTAATGACAACTTAGCAGTTGTCGCCAGATCCTGAAAAACAAACTCTCAACTCGTTGACCACCAAGCAACAAAACCTTAAGCCAGGAAGCAACCAAACCAAACCAAAATTTGTCAACACTTTCGCTTGGCCATAAACAAAACGAATTTGCACCAAATACTCGTAAGCAGGCAAGAGGAAACGAGAGTAAAAAGGGGTCATAAAGTGTAGGACTTCTCGTGCTGCTACAATTAAAATGTTAAACAGTAAAATGTCATAAAAACCTCAAAACACTTAAGGTGAAAAAAGGTTAAAAACGTGGAAAAACGGGTTAAAGAATTTTTCGTGAAAAATTCCGCGTACGCGACGACAAAAAGTTGCCTCAAATCAAAGCAAAACGAATTTAGAACAAAAAAATAAAAGAACACAAAAGAAGAGAAGGGAAGGAAAAAAGAGTTGACAGAATTCCGGGAAGGATTCAACCGAACTAGAACTGGGTCGAACAGACAAAAAAGCGACAATGCGGCATCGTTAAAAAAGGAGAGCGCAACGTGCTGCGACATTGTGTTGCACAGAGAAGGAAGGTTGCAACTTCGAGTAGAAAACCCTTTCGGAATTCTAGTTTTATGTCATTTTTTTTGTGTGTGTTGTTTTGCTAGAATTGTAGCAAAAAATTGGTGCAGATGCGATTTACATAGAAATGACCTTCGCTTAAGTGACATTTCATTTAACTTTTGATTCCGGCATTAAGGGTTTGCCTTTCGGGTTTGCCAGCAGAGTTTGGGAATCGAAGGAATTCTCGCTCTCAGGCGGGTTAAATGGCTTTACAACTTGTTGTCTCTAATTATGGTCGAAATGGGCCGTAATCCTTTGCTAAATGCAGCAAAACATTCAACGCCCACGCAGCGCGCGCATTTTAGCCAGAAATCGTCGCAGATCGTCATGGTTAAATGTGACTAATCCTTCCTTAGCCAACTCCTTCCAGCCCTTCTTCACTCAGAAATCGACTGCTGCTGCTGCTGTTGACCTGCAACCGATGGGCGTTATTGTTTATTTTCGAAATCAAAATATTGGCAAACACTGGCGAATACTGTGGAAACTGAACTGCGCTGAGCTGAGCTGTGTGCAAGGATTAGCGTCACATCCTTTCGCAACCTTGGACTCGCAACAATTCGCGCACACGCTCGCCTGATTTTATGACCTATTCTGTGCGCTGCCTGCTGCATGATGCATGCCACATGCCAATGCAACAATCGCTACAATATCCTTCTATACATATCCTTCTTCTTCTGCTTAGTCCTGGCTAATAATGTGCAATGCGTGCGCTGCTTTTGTCAGCGACTCCTTCGTCCGAAATTGACTTTCGTTTTTTAACCCGTCTGCGTCGCGTCCTTCGCATCCTTTTTTATCCTTTAAGCAAGCCTTTTCCCTTTCCTCTTGGCCAAACCTTTTGTTGCGGTCGCATTTTTTACGGGTTGCCCCTGCACAATTGCATCCTTTTGTTGCATTGTCCTCGACCCGCGCACACACTCTTGTTTTTTAGTTTTATTTTTATGGTCAAACCTTTCGTTTTTTAAGCCTTTTTGCTCTGCTCTCAACTCTTTTTGCCAGACCTCGAGTTCAACTTCTTTTGGGTTGTAAATATCGCTAGAAGAATCGCATTTTTTATGCATTTCGCGGAAAGCGAGCTGCATTTTTTTTCTAACTTTTACTGCTTTATTTTTTATGTGCTGCTAGATTTTTTTTAGCAACGGGTTAAGCGGAATCACTTTGCTCTTTTTTCTGCGGAATTTCAGTTTTTAGCATGATTTTCTTTTTGAGGTTTTCAGTTTTTTGTAACACGAGAAAGGCTTAAAAAACGCACAGCCTTGAGTTTTAATGACAAACCCGGAAATAATTGGCATATTTTTTACTTTTCTTGTATATTTTTTTTAAGTCGAAAAGCCAAAAAGTCAAACAGTTTTTTTTTTGGTGGATAACAACAAAGAAGTCTTTGGGCGCGTGAAGAAATCTGTTAACGGAATTCGCTTGTGGCTAAAAGTTAAAGGCTTACGCACAGTTTGATCATAAAAAACCCGTGTATTTAGCCAAAAGTTAATTTTCCACAAGTGAAAATTCAAGTGAAAGCAAAAGTACGCACATTGTATTAACAAAAGTCGAAAATGCTGAACAATGTCTAATTTCAGTTAAAGAGATAAAAATCCGAAGGGTTCCCACTTGGTAAAATAATAAGAAAGTGAAGGTAATAATTAAAGACGTGTTTTTTCGCATTTACAAAATCAATTTCATTTTCGAAGATGCATGCTATTTTTTTCATTAAAAGTATTGCCATTTATCAGGTATTTTACTCATTATTTGATGATGATGATATATATATTTTTAATACATACTTTATTTGCAATCAATCATGCAATAAACATACAATGTATGAAGAAGATATGATTTTTGTTTATAAGTGTTTCGAGAGAGTATTTAATTTAGATGTCTTTACAAAGTTAACGATAATAAAATACATATTTTTATTTTATTTGGGAGTTTCTTTTGAAATATAGTTATTACTGTCTAAAAAGCTTTAAACACAAATACATATTTTGAAAAAATTTTTTTTTTCTGCTTTGAGATAGTTTCCAAATTTAATCTCCCTACGAAGTTTCATTGAGAATTGTAGCTCAATTTTTATTTCACAGATCCATTTTTCTCATCAAATATACTTAGATTTTTCACTGATGAAATAGATCAATATTCTATTATAAATTCTATTAATTATCGTCTATATTACAACACTTTCTTATCTTCAATTTCACTCTGTCTCTAGAAAGCAACACACTTGCTTGGAGATTCGGATGATTGCTCCATTTTATTTTGACATATTTTCTTGTCTTCAAACACCTTTAAACATAAATTTCTCTTTATGCAGCTCCATTAAAAGATTGCTTAAGCAACTCTTGTTTAATTCAACGGTCTCATTGATTACTGTCAAATATTCTCTCTCACCAAATAGATTCTTTATTCCATTATATCCCCTCTATATGACAACAGTCTCTTGTCCTCAATTTGACACTCTCTAGAGAGCAACACACTTGCTTGCAGATCCGGATGATTGCATCACAGTCTTCCCTCGCTACAATAACTCAGAGTTTGCGTCCGTCAAGCAATTGGGGCATGTCGAACATTATCAGTTCCGAACATTGCATATTTCAAACAATTCCCAGGCGTGTCGCCGCCGACGTCGCTGCCGTTGAAGCTGAAGCTGCATCCATAAATTGAATTCCAATTTTCAGCAACTCGATCAATTTCCATGCCTCCCCAAGCAGCAGCAACTCAAGTAGAAGCCACAGCAACAGCAGCAGCCACAACAGCAGCAGCAACCATAACACCAACGAGGTTAATTATCGGCATATTGCCCAATGGGGAAAAAAATTAACATTTTTGTATGTTCGGGCGTGCAGTCGTCAGTCAGTCAGTCAGTTAGTCAGTCATTCAGTTGGCCAGTTAGTCAGTCAGGCAATGCGACTTCCTTTTGCAACAACAGACAAAAGAGAAGATCATAAGCCTCAGTCCCGGTCCATGGAGTTGCAGTCTCCATCTGAGTCTCCGACTCTGACTCTGACTCCGTCTTAGCCAGCTCATTACGCGGGTCGTGACTTGCCGAAATGAAAAACAAGTCAAATCGGTAAGGGAGAATAAACAACAAACCAACAAAAAAAAAGAGGTGAGAATATAAGCTGTAGAAATGCTGCAGTTCAAATACCCTCGAGAAAGGGAACAAGATAAGCAAGGGATTAAGATAATAATATATAATACAAATAAACTATTAGAATGAAAAATAGAATAAAAATACTAAAAAGCAAATTAATAAAAGAATTATTATTCATCCATATATAAAAGCACCTCTAATTTTGCATTCCCATTTGATAGTATTTAAATGTCGACAAGTATCTCAATGTTGCTTCCCAATATCTCAAGCTAAAAGTAGAACTTAATTTAAAGAAGTTTCCAACAAAAATATATCTAATATATTATAAAAGCCAGGAAATTTATATCCTATGTATTATACAAAATGTATTACAATATATTCATCATTCATCATTCATGTATTACAATATATTCATTAAGTTTTCACTATTCATTTGAAACTATTTTCATATTGTAAATAAATCCCAATTTCTTTGCGTAAAATCTCTATCTAAATGATAAACTTTATTTACCAGAATCTCTTATATTTAAAAATTAAAGTATTATATCATCTATCATAAAATTAACAACTTCAAATATTTTTGTCTGAAATTATATCTCTAACTAAAATCAATTGTATCTCAAAATGTATCTCAATTTGCAGATGTATCTTCTCATCAATATCGCTTAAAATGAAACGCCATTTAATGCTTAATCGAAACTCTTCGTATATCTCCACATTGGCTAGGGTATAAACTCTCATCCAGCGGATGCTTGGTTGCTTGTCAGATGCTGATATCAGTCGCAGTTGCAGTTGAAGTCGCAAGTCGCAATTCGCAGGCGGCGGCGGCGTCGGCGTTGGCAGACGCAGAATGTTAATCTCCATAAAATGAAAACAATGCGCCGGCGCGACGACCACGACGACGACGAAGCACACACACACCGCATACAAACATACAACACACAACGTGCCACGTTTGGGGGCACAGAGACTAAGTCTTGGCTGCCATGCTTCGTGGAGCGCGCTTTTTGCGCAATAAGTGTGCCAGCAACATCAGCAACAGCAACAGCACAGCAGCAGCCACAGAGATCGGCAACCGGTCAGCCCCTCACATTATAATTTATGCAGCCGCAGCTCAAGGATCTCTATATATCTGCCACCCGCCTGCCAGCTGCCCCCGCTCTCCTCCCTCAACTTGTGGAGATGGTCTCTCGGTTGTGCGTTTAGGTAATCGCCAGGCATGATCTCCAGCAACTCCAACGCGCAGCGCAGCTCAGCGTTGTTGCTATCGTCACAAGCTGCCCGCTGTGACGTTGGCCACCTTCCTCTCCTCTCTCTCCCTCTAGCCACTCTTCTCATCTGTGGCTGCTGCTGCTTAGTGGCTGCCAAACATCTTCGGGCAACGCCACCCCAGCGTTGAGGAGTGTAAATTACAAGTTGCCGTTGGGCTCACACAAACGCCTGACTTGGCCATGTTGTTACCTCAACGTTGCTGCTGCTTCTTTTTCTTGTTGTTGTTGCTGTTGTTGTCTCTTGGCAATGTTATTGTTGCTGCTGCAGCTGAAGCCTGCCGGTTTCATTCAAAAAGTTCAATAGTGCATGCAATGCCAGTCGAGGCTGCGATTCAAGCCTCGGCTTATGGCCACAATTCAGTTTCTGTTTATTCCCATTCTCATTCCCAGCTTTCCTCTTTCCCCTTTTCCACACCCCTCTGCGCTTGGCGCATTTATGATCGATGCCACAGTCGATTTCTTTGGCCTGACTGGCAATTGTCGTTGCAGCTTCCTTTGCACGCGATTCCCTTGTTCTTGTCCACAGTACCCTAAACATTTAAGGAGTATCCTTTAACTTATTGCTGAAGGCTGACAGAATAATCTGAGTTAAAGACTTATTTGAATGACAGCTCTATTAGTTATTTGGTTAGTGACATATTTATTTCGTATTTAGATTAGACTAGAAAAAGATATTTATAGTTATCAAAAAATTACACTAAAATACAAAATAGGAATTCCTGACTTATAATTTTTGGTATATAATAATACTAAATGTGTTTAAAATAAAAAATCAATCCAAAGAATTTCATAAAAGTATGGAATTAAAGAAGGAACGAAATGAAAGGAAATTAAGATGAAATAAATAAATAAATAAAAATACTTTCATACTTAATAAAATAGTATTTCTTGAAATTAAAAAATTAAAAATGAAATAAAATACTAAATTATACTATTTTAATACTAAATTATAGTATATAATAATTCTATATGTTATTAAAATAAAAAATCCATAAAATAGCACTGAAATTGATGAACATAGATAGATAAATCTTTCTATGTATAGATATATGTAAGATAGATAAATTGTTCTATGTATGTATAAAATAAAAGTTTGTTGTTTAAAATAAAATAAAATCCACAGCCAAATATATCTCATAAGACAACTAAAAACATGAAATTCTTTCAAAATTATCTTTCAAAAACTTCACCTCACGCAATATCTTTTTTGTTATTTAACATAGAAGGATATTAATAATTCGTTGGCTTCATAACTGCTTTATTGACTTCTTCTGTTGTTTTTTGTATCGCTTTATATGCTCAACACCTTCTGTCTACGCTTAAGCGTTTTCTACATGCTCCCAGGGTCTGCAGTCTGGAGTTCTTAGTCTGAGTCTCTGGCTCTTTCACAGGGAGTTCAAGTCCAAGTGGCAGTCAGAGTCAGAAGAGTCTCGAGTCTGGTCACGATTTGTTGAGACTCGTAAAACATTTTTAGCACCTCAACGATCTATATACATACAATACTATAGTATGCATCGTAGCACATCTTTTTAATGGCATTTTGCATTTGCTGTTGTATTTTTATTTCTCCTCCTTTGTGGCTACTACCAACAAAACATGACGCCCACTCGAGAGAGTCGGAGGCTGTGGGAAACCTGTGTGAAGAAGACATCCTGTCATTAGGCAAATATTTATGTAGATTATCGATCGAAGTTTTTAAGGCAGCTGCCGTCTAACGGTGAAATTAACTGACCCTCAAATTAGCCTCGCAAAAAAAGGAAATTAGTCGGTTTGCCTTTGAGGAGCCCAAAAAAAGCGATTAGGGAAATTAACTGCTAAAAATTTGCACAAGCAGCAGCGCCCTCTGGCGTTGGCTAGCGGCAGACGGATTGAACCTTTTTGGGTGTATTAGGCACGCAAATAATATTCCCGGAAATTGGCAAGGATTCAGCGACTGTGGCGAGTCGTAAAAACTCTTTGCGAATCGCGTGACGTCGACTGCGGCAGCGACTGCGACTGCGACGGTGACAGCGGCTGCGGCAGCGATTCACACATCAAGGACATGCGGCACATTAGCGTGACGATCATAAAGACAACCCTCTAGCTAATCCGTGGAAACTCTAAACTCTATCTTCGACCTCTTTCGGCGCGAGTCTCTTTTTCGCCTAGGTAAGCGCGAACTCTTTCGCCCTGTGGCTGTCTCTTTACTCCTTCGAGGCAGGTAGCTGAGATGCTGAAGGAAGGATGTGTGTCGGTGTCTGTGTGGTAGTAGCTGAGAGAGGCTGAGTGAGAGAGCGAGTTGACGTTTGCACGCCAATTGATTTGGCATTGAAGGGAACCGTAAATAACCCTAAATAAAACCATAAAATCCTTCTGCATGTTGCGCTTTTGTTGTGTCCCCGAACCCATCCTCACCTTGAATCCTCTCTTTCTCACTCGTTGATGCTTAGACACAGCGTTGTTTTTTATTTGTCATGTATTTTCTTCTTTTTTGCTGTCTTTTTTTTAGCGAACTCGTAATCATAAATGATGTTGTAAGTGAAGAATCATTTTTTATGCAATTTGTTGTCAACCAGCAGCAAGCTGGCAACAAAAAATCCAATATTTACTTGGAACTACGTTCGTTTTTTACGCAACTCCACGCAACGTTTTTTTGCTGCTTTGTGTTTGCAACGCGTTTTTTACGATTGCCGAGTTGACTTTTTTAGTGAAAAAATTATGATACGAGATTGTCAACAGACAGACAGAGAGACAGAAAACTGCGCACGTACCAGGAAAAGTCAACAGCGATGATGGTTGGACAAGATCAAGACGAGTTAAGGGAGTTGGAGAGAGAAAGAGTAAGCAGGAGAGACAGAGATAGGGAATATACAGAAGGGATTGCTGCAAGGGTTAAGGGGCGTGCGGCGTTGTTGCAACGTCTCGACGGCAGAAGCCTTTACCTGCCCACGCCCATAATCCTTTTATGGCAAATAAACAAACACGCTGGTCACGCTAGTGGAAATCCTTTGCACAAACTCGATCCTAGGTAAAAAGAGGTTCGTCCTCAAAGGGTGCAATAAACAGAAGAGTTGAGTGAGAGAGAGATGGGAGATACAGAAAGATCTCTGCTCTGCACGCGTAGCCCTTTGTTGCACGGACAGTTTTATGGGTGTGTGGTTTTAGCCCTTTGATGTGCATGATCATCCTGTTAATAGAAAGCCGCGTTACCTGGCCACCGTTTCACTCACCACTCACTCACTCACTCCGTTCACTCCGCGCTTTAATCCTTTCACCAAACCCTTTTCGCCATGTCGAGCGTGTCCAAAGCGATTTAATTAACGCGGTTGCCACTAAGCCCAGTGCGCAGAGAGAAATAGCACAGCACAGTGGCAACAACCAGAAGCAGTTTCAATCACAACTTCGCTTAAATCCTTTCGCTAGACGAACGAGGAGGCGTTGTTGCTGCTAAAGGGCAACTAGCTACTGTTCCAGCATTCCAAAGCGGGCGAAAGGGGTTTGCACTTCCAGTGAAAGGATTTAATGCTGAAACTTGTCCCGGAAATTTCGCGATTATTTACCAAATAACCAAGCAGTTGACTTTATAAAACCTGACTTTCAGCCAGGATAAGTCAACGAGTCGAAAAGTCAAAGGGGTTTGCATACAAAATAAGAGAACGACTTGACAATGGATGAGCTTAACTGCAAGTGCTGATCTCTTAAATGGAAAGTAATTTAAAACTAATCAAGATGCTCGGTCATAATCTTTTTCTTATATCCTTAGTGTTTTAGTTGCTCTTTTGAGCTGCGTACTTTAAGTGCGTACTAAATCCTAAATTGCCTGTTATGTATTAAGAGCACCTAATGAATTTTCTCTTTCAACTAATACTTCAGCATATGAAGATCTCAGTTTGACAGATTACCTTGTATGTCATACAAAATTAAAGGGAGCTTTAGGCAAATGCCTAAAGAGAATCAATTCAGTTCATATGCACTCATAGCAAGCATTGCATTCCAAATCAAAGAGAACTTTTTACAGTAGCTATGCTTAACTGCAAGTGCTTACTAACTCGAAAGCCTCTCCTCAAATAGAAACTAATGATTTGCTTCTTCGCCATGGAGTTGCCGTAGTTTCTAATCACTGGACAGTTCTTCAACGCATTGTACTCGAAATCAAACGCTAGCTAAGCTTAGTAGCAAGTGTTTATTCCTGTTTATCTCTTAAATGTAAACACGTTGGAGTGCCACCCACTAAGAGATCGTAATAAATTTGCGCATTTGATGACATCAAAGTAACGGCACCGCTTGAAAGCTTGCACTTTAAATGCATTTGCCATTATCTCTCGCACTCCCCGTTTGTTGTTGCTCTTCCGCATCACGAGATGTGCCCTGCCCTTATAAAGCGGCGTCTCCACCCGAAAATGGCAGCAAACAACATAAACCGTTTGTTTTGAGCTTTTACCTGTTGCTAAATTTAGAACGTCTGCCGTTGTTGCTTTCTTTTGCTTTTCGCTGACGCTGGTGCCGCAAAATAAAACAAAAAAAACAACGAAAAACAGCTGCCCACCTGCCACCTGTACTTCCCCCTCTCTTTTGGTTGACCACCCACCGCATTGAACTTTGCTGCGACGTCAGCGGCGCCGCTTGGCAGTGGTGGCTACGGCCTGTTGGCCCAAAATGCGTCGTTACGTTAATGAGTAATAAAATACTTGCACAACAACAATAACAACAGTAGCAAATTGGGTAAAGATTTGTGTCTCTGTCTGGCGGCCTTTTGCCAAATTGCACAGCGCCATTAACAACAACAACAACAGTTATAATAGTGTAATGCGTTTAGCGGTGCAATGCGTTGGCGATTTTTATGGCATTTTAATCGCGAGACGCGCGCACTCACGCAGACCAGCAAGCAAGCAAACATACATGCATGCAAATGGCGGCCTCATCTTGTGCTCTCTTTGGTCATGCTGATCGGCTGCTCTCTTACGCGTGCGCTGGCTCTCGCTCTGCGTTGCTTATTTTTAGTTACATTGGGGCTGCTGCGGCGCTGTTGCCAGCAGGGCAGCGTCTGGCGCGTGGGTGTCGCTGCCTCTCTTACGCTGCCGTCGTTTGCTGTAACACACAGCCTCTTAGCACTCCCTCTTCCCCTTTGCGCCATGCTTGTACCATCTGTTTAAATTTAGACGCAATTAGCAATGCGCGCACATTTTTGAGTTGTTTTTGTCTGTCTGTCTGCCTGTTGTTGTTGTTTTATTTTTCGGGCGGACTATAAATTTTTGCCACAGTTTATTTTAGACGCTGCATGTGATCGTCTGTCTGTGTGTGTGTACGATACATCCTACACCTTTGCCAGCCAGTTGCTGTTTTTGGCCAAAGGCACATGATGTAAACGTAAACGTTGCAATTAAATTGGCATGCACAAGTGCCGCAGGCGGCAGCCTTTTGATCGCTTGCCAAATTGTAATTGGAACGCGAAGGTGTTGCCTGTTGTCGTTGTCGCGTCGTCCCAAAGCCTTCTAAGCAACAACGCAACGCCACTGAAAATTGACCCATATGCAAAAACACATTGCGCTCTCTTTCTCATGTCAATGAGCTTTCACTTTGTCTGCGCTGAGCAAATATTAAGAGCAGAGCTTTGCTGCTGCAGTGCAAGCTTTGCAGTCAAGCGCAGCTTACAAGCACACTCTTGCAATGTTGCTCTCTCTTATTTGCGTTTACTTTCGCTCTCGTTACGTTTAAAGTGATTAACACTTGTTTGCGTTTGGCTATGTGTGCATGCGTAATGTTATCTCTGTGATACGTCGCTATGACGTATGCAAAAAAAAAGTGCTTAAGATTCCAATACCCTTAGAGATTGCGTATGTTTTTCACATTAATTTGACGCCACTTGCTGTTGTGAATGTGTGTGTGCGAGTAAAGTAACAGCCTTCGCCCAGGCGATAACTGAAACGTGAAAGTTCAGCACTGCACGTAGGCACCATAAAAATGAATCTAAGCGTCCCCCGACGCACGTGTAACGCCCCCATTAGCCTTGCCCAAAAATCATTGATCGATCGAATATATGTACAAACACAATTAAATTCACGAATGTGCCTGTGTGTGTTTATGTGTAAATGACCTTCACTTAATTGAGCTGAGCGGCATGCGGAATGGGGGGTTATGGGTTACATGGCGCCGTGCCGCAAATACCAACAAAAAACCACAACACATAAATAAGTTCATGAATAATTTGGAGCATTTTGTGGGTTGAGTGGGTGACGCAGGTGTTGCCGCCGCTGCTACTGCTGCTGCTTCCGCTTGGCGTGCGCACAGCCCCAACAGCAACAGCAGCAAAAGTCCGCCCCAGCAACCTTGTGATCTTGTTTACTGTTTAGCGACCCCACCGATCACGACATCATCATACATACCTACATACATACATACAATCAAACAGCGCACAAAGAGAGACAAACACACACAGACACACGAACCTGTCGACGCTGGGGTGGCGTCATATCAATGTACTACGTTAAGTCTCTGCAGCAGCGACTGCGGCTGCCGTTTTTGCTATTTTCACCTTCTATGGGACGACGAAGCGTCGCGTTGGCCGCCGCAATGAATCAGCACAACCGACGTTGCTGCTCTCACAGTCTGTCGCTGTCTCTGTCTGTCTGCGTCTATGACTGTGTGTGGTTTGCTCTCGCGTCTTGTGAATCCCGCTCGCACACGCTCACTGGGGGTTTTGATATTTCCAAAAAGGAAGAAATGCTACGTTAGAACTTGCAGTGCTTTTTTCTACGATTGAGAGCGCGGCGCGCGCAGAGAGCACGGAGAGGGGGCGTATGAGTAACTGTGTGTGCGCGCTCTCACAAAGGCCGCGGCTTAGGTAAACTGACAGCAGCAAACACTCACACACACACACATGCACAGGTAGCTTCGTTGGCTACCTACACAGTGACAGCCACAATATGTGTGCATGTGTGTGTAGGTATGCCGTCGCCTGGTCGTGTGGCTCGCGCTGCCTGCGTCTCGCGTCTTGCGCTGCGGCAATTTCGATTTAGCCAACGAACCTGTCGATCAATCGTCAGTCGTCTGCTGTAAGCCCAGCGATAAGGTGGTCGCCCAGCACACACAAATACCAGCAACACACACACACACTTACAACTTAACGAACGATCGTCATCGTCGCTCACTTCGTTCGTAAAATTTCGTTCGGCTCGCTCGCATTCGTGAAACGTTTAATCGCAGCGCATTCAGAACCTGACAGCCATTCGCTTGCCGTAACTTGTAGCGTGCGGTTGGTTTCTCTCCCTCGAGCGGAAGAAAAGAAAAATATATATTTGAAAAGAACTCAACAAGCAAAATATCTTGCACGAAATTTACGTAGTTTCGTCGCGTAAAAGTGAACTAAAGTGATCATCAACAACACAAACTGAAATAACAACAATTTGTTATAAACAAGCAGAGCAAAAAGAAAACTTCAAACAACAAAAGTGCGCAGCAAATTTTGTACATTTGCTGCCAAGTGACAAAAAGAGCAACAGAAAAAGCTATCAAACTGTGTCTAAAACTGCATAAACAGTATATAGCCGATATCGAAATGGTTACCGGCGTCACAGTCAACATGAACGCCAACGTTATGGGCGCCGCCGCGGTGCCCGCTCAAATCAAGGAGACACCGCTGAAAAGTGATCGTCGGGTAAGTGTTCAGAAAACGCGAATGAAATGGGAAGCAGAACTTTCCACAACGAGCCGTCAGCTAACTTGGATTAAACACAGCTGCGAAACAAAGAATTTCAAATTGAAAAAAAAAATTACAATTCTATCTTTGGGAATATATACTTAGCACACACTCTTATTTATGTGTTACAAAAAAGTCCAATACAAGTTAGCTGTCTCCCACTTGCTCGACACATAAATAGAGTGAAGAGAGGCCCACACAGTTTTGGCAACACACGGTCGGGTTGTTGTCTGCCCCCAAATGCATTTCCTCTTTTGGCCAACATATCGTCGGTGTCGTCGGCTCCCACATGTGCCACAAGCCAGCCATATTAACAAAAAAAAAACAGCAACAAAAAATTACAAAATATAAAGAAAAAAAGCCGTCGGCTCGCCAACACATAAAGCGGCGACGTCGTCGTCTGGCGTTGGCGGCATTTACGTTTCGGGCTTCATTCATGGAGCTCGAAAACAAGCAAAGACATCGGACTGAGTCCATTCATGAGTGCCACCCAAAATTGGATTTTTGCTTTGCTCGCTGCTGCCCACTTGAGCGGCTTCCATTTGGCGCGTGGTTTTTTACTTTGGCTCTGTGTTGCAATTGTCGGTCATCAGCTTCTTTTGGCTCAGTCGTTTTGGCCGTTTTCGGCTGCCGACTGCCAACTGCCAACTGCTGATTGCTGACTTCATTCATACTACAAGTGCGGGCGTTTTGCTCTGAACCAAATTTGGTCAGCGAGCACCACACACACACACACACACAGCCAACAAATATAATTTAATGCCCGTGCAAAAAAAACAATTTTTTCTGCGTCGTCGAATTTCCCACGACGACCTTGTTGTTGTTGTTGTTGCAATACCTGGCTATGGCTATTTATTTTTGGCCGCATCGGCTCGTTGCTTATCGTAATTTATAACCGCCAAACTATTTTCGGCATCATCTGCTGCGTCTATATAAATAGAGCACGCGCCATACCGCTGAGATTTGGCCCCCAGCCAGATTGAAGGCGACAAACGACGACAGCGAAGACGACTAAGTACAATGTTGAGAGTCCCGTGTCCAATTAAAGCCTCACGCAGCTTCCTCCATTTTTGTTAATACTTTTTTTTATTTTTTTGTGGCGCTGCATGAGGTCAAAACTCATTGCTCGTCTCAATTGTTACCCTAACCACATGGCTAATCTCGAATCTTCTTTACCTTTGTCTCTTGCAGTCGAACAAACCCATAATGGAAAAACGTCGCCGAGCACGCATCAACAATTGCCTCAATGAACTCAAAACACTGATCTTGGATGCTACCAAAAAAGACGTAAGTATTTTTATAGTTCAAAAATAAGGGTATTTGACAAAATTCTAAAATTTTTAAAAATTTTAAGAAATTCAGTATTCGAAAAAATCTAAACATTTTAAGAACTTAGAAAAAATCAGTATAATAAAATACTAAATATGAAAACAAAATACTAAAAATGCATTTATAAGCAGTTTGAAAAATCAGTACTTTAAAATACTAAATGTGAACACAAAATACTGAAAAAATACTTGAAATTTCCTTTTTAAATACACTCAACTAATCAAGTTCTTATTTGCTTCCTCTACTTGCAGCCAGCGCGTCATTCCAAGCTGGAAAAAGCCGATATCCTGGAGAAGACAGTCAAGCATCTGCAGGAGCTGCAACGTCAGCAGGCTGCCATGCAACAGGCCGCCGATCCCAAGATCATCAACAAGTTCAAGGCCGGCTTTGCCGACTGCGCCAACGAAGTGAGCCGCTTCCCCGGCTTGGAGCCCGCCCAGCGTCGTCGTCTGCTGCAGCATCTGAGCAACTGCATCAATGGCGTCAAGACTGAACTGCATCATCAGCAGCGCCAGCAGGCCGTTGCCCAGGCACAATCCCTACACTCTCAGGTCGTGCTGCCCTCGCCACCCAGCTCACCCGAACAGGAGCCACTCACAGCGACGGCGACGGCAACAGTTGCTGGCAGCGCAGCAACAGCCACTCCCTATCTCTTTGGCCAGATCCAACAGAATGCCAACGGCTATTTTCTGCCCAATGGCATGCAGGTGATACCCACAAAGTTGCCCAACGGCAGCATTGCCTTGGTGCTGCCCCAGAGCTTGCCCCAGCAGCAGCAGCAACAGTTGCTGCAACAGCAACAGCAATTGGCTGCCGCTGCTGCTGCAGCCGCTGCCGCCGCCGCGGCCGCTCAGCAATCACCGATGCTGGTGTCGATGCCACAGCGCACGGCGAGCACAGGATCAGCGAGTTCGCACTCCTCGGCGGGTTACGAGTCGGCGCCCTGCAGCAGCAGCAGCAGTGGCAGCTATGCCCCGCCCTCGCCCGCCAATTCCGCCTACGAGCCGATGGACGTGAAGCCCTCGGTCATCCAGCGTGTGCCCGGGCATCATCATCTGCACCAGGAGCAGCAGCCGCTGTCGCTGGTCATCAAGAAGCAGATCAAGGAGGAGGAGCAGCCCTGGCGGCCCTGGTAAATCGGCTGTTTTGCTAAGCCAGGCGCAGGCGCTTCGAATCTCCCTCCTTCCCACACTCACACACACACACCCGCTTTAAAGACTGATGGGCGTCGCACACACACACGTACACACCCTCCGCACACACCACACACACACACACTCTCTCACTCACACATCTGCGCAGGCGTTGAGAGCATGCGCAAAATACATTTCACCACATTTCGCCAGGATAACGCAAATGTTGCTTCGAAGTGTTCCGAGCATGCGAAACTCCTTTTTTTTTCCACCCAACTCAATTCGCGGCGCAACTTTCCACTGGAAAATGCGCAACGAGCTGGTTGGAGGATTCATCAACACACTCACACACACACACGCAAACACAACACATTTTGTTATAAATTATTTATTATTATTATTACATTAGTTTTTGATTGTGAATTCATTTCTCAAATGGTATTCTGCATATCACCAAAACTACCTCACTCCAAGTAGTACTTGGTGTTGAATTTGCCTCATGAATCATGTATTAGAATTTTCACGCTCCGTTTGGAAAGCAACAACAACAACAACAACAGCATCCAAACAATGCAAAAAGCAATGAAATCTTCAATGTCTTCCACCACAAAGCGCGTAAAACGTTTTGTTTTTGTTTCAACAAGAGATGAAGAAAAACATAATGAAGTCAGACACAAAAACTTAACCATAATACCATAATTATTATGCCTTATATCTCTCCATTTAAATATAGTTTTCATATAGTCTATACACATACATATATAAAAATTCACAAACATATATATTTAGTTGTCTTTAAGGTTTTCTCTTGTTTCTAAGTTTAAGAAAGTATATATATATATACGTATATTTTGTAAGACAACGTGATATAGTAAACATAATGAGCGTCTAAGAGAATGAAGAAGAAAAGAAAAAAACAAAACAAGAATTTGAAAACAACAAAAGCAAAAAAACAAACAAAAAATTGTTGAACAAAAAATCAACAATCAACTTACTAAAAAAGAATAAAACATAAAAATCTTACTAAAATTTAAATACACACAACGTTTTCTTTACTCTGGGGAAGGGCTCAAAAGGCAAAAGAAAAAAAAAAACAGATTTGGTGAAAGTAACATCTCACAAGAGGGTGATTGTAAATCTGCGAGAGACAGACCCTAAAAAAAAAAGAGTTCGCACCTGTCACGGAAATTGCCATGACTCTTGTGAAATTGATATTCAGTATAGAAATGGGCGGAATTATGACCGTGATATGGGATAAACACATACAATACTATGCGAGTTTATGGACACAAGTATGTTGTGGATTGTTTTTGATGATTTCACATAATTTCCGTGCGATAAGAAGTCTCCTCCTCCTCCTCATTCTCCTTCTCCTCTTCCTCTTTCACATTCCGCACATGTTGATAAACTGAGCGCACTTCACGTTGCGCACTAAAATATCAAAATATTTTGCAACACGAGCGCAGATATTAGATTTCCACATAAAAAAAGAAAATATGTAGTTAGATTCGAACATTGTATAGAAATTTTAAGTATTCCCCAGAATTGTTTGAACAAATATTTTAACGACATTTTGACATACGGGAAACAAACAAAAACAAATGATTAAATTCTTCGCAAGAAATTAATTGGAATATATGTAGGTGTTATTTGGAAAAGCTTATCGGATATGGCATGATTTGTAAACAATTCTACTTTATTATATATCCTACATATTCCCAGGAATTGTTTGGTCAAATAGTTTATCGATACTTTGACATTTGCAAAACAAATGATTAAATTATTCGCAGTAAATTCATCAGAAGTAATATATGAGAATGCTGTATTATAGGTTAATTCTGGATTGGTTTAATTAGTAATAGGAAAAAATAATATTTATGACCCGATATAGCAAAAATATATATCCCACAGATTCCCAAGAATTGTTTGGTGAAATATTGATATTGAATGATTAAAATATTCGCCGGAAATCAATCAGAAAGTCTGCTTGTATATTAATAAAGTGTTAAAAGCATTACGGCGATATTTAGGATAGCTTATCGGAATTATAGCTTTTCTATGGATTGGTATAATGAGTAAAATATAACTGTAAACAATATAAATAGTTCGATGAATGTAGCAGGAAATGAAACCAGAACTCTACTTAAAAATTGATGACGATATAAATCAGCTAATTGATACTGCAGGGAATACACAAGTGATAACGATTATAAAGTAATATATTGTTCAGGATATTGTGTCAAGAGATTGCGCGACCTTGTGTCTTCTCTCGTTGAACAGAACAGAACAGAACAGAACAGTAAACAACATTGTGCTATTCTATATTCTTGTCATTATTTGCAGAGTTTCTAGCACGATCGTAATTTTCCATAATCAGATTGCATCAGATTTGTTGGCATCCACTAAATACTTATTCATCTCGTGATGTGAGATCATGAGAATAATGTATGACGATATTGCGAGTGACACAGTTAGGGCTCTCAGCTGAAATTCAAACTGAATCTGAAACTGTAATATTCCATTACTAAGAAGTATTTTGCACCCCCATTTTCTTCAGATTTTGTTGTGCTTGGTTTCTCTCTAATCTGCGCAAATCCCCCTGCAATTAAGCGTCATATTCTCTCGCGTCAAAAGTTTCCGCGAAGTCTGCTGCAATCGGCGCAGGGTGTGAAAACCACCAGCAACCCAGAATACTGTCAAATCATGCTGATAATATCACACGATATACATAAGTATAAGTAAGAGTAAGAACTATTTTTTTTTTAAATAAATAAACAAGCAACACGTATAACTGGTCCAATAATCTGGGAGGTGACTCGATTCACAGACGTTACAAACTGCAAGTATGCATATAAAGTATTTATATATGTGCATATCTTAATGAACTCATGTATATATATATATATATACATATACATATATATAAGATATTCACTTATCAAGATCGTGATGGCAAGCGCGTCGCCGTGTCTGAGATTAAAAACCCGTGCGCGGTCATAAAAGAATCGCGCGCGACAAAAGTCCAAGACACTGAGAATAATAACAATAACAATAATAATAAGCATATTAAGATACACAATTACACAGAGTCGTACTTTATACGTTGACTATCTTTTGATTGTTCCAGAATGTTGTGTTTTATGCGCTAGCCCGCAGACTGCATAAATTGCACTCGATCGTACCACGTCTCGGATTAGTCATTCCAAAAAAAAGCAAAAATAAAATAATATGAATCGAATCAAAAACCTCAACTTCATTCAGCAAGATATGCGTCAGACACGAGACGATGGTTACAAATGTATGATTTTTTTATTGAGCATATCTAGCAACAAAGTTCAAATGGGCAATTCGAAAAAAAAGTCCATCAAAACTGGACAAAAGTCACAATAAAACGCCAAACAGTTGGGCGGTGATTTTAGTCTGAGTCATCACTAGATTTCGCATATTAACTAAATGTTTTTTTTTTTGTTTTATTACAGTTTATGATAAAACAAATAACAACTGAAACGGCAAATAATAGTTTTTATCATGTGCAGGAATTTTCTCGTTGGGAAATTGCCACAAAACTATTACTGAGAAAAGTAGGAATCATTTTTTACGAGACGATAGGGAAAGTGACATACATATGAAAATAAAAATATACAGATAAGAAATGAATGACATATAAAAGCGAAAAAAACATACATATTAGCTTCACAGATATCCTTTAAAACAAAACTATGAGAAATAGTTTTTCTAAAGAATAATAGATAATTAATTTTTATTCTATAAGCATATATATTCTTTAAAAGAAAACTATGAGAAATAGTTTTGCTACAGATTAATATGTATTCTAAAAGTATAAATATTCTTTAAAACAAATCTTTCGAAAATTATTTTCCTTCAATTTCTCTAACATAGTTATAATATTACTTTTAAATTCTTTAATAGAACATCTTTAACAATTACTGAAAAATATGTTTAGAAAGTTTTAAGCCTTAATCAAATTCGTAGTTTCATTTTTGGTTGAAATTCAAATGCAATACACTTATAGACTGCATAGTCATTGCTGAACAATTTCACTTGCAACACAAGTGTTGACTTTATTTAATCAACAAAAAAATAAAAACCTCAAAATTTAGACCTGCGTCATAAGGTAGGGACTGACTGACTATCAAGCGTCATTCGCTTGGATGATTTGGCTTTAGAATTGATTAAGTGGCGTCCATTTTGGTAGCTAAAAGTCAAATGATTTTAATATAATATTTTAATATTATTTCAAGTGATCTTCAACCAGCTACTGCTCCATTTATAGCTGCGACACCTACCAGACACACACCTGATCATAACTGCGCCATACATTCCGCTAGATGTACTCCAAAGTTCTTAAGAGTGGAAAAAAAATTGCGAGTCGGCGAATTGCGCGTGACAAAAAAACGTGATTTGTTTGGGTTTTTCTTTCAATTGTTTTTCTCGTCTTTCGCTCTTTTTGTTTTGGCTTCCAAAAATAAATTACTATATTTAAAAGTTAATAAATACGTATACGTATATACATTATACATATGTATATATGGGATATTTTTCGCATTGCGCTGCATTTTTCAGCTTGTAAACGGATGCGGCAAAACAGAACCGAACAGAAACAAAACAAAAACAAAAGCCAGAGAAAATATACTTATAAGAAAGGGAGCAGAACGAATCGAAAAACAACGCAAATCAAATTGCAAAACGATAACGAGCTGACGGCGGATGCCAGATTCGAAAGATATGCACAACGTTTCTTCTTCTTCTATAGGACAGGAGTTTACACACATGCAGACTTTGGAATTTGCATACACTCACACACACTCACAAACATCCGTACGGTACAAAGTCCCGTTGTTTACTGCTCAAACTAGCTCCCCAAAAAGGATTAAGAGTGTGCTTTTGTTTTGATCATTTTTTGTGACATGCAGAAGTAAACATTTTCTACAGCTGACTTGCTACAGTTTAGTCTGTCTGTTCATTCATAAATGTTAATCTCTGGATCTACATGTATTGGATTAAATAAAATTCTTTGTAAAACTATATTTACTAATGATTAAAATAAATATTATGTGCATTTTAGAATATTTATAGATACTTGGTTTCTTTTCGAAACAAAGGTAGGATAAAAAAAGTTATTGGTTTCGAGTTTTTAATAAACTATGGTTTTATTCTAAAATATCCATATTGATAAAATAGAAAAAAACAGTAATGCTCTAAAAGGCAACTAAAATTATTTTTGGAATAATGAAATCATTCAAAACTAAACTCATATCAGATAGAAATATCCTGATTTATTCCAAAACTTTTATATTAATAAACAAATAAATCTTTCATTATTCAAGAAACAGTTAAAATATTTTTATATTATTATTTTTATAATTTTTAAATGATTATATGTCCTTCGGTACCTTTAAAAATTTATTGAATTTACTAACATAAATGGTTTTTCATCTGATATTTATTCTTACAAAAACTTTCATATTGATTCTATAAAAACTTTATAAGTATTTCCGGACTATTTGTAAGTACATCGTAACCTTCAAAAAACCAATCATGGAAAAAAAAAGACACGACTCTGGAAGAAATCTAATCTTAATTAGTCCTAAAACTCTAATTTTGTAATGAGTGAAGAATAAATTTCAGTGCAAATATCTGTGAAAGTAAGTCGCAAGTATTATGCCGTCGAGTGTTCTCAGCTGCAGCAGTTCTTATTTATATATTGTTTTTGTTTTGTTTGCCATGATATCGCCGGCGATTCCAATGAAGTTGGCGCGCAATATAACGACGCCATAGCCACTGTCCACCGTCCAAATGATCAGGTTGCCCTGTCACAAGCCACGGGGCAAGGGCGACGACGACGTTGACGGCGATTCTTTTACTTGAAATTGGTGGTCACAGTAGTCAGTAGTAGTCTTGGGGTCTGGTCTGGTCACGTGCCGCACAAGGTGATAATGTGCGGTGTCGGCGTCGCGTAAGCTTAAAGCAAACAGAATGCCAGCCACTAACCAAACCGATGACATGCTCCTATCAGTTGCAGCGATACGCTGTGCAAATATCCTCACTATATGTATATATTTTTTATGGCGCAGTCGCTATAAAAATAGTATAGTTAGTGTAACTGGGTGAGGGAATGACTTAGGTTAGTACTCGGCCCATTTTGTAGCGACGAAGCGAAGCCGTCGATGACGACCTTGGGCACGCCTCAAGTGCCACTTGAACTACCGCCGCAAAGTTGAATGTCAAAGTCGAATTCGAACTCGAATTCGGATGCGGAGTCGTAGCCCGACATTTGTCTATGCCAAGCACGTCGATGTGTTTGTGTGTGTGTGCTTGATTTAAAACAATAACAACAACGTATACAACACAATGCCGCTCGACGACGACGATAGACGAACGACCTTGAGGCGGGGAGGGAAACCAGCTGGCAAAGCTATTTTTTTCGGGTTTGTTAATGTGTTTAAGCCTAGTTTTTTTTTTGTTTTTATTATATATTTAAAGTTTTGTTTTAGTGGAGCAGCAATTTGTTCAGCTTGAAACCGAACTGAACCACAATACAATAATATACTATATAGAACCAGAATCGAGATAATCTGGAACCATGAACTACCGTGTGTTTAACACCAGCTCGCGCATTTCCTATTGATTTAATATGCATAAGCCTCACATGAAAAAATATATAGAGCCGAAACCTCTAAAACGGCTCTAATCAAAAGTCAAAAAACGAGTTCAATAAACCAAAAAAATATAAAAATAAAAGCAAACAACAAGCCGGGCGCATTTTGTGCGACTTTTAAGCCAAGTAATTGGCATTGTTGTTGTTGTTGCTTTCAGAGGTGGCCCGATGCGGGTGTCAAGAGCAGTCAACAACAGTGTGCGGTTATTTTATTTTTTTTTTTGGCAACACTCAAAAGTCATTAAACTTGGCTCGCATTTGACATTGCCAAAAACTGTGGAAGTGACTAGACATAGACATAGACGTATTTTCGATTTCAATAGACAAAATGGCAAACAAATATTTTTGTTTGTATTTTATGTGGTTCATTCAACTCCAATGTTTAGTTGTTGATTTTTGTTATTTTTTTGTGCGAAAACTTGTTGAATAATGTTTCCTTATCGCTGCGATTCTGTGGAATTTTCGTTGGTCACATGACTTTGAGCTTGAATTTCTATGAATGAAAAATGCCATGTGCCGCATGCCGCATGCCACATAAATAATAAACACTGAGTGAGAACAATTCCATTCCCATTTCCATTTCCATTGAATGCTACCCGATTCGCTTGTGGCTCGTTCCACATCAACAGCAAATAAGCACACACACACACATGCAGAGTGTAAAGTGCGGAGACTTTTTCTACGTATGAATGTACATAAACGAAAACAAAAGCAACGGCGGCGGCGCACTGTGGTCTCTTCTCCACAAAACGTTGGGGTCATTTGCCAGAGCAAAACGTGACAACTGCTATATGCCGGCATTCCAAAGTGGGCAGCGCTCGCGCGTCTCTTTGATTTGCCGTAGATTCAAAGTGCTGTTGCTGCTGCTACGGCGCTGCCCACAACGGCAGCGACGTCGACGTAACACGTACGAGGCGACCGCCTTGGCCCTGAGAGCGCCACGCAAGCGTATGAATATATAAGTGCTGTACTTACAAATGTATGTGTGCTATATACTGTAAGAGGAGTTCTACTTACTTATTACATATGTAGTATGTAGATATGTACTTCTCTGCGCTTTGTTTTGAAAAAGTTTCAATTTCATTTGTGCACAACTGGAACTAATTTTTGGCGGCAGCAGCCGCAGCCAGACGACATGCTGACTGGCACTCTTGGTATGCAGACGAATATGGCGTGAATATTACAATTTTCACAACACTTGCTTTATTTAATTTCTTTGTTTTTCCGACAAACAAATAACCTCTTAAAGAATTCAACACTTTTTGCGCACTTGTAATTAGACAACTGTAACTGGCAATTCGTTTACCATTCACATTTGGCAACGCGCAGGCTTAACGGCAGCTTCAGGAGGTTGCCACATTTCGACAATATCAAGTGAATCCTTGCTTCAACGATAAATATACTAAAACTAAACAGTATGGCATCCTTATGGCAAAATACTAATCAGTTAATTGCGCCAAAAGTTTGGTGCAGAAGTGCAAATTGTACTTGCAATTATTAAGTGCAGAAATTAAGTGATTGTGTTGCCAAGCTGCTGTGCATTTATTGGTGCATGCATTTTAATTGCTTCTATATTTCATCTTTTTTTTTTGTGTTTTTGTTTAAGTGCGTTGTTAAAGTGTGTCAAGTGGTTTTTCAATATGAGTGTATTTGCTTATCAACAGCAGCAAGAACAACAAAAAGACGACGCGTCGAGTGCAGTTTGTAAGTATTAATATAGTGCGATTAAAATGTCTTAAATGGTTTCTAATCAATTCAATTTACAGGTGGGTAAGTGCAATGACAGGACTTAAGCAATCTTATCTCATTTAAATTCACACAACACAAAGGCAAAGCGTGCCAGAGGAAAATGCCAGCGAAGTCAATAGCAGAGCAATGGAAAATTTTTCGTGATTTACACCAAATAATTTAGCCGCGCTCACAATGAGATATATAAATATGTATACGCTTGATTAGCACCCATCTGCTGGATGGAAGGGGAAGGGGGGCGGTGCTGGTGGAGACATTGCTGTCACGCCCACTCCAGGCCGGAAATTAGCACTCATCAACAGTTTAAGTTTTTTTTGGAGATGCTCACACACAGACACGAACAAAGCTGTACACTCTACTCTACACTCTACACTCTATACTCTACACATGTAGTGTAGAAGTCTACAAAGCGCAGCACAATTTGGCAATTTGGCACGCCGTTTACCAGTTGTTGTTTTTGTTGCTGTTGCTGTTCCTGTTATTGTTATTGTTGACTTGGCACATTTTTCTGATTTATTTGCGCGGCGCTTTTGATTGAAATCAAACAGCAGCAGTTGTTTGTTGGTCGCCATTTGACGCAACTGTGGGAATATTCCACTGCAGCTCGCGCGCGCAACACTGTTTACCCAACTGTCCTCATCTGCCATCCCTCTGCTTCCCACCTGCCCTCTACTGCTCAGCACCCAGCCAGCATCATCACTATCATCATTATTATTATTTGTTTGCGGCGGATCTGCAGCTAAAGCTCGAAGCGCACGCCCGAAATGTGTTAATGTAGCAACAGTTTTGTGTTAGTTTTTTTTTTTTTTGGGGGTATTTTTGTTGCGGTTTGGGGGAGGTCTGTAAATTGTTTTGGCAATCTACTCTTATGTGATGTGGAGTACCCCCAAAACAGCTGCCCGCATGTTTGTTTGTTACTCCATTGATCGATCGATTGCCGCTCTAATCAGTTCGTCGTATCGCTTCGTGCCGTGTGCGGCGCCAGTTTTGTATGTGTGGATGTCTCATATATCAGCCGGCTTTTTTCCATGAACTCTTTTTATTTTTCTCTGTGAAGTTGTTTTTGTTGACGCTGCCATTTAGAGCGTGCGAAAGGCTGGACCGCTTTTATACTGCTGTCCTCCTTCAGCTTTAAGCAGATCCCCCCACACACGAACACACACACACACACATAGTGCATGTGCATGTCATTTCGTGTATGCATGTTTGTATGGGTTGCCATGTGACACGGCTCTCGCGTTGCTTCAAAACGTGACTGGGCGCAACTCTGAATTGCCCACTCTTTTAATTGTTTGCCCATCGCACCTCACACTCGCACTTGCAATGGGTATTATGACTATGGTAATGTGGTTGGCAACACCATCATTTCTTTTCTTTCCTCTTATTGACTCAAGTTTCATAACAGTCAGCTTTGATTTGTCTGCGTTTGTTGTTCTAGGGTATTTGTGTGTCAGCATTAAGCACCAACGATTTGGTTTGTGGGCCAACAACATTATCCATCATACTCTATGCTATGTATGTGTACTTAGTATATTATATAAGGCAAGCACGTGGCCTTTTTTTTATTTTGTGCAATCAATAACAATTTTTTTGGGGACGCATGCCAAGCCTCGTGCTATATAACTTTATTTATTTTTTATTTTTGATTGTAGTTGATTATAAATTTTATTTAATTAACGATTTAAACTTTAGACATACAATTAATTGATACTGTGAACACTGAGTTGATTATTTTGCTATGGGAACTTAACTTTCTAACATTTTTTTTTGATAGTTACTAGTTTGAATAACAAAAAAGTAAAAAAAAATCCTAAGAACCAATATATGATCATTAAATATGAAATTTTTTATGATAGTTAATAGATAGATATAAAAAAATATTTGGTCACAATTCTTATAAATTATTTTGATAGTTAATAGTTTTAGAATTAATTGAAAAAAGTTGAAACACTTAATTTTCTTGTATATTTTTACTTTGATATCAATTTCACATTTTTTAAGGAAACCCCACAATCTTGAAAAGTAAGCTACTTATTTCCCTTTTAAAAGACTGCAAAACTCGTGTGCAACTTCTCATTAATTGTCTAGGTCAGAGTTGCAGTTAGCTGGAATTCGCCTTAGCGCCATGAAATTTACGCTATGGAAAAATCGCGTGTGACTAAGAATAGATGATAAACAACAAAATGTGTGCGACCTTGACTTTGTTTTGTAGAAATGCGCTTCAAAGATTAATAGTAGCAGGCACTGTGGACCCGACTCACTTAAAAAAGGGGGGATGTAAGTGTAATTGGGGAAATACCGAGCATTAACCCCAGAAACACACCCCACAGACCCGACTTAGTTGTTAGTTAGTTGGCATCTCACAGTTTGGGTCAACAGCGACTCCAATGTGCATGGCAAATGTGAGCAATGGAAAAACAAATAACAAAATACCAATTGATGACGGCATCAGAGTTTTGCTAAGTTTTTATTTAGTATTTTTGGCCATCAATCAAATGGCAATCGCAACGATTGATAGCAGCCGGAAGTGGGCGAATACCACTAACCCACTAGCCAAAAAAAAACTTTAGTCGCAAACCCGAAGTCAAAACATGCGATGCGATGACTATAGCTAAAGTTAAAGCTAAAGCTATTGCCTGTTGGGCGACACGTAACACGCTAACGACATCTCTCTAAATGCTTGATTAGCACCACAAATTAGCGTGTGCCGAAACTTGTGACGTCACGTTGTTTTTTGTGGCTCAAACAACAATGTCACTGTGTGTGTCTGCGTGTGTGTGTGTGTTTGTATTATTTTTCATGCAATCTCCAAACAGCGACAAAGCTTCGCACGCGCCGCTGTCGATTGAGAAAAAAGAGCGAGACAGACAGAGAGAAGAAGAAAAAAAAAGACTCGCGCATTCAATGGAAAATTTCAGAGCTATGAAAATACGAGTAGACGACGACGACTGCGACGACTGTGATGATGATAATCAATGCACTATAAATCGATTAGCACTTTTAAACGACGACGCGTCGATGCTGAAAAGCCGCGTGCAGAAATCACAAAATCACAAATCGAATGTATGAAATCGACCAAAATCAAATCAAATCAAATCAAATGGCTTAATGAGCCGCACATGTGTAGCAAAGTAGAATGTCTCGACATTGTCTCGACACCTGCCACCCAACTGCAAGTGTGTTTCTTGCTGTTTCGTGGAAAAGATAAAGCCATCTGCCTAATGTCTGAAGTCTGAAGTCTGCCTGGCAACTGGGTTATTTGGTGTTTTATGAGCGTCGATGATGTGGCAAAACATTTCTGCAATGATAAACCACGATGATGCGTCACGATCAGAGCCACGATCAGCCACATGATCTGGCGCAGTGATCTTCTGTTTTGATCTCATCTGATCCCATCTGATCTGATCTGTGATCCGTGGCTGTCTGGGGGCTTAAGACCAATTAGCACGGTGTCTGCGTCTCGATGTCTCGTGCACACACACTTTTTGGTCTTTTTGTCTTGATCACCTTCGCTGATCGGTCTGTTGTTATTATTATTGGTGTTTATTCCTGATCGTGCATTGTTATTGTTGCCGTCGTCTGCGTTAGGTGCCATAAGCAACACGCTCAGAGATCAGCTTAGCGCGTCGATTGCGTCAGTTTCTAGTGTCGCCATTGGATTAGGATTAGTCTTAAGCCGCGACTCGAAGTGCCGCAGATTGCGTAAGGATTAAGCCTACGGTGCCTAGAAGAAGCACTTACTTTTCGATGATTACTTAACCATTTCACCTGTAAGCTGTCTTACCACAACATGTTGCACTATTTTTAGATTTCCTAAAAATGGTCAAAACAAATCGTAACAACCGCAATATTTTCGCCTGCCGAATAGTTAATGCTCTGCAGAGTAAAGCAAGGGAAAGTTTTAATATATTTTATCATATTTGTTTTTATTAGTACAGATTCAGTATGTTACATAGAAAACAGTAATAGATGTTTAGTTTTAGTTTTTTATCTTTTATTTGATTATAAAGTGGTAGCTTGGGGAACTTTTAATGTATTCAAGAAAATACTGAAAGATGTTTTATATATTTTAATGCAAATTTAATGTTGTACAGAGAAATATAATATTTGATAATGGTTTAATATCAATAGTTTACTATCAAACATATTTCAGACAGAATAAAAAATACTAATAATAGAAAATATCACTAAATATTTATTTAGTAATATTATAAATTGTTAAAATTATAAAGTATGATACTTATTCTAACAAGTAAGAAAGCTATAATTGGTATATTGTCATACTACTATATTTCAAATATACCATAGAGTAAAAAATATTCTAGATTTTTCAATTAACAGCCGATATTACTAATGATAGAATAGAATACTAAATATATGTATTTAGTATATTTATTAAGTAGTTAATATTTATTCAGTATTATTTTCTATTATTAGTATTTATTATTGAATTTATTTTTTTTATCCGTACTAAATATTTCTTATGTATATTTTCAGTTTTTCTAAAGCCACTGAAAAGTAACTGTAAGCAATGAATTGATTAACTTAAATACTTTTGAAGGCTAGATAAGCTATAAACTGTTCAATCATATAAATTAATCTTGTAATTTGTTTCTACTAAAGTAGAAGCCTTTGAAGTTAAGTCTAATAGATTCTCTGATCATGTTGCTCAAATGGACCACCTACAAAGCCCAATCGGCTTAGTTTAAAAATACATTTGTTGCAACTAAGTTTAGAAACTCGTCTAGGCCTCAATGGCAAACTTCTTGAGGCAGTCGCTATACCCCATTACGTTTTGGCTTAGATGTACTCACAAGTATCATACACAACTGGCCTTGAACGCGGCCGGTTCAAGTTCAGCGGCATCATGCACACACAGCGCAATACACTACACACAATACACACAGTACAGAAACAATAACATATACAACAACAAATATTAACAATAACAAAAACAAAGCTGTTTCGCTGTTTCGAAGCTGCAAGCAAGCAAGCAGCCCGCTCGCCACCCGCATCAGACACAAGTCCAAAAGACCAAACAGAGACTGTCTCCATTCCCCAGTTCGCAGTCTCGATCGAAGTCTCAGTCTGAGACACAGCCACAGTTTCCAGTCCAAACTCGGCCAGATAGCGATTTGCTGTCTGCCTTTGTTGCTGCTGTTGCTCTCAAAGTTCCGGCTGAGGTGGCGTGCTTTTAATTTCTGTATTTTTGTTTGTGGGTTGGTCGCTCTCAGTGTGTATGTGTCAGCATTTGGTATTGCGCATACGCCGCGTGCGCCGTTACATTCATACGTACGCCTTTTTTGTGTGTGTGGAAGCCACACCCACTTAACTGAGCCACAAGTGGTGCAGCCAAAACAAAATAACAAATTACACTTTGCCAACATCCATCCATCAAGTGGGTCACTGGACTCCAGCTAAAATACACGTCCAACGTCTCGTTGAACGACCTTGCGAGACCTTGAACCGCTTTTTCGTACAACGTTAGCTAAAAAAAAATAAAATTATCGATGCTCTCCCTGTTAGTATATGGCTATTATGATTGCAGTCGAACAAGTCTTTTAATCGCATCGATTAGGCAGAGCTCTTCTTGATTTATTGCCCCAGCAAATGCCAATATCAATATCAATTTTGTCATAAATTCATTTAAGAACGCTTTGCAATTACCAGCATTTTATAATTGAGCTACATTCATCTACACAACTTTGTAGATTGTACAGAGTATATGCTGAGTGTTTGTGACCCAATTATAATAAAATCATGCACCTTAATTTTTAATTGCATAGCATTGACATTATGCATGTGTAGATTATAAATAAACAATGTTAATTTAAGCAACAGCCAAGTGTATTTATAAATGCAGCTTATTGACTCAACTTGATTGTTTTAAAGTGCCATATAACAATGACGCCCACAAAGGGTGGTCAGGAATTTCCATATTACAATCATGATCTTTAACTAGCTGAGTAATTTCTTTGAACTGCTTGGCAAACAAGGCATTTGACGTCCGTTATGCTAATTTGTTATAATTAAATGCGATAGAGGATTGTATTTACACTTCTTGTGGAAAATGTTTAGTGTACTTTACGTCGGGAAAAGGAGCTTTTCAAGTGAATTGCATTTTATCCATTACATTCGATTATGAAATCTTGAACTGCATCACAAACAAGGTATTTGACGTCCGTATTGTTACTATTAAAAGCGATAGAGGATTGTATTTACACTTCTTGTGGAAAAAATGTTGTGTACTTTACATGGGTAAAATGAGATTTTCAAGAGAATTGCATTTAAAATCTTACATTCGATTTTAAAATTTAGTAAAGTGTGGCAAGCATTTGACTTCCGTGTTGCTAATATGTTATTATTAAACACGTTAAAGGATTATATTTACACTTGTTGAAAATGTTTCGTGTACTTTACATGGGGGAAAATGAGCTTTTCAAGTGAATTTCATTTTATGCATTGCATTCAATTTTGAAATTTAGAAACGTATGGCAAAAAAGGCATTTCACGCCCGTTATGCTAGTGTGTTATTATTAAAACCGATATAGGATTGTATTTATACTTCTTGTGGAAAAAATTTGTGTGCTTCACATGCGGAAAAGAGCTTCTCAAGTGAATTACATTTTATACATTATGACAAATATGATTTTGAAATATAATTTACAGCATTCTAAAAATAAGCAAGCTATACTTGGTATATTGATATACTATTATATTCAAAATATACGATATAGTATAAAAGATACTAGATTTTCAACCAAAGAAATTAAAAGCAGACTGCAGTTGACTTGTTTTACCATATATATTTCAAGATCAAGAATATACATAAATACTTTATAGGATCAGAAAATGCTCCTCTAGTGCAAGGCTCCAAAGTTGTATTGAAAACAAAAATTGATATACCGTAGGACATGATCAGCTAACGTACTTTTTAGTAATTTCTTAAATATATGTATATCAAATAATAATAATATTTATATTAATATAAATTTTGTGTATCTTAGGCATGAAATATGTTAAATATGTTATGATAACAATAACTCTAATAATATTCATGTGCTATATCTTTCAACTGAATCATCTTGCTCACTTCTTCGTAATTTTTATATGAATATGTAATGATAATATTTATAATTATAATAATTAGCTTGCCCACTTCTTAATCACTTCTTAAATAAATATGTAATGGTAATACTTAAAATTAGAAAAATAAATATTAATATGATATATCTGAATCAGTTTGCGCACTTCTTAATCATTCCTTAAATAAATATTATGAATACAGATAATGATAATAAATACTATGATTCTTCAGCATTATTTACGATATGAATCAAAACAAATTCTTGAGGCATATGCGTTGCTCATAAAGTTTCAACTTGTTTTGTTGTCATTTTTCTATTTCTTTTTGTTGTTTTTTTCTCTCCTCAAATAGAATATATATTTTTTTGGGATCGTCGTCGGAGTTTTGTTTGATTTGGCGCTAGGGCGCTACTGTTTTATACGCTGGCTGGCAAAAGGCAAACAAAACAAGCGATTCCAGTTATTTTCGACTGATTTACGGGGAATTTCATGTGCGTCAGCATCTCAGAGACAGGTCTGTCTGTCTGTCTGTCCATCCGTCCGTCCGTCTGTCCACATAGTCCAAAGTGTCCGCCAGCGATTCGATTGTCAATTTTGGTTTCGCCAGAAAAATGCCAGCGAGCTAACAGCAATGACAAACAGCGACTCCAATCTATCCCAGCATCCAAGATATATATACACTCAAGATATATACTTACTCGTATGTAAATATATGTATATTTTTACTATTTAAATTCGAGTTTTATTGTTATGTGAGTTATAGCGCTAACCTTTTTTTATTCCTTTTTTTTTGTTTTGTTATTGTTGTTGCTTCGAGCGACAGCGAAATTCCATGCAAGGTGACTTTTTTTGTCAACGGCTTTCTGGGTGCAAATTTGTAATGCAAATTTGAGTGCGGGCATTTGGGATTTTGACGATCATAAAAAAACCACAGAGAGAGAGACATACCAACATATGAATAATATACTATATACATACGCACATTCATATATATCATACACATAAAAATAAAAGATATTAATTAACAATAACGAAAACTTGACTGGGGGCACGCTTTGGTGTTATTTCATAAAATATTAAACACAAAAAAAATCACAAAAAAAATAACGGAAAAAGCGAATAAAAAAAAATCATATTCAGAAAAAACAACAACTCGTCAGCAGCTACTATGGCATCAATCGTGAAACTCTTTGTTATTTGTTATATTTTTGGCACTGTGTGTTTATTTATAAAGCAGCCCGTCGTCGTCGCCATATGCATTGTTCGAGTATTTCATATATTTATTTTTTTCTCGCCTCTGTCGCTCAGCGCCTCGGTTCGGCTCAAAAGCCAAAAATAATATTTCAACCGCAAAAGTTTTGCGCCTGGGGCAACTGGCGGCGACATCGTCGCCAGTTCCACATCCCCCTCCCTCCTCCCCTTGAGTACTTCCTCCCCATGTCGCTGCCCTGCCCCCCAAAAAAATATATGACGCAAATAACACCTTGAGATCTCAAGAGACTAGATTGAAATTGAGACTGCGACTTAAGCCTCAATCCGATCGTGAGAATGTTTAAGTTATTTTTTTTTGGGGAGTTATATAGTAAATCACAGTGGAAGTTTTTTTCTGAGTGGAAACCAGTGGAAACTTGTTCTAGTTTCATTCCCCATGGAAAACTACAAAAGTTTCTAAGTTGGGCCCTAATTTCGCCATCGCCTCATCGTCAGCATCAAGTTGGTTCCCTTTCGGATCTCGCATAGCGCTAAATAGCGATCATATCAACATAACTATATACTCACACTCCCTTCATGAGACAGTGAGACAGAGAGAGAGAGAGAGTGTGCATAGGAAATTATCATTATTTAAGTTGGCATTTTGGGGTTTTAACACCTGATAAGATTTCATTATGATATCTTATTTAGCACATGGAAAAATTGTCATATCTGTGCGGGCTTTGCTTGTGCTTACGCGTATTTTTGAGTTTTTTTTTGGTTTTTTCGCTTGCTTGCTTTTCGACAATTGCAGTTTATTTTTGGCTACCACATGATCTATATTTAGGCACTTGATATAATAATGTTGTTTGTGTGTTGTTCACTTTTTTTTTGCATTCTCCAACTGACAGCCTAATTATGGTTTTTGGAGTCGTTGAAGTGAGAACAAGTGCGAGTATTTTTGGGCTCTAATCACATGATTGATAACTTAATTTCATCCTATCGTAATGTATTTTTATTTGTGTTGGTCTGAGTGATAGAGCGCCGAGAAAGTCTGATAACTGAGGACAAGTAATTGACGCACTGGCACACATTTTTGTCATTTTCGTAATTTTGCTGTCACTAATCTTGATCGTCGTTAGCGCCAATTTCCTTTGGGATTTCTTAAGTCAACTGCGAGTGTCATAGCAATCAGCAAATGTCAGCAATTGACTAATGTCATAGCAATCAGCAATTGAACTGTTTACTTCTGTGTCCTTTGAGTGCAGTAGTAAATAATAAAATTCATAGCAAACAATCTTGTCATTATATATTTTTCTAAGTGGAACATCATTTCCGTTTGGTTTATAATCTTATAATCAACATAGTCACCATTTTCATTTGGGATGTCTTGAGTCAACTGCAAGTGTCATAACAATCAATTAATGTCATATCAATCAGCATGTGAACTGTTTCCTTTTGTGACCATTGAGTCCAATAATAAATTATGAAATTCATAGCAAACAATTTTGCAATTATCTAATAATAATGTTAAGCTTATACATATTGAATATTTCTAAGTGGAAAAACATTTCCGCTTGGTTTACATTCTTTATCGTTATGGCCACCATTTTCCTTTGGGATTTCTTGAGTCAACTGCGAGTGTCATGGCAATCAGCAAGTGAACTGTTTACTTTTGCATGTACCATAAGTGTCATAGCAATCAGTAAATTTCATAGTTAACAGACTTGGTCATTATGCAATTTTCTACAGAAAATATGAAACTTTTGAACTCAGTATATTTCCAAGTGGAAAAGCATTTCCGTTTGGCTTATAATTTTATCAGCTGTACTTGGTAATTGCAATGCAACTGATTTGTATGGAAATTCCTTGAAGAATATATCACTGTGATGGAATACATTATCGTTGTGTTTTTGAATAACATTAAGTTTCTAAGAACTAGAAGCCAAGTAATTATCACAAAACGATTTTCGCGTTCTGCATAATTCAACAGGAAATAAGTCGAGCCCCCCTCAGACATTCTACAAAGAAATATTACTATAAAGATCGAGAATGTTCTCTGCTTAAGTGAGATTTTTAGGACAAAGACAGAAATAAACTTTTAATGGTTTAATGCTCAATATAAATGATATAATAAGAACAGTTATCTAACCTTGCAAAATCTATTTTTACAACCGTGTGGTACATTATATTTTAAAGTGTTCGTGTAAGTAGAATTTCTTGGAATTATAACTGACGTAACAATTGTGCAATATAGACGTGGTCTGCATAAGGTAACCGCAAATGAGTCGAGCCCCCACTTATTTCACTAATACCGTAAAATTCCATAGACAACTATTACTAACCATATCAAAAGTGTGGTAATGACATATTACTACGACAACTACATATTATATACCATATCGAAGGTGTAGTAATGAAATAATACTTGAGAAAAGTTTTGATGACACAACTTAAATACTGATATTTAAGAAGTTCATAATTCATATAAATTCATCATCATTCATTCATTCATCATATAAAAGTTCAAATTCATAATAATTCGGAATATATTCTCTAAAAATCGGATATGAATTTATTTTCTTAATGCCAAACGATGTATTTTCAAGAAGATGTAGATAAAGAATTTCGCGATAAATCATATATGAATTTATGTTTTTATAATAAATCGCAGATTAGTTATAATTCTACTGCAAAAACCTTTTATGTATAAAAGAACTATTTCGAAATTTTAAGAAAATGTCAATTAATTAATTTTAGATTCAAAGTCACAAAGTAAGCAAAAAATGGAACAAAGAAAATGTACTATATCAGTTTCTACCGTCTAGTTTTAATCATACTATAAAAGTCTCTGTCTACAACTGATTAAAGTGAAATTCACTAATAGTATGTCAGTGTGTTGAAATATATTCTGATGAATTGTTTGTGTAACTTGAATTTCTGCGAATTATAAGTTCAGTAATAATCGTACAAGAAATACGCAGTCTGCATAATGCAGTGAGAAATGAGTCGAGCCCCCTTGTAATTTAAAATAAGAGGAAATACAAAAAATACTTAGTATTTTAATACCAAAAACGTGCTAAGAAAAGGTGTAAAACTGTTCAATAGAATATTTACTAAAGAGCAGAGGTAACTTCAATTATTCTGTTGAACTGAATGATAAAAACAATAGAATATGTAAATTTAGATGATCAATTTTCGTAGAAAAATTAAGAAACAAATTGTAGCAAGTCTATTTTAATACTGATTAATAGAGGAAATACCATAACTTATAGTATAATCTATTTGTTTGCAAAACTTCTGAGAAATTGCGTTGTAGTAATGCAAGTCGCACGCGATATCCGAGCTCCGTTCTCTATATACATAATGCATCCGGAAATGAGTCGAGCCCCCTTAAAAATTCCGTACTGCTCCATTATCGGTGACAAGATCTTATCTTGCAGTGATTAAGCGTCGACGTCGCGTCCAATCGAATAGGACTAGAATAACAGCTATGATCACATGCATCATACGATTGATCACGCCAATACCCAGAGGTTCCGGAACACGACGCCGGGCTTGACGTCAGAGGAATCTAATCGAAAGTAGCACCGTTGACCCACATAGAAACATATACGAAACTAAAACAGACTTGGGCCCTTAGGTAAATGCTCTAGCTTCAGTTCCAGTTCCAGCTGTTGCTGTTGCTGCTAGGCTGACTAAAATTTCAAATCGCAACTGATAAGCGCGAGTAGAACCCATACGATCATGTGTACACGTAGACCGCCCCGAAAAAAGCTGAGAATGGTGAAAGAAAGACGTCTACGTGCCGCTGCAGTATTTCACCACACAAAACGGTCTATTGCTGAGTATATATGAGTATATATACGGAGTAGTGATAAGGCGGGCTTGTTATGACTGATTGTCTGCCGTTGTTGAAAGTCGACGTCGTCTTATCAAAACCCCAATAGCGACGTCGTCATCATCATCATCAACGCAGTCGAAAGTTAAGTGGCAAAGTACATCGACGACGTCATTGTTATGACCACAAAACCGTAATGACGTAATGTCACCTTTATTTTTTGTTGCCAATTTCAAAATTTCCAAATTGACTGCAACAACGTTGATCGACGATGATTCATCGAACAATGCGCAAAGCCGTAACACTGATTTCACGTTTTGGCAAGTGGTTGAAAATTCTTCGCTTGAATTGATAAAACCCACACGATTCTTTTTGCATTACTTTGATTCCTCGAATTCAACAAATTTCAAACTAATTGATTGTTAAGAGTTGAGTTGGCCTCACAGCTCAAACTGGATTAAATAGTTACGTTTCACAGTTGATCATCCCATGAGAATAGTGGACTTTATCATCCTGATGATGATTCACGCAAATGCGAAAAAAATATAAATTTATATAGTACTCTGAAGCAGAGTATAAACTACAGTCTAACTACGTTTTGTGTATACTGAAAACGTGAATAAAAAGCGAGATTAAAATATGCAAATTGCTTTGCCTGAGATGATCGTATCGTATGATTATAAGTATAGGATAACTTTGATAGGTGTAAAAAAATAAATTATTCCTGAGAATAAAAAATGACAATTCACAAAAGTTGACTTTATTAGCGTTTTTGTTATTGTATTTTGTCAAATGTGGCGCCGTTTGTCATCGGAATTCAAACTTGAATTAATTCAAATTTTAGCCAGAGCCTGAGTTCGTGTCTGGTTCTTGTTTGGTCGACAGCTTAGAAACCACAATACAAAAAAAAAAGAAAAAAATGTGAGCTAGACGTTGTCTGGAATTCCCCCCATGAAAAGAAAGCCAAAAACACAACAACAATTACAATAACAAAAAAAGCAACAGCAATATTTGCTAGGCAGCAGACGCGACGCGCGCGTGTGCAAAAAATAAAACTGAAAAAAAAAACGAAGAGTTAAAGTTGAAGATAAAATAAAATTAAATAAAATACAGCAACAAAATGTACAAGCCAAGCTGAGAGCACACAATGAATAAAATGAAAACCAGTTAGTTGGAGACGTCGCGCCGTGAGCAGCAGCAGCCACAGCAGCAACAACAGCAACAACAACAACCACAGCAGCAACAACAGCAGCGGGCGGGGCACTTTGAGCCACACACGCGCCACTGGAGCAATTTCCAGCGCGTGAGCTTGGCGACAGCGCAGTCGCTGTCATTGTTATTGTAGTTGTTGTTGTTGTTGTCGGCAGCGGCGGCGGCGCTTTTGTCATAGATTGTCATTGTCCACGCGACTGCAGCAGCTGAATTCACACGGCTCATTGTGGTTTTTTTTTTATTCCGCGGAATTTGTGGCGACATTCCCGGCGAGTGCCATATTCGGTAGAAATGTGTACGGCTACAAATAGCTACAGTGGATACCGCCTAGAGCGGATTAGAGTACAGAGTTAGAAGTGCCGACAATCGAGTATGCACAGTATAGAAACTTTGATATCATTGAAATCTATATGAGTTTGCATATTTTATAAGCCGTTAAATGTTTCTAGCATATTTGCTAAGCCAAGCACCCAGTGTGGTATATGTAAGTACTATAAGTACCATAAATCTTGATAAAACTGATTGATAAAGCTCTGTCAGATAATTTAATCAAATATTTGGTGAATTTAGATTGATGGGTATAAACTTGTTTGTGATAAAATATTTTCATAAGAATGGGATTTTTTTTCGAAATACCCATTTCCTATTAAAATATATATTCAACTTCATTTCTTGAATAGATATTCTTTAATTTAATGATTTTGCTTATGAAGAAAATGCGCAAATTGTAATTTAATTTGTTTTGTTATATAATATACAGTTAAAGTTTTGAAAAGTTTAACTAAAAAGTAATTTATTTCAGTATATTATATTGACCAGCTAACAACAGAACTTTTCTGAAGTACTATAATGTAAAGCCAAAATAATAGATAAATAAGAAAGTAATTATATACTAAAATCTATAACAATAATAATAACTTTAAGAACCTCACGATCATAAAAAGATTTTTCCTTCAAAAGATTTTAATTTAAAAAAAGTTCATAACTCAAGATTTATTTATGATTTAAAGTGTAAAAATCTTATTTAAGAATATACATTTTACCAAATTTAAACATTTTATTCTTTTTATTTTCTAAAAATATAAAATTTGTGCATGATATCAAAGTAAATCTTCTAAAAGGTGGTATCAGTATCAAATTGGTTTACATATGTACATACATATATGTATAAGAAATATTAATATTGAAATTTACTTAAATTAAAATTGAATCCCAAAATAATGTTAAATGGTATTTAAGGTAACTACACAGCGAAGCATTTGCATTGAGACGTTTGGCCAAAAATAAATGCATGACGTTGTTCGACGCAAATCAATGTTGACTGCTGATCGATATCCTCAAGAGGTGTGCGAAGTGTGTGTGGCATAGGCAGCCTCAACCGTATATAGAGCAGTGAAAAAAATATTGCCACAACTGTCACGTTGAGTTCCAATTTGACGCTGACGTTCTGTCAATTAGTGCGCCACCATCACAAACAAACAGCAAGTGCTCTGGAAGTGGGTGTGGAAGTGAGTGTGAATGTGAGTGTGAGTGTGAGTGTGGGTGTAGAAGTGTGGAGGTGTGGGTGTCTGATTGATGTTAAAGTCAAAGCTGCCGCTGTTCTCCTGCACCCACCTTCCACCTCCCACTAACACCAAGGCAAACACACACACATGATACACAAACAGGCAACAGGTGCCACCAACACAACTCAATGTTTGCACATGCTCAGGTTTTCCCCCACAAACAACAAAAAGCAGCGCACGCGGGCTTCGATAAAATGGCTCATAAATCAAACTATATACGATATGTAAATACATTCCACAAATGCGATAGAGTGTGTGTGTTTGATTTTCTGTTCTATTTTATTTGCCCAGTGAAGCTAACAAATTGAAGTCAGACTCAAGATGAATTCTTCTTATTTGCCAACTTGATTCTAAAAGCTGCACATACCCAAAAAAAAATAAGAAAAAAAATTGGGTAAAAAATGGTTAAAAAATTCGCTGAAGACGTGAATCGTGGCACGTTTTGGTCATTACGATTCATTACCCATCCTCAAATCGTTGGCCAGCTATTATTCTCGTTGTTGTTGTTATTGTTAAAACGCAGCACGTTCTTGCGCAAATGAACAATAAAAACAACAAAGAACGAAATCAAAAGCAAACATTTTTAAATATCAATTTTTAAGACAGTTTCATTATTGGTCAATGTGCTTGCATAACCCATAAAAATATCATCGTCATATATCGTTTAGTCTTTTTTTCCGTTTAGCTTAGCTTACATAAGCCATGACTATGTCACTCATTTAAAAGTGTTCTATATATATTCAGAGTTGACGAATTGCAAACCTATTGAAATCGTCATGAAAAATGAAATTCGAAGCGACATTTTCAGTTGGGGATAACCGTATTATGACGAATTTGAAAGCACTTACCTTGTTGCCAATCGAATCGATGGGCACATTAAATTCACACTATGTGATTAGTTACAAATTAATAAACAGCTAACGAATTTCGTAGAAATTTCAAGAATGTGTTGATGAGCAGCAACAAAGTCTCTAAACAAGATTGATTCTGCACATCATTTAATCATAATCATCATTATGATTCTTGGAATTAAGAAAACGAGTATCTCTCGTTTTAATTGACAGCTCGGCAACGCCCAGAAGCTATCAGAATATTTATTTATAGCTAGCTTTCGATATTAAGTATACGTATTATTATAAACTCTTAGAGTTTAGGGATTGCCAAAACATCAGCAACGAATTGCGTAGGGTGCAGCGCGAGTCCAAATTTCGATTTCGAGGGGATCAATAACTTCTACTACAAGCGATCACAAAGAAAAAAAAAATGTGAGGGGAAATTGCACACTGTCAACTTATTCGCACTGGAATTCAAAGTCAATGCAACGCTTACATAACTTACACAACACACTTTTACTTACGTAAAAGAAGGCGTGAAAGACGATGAACAGCAACTGAAATGAACAGAAAAGAAAACCGAGAGCGAAAAAAGAAATTTCACAACACAACCTCGAAATAAATAAGACTAATGAGAACGTTGCGTTCGCAGATTGATCGACACTAAGATACGCTTTAGTAAGATCTTTATCTATGGTATAATTTCAATGTGAATTATCTCTTTACTAATATATTTATAGAATAATAAAGAAAAAAAAGTAATGAAAACTAAAAACAAAGCCTCTTCTTTGGAGATCTTAGTTAAGCTTGAATTTGCAAAATATTTTTAGACAATTGTGGACTGTAAAAAATAGATTCTCTTTTATAAACCTTTTCTTAAAATGTAATTAATGTATCACAAAAATAGAAAAAGCTTCTACTTTACAATTCTTAGCTCAGTAAAAATTTAAAACTATTTTCTAACATTTCAGATTGCTTGACATTATTATAGACTTTAGTGAGATTTTAGTATTAGCTATAGTCTATTTGTTACACGATTATTTCTGTAATACTAATCTATTAAGAACACTAGAAACAAGATTTCTGCTGTGCAGTTTGAAAATATGAAAATATTAATAGACCTCAATGGACTTTAGCTTGACATTAAGATACACTTTAGCATGATTTGGATTTTGGCTATATTTTTATAAAGATTAAGATACTACAACTGCAACAGCATGGTCTATAAAGATAACTCAAAGCAAAGACTTTTCTTTTTAGCTCTTAAAAAAGTGCAAAATATTTTTAGAGCTCTTTGGACTTTAGTTTGCTAAAAACAGCTGTTGAGGCGGATCTTGTGAGCACAGAATTCCCACATATATAATCTTGAAAAAGCTCACATGATAAGCACGAGCTTAGCCCACAATTTAAAGGGTATTTGCAAAGAATTTGCAAAACTGACACGCGCTCAAAAAAAACATATACAAAAAAAAATTGATTGGAATTGAATTGGCAAAAAAAAAGCTAAGACTCATGCGAGATTGTCCAATTAAAATTGGACTACGAGCTACATATATAGCGTAATAATGAAAGTAATTGCTATAGTTGAGGAGAGTGGAGAGCATGCACAGAGAAGACAAACAACATAATGAATATGATGAGGGAAGACGAAGAAGAAAAAGGCAGAGCAAAAGTCAACGACGACTGGAAAGAAAAACAACAAAAGCTGCTTGCAAGCAAACAACATACAGACAGAGGAAGAGGGAGACGAATGGAGAGACGGAGGACGGAGAGGGAGGCGTTCAAAGATTGAACGGCACGTGCCGCGGCTAGCGTCAGCGTCGACGCCAAAATGGGGGCTAATAGTAAAGAGCACTCACAGCAACAACATGAGTAAATGAAAAACAACAACAACAGCAACAACAATAACAACTCTCATTTGCAAAACAAGGCGACGTGCAGTTGATCGCGAAAGCGCAAGCGATCGCAAGTCGTCGATCGATCGATGGGTTTTTACTTTTTTTCTACTTTTATGTTTCTTTTTTTTTTTGTTCTGTGTGTGGTTCGATGGATTGCTGTTGCTTCTGCCTGCCCTGGGGGGTTAATGGAGCATAATGGCGTGCTTAATTAGAATGTACGAAAAGCCCAAAATCGAGTGGTACTCAAATTATCAGCAGCACTGTCCATTTGACGAGTATTTCCCGCACACCCGAGATAGTATTTTGACCGTAGATTTGGACAATATTCTTTGTAGACCAAAAAAAAATTCATTATACAAAGACAATCACACTTGACTACAAGACATTTTTAATTTTAAATTGTCCCTTATGTGATGAACTAAAAAGTTTGGGATCAGAATAGTTAGTGATCTGTAAATATTTCAGAATTTTAATATGAAAATCTTAGGCAGTGCGGAATAAGTATAAGTCGTTACGGTAATATTGTTGTTTAGAGTTGATTACCTAGTAAGTGCTATAAGCAAGCAAATACTTCAAATTAAGTAGAACTACTTTATATAGGTTCTCCACACTCTGTTTGATATTATAGAGTAGAATTATCTAACGTCATGCTTTAATATATAATTAAATCAATTAATTAATTTAAAATTATAATAGACAAAGTTGGTAATAATTTAAAATTGACTTAATTGTTTTACTTGTTATTACACTATTAGTATTCTTACTGTACTTAATTATTTTACTTATATTTTGCATTATTATTAGAATTACTAATAGTTGTGAAATAGATTAATAATGAACTTTGTAGTACAGAATAAAATAATATTAAAAAATAATGAGTTTCTAATAATTAAATTGTATGTATGTTTCTATTTTGCGTACTCGTGCACTTAAAAAAATTTGTTATTTTATTTCTTTATTTAAAGTTCATGTGCAAATCTATTTTATTTTACCTTGCTGAAAATTAAGGTGAATGGTATTCTAAAGTGAATTATCATAGTACGAAAATAAACAATTGATTTTAAATGATTTCAAATTAGTTTCTAATTCACTTATTGCGCTTTCAAGTCCTTTAGCACTTTCAAGTTGTTTGTTTATTTTTGGATTTTTACTCTAAATTTATATGCAAATCTATTTTATTTGACATTGGTAAACATCAATCTGATTTTGCATAATTTTAATTCACATACATATTTTTCAAATAATTTAAAATCTGAAATTAGACAATACATTTTCTATTGATTTTAATTAGATTATTGATTAATTAGATCAGCTGATCTCATTCACATACTTCTATTTCAAGTACACATTTAAGAAGTTTATTAATTTTTGTATTTCTACTCTAAATTGATATCCAAAACTGTTTTATTTCTTTTTACTGAAAATTGAGGTGTACATTTTTCTATCGAATTAATATAAAACAAATTTCTAATTAGTTAGTTTTCAATTTCAAGTACTCGTGTACTCTTTAATAAGTTTGCTAATCATTTTATTTGTATTCTAAGCTGAAATGCAAATTAATTTTTTATTTCACCCTGCTAAAACTTAAGGTGAATGATAGTCTAGGCTATATAAGAAATTAACATAAATTAGAGAATTGATTATGAATGAAGCCAGACAATAAAAGAAATTCAATTGCATTATGTGTGCTTACTTATTGACTAATTCAATACATATAACATACACATATTTGATTGATATCACTGTGTGAGCGTACTTCTTGACTAATTCAAGCTGCTAGTTTTAATGAATATTTCCAAATTATTCAAGCGTTGCGCGATTGGTTTAATAAACAGCTTTCAAGTACTTTTTTTTTGCTGTATTTAATTTGTTGACTAGTGTGAAGTGTGTAGAATAATATTTGGCTGACGCGCCCCGGGTTTGTGTGCACTGAACATCTGTCCACTGAGTGGACCACGCGAAGAAGACAACAGACAGCACATCACACAGTTATTTCGTGGGTCTCTGTATGAAGCACGGACGCAGTCTCGTGGCCAGGCGCTGAACCGGGGCCGCTTCGCCCGTTTACCACCGGCATTAAGTGTAAAGTGTCCGGTCCGGGGGACTGGACTGAGGCTTTGCTGACGCACGAGATGATTATCAATGGTGGCATCAGGGGGGAGGGGGAGGAGAAGGGCGTGGTAAGCGGGCAATCAGTACCCCAACACGAGGAGGCATTGTGGCAATTGAGCGTACTGCTCGTGCTGATCGAGCTCGTGCCGATTGCGACGGTCGCTCGATTAGTCGTCGACACAAACAGTCAAACGGTCGATCAGTCGATCGGACGATCAGACAAGCGAGAGCGTCCGTCAAATTCGTTATAGCAATCATCATTAGCGAGCTCTCTATGTGCATATGTGTGTGTTTGTGTGCGCTTGGCCAGACACGGCTTATTTTAGCCAAAGGTCAAGCGCAGCGTCGATAGAAAAACTCATCAAAATCCAAAAATAAAACGCGCATTCACGGCATGCCATAAATCAAACAGTCTGCGCATTTTGATGTCTTTTTTTTTTTTTGTTCTTCGTTTTTTTTTTGTGGTTTTACGAGTTAATTGTTGAAATGTCGCCGTCGGTGCCCCCCAGGGCTCAAAACGGAACTCAGGTGGAATCAAACAGACGGACAGACAGACAGTTGTGATTTTTCACAAGTGGAAAAGCATTTCCGTTTAGCAGGAATCGCAATTCCAATGAATCTATTAGAGCGCAGTCATTTACTCGCATTGCATTCAGATCTGCTCTAACTGGTTCCTTGGACTCTGACTGGCTTTCATTTATCTGACTAAGCGCCAGGCATTAATTACTTATGCTTAGTGCTTTGAACAGTTTGTTGAGTGTTCTCGGAATATCAAATAATAAATATCATTGGCTAATGTCTGTGCAGTAGCTACGGCAATACCAGCACTTGAGCTCCGCCTTCATGTTGACTTCCTATCGGGGCCGGACAGATGCATGCTACTTAAGGGTCAACTTCCCTATTTACCCGCACACTCGACACTCGGCTTAGCACTCGACTTATCAGTGACAGTTTTTCTTATGCGGAAGCATTCAACATTTAACGGCTCGCAGTCGCAGCCATTAAAATGTCGACGACAGTGGTGCCGCTTAAATTGTTCAGTTGAAAAATAAAAATAAAGCAATAAATGAAACATTCGTAATTGAATAATTGAAATGGAAGATGGTAGACAGGTGTGCAACCTTTGAAGTGCTTGACCGAGTAGCTTTTGAGATGCTAAATTAAAGTTTATAAAATTTGTAAAAAAAATAAAAATAAAGACATAATTTTTTTAAGACAGCATTTGTTATGTTTGCACGAAGATTATCTTTGATTCGAATTTTTGTCGTGCCCACTTCTGCCTTCGCAAATATAGTATTTATGATTCCTGTAAATTTGATTGCGATCAGATACAAATTGTATAGCTTAACCAAGAAAAGAAATTCGTGCGGGAAAAACTTTGGCTGACAATCTGGTATATAGTAAATCTTGGAAATGCAGTAGTATATCAAAATATCAAATATCCATTATTATATTTTAGTATTTTTGCTTTGCTAATATATCAATATAAGATGTATTTTAGTATTTTTGCGGTTTTAATGGGATATATTTTAAGAATAATACCGCACTGTTTAACACACTCGACTGTAACTTTCTTAATTGTTAATGATTTGTAATTGTGTATTGTGTATATTCTTGAAAAAGGTTTTTGTTTTCGAACTATCAACTTATCACCTTTAAAAAAGATTAATTAACAATATAAGATAATTGAGATTAGGTTAAACCGGCAGATTCTAGAGCGCTAGATCATAGGAAAGGTCCATGTGTATACCGGTGAACAATACACAATAATTAAAGTTAAAGGCTTTTTAATTTTCTTCTTCTGGGTCACCAAATTTGCAATCTTAGCAAAGTTGGTTAAAAACGAAAATTTAAATTATAAGACCCATTCTACTAGCTTAAGATAAGCAATGTATTGTCAATTAATACAATATGTTTAACCTCTATGACTAATACAGTCCGCAGACTTTGTTACACTGTTTCGTTACACTGGACGTATACGTGATGTGCCGATAAATACATTTCCTGCTCATTAGACTTGTCAATCAAACCATAAACGAGAACATTAATGCAGTTCTTATACGTGTGAGCTAATCGGAACAATTGTAGACTACATGAAGCGCGATACTAAGTGAAGCGAACGAAAAGAAAATATAAGTTGTAATACAAAAATTAGTTTATTTAGAATCAAACAATAATTTCATCACGGAATTGATATTCCAGATAGTTAATCTACACAATAAAGTAAAATTTCTTAAGCAAAAGTTTTAAAACCATTGAAATGACTTACAAGTTAAAAGAAGTCCTGACACATCAATCAATAAAAATATAAAAAAAATCAAAAATATGAAGCTCGCTTTTTCTATCAAATTGAGGTTGTATATATTATTATTCGTATTCGTATTGGTTATAAACCGAAGAAATGTTTTACAGTAAGATATTTAAAGCCATTTTTCTTAAGCAATATACAAAATAAAATATTTTCAACACAAGTCTAAAACATGTCATGTTCAACATGAGTTCCATATTTCATATTTGATGGTTGTTGATTTCGTGTATTTTTGACACACTGTGCGGGTTGAGAGGGTGCCTTACAAAAGCGGAACCGCTGTCAAGGTTAAAGGCTGACATTTTGGCACTGGACCAATGCGCAGCCCAAAGCAAAGTCCATTGGCTGAATTAAGGTCAACATGTCAATTTGTTTGCGATAACGTTTTGAGGTGTTTTATTTTGTATTTATTTTTGTTGTTGTTTTTTTTTTTTGGTTTTCAAATTTGTATTTGCTTTTTTTACAGTTTTCAAGTTATTGGCTTGTGGTGTGAGATCTGAGCATATAAAATACCAAAGTTAGCGAGACAATAAGCGTGTTAGTGAGAGGGAGAGAGAGGGAGACTAAGAGAGTGAGAGAGCATTTGGTCAATTAACTGCGACAACGATCAGACTGAGTAGTTTGTTTACCTAGACGCCGTTTTAGATGCGATTAGATTAAGTCGCATTGTACTATCATGATTGATGGTTTATTTTTAGCTAATTTGGATTATTAATATTATTATTATTATGGCTTGCTTGATGTGCTAATCGACACGCAATTCTGGGCCAACGGCAGGTCTCTGTTTTTGTATTTTCTGTTTTTTTTTTTTTTTTTTTCTTGTTTTATGACAGACTTTTTTTTAATTGAACTTTGTGTCCAAGTGGCTGTTCTTTTGGGGATTTTATTAGCTAGACGGGGGGTACTCTAAGTACACTAGTTTATTGATAACAAGAGTCTTGATACGGTCTACTACGCTTCTGTCGAACCGCGTAAGTTATACGCTAGTCATTGACGTCTTTTCAACTGCGTATAAAGGAAGTTCGAATTAACGTTTTTTTTTTGTGGTACTTTTTTTTTCATTGAGATATAGAACACATAAATGATATAATTGAGAATTTAAACAAGTACTTTAGGGGAATTCGAATATCTCAAAATGAACAGGGTAAAGTACTTCGCATTGGATCTTAGTAGCAAATTTGGGATTTTTTTTGTCAGACATTGAAAACAAACAGTTATGTTGATAAAAGAAATATACATGCAAATATTGAATTTCTTAGAATTTTGCATAGCTTACAAAAGTTCAGTTTTGTGTAAATTGGAAAACAATTTAATTTGTTGAACTTCACAAATAATAAGAAAAAGGTTAAAACACTGCTAGCATAATGTCTTTGTTTCATGCTATATTTGGAATTTTATTTTTGGGATCTGAAAACAAAGTACGGTGCTTTAATACTAAAAAAAAATAGAAAAGAACTAAGAATACTAAAAAATTTGTGATGTTCTAAAATGTTGCATCTTTTGAAAGTGTAAATTATGTTTAAGTTTTTATATTTAACAAAAAATAAGATAAAGCACTTTTTGTAATGTGTTTTAATCCCAAGTTCTATTTTTTTCATTGTCTTTTTCTTCAAATATGTAAAATAAAATTGCTATGCTGATCAAAAAAGACCAAAAAATCTGCAATGTTTTAAAATATTGGTGTTATTGAATACTTTTTTTTATTTATTTGTATTGAAAAGCCTTCTGACATTAAGCCTTTTTAAAAATGTATTTTTTCATAAAAAAACTGCAATCATGTTAAAAAAAAATACTATAAAATTTGTAATTTTCTAGAATTTTACATCTTTTAAAAGTCTTTCAAATTTGGTATTTTTAAATATGTTTTATAATAATATAATTTTATTATTACAATTTTTAGTATAATTTTGTTTGTAATTATTATCTGAAGGCCTATTCAACTAGCGCTTTAGAAATTAGTTATTGTTTATTTAAATTATATATATTACTAATAAATACAAATGATTACTAGACAAAATTGCAATTATATTATTATATACTTCTAACATATTCACTTTTTTCACACTCATTGTACAAGCCACAAAAAGTTGTGAAATTCTGTGCATATTTATTGCATTTGAAATCTTAAGATTGTCACAAAAAGTTGTGAAATTCTCTAAATATTTATTGCACTTCAAATCTTAAGATTTGACTCACTGAGGAAATGGAAATTAACCGAAAACTTCTTCCGTCTTCTGTTTTGTTTTTTTTTTTTTTTTTATCTGCTTAAGATCGTAAAAAGGTAATTGGGTTCCTCACCTGGCAACTGTCCACAACCCAAAAAGTAAAGAGAACTGTTGCCAGTAGCCTTTTGTGTTGTTTACCACCGGATGGTTGGCATTTTATCTATTGTATGCGAGCAATTGCTCGTACTTGCTCTGCGTATATTTACAGCCGAGCCCACTCGACTATTGCTCCGCACTGAGTCAATAACACTTTGCAAAAATTGACCAAGTCCCCATGGGTTCAATTTGGGTGCCATTTCGGTGCTGTGTGTTATTCTTTTGTTTTCATTCTATTTTCTAGTTCTTTTTGTAGGTGCGCACGATAAGCACGAGCAGAAGTCCAGAAATTTTGTATGCGTGATTGGGGGAACGGAAAGGAAGACCTTCGTCTCCTCCTTCTGCTGCCTGAACGATGCGACTCTAATCATGAGATTCAAAACTCGTGCTCGTGATTATGGCCAGCGACAGCGGAACGTATCGCTTATCAGCATTTAAGCAGGGGGGTGGGGAGTAAAGAGTTGAGGGAGTCGTTTTTTTTATCTAGCTGGGGCATGACTTTTTGCGTGTGCCATGACGAATGCGCTTGGAGGTGGCGGCGGGCAACAGTGACTGCTATTTATACACACGCACACGCCACACACACACACACACACGCGAAGCAATGAACTGTGCGTTGTTGAAAAATTTTCCATGAATTTGTTGTACTTGTTATTGTTATTGTTTTTTTTTTTTGCTGTTATTTTGTTTTGTTTGCAACATGTACCCCATCGGGTTGCTGCTGCTGCTGTTGCTGTTGCTTTTATCAATAATTATTTTGTTGTGCTCGCGACGAGTCGCTGCGAGTCGAGTGTTTTTTTCTTATCAGCACCTCGCCATACACAAACACACACCCTAAAAGCAACGGGGGAGGTGGTATTGTAAGGGGTTAAGTAAGTGTAGAATGCTCTGGACAGCGACGACGACGACGACGACGTCGACAACTGGTCGTGTGACACAGACACAATCACGTAGGCCGCCGCCGTCGTCGTCGACTGTGCGCTTGATGGGGGCAAAGCTTGTGCCGTGCTTGTCTATAATTAGCTTAAGTCGCGTCAACAACAATAACAAAAACAACAACAACAAAAAACGAGTGTAACAATTACAGACAGCAGCAACAACAATCAGCAATAACAATCGCAAGGCTGTCGAGAGCAAACGTTCAATCGATGATTGTGGCGACTTTTTTCTGTTTTATTTTTTTTTTTGCCAGCTGTTGCCATGTAAATGTAAACCATACCCTACCTCTAAAAGTGTCAGACAATGTTTCGTATGTTATGTCGCCTCTTCACTCCACAGTCGTAAATTAACAATTGCGATCGTTGTGCGCTAATTGATTGACGCAACAACTAGCGTTTACTATCTATGCGTATCTATCAGCCTTATCGATATGCTTGTATTTTAGTACTGCTTGGCAACTACTTTTTTTTCGCTTTTTTGGTTTTTTGGTCTGGGTTTTCACTCTCTTGGTTGGTGGCCATTTTGCAGCCAGTGGCCATACTTAAGTCAACAAAAAAAAAATACGAAATATCGATGTGAAATTTAATGCAATTTAATGCAGCGGCCATTATTCAAGTTGCAAAATAATTAAACTTGGCTGCAGCTACGCCACAAAAGCACAACAAAAAAAAAGCTGCAGCTGTGGGGTGTTAACTTGTTTAACGTGCATCAAGTCGCTGGCAATTATGATTGCTGATGCAGCAGCATGTTGCAGCAGGATGTTGGCAGCAGGCAGGGCCAGGGCCTCACTTTGATTCGCCATAAATGCAAATTGCACCACCAACAGCAACAGCAACAACAACAGCAACATCAGTCAGTCCCTTTTGTGTAATTGAACAATTTGCTCCGCTGGTCCAGCCAGCTGCTGTTGCAACAACAACAGCAACTATCACAAGCAACCAGAAACAAAGGGAGCAACAATGGCGTCGCTGATCACAGTGGTCCATGCTGTAAAATTCTTGATTTTGGATACTAAATTAAGCAATTATTATAATTTTGGAAGAACATTTTGGCATGGCAAATAAAGACATTATTTGTAATTCGATTTTTACAAAAACCAGAAAAAATTTTCTTCAATGCTTGTTTGGTAAATTTTAAATTCAACACATAAATATTATAGAAATCAATACTTAAGATAATAAATAAATACTAAAAATATACTTGAATAAATGCATTGTTACACTTTTAATTGTACACAAAATGGGAAAAAGACTTTCTTCAATAGTAAATTAGAGACATAAATACTATAGAAGTTAGTACTAGATAATAAAATACTAAATTTGTTTGTTATTACAACTTAGGATTGAATTCTAAAGTACAAACTGAAGACAAAATAACTAAGGTATTCCGACTGTTTATTTTAAATTTAAGTTAAGTTAAGTTAAGTATAATATTAATTTTTTTTATAAATTTGATGTTGTCAAGCAAAACAGTGAGGTATTAATATTAAAAATTACCAAATTAATATACCGCAAAAAAGAAATAAAAGATAATATACCACTTCTACCATAAAGGTGGCGAGTATAAAAAATTGTAGAGCAACTGAAATCTTAAGATTGTTAATGTTTTTAATTTAAATTCGAATTAATAACTTTCCTAAGATTGTTTAAATATATTTAATTAATTGATTTCTTTCTGTAACTTCGAATTAAATTCTAAATTCTAGGACACACATTTTCATTTAATTATTAATATTTAACTTGGTTGTAAGTTTGATTAAATTCCTTATTTACTCTACTTTACTAATACCTTAAAATGTAATTTATATACTTCAGTTGTTTGTATTTTCGTGGTGTTTATACTGAGTACTTTGAATGCGTTGGTTCATAATTTATATTTGATTCTTTGAAATTTGTTAACAAATCAATCGTAAATATCAATTCCCAGAAATATGAATAAGCTTAAAATTTAATTTCTAGCTAAAATGACTTTGAAATTCATTGTAATTTTACAATTTAAAACATTTTCAATTGTTCATTGTTACCGTGAAAGACTTGCAACTATTTCAAACGAGAAGAATTTGAATTAATTTCAGCCACAAAAGCGTGTGCTAATTGTCGTATAATTAATGCAATGATATTAAACCGACTGAGCATATATTATTAAATGTTATTTGCATGCACATTTCTCTTTTTTTCTTAGATCTTGATCTACATAAAGCAATTTGAAATTCCCCAAAAATTAAATGTTTTTTTTGTTTCTAAAATATTCTCATTTAAAGTGCTTCAAATTAATCTTGGCCGCACGTTTAGATTAATTATTACAGACTGCAGCGTTTGTCAGTTGAATTTAGTAAAAATATATATTATATTTCTGAAGTGTGACTGCATTCCGGTTCCACTGTGCTGTCCAGTTTCAGTTTCAGTTTGAGTTTTGCTCGTCGCTGGGCTTGTTGTTTATTTAGGCCCAACCGGCTCCTCGACCAGCGAGAGCCGCACACGACGCTGACAACAACAGCAACAGCAACGGAGACAGCAAACGGAGACAGAGACAAACGCACAGGGCAAACAAAGGCGTTGGCCATAACAACTCAATACAAGGCAACAGCAGAGAGAAGTCCAGCGACGAGATGCGATTGCGATCATTGTCAGGCCATCAGCAAGGGTTTCGCTTGTCCGTCGCAGTGGACACAAAAACTGGTAGCCTGGCCAGAGAACAGGCAAGAACTGGGCACTGTGTCCATTGGCCGTTTATGTTAATGGCCTTGATTTCCACATAAGTCGAAGCGAGTCGGAGTCGGAGTCGAGCGACGTGTGTGTGCCAACGTCTGTCTCCTGGGCATTAGGCAGGTGTGAACTACTTTCAACTACCGAGCGAGCGACTCATGTTTGCACAGCACAGAAGAAGGCAGCTAATTAGCTGCAATTTCTAATGCGATTGAAGGCGCGTCAACCCAGGCGTATGAGTAATATCACACATATCGCGTATGCATTGTCAATATTTGATGTCGATTATTTACTGTAGCGCGGGGTTCGAATTTGACGACAACGGCGACGACGACAACGTCAACAACTCCTAAACAAGTGCGTTCCCTGCTCCGACGATGTTTTGCAATAAGGCAAACAAGCAAGTGAGTCGCAAATATTGACTAGATCGACTGATAAACTCAAGGCAGATCAGCAGCAGGGCAAGAAATATTGAACCGAGTGTATGCGTTGCCTTCTTCCCCCTAAAAAATATTAATAAAGTACTCACTGTCTGACTGCCCGACTGCCTGACTGTCTGTCTCTCTGTCCTTCTGTTTGCCTGTCTTTCAGTAGGCACCTGGCAACGCCTCCTCCGCCTCTGTTTGCCTCCCTCTCTGGGGATCGTTTGCCATTGACGCAAATTGCTGCGGTTTCTTTTACAACAACCACAAAGGTATTTGGAAATGACGCGTGCTGTGTGTGCTGCCACCGCCATCGCCACCGCCTTCAACACCGCCGACGCCAGCAACCAAATGTCGCCCGCCATTCCTCTGATAAAAGTGTTTAACATTCATTAAGATTAATAAAGGCAGCCACGGCAAAAAAAAAGACAAAACGAGTTTCCAAATAATTTTGTTGCTGTTCGTTGTCCGCCTGCCACATTTCCCTGCCTTTCACCCTCTCACCTCCCTCTGTGTGGCTGCCCCAGTCCCTGTGCCTGGCACAACAAAATCAAATAAGAAAGCTACGGTCAAGTGTGCTCGACTGTGAGATACCCGTTACCCATTTTGAATAATAGAAAATCTGTGCGGTATTATCCTTAAAATATGGTATATTAATACAGACTCTCCTTAATCGTAAACTATTGTGGTTATTATTGTCCGCGACTCTAGCTTACGATTTGTTTCGATTTGCGGGGGTGGAAGTAGGCGTGGCAAAAATTTGAAGTAAAACTTGATGCTGTCGGTAAAAATCATATCTCTATCCCTTATAGTCTCTGAGATCTAGGTGTTCATACGGACGGACGGACAGACACACAGATAGACGGACGGACAGATGGGCATGGCTATATCGTCTCGGCTGTTGACGTTGATCAAGAATATATATTCTTTATAGGGTCGGAGATGCCTCCTTCTACATTTCCTGCCGGCACAAAGATATAATACCCTTCCACTCTTTGGATAGCAGGTATAATTATGTTTGTATTTCATTCTTCAGCTCTCTACACATAATGTGCTTTATTATTTGTCGCCTTTTTCACTATTTTTGATTCGTTTGCATATACATTTTTTTTGCTTTGGGGTAAAAAGAATTCACGCGACATACGCCATAAACCAGAAACATTTTTGTTGTCTAATTTTTCAACTGGTTCTCCGGTTTGCCTTCTTAATATGCACCAGACGTGTTCCCTCGACGATTTTTTAGCTTATTTATTTTACGCGAATCCCATTCTGTTTTCTTTCTTATTGTTTCTTTTTGTTTGCGTTTGTTGTGCCTCGTGAGTTGTTTTGATGCAAAAGCTCAATTTATGAGGAGCGTTTGTGTGACGTTCGCATTGCAATGCAGATATTCGGCATTCGGCATTAGTTTTGAGGAGTTCTTCGAGTTCATCAACAACTGACATACAAACAGGAAGTATAAATTCGATTTTTCTTAAATTCATAGATTTCTATTCAATCAGACATCACAGATGCGGTTTAAATTCCAGTCGAAAAATGTTGATCAATTAAAAAATGATTTAAGCAGAAAAATCAAGCACTTAACTTAACTTGAACAAATTTACAGCACAAAAGTCTTTAAACCAATTATTGTTCAATAAATTTAAAACAAATATAGAAAATAAATCTTCAACTGATTTGTATAGATTTCCAGAGCAGAAAGAAATTCAATTAAAAATCAATTGTCAGTTAATTAAATGTATTTATTTTAATTAAACTTGATCACAAATTCCATTTATTTGATCATATTCATATAAATAAAAAAAAGGCAAATCAGCAATGATATTAAGTTAACATATTATAATATAATATAGTTAGGATTACAATTCCAATTATAAGATTTTTTTAATAAAAATCTGTTTGATTGTTAGGAAGAATAATACAACATTTAATATAGGAATTCCTATTAAAAAACAATTCAATTATTGTTAGTCCAATTTACAACAAATATAACAATAATGAATATGAAGAACTACGATAAAGTCTTCAATTGGTTTGTGGAGATTTCCAGAAGAGAAAGAAATTCAATTAAAAAGCAATTGTCAGCTAATTATATGCATATATTTAATTCAAACGTTTACTTGATCATCTTCATATAAATAGAATGACAAATCAGCAAAAATATTGAGCTCTGATTTTAATTATTATTAAAATATACGTATAATCAAGGTAAGATTGAAATTCCAATTGCAAAATTCCTTGAAAAAATACGTTAAGTTTTTGCAATAAGAGACAAGCACTGAAAATAGAAATTCTTCATGAGAAGAAAGTTGTTAGTCATATTTACAACAAATTTATCAAAGAACTATTTGTAGTAAAGAATTTCATCCAAAATCAATTAATACAAATATATTGAAATTAAACCTTTACCTGCTCATCTTTATATAAATACAATGACAAATCACAAGAAAAATAAAATCTCATCAACAAGTCATGAGTGTTGCTAGAAGAAGTATAAGGGAATTAAGGGATTAAATATAAAATTGTATATCAATTTGGAATTCTATAACAGTATATAGTCTTAAATTCTTGGCATTCAAAGCCATATCATATCATTTAAGTCTCGAATGTAGGCCAGTAACGCCAACAAAATGACGCAGGTAAAAAACAAAACGACAAATAGCCAATGCTCAAAAATACGAATACGAATTCGAGTATTCGAAGCGCCAGTAATGCCAATGAATATTCATAAACACTCATCAAGTTTTGGTTGAATTCAGCAGCAGCAGCAGCCAAAACAGCAACAACAACAACATTAACTGCTTACATATTTGAACAAAATTGATCGAGGAATCAAAGCGACAAATCGCTGCCGTCGCGGCATCGAGTCAAACTTATAAATATTGTCTTGCTGTTTACCATAAACATGTAAATAAAATAACTTATTTCGCTGGCATCATGAAACAATAAATATTTATAGAGCATTAGCATTAAAGGCAGCAGCCTGACAATTTGTGCTCAGTGCTGGATTGAAAACAGAAAAAAAACAGAAAAAAAAACAACAAACTCGCTTCAGATCTCGAGACTTTTCTAATGCCAATGCCTTAATTGTTTTGATGAACCATTTCGTTTGACGTCAATGGAGGGGGATTATAAAAACAAATACCTTTAGCCTGCACCTCTCCCTGTTTTTTGTAATAACTGTTGATTAGAAACTGGTTCATATTTAGTGTTCAACGTGCCCCCAGCCTCAGCTCCAGACTAAAAAAAGCGAAAAGCAAAACCCTAAACAGTTGCAGCTGCTTGTTGGAAATGAAAACCGTGACCGTATTTACAGGCACGATCCGACTTTGCCACTGTGGCTGGTGGGTGGGGACAGTGGGTGGCACAGTGATGATTTCATGTGACTATGTAAATATTCGCAGAGAACAACAGAGAGGGAGGGGGGGAGGTAAGTGGGTATCGCACTTGTTTGCTTGTGATTTGATTGCTCTGGCGACGCGATTTCTGCCAGAGCGCGTTTCGTTGGGTAAATTTCCATAGCGTCAAAAATTTATTTGTTTGTTTGCTAGTTCATTTTGTGGACTGTGCTTTGTATGCACATAACTGTGTGTATATATATATTCTATATAGAAACTGTACAATAGACACACTCATCTAGGTTTCAACGAACTGCGGCTACTCTTTTCACACATATTTTTGCAAACATGGAACGCAAGATCAACAAATTTTGGGGGAATATGCGGATTTATGTTGAACTATCTATAATTATACGAAAATTACAGTATAATTTTGGTAGTTCTTAAATACCGAATCCTTCAAAAGTACTCTAAAAATTTAATAATATTTCCGCGGCAAATAATATTTATAAGGTATAAATTTCTTTTAATATGTTTTCACTTATATAATCCTTAAAAAGTATTATTGGAGTTGAATTATTTATATTTTATATTCAAAATCTTTTCAAACAAGATTTTAAGGAATTCACTATAATAAAATTAACTTATACAGATTTGAGGTGTCTTAAAAAATACTGAAAGCTTACGAAATTATTCAAATTAAATAAAATTTGTAAATTGTTTTATCAAATTTACCTCTATAAATTCTAGAAATACTTAAGAATTTTTTATCACAAAACAACATTGTAAAATTGTTTATTAAAATCGCCTTATGTCATTCATACTAAATATACAGAAATATACTGAGTAGTGGAAAATGCACTAAAATTAAAAAAGAATTTTTAATTTTTCTTTAAAATAACCTTAATAATGTACTTTGTCAAGTCTAACTTGTCTGCATTTCCTTGTTGAATTACATTTTTCAATTTTCTTAGCTGAGTTTGGCCAAAGCTAATCTATAACTTGTGTTCTAATAATAATTCTGAAGAGCATTGAGTATCAGCAAACTTCAATCGGGTTTTTTCATTGAAACTAACACTTCATTGATCATTTGTTTGTCCAAAATATATATTTTTAGTTGTATTTGCTAGCCTTTATTTATGGTATTTGTGGTAGGAGACCTTGCTGAAGTCGATGTCGGTGTCGGTGTCGGGGTAGTCGGTTAACCTTGGCGACAATAGCGACATGCTCTAGCCTGATTAGTGTGTATAGAGCTGAGTGGGTCTTTTGGGGTGTTGTTATCAGTGCGCACGCCGATCGCAAAGTCACAAGTGGGCGCGCTCCCGGATTGGTGGCTATAAAAAGCACTGGTGATATTGCGCTAGTTCGTGCTTATCACGAGCCTCAAACTGATGATACTTATACAAATATAAAACATATATACATATATATGTATTTGTATATTTGTATAGTGTTTGCTTACTGTGAATTATGTTATTATCACGCGACCTTCGTCTGATTCACGTGTCGCCATTTGCCACACGATCTGCGCGTGATCCTCAAGTCGGCCGAGTGGACGAGTCGAGTCAATATAAAAATGTGCATTGTGTTTGTGGTTTTAATGGTGCCTGGTGGCTGGTGGCTGGTCGTTGGGTTGCTTTTGCTGATGAGTATTTGATAAAGTCCAATTTGTTGAGCGTTGATTATTTTTGTCGTTTTCATTTAATGATCGCCCAGCAACGATCGCGGCGTTTGTTGTTGTTGTCACATTGATAGTGCCACACAAAAATCTTCCATTGCTCGCGGTGAGGTGGGGAAACGTGACAAGCGTGCACGTCTATTGAGCGGAAACTCTGCTCATTCTATAGGAAATCTTCCAAAAACGTTACCAGTTGCATGGAAAATTTACATGGCGAGCAACTACTGGAATTCATATTGAAGCTGAAGCTGTTGATGTTGATGTTGCTGCTGCATTGCCTTTGATCATGTTTCATTAACACCCAACTGGCTGTTGATAGTCGTGAGCCAGTTAACTTTTGTCCCATTCGACGTGGCCATAAACTGTTCGCACAAATTCTAATTTGTGTCATCGTAAATAGCGTCAGGTTATCAATTAAGCTAATGATTTATGCGCCGTAAATCGAAAACAATAACAGCAAACTGCCCAGTTTCGCTGGTAGCTTGTTTTGACAAGCCGTTAATAGCTTTTCCATTACACAAAAAAGCCGAAGAAAAACAAAAACCCCATCTCTGGGCCTTCAATTAACGCAGCAACACCAAATAACCACAAGCTACGTGCCCAGAGATACCGTTGCCTTCTTCTTCGGTATCCTTTAAGGTTTTTTTTAATTAAATTTTACATCGCATCGACTCGCTGCGGCTGCTGCTGTTGCTGCTGCTTTTTAATTGAAATGTGTTAAAATTACTTTGAAAGTGTGAAGTTGCAGTCGCAAGTCGCAAGTTGCAGTCACAGTCGCAGTTGAACTTCCCTTTCATTTTGGCCATCCCCACAGATGTGTGTGTCGAGTGTGTGTGTTGAATGTGTGTTGTGTCGATCCCTCGGTATTGGCTTTCGCAATTTACGTTGTCAATTTTCACGCCCCAAAACATCAACGGCACTGGGACAAGCCAAAAACCCAACACTCTGTCCAGTCCCAGTCTCTTGTGCCTTCTCCTCCTTCTCATCATCATCATCCTCACTCCCTGCTGGGTTTCTTTTCTTTTCCGCTTGGTGTGAAGTGTCTGGTGTTGATCACTTCGAGACCTGCTTCAGCGTAACAGTTTGCTTAATTGTTATTTCACATGGTTGTAATGAATCTACAGCTCTTATACACAAAATGTTTAAATACTTTAGGCAAGCAGCAGACTCGATGTCTGTACGGAAGTTGATGACTAACTATTTAAACGTTCACTAGACTTTACTCACACCTTTGCCTTAAATTTTTATTTAATCTTATACTCAATGGAAAATTCCCACAAATTTAGCAAATATAAATTTACTCATTTTCAATCATTGTTATATTTTAATTACTATTGTTTTTGAGGATGATTATTTATTATTATTTAATTTTTATATTGCACGAAAAGTTTCCTTAAAAAATGCATTATATGTATTATCCAAAATTACAGGTTATAAATTAATTTTGCTTCTAATTTCACATATTTTGTGCAGTTTATTTTATTCATTTAAATATTTAATAGAAAATTCCCCCCAAAATGTAGTAAAAATGCATTTTCGAATATGTCTTGAAATAAATATTGTTTTTATTGACATTTGCTATTCTTGCATGGAAAGTTCCCTTAAATTAAGCTGAAATATATTTACCTTTTCTCAAAAAAGCTGTCTATAAATTGGAATTGTTTTTATTGTCATATATTGAACACAGTTTATTATGAATGGAAAATTTACCTAAAATGTAGTACAAATCGTTTACCTTATGTTTTTAATTATTATTTGCTGTTTTTTTTATACATATACTTAGAATGGAAAGTTCCCTCAAACTAAGGTGTTGTTAAGTTATTTACTTATTTCCAAAAAGTGATGCATATAAATCAGTATAATTTTTATTCTCATATATATATTTTATGCAATTTATTTCAACTATTTAAACATTGACTGAAAAAGTCCCTCAAAAAGTAGTAAAAATTCAATTACTTTTTTGAGATTTATTTTATTATTTTCATATTGCATGGGAAGTTAAATTAAGTTTATATATATATATACTATATTTTCAAAAATTACTGCATATAAATTAGTATTATTTTTTATTGTCATATATTTCATTCAGTTTATAGTTATTATACAAACATTTAATGGAAAATTCCCCTAAATTTTATATAGACACACTACATACATAAAGATAGTTATATTACAAAATTGTTGTATAGGCATATATTTATTACTGTGTAATTTTTAAGGTTACTTTTATTATTTTTATGAGGATGAGGCTTGGCTTGAATGAGTTTCCTCATAATTGTTGTTATGGTACTATATTGCTTGTTTAATTACTTAATAAATCTAAACAAAAAAATTTGTATTATTCACTTATTGAAATGAAATTCTACACAAAAGATATACAATTTGTTGTAAATATAAAAAAAAGATGTGGTGGTCTTTGAAAAACATTGAATATTGAGCAACAATTTGAATATTTTAGGGTTTAAATAAGTAATTTATTTTTAAATTTTATGATTTATATATTAAAAAGCATATATTCTTTATAAAAAGTCAGTATTCTTTTCAATATTTTAACAATATTTTGTATAGATGAAAAAATACTTTAAACGGTAATTCATTGTTCCTTGTCTTCAAACAAAGTTGCTAATATTTAAATTATTTTTATATTTTTATGGTAAAAGTAATTATTTTTCTAGCTCATTACTACTTTCCAATTATAGACCTTGTCTTTGCTTAAACTGTTATAAATTCCAATAAATAAAACAAGCAGAGAATGTTTGTTATGCCAAGCAAATCCGGACATCCAACTAGTCATCCACCTAAAATATACGAGTATGTGGCAAAAGACTGAGACTATAAACAATATCGTCCAAGATGAAAAATTCCGCGCAGAAAAATTCCAAAATTACACAAAACAGGCAATAAAAGCGAAGGAAAAATTACAAATATTTGCGTTGGCGCAACAGAAAAAAAAAACATTTAAACACAAAAGCATTTTGTGTGGTATTCTCGGAGAGTGGGATGCGATATTGGGGGAAAGGGGAAATTGCTGGATAATTCTACAATTAGCCTGTGACTGTGACTGTGATGCGACGCGTGTGCGCAAGGCCATAATTATCATGCGAAAGCTGGCACATAAAACTGATAAACGACAGAGGCGAGCCCAAAGAGTCGTTGCTGCCCCACCCTACAAAACAGAAATTGTAAATGAAACTGAAACTGAAACCGAGACAGCAACAGAAACAGTTAATAGATAAATGCTATCGGTGGAGACAATTGATAAACTTGACCCAGTTCTTCCCCCCTATTTTTTTTTGTTTTCGGTTAGTAATAGTTGCCTTAGGCCGACCTTGCCGATAAACGCAGCGACATGGTGGTTTATATTTTTATTTTCATTTTAATTTGTTCAGTTTTTGCTGTTGTTGTTGCTGTTGGTGAATGAAAGCTACCGCAATCAGGATCATCGAATGGGCTGCAGACCCGCAACATTGCGTGACTGGTGGCCAACCAACGCAACCATCGAACCAACGCTGGTGGCCGTTGAGTAAGCTTTCCTTTCGTTTGCGTTTGCGTCTGCGTCTGCTGCTTCTGCTTGCAACTCATTTCCATATTTGGACCATTCGGCAGCAGCAGCAACAGCGGTGGCGACCTCGTGTGCGGCGACCGCCAACAGTCACGCTGCAGAGTCTGCGGTTCCAGCTCTTGACCAGCCGCAGCAGTTCTCAGTCTCAGTCTCAGCCACTGTGGCACAGCCTCCTCATTCATGTGCCGCATTGCAGTCTTCTGCCCCCCAAAGTTGCAGTTTGCAGCCGTCGCCGCGGCGCACTCAATTACTATAATTTGCCTGCGAGAAGAGTCGAGAGTCAGTCGCAGTCTCAGTCTCAGTCGCAGTAAACACTGGAGTTGAGTCGCAGTCTCCCAGCTACTGATTGAATTTCAAATTGCTCAATTTTTGGGCGCAGATTTGCGGCCATCTTCAACGGCAGCCAGCAAGCAACCAACGGCTGCAGCAGCTTCCCTCAAAAGCGAAATTATGTTATTCCAGCGATAAACTGTTTGTTCCTGCGGCATCCGCCGAAATGCTGTCGCCGTTGCTGTTGCTGTTGCCATTGCTGAATCCAGCCAAAAAAAAGGCTGTTGCAGCGACCACCATGTGTGGCAACTCCCGATCTCTCGCTCTCGCTCTGCATCGGGTAATTAAACAGGCCCCAAAAATGTTGCTCTTATCTGCCAAAAAGCTGCCAATTCTTAATGCACACTACAGCTTTGGGGAATGTTGGCAAGTCGATGGCATTTAGCCTTAAGGCGACAGCTGTTCCTTACTCTTTTATAAGCTAGAATTTTATTTTGAGTTGCAGATGAATAAAAGTTAAATAAATATGATGGAAAGAAACAAACATTATTTTGGATTATTCTGCTTTCTTTGTGACGACAGAATGACTAACAAATTGACCTTTCATATGAGTTAGAATGCTAAAATATTAGTTGAAATAATTATATTTATTATTTGGATGATATGCGGACGAAACTGTGAAGCAAGTTAACTAGGAATAGCATATAGAATAATTTAGAAATATTATATTAAATTATAATACCCAAATATTAAGAGAAAAGTTTGAATATTATTGATATATTGTTTTCTTATTATTAGTATTATTATTATTATAGATCTCAAAGATATTTTTTTCAACAGAACCTTCTTTGTTTGCTGGCAATATTGTATATTTTGCTCTCTATGGTATATTTTGAATGAAACCCTATATCAATATATCAAATACAGCCTTTCATATTTCACTTTTAGTATTTTGAAGTATATTAATTCGGAATATTTTAACATTAAATAAAAGATAACATATCCTAAATATGTTATAGTCTTACATAAATTAAACATTTTATTTGTTTTTTGCATAATTGTAGTAATTTTAGGGGTCTATACATAGGTTTTTGTAAACTATTTACTTTAAGAAATCTTAAATTCTAATAGTTTTCCAATTATACTAATAATTATTTGCCTAATATCTTGATTAAAGAGTATTCACTGACCGTTTATCTGCAGTCAGGATGTGCTTAATGTTTTCAAAGATTTGGGGCGCCGGATGTTATTAATTAATGCATGAAGCAAAGCTCTGCGACTGGCTGCGAGTCTACACGAGTAACATATATCTGTATCTGCAGGCCTGGCGTTATATGGAATTTATTTGTTAGAGGCGGCGGCTAATCAGCTAACAAGCCGCTCACGCCGCAGACAGACGGCGCAGATGGAGAGAAGCCTCAGCTGCGTTCCAAGAGATCCCAAGACCAAGACGAAGACGAAGACCAAGTGGAAGATCGTTTTTTGCTAGTAGACAGGCTTTATAAAGTTGTTGTTACGCATGCGCCATCGAATATGTTTTTTTTTTCTTTGGTTTTTTTTGGCGGCGGTTTTGCTTTGACGCGGTTTTTCCATTCATTTGCATATGTGAATAAGAAGTACGAATGCGAAAGCTGAGTCTTAGTCCATGTTGCACATGGCGAACAGACGCGGATGCGAAATACATGCGCGTATCTTTTGGTGGACACACGCTCCAGACACGAGAGTTATGTGGCAACAAAAGGAGTAGGCTGATTGCCAAGTTGCAAGTGGCAAGTGGCAAGCGAGGGGGAGACAACCCTTTGAAGCTCATAAATGGCAACCGCAAGTGCATTTGTAGCGTTTTTCACATCTTGTAGCTAATTTTTTTGTGCTTTGTCGGTTTCCATGCAGATTCTTTTTTATTATAATCTTTTATTTTGCTTGCATCGACTTCAACTGCATTTATGCGAAATATTTTGAATAGTGTGGGAATGAACGTTGGCTGGAATTCGGTTTGTTTTGCTTGACTGCCAACTGGCGAGTTGTTGGGCAACTTTGTTAACTTATGTATGATTCATTGAAGCGTACAGCCAGAGGATGCCATTCAACAACAGCCGCAGCAGCAGCTGAATTGTGCAAAGATCTTATGCAACAATAAGATAAATTCTATGCATACGATATTAAAGAAACTTTTCAGTATATTCTTAGCATTCATTTCATTAACAGTAATATTTCTCTGTTAATTGTTGCTCAAGTTCAATTGATTGCTATTGAGTTTTTTGCCTCTAAATATTGCCCACCAATTTTGGCTGGCGTGTGTCACTTTTGGCTGGTTTTGAGCGCACCAAATTGGTAGCGATTGCGGTGGTGTTTAGCGGTGTTGCTGTGGTGCGTACGTCTGTCACGCCTGGCTGACCGCTGGCTCAGACAAACAAATAAATTCACTCGTCGACTGCCATGCGTTAAATGTGGCAAATAAACGTGCTCAGAAAATAGTCAACAAACAATTTTTGGAATTCTGTTTTGCTTTATTACATTATATATCATATTTTTATAAATTTAATTGCAGTTGTCGCGTAGCAACAATTTGCCACTAACTACGATCGTGTCATTGATAAGTTCAGCAACACGTGATAATCAGCCGAGCGTGCAATAAAGTAGCAGGGGAAAAACAAAAGTCGAAAGGGAATTTCTAGAGATAAAGTTGAGACAGAGAAGGTTTGCTTATCAAGAGAGATTGCTAGGGAAAGAAGTCTAAGTAGTTGAACTACTTTTAGCAATAAAGAAAGAAAGAACGTAAAATGAGCTGGCAATATTTTCACTCAATTTTTTGTAGCATACTTTTTGGGGCAAACGAAAGTGAAAACAAATTCTGCGCTACAACATTTATTTGATTAAATATTTGTATTGATCGCAGTTGATGAATAATTTATGAGTTGCGCTTCTAATGCAGGAATCATTTATTATCACATCCCGCATAATATTTTGACTTCACTCGACTGCAATGATTAATAATGTTGCCCAAAAACCTCTTCATGGCACTTGGGCCTGCCAAGTCATTCAGATCGTAGACCCTTTTTTTTTGCTCTAAGAGCTCTCTGCCCCCTGACTCGTATCCGAGTTAGTGAGTGTTGAACACCAAAGTATATTCATATCATTAAGTAGCATCGTCTTCTACTACTTTACATTATGCAATTGCCTTCTTCTTCGAAGCCCTTGCTTGGCACATAACCTCGTGTGCTGAGTCGGCAAACCAACTAACTACATACATTGTGCTACTATTAACGCTCCACTGACAGTGGCAACACAACACAGCACAACACAGTAGCGAAACACGCATCAGACAACAGCAGACGAACCTAAAACCGAATCCGAAACATACAAATCAGCCGAATGAAACATTCATCGACAGAGTGTAAAAATGCTAAAACGGAGTCAGCTACAAACATTTGGAGGAGAAGCCAACGAGCTGTAGAACGCTCGCGAATCAGCGATGCGATTTGATGGATATTAAAATGACCGTAAAAAGGAATTAAGGTCTGACAGACTTGGCGTTCATCAGCGCACACACAGTTGCAATTGAGTGAATATGCCATGAATATACATATACTTACTATACAATATGTGCCGCATGGCCACATGGCAAATGAATCCCAAAGCAAAACAAAACAAAAAACAAACGACACAAAAAGCATTAAAAAACAAATCGTTTTGCGGCACAGATTTTTACATATTAACAGAACAAATATGCCACATAAAACCCCAAAAAAAAATTGAATACAGCGCCTGCTCTCAATGTCGGCAAAGTTGCAAGTGGCTTCCCCTTCGCTTGGCCCTCTCAACAAAATTCGGGGGACTAACAAACGACACAAATCACACGCAAGCCACGCAGTGACAAGGCGCAGCGAATGAGAGATCGGCAGGCGAAAGGGAATGTGAATGGGAAATGGGACGAGCGAAAGAGAGAGGGAAAGAAGGGGAACGGGAATGGTCACAAAACCGCAGAACTTAATTAGTGTCATGTTGTACTCAGGCCGAGACAAACGGAAATCGGCGCAACTAACTGCAGGACGCCAATGTCGGACGATGATGATGACTACCACATAATTTGTGCAAGTGTCAGCAGTCAAAGAGGCACTGCTCCAGGGCTGCGCAAACAGCGGGGCTGCAATACTGAAATTTGTGTATGTATGTATTGTTTTTATAAAAATTATATAATTATTATGATCTGAATTTATAAAGATTCTTATTTACTATTAAGTAGTTTCTTATTTACCTATATTTCAAAAATTTAGATTTGAAAGATAATATTCATTTAATTTTAATTAATTTTGATTTATTTACTTTTTTTGTAATCATTTATTTTACAATTTAATCTTATTTTCTTCATCTTTACTTTTACAATTTAAATTATGCTGTTATATTAAAGAGAGACCATTTATTGATGAGAATGTCTATAAAATGTAATAGTAATCAACATAATTAAAATATAATATTAAAGGGAGCAATATATTAGCGAGAATCTATTTCTAAAAATTGATTTACAGAATTTTCCAATGTTGTATGAAATTTAATTATGAGCAAAAATATTCTTTGTAAGAACTAACCGAATTAGATCATTAATTCATATAATTGATAATCTGGCATACATAATTATAGAATTTTCTAAAATGCATATTTTACATAATACATTGTAAGAACTCTTCTCTGCAGCCCTGATTCACATCTCCGAGCTGAAGACATTTCGTTCCGACTGTCGGTTTGTTTGGTTTTTTGACATAGCTCAGCCAGCATCGTCTTCTTAGTCTTGGTCTTCAGCATTCAACATTGAGCAGTCGTCAAAGTCGTCGTTGGCCACATAGAGAGAGAGTGATTGCGATTGCAGCCAATTTGACTGATGAGCTACCCACACAACGCCGCAAGCTGTCTGAGTCCGTTTTGTGTGCCACGAGAGAAAGAAAGAGAGATAGCCATCAGCTTGGTGGCCAGGCAACGTGTGAAGTCCATCAATCGTCGTGTCTGTGTCTGGCGTGCGACTGAGCTACCTGCCCCCTTGCCCCTGTCCCTGTCCCTGACTCTGCCCCTGCCACATTCAAGAGACGAACTGGCCAAAAAGCCTTGTACCTGGGTGGGCATGAGATTCGTTTTCATTTTTATGTTTGCTGTCGTTTCACTGGTCGCCGTTGTTGCCCTTCATACGGAACTCACACGTTGTCGCGGGCGCATTAATCATGAGTAGCGGCAACGGCAACGGCGGCGGCTGGCTCCAAAAAATCCACAACACACAAAAACAAATTGAAAAGCGTAGCCCCAATTAGCCGATTTGCCATGGACTAGACGCAAAGGCTGCTGGCCAGGATCGGAGTGTGTGGTCTCCAAACTGGATTTGCTTATTATTATTATGATTTTTGTTGCTGTTCTTTTGTTTTTCTTTTTTTGATTTTTTGCTTCTGCGGGTTTTGGGAACAGACATTGACTATAATTGCTCAGGTAAAACATTCGTTTCAATGGTTTGGCTTTGGCTTTTTTGGTTGCGCCTCGCTTGTCGCCTCCTTTATGCCGCGCTGGCCACGCGTGCGCTGCACTCGTTCCCACACCCCACTACCCATACCCCCCCTCTAATAGGCTCAGCACACACACACTCGCACATATGACTAATTTTCCAATTGGAAAATCATGTGCTTTACATATGAAAAAGATTGTTGCGCGTGTCGCTCGGCCAACCATGTGGCGAGTGAGTATGAGTATGAATATATACTACAGTATAGTATAGTATAGTATAGTATACTAGTATACTATATATATTCACGAAAAAACGCAATTATATCGGTCGGTTGCATTTCGATACATTTGGTTGCCTTACGCCGCACACGACTGACCGCGCATGTTTTCGGCTGGCAGAGCAGCGTTCCAAGCCAAGCCTCAAATTATAGAAAATCAAAAGTGTGACCGCCACACACACACACACACCAACACACACACTCACTCACAGTCGAATGGATATTTTATGTACTAAATGTATGTACTTTACTTTTGAATTTTTGTGCTTTGCGCCGGCGCTTTGGACAGACGAATTACCTGTGGCTAACCTCTCCTCCTCTCTCTCTCACTCCCACTCCCTCCCCCCTCGTCACTGGCATTGTCTGTTGATTAATTTGCCAAAGTCAAAAGCCTTTGATAGACGTTTGTAGCGTGCCGCAACGATGGACCTCTAACACAATATAAGCATATCGTCTCGTACTCGTTTAGCCTCGGCCCTCACCCCCGCCCCCATCTCCCTCTCTCTCTTTCTCTCCTACTTGCTGCCCCATGGAGCGTGCTCAAGTAATTTTGTTGCGCATTTGCATTTAGTGGTTGGAGGCCGCACTTGTTTATGGCCCACACGTTAGCAGGGGTAGTGCAAAAAAAAACAAAATAACAAAAAATCATAAAACAAAAAATAAAACTATTGAGATTATCAGCGCATTGCGCACAGCTTCTAAAAAGGCTATGAGCTTCCAAATAACTGACTGCAATTAACTATTCCATTATTCAAATGATGAGACATACATATGGATATTCGCATAAAAAATGAAAGTTCTAATACAGTCAATAGTGCTGTAATGTTTAAACAGCAAATGATCTAATAATTATTTGTTGCAATTTTGTACAACAAAATAAATGAACCTCAGAATAAATAAGAAATTAGCAATAGAGAATTTACATCACAAATGTCACAATGTCAACCACACAAGAAACGTTTAAAGTAAATATTGTTAAAATAGTATTTAAATATTAACTTCAAGACTTTGGATTATTAAAATATTTAAGGTTGTTTAGCATTTCAATAAAATTTCAAAGACGAGAATGAAAATGTACTACCTTGGGTAAAAAGTAAGCTAAATTTGATTTCAAAAGAACAATCTTTCCTTATTTTTCTAAATCAATTTCATCCTTTTCAAAGTCATAGTAGAGTTGTATTACTACTATTATATAATATTTAAAGTCAAAGTCATTATTAGAACAAAGCTTATATCTCTATCATTGTTTGTTTTATTATTATATTCTATTAAGCCATTCTTCTGATAATTTCTCAGAAGGCCTACTACCTCTTAAAAGTAATTAATTGACTTTCTCTTTCTAAACGTGATCCTAAACTTAAGCCAATTGACTATATTTGTGTGAGACAATGATGATGATGTGCTGCAAAAAAGTGATTTAAAAAGTGGTAGAATACCTTGACCTTGAAATCCCATTTTATGACCACAGTGTGAGCCTGCAAGAAGCAGCAACTCTTCGAAAAGGGCTTTCATTTCAGTAGCCCCTAAATTATTGCATTTAAATATAATTTCGCATAAAAATAAAGTTAATGAAGCAGTGCGAGATGTGAAATTGACATGAAAAGCTGGCAGCATTCAGCTTCCAGTTGCCCAGTTGACTGTGCATTCCACAATGCCACAACGCCACAATGCAAACAATCTCACAGACACAATACTCGTATGTGCACGCAGAGAGTGCAGTAAACCGTAGACGCGTCTCTCTACTGCCACAGCTCCTGGAATGGCTTAAACCCATAATTATGCATTCAGCCCTCAGACTCGGAGGTAGTACGATGTATGCTGGTTGCTCTCGATGCTCGTGTCATGAGAAACGTTTATGGCCAAACAAAAGCTTCAATTTGGTAACACAAAGTTCGCAATAAAAGCAGCAGCAGCAGCTGCTGGTGGGTCTCTCGATCTCTTGCCGCATTATAATTAATCAAGAAATTGTATGTGCCGAAATCGCAAATAATCATCAATTTGGCTTAAAGCGCGTCTGATGAGAAAGTCTCTCTCGAAAGCGAGCGCCAAATCAAACCTCGATGACAAGCAGAGTGCAAAACTTCAGACTACAGTCTGCAACCATCTCCATCAGCTGCCAGCGAAGTGCAACAACATCAAAACCCATCGCGATATCGTCCAGGCGCTACAATTTGGCGTTACATGAAAATTGGATCGAAAATCAGTCTGAGACTGAGACTGAGGCTGGCGTTTAATTAGATGCCGCGTCAACAAGGTGCTAAATGGGCTGCCATTATGGAGTGGCGTACATCGTTCAGCGTACATTGTCTTCTTCACACTTGGCCAAGGGCCGCGTGGGTCGTGGCAGTGCCAAAAATGAAAGCTAACGCAAAGAGCGGAAGAGGAGGATGAGACGGAGGCGACTGTTGATGCTGATGCTGTTGCTCTGGCTGCTGTTTGTGGCAGCTGTCTTCGAACCGGGTACGGCCCAAAAATGTGTCTCACCCGGGGGGCATGCGTTGCTCTCGTTGTTCGACGAACGTTGCACGCCTGCAGTCAGAGCTTGTTGGCTGTTGGCCTCTTGCTGATTATGCAGAGGTGATAATTGCAGTGTCCGGCGCGTCAAGATTTATTTTTTGAGCTTTAACGATGTGTTAAAATAAATTGCATATGTGGAAGGCAGTTGCTGTTGTTGTTGCTCTTGTTGCACCTTCCACTTCTTTGCCACTTCTGTGTGTTGTGCTTGCAACACCCCTGTTTTTCAGCCGCATTAAAAAACCCACAAAACGTCGCAGCCTGTGTACACATAAAAACAATTCCACTCCCCTCGGCCCAAGGTTGCATAATTACCGAGCCGGCTTCGTCAGGCTTATTAAAATATCCACAAAGGGGAGGACTTCATAGTCGTCGCCATATCTTTTCTTCGAAGCAGCAGCAACATCGATCCAATCGAGTCGCACGCCTCGATCGATATATATAATAAATTGTATATTTACTTTCTAAAAGAAACAACCGTGAATAACAATGAAAAAGCGCAGCGCAGATTTATTACCCAGTCAAGTCGAGTCAACTAGCTTTTTGGCTTTCTGACTTTGACTTTTGCCTTTTGTCATCGTTGTCCACTACTAACGGTCTCTGGCACTAACGTAATTCAATAGGACAAAGCAGCTTTAAACCTCAAATATGCGCAACTTGTCTGCACTTCCAGTGAATTTTTCAGCAGCCCAGCACTGGACCAACTTTTTTTCTGGTAATCCGAGCTGGTCATGAGCATATCATATTTTTTCAAACTGTTCTTAGCTCTCTCCAAAAATAATAATAAGAGACGCCTGTTGCATTTGTCTGCCTAATCAGCTGTGCTTAATTTGCAGCTACTGTGTACGCGCCAACAAGAAATAAAGACGAAGACCAGGTCAGAACGGTTTTCGACCAGACAGAGCAGGAGACGAACACGGAGGCGGAGACGGAGACGTCGCTCTTCCGCTTGGCTAAAGCGTGTCTCAAACATATGGAACGCATTGTCAGCGACGACGACATCGTCGTCTGCAGCTGTAAAAAGTACAAAGTCTGGCTGCACTTTTTTTTATGCTTCTTGGCTGGAGCGTAGCACGTGCTCCAATGCACATGACACCGAATCACGGCGACTGCAGCACGGATTGGATGGAGGCAGCTGTTTGAGGGGCAACACAAATGGCAGCAAATGGAACTGAACTCAGGAAGCGATCGTTTAGCTGGGTGTTGAAACTGGACACTTGGCAACAGCGTGGGGTTATAAAGGTGAATTAAGGGGAAGGGTTCTTATAGAGGGAAATCATTTGAAAATCAGTCTAATGGTTACTAGAATTCTGCTTTAAATAGTTTAAAAATTCGTTTCCAAAAATGAATGATTTATACAGCAACAGAAAAGCAACAAATTTGGTTAGAAGAAGTATGATAAAAAACATAAGTGAACTTTAAGGCGAGCTGTTTTATTCATTTAAATGAAAATTATTATAAATCAGTCAACATTGATGATATTTGTTTTATTCAAAATTGAATAAGCTTTGTTATATCGATAGACAACACGATTAGCTGCTTAATTAAAGATATTTGATAAAAAAAAATAAACAAGAGAAGACGACTGATAAAAACTACATTGAAATTTAATCAAAGTCAACAATACAATTTTATAAAGTTTTAATGTACAGATATAAAATTTGTAGTAATAAATTAATAACTCAAAATTCTGGTAGGAATTAAAGATGTCTTTCTACAAAATTAATTTTTAGATTTGCCACAAAAATAAAAAAAATGATAACTATAACAATAGATAACACAATTTGCAGCTTAAAAATTGTAGAATGATAACTATAACAATAAATAAAACTATTCGCAACTTAAAAAGAAAACGATTTGATATTAGGTACTTTACAAAATCGTGGCCAAAACAATCGAAAGCCAAAAGGTTGGACAAAGAAACCAAATCTCTTGGAAGGGCACAGCTTATTGATCGCTTAGCGCAGTCCTCGCGCTTTTCCTCGAAATTGTGAGCTTGAAGCCATCAATGAAGTTGCCCACCAACGTTGCTGCCTGCCACATTTGCGATGGCAGCTGCCACCACTACAACAGCAAGTATTAAGAGAGCCAACACATCCGTCCTTCTGAGCTTCACTTCCCGTGATCCGTTTTGGCCGTTTGGCTTGATTTCGGCAAATCTTGAAAGCTAACAAAATTCTTAGAAATTCAGCCAGCCTAGAAATTCTATCTAGTCAGCTCGAGCTCATTGATTTTTATGGATGGCGGCTGTTTGATCTTTGGCCGGTCGCCTGATCGATGGATCTCGCTTTGGTTTTGAGGCCATCAGTCAGTCAGTTGAGCTATCAACAGCTGCTGCTGCTGCTGCTACGGCTGCGGCGCCTGCTGCTAATGCTCCCTCAAAAGGTTTCAAATCGCGAAAAAGGTTTGAAAGCTTGCGCATGCGCCAAACATTTGGTCATTGGCTAATAAGTTTCTGGGCCAGTTGGTTGCTCGCTTTTTGCTGGAATTGACCATTCTATCGTTTTTCAAGCGAAGCACTAAGCATGCATTAATCATCTAATTTTGATTTTTATTCTTTAAGATGTTCATTTCCCCTGCTTGGCTCAAGTTTAAATTTTCTTCTTGTATTGTCTGATATTATTTTTATTGCATACTTTTTGGCTGTGCTAGATAATTACCTCGCAAGCAAGCAGTGTATCAAGCAGTTCTTGACCCACATGTTTGAATAATTATTTTAAGCATATTGAAATGCGCATAAATTCGACAATTTAGTTCAGAATCAGCTGAGCCAAAATGAGGCAATGCTTTGCACCCAAAAATAAGCTGCACTACTTGCACGATACTCTACATTTCTGTATGTACTTTAAATTACGAGGTAATTAAAATTGTCCAATAAACAATACTTTCCAATTGATGAACGATGTTGTTTGTTCCACTTATGTCAATTGTCAACATTTAAAAAACTTTTATTTCGTTTCGTTAATCCTATATAAAAAATAAGATTTTGTAATTATAAAAAATGCAATATAAACCTAAATATAGATTTACCGGGAAGAATGGGAAGGGAGCAATTCGAAAGAGGATCTAACAATCTTGTGTTTTGTAAAAAGCAAACAAAATGTGCATAAGAAGCGAGTGCTTATAAATATCAATTGTTTAGTGGTGATTAATCAGTCGTCCAGCGTTTACAACAATCGATCGATCCACTGAGTGAGCTGCTTCAATTGATTATCCTTAGCCGAGCTCTCGACGAATTGCACTTGTTGTGAAATGTGCGCGAACTCAAAGTCACGTCCTGGTTTGCCCAGCACAATAGGTTTGTTAACCTCATCGTCGCCCACAGACTGCAACTTGCGACTCCGTGTGTCGCGTACTGTGTGGCTATTAAAAAGAGAGGCACACATTTATTAAATGCGATTAATCAGAAGATGTTTTATGTGACTTACAGTTCCTTTTCCAACAGTGTCTTAATAACCTGAGAGCTCTTGGCCGTCGTTTGATCCTGTTTGTTGCACAATATTAACACAGAGCACGGCTGTGTGGCGCTGTCCGACAGTATGGTGTACAAAAAGCTGCAAGATAATCGCGGCGTTTAGTTAGATTAATATTCTACATGTCCTCTACTTACTCTGCCACATCACGAATATCCTTTTGCACAGACACTGAGTCCACCACAAAGACAATTCCTTTGGCGTTGCGTTTGTGCAGTTCAAAGCACTTGTCGCGCACCCGATAATGACCAGGAATGTCCACCAGTCTGGTGGCAGCCTGCTGACCGGAGTAATATTCACCCACGTTCTCCTTGATGGATGTGAAGGTCTCAGGGAACTTGCCATGCACCAGTTGCATGAATATGGCACTCTTGCCCGCCTCACTGAGGCCGGTCAGTAGGAAGTCACGTCTACCCGCCGAGCGTCGCCGCAAGATCACAAAGATTGCTGCATGTCAAGGAAAATGATCAAATGTTGTTGTGTGTGCATCGACGTGGCGGCGTCGTCGACTACTACTTACCGACAATAATGAAACCCACCAACAGGGCTATCAATATGGGTGTAAAGTTGACTTCGCCCAGCTTCACGGGCGTTCTTTCACGCGTCTTTTCATTTAATTTATCCATTTTATATAGCAGAAACGTGCAAGTTTAGGGAAAGTGCAGTTTTTCCGCGTCTAAATAAAAAAAACTAAATTTCGACTGGATATGCAGCGTGGCCGCAACTTTAAAAGTTCGAAATATACTAGTTAATGTAGCAAAATATACCAAGGGCCAGTTTGTTTACACTGAATTCTAAACAAATTCACCATCAAATAAAGGAATTGAATTTGTTCTTACCATTACAAAATACTTGGCTTAGAAAAATAAACCAATATTTCTAATATTTAATTTTTTAGTAGAAACTATATATAAATTTTATTTATGATCAAGTTAGCAGGTCCAGTAAAGCAGCTTTAATGTAGCCCTGGATAAAGTGAAAACAGCTGATAACATAATCAAAACACGAGTAAATCCAAATTTGACCGATGGTTCTAGGAGCAAAGTTGATTTGTGTGGTCTAAAGTGAATTCGGAGATTTTTGAATAAATAGAAAAATATTCAAATTTAGTTTAGCTGTCTTATATTGCCCACTATTAATTTTCAATTTCTTGCCAAACCAAATGTAAACAAAAAACAGCTGTTTCAGCCCCAAATGTGGCCATAACAGCAATTTTCTTGTTTGTTGGTTATTTCGACTTTGTTTTGAGTATTTGTATATGAAAATGAATCATGCCCCTTTTCCCATCTATTATAAAATAAGAATCACTGCACATTCACTTGATTTGTGTGAAAATACATTTGTGGTTTATGTATTTGGTATTAAAATGGTGGTTGTGAAGAGCTAAGCAAACTACATAAGTATATCGAGCGCTTTAACATTTACATTTAAACATATACATGAAATATTTACTTTTTTACCAGGCCGTACAGTAAACTAAAGGTGAAATTGCACGAAAACGCCCAAGCGGGCACGGAAATGGCGTTGTAAATGCCAGTGGGAAAGCTTAGCAAACCGCCCAGCGGCGCCAAATTAAAACTATCATCGAAGATCATAACTGCCGAATTGCGATTGCGAGCGCACACAATGACCACAATAAGCGAGAAGAGCACTTTCGATGCATAGTAGGCCACTGTATCGATGCTCGATTGCTTCAGCACTTCCATTTTTTTGGACATTTGTATTTTAGCCTCAACGTCAGCAACTTTGCGCTCAGCACGCATTGTTTTTATTTTCCTGGCATATTCCCCAGAATGCTGGGCACTGTGCACATTGTCCAATTCCTCTCGTGCCGCGTCCAGTTCTTGTTGCATCTGTGCAGCAGCATTTGTTGTACTTTTCCAAAAGCGTGATATTTTGAGCTACAATTGAAAGGCACATGTAGAGAGGTATCGACTTCATTTTTCTTGCACTTACGTAGTTTCTGATAAAGTCTGGCAGGAGCGTGTTGATCAGGCACATCAGCCCTATCAGTATAAACAATTGCATTCTGCGTTTTGTGTTAGTAAAATAAAATAGAGCCACAACAAAAAAAGTAGTTGAACGTAGTAAAACAGCTGACAGCTGCGTGTGTGTTTTGTGTCGATGGGGCAACCCTGTACAGCTAACACCAGGGATGGCAATAGCAGTAACAGCAACAGCTGATTGCCGGCATAACAAAAAAAAAACGCCTGGAATATTCGTGAACAAATTTTGTTTTGTTGCTGTGACGTGAAATGATTAAACACTGCAATGGAAGATAGCAATCAAGAGGTGCGTAAATTAAAAGTAAAATGGGAATTGTTCTAAGTGTTTCAATTACAGATCGAACCTTGTCGCAGCATTGGGCCGCATCAGCTCGACGAGGCTGTCAAAAGTCAGGCCATCATTAAGTTGTCGCCTGTCCAGGTGCCAGCGCACTTTAAGCGCCTCGAATGCAACACAAATCTCAATCTGCCACCACTCAATTGGCTGACCACCTCGCACAGCAGTCATGGACTGCATCAAGCGCTGTATCAGAATGCGGGTTTCGCGAGCTTTCGCCTGGGACAAATGTTTCCCGATTGCGTGGGTGAAGTGGACGTGGTGTCAGATGCTGAGAACATTAAACAGCTACTAAAACTGCCTTATAGTGCCAAGAGTGCAATCAGCATGGTGGTACACAAAGTGGGTAACACGCTGTTGCTGGACGAGTTCGATATACAAAAGTATTTGTTGCGCAAGGCGGATGATGATTGGAAATGGTTACGAACCTTCATCCTGGAACACATTATGGCCTATGGCAATGAGCAGCATAATTTCAGCTTGAAAGAACGTTCTCGTGAGGCGCTGCAAACCAAGAACTTGCTGTCGAAATTCCTCTATCACAGCTTAAAACAAACAGGTGACGTGGACAATGAGCTTAATGCTCCCACACAGCTAACAAATCGTCGTGCAAGTTTGCCCATCATTGGACCTGTGTTGCCGGAGCCTAAAATCGAGGAGAATGTGCCCGATCCGAAGTCGAGTCACGCCTTCAATCGCAATGTGGTGTGGACATTCGAGGACATACGCATGCTTATTGGCACCGATATGCCAATCTTTGGTGGTCCCAACAGACCCTGCATCAGTTTGCGACTACGAGATGCTGCTCAGCCCATCAATGTGCTGACTGGCATCGATTATTGGCTCGACAATCTGATGTGCAATGTGCCCGAGGTGGTGATGTGCTATCATCTCGATGGCATTGTGCAGAAATATGAGATCATTAAGACTGAGGATTTGCCCTACTTGGAGAATTCACAATTCTCCCCGCAAGTGGTGCGCAATGTGGCCCAGAATATCTTGGCGTTCCTTAAAGCTAATGCCACCAAGGCGGGGCATACTTATTGGCTGTTCAAGGGACGCAACGATGATGTGGTCAAGCTGTATGATTTGACCACTTTGTGTCAGAGCCAAAACAAAGGCGGTGAACAGTCGGAAAAGCAGCAACAACAGGAGATCAATCCTTTCACGGTGCCTGTGGGCATGTTGCTGTATTCGGTGGCACGCAACATGAAGAATACGCTGGAACACATTAGTCCCAAAACGGCGGGCAACATACGTGCGCTGCTGGACAACTGCATCAAGCTGCTGCCGAAGGAGCAATATCCGCAAATTGTCAGCTCATCGCATTACATTCTATCCGATTTACATGTGCCCGCTGGCATTGATCCCAAGGCGCCCAAGTTCAACGAATCGCAATCGCTATACGACGATGATGACGATGACGAAGATGACGAGGAAGATCAAGACGAAGAGGAAGAGAACTATGAGTACTATCAAAGTGCGGCTGAAAGCGGTGGCAAGGCAAACGTTGCTGTGCGTCACATTTGCGATGCGTTGCGTGATTTTAAATCCAATGCCAAGCAATCGAAACCTGCTCCGCTCGTTGCCAGCACTGTGGAGCGTTGCAACATTTCTCTGCAACATATCAGCGCTGGCATTTCGTGTCTGCAGTACTTTAATGGCAATCAGGAAGAGAAGTTGAAGGAATCGGAAATGCATGCCAAGCAGGAGGAGAAGCAACGTATACTTCACGAAGAACAGAATCCGAATATGGCAAAACCTTTTAATGCTATACCACTGCCCTATGAGCAACTGAAGCTAGTGCCGCCGCCATCAGCGTTGCCAGTGCCAACTGAAGTCCAAGCACAACCAGCAAAGAAACGCAGCACAAAGACCAAAAGCAAGCGCAGCAAATCCAAAGAATTGGCCACCACAGCGAATAGCAACAGTAAGCCAACGCAGCAGCTGAGTGCCAAGTTTAATACGCAGAACTTTGGCTCCTGGAATGTGCACCTCAAGTTGCTGTTGCTGGAGAAAGCTTGCCTCACGTATGCCACACTCGCCGAGCATCATTACGAGACCCAAAGCTATGGCTGCACTCTGAGAGCTATTGAGTTGGCTTGTCGCTGTCAACAGGTGCTCAACAAATACATGGCCAACGTCGTGTCACAGCAGAGTTGTCTGCTTGGACGTGCTGGCGATTGCTTCTTTCAAATGTCCAAGCATTGGCATGCCATCGAGGAGTATAGACAGCAATACGAGCAGTTGGATGAATCATCGCGACTCATTTCTCTTGAACTGGAGCAGGAGCTGGAAGACAGCGACCTGCTGAGCTTGGCGCCTGTTAAGAATGTGGAACAGGTGATGCTCCACAGTTGCAAGTGCTACGAAGAGGCGCTGGAGCATGCGCAGAGCGCCGAGAGCAATGAGTTGCTACGTCGCCTGGGCAATGTGCGCAACGAACTGGGACTGAAGTATATGTATTCGGCACAAGGTGAGTAAAAAGTAGTCTCTACTTCTACGGAATCTATTAATACTTTACTTGCACTTTGCAGAGGAATACAGCACGCTGAAACGCAACTCGGAAGGCAGCCCAGAGTCGAAGGATTCAAACAAAGCTGACGAGGAGCCGCTATATGTTAAACTGACTGTCAACTCTTATGACTGCCTGCGACGTGGCATTGAGGCTTTTACCGCTGTACAAGACAATGTTAATCTCGCATTTCTCTACTGCAATATGGGCAGATTTATGCGTTTGCGTGCGCATCTCACCATGCCCAATGAGAGGTTAGCAAAACTGATTAATATCCTTGTTTGATATTAACTTTTCTTTTGCCTTAGTACTATTGCTTTGGAGACGCAGAAAAACTTCTACAACGAGGCCTTTAACTACTACGAAAAGGCCAAAGATTGCCTCGATACGCGTAAAGCTAACGCCGAGCTCTGGGATCTGGTGCAGTGGGAGCTATCGACGGCCACGTTTACACTGGCCAAGCAGCTGCAGGACTTTAGCTCAGCTGATAAGAACAGTTTGGCTGAGGCATCCAAGGAAGTTTTGGATCTGCTGCAAAAGTCGCTGCGTCTATGCGATGTAGAGCATGCTGGAGCGCGGCAAGTGCTCTACAGTTTTCGCTCGGGGCTGATACACAAGCGGTAAGTAAAAGCGCTTTAAATGTAATGCAATCTATATTAATCTCATATCGTTTACTCTCTGTAGCATTGCCTCCTTTCACTATGCGCAGCTGCGTAGCTATGGCGTCTCGGAGTTGTCACAGCTGCCGAAAGCAACGTTGCAACTATGCAAATATCATTATGAGAAGGCCACACAGATACTGGAGAGTCTGAAGGAGGTGCGTGACTTGTTGGTGGTGCAACTGGAGCGCATCTCACTACACGAATTCCTAGCCGAAGGTGAGTGCATCAATTTGCACTCTAAGATCATTTAACTAACTCTTTTTTCTCTTTTTGGCAGTTTCAACGCATGCGGCACAAAAACTAAAGCAAATGCAATTGGCTTTAGAAATTTGCTTGCAATGTCAACTTGTATTTGGCCACGTCATCGATACTAACAACAGCGTGCACATTGATGACGATGACGAATTCAAATCGCATTTGACGCTTTACGAGAGTCGCTTGCAGAATGCATTGAAAACGCTCATCAAATTGCTGTTAACAACCGGCAAGGATCCGAAACAGCTGTCGGCATTGTACAAGCGCATGTATATGGAAACCTTGACTGGGAAACATGGCATAGGCGCACAGCAATTGGCAACAGCATCGCAATCGCGTTCACACCATTTGCACACGCTGCTAACCCGGCTGAAAGCCATGTGCGGCGCTCAGCCAAGTAGCGACTAGTTGGCTACCCAAGCAGCAACAATCACAACAACACAACAACAATATGGTTTGAGCTCGCTCTCACTCACTCTCACACTCTAGCTCTCCCCCTCGCTCTAGTTTTCGTCTGTCGTGTACGTGTCGTCTTGCAATGTTTATAAAATTTGTTGTTCAGTTTCAAATTTTACACATTTGCATTGACCTGACTTGTGTGTGTTTATTGATGTATTTATTTGGTTCGTTCAATATTTTCAATCACTTTTCATTTGCTTAGTTAACCTCGTCGTTGGCAGCGGCAACCGCCAGAGAGCTCCTCATCAGCCTGGGCCTGGATAATGCTGGCAGCGTGCAACTGCAATGCAGCCAAAGCCAGCAGCATGGCAACTCTCAAGATCTGTAAAAAGGATCAAGATTAGACATCTATCGATCAATACACACACACACAGCTTACCTTGAAGCAAAGACTAGGCATTTTATGAGCGCAGTGGGGAATTAGTTTTCTGGGTGCTGGGCAGCGGGCGAGCGGCTCTTATAAAGTCGCGTGGCTGCCACGCGAACGTGGCCCACATCAAGATTAGCAGAGTGCTCTTTGCGAGTCTTGCTGCAATCTTGGCCAGCTTCTGTGTTCTGTTAAATATGTTGTTAAACAAGCCCGACTAATCGGGAACTGATGCTTTGCTTTCTACCCATTCTCAGTCTCAGTCCTAAGTTAAAAACTTGTAACTTATTCAACCCGTAATTTTGCTAATGAAATTCCTTTATTATGGTATACATATATCTAATCACTAAGTGCAAAAGAATTTGAATTATTTTTGTTGCCAACAGCTGTGTAATTGATTTAAGCAAAAATGTTACTTAAATAAATCATAGATTTTTATATTTTCATTACAATGAAATACAATTAAAAACTTTATTGTATGCAACTGAAATGCCGCTTCAATGAAGTGTAGCGCATGCGAAATAATTTCAAATCATTTCGAAGCATTTTATTATTATTAAATTTGAATAAATTATAAAGTGCTTAGTACGGCACATTTTGCATAGTTTATAAATTTATTGTAATTTTTATCGTAATTTTTTTGCTTTTGTATATAAATTCTACCAACGCAGCAGAAAGTTCAAGTCAATGCCTTGACTTGCAGAAAACTGTGTCAAGCTCATGCCACAGTGGGGCAAGTGACGCTAAACATTGGCGTAAAATGTTGTGACTCCCACACGGTCACTGGGCACGCACGAGTCATCGTCGAAGCAAAGCCATGATGAGCTTGCGTAATGACGACGATCAGGCGGGAGCACTCTCAGACGATGTCGTAAGAGGCCACAGACGCCTGCTATCTGGACCTGCGCCGAATTCGGTTTCTGACTCTTGAGAGTTGGAACGGTATGCACTGCAATACTTGCTGCACGTCTCCAGCACGGCGACGTCTTGAGATTGCCACAAGTAACACAAAGAACTTGTGTTGGGCCAAAACATAGAACAGACAGAGAAACGTCTGCTACTACATTCAAACTTGCATCATATTCGTCACGTAAGCGAATTGTGTGGTGACTTTTTACGTTTTGAACGCTGAGCCATTGCCTGGATTTTTAGTATATAAACAAATCGAGGCACTCCAGTCAGACATTAGTTAACTACCACAAGACAAACTAACCCAATCCCAAAAGCAAAATGATGAAGTTCATGGTAAGTGTCAGCGCGTCCTTTTGCCACCCCATTTGACATCCTCCATACCTCCATCACTTGACAACATCAACTAATTTCACATTTCACCATCTTTAGTGCATTTTCGTCTGCGCCATCGCCGCTGTCTCCGCAAATGAGTACGGTCGTCAAGGATACGAACACTCGAAACTTGGCGGTTATGCCTACCAGGTGCAGCCTGCTCTGACTGTCAAGGCTATCGTGCCCGCTGGCGGTTATGGTGGCGGCTATGGCAACAACAACCGTGGATATGGTGGCAACAGCTACGGTCGCAGCATTGAGGTCCCAGTCTCCGCTGTCTACACCTCCAACCAGGGATACGGTCATGGCTATGGTGCACCCGCTGTCGATCGTCAGGCTATCGGTCTGGCCAAGCTCTCCCTGGCTGCCCCCAACGCTGGCAAGCCTCTGGTCTGGAACGAGCCCCGTCAGGTGATCGAGGAGTCCTACGGTCATCGTCAGAGCTATGCTCCTCAGCAGAGCTACGCCGAGAAGGCTCAGGGTGCTTCGGCTGCCGCTGCTTCTGCTGCCGTTGCTGGCAAGAAGAACGAGGGCTACGGCTACAAGAGCTCCGGCTATTAAGCGACTTAACAAAACAGTGAACACATAGGATGCTTAATGCTAAACGAGTTAAGCCAATAAGGCGTAGGATGTAATAAAAACCAACAAAAAATCATACAAAAATCCAAACATTACATTTTTTTATTACTTTGGGGTATTCGAGTTGAGCTGCAGTTGACTTGACAAAAAGTTAAGCAAGCTGTGAATTTATGAATGCTTAAGAAAAGCGAAAGAAAGACGCGAAAAGTGCAGACTGAAAATGTTGAAGCAGCAAACAGCAAAATCTGCTTAAAAGTAGCAAAAGAAAGTTGAGGTTCAACTGATCTTAATTACAACTTTTATAGAACCAAAATAATATTAAATGAATAGTACTAATATTTCTTTATTAGTAATGAAATTAACTCTTAGTACTAATAATAATATAATATCGCTTTCTTTGCATTAAAATTACTTCTTAATACATGCCAAATCAATTTATACTACAAGCCAATCAATAGAAATTAATAGCATATCACATTTCAACATTCAATGTCTGATTTGATGTCCAGTTGTTGCTATGTCAATTGCCAGCTAGCGACTGTCTCTATAAACTATAATACTGAATTAGGAATGTGCCGAGTTAAAAATCCGGAAAACAATAGAGTGCAATGCAAAATAAAAAACAAATTGGGACTACACAAGTCGCACACGTCGTCCGTGAGTTCATTGAGAACTCACAAAGTACTCGTACTTACTTTTGTCTGTCTGGCGAATGAGTCGCAAAGGGGGCGATCGTGGGGTTTGGGGCATAAAACTTGTGGCTTATGGCAATGGCTATGGGTATGGCTATGGGTGTATTATCAGAGCCAACGAAAAACATCGAGTTACCGAGTTACCCAACGATTTTATAACGCTTTCGAGTGCATATTGCACTTATGTACAACACAACAGAACACAATTCAATACATAGCAATTATGAAATCTATGCAAAATTATAAAATAATAATTTAACTCAAATTGGTGTCACGTAAATATCCAGTCTAATTTTTGCATATAAAAGCGCGCCGTGTGGACGAACAAATCATAGTTTCATTGATTACTACAACCAACAAAACTAAAACATTCAACATGAAGTTCCTGGTAAGTAATCCTAGCTACAAAGGAATAATCCTGACAGAGAACTAATTACAACCTTTGTCAATTTACAGATCGCTTTCGCTACCCTCGCTCTCTTCGCTGTCATCAATGCCAATCCCTACGGCCAGTCCCGTGGTGGATACGGTGGCGGCTATGGCGGTGAGATCGCCTACGTCCAGGAGGGTTCCTACGGACGCGGTGGCGGTTATGGCGGCGGCTATGGCGGTCACAGCCAGCCCCTGTACTCGAAGAACTCGGGTGCTCGTGCTGCTGCCGCCGCTGCTGCTAACAATGGCGCTGTCCGTCCCGGCCGTTACGATCAGGTTGCTGTCCTCGGTCTGGAGATCGATGGTGGCTACAACGCACCCAGCTATGGCAGCTATGGTGGACGTGGTGGCTACGGACGTGGCGGCTACTAATGCGTGTCTATTGAGCATCGATTTGTTCAATAGAGCAGCATCTCAATGAAGAAGCTGCAGTTATGCTGTGACAAAATAAAAATGCAAAACAAACGCGCTTGACCGCCGTGGAAAATGTTGAACAAAAAAACAAACACTCTTTTTTTCTACTACTTGGGTTGGGGGTGCAAAAAATGTTGCATACTTTTGAGCGCGCTGTTTAAATTGGTTCGCAGCCAAGCGGAAGCAATGTGCAACAGGAATGAACCAGTTCCTGTGAACAAGTTTAGGGTAAAGGCGTTTGATATGAGCAGTTGAGATGAGTTTAAAAGGGTTTTAGTAGTTAAGCAGAAATTGATTAAATCGAAAGGAATAATAATAATATTATGACTTCAAAAACAGGACAACTGAGCTGCAAATTTAAATAAAGTGCAAACAGTTGAGATGCATTTAGAGAGAGCAACTAAAGCTTGTAAAGTGCACAGAGACAGCAGCAAGCGACTAGCTGCTTATCCGGCTGCATGCTCTCACGCAGCATCAGCTACACTTGGCTACACACATTCGGAACCGCTTTCAACTGACCGCAATCCCCCATTCAAATGCGATACTGCGTTACGAATGATGCTGTGGAGTAAACAAGTCGCAGCTCGAGCTGTTGCTGGTTGTTGGCTTTGATATGGTCAACGGTATTGTTGTGATTTGCAAATGCAAGAAGAGAAAACAGAACAGAACAGAATTGAACATCTACTGAGCTGGAGATGAGCTGAGTTTGAGCCGCCCACCGAGCTGTCAACGATGACACCAAGCTGAGCTGAGCTGAGCTGGCTGCTGAGCTTAAACTCGAGCGCCGTGATAAATTTTGTACCGAGATCACGTTTCGAGCGCTTCAATTATTTTGCTTATATAAAGAAGTGTGCTTGGCATTTGGTTTGTTAATTGTGCCAACTGTTCCAAGCAGCGAGCGCTACCCGAAAAAACTAAGAAGCAACCAGCCATGAACAAATTCGCCGTAAGTAACTCACCGTCTCCAACGTCTTTCTTCCCACTTCCCGGTTCCGCACACAGATGACTTACCTACCTCTCTCTCTTGTTCTCTCTTTAGACTCTCGCTATCTTTGTCTGCGCTTTGGCGCTCGGCAGCTGCAATCCAGGATACGGCAGCGGTCCCAGCTATGGCGGTCATGGCCATGGCCACCGCGAGATCTCCAGCTATGGACAGCGTGAGAACAACAATGGCGCCGCTGCTGCCGCAGCTGCCGCTTCCGGTGGCAACGAGCGTCCCGTTGAGATCGTTGCTGGCGGTCCCCGTTATGGTGGCAGCGAACATCTGCGCCCCATTCTCTTGGACTCTGGCTACAATGGCGGTCACTCCGGCTACGGCCAGTCGATCGGTCACCGTGGCGGCTATGAGGGCGGCAACAGGCACCACGGCAACTCTGGCTACGGCCAGCAGCGCGGCTATGGCCGCCCACGTTGGTCTGTCCAGCCTGCCGGCGCCACTCTGCTGTACCCCGGCCAGAACCATTACCGCAGCTACGCTTCTCCCCCCAGAGTACACCAAGGTGCTGCTGCCCATCCGTGCCGCTGCCCCAGTTGCCAAGCTGTACGTGCCCGAGAACAACTATGGCAGCCACGGTGGCTACCAGAACGAGGGTCCCCGTTACTAGAGATCTTCTCGAGCGTGAATCTTGAATCTTCGCTTTCATCTTCACTCGCTCCGTAACAACAACGGGAATGTTCGCTGTTCGCACAGCGTCAATAAAAAATTCATCATCAGCATAAAAGTAACAGCACATTTATGTCTTCTTTGTAAATACGGTCACACTTTTCGACAGCGTGGCCTTGAGTGGCGCACAGATAAGTGTTTGATAAGCGGTTCCGGTAAAGCACTCGTATTTTTTTGGGTTTTGTGTTTGTGGGCGCATTTGGAACAGCTGAAGTCACAGCATCAGTCACAGCAACCGCAACCACAACCGCAACAGCTGCAGCTGTTTTGTTGTTTGCAAAATTTCGATTTGATTGCAAGCTAATGAGAGCTCGAGAATGCCGAGCGTGACAACTGACTGCATTATGGCGTATAAAGAGTTCACTTGAGTTGCTTGAGCTTCACCAAAAGAAGTCAGCGATTTGTTGACCAACATTTTCAGCTATAACTCATTTCTGAGCAAATCGCTTCAACTTCAATCTTCAGCTTAAAAATGTCGGTTAGATTGCACATTTTCTATTTACAAACAAACGTGATTTATTTCAATTTGAATAAATATTGATTATATGCTATATTCATTCAATACTCTAGAATATGTAATATATTTCTATTGTTATTTATAGATGTTATTCATATTCCTAAGGGTTTCTCTCTTATACTAGTCATCGTACTATGTATTAGATTCATACATATTAAAATCATAGCGGTTCAACTGAAAAAGATCAATCTATATTTACAAATTTATGTTACTTTTTCTACAGTAAATATGTCTCTTTCTTTAAAGAGACACTTCATCAATTACTATTCAATATCAGTAAACATCGCAAAGTTCTAAATAAAGAATTCGTTAAACATATGTTAGTATAGTAATTATGCATAGTTTGTCTGTCTATACTGAGCAACCCATGTAACATTTAACGAAATGTAACATTTAAAACTTACCTCGACCTAAATAATGTTTATAAATTTGTTTTATTTTTTCGTAAAGTGCAAGTATTGCAACTTTTTAGGTTGAAGTATATTTTCTAACTTATTTTTTATTACATTTATCTTGATGAACCCAACCTAAATATACATAATCCGAAGAAAACAATTATCTTTAATCTTCAAAAATGTATTATCAACCCTCGCAGTTTAAAGTTGTAAAGGTCATAAATATATTTCAAATTTCAAACTACCATTACCATGAAGTTTTTCCCAACGCTATTGCCACTGTAGAGCAGAACAGCCATGTACTATAAAAAGAGCTTAAAGCTCTCATTGAAAATGGCGCTTCACATTTGAAAGATGCAAGACTCACACATACACAAACACCTATAGTCATATTCATAGTAAACTCACACGTACAAAATTTGAGCGTATTGTAGGTGAATCAAGCAGAACACAAAACTTGAACTTGAGCTTGGAACAAGTTCGATTATCAGTTGGAAGCAGGTAGCTAACTGCTCAGATTGTGGCTAGACAATGCTCAAGGTGAAAAGCCAAAGAGTGCAACGGATGCGTGGACTTTGGAAGAGCTGCTGCTGTTGATGTTGCTGTTGTTGCTGCTGCAGTGCTGCATACCAGAGCGACTGCAGCTATCATCATCATGGCACATTAGAGACGACGCACGAGACACGAGACAATGTTGCATAGCGCGTGAACCAAAATGTTGATGATGATGCTGCTGCTAAGCTCAGTTCATTGAGCAGAGACGCAGTCACCGTCAGCAGCAGAGTTGAGAGCTGAGTGTGGAGATGATGTTGTGGGCAGGTAGCCAAGTCAAAGACCTGATACCGCACACGCCAAATGCGAGCTGAGCGTGCTAAGCAGGGGGAAGCCGATATCAATGGAGAGCAGCGGCAAGGGAAGCGACTGGGGAAGAGGTGCAGCAAGAGAGGGGGGGACAGAGCTTGTCATAATGTCGTGTCGCAAAAAATTGGCGCGCAATTTTCAAGAGTAAACCCGACACCGAGCGAAACCATCGACACCGAACTGTAACCGAAGACTGCGTCTCATTTTTTAGCCTTATCAATTAAATGGGGCGTTACTCGACTTCTGTTCTGGAGGCTGCTGTTTGCTGTTGCTGTTACTGCTTCTAGCCGGCCCCAATGTTGCTGCAAGTTTCGTCATGACTACGGCGGGAGTTCGACTTAGGGGTTTGGTCACGTAAACGCGCACACACAAATCGCTGGCAAAGTGAAATACTATGGCTATAAAAGCAATTTGGCCATGCGCAGTTGTTAATTAGTTTTGCAAACAGTCACCTCCTCGCACCATCAACAACAATGTCCGCCAACTATATGCGTCTGCTCTGCCTGCTGGCCTGCGGCATCTGCGCCACCATGGCCAACTCCTACAGACAAGGCAACATCGGCTATGCTGCCCCCAGCTACGGTGGTCAGTCCTATGGCGAATATGTGAAGAACGCCGAGACCGCTGAGGCTCAGGCTGCTGCACTCACCAACTCCGCTGGTGCTGCTGCCTCGTCGGCCAAATTGGACGGCACTGACTGGTATGCGTTGAACCGTTATGGCTGGGAGCAGGGCAAACCTCTGCTGGTCAAGCCTTACGGTCCTCTGGACAAGCTCTACGCTGCTGCTCTGCCACCCCGTTCCTTCGTTGCCGAGATTGATCCAGGTGGGTTACTTAGAAACTAATTCGAATCATCTTCTTCAGCATACTAAGACTTTGCTTTCATTCTACATTTGCAGTCTTCAAGAAGAGCAACTATGGTGGTCTCTATGGCGATAAGACAATCGTGCTGAACACTGGCTCCAAGTTGGCCGTGTCCGCTGCCTAAGCGAAACTAGTCTGTGTTTTTAGCTGAAAGTCTTAAAATAAATAGTGATAGCATAAAGTGAAATTATTGACTGTGTTTTTTCTTTGAAATGGTTTCGTTTGGGTGGGAAATTTCTCCTTAGCACTTCTCAAGTCCATACTTATTATTATTATGAGTAAATTCAGTTTTTATTTGCAAAGTTTTAAAGTAAAAAATATGAAAAAATTGCTCAGTTGTTGCAGTTTTTGTTTTGCAGTTTTTTGGTTTTTCTTAATCGTTTTAATGTAAAATTCAATTCGTTACGAGCACACAGATATTTACCTACTAAACATAAAATGTGAACTAAAAAAAAAAAAGTATATCAAACAAGTAGAAGCGATTGTAACTCGGGTAACTCGTTTCTAGGGTCGATTAGATACTCTCTTGTTGTTCATTTTATCTTTAATCATTGATCTCAAGCCAACTCTTCTATAAACATTCTCTCTCTCTCATTTAAAATTTTTTTTTGATTTTATTTTTTTTTTGTATGTTTTTTTTTAGTTTGTATGTTGTTTTGGTTTTAGGTTCATTATTTTAATTAAATTACATGAACTTCAAAATATTATTATTATATAAATAGATAGGAGATGTGTGTGTATGTGTTATATATTTCTTTCCTTGTTGTATTTAATTAATGTATAACCTATACGAACTCTCGCAAGCTCTGAAAAAAAATTTAAATTATAAAAATAAGAATTCTCCAAGCAAAATCTTTCCCATCATCTTCTGACGTTCTTTTGTTCTTCTGTTCTTGTTTGCTTTCATCGAAAATTATAAAATTGGTTTGCTGCTGCTGCTGTTTTTGGGGGAACAGGAGGAGTTGTTGTTTGCTTTTTGTGTGTTGGGGTGTTGTGTGTAGTGTAGTGTATAGTGTAGTGTAGTGTAATGTGTGTGTGTGTTATCGATCGTTATTGATAAGCACATCTATCTATTCGGTGATCGTTCTTGTTGTCTCCTGAATGTACACCTGAGAGCCGGGCACCGTGGAGGTGGTGACGAATGTGCGGTGCTTGGCGCGGATCAGGTTCAAGTTGGACTCGGCAACATCGGCACGATCCTCAGCGGCCTCCAGTTCGCGCTGGAAGCGACGGACACGGGTGGTTGTCTGCTGGGAGACACCCTCCTGCTCGGACAGCTGGCGTCTGTAGATGTTGATCTTGGCAGTGGACTTGTCCAGCGCGTCCTGCAGCAAAATGATGTTCTTCTGGTCCTCCTCGCATTGCACAATGACCTCCTTGACGGTGCGCTCCTTCTTGCGCAAGATCTTGATGGTCTCGGCGTGGCGGCGCTTCTCCTCCTCCAGCTCCAGTTCCAGATCACGAATGCGTGCCTCCAGTTTGCTGATGATGCGCTTGCTACCGGCAACAGCGTTCAGCTCGACTTCCTCCAGGCGAATGGACAAGTTCTATAAAAGAGAATCGTACATGAGACACTTCAAGTAATCAAATATTTGTTTGACGCACCTTGACTTCGACTTCCAAAGACTTCTTGATGGTCTCCAGCTTGACGATGCGCTCCTGCTCCTCATGCACCTGCTCAACAACATGCTTCAGCTCAACGGTGACCTTCTGGTAACGCTCATCGCTGAGACGCAACTCCTTGGACACTTCCTCGTAGTCGGAGGCAACCACCGACAGTTCCTGCTCCAGTTTCGATTTCAGCGACACCAAGTTCACGTTGACAGTGCTCAATTCGTTGATGCGTGTGGTGGCCTCCTCATACTGCAGCTCAACGGTGCGCTTGGCACGGTTGGCGCTATCCAGATGGGAGCGCACCTCCTCCAGCTCACCATTGAGACCGGCCAGACGACGCTGGGCAATGCCATACTGGTCAAGGGTGGCCTGCAACTGGCGCTGAACATCCTCGTAGTGGGCCTGGAGTTCGGTGAGCTGCAGCGACTGCTTCTTGATCACCTTCTGCAGATCGATGTTGGTCTTGTTGGCCACATCCAGCGACATCTCCAGTTCGGTGATCTGGATCTGCAGCTTCTTCTTGATGCGAGTCACCTCGGTCTTGAGACGAGTCTCGGCCTCAATGACGCGAGCATTGAGCTGCTCGATCTCAATGCTGGTCTGCTTGCTATACAAAATCAATCACAACACATCAAGTAATCAGTAATCATTCAAGTTGAAGTTCTTTATTCATATTCTTCATTATTATGCTGGAAGTTGCCCTCAAATGTAGCAGCGCTTTTTACCTCGAAGTTTGTTCGCTTTCATTTCGCTTGCGCACATTCTGTGTGCTATTTTTGGACCCCAATGTCTGACCCACAAAATTTGCAAAATTTTTCGTAATGCTCAGCAAAGTGCTGAGAAACTTTACAGTTTCTGCTTCTGTTTCTGTTGCTGCTTGCTTGCTTGATTTTTCGGTGGCATTGTCAAAAATTTTGCATTATTTTTCGTTCGTTTTCACGCAGACGACGACGCTGCATTGGCAAATTGTGTATTTATTTATTTATACGCTTGATAAAGACATCGAACTTGTCACAAATAGCGCGTTTACATGCCAAGCATTGCTACCTTAGAACCTGCTGCACATACATACTTGCCACAGATAGCGAATGTGGCAAGTGCATCATGCGTCTAATTTTAGGCGTAGGTGCAATCGTCATTTGGGTCTTTTGCCTCTCTCTTTTCTAGGTATTGTCTGAAATCTGTTGTTTGCCGACATTTTTGACTAATTTTTATTTAGCTGTTGATTCATTTGACAAGTTAAGTGCAAACTTAAAATCGACAAGAGACTAGCTAAGGGAACCTCAGGGCTAAAAAGCATTCTTTGCAAGTAATTTGGCATAGATTAAAGTTCATAGTATGAGGTTTGTCTGTAGCTAAAGTTATGATAGGTAGTTCCATATCGAAAACAGCTGAATTCATAATAAATTGATCGGGTTCTCAGTTACAAAGCTAAACATTTCAGTAACAAAATAATGCTTAATAATTGTAGTATATAGATTTCTTTATATCTTTAAGATAATAATTAGATTAGCTAACTGATAAATTTCTCCATTTCGAAAGCTGATTTCTTAGACCTATTCTCTACCCTCTTCTCTGTTCTCACCCCCCTGCAATTTTTGTTAATTTTCTGCCGCATTTCTGCCACTTAATTCCCCCAAATACGCATCCATTAGTTGCTTCGACTAAATTGTCTTGTTTTTCTCAGTGTTATAGCCCATTTCATAGTTACTTAATCTATGTGTGCTCATTGTTGTCGCTTTGCCAAGGTATTTAGCTTGAGTTTTGCTTTGCGAACGTAAGTATTTTTCATTTAATTTTAATTTTTTTTTTTGTTTCTGTGTTGCTCGTTCTTGCTGTCGTTTTATTGTTTTTGTTTTTCAATGTTTATTGTCTACGCAAAAATATGTGATGAATTTTTTTTGCTCTCGACTTTTTGCTATTGTTGTTGCTGTCATGCGCATCACTTTTGTGAAGACAAATAAATATAAGAATAAGTTATTCAGTTTTTGTCGCTTGAAGGACACGTCAAACACACACAATGAAGGGGCCACAAAACCATTTGCCACAGCACCCAAAATACCTGTCTTAACATAATGCTTCGACTATTTTGCGTGGGTGCGAAACATGATCGTCAGTTCAGAATGTGGGCGAACTGCAGATCACTCAGTTTGTGGTCTTTAAGGGGTAGTCTACAAGACGATAATCTTTTTATCAGTTCAACACTTTCTGTATTGGGCTTAAAATGGGAAAATAATAAATCAACAAAATTGTTGAATGAAAGCATTTATTGTGTAGAACACTTTCTGTTTCAGAACATCAAGAGTATCAAACATATTTAAATGCGAGTTTGCCTAAGAGTTGTACTATGGAATGAATAATATATTTCTCTGAGAATCTCAATGTGTGTCAATCTCTCTGTTAGCAAAGAATGAAGTTGTTCTTACTAGATTATTATATTGAAATGACGATAAATAATAAATATCAAGTTAATAATAAAAATAATAATGAATATCACTTCATAAATGTCAATTCATTATTTATGGCCTTTTCAATTTGAGAATCAAAATAATTAAGTTGTAAGTATGGGAACGCAAGAACTTAATCTACAAGTATTTTTGTAGAAAAAAAGATAAAATTGATAACATATTGTTTAGCGAATTTCTTCAAATAAAGTGTTTACTTTTAGCACTTCAATCCTATGACTGATAGCAGCATTAATTCATTATATTTATACTCTCAACGTAGTCTATTGTTCTATAAGTGTGTAGTATAAATCCAACTGTAGTAATAACTAGAAATGGTAATAATCATAGTTTCTTTATAAATATTTCATCACTGACTAGAAATCATAATATTTATACTGTCTTTATATATACTTCGTCGCTGACTTGAGTATCTACAAATCGTAATAATCATAGTTTTTCTATACGTATTTCAACACTGACTTTAATATCTAGAAATCATAATAAACATAGTTTCTCTATATTAATTTTCTCGCTGAATAAGTTGACAATATGCCAGCTAACAGCATCTTAGTTTTTATTAATACATTTCTAAAGTTTTCTCTCAATATTATTTGTAATAACAAATGTCACAACTTATGCCCATGCCAACTGCAATTTTGTCATAATTTCCCCATCGTTCTTTATTTCTACATAAAGCAAGTTTTAGCTTGTCAATTAATATGTACTATATTGTATGCTACTGCTCAATTGGTATTTCTGAAAAGAGATTTCCATTGAAAAGAAAGGCACATCGATCACAAGTGGCTAGAATTCTTGGCAATTATGAAATGGTCAGCTGCAAATGGCAAGCGAAAAATATTCGGCGGGTCGTTGCAATTAGCCAAGAGAAAAACAATTTAAAAATGTTGAGCAGAAATAATTTACAGACGACTAAACAAAAACGATGATACAATGCCAGCAAAGTGAACAGAATAACAAAGAATTAAAATCGTTGACGATGAAGAACGAAGACAAAACAGCGGGGTAAAAAAAAACATAAGACAAATGGGGAAATTCAAGCCAAAATGAAACGAATGCATGAATTATACAAGGAAAATAAGAAGGAAGAGTCTAGAAAACTAAAATAAATCACAACACAGAAAGAGACAGGGAGAGTGAACGTATGTTTGAGAGCGAAAGAGTAAGAGAAATTGGAAGATACAATTGAAAAATTGTTCGCATTTATTCAGAACTGTCTGGGTTGAGCTAAATATGCAAATTCCGAATTCGATTCAGTATTTATGATATGAATTATGCAAAAAGAAAGTAGGAAGAGAAGAAAAGGAAAGGAATGGGAAAGGGGAGCATCTTTAGTGCTTCCAATAGATGTAGCTATAATCCTTGAGTTTGGGATGTGTGCGCAACACCTTGCGACAGATCCAACACTTATCCTCAATACCACACCTGCTATCCGCATAGAATTCAACGGTGCGCTGATTCAGCGTCGACAACTGACGCTTCACATTGTGCAGCGACGAGGACACACGATGATCGAGCTTATCCACGAGACGATCATCCATCAACTCCATGTGGAGAGTATGGGCACGAATTTGACCGCTGCCACCCTCGAAGCCCTCGTAGGGCGAGGAGGAACGCGAACGGGCACGAGAAACGGCACGACTGGAACGCACAAGGGTCTGAGCGATATAGTTCTCCTCCTCCTGCTTGGCGGACTTGATGTTTTTCTCCGATTCGGAGAGCAGTGCCTGGGCGATGGCACTGGCGGACTTGCCGCGTATGGAGCGCTTGAAATCGTCAGACATTTGATCGAATTGATTATCTAGCTCGATTTTGCGAATGCGTTGCAATATCTTCAATGTATCACGCTTAATGGTATCCTCGAGCTCCTGTTGACGGCGACGACGACGCTGACGCGATCTCTCGACAACTGTGTCCGGTTCAATGTGCTTGGCCACACGCGTTGCGTCAACGAGCTTCTGCACACTGAACGGCGTACGTTTCTGTGCCCGAAAGCTAAGCAGAATTTCATCGGCACGAGCGGCGCAGGTGCGCGACAGGCGTACGATCTCATCGGCATTATATTGCCGCACCGCATTCGAGGAGCGATATTGCTTGAGGCCTCGCTCGCTCGACCATGGCAGATGCGGTTGTGGCACCTTTAGGCCTTTTGCCTTAGCATCCAAATAGTCCAACATTGGCTGATAGAAATTCATCGTATAGCCATAGTTGTCATCATACGTTGTGGTTGCATGACGGAAGCGCGATGGACGCTGTTGCAATGCAGTTGCCATATCGAGAGGAGAGAGTAGAGAGTGGAGAGTGGAGAAGGTACAAAAGAGAGAGAGAGAAAGTGTAGGGAATGCGTGTGTGGAGGACTGTATGTGTGTGTGTGCTTAGACCAAAAGAGTACTCTAATTAAAGCTACTAGAAGATGATGACTGCAGCTTTGGCTGCTCGCTTTTCCCGCTTTGTTGCTTTGTTGCTTTGTCGCTTTGTCGCTCTGTGTCGCCCCTTCGCACTCTCAGTTGTTTCAGTTTGGCAAACAGTTGCTGCTGCTTCGCAAATACAATTTTCAAATTTGTCGAAATCTATAAAAAGATTTGCAGTTCAGTTTTGTGCTGTTCAGCTGTTGTTGTTTCTACGGCGGCAAAAGAAAGGTATCAACATAATGACGACAATTTACCAACCAACCAACCAAGAACAACAACAACATCATCATCAACATTGTTGGCAGTCAATGCTGTTTTTTGGCTTTTTGCCTGTCTGCGGCTATGATTGATTCATTTTGAGCATGTCTACAAAAATGTCACGCAATTTTACGCAATGACAGAAAAAAACTTTTCATTACTTTTTTTTGTTAACTTTTCTTCTCAACGAGTCACAGACCAAGCTCAAAGCTCAAGCTCAACATTGATGTCGTTCTCAAAATGTTGAAAACTCTCTCACCTACTGTTTCGATTATGTAATCAATGCAAAACTGCGCAAAATTCTTACAAAATTCCAATGCTAATGCACTTCAAAACTCGCAACAACTTCAAAACGCACGGCCAACTGTAGCGTATATTGCGTATACGCCTGGGTGCTGCAGGACTTTGCAGGAGCTGCTGTAACTGCTTCAATTCTCACTCTTTGGTGTGGCAACAAATGCCTGTTGCTTTTAGGGCGACTATAGAAAACGTACTGACTGACGAAATGGGTCAATTTGATATCAATTGTTTTGGCAAATCGATTCATTGGCAAATCGATTCGCTTTCGACTTCCGTTTTGGCAGCGTGAAAAGGCGACAACATCGATTGTCCCTCAGCTGCCAGTCTCTCAACGTTGTCAACAGGGGCGTTGTTTTAGATTGTGGGCAACTTCCAGGGGGGTTCGTTTTAACATTTTAGTGCACTTACCGAATAGCCTCAATCTCTTCGTCCTTCTCGGCCAGACGACGCTCGGCATCGTGGCGATATTGGTTGAAGTCAGCGGCCAGACGCTGTCCACGCTGCTCCTCAGCCTTGCGGCCCTGTAAGTTTATGATAAACAAACGATTAAAGAGTTGAAAGAGAGAAGATTCTATTAAGCAGACTTACAGCTTCGGCTTCCTTGTAGGCGGCAGTGAGTTCATCACGCTCGTTCTCCAGACGACGGAGCTCCAACTCGAGCTCATGCAGACGACGGTTCAGCTCGTTAATGACGCTCTTGGCCTCATGCAGATCATCTGAAGAGGAGTGAAAATATATTAATAGCTGCTCTTTCAGACACTCTCAATTCAAACTTACCGCCCAACTTCTTGTTCTCGCGACCCAGCTGACCGTTGGCATCCTTGACCTTGTCCAATTCGTGGGTGGTGCGGACCAAATCGGCGTGCTTGTTCTTCAGATCACGCTGGCTGGTCTCGTACAGCACAATGGTCTCATCGAGACGGCTCTTCAGCTCAACGTTGTGCTTCTCCAGGGTGTTGACCGACTTGGTCAGCTCGCGGCAGCTGTTGTTCGACTTCTCCAGATCGATGATGAGGACCTCAACTTCGCTGGCGAGGCGAGTCTTAGTCTTCTCCAGATTGTTGACCTTGACGATGAGCACTTCGATGTGTTCCTCGAGCTCGGTGATGCGCACCTGGTACTTGCGACGGATCTCTTCAACCTCTTCGGCACGAGCAGCCACTTCGGCATTCCATTTGTTTTGCCACGAAGTGGCATCGGCATTGGCCTTGACCAGCTGACGTTCCAAGTCAATGCGCGCCTCGGACTCTTCTTCGAGTTGAGAACGAGTTGATTCCAATTCGATCTCAACCTGATGCAGCGAAGATTCGAGCATTGAGCGACGACGGTCTTCGTCTTCCAAACGGCGGCGTGCATCCTCAAGCTGTGAGATCACTTGGCTCTTGGAAAACGAGACAGTGTCCAATTGAGTTTTCAGATCTTGGACGTCCTTGATCAGCTCAATGTTCTCCTGCGAGAGGCGAGATTTATGCGATGTGATATCGATAACGGTGCGATTCAGTTCCTCGATTTTCACATTCAATTCCGTGATGGAGATCTCCAATTTGGAGATGTGCTTCTCCGACACGATTTTCTCCTTGTTGTAGGATTCGATTTGGGAAAGCAGCTCGTAGACTTCGGCCTGGAATTTGGCCTTGTCCTTTTCGGCTCTGCAAAAGCGAGGAGTGATCAAAGAGAGAGAATACAATTAATTCTATGTAAAATTTGAAATAAATCTTGGCGATACTTAGGCATGGCTTTGTGAGAGAGAGAGATCGGCTGTGATTTAATTTGCATAGCATACCCAAAAGCTAGATTGGAGAAAGCCAGGCTCAAGTGCAAAGCTTTTGCTTAGCGATCGTAGGTAATTGAAAGAAGCTTCGGGGAAAAGCTTTGCGATCGCTAGGCAAAAGCTCGCAGCAGGTTTAAGGTTAAGAGCATGTGTGTGCCTGGAAGCAAGCTATTTTAAATGTTCATAATCATAATATTTGTAAAGCATTTTCAACAAAAAAAAAAAGAAATGAAATTTCAAAACATTTTGCGCTTTTTGCACTTGTGCGGCAAATGGTCATTAACATAGTAATTACTATACACCGTGTGTGTGTGTGTGTGTGTGAGTGTGTTTAACCTGACCCACCTACAAGTTGCAAAAGCCGAAAAACGTATCGAATTTCCATAAACGTTCAATTGGACGAAAAGAGACAACAACAACAACAATCATCACATTTTGAATATGATTCAATCAAAGACATATTTGGATTGGGCGTTGGTGCAAATGAGAGAGAAGGCAACAGCAACAACAACAACGTAGACAGCAACAACAACAACAACACAGCAATGCGGCTCTCTTCTACTTAGCGCTCAAGAATGTAGATGAAAATTTAAAAATTTTTTCTAAAAATAAATGCCAAAATATGCGCTCTTCCTTTGCTGCTGCTATCGTTGTTGTTGTTGTTAGAACAACATATGGTTGCGTGCGTGCGGAAAAACGTTGAAAAAGTTTTTCACGCTTACTAAAAAGCTTCCGTTAAGCTTCGCGGCGAGAGCGAGAAAACTATTTAGACCTAAAGCGCAAAACTGCGCAAACTCGAGCGAATTTCAAATGCTTTGGCTACCTGACAGACCACAGACAATAAGTTTAGTTGCTGCAGTTAAAAGTAAAAAGGTAAAAGAAATAAATAAAACAATGCAACAGCAAGTAAAAGGTGCAACTGCAAGTTGACATTACGCATACGCCACGTTGCCGCAAACGGATGCCGACAACATCGACGAAGACGAAGACGTCGACAGCCTTGAATTTGTCGTGCTGCGAGAGTTGATTTTGAAATTCGAAAATTCCTATGCATTTATTTTTGGATACTCGCATTTGATTTGGAAATATGAGTCGAAGCTCCGCAATCTTTTTTTTCTCTGCTTCAGCTTTTCTGTTTTTTACCTATATACACGATTGGAATACGCGTATATATGAAAATATAGAAAACTTAAACGAGTGCAGAAAATAAAATTTGTGTCAATAGAACTTTGCAAGCAATGCACAAAAATGTTGAATTGAACATTTTCCGTTTTAGCTTCAGATTTTTTGTGCTTGTCATGGCATTTTGATGAATTGTTTATGAACTGATTTCGGTTTTGGTTTGGTTTAGTTTGGATTGGAAGTGTGATTTTCATTTTGGTGTCAGCGGGGCAGAAGCAAGGTTATTGTTGCTGCCGTTTTGCATTACTATAAAATATTGTGAAGACATTGAAAAGTCAGCGCCAGCTGACGCCACTTTATCGACAGCAAACAGGCAACAGTAATAACACACATAGTAAACAACAATAAAGATTGTTTGCACAACATTTTCTAGGTCAACATGTAAATGAGGCCAAAGAGGATGAAGCATGAGAAGCTGAAGCTAATAATGATGATGATTGATATCTTTTTTAGAGAACTTGGCATACCTAGCCTTATTTTTCGTTAGGATTTCGACCTGTTCCTGGAAATCCGTGATAATTTCGTTGTGCTTTTTCTTCAAAAGCGTGGCGGTCTCCTCAGATTCAAGATGAACATCCTCAAGCAGCTTGCGCAGCTTCAACAGCTCAGCATCGCGCTTGCGGTTGGCTTCAAACTGTAAATCGTTCATATATTCGTTTAGTGATTAATCAGAGATGTATTTAATAGCTATTCACTCACTTGATGTTCAGCACCACCTTCAGCTTCCTCGAGACGCTCGGACATCTGTATGACCTGAACGCTGAGGTCGGCTTTCTCGCGCTCGATCTGCAAATGTGAAACGATAATGAGGATCAAGATTAGCCAAAAATGTTGTACATTTCATAAATTAAAAATTTCTTCATTTATTCCCCTCTATTTTTATTATCTATGCTACCGTGTTGCATGCAACCCACACACAAATACGCACTCATGCCACGCTATGCAACGCAAAGATGATGCATCGCCATGCGGCACGGCATGAAGATGCAAATACAAACGGCCCATAAAATATATAAATCAAATTAATCAGTCAAAAATAATTATGCGCATGTAACACCCAAAATAACAATGGCAAAATGCCAACAAATATTGTATCTGATATATAGGTAGCCATACCTAGATCACCGCCTACATATATATATGAATATATATATCTACAACTGCAGCTGAATCTCTCTTCTATGGCATTTCCAAAAAGGCATTAAAACATTTTTATTATACGCATTCTGTTGAACTGCAAACAGCAAACTGCAAAAGGCGAAAAATAGTATTTTTTCCAAAAAATTTATATTTGTGTTGGGCAGCAAAACTCTGACCTAATTTAAGACCTGCGAAATTTCGAGCTGGCAATTAAATGGAATTTTATGCATTTTCTTTTTGTTACGCCCAACACGAAAATTGAGAGCTGTCAGCTGCAATTCTCAGGCTGCATTTTTCGTGTAAAATCAAATTTGAATGCAGCTCGAGGGGGAAAAATATATTTAAATTTTTTAAGATGTACATTTTTTATTATTTTAATTTACTTGGACATTTTTTGGGGCAGCAAATTCATTTTAAACATTTTCTAAATTTTTTAGTTAATTATTTCGTTGATTCAAAAATGTATTGAAGGAAAAATGTATTTTTCAAATACTAAAAATGAACTCAGCTAGAAATTTCATTGAGCCGAAAGATAAATATATTTAAATTACGCTTGGCTTTTTTTTTGAACATGGAAACATGGAAAGCTGATCGGCTTCACCTTGCTTGTGTCTTAACGATAAGCTTCCAAGAGTTTTGCAATATTTCAGGCATATAAGCAAAGTGTAGATAGATTTAAATCTATGGGGATTCAAAGGCCACGTAAGTACAATCGTAAATCCATTTGCGCCATGTGTATCTTGTAGATACTTTTGCCGCCTATATATGCAAAGATATATTGTACATATGTGTGTGTTATTTGTGTGAAAACTTTTAATGTGCAAGAAAATTATTTAATTTTCCCACACACATTTACACCAACGCAACACACACACACACACATAGACGCTCACACACATGAACGTCTTCAGCTGTGCCAGCGAATTTTCTGCTTTCGACGTTTTGTGCTTTTCTGAGTTCGATAATGATGATGATCGTGTTGATGATCGCCTTGATGATGATGAACATGTTTTTGGCTACTTTATTTTCTTTTCTTTTTTGGCTTGTTGCTTGTTGTTGTTGTTGTGTGCGGTTGTTCATATTTTTGTTGTTTCGCTTCAAGTTAATCATTTGCTTGTGTATTGAATGTCGTGCGCTAATTTTAGCCATTTTGTTCCATATTATGTGTGGCTGAGTGTGAGTGTGTGTGAGTGAGTGAGTGTGCAAGTGTGTGCGTGAGTTTGCTGATCCATAAAGCAAAAGTAATTAAAATTATTTCCACAAACTAGACGAATTTGTGTGTGTGTGTATATACGTTCTGCACTTGCTGTTGGCTCTTCACCTCATCATCAGCCACCTCCTCCTTCCTCATCTTCATGATCTTCCTGCTTATAACATTGTAGCTATAGTCGGAGGGCCCCAGGCCAGGCCAGGCCGAGCCCGGTCGGGCCGCATTTTCTAAATTTGTAATGGCAAACAGGAACAGACCTGGGGACTACTGTATGTGTGTGTGTGAGTGTGTGTGAGTGTGTTGCATGCTACTTTGCTTTGCTGCCTGTTGTTGTTTCGCATGGTGTTGAATGAAGTGAAGTGCATGACACTTTGCAAATGCAAATATTTGTCTTTGCATTGTGTCTTTGCTTTTCCTTCTTTTGTCGTCAGAAACGCACACAAAATGCAAAAACACACACAAAGACAATTGCAAAATCATTTATCATTTGTTATTGTGGCAGTCTAAGAAACTGGCTCCGCCTGAAAGCGATTGAAGTTCAATGCACATCATTATCATTTTGTTCGACGCACCAACTCGACGCTCGAAGGGTAATTTATTCTTAGCTTTTTTCGCTAAATGCAACAAAAAAATTTGTGTGCTCTATTCTATTGTTTTTGTTGCCGCGTTTTTTTTTCGATTTTCAATTTTCTATTTTCTATTGGCTATTTGCTATTTTCTATTTTGCTTTTGCTTTTCCACATATTTTGCTGTTTTTAGGGTGACATTTGCAAACGCGAAAAAGTGAAATTCGCAGCTAATAGCATGGCGCTTTCTCCTCACGCGGAATTTCCTTTTGGCCGCTAGTTAAGCAGGTGAAAAAGTTTCCCCCTCTATTCTACTCTGTATACCCCTTAAATATTTATATATCAATAATATATAGTTAGTTAGTTTTTCAACTTACCCTTTGGCGCAGCTCACGTTCAACTTCAAGATCATCTTGGAGCAAACGGATCTTATCCTGTAAGAAAATTCATAATTTGTAGTTTGTGGCATATTTATAAACTGCATTATTTTTGTTCATATTTTGTCATTTCATTTCTCGTTCATTTTCGCACTGAATTATTGCACAAAATTTGAAATTGAATATGTTATATGCATGTATATAATTTTCTGCTTTTTTTGTATCGCATTTTTCAATGTGTATCTCTTGGGTGCCGTGTTACATAATTTTCACCGACGCATATATATATACATACTATATATGTATGTATCTCTCTAGATATTTTTGCTCAAATGAATTTTTATATTTCCACACACAAACACGGCGAGTACACACATACACAAAGATACACCTACAAGATATATATTGAAAATATATATACAGCGTTTTCTTTCATTCTTTTTTTTCTCAGTCTTTTAGACACAAATAAATTAGATTTTGAGCATTTGGTTCACGCATTTTCAAGATACTTTTCAATTTATCACTGTTTTTGTAGTTTTTTTTATAATTTCTGTAGAGTTTTAAAGGGCGTATCCAGCAGAGAGACAGAGTTGAGATCCATTTGAGATCCTTCTTACCTCCAAGCGGGAGAGCGAGCTCAAGTCGGCAATGTATTCGATGTTCACATCGGCCGCACCGGGTCCAGTGGATGTGGCCCGGTAGGAGTATTTCGAGGAGCGTACAGCTTGCGATGACGACATTTTATTGTCAGATTTTCAATTGATTAAATTAATTGTGTTGTATCGATTTCGTTATCGATAAAAATGAATAATTTCGCGTCTAATGCAAATGTATGCAGAAGAAAGATTTGTAAGTTGATCAAGCGAAAATCTCTACAGCACCGCACGCAGGTTGTGTAGTTGTCACCGAGTCACCGAATAATTCGTAATAAACGTCGGAGTAAGGCTGGTGATCTACTGAACAAGAGATCCCGTTGTCGTTCGAATAAAGAGTATTTCGTTTATTTGCTCGACGGTCGCTTCTGTTTTCGTCTATTTCTACGATTTCGCTCGGCTCCCATCCCGAAGCGAGCCGAACACGATTTCGGTACTCGGCTCCCCTTTTTTTTTTTGAGTGTGCTTTTTTGCTTTTTCGGCGAGCTCCTTCTGTGAGCGCTTTCTTTGAGTGAGTTTTTCCTTTTTGCCTGCTTTTCGGTCATTCTATGTGCGTGTTAATTGCTCAGTTGTGTGGAACATTCTTTGATTATTCATTTTTTTTTTGTGTGTTGGCTCTTCGGCTTTTTCGGACGCTTCGTGTGTGAACGCATTTTCACGCCAGTTTGCAGAGCACCCAAAATAAACTCCAAGTTGTTCTTTTTTCGCTTACCTGTAATTAGCCGATGTCATTTACATATAGGCATCACACACACAGCTATGAATATGCAACTGTATTTGTGCGTTGCTGGGTTCCATTTTGTGTATCTGCCTTTTTTCACAACTTTGTATACTCAACATTAGACTTGGACTTCCTACGTGCGTGGAGAAATGTTGAATTTTAGATTTTCGAATACATATTTTTATTATTTTCCTATATATAATATGGAATTCTTTAGTCTAACATTTTTCAATTGGTCTCTATTTGAAAATGGGTGTGAGTCGATTTGTTGAATTTCAATCAATTCATTTTCCACTTTTGCCTCTTAGGCATTGAAACGATAAAATGTATAAACTATTGGTTTGAAAGGTTAAATTTTTATTTAATTAGATCGATAATAGGCGATTGTTAATGCATGATTTTGAAATTTAATGGATAAAGGAAAAAGAGCTAACACTCTATAATATTTTCGGAATATATTATTCATAATTGTGCTCTATTGATTTGGAAATCGAATGAAAACATAGAGAACAACAAAAAAAGATTTCAAGATTTCAAAAGTTTTTAAGACGTTTTTGAGTTTACATAATGATAAATTAAGTTTCACTTTTATATTATTCTTTAAATTATTATTATTAAAAAGTTCTTTATTGATTTTTTATTTAAATACAATTAAATTTGTCTAACAAAAGATTCTTAAAGAATATAAGGTTAACTTTAATATTATATTCTGAATTTTATATTATTAATATATTCATAATTATGTATTATTATGATTTATTTAAATTAACTTAAATTTAATATGATTAAACGAGTAAATGTTTTTAATTTTGAATGCAAAACTATGAAAAGATTCTCTAAATGGTGCATTTTACTTAAATTTGTTGAAAGAAGCAATCTTATTTTTGAATTTCTGTACTTTTAAGAATATTTCAATTTATGAATCACCCTAAGACCCTCATTTGAATCTCTGTACCTTTAAGAATATCTCAATTTATGAATAACCCTAAAATTCTCACAAAACTGACCCTTAACAACAACATTGCTAGACATTTGTAAAGATAGAAGAACGTTTTCATAATTTTTATTCGAAACTATTATGAAATTCAGTCATGTCAACAGCCAATTTGAATTTATCGTGATGTCTGCTAAAAATATTTGGCATCCAAACATGTTATTCTATGTCATAAATAAATAAACGTAAGGTACAAAAATAAAGACCACCAAAACAAAGCGACTCGACATAATAATGATGATGTTCTATTAGTCTGAGCTGTTTTTCTTTTGTTTTTGTTATTGTTATTTTTTGAGTGAATCCTTGGCAATGCTTAAATGCTGTTTAGTTGGCCTGCTCATTGGCATTTCAGACAATGTGCTGTCAGTTTTACAATTGTAATTTAATGGTCTGGCAAATAAAAGAACATGCAGTAAAAAAAAAAAAACAAGAACAGCGACAACAACAATATTATGTTTGACAACTAGCGAGAACATCTAATATCTTTTGTAAATAAGCAAAGACAGATGCAAAAAGAAAACGCACAACTTTGTTTTCCGAATATTTCGTGTTGCTTTGGCTCAGTTTTCCAAAGAGCTTTTCGAGTGAAAATTCGGTCCGAGTTAGTTTGCTCCACCTGTGCAAAGTGTTCTACACACACACACACACACAGAGAAGGAACTTAAGAATGATTTTTCGCTTATTTTTAGCAACTGAATTTAGCGTTATTTTTTCGTATTTTTTTCTCCCGCTTTTCACTGCTCATAATCATGTTCACATTTTCATTTTCCACACACATTTCACCTGAGTGCATAGATACACACAAAGCAGAGCAGAGCAGAGGCCATTTCGTAGTTGGGCCGACGGCAACTATACAAATACATATATAAATATATGTATATATATCGGTGTGTGTATATAGATCGTTGGCTGGCCAGTTTCGTATCTTCTAGATACTTAGTGCTGTGTGAACGGCTCTGGCCATAATTTTATTTATTTTATGTTTGTTCACATGTACCTACATATATGTATATACCTACTTATATGTCTGTGTATATAGTATATCTGAGAGGGGGTCTAGAATAATATTTAACATTTTGTGTGTACGCTTGCCACATTTTGGAATGTGTAATAATTTAAAAATATCTTGGCGAATATGTGTAGCAAGCGATACAACAACAAAAAAATAAAGATAAATAAGTCGCCTAAAAATAGCCTCAAAAAGCAGTGGACAGTTTTTATCAAAAGCTAATAGCTCTATTGATCATTCGAGGCAGAAAATAGCAAGACAGGTAGAAAAACACTTGAGATACATATAGGAGGAATATCTACATATATTTTGCACCTGTGACATCTTCTTACAACTGCGCTGAGGTCAGTGATGACATGCAAGATGTCACGCAGAAAAGAAAGAAAGAAGGCAATCACTCGACTTGCCTCAACTCAACTCGACTCACTCTTCTCGAAAATTGGGTCAAAATTGTTATGATCACACAGATACACACTCACACACTCTAAGTTATATACTTAGAAGCACACGCCTGCTATGCAGTTATATATAGACAAAAGCATCAGCTTGTTGTTGTTGTTGTTGCGAGTACTCGTCGCTCACATGAGGTGTTTTCCTGCTTTATAAAGTGTGTGTTTGTGTGTGCCCATTTGACGAGTGCTTCGGCCACTTTTCGCATGCCTCACTTGAAGCTTACTGCTGCAGTTGCAAGATCACTTGGGGGCTTCATCTGCCAAGTGCTGACCAGATAAGCTCAAGTGGCTGCCTGCTCCACCTCCTCCTCCACCTTCTGCTCCATGTGGGTGGTTGCCTGCCACAAAGGCCACAAATTCCAACAGCCCCAAAAATAAACTTGTTAATGCATTTGAGATGCAAAACAAAACAAACATTCATGCAAACGGTGTGTACATTAATGCATTTCCTTTTCGCCAAAAATGTTGTTGCACTTCTTCGCGTCAACTTCAAATCGAATCATGAATCTCACACAAATCTTGATGATTCACAGACCTCGCGGTGTGCCCATAATGTCAATTTGGCCATTGTGCATCACTCAAAAGACCATTTCGATAAATCCGAGTACTTTTTATTTTGTGATGCCACAGTTGTTAGCCATCATCCATATACCCGCCCCAAAAAACAAATATCTGCTTATAATACCCTGTGACGTGTGCTCGGCCAACAACCAACAAAAAAAGTTGTGAGTCATTGCAGATACATGAATATGGTGGCTATATAGTGTGGGGATAGGTGTAGCTGTCTATATCTTGGATGCCGACAACGTGGGTGCCTCGACGAACTTGCCAACGAATATTGAATGCAATAAGCATTCATTATTCTAATTCGAAATTTCAAACTATAACAAATTCTAAAATTAACACAAAATTGCAAACTGGGAAATATAAACACATTTCAGAATGTGTTGAAAGAGTTATAGATTTATATACATTGTCTCATATAATTGTTCAAATTAAAATTCTATATTTAAAAAAGTAAATAAATGAAAACCAAAAAGTAACGTATTTACTATTTGAAGTATTTTCTTAGTGCCCCATTTCATTCGGCGTCGACACATTTTTATTTGTCGAAAGTGATTAATCGTCAACCAAATATACTAAGCATTTACATATGTGAACCACAAACTAAATGAGAATTTAATTTATGCCTACAGCATGCAATTTTTTGCTGTCGATTTTAATAACATTTTAAATGGCCTAAAATTCATTTAGTGTTTCTATAGATGCTCAGACATTCTGCGTCATTTCACATACAAATAGCGTATTGCTAAAATTAATTTATTGCATTTAAATGCACTAGCTAAGGGTAAAGTCATTTTCTTACCTAGAAGGTGCCATTCACCTTCTTTGATACTGTATAAATATATATTTCTTGCTCATTTAAATTTTTAAGATATTTGACTTTTGTTTGAATTTATGATAATCTTGATATCCATTTAAATTTTTATACATTTTGATCACAGTCTAAAATTAGTCTTTGTTTACATTGCTGATAATAAATATATTTTGGTTTGTCACTTAAATTTTTGTTGACATTTTAATCACAGTTCTAAAATTAAATTTTGTTGTCAACTTTTTATATTAGATTGTTCTTAATAAATTCATTAAATTATTACCTTTAATATAACCTTAAAGAGAATTAAGTTCTAAAATTTAAAAATTGTAACTTTATTTTGTTCATGTTCATCAATAAACAGTTAAACTTTAATTCGGCACATTCCAAATTTGAATTTATTCATTTGTGCGCCTTTTATATTTTTTTGTATTTCTTGCGAGCTTTAGTCAAGACACAAACCACATTGCTGAGTGAAAACTGCGCAGCGCAGTAAGAAACTCGGCTAGTTTCAGTAAACGACACACAGGTGGCGCTATCAGCGCTGCTGCTGATTTAGTATATGATCTTCTGCTTTAAAGTGTTTGAATGTTTATTACTTTAATTTATAACTAAACAAATTCGTATAAATCAATTAATATTAACTTAGAAAGAACTTAGTTCTTTAAAACTAAACAAATTCGCAAAAAATAAATGAATATCAACTTAAAAAGAACTCAATCAAGTTGGTCAATCGACGCATATTGACATAATTGACCAGCATCAAATAAGCATAGCAAACGTAAATGTATGCCCACCATTGAAAGTGCACTGGATCCTTTGTCCAGCTGCCCCTGTGCCCCCAGGCACCGTATCTATGCGGCTGCAACACATATCCATAGTGGCGTTCGGTGAGCAGGCGACGGAAGGCGGCGCCGGTCAAATAGACGACGCTCAGCAGCAAAATGAGGCGACGCAGGTGGACGAGGAGCAACGCCATTCCCGATTGTTTGTTGTTGTGTGGCTTCTATCAGCTGCAAACACACATATTTAATTGTATATTAATGAACTCGCACTGTCTGATTAATTTGCATTTATAACGGGGAACGCACTCGATTTTTTCGCACTTTTAATTATCGCATTTGCCTCGTGATGCCCAGCAGCGAATTTTCGTGAATTTCGCTAAAAAAAAACTTATTTATACTTTTTACCTTCTTCTTTCGTTTGGGTTTGTTCTCTTTGTTTTCATCATATATTTCGTATGCTTTTAATTTATTTTGAAACTGGCAACACTAGCAAAAAAGACTTTTTAAATAAATTCTGTTTGTGCTTTTGGCGGTAGATTTAATTTTGAGTATTTAAAATAAATGTTTGAAATGGTTTTCCATAAGTAAAGGATAAATTAAGTCAAGTGGTTGCTTAAACTACTTGAATAATTGAATTTTGACAAAGCAAAAAGTATTTTTTAAATAAATTCTGCTTGTGCTTTTGGCGGTAGATTTAATTTTGAGTATTTAAAACAATTATTTGAAATGACTTTCCATATTAAATGATAAGTCAACGATAAATAAAGTCTGGTGGTTGCTAAAGTTGCAAAAAGAAGAAGAAAACTAGCAAAAACTCTTTTTTAAAATATATTCTGTTTGTGCTTTTGGTGGTAAATTTAAAATTGAAAATCATTTCTATAAAAATGGTTTTCAATATTTAATGATAATTCCATGAAAGTCAGGTGGTTGCAGCCACTTGAGCAGCAGCATTTTGACATAGAAGAAAACTATGTCAGCTTGCCACTTGAAAGACAGCCCTAAGCACAACAACAACAACCACAACAACAATGAAGCAAACTCTTCAAATGCCTTTCAGCACAGGGCAGCCTGTGATTACGGCCATAAAAACTATATAAAAAAATCAACAAGCGGCGACTACGTTGCGTATACATAATGCCTATGCGTATACGTAATTTGTGTGTGTGGCTCGTATAAAATACTTGAGACGTGGCACTCCAGTAACCTTGAATCAATCCACAGCCGCTGTCAGAGAGCGAGTGAGTGAATGAATAAGTGAGAATAACAAAGGCGTCGATAGTTGCAACATTCTAGAGGCTAGAGTGAGGTTGGTTAAGAACAATATTTAAATTAAATATTGGCACACAGGCGAGCCAAACGCATGAAAGATGAAAACGAAACGAAAATGTTGCAACAACGCCAAAATGACGGCAAATGTAAACTCTGAAAACTACAAAATGTTTAGCTAAAATGTGATCCGGACGCGTGCGAGGTTTCTGCTTTTCGCTTTTCGGGTTTTTTTGTGTAAATAAAGACACAAAAAAATATGTATAAAAGAGGAGGAAAAACTATTAACTGCATTTTGCGTTTATTATTTTTAGCAGTGACATGGATAAATGGAACAATCGACACGCAACGTTTTATTGGCTAAAAGCCCGGCATTCTCTCGCCTCTGCTCAAAATATTTGGGTGTTGTTTCGTTGTTGTTTTCTTTATTCTTTATTTTACGCAATGTGTGAAGACACATCGAAGACACAATCCCAGACACCAGGCATGACATGACAAGACCAGACCAGACCAGACCAGACCAGACCGTCTGTTGTTCTGTTGATATTGACTTTACGCTCGGTGGATAATAAGGTAACAGATTGCGGGAGCACATCTTTGATCTTATTTACACGCTACAGTCAGCTTTGCGGATAGCTTGATAAGCTGTTGAATTAATACATGGGCATCTATATTTATTACTTCATTTTCAAAGGTATGGAAGCATTACTCATAAAATGAGTAACACATCGGAATAACTCAATTCGAAATTTTGCATTAATTTCGGTGAATAAAAATGTTAAAAATCTCAAACTTCTTTTTATCCATTCAATTTTTTTTGTATTTTTTTGTATTATATTTATTATAAATTAATATTCGATTTATTGCGAGCACGTTGTGTGGTTTGTTCAAAGTTTTAATAGTGACTGACTCTAACATAATATGAGTTCTTACATTAAAAGAGTTTATCTCTGGGATGCAACATACAAGTTGTTTGTATGGTATTACACATACGTAGTATTATAATTTAGTAGTATTATAATTTAATAAAATTCTCAATTGTACAATATTTGGCAAAACTAATGTACGTTTAATATTTTGAAGTTTCTTTATCGAATCGATTTTTACATAAATATTAACTTTTATGATTAGTATTGAATTTACTATCCCTGGCTGCCTTGGCCCATGGCTAAAATAATAACTTGTCGTAAAGTAATGAAATATCTATGTATTTATTTATTATTATTGTAGCTTAAATTTAAATAATATATATAGTAACTAAAACATCAGGTTGTGCACTAATATAAGCTACAAATATATGTTTAGTGCACTAAATGAGAACTATAAAATAAACAATATAATTTGGGTAGTCTTTTTATGTTAAATATAACAATTTTTGAATTACAGTAATTATTATTATTAACAATTTTTACTTTGCCAACTTTTTTGATTGTTCGTATTTTAGTATCCTCAAATTGTCGCATATTATACATTTATTTATATATTATTTTTAACACATCCTCATAAGTTTCTTAAGGTACCGAAATTTAATTCGGGCATGAAAGCGTTATAATAGTCATATAATTTTTATTAACACGCTTAGCTAAAGGCTAAATCAACTAGTTATAGCTAGGTTAAAAAATTTATTTATAATCTATGCTTTAATAATAATGATAATAATAAATTAACACTAACTTATTGCTAAATCTTCAGCTTGACTAAAATTTTATAATAATAACTGTTATTATATTGTAGGAATAGTTGTTTATTTTGAATATACTTTGCATCACTTGTGCTGTGATTATTATTATCATTATCTTCAATATTCTCTGACGCCCAGCTGCAAGTGACACAACAGCCCAAAAATATAATGTATACGTTTGTTTTATGGGCACGCAAACAAATCGCTGCGCTGCACCGACAACTCCTCCCCTATTAATTTTATTAACTAGCGTTTGCATCTCTTCATTGCATAATCTGTCGCTGCTGCTGCTGTCCCCCTTCATCAAGCACTCCACTCCACTTCACTCCTAACCCAACCACTTCCACTTCTTTTGTGCATAAATTACAAACTCAAAATCGTAGAAATGATTGAATGGCATGCGCCAATGGCAAACGCAAGGCGATGGCGTCGCTTTGCTTGCCGATCTCGCCCGGATCTCTGCAAAGATGTTTTTTGGTTTTTCGGTTCCGTATGATTGACCGCGTTGTGCACCTCGCTGGCTGCTCCCGGGGATTGCCGGGGTCTGACTTTTATGGCTGTCGGTGTATTTTTTATGGCCTGCCCGAAATTCATTTCTCGTTTTTGTATTTTCTATCTATGTGTTTCTCGATTTGTTTGCATTCGGTTTCTGGAACTGAGATTGAGGCTGATGCGTTGGCGTTGGCGTCTCGCACGCATCACGGAAAAAAAATGTAGATATTTTTGGTGGAAAGCATGCGAAATGCACGCCTGTTGCGGCTCTTTTATTTTTTAATGCAGCGTTGAAAGCTATTTGTATCTGTCGGTCAGATTAGGTTAAGTTTCCACGCCTCTCTCTGCCGCATTCGGCATCCATTGCAACAACCACTGCATGTCTTTCGTCAAAGTGTCGAGCCACTTTGTTTGCCCTTTCCCTATTCCCTTTCCCTATTCCCTTTCCCTATTCCCTTTCCCTATTCCTATCCCTATCCCTATATCTTGGTCTTTGGGCTATTAGCTATTGATGCCCTGCTTGGATTTTTAGATTTTTCCCAGATTTTCAGGCAATTTAGCGTCTTTTGTCGCGCATTCTGATTTATGTGACGGAAGAGGAGAAGAGTGGAAAACAAAAGGCGTCAAAAGCACAGACGCAAATATCATTTGAAATGGGTTTTTGGCATTTTGCGAAGCACACACATATTTAGTTTAAATAGTCACTAAAATATCACATCTAATACTCACACGCTGCAGGCTAAAAGGCAATTTCTCTATTTCGAATTTTCAGCATTTTTGAATGGACGTCATCTCAGGGGCTAGCCGCACGCTTCCGGTGCTTCTTCGTCGTGTACAATATCTTTGGCCGGCTGGCTGGCTGGCAAAAGTGGCACACCGATCGTTATTTTTAAATGAAGAACTGAACCGCGCTGAACTGAACAAATATCAGTGCACTGCGATCGCGATCTGCGATCATATGTGTCGCTCTTTTGGCTATACGAAACGGGATGAGATGAGTTGAGTTGAGATGCGATGCTATGGGATGCGATGCGATGGGATGCTGAATGTAGTGCGAGTATCTGCATGATATTCATAGCAAATATCTGTGATAAATTCATGCCAGTTGTTTTGAGTGGGCCGAGATTGTTGGCGTAGGCGTAGGTGGAGATGCGGGCGGAGACGGGGAAGTTCTCATTTACAAGATGCAGCTACAAAGCACATATATATTTGGGGATCTGCAAGGGGAAGAATATTTAAGCGGCAAATTTGCAAAATTGTCAAAAAAGTTGATGTTTACTATAGATTACTACTATTAAAAATATAACTCGACTGTGGGATACCCGATCCCCACTTTAAATAAATACATAATATTGAGGTATTATTCTTAAAATACACCAAAATATATTTGTGCAAAATACTAAAATATGCCGATGGCTATATTTGGTATATTCTTAAAATATACCAAAATAATATACTACACAAAGCTACTATCTTATCCCATTGGATATATTTGGTATATCGATATACAATCAAAATATACCATAGAGTGCAGAATATACCAGATTGTCAGGTTAAGCAGAGAGGACCCAATTGCAGTATATACATGGCTATATCGTCTCGGCTTTTGACGCTGATTAAGAGTATAACATATGATTACATATGTTTCTCTATTACATACATTTCCATGCGGCGCAAAGATTTAATTACCCTCTAACCTATGGGTAGCGGGTATAAAAACAATATACAAACTTATTATATGGGAAAATATTACATTACATTGTTCAAAGCATTTTTATTTTGAGGATTGCACACAGAAATAATATTTAAGCAGCAAGTTTGCAAAGCTGTAAAAAATATGGGATGAGAGATTACTACTATCAAAAACATATTAACAATTTACATAGGTATATAAGTTTCATTTGGAATAAATAATATGGGCAAATCCCAGAAACAGTCCACCAGCAATCAATTTTTAAATTTCACATTTTGTATTTTTTCTTTATATGGAACATTAAAGTAGATATATATATTTTAAGTATTTAAAGCAAAAAATAAATTTCGATCATTATAAATGCACAAATTTTTATCAAACCCAATTTTCATTATAATTTTCATAATTTTACTTACATTCGTGCTCTGCGCACACCTTCAAATCCCTATTGTATTCTTCACAATTTTTTGCGTCTGCTTGGGCTCACCTACAAATCAAAAGTAAATCACGCTGAAATAATTGTTAAGCACATTTATGAATATAATAAATAATGTTTAGTTTAAATAAAAAGATTTTTTGCCTTATGTTAATGCCAGCGGAAAAAGTGTAGCGTGCGACACGTAGCGTGCGACACAATGGGTTTACGGCTTTGCTAAAAATCTATAAACATTATTAAGACCAAACGATCGGTTTTTGTCTTCTAATATTCTTAACTTTTTTTAGGATATTTACTTTGCATACTTCACTAAAAATTGCGTTTGAAATGAACATTTTGAAACTAACTTCCACTTTTTGTAGCGTGCGACACAGTGACTCCAGTGAAATTGAATCTTATACCCTCCGAAAGTACTCTCAATTCACTCTAAACACATAACAAAAGTTTACGGTAAATCTTTAAAAAAAAAACCCCAAAAAATTGATTTTCATTAGCCAAAATCGTGCGAATGTAGCGTGCGACACGTGGGATTTGCCCATATGCCAAATAAAATTGTTTTTAGATGTAGAATTGCAAAGAAAGAACAAATTTAATATTTTGTACACATGTACCTATATATTTAGAGGATTTTAAATTGAAAAAATAATTTATAGGGAAATTTATTTATTTATGACTGATATCAAAAATTAAAAAATATATACATAAATACGAGTATGTGTGAAATCGGTTTCTGTGCAAAATTATATTCATGTAAGAAATACAAAAAAATGACAATATAATCAATTTTTTAGATTTGTAATTTTGTCGTCCAAACTGAAATGGTTACTCATGATTACTTGATCCAATGTGTGTTATATGTACATGATATAATTATCAAATAAATATGACAAATTGTGGCCAACTGAAAGTTATTTTTATATCAATGAGATGTGAAATAAGTTACATAAATAAATTACTAATGAGTTGCAATAGGTTTTAAATTCAAAATTTGCTTGTTTTGTTATTTCATATATTTTAAAATAGAAAATTTAACTAAGAAGTTTAAGCAAGAATTTAGTGAGATATAAGTTTCGTAAGTAAATTATAAACGAGTTGCAATTGCTTTGAAGCTCAAATTTACTTGCCTTACTTTTTTTCTTTTAATTTTTAAAAATACAAAACTCAAGCGATTACTCATGAGTGAATTTACGATATGTACAAGATATTCTTAGCGACGAATAATTTCTAATTTATGAGACAATTATGTACATTATAATCAGAGCGAAAATAAATGGTAAATAAAAAGCAATTTGTTGCTGTTGTGGGCGAAGAAGTTGACAGAGCAAAAAGAAACGTAAAATCAAATTGGGAACTTGCAAAAGAAATTGTTACGAAGTTCCTAAGGAAATAATAAGAAAACTTCAAACTGCAAAATTTAATATTAAATTACAAAACAATATCAAGACCTTTGAACGCTTACTCATCGAAATTTATGAGCAATTCCAAAGATATGTAGACGCAGCTATTTATAGAGCATCATAATTCGATCATAAGCAAAATACTTTCCATTTTTTGTGTGTTGTTAGACAATTTTATCAGGCTATTTATCAGATAGAATTTACAAAAGTTGCGGCTGTCGAAATGCAAAAACACTTTCGGACCGAGTCGAAATGGGCTGCTGACCGGGCGGCCGATATACGAGTATTTGCCAGATATATACGCGTGGCTATATACAACATGTTTTTCTTTTTTGTATTTATTTATTTTATTGTTGCAATTTTTAAACGCAACGCCAGGCAAGAGATTGAGAGCGCGAAGTAAAAGGAAGAGAGAGAGACAAGTTCTCTCTCTCTCTCTCTCCCAATTTTTCTCTCTTGGTTGCGATCTTCTCGCCCAAAATACACGCAATGAGAGCTCACGATTGAATAAATTCAGTTCAGTTTTTCGAGCGTGCGAGTCGGAAAATCTCGGCACAGCATTTTCCAACGGGCAACGGGCAGTTTTTCTTTGACAACGCGCCGAGACGCACGCGACGACGTCTCCGAACAAACACGTTGAGTTTTCAATTCGAGTTGCAAGTAAATGCGGGGAAAATGCGACAAATGTGTGTGCGGCGGATACATTTTTTGCTAAATTGAACTGAATATAAATAGCAGCAAAAGTTTTCTCTGTGTGTCTTGTGTTGTGTATTTTTTGTGTTGTCGGGAAATAAAACACAAAAGAAAAGTAGGAAAAAAATAAGAGACACACGCCCAAAAATACGCATAAAAAAGTCCAAATCGAAATCGGAATCGGAGCGACAGCACATAAAATATCAGCGCATAAATAAAAAAAAGTAGAAAATTGTTGCAGTTGTCTTTTGCCGGCTGCATTCTTGCCTCCTTGATCGCTGACTCTGCCGGCGGATTATGTAAAGTGGCAAAAGGCAAGCGAGCTCGTTGTCCCAAGGGCCGATCAGTGCAAAAAATACGCACGGAAAACTTTTCAAGAAGCAAATGTATCCATTGAATGTGTGTTGCCATTTCTCAATCTCAATCTCTCTCTTGCTCTCACTCTCTCTAGTCTGTGCATCTCTGTCACCAGTTTTGTCGCCAGTAAATGCATCTAATTTATTTTGCATCTATTGCAATTGAGGAGGCCACCGTGGCAGCATCAGCATCAGCAGCGTCGAGTCGATGCATCCGAAAGATACGCGCGTCGTTTGTCTAATTGCCATCAGCAGTTACTTATTTGTTGTGCCAACTATCTAAGTGTGTGTGTGTGTGTGTGTGTGTGTATTGAATTACGAGCTAAAATGCAAATATACAAATTGATGCACATCAAGTGAAAATGAAATAAACGGCAAAGCTCTTCAACAAAATGCATCTACAGCTCAAATTGTGCAGTGCGAATTTCATGAATAATTAACGAGCATGAATAAAATCAAATGAAATAAAATACAAATAAAAATACAAAATATAAAAAAATAAAAACAAAACGAAAATAATTCAAAGCAAAGGAAAAAGAAAATAAAACGCAATTGGCTATTGTGAGGCGAGTTGCCAAAATAACGTAATCAGCATGTCGTCCTATCGAAGTTATGTAAGTGAACTTTATGCAGCGCCAAGTATCTACAACTCTTCACTTGTATCTGTATCTGCGAATGTATCTTTATCCCATTCGTGCATTTGCTGTGTGTGTGTAGTTCAGCAATTTCGACAGCTTTTGTTTGCCATTTTCTATTTTGTTTATTTCTAATTGTTTGTGAGTGTATTTAGCATCTAGTTTATGTCGCTATTCAATGTATTCACCCACTCACAACACACACTCACACTCACTCACTCATTCATTGTTGTGTATTAATTTGGCTTTTCCTTTCGGCCTTTTCAGTCTTTTTTTTAATTTTTGCCAAACTTTTGTTGTTCTCAGTGCTCGAGGTCAGGCGTGTTAATGGCCCAGTTCCATGATAAACAATTCTCTAAACTTTTTGGCCATGCGTGTTTTGGGTAATTGATATTTGATTTTGTTGTTCCAATTTGCATAAATCGAATGTTTCTCGCTTCACTCGGGGGAAATGCCAGACCTTTGTTTCATTATGAAATACAATAAAAAACTTTTTGTTTAATACATAAAAGTTTCAATTTGCGTAGATACTCGTTATTTGTGTTTATATTGAATATGTTGTAATCTTTTGAACGCTTGTTAGTGCATTTATTTTAATTTTGTTTAAATATTTTGAAAGTTTATGTTACTACATTATATTTCTCAATAAATGAAATAATTTTCCAGGGAATTTTCTTTCATAAATGTAGAAAGTTACAGAATGAGATTTGAGTTTTAAATTAAATATTTTGAGAATATTAAATTGGCATAGGTTTTGCTTGACAAATATATACAGTGTGACGAAATTAATTCACATAATTTTAAAGATTCAAATAAGCAGCTGCAACAGAAGTTTGAGATTTAAACAGCATTTAGGGAAGAAATAATATGAAGGTGATGAGACCTTATTAATATTAAGAAATTATTTATTATTTATTTATTTATTATCCAGTCAGCAAATATAGTGTTGCTTCAGATTTTTATAATATTTGCATAACATACAAATATTTTTGTAAATTATTGAAGATAAGTCAAATTTAATAATAATTTGTCAGAGATAATAATAATTAAGCAGAGATAAACGACCGTATCATTATAAATTTATACAAGTATGAACGCTTCTTTTTAAATTAAAGCAAAACAGTTATATATGTATGTATATATATATATATATATATATATATATATATATATATATATATATATAATATATTGAAAAACTACTAAAATCATGCAAATGCTATATTTCTTATATTGACATAGTCTATACTCAAAATATACCATAAAGTGCAAAATATACCGAATTGACAGCCAAAGCAACTAAGACCCGTAGTAAGCAGGCGTTTTTTTTTAGCTTGATAAAATATAAGCAAGCGATTGAATATTTTGTATTTAGCATTGTTGTTTTTTATAGTTTGACCTGTCTATTCATAGTTTAAATACCCCACTCGATAAGGGACTAGATTTTAAAGACACCAAAATCGTGAACATGTCACACACATCTGATCCTTTCGTCGCGTTTATGTGACCCTTTGGCACTTGGTAAGCACTTTAGTCATAAATCAATTAAAGTTTGTGCTCAGCAGCCGAGGACGCTTAATAAACCGATAAACCGATCAATTTATGTGTCCAACAACAAGTTTCCACTTTCGTTTGCTTGAAGTGTGTGTTTGCGTTTATTTTTAGGCGAAACTCATTCTAAAAATGTACGAAAAAAGGAAAGAGAATAATTTTTTTTTATTATTGTTGCGTTTGTCGCTGGAAGTTGTCTCGTTTGTTGTTGCTGCTGTTAGAGAGTGTTGCTTTTATGGGCAGAAGGAAGTTGTAAATATTTATGAGCGACATAAAGTGGAAAAGTTGTCTCCTTTGTGGACTGAAGCACGCACCACCTAATTAATTTTGGAGAGTGTGAATTTGCCTAGGATTTGTACAACATGATGTTCTATTAAACGAAAACAAGTAAGAAAGTCGAGTACACTCGACTTTAAGATACCCGTTAGGCATTGTGAATTAATACAAAATAGTGCGGAATTAATTTTAAAATATTTCAAATTAATACTTTGAATATACCAAAGGCTATATTTGGTATATTGGTATAGTACTACATTCTAAATATATCATGAGCAGTATTCATTTTAAAATATACGATACACGATACTAAAAATATACCAGCTTATATAGACATAATACTACATTCAAAATATACCGTATAGTGCAAAATATACCTGAGACCCGATTGCAGTTGGCTTCAAAATTTCGCGTGTTATTCGACTTTTGTCGATTTGGGTTTGCGGAAGTAGGCGTGGCAAAAATGTTAAACAAAAGATATCAAATAGCATCGAAAAAATTATAGCTCTATCTCTCATAGTCTCTGAGTTCCACTGCTTCATAAGGACAGACGGGCAGACAGACGGATAGAACATAACTATATCTTTCCGGTTGGCGCTGATCAAGAATATATATACTTTATGGGATAGGAGTTGCCTCCTTCAACCTGTCACAACCAATTCCTAGAGACATATAGTTCTAATACCCTTCAATCATATGTATACGGGGAATAAAAAGGGGAGCGGGTGGGGTAGGCTGTGTTAACAGAGTTAACAGTTATTTGTACAGACATTTTATAGTCAGATTTAAAGTACACAACATGCCCAGACGTCGTCGACCCCGTTGTAAGGTGAAACCCTTGATTGCACTGTGCCAGGACCAGGCAACAGCCGGGGACAGCGATGGCAGCCAGGATGATCAACTAAACGAGAGTAAAAGCGATGACCTGGACACGTCCACAGCTGTGGCGACCCATCCACATCCATACAATACCGCAAGTCTGCTACCTGATTGGGAGTACAAACACTTTCCGGAACTGCACAATCAGCTGCCGTGTTTGCCCACATTCGCCGATGTCTTCGGCCAGCATTCGGAGGTCATCTTCCAGGAGCATAGACCACAGAGCAACGCATCAACGGATCGTCAACTGCGCGCTACGTTGTTGCCCGATTTCTTTGGCCTTGGCGGTCTCGTGGCTAATTTGCGAGCGCCGCGGGGGAATGCTGTGAATGCTGTGCAATTGGCCATTGGCGAGGATCTGACCACATTCGGGTTAGATCTGACCAGTCAGGGTGACATCTATGTGCACTTTAATGGCCCCTTTACACAGCAGCCAGCATCCCGCAGCTCAGCGAATTGTGCCTTGGAGTTGGGCATGCGGGGAATGCGGGATGCCATGAACAAGTATCCGACCCGTCCTCCGATCTGGGAACCGTTTGTACCTGAGACAAGGGATTTGGGTCTGTTGTTTCCGGTGCCGAAGTTTGCGCAGCAATCGCGTAAAAAATCTGCCTAGTTTGATGTCCATTGGCACCTTTACAAATTGTTGTTTTATTGTCTTTGGTTATTTGTCAGCCAGCTCATATTTCGCTTATCATTAAACAAATACATATATTTTAAGAGTGTATTTCATTGGTTGTAAATAAGATATTAAATTCATTGGAAAATATTTTAAACTCTTTTAAAGTAATTTAAGTATAGCATAATGTTTTTCTATTTACCACAAAAATGTCTATTTACTTATATTATTTAATGAGGAACTTTATTAAACTGTTTGAATACTTTCTTGGAAACTGACACAACAAAAATTTTAATTTATTTTACCCGCTACCAAAAGGGCTGACAATCTGATATATTTTGCACTCTATGGTATATTTTGAATGAACACCTATATCAATATAACAAATAATTCTCTATTGTGATATATTCATCACATAAGTTTTCATATTTATTTTTGAATGAAAAATGAAATTATTGTGATTATAAATATAACTCTTGAATTTTACGTTGAGTCCTTTGCAGAAATGATTGGAAAATTGGTTTTTATATTCACTTTTGCTTATCCAACAACTTTTTATATGCGCTTTTCAATGGAGGCTGGAACTAATGCGAAACGCGTGGCGCTTTATTTATATTTATATTTATTTTGATTTAATATGCAGCGTATTTGTTTTCTTTATAATTTACTACGCTGTACTAATCCATCGTTAAATTAGTTTGTTTATTTCTTTTATTTATTTTTTAACCGGCAGTATTATCTGGGCAAGATAGCAAGAATTCCTAGTAGTAAAATATGTATACTAATCTAATATGTAGATTAGAATAAAACATAATTATTTATTCAGTGTTTTGTTTATTTAGCCTTTTGCAATAAGCATTACTTTCTGCTTATGTGAGAGTACTGAGAAATAGCCAATTTGGAATTTTTTATGGCTGGAAAATTTTGTTTTAACTTATGCTAACAAATAAGAGTGGCTACCAAAGTTTCACGTCATAGCTAATAGACTTATTTGTATCATATTGACATTTCATAAATGCTTTTTGGGTTGCGGAAACTACAAAATTAATTTTCAAATATCTAATTCTGCTGTTGAATTTGTTCCCAAGCTATACTATAATACTTTGCCTCTTACGAGTAATAAATCAAATTTTGTAATAAATGGACAGACAATTAGTAGAACAACTTAATTTATGCATTATGAATTTCTGAAAAGAAACTTATTCTAGGAAGTATTCCAATGTTTATAAAATAATCAAGAGGAAACTTATTCTGGGAAGTATTCAAATATTTATGAAATAATACAACTTTCTTCATTGGTTCAATTCAATTTAAATTTACGACAAAGTATCTTTGAATACAACCTCTCATTTATTTTATCTGCGTGCGTTGTACTTTTTTGCTGAGCACTCGTTCTACAGCAAATCGCATAAACTTTTATACTGGCAGTTATTCTGACACTCTGACACCAAAACAAAATACAAAATAAAAGAAAAAAAAACAAACTTAAAATGATTTTAAAAATAAATCATTTGTCGGCGAGTCGCGTCGACGGCACGCGAATGTTTTTCGGCTGTAATTTGATTTGTGTTGGCCAAGTCAGTTCTCGTTCTCTTTGTTGTTGTTGCTGATGTTGCTAGTTGAGTGCACAGTCTGTGTTTTATAGACTTTGCCAACTGACAGATAGAGCAAGCAGACCCTGCTTAGACCCTCCTGAGTTGGCAGTCCTTAACGGCATCGGCTAATTGAGTCCACATAATAACGCTGTCAAATGCGCCGCGAGACAGCCAAACACTCTTCATAGAACACATGGCAATCTTCATCTTCATCTGCATCTCCATCTCAGCATCTCAGCATCTTCAACTTCATTGCTTGTTTTGCACATTGTTGGTCTATTTGCGTTTGGCATTCCATTTCACTGAGCGTAGAACAACATCGAGTTGAGAACAATTAACTGGGATCGTCCTCCGTTCATCTTCCTCGTCATCATCACGATGGGAGGCAGCACTGGAGAAATATGCATTTGTTTTTTATGGTACATGTCATTCGCCTTGTTTTTGTTGCCGTTGTGGCATCATCATCGTGTGGGCCGCGTGGCGCCAGCGTCGTTGAGCTCCACTTGGGACAGTTCAGTAATCATCGACATGGAATTTCATGCACGACTCTCACTTTGGAATTCCGAAATGAAGATCTTCCTCTCGCTTATTTTATGAGCGATTTTACCTGTGATTTAATTTGGGCTACGATTTTTCCGGAATTCCTTAATGCATTTCCCTCGATTATCCCCCCAAAGTATTATTGCCACATTATGCTGCAGCTTATGCGCAGATCTCGTCGAGTATTTGTCGTCTGTTCGCTGTTGGCAAAAGCTATAAAAAGACGACATGGATTTCGCAATATTAATGTCGCGTCTGTCGGATCAAATGATATGTAGTTCCTCTCAGACAGCCAAAGAAAATGTGGGAAGGGAAGCAAGGGCGTCTAATGCACTGTGCGGCACAAAGATTAGAAGGCAGATGTTGAAATAATCGAAATGAATCTGTTTACACGTCCAAATTAATTGAAAAACGCGTGCAACTGCGCCATTTAATTGAAATTGAAATACATCGAGAAAGCATAAGACGATGAAGAAGCAGGCCGAAGCAATGCCACAGTGGCTGCGGCGACGGCTGTGGCGAGTTCAAAGCGACCCTCCTGGGGGGGCAAGATCGCCGAGAAGGGGCATGCCTCAAGTTGCCTTTGTGCTCGCTTGGTGTTGATGTGTCGGTGTTGTGGCCTCCGCCTCTTTGCCTCATGTTGCACACGCTGATGATGATTAAATATTCGTGCGAATTGCCGAATTCTCTTTATAAAGGGCAAGTGGGAGGTGGCAAGTGGAATGTGGCAGCAAGTGCAGTCGATGGTGTGTTGGCTTAAGTGCGCCAATCAATCAACTCATTTCCTTATCATGCAACTCAATGAAGTCAAAGTACTCACGCGCTCATTCTGTTTGCTTTGTAATTATGCACTTCAAGTGATTCACAAAAAAAAAACAAGTCGTTTTCATTGCTTTAACAAAGGAACTCCGTAATATAAATGAAGCATTGTTAAAATCTTAAGAAATACATAGTAGAATGGTTTTCTTTATTACACATTTTTCTTTTTAATTATGATCGATAAATAATCAGTAATAAATCGTAATATGCTTCTGTAGCTTACCTCAATTTCTTGGGGATATTTAAAGCTCATTAAATATTGTATTAAATTTTTAAAATACTCGTATATGTATAGCGATATTTTTCTGCTAATACAACCAGCTCGCAATCTAAATTGTTCTAAAATTCAAGCTTCTAGAAATTAAGAGAAGAGTAGTTGACGTAATTGAAGTAAATCTTTAAGATTTCTTCAATAGGATTGTTTAGTATCGTTCACTAAATAAAATAAACAACAAAATAAAACATTGTATTTAACAACATTAGAATTCGTATGCCAGGAATTGTAAATGTTCTTCAATATAGTATTATTTGCATGTTTATTGATATGACAAGTGATATGATCTTTGCATCTTTTAATATATAAGAATATAATTCTATAGTACACAATTGTCAAATACATTTTACTAAAAGTTCCTTGCTTATTTCCGCAAACTAATTTCCACTGCTTTCTATTGCAGACTCCCTGGAAGTCGAACTTGGGTTCGTATAAACCGAGTAGCTCAACTGTAAGTCTCCTTCACTCTTCCTCTGCTTAATTCCCTATTGAATGCATTATCTACTTGCAGTACACATTGGGCAGTGACCTTGGCAGTGGCGCCACTTCGCGCTACACCTCGCTGGCGACGCCCAGCGCCTACAGACCATCCTTCTCCGGTGGCACATATCGCATCAAACGTGATCCTCCAGCTGCCACGCCAGCGGTGACAAGCTACGTGAGTCGCTATGGAAGCGCAGCGAAAACCGATGCCAAGGACACGACGAGCTCCAGTGATCGCAGCAGTCCCATTAAACGTTACACGGGCACAACTAGTAAACTGGGCAAATACGGCAGATCAAGAGATCCCAGTCCTGTGGCGCTGGAGCACACCAATCACAACAGCAAGTCAAAGTCAAGGGATCCCAGTCCGGTGTTGGACAGCGCACGAAGTAAACTGGGAGCGAGTAACTATCGCAGCGGCAACAGCAGTAGTAGCAGCTCTAGAAACACGTATGGCAATCGCTACGGCAGCACAGGAACCCGACTTAATAGTAATACGCTGGACAAATCCATCTCTTACTTGACCACAAGTGATTTTCATGCGAGAACCGCAAGTCGCGCCAAGGCAAGCAGGGAAAAAGAGCTCGAGGAGCAGCAGACACCAGAACAGCCAACTGAAATAGTTGAGGAGGTAGCCAAAACGAAGGAAGAATCCCCAGAGCAACAGTCTGAGACTGCACCTGAGGAAACCTTCATCTCCGTGTCTGTGGTAACCAGAGCCACTTCACCAACTCCACCAGGCAGCACCACTGTGCAACGCACGCGTCGCATAGACATCGCTAAGACCATCGAGAAGACCATACAACGGTCCACAAAACCCCGCCAGATGCTGGAGAAGGAGATACAATCGGATCGCATGGATGATTCCACGAGGTATTTAAGGTACAGCGCTGCCAGCAGCAGCATCAGCTCTAACTACAGTTCGCATCGGGATCGCATTAGCAGTCTCCGTTACAACGCAAGTCCTCAGTCCAGCGTTTCACCCAAGTCCAGCACACCGAGCACCGAGTCCAAGGAGCCTTCGGTGAGTCCCGCAAAGAGCAGCGTTAACTCAAGTGTGGCCAGTGTCAAGAGCAGCAGCACAAGCAACGGCAAATCAAAGTTGTCACCACCGAAAGCGGTGCGACTGAACTCCCGACAATCCTCCGTTGAGAATCTGGCCAATAAACCGCCCGCTGCACCCAGCAAAGCAGAATCACCCACTAAGAACAGCAACAGCAGCAACTCGAGCAACTCCTCGTCAAAGTGGCCTTGGCCCAACAAGGACTTTCGCAAGAGCTCGCTGAACGTGGGACCCACAGATAGACCGCGCAAAAGTCGCACGCCCAGCAGTGGGGAGAACGAAGAGGCAACGGGAACGGGAGCTGCAGCGGAGGCAACCTCGGGTTCGGGACTGGAACGATCTCCTAGTGGCGGCAGCGAAGCTAGCGTCACCTCAGCCAGCTCCGCGCGCAAAGTGAAGCTTAGCAATGGAAAAGCAAGTACCGTCAAATTAAAAACGCATAAATCCTGTACGCCCAGCACAGGAAGCAGTACCAATAGCTCCACAGCGACCTCTGCCTGTTCCTCATCGGACAGCGAACAGCGCGTCAAGACCACCAAAAAGACGGGCAAGAAGAAGGCAGCGGCAACAAACGGCGTGCAACCGAAAGAGAAAACAACGAGCAAGAAGGTCGCTGCTAAGCAGGCAACTGACAGCAGCGGTGACAATGGCGACGATGGCGAAAATAGCCACAGCAAGTTCGTCACTGACTCACCTAGTGACGCCGCAGTGAGACAGTCACCTGCGACGGCGACATCGCCACAGACAGAGCAGTCAGCAAAGCAGTTGGCAGCGCAGTCTACAACTCAGTTGGCAGCGCAGTCCTCGGCACAATTGGCAGCCCAGTTATACCCGAAATCGCCTTCCCCGCTGCAGTCTTCACCGCAGTCGCCAGCATCGCAGTTAGCATCGCCGTCGCCTTCACCGTCACAATCTCAGTGGACAGCGCAGTCGACGTCGCGTTTGCAGCGCTTGTCGGGGGTGTCGAATTTTTTCGCCACTCGTCAGCACGACGCAAATAGTGAACCGATCTTCATCGAAAGCTCCGAGAGCGCGGGCGAGGCAGACACGCCGCCATGCGACTCGATAGTCACGCTCAGTCTAACGTTAGACACACGAACGAACGAACCAACGACGACGACGAAGACCACAGCAAGTGGCCAGGTGACAACCACAACGATAACGACAACGACAAACACAACGAGCAGTCCCAACTCCTACAGTTCCAGCACACATAATCCTCGCGAAACGAGCACAGCTCAACAGCAACAAAAACACTACGACAAAGAGTCGAGCTTGACCACAAGCGAGGCAAATCCCTCGGATCTGGACGAACCCAGCTGGTGGCAGGACACGAGTCTGCAGATCAACACGGCTTCCGCTTTGGATTACAATAATCGCGGCGATATGCCTTACAGGTTGCGGCACATTGATTCAGGGGAGGAGCAAGCCTGGTGGCTGCGTCAGGATGAGGGCGATGACGATGATACGCTAGCGGAGGAAACCTTAAATCCGCTGGATGATGAGCAGTCTAGGGATGCAAGTGTGGAGATCACGGAGGGTGGCAAGGCAGCTTGTGGTGCTTGGTGGAGTAGCAGCAACGACAACGAAAGGGAGCAGGAACAGGAGTCGGAAGTGCAGGGCAAGCTGATGCCCAGAAGTCGCATCTCCCCCGAGCAAGACGCCTGGTGGCTGGACGAGGAACAGACCCAGCAACAAACGCCAATCAAATCCCTGACGCCAGAGTGCAAGACCAACGGTTATCACGATGAGCCGCACGTGGAGGTGACCCTCAAGCTGCCCAGCAACAGTTCCAAGGCAAGCAACGGCAGTGGAAGCAGCGCACCCACGGATGCTGCTGCACAGCACTGGTGGATGTCGGGTCCGGCGAAGAAGCTGTTCAACGTACAGCGCGTGGAGTCTGGCGAGCGTGCCTGGTGGCAGGAGAAGGAGCAGGAGGCACCACCTCCGCCTCCACCAGTGAAGCAAGCAACGCCTCCAACACCACCGCCACGCATAATCAAGCACTGGGAGTCAGGAGAGCGTGCCTGGTGGTTGCAGGATGACGAGCAACAGCCTGGCAACGCTGGTGAACAGTTGTTGCCCTCAAATGGCAACGACGTCGTAGACTTTCAGCAAGCGAATGGGCAAATGCCATGCCCACTGGCACAGGATGCACCCTCGGAGCTGAGCAGCTCTTTCAATTTTGCGTACTCAGTGCGACCGCCGCCCTTGGGACAATGCTCGAGTCCCGTGCCGCCCGAGCTGGCCAACGAGTTGGCGGAGCAGCGAAAGCTTTGTGCATCGCCCTACGATAACATTCCAATGTCAAAAGTTCAAATGGCAGCAGCGCCGTCGACGCCACAGTTGCAGCCAGCAGCAGCGCCTCGCTATGCTTATGCTCCTCACTCGGGCCGCGTGGGTGACAAGCTCTTTATATCACGACATCAAAACATCGATGAGCTTTTGGGTGGCGCATGCCGTCCCCTCAGTCCGCTCTTCTATAACGGCGGCGGCATCGGCATCTTAGAGAGTGGCGAAGCATCACTGCCGACGTCGGCGTCGCTGCCGCCGGCGAACAAGAATATGTTTCTGCTCGAGGAGATTACGCCGGATCAGGTGCGAATACACGACAGCACCGCTCAGCTGCCGGTCATACAGCGTATGCAACGGTGAGTACGAAAAAAAAAAGCTTTTGCTTTTTGAGAGAGAGCGTTATGTTTGCTCTCTGCTTTTGCTTTGTTGTGTGGTGAGTTTTGTTCAACATGTGGTTTTTCATTGCGCTCTCGCTCTTGCTCTCTTTTGATCTTGCAGCGATGTCGAGTGGCTAGAGAATGGCAGCAGCAGCAACTTTTATGAGCAGCAACAGCAGCAGCCGCAACAACGCAGGGTAAGTGTCATATACTCTCTTTCCCTCTCTCTCTCTCTCTCAGTCTCTTGCACACCCTCATTGCAACAATTTTGGCAACCTGCCGGCTCGTTACGTTATCGACCGATCGTCGCCAACGACGCCCACGCATGTGTTTATTTACAAAATTGTATACACTAACCATGCGGCGGGTATGTCTCTTATGTCTTTGGCAACGTAACGTAGTTATTTATTTATTCAGTCCAAATCATAGGAAGAATGAAATAATTATAAACATAGATTTACACATCAGTACAACAGGAAAATAAATTAATAAAGAAATTCAAATTATATTGTAAATTATAAATAAAAGTTAAAAAACAACCTATAGACAAATGACAAATAATTATAAAATTATAATTGTGTAACAGAAATTATAAAAAATATAAGACTGAAAGTTAAATTGATTACAAATTAGTAATACTACCCTATTTCTTTAATTAATTCACTATGACTGCGATCAATTAAACAGTAACCAAAATTATAGATAATTAAAATAAATAAAATTATAAATAAATTAAAGTAAATGGAAGTATAAAAGGAAAAAACAATTTTTGTGATACTAAAATTTATGTAATATAACATAGATGATGTACTGCACTCAGCATTCGAATTTAAATGAAATAAAATATATATAATAATAACAAACAATATATAATAATTTTCAAATGATAAAGAAAGTCGTCTACATAACGACGAAAACCTCTATTAGATCAATAACATATCAGCAATACATATTAGTACAATTTGTTTAAAGTGTCAAATCTTAATACAAAATTAAGTCATTACCAAGTTATTTATGGACCACTGTGCAATTGGCCAGGTGAGCTACTAAAATGCTTGAACATACATAGTATCGCTTACATGCAGCTGCATCTTTAAGCCTAAATAATATAAAGATATGCCAAAGGGCAGGCTATACACACCTCAAGAATTTATCAAAGCGAAAATCTTGCTTGGGAGACGCTCTTCAATAATGACAGCTCTCAAGTGTGGCCCAGTGTGAGTGAGTCACAGACATACAAAGCGCAGTGTAAAGGCGGAAGAGTTAAAAATATTATCTTAATTACATGCAGTCAGGCAGGCAGCGACGACTTTGACTTCGACTTCATTTTCAACTGAGCATCGAATTCGGCATTGCATTTGAGACTTCTTTCTTCGCTCCAGTTTCCCGAGCGGCAAACTGCAAGGGAAAGAGAAGAGGGAGGGGAAGCGAGGGTATGTGGGTCATAAAGCAATTAACGCGCACGTAAAGCTAAATCAAGTGAGCGAAGAGCAGAGCTTTAACTGTAAAGCCGACAAAGGTTAGCGTCGCCGTCGCCGTCGGCGTTTTGTGACGCGCCGCGTCGCATTCGCAGCGATTCGTTAAGTTTTTGCGGGTAGAGATTGAAAACGAAAAGCACAAAAGCGACTCTTAACGATTGCAAATATTTATTTTGTTGACTTTCTTAAGCAATTGTTGACATTGCCCAGCCAATGCGACCATAAAAAAGCAGTTAAATAAAAATTGAAAGTGCATTCAACTCATCAAATCAAATCAGAAGCTCGAACTTTGAACCCCATTGCTGTCGCCTTCCTTGATTAGTCACACAAATCAAAGCACCGAAAATAGCAAACTGTTTGTGGCATTGATGCGTGAAAACAACAAAACTTAAATTACATTTCATTTTCAGTGTTGTGTCGCAGTTGCTAAAACAATTTCGTACAGTTTTCGTGTGTAAATACGCAATTGTCTCGTCTACTTATAATGACATCAACAGCCACAAAAAAGTTGTCGCTTCGCCCCAGATCACTAGAGATGACTCACTTGTCCCATTACGTCTGTACTTCTTTCGATGCTCACACTATTCAAGGCAACACATTTATTGCCCCCTGAGTACGGCGAGTTCATCACAACTCTATTATCAGTCATGAAAAAAACCAAAATATTGTTTTAAGTACAGTATATGAAACTTGTTCACCATGTGGACAAACAACATTGAATGTATCGGCACATATCAATATTTACAATGTTCCCGGATATAAAGCTGTGGGAAATATCTTGTAAATGTTGTCATTTCATAATTAGAAATAGAATACATGAAAGTATAGTAGTATTGCTAGAGTAAATAGTATTAAATAGTAAGTATAGTAGTATTGATATAGTAAATAGTATTAAATAGTAAATGAAGTACCTGAAGCTTTGAAATTCAACTTCTACTAACTATTCAAATTTGATAGAGTAATAAAAATAAGCATAAACATTATGATGATGTATTGATGTGCTTATCCAAGGCTAGTTAGGATAAAAAAAAACCCAAAAGAAATTACATTTTTAATTTGATTGCACATTGCAGCTAATTGTCTGCTTTGGTGTAAATTGTGAGAGCAATTATAGACATTTTATTGCAGTATTAAAAGTGTGTAAATAATTTAAAGAAAATAGCAGAATCTGAAAACAATTCGTCATATTCTATACCTATTTTTAATTTGAGATTTCTCAAATCAAATCTTTTATTTTTTTTTGTGGTTGTTATTATTCCAGTTAAATTGTACATTTTATTTCTATTCTTGTACATTTTAATTTTAAATTATCTTTGTAAAACAAAGCTTATTCATCGAAATATTGTAATACTTGCATACGTACGACACTCGTTTCGTTATGATTATTCGATCTTAATGACGTAACGATTTAGTTGCGTATCGTATGTGCAGTTCTTAGCAAGTGCACTAACACCAGTGCACGCCCCTCACTAAATAAATCGCAGCACATAATCAAAGCCATAAGCATGCACACCCACAAAAGTAACGTACACCCAATTGGATTACGAATGCTACACACACACACACATAACGCATACTCGCATGCATATACAAACATAACTTAAATAGCCAAAGCCAGCCAAATGTCCAGCTAATGATAGGCTAACGCTCAATCAACGATAAAACTAAATTGTGGCACACGCGCCTCAGAGGCTGAGGCTGAGGTTGCGGTTGCGGTTGAGCTTCAGGTTGAGCTATTTATAGGTTTGGCATGAGTGCGAATGCAAGTGCTGTTTACTCCCTATCAGTTGCAGTTGCACTGCACGTTCAATTAAAAAAAAAAAAATAAGACAGAGCAATAGCAGGCAACAACATGTTGCAGAAGGTGCAGCGAACGCAAACTCACCTGACGACAATACACGCACACTCACACACACACACAAACGTAGACGTAGAGAGTCACGCAGTCTCTCGAATTCACCACAAGCTCTCGTTGCCAAGCATTCGAACCTGCCTCAAGTAGACTTACGTGACGTAAGCGCCATCTACCTTTGGATAGCTACCTTACGTAGCGTATTTTTTTCTCGCTCTCAACTTTGCGTCTTCGTGCGCATTTGACGTTGCCCGTCTTTGTGTGTGCGGTGCGTTCTACGTTTGCTTATGTGTGTGTGTCTCTGTGTGTTGGTGCTGTGGCTTTGACGCTTTTGGTGCTTCGCGGGGCCCCAAAGCCGCACGACAAAATTTTGTTGCTTTCAGTTGCTGTCCGAATGCGCTCAAGTTTGGACGTACATTTCGTTGAGTCGTCGCCGTCGCCGCCATCGTCGTCGTCGCTGTCGCTGTCGTTTCGTTGAATACTAACGAAAAACTAAAAACTCAGCTGCCGCTCAGCTGCGCGCGTCGCGCTCTCACCTGTATTTATCGTGTGTGTTTGGTGTGTGTTTGTTTCCTTGTTGTTGTTGGCAACGTTTATAATATTTAAACTGAGTTAGTTGCTACAAAAAAATTGGTAATTACCCGTGTGAATGCTCAGCGATAAAAGCCAAAGCAAAAACGACGAAATTGTGCAAAAAATAAAACGAAGAAATAATTATACTATATGTGTGCAAAATAGCAACAATTTCATTAAGCACTGTTAACTGGGCAACATTAGCACATCAAACCGACAAAATGTTAAATTGCAATTTATTTGATTATTGATTTTTTTTTTCTTGTCTTCGTTTTTGCGTGTCACTGTGTCAGTGTCAATAGACACAGCGACAAAGCGACGAATGGCTTGTTGAAGAGTTTAAAGACTTAATAATATTCCAATTCATTTGCTCTATGTGGGCGACACTTGATGTTTCCTATCTCCCTCATTCTCTGTCTCGCTCTCGCTCAAGCTCAGTGTCAAAAGTTCTTCAGTCCAAAACGCAAAACAAACAGCTGTCGTTGAGTTGGTTTTTTTTTTGTTGTTTTTGTCTGCACTTCCTCTTTGTCAACTGTTTCGCCTTGTTATCATCTGCACTCCTGGGCTCCAATCGCACGTTCGCTTCTCTTTGCTCTCTCACCCTCGTTCACTCACACACTCACTTACTCTCTATTGAAGATCTGTTAATGCCTGTCGCCCTGTGTTTTCGTTCGGCTCACTTCGCTTTGGTTCGCTTCGGTTTTAGTTCGTTCTTCGATTGGGTGCGAGGGAGAAGGAGATGGAGAAGGAGGCAGAGTTTCATGCTAGCAAATAGTGACACTAAAAATTGAAATAAAACAGGCAAACGAATATCCGAAAACCGGAATTGTGCAAATAAATCTCGATACGACTGTGGGACTCTTTAAGTTGGCTCTTCCTTCGCTTGTGCACCATCTCCATCTCCGCATCCCATTTCTTTGTGTTGTGAACGAGGAAGCAAATCTTTCGCTGATTTGGCGCATTACGACCACTGAAATATTATTATTTATTTTCACCCATTAACGAAATTGCCGTTTTTGCCTAGGGGAACACCCGGCACCTCAGCCGGATCCCACGTCTCTCTCTCTCTTGCTCTTGCTCTCTCACTCTCTGTTGGCAAATTGCTTTAACACGCGAAAGTTTTGCATCTGCCAAACTACAACAACACTGCATATTGCATCTGAGTGCGGCAGCTGTCGCCTCGTAACCTACAAAATATTGCCTGCAAATTGGCAAAGTACTCTCTCAAGTGCTCCAAATTCCGCTGACTGTCTTTCAATTAGATGTAATTGCATTATTATAAAGCACATGACCAACTTGTTGTGCCACAGCAGCAGCTCACTGAGATCGTCTTCCCACTCCACACACAATCCAAATCTTCTGCCACACTCTCAAAAACCCTCAAGAGCAGCCAGCAGCTGCACATGAGATTCCAGCATTTACTTACTTTAATATGCAAATAATGTTGTGGAATTTATAATGGCGAAAATACAGAAAAATAGAACAGAACCGTAGCTCTAGCTATCTTTACAAAAAGAAAAACGACAACAAAAAAAGTACACACACTCACAAAAAAGAAATGAGCGCTAAAGCAGATGAGGAGACAAGGGAATAAACCTCATTTCAACGCGGTTACTGCGCTAAGTACGTAGTACCTGCCACTAAACAGCGCTTCTATTTAGTTATAAACAAACACAAATACACTTCAAGAGCGAGGCAAGAGAGTAGCATGGCAAAATATAATGACAGTCACAGTCAGCAGTAAGTGCACGTTAGAAGAAAGTTTAGAATGTTGTTTACTATTGTAGATGAAATTTTTAACTTACCCACTGTTTACAGTATAACTGGTGCTTTTGTATTTTAAATAGGATTTCCTAGTTATTTATTTTCTTACAGAATTTAAAAATACGATATATTGTGGAGGTTGTTTTCAATTTACCACAATCAAAAATATATAAATTTCATAAGAGAATGTTGATGAACAGAATAACTTATATAGACTTTAAATAGGATTTCGCAGCTCTTTGTTTCCCTACAAAACTGAACAGTATAACTTATATAGACTTTAAATAGGATTTCCCATTTCCTTGCAAAACTAGAGTATAATTATTATTATTGAGCTAGAACATATTCTTTGAAAAATATGGAGGAGTTCGAACCAATTTGAGCTTTTTTACTTAATCAGATTAATGCAAATATAGATTTGTATAATATATTTGTGGAAAAAAAATGCATTCTCACATAAAAAAAAATCAACCTAAAAGTTTATGTATTTTTATTTATATTTATTTCTCTGAAATTCGCTTTAGATAATCTCTCTTCAGCAATTTCTTTATAAACCCGTCAATCTCTATCCAAAATAATGAATCATCTGGATTAAATTCCCAAGAAGTTATTCTATTCGCATTTTTCAATGTTTCTCATACTCTGGCGTACACAGACATTTTCCACTGACTGCACTTTTAACGTAGTTACCATTTTAATTATCTGTCAGCGTAATCTTTGCCCAGACCGACGCGTCGCTCGATGGCTACCGCGACCGCGTTGACGACGCTGCTGCTGCTGCTAACTGCGCAGCTGACGTGCCAAGAGCCAGACACTCTACCTTCAAAAGGTAGAGAAGCAACAGCAGAAACTCTTTTTATACTGCTTTACTGTATTTCTCTTTCTTTTCTTTTTTTTTTTGCTTTGTTGGCTTCTGCAACACTAATCCAATTCTTTTAATTGTGCAAAGGGTATGTGAAGGGGCAGCGAGGGGGTGGACAGACTAAGAACAGCATACAGCACTTGGCTTAGTTTGAGCTTAAGCTAAATACACTGCAGCAGTTATAAAAGAAAGCAAATCAAAGTGTGAACGACTTACAAGTCACCTGTAAATAAAAACTTTAGTAGAAGTTCTTTTTCTATCTCTCTCTTTAACTAACTATATAATTGCTATAAAAATCATCTTAAATTTCAATATTGTATTCGTACAACTTATGTAAATAAAATTACAAAATAATTGTTATTAATTCATATATTAAATAATAGAAAATGGTAATTAATATTAGGTTGAAAAAATTAAAAAAAAGGAATTCCGTATAAGTTTTGCTACAAAAAGTTTTGATTATTGGTTTTCAACCCGATTAATAATTACAATTTTTACTAATTAATTTTTATGCATAGTCCGTCACAATTTCATCACACTTCTCTCAACTCTTTATACAGGGTATTTGGACAAACGTAAACTGTGCCTTATTATTTTCTATTCATTTTATCTTTTGCACATATTTTCGCTTAGTTTTAGCGCGTTATCTTGAGGCGTTTAACGAGCTACTGAGTTCTTTTCTAGCATTAGCTCCAGTTATTATAGTTTATACTTCAGTCTGCTGTTGTTGTTGTTTGTAGGGCGCACAGCAAAGTCAAGGTGATGCGATAGTAGTCCGATGTCTAATTTGTTTAATTCCACTGGCTTGACAGCTAATTATAATTTTTCATTTGATTGTCAAATTAAGTTGGATGACGAACTTTGTGGTTTGGAGTTTAAGCGGCTTACGTTGACAGCGATCGCTCAATTGCGTGGGAAATCTGCGTAGATTATATAAGTCTGGCGTCTCTCCACTCCCAGCTAATCTTAGACTTTGTATTTCTTTGTGCCCCACCACACAAACATTAACCGACAATGAACGCATTAGTGAGTAATTTCCTTGCTTCCCTTTTGGTTTTATATATATTTAATTTTTTTTTTTAGCTTTTTGCACAATTATGTATGTATGTGGTTTATGCGTGTTGTATGCATATCTTTTTCGATAAAAGCAACGACAGCAACAACTTAACAATGAAAGTGTTGGTGCTGTTGACCACGCCCCAAACACACAGTGTTGCCTTTCTTTCTGGCTGTTAAATTGCTATTGGGGTCAGTTGCTTGGTGCACGCTAGCCACAACACTCACTCATACATAGCTCTATCTATATCTATGTCTGGTATTCGCTGAAAAAATAAATAACCTATTAGCACGAAGGTATTTTTTTTTTTGCGCCCAACAGCTCAAACAACAAAAAACGCAGGCCGCTTATTGATTTTCTTCATCAGCACGCGATTTTTCTTTTACTTTCGTTTGGCATAGATCGCTAACAACAAAAACACAGTCTTAATAAGCTGCTCTAACATTGAATATATATAGTACATTTCTTCTTCAATATTCTAAGTATTTTTCCTTTGCTTCATGTGGGTCAAGATTCCAAGGTTGATCGATCGATTTTCGTGTGAAATGTGTCAAAGTATTTGTACAACAATTTCTATATGAATTGCATTTCGAAGAAACTGTTGCTTAATTACGAATATTGTTCTAACCATTTATTTACACATTCCACACTTTTATAAACAGTTTCATTTCCAAATATTTTTGTGTATCAAGTTTCCCAATTTTACTGGCGATTAAGTTTCATTAAGAAGACAAAGTTCTGTCAATTAAGTGGGACTTCAACCAAATTTCTTTCTAATGAAGTGATAACTTCACATTGCAGCTCTTCTTCATTGTGGTGTATCTGTAAGTTTTCAAACAAATTTTCTGTGATTTTTATCGGTTGTAAAAATGCATCGTCAATGGCTTTGAATCGTTGTTATAATAGTTGATTATACTCTTCGGTCCGTGGCTAAAAAAAAGAGCCCATAAAATGCAAAGCACTTTGATTGCGCACCCATTAAAAAGTTTATGGCAAAAAAAGTGACCATAAAAACAATTAAGTAAAACGAAGTTCGAGCATGTTAAATAAACTGCATATATAGTATTGAGTTGGACTTCCAAGTGTTATTAGGGAGCTTTGCTGACCTCAAAAGAAACTGTCTTCGTCCGCTTCGACTCGGCTACAAAATCAAGGCAATCATTTCAAAACGATTTGCGGTTTTCAACAATAAAAATTACAAGCATATGCATTGGTTATTGGGTATTGAAGATTGAAGATTGACTGCCATTATGACAGCATCGCAGGAGTCAATGAAGATTACGCATATTGATCAAATTTTGCGAAATTCAGCGACCTTGATGTCGTTCAGCAATCAGTTGTAAACCACAAAAAGATGCCAAAGATGATGTGTGTAAAGAGTTGATTACAAAATAGGGATTTTTTCTTTACAAGTAATCCTTTAATGTGTATTTTCTGGAATTTCAGAAATTGCTTTAACATAAAAGTAATCCTTCAGTTTGAATATAATATTTTGTAGTTTAATGAAAATAGTTTTAAATTTGTATGTGACTTCCTTTGTTTAACATTTTATTATTCGCAATGTTTGCATTTTTACTTTCATTTAGTATTTTTATTATTAAATTGCAACTTTTATAATTTTTCAATAATTTGTAATGTGACATTTACTTTATTTGTCTATCATTTTATAGTTTTATTATACAAATTTGTTTATTGCTTTCTTGGTGTCAAATTTCATTAGCTGAACTTTTATAATTTTTCTATAATTTGTAAAGTGTCTTTTAATTTTTAGATTTATTTTAAAATTTATTTATTACTTCCTTGGTGTAACATTTCATTAGCGGCAACCTTTGGCTTTCTATCTACCAACTAAAACGAAGTTTTTTTTATAGTAAAATTGCATTTGAAATCAATCAAGCTCAACTTGACCTTGCCGACTCCGCTGTCAGTCTACAATTTGAACGGCCATAATCAAGAGGCAGCTGTCAGCCTGCCACACGAATGTTTTTTTCTCCTCTTAGTTTTTTCGTATATACAAATTGCAACACATTTTGCAGTTTGCCACTTGGCAACTCCGCCTCCTTCAGCAAACCAACCGAATAGTCAGAAATACCCAAAAGCGTCGGCGATTTATCAAAAATAGTTTGCAACATTTGAAGCGGTTGCATGAAATCTGCATAATATTATAAACGTGGTGGCGTCGCATTAGGCGCCTGTTGACCATTGACCATTGGCCATTGGTCATTGGCCATCCATCCATTCGTCTGGTTGCAGTATTTTTCATAAAATTCAATAAATAAATGCTGTGTTGTGTGTATGCATTATGAGAGTTGATTTATGTTTTTTTTTTGTTTGAAAATGCAATGCTGCCCGTCTTTGAAAAAGATGCAATCGACATCGACATCGAGACATCGAGACATGGAAATGGAAAGACCAACAATCAACAAGCCACAGACAAGAAACATGTGCAATTTATCATGGCCAAAGTGAAAACACGCTCAACAGAGATTAGACATTGTTTATTAGACTATAACTATTAAATGATGCTGGTCTTGGTCTTAGTCTTGGGCTGGGCCATGCTCATTAGGCCAGCAAATTATAAAGAAACGGACATTCGGGCCTTTTTTCTCTCCCTCCTCTTGTTATTCAAATTGCGGCTGAGCTGGAAAAAAAAGCGGAAAGTGATAGTGAAAAATGCTTGAGCATGACTTAACTTAAATATTTGAGTGTCGTTTTTATTATGACTGTTGTTGTTATTTTTTTGCCCTTTGTTTGCCTTTCGTTTTAATTCGGCAGAACATTTGTGCAAACAGGCGAACGGTGCGTATGATTAACGCTCGTTGATTTCGTCAGCGCATCTACAAATACATTCCTCAGCTGGGCACTAAAAATAACAACAAATTTGAACGAGTTCCCAATTTGAAATGAAAACTGTCACACACACACACACACACACACACACACACACACACAGTGGGGAAAATGAAATGTGGGTCATTTACCCGGTAGTTTCCGACCATTTTCTTTGACTGCCAAAAAAAGATATTTATATTTCGTTTTTCGTTATTTTTTTTGCCTTTATTATTACGATGATTATCTGGCTGCTTATTATTATTGTTATTGTTGTTGTCATTTGAATTGCACAAGCAACAAATCGTGGCCAAGTTTTTGGCTCGTTGCAATCAAAATATTAGTCACGCACTCAGAGAGAGAAATGTGCACAACAAGTTAGTGGAGCAAATAAATATTTACATATATAATTGAATATGCATACATATGTAGTATATATAGAGCTATATATTTTGTGTGTGAATCTGTGTGGCTATTTTGTAAGAATTCATGTCAACTGCATTAAAAATAACCACAAAATGTGAGATGCCAGAGATGAGATGAGTTGAAATGCGGAGGAGACCTGTGAACCGGGCAAAGTTACGAGCTAAAACAAATGTAGCAACATGGCTAAATGAAAGGGAAACAGCGACAATCTATCAAAAGAATAAAACTTACGAATGTGTATAGTTCAAACTGTGTGGGAAAGAAACGTTTGTCAGTTGTAAGAATTTTGGTTAAGAATCTTTTATCAAACTATCTTCAAATATGTGTCACTAAGTAATAATCTTTTAACTAAAATTTTTCGCATGCTGAACTTTGAGTCTCTTATGAGAATAGAAAGAATATAATAGACTTTTATCAAACATTTTCAAACTTTTTTCACTATTAAAATTTTGTTTAATAATCTTTGAACTAAAATTCAATCTAAAATTCTCTCATAAGTGCTTGTCACTTTTAATAATTTAGGCTAAGAATCATTGATCAAAAGTTTTTGCATTTCTCCCTTGTAGAATTTTGATTACATAATCCTTGCACTACAATATTTCACTTTGTATAACTTTGGTTTAGAATCTTTAATCTAAAATTCTCTGAGAAGTGTTTGTACCTGTTGAATTTCTATTAAGAATATTTGATCAAACTTTTGTCATTTTTAGAAGTTTAATTACTTTGGTTTGGTTTATAATTATTTATCTACCATTGTTTCACTTGTATAACATTTGTCACTTGTAGAACTTTGATTAAGAATATTTAATATTGTTTAAGAATCTATTACGAACTTGTAGAACTTTGTTTCAGTATCTTTTAATCTACAATTCTTTCATAATAGATCTCAACTGCATACCTCAATTAATACCTGTCGAGTGTAAACAACTTTTATTGCATTTCAAGTTGAACTAATTGGAACATTCAATATTTATCTCGGGGTTAATCTTGGACTTATCATTATCATCTCTGGAGAGACAATATTTATTGTTTTTGGTAACCCAATTTCTTAGGCTGCTGCTCCGCTTGACACTTTCATCTTTCCAGCTATTTTCAAGTCTAATATAATTCTACATATGTTGGAAATCTCACTGCATAAATTATTCAATTTAAAGGTTGTTTTTCGATGGTTCCACTTTTCACTGTCACTGCCCTGAAACCTTTTTTTTTGTTGGTGTGTGATGCTGGCTGGCTTTTTAAGTGCTACCGTTTTATGCATATGAATGCAAGAGCACTCTTCTGTAGAGCATTAGCATAGAAGAAGCCAAGTAGCGCACTTCCTCATCTCAAAAGCTTCTCTCTCTGTATCTCTCTTGACCTCAATCCCGAAGTCTTCCCACAGTTGCGTTTGCCATTGCAATTAACATTTTGACACTTACATTTGGCACTCGGTGCTTTAAGTTCGTTTGGTTAAGCCGCAGGAAGTGACATGTGAACACGTCGCATCGATGTAATAATAATAATGGTCGCATTTCCGTTTGCTGTGACTTTTCTCTGCTTTGCCATTGTTATAATTAACTGTGAAGCCGCACTTCTATCTCTTTTTCTCTCTCTAGCTTTGTGCTTGCGCATAATGAGTTGGCATTCTTGGCCAACGCATCCGTCGCATACAAAATCAGTTTTGTGGCTCTGCTCAGAATTCAATAAATCAAATACTTGACTTGGACTTGGAGCTGGGCACACGCACATTATGCGTTGGTATGCAACATCAAGCCAAGGGGCAAGCAACACTCTCTCGATCTATAGCCAAGGCTCTAGCTGTGTCAAAAGCGTTTAACCGTTGCTGTTGCTGTTGCTGTTGTGGTTGCTGTTGCTGCCACAGCAACAACGTGACACAATTTTCTAGCTCCGTGCGGGACAAACTCGTTTCGTTTCGAGCCCTATTAGAGTACAGGCCATCGTTGTCATTGTTGTTGCTGTTGTTGTTCCTATTTTATTGGCAGCTGAAATTATTTTTAAATGCAGTCGCTTAACAATTTGATGTGTTGCAGTCGCAGTCGCAGTCTCTCACTCTTTCAGTCAGTCACTCAGTCAAGAGGTCAAACAACTTTGTGGTTAACAACAACAACAACGAAATGCTTTGCTTTTCTTCTGATTGTTCGACATTTTCCTCCCTTCCCCCCTGTCTTGTCTAATTATTTGGTCATTTGTTGGTTTGTTTTGTTTGCACCTTGGACACAAATGCATATGGTTTCGTTTTTCCCTACCTCTCTTTCTTGCCTGTTCTTTGTAGCTCTTTCTAACCGCCGCAAGCATGACAAATTGCCTTGGAATGCGCCTTCAACTGGCATTTTTTTTTCGGTCTCTCTTTTGTTTTGAATAAAAAGAATCCAAATCGAAATAACATAAAAATATTTGCCAACTACTGAAGCGCAACCAGTGAAAAAGTCGCAATAAATCCAAATGGCATTTTCCATTTTGGCGCATTCTGCGAATTCGATGAGCCTATTTTTGACTTGATGTCTCTATTAGCGCAACGATAAGAATCGGAAATCAGCAAGCAATAACTATATCTCTAAAGTACGTGTGCTTGAGGCAGTTACGTCGTTTGACTCTTGTCTCGTCAATCCATTTGTGGACATTGATTGCAGATAAGACAAGCCTCAAAATCGAACAAGCGTTCTAATGAAATTCCCCAAATTCAGTTGAACTTGAAATATGTCCATAACCCCATAAAACTAACGATATACATCTGCAGCGTATATTCTTTATTTAATGAGTTTTTATACCCTCTATTCATTGGGTAGAAGGGTCCATGTGAGACTCTTAATCCATCTGCTTCTAAGAACTCCAAGATATCAGAGAATATAAGAGAAAAAGCCATAATTTTTATGGTATATCAATATACAAAATATACTTTCAGTATACATATGTCAGTATTTCTTCGGAATCCAATTTTTTTTGGATAGCACTTTGTATATCAATATACGTCAGTTTTTTTTAGATATATTAATTCGGTATATTTAATATAATAATACCTTAGCAGCAATATGATTAGTATGTTAATATACTATTACATGTCGATATTTTTGGTATATAAGTTTGGGATATTTATTTTTTACCATAAGGGTAATGGGAGTAGTATTTCAGTATTTTTTAGGAATATTCATTTGGTACTTTTAAATGATTATACCCTACTGTTTTCCAGTATATTAATGTGGAATGATAATACAGAACTTTTTTTTAGTACATATATAGTATTTTTTTTGGTACTGATTGTACTGTTTTACTTTTAATAAGCGGGTATCTCGTAGTAAAGCATTCTCGACTGTAGCTTTATAACTTTTTTTATGAGAAATGAGAAATGGGGAAAAGGTAAAAAATTCTTTGCGCATTCCTGAGTCATTACTTATAGCTTCCGCTAGTTTCATTTCCTTTAATGCTCATTTCTTGTTATACTTCAGTATGTTTTCTCTTGCTTTTTATCAATATCATTAACATGTCATTGTCATTGTTTAAATTTGGGGCGTGTGGCAAAGTTTTCCTCTAGCAACACACAGTAGCAGCGGCTGTCAATTAAGTTGCCTTGTGAATTGGCAAACTTATTAGCCATAATTTGCATAATTGATGGCAAAAATCATTCAGCGAATTGATGTTTACGATCATCATAATGAAGAAGCTGAACTGAGCCTCTGAAAATCTGTTGCGACATGCAACGGGAACCAGAGAAGAAGAAGCAGCAACAGCAACAGCAGCAGAGATCGACAGCAAAGTTTTTGAACTGCACAGTTCCGAGACCGAGGCAGTAAAAGTGAAAGTTCATTTGGCGAGTCAAGGCGAAAATCAAAGAGAAGATCCAAGGAGGAGGAGGACAGAGTTGACTGCAAGTTTCCTTGAGCCAGCGGGCGGGTTTCATTACCTGACAGATGTTGTTGCAGTTGCAGTTGCAACCTCAGTTGTTGTTGTTGTTGTTGTGGGTGCCGCTGCCAAATTGCGCGACTGCAGCGGCATTTGCATAAATTATTTACCATTTACCATTTAATATGGCCAGCATTGTTGGCGTCATCGTCAACGTCGTCGTCGTCGTTGTCCACGGCGTCGGCGCCATTGTCGTAATTTGTAACTAAATATGCGACGTTTGTTGGCCGTGTTGGCCAAGTTAACAACTCGTAACAACAACTCTATGCACAACTGCCACTTAGCTGCCGTTTTGCTGTCGCTTTTTTTTACAACAATATAATATTTATTTAATTTCATTAAATTTCAGCACGTCGCCAATAAGGAAGCCATAGCCAAAAAACCGAAACGTTTTTGCCACTTAGCTATTTTGGGCCTTAAACCCTTTTGGCCAAAGGCCAGTTCCGCCTTAACACAAATACATATAAGTATCTCTCGCTCTCTGTGTGTGTGTGTGTATGCGTGAAAGTAAAAATGCTAAAGAAAAGCAAAAAATTCCGAGTTTATTTTCAATTTCATTTGAGCTCGAAAAAAAAAAATGGCAAAATATTTCAACTTCAACTTCGACTTCGACTTTAACTCGAAGTTGAAGTTGAAGTTTGTCTGCCTGTTGGCTTCTGACTTTCGCATGACGAGAACGAGTTGTTCTTCCTCTTCAGCAGCATTGTTGTTGTTACAGTTGTTGTTGTGCTTTCCTGCAAACAACTTTTGGCACACCTGCCTGACTGTGAAGGAAGCCAGCTAACAATACGACTGAATGTTGCCCTTGTGCACTTCACTCTTTTCTCTTTCTCTATCTCTCTTCTCTCCCTCTCTCTCTCTCTCTCTCGCTCTCTCTAAACTTGGCCTTTTGTCGGAGCACTTCCTTTTTGGAAGAAGCCCTCGCCGCTTAATGACGCGATTTTGTTTTCATTTTTTTGTGTTCTGTTGTGTTTTGTGTTCACCACCTTGAATCGCATTTCTCAAGAAGCTCTTGCAGTGTGCTGGCTCAACAGCTGTTTACGTTTACACAATTCTTTTATATTTTATTTCATTTGTTGTGTTTCGTTGTAGTTTATTAGCTTTTTTATGGCTTTCGTTTTAATTTTATTTCGTATTCTGTGCTGTTGCTCGCTTCGCTTCGCAATGAATTATTGCAATTAAGCGCAGTTTTTTGTGGCTTTTTAAAAGCCGCCTCTTTTTTGCGTTTTGTTTTTTTCGCTCCGTCTATTTCCCTGTTGTTATTGTTTTTTTCTGTTTTTTTACCATACAAATTGGCAGCTGCGTTTAGTCCCAAAGTGGCGAGTTAGTAGCAAATATTTAATAATTACACGTTTGTTGTTGTCTCAACGCAAAAAAAAAACAAAACAAAAATTACAAAGTGTTTGCAGTTTGTTTCGCCGAAAGCGGCAATTAAAATTGTTATGCGAAGCCGGTCAAAAAGGCGGTACGCAAATTGGCAATACGCAATCATATGAGCATTTCGCTCTGCCACATTAGAATTAGATTTATGTTTCGCTTCTCACTTACAATTACTACCTGTGTGAAGTGTGCATTAAAATCTGTTAAATAGTTTTATGATTACTCAACTCGCACTTAATTAGTTTCACTTGCGACATATGGCACACAAAATGATGGTCACTGTTGAGTTGCTGTTGAAAGTCACATCAAAAATATGAATTTGTTTGTTTTGATGAAGTGCTTTTAAAACTAAACAAAATAAACAAAAGTTGAGGACAGCTTAGTTTATTATTCGTAAATGCAGTGAGAAGTAAAATGCTATTTATAAATGTGATTCATAAATTGCCAGAAATTGATTATAATTATTGCTTGATTAACTTCGATAAGCTTCGATGTTTATGCAGTTCATTTGCACAACATTTCCGTTAGATAAAGTCAAAGCCTTTGTTATGTTCTTTAAGATTTTTATACCAAAAACTCCAACTTGTTAGGGGTCTTAGTAGCTTTGACTGACAATCTGAAATATTTTTATCATCTATGGTATATTTTCACTTCTATGGTATATTTTTCCTTCAATGGTATATTTTGAATGTAATACCTGTGGTATATTTTTAGTATTTTTGTGGTATATTAATTCGGTATATTTTCAAATTAATACCGCACTATTATAGTTTTATTCATAATGTGTAGCGGGTATCTCAGAGTCGAGCACATTTAACATAACTGTATCTTTCTTATTTGTTTATGTTTGTATTCGTTCTATTTAAAATTGGTTTTAAATTACGCTTAGATTAAGATGCTATTTCTTTTTTGAAAAGAAAATTTTATGACTTTCTAGTTTTGCAATTCAATTGCCAACTTTATGTTAAATCCATTCAGTTTTATTTATACACATATTCGTTACAATCGCTGCAAAGCTTAAATGATTTGAGATATTAAATGCTTTCCACTATTGACTCAAATTACAATTGGCACAGAAAGAAAGCCATAAAAATCATTGCCTTGATCGATTGCCGTTTGATTTGTGGTATCATTCATTCACTTGTGAGTTCCATTTTGCCAATTAACTTGCAGATAAATGTTAACCACAAATTGTGCTGGCTAAACTTTTGTTAATTGGCATATTGTCATCCCAAATTGCTTTCCAGCTAACTTGTGAAAATGGGCCAAAAGTCTATGACAAGTTCTTTGCTTTGTCTGTCTGCGGTTTTCTTGGGCATTACTTAACCCGTTTTGCCACAGCACGATGAAGTTGGAGTTGGAGTTCAATGTCAGTTGAGACAAGTGCTTGGCAGACACAATAAGAGCAAAGTATGAGTACGAGTACTCGAAGCCAGGTCGGGGCAGAGCCCCATTTGAGTCACGTTATAAACAATTATGCGCAGAGCGAGAAAGAGAGAGGAGAGAGAGGATTGAACAACTGGACAAGCTGGCCATAAACCACAGACCAAAAACCAAGACAAAGGCAAAACAAAACACACTCTCTACTCCACTGTATAACACAAAAAGCAATGTGTCTAGTACATTTGCATAAACAACTTACGCACATTCCGACAGCCATTTAGCGGTAAATGGAGATAGACCTCTCCTCAGTCCAGTCTTTGCTTTGGTTTTTTTATATACCAAATATTTTGAGTTGATTTGCTTTTGATTTTGATTTGAGGCGACGCGCTGCATGCTGATGATTGGGAGCAGCAGACTAACGGTTAAAGCAGTGGGGGAGTTGGAGGAAAGGAGGAGTGAGGAGGGAAGAATCGTCGCTTGTCTTGGCCATTTAACTGACATTGAATTGAAAGTTACACAACCATTAGCCGTCTGTCGTCTGCCGTCTGGCGAAGAGCAACCAGAAATCAAGGCAAATATTTGAACATCGAGCTGGTTCGCATGGCAATTATCAGTCAGTGTTATACACTGAGAAGGGGGCGTGGCAGTGCCACATTTTGCAATATTTAGCATAAAATTGCGCAACATGCGTGTGTGTATGTGTGTGTGAGACACAATTAAAGTGAGACACAAGTCGCTGCAATTATGCAATGCATGTTTCTTTATTTTTGGGGATTGGCACCAAAAACAACAATCATAAAAAAATCAAAAATTAAAATAAATTGCAAAAAAAAACAACAAAAATGTTAAATCAAAAATGTTCATTACAGCAAACAACAAAAGCGTTTTGAGTTAAAATGTGCAAATAAAAAGTGTGAATAGATTTCAATCGACTAAAACTTGTGAGTGAGCAAAGCAAACGAAAAGATTTTTTTGTGTGGCCAAAATGATTGTGAAAATGGAACCCGACGAACTAATCACCTTTCGTGTGCAGTATTTGCTCGACAGCGATCCGCTAACGGCGACCACAGCGTTTCCATGCCCAGTGCGTGCTCCGACCTACGCGTTTACCACAACAATGCCGCTGGCCACGCAGCTGGGCACGATCCTGAGGCTGCTCAATGCACCGCATAGCGTAAGGATTAAACTCTTCTCTTTTACCCCATTAAGATTAAAGCATAATCCCATTAAATGCGATGTGCACGTACACGTGCCCACATATTTACTCGTACAATCCCAAAACAAAAAGATAAACAAACAGGAAAGCTATGGTCGAGTATGCTCGACTGCGAAATACCCGCTATCCGTTTTTAATGAAACAATGCAAGACAATATTTAAATATAGCAAATATAAATACTGAAAAAATGCTGATATGAATATTTAGTATATTAATATAATATTGTTATTGTTATTATTGGTATTATGATTAAAATATACAATACCGACAAAATACTGAAACATATTTAGTATAAACTATTATTACTACGGCATAATAATTAAAATATACAAAATTCAATAACGAAAAAATACTAAAACATACATATGGTATATTAATTAATATATTAATACTATTATTACGATATTAACATATAAAAATATCAAGTTAATATACCAACAAAATACAGAAAGATTTCTTCATATATATTTAGTATATCAAAATACTACTACATTCAAAATATACCATTGAGCATAAAATATACCATAGCAGGCGAATATGTCTATATCGTCTCGGTTCGGCACGAAGTTATAATACCCGTCTTCCCAGATGGGTAACGGGTATAGAAATCTGAAAAAACAATGCGCTAAAGCTTTGTCCAAGAAACTTATCTGCGGAACCTTATCAGCTTGGGATCTTCCACGTTTCTCTTTTGTTTTGAGTTAGCTTAAATGGTATTTGACTTTTTTTGACGGTTGTTGTGTTTCGCAAATTTACACACACTAACTCAAATGATTATCTATAGTTTACTTTCATATGAGGCAATATCAAGATCTTTATTCAAGTTTTTCGTATTTTTGCATAATTATTTTTTTTTTGCCGAAGGTCTTTGATTTTGATATTTATTTGAGAAGATCGCGATTAGTGTTTTGTCTCCATTTTGACTACTGGTCTAGAACGGGATATTATTTATTTATTAGTTTTTTGTCGGTTCTAAAACACTGACTCATAGTGAAGCTCACGAACAATACATAAAGAAATGTCAACTCTCAACAATTGCTGACAAGTGAGCAATTTATTTCAAAATATAGTATATTAATGACTGCAAAATAATTAATGGTTTTAGAACACTGAGAATAGACTTTCAGAACTGACTGTTACTTGCCAAATTTGCTTCCCAGTGTCGAGTTAAAATTTATATAGTGGCTCAGGCAACATTTGACTGCGATTTGCATAGCGTGTTTAGACAACATCATCGATTATATTAGATATAAATCTATATGTATAACGATAATTATAGCCATGTTTTTGTTATAGATACAAGTTCAAAGGCAAAACGAAAGACCAAATACAATTGCAGCACATGGTGATAGATGCTGGTCAAAGTAGCAGAACAAATAAACTTTTGAAGGTTAGACGCATACTATTTGCGTAGACTCTGTGATGGGCGTTCGAATGGAAAAACCACAATACAAGCATAGTAATAATAACAGCTGAAACATTTACAAAATGGTAATTGGTAAATATAAACTTGAACTTAAGCAAACAAACCGACTGACGGACAAAGCAAACGATGAGTTTGCATAGCAAATAAAAGAAGACACAAGACAGCTAAATGAAGCAAAGGGAAGGGAAGGGATGAATGTGAGAGAGAGAGAGAGGGGAATGGGGAGCTGTTCTAGCTGCCACTTATTATATTTTATTGTTGTTAAACATTTTACGAATGATCCATTGCAACGCAGAGCCAAGACAATGGCTTCACTAGAGCTTGCAACGCTTGGGGCTAACTTATTGCTATCGCACAATCAGTTGCAACTAATAGGAAGTTGGGGCAACGAGAAGAAAGAAAGAGAAACAAGGCAAAGATCTCAAACAGCACTTTTCGTATTGTGAAAGCCTTGGTCAGCAATTATCTAAGTCGCTGCCATTGTTCGTACCGCCGATCTCTTGACTTTGACTAATTTGCAAATGCAACAAGGCAGAGCATCGAGAGTAGAGAGTGGAGAGGCAATATCCAGGCAAAGCATTGATCGTGCACCATCCATGCAACATGCAACCAGGTTGCACTCGATGCAGTGGCCCCCATTGCCTGTCATCTGTCATCCAGTCGATGCTGTAGCTGAATCTCGAAGCTGTTGCTGTTGCTGTGTTTGCAAGGATACGTAAATCTTGACAAGCGGCAGCAATAAATTCTAATGAGCAAATCGCAAAAGGAAATGCAACGTTCTCGTTTTAGTTTTGCCGTCTTTCGCTGTCTTGGGTCAGGATGTTGTCGTAGGCAGATTTATGTGGCAGGCGCGGCAGCTGTGAATGCCATTTGTCCAATTAGTCAGCCCAGGGAACAGACCCGAACCGAAGTACAACCCCGCTACACAGATGCAGATACAGATACAAATATAGAGATACAGATAGTGAGAGAGGGAGAGGTAGAGGGAGACTCGCACATGCAACTTGTTAAATTTAGCGCATTACAATCGATTCATAAATTTTCGCCTTGTATGTTACCTCCGTTGAGGTTGATGTTGATGTCTAATCTGCGATGATGTCATTGAGCTTCCAGCTCTCAATACTCAACTCAACTGAACTCAACTCGTATAGCAAAAATACAACTATAAATAATCATTTTTCGTTGCGGTCAATCGACACAGCCTTCTTTTTTTATTGTATTTTATGTTATGCTTTTTTCTTGTTGTTTATTTTGATTGTATTGAATTATTCTTGTTGCCTTTTTCACTCTTTTTTTTTCGCCAATTGCTGTGGCTTTTTGCACGTCACCTCACACGGCGCAACAACGGAAAACAACAACAATCAAAATCGCTGTGTCTAGATAAGCATATAAAGTGTTCGAGCCCAATCAGCAGAGAGCTAAACAGCACAAAAAATAGAAATACATTTAAATCGAGAATAGAACAAAAGACAAATGATCAATGATTTGTTAGCGGCCCAGTAAACAAGCACAAAAGGAAACCAATCGAATTTTCTACCCTTGTATTGTCCAAAAATGATGTCATTCAGTTTTTAAAATATAATTTCATTAGTTTGTGTTTAAAAAAAACTATAATATTTTGGTTGTCTTGTGAAATTTTCCCTTCTTGTGCAAACAAACTGTGTGCAGATTGATGCTATATTAAGCATACGCCACATTGTCCCGCTTTGACTTACGCATCGTTTTTTAGCACGCGTCTTGTTTACTCTAACAATTTGCATAGTTGCCACAGTTGACTCAGCATCCATCAAAGTCGCTCTGAGGGAAACTTTAAAAGTCATGCTTTGTTGGGGAAGGTTTCCATTTCAATTAGCATTCCTTATTTTTTATTTCATTTATTTCGTTTTTCGTTCAACTTTTTTTTTGCGGTCAACTTGAGGTCAATTAACTCTCTGGCAATGCGGCATTGATTGGAAAGCAAAAGTGTGGGCCATTCATCAACATCACGTTTCAAGCGAGGTGAAAAATGTATAAAAATATCACACACAAAAAATACAACAGAAAATCATTTAAGAGCTTGTAATAAATTTGCCATAAAACTCGTGCTTAAGCAGCAGATTAAATTAACTTTAAAAAGTTAAGTTGCGTTTCATGCTTGTTGAAGTTGTTAGGTAATTTATTAGTATAGTTTGTATTTTATTTATTTACTTTAATTTTCAATTTACAATTTAATTGAGACATTTAAATAAAATTGGAATTACCTATTCAATGTAAACAAAATATTTGCAGATTTGCATTTTAAGTAAGACATATAATAAAATTTGAATTACCTTTGAAATGTAATCAACATAAAAATGTTTAGAGAGATTAGCAAAACGTAATTTGATACATTGTTTGCAATAATTATTTATGCAAAGTTAAATTGGATTTACAAAACATTGTTGTCCACTCCTTTTATTATTCATTTAATATTTTTGTAATATTTGGCATAGTTTTATTATCAATCAATAATATTTTTTATTTGCCAAACATATCAAATTTTTGAGCTCGCACATTTTCTCCCCTCCAAAATTATTATGCTCGTTGCCTTAACTGTGTCAATAGCCGCATTTATGAGTTTGGCACTCGCTCGTCTATGTGTGTGCTTCTGTCCATGTGTGTGTCTGTGTGCGAATTCAATTTGATTAAAAATCTTGTCATGCTTCAGTCAAAAAATCAACAGAAAAACGAAGCCGCCGCCTTTATAAAAAAAATATACAACGAATCGACAAAATTTGCATAGGGCTGTGAATGAAGTATGTAAAAAGCACAGCAACGAAAATAAATAAATATCTACAGCGAAGTCGATATAGTTTTTGGCCAAAAACTAAACAATGATACCTGAGGTTATTTACGATTTCTTTTGTATGCCAAACACTTGCTTTGGTTTTAATTGCCGTCACCGCATCGCTTATATAAAATATATATTGCTTTAAGTTATGCATAAAAGTTCACACATCATTTTGAATATATGTTGTTACGTGATCTTGTTGGCTGTGAGTATTAACAAATAAGCCTATCTCCCAACACCTACACAAACAAAATGCTCTAGAAAGTTTTCAAGTGCTAATAGTGAATACTGATTCAGCATTCAGGAAGTTTAATTTGTTCGTAGAATGAAATTTTACTCATTCCATGTTTGATAAGCTGTTGCTGTGAGTTGCGGCAGACAGCTTGTCCCCGCTCTATAAATACGTTGTTCAATCATTTAGTTGTTTACCCGCATTGCCGATTCATCTAATTTTTGACAAAATTAACTAGTCAGTAATACTTGTGGCTTGAGTATTTGCATTCATCAGCAACACTAAGTATAGGGATTTGTACAGATAAGGTGTGAAATAATAATATATTACTAATTAATCTCACTTCAAAGTGACGAGAATTGTATTACGATATACTCGATAAGCCAACACTATGTTAATGACCCAAAAGTGTCGCATTCAAAGTCATGTTTGTTCGCTACTTTTCGGTTTTGTAAACAAATTCAAGCAATAAGCATACAAATATCATATTTTATTTCAGTTTATGATCATTTTTTTCAAAGATATAATCGTCTGATAAAAGCAAAATCACTTCCTATCAGATCGTTAGTTGGCATTCAATCCCAAAGTTTATGACGGCAATATGAATATATTTAGTTTTCATAAAAATGCTGCATTTTTCACTACTTTGTTGTTCATTTGTGTCATAAATATTGTTAGTTTAATACTTGTATTTGTTACTGTTATTCGATAAGACTAAATAGCTAATAAAAATATAAATAATATATGTGATATTATACCATTTACATATGTATATGAGATTATCTTTGATATTGCAGTATAAACATTGTTAGTATTTATTAAGCTATATTTTTATGTGTTATTTTAAATATAATCTTAGTAAATATTAGCAAGAAATAAAACACTCGTATCTGTTGCTAATATTTACTAAGCTAATATATAAAACATAAACACATAAAATAGCCTTTAAATAGCCCACTTAATTTCATTAAATTGACAGAGTTTATCTTATATTTTAAAGATAATAAACCAGCACATAATATACTATATATTTGTTTCAAATTTCTGCCTAGTCCACTTCCGTATATTTTGACCTCTATGGTATATTTTGAATGTATTGCTATATCGATATACCAAGTGTATTTGGTATATTTTAGTATATATATGATTTTATGGGAAGATGGGTAGCGGGTAATTCAAAGTCAAGCACACCCGACTGAAGCTTATCTGTTATTTTATTATACAACCTAAAGAAGATTAATACATTTCTTTTAATGATACATCTAACTACACTTTTATTCGTATATCAAATATTTTATATATATTTACATATTTTAATATTTATAAGTATCACTTTACCTTGGGCTAAATTAGAAATATAGAAATTGAATATTTCTTAGCCAAAAATACTTGTTGTTTATTTGATTTCCAAATGCATTAGATAATTTGCTTGAAATAAATCTATTCTTGGCAGTCGCGCCTTTAAAAGTCATTGACTGCCAACGTCTGCCAAAGCTTTTAATTTAGCAAATGGCCAAATGGCAAAATGGCAACACAAAAACTGGCCAAATTGCCTCTGGGTGCAGCGTCAAAAGTTATGAAAGACAAGAACCTTTGGGGCACGCGATGCAGCTTTGTTTTCTCTTTTCTTTTCTTCTCGTTTCTTTTCTTTTCTTTGTGTGCTTCACTTGGACTGCTATTCTTCTGGGTAGTTGTAGTTGGGGGTGTGTCCAAATTGAAGCATCGATAGAGAGTCTCAGCAGAAGAAGACGCGAAGCAGACACAAGCTAATTCCTTTTCGTCGGGGCGTTAACCAAGCAAATAGGCGTATGTGTAATCTTTACCCGGATGAGATGGCCAAGATTTGCTGCTGGCCAAGAGCAATTGCTGCGGCTGCTGCTCGGTCTGTTGTCTGTTGGTATTTCATTTTTTTTCACACATTAAGCAAGCGTCGACACACATAATTTCATGTTGTCCGGTAATTGTTCTGTAAATGCACAAATAATTACTTTCAATGCGCCAATAAAAAAATCCAGAAGATCAACACAGAAAAGAGAGAGGGAGGGAGAAAGAGGAAAGCTTTTGCTTTTGCGTCTGCTTTGTGCACGCAGCAGGAGAAGCCTGACTTGAGATTTGATCAATCAAGCACTTGGCCATGGCAATCAGCTCAGCTCAGCTCAGTTTGCTTTTCAAAACTGAAAACTGAAAGCATTGCGGAGAAAAGTAGGTGACCATCCACAGCAGCTGAAGAAGCAGAAGCGGCAGTAAAAATGCAACTGCTGCAGTAGAAGGCGATGACGATGAGACGTCATCATTGCCATCATCATCATCGTCATCATCGTGTTTGTGGTGCGAGTTGTGGCTGTGGCCATCAACAACAACAACAACGTTGAACGCCTAAACGAAATCGTCTGCCAACGTCGACGCGACTTTCGATGCAACCGTCACTCACTCACAAAATGTTCTATGGTCGTTGGCATCTGCATCTTTCTCTTTCTCTTTTTCTCTTTTTTTTTTGTGGCCTGGCCATAAACAACTTTTACTGCGTAGCGCAGTAGTCGAACTTACTTTTAGCTTTAGCTTTAGCTTTAATTATAATTGCAATCGCAATTTGCTGAACTTTGTCTCCGCAATTCTCTTTTTCTTTTTGCAGATCGACGATGCTGCTATTCAGGTGTTTAAGGATGGCGAATATGGCGCCTACTTGGATCTGGAGTCATCTCTCGCCGAGCAGACTGAAGAGATTGAGGGACTGCAAGCGAGGTGAGTAACAAGAACTAATGACTCAAGTCAACCCACACAACAAGCAACAAAAGTAACTGCAGCTGCAACTAGAGAGACTCCCACACAGTTTAATTGGCAATTGGTTTTATGCGATGATTTATGAACAAACTGTGTGCAAAAAAAAATAATAATAATATTATTATTGTCAGCGATTTTCACTTTTTTGCAACCGCTTTACCTTGAACCCAATTTTATTTGGAAAGCGGCAGGAAATGCAAATGCCAATGAAAATCGAAATGCAAAATGCGAAATGCGAAATGGAAATGGATGTTATGTTTGATACGGATATGTTGCGGGCAGCTCTGGGTTTCTGGGGCAGCTGCCTCGTGGGTGGCTGTGGCCTTTCACCACAGACACTATTACACGCTGTCTGTCTGTCTGTGCTGCAAGGCGCTTTGGATAATAAAGATATTGCCTGTCTGCTGGCCACATATAAAAAATGTCGCTATCTGTGGCACAGGAAACTGCGGCTACAAGTCTGCTCTCCTCTTCTCTTCCTTCTCTCCCACCTGACTGCTCCGTGCTCAATCAACTCACAGACAGATATATTTTTGCATTTGCATTTGCTGCATGCCTCCGCGACGTGCAACTTGTTGCGATTTTTTCGGCTGCCACATGCATTTAATTTGCATTTACTCGTAATCCGCAAAACAAACGCGAAAAAATCGAAAAAGCAGTCTAAATATAAACCGTGGGCAATGTGTCGTTATATTTTTATGCATGTTATGTGCATATTTCTCTCTTTGAGCTCAGCTCACAAACAACAGCACAAAAGCATCAACTTGTGTCTGGTCTATAAGTCACTCTGGAATGCCCTGCGTGTCGCGTCTTGAAGCTATGACGTGGCATGCCTCAAGGCGTTGCTGGCAAACGGCGGCGACACAATTCTCACACACTGAAAAGTGATCAATGGTAGCAAAAGCAATGCCAGATATTTATGGCATTTTAAGGAAGTCGAGGATTAGCGAATTTATTGTGGGAGTGCGAATAAAGAAGGATTATTTATTGTTATGAAGTATAACTGCAAAATGTACTACTTGAATCTAGCTTTAGGATTAATATATTACATATTTGTTGTTTGGAAAGAAGAAAGAAATGAAAAAATATTAAACTGGAATTAATATATTCCATATGTATGTCAACAACATTCAATACACAAAATAATTATTATTAGAGTTCTAAATTACATACCGTTAGCTCAGAATATTTCAAATTTATTTCTTATTTCAACAAATTTAAAATTTAATTCCTCGAATTTTCACATAGAAGCTTCAATTTTTATGTAAAATATGATAATGTTCAAAGCTATTGTTTCACAAACTTATATTTATTTGATAGCAACAAAATAACATTTATTACTACTATTTATTTCAACAAATTACAGTACTTCAGTTGAAGAATATGGTATTTTAAACTACATTTCATGATAATAAAAAAAGTTGGGAAACATTTTATTTAGTTAGATGGCAATTTAAAAGCAAATTTCTTTTCAACGAGTTATTTCCTTAAATTTGTTCATAAATGAATAGCTTCATTATGTGATGGTTAACTACAATACACTTTCAGCTAAGGAATATTATATCACAAGCATTTCGTAATATAAATAAATAAGACATGTTTTAGTTCTAAATTTCATATTTGCATTAGCAGTTACATATGTATCTGTAAATAATTTTATGGCAGCAATGGCAAATTTATTTCATATTTCAACAATTTTGCACTTAATATTGAAATTACTTCCTCGCACTTTTAAGTAAAAGAATATCTTATAATTCCTTAAAAATTGATAATGAATGTTGGTCAACTAAAATGTATTTTAGTTAAAAAACAATGTGAATAGAAACTTGTATCTTACGACACACTTTCATGCTAAGCAAACAAGCTCTCTACTGCTTTTATTCAATTCAAGCAAGTTCGGAAGTTTACAAAGTACAAAGTTCTTTCTGAAGAAGTACAATTATATTGCATATTCCAACGGTGTTGTTGTGTATACACATTTGTCTTTGCCATAACTGTTGCTGGTTGCTGGTTGTTGGTTGTTGGTTGTCTGTGGTTGTGGCCAGGCCACAAAGAACGTGATGTCAGTGGCAAGGGCGCGACTAAAGTACTTGCAGCCAAAGTACGCGTCAGGCCAGGGGCCAAGTATGGCAACCGGCAACTGGCAAATGGCAGCTTCGAAGTGGCAAGTGGGAAGCTAATGACCTGCTTGGGGGCTAGATAATGGGATTAAAAAGATAGTTGAAGTGTCCTGCCACAAAGTACCAGAATGCGCTCGAGGCAGAAGGCACAAGGTAGAAGCAAAAGCAGAAGTCTACCTGACTTTCACTGGTTTCAATTTACGATGATCATCAAGTCGGATGTCTTCTATAAAAAAAATTATAATGCAACTGTCGCCATCGCCATGTGGAGAACTGAGCAAATTGCTGGCAGTTAGCCAGGAGTTAGTTGTAGACGCTACTCCAGTTACTTGGCGCCAATGAGTGTGTGTGTGTGTTGTCAGAGGAGGAGGAGGAGGAGTTGGAGTAGGAACACTCTTGGGCTGCCTGCTCACTAATCATGCTTATCGTATTAGTCATGGAAGCGCGCTCGCATGCAAATCATTCGCCTCAGTTCGCATCAAAATTCCACAAGCACGGGCACGGGGCGAACATTGGGTCGATGGCTTGATGTCTCGATGGTTGTGGCTTGTCAATCTGCAACTCAGCCACAGACACAACTACACAGAGGCAGGTGTGGCTGTGTGTGCAGCTTTGAGTCAAGTTGAGTTGAGTGAAGAATCGAGTTGTGTGAGAGAGAGAGAGAGAGAGACACACACAAACGCAAACACAAATACACACATTGCATTATGAATTCTTGGCTCGACTTATTGGCGGCTACGTTCACTCTGATGCTTCATAGTCCATTTTCAATTATCTGCGTCGTTTGTTATTACTTTTATTATGGCCAACACAACTGGGCAGCAGCCTCAGCAGCAAGCAGAGGGTAATCAATGTTCTTAACTGGTCAATGAACCATTCAAGCGACCAACCATCGCATCGTATCGCATATCCCCCATTGTGTTTTACTTTTACTATAGTTTTGTACCCCGCGCTCGCCTTTTGTTTTGTTGCCATTGCTAATGAAATTACATAGAAAATTAATTTCAATTTTTTTATTATCTTCTCCCTCCTCTACTTCTCAGTCGCAAAAACTCGCTGGTGGTGCGCACACAGCTGAGCGTACGCGTTCAGGCCATTATTGGTAAGTATTGTGCTTGGACTTTAGATTCAAATCTAGCGTTACGTATACGCCTCATTGACCTATTGCTTTTCCTACACTCTCCACACAGAGAAACTACTCTCATCAGAGGGCAGCGATTTGCGTCGTGCACTATTCTCTCTCAAACAGGTGTTCCAAGAGGATAAGGATCTCGTGCATGCCTTTGTCGCACTGGGCGGTCTCAATTGTCTGGTGCGCGTTGGCAATTGTGCCGATCAGAACTATCAAAACTATATACTGCGTGCCCTGGGACAGGTAAGCAAAGCGAAACGAACTTATTGCTCATTGGGCACGAGTCAAAGCCTATTAATTCGTTGCAGGTAATGCTCTATGTGGACGGCATGAATGGCGTTATGAAGCATCAGCCCACCATGGAGTGGCTCTATTCATTGATCGCATCCAATTACCGTTCGGTTGTGAAGACGGCGCTCAAGCTCTTGCTCGTGTTCGTCGAGTATGCCGAGTCCAATTGCTATGTGCTTGTGAGCGCCATTCATGCAGTGGACGCTGCCCAAGGTACAGCGCCATGGACAAATATAATGAGGTAAGCCAAAAAAGTGTTGCCTGCTTTTAGGCTGCAAGTGTAAGCAAAAAGTGTAACCTGCTTTTAGGTTGTACATATTAATGCTATGCGATAGTTTATTAAATTTGACTTTACTTTTTCAGACTGTTGAAGGACTATGATAACGCAGATGCAGAGCTGGTGATTTATGCTACTTCTCTCATAAATAAAACGCTTGCTGGGCTGACAGATCAAGATAGTTTCTATGATGAAAGTGATCTTCTGGAACAACAGGGCATGGAGGCAGTGATACTACGCTACATGTCCAAGCCAGGCACAGATATGGATCTGTTAGATCAGCTGCAGCTGTACGAGGCGGTTTTAAAGTGAGTTAATGTCTTAATTATATAATGCAGTTTTATAATTATATTTATTCATGACACACAGATTCGAGGATGGCGAGTCGGATGGCCAGCGATTGCCACAGAATTCTATGCGCAAGACTCAACGCAATCGTCCTGGCACTGGAACCGCAGAACGTCGCAAGTCGCGTCGCCACAGCACCGACAATAGCCCGGCGCCATTGACCAAAGTGCTGCCGACCACAGTGCTGAGAATGACGCCAACGCAGGCCACGCTCGATGAGGACGACAGCTCCGGCTCGACCAACTCCACAGAGTTCAGTGGCGGACTGTTTCAGGAGAAGAAACGTAAGTTTATAAATTGTATTATCTAGAAATAAATTTAATTTATAATGTCATTACTTAGCTCGCGATGGCGCTGGTGTCACTCCGGGTCTAAGACGACGTCGTGAACGCGCCGAGCGCCACAAAAGCTTCCTCAAGGAGCAAGAGGAAGCGGCAGCCAATGGAATCCTTGCAGCCCGCGAGCTGCGTGAAAACTATGGTAAGTTTGCGCAGGCACTCGCTATAACATTTTGCTTCTTGCAAGCTGCTTTAAACGAACCGAAACTAACTTTGATTCTCTCTACATGCTAATCACTGTGTATCTATGTTGTCCCGCATTTGTCATCCGCCGATCATGCTAACCAAAAACAAAACAAAACAAAAATCACCCACAACATCACCTCGAAACAGGCCAAATTGTAACTGCCATACCTGCTACCATCCAAAGCGGCGACAGTCCGCCGCAATCATTGCAAACTGAGCTGCTGCCGCCAACTTCGTCGCCTCCAAACGCAAGCATACTAGAGTCCAACACACCCATTAGCAATAATAATTCGAGCCACAACAACAACAGCATACAACAGTCCCACAACAACAATAGCAATAGCAATAGCAACAATAACAATCACATTGAGACGCCCAACAACAGTCTGTTGCTGAGTCCCACAAAGCAACTGTTGAGTGGCAGCCAAAGCATTTCCATCATCAACAACAGCTTTGACAAGGCCAACAATAATACGAACAATCAAAACGAGTTCCTTACCAAAAAGAACCTCTTTCGGGAGCGCAACGCAACTGTGATCAACGGCATCATGAAGAACATTCAGCAAACGGAGTGCAGTGCCTACAAAAAGTATGAGAACGATGCCAATCGACTGAACAACTATTACACGCAACTCAATCAATCGCCCAAGCATCTGGCGGCCACCGCACAGGAAGTGCTTAGCCCCAAAAAGACGTTGAATGGCTTTGAGTTTGCTGCCAGCGACAGTTCGACACCATTAAAATTGGAGCCGTTGCCAGCACCCGAGCCATTGAGTCCCATACACAAGCCAATTGCAGTTGGTGCGCCTCCGCCACCGCCTCCACCACCGCCGCCGCCACCGCCTGGCTGGTGGCATTTTCCCCAATTGAATACACAGCCTCGGGCACAGCCGATGGCAGCTAGAACCACCCTAACAACCAGTACTAACCCAGAGCAACCACAACAAGACATGGATACAACAGGTAGGTGACAAAAAGCTTTTGCATACTTTTATGTGCTGTACGAAAATTCATCATCAAGCAAAGCGAAGCTGCTGTTGCATACTTTTGTGTGTTCATCTAATTCGGTCTCGTTGTCTTTAGAATTATTTGTAAGCTATAATGTGTTACTCTTCACAGATCTGGAGGATAAGGATATGCTGCTGCAGCTGAAACGGGATCACACGGTTAAGGATCTCACACGGAAGCTGAGCAATCTCCCCACGAGTCCCACACAGGAGCCAGGCAATCGGGGCGCCATCTGCGGTGACATGTCGGGCCTCATATCGAAAGCCAAAGAAGGTCTTGCCAAGAGCAAGAGCAAAAGTGAAATATCGCGGTAAGTTTATAGCCACTTGTGGGAACTCGTTTGGCTTATCAAGAACTTTTTTTTTACCTCTTTGCTATATAGCACAATTATTCCCCATTCAAGTTTAAGATTAGTTAGCAAGTCACTTGAACTTTCGTTGAAGATTAATTCTTAGACTTTCCAGTCAGCAAGCTATTTTCTCAACTGAATCTTGAGTTGCTTTCAAGACTCGAGAGATCTCCCTTTTATCAAACAATCAATATTCTATACATCTTCAAACTTTTTTCAACTTTATTTTATTTAGAGACTTCTTCCCTTTTATATAGCAATCATTGTTATAGTTTATTCCAATTTATTTATTCAATTATTCAATTAATTTTAAATTATATCAATTTATGAGCATAACCAATTAGTTTTTAAATTATGCAAATAATTTTCAATTTTATTTTGTTCATCTATTGAGTGTTAATTTGAAGAGCCTAAGACAGAGATCTAAGCGTATTTGGGAGCGTACTTCTCGTAGGTGGCAATGTATGCAGCCTTGGCGGCATCCTGGGATAGACCCTTGTGCTTGCTCCATGCGGCCCACTTGGCCTTGCCCTTCAGATCCAAGGTGCCGGGCTCAGCGGTGGTGTTGTCACCAACGGTGGCCTGCTTGTAGAGACCGTAGAATTCCAAGAACTCATCATTGGTGGGGGTCTTGGTGAAGCTCTTGGCTTTCTCGGTGGCGGTGTTGAACTAAACACGATGATTGGAAATCCATGTTATAGCGTAAAGACCCTCAAAGTTAAGTGTCTTAATACTTACATCCATGTTGTCTTTGGCTAGAGCTGTATTAACTGCGTCTGAGTGCTGATTGGGCTTACACACAGCCTTTATATACATCGGAGCACTTGACCAGTTTTTTAGCTGATAGCGATTTATGAAAGTTTAGGACTTTTAGATATCGCTGTGATAAGCTCACAACTTTGTCATGTCCATGTCGGCAATATAAAACGGCAAGCAAGCCAACTTTTTTAATGACCCCATTGGCAATATAGATTGATCAAAGGTTTCCATTTAGGTTTATCAGCAGCCCCTTTTTAGAGGGGCTCGAACGATTCATTACGTGTACTTTATTGCCATTATAATCGGGAATTAAGTATATATATTAATAATTTACGTATAGATGGGAGCGTATTTCTCATAGAGAGCAATGTAGGCAGCCTTGGCAGCATCCACGGACAATCCCTTGCGGCTCAGCCAAGCCTCGTATTTGGCAGCACCCTCAGCATCGGCAGGCTTCTCGATGTTCACATCGCCGGAGTTGACCTGCTTGTAGAGGCCATAGAACTCCAGATAGACCTCTGGGGGAGGCTTGCTGCTGAAGGCCTTGGACTTTTCCACAATTGCATCGAACTGCAGCGATTCATAAATTATCATAAAAAAAATGAGTAGAGATTATTCACTTTTACGATGCGCGCGATTTACTTACATCCATTTTGTTAGCGATCTAATGAAAGACTATGATTTGTAGTGCACCGAACGCCGCCTTTTATAGTCCGACACGAGCAATATAATTAAATCTTATCAATTTTGCCGAGTGTCATAAATAAGAAATGCTCGCTATAGTAGTAAATAGAAAGCCTTGAAGATTTACGAATACAACTAGCTCATGCAACATGTGCATTATTTCTTCAATAGATCAATAAAACAATCGTTTCAAATGTATATAAAATAACTATCCAAGGGAACGTCTTCTATCGAGAAAGTAACTTACGATGCGTAATCGATTTTTAATATTTTGTTATAGCGAAACTCTTATCTTGCTACCAAGCTAAAAGGTTTGATAAAGCATTTATGAAAGAATGACTGAATTAAAGACTGACTGATTGACCGATCGCACTATCATAAAGTACAGCCAGATATGACTTTTAGTCACACTTGACCAGGAGGGCGCGATAATTATGATACTATGTAGTTTCGTACTTTGAGTTCGTGTTTCCGTTGACCGATCAAGTTATCGATTTGATGATTTGCAGCTCATCGAGCGTCGATCAGGAACTGAAAAAGCCCGAGCCGAAGAAATCGGAGAATGAACTGCACTGGGAAGAGCTTGTGCGCAACATGACACGTCCGCTGAATCTATGTGATCTGGACTTTACCGATCTGCACTCGGATGACGATAAGGATGTGCTGGCACCGCGTGGCCTGGGCGCCGGCATTCCGCCTCCACCGCCGCCACTTGGTGGTGGCATGGTAATGCCTCCCCCCCCATGATGCCGCCCAGCCTAGCCCCGCCACCCATGTTCAACTATGGTGGCTATGGCGCTGGCAGCCTGACCAACAGCGTCAACAGTTCACTGAATGGTTCGGTGAACGGCGAACTGGCAAATGGCAACAACACCATCAAGAAGAACAAGAAGACGGTGAGTAGAGGAAGTGACAAGAGGTTTGCATTAGAATATAAGAATTTACATAATTAATGGAATGTATTATAGATCATCAAAGTAATTTACATTACAATATAGTATAAAAACCATTAGAGAAAAGTATTATCACTAAAGTAACATTAGTGTATAGTATGAAAACGAATATAGAAAAGTATTATATAAAATACTTTATCATTTATACAGAATACATTTTGAATTTTTTTTTTCTCTCTTCTTAAATGACCGAGGCGTCAGATAACAAAGCAAAAACCAGTATTATTTTCGGCACAGCTTTGGCTTTCTCGATTTTAGATATATTATAAAATTTTGGTATGAAATGCATATTATATAAATATAGCTCATTTTCTCATTAAAGGTAATTTGTCTACTAAGTCAAGTGTAGTTTTTCCCAAATGCAAAGTTAGATAAATTTACCGTATCGCTATCATAAAACTTGATAATGAAATGTACTAAAAAAAATTGGTTACTTAAAGCATAGTAGTAGACAAAAACTTTTTCTTTCCTTTCCCTAAATTTAAACCTTTATTTCTTTCCTTCACTTACTTTAAACTCTTCTTCTCCCCAGGTCAAGCTCTTCTGGAAGGAAGTGCGCGAGGACATGATTCCCCAGGTGGTGGGTAAGACCATTTGGGACGAGCTGCCCAATGCCAATGTGGACACCCAAAAGCTAGAGCATCTCTTTGAGTCGCGGGCCAAAGACTTGATGACCAAGGTGCGAATACGTAATATTGCTTATTTACTATGTTATATTAAAAACAGGGCGTCGCAGATTTTTCTTATACTTAAGTGTGAATAATAAGTATCTTTTTAGCATAGTTTATAGTCTAGTTTTAGTTTAAATGTTGCATAACAATATTTTTGCGAATGATATTTGTATTCTTTTCCCATTTATTTCTGGACATGTTGTAATAATTTTCTCTAAATGTCAACCGGTCTGTTTGCGGATAAATCTACACATACTATAAATGTTGTGCTAAACCCAAAAAACAAATATTCATATATATATATATATATAATTTTCCAAAAATGTTTCCAAATGTTTTTAGGAGGTGAGTGCAATTATGTTATTACACTTTTACTCGCTCTTTTTCTCTCTTTCACTCTCTTTGTTTTTCACTCTGTCTCTCGCTGTTTTTGTCTCTCTATCACTCTACCACTTTTTATGTGTAATTCTTTAGCGGTTTATGTCACTCCCCACGATCGGTGTTGGTTTATGTTATACTCATAAGAAAAACACAAAAATACACAAAACTTGAATACACAATCCACAAACTGCAGTTTAAATTCTGCAATTTTATAGTACACAGTTTACAGTCTTCAGCAATACAATATCATTATTTTACAGCATAGTTTTTTGTTCTGTTTCGTTAGACACACATTGTGTACACTGTTCCCGTTCCCCCACTCCCCCATATCTCTATGTTTTCTCTCACTGTTTCACTCCCCCAATCTCTTGTAAAATTCCCTTTATTAACGCTTATTCTCCCAACAGAAACAACAAGAGCTGAACAAGAGCAAAGAGATCATCGTGCTGGATCACAAACGCTCCAATGCCATCAACATTGCAATGACCAAGTTGCCACTGCCGTGTGCCATCAAAACTGCGATTCTCAAGATGGACGCCACAGTGGTTACCCGTGAGGGCATCGACAAACTGTTGAACATGTTGCCCTCGGATGAGGAACGTGACAAGATTCAGGAGGCACAGATGTCCAATCCAGAGCTGCAGCTGGGCAAAGCTGAACAATTTCTGCTGACACTCGCTTCCATTTCAGAGCTGGGCGCACGTCTGAAGCTTTGGGCCTTCCGCTTGGACTTTGACAATTGCGAGGTAAGTTTGCATCTTTTCCCAATTTGATATGTTAAATTCACACTTTATATTCCTCCTCCCTTTGCAGAAAGAGATCGCTGAACCTCTAATGGATCTCAAGCACGGCATTGAAATATTGCGTCAGAATCGCACTTTCCACTGCATTCTCTCCACACTGCTTTCGGTGGGCATCTTCTTGAATGGCGCCCCTGTGAAGGGATTTCAAATCGAGTATCTGGCCAAGGTGCCCGAGGTCAAGGACACCGTGCACAAGCATTCGCTGTTGCATCATCTCTGCCACATGGTCATGGAATCGAGCAGCGATACCAGTGATTTGTACTCTGAAATCGGACCCATTACACGTGCCTCCAAAGCCGATTACGCCGACTTGGCTCACAATCTGACGCAGCTGGAGGCGGAGTGCAAAACTTCGTGGGATCGACTGAAACTCATTGCCAAGCACGATTGTGCGCCGCCTTTGAAGCAGAAACTTGTGGACTTTTTGGCCGATTGCGCCGAGCGTATTATTATACTGCAGATTGTGCATCGTCGTGTAATGAATCGCTATCGCAAGTTTCTCTTGTGGCTGGGCACGCCGCAGATCAGTGTTGCAGACTCGCGACCGAATGAATTCTGTCGCCTGTTGTCGGAGTTTGCGCTGGAGTATCGCACAACACGGGAGCGTGTGCAGCAGCAACTGGAGAAGAAGGCCAATCATCGGGAGCGCAACAAGACGCGTGGCAAGCTCATCATTGACATGGCCAAGTTCAAGACCAAAGAGGATGTGGCAGATGCGGAGCTCAAGTGAGTTTTATGGCTAGAGAAATTAATTAATACTTAGTAGGTGAAGGGTAAAATATATCAGATATGTCTATTAAAATGTTCGTCTTTAGAACTCTAAATGCTTGAGCTACAAAATGTACACAGAATAGTTTAATATAAAAACGTCCCTCTAACCGTCTGTCCATCGACTGAAAAGTAAATAACTGATAAATAATTAAAGCTAGAGGTACCAAATTTGGTGGCATTACTATTTTGTTATCTGCGCAGCTCAAGTAGGATTTAAAATGCTGAAATGTTATTATATGTATGCTGAAGTATTACATTTTGGGCATATCTGAATGTGATAGCAATATTGAATGTCGCAAATTTGTATGCTTTACCAAGCATATCACAGTTGAGCACTATCGACTGTAGTTTTCTATACCCCTTTACTAAATATTCTTATGTTTTTTTTAGACAACTTTTGGGCACGCCCAACGCTGATCAGCCGGACGGCACGCTGACCTGGCGTAGAAGACGCGCCGAGCAGTTGCGCTCGCCTATCGCACGCCAGAGCGAGGAACAGTTCACCGATGGCGATGATGAAATACTCGAATCTCTCGTCAAGACCGCCACAAAGACGTCCGGCAATCGGACGACGCCACGTGAGCGCAAACGCACGCGTCATGCGGATCGCAAGTCCTGTAAGTTGTCCTGTCCTCGATCGCTTACACATCCCAGCACATTTCCCCCACTCTACACAGCCAGTGTTGGCTAACTCACATTAATGCAGGTGTTGGTTTATCTTTTGGAATACACACAGCGCGCTATGTTTAGTCCACACACACACAAGCACACACTTAAAGATTGGAACAATTATAATTGCTGTTGTAGAAATTATACAAAATTCCAAATTGATAGCAACAATTTCCCGACATTTTCTCAAGTCCCATATTTACAAATGGCTTTTAGAGTTCATGCTCGCTTACAAGAATCGGTTGCCTATGATTCGGTTTTAATTTTTATTGTTTCTTTATTACCATTAACGCACCCACCAAAAAAATAAAAAACAAAACAACCAACCAATTGAACCAACCAATCAACCAAACAATCAATCAATCAATCAAATACCGAAGTGAAACGCAGCCGCACGCGCGAAGGATTCACAATTGAAAGAGCACCATCGCCATAGCAGGCGTAACCGTTACCGTAACCGTAACCGTTAGCATAACCGTTAACCGTTACCGAAAAGAACAGCCAACTGTTTTTTAGGTCTTTAACTTTTTGGTTAGTGTTCATTTATCTTTTTTTGTTCGTATTATTATATTGAACCTATATCAATTCAATATGATATTTTTTTGCTTTTTGCTTAAATTATGTTTTCTATATTCCATTTTTTCCGTTTGAGTTTCATTTGTTCTCCAGTCCAGATTTTGGCAGCTTGAATTATAGAAATTACGAAACTGGTCTGCAAATGGAACTGGAAAATTTCATGTTTGTTATATGCGCGCCTGGCTCGATGCCCTTGTTTATAAAGTTGATTTGTTTGTCTACGAGAAAGCATGCATTATCTCTAACACACAAGTTTTCCAAAGTGCAAAAAGAAATACACGCTACTAAAACCGCATGCTTTTGCCACTAAAAAAAGCCCACAAAGACTCTTCCCTTAACATGTTGCAAAATGTTTGAAATGAAATATTGAAATTGATTAATTATCTTTGTTGTCTTCGATTTTATAGTGCGTCGCACGCTGAAGAACGGTCTCACCGACGAGGAAAAACAGCATGTGGCGGCCCTAATACAAACCTATTAGAGCTAAGGAAGCTTCCTCTATATTTTCCTCCTCTCCCCTCAAACAATTCCCATGATCCTCAATCAACGCCCAGTGACGTCACAAGTCGGGACTTTGCGTGCGCACAGACTGAAAATTGGCGATCTCACAACACTGAAGCAGTCGGAACTGGAACCAGTATCGTACCGGAACTTAAACTGTTAATTTGGAACTGCAATACTCCCCAAATCTGAAACGAGCAAAACGTGCGCTAAACTACAACGAAAAAGTCCTTACAAAACTCCGCAAAACAAAAAAGTTCTCTTAGTTTTCATTTTGCACTGTTATTCGATATTTTGTTTTTACTTTTAGCTAAGTATTAAAATTAATCATATATTATATGCATAACAATCACAACAAAAAAACAAAAACCTACAAAAATCAACTGTATTAATAGCCAAAACAAATTGAGCTTTAGAATCGGACAAAAGAATTCTAAATGTATGTGGGAAACATTTTTAATTTGTGCTTTCTAAATTAACTTAAATTAACTATAAACTTAGCCTTAAATTAACTACGAAAATAAATAAAATACATATTTATTAAATGAAACACGCTTAGTAGCCACTTGTGCAAGGTTGTTGCACATAGTCGAGGCAAAAGCCGCGATTGTCAATATCATTGGGGGCTTCCACGCCATCTGTGTGGAAATATAGGCGGAAAGGGCGCACGCTGGCTGTAAAGGGAATTTGGAATAAAGTTACTAACTTTATGAGTTAGTTGAACTCTGACTTACACTGCACTGTTCTGGCCAACATGCCCGCCTCGGCGCTAAAAGTGCCTCCACAAACGCGATCCTCACAGCCAGGCAGAGGCGGAATGCGATCCGCTGAGCGTATGCAACCGATGAGCAACCAATCACTGATGCAACCACTTCCAGTGGGTACTGCAACACCACCGCCACCACCACCACCCACCATAGTGGGTACTGGATTATTAGAGTTGCCCGATATTGTGAAAGCCCTTGAACGATTGTTCTCAAGATCGGGACACGCATTATACTGTATGCCACAGAAGTTGCGCTCGTTGCGTATGCAAATACTGTAATCCTGATTCGACAGCTGTCTTCCCCCCACTGTATTATAGTTAAAGCTGCGCACTCGTCCACTGATCGCCGTGTAGTACTGCAGACAACCCTGATCCGCTCGACTAATGCTGCCGCAGTGGATTTGGGTGACGCGAATGCGCCACAGACGCGGAAAACTGCCGCTTGTGATAATAGACAGCACAATGGGATTGCTCTGTCCCAGTCCAGCATCAATGTACACTAAATAAACGGGGCAACTTTTTAAGTATTGCTTAAGTTATTAACTCCATTCCTAACTCACTGTGATCGCCTGTAGAACTGCCGCAAATTGTGGGCGTGGGACTTCCGCCGGAGATCAGCAGTTGATCCTGATTGCACAGATGATTTGCCGCCTCGGGTGGTGCTATGGAGAACATGTCCAAGTCCAGACGCAACTGACATATGTCCGGATGCAGCTTTTGAACTGTCACCTGACAGCTGCCTGTGCCATCGTAGACATCCGGATGATTGGGATTCACAAAGTACGTGGAGTTTTCACGAATGATGCCGCCGCAAGTTTGAAGAACTGAGAAAATAATGGAAAGATTTACTAGACATCTTAAGCATAGCCTAAGACATCATCGAAGTGTGCAGCCATGGCAGATAAAGTTGCTTTTTTTATTATTAACTTGTTTTTTTATGGGAACGCCGAGGAACTCTTTGCTCTTTATATTCACTTAACATTCTCGATGAATATTTTTCGAGCTGGTAAATACAGACAATTTATTTTTGCGGCATTAAACTTAACACACAGTTAATAAAGTTCTTAAAGAATAGTAACATATTAAAAAAAAGGTTTTAATTCTTTTTTGGTATTTTCGTACCCAAAGAAGAGATGACTGTATCATCGGAATTCAAAAATTTAAACGCCATTGTGGCTCCGCTGAATGGAATTAAAAATTTTCATGCGCAAACGATTTCTGTGGCACCTCTTATACGTATATACGACTATATGTTTGTATATATAAAAATTAATGGACTTCTAAAAAAATGTTCTCTTTTTAAGTAAATAAATGTATAGACCAATAACCAGAAATGTTTACAATGACATTTTAATATCTCATCGATCGGATAAATGGCTGAGTAATTTGCATATGTTGCTTTAACAAAAACACTTTGAAAATATTTGAGCTCACTCTGTGTCACCCTAGTATAGATGTGAAAGTTTATGGAACTTATACATCAACTTAAAGTGCATATTATTACAAATTTGTAGCATCGAATAAAGTTAACAAAATTAAATACCCGATTTAAGTTATATAGATACTTCAGACAATCACTCTCCACAAACCACTTTATATTCACATATCGAATATTTATATATTATTTAAGTATTAAGTATTCATTGACTTACATATGCAACAGACGCCATAGCCTCCTCCGCAAGGTCCTGCTGGAATTCCATTACGGACGAGGCAATCCTTGCTGGGAATGCAGTTGCCGAACTCGCCTGAAGGTGCCGAACAGCTGCTCGGTCCGATGGGCACAAAGGCAAAGATGGGCAGAACTGTGAACAGTAAAACAAGCTGATGAATTGGTAATTCATCGAGAGTAATCCTCTGAGAGCAGACGCACACTTAGATTCACGTAAACGCGGCGATGACGAAAACCATTTGCCACCGAAGATTAAATCGCGCCAACTGTTTGATTGCGGTTTCGTTGGCACTTTGCCCGCTGCCAGGACAATAAATAATCCACAAAAGATCAGCACACAAATATCCACTTGATTATTCCACATATTGAGAGATGCGCACGCGTTGCTGCCTCACGCTGTTGTGGCATGCCGCTGTCATGGTGTTGACAATTTATTTCGCTCCCAGGTGGGGGAAATAGGTTTAATGACCGCAATTTGTTGACGCTTTGCGCTTTTTAGTTGACGAAAGAAAAACCTGTGAATTTTAGCTAAAAATATTAATTGCAATAACAAAACGCAGCGGCTGAACAAAAAACAATTAGATGCGCCACCCGAAAACAATCAACAAACGAAAAGTGTAACAATAACAAAACAATAAATGGTAAAAGCAATGCCTATGCCAATGCAGTCATTGGCATTGCGAGGGAGAAGAGAGGGATTTGCTTTACACTCATAATACCAAATATTTCACGTTTCGTCAACGTTTGTTTTGCTTCCTGTTGCGAATTTTGCCACCTGCCACCTGTCATCTGCCACCTGCCACATCGATTAAATGTTGGGCAAGGCCCGACAGAAATTCGAGCGTGAAAGTGCTGACAAAATTGTTGCAGCGCGTACGCGTAACAGAATTATGTTTAACAATAATAATAGAAATAATAATAAGAGAGTGTGTAGTTAACTAACTACTACCTCATTGCCTCATACGTTTAATTTGATTAACCGACAAGTTACTTTATGATTTGGGTCAATGTTAGCTAATTTCATTATTATTATTTTGTAACTTTGCCAAAGTCAGACGTCGATTGACATTTTGTAAGCCGCGAGTGCGTAATTCTGACCAAGTTTATTGACGCCACAATTTTCAGCTCCTCTCTCGGAAACTTGGCCAAAAAAACCCCACGACAGCTGTGATAACATTTTAATTTACAATTATTCTTAAGCTTAATAGTAAAATCTCATTTCACGGTCGCTGTTGCTTCCTCGCTTACTACCTACTCATTTCTTTGGAATTGTTTTGTTCAGAACAATGAGATTGTCTTAAATTTCATTTAAGGCTGATCTCGTGAAGAAATGCGTGTGAATTATATTTGGAGGTCTTTTGATATGGACTTTGAAAACATTTAAAAGTTTAACTAGCAAATTAAATATGTTTTGATCATTCGGATATCTTTTATTAAAATAAAAAAAAACTAAAAAATAAAATAACTTTTTTGAATAATTTTTGATAAATATAATTATAGAATCATTATTATAATAATTAAAATATACATTATGTTATAAAATCACCTCTTGCAAAAAATTAATGTTATTTTTATAGCAAATGGTTGATAGCTAAAATAACAAGTAAGCTAGCTACAGTCAAATGTGCTCGACTGTGAAATACCCGCTGCCCATTTGGAATAAAAGCAAAACAGTGCAGAATTATATTTTAAATATACCAAATAATAAACCGCAAAATTTACCAAAGATTTAGTATATCGTTGAAGTACTATAGGTCTAAATATAATATATCAGATTCTCATCCAAAGCAGATAAATTACTTATAAAATTGTTATTTGATTTTAGGAATCAAAAATACTATAGTTATTATTGTCTAAACATTCGACTCTATCTTCAAATTCAGTAGCTCTAAGAATAATACATTTTATAACACTACATATTAATATTTAAATATTAAAAGAGAAATGATGTGGGTTATTAACATTCATAACAATTTTGAGACATAATTTTATGATTTCCTGGTAAGTTTAAGAGCTTAACAAATTTCTTTGCCCATGAAATATGAACTATGGATAAGAATTTTATACACACGAGAATTATCGTTGAGGCTTAAGTGAAGTAGGGATTTTAGGATAATAAAACATAATACCACACCTCTCAATAAGTTCCCGGCTTAAGAAGGAAAACCAGATTTTGATATGTAACAGTCAAGAACAAGAATTTAAAAGTATATATAATATTTAAGTTGAAATAAAGACCACATTATTATTAAACCGCTCTCTCTCTCTCTCTCTCTCTCTTCCTTTCTTTTTATAGATATCCATTATTTACAATATTTCACATAATTCATGTATTTAAGTTACTCTATTTAATATTTATTTGTTTTTTAAATTTGTGTACTATTGTGTTACATTTTTGTTGTGATTTAATCTAGTTTAGGCTGCCACTTGATTGCACTCGAATTTGCCGTTGGGCAATTTGCATTCCTTGACGCAGAATTCGCCTGAGTCAATGGAGCAATAAGTGTCCGTGGGGCAAGTGAGAGCATCGCCAGTTAAAGCCGTGCCGTTGCACATTTGGAAGGTCGTTTGACTGGTGCAGACAAACAGCGAGGAGCCATCGCAAGACCTGCAGTCGACATCTTCATCTGTGCAAACTGGCGAAGCAATTGACTCATCCACGCATATTATGGCCAAATCCGTGCAGACGTTGCCAGCTCCGCAGTACAAAATGCCATTATCAACGGGAGTTGAGTCCATGCAGTATTTAAAGTGCGTTTGATTCACGCAGGCAACGTTGTTTGTCATGCAGCGATTGCAGTTGGATTGCGACAAAACGACTGCGAAGAGGCAACCGAAGGCAGCCAAAGCGAAGAACTAAAAGACAGTTCGAAGTTAAGTAAAGGTAAAGGTATTTTCCAGAGACTTAAAAGTCTGCTTACCAGATTCTGGGAGCGCATGGTATACGTTTTTTTTGTTATGTTCAATGGAACGACAGGCGACTGACTAATGGGAAGTTTCAACACACACGCCACTTTTATAGCATCACTCAGCAGTAAATGTATCTTATCACGCTGCAAGCTTTGGTTTATGCTAGGCTTTGGCCTGAGCAAATACTGAGATGTTTGTCTCCGCTCTACAGTAGCCAACATATTTATGAGTGTCGTAGCATTGAGAGATAATGACAGAATAGTCAGGCGATCCATAAAGATAATAATCAGAGCAGCCAGCATCAGCATTTATAAGGCATTAGCCAACATCCAATTCAGTTCATTTACCAACTACAAAATGTCGAAGCTGCCACGCAGTGTATTATTTGTGCTACTTTCGCTGCTGCTGCTGCATTGGGGCATCGTCGTTGATGCCACCTGTGGACATTGCTATGGATCACACGCCTGCATCGATAATAACACCGCCCAGATATGCTTCGATGGCACACCAAACGCTTCGTATACAATCAAGTGTCCTGACGATACTCCGATATGTACGCAATACGGACAAATGTGCGTCAGCACGGACTTGGGCCTGACGCCCGCCTGTGGCGACACCTCGAACTGTGATCAATGCAGCGATGGTCAGACTTATGCCTGCACCACGCGCACCACGTTTGGATTGTGTTCGAATGGCGCCGTGGTTAATCCACAGCGAATCACCTGCCCCAGTGGATACTTTTGCTCAGTCTCTGGTGCAGCCAGTGGCGAGCCTTGTGCTGCAGGCTGCGAGGCAGCTGATGTGGATGTCTGCGACAGGGAAACGGATTCGAATAGCACCGATACCTCGACAACCACAACAACAACATCACCTACAACTGAGAGTACCACGCTGAGCACCGCAGATGGCAGCACAGACAGCACCACGGAAAGCAGCACCTCGAGCTCTACTTCGACCACTGCAGCACCAACAGATGCCACTGCCTTCTGCCAGACTAACCAAAAAGCTGGACGCTTTGCCATTCCCAACGACACAGTTTGCACGAGGTACGAAGTTCGGTCTTATTAAATATAGTTCATCTATAACAATTTATCAAAATCAGCTAATACAGTATTAATTACCCATCAATTCTCTATTAATATATAATTATCTATTCTTTCAGCTTCATCACTTGCAGCTATAAGGCAAGCGCCTGGGTGGGCGCCATTACGAACTGTCAAGCGGCTAAGCCATATTTCCTTGCAAATGATGCATGTGGCACGGTTCGACCAACTCAACCAGGCTGCCTCTAGTTTCTATCCTTTATTCATTATTAAAGTGTGAGCACTTTTTAATATTATCAATATAATTACATATGTACAATAAATAAAAGTTTTTCCTAAAACCTAAAATTATTTTTAATTTTAAACAGTATCACATTTGCTAAAAACAACTAGTTTTAAATTTTATAAACTTTACTTAACAATTATGAATTTATACTACAATTTCCTACAATTAATTTACATTGGATGTATATTTTCGTTATTTTAAAAGTAAAAATCTTCTTTCAATTCCCTTTTCAAAAAGTGATTAAATTTGGCTGATCAGATTATATTTAAGTCAGTTTAACAAGTTACTTTTACTTAGAATTTTCCTTTTTCCTCGAAATATTGAGCACATTATCTATAAATAATATCAAATAGTTAAATGACTTTGTAAATAAAACCAGTATCAATATCTATTTTCAATAAGGTACATTTTAAATTACTTTTGTAGCTTTGTAAGTTTATGAATAATAACTAAGAAAGCTACATTGGAGTCTACTCAACTGTGAGATACCCGCTTTGCATTTTCATTAAAACCATATTCTACAAATATACCTAAAATATTCCTCAAAAATACTAAAATATACTGAGGGCTGTATTTTGTATATAAGGCCTTTTCTGCCATACACAATTATTTTTTCATCCAAAAATCTTGTTGCTCGATTTATGTCGATTTGAAGGGGCGAAAGTGGGCGTGCCAACAATTTGAAATAAAATTCATCTACGCAAACATAACAAATGCTGTCGAAAAGTCTCTGAGATCTAGCAGTTAATACGGACGGACGGATAAGCGAAAATGGCTAAGTCGTCGCAGCTGTTGACGCTGATTAAGAATATATACATTTATGAGGTCGGAGATAACTCCTTCTGCCAGTTACATATATACATTTCCTGCAGACATTTCCTTCTACCCTATATATAAATAAATTGTATATTTTACATAGTTTTTTTTCATAGTAGTTTTTCATAAGTATGTAATTTATACTTTAACATTATAAATAAATCAAAACTAAAACAGTTTTTTATTATTCATGTAATTCATGTTACTAGTCAAAATGTTTTGTACATTTTACTTTGATTGTTGTATTCTATTTGTATTGTTTTGTATAATTTTGCCTTTGGGCATAGTAGTTACAGTGAAAAAAAATCCTCTTTGCAATTTACTGTTTGAGACTTTTTGTTTTTGATTTTTTTCTATTTATACACTCAACTGTTTTAGTGCATTTTAGTATTGTAACATTTTTGTATGGTTTTAGTAATGTATATTTTATTTTTTTATTTTCTTATACAACATCAACAATTTCGTAAGGTCCGGAAATTTAATTCGCTTTCGAAAGGGGTAAGAGCCTTAAGTTGTGATAGTTTATGCTTTGTTATCATCTAGACACAAATAACTACTTGTCTTTTCGATCTGTTATCTGTTGTCTGCTCTCGTGATAAAAAATCTTTTTATAGTTCTGTAATCTTAAAATCAACCAAATCAAGGCAACTGAATATTTGCTAATATGTTTCAAATTAAAGTTTTATTAGTTGCCAAATCTCCGAAGCCCCAAAATCAAAAATAAATTTTTACAATATTCAAAAGTTACTATTAAAAAAATATGATACATATTCTTTAGTTTAAAACTGGTTTCCGCTCATATTCGGAGTGGTCAATGGCCGGCAATAATCCGCGTATATCACCGTTATAATAGAACTTTAGAACTTTCAACAAAGTAGCATTCTCTTTGGATAGGCAACATAAAACGGCTAAAGATCGTAAAACAGACGGAGCTCATGGCAATCATGTGGAAAGCCCAAGGTAAATAAAACAATTAGCATACGCAACAAAAATATGAAGAGTAGATAAACAATGAAAATTTCACTAGTTAAGCGGCGAGTTTATAATACGGCAGCCAGAAGATTAACGTACTTTAGTACACACGGAACCTTGACAGTGAGCAGAAGTCAAATTACGCAAGATCACAAGGATTGCAGACAGAGTCGCTATAAAATGACTACGAAAATTTTAATTTCATTGCAAATTGTAGGATTGGTAAGAAAGTGGAAGAAAGTGTGTGTAAAAGTATCGAAAGAAAAAAGGATATTATAATTTTAAGCAGTAATACGGAATCGTAAAACGTGACCTATTCGAATCAGCATAAATTTAATAGATCAATTAATATTTGAATATCCTCTTACCTATTCATTTATTGCAATGTGAACTTTGATGTCAAGAGAAAGTGTAAAAAGTGGGCCAAATATATTTTTTTTTTCTATTTAAGAAAATTTCCTTGTGGTCCACAACATAAACCTGTCTGTTTTTTTATTTTCTGAAAGGTAGTCCTGTTAGTTTTTAATGTAACTAAATATGGCCCAAAGTGGTTGAATTTTGTTGTTCTTCACGTAGAAAACCTACCAAATCCAAATTTATCGTGTAGTTAAGCAGTCGTAGGCTCAACTTCATAATAATGGAAAGTGTGAAAAACTTGTTTGTTTCACGAGAATTTTTGAGAAAACACTTTAGCTGAGCGTACATGACTTTAATTGACACATTATGATCATATTGTTTATATATGTTTAGCTTCTAAAACTCTTTGCTGCTATTTAGCTAAATAGCTCCATAAAGTAGAAGAAACTTACTGGCAATATTCATATTCCTGCTTTTAGCACTCACTGTTAAAATTGGATATCTCCTTTTATTAATACTATAGCTTATTTTAAATAAATAAATATATATAACTTTTAAATTTCCCTAGCTGGCTTTCAGTTGCCTTGTTGGATGGACACTTTCCGATTGCAATGTGTGCCAGAGCAATCAAGCCGCCTGCATCAACTCCACATCGTATTACCTGTGCTTTGGAGGTAAGTTCTGCCACTTTAACTGCTTCAAAATGCATTTAACTGCATAACACTCTCTACTAGATGATGAACCGTATACGGATCAAGTTTACACTTGCCTCGCGGGCTTTCAATGCAGCAATGCGACTGCCATTTGCATACAGAAGAATGCTCAGCGTCCGCCCAGCTGTGGCGACACCAGCAAGTGTGGACTCTGCAGTGCGCAGAGAAACTACAAGTTTGCCTGCCTCAGCAAAGGCATTTTCCAGCTATGCTACGGCGCCTCACAGCCCACGGGACCCTACGGCCAGTGTCCGACGGGTATGGTGTGTGATGCCACCAGCGATACGGTGTGTGTGGAGGAGACAGCGGGTCAGGAGTACACGTGCGATGTGAACGATGACCTGGTGAGCACCACAGCAGCAACACCAACGAGCACTGATACCACAACGGATACAACTACGGATACCACTACGGATTCTACTACGGAGTCTACTACTGATTCCACCACAGATTCAACTACAGAATCCACCACAGAGACCACTACAGTCCCCACTTCACAGACCGCCACAGAGATCTGCACGGCTAAAGCTAAGAGTGGTCTCTATGAAACTGTGCCACGTGATGCTTATTGCAAGCGGTGAGTAAATACTCCATATATATTTAGATTGATTTTTTTCTTTGTAATTAAAAAACTTTATTAGGGTAACATATTACTCAAAGAAAATGCTAGAAAATCGTTTTTTATCCAAATAGGATTTACCTGATTAAAATAATTGCTTAAAAAAGCATTACAATCATTCCAAACCTTCGCTAATTTTATAGCATGTGGTAAAGCGACTTTTTTATGTACTAAAAAGGAAATCAATTTCAGCAATTTTATCGACGAGGCTTTTTTGAAGTTAGTGAATAGGTATTATGCTGTGGATTCTGAAGCAATTCAAAGTGTAATTTGTGCAGTTCGATAAACATCTTAGCACCAGTATAAAGAATCGTATTGATTTATCAAAAACGGGTTATTTCCGGTTTATACGTGTAGAATCTGTACAGTCGACATTACAGTAAAAAATAAAATACATAGAAGTAATTTTATAGAAGCTTAGCCAAATATAACCGTATGAGGAGTATTACTAATTGAGTGCTTAGTGAAAAGCAACATATACTATATTTTATATGTGAACGTGTTTTGAGTTACAAGAAAAGGTTCTACTTAATGCCAGTGTATCGAAAAAGAGCTGGGAAAAAATGTTTTGGTCAGATAACAACAGTTTAGTTTTCCCAATATTTGGCAACTCAAAAGAGCGTTAATTTTAAAAGAGAATTCTGTTTTGTAATTAGAAGCAGATGGAAAGATAAGAGTTGCTAATAAGATAAGCTCTTAAGAAAAACAGATCTTCTCTTTTGGAAGATTTATCTGTTTGCAAAACATTAACGATATAATTAAATTTGATTACATTTTTGTAATCAAAATAAGGCTTTTTAAATTAAAAAGCATTTATTTATTTATAAGATTAATTTATTTAATTTATTCACTTTTATGTATGCTTACAGCTACGTCGATTGCTACTACAAAAACGGAAAAGTGATTGCCACGGAGTACAGTTGCACCGACACCTCCTATTTCGAGGCATCCTCCCAAGCTTGCACCTACATTAAGCCCAGCAATTGTCTCTAAATAAAGCGAAAGTATAATCAATTCTAATCCAAATCGACACCATTCAAACTCAAGCTTGTCACACTGGCCGAGCAGGTGGAGGGCAGCGTGGAAACGCAAGTTTTACTCGAACTGTTCCAGTAGAGGCTGCCAGGACAAGTGTAGCGATGTCCCAGCCAGCTGCCATTATACAGGAAGCAGTAGATATACTGACGGCAAGTGGTGCTCGGATCGGTTCCCACCGGGAAGTAATCCTGCGTCTGCATCATGGCGCAGTAGGCGGAAGGATTGCTCACGGTTGGCGTTGCTGTTGTGGTTGTGGTGGTGCTGCTCGGTGTGTAGCAATTGGAAGGTAAACTAGACACACACAAGTTGGCTGTGGGACTGAAGTACAGCTGGCCGGGACACTTGTATTTGTGGCCCGTCCAAACGCCATTCAGCAGAAAGCAATCGATGTACTGGCGACACGTGCTCTCCGTATAATCGCCGACCTTAAAGCGGCCAGTTTGTTGCACCGCCGCACAATAGGTGGCAGCATTGCTAGTCGAGGGCGTTGAAGTTGTAGTTGTAGTGGCAGCTGTAGTCGTGGTGGTGGTCGAGTCATCCGCATAGGAGCACGTGGCGCTAACATTGGGCGATAGTCCGCAGATCTGAGAGTCGTTTATGTTGCACACATAGCCATCGGCACAAGTGCCCACGGATGCCTGAGGCGTACTCGTGCCCAGGCAGAGAGCAAAGGTGTTGGTGCTGGTGCAGGCGAATGTTAAAGTCGAATCGCACGTGTTGCAGTCCTGGCAATCAGCTGTAGAGCTGGCAGTTGCCTCCGGTTCGCACAAGACGCCGCTCGTCCCGCTGACGCAGACATAACCCGTGGGACAATCGTAGGCATCTCCGGTGGGCAAATTATTCGCATCACAGGCTTGTACTTGCGTTGTGGAATAACAGGTTAGATTGTTGACTGTGTTGCAAACGTTGCAGGTGGATTTGGCCAGCGCAACGAGGCCCGCAAGCAATAGTAAATGTAGGAAATGGATTGACATCTTCTTGAGTTCTTTTTTTCGACTGTTTGCTAACTCGTGGAGCTGCAAAGTTTAAATAGCCAAACACAATCTGCAGACTAACCTTGTCTCCACTACTTGTTATTTTTGGACTAACTTCAATTTAGATAACAAGCAACGACTCAACCTTGTGCATGGCTATCTTTTTATCTGTCTGTTGATACTATCGCAAAGAAAGTACCCTTGACAATTTTTACACCTTCCACAGTTAGATTAGCCAGCTAATCTATTTATTTAAATGCAGTTTGCATTTGCTTGCCAACTGCAGTTGCATTTCAACATGCTGCCTTTGCTCATCTTTGCAGTTGGCATTCTCAGCGCTCGAGCTGAGTGCAATTCTTGCTCACCAGGCACGAATACAGCCTGCATTTCAGACACAAAGTTTCAGTTTTGTGCGGACAATCGTCCTGCTGGACCCATCGGCTCCTGTCCCGTGGGATTCTATTGCACGAGTGAACTGAGTATTTGCCAGCCGAGTTCCTCGCTCAAGGCCTGTCGAGATTGTGGACGTTGCAGTTTCGTCCGTCTTTTTGCCTGCCTTGGACCTAGCACTTATTCCTTGTGCTTGGGCACCAGCAGTCCCACCAATGTCACAAGCAGTTGCAGTCCTGGGTATGTGTGCAACATCAACCTTGTGAATATCTGTGGTAAATCAACTACAACAAGTGCAACATGTCTGGAGGATATTCACACAACTACTAGAGCACCGACTACTGAGACTACGGAGACTATGGAAAGCAGCACTAACTTCGAAAGATTTTGGCTTCCATGATCTTCATGTGAAACCCAAGGAAGACATTTAGTGTACAAGTAATTCATAAAATTATTCGGAGTATTCAATAAGCAAACATGTGTTAATGTCGTTGAAAGTTCGCATAAAGAGTGATCCAATTATATTTCAAACTGTTATTTGACTTGTCGTAAAATAAAGTCAGTTCGAATATACTGCCTTCAATGATTCACTCTTTTTAAGCTTTTCCAAATACAAGATGAACATTTTAGTATACATTGTTGTTTTACACCAGTTTCTTCCACTAAGTTCTTGACTCCAGTTCATATCGTACGTATACGTGTTATTGTTGATAAGCGTCTTAGAAATCAACAAAGATAAATGTAATTTATCTTTCTGGTGCACGTTGAATAAGGACCATTATCTGTGTGCTCAGTTAATTTCCAATCATGCAAGCAATGTGTAAAATATATTATGAAGAAAAAATGTGTTCTCTATGAAGATATTATTTGGGTTAGCAATGAAGGTTTTAGTCTAGTGGAATGAAATTTTTGTAAAGCTAAGCTTTATTCACTTTTATTGAATTACAAAAATTGTAAAAAGGTGCATTCTTTTTTTTATAAAATTTTAATTTTGTTCGAGATGAGGAAATTTTTAGTTACCCCTAAAAGAATACAACAAAAAAATAATATTCACCATTTGCATACGTACAAAATTATTGTTGCCTACTTTTCAGCTGCACTTTTTAAAGCTGAGCTATCTCTTATACTCATGCATAGCAATTATGTAGTCAAATTTATTTGTAGTAGTAGTGTTTACGTATGTATTATTTGGGACTTATGACATTGCCTTATAAATTTGCCTATGCAAACGAAAACTTTTTATGAGTATTACAACGTGATTTTCATACAATTTCTAGATAAGATTAAAGCAGTTATTAAATGCAAGTTAAAATGTAATCGCCTGGCATTTGCAACTGCAGTGTGAAGCAAAGATGTTGCATTTGGAGCTGTTGCTGCTGCTGGTGCTAGGAATCGTAGTCCTTCGTTGCCAAGCGGATTGCAATACTTGCGCCTCGCCGTCCAACATTGCCTGCGTCTCGGACACCCAATTTCAGTTCTGCTCAGATAACGTGCTAATCGAGCCAGTCAACAATTGCCCCGATGGCACCTATTGCACTGCCGAATCAGCCATTTGCCAGTCGGACATCGCACTCAAGGCGTGCACCGGTTGTGCCCAGTGCAACGATCAACTGAGTTTCGCCTGTCTAGGCGTAAGGACATTCGCTCTGTGCCTGGGCACGAATACGCCATCGAATATCACGGGCAGCTGTACGGCGAACTATGTCTGCAATCGTGATAACCCCAACATCTGCAGCAGTGCTGCACTCGGCTCTACGGCCACTTGTCCGCTGGCTGATGATGATTTGCAAACAACAGTCTATCCCAATGTTGTCGTGACACCCAACGAATATTGTCGCAACGTGCAGAGAGCGGGACGTTTTCCCTATGGCAACACTTTGGACACCACGTGCCATCAGTGAGTAGTGAAATTTCTGTGAGCGCACATAATTTGTTTACCCTTCTTCTGTTGTTCTCAGGTACATCCTTTGCTTCCAGAGCAATAGTGTTTGGTATGGTGGACTCTACAATTGTCCCGGCTCAACCTATTTCCAGGCCACAATTCAATCTTGCAACACCACAGTTCCTTCCTACTGCACCTCGGCTGTTCGCAGCTTGCAAGTTCGCAATCTGTTGCTGCTTTGAAGGCCTTCAAAAATCTAGTTAATTACTTGCTGTTTCGCTGTTGCTTTAATTAAATAAATTCGTAGCGAGAGCATGAGCAATTTATTAATAGGCATTATTCATCATTCTTTTGCCTTGGCCTAAGTGTTTCAATAATTTTTCGGAAAACATTCTTAGCACGCCTAAATATCTTTTCATTTTTTTTGGTTTTTTTTGTTGGTTCGATATGTTTTCCAAACGTTTAGTGGTCAGAGAGTGAGGAACGCCTACAGCGAGATTATCACATTGTCATGGATATTTATAGTCTGGGATACCTATAAATCGGCGCATTAGACGGCGTGTTGTCAACAATATTATGCCTAAAATTAAATGCGATGTCAATTTTTAAGCCAAAATCTGCTGAGTTTGCCTGCCAAAACCACAAAACTCGGCCACTTGCCCCCCACCTGAGAGACTAGCCTGCCACTCAATTGAATTGCATATTAAAAGCAACGAGAGGGGAGAAGCGAGCGAATTGCATGCAGGTTGTGTTCGCACATTCGAGGCGTGTGAAATCGAAACCATTAAAATTGAAAACACTCAATGAAAAGTTTTGCGGCCCAGCCTTGGATTGAATTGCATTTTTCTGGCCTGCCGCAGCCAATAGAGCCTTTCAGCTCCATCCACGTACGTACGTACATATATGTAGCCTTAGCTCTGGCAAAACTTTTGTGCCCCGTGTGGCCACGTAACTGACCCACATCAATGCCAATGCGGAGAGTGCAAGAAAGTGGAGTCAGACCTTTTCTCTCCAACATGCAATGCAAAACCACAACACGCACCACTCACGATTCACGATTCACGACTCACGGTTCACGACACGCGCTCAGCTCTCAGCACTCGCACTTGTATTCGTATGTGAGCTGCCCTCAAACTGCCTGCAACCAATTTTTATGGCATGTGGCATAAAAAAAAATAGTAGAAAAGTTTTTGGCACAAAAAATACATGGGAGAAATAGAATGAGAGCACATTTTATAATTGTACACGAGCAGTGTTGAGAGTGTGTGTGTTTGCGGCAGGGCCAAAAGTTCAGTTCAGTTTGCCACAGCAGCGCAGCGCATGCAGAAGTTTCAAGGTGGCATTGCCAACACGGCGTATGCGTCATAAATGCCATAACAGGCAGACGCTGTCGCCGCAGTCGAGCCAAAAGCGAGCTCATCCCATTCACATTCACTTCTCTGTGTGCTAGTGTATGTGTGTGTGAATTGTGAATGAACAGAAAGGAAATGCCAAAATGAAAAGTCACTTAAAAACGGTTAAAGTAATGCCTGAAAGCGGGTTAAAGCACCTTTCCCATTAAGATAGCGACAGCTTTTCAACCGCCGCTGAAAAGATGATACAAATACCATGAAAGGTGAGTGTAATTAAATGAAGTATCTTGTGTCTCTGCGTTGGCACTCTTTAATTTAATTAAAAAACTTCTAGAATATATTCGTTAATTGTATAATTTTGAATAGTTCTAAGGTCTGCATATCACCCTTTCGATACGACTTACGATTTTCTTGAATTCTATAAATTAAATGAACTCTACAGTGTAATGTTCACAGTCACTATTTAATTTTATATAGTTGTTATTCTATATTTACAATTATATACTTTAAATTATACATTTTTTATTCCAACTTCTATATTCAACAACATTGCATATTATTGTGTTTCTTATTTTGGGTTGAAATATATGAATTATATGTGACTGTTTGTTATATTTTACTTTAATCACATACTTTTAGAATATAATAAACTGTATAGTCTACAGCTCTAATTCTCGATTTTCTGTTGTAAATTTTCAATTCTTTTCTTTACTACTATAAAATAAATAATATGTTAAATGTAGTATATACTATTATTGTTTCCATTGGCTAAAGAATAACTTATCAGAGATACCTGCTGCTCTCTGCTGATTTTCTTATAATAAATTTATTTAATTTATAGTTTTCAAATAAATTATCTATTCTCTAAAGTATATATGTAAAATTCAGAATGGTAATAGATTAAATTCTTTATTTGATATATACATATGTTGTGATAGTATTTTTATTTATCACCAAAAAGCCTATATAATAAAATATTTTTATTTTTAAACATTTAGTTATTTTTATGGCATGTATAAATTGCAAGAGAAAATGTAGATGTTTCCCAAACGACAAATATAAACTTTAAGTCATTTAGATTGAATATACTACATATATACAAATGTACTGAATATATACATATGTATTAATATACATCACATATTTGCACTAACTTTATAAAGTTATATTTTAAAATAAAATACTAATGTAAATATGTATGAATATATACAAACATACAAATAAACTAAATATACATCACATATTTGAGCTAACTTTTAAATAGAAATAACATACTAATGTAAGTAGTAATTAATCTAGGCTCAAACCCCGCTGACTCGCTGCTTTGGAGAGCACTTTGATGATGATGTTGCCACATTAGATTGATGCAAACATCGTTGCAAAGTCAACTTTATTGGCTTGCCTTTATCGTGTGCGCCTTTGAGTTTTTGCTCGCGGTGCTTGGCTTATAATCTCTTAAAGTGCTCAAGTTAGTTTTGGGCCAACTTTATCTAGGCCTCGACTCGACTCGACTCAGCTCGGCTTGGCTATGAAAGTGCTTTATGTTGTTCTTCTGCTCGGCAACGTCAACACTCGAAGTCGTCAACATCTCATCCGCTCTGGCATCAAGTGTAATGACTGCACTCAGCGCTGATGAATTCATTAATTATTTTTCTCTCTTTTTTTGTTGTAATAGAATCAGCCTGGTGCCTTCAACGCGACCATGGGGAGTCCTTTGCAAGTACTTGGACGAACGGGTGGATGGATGGATGGTTGGCTGACTAATTAAATTATATGCATTGGATTCTCTTTTGGCTTGATTCGATTAATGCCTGACATACTCGTAATCTTCAAGTTACGAGTGCCAGAGGAAAGTATATCATATAATATAGAATGTGGCACAAACATTCACATTCACGAGTGAAGTTTGTTGTGCCTTGCAACAAAGAAACAACCTTTGAACCGAGGTCATTTTCGGGTGCACACACAACACTGTCATGTGCATGCCCTGAAAAAAGATGACGATGATGATGATGATCTTTTGCCTCAACTTGCTTGCAACAAAGTGCAGCATTGGGGCTTAAAGCAGTTTTCACTGTGAATGAGGGCGAAGCACACACACAGTGCCTTTAAATAGCAGACAACCCGCTGTTTAGCATATATGAGAAGCGCAAGGAAGAGCAGCAGCAACAACAACTGTTTGCTCTATTAGACTATGGGCTTATTTTATTGCCGTTCTGCCCCTCTTCAACTCTCTCCTTTCTTGCTGGCTCCGCATTTAATTAAAGTTCTATTTTCATTTGGTATTTTGGCTCGGGGCAGCGGCCTCTGCTTTTGGTGGCGCCTGCCTGGGCGCAACATTGCCACCCATCGGCAGCATGCCCCAGCTGACCTGCCACATGCCACCCCGCAGCAAGCAGCAAGCCGGCAAGCAGCTTGCAACAACAAAAACGTGCCACCTGCCGTGAGGCGCATGCAACTGTCGCTGGCGGCTGCAATTAATTTACCTCCGCTTTGCTCCTACTCAATGGGGCAACTTTATAAACAGTTCAGTTCGATTCCTGATGCCACGCATTCCAGCTGCAAATGTTGTTTATGCATCAATTGGGTTAATCACTTCGTAATGTTTACATTCGGCCTTTATTGAAATGGCCAATCGATAGCATAAGTTATGGCGCTGCAATTGCTGAACTTTAACTCTTAAAGCTAAGACTATAATTTTAATTATAAATGTGGCAGCAGCAAAACAAAACAACAGCAGCAGCAATTGTGGCAACAATTATGCAGCAGTCCGGGGCCAGGTTGACAGGTCAAGTACATGAGCGTGTCAAAAAGTTTTGACATAGCCATGAGAGTGTTTCGTACGTATGCGTGTGTGTGTGTGTATGTGTGTGTGGCCCAACTCACACTATTATTACTGTATAGTGTGGCATTGTTGTGGCATGCGCCGTCGCCCACGTCGACGCCCGCAAGAATGCCACAAGGGAGAAGCGAGAGAGAGAGAGGGAGAGAGAATGGCATGCATGTTGTTGTCCTCGAACAGACGGAAGGAAGGAAGGATGGATAGCTGCAGCATGTTGGGGGCGTGGCAGGTGGCAGAGCAGGGTCGACAGGAAATGCGCATAATGAAGCGCAGTGGAAAATGCGGCACATGCAACGGCTGTGTGGCATCCAAAGCAACTGTCAGCACGCTGCTGAATAACACACTAGCTGACAGACAGACAGACACACTGACTGACTGAATGACGCACTGATGAACTGACTGACTGATAGACTGATAGATGTTTCCAAGCTCTCTCTCTCGTCAATATTGCGGCAACTGCAAAAGCTGTCAACAGCTTGAATGCAACTCTAATAATTGTGGCTTTTGGGCTTAAAAATGCATGAGCTTGCAACATATGTATGTGTGGCAGGCAGTCGAGGCGTGAACGCTTATTAATATATAACACAGCAATTTAAATGCGATAAAATAATTTAAACCATAAAGCGATAATGAATACATAAAATGAAATCAACGCAACGTTAATTGTGCGTCAATTTGTTGACAAATAAAAAACACAAAAGAAATGTTCATCGATTATTCTCGGTTCGAGTGAAGGACATTCTCGAAAAAGCTTCTCTCGCATTGTTGATTGCAATTTCAGTTCCACAATTGATCCACAACAAGTCAATCGAGCTATCGAGTGTTCCCGTGATAAGCCTTCAACAAATCCGCTTGTTGAGCTCTCTACAAAAATGCTTTCAACATTTAAATGACTTTAACCTCAATAAGTTTATTCTGTTGCCAGTTTTATTGTTTGGCCGGCACAAATATTTAAGCGGAAAACTGCGAATTTCCCCCCATTTCCAATGCAATTGTGTGCTGGGCAATTAAAGTTGCTTTAAAATGAACTTTGTTTCAACCGCTTCCTTCAATTAAATATTATGGGAAAATGCAAAAAAATAGGCCATCAACGGAAGAAAGGAGCTGCGTGCTGGGGGAGTTTTCATCTTTGTTTACCCCCCTACTGATGGTTTTAAGCATTTTTCAACATTTAATGGAAAAACAGCGAAAACTACTGCCCGTTGTAGTAAATGTGTAATATAAAATACATTAATAACCATTAGACGAAGAGTAAATGAAAGCAACTTAACTCAAATATTCTCATTTTTAATGATATTAGAATAATAAACAAAATAAACACAGTTAACTTTATAAATTATATTCATTTAAACATATATTTTCAATCGTCAAAATATCGCGTGTTTTAATGTGTATTCTTTTGTATTTATCAGATAGCATTATTAATAATTCTTGTAATAAATAAATACAAATATTTATAATATGCATGTGTTATATATAATTTAATATCTCATAATATAGTATAAGTTAAATTTAATGTTATATACATGAGATTTATTTTAGTAAATTTCAATAAAGGAAATAATTTGCTGAAGTGGTTTCTTTTAAAAACCGCTGACAATATATTTTGGTCTATTTCTATAGTATATGTAGTATTAATAATTGGTAAAGCAACATAACTACGTTCTAATTATCTAGCTATGTACTTGAATTTGCTTTACAAGCTATAACTATTAAACAATAATATAGTTAATAATAATAACATAAACGTTAAGAGAGTGTCATCTTTTGCAAATTACACCCGTAAAACTTTGCAGCTAAAAAAACACTTAAACTTTATGAGTCATCTCGCTATTTAAGTGCCTTACTAATTTTATTTAATCCTTTTAGCCAAAGCTAATGACAGAAATAAAAGTATGCCATAATTGTGCTGTTATATTTTTAATGATCATAAGACTGCAAAACAAAAATATTTCGAAGCTCATAATAGCTTTTAAAATATATTCAATATTTTCCTGCAATATGCTTTTCTGTGCACAGTCTTAAATTTAAAGTCGCCACAAAGAAAAATGCAGTTTATGATTTATGGATTGCAAGATAATAAAAAAAGAAGAAAATACGTTCTTACTTTGCTGGGGAGCACTCAGAAAATATAATAAATAAAACTGTGCAAGTTGTTTGCTATAGTGTCAAAGTCAAAGCTCAATAAGCAATAAATAAAATATGCGTTTAAGGAATGCGGAACATAATAATGATTGAATAAAGCAAGACTGAGTTGAGATGAGATGAGTAATGGCTGAGATGTTGATTACAAGTTTCGCAGTTTAGATTGCAAATTATTGATTGACATGTGTAAATTGTTAGCCAAACATTTTGACAAGCGCTTATCGCAAAATTTGCTTATCAATTAGGTTGAAGTGTGTGTGTGATGTGTTGGAGGCTGGCAAATCACAGACAGACTGAGACTGAGACTGAGTTTGAGTCTGAATCGAATGTGAGACGTGGGCTGATCCTGCCAAATAAACACGATGCCATATAAATTCTATTAGCGTGTGAGTTTTGCTGTTGATAAATCGCCATGTGGCAATATAGCTATATGGATGTGGGCAGTGTCCAGTGGTCAGTCGACGCAATAATTTTGCAATTTTTATTGCACAACTGTCACGAGGGGCTTAGAGAGCGAAGCTGTCAAGTGTTTGGCAGCCAAGTGGCGACACGAAGAGAGGAGCAGGAGGGAAGTGGAAGCTGGTCTCGGCAAATAAAGCCATTAAGTGCAAGCCGACTCTATGTGTGTGTGTGTGTGTGTCGAGAGTTGAGAGTTGCTGTGTGTGAGAGTGAGCTACTTTCGCTGCTCACATGGGGCATGCAACGAATGCTTACTTTCATTAAGCAAACAACGAAACTGCGACAAGAGTTGCACTCAGACTCGCACAAATACAACTCGCTCTGTTCGCTGTTCACTGTTTGCTGTTTGCTGTTTGCTGTTTGCCCAGTGGGTCACTCAGTCAAACAGTCAGCGAGTCAACGATTCCAGTCTCAGTGCCACTTGCCACTTGCCACACATGCCCCCATACACAGGCTTCTCATGCGCTTAAATTGCCGCTAATTACAACAAAAACTGCAACTGCAATTGCAATTGTGAATTGTGAATTGCGAATTGCAAAGTAAATTGCATTAAGAACAGAAGCGCAAAATAATAATAATATCTGAATATGCGCAAATTTATCAACGATTTGTTTGCATATATCTATATTCACAGTGACAAATATGAGTATACTCATTGCTCATAACTCGTAACTCACTTGCCTTGTCGTACCTTGCGGCTATCATCATCATTTAATCAAACACAATTACAATCGGCAAATCATTTAACGACACTTTGTCGCCAGTTTTGTATTCTCTATTCACGGCTGCTGCTCGCTCGCTGTTGGTGCTGCGGCTGCTGGCGCCACATTTCATAAACAAACAAAAGTTGCCAAGCTCGTGGAGGTAGATCAAATATAGAGTCAATCAGCTATAACAAATTCTATATACAATCAACAGCTGGGTACTAAGTAAAAGTGTGTATGCTTAAATATTTATTTTGAAATATATTAATTTGAACATGAAACTCCAAAATACACAAATAATAAAACAGAATAAATAGAATTTAGAATGGAAATCTTAATAATAAATTTGATTGATAACAATATTTTGTTTTTAAGCAAAATTATTTAAAATATTAATTATACGAACTTGTCTATATATTTAGATTTATAAGACTAATATAGTAATATCAACTTTCAAATAAAAAACAAATAAGAAAGCTGTAGTCAAGTGTGCGAGACTTTGAGATAACCACTACCTATCTTGAATAAAAACAATTCTTCTTAAAATATACCAAAGATTACTTAAAGACCAAATTGTCAGTCAAGCTCCCCTTTTTTTGCCAAAAAAAATTTCTTCAATAACTTATACTATCTGGTCGCATTCAAATATAAAGATAATCCCGAAAAGAATAATTGTGTTCAATTTATTGTTTAAATTAATAAACATAAATAATTCACACACAAAATAAAAAAAAAAATCTTTGGAAGCAGATAGTTTTGCTCTATCAAATTAGAAAATAATTTAATAAAAATTGTGACTTTGAAAATATCTTTCAATTCACATTAAATAAAGATAATAGCTACAAAGGCATATTTTGACGACAATAGCTTACATATTCCATGACATTATTATACTCGCACTAAATAACCCACATTTTTGTACATTTAATAAACAAACTATTAATATCTTGGCTTTTGGCATAACTTTAACATAGTTGGCATACACACAAACACACAAACAATTTAAAGTTGGGCAACTGCGTATCGATTTCCAGTCATCTTTAAAATTCAATTTAGCACTCACATGAGACGGACAGACAAAAAATAAAAGTTGCACATCCAACACAACTTTCGACAAAGAAGAAGAAGCAAAATTTCTCAAGCAAGAAAGTTGACTTTCCCCCCAAAATCTGTCAAAAGAAATATTCTCAAATACTTTTGAGTGCAATAGAATATAAATTAAACTTGCAACCAAACAACCTTGACTTGTCCATTTTGCACACACACAAAAAATTTCTCAGATAAATTTTCTGGCATCAATCATGGAAATTGAAATTGAAACATTTTTTGTGATGATATGCAGAAATGTATTCAGAATGAAGTTCTTTTGAAATTGAAAATTAAGAAAACTGCACTCGAAATTTGCAGCTGTCAATCAATCAATCAATCATGCAGCTAGTTTGAAGATTTTTCTCCCACTTTGATAGCAGAGCATTTCATATTTGTAACATGCTGACATTTAATGCAATTTGCAACCAGAGTCGCATCCCCTTGGTCAATAATTTATCACATTGGGTTTCTAATTGCGTCGCCATCAAGTATCAAGGTTGGCGACGCTCTGATTTTGGGCAGACTCCTCTCTGGCGATGACGATGCCGATGACGCAGTTGCATCTGTGGCGCCTGTGGCAGAGTCAAGGCTTGTTGTTGTCTGTTTGTACCTGGCCTTGACATGCAACCGAATGCAGCGACGACAACGACAACGGCAACGACAACAACTGTGTCAACTATCGATTTGCCTAACAGTGACTGGCTTACGTTACGTATACGTAATAAAAATGCCAACGTTGGCCGTTGTGCCCTGTCAAATCTAATTGAATTGTGGGCAGCGAATACACACGAATTGTAAATCCTGCTTAATTTGCAATTGGTTCGCCACTCAACCCGAGCTGACCCCGACCTATGCCTCATGGCCCCGTCTGCATTTTCGTGGTCTCGCGCTATGTTGCTGTGGTTGCCATGATTATGCAGCATATGCGTTTGCTGTTGTTGTTTTTATACCTGATAACTATAGGGTTGAAGGGTATTATAACTGTGTGCCTAATTTGGTTGTGATCAAATTGTAATTGTAAAAGATATTTAAGAAATTCTTCTTCGCTATGGAATATTTTGAATGCAGTAGTATATAAATTAACCAAATTTAGCCTTTGTTATACATTAGTATTTTTGTGATATATTTATTTAATATATTTTAAGAATGTTTTCGCTGATGAATTTGTGATCACATAAAAGTTTTTAAAGTTCTTAGTTGCATTGGCTGACAATATGGTATATTTTTTACTCTATTGTATACTTTGAATGTAGTACTATATCAATATACCAAATGTATGCTTTGGTATATTTTTATTAATTTAGTATAACTTATTTACTCTATCGATATACCAAATATTGGCTATGGTATAATTTCAGTATTTTTCTGGTATATTAATTTGCAATAAGGTTTGTTAGTACTATATCAATATACCAGATATAGTCATTGGTACATTGTCAGAATTTTTGTGGTATATAAATTGGTATATTTTTATTTTAGTACTATATCGATATACCAAATATGGCCTTTAGTATATTTCCAGTATTTTCCCAGTATTCTATGTATTTTAATAATAATACCGCACTGTTTTGCGTTTATTTAAAATGGGCAGCGGGTATCTCATAGTCGAGTACACTCTAGATTGTAGCTTTCTGACATGTTGTTGTTGTTGCAGCTGTTTGTTGCCCTTTGATGTAAGCTTGCCGGCACCGCCATTGTTTCGGTTAATTAAAATTTGTGGTCCTGTGCATAGGCCTCTAGCCTAGAGTAGCTTTATATGAGTATGTGTAGTTTCTACTAAATTAGTGAAGAACGAACGCTGTGGGATTATGCCAATGGCAAATGGCAGCTATTAAATATGCAGTGCTTCAGTGTGCTGGCTGCAAGCAAAAGGCACTTGAATCGAGAGCCCAAGAACCCAAAGATATCTGCATTCCTGCGACCAAAGACCAAAACCAGTTTTTCGCTCTTGCTCTCTTGCTCTGCACTCGAAAGCGAAACCAAAACCGACAATAAAAAAAAACAAAACCAAAGCGCAACGCGATGATTCATGCGACCAAAAAGGCTCCGCAGACTGAACAGCGTCCGTTTTTCTCTCGCTCTTTGCTTTAATTTCTACTTCTTGCATCAGCAGCAGTCGAAGAAGAACTTCAGATTTTTTCGCGCTGTTTCCCACGCCTCGCATTTGATTTGTTCGCTTTGCACATTCCATTTGTGCCACGCGGCGTATGCGTAATCAGTTGAGTGACAGTCATCAGTCAGTTTAGTTTCGTTGGCCCAACAAGTTTTGCACTTTGCAGCCAAATTTGATGACAAAAAACTTGCGTAAAGTTTACGCACTTTTCCCTTGCGGCTTCAGTTGCACTTTTCGAGAGCTTCTCTCGCAATTTCTTTGGGATGAGCTTTGCGAGAAGAAGAATGCGCCCAGAAGAAGAAACTATTAAACTTGTTTCCGTTGTACTTCTATTATTTTTCTTTTTGTGTGCAGTCATTTTTATAGAATTTATGACCGTCAACGTCTCCGCTTTTTTGTGGTTTATTTTTTTTTTTTGTTCGTAGGGATCACAAAAGTTTTGAGCTTGCCAAAAAAAAAAAACTTCTTTTACTAGCTTGGCAAAAGTTTATGGGCACTTTTGACAGACGGAAACGTTCGACATTTTGTGAGCGGGACCAAAACTTTAAAAGCGGTAGAAAATTTAAATATTTTTTGGGAGCCAGCAGCAGCCAGATGGGATCGTGTCGATAAGCATATGCGTGGAAATAAAACAATGGATCAACTTTCACGCGGCAAAGACAATGTTATCATAGGCCTACATTTGTGTGGCAGACACACACAAAGAAAATCAAAGCAACGAATAAACAAAAATGCGAATAAATCGAAGCAACGTATTCCAAATTCCAGGCAGTGGCAAAAGAAGCCGCCGCCGCCGTCGCCGTCGCTGAAGATACAGATACAAAAATACAGATGCACAGCGATACAGCTTCAGTCTGAGTCTCAGTCTCAGACTCAGTCTGTGGCATAACTAAGCGTTGCACGAATTCGCGAAATTGGCCACCGCAGCAGCAGAAGCCAAATCAAAGGACACATATTGAATTTCAGCTGCTGCTGCTGCTGCTGCCGAAGCTTCTGCTGCTGCTGCTGCTGACCTTTTACTTGCCCCACAGCGGGGCAGCGTTTTAGTTATTAAAATGAATGCGAAACTCAAAGCGCAGTTCGCGCAACTCGCTCGAAGTTATGCGACTGACTTAATTACAGGCGAGGACACAAAAAAATAAAAATAAATAAAATGAAAAGGAAAAATACAAGAAGAGAGCGAAGAAAAAAGAGGAAGGGCCCATGTAAATTGCGAGCTGTCGTTTATTTATAGAAAATAATGAATTGAACAGGTGAGATCGAGAAAATGATAAGCATAGAAATTCCAGCATGCAACACAACACAACACAACAGCCACAACTGCCAACTGGCAAACTGGCAAACAGGCAAAGAGGCAACCCGGCAAAATCTTGCAACCTGGCAAGTCCAAGTCCAACTGCAGTTTGCCATTGCAAAATCAGCGAACGAGCGCAGCAAAAAGCAATCCAATTTACTGATTTATTTCTTATTTTACTTTGACTATGCAACAACAACAACAACAACAACAACAACAGCAGCAGCAGCAGCAAAAGCAGAGCAGAGCAGGGGCAACCACAACAGAGGCAGTCACGGCTTCAGCTACAGCTCCAATCTTGGCTTCGGCTTCCGAGCCTTTGCCACAGCATCTCTCCTCCTCCTCCTCCTCCTTCTCCTCTCCAGCTCTTTCTTTTGGGCCAGGACTGATGTAGTTAGTGGGCTTTGCTTTGATCTTGATTCTTGATGCTGCGGCTGTGGCTGCGGCTTCTACTTCGGCTGCGACGCGACGCCTGACAATGATGACGAGGCACACAGCGGAGAGCCTCAGTCGATACAAAAGGTATGTCAAAAAAAGCAACAAAAACAAAAACTACAAAAATCGAACAAAAAAACTATAGAAACTGAAACCGCTGAAATAAACATAAAGAAGTTTGAATACTCTAACAATAGGAAAAAGTGAAGAGACTCCAATTTTGATTAGTCTATATATAATTAAAGATAAATTTAACGTAATTTCAATAATCTGCAGGGAAGAGATGGGATGAAGGGGAATAAAGAAAAGATGAAGAAGAAAAGTCATTTCAAACATTAAATTTGAAAATGTTGCATAATTAATGTATGTCTATATAAATTTATAAATTTTTTTGCCAAAGAAATTACATTTAAAAGTTTCTACAAATCTTCTTAAACTTTAAGAAGAAATTTAAGGGATATAAGTAGAAAAATATAGTAAAAGAAAACTTTAAAGATTTCAAGAATCTAAATTATTTAAAAAGTAGCTATGTACTTGTATATAAACTATTATGTTGAACTAAAATGCTTAAAAATGTAACTTAAGTTCTAAAATTATTATTACTTTGAATAAATAAGACAATAACTTTTACGTAAATACAAATTTTAATCTGATTAATTGATTTTATAAAAAAATATTAGGTATAATAAATAACATATTAAACAGCGAATGAATCAAAATCTAATCATTTATGCTTAGTATCATTTAAGAATGATGATACATGCAAAAATTAACTGATCCATTTTTAATAAGGAATTAAAAAAGCCCTTATACGTAACGTCTGCATTTAATTATCAAAATACAGGGATATGATTGTCTATTAAATTAATTTAATTTAATGAAATAAAGAATGTAATATAACTGTGAAAAAATAAAAAATAATGTAAATATATTTAAAATAAATGATAGTGTCATTATCATTATTTCACTATGCAGTGATTGATAAACTTAATAAATTAAACATATAAGTATATACAATTTAAAATATCAGTATATGCCCGTCGTGTAGATCATTCGTGGCAGTCGCAGTTACATTGTTGCAAGTTGCAAACGCAACGCAACGGCAAGCTGGGGCAAAAAAGGGGCTATGACAATTCGAAGATTCGTGTAGGCAAAAGCTGCTGGATGTGCAGCACAGATGCAGATGCCACGACATTATTTTTGCCACTTGGCCTGGGAGCCACAGCCGCAGCCGGAGACGAAGACGGCAACCACGACAGAGAGAGCGGCAAACGAGAGGCAACCTGGCAATGCGGCAACTTGGTAACTGGAACGACATCGCAGAGGAGGCAAAGGAGGGGGAGGAAACGACTTGGTTCGCATCTTTGTCGCTCATGCTTTATTTAGGGTTTCATGTATAAATATTTTTATTTATTGTGCAACACATTCGCACACGTTGCAGCAGCAGGATGTGCAGCACGACAACTGCGATGGCAACAAGAACTGGCAACTGGCAACTGGCAACTTGCAACGGCAACAATAATGATGATGATGTGTAAACTCGCGGTTGGACGCTTAATTTCTGCTATGGCCCGAAGGGGTCCAGTTTCCCAAGTCCAACATCAGAACTTGCCACTCGCTTTGTTGCTGTTGCTCTTGCTGTTGCTGTTGCCAAGTGGCATGTGAAACGAAATCGAGCCAAGTCATTTGGGGCTGATCAACTGCAATCAGAAGTGCTTCACAAAATTATGAACTGATGATCTCTGTAGCATGCAGCATGAAAATTATCTAGTTGTCGAGGATTCTATTTCGTTGGAAAAAAAATATACGAAACGAAACGAAATAATAAAAATCGATTTCATTCATTGGCAATTTTGTTGAAATCTGTCAATGACACGTTTGTCATGTTGCCGGCGCAACCGAAACCCAATCAAAGACACCTGCTGGGCAGGAGAGGGAGGAGGAGGGAGAAAGGGTCTCCTGGTCTAGGAGCAGGTTAAGGAGCATGAGAGCGGGCAACAGTCAAAGCTTTGGCTTGTGCGGCGCACACTCATCACGGCCATTGACAAGTAGCTGTCAGACGAATCGAAACGAAACGAAAAAAACAGTAGAGAGAACGACACATCAGCGAGACGACGACGACGATGGACCACTTTTGATATGCCCTTGGCCAGGACAGTGGGCGGGCAAGTGTGTGGCATGATTGTTGTTGCACAGTTGTGTTGCCGTTGCTCTTGTTGTTGTTGCTGCCCTGGCACAATGTGCCAAATCAAGCGCAAAGATCCAATATCCTGCGAATGAAATAGAATTACAATTACACGGCGCGCAATTCGGGTTTGCCTTTTTTAACCCTCTATGGCCTATTACAAGGTGTGCCGCATTGATGTGATAAATATCTCACGTATTCATCTTACAATAATCTTTCTTCACTCGGTTATTAATATTCATAGGATCGCTTGGTTGCAATATTTCACTTTTTATATGAGGTGAAGTACAAAGATTTAATTTTATCAAGAAACTTGAAATTTAATTCTGATCTCGTTTCTTAACCCTATAATGACCAAGACTTCGTTAGCCATAATCAAACTATTATTGCATTTAAAAAAACGATTTTTTCTATAAATAAGTACGGAAACGCCTTTTAATTATTCTTGCTTTGCTATCAAAAATCTGATTATTCAACCCTTCAATCCTATTAAAATGCATATTTTTTTGTTTTAACATTACTTTATTTTACTTTAGGAAAAGGAGCAAAATAAAAATTGTATTTTATTACATCACAGGTTATAATATATATTATCTCTTCTTTGTTCTCCCATAAAAACCACTAAAAATTTAATTCTGGTTTCATCGTTTAACTCTCTAATACCCAAGACTGTCTTTAGACGAACAATTAAATTTAGAGTCTTTTCAGTACTGTATTATTTTTATATTTGATTATTTTTATATATGGATAGTACTAAAAATTTAATATGATTATGATAGAAACACATCTAGATGAGCTGTTCTGCTATTAGAACCCGTTAAAATTAGATTATGATTCTGGAAGTTGACCCTTTAACGGCTTTAAGGGCACCATTAATTTTCTTTTTATTGAGAAATGTGTTCAATTCAAATTTTATAATTTTAATATAGGATAAAGCAGAAAAAGTATTATTATTATTTTGCTATGATTTGCTATCAGATTCACTCAAAGTTGAGGATCTCATTTTTGCAATAAGAATTGTTGCACTGGAGGGTTAATTTGCTGGCATTCCGTTCGCTTGCATTTTCTTGCAGTGTAGTCCAGAGTCAGCTAACATTGATTGTTACAATGATGAAGTGCTATCGATGTCTGTTGCGTTTGACTGCGTTTTCAGTGGAAACGAGACGCGCACTCAACCCCCAAGTCGCACTCGCAAGTCGCAAGTCGAAAGTCGAAAGAATTCAAGGCCCAGTCTTCGGTCTTTGGTCTGCAGTCTCCTCAGTCCGGACTCCGGAGTCTCTCCATCGACTTTAGCGTCAACTGCAAGTGCCGCCCAGGTCTTTAAAAATGTAAGAGCCAAGCCAAAAGCGTTGGCATTCAAATGTGAGAGCGAGTGTATGTGTGTGATGGTTGCTTGTAGTATGCTTGTATGTACTGCCCCGATGACTTCACACATTCCTGGGCACACACCGGGCAAACAAGAACTTCCTTGAGACCAAACAATGTCTTCAGCAGCAGCAGCAGCAGCAGAGCCTCAGCAGCCTCACAGTCCCAACCGAAGAACTCAAAACGGCGAACCAGTTTTTGGTGAATGAAAAATCAACAAAACCAAGACCAAAAAAAAAACAGAAAACAGAAAAAAAAAGTTGCACAAAGCTATAGCTGGGTTCAGGGTCCAGAGTGCTGCCCCTTTAGTTGGTGCGAGGGAGAGGGGAAGGTGAAAGGAAGGCAGTCGGCAACTAAAATACTTATAATAAAAAGAAATTAAAATAAAATTCAAAAATGTGCAAAACGAGCGCGTCGAGCGAGAAACGAGAAATGCTGCATGCCACAGCCGCAGCCACAGCCAAAGTCAAGACAGGGCCAGGGCCCGCAGAAGAATCTCCAGTCAGCCAGCCTGGAACCTGTTGGACCAGTCGAAGAAGAAGCAGACACACACACACACATACTCATATGGAGTAAAATGCCACCAACGTGTTTTGGTGTTCGGCCCAGGCTCAGTTCGGTTTCAGGCCCAGGATAAAAGAGCCACTCGGTTCCGCTCGCTCTTCCTCTCTCTCTCTCTGTCTCTCTCTCTTTTGCTCGCTCTCTTTTCAAGTGTAAAACGCTGTCGCTTGTGGAATGCGCCCAACATTGGCCATATTTGCTGCACTAAATCAAGCGTTTAAACGAAATTTGAGTTGCCCCCAAAAAACCAACAACAACAACAAAAAGCAGTTCACAGCAACAACACAAGAAGTACAAGAAGCAGAAGGGACACAAAAAAATGTTGGGGCAACTTTGAATGCTCTCATATTGCCCAGAGATTGGGAGAGAGAGAGAGAGATCAAAAACTTTTCGCCAGTCAACATAATTTATAGATGCCGTTTGCCTAAATTCGTTTAATTTCAACTCCTCACACACACACATACGCAACCGCTCGCACTCACACTTGCAGACTTGCATGTGAAAGGGAATTGGATTGCGTTTACCTGTTGTTCCACACAGTGTGGCTTTTGTGTGTGGGTTGTGTGCACTCTGGACCTCGCGTCATCTCGCTCTTGCTCCCTAAAAGGGTTTCGCATCGTGGGCAGTGCGTGTGCATGTGTGTGTGTGATAGTATGTGGACTCTCTCTCTCATCGAAATTATTGTTGTTGTTGTGGCGCGCTGATCGTTGCGTACATTATAATTTATAACTTTATCTAAACGATGTGGTGGTGTTTAATTTTCGACTTCACCTTTTCAATCTTGTTGTTTCCTTCTCCTTCTTCTTTTTGTTGTTCTTTTTTGCTGCTCATCATTTGATTCGTGAACCGATTCTGTTTCCGCTTCGCATGACTCATTCGAGGAATACTTTTTAGTTCGTTTTTATTTTTATTCTTATGTTTTTTTTTTTGGGTTACGTTTTTCGCTGTTAATTTGTGGATGTTGTTTATCGCACGCTAATTTGAATAGAGCTCAGGTCCATTTCGTGCAAGTTCCAACATGCGCAATGATGAACATATCATTCAACTGGATTGAAGTCAGATCTACAATATGTGTTGTATATGTATATAGTTTGTATAGTAGACCTCGCCCTGGGTAACCTAACAAGGCCAATGAGGGCGTTGCTGCTTTGCCGCTCAGCTGGATGTCCGTAACTGACCACCGTGAAGTTGTTTCGGTTTTTCTGTTTTTCGGTTTTCAGTTTTCTTGTTAATGAAGAAATAGATACATAGATACGAAATGCAAAGTGCTGACTAACTGGCCAAATACTCCTACCTGGGGATTGGCGCAGCGGCTCTTAACCAAACGAATCAGAATTGGCCAGCGCCCGGGGTGATGAGTGAAAGTCTTGCAAAAAAAATCGTGCATTGTTTGTAACAACAACAATAACAATGACCTTTTCAAATCTATTGTAAATTGTAAATCATGCACGTGCTGTGAGGCCTGGTCTCATTTAAAAGATATTGCCGAAGAATTCCCTAAACTACATTCCTTGATTGATCAGATAATCTGGCTTAGGTCGCACAATGCTCCGGGAGAAAGGTGCTAAAATCTGATTAAGAACAATGGGTTCTTAAAAAGATTAGAAGATAAGAGCATTCGCAATCTGATGGAGACATAGCTTCGGGCAGTTCGTTAAATGAATCGTTAAATCTACATATATAAATAAGAAAATTCGAATTCAATCATCTGTCAATTAAGAAGACTCTTTATTTAAGTGCATGCAAATTTCAGTTGCGGCATCGATGAAAGCGAATCCCTAACCCCCAATGAATGAGAGAAGAGCATTGTTTGTTTTTTATGAACTCGCATGGTAGCACATCATAGATCAATTTACGTTCTTTATTTATATGTAAATCACGGTATACTCGTAAAATTCACATACTATGAGACAAGTCTATTGTCTCAACGAGTTCTACTTAAAACAAATGGATTAAATTGCAATAATTCATTCGTAGAAGTAATCTTTGAAATTTGTTCATTTAAATTTATTATCAATTAAATTATCAAACCGGTTAAGCTACAATTAATATTTCATATTTCAACCCGCACAGTTCACAGTTTAAATTTCGTTGAATGTTAAGTCTATTTTGCACCACGGTCTGTTAGCTGTGCAATGCGAGCGGCGCTCTCAGCAGCGAGAGAGCGAGTTTTGAGTTTAACAGCGTGCCGATTCAAACAGCGTACGTTAAATTTCTTGTTTGCTTCAGCGCCGCCAACAGCAAAGTGAGAGCGAATATAATAATGTGCGTTAACTTGCAGCAGTTATAACAATTAATTGGTTAATATAAACTCTATCATATTTTACTGAAAAGTAAAATGTATTTATTGTACAAATATGACAACTTAGCATCCTGATCTCGACAAGTGTCTTGGGCTCTCTCTTATTTAACATAACAGCGTAAAGACAAAGAGAACCAATGCTCAATGGGCTAGTGAGAGAACAGAGCAGCGTGCTGTGAGAATTACATTTCATATGTTGGTGCGAGCTTGAATTGGTGCTTGCTGCGAAGATACAGTTAGTTGTGAACGAATCGTCGGCGTGTGTAAACGTGTCCGTAGTGTAACAGCGCGATTTTGAATTCCCAACGAGGAGCAACGAAATCGAAATCGTATTCGTTTGTCGTATTGAAGAACGGACGTCTTTATTTGAAATACTTGGCCTGCTATATAGCTGCCAATAAAATAAAACGCGAGTGCAATTTGTAACGGTCAATCGCTGTAAGCGAATGCAAATGAATTGAGAATCGACGGGTCACATTAATAAAGCAATCAATTCATAATAAAAATACAAATCGAAAAGCAATTCAAAACATACACACACACATACTCAATAAGCAATCAAAGTGTAATTGAAGGAATTGAATTATCAGAATCTTTGACAACAAATGCAGACAGACCTAAGCACACTTATACACATGTATATTGCTTTATTGCGATTATTATGTCATGAAGAATCGCAACACGCGAAATCGAAATCTTTGAGAAAGAAGGAGAAGCAAATTGCAATTTAACAGTGTTGTTTTATTTTAGTTGAAACAAAGCGCAGCAACAACAATCGCGAGCAAGGCTAGACACGCGTCTTTTTTGCACACTTTTTACAGAGCGAGCAACAACAACAGCAACAGCAAAACCTCACTGCGTGTTTTGTTTGTGCGAGTGTGTGTGTGAAAACAGCCTAACCGGCAAGTGCAATACGTTAGTGTATGTGTGTGCCGCTCTCACGCTCTCTCGCGCTCTACCGCTGCCGCCGTCGCTGCTGCAGTCGCAGTCGCAATCGTTGCTTTTGCATTTACCTTTACCTTAGTCGCTCTGCCTATTGAGCTGAGTGCGTCTGTGTGTGTGGGTCTCAGTCAGTGTCAGTGTATTAGTGTCGAACAGCTGTTTAGTGCAACATGCAGCGAAGCTGCCTAAAATCAACATAGTGGCCTTACAAACACACGCACGCACGCACACACATACCCACGTTTAACATATCGCGTTGCTAAACAAAGCAAAAAGGAAAAAAAACAAAACGAAAAAAAGAGAACGTGCTACACTCAAAGATTGAAGTCCGGTTTGCAATTTCTGCATAAATTGAGCACAAGAATTTCACATCATCATCATCAGCATCATGGCCGGCAGTCTGACAAAGTTGCTGCTCGTCGCATTTCTCTGCAGCTTGGCTGCGGCCAAACATTTGGGCGACGCTGGCGTCGGCGCGGCTGCCAATGACCACCACCTTCAACACAGCCAGCACCAATACCATCAACACCAGCATCAACACAGCGCCGCAACGCACCACCGTCGACGCCTGCAGCGCGACTCTCGTGCCAAGGATACAGCGCTACAGTGCGAAGCGGTCAAGGGTTACTTCGAATCGATCGACATCAGGTCGAGTGGAGTTTACAATGAAAAAGGTATTGTTGCATTCCATTTTATTTATGTTGGCTAAATAATAAGATAAATGGTAATATTAGGAAAGTTTAAATTATTAAACAGATAAATTTAGAAAATGTGAATTTTTTTAATGATTCTAAAATATTGAGATATTACTATTTCAACTTATAACGTTTGGAAAAGTTTCAAGTTGAATCATTATAAAATATACATTTAATCAAAATCAAAGAGTTGAAGACTTTAAGATACTTCTAATATTAGTTAGCTCCATAAGTTTAATAAAAAGTTATATAAAAATAAAAAATTATAGAACATTTTCATAATATAAAATGTATAATACAATCCAATCAATACAATGTGCAATTAACATGATAAATATTAACAATTGAAAAGTGTTATTGACAAGGTTTGAGCAAATGCTTTATTCTGAATTCTTTTATTTAAAAAAAAATAAAACAAAACTTATAAAACATTTAGAATATAAATTATTCTAAAAGGAATTCATCTGAATTCGAACCTTTCAGAAACTAGAAGAAATCTTTCTACTTTCTTAATTACTTATTAATATAAAATAAAAATAAATTCTATTTTTAATTGAATTTCTGCTTTTTAAGTTATATAAATTTAATTCCCTTTAATTTACGAGCGTCTACTGTGTTATAATACTAATTCGTAAAGCCATTTCTTATTGCCTTGTTGACTTTAGTATTAATTCAATAAATTTGCAAAAATTCTTAGAAAAAATGATACAAAATACATTTGAATACATTAAACAGCAAATCGAAATAAAATTGTACATTGTCTCACCTGTGTGGTTAGTTTATTTAAAAATGACAAATACTCGCAAATTGATTGATTCACATGGTTCTATTCTCCATTTATGCAAATGAAAATAAATATTTACATTAGCAAATTAATTTACTGCATATTTTCGATTTAAACAAACTCAATCAAAAGGTAATCCCGCTGAGTGTGAAAAAAATAGTTAGACACAAAGTGAGTGAGAGCGAGACAGAGAGATACATTGAATAATAGTGACTGTCAGATACATCTAGCGTCAGCAGCTGTTGGCATTAAGTAAATCACTTGCAGTCAAAGTAAAGTTTAGTTTCTTCTCGTACTTAACGCTTACCTCCCCTGACGCTTCCCTTTCGAATGGGCATGTGTAGGTAATGTGAACTCTATGCAAATTCATTGAGCATTGACTGTTGGGCTGTCAGTCTGTCACTTCAAGCGTTCAACCGTTGCGAACCCCTCGGCAGTGGCAGCGGCAGCGGCAGCAGCGTGTGGCATGCGGCAAGTGGCGCGTCCGCAATTAGAAGCATATTGAGCAATGTTGTTCGTCGAAAAGTTCGTTTTGGCCTGGAAAGTTTTTCCCAAGAGAGCGACTCGAGACGCAGCCCACGCTGCAGGTTCATTATAAGTATTTTGCTATCTGTGGACTGTATCTGGATGTCGGCATCATCATTTATTATTCTGGTTTCTGGGCATATCAAGTGGCACGCATCTAACTGTGTGAAGGCTATGGGCAGCAACAGCCACAGCACCAACACACAAATGTATCTACATATGAACGTAATATTTTTTGTGTGGTTTTTTGTATATTTACATCTATAAGATACTCGAAATTGTGCTGGCATATTTTTTGTTTATGCATATTTCACACATGAATGTGGCTCGGCGCTAAGCCAAACAAAGAGATAACATCGAATGCGCAACGAAATGGCCAACACACAAAAACAGAAATAAAGCAAAAAAAATACAAAAAATACAAAAAGCAACAACAACCATAATGAATTGTATATATTTTCGAGAGAGAATATATCACCATAGTGGTGTGCGTCTATCTCGAGGAATGCGAGCCAAGAAAATAGACTTATGAAATACATGACGCGCGTCGTGCTGTGGTGCGTAATTGAGTGAAAAATAATTATTATTGATTAACCGACCTTGACTTGGTATTTACACGTTTACGCACAATTACAGCGCGGCATCGGCAGCAGCTCCATGGATACAAAGATACTTAGATACTTAGTTATGTGTGTGTACTTCGAGTACTTGTCTACCCATCTCTCTATCTCTATCTGTATCTGTATCTGTAGCTGTGTTCTTTAGTTGTCTTTGTATGCGAGCGGCATGATGTTGCAAGTTTGCCGTTGTCTGCAGTTGTGTGTGTGTTCTTACCTGGCGGCTGCCTGCTGAGCAGTTTTTCTCACACGCAGGTAGTTAACAAATAAACACACAAGTAAAAAGTGTATCTCTTAGATACACGCCCGCATCGCATTGCATAGTTGTAGTTGTGGTTGTTGTTGTAGTTGTAAGTGTAGCTGTAACTGTCGACTGACTTTTACCAAAAAGATTTATCCACATGAGCGCTTACTCAATGGAGCCGACTTCACAGACTTTGACTTCAAATAGTTGCTATTAGCGTTTGACTTTTGTGGAATCTTAATTCGAGTCGTGTAAATGTATCTGCAGCTTGCGCCAAATGGAGAGCACCTCCATCGACTACATATTCAGGCGTATCTATGTATCTATGTATCTTCGCTCTTCCTGTTTGCCACATCAGACATTTTGCTCTTAATGGCCTGCTTAAGTGAATGCCGAACTTTACTTCTCTGGGCTCGCAGTCTGGTTTATTTACTGTTTACATAGTAGTTCAACTTGTACTCCTTCTGCCTGTGTGTTATGTTGTTTCTTGTTTTTTTTTTTATTTATGTCTGTCTGTCTGTGTCTTCAACTATTTGTGTGTTACTTTTACGATTATGTACTGTTTGTGATGCTAATCTGATGTCTGTGTCATGCATACGATAAATGTTTTTCAGGTATTTACGAGTACAACTCGAGTATCTATCTACCTCTCTCTCTCTTCTCTACTTGCTGTACTCGCTTTGTACACGTTTTGATCGTCTGCTGTTTGGTATGTAAACCCTGCCACGCACTTGGGCGCACCACATAAAATTCAATTTCATTTTAATTGCGTGCCCTATGCGACTGCTAATTGAGCTGTAGTTGCTGTACAGCAGCAGCAGCAATCCATAAGATACACATACTACGAGGGCATGTAAGCGGTTAAGAAAATATAGCATAAGCTTTTTGGCTCACTCGTAAACACGGCCCATTAACAATAACACGTTACATGTTTAGAATCAGCTCAAAGTAATGCTTCAAAAACAAACAGGAAGTCGTATCTAATCATATCTGTATCTGTATCTGTATCTGTATCAGTATACGAGTATGTGTATCTCTATCTCTTTGCTTGTAACATGTCTTGTAAAGCGACGAACACGTTACTAAATATTTAAACAAATGGCAAAGCAACTGAAATTAGAGCAAAACTCGTACTTCGTGCATGCAACTTCATCATCTTCGTCTTCGTCATCATCATCATCATCATCATCATATGGGCGTGTGTAGATAACAGAGAAAAGTGCAAATAGAAAAGTCAAAACGTGGAGTGGAACTTTTCAACAGTTTCATAAACTATGCAATGGGTTGAGCATGTTTGCGCCTGTCTCGCATGAGATAAACAACAACAAGAACTTTGGAGAATAAGACTAATTAAATAACTGCAAGGAATGATATACAAAAATTACAATTTTCATACTTTTCTATCTAATTAAGTTTAATTTATGCTTCAGGTATCCGGGTATTTGTTCAACATTCCTTTCCGCCTGCTGTTCGTTTTATTATTTCAATTTTGTATGGTAATTAACTGTCCAAATTTCGATTCTAATTAAGGCTTAACTGCAGCATTCGTTCTAAAGTCGCAATGAATCCATCAAAATCGATGCTAGCCAAAAATAAAGGCATTCAAATTAAGCAAATTCCCAAAGCGAGTTGCTTAACGAGTCTAAACTGTGTGCGTTTCATTAAACAAATAATCTGCAAAACTTGTTTTTGTTTTTCTACATTTTGTTCTCTTTGTTTTTATTGCATTTGCATTTGCTTTCAGTTCGTTTTGGATATGTGTTTTTGGCAATGAGAGCTAAAACCAATTTGAATTTGAATCATTTATTTTTCTGGGCCAAAGATGTCACGTGTCTGGTTAATGGTTTTTTTTCCTAAACTGTTCATTTAAGACATTTCCAATCTGCATTTAGCAAATATATCTTTTCTTGTTGTAACTTTGACTTCATCCATCAATTACGAGGCGAGTTCAAGTTTTCACTTCAACCTAATGGCCGAGGCTCGTAATGTTTTCTCCTCGGTCTATTTCCAGCACATTTCTTTTCTGAGCCATGGGGCTATCGATTAAACCGTAAGCAAAGCATTTTTAATTGATTGAATGCTGAAAAGTAATTACAAGCGCCTTGTGTCCAGTTTTTGCCTAATGGATTGAAATGAGCGCAACTTTTGCTTGCTTCAGAAGTTTGCCTCGAGTAAATAATAAATAAGCTTATGAATCAAGATGTGAATACTTAATTGATTGATTGCGCGCCCAAGTCAAGGACTAGTAAAAATACGGAAAATTCCTTTTAATAATTTACTTTACAAACATCTTGTAAGACTTTGTGCTTTACTACACAATCTGCTCTTTGTAGTTGAGTCATTGAGTTTCATTCGCCCATTTTCTATTTTATTTTATACCCTTTTATTTTTTTTGGTTTTTATATTTGCGCTAATTAGTTTCAATTAAAATTAACGACGCCTGTGCGTTCGTCCATCGATTTCACACGCACTTAAAAACTGCTCAACAACTGCGACTAGCTAAAAAACAACAACAACAACAACTGTGGAGAAGAATGAGGAAATCTTCAGTTTTGTATACTTTCTTAATGTTTGCTTTAATTTGATGTTATGTTGTGTTGTTTTTTTTTTGTTGTTGTTCGTGTATTGGTTCGTTGTGTTTTGTTTTACACTTTTGACCTCGATACACAAAAAGCAATTCGACTTGGAAACTGTTTTGGAACTGTGTTGGGTTCTGTTTAGTGTCTGTTTCTTTCGATTCGATTCAATTCGATTCGATGATGTCATTGATGTGATTGGCGATTTGCTTGGCGCATAAACAAAGTGTAGGATATTTAAATTCATTCAATTATATTATATATAGTTTGTTCTATGTATAAAGTCACAATTCATTCATTCATTTGTACGTTTTGGCAAAAATTTCTTAGAATTTTATGAGCGTACCTTCTTCTCTGACATTTTTATGATCATACGCTACCCAACAGCAAACATTCATGCTTTTCATTCATGACTTTAGGTCGCACTCACGTGGGCCTGAACCTGTTTTTGTCCCTCTTCGAGGTCGTCAACACATCTGTCATAGAGTTTAAGCGTAATTATGACCAGCTTTTGAGGGGGAAGCAATTAAACATAAAATAATAAACAACCAAAAGGAAGTTGTCAACTTGCCATGACTCGATGCTAACACTGAGATAAGCAGTGCAATGATAAGACTGGATTACTCGAAAGATAAAGTGTAGTGTGCACTTTATTGACATCGATGGCGTATACGTAATTAAATATTTAGTACCAGATGCAGTCGAACATAAGACGTGTGAAATGTGCAAGGCAGCAGCCCAGACGACGGCATTGACAGGTAGTAGATACATTTGTATCTCACGCTCGTACCTGCATTGAAGAGTTCTCTGCTCTTCTCCATTCTATATGTGTGTGTTCTATAGCTATTTTTAAACATTTTTACAAGTAAATTTATCACACAAACAAATGCGAGAACTTGCAGACAGCGATTGAGTTGCAGTGTGTGTTTGGTTTGAGCCTGCATGTGATACAATTTTCCACTCCATTTTGGCCGATTCGCTTTGGTCAACTCTACGCTCGCTTATGTAACGCCACCAGCGTCTCCTCCTCTCTCCTCTCCTCTTCTCTGCTCTCTCTCATTATGATGATGCAGCGGCAGCAGCAGCAGCCACCGGCAACTTTTGTCGACTTATTCTTGTACGTTGTGTCCGTCTCTCTCTCTTGGTCTCTTGTCCAACTCGGTCTGTCTGTCTGACTGACTGGCTCATTGTTTGTTCATGCCTTTTGTGCCGCGTAATCGTCGTTTTCCAATGAACCCAGGTATGAGAGGGCATGAGAGATACATGAGCGTCGCCGTCGCCGGATTCTTTCTTTTGGCTTCAGTTTTTGGGTTGGTTCTCTTCGCTTTTTTAACGTTCTGTGTTCACTTTTTTTTTGTGTGTTGTGTTGTGTTTGATTCATGGATGGCATGAAAAATACTTATGTTCACGGGAAAAGAAAAGGTTAATGCCTACTGAAGTGTGCACAGCATCGAGAAATCAAAACAAGTCGGCAAAACTCGTATATCTACAAGAAACACACACACAAACACACTCGAAGACACAAATTCTTCTGGCGCATTTGTTAGCATTTCCGCTCTCTGATCTGTGTGTGTTAGTTATGACCTGAGCAAAGATTACAGAGCACATTAGCATTATGAAGAGCATTGTGCAACGCCAGCATTAGAGGTGCTTAGTCCAGTCTGCTGTTATCGCCACGAGATACTTTCTAGCCCGTTGCCTCAGGTGTGTGTGTGTGTGTAGATACTTTCGAACTATCTGCAACATGGAGCGTTATCAGCCATAGGCTTGTTATAAGTGTGTTTATCTAATTACTTTTGCTGCACCTACTAGAGCCATAAGTGCTTTGTACATTTCTTTGAAACTTCTCTGACGCTGCTATTTGCGCGTTTCCCACTTTTTTCCTACTTTTGTTATCAGACAGTGAGGCGTTTGTTCTGCTCGAGTTGCAAAAGCAAAGAGAAAAAAATGCGACTTTTGCCGCGCACCGCGCATAAATCAATTATTTGCACCTAGGGCTCATAAATCAACTTATGACGAGCGAGACACAACGAGAACACAACAATCCCAAAGACAAACACATTGAATTGGTCAGCACAAAACATGAGACCAACCAGAAGAGGCGGAAGGGGGAGGCAAGAGGCAGCTAAGAAGCGGAAAGCCAAGCAAATTGTGGTATTGCTTTATAAATGGCATGAAAAGCCAGGGCTAATGCGATGCGGTGGCGGTGGCGGTGGCTTCGGCGTTGGCGGCATCTTGTTACCACAACACGGCAAACAATAACAAATATTTGAATGATTTTTGCTCTTTTTTTTTGTTGTTGTGTGTGAAATAAAACACATTCAATTTTTTCGCCTCTCTCAACTTTTACAGCCTCCCCACATTGAAGCTTCTCTTCTTTAAAGCGTAGACTTGACTTGACTTCTTTTTTTATTATTTGTTTGGTCGATTCTGTGGTTTCTGTTTTATTTTTTTGTTGTACATTTATACGGTTTATTGACTTTGGGTTTCTTTTTCGCACACTAAGCGCAAATCTAAACATTAAATGAAGTAAGTGCAAACAAAAACAAAATCTCTTCACAAAATACTCGTACTTTTTTTTTTTTTGGTGCTTCGTTCACATGCGAGAAATGAACGCCATCAAAGACACACACATAAGATTTTTAAGCTGAAAATAGATAGGTTGAGCACAGGGCAGATCAGAGCAGCTTAGGAAACAAGTTAAAGAAGTGTTCTAAGCTGCTAAAAATCGAAAAACTTGGCAAATTCTTTTTCTTTTCTCTTTTTGGTAAATAAAATTTAATGCCAGTAAATTGGTATATGAATGTTTTATCTATGAAAAGTAGCTAGCAAACACATATTTTTAATCAGTTTTTCAACAAAATTTATATTAACCAAAAATTGTTTGAAAGAAAACATTTTTATACAAAACAAATATAAATAAATATGTATCTAAGGCATGAAATAAAAATAATAAAAATGCTATTACTCATTGAAAAAATTGTTTTCTCATTAAATTACTTTTAAATTAAATAAATTAATAAGTTAGAAAAGTAGTTAAATTTTAAATTACTTTTTAAACTAAGTCGCAATTAGTAAAATAAAATATATATGGAATCAGAAATTAAATTATGTCAAGAATCATGTCAAAAATTTTAAATATATTTTTTTTTTATTAAATTCACTTTTCATAATCTAAATAGTAAAAATATATTTTTATTTTATCAAATTCATTTTTCATAATATATTCTAAATAGTAAGAAAAGTATCTATAAAGAGAATCATTCTTTTTTAGTACTTTTGAATAAAGGTTTAAAAAGCCTTAAAGCCTTAATCATTTGTAAAATAATGTTAAAATGTTAGTAGGAAAGATATCAATATAATAATATCTACGAATATTACTTATATGAATAAATATTTGATTAATTTTTATCAATATTTTTAAGAAATCCTCAAAGAATTTTCTTTACCTACTCATTGATTAAACAGTATAATCGCCACAATTGAATAACATATAGTAATAATCATATTCACAAATAAATTTAGCTGTCATATCTTGCTGACAGTAGTTTCAGCCCTAAGCCTGCTCAAAATATATGTAAAATAAGTACAAAGTATACAAGATAATTATCGCAAAAGCGCAGCTGTCGGTGTGTCGGTGCTTCCCCCTTATTTTCGACCACCTCTGTCTGCATAATTTCTTAATATACTCCTCACTAATATGTATTTGTTTGCTATCTGTTCTGTTCGTTGCAGGTGCGTCGTCATTCTCATACTTGTATTCAGAGCAATTTTCGTATTCGTTATCGCCAAAAGCAGAGAAAAAAAAAGACAGAAAAAACGTAAAAACAAATAACACGAACAGCAAACGAATAACGAATAATTATCTCCGACTATCTGTCTATCGGAGGTGCTCGCTTTCTGCTGCCTTGGCTTGGCTTGACTTGGTTTGCTTGGTGGTGGTGAGTTAACGCCCCAGCTAGACAGCTTGGCGTTTTTTTTTTGGGCTGACTTTTGGTCTCAGTTCCAAAATTATAATATCGCATAATATAATGTGTAAATAATGGCAGTGTTTGCTCTATAACTACGTGTTTGTATTTGTATTTATGCCTGTGTTTGTATCTGTGTGTATGTGTGTGTGGGAGCAAGCTATCCGAAAGACCATCAATCATTTAACAACAATTGTGAGGCGTTCAACGCCAACACCAACTAAAGTATAGAGACCAAAAAAAAAAAAAGAACAAACCTACCCCACGCCAAAATACTCAAAATACAAAAAAAGAAAACAATGCAAAAGGCGCGGGAGCGTCAGATATATTACCAAATATGAATATAAAAGCGTGTTAAATAAAAAAGTTGGAACAAACTTTGCTTTCGTCGAATTTTCGATACGCTACGAAATGTGTGAAGTTTTGGGGGGAAAGAAAGAAACTTTTTTAGTGGTGAACTAAAAAGTTCTTAATGTGATTTTGCTATTTGTAATATTCAGATATTTCCTAAAGTGACAGCTGAATCTCTTAATAATTATTATTCAACACATTTTATTTCTGAAATTTGAATATTTCAAAAGTAATATTCTAAGTGTGAAATTTATTCCTGTGATGATTGAAAATGTTCTGTAGTTATTTCTTTATTCACTGAGTAATTGAATCTGTTTAAACTTGAAACCAATTAGCCAACTCATATTTGTTTTTATTTTAGAAAATATTAAAATGAACTTTTCATAAGTGATTGTGAATTAAAATCTACTATAATGTAAAGATCAATGTTACAATGAAAGAAACTTAGTACTGAAGTGCACTAAATTTTTAAGCAAAAAAGTTTACTGCTATAATATACTAAATTTTTAATAAATAAATTGTAAAGATCAATTTTACAATGAAAAGAGCTCGATACTAAAATAAATTAAATAAAATATACTGCATTTTTAAGCCAGAAGTTTAGCCGAAAAATGTATTACATTTTCAAGCCAAAAAGATTAGTATTGTATATAAATATACTAAAAACTTCTATAAACTCCTATTTCATTTCGAAATATTTGAAATGTAAGTCTAAACATTAAAATAGCAGTTAAAATACCAAGCAACTCTCTTTCTCAGGGTATGGAATTATAAGCACAGTGGCACTTTGCCCTCCGCTAAGTAGAACAGTAGGAAAATTTTAATAATTTTGTCAACGGCGTAGGGGGAAGTCTGTGGCTGTGTGTGTGTAAGTGTGTGTCTGTGGGAATGCTTATATTTGGCTGTTTGTGAGTGTGGAAGTTGACTCCAACAGCCATTCACTTTTCATTATTAATATTTTGTGTGTTTAAATTATGCTAATCCGTTGAAATATGATTATGCCAAATGACAACAGCTTGAAAAATGAAAAACTTCGTGAGCAGCAGTAGAAGAAGGAGAGGCGACTTTAAGGGCGTGGCCAACGTCTCTGTCTCTGTCACCGCCTCTGTCTGAGGCTTGCAGGTGCGCCCAAAGGAACTCTGCATAATTTGATTACCTTTTGCAGCTAATTTCGCCGACGACTTTCGTATTAATGCGCAGCTATATAATTAAATAAATGAAAATACATTTTCTAACCCCCCTTTACGAAGAGAAATAATATCAAACCATTTGGCAAGCTGCCGGAAATAAAACTTCGAGTCGCAATCGCAGTCGCAGTCACAGTCAAAGCGCAACTTTTTCAATTAAAGCGCAAGGGCAAAGCAAATACGCGGAGCGACCTTCAAAAAATTTCCCGAAAATGGAATTGCAGTCGAAAAAGTAATTTAATTAGCTTTAGTCTTAACCCAGAAAAGGAATCACAGCTCCCCTTAAAAAAATTTGCCACTCCAAATGTTGCGCCATAATAATTTCACTCAAATGAGAAAATAAGCTGCACAGACTGTGCAACAAAAGAAGGGACAAAAAGATGAGAAGAAAGGGGTAGAAAAAAGAGTTACCCTGGCGACGTTCTGTTCCTTGGGTCGCGTGTTTGCGCTGAGAGAAAGTTTTTCCTGGCACCGCCAGTCGCCAAACTTTGAGGCGTCAACAAAAAGCGAAACTAGCCATGAATAAAAAAATTGTAGCAAAGCAAAGCAAAGCCAAGTTCCAGCTAAAAGCTATGCAAATTGCTTCGAAGTTGACCAAGCTAAAAAAAAAATGCATTTTGAGCAACGAGAACTTGCAAATATTGAGCTAGCATTAAGGCGCCAGCAGACGAGAAACTGTTTACACTAAAAGTAAGCTTTATCCAGCTCTCACTTCAGTAGGCACTGAGTTATACAGAACACACAAATACTCTACTCTCACAGGCCACACTTTTTACTCTTTCACACCCCTGCAGTTACTTTGATCTTTTTAACCTTTTTTTCAAAATTTCCCCCGCTCATGTCTCGCTGTCTTTTCCCCACCGTCTTGCGGCAGCAATCTTTGTGCCGCTTGCAGTTCAGTCGCCATCTTGCCACAGTCGAAAGCCGTCTCTCAAGTCTGCCCCAAATACGTTCGCCGCTCAATCACCATCGTCGTCTGCCGCCCGATGAACGGCAGCAGCCAGCACGTCGCCAGCCGTGTCCTCGACGTGGACGCGGCTTTAGACGTGATATACCTAGAGTGGTGGAGATCAGGGAAGTGCTGGAGCCGCGTCCTATTGCGCCGCCCCGTGAAAGTTGCGTTGCCAGCGCGCCGCCAAAGAATCCCAAGCTGCCTGCCAAGGTGGCTAAAGGAGGTGCCTCAAATAGAGGAGGTGCAGGACAAGGTGCAAATAACTCCGCAGGAAGCGGCGGCAACTTGATTAAACCCATTCCAGTCACTCTCATGGCAGGCGATGGCATTGGCCCAGAGATCTCGCTGGCGGTGCTCGAGGTGCTGAAAGCAGTCAAAGCGCCGCTGATCTTCGAACCCGTCGATGTGACGCCCGTGGTCAATAGCAAAGGTATTCAAACGGTGCCACAAGCTGTGATCGACAGCATGAAGCGCACCAAACTGGGTCTTAAGGGACCTTTAATGACTCCCGTGGGTACAGGATTTCGCTCCTTGAATCTCATACTGCGTGTGCTCTTCAATCTCTATGCGAATGTGCGTCCTTGTCGCTCCCTGGCGGGTGTGGAAACCGTTTATGGCCAGGTCGATGTGATCACCATACGTGAGAACACAGAGGGAGAATATTCGGGTATTGAGCATCAGTTGATCAATGGCGTTGTGCAGAGCATCAAGTTGATCACACGCGCTGCTTCGGTGCGTGTTGCTGAGTATTGTTTTCAATACGCTTTGGCCATGAAGCGGAAGAAGATCACCGCGGTGCATAAGCGTTCTAGCATGCGAATGTCCGATGGTTTGTTCATCAATTGTGTGCGTGAAGTGGCCAAAAAGTATGAGGACCAAATCAAGCAAGCTGGCATCGAGTACGAGGAGCAGGCGATCAGTGAAGTTTGCCTCAAAATCGTGGCGAATCCCATGCAATATGATGTGCTCGTTATGCCCAATCTATATGGCGATATATTGTCGGATACGTGTGCTGGTTTGATCGGAGGTCTGGGTTTAACACCTTCGGGTAACATAGGCATCAATGGCGCCATCTTCGAAGCGGTTCATGGCACTGCGCCCGATATTGCTGGCAAGGATTTGGCGAATCCTACAGCCCTACTGCTCTCTGCTGCCATGCTGCTTCGCTATGTCAATCTGGGTTCTTATGCGGACAAAATTGAAACGGCTGTGGTCAAGACCATTAAGGTGGACAACATACGCACCAAAGATTTGGGCGGGAAAGCTAAATGTTCCGAGTACACAAAAGCGCTCATCAAGAATCTTGGCTAAGATCATTCAATGATCCTTCTCTATATTTCTACTCTTGCAATCTTTTTATAGGCGAACTTTTGGTGTAGAAATTGTTTCCAAATTTACCATGTTTGAAGTACTTTAATAAAATTTAAAAATTGTAGGAAAAGTATGGTCGAAGAGTGGAAAATTAGGAGTATTGTTTATGGCCTATGTTAGATAAACAGAGATTTTTTGCCAATTGCAATCTCTTTTATAAGCGAACTATAGTGTAGAAATTATTCTTGACGCGCATTTCTAAGTTTAGAGGATGAATGCCTATAGGAAAAGTTTGGCAATAAAAATGGAAATCATTGAAGACCATGATTGATCATTTATTAATAGGTTTATGTTGCTAGGTAAACAAATTTTTTGAGTGTCTCATAAGTCTCTCGTCTGAACATTAAAAGTTTCCATACATTTAAGAAAAAATGTAAATTGTTTACAAATTCGTTGCATTAATTTCTATAGAACGTTTTCCTATTTATTTCTGTAGAAAAATATTCTAGAATTCACCAATTGATAAATATATTTTAGCAATTTAATATTTTCGTATATACACCAACTAAGTAATATATCAAAAATCCATAAATCTTAGGAAATTTTCGATAAATATATTAAAAACCTTTTTTTATTGGTAGAGAAATTGTTCTCAACTTAAACTAAAAAGGAGGACAATCACAAAGAATGTGTTTTGCTTACAATTGCCTTATATAACAAGATTAAATATTATTTGACTATAAATTACAAATTCAAATTCGCTCTTCAAAGGATTATCGTACTAAAAAAGAACTGCCGAAACAGATTACCAAATTCTATTACAAAATAAGTCAGCTTGTTGAAAGTTTATCATAAGTCAAAACCCCATGAGAATTCCACTCTAATCTGTTGGTTAAATCCCATTCAGCTTAGTTGCCAAACTAAAGCAGTCTTTAACAATGTTGCTGCAACCACTCGCTGCTGCTGTTGCTGATGGTGCTGAAGGTCTTTGGCCAATCTAATCACACTCATTTGTGAGTTTGCAAATGAAATATGCAGCAGATGCGAACGAGAAAGCGCACCACGAAACATCAGAACATCAAAACAGCAAAGCAGCAACAAAACAACAGAGAAGAGAAACATCAGAGAAAAACCGACCGACCGACCGACAGTTGGGAAAGGCAAAGAGTGACCAAGAGTTAGGGGACCCTAATCCAGACCCAGTTCACTCAGGGAGACAGAGACGGAGATGGAGACGGAGCCAACGAGCCAGCCAGCCAGTCTAACCAGTGCCAAAGTCAAAGTCAGACCGAGAGTCAGAGTCAGTCAGTCTCTGCGGGCCCGAAAGCGAGAGCCAAATGCAAGTCATCAACCGCACTGGGTTTGACTCCGCTCTCTCCCCTTTCTGTCTTCCCCTCTCTCTTTCACTCTGATCTAGGGTCGACTTACGTTGCATTTTTACATGCATGTTTGGACCACTTCCACTTGAAACTCTGCATTGAACCGAGAGCTGCGTTTGCCGTTTGCGTTTGCGTTTAAAAGCACCGACCAAAACTCTAAACAAACTACTAGAAGGGAGTGTAGAGAGGAAGGGCAGAGAGGGGAGACGGGGTTCAGCGGAGCGTGCAGTGGAAACGAGCGGGGAACGAGCAGGAAGAAAATGCCACAGAGCCAACCAAAGAGCCATATAAAGAATTAAAAAGAAAAGAGGAAAAAAATATTTAATTTTGTGTGTAAGCAGGCGAGTCTTTGGCTGTGTGAGTGTGTATGTGTGTGAGAGAGTGTAGATTGTGTGTGCATTTCAAAGAATTTTTATAAACAACAACAGGACAACAACAACAACACCAACGACGACGACGACCAAGAACCAAGAGAGCCAAAAGATAAACTTCGTTTTGTGTATGTGAAACAAAAGTCAAGAATTTTTTTTCGTTCTTTTTTCCTTTTTGTTGTATTTTTGTAGCCACAAGGCGTTTTGTTGTAACCGGTTTTCGGTTTCGTTGCAAGCAGCCTCCAATATGTATTGAAGCTGACACCAAGCAGCAACTCGGCACCGGTTGCTTAGCATCGATAAGTCTGCTGATCCAACTTTAGTGAGAAGAAGGGGAGGGGAAGGTAAGGTGGGGCAAGTGTTGCAAGTGTATCTGGAGCGGCCTCGATGCGGCCTAGTTGTCTTCATTCATAAACACAGACACTGAGGCAGCTTAAGCAGCAATTGCTACTGCGGCTGCGGCTGCCGCTGTTGCTGCTGCTGTTGCTGTGGCAAGTTGCAAGTTGCAATTGCATGCTTCAAGAATCGGGTGCAATGGAAACCCAACTTTGAATTGCTGCGAAATGAGTCTCATTTCAATTGGCCGACACGCAAAGGCCAAAGCCGAGACGAGTGTGTGTGTGTTCCCGAGAATTGTTGCAACACACACGGTGTAGCAGAGGCAGAAACAAACGGCAGGGGCACGCGGAGTGGCTCCACTTTACAGTGGGAAATAGACAAAAGGCGGCGCCATAATTGTCATGCCGTGCCTGAGGCCATGACCGCTCATTAGAATGCTAATTTGTTAATGCAATTCCAATGATGACGATAGCGTGTCAAAGCTGAACAAGAGCGGGCTCGAAATTTCCCAACTCCCTCCCTCCTTCTCTCTCTCTCTCTCTCTTCATCACTTGTTGGTAAGCTGCGCGCATTTGTGCCTCGTTTAATTGTTTCATCTGAATTTTCGCTGGTTCTGCGGAAATTTTGGGGGAAAACATACCAGGGGGGGGAAAAATGCTGCTGCGAAATACGAAATTAACAGCCGTTTGTTGTTAAGGCCAAAATACGCGGAACTGCGCGATGATCGCATTAGCAAAGCGTTTTATACGCTTGCCAAATGATGAAAACTCAAATTTTTTTGAATTAAAACTAAATTTTGGGAAGGTCATCGCGTAATTTTTACTAAGAAAAATGTATACATTTATTTCTTTTGATATCACAAATTATACAAATTAAAGTTTGCGGCCTTTAAAGGTAGCTGCAACTGAATTGAATTAAAACTAATTTAAAAAAAAAAAACAACAAGGAAGTTCTCATTTTTAATAAATAAAAATATATGTATATATTATAAATATTTAATACAAAATTCATATTCCGCAAAAATACAAAAATATACCGAAGGCTTTATTTGGTATATCGCTATAGTGCTACATTCAAAATATACCATAAAGTAAAAATACTGTTTTTTGTATATCGATATAGTAATGCATTGAAAGTATACCATAAAGTACAAAATATACTAGCCAAATAGCTAAGATATGATTTAAATATAACTAAAGCTTCTGCTTTTATGCCAATAATAACTAATATTTAAAATGGAAAGGAAGGTCATCGCGCCATTTTGAATCCGAAAATATTACACATTTATTTCTTTTGATATTTGTGTTTAATCAAATTTGAAGGCAGCTACCTTTAACATAAATGTAGCAAACAGCTTTTCCCTTTTGTGCTCAATCAATGACCATGTCTGTAGTTAACTTTTATGCACAGAGCGTGTATTGAAATGCCCTTGGAATTGACAGGCAGCACTCTAATTTCCCCGCCTCCCTTCGCTGCTACATAATAAATGAGCTACACGTATTTGCATCGCCACGATTTTACTCCTCATTCGCAGTTTTACAAGTGCCTGACAACCCTTTAAATCGCTTTTAACTGATTTTCCAAAGCCCTCGAAAAAATACCAAACAGAGAAAAAAAAACTGCACAGACAGTCGAGACATTTTCACGCCCGTCTCTCGCATTGTGGGTCGAACACTTCCCTGCCACTTGCCCCCGTGTGTTCTGCTGCTCTCGCTCCCTCTCTCTCTCTCCCTCTCTCTTGTCCGCCCTTGACATGGGTTAGAGAGCAGTTTTACAAAAGATTTACGACCGCTGTCAATAGTGCTTTGCATGACAAGCTGCCCCCTTGCAACCGCAACACTCACAAACAGTGGCAAACAAAAAGCATTTTCGAATTTAAATCTATTTGTCACTTGCGAAAAGTTTGTCTGCTACCTTTGGCCGGGGCAACTTTTCACAATCAAAACACTCGTCCGGCCACTCGGCACTTGGCACGCACAAAAGTTCGCCCGTAAGCCAAGCCCGGAATACGGATACGGTCGAATAAAAAAGCCGGAACATACACTGAAATTTCTATGCCTACAAAAACAGATGCAGAAAAACATGTAAAATAAATAAAACGAGTGACAGTTACAAATTTGCTGAAATAAAATGGGACAGAGTATGCCAAAAAAAAAAATAAGAAAGAAAAACTAAAAAAAAAAGAGGAAATCTTCATGCAAATAAGTTGTGAGGCGTGGCCACTTATTATTATCCCCAAACATTTGAAACAACATCCAAGTCTAATGCCATTACAATATCACAATCACAATCACAATCGCCATAATACTTGCCAACACTCTCTCTGAGGACAAAAGCTGTGGGGCAAATAGAAAATGATTTGCATTTATTTATTTGTGTTTTTTTCCCCTCCTCTCTGAAATGTTTGTTTGCAATTGTTATTGTCGCACCGCCTGAAGAAGTCGCGTAGTTTCTCATACTTCTAAAGCTTCTTCTTTTGCCTGTCCTCTGCCTTCTCTTTCTCTCTCTCTTTCTCTGTGTGTTACGACATTGCTTTGCCCTGATGATAAAAATAATCCCATTTATTGTTTAATGCTTAATAAATAAAGCAATTTTTATTTATTTGCAGCGTTTTGTTTCTGCTTCAGTTTCTTCTTTGGGGCCTTTTGTTTCTTCTCTTCTTTGTGGGAGTTTTTTTTTGTTTTTGCTTTTTTTTATTGATTTTTTATGCCAGCGGCGTGTTTCTCTAGCGTTGTTCTTGCCTAAGTAAAATGCCATCAATTGTTTATTGTTTTGATAATGCGTTTTGTTGTAGTATTGTTTGAGCTCTGCTCTCTGTGTGTTGTTGGTGTGTTGTTTGTTGCTCTATTTAACATTTGATTTGGAGCTTGTTTGCATGCTTCGACTTCTGCTTCGGCTTCTGCTCACATTTCGCTTGGCAACGTGACATATACGTAATATGCACACAATTCTTTAAGATTTATATTTGGAATTTAGCTGCAAATTGCTTCCAAATTGAAATTTAAATATCAATCAGTCCGAGTGGAGAATTGAAAACCATCAATTAATCAAAAAAGCAAAAAAAAAGAAATAATAATTGACAAAGTGCTTGGCCAGTCTGTGAATCAGTACGAGGAAGAATTGGAGTGGAGAGGAGCTTCCACTGCTAATTGAGAGTGTGGACAGACAGACAACTGCATATACTTTGGCAGGGTCGTTGCCATGCCACAGTTGGCATGTTGCAGCTTCCCATTGCTGCAGTGCATTCAATTAACGCCGGAAATGCGGCAGAAGTTAAAAGACAGAAAGTGCCACTGATAAGGACACGAACATCGACACCGACACGGACACGGACACGGATATGGTTGTGGATATGGATGAGGATGTGCTGCTCATGCTGCAGCTGCTTCTTGCTTGGGCAAGCGCATAAATGTCATAAAATGCAGCGCAGTGGGTAAAAGTGTAATGAATGTTGAGCATCTCGTGTCGCTTTAATTAATGCAATTAAATGCAATGCGCACACATAATTGAAATTTAACCCATCGAATTAATGTCAGAGATACTTTTGCAGCTGCGCCCAGCTCACGATAAGATAATAGCTTAAGGGGTTTCACATGATAAAAGAAATGTAGCCATATAAACAACAATCATTTAGATATACTTGAATGCTTACGCACTTCGAGCTAAAAGCATTCTCTTATCTATCTCAATTACTTGCTAAGTTCTGCTCACTTAATCAACCCCAAAAAAATATATTCTCCACTTACTGCAGATTTGGGCTTAAAGAAAGTTGTTTTCTAAAGGTAAAACCAAAACGATTTCCAGCAAACTTGTAAGCCACTTTCAAGTACATTGCTAAGTGCGCTTCTTGGCCATGTTGTGGGTGTTGCCCAGACACTAATTGTAGCTTGTTACCTTGGCCAGAAATAGGGTAAGAATTTTGCTGGACTGGCAGCAACTTCCGGCAATTAAGATTGCAGCGTCTGCAGCAACGTGACACGAGTTGCAATTTATTTATACTCGGTACCCATAGAAGGGTATTATAACTTTGTGCCTGCAGGAAGTGAGTGTACCAGGTAGAAGGAGTATAACATATATGTACATATATAGTATAATATTATTGGTCAGTGTCATGATATGAACACCTAGATATCACAGACTATAGCTTTGGTTGATAATCTGGTATATTTTAGTATTTTTTTTTCGGTAAATTAATGTACCCGCTTTGATGGATATTCTGGTATAATTTAATGTAGTGTTGTATAAATATACCAAAAATATCATTCGGCATATTTTGGTATTTTTTCTGTATATATTTGGCTGGGAATCTGGTATTTTTGAACTACATGGTTTATTTTGAATGTAATACTATATAAAAATACGAAGTATAGTATTTAGTATAATTCAGTATTTTTGTGATATATCTATTTGGTATATTTCAAAATAAATACCGCACGGTTTTGCTTTTATTTACAATAGGTAACGGGTATCTCACAGTTGAACACACTCTACTTTAGCTTTCTTACTTGTTTTTTTGTGTTTTTGTGGCCAAGGACAAGATCGGAGAGCGAAGGCCGCAGGCCGAAGACCGAAGTTTTGTGAGGTCAGGCGACATTCCAGTGCAGCAGTCACTTGTTGATTGTGGTTCGGAGCGCCAGGCAATATGCAATTAACTTCAGCACAGCGTCCCAAATCCCACTTAGTATTTTTTTCAATTAAAACTTGTAAATTTGAAATGAGTCAAAAACAAAAAACAGAGAGTTGAGTAAACATGGCACAGGAATTTACTTTGCTTTTGGCTGCTAGGCGCTGCTCAAATTAATAAACAGCATACAATTTTCAACAGCAGTTCGTCTCTTTCTCTTTTGTGACTTCCTCTCTCTCACTCCCTCTTGTCCAGCTTCAACAATAGCCGGCAGTTGGAAATGGGCAATGAACCTTTTTGCATGTGCTCGCAGCTAGGCATTGTATGGCTAAGGTCAACATGCACCCAATGCGCCAGCTTCAGCTGAATGTTGACTGGTCTGGAGTACATTGGAATCTATTATGCATGTGGGGGAAGAGCAGAGAGGTGGCATGTGGCAACAAGAGAGCGAGAGAGAATGAGAGTAGAAGCCAAGAACGTGCATTGCAAGCGCATTATGCAAAACTTGTGCTGTAACTTTACTATTTTTTTTTCCTTTTTTTGGTTCTGTAGTTTATGGACTCGAGTGTGCGTTGCAAGTATGTGTATGTGTGTGTGCTCCATATGGAGGCACTTGAGTGCGAACTACTTAACTGGGTCGAGAAGGCTTCATACGCTCATTCTCTATACGCCGGAGCATATTCCGGATACGGCTGCAACCGTGTGAAATGCAATCAATTTTTTTGTTTGCTGCACAATTGGGCAAAAGGCAACTCAGGTAGAAAGCTGCAGATGAACGTGTATAAAGCATGTGGATAGCAATCGAGAAGGTGCCAAAAGAGTGAGAGAGAGAGCGAGAGCAAGAGCGATGAAGCTGTCTAGGGACAATGCAAGTAAATCCAATGAGAACAAATTGAAACATGAATTGAGCACATAAACTCGGGGAATTGCTTTAAATGGCGATTTAATATCAGGCAACCAATTTGATCAACAACAGCATTTTGTTCTGATAACAACAACAAAATGGACTCTAAAGGTTTTTTTTTATGTCCAAAGTCGACTTGAAGCTTAACATTCAGTCAATAATCCTCTGGAAGCACTTTGGCTTTTCGTGAACTTCTTCTTCCTCTTCTTAGCTACGTATGCGTATTATTATTGCGTTGTTCTGCGTCTGCACTTCAGTTGCCCGATTGGGCCATCAAAGGACAATGCCACGCGCCATCATTGTGAGTGAATGAGTGTGAGTGCGTGTTTGTCTGTTGGTGTGTGTGTGTGTGTGTGTGTGTGTGTGTGTGTGTGTGACAGACACACGACTCGACGGCAGCCGCTCGATAAATAATTTATTAAACAAAGAGCATGCTCAATGGTAACAATGACACTTTAAGCAGCCTGCTTCCTTGTCTCTCTCTCTCTCTCTCTCACTCTCTCAGTCCGGGTGCCACTTCATCTCCATTTCCTCAACCCCCAACTCCAAACAGCCAGCCAGCCAGACATCCGTCTCTCATTGCCTCCTCTTCCCATACACAAAAAAAGAACTCACATAAGAGAAAACAACAATAATAAAGCATATAAATAAATGATAAGCCTCGCACATGCAGAATGACATGCCAAACTGTGGGGAAACGCCACTTTGGAGAGCACTTCTTCCCCATCCTCATCCTCTTCCACTTCATCCTGCTGCTCTTTGGTCCTTTGCTCTAATGAAATTGTCAACCTGGCCACGCGGGTCAATATGCATTGCAATCCGAGTATCAACCGTGTGACCGCTGGCCAACTGTCATCATTAACAATGGCATCAATAGCATCGTCATCATCATCACCATCATCATCATCACCATCATCATCAGCAGCAACAGCAGCATTATTATAATTATTTGAATCATTGCCATTAAATGAATCATTATTTTTATTACGCATGCGGTTATCGAAACGTGAGCATTTCATAACGTAGTGGCTACAACTCTAACGTGAAAAAAGTCTATGAACTTTTACAGAATTACAGTTGAAACCAAGCGAAATAATTATAGGGCAAAAATAAGGAATCAAGGAAATTCTGATAAAGTGAAATTGTGTAAGAATATCGCCTTAAAGCAACCCGCACTTTGAGAATAAAATCTAACATTTATTTAAAAGCTACATATTTAAGTAATTACTTATAGATAATATGAAATCAATTTAAATTCAGAAAATTATAGAAATAATATTATTAGAACAATTTTTTAAAGAAACTGTTTTTGTACTTACAATTTATTAAGTTGTTTTGATGTGTATAGTATTTAACTAAAGTAAAGTCACGTAAATATTTATGCAAAGAAAGCAATTAGTCGCATATGATGCTGATGAAGTTTTTGATTTGTTTGTCGCGTAAATTTGCAGCTCAATTAAATGCGCATAAGTCGGCGCTAATGACATGGCCGAAAACAAATGTAGAACTTTGCTTATCTTGGCCACGTTAAGCCGGCAACATAATAAACCGGGAACTACTGTTGAAAGCGACACAAACACACGCACACATAGACCTGACAAGCAATATGCGAGGCAAGTGTTGGTCGCTTCCGTTTCCGGTGCCTATCTTGTAAATCCCTGCACTAAATAACTGCCGTTCTCCCACTCCAAAAGTCTGACTCCCTCCCTGACAATGTCTGCTCCCAAACAATCTTCATCTCTATCTGCCGTCTTCCTCTCTGCGCGAAAGCAACAAAAACTTTGTCAATTTTCTGTGAGCATCGCTTCGCTTATTAGGGCGACACGACAAACTTGCCAAAGTTTTTGCATTTCGCAAGCGCTCGACAATCGCTATAAGAGCCAACAAAGAGAGAAAGAGAGGGCGAAGCGATGCGAATTTATACCAAAACAAGTATACGCCATGGTAGTCCATGTCAGCTACGAAACGTCCCTGGACGCAGGAACCTAGCTGGCTGTATTTTACATAACTCTGTAGGCAATAAAAATTAATTTGCTGGCCATTTGGAAGTGCTTAATTTGTAAACGAGACCATTGGGGTCGTTTGTGCCCCCGAAAATTGTTGTTATTCTCCTTGTTGTTGCCTTCAACATGTTGTACACAACTGTTCGCTGCTCTTACTCTCTCTCTCTCTCTCTCCAGCTATCGCTTAATCAATTAAAGTGAGGCTGCCACAAATTTGCATTGCAAATGCTCCACACACAGTTTTGAAAGCAATAACTTTGCAATATATATATGTGAAAAGTCAGCAATTTATATTTTAAATTTGTTTGTACAGTGTTGAGACTTGTTTTTACATGTTTTGAGAGTATAGAAAGTTCGTTGTTGAGTAATTCCTGTTCTGGCCATTGTCCACAGTTATTTTCTCTGATTTTTATCGTTGTCCAAAAACAAACAGCAACAAGAACCGACGGCAACATTTGGAGTGCAAACAGTCGACATTGCTGTGGCAAGAACGCAAATGGCGTTGAATGTTTGCAATAAAACAAAATTTAACAATTGTTGTCGGTTGCTTGTCATGCTCGATTTTTGGGCACTCTTGTTATACTCGCTACCCATAGGGTAGAAGGGTATTTATTATAAGTTTGTACAGGCAGGAAATGCAGGAGAAGTCATCTCTGAAGCTATAAAGCAAATATGGGAAGAAACGCCTATGTCCTAGGGGTCTTAGTTTGTCTGAAAATCTGGTATATTTTGCACTTTATATATTGAATGTAGTACTATACCTTTATACCAAATATAGCCATTGGTATATTTATAAAATTATTGTTATATTAATTTGGTTTTATTTGCAGTATAAAATTAATACTGCCCTATTTTGCTTTTATTTAAAATGAGTATCTCACAGTCGAGCACACTCAACAGTAGTTTTCTTACTTGTTTTTTTTGGTAATTATGTTGTTGGCAGTACAAATTTATTGTTATTGTTTGAAGAGAGCGAGAGGGAAATTGACGCCTTGACATCTTTTGATTGTCACAAGTAAGAACTTCCTTGCATGCACTGTCAGGGCGCAATTTTCGCCATCTAGTACATAAAGTCTGATTAATAATTGTCGAAAAACAGTCGCTGTGCTTGACTTTGACCTTTGTAACTGTCACTGCGATTGCGACTGCGACTGCGAGTCGATTGAAGCATCCGCTCAGTGGATGCTATTTGCTGTGACAGTTTTGTGGGCGGACACAGACAGTCCAATCCAGCAGTCTGATCCTCCCTTGGCTCGTCGGAGGGTTGGGCATAAAAGCGCTTGATAAATGTCAAGTAAAACGCGTTGCGTTGTATACATAGAACGACCTCGACAGCAAGTCATGCAGGCAGTCAGACAATCTGGCTGTCAGTCAGTCAGTCAGTCTGCCAAGGGTGATTGTGTGGGCAGCTCTGCGTTTTTTCAAATGGGGGACAAATGATTGTCTAAGCGAGGTCTGTGTCTGTGGGTGGCATTACGTAAATCTTTGTCGCAGTCAAATGTATCTCTCGCTCTCTCTATCGCTCTCTCTGCATTTAATGCATACAAATTGCTCTGATTTAAACAAAAAAAATATGTATTTTGTCCAGCCAAACGTTGTACAAATTTAACCGCGCCACGGCACAGATTAAACACAGCACAGAGACCCATTAGAGACAATATAATGTCTGTGCGTTAGCATCAAGTGCATCACTCAATACGCTGCAGCAAATACTCTACGTTATGCTAAGCTTTCACACACACGTGTCACACGCATAGCGTAAGCTTTCGGCTGACATGTGAGCTTTTGTAAGCTCACGCACACTTGTGCAAAGGATTGATGGCAAATGATGGATCATCGACAGAAGCGAGAGAGATGGTGTCAGTGAGTGTGCTGACAGTGCCTGTCAAAGTCATTTGCCATAACTTTTTGCGGTGCACGCTTAAGTGGCTATCAGCGTATGTGGATTTTTGCGCACAGCGAACACGAGTTAAATTTATATGTTTTAAGCAATTTTTCACCCTGATGGCAGTGAGTGTTCAGTTCACTCAGTATTTCTCCCTCGCTGAACTCTGCACTCGACGGCGAATTGTGTCAGCGAGAGTGTGTGACCGGGGTCGTCTCGCCAAGCGATGCGTGCAAGGGCTCATCTCAGCTCTCAAACTGGATGCAACCCGACCACTTGCCACACAGATACACGACGTTGCAATGTGCGTTGTTGGGAGGCGACGCGCGCTGTATTTGTCTTTCAACACGGTGCATCATCAACACGCCTTTTGCTACAGGGGCATCGTCATATTTTATTCAAGGCAAGTGCCATCTGCACATGAACTCAACGTTGCCAGCCAGCCAGCCATCCAGTCAGCCACACACTCTCAGTCAGTCATCATCCACATCCACGTCCACTTGAACTCTGTCTCTTGTCTCCGTCTCCTACTCCGTCTCTGTCTCCGCCTTCGTCTCCATCTTCGTCTCCCATTTTTCAGCTCTGTCTGCCTTGAGATGGATTTTTGCATGAATTTGCATTGCATTTATCACTGCTTGATGCTTTGCTTATCTCCATCGTCCAGAGCGTATTAAATGGTACATTTAATCGTAATTGCGTCGAGGTCAATAATACGAGAGTCGATAAACTTTCCTCTCAAAATAGACGCCAGCGTGTTGAACTTTGACACGCAAGCAAACAAACAAATTGACTACTGCATCCAGTTGCACTCGACAAAATCTGCTTCACAAATGTGCTATAACACACACACAGATAGTCAGCCTCTGAGGCACAACTTTTAGTCTAAACAAATCCATTTAAAACACCAGACAGAGATAGAGGAGAATGGAAGGGGAAAGCGGCAGCTGTCAGTCAAGGCATCAAGCGCGAGGAAAACCTGTGAAAAGTTTCAATGGTCTGTTGGAGTTGCATGTTTTTGATTCTTTTTCTTTCTGTTTTGTTGATCCGCTTGTTGCCACATAATTAAATCTCAATTCAAACAAAATGCTAAACATTTCAAACTATTTTATGGTTCTCTGATGGATCTGCTGGCAAATGTGTGTGATGTTTGTGTGTGTGTTCTATAAATAGTTTGTCTTTAATTAAGTAAACAATAACTGTGTTCAATATTAATTTCGATCTTTTCTCTTTTGCTTGCAGGTAAGCGTACAGTTTGACAATCACTGGCCAAGCGAGTGAGCACAATTGTGGAGCCATTGGTAAGGCGGCAAATAAAGTGCAAGTGCAGTAGTTTGTGGATTGTGTGTGTGTGTGTGCCTTGTCCCAATGCCCCAACAAAAACCAGAATCTGTGCAATTGCCAAGCGACAGACAGACAATAGATAGACGCAACTCGGAGTTGGAGAGATGGAGAGCAACAATTGTTGCAGACACATTGACGACACAGACAGCAGCCAACGACAACGACAACGAGCAGCAGCAGCTGAAGCTGAATCTGAAGTTGGAGGCATGAGGCAAGAGGCGAAAGCATAGTTGCCTAGTTGTCGTTGTCGCTGTGTCTGTTGCTGACAGATGCGATTGCGAGAGCACGACGACTGCTGCACGATTGCACGCACATTTTTGTGCTCTGTGCAACATTGGAAATTGATAATGAGCCGCAGCAGCTTTCGAGGCAGCCCCAAGGCGCCCCACTGAATGGCCAGCTCCAGTGGCAGCGCCTTATTTGGCAGCGATGTGTTTGATAAAAGGCCAGAATGGGAATATGAATGAATGGCCAGACTCTCGAGGCAGCAGGCAGTTGCATCAATGAAACGTTACTCACTCACTCGTTGACTGACTGACTGACTGCCTAGATGAGTGAGTGAAATGCGCAGCTGACTGCGCTCGCAGTGTGTGTGTGTGTGTGTGTTTTTGCTTGTAAAAAGCAATCAAGCGTACGATAAGATAAGTGAAACCCCAGAGCCAGAATTATAACTAGAAGTGCGAGGGAAGCCCAAGCAGAAAAACCTCGGCTATCCCAATCCTCCCCCAACTGTGGAAGTTTTAATTATGATTGACATGCGGTCGACGTTGACGTCAACAGCGGCTGCTGTTGCTTCTTCTGCGCTCCTCCCACACAACTCAGAACTCAACTGGCATCGATTTCGACACGACTTAATTTTTTGTTGAAGAGGGTTGCTGATTGCCGCTGCCATCGAGCGTGCGGTGCGGTGCGGTGTTGAAACTCATCAGTCAAACGGCAGCAGACACAATTCACAAGACACAATTGCAACACAATTTTAGTTGCGGTCACAAAGCTACCCCCGAAATAAATAAATATATACAAGGGATGAACCATCCCTTTCCCTTTCCTTTTCTCTACTTAGTTTGGCAATTGTAACAGTTTGCGAAAGCAGCGACAAAAATATTAAATTATAGTCGCATTAACTGCGAACACGCAACATCAGCAAAGTCAACGGTTTTGTTGCGTGTCTGCATAAATCTGGCACGCAACAACGACAACAACGATAACAACAACGACATAAGTATCATAGCCATATCATCTCAGGGTGAGTTTCATTTCTCAGTTCTCTTCTGTGTGGTCCTATTGATTTTCAGTTGTGAAAGTCAGACCAAAAGACACCCTGCACTTGAGATGCACGTTGATGAGCATATGTGAGATTGCCCTGATCCAAGGAAAGGTCATCGGCGTGTCTTCAATAAATCGATACAAATTTATGAAAATAAATAAGCTAAAATAACAGATGTACTTGATAAGGGCGATCGAGGAAGTACATGTTAAAACAAGGGTGACTCCTATGTTATTTGTTATTGTTTCGATAGGAAATTATTGAAGCGAATTTTTGGGTTAAAAATATGCTTAACAGTAATTGCATTTTAGGAATAAAACTGCCAGCGGCAATATCAGCAGAACATAGGGCGCGATTGGCCTGATCGAAGAGAGAGATTAAAATTAGGGTGTCTGCTATAAATTCATAAGGCAAATTGAAATCCATTTGAGCGGAAATATTAATAAAAATATTTGTTTACAATTTGTAGAGGGAAAATAAATTATAATAACATTGAGTGGAGAAAAATATGAGCATGAAATAAATTGTTAGTTTGATTAAGAAAAGAGCAGATTGAATGGGGTTCTGTTATGCATCAAAAGCTAATAAAAAAAGTGATTTTCGATTTTATTACAATTTTTAAATAGCAAAATATGAAATATTGCTTCATAAAAATTGTATCAAATTTCATAAGGTTATATAGAAAATAGGTTGTAAGAAGTTCTGTTATTCATTAAAAACTGATAAAGAAATTGATAGAAACTTCACGAACAAATTTAAAAGGAAAAAATATAAATATGGCATATATCATGATCAATATGATTATTAGTATTATAAAGATTACATATTGTAGTTGATTGAGATTTCCTTCAAAGTTTTAAATGAAAGATATTAATGGTAATGAAATATTGATTTATAAAAATTGTTTCAAATTTAATTATAATGAAATATTTCTTTTTTATGAAAATTACTAATTGACAAGATTTTAATATTAGTGAAATATTGTATCGCAATTTCAAGTCTGAAAATGTCAAAACAATGAAAATACTAAAGGCTTAACAAATTGTTTGATATGCCTAAAGATTTGCATTGATTATTAACGGTTCGCTGTTTGAACAAGTTTGTCAAGCTTCTCAAGTTTTCTCTACATACATAAACATGGCTTATATAATGCTGGATTTGTTATTGTTGTTGTTCAACCCCTTCGGCTGTTGCCAATTCGCCATTGGCATTTTCACATGCTGGCTTATTTGAATATTAAAGATTATGCTTATACTTATATATACAAGTATATAACTGTATGTGTATATAGACCTTTTGTGTGTTGTGTCAGCATGTGAATACACTTCGTATGTGGAAGTAAACAATATTCTTGGGACAGTCACCAAAAATAGCAATGAGAGACAGAGAGAGAGATAAATGCTCGTCTCATCGTACACTGGCAGAAAACTATCAAGTGCAGAAGTTTCATATCCTCAATTAAACTTGCTCATCAGCCTGAAACTTCCGTTCCATTTAAGCTGCTAAACGCCCGACGCATTCATCTTAATTAGCAGCAATCGGGATGGAGTCCAGGTAGCTGCTCCCTCGACTTTCCCTCTCTCCCAATCCAGTTGGGTTGCTGTCTCTGTTGTTGCTCTATCTATAGCGTTGTTTGCCCCTTGGCTACCAAAATTGTGGCTCAGTGTAGAGAGAGGAAGCAAGCTGGCTGGCTGGTTGGCACAGCCAAAAAGTTTTGCCGTTTGCCACCATCGCATGCAAAAAAGGATTCAGAGGGGCAGGTCACACACAACAATGCCGACGCCACTATGAATGATTGCCGCGGCGCGCTTTGTTCATGTACATATCAAAAATGTTCGGGGGCAGGAGTTGAAGCATAGAATGGGCCAGACAGGGAGCCAAGTTCCCCGTTCCATGTCGTGCCGCGTCCAGTGTGTGGCGTCGCAGCGGAAGCGAAGCAAAGCGGAAGCGCTCATACGCCATGTTGGCCGGTGGCGTCGTTGTCGTCGTCGACGTCGTTGGCGGTAACTGAAAATTGAATAAGCGTAAGTTTCGCGTGCCAAAAATTTGTTGTACTCCTTGTTGTTGTTGTTGCTGTGTGCTTTGGGCTGTTGGCTGCCCATTGCCAGGGCGCTCCCTTTACTTTACTTTATTCATTACCAAAGCTGCCACAAACGAAATTACAGCGAACGTCGTCTTCGCCTTCGCCTTCGACTTGGCGACTTTGTAGATACTTGGCTGGCGATAAAAAGGTCGACAACAACAAGAACAACAAATAATACGAGGCAGGCTGTACAACTCAATAAGCCAAGTTAACAGTCTATTGAGTCGCGCATAATAACCCCCCAAGTAACAGTTGTTGTAGTTGTTGTTGTTGTTGTCGTTATGTTGTTGCCGTTTGCGGAACTGACAGTTACCTAATGGCAAACATACACAGATAAACCATTAACTTTCGGCCCAAACCAAATACTAATAAAAAAAACCTAGCAAAAATGGCAAGCGAACTTAAATTCTTTTGACTGTGGCACGAAGCAAAAGGAGAGCGAGAAATGCCACAAAATCGATCGATAATTCGTGCTAAAAAATAAATTACCGTTATGCCTGACGCCGCCGCCGTTGCCGCTGCAAGTCGCGACGACTTTTGGCCACTTTTTTGCTGTCGTGGGGAGAGAGTGAAGAAGTTTAGGTCCCGGCCTGATAATAGCATTGGTAGCGAGTTCTTATTGCCCGCCGAGTTGGCCGCAGTCGGCTAATAGCTGCGCTGATTCCATTAATTTGCCAAATGACAGCCAAAGCAGGAAAGAGACTGGAGACCGACGCAAAGCGAAGCGAAGACGCGGAGAAGATAGCGACGATAGCAACAAATGTGACCCGGGCATAAAGTGAGACCTAGCTCGCATAAGAGATGAGGCTAAAGTTGGGGGAAGTAGAAGTGGAAATGGAAATGGGAGGCTGCCATTTTGACACTAATTAATTAAGTTTCGGTGTCTTTTGTCTTTGCCTAGACTTAAGATTTATCTTAGGCAAATCAGGCGAATTCCATATTGTGATAAACAATTGTAGTATTTCAGTTCAAAGCCATAGAAAACCGGAACTAGGAAGCTCTAACAATGTGCTAAACGTTGGCGTTTATGCTTTATTGCAACTAACAAAAATAATACGTATATTTGTCTCGCTTATATTTGTAAATAGTGGGCATAAATTTGTGGCAAGATATCACGCACAACGGCACATTAAATACATCAAGTGGCGGCATAACATAAATCCCCCTGGGGAGCCACCGAGAAGTCGCCCCCAAGAGAAAAACAGACAGAGAAACAACTCAACAGCCCATCAAATAAACTTGTGTCGCAGCGACGTATGCAAAGTGTGCGGCAAGTGTGGGTTGTGTGTGTATGTGTATGTGTGTGTCTGTGTGTGTGTGTGAGGCATTGCACAAATAATCAAACGAATAAAATATCGATTACAAGTGTCACAATAAAAGCAGCCAGAGGCCAAAGCCAGCCAGCAGACAGCGAGAGAGACAGTTATGAAAGATATTGCCACTATAAATAAATATTAATTAAAGCCACGAAAAGCGCCACACGTTGCATGACGCGACAACGCATAAATCTCAGAAAAACCTAAAATGCAACAGCAAAATTTGAATATATAATACTATAACATATATTTTCTGTTTGTTCATCTCTTTCATTTACTACGAAAGAATTATATTATATTTATACCCGCTACCCATAGGGTAGAAGGGTATGATAACTTTCTTAATGTAACATGGAGAAGGAGTCATCTCCTACCCTATAAAGTATATATATTCTTGATCAACCGAGATGATATAGCCATGTTCGTCTGTCCGTTTGAGCACTTAGATCTCAGAGCCTTCAAAAAATAGAGATATGTGTTTTGTTTGCACTCAGATCAAGTTTGCTTCAAATTTTTGAATTTTTTCGAAATTTAGTTGCGATTAAATAAAAATTGTAGAAATTATTTCAGAAATACTTTTTGTGGTTGGACTTTTGGTCGACAATCTGGTATATTTTTAATGTAGTACAAAATACACCCTCTTTATCATTTTTGTGGTATTTTTTAAAATGAATACCGAACTGTTTTACTTTGATTCACAATGGGTATCAGGTATCTCACAGTTGAGCACACTCGACTGTAGCTTTCTTACTTGTTTTGTTTTTCGTTTGCGGTTTGTCGGCACACATTTTTCCTTATTTTTTGTTGGCTCTGATTTATTAAGCAAATATTTGACCAATAAAATTGATGAAAATATTCCAAACACAAAATTGAAAGCACATATGATGCCCAGCTAAATAGATGAAGCTGATGAGCAAAGTCCGTGCAAAAAATTAAAAAAGATCTTAATAAATATTTGCTTTTCGAGCGTTGCGAAAAGAAGCTAAAAACAAGTCACGCGTAGATCATTTCAAATGCTTAATTTATGCACGTCTACACACAACATTTTGGCAGCTACACATTTTTACAGCAAACGCCACAAATATGAGAGGGTTGAAAACCAAAAAAAAAAAAAAAAAAAAAAAAAAATCGAGCTGAAACTAGCGGAAAGTATTCAAATGGTCCGAACCGCCTTTTTTATGTATTTTGACGCGTCGCTAAATTTAGCTAGCAAATATTTGCGGGGCCAAGCAAAAAACGAAAAACCAAAACCAAAAAAAGCCGCCAATTTGATGCCCAACTTATGCAATGCATCCGGGAATGATACAATACAAGTAAGAGTGCGATTGCGATTGCGAGTACTCGAATGAGTCGAGTATGAATGCTAGTATGAGTATGAGTATTTTTGGGCCCAAGCAATTTAATTGCCCCTCCCAGCCCCCAGTGAACTGAAAGAGAGACAGACAGAAGAGTCAGACAGACAGACAGACAGATGGAATGGCCGCAAAAGTGTCAAAGACCCCGTGACCGAGTGTACCAAAGACCCACCCAATGCGATGCCATACGATGCGATTGCAATTGCGACTGCGACTGTGACTGCGATGCGATGCGAGGAGGAAACAAAAATGCCACCGACACCCCATGAAAAATCGTATAAAAAGCACAACTGTCAACTTGGCAAACTGCTTGGCAACTGCAAAAAGAGAAAAAATTGTCGCCGTTCTCTCTCTTTGCGCCTCATTGCGTCCTCGGCTGGCATTCAATGGGTATTAAATAAGAGTAGACTCGCATTGTATGCGATATCATTGGGTAGATTACAACAAAATGTCATTGCATTAGATATTAAATTGCCAGCTAGGTTGGTAATAATAAACCATAGCGAGAGCTTCCTATTACAGGGTATCAATGTATGAACTACTTAAACTTTTAAAGAAATATATTATGAATTGAATTGCTTAGCTAAAATATTCATAACATTTACTTTTACTATGAAATCACCCTTTTTATTCTCTATCTTCCCTTTTAATAGCATGCTCTTCAGATTACAGATTAAACTATTAAAAAAATATTTTATTAATTACATTGGTTAGCTAAAGTATTCATAACATTTACTTCAACTATTGAATCACCCATTTAATTTTCTTTTAACTGCGTGTGCATCGGGTTATGTGTTATAAACACGAAAATTTATAAATGTATAAAAAAGTAAAATTTAAGAAAATTAAATTTATGAACTACATAACTCTTAAATTAAAAATATTGCAAATTTAATTGCTTAGCTAAAGTTTTCATAACATTTACTTCAACTAGGAAATCTCCTATTTAAATTTCTGCCAGTATAAACACGACAACCTACAACCTATAAATCTATAATATCTCGAAGTAAAATATAGGAAAATGAAATGAAAATAAACTCTGAAGCAAATAAATTATAGATTGAGTTGTAAACATTAACTTCAACTAAAATGAAATCATCTATTTAATTTGAAAACTTTGACTTCAACTAAAATGAAATCATGCATTTAGTTTTAAAACCATTTAAGTTATACCATAAATAAATAAAGCATTTTCTTCTCGGCACATTTCTAATATAAATAAATTATACTTTAAATGCAAAGCATTTCCCTCTGTCATGTTCTGCTCTTTTTACAGGGTATGCAATGCCTGCAGGTCATAAATTCATTCCGTGCACAAAAATTGTATTTATTATAAAAATTAAAAAAGGCCGCGCACAGCCACAGAAACTTTTTGGCAAACGAAAACGCGACGACGCTTTCAGTACGGACAGTTGGTCATTTAGTTGCCAAATTAGCACGACGGCCGCAGACAGACTTTTAGCACAGACTGTAGACGATGATGATGATGATGATGAGTCACAAGTTGCAGTTGCAGTTGCAATTGGAATTGCATTCGAATCGTATTATATTTTTTATTTTTATTTTCATTTTGCGCATTTGGCGAGTGCAAATCGCTTTTCGATCTCTTCAAAGCTATTTTTCGCATTTTATCTCTATACATTATCGATTTTATTTTATTTCAAATGTGCAGCTAGTTGAGTTGAGTTTTTCAATGAAAATAGCTAAAAACCTCTGCTGGCTTTTGTGTCATGTGTTTGCCATCGACACACACGTGCTTTGTGTTTTTGTTGTTGTCGTTGTCGTTGTTGTTAGTGTTCAGATAGCGAGTCGAGATCCATTACTATATTGACGAGGCATTCGTATTTGAATGCGAATGTGAACACACACTAAAAAGTGTCTTAAATGAAAACTGACAATTGACAGCGCAAATTGTTAAACAAAACACGCAACTAACAATGAGCCAAAGATAAATAAATGCGAGTGGCTGAAAAGCTTATTACGAGGCAAGTGCAAAAATATCAAAACAAAATCGGGGAAAAAATGTTAATGGAAAAGTTGCAGCGAATCAATTATATAAATATATTTTACAAAGTCTAAAGATTAATTGACAAACTAATTGTGTAGCTATTGCAAATAGTTGTAAGCTACTCGGGCGTATACTTGATGCTGGCAAATTTGCTTTGCTGATTTGATTGTGATAAGGCTTAGCCTTGCTTTGGCAAATAATCATTGCGAGTAGAGAGAGCGGGAGAGATAGAGAGAGAGCTCACTATGTCAGCGCAGCCGAAAAGCCATTTAAACGCTGCAGACAATTCGACGACAACAGCAACGCCAACTATGTCAGCAACAGCAGCAGCAACGATATTGCCAACAAAATGCAACCAAAGCCAGTTTATTGTCATTGTGTGTCGTCTGACAAGGCTAAACAACTGACAAATCCCCATTGCTCCCCTTTCCTCAGCTCCTTTGGGGGCTGCTGCTGTTGCTGTTGTGGTTGTTGCTATTGCTGCTGTTGTGGCTGCTGGTGCTGCTGCTATGGTTGCAGTGACATCATCCCTCGCCAAGCAATTAAAACTAATGTATTTGCCAGATTTGTTGGATGCCATTTTCCAAACATATTGCCAACTCATTGCTTCAGCATTTCAAATGACCCAAAAATGACTTAACACTTGTGGTTGTTGTTGCTGCTGTTGCTATGACTGCTGCTGCTGCTGCTGTTTTGTCATGTGATTGATGCAACTTTATGACATCGGCGTGGGCGCATTTCAAATGTGCGCGTAATTGTTTTTAAATAGCCAACTGACTTGACAAACTGCAAGTGCAGTTTTTTTTCTATTCTTATTTATTTATTTTGTGATGGCGTAAGTAATTAACCCCCGCTCAACAAAGTGTTTTACACGTTCGCAACGTTTATGCGGTTAGAACTTAATTAATGCACATTTAACCCGCTGGCGGCCAATTGGAAGTTTTTTGGCTAATTACAAGCCCATTAGCCCGAGGGCGTCGATTGGGAAAACTCAAGTGGCCGCCGCTCTAAACTTGTGAGTGGAACTCCATCTCTCAACTCTGACTCTGACTCCGAGTTGAATTCGAGCTGAGCTTTAATTTAAATAAACGGCCTAAGCAAACACGCAAACTCCACTCAAGCTCTCAACTCATTTGCCTAACCGCCAAGAGCTTCGTCGTCGTCATCGTCGATTCTCCTCAGCATCTCGATAGAGAGCGAACGCGGCACCTTTGACATGAAACTTTGTTGTTGTTACTGTTGCGACAGCGCCTGTCATTTAGCATTTAACTCAAAACGTTGTAAAATGTATACCATTATCACTTTATTATAATTATTTATACATGCCTTCGTCTCAGTTTTCCCTTTACATATTTCTCTTCACGTTTTTCTTTTACCTTTTTTTCTGTTTTCTGTCTGTCTTGTTTTGCTGTCTTGCTTTCTGCCTTATCAGCGGCTATGCTTCTCGTTTTCAGTTTGTTGTTGTCTTGTTTCTTTTTGTTTTGTTTTCTTTTGAGGCAACTGTTTTGCTGAAATGTCATAAATTTGCTAATTTATTGTTAATGTTCTTTTAAGTTAATTACGCAAAAGAAAAAGCCTTTTAAGCCGCGGACACAAATTGCCAACGTGCTTTGCTTGAGTTCAACATTTTGCGTACTTTGTTGAGAGGGTTTCTTGCTATTGGCTGTTTTTTTTTTTTATAGCTCCACTCCATGCCATATTCTGTCTATATCTCTACACAAATTCGTACATAAATAGACACGAGCAAAACATAAATCTCGATATGGCAGAGAGCAAGCTAAAGTAGAAGCAGATGATGATGAGTTCAGCTTGAAGATTGAAACAAGATTGATTGAATATCACTCACTGATTATTGAAAGTGTGGAATGTGCGTCTAAATAATACCCTATTAATATTACCAATTGAAAATATAATTGTATGTTCCATATGCTATAGGCTTTTATAAGAGGTACTCATTAGCTAAGTTCAAGAAATTTTCCTTGTTGAATAAGACTTTATTTCCATTCATGAAATTTACTTTGAAAGATTGAAATAACTATGGAAAATAAAATTGTTTCTTCTATAATTAAGAAGATTTTAATATCAGTTAGTTCCTGAACAAAAAATCATTAAATTTGTTTCATTAAATAAAATTACATATCCTCTGTTAATGTTCACCTCAAAGATTGCTGAAATATTCATTGAAAGTGTGGAATGTACAAACTAATAATACCTTAGACTTCAAATAAAATTATATATAATATCAGTATACATATTTTTACTCATTAAACAGAAATTAGCAAATTTTCTTCGATTTTCTCCCTTGAAACACATCTTGAAGATTGTTACAAAATTGATTGAATATAAAATTAAGTTAGAGACAATCTCTTAAAGTTCACCTTAATGATTGCCACAAGATTCTTCTAAATAATACCTTAGACTAAAATTTCAAATGCAAAGGCCAATTTATATGAGTATACATATTTTCAATCATTAACCAAAAAATCAGCAAATTGTGTTTACTAAATAAAACTAGATTTCCTCCTCTTAAAGTTAACCCTGAAGATTTCTTCAAGATTGATTCACTATTAAATATAATTAAAATGGAATTCTTATAGTTCACCTCATAGATTTATTGAAAGTGGGCAATGTTAACCCAATTAATACCCCAGATCTAAAATAAAATTGTATACATGCAATAGCCAATTAATATGTGTATACATATTTTTAATCATTAACCAAAAAAAAAAATCAGCAAATTGTGTTTATTAAATAAAATTAGATTTCCTCCTCTTGAAGTGATGCCCTTAAGTCAATTGCTTTTGATCTCTGCACTTTTACCCTTCGAACTGTCTAAAACTTAGATTTTAATGAAGTTTCGTTGCCACTAATTATAGCATAGTCAGAGAGCCAATGAGTCGAGTTGCCCCCGATGGCAATGACGCGTTATTATTAAGCAATTAATGGATTTAAATTAATTTACTTTAATGGCTTTTGCCCTCTCTCTTACATATTATGCAGACGCTGGCGTATTTCTGATTCTTACTGATGTACCGCAAGCAATTTAACAAAATGTCTGAAAAACAGAAAAAACAAAAAGCGCTATATACAGAAGAGAATAATAATAATAAGTGAAACTTGATATGTGACACATGGCGAATTCTCGTTTGCTGCTGCTGACAATTTCGTGACAATTTATTGGACATATCAATGACAAAAAAGGCAATTGCAATTGCAATTGCAGTTGCTTTTGGCATTAAACAATTTCGGCGTTTTCAGTTCCTTTGACAATCACGGCAAACAAACCAGCATGTGCCAATGTTTTTACAAAGCTTTGACTGTTGTTATTATTGGCCAATTCCGAGAGTATTGTCCAACTATGACAACAGCGACGTGGACCTGACCATAAATGGTCAGAAGTCCGAAATGCCAAATGCGTCATGAATACGTCGAGTTATAAATTATCGTGGAATAAAATATTATACAAAATAATCTGCTGCCTTAAAAAGTCGACTCTAGTAATATCTTCACTTTTACTATCGAGTTGCTCTCGAGTGATCAAAGCAGCTCCATGTGCCATGTCATCGTTGTCATCCTTTGAAAGCCTCTTATGAGGCACGCCTGACAATGACAGCAACAGCAGCAGCGGCAACAATAACTACAAATGACGACGACAAACTACAAGTACAACAAGGGCTAATCAACACACAGCACAACAACTTCATTTAGCACTCTCACTCTCCCTCTTCCTCTCTCTGCCTCTCATTGTGGCATAGCTCATATTACACGCAACTTCTCTCCCCTTTCATGCTGTGTGTTGCTCGTGTCGAACTCATGCACAATTAGTCACTTGCAAGTCAATTAAGTTGCCCGGGCGCCAAAGCACCACAAGAGAAGGCTGCAGACTAGCAATTGCGAGTTAGGGTTAGGGATACCTGTGGCCAAAGCTAGCAACACAACCACGAACTCAGAACAGAGAACAGAGACTGAAACTCTAATGCTTAGTTGTATTTTCGCAGTTAAAAGCAATGACAATGTTGGCGACAACGAGCCAACGAGTTGGCGAGAAAATTAAAGAGAAAGACACCATCAGGCGAGAAGGAAAAAAGTAAAACAAAACCATATTATTAACGCCTCATTAAACTTTTAACGATTTTAAATTACAGGCTGCGAAACGGGACCAGCTAATGAATACAAATTAGCCGCAGAAGGTGCGCAGAACAGCAAACATTAGACATGTTGCTGCCTCTCTGTCTTCTTCTCTCTGTTTGTATTGCTGTCTCTTGTTTATACCCGCTACCCACAGGATAGAAGTGTATTATAATATTGTGAAGTAGTATGAAGTATATGTATTCTTGATCAGCGTCATCAACCGAGTCGATATAGCCATGCTCATATGTCTGTCTGTCCGTCCGAACGTATGAATACATAGATTTCAGAGATTATAAGAGATAGTGATATAATTTTTATTTGACAGCACTTGCTATATTTCCACACTGATGAAGTTCGTTTCAAAGTTTTGCGACGCCCTCTTCCGCCCCTGTAACATAACAAAAATCGAATAGCAAGCGTAATTTTTTAATACATACATATAATAGCTATAGTCTTTATAACTCCTGAAAATTTGGTTGCGATCAAATTGTAGAGGTAATTTAAGAAACAATTTTGGTATGGTGAAAAACGTCTACTTACTTCGAGTCTTAGTATTTTTGGTTTGCAATCTGGTATATTTTATACTATATGGTATATTTTGAATGTAGTACTATATAAATATAACAAATATAACCTTTGGTCTCTTTTACAATTTTGATGTATATATTTTTTACATATTTTAAGAATAATACCTCACCATTTTGCTTTTATTCAAAATGGGTATCGGGTATCTCACAGTCGTACACACTCGAATGTTGCTCTCTCACTTGTTTGGGTCTTGTTACTGTGCATAACAATTGGAATTGAAATTGTAGGCCTACGACAACGACATCAACATCAACGACAGCATAATTGTATGGAATGTGCATGTCCAATGTTTGGTTTTGTTTTGCAAATGACTTTTCAATGTAGCCAATGTTTGACACTCGTTATAACTAATTGTCATTAATTGTGTAGACAAAGTCTGGGCGTGTATTATTGTTATTGTTGTTAATCAGGCACATTTCACAATTTGTTGAGAGTTCTGATAGTTTTCTGTGACAGTTGACAGCTGACAGCTGGTTTGGCCAAATGTTTAATTGTAAACACTTGTTAAATGCAAATTTGTGTTCCCAACTCCCAACACAAACACACGAGGTCACGGCCCAGTCCGGGTTCGGTCAGTGGATTTATCACAACGATATATCACGATACAACAACAAACACACAAAATGCTCTAATGCATATTCAAAGCATTGGATCAGTCGTATTTTGTCGATTCCTGTTTTCAGCGCGAATTTAAATTGCTAAATAAGTGCGATATATTTATTTCTTTCGCTCAACATGCGTATTTTTAGGCCTAGCTAGCTTTTTACATTTTTATAGACACCAACAAAAATAGTATATAGTATATACCATACATATATCTGTGTGTTTATGTTTTAAATATATGCTCAATTTTCGGTGTGTTGTTGTCTTGCCATTAAAGTCTGCGTTCGCATGGCAAATTAAATGTATAATTAAGAAATTAACTGCTTCCGTTGATGTTTATTGTGTGCCAACATTTATTATATTTTATAAAAAAAAAAAATACAAAACAAAACACAACAGAAAACCAGAAGAGCAAGAAACAAAGGCCTCCCTCAACGGACTGAACTGTGAACAGAAATAAACGCATTTGAATCTTTTAAATTTGTAAGAAAAAAACATAAATTAAATTTTTCTTTTTTTATAAATCTCATGATGTTGATAACTATGTGCGGCTTACGGTTCCAAAAAGATTTTATTTGACTCAAATATTTATTTATGATTTTTCAAATCATAAAATGGGATTGGCACATAAATCATAAACACTTGTTGAAGCTATTTAAATTTCCATTTCTTATCGTGTATGTTTTGTTTTTATGATTTTCCATGAACTTGTGATCCACATGTGAATTAATTTAGCAGTTGCGTAACATTTTTTATGTGTGGTAACATTTCATGGCATTTTTTTCAGTTATTACAATATTCAACAAGAATATTTGTCAATCTTCAAGTTGATATTTCTTATTTAAAATAATGAATATTTTATTTTTGGATTTTACAATTATGAATGAATTTAATTAACATCACTTAATCAGCTTGCGAATATAATTTATGCAGTTGCAATTTGCTGTGGTTTATTTTTGACCAAAATGCGCTGATTTTTGCACAGTTTCCCTTATAATTTGATAAAAATATAATAAAAAGAATTCGTTCCTTTTGCACGCTCTAAAGAATTTTTGGTTAACTCTTTGGGTTGTGTCGAGTTGTTGTTGTTGTTGTTGCTGCTTTGTTGTTGTCTGCTTTTCGCCTCGATTTAATATCAAAGCAAGCCGACAGCAGCACAAAAGATACATGAACAGCCACGCCCCCTCTCTGGGTGCACGTCCTACGCGGTCTTCCACTTTGTTAGTTTTTGGCAAGCAACCAAAAACAACAAACACAACGACAACAACAACAACAAAAACAAGAGCATTAAATCGGAGGCAAAACTCAAGTAAACTTTATGCCCAGCCTCTGGTAGCATTCTTTTATTTTATTTTGTTTTGTTTTGCGTTTTCGTTGTGTTGTGTTGTGTTGTTGTCTTGAGTTGTTTTTACAATTTATTTAAGGTCTTCTCTACGCTGTTTTCGGTGCAAGAAGCAAATTTGAAATGCAGAAAACTGAAACTGAAAACAGCAGTAAAACACAGCAAAAGCGGAAAACAGAAACAAACGCGGAGGCTACAAATTAAAAATCGAGACACAAAACACAATAGAAATTGTCAAAAAGCGAGCAAATTTATGCACAGCTCTCAAAAGCGATAGCACATCTTACAATGCCTCTCAAACCCCCTCTCAATCCTCCTCTAACTACACTTTGGAAAGGGAAGCAGAGAGTAGATCGGGAGGGGAATCAAACTGGTAAACGGTCAGCCTTGTGTGGGCGCGTGTGAGAGTTGCCATTAAAACAAATACATAAATACAAAAAATATAAAATAAAACTACTACCAATACTGCCGGCCATTCCATTTTAGCTGGCTTTTTTTGGTTGTGGTTGCTTGTATTTTTTTTATGGCCCGAAACGAAGATGCGAGAACAGGTTGGATTTCAATGTTGGTCGTTGTCTCTTGTTGTGTTGTCGTGGGGTCGCATCGAAAATAGATTTCATTTTTATTAAAATTATGACATTCATCTTAATTTGCGCTATCGCATAACTTAATTTATTAATTCTTTATTTATCTTCTCTTTCTTTGCAGGTGTGTGTTTGTGCGTCGTCTTCTGTATACGTTTGTTGAACAGGTTTTCCTTGCCAGCATCCAGCTATGCGGTCGGTGCTTCAGCATATATTTATGAATATGTAGTAGATATCCATGCATCCAAGTATGAATAGCATTCGTTAGTCATCTGCCAAAACTCAACTGCTGACTTGGCAACTCATTAAAAGGAGAAACCTGAGCTTTGTGGAGTGTACTCAACATATTCAAATCTTATGCGCCATTGTTGTGCTCTAGACAACGAAAAGAAAACGAAATTTAAATCACTTTAAATCATATTTAATATCACCATTTCTAGTTACATTTTTCATCTCGTATTTAAATAATTGCAAATATCATAATGAACTTTTGTTAATTATTATCTCAACACGAATTAATTATCTGGAAGGGCATCTAAAACTCGTCACGCTTCGCTTTGCAATGCAATTCATCTTGAAAAGTGATTTCCATGAGTTTCTAGGAGTTGCAGCAGCAGCAACAGCAACAGTTTGCAGCATGCCTCATTGCAGCTGCCACATGAAGAATGCGTCTTCTGGCTTATGGTTTTTTTTTGCTGCAGTCGTAATTTAATTAAAATGCAAGTGTATCATTAAATTGAAGCGCAACGTCAAGGCCCTTTTAGCTGCTGTATAAGCACCGTACTTATGAATCTACTCGTCTCACTGAGTGTCTATCCACTTAGTCTATCCACCTTACTCCCCTCTCTCTCTCTATCTCATCTCTCTCAATTCCTTGTCCGCACTCATGTCCATAAGCATGTCCATGTCTGTATCCATGTGTGTGCCTCATGTTTTTGCTGTCATTAATCTTTCGTCAGCTCTCCTCTCGTTCGTTCTGCTGTGAAAATTGTAGGCGCACATTTTCAATGCCAATGCTTTGTTGTTGCTATTGCTGTTGCTGTTGCTGTTGATTTTGTCTAATGATCGCGTGCAGTTTTTCACATGTTTTCCATAATGGAACTAGGCGTCATATATCATAATTGTGCCAAACTATAAACAGATACAAACGAGCACTCGTATATCTATGACTTGTTTCGGATACTAAAACCAACCCAACTTGGACTCTGACTACGACTTTGGGCCAGATGCAGATTTAAGCCAGTTGATTAATGTGCTCAATGTGCATACTTGTCAGTTTAATAAATGTTCGTTGTTCTCTCTTAATCACTGCAGCGAGTGCTTTTTCTTTTTTTGTATTCCAACTGTCATAAATTGATGATACAGTATCATAGATACAATATCTACTACTACATATATCACATAATGGCTTAACATTTACTAAATGCTCCATTTATTGTGTGGAATTATTTTGCTACCTTTTTTATACCCGCTCCAATGAGGTCAAAAGGGTATTATAAACTTATGCAGACAGGAAATGTGTGTAACAGGGAGAAGGAGTCATCTCCAATTCCATAATGTAAATAAAGTATAGAAATACAATTCATTTTCAGTATATTTTGAATGTTATAGTATTTCGGTATATTTTAGTTTATTGTTGGTATATCAATTTTGTATATGATATGATTATTTTAAATGTTTTGAATATCAGTATATCGATATACTATATATATCTTTTTGTATATTATAGTATATTTTGGTATTTTCCATTTTGTATATTTAAAAGGGAGTACCGTACTGTTTGGATTTCTATGACAATTGAAACTTTTTTTCATAGCAATAAATTCAGTAGTGTATCATTATACCAAATTTTCATTTAGGTATATTTCAGGTATTATTAAAAATCATTGGTATAATAAGTAAACAGCAAGTATCACACAGTCGCTCACACTCCACCATAGCTTTCTTACCCATTTTTTTTGTGCCACACACCAAGTTGGCAGCGTGTGGTGACAGGTCACAGTCGAGTGTGGCAATTGAATTTTAACATATTCATAAGCAAATTACCAGCTCCATAATAATAAAATGCAAAGCAACAAAAAAAAAACTGTAACAGAAGTGTTGAGATTGCACTAATTACATGTCACTCGACCCACACCCCGTCACACACACACAACACACACTCGCATACTACACAGCCAACACCTTGGCGCATAAATTTACAACAAACGACGCATGTCACCACGCTCGCTCCCTTCCCCCTCCTCGTTCTCCCCTCGCTTGAGAAAATATGTTGCATGTGGCATTTTGTGAGTTTTCTGCGTCGCCGCCGCTGGCTGGAAAAAAAGAGAAGAAAAAAAAAAGTGCCAAATGTGAAATTTATGTCGACAGACGGAGACAGACACATTCACAAAGTCACATTCATGGCGCACGCGTAGCCAACACCTTCCTCTCCTCCTTCTCCTCCTTCGCTCCCCTCTCAACATTTGGTGCCGCCCTCTCGCTTTGGCTTTTGTAAGAAATTAGCGCAAAGATTTAAATAAAAGCCAAAACAAGTTGTTAACTTTATTAGCGTTTTTTTTTTTCTTCAGCTTTTTCGTTTGTGACTGTGCAGACAGAGCAAAAGTGATTTGCATAAAACGCGACTTGCAATTAGTTGGCATGCAAATCACACATGGCCATAGACTGACAACACAGACTGTAGACTCCAACTCTGCAATTCTGCAGACTGTAAAACTCTGTGTTGACTCTGCGATCGGGACACTCGACTTCGACTTCGACTCTCGACTCAGGGCTTGGGTCATAACTCAAATGCACGCCCCGAGGGCAGGCAGACAAAGTGTTTAACAGCTGAAAATGCAACTACAAATTTGTTAAACAAATGTATGTGCTTGTTAATTGTCTGATCTGCAATAAAACTGTGTCAACTGAGGATGACTTGTGAGCGAGGGAAATCAATTGGAAAACTTTTGACTTTGAAGTGAAGGAAAATGTTGGAAACTGACAGAGTGAGAGATGAGTTTAGACTTGCTTTCGAATAATGAAAATGTTTTGCACATTTTGCTGATTAAACATGACTTTAGAGTGACCTTTTTTATAACTTAAATTGTAATAGTTTTATTTTCGAGTGATCTTTTACAAATTTCCCTGACCAAACATAACATAAAAGGCTTATTTTTTTAAAGAAAGTTTAGCCAAATTTAAATGTACATTAATATGCTAAATTTTAGAGTGTGAGAAATTACTTTGAAATGTGCAATTTCATACTCATTTTGGAAATTTTATAATTTTTCTTTAGATTTGATGATTAGTAAGAAAATTTTGTAATAACATATTATCAGTATATATTTTCATAAAATAACTTTTTTATCAGTACATATTTTCATATAGATACCAAAAGCCATGTTTCCATACATATTAAAAGAGCTTTCATTGTTTTCTGAGATGAGAATAGTTTTTACTTCAATTTGAGATATACAATTTTGGCTTCACTTTGCCATTTTTAAGTCAGTACTTATTTTTTGCCTTATATTTAAATTTAAATAATTTTAAAATGTACAACTCATTTATGAATTCAATTTGAAATGTACAATTTAAAATATTTAAAAGTTTATCTTTAGCCATTATCTATTTATTTGATGCCACAACAATTCAGTTGTAAATTTACGAATTTCCATATTAAAGCTGTCAAACATTCTCTCGACGGTTTTATCAGCCAGGCGCATTCGTCAAACAGAGTGCTGCCTGTGGCGTTTTCATTTGGCCAAAGCGCTTTGATTTCAGTATAGTCAAAGAGCCTATTGATACGGCACTTTGTTTGGTATGAATGCATTGTTTAACATGTTGTCTCTGCTGTTGTCATTTGTTTAAGCATTGTTTATTAAATGTTGGGCCGTTGTTAAACTATTGTCGATGCTGCTTGTTGCTGCTGCTGCTGTTGAAATTGAGTTTTTACCATGTTTTGTGCGCTTTTATGAGCTGAATTCTTGTCATTCAAATGAGCATAGAACAATGCACGCACACGCCAAAGAGACAGAGAAACAAGAATTTCATTGCTTTTCCTGTCAATTTTCATAGATATTTCATGTATTCTATGTTCTATATTTAACATGTCACCAATTCCCAGCTACCAAAGAGTGAGTACACTCATGAGTGCCATGCCATGCTTGCCTCGCTTGCTTGCCTGCTTGCTGCTTGCTTTGCCTGTCACACAGGCAATTCAAGGCTGCATTTGATTGATGGCTTATGGGGTTAAACACACATAGACACACACTCAGACACATGAGAGTAGCCCATTTGTCTGTGAGTCACGGAGTCACTTTGATAGTTTCTCTCAACCCAAAAGCCATTTGCCATCTCATTCTTAATACTCATTGGCGCTGCTTTCCTCTATACGCTGCTCATTAGTGTGCAATTGAAGCAGGAATTTTTACGGTAGTTGAGGGCATAAAAAACAAAACAAAAAAAGCAGACACTACTCAAATCGTTTTCTCATTTCCTGCCTGATGCGTGGGAAAGCCGAAACCCTTCGTCAGGTGATCGGACCTGAAGAGAGTTTAATACATTTTTAATTGCAAAACTTGCCATAAAAAGCGTATAAGATGGAGGAGAGCACAAAAAACTTAAAGCGACTAACTGGCAAATTGCAACACAACTTTCACTCGCGATAACTGTAACTGGCCCAGGAGAATGCTCACAGCAATACTATATGTGCTGAGCATGCTCTCGAATACTTTAATACAGCAAAGACTGCAATTACAAGCGGGTAGCGATATCAACAAAAAAACGCATAAATTACTGCCCAAAAAAGTACACACAGAAATCAACTGCAAAAACATAAACAAAACAACGCACCGAAAAAACCAACAAGAAAAATAAAAAAACTTTATAAGGAAGTTGAAGTCGAGTGTGGCACGCTCGAAAATGCCAATGCGAGTGCTTAATTGAATGCAACGCAGTTACAGCAGCCACAGTTGAGAAACAAAAAAAGAAAAAAGCGTCTCGATTGCTCGACCTACATGGCGTATACGTAATTACAAATTTATGTGAACGCGCCACTCGATATATGCTGGCAAAAAACAATTGGCAGCCGCAGACTAACAAACTTGCCACGAATGCAATATGCATAATGCATGCGAGTATTGCCAGCCAGCGGCGACACTTGCCACGTTGCCACCGCTGCTTGCCACAGGAGTCTCACATTGACAGCGGCGGCAGCTGCGCCTGCGCGTTGCAAATGCGCATCGTTACTTCGATTCACTTGGGCGTTTTGCCACACGCAATTGTGCCTTGGAGGCAACTTCGCTACCTGGCAAATCAATAAGCGCGCACACGCTACAAATTGTGGCAACTTGGCTAACGATTTCGTCGTAGGCTGAGAGCGCGAACACATTTCGCAATGCAAACGCCTTTAATCCATGCGCGGTATCTAATGAGGCGCAATAGAAGAGGCGTGACAGGCCGCCTTCATTTTGCTTACAACATTTTGCACTTATGTAGAAATGTATCTATGTCCCACCGCTTTCACTCCTTTGGTCTCTTTGGTCCCCCCCGTCCCCTCGTTTTTTTGAGGTGGGACTCGTCGCCGTCTGGGCGAGTGGGTCGCTTGCTTGCTTGCTTGCAAAAAAAAGAAGAAAAACACAAAAATAAAACCCGCTCTGCTGTCTACACTTGGCGAATTGTCGACGCGATGATGAAGCCATTAAATTGAAAATTATATGGCGGTATTTGTTAATTGGCCAAGTCCATTGAAATTAACGCTTGTTGAGTTTTTACCAAGCAGAAATTACACACAAATACACACACATAGAGAGCAGCGAAGGGGTCACAATATAGACGGCTTTGATGTGGCTGCCATGCAATTTTAAACACATACCTGAAGAGTACTTAACAATTAAACAGCTAAAAAATTAAAGCAACCATTTTAAAGTGGTATTAATGTTGGCTTTAAATAGCAGTTGGGTTAACAAATTAAAACATAAATATATGCAAGAGAGTACTTGACAAATTTAATAGCTGAAAAATTATAGAAAACATTTTAAAATTGACTTTAAAGTAAGCTAACCAATAAAAGTAAAACATATTAAAAACTTGCACCCTTGCTTGAAGTTGACCTTAAACAGCACTTGAATTAGCAATTATAAAGCTTTCAAATTAAAGCATAAATCTATGCAATTTATAACGGAAAGCTTAGCAATTAAATAGCTGAAAAATTAAAGCAACATTGCATGAAAAAGCAGTCAAAAATATTCATCAAAAATATTGCATTAAGTTGGCCTTAAGCAGCAATTGGATTCGCAATTATACAGCGAACAAATTAAAGCATAAATATCAAAGACATAAAGCAAAAACTTGCATTCAGTTGGCAGTGAAGTTAAGCCATAAATTAAACCCCAAATTGGAGCGCAGACCAACCCACGCTGGCGCCATCTAGCGTTGCATAGCATGCAATGTCTTTCTCCTTCTTAAGCTAAACAAATCGAATTTTTTGATATTTTGCTTAGCTGCATGCTGCTTGGAAGAAAATTCTTAGTCAGACAGTTGCCATTAGAATTCTGCATCATATTTGTGTGGTGCATAAATAGGAACGTTGCTAATTCATATGAATAAATGCCAGATCAACAGCACTGGCGCCATCTAGTGTAGCATAGAATGCAAGGAGGAGAAAGATCTGCTTAAGCTGAACGAATCGAATGTTGGTTATTTTTCGCTTTAGTTCGAGCTGCTTATAGGGAAATTCTTAGTCAGTCAGTCGCCACAAGAATTGTGCATCATATTGATGCCGTTCATAAATAGAAACGCTGCTAATTCCTATGAATGAATGCCACCTCAACTGAAGAGCACACGAATATATAATATAAGCGAGAAATATTTCAGTCGCAAGACAAACAAATACATCTAATTGCTTCCGGGAAAGTGGCATGAGACAAGAGATAAAATTATGAAAAACAACGCCTGCGAGCTGAGAAAATATTTTACTTGAGCATTATGATGACGTGAATAAATTTGTGAAAGACTTAACTGATAAACGATGAGCAGCAACGAGCAGCAGAGATTATCAAATGCAAAAATAAAATCAAAATAAGAACAACAACAGACTCTAAACTCTCTCGTGTCTGCGTGCGTGTGTGGATCACCTTTGGTGGAGGGGAGGGCAGCTACTAAGGATATTGAGATTGAGATTGAGAAGCTGGGCACGCATGGGAAATTGTGAAATCATCACGAAAAACGCTGCAAATTCTTGCGCCCGACGGCGAAATTACGTGAGCCGCATGGCCAACAAAAAACAAAGGCGAACAGAATGAATGAATGAAAATCTGAAAGTGTGAGTCAGGTTGAGCCACTGACTGAATGAATGAGTGAGCCAGCCAGAGAGCGAGTGAGTGAGTGAGTGAGTGCCTAGGTAAAAGACAACAAATGATGATGGCGAAACAAAAGCCAAGTGGGAAAACTAAAGGAAAAATCTGTGCATTGTTTGCTCTCGCGCTTTTCCAAAGCCCAAAAAAAGTTACGGCACAAAGTACGCTACTCGTAGTCAAGTGCTTGGCTTCTTCTTTTGTTTTGCCATTTTGTTTGCTTGGCGGCTTTAACGCAAACACTCAATATTTATTCTTTTGTATTTACACCCCTTTTGCAGTGAATCCTTTTGCCACTGATTTTCTTCCTTTTTTATGGCCAAAGTATTAAGCGGAAAATGCTTCGATTTCCACTTTGACTTCAGCTTCGACTTGGGTGTGGGCATAATTGAAAGCAGCGGAGTTTCCTCCCTTCGTCCGAGCATAACAAATTTGTAAGCCAACTATTTAGTGGCCGAAATCAGAGGCAAGGCCAATAAATCGCCGACAAAGCGACGACCTGCTGTTGCTGCGGCCAATGCGGCGTATGCGCAATCGCTGCAAATGCAGGACTAAAGCCATCGATAGGCAACTCCTGGGCAGTGTTTCTTCCTCCCCCTCTCATTCTCTTCCTTCCACCATTCCAACCATGCCGTAATAAAAATGTCGAAAAGAAGGCTTGTGGGCATTTGCTTCGAATGCTTCGGAATTGTGCAACTTTATGCGATTTCAATGGCTTTATTTCGCTATCTTTGTGTGTTTCCGTATTTGTGTGTGTGTGGCGGGGTGTGTTTATTGTAACTGAAGCCAGTGGCCAGTGTTAGGCAAATATTGAAGCATTGAACACGTTTTAGCCAAATTGCATTTTTATTGCCGCCTTTTGCACTCAACACACACAACACACAGAAAAATCGTGCGTGGGAGTTTGTCTGCATTTTTAAAGAGCTTCCAGTCTATACAGTCTCTAATCCTCGAACAATACACAATATAGTAACTAGTATATAAAATCTGGGTGTATCATAAACGTAGCTTTAAACTAACGCTTTTGGCTTGGGCTGTCGACTTTAATTTCATTTTCGTAGACGTGCTTAAATGAGAAATGTCATTTGGTTGCCACCTCTACAATCTACATTTTCTCTCTTTGCCATTTTCTCATTTTCTCCTACATCCCAATTTTATTGCAGTTGCAGTTTTCAAAGCATGCTGGCAAATTCATTTGCATGCACGTTGCTTGTTTGAGTTTATTGATTGGAATTTTCGGCCATCCTCGAGGCAACTCATCAAGAGCTCTCTCTGACTCTGACTTGTGCAAAGCTGGCACCTAAAATACTCTAGCATATTTATAATCCAATTAAGAGAGACAGACTGCTTAAAGCAAATACTTTAATCGCTTAGCTAATCGACAATGTTGCTGATTTGCTGACACTTTGATGCCAGCTTTTTGTTTCATAAATATTTGCTAGTCAATGCTGCCCCATCAACTTAGTAAGTGAAAAAAGGTGAGAAAGAGACGACGCATTGTCATTGTTGTCATGCAATGCGCAAACACAAAACTAATTGAATTTTTCCTAGCTCTCTCTCACACCCTATTTCCCTCTCTTTCTCTCGCTGTGTGTGTGTGCACGACTGGCGCTTTGGCATTTTGTGCAAGTCAGCAGAAAAGGGAAGTCGCCTCCATTGTCTCGTTGCCCCTTCGAATACGTGCCACATATTTTCAGGAGGTGAGGGGAAGCTCTTTGCTAACTGCTTTGGAGGAGTGTTTTGCCTGTTTGGCTATTGGGTGTGTCTTGTTACTGTTGTTGCTGTTGCTGTTGCTGATTGTGCTCCCAAAAAAACATAATCAGCATATAATTAAAAGCTACTAACATGCAACAAATTACACGCAAAGTATCTTGTAGTTACACAACACAAACAGTCGTCGTTGTTCAAGGTTGCTTCGTGATTGTGTTTTTCTTTCATTCGCTATGGTTTGTTTTCTTTATTTTTTTTGGTATCTGTTTGCTTGGCATCCTCCAGATATGTATATATATATATTTACTTCATGCGAGGCGTGGTCTCGCCAAACTGACCCAAAAATCCATTTAACGCCCGCAAAAACAAACGGCGACGAAGAGAATAAAAGACCGCCAGCAATTTTTTGTTTAACATTTATGTTCATTTTATTTATGCTGAATCGCGAGTTAAAGTCAAGATTGTAGAGCATAGAGTAGAAGAGGAGGCAAGGGGAGGAAGGCAACTGGCACCATTTTTATGGCCCGAATTGTGCGTCGTGTGAGCTCTCTTGTTCCATAAGCACAATGCAATGCAATTATTCTTCTCAAGAGCTCTAGACGAGCATTTCCATTGTCCAAAACAAATTGTGACCCAATTTCCGCCCATTACGCTTTTAAGTTGTTGTTTTTTGTTCTCGATTTTATTTCATTTGGGCGTGTCAAATATGTTTTTATATTTTCATTTTTTTGTTTTGTATTTTAGATATGCAAATTGTGCATTTCAATAAGCTTGTAATGCGAGTGCAATTTGACGTTCATTGGCTTAGTTTAGCATTTCATTCAGAGTCGTCAGCAACTCTCAAATTCAGAACTTGCCACGGCTGCGTAATTGTAGACGCAACCAGATAGTGTTGTCGCCTCAACACTTACAGTCAGTCAGACAGTCAGCCAGTCAGTCAGACATGGCCCACTTACAGCTCTGTTATCTGTTCAAGTAAAATTAATTAAACTACTCTTAAAACATTCGAAAATCGTCCAATAAACTAATGCACTTTATGGTCGAGAGTTGCACAATCAAGCAGCAACATGTTGTTGTTGCACTTCCGTTGAACTCTCCCCTCGTAGTTTTGTTTTCTGTTAATTAAGAATTTTGTTTACGAGAGTCAAGAAGAAAGATCACATTTGAAAGTTGAAGAAATGAACAGGCATAAATTAGGTATTGATAGACCGAGTGTCAAATAAATAAAAAAGAATGTTTATGATTACACTCTTTAATGTTGATCACACATTTATATTCAATTTGGAATTTTATGTAGAATTAAAAATTGCAGCACTTTGTGGTTGAGTTGCACAATCAACAGCAGCAGCAATAACATTTTGTTGTTACACTTCCGTTGCCTTCTCCACTTTTTTTCTCAGCTAATTAGAGATTTTGATAATGAGAGCCAAAACGAAAGATCACATTGGTCAGCTGAAGATATGTCGCAATAGATAGAAGGGCAAATAATTTAGTGCCCGACAGAGTGTTAAAATAAATATGAAAGCTTATTACAAATTAAGTATTTAAGTCAAAATGTGTTGGTGTACGGAATAATTTTTATTAAATTACTGAGCTGTATATTCAAGCAATACTAAACAGCAGCAGCAATATCATTTTGTTTGTTTATAGTTAGATAATTAGGAATTTTGATAGCCAAAGATGGAACAAAAGATTACATTAGCTAGCTGATGAGACTCATAAATAGAAAGAGGAGGAAATGTAGTGATAAACTTGAACAAATGAACAGAAATCTAGACTATCAATTAAATATTGAAGGAATGAACGTTTGTATTGCCAACATTTCATAAAAATTTACAATTCCATAGATGAATTTATAATAATTTTATAAACAGAATGTTCAAGAAATGAGGAACACTTTTAATGGAAGTACACTTAAATGTTACAAATGTTTATATAATGTATTTTTGATTTAATAAATACTTATGTATACTGGTAAAACAAATTCAATATCTTGCAGCACTTTATGATCGAATTGGTCTTTGAACAGATGCAGCAACAACATGTTGCTGTTGTGCCCTTTCCTCTCTATTTGCTAGGTGAGGTAATTAAGGATTTTTGATTGCAAGAGCCAGACATGAAAGAAAAGGCACATTAGGCCTCTGTTTTTGTCGAGCTGCTGCTGCTAATGGCAATTATAACAGTGGCAATAAGCACAGAGAGACAGACAGTCTGTGTGTTGGCTCCCTTAATCCCATTGAATCCCATGGAATGGAATGCAAAATGCAATGCGGGATCTACCGTTTGGACTGCATGTGGACTACAATATACAGGTCTTGGTCTCGCCCGTTGATGCGTTAATTTGCATGCAACATGCACTATGATTACCCGCAGCAATTTGCAACGGTAGCAGCAACAGCAACAGCAGCAACTGGGGGGCAATTGCTGCTGCTGCTGCTGTTTCGATGGGGAGACAACAGCTGCTGTTTGGCTATTGGGCGACTGGGAGCGCAGAAATTTTGTTGCACTTGGTTCTTTGCATATTGAACTCGACTGTCTATTGGTTTATTTGTTTGCTGTTTGCACTCGTATTTGTATTTGTTGTTGCTATTGTTTGTTGTCGCTATTTGCACATCTGCAACGCGTTGCGTTTGGTCAAAAGTGAATGGAGATGGACAGCTGCAGATTGCTGCCAGAGTTCTCAGTTCTGAACATTGAATGCTGTCATTCGACTTTTTTTCTTTGCTGTGCGCCCAGTTGTATAATTTGCAATTGTTTGTTGTTGCTGCCATTGCTGCTACTGTTGTTGGCAGTTGTTGTTCCTTTTTTTGCGTGTTGCTCATCGACAGCAACAAGCTGCTGCTGCTGCTGTTGTTGATGTCGACGTTCTCGATGTTGTTGTAGCTGCTTCAGTTTTTAATTATCAAAATTGCTATTGCAGTTTCCAGCGTTGTCAGCAATTTCCGCAATTGTTTGTTGTTGCTGCTGTCGTTGCTTATTTTACAAAACAATAAAGCAAAATGTAGAACTAAGATTCAGCTGCCCATTGACTTTTTGTTTATTTGTGATTTGTTTTAACATTTGTTTAACATTTTGCCTGCGCCTTTTGTGTTGTGTTGTGACCATCATTTTTAATGCTGTTTATTTACCAAACTCATATTTGTTGAATTGCTTATTGTTATTGTTATTATTATTGTTGTGGTTTGAGTTTGAGTTGTGGTTGCTTTTGTCCTCTCATCAGCTGGGCAGTTGGCAGTTTTATTTTTATGTGCGTTTGAGTGAATCATGCGCCTGGAGTGATGATCAACTCAAGAGATCGTTGCTTTGTTTCTTCTCTTCATTCTGCTCTGCTGCCAGTTTTGTATTTTATTTATAGATTTGTAATTTCATTTGTTTGGCATTCTTGTGCATAAGGCCGAGGGATTTATTATGTACATGTGCCCTGGCCCCGACTCTTTGCCAAATGCTTCTCCATCCTGAAGATGCCTGTCAGCTGCATGTTCGAGGCGCTGCCAATGAACTATAACTGGGACTGTGTTTAATACATACAACAAAAATCAGCTGGGTGTGCGGAACATTTAGTGCGACTTTGTTGCATCCGCAGACTCAACTGAATTAGTCGCCTGACAGCGCTGAGATCTCGAATGCTGCTGGAGGTCAAAGCAGATCGAGCGATACAATGTATTGAGCATGGACTGACAGAACGTTACAGAGATGAAGAGATGGATAGTTGAAGAGATGCATGCTATATTGATAGCTCAAGAAATACATTTTAATTCTAATGCAAATTCAAAGGTTGACCACAAATTTTATATTTCAAATCTACATTAATATTCAATGTAAAAGATACATTTTAAATCGTATACAAATTCCAAAGTTTGACCACAATTATGACATTTAAAATCTTCATAATACTCAATGTAAAAATAACATGTTTAGATAAAAAAAGTTAGATATTTATCTCATTGATTTATAAATTAATTTAAATAAGCAGCTTAATTATTTACCTAAAAACTTTTTTATTAAATTACTTCATTTTGTATATAGATTTGGCTTACAAAATGGTTTGAATGGACTGAGCTTAATAAATTGTTTTCGAAAAGAATTGTTTCAATAGGAATTTATATAGATATATTGTTAAAAGAGAGACTTAGTTGAATATATGTTATAGTTATATAACTGAAAATAAACTTTGATTGTTTTAGAAAGAAGTGTATGAGTAGATCTATAGTATTTATAATTAGTAAATATGTAAATGAAATTACAGTATTATATTGTATTATGATATAGGAAGGAGATTTTGTATCTGTATAACTAAAAGCATACCCAGATTGATAGTTAAACCACATTTTAGATAGTCAGATAGTTTAGTCTTTGATTATGCAGATCGTCTTGCACTTTCTCGGTCAATTTCTTTAGGCTTTGCGCTCAAATCTCTTGGCAAGCAAATAAATTTGCATATAGATAGACTTCTGCTCTTGCAACATCGTAAATCTTAATAATTAATATGGTTGCAGCAACAACAACAAGAAGCACAGCTGTCGGCCCACATAACTGCACTCGTTGCAACGTTGCAGCAGCAGCAGCAGCGGCAAATGCAAAAAATGTTTTCAATTAAATTTTTAATATGCTTTTTGAGGCTGGCAAAAATGTTGCGAATTTTGTCGTGTGGCAAGCAGCAAAAGAGACGTCTGCCTGGCGCCTAGCCGAAATATAAGCCAATCAGCAGCAGCTGCTGCTGTTGCTGCGGAAAGTGTTGCAAGTGTGTCCAAAAATGTGCATGCAACATGGGGGCAACTCACATCTCGACGACCGCGCGCGTTGAACTCTTGCCACATTTAGCTTTTCCTGTTCGTTGTTGCTCGCATAATCGCAGTTGACATTTTCATTGCAAAATTAGCACAAAGTGCAATGCGTGCAACAAACACACAAACACACAGAGTCACAGTTATAGTTACTTACAGATAAATATGTATGTATATATGGAATATATATGCAATGTGAACTTATATTCAAATGGGCAAATGCAAATAAATGGCAAGGAGATTGTCGCTGCTGCAGCCGCCGCAATAAATTGTACATGCAACGCAGACGTGGCGCCAAAAACTGCCAGCTACGATGTCAGCGCGCGGCGTCGAGTCGCGTGTTGCAAGCTGCATCTGTAACTGACAATCTCCATACATGTCTGTGCGTGTGTGTATGTATGTGTGTGTGTGTGTGTGTGTGGCTGCCACACGGTATTTGCCACACAAATTGAAATCTTATGCGCGCATTAACAATTTATCAGCTGAATTGTTGGGATTTCGTTCGTTGTGGCAGCTGAAATGTGAAGCTGCAATTGCATTTGCAACTGCAACCACAACGAAGATGACGACGATGCACATGCAAAACAACAACAAATTGAATATACAATAAATAAATATGCGTGTTGAGCAGACAAGATTGCAACTTCCTGGAACGTATTTTGTGGGTCAACCAAATGTGAAGAAGAACTTTAAACAGCAATTGCTTTAATATTAATTTCATTTGACACACACGTAATAATAATAATATTCAATTTAAAAGTCAGAAGCTTGTCAATTGAATTGCCAAACACGTTTGACGCAAACGCAATTACTTTAGCCAAATTGTTAATTGATATTGATAGCATTGCAAAAAGTCATTTAATTAAATTTTCAATGATTTGTAATTTGGTTTATCACAAAATGCCAAAACAAACTTGCATACTGTAAAATGAAAATTAATTCGTTCACTTTTAATATATTTAGTTGCTTTCGCTGACAATGTGGTATATTTTGTACTCTATGGTAGATTTCGAATGTAATAGTATATCGTTATACCACATATAAACTTCAGTATACTTTTTTTTCTATCAGGAAATTTAATTGTATTATATCAATATAGCAAATTTAAAATTTAATTTATTGTGATATTTTTTGGTATATTAATTAGGTATATTTTGCTTTTTAGCTTTCTTACTTGTTTTTTTTTTTAATAATAATCAAACAGCTCAAATAGGCCTAGTTGTCTTCGCTGACAATCTGGTTTATTTGGTACATTATGGTATATTTTTATATTTTTCAGTATATGTATGCTTTGCTTTTTTTTAATATGGCTAGCGGATATCTCACTACCAAACATGCTCCACTCGCTCCACTCCTTTCTTACTTAATTGTTTTTTTTTTAAGTCTTGCAAACTGCAAAATGAAAATGAAACTACAATTATGTCACATTTAAATAGGCCTACATGCAGAACCTTTTTTTTTAAATAATCTTAGCACATATTTTGTCTATCAGCTCGCTGATAAAAGATACTTGAAAATAGTTGCGATAACAAAAAAACGGCAAATGCTGTTTAAGGTTCAGTTAGCAGCAACGTTTAAACAAGAGTTCAAAATGTACGAAGAGGTCATCGAACCGATTTAGAAACATTTCTTATAAAGATCTGCCACAATTTTTGTGATGACGATCTACAACCCACAAGTAGTAAACTCAACGAACCATAAAAAAGTAAAGTAAAGTAAAATAAAGCAGTTCAAGCATATCAATAGAGAGTGAGAGAGCGAAAGAGAGCAAAAGTGTTGCCCGATTCTTTGATATACTATATAGTATATATGGTAGTAGTTGGTGTAGAGTTTGTTCTCTTCTTTTCTTTTCGCCGCATTTTGTTGACTTTAATTGTTATCGCAGTGGCCGCTGCACACACAAATTGTTGGTGTTTGACAAGTAGTCAACGATTTGTGATAACAATTATTAAACGCGCCTTGACACGCAGCCCTATCAGAGGGAGGGAGCAAAGGCGGATGTTTTTATTTGTACATAGGTCGTAAGAACACAGCAAAAGTATCGAGTATAAGTTGTGCATTATTTACTCTCTCTCTCTCCTTCATTTTTTTTTTGTTGATTATAAATTTCATTCTTGAATTTATGGCCCTAGTCAATAGTTGACTTCTTGGCCCGGCCTGCTTTGCTCTCGATAGTGGCCTCAACTCCGTGACTCTGTGTTCCGTTTTCTTGTTTGTTTGTTTTGTTGCTATGAAATTGATTTTCAATCAAGGCCATAAATTTCACTAGAAAAATGTTATTATATTTTCTGCCGTTTGAAATATTTATGATATATATACTCGATATATCGGATTGTGTCTTGGCAGCCACATTGCAAACCAGGAAAATCTAACAATAATTGCTGAAGTTGCTGCAAACAGCGGCGCGGCAAATAGTTGAAAGTTCAGTTTCAGTTCTAGCTAAAAAGTTTACGTTTGTACTTAGGCAAGCATTTTACTACTCGTAATTACAAATGAGGCAAGTAGAACTTTCCGACATTTTGACGGCGGCAATTTTCCACATTTTCCATTTGCAATTTTCCCATTTTAAGCATTTCTGCATTTTAGCATTTGGTCTGTCGGCAAACAGACTCATGATTTTCAACACATTCACACACAAGAATATATTTTGTGCAAATTGAAAACGCATATAGAGAAAATAGTGCATATGTCTTAAAGGGAAACGAGAGGAGGTGGAGGAGGAAAGGAGAAGGGAATGTTGCAGGTGAAGGACGTGCAAAACGATGTCAAGGTATGGTAAAGCTGCCTCAGAGCCAAGTGCTTTGCGGGCTAAGCGTTTACTTGGCTCACAGCCAAGTCTGATAATGGCAAAAGACGACAACGGAATTTTCGTATGTGTAATCCAACCAACACAATGGCCTAGAACCGAACGAGACGCCTTCGTTACGCCCTCTAACATGCCTATAGACAATTACAGTAAACAAATTCGCACACGTTGCCAGCTCTCGGCTGCTGCTTTTACTGCTGCTGCTGTTGTCTATTTTCGTCTCTTGTTTTGCCTGCTGTCACCGCAACAGCAGCCACAGCAGTTGCAGCAGCAGCAGCAACAGCAGCAGCGTCAGAATGAAAAGTGCATAAAAGCCTGTCGAGTGGGCGTTAAGGCGTGCACGCCATGCCACACCATGCCACGCCCCACCTCCCCACATATGCCTTGCGGTCACGGCCAAAAAGTGTGCTCGTATTTTTGGCAGGCACAGTTGTTGGCCATGCATGAGATTTGCATTTTTTACAGCATCGGCCTCAGAGTCAGCTTTAGCTCCAGCTTCAGTTTCGGCTGCAATTTGGCAAACGCGTTTGCCAAAAATATTTTTTTGCCATAGCATACTTTTCTGGGCCAGGATATGTGTATGAGTGTGTGTGTGTGTGTAAGTGTTCCACGTTGTGGCAATTCAATTGAATTTTCACTGAAGTTGAAGCGAGCATTCCCCATGGCATGGATTCTGAGAGCGAAGCGACTGTTTGCTCGGGACAGGTTTAAGTTACAGCCTCAGTTTCGGTCTCTGTCTCTGCCTCTGACTCTGTCTCTGTCTCTGACTCGGTTGCAGCCACAAAGGCGACACTCGCCTTGCAACAGGAAGCTGCTTCGTTGCGGAAGCAGCTTCGTATTTTTTTGCAGTCAGTTTTTACTCAAGCTAGACTGCCTGACGCCTGGGCAATAAGAGAGAAAAGCAGAGTAAATGCTGGCCTGTTGCCATGTGACTAAAACGTTGTGCCTCATCCGTGGTTCATCCTGCTGATTGGTTGATTTACGAGCAGCAAATTCACGCAAGAAATGCATAAACAGTGGAAAATGGAAAATTGCAGTCGGCCATTTGATAAATCAATGAATGCAGCCTAATCGAATGATTGATTCACTTGTTGTCGTTATTGGTTTTTTGCATTGTGACTCAGCGCGGCTGTTTTTATACTCGCTAGCCATAGAAGGTAAAAGGCTATTATACTCGACTACATAAAGTATGGTATATTTCAAATATAGTAGTATATCAATATACCAAATAAAGTCTTCACTACATTTTAGTATTTTTATATTTTGTTATATGTGGTTTATTTTCAATGTATTAATATATTGATATACCAAATATATGCGATACTATATTTTAATATTTTTTGGTATACTGATTCAGTATATTTCTGGTATGATACCGTTTTAGTGAGTACATGTCAGTATCTTTATATTGTGTTATCAATGGTATATTTTTAATGTGTTAGTATATCAGCATAACAAATGTACGGTTTGGTGTATTTTAGTATTTTTTGCTATACTGATTTGGTATCTCTTAGATATAATACTGCACTTTTAGCGAGTATCTCACAGTCGAGCACACTCAATTGAAGCCGCCTTCCTCGTTTTCCATTTTGCTTGACACTTTTTGCGTGGAACGTGGTTGGCCTTGCGTGTTTGGCTTTGGTTGCTTTGCAAAATTTCGCTGCAACGCCATTTTCAATTTTCCTATTTTCCATTTGCCATTTGCAATGCATGACATGGCAAATAAATGTGTCATGGCAGCAAGTATCGGTTGCAAGCCAAGGCATTGAGTATTCGTATTGATATTTGTTTGTCACAGATGATGCATAACTGGGGGCAGCCACTGTTTGCTCCGTTTGCTAGCTTGTCAAAACTCATTTCATTTGCTAATTTTATGGCCACAACAGATGGTCCAGGCTAATCGACAAAGGCTGCTATTTAGGTGCAGCGCACACACATAAACGTCATGTAAAAGCCATTAATTTAAATTATAAACTATAAAGACAAAATAGGCAGAGCGAGCGAAAGAGAGAGACAGAGAGAGAGCGATGTATCTTATGCCATATAAGTCGATTGCTCAAAGCATTTTGTGTCGTTTGTCGTTTGTTTGTTTGCTTGTTGTCATGAACTGCGTGACAAGCAACCCACGCTGTGGCAGCCACTGTCTCTCCCTCCTTCTACCTCTTCCCCTCCTCAGCACAGTGACAGCCAGTTATCTGTCCCCATCTCCAATTGTCGGCAGTAAAAACTATTAACACATACGAATGTAGGCCATAAATTCAAAGCATTTCACTGTTGTTTTCCTGCTGCTTCGTTTAAGTGAATCAATTTGTATTTAAGGGTGCTGCATAACCTGTTGATGCATTCGCATTTGCATTTGTGTCTGCTCTAAATTTGTGGCAACAATATTTGCCGTTTTAATTGCTAAAAGTGCCTGTTTAATTTGCAATTACCAAGCAATTTAAAAGTTATTAACACGCCCAGCAAAATAACAATAAAAGTTAAAGAGCATTTGATGTAGTTGAGCCCACGCATTGTATTTGCTTTTGGGTGGCGCCAGCTTTAAGCCACACAAAACAATTAAATGGGACGCACCCACAGACGATTGAAGATTATATATACGATTTATGTATTAGCTGCTGACATTGAGAAAACTAAATTTCCAATTTTAACTTATGACTTAATATTTCTCTTTTGTTTTGCATTTTTTACAGGCGCCATTTGCGGTGGCAACTGTTGCAACAATGCCACGGAATTGGAGTTACGCGACAAAGCATCGGACAAGTTCGAGCAACTGCTGCATCATCACACAAGCAGTCTGCGGGGCATATTGGAGACAACGGCCACTCAGTTCCAAAGTGAGTATGAATCTAGTCAAGAGAGAGTAGAGTAGAGAAGAGACTCTGGCAATTTCAAATGGCAAACGCTTTTATGCAAATCAAGTCACTCAGTGAGCTGAGTCTGAAAACTTTGCGTTCGCTGCGATAGCGCAAAAAAACGAAACGAAACATATTTTCGTGGCAATAAATTATTTATAATATGCAAATCGACGGTGGAACTTGAGCGTGGGTCGCGAAAAATTATGATGATAACATTTGGCTTGCCAAGTGAATTTAACGAAATTAAACTTGAAACGCGAAATTGATTTGTAATTTGCATTTTGTATGCAGATCAAAGCCGTACACACTCCATATGTATATATTTTGTATATATGGCAATGATATGGATCCATATAGAATATATATATGTATACAACAAAATGTATTCGCTGTGCAGCGCGCTGCTTGGAATGCAACAAAGTGTCTGCATCTAATTAAAAAGGCATTAAGTGTGCTTTGTTGTTATTGCCTGTTTATTGTTGACTTTGTTGTTGCTGTTGTGGTTGTTGCTGTCCAGCGCCTTTTTAGACAATTTTTGCAATCTTTGGCTGGGTCACGTTTTAGGGACAACAACACTCAGCACACACAGCACAACACAGAGCACACAGCAATTTTCAATGCCTGCAAAACGGTTGTCGTACATGTTGTAAATATCGCTTTAAGGCGTGCCCCTCTCGAAGCTCTTTCAGCTCTCGCTCACAGCCCGGGGTGCCACATACAGTGCCTGCAAGGGGTGTTCAGCTCGCTGTTCTCAATATTATTATTATTATTATTGTTGTTGTTGCAGCAGCAGCGACAGCAGTTGTTGCCTCTGTTTCTACCTCTTTCCTCCGGCTCTGTCTCGCCCTCTGACTGTCTGCAATTCTTGGAAATGGGCGCGCATTTAAAATTTTAAAATTGTCGGCAAGCTGCCTTCGTTTTCCTTTTTTTTTCTTTTTAATACTCTTTTTTTTTGGGTGAGTGCAATTTGTGTGTGTTTTATTTCGCCTGCATTTTATGTCGCTGTCGTTTGGCATTTAATGGGTTCATTTGTTCTTGCTTTGATTGTGTACAGCGCATATTAAAAGTGACCATGCCAAACTTGAGCATTATTTGTGCACAAATTATGATGACGTACATGAACCATAATTCAAACAATTAAATGTGGGAATTTGCCTCTACATTTTTGAATATTATTGTGCATCCAACAAATTCGATTGTATCAAAATGTATTTGTTGAAAAATGTGGTAAATAATTTATGAAATTACGGAACAATAAATTTACAAATTTTGATGTGTTCAAAACCAATTAAAATATTTATGGGAAATTCTTAAATTACCTTAAAATTGCAATGCACGACATATAGTAGTAGCTTTTTGATATTAATTGGTATTTCACTTTTAACTAATGACAATACTCGATTATAACAAAATGTTGCATTTATTTTACAAATTAGAGAACAATAAAAATAAAAATTATCAAAAATAAAAATTTATAACACTCATTATAAAGGCCTAAATCAACGCATCAGTAAATTCTATCATGTTCTCTTCATGTATACATTTATATTGCTGTTTAAAATGATTAAGAAAATTTAAGTATTGACTTTTTTTGCATTTGTTCTTGTAGTCACTTTTCTGTATCAATCGATTGAAATGTGTAAATCGTTATTCGTCGTTATCTAACGTCAATCTGTAGATCTCCAGCAACAGACCTTGAGGCACTTTCGCTTCTTTCGCATATTGAATTGGCAAGTGTTTGAAATTCAGTTTGCGCACGTTAAATTCAAATATAAAATCGCATTAATATGCAATCAACAAAGTCATTTAACTGAAATGCAATTATTATACATATGCAAGCACTATACTACTATATATATATCTTTATACATTTATGAATGTGTGTGTTTAATAATACATACATGTGTATGCAACGAGTCAAACTAACCATTTGCAACAAAGCAATAGCAAATAAAGGTAATGCGCGTGTTTTATGATTGACTGACGACAAACGCGCAAAAAATAGCAAAAAGAAAAAAACTACATCGTAAATATGGGGTGTATTTAAAATAGTATGTAGTATAACGAGGCACAGTTTTTATGATGTTGATTTAATGGCCGGCTGCATAGTTAATTAATATTTGCACAATTTATGCACGACAAACAATTTGCTCAACATCAATTATAGACAATAATTTGTAGTAATTGAAACAAGGGTTACTGGGTTGTTAAGGTATTTATTACACATATGTACATATATAGTATTTTACATGTCGTCTTCAGCAAGCAAGCCATAAAAATTGATTTAGCTCTCAAGTGGTGCGACCGTGCGTATGCGTAATATCGCAGATGCGCAACTATAAAACTTTATGCATCGTACTTACACATGTATTTCTCTTTTATGCTGCTGCTGCTGCTTGCGGCGTTTACGCATAAAATATGATTGTATAAAAAAAGCAAAATGCATATTTCTATTTAGTGGCAACAACAAGAAGAACTGGAGTGCGTGGCATATGCAGCTCTTTCCTCTGCTTCGCCTGAACTTCTTTCCGTTTCCTGCTCGGCTGCTGCTGCTGTCTGATTGTTGTTTGTATTGTTGTATGCTTTGTTTTGTTTTTTTTTCTGCACTGCTCTGCACGTTGTCGCTTCTTCCCTGTGCTTTTGTTTGAATGCATGTTCCGTATTATTTTTAAGCAAGTATTTGCGTGTGTAAACACGTTTCGCAGCTTACGAATTATGCCCTCACTCTCGCTCGCTCGCTTGCTGGCTGTATTTTTTTTGGGGCATGTCTCCAATGCACTTACCACTTCTCCACTTAATGCGTCGCGCTGGCTGTTTGTTGGTTGCCAAGTTCCCGCTAAATGGGCGTGCGCCTGCATAAAAAAGTTCCACAAATGCTGACTTACTGATCAGCCCCAAACACAGCAACAGCAGCAGCAGCAGCGGCTTTGGCTTCGACTTTGGCTGTCTGCCACCACAGCGCAACTTTTGCACCCTTTTTTTTGTTGCATTTTATTTTTGCCAATACGCTGCAACAACAACGATGACAACAATGCAATGCGTGCACTTTCATAAGTCGCAACTTTGCTTCGCCTTCCTCAGCTGCTTCGCTCTTTTGTTATTTCTTAACTTGGCCATATCTCGTGCTTAACGCTAAAGCCAAAGGAATTGCCTGTCGTTGTTGCTGCTGCTGCTGCTGTACGCTCAAAGTGGTTTTTGGCCGTCATCGTTTGTTAACTGCTTTTGTTTGTTCGCTTGTCACAAAGTGAAGCTGTTAGATAGTTGCTTAGTCGGATGTCTCTACTACGCGTTGCCGTTGCGTTGTGTCATTACTTTCAACTAGAACGGGCGACTAAGCCACGGATTTCAGCCAAACAAAATGCTTTGGCATTACGATCATCGTCATCATCAAAGAAATAGCGCTTTAAAGCTCCGCTTCAAACTTGTTCTCTATGCCATAAAGAAATCAAGATTAAGTTTTATGTTTATTACATTTGTTAGTTCATTTAAATATGTTGTGTATTAATTTGTGACCTTGATGCTGCAGCTTCGATTTCTGAATGAATTTCTCGGGCAATAACAATAAATTTTGTTGCACGCGATTAATTATTGTGAACGCCATTTAAAGGCGCATGCATAATATTCATAAACTCACGACGACAAGTGCTGAACAGGTTTCGTTAATTGCCCCCAAAAACAAAAAAAGCAAACAATCATCGGAGCCATTTTGTCTACCGCAGACCGCAAGCATTAATAATTTGCTTTTGCTAACAAAATGTTTTTTTGTGCTGTTTTAATTAGCCAAATGGGGTTAGATTTCTAGTAGAGATGATTTTGAGGTAGCATAGAGGAGACATTGCCATTGACAATTGATGCATATGCGCTCAAGCAGCAACAACAACGAAAAAAAATTTTGTCAAGAGTCACGAGTTGCAAGTGGCCGCAATGGAAAAGTCATCCAATTACTTTGACATTGTGGCATCAGAGCAGAGCAAAAGCAGCCAAGAGATATAGAGAGGAGTCCCTCCTCTGCACAGCTGTTGGAGTGGCCGAGTTGGCTGAGTCAAGAAGTTGTCTTATGGCCATAGCTGTGGCTGTGGCTGTTGCTGTTACATCTCTGGAGGGGCGTGCCAAGTTGGCACGCCTGCCTGCAGATAGCTAGTTACAATACAAGGCACTTAAAGTGCCTCGGCACAGTGTGGCGAGCATCGATGTAAAGGCAAAGATACCAGCAATTATCGCTGCCACAACAGATAGCAAACAGCACATAGCATATAGAGAACTTATAATTATGCGAGATCCACCTTCAATATCATCCAATCAATGTCGAACCAGTGTGCGGCAAAAGGAGGCGAAACTTGCCGCACAGCTAAAAATGAAACTAAATGCGGCTAGCAAAACTAAAGTTGAAGTGGCGAAAGAGACACAACTGGGGACTGAGGACGACTACGACTGCGACTACGACTGGGGCTAGGCAAATCAAGAAATACATGCATATAAAATGCAAATAAAAAACAACAAAAAAAGGCAAAAAGCGGCAGATACTAAAATTGTAATATCCGCACAGGAACGCAGCCGAAGCGCAGCGCACAAGTAAAAAACACCAAAATGAAAATAATAAAAAACAAGTAAGAAAGCAGAAGTCGAGTGTGCTCGACTCTGAGATACCAGCTATCCATTTTTAATAAAAGCAAAACAGTGCTGTATTATTTTTAAAATATATCAAATTAACATACACATTTGGTGTTTTGATGTAGTATTTAAATGAATTATACCAAATTAATATACCACAAACACTAAAATATATTAAATGCTATATTTGGTATATTGATATTGTTCATTCAAAATATACCGTAGAGTTCCAAGTATATCAGATTCTCATCCAAATTTAACTAAAACCTGTAATAAGTAGGAGTTTTTCCCCACACAAAAGTATTTTCCAAATGACCTCTACACTTTTGATCTGATCAAATACTCAGGAATCATAAATACTATAGTTATTATTGTGTGTACCCAAATTACGGTTGCTATATCGATCTGCAAACTTATCAAGTGATGTCGAAAATAAGTATCTCTCTATATCTTATTGTCTTTGAGATCTAGGTATTCATACGGACGGCCAGACTGATCTAATATATATATACTTTATAGGGTCGGAGATACCTCTTTCTGCTTTTTACGTATATTTCCTGCAGGCACAAAGTTATAATACTCTTCTACCCTATGGATAGCGGGTATAAAAACAGAGAGTCAGAGAAGAAAATAAAAAAGAGCGGCAAAAAGCTGGCAAAAATAAAACTAAACCTGTGGGCTGTTCCTGCATATTTGCCTTGGCGTGGGAAACAAAAACACAGAGGAACAACGCCGCCAACTCGCTGGCTTCGTCGCATCTGCCGGCCGAGCAGAAGTAGAGGAGCAAGGGATTTGGGAGGGAAGGAAAGGAGTCGCAAGTGTGTGCGCCTTTTTGGGGCTGTGGCTAAGCCCGAGGCGCGGAACCGGTCGCTGACTTTGTGTGTGTGTGGTTGTGTGTGTGTTGAATCTGGAACCTGTGGATGTGCAGCCATGCTAATCCCAGTTAGTTTGCCTTCTTCCCCGCGCTTCTAATAAAGCAATGAAGCCTAGCACATGCCTTAGAATAACTACAACTTCAATGTTGAATGGAAACTGCTCAACTTACTGCGTGGGCTTGGCTTCAAACCTGGAGTATTGAGCACTGAGCATTGAGCTTTGTCTAATTCAATTTCATTGTCCGTTTTGGGCCATCATATGTGTGACAAAGTACATGAAAGAGAGAGGGAGTAAAAGAAAACCTTTAGTCTAATGAAATTTTCATGTTTCATTGGTAAATCCATTTGCAGCTCTCATTCCCATTCCCACTCCCATTTCCCATTTACTAGTGGCAGCTATAACTGCTTTGGTCAGACCCAAAACAATAATCAAGTACCTCTGTTAATTACCAGAACCTAAAGAGAGACACACACACACTCAGAGAGTTGCACACACAAATTGCAATTAGTTGAGGCACACAGCAAACACTTAGAGCACGACTGCCCTAAGGTGAAACAAACTACAACCAACATTTCTAGCTAGATATAAATACTATATATAGAGAGTTGCATGTAGGTTGCCGGATATGAACAACCGGATAGCAACTCTCTGAATGTGTGAATGTGTGGGCGATGTGAAAACCTCAACTTAATTGCTCGCATTAAGCCGACAAAGCAGCTGCAATAATATCAAGTATACGCAGCGTATGTACTCACGCTAGTAAATGTCCATTTTGGTGTCAAATGAGCAGCAGCTAAACACTACACTGTAAATGTAAACAGTTTTGTGAAGTGAATAATATTGTAGTTCAGTTTTCAATGCAACTGACAAGTTTTGCTACTAGTTGCCTTTGCGGTTGTCACTGACACTGACACTGCTCCAGAGAGCTGTCAACACAGTAGCTTACTCTATGAGTTGGTTTTGTATGTTATCTGCTGCCTTTAACAAGTGAAGTTCGTTCACAATTAGTTGCTGCAAGTGGCAAGTGAAGTAGAGATATTAATTGCTGCTTCCTTTTGCTTTTTTTTTCAATTGAACAATTGCAATTGTAATTGTAATTGCTTTATGAGCATCTCTCGATTACTTCCTGTGCAATTGACAAAATATGTTTAGTTGACCAAAACTGCTAATTAGCGAAGAGAAAAAAAGGGTTTAAGCTCTGACGCATCAAAGACCAATAGCCGATAAAGCCAATCCCCTAAAAAAAAAGCAAAAGAAACACAGAACTCAAGGCTGAGAGCGGAAATGCCTCAAGCTTTAACGATGAGCAAAGAACTTGAAATGTGTGTGAATGTTGTTGTTCATCTTCTTTTTTTCTTCTTCTACTGCTTGTGGTTGTTATTGTTGTTGCTGTTGGCATTTGCCAATTAACAAAAAGATTGACACTTTTATTTGAAAGCCGAATCTCAGCGAGCCACAGAAAACACAAAACATCAGATTGCAATTTAGAATTTGCCACGCTTCAGCAGCGGACGAAGGGGGGAAGTGTGGCAAACAGCGACGAAATCTCGCACAACAAATTGACAGCGTGACAGGCGAGGAGGCATGTGTGTGTGTGTGTCGAGTGTCTTTGTGTGTATGCAGATTTACCAAATTGACAATCGATTTCGGCATTTGTAATCGGCGTATTAGCTGCGATAATGACGAGGCAAACTTTGCGTTGCGAGTCGAGCTGAGTTGAGTCGCGTCGCGTGTTGCAAGCCGTATCGATGTCCAATCAATATACATATATATGTATATATCTATCTCTTTTTTTACGTATCCAGTCGAGACAAATTTCGCTGACACTTTGACAGATTATTTTGTGGCGTTTTTTTTTTGTCGTTTGTGTGCGACGTGTGATTAGCATTCTCGACTTGGTGTTTTGTGGAGATTTGTTGATTGGCTGTCGATTGATTTGCTTGCCAACAACAAACGAAGTGCTGCGATTAATGAGCCATCACTGATTGGAATTGTTTAAAATAATTCCATAAATAAATGCGATGTTTCGTTCTGGCCAATTATCCAAAAGTCGACTCGGTTTTTCTCATTCAGAAATCTCTGCACATCAATTTGATTTAATTAACTAAAAGCTCTCGAGCTCGAGCACAATAAGTTTAACTTTTTGGTAACAAATCCCAGACAGACCATTTAACTCGTGCCGAAACTCGGACGCGGCAAATCCCCAAACCGAAAAGAACTTGTGCAAACAGCAGAGAGTGATTAAATTATGCGCTACACAATGCAGAACCAACAATAATCTTTTCTCCCACTCTCTGTCTCTTTCTCCTTCTCTTTAGGTCACGTCCTCGAGCTAGCCGAGCAGTCTGAGAACAAGACACTCACCATTTTCTCGAAAGTCTACAGCCGAATGGTGCCGCTGGCACAGCAACTGATTCATCAGCTCTACACGGAACTCATAAAGTACGTATTAAAGGTGTTTTCTTTGCCTCAAATTTAATACATTTTCTTCTTTCAAACAGTCACCTGAAATACACGTCCAACTATAGCAATGGCCAAGGCAATAGCATACTGAATAGTCAGAGCAATTTGGAGGATGCGCTGCACAAGTTCTTCGAGCAACTCTTTCCCGTTGCCTATCATCATGGAGTGCATCTGTCGAAGAACAACTACGGCGAACTGCACGAGGATTACATCAATTGTCTGAAGCACAACTTTGATGATCTGCAACCCTTTGGCCAGATACCCAAGGATGTTCAAAGCACTCTGCTACAAAGCGTTCACATGTCCAACATCTTTATGAATGCGCTCATCCAGAGTGCCGAGGTGATCAGTGAAATGGATGCTTTGTATGGCGAACGTTTGACAGACACCTGCAAGTTGCATCTGCTCAAGATGTACTATTGTCCCAACTGCAACGGACATACAGAGCATAGCAGACCAAAGCTCTGCTACAGCTACTGCATGAATGTGATGCGGTAAGTTTGAAGACTGTTATATTAATAATTCTGTATGCTAAACCTTCCCTTAACATTTCAGCGGCTGCTCAGCGCAGTTCTCCGGTGTGCTGGACAAACCCTGGACTAGCGTGGCGGAAGCCTTGGATAATCTGGTGTCCAATCACATACGCTCTGAGAGCGGTATAATGGCTGTCATCAAGCAGCTGGACACCAAGTTGTCGGAGGCCATCATGAAGGCCATGGAAAATGGTGCAGAACTCGAGAAAAAGGTGAGCCAAGTGCGACAGTTTTTGTATTATAACTTTGTAAATGAAGTAAAAGTAAATGATGGAATCTTCGACCCCATAAAGTATATATCAAGCAAGCCGACTTCGTCAGTCGTTTGGTCCTGGTTCTGGCGTCCAGTACAGCGAGTCTTCATAGCCTTTGTTGCTCATAACTATCTCTTCTCTCAAGCCGCACTTAAATCGGGAGAGAGCGAGAAGAGAAGAGTGTTCAGACATAGCAACGCAAAGCCTAAGTTCTCAAACTCAGGCCCAATTCTACCAGAACTATGTGACCAATGCCTACATCTCGCTTACTAAACATTCCACTGTAGCCATATTCCCTGACATATATAGCTATTCTTTATCAGCATTAACAGCCGATACGATATAGCCAAGTTTGTCTGTCTGTCTGTTTATAATTTTATAGTAGTAGTACTATATCGATATATCAAATATAGGCATCGGTATATGTACTATATGTTTATGGTGAAAATGGGTATCGGGTATCTCACATTCGAGATCACTCGACTCTAACTTTCTTACTTGTTTGCCTATATTTTAGCGACTTTAAGCTACCTTACTTACCATGTAGCTGAGTATTAAACAGCCAGATTTTGCAGCATATTTCCGCTTGTAGCTCCAAGGACGCGCAGCCTGTAATTGCGCTTTAATTTATGAACATTTTAAATGAGTTTTATGGCCCAGCCTTGGCTTGTAGTCGGCAACCAGTTTGATCGTGTATAGCAAATCAGTTTCATGAGTGGACAACGTTTAATTAGAGTTGTGTCCCCCTTCATGTAATTGCAATGTCGAAATGCATTTAAAATATTCAATTAGTCGGAACTTTATGCAGCGAGACGCATCGCGTTGCCATTTACATGCAACAGAACGTAGCACGTGCATAAATGGCAGCGATTATCATTTTACATCATAACTAAAGCAGCTCAACTGATGTCTCTATTCTTTCTATGTGCAATTCCAGGTGAAGAAAACATGCGGCTCCCCCAATCTGTTGCCACCACTGACGGGCGAGGCACCGGATACCTTGCAACAGCACAACAGCGTCAAATGGGCTTTGCCGCCAGATGCAGCTCTCGTGCACTTCCTGTCGACCATCGAGAAGTCGAAGAAGTTCTTCACCAACATTGTGGACAAGTAAGTGTATTAAGACGATGCCACAAAAACTTGAAATGTATTTAGGAGTATCAGAAACACATTTAACTAGAGAGGAAGCAGAGATTCGTTTCTAATTGCCCCGGTTGATCTTGTAGTTAACGTCACGCAAGAGTCCTAGCACATCCTTCAGCAGGCAGACGTAGAGCGGCGTGAAGATGGCAATAAAGAACACAATGTTTGCCCACCAACTGTTCTTAACAACGACACGACACGCGCTCTACATTAAGAAATATAGTAAAGATAAAAGATACGAAAGAAATAGTTGAGGAACTTTAATTACTTACTCCACGTGGTCCGACTGCAGTTGGACGCATCAGGAAGAAGTTGCGAACTGCTGTGTGCACAAACACTACAAGTTCCTTGAACATCTTCAAACGTTTTTCTTTTTTAAAATTATTTATTATGTAGAATTTTTGTTTGGGGTATTAAAAGCGTTTTGTTTAGATGAGCTAGCCAAAGTAGAGTTAAATAAACAAAAAGCGTAGCTAACTGAGTTTTTTCATTTATTTATTTTCTCTAGCTACTGTGATGAGGATTACACGCAGACCGACGATCATATGTGTTGGACGGGTAATCGTGTGGGTGATTACACACAGCTGCTGATGACACCGAGCTCGGATACACAGCGCTACAATCCCGAGGTGCCATGGGAGAAGGAGTCGGAGATTGGTCAGCTCAATGTGCTGGCCGACAAGCTGAACAAGATACGTCAGAGCATTGGCGTAAGTTTCCAAAGATACATTCATTAAGATACTTTTATTAATTGGATTTAACTTTTCTTTAGGCACCTGTGGCTAGTCCGCCTATGCATGATGTGCAGAGCGATATGGGACACGAGGGTTCGGGCGGTGGCAGCAGTCAGATCAACGATGACGATGAGGAATATGGCATTCATGCCTCCGGCGATGGATCAGGCGATGGTAAGAAAAACTACAAACATTGTAAAAAGAAAATACTCAAATTTATCTTGCTTCTTGCAGGTCCTTCGACTTTCTATAATCCAGCTGGCACCACGCCGATCACAGACAATGAAAACGCCAGAGAAGACCCATCGAAGGGTGCAGCCAGCGGGCTGACGATCAGCTTGACGATCAGCGTGCTGCTCACTCTAGTCACACTCTACAGTAGTTGTAGTTAAAGAAGCAGCAGCAACCCAAAATCCCAAAAAAACAAAACAAATCATAAATATTTACAAGTATATGAATATACAAGATATCTATATATATATGTATACTATATATATTCTATATATATATGTATGAATGGCAAAGCAAATTGAGCGCGCACAAAGTTCGACGCAAGTAATTAATTGATTGAATTGATTGATTAATTATTTGGATAATTCTTAAGTTGTTACCATTAATTTATTAGCCCACTAAGAGCAACCACTTTGCAATCACGAAGCGCGTTTGAAATGCAACCACAATCTTCAGAGAATACCCAAAAAAAACAAAAAAGAATAACAGATATGCAGTTAAAAAACAAAAATGATAAAAAAAAAAGATGTGGAACGTCTCTCACTGTGTTTTAGGCGTTTCCAAACTCTTCTAGCTTTCCCGCTCTGGAAATAAAAACAAATAAATCACACAAATAATTGCAATTGAGCTCCGTTAAACCTCAACTCAGAATCTTAACAGATTTTTTGTGCCATATAAAATGTGTTGGAGGTTTGCAGAAAAGAAAAATGAAAACAAAATTACAAAATATTAACAGCAATAATAGGCTCAAAACTCATTCAGATACGTGTTCTTCAAATCATATACATACATAGATCTATACAACAAAAAAAAAAGAAGAAAAGAAAATAACTATACATAATTAATATACAGCTCAATGTTCAAAGCGAATTGTTCCTTTTTGGTGTAATTAAATAGTTGCTGTTATGCATAAATCAAGAGAGAGAAATCGCGCAATAGCAAGAGAAAGAGAGAAAATACGTAATAAAATTAAACAAAAACAGAATTTAAATATGTTAGCTAAAGTGCAGTGAATCTTGTTATTGAAGAATAGAATCGAAGCGCATTATTGTTGTCAACATTTAAGAGAGCTCAAAGAATAGAAAACTAACAAAAACCGGAATGCAAAAATGGAATTTAGTTGAGTTAACGCACTTTTTGGGAAAATAAAAACTAGAAGACTTACAGCTTTATACGCATGAAACGATGAAAATCTATACATCTAATATGTAGAATTATTTAAATTAATTATATGAAATATAAACAAAAACAAAAGAAAAAACCGAAATGAACAAACCATTTGAGGTAAAAATTGAAATGAATGTCATCAAATGCATCAAATACGGGGGAAAATGAAACTACGAATCAGATTGTTAATTTAAGTTGTTCGATTTGATGATCACTTCAGATATCAGATCAGATGAGAACTGAGCTTGCATTCGAAATTCAGATTCAGATTTTGATCAAGCCAAATGCCTCTTGACAAAAACAAAACACTTACCACACTTTGCAAATGCTGTAGATGTTTATTAACTTTAGTACTACTTTAGTAACTAAACTAACTAAATTCATAAATTGAACATTTTTGTGTTGCAAGAGAAACAACAAAAAAATTAAAACGATACAGGCGACACTCTAAAAAATAAGATAAAAGAAATACAGATAAAGAAAATACATAAAAAATTAAGCGAAATTTAAATACATATAAATATATATATAAATAATATATATATATAAAGTAAAGTAAAGTGTAACAATCTAGCGTGTAATGTGTAAAAAGCAAAAGTTCGATGTGAGCAAGAAGAAATTTAGTTAGTAGCCAATTAACAAATGATAAATGATAATTAAATAACAAATGATAATTGGATATATAATACTTGATAACGCTAATAACACAAACACACACCCACAAACAAATTGATCTACTTATATATAAATAAAAAATATATATAATATAAACATACTATTATTGATTGATAGCAACTAACGACCGTAGGGACAACCACAAAATATAAACAACAAGAGCAACAACGATATCGTTGGCGGTCCCGTAAATATTATGTGTATGTTAAACTATGTATAATTATTATTTTTATTATTTAACTATTGCATGTGATTAATAATATTTAAGTTAAACGTAAACACAACATATTATACTGTAACTTATGTATACCGACCGCAACAACAGCAAAACAAAATGCAATGTGCTATATGAGAAAAGCATCTTGTGTGACTCTATTCGATGATGATAACCAATGCAAAATGTGCACAAAAAAAAATTAAATGTACTACTTTTTAGACGCCTAAAAACCAATAAATAATTATTATGTAACAAAAAAACAAAATGAACATGAACTGCAAGTCCAAATATTTATTGACAGCATGACTAATGCCACGTTGTATATTTGCAATTTCTATGAAATACTTTTGTAATCCTCATTTAAATGCAAATAAACGTCAACATTTGAATTGAAATCATTGCGCGCCAAGTTTATTCATTTCACAGCGTTGCCACCACGGAGCTAGTTCACATGAGCTAAATCAAAGGTGCTGCCAACTCTTGTAAGAGCCAAGGTTATTGTGAGAATTTGGGTTGAAAGATAACGGTTTAAAGTAAATGTTTATTTTTAAATAAATATTCCAAGATTTTAGAAAAATTCAATAAACAGAAATTTTTAAAGAATGCAAAATCTGTTAAAATACATTATGATCTGGCAACCTTGGTATTTTCAAACGCACAGTGGTGGAAAGTATCGCGCAAAACTATCGCCAATATCGCAAAAAAAGGCGCGAAGCGAGCATAACGCGGACGCAGTCGGCAAGCGGGAAACGCTTGTTTTGCTGCATTGCTTGCTTGCATTTTGTTGCTAACATCCAAAGAGTGAAGTTATTCCGCTTTGTTTTTAACTGCTATAAAAATCTACACAAATGGCACGCCGAGACTACGCTCAAGACAGAGGTAAGAAAAGTAGCTGCAAAAAATTAAAGAACAAATGATAAACATAAAACAAATTCCACGTAGAATCGATCAAAACCTTTTTGGCCGAATTCTGCAAATGCGACGACGATGGTAAAAAGGAGTTTGTTTATGGTTCGCAACTCGTCAAGCTAGCGCATCGTGAGCAAGTGCTCATCACCATCGATCTGGATGATCTGGCTGAATTCAATGAGAGTCTCGCCGAGGCTGTGATTGAGAATTGTCGACGCTATGCGGCCATTTTCAGTGATGTGATTGCCGAGCTGCTCCCCAGCTATAAACAGCAAGAGGTGCACGCAAAGGACGCGCTGGATGTGTACATCGAGCATCGCTTGATGATGGATGCACGCACTCGCAATCCCATGGAGCAGCGTGACGAGCGCAACGCCTTCCCCACCGAGCTGATGAAGCGATTGTAAGTACATAAATTCCAAGGGAAAGAAGTTTCTCTGAAAGTCTCTTCTCTGTTTGCAGTGAGGTGGGTTTCAAGCCACAGTCTACAGAGAAGGCACACTCCATTCGCGAAGTGAAGGCCCAACAGATTGGCAAATTGGTCACAGTGCGTGGCATTGTCACACGCTGCACCGAGGTGAAGCCCATGATGGTTGTGGCCACCTACACTTGCGATCGCTGCGGCTCTGAGACCTATCAGCCCGTCAATTCGTTGTCGTTTATTCCTGTGCAAGATTGTCCTTCGGATGATTGCCGTGTGAACAAAGCAGGCGGACGTCTTTATCTGCAGACGCGTGGCTCCAAGTTCGTGAAGTTCCAGGAGATCAAAATGCAAGAGCACAGCGATCAAGTGCCCGTTGGCCACATTCCACGCAGCATGACGGTGCTTTGTCGTGGCGAGGTGACGCGCATGGCACAGCCAGGTGATCATGTGCTTGTCTCTGGTGTTTTCCTGCCCATGGTGCGCACGGGCTTCGCACAGATGATTCAGGGTCTGCTCTCGGAGACTTTCCTGCAAGCACACGTAAGTTGCTTACAGTCTCTTGCAATCTTTCCTTAAACTAATCCATTTTCTTTGCTATTTAGCGCATTATTTGCATCAACAAGAACGACGACATTTCGGACAAGGACGCAGAACTCACGCCCGCTGAATTGGAGGAGTTGGCCCAGGATGATTTCTATGAGCGTTTGGCTACTAGCTTGGCACCAGAAATCTACGGTCATTTGGATGTGAAGAAGGCTCTGCTTTTGCTGCTCGTAGGCGGAGTAGATAAGCGTCCTGATGGCATGAAGATTCGTGGCAGCATCAATATCTGCCTGATGGGCGATCCTGGTGTGGCCAAATCCCAGCTGCTTGGTTACATTAGCCGCCTGGCCGTGCGTTCGCAGTACACCACAGGACGTGGTTCCTCAGGCGTCGGCTTAACAGCTGCTGTTATGAAGGATCCACTAACAGGAGAAATGACGCTCGAGGGTGGCGCTTTGGTGTTGGCTGATCAGGGCGTCTGCTGCATTGACGAGTTCGATAAAATGGCGGATGCGGATCGTACAGCTATTCACGAGGTGATGGAACAGCAGACTATTTCGATTGCCAAAGCAGGCATCATGACCACACTGAATGCGCGTGTTTCCATCTTGGCAGCAGCCAATCCTGCCTTTGGTCGTTACAATCCACGTCGCACGGTGGAGCAGAACATTCAGTTGCCTGCCGCTTTGTTGTCGCGTTTCGATTTGCTGTGGCTCATCCAGGATAAACCGGATCGTGACAATGATCTGCGACTGGCCAAGCACATTACGTATGTGCACAGCCATAGCAAGCAGCCGCCGTCGCGCATCAAGTCGCTGGACATGAATCTGATGCGTCGCTACATCAATCTGTGCAAGCGCAAGAATCCAACCATTCCCGACGAGCTCACCGAGTACATTGTGGGCGCCTATGTGGAGTTGCGTCGCGAGGCACGCAACCAGAAGGACATGACCTTCACATCGGCTCGTAATCTGCTCGGCATTCTGCGCCTTTCGACGGCTTTGGCGCGTCTGCGTCTCTCCGATCGCGTGGAGAAGGATGATGTTTCAGAGGCGTTGCGTTTGCTGGAGATGTCCAAGGATTCGCTCAACCAGATACACGAGCACCAGAAGGGACAGTAAGTCTTAAAGATTAACTTAAAAGTATTCCAATCGTTATTAATAACGTTTTCTTTGCAGTGTTCCCAACACTTCGGATCGCATCTTTGCCATCGTACGCGAGTTGGCTGGATCGGGCAAGGCTGTTAAGATTGCCGACATCATGGATCGCTGCACGACAAAGGGCTTCAAACCCGACCAGGTGGACAAATGCATCGATGACTATGAGGAGCTCAACGTGTGGCAGGTCAACATGGGCCGCACCAAGATTACATTCATGTAAACAGACGCTTCAATCAATTGCCAATCATTTTATCTATTTCTACTTGTAGTCTGTAAGCATTCATATCTCTCAATTGTTCCCATTTACACACAATCATTACATTACACAAGAATTCTCATCAACCAATTTATTTATAAATATATTTCGCAATTTTGTGCAAAAGTTTCCATTAATATTTCACATGCATAAATTGACTTTATTCCAATTGTAGACGAAAACATTAAAGTACACAGATAAAGACGAATCATTTCGAATGACATTTAAGTATAGATTATTTTATAAATAGAAGTGTTGAATATAATTCCGTTAAACTTGCATAAAATACTCTCAGCTTTAGCCGTTTAAATTCGTTGATTCCATTTCGTAATTCCATGACTTCCAAGTTGCTCTCAGTTTCAGTTAACAGATATAAATACAATACATATAGTTGGGTATACTTTCGACTACTGGGATTGAAAATTGCACTACTCTACGAACTTTGCTTAGATATGATGTGGCATTGATGCCTTGCCCCTCTCCCCTCCTCTTTACATGCCCTTGTTGAAGCTCAAAGCTGCCCGCAATTTATTGCGTATACGCGGTGAGTTCCAACGATTGCCACCCGCCGAACTGAGACCCACAACTGAGCGAAGTTCATTGGGCGAGATGCCCTCATCCACATCGTCTGCCTCCGTTTTGATCTCCATCTTCTGGACAATCAGGCGCACCAACTGATGCTGTTGCTCCAACATGCGACTAATGTCCCGCAACTTGCGTCGTTGTCGCTCCAGCTCTGCATTAACCAAATCATCGTTGTTGTCAAAGCCAAAGGCATCCATTGCAGCTATTTAGGGAAGCACAGCTTAGAGTTAAATTCGAAAACTGGGAGAGAATGAATACATACAATCATCGGTGAAGGGATTCGAGAACCATTTGCGTAGTATAAAGTCCAAAAAGCCAAGTTTACACTTCGTATCATTGGGATACTCAATCAGCTCCATTTTGTCCACACGCTGCAGCCACACATGTGGCAACTTGCGCTCCAGCTCAGTGTGTAGCACCACCTGCATGGCCAATCGCTTCAGCTGGGCATTGCGACGCACTGACTCAATGTCGCCAACGGCCAAACCGATGAGCAAGTTCATCAACAGAATGGGCATTAAGACCATGAATACGCCTGTTTAAGAAGAAAGAAAGAAATATTAATTAAAGATCTTGAAGAGATAACGCAAGGCGAACTTACTCAGTATCAAGAATGACGTCATCGGGACCTTGAGCTGCTCACGGTAGTAGGTAGTCACATAGGTGCCCACAAAGTCCAGCTCACCCAGCATCATCGAGAAAGTGCGCAGCAGCGACATGGGTATGTTCGAGAAGGACAAATGATTAGGCTGCGAGTCGATGATCTAAAAGTAATACAGACAAAGAAAGAGTGAGTAAGTAAATTTTTGGTGTAGTATGATATATACACATATCAGAACAAATTATTTCTGGCTCTACTTTTATACGAACCTTCGAGAGCAGTATGTAGAACGCCAGTCCAAACGCAATGATCAGTATGGAGAATACCATCAGCACCTTGATGAGCGTCTGCAGAATCTCCAAGAACATCACCACATAGATTCCCACCTGATCGAAGCGTTGCAGAAAGAGCAGCAATCGGAACCAGGACAAAAAGACAGCGATCGCAGCAGCCGAGTAGTGAACGGTAGTGATCTCGCCACCTGGCTTAAAGGTGGGCGCAACCATGATCAGCGCAGAGATTTGGAGCACCCAAGAGATGATGTTGACTGTCTCAACTAAATAGTGCAGACGCTGCTGATAGATCTGTATGAATTCGCGCACCGAATTGAGCAAAATGTAGACGACAATGACGACGGCACAGAAGAGAATGCAGTTGGTGCGATTGATGTGCTCCACGCAAGAGTCGCGACGCAAACGAGCTGCAGCTAGAGGATCCTTTGAAAGGTTCCTGGCCAACTCATCCCAGCTAAGAATGAGAATATATAATAGTATACATTGATATAGTACTTCATTGAATATATATCATACAGTGCAAAATATAACAGAGAAAGTAATAATACTCTTTTACTCTATGTGTAGCGGGTATACAAATTTGTTCAACTCACCTGCCCTGACAGTATTTGTTGGTGGTTTCATTGCCATTTGAACGCAGCTCAATGTTGTTCATCATCAGCGAGGAATAGATAGTGACAAAGACCAGAAAGATAGAGTACACAAGCAGATTGGCCAAATGAAAGTATTTGCCATACGAGTTCCACTTCATTTGTAGATACTTTTGGCTAAGCGGATGAGCAAGCAGCTCAACTCTGCCATGGGTCACCATAGTCTAACAGCATTCAACAGAAAATATGAAGGATATTAGAAGGAAGTATTTAAAGCACGACAAGCACAACAACAAATGTAATACTAGTAAAAATACCACAACTACTATAAACTACTATAACTAAGTAAAATCTACAGCAGACAACACCAAAAAGGGGACGATCACAAATGCGCAGACTTTTTTGCATTTATTTTTTTGATTTACATAACAATTTTTAAAAATGTAACGAGCACGAGAATTGAAATCTTAGCAGTCAGTACTCTGCCCAGTTCCTGAAGAATTGGACAAAGTTCCGTTACTGCTGCAACTTTAAATATGAAAACTCACATTCACTACAGACAATGGCGCCGGTCGCCATTTGGGATCGTTAAATTCTTTACGCTTTTCCTCGATTTGCTTGGGTGTCTTTTGATATGGCCCAAATGAATACTTGATCTGGTTGATTGATTGATAGGTTGGATTGCAGTTTTTGGTTATACAATATCAAAATTTAATAGGGGAAAGGCGTGTGTGCATGCATGAAATTGTGTGAAACGTATGAAGCGGACTTAAAAAGCTGAAGGAGCAAAGAAAAGGGGTTCTACAAATGGACTCGAGCATTCTAAACTACTTCCATGCGTCTTCATAATATTTTATTTTTTTGGTATTTTCTTTTTTTTTTAAGCTTACATTCAGCGCCGGCAATGGAATGGGATTGGATGTCATAATTGGCTCTCCGGTTTTCTCATCGATCTTAGCAAACATAAAGGGGCATTGCAAGAATGCAAAAGAGTATCTAATCTGCATATGCGAGAAAGAGTTCAGCATCAGTTCAAGAGTCGTTCTCAATGGGCATGATTTAAATGAGTGATAAGTGTGAAAGATTCTTCAGGTTCAGCTAGATTTGGAGCACGATAAAACTTACGTAGAAACTCTTCGAGTCCTTCTTACAATTCGCCTTTGTAATACATTTATCCTGTACTGCCTCAAATACCCGCGGCATCGATGCAATCAGCGCCAGGGTGACACAAGGATGCTTGTCGGATCGCAGTGCCATCACCTCGTTGGCACGTTCCTCATGCGTGACCATAGCCAAAGCTGCCTCTGGATACTTGTAGTAGATGGCATAGTCGATGGCACTCATGTCCAGCACATTGTAGACCAGCTTGCAGCCCATGGACATCAGCACAGAAATTGCGTGCGGCTTGTTTTCCATTGTGGCCAAGTGGAGCGCTGTGTTCTGGAAGCGGATGAGTAAAGCATGCAGTAAATTATTGCATTGATTGCAATTCAAGCAGATTATGTAAACTTGCTACTGATGTAATTCTAATGCAATTGAATCGATATGTTTAAATTTCAATTGAATGCTAATAACATTTTAGAAATCTAATTACTGTACACAATTAAGCAATGAACTTTAATTGCTTACACATTTACATATGAAAGCAACAGAAATTCCGTTAAATTTGTTTCGGTTGGAGCTTAAATTTTAATAAATAATAATAAAATAAATTGAAATGTATGTCTAATTTAATTTAATTTTAAAGGGTGTCCGATTTATATATCGTTAAAGAATACTTAATTTCAATTTCAACAAATTAACATTTATAGTTAAGCCAAATTCAATAAAAAATAATTAATAATCCTAATTAAGAAGTTGTAATGATTTTCGAATTGAATAAAATTTTAAGTTTATTTTTCCTAATTAAAGTAATTTGAAATGTATTATTGTAAGTACCTAATCTAATTTTAATGGGATCGGAATTTAATGGTAATTAAATTAAAATTTATACCATTACCTTAACTGTATCATAACTTGATTTTCTTTTTGCTATTTCAATAGAATTGGAATTTTTATTTGAGTTTATTTAATTTTTATGAGAGCCTTATCTAATTTTGTTGAAAACCTATATTTCTTTAACATAAATAAAAGTGACCTATTTTAATGGCAAAGTAGAATTAAAAGAATAAACTATTTAAGTGGGCAAGGAACTAAAAAATCTTACGACTTTCGAACGGAACCTGAGCTTAGCTTTCTTCTTTTTCATAATCGGTGTTGTTCCCTTGATTATCACCACAAACTCACCCCATCCTTGTCCACCTGGTCGAGCAGATGCGAGTGCACCGAGTGCAGCAACTCAATTGTCTCAGTGTAGCCAGACATGGCAGCCAGCTGCAGCGGATTGCGTCCCGAGTGGTCGCGATGCAGCAAGGCACCACGATTGAGCAGCAGCTGCACCACACGCGTGTGCCCTTGCTGCGAAGCAATGTGCAACGGCGTCATCCCAGCGCCATCGCTCTCATTGATGATGAATGAACCCTTTTCGGAGTCGAGCAGCTGCCGCACTGTGTTGTATCTTCCATAGCGTGCAGCAAAGTGCAAAGGACTCTCGTTGTTGTTGTTCTTCAAATTAATACAAGCGCCCAGTCGAATGAGATTCTCTAGCGATCGAATATGGCCATCTCGACTGGCATAATGCAAAGGCGAACAGCCCATGTCGTCCTTCTCATTCAGCAGCAACTGCAGCTGCTGCTGTGTCTGACAATTTGCCACATGCTCAGCAAAATCAGTTAAGCGACCGCCATTCATGATGACAAAGTGCAGCACATTCCTTGCAGCAGCATCCTTTACATCAATGCTGGCTCCCAGACGAATCAAAAGATGCACTGTGTAGAGCATAAAATATCAATCATACGCAGTGTTGCCCATTTAGTTTATACAACTTACCTGTCTTCCAGCCACTACGTGAGGCGGCCAATAGTAGCGGGGAACGATGCTCCTTATCCAGCGCATTGATCTCGGCTCCTTCGTTCACCAAATAAGAAACAATATCCGGATGATCAAACATCGAGGCGCAGTGCAAAGGCGTCATCTTCTGCACGTCGGTGCAGCTCAAGCAAATCCGCTTCTCTAGAGGTTGCATCTCAAACATCAATTTCACTATTTCAATGGCGCCCTGATAAAAATAATTATAAATAATTAAAAAATATATAGTTTTGATATTATTGTAACTTCAATTGTGAATACATATGTATAGTTTTCATATTATTATAACTTGAACTATAACTCTAAAATAGACTTAGACCCAGATGCATATTAATAAGTAAAAAGATTTTGGAAAAGCCATTGTTACATTAGTAAGAAAAATAATGTAGTGAGAGCCAATGTTCTAAATCTATTCAATATTCATTTTTGTTTTAGAAGCACATAATTTTACTAAGAAAAATCTTGTTAATTACTATCAATATTGTTTTTCTTTTTGATATTTAAAGTTTCACTTTAAAGAAACCGACAGCAGTTGAAGGAAAGATGAGGATATAGCGAAATATTATCAAAAATAATTGGCGTACATTAAGCTAAAATATGAAAGTGAAATGGCAACAATATGAAATAAAGAAATATATGGGAAAAAGCGGGAAATATGATGACAATGTAACGATGCCAAGCGATGCAATTTGGGGTCACAAAATGAACTCGAAATTAAAGCGCAAGTAGCTGCAGTTAAATTAAAATTTATGATATTCTTAAATGAAACAAACTTCCGGAATATTTATGGTAACTTCTTCACATGAAGTCGTCACATGTTTTTAATTGACATTCTTAAATAATTTAAGCAGTCCTCCATTTAAGCTGTCATTAATTCAATTAATCTTCACAGGCAAACCACTTAAAAAGTGTTTTCTAATAATTTTAAAAATATATATTTCCAATAGTATTTGTTTTTTCCTTTCAACACACACTGACTGCTCTCATTGCTGCCAGCAACGACTTCCGTAAGAAAGTCACGTTCGTCTAGCACGAATTTGCATAAGAATTTGTCAAATGAAAGTCACAAAAGTATTTACACCTAAACCAGCGAGAGAGAGTGCGAGACGCAACTGGCAACAGAGCGACACACACTCTGTTTAACTATGAGTTGTGGGCCAAACTAAGTTGCCACAAGTGTCAGGTAACCAAGGCGAGGCCACAAACGATGTCAGAGCACCTGTTACTCACCTGGGCGCACGCCAAGTGAACTGGCGTCGAGAGATCATGTTGCTGTGTTGATATTTTAGCGCCAGATTTGAGGCAGAGCTCCACAGCTTTAATGTCGCCACCATGCACCGCTGAATGCAGTGGCACGTTTCCTTCCGAGTCGTAGAACGATATCATTTCTTCGCGAGTGCAACCACGTTGCTCGCCCCACTGTAAAAAGAAGGTTTGAATTTTATTTTAGCTTACAAAGTTTAAAATGTTATGAAATAGTAAATACAAACATATAAATACAATAATTGAGATAAATTAAGATTTAGTTTATTGAGCGAAGTCATTGACCGACCTAAAGAGTTGATCCTTCCTTTCAACTCTTTATTTATGATATTAATAGAATATAAATACAATAATTAAGAATAATTTAGATTTCGTCTGTTGAGCAAAGTCATTGACCGACCTAAAATGTTGATCCTTCCTTGAATTTGTCTCATTATGTTTAAAACTTAACTGATTAAAAGAGAAATCGAAGAGAAGTTGCGGACAAACTGAGGGAAATCGATAATGGAACAAATAAACCCGCCGAAATTGATACTTTTTAAAGCAGGCACGCAACACGGCGTATACGTAATTTTCAATAAAAGCAGCAAAACGGGAAAACGCAATGCATAAAAAGGTCAGCTCGCAACGAGGGAGAAAGCGAGCATGACTGACTGGGAAAGTGGGCAGCACTGCAATACGATAAAAGTAAAGTATGTAGATAAAGCGCTTGGGGACTTTTGATGGGCGAGCAAACCACTTAAGGCGCTTGACATCAGATCAAAGTAAAGTTGACCGCTGGACAGCTGTGTAGAGTTGTTACTGGCATGCAAAGCATAATATGGGACTACTACAACGAATAATAATATATATACATATAGAGTACTTGTGACTTGCCTGGAAAAAGACCTCCATTGTCTTGGAGCTGGCGTTTTTAGCCGCCTCGTGTATGGGATAATAACCATTGTTGCAAGGTCTACGGGGGCATGCATCGAACTCGGTAATCTGCAAGAGTTGACACAGAGAACATAGAGAGACAGATATACATTACATCACTTGTAAGTGGCAACTTCCATACGCACATACACACAAAACAGAGATACGACACAACAAACTTACAGAGGAATGCGAGTAGCACTTGAGAAAAAAAATATGTAGCATACTTTTGTGCGCATGCAAATTTGCAGTTGAATGAGCATTGTACAAACCTTTCTCGTTCATAATAAATTATTTTGTGTAGCTATGTAAGCGTGTGTATGTGTGTGAGAGAGAGTGCGTGCATGTGTGTGTTTGGGAATTTGATTAATGGCCAATTTTAGTGAGAGAGAGAAAGAACGCATCTACAAGTAAAACAATTATATGTACAAAAAAAAGCTGTAAGGACTCACACCACTTACCAGGATACGAGCACACTCCTCGTGGTCATAGATGGCCGCCAAGTGGAGAGCAGTGCGTCCATGCTCACCACCCTGCTGTATGTCGATAACACTCCGATACTGACCCATCACACGCAACGACTTCACTTTATTCAACTCCGTCGCCAGATGCACGGGCGCCTGTTTCTTTTCATTTAGCACGCCGGTGTCCACAGGACTGTAGAGTGAAAGGGAAATACTGCAAAAAAGAGCCTAATGAGACAAGGCAGCTGGCACTTACATGGAGAGCAAATAGTCCAATGCTTCGTAGGCGTCGCATTCAACAGCAATGTGAAGTGGTGTATTGCCCGCATTGTCCTTGGCATTGAAGTCTGCGAAATGGAATTAATGTTGCAGTTGCAGTTGCAGCTGTTAGCTATTCTCTGTGTTAACTCACCTCCTCGCTGATCGCAGATGTAGCGCAATATATTGACACGATTTCTGGCCGCCGCCTGATGTGCTGCAGTGCGTCCTTTTCCATCTTTCAGCGTTATACGCGTCGTATCCGCAATATAGAGACGCTTAAAATCATCCAAGTTACCCGACTCGGCTGCCTGCAAATGCCAAGAACGTATAGATTTAAAATCCAAAGTGCTAATCAAACTGTTGAAACTAAAAGATAAACATTGCCAGCAGCGAATACGGCTTCAAGCTAAAAACTTTCTTCAACTTTTAACACGCGCCTCACTCAACTTGAAGAAACGACAAACTGGGATACAAGGTGGCACTCTAGTTTAATCAAAATTCTCCAGTAAATTGAACAATGAGTGCGACAACGGTTACATTCATTCATTCATTCATTTAGTTCCGCCTGCCAACAAGCGTAGACAAAGACAAGTCAGCTATGGGAACAGCTCTCTTAATGAAAATGTCTCTTGACGTGTTTTTTTGCTGTTTTTCCATGCTTTGTCTTGGCCATGGCCTCTTGCAAAATATTGTTGCGCTCTTTTCGACTAGCAACAACAAACCAAATGTACAGCAACTAAATCAGTTTGTCAGTCTCGAGTTGCATGTTGACAAAGTTAGTTGGAATTTCCTTGGCCCAGCGTTTACCTGCATAAACTCGTCGACGTGTATCTTGGGCGCTGAAGACATCCGCAAGATGCGCGCCCATTTGTTGGACAGATTCAGTGGCCCCATCGATGACAGCTCAGTGCCGCGCACCCAACCGTTAATCAGAAACCGCAACGAGCTGATGACCACCTCCCTTTTGGGTGCCTCCGTGTCGCTCGTCATGCTCTCAGGTACCAATTATTACATTTCATTCACTTTCTTTTATGACTTTCTAAGTAAATTAAATTCATGTTTGCTCAGCTACTTTGTTTCGTTTAGTTTACAGGTACTTCTCTAAAATGGATAATTTAACGAATAAGCTCTTTGGTTGGCTAATATAACTTCAAAATTAAGTTACTACTCTAAAATATATAATATAAAGTGTTGTCTTTTTTCTTAGCTACTAGAAGTTTAATGAATTTTAAAATGATTGTATTTCTCTAAAAGACCATTTTGTAAACATTCCCTTTTCTTGTCTAATACAACTTTAAAATAATTTAAAACATACAAATTTCTACTTCATCTTTAAATTACAAGAAAACCATAAATCCTTCTGTCTCCTTTAAAAAATAGGATTTAATAAATTGTTCTTTATTTTGTCTATAACAACGCTTTATTATTTTCAAACCGCAAAAATGTGTTGGCTCACTTTAATCTTATTTTGGAGCGCACGTTGAAAGTATCTGGTTTTATTGAATATTTTAAATTTATATAATTTAATTTGATTCTATATAGTAGAGCTTTTGTGAAGCACTAGAAATAGTTTGATAGATTAAAAATGCTTTTGAAATTCTGATGCATAAAATTTCATCTTATTACGAGTGCAAAACATTGATGGTTATGAAATATATATTGAAAGTATGTAAACATTAAATACAATATTGTAAAAATCCTTCCGTTTTTATGAGAAATTTAATTGAAATTTATATGAGTTTTTATAATTTTGTAAACTTTCTTGTGCTGAGCTTTCTTTACTAAAATATTATATACTTCTACAATGTTATATGTTTGCGTCTATTTAATTTCATTGCCACAAATTGAAAATGCGCAGAAATAGCGAAACTATTTAAAAACCAAATTGATTTCATTCCTTCCAACTACAAATTCAATTTCCCAATGCCTTAGGCACTTCTTCCGTATCCCCTTTGCATTTATGTTATTTCTTTGTTACTTTCTCAATCACTTTGATTCAATTATTAATTGCAATTCATCGTATTTCACACTGTTCACTTGTCTTCACATTTAAACAATTGTCTGGCGCTTATCCGTTTGCCATCTTTATCTGTCGTTATGCCGCACACGAGAAGTTCCGTCGAACTGAAATCTCGGTGCGAGCTGTCGTTGCTTTTATATCCTGTGCGTGAACCGAACGCCATTTTGCCATCGGCAAGGATTTACTGGCAACGCGTGGTGAGTTTTATTCAATTCGCGAGTCAATTTTCATTTTGTTTCAATTTGAGGCAATGTGCGTGTTGTTGTTTGTTGCATGTTCGACTTGTTGCGTTTGTTGTGCTGACAGCAGAACTTGTTGCGTTGCGTGCGATGTTATCTTTAAGTGATTTCACGTTATCCACTTTTATGTAAGCACCGATGATGTTATACCAAAAGCAAGCAAAGATTGTGCTTTATATTTCCCCATATTGCCATTGGGGGAATAATCGGTCAGACAGAGCTTTATCACTTAACGAGCCGAGTTTAAATGTCAAGCTTACCCTTAGTATCCTGAAAGGACTGTCACGCAACAGGCACACTTGCTCAGCAGCTGGCTCCGCTGGCAGAATGGCCTCTAATGGAGTATCCATATCGTCACCGCCAATTTCCACACGCTTGGGACCTGCGCTGCGTTCGATAATCATCGAGAATATCCAATACTAGAAATATAGAGATTTGATTAAAAGAAAACGAGTAAGAAAATTACAATCGAATGTGCTCGACTGTGAGATGTCCGCTACCCGCTCTGAATGATAGCAAAACCGTGCGGTAATTTCAATAAATATACCAACTTAATACGCCGAAAATATGCTGAAATATATTGAAATATATGTTTGATAATATAGGTATATTAAACAAATGCTGAATTATACCGAAATGTGAATTTGGTATACTGATATACAATTACTATTACTACATACTGTATAATCATTTAAACATACCAAATAAATATACCGAAAAAATAATAGAATATACCGAAATGTATATTTATTATATTTATACACTTCTAACATTACTATTACGGTATTATTGTTTCATTATACCAAAAAATACTAAAATATAACGAAATGTATATTTGGTACATTGATATACCAAGTAGTCATACGTATTCATACGGACGGACAGACAGACAAACCCTATGGATAGCGTGTATAAAAAGAGTTGGCTTTATAACTGACCTTGCTGTTGCGTTGACTGGTGCTGGAGCTGCTGTTACTTCGTGTCTTGGGCAGCAACTTGGGCTGTGCTTCCATTAGATCTGGTGGCGATAGAGCCGAGCATTGGGCATTGTACACGCTGTTGAAGAGCTTGGGCATGCTGAGATCACTCTCTGTGGAATCCGCTTGATCCGCTGTGCGATCCAAGCCAATAACTGCTGATGAAATGGTAAAGGGCCGCGAATTGCAACTGGCAAATGGCGTCAATATTTATTAGAGAGACAGTTATTTCACAATGCTCGTAATCCGGTGCACAATTATCAGTCGCAATCAGTTGACTAATTAGTTATTGATTGGCCTAAACGTTACCATTTTCCTCCCTTCTTCCTTCCCTCACACATCGTTTGCCTTTTTCGCTACGCTATTTAGATAACTCGTCGTCACATGATACAGTGATAATGCTCAGTCTCCCCTTCCTTGGAATTAACTAGACAAACAACACACATCGTGTGACGCGTCGAGTCGCGTCGCGTCACGTTTGGGGCAACTGTACCATGAACTCGATATGTGGAACAATGAATAACACTGCCAATTTTTTTTCCGAGCCGTTTAAGCACTCTAGTATTATGTGAGCTTATTCGTTTATTCGTCACAGAGTCAACGTTCGTTATTCGTCATTTTTATGAGTATTATGGGCCGCCTCCCAAAGGACTTGAAGTGTAACGAAACCGCATTAAGCGACAATGGCTAATTAAAGAGTTGTTTATTTTTGGCAGACACTGTCAACTGTTTTGAACTCTTGAACCCATTTGCATAATACGCGACACACCCACTCGCAACAAGTGCTGACTGTTTCCCTTCTCTGCACCTGAACTCTTCCAGCTTCATTTTGCGGCAGGACAAAATTAAACCGACAGCGCCAAAGACTCAAGAACAACTAATTCTAGATGTAGAAAAGCCATAACTACTTTTGATTTATTGGACTTGCTCGATAATTACATTCAAACGATCTCTATCAGCATCGCGATTGGAGTCCAAGTGGAATTGCATGTTTTGTAAGCAAGGACTCATTTGGCTAATGAAAATATGAGTATATCCTGTGGCAAAAAATCGAAGTGAGCTGCCTATTGCAAATGCTATCTACTCTGATTAGTCAATTGGCTTATCGAGTGAGTGATGAGTCGACGAAATTTGAGTCGGGATTCCTATTCAATTAGTCAAAGTGGGACTCAAATGGCAAACAAACCAGCACGCTATTTTCTGCCGGAATATCAATAATTCAGCAATAACAGACACAAATTATAGACAAGCCATTTATTTAATAGTCTAGCAATTTAGCGCACTTTTCTTACGGAATTTAATTTCAATAAATGAAAAAGACACCTCAAATATATATCATTTAAAATACATATACTCCAAATATTAAAAGAGATCATAAATTTCTACAAACCACATAATCCTTAAAACACTTCTCATTAAGAATTCAATAAAACTGACACTCAAATTGAAAAAATATTATATTATTAATATATTTGGAAAAATTTCTATTGAAAATAGAATACGAGTATAATTTAGAATTTAAATTTCGTTGACTAAATATGTTAATTAAAACCTGAAAGCTTTCTATATCTATATCTACTATTGCACTCAGTAAGATATGTATATTTGCTATAATTTTCCATATTGTACCATATGTGTGGTAAGATTATTTACCTGTTGTGTTTTTAGGCGCAAAATGTAGGTTTTAAATATTCTCTAGGCAAACTTCGCCTCGATAGCAAATAACCAACTTTAAAAATGTCTTTTGCCCGTTTTTAGTCCGCGAATAATTCACATTTTTTATTTAATCCCTAAAAGATATATTATATTAATTTTAAACAATAAATAGCAAAATATTATTAAGCTAAATTCAGTGATTTATATTTTCTAGACTTTCACATTATGGCAAACATATTTAGCCACAAATCACATTTTCTTTGACACATTTAACACATTCACTTCAGATTTTAAACAAAACTAAATCAATTTTTCGTTTTAGCATTATTAAACTAAGATAGACATAAACTTTTCGGAATTAGCAATTAAATATTTTTAAGCAAAGACCCGCAGAAAGTATGCCATATGTTTCGATTCCAGCACTAAAACAAAAAGGAAACGCAATGAGCTGAACTGAACTGAACTGAGCTGAACTGGAGTGTTGAGGTTGATGTTGATGTTAGCAGGAAGAAGCACTCGAGGAAGCACTACAACATCCCTTTAATAGTTATTTGGAGGTGCGAAAATTGTGTATTTCATTGACAGCTCGTCTTCCGTCCGCTCGTTAATCACACGACACTTTAATTATAAAACGTAATTAACTGCTTTTCACTGCAGTTACACAAACTAGTTAATAAATGTTATATTTTTGTGATAATTTTTCTTTTTTTTTTCTTTTTGCTTTTTGTTTTTTGTACCGACAGCTTCGCTGGCTGGACTCGAACTGAACTCTCTAGCCTGTTGACTAGCGGCTGTAATATGAGTTCAGTTGGCACTTGGGACTGGGAGTGCGAATACGAAAGCTAGACTAGTTAGTTAGTTGGCGACTGATAAGCACGTTGTTGTTGGCAGCCTTTCGTCAGCCTTTTGTCACCCGGTTAACTCGATTGTGGGGCTCGTCGTCTGGCCTCGGACAACTCGATGCTTCTCTCTCGACGCTTCCATGTGTCGTCGTGCGCCGTCAATGAGACACATTTGCTATTGTAATTAAACAGTTAACACATACTACACATATGTGTCTGTAAATGTATTCAGTCCCGACATCCATGAAATTACTGTGCTGTGTTTGCTGGTGGTGAAATATTCAAACAACAACCAAAAGGAATTCAGAATTGTTTTGCAAATTTGCCTTCATCAATAAAGTAATTGCTATTGAAATAGGGTATATAAAATACTACTCTATCTTAGCTGAACTCTGGTCTATGCTTGAGTTTATTGCGCGCATTCATTACGCAGCTGCCTTTAGGGAATAGGTTGTAAATTTAATGTGACAAATTCCGGAAATAGTTTGTCTCCCGTGAATTCAAAACACTTTTATAAATGACGCACTTCAAATAAATGATTTGCGATAAAGCAACAACAAAGCATTATGAAATATATTCAAAAAATCACAGTTTCTATCCTTAGTAACTATTATTTTTAACTATTTTAAAACTTTTATTAATAAATAATTTATTTAAAATAAAGAAAGCATGTACAAATAGTCGGTGCAATAATCTTTATAACAAACACTTATCACCCACATTAGTAATTGTATTAAAGTAATCATCAAATGCCGCTTAGATCTTTGCGATATGGAATAAGAAAATTAATTAATCGAAAGCGTTGAAGAAAAAAATCACTCCAGCGGTATAGACATCAGACGATTCGGTAGATTGGAAAAGAAAATAACCAAACCCAAGCCAAGCAGAACCATAAAGACGAATATGAAAACGTATTTTCTTATTTGCGGCCAAAATATCAAATGTAGTGACTTGAATGGATGTGTCCAAGGGTTGAAAGAACTCTCAGGACGACTAGAACAGACAGAAATCAAGATTATCTTAAGGTAAACAAATTCTGAAAGTATACCTAGGACGCTCTAATGCCATGGGCGGATCATGACCAACACCAGCAGGTGAATTTGAGGCCTCTGTCTCCGTGCAAATGTCAATCTGCAACTCCATTTTGCCCTGCAATAGAGTCTAAGAATAAGTCAAGTTTATCTATATAACTTATAGTCTACCCCTTGTGTAGTTGGTATGCCAGCTCGTCCTGGACATCCTTGTAATGGGAACCATCCCTTGACGGATTTGCGCGTAAAAAGATTGAGTCGTTTCCTTTTACTAGAAAATAACTGGCACTGTTTGTGTGTATAAAAAGGTTCTGGTAGATTCGATAGATTTAGCTCCAAGGCACCCAGATACTCGTCTCGCGTGATGAAATCCTTGTCCCAGACCTGCAAATAGACGATGGGCGGTGTCTTGATTTCGATCTCCTCAAACAGTCCGCCTTTGCGCCGTATGACCATCTAAAGTTTAATGAGCAAACTCATTAATTAATATACGTATTTCGCGTATTGTATTGCAATTAGAAAAGGTACTAAGGGTAAGGTTAAGGTTGGGTTGGCTAACCTACCATGTCCTCATTGGGCGAATACTTGAGGGTAAATATCATGCGCCAATTAAAAACCGCTTCGCCGCCGAACGAACGAAAATGTATATCGGTCGTTTGGCGCTTGTTCACATTCTGGCACCAGCTGTGAGAGGGCACAGAAAATGTTCATAATTGCATATCATTTACAGTTTGCAGGCTGAGGTCAGTTATCTGCTCTCTGCCCAGTTACGTTCCCTTTAATTCGAACCTTACCCGGTCACATAGATGTCGCTCATTAGTTTGCCAAATATATTCCTATCGCCAAAGGGAATGCTGTTTAGATTCTTGACCACAATGCGCACCTCGTAGGTAATTGGCGCTGTTGGCGTTATGTCGATGTGCGTTGGAATGAACATGCTCGCCTTGAACAGCTCTATCCACATCTGGATTTTGCCCTGAAAAAGGAGAAAATATTTAAAACACCTGTTGAAAACATTGTAGTAACATTTAGAAGTGTAGCTAAAAGTTCGAACAGTAGTTAAAAGCCTTAAAAGAGCCGAGAGCCTTAAACCAGCTAAAAACTTTACAAGCTAGTAGAGCTTGTATCAAGGTGAGAGCTATACAAGCAAATATAGCTGAAAGCAGCTGAATGCATTAAAAGAATTATGAGCTTTATTTGTCTGTCTGTCCGTCCGCTTCTTTCTAGGCTGAGTTCTCTCTCAATTTTAAAGCTAGATAATCACAATTTGATAGAGATGCACCTCTTAGTTAAATACAGCACTTATAATCATATCAACCAGATGGGAGCACTATTAAGTTGCATATAAAGGCCTTAAGGGTTTCGTGGTATGCTTACTTAACTTATTCGATGTTCTTTCCCCATACTTGTTTATCTTCAAAGTATTATAACAATTAACAACCACCCAAAAACTGTTATAAAAGTTATAATACTTGGAGTTTTTCAAAATTACCAAAGCAAATCATCGATAATAATTTTCTATATATTCCAATTAAATCTAGCTAATCGCACCTGTTCCACTCCTGGATAGTCATCGTGATACAGTGAACGCGTCTCCACATGCTCTGGGACTAGCTTGTAACCAAATGAAGGCAGCTTATCCAGATTCCTGAGCACCGTCAGACTCAAGCGTTCATGTAGATCCTCAGCTGCTGAGGAAGTCAATTACAATCACAAGCTAACCTAATCAAATACCTACACTTTGCTATAATTGTCTCATCTCCAAAGAGCATACCATCCACCTCGATGACATTGCCATAGAAGTAAGGCGGCTGAATTCCGACCTGCTGACAGAGATTCTCGAGTATCTCCGAGGGCATATAGATGTCATGCCACTGATTGTAGCCCACTTGGGAGTACTCCTTGGGTATGCCCACCATCGCATGATGTTTACTATGCCAACGATCCTCAAGATCAATGTGTGTGGCACCAATCAAGTCATCCTTGCGCTTGTCATGATCATAGAGCACGAGTTCGAGTATGGGATCAGCTGGCAATGAAGCATCCAGTTCAAAGAAGCGTCCGAAGATGGGATTACTTTGATTGGGCACATAATGCGCCCGATCCGAGACCATTTTGCCACCCAGCGAGAGTTTTACATAACAATCCGATTCGGAGCTCCAATCTCTTGGACGTATTTGCAAACCCTGCACCACATAGACGCGAACAGTTAGATGCACCGTCTCTGTGATGGTCTTGATCATGGTCTGGTGATGTGGACTCATGGCGGCTGCCAAGGGACGCAACATATCCCCGTCTCCAGCATCACAAGGCGGAGCCGCACATTGACATGGAGTCAACTTAATTTGCAGCTTCAGTGTGGCATAAATATCTTCCTTAGGCGGACCATACTTCTTGAACTTGACGCCATGCACGAGGGGAACGGGCACAGCCCAATCCTGCAGGAAACCAAACTGCGGCTGCTGTTCCAGCTCATTGGGATAGATGACCAAACTGTGCTTGCACAGATGCGTGCGATCGTGCAGATCATCGTGCACCGAATTGTAGAATTTTGTCCACCACGTGAAGCGTTTATCTTCGTGCAGATCACTCGACTCAGCGTATTCATCGTACTTCAGCGCCAACTTGTTAGCAACGGTTGCCGCATTAAGTCCCAAGGCAATCTTGATACGCTTCCAGCAGCTATTACTTTTACTCACTCGTTCATCCTCCATCTCTTCCAGCGCTGTCTCTTCATCGTAGTCCATCGTTATTATAGAAGAGTGATCGTGGCTATCGTCACTATATTCCGGTAACTTGACGCACTTTGTGCTCCTCTCCTTCTGCAGAAAACTCGTGGAACTGGGCACTAAAGCAGCGCCCAGCGTGGACTCCTTATTGAAGGCATTTACTACCACATCGGTGGCTACCATCGCGGGCCAATACTCTTGCTGATCGGGCAGACTCTGCAAAGGCATTATATGAATATATTCACCATAAGAACTTTACTTACTTACCACTACACCAGAGGCATAGGCCACCAGAAAGTTGATGCTGTTGCGCACTCGGGAAGTGGAGAGTCCGCTGGAGAGCACCAGATCAGCCATCATAATCTTAGCTCGTCGTTTGCCCACCGAGCTCAACATGCTCTTGGTGTAATTGCGCAGTCCTACAAAGATAACTTCCAAGCTGGCGGAAGGAAAAGACAATAAGTGATGTTTGGTATTTGCAAGGACAGTTTCAATATATGTAATTTGGAATACACTATATAATTCACATGTATTCAGAATATACAAGACGGGCATGACATATGGTATGTAATACTAGATTGATGGACAAACAGATAGATAGATAGATAGCTAGATAGGTAGATAGGGGATATATGAAAATGGAAATAAATCATGCAAGAAAACTTGCATAGATGCATACTGCATAATCCAAATCCCTTTGCATACTCACACATAATTCAACATGTTCGGTCTTATATCCAATGGAATACCCATTTTTAATTCCGCCTGCTTCTCAACCTTGTACACATCAGTCTCTCCAACAAGTTCCGTAAACTCAGCGGACATAAGCACCTCAGCCAGAACGATACCATCCCTGGCAACTGGCACCCATTTCAAAGGAGGCGGCGAGATCGACTTCAACTTCTGCAGCTTGGTCAAAGCACTTCGCTGCCAACATTTGCCGCCATCTCCCCAACCGGACTCGTTTTCGACTTCTCCGCTAATCACGCTGACAACAGTTTGTCCACTACCCGATAATTCGGATTCGTTGCTGTAGAACTCAATGGAAATGAGAGGTGGATTCTGCAGATACCAACTGATACTGCCCGGCAAAGCGAGCACCTTAAAGCTAATCACAGCATTCCAGATGGGAGAAAGCGTAGCCGGAGCTGTTTGTGTTTCGGCTGCCTGCTCGGCAAAGTAAACCGAGACATGACCATCGGAGAGGGGCTTATGTTCGGCACCAGGACGCACCTTGGCTTGATGCACATAAACCTGACAACTGATGAAGGTTTGCACGACATTCGGCTGCCAGATCATAAAGTCATCCGACGACCAATCCCCTGCAATGCAGGAGAGAAACTCTCGACGCTCTCGATCGAGCACAATGGAGATGCAGCCGAGAATAACGCCAACATTGCAACCACAGTTGCCACAACTGTGTGTGCAACCGAGACTCTTGAAGACAAAGCTCTTGGTCTTCCAGCATTGATTGGTTGACTGATACTTTTGCAGTTTCTGTATGAACAGAAAGTGTTTGGCATTCAGGCGACAGGTGCCAAGCATCTTGCCACCTGCACTCAAGGTGAGCAACAACTCGGGCCAATCATCCTGCACACGAAGTGAATTGGCCAACGAAGTAATCTCGCCAATCAGACGCTGCACCTCGTTGACAATGTCCACAATGATGGCATCCAAATGCTCCTGAAAGCTAAACTTCAACTTTTGTCGCAGCGCACGCAGCTGATGCGCCAACTTGACGAAGAAATCCTGCAGAAAGTGCTGACGATTCTTGTCCCAGTTGGTGGCATCCTCACCCAAATCATGGCTGAACTGACTCTTGGCAAGACCTTCTTTTAACTTGCTTATGATGCTGTAGAGCAAGAACTTGAGGCACTTGGATTGATTGCTCAGCTCATTGGGATACTTGAGCTGATAGATGCGAAAGACGTCCAGCTCAGACCGCTGAAATATTTCAGAATTTAATATCAATTAGGAAAATATAAGTAACTTCCCTTACCATAAAGTTAATAATGTCAATGATTAGGAAATCGCTGACAAACTTCAAGCGATTATCCGGCAATCGCAGCTTAAACAAACAGGACCGAAAAGGCGAGTCCTGGCGAAAGCATTTTGTTTGCATTGCTGTACGAAATTTTCCTGGTGGGGTCTTCAATGTACCCACAAGATCATTGGAGGACTTTTCCGCCAGCTTCACCACGAACTTGTACGAGTTGGAGCTGGTGTGAATGTTGTTGCCTAGCAAAGGTAGAAACTCCACAAAGAAATTCTCATCCGCCGTGTTGCGAGTGTCGGTGAAACTATCAATTGTCTTGGTAATCAGCACATGGGAGGGACGATCCTCGCTCAGCATATGGGAATCCAATTCCATGAGGATGCGACCTACATAGTTCAAAGGATTCACAGGATCATAAAGATGCAAATATGTGGGACCCAACGATGGTGTGTCTTAGAAAATCATATTAAAATTAGAGAGATATATCTTTAATGGTATTAAAAACTCACCATGGAAAGCAATTTCCTCAATGGAAATTTCGTATTCGGCGACGCATTTCCATTGCAGATGCTCGTGCAGGAAAATGAGTATTAGGAAACGTTGAGCCAACGAGGGATAAACCCAGGCAAAGGTAAACTCCAGATTCCATTCAGGCGTCATAGTGTTTTTGGCCACTTGAGTTTTAGCCTAGCAAAGTGGAGATTTTAATTTAAATAAATTTGCAACACATAAAGAATAAAGGTTTTAAAGATTCTACATTTTTTAAATATAAATTTAACTCTTTTAAAATTTAAGTTACAACCCTATTTAGGCTTGTTAAAATTTGTATAATAACATGTTTAAATAATTGCAATCGAAATTAGTATTGCTGTAAATTAAATCTAATTTTTTCCTTACAACTTCATTAGTTACCTTAAAACCCGCGAAAGACACTTGTAACATGTAATTGCTCTTCTTCACAAAAATTCCCTTATATAATCGAAGAAAGTAGCGAATGTTGCTCTGTGTATACGATTCCACATCATGCAGCAGATTGCTGTGAAGCTTAATTAATAAAATCTTTAAAGCCATCTTAAATTGTGTTTAACCTACCTTTTGATATCATCAAAATTCTGTGTAGTTATGTACTTGTTTATGTTCTCTTGCCCGAGATCATCTTGGGTTATGCCAGTCTTCACTGAACTGTGCTGAGATATGATGGCCAAATCGATTTGCAAATGCGCGTTAGTTTCTTTGACATCTTCGCCTGGCGGCTCTTCGCTAATAGGGGCTTCGAGTTTTCCCCATTTCTTGAAATAACTATGACTGGGCTGACTCCAGACGCTGTGCAAGTCAATGAGTAGCTCACCCAAAGTAACATTCTTCTTATAGAGCAAATGTTTCTTTAACTCAAAGAGCACAGTCAGACGTAATAGTTCGGTAAGCGTACAGTGAAACTCAAATACAAAGTACTGAGTAATGAAATACATATTGAACCCATTTACAATTAATTTGTACTAAAACTTACCTCATTAAAGAAGGGATTTTCCGAATTCGAATGCGTCTTTGTGTTTTTGCTTATCTTATCCAAACTTATTTTTACATACAGGTCACCTGTGTAGACTCCTGTATTTGCTGCCTTATGCACCGTAATGCATATTAGAAACTCTTGCGGTGCACCAGCAAAGCAATCTTCCATTAAATTCATTTTGATTGATAATATAAAACTCACCTTATTATAACATACTGACAGAAAAATCGTGCGAATATTTGAATAATAACGTTTAACAACTATTTCCAACAGTCTGGCAACACTCTAAATGTGATTTACACCACGGCCACTCTTCAAAAGCTACACTTAAAAGCGCTTGACCCAGAGCGGCAAGTTCACCACAAAAGCTTTCACTAGCAAGATGTGGCCATGGTTGTTATTGTTTGTGGTTGTCATTTGAAGTTACTGTGAAGCTTTCAGCTGGCCCAACCAGCTATTTTTGTGCGTGTGTGTACGTAACTTTCATTATATTTGTGTTTGTGCAGCCGCCCAGTGGCGTTCAGTAGGGGGACGAAATGTATTTAACAATAATATTATTCTAATGCATACATAGGTTTATCTTGGCTGATATGAGTACCTTCATTAGCTTACCCTTATTTATCTTTATATCGCATCCCCTTTTATACACATCTTACTACGCCACTGTCCGTAGCTCTTGGAGCTTGGGCTTTTGAGCTGCAGCTCTCCAGCTCTGGCATTGGGACCAACAGTTTCAGTTCGTGTGCACGGGCCAAACAGTCGACACAGTTTTGTGACGTTCTCTCCTCGAATCGAGATCTAAGCCGAAGCAGTTGTTTGAAAGCAAGCGTCGCACTTTGCAGCCGTCATCGTTGTTGTCGTGGTCGGAATTGTTTTTGCGCTGCTTCTGCTACTATTGTTGTTGTCGTCGTCGCAGTTGTCGTAGTCGGTTGTGTGTGTGTTTGTGTGGAATCGCTCAAGCGGGAGTTGGCTGATACAGAGGCTTCTCTTTGCTGCACGGCAGCCTCCAGCATTACATTCGGTGCGTCTCTCCTGGGTGCCTATATAAATATATATATGTATATGTATCTTTAACTGTGTGCGCCTCTGTGCGTGTGTGCGTGCGATTTTGTGTATAATTTTTTGCGCGCGCTCAATCAAAACAGAGCCCATCTAAAAAAACCAGGGTCAAAAAATACCAACGAAAATCCCTTTTAACGAAAACTCGAAACACAAATTTTGCAATTATTATTCAATTGATTGTTAATCAACAAACTGGCAGCTGGCAAAATTGTTCAGCTTCAATCAACATTTGTATACGAAATGCATGCGAAATTATCAAATGAAAAATTGATGAATACGAAATAAAACAAGAGAATTGTTTGCCATAAATAAATGCTCTAAAATTTCCCAAAATCATTGCAGCTTAATCAACGACAAGGCTTCGACGCTTTTTGTACCGTTTTAAATATTAAATAAGCTCGCTCGCTTAGAACGCGTGCCAGAAACTTTACAGGTAAGCTTGACTTTTAGTTTTATGTTTCTGTCAGTCGGTCGTCCGTGTGTGTGCCTCTTGCTATGTGTGTGTGTGTGTGTGATTGTGGGTGGGGTGTGTTTGTGTGTGAGTGTGTGTGCATACATAAATCAAAAGAGCAGAACAAGGAGAAGAAGAAGCAGTAGAAGCAGAAGCAGAGAGCTGCTGCTACTGTTCTCAGCAGCCACCCACTTGTATGGCGCCCACGCCCTTAGGCTAACCCACCCAGTTGCCACCCTCTCGCTCATCTGCCATTTACTCTCCCACTCCCACTCGCAATCGCACTTCAGTTACAGCTTCAGTGGTGGATACGCACACGCTTTTGCGTCGTTGTCCTCGTCCTCACTCACTCGCTGATTGCTGCTGCTGTCCAGCAGCAGTTCTGCTCCTTTTTGGTTCCTTTTCTCCTCTTTCTTCTTCGTACGCAGTTCCCTTTTCTTGTTGTACCGCTGCAATCGCAGATTCTCTGACATCTTGTGCTACTTTTCATTCGTCATTTACGCGTCATTTCTTTACGGTTATCACGTGTTTCACCTTGTTTTTGAACTCTCCGCTTTGGCTCTCTGTTTGTACTCGCTACAGTACAGTTTAAAGGGGTATTATAAACTGGTGTAACAGGCAATTTCAACATCAGAAAGTGTGATAAATATTTACAATATACACATCGATCGCATAAAATATAAGAGATAATAATTCTCTAGCAATTACACTTTTTCCATAGTAATATTCAAATGCAGCTGCAATTTGTATCCTCTAAAAATGGCTAGCGGGTATCTCACAGTCGTACATACTCCCCTGTAGCTTTCTCACTCGTTTCTTTCTAGTCTTCGTCAGGTTCTTTTGGCCTCTGTGCAGTGAAAGGCTCGCAAATACTTCCGCAGCCCATTTGCAGTTGTTTGTTGTTGTCTTGCAATTTCTTATCGTTATTTTTCGCGTTTCTGCCATTCGCTTTTTGATCTTGAAATCATGTGTATGTTCTTGTGCTCGCTCTCTCTCTCTCCCCCCCCCCATGAGCCACTGGCTGTTTTACAACCGACCATTCGCTCCCCCTCACTGCAGCTACCTAGCACGCTGTTGGCGAACAAGTTTATCATAAAAGCTGCTTGGAAACAGGAAAACCATTAAAGCCAAGCTAAATTGTTTATTGACGGAGCAACAAACACAAAAAAAAGTGAGAATCGAAAATGAATTCTGTTTTTTCTTTATTTATTTTTTCTTATTCTTTGAATGAGACATTCGTGTTGGTTATTCGCAAGATTTACAGAATCATTTTTTTGCCCTACTTGCAATTAACTTTAGCAAATGGTTATCGACAGCAGTGTTCTGCTTTATGTCGATATTCCAAGCCGAGATATAAACACAAGTGTGATTTACTACCTTTTTACGTGCCATAAAAGTCACTTTCAATATTGATAATAATTTCAGTTTTCATATGACAAACATATGCATTTGAGGCAAAGCAATAAAGTTGGTTATCAAATCGGTTAGTTCAGTAGATATTCTATTATATCTTTTCATTTATACCATTTAATAACCTAAATAACAATTTTCTTTTATGCCTGGAAATTGTTGTTAAAGTCACGGCTGGTGATGCTGAAACTGAAAACAGTATTCAAATATTCAAATCAAAGTTGACTTATGTAAATGTCTTTTGACTATAAACGTATATTGAATTTAAAATGGTTTTTATGACTTTCTTAGCTAGAAAAATGTTTTTAAAAGCCTAGATTTATTAGCATTTCATGCCCTGCAACTTATGATTAAATCGTTCCAATAAAAACAAGTTGAATAAGTCATAAATTTGCATAGCTTGAAAGTAAATTATCTGCAAGATAAGTGAATTCGCAATTTATTCCATTTATTTGTGATCAGCGATTGATAGAACTTACTTTTATTCCCTTTGATTCTTTTTGTTTAAAAATGCTCTTAAGTTTCAGAAAAATTTAAATTAACTTTTATATATCACAAAATTTCTTAATTGGGATAATTAAAAGATGCTAAATGATTTCCTAACTTAATCTATTAATTCACAAGATCAAGGAATTATAGAAACTACTAAAAAATCAATATATTTAAATTAATTTTTATATATCACGATATCTCTTAATTGGGATAATTAAAATATGCCAAATGATTTCACAATTTATTCCATTTATTCACAAAATCAAGGAACTACTAAAAGTCAATACCTTCGATTTATTTCTTTCGATGATTAAGTTTCGTAAAACTTTATTGAACATTGAAATATAACAAAGTGCTTTGAATAGTAAACATGTGTTATCCTTTTTATTCAATCATCTGCATTTAATTGGTCTCATTAAAAGTAGTTGAGTTGAGATATCCGCTGACGTTTGGCTATAAATGCAGCTTAAAATTCAACGATAATCAGCAGTGCAATCAAAGTCTGTGCAAGCAATCGTCATACTTAGTAGCAGCAAAGTTTTACCAATAATTGAGTTGCAAAACATCCGACTGCAAATGGCAACATTAAAAGCAAAATGTTGCAAGGAACTCAAAGAACGCATGAAGCATGAAGCCCATGCACAAAACATGTGCAACATAATTCAATTAGTATAGAGAGACGTACATATAAAAGCCCGAAACCAGATCAAAATGAAAGGAAGTCGCAGCGAAACCCCCCTTCCTCTACTTCCCCCTCTCCACCCAAAAAGGGGCCGATGGGAAACTTGTGATGCGCCCGCAACCGTGAAGTGGGCTATGACACAAGTCGCTATGAAACACGTTTGTGGTGGCCAAAATAAAATGCAGAAAAAAAGTCGCAAAATTGGCCAAAAAGCATGCTGAAGGCAGCCACATTGGCGACTGGCACTTGACCCACTTTATAAAGAGATATATATGTGTATACTATATGCGTACGTAATTTGATAAACTTCTTTGTTGGATTTGCAACTTTTTGTCAGCCCCAAAAGTTAAACTTGACCGCGGCTCTAAGTTCCGAAATACCGAAATTGAAAGGCTGCAGATACGAAAGATACAAAAGAGTGACCGCGTCGGGGCATTAATAACAACAAATAAAACATATTTAAATGCATACGTGTGTTTACGGATAAATTTATTCCGTCTCAAGGTAAACGAGTCGGTTGCTCTCTCTCTCAATGGGCAACGTCAAGCGAGTGTATCTATGAATCTGGTATCTGGAGTTGGCATCGGTTGCCATCAGGTTACGGTCACTTGCGTGTTGCGCATTGCATCGCATTGCATATTTTATGGTAATTCGAACTTGTTCAACTCTTTTGGCCAGCTCCTTGGATGATCCATTACACCCACTAAAACGAGAGTCGAAGAAGCAGGCAATTTCTCACAGCCATCTAAAGTTTCACGTGTGTCTCTCACTCTCTGACTCAAATTACAGCCGCCGTCGCTGATTGACTTTGGCCCCAGGTTCACTGCACTGGTCAGTAATTAAAAGAAGCAGCAAAGTTGTGTGAGTGTGTGTGTAATGCGTGTGTGTTAGCTAACTTCCCTTTGTTAATTGCCACAACACATCAGAGCCACAACATTGACAGCATTTCATTAGAGTTACATTAGATCTCTTTTGCTGCTTTGTTCCCCCCTTTTTGCTTTGGCTAACTAAGTACACATTTTGCCCATTTCCATTTCTGTGGAAATGGAATGCACTGCACAACTGTCTCAGCTTCGCTTTAGCTCTTGATTTGCTGCAATTGTCCAGCTCTGTTATGCCTTGGGGTTCACTTCAGCTGTCCACACAGTACTCTCTGACTCTGACGAGTCTAATCGCCAGTTTCTCTAGTCCGCTTCGAAGGTACGACGACGAGTTAGTATCTGTATCTTTGTGGCTTTTGTGGCAGCTGTGTGTGGAGGGATTCGATGCAATGCGAATCGATTCGATTCGATTGGTTTAGACAAATCCCCAACTGGGCAGTTAAACGTATCATTTGACAGTTCATTTTCTATTGAATTAACTAAATTAACAATTGTAAAGTTGCCGCAGTTGGAAAGTAGACAGGACAGATAATGTCGATTAGATTATCAAGTTTATTTAAAACAGAGTTGACTTAATTAAACATGAAACTAATTTATAAAAAGAGATAGAGATCTGAACTGCAATTCATTATGCGCAATCATTATTTATTTTGTAGAGCTTTTAATATAATTTAGGGTACAGTCCTTTTAGAGTTACTAAGTTTATTAATTAACAAGTAAGAAATCAAGCATGCTTGGCTGTGAGTATACCCATTTTAAATAAAAACAAAACAATGCGGGTTTTTTTTTAAATATACCTAATATACCGCAAAATTACTAATAAAAATATAAATATATATCAAAGCATACCATACACATTCAAAACATACCATAGAGAACAAAATATACCAGATTGTCTGTCTGTTACAATTTTTACTCCATTTTACTTTGTGCAATCATTATTTATTTTGTTGAGCTTTTACTTAATGAAAAGCGTAACTAAAATGTTAGGTACAGCCCTTTCAAACCGGTTGGAATCACCAAGCTCAACACTAGAAAATAATAATAGTAAATGAGAACAGGTTAAAGTTTATAATTATTACAAAAATATTTCATTAGCTGATTAAAGCAACTATTAGATAGTTGTGACGTAGAACGTATTCATATCCGAGAATTTTCTATATTAAGCTAAAAGTTGCTATAAATAAAAGTTGTTTCTTTGCAAATGGAAAGTTGTTTACCTAACTGCACAACTGATAGCTTATCAGGGCTTTCATTTGGTCTTAAGCCAGCTTAGGGCAAAAGAAACTAATCGGAAAAACTAGCTAAAGTTTCGCAAGAGATTATCATTTGTTGGCTTCAGCTACAGCTACATCTTCAGCTTCCGCGTCTCGGCACTTCAATGGTCGGCCTCTGGCAATGTTTGATGATGAACTCAAGCTGAACATTTCTTTGGCCCATTTCATAAGGCAGGTGGAAGGTGTACAACTGATGCTCGTCTGCCATCATTTTGCTGTCTAGCTGTTGATTAATGAAGCACAAACTTAACTATTATTAACTAAAGGCAATACTCGTGTACCTTAATCAGGAAGCCGTAAAGCGGATTGTAAAAATATTTACTTTCGCAAGTTATGAAAAATTCCCAACACGCTAAAAATAAAACACAGAAATTTGTTCGATTGCGCAATCGAAAGTGCGTAACTTTTGATTTTGACTCTATGTTATGGTTATTATTATTATTGCGGCTAAAGCCCCCAACTCCAAAACCCACTTGTTGTGTCTTAATTGAGCGCTTAAAACTCCATCTCCAACGTCTCCGACTTGGGAGCGAAAGTGTAAAGTAAAAGAAAGAGTAATTAACTGAGAAGGGAAGGGAAGGGAATCCGTAATGAGCAAACTCTAATCGTTCGGAAGTGTCAATAAAACGCTATAAAGTTATATTATTTATATTTATTTGTGTTTGTGTTTGTGGTGTACAACGCTCGATAAACACATCGCATTTGTAATTGAAATCAATTTGAAGAGCGACTTGGATTGAGTCCAAATGATTTCAAGCATGGGCATAAATTTTCATTCGTTTATTTTTTATTCGGTTTTTCGGTTTGTTGAAAATGAAAACAACAAAAGTGAAAGTCCAAATATGCAGCGCAACATGATGACTGCAACAATGCATATTAATTTGTTTTATTTTTCTTGCTGCTGTTGTTGTTTATTCGCTGCTTAAGACAAAGAGAGAGAGAGGTAGAAGGGGGAGGAGGCGAGGCTGAGACGTGCTTTGGGGCAATTCAAGAAAGCGATTAACACCCAAAAACCCAAAACCGGCCGCAATGTTTAACATTTCAAACCTAATTGTTTTTTTTTTCGAGTGTGTGTTTTATTTGCTCTTTGTTTCTGTTTTTAATTTTTTTTTTAGTTACTTTGGCTACTGCGCATGTGTGGCCCAAGTGCTTTGCTTTGGCGATTTAGCCAAGTTTTCCGTTGCTGCCTTTTGCCAGCTGCATATTTGCACGCTGATGCAATACGGCGACAGTGGCTGCAAAAAGTTGTCTTACAGGTGCCGTTTTGCAGCTGAGTTGAGTTGTGATATAACGCTATCACAAACTGATTTGATTGCTAGACTTTTGTTAAATTATGCAACACAAAAAGTGTTGTTCTAGGGCTCTCTCGCGCAGTCTCTTGCATTATCTTTTATAGCCTCGTCAGATCTGGCATTTAAGTTCATTCTCAGAGTCATTCTCTGTCCCCTGTTGCGAGCTTACAGGAAGCTGCCAACTTTAGAGTTATTAGATAAGTTTCCACGCGCTCTGGGCGGCTTTCTCAACCAAAAAAAAAAAAGAAACATGAAAAAAGTGAAGCAGAAAACTCCCACATAAATTTACACACATTTTGAATTTACACTCACCACACACTGAGTGTCAGTGTTGGTGTGTGTGTGTGCCAACGCCCGGGCAATATTTCATAGTCTTGCAACCAGAGCAGCCAAAGCAACCAGAGCAACAGCAGCAACTTCATTCATGCAACTAGACTGAGTGCGTGGTTGAACGCATAACTTTGCCTGTTTAGTTGCAGTTGCAGTTGCAATGCTCTTTTTTTTTTTGCTACAATTGCATTTCCCAGGCGGGGGTTCAGCTTTGGCCAACAATGTAATTGGCAACGAAATCGAATCGGATTCTTTAATGGCAACAGATGCACGCAGTTGCAGTTGCAGTTTGCTGTTGCCGTTGCATACAGATTGCAATTTGTGATAATGCTCACATGCGACGGCGGCAAAAGTATTTGACTATTTGAATTTTTGGTTGAAAAGGAAGTGCCAAAGGTTGCATTATGGTGAATGTGAAAGTTTATGGAAAAAAGGAAAAGCCGCAACAAGCCGCAAAGTTGCAAAGTTAAGCGCATTGAACCCGCCCCGTGGGCAACAACAAATAACAACAACAACACTCTGAAGCAACCGAAAGAAAGTTAAATAATAAGCGAAAATTATAAAACCAACAGCAGCAGCAGCAGCCAGAGGCCTATCCAATTGCAACTGCAACATCTAGTTGCCAGGCAACTGACAGACTGTCACTCAGCGATGTGCGATGTATCTGTGGCTGTATCTGTATCTGTATCTGTCAGATACACAAGCTTATGCCAGACTTATTTAATTTAGACTGCAGTCGAGAAATGAAATAAAATGTATGTAGAAATTATTGTGTGAATATTTTTATGGCACACAATTTGAGCGTCGCTCAGATTGCTGTTGTTGTTGTTGCGGTGGATGTTGTTGTTGCTGTTGCCACATGACTCAAAATGTAAATTATCTAAAACGTCGTCGTCGTCGTGTGGGCACCTTGATGAGGGCTTTAGGTGACTCGCTCTCCACTCGAGAGCGCATCTATTTTCCGCCCTCGTCTCTCTCTTTCACTCTTTTTTTGTGTGCGGGGGTCAAACACAAGTTTAATGGAAATTTATTTGCATCTGTTATGAATTGAAGCGACAGCAGGCGTAGTTGCTCCATGTTATTATTACTCCGCTCTGTGTGTTTTTTTTTGTGGTTTGTTTATGGAAATTGTCGCTCACGCGGCGTATGCGTAATGCATATGAAAACTCGTCAAAGCGTCAGAGTCAGACACAATTGCTGGTAGTTAGTTGACTTTGCCTTAATTGACAGTCTGATCATTGCAGCTGTAAGCTTTGGACTTCGTTTTAAATCCAATAACAAGTTTGTATTTTGGGGGAGACTCATTTGCATAAATTAAATCAAATTACACAGCAGAAGTTAAACTTATTCTCGATAAAAGACAAAGATATCAAATTAAAATTGTTGGCTAATAAAAGACCACAAACAAAAGGCTGTTTGACAACTTGAAATATTCAAGCAGGCAAACGTAATTGTTAAATTTAACTTGCCAAATTCTTTACTTTAAATATCTTAAACACTTTATTGAGCAATTTATCAATGTGCGAGTTTTAAAGGCAAGGCAATTGGGGCTCATTTTCATTGATGAAAAGTGAAAAATGAGGCAACAAAAATCACTTACGAGCTTCGAGATAGACTTACACAAACAGTCGTATCATAATAAGTAAAATAAATGCAAGTATGTCAACTGTTTTCATGAGCTTATGACAGACAGTTCACATTACTCGCTTAAAAACAACAACCACAACAACAACCCACAACGAGAACGAGAAACAACAACACCAATGAGACATAACTAGAGCAATGAGTATTAATACTCGTCAACCGAAAAGCAGCTCGAAATTCTGGACAAGTTCTGAAAGTTTCACTTTTCGCTTAACAACAGCCAACACAAAATAAAATAAGTAAAACAGAAAAAGAAAGAGTTTCAATACTCAGTGAGAAATTGTGTAAAGCTGATTGACTACTTTGAAAGAAATTTTTGTAAATATTCAAATGCTCAATTTTTGTGAGTAATTGTACAATATTTCGATTTATACATCAAGCAAAGAAATTGATATTTCTCTTCGCTAAATTTGCCGCAAAATTGGGTCATTGTCTGGGGCGTTCTTGACCAATTTGATGGCTCAAGCAAATTTTTGATGAAGCAAGCAGCTCAATAAACATTTTATTGTTAAAACTTTACTACTGAGAGTGCTCCAGTTCGAAGCGCACTACATTACAAATTCTTTACGAACTTACGCTATATGATACATATTTTTATCTTTGCTAACTAAAGAAGATGAAATTGTTAGAGATGAGGCATAAGCAAACTCGCTGAAAATATTCTGTTCTGAGCTTTACAATATCTATTGAACTCTCAAACAATATTGGTTATAAATCAGTAAATCAATTAAAAACACGATGAAATTTAATAAAAAATCACTTATAGTTCCTTTTTAATTTTTTTAAAAACTATGTAAATTGCACCATGAAATATTTCAAGTAAATTCTCAAAAATATGTAAAAGGTATTTGTCTAGTAAAAGGAGAGCAAACCGCTGAAAATATTTTGTACCAAGCTGTAATAAATCTTTGAAATTTTTCTCCCAAATTTGCCTCAAATTAATTAAATATTTAACGCACAATTTAAAACTATCTAAATATTCAATGCAAAATCTTAAAGTAAATGCTTTGAAATATGCCATAAATGGTATTCTGTTCTACGTTTTTAATGAGTTTTTTAAATCGCCAACAATATTTGTCTCAAATTAATGAAAAATACTATGCAAATTATGTGATAACAATTTAGAGTAAATGTACAAAGCTGAGGCATACGTTTGTGTCTATCAAAGTAAAAGCAAGTCCGCAGGGAATATTATTCTCTAAGCTTTAAAAAAGCTATTAAATTTCTCTGTAAAAATTAATTAATTAAATATTTTAGCCATTAATTCGATTAAAGCCTTTGTAAATTACGCAACAAAATGTTTTTAATAAATGCTTTGAAATATGGCATATGAAAATAATCTTTTCTACGCTTTAGTCAATATTTTAAATTGGCCAACAATATTTGCAGCAAATTAATTTAATATTTTACCCACTAATTCAATTGAATTGATGCAATTTTTCGAACAAAGCGAAAACAAAGCCACAAAAATTATGCTGTGTTAAGCTTTAATAAAGCTATTAAAATTTTTTAACAAAATTGGCAGAAAATTATTTCAATATTTTATTAAATAGCTTAATTGATAACTATCCAAATTACACAATAAAATTTCTTTGCAAAAAAATATAACACAAAAGGTTTGTGTTAAGCAAAATAAAAAACAAAGCCAATAACAATATACTGTGATAAGCTTTAAAAAATCAACAAAAACTCACTCACACTTGCAGCAAATTAATTCAATATTTTAACAACTAATTCAATTGAAAACTATGCAAATTACACGTCTGCTTCCCTAAGGCTTCATTTATTACGTATACGCAATAGCTGCAAGTGCGCCTTTGCATACGATTTGTTTGATGTTTAAATTAAGGTCTTAAATTCATATGTATTATGTGTATATTACGAGTGTGTTATCAAAAGCGCACAAAATGGATTTTATTGCATAAAAATCATAAAACAACTCGGCCAAAAATATCGCACAACATTGCTAAATAGCCTGACATGTGTCTTTATAGTCGGCGTCTGGCTAACTAGTTGGCAACTCGCCTGTGTTTGGCTACCAGTTCAGCTCTGTCTGTCTGTCTGTCGGGTCTGCTCTCGTAACATGGTCGGGGCGTTGGCGTCTACGCTTTTTTGGCACACAGCACATGGCACATGGCACGGTCCACAGCACACAGCTCCAACTCCGACTCCGACTCTAACTCTAACTCCAAGTGCTGTGTGCGTTGTCAGTGTCAGGTGTTAAATTGGCCTGCCTTCAAATAGCGCGCACAACAGATTTTCGTGACAAACGGCAAGCATTTGGCGAGCATCGACCATTGACCTAAAAAAAATAACACCAAGAAGAAAAAGACAAACAAAGGCGTCCCCTTGAGCGGAGCAGACTCGTGCCATAGCCCCCAGCTACAACTGCAGACAGAGAGACAGATTCAACTCCATCCAATTATGTCAATTAACACAGCTCCAAATGTTGTATAAGACTACACGAAAATAAACTACAACTACAATTTGTCGTCGAGTTGAAGTTGAATGACATGCCAAAAAATATAACAAGTAAATTAAACATTTATAAATTTATGAACAATCCCGGCTTTAAAGCTAATTGTATTGGAGCTTACTCAGTGTCATCCTTTTTGGGTTCGAAAATATATGCAAATTGTCTGCACCCTCAAAAAAAAAAAACAAATATGATTTTATGCAAATCAGTTAACGAGGCTCAAAACACACAAAACTTCATTTTGGCTACGTTCAGTCTTTTTGCAACGTGTTTTGTATTTGCATTAATTAAGCCAACAAGTTATAAATATATATTTTTGCGTGGCAACTTTAACTTGGGATGACGGTGACTGGGATTACAACAAAATTGTTTTTGCCCCGTATTAAATGAGTTTAATACCAGTTTGATAGGTTTTTGGGGTTCGTTCGGTATTTAATTAAGGAAACTCTGTTGCAAAAGCGTCTGTAAAGACAAAAGGTTTGAACTTTGCCATAATAACAAATATGTTGAAAGACTCATAAAAGGCTGTCGATAAAATGACAGATATATTTTTTTCGTCAACTTTATGAAGATTTAACTGATATGCGACAAAAGGTTTTGCTGCTGATGAGTTTTGATTAAACTTGCGTTGCTCAAAAATTGTTACAGCAAATTATGCAGCCTCACGTTCAGGCTTTGGTACTTTGGATTGAAATGGAGCCGAGGCTAAAGTTCTGCAACTGATTACCATGAACAAGTTGTATACTTCCTCTTCCTCCTCCCCGAACCAGCATAAAACATTTCTCTTGGGAAATTGCATATCAAATTCACATTGCTTCTGCTGCCATACTTATTTTCTTTTAGCTCAGCTTCTGACAGCCTCCTTTCCCAGGCAATGGAAATCTCCACTCTGCCTCTGCCCCTTTTTATGAGCAATTCATATGTAGATTACCAGCCACCCACCTGCATTTAACTGCAAAACTTAGGGAGTAATTAGACTAGATTTGAGTGTGTTTCTCTGTGCTCTGTGAGAATACCACAAACCCTGCTGACCTAATTAAGGCTCATTACTAACTAAATCATTTAATTGCCAGAGCCAGAAATAAAACAGAGACAGCTTTGAGATGTCTTTCTCACGCTGCAGATGAAGACGGTAGACAGAAGCGAATCGAGTAAGCACTTTTAGTTTCGAGCATGATATTTTATTATTATTGCCATTTACTAGTTTTCATCAGCTGCTGCTTTTAACCACAACCAAATACACACACACACACAAGCTATAAATTAGAGTTTTCGAAAATAGAAAGCATTGGCAGCAAATACAATTTCTAAATTCTTGGCAAGCCAAAATGAACGTGACAACTGCGCTGAGGTTTGCAGTTACTTAGTTGCTCAGTTCTTCAATGCTTCAGTCGTGTGTGGTTCAATGCTTAGGGACACAGAAATATGTGGCACACCAAAGTGCACGCTTAGGGAGCAAGCACGTAAGAAAGTTACAATTGAGTATGCTTGACTGTAAGATACCCGCTATCCGTTCTCAATAAAAGCAAAGCAATGGCGTATTATTCATAAATTTTTACTACTACTATACCGAAAATATACTATAATATACACGAAGATACATCAATATAGTATTAATTTAAAAACATGCCGTATAATGCAAAATATGCGAAAAATTGTAAGATATACCACAAAAATAAAAATATAATAAATTCAAAATATTCCATAGAGTGAAAAGTATATCGAAAAATGGTAAAATATACTATATTTGGTATATCAACATAGTATTACATTCAAAATATACCATCGCGAGCAAAATGTACAAAAAAATACTAAGATTTGGTCAAAGTTATATGTGGTATATAAAAATAGGTCTACAATATCAATACCATACAGTGTAAAAGTACTTAAATGTAGTCAATGCTCTATGTGGTATATCGATTTAGTATCATATTCAAAATATACTATAGAGTGCAAAATAATCCAGATTGTTAAACAAAGGAACTAAGAGCCTACTGCAGTAGAGATAACTATTTCTGCCTGTTCGTCATTTCAATCCCACAATTTTAGAATACCCTTCTATTCTATGGGTACCCGGTACAAAAATGGAAAAAACGAAACGAACGAAAAGAAATCATTTATGACCAAAAGTGTCAAAGGGAAGCAACTTGCACAAGATTTTATGGCAAACTCTTTGTGAATAAGTTGCGGCAAAGTTGCAGCAGCTTTTTTTTTTTGCCTATGTGCTTGTCTCTAAACTTTTGCCTTTTAATTAATACAAGTTACGACTTTCTTTAACCCATTTCCAAACGTGGCAGCTAACTAAATTATCTCTTGAAAAGACTTTTGTTTTGAGATTTCTGGTCTTAATCTCAACTACGCTCGCATTTCCTTTTGCCGCATCATCATTGTCATTGAAGTTGGTAATCACTACGCCGGATCCGTCAAAAAATATGCATTGTATGCGCTACAACGCGGCAACAACTTTCTATGGTTCAAAACAAAAAAAAATCAGCATTTAATTGCGCAAAAATAATCATACTATAAACAAATGCCGCAGAGTCGAGGCCCCACATGTCATCAATTTGCAATTGCCTGTTTTTTTGCTGTATATTTAATTATAGACAATGCGATTTAATCGAATGCAGTTATTGCCACTGCATACGAGTTTCAAGTATGAGTTAAATATGTATCTTGCAGTCAGTTATCTCAAACTAACTGCGTTGAAAATGTGCAAAAAAATGTGCCTTAATTATGCTCCCCAATTAAAACTGTGTACCATTTGATATTTGAGTTTGTCAGATACATATCTATCGCACACACACACGCAAAGTATCTTTATACGCCGCATCAATTTAACTAAAACTGAAGTTTGAGTTTGAGTTTGAATTGTGCTGATGCTGGCTTTTTGACTCGGCTAGGGGAAATGTGCTAATATTTTCCGAGTGCCACTCGAAAGCTAATTAGAAGATGTATCTATGAGTGGCGCTGTCTGCCATGTGTCCGTGCGTCGCAGTATCTATGTGTGTGGTATATATGGTAATGATAAGTTTTGCATTTCATATGAAGGCAGATGTGAGCGGCTTAATGGTCGGCGGCCCTTTTGTGGGCTTCTGGGTGGCTTATTAATGCGCTGCACTAATTAAAGCCCAGCTAAAAGCAAATTAGATATAAATTAATATATTTTAATATACAAACATTTATTTATTCATTTGTTGGGACACAAATTGAATTTAGAACTTTACAAATACAAAACATAATTGAGGCCTTTATCTGTTGGGGTTTCATTGTCAAACATCAATCACAGCAAAGTCATCTCTCAGGCACATTACGCAAATTCATAAATTGTTAACAACAACACAAAAATGGAGACAAGTTTGAAGACCGAACGTCAACGAAGCTTATCACTCAGACCCAGAATAGAACACAGTGCTGAACAATGCAAAAAGCAATTAAAATTTTGCTGTTTTTAGCTTTCATTTTCCATTTTTTGCCTAGGCAGAAAATTGCTTAAACTGTGCGGGCGGCTCTGGCTCAACATTGTGTGGCATGTGGCATGGAATGTGTATGTGTCTCTGTGTGTGTGTGTTTGTGTATGTAGCATAAACCTTTAAGTATTTTGCATTCAAGTGCCTCCTGCATTTGCTTTTGACTGGGATTACAGATTTTTCAGAGTGTACACATTTTGGCCAAAGCTGAAGTACTCACAGCATTATCAAGCATGGCAAAAAAGAGTGAAGCAAAAAGCAAAGCAGGCAACAGCAAGGAAAGAGATGCCTTGCTTTTAGCCAGCAAAAGTTGGCCTGGAAAATGTTTGCCACTCGCGACTTGGCAACAACTGAACCAACAACAACAACCACAATAACAACAACAAGAGCAACATCAGCCTCTCTGCCTCAGCTGCCAACTGTTCTACTTTTCCAACATCTATAGCTCGTGACATTGTTTGAGTTTTTTTTGTGTGTGCGTATACATAACGCATACACACACAGAGAGAGAGACACACTCGAAGTTTATGCCATGGAAACTTCATGAAAAGGTGTTGAGACGGTTATGTCATTAAATTTAATTAGATAAACTGCAACTCAACTAGCTACTCGTAGTTTAATGCCAAACAAAATTATAACTAATAATAAGCTTCTTTGTTGAAGTTGTTCTGAACCGTAGCTAAAAATTAAATTACTCAGCTGAATTTGCAGAAATTTGCATATAAATAAAAACTCTTTTTCCATTTTGTGGAAATTTGATAATAAAATATAAAAGATTCTAAGCTGTAACTAAAAATAAAACCACTTTGTTATATTGCAGAAATTTGAATATAATAAGCAATGGCTAAAAATAAAATCACTTTGTCTTATTGCAATTTCGAATATGCATATTTGATGAGTGACAAATCGTGCCAGTGAAACATACAAATCGTTGTCATTACTTTCATGGCATAAACTTTTGTGGCACACATGACGCTAAGAACCAAAACATGTTTGTAAGAAGTATAGCCCAGCTATCAATAAGAAGAATGACTTATAGATGCCCTGCAAAACGCTTGAATGCACAATTACATGAATAAATTGTGTAAGAATCAAATAAGTTTGCTGCATTCTATATATACATATATTTAGCTGTCTATATATGCCCCTCCATCTGTCTCCCTCTTTCACTTCTCTTGCTGCTAAAACTTGTTCGACATGCCACTCATATGCCCCGCCTTACCCCCCTTTTCGGTGTAGGGTATACAAACAAACTTCTTCTGATGAATGTAGCTGAAAAGAAAAGTGCCTCAAGAGCCAGTGAGATGGCAGAAAGAGACAGCTAGAGACAGAGAAAGAGAGAAGGAACGGAGTAAAACCAGAACTGTGCTTAATGAGAAAGTTCATTTGGTGTGTCGCTGACAGAGAGCTTTAAACTGAGATTAAGTGAATGAAATTAAAGCATGCAACTTAATTCGTTAGAACTTCAAAGACCAATTACCGTAAGAACTACAAAATAGTATAACTGCTAAGTAATTATGTTTGTCATTTGGTATTTTATAAAATAAGCCATGAATTACAGTAAAATGTGGAAAAAGAAAAGCTACTTGAAGATCTGAAGCCTCTGAAAATAATGAGAGCTTTCAAATTGAGAAGTTTTGGATGAATCATTCTTTAAATTTATGTATACTCTTTCTTTTATGCTAATTGATTAAAATATTTACCATTATATACTACACATTTTTTGGATTCTTTGGTAATACACGAAAAAGTTGAAAATAAGAAAAGATGCTTCATGCAGCTTTGGAAATGGTTAGAGATTTCAATCTTTTGATTTCCTAAAATTGTGTATACTTTTTTTATTAAGTAAAATATATTTTTAATTTTTGTGATATTTTGTTATTGCAACAAAATGTGAATAAGGAAAAGATTTGAGGCTTTTAAGTTGCTTCATTTTATATGAAATTCTTAGTTTAAATTATCTATCCTCTTTCTTCTAGCGTAATTTTTTAGGGTATTTCACGGCCGCCTTGTCAAGTGTATTTTTCGGGTTTCCTGTTTAACGCAGCCACTAATTTTTTACGCTTGCTTCACATGTTAATTTATTAGGCACGGACACGTACCACATTTTCAGTTGATATGTAACAACTGAAGTCGGCTCGTACATGTGTAAATCACTCCCTCCCCTCCACTCCACTCCATTCTCTTTCTATCTAGATAGTCATGTTCTTCGGCGTATTTTGAGCATTTCGTGACACTTTCTTTTGCTCCACAATTTGTGGGCACTTTGATATAATGAAGACTGGCTTTTAATTAAATTAGAAATTCTATTGTATTTACTTTTTTTGTTTATTTTGTATTCGTGCTAAAATTGTTAACTAAATGGTATTTCTTTGTCTTTTGCTCTTTCTCTTTGCAGCTCTACGCAGATCTTCAAAAACAGCCGCAAAATTTCCAAAACATCGAAAATGGTCTTTGATTGCGGCGTCTGGTGTGCAAAGTATTTGCTTTGCATATTAAATTTCATATTTTTTGTAAGTATTAACCAATGCAATCAACAAGCTGAGAGCTTGACAAATGTTTTTAAACAAGCAACAAAACAAAAATAATAAGTTGAATAAACATTTTCCCAGGCAAAATGCAAAACTTTATTAGCTGTTGCAGCAGTTGTTCAAAAGTTGTTTCTTTTGCTGTTTGATTCGCGTTTTGCGTTTTGCTTTTTTATTGTTTTTCTCCCAGTTTTGTTAAATTGCATTACAAATTGTAAATTGAACTCTCGTATGCTGCGGGTAGGTGCGGCTTTGCCCAGCTCAACGCTACCCGGCTCAACGCAGCTCAGCTCAGCGGCTGCAGTCAATCAAGCAAATCTCTGCGCATGCGCAGTTTTTCTCCATTTACGTTTCGACGTCGGTTCATTGACTTTGTTGTCGTCGTCGATGTTGTTGTTTTTATCGTCATAATCATCAACATCAAATGCAATCAACAACTGAGGCGCAGGCAACATAAACATAATCATGTTTTGTGCTTTGGTTTTGCATGTTCAAACTATGAGTAAACTAACAGAGAGGGTTTTTCACTTATATTATGGTTTTTGCTTTGGCTCTTTTGCAGGTGCTAGGCACAATTATATTCGGCGTTGGACTATGGCTGGCAGTGGACAAGCACTCGCTGATTGCTCTGCTCAAGCTGGTCGAGAGCGAGCGCATTGAGGTAAGTGCCCATATCGAACTCCTCCTCCACCGAACTCCAACTTTACCTCCACCCAACTCCTCAATCATCGTCCACCTCACGCATCATTTTCCACGGTGAAAGTGTGGAAAACTAACCCCAAAAAAACATAAACATAAAGGAAAATAGTTCGAATCAAAACATTCATAATGCACCTGTAAAAGCCACCCTCAAAATGTGGCCTAACTGTTTCTATTACTTGTTACATTTCGTATTCCCCGAACAACATCACGTGCACAGAGTGCACAGTAATTGTTGACATTGCCCCCCAAATGGAATGAAATTGTGTAGTAGGAGAATTGGTAATTAAAGTGCCACCAATCTATCATTAAAAACACAACAAAAAGAGCACTAACTATACAGATAGAATAAACATGTGTAACACTCTGCCAATAAAAAGATAAATGCATAATTATAAATCTAGAAAAAACATTGAGTTTGATAGATTTTTCTTTGACACAACCTAGAATGAAATTTTAAACTAAAAAACAAAACAATTCATCGAATTAAAAGAAACAGGTTGATCGATTTTTCTAATACACAAGCTGGAAAGTATTTATAACTTAAAAAAAAACAGTTCATACATTCTATTGAACAATATATTTTAAAATTAAAACAAAACAAAAAACATTTAACAGATTTTTATTGCACAATTAAAAAGAATGTATAATCAAAAAAACAATTTCAGAATAGGTAAAGGATATTCCTATAATTCTGGGTTGTTTCTATAACTAAGATTGATTTTAGCAACTTTTTCGGTTTTGCGATAGAATATACTATTGCGCACTTTAATAAGAATTTAAAAGCTCAAACAAAAATTCTATAATATAAATAGAAAGATAAATATTTGCATTTCAATAAACAAATTTAATTAGAATTGTTCTTTAGAGCGCAGTTTTATGACAGTTCGTATCATGTACAAAAAAAAAAGAGTTAGAAACTAATGAATTATTTACACATAAATAATATGCAATCGACATGTATCCCGGCAGACATTTGCATGTGAATAAATAATGCTTTAAAATTGCACACATGATAAAATATTGAAAAGCAGCAGGAAGAGATGGAAAATCGAATGAGGTCATGATCCAATTGCCAATTGTCAATTGCATTTCCATAATTTATCAACGAAAATTCTAATTCATTTAAAGAGTAGAGAATGTAATGAAAATATGCGGGCATTCCTCGACTGCATGCCAAACAAATCATCAGGGCAAATTCCATTGCATTTGCATGTCAAGCGACAACTACGAAAAATTTAAATAACGTCCTTTAACGCAGCTGTCCAACAGACTGTCTGTCTGTCTGTCTCTTTGTCCATCTGCCCTCGTCATTAGAGAGAAAAACAATTGAAAGAACAGGAAAGTGCATGTCCACATTGCACTACGTATAATTGCAGAGTGCAGAGGCAAAAGCTAATTGACAAAACTTTTTCAACGTGCAACTTGCGTGTGTAGGTGGCAAGGTTTTTTTTTTTTGGTCAATGAACTTGTTGCAGTCAAGAGCAGACAACTTTCTGGCTGCCTCATCACATTTCATTTCATTTAATTTCCTTTTCTTTTTTTGAGTTGAGTTGAGTTGTACTCTTGAGATACCCACGCATATCGCGTACTTCAAATTTCTCATAGTTTGTCATATATTTTTGTGATTGTGTCAATTAAGAGATTTCATTTCATTTCATGCCATCACTTAATTACTCGACAGCTCTTTTGCGAAAGTTTTTCGGTCAGTCTTGTTTTTTTTTTTGGTCCAAAGGTTAATTACGCATACGCAGCGTATACACTTTGCATTTACATAAATTCCATCAATTTCTCAGTGCTCAACATCTACATACATATATTCTTTCTTCCCCTTCTTCTAGCACTTTACACAGCCTCAGGTCATAGAGCAACTGGCCTACGCCCTGCTCGTCATCGGAGCCGTCATGTTCTTTATGAGTCTCTTGGGCTACTTGGGCGCCATGCGTGAATCTCGCTGTCTGCTCTCCACGGTAAGTGCAAGATACAATTATGATAACATAGAAACAACAAAAAACAAAACTTACATTGACTGTTGTCCAATAACAATTACGAGCGAAGGTTGCATCATCCGACAAAAATGTAATTGCAACAACTTTCAATGACGACGCTGCGGGAGACGATCACAACGATTGCCGTTGACTATTGTTTGCATATTTACGATAAACACTTTTTGGACTTTTCATTTGACTTTGACTTTTAACTTGGAAAAATTGTCGACATACACCTTGGGGTGTAAAGTGAAAGTTGTGGGTACAAAATTTTTGGGCCTTTTTTTTTGTACATTTTTCATGCGGCATTTTCCATGAAACTGAAACGTGTTTCAACACTTTATCAACGTGTTGTCGTGAGGGTCTCGTCTCGTCTTTCGTCTATCGTCGCTTGTCGCTGACAAGCCCTTCACTTTCTGGCCTGTACTTGATCTTCTTTGTGTGCTTCGCATGATAATTTCACCTGCTTCAAGGTGCGCGCACCCGTCTCCGTCTCTGTTATTTATTGGTGGCAAGGCCCAACCTTAAAAGAAATTTTCTATGATTGAACAGCGGTCAGTTGCAATTAATAAAGAGTATTTAACACACTCGTAAAATACGCTTTGGGCTTGGCCACACAATTTAATTGCAACGCTAAACAGGTGCATACAAGAGTTATTCAGCTTGTTGTCAACTCACTTTTTTGCCCTTCGGGGGCGGAATTTTAGTACAGAAATCTGTATGCACAAATTGAGCACAATTTGCAGTAAAGTATAGTAAATAAAGCAAGGGCATTTTTAGCCATGGCTCAAGGTTCGCACACATAACATAACTGTGTGTTAGCATTGGCATATTTAAGCGTTCAGTAAATCGTACTTTCAAATTGACAAACATTTAATAGTTATCATAGATGGGTCAGGGTTGCACAAATAAGCGTTTATATTGTATTTTATTTATGGCTAAAAGTCTTGCGCTTGCTGAATCAGGAAGCAATTAATTGCGTACATTGCATGGTAAATCCATTATGCTGCTGCTCTACCAAGACCACACAATTTGCGTGTATCTGACAGATACATTAGCCAGCCTAACGCCCAACGAACAGAGGAAGAGGGGAAGGGGGAGGTAGGCAACTGAAATGCTGCGAGGCGTGACATGGAACTTTATCAGGGCAAAAGCATCGCTGCGAGAGAATGAATATATACCACAAGAGCTTATAAAACATGCAAGCAGCATTTCAAATTGACCTTCAGCATTTGAGATTGGCAGCCTGCAGCACCACATACTAACTGTACTATGCGTGTGTGTGTGTGTGTGTATGTGTAAGCCAAACTCACCACTTGGCTAAACGCATGCTGCATGCACATTTGGCTCAGGGTCAAACGCATAGATTTTTATGTAATGCTCACGCTCACGCTGCTGTCGCTTGTAACTAGCCAAAATTGGGTCAACTGCAAAACGGGGCGTATGCGCAATTTTAGAGACTACACACGCTGACTGCATTCTTATTGTCTCTCTGTCTCTTCTCTGCAGTACGGCACATTCCTCATCTTGCTGCTGGTCGCCGAGATTGTTGCCGGCGGTTTGGCCGCCTTCTACAAGGAACAGGTGCGCAATGAGAGCAAAAAATTCTTGCAGACCACGATTACCAGCTACACGGTGGGCGAGAATCAGGATGCCACCTCGTTGATGTGGAACCAGCTGATGGGCAACTTTGGTTGCTGCGGCATCACTGATTACAATGATTTTGACAACTCGCAGGCGTGGAAGAATACAAAGGGCAATCGCACCATTCCCGATGCCTGTTGCATCTTGAAGGATGTGGCCAAGTTGGTGCCACGCGACGAGGACTGCACGACCAATCCCAGCGAAAGCAACAGCTTCTACAAGAAGGCAAGTCTTTATCAATCATTCATAAAGTATAAATCATTAATTTTCTATCGTTATTTATAGGGCTGCTATGAGGTGTTCACCGAGTGGTTGATTCGACAGCGCGAACTCATCATTGGCGTCATTGTGACTGGCATTGTGCATTTGGTTCTCGTCATTCTTGCGTTTGCGTTGTGCAAAGCCTTTGCCAAATATGACGATATGCGTCTGTAAATTGCTCGGTACAAGTTTTTCTAGAGGACATGCTAATTTATAATAGGCAAAACAATGTTACAGTGAAGCTCCCCCAAAAAAAAAACATAAACAAAATAAGAACTTAACGAACTACCGAACCCTACCGAACATTTGAGATCTGCTCAAGCAAAAGGAAACTGCATTTCTCGCATGACAACAAAAGAAAAAACAAAACAAACAAAAAACATACATACAGCAAGCACATTAGAAACAGTTCTACTCTAATCTCATAAAAAAAAACAGATAATAATGGAAAATACTGCAGAAAATATTTAATCACACAATGAAGATGAAAATGAAAATGAAAATGAAAATGTTGCTCAAAATTGCCGCCAGAAAAGACAAAAACTAAAAAACAAATACATCAACAACAACAAACAGCATCATGAAGAAGAAATCAAGCAAAAGTTTTTAATGGAAAATGCTACGCATATTTATTTGTGAAATGAAGAAAATCTGTTTTGATAGCAGTTTTTAGTTCTTAAGTAGTATTCTACTATATATACAAGCATACTTATATAGTATATACACATACCACATAACATAACATACATACATACATACATACATTCATAATACGAGTAATTTACGATTAACTCACATTTTGTAGTCCTACTCATTTCGTTTCACTTTATCGAATCGAGAAATTCCACTCAAATACATCACAAGATAAAAGAAAAGGAATAACGAAATCAATTTAAATTTTGAAATTTATAGTTAAGCTATAAAACGTTGTAACGGCAAATTAGAAAAGATACGCAAGTTTTGAATTATTGAAAGTGTGTACTATGTGTACTAGATCGTAAGTCTTCTACGTTTAAGTTGTAATTTTAGTTGTTTTTGCTATTGCTATATTCAAGTTTTTAACTACGTATTGAGAGAGGACGCGTCGTGAATCGAATCGAATCGTGAAACGAGCATCGTGTTTATCCTTTTTGTTAAAAATGAATGTTGTACATTTTTTGAATTCTATATATATGTATGTGTATGCAGATTTACAAATACATACATCGTATACATATATACATATTAATATAAATATCTATTATTAATGCATATTATAAACACGTACTCGTATGTCTGTAGTTTACTTAATGTACTTTTGAAGCAAACTAAAAACCCCCAAAAACATAATTAAATAAAAAAGAACGAAAACAAGAATCCCCCATAAAAACATTAATAAAAACGAAAGCATTAAAAGCATAAACAAAACACAAAACGAAATTTAAAATGTACATTTCTGAACGTGAACGAAAAATAAAACATTAATAAATAAAAACCAGAAGAAATATTTTATTATTTGGAAAAAGGGCTGTTCATTCATTTTTCAGATAAGATTGTAGGTAATTTGAAAGTCATCATCGACAGGGGCTAATTTTGAGCTTGAATACCAGGCGAACAGAAATTAGCAGCAAGCTGAAAATTCAGATTGAGCCACATTGAGAGAGTGAGCGAGTTTGAGTGAAAGCTTATTTTCTTGAGCTACTGATAAGAGAGTAAGAGTAAATCTTTGAGCGCAAATGGAAATTTTCAAGCCTGCTGTATTTGCTGTTCGCCTGGTATTTCTAGTTGCTTTGTCAGCATCGCAGATTTATTTTTCATAGTTTCATCAATCCCATCCATTATAAAATACAAGTTTATTGGAAAAGTTGCACATTTTATTCTTAAAATCAAATCCTTACATTCTAACATAGAGTCATCATTACAATGCAGCGTTACAAATCTCGCGGACATTAGTCATACATATATTATATATTTTGTTCTTCTTTTGGGAAATTATATAGTCGTGTCTTGCGACCAGTTTGTTCATATTTTCTTCCAGACTTGTAAATGATATAAGAGTAGTTCGAAACTTTTGTCTTCTTTTTGGCGAATGTTCATGTTTCATCTATAGCTATTAGAGAATATAATATAGTTAAATAATTGTATAAAAGTCAATTCAAAACCACACCAAAGATAAATAAGTACATATATGTAAATATAAATATATACGTGTATATTAGCGTGGAATTCGTGTAGGAATATATACGATATATAGTTAGTTATATAGATATAGATAGTTTCTTAAAGTTATATACATTTAACCGCTATCAGAAATATGTGTGGTGTGTATGGAATACTTCGAGTAAATAATTTCGTAACGTTTCTCAAAATATATATTTGGTTAGACAAAATCGGTTTTACAATATAAGTATATATAAAATAATTCGTATGGGCTGTACTAAGATATTGAAGATCGGGGCGAAAATAAGCGCTTCGAACTTGTCGGTTGGAATATTTTGTAGTTTTGTTTGTTCTCTGTTGCCTTAATCGATAAGTACTCAAAACACTTGGAGCGAGATCGCAAACTAAGCTAAGCTTTAGAGTTAGTCTCATTACTAAATATTTTTTCGTTTTTTTTCTGTTTTTTTTTTGTTTTTTCTTTTTTGTTATATAGAAAACCCATTCACACTTTGTGTTAAATTCTGTTTGGAATTACGATTACATAGAATATTTTGGTTTGCCGAATAAAAAATCGCTTCGTTACTATAGTTAAACGGGCCCAGGAACAGACGGCTCGTCGTCATAGGTTGGCTTGCCAAGAAATGGTATGCTGAAATCCACCATATTCGGATAAACCAAATACTTGTTGACCGCCTCACACAGTTTGCTCTCAATCACATTGGTGACAATCGACCAGTCCACAGATTTATCGCCCACCTGGGGCTTTGTCGATATCCAAAGACGTGGAGGGCCACGGAAACTTAACCACACACGATCAGACGGCGGCGGTGGCAGGTTTAGGGTGGCACGTGCAACCAAACCCTTGAGTTCAACACGCAGCGTGATGTTGGCATTCATGTTCTCCATGGCACGTTGCACGTACGGCAGTTCGGTGGCATATTGAAACAGATTGGAAGTGGCAATGCGATCGACAATCTTGAAAATGCGTCGAGCATTGCCCGGTGAATTTTGGAAGAACCTAAAAAGCATAAATTTAATTAAATTAGCAATCCATATTCAGAATATCTTTCTGTTATTTACTCAGTTTGCCCGACTGGCTCAGTGGAAACGCCGGCTGCTGGACTTTCGGAATCCGATGAGGATCCACCCGAGCTCTCGGCATCGCTGTCGTAGATGGCATTATTACTTCCCTCCTGTGACAGCTCATCGGGCATGCTGCGCGTATCTGGCGGTGGCTCTGCTCCTTGTGGAACAGTGTCCACAAGCACAGGCGATGATTTGGGCTTGCTGCGCACACGCAACAGATTCAGCTTGGTGGTCACTGTAATGTGGGCGAGACCCTCGTAGGTAACATCTGCATCGAGCCAGACGCCGCGCTCATCCAGCATGGGTTGCGACATGCGATGGAACAGCATGGGCGACTCGCCCAAGTAGATGTTGGTAATGACAACCTCCTCCATAAAGCTGGGCAGCTAAAAAGAGCGTAAACTTTCAGTACAAACATATAAAATAATCATTTCAAATATACCTTAATCGAGTTGAGTTTCTTCTGCATAAATTCCTGGATCTTCAGATGCAGCGCAGTGTCGTGCAACCAGCTAAAAAGGCAGCGACCCAACACCACATTGGCCCAGACAACGCTGCCAGAGGGACCAAGGAAAAGCGACTGATCAATGCCCTTCCACAGCTCATCCTCCTGACGTTTGGCACGGCGAGCCTAGACAAACAAATGCAACGTTAGATTAGTAACTTGTCAAACTGATAACTTATAAAAATTAACGATTGAAATGGAAATCAAAAGTTAACATACTTTTCTACGATGTCGACCTGAGTGCTTTTGATCATATTGTGGCTTGCGGCAAACGGGGATTTGGTTTTGCTTACAAGCTTGCTAAGGGTACAAAATAATAATGAATAAATGATGCAACTCATAAGGAAATTAAATAAATATAATGATGCACTATGTTAACTGCTGCAGCTACCTGATAAACAGCCATAAATTTGACATAATCCTGTGGATTTCTGGCTACATCAGCATTCATAATGAGACCTTCAAAACCATCTTTAGCCGCATCTGGCGTTTCATCGTCCTCGAGTATATCATCGCACTGCGTATCCGGTGTATTGGAGCCCGCTTCATCATTGTTGTTGGAAGCCAGCGAAGTCATGCTCTTCTCATCGCTCTTTTCCGTGCGAGTCTAACAAGGAATTCATCATTAATTTTTAGTTTGATATAGGCTTATCTTTAAGTTACTTTGCTGGGCTGTCCCATTAACAAGTTGACAGCTTGTTGGGCTGCGGCTGCCTGCAGATCGGTGTCCTCGACAAAGCGTATCATTGGCACATGCAAATCCTGTTCGTGCACAATGCCCTTGCTGGCGGTGATAAAGCGACGATACCAATCTTCCTTCTCGCGATCGCAGCGTGCGAAGAGCAGCAGACGCACCTCATCGCCACAGGGCATGGTGAGATCTTGTAATCCCAGATCCGGATTGACAGTATTACGTAGCTGGCGTAGCTAGAAGTTGAGAAACTAATTAGTAGTGTTCTATTTAAATGGAATTTAAACAACTCACATCTGCCTGCAGCACTGTGGCAGCAAAATCAATTGGTTTCTCTAGCTCATCGGTGCCTGGTGGCGTTATATTAATGCCAACTAGATTTGATTTCGTATCCTTTGCCTGCACATCAAATTGGCTATGCACATTATCCTGTGGCGTCGTGAAGCCAGTGCACAAATTCTTGATGATCAGCTGTATAGGATACTTGCGATTGAAGAAACTGAAAAGACAGTTTAATTAGAAAATGTTTCTTGAGCATAGAATATCAACCGAGACTCACCGCTTCTTGGCTAAGCCCACGGGCAGTAGCTCGATGCGACAATCGCGCAAATCGTAGGAACGATGATCCGTAAACAACACTTTATTGCGATCGATGGGCGCCTCGTTCCACATGCGCCGCTTAGGAATCCGCGCATTTGTACCCGACATCTTCAACACCGAACCATCGAGACGCACATAAACGGCACGCGTCATATTAATTGAAAAGTTGGCCGGATCGTAGGTGCTAATCTCATTTAACCAGCCCGAATAGGTCTTAACGGTCTTGTGCTCCTCCACAACGGGAATCTCACAGAAGGGCATCGTAAAGTAGTTGGGTATCTGGAAGGGCATGCGCTCCGGATGCGTCTTTAGCACATAATTCTCGAATAAATACTGCACATACGAGCTGGACCAATTGACGGCCATGACAACAAGCACAGTTGAAAGCACGCCACGCAGGAAATCCGGCAGAGGCATCACAAGCAACAAAACCACGCTGCTCACTAGGAACATCGGCGGTGCCACGGAACTAACGCGCCAGTTGATGGAAGCGCTGCTCAAACTTGCCCACAATTCTGACCGCGAGCCACTGAAAACGCTTCTGTTGGAAGCAGTGCGTTGCTGAGAAACTGGAGGTAGATCGGTGTCGGAATCCTCACGCTCCAAATTCAAATCTAGCGCTATGCGCACTCTCGATGGCACCTCGTGCTCTTTGCTGCCAGCAGCTGGTGCAGACTCTGGAGACTCCGTGCTACTCGTGGGTATCATGTCCTCGAGCACCTCAACGCCCGACTCTATTTCGACATCCTTGCGTGCCATGACAATGCCACGCTTTACCTTGCCACTGGCAACAGGAATCTCCGTGGTGGAGCTTGGCTGCTGCTTCGCCTGTGCCTCAGCGGCCTGAGCTTGCGCTTGAGTGCTCGTCGACGGCTCGGCACTGGGCTCGGCATTGTGGCGACGACGCAGAAAATTGCTGCGCAGCGCCGTGGGAGCGCAGGGACTGGAGCTGAGTTCCTTTTTGTTCATCACGCTGGCCTGTTGCTTGGCCTTCACCTTGGACTTAATGTGCGCCAAGCCGGAACGCAAGCGTGAACGTTTGCTGCCGATCGCAGCTGTGGCCGCAATGTCGCCGCTGCCCAAACTGCTGCTGTCGTGCTGCAGCAGCTCAATGTCCGGATCCGAGTCCGAGTTGTTGTGCTCCTCGCCCAGCGGTGTGTTGATGGTGACGCACTCGGTGTCCGAATCGCCGTCGTTGCTCCAACCGACAGCAGTGAGGGCCACGGGTTCGGCAACTATGACCGGAATGCTGTGCGTTGAATGCTGCTGCTGTGTGTGATGCTGCTTCGAGGATTTAATGTCCTCAATTGTCTGCGACACCTTGCCCTTGATCAACTTCCAGGTGCCAACGCTGGCGTTTGGATTCGTGTCGCCACTGGCAGCTGTCACGCTGCTTGACAGCGCCGTTATCAAGTTGGGGCCACTCGTCGTCGGCGATATTCGCTCAATGCTCCCCGATCTGGAATAAGAATTTTGACGAAAACTTGTCAGATATTTCAAAAACGTTGAACTTAAAAATACACAATAACAATTACATTTACACCACAGCCTTTCAGAATACCTAGAGTGGACAGAACTCTTGCCAGTTAAGCAATACTTCCACATCTCAACAGCGTGCAACTTTGTCCCTGCCTATTCAATTTTTTGTTGTAATTTTCAGCAAAGTTTTTAGTGTAGTTGCCACAAAAGTAATTTTAAAATTGATCAGAAAACAATTGAAATTTTACTCAGTGAATAATTGAAACATTTTACGTTTAAGTTGTGAGCGAAAAAAGTGGAGACTAAAGTTCCGAATAAACTTAATCACCAAATAATCTGAATCACTTCAATTCTTATTTCAAGATTGACCGCAATCAGTAAAGGTTTCAATACAATCATGTGATGATTTCATATACATATATTTCAATGTTAGCAGATGTAAAATGTTAATTGTTAAAAAATGAGAATTTCTAAAAATTTCCCATTTCGTTTTGCTAAAAGAAACAGCCGTAATTATATAATCAAAAGATATTTTGTTAATTTATTCCAGAAAAGTTATTTTTATTTATTTGAATGAAGATATATGTTTTGTTTTCCACTTTTTGTCCTATAACCTGCATTTTGCGTTTTCCTCTGTGTTTCTTGTGTGTATTTTTGTGTTGGTGTGTGTTTTGTGTCTTTTATTTTGTTTTTCGTATTGTTTTCGCCTTAGAAAAGGTATTGGAATATATTTCTTGTGTATATAATCGTATATGTATATTTCATTCGTTACGGTTTTACATATTTCCATTAATTTGCTTTTATTTTGTTTTCTTTTCTTTTCGTTTTTGTTTATTGGTTTCTTTATTTTGAAATATTGCATTGTAGTTACTGCTGATATTTTAGTTTCGATTTTCGATTTACGTTTTTCGATCTTCGTCATTTTGAGAGAGGGGGAGAGTTCTTTACTTGGAGAGCCGTCTAGTTTTAGGTATGAATCGTATGTATATATGCATTTTGGTTTTATCATTGTTATCATTTTATCATCCATATGGGGTTTTTTTTTATTAAGATTACTTTTGGTATTATGAAAAATACCATCTTCTATTTTGAATATATTTCGTTTTTATTTTCTGCTTTGAACATTTAACTCTGTTTAATCTGTAATCTGGTATCTCGAATCATCGCGAATCGAATTTGAAGAACGCATTTCAAAAACGTCTGGAGGAAAAACATGATTGGAAATCGAAAGTACATTTTTGTTTTGTTGGATTTAGAAAACTACAAATATTTTTTTGGTTTTTTTGTTTTCTTGTTTTTTTTTTTCCTTTTTTTGTCAACTTTAATTTTGTAAAAATTAAAAAATTACGTTTATTGAAAATGACTATAAAATATGGAATATTTTGCTAATTTTTCATACGCTTTATATGTATACGTATAATGCTATTGTTTCATATATATATAAGATATATATATCATTATTTTTTGGTTTACTATATAGTTTTTGTCATATATGCCAACTTTACTTTAGGTTTTACTATTTATGTTCATATATTTATACTTTTTTGGTTTGTCTTGTTTTAAATTGTATAATGCTAAAAAATTATATGCTCTTGCTTGATTTTTGTTTTTTTCTTTTATGTTTTTTTGTTCTGAATATTTAGCTAAAAGGAATTCATTAGTAAGGGCGCTCAATTTTTAGTTACATTTCAAAGGACTAAGATGCGCGAGAATTGTTTTTCACACGCAAAATTAAAAAATGGAAGAGCGAGTGCTCGACACTCGCTATACAGGCTACTTTTTCTCAATCAGATTCAGATTCGATTTATATTATAAAATCCTTGAATAAGTTTTTAAAAGGTACCAAATGTTATAACCTTGTATTGTTATGTTTTTGTTTCTTTATTTTATTTTTCTTTAACCATTCCAATTAGCGTAAAATTTAAGGTTCATTCAAGGGTTTTTGTTCAGTTTAAAAAATTTTCTATTTAAAACATTGCGTTTGCTCTTTTACCTTTCATTACTTGTTCTTTTGTTTCACTAACTACAAAGAAAACACTGTACAAAAATTGTGCTATGAAAATACTCAAAAAATAATCAATAATTTTGTTCATAATAATAAATCATAATAGCTAATACTTTTAATTGTCTATTCATTTCTAATGCAAATTTCATGGTTATTAATTACTATTTATATGTATTTGTTTATATGTTTTTGCATTTGTTTTTTGCTTTATAGAAATGTGAAGAAAACAAAATGCGGCTCAGGAATGCAGAAGTGCACTAAGCAGGATTGCAATTTTCCACTTTGAATTTATTAATTATTGGTAATTATTATTAGGTTTTAATTTGTCATTTATTAGCAATTACTTGAAGCAAATTCTCTCCAGTTTTTTTCTTCAAAAATACATACATAATATTATTACGTTTTATAAATTTCATCAATTGTACTACGTGTAAATTTCATATATTTTCTTTTCATTTTTTAATTTTTTGTTTTTGTTTTTTTTTTTTTTGGTTTGTTCATATTTGGTATCAAAAACACATATTGACCAATTTGTAGTAAACATATTAAATATTTAATAATAAGTTCGAGTTCCAATACTTTTTTTGCAGAGTCTTTTGTATCGTTTAAGTATTTAGTTATATGTAATATTTTATGTTCTATTAATTATTTTATATTCAGTATTTCGAGAGTATATTTAATATATTTACAATAAAGTTTCGAAACGAACAAAATAATAAAACACAATATACTGATGTTCATTTATTAATAGCAAAAGGTTTTTCATTTCAGTTTTCTTTTTTTTCTCATTTGTTTTTTTTTTTTGTGGTTTTTGTATAAATTGCATATATCAAATATTTTCATATATTAATTGTATTTATATATGTTGTATATAAATATATATAGAAAAAACAAGGTATAAAAGTGTATCAACGCAATTGGTTAAAGCTACAGGAAACTACAGACTACAAAACATATAAAAATATATTTAAGAATTCGGCGTACAAAAAATATAACACTAGCTAGCGTCATCCACGCATAAACTATAACAAATAAACACTCACATCATACATACAGAGAAGTTACTCCAAATGATTGCAACACTCAAATAATGCACTCAGGTGTATACAATATGAAAACGTCTTCGTCTTCGTCTTCGTCTTCGACTTCGTCTTTATCGTCAAATCAATATAACAAAACTAAAAGCTGTTCTTAATAATGTACACAGATGTTTAACAAAATTTACAAACTAAAAACAATACAATTAGCGTAGTCTTCGAAGGGGCGTTACTTTCTCTAATATGATTTGATTTCGTAAACGCAAATGTCTTTGACTAATTCTTCTTTCATTCTTTATCTTCGTCACTCTTTCTTTCTTCTTTTTTTTCGTTTGGAATACTTAAATAACAAACAAGTGATGCTTAGTTTAATTATAGCACGCTACACAAGATTCCAGTGTTTTTGCAAAAACATTGAGCGTTTGCTTAAATTGTTTAAGAGTTCTTATTATTTTTTCTTTTTTTGGTATATGTAAAATATTTCCGTTTAATAGTTTTGTCATACAACTTTTAGCATATTTAAATATTCATATTTTTTTGGTTGGTTTTTTGCAATTTTTGTAGGTTTTTTTTTTGTTTTGTTAACAGTTAAAGTATAAAGTATATGTTTATATAAAAGTATAAAAATCTATAAAATATTGAATTTCACTACATTTAAAAAACATCGTCATCGTCTTCGTCATCGTTACCAAACGCTTTTCCTTTACATATTTAAATGTCTTTTTAAAGACTAGCATTTAATTACTTTTCTCAATGTGTTTAGCACAATATTAGCAACGCGCCTGTATGCATTTCATTAAAATATTTGCATAAAACATTTACACTACAAGGAGCAGGCTGCAAAATGTTTTGTTTTTCTTCTTTTTTTTTTTTTTTTGGTTGGAAAGATTCCATAATGTGTAATGTTTTAATACAATTAATTAATTTGCTAACAATTAATTTAAAAACAAACGAACGAACGCTTCAAGTCATCTAATTTGTTGTTTATGCAGTTTCAAAAATATATATATATATGTATATATAGAATTACATATGCCACACACACACATATATCCAGTATATATGTCGTTTCAGTTATTAATTTATAATATAAAAATTCTAGAAAATTGCTATTAATGTTGTTTGTTTTCTTTCCTTTTCTTTCTTTTTGTATTTCCTTTTCTTTTATGAAAGTGCCACGCGATCGACATTGAATTTGAATTTCATTTAAGAGTTAATTCATTTTTTTCGTATTTTCCATTTGTAAACAAAGCGCGAGCAAAAATTTGCTAATAGATTTGACTATCGTATATAATATACATTTAAAAGTCGAAAGTGACTTGTACTTATCTTCTTGTAATTTAATGAATTTATTTCTTGTAGTACTTTTCATTGTTTCTTTCTTTTTTGTTTCTCATTAGTATATAGAAAAAATATCGTATTTTGTTTTTGCTCAAGTGCCATTAAACATGCATTTTTGATGTAGCAAAATTTTCGTATATAAATTGGAAATTAAAAATAACTATTATTCATTTGCTAATTTTTCTTTATATAAAGTCTACATATTTAAAATTGTTTTTTCTTGTTTGCTATGTTGAGAATCGTATTATATAAGATATTAGATATTATTATATACTGTTGTCAACTGCGAAAGTTTCAGTTGGTTAACTAAAAAAATCAACAGAAAATATTGCAGATATATTTTGTTTTGTTTTGAACCCTCGAAATTGGAAAAGTTTTTAACTCGGGGTCTCTTTGATATTTTTGTTTTCATTAAGCTAACTTGGTTACGCGTTTGCAAATTCTTTTAATGTTATTTATGTATATCTTGTATCTTCGTATTTGTATAACGCAATTAACATATACCTTTAGTTATGCCTTTATATATATAATGTATATATATATATATATTATAATATTTATAAATACATGTATTGAATTGTTTACGAATTAGTATTGCACAAAAGTATGTATTCAGATTTTTAGTTTTATATATATAGATATATATAAGATTTGTGTTCCTAAAAAAACAGTTTATACAAAAATTGCTATATAAAAAGTTGTCTAATATAAGTGTAAGTTAAGTATTTATAGATTTGTTTTTCTTCTTTTTATGCATAAAAAACGTTTTTTATCATTTTGTGGTTTCTTTGCTTGCTGTTTGCCGTTTGCTGTTTGCAACACGCCCATCTTACAACAAAATATTTTAAATAAATATATTTATATAGAAAAGAATAAAAACTAAGGCAAACAATGTGACACAAATAAAAAAAATATAAACATAATACTGAACACAAGCAATTTGACATCCTTTTGTTATTAATAACAATTAGTTTATTTGACATTTTTTTAATAGTTCATTAATTCAAATGCTGTTTATTTAACAATTAACAAAAAAAACACTGTCGGGTGTATTTTCTTTGTGTAGGTTTTGCGTGCTTGGTTGTTGGTTTTTGTGACTAGGCTCAAACTAAAAATGAGCTTTTAAATAAAATGTCCATCGCGTTTATATTCTATTTTCTAGTTTATCAAGAGAGTGTGTAAAAGATTCGATGAACGAATAAATTATGTTTGCGTTTCATTGACCGATTTTTGATTCTAGTTCATTGCGTTAATTTATTCTTTTGTTTTTTTTTTATGTGTCCTAGCCGAGTTTCGATTCTAATTTCATTGCATTCATTTTAATGTATCCTATAGCCGAGTAATTTTATTGCATCCTTTGAGTGTGTATGTGTGGGTCTAGGATATTACGTCGCATGTCAGAATCGTAGTGTATTCGTGTAGTCTGTGTGTTGTTGTACCCCCGTACAATTCAAAATTATTGTGTCTTTTTGTCTACTCGTACGTTTCTGACATGTAACGTAATATCGGAGAAGTAAATCAACTATATATTTCCGGAAAGCAACACCACATAACTTAATTTCCTGAGCTGTAGCTTAAGCTGCGAAAATTACTTAATCACCTTGTGTAATTCAAGAAATATGATGTGTAATGTTTTAGTTAAAGGGTCACTCGGATTTGAAATGGCACTTGTTATGATATTGACATGGATGATGGCAAAAGATTGAAAATGCAACTTCATACTATTTTCTTTAAAATGGTATTTAAATTATACTGAAATAAAATGTGTAATTGAATTGTAATGAAAATCATTTTCAATATTCAGTTAAGTGTAGCTAATTTAGTGTAGAGTCTCAATATAGAAGGGTGATTATTAATTTATATTGAACGAGTTTTTCAATACTGAAAGGTGTAAGGATTTTTTTTTGATCTCTAATTCTTTGTGTGGCGCTGAGTTTAAAACATCGTATTGAACATATTTGTATGGAATACAATAGGTTAGGTTAATATTGATCTCTAATTTAAACGCAATTGTATTTTGAAAATATTCAATATTTTTCAATATAGAAGGGTGTGAAAGATTTATTTTGTATGGCGCTGAATGAAAATTTATATATTGAAAGATTTCAATATAGAAACGCGTAGGTTATTTTTTTATATCTAATCTAAACGCAATTCTATTGAAAATATTTTTGATATTGTGTGATTATTTTCAATATTTAAATGTTTAGGTTAGGCGCTGAGTTAATAAATTATATTGAAAATCATTGTGGTGAAATTATTTTGTGTGGAAATATTTTGTGAAAATATTTCATCTCTAATGTACAATGTTAAATCGATATTGCTTTTTGTATCCCGTTGTAAATTTCTTTGTGGGTTCTAAGTTCTATATTGTATATGCATTTTGTTTCGTTACCGATTTTTAAAGGTAGGAACTTATGGATTGCGTTTTGGTTTCAAATTATTCGCTTCTCTGTCTCTGACACACTCTTTTTATCTCTTTTTATATACATTGTTTCATTTCAGCTCATTTGTAATTTTCGACTAGTCAAAAATGATATAGTTGGTATCGTAATAACTAGTCTCGATCTAATCTAAAGATGCCTTGCGAGGATTGTTGGCTGACTAAAGGGAGGATAAATGTCCCTAATAATAACATTTTCGTTATTGTTTCTTTTTTTGGTGGTCTTAAGTGAGATAGATGGCATATCTTGATACTATAAAAAAAAATAAAGTACAAAAAATACTGTGCAAAAGATTCCGCGTAAACAAAAGGTTTGTTAAATAAATTACTTAATAAAAAAAAACGTCTAAAAACTATGTTGCAGTTTCTTATAGGCGAGTGTTGGTTACAACAAAACTGCTTTCTCTCTTTCATTTTAGCTAGACTCTTTTTAGCTGCTATTGCACCTGGTTTTTTACAGCCTCTCGCCAAGTCGAGGTGTGTTGTCTGTGACAGTGTCTTTTACTTGTTGGTTATAGTTCTGCTCTCTGCTTCGCTTGTTGGTTGTTGTAGTGAATGTATCCGTGCGTCTGTGTGCTTGTCTTATAGATAAACTTTACAACTTTCGCCTGCTGATGTCTTCACACCATACTCTCGTTACTCGTTACATCTTACTCGTTACTCGTACTTCTTCCGATTCTGATTCTAAATCTGATTCTGTTCATGGCATCGCTCCTGCCCCGTTCCAGTTTCCGTTGTTGCTGTGTTGGTGGTAATGATTCTCGGCACTGCCAGCGCTGCGTCCAACAACCGATGTCGTTGCTCCCTCTGTTGCCGTCTCTCGTCGTGCAGCGCGGCCTACCAGCGCCGCCGTTAACACCAGCGAAAGGGCACCGCACGCGGCCGATCGGCGCCCTCCTTGACCAGCGGCTTGTGATACTCCCGCCCGGGTCGCGAATGAATCACCGCCCAACAGTGCTCACAGTAATACTGCAGACAGGTGACATTGGCGCAAAAGAATGGCGCAAATTTGCCACCGCAACGCTGTCCCTCGCACTCGTCGCACATCTGATCGTCGAGCACATACGGTTTCACCTCCACACGCTTATCGATGTCGCCATGCTGCAGCTGCACAAAGCGTGCCGAGATCGCGGCGATGTAACTCTGTTGATTCGAGAAGGCCACACGACCAGCTCCTTTGGGATATTTCAGCTCGGGATCCGTGTCGATGCCGGCATAACAAACGCCGCCATACAAGCGATCCATGATCATGGCCAGCTCGAAGGCTTTCAGGGGACGCGGCACACCGCCAACAAACACCGTTTTACGGGGATCCAGCGACATTGTCGCATCAAGCACATAGTCCGCATCGGCCAGACGCCAGGGACGTATTTGCACCGCCTTGTCCTTGATGGTGGGCGAGGAGACGCACAGATAGAGCTTATCCTCATCGGTGATGCACGAATCAATCAATTGCTGCACACTGCTCTCGTCCTGGAACAGCAGAAAGGCATAACCCTTGGGCGGGAAATACGATTTGGACTCCGCCTTGTGTGGCCAGTCGACAACCAACGGCCCGAAGCGTCTAAACGATGTGGTAATCTCATCCTCATCGATATCCGGTGGCAGTCCACCCACAAACACCTTGCGGGAGAACCGCGCGGTTCCATCGCCAGCATTACCTCCATTCCCTCCCTGAATGGGAGAGTGCGGGGAATGGGGCGAGAGGCGCGAGGGTGAACCCATCTTCAGGGCGTTCAGATAGACTGTGGGATCATTGCTCGCCGCAATAGCCATGGCATCCGCTTCGCTTAGGTGCTTGTTGCCAACGTTAACTCCACCACCTCCTCCACCTAATCCTCGCATGCCGCCACGATCGTTCAGGAGTCCCATGTTGTTGTCGCCACCGGCGCCACCTCCCAGCGACATGCCACGCATGTAATCGCTCAGAGTATTGTCCAGGCCACCGCCTCCATGATGCAACTGTCCGTTGGTGGCCATCATGTTGCCATAGCTGTTGCCTAAATACGGCGCATCGCCTCCGCCTGTGGCACCCGCTGTGCCCATGCCAGCACCATTCCCAATCGACAGCGTCGGTATATTCATGTGTCCCGGACCTGGTCCGGCACCGCCGCCCATTCCTCCATCCATGTGAGAACCAGGGCAACCGTAGAGCGCCGTTGGGGAGCTGCCCTTGATGGGGAAGGATATGCTGCGTCTGTACTTGGGCGATACGCCCGGCATGGACATCTGTGGTATGGGCGAGATGCCGCCACTGCTGCAGCCCGCCTGTGAGCCATTGTATGGTGATCCACCACCTCCTCCTCCGCCTCCACCGCCGCCTCCGGGTGAGGATGGACTGTGTCCGCCATCACGTTGCTGCTGCTGTTGCTGCTGCTGCTGATGATGATGATGCAGCGCACTCAGATTGGGTGAGAGCTGCTGCTGTTGCAGCTGCGGTGGCAGCTTGTTGAGATTGAGATTGGGCGGCATACCGCTGCAGCTGCAGGGAAGGTAACGAGAACAGATGAAGAGGCTTTTTTCATTGGCAATTTGATTTACGTGTGTTTGTAATTTAAACTATTATAAATGTTTTTTTTTTTGGTTTTGTTTTTGGTTTCATTATAAAAAGGAGCAATTTGTTTAAAGAATTTGCTTCAAATTGAGGGATGGAATATATTATAATTATTATTATTGTAAAAGAGAGATGCAAAAATTAGTCGAAGTCGGGGAGATTCGCATTGCCGCCCAGCGTTAATTAAATAATTGAAAACAATTCACGAAAGAAAATCAGAATGCAAAATCGTAATTGAAATCAGGAATTGGAATATATATAACTATATATATTGTATGTATTTTTTTATGTATTACTTTTGTTACACTGGGCGTGTGGTTGTCTTTTTAAGCAAGTTTCAAGTTCATTATAATTTATTGCCGAACCCTAAATTGAAGCAAATGCTATAAAATTGTTCTCAATAAATTGCTCCTAATTTTTATATATTTTTATTATTTGATGTTTTTTCTTTATATTGACGATTTTTGTTGCTGCCGTATTTCAATTGTTGTTGTTGCTGTTGTAGTTGTTGGTTGTGGTGGTGGATTTTTGTTTTTCTTTTTTTTTTTTTTTTTGGTGTAGGAGGATACAGTGTTGTTGCTGCTGTGGTGAATTTATGGTGTGGTGGGTGGTGGTTGGTTGGTTGGTGGTGCTAGTGGTGGTATTTTTGTTTATTCTTATTTTCCAATCAGAATATATGAACGTACAGTTAAAGATGCGCTGGCTGTTGGCTGTTAAAAATTGGGCGCAATTTGAGCAGCACTGGTTGCGGTTAGTTTCAAAATGCACTGAACAAACTGTTGGCAAAACAAAATTCCAAACACTTGACACTGCACGGTATTTTGGTTATTTACTGCGATAACGATAACAACGATTAACGATACACATATGTATGTAGAGTATACAACAAATTGCTTATGCCTTATCTTTTAATCGTTATTTGATTTTTTGTGTGTTTTGTTTGTTAATATAGTCGCTTCTATTTAAGACTGTGCTGCAAAGATAGCAACGGCCCAGAATAACGAAAGTTTCACCGAACCAACAAAACAAAAAAATATTGGCCAAAATAAATAACAAAAGAGTTTGTTACATATATTTAGAGAGTGAGATAGAGAGAGAGTAAAAACACGCACAGTGGGCGGCAATGGGTTAAATAAGTGGAATGGTTAATGGACATCGGAAACTAGTTCAAATTTGTATCATTTGTATTGTTTTGTTTTCTTTTCGTTACGTTTCGTGTTTCGTTTTGTTTGTGGTGTTGCTGCTGCTGCTGCTTCTACTACTAATGCGAAGCTCTCTCGCATGGCCATGCTAATTGATTGACTAAGCACAGTGGCTGCCAAACTGTAAGGCCAGCCCCAGACATGAAATTGCATGGAAAAATTTTTGTAATTTAAAATGTTGACGTTGCCATGGGGCAAGGTAATGGGTAGGTGGATGGTTTCTTCTGTGTATGTGTATGTGTGTGTTGTGTTGTGTTCTGTTGGGATTGAGAGCTCTGGGCTCTTAATGAGGATGGTGGATGCAAATGCAGATGATGATGTTGCCGCTGCTGCTGCTGATGCTGTTGATGTTGTCTGCGGCAGATGATGAAATGTATTATAACATATAGAAACGTGTACAAGTGTAAATAGATAAAAACCATAAAAAACCGACAACGACGTCGAGCAACGTTCTGCTCACTTAGCTCTTAGCTGGCGGGGGGAGATGACAGGGAGGGAAGCAAGCGTGTCTGCGCCTGATAAGCGCAGTCACCAGGTGTCGCTACAACCAATCGCAGTGATGGTTGGTGGTGTAGTGTTGTGAAATGCAATTATAGCAAATGCAATTAGCAAAAAGTTTAAAAGTTAATTGAAAATTGTAGCGGAAATGAAGCAGTCGGAGATGGAGATGGAGCTGCGAAAAATATATGTATACCCGCCGCAGTTCAAAGATTTCAATCGGAAACTTTTGATTGACAGACAAATCGAAAAGCCGACAGCTGATGGGCCTAAAATGCACACACACACATACACATACACGTCATGTAAATCAATAAAAGAAAAAATAAAGAGTGGCAACGCAGGTAAGCGCCTAGACATGCATTTCAGTATTTAAAATGTGAAATGCCAAAGCCTCCTCCTGTGTGTGCTTATGTATTTGTGTGTCTGGGTGTGTGTGTGAACCACGCCAGACGACGCGACGATCCCGGCCTTCCCACGCAAGCCGGCCAAGACCCAGACGGGGGCCCTGTACTTAGTTCTAGACGTACTTACACACATATACACATTTTATGTATGTATTTTTTATGTCTATAGTAGAGTTTTTGAATACAAGCGACACATAAACAAAGCACAGTGGCTGCTGTAGTGCACTTTACAAGAGTTGCTGCCCTAGCGGGGAGTGCGCAGCGAGCTTTAAGTTTAAGGCCGTCGTCGTTGTCGTTAGCCACAGTAGTCAAGGGTGGGAGGCAAATGCATTAAAAATGCACAAATAAAAAAAGAGTACAAAAAATCAAAGTCACAAACTTTCGGTCAACGAACTTTTTGCAGCAAATGTGCAACAGGCAGCCGTCATCGTTATTTATTTTTGCGCACAAGAAACCAGTGTTTATAATTTGCGATTAGCACGCACCAAAGCTCAAAAACTACGGTCGCCAGATGGCGTTTTGAGTCGGAATTAAAACAGTGTGTACACATACAATTATTACAGCATGTAATATGCATGTATGTATGTAGGCAAGTGTTGTGTGGGTGTATGTGTGATCAATTTGGCATGGCGCGCGCCCAAAACAGCAACAACAACAACACCAACAAAAACAATGTCAACGAGAGTAAATTCCTTTTTTTTCTTTATATCGAGCTGTGTGTAATAATGGCAATTGTAGTTGTCAGGCTCACTCACCTTTTGCGATTGAAGAAACCTCCTCCGCCGCCGCCACCGCCTCCTCCACCGCTCTGCAGATAGCTGTTGCGCAGATTTACCTCGTCGTTCTGCGAGAGAGAGCGAGACACAAGTATAGTTAGCATTATGCATTTTGCAACAATGAGTAATTCTTCTGCCAAGTGGTTTTGCAATCAAATATCAAAAGCAGCACATCTGTTCACCAAATTTTTGTTGGCAGAATATTTGCGCGCATAAAAATAGACGCTTCAACTACAAATTAAATTGACACTAACGCGAGGCGAGGCACAAAAATAACACCACAGCAAGCAAGCGGGCCAAAAAACAGCTGACACTGTGTGTGCTGCTAGGAACACAACACACTTTGAAACAAAATGAAAACAAAAATAAATTCCGCTAAAAAGTGAAAACTACTAGTTACTGTATTGCGAACAAATGAAACACGCGTTGCAAATCAAATAAATCTGCCACTAATTGAAACAACTAAATGCGAAATGCTAATTGTCCACACTGTCCAACGTCCGAGGTCCCGACAAATGAATCTCAAATTATATACACAACTCAAAATTGCCTCTAATTGCGATTAACGCCAGTTATGACATATCAAAATGAATCACTGTGCCCCAGCTGACTGCTTGCGGTACTTTTGATAACTCAACGAAGAAACATGAAGCGAAAAAGAAAAGGAATGCTAAAGAGCAAGTCGACTGTTGAATACGCTTTCTATGCAAGCACAGTTTAAAAAATTAAGAAATAAATTTATAAACAAAATTAATAATTACTCAAAATTAGGATTAGGATATATGCGACTTGCGATACGTATACGTATACTATAAAATATATTTAATTATAGAAATAGTCCTTGCATATATCTGTAACCTTAATTTAAGGTAAACGGAAAACCTAATTCGAAAAATTTGCTAAATAAACTATATAAATAATTAGTGCAAACCAGTAAGCGGGTTAGTATTGACCTGAGAAAGAGTATACGACCAGATTGCTCAATTAAATAATGAACTCATAATGTGCTTTACCGACACAGCTATCTTAAAAATGCAAAATGTATTTCACATTATACTGTAAACTTTTGAATTATGATATTAAGTTGTAATATTTCACATTATAATGTAAGCCTCGGGACTATATTTAAATTACTCCAAAGTAAGGGTATTCGATATATGTTCGATAATAGTTCTCTTCTAAACAAAGTTTCCGATCAGAACTATTTGCAAAACCACATCGCATAGCTAAGCTCTAAACTATCGATAGGCCACAAAGTGTATCGATTACTTACGCCAAAGAGTGATGCTGCCTGCTGCTGTTGTTGGTGTAGATGCTGCTGCTGCTGTTGTTGCGAAGGGCTGCTAGAGAGCGAGTGCGAATCGCAGGCATTGACCATCATGCCCAAAGCGTTGCTAACGCTGCCGTTGTTCTTCATGCCCAGCAAATTGGATGTGGGCGATGCATCGCCACCGCCACTTGGACTGTGACTATGGCTGTGACTGTGGTGCTGCTGTTGTTGTTGTTGTTGTTGCTGCTGCTGATGTTGTTGCTGCTGCTGCGAGTTGTGATGGAATTGCTGCAGTATGTCATCCAGCGACTCCTCGTTGGCATTGAAACGCACCGAGATGGGCGTGCTACTGTTTAGGCCAGGCGGTGCTTTAAGTGCTGCTGCTGTCAGGCCGCCAGATGGCGGCACCGACGATGTGGGCGATGTGGCCAGGCTGCCGACAACGGATGTGGATGCCGATATCGATAGATTGCTATTGCTGCCACTTGCGCTGCTGTTGCCACTGCCTGCAAATGAAAACGAAACGAAAGTATTTTTGTTATGCTCGGTATTTAGTTTCTCCGCACATTCATTCATCATAACAATGCTAACCTTTTGGTAATTTTAGCGAGTCCATGGTGCCCGCACCTCGAGTCGTGTTGTATCTATGGGGGATTTATACGGCTGCACTTGAGCGACGACGACGACGTTGCCTTAGCCTATATTAAATGTGGGCCACACACACAGATACACACAACAACATATAGAGAGCGATAATTATACATGTATCCAAAACATCAATCAGACGCAACGTGAAGCGACAGCGACGACGGCACATGAAAGTAAAATGGAAAAGCAGAAAAGAAAGATATATTGTAGAACTATATAGAGATATATGTTAGATATGTGGTGTATTGTTGAAAAGGCGACACGTCATCCGATTAGTTTATCATATTTCTATTCACACGTTTCTGTTTCTGTAATGTCAACGTCGTTGTCAAACGCTGCTCCGCACGTAATTGCGTTTAAAAATAAATACAAAAATAAAGCCACAACACGGCGAACAGCAGCGGGAATAAGTAGCAACAAAAACAGAAACCGAAATAAACAATAATTATTTTTGCCTATTTATAAAAGCTTTTACTGCCACTGCAAGCGGACCGGGGAATTACCTGAATTACAGTGAAAGCTCAAGAGAACTCACATTCGATTATGTAAAATTTTGCAACAAGAGAACGGAAAAATTAATAAATACAAATAATAATTAAATGTAAAGCATTATTAAAATTATTCTTTGGGGAATATAATTGAAAAATAGCAATTCCAGCTAAAAAGCAATTGCTGATAATCTAGGTCGGTTTAACTATTATTATTTTTATTTTTTTCATATTTTTCTTCCAAATTATTCTTCAAAAATTTATTTTGTGTTTCTTTTTAATTGTATGATCACAAAGATCTTACGTTTATAATATAACCTTATTATAAAATGAATAGAATTTAAAAATCAATTAGTTCACCGTATATACCGAGTATATACTGTATTAAAATAATAAGTATTGTAATACTTTGCTACCAATGAAGCGCACAACTATCAAATAGACTTTGTGCAGTTATCAACTCGACTCCGTGTCCAGCCCCCAACTAACTGATGACCCTCCACAACTCGCTAATTGCATTTGAATGTGACGGACAAATTGACGGACGGACGGAGAGGCGAAATAACGTTGCCGATTTTTGTTTTTATGTCCGTACAAATTTACTATCAGAGTACACGTTTTATCGCCACAAACAAGCGAATGGTTCGATAAATGTCTCCATTAAAGTGTGCCTTGCGTGTTGGGGCCAACAACAATAACAATGGCAATCAATCTATTTTCGATACAGATAAAAACAAAAGTAGCGACGACTGTGAGTAATAAACAAAAGATAGATAAATGAAAATTGTTTTGAAAATATGGCGTAGCATTCTTCCCACTCTTTAGACCACTGTAAACCCCATTTAAATCCAATCAGAACATATGCTCTCGAATATTGCTCGCACTTCATTTTGAAACTGGAATTGGAATTGAAACTGAAATTGGAACTGTCACCGGAAAGCGACCATTTTAAAGAGTCCGGAGAGGGAGAGGGAGAGAAGAGAGCGGCACTGGGCCGTTTAATTAGTTAAATGCAAATAGACAAACGACAAACAAAATTGTTATGCCAATGAAAATGTGCGACGAGGCATGAAGAGCTGACCGCAGATGATTCTTTCCCACACCGCCCCTCTACACTAAAACGCCCCAGCAACAATGCAATGCCCGACTTGTAGCTACCCGGCCTCAAAGCGGTAATCAATTTTGTTAATTATCATACTCTTCATATAGTTCTGAAGTGTATTGCGTGAACATGCATAAAAGCATAATCAATACATAAATTTGTCCTACAAACAAAACTAGAGAGCGACCCCCAAAAAAAATAAAAAAAAGTTACTCGAATTACAGTAACGACGGCGACGTCGCAGTCGGTAGAGGCAGAGGTCGACGAGTAATAACAATGACAGTAACGCCCCCATCCAACTATCCACGCACACTAATACACATGCAGTCAGTCAGGCACGCACACAATTGCAAAATAAACACAAGTGTAATGTACCGCCAAAAGCATAGACAGCTTGGCTCAGGCTCAGCATCCATGCAAGCAAGAACGAGAGACAAATAGAGAGGAGCAAGAGCACAAAAGTTGCGCGATATTTCTGGGAGAGCGAGCAATGCGCTGACAAAGCACGTTTCGCCTGTATTTGCATTTGTATGCGTGCGTTTGTGTGCATTTGTACGAGTGTGTGTGTGTGCAAACAAATGTATCTTCATAAAAGTACTTTGAACAAATTAAAATTTGTTGTTGCTGCTGCTGCTCGAGAATTTCTATTATCACACGTCTGCGCTGCTGCTGCAATTAGATTTAGTAACTGGGCCAAATCAGCAGCAGAGGCAGCGACAGAGCAACGGCAGCGTAGTGCTTTTCTCTGAGATTTTTAGGGGTTATTACGGTCTTTGCTTTGCTCAACTGTTTCGTTGTCGTTTCGCTAGTGCCCCAATTTCAATTGGTTACGCAGCAGCAGAAAAAGGCAACCCTGCATATTGGGGTTGCTGCCTGTCATCTACTCAAAATTAGGCCAAATGCTGCCCGCTGCCTGCGCACCACACACACACATTTACGCACATTCCGTATTTAAATAAAACTAACATTTTGACAGGTGCAAACGATGAGATAGAAAAGCCGCAGCAGCAGAAGAAAAAATAAAACGGCAACTGAAATTGTGTGTGTTAATAACACTAACCTTTTGTACTTAGAATTTGGCTTTGCCCTCTGTCGGCAGTTCGATGCAACGAAGGCACGAGCGCAAGCACGAAGACAGTTCACGAAGTCACGACGGCCGCAACGACAGCAACGACGACACTAAACTTTCAGGTGCAAGTTTTTCGTTTCGTTCGTTTCGTTTTGCGTTCGTATGCGTGCGTTACATTTCCGGGGGTGCAGGTCGGACGTCTCACTCGCACTCTCACTACTCTCGCCACAATTCTGTGACGTATATTGGCACTGTTATTTTTTTTTGCTTTTTTCTTCTTCAGTTTCTGCAACACAGCAGCAGCAGCAACAAAAAATTCCTTCACTCAAGAGGAAGAGGCAGCGATATCTTTTCTTTTTTCTTGGTTTATGTAAATGGCGTTGCGAGAGTTTTAAGCAGCTTTTGCATTTTTATCCATATTTTAACCAAATACAAAATAGATGAACTTCAAAGATTCTTATTTATTTTTTAAATTTCACACTTTTAAGCCAACAAATTTTTTAGACACACGAATTCTGCACGTTTTCTTTTTGTTACACATTAGATTTAGATTACACTCGAAACTTGGATTTATAGAAAAGACATATTAAATGTTTACACTATAATTTTCTGCTTAATTTTTCCCAATAAATATTTTTATCTTTTTTCGAATTACGAGAGCAGCTCCGTCCGCTCAGTAGCGCGACGATTGTGAGACTGAAAATTACAGGCGCTGCTGACTTTTCACACAAGCTTGTTTTGTCGTCGTCGTCGTCTCAGTCGTCGCTTACTTTTCCGACGCACGACGAAAAATCAATCATTTTCAGTTGTTTTGCTTTCGTACGGTGTTTCGTGCTTTTCTGTCAGAACAGAACGGAACAGAAAAAACAACAACAGAGCAAAGACGACAGCTGCTCTGCCGAAAGTGTTGCCAATCATCATTAAATGCAATTGGCCACGATACATCGATAAATTTGCACAATGTTAAACAAATGCCTAAGTACGCATTAACGCTATTGCAAAGGCAAACATGGGCCGTTACATAAATACATAACAGATGCTCTCATATTTATGTAAATATCTGCTGCGATCTGGCAACGCCGTCAGCGGGTGTAACATGGGTAACAACAAAACAAAAAGAGAATGCAAAAAACAATCGAATTACATAAAGCAGAACTACTTACAATAACAAAGCCTCAACGTCGCTCTTCCTTCGTCGTTCTTATTCTTGTTGTTGGTTTGCCCAATATCAGCTGCGTCTTATACACAACACACGAACGTACACTCACACGCGCGAATGTTATTACTGCTGCCCGCAGCTTTCTTGTGCCTTTTGGCTTCCGTGTAATATGTATAAAATATATGTATGCGAATGCGAACCCTTTTGGTTTGGTTTCCCGATAGAAAAAAGTTGTGTAATGTATCGAATGATTTTCACTAGCTTATGTACATTTTTTTTGTTTATTTTTTGTGTCAAATTTTATACAAATTTTGCTACACAACTACGGCAGTTGTTCTAGCAAGCACTCGACCTGCAACCCAACTAACATAAATAATAACGTACATACATACAAAAATGTCAATGCTGTAGTGGTAGTAAGCTTTTCACAGCTGTTTCCAGGGTGACCGTACTAGTGAATAATCGAAAAAATATACCAAAATATTCCTAATACTAGTAAGCTTTGCACAGCTGTTTTGTCGTCAACTTCGATAAATGTAGTTTATCTGCAACGATATATTGTTAGGCGCGCTCTTACGACTTTCAAAATCCATTTTCAACTAAATAAACTCATTGTTGATTTATGTACAAATTGTGCTAATAGTCTGATTTAATATATGTACACGGCTTATCTATGAATCAATTCGCTCCGGGTAATTCCCAAAGCTGCCGTTCGGCGCGAATGCTATGTATATAAATAGCGAATTGAGCACTAAAGACCGGTTTCTTGATAAGCAAATCAAAGCAAAGCGAGCGGATCTATTGTGTGAAAATCAACTTCGAATTTACTCTTTATGCGCATTTAAGATTCTCATCAGCATCGAGATGCACGCTTCAGTCTTTGTGTGCGCTGTCTTTCTGCTAATCTCGCAAGGCAGCGCCTATGAAGTGCCCGAGGCCAAGATTGAGGTGTTCTACCCCAAGGGATTCGAGGTATCCATACCACACGAGGAGGGCATCACACTATTCGCCTTCCATGGCAAGCTCAACGAGGAGATGGAAGGCCTCGAGGCAGGCACCTGGGCGCGTGATATTGTCAAGATGAAAAACGGACGTTGGACTTTCCGAGATCGTAACACACAATTGAAACCAGGCGACATACTTTACTACTGGACATACGTTATCTACAATGGCCTAGGTTATCGCTGGGACGACGGTGCCTATGCAGTCAATGCATACAGCGGCAGCACTCCCAGTCCGCTGCCACAGCCCGGTCCCCGTCCCCCCAACCCAGTGGGGCCAACGACGCCATCATCGTATGTCCCAGATATAGATATTCGTATTGGGAACTGTGTGCCGGCCAAGACACAAGTCAATGGAATTCCTGCGCGTTGTGCCAACCAACTGATCTTCGAGGATGACTTCAGGGGCAAACTGAACTCAGCCAAGTGGCAATTGGAGCATCGTTTCAGCGGTGAACCAGACTACGAGTTCAACATCTATCTGAACGACTCGCGCACCATCAGCGTCAAAGATGATCAAGTCCAACTACGCACCAGACGCACCCAGCAATTGTTTCAGCAAAAATTGAGCTCAAAAATAGATCTGGGCAGTGAATGCACCGGCAAGCGAGACACGGAGGAGTGCTTACGCGATGCAAGAGACAGAAAAATACCCGGCCTGCTGCCGCCAGTGGTCACTGCTCAGTTCTCCAGCAAGCACAGTTTCGCCTTCAGGTATGGTCGTGTTGAGGTGCGCGCCAAGATGCCGAGTGCCAAGTACGTGGTGCCCCAGATGTGGCTACAGCCGAAAGCGCATGTGTATGGCGTGGACGACTATAAGTCGGGACAGCTGCGCATCGCTTATACCCGACAGGGAAATAGCGTTCATCCGGATTTGTATGCGGGCGCTGTGCTGAATGCCTACGAGCCGCTCCGCTCGAATCGTTTGTGCCACAAGCTGGGCAGCAACGATAGCAGTAGCCAGGATTGGAGCAACAGTTTCCACAACTACACGATGGAGTGGACACCGCGTCAGATTCGTTGGCTGGTGGATGACGAGGAGATTTGCAAGCAGGGCAGCGATACAGGAGCGTTTAGTGAGACGTCGGTGACAGGTAAAAGATTGCCAAATGCCGATGAACTGGAGAAGGGCACGGGCATCGCACCCTTCGATCAGGAGTTCTATTTGACTTTTGGCTTGAGCGTGGCAGGATTCAACGAGTTCTTCTACGAGACGAAGCCGTGGCATGAACAGGAACCACGGGCCATGGTTGATTTCTGGAAATCGATAAGCGAGAAGGATCAGTGGCAGGACGATGGTCATTTTGACATCGATTATGTCAAAGTGTTTGCATTGTAAACGAAACGAAATACTCAAAAAAAATGTGTTTCTAATTTGTAACTCACAATGGATAAATAAAGTTAATTTTTTTTGTATTTGCCACTTTCTGCAATCTTTATATTCTTTATTTTATAAAAACTCTTCCCCCAAGCAGTAAGCCGCAAATTCGTCTCTATTCTTTTTTGTATTCCCGTCCACTTGTATGTAGTTATAAGAATTTTTAAGTATTATAATTTGCAATGCCATCTACCATAGAACCCGTTCTTTTTGCTTTAATAGTGTTGTTATATAAAATTAATTGAAATTAAATTTAATTATCAAAAACCTAATATTAGTCATTCTAATACTCACATATATTAAGAATAAAGCGTTAGGGGTTTACACCGGTACATAAAACACGAATCATACAAAAATATACTTTATCGATTATATGCTAAACGTAACTCGCTACAGTCAACTATGTATGTACCTAAAAGGAATTAACTTTGTATATATACACTGTATATGTATGTATATACCAAATATATAATATAAATAAACTCTATTTCTCTACCCCGCACATATTTCCATTATTTATGTGGGCAAAGTATAACCACAGATTTTTTTTGAATTTAACAATAATAAATTTAGGGTTTTAGGAGGTAACCTGGCAGCCTATATAATGCGGGTGTTAAATTATTTACCCTCATTAGTTTTCAGAAGGTTTCAATATGAAGCTGCTCGTCGTATTCGCTTTGACTCTGGCCTATACCTCGGCTTCGGTGCTTCACGGCTTCAATTCCTCAGTGGTTGATACCAATGTTGGCATCATCCATGGACATAGTGCTGAGCCCGGACAGTTCCCCTACCAAGTTCAACTACTTTTACCAGGCGGCCCTCAGTGTGGCGGCTCCTTGATTAGTCATCGTTGGGTTCTGACCGCCGCTTCCTGCACAGAACAGTATGTTTAAAGTCTTCAAAAAGATAACTTAATTTTATAGTGAGCATAATTTTGTATATTTCTTTAGCTTCGATAATATCACAGTTCACTTGGGTGGTATTCGAAGATCTGCCCCGCGGAAAACGTACATTGTTAGTAAGAAGGACATCATCATTCACGAAAACTTTAACAGTGATACGCTTAGTGCCGATATCTCACTAATCCGCATTCCATATGTTAAATACAGCAGATATATTAAGGCTGTAAAGCTACCGAAGATCAAAATATCCTATCCCTCCTATGCTGGTTTTAATGCTAGCATTTCCGGGTGGGGAAGGACCTCGTTTGAGTCCACCCATGAACCCGAAATACTCCAGTACGCCAAAGTAGGGATCATAAGTATAAAAGATTGTAAGAAGATGTTTGGAAAACTTGGAAAATATATTTGGCCTTCCCTCATCTGTGCCTCAATCGTCTCAGCCGAAACTTGGGAAGGCGACACTGGCATCCCATTAGTGGAATTACGTAGCTCGGTACAGATCGGCATATCATCCGTTGATAGCCCAAAACCCGAGCTCGAATACCCCGCTATATTCACCCGAGTGACTAGTTATCTCAAATGGATCAAACGCCACACCAAACTCCCCTTGTGACATGTTTTTTTTAATGATTTTTAATACACCTCGTATTTCGTATTTTTTAATTCAAACCCTAAGGAAATTAACAATATGAAGTAATTAGAATTAACTTTTAGGTTTGGTTGAATATAGTTTAAAATAAAAGTAGCACGCATTGCGCTGGATTGTTTAGTTTCATAACTGATTGTAATAAAATAAAAATGTAAAGTGATATTATAAAATTTTGATCCAATTTTTTAAAGGAATAAAAAACTATGCAGGATTTTGAATTGAGGAGTTTTTTAATATATCGCTTGCTTAGGGTCACACTGAAAGTATCTATAAATGGTGAATATTCTCTGCAACCAGGAGACATACTTTACTACTGGACATAAGTTATCTACAATGGCCTAGGTTATCGCTGGGACGGTGCCTATGCAGTCAGTGCATACAGCGGCAGCACTCCCAGTCCGCTGCCACATCCCGGTCCCCGTCCCCCTAACCCAGTGGGGCCAACGACGCCATCATCGTATGTCCCGGAAATAGATATTCATATTGGGAACTGTGTGCCGGCCAAGACATAAGTGAATGGAATTCCTGCGCGTTGTGCCAACCAACTGATCTTCGAGGATAACTTCAGGGGCAAACTGAACCCAGCCAAGTGGATCAGGAACCGCGGGCCATGGTTGATTTCTGGAAATCGATAAGCGAGAAGGATCAGTGGCAGAACGATGGTCATTTTGACATCGATTATGTCAAAGTGTTTGCATTGTAAACGAAACGAAATACTCAAATAAAATCTGCTTCTAATTTGTAACTCACAGTGGATAAATAAAGTTAATCTTTTTTTGTATTTGTAACTTTCTGCAATCTTTATATTCTTTATTTTATAAATACTCTTTCCCCAAGCAATAAGCCGCAAATTTGTCTCTATTCTTTTACCTATAGGTATAAGAATTATCAAGTATTATAATTTGTAATGCCATCTACCATAGAACCCGTTCTTTTTGCTTTAATAGTGTTGTTATATAAAATTAATTGAAATGAAATTTGATTATCAAAAACCTAATATTAGTCATTCTAATACTCACATATAATATATTGAGAATAAAGGGGGTTTACACCGACACATAAAACACGAATCATACAAAAATATACTTGCAAAATAATTTATGGATTATGTGCTAAAACTAACTCGCTAAAGTCTACTACTTAAAGGGAATTAACTTGGTGAGCGCTAGAGCTTAGAAAGTAAAAATACATATATAGTACATATGGGTAATTCTCTGACGGAATTTGTCCCGTGTGAGACTCTTTGCAGATATAAACTAAATCAATTTAAAAAAAAAAGTGAATGCTATTCTTAAAGCTTTAGATAAGTACTATATTTAGAGCTAAGATTGATTTTAGAAACTTGTTCTATTTTACGATAAAATATATAAATTCGTTTTGTTTTTTTTGGTTTGCGTACGAATTTGTTCATTTTTACAATTATCTTAAAGTAGAAAAAAATTCTAAAACCATTTTTAGCTCTAATTAATGTACTAATTTAGAGCTAAAAGAATAACCTTTTCTTATTTTTAAAAGTGTTTCAGTTTATGTTACTTTCACTGTAAAGATTCTCATACGGGACAAATTAGTCAGAAAATTACCCGTATATGTTGGTATATATGTACATATACCAACATTTTCTGACTAATTTGTCCCGTATGAGAATCTATATAATATCATATATAATATAAATTAACTCTAATCCTCTAAACCGTACATAAGGGTATTTATATAATTTATGTGGGCAAAGAATAACCACAGATTTATTTTAAATTTAACGAATATAAATTTAGGGTTTTAGGAGGTAACCTGGCAGCATATATAAGGCGGGTGTTAAATTATTTACAGTCATTAGTTTTCAGAAGGTTTCAATATGAAGCTGCTCGTCGTATTCGCTTTGACTCTGGCCTATACCTCGGCTTCGGTGCTTCACGGCTTCAATTCCTCAGTGGTTGATACCAATGTTGGGATCATCCATGGACATAGTGCTACGCCCGGACAGTTCCCCTACCAAGTTCAACTACTTTTACCAGGCGGCCCTCAGTGTGGCGGCTCCTTGATTAGTCATCGTTGGGTTCTGACCGCCGCTTCCTGCACAGAACAGTATGTTTAAAGTCTTCAAAAAGATAACTTAATTTTATGAGCATAATTTTGTATATTTTTTTAGCTTCGATAATGTCACAGTTCACTTGGGTAGCATTGGAAGATCTACCCCGCGGGTAAAGCACATTGTTAGTAAGAAGGACATCATCATTCCCGAAAAATATAAGAGTAATTCGCTTTTATACGATATCTCACTTATCCGCATTCCATACGTTAAATTCAACAAATATATTAGGCCTGTAAAGCTACCGAAGATCAACAGACGCTATCCCTCCTATGCTGGGAGTAAAGCTTATATTACGGGCTGGGGAAGCACCTCGTTTGATTCCACCCATAAACCCGAAATACTCCAGTACGCCAAAGTAGGGATCAAGAGTATAAAAGATTGTAAGGAAAAGTACGGAAAATATTTTGCACGTTCCCTCATCTGTGCCTCAATCGTCTCAGCCGAAACTTGGGAAGGCGATACAGGCATCCCATTAGTGGAATTACGTAGCTCGGTACAGATCGGTATATCCTGCTATGATAGTCCGAAACCCAAACACAAATACCCCGCTATATTCACCCGAGTGACTAGCCACCTCGATTGGATCAAGTACTACACCAGACTCCCTTTGTGATATGTTGTTTTAATGAAGGCTAACACTCCTTTTTATTATATAGCAAAATTCCAATCATTCGGAAATTCAAGTTTTTGAAGTCATTATTATGCATTTTATTATTTGGTTGCATTGTTATTAAAAAATTAAATAAAAATTAAATGAGAACTATTTTTTTAAAGTTTTGATTCATTTTTTTTAAAATAATTTCAAGACAGCGTTTGCTTAGGGTCACACTGAAAATATCGAAAAGCTAAGTGTGGTATATTCTCTGCACTCGGTGTAAGGTATATTTTGAATTACTGCTGCGGCCACACTGTTGCTCACATAACCTGCTGCGGCGTTTGCCCCATTGAAAAACACAAAAGTAGGTAAGTTATAAAACACCGATTTAACAGTTTTCTAACTTAAAGAACATTTCCCTTTGATAGCCAACTAAAAAATGCAAATCACACGTATTGTTCTACGTCAGCTGAGACGCTCCATCAATGTGCAACGCCAATACAGCGCTGCTGCCCCCGCAGCGACAGCGGCTGCAACGGAGAAACTCGTGCCTCCGGTGCCAGAGGGTGCTGCAAAGCCGCCAAATGCCAAGCTGGACAGTATTGTGAACAATATTGCGGCATTGAATCTGCTCGAGGTGGCCGAGCTGAGCACGTTGCTCAAACAGAAACTCAATCTGCCAGAGACCGCATTTGCACCACAAATCGCCGTTGGTGGCGCAGTGCGTGCTGCTGCCGAAGACGAGGAGGAGGCGGCGCCCAAGAAGGTGCAGACATCGTTCAAGGTGAAGATGGTGAAGTTCGATGAGAAGCAAAAGGTGGCGCTCATCAAAGAGGTGAAAAATCTGCTCGAGGGCATGAATCTGGTGCAGGCGAAGAAGTTTGTTGAGAGTGCACCGACTGTGGTCAAGGAGGACATACCAAAGGATGAGGCCGAGAAGCTAAAAGAAGCACTGACCAAGGCGGGCGCTGTCATTGAAATTGAATAAGCGCTAATGTTTAGTAGCTAGTTATTTTGTTATAATAAAAAGTAAACTGTAAACCAACAGAAAACAAGAAAGTCAAAATATTAAGAGCAGTAGAGCTAAATTTAGCTGTTACACATTAACTTCGATTATTTTGAAAAGACAATCCACTTAGCACCACTTACTCTTTTTCTAAAATCAAATAACTTAATTATAGAACATAAACACTATTCGGGATTACACGATGTCATCAAATTATTGTCCCATCTATACTGAACTTATTGTATTGCAAATACAAAAAGTACATGTAGGATATTCGTAAAAACTATATTTTGTATACGAAAGTTATCTGGTTCTTATCTATTTTAGTTGTGTTACTTAGCTACAACTTAAGACAACACTACTTCAGAACTGTTGCGACTTTCTACCAACCACTTTTACCTTCCAGATTGAGTTTAAGCATTAATTAGTAACTGTAAGTCGCATGTACTATCACCACCACTATCGGCTCATCGTAATTAGTGCAAGTCTGCTAATTGAAGTCGTGCGTAGTGTGCGGCCACTAGCCGATGCGATGAATGCAATGCAGGCACGCACGCGTGCGCCAGTGTTGCCAATGCAGCGCAAAACTGCGACATTTTCAAAGTGTGGCTGTTACATCATCTTACACCGTCATAAAGGCGGTCACACAGTTCAACTATAAATACAATTCAAATATTTGTGAAGTGCCGTTTCCGTAAAACAAATATAACGGCCACTTTCTACTATGTAGAATCATGGGATCACATTATAAGCAGCTCGTGTGCGTAGTAACTACATATATACATACATACGCACACATGCAGAGTTTGTAACACTTTCATCACGGTGTCTGGTTTAATTTTGTTTGCTGTCGTTTAATAATGCTTTTACCCATTTTTGTTATCATTATCAATGGGCCGTGGCGCAGGGAGCTGGAATTGATCAAGTGGCTGGCTGTGCGTGAATGCTCCAAATATTTGCAGTCGCCGAAATAAACACCACACGACTTGCTACGCTGCATCAAGAGAGAATCGGAATGGGAATGGGCTGAGTCGCTGTCTATCAATTAGCACCTTCAAGTCCTCAACTACCGTGACACAGTAAGCTGCAAAGTTTTCGACCTGCCTCAGCTCAGTCACAATCGGAACATTGACGCGACCACGACGCGTCTTCTCCTCGCTCTCTCTCTGATATTTTCTGCTTCTACTGCTGCTGCCTGAAGTGAAAACCGAAAGTGAACAAATAGTCCAAGAAGTCGTCATAATCATCATGTCCGCACGTACACATTCCACGCGCATCTTGGCCATAGTCGCCCTCTTCTTCAGCAGTTACATTGTTGGCATTTACAGTGCTGCACGCGCCAGCAGCCAACTATTGCTCCAGAATGAGAGTCTTCGCTCTCTCAACGACACCAGCTTGGATGCTTTGGATGAGTCTGACACGGGACTGGCGCGCAATGGCACCAGAAATCCTCGCTGTAAGTATTGAAGTAAAAGTTTGCCTAGTTTTCTGTTGAGTGCGATTCGTTTGTTTTGTCGTCGATGGTTTTAAGTATGTATGTGGGTCACATTTCAATTATCACCCAGTTCCAATGCGCACAACTTCCGTGCTGGACTCTTTAGTCTTAGACACGCTCGCAGCTGTCACCGCTTGACAACCAGTGCATTCCAAATAGATTCTTCACGAAAGTATCACAATGAAATGGAATATCCCCAAAGAATTCAGATTCCTTTTCCATTCTTTAAAAGGTATATAGTAACTATTTCACAATTAAGTGAATGATAATTTTTTAAGTTCCCTAATTTTTGCATCCTTACTTTAAACGTTTTTATTATTCTGATTAAAATTTTGTCTTAGAAGTTCCATTAAAAAGGTTGAGATTTATTCCCATATTTTACAAATCTTATAAATTTATTAAGAGAAAGATAGACAAATTTTCTTTAACCACTAGGATTCTTCTTTTTGTAATTATAACTTAAATATATTTGCCATTAAGTTCTTCAGTTCAACGTAACAATCCCTAAATCATTCTCATCATAAATCATTCTTTAAATAAGATTTTTAATTAATATGACTTATGTATTTTCTTTCATCTGCAAGTTTTCAACTTTCCTTAATTAGAGCTATTTTACTATTTTATTTATTTTATACATTTACGAAATGACTTATTTTTGCAAGCTTTCTTTTCTTTATAAAATTAACTTTCGAAGTTTACTCTAAATTTTGATTATTTCAATACAAGTTTAGAATTTTCACGGAATTCTACTTTACAGTCTAATTTAAATTTATATATTTTCAAGATGAACTTCTCCAATTAATGTCTTAATCATACTTTCACAACTCTCGAAGAATTTTTCTTTAGAAGAATGACTAATTAGATCAACCCGACGATTAAGTATGTACATTAATCTTCCCGATCACATTTAACTTATTTAATATTTCACACCAATTAAGATTTCGTTCTTCTAATTAATTTATGCTCTTTCAGGGTTTCCCTTCTACACCATCGGTCGCTTTTCCAATGACATTTGCCAGGGAAACAATTTGCTGTTGGGCACCTGTCAGATCAACGGCGAGTGCACGGACAACAGTGGCGTAGCCGCGGGAAGTTGCTCCACGATCACCAACCAGGCCATTTGCTGCATATGTAAGTCTTCTACCCGCCTCGACTGTCTTTAAACTCTCTAGCTAACAGGGGTTTCTCTACCTTACAGATCAACGCACTTGTGGTGCTAGTACAACCTACAACAACACCTACTTCTACAACAGCAACTATCCGGCACCTTATGCCGGCGGCGGTCGTTGCTCAATTGTGGTCACACCTCCGGATTCTTCAATTTGTCAACTGCGCGTCGATTTCCTCGCCTTGTCGCTGGCACCGCCAACAGGTGATGGACTCTGCAGCACGGATGCGTTGACAATCAGTGGCGGCGCCTCGCAAGTGCCCACAATTTGTGGCGAGAACTCAGGTCAACATATCTATGTGGACTTTAATGGCGTTAATCCCATCACCATCTCGGTGGCCACATCCTCCGGTTACACATTCAATCGCCAGTGGCAGTTCCAGATACGAATGTTGGGTTGTTCCTCGGCCACTTTGGCGCCCGCTGGTTGTCTGCAGTACTATTATGCCTCGAGTGGTACAATCTCTAGTTTCAATTACGTCTCCGCTGCATCGTCTGCTCTCAACTCGATTGGAGTGCAGGGCACTCGACAGTTGGCGAGCATGCGCTATGGGATTTGCATACGCAAGGCGACGGGTATGTGTTCCATCACATACAGTCAGGTCAGCTCGGATTCGTACTCATTTACGATGACCAACGATGTGGGCGCCGTGGATCCCACGCTGTTGGCTACATCGGCGGTGCAGAGTCAAGATTGCACCACCGATTACATTATTATACCGTCGCCCACGCAAGGTGGCACGAATATGCCAAGCGATAGGTTTTGTGGCCTCGGTTTGGTGTCCACAACGAGTGCGGCGAAACCTTTTGTAGTTTATTCCGTGACGGATGCGAACGAGGAGATGGATATATCGAATCGAGGATTCTATTTATCCTACTCGCAGAATGCTTGTCCTGTATTATAGATAAACATGGCGCTTTTGCATTTAAACTTACAATTTAACGTAATAAAAGACTTAACAATTAATCGAAATTATTAGTATCTATTCATTATGCTATGACATTATTACAATAGTCAACAAACAAGGCATCGAGTGCTGCAATTAAAATACTATACAACTAATTATTTACATCACTTGGCTACAATTACGCTGTCAACGCCATCAGACTGTCAATCTCCGCCTCCAGTTCCTTGATCTACAAATTGATACGTATTTAAAGTTACACCTTAATGTAATATTTAGGCTTCTACTCACTCGATTCTGAAAGTGTTCCTTCACTGCGTTATCTGCCATCAACTGGAAGGCTTCATTGTCGATTCGTAGTCGATACTTTTGCAACTCGTTGAGCAGCTTCTTTAGCTTCTTTTTGTTCTCTTGAACCATCTCCTCGCGTTTGGTTTCGGGCAACGCAAACTCATCGTTCAGCGAAATGCCAAAGGAACACAATGCACCGGCAGTTGAGAAGAAATTCAATTTCTTTTGGAATTTCGATTCCTCATTGAGCAGCTCCAGTTCGATGCCCTCGCAGCGTGTCAGCACCACAATCTGATTGAGATGACGTTGCAATGTCTCCTCTGCCTTAGCGTTTTGCGCGAATAAGCACAACTTGGGCCCGTGACGTTTACTGATCTGATTGCGACTTTTCACCTGCCGCACTGTGGTGCAAATGTTGACAATGTCCGCCACTTCAGCTTCGAGTTTGGCGTCTTGGAAGTGCGCCAGCTTCAGCTCCAGATTGAGCGGCACATGCTGCAGCAGCTCAGAAGTAACGAAGGGCGTGAAGGGAGCCATGGCCTGCAAGCCCCAGCTAAGACAGGCGGTCAAAGTGGCCACATTCACAAAAGCGCTGTTCTCCTTGCGGCTTATGGCAGCCTTGGTAGTTTCCTGCAAGCCAACAAATTATTATAATCGAGGGATTAGACTTAGACAGTTATCTAAACTCACCAAATAAACGTCGCACAGATTCTGATAGAAGAATTGCTTGAGCGCCGCCGTCGCCAAGTGGAAATTGTAATTGCTGTAGCTCTGCGAGCAAATGGTCAACGTCTCTGCAAGCCTGCCAATAATCCAGCGATCCCACATGCTCAATGTGACACCTTCCATTGTCTCAAAGTCATGCAGCGAGATGCCCAAGCTCTTGGCCGAGCTCAACGTGAAACGCATAGCCTGCCAAATCTTGTTGAGAAACAGTTTGTTCGTATAGCAAGCATCCACATCAAAGTTGATGAAATGATTCTTAATGTTGTGGCTCATCAACGTAAAACGCAGCGCATCTGTGCCGCATTCCTGAATGCCTTTGGGGAACATTTTGATCATGCCTTCGGTGGAGGTTTTCAGTTCGTTAGGCTTGATGATGCCCGCTGCGCAAGACTTTTGTAGCTCTGCTTTTAGGCTGTCTAAACTCGCTCCTTGCACCACCTGCTGGGGCGCCACAATGTTGCCCAGACTCTTCGACATCTTGCGGCCCTGAGCATCGCAAACAATGCCATTTAACAGCACACGCCGGAAAGGTGCTTCTCCAGTCAGCTTAAGTCCCATCATCATCATGCGCGCCACCCAAAAGAAGAGAATATCGTGACCTGTTTGCATAATGTCCAGTGGATACTGTTCCCTGTAGCTCTCCTTGGGCCAGCCTGCCACCGAGAAGGGCAACAGTGCCGAGGAGAACCACGTGTCCAGCACATCAGGATCTCGTGTCAGCTTTAGCTCCGTGGTGCCCAAAATGCTGACCGCTTTTTTCTGTGCGCTTTGCTCATCTAGAGCAGCGACCCAGCAGCTGTTGCCTTTCGCATCGTAAGCTTGATAAGCGGGCACTTGGTGGCCCCACCACAGCTGTCTAGAAATGCACCAGTCGCGTGTATCTGACAGCCAACGTTCCCATTCTACTTCATGATTCGCTGGCAGGATTTGTAGACGTCCGCTGTGTAGCTCGGACAGCGCTGCTTTTGCCATGGATTTGGTACTGAGAAACCATTGTGGCATCGCCATGTACTCGATGATGTCCTTAGATCGTGAGCAAATGGGCAGCTGCATCTGATGCGGACGCACTTCGCGCAACAATTTTAGTTCCTCCAGACGCTCCACGATTAAGTCGCGCGCCTCAAAGCGTTGCTTGCCTTGAAATTCGGGATAATCCGACACAATGTTGCCATGTTCGTTGAAGACTTGACGCGACTGGAGTTTGTGTCGCGTGGCCAACTCAAAATCGAATCGATCATGTGCAGGTGTAATCTTCACAGCGCCCGAGCCAAACTCTTGCTCCACGGAAATGTCAAAGACGAGTGGAATTGTGTCCTGGCGAAAGGGATGTTGCAACAGGACTTCGTTGCGATTGCGATATTTGGTGTAACGTGGATCAGCCGGATGCACTGCGACGGCTACATCGCCCAGTATGGTCTCTGGCCTGGTGGTGGACACCACAATCTCCTCCACTGGCGAGTTGTCAGCTGGATTCTCCGGCACCACACGATAGGCAACGTCATAAATGCGTCCGAAGAGCACATTGTGCTCGTAGCCTGGCACAGCCAGTTCAGTGGGCTCTTTGATGTCCACAGTCTCCACCTCAATGTCGGAGATAGCCGAGCGCAGCGCACAAGACCAATTGACAAGTGAATTCCTTCGTTGTATCAATCCTTCGTCAAAGAGTCGCTCGAAAGCAACGTTCACCGCATGCGCCTGCTGTGTGTCCATGGTGAAGTATTCGCGTGGCCAATTCAGGGAGCAGCCCAACTGCTCCAGGTCCCTGATAATGCCACTACCCTTCTCTGCCTTCCATTTCCACACTTCCTCTAGGAAGGCATCTCTTCCAATCTCTTGCCGCGTTACCCCTTTGGTGGCAGACAATGTGCGCTCCACCACCACTTGGGTGGCAATGCCTGCATGATCTGTGCCCGGTATCCAGTTCACCTCGTAGCCCAGCTGGCGATGCTGACGTGCAATCACATCCTGAACTGTCGCATTCAAGGCGTGACCCAAGTGCAAATTGCCGGTTACATTTGGAGGTGGCAGCAACATACGATATGTGCCACGCTTGCAACTTCTTTTCGATTCTTCCTGCTTATGCAATTTCTGACGCTCCCAATAGGCAGCTTCCACTTGCTTAGGCTGATAGCCCGCTGCAATGGGCAAAGCATCTGGGAGCCACTTTGTTTTGTTAGCCGGCTGTGCTTATTTATCAATGAAAATCGCATGGAACTCACCTCTACTTGTGCTGTAGCAAAGCGTGGATGTGAACTGTCGCAATTTGTGATGGCATAAATGCTTTTGCTTGACTAAATGACGGTTAACAACTTTAATAATTTGCATTATATACCAATTTCGTACGTGTTGTTATTATGTCAACTGTTCTGCGGGCAGTGTGTACACAACTTTTTTTTATTTCCCAAATATCGAAATAGATTCAAAACAGCTGATTGCTAATACTGAGCACGAGAGAGCACACAGCGCTATCGATAACGCAAGCATCGACGTAGCAAGCACCTATCGATTTATTTCGAAATCGGCGCGTGGTTTTTATTAAAAGTTTTTTGCAACATATTTTTTAATGCACCTATCGCTGTTTTGTGTGTATTTTTGTGCATAAAAACGACCAAAGAGAAAGAGAAACGATAGCATATATGCCACTCCCGTATAACTAAGCCATGGCTGATACTGGCAGCCACTAGCAATCGCTTGCACTCCCCACGCCAGGCCCAAGGTAAACTGCAACAACTGTAGTCGGGTCAAATAGCGCTTCCACCACAGATACGGGTGTAGACGAGGCCCTAACGCGCTCAGCGAGTAATATCCGTACATTATGATGTGCACAAACGAGTTCATCAGAGCTGGCACAAAGGCTGCAAGTAGATAAATTAAGGTATGTAAAACATATAATGTACCTACAGACATACATATATACATACATACATATGTATGTATGTATGTATTCAAGCTTTTACCATAGTTATAGTTTAGTGTGCCTGACTATAAAATACCCTATACACATTTTGCAAAATATAAACATTGTGATTATTCTACGTATTTGATATGTAATTTATAAATAGATTTTTTTACACTAAATTGGGAATTCATTAAATTTTGTTTATGATGTCATAAATACTATAAATAAATAATATATTCTTAATTTTTAACCTCTTTCAACTTTTTCGGTAAAAAAAAAACATAGGTAACGAAACAAAAGGTATAATTTTTTTTTCAATTTGAATCCTCTACAAATGATGTAATCATCATTTTTGGTTTGGATGCATATATATTCGTTACATTCTATTCAGATATTATTGTAGATCGATTTTACTATCTTGAAATGAACCTGACAATATTTAGACTAACTAATGACTCTAGTACTTATAATCCCGGAGATAGTGTCAGAATAAATAAATATTTCAACTTTATGGGATTTGAAATACATAGATTAAGATATTCTTCTGTATATCGTTTAGCAAAACCCATTGATCAACTTACTCGAACCGGTGGGAATCCACTTGACAACAATCCAGCAGATGAGGAACATGGTGCTGTGATGATACAGATGAAGAAACGTCAATTGCGACCACTTCTTGCGTAATATGAAAAACGCCGTGTCGGCAAATTCGAGAATTTTCGAAATGTAGAACCACCAAAATGCCGAGGCAATCTGTGAAATTTCAAACGAAACATCAAATGCAACTGCAGCTGCAACACATCTGAAAAACACACACACACAAACTGGAAACTTACACGCAGCTCATGTGGATCATAGCTAACTCGACATGGCTGACACTTGGCGCTATAGTTGAGGGCACGAGATGCCGTAAAGAGCTCCAGGCAGATGTGGGCATTTAGCAGAGCCATCAGCAAATTGTAGACGAACAATGGCAAACGCAGCTGCAACGGTTTCTGACTGCAACACAAAATTGAGTGAGATATCTGCTGGTTGTGGATAGACGCTACTCACCTGGCCATCCATTTGGGTGCCAAGTGCACGAGCAGCAGATACAAGCTGAGTATGCCAGCGGCTTGCCATGGCGATGAGACCAGAGGCCAGGATTGTGTGCGTTCATCCGCCAGCTCGGCGAAGGGATATTGATGCAGCAAGCCAATCTTTAAGCTGTCATTGGCCATCGTTGTTAGCTGTTAACTAAGCTGGTGGGCAAAGCGCAAGTCAGCTTTATATACGACGCCACATGTTATGTCGTTGACCTGGCCATTGATGCGTGCCATCGTTAATTGCGAACTTGCAACCTTGCACAGCAGCGTGGTTGACCCCCAGAGCGAGTGGAGCATGAAGAAGTCGCCAGCTGCCATCGCAGCTAGAAGAAAGTCGCTACAAAATTGTGTTGATGATGCCGCTGGTGGAATGTGGCTGCTGATTGAAATGTCCTTGTGCTAAATCAAATTGCAAAAAAGCATTTACCTGTATTTTGATGCTGCTCAGGTTTGTGAATTGCCTACGGGGTTGAGATTCTTATGCCCTTTACCAGAAGTATTGAAGGGGTATTTAAGTACAAAATTAGATTTAATATACAATATTGAATCTAAGAAGACAGTTTAGTTAAAAGAAGATTATTCGAACTTAAAGTGAACCTTATTGATTATTATTGTACAAAGTTGGATATAATAATCATTGCGTTATTATTTCCCAATATTGCATCAAAAAAAGTCTGTCCAAATAAATCTTATTATCTCAGAAACTTCAAACGCTAATGTCGCCAAATTTGTCCGTAATTCTTTTTAGAATTATATATAAGTTACATTTCATTGCATTAACTTAAGATGCATTCTCAGTATTTTACAGTCGAGCACACTCCTCTATAGCTTTCTTATATCATTACGTCATTAGTTTGAGGGTAAAAATCTTTTCATTTTGCGCTTTTGCGCTTGCAACTGGCAGCTGACATTGAAAAGTGCAGTTGAATAAAACGTGGAATAGCCAAACGTGAGTGGAAAATTAAAAGCCAAATGGTAAATATACATTTGTCCAAGACATACAATGGCAATTGCATTGCCAAAAAAATGGAAAAGAAAAGAAAATGCGCTACACTCTGCGAGCTATGCGTATTTCAAGAGAAAACACGGATTACATTAGTGCATTATTAAATATGTAGCGCCTTGAGTAGTCGTTGTTATCTTGCCTCTCGCTAGCTACTGCCAAAATCCTAATGCTATGCCAGCTGTTGTGCTCTCTCTCTCTCGGTTTTTGTTGTTGCTTCTTGTGTTCCGACTTTTGCTTCCATTTGCTATTATTGTTTTCTTTATTTGTATTGCCGTACGTGTCTGCACCTCGAGCACTTTGTACCCTACACTTTACCAGCTGCGTCCAGAAGGGTTAAAGTGTGATACTCCAAGTGCAGCTCTTGGCTTCGGCTACGGCTACAGCAATGGCAATGGCTTTGTCTTTATCTCGAATGAGAAATGTGCCCAGAAAGCAAGAGTCAATTTTCATTAAAATAATGTCACAGTTGTCAGTCTGCCTCAAAATGGCATTTCAGCAATCCTTGGCTCGTCCATGACCCATTCCCATTCCCTTTCACTCAACTGGTCTGTGGTTAACCGCTTGTGCTTTGCTTATCGCCAGGAAGAGGATGTGCCACATATGCCTTGCATATCCTGCGGCGCTCAACTTGTGCCAGCGTCTGCATATAATTAAGTTTGTGTGATTGTTGTAATCAGCACACTCAAATTTAGACTGTCCCCCAAAAACTGGACACTTTCTATGCTTTACTATATATCCTTTTGTTTTCAAGGACATGCTGACAGCTGGACAAGGTTCGTCGTTGTTACGTTGTCATTTTGAATAAATTATTGCGGCATTGGCAACATTTTTCTATATTTTTTGTTCGTCGTTTGTTGATAGATTTGGCACAATGTTCTCGATGATGTCAGGGGACAACTGTAGCTCATGTTTATTGTGGCAGGCGCAGGGAAGTGTCTGTGTCCTTGTTGCAAACCTCGTTGTGCTACGTTACTTCTGCCTTTGCGGTTTTGCAGACAGACCGCGGGATACGAGAGAAAGGTGTGTGTGTGTGTTCTGGCCACATTGCTGCACTGTCTGCAGTTTGAGTTTATCGCGCTGACATTGTCGCCCCGTGTGCACCACGTGAGTTATTAAATAGATTACAGTTTTGTGTTCAGGGGCCTTTGCAATATGCACAATGTGTCACCGAACATGTCCAGCAGTAGTTGACTCATACTCGATTCACACACTCACTCACTCATTCACTCACTCGGTGGCATTCACATTCGAACAATATTCGCCATACCCACAGCATGCATGAGCGATTCATGAAATTGAGTTTCAGTTTATGTCAACTCTCTCGCGCCTCTTACCACACGGCTTCGGCTCTTCAGCTACAGCCTCAGCTCCAGTTCTAGCTGCAACTGCAACAGCAACAGCAACATAAGCTACAGTTCACCACATGTCATGCTCTATTGGCGCTGGCTCATATTTGGCGAAGTTTCCAAAAAATCGAATAAACAAGAAACCAACAACTAGCGAATGTGTGCAACTGTGAAGTACCCGGTATTAACAACTGTTTAAAAAAAATTGTGTTTCCGGGTTTTATATGGCTTAAACCCGGGTATAAAACAAGACTTACAATTGCAGCAAATAAAATAATTAACATTTGTCATCCACATAATACACAACAGAAATAATTGTGGATAAGGAACGCTTATTGTCCTCCTTTTTTTTTAAGTTTAGTTGCTTGTATTTTTCAGATTTCATATTTTTCTTCCTTGCCGATTTTTATGTTTGAGAACACTTATCAGATAGAGAAAAAATACTAAGTTCGTTTAATGAACTCTACGACTCTTGTCCATAATTTTGACCTTTCGTAAATATAATAAATTAATATTATTTCTTCAAAGTTTTAAGTCTGTAAGTACTTTTTATTATATATATTATTATAGGAAACTAAAGAGATTTTGTTGAAATACTATTTTTTTTTTATTTATTTATAAACTAATGAAATAGTTTAAGTACAAATTTCAAAACTTGAGCTCTAATAATGTCTGAGAAAAGTGTATTCAATAGAACGATCAGACAGACAGACGGACGGCGATTTAACGTTAATGTAAATAAAAATAAACCCTATGAAATTGCTAATTTAACGCTTTGGGTCACTTTGTCAGGTGGACATAAAATGTAGCAATATTTTAAACTTTTAATTTAAAAACACGAGCTCGTAAATATTTACTATATACAGCTCTACATCGTATATAATAAGGTATTTGATTACAAGTCAGCTTATAATATTAATAATAGAAATACTTTATTAGAGTAATAGAAAAGTTAATTTTACAAGTGAACGAGTTTTACATCATATAAAATGAATAGAATGCTTTTCTCATGTAGTCTCTTCTATAGAAAAAAAACACAATCTATTTTTTGGCTTTAATTTTAAATAATCTAAATTTAAGAATTTATTGAGTTTCAAGATATTATGAAAGATAGATAGATAGATTAAAGATAGAATTTAGATCTTGATTTAAGAAGAAACCTTCTTGGTTCAATTTTGACATAAAAAATTGTATTCTTGATTTTAGCCCGTTTTTATACCCGCTACCCATAGGGTAGAAGGGTATTATAACTTTGTGCCGACAGGAAATGTATGTAACAGGGAGAAGGAGGCATCTCCGACCCTATAAAGTATATATATTCTTGATCAGCGTCAACAGCCGAGACGATATAGCCATGTCCGTCTGTCCGTCTGTCCGTCTGTCCGTCTGTGTGTCTGTCCGTCTGTCCGTATGAACACCTAGATCTCAGAGACTATAAGAGATAGAGCTATAATTTTTTTTCGACAGCATTTGTTATGTCTGCACGCAGATCAAGTTTGTTTCAAATTTTTGCCACGCCCACTTCCGCCCCCGCAAATCAAAAAAAAACGAATAACAAGCGTAATTTTAAAGCTAATGTTGTGCATTTTGATATATATAATAATAACTATAGTAGTTATGATTCCTGAAAATTTGGTTGCGATCAGATAAAAATTGTCGAAGTTATTAAAGAAATACTTTTGTATGGGCAAAAACGCCTTCTTACTAGGGGTCTGAGTTGCTTTGTCTGACAATCTGGTATATTGAGCCGTCCATGGTATATTTTGAACGCGGTACTATATCGATATACCACAAATACCATTTGGTATATTTTTAGTATATTTGCAGTATATTTGGTATATTTTGAGAATAATACCGCAAAATATATTGGCTTTAATCAAATTGGGTAGCGGGTATCTCACAGTCGAGTACGCTCGACTGTAGCTTTCTTACTTGTTTCTTTCTGTGTACATAAACTGAAAAGTAAAGTAAGTATTTACAAAAACCCTCAATTGCAGTCAGTTTATGTGCAACGCATAACTTGTGAGGCTCTTCATTAAACTTATAAAAAAATGCCTGTTTATTTGGGTTATTCAATTTAATTTAACATAACTGCACTCTCATTACGTGGCATATCAATTTCGATGTCAGCAATAGCTGTCAGTGCTCATATCATAAAGCAAGCAGCAGCAGACAGTTAGTCAGTTACTTGGTCAGTCAATCAGTAACTCAGTCTTGGACATGATTGTGCTGTCCATTATTCTGCCCATGCTGCTGCCTTTAATGGCTCTCTCTCTATGTTGTGCATTGAAAGCGGATACAGTGGCAGGTCGATGGTCATTCAGTTCGACCAGAGAGCACTCTTTGGTTAAGTTTCCTGCATTTCCTGCTCATGTCCTGCCTGTTGCCAGAGATCAAGCTCAATGGAAATGTGACAAACTGTGTTGTGTGTGTGTGTTGTTGTTGTGTGGCTGTATTAAGGAAGCTATGTCCTGCTGAATAGTGTCTCAAAAGGATTTATTATAACTATTGCTAGCTCGAAGTTCACATAAATTGCATAACATGAGCACAATGTTTGCGGTTGCTGGTCCAATCTACTTATTGGAGTCATCTCTACTATTTTTCTATATATGTATTTTTCTCTCTGTTCTGTTGTGTCGTGTTGCATCCTCCACTTCGGGATGCAACTGTGCGTGGCAAAGTGTGCAACATATTTTATTTGTGTTTCCGTTTGTTGAGTTGTCTCTTTGCACTGTTAGTTCATTCCTCTTGCTGTCGAGGACGATGCACTGGCTCTTCTTTTTTGCCATTGGCGTTGTCACAACACTTTGATACGCGTTATTTACAACACATTTGTCTTGGCTTCGGCTACGGTTCGGTTAGCTTGTGGATGCAACCTGCTACACAACTGAAATCAGCAGCAGTTGCAGGTGCAACAACTTTATTACGTTTTTCCTTTTTTTGTTTTTATTGCTCACTCGACTCTCGAGTCGATTTGATGGCGTTGCTTATTTCCGCCAACAGAGGAGAATAAATGAATGCCATTTCAACTTGAGCTTTGTCTTGCAATTTTAATGCATTCGCGTTTGGAAATATTGAGCAATATGGCTTAATTTATTTGCCTTTGACTTTCACTTTGATTGTTTAACGCCATTTGCCATTCGCCAAACTGCAAACTATTATTCGAAACAATTGGCGATTTGTCAGAGTCGCATCTCTCTCCATTCAGGTTAGCGTTTTACATCCTTGCCTTGCCGGAGGGTCTTATAGATTTATGTAGCAATGTTTTACTTGCAATTGCCTGCTGTCTGTCTGTCTGTCCGTCTGTTTTAATGCGAATTACTCCTTAAGTTTTAAGAGTAACTTGATTAAACTTAGAGGAAGTTTAAATTATTTATGTAGTTCGTAAATAACATTGAAATTAACAATGTAAGTTCTATTATTATCCAAAATCTAATTAGTCATTTTAATATTGAATATATAGTTTATATTGATAAAACCAAATAATAATTAGTACTCGCAAAGTACTTTAAAATTAAAAGAATAAGATATATTTAGCATTATCAAAAAGTAAATTATTTACTCATCTATTTTTAAGAACATTAAACAATTGCTAAAAAAATACTTGCTGACGCTTGGAACAAATATATATTATTTGTTGTTTAGTTGATTAGTTGCTTCTTTAATTATCCAAAGTTATTCGTTTTTTAATTTCCTTCTACACTTTTTAATACTTTGTACATCGAATATTTGCCATTTCTTATATTCTACTTTCTAACTAAATTAAAGATTTTTTCGATAAACTTTTTAATTAAAGTTAATGTTCGTCTCTACACATTTGCAAGTATCAATTTGTGTACAATCGTCAAGGGTATTTAGTCATCAGCTAGCCAAAACATTGCTTCACTTTGTTTGTTACCTACATCAATTTGTTGCCTTGCTTCTGACTAAAATGTGTGTAATGAATTCAATTAAGGTAAAGCCTTAACTACATCAACAAATGTTGTGGCACAAATATTAATTGCATTTTAATGACTTTACGTTGTTGAATATTGCTATACAAAGCCATTAAACTGATTAGTTGTTACACAGCCATTGACACCTCGGGGCTCGGAGCAAGTAGCACAACTTGCTTGGGGATAAATTCCAAGTGCCTCACCCTCAATTGCTCCCTTCCTTTCTTCTCTCTCTCTCGCTCTTTCTGTCTTTCATCCTTACATGCTGTCTCTAAAGTCCTATATTGCAATGTGAATTGGAAAAACTGGCACATTGGCAGTTGTGAGTCGCTTTCAGTTTGATGGCATAAAAGGAAAAAAAGAAAGTAAACCGAACAATTGGCAGTTTCACAAAAATAAGTTGAACGTTGCCGGTAGCCAAAAGAGCCGACACAGCACATACACAGGCATATCAAGTATACGTATAGTATATATAAGTAATACCCAATGCCCAGTTGGCAGCTGACCATCAGCAAACCACAAAACCAGCAACACCAAAGAGCCAAACCAATGGCACAAATGGACCATTGGACAATAAAACAAATCGCATAGAACTTCAATTCACTTCAGCTCAGTACAGTTCATTTTCTCGGCGACGTTGTTGTGTTTCCCTCCTCATAAAAATGTTCGTAAAAATGTGAAAGGAAAATCAGTGTTTAATTAAGTTATAAAAATGTTTGCCTCATTTGCCGCTGCCAACCAACACACAACAAGTCTTCTCAGTCTTCTCTGCTCTCTGTCTGACCTCAATGTGCACACAAAAATAGCTACTAAGTATATTTTAATTGCTTTTATTTGCGGCTTATAATTGCTAATAAGCGGGTATTAAACACGGCTTACAGCATCGTATCCCCTCTCAGAAAGTAATCTTTAATAATGGAGTGGCATGACTTTCGAGTTTCCAACTATTCCTTCTCCTCAATAAACAGTGATTATTTGCTAAGTCCAGTCGCAACTGCAACTTTTCTCATTGTTTACGCTTTTAAAGTCGCCAAAGTTGTTCCATTGTTTTTGTCTTAATATTGGCTAGAGCAAAAGTATAATAACCAAGTAGTTAAGAACTTTCTATATAACATTTCGATTATTTTCTTCAAAATAAAACAGAGCTTAAACTAATTTACCTCGTTTATCTATTTTGTCAAGATTGTTGTTTGTACAATGTGGTTTCTTTTGAATAAAGTAGTATATTAATATACCAAAGTTTGCTTTAGATTTTGTATACTACCATATATTCGTACTATGTGGTTTATATACCAAATATATCCTTCGGAATATTTTGGTTTATTTTTGTATATAAATTTTGCAAATTTAAAGGATAATACTGCATAGTTTGGCGTAAATTCGATTATAAATGATTTTTCATTATAAAATCAATCTTATTAAGAGCCGATTATATATTGAAAGTTTTATCTTAATATATGTGGCTTTTCTTTTTTATTAAATATGTTCAAACTCTGTTAATATTCTTTATTGGCTTTAAATATAATTCTGTTTTTTGTCGTCATGCAAAATCGAGGCTTAAAGCTTAACTATTAAATTTTTATGCTTTTGAAGCTGCAATTCAATTTGAAATAAAAAATCCTACAACATATTTGTTGATACTTTATACGTTAAGTGTATTTGGGGCATTAAAGATTTATATAGCCAGCTTTGCTTTAGCTATAAAATAGTTTTAAAACTATCCTCAGGAGTATGAGTACTTCGTGCATTTGCTTATTCTCTCTCAGATGCTGTGCTTTATTTTGAACTTTATTTTTTTTGCAGAGCAGCATGTTGAGATAAAGCAACAATTGGCACATTTAAATAATGCTCTGACATTACGATTTTTCGATTTGCTGTTGTTGCTTTATTGCAATGTTATTTGTTGCACTGCTTGCAAAATATTTATGTGTTTTATTTTGTATAATTTACGAAATTCACATGAGCTGGAGCAACTTATTTTACAACTTCTTCATCCGCTTCCTTATGCTGCGAAGCAGCTTAAGCTGCTTTTGCAGCACACGCAACTAGAAAGAGACGGAGAGTCGAGTGAAAGAGAGGGAGATACACACACATATGGAGTACAGAGAGTTGAGCTTAACTCGTGGGGCATAAGTTTCAAAGTCAGCCAGGCCAAAGCCAGAGCTCGTCGTCGTCGTCGTTGTCTTGCAACTTTTGCAGTGTCGTCGTCGTTGTCTTGCCACTGAAATTTATCTGAGCACATCGTCTGCTTTCATGTATTACGAATGCAAGCAAGCATTGTGTTCCCAGTGCGTCACACTGTGTATGTGTTGGTTTATGTCCAGTCTGTTGTTTTGTGGCCAAAATGCGAGTGTGTGGCGCGTGTGGCATGAAAAATGCTTCGCCTGGGGCGCTGCGTTTGCACTTTGCAGCAATTTTTAAATGCCTTTCAAATGCAATTCAGCTCTGAGGACATTGACCGAGCTCCAACCCCAGCCCAGGCAGTGAGGCAACCATTTTGGCTCGTAAATCTCAACTGCTTATCGGCAACACATGCATTACACTTCCCAACACACACACACACACACACTCACACATTTCAAGTTCCCACATTACAAACATTACACGAAAATTATGCAAGTCTCGTGTGTGTTCCCATTATTTGCTGCCTGGTTGTCTCAATTTCGCCAAATGCAACGAGACGAAAGCTCCGACGGGAAGTTCTCGCCTTTGGTCTGGGGGCCCAAAAAGCTAAGCTGGCCAATTTGGTGGTGAGCCCCCGTTGTGGGCTTAAATAGCATAATTATGGCTGGCATGCCAAGTGTTTGATTGAGGGAATTGATCGCATCCCAATGCTAATTGAATTATGTTGCCGCTCTCCACTGAAGATGATGAGATGATGACGATGTTGTTGTGTTTGTATTTATCAAGGTAGCCGAGGTCGAGAGAGAGAGAGGTGTTGGTGAGGTGTGCGACTAATTGGCTTGCTCTTTGAAAATTAATTCAATGCTAATTATTGGCTAACATGCACACACAATAAACGCAATTATAATTACGCAGCAGCGGTGGCGGCAACAACAATTCTAATTCAAAACAACAAAGACGCCAATTAAACTTGCATAATGTGCATTTGAGTTTCGATTTTTTTCGCAATTGTAATCTCAATTAAAATGGCATGTAGTCCAATTTAAATTGGACCATTGATTTTGGAGCGAGAGCGGAAGAAAATTGTTGATGGGCCGCAGCAACACAAACAACAACACGGTAGCTGTGTTTAGTTATGCAAACAAAATTCTATTAAATTTTGCATAATGAAATTATGCAAGAGGCAAATTCTGCAACCGAAACCGAAGTCGATGCCAATGCTGATGCCAGGAGATTATTGTTAATTGAGTGCACAGCAAATGGTTAATTTCTAACAAATTTCACATTATATACTAATTAGTTTTCGATTTTGAAGAGCCTCCTGCCATGATTAACTTGTTTGTATTGCGAATTGTTGCACAAATTAAGTGTTGAAAATTTATAATAATGCGATCACAACACTTTTGATGACTTCGGTTGCCATAAATATGAAATCGAGTAAGCTCAACAACAACAGTGCTATATAATAAGCTACTTAAGCAAACAATGATGATTTGGCAGCAACAGCAGCAGCAGCAGCTCAACTATTTCGAACTAAAGCGCATTATACACACAATGTGACCCGAACCGAAAACATGCACAACACCACAACAACTTGGTCCTGCAAATAACAAGCTTAACAACAGCAACAAAACATTAAGCTGACCTCCTACTACGACGACGACTACAGCGACGACAAAAGACGGCACACAAGCGAGTAAATCACAAAAGAACGGGCAACATCCGTTTCCGCCATGCTGCAAACAATGCAAACTGCAATCACAACTGTTTCCCAGCAGCCCAAAAATAACAATGGCAACAATGTAATTCACATTTCAAACGATCTATAGTTACGCTGTTTTGCTATCGACATGCCACCACCACCCATGACCCCTTGGCCACAAAAACGATAACGATAACGATGACGACAGGAGCGATCCCAGCACAGCCGCCATGTTGCTTTTTGCTCTCTCTCTCTGTCTCCTTTTCTCTTTTGACTTTCAACAATGTTGTCCAAAATGCATTGCATACTTTTGAGCGCAGTCGGCAAATGACAATTGCAAAGTTAGAGCAGCAGATACTTATTTGATTTGGTTTTTTGCTTTCGCAAGCTGCGTCTCACACTTATCAAATTACATCGCTACGTTGTTGTTGGCAGTTGCCGAGTTGGTTGTCGTTTGGGTTTTTTTTTTGTTGCAATTGCAACCGCCCCATTTCTTTTGGCATTTGTCAAGAGCGAGTGGCAAAGTTTTTACCTTTGGCAGCGTCAACAGCACAATAAAAAACAACAACTTATTACCATTGCTTTTAGTAGTTTTTATAACTTTTACGACTTTTTAATAAAGTTGCAATGCATTTGCTTGTTGCTGATGGCGTTCTCGGTTGCAGACTCGGCAGTGCAGCGTTTTGAACTCAAGACAAAGTTTCGAAAGCCCCCCAAGGCAGCCTGAGGTTGGCACAGCAACGTGGGATAGGAAGTGAGTGAAGGTTGCTCAAGTTAGCGTTGCTTGTAATTTAAGCGTTACACACTCACGCAAACACACTCACACATACACACTCACATGCTGGGACATTGTAAGTTATGCCGTGTCACATACACGACACGTTGCGCGCGCTGCATTTAAGGCTTAAAGCACGCTCGCTGACGGTCTAAGCTCGACAACAACAAAGCCAAAACAGCAAAGAGCAAACAATAGCAAGCAGCTCCGCAGTGATTGCATCCCACTGCTTGCAGCATTCCACTGACAGAAATGCTAATTTGCAAGGCAGACACCAGCGAGTAGCAGAAGCAACAACAACAAACAGAAGCAGAAGCAGCAGCAGTTGCTTTTGATTATCGAAAGGAATAACTCGAAAGCTGGTCGAAAAGTTTGCAGCGCATCCCACAACAATAACAACAAAAAACAGAAGAACTATCGTAACAACAGCAGCAGCAGCCACTAAGCGAAAACTCTTCTTTGCTTGCCAAATGCATTTCCCATCACTTTGTCCTTCTTTGTTTACGTTGTCGTAACTTTTAACCACTTTGCTCACATATTAAAATCCTAGCCACAAAATGTCAAACTGAAACCAAAAGTTATGCGCAAATTATATGCGTGTTTCTTTCACAGCAAAAAACTAACAGCCAAATGCATTTGACAGCTTAAACTCAAGCGCCAAACGCAATAAACTTTGCTTTTTTATTCCAATGCGTTACACATTCATACTACTTTGACATGTGGGGAGCTTTTGCTCTTTTTTGTTTGTTTTGGCACATTGTTTTTACTGCCAGACAAAAATTTTAATAAATTACTGGCCAAATTTGTATGCAGTGGATGTTATACTATTACTAAAGTCTGACAAGTTTATTGTTATGTCGGTCAAGTTATTTTTGAGCTTAAGTTTGCTGACAGCTTCTTCTATTTGCACTTCGATGCTAGATGCTTTTTGTACTTCCTCTCTTTAGAAATTTGAGTTCTCACAGTTTTGCTGAAGTGTATTTAGCATACGTAACTACCAATCTCGTTCTTTAGAGGCATGTGTAAAGACAACAGCAATATATAAGCTTTATCCTCAGCAAACAGAAGCGTCTGTCGATCTTGTTGTGGGTTGCAGTTTCCCTCTACATTATAGCAGTACTATAAATGAAATCTTCTCAACTTTATAAAACATAGAACAAAAGTAATTTAATACCCGCTTGGCATTCACAATTTCTAATGGGCAAAATGACTTTAATTGCCGATGCTAAAGTGAATTTGTCTATAATGTGTGTCAGTTAATAGAACATGATTTTGACGAAATGGTATTAAGGTTTTCAGAAATAAAGGAATTCACTATTTTAAGCCCTTGCTCAAATGAAAGAAAGAGACCTACACATGTTTCTAATTTCCGACGCTTAATAAAGTGATTTTGTCTGTAACGCTATGTGTTAATAGCATATGATTTTCAAAAATGAATGAAATAATACTAAGCTTTTGCTCAATTCTAAGCTTTTGCTCAAATTAACGGGCGAGATGTCCACATGAAATTTATAATAGTCAATGTTGTAGTGATTTTGTTAACTGGGATTGTAGCATCAATGAAATTTTACACTATCTTATGCTCGAATCAAAAAAAAAGATGTACTAAGAAGTTTAAAAAAGGCAACATTTGTATATACATACATAGCTATATTGACTTTTTAACTGTGTTTAAGCATATGTTTTTACGTTTTATATTAATGAAATTTTAAACGATTTTAAGTTTGAGCTCATATTAAAGAAATTGCACAAGAAGTTTTTATTGGACCTAATGTTTCCAATTGTCAAATGTTTCTAACGATTTTGGAAACTAGACTTGCAGCATATGCTTTTGGGCTAATGTTATTAAGATCTTCACCAATGATATTTTGATTATTTTAAGTTTTTGCTCAAATTTAAGAAAGCCGATCTCGAAGTTTTTAATAGACAAAATGTTGCTAATCGTTATAGTGATTTTGTTAACTGCGCTTATAGCGTATGCATTTTGCCTAATGTTATTAAGTTTTTTGCCAAACTTTTATTGGGCAAAAAGTTGTTAACTCATTTGTTTTAAGTAATAATTACGCTTGCGGTTTCGCACACACATACACTCACATCGAGGCAAAAGACACACACACACTTGAGCTTATGTGGAATGTGCGGTCTGAGGAGGCACTTAAGAGCGCGCATCATGATCACCAGCAAGTAGCAAGTCGCAAGTAGCAGCTGCAGCATGCTTAAGGCCGAAGGCGTAACGCTAGAAACCGCCAAAAGGGAAAGGAAAACGAAGGAGAAGAGCAACAGCAGCAGCAGCTGTAATAAGACAGCTCGTTTGCCAGCCTGTCTTTTGCTGCTTGTTAACTTTTGCTCATTTGTGCAATGCGCCCCAAAATGCTGCTATAAAGATAGAGAGGAGAGAGCGGAGTGTAGGTTGGCAAAACAGGTGCAAGCGAAGCTTCAACACGGCCATAAGTCAACTTGACAAGTGCCGGGTAAAAGCGTCTCGTTTTGCCGCTTTTCTAAAGCAGTGTGAAGAGGGGAAGGGACAAAGTATTAGATGTGCTGGGCATGTTTAAGTTGCTTGCAATTGAACAACAAATTGCAAGCAGCAACTACAAACGACGACGACGAAGAGTAATATTAAGTAAATATTTAATTTGCAGCTGCAACAGACTGAAAACTTTGGTAATTAAAAAACTTTGCCACGCCACCAGATCAGAGCTTTAGTCTGGCAATGGCAACGGCATCGGCCATGGCCACGACTGAAGTCTCGATTGCTGCAATTAAGTGACCATTTTAATGCGAAAGCGCTTTAATGAGCATTAAAAATAAGAATCTGTGTTTGTCTGGCTTCCCGTAAATATACATATATACTGCATACTGATTACCAAAGAATATACCATATATATACGTATGTACTTTCGGTATTCGGTTGAAAACACGCTTAACTTGTTAACTGCCAACGATAATCGTTGGCCAACTCTTTGATGTCGTTTAAAATTCAATATAAAAGAGTGTTCCAAAAAAGGCAAAAAAGAGAAATGAATTACAGCAATTCTGGGAATTTTTGTAAAATGAAAAATGCACAGAAATGACCAATGTATTAAAGTAAACTATTTATTTAGTTTCTTAATTATGATTGATGCAACTTTATAAAGATAACTCTTTAACAAATTCAACATCACATTCTTAGACCTGTCATAAAGAATTTTGAGTTGAAAAATGAGTTTTAATAAAAGTAATTCTAGAAAGTTTTATAAGTATTATTTGTTGAAAATATATTATTTACTTATTTGTTATATTAAATCTAGTACTACATTTTATTTTAGAGAAAATAAAGTATTGGCTACTTGGGACTTATAATATATTATATTTGATTTAATGTATATTAATGCATTGAGGTAAATTATCTGAATAATTATTACTAAAGCTCTCTGTTGTTACGTTATAGAGTAATATTAATCAAATTTGACTTATTTTGTATAGACATCTAATCGTTGATCAAGTTTCTTCTTTTTATTGTATAGAGAATATAATACAGAAATACTAAATTAAAAATTTCATTCTTCTAGTTGCCTTAGTTGCCTTTTAGTTGAAAGCGAAAGGTTAATAACAACGATATTGGATATGATATAATGTTACTTCCAATATATATAATTATATTGTAGAGAATAAAAAAAATAATATGATACGTCCAAATATATTATTATATTTTACAGAATAGAATACTTTTCTTGGAATTCTTAGCAGAACTTATTGCTGGTAAGGGTTCTTCTTTTTACTTTACAAATTATATACATTTGAAATAATTGTTGCATTAAGCATCTGATTCTTAGAACTGTCATATGGACTTATACTTCAAAATAAAGTCTTAATTATGTTACTATACTCCATTCTCAAGTTTTAGCTACTAAAACAAAGCTAAAATCATTTGTGGAACACAATGGAAAGCGTTTCTCTCATCTTCCATTTATATGCATATCATTTTCCGCAAATATGTGCGCATATATTGGTAAATATGTGTGGGAAAGTGTAAAAGAGTGGCAGACTGGCGGCTTAAATGGCCATGTAAGTGCCATGTCAATCATGTTTTCACATCGCCAATGAAATGCAATTTCATTAAAAACCAAAAATCGACGATACAAAAATGCACAATGTGCAACAATCGATGTTTGTTTCGCTCGCTCGCAGAGTGTGAGATGGGCAAAATGTGTTGCGATGTGTTTAACAATTTCGCTGCAACAATTTCAATTTTAACAGCTCTGTTGCAGTGCAATTTGAATTAGTTAAATGCATGCAAATTTCTGTCGACTGCCAATTGTCGCAATGATTGCTGCAAATTGTCAACATTGCGATGGCAAATGTCGCCGATTGCCAAATGCTAATCAAATATGCCGCACAATTGGTCAACAGCGAGCGGCGAGCAGCGAGGTATTCGCATTTGCGTGCACCGGAAATTCCCGAGGACACATCCTGTGCGGTACAACAAAGTCAACTGTTCTTTTGAGGCGATAAGAGAAGCAGATTATACACTGTAATTGAAATTGTTGAGAGGTTTAAATTCAAGTGGCATTGCTTCTTTATATGTATGTGTACACAGAAAGAAAGAGTGTGCTAAAGCAGGAATAAATTCAAGAATCAAGATTGTTTTTTTAAAATTGAAAAAATCTAAATCAAGCAATTTTATTTTTAATTTAGAATACAAAATTCTTAAATTAAGGTTTTAATCCTTTAATTAGATGCTTTTCATCTTTAAATGAAAATTTAGCATAAATATCTTGATTTAAGATTATTTTAACCTAAAAATCTTATTTCATTTTGTTATTTTTAAGATAGTTTTTTCTCTTAGAAAGTTCTAAAACCAAGATGAAAAAAATTTTAATACAAGATTTGCAATCTACTTTTCAATGCAGATTCTTCTCTCTTTTTATATGTCTATGTTAATAATAAACATTTAAATGAATTATCTAAAAAGCTAAAAAAGCTAAATCCTTTTTTATGAAAATCTATTACATATGTAATATTTAGTTTATTAATAATTTTGTTTAGTTTTCAATCTATAATAATAAATAAATCAATTTATGACTAAACTAAATTGCGGTCAATCTAATGATTATTTATGATTTATTTATTATTCGCACACAAAACCACAAAGAACTCTTGCATTTTAAATGTAAATGTATTTAATCGCTTAGTCCATTCAATTTCTAATCTATTTGCCACATATGGTGGTTCAATCTTGCTTAGAAAAAAAAGTGTAGCAAAGTACAACACGCAAATATATTTTAGAACTTGTGCGAAAAGCGTAAACTTCTCTAAGAGCATATTAAAATGGTGGAAGGGGAAGGTTGGAATCGTTTATCGAAGCATTCACAGATTGTCAATTAAATGGCTGCCTGGCGCGATTCCGTGCCCTTAAGCTATCAAGCAAACACTGAGAAAACTTCATTTTGTTGGGTTGTGTTCGGTGCTTTGCGTTTTGCCTCTTTTCCTTCGACTCTAATGCCATTTGTGGCTGCCACCGAAACTCACTTTCAACATGTGGCCAACACAAACGCGGCGGTGTCTGCTCAAACGTTTCCTATGCAAAGTGCCAAGTGTGGGCATCAAAGCCATTCCGTTTCGTTTGCCTTACAAGTCGTCGTCCTTAGTTGTATGTGTTTGTGTGTGTCGCTGCCTCAATCAATTTCAATTTATCAATTTTTACAATCAACTGATTTTATCAATTTTTTGGCGCATTTTAAGACCGCGCACACACACACTCATACTCTTCCCTTACATAGAAGTCTGCCTCGAGGGTTCCAGCAAAACACACACACACACACACACAAAAAGGACATGCAAAGGAAATTTGACTGCCAAGCGCACGTCCACATAGAGTAGGAGCAAGAGCTAGAAGAGAGAAGGAAGAGGACTAAAACTGAGCACTGAAACATGTCAATAAAATCAACAAATGCCGCTGGTACTCGCTGCTCCATCGTACTTACTGACTCTGTCCTCTACTTTCTATTTCCACATTCTACTTTCGATGGCATTTACCTCTACCCTCTGCCCTTTTATTTTTTGCACGCATGTAAATAAGCATTTGCCGCTGACTTCAATGTCGATTCATTGTTATTGCCCTGTGCGTGCTGCAGTAGTTGCGGCTCCTTATGTAACCCACATTTTTCTTCTCTTTCCCTTTATTTTTTCTATTACTTTTTTTTCCATTTTTATTTTATTTGTTTGCTCTAGAAAGTACACAGACAAATTGTGATGCCTGGGCAACTACAGAGAGCTCATTTATTAATCATACGCCAGGTTAGCACACAAAAAAAAATATTAGAAATGCGATTAATCACCTGGCAACGTGGTTTAGTTGTACATCAAGTCTTTATCATTTTTTCATAATTCTTTTTGGACATTTGTTTTCGATGCGAATTTCATCAAATTTGCTGCTAATGAAACGTAATCCGATTTGAATCGCCATGCGCGAAATTAAATTAAAATTTATCTGCAGTGTTTTTTGTATTAAAATGTAGTTTAATTGGGAGTTGATTTCACATAAATTTGGCAGCCGCAATTAACAGATAATTTGTAGCTAAGACTTCATCAACATCGTCATCGTAAGCACATGGCTTGCCAGCCTCATTTGGTTCATATTCAAAAGAGCTGAATGAAGTGTGCCAGCAGAGAGAGGGAGAGCGAGACCGTTGCTCTAATTAAAGTCAACACTTGTTACTATGACCTCATTACACGCAAATCTGCTGCCGCTGAGGCTAAGTTACCCATAAAGGCGGAAGGAAGGGGCAGAAGGAAGCCGCTAACTGGCACCTGGTGATTGTCTTCAAGTTGTCCGCGCTCTGCGCTCTGTTTGGACTCACTTTGTGTGTGTCGTTTGTGTGCACCCGATACTTTTTCAAGTTCATTAGGGTAATGAAGCAGCCACAGGCCCCTTGGACCTGAAACTGGAACTCTTAAGTATCGCACCGAAAAGAAGCACGAAAAATATTCAAGTAGCGGAGGAGAGAGAGCGGTGAAAGTAGTGGCGAAAGCGGGCAAAAATAAAGTTGTGTGCTTTACTTTATGAGCCGCCATAACTATGCGCCTCGTTGCTGCTCTCTCTCTCTTTCTCTCTATTTTGGCTTTTTGCATAATGAATGGACATAAACATGGCACAACAAAACACAGCGCACACAACACACAAACTTTTTCACAGTTTTGTAGTCCCAGTCTCTCACTCTCTCTCTTTGCTCTTAGGCGCACATGGCCGACATCAGTCCTTGATGCCCTAACCAGCAGCTCCCTCTCTTTTCCCCTACTCGTTAAAGTTCAGTTCCCTTTTTGTAGAGGAGCGTCGCTCAATTGGCTTCAGTTTAGTGCCACATATACAAAATATACGAGTACGACTATTTTCTCATATCTTCTTGACGCAATTTGCTTAATTAATAATAAACTTTTCGACTCTTTCACAGCGGGATGTCCGTTATCAAGACTTTTATGAACTTATGGCCAAAAGAGGAAAATTAATTTTTTTATTTCACTTGTCGCATCATTTGAACTACAATTGCAGTTCCCCGAAAGTTATTGCGAACTTTTTTCGGCTACAATTTTGTCTGCTGATAACTGCAGAGTTATTGAATGACCTAAAGCCAAAGGCAGTATTTTCAAATTACGGATTTAAAGGCGGCATTATTTTAGTTAAAATGAGATGAGAGACTTAAAAAAATAATTGGTCATAATAGAAAGAACCTTTTCGAGTTAATTATGAAAGTATGACCACATTAAGTATATGACTCATATTATAGTCTACTTTAAAGGGAAGATTTTAGTGAATTCACATTATGTGAATTAAAATTAGTTGGCTATTTAAAATTCGTATAAATGGTCCATGATGACTGACCGATTGGCAATCACAAGAATTTACGTATTAAGTATACGACTTGTGGTCGATCTTATTTATAGTATAGTTAATTGGTTGACTAATGTTTTAAATTCTTTTAGCATTCACCAGTATGCATATATAGTACGTATATATGTACATATATATATAATATATATTAAGTATACGACTTGTGGTTATATTTAAGATGATTTGTGAATTCAAATCATGTTTAACTGCATTTATTTTAAATTAATTGCCTAAGAGTAGTATTTTTCTGAAGTTTATTATTTTTCAAAGTTATTTTCAATAGAATCAAACTGGACAGATTAATAGTTTACCAAGAAGTTTTCGATCAATTTTTCAATCGATTGGATTGAGAATCCTCTTTTAGCCATAAAAGCCCTTTATCTACATTATCCCGATTAAAGGGTACAAAAATTCCACCTACTAGTTTATCATGAACTACAAATTTGTTTAACAATTCAACGCCCGTTGCCAGTTTGTCAATATCACAACAATTTGAAATGTATTTCCGTTGACCTTTGTGTGAAGGAGAATTGCGTCAACGACGACGCAACTACGACTGGGACTTGGACTATAGAGCTAGTTATTTATGTGGGAATAAAGTGCCATGGGGAATGCATAACAGCTGGCGGCATTATTTTGAGGCTTTCGCAATTGAAAACGCACATAATTTATGGTTATAAATGCTATATAAAGAGAGAACGGCGCACAAACTGAGTAACTGAAAATTGTCATTGGGGCCAAAAGCGAGCGAATATTTCACATTTGCCACTTGTTGGAGCAGCATTTCATTTAGCAAATTTGCATTGCTGCTGCATATGTGCATATTTATGAGGCATCAAATGGAGAGAGAAATAGAGATAGATAGAAAGGGAGAGAGAGACAAATATAGAGAGACAGCCAGACAGTTTGTGCCAAAAATAATTTTGCGTTTCGTTTTCGACGAGCGCATCAAATGCGGCAAACACAACAAAAAACAACACAACATAATATCCATGCTTCTACTACTATATTCAAGGACAGTTTGTGTTCCTTGTTGTTGTTGCTGCTGCATTGCGGTTGCCTGCTGCCTCATTGCGTTGCATGCGGCATGCATTTGCATCAAAAGCTGCTTATGCATAACAAAACGCATTGAAATAAATTATAAGCCGCTCAAAACTTATGGCATTTTGATTGTTTTCCTTATTATTTATAAGTTATGCAATTGCAATTTTAAAATGCATTGCAAATAAATGACGATTATTGCATAAGTTTTGAAGCAATTTAATAACATTTCGGATTAAGTTTATAGTCTAGGCATGCTGCAACAGCAATTAACTTGCGGAGGGGAATTAAATATAAATAACAACAACTGCTGCTGACCCCTCGTCTGGCACCTCTCAAAGACAACAGAAACAAAGACTTTATGAGCCAATCCGAATCTGAGCAGCTGGCAACTTTGGTTTCCTTTTGCTGGCATTAAATATAAATTAGAGACCAAGGAGACGGAGCGAGGTTAAAGGCAAGGCTACACAGCTGTATAACACAATAAGGTATGGCGAAGGCGAAGGCAAAGCCCAAGTACAAAGCCTTGCATGCAAATGCCTTTTCTATACATTCGTGTGTCCTCGTGTCGTTCCTTATTGTTGTTGCTGTTGTGCTTTTGACAGCCAAAGGATAATAATATTGATTGGGGGACAGGTGTAGCTAGTTGTTATAGTTGTAGTTGTTCTCGTTCTCGTTGTTGTTGTCGAGTTCTGTTTACAGTTTGCGTTCGTTCGTTTGTTTGTCGGTCAAGTTACCGGGGCAACGACATTGAAATATGGCCTTTGTCTTCTAGCCGTGTTCTAATGACTTTTTAATTGAAGCACAAAATTCAATGAATAAACAAGAGATATGAGAGTATTTGTTGTCAAAGGGCAGCTGTCTCTCTTTTGCTTTGCTTTTGCGTTGGCCTTTTGTTTTCGTCTGCCAAAAGTTCACAGTCCGAGGAAATTACATTGTCTAATTGACTTGATCAACTTTTGGGTGGCATTTCTGCATAAAGGAAATATGCCAAAGTTTGTCATTGTTTTGAGGCTGTCAGATGAAGAAAAGAGAGCGCATAAATCGATTAACTATTTGAACTGCATTTATGTACATCCTTCGTTTTTTTTGCAATATTTTTTCTTAAGTTAGTTTGCAAAAATTTCCATGCTTAAAACTGTTTGCATAAATTTGTGTTAAATGTTGATTTTTGCTGCAAAAATGAGCATCAATTTTTGGCAGCTTCCTTTTTTTGCTAGAAATAACAAGCTAAAGTAAACGGAAGTTTTTGGTGTGGAGATTGAGAGACATCTCGATGACCTATAAAAACTTAAAATTGTGTTGAAAGAAGATTTTAAAGTTAACAAATTAATAAAAATTAATATAAAATTTTATAATGTTTTAATTGATTTTAAAAATATGCAAGTGATTTCGTATTTGTGTATTTCTCTTCCACCTTTTTTGTAGACACGTGTTGCAGCAATTTCAAATATTTTAATTTGATAAATGCATAAACAAACTAATGACGCAGTTAGCAAATTGAATAAATAAGCAAGCAAAATCATTTTAAGTAGCCATAAACATAAACAATTTAAGCAAAATATTTCACAAATACATTTCGAATTTTGTGTTTATGGATTTCAATGAAACTACCCCATGAATAAATGCTGTTAAGTGCAGGATATAATTAGCGTACAAGCGAGAGCTGAAGCTTGCATCACAGAGGAAGCACGCACAGAGTCTCCTTGCCCGCCACGTGCTTGTTTGACGATGTGGTCCATGTGGTTGAGCTGCAGTTTGTGGTTGGCAAACATCGACTGCCGCCTGGAGATCCATTCATTTCGGTGCTGGCCAAGTCACATGAATTTGGGCAACCACAGAGAGAGTGTGAGAGACACAGCTCATTATTTGCCAAAGATGAAATGACGCAACGAAATTTGAATCTGATATTTTGGGCAGACAGTAATTATAACATACTGGAGGCGTTACACATTCGATATGCAGCTCTCATTATATGCTTGGTGTACCACAACGCAGAGTATAACGAGCACTAACTGAGTATCAGATTATAGATTTAATGTCGTCGAGTGAAATTTGGCCCCACGTTTTAACGTTCAATTATTGCGGCATTTATAATTAAAGTTGCGTATGACATGGCTGTCGATTTGTGTGCCCCAAAACTGTGGGCAGCCTGCGTGACTGTGCCACACTTGAGACCGAGCGACTTTGTTGCCTGCGTAGTTTTGTGGTCACCGAAAATTTGTTGGTCTGGCTTTTTGTGCCTGCCGCTTTTAATTTAAAATGTACGTGACTTGTTTTAATTAGAAGCACAAATTTATGGATATTTTTCCGTTTCTGTTTCTGTTTCAGCTGCTGTTTCTATTCTAGGCAAAATGTTGCATGTTTCCGCGCTGCGGACACATTTTGTGTGTACTTTAATGGCAGCCTAGAGCCAACGCTTAATTATGCATACTTAAGAAAACCTGCTGGCAAATTATATGCGCACTTGAAGCGAAGCCATCGATCGATATTTAGTTCACTTGAGCAGTTCATTTAATGTGGATTAGCAAATGTGCATTCAGTTATCTTTAATGCAAACTTTTTTCTGTTTTTTTTTTCGGGTACTTATTATGCACACAAATTTTCAAGTGCTTTGGCCAAGTTTTCCGATAAAGCTGGCCGAACATGCCACAACAACATGGCCACAACAAGTGGATGAACATTGTGCAAAGGCAACTTTCACTGCAACAGCTGTCGATAAAAGGGCTAAAAAGTGCGGCCACCGAAACTTGTTAAATAAGACTTCTAAATTCATTTGCTTGCAAACGCAACTTAACACCCAAGCAAAAGAGCTCAGCAAAGCGCATAAAAAGTTCTCCTCAACAAAAAAACGAGACGATGAACAACTTCATCAAATGACTGCGGCTGAAAAATTCTTCTAGTTTTTGTTGCAAACAATAATTGTTGTTGTTGTTAGTAGTAGTTTTTTGTTGTTTTTTTTTTGACAATCTTAGAAGCATAAAGAAAATACTTGTAGCACAACTACACACAGCTCAAAAGTTGTGCAAGCAGCAGCAGCTTAAATAAACATTGCTGCGCAGCTGCCGCAGAGCATTGTCCGTGTTCATGTTGCCGCCCAAAAGTATGCAACACTTTCAGCTCACTGCGCCGCCTGGCCGCAACACGCCTTCCCCGCCCACCCGCCTTCTCCTTGCCTGCTTCGACCACGCCTGAGCACGCCTTTTCTTTTCGCATTTCATTTTGGTTTCTTAGTTTTCTCCATGTACGAGCACTTTCATTAAATGTATGCATTGTAAATGTTCCCTGGGCCTTGTACTCCCTTCTTCTACTTCTCCCTCTTCACCTTCTTCTACTTCGGCTACTTCGCCTTCAGCTCGGTGCTTTGCATATTTCAACTGCTTATAACGCCATGTAACGCCTCGCTTTCCTCCTCCCTCAACACGACGACTCTTGTTTGTCTAACAGCGCATTGTGATAAGAAACTTTTGCCAAGAACAAAAACTACTTTTGTGTTGTCATCTTCGTGTTGCTCGCGCTTGTCATTTGTTCGCGTTAAAGTATATCAAATTCTTTTATTACCTCCTCATTTTGTTAAATAATAAATGAATAGTAGAACATTGTCTTCAACGCAACTAACGATTAGTTGTTATTAGCGCGACAAACTTGTTTAACAAAAAGTGTCTCTCTGTCAGTTTAGTTATCAATTTATGCTTACTTTTTGGAATTTGTAATTTTTATATTTTACATAAGTTTCAACACTTTCTATTTATTTTTTTGTATTCTCTATTTTAATATTTAATATTTGTATACTTATATTAGTTATTTTCTGAGTTATGCTAAGTATATTTCGAATTTATATTTACATTTTACACTTAAAGTTTACATATAATATTCGACATGTATTTTCATATATTTTATACATGCTTATTATCTTTACATTAATTTGAATATTTTGTATTGGTTTTGTTATTTTTTGAATATTTTCACATTCTACATTTGTATTTATTCTTTGTACAGTTATTTTCATTATTTTCTTGTTCATTCAATGCTTTTGTTTCACTTTTCAATTTAAGAAATTATTACTTTTATAGCTCAAATTTATATTTACATTTTACACTTTGAATTTACATTTAATATTTTACATGTATTGCAATTTATTTTTCTTGTGTTTCTTTGTGTGTTTGTTTTAATTTACTTTATCGATTTTGTCGTTTTGTACTCTGCTTTATCTCGAGCTCTTGTCACATTTGTTTTTAATTACTTTCAACTTGCTTTGTGTTTACTGCACATTTTCATTTCTTTAATTTACTTCAAAATTCACATATTGAGAAAATATCTATGGCTATTAATTAAGCTAATTGATAGCTGGCAAGTGTCCTTAACTGATTTGTATATTGAACTCGACAGTCCTTAGGCCGACGAAGTCAATCTTTTTGCATTTGCATTTGTATATTTTTGTTGTTATTCCTTTGGGCTGTCATTTGCTTCATTGTCAATTGTCTTCGTGGTGTTTCATTCGCTTTGTTGAAATTCTTCTTTTTATGACTTTTATTCACAACACTTTTATTACCCCAGACGAGACCACGCCCCAACTCACATTCAATGCGCCTCCTTCTGCACAAAAGCCAGAGATAGAGAGTGGAAAAAGGAACAATGGACAGTCAAGTGTTTTCATAACTTAATTTGCAGTTTGTGTCGAGAGAATGTTGTAGAATGCTTTTAGGTGTGGCCTGGTCTGACTTTTGCTCAGCTATTGTTGTTATTATTATTATTACTCTTGCTGGTTTTGCTTTCAACTCGCGCTTAATTGGTATATGAAGTGGGAGGCGAGCCGAGTCGACTCGAATTGAGTTGAGCTGTATTCATTGGTGTGTATTATAACTATTATTATAAATAAGCAAACGCGACGTCGTAGGTAGGCCAATTAAAAGCCATTAGTGAAAACTAAACTAAACACACAAACAGAGCGTATCGAAGGAAAACGATGCGAGGAAGTTAGCCACTCTCTGGAGGGCTTAGCTGTCTGTCGCTGCGCGTTAGCATCGCTTTAGCCCAGCTATGAGCTTTTAATTAGCATTAAATTACTTTTATTTACATGCCAATGCCCCAGGTTGGGTTTCTTCTTTTATTTTTGGGGGGAGCATTTAGATTGGCTTTGCTCTGGCGGCGTTGACCTTTCGCCCCCGTTGGGATCGTTGCAGTGATGAGTGATATGATATCCTAAGCAGCTTTGCACTGGGGAATATATCTTGTATTGTGTATTTGCTTTCACTTCCTTATAGTAAATAAGGAAAGCAGTGATATATGTGTGTGCCATCACATAAAAACACACTCTAATTGACCCATAACCTCGATGACTTCCTTTGCTTTGCTTTCGCTCTCTCTTTTTGGTAATGAAATGTATCGCATCGTATCACAAATCACAAGCACATGGTCTAGTTTTATGGCTAGCATCAACAAACAAAAATTAACAGCCAATTAAAAGCGGCACAAGCTGCTTGAAACCTGAACTTGCGTTGGGCTAATGTGGCGTATGCGTAACGTGTTGACTGCATAAATGCAAATTAAATTAATCGCTTTGCGCTGCTGAATTGAAATGTCAAACTAACACATACTCTTATACACATCTGAAAGGAAAATTCGCCGTTTTTAATTAACGGCTCACAGAACTAAATTGAAAAATTTGATTAAAAACTTTTTATGCTCTTGCGAAATGGCAAGAAATGAGATTTTCAAGTGCAACTGAGTGTGAGTGTGTGTACCATATGTGCATATGGTTGGGTGAAGTGTTAGTTAGGGTGAGCTGTGTTGGCTAGCAAAGTTTCAGTTAGTTTGGCTTCACAAATGTTTTAACATTATTTTATTTGCATAAAAAATACTAGTGAGAAAGCTACAGTCGAGAATGTTCGACTGTGAGATACCTGCTATTCAGTTTAAATTTAAACAGTGCGGTATTATTCCTAAAATTTACCAAATTTATATACTACAAAAATATTAAAAACATAAAATTTTATATTTGGTATATTAATATATTACTACATGCTAAATACACCATATAGCGCAAAATATACCAGACAAAAGTGTTGATAAAGGAATACTTTTTTATCTGATCACAAAAGCTATAGTTAATACCAAAATTTGAAACTTTATCTTCAAAATTACACTTGTTAATCGATGTTTGTCGATTTTCGGGGGCGAAAGTGGGCGGGTCCACGATTTGAAGCAAACTTGATCTGCGTACAAACATAACAAGTACTGTTGAAAAAAATGATATCTCTATCTCTTATTGTCCTTGAGATCTAGATCTTCATACAAACGAACGGATAGACAGATGGATATGGCTATATCGTCTCGGCACAAAGTCATAATACTCTTCTACCATATAGATAGCGGGTATAAAAAATACAAAACCGCCCGGCACTTGCAGCCTTGCGTATGTTATTTCTATATGTTTGCATGTCGGTCTTCTATATATGCATGTGGTTGGCAGAGAGGGGCGTATGTGGATGCGGATGGGCGTGGCGCATTAACACTTGTCGTGTCAGTGTCGCATGTCGTCGCTTGCAAGCTGTTAAACTAAATACACGCTGTCTGGGCTTCTGCATGAACTCATACATGAATGTTTCCCGGCCAAACACATGTGTGTGTGCATGTGTGTGTCGATGTTAGCGAATGCAGCGAAGCAGAAGCTTGCTGCGCTTACACTTGCCTGCCTCTCTCTCACACACACACACACACACTCACACAGACTGTAGTACTATATTTTATATGCACTCGCTGGTGGGCGTGGCAGCGCGGCACGCAATTAGACCTTCTTCATTATTATCCTGTCTCAGTCGCTAATGCTTAAATATAATTTCACTTTAATTTCAAATTTCGTGCTGCTTCCTGTCTTTATTTAATTTATTTCATAAAGGCCAAAAATATATTCTAAGAATTTAATTAAAAATGAGTTTCTAAGCATTTTATACATTTCAAGAGATTATAATTGTATTTATTTTATCTATTACTGAAAGATTAAAATAATTTATTGATAATGAAGTCTTAGCACTTTTGGAGTTGCAACGAATTATGTACTATTGCATAGTATTTAAAGCAGCTAAAACATTATTAATACTTAAGGCATCAACTCCGATTTCGTTTCGCTTCGTTTTTATTTCTTTTTGTCTTCTAACTTCTGATTTTTCGTTTTTTTTTATAAAAATATGTTGCTAATATACATTATATATGCTTCTTTTGAAAATTTAACTTCATGAATTTAAGATAAATAAATTTGTTCTTATGTTTTTTTCTGAGTCTATAACAAAATAATTTTATTCAAAATATTTTAAATAATATTAGGAATCAACTTACATCGATAAATCTTACATTTTATAGGATATTAGTTATGTAGCTATTGAAAATAAGACATTTTAATTATATTAAACAACTTTTAAAAGTTTATAAGTTTATTTTGTTGAAGCATAAAGGTACTCCACATTTGTTGCAAATTGAATTGGAATTGGTTTTCACACAGTTTTGAGAATATGAAAAAGTGAGAATGCAATTGAGTATTCTATTCTTCATCAAATTACTACTTTAATTACTATCAGCAAATGTTTTATATTGATAATAATGAATGTGTTACAAAATTAGTTAAATTCTTTAAAGTAAAGTCTCTCAGAATTAAATGGTGGAACTTATTTTGTTACATGAACTTATAAGTTACAAATTCTTGCTCGTTTCAACAGTAAATTATTCAAACGTAAACACTTGTATCTTTAAATTCACTCACTTATTTAATTAATGATGATTTAAAAGCTTTAACTTCAATACAAAATTACGAACAATAATTAACAGTACAATAATAGCTTCAATAAGCTGCACCTGAGTAATATCAAGTATACGCACTTGTGGTATTTATATCAATTTAAATAAATAGCTAGAATCTTCAGTTGACCAACTGCAGGGCAATCGAATTGTGGTTAATTAACAGTAAGTTAGGCATAACAATTTTAATTGCCTTGACAAAAATGTGGTAATTATTATTGCTATAATTGATGGCCATTGAAGATGAAGTCTGGCAACTGCAGAAGGCAAGCCATGATTTAATGTTTACCTCAGTTCAGATGGCAACAAATAAGGGTCTGAATGTCGGGGAATGCTTTGTCAGTTGAGCTGTTTGTCTGTTGGCTGTTTGTCAGTTTTGCCAGGTGGCAATGTTGATGACAAATCAATGTGAAATTGATGAATGTTTGAATAACGAATGAAGCGAATACCCCAATCTGGGCAACATCGTGGCTTTGCTATCCCTCCGAGTGTGTGTGTTTGTGTGTGTGGGGGTCATGTGCGATTGTTTAGCATGCTTATTGGCGCATTTTGTGTGGCAAGTTGCAGTTTGCAGCTGCTAGAGTTGCATGCAATTTGCATTTACGAATGCCATGCAAATTGCCATCACATGATCAATGTATAGATGAGTTGCTTCCCCCTATCGCTCTCTCTCTCCCTTCTCCTTTGGATATATCGCATGTGCATGCAAATGAAAAGCGGAAGTGCAAGCGGAAATACTGGGGAATTGAACACAGTTCGCTGCTTTTCACAATTTCTGGCGCGGTCGCCGTCGCCGTCGTCGCCGCCTTTATGCGAAAAAGTCAAAAATGCAAAAGTCTCTGTGTGGCGACTGCAATTTTGTTCTCTGCTGCTGCTCGTCGCCACATTTATTACGCATGCAAAGGATGTTTGACTCGGTCTGGAAATGGAAGGGTAATAGAGTATGTTATGCTCTCTCTCGTTCTGCCTTCATTTTGTTGTTTCGCGGGTTTGTTTGTGGTGTCTGCTTGAAATTCATGACTGTTTAGCACACATGCCGCATAATGTTGCATGCATTTGCAGCCGCCGCGAGTATTGCAGCTGCCGCGAGCGCTGCGACTGTTTCAGCTGCTGTTGCTGCTGCTGCTTTCGCTTGTAAATAAGAAGCAAACAAATATGCAAACACACTAAGTGCGAGAGAGCGAGACAACCAATATTTATGCATTTTCACATACACAAGTCCGCTCTTGTGTTTGTGTGTGTAAGCTGTGCATTTATAGCTTCGACTTGTTTTGCATGCTAATTGCCTTTTGCTATGCTTGTGTCTGTTTCTCTGTTGCCTTCAATTTTGCGGCATACACTTCATTACTTGCACAAATATGCAGCTATTCATTGGCACAATTTAACGTATTACAATTTTATTGAGAGCCCAAAATAATAACGAAACATTTTTAATTAGCTTGTACGCACATTGTTGAAAATGAAAATTTGCTAATGGAAATTTCCATGTTTACTGCAAGTTAAAAAACTGATACGTTTTTCCTCCAGTCAGCAAAACGTTTTTCAACAATCAGTCTGCACTCATTTCCGCAAATTTGTGATTTGAATTGCCCAAAAAAAAAAATAATGTGAATCTCGGCAATCAATGCTAACTTTGCTCTTTAATTCAACAGCTAAACAAATAATTTTACAAATATTTTGGGTTTTTTTGCTGCTCGCAAAAATTAATTAAAAAAGCAACATAATCATTTTTCAAATCAATTTCAACATCAAAAGGAAAAAATTCCGCAAAAATAAATGATACACTAACCAAATACAATTTATGTTAATTCACACATGTTTTAGCATTAAAATGTATTTAATTACTGCGGCAATATCTAGTGCAGCTTATGACATTAAAATAATAATAATAATAATCTCATAATCATTATTTGTATCTTTAAAGTGCATTTAACCAATTTGAAAGTGCAGCTTTAATCTCAACCACAAAAGTTATGCGAAAAACTTGTTTGTTTTGTATGCAAAGTTATTGCTTATTTTCGGACTGCAACCGAAATCCAAATCAAACTCAGTTACATAATTCAAAAAGCAGAAAGAGCTTGCAACAAGCAACACAAAGTTTTCGCATCGATGAACTGCTTTTCCTTTGAGCAAAAGCAAAGTAAATAAAATTGCATGCAGTTGGAATGCAATTTGAATTTACTTAATAGTTTTCTTTTTTTCGTCTTGTTTTTTTTTGTGTATCAAATCAAATTGCAAACAGAAGCTGCAATATTAAGTTTTGTGCGTGAGTGTGCACACATGGCGTACGCGTATTGTAATCACGCTGATCTCATATTACGTCCACGCCCCGTTGCCACTTGCCACCTGCTGACTGTCGACTGTCGCCTGTCGCCTAATGGCATTGTGCATATTTCATTACATTAAGTGGCAAAACAACGCATAATCAACTCGCTCTCGCCCCTGTTTGTGACACTGAACACAGCGGGGGCGTGGCATTACATCCACGGCAACGAAAACGGGGGGAAACGATGCAAAATCGAAATTTTTGTTGCCTTTCATCAATGCGCCACACCGCAGGCCCTGCCTCCTCCTCTCTTCATTGCCACAATGGTTTCCTGCTGCGTGCACTAATTGTATAGCCAACATTTGGTATTTGCAACGCTTGTTTATCCGACTGTTTGGGGAGAAGCTGCTTGGCATTGAACGAGAAAATTTCGAAGCGAAAGCAAAGAGAGAGAGAGTGAGGGAGTGCAGTGGGAAATTTGGAGAAAATTAGTTGCATGAACAAGTAACGAGCAGGCAGAATTTGCATCTCGGTATTCCAACATCTCAGGGCACAATTGATTTATGTTCGATATGGTTTCAGAAAGCAGCAGCAGCCATAGCAAAACTACTCCAGCTATGCTGCTGCTGATATCATGGAATTTTGACACGCGCCTCGATGCTGTGTGCTGATAATAATAATGTGCATGTTAGTCACCACTTTTGCTTTGTTTGCGGCAAGATTTATTTGCATATATAAACTGTGAACTACACAGCAGGGTTTGTATATGTTTAAACAAATTCGCTTGCTGAAATATTGAAATGCAACAATATCTTAAAATCCAAATAAATTTGGGTAGAAGACTCGAAAAGAATCGTATATTTGAAATTTGCAAAATTTGCAATTCCCAACTTTGAGGCTTACTCGAGTTATTCTCGAAACTTTCTGAGTAATTTAAATCATTGGAAACAGCTAAAATTGATAACGCTTGAACGCTAACGAATGCATGATTTAATTTCCTCTGATATATATTTGCATTACTTGCTGAGTAATTGCTTAGAATTGTAATTCTACAAAATTCATTAAATATTGTTTTGACTGATTACTATAACTTGCATCACGAATTTCCCAAAAATCCTTGCTGCAATATGAGGCTGAATATTATTATAAACTATTTATTTTGCTTAGAATTGCAATTCTAACAAATTAATAAACATAATTATGATTAATTACATTCCAAAATTTTCATATGAGTCTTAATATTATTATAAACTATTTATATTGCTTAAAATCATTAATTGTATGAAAGAATTACTATTAACCTTAAATCAATAACAAAATTCCGCAATAAAGATTGTTTAAATAATGGTATTTCTAAATTATTAATATTGCTTAGAATATTGCTTAGAATCCATAACTTAAACTATTATCTTCAACTCAAGCACAAAATTCCCCAATAATGATTGATGTATTATGAGTGAAAATATTTTTAAATTAACACTTGAACTTAATCACAAAATTCCCTAAAACTGATTGTTGTATTATAGCCCAAATAATATGTATAATTTCATGAATTATATTTCTGTAAAAATCTTTATTTAAGTAAATTACAAATCACAATCAATTCTATTGCTCGAATTTTAATTCTTATTATAACTACTTCAATCTTTAAAATAATCAAATAACTCCTCAAAAGTGATTATTGATTCATGATACTTGAGTTCTTTTTATTGTTTAAATGATTTGAAGCGATTGCCATCTTTAAACTGTCAGCGTTTGTTGTCTAATCTTTGAATTACGGCTCTGAAATAGTGTTTTCCATTTCTTTTTGGGGTTTTTCTCATTGTACACTCGTAAATGGTTTTGCCTTTCTGCCTTCTGCCAGGCGAAGCCAAGCTAAACGAACCATCATACTTATGTGCTCACATGCTTTGCATATTTGCATTTTTGTCATTTGTGTGAAAAACCCCTTTTTAGATTAGCACATACCATAAATTCATTTAAGTCCGCCTAATCCTGGATCTCGCACACACAACACTCCGCACAGACACTTTCAAATATTAGTTTGAGAATTGCCCCGGCACAGGCAGACGGCACCTTTACCCTAGAGAATGTGAGAGAAAAGGGAGAGAGAAGGGAATGACTTCTATTTGCTTAAAAAATTTTGCATGCAATGCTCTTGTAAATTTATTTATGACTTTTGCATTGCACATGGAAGTGTGCCAGGAATTCTGAATGCTGTACAAAGCATTTGCATTGTCTTTGCGAAATCTGACTCTATTCCTCTTCGTCTTTTTTACTTTTGCATGTGCACCCTTAACCTTTATGCTTGAAATCCCATTATCAGCCACGAGCCACAATTCATAAGTCTTTGAAAAAGCAAAAAAAGAGGAGAAATTAAATTCAAAGAAAGAGAGAGCAGATTTATTTGCTTAATGAAATGAAACACAAATGTATTTCATTTCGAAAAGCAAATAAATAATCAATAAAAATTTGATTATTTCTGGAAGAGAATTCTCAAATAAGTTTATACAACCAGATGTCGTTGCAACGTGTGTGGCATGAACTGACGCACTTTCATATATTCCACATACTTTCAACATCAAAATTTCCAAATTCGCGAAATGCTAAATCAAATTATTTTTTTTTCTATTTGTTCTGTTTGTGTTTACAGAACTTGGGAAGCAGGCAAGAGATAAATATTCATGATGCGATAATTAACGTTTTGGATGATTGCTATTTTTGGGCGTGAATTGAAACGAAACAAAAACAATGCAAAAATAGATTTCCCAAATAACGAAGGCAAGAAAATTATAGAAAAATTTCCCCTAAGCCGCAAAAATTTCAAGTGCAAGATCATTAGTTAAAAAATAGAAGAAAAGAAAACATTGCAAAGCAAAGAGTATTTATGATCATCATAAACGAACATTAAATTTAATCCACACATATTTTCTTGTTCATCATATTTCTACGCTTTTTTAGTGCTTATCGTTTGAAGTCGAGCACACACACTCGAAAGTTATTCACAATCTAACGAGTACGCTGAGAAGTGAATGATGCAGCACATTGGCCACGGGGCACTAAGTGACACTTTGCTAAAGAGTTATCATCGAAATTTTGAAAAGGGAAAGTCATCAAAAATGTGTTTCATTTCTCTCTCTGTCTCTCTCATTCTTCTCCTCTCTCTCTCTTAGAACTCTTGCTCTCTCTGGGCTGCAACTGCGACGTGGTCTGTGTCTAAAGATGGACATTACTTATGAATTATTTAATATCATGTTTGATAAAACCGAAATGTATTTTGTTTACGTTGTTATCGCGTCTCCTACTGTTCAGATAAGTCGAAGAACACTCACACCCAAGCACACAAACACTCATACACTCATTGATGAGTGCACGGCGTCGGCATTATAATCGTTATGGGAATGGGATTCGAGTTTGGTTTCAGCTCTGCTCGTTGAAATGTCGACAACGTCTGATCAGTCTTTGGGACGCGTGTTTCGCGTGCAGATCGCCGCGGATCGAGAACTTCGGAAAGAATTCGAAAATTCTATTATTCAAATACTGAAAGTGACGCTCTGATTATTTTACGGTAAAATTAAAAGTGAAATTATACATTATAATTACTGTGCTTTAAATAATAAACACATTAAATGTTTTTATGCCGTTCTTATGCGAATTAAATATAATTAACGCTGCGATTTTGAGCCATGTGCCTGTTCAGCTAAAAATATGATTCGCATATTAACGCACTTAAATTTCAACAAGAGGAAGATAGAACTTCACATGCAAATTAAAAGCCAATTTGTTATTTAAGTTGTTTAGTTAGTTTTGTTGGTCTTTGCGCTTTGTGCTCTTCTGTTTGCGTTGTTCATTGTGTTGCAAATTGGTGTAAAAAATCCAATTTAGATCCAACCGAGATCTGAGCTGTAGAGGAATGAGAGCAAGAGCGAGAGCATAAAGCGATAAAGAGACAACCCAGCTGATTTTTATTTATATTTATATTTGCTTTCGATTTGATTAGTTATGCTTTGCCACAGAGTTCATTTACCCAGCGACGATGCTCTTATACTACACGTTTCCTCTCTCTCTTTCTCTTTTGCTCTCTTACATAAAATGCCGAAAAATAAAACTTGTCATACATATTCATATGTAGGTGCACATAATCAGCTTGTGAGTATATAAGTTGTTATTCTGTTGATTTTGTTATGTTTTCTTTGCTCTGTCAGCTTTTCTTGTTATTGCTATCGAATCGCAATCGGATATTTATATTTCATATTGAAATGACTTTTTCTTTTGCCACTGCAGGTTATCACAAAATTAATTTAAAACAAACATTGAGCAGCGATAAAAGCAATTCACATTTATTGCGTACTTCCTAAAGTGTTTCTGATAACTTTATGGTGCATTGAAAAACTCATTCATTGTATTCGCTCTTCATTATTTAGTTACAATTTAAAAGATGTACGCAATTTCTTGCTAAAATAAATGTCTGTCGATTGTTTAAATACATTTGCACTTTGAACTTAAATTGATGAAAAGATAGAAATACTTCCCAAGTGCAAAATCTAATCAACAGAGTGGCTTTATTTTCTTTGTTTATTCACAGTTAATAGCTAACCATTATTAATTATAAAAATACAAAATTATTTTTAAAAACCCACACACTCTAACACAATTGTGAGTGACATCTGTGAACGATTTGAAATGCAACTAAGCAAGGAAATAAATTATTCCAAGTGCTGTAAAAAAGATGATGCAAGTTTCTCGGTTTAATGACACATGAACTTAATTGCAGCCATGAATAGAAAGATTGATTGATTGCTGGAAAAGTGCGATGCTTTGTGTTAAGTTCACAATACATTTATTTAAGTGGCAGTCGTCAAAAATTTTCAAGATTTAATGATTAGATTTCAGTCAATGGGCCAAGTTGTTGCATTGTAAATTCGCATCTTGATTGGCAGACCGAAGAAATGCAATTCATGTGACTACAAAATATATTTAATAAATTATTAAAAATTTAACTAAAAGTGAGTGCAGTACTTACAGAATATACTGCAAAGAAATTTAATGATTAGATTTCAGTCAATGGGCCAAGTTGTTGCATTGTAAATTCGCATCTTGATGGGCAAACCCAAGAAATGCGATTCATGTGAGTTTACATTCGCTGAAAAGTTCTTCGACTACAAAATAGTTTTAAAAAATTATATTAAATTTAAGTAAAAGTGAGTGCAATACTTACAGCATGCCCTGCGGAAGAGCTGTAATCATTTTCCGCTTTAAGAAATGCATAAATGCCATCATTTACATCGGACTTGTGCTTGCATCTAAAGTGTCGATCGATATCCTCGCTGAGCAGCTCTTGAGGTGTTATCTCCTGCTGTCCACGTCTTTTCTTCTTGGCGTTCTTATCTTTATAGTAATACGACTCGGAATCACTGCGAGCTGATCTCTTTGAATGCTCCTCATGTCGATTGTCTTTGTGCTTGCGTTGCCTTAAGTCAAGCTCACTTTCCACACGCTCCACTCGACATTTTTTGTGTATCTCCGCACGTTCGTGATCTATGCGTAATTTGATCGCTTCCAGCATGGTTATGGGATCAACGGGTTTGGGTTCGTTTGGTACTTGATCGCCAAAGGCTATTTGAAAGGCATGATCATTGAAGTTATCCTTGCCACTTAGTGAACTTTGAATGACGCCTGGACAATTGCTGTCCAAGACCAAAGACTCAAAAAAAAGTGTTTCCGCACGATGTACAATCAAGTCTTCATCTGAGGAAGGAATTAAAAGTGGGAATATGCCAGTTTTATAATCTTCTACTTACGTTTCATTTGGCTTAAAGGTGTCAAAGATCTAACGGACTTTGCTTCAGTTGCGCTGTCCTGGCAACTTGGCGATTTTTTGCTAGTCAAATTTGGACTCTGCTCAGGTGAAGTTTGATTCATGCTCGGATTAGATTGATAAATTGTGCCAGTACGATAACCACTTGAAGCTTGTGAAGGCTCCCGAAATGTTACCTGTTGCTGTTCGGTCGAAAATGCATTATTATTGAGAAGGAATCGAGAGCTGCTTTTCAACTCACAGTTGTTGATTGTTGCTGTTGCATTTTCTGCGCCCCTTGGGGCAACTGCATGTAGCTCGTCTCGTTGTACGTATCGCTCAAATCATGCTAGAATTCCGATTGGCAATTGACAATTCATTTGTGCACAAATGTGCGACATGAAGAAGATGTGAACTTTACTTACTCACCTGTATTTGACACGACATATCCGGATATTGCATTCTCTGTTGTGTTGCTTGACTGGGGACTGATGTTGGCTGAAGGCTCAACAGAGATGAGTTTTCCTTGTTTTTTTTTTAACTGCAATTAAAGTCGTCTTTGATGCTTACCTGCTGTGGCATGCAACAAGCTCGATAAGCTTGCTGCTGAGCTTGTGTGCGATATGGCGATGACTGTTGTTGCAGTTGTTGTTGCTGCAGTTGTTGCTGCAGTTGTTGTTGCTGCAATTGTTGTTGAGGCAGTTGTTGCAGCTGTTGTTGTTGCTGGTGTGGTTGACAATACATTGAGCGTTGCAAGCGACGACCCGCATTACCTTGATAGTGCGGCTCCATCATTGTGCTATTGAGCGCAGGTTCCTAATCAAAAGATGCATCTAACTTATGTGGGCTTCTTTTTACGACAGACAAAAATCAAAACTCACAAAATCATTAAATTCATCTCGTCGCATAGATCGCATTTGCAGTTGTCTTTGTTGTTGCTGCTGTTGAAATTGTTGTTGCTGTTGCAGCTGCTGTTGTTGTTGTTGTACTTGCCGTTGTTGCATTTGTTGTTGCCGCTGCCAATCGCCATAGTTCATGCCGATGCCACTGCTGTTATTCATTTGGTATGAAGTCTCCAGACGCTGAGACTCGTTGTTGTTGCTGTTGTTGTTGGTTGCAGCCTTGCCACAGCACTAAAGAAGATTATTTAAAGATATTTAAGCAAACAAACTATTTCTAACGCCAACATGCTAAGACTATAGCCATAAATTTGAGCATAGAAGAACTCACATTTGAGCAACGTTGCAGAGTTGGCCATTGAGTTGAATCGATAGGCGGAGTCTGTCGTATTGGCTAGATAATAAATAAACATTAATGTTATTTAATATATTAATCGGTTCGGTTGACCATCTCGGTTATGATTAATTATATGGTATTATTTGAATGTAGTTGCATATTATTATGGTATATTTTAGTATTTTAAGGTTGCATATTTTTAATCTATGGTACATTTTCAATGTACATAGTACAAAATATACATCATGGTATATTTTTGTATATTTTCAGTAAATACTTTCTATATTTGAACTGTACTGCTTTGCTTTTATTCAGTAGCAGAAATCTCGCTGCAAGAACCACTCGACTGCAGCTTTCTTTATTTATATTTTATAAGTATTTTTATTAGTCATTTAGTAGCAACTTACAGGTTTTTCATTAGGCTGCAAACCCAAGTAATTATGGTTGCTTGGCTGAACTGTATGGCACTGCAATGAGCTTATTTATAAAAGCAGACTAGGCACATATACTATAAAAAAAAATGACTCACAAATTTATCGGCACCTCTTTGGCAATCTCGAGAACCGCCTGAAGGCGCACTCGAAGATCGTCGATTATGCGGATTATCGCGAGTATTCAATATTGGATCGCGATGTCTCTGATGCAGCTGCATTGTGTTCCATACTTGTGGTGACTACAAGAAATCGTTAAGTAGAAATAAAGATCATCTTTGTAGATTTTTCAAGCTAACCCTCGTATCATTTGAGCTTCCTAGTGTAGGATTTATTAATTGTTGTGGCGTCTTGGCAGCTGCTGCTGTTGCAGCATTCGCTGGATTTGCGCGCATTCTACTTTCACAGTCACATAGATCCTGATCCGAATCGCAAGTTGCAACGTTGCGATCTCGCTGCACATTCAGGTATCGATTGAGCGCGATGAGCAGTGCATCAGGCACCACAACGGAATTTCTAAGTGTCCTTTATTAATATAAACTCATTTTATTATCATTACTCCACTTACATGCACTCTATTTTTAAAAATTTGTTAAAACACGCGTCCCAAAGCGTTATATTATAAGTATATTTAAATCTTACAAAGTGGAAATCAACTATTGTCCACTTTGTTGCACATTTTACTAGACTAATGTAAAAGAAACACAATTTATGGATTTTGATATACAAATTATAAAATCTTCGATAAAATAAACAAAAGACACAATGTTTACAACTGTCGAAATGTGTTCAAATATATTCCATAAAATTTTAACTGCACATGTTGCTAACTTAATCAAAGCTTAATATGATTTCTCTTAAATTTCGAAACTAGTTTATGGCTTAAAAAACAAATTTATTATTGCTCTTAGAAAGACAGTTTTAATGTGATTATACAAAACCAATATTAGGTTAGATATTTCATTATGAAGTATATAAAATGTACAAAAATTTACTCATATTTTACCACAGAATATAAAATATGTTAAAATTTTTTTTTTAAACAAATATGATGCTGAAAGTGGTAATTTAGCTTTCCTCTCCGCTCAGCTGTGATTAACAAGCTCATATATTAGTTGATATTCGTATGCACTAAAACAAGTTAAAATGTGTGGCTATTTTGTTTAAAATTATTTGTTTTTATAGTGAGATTCTCTATCAATATTTTTAACTACATAAATATATATGTTTTCTTAAATGTTAATCCATTTTCATCTGTTGTCTTTGGTAACTTTAATACTCTCTATTCTGGCCCCCTCGCTCAATCATGTTGGCATCAACAGCAGCAGATCGTCTTTTCATTAGCCAAATGCTGCAGCTCAAAGTGCACAAAGGCCAAATCGTTATTGTTGTTGCACTCTCGATTGCCAATGCAATTGGCAATTGTATCGTGCTGCTCGTTTGACATCTGCAGCCTGGGGCAGCCATCATGCCACACGGCCAACTGATGCGCCACCTTGCGAGCGTTGGGTGAATGGTGCAAGAAATGCTCATCGAGCTGTGCTAGAAATGTGGGCGTGGCATGCACATTACGCGTGAAATCCAATTCATGCAAACTCGCCGCCTGACTGACAATGAAGTGGAGCAACGCACGCGCCACTTGCGGCTGCTGTGGCAGCCACTTGATGCTGCCATCGGTCGCATCATAGTGCACCATCAACTGTGAGTGCCATGCGAATCGATGCAGTCGCAGCACTCTCAAGTGGCCTTGCAGCACTCGCAGCAAGCTGCCATCCAGTTGACATTGCAAATTCAATGCCACAATTTGACAGGCGACAGCGGCATCGTCCTCGTCATCGTCATCCGCTGTTGCTTCACTCTCCTCATCCTCATCCTCAATCGCATCCCTATCAACTTGCAACGCCGCGAGGCAGGCGGATATGGTAGCTGTGGCCACAGCAGCGCCAACAACAGCACCGACAGCATTTGCCTTGCCTTTGTCAGCGTCGGCGACGATGTCGCGACTGCAGCAAAGGAAGCCTGTCAATTGCCGCAGCTGTGGCAGCCGTGCAATTTCCGTGGCAGTTGCACGCACCGCGCACGATGGCAATTTCAGGCACTGCAATGTTTGACAATATGCCACGTTGGCCAAGTCAGCAATTGAAACTGGAGTTGTGCTGCACAAGCAGCCACTGTTTCGGCCGCCTGGCAATAGCTCGAACACCGTTAGTTGCCTCAGCTGGGCAAAGAGTGTGACCAGATCCGCGGGCGTTACACCCAAACAGGCGCCAAGTTGCAACTGGACAATGTTCGGAGCGGCAACAACACGCGGCAATTGTTGCAACAGCATCGCGTTACATTGCGCAAAGCTTATCCGCTGTATGTCGCTCAATTGCTGTTGTTGTTTACCTGCTGCTTCTCCACCGCGGATCGTCAGCCAGTGCTGTAGTCCCTCGGTGCTGGCGTCGAGATTAAGCAGTGCTCGTGTCATGCCGGCCATGTGTGTCAGCAGTTGACTCTGCTCGCTCGCGCTTAGCAACTTTAATTGCGGCTCCAGTTGCCAATCGAACTCATCGGCGTATTTGCGTTGCCAAATATGCAGCACCAGCTGCTCGAATCGTCCGCCCAACTGCATGAGCATGAATTGGTCTCTAATTGGGATTTGGCCACAGATCAACAGCAGGCAATCATCGTTGAGCGTTGTCAGCGTTGTTCCAGCTGCAGCTTCTACAACAAACATTATGTCAGTAGTAGGCTATTTAGTTTGCATTCGCATTTTGTGCACTTTACCTTGCCGCCTTAGCTGCATTCTGTTTGTGTGTTCTGTGTGCTCTCTCGATAACTCGACGTTGTCAACTGACTCACTGCGTGGCCAATACTCTGGCCCGGCACAATCCGCACCCCTGTTTTGAATCACAGTCTCAGTTTCAGTCTCAGTCTGAGTCGCAGTCGCAGTCAGCTGCAGTTGCTGTCGCTCGCTTAACTACCACAATAACAAACTCAAAGCAGTTTGCCGCTCCAGCTGTGAGTGAGGCGTACGATGAGTTCGACATCAACACCACCAACAACATACCGCACAGTGGGGTGTAAGCACTGTTTTTTTTTAAGATAAAGCATAATCCAAAAAAATAGATGACTTTACATTTTTAAATGAAAATCTATTGCATTATTAAGAAATTAAATAGTGAACAAAAATATCTATAAAAATATCTTACATCAATTAATTGTACGAAAAATATTGTTTTTTTAAGAAATAATTTTTTTTATTTTTGTTAATTTTCTTTTCTTTTAAATTTTCTTTATTTCTGTAATTTATATAAATATCACAATATTGTCTTATAAATTTGAAGTATATTATAATTATTTGATGCTTAAAAGTTTTTTTGTATAGAAATGTTAAGTTAAGAACATTTGCGGTTTTAAATTATTATTATGAGAGAAAAAAATGAGAATATATGACGAAACAAATATCTAAATTTGAAATAATTAAATCTAAAATTTTGCCGATATTTTTATAAAACTAACAGTTTTCTTAAAAATATTAAATAGAAAAATTGAATTCAAAAATGATTTACTTTCTTTAAATATAAATTCATATCAAAATCGTATGAGGAATATTTATAAAGTAGTAACAATGAAAACTAACAGATGTCTTATCATCGATTAAAAGAAATTTTGTAGTACAATTATATAAATAGTTAGAAGTGTATACCTCCATAATATCATGGTATCATACAGTAAAATACTTAAGCTAGTATAGAAAACTACTATATATATTTTTTTATATAATCATTTCGCATTTCTCACATAAAGTGAGTTTCAAGGGCTAACCAATTGCATTCGTACCACTGTGCCGCTGTTGGTGGTGGTGTATTCGCTGCGCTACAAAAATAAATGCAACCCCTGGCCGGGCGAACGCCCGCTCAAAGTACGTTCTTGAAGCGGGATATGGGTCGGTCCTCGTTACTCGCTCCTCATTCCCCGCTCTTTGCTTTGTGCTCTTCGACCCCCGCGCTTCTTTAGTGCTGCGCTTCATATGGCATTGCGATTGTCTTTTATCGCATATGAAGTGCAGAGTTCTGGGTGCTATTTTTAAAAGCAGCGATAAGTACCAGAACATATGGTAGGACTAGAAGTTGCAGCGGGCAGTAAATGGGAGAGTTACATGCTGAACAAAACACAGATCACAATGCTAGAGTTGCTTTTTTACATCAATAAGAATTTAAGGCTACTTTAGTCAGTCATGATTTGTGTTTAGCACAAAAATTCGGAGTAATAAAAATTCACTCGATTTCTCAAAAATCAACTATTTCGGCCTGTTCAAAATTCTCAATTTGGCGATGTCGCAGAAGTGCGAAGATGTCTGCAAATATCCGCTGCGAGATTTGTCCCAGAATGCAGCAGCAGCACAACAACAACAACGCTGCTGCAACATCAGCGACAACAACAACACCGATGAGGCAAACCGTCGTGATCGTAGCGCCAAATATAATTCGTTGTGCTGGCATCTGAGTCTTGTCATGCTGGTGAGCACCGTGGTCCTCGCACTGGTCTGGACTATTTATCTCAGTTTTGATTATTACTCCTGCTCGCTGGAACAACGTTTCGCCCATATGCGAAGAGATTTCATGTTAGTCGAACAGCGACGTCGCCTGGGCGGCAAATTGAAGTTGTCGGCACTCGAAGGACTGGCCAACGATCGTCTGTTGGCCATTAAGCAGAACGATGAGGATGTGCATCACATATGGAACGATTATCAGCTAAGGTCATACTATCTTAGGAGTTACAAGATCAATGAAACCGATCTTTATACTGTGCTGCGTGCGATGCCAAAAGGTGGATTGTTGCATGTTCACGACTTTGGTTTGTTCAACACAGAATTGCTGATCAATCGTACCTATCATCCGGATCTGTGGACTTGCGTGGCTCGCAATGGGGTCTTTGAGGAGTTTCGCTTCGCACGTCGTCGTCCCAACACGCATTCCAAAGGTGAATATGCATGTCAATGGGTTTTGTTGGAGGATTTGCGTAGTCAGGATAAAACGCACTATGAGCACAAGCTAAGAAAGATGTTGTCTATGAATGGACATAACTTTAAGAACTCTAGTCACATGGCTGGTCACCTGAGACGTGCTCAACGCCTCATTTACGGATTGGTTAGTTTTCGCCCTTTGTTTCCTTCGTTGCTGATGCACATGCTCGAGGAAGTCTATGCTGATGGTGTCAACTACATCGAGCTGCGCTCTGCGCTGCCAATAGTGAGTAGTGAAAGAGTAGAGAAAGATTTGCTTATATTCTATACTGCTGCCCACAGTTGTATGATCTGGATGACACGAATTATACCATCTGGGATACGGTCTCTGCTTACTATGTCGCATCAAATCTATTCCGCACCAATCACGAGGATTTCTTTGGCTTGAAGTTGATCTATGCTCCAGCGCGTCACAGCAGTCAAAGTCAGCTGAAAAGCTACCTAGACAATGCTCGATTTCTTAAGGTAGAATTTGAAGGGGGATTTTCCCTTTCTAATAGTGAAAGTCCAAGTGAAAGTATTCAATCTCATTTTCTGCTACACAGACACAATTCCCGAATTTCGTTGTTGGTTTCGATTTAAACAGCTTTGGCGACGAGTGCCATCAACCAACGCTGGGCACACAAGTTCAATTGTTGCACGCTATGAAGCAATTGGACTTTTACTTTCATGCCGGCGAATCACGTTGTCCGACTGGTGAATCGCATGCAAATCTCGTTGATGCCATGTTGTTGGGCAGCAAACGCATTGGCAATCCAATCAATTTGCCGCAGCATCCGGAAGTCCAGAGGACAACAAAACTACTGAAGATGGCGGCGGAAGTGTGTCCGCTTTCCAACTATTATCTACAATATGTCAACGATTTTGGTCAGCATCCGGCGGCATCTCTGATTGCTTCGGGCCATCCCATTGTTGTGGGCTCGGATTATCCGAGCTTTTGGAATGCCGCCCCCCTTACTGATGATTTCTATGTGACCTTCGTGGGCATTGCCAATCAGCAGGCCAATCTCCGTCTGCTCAAGCAGCTGGCCATCAATTCGCTGCAGTTCAGCGCATTGCATGACATTGATAAGCGTAGAGCACACGCTCAGTGGCAATGCAGTTGGAACAATTGGATCGAAACTTTAATGGGTCAAAGTTGATAGTATTTCCCTACTTCCCTTATTTAGTTTAACGATTGTGCCAAACTTTTATTAGGAAAAACAATTTTGTTTGTTCTGAAATCTATGGAATTTATATAGCTATACTATCAACTTTTATTCAATGCTGGATTTTATTTTTGTTGGTATTTTTGAGAGGTTTATCGGGTTCCAATTTCTGTCACGTTTTTTTTGATTGTTAATCGTTTTGCTATTTTTGGCAGGCTATTAAAATAGGTACAAGGAGCAAGTACTTTCCTCACTCATATTTATTTTTAAAATTGTTAGTAATGCATTTCAAAGCAGTTTTACTCTACTAAAGTTCGCTTAAGCTTCGTAACTAAATTGCTTCATAGAGGCAATTATTGGTCAAAAATTTGCTGCCATTTTTCTTATTTTACCCACATGATTCACATTTCAAAAATTTTAACTGCAGTTAAAAAACGTAGACTATATGTGAAATTTGCTCGTCATAGAAAGTTTATATTACTGTCATAAATTAGTCAGTTCCCCAAGATATCCATGAGCACTCTCAAATTTCCCAATCTCTCATTGATTAGTAAATAATTCTTGAATTGATGAAATTGATTGACGTGCGACGTACGACGAACGACGATTAGATCGCAATCTTGTTGAGATGCGGATAATGATACTTAAGAGTGGGTAAATAGTCATCATCATTGGTCAATAAAGTAAATTGGGCTCTTGTCGGATTACGTTGAAATCTAATCTCTGTCATTCGCGGCCATAAATCAAGATGCCTGTCACGATTAAAGGCAGTTGCCAGGGTGAGAACTGAATGGACGCAGGAAACGCTTTTTCAATCAGATTTTTAGCTGCGGCTATCGCCAAAAAAAAATAATGTTCAAGCAGCACGTGTTAAATCAAAGATAATGCCAAAACCACTTGAACTAGTCTTTTATTTCATTATGTTTTTAGATAACAGCAAACTAAGCGTACGACACGCGAAATTGAACAACAAAATCAGACATTGTCCGGTGCGAGTTACTCAGTTGTTCCACGGACATTGACGCGAACAGAAGCTCCAATAAATCGCATATACATATAGTTGAGATCGGGAAAACAATGCAACAACGGTACAATCTAATCGCTCTGCTGAGCCTCTGTCTCTGTCTTGGCCTGGCTGAGTCACGCACGCGACCCAAAGCATTGCCCATTACGAAGTACGTTTATACTACGGGCAGTTCATCGCACGTGGAGAGTCTGTTGGGCACTTCACGACCAAGTCCCGAGGCTTATAAGACGGTGAGGAATGCTTTTGCCCACTACGAGGAGTCGCGATCATTGGGCTATGATCTGGAGCTGGACTCACGTGAAGTTCAGGCCAATGCCACAATAATGAAGGCCAAGATCAACGAGTATGCGGAGGGAGAAATTACGCCGCATCTGTTCAATCCATCGCAGCACATCTTCAAAGTGCTGGATGCCATCAATAAGACCGAATTGTTCCAGCTGCTGAGGCACATGCCCAAGGGCGCTGTGTTGCATGCTCATGACACGGCTTTGGCCAGCACAAAAGTCCTCATCGAACTGACCTACAAGGCTGATCTCTGGATTTGCCAGCAAACTGGCGATCTGAGTGCTGAGGCCATGCGTTTTGCCAAAGAAAAGCCAGATGCTTTGACGGATGCCGGACAGAACTGTGATTGGAGCTTGCTCTCCGATGTGCGAAGGGAGCGTGGAGCCGAAGCAGTGGATGAATATTTGGCCGAACGTCTAACACTTTATCCCACCACGGACTTTTTGGACAACAACGATGCGTGGACAAAGTTCATGAAGATCTTTGCACTCCTCGACGGTCTGTTGATGTACGCACCTGTCTGGGGTGAATACTACTACAAGGCGCTGGAAGAATTCTTAGCTGATGGTGTGCAATATTTGGAATTCCGCACCTTGTTGCCAACGGTGAGTTTGAAATAAAAATAATTAAGAAAGCAAAAGTAGAGTATGCTTGACTATAAGATATCTGCTATCCGATTTCAATAAAAGCAAAACCGCGCGGTAAAGTACACTAAATCAATATACTGAAATAATACTAAAATATACCGAATGCTATATTTCGTATATCGATGTACTACTTTAAAATACACAAATTATTATACGAAAATAATACTAAATTAAATTTCAAATTCCAAAAGCTACATTTCTTATATACTACCACATTCAAAATATTCTATAAAGTACAATCAAATCGCCTAAAATAAAACATAAATTACTTCAGTATTAATATCACCTCTACAATTGCAGCTCTATGATTTGGAAGGCACTGTTTATACGCCGCTGGACACTGTGCGCATCTATGTGGAAACTCTAAATAACTTCATGTCGAAGGCAGAGAACTCCGCTTTCATTGGTTCTCGCATGATATATGCTCCACTCCGCAACACAGACACAGAAGGCATGTTGGAATACATCAATACACTTAAAGAGATTAAGGTAAATTTGCACTGCACTCAACTCACTCGGACTGCAATTAATTGTTTATTTATTTTGCAGGAGAAGTATCCCGATTTCTTGGCTGGCTTCGATTTGGTGGGTCAAGAGGAATTGGGCAAACCCTTGAACGTATTCATTGATCAGCTGCTGCAAGTGCCCGACGACATTGATTTCTATTTCCATGCCGGCGAGACAAACTGGTTTGGTTCCACAACAGATGAGAATCTCATTGATGCCTTGTTGCTGGGCACTAAACGCATTGGTCACGGCTTTGGGCTGGTCAAACATCCCGTTGTGCTGGACCTGGTCAAGAAACTGAACGTCGCCATCGAAGTCAGCCCGGTGTCGAATCAAGTGCTGCAGTTGGTCAGCGATTTCCGCAATCATCCATGTGCACAATTCTTCGCTGATGGCTATCCCGTTGTCATTTCCTCGGATGATCCATCATTCTGGAAGGCCACCCCACTGTCGCATGACTTTTACATTGCCTTCTTGGGCATTGCATCGCAGCATGCGGATCTGAGGCTGCTGAAGAAATTGGCACTCAACTCCATCCAATACAGTTCGCTGAGTGCGGACGCCAAGTACGATGCGCTGAGCAAGTGGCAATTGAAGTGGGATGAGTTCCTGGACTATGTGAACAATGTTTCGCCAAATGGTGCGTCCTCCAGTCTATACCTAGATTGACTAGCACGGGTGGTGACAACGCTTCTGGTCGCGTCCTCTCTCCTCAACGCCGTCCGGTTGTGTTAGTCTGTAACGCCTGTTCCGTCTTCCTTTTCTAATCCCATTTCCTTTTCCTGCTTTCCTTTCTTAATCCTCAATCTGTGTATATTTATGCTCCTAACAGCAAGTTACTTATACCCCCTCTCTCTCTATTCACACGCATGCTCATTACGATCTATACATCCATCTAGGCTATTAAATAATTGATTAGTTTTTAATCGTTTGTCTATCGTTTATCGCATTAGGTGCTACTTCGTACTCGTCACACGGTCAATCCATTATAGGTACATAAGCGAATTTACCATTTAAATAGTTAATCGATAATACACACACATACACACATACTATGTGTCTTTATGATGCATTGGAGCAATCAAACAGCATTTGCACTAAACTACATATACTTGTTATTGTATTTGAATAAAGAGCTCGGCTTACTTCATACACCTACAACCCACGTTTTGAGTTTACTACTTGTACTTAGCAAGCAACTACTTACTAGCCACAATTCATGGCCATGTCAGTCGGTTCAGTCAGATTTGCTAAAAGGAAACCTCAGCATTAATGCTAATGAGTTATGCAGCCAAGCGAGCACTTTGCCTCACTCTCTCTCTAGAGATGACCAAGTGTTTCCCTCGATGTCTACGGAAATACCAGAGAATAAATACAATGTGACATTACCCATTCTGTTTAATAACGGAATTTCAATGAGTGGAGCTGTACGGCAAATTTTAGCATATAATAATTTATAGTGTTATAATGTTATCAACGATATATTTTAAGACTTTTGGCTTTATTTATTGACATCGGATTTGAATAAGTTGTTTTTAGTCGAATTAAGAAATATAATAAAAAATGTTAACTTCATAAGAAGTAGTAATTATACAGAAAAAAGATTCAATACTCATTGTATAATAAGAATAATTTGTATGAATCATTTAAATGGGATTCTGGAAGATCAAATATGATTTTACATTAAATGCAATTAATATTCTGTAGCTGAAACAAACAATTGAGTTAAGCAGACATTTTGAAACCTACGTGAATGTACTCGATAAATCGGTGTATAATAATAATACTGAAAACTACGCTTTAGTTGACGTTAATAAGCAGTATCAGTTTGTTAATCAGTATCTGCAATCTGCGGCAGTCAACTATAATTAGTTATCAGCGCTGATAATCATTCGGCTAGTGGTTAACAAAACAATCAGAAAATAATAATAAATAAATGAAATAAATCAGTCACTAACAATGCCGATAACTTGTTGTTCTCAAGCGTTAGCAACACATGGAAACATGAAACTGAGAGTGTCACAAGACACTTTAATGTGTTCGTCAATGCTCCATTCAATCATATTCCTGTTTAAGGCAGAAATAGCTTATCAATAGAGACTTTGAGCTTAATAAGAAATCCGACTAATCTGTTCGTTCCATTTATTTATTTTTTTTATTTCCAAACTTTGGTTATTGGCAGTCCTCAGCTCTATGTCCTCTTCAGCGTTGCATCTCTAAGTGATAACACATGCATTTTGGGTTTTTGGCAGTGAGACTGACAAACGACCTGGACATAAATCTCTTAGCCTCTCGCTCTTCGCCTCTGTTGCTGTTGTCGATGATGATGCTGCTGAGTGCACAGAAAAGTGGTCGATGGTTTAATGAATGCGTAATGCCTGGTGCTTGCTGAGCCTGCCATGCCTCATGGCCTGACGGCTTTTGAGTAGTGCTTTGGCTCTACTCGACTCGCTGTGCTCCACACACATGTATCAATTTTACGTTCGCCTGCTTAGTGGTATCTGCGGATCTGTGGCCATGGTTCGATTTTGATTTGGCGCCCGTAATGAGCACAGTTTTATGGGGCAGCGTAAAATGCATTTCGAGTCAGGCGGAGGCAGTGAGGAGCGAGGAAAGAGAGAGGCTTACGCCCGACCGAATATGTATGAGCCCATAAAATTGATGGCTTTGCAAGTGTGTTTGCATGTATGTGTGCGTGTGTGTGAATGTGTGTAAAGGGGCGCAAAATGGCGGCACATTCAGTGGCAGCCTCATCAATTTGATGTTGGCCACGGCCCCAGGCACATTTAATGTGGTGTCGAGGACGCGGGCGCAACACACATAAAAAAAGAAAGAAAAAAAAAGAAAAGAGCCATCCACATAAATAACTAATAAAGGCCGCAGAATGTGAATAGTTGTTGCCGCCACAGTAAAATGAGAATGTGTGCGTGTGTGTGAACAATCATTGACAAATGTGCTCGTACAAATGTCGAGCATTTGTTTTCAAAATTTCAAATTCGCCTCGTCTGCAACAATGCTTAAACTGCGCTTCTGTGCGAGCATGATGCGCTGCCTGTCGAGGTGCGCCCAGAAGAAGTACGAACCCATCTCGATCTCGAAGAGTCTGCGAGAGAATTCGCCCGAGGCGTATGCCATAATGCGAGAGGCAGTCATTAAGCTGGAGCGCCAAAGTGCACGGTTCGCCAACGTGCTGTTGTCGCCCAAGGAACAGGCAGCCAACGAGGTAATTATGCGCGAGAAGAAAGTGGAGTACAATAAAGGGTATCTGGAACCGGGCAATGGCAACACCGATGAGCCGCCTTATCTGGTGTTGAACAAGATTAAGGAGACGCCCCTGTATAGTCTGCTGCAAAAGATGCCCAAGGGCGGGCTGTTGCATGCCCATGACACGGCCATCTGTAGCTCTGCGTATTTGGTTGAGCTCACCTATCGCAAACATTTGTGGATCTGCACCAAGAACGAAGGTTCCGATGCGATTGCGTTTCGCTTTAGTAAGGAGAAACCCACCATGAAAGCCACAAAGGAATGCAACTGGGAACCGATGGAAGAGTTCCGAGAACGTCGCGGAGAAGCGAATGTGATAAAATATCTGCTGCGACGGTTCAGCATGTATCCAGTGTCCTCTTATGCCACTAACAATGCAGCCTGGCAGGATTTCATGAGCATCTTTATGCTCCTCGATGGCCTGTTGCTCTATGCGCCTGTCTGGCGGGATTATTACTACAATGCGCTGACGGAGCTGCATGCGGATGGGGTTCAGTATTTGGAGCTGAGATCTGTGATGCCTAATCTCTATTGCATCAATGGCGAGCAGTTGGATATCATGGACACCATGGAGATTTACAAGTCGGAAACGGAACGTTTCAAGGCAAACAATCCAGATTTCATTGATGCCAAATTGATTTATGCTCCGTTGCGCATTGTGGAGCCAAAAGTGTGTGAAGACTACATAAAGAACTGCATAGCGTTCAAGGTAAGTGGTATAATAATTTTAATCTGAATTTATAGAATAGTAGTAGAGGATATTTTCTAAAAAATCATTTATTTCTAAGCACAATATTTTTTACACTATTAGTGGCATACAAATTCACCAATCTTAATGCCTTATAAATATAAAAATATATTGAATCCGAGGCCTACTTATCAGAATGTATCTTCAGCTAATTAAAGAAATATGTATTCTGATTTTGATTACACTTAGATTCAGATTATTTTCAAATTTAAATATTTTCCAGATACCACAAATTTACTTTGAAATGTTGCTTAAAAATTCTGAATTAGAAATTCCCATTTGAGGAAGTGGCACATATAGTCGTAAAAAATCCAAAATCGTATAACTTTCTAAACTTCCTATTTATGAAAATTCCACATTCAAATTTAGAAAAGTATTTCAAATATATTTCTTGTTAATAATAATACTGAAATACAAATTTTCTATAATTAAATGCTGCAATAACTTCTGCTTTTTGTTGTAGGCAATAAATATCCAAACACATATCATTTTCCAAAATTTATACTATGACATAATCTACTATCAACTGCATAACTTGAATAATCTCTTAAATACGTTGCAGAAAAATTACTCCACATTTTTGGCTGGCTTCGACTTGGTGGGTCAAGAGGAGCTAGGTCGTCCGCTGATAGATTTTGTCGAGCAGCTGCTCAAGCTGCCCGAGGACATCAACTTTTACTTCCACGCCGGCGAGACGAACTGGTATGGCACATCGATTGATGAGAACCTAGTGGATGCTGTGCTGTTGGGCACAAAGCGCATTGGCCATGGCTATGCGATAATCAAGCATCCGCTGGTGATGAACATGCTGAAGCAATTGGACATTGCTGTCGAGGTGTGTCCAGTGTCCAATCAAGTGCTGCAGCTCGGACAGGATTATCACAATCATCCGGCTGCGATGCTGATAGCAAATGGTGTGCCTATAGTGATATCATCCGATGATCCTTCGTTCTGGTGGGCATCGCCCTTGACACATGATTTTTACTACGCTTTCTTGGGCATAGCTCCGTTCCATGCCGATCTGCGCTTTCTCAAGCAAATGGCGATGAACTCGATACGTTATAATGCGATGGCCGAGGAGGAGAAGGAAAAGGCTTTTGAGAAGTGGCAAAAACAGTGGGATAAATGGATCGATGATGTGGCCAAATAAAATTGCAGTTTATATTTTGGAATTTTTGTCATTTTTATTATTTATTTATTTCCCTCAGCTAAGAATTTAGTATGCACTCGTAAGTAACTTACAATGGATACAATTGATATGGGTTATGAGTATGCACAAGCTTGGTGTTCTTTTTATTTTTTGTTCTTTTTCTTATTCACTTTCAAATATTCATAAAATTAGATTTGAGATATTTCATTGGGATATGTGTGTGTCTTTCTTTTTCATTTGGAGAGCAATCAAGCTTTTCTTTATTCACAGTTGGCCTATGTAATTGGTTTATTTAAATATATCCAGGTGATAATTTGTTGTTGGTTACATTCAACTGATATTGTTTTTTGAAATACAGAGAGAATCTGGAATACACTTACATAAGCATGTGAATATAAGCGAGTATATAGCACAATTACAATTATATTTATCATCGAACATACATACAATTGAGAACTCTTTGAATGAGCTTGTTTGTTTGTTTTTATTTGTTTAGATCAAGTTACGCTTTATCTTCTCATCTTTAAGCCCTATAGCGCAAGCCATTTATTGTACATCTAAATTTAAATTCATTTTTATTTTATTTAGGGGGGATTTTTGCCAACTTGTTTAATTGAAATTTTGTTTCGATATTTCGTATTCTTTAATGTTAAGCATTCTTTCTGTATATGTGCTCGCAAAAATATTAAATACCATATGTTTCATCAAAATACTTTGCCCAGTATTTACCATTAAATTTCTTTCGATTTGCAACTATTTTTCGGTTTTCATGTATTGTTTGGATTTATTTTACGTTTTCTTACCTAAACCATTTCCAATGTTAGTTAATCATTTTTACAAGCTTACTTAATTTAAACGCAAACTAATTAATCAACCCTTCCCAGCTGATACCAGTTGCACTTCCTTCCTTTCGTTCGACATTCACACAATACACAATACAATTTTTATATATCGCTATGCTGTACAAATCTTAATTTCTACTCAATTATCGCAACTCTGACCCATTTTTATCGCATGCGAGAGAAAAATTCAAGTCTCAGTTTACGCTATGTGCGTTCCCATCGCTTCTGTTGTTGCTGCTGCTGTTGTTGTTGTTGTCTTTGCAGTTTTTCGGCTTTCCAGCTGGTTTCGCCCACACTTAATGGATAGGGTATTATATCGGGCTGCTGCTCCGACGACGAGTTGTCATCGTTGCCCGCATTAATGGCATTAACAACATCCTCATAGCCGACAACATCCTCGGGAATCGCCTTATGTTGCTCCTCCTCGTCACCAACAGCTGCATCTTCTACTCCTTCATCGTCTGCTGCATTATGCATTAGCGTTAGTTTCCTCTCTTGATAATGTGGCTTTTGTTGCAAATGATGTTTGTTGTTGTTCTTGTTGTTGTTGTTGTCGCTGCTGTCAGCACGACAAAACTATGAGACCGCAAAAAAAGATAAGAAAAGAAAGAGGAAATTATATTAAAATTGCATGCATAATAAATTGTGCATATTTTGCGACATTTAATTAAATTTCTGAAATTAATGAAATTATTCACAGCTAATTTTATGCAGCAGATAAGCGACTTATATAACACACAGTTGCAACTGCAACTCAACTGCGGTTATGTGCTTCACTTAATTGCTGCAAATGATTTGCAAAATTTTTGTTCGCTTAAATGCACACACATAAAACATGTAAGAAAGCTACAGTCGAGTGTGATCGACCGTGAGATACCTGGTATTTATTTAAAAATTTACAAATATAATTTACCGCAAAAACAAATTGTATCAAAGGCTATATTTGGTATATTTATTCAAAATATGTATTCAAAATATACCAAATAGTGCAAAATATACCAGACTGTCAGCTAAAGCAACTGTAGTTATTACTATTTTTGTCCATACAAAAATTATTCGATACTTATCGATTTTCGGAGACGGAAGTGGGCGTATTACAAATTTTATACATTTCCTGGAGGCACAAAGTTATAATACCTCTCTACTTTATAGGCAGCGAATATAAACAGCGTTGATAAGTCTAAAACCACAATTGCAAAGAGGGACAGACAGTGAATAGGGCATCAAAACCACACTCAAAATAATAATAATAATAATAATAGCGAAATGGTTCAACAACTCGCGCCACTTGTCACAATTGAATGTTTCGGCTACTTAACTTGGCCAAGATAAGCGGCGATAAGCGGAATGTGGGATAAGAGAACTACAAAATAAAAATAAAAACTAGTGGCCGATAAGCGACAATCGTTGGCAGCTAAGTCAAGGTAACATTGCTTCGATTAGAGTGTCAATTGCAAGGTAAAATGAAATAACATAATTGATAGTTAACAAATATATTACTCGAAATATGCTTTTAATTTAATTATTGCTTAGCATCAATTAATGCCAATAAATGGCTATCAACAGCTTACACAACATTCGACATAAACGGTATTGAACTTTGTTGATTGTCTCTAAGTACAAACCACAATGCAATAAATAATTATAAATTATATTAGATATTGTGGATAAATAATGTCGAATTATGATATTCCCTAATAAGTAACAAATAAAAGAAATTATAAATTATTTGAATTATTAGATATTTCCGATAAATTCATAAATAATATCGAATAACGATATTCCCTAACAACGAGTAATGTAAAAAATAAAAGCAACATATTTAGCAGTTGCTATGGTAACGATCATATTATAAATTACCAATATATTTTATGAGTATTTTTATAAGCGACCCACTCGTAGTGAAATGAATACAAATGAATAAACGTCGACTTGGCTAATCACAACAAAATGTTGTGACTCTTTTATCAGTGCTCGAGCAAAGCTATTATCAGAGACTATAGTATACTATAGTCTTTCTCATTATGAAATGTAGTCAAGGTCAAAGAAGCGGCATAGTTGATTTACACTAAAATATACGTCACTTTAATTAATGGCAATTACTCTTAATATTTTCGCATTTGATTTATAACATGGAAATATATATAAACATATATAGTTTATACAAAGTTTGTCTACGAAATTAAGTAAAATTTGAAAGGGAAATGAGTTTTGCAAATGTTTTTCAATTTTACAAATAATTCTTCACCTATTTTTGGGAATTCATTAAATTGCAGAAAAAAATTATAATAATATTTCATTCAATATTCACTTATTGATATATGAACATATATTATAGATGTTTGCATAACTTAGATAAGAGCCTTTATTTACAATATAGTCTTAGTGGTTTTAACTCATCTCATTGGAATTGTATTCGTTATTTCAATAAAATAATAATAATAATCATAATTTGAAATATTGTTTCATTTAACTTAAAAAATAATAATACATTCCAAATACGTATATTTATTTATATTTGTGGGTGTTCACCTCCAAAACATTTTATCTACAGCAAGTAGATTTTCAAGGAGAAATAGGTCAACAAATATGTTTTTTTAATTTCACCAAAAATCCTTATCTTATTCTGACAACAACTAGTTGCAATATGAATGAAAAGCTTCTACGGTAAATTTGAAAAAGCTTTTAATTTAACAAGCTTATTTTGCATAAATAATATAAGAGTGAGTGACTTGCAAAATTTTCAAATTATTGTTAAAATTGACCTATATATTAAAAATAAATAACATATTCTAAAGCAGCACTTAAAACTATGACCTTGACTTTATCGAAGGACAAACAGCTGTCTTTGAATTTAATTGACAACAAACAGCAAACAATTTGAAACAAATAATTTTAAATCTGTATTCCCAATATAGTTAGCCAAACCGCCAGACATGGAATTTATTTACAACAAACAAAAACAAATACTAAACTCATGTTGACAGCCAGTTCGTTGAGCTTTAATTACATAAGGTTGGGTTCAAGTTGCCATCAAACAATAAGCAATTATTTCAACGCAATTAAAGCAACAACAATAATAGCGAGAGAGAGCAGCGACAGAGAGAAATAGTTGCTCAATATTATCTAAAAAATTATTCTAATCACAACTTAGAATAGATTATAAAAACTAAAAGCGCTCTCAGTTCTCATCAGTCGCCGACAAGTCGTGGAATTGTAATAAAGTCTACGTCAAGAACGCTTGAAATCATGAGTAATAAAACAAAGCAAACTGCGCGCATTGTCGTCATTGGATCGGGACCGTCAGGCATCGCAGCTGCCACTCGGTTGATCGAACAGGGATTCAAGAATGTAAGCATTTTGGAGGCAGAGAATCGCATCGGCGGACGCATTTGTACCGTGCCTTTCGGTGACAGTGTGGTGGACAAAGGAGCTCAATGGTGTCACGGCGAGTCTGGCAATGTTGTGTATAACCGTGTGAAGGATTTGAATCTGTTGCATCGCACTGGAGATGCCTTGAAGACGATGACCTTGGTGCGTTCCAACAAACAAGTGTTGAACAATGAAACTGCTTTTATACTTGGCAGCGCTTTCGAAAGTTCATTGCCAACTACCCCAAATGAACTAAATGGTTCCCTTGGTGATCACTTGACGGATAACTTTTGGAAGGCGCTTAGCGCTTCGCCCCCAGTGGATAAAACCATTGCCAAGGAGCTGTTCGAGACTGGCAAGCGACTGCGTTGCTCCTTTACAGCCTCCGATCATCTGTTTGAGGTCTCGAGGCGAGCGCACTTGGAGTTTGCCCAAAGTGATGGCGAATTTCTGCTCAACTGGAAGGACAAGGGCTACAAGAGTTTCCTGAAGGTGTTGATGAATGCCAAGCTGAATGATGCTGAAGATCTTGGTGTGCTCAACGGACGTGTCAGGCTAAGCAAGCGTCTGACTGAGATCAATTATGCGAGTGACGAGCAGCTGAAGTTGCGCTGCGAGGATGGCGAAGTGATCACAGCTGATCATGTCATATGTACTGTGAGCTTGGGTGTGCTCAAGGCGGTGCATCAACAGCTCTTTGTGCCCGCGTTGCCTGAGGCTAAAGTGCGTGCTATTAAGGGACTAAGAATAGGCACCGTCAACAAGTTCTATTTGGAGTTCGCCGAGCAACCTTTGCCCGCTGATTGGATTGGCGCCAACTTCCTGTGGTTAGAAGAAGATCTCGATGAACTGCGCGGCACCGAACGCTTTTGGCTCGAGGGTGTCTTTGGTTTCCATCGTGTGCTGCATCAGCCGCGACTGCTGCAGGGCTGGATCATTGGCGAACATGCACGCTACATGGAAACCCTCACCGAGGAGGAAGTGATCGAAGGATTGCTTTGGTTCTTCCGCAAATTCCTGCCCTTCAATGTGCCACATCCACAGCGTTTCCTCCGCACCCAGTGGACCTCTAACCCGAACTTCCGCGGCAGCTACAGCTCGCGCACCAACTACACCGATGAACTGCGCACTGGACCCTGGGATCTGGCGACTCCGCTGCTCGACGCAACAGGTCGACCCAAGGTGCAGTTTGCCGGCGAGGCAACGAGCAAGACGCACTTCTCCACGGTGCATGGAGCCACGGAAACTGGTTGGCGAGAGGCCGATCGACTCAATGAATACTACAGCAGTCGCAACAAGCTATAAAGTGGGCGTGGTATCAACGATTACAATCGATAATTAACCTCTGCGCAAGGGAAAATCTATTTGGCAAGAGCTTTGCCCACAATTGACCTTAACATTGAATATAAAGTAGTTTTATTTACACACAACAACAAAACAGTTTCTTATCTTTGAATGTAGAGTAACTGATTACTTTGTAAGAGCTTTTGTACGTACAATATTTTTAATGACACAGAAAAGCTATTTGATTTATTTTCTTGTTTGTGTCTGTTACTTTCTGTGGAGGGAAAGCAAGTAAACTAAATTAATTTATAAAATAAAATGCTTAATCTATGCATGAATAGAATTAAAATACAAAATTAAATAAAAAAACATATGTATTCTAATGTGAAGTAAGAACAATAAAATAACTTCACGCTTTCTTTGTTTGTTTTTAGAAATTAACTACTAATAGTATTGCACTTTTAAAAGAGTTTTTGTAAACAAATTATACAATAACTGTGACTGATTTGGCAAGGAATTTAAACAGGTTGACACTATATGTTAGAATCGGAAGCGTTTTAAATTCATTATATATTTATTAATATAATATATAATCTGTAGCAAATGATATGAAGCGCCTTTAAACTAAAAGTAAATGAAGTTACAATTGCGAATTCATTGTTAAAAGCTAGAATTGCTTTGATGATATGCAAGCTGTTTTTATTTTGGAAATTTGAGTTTTGAGTTTAGTTACTCAAATAAATCAGACTGTTGTTGTTGTTTAATAAGGTTTCAACCATGTAACATTTAGTGCTATTGTAATAACTCAACATTGTACCGAAACTTTTGCTAAAAGTTATATTATCAATTTAATAACTTTTTGATGGAGAATTGCCTGGAAGCAGTTATAGTTGTTGAGCTTAGTTAATAAGCAAGATTGTTTTTAGTTGTTTGTGTATTTTGTAATATATTGTTGATGTATTAATAGAAATAATTGTTTTATTTAATCCATATTCCCTCAACTCTATTGTTAGAAGTTTGAGTATAATTTTCCAGCTAAATGAAATAAAATTAACTTTAGGCAATACATACTATATTTGCGAGCTGGTGAAATAGCTGAAATTCCATTTGGTTTAATTACTTAAATTTGTTTTTGTTGCTTAACAATTATTTTAAATATAGATGTTAGCATATATAGAATTAATAGATGCATTTACTCATTGTTTTTACTACCTATTGGTGAAAAGTTTGACTTTCAATACAGTAACTGAACTATTGCCCTTAGAAAATGAATTTGAATTTGTTAACAATTTAATAAATTTTATGACAAAATAAAATTGTTTTTTATTGCTTGATTATGTTGTAATTTATATATCGTAGTATTGATAGAAATAAAAGTAAATAAAATACCCTCTTACTTTTTACTGCATTTTGTAAAAGTAAAAGAGTATCAATCTAGTAACTACACAATGTAAATTTAGCTTTAGGTAATGACATAACAAAGTGATAACATTGTAAGCATGTGCCTCACCAACTGGGTAACCCTAGAATCTTTGTCGTACAAATGCACTTCTTGATAACCGAAACCACAACCAAAATAACAACAACAACCACAGCGATTAAGCCTAGCTCAACTGGTATTTATATGAGTTCACAATGTGCTCGAAGGCAAACAGTTGCTCGACGACTTGTACGACAATGACTACTTGTGCAATCTCTCCACCGGCACTCAAAAGCAAAGAGACTGCTAGGATCGTGATTATTGGATCGGGTCCCTCAGGCATCGCAGCTGCCACTCGGTTGATCGAACAGGGATTCAAGAATGTGCGCATTCTGGAGGCAGAGAATCGCATCGGAGGACGCATCAATAGCATCGAATATGCCGGTAGCATTGTGGACTTGGGTGCTCAATGGTGTCATGGCGAGACTGGAAATGTGGTCTATGAGCGCATGAAGGATTTAAATGTGCTGCAGAAGACCGGGGACATTGCCGATGTTGTGCGTTTTGTGCGCTCCGATAAGGAGAATCTTTCCGAGGAGACTGTCAACAAGTTGATGAAAATCGCCGAAGGATCTTTGCCCGGCGAGAATGTGCCAGCTTTCAATGGCTCCTTGGGTGACTATGTGACGAAAAAGTATTGGGAAGAGGTGGACAAGTTGGAGAATGTTGATCGTAATCTGGCCAGCGAGCTGTTGCAAAACTTTCTCAACTTCGAGTGCAGCGTCGAGGGTTCGGATCATCTGTTCGAAGTCTCGGGTCGAGGTCATCTAGAGTTTGTGGAGAGCGGAGGCGACAATTCGGTTCATTGGTGTAACAAAGGTTACAAAACTTTTCTGCGTGTGCTGATGAACTCCAAGCCCGATGATCCCAACGATCTGGGAGTGCTCAGCGGTCATGTGGAGCTGAACAAACGCATCGTCGAGATCAACTGGCAGGGCACGAATGAACTCCAATTGCGCACCTGGAATGGCGAACTAGTGTCAGCGGATCACGTCATCTGCACCGTGTCTCTGGGTGTGCTCAAGGAGCAATATGAGAAGCTCTTTGTCCCGGCGCTGCCCGAGGCCAAAGTGCGTGCCATTAATGCACTCAAACTGGGCACCGTGGACAAGTTCTTCCTGGAGTACACCAATGAGCAACCCATGCCTAAGGATTGGCCTTCAGTGAACTTTTTGTGGCGCGAACAGGATCTGCAAGAGTTGCGTGGAACTAAACGCTTTTGGCTCGAGAGCGTTGGCTACTTTCACATTGTGCTCTGCCAACCGCGTTTGCTGGAGGGTTGGATCATTGGCGAGCATGCACGCTATATGGAAACGCTGCCCGAGGAGGAAGTGCTCGAGGGTCTGCAGTGGCTATTCCGCAAGTTTTTGCCCTTCGACATGCCGCAGCCAAAGAGCTTCCTGCGCACGCAGTGGCACTCGAATCCCAACTTCCGTGGCAGCTACAGCTATCGCACCACGTATGCCGATGCATTGCGCACTGGTCCTTGGGATCTAGAGGCACCGCTGGGCGATGTGAGTGGCAAGCCAAGGTTGCAGTTTGCGGGCGAGGCTTCCAGCAAGACGCACTACTCGACGGTGCATGGCGCCACCGAAACGGGCTGGAGGGAAGCGGATCGTCTAAATGCTTACTATAGCAGAGACAATCCATCGAAGTAGATTTGAAAAAGAACATGAAATGATAAGGACAATGATGACGACTTGTGAAACTCTATTGAATTGTATACTTATTTAAAAAATTGGCAAAAACTGTGATTTAAATTCTCAAAAATTAAGCAAACATTCAGCAAAACTAAAGTGAACAAATCGTATTGAATAGAAATAGACACGAAATGATGACGACAACAACTATAACTTGATTTAAATTTGTAACAAATAAACAAACGTTCAGTGAACAATGTGAATTGATAACAACAACTGAAACTCGATTAAATAGTATTTTAGCTTTAGTTTCGCATCAAGCAGAACACCTAAGTCATTCTCCGACTCTATTCGCTCTAAAGGAATATCATATAATACATAATTATTTACGTGGAGAGTGCCCCTAAAGAAAGTCATAAGCTTACATTTATTGTAATTAAGATTTAACAAATTTATTGTGCTCCAAGATTCTAGAGGAGTAAGGACACTTTGCAGCCAGGAGTCCGTAAGAGAATCTTTGAAAGCCAAGCAAAGCTTAACATCATCAGCATACATAAGTACACGGTAATGCTTTATAACATAATATAACATAGATAATTTATAAACAAAGTGAACAATAGGAACCCAAACGACTAGGACACACCAGATGTAACTTGGAGGGATTTAGATACAAAGCCATTAAAAATTCTATCCAAAAGATATGAGGGGAATAATAATTAAATTATGAAAATCCTAGAAAACCTAAGTTTATACAGCGAAAGATAATTATTCACTGAGTCACAAGCATTCGGTTGCATTTTATTCTCGAATCCTTTAATAGATGAAAACAACAACATGTAACATATTCTACATTAAAAATTGCCAAAAGCTGTGGCTTAAATTCTCAAAAATGAAACGAACTACGAACAAAACTAAACTGAAAATAGGGTATTGAATAGAAAAGGATGATGGCTCATCGACAACAGCTAAAACTCCACTGAATTGTTTACTATATTAAATATTGGCAAATACTATGATTTAAATTCTCAAAAATGAAAGGAACTTGCAGCAAAACCTAAAATTGAAGCAAGTGCATTGAATACCTGACAACAAGTTGTATGTTTGACCAGCAACTGCTGGCCCACAGCTGCGGTTGGAATACTTCCTTTTTTTTTTGTTGGTTGGTTGGTTGGTTGACAAAGTCGCATATGTAATGGGTAATCTACGAGAAGATGATGTCCAGAGGCTGGGCCAACAAAGAGAGCAACAACATTTGGCAACAACAGTTACAACGCTTTGGCCTTTGCGTGGCATAAATTTGAATTTTCAACACTCAACTGTGTGTGTGTGTGGCTAAAACATTTTGCAGCACAGTTCCCACTTCGAGTTTGCTTCACTGTTTGCGGCATTGTTGGCATTCCTGGTGTTTGGTCTGCCTGCCTCTGGCCCCGCCTTCCCCCTCTTTCTGTCCCTCGTTCTCTGTGAAGTGCCAAACTGATTTTTACTGCTGCATTTTTGTCCCTTTTTGGCTCTGCATGTGTAAAGTGCACTGAACCACACCCCCTCCCATCTGGCTGTTTGTCTGGTTTAGTGTGCGTTTAGCCTCAACACCCCCTACACACACCCTCTAACACACCCCCTACGCACAGTACAATTACAGTGTTGTCCGCGACTGCTCTCGTTGCAAATGAGTTGGTCATCATGTTTTGGTCAAATGTTAAAATGGGCCAACAACACACTGGATATTGCCATGTTCAAATGAATATGCTTTGCTTTCCTTTGCTTTCATTTTCCCTTAACCAAGTGCACATAATCAGCCCAAAGCGTTTACTTTAAAGCATGCAAGCCAGACAAATATTAACTGCAACAACATGTGGTAACAACTATTACAACTTGTTCGACAGCAAAATATCTCAATTCATGGATATTTAGTAAGTATTGTAGATGAGAAAGGATAGTTAGAAATTGTGTTGTATTGTGGAGGGATGTGCAAAATTTAAATGAAATAGCAATAAAGTTGAGCGCATCGATGAGCATGTAATATTAATAAGACTTATACTTATTAATTAATAATTTAATATCAAGAGAATGCAATCGATTCTCTTGCGATATTAAGTGTGATTTCTATTTCGATTATTAATTGTGTAATACAATCTTTAAGCCACAAATGGTAGCTAAGCTAAGTGCATAATAATTTTCAACAACGTTTGATTGATCATAAATATATAGTTTCTTTTACTTTTTTTCATTTGCTAATTTTGCTATTTGAAAGTGACATTGGTCTTAGTCCAAAATCGACTTACTAAGTGCGATTTAAACGATTAGACTTCCTTATGATGAACTATCGTAACAGCGTCTATGGAAAAAAACGAAATTTCTAATAAATCCTAATCGAACTCAAGGACACATCCACTTGTTTGTTAGCGAGAAATTCGACTTGTCATGTTCTCAGAAGTTCATAGAATAAATAAGGAAGTTATAAAGAAAATGGTTGTAAAAGTACTTTACTTGTTCCTTATGTTATATATAAAAGTACTTGATCTATCTCTTATGAGAGCTTTACCCACATAAATGAACAATAAATAAAGAAGTAGATTAATTGGGACACGTTTTTGCAGTTTTATTAGCACTTGCAATCAGCTCGCAGTACGCTTATCAATTCCTTATAACTGAGCTGTTTTCGATCGATAATAGGTATTCAATCGGTCCGCCTCCCGCCAACCCGTCTCCGCTGCCCCGTGCACCGTCGAGTAATAATGTTTGTGCGAAGCTTCGCCGGCAAACTGCAGTCTCGGCCGACCGCCAATATCGAGCAGAGGAGCCTCCAGATCCCAGGCACCTGTGCGTAGTTCATCGGCCATCGTGGTGCGGAAAGTGTAGCTGCCCCTGAAGTTGGGATTCGCATGCCACTGCGTGCGCAGACAACGCACTGGCTGCGGCACATCGAAGGGTAGGAATTTGCGGAAGAGCCAGAGCAAACCCTCCAGCACTTGCTCCTCGGTGAGGGTTTCCATGTGCCGAGCGTGTTCGCCAATGATCCAGCCCTGCAGCAGACGTGGCTGATAGGATACCGGATAGAAACCAAACACGCTCTCCAGCCAGAATCTCTCCGAGCTGCGCAACTCCTGCAGATCTTCCGCCACCCAGAGGCAACTGAAGCCAGGCCAATCCTTGGGCAACGGAGGCAAGGCGTACTCCAAAAATAACTTGTCAACGGTACCAAGTTTCAGACCTTTAATGGCACGTACTTTGGCTTCAGGTAGAGCGGGCACAAAGAGCTGGCTGTGCTGCTCTTTGAGCACTCCCAAAGACACCGTGCAGATGACATGATCTGCTGTCAACACTTCGCCATTCCAGCAACGGATTAACACCTCATCAGCGCCTGACCAGTTTATTTGTGCTATGCGCTTGTTGAGCAGCACTCTTCCTTGCAGCACGCCAAGATCATCAGGATTATTCTGCTTAGATTGCATGAGCAAACGCAGAAAACTCTTGTAGCCCTTGTCGCGCCAGTTGAGCAGTAATTCGCCCTCGCACAGCCAGTATTCTAGGTGTCCGCGTCCCGACACCTCGTACAAATGATCTGCGGCTTCAACGGAGCTCTCGAACTTGTGGAAGTTCTCCAGAAATTCCTCGGCTATTGTTTGATTTATGGCTGGCAACTTTTCCAGCTCTTTCCAGTATTTCTGGGTTAAGTAATCCCCTAAAGAGCCCTTGTAGTCCGTCAGTTCTGTCTGCCTCTCTGGTATGGAGTTAAAGGCAATTGACTTGAGGTTGTCTGCCACATCATCGGACAGCACTTCTTTGTTGGAGCGCACACAGCGAAAGGTTTCGTAGTGACCTTCTGTGGTTTCAAGCAAATTCAAATCCTTGACACGTTCGTAGACAACATTGCCAACCTCTCCATGGCACCATTGAGCACCCAAGTCGATAACATTATCAGCAAATGGAATGGTATTGATGCGTCCACCAATGCGATCTTCCGCCTCCAGCAACAACACGTTCTTAAAGCCCTGCTCAAGTAATCGGGTTGCAGCTGCAATTCCAGCTGTGCCGGCTCCAATGATCACAATGCGTGCGGTTTGTTTGCTTTTGCTCAGAGAGCGAATGGATGCGGCACTCATTATGCTTAAAGTGAGGGCAACTATAATTCACAGCAACAGCGATTCACCTTACACTATAAAAATACGTGCGCTACGCTCTGCGTTCGGCATGCGACTGAAAATCGCTTCAATAGGTTTGCCTCTCTTTAACAGTGAATGTCACCCACCGCTCTAATGAGCTGTGAAGAGAGGAGAGAGGGAGAGACAAAGAAGGAGAGCGCATAATGCAAATACTCGTAAAATGTAAGGCAAAGGGCAAAATCGTATTTGCTTCACTAATCACTGATGATGTCAAATATCACTCACTCTTTTTTTCAGACTCTCTTAAATTTTGTCGCGTGGTTAGATAAGATACGTTGAGATATTGTTATTTGGCAAAGATTGTAAATTAATTATGGAAATCAGCATTAATGAGATGAAGATTGTCACACAACTGTGCAAAATGGAAACAAATAAGTTAGCGAGTTGTAAAGCGCAGATAGGCAAAGTAAGTTAATGATATTGATATTGACCACGTTTATCTGTCTAATGTGCTAGTCTCTCTGTATTATCTTGACTTAGTTATCTATAGAATTAGCTCAGTTGATAATGTAATTCTTATACTAGATCATCTTAAGATATTTTGCAAAATTTTCAAAGATCGTTATAAAAAAAAAAATAAAAGGAGAAAGATACTTTAATTTAGTATGCAATTTTTTAGGAAATACACAAATAGCCGAGTTATAAGACAAAGACAGGTAGATATAATGAATGTTCAAGATATTGACATTTGACTTTATTGTCTGTTAATGTTGGAATTTTATAGTAATGACAGACTTATCTGCAACATTGAAACTATTGACAGCTTAAGAATTTCTTATAGTAGCAACAAGTGTCTGCAAATTAAATTTTCAATATTTTGAATTTCAGTTTTAACAAACGTTAAATAGAAAAAAATTAAAAAAGTTAAAAATATATGCATTTGGTTTCACTCTCTTTTATATTTGACTCTTTACAAAAATACACAATTTTTCTGAAGTTTAACAAACATAAGCGTGTGTTCGTATAGTTGAGTTGTCGAATAAGCAGTCTCTTTGGTTATCAAACATATCAAATTCAAGAATTTAACTATTTCTAGTGTTTACACATGTTATTGAAAGTAATCGAATCTATTATATTGAAAACTAACATTTGCTATCAATTGCTAACCAAATATAAAGTTCCTTAGATAAAGATAATGTATCGTTGACAAGTTGTTATTAGTGTATTTTAAGTGAACTGTTGCAATCAATTGCTCCAGTTTAAAACACAATTTCAACGTTTAACTTGCATCATAAATCCATTTTGTATGCAACAATGGAAAGTAAAATTTTATAAAGACAAACACAAACTGCAAACCGCATTGCCATATATTTTTGTTGTTTTACGTAGTAGTTGGAGTATATACTACACTATAGTTTACTCGAATATGGGTAACATTCAGTTGAAAGCTGCCACTGGTTGCCTCTGAGTTGAGTGGGAGGTTGGAAGTTGGTTATTGGTTGGGATGTAAGGCAGCAGGCAAAGCGCTTTGATGAATGTATTCATAAAAATCCAATCATTGCAATTGCAGCGTGCTCACCAAATAGAAATACAAAAACAAAACAAAAACAAAATAACAACAAGAGAAAAGGCATTCAAGATGAATACGCCAAAATAATGGGAAAAACACAACAGACAGCTGGGCGCGACTAAACGAACTCAGTTGGAATACACACACGAGTATATATACTTACATACATATATATAGTCAACAAAAAAAAGATATATACTGGACATTCCCTCAACCCTCAACAACTTTGCCTTCGCCCATTGTGTCCTTAGGTCTCACAAAGAAGTCAACAAAAAATTGCAGTCATATTTTTTTTGTTTTCTTTTTTTTTGCACAAAACAAAACAAAACATTTGTGCATAGAAAAGAGACAGAGATACTAAGAGAGATTGAGAGAGTGAGAGAGAGAAACAAAAGAGAACGCTTACAAGGGAAGAACAGCAACAAAAATGCGATTAAAATGACAAGTGAAAGCAATTTTCGTGCAGCTGCTGTGGATAATGGGGCAAGAGCATGTAGAACAAGGGGAAAAGGGGGGAGGAGACAGTTGGTAAGTATTGCAGACGGACTGCCGTTGAATGACTGCTGTTTGGCATGGAATGGCAATATGAGCGTCAGAAGAAAATATGACTCTGTTTATGGCCAAGCCCAAGGCAGTTTCTATACCATCAACGTGCAAATATTGCTATCCAGTTACGGTCTCCTCCTCTTCCATTTACCCTTCCCCTTTCCTTAACCCTCCTTCGTATTCGTACTCACATTCTTGCTGCATTCACATTTCAGTATCCATTCGACGGCAATGAATTTATTCTCAATTTGTATCTGATGTGATTGCAGAAATTCCTGATCGATGGGCTCCAAAGCAATGGTGTCCCATAACTGACCCGGCTGCTCCAGCTGCTCCTTCTCTAGCTCCTCCGTCTCATATTGCCTGTCACCTTCAATTGCAGGCTCCAGTTCGTCATCCTGTTGCTTGCCAAAGAATTCTGCACGTCGTCGTTGTTGTTGTTGTTGTTGTTGCTGTGCTCGCTTTTGTACGTAGTTAATTGGATCAACGGCATTTAAAGGACACAACAGCTCGACCTGCATAGGAAACACAAAAAAAGACGAAGTAGTTGCAACTGGAACTTGAGAATGTAACTAGTTGAAATCACTGCATTCAATTCCTCTCTTCTCCCTCTCTCTCTTCCCATTTCCGTTGATTGCGACGAACGTTTAATAAATTGAAAAAAAAGTGCAATCAGGCACAGGTGCTAAATTGATTTTGACAGCCTGCCGAGCATTTGATTTCCCATTTTGCCATTTTGCTGTATTTTACATTCTACATTCTACAATCTGCTCTTTTTCTATCTGTCAATTGCCATTGTAATTGACGTTTTAATACAATTCCCTTTTTAATTAATACCAAAAGACGACGAAATGCCAAAGGCAATCGAATAAATAGCAATAAGAGAGCCATTAAGTACTTAAGTGCTACTCTAATAAAGGGTAAATAGATTCAAATATAAATTAAGCTATTTGAAAAGCCTTTAGTATGAAAAGTCTAGATATAAAGCTAGTATGAATGAACAATTCAGAAGACTTTTAGTTTAAAGAATATATATAATATTTGAAGCATTCATTATCTGGCTAACTAATTTCTTAACCTTAAAGTAGCAGGCAATACTGAAAAATACTTAAATATACCGATAGATATAATTGGTATATTAATATACTATAACGCTCAACATATACCATAGAGAAAATATACTAAAATATGCCAAAAGCTGTATTTGGTATATTAAAATGCTATTACATTCAAAATATACCATACAGAAAAATACATACCAAATTCTCAACCAAGCAATATATATTTTTAACAACAAAATTTTTGTTTGTTCGCTCCTAAAGTTTAATAAATGCTTATATTAAACAAAATGCTGTATCTTCAAATATTTTCTTGTCCGAAATTCTTATTTACCCTAATATTCAATCTGCTTAAAAAAACAATCAGTAAGAGCATTAATTCATCGACTTGTTCAGCTTTATTTTCTCCTCCGTCATTCTCTTGTTTGTGCTCAATTTCTTTTTGCCATTTAATAGTCAAAGATGTTTCGAATTAAAATGGACGCTAATTTAATTGATTAATGAAAATAACAAATTGCAGTCAACAAACAGTTTTCTCCTTTGGCATGAGGATGCGACAAAATTGCAGCATGTCTTTGGGGCTGTGCGACATTGTTGTTGCAAGCGTTTGCCAGGCGAAAATGAAAAGCCTCTCAAAGGAAAATTGCTTTCAATCACCCACTGAGCTGTTTGCTATGCAGGTGAGGCAACAACAAATGCATTTTGCAAGGTCTTTACGCAGATCTTGGACAGAAATACTCACTTGTATTGTTGTAGACACCGCTGGGGCACAGCACTTGGTGCCGCGGTGGCAGCTGCCGCACAGTTTGGGACGATAGAGTTTGCGAGAAACGCATTCGCCAAGTCGAATCCTCGCTGGCCCCAGGCGCTGTAAGCTGCGGCACTCGTGTCCCTTCTGTTGTTGTTGTTGTTACGCGTGGGAATGGGGAAAAAAGAAAGTTTCATCAGGCGGCTGCCACTTGCAACACTTGCCACATTCACAACTCACTCTAATTCTATGCGCTGGCTCCTGTTGCATGTGCTGCCCTTGACCTGGCTCCGTCTCTCGTTTCGTCTCCCTCTGATGCTGCCAGTGCCATGCTCTCTCCCTCTGATGTTGTTGTTGCCGCCGCTTGTGATGATGCAGCTGATGAAGCTGGCTGGCAGCCAAGTTGTGCTCTGGCTGCAGGTTAGTTAATGGCCTGTTGTGGCTGCTGCTGCGCTTATTCTCTCTGCTGTCTCGCTTCTTATTGTCTTGGCCACATCTGCGATTCTCGCATAACCGTAAATTGCTCAATTGATGGCAGCCAGTATGGGTCGTGGTCTGCCTCGTGGCAATGCCCAGGCCGCAAACGCTGCTGCAGGCGCTCCAATTGCCGCTGATGCTGCTATTGTGGCAGGTGGCATAGACTGCAACAAAAAGAGTTGCAAATGATTATGATTGGCCAACTAATGAGCGTTTCCCAAGTGCTCAGTGTATAAACATAGATTGAGTGCAAAATATACTTATAGAATAATTCCCCCACAGCACTTGAATAATAATTTAATCCAACAATGATTATAAGCAGCAAATAGTTAAATCAGTTTTGGGGATTTCTAAGAAGTTAGAAGTTTAAAGTGTTTACACATTTGTGATCTGTGTTTATTGTCAATTTTTTCTAAGCTTTGAATTTAAGTTGATTAAAATCTTAAACATTTCTTTAGCTAAAATAATTTAGTTTAATTTCAATTTATTTAGTAACATAAATTTTAATTATTTATGTATATATTTCTGATTTGCTTTAGAATAATTGTCATGTTTATTATCAACATCAAAGCTACGAATTTAAGTTGTTTATAGATTAAACATTCTGCAGCTAATTTAATTCAATTAAATTTAATTATTTTTAATTCTATAAAAGGTCGAATAAATTAAAAATTAGTTTTTATATATACAGTTATTTTAATTCAATCAACTCTAATTATGTTTACTTTAACTGCATTTGTGTTTGATTGAATTGTCCCTAATATATTCAATTGAATTAAATGTTATAATATTGATTAATTTGTTACCAATTTAAAAACAAAAAATGTATAATGTTTTATAACAAAAAGAATAATTATTTGCAGAAGTTTGACTTTTTTATCGCATAGCAAATATTGAACCAAATTAAGGGTGTAAAGCAGTCATTAAACGATAAATAAATCTAATATGCGTTGTCCATGTGTTAATAATGCTTTCATTAAATTAAATTCCTCTGTGAAAATACAACAAATTGCTAAAAGTACTGCTAACAAATCCATATTTCTACACACTGCGTATGCTTGATATTGTGACTTTTATACAATTTTAATTTGTAGCAAAGGCCTTGAGCATTCTCGTGTATTTATTTCCATTTTTACAGCGTTGTTTGCATGCTAATATCCATTCCGTTATTCCGTTGGCAATTTCGTTTTATTTTTGCGTGGTAATTGCGTCAATGGGCAGCATTGTGAACGACAAAGGCGTAAAGCCCAATTGAAGTGAGGGCCCTTAAGAGCACTTAATAATCTTGTTTATTTATTGCATTTTGCGCGTTTAATTAACACTTAATCCTTGTGTAAGTAATTATGCTGCTGCCACTGTTGTTGTTGCTGTTGTTCTCCCATAGCTGGAGGCAAGAGCAAAAGCTACAGCTTCTGTTTGGTGTTTGTTGCTGTTGCTTCTGCAGTTTGCTGCTGCTGCTGCTGGTACTGCTGATGCTTCAAGCACGACTGTTGCCTTGTCATGGAATAATTCATCTTCATAAATATGCGTTGCGCTTTTGGTTGGGCGCTTAAAAAGCATTAAGTTGTGCGCCGGACGCGACGACGACGACGACGATGACGATGACGGCATGCCCCTGGGCGCCATTAACTCACAACCATGGACTATGAAAGTCCAGAGCCAAAACCGGCTGCGACCATAAACACACTTATAAAACAATAACAAGGCCATGACCCGCACCTCCTCCCCACCTTCATGGACCACTGTCCACTTCCCAACTTCCCACAGCGCCACTCGCAACTTACCATCAGCTGTTGGATTCTCACAGAGCCACATTTTGCAACAGTGGCCGGGCACCTCGACGAGACGCGGTGATCTGCACGAAATCGTATCCTCCGGCGCCGGCAGCTGCTCGTTTGGACAGAGCGTCGAGCAGGCATGGCGACCGTTCTGCAAGAAGGCGAAAGGCGAGACATTAAAATACATTACAAGTGGCGCCCAACCAATCTCCATCTGCCTCTGTTTATTTAGCCCCCAAATAAAGTCATAATGTAAGCAAAATATTTACCACAAAACAGTCGCTGCGAAAAGTACTTGCACACGCATACCGCCTAATGCCTTAAGTATGTTGCCAAATTAACATTTTCTTACTTGTTATTTTATTTATCAACAGTTTCGCTTTCGCAGCCATGTGCCATGTGTTTAGTTAGTGTGGCCAAAAACTTGCTTAGTTTTCGCTCACTTCCAAATTGCACTGCATAAATTGCGACCTTGCTTTCAGTCCTCTTTACATAAGTGTGAATGCGTGTGTGTGTGTGCGTGTTACCATTTGGCATGAATACTCTCGTATGTCTGACTGCAATGATAAACTGCCTCAATTGTTGGCTAGAGGTGTGAATTCCAGCAACAATCACACACACACTCGCTCACACATTTCACTCTTGCCTGAAGACAAATGTTTGGCCATAAAGCAATGCCAAGGATTTAGTTTTTGGCCGAGATTTGGCCAGCCTCCCTTTGGCCTTTGCTTTTGCTTTTGCTCTTGCCGTTAGCTGTAATTGCGCGTAAATCTCATTCAAATTCACGTATTAGATTTTACTTGTTAGCGCGTGTTTAACTCACGTGCTCAACAAAAGTTATGGCTGGAACACATTATAATGTTATAAACTAAATAAATAATAGCTTTAAATATTTATTTCGATTTTATTTTACATAAATTCTAACACTAAAGGCATTTCTATGCACGGCAAAATAATAATAGTCAAAGTTTTAATAAATAAAATTAATTTATTGTATTTGACAAATGCATAAATCATAATATTTGGAGCTGCTCATTTCTCTATTTAATAGCTAAAGAATTATCCAATGTAAATTCATTAAACAATCGAATATTAAAAAATAAACGCAACAAAATCTTTTCTTTATCAATAAATAAATTATAATAGTTTTTCATTTCTCTTCCCTTTCGAATTAGTTAAAATAAAAACTGCTAAACTTAAACAAAATATTCTAAAACATGTTTTATTATGCTGTTATTATTATTACCATAAACTAGTTAGCTTTTTAAACTTTTTCTTGTTTTATTCCCCTTTAAAGTTTCTAATTCGTATAACGTTTTCAGCCCGACTAAATTCAGATTTAATTGCTGCGCAGCATAAAGGGATTTGTATGGTAAATAAATTACACAAGTGTTAACGTTAACCCCTATGAAAGATATGGAAAACAAGAATAAAAAAACACAAAACCTGGGGCAATCACTGGTTAAACAATAGCACAAAAGCAAAAGAGCCGCTTAGTGGCACTGCATTTGACTTTGACCCTATCTGCAGCTGTATCTATAGCTCTGTCTGTGTCTGTTTCTCTGTCTCTCAGTCTCTGTGTCTGTTGTGGTTAGTGGCAACTAAACGGTGGCAACCTTTACCCCACCCCACTCTTACTCAACCCATCACATCACTTACCTCGCAGACGCATTGAGTTTTACAATCCAATTTAAATGTGGCTCCATGTGCGAATGTTGTGTTGCCAACACTGCAATTGGCTGCAGGGCGCACACAAAAGGGCCCAAAATGACAGGCGGACGTGGCCGAAAAGCGAACGAAGGCCAACGTTAGTGGTAATAGCAGTAGTTGTTCCATTGTTGTCCAGCATCCAACCCGGGGGAAAAGTGAGAAAGAGAAGAAAGAAACACACACAAATTGTAGTCGAAAAAGAGAAAAGCAGAGAAATGAAATCAGCTCAACTCGTACTTGCCGCCGAGGTGTGGCAAATGTGAGTTGAGCCCAAAATAGAACTAGAAATTGAATTGAACGTAGCGTACTTTTTTTTGGGAGATACTTTAATGGACATGACAGCTCATGGGTGAGAGCGAGACATTGTGTTTTGCAGTTAATGGGCAGAGAGACCAAAGGAACGCAGCTTTAAGTAACTTTGCGGCCTTTTGTGCACTCGTCAATCTTTAAGCAGTTCCATTAGTCGAAGTTGTTGCCTTTGTTGCATGTTCTTATTACCATGGCTTATTCTCTTTTGGCCTGACATTTCAGCAGCCAATTTTCATCATGCAGAGAGGTGGGTGAAAACCAATTAATATTTGCCAGTGCTTGTTATAAATTTTCTTTCGCATGTTAGATCACACAAGCAAACACACGCATGCACGTACACATATTTATCAGAACAAACAATAGACTTTTGGCTCATCAGAAATGAACACTGACAAATGTTGTTTGTGCTTTATGGTCCGCCATTAGGCCACAAAAGTTTGCTTTTGCTTTTGCCAGAGCTACAGCTTCAATCACAATTACGAGGCTTTCGCTGGAATTTTTTTGCAATTTCGCAGTTACCTAGATACAAAGGCGGTGCCCCTGCCTCAGCCCCAGCTGATGCTTGCCACATGCATGTTGCTTCTGCCACTTATAGCTACATACGTGCTCTGTGGCAATTTTCCACTGTGTGTTTTTTCTCTTATTCGTATTTTTGTGTGTTTGCTGGGAGTCAGGCAAATATTCTTGAATTGATTTCGGTGACGACGTGACGCTGTAAGAACGATATCATATAGGAGTATATATCACAGAAGGCAACAGACAAAGGCATCATCATTCATTTGGCATTTTGGCATCAATGGTTAATGTGAAAATCGTTGTTGTTGTTGTTGTCGCTGCTGTTGCTGTCATTGTTGTTATTTGTAATGAATATGGGCACGTGGTTGCATGTTTATGTCGTTAGCAATTAGCTTCGATTATTTGATATACGAGTAGACGAAGGAGAGGACACCGGATGTTGACATCTAAACCACAACCATGTGGCACATGTCTCGGGGCAACAACAAGTATCAAGCAACAAGCAACGTGCAACATGCCCATTGAAAACCTTACACCTTTTTTACTTTGTGGCGAATTGTGTCATTTTCGAAAGTGCAATCTTCTTAATGTACTTTGGCATAAGACACACACACACACACACACACAGAGAGACACACAGACTGACTTACACCCAAACACACTCGCTCATAACAAGCAAAAGCTGTCTGCATTGAACCCATACAGAGCAAAAAGCTTGTCACACATACACAAACACAATCAGTGACATTGCTTTACATATCAAACAGCGAGCGTGTGTGGAGTGCTATTGTGTGTGTGTGTGTGTCATTGTGTGTAGATCTGTATGTGTGCCATTGCTCGTTACAAGCAATCGCTGTTTACCCTAACGAATCGGGCAGCTTAAAGGGAGAATATGATGAAAGCTCAAATATCCTACAATAAGTAAACAAACAGACTTCATAGTGCTTAAAGAAGTATGTGTAAAGAAAAATAGATGAAGATATAAAAATAAATGCAAATGTAAAAGTTTTTAATGAATATTTTATTTAACATGAATACTATATTTGAAGTTTTTGATAAATATTATATTTAACATGGATATTATTTTTATTATTTAATTTTTCATAAATTAATATATTTAAAAGGTAAATAAAGAAGAAGAATTAAATAAATAATAAAAAATTTTAAAGTTTTTCATTAATATTTTATTTACCATAACGAATTTCATGTATTTTTATAATTTTTAATCACGGCGTTCATATTCATGTAAAATTGAATTTAAGAAATATTAAAATTAAATAAAATATTTTTGATAAATAATATAAAAATATAAAAAAAAAATGTACTTGCTTATTGCCCTTATGCGAATATAAATTAATATGTAATTTACTTACATATAATCTTACACATAATCTTTTCATAACTTTTAAAATAAGGTCATTATTACTCAAACATTATACAATAAAATAAAATAGAAGAAATATTATTATTTAATAAGCTAAAGCTATTTCATAAATTTCCCTAATTTTTCTAAATTTCATTTAATTACAAATGCTTTTACTCCTAAGAAATCTTGTTCAACTTTCTAAAGTCAAGCTGCCTGAAGAGGCCATTACATCTCAGCAAGTATTTATTTGCTGGGTATCTGTCGCTGTTCGTCCTTATGGCGGAAGTGAACGCAGGAATTGCAATGTGAGCACTTTTATCTGCGCCCGCTGTCAACATTTAAGGATGTCTACGCTTTGCTCGAGTGTACTTAAGCAGTTATGTTCTGAACGTTGTCTGTCCTTGCTCTCTCTCTGTCTCTCTCTCCTTCAGGTTTCAGATTTTTCGCCGACAACCTGCAAGCTGAGTGCGCGCCGCCTTATCCATGCTATAACTTCATGTCATGCATTATACTTTTTATTTTGAAATGTACTCAAGCGCTCATCTCTCCCCTTTTTACTCTGCATGTGTTTTTTAGTAGCAAAGCGAAAAAAAGTGTAGCATATTTTTGTGCGCTTTCCACTGCCCACTTTTGTTTGGGTCATCATCACTTGTCCGGCTACAGTTGGCGGAGCTATCTGTGTATGGCCCGGGCATGGGGTCACGTGTGCACAGTTTATTTGTTTTATGCCGGGGCGCATAGTATTTGTTTTACTTAGAGTTTTAGATTTACTTAAGTCGTTGATGACCATGACCAAATAAAGTTTCATTTTGTGCAAAGATTTACAACACTTGAGCGTGTGTGACAAGTTTTGAGTGCTCAGCGAGCAGCAGTTGCCCAGTGGCTAGTGTCCAGAGCAGGCCATAAAGCGGAAAGTTCAAAAGACTCTGTGTGTGCGAGAACAACGCTGCGTATGCGCAATTTTATTGCAAATTGTGTGTTCTCTGTGCTGTATTTGCCCTGGACAAGATATAAATGCAATGAAAATAGTCTGGCACACACAGAGCTTGTTTAAGCAATATTTATTAGAGGGAAAGAGAGGTTCAACTGCTTGGCAAATTTGCCACTTATTAGCCTTAAAATTCCTTATGAACTTTAGTTGCTATCTATTCGAATTTAAGTCGCTTTATTGTGTAAATTTATTTCTAGGTAGAAATCTTTTGATTTCAGCTTGAAGTAAATCTCGTTTTGTTTGTATGCCTTTCAAATGCTCACGTTCTCGTAAATATTTTTGTATTTTTTTTAATTTTTTGAGTTAATTCCACCATCGCACATACTTTCACATACATCGTGCTCCACATTTTTCGTGTTTCGATAACTTTTGCAGAAGTTCCCTTCGCTCCCTCCCTCGCACTTACAGTGCAGTCGCCGCACGAACCAAAAAAGAACAAGTTTTACAGTTTAAATAAACTTGTTCCGTTTTGCCTGGACAATGCATCAGCACAGCGGGGGGCGCTGCGCTACACGCTACAGGCAACAAAACGTGTGGAGCATTGATATGCGCCGAAGGCACATTCACACACAACTGAAGTGAGGGTTAAAGGGAAGGCAACAACAGCAGCAGCAAAAGCTGAAGCAACAGCAGCTCTCGCTCGCTCTGAGCCCACAACAGGCGAACGCACAAACTGTATTGGCATTTGATTTGAAACTTTTGGCTTTTGCCTTGCCAGTCGACAGCGGGAGGACAGAGAGTGAAGGAGGAGAAAGAGAGGGGTGCTTACACACCCATAAAACATATGCAACGATACTGCCAGAAGTAAAATTGTTGTATTGTTGTACAAGTATTTGTTGTAACGCCCAAATCGAAAAGTTTTTGGCACAGTTCGTGCTGCTGTTTAATTTTGAAAAGCTTTGTACGACAACACACATACGTATAAAGCCAGCACACAACATGTCGAATGAATTTCATCCTCAACTCGCACAAAATTGAGAAAAATTGCAAAAAAAAAAAAAGAAATCCATTAAAATCACTTTACTCGTTAGTTAGCTAGCTGACTGCTACGTCTGTCCAGCCAGATTAGCAACTGCTAAGCAACGACAAAAAAAAACTCACAAATGTCGAAACTTTTCCCAGACAAAATTTACGTGTATTTATTATGTGATTTTAGTTTCTGATTTTGCATAAAAACTAAGCGCATATCAGTAAGGAATTTACTACTATTGGTTTACACATCATCAGCTTAATATATTTTAATGCTATTGAACTAAAACTGTTGCTCAACTTAAATTTTTCTTTTCATGCCCACACAGATTGGCATCTAGATATATTTATTGCTTAAAAGTTGTGTTGTTCCTTTATTATTATTCGATTTTGCTGCCTTCAAAAAGCTTTGCACATTTATTAAATCACTTTTTCAAGCTAACGAAATTGCTTTCCTTTCCTTTCCTCATCTTCGTTAGTATTTTTTGGGCTATTTTTTCGTGTATTTCGTATATTTACTTATTTTGACTAACACACACCAAAAAAAGAAGTGTAAAAAGAATATATATATTTAAAATTGATGGGTGTCTAAATGGGAAAAATGTTTGTGCTTGTTTTTTGTGTTGTTGTTGCACTTTGCTCTCAGAATTTTGTTGGAAATTATTTTTGGGTTGATTTGAAGACGCTCACATTTGAAGTGGCAGACGTAAGAGTGCCTTTGATTAATGAAGCGCAAAGTTAATGTAATTTTACAATTTTCATTTTCATTGGAAATTGGAAATTGATTGCGAGTTCATGTACTCTACAATATATACGGAAGCCGAAGCCATCGTAGATGATGATTTGCTTAACTTTTAAGGCATTCGCAGTTCAATCGGTAAAAAATAAATGGACTTACCGGGATTTATATGCCTTGGCAGCTTTTGGTACGCATAATTAAGGAGAGAGACACATAAAAAAAAGATAGAAAACGAAACGAGAAGAAGTTTAGTAATGGAATTCATAAACATTTGTATGTGTTTGTTTGGTCAACTTACTCTGATGACCTTAAAGCCCAGGCTCAGATTTGCCTCGACGCCGGCAATGAGACTATTACCAAATATACTCAACAACAACGGCAGCAGCAGCAGTAGTATCAGCATTTTCTGTAAGCAGATGAGAACGGAATTTGCAAAAAGGGGGCGTGGTTAGTGGGCGTCTGAATGAAAAATGTTGCCCTTAAAAAGGTCGACACAACAGACACGGCGCAGCGATGGCAAAACAGCATTAGACTTCGAGTCAGAGTCAGAGTCGAAGCCAAAAGCTGTAACCACAGCCGCAGTAGTCGTCGACTTTATTAAGGTCAATTCAATGTCTGGCTTGGTTTTTGGTTACGGCTAATGGTTACGGCAGCATAATGAGCTCTACGGCTAGAGTACCAGCGTCCGTCTCTCAGTCTTTTCGTCTTTCCGTTTGTATTTTATATTTTGCATTTCCTTTCGAGCTTTCACGTTGAGTTTTTCACGCCTGCAACCTTTATTATTTATTATTATTGTGCTTTTAAAAAGTTATCTTTCCTCCCTTTTTGTTTCAAAAAATAGAACTTGCTTTTGTTTTTTTGGGTCCATAAAGGTGAGACAATGACCTTGATTTAAATGGCTAAAGTCCAAGCCCAACAATTTGGGCAAAAGTAATTTTTAAGATGTGAAAATTGTTAGGCAAATATTTGTTGTTTATTGATGTCATTAAATGAAAGTATACGCTGGCCATTTGTAGACAGACACACAAAAGGTGTGTCTATAACGCATGCTTAATGGTTTTTTAAACGATGACGTTACGCATACGACGCATTACACATGAGCGTGCTTATTATGATGTATATTTTATATATTTTTTACACAAAAGACGAAAACTCATTAAAAATATTTTGCAGTCATGCGCAAGAATGTGCAAAGGTATTTAATTAAACTTTAATAAATAAATACGCCAGCCAGCCGGCACGAGGGCATTACAAAGTGAAAAATTAAAAGGCAGAAAATATAAAAAAACACAGAGAAAACAACAACAACAACACGCGAGGCTTTTGGTTGACAGGAGTAAAGTGGTGGAGGAGGGGGTTACTTTCGCTTAATGCGTCAGTTTTCAATTAACGACGCAATGTTGTGTGCTGCTAAGTGGATAAACAGAGCTTGGGTACTTCGAGAGGGGGGAAATGAGGACACACACTGGACTCGAAGCTGAGGCAGAATTGCATTGAATGCGGCTTCATTAAGGTGGCAGCCGAAGGAGCTGCTGCAGTTGCTGTTGCTGTTGCTGCTGCTGCTGCTCGTTGCTCGTTGCATTTGCAGTCCTTGTCGTAATTATCGTAATTACAATGAGCGATGAGCATGGCAGTGGCTATAACGATGCCACTGCCAACAATAATAAAAGCTAACGAGCCGAACAACACCAACATCAACAACAGCAACAACTGCAAGTGTGGCAACATTGTCATTGACACTTTTAATTGCACCTACACAAAAAAACAGAGAACAGAGCACAGAACTTTTAATGAAAACCAAAGTGGGGCAGCACATACGATGAGAACAAGTCCTGGCAACGTGTGGAGAGGCGCCTCCTACTACAACCTGCTTTAATTATGATGAAGAGGGAAAATTCATCAACACTAGAGAAAGCATTCCCTTCCCTCTCAACCCTTCCTCCATTCCTTGCAACATCCTGAGCCCAAGGCGAACAAGACAAAAATTCCATGTCACTTTCGGAAATGAGCAGCTAAAAGCAAGAGAAATGGAAAACTAAAAACTAAGCACGAGCAAACTCAACTGAAAGAAGAAGGGTTTTTGAGGTATTAAAAAGGATGCGCAAAGAATAAGAATAATTTGGACTGCAAGTTCATTGAAATTAATGAGTATCTAACAACAAAGCGCAAAACTGTTAATTTATGCAGCCAACAACAACGATGATTATGACATTACGCAAAAGGAAAAAAAACACCAGAGAATGTTTGAAAGTTGTTAAAAAGATTTCACTTGATGACCTCATAAAACTCAATAATTTGATTAATGTTTCCTATGCCACAAAACGCTGACAATCTGCTCGTTTAAAGCGCTTTGAAGATGTTTCTAGTATCAGTCTCTTTGTGCGTGTGTGTGTGTGTGTCTTTGGTTGAATAAAATTAATGATATCAACCATGTTGAATGTGCAAACAATTAATCTTCTTTAATTTCTGTAGAACGTCCCGCCGCCGCCCTGTTCACAAGCATTACCCACTAATAATTTCATATTAAGCTTTTAAAGGTCTACTTCAAGACGGATTGCCAGCAATTTGAATCGGTTTCCCAGAATTCAAATGTTAATAGGAATCTCATTATCAGACTGGTTAAATCCTGGGTTTTCAGCTTGAGCAACTAATTAGGCGCACTTAAAGGGAAATTCAGATTGCTCATAAAATTTATATTATAATGCGTGCTTTAATAAGTCTCTTTTTCTTTTGTTTGATTTTCACAATTTCTTTGGAAATAGCGACTCATTTAATAATCTGAGTTTTTTGCTTCCACATCGTTTGTGTAATCCAAGTATGGAATTTCCTAGAAAAAATGTCTTTGAAGCCATTTTTTTATTTAACTAAACCTTAAATTTTATGTAAAGAAACAGCTCGAAATGACAAAGATGAAATTGTCTGCTTAGCTAAAAGTGTTTAATATGAGTTAAGTTTCTTATACCCGCTATCCCTAGGTTAGAAGGGTATTACAACTTTGTGTCTGCAGGAAAGGTATGTAACAGGCAGAAGAATGCATCTCCGAACCTATAAAGTATATATATTCTTTATCAATAGCCGAGATCATATAGTCCGTCTGTGCATTCGTATGAACACCTAGATCTCATAGACTATAAGATATACAGATATAATTTCGACAGAACTTGTTATGTTTGCACATAGTAGATCAAGTTTGATTGAAATTTTTGACACGCTCACTTCCGCTCCCGGAAATTGACAAACATCGAATAACAAGCTTTATTTTGCACCTAAAGTACGATTTTCGGTACATACAATAACAACTACAGTATTTCCTATTCCTGAAAATTGGGTAGCAAACAGATAAAAATTGTATAAGTTATTTACGCTTTTCTATGAGCCAAAACGCCAACTTACTATGGATTTTAGTTAATTTGGCTGACCATCTGCTATATTTATGAGTATATGGTATATTTTAAAAAAATTTGGTATATTAATATGGTATATTCTAAAATGAATACCACACTTTTTTGCTTTTTTTCAAAAGGGGTCCCACTTGGCTATAGCTTACTTTATCTAATAGTTGCCTTATTAATTTAATAGAATAATATTTTATTTCTTAAATCCTTTTAAAAATTCAACCTAAACACTTCATTTACTTGTAGCTTCTAGATAAGTGCAAATTGTATTAGATTTATGTGGTATGTCTAGCTAATGAGGGACAAATTTATGATGGACATGGAATGTTTGCACTCTCTCTGGACTTTGCTCTTATCAGCATCGATATCAACTGGCGCCATACACGTAACGCAAACAAGGCAAGCTGAAAGAAGGCTTAGTACACTTTTGGCCTAAACCATTGTTAAGCACAAGCACTTAACCATGTCAAGCTTCGATTTATTGCTTCTCGCTTCCAGCTCTTCACAACTCCTCAGCTCCTCAGCTCTTTGCCACTTCCTAAGCTGCTGTACGGCTCTTAGTTTTTACGGCTCTACTTCGGGAGCGTTTGGAATTGATTGATTTCTGCTTTAGTTTTGTGTGTGTGTGTCATAGAGCAACAGCACACGGCCGAGTCGCAATCCAAGCCTCCATCAAAGAATGTTTGAGTGACGCACAGTCATAAATAAAAACACTCAGATATTCATGTCGATGATTTTGTTCCTCCATGGCTTTGCTATCCTATTCTAACTTCAGCTTCAGCTTCGGCTCCTTGTCGGTCTGTTATTCATTGGTTCGCCTGCGGCAAACGTACCCAATACAAATTGTATCACTTAATATTTGGATTCCCTTTTTTTTTCTTGCTGTGTAGTTTTTGCTCTGATGCTTCAGTGCTTGGTTAACTGGTTGCCCCAATCGAAGTGTTTGGGAACTGAAGCTGTCGATGACGTTGACGATGACTCGCCGATTGTCGTCGTGAGGCGTTTTGTTGTTGATTTGCGTGTTTGTTGAATAATTGATGGAATGACAATCTTTCGATGTGTCAGCATTGTCGTCGTCCTCATCGTCGTTGGCATTCTAGCCAACTTGTTATCATCCACACATTCGCAGCCTCATCATCCACCTTTCAGTGTTGTCATTGTTGACAGAGGCCGCTGCCATTCGCTGTGTTTGGCATAATAAGCGCCTACGTTGCATTATAACATACTTACAGTTCAGCATTCACTCACACACTCACTCTCATTCACTCACATTCACTCCCACATAGACTTTCACTAACTCACTCACTCACTCCATTTTTGCGCTTATGAATGATGAGCAGTCAAACAATCAGCGTTTTGTGCTCCTCAAGAAATATGACATGAAATCAATAGTGAAATGAAAATGAATGAATGGGCTAATGCTGCTGGCATCGGCACTTTTCTCTATCACTTCGTCCACTTAGCTCCAATTGCTTGGCCCTTTTATCTATGCCATAAGCCCCCAAAAAAATCAATTTGCTTTTTAGAGTTGTCAACGAAGGTTGTGCATAAATTTCATTTGCAGGTTAATTGAAATTCATTTGTGCAAATCAAATTAAGTCAAAAGTACGCACATCCTGTCTGCAACTGGCACTTTGGCACTACGTGCTGCAAAACAAAAGCCAAGTTGAGAGTAGCTGGCGACAAATGGCACAAAGTGATTCATTCATAATGATAAATTAAGACAAAAAGTCTAAGCACAGACACAGAGAACAGACACGGAGAACACCGGCAGCAACATGGCAACGACATCGAGTTGCCCCCAGGGACGCTCACACCCAAACACACACAGAGACTTTTATTCAAACTTTATGTAATACCAGAGTGTGTAGGAGTGTGGGAAAAGTATCCTTTTAGCCAACGACACACGTCTACATAAATATCCTTAAGGAGAGGCAACATTTGTCGTCGTCGTCGTCGTTGTCGTGGTGGGAACGTGCCAAGTCCAACTGCTTGCCGTGTCCCTCATCATCATCATCGAGAGTTTAAGCAAAGGAAAATTCAATTACTAAATATCAGCAAAATCGCAAATAAATGAATTAAGGCAGACAAATCAGTAGGAGTGAAAGAACGAACGAGCGGTAGAAAGAAAGAATGAAAGCGTTGCAAAGTTTGTTTAAATCGAAATGAAATAGTGACACACAGACGCTGCCATAAAACCAAAAGCAAATACAAAGCCAACGCGCCACAAAAGGAAAAAGGTTAAAACAAATATTTATGCAGCAGTCCCACAGAGAATGGAGAATGCCAAAGAAGAGGAGGGCGATGAAGAGAGGGACAGTCTCTGGCTGTATGCTGTATGTAATTACCAGTCCTAGAGTCTCCAAGTACAGCTGCGCCTAAGTACACACACAGCAGCAGCAGCAGCATATGTGTATGAGTGTGGGAGTCTCTATGTATGTGTGTGTGTGATTGCAGTGTACGTGGCTTTATGCTTAAATAAACATTTGTCGTCGTCGTCTCCCTCTCTCTGTGTGTATGTGTGTGTAGTTTACATAGCACCCAACGGCAGTCAGTTTGCCTGGTCAAAGCCAAATCGTTGATTGCATAAGTTGATGGTCAACACATGTCCAAGATATATGCCATATATAGTGTCGATTTATATACATATACAAGCAAGCGGCAGTGAGTCTGCCTTTGGCAACTCTCGATACTCACACGTGTTGTTGCTAGTCGCTTCTAATGATGTCTGTGCAGGTTGCATTGGCTGCTGCTCCAAGGCTGTCTCGATGACTCGACTCGACTCAACTCGACTCGACTCGCCAGGTAAGGTCTGAAAAATAGCAATAAAAAGTTCGCTGTAGTGCATGGTGACAGTGATTGCATTCAAGATCCTTAAACAGATACACGAGTCAGGGCGAAATTCAATAAATTGTAATAAAACTTGTAGCAAATAAAAAGTGTTGCCTACTCTTAGGCTGCAGCAAAAAAGGATGTCTGCAAATTGTGTGGAGATCACTCGATAGCTTGCACAGTTTGCACATTTTGCTGTCTGCCAGCTTGCAGTTTAATCAATCGATTTAAAAATTTACAAATATTTTCAATGAATAAACTCTCTATCAAATTGCATTTAAAACAGTTAAACAAATTGTACTTGAACGGATAGCTTCTAAACAAATAAAAAGTGTTGCATACTCTTGGGCTGCAGCAAAAAAGGAAGTCAAGAATTGTGCAGAGATCAATCCTTGCCTTAAACAATTGCAATTCCTATCTGGAATTTAGCAATTATAGGAAAATATCAATGAATGAAAATTTACGCATGCATTCAATACAATTAAACATACACAAGATTAGGAGCGAAATTCAATAATTTGTAATTTAACTTTTAGTCTCCGCAAACCGTGTTGCATACTCTTAGGCATCAGAAAAATGGAGGTCAGCGTTTGTGTGGAGATCATCCGTTGCCTTGCACAATTTGCAGATTTTGCCTTCTGCCATTTTGCAGTTTAATCAATCGATTTGCAAATATACAAAAATTACCAATGAAGGCTCCCCACACACACACACACACACATACAGAGAGAGAGAAGCATTTCGCATTTGCACATTTCAGACTTGGCACGTACTGCAAAATGGAAAACCGAGAAAAAGCCCACAAATTGCTATTCGAAAATTCTCGGACATTTTTGTCAGAATGCAATGTCGGGCACTCGAATTGACAGCTCCAATGCCAAAATGCCTGCTGTGAGTGGGTCAACCCACAATGGCAGCAGGGAAGGGGAGAGTGAGGAGAAAGGGGAACAGGCAATGACAGTCATTAGCCATGTTATAAGCAAATTATATAACATAAAGCACAGCCCACAGACGTAATCGATGCCCCACACAATTTTATTAAATTGTTTTCGTTGTTTTTCTTGTTTTTTCCTTTTGCTTCTTTTCTTCGCTTTGTTTATTATGATGTTGTGTGCTTTCTTCTTTTCTTTTTTTGGCAAGGTGTTTGTTATCGTTTGTTATATTGCTTGTTGTGTAATGTAATTTATACACACACACACAAACACGCTCACTCGTACAAACAGAAACACAAATATAATGTCATAAACGCCAAGGACACAAAGGCAATTCCGCATGACATTACGGGCAGACAAAACAAACGGCTGAACAACAAAGAAACCCACAGACAGGACAGGACAGAAAAGGAAGGAGAGCGAGGCAGAGGCTTGGCTGCGAAAAAAGTAAAGCAAGAGGAGGAGGAGGAGGAGGGTAAAAGCCAAAAAGTACGCGCTTGGCATAAATGATAAGCTGGCTACGCAGCTGGATGACAATAAGGGGGCGTGGCAATGGCCAGACTCGAGCTCGAGCTTGAACGCGGACACGGACATGGGATAGAGGGGACACAGGATATTATGGCCGAGGGCCGAGAGGCGAGGGGCACCCACAATTTGTGCGTCTGTGCGTTTTGCTGTATGGGCTGGCTGCTTGGTTGACTTTTGAATACTTAACAGGATAATGAAATGTCAAAAGTGCGCAAGAGGCAAGCGTGTCCTGCTGCCTGCCTTGCCCGTCTGCGTGTCTTACTCCCCTTGTTGTTGTTGTTGTTGCCGCATTTTTATTGTGTCCATGCCTAAGTGAACGTCATGGCGTGCCGCGCGCATTAAATCATAAAAAAGGCGCAGCAGCAGCAAAAAAAACGATGTATATAAATATATATTACACGCACACATACACACAGATACATATATACATATGCGTGTCGTATATAAAATACGATACAGCCAAGTTCACCGCATCTCGCAGGACATTTGGTTGCCCATTTCATGTTTACATAAATTTAAATTGACACAAATATGTCGTGCATTGGGTTTCCCCTACAAAAAAATATGATAAACTACATAAATTACGACAGAGTCACTTATTTATGACATCTACACCGACAGAGTCAGAGAATTGAAAATATATTTGCTACAATTTGTTGCCATTTAACAGCGGCAGCTTTAATCAACAGCACTTGGCCTAAAGGCAACTACAACTATACCTACAACTACTTGACTGAACTCTCATCGCTCAGCCTGTGCTCATCATTCGCCTAATAGCAAAACATCCAAATTGTTTCCTGGGAAAGACCCAAGCTATTGTTTCTTTTGCTTTTGCTTTCACTTTTTCTTTTCTTCAAGTTTCCTTCTTTCCTATATTTTTTTGCTCTTGTTTTGTTTCAATGAATAAAAGTTGAGCTTGAGCTTCAATCAATGGGCAGTCGAAAAAGCTGTAATCAATAAAGTAAATGGCCCTGCCACTTTAGCTACTTGTGTGTTGCATGTTTCTTTCTGTGTGTGTAGCACATGTGGCAAACTTATTTCTGATGCGCCCAAGTCAATAGCAATGAAGAAGATTTTGCGCAGATTTGCAGCAAAAGCTAAATTACCACCTGCTCTTTTGTGGACACTTCATAAATGAAAATCCTTCTTCATCATTTCATTTCATTTCATTTAAGTTAAGTTTATTTTTGTTGGCTTTGGCTTTGAGTAATCCATCTCGTTGCAGCTAACTTCTACTATTTGGCAATCACTCAAAGTGGGCGAACGAATTTACTGTTATTTGCGACGACTCATTCATTTGGCCATTTTTATTAATTAAGTAAATTGACCTGACGAGCCAAAGAGTGAGCTCAAGTGCCACACTCGTTGGCAAATATGCGTATACTTGATTATTTTGCGCCCCTCAAAGTAGTCAGCATTAAATAAACTTGACTTTAACGGACAAGTGCCAAAGCTTCAGCTCAGCTCAACTCAACTCGACTCGACTCAAGTGTTTTTGCATGTTTGCCGCAACTTTCTGCCAGCAAACACGAACACGCTTAATTTGGTTAATGAACTTTTTTGGGGGGGAGCTGAATCTGTAGGCTCAACAAAAAATACAAGCACTTGAGAGGGGCCATTTATGTTTTCTAATTGAAACGAAATTTAGTGAAAATATACATAACCGCAACTCTAATTACGATTTCCCAAATACACAACAATTTTATGGGGCTTCAAAAATTTATTTAACAACTTGTTCAACAAGCGAGCCGTGTGAATGGGGCGACGATTCTCTTCGCCAAGACGCCGCCGTCGCTTGTTGTTTTGATTCGTTTATTGACTTTTCATGTTGCTGCCAATTATGCGTCGATGTCGAGCTTAAACTACAATGGTCGCCCCTCCCCGTCCACCCGTCGCAAATTCAAAAACTTTTGGCGTAATCTTAACGAGAAAATCTGTAAATTACACGCCGAAGCAAAAGCGATGCGAAGCAGCAAACAACGACCAACTTTTCGCGGCGTTTCACAAATTTTCCAAATATTTATACACCTAAATAGATTTTATGGCATAATTGAAATTTGTTGTTATTGCTGTGCACAACCATGTCGAAGCAGAACTTGACGTCTCTCTTCCTCTTTCCCTCTCTATCGCTCCCCCTCTTTAGATCCAATACAATTTGCATAAACTCAGTGCAATGTCAGGCAAAAGTTTATTAAAAGCGGCGTCGAAAGTTTTGCCGCTTGCTAATAACAATCATAAACATGGGGCCAGTGATAATGATGAAGGTCCTTCAAAAAATCTCTGACACATAGCTGCAGGCTCTCTCAGCTCTCTGCTCTCTGCTTTCAGCTCTGTGGTCTCGCTTCCAACTTTTGTTATGCTACAATTTTGATAATTTAACTTATTCCCTCCCTTACTTCCTTTGCTTGCGCCTTTGTGCGTCTTGAATTTCAATTCTGCCCTTTTTACCATACATTTGCTCTGCTGCTTCAACACACTAATCTGACTTGTTTGCAAACGAATGGCCATCAAAAAAAAACGCTCAGTGATTTCGGTGGGCAGTGACAAGTTTTGCGCCTAATTGCACCCAAGCTATAAAAAAAAAGTCGAGCAACCTCGACTGTGAGATACCCGCAACACATAAAATAAAAGCAAAACACTATTCATTTTAAAATATACCACAAAAAAACTAAAATATACTATATGTTACATTTGGATTTCTGATACAGTTATACAGCAAAAATACTAAATGATACAGTTCAACGTTCAAAATATACTAAAGAGTATTGAAATATAGCAAATTGTCAGCTAAAAAAAACTAAGAGAAGATAGGCGTTTTCTCTACACAAAAGTATTTCGTTAATAACTTCGACAATTTTTATCAGATCGCAACCAAATTTACAGGAATCACAAAGACTACAGTTATTATTGTATATAGGAAAAAATTTGCTATAAAATTACACTTGTTCTTCGAGTTTTATCAATTTGCAGAGGCCGGAAATGGACATGGCAAACATTTTTAAAGACATTTTATCTGCGTGCTGTCGAAAAAAATTATATCTCTATCTCTTATAGTCTCTCAGATCTAGGTATTCATACTGACAGACACACAGATAGATGATAAGACGGACATGGCTATATCTTCTCGGCTGTTGACGCTGATCAAGAATTTGTATACTTCATAGAGTCGAAGTTGCCTCCTTCTGGCAGTTAGATTCATTTCCTATAGGTCCAAATTTATAATACCCTTCTTTACTATGGGTAGCGGGTATAAAAACGAAAAGCATAGTCTGGGTAATGGTGTGAAATTATGCAGATGGGTTTTCGATTTGGGATTTGGCAGCGAATTTGCAGCGAGTTTTGATTAGTTTTGCCTTTTTAAGTTGAGTGAGAGATTGTCGGAAAAAAAAAGAAACTGAAGTCAACAAAGTATTTTCGTGGTCGTAGCCAAATAATGATGTTAGCCCAAGCGTTGGTGTTTTACAAATTGCTGATTAATTAACTCTTTGTTGTCACCGTAAACTACAAGCAAAGTAAGTGTCCAAAAGTTGTTCAACTTCTGAACCGTTTTGCTTTTACTTGTCGCTTTTTCAAACGTTAAACTCGGCCACTTAAAGCAAAACGCGTTGGGCATTTAATGTGCTTACATTCATTTCGTTTTAAATCTGTGATAAAGTGTCGCCAGCTTTAAGTTGGGCAAAACTTGACTAAGAGGAGGCCTCCGCCTTTGCGCTTAGCCTGTCTCAGCCTTTCAGACGCAGCAGCAGCCACTTCTCATGCCCTTTTGTGTGGCGACATAAAACGCAAAGTTGTCGCCGTGTCGCGAACGCAATTCTTTACACACTCATCTCTTTCTCTCTGCTCTACTCTGCTTTCAAGCATTTTCTTCTACATTTTCAGTGTTTCTTTCTTTCTGGTTTTTTTTTTTTTTGTTCGTGCTGTTTCGTGCTTCCTGTTTGGTACGCGTTTTCTAGATTACTTTTATAAGTGAATTTGTTGCGGTTTTCCGCAAAATTTACAAGTACGTGAGAAAATTAGAGCTTAGCTTCTTGGGTCGCCTGCTGTCGCATATCCTGAGCCGCTTGTTGCTTTCCGGCTTAACCTCCTTGCCACTCGTTTTTCGCTCCTTTTGGTGGTCTTTTCCATTCCCATTCCCCCTTTTCGTTTCGTCGCTCGCACTTCCGCAACTTTAAGTACCACACTCTGCGTATGCGTAATTTCCTTAAGCAGACAAATTACTAATACGCCACGCTAGTGCAAACTCAAGTCAAATTAGCTAGCTTATTATTCGCTGCCTAGACAGACAGCAACGCCAATTTAATGTCCTCTGCGGCTTCAGCTTTTGCTTAACGCGCTGATGACATGAAAATAAATTCGATGTCTGACTTGAAAATAAAGTTTTATTTCCTCATTTCGCGCTCCCGTCACAACTTTTTCCGAGTTCATTTTTCCACAGCCATAGTCTTGAGCATGGCTGCGTGGGTGCGAGTGCGGTTTGTCTGTATTTGCAGAATTGTTAGTTTCACGCTTTGTTTGTTGAGATTAGCTGGCAGAAGCAGCGGCAGCAGCAGCGGCAGCAGGAGACATCCATTCTGCCACGGCTCCAACTCAATTCCTCTTACACCCTTCAGCTGTCAGTGCTCTCGCTGTTCTCGCTCGACTTTGCCTTGTCTGACAGCAGCACGCTGTGCTGTGCTTTTGGCAACGCACGAAATAAAACTGTACAACTTTGCTTCGCTTTATTTGCGGCAACTTATGCCGCGCCACGTCGCTACACTTGCTGAGTTTAACCACTTGGTCGATGCGTTTGTCAGTTTGCACATAATCTTTTTAAGAGACAGACAAATTCAATAAATCCGCAGTACTTTTATCATTCACTTAGCAATGTTTATTGACAACTTCTTTTAGTTAGCGTATTTGGTATTCGTCTAGCCAAATTTCACGCAAGTTTACACTTGTTTTATTGGCAATGTTTGCAGGTGTGTGTTTTCTGGCTCTGCAAAAGTTTGCACGTGAAAATTGCGTTCACAAGTCTCACCACAACTCGCCTTTGTGTTCTGCTCTGTTCGTTTGTTGTTTGTTGTTGCCTGGCAAAAATTCGCTGGCGTGTGGAAAATTGATGCTGCTGCTGAAGTTTTTGGCTTTTTGAACTGACAGCCCCGATTTTTATGCGTCGCAGCAACGAAACTAGAAAAATAATTGTAATTGTGAATTGTGTGGATGCCTTGCTTTGGTCTTGGTCTTGGTCTTGGTCTAGCTCTTGGTCTTCTCCTAAATGCCAAACTTCTGCCAGCATTAGTTACTTAGCTCAACTGGTGGAGAGAAAACGTCTTGCTCAGGCTTCACGATGCCTTTCGCGGCTTCAAGTAGTAGCACCCCATTTATTGTACAGTCTTGCTAATGAGAATTTATGCCATATTGTTTGACTAATTAATTTAACTGCTCTCTCTCTCTCGCAACTCAAACAAATGGAAAATGATGAACCCAAATAAAGAAAATCAAATCAGCACCGAGTTCTGTATCACAAAGTAAACACAATTTGCCAAAACATCAAAAGCTGCTCGAAAGAGTTGACTAACTGTTAGATTTAATTACAGCCTGATTTCAATATTGCTCACACAAATTTATTTTATTATGCAAAAAAGTTCAAATATTTAGTTATTATTAAGCGTATTGCAATTTCTTCTAGTTGAACATTAAATAAATTAAGAAACTATGAATTGTCTTTTATATATCATTATCAAAAATGAAGAAAGTTGTCAAAGAAATTGACCAACAAACTGATATTATTTCAGCCCTTTTAAAGAGCTTTATAAACGTTTTACTGAGTTCTAATTTCAGCTATTGGCGATATAATTTATTTAGTTCTCCAAGTTTCCCTAGTCAATTATTGAGAAAATTTAAGTTGATTTTAACTATGCATTAGATAAAGGAATAAAGAATAAAGTGTCATTTACTCTTCATTATATTTGAGGCAAGTTTACAGAAACTCAATTTAGTTTTATTCTTCTAAAAAGCTATATTAGCTTTTAGTTGAGCTGGCAATTTTCTCGTTTTCAGTTATGCATTAAATAAAGTAAACACTTATAAATTATCATTTCATCATTATTTGGGGACATTTACAAGAAATCTTGATTAAAGCAGATATAATTTCAGTTATACGCGATACAATTTAGTATTCTTCTAAACAGTTATTGAACCTTTCCTTATTAATTAAAGAAATAACTTATAAATTATCATCCTTTACTTTTCTTATTATAACTCTGCTATAGATCTTTATTAACCTTTGCCTTCTTTTCCAATTAACCTTAATAAAATAATAAAGTATAAATACCAAAACAGAATTCACCTATAATAATAATTCCAGTTATTGGCGACACAATTTATTTAATTGTACTAATAAGTTTCGCTTATTAATTATTGAGCACATTGCAGTCGCTTTCAGCTATGCATTAAATAAAGTCGACTTATAAATTATCATTTATTTTTCATTATTACAAGTGAACTGAGTTTATGTGGTAATCCAGTCCAGAGACAAGGCCAACTTTTGCTCGTTTTCTCTCTCTTCCGCTCTCGTATACGGTATTTATCTGTGCTTGTTTCTCTCTAGTCGAGCATAGTCATAGTTAATTCAGCTGGTAGAGTGCCAGCTCAGGCTTTATATCGATTGCCTTTCCAGCCGACTGCCCCGCAATGAGGCAACACATTCTCACAGGACGCGCGCGACTGCGAGCCACGTGTGCCATGTAAATTACAAGAGTATAATATCCTGTCAGTGCACAGAGTGAGAAAGAGAGAGAGAGAATGAGTGAGAGAAAGAGAGAGAACGATGTCGCTTCCTCACTTAATTAGCCAGCGAGTTTATTTATTATTCACTGGCACCGCCTGCCAGCCTAATGAATCACAGGTTCCTTTTTTGTTTTAGTGGATATTTTAATTTTTAATTAGCATGCAAAAGCAACAGCAACAGCAACAACTACTCTAACATGAAAAGCAGCAACGACGACGAACGAACGAACGAAAATGTTATATATATATGTTATATGACCTTGTGCGAGAGTAGTTTACAAGTATTTGTTTGCTGTTGTTATTGTGGCTTTTGTTTTTTGTGTCCCCTAACTGGGGCATGCGTCACAGGTGCAGCGAGGCCAAGCACAAGCCAGATAGAGACAGGCTTAGAAAAAGGTGTGCTTGTGCTTGTCTGTGTGTGTGTGTGTGTGTGTGTGTTAGGCATATTAAAAGGATTAACGCACACATCATTTAACCAGCTCAGACAACTTTCACTCCTAGATCATTTCTCATGTGTATCCATCCACCCACCTCGTCAAAATGTCAGAGTAAACTATTCCGTTTCCCAAATGACGCCAGCTGAAGTTCATCAGTCTACATGATTATAAAGAGCGACAGCAGCAGTAGAAGTAGAAGAGCGAAGCAGAAGTTCCATTTGTTTTTGGGGTTTTTGTGGCTTTTTTCCGGGACACTCTTTTGGGATACTTAACATGTTTTTGTGGTTTTTACGTTGTTCAACTTGGCTGCGTTTCACTCTCATCTCTCCTAAAAATTGTTCTGCACAATTTAATTTTTTTTCGTTTTTCCGATGTGGATAGTTACCAGTTGAAATACGTCGTAGATTTAATGGGTTGTTTGCTTTATCTGCATGTTAACAGGATAGCAAATGGAGCTGCACGAATTTGTTCGCAACCACAGTCCATCAATTGACCAAGCGAATGTCCGACAACTGACCAGCAACAACGTGTCACGTTTCGGCGCATCGACGCAAAATCAATGTCGAGTAATGCGAGTAAATTGCATTACCAAAATAATAAATCAATAACAAAATTTTGATTGGCATAAATGGTATTATTGACAGTTAGCTTTGATTCCCGAGATTTGTGACATAATTCAATTGATTTCTTTAAATTCATTTCCCAACAGCAAAATTGTCGGACAACTTTTTCGAGCATTCAAATGATGTTTGTATCAATACCTAAATGAAAATGGCATTTGAAGATATTTGCAAATTTTAGATGCTGACAAAAAAGAAATAAATAAATAAAAATTCATTCAGTAGTCGCTCAGAGGAAATTGCTTCTAGGCACACGCACACACACGCAGAATTCTCTCACACATGTTAACGCTATCAAAAGTTTGTTCTGCCTTAAATCTGGCATTGGGCCTTTGGGGTTCTTTTTGCGCACTTTGAGCTGTGCCGCCAGGTGTACTAAAATGCGAAGCAAGTTCGTTTCTCCTTTTCATATGCACACATTTTTGTATTTTGTTAATTTTATTTGCATGTTTTTATGCCTTTTTATTTATTTCTTTATGCCGTTGCCAGTTAACGTTACCTGCCGCCACTTCCGTTGCTTGCTATAAATTTTTGACAACATTGAATGCCGCGGCAGGCATCGTGCAGCACGTGATTGAAACGAGCCGCACACACATACAAAGACACATCTCAATGGTAACAGACACCGCCAGGCAGCAATTCAACTAAAGCGAGAGACAGACAGACGGACAGACAGTCGGAGCGACAGCCACAAATGCCCCCGAAATAAACTTGCCTGAAGGAACGAGCACACATGGCAGCACAGAGAGAAAGAGATAGAGAGAGACCGAACACACATGCTTTGAAAAATAGGCAATGTGCGGAAATTTTGATTTTTCGCCTGAGTTGGCAGCCCCGTCGACCGCTGGCAGGCCCGACTGACACACAGCGAGACAGCAAGACATTTAAGTAGTTTGTCCCCTCTCTGTCTCTTTCTTTCGTTAGGTACATCGAATTCAAATTAACTGGTGCATACTTTAGGGCGCACAAAATGCTGCTACGTGCCAGCAGCGGAAACCTAAGCGGAAGTCTTTTGCTGTATGACTGCCACTCAATTTACAGACATATATACATTTATTTGTTATGTATGTGTGTATGTGTGTGTGCTACATTTTAACGCTCTGTCATTAACTCGACAAATTTTTAACATTGCTGCCGCTGCAGTAATTACAAAACAAAGTACGCGAAGCACTCACTTGTGCTTGCTGAATAAAACAAAAAAAGAACGCACAGTCGTAAAAGCCAGCACAGAATGCCAACAGTCACAAAATGAAATTCCCCTCTTCATTTTTGACACTGCGCGAATGAAGATATCTCCTCGCCTTTTTTGTTTTGGAAATTGCTTGATATTCTTAATGAACGTCGAGGTCGATGGCACAACCCCAGAGAAATAACGCAAAAGTCTCACTTGAAAGGCTTGAAGAAACATTCACGAAGACTTTAATTGCTGCTATCAAGCAATGTCTTTAATACTGAAAACGTTTTACGTAAGGTTTCTTTCAAGGACAGAAAACTGTAATTTTTATAATTTAATAACATTTTGTTTTGAACTAAACTACTGAAAACGACTTATCTAAGGATTTGTTATAAGAAATTGAATTTATCTCCAAAAAATCAAAGTTTCATAATTCGTTAAAGTGTTAAATAATCAACAGCTGCATAAATTAACAATACAAATGCGAAACACAAAACTCCTAAATTCTGCTTTAAATTTAAATACATTCATTCCATTTTTCTTTAAGTTAATTACAATTTACTTGCAACAATTTTATAATATAAAAATCGAATTTAAATTGCTGTTTTGCTTTTATAAATTCACATAATTTCCAGTTGTATGTTATTATTCATTATTTTTAACAAATTTTCATTACCGCCTGCAAATTTAATTTAAATATGTTTTTGCTTCAGTTAATATCAATTAATGACCCGATTAAAGCTATTCAGATTACTTTCATACATAAAAATAATGACTCATTTTACTCATCACTTTTTAAATTTTTTTTATAAAATATTTTTAAATAAATTATTCATTCATTCCGCTGTTGCCAACAATTTGCATTATTAAAATTCTCGGCAATAAAAATGGGTTTGTCATTGAAGTTGTGCCTTAAGCACAAATTCCAATATTAAATTGAGTAATTTTCTTTTATTGTTTGGTATTTTGGCTGGTTACCTGTTTGAGTCTCGTTAATTATTAACCTCATCAAAGGCAGTGACACGTAAAGGATTAGCACGCATTAAGTGTAGGGATACGAGAAACACATTTACCCAGAACTATTAACACCTAAACGCAGGTCTCGCAAAGGCATAAATCAAAATATGGCTTCATAAAATATTTATGCCACTCACCCTCCTACATCCCAGCATGCCACACGTTACACACTCACATGCCACACACACACACACATGTTGGACACCCACAACACAATGGGTGACTCCCCAGTAATAACGCATATTGTTAAATAAAAATGACCCAACATTTGTATACAGCGGAAAGCGGAAATGTCTAACAACAAGAAGGGAGCAACAAAAAAAAAACTACGCAACTGGTTGGCAATTTGTGTTGTGTTGTGTTGTGAGTGTGTTGGGAAAATAAATGCGTACGCTGACAAGTGGCGATATAAAGACCAAAGCAAAAGGAAATAAGTATCACTTGAACCCCTTTCTATTGCCCACATTGACACGCTTCCCTCAACTCCTTCTTCCATTTTGCTTTTCCTTCTCCTTCACCGCACGTACACAACACATGTGCAAACAAATTAAAAGTTGGTCATAAAAAAATAATCATATTGTGGCTCGAGTAAACAGCGTGAGAGAAGAGCAACAAAAAAGCGACGTAAAATTGATAAAGAAAAAGGCATGAGACAATGGCCACAAAAACTCGAGACGAGCCTCGAGAACACTTGAGTGGAAATCGAGCCAAGAAAACAGCCAAACAGCCTTACAATCATACCAAACCACACAACATACATACGTATAAGTACAACATTCTCGTGTCGAGCATTTCTGGGCGCATTAAAAGCAACTTCCAAGTCATTAACCCGTTTATGACGCTTAACTCGGCTAAGTCTTGGCCAAGCCGCCAGTCGGCCACAATAAAGCGGCAATAAAACGCCTCACACACACACATATATACACATCCACACATATCTGTAGTCTCTCTTACACACTCTCACACTCACACCCTTCTGTGGCATGGCTAACTTAAAGCGTTTAACGGCTCATTTATTGCGGAATGAAACGCGTGCTCTCTCAAATTTGTGCGCTTGGCCATACCGAAATGGCATAAAATGTTATTAAAAACCGTTAGATATATGTATTATATATAAAGGCCCAAGCACACAGGCTCCATTATGTGGTTAATCTGCAACCGGCCAGGCCTCAAAACATGCCCAACTCACACACATGGCCAATTACATTGATAACACAAAAAAAAAAGGAAAGAAAGGCGAGAGAATTGAGGACAGAGAATGTCGCAGATTGGAGATTGGAGAATGGAGAACGCAGATTGCAAGACGAGCCAAAGCCTTTGATATTTTTTATAGCTTCACATAAGCGGGCGTTGTTTTTAATTTGAATACATATAAAGCGGAGACATAAAGAATGCGTATACGACGTGGAGGCTTTGTTTGAAGGACATAAATAGCATGTCAATTGGCTTAAGTAAAACAAAAAGCAAGAAAATAAGACAGAAAAAGCGAAAAGTCTGCAAAAGATCAAACGGATTTGAAACTCTTAATTGACGCCTTTTTCTGCCATGTGGCAAATTTTAATGAGTGCATTGTTATTTTCTACTAAAGGATTGTCGAATTTTGTGTTATATAAATTTATATTTTCCTAAGGCTTGAAATTGTCTATAAAAGATGATTGATATATATTTTTTAAAAATAAATATATTTTTCAAATTTTTATATTTTTTCATTATTTTATTTAGTTTAGACAACTTAAAAGTTTTATATTTCTTGGTCAATAACATTAACAGAAGGAGTCATCTACAATGATTGTAAATCTGATATATTTTGATATTTAGTGGTATTTTTTTAGTATTCTTTTAGTATATCAGTTTGATATATATTTTAGAATAGTTTTTCTTTTATTGTAAATAAGTATCGGATCATAGTCGAGCACACTTTAATGTAGCTTTCTTACCTGTTTAAGTTTTTACATTAATAGAGAATTCAATTGAAAATTTTCCATGCAATAATGGCTAATATATTCACGCTTCTTGATGTTGATTGCGCAGTCACCTCATTCCCTTAATGCTTCATTAATAAAAGTTTTGACAAAGTTGTATTTCACTCATAATTTCTCCTTTTTCGAATATTCACTCCATTTTCGATAGTTTTAGTTTAATATTAATGCATATTTTTTACAATTTACCCATTATAGCTATAAGTTTTCTATACCTAGTGTCTTTTGATTATTTAAAATTGTATTATTTTCATTTAACTGTTTGGCAAACATTGTAAGCATTGCTTCAATGTTGCTTTGAAACTTTGTAATTCAATCTGCCAATTTCAGCGAGCAATCAGAAACTTAGTTGCCATCGCCTAATCCCTGGCACCTTAAGGTATCTCATCTCAGACCCATGTCCTGGCTGGCACATGATAGTTTTGTATGGTTTCAGCTGCCTCGCCTTTGGCGGACGTCATCAACAGCAACTGACAATGGCTAATGCCAACAGATTCACAGTGTACGACAACAACAAGATTACGGTTGATGTGGCTTCTCTTCCTTTTCACTCACAGTCAGTCGTGACTGTCGCACCATACTCCTTCTTCTTCCTTTGATTTCCCTTCTACCCCTTTCCGCCTCCTCCTTCGTGCAGTTGGTAGCGGCTGTGGCTATGTCGCTTGGCTGCGTTTACGCCAAACGTCTGGGCCAATGCGGCGGCTTAGGCTTTGTGTTATCCAACACACACACACACACATACAGTTGTACTCACACACTTGCAAAGAGCACTTGCTGGGACATGAGAATATCCACACGACGCTCTCATATTATGCTAATATTATCCCTTGCCAGTGTTTTGTGGGTTAAGGACAGTTTTATGCATCACACACACAAGCCCACATACACACACACACACATAGCACACACAGCATAACCTTCTCACGCATGTGCTTCTTCTCTTGGACATCTGTGTTAGTTGTTAGCTCTGTGTGTGTGTGCATGTTAAATAAGCGTAATGCCGCCATTATTGGGCGCATTACAAACAAAATGAAAGTGTGCACACACACACACACACACATACACAATGAACCTACCACACTCGATTCGCATGTGTGTGAATGTGTGCTTCTGTTTGTGTCTGTTGGCCATTTGCCTTCGCCTTTATGCACTTGACATGTGGCGGCTATTTCGGCGCTGAGCCCCACACACATTTTGTCGCCAACAGATACCAATTGTTATCGACAGTATTTTCCAAATTATTTTTAGCTTAAAGCAAGTAGGAAAAGAAAACCAAACGAAGCTACACGATACCCTGTTTGCAACTTTTTTCTTTTTTAAATTTGTGGAGTTTAGTTTTAAGAATGTTTATAAAAATAAAGTATTCATTAAAATTTCAATTCAGGTAACAAGGAAGATATGACAAAATATCTTGTAGCAGGTTTTTCTTTATTATAATTTATTGAGTTCAATATAAAGATTGTCTAAGAATGAATGTTTAAGAAGTCTTAAAAATTTGATAGAATTTTTACACTTGATATTATTATTATATATATTATAAGAGTTCAGAATTAAAACAACGGAGTTCTCGAGACTGATATAAAGCAAATAAAATAAAACAAATTTTGCATTCAAGCACAGAACTAAATTATAACTAAATTTCTAAAGAACTAAATTATTAAAGAGTAATATAATAACGAAACTTCACAATAAATCGTGATAAAAAAAAGAGCTTAAACTAATTTAGACTTTCAACTCAAGAAATACAATGCATTCTTTGCTTATTCTCATTTGCCTAAAATATCTTGTCAAATGCAAATTTAACATTGAAAGAAATTTAAACATTGAAAGAAAATAAAAAACTAGTTTAACATAATACATTGTAAGAAATTTGTAAATTAGCAATACAAAAATATCAAAAATGCTAAAGAAATTGATATTGAATTTGTGGAATTTTCAGAAGCATTTTTTGTGTTTTGTGAATTTAATGAATTAAGACTATTTTTTCACAAATTTAGCAAGCCAAACTCGTATGTAATCCTCAACATAGCTTAGATTAATGCCAAAATTCCCCGCAACTATTAAGGCCAGCAAAATAATTCAGTTTCATTTAAGCATTAAATGATTTGGATACCAAGACTCAAATTGCCACAAGTTTCCCCCTAACTGAGAACAATACAATTGGCCAAATGAACAAGCCTCCCCATTTTGAGGATATCATTGGTATAACCCTCATTCCCCATGCCACACACACAATTATCGACATCAAGCATCGATTTGCTTACGCACAACTAAAGGCCAATTTCCTCAAATGTAAAATGGCAAAAATATCCTGAATTTGAGACAAGGCCAGGCAAAAGTCAAACTCATCCGTTTGACTGCAGCCAACACACAAAAATAACTTTGAAACTTGCAGCAAGCCAAACAAAAATAAAAAGGAAAACCAAAACGAATACAAAAACCAGTCAGAATGATGAAGCCAACGAAAAACTAGTTGCCGACGTGTCAGTTACGAGCAGCGGCAAAAGCAGAAGCAGAAGCAGCTGAAGCAGCAGCAGGAGTAAAGCGAACCCAACTTGAGCCTGATTGAGCCCTCTGATGCCATGGGTGATTCTTTTCGCTTTGGCACTTCGATTTGCGTTGTTAAATTTATTACATATACTTTTCATGTGTATTATCGATTTGCATGCAAGCCAGCAGAAGGGGACAGGAGCAGGGGCCTCAAAAGTGCCGCAGAGCCGACGCGACGGATCGACAGAGAGCAAAATGAATGTGCGCAGTGGAGCGAAGCAAAGCAGCGTCTGTCACATTATGGAGACATCAAGCACACAACCGGGACTCATATACTTGGACGATTAAAATGCTCGGTAAAGCCAAATGTTGCGCAAAATACAGAGAGAGCAGAGCTGGACGGGATTAGCTTAACAATTTCATGCAAGAAGCACAAATTTCAATACGGAAAACAGCAACAGGAAATGGGAAATGGGAAATAGGTGCGGACCACACACACACAAAAAAAAAGAAATTGCGGTGTCAGTAACTACGAAGTAGACAGGCCAAAAAATTGCCAGCTGCAAGGACAACAACTAGGGCAAAATAAATTTAAGTATAAATCATAATTTAGCCAAATCTCTAGAGATGAGCTCTCAACGTCCAATGTCTACGTTGCGGGTTTTCTCTCCCCAATCTTTCGAGTTTCTTCAATGCTTCAGGTACACTCACACACACATACATACACATGCCCACACACATACTTACATACCATATACATATAGAAATAATCCCTCAAAGCGTAACAAAACACAAGCATTTTGAGGACGTGAGCGTGAGTGAGTGAGGGATGTCTTAGACGAGCCCGCAATTTATGCGCTTCGTCGCTTTTCGTCTACTCCAAGTGATTTGCTGCCTCACTCACTCTCCGCATTGCGTTTCCAATCTTTTCTTCGTCCTTTAAGTTCAATTTATTTTACACATAAAAAATATCTGCGCATTTTTGCTGGGCTTCTTTCACTTGAAATTTATTGCGATATGCATAGTTTGAGGTACACGTCTGACTGTCTGATTGTCTGTCTGACTGTCTGAAGCCTAAATCGGTATCTGAAAGGCAGTCGCTGGAGGATACAAAAGGATAAGTCAAAGGAGAAGTCGCTGCACCTTTTGTTTCTGACAAATCTGCAGCATTAACTTTTTTCTGATTATTTTTAGTTTGCTTTAAACAGGGGAATAACATAAATTTGTGTGGCTTTAAATTCTTATATCTGCTACACATAAGGTAGAAGGGTTTATTGTCGAGTTGTGCAAACAAAGGCAAAACACAACAAATCTGAGTCCGTCTCACCGATCATCTAAAAATTGTATAAGCTATTTAAGTAATAATTTAATTCTTTGGTATTTTTTCAGTAAAATAATTGTAGTATACTTTTAAAATAATACCGCACTGTGCCTCCAGCAAATATTATATAATATTATATAATATTATATTATATATAGAAGAGCCACTAAAATTGTATAAGCTATTTAAGTAAACATTTTATACACCGCACTATAAAAATGGTGTTATTACTTTGTTTAAATAGTAATTTTATACTTTGCTTCAGTTCCAGTATTTTTTAGTATATTTTTAAAATTATACCGTATACTCGATTGTAGTATTTTTACTTGTTTTCTTTTGTATTTGCGATTTCCATTAAAAATGCGCTGGCTGTGAATGAAACTTGTTTCCAATTTTAGCTCCCCTATACGATTTGTCGTTCAACGCCAAACAGCTTCATCAAATATTTGCGCACAGCGCGCTTAAAATGGTTATTGAATAAAATGTTGCCTACACTCGAGAGTGTGGCAACATAAGTTCGGGGGGAAAGTGGCAGAGAAATGTGGTAAACTATTTTGTGATCGACGCTGACACAAATTGTCGAGTAGGCGACGTCAATTGCCAAAGCACTTGACAAGTAATTTGCGGTAGCTGCAACTAAGCAACGCCAACGCTAACGCCAACGCCGACGCCAAAACAATGGCAGCCTCCGAGCTCCACTCTAATTCCCTTTTCCCTTTTTCCTCTCTCTCCTTTTCACTTCACCCTGCTTACACCTTGCATCAACAGCAGCAACAGCAGCAGCAACCTTTGCCAATTGTGTGTTGGCCGTGTTTATTTTTGGCTTTTGCCAAAGCTCGAGGCTGTTTTTGCCAGCTAAAGTTCTACTACTGCTGCATTCGTGAATTCGTCTATTTCATTTTGTGGGGATTTATTTGGCGCTCAACTTTTTTTGTTGAACACATGTCAGAACATTTAAGATTTATACTTTTTACACAGCACGAAAAAATAGTTGCCCCTATGTGGATGCAACGCTTTCCATGGTTAGCTGCCATTTCATAGTTTTTTTTTGGGGGCTTTAATTGTCAGACAGGTCGAGCACTGCGAACTGGGGAATTTTCGTGTGGAGTGTTGCGACCAATTGAAAGCGCTTTGCATGCCAACGAACGTGGGAATTAAAGAATTTCACGGCATTAGGCTCAACTCAAAAAAAAATAAGTAAGAAAGCTACTGTCGAGTGTGCTTGACTCTAAAATACCCGCTACTCATTTGCAGTAAAAGCAAAAGAGTACGGTTTTATTCTTAAAATATAACAAATTAATATATCGAATTGTTATATAATTGGTATATCAAACTGTTAAGTAACATAAAATACAAAATATACTAGATATACCAAGCTTATCCACCATGAGGTACAAAAATAAACCACAAAAAACAATTATATAGTTCAATATGATTTAGTCTATTTTTTTCTGTATATTAACTCAAATATTTCAAGAATAATACCGCACTCTTTTGCTTTTAAAGATTGCCAACCAAAACAACTCAAACCTGACTGTAGCAGCCGTTTTTTTGTAACATACAAAATTATTTTTTAAAAACCTTCTACAATTTTTATTTGATCGTAATCAAAATTTCAGGATAATATTCTATATAATAATAGTTATGGTTATTATTAAATCCTCTTACTTTTAAAGTATTCTGCTTTTTTAATTTTTTTAGTTTTTGTGAGAGAAAAGCATACCATAAGCTGTCCAGAAAGAATCTATCTCTTATTGTTACATAAATTTCCTTTCATCACAAATATATAATACCCTTCTATCCTATGAGTTTCTGGTATTAAAAGGAAAACCTTTTAAATATGCAAGCATTTCATTTTATTCGAGAGAGAGTATGCAACAAATTTATTGAGTTCATTGGGAAAACCAATTTGCAATTGACAAATGCCAAGCTTGTTAGTTTGTTGCCAGTTTGGTGCATGCAAATGCAATTGGGAGTCATCGATCCGTCAGCCTGAAAACTAAAGCCAACGCCAGTTAACGCTATCGTGCAGTCAATTTGGATTGCACATTTATGGCATGACTCTCTGGTATTTTGTATAGAGCAGAGTTTTAGTCAAGTCATCTGTGTAGCATATGACAAAGCAAGCGTGAAATACACAAATCATGAACAGCAAGAAAAGCCTTTAAAACAATGGGTAAAGCGGAAATTAACAACAAAAGCGAATGAAAAATTGTTAACAAAAACAAAACGTTGACCTTTTATGGTTACCTTGGCCGCTGCGTTAAAAGTTCATTCATTTTTTTTCTTCTTTTGGTTGCGTTTTGTTATTTTTAAATTATGCAAAAGTATTTTAGCCTGAATGTGAAAGGTGGACACACTTACACACACACACACATACTCAAACGGGCTTTAAGTAAGCAAGCGAATTTTCCGCACAATAAAATTGTTCACACTTTTTATGCATAGAGATGGGGAAGAGAGCGAGAGAAAGTCAGGGCCAGCACAATTTCCCTTACATTGTGTGTATGTGGTGCATGTGCGTGTGAAACTAGCTGCTCGCAATGTGTCAGGACTCGCCATGTTCTAACATCGTATATAGTATACCATATACATATGTTTTATGCAGTGCATATAATAAATGAACAATCAAGGGGTGGTCCGACTGCCGCAGGGTTTTAGCTGCAGCATGCCAGCAGAATGGTAGCTAGGTTAGTTACACCTGCAACTGCAGCAGCAGCTTCAACGCTTTAATTAAACCGTGTTTAAACGGGTTTCACCCACGCCACTTCGCCTGATTAATATGAAAATGCAACGCGCGATGTCCTGTCATTTAACAAACAACAGCAGCAGAAAACAGGCAACGGACTGACGTGAATTGGCTGTGGCTACGGCTACCTCTGTGTGGCTGCGGTAACTGCAATTCCGATAAGCAAATACATTCGCTAATAATGCTCTTAACTCCACTAACTTCAAATACAAACTAAAATTATCGTCACAAATGCTATTTTGGCAAGAGGAACGACACGGAAAAATTACAGAAATTACTGGGCACGGAATAAAAATTGTTTTCAAAATATTGTAATGCTATTTCCATATAAGAAAATTCTTCAATTAGATTACAAAATAAACTAAAACATAAAATAAATAAAAAAGTATATTATTTGTTGTGATAGTGAGTGGCAGCAATCAAAAATAACTTATAAAACTAAAGAATCAAAGTCTTTCATTATTTATTTTGCGTGTCTGGTGTAATACCTAAATGTATTATAACTATTTGAATAATATTAAAGCAAACAAACCAAAAATGACATACAAATTTTTAAAGTCTCGTTGAGGTCTTGCATATTTTGTCCAATACATTTATCAAGTCAATCAATTTTATGAAAATATTCAATCTTATATGAAAATTTCAGCCTGGCTACAATATTTAAAATTAGGCAAAATCCTTTCATTTTCAGTTCAAAATATATAACATGATTTTAAGCCATTCAAAATATTATAATGATAAATATTAAAATACAGAATTTTATGTATATTGCATAAATTAGTTTTTTTTTACCTTTTTTCAAAGGATAATAATAATAAATATAATAAACGACTTATATTTGCAGAGCTATTATAAAATGTAGTTTAATTATTTAAAGAATAAAACAGTTTAATAGTGAGGTCAGAAAATTTTAAATGTAATTTATTAGTTATTCAATTTAAGTAAGTAAATCTTTTAATTTAAAATAAACTAGTTAACTTATTTTCTTAATAGAGAACTAATATATAGCCTTCGACTCGGACTTCAAATAGATTTATATCTTTAAAATGTCTTCAACTGAAAAGCCTTCGTACAATCATTATAGAAATAAATACTGCAGTTAATCATTACAAGCAGCAGCCGCCGTACTTTATCTAAGTACAAAAAAAAACTTCTGAAAAGAGAGTCAGCAGCGTAGACCAGAAATTCAACTGATGTTACAACTTCAGTATCATGCTTAAATTCTCTTTAATAACTCAAATAACAAATTTGCATACCTAAATTGAAGATAAGCGCGTACACCAGCTAAATCTCTCTTTAAATTGAATGTGCAACTGAAGCGCAGCAGCGACTGTGGCAGAAGCAACATCGTGACGAGGCTCGAGCCCAAGCTCGTTATGTTTGGAGGGCGGCGCTGAAAAGTATGCTACGAAAAAATAAAATGGCAGAGCTAATGTGCGCGCAGACATTGAAAATGTCAGCAGGTGACACAGCCTTAGAATGTTATGCCTGCCTGCCTGCCGGCAGCCAGAGAGATGAAGAGCTAAACAGATGCAGAGCTGGAGAGATGGAGAACATAGCATTGGGCACATACTCTTGGCACAGACTCAAGGCATTTGTCTGCCAGCTGCCGGCGGCAAACCCATGCCATAAATGTCTGCGCATTGTTGCAGTTGCAAAAGCGTAGTACATTCTGACATTCCGTGCCATACCAAGCCTCAGCTCAGCTCAGCTCCGCTCAATGCAGCCTTAGCATTTCGCCTGACAATGGGAAGCGGGATTTACGATTTTGTGACGTCGCGACGTCTTTTACTATATAGTTGCAGCAGCAGATTTTTCTGCTGCTTTGATTCTGAATACTTTGCTAGCGCTCTCACTTACACACTTAATAAATGTCACTTGGCCTGCTTCGCTCTGCTCTCTACTCTCAGCTCTCTTCTCTGGCTAACTGTGTGTAAGCTAATGCTATGCAAATTTAAATAGACTTCTTAAATGCCTCTTACAGTTGGCAAAGTCAGAAATGTGCCTAAACTTTCTTTTATCTGCCTTGACTGCCTTTCCTCCCTCCCTTGCTCTTATCTGGCAGATTATATCATTACGCATGGCATATAATAATTCACAGAGAACTGGGCACAACACAAAGAGCGTTTGACTTGAAATGAAATACAAGCTAGGAAGTACTTTAAAATAAATATCCTGTAAATCTTGCACAACAGTTTACTAAGCTTTATAGCTAATATACCTCATGTGTGTATTTGAAGGGCGACAGAAAAAATCTGAAGGCAGAAGTAAATTTATTTATTGACTTACTTGGCAACTGGCAGCAGCAGCAGCTCTCACACTCAATTTGTGCGCAAATTTCTAAGAGCTTATGACTTTCACTTGCCTCTAGGTGTGTGTGTGTGTTTGGTAATTGTATTAAATTTCAATAAACGTGCGTCAAACATTATGAAATGTGAAACGTTGACAGCTGACTTGAGTCAAGTCGCGTCTTTAGTGTGAGTTTTTTTGGTGGCGTTCCAAAAGGCGTCACACAATTTGGCCTAATGCAGGCTAAAGCCCTGTTTTATTGCGCTCGAGTAAAACTTTGCATTTGCTTTGCGTTCTTTTTAATATTATTGTTGTTGCTGCAATTTGGCTGGCAATAAATTTTGGGCAAGACAGGAAAATGAAAAGCCGAGCGGAGTAAAGTAAAAAAAAAGGAATATTTAAATTTTTGTTGATCGCATAGCTCTTTTTTTCTGTACTTTGTGCCTGTCCTTTTTGGGGCTTGCGGCAAACAGTAAAAAGGAAAAAAAAATCTGCTTAAATGTACTTCCGTCATAAAATAACGGTAATGCACAGCAGCGCTATGATGGCGTTTGTGTGTGGTGGGTGTGTGTGTGTGTGTTTGTGTGTGTTGTTGGCTGCTGCTGCTGCTGTTGGTGACTCACGTAACCCAGGCGAGCAAGAAAAACCTTTTTATAAATGCCGGCGCACGGCATCCGCCAAATAATAAAACAAAGCAGCGAAACAGGCAACCGACAACCGACAAGTAACAAGCAACAACAACGAAAAATATAAAGCAACAACCCAAAGGAACAACGCACAGTCAACTTGTCTGGACCCGCATGAAAAGGCAAAACACAACACGGAGTGCATGCGATGTTCAATTTTTTGGGAAACAGCCAAAATTAATATGCAAATGATTTTTAAGGCAACAGACCAACTGATAAATCAGAGCAACTCTCTCTGTCCAAGTACCCAATTTGAGAAGGCGAAAAAAATGCTTTTAAAATCGACAATTTCCGCACAAGAATTTTTATAAATTGCAATCGATTGTGCTACAAATTTGCCAATATATTTTATAACACATATTTTGTCTAGATCTCAAGTGAATTGCAAATTAATTTAGCTCAAATTTATTTCATATATTATATTTTAGGCGCTTTTGCTTTCACTTCGTTGGCTTCTCTTGGCAAAAACGAAACTGCTTCAACAATTTCAAGCTTACACAAAATCTCTCAGCTACATAAATTGATTAAGTTTATGCTGCATAAATTAAATTAAAATTGCACTTTCTTTTACCAAAAAAGTTTGAGTTGTTTTTCTTCTTTTTTTTGCTGTGTAGCCTCCCTCACTTTTGAAGATACTTTTAAGCTGGCAGCCATAAAGAAGTTTCGTAAATGAAAAACTTGCTGCAAAATTTATCGACTCGAGTTAGTCTAATTAACAGCAATTGTATGCTTATTAACTACTTTTATTTTGTATTGCAATTTTTCCCCATTATATTTTCGTATATATTTACCTTTAGTTAAGTGTGCGCTGAATTTTATGCGTTCTTGTTGCATTCATCGCGTGCCACGGCTATTGTGTTGCACGTTGCACTCTTATGTATTTGTATTGTATTGTATTTCGGTTTCTTCTTTTTTTTTGTTGCTGCTTATATTTTGTATAGATGCACCCACACACACATCAATTAACCCACTTTGCGAGCCAAGTTAATTTTCTTGGAATTTTTTTTGTTGTGTTGTTTCGCGGTTTATAAGAATGCTGCAGGTAAGTACACACTTAAACACACACACAACACACAGACAAGCACATGCTGCTAGCACTTTAACCGGCTTTTTGCTACTTGCGCCAAAAATCCAATAAACGCGAAAAACTGTTGACGCTGCGTGTGTCAAATTACACATACGCCGCGTATGCCACGTCTGCTCTGAAAAACTCTTTACGTCCAGCACACACGAGTGTCAACAACGAACTGAAACTCAACTGACGCTGCAGCTAGTGTTGGCCCAAAGTGCGACGAAGTGCTGCGCATGCGTCGCTTTTACTCAATGAAAAGCTTCGCGTGGCAAAACAAAAATCGCTTGCTGCCAACTTTATACCGAAAAAACGAAAGACGAAACGTGTTGCAGACAATTTTTCGGAGTGCGCGCCTCGCATTGTCGTTGCTGTCGTTGCTGTTGTCGTTGTCATTGCTGCTGCTGCTGCTGCTGCTGCTGTTGATGTTGATGTTGTTGTCGTTGTCAGCGGCAACATAATCATTGGCGCGTGTTGCTCACTTGTAGGCTGACAGACAGCGAGACAGACAGACAGACACACAGACAGGACAACTGGCAGAGGGAAGAACAAAAACAAAAGCCTTTTACAAATCGCGCAGCGTCATGTCAACGAGACAATCAGACAAATGCCGCAGTCGCTGTTTCCCCTTCCCCTTCCTCCCACTTCCCAAGCACTCTATGCTCAATTCCTGACCAGTCCAGCCTCCCACCTCCTCTTGTTTTTATCCCTTCTCTCCTTCTCAACGTCAATTGTCTGTGGAGCTTAACTTTTTTTTTGTTTAATTTCCTTTATCAACAAGAAGGCAAACGAGTGTTGATATTGTCGTTGTTTGGTTTCTCTCTCTTTCTCTCAACGTATGTGATGCTTGTTGTTGCTTGGAGAGTGCGTCTCGTTATCCTTTCAATTGTCATTGGCTTGTTGCGCCTCCTTGGCAGCCGATTGCGCCAGTCATTCGCTTCTATATATATCAGGTAGCTAAAGCCATTGTAATCGCAAATTAATGTTAAGTTGACATGTTCGCTTGTTTATCTGCACTTTTCTTTAACTGACTTTAAGACTTTTTGTGGCTTCATTTTGTCAAATTTATTCAAGCGCAACGATGCGTTTGCCAATCTATTTGCAGTCCTGTGATTTTACTTAACCAAATTACACATATATATATACAAGTATATACATCTCGTATATATTGGCCAAACATTTGAACACAAAGAGACAGAGTAAAGATTTTCGAATCGCTGGCAAAATACTTTGTGGTCTTTTGTACACAAAATTGTGGTTATCAGCATGTTGGCAAAACCAAAATAAATTATGCAAAAATACACACACACACAGAGACAGCAACTTGTTGGCAAAATGATTTTCAGTGTGTTGACTCAATATACGTATTATTTGTTATTGCACAATAGCATTATGGTTTATTATGTTATGTGCGTTATTTATTATGAAAAGCTGCTAGCTCAGAATTTCATTTAAACTTGCAAACCCTCCTCTGCCATTTTTTTTTCTTTTGGGGAGGGATGATGGAGATAACGTGGCCAAAATATAATTCATAATTTACATTTATGTATTAGTGTGTGGCACCCAAAATCTTATAAATACTGCCGAGTCGGAGCAATGTAGTTTTTGGAGGCCAAAACAGGAAGCAGGAAACAGGAAACAGAACTTTCTATCTCTCTCTCCCTGTCGGTAAGCTCTGGACTTGCTTTTTAATCCCTTTTAAATTGATATTGTAATTGGTTTTTGTGTGTAGTTATGAGCCTCAATATGTCGTCTCCAGGCTTTACAACAACAACTTTCCAACCGTAACACAAACGTACATATGTTTGCATAGTCTGAGTTATCGAATCATTTGTATTACGTCTCTGTTGATGCTAACAATTTGTTTCGTTTGCCGTTGAGATTCTGCTATTTGATTACATAAATATTGCGGATTTGCCGCAGCATTTGTAGCTTCGGTGCTGCTCAATAAATTTTGTAATCCTTGGGCATTAACACTTTCATGGCGCCCTTTTATCAATTATGTTTGGCAAATTTCATTTCATCCGACGAAAGGTAATCGAATTTAAATTTTGATTACATTTCGGGCATCAACCACAGGCTTGGATTTAAGTGTATTATTTACAACGCGAATTGTTTGCGGTTAATATAATTGGAATAGTTGACAAAAATAAGAGTTAAAAGAGTTGAACGCATTTTTGTAAATGTGAAAATGATAACCAGAGGTTAAAAGCGTTTTAATTGCATCAACAAATTTTCGTAATTGAGCTGCGAATTTTTGATAGTAAAAAAAAATAATTGAACTAGCATTAAACATATTATTTAGTTTTTTAAGCTAATACATTTTTACATATCATAAAGAAAAATTGTGCATTGAAAAAAGCTCGAAACAGATAATTCATGAATAAGTTTTTATTATTTTTTAAATAATATATAATTTGTTCTAGAAAACAGTTATAAAAAATCTGTATATTATTCTATTTTGGCATGCTAATAGATTTTTTAATATTGTAAAGAAAAGTTTGTGCGTTAAAAATAGCCCGTAAAAGATAATTTATGAATAACTTTTTATTATTTTTAAAATAACTTAAAAGCTTTATAATTACATTAATAAATTGTTTCTAATTGAGTAGATAATTTGTGCCTGACAGCAGTGGTAAAAAATCTAAGGAAATTTAACAGTTTTTAAAGTCAACGAGTTTTGAAGTATCATAATGGAAAATTTGTGCACTGAAAAAAGCTCGAAAAAAATAATTTATGAATAACTTTTTATATTTTGTATGCTTATAAAAGAGTTTAAATAGTTTAGATTTAAGATAACTAATTGTTTGTCAAACTTTTCAATAAAAACTGAATCAATTTCATATGTATCATACTCGTATTGCCACAGGGTATTTGCAAATGGATAAGCTTTCATTTTGCATAAAATTTACAATTCATAAAACGCAATTCATGTTCAACACACACACACTGCTAACTAACCATAAATTGAATGCCGCAATCATAAATACCATAAATTATCCAAAAAGTCCACATCGTAAATATTGCGGATCAAAAAAGGCTGAGCATAAGTCGAGTTCAGAGAGCCGTAAAGTTTGCGGTGGCGGATTAATAAATAATTCACTTGCACTAAAAGTGTTTCACACTTAATTTAATGCGTCGCTTAACTAATTATAAGACCTAGAGAACCCATTCAGATGAGAAGAGAACAGAAGTGACAGACAGGAGGTCAAAGTGACTGACAAAAATCTCTTGATTGCACTTTGGGGACACATTTTGAGGTGTGAATTTTACAGCCGAACAAAAGCTACGGACCAAAGTCAGCAGCAAAGTCGCAGCCATTACCGAAACACCTTCGGGTTTAGTTACAGTTGGCGAAAGGGAGTCCCAGAGACAGAACAGAGTTGCTGCCGGTTTTATAAAGCACCTGCTTAACCCTTAATACCAACAAAATAGGCGCTGTGGCAATAAAAATAAATCCCCTATTCAAGAGGTGGGAAAAACCTTTAGGGAGTCGAGATGCGTAGGTTTTCCTTGCCACTTTCCACCTTCCATCTTCCATCGAACTGCAGCGGACAGCAGATTATGTATTTACAGGCAGATAACTCCCATTGTCGTAATGGCAAAGTTTCAGCCTCCATTGTTGTTATACCCACTAACCATAGGGTAGAAGGGTATTCTAACTTTGTGATAGAGTTTCGACTTAAATTGCAAATAAAGATAACTAAAGTCTGTAGGATCCTGAAGATTTGGAGGTGATCAGATAAATAAAAATATATTTTAGGGGTTATTTAAGAAATGGTTTTAAAAGACTAAAAACAGTTGCGGCATTCGGGTCTTAGAAGGTTTGGCTGACAATCTGACATTTTTTGTACTCTACAGTATATTTTAAATGTAATGGAGAATCTACATATATACCAAATATAGCACTCGGTATATTTTAGTGTTTTTTTTTTTATATTATATATTATATTAATTTGATATACTTTAGGAGTAATACCGCATTTTTTTATACTATGTGGTATATTTTTAGTGTACTAGTATGTCTATATATCAATTTTAACATTCGGTTTATTTTTGTATTTTCAGTATATTTATTTTGTGTGTTTTAAGAATTATACCGCGCTGCTTTATACTCTATGGTATATTTTGAATGTAATAGTATATCTATATTCGAAATATATCATTCGGTATATTTAAAACAAAATTAAATTATTAATTTGGTATATTTTAAAAATAATACTGCATTTTGCTTTTATTGAAAATGGGTAGCGAGTATCTCACAGTCGAGTACACTCGACTGTAGCTTTCTTACTACTCGTTGTTGTTGTTGCTGTTGTAATAAGGTAACAGCCTAGATGATTGCTGGCAACTGTTGCCGCTCGACTGCGTGTGGCAAAACTTTATGCTGTGTCAGCTTAGTTTACTCAAGATGAGGTCAAGCCAAAGCGCTCCTCAGCTCACCTCACCTTCATGTTCTCCGCCATTTTGTGTTTATCTGCATAATAAACAGTGCTAAAATTATTGATGCCCGCATTTTGCGTCAGCAGCAGGTGAATGGTAAAGGTAAATGGTAAATAGTAAATGGCAAATAGTAAATGCTGAATAGAGAATAGAGAATGGAGCGGATGGCAAATTGCTAATGGCAAAAGGGACGATTGAGTCCCCATTGTTCGCTCAACTATTTCAGCCAACTACTTTAACCTTGGCCAGCAAAACTTGCTCACATGTTACACAATAGACCCAACGTTGTTTCAATGCCAAACTGCGGCAATTTCTCTAGTTTGCTTAAAAAATTAAATACGCCGTTTGTTACATAAAAAACTGCACATGACATATGTGAACTGTCTGTCTGTCTGTCTGTCCTTCTATCTGTCTGCACTGCTTGTCCTGGGTTTGTCTCCCTGCCAGGCTGCGGTTTTTTTTTCTGCTGCTGCTGCTGGCGTGCAGTCAAAAATGTCACAGAGCATGACGATGCTGCCACATCTACTTACTTGCCCCACATATGTACATGCATACGTGCCCCACACGCTCTCTTTGAGTGCAAAATATTATTTAATGCCGCCTGACAGTTGAGTGAAGCAATATCGTTTACATGCATTACATATCTCGCAATTCGCATAGGCAGCAGCCACTACGCCAACGATGACGACGACGACGAGCGAAGAGAGAGACGAGAACTGGCACTCAGACAAATTGCCATTAGTTACAGGTTGAACTTGAGCTTCTCTCTTTTGCTTCCTCTATCTCTGTCACTCTGTGCTTTTCGCCTGGTCGAAATAATAATTCAAATATGGGCTCCCGCTTAAAAACCTCTCTTCATATAGAGTACACTGAGAAAAAGAATAGTTTTTAAAATCAAGAACATTGAGCTTACAAATGTTGTTGTTAAAAGTCAATTTATTAAAGCTAATTAATCTTAAAAAGCTGAAAACTTAAAATAAGACCAAATTTTGATTACAAGGTTCTCGAATCCATCGAAAGTTTGTATAAAGTTTTTATATAGCTCAGGAATATTGTTCATAGCTCATAGTCAAGCTGTTCCGAATTATTCTTCATTGTAGTCTTATTCTTTTATCTTATAATAAGATTTGTGGTCTTAAAGTTATACGATTTTATTTACTAATAAGAAGTAGGTCTTATATTAAATGCTGTTGAAATCCAGATTTGTTTTATAACCTCAAGATTTCCAGTCTTGACGCACTTTATAGAAGAAAATTCTTAGTACTAAGATTTTAGAACATTTTTCTCTCAGTGTAGAGAGTTGTGAGTGAGCTGCAGTTGGTCGTCTGCCAGCAGTCCCGCTGTTTATTTATTTAACGTTTATTTATTTTATTCGTTATTCGCTGGATGTCTGTAATTAAATTGCAAGGACGTTCAATGCTCAAATAACGAGCATATTTCACACTCTAAATTCCCTACATTTTACATGCATACCTGAAATAGTTGCGTGAATTTGTCGTGACATTTTACATTCCTTTTTATTTGAATTTAATTAATCTGAAAATTGACAGCATTCTTTCCTTTATTTGTAATCATAGCATATTAATACACTTTTAAAAACATTTACAATTTGTTTTATATATCATTTAGTTTTTCCCACAATTCTCTTTTTGTAATTTTAGTGTATAACTTATTCGTTGAAAAAAATATTGTATGACAAAAAAAACATGTATACGATTATTTTTTCCATTTGAGCCTTTTGCTCATATGTTAAAAATTGGTAACCACTTTAACATTTGTTTATATACGAATGCATTTTTTGCCATCGAATGCATTTTGTTTTATCTTTAGCACATTTTTATTTTTTTGTTAATTTTCATTCGCGCCGTTGAGAAAAAGTTAAATAAACGCACGGCTCACTTAATTGAATATAAAATGCCACTCAAACAAGAAGATAATTGACAAATTTGTGCATTGAGCATTGCAAATTATGTAGATGAATCGATTGGAAACGAATTAAAATTAATGAAAATCACTCAATAATGCAAAACTTAAAGTCGACTTAAAGAAGGCCAATTTGAATGTATAAAAAACAATATTCGAAATATGCAAATTAATTAAATGAGTCTGTGATTGAAAATAATTTCTTTTCATATAAAAAAAATGCTTCATATACAACGGAAAAACATGATACACGTATGTATTCAAATGGCGAACACGATGTCAATAACATACACCGACATATGTGTTTGCAATGTTTAAACAATTCCATCAATTAAAAGCAATTTACGAAATAAAATGCAAAAAACTTTAACAAACAACATCAAATATTTTGCATAAAAAGAATACAACTAAAAACGAAATGAATCGAATGAATGAGACATACAAAAGTGAGACTGCAAAAGAATCTCGGACGATAGTTTCCCAGTTTTCGCATTTCTTTTTCTCGCTTTTTTCTCTTCTTTTTTTTTTTGTCTGCCACCCCACAAATTGCCCGCCAATGAAGCAATGAAGAGTTGGGCAACGCGTTGGCCTGTGCTCGGGAGGATTGAATAAAATTTCACGCTGAAAATCACATTGTTTACTAGCGAAACAATGCTGCCTGCATACGTAGCCAAAGCGCAAAAAACAAATCGCCCAAGCAAAAGGCAAAAATCACAAAACAAAACAAAGGCAGGATGCCTTACAACGGCAACGACTGGAATATACTTTATAAAAACTACGAAATTAACTTAATTCATTTAAATCCTAATAAGCAATAAGGCTTTTGATTTAAGCAAAATATATATACATATATATATATATATATATTATAAGTATATTTACTTAAGCTTTGTTTAACAAATCTACAACCAACTTTAGATTGTCCACAAACACAGTTTGATTGTCCTTTTCATTAGTTTTGGCTGATTGAAAAATTTAGTTTTTCTTGTAGAGCTATTTGCACTAAAAAAGAATGTTACAGCACCCAATACTCTTTATCTGATAAGACTACAAAAATTAATTTGAATAGCAATATTCACTAAATTAGCTGGCCAAATTAGATGTTCGATATACAATCAATTTATATTTAACTTGCAAACATGTATGTCCAAAAATAAGTTTAAACAACTTTTACTAGAAATATTTTAGGAAATTGGCAAAAATGTTAGCAAAATGCGATTTAACCATCAATATACATTTACCTCATACATTTATAAGGCATTTGCAAATATTTTTTACTCCTCATATTGTATATTATATACCTTGTTGTTAATCTGCTTAAGTAGAAAATACCAAACTGGCCTAAATTTCTTTGTAACTACTCTTTAAGCACTTTTAAATATCGCATTCTGCTAAAATGTCCTTTCAGCTTAATATGTATAATCAAATAATAATAATCAAATAATCAACATTTTAGAGCTTTACATAACTAAACAAAAACTTCTCGTTCTGAAGGTATTAATTGGTAATCTTACTTCAGCTGCCACAACGTACAGGGTATAAAATTGCCAACATCGCTGACATGATGATGGTCTTCATTGTTATTGTTGCTGTTTTGGCTGTCATTGTTGCTGTTATTGTTTTTTAGCAGTTGCATGTTGATTTTTGTGCTTTTCGCCGAAGCTATGCTTGTTGCTATTGCCGTTGCTGTGGCTATTGTCGCACTTTTTTGCGTGGCACGCATTTGAACATTCATGCTACTGATTGGCACCACGCTTAAAAGCTCAATGCCCAAGGCCAAAACAATAACAGAGAATAGACAACTAATTGATGCCCTGCAGCAGTCAAGTCATTAGCTGAATGACTTTACATGATGTAATAATCAATAAACTCTAGTTAAATGCCATGAATTTTAAAGGGTATACCACGTTGGCCACATTCAACCACAACGTGCATTGCACTTGGCAGCAGATGGCAGCTCGATTGTTTGTCGCCCTGACAGTAACAGCAACAGCAACGGCGGCAACAGCAACAACAACGTGTGGAGGAAAACCACAGCAACAACATTTAATGGTCACATTGCGGACGCGAAACTCCGCATCCGTTCATCAATATTTGCTCCCCATTGACTGCGTGACAATGCACAAATTTATGATATTCTTTTTCACGATTTCAAAATGTATTTTATTCTACTCAAAATGGACAACAGTCGCCGACTATTTGCCTCAACTCAAAGCACCTCGAAGAGCAATCTGGTATACTATATACTCTGCAGTATATTTTGGATGTCATAGTATATCCTCAAAGCGCAATCTGGTATATTTTGACTTAGACGCCAGTATTTGCCTCACCTTAAAGCACCCCAAACAATAATATGGTATATTTTGTATTCTATATGTAGTATATTTTGGATATTATAGTATATCCACATATGTTGGTATTTTTGGGAGTATAATAACTTGGTATGTTTGAAGAATAATATTTTGCATTTTTTTAAAAAATATGTAACGGGTATCTCACAGTCGAGAACTTTTGACTATTCTTTTTCGCGATTTCAAAATGAATTTTATTATCCTCAAAATGGACAACAGGCGCCGACTATTTGCGCCACCTCAAAGCACTGTCCAGCGGCATTGCAAATCTCCTGACCACCGACACCAGAGCGTCGAGTGCTTCGCATCCAGCCATCATACACATCGATGGCATCGAGGCTATAACTGTCCATTAACCACGTCTGTAAGTCCAGCGGAAAATTCTCATAAACGGGCACATACTGAAAAAATGAAATTAATGTGTCAAAAATTAAATAGTCTACAAATAAATTTCGGGAATTTAATGTTCACGTACTTCGAAAGTAAATTGAATGCCACTTTTGACATTTTTGGCGCACAAAAAAATTAATTTCCGGTGTAACGCTGCGTATGAGCAATATGCCATATTTACCAGCAATTACAACTGCAACATGAAATTAATAAAAGCGCAAAAGGTAACTCTGTGTACAGCCAACTGAGGGTGACGATAAAAATGTTCAACTTTCTGAGCTAATTAAAAGGCGAGCCAAAGCGAGCGAGTGAGCGACGACAACTATAACGACAACGACAACGTCAACGACGACAGCAGCTTAATTGAAAGCTGCAGCAAACAGCGTCAATGCATTTTAGTAATGCTTTATAGTAGTAAGTGCTTAAATACATACAATGTACAAGTATAACGAGGGTGGCATTTATTATTACTCAAATGTGATACAAGGCATCTAATTCATAAATAGAAAGAAATTAAATGTTGTATTGTTGTTGTATTGACGATTAACTTTTCGATTATTAGAATAATAAATATTTTTTTATACCTATTCAATTTATTCTACTGATGTACTTTTAAATAGCAATATTTGGAAAATAAAAAATTAGATACATAAAGTAATAATTCCATCTGCAAAGAGCTATAAACACTATTAATCGTTTCTACGAGTATCTCTCAGCTGCCAAATTAATAAACATACTTGATTAGTTCGATTTACTACTAGCTAATAATGGTTGCTACTATTGAGAGTGAAACACATAAGTTTTAATATCCAATTATAAAAGTCAATCAAGTCAAAGCCAACATTGAAACCAGAACAACAATTTTTAAATTACTGTCAAAATTCTATAACAATTTTAGATATATCAAAATGTTATTTTCTAAGTAGTGTGTCGAAGTCTTAGCTTATTCAGATTTTAGTCGGTTTGCAAAATTAATACCCAGTATAAATTAAACACAGATTATAAATTCTTTAATTAGTCTATTTGGAATGCAAACAATTAAGAAAACTTATCAAGAAAGTGTACCCTTTTAGCTACTCTATTTAAGCTATCATTCAGTTTAGTAGAAGTATAAGTCTTTTTTTTAGTTCATTCAATTAAGTTTTTTGTAATCGTGGGCAACATTTAAATAGATAATTTAAATATGGAAAATGTATCGAGTCTACAATTAAGAATTGATAATTCTTAGTGTTGTAAACTAAACTGAATGTTATAAATAAAAATAAAAAATATAATAAAATAAATGAAATTCAAGTTGTAAATAAGAAACGAATAATTAAATTTTTGATTTATTAAGTAATTTAACCAAAACACCACATTTTATGGTAAACTCATTCAGGCCAAGCCTGAAAATTACTTTAGTAAATTTAAGCAAATCAAGCTTTCAAAGTGCTGGACAAACTTCTTGCACCACCCGCTATATATAAATGCGCAACTGGCTGAAAGTGGAGAGTGTTGCACTTCCACTGGCATCACAATCACAGCAAGGTAAACGCAGCTTTGTTTGCACTGCAGCACCAACAGCAGCAGCAGAGGCTGCAACAACACCAAACAGCAATGTGGACAGCTTTAATGCGGGTCGACAAACTGCAGTCTATAAATTTTGCTGGTCAAATTTAAGCGATCTTATTAACTGTGCACAAAATTTGCGGTCTTTGTATGCCAGCGAAGAGCGAGGAAGGGGAGGAAAGAGGGAGGAGCAGCTGTTAGATAAGTGCAAACACTTGGACATTTTGCTTAGTGCCGCTGACTGGCTAATTAAAATTGGCAATTAGATAGACAAACACTTGAGACGAGGCAGCATACACCAGAGAGATGGATGAAGAGACGACTCAACCGGGACCCGATTAAGTCTCGAGTATGGCTTTAGATTTGGCCAATTTGTCGCGGCCCAAGAGCAAGAGAGAGTGGCAAAAAAAAACAAGGGAAGCGGCAACAGTTTTGATGGGATTATATAGCACACACACAAACAACATCAAAGTTAATTAAAAATACATAAAAAATGCTTATCGCTCTAATGTCTCGCGCATAAAGCATAAATGAGACACTTTTTGAGGGCGTATGGGAGTGGCATTGTAAGTACTCCTGTCTACTTAATTATGGTTAAAAAAAACCGAAAAAAAGGAAAAAGTGTCGAGCGACAACGTCGAGTGTTGAGTGCATGAAAAATGGCGGTGTGAAAAATGTGATAATTATTGCAACAATTTTTGGTGACAGCAACAACAAGTGGGATGTATCTAAAATAACATAATTATTTATGGCAGCCCGGCGACAAGGGAGCACTGAAGCACTCAAGCACTGATATGCGAAGACAGAGATGGAGATAAATACATTTAGAGCGAGAGAGGAAGCAATGAAAAGTGAGGCTCAGCACCGGAAAGACAAGGCAACAAAGATAAAGCCAAAAGCAGAGGGCGAACCGGAAGATCCTTGAAAAATTGTCGGCTGCTGTGAATGTCCTTTTTATATTTTTGGTTCTCTCTGGGCGTCTTGCGCATAAATAAAGGCAAATTATTGAATGCCAAATCAGCAAACAGCAGCAGCTGCTGGGACGCAGCAGACACGAGACACGTGCCTCGCAGCAATCCGAACAAAACACTTTTCAATTAAGCAACTTGTCAGAAGGCGTTGCCCCAAAATGCAAAAGGCTTAAGACAACAGCAACAACAACAACAACACGGCACCTAGAACATCAGACACCAAGAGGCAAACAAATAAAGTTTAGCAGTAATAATCTCAACTGGCAAATACGCTGCAAATTTAGCGACAAAAGAATATCCAGAAAAAAAATTCGTTAATTTCTTAATTCATGGTACAAATTGCGGATAGGATTAATTTGGAGATAAAATAAAAAAAATGGTAATACATTTAAGGCATTAAAAATGTATGTTTCAAATTTCAAATAAAATAAATGTATATATAATAAATTTTATATAATTACAATTTCTTAATCAAATTTTCTAAGATATTATCGAATGAAATAAAGTAAATGCATTTCGTATAATTGCAATTTATAGAACAACTTTATATTAATATTATTGAATAGAGGAGAAAATAACATGAAAATATCCTTTTGAAAGTTAAAATATTTGTTAGTTTACTTCGGATTTTAAATTTGATTAATATGATTCTCAAATTCAAAACATTTTATAGCTTACTTCAAATTTCAGATTGAAGGAATAAATTGAAAATTTGATTTGAAATATTTATGGTAAATTTCAGATTTTAGAAAGAATTTGGATGTGTTTGATGGGTTCATGTTGCCAATACCCAATTGGGCTTGGCCTAATAAAACATTATAATAAATATTAGCAGATATGTTTAATACTTATAAATAAGTATAAACATTAAATACAAAAAAAAACAAATTTGTTCCTTACATGTGCTTAAAACCAAGCATCAAATTTTATATTAAAAATTAATGAAAATAAATTCCAGATATTTATTCTTGAAAAAAGTCTGCTTGAATATTTTATGCCACTCTTTATATGCTATATGAAGGCTCATATTATAGCGCATCATTCCCCAAGGTTGTTTACTGCCAATTGCGGGGTATACAAAAATGTGAAGCTAACGAAAAATGTCTGGCATTCTTTTTTTTGAGCACACATTTTGACGTTGCATGTATTTGCTGCTAACGAGCTGAAGAATTATGACTCCATTAGATGGGGCGCTTAAGGCGCTCTTCGACTCGGGCTCAGTTCCTGAGGCAGCCAAGAGAGAGAGAGAAAGTGAGTAAGAGGCAAAAAGAGGAAGCAAACGCATAGTTAGCTTAAAGTTGCTGCCATTTTTTTGTATTTTTTGTATTTGGTTGTTGCGCAAAGGAAATGCCGCCATTTTGTGCAGATTACGCTTTGATGAACTCGACAGGGGCTCAGCACAGGAATAAGAGTGCGAATGCTAGCGAGTAGCATGATGCTATAACCATAACCAGATTCTCAGCAAAGGAATCAGAATCTTGCACAGGAGCCAACGCCAAAGCCGAGGCTGAGGCCAAGGCGTAATGACAACGTCAACAACGAAGACGACGACGACGACGTCGAGCAGATTGAATTTACTGAACAAACACTTTTCATTTGCAGTTGAATTAAGCAAAGTAATCCCTCGTGTATATTCCTCAGCTCTCTCTTTACTTTTTTTCTACATTTTTTTTTGCACTGCCAAACTTGGACGTTTCCCAGCAGCAGCAGCAGCAAAAACTAGCTGCTTGGGCAAACTTGGCGACTTGCTGGCTTCAAAAAGAGCAAATCCACATTAAAGACAAGCACAACAATGCTGCAGATACGAGAGTATTCCAACAACTTAATGAACATCACACTCAATGCTCATTTCAGCTCAACTGGTGCCGTAGTCTCAAACATGAAAATTAAAAGTAAATAGTCGAATGTGTGCGAAAAGTGGCAACAAGCAGCAAAGCGTTCAGAGCACGTTAACTGCTCCTTGAGGCCTTGCTTATCGATAGCACAGACAGCTTGGCAAACATCGCACTTTCATTCTTCCCCCTCCGATAAATTTGCATTATTTCGACAATCTAAAAATTCAAAGCAGAAGCAGCTGTCTCGACATTGCAACAAAGCCAACGGCAGTTAACTGAATTTGCAGTATAGAAGAAGCCCAACAGCTATCATCTATTCGCCTCCATTTATGGCTTCGATAATTAGAAACTTTCTTTGTCTAATGGCACTTGCAGATTACATTGGAAACACGAGATTGCCAAACAATAAATATTCAATAACAAACGATTAACAGATAACGCGCTTACAATTTAATTTGTACTCTCTGTGTACACTTGAAATTTGCGAACAAACAGCCAATTCACAGGGCTTAAGTTAATTTGTTTGCATATTAGAGGCGCATTTGTGTCAACGATTAAATTTCATGGCCTGGTGCTTAGATTTTATTTATTAATAATTGCGTTAGGTTAATGAAGGAAATTTTCGAGCTCTTGGAATTTCAGAAATTTGACTTGTTTACAATTTCTTGCTCAGCATTTTATGTGTTATGGCTGCTCAACATCAATGAGATGTTCGAATTTCTTATTAATTTTTTACGATCTGATAAGAGGTAGATTGTATTGCAAAAGTCTAAAGGAATTATTTGTTAATGCGATTGAATGAGAATGAGTCTAAGATTGAATTTCAAGTGGAAATTAATAGAACAGTAAAATAATAATAAAAGAATAATAATAATAAAATAAGAAATTAGAAATTTAGAACTGAAATGTTTAAAAGAAAATACAATTTTTCATTTAAATTTAAAAGAATATTAAAAAATCCTTTTTTATTGATAAATTTAAACTTAAGGCAATAAGTTCCATAGAAAATTTGGAAAAAAGTATACATAAATTATGGCTTCAAATTCCCATTTTATTAATAGAACAACTAAAATTTGAATCATGTTTAAAGTTATTTTCAATTTGTAGGTTCAATAAATTTGATCTATTTAAGCAATAGCCTAAAACGACTATTTGATGATACTTAAAAAACCGATACTCAAATGTAAATCTCTTCTAAAATAAATGCAACCAATCACTGAAATACTTTAAGAATGTCATAAAAGCGTCTAAAATTATTTTGGCATATTGCAACCTCAAAAAAATAACTGAAATATCAAAAAGCAAATGATAGAGCTTCTATTGCCAATATCTCTTCGCTCGCATGTTGCTGAAATGCTTGCGGAAATACGATTACGAGTACTCAATACAAGCTGATGGAAAATACGCTGCACAAGGCTGGACGATTAGCCGCAGGTTCGCCCCCAACAAAAATGTGGCAGTCAGGAAGCCATGAAGCAATGAAGCGTGGTCACGTGCTCCACGCTGAAGCCATTGCACTGACAGGCTCAGTTGAGCCAAAAAGTTAAAAATGCCCAACATCGAGAAACTGCGCGTGATTTATGTATTATTCTTTTTTTTCTGACGGCTGCCAAGGGGGGAAAAGAACGGGAGGATGTTATCTCTGTGGCCGATATGGATTTAAGTGGTGGCTACCTGAAATTCATTTGCCATTGCGGCCATCCAGCTGGAGTCCACAACATCGACTTGCTGCTCCACAATCAGTTCCTGTTCTTGCTCCTGCAACTCCAGACCGAGAAATTGACGCTGCGGCTCCAGCCAAGGGTAGTTGCCAGAATTTATGGCCTTTGCTAATTGGTAGAGCAGAAAACTGCCGCGTGCTGTAAATGAAAGGAACAAAAAATAAAATAAAAAAAACAAAAGAAGCGAAAAAATTCAAAAGAAAATGCGAATAAGAATGAACTTGGCTTTTAAGTGTCTGCTAAACAAGGGAAAAAATTTAATTTGAAAACTCCACTCGACAGTCTCCATCGCTAGCTCTCTCGCTTTATCTTTAAGCCTGTCTGCAGCACTTGAGAAGCGAAGAACACTGAGAGCAGAGCTTGTGTTTAGCTCCACTTGAGAGCTCAGATTGCGTTTAACTAGCTACTTACTGTCAGTTAAGTGCAATTGCTATAAAAATGAAATGTGTAACCATAGATAGTCGTTCAGTTTGTAGTTCGCTTTTGCAGGTGATTGGCAAATGCGCACATGAATCATTGATAAGCGTATCAAATTGCAGTCATTAGACAAGTTGCTGACTTTGATGGGCAAACAAAAGGCAAACGGGAACGACGATGGCATTACATTGATGCCAGCTGGCAATCAAAGCAATTGTGTTCTGTGATGAGCAAGGAAAACGTAAAAGGAACAAGGTCTGAGCAGACAGACAAGCAGACGAAAGCGGAAATCAAATTGTTTGATAATCAAAAAATACGCAAAAGGGAACAAAAAGGTTGTATTGAAAAGCTATTGCAAATATCGCAAAAGGATTTCCCCCGAAGTGTGGACGGAAATGGAAAACTGAAATCGCATTCGATCAAATTGTTAGTTGCAATTAGAAATGAAGAATCGGTGCAAAAGTTTTCCAGCTTAAGTGGATTTTGCAACATTGCCAGCATTTAATCATAATTGGACATCAAGTTTTTCGCTGTCACGCATATTGCAAACTCTCATTATGCATACGACGCGTTGACGTTAATCATACGCCATGTTCAACGCGCCACAAAAAACTTTTACGCTGTCGTCTGTTGTCTCTTTCGGTTTTTGAACCTGGTATCCATAGAGTAGAAGGGTATTTTAAGTTTGTATGACAAATAACGTCTATTTCAAAAGTAGTGCTTATTCAATATACTAAACAAGGCATTTGGTATATTTTAGTATTTTGTGGTTAATTAATTTGTTATATTTTACAAAGAATATCGCACTCTTTTCCTTTTATTCAAAATGAGAATGTAGTGTAATATCGAAATACCAAATAAAACATTTGGTATATATTAGTATTGTGTGGTATAAGATTTGGTATATTTTAATAGTAATACCACACTGTTTAGCTTTTATTCAAATTGGCTAGCGGGTTTCTCATAGTCGAGCATACTCGACTGTAGCTTTCTTCCTTGTTTTGTTTTTTTTTTGTTTGGTTTTCCGTTGCCAGCTGCTTGGCAATAAATCACATTTAAAGTTGAAAAGCGCCAAAATAAATGAGACAACTGACCCAAAATGTCACGACGGGCGAAACGAAATGAAAGCGAAAACAAAAAGCAAAAGCAAAAGTGAAAGTTATTCACTTTGTAGTGTTTGTTGATAGTTGTTGTTCTCGCTGCTCTGTTCTGTTGTTGATGTGTTGCACAAAAATATTTACACAGCATCACGTGACCACTAGAAATTTGCATTTTAATAGCACGAACTGGCAGTCATTTAGCAAAAAGGGGGCGTGGCGTGTGGCGTCTGTGCCGTGCGGCTAAGTATGTTAAGTGTTATCACCGACGGTTAATGATGCCAAGAATAAACTTGGCTAACACTTGAGCAGCAGATGCTGCTGCGGCCTGACGAGATGAGCTACAACAACGTCAGCTGCACATCTGTTAAGAAACAAGCAGCAACTGCCACGCGTGACAAATGACACCAGCAACGACATCAACACTGCTGCTGCTGCTGCTGCTGTTGCAACGGAAGCTGCCAGCAAACGGAAGCAACAACAAAACGGGGCAAGTGGAAGGCGAAAAGCAACGACAACGACAACAACTGCGACTGCGGCTGCATCTCTTGTCAGCGGCAAGCGGATACAGCAATTGTCAAGTGGTGGCACAGCCAGTGAGGCAGCAACAGCGAACAGCGAACGAAAGAAGAAAACGCGTTGCACAATGCATAAAAAGGATAACTGTGATAACTGCCTAAGCCAGACACAATCTGCATTGCCATCTATGAACTCGCGTGTTCTTTTGCATATCGCATTGTCAAAGCAATGAACAAACATAACTACAATCATCGATAGCTCTGATGTATTGCAATTTATTCAGCTGTCAACTACTATAATTGAAGTATTATTGGAAGCAATTTCACTTCAATTATGTTTATTTGGACATCAAGCATAAATCATTATCGTTTAAAACATTATTTTCAAAAAGCTTCTCTTTATCTGAGCAGCTCAAATTGATTTGGATTTTCTTATTATCCATTAAAGTTACAATTTATGAATAATAATTAAGTTAATCAAAATTATTCTATCGTTAAAGAAACTAAATTGTCATTGTTTGTAAATTGTCACAAATTGTAAACAACTATATCAAAACATTGTCATAGGGGAACTTAAGAAATATAACCATAGTCAATATATATTCCAATTTATTCAGTTGTCAACTAAAATATTAATATTATTTTAAGCTAGCTATTATATTTTAGTTATGTTGATTTCATTGATGTCTAATGATAATTCATGGCAAACAAACCATAATCATTAAAAACAATATATTTCAAAATGGTGCTCTTAAACTAAGTAGCTGAAATTTATTTGTTTGGCTTCGAGGATTTTCATAGTATTAAAATTATTAAAAATTAAAGTGTATGCAAACCATAATTATTGAATATGAAGCTGAATTTGAATATTAAACAAATATGGGGGAAATGTGTTAAATTCTGACGATTAGAATTATAAAATATGCGTTTTGGAAACATTGTTTGCGTATGATTTTTGTTTTATTATTTGCACTGAAAGACGCCTTAGTAAAGTGCAAATAAGAGTAGAATAAAAAGTGAAAATTCGAATATCAATTAGCATTCAATTAAAAAAGAAATATAAACAAGACCACATATCAAGCTTCAATATTGAAGTTTAACATGTAGTTTAGCTTCTTCTGCCGTTCACTTTAACACAACAAACTTGTCCTCAAAATTCTATCTACATAGTTGTAATGTCACATTTAGTTAATGCGAGAGTTCTGCTGACATAATTTTAAGACAAATACAAATTATATTCAAATATATCAAAAACCTAAATGTAATATATCAAAGTTCAATTATTAAACAAATGAATTCAAATGGCCAAGGCTTTAAGTAGACCAATAAAAATGGAGGCGAGTATTACAATTAAAAGTTTACTCTAACTTTTTTATTTGTTTCACAATATAATGAATCGAAAATTCGAAATTAATTTGACGGCAATGGTAAACATTTACTTCTTTCGAAAATTGAAGCTATATAAACTTGTCTATTTTATTTTATTCAATATCATATGCAAATCATTTGTTGTAGTTGCCCAACCTATCGCTTTTATTGAGTCTCTGCTGTAGCATCTTTGCAGTCTTTGCCCTACTGCTGCTGCTGTTGCTGTTGCTGTTGCTATTGCTCTCATGGAATGCGCGAGTGACACTTGAGTTATTTTTGGGTTTTTGTAACGGTTTCTTTTTTTTTGCATGCATTCATTGCCGCCTTGGCGTTCCACAAAATCTAAACTGGTGCAACTAAATGCAGAAAACGAAATACCAATTACGAATTCGTTGACATTTCTCTGCCTCTCGTTGCTAGACAACCCCGTCTCAGCACTCGACAATCTCCACTCTCCACTCTCTACTCTGCACTCTCCACTTTACTGTGTTGTTGATAGAAGCGCAGCCATGGCGCTGACAGCATTAAAGTGGCTAACACAGTGGTGCTACAGTGCGTATGCGTGATAAACAAGCTTAATTGCAGCCATACAATGCGAGTAAAAAGGACAACAACAAGTGCATACCTCTGTTGATAGTTTCTTTTTTTCGTTCATTTTTCTTCACTCTTTTTCCTTTCATTGTTGTTGCTGTTGGTTACCTGATGCTGGCACCATGTCGAGCACAGCTTTTACTGCCATCTGTTCCTGTTGCCGTGCTGCAACACCGCCTGCTTCTATAACTGCTAATGAGGCATCCAGCAAGCCAGCAGCTTTCCCACTGCCAAACAGCAAACCAACGAGCAGCATGCAGTGAAGTTTCAGTAGTTGGGTCCACATGACAGCTGTAAAAAATAGGTTGCAAAAAGGTGTGTAATGAATGCGACTATTCATCAAGCATTATTCATTTAAATACGCGATTGTCGCACAGCTTTGACCCATTTTACACGTGAAATAGGTTGCTCAGTTAAATCATTAATTTGGGGATTCGCATTTAAATGAATTGTTGCAGTAACTATGTAACTATTTCCTGAGAGTTGACTGCGAGTTTGTCAATTTGTTTCGCTTTATTTACTCAAACTTTACTTATACTTGATTTGTATCGATAGCTACTATTTGATGTTTTACTTTTTAAGAGTGAAGCTAAATAAAATGTTCTTACATGTAACGATTTCTTGCGAGTTACTTAGGAGCTTGCCACAGGTTTGCATTTCTAAAAGCGTATATCAAGTGTTCACTCTATTCAGTCACTTTGTTGGTTGCGCCTACGTATGTTTTCCATTTTAAGATAAAAGACTTTTAAAGATAGAGTTTTCTTATTAAAAAGGAGAAAAAGTATTAAATTAATATAGTAAAATTTTGCTTAATTTTACTATTTATTTTATCATTATATAACCTGCGTATACTTGATTTATTATTTGTTGTGTTTATTTTTAAAGTAGAAGATAATTTGTAGATTAACATTAAACTTAGTAAAGCTAGTTTTACCTTATTTTTGGACATTTATTCACAAAATTGAATACTCCTACGTATACTTAATTTATGTTTGCACTAATAATTTGATTTTTAAAGTAGAAGATTTTTCTTAATAACAAGAAAGATTTCTTCTGTGCTCATTGACTTATTATGAAACATTTAAGACAATTATGTTTAATTTTATTATATATTTTGGCATTAACTCATTTAGTCTGATATTCCCTCCTATACTTGATTTATGCCTGCATTTACATATGTGTTAATTTTTAAAGTAGATTTTTAGTTGATTTTAAGCAACTACTTTTTATCCTATTTATAAAGCATTATTATTTGTTTTGATCTTAACTCACTAAGTTTGTTAATCGTGCGTATACTTAATTTACCTATGCTTTAATAATTTGACTTATATAGTAGTAGTGTTATTTTTGGTAACAATAAGACTGACTTAGATTGAAATATTTAGCGGAAGTTTGTTTAATTTTTGTATTTATTTTGACCAATTGAGATTGACTTGTTACTTGAGCGTATACTTGATTTATTACCAAAACTTTCAAATTTAGGTTTTATTACAATTTTTATTTACAAAAATACAAAAATCTCGACTAATGAACGATGAAACACTTTATAGAGGGAGTTTATTATTATTATTCCGAATTATTTATTAATTATGAATAATATAATGAATTTAGTTTTATTAATATTTATTCTGAACCCACAAATTATATATACTAAGGCCTTTAAAGTAAAATACTTTGATTAAATTTGCTGACTATTTTTGTGTTCTTAAATTAACATTGGTAACCCACATTCTCATAATAAACTCCCGCTTCTTGAACCGCAGACTTATCATCAATTTTGATACTGCTGCGTATACTTAATATTTCGCTGGGAAAAAGGCAAAAGTGTTGTTTGTGCTTCAACTACAGAGAGCTAGACAAAGAGCTTGATACGAGTGGAGAGGATAGTTAGACATAGGGCACTTATAGGGGCTTATTAACGCCTCACTTGGCCAGAGACCACTTGGGCATGGAATGGAATAGATGGAGTCATATTTTGTGCCACAATGGCACATGGCACATTCTTTTCGACGGGGAGAGGGGGAAGGGCTGCCACTTGGGCCATTTGCAAATTTATGAGGCAACCTCGCTGAAGGGTGTGCTCAAAGATCTCTCTCGACTCGGCTCGACTCGACTCGATTCGTTGCTCGGTTGAATATTTGCCAGCAATTAAGCGGCTTAAGGCCAAGCAGCAGCCAAAGTAGAACTTGAATTGCATTTTCAATTGCTACTGGCAAATGTCGAACATGTTGTGGAAACAGCAGCAGCATGTGAGGGGGTAATGTAGAGAGGGGGGGAAGAGGAGGAGGGTGCGCCTGTCTGCGCTCTAGATTCAGCAAATTGCATTGTTCACTCGCTCTCGCACTCTCGTTTCGTAATTTAATGAATAAACGAGCAATTCACTCGAAATTTCATAAGAAAAAAGATACGCCAAAAGGGAGAAGACCATTCTCCAAATAGAGGGGTGGCCAGAGAGAGAGAGAGGGTGCAAAGAGAAAAGGAGACAGGGGGACGAAGAGAAGTCAACACGGCAGCGCTACGTTTAATGTGCAGAACTAAAGTGCTCGCCTGTCGTTGACAACAAATGCAGGCGGAAACAGTTCCAGCAGCTTCAACCCATCGTGATTCCACTTAACACTCAACCCGCCGCCGCCCCCTCCTCCGTACCACCCTCCCCTTTCATTTGGCCTCCCCTTTGTGACCCCCAAAACTCAATTGTCTATCTGCCTTTGCTGTTTGCTGTCTCTGCGGCCTGGCAAACAAACAAGCAACAAGAAGTTGTCGTCGACGTTGTAGATGTTGTTGTTGTTGTTGTTGTTGCTGTTGTCGATGTCTGTTGTTGTTATTGTTGTCATTGTTGTAGTTGTTGTTATCATTGTTGTTGTTGTTGCTACGGCAGCCAAGACGATAACGAGCTGAAGGAACGAATGAGAGTAAGAGCTGATTTTTTTGGAGCCAAACAGACAAAAACGCAATGATTCTGTTTTTCGCTATTTCGAATATTTCGCTTCAAACATTGAACTTGCTTTCTTTTACAGAAACTCCTTCTATACATTTAATATTTATTACACGATTTAATTTAGCATTTTATTGCCTTTTCATCTGCGGCGATATTGCAGCGAAAACGTTTCTTGGACTGACTTGTTGTCATCGATTCTCGTTCTGTTTTCAACTGCTCTTTGTAGTTGTTTTTATGCTCGTTGCTCGTTTTTATTGTTGTTATTGTTGTTTTGTTGTTGTGCCTGCAATCCTGCTATTAATGAACTTAAGCTTAGGGACAGGTGTGTGTACTTCTACACCCACTGTTCATTCTCAGAGCATTAAAAGGGTATTTTAGTTTTCGCTGTCAACTTTAATATGTGCAACAGGCAAGCAAAATTGTTGCCGATGCTGCTGGAAATTGCATTCACTTGATATTTTCCTAAATAGATGTTTAAGTAGGGCATAAAGAAAATAGTAATTACTTGAATACTTAAAAATAGATGCTTATAAATAAAGCCAGTATTATTACAAAGCTGTTAGTTTTTTAAAAATACTCAATAGAAGGTAAAATAACTATTTTAGTATATGTAATTTTGACACAAACGTTACTTTAATGTGCTCATAATGTTCATAATAGAAAAATCAACAATGTTATTATCATTATTTTTAATGCACTTTTCTGCCGTGAATTTAATTAATTGTGTTGCATTCGTTTTTCTCTTGGAAAAAACGTTTAATTTACGATTTCAAAGTTTTACAAATTAAACTTTTATAACCCGTTTCAATTTGGCGTTTATCTGCATTATAATTTAATTTACTAAACGGGTAATAAATGTCACAGTAAAGTAAATATTTATTATTAATGTTAAATGATAATAAAGAAAACTTTTTGCTGAGCAGCTCATTTATGTCAAACGCATAACTTTAAAGCTCATCCTCAACCATAAAACGAAATTAAATATATTTTAAGGATGACATTCAGTGGATATTAAGAACTTTATAAATGATTGTCAGACAAAAAATTATACTCGCAATTCGACAGATTTTATAATTTTGATATTAACCCCATATTATATTTACAGCTGTGAACATTGAAATAGCAGTGTGCACGACATACATTCACATTTCAAATTGGAAAATATTATTATAAACACATCTTCGAGACAAGATATTGTTATAACATCCTACTGTATTTCATTTTTAATAATTTAAAATTTTGTTCATTTTCGGTAATTTAATATTTTAGCGAATATAATAATATAATATAATATATATATATATATATAGTATATATTATATATAATATATAACAAATGAAAATAGATGCATTATTAGGTTCATTAAAATGGCAGTGTTAAAAGATAAATTTAATAAATTTCAAAATATCTTATAAATTACTTAATACTATAAAATGAAGATTTAATTACGATCAAATATTTTATTGTGCAGCTTTTATTGGCTATTACAGCCTGACACCTACGTGGCATGGAGTCCACAAAGTCCTCGCAACTAGCTTAAACATGTTAAAATCTAAAAATACCCTACAAACTTTTAATACAATTTTCTTTTCACCCGCACAACACACTATTTATAGGGTATTCGCCAATAGCATACTCTCTCATCTAGTGTGCACTCGCTTCAATTGTTGTTATTGTTTCGCATATAACGACACATAAAATTTAATTTTAGACCTGGCTATCGCTTGATTACTGAGTTCATCACACGCTCACATATTACTAAGTGCTTCACAAACACACACTCACACACACACACACTCAGCCACCCACAAAGTAACTCCTGTAGGGTATATTCATATCGTATATATGTATATATAGTATGTTATGGGATGTACGTACCGTTAAATGTTGCGTCAACCGCCGTTACTTTTAATTGTTAGTGCTCAAAATGTCGACGCTCAACTGAACGCAATGTAGCAAAAAGAAAAAATGGTTCATAACCAAAAAAAACGAGATAAAAAAATTTAAAATAAAGGGAAAAAGATAAAAAAAAAAAAAGGAATTCATGTCAGGCTGAACATTGATTGAAATTTAAGAAATCAATGCCGTGAGTGGCAATCTCAATTGTGCAATCTCAATTGTTGCCTCTGCTGTCTCCTCTCAATGATATCGAATGATAACGACCACAACATTGATAAGCACTCAATGTTCCATGACAGTCGGAGGGCCTCTAATGATATGCTAGTTGAAAATGAATATGCGTTAAATGTCTGGGGAAATTAGAGGAATGTTAAATGACGCACTAAGCAAAGAGAGGTTCTATATTGTGTCGGCAAACAAATGTTTTGTAACTCAACTATATTTAGAGACATAATCAACAATTTACATAGCTGTTAAATAATCGATTGAAATACGTAGTTATTTGTTGACTTCCCACACTTTTTCCTTTCTACTCCGTTTCATGAAATAGTTAATGGCTGCAAATCAATAAAAGTATAGTAATTTAGGTCCTTCAATTTATTTTTGTTTGCTACCCAAAAAAATAACTTAATACTTTGCCAAGGACAACAGCATTTTACATACTTAAGTACATTTACCTAAATAAGTATTGGACAGTTAATGGGAAAGCAGCACTCACCCAACACTCTGTAAATAATTAAACACTTACCGAGTTCCCTATTCTTATTTTCTTTGCCCTTTCTTATGACAAATTACGTATTAAGTATACGCGATGTATTGGAAAAAAGTGGCATTACCCAAGAGAGAGAATAATATTTATTGTTAGGGGAACGAAACAGATGTAATTGGGAAAGCATATATATTTATTTCACAGGTGATAATTTTTAGATTAGGTGAAATCTATTGTGTAATAAATTATATTACAATTTGTTGCACAAAAATGTTATCTACTTATTAAGTTATATTTAAATTTATTGTACAACTATATTATATTAAGTTATATTTAAATTTATTATACAACAATATTATTTATTGTTTAATACTGTTGATTAGAATGTATTAGTGCAAAACTATTTATTTTTTATCTTAATATAAATTACTTTTACAGAGTATCCACCAGTCGACCTTTACTCATAGTTTTCTGACTCTGCAACCATTCAAACCTAATGCAAATGAATAAATATAATTGGTTAAATAGGCCATATCAAAGTCGAGCCCTTCATTTCATGTGAAATAGACAAGGAATCGTTTAAACGTGGTCACATTTTCAATTTCTGACTGACATTTTCATTTGTTAGTTCAACTGGAAGTTCTCCTTGTTGTTGTTATTGCTGCTGCTGATGTCGCTGCTGTCGTTGTTGCTGTTGTTGTCTGTCTCCTCCATGGCGAACGGCAGCAGAACTTAAATGTTGGCCCGAAGGCATCAATTTGCTTGCAATTGGCATTCAAGTGTCTGCGCAACGAAATTTGTTGCTGCTCGAGATTTGTATCTGAGGAAACAATTTTAAACGGCGTACAAAAATGCCGGAAACCAGACACAAAATGTTAACGGAACAGGAAACAGCCCTACAGTGGCGCCCTCTCTCTCCCACTCACATACACATACACATACCCACACGCACATTGTCAGAATATTTAAGCAAGGTTTAAGTATCACTCGAGGAGTAGAAAAACGTCGAGTTCATGTAAATATAAACGCCCTTGAAGCTTAAACCCACTCAAAGTAAACTTACAGTGTTATTATATAATCATACCCATTATAATGGCATCTACAATTTTAAATGACAGTTTCCTTTTTACAGCCACATTTAAATTTCAAAAATAAAACATCTTGATTTTTTCTGCCTAGCTGATAGGCTCAACCGTTGAGTTGCTGCAACTGTTGCGGAGCAGCACGCAGGCGCCATCTAGCGGAAAAATGTTGCTAACTCGCGCCAGCAGCTCTGTAGCAATCCAATTCTCTGCCGTTTCATAGAGGTGGAAAAAGTTTGATGATTGCCAACGGACATCGATGTATCAGAGGTTGAAAAAAAATAATACTGGAAAAATACCATAATCGTTTTAAGGGTATTTTTTAATTGTTGTTCTTTAAATTGCTGCTCTTTATTCAACACCCAATCGTATAATAAAAATTTAAGTTCTCGTTTTTTGTATTCTTCTTATCAATAAGATGTGAAAACTAAAGAAGTTAAAACAAAAATCTTTAGAATTTCGAAATGACAAGCTACTTAAAATATCGCGCCTTCGTCGCAACTCGGGTTTTGTAAATATACCAAAGTACTATGATCAGTATAAACAGGTGGCATATATCGGACATTACAACTTTTATTTTACAAATGTGTCATGTAGTCACAATCCAAAATATATATATATACATATATATATATATATATATATATGTATATAATGGTGTATTTTAGACCTTTATAAATAATTGGTAGAAGAAATCTGAATTTGGCTGCAACAAACATCGCCATTAAAAAAATCGATATTTCTCACAATACATCGATACAAACATTAGTCCATCGATACCTCGCCAGTGCCATCGATGTTCCTCCACCTCTACTGCTTAACCAGAAATCTAATAAGAAAAAGTGAAAAATAACAAAACAAATGCGATAAATATTGTTGAAAAAACGCATCGATAAATTGGCGCAGTTGTGTGGCGCGTTAACAACAATTGAAGACGTGTGCGAGCTAAACGCAAAGTGCCAATAATAAAGAACTAAAAAAAATAGCAAGAAGACGACGAAGATGAACGAAGAAGAAGAAACGACAGCAGCAGCAGCAGTCGTCGAATCGTGATGATAAGTTTGTGCGAGTGCGGTGCAACGAAAACGAAAATAACATACATAATACGTGTGTGTACATAATAATACTCATACGTGTGTGTACGTACGTATGTGTGTACATATGAAAAGCGTGTGTATGTGTATTGCATGCGTGCGTGTGTGTGCGTCGTAGTGTAGTTGTGTAGGTGTGCAGTTGTCTGTGTGTGTGTTGCGCGGTGTTGTTGTTCTTGTTCTTGTTGTCGCGCTGCTGCCTGAAAAACACAAAAAAAAAACCAAATCGGAGCAGTAGCTGAATTTACATACATAGAGTACGTAGCCATACATACATACAACAAGGAAATGCAATACAAAAACGGTCACACAACGGGCACAACGCTGCGCCGCCAGTCCCAACAAGAAGAAGCAGAACCCAACTGCGTGTTGTAATCCCAAGAATTCCAATTGGGAAAAGCAACAAACAAACTACACAAATACCAATACAGTTTTTAAAGTGTCCGTCGCTGTCGCTGCCTCTGCCTCTGTCACAGTCGACGTCGGTGTGAAAAGAGGTCAAAGGCGCAACAAAAGTTTTTCATTTCGTTGGTAACGAAAACACACAAAAAAAAAAGAAAAAGTACAACAAAAAACGTAAAAATTAAGTGCCAAGCAGCTGAGCGCAAAATAAAAAAAACGTCGTAGTTGTGCGTTAAAACAATAAGCGCGAACAAACGTGTGTGCCAGTGTATGTGTGTGTGTGTGTTTGCCTGCTTCTAAGTGAGTGTAAGTGAGCAAACAACAACAACCAGCAAGGAGAAGAAGAAGAGCAGCAGCGCCACACACAGCACAAAAATCTTTGCGCGCGGCCATTAACAAATTCCCAGCTGAATAACAACAACAGCAACAACAACAATATTTCAGAAACGAGCAGCTGCGCTCAAAACTGAAATTAGAAATCAATTTTTCGTATTAAACAATCAAAAAAGAACACACATTTCTAGCAGCAGAACGCAATATAAAAATCTGGTTTTATCAGTCGCTCCACCACCAACAACAACAAGCAACCAAATAATAATAAAAAGCAAAAACAAAAAAAAACGGCTGACAAGTTTTTAGCGCGTACGGTAAAGAAGAAGACGACGCAGTAGGCAAAAAAAAAGAAAAGAAAAAAGCTACATACGCTCGCGCTGTGCTGTGTTGTGTGTTAGTCTTAGTGAGAGCTTAGAACAAACAAACAAACCAACAACAACAACAACTCAACTACTACAAAAGCTTGACAGCAGCTGGGCGCTAAAAAAGCGCCAAAAATATATTCAGCCATAACAGAGCCATCATAATAGTCGTATATAATATATAAATATATATATACATTTATATACCTATTTTAATTAAGCAACACAAAAAACCAAAACGCCAAAGCGAAATATTTTAGCACACAAAACAACAACAGCCACAATCGGCAAATTCAGGAGTTTGGAGAGAGAGCCATCTAAAGAGAGGGAGAGACAGTAAGAGAGAGCAACGATTGTGGGAGAGCACGCGAAAGCACGCAAAGCGGAGGAGTGAGAGAGTGAGACAGCAAGTGATTTTGTTGTCATAGCGCGCGCTTGACAAGTAAGTAAAAAGCCCTCTTGACTAGCTGCCCATATCAACAGTCCCTCTTCTCCCCCACCCTCGGTCATATTACTGCCCACGCGCCATTACATGCCCCTCACCTCGACCCCCTTCGCTGCCACCCACCAATTGCAATTCGTTTTGTTTTGCAAAAGCGAAACCGGCGGCCGCTCAATTTGCATTAGTGTAAGTGAAATGAAGGGAAATTTCGGACATGCGGGTGTTTGTCATTTTCGTGCATACTCACCCATCCACCCTTCTCCCCTTCCCTTCTTCTTCTCGCACTCAGTGTGCACACCGTCTCGCGTAAACAAACAGTGCAAAATTATTCAAAAATTCCATGGCGCGCGCGCCGATAAAGCAGCTGATAAGCACACAACACAAACCCCAACAACAATAAACAGCAAAAGGGCCTGGGATAGCATGGTTAGGGGGGGATACGAACAGGCAGACCTGCTTCCTGTTCCCTGTACTCCCGACATCTGGCAACGCTGGCGGGCCATGTGGGCTTAAGTAAATTTTTATCGTTTCGGTTTATTAAATCATTATTAAATGTCATTATCGATTCGTGGGAAACTTTTTTTCTGTTTTTGCTATTCGCTGTTTCCTAGTTGCCCTCGCACCCAGCAACAGCCAACAATTGTTATTGTGACAGCAAAAGGGGGCGTTTGGGTAATTCTTATGGGCACGAGCCCAAAAAGAATGCGCACTCGCTGAATGTGATCGGCATGGGCAATTAGCCAGACTGAGCTTGGCTTTAAGCCATATTTGGTTTTCACACACACTTCCGAATTGTTAGTCATCAATTAGCTGGAATTGGCGATCGCACCAGGCGCTACGCAACTTTGTCTTTGTATTTCAAAATTGACTGCTTAACTGGGCTTTATGAACAGAGATAGCAAATACATATTAATGATTTTTAAAAGGAATTCATTATTATTAATCAGTTCAAATGAAACGAATGTCTAAGATATTCCTTGCACTATCCTAACACGTGACAGCACAAACTCATTTTAGTAAATTTCCCATTTGAACGTCTAGATATCAGTTGAAATGTAATTAAAAATTCAGATATTCCCACCTTTAAAGTGTAGCAAAGCAAATTCCCATCATGGAAGTTTTCTTTTTTAAAAATTTTGATATTAGGAAGAAATATGAGCTTAATATATCAATTTTGTTACTTCAAAAATATGAATGTAGAGACTGATTACTTGTCAGTAAAACGAGATTGAAATCTTAATTATTTCTTACAATATCCTAACAGGGGACAAAACCACCTCACTTTCTTAAATTCCCCAAATCAACTGGAATTCAGAATTTCCCACTTTTAAATTGTTATTAACGAGATTCTCATTTTCCCTTTTAAGAAATGTGTTAGGAATAAAACTACATTATTTCCAGGGAAATAAATAAGTATTGAGTTTGCCAATTACCCCAGTCAGTTCAAATGAATTTCAAATATTATGAATCAGTTCAGATATTATTAAATTTTCCAGTGTTGTACGAAAAATTCCCATCATGCAGGTTCTTAGAATTTAAAATGGTGGAGAAGAAACGAAACCAACCGGGAATATAGTTTAGCTGTGACAAATTAAAGCTAGTTATAAACTAAAATTACTTATCCATTTAAATGAAATAAAATGCTCGACTATTTATTGGAGGTTATTGAAAGCTGACAATGCAAAGTTTTTGGCGTTTGAAAGAATAGACAATAACTCCAGAAATCAGCCCAAATTTTTTTTATGTAGTTATTTAAGATTCGGACATTTTCAATTTCAGAAATTTAAAAAAATAAAACTGTAGTAAAACTGTTCAAATAAAAAGCCACCTCCCAAATGTCAAAACGTGATAATACGATGTCATTAACAAATTTTCCTAATGAAAAATATAAACAATTATCATTGAGTTGAAATGAAACTGAAAACTCAGATATTCCATTCACTATCCTAAAACGTGACTCTGCAATCTCATTATAGAACGTTTTCATTAAAAAAAAATAGATCTTAATTTTGAAATCAACCCGCGGAACTTGGGATGAATTTGATTTATCAGTTGGCAAACTTTAGTCACGAGCACGATTTAAGATCTACGAGTATGTCCAATCCGAAGATAAGACTATACCATACATCCAAGTTCGCATGACTTCATGCTTTGATTGTTCTATCACTCCTATGTGTATTCACATGTTTTGCCCAAAAGATAAAGTATCTGTATCTCTCGCTTATTCGCTAGCTCGCTCTCTTTTGCCGTTTGTGTGTTTTGTTGTCGTTATTGTTTGTCTCTGTAGCTGCTGCTACTAAGTTGTCGTCTGTTTTTGGTAAGGTCTTTTGTCACCAACAACACCCTGTCAACTAAGATCAGGTTGAAGATGATGGTGAAGCTGTGAAACTGGTTTATGATTGCTCGATCGATATTATTATATATTGTATTTTATATATTGGGAGCATAATCGCAAAAGGAAAGGCCAAACTGGAAATCCAAATGCGATGCGTTTGTGTCGCTTCAGAATGAAACTAAAACACAACAACAACAAGAAATGCCCTTCACGTGGATGAAGTAAAACAGCAAAAACTTTGCCCTGCGGTAAAGCGAATCAATGAATGCAAAATAATTTCATTTCGCTACGCAAAAGCATTTGCATATTGCAGCTGCAGGTTGTCGTCGCCCTACTGAACTAAGTGTTCCCCCCTTTTGGTTTCCCAAGCTTTTTTCGCAGACAGTTCCAAAGAACTATAAAGCGCGTTGTTTACTTTGGTCGGAACAACGCGATTTCCCGCCCTTTTTACATATCGTGCTCGTTATGCAATGGCATTGAGACACAGCGAGACAACATAGCTAACGAGTGAAATAGCAACAAACAAGAGAGAGCGAGAGAGGTGCTATGAGCCACACACAGAGAGAGAAAGGGAGAGAGAGAGAGAGCGGTGCGGCTACGGCTATGGCTATGTCTGATTTGTTAGGCCAACTATCTGCCTTATCAGCGGCCGTTCGCTGACACATTGATAAAGCTCCCAAGCACCCCAAATCATTAGCAATACCCTACAATGCACGTTGCATACGTGACTTGTCAAGCAGCTTGCTGCGTCAACAGACTTTGCCCTCAATTATTGCTCATTATACATTTTTCACCAATGACTACGTATTTATCAGGTTTTCATATATGTATGTATGTAGATATGATAAAAAATTGAATTTGAATTTGTTATTTGGCTTAATTCAAAGAAAAGTAATAGATAAAGCTTATACCCTAACTTTCAAAAGTTAACATCATTTGTGACTAGATCAAACTCAATTATATAATGATAGAAAAACAGTTATGTGTAGGTGAATAGAACTCTTCGAACCTTAGGGTGCTATAAAACACCTTTTCGTAAATTTACAAACATCAATTAGGTGAAATCTTACAAAAAAGTTTCCATGAAAGCTGCGAGAAAAAATTGTTAATATACATTCATATGTACCTGTATTTACAGTCGCGTTGATCTTATGTATATAGTAAGAACAGAGCATGCACGACTGGGTTATGCCTACAAACAAAAAAAATACAACACTTACCTTGGTCAATAGAGTATTCAAGTGTCGCTTTGTCCTCCACAGAGATAGTTGTTTTCATAGGAGAGCAATTTACTTCGATGCGCCTGATAATATGGCGTAACAGAGCAACAAAAAAGCACACCCGCAGTGGGGGGTTAAAGCGTGGTGCAGTTAACCCTTGATGACCAAAAAAAAAACCTAAACTGTTGATTTCACAAACTAATTGTATTCTTGCAGACTGACCACAGGCGCAGCAAAGACAGCTAGTTATAGCAACAGCAACAGCAAACAATCACAGCAACAATGGCCAATCCACGCAAATTCAGCGAGAAGATTGCGCTGCAGAAGCAGAAGCAGGCGGAAGGAACCGCTGAGTTCGAGCGGATTATGAAGGAGGTGTATGCCACCAAAATGGACGAGACACAGGCGAATCAAAAGCTGCTCGAGTGCTGTGGCCCCGAGAGTGGCCCAAATGCAAATGCCTCGCCAGGGAATGCGGGCAATGGCAGCGGCGGTGGCAGCGGGAATGGAAGTGGTGCCAGTGGCGGTGCCTCACCGGATGGCATAGGCGGTGGCGGAGGAGGAGGAGGTGGAGGCGGTTCACCCACAGCGTATCGAGAGTCGCGAGGGCGTAGTGTGGGAGTTGGACCCATGAGACGACCCTCGGAACGGAAACAGGATCGTTCACCCTACGGCAGCAGTGCGGGTGGACCGGGTGGCTTAATCAATGCCATGGGTCTGCCCAACAGCGTCAGCGGTGGCAACAGCAGCAACAACAACAACAATGGCACACAACAGAACCTCTATCTGAGTCCGCCAATGGACACGAGCTGGCGACGCTCGAACTCTGATTCGGCGCTGCATCAAAGCTTAAACATGGCCGTGGCTGCCGAGGGCGGTTTTGCACCGGACATGAATTCGTTGCACGCCAATTACCCGCAGCAGCAGCAACAGCAACAACAGCAGCAGCAACAACAACATCACCAACGATCTCATTCGCCGCATCAAATTGGACGCAGTTTCAGTCCGCAGGCACAAAGGAGAAAGCCACCGTTGTTACCGCATCAGGTGCAGTTGCAACAGTTGCAGCAGCATCATCAAAACATGCAGCAGCAACTGCAGCTGCATCAGCAACAACAGCCGCAAGCACAACAACAGCAACAACAGCAGCAGCAACAACAGCAGCAGCAACAACTGCATCAGCAGCAACAACAGCAACAGCAACATCAGCAGTTGCAACAGCAGCAACAAGCAACGCCATACAACGCCAAATTCCCCAATTCGCTGTTCAGATCGCTGCAGGATCAGGCCAGCTATGCCAATACCGGCTCCCTGCCCAATCTCACCGCGCTGCAACACTACACCACACCTCAACAGCAGCAGCAACAGTCACAGCAGCAGCAGCAACAGTCACAGCAGCATCAACTGCAACATCAGACGTTATCGCCGGTCATGTCACCGCACAATCAGCGACGCGATCGCGATCAATCGCCTAGTCCCTTCAGTCCTGGTGGTCCGCCTTCGCCCTACCATCAGCAACAACACTCGCCCACATCCGCCGTCGCCAACAATAGCAACAACAGTAGCAACAGTCAAACAACAGCACAACAACAGCAGCAGCAGCAACAGCCAACAAGCAGTTCACCGCATCTGTCGTTTAGTCCGCTACCCACGTTGGGCGCCAGCGCGAATAACACAAACAACACCTCAAACACTGTGGCCGGCAACCTGACCGACTATCGCCAGCCCGCCCATCCGTCTAGTCCACGCTCCTCGCCCGGCCTGCTGAGCAGCGTTTCGGGCAGCGAGCTGCACACATCGGCGCCCGCAAGCCCGATACGCGTGCAACAGCATCAGCAACTCCCCGGTGGTTATGATACCACCTTCAACAGTCTGAATCCCTCGTTTCACAATCACTTTGAGAACTTCTCGCTGGGCGATAGCAATTCATCGCCGGAGCAACAAAGTTTCGCCAACAATTTTGTGGGTCTCGGTTTTGATGATTTCACCGGAGCGACGTCCGCAACGGGGAATGGCACAAATGGACCGTTTCAGGACCAGAATAAACTCTTGGACTACAATGAACTGAGCGGCAGTCCCGAAGCCAGCAGCAACAACAACAACCTGAGGCGCATCAACAACCAACAACAACAACAGCAGCAACAGTTGCTGAATAACAACAGCAATGGAGCGGGCGGTACGGGAGCCACGCATAATGGCGGACCGAGTCTCAATGGTCCGCGTGGAGAGCACCACAATAACAATAGTAGCAACGGTGGTGGTGGTGGTGGTGTCAATGTGGTTGAGCCGCTGGTCGCCTCGCCAATTCCCTCGCCCTTGGGTTGTCCCAGTTCGCCGCTTCCCATACCGATGTCTGCGCAAGCCTCGCCACAGCAGCAACACCATCACCAGCAGCATCAGCAACAGTTGTCGCTGTCATTGCACCACTCGCCGCACCACTCACCAATGCATTCGCCGCATCACACGAATTCGCCGCATCATACGAATTCGCCGCTCTCGAGCAGTTCGCCTGTGAGTAATGCCTGCAACTCGAACATGGTCATGAATCATCTGCAACAGCAACCACAGCAGCAACAGCAGCAACATCATCACCAACATCAACAGCAGCAGCAGCAGCAGCATCATCATATGCACCATCAGGGACAATCGCAAAGCCATACGCCAACGACAGCGAATATACCCTCCATTATCTTTAGCGATTACTCGTCGAATGCGGATTTTAATCGCGAGATTTTCGAAACGCTTGACTTGGATTTGGGTACCATGGATGTGGCTGAGTATCAAATGCTCTCGGATCAGAATCCCATTCTGATTGCCGATCCAACGATTGAGGATACGTTCCGTCGTGACCTCAACTGATACTATGAGGAGGCTGTTGCGGCTATCGAGAGCGGCGTGCTGCTCGAGGACACCTACGAGACGCTGTTGGGCGCTGCCGGCGCTGCTATGCCACTGCCCATCCCCACCAGTCCCATCTCGGATGTCCAAACAGCAGCATCAGCGGCAGCGGCGGCAGCAGCAGCGGCTAGCGAACGGGATAAAAAGGATCTAGAGGTAGTGGAGCTGTTAGTGCCGGGTGTGATTGATGATCTGGTCGACTCCAGCGATTTGGATGAGGAAGTGCGCAAGTTTTTCTGCTAAGTCAAAGCCAAGTTATCGCCTCCTAGAGATGTAAGCCTCCCTTCTTATAACTCCTTGTCCTCGTCCTCGTCCTGATCCATGTCCTTGTCCTTGTTCCGGTCGTTATGCTTTGTGTAGCTCGTAATACTTTTAGCCATTAAGTGTACTTGAGAGTCCTCTCCTCCGTTCCCCATTGTGTCCCTTACTCCCATCCCCACCCATAAATCGGAATGCGATCCTTAGACGCGATCGAATCCGATCCGAAGCACAAGCGTTAAACATACGAAAGATATATTTTACAGCGAGTCTCAGATTTTACTTAACTACGCACATAAGTCACGAAAATACCTATTACAAACTACAACTACATACTACTTACTCTAAAAAACAAAACAAAAAAACGTAACGCTACTTTCTGTATATAACCATATATACATTGCACATGTATATGTATTTATTTATATTATGGAAAAGGATTAAAACCAAAAAGTGTCTTAGACCTACGACCAAATTATTGTACACGTTCTATAAAAACAAGAATAATAAAAGAGAGAAAACTATTGAAGAGAAATTCCTGTAAAATAAAGCAACAATTTACCGACTATTTATAACAGATAAATACAGCTATGATCGCTACTATCGGAGTCCCCATAGCTAACAGGTATAAACCGTACCCATGTTTGTATATAGAAATATATATATATATAAAATATACCTTAAAAGAAATACCCTTACGTGCCGTCGAAGCAATTACTAGTATTTAAGACCCGCAGATCCGTTACCGATCCTTACTGTGCTGTAAACATTATCTATTTAAACAAAAATTCAAAGTGTTCCTTGCACACTTATCGAATAACACAAAATAAAAATGATAATTTTTCGAGGTGTCCTTGATTCATTTGCCATGCCCTGTCTTTAAAATGCAGTATCACAAAATAAATAGTTACCATATATACATATAGCTAAATATATAGTTTATAAAACACCTGACATATTTGGCCAGAGAGACAGAAAGGAAGAAACTGTTGCAGATCTATTTACTGTAACTTAAAAATTAAATTTAAAAAAATACAAACGCGACAAACATCACGAAATTGCAACCACAAATAAATTAAAAGAAAAAAAACGAACTACTCAACATTTTTTACAAACCTAAAAGCTAAATATAAAATACTTAGTTAGGAGGCATAAATAAAATAAATTAAACACACACAAAACCGCAAATGAAATCTTAAATAACATAATTACCACACTCCGTAACACTTTCTTCGTACCAAAATTAAATCACAATATTTTTTATTTTCAATTCAATTCCAAATTCAAGCGAAAACACAAAAAAAATGAATATGAAATTATGTAAAGAGTATATATAATATATATATAAATTTATTAAGCGAATACGAGTAATACAAATTTTTAAGAAACGACAAAAAAGAAGAGCGAGTAACAGGCTTTAAAAGTGCAAAACGTTTTATTAATTGAGTACCAGAACTTATACATAATATTAATAATAATAATATTGTTAATTATAGTATCAAGATTTTTGCATAAAATATACATACATTTTCCTTTTTTTAATGTCAATGTAAAACTCTAGTTATAAACTACATAAGTAAACTTTAAATCCTTTACAAAACTATGCAAAAAGAAAATCAAAAAAAAGATGCGAAAAATTAATATTTAAAACAACAAAAAAATATATTTGTGAACGACGTTAAAAGAGAGGGAGAGAGAGAACTGGCTCTGGCTAGAAACAGCAACAACAATAAAAAAAATTCATAAAAATACTAACAGCAAAATTTTTGTTATTTTAATTGCTGTGTGTTGTTGCTGTTTTTTGGACTCTGCAAAAGTTCAAAATAAACCGAAAAATGTGTATGTATTAGATTATACATGATACTATTACAATACAAACTAAGTAATTGTGTATGTAATATATAATTACATTTCTAAATTATGGAAACAAAAAAAAAAGAGAAGAAATCCAAGCAACAGGAATAAGAGTATATTCAATGTAATAACACAGTTATTTGTTTCAAATAAATCTTACATTTAATTTTAAATCAAAATACGAGAATTCTTTTATTTTCTACGTGCACCTCCAATGAAATTCCATAGACTAAAATAATTAAATGTGTGCGGAATAATTGCACGTCAACTTATGAGCACGGGCATGTAAATCAAAAGCATGCAGTTGACAGACATTTTTTAATTGCACACACACACACACTTACAACTTGTACTGTGATGATTACAATTAGCAAAAACTGTTGTTATTTTTATTAGTATTATATGTTTTGCTTTGTTTTATAAGCGCGGCGCAGTTTACGGCGTGGGCTAAATTTAGTAAGCAAAGTTCAGAGTGGGGACATTTTTAGTCCTATTTACCTATGATTAAGTGCGGTAGAAAGGGACGGCACATGCAACACAAGTATAAGAGGAAGTATAAATACAAGCCTTAATTCCTCTAATAAGCACAAATATAAGAAGTATGAGCAAAAGTCTTATACACATCAAAATTATTAGTTCTTTGTGTGCAACTTGCGTTCAACGAAGAATGTTATTAACTATTATTAGAAAATATGCTAAGATTAGCAAAAAAATTTTCCACTCTATGTACATGTTATAAATAAAATATAATGCTTTGGATCCGGCTGTTGTAGTAGTCAGTACTTGCCAATAACAAGAATTATACTTAACCAATTGAATTAATTAAAATACCCTACGCTTATAAGAGCATTAAACAAAGCAAAGCGCAAATCGCAATTTCTAAATCAAGCTTTTGATTTTGTTTAATAACGTTGTTCGCTTTGACTTTGCTGATACTGTCAACGCTGAAAGGGCAAGTCGCACAAAAGAGCGAGCGAAAGATCTACAGAGAGGGAGAGAGAGAGCGATTCACTGTAGGAGTGGGAGTGAGAAGAGCATTCTGTTTTTTTCTTTTTGGTTGTCGTAGTGCTGCATAGTAGTAGACGAGACGAGCAGTTCGTGTTATTTCTTAATGAAGTGCTAAAATCAAATCAAATTGTCGTGCTAATAGAAGCGATGACGCTTTGACTATAGCGTCATTATCGTTATCATGCGCTGCTCCCCACTCTCTTCCATGACCGGTTCGATTCTTGGCAGCAAAAGGCGCAAATGTTATCAGCAAACACGAGAGAAATAGTAGAACAACAACAACAAAGCAAACGCGGCTAGCAATCTAGGGGGCGCCTTAAACGACATTCCGAGACGCAGCCAGCGCCCCATGCTTGAATTTCGCTTCACAGGGGGGAGAGCTTACAGTGTGTTGGTATAAACACACATACATATATGTACGTGTGTGCATATATATGTGTTCTGTGCTTGTATGTGCAATTTTGCCAAACAGTTGAATGCGCTTTATGGCATACAATGATAAGGTCCCTGGGCTGAGGCAGCTGCCGTGCATAACAATAATGCAATATTAATTGAATAGTCATAAGGAAAGCAATTAGTATTGATCACAAGCCGTCCTATTGATTGGCATTAGGGCGTGACAGTCAGTCTTATATGAATATACTTCTATAAAAGAGATGAAAACATTGGGAAAATGTTAGGAAAATAGTCGTAACTATGTACGTAAGTAAGTAAAACTGAGAAATTTTAAAAATTATTTTCATAGTTAACATTTCAAATACACCTTGCCCCACTGTGGATCAGGCTATGATTAAAACCATCAACAACAACAAGTTCTAGAGCCGTAATAAATAAAATAAGCACAAATATGAATATGCATTGTAATGAAACGTAAACAGGCGATATTGAGCAAAGTACTTATTTATACATTTATATACTATAGCAATAAGTAGAATCGTGTAAATAAGTGCAGCGCAAATCTAACCTCACTTTGGCTAAAACGTGTGCACATGCGCTGTTCAGTAACAAACAAATAGGAAACAGACCCAGAGACAGTAACAAAAGTGAGAAAGGTGAGCAAAAGCGGTCATGCAAGCAAATTAAACACTTTTGTTATTTGCCATGCCAATTTAGTGAATGACTATTTAACAGACTGAGCAAATATTTGATTTCTTTCATTGTTAGAATGAGGGGGGATTAATACGTCATACATGGACGGCGGGTAAAGTACCGCTTAGGTCGGTCTGGGCCCAATGCCCAAAACAACAATAGTCAGACATTGTTATTGCGGCAAATTGATAACACAATGCGACAAATAAAAAATACATACATATATACATATGTACATATATGTACATAATTCATATGATGAATCAATAATTTCGACGTTAAAATTAGAAACGGTTAACTGGACTCTCAAACTGTAGTGGGGCGCATGCCTCGCTCTCAAACCGCAACCAGACACTGCCCATAAAACTGTGAACTGTGCCGAAAGCTCTGCTCACAAACCATAAAAGCTCACGATTCGACTGTGACTCCTAAACACTAGGCTAGCTTTATTACATTGGCTACTAAATAAAGAATGCAGAAAGTAGGTACAATATCAATATCAGTATTCATTTTATATTCTATTGGTACGTAGGTAATCTTCGTCATCATCGTCCGCATCCTCAACCACGCTATAAGAGCTCTTGCCCTCTTTGCCCTCCTTAGCCAAATGGGTCTCAAAGAACTCCTCGACGGTGTCTGTATTCCATTTGGTAATTGATAGTGTTTCTTGCACCTTGCCGCTGGCATCTAGGAGCTTGACAATCGGATCCAGACCACGCACATATTTGATTTGCAAATTGGGGAATTTAGCTGGCCGGCCGCTCTGTATGAATGCCTGTATCTGGGGATAAGCTCGGAATTTGCAGGTGCAAACCTCTAGAATGGCCTTGGCATAGGTGCGTTGTGCAGCCGGTTGCTGATCTTGAGTGCAGCATTGCTTGCAATGCGGTCTGTTAATTAGTTTTGGATTAGTATTAATTAGATTATCATTTAAATAAGGTTACCTACTTTAAGGTTTCCAATCCAAAATCATCGAGTTTTTCACAGTTCGAGCACATTAACTGTGTTTTAATGAAGCCCAACTCCCGGCAATCAGCTGCCGTAAATTCACCATTGCTTTGGCACTGAAAACAAATAATAAATGAGATACATACTCTTGAGGATGTGTATAATACTTACGCTGATTAGCACTAATACTGCAATAAGAGATAGACCGTATTTTATCATATTTAAATATAAATTTTATATTCTACTACCACGTCGTTGTTTACAAAATTAATATGGCTATCGAATTATCGATTGTTGTGAAGAGATATCGATTGTTATGCATCGAAAGACGAAATAGAATCTAGTATTTTTAAAGGCTTTTTTCCAACTATCATTTAATTTTTCTACTGCGATTAATTAATTTTAGACAGATAACTAACAAATTTTTATAGACACACTGGATTCAAAATTACTGCAACACGGTAAGAAAATCCATTTCATTTAATTTCCATTTATTTAAATTAAAAGTATACTAAACAACAAAGGAAAATCGATGCTTTAATAAATTTAAATATAAAACAGCCAACAAAATGTAATCACATCACTAATAATATTGTCACCAGGAAGCCTAGTGGTATAATTTGCATAATCTCAACAAAGTGGTCACACCTAAATTAACTGCAAACTCAAAACATCGATGGTACTATCGATGCATCGATGTTTCGTTCACCATCTCTAGAAAATTTACTGAAGAAGAAGAATGTGGCTCACGTAGTCGCATTTGTTTTGTTCCATTGATTTACGATTTAAAAGTAAAAATAATTGATAAAGAAATACAACTTTTTCAAAATTTAAAAAACGAAACGTGTGTAACCTAATTTAATTGTTGGCTAAAGAAAACAAACAGTATTGTGCGTGCACTCGGTATTATTTACTTTTTTTGGCAAATCAATAACTGAATTTGTGTAGAGAGCAAAACACGAACGCGCTGCGCAAAAGTGAAAACTCAATCAACGAACAAACGCATTGAAAAGAAAAGGTGAATAAATAGAAAACCTAAATCGGTATACGAAATCCAAATTTCGATTGTTGTAAAAATAAAATTAGGCATTGCATTGAGAGTGTGCCGAGTTCTAGTTTTGCTGTTGAATTGCTTGGTTAGCCGATAGTATAGAGAGAGCAACAGAAATAGAAATATTACAGAAACGTTTTTTCGTAGGAGTGGAAGGGGGTTAGAAACAGCTCCAGGGGAGCATCTTGAAGAGAAGTGTGTACATACACACTCACATGCATATGCAGATGTTTACATGGCACTGTTGAGTGTATATGTGTGAGTTTGTGTATGTGTTGCCTTGTTTGTGTTTTGATTATTGAATTAATAATCACGCATAGCGAGCGAGCTCTGTGTTGTTGATATTTCACCACGGTGTTAAAATGTTATTTATTCACTGCAATAAAAAGTGTTGCGGGACCTGTTTATTTTGATTCATATTTTTCAACAAGTGCCAGTGAATTAATTCCCTAGCTCTTGCACAACAACAATAGCCAATCGCTGAGCTTTTGCATGAGCACGGACAAAGTTGAAGCTCTTGTTCTTGTTTTGTCAGTCTCTCCCTTCTTCCCGTATGCATGCTGTTTGGTAACGGTTCTTAGCTGTGTATACAGCAAGAACATACGCATAAGTTTGTGTGCGTGCGTGTGTGTGCTTGTTCATTCAAGTTTTTCATGCAGTTTGCGTGAAGCTGCAACAGACTAGACGGAAACTGCTGCTTAAGGTCTTCGATGCAGGCAACTTCCGCCTCAGCTCATGTCTCGTTTAACTGGTTTAGGGCGCAGCTGTATATGTGTGCGTGTATATACATATGTGTGTATGTCTGCATCATTCACACCTGCTGCATCACAATAATAAGAACTGCAGCTGTCGCTCACTCTCAAATTTCTTATCAACACCAACACACGAGACCTTCAAAATTCTCTCCGCCTTTGTAATCCAACAATATACCTGGTGCTACCTACCTGTCTAACACGCCATATAAGTATACACACACACATCAACAATCACATGCATATTTGAGTATGAAGTGTATGTGCTGTGCTGTGCTGTTAGATTTCTACGTCCCACGCCAAAGTGTTGAGCCACTTATTATCACCCTTCTCTCTCCCTCTCTCACTGGTGTTTATCTAACTGCTTGATTTCTTGCGATTCCATGCCAATTTTATTTTGTTTATACAGTGAGAGTTCAGTTTCCAACGAAAGTGACTCAACGTCAAATGTATTGCCCTTATCAATGGATTTCATTGTTATTCATATCGCCTAATCAGCGATTATTTCGACACACCAAGACGTCCAGTCAGCTGCTCGTCATCTGCTTTACATGTAATTAATATACACACAAATGCATATGTGTACACACTGTTACAACACATGTGTGCGTACACATTGCTACAAAGCAGCAGTAATTTGAGTAAAAATACTCCTATTCGAAACTTGGTATTGGTTACTCGCAAAACGATACTGTACTATGACGAAGAAGAAGCAGAGGCACGATCAGTCTGCCTGCCTACAAGTAAATTCATGCGAATGTTCGTTTGTATGTGTGTGTTGGTGTATACCTACGCCCACTCCCAACCCCATTGTGCTGGTTCATTAGAAACCCGCATTAGAAACTGAAATCTGAGTAAACTGCGCAGCAATTGTGTGCGTGTTTTCGTATTTCTTTAGCACCCTTGGTGGTTTTATTTGCTCTTTTATTTTATTTTATTGTTTGCTAATAAGCTCCACGCATATCTTGAGGAGGGCAACTATTTTTAGCTGCTGCCGAGTTATTCGAAATTGTGTTCACATGAGCATTCAATTGAGCAAAAGGTCAATCTAATTGCACTCATTCATTCATTCGCTCCCCGGCCGTTTGTCAGACTGCTGCCAGTTTGTAAAGCTACGCTGGTCACACTGCTTCTGCGTGTTTACGACTATTTTTACGAGCCGCCCAAGTGCCGTTAATGTCAAGGACTAACAACAGGTATTTAACATATAAACGACCGAGTCACTGTTAATTAATCAAGTTACAACACAGGAATACTAATTAAATAGGCATAGTGAATAAATTAGTAATAGCTAGCCTGACCCGGAAAATAAAGGTAGAATTAGTTTGAGTTAGTTTTATCGAGGATAAATATTGGGGTTTGTGTCTGCGAATTTCTAATATAAAACAGTCAAGTAGAATTTTAATCAATCCCTAATTGCACCGTGAACATTTATAGTGCAGGGTATTTTGTAGTCGTTCTAGTGTCATAGTTGTTAAACTCGCGTGTTTCGTTCAAGTGCGCATTGAATGAACCTGGCTACTTTCGCCTGCCTTGTGAAAATGTTCTGAGTGTAAATAATAATAATTAAAAAAAAACAACAAAAGCGATAAATGCAAGTGCAAACTGTGTAAACAAAAAAAGTTAAAAAAAAAAACAGCTGGCAGGTAAATAAACTGTGTAATTTGTGTATTAGTTTGTAAAACTTGAATTGTTTTTTTTTTTGTTGTTTCGATAATTAATAAGTTGCTTTGTTATTTTCCACTCAGGTCGATACCCAAACCGTGTGCGGGGCGGGTTGCAATGCAACGCGCGGTGCAAAAAGCTTAGAGGGCGAGACAGAGAGCGAAAGAGACAGAAAGAGAGACAGTGTGTGAATGAGATTGAGGGCAAGGCTGGCCTAGCAGTAGCAGGCAGGCACTAATACACTCACTCACTCACTCGGCACAACTCACACTCATACACACACACATGCACACTTTATGAATTTTGAGTTGAATTTTAATTGCACTTTGCTTTTATTCTGTTGCAGCAGCGCACCAACAAACAAAAAAAAAGCAAAACTTGATATCGATAACGATAACGATAGACACATACATCTCACCAACCACAAACAACCACCACCACCACCACAAACATTCCTGCCTGCTGCTGCCATGCGCCGCTAAGCCCCAAAATAAACAAAAACAAAAAAAAAATCAAAAATCGATCTCGTGTCAAAGATGAGACTTCCGCTGCTGCTGCTGCCGCTAATTGCTGCCTCCGCTTGCCTGCTATCGATAACCGCCGCCTGCTCATCGCGTGCCATAACCAAACCCCGTCCAGAGGCACCACCACCAGAGGCTGCAACCACCACCGTCGCCCCCCTCGACGGCGCCCGACAATGTGATTGCATTGACGACACCATCGCGACCAAATATCACATTTCCGATCTTTCGATGTCCGCCCACCTATGCGGCATGGTATTGCCTGAATGATGCCACTTGCTTCACCGTCGAGATCCACAACGAGGTGCTCTACAACTGCGAGTGTGCGCTCGGATTTATGGGACCCCGATGCGAGTACAAGGAGATCGATGGCACCTACTTGCCCACAAGGAATCGTGTGATGCTGGAGAAGGCGAGCATTGTGAGTGGCGCCACGCTCGCCGTCATCTTTATGGCCATGTGCTGTGTGGTCCTGTATCTGCGGCATGAGAAGCAAGCGAAGCAGAAGCTCCATGCCGGTGGTGGTGGCAACGATGTGGACATGGCATTCGAGAATGCCGGCGTCGATGAGGTGGACGGGCTAAAGCCATTGCGCATAGCGCGACGTCCATTTGGACCGCATCATAGTCGCATTTTAACCCTGGAGCAGGCGTATCTTCAGTCGGCTACAAGCCATGAGAGAGAAAGGCATTGAACTACTAAAAAAAAACTGCTGCAGCGAATGTCCTTTTAATCCTTAAACTGTTTATTTTTTTGTAATATTTATTAATCGACTTGACTTTTGTTTCTTTTTATTTTGTGGTAACTTTTTAACCAAAACTTGAAAGTATTTGAGTGCCTTCCAAACGATGACGATAAACTTCGTGAAAGAGAGCGAGAGCTGAAATTAACGCAATGCAATTTTGGCAGCTAGCCGCCCATTTTTTGATACCTAATTTAATGCCTAATTATTTAATAATTTAATACGAGATGCCACGTTAACCTAAACTATTAACGTTTAAAAAATAAAAATAAATTCGAAAGAAAAAAACTAAAGACCAAAACTGACTTTTAAACAATTCAGATGATCTCCCAAGTTTTGCTTACAGCTTGCAACTATATATTATTGATCTTAATTATTAATTGATTTCTGTATTCCTTTTTGCAGTTATGCCGCACAACAATCAACCGCCTTCGGGGCAGGGAGACGATGCACTTGGACCGCCAAAAGCTGACTTCAGTGCCCCGCCACCGTATGAGCCGGATGCACAGGGTCTGGGTGGCCAACAGGTGGCATTGCCACCGCAGATGCCATCGCTGGCGTTGACCACACACGCCGTAGACGCGACACAGACGCAGAACGATTTGGCGCTGCCCCAGGAGCTGCACGGCAAGTTGCCCACCTACGAGGAGGTGCAAATGGAGAAATCGTTGAATGGAGAGCTGCCGCCCGCATTTTTAACTTTGCCATCGACGCAACAGTTGCCGCCGCCGCCGAATCCGTTGTTGCCACTGCCTCCGAATCCGTTGCGCGATGGTCCCGGAGCCGTTCGCTCGGCGCAGCCGGCTCTAACATTCATTGCCATCGATGCCAGCGATCCGGACAACAGTTTGTCGACGACAGACAATTTGCTCGGCACGGACATAATGTTTATCACGGCTTTCATGGTCGCATTTCTCTTCAATTGGATTGGCTTTCTGATGCTAACCTGTTTCTGTCACACAATTGCCGCCCGTTATGGAGCATTGTCCGGCTTTGGACTGTCGCTGGCCAAGTGGACGCTGATCGTGAAGCATTCGACGGACTTGGCATCGCATGAGAACTCTTGGCTGTGGTGGTTAATTTGCGCCTTTGGCTTTCTGATCGCCATTCGTGCGCTCATTCAGTATGTGAGCATCAAGCGATCCTGGCGTCTGCTCTCCGCATCGGCCCAGGAGCGGCTGCTCTTCTTCTACTAGGTGCGGGCGCCGTCGCCGTCGATGTCATCGTTGTCACAGTCGGCGGGTTATGTAAATACGTTAAGTGTGCGAGTTGTTTGAAATGCGTGATTATGATGATGGTGATGATTGTGGCAAAGACGATGATGACTACGATGACACGACGGCGATTGCGTTAGACTCCCAAATATTTCATTTCGATCCCAAAAAAAACCAACACAACAAAAAAAGTATAAGAAAGAGAAAAACTAATTGCGAACTTACTATTGGTTAGTGTTTCTGTAGTTACTATGTTAATTAGCGCAAGTTAAATCCACAAATCAGTTTCAAATGACAAACAAACAACAACACAAAGCTAGCATATTGATAATAATTATGTTGTTTATGTATATTTCGAGCATATCAACATATATATGAAAAGAAAAAAACTAAAAGAATATGAAAAAAGTGAAAGATGTGCGCACAGAGTAGTGAGAGATGCGACGAGGATTCACTTGGATCCCTGTTTCGCTGCACCTTTTGGGCACCTTGTTTTTTTAGAGAGAAGCAACCAGGGCCATCGTAATTGATGTAATTGTACTTGTACTTGTATATGTAAATGTGTGTATAGATGTCTCGCCATAGTAGCTTCTCTATTCTTTTGTTAGTAGAAAACAAATTGCAAAAAAGACAAAAACACAAAGGAACACAAACAGCCTAGATGAATATGCCACCATATTTTTATTATTGAAATCTACTATTTGCTGTGGTACTTAAAACAGTTACACAAAAAGGCCAGCGGTAATTTTGCTAGATAAATCACAAACTATTATAATTACGATTATTGCTAATATAACGTTTATAATTAATATGTTTAATCCCTTTGTATGTATAATTGAAATATGCATTGCAAGGGCGCATACCGAAAATATGCGTCAGTTTTATGCAAATTAATAAAAATCTTAAAAAAAAAAAGAACAGCATTGCAATTTCTTAACTTTAAATTTGAATGGGCGCGCATATGAGATTACTATCCGTTATTCCAAAAATTAATAACTACCTGAAGCGTTAAAATACCTGATGTGGCAACGCTCTGACATTGAATAGACTTACAACACTATCCACTAGTTGCCGGTTTTATTTGGTATATTCCGAAATAAATTTGTAAATATTGTATCATTGTGGTGAATGCCAGGATTTTAAATAAACTTACTTTTATTAAAAAAAAAATAATATCTACGCGATCTCTCAAGATCATTGAATAAAACCTCTCCGCCTTGTCGAATCAAACCAGCTGGTTGTTGCCGCAGTGGTAGATTTTTCGTAGTAAAACTGTATGTTTACAGTTCGAATTTTTGGTCACACTGTTAACCATTGTCGTAGTAAGCTGTGCACATTACTTGTGTAAGTGTGTATATACCAGCACGCAGTTGCTTCGTTCGTGTGTGAAAAAATCATATTTTCACAACAGACGGCCATCTTTAATATAGATTAAATTAAATAGAACTAAAAGCGTGAAAAAATTATTTAAATATATTGCGAAGCGGGAATACATTCGGCAGCAACAACAACGTAAGTGTACAATGTTATATTTTGTAGTTTTTGCCATTGCATGTGGAAAATATTTCGGGATGTTGTGTGTATCTGTTGGAGGATTTTTTCCTCAATCGTCTGGCCCGGCTAGACAGTCTGCAGTCAAATTATTGATTTTCATTGCTGTATACGCTGGCCCTGGCGAAAAAATTAACAATCTACATTAACGCTGCATTACTGCAAGTAGTTTTCTATTATGCAATATTTTCGCTAACAAAAAGTACAGTAGTTGTAGTTACTAACTATTTGCGTCCAAAATACTATACAATTTTCACTATAACAAACTACAAGACAGTTGGTGATTTACGCGAAAAATTTAAATATTTGTTATCACACTGCAATTCATGAGATTAGTGAATAAGTGCAATAAAGAGTTCAAAAAAATTTCATATCGCCGGCTTCTGACTCAGCGCTTGGCGGTGTCTCAGTTCACAAACTAATACACACACATACATGCTGGGCCGCCATCTTAATTTTTGTAGATAGGCATTCACCTTCTGCCATCTCGCTCTCTCGCGGCTGTTGCCACTTTTTCTCTTTAGCCGGTTTATTAAATTTCGAGGTGTCGAAACCAGTTTTTCGTGCTCTTCTTGTGCTCATTTCTTTTTAACGTTGTTTTCTGCATATTGTATTGAAACAGGTAGCATTCTATAATACATAGATGCGTGCATATCACATGCATGTTACTACGTCATACGTTTTTTCATTGTCAACGGGGGACGCGTCTGTTTGCGTTCTACCCTCATCTGTGTTGATGCTTTGCCAGCGTATACATTTGTAGTTGTATTTGTATCTGTGTATGCGCTTGGGTCGTGCACCCCTTAGATACATACACAATACATGTAAACAAAAATCATTCATACTTATAATGCACTAACACTTATCACACTAATATCAACAACTATTTGTTTTGCATTTTCTTTTCATTGTGCCGTTATTTTATTTCAGCGCCTGCGACATTATCATTTGTATTAGATTTTTCGCTTTGTTGTAACTCCTCACCCACACTACCTGCATTCACCTACACACACACATATACATTCATATTCCAACATCCCAACAATCCCACAAAAATCCACTCAAAATTATGACCAGGTATGCCGAGTGTTTCCAAGAAAATTCTGCAAACATAATGAGAAAATACGTGAAATGCATGTTTAACATATTTCTCTTTTATATTAATTTTTCCAGTGTAAAGATTAACGGCAATCCGCAACAACAGTTGGGCAAGGGCAACATGGCATTCCGCGGCAACCAGAATCGCAATCGCAACTTTGGCGGTGGCGGCAATCAATATGGCGGCCCCATGGGCGCCAATCGCATGGGCGGCGGTGGCGGCATGAATATGTCACCCTGGGAGTCGCAGAATCCCGGCGGCGGCGGACAGTTTGGCAACAATATGCGCCAGGGTGGCGGCGGCGGTCAAATGAACGCCCAGGCCATCAACAATTTGCTGAACAACCTGTTCAGAAACCAGCCTCCATCGCTCCTCGACTTGCCACGCGGTGGCATGGGCAATCGCAATCAACGCGGCGGACCGGTATGTATATTATGATCCAGTTTGCCAAATATTATTTCTCTAGCTGCCTTAAATAGCTGAATTCCTCTTATTTTATTCCTTAAAAACCATTCTTTGGTGGATGAGTTGCGGTGGAGTTGAACTTTGTTTTGGATTTAACTAGGTTTGTCGTTGAAACTTTAAATAATTTAATATTAAATACATATTGTATTTTTAAATATTTACACATAGTTCCTAGTGAAGATTATGTTTGTCCTGAATTCTATTCACATCATTTGATGTAATCTTAATTGTCTGAAGAGAATGTTGTTTTACCTACATTCACATCAATTTATGTATTATTTGACATTAAATACCGATTAATTACGTCAATTCATTTGATTGATTGCCCCTTGAATTCACATTTTCGATTTCTTTCTTGTCATTGCCAAACAAAAGGTGAAATTTTGCTATTGCCTTAAGCGAATTTCTTGTAAAACACATCAAGTTAAACCAAATTCAAAGAATAACCAGCTTTAGTTTGTTTAAGAAACTCCCGCTCATCGTGTCCACTGAAGAATCCTCTTTTTATTGTTATGACACCAAACATTGGTTAGCTCTGTTTATGTTACTTAAGCCTAGTTGTTGTATAATATCTAAAAAAAAAAGCAAAACAAAAATCGCGTAGTTTGTAGTAAAATACCAAAAAAAGAAATTAAAATTAAAAGACAATTCAACAAATTTGCGATAATGAGAGAACCCTGCTGATATTGTATATCGATTGTACAATATAAAAAATTGTGAGGTGGAGAAGTAGAAGGTTTTCGATATAAAAACGCATTTATTCCATTTTAAATGCAATATTTTTTCGTTTGTATACTGCACAATTTGTTGAATTTGATTGTTTGTACCACGAAATATTAAGTACCGCCAACAAATGTTCCATTTAAAGATGAAAAGAGTATGATGACATTTTAAAATGATTGCATAAAGTAATTTAATTCATATTTGTACTAAGTAGGCATTTAAAAAGTTATTTACCAAAACCAAACAAAAAAAAAAAATAGCAACAACAAAAACCAAACAATTATCAATTATCAAAAATCTTTGGATTTTTACAAACTCACAATTCAAATTTTGCTAATTTACCAATATTTATTTTTATTCTCTTCTACACGAACGAAACCAATAATCGAATTCGATGCAATCTCAAAAAACGAATCGAATCAAAAACGCATTTCGAATGCATCCATATATTGTGCCTATATATATACCTGTGTATATATCTAAATGCCGATGTGTCGTCTCCGACGTTGTTGTCGTCACTGCTGCGTTGCATATTCAAATGTGCTTGTTGTCGTTGCTGCTGGGCAATGTTGCTGCCACATTTTTGTTGTTGTTGTTGCTGTTGCCAATGTGTTGCTCTTGTGTCTGCGCCTGTGCCAACAACTCTCTCTTGTTTCTGTTGAAATGTTTATGCACAATTATCATTTGTTTTTGTTACATTTATGTGTGAAAACTGCATAAACCGATATATATCATATATAACTGAACTTGGAATTTACAATTATATAATACAAATCAATATGTGGCAAATTTGCGGCACTTGCAACATGCATATCAACATAATCGCAAATGGCAACGACGTACACAACACACGAATTGCTGAAAAACGCACAAAACACGCAATATCAAAAATGTACAAAATATATGTAAAAATAATGCGATGCGATGTCCACTTCCAATGCGACGCCACCGATTGATTGAAATGATTGTGATTGATTGAACTCTCTTCTAATCTGCTCTGCTCTGAAAACTGAAAAACCGATCCGATCTGGTACTGGTACTGATTGATGGTGCAACTGCAACTTGCAATTACCAAAACAAAACAAAAATAACTAAAAAACCAAAAAACAAAACCAAATCAAACTATCAATATAAAAATCAAATGCATCGCCACTCTTCTTCAACGTTCCTGCTCTGATTGAAACTCACTCGAAATCGAAACCACAATTCGGTTTCCATGTTTCCATGCCGCCCGTTTGTGTTGAACACAATGTCTAAAAAACATCTCAAAAATAAATAAAATGCCACGCCACGCGCCGCCACGCCAACGACTTCAACAACAAAAACATCCCCGTCGACTGATTGCACGACCGCTCCGCCGATTTGACCAATAATATACATCTGTTTATCTATATCTTTATATATATATTTAAATCATATCAACTACTTTTCTATATGTATGTGTGTATCTATATAAAAAATCAAAATTTTTGAATTTTCCATCCATCCCACGTCAAATATGGAAAACTAATATTCCAATCACCTTTAAAACCAAAAAACTGAATATTGTAAATGGTTTATGTACCATAAATGTGTCAACTCGTTTGTTATTATTTATTTGAATAACTCTTGACAATTTATAATTGTAAATTTCATAACGATTGATTTACTACTACTACTATATATATTATCGATCGCACGATCTATATATTTCATGTGTATTCCATGCATTTCCATTTAATTACGAATATTTACAAAACTCTGTTCGATCTTGTATATTATATATATATAATACTGTCACTATCTACCTACCCAACCAACCAATCAACCAAAAACTATCTATACCAAACTACTTTAATGTATTGTAAAAACGAAAAATACGCTAAAATGTATGTGTTCGAAACAAATCTTAAATGATAAAGATGGTCAATCGCGGTGGCGGTGCCGGCAATCGTCTCAATAATCGTCGTGGCCAAGGAGGTTTCCAAAATCGTGGCGTTACTGGTGGTCCCAAGCCCCCTCAAAAGCAGGGCGCCGGCGGCATTCGTAAGCAGAATGCTTTTGATCGTGCCAAGAAACTTTTGGCTAAAAATGCCAACACTAATAAAAAGAAGGAAATTACTCCTGGCGAAAAGAAAATTGAGAGGTAAGAGTACAACTACAACTACTTAAACAAAAAATCCAATTTAAAAAATCAAATTTCCAATACAACATTTACCAAAATGACAGCCGAAAGATTGCTCAATTCGCAATTTTTCTTCTTCCTTTAAAAAAATATATAATATCTACAAATAATTTTTGTTATCAATGCATCAATTTTTCTGAAACAAAAAACTGCAAATATTTTTAAGTACTTGATTTCCAATTTTTCGAATGCATCTGATACAATACTCAATATATATATATATGAAATATGATAAGTTCTCCAAAAAATAATCACAAATAATTTCCAACAAGTGGATGAGTGGAAACAACAGTCCTCTTATTATTTGTTTTTTTTATATTATGTTTTGAATAGACAAAACACATCCTTTTCTTTCTGGTCGTTGGCGTCTGTTAGCGAACCGGGTTGCGTAGTATATGGCATGGATTGATCAACGAAATATTTTCAGATTGATTGTTAATTGTTCTCATACGTACAAAAATATTTTTGTTTTTATTTTGCTTTTGTTTTGTTATTTAGTGCTTTGCATATTTTTGAATTCATTAACAATTTTCGGGGAAAATACATTTGTTTTATCTTCGGATTTGCCGAATGTGAAATTCGACTTACTTTAGAATTAGTAAATCGTAATGTTTTCTAAGAATTTTTCTGTCCGATCGTATTACTAAATTTTGCATCATAAATTACCAGAATTTTTCTAATGTGGGGGGCACATTTCTTAATGTATTTGTTTGTGATGTACAAGAACTGTTTTAATCGCATAATACATCATCCGTATCATAATCATTCATTCCTCATAAGCTTAGGCCAAGATCTTTTAATATTTTGTAATCTGTAATATCTGTGATATCCCAACTAAATAAAGCATTTCAGCGTGACGTCTATGCTGCCGCCCAATAGCTAGTCAGCCACACGCTACCAGACGCGTCTGTTCACATCCTTGAAGCATTCACAACTAATTTGATTTCTTTTCATTCTTTACCTCCCCAATAAAATCCACTTTTATGCTGGATTAAAGTAGCGCAACACCCAAGGAATCGCCGTACGCTAGCGTGCCGAATGATATGTTCTACTGTCATCTGTGCAAGAAGCACATGTGGGATGCCAATTCATTTGAGAATCACATCAAGGGACGCACCCATCTGATGATGCGCGAGGGCATTGAGGAGAGCTACCGCCTCAAGGCCAACATGATTCGTCAGGAGGCCAAACTTGCTGAGCAGCTCAAATCGATTGAGTTTGATCGTCTCAAGCGCATGGGAAAGAGCAAGCAACGTCAGCTGGATTACTGCACCATGTGTGATCTGAACTTCCATGGACACATCTCGACTCATCGCAAGTCCGAGGGACATTTGCAGCTGAAGAAGTTCTTGCATCCCAAGTGCGTGGAATGCAACAAGGAGTTTGCCACACGCATCGATTACGACACCCATTTGCTGTCGGCTGATCATCTGAAGAAGGCTGCTGAGAACAACACGAAGGTTGGCGAACGCAAGCGTCAGACGTTGCCCATCAGCACGGCTGAGGAGGAGACACGCGATCTGCGTCCACCACAGAAGCGCAAGAAGAAGCCCATCAAGAAGGAGGGTGAGGAATCCACCGAGGTCAAAAAGGAGCCTGAGGAGGGCGCCGAAGGTGAGGAAGCTGAGGGCGAGGAGGCCAAGGAGGGTGAGGAGGCTGCCGATGAAACCAAGGAGGGTGAAGATCTCAACGAGAGCCAGGAGGAGGAAGAGGTGGCTCTACCCGTCGATGCCGAGGACTGCATCCTTGACTTTGCCGAGGGCGATGAGATCCCCAGCGAGGTGGACACTCGCCTGCCCAAATACAATTGGCAGCGTCCCGTTGGTGCTGCCCTCATCTCGAAGCTGGAGTGCTTCGAGTGCGCTGTCTGCAGCAAGTTCTTTGACACAGAGATCACCGCTGAGATTCACTCACGCACAGCCACCCATCACCGCAACTTCCTCAAGTTCATCAACGAGAAGTCCAGCGACACGAAGATTGCACAAAAGCGCGCAGCCGCTGCCATTGAGGAGAATGAGCGCAAGAAGCGCAAGGTCGAGGAGTCTGAGGCTCCAGCTGCCGAGGGTGCTGGCGATGAGGCAGCCGAGGGTGCTGAAGGTGAGCTCTATGATCCATCGGAGGCCACAGGCGACGATGAGGACTTCGAGATGAACGAGAATGCCGAAGGTGAGGAGGAGGGTGGCGAGGAAGCCGCTGGCGAAGACAACGGCGACGAGATGGACGCCCAGGAGGAGGAGGAAGAGGAAGCTGAGGCCGAACCAGAGCCGGAACCCGAGCCAGAGCCAACTCCAGTGCCCACACCCGCTCCCGTCGCACAGCCAGCCACGCCAGCTAAACCCGAGCCAGCAGCCAAACCGGCAGCTAAGGCTGCTCCAGCCACACCCGCCGCTGCTGCCACACCAACTCCGGCTGCGGCCACCACACCAGCAGCTCCCGCTGCAGCTGCCACACCGGCTGCTGCCACCCCAGAGGTTGCTCCATCGCCAGCCAAGAAGCCACGCGCCGTCGCCGCAGCTGCTGCTGCTGCCGCCGCTGCATCCCCAGCTGCTGGTCCCAAGGCAACGCCGCAGCGAAACCGTGCGCGTGGTCGTTACAACCGATACTAGAGGGAGAGATTTAGAGGTCGGCAATACCTGGGCATAAGACACAATACCACATAAAACATATTTAATTAACCATAACTTAATGTTATGTATTCATTACTCTTAAACAATTTCCACAAACACACACACTCAATTTGTGGGAGATTCTTCCTAGTTTCCCCTTCCCTCCCAAAACTGAACTATTCTATAGTGACATTTTCACCTCATTTTGCATAAACGTTTTTGTAATGGACACAGGCATGAATCATCGACGAATATTTCGCAAAGATTCTGTGTCTTCGATTGCAAACACAAATCAAGAAAATAAAATTAGAACCACATACAAAGAAATACTACAATATTAACAAAACGAAACAAAACAACAAAAACGCATTCAAACTATGTAATGATTAAATTTTAAAATAAAAAACTTACTTGTACAAGAAAAAAATTACATAATTGTTTTCTAATTTACCACAAAAATAGTTGGGAGAGTTTAAAATATTATCTTTTCAGCTTTTTGTAATGATTAGATTTAGATATAAATTTCCTGGATTGGATTACTCTTATAAGGCTGTCACACAAAAACTATCCCAAATCAAATATTAGTGTTATTGTATAAATGATCTTTAATTCTTTTACAAGATTTGACACAAATTAAAAAAAAAACATTTTGGGAATCAATTTTAAAATTACTATTTCGAACCTTCAGATAACTCAAGTATGTTATAGTACTTTTTTTTTGGGTTTTTTCCGATTTGAAGCAATCGTTTTATAAACTTATTCATACTTCTTAGTTATGTGAGAGTGATGACTATATTATGAGGTTGCCACATGACAAATGATTCCAAATTTATGTTATTGCAAAGAGTTCTAGAAAATCCCAAATATCTCTACAACTCTTCCAAATGAATATGTGGAATCTTCAAATAACTCATCTAGTTAATTTAAAACAAATCAAATGAATAGTTTTTTGTTTTAGATTACATTTTATTTTAATTCGTAGTAAGTACTATTAATATATTAATTCATAATTATTGTACAAATTGTGTGCAGATTTGTTGAGATTATGTGAACGGTGCTTTAGGGACATTTGGACATTTGGATGGGGGCGCGTTTGTTCACGTAATGGAGTATGTTTTTTTTTCAGCCCTGATATGGTAATGGTAATGGTTATATGGCTTATGGGGGGACAGGCAGCTCCTTTGGCTCAAAGGAATGTGTCCACAGCATTGAGATACTTGTGTTTTTCTTTTCATCCATTATCGCATACAGTACTCGTCGCTGAGCTACGAATGCAAAGGGCCCGCAGTCAGTTAAAGTCGAGCGTATTCTGCTCCGTCGTTGTGGTGCGAATGCGACTCTGATCGCTCTGGGAACGCTGCAGGCGACCGCCGCGCCAACCACAACGCCAACGCTTGATGCAACTGATGAGCGACCAGTTGATGCTCTTAGTGCGCGTCAGCACATAAATGTAAGGATCGAGTGTGAAATGAATCGCCATCAGAACATCGGCTATCATAAAGAAGACATGCGATTTGGGCACGCGATTCTCACGTATAGCCAAGGGAATGGCAATCTATAAAAGATCAATATTATTATCAAATATTATTATTACTCTTCGACTAACTCACCATCTGTGGCATCCAGCAGACCACAAACGACAGACTGAGTATCGCCATGAGCTTGGCAAACTTGATCTCATCGGGTGAAGTGGACGACGTCATCGTGACGCTGTTGCTGTGATGAAATTGTCGCGGTGGCGGCGCATTGTGATGTGTGCTGTACTGCGCCTGGTAAAGTGTGGTTCCACTGCTGCTCTCCGGATCGATGGTGCGCACGCTCTTCTGGTTCACCATGCGATATTGCGAGTGGTTCTTCGTGGTACGACTCTGGCCAATGATCCACAAGACGCGGGCCACAAACAAATTGCAGGCGACGATTAGCACACACAACAAGCTTCCTGTAAAGAGATTAACGAAAAAAGTGATTATAAATTGAGAACGGTATTCCTTTCTAACTCCGCAAATAATCATATTTTATATTGAAATTGGAAATTTGGAATAAAGATTTATTTTTTATTTAAACAAATAATACTCAAATTAATACGTAAATATGCAATTTTATATTCCAATCAAGAAAGAAGGCTCCAGACATTTAGAATCATAAATATTGCACACAAGTAAAAAATATCTAATAAAAAACAGTCTAATCACAGTCACATGGAAGATATAAAATTGGGGGAATTTTTTAAAAAATCTAAAATAAATTCGTGCAGTTCCTTTGTATCTTTTATATGTTAGTTGTTGAAATCTATAGGTATTCTTACGGTCGTACGAAATTCGTGCTAAGAATATGGTGATCGGTGAGAAAAAGTGTCATTTAAACTTAATATAATTAACCTTTTTATTTAATCTCGAAATCTTTGAGCCTTAATTTCTTTTTAGGTCGGTAACTCTTATTTACAAAAACTTCATAAATTAAATATAATATATAATATAAATGAACCCAAAGAACACTTACCAAATGCCATAAAGAATATAGAGTAGGATTTGTTGACAATTCCAGGCGCATCTCTATAGCGTATGCATTTCAATTGATCGGGATTCGATTCATCGATGTAGGCGCCAAAGCCAAAGAATGGCAAAAATGTCACAATCAAAGCCACAACTAAAATGCTTACAATGCACTTCAAGATCAACTCGTAAGTGATGTGCTGCAAGCATAAATTGAGTAATTAATAAAAATCCTTGCTAAATAAATAAAATATATGTTAACTCACTTTGTGGTAGATAAAAGGACGCGCCAAAGCCATGCAACGTTCGGCTGCCATAACAGCTGCAATGCAGCCAGAGCTGACGCCAAAGAAACGCCACACAACATGTCCGATACAGTCAAGCCTCACTATAAAGGGCAACTCCTCGTCCTGATAATGGTATTTGACCAACGCTGTCGTTAACGTGCCCAGCAACCCAATCAAATCGTTTGTGGCCAGGCAGCTGAAAAGCGTAAAGGAAAGGATGTGGGATTAAGTCAGGCGTTGTAAGTGCGTCCATAAATTAGCAGCTTGGATGAAGAGAGGCGGACAGACGGACGTCAGGACGAATGTTCTCGTCTGTGAAAAGGCTGCTCGGTTCGGTAATGTGTGCGCAATTTTCTTTTCTAGGCCCGTAAATAGTGCAATTAAAGTTTTCCACACAATAAATACGTTTAATGATGTCACATTAATAATGCGCTAACTTTATCGATTGCCCGCAAATTGCGTCGTATTCGCACAGTTGGCCAAACTCAAACTCAAACTTGAAACTGACCAGCATCGTAGAGAGCAACAGAGCGAACAAATTGGCAATAAGTACACATTACCTTAACAGTGCTTTTGTTTTATTTGTGTGTTTACTTAAGCCTCCAATGTGTTACATCTGTCGCCAAATACCAAATACTGCGATTAATGCAAGTCAGACAGATACACAAAACTTTTCCTATATCTACTCAGATATTGCCTGGCTTATCAGCGCACTCTTTTGACACTTGGGCTTAACTTAATTCTCTATGATTTGTCGCAGTCAAAGGTGGCAAAAAAAATGTGTGGCAACCAATTGTATAAAATCGATATTAATAAATAAATAAAAATACTCCAATTTTGATGTTTTCTATTGCTCACGTGGGAGTTTCATTTTACAGAAATAACAGAATTTCCCTTAAGGCTGTCATATTTATTTTCAGTTTATTATGAAACTGAAATTCTTCAAAGTTTGTGAGAGTAAGCGCTTTAATAATACTCTTTCCTTATATAGCTGTTATTTGTAATAAATATATAATAATTAATATATAATAAATATACACTTCTGGTCATAGTCGCGGGCTTACTTGCGTTTCAATTTGTTTAATATTCATTGTTTTAGTAAGGATTGAAAAGAACTTGATATGCAAAAACATTTTTTAGTATAAAAAATAACTAATCATATATATATTGAAATTGAAAATTTGGAATAAAGGTTTATTTTATATTATTATTATTTAGTTATTTTATTTACTTTTTACTTCATTTATTTATTTACTCTCTAATACATTTATTTTATGGGATAATGGGTATCAATTTGCATTTAAAGTGATTGTATCTCAGTAGTTACGTATACTTAATATTCAGACAATTGAATATGTTATCTAATATTTCTCTCACGTAATTTTTCATTCAAATTAGCTGAAGATTTATGTGGCCAACTTAATAATGCTAATTTTGATGCACATTTTAACTCACAATAAATCAAAGTCACAAATGTATATAGTATAAATAGAATAAAAATTGTTCAAATTGGGCAACCTTTAAAAATATTTTAGAATACGTGAAAAAATGTTGAAAATATTCCAAAAATCTGCAATTCTGCTCACACTGCAAATATCGTATTACAAATTTATTTGAAATTTGGCGATGATTGCTGAAGTTCTATGCACTTCAAGAAGAGTATTCAAAATTCGAGGTACTACTTCAGTTTGTTAGTGTTAACTATTTGGAGCAAACAGACAAATACCGCGATTGTCCCTCTCTAAAATACTTTAATATTATTTTTGTTTTTTGTTGTGGTTTTTTCCAGCGGCAGAGAAAATAGATTGTCATGCGACACACATAAGAAAATCATTTGTCTCTGCGCTTGTGAATAATTGTTTTTAGCTTTCGACAGGCGAGGAAGGAAAATCGAGCGCAAATAGTTTATAGCGGAGAACAAAAACTAAATATTTGCCCATGATTATTGAACTAAACATTGACAGTGTAACCGCGGATAATCCCTAGACGAGTAAATGAACATTTCATTCCATATAGTATGTATGCTATCTCTATATATATAGATAAAAGTCGCGAATTGTAATTACAAATGCGATTTATGACCGGGTTGTAAACTTTTTTGTGTTGTGTACACAATTCGTACACACACACAAGATTTTCCATTAGGGCACAAATTGACAAGAAACATTTTGTGCTGAATCAATCGAACAGTACAGAGTAGCAGGCAAGTGAGTGGCAATTGCCACGGACTACTGTCTATAAATAATGCAACGTCAAGTGTCGAGCGTGCCACACATATTCATCAATCAAATTAAGCCAAGCCAAGATCAAAAGCTGTTTTGTCACTCGAGAGCACACACAAGCTTCACGCTGCGCAGCAAGGATAATTTCATTTTATTATGTGATGGGAAATTTTGTCGCAATGTGAAGTCTTCTCAAATTGCTGTTCTACGCAGTTTACTGATTTGTTTATTGTTTCCAGCGCAAATTGAATTCAATGCGAAAATTGATGCTGGCTGCCAAAGTAGGAAGCAGGAGTTAATTTAATAGACAGCATTATGATGATAAATATGCAGGAATATGTTAACTTTATTTTTGGTTTTTTTTTGTGGGTTGCTATCTAAGTCAGCCTAATACTTGGCAGATAAGATAGCCAATTGAAATTGACAGGCCGTTCAAGTGTGATTGGTTAAAATGCAAATTCAGAGACCCGCACAATATCTAGCAAGTTGAACAAACCCCAGAGACAACTGCCATGAACTCAAAGCCAAGCACTTGACAACTATTACACTACACACACCGAATATATATAGCATAACTATGTATGTGTACACCACTACGTATACGTAATATACAATTGCAATGTGCGCATTTCGTTCAATCAACTTACCGCAACATGAACGTGTATTTGCTGTTTTTGTTGTGCTTTTTACGCGCCAAAATAATAAGGGCCAACGAATTTCCTAACACTCCGAGTCCCATCACAATCAGGCTCAGTATCAATCTCTTGCGATTGTTGTACAACGCTTGAGATGCCGTCAAAGCGGCCGTGTTATTTACCGTTGCCATTGCGGTGGCTGTCTCTACAATCGCCGCAGAGAGATTCAACATCGACATGTTGCACTTAATTGAATTGAAATTTTCGTGCCACAAATATTTATTTACTTATTTGATTTGTTTTTGGTCAACTAGCTGCCACTTTGCCACACACACGCGACAACTGCAGCTGGCTTAAAAGTGTGCAAACTAGTTACGAACAACGATCACACGCGAATCTGGTCATTAATCAGGCAGGGATTGTATGGTCAATGCAAGTTATTTGCCAGTTACGCACGCGCCGATGAGGAGCACTAAGCACTAAGGTGCAGCACAGTTTTCTGTTTTGCTGTGTTTTGTTACGTTCCGTGCACCGTCTGCAGCGACACATCGATATAGAATGACGAACGACAAACAGCAGCGACGACTTCAACGGCAACGACAACCACGACGACGACGACGACAACAATACAGCGTTGACAACGACGCAGCGTCGACTGCTCTGCTGCTGCTTCAGCTATTGCTCTTGCTACTTATTCTAGTGGGTGGCCGAAGTTCCTTGCCGACAATAACGACGACGTTGGCGACGACGATGCTCAACAGTTGGCCACACGACACGAATGTGCGTCGCTGCTCGGCAAAAATTCGCTGCTGGTGGTCGCTGTTAGCGTCGACGGCGACTGCGACGTCAAGTTAATGCTTATGATAATGCAAAGTACTCTACTCTACTCAGAGAACAATCATACAAAGGAAGCTACGTTGAGCTACTAACTTTGACTTTAGCAATTTTGTTTCTTTGAATGCGCTTTCACTTTGTCTTATGTTGGATCCGATGAGTGAGATCTGCAATCCAATCATTACATGTTTTATGCACTTATCACCACAATTGTTATACTGAAAGACAACATCTTTCAGAAACTAATCTTATTTTGGTTTTCATTCTAACCAAATTTAATGCAGGTTTATTTTTGAAATTAATTGTATTTTTGTTTTAATTCTAACTATATTTATTTCCGAAATAATTTTTACTTTTGTTTTAATTCTAATTTGATATAATGCAAGATTATTTGAAAAATTAATGTTAGTTTTGTTTTAATTCTAACCATGATTTATATTTAATAATTTGCATTAATTTTTTTTATTAATGCTGTCATATTTATTTGAGAATTTTAATGTAAAGTTCTTCAAAGTTTGAGAATTGAGAGATTGTAAACTAATTTTTGTAAAATAAAAACTAACTTTTACTATATTTAAATTTTATTCGGTTTTTTTAATTTTTTATTTTGAACATTTTTACCGAATTTCAACTTTTTCAATATTAAAATATTATAATTTCGACATAAATCGGATTGTATTCTGGGCATATTTTTATGATTTAGCATTTTTTGTAATTTAATGTAAAGCTCGAAATAAAACAATGAAAATTAAAAAAACTAAGTTTATACTTGCTAAACAAAGCTTTAATTTAAAGAAAATACCAAAATGCTTCCCTAAGTGTAGTCACACTATAAGAAGCGTATTCACTAGTCGTCTTTGTGCTTTCATTATTTCATGTACTTCGATTGCCTTTTATAAACTGTTTTGCATTTGGTTCGCGGGCGATCACCGAAATTAACAATTAAAATGTTTTGTTTTCGATGGAACTGTTCGTGCCGCGTCGCTCGGCAAAATAAAATGCGCGCGTATATAAGTATGTACAATAATAGTTTTTTTTTTGTTGGTGGGTAAAACTTTTGGAACAATTTATAAGCGCAATAATCGCAACACAATCCGCAAACGCTGTGGAAAGAATAATTACAATGGGCGCAAATGCTTGAGTTCAGATCAAAGAGGCGCATACGAAATGCATTCTAAATGCGATATTATCCGTAAAGCGAAACGGAAGTGAGCACCCAGACGCCGCAGTCGACTTCGACGGCGACGCTGACTGCAGCAGCGACAGCGAAGTGTGCGGCCCATTTATGGCCGGCATACACGGCGTATGCGCAATGCGTGTGTAATTGTTAAAGCCGCCGCTGAGAGTAGGAGTAGAGGCGAAGACAAAGGGGGAGATGGAGATGGAGACGGAGGCCTACAGCGACACTTGAGTGGAGTGCTTGACTAACAAATTCATGAGCCTGGCGGATGCTGACGTCGATGTCCTGCAGCGTGTCCTCGTGTCGTCGTCGCAGCGAACCGCAGGCGGCTATTTTTAGCTAATTTGGCGAGAACAGAACAGAAATATAGCACAATACAAAAGGCAAACATGAATGCGGCTGTTGCCTTGGCCCCATAGATTCTTTTGGAATTTACGAGTATATCCCTTGATATCCTGATGCCGCCACACACACCACGCCAAAGCTAATTGTGAAGACCCAAATTGGCAGCTTTATGCGTCAGACGAGCCGAGCCGAGTTGAGTTTGTTTTGTTTTTCCTTTTCTTTTTTTGTGGGGCACATAAAAATGACTTTTTGGCAGCTTGCGTGGCTCCGGCAGCGGTTGACTGACCTCTGACCCTCGCACTTTTGGGGCACAACTTCAGTTTGCAAAATGAAATACATAAATAATAACGTATTATTTGCCAAGTTCTTCTATTCATTTATTTGGGTTGCTCCCCTAAAGTGCCTGATTAATGATTGCAACGCCAACTCTTCTCTCACGTTCTCTACTTTAGATAAGTCAATAAGATAATGAAGTTGGCAATTACCTTTAAGTACATCCACTGTCTGGCTTGTCTACACTATTTTTAATACATATATCTATATATAGTATGCTTGTTGACAGTCGAAATCACTGATAACGCAGATTAAGCGATTTGTTGACTGATGTGAATCACTCCATGACCTACGGTTGTGACTTACTCAACTATTTTGTCTGCAAACACGATACATACATATATGTATATATAACTGGACAATTCAGTAAGGTATATCAATAATGAGAAAGTGTGATGAGAAAGTGTGGTGACCCGATAAAAAAAAATTTCTGAACTTACAAATCCCTATGAGTCGATAAAGGTCACAGTTTTAAAATTATTACAGATTGCAGGCGAATTTCTTTTATAGAAAAATATATATACAATATTTATATGACGTTTCCTGTGAATCATAAATTAAATTACTTGTATTAGAATAGTTAATCATTCTTCTCTATAAAAAATATACAATTATTGAATAGCTAAATAAACTGAACTGCAAACATGTAAGAAATCTACAGTTGAGTGTGCTCGACTGTGAGATACCCGTAACCAATTTTGAATGAAAAGGCTCATATAGATATTGATACAGTACTGAATTCAAAATATACCAGATTGTCAGCCAAAGCTTTTACGAACCGTAGTACCGTTTTCCCCCAAACAAAAGTATTTCTTTAATAACTTGTACAATTTGGATCTAATTGCAAACAAATTTTCAGGTCTCATAAAGACTATAGTTAGTTTTAAAATTACGCTTAGTATTCGTTTCATATCGATTTGCTAGTGGGCGTGGTAAAAATGTGAAACAAACATGATCTGCTTGTAAACATAACAAGTGCTGTTGATATTTATCTCTTATAGTCTCTGTGATCAAGACATGGTTATATCTTCTCGGCTATGGACGCTGATCAAGAATATATATACTTTATAGGGTCGGAGATACCTTCTTATGTCTGTCACATACATTTCCAGCCGGCACAAAATTATAATACGCTTCATCCCTATGCATAGGGAATGCATAGCTATGGGTAGCGAGTATAAAAACTTGAACAGATTTTATTGCAGATAGTACAAAATTGTGATTTCATTGCAATTTATTGAAAATATGTTAGTAGTAACGTATGTGAATCATTTACTTAAGAAATGCTCTTTTTGATCTTGAAGAAGAGTGTGATTTCCTGTATTACATACGTTCTTTTTAACTATATAGATTTCTGTAATTGGCACTTTTGTTAGGCCAATAGCTCAATTGTTATATTTAAGTAGCTTCTTTGTATAGACTAACTTGAAAATTGTTAATAAAATACTAACAAAATTTCAACAAGTTCATTTTTAAGGACACCTCTCAAAATAATGTCATACAATCAAACTATATTGAAGTACTTTTAAATAAGAGTATCATAGGATTTTATTAGTCACTCGCTAGTGCCAGACTGACAAATATTTACCATCGAAATCTTGTCAAACAGGGGAGAGCAGCAATGTCAAGCGAAAGTCAAGTAAATATCCGTTCTCAACTACCTCAACTATAGGGAAGCATTTGAAAGCAAATCAAAAAGAGGGTGCGGCATGAGAATATATGTGTGTATGGGTAAGTGCATTAAACTAAATGGGAATTAAATGCATTTGTAATTTTTTCCAATGTAAAACAGTTTTGAAATTAATAAGACAATTTCTATATGTTAAGAATTTCTACAGAATACGAATTTATGTATGTGTAAGTGCATTAAACTAAATGGGAATTAAATGCGTTTTTAACTTTTTCCAATGTAAAGCAATTTTGAAATTAACAAAACAATTTCTACTGCATAAGATAATATGTATATGTAAGAGCATTAAACTGCAAAGGAAAAAATGTATATGTATGTATATACATATGTATATATGCATCAAACTAAATGGAAATTAAATGAACTTTTTCTAGTGTAAAGCAATTTTGAAATTAATAAGCCAATTTCTAATTTGAGTTTGGCATTTAAAATTCCAAACACTTGATCAAACAAAAGTGCAATACAAATTGCATTCAATTGCTGCAATCGATGACTGCATTCACTGGAATAGAACAAGCCTTCACAACTTGCTGAAGAATGTCAAGTGCTTATAGTAATGGTTTTATGGTCAAACAAATCTATCTACTGATAGCACCTCAAGACTCAAGTTGTGTTTGAGGTAGTCCCCATTGAGCAGACTGTCAACATCCGATGGATAAGAGCTATGACACTATAAAAATTATGATGGCACTCGCCAGTCTCGTGCTCATGCTCGATACAGTTCTCGTTTTTGAATTCCAAGAATAACGCAGTAGTCTATGATGAATCGCCTGTCATCCAGTTTTTCAAAATTATTGCTTATTCCACACGTCACTGCTGCAATGCGTTGTGTGTGCTTGTGTGTGAAGTGCATGCGAAATTGCAAAAGGAAGCTGCGGCATTTACGCATGATATGCATTTTACAGAACGCATGCCGCGACGCCTTTGCGTCTTTCGACTATTTTGCATAACAAACAGACAAGAATTTTTATTGTACTTCAGAGTTTGTCTTCTTGTCTGCTAAAGAAGGCGCGCGCAACCAAAATAATAATATAATAAGCACCAAGTTTATTTTAAATATCAAAACATTGGACATCATCCGCGGCATTTTAATGGCACGATAAGCGCACAAACGATTGACAGTCGCGCTTTACAATAAACATTTCATTTATCAATAGAGAACGATGAGAACAGCGAAGCTATTAAAACGGGCCGGAATTAAAGCCCATTGGAATTACAAACACGCAGCCGCAAATTGTTTAACGCGTGCACACCAAAACAGAACGACAACAAAACGCCAATATATACATACTATATAATCGAGCTACAAATTGTCTCACTGCGTGTGTGTGTGAGCGAAAAACTTAAAGTGTAAAATGCAAAATAGCTGAGCCTCTGAAACTGAATTGAAATCGAAGAAATTGAAATATGTACGACACAAATGCATCTCAAATTTGTTTGTGTAAGCGCCTCACGGCGCACTGAGGTATATATTTATGTTTGTATATGTATATATCTAGTTATTTATTTTATCTGTGTACAATACATATTGTAAGCATGCTTTTGTGGTTTTTCGATTTTGTCATCATCATTGTTTTTGTTTTCTGTATAGAATATAGTTTTGCTATGCATTCACATGTTTTATGCACAGTATTTTTGCGTATAATTATAATTCGTTATATTTTAGACTAGTCTAGATTATTGCACTATAGCTCGAAAGTGTATGCTTCTTTAAATTCTTTAACTACTTAGTTTATAAACATTTGCGAAAAGCTAATTCTTCTTCGTATTCCTTTTGTATATAAATAGGCAATAAACAATTTCACGTTTACGATAAACACGACCTTTCTAGTGCCCACACACACACACTCATAACGCATGGCTGTCTGTACAAGTGTGTGTGTGCGTGCATTCCTAGCGTACAATCACAGCACACAAATTTCATGATTTCCTCTTAATTCAAATAAAAATAAACGAAACTATATTTTGGCGTAGTTGCATCATTCTCCTCCTCAATCACTCGAGTGTCGTCGCCGCTTAGATGCGACTGCAGAAGTTGTAAAGCAATTGCTTATCTTCGAAATGATAGACATTATTTATGTGCCGCAGGACGCGACCATCGACCAGATGACGTGCATAGTGCACAGCCTCCATGCGATCCTTGGACAGGCCGACCTCAATAAGCCAGCTGACGAACTCGCTGCCATAGAAGACCTTGCGATATACTCGTATGCGCCATCTGCGTGAATGTAATTGCAATACAAAATTGGTTAATGGAATGCCAATTAATAATGATTGCAAGCATTCATAAAAATATGTGATGTCAGTCCTCAAGCTGACATAATACTCGCCTTCTGTCTTTGGCAATGTCCTTTTTGCAGTTTTCCAAGTGATGATTGCGAAATTGTTCGCAAATTTGTTTGGTCTCGGGACGCAAATTCGACCAATGCGGCAGACTAACCACATTAGCGCCATACCTAGAATGAAAAGTTGATTACTAATATCATTTAAATAGAGCTTAGCAATAAAACTTACCATATTTTCCGCCAGAATTTGATGAGCGGCATCAACAGCTCGCCTGTGTCGCTGATAAACACTGCCAAGACAATCAAGCCTTGGCCGAAGTTGAGGAAAGCATCCAGGAAACTCAATTCGAGATAGATGCCAGACATGCCCTCCATGACCAGCGTCCAAATGGAGACGGCCAAGCCGACAAACATGGAGCACAGCAGTATGATCAATAGGATGGTGTGCTTCAATGTTTGATGCTCATCGCAGTCGCTCGTATGCTCCAGCGGTTCGAGCCCGCTGCGTGTCTGCTCCTCATAGCGCTCTATGATATTCTGGCAGCTCTGACGCGACGTGCTCGGACCGCAGTTGTACGAGCTGCTGCACATGTGACTGCAAAGTAAGAAAAAGCAAATTAACAACAATAAACAATGAAAAATAGTTCATGCTAAACATACGCTTCAGTTGTGGGCGCCACATCGATTTTATCCAGATCCTTGGGGTTCACCGAACTACGCTGTCGACTGCGATTTAGCAGATCTTCAATATCCATAACCACAGTGGATGCTGTTGTGGGTGTGGTGACCGTGGATCCCGAGCAACAATTGCCGCCGCCTGAACCACAGCCACCTGAACCGCTGGAACGATTAACAGTCACAGTGCTTGCAGTGGGTATCATTTCATCGTCATCTGAGGACGATGAATAGGATGTGGTGCGTACGCTTTGACGTATTGAGGAACGATCCGCATTGGCCAACAAATTGGCTGTGGAGACAGTTGAATGCAAATCGGAAGCTGCTAGAAAAAAACCATTTTAAATAATATTAACTTGGCTGAAGTTAAAGCCTGCATACCCGCATCCGGATTGGATAAGTCACGCGTAAATGTCAGATACTTCTCATAGCGTTTCTTGTAGCGCTGATGCAACACGAGGCAGCCCACGGTGACTGTAAGCATATAAAAAAACTGATTAGATTTAATGCAAAAATAAAAATTCTTTGTAACTTGACGTCAATGTGGTCAGATTGAAAACTTTAATGTGCATCATTGTAAGTTTGCCACGCCAAGCGGCATAGCAAGCTGTCATAACGCGTCAATTGGTTGCTATGTGTCATCATGCAACATCGTTCATAATAACTAACAAACTTATACACATACCTATGAAGCACATCACAAGCATAAAGACAGCAATGGCAGCCTGAGCATTTCCGTATTGAAAGCTGGGATTTTGCTTCTCACTGGGCATCGATTTGGCGTCGAAAGCAATCAGCAGACCGGAAATAACAGCGGGAACTCCCCAAGCGAATACAAGCTAAAAGTTAAGAGTTAATTAGTAAATAAATACACTTTAACTATAACTAATAAACACTACCATGTAAGGCCAGAGTTTAAGCACAAAACACAAGCTGCGGCACTGCAAAAAGAGCAGCGTTATGGCCAATAAAGCAGTCCACAAGCGTGAGCTATAAGTGCCAATGTTGAACAGGAAGAATTGCAGATACAAAGGCCAACGAGCCACATGATCCAGCTTCGACCAGAGTATGACGCCAATGCAGCACATCAACTGCAAAAGAACAAACAAACAATTAATAACAAATTTACAGTGAAGATTAAAACAATTTCTACCTGCGATAGCACCAAGCAAGCTGTAACGCGTTGTGGCATGCGCTTAAAGCGTTTGGTGGCAATCAACAACGTCAGCATCCAGACACAGGCAGCGGCGCCTGCCACGCTTATGTCAAAGGAGAAGGCGTCCAGCTCATGCAAGTAGTCCAAGGGCTTTAGATTTGTCAACGATATCATCTTAGCCGAGATAAACATCAACGGCGCAGAGATAAAAGTGCACAAAACCATGCTGCGAGCAATCTACAAAAGTCACAAAGAAATTTCCATTCAGTTTGTTGTTACAATTCTTGAGATTTAAATGCCACTCACCAGCTCCACCTCGATGTTGTATTGTGTGGCAATGACAAAGGCGCCTGGAGCAGCCGGAAAAGTGCCATAGAGAAAGGCGTAGGTGCTCAGCTCGGTGGTGTCATTAAAGTCGGCGCCAGCTTGTATAATGTTGACAGTCTGACGACATACCAAAGGCAGCACCAAACTACAAAGAGAAGAAAAAGAAGGCAATGTTTAAGAGCTCTCAACTTTTGCTAGACGTCACTCACATCTTGACCAAGATGAGCACCATGGGCAACAGCAAACCCGTGCCCATGCTTTTGCGTTGAGCGCCCGAACCGCCGCCCACAATCTTCAGGCCCAGCAGAAACAGCGCGGTGGCTGAGAAACTCTGTCCAAAGACGCGCAACACGCTGGCCACCATCTCAGGCAGCCCCTTGGGAAATAGGAAGCCACCGGCGACGCCGAGCAGCGTCATCAACAGCAGGGGATTGAAGAATAGCGACTTGATGGTGTTCAACACGAGAATCGTGCGTTCGCCTAGGCAACGACGTTGCTTGGTCAACTGTTCAGCGGGACAGGTTTCAGGACACAATGGCGGATTACGTGTGACTTCCTCTTTGTTTTTGATTATCTTGCTTATCTCCAAAAGCACCAAACCAATGGGATTCAGTATAGCCAACGAAATAGGCGCCATGAGATACAAATACGAAGCATACTCCGGATGCACATCCTTATACAGCGCCATAACTAAAAGAAGTCAGAGTTCACTTTAGTTGTAAATTCATAAGATATAGCTTTAATTATTACCTATGGGATAACCTATAGCAAAGTCGTTGCTCTGCGTGCAGAAGATGGCCATCAGGCCAGCGCGTCCATAGTTCAAAGGTCGTGCCACTAGCAGACAAATGACGAGCACAGCAAAGAATACAAATGCCTTAGAGATCATCATGGCCAGCAAAAAGGTCCAGTTAACAGCGTTCCAGTTGAGCTCCACCAGCGAGAGAAAGATCAGCGAAGGCAGCGCAAAAGTGCCAACGAAAGTGGCCAATCCTTTGGTTTCCGCATTGCTGATGATCTTGAAGCGACCGGCTATGTAGCTGTTGGTGAAAAGAAATTTGTATTTAATATTTAATAATATTATTTATTTATATTCAAACGTTGAATATAATTAAAATTGATACCAACTTATTTCTAAATCACTGGCTGCAAAGGTTTTCGGTTTGATATTGTTTTGGTATTTATTATTATTTGTAAAAGTATTAATCAATAAATAAAAAATAGTGATTAGTCAATATACAATATTAATCTTAAGAAAGAAGTTGAGATAAGTATTTACGAGTCCTTCATATACATATGAAGGATTTAAAAATGTATCAAGGCTTTTAGTAAAACTATTTAAAAAATGTAAAGCCCATTACTCTGCTTTCTACGAAGATATAAAATGATTATTTTAAAACTGTATTACAAAATATTAAAATATCTGTATGCAAAAATGTATTATTATTATTAGGAAAATGTTTAAAAAAAATAATAGATTTGTCCCCATAACAGAAATAAGGAATATATGTGAGCTATATATATTTCTGAATGGAGAAATTATTAAGGCATGAGTATAACCCACTTAAAAAGACATCTGTTAAGCCCTCATGTTTGCCTTCCATGAGAAATGTGGAAAAAATGTATTAAGGTATGATTACAATTATTAAAAAAGTCTCAAAAGAATAATTTCTTTGTAAACTATACTTCGAAATACATAGTTTAAAAATATTCGTCTTTAAAAGTAAAAGTAACATTTTGATTTTAGAAAAATAAAAAAAAAGTTTATCTGCCCACATTGTTTTGTTCAACTAAATAATAAATGTAAGTATAATCGACAAAGTAATTAACATCGACAAAAATAACTTAAGAGAGCTCTTATCGTGAAAAATGAAAAGGCACTCTCCCGTAAACTTAACATTTAACACGCGCGGTTTATTTATGTTTAGTTCTCAATTACTAATATATTTATTGTACTAACGAATAAATTCCTTATTGCAATGATATAGAAAAAGCGACTAAGGAATTCAGGCTATTTTAGTTATCAGTACTATCTTTGACTCTTTAAAGTTAACCAGTTTAATGTTGAATTTGACTTTGTCATCGATGGAATTTGTAGAATTTAATTTATTCTCAACAACTTTCAAAAGATCAATCAAATTGTCAACACTATAGGCTATACTTAACATTATTATTTCAAGTAACAATCTAGACAATTTAAAATTAAACTGTCATTTTAAAAGTGTTAAGTCATTTGACACATTTTCTTATCTGCTCCCTAATTAAAAATAAATAAAGTTGTCAAACTCAAGAGAGAGTTGATCGTTAATCGTTTGTTCAGTTTTTCGAGCATTCACTGTACTAATTGCCCAGGCATGTCACACCCCCTTTTAACAATACAAAAAATGTTGTTCGTTCTTAATGCAAATACTGCGGAACTGTCTGGGAGAAAACATGTGAGACACGCAACGCCAACATGCAACACAACAACAACAACAATGTCACGTGAGTGAGTTGGTGACAAATGCAATAAATAAGATGAAACCAGTTTTGCATTGCATTCAGCTAAATATTGGCCAATAAAAATTTGTTAATGCCGCTTTTGTTTTGGTTCCGCCCAAAAAAAATATAAATAAATATGCAACTTGTCAGTCTCGAGCTGGTTGCTCCAGCTTATGAGAAACTGGAGTACTTCCCCATCCCAAAAAACTAAAAAAGACAACAACCTGATGACGATATTATTTTATTTACGCTGCGTATTTTGTGAGATTTATCGCACTTTCAAGTCGTTAACTTCTTGTTGAATACAGAGATAAATCAACTTTACTCAATAACAAACCACGTTCAACAAAATTAGACTCATCAAATCATTAAATAACTTTTCGTTTTTTGTTCTGTATCAAATTAAGGGGACTTCTGCTCTAATTGGATCATCATTATCTAGCTGCCACACGATTGTATTTAGTTATTGTTAGAGTGTTGTCAGTTTGCCACATCATAATAATAAGTGTTGATAAGAAAACTTTCCATCTATATTAAAACCAACAAGCGTGAAGCTTAAATGAGTACGACACCGACTATAAAATGCTCTTTAATTGTGGAAAATTTAAGCTCAGCTCTTCGATCTACATATTATTCTAGATTCTGCGTATTTCCCACGTAATTTCAACAACAATATGCATACTTGACAGTCGCATTCCCAATATGCAAAAAAAGAAAAAGGTTTTGCTCAATGGAATTTACTTATTAAGATTCTGTCACATGGCTTGTTGTTGTTTTCTTTTTCAATTTGATTTCCAGAGTAATGCATATATGTACATATATGCGCTATATGGTCAGCAGACTCTCTGCATGTGATCCCAAGTGAGAGCTGGTCACGTGCTTAACCGCAAGCGTTGATTGTTTGTCGGATTGAAACTGGGACTGAGACTGAGTAATAGCTGCAGTGTACTCTTGATTATGCCACACACACTCATTTGCGTATTTGTACTATAAATATTTGTATTATCTCCCGTCAGTCACCAAAAAAATATATAGAAAACAGCTGTGCAGATTGCTGACGATTGTTTATTTTCGGCCAAACAAGGTCTGGCACTTTGAAGGAGAAACAATCAAGTGTAATACGTAATTTTATTAGTATGACAAATTAGAACTTTGTTTTACGCATATTAAAACTTTACTATTCAAAGAATTTCATTCAATGTGTAATGCATAATAGATGAGTGTAGAAGGTAGTTAGTCACAGCTTCAAACTTTTTTAAAATTCATTCATTGTAGAACATTGATATTACAAATTCCATTTCAATTGTACTTCCTTTTTTAATATACCCAATTCATTGGGATACCATAAAATAGATCAGTGACAAAAACAAGTATAATAATCCCAATTCTATTTTTATTTTTATTGAACTGAATTTCCAAGCATAACACTCACTAAAAAAGTATTATATATTAGGTTGTTTGGTAATTACATACCGGTTTTTGTATTGATTTTTGATGACGATTTTAAAATAGTTAGCATTGTTCGATTTAAGTGCTATATGTACCGTTCTCTTCGATGATTTTCTGCCATTTTGATGGTAACTTGTATATGCCTCTCCTAAAGAAGTCCTTGTTCTTACTGGAAAAAAAACTCGGCGATTCGATTTTCACAATCCTCCCTTGAACTCAATTTTTGTCCATCGAAATATTACAAATTCCATTTATTTTTTTGATTGAATGAAGCTTACATTTATTGTAAAGCCTACTTCTACTTTATATACTAGATATATATATAGATAATTATTTTTAATATATGTACATTGCGAATTTACATTTCAAAGCCAATTTTATTTCATTTATTGCATCGTTCTTTCTCACATTTTCAGCATATGCTAATCTTTGAAATATCTAAAAATGGATCAAGAAAAAGTATGTATCCATTTCTTTATTTTTATGGATGAACCTTCTTTCCACAACAAATGTAAATCCTCGATGTACAGAAGTATCTTTGTCAAAGTAAAAACTTTCAGCTACAAGCGCTAGCAACCAATGGAATCTATCTACAACTATTAAGCCCAGATGAATAATACATTTACCCCTATATTTTCATACTATATGTGCATAAATTGCATAGGTCAGTAAACGTATCGTGACAAGTTGTCGTTGCCCACTTTTTGCTAGTGTATTTCCAATGTGTAGTAACATTTATAATTCCATTATAATCATTTTAGAAAATCAAATATTGCTTTTAACGTTCCGATCGCGCAATGATATAAAAAAAAAAAAACCAAACAAAAACAGAATAGAACAATGTAATATGTAATAACATGTGTATGGAAAATTGCAGTTGTTTTATTGATTGCAGCAACAAATGAAAATTATTTATACGGTAGTCGCGTGCATCTATCAGCATTTAAAACAGCTGAGCATGCATTTATTCTATAAACACAATAAAAAACAGACATGAATAAATCAATAGTAAAATGCCACAGAAACATGTATTTATATAGAGGTACAGTGGGACCTCATGAATTGAGATCAGCTAAAAATTAAGTGAAGCGCGTTAAAGTAAATAAATTGTTGTTATTTAAAGAATAATATTATATTACTCAATTATAAAATGGCAGCTAAAAAAGTTTATTGACTTTACCAAATAAATAAAGGATTTTCGAAGCTAGGCTTATAAATTATAGTCTTAGAATATTTATTGGAAATCTATATTTAGCTTTCTAATTTTCATTCAATAAAAAAAACTTGTCTAGACTGAAAGAAAAAGATTTGGACACTTTCATGAAGTAAGCATATTTAGAAAGCCCCTAGATAAGATTGTCTAATATTTAAACACTCTTCTTATCTTTTAAATCGGAAACAACGCGTGCTTAATGCAAGTCACATATTATTATCAGTACTCTATTTTATTTTGGTTCCTGTTATCTCAAGTATACAACTTGAAGAATAAATTAAACAATATGTGTGCGTCATTGTAAGCGTGGTTCCACTGTACCTATGTATGTAAATACGCACACACACTACTGCATGCATACGTAATTGCATTGGAAGTCGATTGTCGATTATACAATCGTTCGACATAATGCAACAATCGAAGTTGATCGATTTTGTTTACTGGCCACCTCATTACAAGGTCACTTGTAATTGTTGTTGTTGTTACTGCATTTATCTCACTCTCTAAACGTTTTTACTTTCGCTTATTGCAGCAATTACAAACTAAACGCAAATACTAATTTTCTAAGCGGGGAGCCTTTAAAATGTAACTAGTATTTTTGTTGTTGTTGTTGTTGCTGTTGATTTTGCATTGTAATTGTTGTGTTTTATTTTGCATAATATCATTTGTCATTTTGGTTGCCGTGCCGCAATATTTTTTGCTACTACTATCATTTTTTTTAACTGTCGGTTTGACAGCAATTTTCACGCTTCACGGTTTTGTGCACTGCAAAATGAGCAACGATTTATGACCAACATTTAATTCATCTCCACAGCTTTTGATTTAATTAATATCAAAATGCAGCAGCAACTTTCCAACTTTGGAGTGGGATATCCGACTGTCTGTGTCTGAGTCATGGGGAAAATGCGCGGCAAAAACAATTGAAACCCCCAACGAGAAGAATTCATTAATTAAACACAATTCAGTCGAGTGTGCGTGCTTTGGTTTCTCTTTTGCACTTTTGCTAAAAATCAAGGAAATGAGAGACGCACAGCAACATTATTAACAACAACAACAAATGAAATCAAACCGGTCATTGAACGAGCGCGTGACCAATAAACAATCAACAATCAAACAAACCAAACAATAACAACAGAGTGAACTAGTAGAGCACAAAAACCTGATAATGAGCGAGACGCAAATAATAACAAATAGATGGAATACACCCACCCACACATAGATATTTTTGCCAAAAGTTCAAGGTGCACGCGTGGGCGCACACACTTATCCCCATCCCTCTTGCTCACACTCCCACTACCTACCCACAGATGATAATGCCAAAGCACTGCACCAACGCCGGGTAGAAATTGTCCATGGAGACGCCATCCTCGGCGCGTGGCGTTGCCGTATTGCTAACCAAAGCAGCCTCTGTAGTTGTTGTTATAATGGCATTACTATCAGCTGCTCGGTCGCCTAAAGCTTTGTAGTACATGGAGCTATCCATGATGATGCTTTCGCCTTCGTTTTATAGTTTTGGCTCAATGGGACATCGTTTAGCCAGCTGACTGTGACGCAGCTGCTGACGTCAAAGGGCAGCCGGAGGGGGAATAGCGACAACGACCTTTGCTGCGGCTTCTGTGTGCAATTATTGAGTTTTCGCCAATTGAATTAAGGCAACACACACGCACACATTCGCGAAATATTCTTTAATATCACACCACACACATGCACGAAGACACTCGAACAGTTCACGGCGTCGTTGTTGCTCTTTGAATATTTTTAGCACTGCTTATAACTTTCATTTTTCTTTTGCTTAAACACTACGTAGTTGCCCTTAGGTTGTCGATAATACGTTTGCAGTTGGTTTTCATAACATATTTGGCCACTTCTCCGTTGCTCGCGAAACTAAAAAAATCTAATATTTGTTGCAACTGCAACATGCGCGCTTGCTTTTATAGAAAAAATCCGAATTGCGACTGGGGCAACTCTCGCACAGAGTTGCCCTTCTCGTACAAACACTTAACAGTTTCTGCTACTGGAACTTTACAGTGCTCGCAGACTGTATTTCGATATTTTTACAGTAAGACCGTTAAATTGTTGGTATACAAAATACTATATTGGTACTAGTCAGAAGTGGTTACGCGTTTTAAACATCATATTAATGGCAAGTTTTTTTTAATAGTAGTTTGATCTCTTATTGAAGCACATGTGAAAGAAGTCTTTTGGAGGGCATCTAGAATATAAAAACCCGGAAGCGACGGGGTGTTTCAAATGACGCGCCTATTGCTACGCGTACGCTACAAATATACCAGGAAAAGTAAAGCCAGGTGGTAATTATGAGGAAGGCTCAAGAGAAAAAGACAAAACTTTTTTTGTGAATAAAAATGTATACAATAATAATTATTTAATAATAAATAAGAATAATTATTGTCGCTCTGCAAACAAAAAACTCGAGGTTTGAAAGCTTATCGATATATCGATAGCATCGTCGATATTTCTTCACCACAGCTGTTTACAAATTGGACAAAAAAAAGTAAATTAGTCATCAAACAAAATTCGACGCAAATTTTTCGTCTAACTCCTTAATTTTTTTGGTCTATATTTACCAAAAAGCAATAAAATGAATCGCCTGTTTGGACGCGGCAAGCCCAAGGAGCCTGGACCAAGTCTAAATGACTGCATTCAAGGCGTAAGTTGAATTATATGTTTTAAGTGGATTTTCGTTTTATGAGTCTCGTTGAATTTTAATGTCGCACAGGTGGATGCAAGGGCTACCAATATTGAGGAAAAGATTGCGAAATTGGAAACAGAGCTGCGCAAATATCGCGAGCAAATGAGCAAAATGCGTGAAGGGCCAGCGAAAAATTCGGTTAAACAAAAAGCACTGCGAGTGCTCAAACAAAAGAAGGCGTAAGTACAATAAAATTCACAGCATGGTATCAAAGTGTCCTAATATACGTATCTCAATTGCTTCGCAGCTATGAACAACAAGCTGAATCTCTGCGCAATCAATCCTTCAACATGGAGCAAGCCAACTATGCTGCACAATCGCTTAAGGATACTCAGGCCACAGTGGCTGCTATGAAGGATGGCGTCAAGCAGATGAAAACGGAATACAAAAAGATCAATATCGATCAAATCGAAGTGAGTAATTAAGTTATAAAGATATTAACTGTATCCTAATATATATTTTCCTTGCAGGATATTCAAGATGATATGGCTGATATGCTGGAACAGGCCGATGAGGTGCAGGAGGCTATGGGACGCACCTATGGCATGCCCGAAGTGGACGACGATGATTTGCAGGCCGAACTCGATGCTTTGGGCGATGAGATGGCGCTCGACGACGATTCCAGCTATTTGGATGATGTTGTCAAGGCGCCAGAAGCACCAGACAGAGAGCCAGGTGCTGATAGCATTAAGCCACCAAGCAAGGTAATAAAAATATTTAAGATGTTTAGTTTTCATAGATTTCTAATTAATTTCCCTTCTTTCACAGTCTACCATTGAAACGGATGAGTTTGGCTTGCCCAAAGTGCCGACCTCACTGAAGACCACATAAGACGACAGTTTCTGGATTTGGCATTTGTATTACTAAAGAAAAGAAGAAAAAAAGCCAGCATGTTTGGCACGCTTTTTAAGTTTAAACACCTCATTTTTTGTATGTTTTGATAGTATGCATATTAAAAAAGGATGCACACACACTGATAATCTGGCTCTCTCTTCATTTCTTCTCTTTGCTTGTAATGCAGTCTCATTGCACTGCAATAACACTTTCGCTCTCTTAAGTGCAAAAGCGACAACGTGTGTCATGTTGCTACACTCTCACTACCTCGCTCTCTCTTACACACAGACACACAGTGACTCTCGCTTAGTGAGCGCATTTACGTTTATGCTCACTCGCACACACACATACAGCAGAGGAACGTGCATGAAGGTAACTGAGCTTTGAAGTTCAGAGCATGAACTTGAGCAGCCGCGCGCGTGTCTCTGCCACTGTGAACGTTGCTCACTGTATGACTGCGACTGTATGTGTTCGTGTGTGTGTGAGCCTCAGTGCACTGCTGTGTGCAAAAATAACGCGTTCGCTTGCGTTTAGTCTTCATCTGACTGCTGTAACGGACGGTCGCAAATTCCGCAGAGGGCAAATATACACAGCAACAACAATAATAACAACAACAACAACAATAGTCGATCACCAGCAGCAGCAAACACAAAAAATATTACAACAAAAACCTTCGCAAAGCAAAATCAATTGCCAAACGTAATTGTAAACTGCAGCGTGAACGCGCGCGTCGCTGCCCCCCTTTTCCCCCCCCACCCATCTCTCACTCTCTGTCGCTGTCACTGTCGACGACGCGTTGCTAATTAGCCGAAATGAATTTGCTCCAGCAAGCCTGACAGCGCAGCCGGGCGCATCCTCGTTACATTCTCTCTTTATCTAAACTGCCTTAAATAATACAAAATCAAATAAGTGCAATAATTATGAATAGTGTGTGAGTGTTTACAAATGAAAGCTGCAATTTGAATCTGTATTTATCAGCATTCGTATTTATACTGCCAAAATGCCATGAAATCTTGGCAAATGTCTTGTGTAATTGTATTTTGACATAACGTCCCGACTTCCAACGCGCCCACCGCCCACTGCCCCAATAGCAACAACAACAACAACGACAACAGCAACAACAACAACAACCAGTGCCTCAAAAAGTGTGTGTTTTTATCGTACATAGATCGTAGATCTTAAATACGTATACGCAATATTTACAATCGTTTTTATATATATAGCAATTTTGCCAGGCAGCAGCTTGTGCATTGTGTGTAGTGCAACTATATTTAGTACAAAACTATAATCAAATATCAAACATTAACTGGCTGTAACATAATGGATATACGACCAATTGGATTACTTTTGCTTCAAATGGTAAGAAAACTACATATAACATATACACTATGTCATATTGCGCATACGCAGCGTACGCCTGCGACAGCTTTCTAGAATTCTATCGAGCAACTATCGTAATCGATTATTTCGATTACTGCAGTGTTGCATTCGAGAAAAGAGGAGAAAAAAATATATAAATCGCACTCACAAAGTGCAAAAATGCAGGAAGCGAATTGCAAAGAGGCAAAATACACAAATAATGAAAAAGCTTTCTATGCTCACATTTCGTCATCATCTTGTAGTATGTGCTTGCCTGGTATACTATACATACTATATGTAGTATATGGCATGAAAGTGCAGGAAAATATCAGTAATTTAAAAAGAAAAACAAACAATTGTGTGGTGAATGGCATGAGTCATGTGATCTGGAGAAGCCACGGCATTTTAATTAATATTTCGCTTGTTGCTCACTAACCAAGCAAGGATCGCAAGCTTAATTTAGTTTCATTTTACAAAACTAATGATTATTTTCTATTGTCACACATATGTGTTATAATTTTTTCCAAGGATTGCAGCCACTTTTACATTTTCATCTTATAAAACTAATTTTTCATATTAATCGGCACATAAAATTGAAGCAATTTCTTTTTAATTTTGCAACTTTTCATGTTTCATTTAAAAAAATAAATGTTCATTTATTTTATTTATTTTTTTATTATACAAATTCATTTTGAACTTTTGCATTTCATAAAATTTAATTTTCAAATTGTAATTTAATTAAAATTGCAAATTTTCCTATTTCATTAATAAAAAAAGATTTATTTTAATTAGATTTTATTATTCCCTTCGCTTTGAACTTTTCATAAAACTAAATTTTCAAGTATAATTTAATCTAAATTGCAAATTAAAAAAAAAAAAAATTTTTAAGAAAACGTCCCAAGCTTGCTTTATTTTATTTATTATTTATTATTTATTATACCCTTCATTTTGAACTTTTGCATTTTTTTCTAAACTAATTTTTCGTTTTAATTTATTTTTGTTTTCATTTTAGTATTTTCATATTTTTATTTTCCACATAAATGATTTCAACATAATAATTTTTTTCTATTGCAACTTTTCATTATTAATAATTTAATTTGATTTTTATTTCTTAGCTTTTAGCAATTTAACCTTTTTAATACAAATGATTCATTTAAACATTAATATTTTTGCAAGGATCGCAAGCTTATTACTTATTACCTTCATTTGCATTTTACACTTACAATAGAATTATGATTCATTTTGGTCGTCACACCAAATTTTGCCGAATTTCGATTTAGCAACACAAAATGTGCTACAAGAGTATGTACTATATTTATTCTTTATTTGCGGGAGTCCGATTACAGCTCTTCGTTGCGAGTCAACAGCAGAGTCAGAGCAATGTCCCACTTTATTTCAGTTTTTCGTCTTCTATTTTTTGCTTCAATAATACAATTTACCAATAATTAAAATTCGATACAAAAGAAGCGACTCACAAAAATCGCACAATAAAAAAAAACTGCTAACAACGGCGCAAAATTTATTAATATTATTTATGCTTAAATACATATACTTTTTCCTTTTTTGTTTTTTTTTTCGATTTGATTTTGGCTATTTTGTTGCTGTTGCTGTTGTTTTTGTTGTTGTTTCTGACTTCTTTTGGCTTTTGTAGCGGCTAATCGAGGCGAAAAACCATAGATTGGCAATTCAAATGATGGGTGAGACCTTCGACACGTTAGTGACAAGCTTATAAATTATCATTTCAAGCCGAGATCATAAGTCTCTGAGAGAGGATCTCTCAGCTCGTTTTCGGGGGGAGATTTTTCATTTTCATGGTCGAGTCGCAAATATCGAATAACATGTCATAAATTTAAGTGTAACCTTTTGTTTTATATATGTTTTATGTATAATTTTGTAAATGATATTCTGGATAGAAGTTAGTTTGCACCAAAAGATTAATCGCATATTTGAATTAATTTTCAGCACGTCACTGACCAACCTCACCTTAAAATTTTTGCCGAAATATATAAAAATAAAAGTAAAAAACAAATAAAAAGAAATTAAAAGAGCCCTGAGAGCTGAACTTTTTTTTTGTTTTTGTTGTTTGCGCTCAACTGGACTTCAATGCTGCATTTGTTGTCTTCCTATATGCAATCAATTAAACCGCAAAAAGCCTTTTTTTTGCATTTCGTCTATTGCTCTTCTAATGCCATAAGAGAGCAGAGAGAGCGCAACAGAGAGAGAGAGAGAGCGAGCGCAGTAGATCTAAAAGTTTTGCAAAGGCAATGAACGCGAGCGCAAATTTGTTTCGTTTTGCCTCTGTCTGGTTGTGCATGTGTGTGTGTCTGTGTGTGTGAGTGTGCTGTAAAGCTTTTGGCGTTTTCTTCCGATAACGGGCACACACACACGCGTTAGCTATGCATGTGTTGGCGTGTGTGTGTGTGTGTGTGTGTGTGTGTGTGTGTGTGCCTTGCGTCGGTTCGCGTCAGTTTTCCTCCCCGGTGTCGCATGACCCTGGCCTGCTATTGAAGCTAGACACATTCGGAGGCCAATATAAAGCGCAACCATTCAAAATATATACTAAGCATGTTGCCGCCAACTGCATACATATGCATGTGTTCGCTATGTGCGTGACTGCATGTGTGTGTGTGTCTGTACTATATGCTATACTATACTATACTATTATTGTACACACAAGATTTTGCAATTGTAATTGTGCGAATAGTCGATACTATGCTCACTTGCAGTTGTTGTTGTTGTTGTTGCTTTTGTTTTGTCGCACTTTTTTTTGTCTGGTTGTCGTTGTTTCTAAAATGAGAAATGCGAAATTATCGCAATGGGGAAATTGTAAAAGCTGGAATTTATACATGTCATTTTATGCGATCGATCTTTAGCGCTACCAAAACTAAACTCGCTAACCAACTTTGCCCAGAATGGTGTTAAAATGATGTGGGTACTGAAACTGTGTGGAATAATGTTATACATATATCTGTCTGTCTGTCTGTCCATTCATTTAAACACCCAAATATCAGAGACTATATAAACTAGAGACCCTAAATTTTGAGGCCATACTCTTAGGGGTTATACATGCTAGATACACTACATTTTGGGACAATAATAATATTGTAATCAATCAAAAAATCAACTAATTTAAAAAATAAAGGCTTGAACTAACTATTTTCGATATCATGATTGCATTTATCATTAAATAACTTAAAATTTTTAAATAAATGTGTTTTCAATTCTTATATTCTTATATAAAAAAATGCAATTAAATTTTGAAATTACAAAATAGAACTAACTAATCATATATTTTTATGTTAAAAAACTAATTGTAAAACTAAATTTTAAAAGAAACAAAATAGCACTAACTAAATTCCATGAAATTGATGCACATATCACTAAAAACTAAATCTTAAATGAGTTACGCAGTATCTCACAGTCAACCACTATAAATTTAGCATTCAATCGGGAGTTGGGCTTTAATGCTAGTTTTATTTTAATTTGTTTATTTATATGCATTGAACTGAACCAGTTCTTTGCATATTTCTGGAAATTCTGTGACTCTACTTCTTCAGCTCTTCTATGCTAAGCACTTGTTGTCGATCTTGATAGACGATTAGTTAAATATTTGGTCATAAAACTGTCAGTTGTCGCCCCGCTCTACACAGAATTGAAATTCGATAAAACCGAATATACAGAAAACAACTAAAACAGCTGGAACTCTGATGTGTGCTCTGTGATATGCGTATTTTGGTTTAGTGTTTTGGACAAGACTCGCTGGCTGACTGACTGACTGACTGATAAGCGTACAACGCAGCGTATGCTTGATAAAGCGCAACCTTAGAATACATTACGTATACGCATAGTTGTATGTGAGTGTCTATCTCAATGGTGAAGCAAACAAATGGATTTGTATACTGTTTTTTTTTATTATAGGTATGTTGTTTTTTTTTTAGAAGCTTGCGGCCTTGGGTTCTTCAGACCCCAAAGGCAGATGTGTATCGTTGTGCATACGAAAAAAACAAAACTAGTTCTAAAAATATTATACATACAAACATATTCGTTGCTTCAATATTAAAAGTCGCCGTCGCAGACGCATAAAGTTAAAGTTATATAGCTGATGTTTAGCCTTAAGTCACGTTTTGTTTTTGTAGGTCTGCGACCGCTAAACTTTTTGTTCTTCGTTTTGTTTCGTTTTTTTTGGCTCTCAACTTCTACGTTCTGTTATTGTAAATTGTTATTGTTTGTTGCAAGTTCAAAACCCAGTCAAAAGCACATACTGCCAACTCAACGCAACGCAAAACTGCGGATCAGTTTCAGTTTCAATTTTGTTTTTTGTTTCGGTTTCAGTTTTTTGGTTTTTGTTGAAGCTGCTGCTGTTGCTGTTGCGGTGTTGTTGCTGCCCCCACAGCACAACATTCGGCACATTGAGGTTCAAGGTGACCACGAAGCGGCACTCGACAAGGCCAAGTGCAAGCCGTGGCGTGTCTCCGCTCAGCTCTTGATTATGCATGCTTCGAGCTACAAAATTACATACATAAAGCAGTCGAAAAAATAAAAAATAAATAAACCTTACACTTGTGTGTGCTCGACTGTGAGACACCTGTCTGTCCATTGTACAATTGTAATCAGATTCTTAGGTACTATTTGCTGCGAAGTTTTTAATATGTATATTAAAATGTAGGCCCTACAATTATAATAAAATTCGTAAATAATAATGAAAACTTTAAAAATAATAGTTTTAAATACACTATATATGGACTTTATTGTGTAACCCAATTTCTATAAATTATCTTTAGTGTTTGAAGAAGAAGTTGCAGTGAGTTTTATAAAATGCGTACTAACAAAATAAATGTTTTTGCCAAATTTTGTAGCTCTAGCTCTTATGGTTTTTAGGATAGAGGTGTTCAGACAGACAGACAGGCGGATAATCTAATAATACATTTATGTACATTGCTTTCCATATGATTTTTAACTCTGTAGATTTTAACTCTCTATAGAAATATTGTCAGAAAATTTCGTGTCTTTAGCTTTTATAGCTTTTGAGATTTAAGCGTTTATAAGGACGGACAGACAGAAAGACGGATTTGATTAATAATCCATTTTAAAACAAATTGCTTTTCTTATGCCTATTACATAAATTATAGTTTGACCCTAAATTGTAATACCCTTCTCTGCTTGACCATATATAGCGGGTATTATAAATTCACAACTACGCACACACGCACTACTTACGCAGTACTTACATTTAGCCTCTTGCAGGCAACAAGTTGTACATAGCACGTGCTCCAGCGCACATTTCAATCAGTAATTTCCATTACATTTAAAAATAGAGTCGACCCGCGCATACCCTTTACTCTTTACACTTTGATCTTCGCATTCTCTTTGAGTCGCAGAATGCTGCGCAAAAGATAGATTTTTTTGGCAGCTCAAGCTTTGAGTTTAGCATAAAGTGTAGAGCAAGGAAATCAAAAATTCACACACAATCACATTCACACAATTTTTAGTGTGCTGTGAGATTCGGCAAAGCAGCGCAGCGCAAAGCAAAGCAAAGCCAAAGCAAATGCCAGCAAGTCAAGTAAAGTCACACACAAACACACACACTCACACATACGCACGCAAAGCAGCCGAAAAAATCATGACCTTCCACAATGCCAGCAGCAACAATTGGCTCTCGCTCTCTGTCTCTGTCTCTCTCTCTCGCTCGCTCGCACTCGCACTCCCTGTATCTGCCTTCCGTTTTGCCTTCGTGAGCGACGCTTTCGGTGAGCGCCGTGGCTAGCTTTTTGGCAATGCGTGAGCAGCACACAGACACACACACACAAACACATACGCAGAGCAAAGAGTGCGCTGCTCGAAAATAAGGCCAAGGTTACTCACCTTGATTAAGACCGAATGAACGAACCGAACTAAAAATTTAAAGAAAACGTAAAGTAGAAGTGGCTGTGGCTGTGACTGTTGCTTGGACTGCGCAGGCTAAACAGAAGTTGCCGCAGCAACAACGTTTTTCTCTTCTTATTCACTACGATGGTTGTCGTAGTAGTAGTAGTAGTAGAAGAGTGTATGAGTGTATATGTGTGTTTAATGACCTTGCCCAAAAAAAAAGCTTCAAGCATAATAATTAACAACAACGCCAAGTGGAGGCTACCTAAGCCGCGTAGAATCAAGCATCGAAAATGAAACTGAAATTTTGTGCTCGTATTTCTTGCTGTTGTTGTTGTTGTCGTCGTCTCTGTTCCACTGCCGGCAATGGCCCTGTACTGCGTTGAGAGAGAGAGGTCAACGCCAGGATCAGTGTCATTGCTTTTGCCAGCGACGTCAGCGTGCATTGACGCCATTGGCCATTCACTTTAACTCATGTCGAAATTTCGCATCCCCTCTTTCGCTCTCTCTCTCTCGCACACTCTCTCGTATTTAATTCAGTAAAAGCATTTCACTAAGAACATGATGCAAACAGAAAAAATTTTAAATTTACCATGAGTTGGCGCTCTAAAAATACTGTAGAATAATAACAATTTGCTCGCTTATACAGTTTGAGTAGCGCTGCTAAGCAAAAGTGTATGCATCAAACTGTAACACGCGCCAAACTAAATGCCGCCCCAAGGCTTCTATAGTTTGAGCTGCACTGATCAAATCGCGCGCCTATCTCAATAGCCCCCAAATGCGGCAGCACACAAACACACACACACTAATACATGCATAGAAAACGCGACAGCAAAACAACAACAGCAGTTTAGCCTTAGTTGAGGTCTTGCCATGCACCTCGAAATTGCAAAATGCAATAACAATAAAAACTAACATCAAATGCACATGCAAAAATGCAACAGCAATATAGCAAGAGCAAGAGCAACAACTCCCGCGCTTTTGTTTTTAGTATTTTGTGCTTGTATTTGTATTGTTTGAGAGTGACAGTGAGACAGAGAGAGAGAGAGCGCCAAGAGTGTGTGCGTGTGTGCTTGTGATAACAACAAGAGCATTGGCTGCATCGCGTGCTGCTCTCTTTTCATACACACGCACACTGCTAAATTTAGTTCAATGAATTTTGCACTGCCTTGCACATTTCACATGCCCATACAACTCTTTGGCACTTTTGCTCTTAACGATGACAAAGCCGCGTTGACTGGCTCTCTCTCAGTCGGTTTGCTCTCGCCGCCGTTTGCTCTCTATCTCTTGCTCTCTTGGTGTGTGTGGCTTTGTTTTTGTTTTGCTGTTGTTGGCTGGCTGGCTGGCAGCTAGTGCAATGACTACGTTGCGGACGACTCGGACTCGCTAATGATGTTGCCGTTGCTGCTCTGCGAATGATGATGATGATGGTTATCGAAGGTCTTTCACCCGAACTCGGTCATTGGCGTACATTTGTGTGCTGCTGCTGCTGCTGCCTCTGCTGCTGCTGCGACTGCGACTACTGCTGCCTGTGCTGTAGCTGTAGCTGCTGCTGCTGCTGCGCTGTCTCGGCTGACGTTGCTGTTGCTGCTCGCAAATCCAGAGCTTTTCAAAGTGTACATGTCGCAATTTCTTAAGAAAGTTCAATTACCCCAAACAATCAGATTTACTGTCTGTTTTTTGATGCATACACTCGACGTCGACGTCGACAGTGACTGCGACAGCGACTGCAGCGCAGACGGCATTCGTTCATTTGCTTCGTTCGCTGAGTGTATTTGTTGTTGTAGTTGCTGTTGCTGTCGCTGTTGCTGTTGCAGTTTTCTAATGTTGCCTGGCATGTTGGGCATGGGCATGGTTGGGGATTGGGGGATTGGGGGCTTGAGGCACGTCCAGTTTTATGGCCATGTCCATGGCGCGGGGCATCTTCAAATGTTTGGTTTGCCCGCTGCTGATGCTTTTGCTGCTGCAACTTCTCTGATGATGATGTTTATTTGCATCACATTGAATGTGCAATGGGAAATTTCGTTGTTTTATGTCCTGCATATATTCGTTTTTCTTTTCTGTGTTTGTATTTTTGGGATTCGCTATTCGACTTATCGAATTGGCATCTGAATCGGATTTGGAATCAACAATGCAATTGAAATCCGAATCTCAAATCTTGGTGAGAGGTGCGACTCACTTTCGCTTCCAGAGGCGCAAACTCTTTAGTTTTGCTTGTATTATTAATTCCCCATTTTTACACTCACTTTTATTTGCTACAGTTATTTTTGTTTTATTGTAGAACAACTTTTTACTCTCAAAAAAATATTGTTTAGAAGTTATTTGGGTTTGCATGCTATATTCTGGTTTAAATAATAGTTAAATTATGTATATTTATACATTATATTATTATTATTTATTTATTATATTTATTTTAAAGTATTTGGAAAAAAATGTTGTTTTTGCTTGTATAATAACGAAATTATGTATAAATGTCTTTGGAGATTTAGATTATTGTATAAAGACAGAATTTTTGAATAATTTAAATATTCAGCTGAAATTTAAAAATCTTAAATTTTTATGAAAATAGCTATCAAATTCTTTATTTTAGAAAATCATCTAACAAATAGTTTTTAAGGCACGTCTCTAAAATTAAAATTAGAAAGTGATTAATAAAGTCGTTTTAAAAATATTTCCATCTATCGAATAAATATGAATAATCTCAATTACCATCCATATATCAACACTCCAAATCTTAATTAATATGAAAATCTTTTTTACTTTTTTAATTTCTTAGTTGATTTTAATTGGATCATGCATACACTTTACGAAATTATATATTGATATAATCTGCTTGTTTTGAAACATTATAATTTTCGCATTTCCTACGAATGATTTTCAAAATATTTTTATGCAATTTTCGCAAATTGCTTTCTCATGTTCAAAATATCATTTTCAAGTTTACCAAAAAATTGCAAAATGCTGTTGCCGCGACTTTTGCTGTTGCTGTTGCTGCAGCCGCTGTTGCCTTTGGTGCAGTTGCTTCATCGACAGTTGCAACTTTCAAACAAGTTTAGTACCTCTAGCTACAGCTCCAACTGCAACTCCAGCCTCAGTTTCAGCTTCAGCCACAGTTTCAGCTTCAGCTTCAGCCGCGGCTCAGCTCAAGCTCAAGCTCAGGCTGGAGAGCCTGTCCAGCGGCCAAGTGCATTGTATTTGTATCCGGGGCGTCCGTCTCCATCTCCATCTGCATTTCCATCGCCATCGCCATCGCCAGCTCGATCTTGGTCTGCAGTCTCTGGGTCTGGGTCTTGATGGAGACCCGGCAGGAATTTCTGTTGCTGTTGTGGTTTTTTGTATCTCTTCCCTGCAATTTTCCATGTTGTATCATTTTTGCTGTTGCTCAGTTTTTTTTTTCGGCTTTTTCGTTTTTTTTCGGCAACGAAATTTTTTCAATGCCTTTGCATGCAACTTTCGTTGGCTGCCATATTTATTTTGATTTTTTATTTTATTTACTGCTTTCAATGAGAAAACTTGCTTCGACTGCAAGTGTAATTGCAAATACATTTTATTTCAACATGTGTGTGTGTGCGTAGTGTTTTATGTACATAAATATTATTTAAAAAGTGAAAACTGAGCATGCAAATCGTAATACACAAATTGCACTCAAAAAGCAGAAAAAAGAAGAAGAAAAAAGCGCTCAAAGCGCAGCGATTGAGTCATTGCAGTTTGTGGTGCTTTTGCATTGTTTTTGTTTTGTTTTTGGGGTGCATTAAACGGCAAATTGTTTCGTGGGATCAACACGCAAAGTGCGTTGATCTCGCGACGGCAGCAGCAGCTGCTTTTCTCTGCTCTGCTTGCTGCAGCAGCGCCAACGCTCAAAGCAACAGCAACAGCAACGCTTTTATTTAAGTTTACAAAAGTGAATGAATCCGAATACGCTGGCGTCGACTGCAGCAGAGGAGAGGTTGAGTTTCGCGTAGGCGTTTGAGGCGCTTCATCCTCCCTCTCTCTCACTCTCCACACTCCACTGAAAATAGCTCAATGTGGGTAACAATTAACAATTTATTAATTAGTCAGCTGCTGTGTATGTGAATCATTGCCAAAAGGCACCAAGGCTGTGTATTTCTGTGTGTGTGTGTGTGCTTTGGGCTCACTCAACTCAAAGCCAACGCGCTACTCCAATTCACTCCACTCACTTTACACTTCGCACTCATTTCACTCTTCACTCAACGCGAAAGCAAAAGCAAAACAAAATTTTTTGCCAGCCGTTGACGTTTGCCGTTGCCGTTGGATTTTTTTTTGTTGCTCTTCGTTGCGCTGCGCCGCTTTACAATGCATTCGTATAAGTGTGAGTGTGTGCGTGTGCCAGTGAGTGAGTGTGGCTGTGTCTGAGTCTGTGAGCTGTACGTGTGAACTCTGCTTTTGACCGACGGAGGCAATGTTGTTCGTTGACCTTTCCCAAGTGTTGCTGTTACTCTTGCTGTAGTTGTTGTTGTTGTTGCCATGAAAGGAGTGCGAACTGCGAGAGCGCGTCGTCGTAAGTTGTGGGCGCACTTCTCTGTTATTGTTGTTGTAGTTACGCAGCGTCATGCTTTTGTTTCATATTTCGGCAAAAGTTTCCTTGGTCATTAAACTCTTTTTTTTAATGCAACGACCTTCCATGCGATCGACGGCACGAATTTCAATTGAAGTCAAGTCAGTTGCTGTTGCTGTTGCTGTTTTTTTTGTTTTGTGAAGAAGTTATCGCGTTATTGAAATTGAATTCGTTGGCGGAGACCGAAGTGGAGCCATTAAGGCCTGGCTTGGCTAGGTTATTGTGTTAGTGCCTTGAATGTGAGCACTGAACCCGGCTTTAATTTTTTTTTTTTAGTCTGTGCGGGGGGCTTCCAAAATAATACAAAAACTTCACCTCATTGGTTGAAGGTCCACATATTGAACTTTTAAGTATGGCCAAGTTAAGCTTGTTATTCTGCTCGAGGCGAAACAAGCATATAATAAATAAAACACTAATAACAACAATCTGTACATATTAAATGCTTGATTAAAATCGCGCAAAAGTGCAAAAAAGTAAATGGTATAAATTCAAATACATACTACGACAATTACCTCATGCATAATAACTTTTATTTTTGAAATCATTTCACAATGAAAAGTAAAATTGTACCGCTACGCTCGCCTGCAATGGCAGCGCCAAACAGCAACAAAAACAACAAAATGCAGCACGTTTGAATGAAGTCACAGTCAAACGTAAGAGAAAACAGCGAAAGTCTCTTAAGAGCACAGCTTAAGCAAATGCTCACCAATGCTCACACACACACACATTCGTGCCAGTTGACTCGCTCTCTCGCTCTCGCGTATTGCAATGGCCGCTCAAAAAGCTCACATCATGTCTGCGCCATTGTGTGCGAGAGAGCGGCGACTGCAGCCGCTTTACTAACTGCAAACTGCAAGTGATCTCAGAGAAATGTGCAACTGTGCGTCTGTGTGTGTGAGTGTGCGCGCGCTTTACTGTAAATATTTTTTTCGCACTGCATTTTGCCGGCGCGCTTTAGCAAAGTTTTCGTCTAATATAAATGTGTCTGCATTTGCTTGTATTGGTGTGTGTGTGTGTGTCTATAGTATGCACGTGCATGTGTATGCGAGCGTGTGTGTGTTTGTTTCAGCGACTAACTTGTTTCTGTTGTTGCTGTCGTCGTCGACGTCGTCGCATTCGACTTTTCAATGAGTCAATCCTTGAAATGTTGACTTCCTGATACGCATATGACTATTGAACAAGTTTGCTTTGTTAGATTTTTTGAAGGTTGCGTATTTTATACAAACACACGCACATGCAGCGAGTATGCGAGTATGTGCATATGTGTGTTTGTATATTTTATAGTTAGATATGCCTTTTGCTTTTGCCTTTTGCTTTTGCGTTTTGTTTTGCTTTTTCATTTGCTGCTGCTGTTGCTGGTGCTTTTTGTTTTTGTCTAAGGTTAGTAGCGCTTGACTATTCTGTTTTTAATAGTATTACGAGCATGTATTTTATTTTTTTGAATTTACAGTTTAGCGACAATAACAACAACAAGAACAACAATAGGCGCGACATTTAAGATTTTTCTATGCTCTTATTAGACATACTTATAGATCTTATGTATGTATGCATGTGTGTGTGTGTGTGTGTATCTATCGCATGTCTCTATCTCATGCATCTACACATGTCTCTTGTCTTATTTTATTTGTTTTTTCTTTTCTTATGCCACTCGACGAATCACACTATTTATGGGCAGTGAATAATTTTTCCATTTAACATATGAATTTATGGTTATTTCATGAAATTTATTAGAATGCACAACGAACGTTGCGCCCAGTTTTAGTTTAGTTCTTTGTTAGTTTTTAGATTTTCAGTTGTTTTTTGCAGTTTGTCATTTATACTCGACAAAAAAAAAACATCACTTCAACACCTCGATCGCATTCTTAGCCCCTTAATTAAAACTTATTTTGCTTTTTTTTTTATTTTATGTATTTTTTCGGGTATGTTTGACTGAAGGTTAATCGGTTAACTTCAGTCCATTCTGTTTAGAGCTTTTATTGCATAAATAGTGTGTGACGACAAACCGAAGAATTTAACACAAAGAAGTCGCAAAGCGAAGAATATGTTGTTATTTTTTTGTTTTGTTATTTTGTAGTACAATTATAGTTTTATAATCTGCGTAGTTGCTTTAATATCATTTATATCTTACAATGAGCGCTTTATGTAGTATTTTTGTTTACTTGAATTCCTTTCGCATGAAGCATTAATATTTGTTTTGGTAGAAATTATATGTATAAATATTATTAGTACTATTAATAGAATTTAATAATGAAGTAATCATATTTATTATGTGAACAATTATTATAAATATATTAAAATAATGAGGTATTCATATTTATTTTGGTTAGTTATTATGTGAATAAATATTGTAATAAATATATTTATTTATTTTTGCTTGAATTAAACGTTTATTTATAGTTTTTTCGTTCTTAGTATTTAAATATGTAATTGTCTTCAACAGCAAAATGTAAATGCAAATGCAAATGCGCTTTGTGTCAATGTGCCTGGAGCAGCTTTCAGTAATGAACGCATGTACCGTTAAAGCGAGCTTAGACAGCCGACGATCTTGAGCTCCCTTCGCTACACACACATACTTACATACTTACACACACACACACAATTGCACTTACTTTGTAAAGCTTTCAAATGTGCGTGCAACAACAACATTCGCTACGCCCTTGGCGTAAACAACCTGTAACAACAAAAATACCCTACGAGCCGCACATTAGTGGGCATTAGCGACTCAAGGGTTGTCTACGTTTATTGTCTAGACCCGAGTAGCGAAGCAGGTGGGGCGGTGGGCGGGGGGGAGAACTATTCGACCTTAAACTTGAATCGATCAGAAGAGAAGGTTACAAGCAAAAGGCGAGAATAAAGCTAACTAATCGACTTGCCATGCAACAACTATTTTCGCTTTTTGTTGCGGTTCGAAATAGAAACAGAAAAAACAAAATCGAATAATAAAAATACTAGAGAAAAATGATTTTCGAGGAAGGTTACAAAAAAATGCCCACTTGCTAAACTGTATTGTTGTTGTTGTGTTTGTTGTATTTGTTTGATAAATTTTTGATTCGATTTGTATGAATGACTAAGTGTTAAATGGTGAGCAACGATTAAAATAAAGTTAGCTTAATTAGCTAAAGGACGCAGTCGACATCGATTACAAATTATGTATGTAAATAAATAAATAAATGATTTTGTAGATTTCCAGTTAAGAACAATGCGAGCAGATGACCTTGAAACATCTGCAATGCCTTCAGATAATCTTTCAACACCTGTCCGAGTGACTCCACATCAGTAAATTATACATATGTATATACATACATACATACATATTTTTATGGCTGATGCGAAAAGTTAATCTTGCAAGCGACAAAGTCGGAAGTAGCTAAATGTTGCAAAAGCTCTTGCCAAGCAGCAACAACAATAAGAATCAGAATAACAACAATAACATTAAGCTGGCTAAAAAGCGAACTTGAGCGGAACATAAATAATATTTTGTTCAATGAAATATAATTGTTGTTGTTGTTGTTGTTGTTTAAGCGACTCGTGCTTATGTTCTTCACGCACACACTCACGCGCTTGGAGCTGCATACAAATTATAAAACGAAAGCTTTTATTTTTATACAATTTTTATACGTAGCCATGACAGTGTGAGAAGGTCACGACGATGCACACACACACACACACACACTCACACACAGAGCACGAATAGACACGCATACATACATGTATGCATAAGTAGTAGACATAGCAAATGCCCAGCAACAACTACAATACAATAAAAGCTACAAGAGAAGTAAGAGTAAAAACACCAGTCGAAACATTTTTACGCAGTAAATGAGCATCAACAAAGACGCCGGCGCTCGTCGCTCTATCGCACCCTGCTGTCAACTGGCTTGCGCCCTCTACACATTGCCCTCTCGCTCTGCCCCACGCAAAAACTTTGCCGATCAACTCTTTGCACCTTGTTGTTGTCTCACGCTTTGCTTTGCTTTGGTGTTGTTCGTGTTGTTGTTGTTGCTGCTTAGAGAGCGCAAGTCAAACGCATTTTTGTCAGCTACTATTTGCGTAGCTTTTGTGTTCTTGTGACTAGGCAATGCAAAAAAAAAAGCTTCACTGCAGGCGAAAGCTCTGTTAATATGTGCATACATAATGCTTGCTATGAGTGTGCAAATGTAATATGTAAATATGTATGCAAATATTGGTATTGTGAGCTGGCAACTTAAAGTTAAGCATCGCTAATGAAAGCAACATAATGAATTGAAATCGAATTGAAATTGACATTAATCGGTTTATCTTGTTTTTTTCTTTCTTTTTCTCATTGCAGAGGCCACCACGCAGCGAGCATAGATAAGAGGGGGGAGACTGCAACGGGGGACGACAACTCTCTCTCTCTCTCTCGCTCTCGCTCCCTCTAAATGCCTCGGCGCACGTTCAAACACCATAAATGCGTGCCCAAAGCAGAAAACTGGGAACACATGCAAATTTGGTCAATGTCAGCCATGTTGCTAATGACAATAAAAGTTTATACTTGTACATCTATCGCATACGTTGTAAAATAAAACAAAGACAGAGACGTCTCCTCTTCCAACAACAACAAAATCAAAGTTATCAGCTCCCCATTCCTGCTTCGTCTTCAAACAAAAATTACTAGCGGGACAACAAATATTGTAATTAAAGCAACAACTTTAATTCGCAATCAAATTTTTTTTTTGGATAACTTTACACTGCCTTTTGTGGATAATCAAAAAGAAAACAAAACTGTACTTTATACAAAATAGTTATATAGAACATATATACAAACTATTATTAACAATCAAAATCAAAATTATTTACAACTCGTTACGCTGCAGTTAATGAATATATTTATATTTGGTGAGTAACTTACTAAATTTTTTTTAAATATACATATATTAAAGATATATATATATATATCTATAATCTCACAGATATATTATATATAATAAATAATAATATTAAAATAAGAGAAGACAACTATTTAACAGATAACATAAAGAAAAATCCAACCCATAGTTTAAGAGAAACTAAGCTAAAAATCTCGACTGTTAGGATTGGCTATAAAATATATATAGAATAAGTTGCTTCATCTATCTGTTGTTATCTAAGTATTTATTGATTTATTTTTTAAAAACCTTTATTTTAAATACTTATCGAAACAGATCTAGTTTTAACTAAAATCCAAGACTTCAAAAGTTTGACAGTAATGTTTCTTTGAATTCTACAAAGTTGCATTCTAGCTGCATTCAACAAAAAGTTGTAAACATGTGAGAAATAGCTAAAATGCATAGTCTAGCATAGCTAATGCATTTGAAAAGTGTCAATTCGGAACAGTTTCGTCATCAAAACTATATTTAACAAAATTGCATAGTCGCAATAAAATTCCATTCAGCTCACACAAAAACATGAAAAGTTATTTTTAGAGGCTCTGCATTGAAAATTTTGACATAAATCAAATTTAAATACTCTTGATACTTTAAAGTACTTATTCCTGTGAAGAACTTATCCTGATTTAGTTTTTTCTTTTTCTATTAAATTTGAATGCTATAGAAACTTCCAAAGTGTCATTTATATTTCTATAAAGTTTTCCGCTCAGATGGCATCATTGAAAAACAATAAATCAAATATATGTATATATTAGAATGGATTGATAGCATTGTTACATTATCAACAGCAACAATAGACTTTTGTAATAATAAAAGTAAAATATTATCAGCAGCTCAATAGTAATTGATTTGCCTTAGATTGCAAAGAACGCATTAATCAGACGATTCAATTTCTTGCATATAAAGATTCGCAATATAACTCAAAAATCTCCACTTGTCTCAACTTTTACTTGTTTTCGATGCTTCATCGGCACTTCGTCTACACTTCGGCTGTCTTCGGGCAGCATTGAAGAGCGACAGTCGGCAGCACCCCTTCAACTCCCCCCCTTCGCCACTCTACACTTTGAGCCGCGCCCATTTGCATGCTGAGAATACACACGTCTAGTATTTTGATCATAGAGATGTGTGCATGTATTTCAACGAGCACCAGGAAGTGCTCTAAGCTCAATGTGAACGAGTCTCGCCAAGTTGGTGGGCGGAGGAGAGGAGGAGAAGTTGGAGGGGGGCAAATCAATCTACTGCTGACTACGCTGTGGCTAATCAAAGATTGTGTATACGCACCGTTGCACTGTTATTAGAGAAAAGCAAAGGCAATATTTTGCATAAACGTCGCAACATCTTAGTAATCATTGGTGGCGGCGGCACCAGAAGATGGCAACTGTGGCGCCACTTTACAACAGCAACAACAGCAACAACAACAACTGCAACAAGCAACATTTCTAATGCAAACGAAAGGCTTGTTGTTGTTGTTGCTTTTCTTTGGCTTTTCTTTCAAGTTTTCTTCTACTGAACTTGCAGGCAGAAAAGTGAATAGCCGCCAGCTGCTGCTGCTGCTGCTGCTGCTTGTATTGAATAATGGAAAACGAGTTTTCCGCGCCGCATGCGCATCACCAAGAAAAAAACAGGCATGCAATGGAAAAACCAAAGCAGCGCAGGCGCAGCGCAGCGCAAGCAGCGACGCCAGCAGAGCGGCGCAAGCAGCGCAATGCTGTAATGTCGATTATTGTTGTTGCTCACTCTCTCTCTCTCCCTCTCACTCTCGCTCGCTTCGCTTGCGTCGTTGTTGTTGCTGCTGTGCTTTCAAGCTCGACGTCGTCGTAGTTCAATGTTAACGAACTTTTTGCGACTTGCAGTTGCTGCTTTTTCGCTGCTTTGCCGCTGCTTTGTCGCTGCTGCTGCAGTTGTGTTGTTGTTAGACTTTCACTTGCAATGGATTTGGCAGCTTAGAGAGAGCGAAATGCAACAGCAAAGCAACTGCAGCAAAAAACTTGTTGTTGTTGTTGTTGATGTTGTTGCTTTGCATGCAGTTCAATAACATGTTATGTAAAAAGCATTTTTCCAAAGTTGTTTTTGTTTTCGCTGCTGTTGCGGCTGCTGCTTGTTTTGGTTTTTTTTCTTTTTTGTTTCTTTTCTTTTGCTGCAAAAGAGTCTTTTGTTTTCTTTGCTGTTGCAGCTGTTGCACATTTAACCCAACCCCCGCAACACCCTTCAGGGCTCTCCTCTCTGTCCGTCTATCCGTCTGTCTGTCCGTCTGTCTTATGTTGTAATTCGCAATTTGAAATGTTATTGAACTTTAAATGAAATTAACTTTGATTCAACAGCAGCAGCAACAACAACAAAAACATACACAAATTTTTGTTATAACCGGAAGCATAAAATGCATACACAGCAATAATATTTAAACAATGCAATGCAACAACGACTTTCCATCATCTTTTTTCAGTTTTCAGTTTTTATTTCATCTCTCATCATTATTAACCTCATCCTCAATTTTCAACTACAACAATTTGTTGTTGTTTTCTGTTGTTTGGGTTGCGAATCAGTCAACAGAAATTATGGTAACTTTACATGTAACATCTATGCAATTAAAGCGTCTAATTGTTACGAAGTTTTCTTGTACATGCGACTTATAGGAAAAGTTTAATGAAAGAGAATTGAAATATTATTTATATAATATAATAGTTTTTATAAACATTTTTGAACATCAGGAACGTTCAGATTAGGAAGTAAATGAGGTTTCTTTAAAATGTTCTTTAAAACAATAAAAGAGATTGCGAGTAAATTGCTAAAACTGCAATGGGAATTAAAAAGAAATTTTTATTTTGGGTATTTATGAAATTTTTGTAGAAAGACATCATCTGATATCATATTAAAAGAGAACAGATAATTCACATTAATTTACTATACTTTTTAAGCAATGAAATCCTCAGATTATCAGCCAAAAATCATAAAATCATCAATTAAAAGATAGTATATAATTGTATTCTCAGATTGTCTTAGAATCTCACAAAATCTAAAATTATAAATTTCGAACTATACTTAAAATATTGAACCTTCAATTTATGAACTGAAATAACACACATATTTAAACACAAATATTTAAAGTAATCCAATGCTAATCATTTTCTTGCTTTTCTTGTTTCATTTCAGATTTTAAGCGTTAAAATCAAAACAACAGCAGAACGGAAAAAACCCAAATAAATAAAAACAAAATAAAACTCTTAACAAATTTAAACCAAAATAATATTAGTAATCACATAACAAAACTGATATACATAATACGTTATACGCATAGTAATTAATCGAATTTTCAAAGTGTTCTTATTTTTTTACAACAACTTTTTTTTTGGTTTTAAATGACAAACGTCCAAAATCAAACAAAAGACTACACATTTTACCTACAAAAATAAATAAAAAATCAATTAAATATATATATATATACAACAAACAAAAAAAACTTTATATACAATATATATATAATCGGAAACCAAACCAAAACCGTCTTATAAAAAAGTGCCTAACAAAATTATATATTTGAAAACAAAAAATTTGTGTGAAAACTTCAAATTTGTGTGATAAGGAGAAGAAACTTTTATAAATTTGTGCAGTAGTTAAACTAGAATAGCCCTTAGGGTACTATATCTATATATATATATACACCAATATATATATACATACATAAATATATTTTCAAGTGAAGGGGCAAAAGGAAACGGCTACACGCTGGCAGTTAACAGTATTTGCAGTGGAGGCTTTGCCCTATCAGCGATGCCATTTATCGATGACGCATTGCTCTGGTGTCCGGATAACGATGGTCGTCTTGTTGGTGGTCTAGATTTGGCAACATGCATTGCGGTATGAACTCTACACACAACCGACTATCGATAAACATTTATATCGATTCATAAACTATCGCTGGTGTCAACTCTCAACTCTAAACTTGTCGTGTCTATTTTGTGTATTGCTTTTCTATAGGATGATTCCACGGTCAATGCTGAAAACATCAATCCCACGGTGCAAACAAACGCTTTACAACAACAACAGCAACAACATCAACTGCAGCTACATCAACATCAACAGCAACAACAACAACAGCAGCAGCAGCTACAACAACAGCATCAACAGTTACAACAACAACTGCAACAACAAGCTGTGGGCAATCAGGAGCTTAACGGTTCGGCGGCGCGGAATGTGAACGTTGTGTTGGAGCCACTGTGCGGCAGCGACTCCTCCGATGAGCTTTTTCGCACGCTCTCCGAGAGCAACTTTGAGATCGAGAGCCTGCTGTCGGATTTGGCGACCGTTGAGGTCAAAGTCGAAAATGTACATGCGACAACAACAAAAAACAGAGACAAGTTTAAGCTACTACACACACACATACATACACATTCACGCTCACTCTCTCTCTCAGTCACAAACACACTCACACATTTTCTAAAAGCTTTTGCGCAGGATTCTCTCTTGCTCGCTCTCTCTTTATCACTCAAATGAACAGTTAACCTTTTATGTATTTATATTGTGTTTTCCTTTTGCTCTTTTCTTCCCCCAACACACAAAATCTTTTTGCTTTTGCTTCTTTTTTTGTTCTATGCTATTATCTTTCCTAGGAGGAGAACAACAACAATGTGATCAACGATAATGACTTTGCGTCCGCCGTTGTCGTTGCCAGCGATGATCTGCTTGCCAAAGAGAATGTCCAGTTAAGTGTCCAGGGATTGGTCGAGTCAGCCCTGGGCGCCAGTCTAGCCGATAGCAACAACACCAATGGCCAGGCGGCGTTGCTCGGCTTTGGCTCCAACTCGGGCAGCAACAACAACAACAACTCAACAGCAGCAAAGCGAACAGGTGAATAAACAATTTATACGAATTGTATCTTTGATATTTATTTGATTTTATGTTCAGGCTTTCTGCTTCCTTGTGATTTGCTCAATAACAACAACAACAACAACAATAGCAGCAGCAATGGAGATTGCACGCCGGACGAGTCACGTTTTGTGACTGTGACCAGCGCCTCAGCGAATCCATTGCTGGTGGAGAAGCTGATGTCCAAATGCCTAAACATTGATAAGCGGCTGGATAAACTGGACGGTAAGTCAACTTTCAAATTTACTCTTTACTCTTAGTTGTTTCAAACTTGCTTTCAAATTGCGCGCGCTTAAACGTGAAGTTGGCTGCAACTGCTTGGCGTTAAGTTGGCAGCACGCAGTTTCGAACACACGCGAAGTTGGCTGCGTTCGAAATTCGAAAATGGTTGGGCAAGCGCTGTACACAGTTTTGTAATCATTGTAGCGAATTGAATAGGTTCGTGTCTTGGCTACGTCAACACTGTTTTCGAATTGGTTCGCAAATGTAGCTAATTTTTCGAAATGGTTTGTGTACGTGCTAACATATCAATTTCTTCGAACTTGTGCTGAATGGGGTGGTAATATTAGCTAAAGCTGGGTGGAGACATTTAATTTGATTAAATCTACACATTTAAAAGTATTAAAAAAATTATTTGCTGCATAAGCGCAAGTGTCATAATTTTTAATGCCAACGAGAATTGCGAGCGTCTCGTCGCGCCCGTCGAGACAAAACAACTAAAAGGGCCAGTCACTTGTGCTTATATTAAATCCCGACAGGATGTACCTACCCAACACAACCCCCTCGACCCCCTCCCGCACACAATTAATAAGCGTCTATTGACACGAAAGCAAACACAAAGCGACGACGGGTTCTGAGAAATGGCTGTCGCTGTAGCGCTCACACACACACACAGAGGAGATTTAGCAGACACACAAGCGCACAAACATAGGCAATAACCCACTCCCGAGACAGCAACCGAGAGCGTAGACAGCAACCCTCAAACCACTCACTCAGTTGACTCTGCGGGCACCTACTTCCTTTTCTAAAAAGGCCACACACAAAAACCCAGACAGAGCTCAGCGCGGAGAAGCGGGGCAACGGCAGAATGTTTCGGCTGTGTTGCTGTTGTTGTTGTTGTTGCTGTTGTTTTTGTTGCTGCCTGTTTCGGGTTTTCATGTTTCCTTCAGTTGGGCAAGCGAAGCCAAGTCAGACACAAATGCCGCCTCTTTCCCCCCTGCCCCCCTTTGGGCAGGTCAATAAATTTTGCGTGTGGAAATTGTGCGCTTCAAGGTCAAAAGGATATTGCCACTGTGGGCTGAACGTTGGCGTCGCGACGCGACAGCAGCGACAGCGACTATATTTCTGTGTGTAGGAAACGTTTTGCATTTGTATTGGGCACGCACACACACACACATAGACAGAGACGGAGATAGAGGCACGCATGCAGACAAAATGGCGGCCCACACTCCACACACCAAAAAAAATAAAAAGCTTTCGTCGTCAACCATTTTGTGTGCGTGCCTGGGAGAAGCAAAGAAAGAAAGAGTGAGAGCGAGACGCAAGACGAGTTTTATATGCCTCTCTTTGCCGTTCTCCTGTCTTCGTCTGGATGAGTTGTGTGCGTGTGTGTGTGTGTGTGTGTGTGTGTGTTGTTTGGGCGGCTGCTTTCCGGCAACCTTGAACTTGAAATTTTCGTTCGAGTTCAGCCATAAAAAAGAAACAGACATAAAAATGGGCGCAATCATCATTGTGGAGAGAGGGAGACAGCGACAGAGAAAGTGGGAGAGAGAGAGAGAGCGAGAGGCTACTTGACAGGCGCTAGACGACTTTGCCGTTTGCTTTTGGGCTGTGGGCTGTGGGCTTGGGTCGTGTCCTGTGTCTTGCCGAGTTCAAGCGCCGCACAAGCATTGAACTTTAATTTTGCAGTTTCAAGGATAACCCTGATGAGTGGGCACCTTTTTTTTTTTCGTCTTCTCGCCAACGAATTTGCCCAATCACTGTCGGCGACGTCGACGCCGACGCCGACTGCACAAAGCGACAACAATGACAACAACAACAATAGCAACAGCGTCTCTAACAAGCCGTTGACATTGTAAACGGCCAACGACGGATGACGACGACGACGTCGACGACGGCGGCTGCAAAGATTGTTCACTTTTGTTTAGAGGGTTCAGCATCAGTCCAAGGTTCTATTGCGGCCAGCCAGCCAGCCTCCCTTCCCCTCTGCTGCCCCCTTTTGGCAAAAAATTAGTCTTTATTTCGCTTCGCTTTTGCTTAAACTGCAAAGCTGCGAATGCGAATGCGAATGCGAATGCGAATGCGACACACGACACACGCAGTTGTGGCAAGTGGCAAGTGGCAAAGCAAAGCGACCGGCGGCGACTTGGCCACGTTATTAATGTCAAGGGGTTCCACACACGACCATAGTCGCAGCATTATAGCCATCTAGCCATAGACATCAACATCAACATCGACATCGACATAGACATCGGCAACGGCTTCGCCACAGTTTCAATTTAAAAAGTGCGTTAGTTTCTGCGTTGTGCGTTCTGCGTTTATTACTTGGTCCGCTCACTTCAGGGCTGGCTGCTAAGATTTGCGCAGCACTTCAACTTCCCAAGGTTCTAAAGAATATATGTTCTAAGAATATAAGATATAAATAAATTCTCAATTAACTTGTTAGAAACTAAACAAAGTTTTAGGAATTATTGCGGCTTTTTTTGTTAATTATGTTAGTGAGAGATAGAAATGAGATAGCTAGAAGTTAGTGTAGGAGTACTTAATCTATTCCAATATCATTTAAAATTTTCTTTTTTTTTTCTTTGTTAATAAAAAACTTTTAAATGTTGAAATTTAAGCAAAATTACATTTAACATTTCATCCTTAAAATATGCTTTATTATCTTTAGCAACATTTCTCTAATCTAGATTCTTTAACAAAATTACACTTAACATTTTATTAATGAAATATATTTTAATATTATTAGGACACTTTTATTTATTTTAATGCTTTGGAAAATATATTATAAATCAGTTCTAAAAGTTCGCAATATTATATTAATATGATTTGGACAATTTTATTTATTTTGATTATTTAGAAAATACGAGAGTTTAGAACTATACAATATCTAACATTTTTTAACAAATATTTTATATTATAAATTAATTCTAAAAGTTCTTAGTTCGCAATAATATATTATTTTTATTAGGACAATTTTCCTTATTTTGATTCATTAGCAAATAGAACCTTAAATATGAAACATTTTATTAATAATTTTTTATTTACTTTCATACTAATATATTATATTTTTAATGAGGTCTAAAAAGTGTTAGTTCCCAATTTATTTACTTTATTTATTAATCATTAAAAATTTAGAACTATGTTCTAGGCTACAAAAAGTATTCCTTAAATTAATATTAGAATTCTAAAATATAATTTTGGATGTAAAAAGTATAGTCAGATCCATTCAGATTAATTTATAGACGTTATTTAATCATTAACAAACATATTATAAATAGTATATTATTTACTTTCCTACTAATATTTCATATTCTCAATCAGTTCTAAAAGTTCTCAGTTCGCAATAATATATTTGTTTTAATTTATTTAACTTTTTTCTTTTTATAATAATAATAATTTAGAACTAGGTTCTAGGCTACAAAAAGTATTCATCAATTTATTATTATCCCATAAAATTGAATTCTAGGATGTAAAAAGTATAGTCAGATTCATTCAGATTAATTTTAAGACGTTATTTAGTAATTATCCATTCATTTGCCAATTTCTAAATTGCAGTCCGAATAGATAGAAATATATTTCCAGCACATGTTCCACTTTGCGTATCTATTCCGAGTCTTCTACTCATTCATTCAATAATTGTTTCCTGCTCTTAAAATTGTCTTTTAATTAAATTCACAAAATTTGCAGCTATGCAAATTTATTTATAGAGCTGCGAATGTTTCTCGTGCTGCGGCTATAAATTTTCTCGTAGACAAATTCAAAACAAAAACAAACAATTAGTTAAAATTTTCTTGCTTTAGAGTTTTCGAATTTACTATAAATAAATGTGTGCATTTTTATCGCAAGTATATTAATAGACAATGCAAGATTGATAATTAAGTTAAGTTTGACATGCCTCAAATTACGAAATAAAAGCTTCTAATGACTTATTTAATTAATTATTGAGTGTATTTCAGTATTCATTTAGTATTTATTCAATTGCTTGCACTTTTTTTCTGCAACGAATTCTCCTTGAACCTTCCTCGAATCGATTTGCTCGATGAATTCAATTTACTCGCTCGATTTTCGATTTTCGTTTTTCGTTTTTGTTTTTTGCCCATCCCTGGTGCACTTTGGCTGTTGATTAGTTAACTGCCATTTTTCTATTCTAGTTGGCAATTGCCAAGTGCTTTTATGCTTTTAGCCATGGCTCATGGCTACAGCAACAACAACAACAACAGCAACAACTGCAACAACAATGTTGCACGCATTTCTTGGCTGCAATTTGAATTTCAAATCGTGTCGCGCTTTTCGAAAATGTGCGTTGTTATAGCCAAATCAGGATTTCTGCGTGTCCCCCGGACGGCAAATCGCCTAACGACAATTGCAATTACAACTAAAGCAACAGTCTAAGCAAAACCAACAACAACAACTGCAAATGCAAACAACAACTAACAGCAAACAACAACAACAACGAACAACAACAACTAACGATGTCAGGGGCGTTCATTTGTCCATTGCCAGGCAGCGAACCGGGCCGAGCACGTCACTGTCACCACCGTCACCGCCGTCTAAGCGTCACACCTCCCCTTCCCCTTACCTTGCCCCCCCTTTCCACCTCCTCCCCCTTTAGCTGCCTGCCATTGCCTCAAGTGCAAAACGTTGCCACTGCAAAATGCACTTTGCAATTTTGTTGATTGGTGGATTGGCAATTGTTGTTTATATTTTTCTTATTTTTTTTTTTTTTTTTTTTGTAGCTTGCGCTTTTTCAGTTTTCTTGCTTATTTATCTCGTTTTAGTTTTCATGCATTTGTTTGGCGACTTATCTAAAATTGTTCGTTTGTTTTTCTGCTTTTTTTTTGTCATTTTATTTGCGTCTTGTTAGTTTTTTTGCACGCAAGACGCAGGTGACCGCTGGGTTCAAGTTTTAACGGATATCATTTGAATACCCAGCAGAGTGAGTGATTTTGTGGGGTAGTTACGTTTGGAGAAGCAAGTGAAATTGAATAAAGAATAAGCAAGGCGTATACTTTATCCTTATCGGATGTGCAACAGCATTGAATCATCATAGTAAAAATAGATAATATCGCAATCTTTATTTTGAATGTAGTTCAACTTTTTTTGAATATTCGTAAAAACATAATTATTATAAGACATTTCTTTAAAATTACAGAATAAATTTAATTCTTAAACATTTTCTGAATTTAATACATTTTAAATTTCTAATAAATTTCCATAATATTCTAAACTATTTTATTACTTTAGCTTGATCCCTAAAATTAATTAATTATTGGAACAAATACTTACATTTTATGTTACTCCAGTTAAAAATAATTTAAAAAAAAAGTAAAAATAGAGAAATATATTGTTAGAAAATGTAGAAAAAAAAGATTAGGTTCTAAAATCAAGAACATTCGCCTTAAAAATTGTGTAAGACCACTTTAAGAACCAATTCTGAAAACTAAGAATATGAGTATAAACGAAAAATAAAAGCTTACTATTAAATTTGACAGCAAAAATGAAATGCTCAACATCTACTGCATTAAGAATGAGTTAGAATATTATTTTAATTTTATTAATTTACAGTTAACTAACTTTATTACTTACTATGCACTATATATTAACTAGAGTGCAGATTACTTAGTCATTTATAGAATACAGAGTATTTGCAAGTCGAGCCTCTTAAAATCTTTGCCACATTTATCTTTTATTCTTGATTCTGGGACAGTCGCAGGAGCCTCACCTCGTTTGCGTGTAACATGGACCAGGAGGGGGGAAGGGTGGCGTAACCGAAAGGCGAAAGGGGGTCTTGTCTTGTGTCTTTTGTGTTGTGTTATGGGTTTTTTTGTGTGTTCGTCATGATGTCATTTTGGACGCCATTTTGTCAGGATTGATTAATGACGCCTCCATCCAGTCAGAGTTGGAGTTGTGATGAAAACGTTTTAATTAGTTTTCATTGTAATGCATCGCCAGACAATTGCAAGGTTTATGACGATGGGAAAAGATGAATTGGGTGTGCCAATGTGGTGCGACCCCAAAATCAAATCAGTTACAGCGCTTGCAGAGATTAGAATATAATGGAGTGGAATAGAATAGATCAAAAAAAAGTTAAGCATAATAGATGCATTGAGATGTCAGTGTCAAAAATCATAAGCACTGAATTATTTGTTCAAGAAAATATAGACAAAACTTAAAAGAGAGTGAGGAGTACTAACCATGACTCATACTTTATAAATAGATTATTAGATCCATTAAATGAAGTTAAATTTTCATAAAAATAAAGTCAAAATACAACTTAAAAAATAAAAATAAAAAAATCGTATCTAAAATGTGTAAAATAAAAAAAGATGACACAAATACTATATCATTCAAAATATATCTTCAATTAAATTTTCCACACAAAAATAAATATTTCAATATATGTAAATAAAATAACTTTTTATACACTCTATTATAAGTACCCAAGTACAAAGTTACAAAGTACTACTATATTTTCAATGAGTAAACATTTGGTTTTTATACTACATAAATTTAAAAATGCAGTTCCAAATACAGATAAAGTATTTAATATTACATGATTAGTACATAAAGAAAGTACATTTAATATCCCAGTGGCAAATTCCTGTTGTCGCCATTTTGTTGCCATAGGCAAAGCCTACTTATACGCGCTCGTTGAATATCCAATTGGAATTCAAGGGGACCAAAGAGAGCGGGAGAGAGCGAGAGAGAGAGGCTCGCGATAAACACACTGTCCTAATTGCACTGTAACCCATTAACACACCGAGCGCAAAACAACAACAAACAGAGACAACGACAATAACACAAATCCGATCGTCATCCATTGTCGGTCGACGATCGTTAGACGTTTATGCCTCCTCTCTCGGTGCGGTGAAAAAGTTTTCACCTTCACCCCAACAACAGGCAACGGCAAAAGGCAAACGAAAAACGAAAACGAAAACAACAACAATAACAAAGCGAAGCGAAGGTGCAAACACAAAACAGACAACTGCAAACTGCAAATAATAATAGAGCATATCAATAGTCAGGCGTGAGTAGGAGGGAAGAGAAAAGAGGGGGAGTAAAGGGAAGGTAAACCGCTGATAGAAATGCATTTTCTCTCAATGTGCAATGAAAATGAAATGTGGCGACGATGTCCACGTTGTTTTCATTTTTCCATATGCAACAAAGGCAACACATTTCGCTGCCCCCATTAGAGCACTTCCAATACCTATTCCCCCTGTCATTCTCCACCATCCAATCTACCCTACCCTTCCACCCACTCTGTCAACAACAAGCAGCAAAAGAATTGAGCAAATGAACTGAATACTGACTAAATGGGGTTTAGAAGGGAGGGGGAGGGAATCAGCAGTTGTTTGTGTGTCAGTGTGCATATGTGTATCTCTCTCTCTCTTTCAGTATGTGTTCCAGTTCCAGTTTTGCAGTTTCACAGTTTGTGCGACGTTCGTTTGCTTTTGATTGCATTAGAGCGTGTGCCGCCGACTTCGCATCTCGTTATAAAAAAAAGCTGAAATGAAAACAAAAGGCAGCGCCAAATGACGCTGTTCATAATGTTGCCGATCATCATGATGATCATCGTGTTCATGATCATCATCACAATGATGATTATGATGATACAACCTTACAAAATTCTCAGTCGCAGTCTCAGTCTGCGTCTTGTGCTTAGCTTTGGTCAGCTTTGAATGTGTTTAGCGCTGAACTTGTCTTGCCTGCACACTCGAAAACACACACACACACACATACGGTCGCGAACTGAGAGCAATGCTTTGCTCACACTCGCACTCTCGCATTCGCAGTGAGTGAGCCGGGTGCGGGCCAACGAAGCGGAGAGAGAGAGCAACATGAACAGCAACAGCAACACTAACACATTGATAGCTTTATTTTTGCTTTGCTGTATCGTGTGGTATGCAGCCTTGAATTAGTTCGCTGCACTCGCGTGACGATGTATTTTATGTATGCGCTCATGTATTAACATATGTGTGTGCGTGTGTGTGTGTGTGTGCGAGTTTATATGTACTTGTAGCAGCAGCAAGGCAAACACACAAATACACAGCCCGCTTTGCGAGAGTCTGCGAAAGCTCTCCTTTGCCCCGCCACAACAAATGTCTGTACAAATAACACAAAAAAAAAACTTAGATGCGTCGCAGTCGCTATCTCTGCCTGCGTCGCAGTCGCTTTGCTTTCATTGGTGCGAGGCGCTTCATTATACAAAAATACAAAACCAAAAAGCAAAATAAAAAGAATGCTTTTGATTTTTGTTGCTTCTTGTTTGCATATCCATTTTCCGTCTTTGAGCAAACATTTTTGAGGGCAGTTCTTGCTTTGCACAATTTCTGTGACCCATTGGCAAACATTCAATAAATATGCATCACACACACACACACGCGCACACATAGCGTAAACGTAAACACGCATGTGTCAAGTAGCGTGTGCCCCTAATTATCACCTCCTGCCTGGCAGACAGTTCCACAGTTCTACCTTCCTCTTCTTCTTCTTTCATTTCCACCTCCCACTCACATTCGCATTCGCATTCACGATGCGTTGCAGCATCTTTGCCATAATCAGTCATCCAGCACAGACAACAGCGACTATATCTAATAGATATATCTACATCTCGCTGTGTCTGGGCAACTGCGGATCTTTATGGTCTTCAGATCGTGCCGCTGTTCACGAACACACACACACACACACTCACACCCATTTTATTTCGTGTTGTATCTGGGAAAACGGATATGCATGATAGACGTTTATAACACGAAAGAAAATTGCGATTTAGCAAATGAGGAAAATGAGCGGAAAAGTATCGTAAACGTATCTGTGTCGTATGCGGACGACTAATTGGCATGTACTATATATGGCGGATTCGTAATATTTTCTATGCGATACGATTACTCAAAATGGGGGCAAACTGTTCGTTACAACAGTTACTCGTTAGTTTGTAACGAGAACTGGAGATTATTACTTAAAGTAAATAAAAAGTATATAAAACAGTATTGTAAAAGATTTTTTTTGTAATTCTAAATTGAAAATTTGCTTTTATTTCAATAAATTTCTATACTCTCAAGTTTAACAACCAGCAGTCAGTTTTCAGGAAGTTCTATTCTAGTGAAATTCAACAAATATTACGTATACGTCATATAATCTAATTATATTCAAATGCTGTCTAATTAAATTCTCTAAAAATGTACGCAAATGCAGCAAGATATTACTCATTAATTCCACAGTATTTTCGGCGTTAATTTGAACTCTGTGTGTCTGTGTGTGAATCATGATTTAATTCACCAAGAATTCAATGTCAACTTTAGAGCATCATTTTCAATTTACATAACATGTCGTGAGCTTGCAATAGAAGCCCACAGACTTGACTTGCACATTGACAATAATGGTTAAGATAACGATTACGATGACGATTGCGATTGTGATTGTCAGATTTGTCAGATTGTCATATGCCATTCCAACGCATATTGCGGATAATGCGTAGAGAATGTGAAATAAATGTATGGGGCAAAGAGACTGAGGCGACACCATGAGGCAGGCAAGACAGGCGTTGGTCGGTATTCAGATCGACACCCAAGCATAGACATAGACTGTCTGTCCTTCAAAAAGAATAAACACACACAAAGACAACGCACGCAAAACTGAAAGCGAAAATTGCATGCGTAAGAACAAGAACAACAACAACAAAGACAACAGCAACAACGAGAGCGAGTGAATGAAAGAACGAGAAAGCTATAGCGAGAACAACTGCAGAAATATTAGGCGGATATGTCTGATGACGACGACGACGACGACGACGAGAACGTGTGCATCGAAAATCCGGCTGCGATGTGTGAATACATACATATAGTATATAGTACAGCACTTGTAAATATATTAATATTTATAGGGTCTTAACAGGCGGCCAAAATACGACTGCAGTCAGCTGACAACTGGGCGTGTTTTGAGGAAAAAGGGAAAACCTAAATTATACATGCAGCAATTAATGGCACATGGAAGCGATATAATCGTACTTATATCCAGATCGGCGGCCCTATAACAATGTGCATATATTCACAATCAAGTGCAGGCAGCACTCGAGCGATTGTCAAGTTTATATGTATGTGGAATCGGGAGACTAATAGACACACACACACACATGCATACATGTAGATATGTCTACATTCGCACATTCATACATAGATTGTATGTGCATATTTTAGAATGTAATTGTGCATCTGGCCTAGACCTAGAAAAGGAAATTTTGTTGCTATTATTATTTATACTCATACTCGCTCACTTGCTCTCTCATTCTCATTCTCATTCTCTCATTTGTGCAGCGCTCGCGTCAGTTGCTCGCTCACTTAGTACATTCGTTTTATTCGTTCTTTACACCAACAATAACAACAGCAATTCACAGCGTGAGTGAGTTTTTGTCTGCTTCTTCTTCTTCTTCTTGTGCTGCTGCTGCTGGCGTTGTGTGAGCGCAGTTCTCATTATTTGTTCTCCTTCCTCGCAAATTAAAAATATGCCTAAGCAAATAAAATGCAAGTGAATATGTATGTAAGTGTGTGTATGTGTGCGTATGAGTAAACGTGCGTTAGCTGCAATTACAGGGTGATTCGCTTCGCTTCGATTTCAATTACAATTTATTGTCAGCGAAAAAAACCTTTCGATTAAACGTACAACATCAATAACTGTCACTTTCACTATTTATCGATAACACAAATAACATGGACTACATTTTTTGAGTGTCCGAATTTCCGCCATTTTAAGTGTGTCCATTTTTAGTACTATTTGAATTGCAAGCAGTCAATTGAATACTGACTGCAGATTGAGGAGTAAATTATTTACAACAACAAAAATACCACAATTCAACTTTTACTAAAAAAAGGCATTACAGGGTAGATTGATAATTAAAGTGCGCCAATAATGGCATTATCACTTTCTAGTCAATAAAAACAAAATCGAGAGTGAAATTCGATATTGTTTGTCGAGATTGTTGGCCAAACCTGCTAAAAGCACCCGTTGTCGTTGCCAATAATCGAAATCGGCGTTTAGTTTGGTTGTCTTGCTGCACAACTGCATTGAGAACTGCAAACAAACAAACAGCAGTAGCAACAACAACAACAGCAATTGTCGAACAACAAGTTAAAGCAACAATGGCAGCAACAAATTAAATTGAAAATTGTTTTTGCTGCCGATAGATAGGCAAGCAGTCACAACCATAAACGCCAGCAAAAGCGAAAAAGTCAAAAGTCCCCTTTACCCCTCCCTCTACCAACTGTTTTCGGCCAACCCGTTGCAACATGCAACAGCAACAATTCTATAAAATAAAACAAAATAAACAAAATGCGCGAGAAACCAAAAAAAAAAAACAAAAAAACGAACGCAACATAGAACTGGGAACGAAGCATAAGAAGTCGAGAAGAGGAAGTCGGGGGAGGTGCAGCTAGTGCTAGCGCAGTTTGCAGCGCTGCGACTGCGACGTCGCTGCTAACGACGATTCCGATTCCGATGCACGTCGCTGACTTGTCGACAGTCGTCGAGTGGCGAATGTTCGGGTTGCGAATGGGAGGAAGAAGAGGTGGTGGAAGAGAAGAGGGGGGCGCAGAGCACGCATGTTGTCCATGTCCCCATTCGAGTCAAGTGACGTGTTATCTGTCGCCTTCTCTCAGAACTTTGACTTCTATTGGTTGAATGTCGTTTGCAGTTTTGCAGTTTGCAGTTCGCCGTTTGTGCAAATTTGACGCTTGACGTTCGCTTGTTTTAGTTGTTGTTGTCGCGGTTGTTGTTGCTGTTGTAGTTGTAGTTGTAGTTGCTGCCGTTGTTGTAGTTGTAGATCGATCTCACTTAGGCTACCGTATTGCCGTTTGTCATTATACGTCTCTCTCTCCCACCCTCCCCCTCTCGCTAAATGCGTCTCCCTCAACTCAACGTCTCGTTTCAATGCCAATGAATGCATGTGAATTTGCAATTGCCTCCGTGTGAGTGTGTGTGTATGTGCGACTGTGCGAATGAGTGTGTGTTTGTGCGAGTGCGTGTGAGAGTGTGTGTATTATGCGGCATTACGATTGGTATTATTAGCAGCATGCCATGGAAAATGAAAACTGCCAATAGTGTGGCAAACACTTTCCCTCTCGTTGCTTTCCATTTGCAGCGACAGCAACTGCAGCAGCAGCAACTTCATCATCATCAGCTTGCAACTTGCAACTTGCAACTAGCAAGCTATGCAGTAATTATTGCACGATCAATTTGCCGGCTGCCGGCCATCCATGTCGCTGCAAAAAAACTTTCTTCAAAGCACACGTTTAGTTTTTTTTTATTTTGATTTTCTTTTATAATAACACTGGCTTAAGATAACAAACAACGAGGGCAGCTTTATCAGTGTTGATAGCAGGGAAACTAATGTGTACTTTAAGCTGCAACATCCTTTTGTAGTATTTCCGAAATAAATAGTAAAAGTGACCCAAATATATTTTCATTAGTATTTCTTGTCACTTTCATATAATTCCACGAATTTAGCAAATATTTTCTATTCAACTTTTTTTTAATGGAACTGCTTACCTAACAAGTTGAATATGAAATTAACATAAACTATTCCATTCAACTAATTCATTATACCATTCAAAAGGTTATACAAAACAAAAAAACTATCCAATTTAAATATTGATCAAAACCTGATGATTTAAACTCTAGACTCTTTCTTTAAATGCTTTAAATTCTATAGCTTAGGAAATATTTCTTTTGTATAACTTGTTTCAACTATTTTTATACCAAATATCGACAAACTATCAACTTTTTATCGGATGTAGAAAGCATAAGTAATACGAGTTTATTATTATAATAAGATCATAGAAATTTCCGGTACTAAAAGCTTATTCTTTTAATGTCAAACGATCATAAGAACTGAATAATTATAAGTATATTCTTCAAAGTCCTAAAATACATGTGGGATTTTCTTAAGTTAAAATTCAATCAATTAAAAATTTAGATATAGATGGAACATACATAAATAAAAATCGTTAAGAAATTGTTAAGAGAAGTTAGTCTGAAACATTAGATAAAATTTGAAAATGTAAAATTTATTTTTACATGTAAGACATTAGTTGAACTGCTATTTCTTTGAATGAAATATCATAAGTCTAATCAGTTGATTAAAAACTAAATCGATTGCAAAATTTCCTAAACTTTATAGATGTATTAGACTAGTCACCACTATATTGCACATCTAGGTTTATATGATGTACAAAGTTAGTGTCAGTTACTAGCATAACGTCGAGCGGATGAGCTGTCGCCATCAGCTTCGTTCACTATTGCTTTGGCTTTTGCTTTGGCTTTTGCTTTTGCTTTTGCTGCTTCAGTTGCAGTCGCTGCTGCTGTCAACGCCAGCGCCAACTGCAGCGTCAACAGCAGCGTCAACGTCAGTGGCCGCCGTCTGCCGACGCCTCTAATGCCTGTCGTCTCTGTCTTCTCTGTCCCAATGTCTGCGGTTGACGGTCGTACAGTTAGACGGACGTTTGCTTTGCTTGCATTTACAACTTACACACACACACACATACGCTCATGCACACACACTGATGCACACAGATAGACAGACATGCACAATAATGGCATTGAAAATCTTTTTCAATAAAACACGTAAACAAACAACAAAAACCAAAACCAAAACAAGTAAGGCAACACTACGTGCCAGTTGGGGTGACTGGCCAGATACCCTGTAAATGATAGTTTGCAGAAATGAATGATTTGTAAGGCATTACGAAGTTATCTATTTTCTTATATATTACTAATGATGTATGATGTATGTATATAGATATATGTGCTCCACATGCAATCCACAAAAGAAAACCATGCAATTGGTGTAATCTATTCAAATAAGATCTACATACGATCCACATGTAATCCACAAAAGCTAACTATACAGTTGGAACTGTAATCTATTAAAATAAGATACAATCAGATAGAATCCACATACGATCCACATATAATATACGTCTAATTCACATGCAATAGTTGAAGAATGTGAGCTAGATGTAATTTAGATTTCAATAAAATACAGTCCACATATAATCCACAATAAATCCACATCGGATCCACATTTAATTTAAATAAACAACTATGGCAATTGAATATTCAGCATGGAGTATAAGTAGTATATTATATAATTATATTCAATTAAAATAAGATATACTTGCGATCCACATATGATCCACATGGTATCCACATTTCATATTGTAGACTAAGATTGAACTACACATGACTCACATTTTATTTACCTTAAATTCCACATACCATCCACATTGCAGACATATTTCCCCATATGAAACGCAAGTGATGAAGTGTAGATTTTGTAATAATGAAATTTTTAGTTGATACAGATACCACTCGCATTTTACAGGGTATCGAATGAAAATGAAAATAGTGCGTTTTAATACACACACATAATTTTGCAGTTGGATTGCATTTGATTTAAACTTTTAGTTAATATATTAGCAGTTTCTCGCTTGCCGTTTTTTTGTGTATATTTTCTTTATAGGTACTAAACAGGCGAACGCTTGATAATGTGTGAGAATTATGTTAATTAATGCTTCATCATATTTCTCTTGTTGCTGTTGTTGTTGTTCTTGTTGCTATTGCAGCTGCATCTTTTGTTGTTACACACACACCAACACATAGATAAATAGATATGTATTTTGGAAAATTTCCAGCAACAGTGCTCTTTCAAATTTATATTCATTGTGTTGAACTTGAAAATTGTTGTTGTTGTCGTTTGTTATTGTGCAGTTTAATCAACTTTTGGTCGGAGACTTCGAGAAACGTTTCACTGTTTGCTTTGGCTGTTTTGCTGTTGTAATTTGTTGTTCGCCGTTGCATTTCCATATGACTTAGAAACAATAGTTTTTTTGTTTTTTTCTTTGCTGTTCAAAAGGGGATGCAACCGAACCGCAATTATTATTAAATAAATTAAAACGTATTTTTATGGCGCTTGCACACTTAATTATGAGTAAAATTCGAAATCAATTTATTTCTAAAAATATCATCGTGTTAGACGAAAGATTGTGGATTAACTAAGGCGACCTTCGACTCAAGGCAACAACAAACAGTAGCAGCTGATGGAAGATACACGATTTGGGTTGAAGATTTAGCTTCCAGTTGCATTTGATTTCCGAATCGTTTCGAAACGAATGTTAGTGATATTATTATTATTCGTTTTGATAAATATTTTATTTTTGAAACTATCACAAAATAGAAGATTATTTAAATTAAACGTATTAAAATTATTTTTTGCGGATAAATCTTAAATATAGAAATAAGAGGTGCAAGCTATACAGATAAGATCCACATTCGATCCACACGCGATCTACATGCGATCCACATATGATCCACATGCAATCCACATATAATGCTCATAGAATTCATCATAGAATAGTTTGCTTTCAAAATTCTCTATTCAAATTAGTTGAGATAATTTGTAAAGCTTATTTTCTTCAAGTATATTTATGGTGTATATTAGAAACCTGTATTTTATTTTTACAGAAATCTATTATTTAAATAAATGTTAGCATTTTGTTTCATATTTCATGTTAGAAGAGAATTAATAATACAATTTTTAATAGAATTAAAATGATTTGAATTTTTGTATGTCACTGATAAAAAAATACAAAGATCTTACTTTTAAATCTCTGAAAGAATAGATTTATAATTGTAGTTTAATAGTTTTTTTATTTTAAAAAAAAGTATACAAAGTCCATTAAGTCGTATTTTTGGCAAATCTCACTTTTAGCTTAACTTATTTTGGGAAGGCAAGCAATAACATCCTTTCGGCGCGAAGCGAAAGTTCAGGTCAAACAAATCAAATTGATAGCTTTCGGAAATCATAGAAACAACAATCGAATATACTATTTGATGGTCGAGTCTGCACATGCAACATTCGACAGTCCGCAGAGAGTCCACAGTCAACATTCGACAATCGACGATCAACACTTCAGCGCCATTCGTTAATTAAAATAAATACTTTCCGGCTTGCTAGCTAGGCAGAAGACGAAGAAGAAGGCGAAGAAGTCAAGCTAAGAAACTGGCCAAAATGTTGGTTGGGAAAATCAAAAGTAAAATATCGATAGCATCGCAAACGTATGTGCTCGTATGTGAAACCGGCCGCTGCCACATGTGGCAGACACCGAAGTCGACGATGCCGAAGCCTGTCCAAAGAGTTGCGAACTCTAAGAGCTAAAGTTTTCTTTTTGCCAGTGATTTCCTTTGGCCGCTTTGGCTGTTTACGTTTTCGCCGCATGGCCAAGAAGTCAGTCAGTTAGTCAGTCAGTGTTACCAGGGCCGAGTCGAGTGCTTGCCTCACGACACGATGATGATGACGATGCCAAAAGCGGCCGCCAAGCAAACTGAAAGACAGACAGACAGGCGAGTTGGCCAACAAGTTACTCCAACTGGTTTATTTCTTTTTTTTCTTATTTTTACTGCTTACACAGCCACAGACTTGAAGAGAGGGAGAGAGATAGAGAGAGTGTGAGCGGGAGAGAGAGAGAAAAGAGTGGAGAGACAGCATTAGAAATTAGCCAGATACTCGAACATACGGATAAATGTTGTTGTTGTTGTTGTTGTTGCTGTTGGCCAAGGAAAGAAAAACTATGCGAAATTCACTTTCATTATGAATGACCGGCGATGCATACAAATGCAACTTGCAACTTGCAACTTGCAAAACTGCAATTTCTGCCGCTGCCGCTGCCGCTGCCGCTGCACGTGACCGTTGCAGTTACCGTTGCTTTTAGCTTTAGCCAACAATGAACCTCTAAATCAATATGATTTCTTAAGTAATTGGAGCGTTTATGCAAAAGGCCAAAAAACACACAAATCAAAGCATTTTGTAAAAGTTGACAAAATTAGTGCAATTTATGAAAATGTCCACTTTTACAGATTGAATATTAGAATAATGATTAATAAGAATAATGGTGTAAATAAACATATAAAAAAAGGTGGAAAAACTATAAGAATTTTAGAAAAGTGACAGACTTTGATGGCAAAAGGAAATTTTTAAATGAAAATAATAATACTACGATAAATAATGTGATTACAATAATAATATTAAATAGAATTTGAGGAAAGTGACAGATGATATAGAAATTATAAATTTAAATAAATATAAAAATAATTTAAATTATAATAAAAAAGTTGCTAAGAATAGAACAAAATTGGCTGACATTGATAAATGGCTTGGCATAATAAAGATAACTATAATGAAATAGCCAAGATTAATTTTAAAGAAAATATTAGAAAAATGTATGGTTTTTCCTTTTTTGGTAAACTCGAATTATTCATCGCAACTTTGCCAAAGAAAATCGAAAAGGCTAAAAATTTTATTGAATAATCATATATTAAGAATAACAATCTAGTAAATATTTAAAATATTAATAAAGATATTTAAAATTAATAACAAAGTAATGTTAATATATGCTTATTTGATAATTTAAAAAAAATAATTAATTTTTGGTATGGAAAGTCTGAAAGGTTAAGAGCAATAGTTTCTATAAAAAGACACATATATAATATAAACTACTCTTGGTGCATTAGCAAGCAAATTGCATTATAATTTATACAAAAGATTAATAAATACTTAGCTAAATTTGAAGATGAGCTGTAAAATGAATTCCATACAATATCAAATATTATAATTTTCCATTCAAATAACAATGTTAAAATATAACAAATTAAAGAATTTGTAGAAAAGCTAATTATCCTTTATTAGAAATTTCAAATGAATTTGCTCTGTGAAATTTCTCGAAATTTTTCAAAAAACATGCTGCAGAATTATCTCTGCCAAAATCAGAACAAGGAACACACAAAGCAACGAGTTGGGCGTCATCCAACCCAAGCTAAATTGCTTCATTCTTTGTCAGCTCAAAGTTCTATTCGGTTCTGTTTTTTTCTCTTCATTTTTGCATTTGAGTATGCGAATGCATTACTTTATTACGTTATTCCGTTATTCTGTTGCCGCCTGCCACTGGCCCATGCAACATGTCTTTGGGGCGTGGAGACCACTTGAGACCCTCAAGTGGTTGTAATAAAATCAAGCAGGCAATCATAATAACTTCTCTCGGGTGCCTCAAACTCCCTAGAGACAGCTTTTCAATTTAGGACGCCGGCGAAGGAAAGAAAGAAACAAAGAAGAAAACCCCCCAATGCAGTTTTCTCTGTCCACACACAAAGAAAGAGATATATACAGTGGCGTGCAAGTGTGAGTACATGTTTGCAACTACTGACTTTGGGTTCGCATAAAAAAGTTATTAGTAAAGTAAATGAGTCCAAATTTTTTGTGTTTATTCTTTGAATATTTATTAACAAAATCTTATACAAAATATACCAAAAAAATCGAATTGGTTTATTTACGAAATAAAAAACAAAAAAAACTCGCATGTACTCAGTTATGCTCATTTTGAACACTTTTCAACAAACGTTTTTTTTTTAATACTTGGTCCAAAGATCGATATTTGTAATTGTGATATTTATTCATTCTGGTATATTTTCTACCAAATTTGGTAATATTTATTTTAGAATAGCTCTCCATTCGTGCTGGACTCGTTGTTGCATCTCGCGTTAGCTTGCTGGTACTGATTCGTAGCGTCCCAATCATTTTCTCATTATCGACCACAAATTTTCGATCGGATTTAGATCAGGACTCTGTCCTGGCCACTCCTTTACCTTAAAATGTTGTTTTGCGATCCATACTTTGAAGATTTTGGACGAGTGTTTTGGAACTCCGTCTTGTTGAAATGTGATATCTCTCACCTTATATGCACATTTGTCAACCAAATCGCAAATATGGGTTTGCAAAATATCTAGAAAGTCTTCCTTTTGCATAGTATCATCTATTTTCACAATTGGTCAACGCTCCACCAAGTGGAACAGCTCCAGGCCATGACAATTCCACCTCAGTGTTTCGCAGTTCCTTGTACGTGGCCTATCTGCAACGACTCTTCTGGCTTCTTCCATAAAACTTGGGAATTGGACGACTGGAAAATAGTTATATGGTCTTATGAAACGAAATTCAATTGATTCCAGTCGGATTGTAAACAATATTGCTTGAAGAAGCCAGAAGAGACGTTGCAGATAGGCCACGTACAAGGAACTGCGAAACACTGAGGTGGAATTGTCATGGCCTGGAGCTGTTCCACTTGGTGGAGCGTTGGACCAATTGTGAAAATAGATGATACTATGCAAAAGGAAGACTTTCTAGATATTTTGCAAACCCATATTTGCGATTTGGTTGACAAATGTGCATATAAGGTGAGAGATATCACATTTCAACAAGACGGAGTTCCAAAACACTCGTCCAAAATCTTCAAAGTATGGATCGCAAAACAACATTTTAAGGTAAAGGAGTGGCCAGGACAGAGTCCTGATCTAAATCCGATCGAAAATTTGTGGTCGATAATGAGAAAATGATTGGGACGCTACGAATCAGTACCAGCAAGCTAACGCGAGATGCAACAACGAGTCCAGCACGAATGGAGAGCTATTCTAAAATAAATATTACCAAATTTGGTAGAAAATATACCAGAATGAATAAATATCACAATTACAAATATCGATCTTTGGACCAAGTATTAAAAAAAAAAAAACGTTTGTTGAAAAGTGTTCAAAATGAGCATAACTGAGTACATGCGAGTTTTTTTTGTTTTTTATTTCTTAAATAAACCAATTAGTATTTTTTGGTATATTTTGTATAAGATTTTGTTAATAAATATTCAAAGAATAAACACAAAAAATTTGGACTCATTTACTTTACTAATAACTTTTTTATGCGAACCCAAAGTCAGTAGTTGCAAACATGTACTCACACTTGCACGCCACTGTATATATATTTAAGTATATAGTAAGTAAGTTAGGAGTGAGTCGTCTATTTAGCTGACGCGCTGTGTTGTTGCACTTCTCGCTTTCATTTTCTTTGCAGCAAAAGTAAAAATAATTTGCTGCTGCTGCTGCTGCATTTTGTTTTTGTTTTTAAATGCGAGAAAATCGAAAGTTTTTCCACACGCCATAATGCAAAAAAGAAAGTGCAAGTGCAACATGCGGCGGCCGAACGTCGAACGCCGAACGAAAGAAAGGAAAATCTGCGCGCCACAAAACAATGCCAACGGGCTAACGGGCCAACGGGGCGTATGAGCGACTTGTTGTGGCCAAAAGTAGGATGCCATTGTTTGTGGTTTTCCTTTTTTTTTTTCTGGTCTCTCTCTCTTTTTATTTTTCTTTTCTGCTGACGAGTTTTTCTTTTGCTAGCAATTTCTGCTGTATGTGTTTGTGTTTTTTTTTCGCTTTGTTGCTGCTGCTGCTCTGTTGTGGCATTTTCGTTGTCAAGTGCAAGTGGAAAAGCACTGGTCAAAATGATGGCCAACAACAACAATGACAACAACAACAGCAAATCAGCTGCAACATCAGCTATTTCCTTTGAACAACACACACATTTAATGCGAGTCTGTTGTCATTTGGTCGTCTGGATTGTCTGATGGCTTTCGATTTCGTTGAGCTTTAATTAAAACGCATAAAACTCTCAGTGCTCGTAAGAAACATTTCAGCCATTATCCTGGGCGATTGTCTGCCAACCACAATTCAGTTCCAACAACTTGACTATTTCAACCAACAAAATTGCATATGCATAATTCTGAAATATGTATGCAAATTTATTAAAGTGAAAAAAAAATCAACACGAAAAGAGAGTGAAAAAGAGAGATAGAGATAAAAGTCAGGGCCATAAGTTTAGCTGTTTTAGCATTTGGTGAGCACTTGTAATTGCCATGTTACAAGACACGACACAACTTACACACATTGCACACATTACTCATACGCCTCGTGGGCCAACAAAGAGTTGAGTTGACAATGTTTATTATCTTGTCTTGTTTCGTTTCATTTCGTTTTTTTCGTTTTTTGGGTTGTGGGGTCCAATGTTAATTATAACAATGATGACGACGATGATTACGATGTCTTTCGCTGACGGTCAAGTGCATTGTGTAGTAAAAGCAAAAGTGTTTTTTTTTTTTTTGGAGCTGAACTTAACTTCTCAACTCAACTCGCTTAAGGTTTATGTATGTGTGTGTGTCTGTGTGTGTGCAACCATTTCTTTGTTTGGCTCTTTTTAGACGTTGTTAAGAAATGGGGAAACAGTTGCGCTGAAGGTTGTTGCGGTGAGGCAATATTTCTGCTGATCTAGTTACTTTTTGAATGAAAAGGTGAATGCCAATACAACTACTGCAACAACTACGACAACAACAACAACAACTATCGCAACAATCATGGCAAAAATACGACGAAAATTTCCTGAACATTTTGTCAGCTGCAAATGCAACATTTTTGGTTGCTTCAAGTATCTTCTGCATTGATGAGTCACGACTCGTGATGTCATTTGTGAAAGGAGTTGAAGTTCTTGTCAATTAATTCTGATCATAATGCTGAAGATTTTCTCAAGAAATTATTCATGTATTCAACATAAAAGTTGACTGTCAAAAAACAATTTATTATAATTGAAAATTTCAAATTTTATATGGTATTAAAATATGTTTGACTTAACTTTATTTTCTTGCGTTTTACATATTTCCAAATTAATTCTATAGCAAAAATATTACACTAAGAAAACCATTTAATAACATAAATAAATAAAAAATGAATGAAATGAAACAAAAAATTAAATGAAAATTAATTTAATGAAAAAAATAGAAACATAAAATTATTTTTCATTTATGAAGATTAAAGTTTTATACTCAATAAATTAAAGTATCAGAAATTTGATATCACATAATTCATAATTTAATTTTTCTTTTAAATTTTCAAATATTTTCAAAATTAAATTTCATATTTACATAATTAATGAACGTAAAATAAAAAGGTTTTAAATATATAAAATATCCATTTAAGAGCGTTTAGGAAAAAAAAATGTAAAATTTCTTGAACTTATGAGTAACAATTTTAAAATAAATCTGCTTAAAAAGAGACAAATATAGAAAAAGAATATTTAATTTATAAATTTTAAAAATTTGTAAAATATGAAATTTTAATTTTAACATTTTGAAGATTTAATCAAATATTTTTCTTTGTAATTCATAAACGAAAATTGAATGTTTTTAAATGTAGAATATTTGCCTTCCTTAAAAATACTACATTTAAAATTGGAATTTCCAGAGATAATATATTTCCCCAAATATACTATACATTTTAAAAGTATTTTTTAATACTTTATTTAGCAATTAATTAGTTAGCTTAATATAATATGTTCGTATTTTGAAATATCATTATTTAATAATTAACCACTGAGTGTTTGCTGAACTTTCGAGCGTAAAAATCAGTTGTAGTAAATCTTATCTCCACAATGAAGTCGCCGTATTTCCTTTGACCCCAATAAAATCAGTTCAACATTTCGCTGCTTATCTCATACATATTATTTTGTTTACGAATTATATAGTATATGCATATATATTTTACACAAATATTCTGCATTGTCTCGACTGCTTCTCTCTCTCATCCTTGATTAGTATTCGTAAATCTCTCACACACCAAGCTCAAATCCTTCAGAGCCTGAGGCGCGACACAAAATTGTTGAAATCGTATATCTATCAAGCTGGGGCATTATCTGTCTTATCGCTGATAGCATTAGAATCCAAATCCAAGTCAGCCATCATAAATGGACGCTTGCTTGTTTAACCTACAAGTGACCCCGCCCCAACCCCCCTGCGGCGCCTGAAGCGCAGACAAAGAGCCAACAGCCAACATCCAACATCATTGACCAGATTACCGACCGCTAAACAAAGAGATCCCCCATAGCAGCAACAACAACGAGGCCCGCCTCCAAATCAGTAAAGCAAAATCCCTTTCCTCACTCTCCTTCGCTTACTCTCTGCCTCCCTCTCTCTTCGTATCGTTTGCCCAAAAAAAGCAGTTGAAACCGTAACAATTACAAGTCTGCTGATTTTGCGTGAATGAGAAGCACGAAAATAAGTTTGACAAACGTCGCGACGTTGCCATCGTAATCGACAGAGCGACAAAGCGACAGATACGCAGAGTGCGAAAGTGCGAAAGGGAGAGCAAGAGATTTTTTGGGCTGCGCATCAGTCTGCAGGTTAGTCAGTTAGTGGAAAGAAGAAGGGGAATAAGCAGCAGCAGCAGCAGCAACTGGGTTTGAGTGCATGGCGCGTGTATTAGATGATATGAGGTCATTCACTGCTGTTTACTCCGAAAATGTTGTCTCGACGTCGTCGTCGTCGTTGTCGTTGTTGCCGATGACGCGGCGATTCGCATCATTTTCTCAACTGTTAACTGGTGGGTAGTTGGGGAAGGGGAAGAATGGGTAAGGGGTAAGGGGTAAGGGGGAGTGCAAGCAGTAAAGCGATACATTTCCGACACTTCCTAACCATCGACCGTTTGTCTGGGCAATGCGACAGCAGTAGGAGCCATGTAGATTTGCAGTCGTCTTCGTCTGTTCAATGACTTTTGTTAAAACATGAAACATGAATCGACTACACAAGCCTAGCACCAACTTAACCCACCTTCCCCTCTCCTCCCCGACGCAGTCGCAGTCACAGTCGCAATCGCAGTTCCAACTCTCGTCCGATTCACAGTCAAGTCAAGGAGCCCAACCCAAGCAGCACAAGCACAAGCACAAGCAGTGCCACCTAATGCGCTTCCTCTTCAAAAAATTCTTTTACGGCTCTATGTGTCTGTGTCCCTCTATCTCCCTCCCGCTCCCTCTCGTTTGTGCTGTCTGCTTGTGTGTGTCTGTGCTTGTGTTTGTATTGAAGCCAAAGGAGCTGTCTGTGTTCCCCTGCCAGTTGCCTCCTTCGGTACATTGGACTCATTTCGCACTCACACTAGCTTAACGAAAGTATGTCTGTGTCGTCGTCGCCGACGCCGCCGCCTCATTAAAGTTCTCCCCATGGCTTCCACCACTCCCCACCTCAACCCCGTCATGCAAGCAAAACGCCAAACTCTTCCTTCAATTTCTTCATCTTCTCTACTGCTCTTGTTCTGCTTCCTTTATTTGCAATATTCACACACACACTTACACGTAATGTGCTAGCTGTATGTGTGTGTGTGTAGAAGAGAGAATCTCACACAATTGCAATTGCCAAGTAAATGGAAAGGCCCCCAACAACTAAACAAACGGAAAGTGAAAATTTGCTCTACTGCCATCGTCAAACGGTGTCGTCGTCGGTAGAGAGCGAGAGCGAGCGCACTTTTGCACACTCTCTCGCAGTGGATGTCGGGCGCGCTCTCTCACTCGCTCTCTTCCTCGCCCGCTCACACACACTTGCATTGAGTCATAATCGTGCCGATTGCACGACTGACTATTGCAGCAGCAGCAGCAACGACGTCGCCTCCTGCTCACTTGTCGTACTCTCTCACACACACACTCTTGCATATTATTATTACACTCTGCTGCTCCCCCATGATCGCACAGCCCTTTTGACTTGGCCTGACCCATTTGGGGGCCCAGATAGTAGCTGCAATTGCTCGCCACTTGCTCCACTGAAGTGAACGCACTGGGTCTGGGTCGCAGCAACTATTAGTCAAGAGAGCCAGTATTTCTACTCTCCACTCTCTCTATGTGTGAGTGTGTATGTTTAGTATGCATGCAAGTTTGCGTAAGTGTGAATGTGTATTAGGGATCTTGTCAGACGAATTTGTTTGGCAAGGAAATACAAAGCAGCAAACTTAATGAAAAATAATTTAATTTATTTTGTTTGGTGTGTATAGAACATAGAAATTGAGCAATATTATTAAAGAATATTTGGCATATATAATTATTTTATATTATTATGTATTTTTTGATCAGTTTGTTGTTATTTCTGCACCACTGTGTCCTGTTTGCTGTCCCCTGAGGAGAAATGCAATGCAAATGCGCATGTGGCACACAAACCCCCTTCGCCTTTCCTTCCCTAAACATACACACACACATACTAATAAATAGGTTCAGCTGCAATACGTCTACAAACATACAGCAGCAACATGCTCACATACTTACATACATAAACAGCAAACAGCAGGCAGAGAGCGACAAACATTTTTTACTCTCCCAAACGCAAAACTGTTACGTTTGCTTTGCCATTTTGGCGCGCTCACGACGCGATGACAGCGGCAGCGGCAGCGACTGCGAAGCCGACATCGTTTTCGCAATAAGCAGCGCCAACAACATTTTGTTGGCTCGCGCTCTTCCAGTTGGCGCGAGCCGAGCAAGCGAGCCCCATTCAGTCGCCGTCGCAGTCGCTTGCTCATTTTTTTGTTTTGTGTCGTTTTTCGTTTCTCGCCTTCTACGCCTTCCCACCTGTCTCTCTCGCAGCTACAGCTGTGTGCGTGTGTTTGTATGTGTACGTCGTGTCTGTGCTAGTGTGTCTGTGAGTGGGGCGCGCGCGCGCTTTACCAGAAACGTCGACGTCAACGTCAACGTCGCCATCGTCGTTGTCGTTGTTGAGCATCGAAAACGACAACAGTCAAGCTGCAGTCGCGTCGCAGTCGCCGCCTGCAACGTTTGTTTGCGCCTAATAAACACTCGGCAGTGCTTTTTGTGCTGACTTTAGATTTTAGTTTTGCTGATACCGTAAGAGATAAATGACGTGCCGCGGCTGACAGCAGCAGCAAAAAGCAGAAAAGCGACAAAAGCGCTAAAAGCAAAACAACATACAATATAACAAAAATAAATTCGTAGCTATAGAAGCTAGCTAAATATATTAAATACACATATATATACCAATAATATATAATAGTTGTTGCCTTTACATTAACGTAACGTAACGTTTCCGCATTGCACGTTGCGCGTTGCACGTAGCGCGTAGAAGTTTTCATGGCCTGCCACAAAAATGTGTTCAAGTGCAGCAGGCGGCGCCGGCAGCATAATTAAGTGCAACAAAACAAAAGAATTACCTCAAAAGTCACAACGTCACGTAACATGTGCAGCAACGTAACGGCAAACGCAACGTAAACGTAGACGTAGACGTAGAACGGTGTTGTGTCTGTGTGTTCGGGAGTGTGTTTGTGTGTGAAACGTAACGACGTAACGAGAAACTGCTAAAATGATAATGGTGCAACATTTGGTGGCCGCCACGGCGCACAATTTTGCGACGGCGGCACTCTCCAATGTCTCCTCCTCCTCCTCATCTTCGTTGTCCAGCTCATCGTCCATCTCCAGCTCGAGTTCCAGCTCATCATCATCGTCATCATCGCTGTTGTCGCTGTCATCTGCCTGCTCCACATCGTCGGTGTCGCCAGCGGCATCGCCAACAGCGGCAGCTGAGTGTGCCACGCCCACGCCAACATCGACGCCTTCGCCCGTGGCATCGCCCACATCGCCAGCCAGCGTCAAGGAGACGCAGCAGCAGCTGGAAACCGAAACAGAAACTGAAACAGAAACAGCTATCGAAGCGGGAGCAACAGCAATCGAAGAAGCAGCAACAGTAAACGAAGCAACAGCAATCGAAGGTGCCATAGATGAAGTCAAGCAGACAGCAGATGAGCGAGAAAGTTCCAGACCTGCAGCAAGTTCAAGTCCAGTGCAATCCTTAAACCAACTGGAAGCCAGCAAAGAGCCAGCTGAGCAGCCCGCCACAGTAGTTGAGCAGCCAGAAGCTGAGCTGGAATCGCAGGAGGAGGAAACCGAGGCAGAAGCCACAGATTGTCGCGAGTTCAAAGTGCTGTACAATCATCTAAGGCAGCAGCAACATCAACAGCAGCAGCAGCAACATCAATCCGAGCCAGACAAGACGCGCAGCACCCTCGACGATGTGTCAAAGATACTTTGGGAGCGCAAGCAGCAGCTGCAACGCAGCAGCGTCATCACCAGCAGCAACGAGTTGCAAGTGCAGCATCAGCATCAGCTGCAACTGCAGCAGCAACAAATGAGCGACATCGAGGACATTGAGGAGGAGACAACGCTCGAGGAGGATGCCGATGCGGACATTGAGGCGGATGCAGATGACGAGGAGCTGCTGGAATTGCAATACCAAGATGGCTATGACTCACCCCTCGATCTCTCGCTGAGCAGTGCAAACACAGCAGCAGCCAATGCAACTGCTGCCATTGCAACAGCAACACAAGCAACCACAACGCATCAAGGCATCTGCAGCAGCAGTCGGCGACGTGGACGCACCTACTCCGGCACCGAGTCCGATGAGGATGCAGCGACGCATTGCGAGCGCACAAGGATGCGCCTGAAGCCGGCAGAACGTTCCGCCGCCTACAAGAAGAGCTTGATGAAGCGCTACTGTAAGTGAAGCCATTAAGCCAAATGGGAACCAATATTTACTCCTTGTAGTACACTGCTCTATACCCTAACTCTGAAATATGGGAGAAGCACTCTTCTATTTATTATCGTGCTGAGTTCATTGATGAATTCCTGTCGACTTTTCAGCAGTGCTGAGGTTTTTCTTTTTATTTCGGCATACTTGAATTCTTAGCTGAATTCTTTGCTACTCTTTATCATATTAGTTTGGATATTCACTTTCTTGGGGTCTAGCTGAATTCGTTGATGAACTCCTGCCTACTTTTCACTAAAACTTTTCTTTATAAATGAATTCTTAATTGAAATATGTTCTACTCTCTAACATATTTGTTAGAATATTTACTTTTACTTCGCAAAAAAGTGGGCGCAAAAAAATTAAAATGTTTAGCTTAACTGTTTAACATTTTAAAATGTTTAGAAAAGTACCCCATTAAGTATTTGTCATAATAAACTGTTTATCTTTTTAAAATATTAACACTAAACAGTTGAACTCTTAAGTGTTATATTTATTGATATTTCCCAACCATTTATTTACTAGACCTAGTCACCAAATATTGTTTAACTTACTATTCCCACGTACTACTATCTGAGACATCTAGAAACTACTCTTTCGACACACTCTACACGCATTTTAATAACATGCTGAACTCTTCCCTTCCCTTGTGGCATATTTTTCACCTCTTACTTGTTTTTGCATCTTTCCCTAGACCAGAGATTGTGAAATGTTTGGCAATTTGGCAATAGCAACACTAACATGCTGGTGAATTTATAACAAATAACAAAAGCTCAAAAAGAAAAAAAAAATAGTATGCTCCCGTAGCAGCAGCAACAAAACAAAAAACAAAAAGACGTCCAAACGCAAAATAAACATTATTTAAAATAGCGCAATTTCCGCTGACGAAGACGACGACGACGACGACGACGACGTCGATGGTGCTGCTGCTGCTGCTAATGCTGTCGCTGCCAACGTCGTAGTCGGAGCAAAAGAGCGACGGCGGCAGCGACAGCGGCAACGGCAGCTTCGTAACAGTTTCCTAACCCACCTCAACAATTTTATTGATTACTTTAGGCGGCAAACGGCACAGCAACAACTACCACATACTACAAAATGCCAGCAAACAGAGCCACGTGAGAGCGAGAGAGCATGCTAATATATGTGTGTGTGCGAGTGTGCGAGGAGCTTTCTAGTGAGCGGCAATGCCGACGCTCAACTATCAAATGCTCTCAGTGCTTTGCTTTGCTTTTGCTTTTGCTTCGTTTCGCTATTCGCGCTGCATTCACAATGTATGAGCGAGTGTGTGTGTGTGTGTGTGTCGTAAATTGTAATGTGGTTGCTGGGCAAGTGTATGTGTGTGTGAAATAGTTTCTCAGTTGCTGTCGCTGTCGCTGCAAAGTGCCAAGGCGCCAACTGCCAACAGGGGGACTACTGTGTATGTGTTTGTGTGTGCTGGCACTTGTTACATGTGTATGTGTGTGTGTATGTAGACTGAGACTGGCTGTAGGTAACCCTTCGTTTAAGCTGGCAGCAACTTGTTTCCTCTATTTGACACGGGCGTCTCTTTTGACTGTTGCCTTTGCTCCGATTTGGCTATAGGGAATCATCTTAAGATAAATACAAACAGACCTTTAGTTGTGTGTATGTAGCAAAGAGAATAAAATACATATACTTTTGTATATACAAGTTGGCAAAAAGGGCGTCAGGTACTTGAATTTTTGTATTAGCGGAAATGCGCGTCGCTCGCAGCTCTGCAAAGTGGGCGTCCCACTTAGAATTGCGAATTGAGAAATGCGAATCTGGATTGAGGGGGATTCGGATTTAGCTACGGACTGTTGAGCATATGGCAATGACAGATTTATGCAGGTTGCCAGTTGTTGAGAGCATCTGCCAGCAAGTTGGGAGAATCTTCATGTTCTAGAGTAGTTGCAATATAATAGATTTCACTATAATTTGTATGATAATTGCTACAATATACAATACAAAATATTTGTTATTTCTATAGTATAGAACTTGTAATTGAACTGATATTACTTCACAGTTAATCGATTACTTTAGATATATTGTGATATATCAGTAAAGAAATGTGTTATCTAAAACTTAAATCCCTTTCTTATTTCATTGTTGGACATTTATTAATTTGTTGTATATCAGTTAATTTGTATCTTTTCATATTAGAATAGTTCTGGGTTTAATTAATGTATTATTTATATAATAATATTATTTATTATTTTTATTAAGAATCATTTAAATATGAAAGTTATGTATTTTAATGAATCTATTGGTTGTCTAAAGAATTCATTACTAAAATTATTACTACATATATGATACTTTATTCAAATCGTTAGCCTCGCTACAAAGTATTACAAGCTTTTTCCCAATACACATACTTTGTAAAATCGTTAAACACGCTCAACATCCCCTTATAAATCGTTATTAACTTCATCTGCATAAAGTGCGCCAACAAATCGAAATACTTTTTTTTATTATATTGTTAACTTGCAGTAATGTGGGAATTATCGTTGCTCAGATAATACCCGGCTTATTGCTATCATTTCACAAGCACACACACACACACACACATGCGAAGTACATTTACATTTACTTATGCATATTTATGATTTTGCTCTTTAAAATTTTCTGGTAAAGCATTCAAATCGCTCCTACAATAAAAAAACAACAAAAAATAACCGCAATGGCCCGCAGAAAAGAAAAGTTGAAAATGCTGCTGGTTCCTCAAAACAAAAAAAAACAAAACAAAGGCAAAAACAAAAACACAAATCAAATGCCAATGCGTTGAAATCAGCAGTTAAAGCTGAAGATTTGCCTCCTGATCCCCTTCTGAAGGCCCCAAAAACGTCATAATCACTGCTGTGAACGTCATCATGATGCAAATTCTTTTGAAATTTTCGGCGAAAAAACAAAAGCCATGGAAAATATTTCGTTTGTTTCGTTTACGAAACTCTTTTTAGCTAAAAACTTTAGTTGGGTATTTTTTACAAACACAAACACACACACATACATATACATATACAAACATTCATGTATGTATATTACATTTTCTTCTTACAACATGCAATCATTTTGATTTTAACCTTTTTCCTACACGACTTTTTATTATATATTTGGACTTTTTGTTTTGCTTTTGATTTTGTTTTACCTTCAACCTTTTGGGGTTTCAACCATAACAACATCATCGTCATTGCCTCTCGTTTACTTCACTCTCTACCCTACCATAGTGCCGCCCACACACTGACAAACACACGCAGACACATGTAAACGTACAAAACAGAATGCGAGGCAACTTTCAATTGCGACATGCGGCGAAGAGCGCAACGAGCTTACAAGCTGTTACGCTCTCTCTCTCTGTGTCAGTCTCTCACTTTTGCTCTCTTTCGTCGTCGCCGTTGTAGTTGTTGTTGTTTTAGTTGCCTTCTGTCTTGTGCTCCCCTTTTACATGATAAACCAGCCCAGCTTCAGCTTCTGTTGGCGTGCGTGTAAGTGTAAGATTTGCTGTCTGTGTGTGTGTGTCAGTTGCTGTGGGAAATAGTGGAAAAGAGCGACAGCGTCGTGCACACCTCCCTCCCCTGCCACCCCACCAGCAGCAACTGCACACAACGAGGTCTGTTGCTTTGAGGCCTAACGCAAAACATTTTGAGGTAGGTTGGGAATAGATTGGCAACAACTGAGCACACACACACACACACACACTGACACAGACAAATGCATGGCCACAGAGAGAGCGACAGAGATAGATAGCCAGACAGTCAGATAGAGTGAGTGTGTGAGTGAAAGAGATAGCGAGCGCAGCGCGGAAAACTTAAATTTCTCGTTTCAGCGCAAGAAATTAGCAAATCATTTTCTTTAGCTTAACCCAAATACAGCAAAGTTTTGTTTTTTTTTTGTTTTAGAATTATGTAAGCCAAGCCATGTCTCGATATCTGTCTATGAATATGTATGTGTGTGTGTGTGTGTGTGTGTGTGTGTGTGTGTCTCTATTCCCAGTCTGTGAGTTTTGTAAGCGCATTTAATTGGCAGTGGCAGTTCTCCCAGCATGGTTATTGCTTGGGGTCTCCTTATCTGTCCATTGATTGCACTGCGATAATTGATAATAAGCATGGCACCGAGAGAGAGAGAGAGAGAGAGTGAACGAGAGAGTGCGACTGTGTGTGTGTGTGTGCGTGTGTGAGAGAGAGAACTGAGAGATTATGTCACATTTCACAAATGCTATACTAGACGCACTCGGCACATGGCAAAACTGTCGCAATGTAATTACAAAATCTGATTGGAAAAAATTAGCTAATCAGATAGCGATGTTGTTGCTTTATTCTGTTGTTAATTGCATGGGGAAATGCGTGCGTGTGAGGGAGACAGCAAGTTAAGTGCATAGGTCATGTTAGTAAATCAAAGTTGCAGCATAGCAGAAGATTCTTTCTATATAGTATATAGCAGATAAGATACGGGAAAAAGTTTCTTGAGAGATCTTTCAACAAAATCGTTGAACTAACAAAGCAATTAGCACTTGTAATGCCAAAATATTGGCGCGTGACAGTCACAAATATAGTTTTATTTATTGCCATATACTATATAGCATATAAGCTTGTATATGTCTTAGAACTCTGCAGAGAAAGTGCTAATTGTGGCAAGTGTGAGAATTCGAAGAAGCAAAGCGAGAGATGCGAATTCAACGAAATTATGTAATATCCGGTAGAAAAGCAATAAAAGCTGAATACAAACATCAACAAAAATGAAGCACATATATTAAAAATGACTTTATTTCCACTCAAGTTTATAAATAAAGAAAGATCTACAAGCACATATAAAATTTGACTTTATTTCTACTCCAAGAAAGATCTACTTTGTTCATTTTGCTAATAAAATCTTGCTTATAATAAAAATAATCATTTTAATACAAGAATTAAATCTGAATTAACGTATAATACAATTTTTGGTATTATTCATTGATCGTATAATTATTTGCCCATTCTTTTTTTTTCAATTATTCCATTATTATATAATTGTTAGCCAATCCTTTTTTGGAATTATGCAAATGTCTCGTTTATTATGCAACTCTAATGAAGTCGAGTGAAGAAATTACCTTGTGTAATTTATAACTGAATTCTAATTTCTTGAATTTCGCCATCCCAATTCATGATGACTTAACTCTTCTTTAAATAGACTGAAAGAAAGTAGTCAGGGTACTTTTACCGTAAGCACTTAAATAAAGACGAGCTTAAGACAAGAATGATTGCATGACCATATATAACAATAGATTGCCATATAATCTCTTGTCTGCTTAAGATTAATTACACCATTGATTTAATTCTAAACTCTATGTGTATGTGTGTGTGTGTGTGTGCATAATAGAAATTTGAAATCGGAAACTTGTGAAATTGTTACAAAATTTCGTTTAGTTAGCTAACCAAATTGCGTTTCAGGTAAATGAGTCAAGCACAAGCGGGAATAATAAATAATTATATACTTTTTTAGCATATACAACCCGAAAAAAGAAACAGTTCTCGAATTTATATTACATACAATTCTATATGGCGATCGAAAGAAAGAAATGGCAGCAGCAATTAATAAATAAAACTCGTATCATTTCTTAATGCGGAAATATTGACGAGCAATTTTTGTAGTCGCAGCGTTTTTTATTTTTTTGTTGTATACATCTTTTTTTTGTGATTATATTTATTTATTTTGATGCTGCTCCTTATTTAATTTTTTTGTTGCTATATATTTGTATATAATATGTGTGTAAAAAACAGCGACAAAAAGTAAACACACAGTTAGCATACAGCTGCATTTAATGAGAATTTCGCTTTATATGCCCGCATATACATATGTACGTATTTGTGTGTGTGTGTGTTTGCTTATACAAGCAATAAGAATCGTGTGTATGTGTGTGTGTGCGTCTCGCACTTGTTTGCATGTGTGTGCGTTATCCGCGAGACCTTGAACTTGAGACTGAATTTCCAAAAAGCGCACAAGCACAAACACACTCACATACCCTCACTCACACACACATACAGTCGCTCACCAACAGTCACGGAGCCAGGCAAACAAATGCGCCCAGCGACGACGACAGCGACGGCGACAGCGACTCACAAATACAAGAACAAAAGAAGCAACAAAATATACACGATAGCCGACTGCGGCTTTTATTCTTTGCACCCCACACACACACGCAAACACATACTTACGTTCGGAGCAGAGCAAAGCGACAGAGCAACAGAGGCATGAAAGCCAAAATAAGCCAGTCAACAACAACAAGAACAGCAACAACAACAATGCGCACAGAACAGGAATTTAGCAAAAAGAGTGCGAGAGAGAGAAAGAACGGGAGATGGGGAAGAGAAGAGCGCCAGTCACAAAAAAAACAACAACAAAAAAACTGGGAACGGAAAGTGGGAATGAACTGGGAACTGAGTTCGCTGACGGAAGCAGTCGACGGTTGGGGGAATGCGGGAATGTTGGAAGTGGGCAAAAGGAAGAGGACAACAACACACACATATACACTTGCAACTGTGTGTGTGTGTACATGTGCACGTACAATAGCCAAACAAACACATAAATTATAATATTTAAATATAGAACTTTTGAGTTGTTGTCGTCGTCGACGACGTTGTCGCTGTTATTGTTGTTATTGTTGTTGTTGTCGCAGTTGTTGCTGCTTCTGCTGTTACTCTTGTTGTTGCTTTTGCTGTTGCTTTCTTTTGTCTGTGTTTCTGTTATTCGCATATTACTTTTGGTTAATCGGTCGTCAGCGTCGCAGTTGTTGTAGCTCTTACTCTTATTGTTAGTTGTTGTTGTTGCTGTTGTTGCTGTTGCTGTTGCTTGTGCTGTTGTTACAGTCAAATTGAAATTGCTTTCGCTGGCTGTGAAACATTCACACAAACACACACACAAATACAAACACAACTGCACACACACACATAGGAATGCACATAAATTTTTCGGCTCTTGTTATTGTCGTTAGCTTTAGCTCCGTTTTGGCAAAGTGCAATAAAGTATGTATATTGCATATAATATATATAACAAATATATGTATGTACATATATATTGTAGTATGTTGTCTTTGTGTCTGTAAATTATCGCAAATATTTACACACGAATAAAACAAACTCGCTTGCTTTCATATGTAAGTTAAACAAATACGAACAGATGTCAATGCATATTTTATGTGTTCTAAGAGAAATACATCGATAATTATATTATATTTTTTTTATTTTTGGGTAAATTTCCTGAGCTGTTTGGTAGTTATTATAAAAGTAATTAAATAATATAAATATACTACATACATCGCTGTTTACTTTTATTTTTATTTCAATGATGATTGAAAAGAGTTAAAAAAAAAGATTATATGTATTTGATATTTAATGATAATTTAAATGTTATATTCAAATGATCATACAAACTCAAATGATTATATAAACAAAATAGTACTTTTATAAAGTTTTCTTAAGGATATTTAAAATGAGGGGCATTTTTCTTAGTCCTTAGATTAGACTTTTTTATACTAAACTAATATTATAAGCCTCAAACTTTTTTTTACATAAATTCTTAAATAATATGCCGACTATTCCATTATATTATAAATCAAAAATTGGTTTATTTTAGTAATTATTATTTTTATTTTTTATTTTAAAAGTATCTCAAATTTGTCTTTGTTGCTTTTTTTTACGATCAATTTAAAACGCCGAACTTTATGAACCTTAAAATGTAAATTTCGAATTGCATATTTTATTCTACAGTCAGATCGCTTAATTTGCTTGGTTTTTTTTTGTCAATTTATTGAAATGATTGCTGATATTTACTGCTTTCAGTTGACGTAAATAAGCAAATACACAAAAAAAAGATACACGTAAATAAGTATTTGCATTTAGCGCAGACAACAACAATATGGAGGCGCTTACCTAATTCCTTATTAAATCAAATTGTTTTTAAGCCAACTTATCAGATTTGAAGCCAATTCATAGTGTGTGTCTTTCTTGAAAATCGATTTCAAAATTGATTCGCACAAAAGAAATGATTTGATTTATTACTCGCACTTTGCGACCGCCCACAAAAAAAATACAAAACATTAAATAGGCCAGTAAACAAAATGACGCAGCAGCAACAGTAAAAACAACAAATAAAACAAGTGTTGCTTTGTGGAGACTGTTCGACTTGCAGATATCCTGTAGTGAAGCAAGTGTCAAAACTTTCGCACAAGCAACCCGAACATGTTCGAGTACTAAAGACAACTAATCATGACAACAACAACAACAACCGCAGTGACAACAATAAAGCGATGCATACCTACATTGACCTACTATTCGCAAATGCTGCGGCTCCATTGTGTGTGTGTGTGTGTGTGGAGTGTGTGTGTGTGTGTGGATTGTGGATTGTGATGTAACTGTCCCAAAACGCCGCACACATATCAACGAGGCAGTTCAAGTCCAAATTCGGCCGGGGAAATAGTACATAAAATATATATACATACATACATACAAATATATATAAATAGGCAAAAGAAATACATGACTTTACCGTTAATTACACGAATAGACACAAACATACCGACAAACATGTTGGCCAATTGTTGTTTTCTCATAATGTCTCTGAAATTGTTGTTGTCTATTTCTGTGCTCTTTTTTGTTTTTTGTTTTTTATTTTTATTTTTATTAGACCGCATTTTTAGAGGTCAGCGCACATTTGGCTCACCATTGCAATGCGAAATGTGGTGTAAATTGGGTGTTTCGCTTCGTTTTGCAAGGAGCTCAGCTCTTAATGCAGCCCACATTGCGTATGCGTGATGTTGCTTAGCATATTGCGCATACGCCTGTTGTTTACGCTCCTTCAGCCATCGAATAAATAGAAACTAGGAAGTGTTTTGCTCTGTTTTCAAGATTAAAATACAATATATACTATACATATATTGGCAGCAAAACATTGCGTATACGTGATATTACGCATACGCCAGGTGCAACCGAAGATTCAAGAATATCTCCACTCGACAGTTGTGAACTTTAAGCAGCTAAAGTATAAACACAAATTGCTTATATGTATATCTTATATTACGTATACGTAAAGTGAACCCACTCGAAGTACTCACACGTCACGCATACGCCTTGTTGGCCATATTGAACTCAACTCGGCATATTCACGTGCTCTGATTTCCCACAAATTCTGCGAAGCAAAAATATTCAGCAAAACAATTGACAGGCATTTCCGCCAAAACCAATTTCGCATTTAAGTAACTAATCGGCCACCCAACAACAAAAACAACAATAAAAAAAAAAAGAAATATTCTCAACCAAAAAAAAAAAATTGTTTCGTGTTTCGTCTAATGTTTACAATTTCCGCCAAAGAAATAAAAGTTGTTTGTGCGCTGCAAAAAAAAAACTAAATAAAATATCGAACAGTCGACGCTGCAGTTTCGCACGATGCGAAGCAGCTGTGAGCGAGAAGTGAGGAAGAAGAAGGCGGGGGCGGGGGAGGCAGAGAACAGGTAGAGTGTGGCCAGCTGATTTTGCAGTCTGCTGCTTGCTGCCCGCAATTTCCGTCACGACTTGCTGGCTACACACAGGTCGAAGCCAGCATTTTTTTTGTCGATTTTCGATGTTTTTTTTAGGTAAATAGCAGTGCATGTGTGCCATATTTTTACAGCAGTTTTTGTTGAATTTGTTGTATGTAGATATTCACATTTATATCGTATAAATATGTATATATACCTTTTTACATGCTTCTCATTCACCCACAACAAGCAAGCGAACGAAACGAAACGAACGAATTGAAACGAAACGAAACGAAAACGAGACGCGAGGCGACGAGGCAGCGAATTGTCTGTAAGCTTGTATAGGCACAAATACAAATACATACATACATACCGAATGTGTGAATGTATTTAAAAAGCTGTAAAAAGCGCACACACTCAAACGTACAGCGTACAACATGCAATAATGCAGCCAGCAAAGCATAAATTGTAAACTCGTCGTCGTCGTCGTTGCTGTCGACGTCGCTGCCAGCAACAGCGACAGCAACAACAACGCCGACAAGCCTTGACCTGATTTCTCTTCCTCTCTTGCTGCCAATTGTACATGTGTACGTGTGTGTGTGTGCGTTTGCATGCAAGCTTTGTAGCTGTGGTTATTGTTGTTGCTTGCACACACACTGCACATGCGAGAGTGAGAGCGAGACAACTCTATATGTCTGTGTGTGTGTGTGTGAACAGCTTGACATTCAATGCAATTCTGTTTTTTGTGCTTTTTTTCTTTCTGCGCTGCTGCTGCTGCTTCTTCTTCTTTAGCTGCTGCATAAAATAAGTGAAAATGCACTTTTACTTTTCAACAACAACAAGATTCGAAAGAAAAAAAATATTGTATGAACGTATAGCGAAAAACACAAGTTGAGCATTTTTCTTGCGTTGCGCCTCAATGCACCGACAACAGCAACAACAACGAGAGCAAAAGAAAGTGAGATGCAATTTTTTGTTTCACTTTAGCTTTAGTTGTTGTTGTTGTTATTGTTATTGTTGCCTTTGCGTTTTGCCTCTTTTCTCACTTTGCATTTCTTTTGTCATTGATTTTGTTGTTGCTTTGAGTTCATGGCTCGCCAAATTGGGGCATTTAAATTGTGAGTGTGTTTTGTTCGCGTTTTTTATTTTTTCCAACCCTCTTGGCGACTTTTGCATGTCGCTCAACATGCCAACAGCAACAGCAACAATAACAATAACAGCAACTTTTTTTTTTGTGTGTAATTATGTATGTTGCGAATTACTTAAGTATTATTAGCTTTAAATTCCATGTGAGTTTAGACATTTTGACAGGTTTCAGTTGCCCGCAGAGGGCGGTGAAAAATAACAAAAAAACAACAACAAAAATACATTCAGTATTTGAAGTTACTTGAAGTTGTTGCTGTTGTTGCTGTTGTTATTGCTGTGGTCGAGGATGATGAGATAAAGTCGCTTTTTAATTGGGTCGCTACAGTTGCCAGACATTTTTCGAGTGGTTTCGCGTCGAGTGACAAATGAAGCCTTTAAAATTAATTACATAGTTTTGCTCATTTCAAATATTTGGATAGCGCCACTTTTGGATTTACCGCAAAACAAAAGGAGGTTTCAAAGTGCATAATTGGGCTAACAAACTTGACAGTGAGAAACTTGTTACTCGTTGCAGTCAATTGAATAAGCCAATTAAAATAAAGAAGACAAAAATAAAATGAAATTATAATAATTTTGTTTTTATAATATAATCTGAGTTGTGAATACCCTAAACAAGAAAAATGATATATATATATTAATTTTAATCAAAATATATATGAAAAATACTATACAACTTAGTATTAAGGCTAAAGTGTTGTTTAAAAATTCGTCGGAAGCACAAAAATCAAATATATTTCAGCTTGTAATATATTCACGTTTTATTCTCTATAAGACTGTCTGCATATTATATTGTTATTTCACTCCATTCAACGTTTGATACTGCTAAAATATGCAAATTTCCGGCAGTGAATACTTGCATACAAATTGACTTAATTGTAAATTAATTATAGATTATCTATACAATAAATACTAATTAAATGTTTTTTTTTTGCATATTTGTAATTGCAGATACTGAAATTCCTATTGTCAAACAATCAACCAGTCCGTCACCTCATCAGCAGCAGCAGCAGCATCAGCAACAGCAGCAGCAGCAACAACATCAACAACACCAGCAACATCAACAGCAACAGCACCTGCAGCAGAATCAACAACAACAGTCTTTTGGTGGGGCAACAACATTGTTGCACATCAAGACCGAACAGAATACGCTCTTAACTCCGCTGCAGCAGCAACAACAACACAGCTTACACAGCAACAACAATGGGCATCCACAGCAGCAGCAGCAACAGCAACAACAACAGCAGCAACAACCTTTGGCCATTCCACATCGGCCATTGCTGCACAATCTGCTCAGCGGCGGTGCAATTCACAATCCACATCACAGAAATTACACGACGGCCACAACAGGTGAGTGCTGAATACTGAACACTGAATACTGAGTGCTGAGTGCTTGCTGAGCACCAGCCCCAAAGCCATAGCAATCGTCTTAGCCTTGCAGCAGCCACAAACAGCAGCAGCAGGAAAGCCAGGTGAAGGTGAACCACTGCACACGCCCTTTACTGGTTGTTGTTATACTTTATACCCTACTACTAAAAAAGGGTAGCGGTGTATTATGAATAAATGTCAAAGCGAACATGTAAACAACAGACTGAAAGGAAGGAGTAAACATAATTATCTATGAAATGAAGAGCAACTACACTCCTTTAGTTGCTTTAGTCATAAAAGTCCATTAGAAGAAACTTTTCTAAAATATTCTAAAATTTAGAGAGTTGGAAATTTTGTAAAGTTCATAATCCCTAGAGCAAGGAGTGCTTTACATAATTTAAGCAGAAATTTATAAAACTAAACTATAAATATTAAAATATTATTTTAGTATCGTTTCAAAATATAGTGAGTCGGAAATCTTATATAGGGCTTCCTGGACTAAAAAGAAAAATTTTTAATAAATATTTAAATAATTTTGAGGTTTTAAAAAGTAATGTATTGTTTAGATATTTTGTGTTTAATGATAATATAATGGCAAGTTTTTTATAATGGATATAGATTTATAGCTAGAAAAACACTTTCCTAATAATTATTAAATTTTAATATTCAGAAATCAGTCGAAAATCTTATAGAAGCTTCTTCTAGGACTAAAAAGAATAATTTTCAATAAATATCTAAATAATTTTGTATTATTAATCAGTCATGTATTGAGTTCTTAGATTCAAATTTTAAATATTTTATTTTTAATGATAATAGCAAGTATTTTGTAATAGAAAATCCTATACATTCATAGGTAGGAGAAGACTTTCCTAATAAACAATATATTTTAATATTATTAAGATATAAAGATAGGCAAGTGACGAAAATTCGAGTATCTTGCGAACATATTTTATATATGTGTAACTATGAATATTGTTGTACTTTTTTGATTAAAAATAAAGTTATAGAGTATCTTGTAGTCGAGCACACTTCACTCCACTCAAACTTGAAATGCAACTGCTCAAGTGACTTGCCCAATCTCGAACATCTTGTTAATCCTTGTCCTTCTTCTTTCTGCTTCGCTGTGCAGGTTCATTTCCGCCCAGTCCGGCGGATAGCGGTGTGTCCGACGTGGACAGCTCCAGTTCCGGCGGCCAGCCATGCGCAGATGAGTTGAAGGCGCGCCTTGGGGGCATGCCCCCAGCGGCAGCAACATCAGCGGCAGCAGCATCGGCAACATCATCGGCGTCCGCAGTCGCTGCAGCAGCAGCGGCGGCCACCCACTCAGTGGCAGCGGCGGCGGCGGCTGCAGCAGCGGCGCACCTGCATACGGGCACATTTCTGCATCCGAATTTATACCAGAATAATGCGGCGAATTTGCGGAATATATGGAGTCGCAGTGTTGGGGGTGAGTATCGAAAGTATTCGCAAGTGAAACGCATAAATACACTACACATAAAATACATACAATAATACTATGGAGGCAAAAGTTCAGCAAACGAAAAATGACAGAATAGCAAACAAATGAACAGCTTGTACACACACACTTCCATACATACAAATACATATGTATGTATGTACATGCAGTTGTACATACGCACACACACACACAGACACAAAAGCGACACAATCAATTGCAATAAGAATGTGTTGCACTCGTCCGCTTTTATGCTTTTGCCTCGCTTCGTATGTCTCGCTGTCTGCACGTATGTGTGTGTGAGAGTCTTTGCTGTGTAAAATCTGTGGTCATCGACACATTGCCTTTGCGCAAATTGTGAAGGTCACAACGACAACGACAACGACAACGGCAGCGACAACAGTCAGCGCGGCCAATGTGGCAATGCTTGGCTCCCATTGCTTGCTCTCTTTTACTCTCGCGCTCTTTTGGAGCGCCAGAGAGCCAACACGAAGGCAAACACCAACGCAGCTATTGCAATAATGCGACGAAAAGACACGAACGAAAAACCGAACGAACAAAATGAAACGAACGAAAGCGTGCGTTGCTCTCTCGCACAGAGCTTGGCGCTCGCATTGTTTGTTGGTGTTGGTGAGCGACTACTTTTGATTTTATTCACTCGCTTCAGCCCCTCTCCCACTCTCCCCCTGCCCACCACCCACCACCTAGCGTGAACCGACCGAGCGACCAAGCTGACAGTTGAATTGGGCAACGGCAGCGCCGTTGACGCCGGATGTAAAACAAAACTTACTAAATAGCAGACAAACTTACAAACCACTGTTGTGTGTTCGTGTGTGTGTGTTTTTTGTGTACCTGTGAAATCACTGTTACAGTGGTCTGCAGACGATAAACATGCGATCGAATCGACTCGTTAACTAACCGCAAACAATCTTTTCCATTTCAGTGCCCGATAATTATTATGGCAGCAGTGGGTCGAATGGCGGCGTCGGCGGCGTCAATCCTGGAACGCCGGGTGCCGGCCCGAATTATCTGACAACGTCCTACTTCAATGCGCCAACGACAGCGACGTCGCAGCGCAACACAAATGGCAACGCCTTTGCCACACATCAGCATCATTCCCTGCAACATCAGCAGCAGCAGCAACAACAGTCGCCACATGCAACGCAGCAGCAACTGTCGCAGCATCACCAGCAGCAATTGCATCACCAGCAACAACAGCAGCAACAGCAACAACAACAACAGCAGCAGCAGCAACAACAGCACACGCAATCACAACTATCGGCGACGCATCCACATCAGCAGCTGCACAGCGCAGCAGCACAGCACACGCATTCCACAATTGCCAATGCGGCGGCAGCAGCGGCGGCGGCAGCGGCCGCAGCATCGGTTGTGAGCAGCAGCAGCGCCGTCGCAGCGGCAGCGATGCAGAGCGTCATACAGCAGCCGGCGACGTCGAGCGTCAACTATGATCTCTCCTATATGCTGGAGCTGGGCGGCTTCCAGCAGCGCAAGGCGAAAAAGCCCCGCAAGCCGAAGCTCGAGATGGGCGTGAAGCGACGAAGTCGCGAAGGATCCACCACATATCTGTGGGAGTTCCTGCTCAAGCTGCTCCAGGATCGTGAGTACTGTCCGCGTTTCATCAAGTGGACGAACCGAGAGAAGGGCGTCTTCAAGCTGGTCGACTCCAAGGCAGTGTCACGTCTCTGGGGCATGCACAAGAACAAGCCGGACATGAACTACGAGACAATGGGACGAGCTCTGAGATATTACTATCAACGTGGCATCCTCGCCAAGGTGGATGGTCAGCGTTTGGTCTATCAGTTTGTCGATGTGCCCAAGGATATCGTCGAGATCGATTGCAATGGCGTATAGAGAAATAGAGAGTAAGAGAGAGTAAGAGAGAGTGAGAGAGATGGCATGTAAATAGACGTAAACCTTACGGAATCGGTGGCAATAGAATGGGAGCTGAACCGGCTAGCGGCAATAGTAGAAATATAAAAAACAGAGACAGAGATAGAGAACGAAGAGAGAAGAGAGATAGCGAAGCATCCAAACTAAGCAAATATATATATATACTATATAGAAAGATATATACTATGTGTAAGTATATATAATATATAGAGAGAGAGATTTATTGGTACGCTACATTGTAATTGTTTCGATAAATGTGAGGAACGGTGTTTTTTGTACATGTTGAGTTTTTCTAGGTCTAAGATCACAGATCACACAGTTGTATTCTATATAAAAAAACAAAACTTGCGGAAGAGTATAAATTACATAGTTGCTAGGCGAATATTCAAATACCCTACACATGTGTATGCATATTACATCATAGTTACATATATGTACATATTCTAAACATACACAACAACAACAACAGAAAAAAAACTACAAAAAAAAATACGGAAAGATAAGAGATGAGTTTAGTAATTAATGATCTATTCATTGGCTTTAGTGTTTTAATTGTAACATTTAACGTTTAACATTTAATTATTATTACAATTGCATATTGTTATTATTATTGATTATTATTATTATTATTGATGATCGATCGACGCGTTCTTATTGATATTTGATATGTGTGTATGTGAAACAAGAAACCTTTAGCTACGAATTACTGTATACCTAGCCTAATATATCTACTGATAACCCTCAATCCCACAAAACTTCCCCGACAAAAAACCCTAAACTTCCCCCTTAAATCCATTTCCCATCATCAGCCCAAAAGACAGCTGCTGAATCAGATCTCGGAATTCCCAAATTCCAGAACTCTTGTGGCTTGTCGCTTGGGCTCATTGTTTTTGTTGCTTATTTTATAAAGATGAGAAATATTTCTTAGTTTTAATTAGTTTTATGCTTAACAATAGTTTATTTATTTAAGTGTTTCTTCTACACCCCCCTGCCCAAAATCCTAACTGCAGCCCAAACATAAAAAAAGAAAGAAAAAAAAGTAAAACAAAAACATAAGTAGCTGCTGGTCTAAACTTTCTTTGTAATTATTATCTCATAAGTTTTGTATATTTAAAGAACAGAAAAACAGAAAACAAACAAACCACAACAATCACAACAGCAGGCGCATTAATCGAAGCTGCACTGTAACACGACTTTCGGATAAAGCAAAAACAAATGTGAAGCATTAAGTACAGTGGAGCTTCGCATGAATGACAGCTCTCACGCTAACAAAAACAAATATTCTATAATACTTTTAGAAGAGATGGAAAAATTAATTTACTTTTGGTCTGAAGTTTATGTCTGAAACGATTTTTGTAAACGCTTTTTCTTTTGTTGTTAACTACGTCACACTGCCACAACTCTACCATCAAGTAAAGTAATAGTTCCAATACTTACAACTACAACAACAATACAACAACAATAATTCTCAATGCAACACACACACACACACACATACTTGTTCACACACCAACAATTTCCAAACACTGCCCAAAATGTGCAATCTCTTAACTGCATAAACTAAACTAAAGTTAAATTAAATGAAAATAAGAATGAAACAAACAAACAAAACAACAAGATGAAGAAATGATAATGAAAGAAACAAAAAAAAAAAACAAACTCCTAGTTCTATATACTATTCGATATTTCTTTTATACATTATAATAGTTGCGTTCTCTAAGTACCTTTATCTTTATCTTTATTAATTGTGTATGTCAAGCAAAACGGAATGAAAGAGGTTTTTCGATTTTTCGATTTCAACTTTTTGTTCAATGATTCGAGAGAATGATAAAGATGAAAATGATAATGATAATAATGCTGATGAATGAATAAAAAAAAAACAACAACAAAGTGAGTTTTGAGTTTAACTCTGTTCATTGTAAACATTTTTTATGATTATTTTTTATTTTTTATTATTAAAATAAAATTATTATTTCAATATGCATGAGTTTTATTTATCCACAAAATCGTATAGTATTTATCTATCTATATATACATATATAGTTATAATGATCCGTAAACATACAAATATTTGCAACCCGCTACAAATTTGAAATCTACATATACCTCCCATTAAAAGTACATAAGAAACAAACAAATACAATTATATAAGTTAACAGACAAAACATTTCGAAACCCAAACAACAAATCCCACAAGTCCAAAATGCAGACTCAGCGTCTGACCAACTTCCTGCACGCGCCGAGTGCACCTGCAAACATTCCAAGAAGACCCAAGCCAAGTTGCCCAATACATCCGCCACATGCCGGTGCAAGCAATTCCAAGAATAAGAAGCATTGCACCCAATTCACCAACCAAAGCAGCGCTGTCAACGCCGCTGCTGAAACTCGCAGCTTTATATAGGGCTAGCTTTAGAATTAGTCTTTAGTCTCTAATTTGATTTCAATAAAGAACGGTTCCAATCGGAATCTTAATCAAATATATTTTTGTTATTATTTTTAAATAAATAATTAACTGGCGCCCGAGCAGGGACCGGAAAGTTCGCGTATCGATAGTGCAAAACCGTATCTAAGTGCGCCAAAGAACATTTTCGGTCAAATCGCGTTACGATAGAGCAAAACCGTATCTAAGTGCGTGAAAACGAATAGTGCATCGACAGAACAAAACAGTTTCTAAGTGCGCAATTCAAGTTATTATCCCAATAGAGGCTCGTGATAATTAATCACTGGGAAATAACAATCAGCCAATCGGACATTAATTTGACGAAGTGCAACTAAGCCAAAAGGACGTTAATTCGACCAAGTGCGACCAAAGCAATTAAATTTGCAAAACCTTCTCGACTATTAAATTAGTCAGTTGAAGGAACAGTTCAAGCAATCTCGGCAATTAAGTTAGCCAACACAAACCTGTACCAAGCCATTAAATTAGCTAGTGTAACAGGTGAGATTGTGAGAACTGCATCGGTGGACCACATATTCTGCAAGATCCGTTCTCAGAATACTCTCCAGAAGGTATGGATCACGGAGCCCCAGTAGCAGCTGCAAAAGGAACAACCCCGTCCCATCAGGAAAGGTGGCCACATCATTGCTAATGTAAGTTAGATATAAGAAATTTTACAAAGAAAAGAAAACAAAAACGGAAATAAAAAACATAAAGCAAAGTGTAAAATACACAAGACTCCAAGGAGTCCATATAGAATATAGCAAATCGCAAGCAAATAAATAAAACTAAAAGCGAAAAGCAAAATTTTGAAAAAATATATAAGAAAAGAAACAAATTATTGCAAAGTAAACAAGACTCAAAAGAGTCCATAGTAAAAGAGTAAATAACATAAATAAGCGTAAAGCGATAAATCAAACAAAAAGATCACAACGGTGATATAACTTATTCCAACTTTGCGATTCCCAAGGGACCCTCCAAAGTAGAAGGAAAAACCATCCACTGGTTATAAACTTTAATATAAAACAAAAAAAAAAAACAAAAAAAAATAGCTTTTAAATTTCATCTTATCGCTTATGGCCAATCGTCATAACTTAATTCGACCCCCCATACTAAATCCAGAAGAAATAGAACAAGTGAACGAAGCACAAAGACAACGTTCAATTGAGAGACAAAACAATAGGCATTTAGAACATCAACAAAACAGACCCACAATGAACGAAGATAACAGAGCCGCTCTAACAGCCGCTATAAGCGAAATATTAACCGAACAATTGCCAATATTAATAAGACAACATACCAATCCTGTAGAAGATTTTCTAAGTCTCCCAGATCATGTTATTGCGCCAGAACATCAAAGAAATTTGACAGATCTTGACAGAGTACCCGACATAGCAAAAGGTTTGCGTGAGTTTAGTGGAAACCCAGAAGAATTTAGCTCATGGAAAAAAAGTGTAGAGCGTGTTTTACAAGCATATAACTCATACCAAGGTACGCCCAAATATCATAATATCTTGCACACCATCCGAGACAAGATAACGAAAAGTGCAGACCAAGCTTTAGAAGCATATAAGGTACCGCTTAACTGGGATGCCATGTGCAGATGTCTTTCACTACATTATGCAGATAAACGAGACATAGCAACCCTAGAATATGAAATGACTACATTAGTACAAGGTCCGAATCAATCAGTGGAAGATTTCCACAAAGACGTATACAGACACTTGTCTCTAATTTTAAATAAAACGAGTAGCATGGATATTGACAGAAACGGGGAAGCAATGTTGACAAAATTATACAGAGACAAAGCGCTAGACACTTTCATTCGAGGGCTACAAGGTGACTTGCCTCGGTTATTAGGCATGAAAGAACCAGCAGACTTACCTACCGCACTACATCTCTGCTTAAAATGGAAAATCAAACCTTTAGGTCGAAACATGCCACTTTTAAAGGACATCCGACACATTTTAGAAACAGTAATGGTAAACCCATACCAGCCCCACGGAATGTCATCTTCTCAAACAGACAACCACCACCAATCCCTTTCAGACAACAACAGCCACGACAATACTTACACTACGGACAACTACCACCAACTCCACTACCAAGACAATATTTCCCAAATTCTGGGTATCAACCAATTGCCAACCCACGGCAATACACTGTTGCCACAACCTCTCAACAGGTTGCCCCACCTAGGCCAATGGCCCCGAAACCGCTACCGCGTCCAGAACCAATGGATGTGGATTCCAGCGTTCAAACGAAATTTGTCAACTACATGAACAGACCACGATTCGAAGCTGGGAAAAGACCCCCGGTCCTATACCAGACGGACAGAAACGACAGAGAAACTTTAACATACAGACAAACAACGACGAAATAACAGAACCTTCGACAGAAACTTACGATACCACAACTAACTATGAACAAGCAGTCGCTGAATACGAGACTCACGCAGACGTAGAACAAACAATAGAAGAATACGTAGAACAAGTAGACCAATATGACAACAACTATGAAGATGACACTTGCGAATTTTATGACTACTCTGCACTAAATTTTTAGAGTAAAGAGTTCCTCTCTCCCATACTTTACTTGTAGATTGAGGAACGGCCAAATAATTAGAATTCTCATTGACACTGGATCCAATAGAAATTACATCAAGCCGAAATTTGTAGAAAACCCCACTCCAAATAAAAACCCTTTTCACGCCGTCTCGATAGGAGGTAATACACTGGTAACACACCACAAAAATGCCAACTTGTTCAATATAACAGATGTTGAGGTGAAATTTTTCTTATTAAAAGATCTAGAAACTTTTGATGCTATTTTAGGAAACGACACCTTAAAGGAATTAAGAGCAGAAATAAATCCAAGTAAAACCTAATGGTAATCAGAAACAAGATAAAAATCCCTTTAAAAGAACAAATCTTCGAAGCAGTAAATACAATAGTACCAAGAACAAGCCACCTGTCAGAAACACAGAAAACAAATCTAAACCAACTCTTAAAAAATTTCCAAACCTCTTCGCCAATCCAAATCAAAAACTGACCTACACAACCAAGGTACAAGCAACAATAAGAACATCAACCGACACCCCTGTATATTCCAAGTTCTATCAGTATCCAATGTCACTGAAAGATGAAGTGAATAAACAGATAAAAGAACTTTTAGAAGATGGAATAATTCGACCGTCTCGGTCCCCATACAATTCTCCCGTATGGATCGTACCCAAAAAGCTGACGCTTCAGGAAAAAGAAATATCGCGTCGTAATAGACTATCGCAAAATAAACAGAGTAACCATTGCAGACAAATACCCTATTCCTGAGATAGGTGAAGTACTTGCACAGCTAGGCAATAATAGAGTATTTTCGGTTTTAGACCTTAAAAGTGGTTTTCATCAAATCCCTTTGAAACCTTCCGATATAGAAAAGACCGCATTCTCCGTCAATAACGGAAAGTATGAGTTTACACGACTCCCATTTGGTCTCAAAAACGCGCCCGCTATATTTCAGCGAGCTTTGGATGACATACTTCATGAACATATCGGTAAGATATGTTTCATTTACATAGACGATATCATCATATTTAGTAAAGATGATGAATCCCATTACAAGAACTTGGAGTTAATTTTTCGAACTTTACAAGATGCCAACATGAAATGTCAGTTAGATAAATGCGAGTTCATGAAGAATAAAGTCGAATTTCTAGGTTTTGTAATTTCCGATAAAGGCATCGAAACAAATCCAATAAAGTCGCAGCGATAGCCAACTATCCCTGCCCTAAAACACTAAAAGAGCTGAGATCTTTTCTTGGACTCTCCGGCTACTACCGAAGATTCATACAAAGTTATGCTAAGTTAGCAAAACCCCTTACGTCTCTTTTAAGAGGGGAAGATGGACATGTGTCCAAAAACAGGTCATCAAAAAAACCAATTACTCTTGACTCCGAAGCATTGAAGGCTTTTCAAAAACTACGAAGTTGTCTTATTTCAAAGGAAATAATTCTTCGCTATCCAGATTTTACTAAAGAATTTCACTTGACAACGGACGCGTCTAATTACGCAATAGGAGCAGTCCTATCGCAAGACAACCAACCAATTTCATTCCTATCGAGAACACTAGCAAAAGCAGAAGAAAACTATGCAGCTAACGAAAAGAAATGCTGGCCATCATCTGGTCACTTAAAGCTCTCAAAAATTATTTATATGGGAAAGCAAAAGTCAAAATATTCACCGACCATCAACCCCTTACACATTCCTTGAGCAGTTGGAACGGAAATGCTAGAATTAAAAGATGGAAATCCTACTTAGAAGAATATGACTACGAAATATTCTACAAACCAGGAAAGGAGAACGTCGTAGCTGACGCACTCTCGAGAATATCAACTGATCAAATCAATTCCATAGCCTCAACTCAGCATAGTGCAGAAAGCTCAAGTCACGAACTAATACCCAGTATGGAAGTCCCCATTAATGTTTTCAAGAACCAAATATTTCTTAACAAATCAGATAAATCCGACTACATATTCTCTATACCATTCCCCACGTTCCATCGACACGAAATATACAAAAAGGAATTTAACGATAAAGAATTAGTAGAAACACTTAAAAAATACCTCAACCCTTCGGTTATAAATGGCATCCAAACAACTGAGGATATAATGGGGAAAATACAACTATTATATCCTAAATATTTCAAAAACGTCAAAACCCGATTCTCTCAATCCATGACTGTAGACCTCACCAACGAATCTAGACAAGAGGAGGAAATCCTCAAAATCCACAATAGAGCACACCGCAGTGCCGAAGAAAATAAAATTCAATTAGCAGAAAAATTCTACTTCCCTAAAATGAAACAAAAATAAGCAACATAGTAAGGCAATGCAAAATTTGTAAGGAATCTAAATATGACCGACATCCCCTAATCCAGAAATAAAAAACTCCAATACCAGAATATCCCGGTCACATCATTCACATCGACATTTACTCAACCAAAGGCCATTTAGTTCTTACAGCAATAGATAAATTCTCAAAACTAGCACAGGCACGCATAATCAATTCAAAAGCAATAGAAGACATTCGAACACCACTTAGGGACATTATTTTCTATTATGGAGTTCCTAAGTTCGTTGTAATAGATAATGAGAAATCTCTCAACTCAAGGTCCATAAAATTCATGCTTGAGGATCAGTTAAATATTACAATTTACACTGCGCCACCATATAAGAGTACAGTTAATGGACAAGTAGAAAGGTTCCATTCGACACTTTCCGAAGTAATGAGATGCTTACAGAAAGAAAACCACCATAGAACTTTCGAAGAGCTCCTGGATAGAGCTATATACGAATATAACTACTCTTTCCACTCCACAACCAAAAAGCGACCATTAGAGGTATTCTTTGGAAGGAGAGTCACGACAAACCCAGACCAGTACGAACAGGCCAGACAAGACAATATTGACAAACTTAAGATCGCACAAAATAAAAATTTACAATTCCACAACAAAAGCAGAAACGAAATAATAACTTATGAGCCAGGACAAGAAATATATGTAAAAGTAAACACTCGTTTAGGTTCAAAACTTTCCCCAAGATTTAAGAAAGAATTAGTTAAAGAAGATAAAAATACAAACATTTTAACAGAATCTGGAAGAATCGTACATAAAAGTAACATCAAATCATAATATTCGCAGGGTATTACTATGGACAATAACGGAAGCTACAATGGACATTACAAACTACACGAACGTTCAGACAGTGACCATTCATAGGGACTGGGAAAGTTACAGACATCCTCAACAAAATTAGTACATGTAATAGACCTTAATCAAATCCAGGAAGCACTAGACCTACTTAACAGTCACACTGAAGAGGGCCTAAAGCGTAGTCCGCTATATTCAACAATACATCATGAGTTAATCGCTACCACTAACGCACTCAAAACAATAACAGATTCCCCAAATAAACGAAAATCTAGGTCACTAAATTGGTTAGGTACAGGTTGGAAGTACATAGCAGGTAACCCAGATCATGACGATCTCGTCATGTTAAAGGAAAATATCAATAATCTCATCAGTAATAATAATCAACAGGTTATAGTTAATACACAACTGGAGCAAAGAATTAACAAACTTACGTCCTTATCGAACTCCCTAACTAATTCAATACAAAAAAGTAGTTTTCTTAGTAACGAGGTAGCCATTAGCCTTCATAATGAAATCCGATTATTAAAAGATGAAATAGTAAATATCAAATATGCCACTCAGTGGGCCAAATTAAATATAGCAAATACTCTTTTACTAAATGAAAATGAACTAACAGAAATTGGAGAAATATTTAGAAAAGGCAATATGCCACCATTGTCAATCGAAGAGATAATGGAATTTTCCGATATATCAATGCTTCATAATAAAACTACACTTTTGTATATTGTCAAAATTCCTAACCTAGAAGAAATTGAATATCAAAATATTTTATTAAAACCAATAGTAAAAATAACGCAATTGTACACTTAGAAATAAGTCAACTATTTTTGTATAATGATATAGTATATGGCATACCAAAAAATTGTAAAACCTACTTAAACATAAAAGTTTGCGACAAAAAGAATGTTATTGATGTAAGCCAAACACATTGTATTCCGAAACTAGTTAAGGGAGAGAGAGCACTGTGCAGTTTCAGCAACGCGGATCACATCCCGGAGATAGAGGAAATCGACAATGGTCTAATTCTCCTCAACAACTTCAACGGCAATTTGGTCTGGAATGGAACCGGAAATCATCTGGAAGGGTCATTTCTAATTCACCTAATCAACGATTCCATGCAAATCAAAGAGCGGCTATTCAACAATATGGAGCCAGTCATTATGCAACCAAAAGTGCCAATCTCACAAATAACAGCCGAAGAAACTGAACGTTTAAGGATTTTATCCCTAGAAGCACTGGAGGCGCTTCATCTCAATAACACCAACAAGCTGCAATACATACAGACGCATTCCATGGTCAACAGCATTACAATGTTAACGCTCTTCGGTGTCATCCTGATAACAGCGTTAGGACTTCACGCTTGCAGTCGGAAGAAGAACACCATTACCCTTCAACTTGGACCAACACCAGCTCCATCAGAAACATTGAAGCCACCACTCCGCAAGCAAGAAGATTTACAGAAAAATCCACTGCCTCAATTCAACAACATCCCATACTTTTGAGAAATAAAAATTGCTTGAGGACAAGCACGAATTAGAGGGGGAAGAGTTAACAGACAAAACATTTCGAAACCCAAACAACAAATCCCACAAGTCCAAAATGCAGACTCAGCGTCTGACCAACTTCCTGCACGCGCCGAGTGCACCTGCAAACATTCCAAGAAGACCCAAGCCAAGTTGCCCAATACATCCGCCACATGCCGGTGCAAGCAATTCCAAGAATAAGAAGCATTGCACCCAATTCACCAACCAAAGCAGCGCTGTCAACGCCGCTGCTGAAACTCGCAGCTTTATATAGGGCTAGCTTTAGAATTAGTCTTTAGTCTCTAATTTGATTTCAATAAAGAACGGTTCCAATCGGAATCTTAATCAAATATATTTTTGTTATTATTTTTAAATAAATAATTAACTTATACATACATTCATAAATACATATATACATTATATATATATACTCGAAAGTCTATATAGAATATAAGTTAACAGACAAAACATTTCGAAACCCAAACAACAAATCCCACAAGTCCAAAATGCAGACTCAGCGTCTGACCAACTTCCTGCACGCGCCGAGTGCACCTGCAAACATTCCAAGAAGACCCAAGCCAAGTTGCCCAATACATCCGCCACATGCCGGTGCAAGCAATTCCAAGAATAAGAAGCATTGCACCCAATTCACCAACCAAAGCAGCGCTGTCAACGCCGCTGCTGAAACTCGCAGCTTTATATAGGGCTAGCTTTAGAATTAGTCTTTAGTCTCTAATTTGATTTCAATAAAGAACGGTTCCAATCGGAATCTTAATCAAATATATTTTTGTTATTATTTTTAAATAAATAATTAACTGGCGCCCGAGCAGGGACCGGAAAGTTCGCGTATCGATAGTGCAAAACCGTATCTAAGTGCGCCAAAGAACATTTTCGGTCAAATCGCGTTACGATAGAGCAAAACCGTATCTAAGTGCGTGAAAACGAATAGTGCATCGACAGAACAAAACAGTTTCTAAGTGCGCAATTCAAGTTATTATCCCAATAGAGGCTCGTGATAATTAATCACTGGGAAATAACAATCAGCCAATCGGACATTAATTTGACGAAGTGCAACTAAGCCAAAAGGACGTTAATTCGACCAAGTGCGACCAAAGCAATTAAATTTGCAAAACCTTCTCGACTATTAAATTAGTCAGTTGAAGGAACAGTTCAAGCAATCTCGGCAATTAAGTTAGCCAACACAAACCTGTACCAAGCCATTAAATTAGCTAGTGTAACAGGTGAGATTGTGAGAACTGCATCGGTGGACCACATATTCTGCAAGATCCGTTCTCAGAATACTCTCCAGAAGGTATGGATCACGGAGCCCCAGTAGCAGCTGCAAAAAGGAACAACCCCGTCCCATCAGGAAAGGTGGCCACATCATTGCTAATGTAAGTTAGATATAAGAAATTTTACAAAGAAAAGAAAACAAAACGGAAATAAAAAACATAAAGCAAAGTGTAAAAATACACAAGACTCCAAGGAGTCCATATAGAATATAGCAAATCGCAAGCAAATAAATAAAACTAAAAGCGAAAAGCAAAATTTTGAAAAAATATATAAGAAAAGAAACAAATTATTGCAAAGTAAACAAGACTCAAAAGAGTCCATAGTAAAAGAGTAAATAACATAAATAAGCGTAAAGCGATAAATCAAACAAAAAGATCACAACGGTGATATAACTTATTCCAACTTTGCGATTCCCAAGGACCCTCCAAAGTAGAAGGAAAAACCATCCACTGGTTATAAACTTTAATATAAAACAAAAAAAAAAAAAAAAAAAAAAATAGCTTTTAAATTTCATCTTATCGCTTATGGCCAATCGTCATAACTTAATTCGACCCCCCATACTAAATCCAGAAGAAATAGAACAAGTGAACGAAGCACAAAGACAACGTTCAATTGAGAGACAAAACAATAGGCATTTAGAACATCAACAAAACAGACCCACAATGAACGAAGATAACAGAGCCGCTCTAACAGCCGCTATAAGCGAAATATTAGCCGAACAATTGCCAATATTAATAAGACAACATACCAATCCTGTAGAAGATTTTCTAAGTCTCCCAGATCATGTTATTGCGCCAGAACATCAAAGAAATTTGACAGATCTTGACAGAGTACCCGACATAGCAAAAGGTTTGCGTGAGTTTAGTGGAAACCCAGAAGAATTTAGCTCATGGAAAAAAGTGTAGAGCGTGTTTTACAAGCATATAACTCATACCAAGGTACGCCCAAATATCATAATATCTTGCACACCATCCGAGACAAGATAACGAAAAGTGCAGACCAAGCTTTAGAAGCATATAAGGTACCGCTTAACTGGGATGCCATGTGCAGATGTCTTTCACTACATTATGCAGATAAACGAGACATAGCAACCCTAGAATATGAAATGACTACATTAGTACAAGGTCCGAATCAATCAGTGGAAGATTTCCACAAAGACGTATACAGACACTTGTCTCTAATTTTAAATAAAACGAGTAGCATGGATATTGACAGAAACGGGGAAGCAATGTTGACAAAATTATACAGAGACAAAGCGCTAGACACTTTCATTCGAGGGCTACAAGGTGACTTGCCTCGGTTATTAGGCATGAAAGAACCAGCAGACTTACCTACCGCACTACATCTCTGCTTAAAATGGAAAATCAAACCTTTAGGTCGAAACATGCCACTTTTAAAGGACATCCGACACATTTTAGAAACAGTAATGGTAAACCCATACCAGCCCCACGGAATGTCATCTTCTCAAACAGACAACCACCACCAATCCCTTTCAGACAACAACAGCCACGACAATACTTACACTACGGACAACTACCACCAACTCCACTACCAAGACAATATTTCCCAAATTCTGGGTATCAACCAATTGCCAACCCACGGCAATACACTGTTGCCACAACCTCTCAACAGGTTGCCCCACCTAGGCCAATGGCCCCGAAACCGCTACCGCGTCCAGAACCAATGGATGTGGATTCCAGCGTTCAAACGAAATTTGTCAACTACATGAACAGACCACGATTCGAAGCTGGGAAAAGACCCCCGGTCCTATACCAGACGGACAGAAACGACAGAGAAACTTTAACATACAGACAAACAACGACGAAATAACAGAACCTTCGACAGAAACTTACGATACCACAACTAACTATGAACAAGCAGTCGCTGAATACGAGACTCACGCAGACGTAGAACAAACAATAGAAGAATACGTAGAACAAGTAGACCAATATGACAACAACTATGAAGATGACACTTGCGAATTTTATGACTACTCTGCACTAAATTTTTAGAGTAAAGAGTTCCTCTCTCCCATACTTTACTTGTAGATTGAGGAACGGCCAAATAATTAGAATTCTCATTGACACTGGATCCAATAGAAATTACATCAAGCCGAAATTTGTAGAAAACCCCACTCCAAATAAAAACCCTTTTCACGCCGTCTCGATAGGAGGTAATACACTGGTAACACACCACAAAAATGCCAACTTGTTCAATATAACAGATGTTGAGGTGAAATTTTTCTTATTAAAAGATCTAGAAACTTTTGATGCTATTTTAGGAAACGACACCTTAAAGGAATTAAGAGCAGAAATAAATCCAAGTAAAACCTAATGGTAATCAGAAACAAGATAAAAATCCCTTTAAAAGAACAAATCTTCGAAGCAGTAAATACAATAGTACCAAGAACAAGCCACCTGTCAGAAACACAGAAAACAAATCTAAACCAACTCTTAAAAAATTTCCAAACCTCTTCGCCAATCCAAATCAAAAACTGACCTACACAACCAAGGTACAAGCAACAATAAGAACATCAACCGACACCCTGTATATTCCAAGTTCTATCAGTATCCAATGTCACTGAAAGATGAAGTGAATAAACAGATAAAAGAACTTTTAGAAGATGGAATAATTCGACCGTCTCGGTCCCCATACAATTCTCCCGTATGGATCGTACCCAAAAAGCTGACGCTTCAGGAAAAAGAAATATCGCGTCGTAATAGACTATCGCAAAATAAACAGAGTAACCATTGCAGACAAATACCCTATTCCTGAGATAGGTGAAGTACTTGCACAGCTAGGCAATAATAGAGTATTTTCGGTTTTAGACCTTAAAAGTGGTTTTCATCAAATCCCTTTGAAACCTTCCGATATAGAAAAGACCGCATTCTCCGTCAATAACGGAAAGTATGAGTTTACACGACTCCCATTTGGTCTCAAAAACGCGCCCGCTATATTTCAGCGAGCTTTGGATGACATACTTCATGAACATATCGGTAAGATATGTTTCATTTACATAGACGATATCATCATATTTAGTAAAGATGATGAATCCCATTACAAGAACTTGGAGTTAATTTTTCGAACTTTACAAGATGCCAACATGAAATGTCAGTTAGATAAATGCGAGTTCATGAAGAATAAAGTCGAATTTCTAGGTTTTGTAATTTCCGATAAAGGCATCGAAACAAATCCAAATAAAGTCGCAGCGATAGCCAACTATCCCTGCCCTAAAACACTAAAAGAGCTGAGATCTTTTCTTGGACTCTCCGGCTACTACCGAAGATTCATACAAAGTTATGCTAAGTTAGCAAAACCCCTTACGTCTCTTTTAAGAGGGGAAGATGGACACGTGTCCAAAAACAGGTCATCAAAAAAACCAATTACTCTTGACTCCGAAGCATTGAAGGCTTTTCAAAAACTACGAAGTTGTCTTATTTCAAAGGAAATAATTCTTCGCTATCCAGATTTTACTAAAGAATTTCACTTGACAACGGACGCGTCTAATTACGCAATAGGAGCAGTCCTATCGCAAGACAACCAACCAATTTCATTCCTATCGAGAACACTAGCAAAAGCAGAAGAAAACTATGCAGCTAACGAAAAGAAATGCTGGCCATCATCTGGTCACTTAAAGCTCTCAAAAATTATTTATATGGGAAAGCAAAAGTCAAAATATTCACCGACCATCAACCCCTTACACATTCCTTGAGCAGTTGGAACGGAAATGCTAGAATTAAAAGATGGAAATCCTACTTAGAAGAATATGACTACGAAATATTCTACAAACCAGGAAAGGAGAACGTCGTAGCTGACGCACTCTCGAGAATATCAACTGATCAAATCAATTCCATAGCCTCAACTCAGCATAGTGCAGAAAGCTCAAGTCACGAACTAATACCCAGTATGGAAGTCCCCATTAATGTTTTCAAGAACCAAATATTTCTTAACAAATCAGATAAATCCGACTACATATTCTCTATACCATTCCCCACGTTCCATCGACACGAAATATACAAAAAGGAATTTAACGATAAAGAATTAGTAGAAACACTTAAAAAATACCTCAACCCTTCGGTTATAAATGGCATCCAAACAACTGAGGATATAATGGGGAAAATACAACTATTATATCCTAAATATTTCAAAAACGTCAAAACCCGATTCTCTCAATCCATGACTGTAGACCTCACCAACGAATCTAGACAAGAGGAGGAAATCCTCAAAATCCACAATAGAGCACACCGCAGTGCCGAAGAAAATAAAATTCAATTAGCAGAAAAATTCTACTTCCCTAAAATGAAACAAAAAATAAGCAACATAGTAAGGCAATGCAAAATTTGTAAGGAATCTAAATATGACCGACATCCCCCTAATCCAGAAATAAAAAAAACTCCAATACCAGAATATCCCGGTCACATCATTCACATCGACATTTACTCAACCAAAGGCCATTTAGTTCTTACAGCAATAGATAAATTCTCAAAACTAGCACAGGCACGCATAATCAATTCAAAAGCAATAGAAGACATTCGAACACCACTTAGGGACATTATTTTCTATTATGGAGTTCCTAAGTTCGTTGTAATAGATAATGAGAAATCTCTCAACTCAAGGTCCATAAAATTCATGCTTGAGGATCAGTTAAATATTACAATTTACACTGCGCCACCATATAAGAGTACAGTTAATGGACAAGTAGAAAGGTTCCATTCGACACTTTCCGAAGTAATGAGATGCTTACAGAAAGAAAACCACCATAGAACTTTCGAAGAGCTCCTGGATAGAGCTATATACGAATATAACTACTCTTTCCACTCCACAACCAAAAAGCGACCATTAGAGGTATTCTTTGGAAGGAGAGTCACGACAAACCCAGACCAGTACGAACAGGCCAGACAAGACAATATTGACAAACTTAAGATCGCACAAAATAAAAATTTACAATTCCACAACAAAAGCAGAAACGAAATAATAACTTATGAGCCAGGACAAGAAATATATGTAAAAGTAAACACTCGTTTAGGTTCAAAACTTTCCCCAAGATTTAAGAAAGAATTAGTTAAAGAAGATAAAAATACAAACATTTTAACAGAATCTGGAAGAATCGTACATAAAAGTAACATCAAATCATAATATTCGCAGGGTATTACTATGGACAATAACGGAAGCTACAATGGACATTACAAACTACACGAACGTTCAGACAGTGACCATTCATAGGGACTGGGAAAGTTACAGACATCCTCAACAAAATTAGTACATGTAATAGACCTTAATCAAATCCAGGAAGCACTAGACCTACTTAACAGTCACACTGAAGAGGGCCTAAAGCGTAGTCCGCTATATTCAACAATACATCATGAGTTAATCGCTACCACTAACGCACTCAAAACAATAACAGATTCCCCAAATAAACGAAAATCTAGGTCACTAAATTGGTTAGGTACAGGTTGGAAGTACATAGCAGGTAACCCAGATCATGACGATCTCGTCATGTTAAAGGAAAATATCAATAATCTCATCAGTAATAATAATCAACAGGTTATAGTTAATACACAACTGGAGCAAAGAATTAACAAACTTACGTCCTTATCGAACTCCTAACTAATTCAATACAAAAAAGTAGTTTTCTTAGTAACGAGGTAGCCATTAGCCTTCATAATGAAATCCGATTATTAAAAGATGAAATAGTAAATATCAAATATGCCACTCAGTGGGCCAAATTAAATATAGCAAATACTCTTTTACTAAATGAAAATGAACTAACAGAAATTGGAGAAATATTTAGAAAAGGCAATATGCCACCATTGTCAATCGAAGAGATAATGGAATTTTCCGATATATCAATGCTTCATAATAAAACTACACTTTTGTATATTGTCAAAATTCCTAACCTAGAAGAAATTGAATATCAAAATATTTTATTAAAACCAATAGTAAAAAATAACGCAATTGTACACTTAGAAATAAGTCAACTATTTTTGTATAATGATATAGTATATGGCATACCAAAAAATTGTAAAACCTACTTAAACATAAAAGTTTGCGACAAAAAGAATGTTATTGATGTAAGCCAAACACATTGTATTCCGAAACTAGTTAAGGGAGAGAGAGCACTGTGCAGTTTCAGCAACGCGGATCACATCCCGGAGATAGAGGAAATCGACAATGGTCTAATTCTCCTCAACAACTTCAACGGCAATTTGGTCTGGAATGGAACCGGAAATCATCTGGAAGGGTCATTTCTAATTCACCTAATCAACGATTCCATGCAAATCAAAGAGCGGCTATTCAACAATATGGAGCCAGTCATTATGCAACCAAAAGTGCCAATCTCACAAATAACAGCCGAAGAAACTGAACGTTTAAGGATTTTATCCCTAGAAGCACTGGAGGCGCTTCATCTCAATAACACCAACAAGCTGCAATACATACAGACGCATTCCATGGTCAACAGCATTACAATGTTAACGCTCTTCGGTGTCATCCTGATAACAGCGTTAGGACTTCACGCTTGCAGTCGGAAGAAGAACACCATTACCCTTCAACTTGGACCAACACCAGCTCCATCAGAAACATTGAAGCCACCACTCCGCAAGCAAGAAGATTTACAGAAAAATCCACTGCCTCAATTCAACAACATCCCATACTTTTGAGAAATAAAAATTGCTTGAGGACAAGCACGAATTAGAGGGGGGAAGAGTTAACAGACAAAACATTTCGAAACCCAAACAACAAATCCCACAAGTCCAAAATGCAGACTCAGCGTCTGACCAACTTCCTGCACGCGCCGAGTGCACCTGCAAACATTCCAAGAAGACCCAAGCCAAGTTGCCCAATACATCCGCCACATGCCGGTGCAAGCAATTCCAAGAATAAGAAGCATTGCACCCAATTCACCAACCAAAGCAGCGCTGTCAACGCCGCTGCTGAAACTCGCAGCTTTATATAGGGCTAGCTTTAGAATTAGTCTTTAGTCTCTAATTTGATTTCAATAAAGAACGGTTCCAATCGGAATCTTAATCAAATATATTTTTGTTATTATTTTTAAATAAATAATTAACTTATATACAGATTAAATACATATTTTAGATAAATTTAGATGATGCATTTTGTAGCTTAAGGCAGCAGAATACTCTCATGAACTAGATGAGGACTCAGTTTTTGAGGTTTCGAAATCGGGAACGTGCATTGAGAAGATCGGGGAAGAAACGGGGAATGGAACGGGAGCAGCAAGTGCGTTTATATGTCTATCTAAATATACTTATTGTAGCATTTAAGCATATTAAACGACTACATAACATAACATAAATCTTATTCATATTTTAATATATGCAAATATGCTATAAGCATAAATCTGAACAAAGAGCAAACGAACAATATGCAAATGAGAAATCTATAGAAGTACAACGAAAATCGGAAAATAATCTGAACACATAGTTCCCCCCTCTTAACACCTACAGCTTTACACCTGATTTCAATATGCAACAAATAGAACGACATCGAATTACAACAACTAAAAAACACATTACTTTCCCAAAAACATAACAAAAATAAAATATATATTTACAAAAAACGTACGCAATCAGAAGATGAACAAATTTTTGGAACCGCCAAGCTATAATGCACTGTACATGTATATATACATATATATATATATATATATATAGATAATCAACTTCTGGACCTCATGTTTCACTTATTAGTCGTAGTTTTACGTAGCATCTAAGTGATTTCGTATAACTCTATGTATACACCATTTAATTGTGTGCAAAATTTGTTAATTGGATTCGAAACAAGAGACACAAACACACACACACACATGCTGGATAAGACCAACTAAATTAATTATATTATGGATATGATCTATGCGCAGCAGCAAGATATCTAGAATAACTAAGGCAACCACTTTACTTTATTGGTACTAAAAACGAAAATTAAATATTTATATTATGTGCTTAATTTTTAAGATTGAGATTGATATTGAGATTGAAGTTTGATATTGAATGCAATTCATTTTTTGGTTTTGTAGGAATGGAACTCCAAATAGCTAGTTGAAATGGGTTTTGGGTTGGCGAAGGGTTTTAGCGAATATGTTGAACAGATTATGTGTAGTTTATATACGATATATATTATATATAATATACCTTATATATGTATGTGTAACGGTATCTATGAGCGTATTTAGTTTAAGTTTATGTTTCATTTATGTATACTTCTTATTCAGACAGACGGACCACGAGACGTCTGCATTGAAATCAGCAAATGCGAGCCACAAATTAGTATTTAGAATATCTGGAAAACAAAGATGGATCTGATGGCAATGAAATGTGTAGGTGATTATTTGGATTGAGAGCATGGACGAGAACTAACGGTTTAATTTTAAAATGAAATTAAATGAAACGAAACGAGATGAGATGATAATCTATAAACAAAGATCTAGCATAATTATTTACTGTTATGACAACGTTAGAGTTTTAAGATTTTTAGCTAAATTTTGTATATTTTAATCTACAGATTGCTAAAACAAAAACCAACAACAAAAGGTATATATATACATGCATAAATATTTATGTATATATACATACTTATATATTATCTGTTTTATAAATAACACATAAATAAATGAGACTAAAACAAGATTGTTTTGTGTCGTAGTTTGCTTATTCATGGGTTTTCCCTCATTTTGTTTGACGTATGTATAACAACCCGGGTTATAGTAAACTGAACTTATGATGGAAGCGAATTACAGTAGATGGCGATAGAGTTGCAATTCAAATTGTGTTATATACGCCATCTGTTGGACAACGAAAACACTTACCACGCAATACAAGCACTGCTTGTACTCACACTGCTTGTGCCATCAAGCAGTTCATTATGTTTGCTGGTTGTCTTCGATAACAAAATTATTGTTTTGCTTTCATTTGTAGTCAAAAATATTTTAATTTCCCAAGCATTTGGCTTTATAGACATTCTAAATAGCATTACTTGGTCTTCGGAATAAAGTAGTATTATTTTGCAATCGAATGTCAACTTGAATGTAAACGACCTTGTGTATTTTGATATCTTAATAACGATGCGTTACTACAACCTTAGAAAAGCCTCATTATTTAAAAAGAAATTACAAAAAATTTAATTTTGAAGTAGTTAACCAAAAATTTATTAACACATGCTTTTTAAAGTTAACATATCTGAGTATTTAATAATCGATTGCTTGTACTGGAATGTGCTTCTTCTTCGAGTACTATTGTAGCGAATATACTAAAGTTCGACCGAGAAATGTGGTAATGCCGATGAATTGACACGCCAAGCTGTTATATCGCTAGTCGAACACGTCTGCGATGGTCATACTATTAAAGTATATATGCACATACATACATTCAGTGAGACCATAAATGGTAATTATGTCATTCTGGTATTTTTAAGCACATCATTTATGGTTTTTTGCAAAAACTATGACCCAAAAAGCTCTATATACAATTGTGCTTATTCAAACTTATTTTTTTGAAGATGCCCCATACCTTTGAAACTATAATCAAATCATAATATGTGAAAGTTGTTTAAATTTGGGGTATATTTTTCGGCAATAAATAGTAGATTTTATACTGCTGTGCGCGTTCACACTCCTTACTACGACGGCCATACTGTAAATATACATACACATACATACATACATACATTTTTTCTTTTTGTGTCATTGTGCGTTCCAAAACCAAAATCACATTTTTTGCGATGCATTTGCATTGCAAATTATAGATGAAAAATGTTATGTTTGTGTGCGGAGAAACGAGAAAAAGAGCAATGATAACAATGAATTGATGTAAAAGTTGCATAACAAACGTCGTCGGGCTCGTCTCTGTGTATGTACGTCGTTGTTCAGCAGCAGCAGTCGCAATTTCCAGAAAACCACACACACACACATACACGTACACACAGCACGCACACTAGCTCACACTACTCTACGCCATCAAAACAGCAGCAAAAGAAAAAAACGCAGATTTCTTGAGTGGCGCTAATAAAAAACAGTGTTGAAGTTTAATACCACATACGAAACAAGAGAAAAAGCAAGCAAGCAAATCGCAAAAACGAAATCAAATGTGCGTGTTACATTGTGCGTAGCAAATGTGTTGTGGCAGCCGCGACAGACGCGCAGCATTTAAGCAGCACAGTCAGCGCGTCAGCCACCTTTCCCCCCCTGTTTCCACCCTGCCCGTCGTCGTCGCCACACGCCACAGTCCCAGATTCAAAAACCAAAATCCAAAATACCAATATACCAATACAAACGCAACGCTGCAGTGCAGCGCAGCAGCCGACAAAGAAAAAGACACTCTTCTTCTTCGTACAGTCCCTACGACGTCGACGTCAGCGTCTGCGTCGACGTCAGCAGCGCAGCAGGCAGCAACAGCCTTTGACTCAGCTGCCAAGTCAAAACAACACATAAAGAGAAATCAACTAGAATATTGTTAATTATTCGACCTGAGTGTGCGAGTGTGTGTTGAGCGTTCTCTCCGCGCGCTCTCTGCCTATTCACAACAAATTTAAATTAAATAAAAGAGGCTTGCATGTGAAAATTAACAACAACAAAAAATATAAAGGAAATTATACGTGTGCGCGCGTTCTGAGTGAGTGTGTCTTATATTGGTGTTGTTTTGGCGCATTTGGTGACTGTGTGCAGCAACAATGAGTCTCTTGGGCACGCCTGCGGGCGGCGTTCCAGTCTCGTCGTCGTCGATCGCCTCATCCTCGTCATCCAGCTCCACAAGCCTCGCCGTCAATGCTGGCAGCAGTAGCAACAACAACTCCAATGCCACTCCAAGTGGAAGCAATAGCAACAACAACCTGCCGTTTGAAAAGGATAAAATCTGGTACTTTAGCAATGAGCAACTGGGCAACTCGCCCAGTCGCCGCTGTGGCATCAAATGCGACGATGAGCTCCACTATCGCCAGATGACCGCCTACTTAATTCAAGAGATGGGCCAACGACTGCAAGTGTCACAGTTGTGCATCAACACAGCCATCGTCTATATGCATCGCTTCTATGCGTTCCACTCGTTCACACATTTCCATCGCAATTCCATGGCATCGGCGAGTTTGTTCCTTGCAGCCAAGGTGGAGGAGCAGCCACGCAAGCTGGAGCATGTGATAAGGGCGGCGAACAAGTGTCTGCCACAGACGACGGAACAGAGCTATGCGGATCTCGCCCAGGAGCTGGTGTTCAATGAGAATGTGCTGTTGCAGACGCTGGGCTTCGATGTAGCCATCGATCATCCGCACACGCATGTGGTGCGCACTTGTCAGCTGGTCAAAGGTATTATTGATCCCTACCCAAATTGCTCCCCAAAAGCGAATATGCCGAAACTGATTATTGTGATGTGTATTTTAGCATGCAAGGATCTGGCGCAAACATCGTACTTTTTGGCCTCAAACAGGTATGGCTAAACACACACATTATCAATGCTGTAGTTGTATTTGCAAATTCCCCCAAAAGTAATGCTTGTGGTTTACATGCGTATGTGTGTGTGTGTGGGTTGAAGAGGGAATTACGTCGACCAGATGTCAGTTAATATAATCAAGACAATGGTACAGCACCTACATTTCATACCTTGCAAATGACCTTCGCAGCAGGTCAGCTGACAGTTTCCCTTCGCGACTGCTTACCTGCTCATCGGTTTACTATTGATCCCTGTTTTCGCTTTCTGCGAAAACGACGTTGAGCCTTTTATGACACCCAGCGTAATTTACGTCGCGTTTCTACCGAATTCCGCGAAAAGTAATCCGTTGTAAAATCTCCTGGAATTGTAATTATGTTGAAGAAGTTGTCAGCTCTTTACAAAGACTGTCCTCAAATAAATGCAAAACGCTAATAGAAAATAAATGACCAAATGTCTGTTTGATGGGGGTTTTAACACGATTTATTTATTAATTATTAATGCATAGCTAAAATGTATGTAAATGAAACAAACTTTTTGTTGAAAATTGGCTTATGTGCAGTTTTAAGTGAGCTGCACTTTAAATCACCAGATTTATTAATGTAGAGCTCAAATGGTATGAGTTAGAAGGCTGAAATTTGTATAGAACATAGCATTAAAGATCTTATATGATATGTTAGTTGCAGTTAGAATTTTAAATTCTTTATCCTGACATACTAAAGCACTTTATCAGCGCACAGTCTAAAAGGTAGTAGCTAGGAGGCTAATTATTGCACAGCATGGTTGAACGGTAGTAGTTGGGAGGCTGTAATTTATAAAGAACACAGCGCTAATTACCTTTAATGCTATTTTAGTAACATTTAAATCTTACCTGATCAACGCTCAAACGGTAGCAGCTAGGAGGTTGTAGCTTAGCTGTGAATATTTCCTGAAAGTAACATGACGTAGTCATAGATCAAATCGTAACTTAAACTTTTCCCTAAAGTTACCACACACATCACATGAATGCTCTTGACTATGCGATGCGCGATGAAAATATATTACTTTTATTAAATGCATATCCTTGTCATTGCTTCGCCTGGCATTTGTAGCTTACATCTTACCTCGATGTGCCTGCAATATCGACCCACGGTGGTTGCCTGCTTCTGCATTTATTTGGCCTGCAAATGGTCGCGCTGGGAGATCCCTCAGTCCACGGAGGGTAAACACTGGTTCTATTATGTGGACAAGAGCGTCTCATTGGAGCTGCTCAAGCAGCTGACGGACGAATTCATTGCCATCTACGAGAAGAGTCCCGCACGCCTCAAATCCAAGCTGAACTCCATCAAGGCGATCGCCCAAGGAGCCAGCAATCGCACAGCGACCAACAGCAAGGACAACAAGCCGAAAGAAGACTGGAAAATGAGTGAAATGATGAAGGGCTATCATTCAAACATTACGGCGCCACCAGAGCTCATGAATGGCAGTGGCGACAGTCGAGATCCGCCGTCACAGGTGCCGCTGTTGCCACCGCCAGCGATGGTGCCGCCACAGCAACGACAGCGCAGCGATGGCAGCCATCAGCGTTCGTCGTCGGCGGGTGCGCCCGGAAATTCATCGTCCACTACCTCCTCCTCGTCCAATCACAAGTTGCCAAACTATCCGGGCTCCTTGCCGCCCGAGGCACATGGAGGTAAATACATTGCTGGCTGCTAAACATATTCCCGATCATTCTCATTTACAACTTCGTTATATTGTAGATCACAAATCGAAGCAGCCCGGCTATGGCAGTCGTGCACCATCCAGCCATCCATCGAGCTCGTCATCCTCGCAGCGCAGCAGCAGTGGCAACTCCTCCTCCGCTAGCAGCAGTCAACGCAGCTCATCGTCGAGCCAAGCGTCCGGAAGGCCGCCCATGGGCATGGACTATCACAAATCGTCGCGTGGCATGCCACCCGGCGTGGGAATGCCTCCGCATGGGGCGCACAAGATGTCCACAAGTTCCAAGCCGCCGCCGATGCCATTGCTCGACGGACGCAGCAGCAATTCATCCGCAACGAATTCATCATCGTCATCCGCATCAACATCGTCGTCGGGTGTGTCATCCAAAGACCTCAGCAAATCAAGCTCGGGCAGCAGCAGCAGCAACAAAATGTATCCTAATGCACCGCCGCCCTACAACAACAGCGGACCACCCAATCCGCTGATGTCGCGTGGTGGCTACCAAGGCAGCAGCAGCAACAGCAGTGGTGTTGGTGTCAACAATGGTGCACCGCTACCGAATGCTGGCTATGGCAGTCACAGCTCCTCGCATCGCAATAAATCCGTCGCATCATCCAGCTCATCGTCATCCGTCCACAGCATGCCGCCTTATGAGCAACAACTGCCCTATGGCCAAGGTCAGGGCGTGCCCAGCTACAATCACATGCAGCAGCAACAGCAGCAGCAGCTGCCAACGCTTGAGGCCCCGCCACCGACAATGACAACACAACCCCAACAACAACAACAGCAGCCACAGCAACTGAGTAAGAACTCCTCCAATTCACTCTTCAGTCCTGAGCCGCATTTCAACGGTTTGCTGCCGCCACCACCGCCAGGTCCGGCACACGAGAGTCTGGGCTACAAGCTCAACAATCATACGCGTGATCGTGACAGTCCCAAGAAGGAGCGCCTGACGCCTACCAAAAAGGATAAGCATCGCAGCACGTTGCCACATGGCAGCAGTAGCAGTAGCAGCGGATCGAGCTCAACAGCTAAGGCGATGCTGCCGCCACACAAGAAACCACATGGCGATCTGGTGGCCAACGAATTGGCTGGCCCAAGTCGCGATGGCAGCAGCAGTCTGAAGCGTGCCAACGAAATCTCGGGCAGCCAGTATGGCCTCAACAAGCTGGACGAGCACGATGGCAGCTTGCCCCGAGACAAGGTGCGCAAGCTGGAGAACAGCGTCGGATTGCCCGGCTATGGTAGCTATGGCAGTGAGGATAAGCATGCACCGCTCTCGATATCGAACGGAGGCATCGAAACCACACCGGATCTGGTGCGCAGCCTGCTCAAGGAGAGTCTGTGCACCCCGAATGCCTCGCTGCTTAAACCTGATGCACTGACTATGCCCGGCCTGAAGCCGCCTGCAGAGTTGCTGGAACCGATGCCAACGGCAGCGCCAGTGCACATCAAAAAGGAACCGATTGGAGGTGCTGGTGGTGCTGCACCAACAAGTCTGCTGGGCATGGAGCAGCTGGATGCGTTGACCAAGCTGGGCGAGAGCAAGGATCTGGACGGTAGTGGTAAGTCGGAGAAGAAAAAGAAGAAGGATAAGCATAAACACAAGGAGAAGGACAAGTCGAAGGATAAACCCGATAAGGAGGAGCGTAAGAAACACAAGAAGGACAAGCAAAAGGAGCGCAGCAGCAAGGACACATCCATGGACTCCCTGAAGCTGGTAATCACAACGAACACAGCGACAGCGAATCCCAATGGCAGTCTGCAGGCTGCAGCGCCACTCAAACTGAAGATCAGCAAGAACAAGGTCGAGCCGAATAACTATTCAGCGGCTGGCGGTGCAACCGGACTTGGTGGTGGCATGCCACATGCAGCCATGCCCACAGCGCCCACAACTGGCTTCGGCATGCCACCCACACTCTCAGCAGCAGCGCCAATGGGAATGCCCGGACAGCAGCAACAGCAGCAAGCGTTGGTGATACCAACGTATGGCGGTTACAATTCGACGAGCAATTCAACGAGTAGCGGCAGCAGTAGCAGCAAAAAGAAGCACAGCGATCGGGATCGCGACAAGGAGAGCAGCGGAGGCAGCAGCAGCAGCAGCAGCAGTAAGAAGAGCAAATCTCAAGACTATGCCAAATACAATGGCGGAGTCTCTGGCGTTGGCATCGGCGGTGGCGGCGTCGGCGTCGGTGCTGTCTATGCTCCTCTTGGCGGCGGTGCAGGCGCCGCGTCGTTAGCCCAATCCGCCTCACAGGTCTCCAGTCTGCTCGGCCTGCCCATGACCATGCCCAACTCGATGGTGATGACGCCCGCAGATTTAGCTGCCGGCATTCCGCCCTCGGCGCTGCCCATCTACAACAAGAAATAGTCGTAGTAGCCACGTAGTCCCCGTAGTCCATAACAAATAGAACCCTTGTTCAATAACAACAAAAACAACCACAAACAACTAAAAGATATTCTTTCAAAACACAAAAACAACCTTTATACTTGATGATATAGCTCGTATGTATAAACAAAAAACAAAAAATGAGAAAAACCTATGCTAGTTGTAATTGATTGTTGGTGAGATGCATTAGTTCTCTAAGTTATTATCGATTTACCTTAGTTAAGCACAAAGCAAAACACAAACAAACAAAAATCGTAAGAACACCCGTCAAATTGCAATGCGGACAACACTTGAGATCCGAGTGTTTCCAGTTCGATATGAAATCATGAAAACTTATAAGAAAAAGAAAACAAACAATACATAAACTTCTGTACAGCATTAATTAATTTGTAATTATAACATACACACACACATACACATAATCCATACAAATACACGGAATAATTGTAATCGAAACAGAGAGAAAGCAAAACTCTCACGAGAGAGAGTTTGCAATGATCGAAAGGGTAAAATAAATGCGCAGCACGGCCGTCTAGAATATAAGTTAGTAAATCAATTACCCAACTACACACCTATGCACACACATTCACATAAACACACACACACATACACTGAACTGTTGTATATAGCCACAAGAGAAACAACTTCCGCTTAGCTACAAATACGGCCCTAACTAAATGCAAATCGAAATTTTGAAACAAAATATTCAATATAGCGTATATAGAAAGAAAATCCGCGATGCAAAACGAAGAGATCGAGAATAGTTGGCGTACTTTAATTCTAAATTAAAGTCGCATGCTGACAAATTTAGTAAAACCAATACAAATACACACACACACACATACAATTATCCTCCCCTAAAATAAAACTACACATAAATTATTTGAACTAAAAATAATAGTGGAAAATGGAACGCCGTTAAAATATGTATGAAAAATATTAATTATATTTTTAGTTAGCAAAGTTTTTTCATTTAATTATCACACACAGTTCGCATTAGTTGTATTTTTTATATTACAATTATCATTATTATTAATGAATTCGTAATCATTTTAGTTTTTATGAATGAAAAACAAGAGCAAATAAGTAAAACAAACAAGCGAAAACAACTAATTATTGTGTTACAAGAAAAGAAACGAATCGAAGAGAAGAGAAAGAGAGAAAGTGCAGATCAGTCAATCACTTGACGTAGCTTTCAGTTGTTTTTAATTTTAATTTAAGTATATTTAAATAGGCATTAAAGTGAATAATGAATAATATTAAAAAATTGTTGTGCAACAAGAGAAGTACGAACAGCGACGTTTCCTAAATTGAACGCCCACAAAAAAACGTATTTACTAAACAAGAAAACAAATAAAAACAATACCGAAACAAAAAGAATAACAAAAACTATGAAAAATATATGAAATTAAGCGAAAAATTAATACTTATATCAAATGGACTTATGTAATTTTTCGACTAGCTCAAAAAAAAACAAAACAAAAAGAACACAAATTTAATCAAACGTTGCGCGTTTTAAACAAAAACAAAAAAGGATAAAAAAAACACTATTCGATTTCAGATAATTGCATTAAGCTAGCAAAAAAGTAAAAGCTATATACTATCTACAGACATACAACAATTACATACATACATATTCATATTTGGAAAACAACATCTTATTTAAGTTGCAACAAATTTCCAAAACAAAAAACAAAACACTTTTCCCTTTATCCTTTATCCTTCACCCTAATCCCCCAATCCTGCAACCCTCCATTATGCTATTGCTGCTGTGTCACATCCAACAACACCAACAACGACAACGATCACAACAGCAACAGTAATATATTATTATATTAAACTTATCTTATTTGTCCCCCTCTTAATTTTTAAGTTTTGTACATAGAACAAAAAGCAAAAATGGCAGTCGAGGAGTGCGCAAATCTCTTTTTGTCGAGCAGTTTCACCGGGCTTAAAAAACTTAATGCCGAAAGTGAATACTCCATCGGCAATTGTTTGTGCGTTATTCGATAAACCGAATAAAAATTTCAAAGCCCAAAACAAAAAGAACAATAAAAAAAAATTGGAAAAAACATAAAATACAGAAGTGATTTTTAATTTGTAGGGGAAAATGGGAATCAGATGTATTTTAAGGCTCAGCTTTATCGTGAGCTTTTCAGGTGCTAAAATTGATATTTTGGTAGTAGCACATCTTTCTAATAAATGTAATAATAAGTTCATTTTACGATTCTTTTTTAGTCAGTTATTAACGTAATTTATTTATTTAAATTCACTTTTTTGATGCTAAGTAAAACAGCACATCTTAAAATATATATATTATTTAAATCAAAAATTCAGTTAATTTTTAATGAATTTCTGACTAATTTTCAGTAACTAATTAACTTTTTTGGTGATAACTTTAAATATTACAAATATTTGATGGTATAATTTATATTTTGGTAACAACACAATACCTAAAACTTGAAAATAAAATATACAAAAGGTACATTTTCATTTTATTAATTAATTAATTTTTATAACATTCATTTAACGAAATTCACTTTTTTTTTAATATTCATAAATATTAGTAATTTATGAAATTCGTTTATCGATATTTTCTTTTTGGGATATATTATCTTAATATATTTTTAAAGGCTCCTAAATCTCCGGAGCATGCTTCCTGATCCAATCCAAATAGCTCGTTAATCGCGTAAATATGGAAGGAAAGCCAATCTCACAACCCGCCGAGAGGCCAAACGAAGTAATACCAATCAAGTAATTGGTATCATTCTCCTTGTAGACAAGCGGACCACCAGAGTCGCCGTGGCAAGTGGATTTGCCGCTCTGCGTGCTCATGCAGAGCATCTTCTCGCTGAGTGAGCCTCCCCAGTACATCTTGCAACGAGCGTGTTGCATCACAGGCATGGCCACGTACCTCAAAGTGGGAGACACCTCCAAGGAACTGTCGCTCTCACGTCCCCAACCCGAAGCGTAGGCCGTCTGCTGATCATAGGTGGCATAAGTTCCATTTAGATCCTTAGGCAACTGAGCTGCTCTCACTCTGGAATTGTAGGGTATATAGATGGGCAGCTTGATCAGCGCTATATCGTTAGCCACAGTGCTGACTGTCCAATTTGGATGCACTACAAAGAGCGATTTGTCCACTGTGTAACGTATCTGACCCAGTTCAAATCTATCAGTTATATTCAAGGCACCCAGATAGATCGTTGCTTGCTCTGCTTTATCCACACAGTGCGCAGCCGTTGCAATCCATCGATGGGATATCAAAGTACCACCACACCAGGTGCTGCTGTTGGTCAGAGATATATTCAGTCCGACTTGGTAGGGAAATTGTCCCCTTTTCGCTAGCTCTCCGTTCGTTATGCGATTATCAGAAACTACAAGCTGAACTTTGACTAGAAAGTAGGAAACAATTCCAAGCACAGCTAATAACAACCTCATGTTGGCAGCTCTATTAATAAAATAATAATTGATTCTGATGTTGGTTATAGGTGAACCTAACAGTTAAAATATACGTCGCAATACGTTATGTTATGATTTTGTATCTTATCACTGCTGCACAGACTAAAACCCTTTAGAGTTAAGACTCACAATTGAATTGCATTGCATTTCGATAATTTGACACAGTTTTATAAGAACTTGAAGTACGCCAAATACTTTTAAAATTTTAATATATTAGGAATCTTAGGAACTCTTTTTTTTAATATTATATATGAATGTTGAACTAAATAAAGCACAGCTTTGATAATAGGATTGTACAAATGTACGAAATTATCAGACCTGCTGCCCACAAAAAGAATTTGGGCCAAATTTATTTATTTATTTATTTTTGAGGAACCTATTATTAGAAAAGTCAACATATTTCTTTATGAAAACCTTGTCACATACTCTATTTAGCACATACACATTTTAGTTCACAAATACATAGAATATTTTTAGGATGGAATATCGGTATTGCACTTATTAAAGATATTTAAATTTAACGATCCTGAAATAGATTAAATTATTTTAATGAAATGTGTATTATGATCATTTGACTTAAATTAATGATAAAAGCACTACTTTTTTTTTATCAAATCAATGTTAAATTAAACTCACTGCTGCCTTTGTGAATTTTTTGTTTAAGATCAGTTGTCGCCTTACGATCACTTTACTTTTAACTTCTGCGAGGTGAATATTGTACTAGAATAAGTAAATTTAGTTTGTGTATAATTTCTTCACAATTTTCAATCACTTGTCAATTATGTGTAGAATCCTTAATGGCAAAAATTAAATTTATAAAAACTAGATTTAAAATACTTTCAATGTTTATTGTAATCATTTATCACTGTCAGTGCTGGGCATCAACTTATTTGTTGACAACACCGCTGTTCTCCTCGATCCAATCCAGATAGGCAGTCACACGGGTGAAGACAGCTGGGTAACCCTTCTCGCAACCCAAAGCCAGACCGAAAGAGGTGGCACCAATCAGATAGTTGACATCGCCCTGCTTGTGGACCAATGGACCGCCAGAGTCACCGTTGCAGGTGGACTTGCCGTCCTTGGTGCTCATGCAGATGACCTTGTCGGTGATCATACCAGCCCAGTAGATGTTGCAGGTGCTCGACTTCATGATGGGCATCTCAACGTAACGCAGCACAGAGGAAACAGAGGTGGCATCATCGCTGTCACGACCCCAGCCGGAGGCGAAGGCCTGCTCGCCAGCATAAGTGGAGTAGCGTCCATCCTTCTTGGGCAGAGTGGCGGCTCTGACGCGATCGTTGAATTCAATGGCTTCGGGCAGCTTGATCAGCGAGATGTCGTTGACCACACGGCTGGCATCCCAATCCTCGTGCACCTTGATGTCAGCCTTGTCGACCTTGATGCGCTTCTGGCCATGCTCCTCCTCCTTGATGTTAATAGCACCAACATAGACTGTAGCGGAATCAGCACCATCTGTGCAATGGGCAGCAGTAAGCACCCAACGATCGGAGATCAAGGTGCCACCGCACCAGGCACCCGATGAGCCGATGGCCAGACTGAGTCCCACCTGGTAGGGGAACTGACCCTCATGGGCCTTCTCGCCGTGGGTGATGCGTCCCTCCATGGGAGCAGCGACAGCTGTGGCCAAAATGGCAGCCAATGCAATAAACAACTTCATGATGCGTATCAAAGCGAACTTGTGAATTGAAACAACACGAACCAATCACTTTTATACCCGGCCCAATGATTGACGAACGTCACAAGTTCGATAGAAAACAGTGGAGTGTATCTTATCAGAGTATCTCTTGAGACGGACACTCTCAATGAACTGATAATTGGCGTGTGCGCCCACAAAAAACTGTACAAAGTAGCTGCATATTCGACGTACAAAGTATAATAAGCAATAGATTAAAAATCACGATTTCATCAGAAAACAATGAAAGTTAAAGACTGAGCGTATTCGAATGTGAGACACACGGTACAATATATGTTATTTTGTATAGCGAAAAGAAATTTTATGAAAATTCATAATTCAGCAAATATATTCTACTTTCAAGTCATTTTGCCAGTACAAAAGATCATCAACTAAATATACAGACGCACAAAGTATAAAAAGGAAAGCTAAATGTGAGACCACGGTAGAAGTTTTTTAAAACGAAAACAAATTTTATAAAAAAACTTAAAATAACTAAAACTCATAATCTGGCATTTTGACAAGTAATTTGTGAAATAATAAATAATAATAAAATAAACAAACAGACGTTCAAAGTATAATAAACAATTGATTAAAAATCGCGATTTTATCATACAAGTTAAAAACAGTGTGTATTCGAATGTGAGACACACGGTGCAATAAATTTTGCACATCGGAAATAAATTTAATATCATAATTATGAAAATTTTGTTTCAAATAATTTTGTATTTATTTTGTAAAATAAATAAACAGATTTGTTCTATTTTCAAGTAAGAAGGAAATATAATAAGAAATTAACTAAATAAAAATGCAAATTTATCTCACTAATCATTGATATTTTACTGATTACTAAAAAGATTTACGATCCTTCACATCTGCTAGTTAAGATTAATGATTCTTAAAAATATTCATTATAAAATACGTAGTTTCATAGTGATACTGATTGTATTTAAATAATAAAGAGGGTGAAAGGGGCCTGTCTAAAGTATACAAAAAACCAGAATTACGTATGCACCAAGGAAACTCAGATAGCGAGTTTGATAGTTCTTGTCGCAATTGCTTTCGAGATATTGTCGATTGAATGCGAGTACAGACGGAAGGTAGGAACTTTGCATAATATCACTTTAGATTTCGAAGTTCAAGTATTTATTGTAGATATTTTATTAATTCAATGATTGTAGTTATTCAATGATTAAAACTATTACGAACTTATTAAAATGCGAATGATTTAGAAATCAAATGTTATTTTTAGAATTGTGAAACCACAAAAGAAAGCAAATTATATGCGCACATTTAAATTATTCATTACGATTACTAAATTGAGTATAATAGTTCCTAATTGCCAGTCCACGAGACTGCACTCAAGACATAATAGGTTCAAGTGTTCTCGGAAACTAAAATTGCAGCTGAAAAAACTCAACAGGCGTGTGTGATTTACCACATCGAACTGAAGATGGACCCCTTTCTTTGATAAGAATTCATTCAAGGTAAAGGCTATTACTATTGCACACTTTTGTGCTGAAGCATCGACAGAGATAAGGATTAAGTATACGCACACGTAGGCGTATACGTATTTTTCCATATAAACACCACGACGGGGTGTCTGCATAACTTTTTGGAAACTTACCGAATAAATATTCGCATATTCACCTTATGTTTTGTGTATATATAGCAATAGATAATCAATGTGAATTAAGATAGGATATCTTCAATCAGCTCTCATTCATAACATGTGCCGTATCTTTAAAAAAATAAGAAAAAAAAACCAGATTAATTTTTAATTAAAATGATAAGGACGTGAGAGTTACAAGACCATAAACAACAACCCTTGCCACTCGAGCAAGTGACAATACAGAAAATCTGCAGACGTCATTCTCCCTAGATCGAGCACCTATAAAAGGTACTCGTTGGTCAGGTAATGTTCATAGTCTTCAGAAGATTCGAAAATGAAGGTGCTCGTTGTATTCGCTTTGGCCTTGGCCTACGCCTCGGCATCGGCTCTGCGTGGCGAAATTGAGCCACGTAACGTCTACATGCCCGTGCTCGATGGTCCCGAGGGTCGCATCACCAACGGCAAGGATGCCTCCGCCGATCAGTTCCCCTACCAGGTTGGACTTTCTCTGCAGATTGGCTCCAGCTCTGCCTGGTGCGGTGGCTCTTTGATTGGCCACGAATGGGTTCTGACTGCCGCTCACTGCACTGATGGGTAAGTCGAAAGGACTCTTTGCAAATCTTGTTCTTCAACTAATTCTTTCTCTCTCTCTTCTGCAGTGTCGATGCCGTCACCGTCCACTTGGGCAGCACTGTGCGCTCCAGCCCCAAGGTTAAGCACACCGTCAGCAAGGACAAGATCATCATCCACTCCGACTGGAACAGCAGAACTCTGTTGAACGACATCTCGCTCATCCGCATCCCATCCGTCGAGTACAGCAGCGCCATCCGTGCCGTTGAGCTGCCCAAGATCGATTCCCACTACTCTACCTACTCTGGTGATGAGGCTATCGCTTCCGGCTGGGGCCGTACCTCCGACTCCTCCAGCTCTGTTGCCGCCCACCTGCAGTACGCTCACCTCACCATCATCACCAACAGCGCTTGCCAGCGTACCTATGGCACCACCATCCGTTCCTCCAACATCTGTGTGTCCACCCCATCGGCTGTGTCCACCTGCAACGGCGACTCTGGCGGCCCATTGGTGCTCGAGTCCAGCAAGGTCCAGATCGGTCTGACTTCCTTCGGTTCCTCTGCCGGTTGCGAGAAGAACTACCCAGCTGCTTTCACCCGTGTCACCAGCTACCTCGACTGGATCAAGGACCACACCGGCATCCACTAAGCGGTTGTTGTTTCTTACCCAATAAATCAATTTATAAATAGCACTTTCTACGCTTCTTTTTTCAATTGGGGGAATCACTTTACCATATCAAAATACTCATCAAATTTTATCATCTTTTTTTGTTTTGTATTTTTTATTGTTTGTCGTTTTTTTTTTGTGTTTTGTTCTTTGCATTTGCCTCATTTTGAAACAGTTATAGCTTATTTTTTTTTCATTATCATAATTTGACTTTAAAGTTCAGTTTTTATATAGGCTTTAATCGGCTTTCTTTAGATATATCATCAGTTACAGTTATCATATTTATTCTTGTTTTGTGTTCTCTCTTTTTTTTTTGTTTCTTTCATAAACATTTGGAATGCATTATATAATTTAAGTTTAACAATATACATAAATTTGATTTTGCGATTCAGTAGTATTCTGATTTTGTTTTATTGTTTAGTTATTTATTAACTTTATCATTTAAAATTGGAGATACTTATGCACATTTAACATTAATCATTTGTTTCTTTCAATTTTAAATACACATGCGTAGTTATACAGAATAAAAAAGTTACGTTTCACAATCGTCTGCATCAAATGTCAGTTTTATGTGTGTGTGTCTGTGTGGTGTGTGTTTTTGTTTGTTTGTTTTAGGCATATAGACAAATATCGCATAAAAATAACAATTATAAAAAACTTCATATATATTTTTGTTTATCTTTATCCATTTCGCATATTTGTTGCTGTTTTCTTCTTTTGTTTGCAATGCAAATTCATTTTAAGTTTTAGTTTTAGTTGTAGTTTGTTATATAAAGGGGGGAGTCTCTCTCTACTTTTTACAATTGTTGGCAAATGGTAACATGCATAAACACAAAACACTAATTAATACACAGGGAGCATTCAAAATGTACTCTATATATATATATCTGCACTCTGCTGCTGCTGCGCGTTATTGCTGCTGCTGTTGTTGTTTTTGTGCTGCCGCCGCCAAAGTTTTAAAAATACATACGAAACAGTACGAAACTAGCAAAAATGATTATAATACAAAAGCAAACAAACAAATAAGTACACGAGTGGGTGGCGGTGGTGTTCCAAGTGGTTGCAATGCGATTGCGCTGCTGCAGCAGTTGTATTAGTAGTTGTTGGTCTCTCTCTCGTTGTCGCTGTGATGTGATTGTGTGTCGTCGTTGCTGTCGTTGTTGTTCCTGTTGTTGCTGTTGCTCCTCATATAACTGCTGAACGGTTTGCCACAGCCAAGTGCTGTTGTCGTCACCCACATTGCCAACGCCGTCGCACACAAGACCAGTGTTATTAATCCACGCCAGCAAATCCTTGACTGCCCTCAATGGCCTTGATCAGCTTGTCCTTCAGCTGCAGATAACCCTCATAGGGTGGCAGGTCCAAGCGATTAAAGCTACAATTAAAAGAACTCTTATTAAAATGCTGATTTTTTGAATAATTTCTTTCGCTTATACCAGGTATGTGCACGTGGAAAATTGTTGGGTGATCCCCATTTCTCGATCGTAAACATTTGCGGGCCATTCGAGCCGTAGAGCTCTTTGAAACCATTCATTGGCACACGCGATGTGCCCGTAACGAATTGCAACAGACGCGAACGCATCTCATTGGAGAAGGACAGTACGGCACGCCAGAACCATTGAATAATGATGTGATTCATGTGGTAATCGCCCTTGTACAACGTATTCTCACGCCAATCCTTGACGTCGATGTTCTGTATGCCGCACATGAGCAGCTCCAATTCATGTTCGTCAAAGATCTTGATCAAATTCAAGGGAATGATCGAACCAAAGCCATCCAAAAAGGCAGACATTTGATCCTTAACGCGTGCCACAAAGCGCCACTCGATGACAAGTCTGCAAAGTAAATAAAATATATTAAATTATGCCAAGATGTTCTACTTTAGATTGACTTACTTGATGTATTCATCTTTGTTTTCGTTGGTCACTTCAATGTTGGCGCCGCCCGGTTTGAGTTCATGCTGACTCTTTTGACCAAACACATCTTCGTCGAGAGCGAATGTCAACTCCAGTATGCGTGGATCGTTCTCCTTGATCCACATCAATGAATTGTAGTACTCGGTGTCCACAGATTCCATGTCCTTCAAGTCAATGGACTTTTGCAGCATCATCTTATAGAAGGGACGAATAAAGAACGCATCCAACAGTTTGCCATGATACACAGCCATGCCCGCAATGCGTCCAATGAATCTGTTGACGAAAAACCAAAAAACATTTTAAAAGTTTACTCTCTAAAATGAAAGTCTTTGTACATACTTAAAGTAACTTAAATGTTCCTCATTGCACAAGCCGCTGCCATTGTTAATTTGCAAGGTGTAGTTATCCATAGCCGAGTACTCGAAGAGTCCGTAGTATGGATTAAACATTTCTTTGGATAGCAAGTAGAACCATTCCCTAGCAAGGCCGCCATAATCTGTAAATTAAGTGGTTATAAGAATTGAAATATATAAATATTGTAACTAAAACTCACCTAAACCCGTTTCGCCTTCAAATTCTACCCATAATTTAGTCTTCAGTAAATCGGTTTTCGTCACCGAACTAATGATTCGATACGAGTCCTCCAATATGGATGTACGGCGAATACGTATCTCAAATTTATTTGGTACATTTGTCTGCAATAGGCATAAAAGAGTAGCTTAGTAGTGAATGAGTTGAATGAGTTTAATTGACTGCTTACAGGTTTTCTTATATGACTCTTGAAATACTCGTATTTCTGTTTGTAATCTCGCGAATACGGCACCGCCTGTCCGGCAATGTTTGGATTTGACAGGCGTGGATCCTCCCACTGTGTGGTGCGCGTATCTAAGGATGCAAATTAGGTATTAATAACATTTCCGTAGCATATAAAAACGTTGCTTACCGTGATCAATGTAGAAGACGCGTCCATCGATGTGCACGCGTTCCTCCCACGAATCGGGCAAGGGACCCAGATCGTCCTCGACGCGACGTGTTTGATTTGGCATTGGACTGGCGCGACCATTGCGTGGATCAATCCAAGTGGTGCGACGTGCCTCGTGATCGATAAAGAATGTACGTCCATTGGGCGCCACCTGCATGGACCAGCGCGGTGGTAATGCTTCCTCCTCATTGACTGCGGCCTGCAAAAGGGAAATCAATCGAAATAATTAGACATCTTAATACAAAAACATTCTGATCAGCTGAAATTGAAAGTGTAGATAGTTTTCGTCTATAAAAGCACATGCACAAATACATAGTAAATATGCAATTATTTAAGTGCATTTTTAATTTTTTTTTTGGTATATGGAATATGAAACATTACTTGATCGGTGGGTACAGCCGCGTTGTCTTCCTCGGAATTGCGTCGTGTGGACGGAGCTGAGATCTCTGAGGGATTGTGGCTGTCTGTGTGATCGGTGTCTTCGCTCTAATTTATTTGCATATATATTTATTTATTTTATGGATGCATTTTACGAATTTTGCGTTTATGTTTTATGTTTGTTGTTGTTGTTTTGGTTGTAGTTTATCAATTGGTTTTTATTGCAGTCGGAAGAAACAGAACAGAAATGGATCACAAAAATTATAATCAATTTTGCAAAATACGAAAAGCTTTACAAAACTTAAATGAAAAGCAGAACCCAAAGCAGTTTAGTTTACATTGCAGCCTCAAGCACAGAATACAAATTAAAGTACATTAATAACTGAAAAGTGAATGTGTGGTATAAGTGAAAAGTTAGTTCGATATAAGTCTACAATTGTTACAGAATGTGTTAAGTGGATGAGATGGAAGTGTTTACTATACAAATCTACATAATTTTCTCTATTTGCGCTCCAAGTGTCGAGCTTACCCTTTCCGCTTGACGAGACCATATTGAGCCCATCCAAAACTAGAAAACTTTGTGCAGCGTCTTTACATCAAAATTTGAAACTAAATAAATGACATTTGATCATATTGCAGAGGATGTTTTCCCTTTTTTGGCATGGGCTAAATATGTGTGTTGTAATTGGCAGCAAATATCACAAAGAATTTAAGTTGACAACAAGTGCAAATTTGACAATCACAAGAGAAATGAACATGAAGTGTTACAGTGTCAATGTGAAGTGAAAAGATGTAGCTAATGTGTGTCTTTAGTAGAGAGAGAAGAGTGTGTAGACTGTGTGTATGTATGCTAACCAATTGTCTACGCAGCTGTCGTCGGCTCTGCTGCCTGTTGCTGTTGTTGTTGTTCTCCAACTGTGGGCGGGCCAAACTGGGATCGTTGCCGCGACGAACGTTACGATTTGAGACTGCGGATTCCACACGCACCGGTCGCAAATCGTTTTGCAAACTGGTGGCGGAGACTTGGACTCCATCACGACCGGGATGTCGCAGAGAATTGTAAACAAAACTGCAGTTTCACGATAAAAAAGAATTTGAATAATGCTAGAGAGGAGTTAGGAGGAGACAATCCCACACACAGTAACGAGTCCACAGTCATTTTGGGGGATTGAACTCGACAAATGTTTAACAACGCACACACAAACAAGAGAAGAGCATTTGATTGAGGAAGGAATTCATTTCGGTTTGTGGTGGCTGCTAACAACATGAAGTGTGTGTGTGTGTTTGGCGTTTGGATATTAACCTGGCATGGTCCATTTGAGTTGGGTTCGCAGCTGCATCGTTGTTCTCATCATTATCATCGTGGTGGAAGTTGTTGATTTCGTTGTTGTTGTTGTTGCTGTTCACTGAGGTCTGTGACTGAGTGCGTGAGATTGTTGGTGTGGATTCTGCTGTTGTGGCATTGTCATTGTCCTACAGTGGTCAAATAAAAGTGATGAACTCAACAGTTGCTAAACTAGCCTTACAACTACTACAGAGAAATGTGGGCGCGAGCTAAATGCAGAGAGTTCCTTAAGCTAAGGTGAGCAATGAACGAGCGAGTTATCGAGATTGTAAGTCTAGCGTTATCAAGAGTGAAATCGTAACGTTTTTGGGCATTACAAACATGCGACGCAGGTACAGATTCAGATTGCTGTCGAGCATATCACAGCTTTGGGCATTGTCTGCAACAGTTTGTTGCTCATCCTGCTGCTGTTCCTGCTCCACTTCCTGTTGCTGTTCCTGCTCTTCGTGCACTGTGCCACAATGCAGACACTTTTCATCATCCTCATCGTCTTCATCATCATCATCTTCCTCGCTACTTTCATCGCTTGCCAAGAGCTCTAGCTCTCTTGGCTCAGTCTTTGTTCGCTGCGTGTGTGTGATTGTGATGTGTGTGTGTGTGTGTGGTTTTGAGGTGCGGTGTGTGTTTGACAGTTAACGAGTAAAGTTCATGCACAACAATTGAGTCAATTGCAATTGTTAAAAGAGAACCAGAGACATGCACCATAATCAAAATAGTAAAATCAAAATAGTAGTAAAACGTTTTTAGAAGATCATTTTCTTGGTTATTGTTGTTTTTGTTGTGTTTGTCTTGTGAATTTGTTAATAACAACTATGGCAAGTCAACGATGACAGATGAAGCAATTGGAATTGTGGCATCGCACTTACCGCGCCGCGTCCCGGTTCCGTTTCATCCACACTGATGTGAAAACGTCGTTGGAAATCTGAGGCCAGCTGATCAACGTTTTGGCTGTTGTTGCTTGTCAAGCTGCAATTAATGTGATTATAATATATGTAAATATATGTTATCTGATTAGCTTACATGGTCGGCCTCTCCCATTGCGTGGTGCGCGCCGTATGATTCACATAATATGTGCGTCCATTTGCGTCCTGTCGTTCCTCCCAGCCAGCAGGCAAGCTGTCATTACCGCCACTAGGAAAGGGATGCTAAAAAAACAAAAACCCACTTTAGTATGCATCATAAGCGAGGTGATGAAATGACACTTACCGGTTGTGATGAAACCTCGCCCGAATTTGTAGCCTCAACGTGCTCCCAATCGCCGTCGCTGTTGTTGCCCGACGGTTCGCTCTGTTCGCGTGTCTCGCGTATGAACGCATGGTATATCTCCAGTGTACCCTTGATGCGTGATTTAGCGCTATATTTGTGTGTAAATACAAATAAACGGGGGAGTTGTTCAATGTTAACTGCTGAAGGCCAAGTTGTCAACGAAAATGCACGACAATATTACACACAGCACCAAGCACCACACACCGACACACCGACACACACACAACAATACGAATCCAAATGAAAATAGTATAAATACCAAAAACAAAAACAATAAACTATAAACAATTACACAACAAAGCCTCAACTAAAAAGCAACAAATCTAGTGTCGAATTCGAGATGCGTTTTGATACAAAAAGAAGCATTTACTGGTACACAACAAATAATACTCGTAGTATACTCTATATGAATAGTTATGTACATATAAATACAAATGTGTGTAAAGCATAAACTGTTTGTGATTGCTTTGCTAACTAATCAACTAGTTTACAATTGTATTTTTCTTCTTTTTTTTTTGTTTTGTACTATACATTTCTTATGGTTTTCTTTTGTAGTTTGTTACAAATTTTTTTCTGTTTTATTGAAAACTCAACTGAAATTAAATAAAGGAAATCAAACGGCAACTGAAATAAACATACCCTACTGACCTGCGCGGACGCAGCGTGTAGCTCTGGGAGCCGATCGTGCGTCCCTCCTGCTCGGTGGGCAGATTGACCAGGGTCAGCTCCACCATGCCCAAAAAGTCATCGCGTGTCAAGCGATTCTCGTCAAATACTTGAAACACAAGCTTATGTTCAGACGGTTTAACCTGCGAAAACAAATACAATTTAGTCTCTAATTAATAAAATGAACATGTGTTGAGCTTACTCTGAATATGAACTCCTCATTCCAGGATGGATTCAATGTCTGCAAAGAAAGGTCAAGAGAGTATTAGTTATGCTATGTTTGCGGCATTTAATTAGCGCCTTGAGATAACATTGCTGTGGCATGACTAAAGCAGCGCCTCAAGACACGTTTCGTTAGTCATTGCCTCCCTCACAAACATCGGCAGATAAGATAAAAACCTGCCACTAACTGCACTCGCAATTTATTTACTATATAGTTACCTTCTTTTTAGTTTTAGTTAAAACCGAGTCAATATTTATATCACCATTAATTGTATTCAAATCGATGCGCACATATGGATCACTGTAAAGAAGTTCCAACTCAATTAATTGCAAGACAAAGCCACAGAACATTTCAAGTTCACACTCACCTGGCACCAAAGATGTCCTTCTTGGCCAAGGATTTGCCGCTAAGCACAACAATGCGCAAATGACACGAATCGCCAGTGTCGTTCTGCAAAGAAACAAATACGTGAATAAATATACACACAAAGTAGCTAGCTAGTCCAAGTTATAGTTGTTATAATCCAAGCTAAGAGGCGCCTCAAACAGCAGCTGCGACAGCGACCACAAATGAGTCACTTCAGAGCTTTCTGCTCTTGAATACCCTAAGAGAAATTTCTACTTCTCCTGCTGCTGCCTCTTGTAAACAGCAGATGAGATCATATAGGCATCAACAGTGCGTAGAAGCATAAATGTATACAAATGTATATTCTTCCACACCCTTTCCCCTTTGCCCGCTCTCATCTTAGCGACATCCCATTTAACGATTTTCGTGGATAGAGTGTACAATAACTTTCACAAATATCACAAAAACAAAACAGCGTATACAGACATTTCTATATATAAACACACACACACATACGCATTGTTGTACATAAGCCACAGCGTCACACAATTTGGGCATAAGCTGCGTATGCTTAATGTCAGCGATTACGCATACGCAGCACAGGCTGTAACTGAAGCTGCTGCTGCTGACTGTGGCTAATTTATGCATTTTAATGCTGAAATACTACACGTATATAAGATGTTTTTGTGGGTCACAACGACTCACAATTGTGTGTTGACCTTGACCCGAGTGCAAAAGAAAAACTTAAGGAGTCTTGTCAATTCGCTCAATGCTAATTATGAGACCCCAAGTACATTTATTCGTTGTCCACGCCAGCAACTAATCGCATAATAATAATAGACCTTAGGACTTCATCTCTTTGCAATTGATCTATGTGCATAATAAACCTTTCTCTGCGCGAATAATGTTGTAATGTTGTAATAAATCCGCCGTTTAATTAGCTTTCAGCTTTTGATTGAGCTCATTTGATTCGTTTCCCGCATATATACAACGACAGTTCGTTTCAAGGGAAACGATTAGCCGGCACAATTCTGACCCCAAACCTTACAAAGTGTTGCTAGCGAACAGAAAGACGGACGGACAGACAGACAGACGGATAGTCAGTCGAGTGGCATGTACACGTTTTGTACATTTGTGCATTTTTAACCAATTCTATGGTGGATTTTCCATGAACTTGTTTCTCGTATTGATTTTCAGCGGTTTTCCATCTTTCCTACTGCTGTCAGCCAACAGCTAACAGCTTGTGCAATAAACGCGTCTCACGAGTCTATTTAAATATGTACAACAGCTGAATCAAAATACACATTACATTTCATTTAATTACGGTCTCGTCAATTAACGTGTCACACAAAATGACGTCGCAGTTGTGGCGAAAAACACTCACATTTTGCATCAGCTGTTTATTACCCTAAAAAAAAACAAAAAACATAAAACCCGCTTAAACAAGTCAAACGGTCAATCAATCAACAACAGCTGTAGTTGTTGCGGTCTTGTTTCGGGCCAAGAACATGCCCAAGACCTGCGACACTAAGCCCGACATTAAATTGATTTTTAGCCCTTAAATCTGCTGGATTTACTTAGGGTCTTAAGACTGTAGCATAAAGAATGGCTTTCTATATTAATTAATACATTTAATGTAGGCTTTCAATCTTGTGAATTATTCCAAAAGTATTTGAAGACAGGCATTGCTTTAAACATTAAATAGATTTCTATATTAAGTTGATTTGTAACTAGCTGTTTGGATTAGCTCCTAATTTACTTAGAGCCTGAAGACCGTAGCTTAAAAAATGGCTTTCAATATAAATTAATATATTTCATGTTGCGCTTAAATGCACAGGATTACTTTAAAACATTTGGAGAAAAACATTGCTCTTAATGATACTTTTAAGTTGACTTAATGTACTTTTTGTTTTAAGACTGCTTTATGACTGTAATATAAAGAATTTATTTTTATAAATGTATAACATAACACATTTTAGAAGAAAGTATATATAAAGTATATTAATTAAATAAAACGCAATGGTTCGTTAGCAATAATATATACCATTTATTTTTAACTAGCGGTCATTTGCTGTAGTCCTAAGATAACATAAGAAAAAATCTAAATTTAATGATTTGCTTTAAAAAATGTGAACAAAGTCATTGGTTACTAAACAATTTTTCTATACTATATATATTGATAATATAATAAATTATTTTCGAACAGTTGATTTACTTAGCGGTTAACCACCTTTTTGCCAAATGTGATTATCGCATTGTTATCAAAATACTTTAGTTTTCCATTATGACTTTTAACATGTGACATACGAGCTGCAGTCTTATTGAATGAACAATAAACATTCGAAATATACGTATGAATAATCATTTCTTGTACTGCTGATAAGTGACGATTCAAATTGAGAATCAGACGTGCCGGACGGAAGTGTGTGTGCTTTTATCTATATTGTAGATCAGAGAGCAAATACTACAAGCATTTTGTAACTGATGGCACTCCACATTGAAATTATGAATACGCCCAGACCAACAAAGGAAACGTGACATTTGCTCTATGATAAGCATATATGTACACTACTAATAAACCCAATGACCCCAAGTTAAACACCATTAACCAAATTGATTTAATTGATTTTCCACGCTCATCCAAATGTCACTGCAAATGCATTACACAAATTGAGTTGTCGCTCTCTTTGATGGATTGCCCAATGCACCGAACATCACAAGAACAGTTCATTAAAGTCCTCAACTCTTCTCCCAGTGGCTTTCAATTGATAACAACCACGCAAAAGTGAAGTGCATAAAAATGGAAAGTTAAACTGCACGTGTATTAACATGAGAAACACTTTTGCATTATCTATAGCCTGTTTCATACGCCCTCAATGGGGATTTAAAACGTTGTGAAATTGAAAATAAATAACAATTTCCAGTTGAGTAAAAGTCTATAAATAAAACTTGCCGGCAATGTGCGAGATGGGGCAAAAAATAAATAGACTAAGCCATAAAAAGTATTGACATACGATTTGATTAGGCGTTTAGTAAATTTTCTAGGCCATTTATTAGCTTAAAATAAATATTACTATTATTAATATATTTTGTGATATTTCACCCATTGCCATTTGCTTTAAGTATAGCTTTGGAGCAGTTCGTTGTCTGATAAATTTTGGTATGCAGGCCAAAACAATTTCAAAACCAGAATCAATATAAATAATTATCAGATAAGACGAGTTTTAAACAGGTTTACTAGATTCCAATGCGATTACACTCTCAATAAGGGGAGTTCCGTGAACTGATGACAAATCAAACTTATACTCTACGATTAAGTAGCATTATTTAAAAGCAAATTATCCTCACTAATAAGAAATAAATAAAAAAAAATATCTGTCAAACTGAAAGCATATAATCCACAACAATCTGTCAACTGAAGTATTATATTAAAAATAAACTACAAGCGATCTCTGAACTGTTGAAACAACAGAAGCACTCATTGAGGCAATTGCCTCCATCATAATGTTCTATAGTTCATGACGAAATCCAAGCACTGGAAAGCAACACAAAGAGAGAGAGAGAGAGAGCAAGAGAGGTTTGCGGAACCACAATTAGCGGTTAAGGCGTAAGTAGGTGTGAATAGTGCAAATGAGCGAAGGAAAGACAACAAGAGAAACATAGTGAGAGAGAGGGACAGCGAGGGAGAGAGCAACTGTTGGCGATAACTTACATCACTATTGTTGTAGCCATGAATTTGGCCATCTTCGGGAGTGGTTGTTGTTGTTGCCGATTCAGCCATTTTTTCTTTTGATCAATAGATATAGTTAGTTTAGTTGGACGCGTAGTATTTTGTTTATGTTGTTTACGTATTACTGCCCGGTATTCTGTGTTAATTTAATGCACGCCTTTTCAACTAAAAAATAGGCAATAAATAAGCAATAAATATTGAGCGTTTTGTCGATCGGTTTTAACTGCATTGATCGAGAGCAAAACGTATTACGTATTTTATTTTTGGCGCAAAAACACTCTTCACTGCTTTTTATTTGCCTATACTCAGTGTTTTTCCGCTATTAAGAGAAAACAGATTCTCATTTAATTTCGAAATTTTTGTTTATTCATGTGTTGCTTTTAAACATCGTTGTGATGATATACGAAGGAATTTCTGCTTAAATTCAAATCTAAAAGTTTCTTCTGCCATGCATGACTAATGAAATCCAAAAAAAAGAGCAAAACTGAATCCAAATCGAAATGCGGGCAGAACGTTGAGAGCCACAGTAAATAATGCGCGATGGCAAATCTTGTTTTCACATTGCGACGTTGATTCTTAGCTCACGACAACGACAACAGCAACAAAAACAACAACAACTACTGCGGCAAAACCACAACGACAACTGAACGCAGCAGCAACAACAAAAAAGGCTGTGTGCCCTGCCTGCTGCCAAGTTGCCAGTTTGACTGTTGCTTTTTAGTTTTTGTTGCTGTTGTTGGTGTATTAATATGTATGCACAATACAAGCGAGTATTTTTTATATAATTAACACATCTTCACACATACACACATATTATTGTGTTGCTCTACAGTTTGAAACGCACGCGGCATTTATATTTTATTATATGTGTACATAATTCAATTATTCATTTATTTATCTCTCATTAACAGGCAAAAGCGCAAAAGCAGCGATAGAAACAATAACAACAACAACATCGCCAGCAACGACCATCAACACACACACACACACGCACAGACCAACACTATTGCAGAAACATGTTCTACTACGTCACGTCTTTGCCACTTTTTCTGCTTGTATTTGTACTACAACAAAAACAACAAAGAGCACAACAACACGACGGCGTGCCGTTGCATGTAGCGGGAGCTCTCGCGTTCTAAGCTAAACTAAAATATCTGCTCCAAGGTAGTGTGACCAAATTGCCAAGGCATTCAAAGGGCATAAATTCGGAGAATTGAGCCCCAAAGCTTTTTTTGTGGGTGTTGCTCTTGAGATGTATTCATTTGCATTAGTCAACTCGAAATGCTATTGCCTACGCTACTAAATCAACAACAATAGCATTTTACGAGTGCGTTGAGCCTAATTAAGCGTGTATATGTCAACAAAAATATACATAAATTGTAGGCAGATGTTTCCAGTGTGGCCGTAACTAACAAAAATCTATTTTGCAGTATTTTGTTGAGAGAGAGCTTTACAAACAGGCACCTCAATATCTGGCAACGCTGGTAGCTGCTGCTAAACGAACAAGTGGCCAAAGCAACCAAAACAAAAACATATGTTTTCAAGTATTTACTTGTTCGTATGTATGTGTGTATATTTGTGATTTGTTATTGCAATGTGAGTGAAACGAATTTTGGAAGTAAAGTAAAACACAATCAATGCATGAAATGTGTCAACTAAAAATAATTAGCACTCGACTGCTGGCGGCTTTAATAAACCAATTTGTCGTAAAGTAAACTAGCCGCAAATGAGCACACACACACACACACAAGCTGCCTAATGGGTTAAGCAAAAAAAAATAACAGTATATAGTGCGGTTAAAAAGCTCGTACCCTATCATTCTCAATCTAGCCCTATCCCTGTCCCTCCCTCATCAGAGAGTAGACGACGCCAACAGCGACGGTGACAGCGACATTGGTTAACACAAGCGCACTAATGAAGATAAAAGGCAGCTGCTGCTCCCCCATCTCTGTCTTGCCGACAACTGTCTGTTAAATAAGTTAGGCAAATAACTTGAAATCACTCAATTCATTGAGGGCTCAAATTACGCACATTCAAGTGTTTGTTGATAAATTCAATTGCCAGCTAAATAATTCACTTTCCACAGATAAATTAAGAATTAAATAAATGTTGTACTATATGTTAATTGGCAAACGAACTGTTTCAAGTGTACTGTCTATGTTTATGTCATTATTCTTGGTTTGTTTATTAAGCTAAACGAATGATCAAAGCGTTTCCAGACGGGCTGGCTTTAATGCATATATGTATGTACGAAGTTGAGTACATAGAAGAAACGTGCTTTCCTCGCAAAGATCTGGAATACGATAAGCATCGCATTTTTAAATGCTTATCAGGCGAAATTCGTTATCTGCAGCCCTGGAAGCAGTCACATAAAAAAGTAATGCAGCTGCCTTCCAATTCGTATAAAGTTTTTATACTATATGCTATGCACATAAAAAAAACACAATTGTTGACATTTAAGAAAAATACTGCAGGTAAAAAATGAACACAATTAAATTCAACTTTGAATGTCGCTAGCATGTTTAACAATGGCTTGAGAACAAAAGAAAAAAAAAAAAAAAAAATAGAAAAAACAGATGAACCAACTCTGCTCTCTATGTTCTCTTCATTATATTCTTTTCTCTCTTCATTGCCCCCCTCTAAAGAACTTTTAAGGCAGCCCCACAGCTGTTTTTTTTTTTTTTGGGCTTATTCCTACGATTAGATTCGACTGTAAAAATACCATAAAAAGTACGCAAAAAGAAAACATCTAGATAAGCAAGGTGAAACCCCCCTTGGCACCCCCTTATCTACCCCTTAGATCATCCGTTGTCGACTCACCACGGCGGCCAACGATCTACGTGGCGCGTGTCCGTTGCTGTAATCCAGACGCTGCTGCGGCTGCTGCTGTTGTCCGGCAACTGATGCGGCGCGTCTTCTCGGCGGTGGGCGTGGCACATCGCCTCCCGACGAGGATGCGGCCACAACAGCGCTGCTGCTGCTTGTTCGTGTTGACATTGTGCTCGCTGTCCCTCTGCCTCTTTTGTGGCGCCTCCTCTCTGAACCGTTGCAAGCTGTAAAATATGCGAAATAGAAATGGGAACGCATCATGAAAGCAACGGAAACGCAAATTTAACTATAAAAGACACGCAAGAACGAAAGTGCTTCAGTTGTGACAAACTAGTAAGCTACAGTGGAGTATGCTCGACTACGAGACACCCGGCTTTCAATTTGTGGAAATTATTAAGTGATTTTTTTGCAACATAATGTTATCGTCAGAACTCCTAACAATATACATAATTAGTCCAAACACTTTTCACTTATATTCTTCAGTTTATCAACCGCCTGTAACGCAATTTTTAGAACCCATTTACAATATTACTCAGCAAAAAGATGATCAAAACAATTACTATATAAACATGGCTTTATCAAATGAAAATTATGCAATTCACTGAAATTATTAATAATATTATTATGTTTGATTTGATAGTCCCGACTATAGAAGAATGGTTTTATAATATAAATTGCTATTTTAAAACGCATAAATATAGAAATAATAAATGTTATTATAAAGAGTGTAACTACAAATATGATTCGTAAAACAATTGGAAACCATGAAATAAATAATTAAAAATCAATTTACATGCGGGTTTTTACACTGTAACATTTTTACCATATATACATTTTTGGAATTTTTGTTTAACACTAATATGTATGTATATGCTACCTTGCTATGAAGCTTTTGTGTGACGGGTATAACAAACAAGAGGTGACAATATAACTGGAAGCTGCAAGTGAAGAAAGGCAGCAAAAGCAAAGCAAGGCCACATGACATGATGACGGACAGACAACAAAGGCGTAGAGTAGAGAACGAACGAACAAGCGAACGATACTTGCTTTGCTCTCTTTCTTGTAAGTGTAAAGTTCGCATACGACAACAACAACGACTCTACATAGGTAATTATGCATCAGTATGTGTGCAAGTGCATGTGCATGTCTGTGTGCCTTTGTGTAGGAGGCAAGAGAGCATAGAATACTTTGTTGAGCAACTAAGCAAACTAAACGAAGTAATTAACCAAGCGCGAAAGGTTCAACGGCGTGTCGACTTGGCCGGCTTTCGTTTCGTTTCGTCACTTTTCCAACTTAAACAATTTAATGTTAGTGTCTTAACTCTTCATACACAGACAGACACACACACGCACACACAATCACACTGACACTATAATTTATTTTGATTTATGTTGTATTTTTAACTAAATTGTTCTACTATAAAATATGTGTATGTGTATGTGCCAATTCATGTATGCATGCTTGTGTGTGCATGTGTGTGTGGGGACATATACTACACATATAAGTATGTATGCATGTATGTATGTAATGAGACTTGCGGAAAAGTCGCCGTCACTCACGTACGTTTTTCACCACACACTCCCAACTACAATGATGATTCGCGTTTCGATTTATTCACGTGTCAACTTTGAATTCCGCTTACATCTTTCCACTTATTACTTATTACATACGGGTATATTAATCACTTTCGTAGAATGAAACGTAAAAAAACACTTGCACAAAATTGCTCAAAAGCACCGCACAAAACACGCCCGACGAAATCCGACAACTAACTAAAACCGATAACCAGCGTGACCGCAGCTGCGATTTCCAAATATTCCTCACGAAGTCGCAAAAAGAAATATACCAAATATACCGCTTCCATTACGTCTTTGTATGAAAAAATTTGCAAGGCGATTTATTAAACTCATTTTTTTTAATGGTTTTTCTAAAATTAAACATATTTTGAAAAATTGACCTATTTTAAAACAAAGTGAAAATATAAATAGCAAGCAGAATATTTCGTTTGGCAGTATTTAAATATCACTAATGGTTATAGCGCCGATACCGCGCGAGTAGCAGTGACTGTGCTCAGTCACAGTGACAGCGATGCGAACAAGTACCACGATATTATTTGCACGCAAATTTTGCTCGTCTCCAGCGAAAACGTAAATGCGAAAGGCAGTGGAAGAAAAAAATTTAAAACGAAACACGAAAAAATTGCAAATTAGATGGGAAATTCAAATCAGAAATTCATTACAAGTTAAGAAAAACAATAAGCAATCCCACAACGCATTTAAAGAGAGTTAAAGTATATTGAAATTGCGTCGCCAATTTATGAAAAGTGCTTTAGTGCGTGGTAATTGCGTATTAAAAACAACAATAGCAACAACAACAACAGCAACAAAAACAGCGCGCAAACAAACTGCAAACGCTGGCAAAAATTGAGAAACTGAAACCGAAAGTGAAAAAGGCACAAGAAAAAAGAGCAATTGCAGCCAGAGACAGCAGCAACAGCCACAAAAAGAAGGAAATAACTTTTATTACATGGGTTTAACAGATCAAGATTGGATTGGCAGTGCGGTCAGCTTGACCTGCGACGAAGAGCTGGGCGTGTTTCAGGGATTGATTAAGAAGATCTCCGCCGAAGAGATAACGATTGTGCGCGCATTTCGCAACGGTGTTCCATTGCGCAAACAGAACGCCGAAGTTGTGCTGCGTTGCACCGACATCAAGAGCATTAATCTTATTGAGCCGGTCAAGGATATTGAGACGACGACACCAACGGTGATTAACAAGCCGACGCCAGTTAAATTGCCGCATTTCTCCAACATTCTTGGCAAACAGCAGCAGCTGTTGCAACAGCAACAACAACAGCAGCAGCAACAACTACAACAGCAGCAGCAGCAACTTCAACAACAACAACAGCAGAAGCAACAGGAGCGGGAGCAGGAGCAACAAGCGACGCCCAGAACCAAGAGCAATGGGCACGGTTACGCCAACAGAAATGGCGGCGGAACAGCGAATTCCGCGCTGAGTGATAAAATGCAACAGCTTATGCTGACTACGAATGCCAATGGAGCTAATGGCATGCGAAGGTAAGGAATAGGGATATACTTTATATGTTTATTCTTTGATTTGACCAAATCCACACATTGGTCTGAGAGAGGAGCTGTTAGAGTTATTTTAATGTGAACTAGCTTGTAACAATTATATTTTATTTATTTATTAAGTGACCAATGCGTTGTCGGTCTCAAAGTATTAATACCATTCACTAAATTCTTATTGCCTCGCAGGACACCGCAGAGCTCACGTGCACCGAGCGCACAGCAGCAGCAGTTGGCGACGACCCCGAATAGCGTGGCTGCCTTTTTTGGCAACATGATACCGGCAAAGGTGGAGGTGAAGCTGGGCAGCTCGGCTTATCAACCCAGCAGTGGTAACTTGGAGAGCTACTGCAGCAGCAGTGTTGACAGTGGAGAAGCAGCAGCTGGCAGCAGTCGTCCCATTGATATAATAAGCAATAGCAATGGCAACACCAATGGCAGCTATTATCATCAAGGCGCTAGCCAGAGCAATGGTAAACGGAATGGAAATGGTAATGGAAATGGAAATGGCAACGGCAGTTTCAACTCGAATTCCTTTACTGCCAATGGAAATGGTAATGCGAATGGTAATGGCAATGGCAATGGAAATGGCAAGAATAAGCAGCGTAATCGTGTGCGTCGAGAGAGCAGCATGCGGCAGCAACAGCAGCAGACTTTTGGCAGCGAAGCCGATGATCCACTTTTGCACGAAGACTTTGACTTTGAGGGCAATCTGGCTCTCTTCGATAAGCAGGCCATTTGGGATGATATTGAGTCGACTTTCCAAAAACCGGATGTTGTGCGTCATGCTGTCCACGTACAGAAGCAACCCCATCATCATCATCAGCAGCAGCAGGAGAAGAAGTATCGACACGACGAGAACATTTTAGCTAGCGAGCCGTTGCAGCTGCGCCAGATCGAGAGCATTTTTGATGGCAGCAAGGATTTCGTCACCGATGATGGCCTCATCATACCTACCATTCCGGCCTATGTGCGCAACCGCATCGAGATGAGCGCCGAGAAGGCGGGTCTATCGCTTCAACGTCAAATTGATATCTTGGCACGTGGCGCCAGCGATTTGGCCATCACATTGCTTGGAGGCGCTCGCCGTTTGACACCGGCAAACAATCATCAGTGGCCAAAGATTGCCATCATTTGTGACGGCGTCAACACGATGAGGTTGGTGAAGCTTTCGCATGAAATCTGAATTTATTTATTTGTTTATTGCATGCGCATTCCATGTCTCTGTTTATCAATCACACAATAAGAGTTTTGTTTTCTCCAATTGGACTAATTATAATCAATTCATTGCCCCTGTGTCCAATAAACCATTTCTAAGAAATCATTTCTACTTGAAAATTCGACTGAGATAAGTTAACCTATTCTTCATGAATTTTATTTATCTTTTCGCTAATTTCAAGACTAATTACAAGATAAGTAACATAACAATTAAATATCTAGAAATTCGTATAAGTTTATCCAATTTGGCAATTAAATCATTTAATTCTAATTGTCTTTTACAAATTGTGACTAACGTTAAGTGCGCTGAGTTATCTAATCAAATAAAATTTATGATTTGTAGAACCATCAACATTGGAGCTGCTACAGGACGTCTCTTAGCGTCCCATGGACTAACTGTTCTTCTCTATGTGGAGCAGGCGCAGCTCATTGAACAAAACAGTAGCCTGGAAATATCCTTGTTCAAGGCTACTGACAACACTGTAGTACATTCAGTTGATGGTATGTCTAGCCAAATCTTATCTATCTAGTGATTTAAATAATTAACAAATTTTTTAATAAATACAGCAATGCCAACACCGGATCTTGTGATACTATCGACAAATACCGCCAAACTTTCGGATGCAATCAAGAAATGGCTCAGCGTTAATCGGTACGTATTTGATATAGTTCAAATATAAGTGAATATATTAAATGGAATTGTCTTTTTCAGTGCTTCGGTGCTTGCCATTGATCCGCCACCGTGTGGCATTGAGGATGTTGCTATCAAGTACTCAATATTACCAATATTACCATTAACCCAAGATTCAAGCACTTCGGCTGCCGCAGTGGCAACGGAGAAAGCATCAACGAATAATTGTGGCAAACTGTATTTATGTAATTTAGGTATACCAGATAAATTTTATCGTGATTGTGGCATTAAGTACAAAAGTCCGTATGGACATAAATATGTGATACCGATTCACTCAAAGGACTGAAACAACGACAACACAACACAACACAAGCACAGACAAACAATAATAATACACAACAACAAACAACAAAAACAATCAACAGCATAAACATTAAGCACCAATAATCCAATAAAACACACAATACAATAATTATCAGTAAAAGTATAACAGAAAAATGAAAAAACACCCAAACACACATGTGATTATCATCAAAGTCCTGTTTCCTGTGAATCTAGCCTAGCAGTTAGAAGACTCTCATATAACTCAATTTAGTTTTTATCTACGGCGCATATACATTCAATGCATTACAAACTACATACTTACATAACATATACATATACATATTTATTAAGTTTAAGCCTATAGTTTACTCATACACACTTTCCTTTAATTGTCAATCAAGAGCTGCCCTAGTTTAGTGCCGAACTACATTTAAAAACTGTATACTATTTATTCGAAATCCCTTTATTCTTGTATAATCAACATGAACCCCATGAGCCCCAAAGGCAAGTCCAGCATTAACTAACATTTTGTTTGGGAGCTCGCTTAATTTGCCAATTTTCCTGCATTTCTTAATTTTTAATAGAACCAATTTCTTCCATTCTCGATGCTCCCATTCACAACCATTATCAAAGCAAAACAAAATAATCAAAAGTCTATAGTTTTAATCTTTTATTTTGAACTGGACAAAACATACCACACAAACCCCTCAAGAAAAACAAGAAAAACTTTCATATTTGAAAAACAAATCAAAATGATTGTATGTAATTGTATAATTGCATAATTGTTTGTGTATGAAATGAACTCAATTGAATTATTTTAGTTAAATTGAGCCAAGTATGCGCAATACATGCCAAATTAAATGTCTATTTTTTAAGCGTAATGAAAACAAAAAACCACTAGCGACTATTATGATAAATTGATAACAATACAATTACAAATTACAAATCAGATTCTTAAGTTAGTTTCGTAAGCTTCAAACGTGTTTATCACCAACACAAATAACATCATCAACAACAACAAAAACAACGGAAACATCAAACACATAGAAAAGAAACTTATTTGTATTTAGATATAGTCTATAAGCATTCTATATGTAAGATGTAAAGTCGAAGAAACAAAACCTTATTTTGTACTCCCATCGAATACTGTAAAGTGACAAAAAGCACACAAAATATTCAAAATCAAATGTATCGCGAGATGAGTTTTATAAACATCAATTGATTAAGTACTACTATATCATAATCCGATCTAATAGTGAAAATGTTAGCCTTTGCAAAACTCAATATCGCAAACCAAAAAACCTTAACTAATTGTTGTAAAAATATTATTATGTAGATTCTAAATTCCAATTGTTGATGATCAATCTGCAAATATTAATTTGCATATTAATTGTTTCACTGTTTGTTTTGAAGAAACGAAGAAGAAAACAAAGCAAAGACCCCAGAAACAAGCAGAAAAAAAAAACAAAATAAAAAAACTGACGGTTTAATAGAGAAGGAGCTGACTGTTTTGAGTTAGGAGGAGTTAGATGAGATGACAGGACGTTGAACTGATGTTAATAGTCGAGTAAGGAAAAGTTAGGAGGTTGAGAAGGTTATTTCCAACAACAATTACAACACACACAAAACAAGAACCACAGATTTTGGTAAATGCTTTAAAAATTGTAAATGAAAATCTATTTTCGGTCCAATTGTATAAAAACATAATTTTAAATGAGAAAAAAAAAAACAATGGAAAAACAAACCAAAAACAAAATTATGCCGACAAATCAAAAACATAAAAACACAAGTTAACTAAGAGAAAAAAAACAAAACAGCTAATATATACAAACAATATTAAAAAAGAAAACACCGAAAGCCTTCTCATGGAAAACAAAAAGAAATGTGTTTTATTTTTATGCTCTTTTCTTTCAGATGGATTTGTCACAAAATTTGCCACAGCCGTCCGTATTGTATATAAGTATGTACATATTTTAAAAATCAATATGTACATCTTGTAAATAAACTTATTAAGAATAAATTTTTTAATAAACTCAAAAACTTAGCTTCAACTTGAACATTCATTGTTCAAGAATCCCTCTAAATATATTATCTACTATATAGTTGCTTTTCGAAAGCTAATTAAATCATTGTGTTAGGTCTGATCCAACTTCGAACGCTTCGAATCCTGCACTTCGTATTGATAATCGCGACTGAGCTTGCGTGTCGTGTTTTCTTTATCAGTCGCTTCCAACTTCAAGCTTATAAAATTTAAGGTCTCGATTTTTGACGCTGCAACAACTTTGACGCGTGGTGGCAACAATTGCTCCTCGAAACCGGAATCGGGACTTTGCCACAAAGTCTCCGATTTGTGGCTTCTCACGACGTGGCCCGGACTATGATAGAAATGATAAAGGGTTATGATTTTGATATATGGCTCAACCATATTCTCGGTGTAGGACGTTAGCTTGGTGAGAAAAGGTGTCCAGACCTTTGGCAATCCGCTCACTTGACGCACTGCAGCAATGCAGGCGGCTGCCAGCAATGAAGGCAGATCGTTGCTTAATTTATAAACTGCAATAGAAAGTTTTTCAACTGATGCTCACAGTTTAATAGTATTTTCGACTTACAGTTAAGGGTATAGTCGGCCATTAATAATAGGACCGATGCCAATGACGTCATCATTTGTTCCACGCTCTCAAAACGCGGCAAACTCTCGGCTAGTACCGGAGATTCATCCAAGCTCTTCATGTAGTCTACATAATCGTCTCGGGTCACATACTTGCACGACAGCATCTCTATAAAGCTTGCTGTGGTGGGTCGCATCAGTTGAAAGTCGAAAAATGTGAGCACCTTGCGTTCCACAGCCTTGTACTCGAAGAGTGTGTAAGAGTTCATCACAATGCGATTCATATCACTGTAGCGTGGCACAAAAGCATCCCGATTCTCGATCTGTGCTGCAATGTGCAGACAGGTGAGAGCCACCAGCTGCAACTTGTCCGCTCTGATCGTGTAGACATCCATAAAGCGATCCAGATAGTATATGGCTAAGAGTATGTAGAAAGTATTAGATAAAATAGTATTTTGAAATTTATCGAAGATATTAGTTAACGCTGCATTGAATAATAAGTTAAATTCAACCGGATAATGATCTTGAGTGTATGTAAAGTATTCTGAAAAACAAAGTTTCAATACCAGATTAATCTCCGCTGGTCTTGTTTACTCAATAATGGGTATCTAACAATCAATCCCATCCGACTGCAAGTTTGTTGTTTACTTACACAGATGCAGTGCACAACGGCTGAGTTTGTATGTGCGTATGATCAACTGACAGAGTTGAATGAGCTGTGGCCTATAATCAATTTGCCTGGAAAGGAAACGGATACGTCGCCTTCGCATCTCGGACTCCTTCAGTGTTTGGAAGATGTCATGAGCGTAGTCGCTTACCCAATGGAAATTCCCAAGGCACTACAAAGCATGTAAATGTAATATTTGAATTCTCACTCACGAGCAAAACCAATCGAACCTTGCTATCTACATGGTGCTCATTTGTTTCATTGAGCATATGGATATTTCCCACTAGCGCTGGCTTAGTCATTTTGTTCTTGATATCCACACAATTACAAATTGCATTAATTAATTTATGAAAAGATTAATTCTGCGAAAACGCATTGCGAACAAATAAACAGTCAAAACAAGGAGCGGGAAAATAGGTCTGACATTAACGGTAGAAACTCACACGGCACTGTAAACAAAGCAGAAGTAATAATTTTTTAAGATGAAAAATGATGTTACTTAACAGAACGTGAGGCCGTAGATGGCGTAATAAATACCAGATTGCTTTAGTATTTTCCGAGCTTCGAACAGTTGTTACTTAACAGTCTGCCGTTACTCTGTTATTTAATTCGAAATTTTATTTTTAAACAGAAGCTTCTTTGGTAGCATATATTAAAGATTTACTTAGGTTGTTTATTAAAATAAGGTGTAATGTATGATTTGTTGACATATGATAAACAACTGAACTGTGTTTGGAAATTCATATTCATTTATTGTCATAATACTTTCTTATATGTCTAGGATACATATGTGACTGTAAAAAAAATTAAAGTTTAACTTATAATAGCGATTGTCTATATTCGAGACTTTGGATAAATCTGGCCATGATTAATAATGCCCTGATTTATTGTAAACAAAAATAAAGTTTAACTTATAAAGGCGATTGCCGAAATTCATTCGTTGGAATTGTCTATATTCGAGACTTTGGATAAATCTAGCAATGATTAGTAATGGTATTAAGGAACAAAATATTAACCGTCTGACTGACTGCCCGAGTCAGTGTCATCATCATCATTATCATCTTCATCATTTCCGTTCTTAAGTACGGATCGTGGCAATTCACAGCCAAAATATGCATTATTGTGGGCACAATAAAGAATCAATTTACGCCAATTGTCATCGAGAGAAAGCAGGCTGGGGTTGCCAAAGACTATGAGCAAAGCACGAGCACGAGAGATGCCAACATTCATGCGTCTCCTGCACTGGACAAATCCCAAATTGAACTTGAGATCATTTGTGATTATGGTTTCTGAGGACCGCACGGTTGAAATGAGAATAATGTCACGTTCCTAAAATAACATATACAAATTAATTTTACACACTTAATAATTAATCAGTTTTCGGATTTACCTGTCCTTGGAATTCCTCGGCAGTGCCAATCTTTGGCATGACCACGTCAGCCACAATGAACATGTCCCTGATGGACTTGACCTGCTTAGCGTACGGAGTCACTATGCCAATCTGATCTGGCTTCACATTGCGGCGATACAAGTGAATGGTCGTTAGAAAGACCTCTCGGGCCTCAGCGGGATTAAACCACGATGGGGAGTCAATTTCCTGTAAATTTTCACCAATGATGCCACGAAAGAAGGTTCCGTGATTATATGGAATATCCCTGATGGGCTTAAAAATCTCATGCAAGTCCGTCAACAAATGCAACTCGCGCGAATCCTTCTCAGAGACCATAGAGATGAGCTCATCGTCATAAAATAGTTTACTATAGACATCCATTATAGTGGGCAGCGCACGATAATTGTTCAACAATTTCGTTAGCAGGCAAGGATTGTACCCAGAGAAGTCAGGAAAACGTTGCTTATCCTTGCGATAAGGTTCAAGCTGCAGAAGACGTTCCAAGAACGAGATATTCATGCCGTACTGCCTGGCCTTTGGGTCAAGCACAACTGCCTGCAGCTGCTGAGGGTCGCCAGCGAGAATTAATTGGCCGTGCTTGAGCACCATAATTGGCACCATAGTTTCTGGTTCGGTGCATTGGGCTGCCTCATCGATGAGTAAGTGTGTAAAGTGATTGCTTGGAAAGTCCATTTGCAGAAAGTTGCCCATTGTGGTGCAGGTGCTAATGATAATGCGGCGCAAAGCGATGAATTTCGACTGGCAACGCAGCTTGAGACCCGCTTCAGTCACAACCATCTATAATAAGAGAGGATTTGTAAATGTTATTTACTCAGTCATGTCAAAATAATAAGAGTTACTTACGCTTTCGGTGCGATTATCTGCGATGCCGACCTCTGCTGTGCCACAGTGTCTGATCAGCTCATCGGGTATTAAACCCCTCTCAATCTGATTCTGTCCAACGAGACGTATGAATTCGCCATGCGGTAAAACTTTGCTGTCAATGATGTGCTTGGTGATGAGATCCGCAGCGCTGTTCGAAGGAGCGCAGACCAGCAAACGAGATGAGGGCAAATTGTGAACCAACTGCAGCACAGTCTCGACTAGCGTGACAGTTTTGCCCGTGCCTGGCGGACCAAAGATGACATACGGCGTGTTCTTCGCTTCGCCACGCAGAATATTCGCAACAGCACGTTTTTGAATGGAATTCAGTGATTTGTTAAACCACCGCAATTGATCGCTATACAGATGCATTGTGTTATCCTTGAATTGAATGTCCAATTGTGGATTCTCGTGCTTGATGATAGTTGTGGGAAACAAGGTTTCTTCGCCAATTTGGGTAAGAGCTTGCCTGATGGCGAAATGCTGTTTACGGAACGGCATCCGTGAGAAGTGGAAGGTCAAGCGATAATCTTCGCCATTGTAGGGATCCTGGAAGCCAGCGTTAAATTTCAAGAGAATGCGATTGTGGAGCACCTTATGGACAAAACCCTCATAGATCTTCGTATCCTTGCTGTTGACATCCGCCCAGGGATTGATGGCGTGCACTGTATCGCCCAGCACCAGCGACGGACGGCGCTCTGCTAGATTCTCAATGTGCAGCGAAAGAAATTCGCCGTCGCGGCAAAAATGGGCACGCTCTCGATCATAGTTGCGCATACTAACCGTTAGATTAATCTCCTCGAGGTGCAGCAGCACGCCAAACCGCTGCACATAGTTCTCAATGGTGAGTGGACCCTCAAGGTATGGATATTGAGTGGTCAACTCATGATCCATATCGAGACGACGCTCAATGCCGAGAACAATTTGACGCAGTGCCACCGGCACTTCGAATGATCCAATGCGGTGCTTTTGGAAGCGGCATTTGGCTATTGTGGGTTGACCCTGCACAAGCACATTCTTGGTGGACCACACTTGATTGGCATAATATCGCGATCGTTGCGCCTCAGTGCGCCCAAAGACCCGCATGTGCTCGGCGGCAATTAGACGTAGTTCCGATTCCTTGGCCTCAATGTCCGAATTACACACGATAACGGTAAGATGACGCGCAACTTTGAAATTGTCAAAGTGCAAGACGAATCTTTCTTTCGATTCGCCAATAAATTTCGTGTGTACTTCGAGTACGATGGAGATATCTTCACCTATGGTCAAATTCCTGGGACTAAGCGGTTCTACCACACTAATCTGTGCAGCATCGCTGTTCTTGATCTCGATGCTATTCAAGGTAAAGCCTCGATTGCAATTCGAACGCACTTTCAATGTGACCTTCTCCTTCTTCCACAGTTCCGAGAAAACGTAGCGATCCTTGCCATCTATGTTGATTGCATGCTTGCTAGCGCTATGATTCTCAAGTGTCTTCTTCACTTGACCAAAGTTCTTTTCCAGCAATGAGATTTTGATGGCACGACGTGAGTATTTGCCCTGTAAAAATGGTTTGTGGCGAAAACAATTAAAACTCTTTCCTCGGTTTGCAAACCAAAATGTACTTTAGTTAAATGTAGAAAATATTTGATAAGCTTACATAGCTGCACTCGATTAAATCGGCCTTCAGAATATCGCCCAGATGCAATTCGCAATCGTTTGGTAAGTCTTCCTTGAGCACATAACCATTCAAATCGAGCACACAAAACTCCTCGAATACTCGTTCCACAATGCACTTTTCATTGGTTTCTATGCGGGCTGGACACACTTTTAATACTTCCAATATTTCGCCCTGTTTATCCACATAACCCTCATCCAGCTGCACGTTGCACTCGAGATTGACAGCATCACCTTTCCTCGGTATGAATGACACCTCAATGTTGTCCAACTCAACGCTGTGGTCTCCATAGTCAGTCTCTACTTCGATGCTAGACGGCAAACGCCGCTTGATGACGCCCAGAATTTTGCTTGTCTGTGTGTTGAAGAACTTCGGTTTGTCCAATTTCAGTGCATCCAGTGCCTGTTGCATCTATAAACACATTTTTGGGTAAGAACAGACGAGTATAGTAGCAGAAATATATTTAAGCATACCTTGTTCAATTCTTGGTCTTCCCAATTGTACTCGAGAATGTTTTCGATCTTAACGACTCTCTCATCACCGTGCAGGGTCTTGTAGGATAAATATTCGACCACACAACCAGCGTGCAGATCGTTAAATAATTCAAGTGCTGCCTTCTTTTCAAATGGAATAGTGTTGTTAATAAAACCGCCTTTGGCAATTACTTGCGTAATGACGCCTTTCCGCTTAGAGCATCGTGACGAGGAAGCCTCATTGTCATCGTCCTCATCACTAGTGTTGCCCTTGTCTATCAATCCATCTGCTTCATCACTCTCCTTTTGCTCCTCTTCGTCCAGTATGTTATGCTCCATAGCTAAAAGTTCTTCGGTGTTGCTCTTCTGCTTCACCGATTCAAGAACACTGCGCAAATACGCGTACATTTTGAAGTGGTGTCGTTTTTATAGCTGCGGCTTCTTCTCCAAACTCTCGTACATCCAATCTGTATCGTTGATATAGTTCAATTCGTTGCGCAGACTGTGTAGACGATTTAAGTGGCTGTCGCTGGTGTCGTTCTTAGAATTGCTCTCGCTGTTTATTTGTTTAACGACTTCTTTCTTGCATATCCGATAATCAAGTTTCTTTAAGTAAAGGGTTTCAAACATACATACATACATATAACGTAAACATTTTATTGGAATCAAGTTTCATGCAAACCTCGACGTTATTTGTGCTGATGCTGCTGGTATCTGGAATGCTGTTGCTTGTGTTTGTTTCGCTGATGCCGCTTGCTTCGCCAGTCATAGACATTGTTTTCTAAGAGGTATAGCAATTAGCTATGTATACTTCTAAAACCCTATAAATTCTTAAGCTTAATACTCACTTCAAACAAAAGAAAATGAAGTCACGTTTTTGTGTTGCGAAGAAGACAACGAAACGTAAATACCGCAAAATTCCAATTCTGAACCCAAGGCACAGATCAACAATGTGACCGCAAATTGATTAACACAATATGACTGTTTTTTGTTGACAAATACACCAAAAATAGGCGACATACAAATACAGTATTTTTTCCGTTACTTTTCAAAAATTGGTCACTTTGCAGCAGTTGTAGTGCTGTGAAACACGATTGAACTTATCGACAACAAATCAGCTGCTTAATGTTTACGTGTAGCTCAATAAGAATTTTTAGCGAAATGAATAAAAATGTTGAAAACATTGAGCCACTTTAATTAGAAAATAGTCAAAACCATTAGAGTTATATTAAAATTGAATGTATATGTCGTATTATCATTAACGAACTATTTATAAATAATGATCTAAAAACCATCGCAAGCAAGAGCAGCACGTTGTCTACTATCGATAGTGCTATCGCGTTTATCACACCGCTATCACAGGTGCATCGTATTCGCTAACCGAGTCGGCGAAACGTGCGAAAATTTATATATAATTTGGCCAGACCAGTTGTTGATAATAAAGCATCCAAGTTGTTAAAACGCAACAGGATAGTCCAGGCGCCAATCAAGAATCGGCGAGTAGCAGCAGCAGCGTTTTTAGCGTACTCAGCAGCAGCAGTTGGAGCAAGGCAGCAAAAAGTCTCTTCTCGTTTCGTGTCCGTCGCGTGTACAAATTCAGCAGTGAATTACTTTCAGAGTTTGGTGGGTGTTCCAAGAAGAAGCGTGTTGAGACTGCGCCAGGAAAGATGGTTAAAGCTAAAAAGGGCAAGAAAGAGATACTGACCGCTGCTGAGGGTGGTTCATCGGCTGACGAAATGTAAGTTAACCAACAGCTTTGTTGTTGTTATTGTTGTTGCTTTGTTGCCACGACGGCGTGTTGGCAACTTTCTATTAAACATTGCATTTTATTGCCAGTGAAACCAATGCTGTCAATGAGGCGGACGAAAAACTGAGCGCCAACAACAAGAAGAATCAGCCAAAGGGCAAGAAGAAGAACAAGAAGGAAGCTGATTCCGATGCGGGTAGCGATGATGAGGCGCCAATTGAGACCATAACAAAGGGAGTTAAGAAGCTGAATGTCAAAGGCAAGGCTAAAGGTAAAGCAAAGGCTGCTGATGATGGATCCGATGAGGAGCCGGCTCAAGCGAAGCCTGCCAAGAAGTCGGCATTCAATCTTTTGGTTGATGACGACGACGATGATGATGATGTGCCAGCACGTCAAAGCTCGTCGGAAGAGGAGGCGGAGGTGGTGAAGCCTCAGAAGAAGAACGAGAAGAAGGGCAAAAAGAACAAGCGCAAAGGCAAAGACGATGACGACGAGGATTTGGACAAGATGCTGGCTGAACTGCAGGCGGAATATGCAGGCGAGGCACCTCCAGCAGCTAGCGTTGTGTCGCCCGAGGAGCTGGCCGATGAGTTCTCCAAGAAGTCCAAGAAAAACAAGAAGCAACAGCAACCTGCGGCGGCGGTTGAAGAGGCCGCTACTGAAGACGCCGATGACAATGATAATGACAATGAAGAAGCTGGTGGCATGAAGACGGCAGCCCAGAAGAAGAAGGAAAAGAAGGAGCGGCAGAAACGTGAAGCAGCGCTGGCCAAGCAGAAGGCGGCGCTAGAGCCCAAGCAGAAGCCTAAACCCGAACCCGAGCCTGAACCAGAGCCAGAGCCGGCTCCCGAGGAGACTGCTAAGCCCGAAGCGGATGCAGATGATGCCGATGATGGCGGCAAGGCCGGAAAGAATAAGAAGAAGGGCAAAAAGGACAAGAAAGCAGAGGCCGAGGAGGAGAAAAAAGAGACGAAAAAGAAGGGCATGTCGGCCGCTATGGTGGCAGCTATGCAGGAGCAGCTCAAGAAGCGCAAGGAGGAGGAGGAGCGTCTGCAAAAGCTCGAGGAGGAGCGTCTGCGCCTGGAGGACGAGCGTGAGGAAGCGCGTCTTGAAGCAGTGCGCCTAGAAGCCGAGCGCAAAGAGAAAAAGAAACAAAAGGAGGCAGAACGCAAGGCGCGCCTCAAGGCCGAAGGCAAGTTGCTTACCAAAAAGCAGAAGGAGGATCGTGCTCGTGCTCAGGCGCTGCTCGATTCGCTGAAGGCGCAGGGTCTCGAAATACCCGATCCCAACGAGAGGCGGGCACCCAGACCAGGTAAAAGTAGCAAAGAAGTAGCTGATGTATTTCCAAAATAATAACAATTCTTGTTTTATTAAGGCACACGCATTAGGAACAACAAGAAGAAGGGTCCCAAGGAAGAGCCCACCGAGGAGGAAGCCAAGGCAGCACAGGAAGCAGCGGAAGCAGCAGCAGCTGCTGCGGCAGCAGCTGAAGCCGCCAAGGAGGAGGTGGTCAAGGAGAGTTGGGATGCCAGCGACAGTGAGCCGGAGCCAGAGCCTGAGGAGGAATCATCACAGGCCACGACGAATACTACCACAAACAATGGCAAAAACGAAGCAGCTGATGAGGCCGAAACCGATGAAGATGATGATGACAGTGATGGCAGCGACGACAGCGATGATTCGGATGAGGAGAGCGAAGAGTCTGAAAAAGAAGACACCACTGCAAATGATCCCGAATCGCGTCGCTTGCGTGCCGAAGCGCGCATCATCAAGCGTCAAGCGGAGGCCGAAAAGAAACGCACCACAGATGAGTTGCGCGCTGGCGTTGTTTGTGTGCTCGGCCATGTGGACACAGGGAAAACAAAGATCCTAGATAAGCTGCGTCGCACCCACGTGCAGGACTCGGAGGCTGGCGGCATTACACAGCAGATTGGTGCCACCAATGTGCCCATCGAAGCCATTAAGGAGCAAACGAAATATGTGAAAAATGTGGCCAGCTTCGAGCATCGTCTGCCCGGACTGCTCATCATCGATACACCCGGCCACGAGTCGTTCAGCAATCTGCGCAATCGCGGCTCTTCTCTCTGTGATATTGCCATTCTGGTTGTGGACATTATGCACGGCCTCGAGCCACAAACCATTGAATCCATACAGTTGCTGAAGAAGAAGAAATGCCCCTTCATTGTGGCCCTGAACAAGATCGATCGTCTGTATGATTGGAAGAAGCTGGAACGTCGTGATGTCCGCGATGTGATCGAGGGGCAGCAGAGCAACACACAGCTGGAGTTCGAGCAACGCACTAAAGATGTCATTCTGCAGTTTGCCGAACAGGGACTGAACGCTGCGCTCTTCCATAAGAACACCGATCCCAAGACTTATATCTCGCTGGTGCCAACTAGCGCCATCACTGGCGAGGGCATGGGCAACTTGCTCTTCATGATCACCGACTTCTGTCAGAATATGCTGACCAAGCGTCTGATGTACTCCGAGGAACTGCAGGCCACGGTGCTGGAGGTGAAAGCCATTCCCGGTCTGGGCACCACCATCGATGCCATTCTCATCAACGGCAAGTTGCGTGAGGGACAAACGATGATTGTGGCTGGCACAGATGGTCCGATTACCACACAGATTCGTTCGCTTTTGATGCCCCAGCCCATGAAGGAGTTGCGCGTGAAGAACGCCTATGTGGAGTACAAGGAGGTGAAGGCAGCTCAAGGTGTGAAGATTGCTGCCAAGGATCTGGAAAAGGCCATTGCTGGCATCAATCTGCTCATTGCGCACAAACCCGATGAAGTCGAAATATGCAAGTGCGTTAAATGATTTGTATTTTTCATTTATTATTTTGCTTGAACTCGCATTAATTTTGTTTGTCATTTGCAGAGAGGAAGTTGCTCGCGAACTGAAGAGCGCCCTGAGCCACATCAAGTTGGCTCAGACTGGTGTCTATGTGCAGGCCTCAACTCTGGGCTCCCTGGAAGCTTTGCTCGAGTTTCTGCGTACTTCAAAGATTCCGGTGAGTGAGCATTTAAGATCATATTCGAATAAATTACAAATTTCCATAATTATGGTTTATAAAATGAATTTCGTCAAGCAATGGGTGTATTAAAGTTTTTCGGAGGTTGTACAAAGAGTAAACTATAAGCTAAGAAGGAAAATTAAGCGTTTTTCGATTGCTGACTGGATACCTCTTAAAGTGTTAATAATCTTGTATATTTATGTTCACAAAGTAAGCTTCGAAAGGTTTTCGAAAGTTACATATCGATATTGAAGAATATTTTTTATTTTAGTTTGTTCGTATTTAAAGCAAACGAGCAGACAGATGCACTTAGAAATAAAGCGCTTCTTTTTACAAAGGAACATGAAGATAAATTATTCCTTTCGGCTCTTTGAGATTTATAAAGAAAAAGCTAAAGCTTATATAAATCTAATTAACTAACTTATTTGAATGAGAAAGGACAATATTAAGAATGAAAGATTTTCATTGCTATATATATTACGCTATTTCAAATAAAAGCAAAATAGTGGTGTATTATTGTTAAAATATACCAAATCAATATTTAGGAAACATACTAAAATTTACCAAGCGCTATATTTAGTATATTCATAAAGCACTGCAGTTCGAAGGTTACTCCTGGAAAGTTTTAGTTTTTCTATACTATGCACAAGAATGTGAATCTGTTTTAAATTGTCTTGATCTTGTACAATGCTACCGTTCATCCGTCTGTTTTTAAGAACAGGGCTATCACTTAATTATAGCCATATCTTCTGACTTATCGCAAATGAAATTTATATCAATTATGTACACAATTTTAATTGTATAATTTTAGTAAACATAAATTTGTTATCCAAAAAATTGCAGAATTTTGAAAAGTGGAGTTAAGCATTGCTTTAGTGAATTACTTTCTAATTAATACAATGCCATTTTGTTCAGTTATTAGCTATTTACCTTAAATATATTGAGCTTACCAATTGTACGATCAACTTCTTGTAACAACTTCGATATTTCGATTTTGCACAAATTGAATATAGTGAAATATGGCGAAAAGTTGTAAATTGTCAGACGAAAAGTATTTTTGGAAAATTATGAGTGCATGAGGCGGCGTCGGCGTCGTCGTCGTTGTATTTGTTGCTGTTGCTGTTGTTGTTGATGTTGATGTCGTCGTCATCGTTGCGTTCGGCGTGTCTGCCTAAACCGCTGCCACAGTCCGCGGTTCCCCTCTTTGGCAGTTCCCAGTCGCCACCTGCGTTTCCGTCTCCTTCTGGCGTCCTCGGCAGCAGCCAGTGCGGCAGACAACAACATCTCCGACTACGTCGCGAACGGCGTAAACATAAAATGTATTTTTAAAAATGCGGTGCAAATAGTTGCAACAACATCAGCGACAACAACAGCAACGACGTCGACGACGACGACGACGACGACGACGAGTACAATCCCGGCCACATCGAATGATTCATGCCACAAGCAGCCATGCGGCGGGCGCATCGCCAACAACACGCACTGCCCATCCATCCCATCTCCTGGCATCCCTCTTGTAGCATCCACTCCATCCCATCCCAACCCATCCCACTCCACTCCACCCCATTCCATCCCATCCAATCCCATCCCATCGTTGAGCATCGCATCCATCCATTTCGTCTGCCCCCCAATCAAGACAACTTTGAACATGCAACTAAAAATATCATGCGCTCTATATATATGCCAGCCAAATATATGTTTACATACATGTATGTAAATACATACATATACGTATGATGTATGTATGTATTCATGTACCTGAACGGATATGGAGACTCACATTGCAAATTTCAAATCACTTCATTATATACAACACTCTCTCATACTAGACATACTCGAATGTTTGCCGACGTATTCATGAATGAATTTTGCTGTAGTGCAACCTGAAGCCAGGAATTTCACTTAATAATATATTTGCCTTTTTATTTATGTATATACATACATGTATGTGTCTATACAAACAATATTTACATAAACATTCCTGCCATATGCAGACGTCGTGTTCGTCGTGTTATTGGAACGACAGTTCAATTTTCAATTAAATGCAAGCTAGGGAAATGTTCAGCGGAAGTAACAACAATCTCAACTGAATTATTCAATAAGACGTGCACTGCAATTTTTGCACTTTATGCAATACATATTACGTTTTCCGTTTACATAGTATTAACCAAAACAGTTTGTATCATTACAAATCTAATTATATTTGAAATTATTGCATTTTTTGTGTAGCTCAATAAATCAGATTATAATTGGCGAGGATCTATATTTTAAAATGAAATTTTAATTTTAATTTGTTCTCATTATAAATGAAATTTAATTTTGGTAGATTCTGATAATTAACGTTTTACTATGAAGTCTATTTAAATAATGGAATTTCTTTTAGAAAAATATACTTTAATACTTGAAACAATTCTTCGATTTAGAGCGAGCTTTTAAATTTTGTTAAAATATAAATTTTTAAGTATGAAAAGCTGAAACTAAAATGAAAATTATTTTATTCAAAAGGTTAAATACAATTAAAATGAAAACTAACGTATTTCTAAAGCTCTGGCTGCAAATTCCTTAGGCTTAAATGCAAATTAAAGCTTTTCCAATTTTATAGAAATTGAACGAATTTGCTAATTTTCGAAAACAAATTAATGCAATGAAAATCGATTTAGCATTCTTAGAATAAATTTGGAAATTAAATTCAATTTAAATACAATTATTATGATCTGAGAAAAAAGATTTCAATCTATGAATTGTTTCTACAATTTAGAGCAAAACTTTATTGTTAATACGCTTTTTATTTTAAATGAAAATCAGGAGTTGTTGAGGATCATATCATATTGTAATTGAATAAGCTATATCTAGGGAATGCAAATTTAAGCCTATCCATTAAAAATGTGTCATTTAACTAAATGGAACTAATTTTAAAATTTTGTATGTGAAACCAAATTTTGCATAATCGCAATCTTTTTAGACAATCACACATTTTAATAATGTCTTTTATCATATTTTTTTTTTAAATGGTAAAAGTTTTTCTCTTCATTGTAAAAATATTTCAAATATTGAAATCTTTTTTTTTCAGATTGTAATTATTTCATTTAATATGAGAACAAATACTTTTGAATACTTTACAATTTGTACATGAATGAGAGCGAAACTTTTGTCACTTTGCTAATGTTAATGTTTGTTAATGTTAATACGCCTTTTTCTATATACAACATGAATAGCTGTTAAGCAAATACATCTATTTGGAAATATCTCCGCCATCAAGTTGATTATTCTGCCACTATTAACTTAGCTTAATTCCAAAAGTCATTTGCTCTCATTTGGCAGCCGAGATGAGCTCGTAACACTGCAAGCTCATTAGCCGCAGAGCAGAGCAAAGCAGAGCAGAGCAGCGCCTACATTTTGCTAGGGTTTCCCACAGTGTCATCATCATCTTGTATGTTCGTAGTATAAGGCGGGCAGCCTCAACACTTTCCCATGCCAAAGGTTCCAAATCAGCCAACACCAACGCAACAACTATGCAAATTAGCTAATATACTTACATAATTCTACTCTAGAGTCGTGTGTAGTTGTCAACTTTGGGGCGAATGAATAGCTAAGTAACTGATTGACTGAATGAATGAATGAACGAGTGCGTGAATGAAGGCAGCTGATGGGAGTCGATGTTATTCAGTGCAAATCGGGTTCGCTTTTTAAATGAAACTGATAGAATCACAGCTAAATGTAATTTGATACATGCAAATGATTAAAAAAAAAAGGCAATTTAAAAAAGTTGACAGCTTTGAATGGAATATAGCCAAACAGCATCAACTGAATTCTATAAAAAGAGCTAATCAATTTACTCAAAGAGTTCAAAGCATTAATTAAAAGTATTTCATTAGCTTGAGAGTATCCCAAAGTCGTGCAGTCTTTTGTATCTCGTTTAGTAGTCACATTTTAGATGCTAAATTTGTCGCCGTCATGTTTTTACGTTTGTTTCAAAAATCGATTATGGCTAACTGACTGACTGACTGACTGACAAACTGACAGACTGACCATAGAGTGAGGCTGACAGCCTCTATAGTTGATTGCCATTCATTCATGAGTTGAGTGGAAAATGTGGGCAGCCACCGGCCGGCTACATAACAAGTTCCGCCCTCGTTTAGGCCAAATTTAGTAAATAACTAGCGCCAACACAAAAAACTAAAGCTAAAGCAATTACCTACTAAACCAACCATCAAATACTCTACAAATTAGGTACAACTTGATGAGAGTTTTCTAACCATACGAATATATTTTATATGCTTCATTTATTATGAAATATGCAGCGTATTTAATGGTCTACCATTGGCTCAACTTTTTAAATTAATAAGTCGAATATATCACACACAAAAAGTGAAAAACTCTGTAACTATTTCATTTATAGTATAGACATTTTGTATCTGTTTTTGGTTGCGTTCGCGTAATTATTTGAAGCCCCCACGCCATGAAAGAAATACGAACTGGGATTCCGAATTTTTATATTGGCTCTGATCAGACTGACCGGAAATTGTCATTTAACTCACTTGTTGTTGCTGTTGTTCGCCTGCTGTTGCTATTTGCTGTGCTCGGCTGCCGCTGTTGTTGGCTGCCAAAAAAATTGATTTCAGACACGTCGCCAAATCGCGTTAACCCATAAAATATTGTGCGGATGCGAGGCGATAGGTGTCTGTGCAATATATGTTAGACTGCTAATGGAAGCACAGAGAGGGGAGGGGGAAGTGAAGGGAATAAAAACTGTGAATTATGTGTACTACAAATAAATTGACACTTGAGGCTGCTATCGGGCGTTCTTCTTCGCTTCTTCCCCCTCTATCACTGTATTCATTGTATCTGATTTATTCGATAGGAAGTACTTTTTAAGTAGCTGCTTCCATGTACAATATACAACATAAATCTATAATTTGATTGCAAAGAATATCTAAACTAGCTAGAAATGTGTTTTAATTCTTCTTAAAGTAGCTTTGCTTTTAATCTACATTTCATTTTTTTTATTATTTTCTTACTGGATTAAATGTTTCGTGTACTTCCATTGGAACTTGTTTCAAATTTTTAAGAATTTTTCAAAATATTTTCTGTGTAAGAATAGTGTTTTTCCCTATGAGAATAGTTGCTAAAGTCTTCGAGAAAAACTTTACAACTTCTTATAACTTATTCTTTTATTATACGAGTTTTCTATATAACTAATTTTCATTGTACCATCTTTCTCGAAAAGGTTTATGATTATTGTATTAGCCTCAAGGCATCTTTCCAACTATCTTTAGTATCTTTACGTAAATCGTAAAGTATCTGAGAGTGTGTAATACCAGTTAAGAGAACTTTCTGCTTATAGTCTAAAAGTTTTAACTCTCACTAAGAGAATTTTTCACTTTTTTAAGCAGTATATTTTGCTTTTGAGCTTAAGGGATTATCATCTTTGAGTCAGAGCGTATTTGCTGTGCAGCAACATTTTCTCTGCTTATATTCATTGAATAAAATGTATTTTTTATTGTGTTAAATATGAGAGTATCTTCTTTTCGGAATCTTGCACCTCATGCATCATTTCATTGAGCGCGCGTCGCGTTTAATGAATTCACAATACGACAACAGCAAACAGTCGACAGCAAAGCTGCAACAACAATAACAAGAACAAGCTCAGTTAAGTGTCTCCAAAAATGAAAAAGGAAAAAAAGAAACGAGCAGCAGCAGCCAGACAATAAATTGTATAGAAAACAAATCAATTACAAATACATACATTACTACCGATCTCCCTCTTGTCATTCACTGTCGCTGTCTCTCTTTCTCGCTCTGTCTCTTTCTGCGTGTTTGGCACTTGCGCTGCTTTTAATTGCGACCCACGACGACTCAGCGGCGTTTAAAAGTTATTGTTTTTGTTGTTGCCTTTGTTATTATTTCTGTTGTTTCATTCATTTTGGTAGACAAGTTGCTTGTTTGTACAGACACACACACACACTCACGCACACACAGAGACTGTGCTCTCGCACAGTAATTCATTTTATTGATCAAATAAACATTTGCTACACATTTCGATAAATTAAACACGACGCGGCAGGGCGTATCGACAGCAGCCACAGCAGCTGAAGCTGAAGCAGAAGCAGAAGCGGATCAATGCTGCTCTTTCTATTCATAAAAATTAATTGCACTTGTTGCTGTCTGCCTGCCCCTCCCCTCTCCCCCTTCTCTTCCCTTTCCTATGCTATCTCTTTTCTTGTCCGCCATGTGTTTAGCGGGACGCGTGCGTCACACACTCTAAAGATTAACAGTTTTCACTTAGAAAAGCAATAGCCATAATATTTGTATAAATAACCATAATTCATTAGCAGCCGCTCAGTATAAATTGGCTTGGCAGCAGCCCCAAAAAAATAAAATGCAACGACCCCAACACACAACGCAACACAACACAACACAATTTCACACCCACAACTCTCTGCCGGAATCTCAGACCGGAAATGGCAAGAAATTAATAGCGCTGCAACTGCTGATCTTAAACATTAACTGGCTTCCAAAAACAAGCATTTATTTTGCATTTCAAATTTGCATTTGTGTAGAATTAAATAATAAAACTTTTAAGTATTTTGATGTGTCTTTAAACTGATATTCACCTCCCCAAATAAGCTTTCAAATCTTATTCTAATAGCAAGTCTAGTATTTATATCTCCTAACAAATTTTTGAATCTTATTCTAATTGCAAATAGAATCAATTAATGTTACATTTATATATTTTTTAATGGTTTATATCTTTTCATAAATACACTTGCTGAAGTGTATTCAATCTGATTGAAGTTGATTTAGAATTTAATTATTTAGAAATATATAGTGAAACCTTTAGTTATGTTGATGTGTCTTTAAAAGACCAATGTCTACATTCTCAAATAAGTTCTTGCGTATTATTCAAATCGAGCTCATCTCATTTCAAATGGTATTTAGAATTAAATAAGAAGACCTTCACTTTATTGTTTAATAGTTCTTAAGAAGAATTTGACTTTGTTTAAAATTCCCACAGCCTCATAAAATTGCACTAGAATTTTTATATAAAAAATGCTTCAAGTTCAAACAGCATTTGTTTACTTTGATCTGCAAACATAGTTGCTAATAAAGAATGCCTGAAATTAAATATAAACAATATAAAGTAGCAATAGTAAAGCTTTTGGTGAATCTTTTAGAGACTTTGTACTTTAAAAGTATGCTGAAAATTATAGAAATCAAATCATAAAAAGTTATAATTTTCTAACAGCTCGAACTAATAAGTTAGCGTAGAATCTATGTGATTGATCATAAAATTTTAAATGTTAAAGATATCGACTTTATTTATGTAAATGCAATATTTTGTTGAACAGATTGTTGATTGTTAAATACTGAATTAGATAGTTGCTAAGTTGAACTTCTGCCTTGAAGATGCTTATTATAATGTTATGTCGTTTTCGTATGAAAATGCATATTCAATAGGTACAATAATAGCTTTGAGGTTTGTAGGTTTAGCCGTATTGCAATTAACCTTAAGTTGCAGCAATCAAATTTGGGCAGTTGCATTTCCCATTACGCCACTCGAGTTGGCATCGAGTTGTGGTTCGCTGTTTTGTTTTGAGCTGCGTTGCCTGCATATTTTTATGAGACGGAAAACTGAAGACAACTCGAATAGACACAGTTGCACACACGTACACACACACACACTCACATCTTCGCTGTTGTTATGCAATTGGCTTGGGCTGCAATCTCTGCTTGAATTCCGTTTGCCAGTTTTGCCTGTTGCCAACTGCCAACTGACTTCCAAGCGGCTTCATTAACATTTGCGGCCCGTTGTCGTTAATGGCCAAATATAGCATAGTCGTTGTTGTTGTTGTTGTTGCCAACCTGACTGACAGTACGGCCATTCATAAAAAAGCTTTTCCACCTCGTCGCAGTTGCTTCTTATACAATCGTTGTTATTTCTGCCGTTTTTCCTTTTTCTATACCCTGTGAACAGCTTATTTTGGCCTAGGTATTTGTACCCACATAAGCAACACCCGCAACAATTGCTGCTGTTGTTGTTATTGTTGCCTTCATTCATGCCAACATTTTCTGTCTGTCTCTTAACTGTGTTTCTTTTATGAATGAAAAATTGCACAAAAAATATACGTAACAACACAACAACAACATAACGTTCGCTGAGCTTGGAACTGAGTCTGCCAGTCCGTCCGTGACGTTTTTTCTTTCATGAATGAAAAATTGTGCAGCAAATGCCAGCAGCAATTCGAGAAAGAGAAAGAAATTAGTCTAGGATGTGTCGAAGTGTTGATGCTCTTTTAATTGAGAGGAAATTGAGTTGTCTATTTAGTAGAAGATTTAGCAACTATATAAAGAAACTTACTGTAAACAAACCTAAAATAAAAATATAGAATATTATATTTTAAACAAATGTTAGAGTTAGAAAATTTTCTGGAATTTTACTTTACTTACCTGTATTGTCTTTATTTATTTCATTCTTGAATGAATAAATTTCAATTCATTTTTTTTTGTTTACAAGTGAAATACACAGTATTTTTACAAATAAATATTTAATTGCGTGTGTGGTTATATGGTTTTTTAAATTATTTTGAAAGTCTTGAACCTTTTTTTTCCATTGATGCAATGCTTTGTTTTTTGTTTTAGTATTTTTTTTTACAAATAGTTTTTGCTTTTAAACTTCTATTTCTGTTAATACCACTCTTTGCCTGTGGTTTTAGTTACTTTTAAATTGTATCAAACCTCTTAAAATAGTCGAAGTATGTTTTTCAGAAAAGTGCATTGGATAGGAAAAATGCATGCGACTTGGAGTGGCTGCTGCCTTTTGAGTTTGTTTTGTTTTTAATGCAGGTATTTGGTCTGTAAGCGTAATTATGCAGCAATCGCCCATTTCTAAGCATTGTTGTTGCAGTTGCTTTTGCCATAATTGTGTTGGGTCTGGGCCTCAAGCGACGACGTCATTGAGTGTCAGCTGTGTTGCTAGCAACTAGGCAAAGTACGAGTACGAGTACAAGTGTGAATACACGAGTATGAGTATGAGTATGAGTATGAGTACCCATACTTGTTGTAGTTGGCACACTCTACTCGCATTGATATGGATGTGTAGGTAATTTAATTCCCCTGTGCATTTTAATTAAAAGTCAACAACACTGAGAGGTTTTGCAAGCCAAACACAAACAGATAAATTCAACACCCATTCATGCTTAGTGCAAAAGCGTTGGCAACAATTTGTAATCGAGACGCAGTTGCATGCAAATATGCGAATGCAATGCAATCCGATGCCAACACGCAACGCCCACAAGACCCAAATGCAAAATCCAAGAGAGACAGAGGCAGAGAGAGTGAGAAAGAGAGGGAGATGGAGATGGAAGGCGGAAAGACGCAGCCTAGATGAAGCAACAAAATAATAATTGGCCTTTGCAAATTTGTTGTGCGCAATTGGCAACGTCACAAGCAGCAAAAACCTCTTGGCTAAAAAGAGACATAAAACAGGTGGCGTTGACAAGGCCAAGAACAGTTCCCCACTTACCTTACCCCACCAGCAATGACCCTGTTCCTTCTCCTGCTTCCATCTGGCAGGAAAGGGCGCCAAAAACGGATGACGACAACACGCAAAAGCAGCGTGTGTAGCTTTCAAGTTAAGGTTTCATTCATAAATTGAACCAAAAAGCAGCTGAAAACGGAACAACCCTCTCACTCTCTATCTCTCTCTCTTTCGCGCCTTCTCTTTCACTTCCTATTGTGGTCTCGGTCTACGATTTTCTTACGCCTTTGGAAGGTCTCTTGTTTGTATTTTGCTGAATTTAATGAATGAATTTAATTTTGTGCGCGGCTTTTTCTCATGTTCTGCGTTCTGCGGTACAAAAACACTACATTCATACTACAACATTGATCAGCATACATATATATACGTCTATATCTACTACACATTCACAACCACAACGGCATTAAAAGAAAGAAAGGAAGGAAGTGCGCAAAGAAGCAGACAATGCCAACGTTTTCATTAATGCGACGCAGTTTTGCTGCCAAGAACACAAAATAACAACAACTGACATATGAATCGAGCACTATTTGCCAAGCATTGACGACAACTGAAATACCCTTAGAAATACATATTTGTATGTATTAAAATTGAGTGGAATATATAAATATAAAAGAAAACATACATTCCATTCTTCTCGCTTTGTAAATCAAATACAGAACAAAAAAAATTTTAAATCTTTCTAAAAGATTCGAAAAATATTATTATAATAATTATCTTTTTAAAATATTTACATTCAATAATACTACAAACGAAAGTTTGCAAATTTTTCGTATTATAAAGAAGAAACGATATATCTTTTCTTCTTAAATATATTAACATAAAAAAAAAACAATGGAAGCATCATAAAATAAGATCTTTTAAAAGAATTTGTAGAAAAACGTTAAAAGTCAAAAATAGATTTAAGTTTGTTTTGCTACACAAAACAATAAGATTAATTTGTTGTGTTATAATTTTTTTTTTTAATAACAAATATAATTATTTGACGTATGTATATGCTTTTAGATTGATTATCCACATAATCATTATTATTTTATATGGGTAATAATATTTTATAAACCGTTTTCCACATATTCAATTTCCATTAGCTTAAAATTCATCAAATACATTTTCTAAAATTATATACTACTTTGTGGACTAATATCATTTCATGGGTTATAATAAATTCAATACTTTTCAATTAGTGTTTTTGGTTGGCCAGTCAAATTTCATGTCCAGTTGCTTATATCCAACGGCAAGAGTATAGAAACGAAAAAAAGAGTGAATGAGTGAACGGACCAGGCAGCCAGCGACTGAATGAGTAAATGAATGAATGAGTAAATGTTCATACGTACAAATGAAAACAGAAGAAAAAAAAAAAAAAAACGAGAAACGAAAACAGCGGAAGTAATTCTTCCTGCATTGCACACACACACACATACACAGAGAGAGAGAGACAAACAAATGGCAGTTTGAAGAGCTTATTGCTTAATTTTCATTCATAAACACGTTGCGACCGCATTTTTAATGAAATCAAACAGCGAAGGCAGCCAAAGGAAGTTAGCCCAAAAAGAAGATAATAGATACTTAGGTACAAACATCGCATATACATATATCGTAGAACGGAAGTTGAGCGGAACGTGCTGAGTTGAAAGCTGAACAAATTAAGTAGCTACGAGTATAACTGACACGAACTGAACTCAACTGAACGGATTGACCTGAACCGAGTGTGTAGATATGCAGCTATATCTGAGAGATGGAGGGAAATTCGAGACGAGTTTGCTGGCAACGCCCTTGTTGCAGAATGACCTCCTTATTCGGCCAAACGCTTTTGCGAACCTTGATGATGCGTTGACGTCAGCAGCAGAAGCAGCAGGCGAAGTGCGACCTTTTACCTTTTGACCTCGTTGCCATTTCATTTGCTTTGTTTAATTGGCTTTGCATTTTGCTTGCAACGCCTACCACCAATTTTGGGAGCACATCTTTCCAGCCATTCGATTATTATATAGAGGTGGATTTTGTTTTTTATTGCTCTCGGTTGCCATGTGGATAATTTGTCGCATTTCGCTATCACTTCCGTTTGCCATTTTAGCATGCAATCGTGCCTGACTCTCGTTCGCATTCGCGTTCTCATTCTGATTCTGATTCTGGTTCTCGTTCTGTTTGTTCTCGTGATTGTTTGTCCGCTCGCTCTCTACAATTACATTCATTATCGTTCCATTTTACGCATAGCACATCGCATCGCATCGTATTCTATTCTATTGTACTGCCGAACAATTGCACACCAACAATAAACTTCCGATTTCATTTATTGTTATGCCAGTTTAGTGTAAAACTCTTTTTTATTTATACTTTTTTTTTGCCCTAATCTCTATTATCTAGTTTTGAATTCAGTTGATTGCGGGGGGTGTACTTTATGTTTGTTATCTATCGTTACATTCTAAATTTGAACTAACCTGTAGCTATAAAATTAAAGAAATCTGTTTAGAATTTAAAGTAACAATTCTTAATATGGATTGAGTATCTTTTATCCTAAATTCCAATGAAAGGCAAATTTTATATTTTCAACTTTATCTTATTTGCAGTATTCTGCCATTCGTATTGGTCCCGTGGTCAAGCGTGATGTGATGAAGGCATCGACTATGTTGGAGCATGAAGCACAGTAAGTACAAGAAATAAATTAAAATAAATACAATTTTATAGCAAGAAAGTACTTCTTAGTTGGGTTGTTGTAGATGGTTGGATTTCTGTACTTAAGATAAGGATTATCTATTACATATTTTGAAGATCATTCTAAAGCTTGAACTTATTTTCCAAAAGTCGTCATACAACGATACGCTCTATGATCTTATTATACTTAACAGTGCTTGCATCTTATTGTTGATCTTAAAAGCAAAGCTCTGCTTAACTGCGAGCTGCCTTCTGTGGCAACTTTTATGATATCTCAAATGCCATGCGAGAGCTGCCTGAAAATGTGCTTAAAGTTTATGGAGTCACCCTTTTATGATGCATTATCCAGTCGAGGCTATCAACAGCAGCACTTTCATAAGCAATCTGCTGCTGCTGCTGGCCGTCGTTGATATACTCCCATTTACAGGCAGATCACATATTATTGTGTTATATCAACAACATTGTAGCTCTGTTCGTCTCTTGCAGCATTTAAGACCGAGCTGCTGAAGCGAACGATTCAATTTTATTGCAGCTTAACTTTATTAACACGACGACTGCGCCTCTCGCATACACACACACACACACACTCCTCTTCCAGATTTCGAGATCTCTCAGTGGAGAACAAAAGACTTGTAAGAGTATGAAGCGGCTCTTTGAAGAGCGTGTGATAAAGCCGACACGAGCTGCTGTTGCTGTGGCTGTTGCTGCTGCTGTGGTTGGGTTAAGTGATTCATTTAGCGGCAATCAGAAAATGCACTTTCCAGCCAGGCTCAGCGATCCTCATGATTTATTGTTATATGTGCCGGCCCTTTAAATATTTGCCTTGTCCGCGACGGCGGCTTTATCTCATTAGAGTCTCTCTGTGCTTTGTTTTTTTCTGTTTTTCTTGTATTATATTTTTGCCGTTAAGTGATGGAAATGAAATGCCAAATGGCCACCTCGCAGTCTCCGCATCTCCTAATGACAAGTTTCCAATTGCAAAACGGCAAGCGGCAACTATTTTTGTGCTCTGCTTGGCAGCAACAAAAGCAACACACACAGATACAAATGCAGATGCCGACGTAGATGCAGATGCAGATATGAGATACATTTACAATTCGTTCGACCCACACACACAATTCTGCGAGTGCGCTGCGCTCAAATTACAACAAACATGCATGAAAAATGAAAAATAGAAATGTGCGGCTTTCGAGATACATTTGTATCTGCGAGTGCGAGAGATACTCGTGTATCTACTACGCCCATGTAATAGACGTGGCGTTTCCGCTGCCGAACATTTCCGGCCCTTGCGCATGCGCAGCCATTTGAGTTATATATGCATGCTTTTAAAGCACTCTCCAAGCCTCCTCTCGCCTCTTTTTCCCCCCTTCGTGAAGTGAAGTCTGCGTATCTTGCAGATATGCGTCTCGAAGTCGCGCTGTCAGGCTATAAACTCAATATTACATTTTTACTATGTGTTGCCGTTTATTTATTGATGATTCTTATGCGCGCGGAATTTTTAAACCATAAAATTTTGCTTTTTACGCCGCAGGTGATCATGAAATTTGTTTAAGAGCCTCCTTTAAAGAGGAAGTTCAAGCCTCTTCGCTGTCCACATTTATCTCTCTGGCAAGCAGCATAATAAAATCTTTAACTGCCTTTTATGTGCATTTTTAACACTCTCAACTAATATAAAATGCACCCACCCAATGCGTTGTGGCTTCGGTATCGCCAAATAAATTATATATATTATGATCGTCTGATCAGAAGTTGGCCATGTGCAACATTTATTGGCATTTCTAATTGCAAGAGTTGTAGAAGTTTTCATTTTTTACGACTAGAGATCCGCTGTAAATATTTTTGTAAAGAATATTCAAAATTTAAATTGGCATTTTAGTAAATAAAAGAATATGAGCTTGGGTGTTGATGTCCATTAAGAATATTTGTCTAGACACAGAAAAAATATGGAATAAATTCGCTGAATTAGGTGCGGAGCGGTGTTAATATCTAAATTATCCAGGAATATCCGATTTTTTTAATTTTGAAACTTTATGCTCGGGATTATAATTAATAGTATTAAATATGGGAACTAAGTTTTTTTTTTTGTGAAGCTAAATTTGGTATTATACTGAATATACGAATTATGCCGTTTATTATTATTATTATTATTGTGGTATTTATTATATTATTTACGATTTATATTTTTTAAGTCGAGCATACAGAAAACACTGATATTTAGATTAGAATTGTAAGAGAAGATTCGATTGTTTCCAGAACTTTATAGCCTAAGTTTAGTATTTTTGGTATATTTTGTCATAAATCCTAGAATAGTATTAAAATAACAACTTAATATTGAATGCTTAATCCAAGCCGAATATACTTGATTTTTCCAAGTTCTTTCTTCATTGCACTTGCCGGCTTATAACACTCTTTATTATTTTGCTGTCGGGTATAAAAGTACTTGTAATGCGTTGCCAAAAGTCTCGAGTAGCCATGGCTATAATGTGTTGTCCCTTCCTGTCGCCAGTGCGTCGCGTCGCCGCAGTTGCACGTACTGGGTTAATGCCAACGGTTTCCTGCCACACACACACACACTCTGAAAGCAAGTGGATAGATAGCTCGAAGCTAAAGCTGAAGCTTAGCTAAAGCAACTGCAAGAACGAACGTTGGCTTTATCACAATTATTACTTGACTTCCTGGTTGCAACAGCCGCCACCATGTGGCAAGATCATTAGGCGAGTGGCCAACAACAACAACACAAACTTTGCTATGATGTGGATGTTGATGTTGATAATGATTATTATTATGTATCATGATAATTGGTAGTAGATGCTTTAATTTGTTTTTCCTTTTAATTGCACACAATTGCCGTGGCGTGTTCACTAACCAACACATCTCTCTCTCTTCTTTCTTTCTCCCTCTCTTTCTTTTCTTGACGCCGACAGATATGCAACAATCTTGGCATTCGATGTGAAAGTGGAGCGCGAGGCGCAGGAAATGGCCGATTCGTTGGGTGTTAAAATCTTCCAAGCGGACATTATCTATCATCTGTTCGACAAGTTCACCTCCTACCGTGAAGAGCTGAAGGCAAAGAAACGAGAAGAGTTCCGTTCCATAGCCGTATTCCCCTGCAAGCTAAAGGTGAGTGAAATGAAACTAGAACAAAGCAAAGACAATTTCAATTCCCTTTCGAGAGTATTCAAAACGTAATTAGCCCCAAAAGCTGCAGGTGTAAAATGCAATCAACCCGATTTGTGGTTGAACTCCAGCTGAGTTGCAAGTCTAATAATGCGTGTGCTGCGTCTGCGCAAGAAACTCAGCGATTAAAGCTTGTCCGCGACGCTTGCATCTCACGTCCACACTTCCTGCTCAAATAATGCTAAAGCAGCCGTATTTGATTTATAGCTAATCATTAGGTTATAGTCGCATCGTCGACCCTCTAGACCTCTAGCTTAGGAACATCATTATCTCCATCGTCTCCGACTTCGTCGTCGTCGTCTTCGTCTCCCACTGTGCTGTTAATTGGACACACAGCACACAGCTGTTCTTGCCACACGAGTTCTATGCTTCAGTCAGTCTTCCACTGGCTAGTTGGCTAGCAAATGCTGTTGCCTTAACAATGACGTTGTTTAGTTAAGTTATTAACCTGCCCCATCCGTTGCATTCGTGCCACTTTTTTCATATAGTTAGCTGAGCTCGTTTCTTCATCTGCTGCCTGCAGCAACATTTCAACCTAAGCCGTCAACGCTGCAGAAATAGAGTTAATTTGGTATAGTTAGATGGAATTAAGTCTAGAAATAAAATATGTATATAATGACTATAAATCTAAATTGTAATTAATGTTATGATCCCTGAGATATTATTTTGAATTATGATGATGATGTTCTTAGCATGAATAAATCATTCATTTACAATTTCAGCAGTTATATATTTTTAGTATTCTCATTTTTATTGAAGTTTTCCGTTTACTACAAACAAGCGGGAAGAGTGAATTGGAAATTTCATATATGAATTTAATACAATTTAGAAGTAAATAATATTACTCTTAAGACATTTTCGTCTTATTTTAACACTGAATTTTTAACCACTGCGATCAAACTGCATTGAATCTAATCTCAGTTATAGCTTAACTAGTATTGCGATAACTTTTTTACCAATTATCGAAAAGTCATTAAACTTTATATAGTGTCATCTGAAGAATCCAACTTCTTTTATGTGCAAATTCTGTGTTATTCCCAATACTATTGAGTTTAATAAATTTTCCCAGACTTTCAGCTCGTTATCTAGAGTTGAAATGACGATTATTTATAGAATCCTTTCGCTATCGCGATAACAGACTGATCAAACATCTACCGTTTATATCCAATTCACAGATACTGCCACAATTCATATTCAACAGCCGCGATCCGATCGTCATGGGCATTATGGTCGAGAATGGCATAGTCAAAGTGGGAACGCCAATCTGTGTGCCCAGCAAAGAGGTAAGTGTTGAGTTTCTGTTTGTCACAGTCGCGGCAAATATTTAACTATTTTCTGCGCGAGTTTGCCACAAAAGGTTATTCATTGAATGGCCAAGCATTGTAGATACAATCCATCCATCCAGCGATCCATCCATCCATTTGTCCAACTGTCCACAGGGTTCTCATTTGGTATTTCATTCTAACTATTGCGACGCCGCTGCACAATGAAAATCCTTGTCTCTGCTGCTCTGCAGCTCTTCAAAAGCGTGTCAAGTATCTAGATACAAAGTGTGAGAATGTGTGTGTGTGTGAGAGTGTGTGAGTGTACTAGTGTGTGTTTGTGTAGAAGGGCCCATCTTTTTAAACTGCGTCATTCTGGCGCTGGTTTCTCAGTGTTTGGTTTTGTGTAGTCGACTTCTTTCTCGAGGCTTTTATTGTTGACACAGGTGCGTGTTGTGTTTGGTGTTGTGCTGTGCTGTTGTGTTGTTGTGTCTGCAGCGCTACACTCGCCTCTTATTGTTTATTTGCCAATGCGCTCTCGTGCTGCAATTGCGTTTAAGAATTCTGTATATCAATTTAGATATTTATGTAGAAACTTCAAATATCGACGCTCGTTTTGCACAACAAATTCCTGAGATACTTCGTCTTTGATTTCAGTCCCATTCTCAGTTCTCAGTCTCGGTTCTCAGTCGGCGGTGTCGTGTTGTTGCATTTCCTTTTGCGCATCCTGCTTGCAAATGAAATGAATGTGATTGTGGGGAGGCACAATTATTGTCCTTCCGTTTCGGATTGCAATTTATGCGCAGACATGTCCTGTTTCCCGTCTTCTGCCTCTTCTTCTCCCCCCCAGCACAACAATAACTGTTTCCTCTGGCGGCAGAAAAAAATGAAAGAAAGAAAAGAAACAACGACGACAACTTGAATGGTTACTGCTACTGCAACAGCAAACAAGAATCTTTTAGCAAAAAGGGTTCGTCTTCGTCTTTGCGCCTCTGCGCTTGACTTTTGGGAAGAAGCGTAAAGAGTCGAAGAGTTGATATTCCCCGGACTCAACTGGACTGTCGACTGTGGACTGTCGACTGTGAACTGGTCTCCTCGACTCTTCGTTGGTCGGCCTGGCTTCATTGGCAATTATAACTTCCTCAATTATCCAGCAGAGCGCAGCTAAGCTGTGCGCTTCCCGTCATTCATCGTCATTCTTTTAAAACATTTTCCTCTTTTTTTTGTTGTTGTTGTTGTTGTGCTGCTTCTAAAGTATATTAATACAGATTTTTGTGCCCTCCCTTTGCGCATCTCTTAGATACTTACAGCTGCCATCCCTTTTGTGCTGGCAAACGTCGACATCATCCCAGTCTATCCCCAATCAACTCTACTTTATTTCTGCGAAGCCTGTCGTTGTTCTTGTTGTTGCTTTGTCGCCAATGTTGATCGTTGTTGTTTTTGCTGTTCCTTTCTGCCTCGCGATTTCCGTCGATTTTGACTTGGGGTCCAACTTCCTTTGGAGCCAGAGACAGCAACAGATACAAAGCGTGGTGTGCGTGTCTCTGTCTCTCTGGATTGTTTGCCAGATGGCCAGATGGTCAGGCATAGGGCCAGATCGAGGCTACACTACACTACACTGCCATTGCCATTGCCATTGATTGCCTTTATTAATTATATAATTAAATCTGTAATGACAGAGAGAGAGAGAGCGAGACTTGACCACTTGGTTGCTTGAAGCTTGAAATTTGTAGCCTCGCCCTTTGTTTCAGCGCCGCTGTAATTGTTTCGTTGTATGCCAAAACTTCCGTTCTCATACGCAATTTGACCAACTGTTCTCCAGTGCTTTAAAAACCACTTCCTTTTCCTTCGTTTTTTTTTTTGTGGATCTTACACGATCGATGACCGACGTTGGTCACAATTTGGCTCACTCGTTGCGCGTGCTTCAACCCTTAACCTTAACCCTAGGTCAATTGCTCTTTGCCCAGACTGCAAAGTGTCAAAAGTGTGTGTAATGTAATTTGAGACAACAGCAGTTGCCTTTGGGGCTAATAAGGGTCAATATGTTTGGGCTTAATTTCGATATGTTTAGGGTATGTAAAGATATTGATTCGTTTTGGTTTTTATTACATGCCTAAAAGAAGTGATTGCTTTAGGCACTACTTTATTATAGTTTTCGATTTAGTTATCAATCACTTTTCGCTTGGATCATTCATAATTTCATTGATTTCTCAATCACGTTTTGAGCTGAAGAAGTTTTTTTGATAACTTGATAAATTAGCAATCTATTAAGATGTCAATAAAGTTTTTAAGCGCATGCTGAAATTATGTGCTTCTAATTGATGTTTCAGTAAACAAAACTATTATTTTTTTGGTAGCTCTGTTTTATCAATGACAAATTGCCATTGACTAGGGAAATTATTCCAAATTTCTTAAGATTCGTTTTTGCAGATATTAGACGGATATGGCGAAAGCTATTTAGCATTGATTATGAGAGATTTTTAGGGTTATGTTTTTGGCTTTACGGACTCTCTGATTATTATTATAATATATAGTATGGATCTTTCATTTAAGTACGCTCTGCAACTTTATTATAATGGTAGAACTATAAAATAAATTTCAGCCTAATTCCTTTTATGCACTTGAATCACAGGAAGTCATCTGCTTTTAAGATCTTGGCTTCGATCTACAAGACTGCATTTTAAATACTATAAAAATGTGTATACTCTTTAACGATCACATAATGCTCTGTCGATTGATATTCTATGCTTCGCTTAGATGGCATATCTCGGTCGTAAAAATGTTTACAACACTTGGCCGAACACTTCCTTTTGGAAACAGCACAGTTGCCCAACAAGGGCAGCAATGAAATTGATATGCCCATATATCGGCAAGGGTATCTAAAACGGGGCGACACCGTCTCTTAGGTTTGGGCTTCGGCTTCGGTGGGGAGTATCTTTCATTTTCTACGCTGGCTGCATTTAAAAGTCGAGCTAAACAGCGAACGGAAGTTGGAGGCGTTGCTCAGCGCCAAATCCGACAATCACTTGGCATATGCTGGCTGCGTGCGAATGAATGAATGCGAATGAATGAGTGCGAGTGCGAGTGCGAGTGAGTGTCTACTATAAGTAATTTATATATCCACACTGAGTGGATGCCTAGCTATGTAGTCAATGCTAAATAGTCTGCTCTGACTTCTGAAGCAAGCTCTGAAAAAGTAACAGCAACGAAATCAAAAACCAAAAGCAAGGCTGAAAAAAAACAACAAACCTCAAAGAAAGCGAATCGAACAAAGTTTTGTTAATTCAGACGTGAAGCAGTTTCTCGTTGCTTGAGATGTAGTATCTGTATCTTGTAGGTTGTTTTTTTTTTTTATGTTGGTTGATGTGCTACCCGTTGAGCAAGCTCCTGTGCTGCTGGCCACTTGTTTCTTGCTTGCCACTTGTGGCAAGATCGCACCGAGGCGATCGATATCTTTTAATAATTTCATTCATGCCTCGAGTTGTGTTATTGCTGTTGGCGCTCTCTGCTGATACCCAGCGACTCGTTGCTGTCGTTGTTGTTGTCTGCACAAGTGCTGTTCGACCGGAAATGAAAGCTTTTTGTTTTTTTGTTGTTTTCAATGTGCTGCCGGTTTTTTTCTTTTCGTTTCGTTAATTAAATGCCGCCGGGCCTGGCATGGTTTGATTACCTACGAGTGCGAGTACGTTGACTACATTGACTGCCTCGCACTTTTCCCTTTTCGCGCTTGGCCCATTGTGAAAGGGCGTCTCCCCTCTATATACTATATATACATATATAGGGGATCTCTTGTACTTCAGTTATATGCGCGTTTTGTGCCATCGCATTTCAAGCAAAGATTTTGATACGCTTCTCTGCATTGCTAAGAAGACCACATGGGCGTTTGACTTCCGTTCGCCGCCTTAGTAACTTTTTTGGCCTGGGAATGTGGTAAGCGAATGCAACCAACCAACGGCTATTTATAAACTACATTCATACGCCATTTAAGTAGAACTAAAGTCGAGATTATTTTGAAGTCATAATGCAGGGAAGAATGAACAAAGGGAGAAGAGTGACAAAACTTAAGTAAAGAGGAAAAAATTTCATTTTGTATAGAATGCTTGGCTCAAAATTTTAAAATTTAGAATATAAATGATAATTGCATAAAATAATAATAAAGTATTAAATTAAAATAATACCATTATTTACTGATCGAAGGATTATAATTTCTTGTAAAGCAATTACAAATTCAGAAATGTAATTATAAATATATTATGTAATTCAAAGAGGAAATATTTCTTTGTGAATTACTTAAAAATTATTGAAAATAATAAAATAATTATTGAATAAATATAAAAAGAAAATAATACTGTAGGAAAACTATAAAGGCAACTCATTTTCAATAAACATTTTTAATAGATAAATGAATCATAATTCTTTTTTGCTAAAACATTACAAAATAATTCAAAATGACTTATATAAAAATAAATAAATACAGATTATAAAAAAAAAAATATTACTTTTTAAATATTTATAAAATAAAGTCAAATATATTTTTCATTGTCAACAGATTATATTTAAATGAAGATTTTCCTGCTTAGTACAGATATTTTCTGTGTAGTATTCTTGGTTTCTTCCCCTAATCGTATCAGTTCAATCCGAAAAACATTCTTATTTTCTACGTTCTTAAATTTGCTTCGTTGCATTTGCTAAGGGGGATTGTTATGAATACGAGACGTGTGCGACAAAGGCGCAATTTGAGTAGAGCGTTAAGCGGGAACAATGGAAGTGACAACAACAATTGAAAGGCGGTAGAAACATCGCTAAGAATCGGAAGAAGTAATTAAATGGAAAAGAAGTTGCAGCTGAGGCGTTGCGGAAGCGGATTTTAGCAGCACAAGCAGCAGATGCGGGCTGCAATTTGAGGCAGCAACAGCGGGGCAGCAACAACAACAACAACAACAACTGCCTTAGAACGGAAGCAGGCCAGGCGGCAGAACGGATGTGAATGCTTCCGCACGTAGACGAAGAAAGAATGTGTGTAGTATGAATAAATGAATGAATGAATGAGTGTGTCTGTGAATGAAAGATAGGAAAATGAGGTAACCGCTCCAAATTTAAGTAAAACACTTGAAGGTCTCTCTCTATCGTTCATTATACTCGCTATTTGTACGGGTAGAAGGGTATTATAACTTATTGGCAAAGCGTAAATAAATGAAACAGGCAAAATGAAAAATCTAATACAATCAGAAGAAAATATCTTGAAAGTTGTTCAAGATATAATTTAGGCTACATTATATTTTGGTATATTTTGTACATTGTGGTATATTTTGAATATGAATGAAGTATACTAACCTACTACTACTACTAGTCTAAATTATATGTTGGTATATTTTGTTCTCCATGATATATTTTGTGTATAGTGCTATACTGGTATATTAAATATACTGTAATATACAACCTTTCATATAATTTAGAGTTTTTCGGTATATTAATTTGGAATATTTCAAAAATAATACCGCACTGTTTTCCTTTTATTGCAAATCTGTAGCGAGAATTTCAAAGTCGAGCACACTCGTCACTTCGTCCAAGTCGGAAGTGAATAAAGTGCAGACAGCAAATAACCTTAGGGGCTGGAGGAATTTCTTAGGGCTGGGCAGGTGTTGGCTGCTTCTTCTTCTGCCCTTAGCGGCCGGAAGTAAAGGGAAATTTCATGTGTGTGCCAAGTTATGAATGGTGCTGAAGCAATTCACGACTGCTTATCACTGAATACATTTAATTTTAATGGTGAAATTTTTGTTGTTGTGTGGGCGCAGCACAGCTAAAACAACAACAACAGCAAAACGGCGGCGCATATCTAAAAAAATATATATATGGAGATACGTATATACATACATAATAATAAAAGCGTATAATGTAAAATGGAGCAAACAGACCATAAAACCAACAGCAAGCGAGGCAACAAACAGCAAAGAGCCCATGAATGAAATCTACGCTAATAGAAAACTATAAAAACAAGTTTTGAAATAGATTCACACATATCACATAGATAGCGCGATACATATGTAAACATGTGTGTGTATGTGTATCATAAAGTGCGCGGCCAAAAAAAAAAAGCGAAAAAAAAAACAATAAACAAATATTCGAACGAAATGATTTTTTGGGATTTGCACTTAAGCTAAACATTTTGCACGTAAAACTGTAAGTGGAGCTGTGTGTTCGTCTATTGCTACAGCTGTGCTGTGTATCTGTATCTCGTATCTGTATCTGTAGCTGCAATTGTATCTGTATCTGTATCTCGCTCGTTTCATTCATAAAAATGCTTATTTCCTGTTGTTTGGCTAGGCGACCGCCTAGAGCGCTTCATGTTTCGAGTGTAGTTTGCACAGTCATAAAAAAAAAACGCACACACTCAACACACACACACACACACTGGCATATGTGAAGAGACTGAAAGTCATTCAGGCTCGCGATAAGATAATAAAATCCGCTTAGATACGCGCTTTTTTTTTGCGCTCTGTCTTCCTCCTCTTGTATCTGTATCTGTGTCTGTATCTGTATCTGTAGCTGCGTCTGCTTTTGCTCTGTATTTGCAGCTATATCCACACACACACACACATACTCACAGTACACATATGTGTGTGTGTGTATATTTTACTATGAAAATGAATAGCAACAACAAAAGAAATTAGCGTAATTAGCAAATTACTCGCCATATAATTTTTTTTCTCTGTTTCTGTTTCATTTTGTGGCTTGGAATTGACGTCGTCGTCGTCGTCTGTCGTTTTGTTTGGTGGGTCGCTTGGTCAGTTGGTCGCCTTCTTCGACATTTCAGTCGTCGCATTTCAGTTTTCTTGGCCGGATATGCTGAATGTGCACAAAAGGCGGAAAATCGCATTTTCGGTTGGAGCAAAGCATTTCTCTTCTGTCTCTGTCTCTTTCTCGTTTCATTCTTTTTTGTTGCGCTGTGTTTTTGGTTACACGCGCTCCCAAAATAAATATACTTAATTGACGTTTGTTAATCGCAACGAGAGATGATGAGGCGGGTCGCCTTCGCCATCGCCATCGTACGTGTCTGGCATTCTGCAGCCCGTAGAACTTGCAAAAAAATATATATATATATACAAAATAAAACTGAAATATAAAACAACTATAGCAACAAACACAAACCGACGACGCCGACGCCCACGAGTCTTTCTCAAAGTAGAACAATAAACCAAAAAGGGCTGACAGTTTGTCTGCTGAGGCTGCTCGCATGGCCGGCCGGTTTTTTTTTTCCTTTTTTTTTGTCTCTTGGTTTTGGTTTTTTGGTTGTCATGTGGCCAATTAATCGACTTCCACGCGTCATGCAGAAACCGAAATACACAAGTGTTGGAGTTTGATTGAAAATGATTACGATTACGTTTAACATTTGCGAGATCTCAGCTTGTAGAGACAGACATTAGAATAACGAAACGTATAGTCTAAAAAAGTAATGAGTAATCATAGTTGAATAATTATTCCAATTATTGGAAAATTTTACGCTTAAAGTCATTACTACAATCTGTACTAATAATGAACAGATCTATATTTGATATTTCAAGTGTTAAAGGGATATATTTTTGGATATTGATTAAGAACTGTATATATTCCGTAGTAAACAAAACAGTTTTTATTAAAAAAAAGTAAATATTTCAAAGAGAATGAAATATTTTTAAACATGTGTTTCATAAATTTCCAAAATTTGGATAAATTTGTGTATAGCAAAAATTTAATATTTAGACTATAACTTCAATGCATTTATTTGTCGATAAATATTAACGATTCTTTCTTGTGACTATATGAATCGAAATAAATATTCCTAATGATGCTATTTTTGTGTATTTTGCTTACAGAAATATAATATATACTATAATACTTTTTCACTTTGATTACATAAATGAAATATTCCAATAAACCTTTGTTTGTACCTCGATTGCAAAAAAAATACATATTCTAACGATTTTTTGGAAAATCAACATTTTACCAAAATTTATCAGCACTCTGTTGAGGCGTACTTTTACTTTACTTTTTTTGTCCTACTTTCATCTTATCTATCGATGACAAACAAAAAACACTGATTTAATACACTTTAAATGTTTAACCTTGATACTCAAATTATTTCTTAAAATAAAATGAAAAAACAATAGAGGCTTCAGTGTCAATCGCGGGTGATTTACGCGAAAATAAATTTGAATCAACAAAAATATCCATCAATTTTTTTTTTGCCACCTGTAATCCCAATAATAATGAATGAAGTGACAAAATGAATGCAAAAATACGTAAATACAGAATTAAATATAAAATGAATAAAAGTAATAAATGAAATTATCTACGCTCTATATCATATTCATTCATTGTTTGCGTATTGTTTTTTTGTTTTTTGTTTTTGGTAGCAAGCCATATACTTTATTTCGGAATATGTTCTGACAGACTTGGTTAGACCTTGAACTACAATTGTCGGGGGAATGCCATTGAACTAACGAACGATAAATGAGCTCGATCACCTTGAAATATTTCATTTTTGGCCTAATCACTTCCTAGAGTGTGCTCAATCAGTCATTGCGACAGACAGACAGTCAGTCAGTCAGTCAATCAGTCGGGACAACAGATGGTCAATCACAATCAAGGCGGGGGAAATTGCAATTGTTGGTTGGTTGATTGTTAGTTATTGCGCTTATCAGAGGTATTTGCAGTTGCTAGAAGATTCTTATCACAATTGATCGACTGGGCCTAAATGGGGTTCACTTTATGATTGCTTTGTGTGTGCTTTTCTGCGTTGCGTTGCGTTCATTCATTATTGTTTTGCACTTGCGTATTTCGATGCCTTGATAAATGTATCTATAAGTGTTTCCGATTTGATAAAAAAATATGAGTGAGAGACATGTAACAGGCCAAAAGGAGAACCGAGACCAAGTTGTTATCAATGAAAAGTTGCTGCTGTCATTGTTGTTGGTGTTGTTGTTGTTGTTGTTTGCCACCGTTGGCACTTTGCAGCACCCACCTGAGTTGATACTTCAATTTGAATCCCACTGACTTCCTGTGAGTGAAAGAGTAAAGAAAAATCAAGTAAGAAAGCTACAGCCGAGTGTGTTCGACTGTGAGATACCTGCTACCTAAATTCAATAAAAACATTTACTAAAAATATACCAAATTAATATACCCAAAAATACTAAATATATACAAATGAAAATATACTGAAGGCATTACCGGTATGGTACTATATTTAAAATATACCGTAGAGTACAAAATATACCACAAAGTATAAAATATTCCAAGGTATGTCGGCAAAGTAGTACATTCAAAAATATACCTTAGTGTGCAAAATATACCATAGAGTACAAAATATACCACATTGTGATCCAAAGAAACTAAGTCAGTGTTGCGGTAAAAATATACCACAGAGTACAAAGTCTACCATAGAATACAAAATATACTAGATTGTCAGTCAAAGTATCTAAGACCCTAGTGCACTAAAATATACCATAGAATACAAAATATACCACAGAGTACAAAACATACCGTAGTCTCCAAAATATACCAGAAGTAATTAAGACCCCATTGCAGTAGACGTTTCTTAAATAACTTCTGCCGGCAGCCACAAACCTGTCATACCCTTCTACCCTTTGGGTAGCTGGTATAAAAAACGAGAGACAAGCTAAGAGACCTTTGTGCCTTTTGTCCCCACCTACGATGCGAGCTCTATTTAGGTATCTATATAGGTAGAGTAGACTCTGCCATGTGGGCGTCGGCTGCATTCACAGCGGATGCTAATGAGCATGACTAGACATATGGCTGATAGCTTGGCCTGACTTCAATAGGTGTTGTGTTGCCATTGTTAATGCTGTTGACAGCCCTCGGAGAGGTTGGCAGCCAAGTGCCGAGGCGTTGCAGATGCGCTGCAGCTGCTCCAGCTTCAGATCCAACTATTCTCAATTGTCGAGAGAATCCCACGAACTCGCTGGACATCTAATGAAATGACAATTGTTGTGTGTGCAGATACAAATGTATCTTCTTCTTTTTTTGGTGGGGGGAGATAGCTTAATTAGATTGGAAAACCTTCGCTGACCAGCATAAATTTGTGTTGTGTTTGTTCGCAGTGTGGGCTTCAGGCAAACACTCGAATCAACGCCCAAAAGCAAAGCAGAGTCAACACTCACCTTTGTATGACGTAGGCAGCTTTAGCTTTCTTCTCCCTCTCTGATGTTTGCTGATGTCTCGAATTCATTTGAAATGCATTGGCCAAGGCAAACAGCAGTGCTTCCATTGAATAGTTTGTTGTTCTTTTATATTTTTACTGGCTACTGTTTGGCGCTTTGCAGCTGCGCAGTCATCACAACAGTTTCTATCTTCTGGCTGTCTTCATTCTTGATGACATTGACAAAGTTCTTGAGCGATGCGATTAAAGCTAAAACTAAGCGTGTTTCACGAATGTATTTTTTTTTTTTTTTTTGGTTGTTTCTCAACGGATGTCGCAAATTTTGGCACTCTGATTTGCCTTTCCACAAACATACATTTGATTGAGTGTATGTGTGTGTGTGTGTTTTTTTTTGTTGAAATGCCGTAATTCTCTCAGCCGGCAGCTAATTTAGTGTTTCCTGCTGACAACTGCAGTTTAAGCTTCAAAGACAAAGCACAACCATGATAAAGAATGAAACAAAGACAACGAGGCAGACAGACAGAGAAAGAGAAATGAAATTATGGTTTTTTACCTCATTAATATGAGAAAACTTGGTGATCTAGCAATTATTTTCTACTTACGCTTGATAGAATCAAATTACGGAGAAAACTTGAGAAAATGAAATGAGAAAGTGCAGAACAGAATAGTTAGTAATTTCTAAGATTTATATTTGATGTAATAGTAGATAATTAATTGTGTGTAGATAGAGAAAGAAGAACACTAATTGTGTGTAATGGAATATAAAAATTGTAGTGTGTATAGTATTATTATATTATGAATAATATGTACCATACATAACATATAGTATATACTCTAATATAGATTGTATGTTATATTATTATTATATTATATTTAGTAAGTAAAAGTCAGCCAAAGAACGTAGAGAGAAAGAAAGGTTGAACGATGAATCGATAATGAGCTAAAATAATAATGAGAATACAATTATAAAATTATCTTTTTCTATTCATTAAACTTTCAAAATACATTTCCGAACACAACATAAATAAGGAGTAATAAACGTAAAGACAGATAAAGATAAATAGACACACATTCTTGCAATCATTAGTTAAAAAAATTAAGAAAATATTCAAATCAATTACCGCTGATGTTTTACGATTATTAAATTATAATTCGATAAACGATTAAAATACAAGTCATAAATATAACATTATATAACTATAAAAAACATATATAAATACGAAAAATAACATAAATAAAATGTAAAATCAGTTAAAGAAATTTGGTGACACATTGTTGTAATCAATCTGACAGCACTTTAAACCTAGCAAATAAATCAAAGAGTTTAATAATTCCGTTACTCTTTGTGGTATGGAAACAATCTTCAATATGATCTATCAAACAATTCGGAGTGCGTCTCATAAATTGTTTAATAAATTGTGATTTTGTGCAAACATAAAACAAGCTGTGGCAGCGAGCGTCGGTTGCTCGTATTTTTGTGTCGCTGTTGTTGTTGTTGTTCTTGTATGAAAATAGACGACATCCGGTCTGTAGAAAATATATAAATCATATTTTTAGATAAACGTTGATACAAGCACACACATAAACACACACGCACACACACACGCACACACACACATTGCAAACTGTTGGTTGAGCAGCGCAAAACTAATAATCAAAAAAGAACAAAAAAAAACTGCTAGTTTTAGTTATATTGCTCTCGTAGCTCGTGCAGCAAAAAGCTGATTATGATATAATCATTAACCCTTCGATGGGCTATAGAGCTTAGCATGTGTGTGGAAATGGAAATAAATTAACACATTTAATGAAAAATGCGACGAACAGACCAAAAAAACAAAAAAAACTGAAAAACTGAAAACGGAGCGTATGAGTAATCAACGACAGGAAATGGTGACAAATGCGCCCCTCGCAAGTCTCCACAAGTTTTCTATGTGTGTGTGTGTGTCTATGAGTGTATGTGTGTGTGTGTGTCTCCCTATGTATGTAAATGTGTTGTAGCTATTTGCACCGATAGCAACAAGCCAAAAACAGAAAAAAGAGAAGAAAAAAATTTCAATAATTTATTTGGTTTGAATGAAATACGAACGAAGCGAACGCAATGGCGAACCAAAGGGGGGAATGGAGGGGGCGAGTAGGGGGGGCAAGGGGAGGCGAGGTGGCCGCCATTGGGGCGCCCACAGGAAACGTTGCCGTTGCAGTCGACGCTGGCAGCGCAGTCGCTGGCAGCGTTGGCTTGGCGACAGTTTCCTGTGTTTAATTTGTTGTTGTCGTTGTTGTTTCTGCTGCTGTTGTTGTTGTTGTTGAGTGCAAACGAGTTACGACAACAAACATATTACAATTTGGTTCAATGACTTTGCCCAGCGATAGCTGTATTGTGTTATTTTTTGGAGTGTGTGTGTGTGTGTGTGTGGCAAGCAGTTGTTGTCGCATAGTTTTCGCTTTGGGGGCGTTATCTAACCCCGCTGTAAACACCCATTTAGCCAAAACACCCACAAGCTCTCTCGTTTATCAGTGGCAAATGTTAAGGAAGTGTTCCAGATGGCTCTCTGTGTGTGTGTGTATATATGTGTGTATTGATAACAACAACAAAAAGTCTGACTAAAGCCCAACAAAGTAAACCGAACCCAACCCGAGTTTATTTTTTTTTCCTATTTCTACTTCAACTATTTCGGCATTTTTTTCATGTTTGTTGCAATTACTTTTGTATTTGTTGTCTTATCTGTTGCACATGCTACAATTTAATGATCCCATTCAAAGCCAGCCGTCTTTAGTGCCTATTTATTCACACTCTATTTCTATTTCGATATCTATATTTTTGTTATTTCTTTTCTTGTTTTGCAGTTTGTGGACATTGGCATAGTCACCTCCATTGAATCGAATCACAAGCAAATTGAATTCGCCCGCAAAGGCCAAGAGATTTGCATCAAAATAGAACCGATTCCCGGAGAATCGCCCAAAATGTTTGGCCGTCACTTCGAGGCCGACGATATGCTCGTCAGCAAGGTAAGTTTGAATGCATTTTATTATTTTATAATCAATGGAATACTGTATTGACTACGAATTACATTTCAAGAATATCATGTTATCGAATTGTGTTCTTTAGTATATAAATTAAATAGTTTCACTATTAAATATAGTGAATGCCAATTATATATTATACTGAATATTTAATAATACTGGTATATTCGGTATATTTATACTGAATATTATAATAAAGTCATAATTCAGAAAAAGATTAAAAAAATAAAACTCATTGAAAAATAGTGTTTGGTATGGGATGGGAACTAATATTCAGAACGTATTAAATATTGTGTTATCTGTATTAGGATAATAAACTGTCAATAAGCAAATTAGGCATTTAATTTCAAAATTCATTACGTTTTATTATACTAAGTTTAATATTATATTGACACTATAGAAATTGCTTAGGTTAATTTAGGCAACATTAGGATGAAGCTTAAAAGTTACTTAAATAGAGTGTTGAGCTTTATGTGAGTTTTTCCATATTTATTTTAGTTATGTGTACAAAAAAATAACAACATAAAACATCTAAATATTAGCTAAAATCGTATTAGATTTGCAGATATCTGTAACTTAAATTATATATAACTAAAATTTCTTAAGCAACAACATTATATTACAAAATATTAAATTATGAAGATTTTTATTAGGCAGCTCAAATAACATTACTATTGTTTCAAAAAATAGCATATCATAAAGAAAATACGTGTTATGAGGAACTACTTCCTTGAAGGAAGTTCGGCGAATATTACTATAAATTGTAGTCCATCTCAGTTTTTCTGTGCATTTTATTTGAATTAAATGACTTCAAATTATATAAAACGTAAATATGACAGGCAATTAGTAAAGAACTTAGCATTCGTAAATTATCTCAAATAGCTCTTCCATTCTTTCAATAAATTAATTTAAATTTTTTTGATTGAAATTCAATTAATTTTGGCACTATAACTCATATTTCCTTTCAAGTCGTATTTTATTTAAATGAAAACACTTCAGACTACATATAAAACCCATTCAACTTCTCACCCAATTTCGATTTAAAGACAAACAATAGAATCGAATGCATTGAAAAATCGAATATAAAACTGTTGTGTGGAAATAATCTAAAAGAGGGTTTAATTGCCGCATTTGGCAACACATGCTTTCTAGTTTCCGCTCTTTTTTTCACCATTGTTTTGCAAGTCGAGACACCTACCTAATGTTGTTGTTGTTGCTGGTTGGTTGTTCGGTGTTGTGGTTATGGCCCGCACATTAATTGGCCAATTTAAATTGACAAGCTGTAGATAAGGTGTTGGGGCTGGCTGTTGGCTGATGGCTGTTCACTGGGTGTTTTAACTTGAAGTAAGGCAATCAAATCTGTTGTTATTGCTATTGATTTCCGTTCTTTGCGCCAAGTGGCACCTGCAGCAGGTAAACATTCACATTAATAACAACAACTCGACGACGACAACGACGACGACGTCGATTTTGTCGTCCCGAGAGCACTTAAACTTTGGCAATGCGCCATTTCCAATTTCAATTCCCATTCCCATTCCATATCGTCGTCGTAGTAGTAGAATTCCCCGCATTTGCTGTTTTGGCTTATCAAATTACATGGCCAAGTTAAGTGAGTGTTGTGTGGGGGCCAGTCGAACAAATTTTATATAAGTGACGCGTTAAAAGGTCTTTGGCAACTTCCGCTCCAGGCAGGTGGTGGAGAGGAGGGGGAGGCGGAGGTGGATGGGAGCTTGACAACAATGCGCCATCATTTGATTAACAATCATAATTACTTCAAAAACGCTGACGTCAAGCGAAGGTTAAAGTTTTCTCTACTCAAAAAGCGAATCGATAATAACTTAATTTTCGTGCTATTTTAGTTTTTGTGTGTCGCTTATCAAACGGTGACGTCAGCACAAAAGACAAAGCAAAGGAGAAGAGGCGAAGGTGGAGGAGGGGAGAGGGAGATTCGTTGGGTAATTGCTCATTGAGCTTCACTTTGCCGCGAGTTTGATTCAATTAATTTGCCATAAAAATGGTCTGAGTTGATTAATAAAATTTTGTAGTCCACACACAACATGATGTTGTAAAGCGAGACGACGAACATCAAACGAAGGACGAAGCCAAGAGTGTGTGTGAGTGTGTTCTAGAGTGTATGTGTGTGTTAGTGTGTGTGTGCTACAACTCATATCTATTTACAGCCGACGAGCTAAAAATAGCGCTCAATGTCTTTTCATATGCTATCAAAGGGTATTATGTCATGGCTGACCTGAGATCGAGGCGCGGCAAAAGCAGCAAAACCACCCTCAAAAACGCGCCGAAAGAAACCAAAGCCACTCCCCCAACCTCCTTACGCCTCACGCCCCCTTTCCATGGCCTGCTCTCGTCGCTGACGTCACGTTTCACCTTCCACGGCAATGCACTTTGCAGCCTCGTTCATTGACTTTTGCCGTTTCTAGTCGTCATCATCGTCGTCGTCGTCGTCATTGCACAGCAATAACCCAGTTTTTGGTCGCGTTGTTTTGGGTACTCACTTGACCCAGTTGCGTGCCTGCAACGGGTTCAGCTTTCCGCACATTGTGTTGTGTGTGTGTGTGTGTGTGTGTGTGCCATTCAGCCATCCAGCCGAGCAAGCCGAGCCAGCAACTGCTTTTATTCACAGATTCTGACGCATTTGGCGACCCGGTTCAGTGGCAGCAACCCAAATACCGCACTCGTCCCTTTTAACTTTTGCTGGCCATTACAGAATTAGATAAGCCTTTTTGCACAGCACTCTCTATAAATAGCAGCATCGAGCATTAAGTATTAAGTTCAAATCGAAGGTCCTGCGACTTCGACAACAATCAATGTCGCAACTGTGCAAAGGAAGCCGGCTTTGACCGTATATTGAATGGTATTAAATGAAAGAAGAGTTGAAGAGATTGAGAAATTTAAAGAGATAAATTAAAGCTGCAGGAAATTCCAAATTAAAACAAGTAAGCAAGCTACTCTGAATAAAACCGCAAAAATATTAAAATATACTGGAAGGCACAATTGGTATATCATTGAAGTACTACATTCGAAATACAACATACAGGTCAAACAAAATATATCAGATTGTCAGTCAAAGCAGCTAAAACTTGATTGAAAATTAAATTGAATGGGTGAAGTAAGAAGTGTAGGAATTAAAAATGCAATCTTATGTTAACAATATTAATAATAAGCATATCAACATGCATATCAACTTCATCTTGTATCAATTACTATAATTATAAGTGTAATATGATTCTAATAAGCATTGCTTATTATTATTGAAAAAAATTTAACAAATTTTGTGCAATTTTGTGGTAGTATGTTAGGTAAAAGATCTGTGCAGACTAGAGAGCGATGGATACCATTGATATATTAATGTCAAGTGTTTTTTCCCATTGGAAAAGACCTACCTCTGAAATATGTAAAACATTGTTCGAAATTTCGAGAATCAAAGAGATTGAAAGAAATTTAGTTGACTTACAACATTTATATGCTTATATTTTATTTTATTTTTCTTAGTAACTGAGTTTATGTTATTATAGAATGCTCTAGTGATTGGAATAGATTTTCTATTAACTAAAAAGTTGATCTTTCAAACTCGTGTTTCTTTTGTTGCATGATGATTCGATTTTGGTACTGATAAAAGAACAAAAAACTGTGATTTTATGCTAGATAGCAATAATTAAACTATTGTATAACGTTTTTAATGTTTATGGTGCGCAAATTTCATTGGACATTTTCGCCATAAATCATTTGAGCTGCATCAGTTTCAACTTGATCCACTAACAAAACAAAACAAAAAATTGCATACAAAAGTTTTCCACCTATTTCCCCTCCAAGTGGAGCTTTGCCCCTTCTAGAAATACGCATTGTTGCAGCTGCATAACAAAAAAGTCGCGTCTCTTGGTTGGCCAACAATATCGCGAGGCGGCTTTATGCTCAGCATTTTAATGTGCACAACACACATTGTGATTGTTAGTGTTATTGTTATTGTTATTGTTGGCGATGCCATTTAAAGCCCCATCTATGGTCAGGTAGAAGTACCACGTACCACAATGTATGCAGTTCTCAATTCGCTGGAAGAATTGTTGTCCGAGTGTTTGCTATGAAAATTAATATGCAACTGGCAAATATAATAATTAAATGGAATTGGAAAGCAAGCGGATGTCACTTGGAGGCAGACACTGCAATTGTGTAAAAAAGAAGTAGTTGAAGTGGGTTTCAAAATATAAGTTTGTAGTAAAATATGTGTTGAATTCCTTACCTATTATTTATTGTAAATTCTAAATTTGGAAATTTAGAATAATTCACATTTTATTCTTAGCTAAATGGCGAAAAAAATATAGTGGGTTTTAAAATATAAGATTACAGCTAAGAGACTTCTTGAGTTATTTGCTAACAATAAATGATTAGATGTTTAGATTAGAATATTCGAAAATTTAGCATAATTGTTATGGCATTTAATGGTTATGTAAAGTAAGCAAAAAATACCAAGTTAAAGTAGGTTAAGTTAAGTTAATAAATTTATTTACTGTAATGCTTAGACTAAATTCGTGATTCTGGAATATAAATTTAAAATTATATTGCTCTGGCATTTTATTGATTTTTATAATTTATATATATTCAATTATAACTATTAGTGAAAATTATTAGATTCAATTATATTTAATTCTTAACGAATTTATACAACTCTTTTTGATTTTCCTTTGCAGATTTCACGCCAGAGCATTGACGCTTGCAAGGACTATTTCCGCGATGACTTGATCAAGAACGATTGGGCGTTGATGGTGGAGCTGAAGAAGCTCTTTGAGATTCTCTAAACAAATTGCCAAAACATCACGTACAACAATTGTAACTGCAACAGCTAGAAGAAATGCAATTCTGTGTGCTTGCAACTCAACTCTTAACTACATAATATATGCATTACTATATGGATATTGTGCTGCTTGCGATGTGAATGTGTGTGTTTTTTTTATTATTGTGTTGCCGTTGTCTAGCTTACAACAATGTGTGTGTTAAAAAGGTTTTAAATCAAATTTGTAAATGCTTTTTGCACAAAGAACAACAACAACAGAAACCAGAACAACAACAATAACTACAACAATTTTTGCCTGCGCTTTTTTGTTACGCCTGAAATAATAAAAATAAATGAAATGAGAAGAAAATGCAGCAACTTGTTTTTTTTGTTGTAGTTGGGAATAACTATGTCAGGAATGACGTCACACGAAGCAGAGATGGGCGTGTAACCTTCATTGAGGATATTGACCCAGTAGCATGCGCAGTGCAGCTCCTTTTCATTCATGGCTCGTCATTGAATGCGCCAAGGATGTGAATGTGTGGATGTGAATGTGGATGCTGCTCTGCTGGATGCTTGTGAATGGGGAGCGGCGACAGCTTGGCAACAACTATGCGAAGAGAGATGGCGCTGCGGCTGCGGCTGCAGAAACTGGGTCAGCCACAGACACAGGCGGGTTCGTTCAACCTGACGGTGACGATGTGGAAGGACGATTGTTTCGCACAACAAAACAGCAGCAACAACTACACAACGGTTTAGCAGGGTTATAAGTGGCTACCACACACACACACATTCACACACTCACACATCTGCATCTGCTGAAGGGTTTTTGTGTCGGTGCAGCAAGTGCGTCAATTTAATGAATGCCAACGTTGCTCTTGAAGCGCAGAACATGCAGCACATGCAGCACATTCGATTATAGTTGAAGGACTTGCCCGGGCCCAGGCCCAGGACTTGCTCTGCCCTGAGTCCTGCCATCATCGGATTACGCAACAGCTTTTATAATTGTGCGGATTAATCTGAGCGCAATTCAACTCATTCACATATGTCAGCAATATGCACGAGTAGTCGTTGATTTAATCGTCTTAAGCGATTTACAGCTCGTTCAATTGTTCAGTGCGCTTTTCGAAAAAACTTCTGGAAGACCGCATTATGTGTTAATGAAAATCTATTGTAGTAGAAAGTTTAACCATTAAAGTATGAACTACGATAGTACTCTATGATGATGAAATTGAATATGCTATGCAACTAAATATTAAGTTTTGCAACAGTTCTTAAACAACCTTAAAATATATTTATGAAAATAAATACTTAAATATACCTGAGATTTTATAACATTTTTAGAATATTACACACCCATCTAAACTTTGGTTTATTGGAAATGAACTATGTTAAGAGATATTTAAGCAAATTAAATAACTTTTTGGTCTGACATTTTGTGGTCACAGATGTCATTCTTTAGCTAAGGCTATGAAATACCAAACATCATTTAATTCTGGATATATTGATTTATTAGATTTAAAAGAGTAGAAATATATAAATTAAAGATTTTACTACGAACTCAAACGTATATACTTGAGTAAATACTGTGATTAAAAAATACGAAGTGAAATTTGTATTTAACTAGTGACTATTTACTTTTATTTATTTACTAGGTTTTCTTACTTGAAAAAGAAATTGCAATGTTAAATATATTTAAATTATTCGAAACTATTAAATTAATTTAGTTTACTAAACTACTTATGAACAACTATTAGAATATACATAGGTGGTTAAAATTGTACCCGCCACCCATAAGGTTGAGGGGTATTATAATTTTGTGCCTTTTGTAATTCCTTACAATTTGATTGCGATCGAATATAAATTGTATAAGTTTATTTAAGAAATACTTTTGAATGGCAAATTATGCCTTCTGTAATCGGGTTTTATCTGCTTTGGCTGAAAATTCGGTATATTTCGACCTCTGTGGTATATTGGAAATGTAGGACTTCAACAATATACTAAATATGACGTTTAGTATATTTTAGGATTTTTGTGGTATATTATTCTTTCAATAATAATAGCGCATTGTTTTGCTTTGTTGTTTTGTTTTTATTCAAAATGGTTAGCGTGTATCTCACAGTCGAGCACACTCGATTGTAGCTTTCTTACTTGTTTAACCCTCAAATAAATTTACATTTTACTACAGTTCAATTATTCGCCGCTGTAAAATACATTTGGCTTATCTAAGCCACATATTTGATCAACGCTTGAAATTTAAAAAAAAAACATTAAAAATTGTTTTTTTTTAACTTAATATATTATTATCAATATATTGCTTATAGCTCCAATTAAACTTTGTTATCTATGTGATCAAAATAAATTGTTCTTTTTAAATATTCCACAAACTAAAAGAAAATATTTGCAATCGAAACTATTACATATTTACGTATACTTAATATTTTACATATTCCACATACGCCATGTAGAGACACGTATGCAGACACATAACATATAAAGATATGCGCATACATACAGATGTGTGTCAGAGGAATGACAATACAATTTACTCCACTCCACTCGAGTTGGGTGGCGACAGTTGGGGCAGGGCAGGGCAAGGCAGAGCAGAGCAGAGCAAAGCAGAGCAGAGCAAGGTAAAGCAAAGTAGGGTAGGATAGGGCAGGGAAGGGTGGCGAGTCAGCCAGCCAGACAGGATAAACTCAAGGCGTATTGAATGACGCCACAGCACAGAGCTGTCCATTGAAAAAGTCAAAGCACAGAGAGAGAGAGAGAAAGAGCATGAAAGAAAGAGATAGAGAGCGGGTGAAAGCAGCGCAGTGAGAGAGAGAGAATGAAATTCATTCACAAGGCGCACGCTGAATGGCATCCACAAAGGTCGCTCTTTGTTGCAGCTTTCTTGTTGTTGTTGCTGTTGCTGTTGCTGTTGGGTGTTTGGCTGCGTCATGTGTGGAATGTGGAACTAGGGCAACAGGCGGCAATGTGCCTCGTTGATGCCTCGTTGATGCCGCAACCTTCTCTCTATCGCTTCAAGTGGCTCGAGGCGAGGGTGGCAGGCACTTTCATTGAGAAAAACGAGCTTTGGCCGCTACAAAGGATTCGTGGCCACTTAAGCGAGCCAGCTTAAATGCTTAGGCTGCTTCGCTTCGCTTCGTTGTGTGCGTGAGTGAATCTGTGTATGTGTGTATGTGTTTGCATGTATTTGTGTAATGAATGAAAGGAGAAATAAAAGTCAAATTGAAAGATTGTAAAAAAAAATAGGAAAAACAACAAAATGGCAAATAAAACGAAACCAAACCAAACGAAACGAATCAAATCGCATCAACGTCAATCGCTTTTCAGTTTTGTGTTTCCGTTTCCATTGCTATTTCAGCTTCAGTTTCCGCTTTTCCAAAATTGAGAAAAAGAATACGTCGAATTGCACGTGCTTTTGTGGATTTGTATTTTGTTTGCCATGATTTCATGTTTATACATTTCACCTCGACGATGTTCTTGTTGTTCTTGTTGATTATCTAGGACACTTGTGACGTCAGGCGGCGACTGCGGCGCACACACACAATTTATTATGGTACGTATTTTGTACGCCAAAAAGCAAAGTCAAAGCCACTCAGCCAATTTTATTACAACTGTATACTGTATACTATATGTACATATATACAACTTGTACAATAAATGCTTACATACGCATTACGTATACGTAATGTTTAACAGGCAGCTAGTGAGCACTTTTTTTGTTTAATGAATTTTAAAACTGTACGCATCGCAATTAATTGTCGTTTATTTTCGTCTCCCTCGCAAAACTTATTTATAGCCACCATCCACATCGATATATTTAAATGTGCACTCAAGGATTTTACTATAAGTATTTTCCACTCTTATTGACCTTTTCCTATCGATTCAACTGCTTCGCGTTCTCTGCTAAAGGAAATTGTATGTATTTTATGCTTCATTTGTGTTTATTGAGTAAAAGAATTATTTGTGATTTTGAGTTATAAATATTAGATTTTAATTGTTTATTTAATATTAAATTATTATTATTTTTCTCTGTTCTTTTATTTACAATCTGTCTGTTTAAGCCATAAGTAACTGTACAATTAATACTAAATTATCAGAAATAGCAATTAGAATTAATATTATAATAAATTATTCCTTTGTTTATGTTATTATCTTTTTATAAATAGATTTTCCTTTCAAACTTATTTTCAACTAAAAATATATTTAAAATCTCTAGTGATTAAGGAAATTAGCCTATGCCAAACAATTGAAAAGTTCTTTAGTGCCTAATAGAGAAATCATTTATTTTGCGAGTTCATTGAACTCTTCAAAAAGTTGCTTAGAGACGTGCCTTTAATTAAGTCGTCCTTTGCCATTAGCTTTTGGCTTCCCTAAAATAAATGCTTTGATTGTGTCATGCATATCAATTAACAAGAGATGCTCTAATTCTACACTAAATCTCTAATTTGTCTAAGAGTTTTTTTACAGGATTATTCAATTGAACTTGTAGTATGAGTTGGAAAGATTTAAGCTTATTATAATATAAATTTAAACACATTTTTGCTTATATTATAATATAAATTAAAACACATTTTTGCTTATATTATTCATTATATATTTATCGTCAATTAGTTTATGTATGAAATTTAATTTAATTATATTACTTAAAAAATTCTGTTAGTCTCGGTATAATATATAATATAATATATTAATATTTATTAAAGCAGCAAAAAAATTTAATACAATGTAATTTTAATTATACGGTTTAACAAAGTTTCATTAAATTCATAATACAACAAAAATTTAATTTTAATATTTATAAAAATGCCATTATTTATTGCATGAAGTTCTAAGTAAAATGAATTGGAATTCATTTAATTATACTGCATTGCATAATTTCCTTAGACTTAGAACAGCAAGAAATTGAATAATAATAGTTAATACTGACTATATATTAATGTTATGAAGCAGTAAGTAAATAAAAACTGCAAACTTGATAATACAATTAAATTATTTAATAATGCCTTATCAATATATAAATAATATTCGTATATTGAAAAGCTACCGATAGAGGCAATCTCAAGATTTTATTTCGCAGTACTTAATATGGGTTGCTGTAAGAATTATTGACTTAATATGACCGGATATTGTTTATAAATGCTTAAAGCACTTCCATATATTTTGCGCAAAGCACTTTATGTACTTATGAAATAATTAAACTATACTATTTAAGATACGCGCCGATTGTACTTAAACGGATTCATTTAGCGATGACAGGAAATAAAGTGAGGAACATAATCTTACTCCATATAAATTTGTATTACAAATCATTAACTTGATTAGACTTTATATAGCTTTTAAATTAAAATACAAAAATGGTTTAACACAACTTTTCAAATTACGTTAAGTTAATGAGTAGATATAAAAATAGTTGTTAAGATATTTATTACGAGAAAGAAATTTCTGCTTTATTTTATTTCGCAACTGTATTTGCCCAGTTATATATAAAACAATAGTATTGAATATACATGTCAGTTCTACTTAAACAGATTGTGTTAGGCAATGAACAATGAAAGGCAAACAATGTTGTTTTGATGTGAAGTGTCATAAGAAACATTATGTTGACTTGACGGAATTAAAAACTCAAAAATTCTTTCGGTAAAACTATTTCACAAAAAAAAATGGATTCTCTTCCCAATATAACTTTTATTACATTAAGATATAGCTGAATTATACATAAAAACAAAATTAGTTTTTGGAATATTAAATTTAAAATCCATTAGTTATATGATCAGAAAGGTAGAAATTAAATTTATGTTATATTAAATTTCGCCACTACATTTATCTACTTATTTATAGCCAATTAATTGATGAGCTCATTCATTAATTAGTTTAAGAGACGCGCCAATTGGTATTAAATTCGATAAACAACATCTCGAGTGGCAACTCTGAAAATCAGCTGGAATATGCATATATATATGTGTGTGTGTATGCACATATGGGATGACCTTGAGCACTGCTGCAGCTGCGGAAGCAACCCCCAATGCCAATGGAGCCGGAGCCGTGAATTCAGTTTCAGAGCCAATGTCGAGGTTACGCCTATCGAAGGACGTTGCCAAGGCAACGCAGAGAAGAGCAGTTGAGGAGCAGCTGGAGAGGGGGCGGGCGTGCTTCGGAGCGGTCTCAGGGCCAGCTCATTGGGCAGGAAGTGCAGCTGGGAAGCAGCGTGCAGCGTTCGTCTGCATTCGGCGGCGGCCATTGAACGGCAAAATAATTTCAAAATGGCCGTCAAAATGCTGACCTTGAATGCAGCGCGTTCATTGGCTGCCAGCAGGTAGCGGGGCAACGGGGGAATGAAGAGGAGGAAGGGGCGGAAAGGGGCAGAGACAGAGGGGAAAGGGAAAGGGTTAATGCTTTGTGGTTAGGGTGAACCAAGCTGCAACTTGATGCAGTTTCAGATTCAGGGTCAAATCCCAATTGAAGTGCAATCCAAGAAGAAACTGCAATTGCAATTTAGTTTCCTTCGAATTCAAAGCAAAGTTGCAGCTGCATCGGCAGCTTGACCACCGCAACGAACAGCAGCACAGCAATATCAATATCAACATCAACAATAACATCGACTTGGACTTCAATCCCACGCAGTGCGTCCAACCCAATCCGGGCTGACTTCGTGCCGCGAGTCGCGTTGTCATCGTCTTCGCATCGTCTCCACATCGTGTCCTTTCATCCTTTCGGCTCTGCGCCGAGCTGCGTTTCGGCTGCCAGCCGATGGCCGTTGGCCGAATGCAGCCAAAGGAAGCAACTTGGACTGCTTGGATGCAAATGGCGATGCAGCGTCGTGTCAGTCTCTGGACGAGTGTCGAACTGCATTCAACGTGCAATCTCTTCAATCAGGATACAAAAAACATTTCTCCACACACTCTCAGCCTCAATCTGAATATCCATTTCAGCACAAATTTTTTGGGCAAACTTGTGAGACGCAATTAAAAGCAACACGAATTTTGAACGCGAACTCAAAAAAAAAAACGAAAAACAATTCAAACAACAAATAGAAGTTTCACACTTAAACTTTGTCGCACGCTGCGTATGCGTAACATTTAAAATAATTGTTTATAAAACACAAACTAATAGTGCTTAAGTGAAATAGTTGTTAAAGTGCAATAACTATTAGTGTACTTAAACTTATTAACAATTAATCGGTGTAACTTAAAATAGTACTTATTACGCACAAGTATTTAACTAGCCAATAATAAAAAACAAATCTCAACTATTTTGACAATTTGCAAATTAATTAAACACACATTTAACGCGTAAGCTTAACAAACATTTGCGCATTGGAATCTGTGACAAAACATTTCGAGACGCACACAATTGAAATACTCTTTGCATTTTATTGGAATCAACTCAACTAACGAGTTAACTTCAAGCATCCTCTAATTGGTGAGTATTAGTCGTCTAGTGTTTGCTCTTTATTCCCGGTATATCCTTCGGGGCACTTCCACCTAATTGTCGTTATTATCCCAGATGACAATCCTAGATCCTGAAGCTCTCTCTTACTTCTACTTGAAATTCCTAAATGCCAATTGAGCTTTGTTATTGCATTAATTGCAATTAAATAGAGTTTTAACTGCGCAATAAAGTAATTTCTAATCCAATAATTAATCAAAATATAAACAAATTTGAAGCTTCTATGTAAATTACTAAAATAAAATAAATGAAATAAAGCAGCTCTATCTAGACTTGAACTTGAAGTTATTGCTTCGATTTCATTTGAGTAGAGTGAGTAGAGTATTAAACCATTTGATCAATAATCATATTCTAATTCCTAGATTAACTAAGCAATATAGTAACTTTATATTCACAAAAAAATAAAAATATAAACAAATTGTATGCTCTCTTACTTCTATGCAAATTACTAAATTCTAAATGACATATGCTCTTCTTCTATTTGAAGTCAAGAAAATGGCAATTTAACTATATTATTGTTTCGATTGAAATTAAAATAAGGTATTAAACCATTTGATAAATAATCATATTCTAATTCTATGATTAACTGCACAATATAGTTACTTCTTGTTCAACAATAAAAAAAAATATTAACAAAATTTTAAGACCTCTTACTTCTACGTATATTACTAAATACTTAATAAATACTAAATGAAATAAATAACCTCTCTCTGACTTCTAGTCAAAGTGAAGTAAATAACATTTGAACTTTGTATAAAAATATAAACAAATTTGAAGCTTTCTTACTTCTACCTGAATTACGGAAATCAATCAATAATTATATTCTAATTTTAATTATTCAACAATATAAAGAAATATTAACAAATTTTAATCGCTCTTGCTTCTACTTGAATTTCTAAATACTAAATAAATACCAAATTAAATATAGTAACTTCTTATTCAACAATAAATACAGATATAAATATATCTTAAGCTCTCTATATTCTATTTAATTACTAAATAGTAAACAAATACTAAAAGCAATATAAATACTCTAAAACTCTTTAACTTCTACGTAAATTACTAACTATTAAATAAATACTAAATTAAATATACAAATTTAAAAAATCTTTAATATCTTCATAAATTACTTAATACTGATCATAAAGTCTAAACAAAAAATAATTTCTTCTTAAGCAATAAATAAGTAAAAAAAAAAACACCTTCTAATCGAATTCAATTCATAGAAATTCCAAGAAATTTTACTTACATATCCTTATGCTCTAAAAACACTTGTTTACTTCAAGGGAATGTTATTAAGTGGATCGCAACTTAACCAGTTCCAGCTAAATGCTCAATTTGAATATGTAAATCAAATTCTAACAACCCATTTCAATATTCTTAATAGCATTGTTCAAAATTGTTATTGGAATCATTCTTGATTTCAGAAATCATTGAAATTTCGAATTGAACTGTATTTCTTCTAAATCATTACTAGCAAGTCAATCTCCAACTTTCTAAGAACTTCTTCTTCCACAATGGTATTTTAAATGAATGAAAATTTAATAGCTCCAGCTTGTAGATCTACTTAAATAAATAATTTGTAAATTAAATGCAACTAAATGCGCAATAGTGCGATTTTATTTTTAGCAAATTTAAATTGAATCATTTAAGTTGAAGTATCCAGATTCCATGCTTAATAAGAGACACTCGTTGAGAATTCAAATCAACTCTTTTAATTAATTGATAGGAACCAACATGACTTTTCTTTAAAAGTTTTCTGATTCTTTATTGAATATTTTTTACTATCAAATTAGTAATCTTGAGTTTCCGAATCCAACATTCAGTTTTGAGAAAAACTATCACTTTTTAAATAACACACAAACATTTATAATCCAAGATTTTTCCAAGTTCTTAAGAGTTCTTTTACACTTAACGATTTTAACATGCACAGTTGGTAAGCTCAACAAAAAGTTTAAAAATTTTTTTTTTGAATTTGCAATTGTTTTAAAAATTTGATCTTTTATGATCTTCTGGACTGTCTTGTCAAATAGCCAAACAATAGATTGAAATTAGAATTGCTTAGAACAAAAAGAAAGTAATATCAGTTTAATTCTACGTTTTCAAATTATAAACTAAATAGTATCGACCTAAAAATTATTGTCTAATATGTATGCTTCAATGTTTTAGAAGTTTTTTCTAATTTTATTTCTATAAATTGAAATTTTATACTATTAAAATAGTTTAGTAATCTTGTCTATTTATTGAAATATAAACAAAATTATTAAAGCTATGTATATATTTTTAAAACCATTAAAACTGAATATTCCTTGGATGTATCAGGATGTAGAAAATATTCAAATGATCTTTCGAAAATCCATCCAAGGATTCCCAAATTTGTTTCGCTTCGAGGCTAAACGGTTTCTATTTTCAGTGGTAGAAATTAGACTAACATAAACATTTTTTTTGTAAATTCCTAATTTTTCCGGTTTTTTTTTAAGTTTTTACTATAAATAATTTGAAAATTATTATTATGAATATAATTATTTTGTTTCAATCTTCATTAACAGAGTTGTTGTTGTCGACTTCAAATCACAGCTAAGCTTCTACATTCCCGGCTGTCCAGACACTTAAGACAGCGAATTAGCTAAGGTCTTGGCATTAAGGCTCTTAATTGAGAACTCGTCTTATGCCAGATATTATTATCTTTTTTTTTGGCAATTGCGAAAAAATTCAAAACAGTAGTCGACAAATTCCAACAGCTGAACGAATCTCTGAATACCGAATAACAACAACAAAAATAAAGAGAAGCAAATTGAATTGGTTCCATTTGCCTGATGATTTTGTTTTTTTTTGGGTCTCTGAAGATCACTGGTTGAAGTCTGAGTCTGTTTAGACGAAGAGGAAAGGGAAGGAAAGGCAAGGGAGTTATTTTTCTGAAATTGGTATCATAATGACTCGAAATCAAGATCAGGCAGACACTGTTTTGCTTTTTGTTCGTGGACCTTTGGCCGTTGGGCGTTGCCATAAGCTCACATCAAATTCAATTCTTTGCGAGCATCCACAAGGCTGGACAGCGAGAGGGAGCGATATGGAAAGAGAGAAAGAGTGATAGAGAGAGAGATGGAGATGGAGAACTGCGTGAATAACTGCGTTAATTTCCCAAGTTGACAGCGGATGTGGCTACTGTTGCATGGCATTCCAGACTCTCCAACTCCAACTCCAACTCCAATTCTGAATCTGCGACTTCAGTCTTAACTCTGACTTTAGTTTTTGGCCTCTTGCGATCATTCGCATCGTTGCTTCTCCTTCTTCAGCATTGTGGCATGAGGCATGCAACAATCTGCGGCATTCCGCGGGTGTGTCAACTGTCTTTATTTTGGCCAGCTTCTGCTGCCCGCTGAGCGCCATTTATGGCCAGCCAAAATACTCGTGAATAAGCCTCAATGAATGCCACAGGACTGAAGCCTGATGCCTCATTCTCGACCAACTTCTGGCAACACCCGCGCAATCTTCTATCTACTTTAGATTCCAAAGGTACCTTAATCTTTCCATGATCAACTTATAGCCTTATAAAGCTGAGCTCGAAAAGCATTTATAATAAAAAATTAAATCTTGAGCAAGTGCAAATAGATTTATATCATTACAAGGAAACTTTACCAAATTGGGGAAGCGTTATTTTAGATCACGGATATCTTATTCTTCAAATTGAATTAGTAACTGCAAATGAGTAGATCATAATAAAGACTTCGTACGGGAAGTAAATGATCAATGATCGGGTAAGCAGTTCATTAACATTATATTCCAACAAATTTTTTAACAATATAAAGTCCAGGGCTTCAAAGTTTGAGAGGTCCGAGTTTTTACTTAGTTATTGAAAAGTGCCAGCGAATAATTGCTTAGTTACAACAATAAACAGAAGAATAGTTCCATTCGTTTACAAAATGTGTAAAGACTCACGATCAGCAGGGACTTCCAAGCTTAACTGTTAGTTGACAATATGGAATATTGAGTCTATAAAACGATCTATATTATAAAGACTTTTGAGGTAGTCTTTTTAAATATTGAGACAATAAATTACAGTGTTGCCTCCAGTTGAACTGTGGTCGCGGCTTTTACCAACATCGTAAACTTGGACTATATTTTAAATTTAATTTGAATAAATTTTAGAGCAATTACAATCTCTCTTCTCTCCCTTTTCGTATTAAAAATATTCTTGATTTTTTCATTAAAAAATATCACAAAATGTTCAGAGAAAATGTATTCGACATTTCCAAAAAATCAATGGTCAAATTTATCCTCAATCTTCTTTCTCCGAATTATGAGAAATAAAGTCAATTGTATCATAACGATTGGAAATAATGTTTTAGTTACCATGCGGAGTTTTATTTAAATTACATTAGCATTTAAATTTTGTAAGTATCAAAGACATATATATAACAACTAAATATAGAGGAGGTTAATTTATACAAGCACAAAATGAAAATAGAATCTGTTAAATATGTTTAGGCTATTTATTTTTTAAAGGCTTTCGTACAAGAATTTATAATTGGAGGGACTTATAGATTCTTCACAAATTATAGTTTATTCACTATAAATTTGCTACAAATATTAAGTTTTTGTGCTGCTTTTAATGTTGTGTGACAATAATAATGTATTATAAAGATATCGATTCATAAGAAAGGATTATATTTGCACCATGAATTTGCCCATTTCTAGTTACATTTTTCGCTTCAAAAGTTAAGAAATATGCAATACATTTTTAAAGGTTTTAAAAGGTTTTAATGTGTTAGGACTTAAAATTAGTAATAAAAACATTAAAAGACAGCGTTTTTTGATTGTAAAGTATGGTTAATAAATTGTATATAAAAATAGCTTGGGCTGTAAAGTCTGTCAAGTATTTTTATTTATATGATATATGCCAAGCAAAAAATGCATATAAATACATAAAAATCATAATTCAGAAAAGGCAATAATTTGGTTTTTTAATTGTGGGTTGACAACGACTTCATTTCTGTCATTGTTGCAAATGGTTTTAGCTAAATTATTGAAAACTCAAACAGTTTTTCATGCGTCGCTCGACGTGTGGAGCGGGCCACCAACGCCGTCGCCGTCGCAGTCGCCGTCGCAGTCGCAGTCGACGTTGCCGTCGGTTCGTTTCGGCCACTTTCCAAGTTGATTACATACGTGTAAGTGTGTGTGTGTGTATGCAAATCAGACAAAGCCCACATCGAAGGCGAGTCTAAAGCCAATGCTTCACATTTAACAATTTTTGGCTGACTTGGCAAAGATTTAAACAAAACCTACGACGAGTCCAAATTTGTCTGTAATTTAAATATGCATTTATTATCCATAGGTCTCTCTGTCTGTCTTACTTGTTGTTGTTATTGTTGTTGTTGTGTTGGCCAAACCGCATTAAATTGGAAGTTTTATGCTTCAGCATAACATAAATCCAATACAAGTTATGCACAATATTTATTTGGTGTATCGAAATTATGAATTTTTACATAGATAAGATCGAGAATCTAATAGGATTTTAAATTACTTTTGTTTATTAATATAAAAACTATGAAGATTGTAAATTAGATATGTGAAACAGGTAGTAAAAATATGAGGCATCAATTTACATAACTCTACGAACAGTAAAAATATAATACCCAATAAGATTTATCTATAAAATTACAATATTATTTATTTTGGTTTTAATCTATTCGTATCAATAGCTTAATTCCTTATATTCATTAAAATTATGAGTTTTTCATATCAAATATTTTAAAAAATTTAATTATACATACAAATATGAAACATTTTACAGATCTTAAAATAAGAGTATTTTCAAATAGAAGGTCATCAAAATTTAAGCCCAAAAATGTGTTCAAAAAGAAATATGAAAAGTCTACATAAAATATCTTTTTACGGCAATCACAAAAGCACGCAAAATATTTATTTAAAATTTCTAGTATAAAAACATATAACTAGGGTTTTTTGCATTTTTTATAAATATGACAAATTTGCTGTTTTATTACAAAAATAACTTTTTTCTTCGCTATCTTTGTTTTAAAGGAATATTCCTTATGCTTCATGCTTAAAATACATTACCAATAATCTGATTCTAGTTGATAAGGAAATATATTTTAAAGATATGTTTATCATTATATTTTTAGATTCCAAAATCATGAACTGTGAATTATAAAAGAAACTATTTAAACTACACCAACTTTTTAAAATGATTAATTTATAATAAAAATTCAAAACATTACCAAAATAAAGTATAGTTAATAAATGAAACTTTCTACCAACTTTGTAGCCTTGGTTTTTAATTTCAAAAGAATGAGCTTTAAGGTTGACTATTTAAAACATAATATTTTATCGTTTTATATTTTGTAGCGTTGGTTTTTTGGTAATAAAAAAACACAATTTAGATAAACTGTTTAAAATAAATTATCGTATAGAATTCAGTATTTAGTTTCTTTGGTAAAGCGAAGTCGACAAACGAAAAATGTTTGACAGTAAAAGTTTGCGTGTTAAACAATTTGCATTTCGTTGTCGACTGACCCAATTCATCAAATTTGAAATTTGTAACCATTTTTGGGGAGGCTGGCAAAAGAATTCTCGAATTGGAAAAACCCAAAATATGCAACAAAAAAAAAATAAGAGAACTTGTTGTCTACAGTTTTGAGTGGGTAAGAATGGAACTTAAAATGAGCCGACGCGTCGGCTAAATCGAATGTCGATTTACATACGAAATATGTACAAACATATGAATGTATGTAAGTGTGTATCTATGTAGGTATGTTTGTACATCTGTCGATTCGCATGTGGAAGTGTCGTAACTAACAGATACCAGATACCAGATTGTCGGCCTGCTGTCAGCCTGCCATCCGCTCCGCCCACATTCATCAGAAGATGTGGGCAACTTATTTACCAAAAACTCAAAGAAAAAAAAAAAGCACAACAAAAAATCTGTCGCAGTTTCATTATGCCCAAAAGATTGTTGAGCGAATGCGTGAACGTATGTGTGAGTGTAATTCAAAAAAAAAGAATTTCCATAAAATTAAGTTTTAATCGTTGACGCGTTGTCTGAATCGGGGGCGACTGCAAGTCTGTCGAAAATCGACCATTATTCACATATCAATGCTAAGAGCAAAAAAAAAAATAAAATGAAAAATGCAATTTAAACGCAAACGTTTTTATACAACAACAACACAAATGAACGTGCAAATAAAACACAATAAATATTAATACATTAAATAAAATAGCAAAGGAAAACACAACAGCAACAACAACAACAACAATTTTAAATAATACAAAAGCAGAAAATAAATTTTGTCTTTGCCAGCAGCCCACACGACAGCGGCAGCGACGTCGGCAGAGCGGGGCAGCGTCGCTGGCAGCGCAGGCCTCCATTCATTATAATCGGTTTCATTCATAAAAACGACTCTTGGCAAGTGAGTGAGCGAATGTCGCTAACGAATTCGCCGCGTGCGCCTCTCTCGCACTCACGCTCGCTCTCGCGCTCTTTGACTCAAAGCCAATTCGCTCGAGTGGATGCGAATTCGCCTTCGCTGCGCTGTGATTTTCGTTTCGTTCGCTCAAACGAAACGAGTTGAGTGTTGTGGCATTGTGGAGAGGAAGTTTCGAGTGTCGACTATATATACACACACACATGCAATTATATGTATGTATGTGTGTGTGTGATAGTTACAAATATAGTTATGTGTATGTATGTAGTGGGTATGTTTAATAAGCCATTTTGATAGTATGCCATAACTACAACTAGACTTCCTTCGGAAAGTTCATGCTAATCTGTGGCATGGCACCCAAGAGTCTATGTCTATGTCACAAGTCTGTATGTATTATTTTACTTTATTTTTCATTTTCATATTTGATTTGATTTTATTTTTCTCAGTTGTTTAGTCGTTATCTGCAACCGATCCGATTTGCCTCTGCTATCTCCCCCCGGTATTTTTTTTCCTCTTTTTTTTTTTGAGGCTTGGCTTATTAGACAACAAACAACACTTCACGCTCGCTTTAACTTTTTTTTTTCTTTCGTCGTTGTCTCCTTTTTGTTGTTGTTGTTGCTGTTTTCAACGCACGTCGCTGTCGACGTCGACTTCGCTGCCTTTTTTTTATGTCGAAGCCAAGAAAAGTGCTACTGGTTTTGAGATTTTTGGTTTGAAGTCGTTGCGCACAGTTGCCAACGCGCCGCAGAGTCGTGTATTTTTCTTTTTCATACGGACTGCGCAGAGCACTCGGCAACTCTGCCGAACATCAACATCAACAACACCAACAACAGCAACAACAGCAACAGCAACAACATTAACAGCAGCCCAACCAGAGACCAGCCAGACAACGTTGAACCAGTCGTTGATGTGTTTGCCTTTCAATATCTTTCACACTGCAGACACTTCACTTGTTTCACATTCTAAAGTCGCTTCGGTCAAGAAGGTGCAAAAGTACGGATTTAAAATAGAATCGAAATATGACTAAAAAGAAGGTTTCAATTTTATTTTAATTTTTTATTTTGTTTCTTTTTCAAAGGAAATATAATCAACAACATTTTCAATAATTCATGAATTATAAAATCTTAATCTTAATTAATGATTTTTAAAGTTTTATGTTTACTTAGCTTTCTAAATAAACATTTTCAAATTGCGAAAATGTAGTATATATGCTTTAAAAGATTTCGAATGTTATGGAGAAACACATCTTAAAATAATTCCACTTTTTTAGTTTCAGAATCTAAAAGGAACCCATATTAAATAATAAAAACGAAATATCAATATAAACCTATTTGTAAAACTTTCTTTTTCTATATTTATTTTTTTATTATCTTAATTTTCCACATGAATTGTAGTATTATTGGACCTTGATAAATTATTAGACACTCAACCAGAATTCTTTCAAAAATATAAAACCTGTTTACTTTCGCTATATTTCATGCTCTTATGTCAAGTACATATGTACATATATTTTAGTTGCTTTGCAATCCTTAAAAAGAATTAATTTTCGTTCTAAAACAAATATTATAATAATATGTTTTCATATATTTATTTTTTATTTACTTTGCAATCATACTAAGAATAATTTATTTTCGTATTAAAATAAACATTATAAAATATAATAATGCGACTTGTTTGCTTATATATTTAATGCTGTTATACAAACTACATTGTTTTAAAAATGTGCCATCAAATATTGATCAAAGTCCCATAACTCTCAATCGACATCATGTGATTGTTTGCTCAGGTGAATGATTTGTACCTGCGCTCTCGCCTGTTGTTAACTTTTCTACTCACACCACACTGGCAGAGCAGCAGCAACAACAACAACGACTTATGCTTACCTCATGCAACATTCAGATACAGATACTTACACACACACACATTCAGTCAGATACTGACAATCACACACACACACACACTAGCAGAGATACACACATAGCTACGAACACACATACATGCACACTTGGCAGCTGCAGCTATCCATGCATAGGCAACAACAACAACAACAACGACAACAACAGCAACAACATCGCCGTGGTTTTGTAGCTACTTTCGCCTCACTGTGTGCGTATTTTTCATTCATATTGGCAGCCAACGCGAAACAGACAGAGCAAAGCAAAGCCAGCAGCGGCAGAGAAGCAGCAAAGCAGCGCTGCGGCAGAGCAACAAACGCTCATTGAGGCTGATACATTTTTATGGCCGAACGCTAAAAATTCGTTGGTGAAAATATGCAACCGAAGAGATTCATTGAAAAAGATCGACACAAAAATCGAGCAGGAAAAACACGTCGATGCCTCTGTGTGTGTGAGTTTATGTTTGGGATTTAGATTTTGAATTGGAATTGCTGTTGGTATGCTCTGTCTCCCTCTTACTTACTCGCTGGATAGCGTAGGCTGTTTTGGGGGGACACTGCAGGGGGGCGGTTGTTGCTGTTTGCTTTTAAATTTAAATGAATGAAAAAAACTGACATGAATTTTGTCGCAAGTGCCCCCCAGCACAGTCCCGTGACGTCCCATCTCCCCCCCTCAGTGGCTGTTCGTCGTGCCGTCATCAACAACAACAACAACAGCAACAAAAACAACGACAACGGCAACATCAACAACATGGCCGCGGCGAGCGAGCGCGCCTACAAGTTGGCATATTTTCAATTTCCGTTTTTTACACACCAGCAACAACAACAACGACGACGACGACGTCGCAGCGAAGCCCCCAACACTACACAGACACAGCACACACACACACACACTCAAACGCACTCGCAAGCAAGCAGCGAGCACACACACACACACATACAGAGAGCGAAGCGCACACCGACAAAGCTTCGCAGCCCCAAAGCTTATGTTGGCGTCGCTTGCCGGGGACCGGGGCCTGAGCTGGCGAGGGGGCTAACGGGCAACGGGTGGTGACGGTGGCGGTGGCGGCAACGTCCGGTTGGTTTTTTAGTACGAAAATTCGTCGTCGTCGTCGCTGTTGTCGCTCTTAGCATAGGCTTCGTGCGCTTTTGAGGCCTGCGAGTGTGTGTGTGAGTGTTTGTGTGTGTTTTGTAGTCGCGTTGCATGTGGAACAAGGGCGCTGCGAATTGCGGCGGGAGGGAGGAGGCCAAGAAAGGCCGACCATGTGTTGTCGCCGCCGCCGCCTCACAATGCTTGCTTGCTGTGTTGTTCACCAAAATCATTTCTACACTCTCACTCAAAGAGCGTAAGCAGCGAGCGAATTCAGTGAGTCAAAGAGCACTTGGCGCTCTCGCTCTCCCACTCTCTCTCTCTCGCTCGACTCTCGTAAATGATCAACTCTATCGGTGTGCACGCACACTTGCTCACAAGCAGGCAAGCAAATACATAAGTATACAACACAAACCCAGTGGGACAAAGCGAAACGTGTTTTTGAGAGGTAGCAAAGAATGACAAATTTAATAGTTTATATATATAAAACGGCTAAGAATTAAATATACATATATTTAAATAAAACAAAACGTAATTAATATGCTATAACTCCAACATAAGCGAAATGTATTAAGCAAATTCACTCAACGAAGGGAACCGTCTGGTCATCGCTGTTGGCAAGCACTCAATTCCCACTGGGTTGGCGACGCACTCACACAGCGACGCGTTCAGCGTGCTCTTTTCGCCGCACACACAATTTCAGAATGAATTGAATTCGCCGCGGACAGCAAAGCAAACGGTTGCCAGTACGTCGCATCGAACTCGGCATTCATTTCGCTTCAAAAACTTTGAGCGTGTACACAGTGCAACGTGAACGGAACGGAGCTGAGCACAGCAGCGGCTGCCGCGAAGAGTACAATTTTTTTTAGCCTGGCATTATTATTATTCAAAATACAAAATACAAAAAAATTAAAACACACACAATAACCGAAAAACATTTCACATTTGAACAACAAATTTTTGTAACAATTTTTCAAAACACGAACGACGAACCAACCGCAAAAATAATTCGGTTTAACGCAAATTAAACACAAATACAAATATATATACAAAAAGGAAATTGTGCTAAATATATATAAATATATATATATAAATACAGAAAAGTGTGATTGTTTTGAAAATAAATGAGAAATTGCAATTGCAATTGAGAATCTATTTTGGAATTACAAATTTGCTTCCAATGGAAATCATGTGCCTAAAAATGTAAATTGCGCAAAGAAAAATCGACGTCTATTTAAAAGTCCAACAACAATAGCAACAACACCAACACCAACAACAACAGCAACATCAACAACACCAGCAACAACAACAAATACAGCAGCAGCAACAACAACAACAACAAGAAAACAACGAGCACGGCAAAAATATCTAGCGAAAAAAAAACAGCAAAAAAAATTCAATTCAAATACAAAACGTGTTAAGCAAAAAATAATACAACAGCAACAGCAACAACAACAACAACAACGACACACGAAATTTGTCTATATAAAATTGCATAAAAATATTTTTTTACTGTAGTGTGTTGTCTCGTAGCGCACACAAATACAGGTACAAAAGCGACACTCACATCTACAGCCGTCGACGTGGCCCTCGCCTCAGTGTGTGTGTGTGTCCGTGTCCGTGTGCTCGTTGATGTGCCTGCGTGTGTTTGTTTGTGTGCGTGCACGCCTGTGCTAGTGTTTGTGTGTTTGTGTGAGCCGCAGTCGCTGTCACCGTCACCGTCAACGTAAACGACGCCGTCGTCGTCGTCGTCGTCGTTGCTGCCATCGCCATCGTTGCCATCGTTGCCATCGTCGCCATCATCGCCGTCGTCGTCGTCGTCGTCGCTGCCGCAAACGTTCATTATTATTATTATTATTATATTTTTGGCACGCAAACCTGTAACAGTCGCCTGCTCTGCCAGCGTCAACGTCAACGCCAACAGCGCTGTCAACGTCGCGTTTTGTGTTAATTAAATTTACTTTTGTGAATGAAATGCGAAAAAAACCAGCAAAGCGAATAAAAAATATTTTTTAATATGTACATAAATGCTAAATAAATAACACGAAAAGCAGCAGCAGCAGCCGTCGTATAATAATAATAATACAACACACTCACACTCACAAAAATAAAAAAGAGAGAGAAGCAAAAATCTACGCGGCCGTCTATTTGTATATTATACATTATATACACACACACATATAAACATACATATATATGCGTGTGTCGCGATCGCGAGTAGAATTAAAAGCCACCAAATCAAAGCCACCCAACAAAACCCCGAAAAAAACACATCTCGGCAACAATTTGGATTATACGAGTATACGACCAATCGACTCTACGAGTACACGCCATTAATCGGATATATAGAATACCATAATCATATATTAAACGATTTTCGATAAATCATCATCACATTCTTTTTACGGATTGGATATTTCTTTTTCATTATCGGATTGCTTTTGAAAATCAATGTAAGTTTCCCCTCAACAACTTCGAATGGTATTATAGATTAAAGATATATGTCCAACAAAATACCATGTTCTGAGTTTAATCATTTCCCATAAGCGGGTGGCTGGCGTAACCTTCACGCCAAGTCGAGTCAAGTCAAGTCGGGGCAAGTCAAGTCGAGTCTATCAGGAAATGCACAATATGTATTCCATATACGAGTCGAGTCAAGCCAAGCCAAGTCGAGTCGCGTTGAGTCGCGTTGAGTACGAGTCGAGTACTCGTTGAGACATTCATTCTTGGCGATTTGTCGCAGGGTCGTGACAAATGCAAATCTCACTTAATTAGTATACATATTTACGTGTTTATATGCATGTTTATAATTATCACATAGTATTGCATACATATTTACTAGGAAGTATTCACTAAAAGGAAAGGATTGTATTTAATTCAATAAGACAAATGTTTAGATGTTGAATTGTGCTTGCTTTCAACATTAACATCGGAATTTCCCCAATGAAGAATAAACTACGGAAACTCCATAATTTCTATGTTTTATGCATAATTTGTTCGCTTGAAATTGTTTTACTGAATAAAAAGCTTAGAACTCGTAGAAATTTGATTTATTTTATAATAAAATTTGTGAATGGAATTTCTTAGGAAATGTGCTTAATTATTCGAGAATTTTTGTTAATTTATATTCTGAAATATTTCATGAATTATGATTAATCTATGTATGATGTTAAATATTTTGGGAATGTTCATTAATATTCTTGAAAATTACGGGAACTTTGATTAATTTATCTTCTTAAATATTGTCCAAATTTTTCATAAAATATGGTCTTAAATATTTTAGGATTTTTTGAGGAATATTTATTCCTATTTAAATTACTTCCTGTATGTGGAAGTCTCCTATATTCTTGAAAGTTTCGGGAGCTTTGATTTATTTATGTTCTTAAATATTTTGGGATTTTTTGATGAATATTTATTCCTATTTAAAATGCTTCCTGTAAAGATAATAAATGTGAAAGTTTGCTTAAGGAAATATTTGGATTTTATAATATTCATTGGGTTCTAAAATAGATTTTAATTTATACAATACTTACTGTTCGAATGCAATCCATAAACGCATGTTCTATAATTACGTAATTTCGAAATCTCGAATATTTATAGAACTTGTAAAATGTTTAACTGTTGTTTGTTGCCTGTCTCGCCCTGATTGAACAGACTGATAGTTTGAACTGAACAAGACAAAAAAAAAAAAAACTATTGTCTATATAGAAAGACATCAGATGGGATTTGAGAGTCGATTGCAATTCGATCATTCGTTTCGTTTCATTGTTGCCCATATTGCGGTTGATAAGAATATGAAACGATTATGGAACTTCCATTCAGTAAATTTTGCCACTGCCAGTTGTCTAATCAGTTTTCACTCATTGTTGTCATTTCCCAACGAAATAACAGAACACTCTGAACAGCACCTCAGCACCTCAATCGAGCACCTGAGCACACGTAAAGTGTTTCAAAGCAAGTTTCGCCTCTACAATAATCTAAAAAAAACAACAGAAACAGAAAGAGAAAGAAAAAAAAACTATAGAATATCACGTGCGGTATTCGGGGTCGGGGCTGCATGCTCCACAAACATGTTGTGGACACCTTTGGGCTAGGCTAAAGAGGTTCTATTTATGGCCCGATTTCGTCATCGATACTTTATGTATTGTTGTTGTACTTTTTTCGTTGCATCCGCTCGATAAGCGTTACACTTTCGAATGGCTTTTACTTTCTACTATATTTGTCACTGACACACGCTTATAATAATATCAGAAGGAGCTCTAAGAACGTAGCCCGAGGTGCCAACATGCGACACCACACACTTTGGAGGAGGGTGGGGAAGAGCTGGAGAGAGGGAGGCAGGGAGGGTAGGCGGGGGGTGCCAACGGAAACGTATCGCGAGAGTTCGAGAGTCCGAAAATAAATGAAGAGGCGTAAAACTTTTTTTTTTTTGTTCAACCGATAAGTTTTGTTTGTGGGAATGTTAACATTTTGTTGTTGCTTCTTCGTTTGGTTTATTTTGTTTTTCTTTCTCTCTCGTTGTTGTTGTATTTTTTATTTGATCGATGGCCTCTGCGTTCCACATACGATTACGATTACTTGTCGAGCGTTCTTTTTGGCTCGTGACTGCATTTTTCTCTTCTTCGCTTTTTTTTTTTTGGAAATGAATTTTGATTTCGATCTGATATGTTTGATATATTTTTTGTTTGCTTTTGCTTTCCTCTACACTTCTGATAATCAGTTTCCACTCCCTTTACCCTTTATTCCCTCCCTCCATCGAGTGACCACATTAAAAAAAATAGTATTTTGCATTAGTTTTGTTTTTTATCACTTTGGCATTAAATTGTATTGAAATTTATTTGACATACAGCAAATACATTTATTTATGTCATAGCCAAAAATACTTGTACACAAAAAATTCATTCATGAGCGTGTCGAGCACACACACACACACACATAAATATAAATAAATTATATATTTATTTTTTGATTAGCCAAATAAATATGAACAACGAAGAGAACAACAACAACAACAACAACAAGTTGGCATTCTAAGTATTAGCCAAACATTCTCTGAAATCTAACAATCTCGTTGATGACGCAGAATATACGAAAACATAGCCAATGAGCTACTACATACATGATTTGCCTCAAAGCTAGCTGCTTGCTACTTGCTGCTTGCTGCCACATCTGCGGCATCTCGTGGCAATTGGGGGCAACAACGGGGCAAACTCAGGCAGCGAACATACGCAAATTCAGAAGCAAAGCAAACCAAAGCAAAGGCAAAGCCAAAATTAAATTACACACATGTATTACTAGTAGAAGTGGAATAGATATGAGCAAAATACACAAATCTAGATAAATAACAATAACAATTATACATGTAACTTTAACTAATTAGAATATCAAGACTGTGAATTGAGAAACTTAATGGTTGAGATACATTTGTATCTTTAAGTATATTCGAATTCTTCAAAACATTCTTTGTAAGGAATGTTTCTTATTTACTGGTTATTCAATGATAACTGATCATATCTTCAAGATCAGAAATATCAAAACTTAATATTCAATTTAGTTTTCAGAATGAAACTGAAGAATTAAATGGAACTCATATTAAACATTTTCTATATCTAAAGATGTTCATTGACTCCACTTTAAAGCAAAGAATCTCTTAATAGTAAATCTTAAACTCTTTGCTGAAATACCGATCTATACATAGATATATATTTCCCCTATTTATATGCACATATCAATATGTAAGTAGACGAATAATTTGCTTTGACGAAAACGCTGAATTTCTGCGGCTTTTTGCGCTGCCAGCAAAGCGAAACGCCAAAGTGAAAAGCCAAGGAAAGAGCAGAAAAAACAAAAACAAATGAAAAGCACACACACACATTGAGAGAGAGAAACAAAATAATAAATACATATTAAAAACGAAAAACGAAAAAGAAAAAGAAAAAGAGAAGCAGGCAGCACAAAAAAAAAACCGAAAAAGTCTGAAAACATTTTATGCCGCAAGCAAACATGTGATTTTAATTATTTTTGTCGTCGCAAAATTGTTATTTTTGAAAATTATAATTTTTAAAAATAACCGCAACAACAAGAAGAACAACAAGAACAACTACTGTAGGGCAATGCAATGGATGATGATGAAATGAAATGAATGACACTCTTTGCTTAAAGACTATTTTGCTATTCAGTTCAGTTTAGTTAAGTTCATTTCGCTTCAGTTTAGTTGACTTCAACAAATTGTGCTCAGAGATTGTAAATAAAGTTGGTGTCAAGTCAGCATTTACTTTGTTTACAATGCTGATAACTTCTAGAATAATATCAGTTCTTGTTATATATTCTATTCTGTTTTCTTATTAAAGTATTTTTTGAGGAAAAACTTTGTTTTCATTATTTGTCTTTGATTATACTTTAAGAATATATTATAAAAGGTTTCAATTTGGAAATCTTTTTTAATGCAATTAATCTTTTATATTCTTATATTCTTTTTAAAGACATAAGTCTATAGTATATTGCTTAGAATTCAATTTTATAGATAGGATATGTTTATTATTATGATCTTTTCAAACAGTATTCTATACTAACTTTCTTTATTGAAGTTTTTGATATACTAAATTTGTTATTATATTATTATTTTCAAAAATTCGGAATGAAACCACTTTTTATTTAATTTTCAACATAATCCGTCAAATATTTTATATTTTATATTCCTTTAAATTCAATTTTATAGCTAGAAATTACATTACATATGCATGTAGATCATAAATCATTTTTATAGATACGCAAATACTAAATAAACTATTCGAAAATCAAATAAATTTCGAATACTAATCCCGAGTCGAAACTTGAAAACCAAAAAAAAAAAAAAGCAAAACTTAATATATTATGCTGAGCACATTCTGGACCCCAACCATTGGAATGCCTTTTAAAATGTAATTCATTTCCATTGCCCAAGCGACGAATAGTGGCGAAGGGGAGAGGGGGGAATTGCTCCTTCCGCTTGTTAGTTTTCGCATGCCTCGCAGCAGTTCTCGTAAGCAGTTCCCCAATTGCTGACCACCCAAATGGTTGTCGTCGAGAAGCGCATACAAAATGCTCATTAATCGAGCGCCATTGAATCTATAATATATATAGACGACACAGCAGAGATATATGTATATGTATATGTATTTGTACATATATATACATAATCGAGTCGTATATAAACAAATGTCGTCAATGAAATGGATAGAAATAAATATGAATGCGAGTGAGTGTGAGTGAAAGGGAGACAGAGATAGAGAGAGAGTGAGTATTCGTATGGATGACGCTCAAAGCTGTCAAAGCTGAATGACTGAATGGCAAGCTTTGATGGTAGTCGAGCTAAGTAAAGCCCGATCCTGGTCAGCTGTAGTTGTAGAAGAAGAAGCAGCAGATCCTTAAAGTAGGACTTGAGACGAGCCCACGCTGAGCAAAGCCTCAAAGCAGACACTTTAAGCGACACTTAGCTCTACACAGGCAGCATATAGAAATAGGAGAGGAAGAGAGCAGAGTGTAAGTTTGAGTGGGCGTGCTTGTGGGCGCTGGGCAAGTGCTGGGCGTGGTGGCTGCTGTTGTAGGCAACGTTGTTGTTGTTGTGCTTGCCAAAAAAGTGTGGCTAAAAATAGCAAAGCACAGACAGTCAAGTGTTTTCTGACTCGCTTCAATCTCCCCCCAAAGAGTCTCCACTCTCCATACTCTACACACACGGCCTCGCGCTCTCTCTCTCTCTCACTTAGCGTGCGTGTGAGTGTGTGTTAGTGTGAGTGCGTCCTCAAGTCACGCGCCTGTTTCTATGCTTTGATAAACTTTTGCCCGCTCAGCTGTTTGCGTCTGCACATGAGTGTGTGCGTGTGTAGGAGTGTGCTTGTGTGTGTGTGTACTTGAGGGCAAGTTAAGGCGGGTCAGGTTGATGTACACACATACACACATACATTTATACATTTTTCGGGTGGTTGCTGTCGCTCTTTGAGCCCCACACAATCCTGTCATTGTCTGCCTGCTGTTGTTGCTGTTGTTGTCTCGCTCTCTCACGCCGCTGTTTGTTGTTATTGTCACGTTAGCCGTTGTTGTTGTCCCTCTTGTTGTTGTTGCTGTTGCTATTTTGGTATCATTTGGCGTTCTATAAAAGTGGGCAAAATTAATGTATGTAGAGACGACAGACGTGCTGGCGTTTTGCCTTTTTCCTTTCGCACGTGTATGCGTGTATGTGTGAGTAAGTGTCTACGTGTGTGTATGTATGTATGTGTGTGTGAGTCATTGACGTCATCATCAGCATGTCATGAATTTCGCTTATTTCATTTTGGCTGGCGTATTTCTGCTTCTTCTTCTTCGCTCGCTTTTTTTTTTTGGGCAAGCCAATGAACATTGTTGTCTATGCTGATGTCTTTGCCCCCCCTTCTCCTCTTTCCCAGCCAGCTGTCGCCAGCGCAGTCGACTGCGACGCTGGCAGCGCTGCGTGGGCGTTGCGCGTGTAAGGATGTGACCGGAATTTTTGAGCAGCACACGAAAATTAGATATAGAAAATTATGTGTATGCCCCCTTTACCTCTCTCTCTCTCTCTCTCCCTCTGTCGCTCTCTCTTTTGCACGCACTGTTTGTCTATGGCTCTATTAGTGTTCAGATCTGTTCTTTTTTTTTTGTTTTGGAGGCAGCTGGCAAATTGTGGGCGTAGCTGGCAAGAAGAAGACGGAGAAAAGAAGAAGGTTTAAAATAAATATGGAATTAACGTGTACGGAATATAATATGAATAGAGCTGCCCAGCAACAACAACTACGAAAAAGGGTTCGAGGAACAAAAAGGACAAAGATTTTGCATTTCAGTTTTAACAGCTAGATGGATAATGAATGAAGCTGTGAATACGATTTAAAGAATGTCGTGAAATATTATACTCCAGAAATCCCAAATGCTTAACAATATTTCTATTTATTAACAGTCAAAATTTGAAGTCATGAATGAAATCGTAAATAATATAATACTGAAAAGAATTATATTATAGTAAAATGTATAAACCATTTAAAATTACTTAGATTTTTAGATAACCGATAAATATAATTTCTGGATATTGTTTGAAGTAGGTGAAATTAAATAAATGAAAATCAGAAAATATAGAAGATATTAGAGGTAGAGGTATAATCTTGGTATTATTAATGAATACTCCAAGCAAAAATACAATTTCCTTATATTGGTTATCTTTCATTCACTTTCGAATTGATAGTAAGCATTATACTAAATAAATATTACTATCTCAAAGTCCACATAAACAGTCAAAAGAATGAAGTTCCTTTCTTTCTAACAAAATTTGTTATTTTCATTTTTCAATTATAAATCTTTAAGATCATAGATTATAATTTAAATGAATTTCAGAAAGGAAAATATTATTTATAGTAATAAATATGAATATTTGAGAACAAAGATAGTCATTTAAAGAAATTTTAAATAAGGTATATTTATATTGATCATAAAAAGATCGTTAAATCTTTCTGAAACCTTGCCTGCATAATTAGTAAATTTCTCAATGATAACTCAAGTCAATCTACCTTAAATTTTGTATCTGCTGTGCTCTAAACTAGTCTTTTTACAAAAGATAAATATATATCTGGTTATTTTGTTTCCTGCTGTTTTGCTTGGCTTCGAAATTTCCCCCTTTTTTCATAGACAACAGAGCAACAGAGAGCAACAGACTGACAACATGAACATTTTGAATGAAAATTTGTAAAAACATCTGTTGCATAGCGAGGGTAACTACTTAAAAGGTTTGTTTTGTTGTTGTTGTTGGGAAAAGGTGTGCAGCAACAACAATGAAACAGCACTTACGCACAAGCTGATGTTGCAGCTTCCTTTTTGGCTGCCACTTAACTGTAACTCACTTTAGTCATTATACAGATAGAGAGAGAGAGAGAGAGAGAGAGAGAGAGAGGGATTCTACCTGAAATCTAGCTACCTACTGTCGAGTGTTGAATGCACCAGCTGACGCACACACTCTAAAAGATACACAGATACAAACATAAATACACATACAAATGCAGTTGCAGCTACATAAGGTAGAGATACAGATACATCTGGCTAGAAAATTGTAAGACGACGACGACGAAGACGACAATCAGTGCAAGAAAATCTTGAGGTCGATCATCTGTAGTTTATGGGCTTCCTTCGTCTTCGCAGTCTCATTCAGGCAGCAACAAACAACAACACAAACAACAACAACAAGTTTTGTTGCCCAACTCAGCCTCATTTGATGGTGATTTGATCTTTTTCTCTCTCTCTCTCTCTCTCTTTTCGTCTCCAAGCCAAGTTAGCTTCAATGATTACTATAAAAAAAAGTAAAGAATACAAAACAAAATGAACAAAGAAGCAGCAAACATGATCATGATCATGATCATCAGCAGCATCATTATCAGTGGAAGGCTGGAAGACTGGAAGACAGACCCTACAGCTGCGCATGCGTGTGTCTCACTCTCTAGCCGTCTCTTTTTATCTCTTTCTGTTTCTTGCGTCTTCTGCTTCTTCTTCGTCTTCTTCTTGTTTGCCACATGTGCTGCTCATTTGCTTTGAAAACTATTAGCTGCCCTTTGCTGCAAATCCACAACATATGGCCTTTTAGACTACTTGTGTCTGCTTTTCAGTTCAGTTCAGTTTTCAGTTTCCAGTTGCTGTCCGTCTGTCTGTCCGTCCGTCTGTCACTGTCGAGCATTTAAATAGTTTAATGATCTGTGCTGCGGCTGTGGCAATGATGATGCTCTGCTTCTCTCTCTCTCTCTCTCTTAGTTGTCTTTCATTGATTTCCCTTCCACTTCATTCACTTCACTCTCTCTCTTTCTCTCTTTTCTCCTTTTTTTCGCCACTTCTTTGCAGTCATTAGTGTTTCCTGTGTAGGTTTTTCATTTGTCGCTGCTCCAGCTGTATTTTTAGCCACTTCCAACTGCGTTTTCCCCCACTGTACTCAAAAATATGCCAACTCTGATTTAAATGCATTAATTTACTTATATAGTAAGCACGCTTTATATATAGTCTCTCTCTCTCTCTCTCTCTCTCTCTATCTCTTTCTCTCTGACTATTTTATTGATTGATCAGCACATATTTTTGATTGCAAGTGCAAATGGCGTTAACTAGACGCATTTCCTTTTTGTATTTATACAAATTTATTACAGTCTCTTTTTATATTTGTTAATGCAGCTTCCCACTTGTCGTTTTATTAAGCTAAATGTTCATAATGTTCCATTAATTATTGCTTATAAATATGAGCATTAAATTCGTTCGTTCGTGTTCGCTTTTTTTTATGTTTTGTTTTTATGATAATTGGGTCATGCTGACATTTCTTTTGCGGCAATTAATTAAATATATATAAATGGCAACGGGGCGCGCCCTCTTAAGCAGCCTTCCCTCCCCCCCCTACCTCCCCTCTTTAAGCCACATTCTGGGCCCTCAAAGTCACCGGCTTATTAGCCAACAAACGAGTCAAGAGAGAACTGAACAAAAAAAAAAGAAAAACCTGTTTGCATTTGATTTTTTTTTTGTTCTTTTTTCGCCTGCGTTTATTTTTACAAGTTTTAAAGCGCAATGCTCTGTTCTTGTTCTTGTTGGTTTGCCTTAAATAATTTTTGTATTTTCTTGTTGTTGTTGTTATTGTTGTTGAATTGAAACACTTGTTTGTGCTAACAAACGGCAAACAAGCAACAACAACAAAGAAAAATAAAATACAAATACAAATTCAGGCAGCAAAATCCGTCGAATCCGTTTTTTGAATCGGTTTCAATGAAGACAACAAAACGTTGACACCAACGTCACAGACGTCGACTGCGACTGCGACTGAGGCAGCGACGTCGACTGCGACTGCGACTGCGACTTGTGACTTGTTTTGTGGCGCCCGCAACGCCAAGTTCACTTATTAATGAAAACGTTTCAAATTCGAATACGCTTTGAATGAACAGCAACAGCAACAATGTTAAAAATAAAATGCGCTATGTACTTAAAAAATTGGCAGCACTTTTTCACTACACTCTGCTCCAAGGTCAAAGTTTGCCAGCGTTAAAAAAATGAAAAAAAGAAAAAATAAAAATGCCAAATCAAAATGAAGCAACAGAAACAACAAACAACAACAACAACACTTGAGTTCTCGCAGCAATTAAAAATAAGAAAAATCTTTTTAAATTACGTGATGCTATTGTTGTTGTTGTTGTTCCGCTGTGCCAATTAATTTAAGAATGAAATCGAAAATCTTGGCATTGCGTGTTTTATTTTTTGTATGCTTCGTTTTTAATGTTTATGTTTATGCATCATCAAAATACATTAAATAAATAAACTATACTATTGCCTTTTTTCTTTCCTTTTTTTGTTTTTGGCTAATTTGTTAATGCAATTAATTTGTTTAATAACTCTATTAGAATTAACATATTTAATTTCGTTTTGAATAATTATTCATTGTGTATTTTTTGGGGGCATTCTGAGCGTTGTTTATTTTTATTACGAACGAGCAAACAAATTGTTAATAAATTACTAAATAATTTGATAATTCCCTGACAATAACATGCTCGTAAAATTATAAATTTCAAAATGAAAGAAAAACGCAAAAATCAAACGAAAAGCCTCAAATCACGTTTACACCAAAAACACACAGAAAAATGTATTTCTCTTTTTTTTTTGGTTGCTTTTCTTCTTATTGGCAATCAGCAAAGATCTGCCACAGCTGCCCCTCGCCTTTCCCCTCCCCTCCTTCCTCACCTCTCTCTGAATAGCCATTCCTCATCTGTTGGCTGTTTATTTCGATTTTGTTTTTCTCAATTGTGGTCATTCTCGAAAATTGTTTTTGAGTACCGGACATGACGTCAATAAGTGGGCGTTTGTGTTAATTTTTATACCATCGCAACACACACACACACACACATATATATACACATATATATATGTATCTGTATCTATATACAATTTAGCTATACGCTACTTATGTAAAGGTGAATCTATAAAGATCCATTTAGAACAGTTGTTGTGCTCATTTTGTTGTTTTGTAAGCTGCAAATTTATGAATAATAGCAGTAATAATAATAATACTAATAATTGTGCTTCTTCTCTTTCTTTTTTATCGACAATATAAACATAGATATAGTAGAATATATATATATTGTGTAGATATAATCGAGCAAGCGAGGCGATCGCACATCGCATTTTGTTTCTCGCTCTTTTATTGAGGCTTATTAATTTCCTGTATTTCCTTATTTGTGACTCGTGCCACGGGTTTAATTATGTGTAAACATATACAATCATATCTCAATTTATCTACACACACACACACACACAGATATATAGGCATTCACATACACATCATCCGCAGTAGTTTTCCAGAAGCAATGCGAATAAAGTGAGCGTCAAATAATGTAGCAAAAGAAAATTATTAAATAATAGAAAACGTGCTAATAACTAAAATATAGTTATTCAGCGATAATGTGTGTAAAAGTTGTAAGAATTATAAATAATAATAGCTGGTCAGTAATTATGTGCATAGAAGAAAAAGAAATAAAACTATAGTTGTAGGAATTATAAATAATAATAGCTAATTAGCGATGTTCATTAAATTTGTAATTTAAAAGAAAATCAAGCAAAAGTTAATCATTTAGCAATGGAAAATGTATTTAGAAATGCAAAATTATTAGGAGAATGCGTATTTAGGAATGCATTTAGGAATTCTGATTATTAAATTCTAGCAATGTTTTGTAGAATAATGTTTTAGAACTTAGTTTCGTATAAGAGTTGTAAGTAAAAAATAAATATTTAATAAATAAAAGTAAATTCTAAAATATTTATTGTGAAATTGAGGACACAATTTGAGATTGAGAAAATAGAATAATATCAGAAGAATAATAAATAATTATTTTTTCCGAGATTTTGTTCATTAGTTTATAATAAAAGAAATTTAGAAAGGAAAAACTGTTTTAAAATAATAATATAAGAATAATAATAAATTTGTTCATTTATTTCTGTTGTAATTTATAGAGAAGTGCTTAATGGTCTAGTTAAGCATTAAAGAGATATATTTAGTAATGGAAAAATAGTTTCAAAAATAAAGAAGAACAACATAAAAAGAATAATCTAATATTTATTTAGAATTTAGAATGGAAAAATGGTTTCAAAAGTAAAGAATTACAAAAGCATAATCTAATATTTATTCAGAAATTTCGCCCATCAAAATAATAGTTATTATTTTAGTTGAAAAAGTGCTTAGCTAGTTTAGTATTACGCTGAAGTTTATTGTAGTTTCATCTTGGCGAGACTTTTGTACACATTTCTAGCTTAAATTCGAGAGAACTCGACACATAGCCCTGAGAACATGATACTCGTAGCCCTTAACATAAACATAACCCAGTTGAGTTTTTTAGCTCTCTTTTTTTCTTTTGGTAAACTTACAATTAGGCAACGCATTAGAGACATAATCTGGAGCATATCAAGTGCGCAGGGCCACGAATTCGAGTGAATTTCAAATGTTTAGAGACATTTGAAAGCGTCATTAAAACGAACTTGAAATAAAACTAAAAAAAGCGAAAAAATAATGAGGAATGCTGACGTTAAGAGAAATACCTCGTAAATACGAAGAATTAAGTAATTGTAAATAATTTTATTATTAAAAAATAATGACAAACTTCTTAATAAAACTAAAATTATTTAATAGATAATACTACACAGTTAAAATAATAAAATTAAATTGAAATAAAACAATTCAAAATGGAAAAAAGTAAAAAAAAACAGTAAGAAATTGAAAATTCTAAAAAAAAAATACAAAAGAATTCAAACTTCTATATAAAATAAATAATATATTAAATACAAAATAAAATAAAAGCATACTTTCTATGAGGCTTAGATGCTCTCTCAACTATTTTGTCCCCTTTAAGCTGACACCTCCCTTGGACGAACAAGTACCACGTACTGTGATTGTCCGTTCAATAGAGTTTTCATTGAAAATCGAGTTAATAGCATATGCAATTTAAAAAAAAAATTTTCTTAAACTTAAAAACAAAATAACTTATCAAGCAAAGTTTTAAAAATGTCAAGGATTGAACTAAATTTAAAAATAAATAAATATACATAATATACAAATACATAATAATATATAAATAAATAATAATTACAATAGAAAAGCATTAGAAAATAACAAAAATATTAAATTGATAATAAAATAGCCATATTAAATAAAAATACAGTTGAGCAAACTTATATACCCCATTTGCAGTGTCTTTCGATTGCGTGGTATGAAAAAAGCTTTGCATTATGTTTACACAAAAGTCACGCCAAAGATTTCGACCTTCTTCTTGGGCGTTGAGCTGACCAAACTTAATGTTCTTCTCGATGTTGTTGTTGTTTAGAATTGTTGTTGTTGTTGCTGTTGCTGTTTAGCGTTGTTGTTGTTTTGTTGCCTGCTTTTTATGGCAGCGCGCGAAATTAATTACAAACAATGAAATGTACTCGCATCGCATCGCTTTGCATCGCATATGAAGCAAAAGTTTTATATTTAAACTAGAGTAATAACAATAATAACAAATAACAAGATAATTTTAAGGGGAGCGAGGGAAGAAGAAGAAGAAGAGGAGAAACATTGTACGTGCCATTTGAAGGCAGCTGCAGATAAATGCAAAAATTAAACTAAATATTAAATATGTATTTATTTTTTCTTTGCAGAAAGCAATCGAAGCTGCGCTGGGACACCAACAACATTAAGAAAGGAATTCAAGGCAATTGTCAGAACGTGCTAGGATGAAGGCAAATCGAGCTGAATTCGGGCACAGCAATTACCGAGGGCAACAACAACAACAACAGAGCAGCAACAGCAGCAGCCAGAGTCAGAGCCAAGAGATCAAGAATTATTATTATTATTATTGAGGCGCTGCCTGTGAGTGCGGAGTTGAGTTTTAAGTTGATTGGTTACAACGATACATGGATCGCAGAAATGGCGGCGATCCCTTGGCGCCACCCCGGCCCCCAAAGCTACTACCGCGTGTGCATCGACCAAGGGCGCCGGAGCCAACAGCGTTAAGTAGCGACAACAACAACAGCAGCAGTAGCAACAGCAACATCAATCAGCAACATCCTAGTATTACAGCAGCAAGTGCAACAACTAGCAACAACCTGAACAACCTAAACAACCTGAACAACAACCTAAACAACAACAACATTATATCGATAATACCCGCTACGGCCGACATCGACGACTATCAGATACATCATCTGACATTTCTGCCCCAGCGACCAAGCAGCCTCAGTCGCAACAGCAGCAACGCATCGTCATCGACAGCGACGGCGAACAGCAGCAACGGCAGCACATCGAGTTTCACGCGACGTCGTCCGCCGGCGCCAACGCCCACGTTGCTCAACATAAGCACGGCAGCAACCAGCGGAACAACAATAGCAACGAGCAACAGCAACAGCAACAACTCGAGTTACAACTCGAACATCAGCAACAACAGCAACTTCCTTAGTCATTTCCAAAGCGCTGAGCCGGCGTTAGCGTTAACGTTAACGGGTCAGCCGCCCGCCTCCCCCGTCACGCTGGCGCAACCGCGACCCGAATGCGAAAGGCTGACGAATGAGTATGTGGATACGCCGCTGCAGCATGCAACACGCGCCCAACATCCGGCTGGCCAGCAGGACAATGGCCAAACGACGACGCATCATTTGCTGTTGCTGCCGCAGCGACAACAGCATCAACAGCAGACGGCAACAGCAACAGCACATTCGATAGGCAACAATCGTTTGGCGGCAACAGCAGCAGCTGCTGGCTCGGCTGCAGCAGCAACCACAACGACGGTCGATGGCACCGATGGCTTATTACATTCTACGCATTTGCACACAATTCCTCCCGCGCAGCAGCAACATCATCCACATCATCAGCAACATCAGCAACATCATCATCATCTGCATACACATCTTTTAAATGGTCAGACCAAAGCACCCGCCTCCAATAAGTTTGCGTCACAAGCGCCGCCAGCGCCGCCTCGCAACGGACTGAGCTTTGCTGCCGCTGCAACCACAGCAGCAGCAGCAGCAACGGCAACGGCAACCACACAGCCCATCACGCAAGCGATCACCAAGCAACCAAGCAACAACAGCAACAGCAACAGCAGCAAGGAGCACATGCATGCACTCGAAGAGTTGCTGCAACAGCAACAGCAACAACACCAGCAGCAACATCAACAACTCCCAGGCAGCGGCGGCCAATTGGGCGCCTCAATTGTGCTCGGCGGTGATCCATCGCTGCTCAATCCGATCGTATGTCCCCGTTGCGGCCATTGTCGCTGCGAGCAATGCCAGAGTCCGCGTCCGTTGCCCCAGACGTGGGTGTGCAACAAGACGTGTCTGTGCAGCGCCGAGTCGATCATCGACTATGCGTCGTGTCTGTGCTGCGCCAAGGCGTTGTTCTATCACTGTGCCCGCGACAACGACATGGATTGCGACGATGGCACTGGGACGCCGTGTGTCGACAATCCCTGCTCCTGTGGCCCTTATAAACGGACTCAACGCTGGGGCTGGCTGGGAGCATTGTCCATTGTGCTGCCCTGCCTCTGGTGCTATTGGCCGATGCGGGGTTGCATCAAGCTCTGCGAGAAGTGCTATGCACGGTTCGCTGGGCGTGGCTGTCGCTGTCAGCTGGGCGGAGGCGTTGGCACCGGGATTGCTGGCAACGGGATCGGTGGCAACAGCATGTTGCCCATTGTCCCACTGGGTGGCAATCCCAACAGCTTAACTGGCGGTGTGGCAAATGGGGCACAGAACGGTGGCATGCCACTCTCGGTGGGCAAGGGCTTCGAGCATGGCTGCAGTGCAGCCAGTCGCATTCTCCGCAAGGGAGATCTGACGCCAGAGAAGCGTTTGCTCGACTCCAGTCCGGATTACTAAAACTCCGTTTGCGTTTGCGTTTTGTGCGCGTTTTCGTCTCGAAGAAAACGCTTCACAAGCGAAAATGTCTATATAACAACATACATACATACAACATATATGCGAAAAGAAATATTAAATGTATGACTTAAAGATACGTATATGCCGACAAAATATGAAGAAAAACACAACAAAATATTTAATATATGATTTAATATACAACACACACAAAAAAAAAACACATGTTTAATGTATGAGAAACAAAACAAACAAACAAAAAAAAAACATAAAACTGAAAAAAGAAAAAATAAATAACCAAAGACTGCAAACAGATAATTATTAATTATTAGAAATGTTATTTAAATAATAATTTTCGCTTAATTTAAATAAAACAAAAAAAAAAACATAACTAATTAATGAATGAGCAACTGAAATGAGCGACACCAACAACAACAAAAACAACAACAAGAACAAGAGGAACAACAAACATTTCTTTTCGAACGATTTTTTCCATTATTTTTGTATTGTTTCCTTCCTTTTTTATGTTTTTTTTTCATGTAATTTATTTCTGTTTTTTTTTTTTTTATTTTATTGCAAATAAATACGATTCCATTTGAAATAGTTTTGATTTTTGTTGCGTAAAGTAAACTTTTATTTTCTCTAGCAAAATTTTTCGATAAATATTTGTGCGATAAAAACTTATTGCAAGTCACAAAACAAAAAATAAATAAAATAAAAGAGTAAAACTAACTAAACCAGTCCATTTTCGATGTTGTAGAACAAGTAATTAGACAAATTTTTGCACAATTTATTGTACGAATTTAAATGGGTAAATATTATGTTTGAGAAACTACAAATTACAGCAAAAATTACAAAAGTAGATGAGTCTAAATGTGCTTATAAATAAATATGCTTACATATATATGGGAATCTAAAGTCAGTTGGCCATAAAAAAAGTTTACTTTACTACAGGAAATTAAGCGACAACAACTGATAACATACTTTTATTATACATAAATACTAAAAAAACAAATAAAATGTAAAAGAATGAAAATTAATTTCTTATAAATGTATTTTATATGAGACAAATTGTTATCGTTTTTTTTTTCTATTGTAAAAATAAATTCCCCCCAAGCATGGATTGTAAATAAATTACACTAAAAAGAAATGAAACACCAATACAAAATGCAAGAAAAATTCCAAATATACATGAAAAATAAATAAAGGAAAACAAACATATACTATCTATAAATAAAGAAAAGCCAAACTACATCTTACAAAACTTAACTAAACAAAAAAAATATGCAGCAAAAACAATTTTATATAAGTACAGAACTAAAGAATATCTATGAGAAAAGCAAAAAAGAAAACCCGATTAGCAAAAAGCGAAACCAATTTCTAAAAAAAAAAATAAATAAAAATAAAAAATAAATGATGTTGAAAGGAAAACAGAAACATTTTACCATATGTTATAAATGTATATGTAATATGTAAGCTAATAGCTTAGTAATAATAATAAACAAAACAAAAATGTACGTATGCTTAAATCCTAACTATTAAACAAAAAACACACACACACACATACATACATGAAAAACCAACTAAAAGAAAAAAACTCCTTAACTATAGCAGAGAAAAAGAAAAATTGCAAACAATAAAAAAATGGAATATTAAGTAAAAAACGATTAGTATTTAAGGCACTATACATACAAGTACATACAAACAAGCTATACATAAAGAATATTTATTTTATTTGTACATTTTAATATAATTAAATAAAACTGAGTAGTCGATGGATGATGATCGAGATGAAGATGAAGATGGAAGAGATCCAAGATTGGAGATTGGATTGAATGAAGAACTTTATGTAATGTTTTTAGAATGTATGTTCCGTTAAAAACTACAAAATAAAAAAATCATATAATACTAAATAACGAAACTCTTATTATTATTATTATTAGTATTCTCTGCCACGTTGAAGCGAACGATGACGTGGACAACAACGATGCAGCAGCCGTCGCCTAAGTCACTGCTGTCTGTCTGCTCTCTTCTCCTCTCTTTCTTTCTATGTGTGTGTGTGTGTTGCTGTGCCAAATGGCTATGGCAAAATAAAACTAAAGCAGCTGTTTCCGGTATTTGATTGATAGTGAACTGGCAGTTTGTTTATCTCGCGCACACGGACCAACCAAGCGACCAAACTAAGCGACCGACCGACCGGAGACCCGCCTGCTCTCTTTCCACTGCTCTGCTCTCTTCTGCTCTGCTCTGCTTTCCAGCCCCAACCCCTCTGTCTTTTCTTCTTTCTCGTTTGCTCTCGCTTATGCTTATGCTGCATACGCATCACATGGCTTGCTTGGGCCTATCCAGCAACAACAACAACAACAGCAGCAACGACTGCGCTGCTACTGCATTTCGCGGATGCTATTTGGGGCCGCCGGTCGTCGGCGCACTTATTTTTAAATTACTGAAAATGTTGCAAGCATACAACACACACAAACACACACATGCAGACAAGCAAAACAAATACACACACATTCAATTTAAATTTAACTGCGAAATATTTCACTCAAACTGGAAGGGAGGCAGCAAAGCCAAAGCAAAAGGCAAAGTTAAAAGCAAAGGCAAGCACAAAAGCAAAACCAACAACGAAGGCTCTCTCTCTTTCATTCTCTCACTCTCTACGAACAGCTGTTCACTCTGCAAGCTAAGCTTAGGGCCTAAGCATGACACGTGCAAATTGTGTGACAGCACAACGAAGAGTTTTGCTTCGTTCACTTTGCAAATGCTTGTAGTCGCTGTAGTTGTTGTAGTTACTGCTGCTGCTGCTGCTGTTTGTTGTTAATTAATGCAAAGTGCAGTAACCGTTTTGCATAATTGACTGCCAAGCGACTACGACCCTCGCTTGTGGGCACATTATTCAATCATAATTCGCGCGGCCAGCAAAACCAAACCAAACCGAGGCGAGGCAACGTAAATTTCAAACGATGCTCAACTAAAGAGAGTCCATGAGTGAGCATGTCTGTGAGAGTATGCGTGTGATGGTATGTGTGTGTGCTAGTATGCGTGCATGTTTGTCGCCGCTGATAGCCCCGAAGTTCGCCGGGTCACCTTTTGCCTATGCAAAAAATAAGTAAGCAGAAAAAAATAAATGTAATCAGCGGCGACTTTGCGGCACACTACACACCCAACAACACCCAACAAACAAACTGAGATGGCGAACGGGTCTGATAAGCGCACGAGACCTGCCAATTCGCTCCAAACTGGTCTTTGCTGTCTTCGCTGTCGTCGTTTGTCGTTGTCTTCGTTGTTGTTGTTGCTGTTGCTGTTGTTGTTGGCGTTGCTGCTGCTGCTGCTGCTGATTGACACAGTTTGGGTCGCTTTCTTATATTGATGAATGGAAACCGAACTGAAACGTTGGCACGGCATTTTTTTATTGAAGTGTGCTATATTTAACGAAGTGAGAAGTGAGTACATACTCGTCGATGTCGACGTCGACGTCGACGTCGCTGTCGTAGCTTGCAAGTCTTGCCATTCGAGTAAGTGTAATGGCTGGCTTGCTCTCTCAATAACTACACACACACACACATACTGGGTGCGTGCATGTGTGTGTGTGTGCAGTGACAGCTCTAATGAATGAAGTTGATAAGACGGACAAAGCGACAAAAGCTGAACTACTGCAACAGTAACAGCAACAACAACAACAACAACAACAGCAACAACAGCAGCAACATCAGCAACAAACGGTTGCCAAGTGCCGCTAATGGTAAATGGATTAAATCGGGGGGAAAAAACTGAACAGTTCAAATTGTGCTGCAAAATGCTTGAATTGACAAGCAACCAAAGAGCAAGAGCGAGAGAGAGAGAGAGAGAGAGCAAATATAGAAAAGCTTATTTATTATTATTACAGTGAAAACTTCCTAAGCGAACAACTCTATTAAGCAGACTCCCCCTCTTGGGCGGACATCTTTTACAGCGTCGATTTATCGGTCATATTAAAGAAGATGTAATTTAAAAGATTTTTTACTTTATTGCATTAATAACTATTTTTATTTTATTACAACTAAGTTCCTATTGAATTTCATATTAAAACTGTCCACAAAAAAAGCTACTTCCATATTATTTTGTCCATTCCATTGTAATTTGTCACATTAAACTAAAAATATAAAAAGAAAATATTTAGTTTAACAAAATCCGCAAAAAATTCGTTACTAAAATACTTTTTGAAAATACTTTGATTCATAAGACTTAGTTGAGCTTTAAACTACTACTAGTCTACATATTTATTTCGCATTATATCTAAAAATAATTAAAAATAAATAAAAAAAAATTCTATAAATTTCACAAGAAATTCTTTTGCTAAATAAAGCTAAGAAAAGCCAAATAAATAATATGCATTTGATTCCTATGACGCCTTTTTCTTCCTATCTCGATATACGTCAATTTAGTTGAGCTTTGAACCTTATATATGATATAGTATATTTCGTATTATATCTAATAATAATAATAGTATAAATTACGCACGAAATTCTTTTGCTAAATAACTCTTCAATATAAAATATGCACTTGATTCGTTTTGTTTTATCTTGACACGCGCCATTTCAGTTTAGATATGCGGCTACTACGTATGTGTGTGTGTGTATGTGTGCACTAGTGTTGGTGTAGATAGGCCAGGGGTCATTTCCTGTCTTTAGTATACCCCATTTCCTCTACTCGACTCAACTCGTGCACTCGCATGAGCGCAAGTTTTGATTGGCAGTCTAACTGCATTTTGATGTGTGCGCCCGCATTAAAATTACCGCTGCTTTGTCGACAGCGACTGCGACTGCAACAGCGACTGCGACTGCGATGTTTTCCCCCTGTCAACGCGCGCCCGAAGGTGAAGCGTATGCGTTAATCGGCCTTTGAAGCGAGCTGCTGAAGCGAACATGAGCCAGGAAGCGTTATCAGTGTGTACAGTCTATGTATGTATGTATGTACACACACATACGTATGCATATCAAATCTGCATTGCAAGCTCATCTGCATAATTATACACACACACACATACATACGTGCATATAAAGTATACGCCGCGTCGCGCTACAGACATGCTGGAAGCTCCTGAATGACAGATCAATGAAATCATTATGAACTCGCGCATTCGCATATCAAGAGCGCGAAATCGAGACACACTGGAGGAGACGTTGAGTGAGGTGGGAAGAGGCAGAGGGCGGTGCAAAGAGGGGCAGAGACAGAGCGAGGGACTGAGGTCCGCGCGATCGTCATACGATCTTATCCGTTGCAAGTTCAACGAAAAATAAAAACAAGTACGTAATGTTATTTTTGGTAAGTCGAACATCAAATACTCTTCTTTATACACATATAATATTATTTAAAAGAAAGTGATTTATAATTTTAAGCAAAATGCAATATTAAAATAATGTAAACATCATGTTACTAAATGAGTATAAAAAAACGAAAAAAAAATTCTATAATAATGATAAAAAAAATATTGTGAACATAAAGTAATCCAAAAAAAATACAAAAAGTACAAAAAAATACTTAATTGAACAATTAAAAATTACCAACATACTACTACATATTCTAAAGAAAATTTACCAAAAAAAATAAATAAATATAAAAATATAAAAATTTCACTAAAATAAAGTAAGCCACAAAAATTACAATAACCTAAAACTTAATATATACTAATTCAAAATATTGCAAATGTAAATAAAGTAAACGAAAAAATAGGAAAACCATGTAAATAAACTTAATGAATTGTTTTTTTAAGATATTATTAAACACACTAATGTAATATCTTGAAAAATAGCCGGACAACTTCAAAAAGTAGTTCATATAAAAATATGTTTTTATTTTCAATTCAAGAAAATTAATTTATATAGACAACTTCAAATAGTAGTTCATATGTATTTTAATTTTGGGAAAGTAAAAAATATATATTTTTTTATTTATATTTTTTATAAATATGTAAATCATTTACAGGTTAAAGGCATTACTCATTAACTTTTTTTAGTTTTCATATTGAAATGCAATTTCTTTAACTACTCTCTACTATTTCCATGTTATTACAATTTATATACGTTTATACATTTAGTATATTTTTGTTCATTATGATATGTATATTGTTTTAAAATTATTAGATTTAAATGAGTTTTTATGTATAAAAGTCGTCTGCCATCCAAATTATATACAGTTAACTCTTTAACTCTTTGAGTAGCTAACACTTCAACAGGTAGACTGAAAGGAAAACGAACTCAGCTCGAAGTCCTTTGAGGCACGTCGCATTCGTTGCTCGAATTAAGAAGCCTGCCTGGCAGCAAGGGTATAAAAACGCCAACTCACTGCACGTTGTTGCACATGGCAAAGCGAGAAGCAGCAAGGCGGCAAGGCGGCAAACAGGTCCCAGATGTGTGGACTCTGATTGATCCTGCCACAGTCGATGATGGTTCAACTGCTGCCGCCGTTGCTGTTGCTGTTGCCGTTGCTGTGATCGTCGCCGTCGTCGTTGTCGACGTGCAGCGGAAGTTGCTGGTGGTTTTGTATGCATTGCTCGTCGTTTGTTGTCGACGAAGTTCTCGAAATTCGCTTTTGATGTTCTTTCCGTGTGAGTGCAACAGGTGTAAATGAAATTCAACAAATACGCACATCCGCTTTGCTGCAACGGAAGCACCTGCAACATGCAACGTGCAACGTGCAACGTGCAACACTGTGCAGCAGCAGCAGCAGTTAAATATTTTTCGATTGTCGATTCTCGATTCTCGAGTTCGAGTGCGACAAATTCATTTGACACTTTGTGGCGGTTGCCTTATCGCAAACGTTTATTCAATTGCCAAGCTGGAAACTTGTTTCGGCTTTTCGAGTTTTGTTTTTTGGGGAAGGGGATAAGGGTTGGGGTGAGGTGGAGGAGGGAGAGAGGTCGGATCTTGTCGGTTTGTTTGCCTTGTTGTCTATGTTACAACGAGTATATTGCGGTTGCTGTTGCTGTGTTGCTGTTGCTGTTGCTGTGTTTTTCTATGTTGCTGCTTCAAGTCGAAGCACATAATTACCGCGGCGCGTATTTAATCCGACAAATGGTTTCAACCTTACTTGAACTTTGGCTACGGGCAACACTCGACAGCAACAGCAACACCAACAACAACATGTGCAACATGAACAATTTTCCTGTTGTTGTTTTAAGCACTTTTGCGTTTGGAGTTTCTAATATTTCATGACAGCCGCTTGATGCCAACGGCTTTTGTGGTTACATTGTAATAAACCTTGACAAGATTCATGGCGACTCAGCAGAGGAAGCGGCAGTAAGGGGGGAAAGCAGGTTGGGGAGGGAGGGGAAACTGCCTCGGGGCAACTGATGAGCATTGTTGATGATGTCAAGTGCGCTGACAAAGACATCTGACAATCCCCCCAAAAAGAAATAAACTATAGTATGCTATATGCTGTTGACAATGATTGTAATTATGCGAAGCCCTTCACAGCAAAACTCACTTTACATCTTCACTTTCAATTGTTCATCAAAGTAATTGAGAATTTGTTCGTATCTTTATATATTATTTACGTTTATGTTCATAATATCTATAGAAGTTTTGTATACATTATTTTATATAGTACTTTTTGTATCTAATTTTACAATAGTTGTCAATACTTTTCATTCACTAAACTTTTAACTTGCATGTTTCTAATTCCATATTTGTATGCAGTCTTTGTCTGCGATTATAATTACTATATTTTAAATATATTCTATTCTTATAGTTCACATCGTTTATGAATATGAAAATAGTTGATTTTTATTAAAATTACTATTTACGAATAAACCAGTATAATATTTTTTTAATCGATTATGATTTTGCTATATAATTTTTTTTCACTTCACTTTCAATTGTTCATCAAAGTGATTGAAAATATATTTTATATATTTCATTTACATTTATATTCATAATATTTGTAGAAGATCTTTATACATTATTTTATACTTTTGTACCTTTTTCTACAATTGTTTCCAATACTTTTCATTCACTAAACTTTTAGCTTGAATGCTTCTAATTCCATATTTGTATGCAGTCTTTGTCTCTGGCTGCGATTGCAATTACTATATCTTAAATATATTATATTATATTCTTAGTTCACATCGCATGTGAATACATTTCATTCAATAAATGCACTCGCTGTTGACTAAGATTGTGATTACATAACATATTGATCAATGCGATCATTGGACATTCATGATTGCATGATCATTCAGATCAGTCAATAAATAGTCTATAGATATATTGGTATCATATATTGTTAGTTGCATCATATTGTGAGAGAGAACTACTGTAGTTTAAACAAAATTCAATTCATTGAGTTTGTCAACACTTTTCATTCAATAAAAGTATTCATGGAGACGAATAAGAAAATACACAAGTTCTTTGTCATTTTACTATTGCTATGGGATACTATTTTGTCAATTACTTACAGAATTAGCTTAGAAATTTGAGGGTAAACTTTTTAAAATCAGTTTTTCTTAACATTAACATAATTGGCCATGATATATTTTATATAAATTTTCCCTTAAATAAGCTATAAATTCAAGCAACATTTTCATAAAGTGTATTAAGATTTATTTACTTATTTCATTATGATTTCTAGTTATTGAATACTAAATTAAGTTTTAAAGAAAAGAAAGTACTGGCTGCTGGAGCCTCTGACTCAAAATACATAATTCAAAGTTTCGAAATCTATGTATCTGGAAACTTAGGATGAATTCAACTTGTATTGAATCTATTAAGTCTGCAAATAGAATACAATCTCAATTCACATACTATAATATTATTAAACACAAAACAATTAAATATATAATTTTTACTATTACCTTAAAAATATATATATTTTTTACAATTTTCTTTGAGAACTCTTAGAAATTAAACGAATGCTACAAGTATTTCATTGATAAAGATTGCACCAAAAAAACATATCCTTCTCTCTTAGTATTATTTAATACTAAATTGTTTTTCATTTCAGATAAACATACTAAATAGTTAAAACCACTTTTCCGGTTAAAATCACGTCTTTCTAGGCGATTCATTCATAAAGCAGGTGACTTCATTTAGTTGTTTAGTGCAGCAAGAGTTAGCTTGAGATTATCAGACACGAGATGCATAATTTGCACTCGGTCTCTAGCTGAAAACTGCCCCTCTACTTTATCTTTTCCGGCCATCTATCTGCATAAATATACGAGCACACACACACAGAGATACAAATGTATACACACAGATACACACACACACTCAAAGCAAGCACGATCAACAGAATCAGAATCAGAATCATCGACATGGTAGGATGCTGCACCCTCTCTCCACATGTTGCTTCATTCATCCCAAACAGCAGCTGCTGCGATCTTCCCTCTCCTCTCCACTCTTCATCTCTCTCCGCTCTCTTCAATCTCTCTGCTCTGTTCGGCCGGACTATGATAAATAAAGTAAAGTGCATTTCCGTCAAAACAAGTTTGTTCTATTAATATTTTCAATACTTCGAATTCAGACAGTCGCCAGCAACTTTCACTGCGAGTCTCCGCAGACTCGCGCAGATAACTAGAATATCTTTTTTTTTTATTTCGGATTTTTCTTTTTTTTTGGTGAGCATGCAACATAATTTTAATTTGGCTGCTGCTGCAACGTCTGCTGCTGCTACAGCGACTGCTGTTGATCTCCCCCTAGAAATCTATGTGCAGTCGAGGGGCTAGCAGCATTTACAGTTATTTTTATTGGAGTCAAGCAGCGCGACAATTCATCCATCATTTTTTGTTATGATTTTGAATATATATATGTGTCTGCTGAGCTTCTCTCCCCTCTTTCTCTGCTTCTCTTTTCACTATCTTTGCTGTTTGGTCTGTTTGTTGCTCCCTCTCTGTCTTTCTACGCTTGGCATGTGCGTTGATTTCCCCCTTCCCCCTCTACCTCCCCCTCCACCTCTCTCGCAATCCACAGTTCTCCCCGTCTCAGTCTCAGTCCCAGCTTCAGTCCCGGTCCCAATCCAAGTCTCAGTCCCCCAGTCCCCCATTCTCAGTTGCATCCCCAGTCTCCAGGCCCGACAGCGTCGTTCAACAGCATCCGGTAATTATGCGACACGCTGATTAAAATGCCTGGGACTTAGGTGGGTCTGTTTCTGTTTCTGGTCTGGTCTGCACTGGCACTGGCACTCGATCGGGCTCGGGCTCGGGTTCTCGCTCTGCCTCTGACTCTGGCTCGGGTTCGGTCTCTGGTAGACCGACCTCCAAGTGAAATCTTCGCCTGCATTAACGAGTTTTCCGTGACGCGTTCAGTTTATTTCGAATACTCTTCTTAAAGGTATTTCAATTGACAGATCAGCTTAAGAATTTCTCTAAGAAGTATTCACTAGTAAATAACATACTTTAATATTCCTTTTTAAAAACTTAATATATTCATTCTTTCAACAAATTTTCAGATTATGAGAGGAGTTTTCCAATTTTTAATTTATGGCTGAATATTGAAAACAAACCCTATTCAAGCTATAAGTTTTGCTTTTTTGTTATTTTTATTTTTTAGAAGTAATGATTTCATTTACTATTTACTTTACAAAATTAAATTTAATACATAATATTAAATATAAGAAAACAGTTTTGAGGAGCTTCAAATGATAATAATGGGATATTCGACACATTATAGATTTTAAATTTATTTTATTATATAAATTTATTCCTAGACATTTCCAAATAGATAATACTTACAAATCACTAAAAATTTCTTTAGTTTTGTACTTTTATTATTAATAATATTCATATAACATTTTTGATTAGTTATTGTTTATAAATAAAACCAAGTTGTTTTGCTATTTTTTTGGTTTCTCATTTATTTTTATGACTTCGTGCTATACTTAAGTTTTTTTTAATTAATGTGTGCATATTGAAATTGTAAAATTAAAAAGTTATTTTCTTATTTTAAAATCAATTGCTTAAGTCTTAAAGAGCATTTGATTGTCGTCTACACCTCATGTGGTTTTTCTTTCTTATTTTCTTTCTTGTTTCTGCTGCTTCTTTCATTCTCAAGCCCGCTGCTCTTATTCTTTTACCTTCACATTGCTTTGCTACACTTGATTTCCACACAAACACACATACACGCACACACACACACTCATACAGTAAAAGACTGCGTCTTTGCGTCTTCTCATGATACTGGCCATTAGGGATCAGGTTCTCTTGTTGGCGCGCGGGGGGGAAGCTGACGCAGGTGGGCAGAGCGTGTCTTGAGTTTTCTGCCTCTGCTTCAGTCTCAACTTCTGCCTCTGCCGGTGTTGCATGGCTTTATCTGCAGTGTTGTTGCACCACTATTGTTGTTGTTGCTTTGTTGTTGTTGTTGTTATAATATTCTCTTTGCGCTTCCTTCTCACCTTCGTTTACTGTTTTTTCTGGCATTATGCTCCACACCACATTCGTCCTCCAACAACAACAACAACAATAACAATGCCAACGACAACAACCACAATCAGCATTCAACGCTGCCACGCCCCATTCGTATGACCACAACAGCTACCGCCCATCTTCAGTCAACATAACTGCAAACTAAAGAATTCTGCGGCTTCGCAATTCTTCTGAGCTGAGGTTTACACGATGTGCAAGTAACTTAAGAAATTCACTAAAAGATTGTCATTTCTAAAGATTTCATATATGAATATGAAAATAGATTTATTTATTAGAATTATAATTTACGAATAAATCCAAATTATATCTTTTCAATGGATCAAGACAATGTGTAATAAAAAAAATAAAAATACGAAAAATATTGATTGACAAAAAATAAGATACATCGAAATAAAAAAAATAATTTTTATATTCATTTTAGAAGGAATTTGGAAATTATAGGCTTCATCTAAAAATCTTAAAATTTGAATAAAATTATTCACAAAAATCTAAAAAACAAAATATAAACATATAAAAATATAAATATATTAACTAAAAATAAAAAAAAAACGTTTAATTTTTATAATAATTTTTAAAGAAATTTGAAAATTATAGGCTTGATCTAAAAATTTGAAAAATAAAAATACAAATGAAATTATATTATATGAACATCTTTAAAAGTTGAATTCCATTCGCTAAAATATTATACATTTTTACTCCAAAGTTCAAATATTTAATATATAAGAGTTCTCTTAGGTATTGTAACGTATTAGCCACTTAACAATTGTTTTTTAAGTGACATTTCCTAAAGCACTTGACTCGCTAGCTTAGCATTATTTCCGTGGTTACCACTTGAATAATTCTCAACCTCTACAGAGTCCTTGAAAAACACTTTTCATGTTATTTTGCGGAAATTCGAGTGTTCATAGAGCTAAAACAGAATGATCAGAAAGTAGTTTAAATATGTGTATTCACATAGTTATGTAGACGCATATATTATATAAAAAATATCCAATTAGGGTTTACTTTTTTTTACAGGGTATGCGCGAGTTGTGCTCTTTTTGCCTAAACATGTTTGCATACTTTTTTTATCGTATTTCTTCTAACTCAGCGTCGTTGTGTGTGGCTTGTTGTTGTTGTTGCTGGCTTGTCTCGTTTATTGATCGTGTTGCTGCGCACACACATCCCCACAAACACACACACACACACACACACATACTCAGAGTTGCATTCACGGAGACACACACGCACACTTACACACACAGAGTTGCAGTTACATACGCAATTCAATGAAGAAATGCTCCAAGTCCAAGTCAATGACCCGGAAATTGTGTCTAAAAAAGCAGCAACAATAACAACAACAGCAACAACAACAACAGCAGCAGAAGCAGCAGCAACTGCAGCAGGCAGAAGCAACAGTCACGCAGCAAGGCAACAACAACAACATCAACAACATCAGCAGCAGCAATAACAGCAATAAGAAGAGCAGCAGCAACAGCAACAACAACAAAAACAACAACATGAACAGCATCACATTGACGACTTGAGTATAAAACTTTTACCTATTCAGCGACGACGACTGCGACTGCGTCACGTTGAATATTTGCTGTTTGCAGCTTGATGGTAGGCAGTGTACTCGTTGTAGGCACTGTAGGCAGTGTGCTGTGTGCAGTCCAATGAACCAGCCACGCATTTTGCAGCCCGCAGCTTTTGCCAGAGCTGCGATCAGCAACAGCAACATCGCCAACATCAGCAACAGCAACAGTAACAGCACGCGTCGATAACTCGCGACAACAGCGACAACAACTACAACAAGAACAGCAACAGCCACAACAATAACAGCAACAACAACAGCATTCACAGCAACAACATCGACAATCAAAATCAACGCAATTAATGCTCATCCGGCTCGAGCTTTTGAGCCCTTGGAATGGTTTCAACAATTTTCATAGTTTGTCAACAACTGAATACATAATGCGAGTACACTCATACGCACACTCACACTCACACCCACATTCATATTCGTAGTATTCATATTCATACTTGTATCTATGCTAAATTCGATGATATATTGGCATGCTCAATTTCCTCGCCAACGGCAATCGAATCGAACTCAAAATTAAGCACAAAAGTTCAGTGCCATCGGGCCATGTCGTCCAATTGCAATCCCTTCCCCCTCCGCCCACCACCTTCCCCTCTACATCTTTCTTATAGTATATGCAACTATGCTCTCTTGTATAATGAGAATTTATGTGCTGACAAGATGCTCATAAGTTTCTAACGTGCAAAGATCCCATGAAACTGGGGGGCTAAAGTGCCACAGAACATGCGAACTGCAATTACACTGTCCTACAAAAATTACAATTGCATATCCAATACATATATCTATATATTGATGATCAGTGCTAACAATAAAAATTTAAATTTTGGAGAATTTTTAAAGAGATTTGACAATATTTCTAGCGAAAAACTTTTGAGAATTGCATCGAGCATTGAATTGAAATGAATATATTTGATGGGTACAATATACATACATAAGTTCAGAGAGTTAAAGAATATAATGAAAATGTCTTTAACCTCTGAACTTCTACAATATAATGTGGTTTGGGTTGTTTTAATTCAGCTTAGTTATTAATCTGTAAGTAGAAAAGTTCCATTCAATCCATAGTCGTTATTTTTTATTACAAATCCAGCCTTTTAAATAATAATAATAAATAAAAAATTTATATATCTCACATTAAACAGAATCAGAAAACATTTGAATCTATATTAGTCTTTAATTTAAGCAATAAAGCAATCATATCTACAGGCGTTATTTTGTATTACAAACCCACTCAACTTTTAATATACAAATATTTTTAAAATAGTTGGATATTTTATAAAATAAATAAGTCCATATATCTCTTACTAATCATATCAGAAAACATTGGAAACTGTATGAGTCTTTAATTTAAGCAAGAAAATCTGAATAAAACCAATCTTTAAATTGCACCAAATTTAGTTAAATGCACAATTTATTTTTAGTACTCATTGAATATCTATGTAGTATAAGATATTATACATTATTATATTATATATTATTTTCATTAAGATTTTAAATTCAAAATTAAACGTAAGATAATAAAATGAATAAAATATACGAAATTTGTATTTAAATTATATTTATAATAATATACCATTGAAACGTTATAATACCAACTTAGTAATAAGTAATGTAATTACTTGATTAAGTTAAAGTTCGTACTTCCCTTAAAAATGCTAACGATCTGTTGTCTCGCCCAATTGTGCCACATTTTTTTGTTATTTTGAATAAAAGGAACTTTTCGGTTGGTCTGCTCTTATTTTCGCATTTAATGCAATTAACCTCAAACTAAATGGCAATCACTTTAATTTGTTTTAATTAAGCTTTTTATGCCTACGAGTGTGCATACAACATGTGTGCGAAAGAGACAGTGAGAGGCCTACAACGCGACGACTGCGGCTGCTCTTTAATTAATTACAATGCGAGACAGAGCGAGAGAGAGAGTAAAAGTGCTTGCTGTGCTCTTCTTTCGATTGATAAGAGTTTTGTTTGCTGCTGACAGGATGCAAGCTGCCAACAAAAGGGAACTGCAGCGATGTCGCTGTCGCTGTTGCTGCACATGCGCACACACTACTTAACGAACATGCCACTTAACGAAAGACGCAGCTTAACGCAATGCTTAACGGATATTTTGGGACTGCGACTGGGGTTGGCACTTGTAACATAAACGCCTGACATTTGTTTCCTTCAGTTCTGGTTCTGGGCAACCACTCGACATACACACACACACACACACACGCGTACGCACACACACTTGCTGCTCGTACGTGCCCAGATGCGTGGGAATGATGATGAGGAATTGAGAGGCTGTGGTGCGGGGGAACACTCGAACTCGGAAATTTGAGACTTGTTAATGTGCCAAATTATATGCGGCGACAGCGTGCTGGGGCTGCAGGAAGAGACGCCTACGACTAGAGCAAGGGAGAGGGCGACAGAGAGTGCTGTAAAACGAAATGGAGGGTGAGGTGAGACAGTAAGGTGAAGTGAGTGAAGAGAGAGTGAGAGGAGCAATGAACGCACACTAGCTCAGTCATGTAAATTGAAAACGCACTGCGTATTGACAGCATCCACTTCGGCCTTCCCAACAACCTTAGCATCAGCTTCGACCTTAGTTAATGCAACTTCGGCCTTTACGTCGACTTCGGCATTTGCTTCGACTGCCGCCTTAACATCAGCTTCGGCCTTTGCTTCGGCTTCGCATTCGGCTTCAGCCTGAGTCGCAGTCCGCGTCGAAGTAACGATGTGAATTTATGAATGTGTACGCTTACATGCTGGAAGGGGGAAGAGATGTGGAGAAGGGGGACAGTGGCTGGCAACACGAATGAACACGCGATGCAATCTGTGAAGGATCACGTCTGGAATGTGGCTTAAATTATGACTTAAATGGCGTTGGCAGTTTATGTGGCTGCCGTGTGCTGCCTCATCTTAATGATAATGATGTTGATGGTCGATGATGACGATGATGATGATGCTGTAGCTGAGTAGCGGAAACGCACTCGAAAAGATCTTGAGTTGAAGCTGCTTTTAAGCCGTCTCCAACTCATCGCTGACTGCCTCGCTCAGCCTGGCCTGGCATGGCCTGGCTTTCTTTCTCAATGCGCGTTTCGCCCATTCTTAAGAGGCTGCAACTCCAATTTTGGTCGCAAGCAAGCAACTCGGTCGGTGCTGCTTTTTATGACGTGACTGTTTGCCGGTTTGCCTTTGCCTGACTTTGACTTTGGCTGTATTTGGATGCTGCCAGCATTCTGCATTCAACATTCTTAGTTACATCCTTCACAAGGTCATGCGAGTGCGCGCACCAACACACACACACAATCTCATTACAGTGTGTGTGTACATTCGTATTTAAGCGAAGTAATCTTTCAGCAAATAATTGTGCTCGTAGTTGATATGTGCTTTCTGTTTGACTCTTCTCTTCGTTCTGCTGTGCTCCCCTTACCATCTCTGCCTGTCATCATCCCCCCTCTTGGTGTCTCTCTCTTTCATTTTGGGCTTGCTGTTTGCACAAATTGTTAGCGACTGCTACAGAGATACAGTTTGTTTTGGTTGTTGGTTCTTTTTAAGCTTTGCTTCGCAGCATGTTTTCCAAAATATCTTCACGTCTCGTTCTCGCTCCCACTCTCTTACCTTGTAACTATAGTTGTCTGCATTGGACGATCGATTTCTTGCTCTCCACTTTCTTCTCTCTAACGATTCTAACTTCAAGGAGTTAATTTCCAGTCAACTTCTGTCACATCACAAACTTTGACACGTGTTGGCTTCTCTCGGTTTTGGTTAACCACCTTTGTGTATGTAGATGGGCATGTATTTGTAAGTCTAGCGTGTCGGGTGTTAATAAAATGTCAAATATGCATGTGGACAAAGTATGGGAAAGCGCCTTAATGATTCACACAATGCCTTTGACTTTTAGTCCGATCACAAAATTTACAAAATATTACATCTATAACAACATTAGTTCATTCCGCTCTACATATTGAGAAATATGTACTATAACTTGATATTAAAAATACTCACATATTCATTAGATTAATGAGAATATGTATGCACATATAAAATACTATGAATTAAGATAATAAGAGACGAGTCATAAAGAATATTAACTTTAAATATTGGTATATTTTGAAATTCAAATTCGAAGAACAAAGCTTTTTAAATCATATTTGAAATATATTTAGTTTTAGTCAAATGGAAGAATATTATTTAAAATTCTTTAAAAAAAAATGTGTTATATAAGCATTTAATTTACCTAAAAATGGAGGTTAACAAGTAAATTTGGCATACATTTACCAAAACAAAAAGGAGTCTTTAAAGCAAGATTTGTTTATTGGGCACAGTAGTGTTTCTTCTGAAAATTTTATACAAAGGCAGCAGCTAAATGACAGCATTGAGTTTTGTTTGTTTTCGAGCGACAGCGAAAGATTTAACAAGAAGCAAACAGTTCAGCGACAGCGAAATACACTAATAATAATATGTTCATTATAGACATTATTAATTGAATGGTAATCAAAGCAGACATATCTTTCAAATAATAATAAATTTCATTAAATGAATTACCATTATTATATAAAGCTTGCGGACATAGAATAATGGTAGAGTACATGACAAGTCCTCTACATTCAATTAACAAATGTTGGCATGTTTATTTGATTTCAGCCTGGAGCCTTTTTGTGTTTATTTTGATTTGAAAGCGATACGCTGCAGTATTCGGTATACAGTACAAAGCATTCAACATTAGGCATTCAAGCAGCATGAGCGCGTGCGCAGACGCGTTGCCAAGCCGAAAGCTCTGCTCGATTTTGCGCAGTGTAGAGTTGAGAGCAGAGCGTAGCACGGTAGCCCAGTTTCTCTGTATGTGTTTGTGTGTGTATGTGCATGTGAGTGAACGATGACGTTAGTAAAAATAATGATAAATAATAAAAAATACAAATAAAAGCTGTACACAACAGCAACAGCAGCAACAACAGCAACAGCAGAAAAAGGCAGAAGCAAAATACACTAAATACGACAACTTCGTCATCGTCATCGTTGCTGTCTTCGGCTTCGGCTTCGGTTGCAGCTTCGGCTCGACTTCGGGTTTAGTGCGTGCGGCTTAACTGCAGCGAAGCAAAATGAAACTGGTCGGGTCGACAATGGGAGAGGCCAGGCAAGCAATGAGAGCAGGCAACGCCAACCTGATCCATATGCTGCCCTCCTTCCCGCCCCCCTCTTTCACCACTCTGTTTTTTAGGTTTGAGTACGGGTCTGTGTTTGGCTTTGGGTCTGCAGCTCCAACTGCGAAGCCAACTGCGTCGTCGACTGAGGCAGCGACTTCGACTGCCGGCACATTTGGATAAGAATTGCTTGTTCTCTGACCGTTCTGGTTTTTGTCATTGTGGTTGTGGCTGCTGCTGCTGCTGTTGTTGTTGTTGTTGTTGTTGTTGTTGTAGGGGCTGGTAGAGTGTGGCAACAGCTTCCTTCGAGTGTTGCACTTATTATTATGCGCTTCTTTTGCCTTTACTTTGCTTTGCTTCTGTTTGCTTCGCTGTTTGCTGCTTTCCCCATGTCGCCCTCTGCTCTGCTTTTGCTTCGGCTGCTGCCTTTTTTTTTGGTTTTTCTTTTTGTGCTGTTTTCCGTTTTCTAGAAAATCACAAAACACTTTTGCTGCGTCCTTTAAGGTCATTAAAAGTTCATTTGCTTTTCGTGCTTCTGCTTTTGTTTTTGTTGTTGCTGTTGTTGTTGCAGCTTTCTGATCTTTTTATACCCTGCATGTGAACAGGTTTTTTAAAGGGTTATATTAACTACGGCAAGGCAAAAATATATATTTAATGGTTGCATTTAATGGGTGTTAAATTGCAGTCGTAATTTAATTTAATAAAATACTTTTTTATGAATACTTAAAGTATTTATAACCAGGACTGAAGCAATAATAATTCCTATTAACTGAATTATATAGTAAAAGTTAATTCAAAATTTTGTTGTTTACCATAAATTGCAGACTAGTTTTAAATTATATTTATGAGCCATTTCTAAAACAGGTATTTAATTTAAGAGCTAGAATTAATAATGTATAGAAAGATCTTACCAGTCTTACCTGATCCTAATAAAATTAAATCTTGTGGATCTATGAAATTACACCATTTGGATGGCAAAATTTCAAGACAAGTTTTAAAAGAACATTGTTCATTTTTTAGAATGGAAAGGACCCTTAGAATCCTTTATAGAGTAGTTTATGAGCACTTCCTTAAAACGAAATTGAATCACGAATCAAAAATTTTAAAACAAAAGCTACGTTTTGTATATCTAAAATACTTTGGACTAATTAAAAGACATGAGTATTTTGGTATTATTTCAAGAGGCGATCTTAACTCTTCTACTTAAAACATAAGTTACTACATTTTATAAAAAAAAACATTATTCACAAAATTTTACGTCATTTGTTAAACTTGTTTCATAAATCTTTTTAAAAATGCACTTGAAATCTCAATGAAATATTTCCTTTTTTTATCAGTGCTAATAAATATAAACAATAAATACGGAATACCAGTTAATTAACTTCCGAATATTCCGGTTGGATTAAGATCTCAAAACAATAATTTATAATATTGATTGTGGCAATTGTAATGTTCAAATTATTCGCTCAGGCGAATGAACGAATTCTTAACGAACGTATTAAGCATTAACTTAAGAACTGAGTCACATTTTATTGGCTTGCATCATTCAAGTTCAGAGTGAGAGGTCGCCAAATAAGCATCTTAAAAATGTCATAACGCGTCGCGTATTTAAAAGTGACAATGCCGACACTTTAGGAGACAACTCACCCCACTTCCCACAATCCCCCGCTAACCACATTCCACCCCCCTCGCTCTCGTTCAGTATTTCTTTCGCTGACTCTGCGTGACACAAAAGGGTTGTGCTTTAATTAATTAATCAAATCGGCCAAGGAATTCTCCACAACGTGTGTTGAGTCACACACAGCAAGATAGATGTGTGTGTGAGTGTGGGTGCAAGTATGTGTGTGTAAGAGTGTGTGGCATTCTTGTGTCCACGCTCTTCGGGTCAATTTGGGAGTCAACGGTGTCACACATAATATTCTCCGAATTTTTCATGAATATCAGCTCAATTAACTTTTGCTAACTGTAAATGTAAAACCCCAGGAAAGGGTCCGTTGCAGCTCCCCACCGAGCTTCCTCCTCCCCCTACGCCTCCTCTGCCCCTCCCCACGCACTTTCAGCGGAAATGATCGCGTATACGTTTGAGTGCATTTATAGAATTCATTCGCTGCTTGCGCCGCTTATGGAATCAAAACACAAACAGGAACTCCCTTAATATGCGGCCAGAGTCGATTAGAGAGGGCTTATGTTAGTTGTGTGTGATTAACAGAGAAATATGTATACTACATTTATATATATTTATGTATGCATACATATATTATTTATGTACACAGAGCGAAAAACATAAATCCACAAGAACTACGCTATGTGAGTATAAATCTAATTTGTACATTACCAACTTTTAATGCTTTTTTTTATATTATTGATTTAATATTATTTATATTATATTCAAGAAACAGATTATATTATACTAAGTACTAAATATTAATATTGATATTAATGTATAATATTATTTTTTTATATTCAAGAAACAGATAATATTATACCAAGTACTAAATACTGAAAATATATAAATTCTAAATATAAAATTGCCAATGATTTATGAAGTATTCAAAAAAATGCTTAATATATTATCATATACTTGAGTTTATATTATCATCCTTAATTATTTTGACTTATTTGGCAGTCAATAAATTCTTAAAATTTCTATTTTAATGCTACATTACCAGCACTATAACTAAAAAATACTGAAAATACTGAAATACTGAAATTTATATATTTTTTAATTTAAATCATTTAAATCAGCTTTGCTACTTTGTTTCTTGCTATTTTCTTTTTAGTTATTTATTTTTATTTATTTAGTATTTTCAAGCTTATAATAAACATTTTCTTAAGTTTGAATTTTGCTGCTTATTTTATTTAGTTTTTAATAAATTGTTCAAATTTTATGAGTTTGAGTTTGAGTTTAGTTTGTCAATTTTATTTTTAATTATTTACTTTTTAATAATTTATAAATTTATAGTTCTCATATTTAGCTTATCGTTTTGTTCTCTGTGTAAAAACATTTATATATGTCACGATATAAATATGTTTGTATGCTTTGTCTACTCGCATAGATCCATCATGCACAATCAATGCAAATGGGAATGTAAATGTTCAAATTGTAAAATCGACTTGTTGTTGTTGTTTTTGTTGTTGTTGCTGCGCAGATGCTCACGGAATATCAAATTACTCGGCTTTGGTTTTGGTTTTGGTTTCGATTCAAGTCGAGTCGAGCTAAGTTGAGTTGAATTGAGTTGAATCGAATCGAAGTGAGACGAGTCGAGTGTGTGGGATACTCGTAATGTGCCGCTTGGATTTATGTTTATCCAAATAAACCGCGGCATTTTTTAAAGCAAATAGTTGCGATTGTGATTGCGATTGCCATTATTATCGTAGTTGTTTTTGTTGTTGCAGCTGTGCTGTGCTGTGGTGTGGTGTGCTCTGCTGTGGGGTGCTAATAAATAAATCGCATTTACAGCGCAGACAAGTACATCACGTATACGCAAGGTAGAGTTAGTTTAGCTCGTAACCAACTAACTAACTACATACAGCGAACTGCCCGTGAGGTCGACACACACACCAAAATAATTCTAGTCATAGGCCCTACTAGTCAGTCAACTATAGTAGCTATATATGCGTCCATCCGCAAGTTGTGCTTATTCAAAAAGCACTTGCGGCTTTGCCTTTTTCTGTATGCGTAACGCAATCTATTCATAAAATGAAATTAAATAAAATACAACAACAACAAAATGCAGAACAAAAAAATAAACGAAAAAACAACAACAAGCAAGCAGCAAAAACAAAAGAGAAATAAATATTTTCATTTGTAAGACCGGAAGAGCACTTCCTCTCTGTGGCTCTGCCATCAATCCATGCCGCTGTCGCAGTCACAGTCGCTTTCGCAGTCGCAGATAGACGACAGCCCCATGCTCATGCTGTCCTGCTTGTTGTTGATTTCACAGCCCTTCGGTATTGACTGGCGACGATCGCACTAGCCACGCACTACCTACAACGTAGACAGCTATGGGCTGGCGTGTGTTTGGTGACTGCAAACGGTCCATAAACAAATGAAAAATATCGCAATTTAAGCAATCAAAGGAAATGACCAAGAAATACATATACAAAATAATTCATTTTGATTTCCAGCAATAAAAGCTAAAGCATTTAATTTTATAGTTTTCTAATATTAATTTTTTTTTAACTTTGTATTTATTAAATGTCAACAATAACTTAACTAATTGTCAATATACTAAATATTTTACTGTTTTTTACTTTCTTACAAAACAGCGTTAAAAATACTTCAAAAATTATATATGACGATCATTTAAGGAATTAGTATGTAGCTTTTGAATTAATAAACACAATTTTAGAAAGGTTTTAAAGAATACGATTTAAATTTGAGGAACATAGTAAAAATACGTGTGAATGAAGTATTATTTCATTATTTTTAATATTCAATGATTGAAAAAATTAACTTATTAACTAAATACATTTTAAAAACGTAAATTTTTGAGGTATTTTTTTGGAAATAATTCTTCTTTTAGAAATTTGTTTATAATTTATATATATAATATATATATATATATTTTATATATAATAATAATAATAATAATAATAATAATAATAATAATAATAATAATAATAATAATAATAATAATAATAATAATAATAATAATAATAATAATAATAATAATGATGACTTGTCATGAACTAGATCTGCTCACCAATGCACTAGTGAAAACACTAGTCGCTTTTTAGTGTCTCTTGCTGTTGGGTGTTTGCTTCTAAAACGCACACAAGCACACATACTTGCCTAATCACACACACATGCACACACACACACACACACACACACATGCAGACACACACACACACTCATATAGTCGCTTGTATGCTAAATGGCTGCCCTATGCTCGCTTGGCCCGTGCTTGGCTCGTCCACTAGACCAACAACAACAACACTCCAAGTGCAGCATTGCCAGCTGCTCTCCACTCACACACATTCAAATACATATTTGTGTAAGTGTGTGTGTGTGTGTGTGTTTGTGTGTGAGTCTACTTACTAAACATGTTTAGTTTTGTTATCGGGCGAGGAAACGCCTCCATCCGCAGCCACTCATTGAGAATGCAATGCGATATGTGTGATTTTTATTGAAGCATAGCCAGATATCACAAACAGATTTATGCCGGATGAATACATATAAGAATACATATAAGAAGAAAGAAGAATATGTATGTATGTATAGAAAACCTATAAAACAAAATTTACTTTAATTATACATTTTTATATCTACATCCTGGATTTTTTCGAAACGCCAAAATCTAGAAAATTTGAAAATTAACTGCAATTTTTTAAATATATTATTTCAAACTCCATAAATAGTCTAAAACTACCTTATCATTGACATGTACCTTATCATTTTGCAATATTTATAATTTCCCTCTATATAAACACCCAAATTGATGCATGATAGCCATGACATTAGGAAGAATTCTTTCCCAGTTAAACTCCCCTGAATCCTCTTCATTAAAATCAGTTTACGTTTGTTGTGATCGTATTAAGTTGGCCCTATATCATGGCAAACTATTTAAAGATTCGAATTGTGTGTAAAACTGTTCACAATATTTAAACACATCTCAGCCAAAACATTATTGAAATGCGAAATTTTCCGCAAATAAAAGAGGAGTGGGGTGGAGGGAAAGTGCGGAGGAAGAGGTTTGGGAAAAGAACGCCCATCAGCAAATATTTCGAATAACATTTAGCGCAAAACTGGCGCCAGCAATTGGCCCGAGAAGCTCAGTGGCTACCTGAAATGCTCATTAAATTGAAGCGTGAAAATTGTTTGTGAATTGGGAAAAAAACATTGAAGAATCCACTCGTACACTCAAAAATTGGAAAATGACAGACGAACCAAAGAGAGAGAGTGAGAGAGAAAGAGGCAAAGTACAAAACGAGCATTTTTAGAAAGTAAAAATAGAGCGAGGGAGAAGGAGAATGAGAGAGCAAGAGAGCAAGAGAGTGAGGGAAATGGATCAGCTCTGATCTGATCTGAGGCGAACCGTGGCTGTCGGTGGATATACTTTATTTACGTCATGGGTATTTATAGTTTTTGAACTCAAACAGGTGTAAACCGTAAAGCCAAAAACATTGTTTAAATCATTTAATTGTAAACTTTTGCCTCCTCTCATTTCGTGTGTGTTTTTTTTCGCAAGATCAGCACGCTCCCCATCTTCATATCTCTCTTCTCTCTGCTCACTCTGATAGTGCAATCAGACAACAAACTATAGCTAAAAGCATGTACTCAAGGTTGAAGGCGTGCGCTTCCAGGAACTGCCCCTCATTGAAGTTCATAAAATTTTTTGGCACGCGGCCCCTTTTTTTTATTTAGCTGTTGTTGTTGTTGTTGTTGGCCCCATTGTTAGAGCCCATTGTTGGTGTTGATATGCCCAGATATTGCCAGAAGAACGAACGAACAAACGAATGTACACAACACCAAGTTGAGACTGTGCTGCGCATGCGCCGGACAACTCACCTTCTTCTGATGCTGATGCTGCTTAATTTGAATTATTTGGCCGTAAATAACGCATAATAGGATCAGAGAGAGAGAGGGAGAGAGAGAGGGAGCCAGGCAGGGAGATTTAGGGATAGCGCAGCATCGCTTGTCTGTAAAAATGAGATTTTTATTTTGAATTTGAATTGCGGCAGCAGAGCAAGAGATCCAGCGATCTCTCCAGCGACAGAGACAGAAAGAAAACATCGCAGACAGAGGTTTAAATATGTATTATCATAAAAACCTGGCTGAAAGGAGCAAGACAATATTTCAATGCAAGTATCCCCAGCTCTTTTTTATGTAATTGAGCACCAACAAAAAAGTAATAACATGAGATAAACTTACTTACTTACACAGAAGATTAAATACTCAGGAAATCGTATTTCAATCACCAACTTTTTTAGGGAGAGCAACCAGAAAAAAAGACTGCTTTTGTTAGTAAAAATTTTAAAATTTAGTTTGTATGCATCAAATTTTAAAATTAAGGTATTAAATTTAAGCAGACCAATTTTTAGAGTGAAAATAGCTTGAACTTTAAAATATAAAAGTGTATACAAAATTATATTTGGTTTAACGATATACCATTTTATTCAAAATAAACTATAAAGTATTAAATATACTAAGACACCAACGATTTTTTTGTGCAATATACAATTAATTCTTAAATACCATCAAAATGTTCAGGAATAACTAACTTTATTGTATGAATTAAGTTATGTACAATATAAAGCAATTAATGTAAGAATTGAATTAAATAATAATAATATATTGTACTTCAATTCATATATTCCATGTACAATGCTTTAATGTATTGAACCTTTGTACCTCAGTGAAGACAAAAGACAAAAAGGCGATCGACGATCGACGATGCGATGCGATGCGTCGATTCCACAACGATCGAGAAACTTGTTTAGCACGCGTTACAGCGGCTGCCTGTATTGCTTTTCAAATTATTTGCCTTCGGTCACTCTCCGCACTATCTACGCCCTGCCCCGCCCCGCCCCCCTCTCAGACCTTTCTCTGTCCATGTCGCCAGTTACTGTCCCTTGTCCTGATGCTGTCGATGCTTCAGCTTGTGCCAAGATCCGCCCAACGTACTCTGTACTCGATACTCGTATTTGTATTTGTTTATGCCACATGTAAAAAGTCGGCAAGCAGCAAAAATCTTCTCGTTTTACTCCGTAATCCGTTCAGCTAAACGTTGATCACACACACAACCGATGGCCACTTCCCTCAGCACAGTGGGTACAAAAGAAGGATTTCTGTTACATATCTTATGATCCTTTATTTTATGATACACAAATTGTATCCGGCTTGAGTAGGTGTGTCTCCCAATTCTTCAGAATGCTATACGCTTCCATTGATACGCTTCCATTGGGAATAAAGTCTATCAAAATAAATTCAGCTTCAACATACACGAAATAAATTCTAAGAAGAGCTCACTGAATGACGTAAAGAAAATAGCAAGAGGTTATTCCTGTTATGATGTTGTGTATGTTTTTTAAGAGTATTTTTTGTATATAATTCATTTGATTTATTGAATTTGAAACATCTTTATTTTTACCACAATAAATTTGTTGACATAAAATAAGTTCTAAAACAATACACTTCAAAAACAAAAACCATACTAAATTTAACTGAAATGTATTTTTTATAACAGCTTTATTGTTAAAATTAACATTTAAACTAGTTCTGTGAAAAGAAAAAGAAAATAGTTAAATTATAAAATTATATCAAATAAATTTATCAAACTGGAGGAGTTAAAGAATGAAATTAGGAATCAAACTCGGTTAATTTGATAAAAATTTAAACTAGTTATTCGAAAAAAAAAACATAATAAAAATGTTAGTTAATCGAAATTCTTTATATTTGCGCATTTTTATAATTAAGTGAAACCAGCTCTCTGAATTGTCCCACTGTGCTTGGTCCGCGATCTTCCCATCTTCCCGCTGCCCCGTGTTGTGCCCTCATCTGGTCCGTCCGGCGACTGTTCGCTGCGTGGGCTCATTCTGGAATTTCTACACTCATTCTTGATTGTTTCGTTTAGTTATGTTTAACGCTCTGGGCCATATGTGTTGCATTCCAGCTGAATTGGTTTTGCTTCAACAAAACGGGAAAAAATCAAGCCGAACCGAACTACAAAAACGAAAAAAAAACAACAACGAAAAATCTCTGACAAACTCAGAGAGAGTCTGCGCATCTGACCAAGCTGGGCCAAGCCCGAGCTGAAGGTAATAAATTTGAATTTCAATAAATTATTTTGTTGCTACAAGACAGGCGGTTAGGAATCCTCTTCACTTCGATCGCGATCAGTGATCAACTCAATGGATACCGATTGTTAAATCAATAAAATAAAATAAGAATAAAACAAAGAAAATAAAATATTTACTAATTTTTAGTGGCTACATCAAATTCAGAAATATATTTAAACCAAGTTTTATTTTATATATTTTAGTTTGTCACACTTTCATTATTTAAAGCATTACAGGGTATCTCTTAGTCACCTTTCACTGGAGCACTCTTACTTGTTCTTCTCGTTTCTGTATGTTTTTTTTATACTTATTTATTTTTTATATTCATTTTTTTTTCATTCTGTTGTTGTTTGTCTGAGTCGCTGGAATTTCATTCAAAATTTTTTACTTGACCAATTTCTTTTTTTGGCATTGTCGTCTCTTTTTATGGCCAGGGTCCATTGTTGACCACGTCTGTCAGCCGTAGTTTGTAGTTTTTGTTTTTTTTTTTAGTTTGTTTTTTGATTTTTTTTTTTGTACTTGATGAAGCGATCAGGCCTTGACATTGAAGGGAGACTGATTTTAGGGGAGACTGTTTGTATATTTAAGGCACAGCATTTTGGCAAGATCATGATCATTATGCGAGACTATAGTCTAGCCATCTGAGGGATCTCATCAGCATAGGTAATCACCGAATGAAAAAAAAAATGTATATATATTTCCAACTTGACACAGCTTGACATCTGTTGGGGCACATTTGCCAAACACCTGAGGAGAGCAATAATGATAATGATGCTTGCGATGATGATGCGCATGATAATGATGATGATGATGATCAGTTGGCATAATCCGGCCCAACATTAATTCATGGAGATTCCGTCAAAAGAAATTTAGAGCCCTCGGCCAGCCTCCAGCTCGCAACCAGTTATGGCCAACAAAGTTTTTACTAGTCAACTCCGAAGAAGAGGTACCTCAGAAGAAAAAAAATAGAGAGAGAGAAAAATAAAAATTAAATCAACTGACAAAGCTAACAAACAACCTTCGTCATTAGCCTTAGCCAAACTATGGCATGTCAACGAAAATTAGCATTTTTTTTTTTTTTGGTACCGAGGCAACTTTAGCTTTGGCATTAGCTTTGCTCTCTGGGGCTTTTGGGTATTTGGGTTTTGGGCTGCGACACTACGAGAGACCCGAGCATAGTTATAGCGGGATGCGATGTGTTCGAGTTGGATTTGTGTTAAGTTGGCTCGAGCCAAAAAGCCAAGAGCAGCAACCACGTTTTCAGTTGCTCGCAAACTGTGCGTAGGTAAGAATGGAGCATGGAGAACGTCACAAACACACACACACACGCACACACACAAACGCACGCATACATACATACTCACTCGGTATCCACACAAACGGCCTACGCATATTTTGCAATTTCGTTTGTGACGCCCACGCATTTGAATTAGCTTAGAAATAAGCAACAACAGTCAGAAAAACAAGAACCTCGTCAACCTACAAACACTCATACTCATACTCAAACTCACATTATAGTCGACGAGTATTCACATTAGTTGCTATACTCTCGTATACTCACATTCTGCGAGTGGTTTCCAATGTTTTTTCTCTGTTTTGTTGTTTTTTTGTTGCTTTTCTGTGTGTGCTTTAGTTACTTGTCAGAGCTTGAGAGCTGTACTCAATTTCGGGCCAGACTGTCTGCAAAATTTCAAAGCGAGACTAATTACTATCTAAAGAATAATACAATTAAGAATATTCTTAAAAAAAAATAGAGGCAGATTTTAAATAATGTAAATCTGGTAAAGAAGAAGAAATGTACTTACAAAATTATTGGAAGATTTGAAATAATGAAAATCTGGTAAAGAAAACGAAGAATACTTTAAAGAAAAATATAATAATATACTATAACATTTTTACTTTAAAATAAAATATTACAAACATTTTTTTAATTAATTAGAGTAAAATCTATATGTATTTTTGAAAACAAATTACTAATACTTATTAATCAATTAAATTTAAAAGTTTGCAATATTTATAAAATTCATTTATTGCCTTTGACATAGCAAATTAAGTTCTTATTAAAATTTGTATATTTCAATTATTTTCTTGAAATTCTAAAGATGAACAACAAATAAATTTGTTCACCAGATGAGGTTGAGCTCCAATAAAATCCATATACTTTTATATCTTTACACATTGTTAGTCGTCTACGCCAGTGACTGTTGTCCAGTAATGTTATTAAATGGTTTACGTAGCTAAGTTTTTTTTGTTGTATATATTTATTTTAGTTGAGAATACTTAAAAATAATACCAAACCAAATCATTTTAGGTCTCTAATGCTTAATAATACTACTAGAAAACAGGTCATTTAATATTTCTTTTCAATTCTAGTATTTTTCCTTCGAAAGTATACAATTAATAGCTTCTCTGTGCTGTTTAATATGATATATAATTAAAAATTCTATATTATTACATGTCAACTTTGAGTATGAATAAAAAAGTGAGCTTACACTCAATGTTTTCTTTTTTTTAATTGTGTAAAACACCATAATTTGCATAAGTTATAGTATTTCTCTGTTTAAATGATAGAGCGTTGGATATGAAACTTTGGTTACGAGCTGAGCTTTCCAAAAATGATCGTAGGCAAATACAAATGCAATTTATGGCATCTGCCACACCTCCAGTCTTCAGTGTTCAGTCGTCAGTCTGCAGTCCCCAAAAGCCAGATGCAGTAAGCGGTAAATGTGGTTCACAGCCGTCTAATGCGAGTAAAAGCGCTGCCAAAATTCAGTTTAATCACCTCAAGACACGGCCCATATGGCCGCATAACAAGCGAAGCCACCAACACACAGCAACGCAGCGACTTCAAACGCAGCCCACGCCAATTGGCATATGTACACACATACATAAGCATAAATGTGCATATGTGGAGCGTGTTGTGTGTGTGTGAGTGGTGAGATGAATGGCGAGTGGTGAATGGTGAGCAAAGAGAGAGAGACACACAAAGAAAGAGAGCGGGGTCGTCTTTACAACAGTGGTGGTGGCTGGTGGGCGGGCGGTCTGCAGGGCGATTCGAGTGATCGAGTGATGCGTTGTCGGCTGCAGATTTAATTACCCAGCAGAGCGACAGCAGCAGCCAGCATACATATATTTTCACCCGCTTGGCAACAGCTGCAGCAGTGAAATTAATAGCTAGATTTTAGCCATAGCTACACACACATACACACACAATGTGTGTGTTTCGCTTGAGTTTCGGCTTGGGCGTCGCGTCGCTGTCAACGGTAAGAGGAACGCCAACGCCGACGCCAACGTTGAATAAAAATTTCATTCACAAAAATTCAGAAAACGAAGCAGCAAAGCCAAAAAGGCAATGGACACAAGTCACGCATGCGCGGCACGAACTGCGACAAAGTGAAGAAGGGGAAAAATTACACCCAAAGTATGTGCGAGTACACACACACTCGCACTCACACACACATGGATAGGCTTGCAGCGCCTGTAAGCCGGATGTATTAAATTCCAATTATGACTACAAGATATTTGCTTGGCTGTTTTTTTTTTTTTTATTACGACTCCGTATTATGCATACACTCTTTTTATGCGTTAGTCTACAAATTATTTTCAACTTCAAGGTGCCGAGATGGTCGAGCTCAATTAACCAACGGCCTCAATCAGTTGGCGTCGCAAACGATGACGTATCGCATTAAACTCGGTGAGGGAGACCAGATTAAGCTCCTCGCCAGCGTCCAGACGATGATCGTACAGCTCTTCGCCGTAAATGTTGTGCCAGTCTGTAAATACACCACACCACACCACACTTAGCAAGGGCTGCAACCTTCGATTGGTGTATGTCGCAAACTCACCTCGACTAAAGTTGTGCGCATGGAAACGAACCCAGAGCGTGTAGCGATAGAAATCAGTGCGCAGACTGTAGCCCATGATTTTGATGTTGCGCAGCTTTGGCTTATCGCTGTTGGGATGCTTGGTGGGCAGCATGCCTGGCCGTGGATATTGACTCAGGGCCACATGCTCCTCGGCTGCAAGGGAAATCAGTTTAATATTATTAAAATTACACAGAAAAATCTGATAAAATCTGTTTACATAAGCAAATTATTGAACTGGCAGGGTCAATTGGCACTGCTACAATACTATGCAATTGAATGATTACTATATCATTCATTAGATTAGTTATTATAATTCTTCGGGGAAGGTCTCTAACTATCTAATGATGATGCCTTCTGAACTAAAGTGAGCATTCTTAACATACATAGAGAATCAATTTCTTATTCTCATGGTCTCTAATAGTCGAAACAGTCTTTTTTAGACCCTTCCATATTAAAAATCACAAAAACAAAGGCTCAGTCTGGAGCCTAGTTCCTTGTTAAATTTATATATGTTAACAGGAACACGAAGATCACACTCATTTTCTTGTCAAGAAATAGATTACAGGATCCTAACATTTAGGAGCTCCCTTTGCTCACTTGCTTAATAAAGAAATATATGGAAAGCTATCAATTTATTTACAAGGTATCTAAGAGTCTAAACTTTCAGTGGTTTAAAGAGATAGTAAGGCACTCACTCACCCAATCCCAAGCCCTGCAGCTGTGGATATAAGCTCTTGCCTTCGCCACAGGTGAGCTGCTCCCTAGCCACGCTGCTGCTGTTGCAGCTGGGCAGTGGTGGTAAGTGAGCCAAGTCCACCAGTGTGGGAAATACATCGAGCAGCTCCGTGATGCTGTGCAGCCGCCTGGGTTGCGTTAACGGGAACTCAGGACTGCGCATCATCAGAGGCACACGCAAAGCCACCTCAAAGTTGCTGTACTTGGCCCACTCGGCGTGCTCGCCCAGCGACCAGCCATGATCACCCAGCACCACAACGACAGTGCGTTCCAGATCCAGACGCGCCAGCAACTTGCCAAAGAGATCATCCACATAGGCCACAGAAGCGTAATAGGCCTGACGTATTTGCGCCGCCTGCAGCTCCGAAATGGGACCATAGGGAAACGAGATGTTGGCGTGCTTGAAGTCATCACGAGAGCGTACATCGGTATACGGATTCCAGGCAACATCCGGCATTTCTGGTGGCTTCACAGTGTCCGTGGTGTAATTGTAAAACTGCTGCAGCGGAAAGTGGCCGAGGAACTGGCGAGGAAAGCGGAAATTAATGTGCGGCTTGTGAAAACCCAAGGCGAGGAAATAAGGCTGACGTTGCCGTTTGCGGGACTCGATGAAACGCAGTGCCTCCGTGACGGATTCAATGTCGGGCAGCGTCTTGTAGGGCTGTGTTTGCAAGTGCACCGGACAGATGAGATAATTCTTGCGCAGGACGCCACCATTACGATCCGGACAAACGGGCGAGTTCATGAACTGTTCGGTGCGGGGTCTAAACGCGGGTGCAGACCAACTCAAGGGATAGTCATCGGTGTTGTTCGAGGAGAGTCCTGGATGAAAGACCTTGCCACAGCTATAGGTGTAGTAGCCATGCTCCTTAAAGTACTGCGGTAAGGTCGTGAAGTTCCCCACGAAGTTGCGCCAATAGCTATAGAAATCGTAGAGATGCAATGTGTCGGGTCTGCGTCCGGTTAACAAGGAATTGCGACTAGGAGCGCACAGTGCCTGCTGCTGAGAAGAAAGGGTGTGAATCAGTAGAGGAAAGTGTGGTAAGGCAGAAGGAGGAGGGGTTTTTCACCTGACTGTAAGCGCGTGTAAAGATGCTGCTGCCCTGGGCAAATGCATCCAGATTTGGCGTGCGCGCCAAGACATCGCCATACGCACCCAGAGAGGGCCGCAGGTCATCGAAGATCACCATCACCACATTGTATCGACTGGAAGCGGAAGCGTTTGCCCAACAGCCAGTGGAGAAGCAGAGGAGCAACAGAGCAGCTAACTTGGACATGTCTACACGAGCGACTTTTGCGACTGCAGTCGACTGTAGATGTTGCCTCCGAGGCGGATGCGATTGTGAATGCCGGCGATATTTGTAGTTTCATCTCGTGTGGCATAAAGGGTATATGGGTTCAGGGTAAGTTGATGTAACAAGCAAGCTTAGAGTGTAAAGCGAAACCAACTAATGTGAGCTATATGATTACCCAGGCAACGCAACTCGCATTTATTTTTAATAAAAATATATTTAATTTTTTTTAAATTTAAAATGATAAAGTTCCTCTCAGTAATTGAAAATTTCTTTAAGTGGTTTCTAACTAATTTTATTAATTTTTAATATTCCAGTCTTATAGCAGAATCAGATAATATAATGTGGTGTGAAAGTGTCAGCATCTTAAATCTGCAGACTATGCATTGATAAGATTGATAGGACAGTTTCAAGTATCATATGAAAGGTCTTTAAAGATACTTTTTAATTCATTAGCTCAAATTGTGCAGGCCCTGTTCATTTACAGGGTATCCTTAGATCGTTCTTTTGCGCTTGTTTACATTCCACAAAGAGCGAAATTCACATGAATGCGCAAAAAGACAGCCAAACAAGCGGCGGCGTAATTTAAAACCGCCCCCATTATATTTCAATAAAGATTGAACGGAAGCGGGCCTCCGACCACAGCAACGGCAACAGCAACAGCAAACGGCAACGGCATAAACATGAAGGCGGCTTTAAGCACTCTGGCAATGTAATGTCTGGACATCAGACTCAACGGATGACGAAGCGTCCAAAAAATAAGAAAAGACGAACAGAGACATATTTACAATATGGTAATAATAATATGTATACATGGTTTAATTATTAACAAAGCTTACGATTAGTAATTTGTGTGTGTGTTTATATATGTGTGTCTATGTGTTTGTTTTTTCAAAACGTAAACAGTCCAATTCAATATGCTGCACCCAATTTTTGGAAATGATAACAATTGTGACATTGCACTTAGAATGTGGCACCGCAGTTGCCACAACGCTTCTCGCGCATCGCCAGGCAGCATAGAATGCCCACGGGGAAGAAGAAGATGGCACAGCAGATTCCCAGTGGCGAGAATGTGTCCTCCAAGTAGCCAATCCGACACGACGGACAGCCGCCAATCACAATGATCTCCGCTGGCGGTGCCTGCTGCACCACAATGCTAACTGGCGTTGTTTCGAAGGCGCCGTATGTGGAGCTGTTTAGCGGTGGCGCTGTTGGATGACCATGATGCACACCAGCAATGAGGCCAGTAGCTACAAATTATTGCACTTTTAATATAGACAGTGTATTTCGAATTAAATTACTCACTGGGATAGGCTGGAGCACTTCCACTCATGACTTCTTCGTAACTCGGCGGTTCGTTTTCTCTCTTTGTGTTTGCAGCCATTCTGCTTGCAATGTTAGGTAGGTAGCAAAGAAGGAAAAAGCTTTTTTTGTTGCAATGACTCAGTCTAGGGGTCGCTCTATATGTTCTTTAGCATTAACTAATTTCTGTTATTGTATTGTTTTTATTGTGTTCTCTCTCCGTTGTGTCTGCCTATTCTTTGTTTTCTTTTGCGTTCTATCGATAATCAGCTGTTTACTGGTTATCGAAACAGCGCAGCAAAACGTATTGGACTTTAAATTTGCGAATTGTCATCTAATTATTATTTGATACAGTGCACAATTATAATTAAAAAAAAAAAAAATAATAATTTCTAGCATTCATGTTACAAAAGATTACCTATAGTACAGTGTATTTTTTAATTTATCACTTATAATACATTTAATTGGCAGAGTATTTTTTTACGTGACATACAAAATAATTATTTAGAAACTCATTAATGTAGGCAAAAGAAACAATATACATAGTTTGAGTTAAAATTGTTTCCTGCTATAGCTATCGATAGTTTATACACCGACCACTACTAATCGAGACTATAAAATGTATTCGATTAATGATTATCGATAAGCACGAATATAATGTAAAGAACGCAAACGCAAAGCAATACATATAGCCGCACTACTCTACCGCCATTGGTCTCTTCTTGTATCTGTTGACGCAAATTCGGTGTAAAAAGGTTTGTGCATTAAAATTGCTTAAATTACGTTGTAAAAAAATCAAATAATAAGTGCAATCAATAGTGCAAGTGTCTGTTAAATGGTTGCATGCAACAGGTGGTAAAGTGAATGATGAGTTGTGCATATTTTCAACATCATTTTGTTGGTGCTGAAAGAATTCCGCTTTTGCTAAATCGATTGGCATTTTTTTCTTCTCTATTGTCTATTTCCGCTGCTCCGCAACTGCTGTCTCGCTCTCGCACGCTTGAATGAACGCAACCCATTAGAGAGGATACACATACAACTACAACAAAGCCGCTGTAGTACTACAGCAAAAGCAAAAACAAAAACAACAAGAGTGAGGTAAACAAAACAAGAGAAGTGTGAGTAGTTGGCTGATGCGCGACATGGCCGATTTAGACGCAGTGCATCTCGGCCTCGATGAAAATGAGGCAGACATCGCCGAGGAGCTGCAAGATTTTGACTCCTTCGACACACGGAGCGAAGCCTCCAAATCCCGAGGCGGCTCCATGGCCTCCGACTCTGAGCCGAGCATTAGCTCGGTGAGCACAGCACCATCCTCGATCGATGGCAGTCGGAGCAGCAGCAAACGTTTGACCAAAACCAAATCCTCCAGCAGCAAGGCAGCCAAGGATGCGACTGCCAAGTCCACAACTGCGGCGACCACAACTAGCACAACAAGTGCAGCTGCAGCAGGTGGCGGTAAAAGTAAATCGAAGAAATCCTCCAAGCGTTCCGCTTCGCCCAGCGAGGTGAATGGCAAAAGGAAAAAGTCAAGCAACAGTGGCAGTGAATCCAAGTCGAAGAAACAGCTGGAACCCGATGAAAAGTCGTCCAACTCAAAGTCACAGGATGGTGAAGAGCGCGACTCCAGTGCCAAGAAATCGCGCAGCAGCAGCAGCTCCAAGAAAAACACACCAACGGCAGCTGCAACAGCAGCCGGCGCAACTGGAGCTGGCGCCAAGAGTGATGCCAGCGATGCGGAGGATGAGAAGCCAACGCATCTGCCTGCCTTGGAGTCAGACAGTGAATCTTCGGACTCCGATTCGGGCACACAGCACAAACGCAATGGCAGCGCTCGGGGCAAGACAACCAAAGCCACCAGCAGCTCTAAGGGATCGACACCGGAGAAGGATGGAGGAGCAAGTGGCAATAATACGCAAAAGTCCTATGACTATATGACGAAACTGAACTATTTGTTCCGCGACACGCGCTTCTTTCTCATCAAGTCCAATAACTCCGACAATGTGCAGTTGTCGAAGAACAAGAGCGTGTGGGCAACATTGCCTCAGAATGATGCCAATCTGAATCAAGCCTTCAAGGAGGCGCGCAATGTGCTGCTCATCTTCTCGGTCAACGAGAGCGGTAAGACAAGCTGGGGTTTCTATGGGGAAGAAGAGTATTACAACATCAGAGACTCTCTCCGTCTGTCTATCTATCCGTATAATGAACACCAAGATACTAGAAAAGCCAGAGGAACTAAATTTGGGAAAATTACATTTGTCTTCTTTAGAGGAGAAGCTGAAGGCCCTTCTGGAGCAAGTCAAGAATATACTTTTTGTTCCTTAATATCTTTTATATTTATGTTCCGATAGTAACAAAATTTGGAGAATGAATACTTCATTACGGTTAGATTATAACCTTGAAAAATTCAGATTTTATTTAAGTTTATTTTGGAATTCAGAGAAATATAAATGTTGAGGCAGTCAGCACTGTTGAATAGTTAGATTAATTGTCTTCATATTTATGTTAAAATCATAGATTATTCTTATAAAACCTAAACTATTCAAAGTTCAATTTACATTATTTATAACCAATACAATACTATAAATGACTTTTTTTTGTACTTCCCCAAAATGAGTAGCAGGTATCTAAGAGTCAAGCCCACTCAACTGTAGTCGCCCTAGTTTTTTTCAACTCCTCAATCCTCATCATCTTTCGCAGGCAAATTCGCTGGCTTTGCTCGCATGGCGGCGCCATCGCGACGCGATATTCCCCAGGTGGCCTGGGTGTTGCCGCCCAGCATTTCACCCAAGGCCTTGGGTGGCGTCATCGAGCTGGATTGGATATGCCGCAAAGAGTTGTCGTTCAATGCGACGCTGCACCTGCACAACTCATGGAACGAGGGTAAACCGGTGAAGATTGGACGTGACGGTCAGGAGATTGAGCCGAAAATTGGCGGCGAACTGTGTCGCCTGTTTCCCGAGGACGAAAACATCGAGTTGACGCCCATCTTGCGCAAATCAAAGGAGACGGCACGCGTGATGCGTGAGAAGGGCATCCATGTGATCTACAAGCCGCCGCGGAGCCTCTCCAGTCGTGGACATGGAGGTGGCGGCGGTGGTGGACGCGGCAACAGTCAGCTGGGACCGATGCGACACAAGCGGAGCTATGGCCACGGGGCACCACATCATCATCAGCGACCGTATCGCCATCATCATCATCACCATCATCATGGCATGGGCATGGGCGGCATGCAGGGAGGCGGTGGTGGCGGCGGCTTCAAACGCAGCGGTTCACCATATCGTCAGATGGCCGCCGGAGCTGCCGGCGGCTCTGCTGAGATGGGGATGCCATCGTGGGAGCGTTACATGTCCACGGCTGCAGCTGCGGAGGCCTATGTGGCCGACTACATACGCAACATGCACGGCCAGCTGCCGCCGTTGCCCTTTGTGCCGCCCTTCGGCCAATTGCCCATGCCCACAGCAGCCGGAGCGGCGAACGCATTGCCCCCCGGTGCACCAGCATCGATGTACGAACAGTTGCCGCCACCGGTGCGTTACTACGATGGTCCGGGTGCACCGCCGTTGCCGGATTACCCGCCGCCACAGCCAATGCGACCACCGCCACCGGGTTTCGATAAGGCGCCCAGCTATGAGGACTTTGCGGCCTGGAAGAATGCGGGTTTGCCGACGGTGGCAGCACCACCGGGTTTCCCGGGAGTCTATGCCGCCAATGGCGGTAGCAGCAATGCCACAGGCAATGGAGGCGGCGGTGGAGGCGGAGGAAATGGCGGCGGTGGTGGAGCTGTGGCAAGCATTAGTGCTGGCAATCGCGATAATAACAACAGCTCGGTGGGCGGTCGACGACGCGATTATGGTGGTGGCGGCAACCGCAGCGGATCTTCGCGACAGTTTCGTGGCGATCGCGGTGGTGGCGGAGGTCAACGCAGCTATCGGGACACCAGGCGTTAAGTGTGCGGTTGAGCCTAATTGCCGGGTAATCGATAACGACAAAAGATAAGTTAAAAGTGCGCGAAATTTAAAAAAAAAGAAAAGTATAAAGTAATCCTCCTAATCCACATCCTTAATTGTGTCGCGTGTGCAAGTAGCAAGTAGCAGCAAAATGCAATGAAAATATCAAGTAAACGTAATCTAAGTGAGCAAACGGATCCGATAACTATCGTTATCGCAATCCAAACGATGATCGATAGTATGAACCGCTCGTATCTTATACACAACACTCCAACTCTCTCTCTCTTCTCTCTCCTCTCTCATACTTTTGCTTAGCTCTTTGTCATGCAAAAGTTCTATATAAATTAAACATAAAACAAACTTACAAAATAAGCAAATTACAACCACAACAAAAAAAAAAAAAGAAAAGTAAACATCAGTTAATCCATATTTTAAAACACAAAAAAAAAAAAAAAAAATACAGAAAAGAGAGAAAAAAATATATCAAGCACAAAATGTGAACTTTATTTAAAAGAGACGCTACAACCAACCAACTACAACACAACAACATGAACGATAACTAACTTACCGTTATATATATATATGTCGATAACGATATCGATAAATCGAAGCAGTGATGTGTGTGTATTGTGTGCGTGTGCTTCCCCTGTGCTTTTCCCCTCACAACAACAACGAGAGTTGGACTTTGAATTGAACGTTCGAATGCGGAGTCGGAATCGGATCCGCATCCTTCCCACCCAAAAATAAATAAGCAAATAGCACTCATATTACAACAAATCGTTCGTTGCAAAACGATAACGATTCACAAATTTTGAAATGAAACAAAACAACCCAACCATATAACACCCGGACAGCATCTCATCTCCTTAGCGAACCTAATGCAATCAACTCCTTAACTAAGGACTCTACTATATACATTCACATCCATATCGTGATATAAGATTATGTGATATTTTTGAGCCTTTCGGCTTACCACAAATTCAACTAACCGACCGCTATAATAATATATTATGGCTTAGCCAAAATTTTCTTAAACTGCAATATTTTCAAGACTGCCACAATTTCAACTCCTATCGAAGGAGGGACTTCACTTGACCCACACTAGCAGACGACTTTGGGACAGTGTTAGGAACATTATTTTTCGTTTTCTTCGTTTGCTCTCTTTCATTGCAGGTGTCAAATGGGCCACCGAATGCTACTGAAGATCATTAAGGACTAGATCAAGACTGAAATCAATATGAAGACTGGATAATGTGTCGACAACATGAAACTATTTATTTTTATTATTTTTCCTCGAGCGTTATTATTATTAAAAGATATAAAAATGAAAAAAAAAAAAAATTAATTTGTTTTACTTAAATGGGCAATTACGAAAATAATTCATCGTACTTACATGGAGTCTGAATCCCAGTTTCAAACTAAGTCGTCAGTTTCATTTCCTGTTGGAAGCATTTATCGGCCCTGGTATCTTACTGAGGAACAGCTGTTTAGGTGCTATGCAGCCCTCGTCAGAAAAGCCGGTTGTTTACATTTTGTTTGTGTATTATACACCTCAATTGTGTCTTTGAACGCAAAAACGGATAAGTTTATATTATTTACGGTATTTAAAAAAAAATAAAAATTTAAATTTTGCGCGAGTAATTATTTAGAAGTTAAAAATTGATAATATCTTGATTTTTGTGGTTGATCTATGATGTGGTCACTCCGTTTTAATTCAATAACCATATAATAATTATGAACGAAAATTAATCAATTAAAATATTGTGTTATTTTATATTTACAATACAAAAAATAAAAGGATTTTGACAGATTCCGATTGTTTACTTCGAAAACAGCTGATGTGCTTTGCCAATGCGTGAAGCGAGCGTCTTTCGACGTTTGCTTTGTGCTCGTCATTCGTACATCTGCTTCCGTCGTCTCTACCCTCAGCCACCCGCTGCTGTAAACATGTAAACATAACCCAACTTTTGAGGCCGAGCAATACATGGCATGTGCATGCATGTGTGCGTGTGTATGTGTATGAAGTGTGCATGTGCCATGTAGTTTGCCATGTATGCACGACACAGATACATGGCAAAGACCGCGGCAAGCGTAAGCAAAGCAAAGCAGCTTTAATATACTTTTTCAATTTTTCAGAAGCAAAGCAATTACGCTGCCAAGCTACTTAAATTATTTATACTACTTTAAGTTAATAAACTTGTATACATTAATCCGGTAGTGGGTGGGGGAATGACTGTGGGAGTCTCACCATGTAGCCCATATACATGGGTCGGCCGTGTATACATGGCAACCATTCTAGCCTACATGGCAACCACAAACTGGTTCTCGGCAAAGGCGGTCAGCGGGGCATTAGAAGTAACACGACAAAGCCTCCCCCCAAAAAAACTACATGCGAAGTGCAGCAGCAAATAAATGTAGAAAAGAGGAGAGACTCGTACTTTAAATATTATATACAAATGAATGCGAATTTTATTTGAATTTAGGCTTCATTATCGTTATAGGTCTTTAAATTATTTAAATTTATTTTAGGTAATGTTCAATTACATTTATCAATTACAAATCTATTCATGTGTCTCTTTCATATTTACAACGGACGCAACAGCTGTAGCAACTGCAACGGCGGGATATCGGCAATGGGATCGGGTCCCAGATGCTATGGTTCAATCTTGCGTATTTTCAGACTTCCGCTACCAACGCCAGCCATCCGATTCGTTAGTAGATTACTCGGTGAGGAGACGGCATTACTGCTGTTATTACTGGCGCCCACACTAAGGGCGGGAGAGCTAATCAACTGAGGCACCATCTGGTTTCCAGTGTTGTTGTCGGCCCCATTGGCGCCGCTTGGACTGCCGACAGCTCCGTTCTGCAAACGACGCTTTAGCACAAAGCGACGTGCTGTGGTAGTTCCAGGCAGCACAGTCGTTGTGGTCGTGCTCGTGGTCACAGTGGCTGTAGTTGATGACTGTGACGCAGCCTTTGCAGTCTGCAACTCTTCGGCCGTAGGATCAACTTCCATCTCAGTATTGCCGCTATCATCATGCTTTCATTATAAAATAACTCTTATTAGATTATAGTCTTTATATTTACTCCTTAGTTTACTTACCGCATCGCTAGCGTGCTCTTCGTCGTCGTGTCCCTCTTCCTCCTCGAATTCGGCACTTTCCGTCTCCTCAGGATACTCGACAAGCTGTCCATTAAGCGTGGGGAACTCAATCACTGGCAATATCAGACGCTGATTGCCATTGCTCTCGTCCATTAGTTGCTGTATTAGCTGAGCAATATCCTCACGCTTCTTGGTCACAGTCAAATAATCGAACCAATTGGTAAGCTGCTTGATAGGCAGCCGATAATCCTTGATGGGTTCCTTAAAGAACTGTTCCACATACTGCAGCAGATAAAGGCCACAGTCGGTAAAGTTATTTTGCTGTGGCACCTTGACACAATGGCCCGGCATGTTGTCCTTGTTGAAAATGTGCGCCTGCGCATCCGGCTTCTTCACCTTATACTCGCACGTAAGATAATCTCGCAGAGTTGCCACCACTCGACTACGTGAGGCTCCCGCCAACGAGTCAAATATCAGTATCAATGGCTGCTTAACAGCCGGCACATCGTCGTTGGTGACGCGGGCGGGTCCAGCCGAAGCCTGTGGCGTTGGTGCTGGCGAAGGCGTCGTTGCCGATGCTGCCGTGCCATCTTTGCTTATTGGTGGATTTGAGTTCTCGCTATCCTCAGATGCCATATCACTTTCGTCACCCTCCGCTTCGTCGCGTTCGCTCTCATCGTCGGCAATGCGACAAATTTCGCTGGGCATCGTTGGCAACGTGACGGAGTCGCGTTTTGCTAGTGGTGTAATAGTTGTGTTGCCAATCTGCATTGGCACTTTCTTGCCACGCGGTCGCTTCAGCTGTTGAGGCTCTACCGGCTGATTGGTATCATAGGTAACGGGCCCCTTGAGGCAGGGGAAACAGATAATGGCTAGGAACCAATGCGATTGCTCATTGATGGGGACTATGATAAAATCCTTGTCGAAAATATCCACCAGTTTTGTCCACTTCTGCACACGCGCATGACGTTTCTGGGCCGCTGTCTGCTTCATGTCTGTGGGACGCGTCAGCGTTGTGAGTCGTTTGTAAAAGAAGGTGCTAAAAATGTGTGTACGTTCGCGCAGCGCTTCCGGGATAAGCGTATTTCGCAGCCAGAGCAAATAGAAATCAATGATTATGTCGTTCAAATAGGATTCCTTGGTGAGGCACACATAATCCTCCATGCGTATGCACAATCCACCCGTTCCTTTAGGGGGATACATCAGCAGACTGATTTGTTCATCCGGTCGCAGTTGCCTTGGCGGCATTTGTTTCGTCTTTTCCAGTTCCTTGCGATCCGAGTCGGCGAGGCGTTCAAAGATTTCGGCCGCATCGCTTGTGGAGATCTCATCCACAAAGTTGAACATGGACTTGATAGTTTCGCGTGCCGAGAAATTAATGCTATCAAACACAAATAGTAAACGACGCTCATGGAGACTGCCATTGCCCTTGAAGGTTAATTCTAAAGAGCAAAATAAATATTTTTGTAGAACGGAAATCGATAGAAAGGCTGCGTGTTAAACTTACGTTCATTGCCCGTATCGTCAGGCAGCTGCAGCTGCGTCTTCACGTACTGTGCGCAACGCTTCAGCATATAGAGTGTGACCAGCGGCTGAGCCTGCTCCGAGCTGGCAAAATGAGCAATCACTTTGATGACTTCGCGCTTGTAAATATTCAGCACAAATTTGGAATCCTTTTCGGGCAGAATGCCCGCTATGCGCACGCCCTTCGACGTGAATTTTACCTTTGAGACCAACTCATTATTAGCATATACATATATTTTATATATATAAATGTGTATTGCACTTACCGGCTCGGTGACTTCAAAGCGATATGGGAACAGACGCAGACACTTGCAATTTAATTCCGTTGTGAATGCTTCGCCCTGGGCCGCATCCGTTTGATCTGTTACATCGCCGCGCACAAAATCTGCAAATCAAAAAATGTGTAAAATGCATTTGTAATTTTGCTCTATGTGGTTGTTCACTTTTTTTTGTCTAAAGTTTGTATATCTTTTGCTTGTATTGCCTGCCTCACCATCGTTGTCCATAATGCTATGCGTGTGCGCACTTGCACTTGCAGTTTGTAAAAATGTATTAAAAATGTTTGCAACTATTTATTTAATTGCAATTTTTGATAAAAATTAAATACACACATTAAACTCGTGTATCGAGTGCGTTGTGTGCTTCCTCTTGTTTGTCGTCACACTAGCATACAGTAAAAATGGCGTGTAGCGCAGCGCCCTCTGTTGTCAGAACTACAAGCACGTAGCATTGCCAACAGCAACGAAAAATAGTGTGCACATAGCTATACAGGGATGCAAACACAAATATTCATAAACGAATGAAGATTGTGTGCATGAAGATTATGACACTTCTTATAATAAATATACATATGTACATATGTATGTATGTATTTTTATGTAAATATGTATGTAACTAATATTTAAAAGAATCGCAGCACAATTTGCGTAAATGAAACATAAGTTAAGCTGCACTATTTTTAAGTTTCTTTAGGTTTTTAAGCTACTCTAACTTGGACAATAAATAAATATTACTCACCTTTGTAAAGCGCCTCCTCGTCCACATCGGGCAGCATTGGTTCGCAGGCAAACAATTGATTCGTATTGCCATTGGTACTGCGCTTCGAATTGTTCGCAGCGCTGCCATCAGCATTGCCATCATCCTGTTCAGCTTCATCCTCACTGCTCAGCAGCACCACGGGATCCACTTCGGCTACTCGACGTCCACTGCGCGTCCTTCCGCCCCTAATGGCCGCCATGCCCCTGCCCCGCACGTTGCCTGTGCCCGTCGCAAAGGTGACGCTTCCTCCGGCGGCGGCTGCTGCTGCTGCCGCAGCCTGCTTCAGGCGTGCCAATTCACGTTTCTTGTCTGCTGCCGTCGTTACCAGCTCACCACCAGGTGAGGCGGTCGAGGAGGAAGCAACGCCAACGCTGCCCATCCCGGATGCATTGGTATTCGATTTGGTCACATAAGATTTACGCTTGGGCGGCTCCTGGAAGACGCGTTTGCAACGCTCACACTTGGCATGATCCATGCCCGTGAAGCCGCACAGTTGACACACAGCATAGTAGCCATCTATGAGCTTGGGTCCTTCGTTTTGGGCTGCAGTTGCTGACGATGCAATGTTCGCTTCTCGCTTCAGCTGCTCGGCAGCATTTGTGGGCTGCTGTTGTTGTTGCTGCTGCTGTTGTTGTTGTTGGGCGTATGTAGTGGGCGTGGCAGTTGTGTTGGCTGAAGCTGCAGCTGCTGCTGCTGCCGCCGCTGCAGCAGCGGCCGCTGCATTCTCCTGTTGCCTGTTCATCTGGAGACTCTCCTCGGCACGTGAGATGAGCTCGCTGGCAGATTCGTTGACGGAGAAGCCCACAGTGACCACAAAGTCCACATTGGCACCGCGATGCTCCACACATTGGATGGTGGTGGTGTTATCAAAAGGCACGCACACTTGCTCCAGCAGATCCTGCACTGTGCAGGACTCTCTGGGTAAAGTGAATGTGATCAGACGCTGCTCCCCCGAAGCGAGTATCACCAGCATCTTGGCACTGTTGCGATCGCGATCAGCAATCGGTTGACCGGCTCGATTGTTTAGCACGTGTTGCGAGTGTATCTCGTAGTTGTTGTGCGACGTCTGTTGCACGGAAGAGGACTGTGGTGGCGTCGCTGTCGCTGCCTGTGCGGCAGCATGTACGCGCTGCTGTTGCGGCGGTGGCTGTGGCAGCAATCGTGGCGCAGCGGCAGGATTAGGTTGCTGTTGCTGCTGCACAGTTTGTGGTTGTTGCTGCTGCTGCTGTTGTTGTTGCTTGGGCACCATGGTGCGCACTAGAGTGCCAGGTGTCTGTTGCCGCATCTGCGTCAATCCTGCTGCGTTTTGAGTGGCATTTGGCGCTGGTGAACTGGTCAATGTCTGACGCTTCTTAAATTCGGCCACGCTCATGCTGGCGCCTCCTGCTGTGCGTACAACTGGCTGCTGTTGCTGTTGCGGATGTTGTTGCTGCTGCTGCTGATGTTGCTGTTGTTGTTGCTCCTCCTCGCTGCTGCTGTTGGCTGCCGAGCTGGGCTGATAGTAGGTGGTCAGCGTGGTGCTGTTGCCATGACTCGCTGTCGCCAGCTGCATGGGAATGCCACCAGTTGTTGCCACTGCCACAGTTCCCGCTGGCTTCTGCTGCTGCTCCTTCTTCACAACGGCTGCTTGTATGCGCTCCTCCAGATCACCCACCAAGCCGCCACTTGTGCTCGGCGATGGTGCCACCACAGTTTGTGTGGGCACCGCTGGACGATAGCGCAACGGTTGACGCATCAACACCATGGGCGGATGCTGCTGCTGTTGTTGCTGTGGCTGCTGCTGCGGATTGCCGGCTGCATCGGTGATCACATGCCGATAGACTTGACGCGGTTGCATCTGTTGTCCAGGCGCCGTCGGCTGTCCCAGATTTGTGATGGTTATCTGCTTGGTTGTCTGCGTCACAATCTGCATCGTTTGTCCGTCGCCCGCTGTACTCGTCTGCAACACGAGCTGAGCGCGCGCTGGACGCACACCTTGTGGTCGCATACTGCGCACAATGCTGCCGGCAACAGTTGGAACGCCGCCGCCTCGTGGACGCACGTGCCGCACAGTCGCTGGTGCTGCGGGTCGTGTGGCAATCACAGTTCCCGCTGGATGGCGAGCAATGACGGCGCCGCCTCGCGGAGATTTGCCTCGAAATGGCGAGCGCACCAATTGAGCGGCAGTTGCCACCAATTGTGGCTGCTGCACCGCTTGTTGTTGTTGCTGCTGTTGTTGTTGCTGCTGCTGCTGTTGTTGTTGTTGCTGCTGTTGCAGAGGCGTCTTCTGCATCTGCACTTGCTGAAAGACGACGTTATTCGTTTGCTGTGGCACAACACGCGTTTGCACCAAGTGTGCGGTTTGTGCTTGAAGTTGCAACTGTTGCTGCTGCTGTTGTTGCACGTTATGCAGCACGTGTTGCTGCTGTTGTTGCTGCTGCTGTGGCGATGTTGTATACACCAACCGATTGTTGTACGAATGTATATTGATGCCTTGCTGCGGTATCGCTGTTGCCTGTCGCAACATTAATTCCTGGTGCTGTGGCGCTTGTATCAATACTGGAGGTCCAGTTGGCTGTTGAACTATCACATGTGTGTTGTTTAGCATCTGCTGTTGAAAAGAATGCAAAAGTGACAGATTAGCTAGAGTATGAATTCAATTTAACATTATATTATGCAAGTTTTACTAGTCAATAACGACAATTCCTACTAGTTTGTAAAACGTAAAAGTTCTCTTGAGTTGAACTCCGAATAGCTCATTGAAACGAAAATCTAACACTACACCTCTTCTTCAATATTAATAACAAGTTACATTTAAGTCACAATAAAGTCTTCTCCCAATAACAACACTCACACTTTGAGCAAAAAGTCTGAGAGCAACCGATTGAATTGCTCGTATACAAATTTTGCTTGTACTCAACCCAAGAACAGTATTTTCTTTTCTTTTTTGGTCTGTTCTTTCTGGGACCGTTTGCCCACGATCGGTTTAACGCGTCACTTGGCTTTGTGAATCTTGCTTGTGAACAAAAAAGTGCATCAATTTTTTTCATTTAATTCAAAATAATCAAAATATTTGTTTGAAATATGAAAAATTCATGTTTAAAATTTCAAAAAGTTGAATGTTACAATAGTACAATGACTTTTTCAGTCAATCGATCTTTTAATAAGTCTCTCTGCGCGAGCGTCACTCGTATCTCTCATTGTGCGATGTTCTGTAAGCAAGCGTTTCACGATCAGCTCATATGTAATGAGCTCAACTGAAAACGAGGACAAAAAGAAACAAAGTCTGATGCTCAGAGATAGAACGACACTGCATGCTTTTTTTCGGTTGTACTCATAAGGAAAATAACGGTTAACAGTTATTTGCGAGCTATGTCACTGACAGATTAAAACAAGAAAGAACTTGCACACTATTTTGAACACTAATTCGGAACTCAGTAGTTTAGAAATATGAAAAACAGAATCGAAACATAATTGTAATTATGTGACAACCACGAAATAAAACTTAGCGCTCAAATTATTATAGTTTTCAATTGGCAAATGATTATGCTTTAAAATTTATGTCATCTTTGTTATATGAAATATTTTATACTTAGCTTATTAATTAAAAAAAATTTTACATGTAATATATATAATTTGCGGACCCGATTCTACGTTTATTTCGGATAAGGCAATAATGTATGAATGCCAATAAATGTTAGAACCATTTCTTCAACGAACATGAGTTATTTGATAAAACAAATCTATTAACTAGGTATAGGTAGGACCGGTTGCCCCTGCTCGGGGCAGAGCATAGACCAGTGGAGGTCCGTAGCTGTACCGGTGGATTGATTAGCTAAGTATAAACAAAATTATTTCCGCTGACTCACTGCCAAACCGAATAAATGTATCAACGAAATAGTGAGAGCTAGAAGGCTGCAAAGCTGACAAGGTTTGTCTACACTAAGTGCAACTATGCCCAAACCTACACTCAATTGAGAGGTCAAAGGTTATGTGATACTTACTATCTGCCGCTGTTGTTGTTGCGTGGTCGTCATGCGGTAGACAATCTGCTGATGTTGTGGCTGCTGTTGCTGCTGCTGGGCAGGTGACGTTTGCAACTGCAACGTTTGCTGCTGATGCTGTGGACTCTGCAGCAGTTGCGGTTGTTGTTGCGGTGCTGCTTGCACCAGCGACGTGCTTTGTTGCTGATAGGCGGGATGTTGTTGCTGCTGTTGTTGGTATTGCTGCTGTTGCTGCTGCAGCACTTGTTGCTGTTGCTTCTTTTGCTGCTGCTGCTGTTGCAGTTGCTGCATGGAGGCATGTTGCACAATTGTATTCGATTGCAACACCTGATCAGATGTGTAATAGATTTGTTGAGTATGTTGAATGGCGGGTTGTTGTTGTTGCTGCTGTTGCACATATTGTTGCTGCTGCTGCTCCAGATGCAACTGTTGCTGCTGTTGAACTTCTTGTTGCTGCTGCTGCTGATAATGAACTTGCTGATGCTGATGATGCATGACAACTTGCTGCTGTTGCTGCTGCTGTTGTTGCACTTCCTGCTGCTGCTGCTGCTGTTGTTGTTGTTGCTGCTGCTGCTGTTGCAGATCAGTACCAAGGGTAATGTAATGACTTGCGGTTGCCGTTGGCTGTGGTTGCTGATACTGCGCTGGTGCCGCTGTTTGATAAACCACTTGCTGCTGATCGTTGAACACTAGTTGCTGATCATCTTGCAGCACCAAGGACTGAAAACGATTAAACTTGATTAATATATTGTTTTTTGTTGTTGTCTTTTTTGTTATTGTACTTACACCTACTTCGTCGTGTGGTACTTGCACCACCTGCAGATCCGAATAAACGGGCTTCATCTCCATGTCCTCAATGGCAATATATTGTTCCATGGCGCACTACAACACATCAGATAAATGGAAGACATTTTGTATTTTATGCTCTGTGTACTGTAAACTGTGCGTGTGTTGTCTGTGACGTCACAAGGCAGCAGCGCAATTTTCCTGTTCGCAGTCGTTCCGTCTATTTTACCTTTTTGGGCCTTGGCCAATTTGTCGTGTTGCTTCCAACTCTTTAAATAAATTTGTATAAAACACACAACCTCGCACTTATCTAACGCATTTTTACGCTTTATTTCGCTACTTGTGTTAAAATATGCTGATGCATTTAATTAAATGTCCACGACGTTTGCATGAAAATTCGCTTTCATTACTCTCAAACACCAAGCACCATAGAAGCAGGCACCAGGCAGAAACAAATATGGCGTTTGATGGCAGTTGGCAATGCCAACGCACAGCGCTCGATATGCGCGATGCGCCCTCTAGCGGCTGTATGCATCAAGTCAGCTGTTCGCAAACATTTTCCAGTGTTGCGTTTTGGTCTGCATTTTTATTGACGTTTGCCTTTAGTACGTTTCCGTCTAATATAGAGGGGTACCACTATTTGCCATGTAGGGTACTGAGTGTCAATTGTGGTACCACTAAATGACTGAAAGCCACTTATCACTGGAGTTTTCTTAATTTTCACATTTTTAATGGCACATCGCGTAAACGACACTAGTGCCTTTTTATTACACATTGTGCAGATTGTTAAATGTTTCGAATGCACTCAAATTAATGTTAATTAAATGTTGATTTAATGTCTGTTTGAACTATGATTTGTGCAGCGCGAAAGGAGCGCGCAGCTCTTGCGAATTATTTTGAAGAGGAAGACGAAAGCAACAACACACAATGAAGTAGTTTGGTCTCAATTGGTGCTACAGACAAATAAACGAGTTGTCAGCTCTGTTCGCTGATTATTTAAATTGGAGGTAGCTCGGGATATTTTAAATTACTAAATTTTTTGTTAAATACAATTTGATTTTAATGTGTATGTGTATTTTTTGAGAATGTAATTTAAATGTTATTAATGTTTGATAAATTATATAATAATATTGCAATTTAAAATTAATTTGCAATCATTTAAAAAGGGTTTTGAATAATTTCACCTAATTTATTGCTGCTTCTTATTGACTGTGTTTTTTTTTTTTTTAATTTATTGTAAATAAATTCGTAATAATAATTGCTTAAAATATGAGCTATTTTTGTGTGCGCCTAGTTGGCAGCTCCATTTCGTGAAGTCCCACAAACCGTTTTTGTTTGTCGTTAATTCGGCAATCGTCTGCAGAGAAAAAATAGTAGAAAATAATTAGAAACAATTCAGTGCAGAAGGAGCAGCTACACAATGTTCTTGAACGGACCCAACTATAACAAACTAAAGATAAATTTGCGCTTGGCTCAAAATCGAAATTGGAGCTGGCACAAAAATCGCGAAAGGAGATTGCAGAGATTCTTTCCACAGGCAAAACGGATCGTGTGGAGCTCATCATAAGGTACGTGCTGGGAGGGGATTTTTCAAATCAAGGCTAACGTAGCTAACAACAATAAAAAACACCTTTTAGAGAAGATTACCTCGTGGAGAATGGAAATCATGGAAATGTGTTGGGATCTGCAGCTGGCTCGCTTCGGACTCATTCAGCAGATAAAGGAACTGGATACTGGCATCGCTGAACCCGCGTCCAATCTGGTTACATTGCTGAAAGTAATCTCGGTCATCTTTATGGGCCAGAATTTGCACAGCATTCACGCACTCTGGTGATCATTATGTGCCCGAGAAGCTTATGCATAAGCTTACGCTGCAGGCGCCACCCAAGCTGATGGTAGAGAACTATTTGATTGACTTTGCCAAGAACAAAACCATTTAATTCGAGCCGGATACACAGGTGATGCAGGAGGAAAAGGCCGATTAGTAGGCGTATCTTTTTTGATTTGTCTGATCGCAATAACTGTAGTGGAGTACCGGGAGATCCACCTGGGCCACCACAAATGGGTTTCATTGTCTATCCGGCCATGCCGCATTTGTTGAGATGCCAGCGCCGTCCATTAGCAAACCCTTCAATTATCCACTCTTTGGAGGTGAACTCCCCTGCGCAACAGCCGCCCCCGTTTGCCTACAACATACTGCCTAATCAGCCATCATCGACGTCAACGCCATCACTTTTTCACAAATTGCCAATAAACCGAAACCAAAACCACGCTCTAAGTTGCCGCCTGGTGAGCATCCCAGCGCTCCGCCGCCATCGATGGATCTGCCAACGCTGCACGATGTGCCAGGCAGTTTCAGTGGAAAGAAGGAGGGTAATAACGAGATGGTTTTCGATAAGCTGTCGCTTCAAGAATCTCAAGAAACGCTTCCTGGGGCTCAATCAACAATTTTTATTATTTATGCATTCGTGTTAAAAAACAAATATCCGGTTTTTTATATATAACATACATATATACTATTAAAGGTAATCACATGTTAGAAAAGTTCATCGCTCTCCACCACTTCTTTGAGTTCCAGCAGCTCTAGTAATCCTTTGCCCTTGGTCTCGTTGCGCACGAGTTCGTCGATGACACGATACTGTCCCGGATCGATGAGCAATGTCAGATGCAGCGTTGCATCCTCCCATTCTTCGTGCTCCACTTTATTGGCCAACTTGATAACATTTTCCTTTAGCTTTCCGCCGCCTTCTTTGCCCGCAAAACTCACGCGTAGCTTCATTCTTGAGCGCTCAATAGGCAAATGCTCGCGCAGCATTTTGATGGCCTCCAGTGTGTTCTGTTTGGTATTCTTGTTCATCTTGACGGAGAAGTGCGCATCCTTAAGGGATTTTTCGATGATTGTAGCAGGATATGGACGTCGTGTTTCGGGATTCACACACAAAGCTGCCACGCTATTCACGATACTGTTGAGTTGTGAGTCGAGAACACTTTGTCGCTCCTTCTCTGACACTTGGAGTTCTCCTTTGCTCAGGATTTCTTTGCAGATTTCCGTGTCGTCCTTGGGACCGAATGCCTTTTGCAGTTCATCCTTCTTAGCCGCCTGACCCTTGGACACATTTGTAAAGATCGTGTGTGTTTGGAGCACCTCATCGATGTCTTTCTCGCTGTGTTTTGAACGACGTAGTTAGTTTGGTACTTCGAGCATGTGGCTTTAATTATTCTCTGAACCCACCTGTTGTTGCGCCAGGATAACACTTTGTTCTTGTAGCAGGCTATTTCGAAGCGCTTGCCCGCTTTTTTCAGCCGCACAATTGCCACATTTGTGAGGCGTATTTGATTCGTGGGTGTAAATATTTTGGACATGCTTACTAATAGAGCTTATAGATTTCTTAAATATACCTTTAACGTCGATGAGATAAATATACCAATATACGAATGACCAATAATTACTGGCTGGTTACACTGGCATTTATCGATACATTTTCAAATCGAAAAATCAAAAGAGAACGTTTTTTTATGCATATTATTCGTTATATTGCCATGGAATATTTTTGTGCACTATATAAGATTGACATTGTTATTCTTAAATTAATTCTTTGATACCACAAAAACAATTCTTTAATATTGTTTTCCTTCAAACCTTTTTCTTTTTATTTCAAACTTCAAACATACTAAAATTTGTAAGAACGGTCACACTGCCATTTGATTTGGTCGAAATAATGAGCAGTTTACAATAAATATTTATGCTACCTTAAATAAAATGAATGGATTGTATTTTGCTAGAATAATTTGTGAGACGTTTAAAAAAAGAAAGTATTTTTAGTTTGTTTATTGTATATATGATGCATGTAACTTTATTTTTGAATACAGCAAATTCGTTATTTCCACTTCCACACGTCTTGCTACAGCAGGGGGCAACTCATTGAGCAGCTCTCCCCAATATGGTAAAATCGCGCGTTCAGGCTTTGGAGGAGTAAAATATTTGGCTATTATGCCAACAAGATGCTCATTGACACCGCTCTCTTGGTAATTTTCCTCGATCTTGGGGTGTATTAAGTTGACTGTTTCATTATGAGGATATGAGGATATGCTTGGCTCCGATGCATTGTCAATTGTCATTTCATTTTCCATCAATTGGCTGTTAGAAAGAAACGCATCTGATTCAACAGATTCTTCATCTGGGAGAACCACTTGCGTAGACTCATTGACTGGGCTGGCTGCTTCAAACTCTTCAAAATGGTTACTAAAACGCAAGGAAAAATGTTCAAGATTTGAAAAACGATAACTGAACATGACTTACCGATTCTGTGATGTCTTTATGGGAAGAAATGTCAAATATTTCGCGAACTCCCAATCAACGGGCTTTGAACGATGGTATCTCCAGCTGTCTCTTATAGAACGCCATGCAATCTTGCACTCGTATGCTGAAAGACGTATTATTAAATAACTGCTATGGGTAACGTAAAAATAGATCTATATACCTTCTTTATTCATTTGCGCGCCAATCCTTTTCCATGCGTGTTGTATTGCATTTTGTTCCTTGCGATTTTTGCTTGTTTTCCATAAGCATTCATGTGACTGCACTGCCCTAATAAGTGCGATTTTGTCTTTCCTACAAAACGCCATTCGCCTGCTTTTTCCACTTTTTGAGCTCATTTTCCAATTCTTCTACAAAAATGTTGTGCGAAATAAAGTTCCTTGAATATGTGCGGAAAACAATTTCTTACGTTCAAATTCATACACCAAAAAAAAAACAGCTGTAATAGATTCTTGGAGCAGTGTTTTGTTTATCGATAGCTGCGATAGTGATTTGGGTAAAGCCTGTGTTGGCGTGTGGTTGCAAATTTTCGTTTTTCCGCCGATGTAATATACTAATACATAATTCTGCCTTGCCATCTGGGTACACTTCAAACGGTATTTTGTTGTATTTCCCAGACATTTGAACAAACGCGCGAAATTTAAAAAACATTGTAACGGCTACTTAGTAAATTATTACGATTTGTAGCACACTTCCCAATTTAAAAAACACTTGTTTTGCGATTTTTGTTCGCTTTATTTTGTTTGAATATTTGCGTAAAACATAAATCTTTAACAATATTTGCTTACTTGTGATTCAACGATTTGGCGTCAATGTAGTTGTGTGTGGCAACATGCGGCTCAAAAACTGCACCCGCTTGTTGCCAGACACAAGACAAAGCGGCGACTCTTTGGATTTGTTCTCCTCGCGACTCTCCAAAAACTGAACTAAACCAAATCATATCACTCATTTGTAATCTTCGTATTATAGATGTGGCGGCGATGGCGGCGGCTCGGGACAATCGGTCATTTCCGTTTCCGGCTCACAGGGGCACGTTTCCATGCCATCTGGCATGCAACCTTCCTCCTCACAGATGCCCACATCCGATGTGGATGCCTCCGATTCGCCTTCCTTGTAGCCCATGTAGGCTGAGGCACGCTGCTTAATAATCTCCTGTATGATGGCCGTTAGGATTTCACGGGAATCCACAATGTGGCCCACTTCTTGGGCCACCTCAGCCGATAGCCAGGGGCAGACATCCTTCATCAGTTGCTCCTTCTTCACAGCATCACTGGCCGGCTCAATGTTCTCCAGCACCTCAGGCACCAGGCTGGCAATATGTCCCTGTAACAGTTTAGCAGCTGTGACGCTCTTCTGCATCTCGGCATCCAGCTCCTTGGCAATGGCATCCTGCCGCAAACGACGCTCCTTCTCCGCTTGCAAGCGCAGTTCCTCAGCTTCCAGGCGTCGCAGCTCAGCCAGCTCTGCCTCACGTTGTGCCAGGAATCTGCAATAGATTAAGTTTAATATACACTTGTCAAGGAAAAGCAAATCTATGCACTTACTCTTCCTGCTTGCGACGCAAGGCTTGCAGTTCCATTTCGTGGGCCACCTCGAGCATGCTCTGTTCGATGCAGGCATCGACCAGCACGTCGATGATGGGCTGAGCCTCGGCATCAAAGTTAAAGAGCTCGCCGTCGCCAATCTCGGTGCCCACATCAACGCCAATCTTGGCTGGCACATAGGGTGGTGTCGGCGGCTTCTCCAGAAACAGATCGGTTTGTGTGTCCACCGAAAATTCGGGCGGACGTTGCACCAGCTTTTCCAAATATTTCTCCGTCTGCATATTTTCGTGCTTTCTGCCCTTCACCGGTGGCGGAGTGCCGAGGACATTGCGTTGATTGCGACACTGCATCGAACGCTTGCGCAGCATATTTCGTCGCCGCAGCTCGGCGGCTTTATCGAATGGATCCACCTCCGTCTGCAAAGAAACGTGCCAAAGCGATTAGTCATGGGTCAGGGTTGCAGCACCGTTAGAGAACTCCACTGCTGCACTTACAATCATTGTAGGCGTGCCAAAGTTGCTGCCCTTAATGACGCGACGGTCGTACATCATATTCATGTATGGCTCCGGCGGTGGCACAACGGGTCTGCAATGAGTTAGAATGATTGAAACGTACAAGAAGCGGCCAATTAGCAAACACCTCGACCCAGTTCAAACACCTCGAAGACGCTGTTTTGATAGACCCGTTCATTCTTCGATGGGCGAAGAGGGTCTTTTGGTTTTGTAAACGCTTAAGGATGTAGAATTAGATTGTATAAAAATTTTCCAGACTCTCAGAGGTGTGATCAAATGTTAGTTAAAAGTAATTAAATACAATATATAGTAAATACAGAAATTGATATAGCCAAGCCCGTCGATCTATGTATTTCAACATCATAATGAAAACAACCATGAGGTGTAAATCTTATTTTAAAATTTGTTTGTTTATATTTTGCAATCGTTTTCTTTAAATTAAATATATCCACACTTAAATATGGAAGTTTATTATACGTAAAAATATTTTTATAACTTTCCATATCTTATACTTTATAATAAATATAATTACCTCAACCATTGCCTCGTAAGTATAGAAGTGTCAGATTTGTGGGCACAAGTCACGGGTCTATCATAGTCAAAATTGACCGCAGCCTTTCCCAACTTTGCTGTGAAGTCTAAAGCTAAAGTTTAGACCCAAATCTGTTGCACTTTCAAGGCGATAAACATCAAAATTGTGCATGGCATCACACGCCTAACGCCCACTGCCCAACACTTGGATGGTATACGGGGCGTATGCTTGTCAAGACATCTCCGATTCGAATCAATTTCCGTTAAGTTCACTACACTTTTGGGTCAAATGGTTAGCGCCCAACTTATAGCCCACTTTTCAGGCAGCCGTTAAAGAGCTCGCGCCAAAAATGGCTTTAAGAGAACAGTTGGCAAAAGCCAAGTTGCCCCTGGTCTGGTCAGTTATTTATGACTTGCTAATTTATATGTGTTTTCGCTTAGTTACATATAGTATGTACAGTCAAATAGTATTCTAGGTATATAAGCAGCATATAAGCTTGTCAGACATTGCACTCCTTTGGGCATTGGAACCTGAACTCGTGACCTATGCAAATTTCTCGGTTTGCTGCCGCTGAAACTGGCCCACAAACAGGAAGTCACATTGAAGTTCCCAGCCAGTCAGCTAGCCAAGTAAGAAGCGGCCTCAAATGGCAAATGTCTGGTATCCGCATGTGTGAAGCGAATCCGGGGTTATTCTACACACTGACTGACGGACGCGGTCTTTCTCTGGGTCTGGGTCCTGAAGTACAAAGCAATCAACCAAAGTGACTGACTGAGATACAACAACGAGAACGAGTTGCGAAAATAACTGAGTAAATGGAACTGTTACTGCAAGGGGAATTCTTTAGGAGGGCACTCGAAATACTTTACAAAGCACTTTGGAGAAGGTTTTATTGTGAACATAAGTCAAATCTGGTAGAGAGAAATATTCACGAAGATGTTTAAGAGATATAAATATAGATAGTAAATACATGTATTGAGTTAAATTTAATGATTGGACTGAATCTCACTCAAAATTCGAAATCGCTTTATATTTAAGATTAAGAAAATACCAGAAACAGCATTGATAATACTATGATATTAATGTAAATGAATTACGTATTGTACATAATGAATAGCCAGATAATATAAAAAATGAGATCTATCTATATTCTAAATATAAACGAAAATATCAAAATTACATTGCTAAATAATAGTCAAGATTATTCACATAGATAACGAGTGCTGACTTGGACTTAATTAAACTCGCCTATAGGAAATTGGAGCGATCATTTATCCCCGAGTTCTATGAGGGATGAATACAAATACAGATATGCTGATATGAGATTAATGTTATGCGTTTTCCGACCGCCATTTGTAGTGAAAGGAAACACATACTGCTATTATATCGAGGTCATTTGTATAATAAAAAACTTCCAATTCATTGTAGCCAAAGTTGGACACATGAATCGCTGGAGTGAGTAGTAAGAGAACATTTACTGACCCTAGAAGGTATTTATATTCTCATGCCATTTTGGATCCCAATGCCATATGTAGAATGAATGTCCTGCTGCCTTACTTCACACTCGTTGCATGGTTTTTCTGTTTTCTTCACTTTTATACTATATTACAGTGTGTGTACGTATACTTAATATTCTGTAGTATGTAGTATGACATTTGAGGCACAGTTCCGACAATTGTGTTGTTCTTTTTTTGCGCTGCTTGTTGTTTGTGCCAATAAAATCTAGATTTAAATTATTTAAGCAGCGTTGTAAAGTGTCCATTGCATGACAAATAGCGATGTCGTTGTCCTGTCACGGTGCCAAGTTAAGTATACGCAGCGTATAACCATTGGGATCAACGTATGTGCTAAATAAATTAATCAGCATTTGAATTGAAAATTTCAAAGGAATCGTCGAACATTTCAAATTGAATTGTCGCAACACGCAACAATCGATAAACAACTTTGGTGCGGGCGGTCAACCCCCGACTGACCCATTGCCATCTTGCCCCCTCTCTTGCCAACGAACGCGCAGCCCCAAAAAAATATGTGAACCTCTCACGCGCATTTCACTTTATGGTAATATATTTATGCCCGGCCGCCGGTAAGGGAGGAAAGGATATTACAGGTTGGTGAGAATGGAAAATCTTTGGAAAATAAAGTACACATAGTGAAAATTTTCTTGGCTGACTTCATAAGCCAAATATATACCCCTTTTGGGTGATACCTTTTCAATGGCTTTTGGCTTATATTTTGAGAGCAATTTTGACTGTTTTGAGTGTTATTTCAGATGAAATAAAATTGCTCAATGACTGAGTCTTCAGTTCTTTCGATTGGAAAGAAAAGCTGACACCATAGTCGAACAATCGAACATGTCTAGATTGTAAGACTAGTTATCACAAGTCTAATAAAGCTAGTGTCATGTTTCCTGTTCTTTAATATAACAGATCATTCCGAAAGAATGCATTTACGAACTTATTCCATATTGAAAACTTAGAAGTAATTATAAATTTTGTAAGACATTTGAAAAAAAATAAATACTGCAAATATTTAATTGTATAATAAATATTGCAATTGTTTAACTTTAGATAAATACATTTTTTAAGACTTCGTGAAATCCATTAAGATTGGTTAATAAATATCGCAAGTCATTAAAATTGGCCAATCAATCAAGTGCTTTAGCACTTTATCAAATGATTAAGTCACGCACAGTAGTTGAGAATTTGCTAAAATGGGTAACACAGAGTCGAGCACACTTGACTGTAACTGTTAGCCGCTGTTGTTGGCCCACTTTAACACCTGGGATGGGGACTTTTGTTGTTCTGACCATTTTTTTTTTTTGGGCCTTGTTTTTTTATTACCTTTTGTCGCCGTTGCGTCGCTGCTGCAGTTGCTGCTGGAACTGCGCCTTGGTAATGTGCAGACCACCGGCCAGCGACTGCGACTGTGACTGGGACTGTGATTCGCCTTTGGAGGCCACTGCGGCGGCAGCAGTGGCAGCTGCCACAGCGGCCGTGGCACGCACTCCATTCTGACGCGTTGCCATTGTGTTGGACATTGTTGTTGCCTTGTTTTCTTTCTCGGCCGCCAACGCCATCGATCGGTTATCCTTGTTCTGGTTACTGTTCTGGTTGTTGTTGTTGTTGTTGTTGGCATTGTAGTAGCTGTGCAAGATCATGGGATAGGAGGAGTAAGCATAGACATGACGTCGCAGCATCGACGCCGGCAACAATTGCAGCTCATGCGGCGGCGGCAGAAAAATGCCCGTAGGCACTGTGGTCTCAAAGCGTGGCCGCTCCATTTGTTGCCCGGAACGTGCCGCTAGCCAGGCACCGCTGCCACTCAAATGGCTGTTGGCGTTGCTGTGACCGCTACCGCCGCGTAAAGCGTAATTCTCCTCCGGCGCCAGGAAACGCAGCTTCTGGCTCAGCTCATCGGCAAAGCTGCGCACCTCCTGAGTGCTCCTCGAGAAGAAGGCGCGTGTCGTCAGCGGCGGATTGCCCGATGTGGCGCCAGCTGCGGCACGTTGATCTACATGTTCCAACGGTTCACGGATGATGGGACGCACAATGGCCTGATTGGTGGGCTGCGGCGGCTTCTGTGGTGAGCCGCTGTTGTTGTTGTCGAAGTCAATGTCCACGGAATTGTGCAGCACCGAGAAGGCGTTGGTGACCACGTGCTGAAAGTTGTAGGGACTCTGATAGCGTTGCACGTTGTAGGAGTTGTGGTTGCCGTAGCCGTTGCTGCTGCCGTTGTTGCTGTTACTGTTGCTATTGCTGCCACGTCCTGGTGCATAGGGATAGTTGCTGGAGAAGGAAAAGTTCTGTGCTCGCTCTGGTCTATTGTTGTCTGGGAAGTGTTCTGGATTTATGTGCTGCTTGCTGTGGCTGCTGCTGCTCGTCTCTTGCATGCTTTCATCCGCTTTGTCCGCTTAGTCGATCAATTCACTTGGCTCTCTCACTCACATTTGTCTGGCTCACAAAAAATAGCCAACAATAGCACACTTGCCACACACACCAACACACGTCACAAACACACACGAACAAGTTAATCAATACTTTTTTTCTTTCCTTTTTTACTTTTCTATTGCGTTTGTTTTTGGTGTGCTGCCCCTTTAGTCCTGTTTGGCCGGACGACAAGGAGCAACCGCGTTTGTTGCCGCTCTGTTCGACTGGCGAACGCCAAATGACCAAATGGTCGAGCCCCGTTAGTTGCTCGGTTCTCGCTTCGTTGGCGTTTTTCCGCGCTGGTCAACAGCTGTCTGAGTCAGGTGTCGCTGTCGGTGGTATGGTTGGAGTGGAGGTTGACTCCACACGTTAACTGCCCGTTGCTTCGACTACATTGAAATGCCGCCAAATTCGCGCTACTCAGAAGTCTTTTGCATGCCAGTCGCATTATGTATTCCAAGTGTTTGCGACTTTGCCTTACCTTTGTTTCCAATTAAAAGTGCTTCCTGACTTCCTGTCCAGCCCGCTTCACTCGGCTGTGACACCTCGAACTTATGAGCGGTGTCCTTGAAATTGGCAAAACGCCTAAAGCTTTTCATATGCCACCGGCTTGTGTCAAGTGGCGCATTTCCTGCGAGCCTTTCGACTTTCCGAGATGACTTCACGCATTTGCCGCTGACATTGAATTGAGGTGGGTGGCTGCTACCTGGAATTGTCGGACTTCGAGTTGCGACTTGCGACTTGCGACTTCGACTGCGGCTAATGTCAATTGCCAAGGTCAATTGTAAGTTCCGCCTTAACCAGCTCCAGGGGCTGACGTGTGCCGCTGATAAGCGGAATTAATGAAGCAGCTCGTATTTGCTTCTTCGGAATTATCGTTGTCGCACACACAGCTGGCGTGGCTGTCACAAAGGTCAAAGGTTGTGTGCGGCCAGAGATATGGCATCAAGGGGTTTTTCGAGAATTCTTAAGTACATGCTTCTCCACTAATTAATGGACTTGGGCATGGGAGCTTATCATGTACAGTAATTGACGATAAAGATGACCATCAGATTGTCTTAGAATTGAGTGACACGGCAGCAGAGAAGTTCTTACGTGTAAGATTGTCCTTCAGGTTATTATAAGCCACAGTATAAAAATATATGTTGGATGGGCATTCAATAATAATAGAGATATTTTTATAACAAGCAACAAGGTTGTAGAAGTTTCTGTTCGAAAGTGAAAACTACTCATACAAGTATCAATTAAATACTAATAAACGACGAAGATGACAAGGATGATAAAAGAATTTAAACACTTTCAGGAATTACTCTTAAGCATAACTAGCGTATACGCAGAGCAGCCTTCAAAAAGGATAATTTATACAATCGAAAACCTATAATCAACTTTAGCTTGTCCCAACTGATTGAATTTGCAAGCAAGAACATGATATGGAAATTCAAGTTCATAATTTCACATACTTCTTATCGAACACTTCAAAAAGTATCAATTGGATATGAATAAACGTAATGTAAATAAAACATTTACAATAATGACTTTCTATCAATCGTAAGAACTATTCACATAGAATAATTTTTACAATTAATTATGTTTAATCGACTTGGACTTCCCAAAATTCAGATATAAAAGCGAGTACATCAAGCAAAAACATAGCTTTTAAAAATTCACATACTTCTTAGCACATAATTTTACACTATTGACTCACTTTCTTCACCGACTTTAATGCCAGTTTATGTCCCCCCACAACACTTTTCAACTATCATTGAATTGACCTTAATATGACCCGCGTTTGTCGCCAATATCGCAATATTAACCCGTCTATTTTTGCATTTAACGACATTTACGACTAAGAAATGCGTCAATTAGAGTTTTAAGCACTCAATGTAGTTCTACTTTCTTCGACATTCACGTCCATCGATATTTGTCCGTCTATAGAGCTCATTCAGAATGCGTGCCTGTTCAGTTTTCTATTGACCATACCCATTGTTTATTTAATAATTCATTTACGCAATTTATGACTGGCTTTTGTGGCAACAACTTTCATTTTCTGTAGCTCATTGACCTCACGACGTTACGCGTGGGCGAATGTTTATATGTACTCTATTATACTATAGTTTATTATATGTGTGGTTCCCCTTAACCAAAACCCTGAGGAAATCAGTTGGAACTTACTTGGGGCAACCTTTGATTTTGACGGGCTTTGGCTGGCTTGCCCACCAGAAGGCCTGTTTACAGGGTGGGGCAGGACAGGGTTTGTCCTGCCATTTCAGTTGCATCTCGGTGACTTCGGTGCGTGAGATTCCCGTGCTGAGAAAATCCATGCCGGTGCCTTTGCTGGCCGCAGTGGCTCGCTTCGGAATCGTTGGCATTGTGTTGCTGTGTTTATTTTATTTGTTTGCACTGTACACAACTCTTTGTTTAAATGTATAATTTACTGATTGATATATTTTTAGTTGTAGCTACAATTTAAGTGTGTGTATAAAAAACTTATAAACTGACACATTTTCCAAAGCGTTTTTGTTTCACTTTTATTCACATTTGAGTTTTGTAATTTTTGTAGAGTTTAAAATAAAATTTTAATAAATATCTTTGCTGAATTTGTTGTCGTTTTCCACATTTGTTATGTTTCTGCTGTCATACTGCGTCGTATCCAAAATAAACAACAACGGCGGAATTTTCTTGGTTGTCATGGGAATTGATTGTCGGCATTGTTGCATTGTTAAACTGTTGCCTTGTGTTGTGTGGCCTGGGATATTGGGTATTGGGAGGATGTTGCAGTAGGCTCGATCTATGATATGACTAACGCCGCAATAAACTAGATAAACTAGACAAGGACATTGTGCAATAAAAACTAGAAAAAGATAGTGAGACACTTAAGGCGCTCGACAGCTGTAAAACATATAATTATGAAGGCTATTTTAGCATTTAATAGCGGCACGCAAAATATGGCGACGCCCAGCAAAAAATATAGGCTGCGAAACGATGAGTTTATTATTCATTCGCACTGTGGCTTGCTTTTATTCTTTTACACATTTTGCTTGAGTGGCCATTTAAATTTCAGCCTAACAGTAACGTTTTCTGTTATTAACATTTTGTGCTCAGCTCGATAGCAAGCAGTTCTAACGCAAGCAGTTCAGGCGCAGTGTTGAGTACTGCTTGTTAACAAACACAACAAGCAGTTCACAAGCAGTTGAAACTCAGTTACATTTGAAAGCATTTTACCCCAATTTTCCATTTATATTGTTGCCAACAAATGTATCGACAAAAATCTAATAAATATTTATAAGCATTGACATGCATTTTATGTGATTTAATCCTTCATTGCAGTTACATTAAATCAGCCCTTGCAGCAGCCGTTCAATTAATTAGATGCCCCTTCAAATGTTTTATATATTTTATTTTGTAACGTTTGTCATTCGACTGACCCTCGAGGCGCAATCTGATCGGAAAGGAATACGAAATAACGTTTTGTTGAAATTACATCGCCTTCCTTTTATTGTTTTGCCTATTCATTAACACGCGGCCTCAACTAAGGGCTCAGCTCACTCATTGAGCAATGACTTGCCTGTCAACGATGACGTTTGGCTTTGTGTCCAAGACGCACTATGGGATATATGTTATGTATATACATGGGGGTGGGTGATAATTGGTGTGCGCGTGTGTCGCTGGTGTCCTTTTGTGTGTGTGAATGTGTGTACCCCTTTGTCCATCTACTTAAGTATGTATTTGGCTGCCTAATAAGATCATAGGAATGGGCCGAGTCGAGAAGAGTACTCGGTATACTCGGTAGTATCGAGCAAACATCAATAAGGGCCATGACGTTTGACATTTCGCAGAGAGGTCTCAGCTTAACTCGTACCCCTCTCTATTTTTTTTTGCTTCTTTTGTTGTCGTTGGCATTTAAAAGGTTAATGATGCCCACTCGAATGGCCACACAGGCGATGCCCGGTCTTCTAACTGAGGCTGGCGACGTCTGGTGACGTTGATAATCTTTGGCTGCAATTTCCACAACGTTTTGTGTTCGATCATTTGCACTGATACAGAGAGACGGAGACGGAGTCAGAGACAGAGACGGGGACGGTCCCGAGGCTACCTTTCTGCGAAAGGCCAAGAGACTGTGTCCCACTGTGTTTGTTGTCAAACAAATCATTTACAGATCTTGTTGTGTAGGTGTGAGCAGCAATTTTCCAAAGAAAACCCATCTGGACACACACTCGAATTTTGATTAATTTATTGCCCTACCGGGTACTGACAGCGTGTGTGTATGGAGAAGGTGAAAATAAAGCATTTAGGTAACGGTTGTGACGCTCATAAAACCATACAAAAAAATAAACTATTGTACTTCTTTTTTTTTTGTATTAATTCTGCGGGTTTGTTGCGCATTTTTTTTATGACAGTCCGGCGCCAAATGAAGTCAAATAAATAAAATGACAAAAATAGATCATAAAGCAGAACTAACTGTAAAAACCAGTTCAATAAGGATAATAAATATTAGATAGTGATTTGTGTTATTGACTTGATTTTATTGCTGGAATTCCCGCAGAAGAACTCTCTCTAAAAAACAACAACATTTTGTTGCGGCTTTGACTAGATTTAACAGCAAAAAAATCTCAGAGCTCTCAAATGATTTGCTGTCCTTCAGTTTGGCCAACAGCAGCAGCAGCAGCAGCTTCTTTTTGTTCGGTGCGCTTCGACTTAATTATGAGCAACGGAATCCGAAATCTAAGCCCGGCTCCTGCCGCAAACATTCGCATCAATTATGCATACGCCAACGCACTCGGCAAACTCAGAACACACACACACACAGAACAGGACACACAATAGCCTGAGGCGAGGCAAGTACTCCTTGCTCCTTGTTCCTTGTTCCTGGCTGTGCATCCTTTTTGCTAGCTAGCTGAGCCACCAGTTTACCGCACAGCAAATTCGACGAATTTCCTGCGGTTTTGAAGCATTTCGGTTGGTTGGTTGCTCGGTTTAGGTTGCCTGCCAGCCCGGTTGGTTGCAACTTTGATTGCTGTGCAGAGGCAAATGGAGGGAGACGAGGACGCTGCTTGACCGCAACAGCATTGGTCGAATTCAATTTATTGTAAATGTGCAAAGGATTTGTGCTCGGCAATTGAAATTTTGAAGTTTTGCAGCTGTGCTGGATATAGTTTTTTTTTTTTGGGTGAAAATACAGTCAGTTTGCAAGGTACTCGAAATGATAATGGGATTTGATAGCAGGGCCGAAGAGAGTGGGGAAAAACGACTCGTTAACATGGCACATCCGCATGTCAAAAATGTCGCACAAAAATCAAAAAAAGAAAAAAAAATGAGGCAGAGTGGAGACAACAACAGTCGGAGACGTACCAGGAACCCAACGTGCTCGCGGCCCTCGGCCCAGACCCAGACCCAAACCCAAACCCAAAACCCAAGCTCCAAGCAGCAAGCACACAAAACTCAAAGCGAGCCAAGCAAAACTCAATAGCAAATTAGCAATTCCGATGCGGCCATTTATATTGTTTATTCTTATTGTTGTTGCTTTTGCTGTTACTGTTTGACTGTTGCGGTTGACGAACAGCCAAAGAGACAGACAGACAGACGGACGGACGATCGCGTTTTTATTTTTATTTCATTTTCTATTTGGATGTTGTTTTTGTCAGTGCGCAACGCAGCTTTTGTTAAATTATTCCGCTCTATAGTTTGCAGCGATCGAATGTTCTCTGTTATCAAGTCCCGAGACCGAAACCGATACCGAACTCGAACCCATGCCCGATCCCAAACCCCGTGCTCGAACCTGAACCAGAGGAGCATAAACTCGTAGTCCGATGCAAATTAGCACATTGAAGTGAAGTGAAGTGAAGTCAGGGAGCAGACAGGGCATTACAATGTCTAATGTCTGCTGAAATGACGCTTTGACTCGTTGACTCGCTGACTCGTTGACTCGTTGACTCTTTGAGCTATTTCACTTAGCTGGCACATTTGTCAGGAGTTAAAGAGCCCATTTCTGTGGCGAATGTTGGTAATCAATAATACCCACAAATATTTTCAGTCATGCAAACTGTCCCAAAACAAACCCACAAAACTGTTTGCGTGCTTTGCATTTCTTATAAACGTACACGATTTGTCATTAAGCGTCAGCCCACAAAACAACAGCAACACAAATTTGTTATATTTATTATAATTTGGGTGTGCTTGCTGTGTGTTGTTGTGTGTTGTTGTTGTTTATTGTTGTGACTGTTTTGAGTAGTTTCAGCTGCACAAAAATGGCCAAGAGTCGAGATCGATCACCGTTAGGCGCCACCAGGATAAACATCTCTCTCTCTATCTTTTGGTAGCTGACACTTTCACTTTCTTTCGAACGAGTCCTTTCTGAGAACTAGAGTTAATACCTGTTGCCACACTTGTCTAGTAGTGGTTGTCTTGTTTTGTCTTGTTTTTCCTGAGAAAGGACCAAAGTTGTAAATGATATTGTAGTTGGCTGATCGTAATCGATCTTCTTTTTGGGCTCGCTTTGTTTTCGCTCATAAGTCAATTTGGCCAACAAGTGAAAAGTACGTGAAGTCTCTATTAGAGGTCTGTCTGTTCGTTATAGTGTGGTCTCTGGAACTGACTTCCGTTTTCGCTGGAAACAATGAAAATGTGTGGAAAGTCTTGTTCCTGTTGCAGCAGTGTTGCAGCGTTTTTAGCGTGAACAAGTGTTAAGGATGTGCGTGACAATCATTATATTGGGATATAAAGATATCTCACGTAGCGGTCAGAGGCGTGTGTGTTTTCCTATCGAAACTCTCCCACTCTCTATAAAGAAACGTGTGGATTGATCTCTTGCTACAGGTTGTACGGTTAGGACCACGACAATGTCAATAATTTCTTTTTCAATCTGGCCATAAATTCTCAAGGATTGTGGCATTTCTTTTTACGGAAATTCTCTATAAATCAGGATGACATTTTGATGAAATTTGTCAGCCTTTTTTATAGAACTTTTGTAATTGAAAAGATTGGGAAATCAATAGGAAAAATGTTTAACAATGTTGACTTTATATATAAGCAAGATACAATAATTGGTAAGGATTAACAAAAGATTTGTTGTAAGGGGAAAAATCAATTGGGAAAACTCTTTAGCTAAGTTTGTAAAATTTTTGACTTTGCTTCACTAACAATCTTAAATATATTTTTCTTTATTTCATTTTTATTATTTAATTTTTATTTATACTAAAAAGGTTTATTTGAATTTCGATTTTGAAAAGTTTGAAATTTTTTGTTTAATATTACTTATGTATGCTTCTTAGTATGTTTATCAATTAAATTATGTTTTTATATTTAGTATTGAAAAGCTTTATTTATTTATTAATGTAAACATGTATGCCCATAATTTTAAATGCATTCTTTATTTCGGTTATTTTGATTGTGTATGGATTAAAACATAAACCTTTTAAATTAAGGAGTAAATATATCTTTAAATGTTATACCTTTAGCCTAAATTCCTTTTTTTATAGTTTCAAAATATTTATCTGGTCTTCTTAAGCCATTTCAAATCATGAATGAAATGTTTTTTTAATATATGTAAATATTATGACAAATAAAAATCGAAAATACCAATATTAAAATTCGAAAAGCCTTTCCGCGTGGAATAATCTTCATGTTAAGTGTTTCCTTTATTCGAGCGTGCTTTATCCTTTTATAATGGATGGCATAAACAGTAGTTTCCCCAATTAATATCATAAAATAGGCAATTTCATAGTGCATTTCACCATCTCCATCTCCATCCTTATGCTTTTACGACGCCTACAAATTGATGTTTAATGATGCCCCATTCTGTGCTCATAACTGGTCGTAATATATGCCACGCAACACAATCTCACTTCATCAAACTTTCAACAGCCTGAGTAGTCTGAATGTACAATCTATTGTTTATTGTCAACCACATATTGCAGTCGGAATGAGAGTTTGCGACACACAAAACATATTCCACAAAGCATCGTAAAAACACAGAGAACTATGAAAGAAATTAAGTAGATAGCCAATCAATTGGAGGCATTGGTTTATTGTTTTATCTGTTGTTTCAGTGTTTGCTTTTTTTTTTCCTGTTTTGGGTGGCGCTGCGTGGGATTTATATAGACTGGTTCATAATGTTTACAGCCTGGCTTTCTTTGGGGATTTTTATTTGTTTCGCATCGTAATTTTCATCAGTTTATTGATTGAAGATTTTTGAGGTTTTATTTTGGATATTCGAATTTTTGGTCGAAACAAAAGCGGCAGCCAAGCACTTTTTAATTATACGAAAATATATTGTATGCTAGTGTGTGTGTATAGTCATAGAAATATATATAGATTCTTCTTTTTTATTGCCCCAAATGATGGCTGGTAGCGTGTGATGATTAAAATGGGTATGATGCCAGCGACAACTTCATAAAAGACTCAGTCGCAAGTCTTGAAATTTATTGCACTTGGTGCGCAAACAAAAGACGCACAGGAAGTTGTCTAAAAAAGTGTATTCCAAACACAGAGATATATCAATGAAGTTGTCCTGGCCGTGTGTCCAGGATGCGCTTAAAAAAGAAATCCCTTCCGTTTGCCGCTGGCCAAATGAGTTGAACTTCCGCTGCAGCGCGTGGCCGAGTTGCCGAGTTGTCGAGTTGTCGAGTTGTCGCTTGCCACGCCCCTCCCTCCACCACCACCACCACCTCCCTTTTGTGCTAATGCAGTTGTCAGCGCATATACGATATCTATATACATACAATATATATCTATAAGTATCTGCGGCCAACAACAACTATGCTAATCGTTGCCATGCCAAACGGGGCAAGAGCCAGTGTTGGTCATGTCAAAGGGGGCAAGCAAAGACTAAGGAGGGGGAATAGAAGGGGGAAGGGAAGTGCGCCGGGGAAGGAGAATCAGCTTGTCTAACCAAGGCGACGCCATTTGCAGTTTCACACTTTTTTTTGCCATGGCTCGAACCATTTTTTATGGTCAAGCGTGCCAAATTTGTAAAATGCGTCAGCGACAAGTGTAAAGTAGACTTTTATTGTTGTTGTTGCTGTTCTCTGTTGCTGTTGCTGTGCGCTATGTTTCGTTGTTGCATTTATATCTGTATTGTTGTTGCAAGGCTTGTATAATACCTTTGGCGATCGCGAGCCCCTTTAGAAACTTTCCATAATTTGTGCAATAAATCAAATGAATTTCACTCAAAACAATCAAATCTCAAGGCGAGCAGCCAATTATTAACAAATGCCTTTGCCACCACTGCAACAATACAAGCGACAAAAGCAACAACAACAACAACAACAGTAATAACAACAAGCTAAACATATCAATAAAAGTCGGCACGCAAACAAGCGATTGACACGCAAAAACACATTTAAAATTGATTAGCCCGGTCAGTTTGAGATTCGGTTTGGAATCAAACCTCAAACATACATTAGTAGTAGTAGAAGATGTCTAGACATGGCCCCGGTGTGACATTTGCCCCTGGGGGCACTATTTTTGGAAGATCTCTTAGCTCCTCTTTCTTTATCTCTCAGCCCCTCCTTTCATTTGTGTCTGTGTCGCGTGCTGCAAACAACAATTCAACAAATTATTTGCCCAACAATTTTTGGGCATTTGTTAAAAGAGAAATAACAAGTATTTTGGGAATATTATAATTAATAATTACGATATCTGTTTGATATCGTACAACAAAGAGTGAATACTCTATAGAAAAGAAATGAAATTAAATTATATTTGCTTTTGGTTTGGTCAGTGTATTTTAAATAGTTTCATTATTATTTGTAGCAATAATAGAGTCCCAAATTATACAACACTATTTTCAACTTAAAATTTTTAGCATATGGCTAATTTATTGAATTATTTTTAGCAGAATATTAGAAAAACTATACATTAGCATTAAATGTGCTAAAAAAATATAAGTGACGTATCAACAAATTCCCTAATTTAATTCATTGGAACTCAATTATTTTAATTTTGCGATTTCTTCGGCATTAAAAGGGCTAAAATTGATTAGTTAAATATTTATAAATGTAACTGCAATTATATTTTTTTTCAATTCCTTTCAGTCAGCACTTTCCTTAACAAAGAAGTGTTTTGATTTGATAGTTCATTTTGCTTGAATTGAATTCTTCTAAAAGTACATAACTATTTATGGCAGCATAAATAATAAGGAATATTTATTTCTTCAATATTAATTTGTTTATTTCACTTTTGTTCAGCTTCAAATTAGATTAATTTTTCTTTAGCTTCTATCTTTTGTCTTAACTAGCATCAAATCTCAATAGCCATCTATTAAGCTCTTAGTTTAGTGTATTTCTATATTTAAAATTTGGGGTTAAGTAACTGAGTGATAAGCAAAAATGTTGGCTGAGCAGCCGCGGGACTAATAAAATGTATCTTTTTGGTTAAATATAGAATGTATCTGTGTGTCGTTAGTCGCTGCTGCTGTCGCTATTGCTGTTGCGCTTAGCTTGGGCTTAGGTTTCACTCTCGGTTTCTTGGGCAAAGGGGCATAATTATTGGGTCAGCATTCAAAGGGGGTAACGTGCCACGGTCATAACGGCATGGACAAAACGAAAAAGACTGAACGACGGACAGACGATGAACGCCAAAACTAATTTCGGAGGAGCCTGTCCCCTCTGCGGGCAATTTCCAGTAAAAGCTGTGCGCATCTTTTGCTTAAGCACGAAAAAATGTTATTTTTAATATTATTATTATTTTTGAGCGCTGTGGCATTTTTATGATTTATTAGCTTTGATCAATTTGATGGATACTTTTATACTGTCTCTTTTTTATTTTTCTCTTGGTTTTTTGCAAAAGCCGATCGATCGATGGCTCGCTTGATGCGATGGGGATGTCGATGTGCTTTCGGTTGTGGTTGTGTTTGGGGATCGCAAAGTAAGTTTTGTGCCTACCTTAAGGGCTTTCCAAAAAATGCTTAAACCAATTTTCACAAAAGCGCGCTTAATTAAACGGAATCTCTGGCTGCCTGCCGTCTGCTCCAGCTACAGCAGCAACTACCACAAACTCAAGATTCGGTTTCAGCTGCAGCTCCAGCAACTTCAGCAACTCCAGCAGCTTCAATGGTGGTCGTCGCCCCAGAGACACGATAAACGCGTACAATTGTTTGCACTTAAGATTTTTACACATGATTCAGTAGCCAGGGCCAAGACAGTCAGCCAGAGAGTTACCTTCAGCAGGCTTTTGTGTCCTGGCAGTCATGTCTGCATATGTTGCACTGGCACTCAAATCACAGTCGAAGTCGAACTCGAAGTCAGAGTCAGACTCGAAGTTGGAGTTTGGTTGGTGAGGGGTCCGTTTGGTTGTTGTTCTATCAGATGCAATATTTGCTAACGAATAAATTGGCATTTCACAAGTTGCCCTGACAGACGACTGCCAACTGACTGCCTTCTGCTTTCTGCTTTCTGGCTTCTCTCTGATTCTGAGACTCCCGTGTCCAAAACTGGTTGGTGTCTTGACTTGTTCCGTCCGTCTGTCTGTCTGTCTGTCTGTCCGTCGGCTGTTGCCTGCTGCTGGTTGCTCTCTTCCTGGGCAGCCAACATGCATTGCAATCATTTTTGTTGAATCTAAAATTGACGCATCGCATCGCGGCTATGACTTCGTCATTCTGTTGCAACTTCTGCTTGCACCACCAACCACAGCAGCAGCAACAACAGCACCAGCAACTACTGTGTTACGCGGCCGCCAACCGGGCGGCTGTCCAGGGGCTAAAATGGCCAGCGCGTCGCGCATTTTTCGACGACATCTGAATCTGATTAGAAACTGAGGCTTTGCCCCAGGCAAACAGCAACTCGTCGTCATCGTCATCGTCATCGTCGACGTCTTGCAACATTGACGTTGACGTGCAGCCTCACAGACTCGCAACAAAACTGAACCACGGGTAGACTGCAATTCAAGGAACAAGCACAAGCAGCATTCCCTCCGATTTACTGCAATGCTCTGCACATTGGCTTATAATCTATATGAGTGCGATTTACTACATTGTACGATATTAACTTGTCTGTTCATTGCTTCTTAGTCGTGTAAAATTCTATGTTTGCAAATGAGCTAATTTAACTTTGTGTAATATTTAAAAAATTTAGAAATTTAGCTTTCATTGCAATGAATCCAAGCTGATATTTAACGATTTCAAAGATTTTGTTTAGACACATTTTTAAGTTGAAATCATTCTCCCAAATCGAAGCAAATAGTCTCTTAAACATGCGATTTAAAGGGTTTCCAAAAATATATTCTCAAAAAAACTATTCAAACAATAGCGCTGTAAAAATTAGCAAATCATTTAGAAAATACATCAGAGAACTTCATAAAAATAAAAATAAATTAAAGGGTACGGCATAAATTTACCAGGAATTCGCAAGAATTTCGCAATGCTCCTAATTTTTTGTCGAGTCGATTGTCAATTTGCAGAGTTGCTGCAATTATTGTAGATCAGCTAAATATTTCAACTAGATGCAAGGAATTAGCTTTCTAAAGATATTCTCCCTTTTAAAAAAAGGCAATTGTATTACATGATATCTATTTTAGATATTGTCTTTTTTCTTTCTTCTTTTTAGCTTTGTGTTGTGTTGTCTTTTCTGCATTTTAGCATTGACTAAATAAAGTATCGCATTCGAATTGCTAGTATTTTCATATTATATTTATTATTTAGATTTATTATTACGCTGCTTCTTTTGCTTCTTAAGATTTTTCATTTCATTATTTAAAATTCACTTACAAAATCGAACAGCTAAGCTGGCAATAATAGCTGCATACACTACATTTCTTGCTTTCTCTCCTGTTTCATCCCTTTCTCCTTGAGCTTGGCACCACTGTGCCCTGAGCCAAGTGAGAGATGTGTGTGGGGGCTGTTGCTTGTGTTGTTGCTGCCTACTGGCTGGCAGTTCGCCTGTATTACGCGGAACTGTTGCCTGTTGCCTGTTTCGATATGCCCTAAACAATATTTTGTGTCCGTTTGGCTGCACATAAATTCTTCCTTTTTGCTTTCCATCTTGGCATTCTCCTTGTCATTGTCATATGCATGTTTCTGCGCCTTCAAAGAGAGGTAATTCTTGTTTTTTTTGTTATTTTGTGTATCACATTTTGTTGACAAAAAATTGTTTATAGAATAAAAGTTAGCTTTGCGTTACTTTGTATGCTTTTGTTTCAGAACTGAGCCACGTTTTGCACTTTGCATAAATTGACCTCAGTCGTCGGCAGTCTAGAGAGAAGGAGACGGCTTTCCTCCAACTCCAACTCCATCTCAACCTCCGCCGAATCCTTTGCACATAATCGTGTCCTTGTACAACAAAAGCAATTGCTACTGTTTGCCGCATTGGCTGCTTAGCTTAGTCGTGGTCATCATGTGGCATATATCATGTCGTCGAGCAACAACAAATCCCGACGCTGCCACACTGCCACGCCCCCGCCCTGTCTGTCTGTCTGCTTTGCCTGGCTTGTCTGCGTTGTCTGTTGCGCCTGCGCTTGTGAGCATTCGACTTGGCTGGCAAGTCTTGAGCCGCCTCGCCAAATTTACATAAAATTATGCAAAATCATGCAATGCGCTTAGTGTTTGTTTCCCTCCCCTTTCCGTTCTCTCCCTCTTTCTCTCTCGATTCCAATCCCGATCCCGATCTCGCATTTTATGCCAGAGTGCGGCAGTTTTATGAATGGAATCGCCGTAGCCAATGATGCTGCAGGAGAGTTGCAAGCAACTTGGCCATGGCTCCGCTTCAGAGCCGTGCCTGCAACTTGTTGCCGCTGTTGTACATTAATGAAATTTGTTAGTATCACGACTTTTATGCCTGTTGCCTGCCAACTTTGCTTTTGTTTTCCCCCAGTTGATTGTTGTTGTTGCTGTTGCTGTGGTTGCTGTTGTTGCTACCACGCTGCCTTTGCGATTTTCGACCTGTGCATTATTTTAAAATATATTTATATTTATAATATGCATATTTTAAAGAACAACAAAAAAAAAACTCTTGGAGAATTGAGTTATAACCATTTACCGAGAGATTGTTTAGATTAATGTCCGCACTAAAGACAACTTATGAAATGAATTGCACTTAAATTGTGAAACGAGAAGAAACTGTGTTAATTTATTTTCGAAACAAATGCAATATTTATGTGATTTAAAATATATAAAACACTTTTCTTTTTTTTTTAGTTAGATAGTTTAAGCTGGATAATCATAAAAATTTTAAGTTGGATTAATAGTAAATTGTGAAACATATTTAGCTATATAGATGGAAACATTGTGTTTATTTTGTAGATTTTTCTCTTTCAATTTGATTTGATAGTTTCACCTTTTGGTTATTGTTTGACTTTGATAACTATATAAATTAAAAGTTGGAAACATATTTAGCTGCTTTTAAATATTGACAAGAAGTCGTTGCAAAACTGCGTTAATTTATTTCCGAAAACAATGACAATATTTATGATCTAATAAAACAGATTTTCTTACTCAATTTTGTTTGATAGTTTGTGATCACATCGCGATAATTGTTTGACTTTGATAACTATATAAATCTAAAGTTGGCATAATAGTTGATGTTGTTAGTTTAAAACCAACTTTGGCTTGTATAATTATTTAAAATAAAATTTATGTCGAACAGCAGCCAATATTATGTTATTGATTGTATATTGCATTAATCTTGATTGGTTTTCTTATTTATTTTGTTTGCCACAAATATTGACACTAAACGCAAAAGCAAATAAAACAGGAAATTAATTTTCACACACTTCACTTTTAAATAAAAGTGAAAACGGTCTATTAAGTTACTCGTATTGTTGAAATCTTTTGAATTTCATGTATGTAAACTTCAACTCAATTGTCGATGTAACGTATAGATTTTATGAACATACTCATTCATAAAACAATGAAATAATTCAATTAGCTCAGTTAATATCTTAGAAATAATTCAACTTTATATTTAGAAAATGAGAGTTCGTGTTCTACTGATTGGGATCTTTATCAGTATTTTATTTTAGAAAGAGATAAATTCTATTTTCTATTTTATGGTCTATTGTTACTACCATTTATAACTTTCACTTCATTGAAACTCAAAACGCCAATAAAATATTTACAAACCTGTAAGATTAAGTTTGTAAACATTCTGTTGACACTCTTGTTGACTTCTGAGTTTAAATTTGTAAATGTTTTGTTCGCATTTTCAGGCTGAATTTGCTTTCAATCAAATTGTAATTTATTGCTAAAATGTTTTGGAAAGGTTTTATACATAGCATACTTTCTAGAGTTTACTCAAATATAATAGTTTAATAAATTGTTGCCAATAATTTTATTTTTTACTATACTTATACATAATATATAATATATTAATAACTATTACTGCATCTCCATAATCGGTCCACGAGTTAGAATTGCGATTGGGGCCACATTGAATTACTCAGTTCGAGTCGAAGTCTTAGTCTCAGCCTCGAACGCAGTTGCAGTGGCAGTCGTAATCGCACTCGATACTCGATACTCGGCAGTGCTGATAGGATCTGAGAGTCTTTGTCTTCCCGTGCAGCTGCAACAATTGCCAGATCTTGGATTCCCCTTCGACTTGCGCCCATCCCCGATATTGTCATCGCAGTTCTTGCAATGCGAAGCAATGCAATGCAATGAAATGAAATGCTGTTGTTGCCAACATACAAAAGCCATGTCAATCAAAGTTTGTCACAACTCGCAGACGCAGCCGTCGGTTGTCGCATTTAATCGCAGTTTTTAACATATCGATCAGTGGGGAAAGAGAAGAGTGAGGGGCAGTGTCACACTCAGCGAGATGAGAGACAAAAACTCGTTGGAAAAAAAAATGAAAATGAAAATGAAAGAAAAACCCAAAAGTGGATAGCGTTTAGCCAAACGTTGATGCGTATCTGACGCGCTCTGGGGATGGGGATGTCCATGTGTTAGCTTCTGTGTGTATGTGTGTGTGTGTGAATGGGATTTGGATTGTGGATTGGGTTGGGTTAAGTCTTTGGGGTGTTGGAACTGGAAGCTGAAGCTGAAACAGCGACTGCTTTAGGTTTAAATGGCGATGACTTTTGGGCTTATCGTTTAACAAACAACAACAACAACAATGACGACGAGAATAACAACTGTGATCGCTAAGGGCCACAAGCGAAGAGCGAAGTTAACGTGGGGAGGGGGAGGCGAGAAGCTATCGTGTAATTTATGACAATATATGCAGCGTTAATGTCGTTGATCGATGTCTGTCAGTCAGTCGGATGCTGACTGCTTATATAAGTGTCAGTAGCAAGATTGTTATCACAACTCTTTGGCTGTCCCTCCAACACACACACACACAACGAAAGAGAGGAAAACAACGGAGACAAAGTAAACGACGACGACATATTTGGCACCGCCAGCCTAGAGTTAGCTTGTGACTCGGTTTGGGTAGCCAAGAATTGATTATCGCCTGGCTGTTGCATTTTAATTGATTTCGGATGCGATTTGCATGATCTAGAGCGACGGTTCGGTTGCCTAAGGAGGCCAATCGAGCGCATGTTTTATGGATGTCAAAACAATTGCTACATATTCTAAGTAGGGATCCGAGCATTGCGCAAGTTCTCCTGCCCCACACCAGCTTCCCAGCTTACCAGCTCACTATTCGATATGTATCTGCTCGAGTGTGTGTACTTGGATATCTTCATATACATATGTATATAAGATGTATATTCCACATCAAAACAGTCATTCAGGCCAAAATCAAAAACAAAATCCAATGACAACAAAAACCACAAAATGAAATCATGGAAGAAAAATACTCTACAAGGTTTTGCGACAGCGGAAAACCTTTTGTGTATTCTTGATATCAGATTTATAAATTTCCATTTTTATTTAAAATTTGATCAAATACTTGATTTAAGTTAAAATTTCCAAGTTTGAAATGCACTTGTACCATAAATTTAAAATGGTAAATATAATTTAAAAAATCTAGAATTTTGCTGTTATAATTTATGTAGAGTTTATAAAGAAGATTGTCTGTAAACCAATTTTTTATATTTTCAATATTTTTTTTTTTATCTAAATTAGAATGTTACAATTTTTTATTACTTATAAATAAGATGAATTTGTAGAATAGTGTCTTTGTTGTCAAATTATAATATATTTAATACAATTCAAATTATGAATAAGTTATTCACTTAAATAACGAATCTTATTCCATACTTCGAAGTTGATTATTTTGTCTTTTTGGATTCCTCTTATTTTTTATTTATTTAAGTAATATTGTTTTGCATTATATTTAAAATTTCATTATTAGTTTGGATTAGCAAAAGAGTTATTCAGTGTGATTATCTGTAAAATTATTATGATTATTTTTTGAACTTAAAATTATCAAGATGATCTTTATTTAAATAACATATATTTTTGTTACTTCAAAGTTGAATATTTTGACAATATTTGAGTCTTATTTTTTCTTTAGTTAAATTGGATTGTACAAATTAAATATTTCATCACTATATTTGGTGTAAAATAATGAACATTTTCTTTGAACTAAACTGATCAATCTGATCACAATTTAATAATTATTTTAATAGACATATTGCAAGTGGCTTTCAGTTGCTCCACTGACAGCTTCTTGATCCGCGATGCATTTAAATGTAATCGATAGTTTTAGGTCGATTGTCTGCGCTGTCCTGGGGCGTTACAAAGATGATAAGAAAACTATAGATATTTAACTTGTGTCAAGGGTATTAAAAATGCTGTCCATATAATTTATGCACTGGCCGTTTTGGCTGTGTGTTCGCTGGCAGCGCAAATAAGGGCATGTCTGGCCAGTGGCCATCAGCTGCGATTGCAACCAGGACATGCTTGCCATGCATGCAGCAATGCGGCAGCTCTTGGCCTTCAATTAAACAGCAACACACGGCAGCAGCAACAGCAGCAACAACAGCAACAACAACAACGAAAGCGACAACAACAACCGCAACAACAGCAACGTAAAATACAATAAATAACTGGACGGGCCAGCAAATGAAGAGATATAAACCAAGTTCCACTACGTCTCCTTCGTTTCTCCCTCTTCTTCACTTCATGCACTCGCTGTCTCCCAATCTTCGTTGTCGTCTTTGGGTACGCAAAACTTATGAGGAGGCCAGAAGAAAACGCCGTGGCCAGAAAACGCCCTAAAACGTACTGCGATCGGTTGTTGTTGCTGTTGCTGTTGCGGTTGTTGTTGCTGTGGTTGCTGCGTTTTCGCACGCATCGCCAAACGGTGGCCACTGCCAGCAGGGAAGGGGAGGGAACAGGGAGAGGAGGGAGGCAAGGGAAACGGGCAGGTGGACGGTGGATCGAGGTGATTGCTGGTGAAAAATTCCGTTTGTGACAATGATAAAATAGTTTAACCTCGGCAAAAATCGCGTTTTGAATTTGAAATGCGATTTTTGTTTTATTTTTTGTTGTTGTTGTTTTTTTTGGCGTTTCGCCTCAAAAATGTATTTGTTGTGGTTTCGTTTTGTGCTTGACGTTGGGCACTCGCTGGACACGCAGCTCGGTCTCGAATCCGCACTGACGATGTCTGGAGGTGCTGCTGCTGTGGTTGCTGCTGTGGTTGCTGCTGCTGCTGTTTGGGCATTATTTTGGTGACAATTGCGAGACGTGGACAGCTAAAGTCTCGACGACGCGTCGTCATCATGTGTTTGTTGTCTGTCAGCTGCTGTTGATCGCATCTGCGGAGGCGTCATTGCAAGGAAGTCTTTTTGGGTTGGTTTCTGACTTCTGCAATCTTGCTGACGCATTTTGTTTGGTTGAAAAAGAAGAGTTTGTAGCTTTAAAGATTGTAGAAATGAGTAAGAACAATTAGCGGGAAAAACTTATTAAAATTATATGATAAATATTACATAATGATCATGAGTTAAAGAATATTGATAAAAGCAGAAACAAACACAATGAGTTTTTGAAGAAAGCGGAAATTACAGCAATTGTAACAAATTTATTAGATAATCGTTTTCAATAAAAAATGTAGCTGATGATTAACAAGAATAAATCATATGATACTTAACTATTAAAAATATCAAAATATTTAAAAAGAAACAGCTCCTAAAGAACGGTTAACAAAATTATTTTTCTCGGCTTGCTCAATCAAAAATTACTTAAAAACTTCTTTAAGAAACTATTAATATCTAAAGTATATTCTTATTATTTTTTATTAAACCATAGATTACAAATGAATTTAAACCCTAGCCTAAATTTACTAGCTCTGGCTGCCTTGAAGTTTGACTTAAAAGTGTTTTAAAAAAGATAAATTTTGTGCAACCGTTAACACCAAAATGAAGTTCAGTTATTTCTAAGGACTGCAAAATTGGAACTTAATTATTTATAATCCCATTGGTTGCTTTATTTGTGTTGGTATTGATGTAATAATTTTGGATTGTATCGATTCTTTATTTAATTAAATATATGTTTTAAAAATTCAACAATATACATATAACTTAAATATTTCAGTTTAAATAATAGTATGTGGAAATAAAGAAATGTTAGCAACTGTTAAAAATTTATTAGTGGTTTTCTTAAAATAAAATACATAAATCTGAAAGACTGTCAAATAAAGCAAGCGAGAAATTCTTTGAACTGCAATCAATTTTGCAGCTACATGCGCCGCTTTTTCCACACATATCACCAGAGATATAATTCAGTATTTATACCCTAAACTGCCATAACTACGTGCCTGCACTAAGTGCTACTGCTCAATTGTCGCAGTGTGTGTGTGTCTCTCGTCTCCAATGTTCTGCGTCGTTTTGGCAGTGACGATGTCGCCAACGTTGTCGTCGTTGTGGTTGTTGTCTGTTTTGCGGTATTAAAACCAGTAGCAAAACAGCGACAACAGAAGCGAGTGGCATATCATAAGTTGGAAACATATTTTGACTACGAAATCAGACTGCAAAAGTCGAGAATGAGTTTGTGTATGTGTGTGTGTGTGTGTGTGTGTGCAATGACAATATAAATAAAATAATTGCCGACATAAATAAATTCAAAAAGTCTTGTACACGATATTGTGTGTGTTGTGCCGCTTAAGAGCTTTGTTGTGCGTTGTGCGTGGTACACATTTTATCATTTTTAGTATTTTTCGTTGTAGTTGTCGTCGCTGGTTGTTGGTTGGTTGTTGTTGCTGCGGTTATGTGCGCAAATTGTTAATGTCATTTTGTATGCGCAGACACAGACGCAGGAATATGGAGACTAAAGTGCAACGCTAGCTTTCATTGTCGCCAAAAAAGCAAAAAAAAAATATACTCGTATATATGAGGGGAAAAAACAAAAGACTTAAGACACGAACTTGCCAAGCAACTCCAAGCTCCAAGCGACTGCATTGTTGATTTGCTTAGCTGCGACGGCGCGTGTTTTGGGACAAATTCTATTTTTATAACAATTTAAATTCAGCCAATTGTCAAGGTGTGTTAACCACCGACGGGGCGAAGCACAGCAACAAAAAAAAAAAAAAAAAGGCATAAAAAATGGGAGACAACAAAACAAAAACAAAAAAAAAAAAAAATTATGTCTGCATTTTCGCGCCTGTTTTGTGGCAAATTGACAACAATTGCTGCTATTAGTGAGATATGTGCGCGTACTCGTTTAGTCTCGCACAAACTCGCACCGAGCGCTGATTTATGCTGATGGAATGTCTGTCAAGGGCGTGGAGAGTCTAGAGAGAGAAGAAGAGAGAGAGAGATGAGAGTTTGGAGCTGCGAAAACTTCCGCTTTTTAATTGAGTTCTAAATGCGCGACGCCTTCTTCCAGCACCAAACTTGAAATTAAAAGTTTCATATCAAAAAAATTGGTCAAAGATCTCAACTGAGCGATAGACGTTGGATGGATGAATGGATTGATGGATGGAATGCCTTGAAACGTGCACAAGAGGAAGTCTCTTAGTCTCTCTCGCAGTTCATGCATATTAAGCAGTAAAAAAAAAACATAAAGGTGGCAGCTTGCGCTTAGTTTAGGGGCAGGCAAATTGAAAATAAAATACATTTCATTGCTTGCCATCGCTGTCTCCACACACAATGTTTGCACATTTTTCGCACATTAAGCCAGAGATTAACACTTGCCTCGTTTGCTTGTGTCTCTGCTTGCGTTGTTGTTTCGACTTTATCGTCGATGGCGCATCTCGCGGATAAGATTTGTGGGCGCACAGTTGCAACAGGCTCAATTTGTTGCAGCGCCGCGCAGTGGCATCATAATGTGTGCTGTGTGCCTGATAAGGCTCGTAAAATTCAAACGGGTTACGACAATTCCTTTGCGTTTTACTGTCGATCGTAAAATGGCAAAGTAAAACAACATCAACAACAACATCGTTGCTTAGGGATGCAGTTAGGCGGAGCAGTCAGGTCGTTATGTTGAGCGGAGAGGAAGTCATCAATCAATCTCAATTGGCTTAAAAAAAAAACACATTCTTCTCAGAAAGCAAATACTGCACAACTATGTTTAACGATATAAGCAAATATTTTTGGGGGAGGCGAAAAAATGTTGTCTACATATTAATAATGAAATGATTTTGATTATTGTTTGGAAATGCTTTCGTTATATGCGCCAATTAGACAAAATAACTAATGAATCCATACCACATACATACATATATTATTTTTAATTGCACACAACAACAATTGTTGTTGCATTAATAACAACATTAACAACAAACATGGAACACAGTTTTCTCACACTCTTTTTTTCCAGAGCTGTTGCATGCGACGCAGCAATTAAACAACACAACCGAAGAGCCGCATGTTCAACTCAAGCTTTTCTTTTCGCTGATTACTATATTTAAACATTTAAAGCAATGTCAGAGCGAAGAGGAGAGGGCCAAATCAATAGGCATGCGAAATATTTATTGTTGCCTTCAAAACAAATACGCGTTGTTATTGTTTGCTGGCCATGAATGTTGCTGTCGTTGCTATTGTTGCTGTTGTTGCTGTCGTTGCTTCACTTTAGCGCTGGGCAAATTGCCAAAAAAATATTATTTGTGGCCACAAGCAATTAGCACTCGCATTGCTGGAAATTTTTCTCCTCCTATGCTGCTCTATTACACGCTCCCCGCTCGCCTCTTCTGCTGCTCCCTTCCTCATCGTTTTTTTTTGGAGAAGGGAAGCCTAGTTGTGTCTTGGCTTGTTTTGCGTTCTTGTAGCTGGTTGATTCGTGAGCGGATTGTCTAATTTGTGACGCGATTCAATCACGTGCAATGCCACGGCAATAGAACCTTTTTGTCGTTAAAAGTTTTTAACGATTTTTGACGTAGCTGCAGGTGCAAACTGTACTCATGGAGGCATGTTAATATGGCCGCGCTTCGCAGTTGTTGTTGTTGCTGGAAACAAAGCGAGCGGCAACAACAATGTGTACACACACACATACAGTTGAAAAGCACCAAAAGACACCAACACAGAGGCAGTTGGGAGGCAGTCAGTGAACTCGCATGGCCGCACGAATAACGTTTCGTGACAGGCAGCAGCAGCAGCAGCACAACTACCAACTACAATTGAAGGTTGAAGTTACATTGTGTGTGTGTGTGTCTTGGTGTTGGTGTTGCGTGTGTGTCAGTGAGTGTATTAGTGTGCGTGCATCGCCATTCGGGCGTACCAAAAACCCAAGCGAGGCCACGCAGCAATCGACCCAATCCGCCCGCCTCCTGCTCTTTGTTTTTCCATCGCTGTTTGCCACTCTTTTCTCTTTATATGCATTATGTGCATTATTATTATTACATTACGAGTGTTTGTGTATGTTCGTGTTGTTGTTGCTGTCTGTACTTTGCTGTGCTGTGCTATGGTGGCAGTTTCAATGCCTTCGTTTTGATTGAGGAAATCGTCGTTGGCCACATTGAAAATTCAGTGAAATTTTCTTAAGGCCATTGCCACACACACAAAATGAACGCCAGTTGAACGCATTTCATTTGTTGTTGCCCCCCATAATGTGTGGCGCATATTTGATTTGTTTCTGCATATGTATACAATGTCTAAACATTTTTATTGTTTTTTACAATATAAGGAATGGAGTAACAACAATTCGATTAGTTTGAGAAGTGTCACTCGTCTTTGGCTATGATAACGCAGTAATAATATTTTTGATGGTTTAAATAATTTGTACGCTTTAAAATAGTAAAATAAATATTCTTAGATAAAAATTCTTTCAAAAATTAAGAATTATGTTATATCAAACATATCTGGATTCAATAAAGAAGATAGGTCTGTACTAACGATAATTGCTCAGGTTTGAATCTCACTTTGAAGTTTCAAAGCTTAAATTCTGAACTCCATTTATAATCTAAATTTTATACAATAGTTTTAAATAAATAGAATTACTTTAACTTAAAGCCTGTTGAAGTTAATTATTGTAAAGGCGTAAAGAAAATAAATGCTGTATTGTAATTAATTATGTCAAAAAGAATTAATTACTTAATTGTATAAAAATAAAAATAAATGCAAATTAAATAAAATGCCGCCAAACTTGAAATATCTATAGATTTAAATATTTATTGAGCAACAACTAATTGAACCTCCCTAATCAGATACAAATGTAATAAACTGTTAAATTGCCTGTTGTCGATTTTTTTGTTGTTTTGTGTCGTTTCTTGCATTTAATCGATGAGCGTGAGAAATATTTAATGGCGATTATTTGGTTGAGTTTTGAAATGCTTATCAAATTTATGAAACTGACAGGCCAACGAACTTGCTATCAGCATGCAAATTACTTATATTCAGCCCAACAAATTTGGAGCAAGTTGTATGTGAAACAAATGACTTAGGCAACGAACTTGTTGTTAAGGCTTTTGTTTCTGTTTGCCTTCAACTTGTTATCGATTTTTTGTCTTTTTGTATTTTTTTTTTGGTAATTTGGTATGACAACTTGGCTTGTTGTTGGCTTGATTAGAGTGCGCGCCGCGCTGAGCGACAGATCCCGCCGAGATGTCTGTCAGCGCCTGGCAAAGCCTTGTTTTCATCTTCATGCGGGGCCGCTCATAAAAATTAGCTGCGTCTTCAGCTGCGGCTGCTGTTTTTTATGGCGTTTCTCTACGATTTTATAACGTTGAATCTTTTGTTGGTTGTCCCCCCTTCTTGATGTGTGCTGCATGTGAGCCGTTTCCTTCGACAATATTTTCAAATTAACAACATTAACAGCGACCTTTTAATTAAGTTTCTTCTCTCTCGTTGTGTTTCATTTGGCATTGGGAACTTTATTGATTTTTCTGTTTGTTGTTGACTTGATTTTCTGTTTCGTTATAACTTTTAACTGATTGGCCCAACTTTTCGTGTGTGTGTGTGTGTTTTTGGTTTTCGATTTTTTGGAGACACACATGTGAAAGCTCTGTTACAAATCGAGTTCGTTAAACGATGTTGTTAGCCCACACCAATAGCAAGAGCATGAGCAAGAGCAAGAGCAGCACCTGCAAACAGCCTGAACCACCTTAGCTTTCGCTCGTTATCGCGCTGACCTCTTGGGCCGCTTCGTTTAATGGCCGCTTTGATAGCCAGCCACAACGCAAAGCAAAGCAAAGCAAACCGAACCAAACCAATCCAAAGCAATCCAAAAACCAAATCTTTCCCATGATTGTCGCCAAAGTGTTTTCGTATCATACATCGACTACGTGTCGTTGTTATTGCCGTTGTTATTGTTGGTGTTGTTGCTGTTGTAGTTGTTGTTATTTGTTATTGCTGCCTTTCGACTATTTTATGTATACGCGCCTCACATTTATGCTGTGCTACAAAGTCCCCACCACAAACTTATCCGATACTCATCAAGTTATCCATCAAGTATTGCCCCTTCTTTTTCTTTTTGGGTTGTTTCTTCTATCTCGCTCTCTGAGTTGTATATGTGTGTGTCTTTTTGTGTATGTGTCTTAGGCGCTTAAAGCTTTTTAAGGGTTTTTAAGATTTTTATCTAACAAACTCGCTGTGCATACTTAATTATGTATTTTGAAATGTGAGACAGGTTGGCATGGCATCAGACAACAGGCAAACGGACAGCGGGCAACGGGCAGCGGGCATCGAGCAATGGCCAACGGTGCCCACAAAAGGTTGTTTCTCGTTGCTGTTGCTTCTATTTTATTTTTGTCTTTTTTTTTGCTGTTTAGACAAAAGCTACTGTCGTTGACAACAGAGAGCGCACAAGTGAATATTCGTTGTTTTTTTGTGGGAGCTGAGAACTGACAAGAGCAGGTGCAGTGACAGCGATTGAATAAATAACTGAGAGATACAGCTAAATTGGAGAGCAAATGATGCGTCAACTGAGAGGCAATAGAAAAATTATACAATATAAATACATTAAATATACTAACCGTAATAAACATATAATATATAAAAGTATAACAAATACAGAATGTATCACTAATTGCATAAATACAATAAATATAAAATATACTAAAAACAAAGAGGTATGTCAAGTGTGCTCTACTGAGAGAAACCCGCCACCTATTTTGAAAGTTGTATTAAAATAAACCAAATGAAAATACCACAAAAATACTTAAATATACCGAAATCTATGTATACGTTCAAAATATACTATAGAGAACTATATATACCACAGAGTACACAATATACCAGATTGTCTGATTGTTTTTGCCCATATAAAAGAATTTCTTAAATAACTTATACAGTTTATATCTGATCGCAACTACTTTTCCAGGGCTCATATATTGTAGAAATGTAGTTATTATTGCATATGCCAAAATTACACTTTTTATTAAATTTTACCGATTAGCGAGAATATATATATACTTAATATGGTTGAAAATGCTTTATTCTGCTTGTTACACACATTTACTACAGGCACAAAGGACATCTCTGTATTATGCACAGTATGCTTTAAATGAGTGTAACAAAAAAATATTAAAAAAAAAATAATTAATGTTCTACAATTGGTATAGATTTATACTATAATATAAACTAAGCTGTCTATATCTCCACTCCAATTCGCTTGATAATTTGTTCGCTTTGCCAAATCTCAATCATGCTGCTCATTTGCCCCACAGCGCACAACATTTGTCTAAGCCAAAAAAAAAAATACACAAAAAAATAAAGACGGCGCCCTCATGCAGCAAACACCACCTTCTACTTTGCCACGCCCCCTCGGGCTTAATAATTTATGCGCTGCATTGACACTTGCTCATGACCTTATCGACGTCGTCGTTGTCGTCATCAGCATCGTCGTAGCCTAGCCTGGCTGAACAACAACAACTTGGCCAGCGGCACACTTTGCCCATCGAGTGCAGTCGAATAACAACAATTAAACAACACACACACAGACACAAACTTGCAACTTGCAACAGGCAAAACAACATCAATCCATGAATTGTATTGTTGCCATTTTTTCTTCTTTATGGCTTTATGCGTTTTGGCATAGACTGAGAATGAGACGGCGACTGCAAACGCAAATAAATCAATTTATTTCAATTATAATTATAGGCTCGAGTGCAGGCCGAGGCAGGCTCCTTTTTGCAACAAGAGGCAAGCAGCAGCAGCGTCCTGCCTTGAGGCTTTCATTTTTTTTTTTTGGTTTGCTGCATTCAAACAGACGATTCAAACTGGCATTCGTTGTGGCATTCGTATTCACATTCATGGTTTAAGGAGCGCGTGGCGAACTGCTCATTACTTTAGTTGTGGCCCCCAAAACGGGACACGCCCCCCTGCCCCAAGTTGTGCTTGATTATTGAGGCGTATGTTTTTGGCCAATTGTTGAAAAATGAAATGGTCTTGCACATAGTTATGACTCCACATATCGCGAGTATCTCTCACATCTTGTATCTCTCACATCTCTGGCATCTTCTCTAGGCAAAGTCATGAGTCTGAGTTGGAGTCGGAGTTGAAGTCTAAGTCTGACTCTTAGCTGCTGGCTGCTGGCTAGCATCCATAAGCAACCACCCCGTATATGGAGATGTATATAAATTTTCAATGATTTTAATCCCACATCGAAGGCAGTCGAATGCTGGTTGGCTTGCATTGGCTTTGGCTGGTCAAGTGTCTGTTATTTATTTTATGCGCTACTTCACAACTTTATTTAAATGCCCCACGGGTTCAACCAGGCCAAGTCCAAGCCCCTTGTTAAAATTATATGCATTACGCATACGCCAAAAAGTCCTGCGGAAAGTACGTAAATTGACTTATAAGTGAGGACTTATAAAGCCGAGAGACTTCTGTGGCGATATTACAGCTAAGATAAGTCACGGCATTATCAGAGATGAATTATTGCTATTATTATTTATTGTAGAAAATACTGCAATTGTTTGTAGCTGAATTCATACAAAATTTCAACATTTAAAATTACTGCAAATAAATATATTTCTTGAATCTTGAATTTTAGACATTTAATTAGGCATTGATGTAGTACCTAATTTTCTACCCTTAAAAATAAATAAATTTGTTGAGTTCGAAAAATTTATCACTTCAATTTATATTTATATTTTATTTAAAATTTCTATATTTAAAATATCCGTAATAACATAAAACTTTTATTAAAGAAATTACTCGAACTATTTATGGTTGACTTAACACCAATTTCTATATTTAGAGTTACTGAAAAATACACATTTTTCTAGCTGATGCTTAGCATTTTATTCACAGTTATAATATAGTAAAAAGATCTGCAAATAAATACAAATTTTTTGATGTAAGTTACTGAAACTGTTCATAGTTAATTTTTTTTCAATTCTGCAATTTAAAACATCTGCTAGTAAATACCTTTTTTTTTCTTAACTTATGCTCAAAACAACTGTGTGCAATTTTCGCCATTTATTTAAATAATAAACATAGTCTGTAATATTAGTTAAATTAATTCCAGTTTCTGTATTTAAAATATACATATGTAAACAAAAATATGTATTTATATTTCGGCAATACATACCTAACGTAATCCTCAAATAATCCAAGAAATATAGTACATGAGTAATGGGAAATTTTCGCAATTTAATTCAATAAGCTAATCCTCTAATATTTTATTGATTTGCTTAGCTGTCTTTTTTATTATTTGTTTTACCAGTTGTGGTGGCAGCTCCTGGGAGTTGCGGCCATTATGTCTATCATTAAAATATTTGAGTCAGGCTTAAGTTGTTATGAGAGAGACGTTCGCTGGCTACTGTTAAATGAGCACGTTGCGGTTTGGTCAGCAGCAAGTTGTTGTTGTTGTTGTTGTTGCTGGTGTTGTTGTTGGTGGCACTCCCTTCTAACAAACACTTACAAGTGCTGGAAATAATCTAAAAGCAGCAAAAACAACAACAACAATGAGAGGCAACAGCAACGGGAGCCGCAACAATAATAAAAATTGAAACTGATCGTCTTTCAGAATGCGTGGCACGTAGCGCAGTTTATTAAAATAACTTGGCAGGGAAGCGGGGCGGGGAGGAAGGGAGAGGGGGAACAACTGGAGCCACATCACCTGCTATAAGAGTCGCGGGCAAGAAAAATTAGTTTAATCATAAAAATGCTCGACATCGACAGCAGCAACAGCAACAGCAACCGCAACAGCAGCAGCAGACGACGATGACTCTGGAGGCAGCTACCTGTTTTGAGCAAGAAGATGACTTCAATTAAAAGCTTTTAACAATATCACGTACGGCAAATCGCAGGAACCGCAGCAGCCAGCGAGAGACAGTGAAGTAAGGGAGAGGGGGGAGGGAGAGGGGAGTCTGATTACATCACAGTGCAGTCCTGTGATGTGGCTGCAGCTCAATGAGTTGCGTTGCATCGATGCGTTGTCGTCGTCGTCGTCGACGTTGCGTTGTTGTCTTGGTTATCAGGTGTAAAGCATCGCGATGCAATGAAAACGCGTTTGTGTCTTAAGTCTTTTGTTTTTTTTCCTTCTTCCTATGTTGCAGCTTATTAAAGAAAGCAGCAGCCTACAGAGTTGATAGCATCGCCCCCAGAGAATGAGAGTGCAATACGGAGAGTGACAGATGACGGGGAGAGAGGGGAAGAAGGAGCAGAGGGGAGTGTGAGCGAGTGTGCACGTGCTACACCCCCGTCGACCTGGCTTTTAGTCTTTTGCCGACGCAGCCGCTGCAGCAGAAAAGATCAAAGCGCGTTATCCTTGTCTGCAGCTTGGTCATGTCACGTTGGGGCGTCAAAACGTGGCTTTGTCGGCTTTGACGATGACGCTCTGGTTGCGGCTGTGGCTGTCACTGGCCCAAAACTTAATAACAATAACAGTAAACAGTTAACAATAATACAGCAAAAAATCGTCGCTAAAATTCGGCGCATGCGTAACCGGAGACGGAGACGACAACAACAACGACGACGTCGATGGCGACCTCCGTCAGCGTCTCGTTTCGATTATAAAAATTTCATTTATGTCTTATGGGCGATTTGCAATTTCTGCGCAAATTGCGCCGCTTACTGTTTCTCTCTCTCTCTTCCTCTCTCTTGTTTTTTACGATATTTAAAATGCCTCAATCATTTAGCGCGTGCGTTTTTGCAATAAAAATGGCGTTTATGTTTCAATTAAAAGGCGTTGGCCAAATTATGCAATCGAAGAGCTGTTTTACGACACCAGATCCCCCACTTAAAGATCCCTGCTCAGACTTGAGGTGGACTTGCCGAATATCGCGGCAATTGAAATGCTATTAAATTATGCACTTACATTGATTTATTGTTGCTTTTATGTTGTACGATTTAACTGATTGATCAACAACAAGATTTATTATTCAATTAGTAATTTATCTTATTAAATTGAGTATTAAATACGTAACTTTATTATAAAGTAAGGAGAATTAGCTGCTGGGGACTTTTAAAATAAAATGTAAATAAATAGATTTTATAGAGAGATTATTTAAAAACCCTCTCTTATAAAAACTGTTATTGGCTCACTGAAATAAGATAATATACTTTGAAATCCATGAAAAATAAAGAATAGAATTTTTCTAAACTTCAAAAATTGTAGTAAAAATTTGTATATAATTTGTTAAGCCCTAAAATTTTAATAGCAGAAAGAAGAAAAGAAAAAAAGAAACAATTTGTTTTAATTTTTTCAACATTTTTGTATGTAGTTGGTTATTCTTAAAAAAATTAAATGTGTTTAATATATATTATTAAATTAGAGATTTGCTTTTACAGAAAATTAGACAATTATCTTCAGTAAATTTATGTTTTAAATAATGAAATTTATGGATAAAAGAAGAATGCTTTAAAAGAATTCCATATTTTAGTTTGATAAAGAATATAAAATCATGGGAAGTATTTTTATGGGAATATTTTATTAATTAGTAGTTAACTTTACCAAATGCTTTTATTCATTATTTATTTATTTATTATTTAAATATGTTAAAAAACGCATCCAAAAAAGATTTTAAAAATATGCTGCATAAATATTTTGCATGACTAAAGTCAACCCAACTTTTCCACCACATTTTCAACTTCAACTCGCTGCAGATAAATTTTATATTCGCAACTAGCACTCAGTTTTCATTCAAGGATACGCTCAATGGCGTAATGTGTTTAGTTTATGGCAGCAAAGGGAAACTCACCACGGCTGGGGTTCATACCCAGGCTAAGGCAAGGGTTAAGGGTGGACTTCCGTTTCCGATAAGACACACATTCGAGTTGCGAGTTTAGTTGGACGAGGAGTTGATTGGCCTTTGATGTGCGACAGGCAGCAGACAGAGTTCATAAAAAAAGAGAGTGTCAGTTGGAAAATGTGTGCCAGTTTTTTATGCTGTAACGCTAATGATATGCACCCCTGGCTGAGGCACAACCCCCCAACCCCTTTTTGCAGTTGGCATATCATATCGACGCGTTTGTTTTCATTCGAAGGAAGCAAACATGCGTGCCACATCAGAAGTTGTAGTTGTCGTCGTCGTCGCAGTAGTTGTTGCAGTTGTGCCGTCTTTTTGATGTTGCTTAGTTGTTTTTTATGTCGCTTGAACTCAGCCCTCACCTGGACAAAAAAAAAGAAAAAAAACGAATGTTCTGGGACAGGAAAAGCAACGCGCTGGCAACGTTTGCCCTTTTGACTGCATTATGCAAATGAATATCTAAAAGATTTTTATTGACATATGTTTTTTTTCTCTCTCCTTTTTTTCGTATGCCTTTTGTTTTCTTCGATTTAAGTTGGGAAAGAGTGGTTTTCGAATCCCCGCCACTTCCTGTGTCGCTGTGACAGCAACCGTCGACCACGTCGCTTTCAGTGGGTGTGAACAGGATTTTAATTTCTCTCTCTTTCTCTATCGGCGTTGATCCATAAGCGTTAATGCTAATGCATATGTTATAAGTGCGATTGTGGGCTGGGTTTAGTTGCCTCTTTTTTTACGATTAACTCTGGCTGCATTTCAGTTAGCCTGTGAAAGTGAGAGCACAAATCTCCACTTTATGGCTATTTAACATTTTAATGAATAATTCAATTTTCTATTTTCCATTTTCGGCTTTTGATTTCAAACGATTTAAATGCGCGTTTAAGTCACGAAAGTGAGTTTTCAATGTGTCAACAACTTTGCTTTTGAATAACAAAATGTTATTAGCGTAACTAATGATAGAATTATCACAGGAGATTTATATTAATTTGGTTTGTTGTTTTATGAGTATTTTCTGCAACATTATGGAATAGTAATAACTATTTACTATTTGGATATTATAAACTGTGAGAGGTTATAGAGGCATGATATTTTAGATAATATAAATATACAAAATAAAACATAAGCGTACTACATTAAAAATGATTTAAATTTATTACAATAGAAAAGAGTTAATATTGTAATATTTTGAAAAAATGTAAAATATCTATTTAATTTCATTATTAAAAAATTATATGTAATTATGAAAAAAACCAATATATTTTTAATTTTGATTTATTCATTTTTCTTTTATTAATAATTAAAATACGAGTAATATAAAATAATTTAAATAAAAATAAAAGCTAAAACATTTTTTTAAAGCATTTAATATTATGCCATTCGAATCTATAAAAAAATGTATTTCATTTGAGAATAATACTAATAATAAATATAATATCATCATTTTGTTTATTTTTTGTAAATTTATTATAATATTTTTTGAATTATGATAGTAAATTAATGAAATCACATTAAAATGAGATTCATTTAAAGTTTCCATCAATACTTCGATAAATATCTTTACATATTTTTTTTAATTCTAATTGATCTGAACTTTTTATATATATGTATATACTTAATTTAAATTGTTTTTAGCTGTGTGTTCGTAAACCATTTTAAATTGCTAGATAATATTTGTTGTATTTGCTTTTAAAAAGTGCTTTTCGAGGACAACTCTTTTTTGCTTATAGTCGCGTCATCTACTTAAGCAACTACTTAGCGACCTCATTGGCAACGGTCCTCCACACATGGGAAGGGGGCAATAAAAAAGCCGCGGTAAATGATAAAGGAACAGAAAAAAAACAGAAAACAGAAATTGTATCCAGGTGTTGCAACGAACGCTTTTTGCAGCGCTGTTTCCGCCATTCGCCAATATTTCACGACCCTGGCGGGCTTGCCTATGGGACGCAGACGTGTCACGGCGACGCGGAGATAAATTAGTTAATAAATAAAAAAACGAAACGCTGCAAAAAAAGGAAAACAGGAGAAAAGCTAACTAATTTGCATATTTGCCCTTTTGCCTTTTGCATTGACAGTTGTGCGACGCGTCGTTCAATGCCAAAGCCAAAGCCAAAGCCAATGAGGCGCACCAAAATGCATTTAACTGGCATCCTAAGCGGGGAGGATGGGGTTGGCAAAAGTACCCAGAAGAGTACCCATAGTATTCATAGTACCCATAGTACTCGGGGTGATGTCGCAACAACCGTTGCCATTTTGTGTTGCCCCGTTTGCGTATTTTATGTTTTGGCGGGACTCGCAGAATAAAAAAAAAAAATGTGCTATTCTATTTTCAGTTCTTTTTTTTTTTAGTCTGAAGCTAATTTGCATATGACAGCGTGTGTGTTTGTGTTGGAATTTGGCAAACTGTTGAGAGGGTTGTGTATGTGTTTGAGTGTGTGTGTCTGTAGGTAGGCGAAAGTGAAAGGATAAAGGCCAAAGGATAAGCGGCCTGCTTCCTGATTGCAGACAGACTTTAACGGCCGCCGTTGCCGTCGTCGTTGCATGCAAAATCGCAAAATTGCAACACACCGAAATTCAAATTGCCTAAAAAACGGAAAAGATGATAAATGGTTCGTTGCATCCTTATGCCCATAAGGGGGTCGAGTTCCACATTTGCCTATTGCAATTTGCCTACGTGAGTTTTGCCGCTTTTGACCTTGCCAAAAACCGAAGAAAGAACTGAGGAAAAGGGTTGTTGTGAAGGGGTTGCCACTGCTTCTTCTTCTTTATCTTCTTCGTTGTCGTCTTGTCTTGTGTGTAGCTTCTTCAATTGAAGTTATCCTTGCTGTCCTTCTCCCTGTGTGTCTGTGTGTGTGTGTTTACTACTTTTTTTTTGGCGCGCAATTCGCTCTTGAGCTGGGCATATGTTAAAGAGTTGACCGACTACAGATAGGTTGGGATGGGTTCGTTTTGTTGTCTTTTGGGCTGCCCCTTTGACTGAAGTTTCGATATTGCAGCTGAGTTTCGACGTATCTAATGAAACGTTTTGTTTGCAAATGATTATTCGCCACCGGAGGGGTGAAGAGGATGCATATTAAGTAGGGATTAGACATGCAAAAGAGGAATCTATAATGTTGATGAGCCTGATGTGAGCACAAAGTATCTGTTTCGTCATAAGTGCTAAACAATTTTCTTTATTAATTGAAAACTGTTGCAGATGTACAAAAAATTGTGAAACAAATTTTACAAAACAGAGTTTAATTTAAGTTAAATTTATGAAACAAAACAATATAGTTTAATAGACAAACTTAAATGAAAATAGCAAAAAATACCGCTTACTTAGTAGAACTTTAATATATTAGTATTTTAATGCAGAGAAGGAATTCTGGATAGATATCTTTTATATCGGGTTATTGAAAAATTCTTTGCTAAATTTAAATACTACATACTAAAATACTACTGAATACTGAAATACTAAGTTGTATTCTTAAGCACTTTTTATGAGATATATAATACTAATATACTACTCAAGGTTAAAATACTAAGTTGTAATCTTAAGCTTTCCTTATCAGAACATGAAAAAGTCTGTTGATGTCTGTGGAGTTCGATTATTTAATTACTTTACTTATTTCATATCAAGTGACTGAAATTAACGATAATTGTTTTAACTTTTTCATTATTTCTTTGTGAACTGTTTGGAATTTCCTGAAATTCCAAAATCACGCGCACTTCTAGGTTAAATTTGTAAACACATTTTTCGGCGGAACATGTTTCAATGCATTTAATTGTTAATTTGTTTTGACTTCGTTTTGCTTTGCTTTTTGTTAGGTGTATAGTTTAATAACCCAACAATGATTGGGATCCACTCAAGTGGATGCCATTTAAAAAGTATATCGCCTCCCGCGCATTCGGCTTAATTGTGCGGGGTGATAAATAAAGCGCTTAAAGCCGGACCAGTTTATGCCTGCTCTCAAAAAATTATATGGCACTTTAATTGCCAAAACAGATGCAAAAAAAACGTTGTGTATCTGTATTGTGTATGATAATAAGTAAGTCTGCTGCTTAATAAACAAACAAACACACGCAGAAATTAATGCAAAATAAGAAGAAAATTATGCTAATAATTATAAGCAAGTGCGCCAAGCAGACAGCTAGGTGCGAGACCGACATCGAGTCGAGGCAGAGCCGAGCGACGAACTCAAAACCGGAGCCGAGCAAATGGCAGCGGCAGAAGAGAAAAAAAAACTGCAGCCAAAATGCTAATCAAGCTCATTATCATCAAAATCAACGGCGCCAAAGGCAGAGCGAGAGCGAGAGAGCAAGAGAGAGAGAGAGATCTTCATTCATAAATACAACGCTTAGTAATTTTTTTCTTCACTCGTGTTTATATTACTGTTGTTTTTTTTTACTCGCATGCGGCGCATAATTATGCAACAAGTCCTTTCATGGCCACAAAAACCAACGCGGCGCGTGCGCATTTAGCATACGACGAGGGGCAGAGACGGAGACGAAGGCAGCGGCAGAGGCAGCGGCAGAGACCTGCACTCTGAGCTGAGAGCGTGAAATAAACAGGATTTTTTCGACATTTGAAATTTAAATACAATTTTTTTTGACGCTGCTGCTGCTCACTGTTATTGTTGTTGTTGTTGCTTAGCGCCGCCGCCTAATTATCATGTAAATTTTGCCCAAGGACCGTTGTTGAGTGACAAACTTTTGACTGCGACTCTCCGACTGTTTAACTCGGTCTGCGGCTTATTAATTATGCCCAAGTGTGTGGCCAAAAGGACAACAATAAAAAAAAAACACAAGGCAAATGTAAACAAAGTGATGCAAATATTGTTGAACTTGACTGTGTCTGTGTGTGTGTGTGTGTTTGCTTCTCTCTCTCTCTCACTCTCTGTTGTTGATGGCGTTGACCTTAGTTTGCATAACTTTTGACACAACCTGGACGCTTGACCTGCCGCAAGAGTTATGCATGCGAGACAGAGACAGAGAGACAGAGAGAGAAGAAAGCATAATATGGCACAAAAGTTTAAAGCAAAGAAAATATTTGCCAAACAAGCGATGTCTAGACAAGTTGCCAATCGAACGGGTTGTTCTGTACTAAATAGCTTATTATGTTTATTATGATTCAAGTTTTAAATATATAAAGACTTAAACACTATTAGCTAATGACTTGAATTTTATGAACTATTTTTTTATAGCGAATGCTGCAACTATTGTTATTACTGAAAACCTTTTTAACCAGCTTCAAACAACTTGTTAAAATATTACTTAAAAGCATCATAAATTTGCATTAGTTAAACAAGAGTTGAATAATATATGAACAAGTTTCTTGCAATTTCCAGGAATCGAGGCGGCAATTAAAAATGTCACGTTTTTATTTAAGTATTTCTTTATATCATATTTTTTATATTAGTGAATTTTGTGTAGAAATTTATGGACATAAACTTAAAGAAATATTTGTTGTGTCTGCTTAAAATGTTGAAACCTTTTTTTCGTAATAATGTGGCAAATATATGATAAATATAAATAAAATAATATAAATACATATTTATATTATGACTGTTTTGTTAGCTTAGCGGAGTTTAATAGCTTAGTACATTTTATTAAATTAAAATTATATAATAATTTAGAAACTTGACAAAGTAGCAAATTTTTAAATTAAAGATTTAGTGAACTAATATTGAATATTTGGTTAAAGAAAGCAATTCTTTGTAAAAATCATAGAAAAATCGAGTGAAATTGGGCTAGAAATAATTTGTAAATTTATTTTGGTATTTGATCGCTACATTTTAGAAACTTCATATATTTAATTTTGTATTTTTCACATTTTAAGAACTTTAGTCGCCGTTTTCTGTCAGTGTAAGAAACTGTTGCTTTATCTGGGGGCCTTTTTCATTGGCATTCAGAGGGCGCAAAGTGGACACTTTAATAGCACAATGATACAAAAGACCAAAATGCGATTTAGCTGTTGCTGTTTGTGTTTTGTTTTATGTTGGACGCTCTATTAAATCAAAAGGCGAACAAATAGCAACAATACTCGAGACGGGGGACACAAAAGAGAGGCGACAAAGATGTCAAAGCAGCACAAAGACACTCGTTCCATATCCAAATCGGATCTATGCAAATTCCCGAGCGAGCGCGCAAAAAATACTGTAAAATTAGAGAAGCAATAGGCAAAAAAATAAATCAATAAAATAAACGCGCGCTCAGCGATGGATGTTGGAAATCAATAACTATCCAGGAGAATGTTTAGCGGTAAAAAATAGAGACACCAATACACACACACACACTCGCACACACACTAGTTTAAGTAGTTGGGGGGCGCTAGACAATGGGCCTTTCTTCAGAAAGTAACTGACAGTTGATATGCATAACAAAACAAAGCGAATCGAAACGAATCGAATCGAGACGAGACGAGATTGAAACATTGTAAAACATTTGCATGAAAATTTTATTGGCTCGCGATACAATTCAATTAATGTTGCGACTGATTTTACAGTTGTTCTCGAGCGCGTTAGATGCTGCTATCGATATGTGTATGTTTCAACTTCATCATCTTCATTGCGATTTTTGTTTGCCCAGTTAAGCGCGCTGTTCATATCTATCCAAGTGTCCAGAGATAGCGCCCATTGCCCGCTTTTACCGATTGCCGTTTGCCGGCTGCATTTTGCCCATTTTGCCCGCCCCATTTGCCCACTGCCAATGCACACGCCCCACACACAGACAAGCACACACATAAGTACACACTCGTACACACTCCAACAGCAAACGCACACCAACAAAATGAAAGCAAAAGTTGGCAGGCCAAAGAGCGACAGCAAACTGAACAAAGCTTCCTGCAGTCAGTTCAGTCCTGTGCAAAAGCTTCACACAAAAAAGCCTTTGCTTTACTGACTGCCTTGTTTGCCCCCTTCTCCTTGCTTCTTCTCTGCTTCTGCTTCTGCTCTGCGCGCGCACTGCTCTTGCGCTCTCGCTCTCTCGCTTGTGGCTAGAGCAGGCAATTAAAAATGTCACTCTTGCATGGGAATGCCGACGACGAAACTGCTTGGGCATTTTTTTTGGTGGGCGGCACTGGAAAGCGAGCAAGCGAGCCAGCGAGCATAGCGAGCCCAATAGAGCGCAAGTCGACTTCCAGTTTTGCGCCTCGCTCTCACACGCCATCTCGCTTGCGTTGCCTTCGGGTGCGCTATGCTCGCAGTATAGCCGTCACATTTACGCGCATGGCGTGCAATTGGAAGACGGGTTGAAAACTGGTTTTGCTACTCGTCTCTGTGTGCGAGTGCTTGCGTGTGTGTGTGCGTCCGTGTACTGTGCGCTGTGTATGTGTGCGTTTGCGTTGTGTCGGCTGTCGAGAGCGCCGTCTACGTAGCGCCGCTGGCCGCTGCATGACGTTAGTTCACTTCGATAGCTCTACGAGTTTGCACGTGAATTTGTCCCATAGGCTGGCTCTCTGTCTCTGGTCTCTGGCGTCTTCTCTCACTCAGAGTGTGTTTACTATTATTATTATTATTATTATGTGTGCGCTGTGCGGCGATCTGAATTTCAATCTCAATCGCAAGTCGAAGTTAAATCTGATCTGAGAAATCGACAAAACACAATACAACATCAAAAAAATAAATCAAATTAAATGCGAAATTTTAAACAAATGTATTTACACTAAATATATAAATGCAAGCAATATTTGTGCAAAGTGCCAAGTGACCAAGTGCAACAAACAACAACAACTTCAACTACAAACAACAACAACAACTGCAGCAACAACAACAGCGATCACATCAACGATAATCACAACGTTTAAATCGTCAGATAGAAAGAAAAAAAAAACTGCGCAAAAAAATACAAAAAAATTAACGAAAATCTCGTGCAAGTTTTTTCGTCGTTGCGCCGTCGGTGACGAAACTTGTTGAGTGTGACCGTGAACCGTGTTGTGAACAGAGTGTGTTTGCGCTGAGTGTGACCGTGTTTGGCGAGTCCCCTCCGCAGCAGCAGCAGCAGCAGCAAGATTTTCGTCGCCGCCACGTTGCCAGTAAAAGACTTCAAAACGGTTGCCTCACGGTTCGAGTGGAATGAGCATAGGGACTCAGGTCTTCCTTTCGATCGATCGGTCTACAAAGTCGTTAAACTGAGCCCCAACTTGGAGCCCTACCCCCGCCAGCGTGGAGGGCCTCAACAGCCCCAGAGCGGTGGGGATGGCCGCTACCTCCTACATGACGCCGCCCAGCGGTGATCTCGACATGGCACTCGGCGGTGGAGGCGGTGGCTATCACACCTCCTCGCCCCGCTCCGCTGCCGATGCCGGCGAAATGAAGTACATGCAGCATCATCACCATCATCATGCTGCCGCCGTGGCAGCCGCTGCCTCGGCCTCACACCATCAGCAACAGTTGCCCTCATCACCATCACCCAATGGTCAGGTTCAGGGTGGCGGACAGGGCAACAGCTTGGGCGGACTGACGCCCGGCTCGGGGCTGGGCAGCTGGAGTGCATTGCATCCGGATCCGTGGTCACTGCAGACACATCATACGACGCATCATCATCCCGCCGCCGCTGCCGCTGCTGCCGTCGATTCGGTGAAGCAGGAGATGTCGCATCTGACGCAACAGACTCGCATACAACAGGGCATGGCATCGCCACATGCCGCTGCCGCAGCGGCGTGGCATGCCCCACATGCCGGACACTATGCGCCCACGGGCGGCTCACCGTTGCAGTATCATCATGCCGCCATGAATGGCATGCTGCATCATCATCCGGCGCATCATGCCGCTCAGGTGGCGCCACTGCATCATGCGTTGCGCGGCGAATCGCCGCAGTTGCACATACACGCCCATCACATGGGCGGCGGCGGCGGTGGCGGTGATCGCGATACGATCAGCGGCGGTGAGGAGGACACGCCCACATCCGATGACCTCGAGGCCTTTGCCAAGCAGTTCAAACAGCGTCGCATCAAGCTCGGTTTCACCCAGGCCGATGTCGGTCTGGCTCTGGGCACACTCTATGGCAATGTGTTCTCGCAGACGACGATCTGTCGCTTTGAGGCGCTGCAGCTGAGCTTCAAGAACATGTGCAAGCTGAAGCCGCTGCTGCAAAAGTGGCTCGAGGAGGCCGACTCGACAACGGGATCGCCGACGAGCATCGATAAGATTGCGGCCCAGGGACGCAAGCGCAAGAAACGCACCAGCATCGAGGTGAGCGTGAAGGGTGCCCTCGAGCAGCATTTCCACAAGCAGCCAAAACCCTCAGCCCAGGAGATCACATCGCTGGCGGACTCGCTGCAGCTAGAGAAGGAAGTGGTTCGTGTTTGGTTCTGCAATCGCCGGCAGAAGGAGAAACGCATGACGCCGCCAAATACACTGGGTGGCGATATGATGGATGGCATGCCACCGGGGCATATGGGACATCATGGTGGCTATCACACGCATCACGACATGCACGGCAGTCCGATGGGCAACCATTCGCATTCGCATAGTCCGCCGATGCTGAGTCCCCAGAACATGCAGTCGGCTCATCAGTTGGCGGCTCACTAGCAATCAGAAATCCAGGAGTCGAACTCAGCTGCAGCTGCGTCCACTCCTGCCAACAACAATAGTCTGCAACACCAGCAACAACAGCAACAGCAGCAGCAGCAACATCAGCAGCAGCAACATACACAGCAACAACATGCGCCCAACACGCCATCGTCGAGTGCGGGTTCGTCGGTGACGATGACCAGCCAGGGGCAGGTGATGTCGCCTCAGAGTCCGCTGGGCAGCGCGTCCAATGCTGGCCAGACTAACAACAACAACAACAACAACAATAGTACGAATAACAATAATAACAACAACAACAACAACAGTAGCAGCACAGAGGAACAGGTGAAGCAACAACAACAGCAACAAGCTTCAAGCATTGCAGCCGCTGCAGCAGCCGCAATGTATATGGATCCGATGCGCTATCAACATGCCGCCGCCGCACATCATGCACACCATCCGCACCAGCATCCGCATCTGAATCCCGCGCATCATCCGCATCTCTTTCACACCAGCGAGCAACTGCACAATCCCCACGCCCAGCTCCAACAGCAGCAACAGCAACAGCAGCAGCAGCAACAACAGCAGCAGCAACAACAGCAATCGGCGGCCAGCAACAGCTCGCAGTTGTCGCCGGGCGCGGGCAGCAACAGCGGCCTGGCGTTGCAACCTCCCGGGGCAGTGTCACCCGGCTCTGCCTCAAGCGTGCTTGGGGGGCATTTGAATCTGAATGCTCATTCGGCGGCAGCGTTGCATCAGCATCATCACTATCAGCATCACCATCATCACCAGCAGCATCATCACCATCAGCAGCAGCAACAGTTGCAGGCACGCCGGCTGTTCGAGTTGAGTTTGCAGTTCGGCGCCGCCGCTGCCCCGGGTGCAGTGCGTCACTTCAATAGCTTTGGCGGCGGCGGTGGCGCTGCCGGTGAATAGCATTCGTCGGCCGCCTGGTTTGGCTACGAGTCCTCCTAGGAGGATCCGGTAATGCCCATCAGGTGGCCGCCGCCCGGATTGATTGATTGATCGATCGATCAGTTCAACCAGTGCATTAATCTGTGTTACAACTTCAACAAAACAAAAGAAAACAAAAAAACAAAAACAAAACTAAGTTAAGGCAGTCGATGATCGTTGGTGAATCTAGTGGATAAAATGTGCATCATCTGTGGATCAGATCAAGATATAGTTTACTTTTTATTTCTCCCACTTTTTTACCCCCACATTTTCTTTTCCATTTTGTTTTAAACGTTAAAGTTTCAAAAACTTTGTAAACAATCTTAAATCTTAAAAAAAAAACACGCAATTCAAATCAAACGTGAAACCAAGTGATGTTGTTTTTAAATCTAAATTAAATCGTAAATCGCAATCGAAAACTAGCTAAAAAAAACAAAAGAATGAGAGACAAAAAATGTGTGCGAGCAGTGTTAAGATTAAAATTGTTAATAATAATAAAAGAAAAATAATACCACTTACTTACTATAACGATAACGATAACTGTAACTAGAACCGTAACTGTACTGTTTGTTTGTAACATATATGAAAAAAAAGAAAAATGAACCTTTGGCCTTCAGCTGCATTACCATCTCAAGCAAGGTAAATCGAATCGAATTAAACCATCCCAGAACACACACACACACACATTCTACATCTATAATAATGATATACGATATTTGCAAAAGAAATTAAATCAAATTTGTAGCGATCGCTCAAGTGGTTCCAAAAGCCACCCAACAAAACATAAATAAGAAAAATTATATGAAAGAAGGCTCTAGCTAGGGTTTTATTAGTTTATAAAGCGGCCGTGCAGATAAACAAACACACAAACACACACACACAAACACATATAAATATACATAACTATAACTATATAGCCAGTAGATTGTACTCTAAAAAATTATAAACAAAATACCACAAAAAAACGAAAAAACATACTTAGAATTTAACGCGCGGCGCGGAAAACCACAAAAAATATGAAAAACAACAACAAATAAGAAATTCAAATACAAAAAAACGATTCTGTAAATAAAAAGTACAGTTAAGTCATATTTTTAGCTTTAAATGCAATTGTAGATTTTTTAATAAATATTACAAGAAAAAAATGAAAATTACACAAAAAAAAAATATGCAAAAAACATTCATAAATATTAAATTGTAATTTCTAGGCGATAATTTAATAAATTAGGCACATGAAGTTTAGTTACTTAGTAAGTACTGTACTTTCTCTATAAGCAAACACACACAAACACACACCAATACACAGACACATAGCTAAATCTTAAAAGTAATCAAATAAACAAAATATGCTAAAATTGTAAAATATATAAAAATTGATGTACATTAAAAACAAAAATTGACAAAACAAAATGAAATTATTTCAAGACAACAAATATAATAATAGATGTGTATAAAAAAAACGAAAGGAAAACAAAAAAATATAAGACGTGCTTCGTGTTTTTGATATACGTACAAGAACTTTTATAAAAGTGGCCGTTTTTTATTCATTTTTTATTGTATAAAAGCAAAACAAAACACAAAAAAAAAGAAAGCAAGTAAAGATGCAAAACTTTTTAACTATTACTTAAAAAAAAATTGCCTTTTGGTTTTCCATATTTTTCTTTCTGATTTCTGGGTGTACTACAAATATATACAATTTATTTGTTTAATTAGTTTGGTATGTTGAAAACTAAATCGAAATCGAAGTCGAAATCGTAATCGAGATGAGAGAACTTGTCCCAGTTGCTACAGATAATGATAATGATAAAGAAAGCTAACGATGATGAAGATGAAGATGAGAAAAGATGAAAAAAAGAAACAAAAAATATTTAAGATTAAGCCATGCCCTCAATTGTATAATAAATTATGCTATAAAACAATGGATGCACCAAGTCAACAAAGCGGTACATTCCACCCACACACAAACACACACACACACAACCAACACACACACACCTACACAGAGAAATTAAAAACCAAGAAAACAAAAACAAAACAAACAGAAAACTTAAAAAAAAAAACAAATAAAAAAGAATATTATTCGAAAAAAAAAAAAACAAAAAATTGTCCTTTTATTATTATTTAATTAGCATTAACGTTGCGTTGGGCGCCCCGCTGACTGTTGAATAAAAACTGCTGCTGCTGCTGCTGCTGCACAGTTTATGAGTCATTGCGCTTGACAGTTTTACAGCCACATTACAGAGCCTTTTGTGTGTTATTGTTGTTTTGGCACTCGCGATACGCGTTTCACGATACTGACCGATGGATGATGCCAAGCGATAATTGCGGGTATTATTTTTGTTTGTTTAAAGTGTTCGAAAAGCAATTAACAATTTAAGTGGGCATATTATAATGCGATTGCCTACGTCACAATTAACTAATAACCTTTGTGGTTGTTACTCGCTTCGATCGTTAATGCAAGTTGTAATTAAATGATTTTTCATTCGGTTTGATTCCATTTTAATTTTTTATAGGGCATTTAACGAGCTCTGCTTCGCCGTGGTCCCCGAAATTGACGTCAATTGCAATGCGTTTTAAATGCCCAAAAATTTGTCTTACACTTCATTAATTGTTACTTTATTATTACAATAAAAAAAAGGTATTATGACCACTCTTTAGTTGCTCACATAAATCACACAGAGAGAGCAATTGCACTTGAAATCGTTCGAAATAAAAACAAAATAATTAAAGTGTCAATTTTTTTTTTGTCGTCTGCTCATTGCCCTTTTTACTCTAATGTGGTGCACACGATATTTGCATTAAGCTCATAATTTAAATGCATATTATTTTGCCAATATTATTTCACTCAGTTGCAAATATTTCGGTTAGTAATTTTGCATAAAAATTGCATCAGCCAGTTAACAAAAAAGCACACACACACAAAAATTAAAAACAAATTGCAGAATAAAACAAACAAATTCCAAATGCGCATAATTGAAAGCCAGTTTTGAGTGCGATTGTGGTTGAAGAGGGCGGAGGGAAAAGGAGTGGACCGAGAGGGGGGAGATGGTGGGTCTCCCTAAAGAAATACGTGTAAACAAGCAAATTATTCACATTCATATAATGCCAGAATACAGAAGCGTAATTGCAATTATTTTTATTTATGCGACGGCTTCATATTTTATTTGATTTAACCAGAAAAACAATTATTACGCTCTGTTTTTTTTTTGTTGCTCTTTTAAAATATATATTTATTTATTTTTTTGATTGTTGTTTTTTGTTATTTAATTGAACTTTTGCCACGCGCTTGTCGAAGTCAGTCTATAGAAATAATTGGAATACATTTGGAAGGCATTTCTAACGCCCTCGCGCGTTGCGCTTTATGCACTTGAACAATATGTACAATGTGTATGTTTTATAGTCAGATCTCTTAATTACGGCTATACAACAAATTCAACAATATCACAAACGAAACATGGCTCCCTCTCTCTACACACACACTCACACACACACACAGCCTATCCATAAATGATTATGTGTGTACTATATACAAATACATATATGAAAATACTTGTACATATTTGTATCCGACGCCACCTGCCATTTTGGGGTTGTTGCTGACAGCACTCACACACACTCACACACACACACACGCACATTAGAATGTGTGTGATACACACCCACATATGTATAGATAAAAACCTGCCCCTTGGCTACATAACCTTTTCAACTACTTAAGTAACATTGAAGGCTACCCAGCGACACTACAATTCTCTTTAAAGTATTCATAATATATTTTTAAACCCAAGAGAACTACAATTTGCGGAATTTCTCTGAGTTTTCAATACTATGATATTATAAAGATAAATGCTTAAAAGAGATTTATCATTTTTTAAAAACCAAAACATACAATATATTAAAAACAATTGAAATTTTAATGAACTGTGTATATATTTTGGTGACTATAAAAATATATAGAAAAAAGAGTTTAATAAGAATGTCTAACATGAACACATTAGTGTTTAAAATTGGTGTTTAAAAGCTTATTCAAAATGTACAAATTAAATATATTCCACTTAATATTAAGCTTAATTCTCCTTAGCTGCAGTTATGAAACTATATTATAGTATAGTGTCTATAGTTTATTATATTAATTTGGGGTAAGTTAGGGAAATAAAAAATAAACTACAGAGTGAGAAATATGTCATTAGACTGTGTTTTAAATAATATTAACTACAGCTGTTAAGCTATTATATTTTGCCAGTAGTTTATTATATTGTAAATTGTAAAAATAATCACAAAAGTATAGAGTGATGTATATCTAAATTAAATTATTTATTTGAAGTACTTATATTATTACTTATTTAGGAATAGCTAGTAAAATATAATGAAAGCATTTGGCAGTACTTTTCAGTAAGTTTATTAACATTTTGAAATATTTATAAGTAAGTTTACATTCAGATAGTTTGGAAACAACTACAGAAATATATATTTAGCACTTTGCATTTTTTTTTTAAATGCAATTTATATTAATCAATTCTTATAAGGTATATTATAAAATACTTATATATATCTTTCTACATATAAATGTCGCATTCATCTTTTTTTCATTTTAATTATATTAAGTACTTAAATATTACAATTAGTAAATTTAATAATATTCCATACTCAATCAAAGCTTTATTAATTACTTTACTAGGAAATAATTGGTAGCAAAAAGAGATGTAAAAAACTTGAGGCTCGTCAAAGCATCAACATTTGTCGTAATGAATTCACATAACTATTTTGGGCGGTTTTTTATAGGTGCTTCAGTTGGTGAAGCAAAGTGAAGTGGTTGCAAACCCAATGACATAGTTTCCATACCCTTTCCACAAGGCTATAAACGAGCATTCACATTACGTTACGACTCCCCGAGTCGGAGTTGAGAGTCGTCGTTGGTATGATAAAAAATTAGTAATATAAGCTGGCAAATTGTAGTTTTCATTGGTTTTAATGTAGCCGTGCGTGTTAAGTGCGAGTGGCATCGAAGTCAGCTCCCCTTCCCCTCCCCGTCTCCGCCCCGCTCTCGCCACCGCAACCGCTCCCTACCTTATGTGCCACCACCATCACGGCACCTTAACAACGGTTTTCCCCTTCCCCTTTACTGCTCGCCCCCTCGCAGTTCCCTTTTGGCTATGCAATGCCGAATGCCGACATTTTCATTATTATTTCGAGTCGAGTTTTTTTTTATTATTTCGCGTGGCAAAGCAACGCGTCGCTTGCCTTTGTGCTCGTTTCTATACTCTTGTTGTTGTAGTTCAGTTTCTCCAAACTGTACGAGTGTGTGTGTGTGTATTTTTGGGCTGCGTGCATACAACCGTGTCAATAATTACCCGTGGGACTGACACGACCAACGAGAATCATTCAAATGTTGCAAAAGCGGCAGCCAACACACACACACAGAGAGAGCCCACTAACAATGGCTAAAAACAAAAGCAGAGACAGGCAATGACGACGTCGACGAGGCAAATGGATTGAAGTGAAGTGGCAAGCGAGAGAGACAAGACAAGTGAGGAGTAGCAGCCGCAGGAGGAAGAAGGGGAAGAGGAGGCACAATGGCAATATGCTTTGCTGCTCTTGCTGCCATTGTGCCCAGGCAAAATGGCTGACACAACAGCGGACAGAGCTGGCCAACGGTCGAACTGACTGACTGACTGACGGAATGACGGACTTACTGACTAACTGACTGACTGACTCGGTCACACTTGCTCTGCTTCGGTCTGCGACTGTGGCGAGTATTCAATGGCGAGCTGGAGATCCACTCTTGGGGTGGTGTTGTGCTCATTATCTATGCTTCCTTTGGGAATTTTCATTTTCTTTTAAAGTTCTCGCCGCTGTGCGTTCGTGTGCGACAGTTCCAAAACCAAAAAAACGAGAACGAAATGAAAAAAAAGACGAAGAAGGAGAAAATAGAAAACAACAAAAGATAACAGCAACTTGAAGTGAAACAAAGTTTTCAGCTTGACAACACAGACATAAATACCTCTGTATACAACATACATAGTACATATGTTTGTACTATATGTAGATGAACTATTTCACTCTCTTGTTACCCGATAAGACAAACCTCGACAAACTACAGTAATTACAAACAAAATTAATGGGCTTTTAACGCAGTTCAACTCAACACTTGAAAGCGATTTCAAATTCGAATTCGAATACGAATACAAAAAGCGAATGCGTCGAATTCTCGTGACGAAAATTCGCCTTAACTGCCTACAATAACACCCACCATCGAATTAAGCTCTGACTCTTGTCAAATGCAAGCGAATCAAGCGAAACATCCCATACAACACAGCTGCAAAGAGAGTGAGATAGCAGTAGATATACAATGGGAGCGAAAGAGCCAGAGTGATGGAGAGGAAGAGGCAGGCGACACCTTCGACTAGGCACTTACCGAGGTGATCAGCAGACACCTAGACAAATAATGCGGGTATGCTTTATAAGGAACATCGTCGAGATATTATATAGGTAGGTAAAACAAGAGGGCAACTTTTAAAGTTTTTAGAGGGAAAGAGATGTAAATGAAAAATGTACGTTTAAGTGGAAATTTGTTAATATTTAATATTGTACAAGATTAAACTGGAGAGTGATTGAAAACGTTTAAGAATTTAGAGACGTTTAACATTAAGAGAGTTCAATGAACTTGAAAGGCTCTAACTAATAATTAGATTTTAATATTAGGATTTATATTTGAAGGTCAAAAAAATGTTTTAAATATAAATTGATTGATTTGTATTTTACAAATTTTCAATTCTCTATAACTAAAAAATACAAAGAATACATTAATATTTTAATTTCAATAGAATAATGCTTAAATTGACAGAAAAGGAATATTAGAATTCGGTTTATTTTAAAAAATAATTTAAAATTACTATATATTTTAAAAAATAAACTGAAAATTTATATATTAAAATTCGTAATTTCAGAACAGGTTAATAATACTTTAAGGAATAATTGAAGTTTGAAATACGCTAGCAACTTTTTACCTCTGACATTAGTAAACTATTTGTATTTACCCTAATCTATTTTGTGTTTAAATGTATTTTTCATTAATTTATATTAATAATTATCTATTACTACTAAATATTTTTAAAAATTAGTAAGTTTTATTTAAGTTTGTAATACAATCGTCTCTAATTTACATGCAACTGTTGAAGCTTCCCTCGTAGCGTGCGCACACACATAAAAATATCAAGTATTCGCCTCAGTGTAAACAAGCAATCATCGCATCTCTCTCCTCTCATTTTGTCGCGCACGCTTCACGCTTCTCTCCGCAGTCGTTGCGCTTCTCTAATAAGCAAACTCAATTGATGTATGAACCATGACATTGTCTCGTGTGCAGTTTCGAGTTAACTGTTGAAAATGCGCGGGTTATTAATGGCTTTATAAGCTGCTGCCGCAGTCGCCCCACACACACACACACACACAGACACACCCAACACACACACACATATATAGCTGCGCTGTAGACTTTGTCAAGTGACCAAGAGCTGCAGCTGCCGAAAGAGCAAGTGGATTGTGGATCGTGGATTGCGAATTGTGAGCTGTGTGTGTGTGTGGATTGCGTATCGTTTATCGGCAGTGTCAAAGCCAACCACTTTGCGCATTTTCATAAAAATACTTTTGCGCTCTTGTTTGCGCACATTTTTAACGCATAAATAAAAGTAGGCGAGCAGAGGGGGAACGAAACAGAGCAGAGCAAAGCTAAGAGGTCCGAATGTATGTGGGCTCCGTCTTGGCCGAAAAGTTTTGTGCGACGGGCGGCGCTTGACATTTTGGCAAGAGCAATTGGTAGGCAACAAGGTCGCCCAGAGCTCTGATGGCTATCAGCTGGCAGCAAGTGGCAGCCAGCGACTGTGGCAGCCAGCGTAGCAAGTGCAGCATAGAATTTCAAATTTAAATTTTTTATTGCTCAGTCCGTGAACGGGACGCCAGCGGCGTTCTCGGTCAAGTGCAAGCTTCAGCTGCTGTTGCTGCTGCTGCTGTGGCTGCTACAAAATGTTGTAGCTTGCTGGCAATAAATCTCTTAATGAAAACCGGCAATAAACTTGGCCAAGCCAAAAACGCCGGCGGCTAAAACCGACAAAAATGCCGCGCCAAGCGCGAAAAAAATGCGCAAAAGAATTAATAAACAAAGTAGCTGGGCATGTTGGCATCCCTACTCTCCATACTCCACTCTCCACTCTTCACCACTTAGCACTCACCATTCACCAACTAGCGCGCTATCTCTCTCACTCTCTTGCGCTGAGATGCAGCCAACAGTTTGGTCCACAAGACTTCCCCCCTCCCCACACTCGACAAGTTATTTGCTGAGCATGCGCGCACGTGCTCGCTGCTTAATGTGCGCTGCTTACTGCGCTGCCAACTGCGACTGCGACGTGGCCACACGTTTCAGCGCTCGAGCTGCGCCTGCGCATCATCACAAGCAGCAAACAGCATCGACAACAGCAACAACAATAACAGCAACAACAACTACAACGATAGCAACAGCTCAACGACGTCGTCAACGCTGTTGTCAGACTCAGACTCAAACTCAACTCGAGTTGAGTCGAGTCGCGTCGCATTTGCATTTGCATTTCTAATTTTTGCATATTCGCATTTGCAGCTTGTGGGCGTTGCAACTACACATCGAATACTCAGCCGAGAGACACTGAGACACTGAGACACCGTGTTCGTGTGGCGTCGATTGTCTCGACTGTTTACCGTAGTTCTGTTTTCCGTCTTCTGTTTACTTAACTTCTCCCAACTGACCACTGACCCCACACACACACACACACACACAGACAGCTGTTCCAATATATGCTCAACCCCAAAAGTCTATACACAATTTGCCAACGGCTGACAGCTAATAATCAAAAACATAAATAAAAAATCTCTATATCAATATTTTAAGTCAACAGTAAAAATTGAATTACTTTCGATTGTGTCTTAGAATGATTTGCATTGGTTTTTAATGTAGTGTAAGTTATTAATAATTGCAATAATAAATAATAGAGTTTTTCTCTTTATAATAAATAATATTCACATTATTTCTTTTTAGGCATTTAGTCATTGAAATTATAATATTAAGTATACGCTTTAAAAATCGTATGCTGAACAATTTTTATTTAAAAGTTTTGAAGAAAAACCCTCGACTTCTTGATTTTTAAAATAAAAATAAAAGCCGAAATCTTTTCGTAGAACAACGAGATAGTATTTTGATATATTTAATAATTTTCATAATTGTTCAATTTGTTTTCTATATAAATATAATTATAGATGTTGAAAAAATATATTTTTGGATATAATTGAATGATTTTTTAATATAAACCTTACCAATTTTACTAATACATAATAAATAAATAATAAATAAATAATATAATAAATCTACAACGTATACTTAATGTAGCAAAGTTTTTTAGAACTATTTCTCTAGGAACAGATCTTAATTTTGAATAATGAATCATTGAAGTATCTTAGTAATTTATCATCATACTATTTATATCTAACACAATTCATTCATAATCTTAACACACTCAAAAATTTTCCAAGTGACCCTTTGGGATTATGAACGCTGTTGAAAGACAGCAGAATTCTTTCTTTTTATTGGATCTGTTGAAAATATTATTTTGATTTGAGTCCCGGGCAACTAAGTATTTATAAATCAATCGATTGTGAAGTTCTATTGTTTGGCTGCTTCCCTTTGAAACCCATTTTAAGCTGCTTTAAAGCTTTTGATATGGTTTGTTTAAGAAACTATAGATCATCGGACTAGACTTTCCAATCTGTGCGATGATGAGTCATCGAAGTGGTGGCTAAAAATATATCAGTTATTCAGTTGGACTGTAAAGTCAACAGTAGCCCAAAGCAACAACAGCAAAGCAGGAGTTTTGTAAATCGTTGATCAGTTGCGTGTTGCTGTTGTCGCTGATGTTGTTGTTGTTGCTGCTGCTGTGATTGCTGCTGTTGTTTTTCAATAGTGGCTGCTGTCGTTGTGGTTGTTGTCGCTGGCGTTGAGGCAATTGACTACCGAAAAGTATTAAATAAAAAGCTCTCGCAGCGCGCCTAGCGAACTGCGTCCAAAGCCAATACAAACACCGCAAACAACAACAGCAAACGGCAACAGCAGCAGCAACAGCAACAGCAGCGAGAGCGAGTGGAAGAAAAAATGTTTAAATATTTGCAAAAGAAATCGTTGGAAAAAAAAACCTTTGGCAACGCGGTAGCCATAAATCAAAGTCGCGTTAATGAAAGCGCAATTAAAACGGGCTGCCGGTGAGTGGGCGGCCAAGCGCGGGGGGGAGAAGAAGAGGGGTTGGAAAGGGGATTGAGGGGCATAGCTCAAGTCGCGGCATATTTGGGCCAACTTTAAGCGCAGGAAATTAAATTTTATGATGCCGTGGCAGCCAGTTGGCCATTTGGCCAACCCAAGCATTGCCATTGCAATTGTTGTCGTTGTCGCTGTGGTTGCTGCTGTTGTTATTGTTGTGGTTGTTGCTGTTGTCGCGGCGCTGACTGCAGTTAAATTGTGCAGTCGCTGTCGCTGTCGCAGTCGCAGTCGCTGCAGTTTCTTTTGCTGTCTGAAAAGTTGCACAAGGTTGGCCACAACAACAACAACAAAAGCCATCGTTGACGGCTGCGAGAAGTTTATGCAGCCAACGACGACAACAACGACGATGACGACGGCGACACCAACACCTACACCCAGACTCTACCAAAAGTCGCCCCCTCCCCTTCGGCCCCCTTGACTTGTGTTGCCCGAGCCAGACTTGACCTACAAATGGCATGCCGACCATGACGCCCCTGGGTGTTCACTGTACAGCCAGACACCAATACAGACACGCTTTACACTCTAGTTATTGGCAGCTGAAAACTGCGCCATTTGTGTCCCATTTTGGCCATGACGTCACAGAGTCACTGAGTCGCTTTACAATGTCTCAGTTTGGTTTATAAACAATAACATTGCCACACCTCCTTCTTCATCTTCCTCTTCTTCTTCTGCAATTACCAGACAAACCGCCTCATGCAAAATGCCAGCTGAAGTAATCAAGTTTGAAGACGCTGCCACACTTGACACTGCTGCAAGTGTGGGAAATGAAAATCACATTTTGGGGGCACGCAACAAAAATAATTAGTAAAATCATCAATGACATTAAATGAATTTAAGTTGGGTCTCTTAGTGGGTGGCATTATTTGTTGATTTATTATGTTTCATTATGTTTTATTTTTCGGCATTCTTGGACCGGATAATCATTAATTTCTAGCACATTTACTTCCTGTAGAAATTAATTTTGTTAGTTGCAATGTTGTGGCTCGTTTTAAATGGAACTTTGAGTATGAAGCTTTTAATGATGTATTTAATATTTTTTTTAATTTTTACATCTTATAATTACAATGATTATTTTCTTTGTCGCAACTCTGCATTTTATTTCTTTTCAATTCTTTTCTACTTTAATGATAAATTCGTCTTTTTATTTACCATTTACTATTAAAATCTCTCATTTAGCACTTATGATATGACTATCAGTTGAACTACAAATTAAATGAAACTTAAAAATATATACCCACTATTTATTCACGTAATAAAATCATATTTTATTTGTTCGATTAATTAGCACACCTATTGATTAATCTACCTCGATAGATCGTAAATAGATTAACACAAAACTAATGAGTACTATTTAGTAGCAGTCGTAAATTTAATTTGCACAGTTCCAAGTACTAATTATTTAATCAAGTTGTCTATGCTTAGAGCTCTGACTGCAGTTGAGTTCAGTTTTAATTTCGCGTTTTTGATCGTTTTATTTATTTGCCCGCAAATTCTTGCTGTTCATTTCCGCTTCCTTCCTCTTTTTTGCCTGCTGCTTTGCTGAGTTACAACCGAGTTGAGTTCGTGTGGCAATTGCGGAAAGCATCGTGAGAGCTCTATAAAAAAAGAACGAAGCGGCTTAATTGAAATAAAATGCCAAATCGTATGAGGATGGGCGAGCCGTCAACTCGTTTGGCTTTTGGCTGTTTGGCTTACTGACCATCAGCTTCATTACCATTAACCGACTGTGGCCACAAATCATGCATTTAACGCCTTCTTAACAGGCCAGGCTACAACTGCGACTGCGACTGGGAATTGGACTGAGACCGGGACTCCAGCTCGAACTCGAACTCGAACTTGGACTCTGACTGGGTCTGTGTAGCGCCTGCAATCAAAACGGGCAATAAGCATGCAAAAAAAAGAACAAGTAAGGAAGCTACAGTCGAATGTGCTCGACTGTGAGATACTCGCTAGTACAAAATATACTGAATTGTTATATCTAAAAAATATTAAAATATACCGAAGGCTTGATTTGGTATACCGATATAGTAACACGCAAATAATATACCATAGAGTTCAAAATATACCAAATTGTTATACCCAAAGAATACATAAGCATACCGAAGGCTATATTTGGTACATCCAAAATACTTTCAAAATATACCATAGAGTACAAAATATGCCAAATTGTTATACCTCGAAAATACTAAAATATACCGAATGTATTTGATATAGAACTACAATCAAAATATACCATAGCTTACAAAATATGCCAAATTGTTATACCTCGAAAATACTAAAATATATCAATATAGTAATACACTCAAAATATACCATAAAGTACGAAATATAACGAATTGATGATGCAAAAACTTATAATACCCTTTGGGTAGCGTGTATAAAAATAAAGCCACAGCAAACGTAACGAAATGAAATCAAACAGGAGAGAAACACACAGACACAGAGAGAGGAGCAAAGGAATTCCTGGTCAGGTGTTTGCATGGCTTTATTGAGTTGTCAGGCAACTTCAAGCGCCCCTCACCAGCTCTGATGAGCTGTTGATCGTGCCAGTTGACAATTACAACAGACGAAGGGAAGCGAAAGGGCAAGGGCAACCAACGAGTGGACAGCTAATGGAGCGATCGTTGACCAATTTTATGAGCGCCAATAAGCTGCAGCAGACAATTGGCTACCAGTTTGCATGAATGGAAGCTGCACAGTCATTCAGATGTCTTGAGATGCTCCTCTATAACTCTGCTAAGTGGCTGTGTTGTGTCAGCTTGTAAATCAGTGATCGGCAGACAAATAAAATTTATCAATGTGCAAAAAAAGAGTGAGTCAGAATTACAAGTTCTAACTCTGTATTAAAGTTAAGTTGAAAATGAATCACAAAGTGTTTCAGCGGAATTTTAAGCGAAACTTGTATTCACAATGTATTCAATTATTATTTATAACTTGGTTTAGCGACAGCTATCCATTAAACCATAAACATTTTTATCGCAACTTCATTAAGCATCGATCTCCCTAAGGTCTGTCAATTGAATGCAAAACGCGGACAAACCCAAAATGAAATCAAAATACCACAAAAAAAATAAAAAGATAGTTTCGGTATTCTTGTGTCTCTCTTGTGAATGGGTCAACAACTTAATCAAAGAGACGACAAATCAATCCATCAGTTTACATTTCGGCCAAAATAGATGAGGTTTGGCTTTTTGTCTATTATTATTTTTTGTCTTTTTTTTATTGACTTGCGATGAATGTCGCTAGATGTGCGAGTGTGTGTGTATTTAGTTAGTTAGTAGTCACTTAATTTATTAGAAACACAGTCGAAGCCACAGAAAGCACTTAGCAGACTCGGACAGATTCGCTAAGCTCTCTGTGGCCATTTTGGCCCGAACTGGTCGACGACGGAGACGACGACGACGACGACAACAACGAAATTAGCCGATCGTTAAAAACCTGACACAGGCGCACGTGCCATTTTCGAAATGCTTGGAGACCGAAACGCCTCACTACACACATAATAAGCCAAAAAATTCGAAGCGCAAAAAAACGAACGAACAACCTAAAGACCACAGAGACAACAATAATTTCACCACAACAACAACATCGTAAATACCTTGTCGTCTTGTAGCGTTGACAATTTTGCGCTAAAATTTATTAACCAGAAATTGATTGGCCCAAACGGCTATCATCTATGGCTATGGGTCGATTTCGGTCTCCATCTCCATCTCCGTCTCCGTCTCTGTCTCCATCTCTGTCTGTCGGCTTCATAATTCACCATTAGCTTTGGCTATAAAATAAAATCAAATAGAGAAACAAAAATACAAAATACAAAAAACAACAAATATAAAACGATATAAAATAACAACAACAAATTCAACTTTTATCATCTGCTGTTTTGTTATTGGGGTTTCGATAACGCAGTTGCGTTGAAATTTCGCATAATTATGATGCCTATAAATTTGTTTTCTTTCATTAGCTAAAGTTTAGTTTTTTTTCGTGTTGTTTTGTTGTTTTTCTTCTTATTAGACGAAGGTCAACGACGATATAAAAAACCGATTTTTATTTCGGTTGCCAACAAACCTCAAAACTCAAAAGTCTCTAGACTCAAGATTCAAAGCTCCCCCCTAAAGACAACAAACAAACTAAACAAGCAAGCGATTGACTTGGAGGTTTCCATTCCCTCTACGAAAAACCACCCAAAAACTAAATATCATTCTGTATACTTATATGTCCATCTGTCTGTTGGTTTTATGAACGTTTTAAAATCGATTAAATATATGATTGCCAGCTTATTGGGACCACACTCGCATACCAAAAAATCATCTGAACAAAATATTTGGTATTTGTGCTTTTGGCATGCGATTAGTTGATTGAAGCCTTAATAACAGCGTTTATGCTGTTCGATTTTACTATCAAATGATGGCTTTAGTATCAAATTAACGAAAGCATAAATGTTGGAACGAGAAAGTTGTTTTCATTTCTGATAATTAACTCACATCATACAGTTGAGACTATTGAACAGAACTAAACTATTTTTCGTACTCTTAACTTTCGAATATCAGAACAGTTTTTATTTGAATTTAATTTAATTTATTTAAATTTAATTTAATTCGTTGTAACGTATCCTTAAATTATTTTGTAACATATTTAATAAATTGTAATCTAGAATTTTTTAAAATTTTTGCAATTACTAAATTCCAAAAATTATTTTTATTTTATATTTATAGATTATAGTATAGTTTTAGTATGGTATAAATGTAATATATAATAACCTATATAAGTAGTTGAATAATTGGCTATTTAATTTCTTTAAAAATAAGAAATGTACTTTCTTAACTTTTGTTTTAAAGATTTTGAGAAACCCTTTAAACAATTTTTACATTTTTTTCTTTTGCATTTTCATAAAATTGCATAGAATTTGATATTTTTAGCTGTTGTTCTTAATCAATTATATTCTGTTTATTTCTATTAGAATCTTTATCATAATCTTTTTAATTTTTTTTACTATTGTTGAAATCAAATGACAATTGAATAGAAATGGGTTTACATTATACATTTTTTATTTTCATAAGTAAATTTGCCTCGATAAATTGTAATATTTATTTGAAATTTTTAAATTTTCTTATATGTTATCTATTTATTTATTTCTTTGTTTGTATGCTTGTTTATTTCTTTATTTATTTGTTTTTTTGTTTTTTTATTATTTATTTATTTTTACGCAATACGTTTGCAATCCATTCGATTTAATTACTTTATTTATTGCTTTACCCAATTGGGGCACTTAAAAGTGAAGAGTTATTCAAGTGGAGTTAAAAGCAGCAATAAATTGTGATCTCGTTATTAATCGGAGATTAAAGTGAGCATTAATTGAGGCACAATTATGAGCAGTACTTAATTAGTACTAACTTTGCTACACACACTCTTTCTTTTTTTTTGTATTTAGTTGACTCATTTGCATTTACTCTTTCATTTTGGAATTTTATTGGTACTAAAAAATGTTTATTTCTTTTTATTCGAAGTCGAGCGTATTCTATGTACTATAGTTAGCATTTGTGCAATTGCACGAAATTGTTTTCCCAAGTGGATATCGTATTGTTTTTATGTGCTCGTTATTCGCCCATTAGCGGTACTAATTCCGTAATGCCACTTGCTCTTCCATCTCTGCCCACTTCTTTAGTTTCTCACAATTTTTTTTTTTGTGAACTGATAAGAAACTGTGCGAAGGTACTAAAATCGATGACAATTTCGGGTGAAAGTTGCTGTCATTTGTTGTCGATCCGAAAATGCCGTTTAGAAATAGAAAGTAGGGCGTGTCCAGACCTTAGTAGAGATCGCCCCTCGCACTGCTCTGAGCATTTTCAATTCGAATTCGAATTTAGGGCGATTTATATGCCAGTCCAGTGGCTGCAGCCCACGCCAAAGATTTAGCTGCTGGCCCTTCTTTCTGGCCATGGCTATGATCGGTGTCTGCTGTTGTGGCATCTTCGAACCATGTTGCTGAGGTGTTGGACCAGCGTACATCAAATGTGGCAACAAGCCACATAAATCTCATAAGGCGAAATTATTTTTTACTACTCAATTGCAGCCACAAGAGCAACAGCAACCACAACCACAACGGCAACGGCAGCCAACAAAAGGGTCCTGGCTAAGTGCATAAATCTCGCCACTCGAGGCTTGTTCTCAAAAGCATTGCCAATAGTTGCCCCTCTCAGTACCAGCACCTACTATATGAGTGCGATTCCGGCTCTGACTACGTCTCCATCTCCGACTCCAAGTTCGACTCCGGTTCCGATAAATAATTGCGTACATTTGAGCAAATCGTGTTTGATGTTTGCTCTGCTTGTGGCTCGCTCGCTTCGCTTGCTCGGTGTTGTTTTTATTGGCTCAACTGATTGTCTTTTTGTTTTTTTCGGGCCAGCTCTTTTATTGCTACACATGTAGTTTGTTTTATGCGCACCAAATACAACAACAAGCCGAGTAACCACAGCAACAGCAACAAAAACAGCTGCAACAACGAGACCAGAGCAAAACAAGTGCGAAGCATTTCAAAGCAGACAACTCGACATGCCAAATACCTTAGGCCTAAAGTAACATAGCTGATAAATTAAACTATCTACCTATCTAAACAAAAAAGAAGAAGAAAATTTAATACTTAATAAATTCCGGAAACAGATTTAACTAAACTTATCGGTTTCCATTCATATTGTGATTAGAAGCAGATAATCCATAGTTCAACCATTCCTTAACCAACAATTTTTCCAAAAAAAAAAAAAATAAGAAATTGAATTTAATATTTGTCATTAATACTTTTGAGATGATTGAAAATAAATAATATTGTTGTGTTTCTGTTTTTTTTTAAATAAAGCGCTGTATTTGTAATATATATTCATACAAAAAAAAATGTATACTTAAATGTTCTAATATAAATTACCGTTAGGATTTAATAATTTTCTGGATACATTTCGTAACTTTAATATGACAATTAGAATAAAGTTCTGAAGGAAAAATAAGTCCCTTTAAGACAATATGAAACGTTTTAATTGATTTTACATATCAACTTTACATGAAACACAACAATTTTAGTAAATATATAAAATAAAGAGAAGTCATTTCTTATATGAAATATTTAATATTATATTAATATTATATTTTTTATTTACATGTCAAGTTCTTCATTCCCTTTTGTAAATTCTATTTACAGGGTATCCGCAAATGTTAAGCAAATGTGCGTACATGGCGGTCATTTTGCTGGTCTCCCCTCCACCTTTCTCTCACTCTCCATTTGGTATAGAACACATTTTTTGTGTATCACATTTTCGTTGAAATTTATTGCATTTAACAAAATTAGCTAACAAATTTATTAAGCACTTTGCTTTTGGCTTGTGACTGTTTCTGTTTGCTGTTTCTGTTTGCTGTGGCAGCCTTTTGGCTTTGCCTTGGGTGGCCATTGATGGATTCGCATTTCAGTGCTTGTCCAGGGGATTGAGCCACGTGTAAATTGGCTAAAAGAAAACGACGAGCAACATTTTGTGTTAGTGTTGTTTGCTGTGGTTTTTTTTTGGTGTTGGCAATCAATGAACCCATTAAAGTTTAATCCCAATCACGTAAATAAAAGTAGAACTTGTCGCATAAATTATGCGTGTGGCAGCAACAAATTTGTATGTGGTAGTAATAAGTTGAAAAAATTAAGCACAAATCTGTTAATGAATTGCAAATTTATGCGACGTTTCGGGGCGCGCCAAAAAGAACTTGACTTCTAGTTCGACTTCGAGACTTTGCTTTATATTTATTTTGTGTGTTGCCGAAAAAAAAAACACACACTATACGAAATATTTAGTAGATACTTTATATATATTTCTTTTGGCTAAGGTCGTAAAAAGTTGAGAAAAAACATCTTCTTTTAAATTAAATGAACGAAAAAAAACGCAGACAAAAGTTTAATGAGAAAGAAACCTGACTTGGACTTGGGATGCGGATTGTGGATTTTGTGGATGTTTTTGACTAGGGTTTGGTTTGGTTTTAGTTTCAGTTCGTTTGCTTCGCCAGTTGGTTTTAGCTTGACTCTTCCCAATTTCCAAAAATGTAACTTTCGAATTTAGCGGTACGCCTTTTTATTGAAATTTTCGTTGTCGCTGCGCGGGGAGAGACCATTCTTTAGCTTGTCAACTCGATGAGACATAAATTTACAAAAAGGCCAAAACGAAGAAAAAAAACTGGCGGCAAATGGCCAAACACACAAAGGCCTTCGTCGTCGTCGTTGGTCGGCGTCGTCATTGAGCCACTGCTCCATGCTGTGACACTTGTGCCCTGACCCGACATCGACATCGACGACGACGACTCGGGGGCCGCCTAATCAACACCATGACCAGATCAACTCGCTCGCTGTGCAGCGATCTAAACTGGACCCCAACGACGGACTCTCTACAAAGTCGTCGTCATAAATTTTCAGTTTTAGGCCATATGTAAAGACGCTTAGCGCTTCGTTAGCTCAGTTTCAGCTTCAGCTTTAGTTTCAGCTTCATCTTCAGCCGGCTTAATTACCAAGCTCGATAAGGCGACGAAAATTATTCGTTCATTTTCTGGTAACAAGTGTCTTGTGACTTGGCATTCATTAGGCCATGGCCTATCAGTGGCTCTCGATCGACTTTTTGGAGCTCAACACTAATTTGCCGATTGTTTTTTTCGTAGCTGTGATTTGTCAACAATTCCCAGAGAGCGGGACAATCAATAGATGGCTAAACTCGCTGAGCTAGCTGACTCAGTGCCCAACGAGCCCTGCAGTTTGCAAACGCTTCGATGATTGAGTCTGAGACTGAAACTGAGACTTAGACTGCGGCTGTGGCTGAGCTTAAGCCGTGTGCATTACTCAGCGGCGACTGAGCAGCATTTTTAATTGAAATAATTGCGGGTTGAGTTAATTAAACGATAAATAATGTAATTGTGTATAAAAAGAGGCGATTCACAGACCGAGAGACGGAGAGACAGCTCGCTATTGCTTTGACTGCGGCGAGTCACGGCAAACAATGGACGTCAAGACAGTAAAAAAATGATTGCACATAGGTTGGGTTTGCCGTTTGCTGTTTGCCGTGGCAAAGTTGCATAATGCACATAATGCCATGTCTTGACTGGCATTCTTAACCACAAACCGAGAGGCTCTCAATCAGACTGAGACTGAGACTGCAAATGCGACTGCAAAGTCTCTCAGCGAGCCTGAGATTGAGACTGTAATTAGTGGCATATTTGTTTCAGCTGCAACAAACCGACAAGTCACAACAACAACCACAACAATAACAGCCAGCAGAAAACTTTTGCCAAGTGTCTGTTGATTGATTATGGCGCATTTGATTTGGAGAAGTTGCAGCAGGGAAACGCGTGGGCAATGAGTAAGAGAATAACGATCGCAATTTCAAATTGAAAACGAATTTGCTGTGTGTGTAATCAGAGGCGCGTGCGCAGCGCACCCGTTTTTGGGCTGCAGTCTCTTCCATCTCACTCCATACTCTCGCTCTCTTTCGCACCTCGCTGTTGCTGATCGCTGTGATGTGCACGCGTAATCGATTTTAAACGCCTAAATTATGCAAAATGGTTATTACTGTCAGGTAATAAGAACACAGCTGACAAACTCGCACACTCACAAGTATTCACAGACACTCACATGTATTCATATACATTCACACTCTCGCAGCAGCGCAAACATTCATATTATAATTATCTTTTTTTAATGTGCCGCGTTAATTTGCAGCACACTTGGCGTATGCGCAATTTGCCTTATTTGAGAGATAGTTTACCCCTCTCTTTTTTTTTAATTGGCTGATCAAACTTCTTGACTGAAAGTTCTGCGGTTAAATATTTAATTGTTTATTGGGCTTAAAAATAGATTGCGTTCGGTTTCGCATGTGAATCCCAGTCGCTATTTGCAGCTATGCTAAATGCTTTGAGATTGTTAATTGTTAATTGAGTGGAAAGCCCGCGAATTAACGCGACACCCAACTCCCACTTTCCAAAGTTGTAACTGATAGTCTCTGTGTGTGTTTTTTTTTGCTTTGCTATTTTAAAAATGTATATTACCCAGTTTGCCACTTATCATTCTCGATCATCTAAAATTTCCAACGTCTTGGGAATTACGGTGCTATAACTGCAACTATCTATAGCCATATAGCTATACTTGATGTTCAGGTTTGAGTCCGGGTTTTATCTGATTGCCCTTCGCTTGAGAGGCATAATAAGTGCGACCCTTATGTGACTGAAAGTAATTCCCACCTCAAGGTAATTTATCCAATTACATCAAGTTATTTATATGCTCTATAATTCTAGAACTACTTATATTACTTTTTTGCTAATATATACTGATAAATTATAGGAAATTTATTTTTTGCGACATTTAATTGCATCATAGTTATTTTTGCATTTTAGAAATGAAATTTATTGTATTACATATTAATATCTTTTGCACTCATTTATTTATGAATATGCCAATACTATAATTCTTTACTATTATTTATTTTACGACATTTAATTGCATCACAGTTTCATTAATAATTTCAACTTGAAATTTATTGAACTAGGTATTTATATATTTTTCATATTGTATAATTATATTCTTAGAGGTATTAATTTAACTATATTGCTTTGTTAATATCTGATGATTTTACAAAAATTATTGTTAAGCTATTTATTTGAATCAAATTAAATGTATTACGTTAGATATTTAACATAAATGCTTTCCAATCGTTTATGTAATGTTCTTTATTTAACTCTTCTATGAACTTAACAAGATATTTTTTTTGATTTATTTATTTAAACTTCATAATTGTCGATGAAATAATTTGATAACTAAATTATATTTATTTATTTTTATATATATCAATATTTTTATAATACAAATTATTACTTAACTTAAGCACTCGACTGTAGCTTTAATATTTTATTAAGTATTATTATTTTTGTATTGCACAATTTATGTTTGTATTTTACAATCTCAATTAAGAAGTTTTTTTTTTTATTTATTTTATATCTCATTCCTAATTACCTAGATATTTACTATATTTTGCCATCATAAATGATTGCTAATAACTTTACTTATTTATTATTTAATTATTATTTTTTATTATTTGCTGAATTTATTATTATATGTTAATGTATGATTTATTCGATAAAATGATATTAATAGATTTTTGTCATGCGTTGAATCTTTTCAATTGCTTTGTCGCCTTGGCAAATATCACACCATTTAGTGCCAGATCTTAACTAGCAATCTTTACAGATTTATAACTACAACAACACCCACACACACACACTCACACACACACACACATAAATACTACCACCTCCTACACAGCAACAACAGCGCCAAGCCCTTGAAATGCTTTTGCAGCTTAAAGCAAAAAAAAAAAAAAGAAGAAAAATGTGCAGAGCAGAGAAGGAGGAGAGTGAAGGCAGCGAAGAGAGGAAGAAAACAAATATGGCAAAGAGAAATAATTATTTCTGCGGCATTTTCAGTGCTTATACTTTAGCTGTTGCTGTTGCTAGTTGCTGTCTCTGGGGGCGCCCCAAAGCTTCAAGTGTCCGCTTGGCCAGTTTGCCCCTTCGTTGAAGTCAAAGTGCAGAGCATGAAAAAAAATGGAAGAGTGAGAGATGAGGAGGAGTTGCACTACATATTTGTGCTGTGGTCTGCGGTTGACCAAAGGCACTTACGCAGTGTGTTGGCAACAGGATGAGAAGGATCGCAGCTTTGGCAGTAGTTGGTGATGACAAGGAAGCCAAGGAGGAGGCGCAGCATGCAGATGAACGCTGGATGATGAGCTGACTTCACACAGTCCGAGAGAGTTAACTGATTTCGATTTCAATTTGCAATGTGAAATGGCAACAGCAACGTTCGCGCTGTCTGGGCAAACAGAAACAAACAGAGCAGAGCAACAAACGTCTTTTAATGGCCACATAGAAGTTGTTGTGGGCGCAACAAGGCTCGCAACGCTTCCTGTCAAGTGATTTATGCCAATGGCGCTGCCAGGCACACAGCCCAGCACAACACACAACCGAACCGAGTCCAAGACTCCAAGTCTGAGTCCCAATCCCAGTTGCCTGCAGTTGGTAACTAATTTTCTTGTGTTTGCTGCAGAAAAATTGACTTTGCCTTTTGTCGTCGTCGTCGTCGTTGCTGTTGTTGCTTTTGCTGTCTGCTATCTGTCTTGTGGCCGGCCCAGTTTGTGCCACAGTTTGTGGCACACGGCTGATCTGTGATGAATGTCTGCGTCTGCGTTTCAGCATTGTCTGTCTGGCTGCAAGTACCACGCACTTTGTTTAACCCTCTGTGTAGGTGCAATTTGCGCAATCATCGAAGGCTGTTCCTGTGTGCGTCTCCTGACTTCGACTTGAAGCTGGGCGCGTGCGCAGTCTGAGTCGCTTAATGACTGCACTGGAATGCCCCCAGATGGTTTTTTCGCTTGGCATGCACTTAAAAAACAATTCAATTTGCCCATTGCCATAGCTGGATTTATGAATGAAAAGACAACAGAAAAACAAACATCGAAAATAATCGACACAGAGACAGAGAGAGAGAGAGACTCGAGACAAGGCTTGGCAAAACACACAAAATTAATTAATGACAATCACTCAAAAGGCACGAAAAATACGCAAACGAAATAATTAAACGGCAAACAGGTATTTCATTTTCATTCTATACACATTAGTCAGTCAGTCAGTTCGTTCATTTCGGTCTGTGATCTGTTAAGGCTCAGTTTCAGTTTCCCTCTCTATCCAATTCCATGTCCGAATCCCGATTGCTATCGATTCGAAGCCAATCGTCTTCAACTCAGCACAAACGCAACTCAACTTGAGTTGTCTTTGTGACTTGGCTCCACTTAATTCTCTCTCTTTTTCTCTCTCTGTTTGTTTTGGTAATGAAGCTCATTTCCGTTTTGGTATTCAAAAATATGCATATGGCCGAGGTAGTTGCGGCTGTACATACCAATAGTTAGAGGCAAAGCTTTGTGATCTAATGATGATTGATAATGATTGATCAAATATGTAATTTGAATAATGCTGCCAAACGAATAACTTGATTGAATTTTAAATGATATTGCAAAATTATTCTAAGCAGAGAAAAGCTTCTCTAATTTGGAAAAGGTTTTTATAATGAGAGGTGATTGATAATGATTGCAAAGTATATAATTACAGTTCCATTTATTGCTGTGCTCTTTATTATATATAAATTTTACTTGTTCAATATTCAATTTGTTTATTAAAAGAATTTGCATAAACCTCAAAAGTGTTTATTTTTTTTTAAGGTACCCTTTTATTTGCTCAATTCAATCACAGATTATTGATTATAATATAATATATAATTGATTGATTAGAAAATATGATTGAACACCATAACTAGCTCATACATCAGAAATTACTATTTATTAAATTATTAAGCGAAATTTCTTAACCAGTAAAGGTATGTTTGTAGGGAAGGTAAGCCCTTTCCTCGTTTCAATCACATTTGATTGAACACAATAGCCAAATTATGTTATTATGATTATAATATGCAACAATAAAAATTACTTCAATTGTTTAAATTGTGATCCCATTTTCATAGGCAGTAAATGTATTTCTGTGTATAAAATCCCAGCTTTCATTTGCTTATTTCAATCACATTTGATTGAACACAATAGCAAGCTGATAAAGAGAGAAACTTTGCTAACTATTTAATATTATTCACTAAAACATATTTTTTATAATACCGTTTTTTTTTATCAGTTTTATTAATGGTGAATAGAAATCTTCAGACTTGACTGGCTGTTTTACATTTCCATCAATCTACATTGATTGATCCATCGATCCGTCGCTGCGGATCGATCAGTGAAGGCGCCACTTTGTCTAATCCAATTCAAAGCAATTATGCCTTTTTTTGAGATAATTTATTATAATAAATGTAAAATACAATACAACATTCATTTGTTGTTCACTCTTGTTATTCTGTTTTCTGTTTGTTGTTTGTGTGTTGAGATAAATTAAAATTTTTCGTTCAGCAAGTGTTAAAATATTAATTATTTAAGCAATACACGCAGCTGCGGCACGCTTCTCTTGTATATTTTATTTTCTTAATTTTTGTATAAATAAAAACAACCGCAACACACCGCACACACACAAACACACACACACACACACCGCACACACACACTGACAACACATGTTTGCTGCTGGTTTGTTTGTTTTAATTTTTTTAATGAATGATTTCTCAGTCAGTTCAGCATTTTGGCCAGTCAGCTTGGGCGTCAGCAAGTGAATAATTATCATCTCGACTTTGGCATGGGGATGGATAGCTATCTATCTCGCTATCTCTCTCTCTCTTTCTATCGTTCTCTTGCTCACTCTAGAGATTGTCAAATAAACTGTCACGCTTTTGCATTTATTTATTTGTATATTTACTCGCATTTTCGATTTGTTTTTATTATTTAATTGCTAATTATTTAAATGTTGCATGCTATTTGTTGGCTAATTGATATGACAACGGTGGGGAAGGGGAAGGGGAAAATCTACTCGTTTATTTGCTCAGTGTTTTATGTTTCATGCGTTTAATTTGATTGCAGCGGATTATCAATATTATTAAGTATTATTTGTCAAGTGCTTATCTTGAAATATTTATTATTAATTAACATTTAATAATTGATATTTATTTTGAGTAAACAAAAAAATGCTTCTAATCTTGTTTACACACTCTTCAAAGACCAATCGATCATGGCAAATTATAAACAATTATAGTTTGTGTCACGTACTTAAATCCATTTATCAGACATTATTGTTGTTGTTGTTGTGTCTATCTATCTGCAATTAGCGGGTTCAGCCTTATAACAACTCATTTCATCATCAGAGATTGTTGCTGTTGTCATTGCGATTTAAACGCTTTTCTTTAATTGCATTTAATCATAGATATTTAACCAGCAGTCAGCTAGCAGCAAATGGCGTCGATCCAATCGCATAGTTTCAAAGCGTATTCATTGGGATTTGTCACACGATCCAATTCGATTTTGTTTTTGTTTTGTTGTTATCTAGGGGAAAGGGGGAAAAGGCACTAAACCTGTATAGCAGCTATATATTAGACTGATGTCTGGGATGTCGATATGTGATATCGCGGGGTCCGCAAAGTGCTGCTTCGGTGCTCTGTGCCAGCTTTCACTAACAAAACGCTAACGTCGAAAGAAGTGGCTAAGAAATTCACCTCTCTACCTATGTTAACTATAGTGTGTGCCCTGGTCCACAAGCAATCCAATAACTTAAAACAAGTTTTTTTCTTAGAGGAGAAGAGAGGAAGAGAAGAAGAAGACGACCAAAATAATAATAATAAATAAACACAAGCCGAATCTAAGCAACGCGCTTGTGTCCCACAAATAAATTATTACCCAAAGGGCATTCAATGCCTTTTAACAACAGGTCAACCTTATCATTATTTTTATTATTATTATTATTATTTCTACTCGACTCGACTCCAAAAAGGGCCCAAGCCAACCAAGAAGATACATTTCGACGGTAAAGAAGCAGCAGAAAAAAAAAATCGATACCAAAAGCGAAAACCAAAACCCCCAAAAAACTAAAAAAAAATCAACCGAAAATCCAAATGATCGTCGCTTAGTTATTTTCCCTTTTTTCGTACCCCGCCTCCCCGCCTTTTAGTTTAGATTTTGTGCGTGCGTTTTAAATTTTGTGTGTGTCTTCGTCTTCGTCTTTGACTCTTCTCTATTGCGGCTATTACAGCATCTCGCCGTGAAAATCACAGGCAACCGACTCCATCTCCATCTCCGACTCCGACTCTGATTCCGATTGCGACTTCGACACCAACTCGATTCCACTCTTGGCTTCGACTTGGATTTGGACTTGTTTGGTCTTTTTTTTTTCTTTCTGTTTTTCAAAATTTAATACAAGCGCGACACAAAAGACGCACAAAAATGTCATAAATTATGCGACCATGATACCACGATACTCTGGGAGGGGCAGCAGGCATCCAAGAGAGTTGCTCTATGGAGCTTGTTTCACACACACACACACACACATATATTCACTTTATACATTTGTATACACTTGTATATTTACTTGTATCTAAACATACTCTTAAGTATAAACGGGCCACATTTGATACAAGTCGTTTGCTCCAAACAATCTAACTGGGGGAATCAATGCTCAATTCGTTGCTGTTGATGCGCATGTGTCTTGATGCGGATCCACCTTAAACATTCTAAAGATATTATATTGTGACAATGGAAATGGCTTTTTACTATGGGTAGTATTATATTGGGAGGTTATTAAAGCGGAAGCATATCGCCTACAATTGAAGTCAGTTTTAGGTTGCTTTTTATCAACAGTAAATGTGGAAGTAAGCTAGACTGAGCATATATCAGCGATCTATTCTTAAATTATTTAATAATTCACTTTAAAAAAGAAAACTTAAAAAAAAGGATAGATAGATATTTAATGTCTTAGAATTTAATTTTAAATCTTATATTATAAATAAATAATTTATTAGGTAACACACTTCACATTTTGTTTCAAATCTTTTATCTATCTATCTATCACTTCAAATTTGTAAAAATAAGCAACAATTTCATTGGTTCAATTAAAAAGATATATATTTTAGAAACATTGGAATTGAACATTCTATTTGTGAATCAAAGAAACTTTCGCATATATTTTTTTCCAGTTTATGCTTAAATATATACATCGATTTAATAAATGGAGTAAATTCTATCATCTTTCTTTCTGCTGCTACATATGATGCCAAGGGCAAGTTCTTATTATGTACTAATATTTAAAAATCTCTACTTAAATTTACTTTAAATAATTAAGTAAATTAATCTGTCAAATTTAAGATTTTGATGAATATAATTGATATGAAACATGTATAGAAACTTCAACGTAGAATCACCCAATTCCTATTTCAATATTTTATTTTCAGTTTACCTTGCAGCATGAAGAGAGTTAATTAAGATATTATTTATAAGATATCATCAGATTCACACACCTTCTCTTGTACGGTATTTTCCGATTAACCCTTTTCCCAATTTGATAGTAAAGAAATTCCCACAGATTTGTTGTCACTGCATTCAAGAAGTTCTTTCCAAGCAACAGTTATAACAGTTTGAGGGCGCGATCGATTCACATGAATATTTGTATCACTTGCATTCTGCTTTTCCCAGGCAAAGTGTATAACTGTTAATGTCAATCCTTTAACGGTGATTTCTGTTGCAATAATTGCGAAATTGCAACGGTATTGCATAAGGCAAGATTCAAAGAGTGTCGAGCACCCCTTTTGACTGCGTGAGAACGAAACTCTCAAAGGGCGGTGACAACAACAGCATCAGCAACAGCAACAGAAATGACAGCCAAAACACAGAGACTTTGAGTACCTGTAACGCTGTGTGTAGATGCCTATCGCAAGCAAAGTGTCAGGTGGCAGGTGTCTTAGCTGTTCTCACAGGTCGATAGGTCGCAAAAAGAGAGAAGAAAAGAGAATAAAGGATGTCGTGGTGTCGTTAACCCTTTGGCTGTGACGACGCATTGTTTAACACGGGGCAGAGACGATAGAATATGCATACCAAAAATGTAGTTTAATCATATGCTCAAATGCGCAAACACGCAACACACCTACACACACACACAGGACACACAGGACGAAGGCAGGAGACACTCAACAAGCAGCCAGTCAATGCAGCGGACAGCAAAAGGAAAAAAAAAAGAAAACACTGAGTGAGAGAGAAAAAACGAAAATCAAATAAAACTGCAGCCAGCCAAAGTGGGGCGATGTCTTCCTCTCTCTCTCTCTACCTCTCTTCCTTACTCGCTCCAGTTTCGTAACGAGGTCGTTGCCTGCTGTCTGCTGTCTCCTGTATGAGTGTGTGTGTGTATGTGTGTGGGACGCATCCTGCATACCAAATAGCTGCCCCCCTGAGCTGCCGGAAGTTGTTGCTGCTGGGGCTTTTCTGTCGCTTTTGTGTCTATCGATAACTTTTTGGCGCAACTATTTTCTGCACTGCAGTTTTTAATTGCTCACAATGCGTCTCAATTTGACAAGCAACATGTGGCACAGAGTGTGTGTTGTGTGTGTGTGTTTTGCTATTTACTAAGCAGCGAGATAGACACAACACAACACACACCTTTTTTTGGCGCCGAGTTGCCGGCTTGTTTGGCATTCAGATTGCATCGCCCTCTCGACTCTCGACTCGGCATCGCGTGTGTGTTTTGAATGTCCTGTAACGATATGAATTATTCAAAAAAGGGAACATTTTTCGTCGCCGCCAAGGACGAATGTTTGAAGTGCTCCACGGCATACAAAAAAAGGCGCAAAACAGGCGACGACTGCGACGACGACGAAGCAAACAGTTGGATTTAGCCAGTTAGGAGTCGAGCAGCCCAGTTACACACACACATGCACACTTGTTGTGCCACAGTTGCTGTGTGTGTGTGTGTGTAGCTCAGTCGTCGACGTCGTCGCATCGAGTCGTACATACAAATGTCCTGGTCTGTGGCTCTTTCTGCGAGACTCTCTCTCTCTGACTGGTTTGGCTTGCTACATTTGTATTGCTGCTGTCGCGCCACTCAAAGTTATATCCTTTGACAGCGCACAGTGCAGCAGCAGCAACAGCAACGGCAGCAGCAGCAAAGTGACGTTGTCGACGCCTCAGTCAACGGCAACGTCGACAGCGTGGCGAAAGTGAAAGTCAAGGTTAATCCGTCTGCAAAAATTCAATATTTTATGCATTAAAGTTTATGGCTCTCTCTCACTCACTCTCGCACTCTCTCTGTGTGTGTGTGGGCGGCAGTTGGGGGGCGGGGCTGCATAAAATTTGTGGTGTGTGCTTTTGGGCGCCATTTTGAAGCTGTCGCTTTGTGTGAACATCGTCAATGTTGCATGCAACGCCATTCACAGTTGCGTGTGCAGCTTGATTAATGAGGCCATAAAATGCTGCCACTATATGCAATTCCTTTCAGAATTGGGTATATATCACATCACCAACAACAATGCGATTCAACTTATAAATTGTAAAGCGAAATGTTGCCACAAAATCAGCTAGTTAAGTAGAGCTATCAACGGAATCCTTTGAGCTTGCACTTTCCTTTGTAGTTTGCGTCCGTTGCATTTTCACGTAGCTGATTAATGCAATACAAGAGTGTTCTATATAATTTGGTAATTGGGTTTATTTTACTAGCTTGAACAATTTAAGGTCAAGTTTAAATTTATTTTGCAGTTCAACTTACTAAAGAAGAAGGAGAAAATCATAGAAGATGAAGAAAATTGAATGAATTTTTTAGAAAAGTAATTTTCTACTAGGTGTTTGTTCTGATTTTCATTTAGTTGAATTTCTTGGTAACATAATAAAATAATGAATTGCGTCTTAAATTTGACTTTATTCAATTGTAAATTTGATGACAACAACAGCATTTTACTTTAAATGTATGATTCCTATTTCGGATGATATATATGTTAATTTACTTAATAAATTGTCCATTACTAAGTTCTAAAAATTAATTAATGAAATAAATCTTTGAATAATTTGTATATAGATTCAGAACTGCCATTGATTAGCATTCTCTGTCAATATAAATTTTAAATTATATTATATTGTTTCTTTATTTATTACATCAGTTTTCTATTATTTTTGTCGACTTACTTTACATTAAGTAAATGTAATTATTACTAAATAAATTTCATATGCAATTTATATAATTTAAAGCTGAGATGAATTGCATCTTATATTTAAATTTATTAGATGTCAACTTTTGATGATCAATTACCGTTCAGATATTTGATGAATGTCTTAATTTAAATTTAATTAATTAAGACGATTATTCAGATGTTGAAATTTGTCACTTATTTAAAGCTGCTTATAAATGTTGTTATTCTCTTTGAATTTAATTTTTAAAAGAATTCTTTTATGAATTAATCAGTTTGAGAGTTAACAAATTTTTTTCGAATAAAAATGTAAACTAGGTAAATTCATGCTGAATTAATTACTGTTTTTTGTTGTACATAGTTGTAGTCAATTAATTGACATCGTGTGATTAAAATGTCACTTTCTCCAGCCCCGCATGAGTTACAGCATTAAATCTATATACATATATGCAATAGTTACGCATTTTGCAAACTTTGAGAGCGAGAGAACGAGATGAACAAATAAGAAAAAGAAAAACTGCAGCTGAGCTCATTGACCCACACGTTTTTTCGATTCGTTTCGTTTCAGTTTCAGTTTAGCGGGCAAAACCGAAACTGTCACATCAATTTGAGCAGCCACGACGAGGGCCAATGAAATTGAACTTTAAATTGAGACAAACAAAAGCAGCATCAGTCAGCTGACAAAACGCGAACAGAGAGTAGAGAGTAGTCGTCGCATATAAAGAAACTAGGTTAATGGGTCTGTTTTAGCGGAGGACAGGTTGCACGCAACGAAACGCAACGCAACACAGCACAACGTGGCGTATACGCAATGGCCTTTCACTGGCCTGCACTTTAGTCGTTGTCCACTTGCCGCAGATCTGTCGCTTTAATTGAATAATAAGCTCAAGCCGCTGCACAAATCTGCGCTGCAACAAAATACAGGTCAGCTGCAGTTAGTCGAGTCTTCTCCATTGCGATCTGATCCGTTGCAAGACAAGATGAGTGTGGCACGTGCACGCGACAACGTCGACGATGACGCTGATGTTGATGATGATGAAATTGCGCAAAATTTCGCTTATATATAGTATTTGTGATAGCTCAACTTTAACGCCGTTGATGCTTTCGCAGCTGACTCTGTCGCTGCTGCCGCCTCTGCCTCTGCCGACGCTGACGCTGGCAGCGCAATTTGGACTGATCTGTTACAATATTTGTAGCCTCTGGGAGCAGCGAGGTCAATTGATTGAAACAACTTTGAACTTGTTGATCTTGTCACAAATTAAAAGAAGATTTATACTCACACACACACAAATGTGGCATACTAGACACAGATATAGCAAATACAGTGTGCACTCGCTAAGGCAGACAAGAGTAATTCAAATTCATACAAATTAGAATGATTATTATCTATCGTTCTACATATATTTTAAGCATAGTAAACTTACATACAACTCATAAATTTAAAATATAATTTATTATCAAGAATGTTAAAATATTTTATTATAAGTCAAAAGATTATCAGACAGCATCAGTTTTTCAAAATTTTTCAATTTGTTGATAATAATTAAGCACTACTTTGAAAAGTCTTATGCTAGAAAAAACTGATTAAAAAATAGATAAATATGACTATTTTGTTTCATTTTGATTGCGTCAACGAATGACAAAAATATATATTCAAAATATGTTTTTAAAAATACTTATCACAAAGTTCATTTGAAATCTGATGAAAAAAGATTAAAAAGAAAAATTGGAGAATGATAATAATAAGAAGGAATCCATTTGGTGTTAAACATGTTTTAATTCGTAGTATTTATGATACAAATGTATTGTTTATATTTAATATATTTGAAAATCATTTTTGAAGTGTTAAATATAAAGAGATCATCAATCTTTCGCACAATCACCATATCGAATGCCCACTGTGGGTATCCATAACTATGAGTGCGTGCGAGCTTTTGGTAGATGCGCTTGGGGCGCTCAAAAAATGTTTCTTCTTCATCTGCGTCAGCGTCTGAAGCTGTTTCATCCACATCTTCAGCGTCTACGCTTTGTTTTGTTTTGTGAAATCTTCAGGCAGCACACTTTGATTTAGTTTTTCGTGTTGTTGATGCTGGGCATGATTTATAGTGTTAGGCATTCAGTTTTCAGTTAGGGAAGAGCTTTTATTTTCCATAAAGCAGAGAGATGGAGTTGGACTGGCGCTAGACAGTCTTCTGATAGTTTGGATCAAGTGGCTACTCTGACGCACAGAACGTGCTAACACTTGGCATGGGCTCAAAATATATATAAAAAAAAAATAATAATAGTAAAAGAGATGGAGAGATATTTTACGACCGCAACTGATCACGCAAGTGTCTTCTTGGGTCTGTGTTGTGTTTGCTGCGAGCCAATTTTTTATGTTTTTATACCAATTTTATTTGGCATTTAATGAGCGACCTTCGCGTTGTAATCGTTAGAGTCCATAAACCTACAGCATCGCGTTGGAATGTCTCTGGCCAGGTTTTAATGAGCTGAAGATGTTTGTTTTGTTTTGGAAAACGATATACTACTAGTTGCCGTAGTATTTCAAATTGATTTCTCTTCTGTTTGTGTGAGTGAAAAGAATTTCGTTTTCATTTGAGTTGCATGCCCCCGAAACTGTGGCAAAAAAAAAAATGTATTTGACGAACGTCGCTGTCCAAAGCTGCTCGAACAATAGAAATCCTTAGGGGCTCTGAAATGTATTTTTATTTTTTTGAGGAATTTCTCTTTCATTTTTAGAAACAATACGAGGCAGAGCCTCAATGTCGGAGACGTTTGCCTTTATGTGGCATGGCCAAAAGGCTTGCGGCTGAGTCGGAGTCTGAGTCGGAGTTCGTGGAAGTCTCGTGTTTAGCACACGCGTAAATTTAGCTGCCTCCGTCTGCAGTCTGCAGTCTGCACTCCCCAGTCTCCCCATCCTCCCAGATTTAACAGTGGCGGTGGCGGCGGCATTCGCTTTGAGACGCAGCCGCCATTCGCAACGCATGCGCACTAAACGGTACCGCTAGCGGGTCTGAGGCTGGACTTTGCCTCAACTGGAGTCCATCCACCAAACGCAGTGAGGAGAGGGGAGTGCAGAGCCTTGCGGCTTTTTGTCGCCGCATTTCATTGTTGCAACTCGCGCACGTTTGAGAATGAAATGTCCGTTCCAAATGATAAAGAAAAAAACAAAACAAAAACATTTCCAAGAGATTCGCAGCTTTTGCAACTCAAGGTCAAAGAGTTTTGTTGTTGAGTGTTGCTCGTGTTTTTTTTTTTTTTTGCTGCTGCTCTGCAAGAAGTTTATCTTTATAAACACGTCAGTGTGTCAAATGCGACTAAGTTACGTTAAACAGGCTTCAGGCCAAAGCCAAAGTCAAAGCCAACGCCATAGTCAAAACTCAAACAAAGCTCAGAAACCGGAAAGACCGAATCGCCATCAATTGAAATAGTCTTGTTTTTATTCGCATTTGATTTCATTGTTTGCACGAGTGAAATATTATGAAATTCTACTACTACTACCAGCCAAACTCTTGCTTTGTTAATTAAGATTGGAATGACAGTTATTAAATTTATGAATTTTTAATGTACAAATTGCTAATTTTAAATGTTTGATTGCACATACTTTCTTCGGCAATCAGCATATCTATTGTTTGAATACCAGTTAAAGAAAGTATAATCAGGCAAGCAGGATTTCTTAAAAAATGCGGAATTTTACTTCAACTTATTTATTATCTAAATTAATTTCTATAATGAATTCTGTTGTATTTCAATTATTTTGTTGTCGAAGTTCATGGCTTCAATAAATGCTGGTTTATATTTAATTCAAAGTTATATAATAATGCGAGAAGGAATGAAGAAGTTATAAGATAAATAAGTACACATTTTTGAATTTAATAAAATTTAAATACAAATAATATAATGTAATTCTCAATTAAAGGAAATACCAAAATATTGACAAACACAAACATTTTTAGGCGAGTATTTCGATCTTAAATTTTAATTAGAGATTATAATAATCTTGTGTTAAGAGTAGTTAACGAAGTTTTTTATATTTCGTCTTAATATTGCTAATGTGTTTCTTCTTCGAATTAGAGATAACAATATAGAAATTGTTGTAGAAATTTTTAATAAATGTTTTCATTAATACATCGTATTACTATTTTAAATAGCATATAAAATTTCTAATTTAAACACAAGCCAAAGGGCTTTACATCCAGGGCTTTAAAAATACTTTAGAACTAATTTTATTTCTAACTAACCTTTTTTAATAACGAAATTAAACTGCATCTTTCTCTATAGAATTCAACATAAATTAATAATATTTTTATTTTGGCATTTCGTTGTTGCCATCTGAGCAATGTTTCTTCCTCATGCGTAAGATTCTCAGCCATTTCTCCCTTCATTGTTATAAATATTTTATATGTCTTTGCTGCTTGTTGGACTCCAATCAAAGTGCCAAAGTTGCTGCCTCGTTCAATGCCCCTTCCCCCCGGCATTGGATGCACTTACGCGTCGTGGGCCGTGGCCATTTCCATTGTTTGCTTTTTGGCCCTGGTTTTGGTTTTTGTTTTTGTTTGGATTTCTGTTTGGTTTCTCGGGGTTTTGTTGTATTTGCTTATGAAGTGCGCAACTTGACTAAAAGGGGCAAACAATTGCATTGATCGGGGTCTCTTCGCTTCGCTTCGGTTCGCTTCGTTTCGTTGTCCAGGCGCATTTTGGGCATAAAGTATGAGTAAAGTATTTGTTGTTGTTGTTGTTGTTGATGCTGGTTTTTGGTTCTGTTCAGCGCATTGTTTTGGGTCATGTTGATCGTCGAAGTCAACGCTGGCTGGCGTTGGTAGCAACGGTAGCATCCTCCACACACACACACAGACAACGAGACAGAAAGACAGACAGACAGACTGAGAAAGAAAGAGGAGGGCTACACTTCTGTGTTGGGTTTTTGGGTTTTGTTCTTGATCGTGTCGAACGGCGAGCGCCCCCTTTTAACAGCGCATAACAGCAAAATCATGACTTGCCATTTACATTGTTCGCTCGTTTTGGACTTTATTGTTTTTGACGGTTACGTCGCAGACACAGAGCCACTTGGCCAGGCTCAGACGAAGACTCAGACTCAAACCTATGGCTGTTGCCTGTTGCTGCTGCTGCTGCCGATCTCGACGATGCCGATGCCGGGCTTGGTCTGGCCTCTCAATTCAAACGAAAAATAATGAAAAATTATTCAATAAAAATTATTTCGCGTGGACGACGCGCCAAAAGATGCTCAGCGTAGCATCTTGCTTCGTGCGTTGAGTCCGGCCAAAACACGACGACGAAGCCGTCGACGACGACGATCGCTGATCAGGCTTTCAGCTTTGCAGCTTTTTCCCTCCTTTAGCCTGAGCAGCTACCAAAATGCAGCTTCCGTTGGCAGTTGGCAGTTGGCAGTAGCTGGTAATCTTAATGCCCCCAACTGATCGCGATCGTGAGTTAAGTGATCGCGCTATAATTTTACGCTGACTCTCTGTGAACATTTCCAGCTGCTGTTATGAAATTATTGTTAAACGATTTTGTGATTTGTTGTGGGCTACTGTGCGCCCAGTGTTGAAGTCCGCTCTGGCCCTGGCTGTCTGTACTGTGTGGATGGTCTATTATTAGGCCGGCTCTTTAACCTAGGCGGAGCACAGAGCATTTGCTTTTTTTTTTGGTTGTGGTTGAGAGAGAATCAACTCAAGTGGCTGCCAATGCCAGAGATGGACGCACGATTTTGCTTAAGTGCTGGCTGACCCAGTTTATCAGCGGTGGAGAAGGAGAAGAAAGAAGTGGAGGTGACAGCGGCGCCCCTAAGCAGATCTTTGCCTATGACTTGATAAAGTGCAATGTCTGAGATTTGCGCTTTTGCACGGCAAAAAATGACAAATAACAGCAACTGCAGCCACGACACAATTGACACAACAATGAGAGCGCTGATAGTCCAAGTCCCTAAGACGAAGTCAGACAGACAAACAGGCGGACAGAAATACGGACGGACAGACAGACGGACGGACGAACGGACAGCGCGGCAACCGGCAACGGATGCGCCCAATGAGCAAACAAAGCGCAGCGGGAAATTGCAGCCAAAAGCCTCTTGGTCTCTGGGTCTGGGTCTGGTTGCAAGTTATTCGCAGTCGCAGTCGCAGTCGGATTCGCATTCGCGTATTCGTATTTATGCGATTGCCGCGCCGCAAGTGGCATATAGTGGCTGCCACTTGAGGAAACACGCGAACAAAATTAGCGTGCTGCCTTGCAATATTTTATGTATCTCACAGATACGCGCTGATTTGTCTATGTCTATGACTTCTGTGTTGTGTGTGGGTTGCAACTTGCAAGCAAGCGCGTAGTATTTCTTTTTTCTTGTATTAAATGCAACTTCCTTGGCGCGTAATAGAAATTAAAAGTGCCATAAAAGCGCCAGTTGTGGCAGCTTCCTCTCTCTCTCTTCCTCCATCTACTTTTTACTGATTACACTTGTCGATTCTCCGCTTTGTTTGCCCATCACTCGACAATCAATTTCAATTAGGCACAACACGTAGCAGATTCTTTTTCTCAACTCTCGTTCTCTTTGGCATGGAAAGTGAATCATGAGAAAATGAATTTCGTGGAAATCGAGCATGATTTTTGGGAAGATCTTTTCGAACCAAAACAAAAAAACCTGTTGACCGTTCTCAACTTAATGAGTATGGAAATGGAAGCGTTAGATTATGAGATTGATAAGCCAAGATCGTTTTGTTATTGTCGAGCGTAGATGGCAACATATGAATTAAGAGAACTTTATTTTTGTTTTCTGTTTCTCGTTTTCTCTGTCTCTGTCTCTGTCTCTACTTTGACTTTGATTTTTCCCATATTATCGCCTCATTTGTCTCTGTAATTTGGCTCTCCTGCAGCTACCGTGTAACTCAAAAGCCACATAATTGACACATTAGCCCATTTGCCGGGTCCTTAATTGGCATTGCTTCTTCATTGCGTCTTCGGCAAACTCATCTTGTGGTGTCGGTCTCGTTAGCCGCTCAAAGAGGCGTGACCGTGTCTTTTGCACGCCCTCCTGCGGTGACTGAGCACCGTCTGTCCGTCCCTCAGTCCCTCTGTCCATCTCCTCTGTCCTTGTCTTTGCCTGACATGCGACTGATTGATCATTGTATGCGGGCCAAGGCAACCTCTAGGCTCTCTCTAGCGTCAGTTGTGCCATGTTTTGGTAGCAAAAGTGTCAGGATTATGGCTTGGCTAAAAACACTCTTAATGCTGCAAAATTACAAACCACATGCTGAGGCAGCAAAAACTCACATTCACAGTAGCTGCAGCTAAATGAAATTTTGCCAAGAGAGATTTGTTAATTGTTAAGCCGGTAAAGTGGTATTACAAGCAAGATTAACGTTGGACTTAATCAAGCCTTTAATATCCTGTTGAGTATGTGAAGAGTTAAGAAAATAAGTGTAAATACATAAGAGGACTAATAAAACGTTTTTAGTTGAGTATTATAACAGAATTAAATCAGTTAAAATATTTTGTATGATGATATATTTAAGGAGTTAGAGCACTAACAACTAATGCATTTGATTTAGCAATTGCTGATAGAAGGTTTCTTTTGGTAGTGTCTTAAGACAATATTTTCCTGAAAAGATCAGAAACTTAATTATATTAATATACAATACAGAATATCTATTATGCAGATACCTTGTTAAAATTAATATCAAGAAGTTGAGAAATCATTAACATTAAAAATAAATAGCAAAGTATCTTTATCCTTGAATGAAAGTAAAACGATTATGAACTGTAAAATATGCCTAAATAATAATAAACAAACAGAAAAGTTGAACTAATCTATGAGTTAGCATCATAAACATGCAACTATTAAGAAAGTCATCATCATAAAATCAAGAAGAGAAAGAAAATCAAAACATTCTTGATAGGAGTAGAAATTTCCTGTTTATATGAGGATGCACTTAATCAACAAACTTGATACAGATCTTTGTAATCAAAGCCTATAATTATAAACTAAAGAATTTTATGGATGATGTAAGTAGACAGCCTGAGCATAAACAGCTTAGTAAAAGTTGAAAGAACTACTTACTTGTCTACATTTAAGAATTTCTAATTGAGCTGCAAAATGATAATATTCAAACTGAGATTGAGCAGCTTAAAAATTCAGCTCTGTTCACTTCAATTCCCATCATGCTGAGAGTTATCTTTGCAGTGCCAAATCGAACTGCCAACAGTAGCCACAAAAAATGTGCAAAGCAACTGCAATCTGAGCCTGTTATTTTGCCTCTGAACCGCTTTATCTGAGCTGCTCTGCGACACATTTTATATTATTATTATTTGCTTCGTTTTTTTTTTTATTTGTTGTGTGTTTTGTTTTTTTGGTTGGTCAGGTTTCTGCTACCTGTCGACAGTCTCAAACTGTTGGCTGGACCCGTTGCGATTGTCCGGGATTGCGTCTGATCGTCTGTTTGTCGTTGCTGTTGCTGTGGCTGTTTGCTTGTCTGTTGATTCTGCAACTGTTGATTTTATTTCATGCCGTTTATGCAAATGAAGTTCAAAAGGATAAGGCCACAAAACAGCAGCCGAAGCAGAAGCAGAAGCAAACCGCCATCAACCTCACAACATTTGGACATAAAAATTATTTCTGAATGAAATTCGTATCGATGACCGGGACTTTTGTCTGTCTGTCCAAATGCAAATGCCATTCGCTTTTGCTGTTGCTGTTGGCCCAAAAGGGTAGCTCAAGTAAAGACCAGTAGCCGAAAAAAACGCAACTGTGATATCGAATTAATTAAAAAACAAAAGCAAAAAAAAAGGAGAAACATTGCCAATGCCTGGCGCCAAATGTAAATGAGGCCGAGGAGTTTGGGAAATTAGTTGGAGCATTGCAGGCGGAAGGGAAGGGATTGGAGAAGGCATCGGGAATGGACACCTTGTGCGGCCGCCTTCAATTTGGCGCTGATTTGGTGGCCGTGTTGTGTGTGTTTTTTGTTTGGCTCAATTTGAGACCGAAATGAACCCAAAGACCCGTGAAACTGTTGACTGCAAAAGACTTGGCTGCAGAGTGCGCATGCGTGTTGTCGGCGACATTGTTGTTGTTGCTGTTGTTGCTGGCGAACTGAGGCGACGTGCAACAAGTTAATTAAGCCGCATTTGCATGTTCAACGCGATGCTGCGATGCTGGCTCCTCTCTTCAGAGTACAACCCACACTTCCTGTGCCGCCAACGTTGCAGCCAGCTTAAGCAGCAAAACGTGTCACATGCGGCGTCTATTGCTGCCCCTGCCCCTGTCCCTGCTCCCTCAGCAGCAGCATCCTCAATCTCATTCTCATCCTTTTGGCTGCTGGTCAGGCGATCGATCACATGCTGCGAACTGCGGTAATCCGCACTTCCACGCCTTAGTCGCATTTTCACGCTCGCTACCAAAAGAGAGTGAGAGAGAGAGAGAGGGGGAGAGGTAGACAGAGCAGTTTATTTTATGATTGATTGCAAATAAAAATCGCAAATTGTGTGTGTTTACTTTTGGGTTTTTTCCTGCTCAACAATGCACCCATGTGGCATCCTCTACTGCCTCTGCTTTTGCTTCGGGTGGTTGTTTTGCTTTTCCTCATTTTCCTTGCACATATGTCGCTGACGTGTCCCGTAAGTAGCCCAGCCCTTTGTTGTAGTTGTTTCCAATATTCTTTTTTATATATTTTTCGATATGGTTAATTATTGTCTGCGTGTAAATCGCATATGCTCAAATATCTGCTAAAAAGGGAGGCAATACTTTTTGTGCCACAAATTTGTGGATTTAGTCGACAGCTAAGAGTGGGCGGAGAAGAAGGATGTAACATGTTTGGTGAAACGTAAAAGGATTCCATGTGTACTTTCTCTAATTGGGCAAGTTCGATGTTGTACAAGCAACTGACCTCATTGCAACAGCAAACACTCTCGGCAGCCAGTAAATAATTTCTTTTTATTTCAGTCCAATTATGCTCACGTTAAAGTGAGTTTTAACTATGTAAAATTACTTTATAGCTGCTGCAAATTTATGCATATTTTAATCAGAGCAGCTGAAGCGTCAATTTTGAAATTAAACTCGCTTTTATTTATTATGAAAATTGCCAGAGTTATTCTTATATTAGCACCCAATGAAATTGTTTGTTTTTAGTGTTGTAAAAAGAGCATTAAAGATTTTATATTTAAATGAAGTATGTTTTTAAAGTTGAACATGTTTATTGAACTTATTGATACTTTAATTAAAATTGTGTATTTTTGTTTTTACAATAATGTTATAAGTATAACCAAAACTTTCTTTTCTTCGATCTTAGAAGTGTTAAAAGTAATATTAGCTGTGTTTTGTACTTTTCTATTAATATAAAATAATACAGAAAGAAGAAGAAACTACTTATCATTCGAATTTTATAATTTCAGAGCCACAACTCTTATTGAGAGTTGATAGTGGAAAAACTTATTCCAATAGAAATATGAACTGGTGTAGATATTAAACTTTTTCATCTTTTAATAAGGAAAGCATTTATTACTTCTGCAAAAATTATAACCGTATTTTGTTAAGTCAATTAAATCACATTATTATATTTTGATTGCAATGTCGTTTTCTGGAAGACTTTGATCAATATGGAACTATATGAGAACTTTCTTATGTACAGTAAATGCATCTCTTTCTTAAAGAAATTTGTCAGTATTCTTTTGAGGAAACTCATTTTTCAAACAGCAGTATAAAGTCAATAAGATTTTTTATATGTCCCACAAATTTTGTTTGTTTACAATCTCGATTTCCGGAAGACCTTTCTCAATAGCACTCAATAGCAGCAGTTGACTGTGTTTTATTGGTTAGCTATCACCCGTTACACACATGTGAAAGATCTGCGATCGGTGATCGGTGATCTGTAGTCTGTGTAGTCTGAGTGGTGTCCTTGGGAGCGGTCAGTCAATTGCTGGTGCTTATGCAATAACTGGCAAGTAGAATCTACAACTTGCCATCACGGAAACCATTTGAAAAAACGCTTTTAATCAACGGCTATTCGAAGGTAAATAATGGAAACTGCAAGCGACGATCGGCTTGAGCGTTTTAGCGGCTTCAAGTTGTTTATGATGAACAACAACAGCAGCAACAACAACAAAGACAGTGGCAGCTGAGCCACATTTGAGCAACACTTGTGGCGCCTGTCAAAAGTTGCCATCAAGAATTTTATTTCACATATGCATAACATTGAAATTGTGTTAAGACAACAACAACAACGATAACAGCAGCAGCAACTTTTATATTATTTCAAAGTTTGAATGTGTTGCACATGCGCAGCAGCAACAGCAACAACAACGGCAGCAGCGGCAGCGACTGCGACGTTGCGTTGCTCGTTTTATGCCGTTCCATAGATAAAAAATACACCTGTCGCATTACAGCTAAATTTATGTCCACCGGTAGACCTTTACTTTGGCGCGACTAGAAACGCGCCCCGTATCGCAGCATGTGAGTGTGAGAGTGTGTATGTGTGTGTGTGTGTGTGTGTGTGTAAGACGATTGCACGCTTCGATCGGGGCGATCAGTTGCCGTTGCTGTTGTTGTTGTTGCTGTTGTTGCTGCTGCTGTTCAGTGGGGGTCCAAGTGTTGAGACATTTCAGGTTTCCAGTCAAGTTGTTGTTGTTGTCGTTGTTGTTGTTGTTGATGCGTTGCCGCTGGCCGTTGTCTGGCTTGGCTTGGCCTGGCTTTTGTTTTTGCGTCGTTTATTTATTTTTGTTTTTTTTTTGGTTTGGTTGAAATAAATACATAAAATTCGATCGAAAGTTTTGTGTGCTTGACGACGGCATCGTTGGCATTTGATTTCGCGCAGATATCAACAAAATACACCAAAGAGATGCGCGATGACGTCAAGAAGACAACACAGCATACAGCAGCAGCAGCATCGGAGAAAGAGCCATCGCGGTGATCGAGCGAGAGAGAGAGAGAGGAGGTGGGAAAATGGGCTGCCAACGAAATGCAAAAGACCATAAAGTCTTGTAGTTGAAACTTGGACAAATAGTTTACGGTACTCAAGCGTCTAAAGAAATCCACAGCTAACTGTTTTGTAGAAGCTGCGATCTTTGATTAGCAAACAAGCCAAAAACAAAAACTGAGACGTAGTCGCTCAAAGCTGAGAGCTATCATTAACTACAAGCCAAGTTAAGTCAAGATGGACAGCGCACTTTGATCTGGCCAACAGCGTTTGACTAGTGCCAAAAACAAAGCGAACAATTACGTGGCGGGGTATATCGATTATCTGAATAGTTATGATAATTCAAAAGTAAAAACCATGCTCAGAAAATAACCCAAATAGCAAGCAATGAAAATCCCCAATCGAGAATCATTTATCAACATAAAAATAGTTTGTCTCTAATTTCAGGGAATCTCCATATAAATTCTGGGAATTTCTTGGGATTGTCAGAGCATTAAGCAGTCGACTTTGTAGACTTCAATACTAAACAAAATGCGTGTTTTAAGCTTTGTATTTGCTATTTGCTTGGCCCATAGCTGGCGGCCAATTTGATTGTGGAATTTTGAGATGCTTTCGACGCTGTTCAGTCAACTCGCTGCTGATGCTGCTGCTGTTTGTTGGCCACAAATAAAACATCTAAGCTCATTTATCAAAACGTCTATTGATACTTGGATACTTAAGATACTGGAAGCTAATGTTTATACGTCGTATACATATATATATATTTTTGCACTCATCAAATGATTCACTTGGCTGAGTCAGCTCTATATTGCAGTGAATAGTCACTGTTGACCGCAGCTTGCTAATTGATATTGGGCACAACTCATCACTAGTTACAACGAAGCCACACCTGCCTCTAGACTAGACATAGTCTCAGAACGACAGAGAGAGAGACCCAAATACATAATTAACTGGAGGAGTCCCAAGTTGTCGGTCGGTCGCATCCCTTAGAAGTTCTTTTCAACACACTGAGAGGGTCCCAAAAAACAAGAAGAAGAAGAGGAGGAAAAAGGTCAATGCTATGGCTAAACGCTATTATTAGAGGTCACAAATCAATGAAGACTTTATCGACGTTCAGACTTGGTGCAACATACCAACAAATCTAGCATCCGCGATTACAACAATAAGAACACAAATAAAAGCCGCATCGAGTCGAAAATTTATGGACAATTCTAGCAGTGAGAAAAGACGAAACCCATAATGGATAAAAAGTGTCCAGCCGTGAAAGAAAGAATGGAAGAAAGTCTTCGACGCTGGCAAGTGCTCAACTCTCTCTCCTACTATCTTTTTGGGCATACCAAATGCGTTAGACGATTGCATGCATGTCAGCTTGGCCCATAAATTCACGCAGCTCAGGTACAGCACTTCTTTCTTTTCGAATTTTTTTTTTGGGGTCCTGTGATCAGTTGAATAACCCGATCAAAGCCGATCAAACGTATCGTTAGACGCCGCCAATTGCCCAAAGGGTTCTCGTCTCGTCTCGTCTCTCGCTAGGCGGCCAATAATTATGCAAATGCGATCAGTCTGGATGGGATGGGATGGGATAGGATGGATGGATGGATAATCCCGTCGTGCATAGAAGCTGTGCCGGAACTAAGTCGCATTTGCATTTCTCAACATTCGGCACTCGAGTCAAACACGCGTCGCCTTACTGCCACAAGTTGCCATGCTGCCTCGTCCCTTAAAGCGGCGTCCTTCATAATTTAAATAATTATGCCACTTGCTGGCTTCCTTTTTCTGGCTCTCTCTCTCTCACTCACTCTCTGTGTGAGCTTAGAGATTTTCATGGCACGGCATTTGGCATAATTATGTAGGTCAAAAATTGTTTATTGACACGCAAAGCAACAAAGAAATTTGCATAATTTTACGCTGCAGTCGCCTGTCGAACGAGCAGGAACAAAAAAAAATTACTGCCCTGCTCCTCTCTCTCTCTCTTTCGCTCTCTGTGGAGTACTGTTGGCCTGGCCAACAGCTGTTAATTATAGTGCCTCAGGGGGGGTGGCGGTGGTGGTCAGTCAGTCAGCGAATTGGCAGCGTGGCAAATTGTAGTATCCCAAAACACAACCTAAAAAAAAGGGTTAGAGTTAGAGCGCATTAGGCCAAGTCACATTTTTGCACCTGCTGTTCGGCAAAAATTGAGACATAAAAAATGTAATCGAGGGGTTGGGTAAAAAAAGGAAAAAACTGTTAGAATGTCAGCCTAATATGTCGAGTACTGTAATTTATGCTTTTTAATTAAGACGCTAAAATATTTTGTGATTTTCCAGCTAAACAGAAAAAATTCCCCCCAATGGCTTTTCATGTTTTCCATTATAAATCAGCTAACTTCTAAATAAATATATTTACTACGAGTTAATATTATTTTTTTCTTTTTTCTACTTTTTTTTGCGCCCCACACACATCGAGCATCGAGCGCTGCGAAAACGGGTAAAACTTGTTTTCGAAAAGAATTTTCCATGCGATTGTCAGCACAAAAATACTGAAGATAAGGTTTGAAACTATCTGTCTCTCGACTACCAGTTGACCAGTTGGCTATATACACATACATATATATATATTTATTTTGTATTTACTTATATTGTTTATAGTGGAATGCCACCCCGCTCGCTGGCTGTCGCGCTGTCTAGGCGACAAGTCGAGTAAACTAAATTAAATGACTTGAATTGCACTAACAATGTAACTGGTAATTGCAACCGACCACTTCTAGTTTAAGATGCACCTGCTTAACCTTCGCACTAGCTGGCTAACGGGGCCTGGTGACATGGGCTAAGCCGATTGGGCCATAGACTTCCGTTGCCTTCAGTTGCCAGTTACCAGTTGCCAGTTACCAACTCGTTTTCTACTTCGATTGATAAGCATCTAAGCCGCGACACATTCGCCTCGTCGCATATCCTTTTTTGTGGTTGAAATGGAAGCCAGCGGAACCAAAGGACAGGCGCAAATGTCAAACGCTGACAACAACAGCCGTCTGTCAGAGTTTCGATGCCGTTGTCGTTGTTGTCGTTGCTGCTTTGGTGTCATAAATCGTTATCGACCACGAACATCAGGTGGCACTCAGACGCACTCAGCTCTAGCTACCTCTCTCTCTTTCTCTCTGCCTCTTACTCTCTTTCACTAGCATAATCCATAGCTGCAGTTCGCTGCATCTGTTTGCAGTTGGAGGGGGGTCAGAGTGCAACCAGCAACCGACAACCATGACCAAAAGGACTTGTCGTAAATTAAGACTCGTAGACAACATGCAGTGCCAAATTAGGGCTAGCCAATAAAAGTGCCTCTAATGTGTGGCAGCCACTTCAAAAGGCAACGCCAAACATGCCAAACAGATACCAGCCAGCGAGGCATCTGCAATTTATGGTGGCAACCAAAACAAACAAACAACCAACACACACGTCGAAAGAGTTACATAATTTTTAGCGCCTCTCTTTGCGATTCTCAAAAGTTTAGCTAGCCACGGGAAGATCCATCAACTGCGTAACTTGCAAACATAGCTGAAACAGCTGTAACTGACATTCGGACAAAATCAAACATTTTAACACGCTTCAAAGTTTACCAAGTGGGAAATAGGAAAATCACAAAGCGAAGGAGAAAAAAAAACACACACTCACTCAGAGAGAGAAATGTCAAAAACGCGTCGTGAAAAGCTGGCGGGTAAACTCAAACTCAATCAAAGGCTACATGCCACACAGCGTGGCATAATGCGGTGTTGGCAGTGGCAACAACAACAGTAACAGGAAGAGGGAGCAACAACGCATGTGTCCGTGCCTCGTCTGGGGGTCAGAAGGAGAGCTCAGCCCATCAGCCTGGCTGCCTGTCAGTCTCTCTGTCTCTCTGTCTGTTTGTCTGTCTGTCCGGGAACATTGAATACGCATTACAAGACCGCGCCGCAACCAAAACCAAAACCGCGTTACCACATGTCAGCGGCTCCGGCAACAGCAGCAGTAACAACAGCAACAGCAGCAGCAACAGTAACAACAGCTACAGCCCTGGGGCATATGGGAATACGAGCGCGTTGAATGTGCAACACATGTTGTTGTTGTTGTTGCTGCTGTCGTTGTCGTTGTTCGCGGTGTTGCCTCGCCTGGCCTCTGCTGTCCTGTCCTTTGCTGTCCTGGCCGTGTCTGATTTTTGGCCCGCTTGATTGGTTGAAAATGTTGGCAAAACGAACATAACTCCCCCTTCTGTCCATCATCTCCCCCAAACAGTCCACAATGGATTGACTACTCCACTCATAGCAAAGCCAGAAGTTTTGTTATAATTTTTACGGCTGTCATTTTGTGCTTTGATTTGACTACATGCTCCATGCTGCGGAAGGTGCAACACAGTGTTGTTACAAAAGCAGGGCGTTGCCATTATGGAACCATAAACGTAGTTGGGCTCTTTTGACCATTACAATGCATTACTAAGAGCTGAAGGGTAATGGATTAATCACACTAAACTTATAGACTATAATAAAGAATTTAAAGAGGATGCTTCTTTCAGTAGTGCAGAGAATTACATTGAGATTTTATTATGGAAAGACGAGTTCCAGAGGCAAACGAAATATGTTAGGTTATATTCAGACATTTTTGGATTTGAAAATTTAAGTGTGGTTTGAACTGTCCATCGAAATCTTGTAAAGTAAATCTCATTCACATGCTCTGTATATTGATTAGAGATAATTTTAAAGCATGGCTCTATTGATATAAAAGACTATTTTAAATAGTACTCTTATATATATTTTTATTCAATGCTGTAAATTATAATGCAAACTTTATATTATAAATTGTACAATGCTCAATGTTTGTAGTTATTAATTTTATTTATTCAATTTATATTGAAATTGTTTATTGATATTGTATATACTGTATGAAATACCAAACAATATAAAAATAATAAAATATTTCGTTCTAGGCAGATAATTTCATTTATCAAATTTACTTTATTTGCTATAGATTTTTATAATATGTAAATTTTTTTGGATATATGAAAGCCGAAGCAGAAGAATGCCTTATTTTTAAGAGATTTTGAGTTGGAAAAACATGCTCTTATTTTCATGAAATGTTCAAGTGAAGCTCTTCCGCCACTCAGTCTGCTCGAGCATTGGCATTTCACAGCTTCTTGCCGTAATCTCGATGTAACAAAGTTGTATTTGGCAGCACATGAGTTTACTTTTTGCTCTGAGCGAGCAGAAGAATGAGGAATTCCGAGAATTCTGGCAAGTCGAGTTGCACAAGTGTATCAATGGACAATGGACATATTACCATTAGAGCATCAGTTTTCGGGGCGCACTAATCTTCACACCTTGGACACAGAAAAGCGACCCACAAAAGAAGGGTGGTAGAAGGGGGAGAAAGGGGGAGCACAGAACTTCCGTTGAATTGTCGGACAAACGTGAGTTGTGCAAGGCTTTGGCTTCTGAAGAAATAATGCCAGAGGATGGCGCTGCTGCAACCAAACTATTGATGCAAGCAATTAGTGCTTGCAGCCAGCTGACAGTTGCAAGTTGCCAGAAAATGGTTGGAATGGAAATGGGAAAGGGAATTGGAAGTGGAGTTGGAGTTGGCCAAGTGCAATGTGTGCCAAGCGGTTAATGAACAATTTCATGGAAATATTGTCACACTTTTGTTGACAACGATTGGCGCTGAATTCCTCAGCAGCTGCAGCAGCAGCAGCTTCTCTCTAGCTTCAGCTTCAACTTGAGGTCTGCAGCTCTTGAGCTCTTTAGTTGGCTTGGCAACCATTCACTTGGCTTGTATTGCCAATGCTTGCCTAATTGATTTATTGATGTTTACATGTGCGTGCCTGGCAACTAGCTTCCCCCCTCTTCACCCTTCACCCTTCCTCTTGGACTTACAACATTGCCCACAATTTGCTCTAAACGTTCGTCGAGAGCGTTGACAATTGTTTGGGCCTTGTTTGTCGTCGTCTGTCGTTGTAGTTGTTGTGGATGTCGCTGTCGCTGTCGATGCTGTTGTCGTTGTCGCTGTGGCTGTTGCTGTTGCTATTGCTGTGGCTGTAGCTGTGACTGTCGATGTCGTCGATGTCTTCGCTGTGGTCGAGCTAGACTCTTTGGTAGCCAAAGTTTAGACAGACCAAACAATTCGTCAGTCAGCCGGAGGGACAGACAACATAGACAGCCAAGTAATTGTTGACCTTTTATGTCGTCGCAACTCTGGCCACGTTTGGCTTCAGTCTCTCTCTCTATATCTGTCTCTCTCCCTCACTGTTTTGGGCCTGTTTAAATTGCTGTACAATAATGTTGTTGCTGCTGTTGCTGTTGCTGCTGTTGTTGTTGTCGTCATGTTTTTATTACTGTTTGCACGCCCTGGCCTCAGTTCTCAGTTCACAACTCTCATCTGGCATCTCGCATCTCTCATCTCTTGGTTAGTCATCCTCCACCTCCTCCGCCTCCCCCTTCTCTTTATGTTGTTTGCTCTTCATAAATAGCATGAAATCTTTTGGCGCTGGCACATCGAAATGCCTGAAAGTCTAACACGACGATTCCAAGTCTCGCACTTGAAATGTTGACGGCATTTTCGATTTTCATTGGAATTTTAGTGCTCAACCAGTCAGCCAGGAGAACTAACTGACCATTGCACCTCTCCACTTTTCACAGTTGTTCGACTTTTATTTGAGTTGGCAAAATGCTAATGGAAAGCAAGTAAGTAGCCTCAGAACAGAGATTTTGTCAGTTGATTTAGGCCACATGGATTTAACGAAATATTAAAGGAATATTTATTGACATGTAATTTGATTTTATGGCAGTACTCGTATTTATTTCATAAATATTACGAACGATTCGTTGTCATCGAAGTTTAAGTTCTCAATTTTGAAGAAACGAATATGTGGTAATCATCTTGTGCAAGACAAAGAAACAAATCGGTAGTAAGAACAATATCGTGTCATTTAATTTCCTGAAAGCAAAATATATTTAAATAAGATAATTTGAACCTTATATTAAACAAATTTTTCAAGTGAAAAATAAATGCTACACAAAAATAAGGACTTGTATCCCTTTCTTTTTAAACAAATTAAATTAAATAAAAAAAATGAAAAATGTTTAATAAACTCTTGCCGAATAATTCTTTATGCAAACTTTCATAAAGATTTGTCAGTTAAATATAAAAATTTTAAATAATAATTCAATTGATTTAATGTTTCAAATTGTAATGATATTAGTATTGATCAATCAATTCAAAAGTTAGTTTTTCGAAATGTCATCGGCTATTGACTTTGAATAAAAATTTATTAAATAAACATGTACATATGTAAATCTATTTATGAATGATATCAAATGGAAGTAATCCAGTAATCCCATCTAATTGGAAACAGCTTTGTTCACTGTTGTCGATAATTTATAATTTATTTAAATAATGGTTGATCTAAAAACAAGTATTTATTTTTAATATGCGTAGCAATAGCTCAACAAAAGTGTTGTTATGCTATCGACTATTAATATTTGAAATGAGAAGCAAAAATAAATATATAAAATAATGTATAATATATATAATGAATGATTTTATCAGGATGTAATGGTGTAATCTCTCAAGAGTTTAAAATAATTTTATGATTTTCTATATCACTGAAACATAACTATTTTCTTCTAAAGAGAATTCACTCTCCACAATTAGATCGCCAAGTTCTAGCTTGGCATTAGCTGACTTTGCCTTGAACCTGCCACCAATTGGCGGTTGGCAGCTGCTTTAGTCCGTCTGCAACTCTTGGCCTCCCTTGATAAGAAAGAAGATGAATTAAAATGGGGAGAAAAAAATAAAAGTCGCATACTTTCTCGCCGTGTCAGCGACCCAACGAAGCGTTAATGAATTACAACCTCCGACTGCGATCGCCAAGAGCCATGGGCTATGCGTATCAAAAAACGAAAAAACACAAAACACCTTGCAACTTCAGTGTTGCAGCGTGCAACGTGCAACTTGCAACGGTAGACAGTGGACTGCTGTGGCAACGTCATTGGCAGGACAACAACTAATTACCGTGGCTGCAACAATTTTTATGGCATTTACGCGCTCAGTTGATCGCTGACAAAGGTTGAACACAAAGCTGAGGTCTTGCCTCGTACATTTTGGGGTAGCAAAAGACACCTCAACGCAGACACCTTGAAATGATCACCACAAAGACACAGACACACACACAGACATGATACAGGTACACACAGGTACACAAATTATTTTGTTATGCTGCCGGGCAATCAGCAGACGTGGCTGCATTTTTTTCTTTCTTACTTGTTTTGCTTTTTGGTCAAGGTGCGTCTGTCCTTGGTTATGCTTCTGCATCGAGTTGAATCGACTTTTTTTTTTCGACTGTCTGCTGATCGATAATCATCTGGCGTGTCCCATTGTCTGCTCTTTAGGCAGCCAATTATTAGCACTTTGCAGAAATCACGCGAAACGAAAGGCAACAACTTTTTGCCATTGTCCTCGCCACAATTAATAACATTTTGTCAATTTGAGAGAAATTGCATTTGAGAATTGGCATTCGACTTGCAGTTTCAATTTCAATTGCAGCCAATTAAACTGGTTATTTTCTGCAGACTGGTTAATAGAACAGTTTTAACTGCTGTTCAATCTCAAGGCCCAACAAATTGCAAAGCGTTCTATTGGCAAATTAGCGATTTTTGCTTGCGATCTTGACGCCGCTTAACGCACACGCATTTCGATTTCGATTTCGATTTATCAATTTTCAGGTCGCATACCGCTTGGTGACATTTAACAAGGTTCCACCAAAAAAAAAAAAACAGAAAAAAAGAGTGTAAAATAAAAAAAAAACATACTTCTACTGCTGCAGTTGCCTCTAATCGCTGTGCAACTGCCACAGAAACTAGCAACAAGGAGAACCAGAACAACTTCAATGCGCACCTGGCGATCAAAGTGGTTTTCGAAATGCAGCCAGACCAACCACCGCAATCGCCACCGCAACCACACATGACTCTGTGAACCACAAGAACAGCAGCAGCAACCACAAATCAATTGGTAAGAGTAATATTTTATTGATATTATGTGAGAAAATAAAGCTCAGAAGTATTCAATAATTTGACTACATTAACAGATGGTAAGATAAATAAAGTGCCAAATTATAGGCGAGCTTGGAATGCGTGTTTTAACATTGCTTATCAGACAGGCGGCAATCGAATTATGTTAGGGTGTGTTTTACTAGAGCATATATTAGCTAAAATAATTGATTATATTTATTTTTGATTTATTTAAGAAGTTTCTTAATAACACAATTTTGCATTGCAATAAAAACCTATAAACATAGCCAGTTTGTTTATCATGAATTATTATATATTGTTAATATGCATAATAATTTTATGATTTTATTCCTCTAAAAGTAATCCATTGTGTTACCTACTTTGTTTTTTTTCATTCATTTCATATGCTTAAGTAGATAAAGCAAAATTGCCTTTAACTCTTTTTCTCCTTTTTAAATACATTAACTTGTAAAATTTCCTTACATATATTCCAAAGTGTTCCGAAAACAGTACAATTATGATTGCTTTATAAAATGATTTTAAATATTTAAAGCTACTAAGAATTTGGCTATTATTTTAATATAATTCTCAACTTAGTTTAGAAAAGTTTATATATAAGTATATCAATTGTGTTAAGTACCTACATACAAAAATTTAAAGATAGTCATAAGAAAAATAGTTTATAAATCAATTAATTTTTCATTTAAGAAGGTAAGGTATTTTAAATAAAATCTTTATATCATATTTACCTTTTTATTTAGTTTAGTAATAGTAAAATTGTGAACTTTGTTAACCTTGAAATAAAATACATTCGCCTAGAATTGGATCAACTTACATGACACATATTAATTCTATATGCAAAATAATATCCTATTAAATGTAAGTGTTTTGTTTTTGTTTGTTTGCCTAGCTTTAATAAGGAAAACATACTATTAAGCCATGCCACCCGAGAGAATGCAGTTTCGCTTTTCGAAACACTTAAGTCGCCACAAACATCTCGGTCTCATCTTGACACCTTGCCACAAGGCGTTGCATCGCTTTGCATCGCGTTGCGTCGCAATCACAGCAAATCAACAAACTGAACATAACATTTGCTTAATATGCCAACTATGCAAAACTGCAAAAACTGTGGCAACAACTTTTGCCGTGGACGTTGCGAGAAGCTAAAGTCAGTCACAGAGAGCAGGCCGAAGCCCGATTTTGCCCCGAGTTGGTTGCACAAACGCGTCGTCAAACGTGGAGCGCCTTGCAACCGACGCGACGTCGGCGTCGGCAAACATGCTAATGTATGCAACACCCGCCGTCGACTGACGACCTTGAAAAATTATGCAAAATCGATGTAAAAAAAGAAAAAATAAAAAAACAAACACACAGCGAGACTGTAAGAGAGAGAAAGAGAGAGAGAGTTACCAACAAAATGCGAAAATAAGTTCAACAGCAGTAAAAAATGTAAATGTGGCACGAACGGAGAGAGTAGCTTTGGCTGTGGCAAGGTGGCGTGGCACAGACTGAGGCGTGGGGCAGAGTCAACTTTTTTTTTTATTTTGCACTCCGATTTTGATGGAAAAAAATTGGCGCAAATGAGGCAGACAATGTCGGCGCTCATGCGCGCTGCGTGCCACAAAGAGTGGCAAGGTGGCAAGCAGAGGGAAAGTAAGGGGGAGGCATGCCCAGTTTAGGCGGCTGAAAGTTAAGCGTACGCTGAACTTTTGCCTGCCACAGCGGCGACTGATTTGCATACGATTTTGTCTGCTCACCAGCCAAGTAGCAACAGCAGCTGAGGTGGCAGCAACAGCAGTGGCAGCAACAGAAGCAGCAGCTCAGTTGGCAGCAGCTACAATAAATCCCGCAATAACAACAACAATCGAGACGCGCAAGAACAACTTCAGTTTGGCACAAAATGATGAGAACAGCGAACTCGAAGTCGAAGTCGAAGTCGACGTCGACAGCGGAAGTTGTTGCTTATGCGCTGACGTCGACTGCGACGCCGGCAGCGTCGTCACATTATGGTTTGTTTGCCATTTCCGTTTCGCATTTGCATGCAGAGTAAGTGTCTCCCTCTATCTCTCTCTCTCTCTCTCTCTCTCGCTCTTGGGGCTTTTTTGCTGGCTACGTCGTCGCACAATTTAAATAATTTTGCATAATTTTTGAAAATTGACTTATGGATTTCTCATCGTTGTCTGCGATTCACATTTTTATGCTTTTCTCCCTCTCTCTCTCTCTTTCTCTCTCTCGTTGTGTGTGTGCCACTTGTTGATCATTTTGTTGTAGGTCATGTCTTCAGTATTTATGTCTCATTTGCTTCGAAAAAAATTATGCAAAAAATTATGAGTTTTCACGCAATTTTCCTTTCGGCTGTTGCACAAAAAGTTTTTCACTTGTGTTTGCTTCTGCTGCCTGATTTTGTTTAAAGTTTTCACACTCGCAGCATGATAAATGAGACTTTAAGTTGTTTGACAGTTGCCTCCCCCATCTCTCCCTGACACGCTCCCATCCCCTGAGGGGGCATGTTTTGTGCAACTTGTTAAATGTTTTCTGTTGTCGTTTTTTTTGCAGACTTTGTTTGTTTGTATTTGGGTGTCTTATCAAGCCTTAAAGTCGTCAGAGAGTTGTCTGCTTTGCATATTTGCAAAATGCCGTTTTGCTTATCACTTTGGCAAGTTTTGAGCGCGCAGATACATTTGTATCTCTGTATCTGCGAGTTCATAGACAACTCGCGAGTGTCGTAAACAGTTTTGGAAAAACATTTACGAGCTGAAAGAACACAGAAACAATGCTTGACCCTTGCAGCTGCAATTACTTGACAAGAGAGCAACGAGAGCAGCTCATAAAAAGTAGAAATAGATGGAGAAGAATATAGAAGTGGAGGAGGGGGAGGCGGGGGCTATTCTCTTACATAATTTATGACTTCCCCCGCGCGACGCTGTTGAGAAATAGCTAGAAAAATACAATAAATAAATTGAGGATCGTCGCCGGTTGCCAAACACGTAGCGCAGCCAAACAAAGTCCAAGTTGGGAACGTTTTAATTTCTTACACTTGGCAATGGAGACGACGCGCGTGCGTTGCGATCCGTCAACGTGCGCGGGAGTCGTCGACGATGTTCCCGCCTACCTCTCCTCTCCTCTCCTCTCCTCTCCTCTGAAATCATCTTCAACTACTGACAGTCGCAAGTCGTATGACCAAAGGCAGTCAGTGATAACGACAACGACAACGACCAGACTCGCTCCTATGCCTCGACTTGACTTCAGTTGGCTTTGGTTGCCTCTCTCTCTGTCTCTCTCTTAAACATTAACCGGAAGCCTGCGCCAAACGTGATCAACGGTTTGCTTAGCGGCTGTGCGATGACGTTTCGCCCTCGCCTCCAGCTACTTGCTGCTCCATGTCCATGTCCATGGGTTTTTTTCAGTTTGGGTTTGGGTTTGGGCATGGGCCATTCATTCGTGATGAGCGCTGATACGTAAAACGAAAAAAAAACAGCGTCCGTTTGAATGGAAAGACGAACGAAAGAAAAAAAAAAAACGTGCGTGCTGCCACAGAAGGAACGTTGACTTTAAACGCGGCTTCTTCACATATTATATATATACATATAGATATATAGTTTTGTCTGTATGTTTTGAGGCATTGGCACTCGCACATTTCTCAACATTTTTAGTGGCACTCAATACAATGCGTTTGCCCCACCAAAAAGACAGAAAAAAAATAAAATAAAAGAGATTATAAGCAAAATGCAATACACATCGTTGGATGGATGGATGGATGGATGGCTTGGCAGCTTGGCTTGAGTTTCTGCTGGGGATTCATAAAAATAATGCGTTGGTGTTTTCATTTTTACGTGTTGCTCAACGTTTTTCACTCTCTGCGTTTTGCGCGATTGTCACTCACAACGCTGCTCAGATGTTGCGACAAGGCCCAAAAAAAAAAAAAAAAAAAGCGAAGAGAAAAGAACAAAAAGAAGTAAAGGAACAACGTCTCGTAGTAATTCGTAGATGCAAGGAAGAGATGACTGAACTGACTGCGTACGTGCGTAAGGCAATTGCGTTGGACTCACTTGAACTCGGGGAATTTGTCGCTGGGGCCACAATATATAGCAAATAATGCCAAGCAAAAGAGGGCATCATCATCTTCTTGAAATCCTTGGCGGTGGCTGCCTTTGGTCTTTATTTGCGGTCATGTGGGTGGAGGAGAACTTCAATGTGAATGCTTCATTACATTCATTCCATTCCATGCCATTTCATGCACTCTGCTGATGAAGTGCCACAAATTAAATTCCATCCCAAATGATCGTGATCGTCATTTTATTTGTTGGTTATCGGTTTAATTTCGAAGTGATCGATTTGCCGACAGTTAATTGAAATTGTCACAGGTAATTCCATTAAAAAATATATATTGAATTATGTTTTATTTATAATTGCTTAATATTTATTGACATATAATTGAAGTTGGGAATTCCAAAGTTAATAACCTCAACTTCCAAACCGTATTGAACTACTTTATTATAATACTATTTTAATATTTTCCAAGTATATAGTAGAAAAACATGTTCTAGAATAGATGACATGCGAAACGTCAACTTAACTAAAATAATTAAATACATACAAGAAGATAGGTTGATGTGGAAGTTATATCTAATGTGTCCTAGTAATATTTGTCTTAAAAATTTAATTTCATAAATAAATTTCATACATTTTAGCTTAATTTAATATACCATATTAGCCCAATACGCAAGTTAATGTTTCAATTCTAAAAAACTAAGTTGAGCACCCCTTAATAAACTTTTTAGCTTATCTACTTTCTATCTAAACAGTCCATTGCTTAAGCCATATATTAACTAGGTTCTGCTTTAATATGCAACCTCACTATAACTATTTAATAATAATTAAACTATTTCCCTTTACATTCCTACACGTCTGCCCTTTCGTTGACCTCCACCCCAAGAATAGCAACAGAAATATTTTGGAGCTCTTTGGGGCGCCTGTGGATATGCAATGATATTTTCACATACATTCGCACATACATAACTCGATATTGTTTGTAATAATATTGTTAAATGTTTTATGCGCTGTTGATGGCTGTCGAGTATTTAAACTTAACCACACAGAAACCTCAGGAATCACAGCCCCCAACAAAACCCATAGACCTTGCACCCATAAACACACCACAGTCAACATGTCCACAGTCAATTAAACGAGTGTGTGTGAGTGAGTATGCGTGTGTGTGTGTGTGTGTGAAGGGGGCGCCATATAATCAGTGTGTGTGTGTATGCAAAAATGGCAAACGGTCTGTTAAGCACACATGCGACTGCCACGCCCCCAAAAAAGCTGGCTAGCCATCAACAATCAGGCAGGCAGGCAGGCAGCCAGCAACGTTGAACGCTCAACGTTGAACGCTCAACTCTCAACTGGCAACTGGCAACAATTTGAAAGATACGAAGCGTAACCGTAAACGCTGCCTGTACCGCCAACAGGATGTGGACTGAGGCTGAGTATGGGGAGCAGGAGCAGGAGCAGGAGCCGGAACCAAGAGCAGGTCCTTGGTTGGGTTGCGTCTGCAGTTTTATCAACGCAACGACATCAGCTTAAAAGCACTCAAGGGGCTGGCCATAACAAAAGGGCAGGCAAGGGTTAAAGGGGGGTGAGCGAACAAGCTCAGACGACAATCAACGCAGTTTATTTATGGAAAAATAAAATGAAATAAAATGATGATGATGAGCAGAGCAGCAACAGCAACAGCAAAAGCAAAGGAAAGCACAACAAAACAACAATCGACGCTATCTGCACAAAAAAGTTGTAGGTGGAGGATGCGGTTGAGGGTTAAGGGTTAAGGGTTGCGGTTTGTACTGTGCAGAAATTAATTTCAGAAAACACTTGAAATTAAAATTCAAAATTCCCCACAAATGGTTCTATGGCTTCTCATTAAGCGCTGATAAAAATTGTTGATTATCTACTCGGCTCGGCAAATTATTAATTTTAATGTCTCCGAAAAGTTACGAGCGAGTGCGTAAATCAGAGAGAAAAGAGAATGAGTGTGAGACAGTTTTGAGATTGAGATTGAGGAAGTCACATTAGAGCAATTAGAGCAGCTTTGTTTGGCGTCGCTTAGGCCTAACTAATGCGATAACTGAGCACTGAGAACTTAGAACTGTTACTGCCAGCTGTGCCAGAGACTAATAACCATAAAGGAGGCTACATAAATTTCCAAGTCAAGTGCCAACCAACTCTTGTCTCCTCAATGTCCAAATGCTAGCCGCTCCCTCCCTCCTCTCTCTCTTAGAAGTTAGCCAAGCGCAACTCCAGGCCACAAGCTTATCAACTGCCGACTATATAGCCATGACTTTTTCGTGTTAACGTGGCCCATACTCATCATCGCACTGATGTGTTGCTGTTGCTGTTGCGGTTCAATAAACCATAAAAGGCTCATTAATTATGCGCATATCGCGCCTACAGGGGCGGAAAATGTGTCATTGTAGTGTGTAGCGGACTCAGTTTTTGGTGTTTTGCTGTTTTTACTGGCTATCGGAGTGGCTTCAGCCTGCTGAGCTTCACTTCCTGGTTTGGGTATGGCTGCTACTATGTGAGAAAGGTTACACGGGGCATTATGAATTCACCATACAAACAAAGCAACTGCGAGTGCGAATTTACATATATCTGATTTCAGGTTTACACCATAAATTATCAGCTGAGTTATGAGCGGCTGTAGATGATCTAATGATTTAGTTTATATTATTAAAATGTGGCAGATAGAAATATAGTTAAGGGAAGAACTAAATTTACAGCTATACTTATGTCAAATCAATGTACATTTTAAATTTTATGATTGTAGATAATATAATATATATAATAATAATATTTATAGAGAAACAGCAATGTTTTTAATTTGTTATATTTCGAATATAGTACTTACAATATCAATACACCAAATATAGCCTTTGATATATTATTACTATTTATTTATATTTTAAAGTTAATAGCTTACAATTTTGCTTTTATTCAAAATCGGGTAACGGGTAGCTCACAGTCGATTTGTAGCTTTCTTGTTATTGCTGTTTAAATGTCAACAAGAAACAAGATCTCAAAAGTTTCCGATATAGGATGAAATTATTGTAATTCCATGAATATTATGCTCAGTGTATATAATTTAATATCTCCAAATTTTTTTACATTTATTTTACTAAAAGTGTATCCAATGGTCGTCTTATTTACAACTACCTCCGTACTAGACTTGTTATCAACCCCTCGATGAATTGGGCACTCGGTAAGTTGCTCTACTGGAACCAGCCACATGTCAACGGCTGGCGATTAATTAAACAAAGAATTACGCGGGTATCAAATGCTTGACATACTTTCGTGGTCTGGCCGAAAGTTTTGAAATACTCGTCTGGGCTAAACTGGCTTAAACAATGTGTTGGCAATGTGGCAAACGTGGCCTAGGTGTTGGCTTTACATGTAGACATAGAACCATTGAGCGACCTTTGGCTGTGCTGACAGACTGACTGCGTTTTGTCTTTTTGGCATGCAACAGTTTTGCATTGCATTAAACGAGGCAGCAGCAACCAACAAAAAAAAAATCGAATTCAAAAACAATAATTAATTTAATTGACATCTTTTGAGGCACGGTCTTGAGGCACAAAACTGAGTCGCAGACTTTGAGACTGAGATTGAGGCTGAAACTGAGTCGGTGACTTCGACAGACGGTTGACTGACTGCCACGCAGGAAAATGCGAATACGAATGCGATTGCGACGATGTCGGCAAAACAACGACAAGATCTTGGCAAAGCCGACACACACACACCTCGAAAGCTGTCAAAAAACACAAAACTTCAAAAGCAACAACAACAACACATTGACAATGCCAATAAAAAAGAAACAGAACCCGGCCAGGCTTGCAAACAATTTTATTGCGTGGACTGATTACAGCCACACACAAAAAACTACTCTAAGGCGAGCTTCATGAATGAGTCGCAATCTGAGTCGCAGTCTGGAGCTGAGGTTCGTTCCTGGGCATGCCCATGAGCAGCATCATTACAAGCGAACGTCGTCATCATTGTCGACTGTCTTTCATTCACAACGACGAAGACTTCTTTTGACTTTGTCTGTCTGCCAGCCCACGGTCTCCAAGTCGAGCCTTTTGCCAACGGATATCATTAAGCCAGGCTTTATTTAAACGCTCCTCCTCCTTCTTCTTCTCTTCGGATCCTCTCCAAGTGCCTCTTTTAAGTAGGCGCGACAATTGCAACAGTTTTTCATGCTGTTCTCGTGCCCCTTTTAATGAATGAAAAGTGAATTTCGAGCTGCACCAAACCAAACCAAACCAAGTCAAGTCGAGTCGCGTCGAGGTGTGCGCCAAAGGTTGGGCTGTTGCCCTGTTGATTGACATGATCATGATTTACACCTTTCTGGGTGCGTAAGACACCCACCTGATACCAGATAGCGGAGGGGTAAGAGGACTGGTTGGGAAGGGAGCAGGAGGAAGGCAGTTGCACGTTAAAATTGATTGCAAATTGGATTACACTGCAAAACAATATTATTGAGGTGCAGAGATATCACAATTAAATGCGACGAGATTTATGAACAATGTGGACCAAATTTGCATTGTTATTTATCATCACAAAGAAAGTTAAATACATTTTAAATATATATTTAATATCCAATGGAATTTTAATAAATGCTATACAGAGTTTATTATGAAAACATAACAAAAGCAAGTTATGCATTTTATATGTTTAAAATTTTGATAAATTACAGACTGATACTTAAATATATATTGAACATATGATAAAGACAAGTTTATGATGTGATGAGAATTTTTAACAATATGAAACAATTTTGTATTTAAATTTCATCTCATAATGCTAGATAAATTAATTTAAACTACAATAGAGTTTTAATAGAAGCAGCACAGAATTTATTATGAAAGCATGACAAAAATACAATGTTTATTTAATATGCTTCATATTTTTATATAATATACATATATAATTAATAGAAGTATTGACTAAATAGTTCTCAAAAATTCTATTATGGTATACACGAACAGGATTATTATGTCAAAAATAGTTCCCTTAGATTTCAGTTCCTAAATTTGGAATTTTTAAAGCTATTTTTAAATAATTTAAAAAGTACTTGATATAAAAAGAACATGCTTAAAGGAAAGATTCATTTACATAAAAATTAAATTTAAAATTATTTATAGTTATAGATTGATGCTAAAGTATTGCACACAATTTTAAAATAAGTTTTCTAAATAATTTAACTGATATTGTAGGATTGTAAGCACACTAAAAGTGTCTTTTATAAAAGAATGTTACATATTTTCTTTTAAATTTGTGTAAACTGAATTCAAAACTTGATCCCGAAGTTCTTTTTGAGTGCGTAAAGTTCTTATTTATAGCAGTTGATATAGTTATGTAATTCCAACATTTTATGGCCAGAAATATTTGCTCCAGCTGGCTGGCTGGCTGGTGATGTGTGTGCGAGCCGAGTTACGAGAGAGCTGCTAATTGTTTGGGCCAGCAAAACACCCGCACATTGGAACCATGGCAAGAGAGAGATACAAGTTGTAGGTACTCGTAGGTACTCAGTATCTGTATCTGGCAGATACGAATCTGCGTGTGCCGGCAACACGTCGTCGTCGTTAAACTACTACGCGACTTTTAAACGCGCTAAGCACTCTGGATTGTTAAGCCAGGTGAGAGAAGGTGGAGGAAGAGGAGAAGAGGGACTGGGACTGCTGACTTGGGATAAACACTGACTCACTGACTAAGACTAAGATAGAGTTCATGACCTGAGAGCGGATATACGCAGCAGAGTGTTAAGCATTTGGCGTTTGTGTTTGCGCTAATAAATCAAATAAAAAGTTAATCAACAAATGAGCAACTTCTGCGCTGACAGGCGAAAGACAAAGTTTGCGCTTAATTTTAATCCTTTCCGTATCAAATCATTATTCGAGTCTAAAAGCGCCACAAAATTTAACCGCAAATAATCATAATGAAGCACTCGAAAGTGGCAGGAGTCGAGTTGAGTTGAGCAGCAGCAACATCAGCAACAGCAGCAACATCAATGCTGACTCTTCTGTTCCTGTCACTGCCTCTGTTTGTTCTCTGCCCCCGTCTCCCCGTCCCTCGCTTCGTCTCTCTGGTGGTTGCGGGTGAGTGGCAAGCTGACAGGAGAAGCAACCTCAGCCACTCTGCAACGACTCTGTATGTCGACTGTTTGATTTCTGTTGTGTTTCTGTTTGGTTCGCGCGCGGCAAAAGTCAACAACAGTTCGAAACGTCAACAAAACCTTTTAAATTATTATTTGCCTTTGTTGCTTTATTTGACTTTACACGCAACGCAAGTGCGGGGGCGGAGAGCGATGTGCGGATCCACCGAACTTGGCCCGAAAGGGGTTGCAACCCTTTTTTGTTGGTTCAACTTTACTTTATTCCGTTTGCGAGCGTGAGAAATCTTTGAGCAAAAAGTACGTTACAAAAGTGATTGCCAAAAAATCGCCAACTTGCAAATCTTCCTTTTTATATTGATCGTCTCTCAAATCTCTTTTTCTATTGATCATCTTCCTCGTAAACTATCTGTCATTGGGTCTTCTTCGATTGTACCTCGATCAAAGTTTGCTTTCCTCCTTTTTGGCACATTCAAATTGCACATTCATTTAAATTTTCGCATGCAAAATGATAGCGAGGGGTAAATTCATTTAGCATAGTTGATTGCATCTTCAATATACGATCAATATTGTCTTTTGTGCTTAACGCATTTCCATGGGAAAGAAAAATCTTCTTCGGCTGCTACGTCGCTGTCAGCTTAACCCTTGCCTAGGCTTGGGAAAATTAAATAATGCGAGTATGCAAAAAAAAAACCCCTTTGCTCACAGATGTCATCCCATTAGGTGCCTCGATGCGGCTGCTCTCTATCTTCCACGTAGGCAAATTACCTCAGCTGAGCAGCAGCAACCCCCTTGAAGATGCCTCACAACCCATTTGAATACTCATCCTCATCCTCAGAATCGAACTTCTTCCGTTGCTACCTTCATCTGCATAATTTTCACAACACGAGGTGATCCTCAGCAACAACAACAACAACGACAGGAAGATCAACCCTTGCCTTTGCACCCCTTTCGGTGCTAACACGTGCGCCCCTAAGGAAACGAAGGGCGAAGAAGACGCTGCAGCATAGACAACTCAAGCAGACCAAATATCAATTTTCTTCATTCTCATGCAAATCAAGAAAGAAAAATAAAATGCTGCCCCGAAATAAATAACAAAATGTGACATCAGATCGAGCTGAGAGATCGGGTCGCCGGGGTCGAGCGAGTTCAACACTAATCTGTGCACGTCTCGACGTCTTTAAGGGTTGCTCCTTTGCTCCTTACCTCTGCGGCTGCGGCTGCCGATGTTTTGCCCGACAACGTCAACAGCCAGCCGAAAATTTGCTGCTTTTCTTGGGCAACAGCCCCTAATGGATGACCTATTATTATAATATTTTGCGCGTAGTTCTTTTTTTGCGAACCTTTTGCGAAATGTGTATTGTAATGCAAATTTCGAGGCGGCCCAGAGGGGCTGAGTAGGTTTCGCGGTATTGATCCTTAATTTATGCATAAATGCGTCACCCAGAGCTCAAATCCAATCCAATTGAATTCCGACGAGGGTTTTTGCATCCGCCTCGCTAATTTTTAATTTATGCAAAACACAATTTTCGACTGTAACTCCTTTCACAGCAGCATCCTTTTGGCAGTGCGTAATTCGAGACCAGCTCGCAAAAGGAAAGTGAAAAGAAACACTGAAGAAGGAAATCTTGTACCTTCGGGTTTCCTCAGCACTTGGTGGTCGCTCTGTCGCACAATTTTCGCGTATGCAAATCCCATTGTGAACCTGTGATGCCAACTATAAGTACTATGCTACTATATACTCTCATACCATCCCAGAAAGGGGTTAGGAGCTGGGTTCTTGGTTCTTGGGTGCGGGGCAGCCTTAGGTGCTTCGCCCCGTCGCAACAATCGTTTAGAAAATTTAATTTATTTTCCATGCCGTTGCTGTTGTTGTTGCTGTTGCTGCTGCTGCTGTCGAAGCATTGTAGCCAGTTTTCTATTTTCCAATTCTATTTTCAGTTTTACTTTTCAATTTTTTTTTTACATTCTTTCATTCTATTTTGTTTTTCCTGGCGCGTTTTATTTCTCGTTTTTTCTGTTGTGTTGTAACCGGGGGGCAGTTACAAATTTCTGCCATTTGCTACTCTTGTTGCCGTGTTTTGCCAGCGAGTATGCAAAAAGGGTTTAACTCATATGCCCAGCACATCGCACATATTTTTGGGCGAGCTCTGCGCCCAAATGCCAGCTAGTTTTGTGCCCTACTGTACACGAGTTGTGATCGAATCGCAAGCGACATAAATTCTCTTATTATCTGCGATCAATTTAGCATTCCAATTGAAATTTTTGGAACTCTCAAGTCAGTTCTTAATTTTATTGCAAAGAGTTTTTCTTTACAAATTAATTTTTTTTCTGATTTATTTTGAAATAAAAATTAGCTACCTTTTTTTAACAATATACGAATTTTTAATTTCTTGATATTTCAATTTCCTTAACTTTTAAGTAGAGAATAAACATTTCCCTTTATTTTTTTTTTTTAGAATTTTCAACTATAATAGAGAATATTTTATAATAATTAGTTTTTAAATTATAATTTTTTATAATAATTTTCTGTCACTACAATATTTTTCAGTATACCTTTCTTTACGTGCTCTAGAAATTTTCATTATATTACGTTATTTCATAAAATTCATTTTTAAATTTAACTATTTAAGTTTGCATAAATTAAATTACACCGTAATGTTAAATTAATTACAAAAAATATAATATTATATACAAATATTGTAGTTTCCTACATGAAGCCACATTAAAAATATATTTTAAAGAAAACTTTTATTAATAAAATTTCTTAAAAGTAAATTAATCGTGACTATAAAATTAACTGACTGATCGTGACTTGAAAATTAATTTGAAGTACTAAAATATTTACTTGAAATTTATTTTTTCTAAATTTAAAATATATATCTTAATCCTAAATAAACTTTGTATTAAATTTTTTTGTTTATAATATTTAAAAATATATTTATGTTATTTTCAATTTAAATTGCAGTGCATTCATCAGTTCAATGTGAGCGCAATTTTTACTTTCCATTCTTATCAAATTCAATTTCAAACATTTTTGTGCCGTACGCTTTTGTTCAATAATTTCCCACTCTATCTCGCTCTATCGTTGTCTCCCACTCTCTCACACTCTTTGTCCTTCTCTCATTGTGTTATGATTGTGTTTGTGTGTGTGTGTGTGGCGGGTGTGCGGCAATTTCTTTTCACTGTTTTATCAATTTGTGCGGCGCTCGTTACTTATTTTTATTTATGCTCCCAGTGTCAGCCCACCTTTTAGAGTCCTTGCAAATTTTTGCATAACCCGCGAGCAAAGTTCCTAACCGAAATAAATTCTTTTTCTCCATTTTTTTGTTCTTTCTTTTAGCTGTTATTTTTATTTTCATTTTTATTTTGCATTTGATAAGCTTGGGCCAGACTACGATATGTTTGTAGCTGCCTCCCTTTCAAACAAAGCTTTCACATCCACTTCAGCTGCTCGCATAGCTCATGCATTTTTTCGATGGGGAGAGGGGGAGTTGTATTCACTGTCATACATCGCATCTCGATAGCGTTCTCCCATATATATGTGTGTGTGTGTGTGTGTCTCCGCTTTAAGTGTTATGTTGTCTCGTTATTTATGACTTTACACATGCAAATGCCAACGTGCGACAAGCGCTCGAGCTTAGTTCCATTTGGCAAACATTTTTGCTGGCTACCCTTTTACCTTTTACCTGGCGGCGTAGTTTATGGTATGACATTTCCCGCGCTTTCATTGAAAATTGCATGGAAATCGAATCAGTGAGTGGCACAGCAGCAGATTCGATTTAACCTGCCACAGGCCACATTTTTTGGAAGCTGTCTTCTCCTCATCTCCTTCTGCTGCCTCAGCGCTTGCAACTTGTGGCTAATTGTTATGGCTTAATTATGTGACTTAGGCGCACGTCCCCTCGGCCTGTCATAACAAGAACACAGCGGAGTACAAAAAATTATGCGCATAATCAAAAAGTCAACACGCCAAAAAGGCTGAGCGCAATGCCATTTGAATAATTCAAAAGCTGAACGCGCGTTGTCCTTTCGCGCAGGCGCTTCCTAAAAGTAGTTTCTCTCCCTCTCTCGCTTTGGTGTGCATTTTAATTAAGTAAAGCGCTTGACGCATGCCACATGAAAGGGGCAAAGCAGAGCTGCCGTTTTGTCCTGCCTGTTGCGCCGCCGCAATTACAAATTCTAATTTTATGCTAATGCTGCTGTTTTTGGTCCTTAGCCACCACAGCAGCCAAAGCAATCTCCAGGTTTTGCCCACCATTGAGCACATCGGTTGACGCGTCAGCTAATTATTATGCACCATAAACTCGGAGAGCGAGAGAGAGACGTCATTTGTATGTATTAATTTGAATGTTAATAAACTGGATTTCTTGACCCACTAAACTAGAGAGAGAGCAGACCAGGAGCTGCTGGGAGAGGAAGTGGCGTGGCTTATTGGTCAAACGCCTTTTTTATGCGCAAATCTCGTACACAACAATAATAATAATGAATAATTAGTTGTTGTATGTGTTTTTTTTTCTGCTGTTGCTGCTGCTGTGAATCCCTCGCTTGAATTTTCTTATAATTTATTTTGGTTTTTATTTGTATTTGGCATATGAATAATTCAAGTCGACTGCTGTCTTTGTTGACTACATTAAAATAATAAAAACGCAAACGCAAACGCAAAAAAATGTAGTGAATTGTATGTAGTTCGAGTAGCAGGTGAAAAAAAGCTGTAAAATTCATATTGATATTAATATTTAGTGGCAAAAACAATTGTTGCAGCTGTTGACATGGGAGCTGCCGCTTGCTGCAAGTGATTTATTGTCTGATTGTTCAGTTAATTAGCAAATAGAGTGCAGGCCAGCTGACAAATTACCCCAGCGCATTCGAACACTCGAATAATACCCACAATTGCGATCATCGCATTGCATTGGGAAATGCAATAAAATGTAAAGTTAAAGTTGATAATTGACCGAGTGGGAGTGATTTACAATAAGTCTCAATTAGCAATGCGCTTTTTAGAATGTTTCATTTCAGAATAATTAAAATGGGTCTTCCACAAATAATTGGATTATTTCTAAAAATATTTCAGTCAATTCTATTACAATCTCAATCTCTGTGCATTTCTAAATTGTTTAGAGCTAAATACAAAACGTTATACTAAAATGCTTTCATTTTAAAAGACTATTATTTTAAACAACTTTTTTATATTTATATTCATTGTTAAATTTTGTAGGAGTTAAACAAATGTATTACTCAATTTGGAGTTTTTTGTTTTCAATAGATTAATAGATTGATGTTGTTTACAAAATTAGTTTGAAGTGATCGAATTCGAATATCAATTCAACAAACTAATAAAAACTAATTTTAGATGATTTCGAAAGAAGTAACTTACATAGTTCAGAGTCGATATTGTAAAAATTCAAAATTTTGCTAGAATTAAATAACAAATGTCTTACTAAGTTCCGAGTTTTCGCTTTTGAAAATATAATAGATTAAGCCAAATAATTCGAATTTGAAATGATTTCCAACATATAGAACAATCAATAAAAAGAATTTAGTTCTGAGTCGATTTTGTTAGAACTAAAAAGAACGCAGATTTTGATCTAGTTTGCACAATTATTTTGATTGATAACAAGCGATTAATATGTAAATTGAAATGCAATAATGTAGAAAAACAATTAAATTGTGTTTTAAATGCTTGTCATACAATTAAACTAAAGTTACCCTATAAATTACATTTCCAATCGATGTACAACAATTAAAATGATAAATATATAAATTTATTAGATAAATAACTTAGATAACATCAAGTGAGAGACTTTAGTCAGAGAATACATTGGAATTTTGAACTGCGCTTATTCGAAACACTCCCTAAAACATGTCAATCAATTAAAGTTCCAATTTATAGACCAGTTTGACTGTTTAATGATATGCTTAACCTTTAACCGCTTTAACCCTTGAACTGAAGTTAAGGGCAAAGTCAGTTTATGCGTCTTTCTAATCAGCGCATTCTTATCAAAAGTGTTTCGCTTCGTGAGTTAACCCCAAGCTGGCAATCAACCCATTTTGGGTTTGCTTGGGGTTTTGGGTTTGCCCAACCCATGTTTTGGCCTGGCCGAAAAAGCAAAAAAAAAAAAAAAGAAGGCAACGCAATCAGCATAGACAACACTGGGAGGAGCAGCAAGAACAACGATGATATTGCGATGGGCACATAAAAAAAATCGTTGAGCATAGCAAAAACCATAAAAATCACACCTACGAGTACGTTGTAATAAAATGTTATCAAAAGTGTTGCTGCCACAGTTCGCTCCCGACTCCTGGCTGCTGTCCTTGTGCTCGTTCTCATCCTCTGTCTCCCCTGCTGTTCACGATTTTTGCATATGACAGCGGCAAAGGTCTGAACTGAGGTGAGGTGAGCTGAGAGGAGGAGGAGAGGAGAGGAAGCTGGACGGAGCGCCATTGTTAACCCTTCCTCGAGTGGTTCGCTGTGGTTCGCGCCATAAAAAATCGCACACAGAGTGCTCGTAATGTGGGTGCGTCCTTTGGCTGCTCCTTGCTATGTAGCTGTGTGTTTTTTATGCCCACTCGCCCTCGTTCTTGTGGCTCTTCATCTTTGCCCGCCGTATTGACAATTTTCATGGAAGCGCCTTTTGCCTCGTCAGCGAAATAAACAAAAAATCGAGCAATGTGAAAACGCAAAGACAAATACAGTGGAGAACACAACAAAACAAACAATTTTGGAGCAGGTTCGACAAGACGCTAGGGTGCTGTAAAAAGCAAAACCAAAAAAAGGGAAAAAAAGAAACCCGCTCAAAAGGATAACAAGCGAGTGAAGAGGTACAAATTTTTCTGCTGACGGCAAAGAATCTGCCTTTAAAAATGACTTGGACGTAGATTTTTATTGGTTCAGCTCGCTCGCGCTCTAGAGACAAGAGCGAGAAGTGGCAGACACAATCTTCTCTGGGGGTTGCACTTAAAGAAGCAGCAACAGCGGTGGCAAAGAAGTGCAGTCGAAGCGCAACAACTAAAGGAGTGCATAAGTATTTGTAAATCTTTTGAATTCCAACAAAAATCACACACACACACATACACATACACATAAGCAGACAGCTCGTAAGAGAGACAACAATCAAGCAGACAGACAGACAGACAGCTCAGGGGTGCATTTTGCAACCCTTCCGTGTGTGTCAGTGTGTGTGTGTGTGAGTGATACTTGTCCAAGGGTTTTTTAGCAAGCGGAGAGACGGCAATCACAGCCAGCGACATCTATTGTTGTACATGCGAACTATGCGCATGCTTAGATATTTATGTTGGGATTTTCTAATTTGAATTTGTTCGACTTTGGTGCACCCAAAGCGGAAATTGTTGCAGGAAGAACGAGCATTCAATGCAGCCGGCCCGGCGTGGTGGCTTCTTGTCTTCTTCTTCTTGTTATAGTTGTGTGTAGTGTGGTAGTTGTGTTGCAACCGGATGTGTCGAGATTTTATGGGAAATGCAAGCAAGGGTTAGCTCTGAAGTAACAACGAGGTGATTAGCAGTTGCATGCGAGTGTGGTGTGTTCCTCATTCTCAGATAACTGAATTGCTTTTTCTATGTCTGTCAGAGTACAATAAATATGAATAAATAAATTACAAATCTGTATTGATGTTGTTTAGATTAAATAGGGATCTTTATGTGACAATTGGTTAAACTAAATGGCGTACAAGATGCTTTATAATAAAATATGAACACTTAATTACACTTAATATAAAAATATGAAATATATTTAATATATGAGCACATTATAAATCAAAATAATTTAAAAAATTGAGTTTTTTCTTTAATATTTTCCGTATAATGAGCTATTTAAAGATTCATAGTTGCCAATGCTTTTAAAAGTACAGTTTCTGCAGAGTAAACCTAATTGCATGTATTAAATTTAATTATATATAAATAATATAGATCAGTTAGGATTCATTTAAAATATAAAAAAAAATTTACTGTCCATACTATTTTCTTTATAAAAACACTAAATGATTCTATAATAATAAACTAAAAACAGTACAAATCAAGATTTCCGAATCAAATAAAAATCAAAATGTTTTTAATTGCCAATGCACTTTCTTAAAGTAAAATAATTAGTTGGTCAAAATTATTTCTTAACTGATGAACTGCGAATTAATCTTAGTATATTCCAAATTCATATTGTTTCAAATTATATAATTTTCAAATTAATCTCTTCATAAACCACCTGTAATCCTTGCCCGTACATAAAAATTCATCAAAACTAAAGCCTGCTTAAGATCCACAGACAAATGTCGAGTTGTAAAAGTACTGTAGATCTCGCATAAAGATGGCATAGAAGATCATTTTTTGCTCGGTCAGATCGTTGGCCATTTGTTGTGCTGCATTCTAAGTAGATGCCACGTCGCTTACCGCGTTCCTCTCGCTTGCCGGCACATTGAAAGCGCCACTGGAAAGAGGCCAAGACAGGCGAACGAATTCGTAAAAAATCGCGCTACAAAGGAATTCACTTAACAAATTGCGCAAATTTATTCATTACCCGGCAAAACAACAGCAGCAGCAGCAGCAGCTGCCGGTGAGGGGCATCAACACAAGACAGAAGCACTGGAACAGAGTGCAACAGAGCTGGGCAGGCTGGTGGCAGGCGGCAAGTGGCTACAAAACGTTGCAAAATGAAATAATCCACACTTTTGGAGGCTTTATCATGCCGAGGAAGCCGCAAGCCGAATAGCTAAGTTAGCCACACCAACTCGGTGACTCGAAGAACATAGTGTCAGTGTAGAAGTCGAAGTCGGAGTTGCAGTCGGAGTAAAAGTCGAAGTCAGAGTCACCGCCACTTGCCACCGCTTGGCCCGACCCGCTTATCAGTGCGCAAATCAACAGAAACTTGTGCGCAGGCCAGGAAGAGGAACGCCTGAGTCGAGTCGAGAGAGACCCAGTAACTTCATCACCTTGCCTTGACTGTGCGCAGGAGCAGCAAGCAACCATCGACCATCGAACAACAGCTGCAGCAACTACAACAACAACAGCAGTCGCGGCGTACAAATTAAAACCTCAGCACAAGAGTTTTTTTCTTTCGCTTTTTTGGGATGCAGATTTACGCGGTCCGATAGGAGGCAAGGAGCGCCCGTTCTCGTTCCCAGCTCCTCCTTGTCGTCGTCGTGCCTGGCGATTGCATTCTGTGCCCAGTAGCAGTTGCGTTGTCGATACACCTCGCCAAATCGACAATAAATTCTCAGTGGCCGTGCATGAAATGATTACCCCATGCTCCACCTTCTGCTTCTCCTCCTTCTGCTTTTGCTTTTGGCTGGCAATGTTGTTGTCATCGTTGGCGTCGTGTCTTTGGGTTCTGGACCTCAATACGCTGCTCGTATATCGCTGCGTGGTTATCACATTTGTCTCAGTTTCGTTGCCTTGCATGGCCAAGAGCCAAGCGCATTGTCATACCCTCACCAAGGGTCCATTCATGGACAGCTTTGTAATGTTATTGAGATTGGAATATAAGCAGTTTCAAAAGTGTAATTCGATATTCATATTAATGTTGAGATTAATCGAATTAAGTAGTTCGATTAATCGACACGTGTGCGTTCAATTCGTTCATTCATTTGATGCAGTCCGTTGTCGCTTGAGTCACTGATTTGATTCACTCATTTGGTTCCAATAAGCTTCTTTGTAGTTCGATCAGTTTTGCCGTCAATTTCGTTGCCGTTAATTTTGTTAAATATTTTTCTCAAGTGTTAAATAATGCAGTGCAGTGTATTTAAACATTGTTGTAATGTGTTTTATGTGATGTTAACGCTGCCGGCGGTGCAGCCAATTGCTGGGCATGGTGGGTTCGGCTCAGTTCGGTTCGGTTCGGTTGTGGAACGCTTGTGGTCTGCGCCAAGCTTTAGCAAAAAAAAGAAAACTTGGTGCACCTCGGGTTGTTGATCGTCGCTTCGATTTGCTACATTTTTATCTCCTACCGTGAATTTCGTTACTGCTCGTAGCTACTGCAGCAGCAGCATCAGCAGCAAGCAGCTAAAGGGCAGCCAAAGTCAGCTCCCAAATTCAGTTGATTTTTCTCTTCTTATTGTCCCTACGGTATGTATGTGTCTCCATCTCTTTCTTACTTCTTTTTTTGGTGGGGGCGCCTTTTTTTTGTGTCCTAGGCAAAGGCGAAGGCAAAGGCAGCGTTGTTGGCTCAGTTGCGCAATGACATAATAAAAATCATTTAAATTAATTTGCCGTTGTTGGGCCAGCAGCGCGTTGTAGCGGCTCCATATGCTTTTATTTGTTTTTTATTTTTATTTTCATTTGGATTTCGTTCGCCTTCCTTTCGATTCTTTGCGTCCAATGACAAAAGCGCCTGTTAATTTAACAAACGTAGTGGGAGAATGTCTATAATGGCCAGCGCGGGGAAGGGGGGAGGGAGAAACGGATGTGGCGGACACGCGGCCATTACAAGGACTAAGTCCGCATCATTAAATTAAAATTGTCGCGCAGTAGAACTGTTGTTTAGGGAGGATTTTTATATGCTGCGCTGTTTTTTCCTTTTTTTCACTCTGATTTTTTTCTATGTTAAGTTTTCACTGCTTTTTTTTTGTTGTTGTTGCTTTCTTTACGCTTTATTAACAATGCGCTTCAGTTTAATGGCCGCGATTGTACAAATCGCCTTATGACAATTTAGCCAAAGCCCGGCTACAATTTTTATGGTCGTTTAATGCCGCGCAATGGTTTTTACTGTTACCAGTTGGGGGGCTGTCCATCTCCTCAGTGTGTATGTCTGTCCACATGCCTCCGTCTGTCCACATGCAAATCTCTGTTGGCGCATCAGCCAACTACAGATCCTGCCTGGGTGTTCCAGGCGATCGAGGCGACGTTGCCGGTTTCCATGCTCCATTCGCCTGTCGATGGCCGATTTCCGACTGAGTAATTAAGCCTTGTTCAGCAGCATGTTGTTGTTATTCCTCCTGTTGTGTGTTGTTGTTCTTGTTGTCTAGTGTCACGCCATTAAAAAGAAATCACAGTTAAGGCTCAAACGTCTTGTGGCTCGTTTGGTCAGTTGGCTTTTGGCCATATGGCCAGTTGGCAGTTTGATTTCCACGTAAGACTCGACTTGCGACTTGGACTGGGAGTTGGACTTGGCTAAGCTACAACTTGGACTTCGTCTTGGACTTGAGCTTATCAGCGATGCTGGAAGTTTGTTTAACGCCCAAGCGAACAAAATTCATTCGTAGAATTTTGGCCGAAACGCTTCACTGAAATCGATTTGGTGGCTCACTGAGGCCAGAAAGCCAGCAAGAAAGGTCTCTGGAGTGCCATTGCCATAACCATCCAAATTGTGCCTAAGTAGTGACTTTGACTCTGTTTTTGACTGCGACTCGCTCGCTTCGTGTGGCAGGCCACACGTTTTGCCACGCACACACACACACTCACACACATTCGCGTTATCGATTAGAAACACATACAGATATATATTTATATATATATAAATTTTTTTTTCGGAATTTCAGTTTTTTCCTGTTACGCTTTAAAATGCTTCCGCTGCCGTTGTTGTTTTTCTCTTTCGTTTCTTTTGCAATTTCGCTTCAGTAAAAGTCCATTTGCCGCCCATCTCAATCCCAATCCCATCCAGACCACACCAGAACAGAACAGAGCTGAGCAGCGCTGAGCAAGCGAGGCCTGGCCAACCCCAATAGCTCAGAGTTCTAGAGCTTGTGTTGCACCCCTGGTGCGGTTGGTCACGTACAAGATTTTCTCGTTTATTACATTTCCCTTTAGGTTTATTGCTTCTTAGTGTCGAGGCGGCGGCAGCAGCAGCCGCTGAAGAAGCTCTACAATGTCCCAGCCAGGGCTCAGCCGTGCCAGCAAAAGGCGCAAAAAAATGACTTGGAAGTTGACTTGCTACTGACAGCCATCGACCTGGGTTCGTCATGCCCCCTCCCCTCCCTCCCATGCCCAGCTCAGTTCAGCTTCTCTATAACTCTGCTCTGCTTTGCCCCTCTCCCTTGACTGCCCTCTTTTCTGACATGTGCAGTTCCCATTTTCCTTATCGTTCAATTTCTTTTCTCTCGTGTTTTTTTTCTCCACAATTTTTCACGCTTTTCAAACCCAAAAACGCAACACAATTCATTTGCCTATGTCCTAAACTTTGTTGGGGCTTTAACTTAATGTGCAGGCAAACTGCCTCGCCTCCGCCTCCACCTCCGCCTTTTTGCTGGGTGATATATGCACTATCTCAACAAAGCTTGACATGACATCTCTGTGGAGAGCGCACTCATAAAATTGAAATTACCGGAAGTTATTATATCTTCATATATTAACTGGCATTGTCTCCGACTGTCCAGTCACAGCTATTGTCCTTTCAATCTCTCTCTCTCTCTCTCTGTCTCTCTCCGTTCTCCCTCCGTCTCTTTCTGTGTCGGCCTCCAGCCGTGCATCCTGTAGCGTTTAAGTTTAATTTTGTGCTTTTTCCGCTTGGTCTGACTCTTATTGTGTGGCCACGTCCTGCACTGTGTGTCCTGTGCGTATATATTTCCATATTTCCAAATCAAAATTTAACAACCACAACAATGACAGCCACAAATTGACTAGCATAATCCCCCAAAGGGCCAGTGTTGACCAGAGCTTAAAGAATGTGTTGTAAAATGCGCATAGCTCGTTTTTCAAGTCATTTTACGATGTGGCCTGGCCCATGGATGCAAAGTGGGCTAAACAGCTGAGTTGTGAGTGCTCTCTGCACATGGCTTTCTCCCATCCATATTCATGGTCATTGCCAGCAAAATCAAGGTGACGTCTAACACAGGAAAAAAGCACAAAAAATGTGAGAGACTATAAAATAGCAACATCACAGAAAAGTAGGAAGGATACAGGCAACAGAGTGCACCCCACATTCTAGTAGCGAGTGCGAGAGTACGGCCAGCGACCTTTCCACACATGCAGAATATTAAAATCCATCTTTGAAATGCAAGCGGCGTTCGCTGCCCCGTCGACGTCATCACAGCTGCCGTCTCGCTCACACTGGCATGTTTTGGCGGCATGATTTGGAATTTCGGTCAGGTTGGCAGCGCCACCAACAGCAGTGGCAGCTCACCAAAGAGTTGAATCGAGGACAATGTGTCGTGCTGCTGTTTCCGTATGCAAAGGATGTTGTGCACAGTGCCAACAAAGTTTCGCCTCCAGCCAAACTGGCGGGCCAAGTGAAAGTGAAATTTCACTACGCTCGCCCCCTCTACACCCCCTCCTGGAAATACCCGGTCTATGTGGGGAAATGGCATTGAGGAAGAGAAGGAGGGGGTCTGACCAAAAGACAAACAAATGCTTTGCGTACCGCACTTGGACTTGAACCCATTTCGCAATCGCAATTCAGTAGTTCAGAAGGTTCGCGCTCTTCGCTCGTGGCAAATTTGTTATGCAAATGGCCAGCGATTTAATTATCGCGCTAGACAACTGAAATATCGCCACATGAAACATAAACTGAAGCGCATTTAATTAGCGTTAATTGCTGCAATCTCTTCCCGTCGTTGTAGTCGATGTTTCTGCTGCTGTTGTTCCTGGCCAAAAGCGATTCTATCTGGCCAAGATACACGTACTATGTAAACTCTAGTGCTCAAACTCATAGTTGAGGCCAGCAGCGAGCAGCGACAAAATTGTTGCCCGCCGGCCAAAACTTGTTTGCCATAATTTACTTGGGCTTTTCCTTTTTCGCCTTGCCTCGCCTTGCTTTGCCATTTGCTCTCATCCTCATCCTAGTCCGTGGTATTCCTTTGGCGAATTTCGATCAATTTCGTTTGCGTTTGGCCATTTGTTAATCAAATGGCCTACAACATTGCAGGTTGCTGTTGTCGTTGTCGCTGTCGCTGTCGCCGTTGTCTCGCTGTCGTCGTCATTTCGCTATTCCAATTGCCTGGCAAAAGCCTGCGGGAATTTCTGTTGCTGTCGCTGTTGCAGTTTGCCAGTTGCAGTTGCCAGTCGCTGTCGGGTGGTCGACAGGAAGTGTAACATTTAGTTAGCCAACTAGCTCTTTTGTCTCTCTTTTAAACACCATTAAAATCAACCGAATTCGCGCTCAATTGACAACTTAAGCGAGCGTGTAAATGTTGTGAATTTGAATTTGAATTGATAATCGTCGAGAGAGTGTTGTGAATTATTTGTCGCACTTTTGCTCAGCATCTCAGAGAAGCATTTCCAATCACGAACGAGAGCAGCTAATAAATCACACTTTGCCAGCCACACTTAATCCAATGACGACGACAACATGAACAAACAAATTGCAGGCCTTCAGCTGGCAAAAACTGGCAACTTGCGACTGCCAACAGAGAACAACTGTCGGCGAAAAGCAGCCTGGCTGCCTGTGGAAAAAAAGCCGCCAACAGTGCCTAAAAAATCTGCATAAAAATCAAACGAAAAGGAATAATAATTTATTATAATTGTGTTGTTTTTCTCTCTCTCTCTCTCTTGCTTTACTTGTCTGCGCTGAGCAGAAAATGCAACAGTCTGTTGGGTAAGTCTGTGTACCGACTCGATATGTAAATATCGTATTATGTATGTATGTGTATGTATGGCATTATTATGTTACGTTGAACTTGAACTTGAACAATTAACTTAAAGTGAAATTTCGTACGCGAGCACAATTGTAAAGGGGGCGAAGACGGGCAGAGAGTGAATAAGAGAGAGGAAAGGAGAGGGACAGATGCCGGCGACTGCGCTTTACAGGCGCGTACGTAATACGCATAATTGAATTAATTTGTATAAATGAATAGTTTAAGTGGCCGGTCGAGTGCGAGCGGCACAGCAACAGTCACAGCTACATCAGCAACAGCAACTGCGACGCCAACTGCGACTGCAGAATGTGTGGCGCGCATTTAAATTTTCATTTTCCACACGCTTTTTGCAAAAAGCTTTGGCAGCCACTGAAATTTGAATTTCAATTTCCTCGACGCTCGGCGCTCGACGCTCTTCTCTCGTCTCTGTAGCCAACGTGCATCAAAATTAAATTATGCTGAGGCTCAGCGACGGCGACGGCGACGGCAACGCTGCTGACCCAGACAGCGTGCAGACAAAAATTAATAATTTCAATGAGTGAGACGGCAATATTTAATGGCGAGCGTACTACATGGCGTATAATTAACGTGCATATGCCTTGGTTATTATGCTAGTGACGTCACAGACAGCGACGACGACGACGCTTTGGCTGCCGCTACCGCTGTGGTTGAATATGCAAAACATACTCAGACAGTCACACACACACACACAGACTTACACACATGTGAAAATCATTTAAAATTCTAATTTCAAGACAAATTAAATACAAAGCAAAGCTGCAAGCGTTGATTAAATGGCGCTTAAAAAATAATCCAACGCTTTGGTCAATTTGAATGCCGTGGGTGTTTCAAGTGTTCGTTTGTTCGTTTGTTTGTTGTGGGTCGTTGACCCACCAAACGTTTTTCTAACTCAACAAATGTTATTCTTTGCTTTGGCGTAGAGCTGTGAGTGGGCGTAGGAAATGATATTGGGAGAAATGAAAGGCTTTTTAGAAAGTGGGAATCGCTAACAAATCTTTGTTAATTTTTGTAGAGCAGGAAATTTACTACCTAAAATATTACACACTTCAAATATGGACTTGGAATTGATAACAATTAAAGTGTCTATTTTAAAAGAGAACAAGCTATAAAAATAATAGTTAAATAAACTTAAAACATTATCATTATTTTTAGAGTTTGTCACAACTTGAAAATAAGTTCAAATTCATGATCAACACTTCACTAAAAATTTTAATTTTTGCAATAAAATTTCAAAGTGTAGAAGATATTTGTGTAAAAATATTTAACATCAGCAAATTATTTAATTTATTTGTGTTTCTTTATATGTTTCCAAGACTGGACTTCTCTTCAATGCTATACAGATCTAAAGAAAACATCTTATATAACTTTGTGGCTCGCTTTCTCTCAATATTTCTTATTTCTTTCATGTTTGTTTCAAGTGAAGTTTTCTCTATAGTTCTTTCTATTCTTTGATTGATTGAAGAGTCTAACATAATGTCTCTGTCTATTACTCTTGGTTAATCATCGTCACAAACTAAAACAGATTTATTTGCGCTTTCTCCGTTTCATTTCATTTCCTTTCAATTTCTGTGTCACTTTTTTGTGACTTGCTCTCGCCACTTGCCGCAATGCTGAAAATGAATTTATGACTAAAAATATTTTGACAGGGCTAAGCTTAAAAAGCTTCTCTGGCCCTTCAGAGCGTGAGGCGTAAGGCGTAAGGCGTAAAGCGTGAGGGCAACTAATCAAGTGTGTGGCAGTGGCATGGCATAGACCAAGCTGAAGCAGCCGTTCATCAAATCCAGCGGCCACACGTCGCCGCAGGACTTTTGCTTAGTGCGCTAAGCTAATCAAATAAAAAATAAAATATAATAAAAAAAAGAGAACGAGAAACGAAACGAAATGGAATGAGCAAAGTCGAAGTCGAAGGCAATCTCCCGCTTGGCAGACACAATGCGGCAATTTAATGCTGCATCATGTGCCCGGCGGGCACAACTGTTGTTGTTGCTGCTGCTGCTGCTGCCACAGCTCTAGCTCCAACTGTGTAAGCGACTCCCGCTCCCCCGTTTGTCGACCTTCCCGTCTTTAGTCTGATGGCCAAACACACCTAACCCTGGCGAGATGAGGAGCATTAGCGCGAAGCGTTCGCTGCAAATCAAAACACACGTGGCCGCAATTGTGGCACGTTGCACGTGCAACAGTGGCCAGAATGTGCCAGTCAAAAGCGCACTTGTGTGTGCCACACTCGCGAGTCAACTTTAAAAAGAGGCCAGAGAGAAGCGCGCTCTCAACATTCGAATGTTTTCTAGTTGAATATAAATTGCTGGCTATAGAATATACTACAATATATATGTATATACTGTATATGGGTTGCCCCTTGTGTGCCTCAATAAGGAGGGTGTCGCGTAAATTGAATGAATGAATTGCCTGAAACGAGACTCAGTCGCAGTCGCAGTCGCAGTCTCGGAGCTGAGGCCAAGTTGAAGGCGTCGTGGTGGTGGCAAGACTGCGGTCGTTTATTTACACAAAAGCTTAAGCTAAACCTTAAAAAAATAACTGTAACTGTTATTCTTAAAAAAAAGACGAGTCCAAAACGGGGTTGCTTGAGGGTGAAACAACACTGTGGCACACAGCCCAACTGACTTGCCACTTGGACGGGGCAAATAGCAGTGGAACTTAAGTCAAGTTCTGCCAGTAAATTGCGTCACGTTTCGGCACGCTCTCTCTCTGTCTGTGTGTGTGCGACTGTATGTGTGAGTGTGTGTGTGTGTGTGGTAACCTCCTCTGCTGCTTAACGTACGTGTGCGTTTTGCACGCATTGATTTATCATGATCAACTGGCAACCCCTTTTGTGCAGCTCCCAATTTTTTTTTTCGTTTTGCAACAGTTGCACATAAAACTTAAAGTTTAAAACTGTTTTTTTTTTTTTGCCATTCCCTGGCGATTTGGGTTCATAGGAAATCAATACAACTGCATTGCGATTGCCTCATCCTCATCCGCATCCTCTCTCCCCATTCTCTCTGTTCTCTTTCTGTTCGCTCCATTCCATTCACCATCCTTCGCTGCTCTGCTCATCAGCTAACGCAATAGCCCGCGGTCAAAATTGACTTACTCTCGTAGTCTCCGGTCTCTGTTTCTGACTCTGGGTTGCCTCGTTACTTTGACTGCCGCACATTGCATTCAATTCGCTGTCCCTGTCCGCCCAATAAGGCAGCATCAGTCGCCTCTGGGCACACACACATACTACACTACACTATTCGAACACATTCCTTGGCCCTTATCCTGTCCTGTCTCAATCGCTGTATGCTTCACTTGCGCCATTCTCTGCGCCTACACTCTGACTCTGCGTCTGACTCAGACTCTGTCTCTCGGTTTGCTCTGCGTCCTGGGCGGCAGCTACGTGATCTTATTTTTGTGCTACGCTTCCCTGTCGCATTTTATGCCCAATTTTTCTTCTTTTCTTTCGATATCAATTCGTGCGTTTGCTCGCTCACTGTCTGCCTGCTTTTTTATCCTTACGCCTGTCGTGAATTAAAAGGATTTAAAGTCGTTGTGCTCTGGCTAAAAAGATAGCTGAATGTTTTTGCAACTTGCGGTTTCCCCTGTCTCCATTCCTATTCTCTGCACCCTTGTCATTTCTATCTACAACACACTCTGTGAAAATGTGTGTGGCTGTGTGTTGTTCTTGTGGGTTATTACTTTTCAATATTGTCCTTGCGGATTAGTGCGACATGTGCCCGAAGGCCAAGCAGGCGACAAGGCTATCCATATGAACTCAACTCACCATACGCTTCATTTACGACGCTAGCATAAAAGCATCAATGCTGTCCTCTGTCTAGACGAGTTCTTTCTAAATTCTAAAATCGAATTTATTTGGCATTTAAGCAAAAATGAAGCTAAAGAATATCATATTGATTTAATATACTGAAATTCTTTGCTATTATTTCGTAATTATATATATAAGTTAGTTGCGAATTAAAAATGTCTGATAAACCTGGAAATAATTTTTGGGTGGCATATCAAATTAACACAATGATTGATTGTAAGTGACTATTGATAATTAGTAACCAAATCGAATCAAGTTTTGCACATTAAAATAGTTGTAATGCTCACAATGATCAACAAAAAACTATTTTCACTATTAAAAAAATGTAAAAGCATTACAAATTAATGAAAACACATTTAGTAGAATGTAGAATGTAGTAGAATTAATGTTTAATAATAATAACAAGTAAGAATGCTGCAGTCGACTGTGTTCGGCTGTGAAATACTAACAAATAAATGCAAAACAATCCGGATTCGGTTTTATTGTTTAAATATACCAAATTAATATACTAACAAAATACTAAAATATAAAAAACGATAATAATAAATATATTAATATTGAAGATAAAATACCAAATTAGTATACTAACAAAATACTGAAATATACAGTAAGTATTTATATATTAGTATTAACGAAAAATATACCTAATTAATATACCAAATAAAAAAATACTCATACAACAAGTAAGCCTGAAAGGCCGCTCTGGCTTTGCACTAACTTAATTCTAAGCTACAAACAATATTGAATAAACAAATAATACTAAAAGTAGTTTATTCTATAGACATGAATATTTTTCTGCTCACATCTTGCCACCTTTAAAACTATAGCTTAATTCGAAATCTTCGCTTTCAATTTACATTTGCAACTTCAAGACACACACCTCACAATTTCCATAGCTTCCTTTCATACTTCTTTACTTTTGAGAGCATCTGTTTCGCCTTTGATTTGGCATTAAAGTGCTGCCGCAACTCGTCCCGCGATTCGCACCCACTTTTGGTATAGTTGAGGCAGCGGGCAGCCCTTTTTCACTCATTTGCAAGTGTGAATATGAATAAATTCGTAAATAAATTGCAGCTTAAAGCCCTTTTTGCAGGCAGGCAGCGTCAGGGCCAATCAGGCCCAACGCATACACAGATACACTTACAGATTCAGATAGGAGGATATGGAAAAGGCGAAAGCGAAGGCAAAAACGGGAAACGGGAAGCTGCAGCCACAACAAGGCGGCAAATATTATCCTTTCAAGTTGATTTGATCACGTACGCAAAAGGGAATTCCGGGACGCATGGCCATACGAAATATGAGCTGAGCTCGCCTTCGCCTGGTGTAGGCCGATGTTGCTGCCGATGCCAAGTGCCAAGTCCTGCGTGGCATGCGGAGGCTTTCAGGCAAATCAAAAACAGCAACAAAAGGCGGCAACGAGTAGTGTGTGCGAGTGTGTTTGTGTGTGTTGGTGTCAGCCTAAGGGACGCACTGGCACTTAAACATTAATAGAGCAGCGGGTAGAGTGGGAGAGAACGAGGCAAACGATATGCGTAATAAATGTCGGCAACAGCGTCGACTCGACTCGATGCGAGTCCTTGGCGGATGTGTCGAAAAAAACCGAAATAAAGAAGAAAAACATAAGAAACAACTGCTTTGGCAAATCCTAAAATATTAAAGCGACTCCAAGCACAATAAGCGAAATTAAAACAATTGTGTGCAAGGAAGGACTCGAGCAATCGAGGACTCTCTCGCTCTCTCTCTCTCGCTCTGCCACCCATTCTCGATGGTAACTGCCATAAGAAATATGGCAGTGCGACAAAGCCCTCAACCAAATGAGCCTTAGCCTTAGTCTTAGTCTCCGTCTCCGACTCCGTCTCAGAGTTTTGCTTAGCGCCTTAGTGCTGACAATTTATGGGCTCGTCGAAGATGCCCGCTAAGCCCAAAACAAACGCGGCCAATTCATTTCGTGCGCCAGTTCGACTTCATTTAACCCGAAACTCAAACTCAAACTTAAACCCGAAACTCGAACACCCAACTAACCCTTTTTTCTTGGGGGCCTGGTCTATGTCTTCATTAGCGAGTCCTTTGGTCACGCAACTGTAGCAACTGAGAAATTAACGCAACCCGGGCGAGTCATAAAAATTGCGTTTATTGATGCGCCGCCAAATGCGGCTGCTGTTGCCACTTTAAAGCATTTGAAAGTGAAAATCCTTTTGTCTTAGCAGCTGCCAGAGAAAGTAGCTTTTTCTCTCTCTCTCTCTCCCTAGCTAGGTAAATTGCTTAGACATTCAACGATTTGAGAAGATTTCAACAAATAGCTAAGCTGCTGGAAATTCTACAGGTTTTTTTTTTCTTTAATTAGGAATGTGCACGTGTTCATGAGAAGCGGTTCTACAACACAGTTCTCCATTCTGTTTAATAGAAACCGCTTTTGCCAATTGGCAATTTTTCCAAACATTCAATTTCCAATTGCAAGCTGACAATCTGTCAAAAAATACTTCGCCTGGCAGTCGCCATTGTCAGCATCATCATCTCATGGAAGTTATAAACGTAATCGCATCTCGTATCTATTCGTGTATAATTAGACTGCAAAATTGTCTTTGACAAGTAAATGACAAACGCTTTTGATTGCTCGATTAAATTGCGCCGTGTGCAATTGTTAATTGAACAACCTTTGTTGGGGTTTGAGTTGTTCTTGCTTCAAAGGGGGGGCATTTCGGTTACGGTTACGGTTACGGTTTCGATTTCGGTTTTGGTTTCATCAATGCGGCACGTCGCCATTGCCGCATGATATGTGGCCATAATGCGTGTTGTGGCTGAAATAAGTACATTCTAAACTTTAGAGCTGCTGCTCCCCAAACTTCGCTAAGAGGCAAAAGCAGGTGGCACCTTGGCTTTATTGATTTCTGCGGCTGGCTTTTATGAGTCAAGAGAGTGAAGTTGAGAGTTGAGTTGTGTGTGTCGTGTAGTGTGTGGTGTGTGTTGTGTGTTGTGCTTTTCGGTTTTCATTTCTTGGCATGCCAACCCCAAGGCACATGCAATTAAGCGCACATGTGTGTAGTTCCCCTCCCACACTCTTTCTCATTGCTCCCCGCCCCTCACCTGTGCGACAGGCCATGTAAAATTTTACAACTTTTGGCGAGAGCGCGCGTAGCAACTTTGACGCCTCATTGACTCGAGTGGATTCACGTTGAGAAGGAGTCAACTCCTGGAGCTCGCAGCTCCTTGTCCTGGCGTGTCACATGCATTTGGGTCGAGATGGCAAGCTCTACTTTATGCCGCGTGTAGTTTTGTCCTTATGAAAATGGCGTCCTACATGCGCATATTGTACACGCTTTTCACTGGCTTTTCTTTCTCATTTTGTTTGCGTTGTTTTTTTTTTTTTGCTGTTTTTTGGCATTTTTTCGTGTGTTGTGTTGTGGTTTGGTTTGGTTGTTGTGGCCTGTGGCCCGTGTGTTTTTATTTTGGCAATTAAATGCATGCGGCGAATGTCGACGATGGCGTTGATGGCCGCCCTGGGCTCGTGACTGAGCTGCTGGCACGTTGCATGCCGCATACTAAGTGTCATTATGAGCGACGCTTTTTCAGTTCTGCCTAAAACCCCCGTAGACGAGGTCTGTCATTATGGCTGCACACACACACACACACACTCTCACTCCCACACAATCACACTTGCAAGTAGATGGCGCAAACACGCACACACACAAAGGCACACACAATGTTGCAATTACGTTGCGTTTGGTCAAAGAAAATTTGCCTACAGCATAATCCAATTTAAAGTGTTTAAATCAAATTTTAAACATCAGAACGAAGTGGCATTGTATAGACACAATCCTCCTTTCTACTGATTGCCAATGGGCTTCAGCTTCGACCCTCTCCTTTCACTCTCTGCGTTGCGATGCGGGTGGAAATTTCGGTGAATTATGTTTTAATAAATGTGGCACGGTGGTTGCTTTGCCACGTTGTGCGGCCTTGGTTTGTTGTACCTACGCGCCACTAAACCATGAAATGCAATCAAATTTGCGGTCGTCAAATGGCAAATATTTCCCCCCCTCTCTTAGACACTTTAAAGAGCGTCAAGCGGAGGGAGAGGGGGCAGCTGTCAGTGCGCGTCAGTTTGCCAGCTCGAACTGACAGCCTCAGCTACAGCTACAGCTATAGCCTTCAGCCTCTCCACCCACACGGCTGTACAACTCAATTTTGAGTTTTCGCTTTTTGGATTTTTGAAATTGCATGGACATGGAACAGCACCGCAAACAGCCACCGCATATCGTACACATAGAGAGAGAGTGTCGCGAGTTAATGAAAAGGATACACATGTCAACTTCAATTTCTGTTTTGTCGGCCGGTTTTGTTCTTCGAGGTGTTTGCCACAAGGGTTGCTCAAATTAGTTACTTCCTCCATTCCTACCTACAAAGTTCTCTAACGCCCCGGAGGGTTGACTCAACAGCTTCTTCCTTCCTTCGTTTGCCGTAGGTGTTGCTCAGCGCAATCTGTTACATTTTTCATCAGAAACTTTCAATGCCTTTCAATTGTCGTCATTGTTGTTGGCTTTCAAATATTTGCACTTGTGCCTTACAGAATACAGAAAAGAATCAAAGCGCTAATTCCACCCACAATTTGCCCACAATTGTATTTGGTTGTGCTCTCACAAATCGTTTTGTTTGCTTGTTTGGCCTGCAGTTTAGTGCACAATCAATGTTTAAGCTGAGAAGCTTTCGTTTAATTAGCCAACTGCGTTTTTGTTTACCAACTGGATCGACATTAGATGGGCTAGGTTAGCTTACTATTTTTTCTTTGTCTCTCTCCCTCTCTCTCAAAGCTGCTGCCCCAGGGCCAATGATCAATTGAAATGCGCTTTTTAATGCACTTTGAGAAACGGAAAACAATAAAAAATCGATGTGGGGGTAATCAATTAATATTAGCAGCGATAAACGTAAAGTTTTCTAACTATTCAACTACTTCACTACCTTTAGTTGGGACTTAAAAAAGCTTCAAAATTATAAAAATAAATTAATAAAAAATAAATAGGGCAGAAGAAACACTTTGAATATTTTTCAGTTTCATAATAAATCAGAAACCGTAAATTACAATAAAAACTGAAATTATTAAAAGATTATTATTGTAGAACAAGATGATTAAAAAATATATTAAATACATTTTTGACAATAAATTTGTTTTGCTTATCTCAAATGAATAATTAAATGTTTAAGCTCAAATTGATCTTAATATATATAGATAGATAGAAAATCTTAAAATATGTTGATTTTTAAAACTAAAAGAAAAACTTAAATTTTCAATATTCTTAAAAAACCAAGAATAATTACTAAAGAAAAGAACTTTTAAAAAAAATAAAATTATTAAATAAATTTTAATCAATTTGCTTTATTTAGCTGCTCATCTCGAATGCATATGAGAAGCGCATAGAAGCGCTCGCTTTATGCATTTTGAATTTTACTATGTTTTTTTTTTCTACGATTTTCACATTGAATGTGGAACTTGTTTTCACAGCAGTAGACAATAAAATGCAATACAACACAAAAGATGATTTATCGTGTGATTAAACAGGAAGATATTTCAGATATAGATAGTACGTTTATTATTATTTTTTTATTTTGCAGCGTGACTACAAACATGTTTTTCGTTAGATGAGAGTGAGAGACTGTTGTTGTTAATGGTTTGTTAGTTTTGTTATTGTTATTGTTATTGGGATTGTGATTGTTATAAAGCAGTTAGTTTAGAAGGCAATAAGGCTATATATTTTAAATTATAGAATTGCATTTATAAGTAATATTAATTAGCTATAAATAACATGAGAAACAACTGAAATGCACTGCGTTGAGTTGACTTCTAACTGGTTTTGCGTTGTTGACTAAGCCGCCCCCGGGGGCGCAACATGCACAGTGGCTGCGAATTGTAAGCGCCCAGCGCGATTACAAGGCCCACGTTAGATATAAATAACATATAGCGTACTATAAATCAATGAGCACAGCAAAAGGCAAAAGGAGAGAGAGAGAGGGGCAAATATTCAGACAAAGATAAGGTTTATCGCACGGGCGCGTACGGTAATTAAGAGGTCGAAACTAACATTAATTTGAACAGGAGAATATGCACGAATACTCACACTAGCACTCACACTCATACACTCACACCCACACTCCCTTTTCAGAGTCAAACTGAATCGTATCCGCATCTTATGCTCATTAGCCACAGCCTGTGCCTTGACCGCCAAAAACCAAAGTTCAAAATAATTAATGACCTCTGGCCAAAGTTAATGAAAGACGTAATTTTTTCGGGTATCTTGAGCAATTTTTGCCACAGCAATGTTGCAAATGCCAAGTGGCATGTGGCATGTGGCAAGTGCTCGCATTATGAGTGGGGTGTTAGCTTCTCTCTTTCTCTCTCGCTTCCAATATAACTCTCACTTTGCTAGTCTGTCCAACTTTGATTTATTTATGGCTGCCCAGCTGATTAGCCCGTGCTCCTTGACCTCTCAATGCCCAGCGAGAGGTGATTGAGTGCCACTTGCCCAATGTCTTGTCTAATTTGCACAGCTTGAATGGCAAAATACGCTGGGAAAGTACAGATAGAGGCGATTGAGAGTAAAATGGAAATTTAGGCTATGCTTTCTTATTAATTCATTAAATTTGAAAAAATAAAACATAATATAGAAATTAGATTCTATGCACAAACATTATTTATAATATAATGATTAAAATTATAAAAATTATTATTCTGTATAATATAATGATTAAAATTAGAAATATAATTAAATAAATAATAATAAAAAAAATGAATACTATAAAATTTATATTTTATGTGCTGTAATTACTTATAATAAAAAGATAGAAATTATAAATGCAATTACAATTATTACAGTCAATCAATATTATTGCGGTTGCTGCTATTTAATTAATTAATACATTTGACAAAGATCTTTTTCAGAAATATATATATAAATATATACATTTTATTTATTCACTACTTGTCAAACATATTTTAGTGGTGAGTTAAAAGTTTTTGTGGCTTGTTGTTACATAAATTAAATTTGGAATAAGTGCATAAAACAAATTTCTTGAAAACAAGATAAAATTTAAATATGATTTAAATAAATTAAATTAATATTAATGAACATACCTATTTCACCACAAAAAAATTGTAATAAAGTAAAATCCTTTCTTAGTCCAGGGTATCACATACTTCTAATATCTTTCGCTTTAGCTACCAATTTAAGCTCTCTTGGCCATTTCGAATACCGCAAATTATTTATGCCTTTTGCGCCCTGCCCCATTGCTGACCCATTTCTCGGCGTCTTGGCCACGATTGTGGTCCTGTTTATGGCCTCGTTTACTATCGTTATTGCTGCTCTGCTTTGCTCTGCTTTGCTTTGCTGATTCGATGGCTAATGGAATGCAGCTACTCATATCGACTTGCTCATAGTTAAGACTATATAAATCGCGTAATCGTTGCAGCTGAGCAACAACAAGAACAGCAACAACAACAGCAACAGCAACATTAGTAACAACAACAACAACAATGTCACGTTCAATGTCAAATTGCTTAGTAAAAATTTGCAAAGGAAGCGTGTAAAACGTTTAAAATATTTTCTCATTAGACAACTCGCAACACTGATGCCGACGGTTGGCTCAGACTGTTGACTGTTTGGATTTGCTTTTTCTATTTTTTTTCTCTATTTTTTGTACAAGTTTATATATGAAATGTCAAACGGCAACGACAGTTGCCAGAAGCAACAACAACTTGACCTTCATTTCTCACAAGCGTAACTGCAACTGCATCGAGCAACAACAACAACAACTGCAACGACAACAACCCACGGCTGCTGTGTTTATCTCTATGGCTGTCTGACTAGTGTGTTGACTGGGCCTGGCTTGGACCCGACTCATAGAAGCAGAGTCAGAGCCAGACTCCGAGTCAGAGCCAGAGCTAGAGCCAAGTGTGTGTCTCAGTTACAAGCGCTGGCGTCTAGCGGGGATCGGTTAACTGCCTGACAGCAACATTGAATTGCTGCTCAAGTTGTTGTTGTTGCTTTGGTTGTTGTTGCTTACGTAAGTAGCTGGGCAGCAGGGCGCTACAACAGCAGCCAGAGTCACAGCCGACGCCGCCGCCTGTTGAGCAACATTGAAACAAACATGTGGCAACTATCGACAGTTATCGCCATAAATTTTGACACTCCGCCTCGCGCCTCGCTTTGCCAAATGCAAAAAGTGTCGTCAGCGGCGACACAAATGGACAAATTGTCCGATCTGGAATGGGAATGGGAATGGGAACTGGCAACTGCCAATTGAAATTGTGAAATGTTGCCTCATCTATCTCTTGCTCTCCCATTTCTTTTTGCATTTTTGCAAATCCTTTCAATGTTTGCGCTGTCACGCAGCTCAAATATGCCACACATAAAATCTACACAAAAATCACAGAGTATGTGTGTGAGTGTGTGCTGAGAGGCATGAGAAGTCTGCTGCTGTTGTTGCTGCTGCCGCCGCGTGGCATGACGCCAACTAAGGCTGTGTCAATATTTAGTGGCAAATTAAAAACTAATCACAATGCATATTAAAACAATAGGCAATTGGCCAAACATGCAACTGTTGCCTGCCACCCTTACTTGCCACACGCTGCGGCACGCTCGCTGCCCTCTGTGTGTGCCGTGTGCAAACAAACTGGCTGTCAACTTTTGACGTTTCGTCCAAATTGGAAAACAGTGCAACAATTATTTCCATGCGAAAACTTCAAAAACTACAAAGATTCACCACGAATCTTCGCAGCGACTTCTCATGCCCAGCCTTTGCCAATCAACTAAGGTTAAAGTCATCGTCAGTGTTTGGAGGAAAGAAGAGTAAGAAGAGGAGGAGGGAGTTGCTGTTGTTCTGTGTGTGCCCGCGAGCGACAATTTTGAGTTGTCCCCCAACTCATCAGGAAGACTAACGCAATCATCGACTGGCTGGAAACCAACCACCGCAGCCAACCAACAACGAGGCCTCATCAACTCTCCACCAGGCAACGATGGCGACGCCATCAGACCCAAAAGTGTCAATCCAATTACCTGTTCGAGCGCCGGAATCTTTTGCGACATGTTTCATAACTGTGGCGAGTTTTGCCACCAAACTCCAGGCGCAGAAAGCGCTCTCATTGTTGGCAACGCATGCTTCGTTGGCTACACACACCAAATGGTGGGGGGTAAAGGAGGAAAATATGGCATAGGAAATGGAGATGAGGATGAGAATGAAGAGTATTGCCAATGGCGTTTATCAATTTGCCAGTGCCCAGTTCATAGTTGTTCTCTACACTCTTGAAGCTGCAGCAGACGACAAACTTCCGTTGGCAGCCCACCCAGAACGTGCCACAGAGTGAGAGAGCGAGAGCGAGAGAGAATGAGACGCCATTGGCTATGGGGCACTCATTAACACGTGTTTACTTAGCCAGTCCTTAAGCGTTTCGATCGACGCCAATAACAATAACTGCAAGCTCATGCTCAGAGCATCCAAAAACGAATCCAATCGAATTGAATCGAATCGAAAGAGAAACCTTCTTCCCCCCAATTGAGTTGGCATCCTCCTCGATGGGTGAAACGATCTCTCGTACTCATACTCATTCTCGGTTCTCATTCAGCATTCAGGCAACTTGTAGTGTTATTATTTTCATTGTTAATATTTGTTACACGCCTTTTGTCTCGAGCTCGAGCTCGACTCCAAGGCGGCGACTGACTGCAGCACTCGAGCTGCGCGTATTTGGAGTGCATTTGATTGGAGTCAGCAACCGTTGATGACTCAATGCTGCTGCTGCTACTCCCGTCTCTGGACGGTGGTCGAAAAGTGCTTATTTAGTGACTCGCCAGAGACAGACACAGAGACAGAAAGAGAGAGACACTTCTTGAAGACACAAGATCCCGTCGTTTTGTGGCTGCCGTTTGTGTTCACTGTTGTGTGTTCTCTTCTTGTTTGAGCTGTTTGCTCAGGCCACTAAAGAAACGAAGACAAAAACGAGGCTGAAACTGAGTTCATTGCAGCACACAACACAACACAGCACAGTCCTTCAGCTGGCAAGTGGCGCAGACAGCCTCTTCGATGATGCTGTTGCTTTCAAGTGCAGCAAGATGACCAAGTTAATTTCGAGCCCAGACTTTGAGAGGCCACAACAACAACAAGAACAACAACAGCATTTCGGTTATCAATGGCAACAACAGCAACAGCGGATGCAGCTTTGGGATGGAGGAGGAGGAAAGCAGACGTCGCTGCAGTCCGCCGGGTTGCCTCTAATTGATATGGCTAAATGGCTGTCTAAAGAGCTGGAAGAGAGTTGAAAAGATTGCAACTGGTACCTAGACATGTTTCATGTTGATGTCGCCAGCGTGTACGTGGCAATGCGTAGAATTCCATATAAAATAATTAATGAATGTCACAGCCAAATGCCAGCTGAAGCAGCCACAGTCAGCTACATCAGCAGCCACAGCACCAGCAGCAAATCAGTCTCAGTCAAAGAGGCAGCCAGTCTTTAGTATCCAGTCACAGGAACGTTCTTCTCCTGCTCATCATCTTCAACGTTGTCGTTCGTATCGTTTGTCAGCATTGTCCGCATAGTTGGCGTCAATAATAAGTGAAACTGATGGATGCCTTGGCCCGATGCTGGACCGATGCTGGTCGAATGTTCTTCTCAACTAAAATGTGCAAAAAATAATTTTTGAAGCGCACTGTGGAACGCAGTAAATGACAGAGAATGAAATCGTGAAAATATTTGCGTGTGTGTCGTATGGTTACTGTCACACTTAACGGCGCAACGAACACATAGATACTCGAAGCACAAATACAGAACAGGTAACAAAAGGAGGCAACAACCAACAGGCAACAGCCAACAGCAACCGGGCAGCCAAGTTGCCTTAAATGGATGCAAAGGATGCACACACAAGGCACAAGGCAAGGCAAAAATGCTTTACACTGTTGTCTGCGTAGCAAATTTGTAAAATTAAACAGTCAACAGCCAACCAGGGGCAAAGACAACACACTGTGGATTGTTAGAGGCAAGGACGAGCCACCAAGGAGAGCAGCAAAGAATGGAGGAGATACTAGAGGGGCAGCTGCCATACTTCAATTAAACCAACTTCATTAAATTTCAGCTAACAAAGGCGTCAACGTGGGCGTGGGATGAAGATGACGATGAAGAGGCATGTGGCATGTAGCAAATGTCTGTGCTCTGTGCTCTCTCGTCATCTACATGGCAGTTACACGTCTATGCTGTCTATATATACATACATATATATATATATATATAGATACACATAGCAGATACATATAGCTTAGACTAGATTGAGCAGAGTGCCTGGAAATTGTCAGTAAATTGGCTCAACAACAACCAAGATGCCATCAACAACAGCAACAGCAGCGGCAACAGCAACGACAACAACAAGAATAACAAGCAAAATTGCCAAGCTACATTTTACTTCGATTTCTCGAGGTTTTGTGTTTTGTCAGCAGAAATTTGCTTATATATGATGGCAGCAAGAGTACAAGAGAACAAGCCATGAATATGGCTAAGGTGAAGCAATGCGAACAATAGCCAATTGCCCAAAAAGGTGGAATGGATGCGAAAGCAAAAACACGGTACAGCTCCCAAAAGCAACACCAGCAAACTATGAAGGACTAGCCAGGACCCTCACGCAGAACAATGAGAGATCAAATCAGCAATTTCGTCAGGAATTTAGAGGAATATTTTCTGCATGCCTCCAACTCATTTACAAGTTGAGCAATTTGACTAAAAGCTGGCTGCTGTTATTTCCAAATTGACAGTAGTCAAAAGCTAAAAGATGACAAAATTTAGTCACGAATGCTTTACCTTTGATACATTAGAATTAATTTCTCAATATAATTCATACTAGTTGATTATAGTCCTAAGGGTGACAATTTGAAAACCACTACAGCATTATGTTAAATATTTTTCGATCTATCCCATTGGCATTTACCAGTTGAGACTTAGCGTTTCTAATCCTAAAAGTAACAATAGCTTAATGATATAAATGCTTTACTTTGAGACTATCGAATATTAGAATTATTTGTCTATATATGTATATTTTAAAAAAAATATAAAATAATAAGAAAAGCTGCTAGTAGTAAAGAAAGCAAAATGAAAAATATTTTAAAGAATATAAAAATCACAAATACATTTCCATGTTTTTTTAATTTTTATTAAGTCCTTTTGTCCTTTAGACAAGCTTAGACTCGTTACAAGTTTTTTACCCTTGTTCTAAGTTTTTGGTAGTCAGAAGTTTATATACTATAAAAAATACTCTAACTTCACTACTATGAACTTTTCCCCTACTGGTATTTTATTGTCTAGTTAGCTAATAGTCGCATGTAAGATGTTCTTCATCTATCTAACATAGCATCTCAAAGCAATTTCAATTGCCACTTGCTCGCCCTAAGTTACTGCTAAGAGACCCTTAGAACAACTGCGCTGCTGGCACATTTAACACCTAACAGATTTGCGCTATCAATGCGACTTCACCAAAAAAAGACAAATCACAAGATGGTCACATAAAACTAGCCAGCAAAATCAACCCAATTGCGACATCAATTTCCAATACGCGAACGCTCCCCGAACTTTGATTTCATCGCATGTGAGACGAAGGAGACCCAGCTCAAAAGAGAGAAAGAACTTTTGGGCAAATTATGCTGTTATCTTCATTAGGTTGACATAAGTGCAGCTCAAATGCGCTACCCCAAAGGAATTGTTTAGGAGGAGAGGTCAAGCAAAAAAGTGAAAATTGTTTATAGAGCGCGTGGGTCGAACAATGGCGACGAATCTTGGGGTCACTTTCTTTTTTTTTGTATTTTTTTAGTGGACATTGGGCGAACTTAACGCCTAAGATATCAACGACTCTAGTTGAAGGGGGGGGGCGTTTAGCCTAAAGGTCTTAAGAGGAGGGAAGAGAAGGGAGCAAAGCATACATATGTGCAGCGTCAGCTATTTGTCTGTTGACTCAAAGGACACGTATATATAGTAAGAGTATGTGTGTGCCTTGTCTACCAGTCGCAAGACTACAAGTATTTTATTGTTGTTATTCTTATTGTGTGTATGTGTGTGTTGTGTTGTTGTGGCTTGAACTGCTTTTGGCATTTGGCTGCGTGTAATGCGTATTTGACAAATAAACAGTTGATTTGCCCCGCTCGTTCGTCGATAGCAATCAAAGTTGGACGACGGCAGCAGCAGTAGTAGTTAAGTTGTTTGGCGCTGGTAAACAAGTAATCGACAGGAGGGAAATCCCTTCCAAACAGCTGTGATAGCTCCTTAGCTCCTTAGCTGCTTAGCTGTTAAGCAGGTCAAAGTTAAACGTATCCCCAAAAAAAATAAAGAGAACGCCCACACACATGCTGAGATATAGTAGAGGGAGCAACTTGTCCGAGGCATGTGAAGCATTTTAAATTTACAAATTCCAAGCGTGCACATAAAATCAACAGACAAGCTAAACAGCCAACAGGAGGGAATATGAGTGCCGAGTATCTGAAGCTGAAGCTGATGCTGAAGTACCTAAAGCGCGTGACATTGTCGGGAGATGTCCAAGAATCTCCTTTGCACAGCTCAATATCGATTTCTTTAGCCAGCTCTCTCTATCTCTCTCTTGGTTTCTAGTTGTTTGTGCTGGACACAACAGTGGCATTAACATGCAGGACGCATAGCATTCGAGGCAGCAGCAGCAGCAGCGACAGGAGCAACCTATTGATTGACACAACTTCCACTTCGTTCTTCTCTCGCATTTCTATCTGTGTGTGTTTTTTCCTGCAGTTTTTCTGTTTGATTCTCTTCGCTCTTTTTTTTTTTGGGACGCGCATTTTTCGCAGAACGCCGGAAGCGCTTGTTTAAAGCAGAAATGTTTTTGGCTTTTGCGGCTCTTGGAGTACCTTTGATTGCCGGGATTGTCGAGGTTGTTGCTGCTGCTGTTGCTCTAACTGCTGCTGGCAAACAATGGAGTTGCCTTGGTTGTTGCAAATTTAATGAGCATAACGGTAAAGTTTTTGATGAAACAATACAAAAATACGAATCAAAGTCAAGACTTAACAAGGCCTCGTAGATCTTATCGCCTTTTGTCATATTCAGCGAGACAGTCGCATCTCAGCTCAGCTCAGTCCTCCATCCGGCTCGTCAACTCCTCCGACGAAAATCACTCCAACTGAAGCGAGGAGGAATAGAGGCGGAGAAGGGAGACGAGGTGTAGACGGGCATGTCGAGGCTCCCGGCAGGCACATAAATCGTCAGCTGTCAAATGGTCAAGAATTTCTCGACTGGACCTCGGACCTGGCCATGGCGTGTTGTTTGCCCAAGATCGGAAGTGCGTAGCTGCAATGCAAGTTGCAAGTTGCACGTTGCAAGCGCTGGCAAGGTAAGGAATGAGACTCGAGCTTATCGACCAGTCCATATAATGCTTAAACTTGCGCTGCGAGACCGAAACTTGGGGTCTCGACTGTGGTTTGGGGTGTCAAGACATGCGCCAGCCAGCCATCCAGTTGGAGCGCGTGATTTAGTCGAATTCACGAACTTAATGAAGCCCTTTAAATCACGCAAGCTCTTGCGCCACTTAGAATGCAGCCAGGGGAAGCTCAGATTGAGCCACAACAACTAGTCCAGCCAAGCCATGCAAAATCCAACAACAACAACAACAACAAAGACGACGACAACGACGTCGTCGAGGACGGCAAACTCCTAAAGATCTCATTAACACCACGCGGGCATAATTAAAGCCGACGACTTACAAAGTCAAATCGCGATTGCAGCTGCTGCAGCCCCAAAAGCGTGCACAGCAGTTGGAGCAACTCTCCAAGCAGCAACAGCAGCAGCAGCAGCAAACTCCAGATCCAATCGATGCAACGAGCAACGAAAACCAAACCGAAAGCACCAAAAACCGAAAGGTTCTCTTCGATGGCGCTAAGTGTTGCCAGCCTTATAATGAGCTGGCTTGCGGTGCCTGCAACGTGCCTCCTCTATTCACTTACCAATTGCTGTTTATTATCTTTATAGCTGATGCTCACTCCACTCTCCACTTCTCTTTTAGTTTTTTTTTTTTTTTTTTTGAGTCTCTGCATGTTCTCGACATGAAACCACAAAATAAAATGAAAACAACAGCAAACAGCAAACAAAACTTTCAAAATTGCCCCATCAAGTTTTCTGGTTTGGCATTGAGCGACCATTGCAACATTTGTCGCTGACATTCCCTTGCAACTTGACGTATGCATTGATTGATGGATGGTTCGATCGATGCTTTGCCTTCTGTGCTTGCTTGCAGCTTGAAAGGATGTTGCCTTTAACCAACAACAGCAGCAACCACAACAACGAAACAAAACAAAACAATAGCAACAGTTTTCAGTCTTTGCAATGCTTGTTGCAATTTCTCTTCTTTTTTGTGTTTTTTAGCAATCGCAAGTCAAGTTCACACGTCGCAAAATTGTTGTTTCATTTTTGAAATATTACAGAATTTTCAATTTTGGTAAACAGCATTTGTGGTTGCTACTAAAGAGAGCAAAACGGTGTTAAAATAAAAGTATAGCTGCTATTCAAAGTTTTTTAATGCCATCAATTATTATGGTCAACATTTATTGAAATTACTCGTGTAGGTAAAAGTGGAAAAAGGAGCATTATTAGATAGACAAATGAGCTCAAGTGAATGAATGAAATTCTTAGTAAAACATAACATAAGAGTTAATCAGTAGAGAAGAACTAAGAATAAATAATGAGACGGAATTTACAAGTATTATCTTTTTATTTATTCTAAGATCCATTACATTAACTATGAATCATATTATCTATTTGTTGCTATTATAAATTGTTTTTCTATTTACAGAATGATTTAATGTGAATTATATTCATGAAAATTAATATATAAATAAAATAAAATAAATAAAATAAATAAAATAAATAAAATAAATAAAATAAATAAAATAAATAAAATAAATAAAATAAATAAAATAAATAAAATAAATAAAATAAATAAAATAAATAAAATAAATAAAATAAAATAAAATAAAATAAAATAAATAAAAGAAAAAATAGTTGTTTTTTTTTTAAATTAAACAATTTAAGTTTCTCTTATTATTATTTATTTATTTAAATTAAATTGAAACTGTTTTTCTATTCAACTTTGCAACTCGGCCTTTTAAATTAAATAATTCCCTATCAATGGAATCGATAGAAGTCTTAGATAATTGAAGTACTTAGAATGTGATTTAGATTAATTTAAGCAATTTCTTTCAATTGCCAACTTGGCTAACTTGTGCTGACAGAAAGTGTTCAACGTGGCTTGTTTTTGAAAAATCACCGCGATAAGACCAGACCAGGAGGAGAGTATACTAGACCAGGAGCAGGACTAGCATAAACCAAAGAAATCGCACCCAGAGCGATGAAGGTAACTAAGCAACTCCCACGGCAGCTTCACATTAGACAGATAGATAGACGAGCCCAAGAGCTCGGCCCTAGCCAAATAGTATCATTGGGCCATTAATTATGATTACCACGTGGCAAGACACACGACCTGGCGGAACTACCGCTCATTGCTAAAGAAGCAGAGAGAGAGAGAGCTGCAACAAAGTGACCACTGATGCCACCACCGTGGAAAGAGGACGAAACCGAGACCGAGACCGACACCGACACCGGCTAATAAACGGGCATTTGTAGCGCAATCAATTGTTTTGAAATTGTTGTACACCATTATGATCATTGTGCAAGCCGTGGGTTGCCCTGCTAAATGGTTATGGCCTGTCATAAGTTGCCAGCGGGTGGCTGGAGATGGGCGTGCACCCGCCTCTGATTCGACCAACACCCTTCGCCGTAATCGTATTCCCAAATGAATATGCAAAAGTGCACAGGCGAACATGAGTAAGAGAGAGAGAGAACGAGATAGGGAGAGGAAAAGGAAAAGAGGGAGCAGGAGCAGGATATCTCATGGCCGTTTCCGTTTGCACAATTATGTTTATTAAGAGCCAGAGTCAGAGGCGAGTCAGAGATGTGGCAAGGCGCAATCGTCAAAGATGATTTACTTACTTCCGTTTTTGGGCTAAGGGAAAAAGCCGAGCCGAAGCATGGACTATGGATTGTGCCAGGATAGGTTGGTGCTAGGAAGGGGAACGAAGACTGGCAATAAAAATATATTAGTGCAATTACAGCAGCCAACTGAGCCAAACAGTCGACCGTCTAATTTAGGCATCGTCGCCGTCGTCTCCCTTTGCCCAGTCATGTCTTTTGTTTTTGTTGCTGCCTTTCATTTGTTTTTGAAGCATTTCAATTTCCATTTCTCTAGGGGATTTACTCTCCTTTGCCTATTTATGGTACGGGGGCGCACTTTCAGTGCGCTGATTAAACCAAATTTGCTGTCGATTCACAGAGCCAGAGACGCACAAAAACTACTTTTTTACTAAAGGAAGAAGAGAGCAGTGTTCGTACAATTTTGATGCTGCCACGATAGCTGGCGATACGCCATTCAATTTGCCTGAATTGGCGCATGTTAATCAGACGAAGAAATGGAGAGATGTGCGAAGGCATATTAAAGCGTCGCCAAGAAGCTTAAAACTCTACATAAAGTAAGAGAGAGAGAGAGTTCTCTTTTTACTGTATCCTGAGGCACGCAATAACCTCAGCGAACTGCAGACAATCAATCTTACTTTGCGCTTTAATTCAATTTCGATTGTGACATCTGCCTTTGGTCTCGCCATCGCCATCGCAGTGGCAGTCGCATTCGTGTCTGGAGAGGAGCATGTCCTTACGCAGCAGCAGCAGCAGCAGCAGCATCAGCAGCAATCGCTTCTGCAGCCTTGTGCACTTTTGGCAATGCGCTCAGGCGTGCCACTTGCCTGCACAGGATTAACGACAGCGAGACTGCGAGACTCCGACTCCGACTCTGACTGCAATCCGTTTGGTCATGTCCTTGTTTTTCCTTTTTTTGGTTGCTCACTCGTTCATTCTTCATCGCATGTGGTAGCTGTGACTTCGTTGGCTGTGTCATGCGTGAGGGCAGCGAAACGCTGCTCAATTTCGCTTGGCTAAAGAAGAATTGACAGTCGCCCAAAGGATATTGTGACAGGCATTCGGCACATTCGGCACATTTTGAACAAAAGGATTCACATTTTGGTATTTTTTGGGGCGGACTGCTTGCCACAAAAAGGGTGGCACACACACAGATTTGCCGCCGCAGTTATTAGAATGTCGTGTCCGTCAAGAGCGTTGAATTCGCGTCACAGTCATCGACGTCCACTAAACGATTTTGCCAATCGAATTTCGGCAAATTTCAAGCGAAACATGAGTTGGGAAACAGAAAAAAGGGGTTACTTGACCGGCCAAAGTTAATCGGAAGTTAATACGCTGAGTTGCCAGATTTGTTACTGCCATCGAGTGCGATTGCTGTGTCACGGCCTCCCAACTATTCCAGATGGAATTTTCATTAAAATCAGCTCATGCACGCGACAGTTTTGGGACAGCGCACAAAGGACAAGCGGCAGGACATGCAGCACAGACGCGTAGGTGGCTCGTCTGACAGCGGCAACTAATGAGAAATTCATAAGCTGTCCGCCAATAAACCCCAAACCCAACTTTAACCGAAACTGAACTGAGGCAACTTCAACATATGCGCTGCCATCCCTCTCTCTATTTCAGAGTCATCCTCAACCTCACCCTCGCCCGCTAGCTGTGATCGATCACAATTTCTGTGTACTTAATAAATAATTGCAATATAATTATGCACGTGAAGCAAATAGCCAAAATATTGTAGGCCAAGTCATGACAGAAGCTAGGCCTGGCATTATGCGCAAACATCTGTCGCAAAAAACAAGCACAAAATGCAAAAAGTTGTCGAGGATTTACAGCAAAACGACACGAAAACACACTATGAAATGTAGATACTTTTAAAGAAATCTTTACTAATTTTTGGGTTAAGAAAAGTTGAAGTACTTTAGAATAAAATTAGACCACTTTTAATAAAACTTTAAAATCGTATTCAATACCTTTAACATTAAAATACAACATGAAATAAAACAGAAAGAAATCAAAAAGATTATATAATATTAAATATTCAATAATGTTGAAATTATTAGAAATGTTTCAGATTTTGAAACGATAAAAAACTGTAGTAAATTAAAAGTTAAAAATCTTTTTCTACTTTTACTTTCAGCTTCTAACATTTTAAAGAGATGTTATTAACAACCATTTGGCATTATTTTGAGGTAAGTCAACTTATTTTAAATGTATATTTACTTGTTTTTATATTTGTCTTATTCAAAACGGATTTGAAAGATACAAATCACATAATACGCAACCAATTCATAGCAGATTTGTTAAAGCCCAGCTGAAATACTCTTTCTCGCAATTACTGTACCCCCAGTCAATTGTAAAGGGTATAAATGAAGCTGGTTGTTGGTTGTTGTCTACGACTCATGGATGATAACCTGAGGGCAAACTGGGCCAATCCGGGCCACTCCTTGTAATTGCCACAGTGTGTGTGAGTGGAGAGGCAGCTCAGCCATTCAATTGTGCTGTCAATTGTCGCTGATGCCGAAGAAGATGCAGGCAAGCGAATGCTTAATACACTCCAATCGAATCCACTTCACTCCTCTATCCTCTATCCTCTGCTGCTTCAGTTGAGTGTAGTGCAAGACCAGAAACAGAACGAGAACAGAGACCAGGAGTAGTTGCCAAATTACCGCCACTTTCGGTTTGCCATCGTCAGCATCTGTGCTTGGTTCTTGGCCCGCGGCTAAAGGCAGCCAATGAGCCGTGTGTGGCGCTCCTGTTGACAATGTCCTCAACGTATTTCAATTCGTATTAGGAATACGATTCAGCAGCATTCGCATTCCCAATCGCAACCATATTCATCATTCTCAATCGTTGTCGTATTCGTAGTGTGCCTAGTGGCTATATATATACAATGTCTGTATATATAGTGTACTCGTAATTATGGGCACAGAAGTTTGAGTAGGCTGTGAGAAGAGGATTGTACGCTCTCCTCTATTGGATTGAATATTTATGAATAAGAATGAGGCGGAGGAGGAGGAGAAGAGGACACACTCCTGGTTAAACTGGTCGCAGTTGGACTGATTCCGACTGAGGCTCAGGCTCCGTTGATCAAACGGCAAGCGTAATCAGTTTGTCAGGACTTTGCTGTCCGTGCGTCTGTCTGTTGGACAGAACATTCGACAACGAGGACACTCGTTATGTTCTCGCACATTTTATTGCTGCAAATTCGATTGTCGCTGATCAAAGGCGAACGCACTTAAAAATGCTAAATTGAATTTGACGCCAGCTCTCCGTCTCCCTTCGTCCTTCGTTCACTAGCTGGACAGCGCCTACATCCTGGACACGTTAACAGGTCCAGCTTTGATATGGAATTTCAGCATTTTTTGTTTTTCCTTTTTTTATGTGCTCTTTGGACAGACTGCGTGAAAAACACATTAAGACTCATTTACGCGCGTCAAATATGTCAGAATTTTGGCAGGCGGAGTTGCAGCGTTCCGTTTGAGTCCCGCAGGACTTTCAATTTTAAGCTGAAAACGTAAAAAAAAGAAACGAGCAGTAAGAAAGCGACAGTAGCGTCTGCTCGACTTTGAAATTTCTCGGCATGTCGAAAAACTAATAATAATAGTTTAATTATATGTTCTTGATTTTCAGAGATTTTCATTGAGTTCCAAGTTACTGAGTTACTGAACATCATCCATTTGTTATTATATTTAAAAATAATATATTAAAGTTAAAATATTGATTTCGATTTTAACATTACTCGATTTTTTTAAAACTTTGCTAAATATGAAACTTCTTAATTTGAATAAAGTTTCCAAGACTGTATCTTATCTATGAATATAAATGCATAATTTATTTATGTTTAAAGATAGATTCTATCTGTTAATATACCCTTCCCTCTTTACTGCTACTGGGTATATCAACTGTCTAGAGAGGGGAAACTGAACTTTTACTTTGACGCGTCTTTGACAATGACAATTCTCACACTCTATCGGCCCAAAGGTGGCGCTGTTGTGCAATTTGCGCTTTTTGAAGTGCACACAATTGCGTAACTTATAGCCCCGGGTCAAATTACACAGTCAGAATTGATGCAACCACTTGCCGAGTGCCCATTAACAGGTACTTCACAATTGTGCCCAGCAAGGAAGAGTTTGCAACCCCTTTTCTCGCAGTTGGGCAGGAGTATAAAGTTCAAGCCATGAATGAAATACCAGCATTTGGCATGGCACATCGACAAGATTCAACGCCGCCGTTTTCATTATTAATGATTAATGATAAGCATCCCAGCTCAGTGAGAGAGCAGCAACCCTTCATGATCCTGTTGCCGCTCCTGTTCTTGTTGTTGTGTCCTTGCACGCGCTCAAGTTTTTGGCAAACACTAAGCGCCGCTTTTCGCGCCTTTCCACGTGATTAAAGGCAAACGAGGCGGACTGTCAGAGTTGATGTTGATGTCGCCAGCATCCACGACATCCACATCAGAGAGTCACCCAAATATCGACACTTTCACACGCAAATGTTCATAAAACAAACTGCGGTGCGTACTTTACGTTACTTCACTTCACTTCACTTCACTCCTTTTGTTACTCCCACATGAAAAGGGTTAGGAAAAGGCATTGCCAAAGGCGTTGCCCAAAATATTATGGCTCACGGAGTGGGTTGGAGAGATGAATAGATGGATAGTGTTACGGTTCTACGGGGTGTTTGAGCTCAGTGACTGGGCGAGTGACTGGTGCGTGTGCCCGGCAAGTTTTGGTTCATTAGAGCGCAATGATTGGCCTCATTTGGATTAATCAAGTGCTGATATTAGTTTCATTGCCCCACAACAGATTTACGGTAGTTGCAAATGTGCAGTGAAACTGAGAGTTAGAGATCTTTTACATTGAATAAAAACAGATCAAATGGATTGGGAATTCAGTAAATTGAAATAGGAGACTTTTTGAAATTTCTGTCCCATCTAAATTTGAATATTGTATATCAATAATGTAAAAACAGATTAGCATACATTCTAAAAGCGGTATATATCATTTTTATATAATGTTATAGTGTTGGTAATAACATAATAATTTTGTCTTTGTGACATTTCTATGATTTTTATTAAAGCAAAAAGGATTCAATTATTAATAATAAAAAATCGATTTAAAGTTAACTATATCACTAAGCATATTAGCAGTTTGGTACAACTATTTCAAATCTTCTGATCATCTGTCTGTCAATTCTTAAGCAAATGTGGAGCACCGAATTTTAAAGCTTTTAAACTTTTTTTATTTCTATTGTATTTATTTATATTAATGATATACATATACATAATATTCTTGAATTTTTTATATATAATAATTTTTGTAAATATGTTATCATAATGTGTTTTAATACATTTTTTCAAAGTATCTTTGAATATGCTTATTCAACTCTTTTTCTAAACCTTAACAGAGTCCTTGAACAACTCAAGCCCTGCACACTGTGGCAACTAATTAATGTGTCGACAAAAGTTCCAAAAACATTGTTGCAAATTTAATGTTGCCGTTGTCATTACGTTGCCTAACATTACGTGGGTTGGTGTCGTCAACAAGTGCCAAGTGCTGTTTGCATTTGGCCAAACTCGGAATCCATCACTTATTTACCCCCATTTCTCATTCCTTCTGCTTCTGCTTCTGCTTCTCCTCCTGCTTCTTCCCTTTCCTTTATGCTGCCTGCATCAGCCTATGAGCACTTTCATCTGGCATTGGCATAAAGCTTCAACATTGACGTTGGCCGCCATTTGTCGCGTTTTTGCCACTTACGCAGTCGCTTTGCCATTAACGTGCTCCCTTTCCGCTCTCCCGGCTCTTGTCCCACTTACGCCTGGTGATGCCAACTGATAAAAATTGATGCAAAATACGCAAAAAGTCGCGAAAATCCTCGTGGAAAATTTTCAAAATTTTCACAGCTGATTTCGCGGAGTGACAAACAAACGGGACGAAGGGGGAACTACGACTGGTTGCTTCCTTATGCATATGCCTTACACCCTCTCTATCTCGCTCTCTTTCTCTCCCCGCATTGCTGTCTCTTTCTCTCTTTTTGCATGGCATTATTGCTCATGGTTTGGTTCCTTTCGCGTTGTGTTCTGTGCTCTCTGTTTGTTTGCATTTGCGTATCATCGACGCATGTTGCGAGAGGCTTCGCTGACTCGATGTCCTGCCAGAGTCCTGGTTGCTGGCTGCTGGTTGCTGGTTGTTGGTTGCTGACAACAATAATTCAGGCGAATTGCGCGCAGGGTTGGCAAATGCCTTTAATCTGTTGGAGTTGCCAACTGTCACGAAGCGAAATGAAATGGAAATCACACGCACTAATGGCGCACGAAGCTGGACCGAATTCCCAATCCTCTCCCCCCGTCACAGTCCTGTGATCAACCCAACCTTCAGTCTCAGTCTCAGCTCAGACCACTAATGGCGGCCTCTTTTTTGTTGTGCTGTGTTGTGTTGTGTTGCCATGGCTTCAACTTTACACACACACACACAATGTCTGATTCGATTTGTTCTACGCCAACACTTTCATAATTTCACCATGTCCATGTTGCATGTCCTTGCGCGCTTCGCTGTCTATTTCAGGCACACACAGAGCTGTCTTATCTGGCATCTTTGCTGTGCTTCGTCTAAATCCGAACCCGAACCCTCCGCTGAGTTGTGTCTCTAGTTCTCCTCTTGCTCTTTTTTATACACTTGCCTGTGCCCTGCGCCCACGCTTATCAGTCGCAATCAATCTGCCCTGGCGCACATATCTCAACTTTTGCGTTTTTCAATCTGTGGCACTTTTGTGGGCTAAGTAAGTCCGCGATGGCCCCGTGCCGATGGCTACACTGCGATGTCTTTGCTCTCTCGCTGCGATAGCGACATTTGCTGTCCCTTTTTCCTGTCGCTGTCACTTTCGCTGCCACAAGGCTTTAAAGCGCAAACTACAAGCCAGTCAGTCAGTCAGTCAGCTAGTGAAGCTTGTTGTATGGAGACAGCCCAACGGGAGGCCTTTTTTGATGTCACAAAAGGATTCACTTGATATTCATCAACATCAGTGTCTGTCAAACAGTCAGTCAGCCAGTCAGTCATTCAATACCCCAGCAGACTGAATCCCAAACCCAATTCCAATAGCCACAGACCCAACTCCAACGTCCAACTCTGCATTTGCAAATGGGTTCATGGGTGGCAGCCAGCTCTTCTGTGGGTTGTTGTGGGTGTTGCTGTTGTTCTTGTTGTTGTGTTGCGTTGTGTCGGATTGAGGTGTGGGTGCTTCATCGAGTTCGAGTTCGGCTTCAGATAGAACCCCGTTGCAATTTGATGCGTCTGGCTCGCATGTGCATTGAGAATTATATGCCATCGCGCGTTGGCGATACTAATCTGATTAGTGTCAAAAAAAAATTGCCTCAATTGCTGGCAGACAGACAGCATTTGACAGGCCCAACAACCAGCAACAACGCAGCGTGTTGGCCATGTGCTCTCTCTCTCTCTCTTCATGTGCCCACATTATGAGTGCTATATGAATCTGATTACAGTTTGCTTTACCAACTTCTTACATAAACAATTTGTTGAAGCTTTTCAGTGGCAGTATACAATATGTATATACAAAATGTATACTGCATGAAATATGAGTTATTAAAAATTGTTTTATGAAACTCTATGTAAAACTACATTTTAAAAATATTGCTGAAAATAAACATTCTGATTTATTAAACAATTTAAAGTTTTTATTACAAGTAATTGTATTTATTAAACCAAGTTGGTGTCTGTCGACAATTTAAACTTCTCATTCAAAGTCTTATTTGTTACAATAAAATCATGCATACAGTCATTTTTAATTAGTCCATTTTCTCATAACTTTTTGCTCTTATAAAAACTAAGCATTGTCTTCAAGTATGTTTTTTCACCTTTTACCTAAAAGAGCATTCAACATTTCTATTGTTATTTTCGGGTTTAATACACAAAGTAAGTACCAATCCAAATATTGGACGCATGATAATTAAAATCTAAAGTCTCATTAGTTAAACAAAAAAAGTCTGTTTTTATACAAATATTTTGCTTAAAACTGCTTTAAATCACGCTCTAAATGCAATTCTTAGAATTAAAAAGTAAACCTTAAACTTTATAGGAATCATAAATTTAGTAATTTTGGGATTGCTTCCCAGAAAATAAAACAATCAATCGCAATCTCTTTATAAAGCCAATATATTTTCTTTACAACTTCTTCAGTATAAGAAAATGCATTGACTTAAAATATATTCAACGTTCACCTTTTACATTTTCATTTGATATCCTTGCTCAGCCCAGTTGAGCCCATCCCTTGACTGGACTTGAAGACAATCTCTGGCCAGGCGAGCGTCACGCTGCGTTCAATTAAAACGCATTTAAACGAGGACCTCAACCCCAATCTTTGAGCAACTCCCACAACTCATTTCGCGGCATTCGCATCGTTTTAATTTAAAGGTATTTAAGGCGATCCATCATACGTATCAGTAAGCCTGAGACAAGAAGCAAGAGGGAGAGTGAGAGAAAGAGACGCACACGGTTGTTGCAACTTGATATGAGCGCAGCAATCTGTTGTGCAATCGCCCAGGCAGAGAGTGCTCTCTACCCATCATCTTCCTCAACTCCCTGTGGCAGCCCCGTGGCGCATTATATTGGCCTGTCACAAGGGAGCAATTCGATGTCTCTGTCGCTGTTGCTGCTGCTGCTGCTGCTGTTGATGCTGTGTTGCTGCATCTCAGCGAGCTGAGGCGGACGCATTAGTGGCGGATCGGTGGGTTGGTGGGATGGTGGGTCGCTGGGTGACAGCACTTGCGTTTGACTTCCAACACTTTGGGCAATTGTTTAGCTCGAGAAGTAACAGGAACAGAAGGCGGAACAAACGCCGGAACATAAAAATGCCAGCAACAAAGAGAGAGAGTGAAAAAAGAAAAATAAAGGGATGTTCAAAGCGTCGAGCTTTGAGCGTTGAGCGTTGACAAAAGGCCTTGCCGTTTCATTTAGCAGCCTTGCACATACCCCCCACTCTCTTCTCTCTTCCCAGACCAGCTATAGCAACCCCCGTCCTCCCCCTGTGCGTGGCTTAGCTTGGGATTGCACCCCTCTGGTTGTCGCTTTTCTCGCGGTCTTAAAACGATGATTAGGTTGTTATTTTAATTTGCCCATTGATATATCCTCGTTGTTTGGCCTGACTTTGCCATTGTCAGGGTGGCTGGTCGTCGCTTCTAGTCTTCTAGTCATCTAGTTGTTGTTGTTGTTGTTGCTCTTTGTCTTTGCAAGCGGGGTAGCATTGTCAGCGTATTTAGCAGTCACGCCGTCGAACGGAGGAGCGGAGAAACAAACTCAACTCGTCTTGGGCTCAACTACGCGTAACGTGTCCGCAATTTGTCATCGATTTTGTATTGCAGCATTCTAGGCGTAACGAGGGATGAACACGCTTCAGGGTTGCCTCACATTTAAATACATGTTTGTGTGTTTGTATGCCTTGCAATGATGCGCAAATGTTGAAATTATACTAATTAATAAATTGACTTCTAATGCAAACATTTCGAACAAATGTCGAAATAATTTGACCGACTTTTCATCGACTTCCTTTCGGCTCCTCGACCTTGAGGCTTGAGGCGAGCCGAGCTGTGTCCTTATGCCCCTTAAGTCCTTTCAAGTTTCTTGCTGTCGTTTGCGAAAACTTTTTGGCAGTTTATATTATTTTCATAATTACAACATGAACAACAACAACAAGAAGTGGAGTAGAAACATTAAGTCGGCGCGTAGTTTATTTAAATTTATTTTAATGAAGCAACAAGAGAAGTGCCTAGGAAGGGGGACTTGAGGGGGGCGAAGGCTACGCACGCGGAAATTTCATGCCCGAATGAATTAAGCTCAGTAAAGACACGAAAGGGTTGCGAGGACACGTGAAAAGGATTGTCTGGCTTCGAGTAGAGCAGCAAGGACGACGACGACAGTGTTAACGCGCTCACAGACAAGTGCCTGGAGCTTCATTCAGTTCGTTTCGTTTCGTTTCGCTTCCTCATCCTTTTGTCGCTTTTGGCTTTTGCCGTGAAAGGAGTAAATTAAATGATTAATACGCTTCGACTGTTACCACGTTTAATTATCCTTCGTCGAGTTTTGCTCTCCTCATTGGGCATTGGGCATTGGCATTCGTTACGGTTTTACGCTTATCAAGCAAACTGTCAACGCTCGCACTTGGCTCATTAGGCTCGCCACTGTGTTTGGAGCACATTCGACTGCGACATCAACTAGTCAGCTTCTGTTTCTGTTTCTGCTTTAGCAAAGCAGCTCACTCCCTCCCACTTTTCCTCTCAATTCACCAGACAATGGAACAAGCATCAGCCCTCGACAAAACAAACAGCAACATTTTTGCTTGTCAAACAGTGCAAATCAAGAGGAGAATTGTGCACAGCATAACATCAATGTGTGTGTGTGTGTTTGTGTATGTGTGTGGCCAGCAGAGTGACCATGGACATGACCATCGAGTCAAGTATGTGTGTGTGTGTGTTTGTGTGGGTGCATGTCTGTGTTTCTGTATGTGCTTGGCTGCAATGCAAACTCTAAGTGGACACCCAACAAAAAACAACAATTGTTAAAAAGTCACAATAGTCTGAAATTGCGAATATGGTCAGTGATCAATTGGTTTCTACATGTTTGAATAACGAATATAAAGATTATATATAATTTGAATATACATACATATGCGGGAATATATTTTTGTAACTTCGAAGCTCAATAATATATACCAATGAACCATTTTCATTATCTCGTATACATCTAAAAAACTTTTGTCTGCAATCCCTGATTTCTCTCAAAATACTCTTCATATATTGCAAAGCTAGTGTTGTACTTTCAATGATATTGCTTTGAATCCTACTTATATAATTATACCCGCTACCCATAGGGTAGAAGGGTATTATAACTTTGTGCCGGCAGGAAATGTATGTAACAGGTAGAAGGAGGCATCTCCGACCTTATAAAGTATATATATTCTTGATCAGCGTCAACAGCCGAGTCGATCTAGCCATGTCCGTCTGTCCGTCTGTGTGTCTGTGTGTCTGTGTGTCTGTCCGTCTGTCCGTCCGTCCGTATGAACACCTAGATCTCAGAGACTATAAGAGATAGAGCTATAATTTTTTTTCGACAACATTTGTTATGTTTGCACGCAGATCAAGTTTGTTTCAAATTTTTGCCACGCCCCCTTCCGCCCACGCAAATCAAAAAAAATCGAATAACAAGCGTAATTTTAAAGCTAGAGTTACGAATTTTGGTATATACAATAAATACTATAGTAGTTATGATTCCTGAAAATTTTGTAGCGATCAGATAAAAATTGTCGAAGTTATTAAAGAAATACTTTTGTATGGGCAAAAACGCCTACCTACTAGGGCTCTTAGTTACTTTGTCTGACAATCTGGTATATTTTGCCGTCTATGGTATATTTTGAATGCGGCACTATATCGATATACCACATATACCATTTGGTATATTTTTAGTATTTTTGTAGTATATTTGGTATATTTTGAGAAATATAACGCAAAATATATTGCTTTTATTCAAAATGGGCAGCGGGTATCTCACAGTCGAGTACACTCGACTGTAGCTTTCTTACTTGTTTTTTTATAATATTCTTATTAAAGCAGCAAATGCATCTGATATAAATTTATTCTCAGTTAAAAAAGAATTACACTTATAGTCAGCTTAGATTAGTATCAAACAAGTAAATTAGTAGCAGTTTTCCCCCGACTTTGTTTTTTTAGATTTCAAATATTTAAACAACAAATCATTTTTGAAATTTCAACAGTAGGAAAAGTGACATAAAATAGTCTGTGATGTAAATAAAAAATAACATAAAAATAAAACATTCCTTTTATTTTTCCTGCATTTTTAAAGTGGGTTCTAATAACAAAGCGAAAGTATGTATTCAAATGTTAAACTACAAATCTCTAAAAAATATATCTTAAAGCAATAATACTTGAATGACAAAAATTAAGTATACGAAGTTCTTTATCTCGAAATGTTCCATATACGTTTGGACTGAAACAAGAACTAGTTCTTTGGAACAACTTACTCCACGCTCTGTTCAGTCCGAGTGAATCGACAAAATACACAAAATGCCAATACAAATACAACAAAAAACAAAACTCACTAAATGACGAAAAAACCGAGAACACGAACCGAAGCGAAGCAAAACAAATACACAAAATAAGCGAGTTCCCCATATTGTGTCCTGTCCTGTCCTGCACAAGCTTCCATTTGCTCTCTCGCTTAGTCTTGGTATGTGTATGAGAATGTGTATTTGGGTGTGTGTGTGTGTGTTTGTATTGTTGGCTGTCAATGGCGGATGGTGCCACTGCCCTTGCCACAGAAACTGAAACAGGAACAACGACAGCGACAACGACAACGAAAGCGATCCTCATTTGTATTCCAGACGCGCGCTGCGATGCGAGCAACGCTCAGAATGCTAACGAGAATCCTGGCGAGGCACAGCTTTTCCAGTTCTCGCAATGATGATGAAAGTGGGTGTTTTATGTGTGAGTGTGTGTGTGTGTGTGGGTGTGTGTGCAAGTATTTCTCCGTGTGTGTGGGTCGATATATAGAAGCACCAAAAAAGAAGCACGAAAAATATAACAAAATTAAAGTGGCGCGACTTTAAGAGGAAGTCGCAATAGAAGGCAGAACTTAGGCTCCTGCTTTTGCCTAATTGAAAGCCGTTAACAGCGAGCCTGCTTTTGACGGCAATTTAGTTGGCTAACAAACTTGTCGGCCATTTTGTCTTTAGCTCTTAGCCGGCGTCTGCGCAGTACGCCAAATGCAAAAAAAGGAAAAAGATTTGCAAAAGTAATTAGCCTACAGTCGGACAGATCTTAAGTTTGCCAGCTGCCAACAGCTAGACAGCTTCAAGCCAGGCCAAAACAATAATCAGCTGTTTGCCTCACACATAAACCGAGACTCACACACACAAACACACAGTGAAACACAGAGAAAGGACCTTCGTCTAGCGGAACTCGTTTGCTCGTAATTCAAATGCAAAACTCGTGCGAAATTTTGTTGCTGTTGCTGCTGCTGTTGCTGTTGGCAGTCGTCCTTGCTGCATCCTTTCGATGACGTCATCAGACAGCAGCGCAGAGCAGAGCGAAGCAGAGAGCAGCACACAGAGTGTTGACTGTCGTCGATTTGTAATTCAAAATTTGTTTTCGAATACATTTTCCACTTCGACATTCACACGGCTGCGTTTCCAGAATTTCAAATTTGCTTATCTGCTCTCCCGCTCGCACACACACGCTCTCCCTCTCTCTCTCCTTCTCGTTGTTGGTATTGCTGTCTCTGTCTGGCAACTTGGCTTTCCATTTTTATGCAGCAGCCGTTAAAATTCAACAGTGTGCACAAATAAAAAGGAAAAAAAAAACGAAATCATCGCAAAAAAATATATAAAACCAACTCGATACATAAATGTGTGAGTGTATGTGTGAGTGTGACGCTGCATCTGAGTGTACATGTGTGTGAGTGTGAGTGTGTCTGTGTGTGTGTGTGTGGAAGGGCAAGGTTACGCGCACGCGACGTCGACGACGACGATGACGACGACTCATAAACTAATTTATGATTATTACACGAGAGCTGATTTTTTATGCCTTCAGCGTATCGTTCAGTAACCCCACAAGACGCATACACACACACACACACACACACTCTCACACACACACAGCGAGTGTCATCCCGTTGCGCTCCACTTTCCATTTCATTCACTGAACTCAGCTCCAGACGCCGTTGAGGTAGATCACGAAAAAGTTTTTATTGCAGAAAATTTACTTTTATTTTCTTTGCTCTCTCTGAGTTTTTTTTTTGTGTTGCGAGACTCATTTGTTACTTTTGCTGTTGCTTGGCAAACAAATAAACAAACATACAAACACACGCTCACAAATACACTTGCAAAATTTCTGTGCTTTTGTTTATTGTGCGATTTTATGAGCGAGCCATAATTTGTTGTTAATATCGGAAGAGCAAGACGCAAGTTGCCAACAACAACGATGACGACGTCGACTTTGAGTTGCCATCTTCAGTATCCAGTATCCAGTATCCAATGCGATGGAGGCTCGTCTCTGGCTCATCAGTGATGCAGACGAGCATGTGACCCACTGATATTGAAACTTTTTATGCACTTTGCGCACACACACACACAGAGAGATATACATACACATACACACACACAAGCAGTCGGAGCAAATGCAGCTTTGCTCTTGACCTTAGGCAATTTGCATGAAATGTTGATGGCATAGCAAAAGTGGGTGGGGAAAATGGAGGGGATTGTGGGTAGCAGACGAGGCGAACGGAAAAGGTATGTAGTTGAGTAACTTTGGGGAGTATGGGGAGAGATGCAGATGGATATCGAAAGGAGTATAGTTAGAAGAATATATTACAGAATAGATAACCAAATAAATAAATTAAATTCACTTCATATTGACAGCTATAAATTCTGTTGTTATTATTGTATATATTTAAATTTATTTACGATCATATATATATTTTGTTTTAAATCGATTTATGTACTTAATTGTATTTATGTACAGTTTACGCAACTAACTTATTAGTTAGATAATAAAAAGAAATAAATAAAATCATTTCAAGAAAATTACATTTTTTGATTATCAAAATTAAATTATATATTTTGTATTATTAAGTAATTAAAAATTAAAAAGTTAAATTTCTTTTTATAGATGGCCAACTACATGTTTAGACCTAATTCGCTCAATTGCAATCTATTAAATGTAATTTAGTCTCTTTTTTTTTTGACTGTAAGTTAACAGTAGAAATTATTGAATTTCATAGTTATTAAATCTTTTCAATTAATTCAAATTAATTTTGAATGGAAATTAAACGAAATTTGAAAACTATCTTTATCTTTCAATAAACTCTTATCTTATTTAGCATAACTATCTCTCTCCGTTTTTTAGTCTTTCCATTTATCAATTTATCTATATATTTTGTTGATAATCAAGTTAAATAAATTTATTTGTTGAAACCAAAAAAATTAAATTTATTAAAAATTCCCCAGTAAGTCGTCATTGAGTTATCTTCATTAATTTACTTATCCATTCATATGAACTTTTGTTTATCTGCAAATATTTTCAGCTATCTGTCTTTGTCCATTTATCAGTTTATTCAAACGAAATATAAATTGATAATTAACGAAAATTGATTTATGTATTGCAAAAAGAAAAAATTAATAAAATTAATGGACTATAATCGAGTGAATTTCCATTGGTTAATTAATCGATTAATTTATTTAGCTGTGCAGATGCTTAACTATCTTAATATCTGCTCATTTATTTGACAGTCTTGGAATTTATTTATTTGCATAAAGTTAGTTGAACTTTGACTTTAGTAGTCGTATGTATTAACACTGAAAAGAAAATGTTTTAAAATCAAAATATTGGTCTTGAACTGGGAATTTTAATCTAAAAACTTTTTCAAGAACATGAAAATCTGGAAATTGAAAAAGAGATCTTGATTTCAAGAAGATTTGATACAAGACAAAGTTTCTACTAATAATAGGAAAACATTTTATACTTTCAAGAGCACAAATCTTATTGAACGACTAAAAAATATTATGTAATTTGATATTATATTTTATTATTTATTATTTTATATTACAAATATGTTCTTATAAAGACTAGAAATTAATTTAAACTCATTTCTACAATTAAAAATATGCAATTAAAAGGAGCTACCAATGTGCAACAGTCATGACACTTTCAATGCTTTAACTCTGTGGCAACTTTATGGCCACTTATCATGGCAAAGCTAGAGAATCAACGCAACATTCGCACAATCGCAAAACTTAACAAATTTCCTGACAAACCGCCGCATAAGTTGGCCTCGAATGGAGTCGAGTTGAGTTGAGTTGAATGGAGTTGACTTGGCTAACGGCTGCTGCCACATCGATCATAATTTCCAGTTGGCTGTGATTTGTACCAACTCCTTGAATAATGTCCCAGAACATGCACGCTGAAGCAAACAAAGCAAAAGGGACAAAAGAGAGAGAGAAAGAGTAAGAGAGAAAGCGTGAAAGAGGCAAAGCGGAAAATGTTAAAATAACGCGCTAACTTGGTTACCAAGTTTGCGCATTTTTCACTCGACTCGACTCGCCTCGACTTCTCTGCAAGCAATCCCTGTCTCCAGTCTCCGATTCCTCTGGTGACTGCCGCCTCATCTCCTCTCTCTCTCTCTCTCTCTGGGTTTTTCTTTTGCCGCCTTCTTTTGTGCAATGTGGGCAAAAGTTTGGCGCTGCCGCTGCCAGAGCGTTTATGCAAATGAGGTGCAAACGCATGCACACAGAGAAACACAGAGAGAGGAAGTGAGAGAGACAGATGAGAGAAAGAGAAACTGAGACGGAGACTGGCAGACAAACATGGCGGGAGACGCCTTCGGCAGGGACAGACAGGATAGACAAACAGGCAGACATTATCCTGTGTCGCTGCTTCGCATAACTTTCACTTGACGCAGACCGAAAAGAGAGCCAAACAGACTCAGACTGAGAGACTGAGACTGCGACTGCGACGAAACAGTTTCTAACAGCATCTGATTTGTGAAGACAGTTGAATAAAATCTCGACTAGCTTGTGAGTAATCAAACGAATATTCATAAGGAAATTCAATCGTTGGGAAATGCCAGCACGAATCGTAAGCACAATGCACAAATAGCTGTGCACTCAATGAGTTGCTGACTTAGTTGAAGATAGCAAGTGTTAGTCAAAGTTGAGCAGAAAATAAGAAACAATACTTTGGAGTACCCTGTACAGTATTCTTAAGTAGCAGCAATTTAATCGCAAATGAAAGCTCACAAGAGAATAAGAATATTGACTTAATTTATTTTATTACAATCAAAAATAAATATGAAGTGTCCACTTTAAAAAAAGAAAATATACTTTAGTAAAATAAAACCTTAATGGTCTCATACTTTAAAATATAAAATTAAACATCGTAAATCATACAAATTAAATAAAAAGAATGCTTTCAAATTCAACTAAATCCAATTACATTATTCGATATATGTGTCTTTCCACACTTGCTACAATAAGTCAACTATATAAATTTTTCATTACTAATTTACAGTCTATTTTGTTTGTATTGCAATGCAATCTCTTCTAGAATTGTATTGCTCTTTATTTGACATATTTTACTTTAATAAATTTCGAAATGTTTGTGAAAATTTCTAATCTATGTACACAGATTGTAGATTGAAAAGTAGTTTGCAAATCTTGAAGTAAGATTACTTTGATGTTCAAAAAAAATAAATAAATCTTAAAATTTTTAGGTTGAATAAATCTTAAAAATTCTTATGATAAATTTACATATTAAGTTTAAAAACATCTTCATAAAATCGACTGCTTAAATGTCTCTAATTAGGTAAGTACTAAAATTTTTTAATAATAAATACGCATTACAAATGTATATAAAATTTGGTATCTGCCTTACTACACATGAATTTATAAGTAAATATGTATAATATATAAAATATGTAAAAAATTGTATGGCAATAATAGTTTAGTAAAAAACTAGCATCATTGTAAAACTATAAATAAAACCAAACCCTCTAAATACCTCCAAACAGTAATCAATCTACATAACTGTGATGAGTTTGCTTTTTTGGTACATTCTGCATTAATGTCATAATTTCAGACATTTCACACACACTTTCTCATATTTCGTATTTCATAATTTATATTTGCCATATTCCCCCCCAAAAAAGTGTTGCTGCCTCGTTTTTGGGGTTTTTCTGTGAAATCCATGAAACTATGTAATTATTTAGCGGAATATCAACAACTGCTGCTGCAACCCACAAATCAACAAACGTTGCTGTCTATCAGCCAATCCTCGAACGTGTCCCAACCGAAAGTTCCTCCCGCTCCTAACTTTTCCTCCTTGAACTACCTTTCTCTCTGTCAATTTGTGTGTGTGTAGGAGTGTGTGTGGGTGTCTCTTATGTGTGTGTGTGTATCCAATTTGTGTCTGGCTGCAGTCGCTCTCTCATATCAATTCATCATAAAATGAGATTTATGACAAAAACAAAGGCCTTATCGCAGACAGTATTTATGTAGACAGGTTGCAACTAGCACCCGCTTGCCCCCCTCCCTTCCACATCACTTCTCTCTCCTCTCTCTTGTGTGTTGCTGCCACAACTGATAGACAGACACGCCATTTCAAATGACAACACACACACACACACATAGAGAGAACTCCCTCGACTGAGTTTTAAAGCGTGTGTTCTCTTGCTGCAAATCGATAAGCTTTAATTTGAATTTAAAGCAATATCAAGCATACGCCGTGTGGTGCACACTTTTGTTTTTCAATCAACGCACATTTGTCGAAATAAGCTTTAATTAAGAAAATGGCAACCAACAAAACAGAAGAAAAAAACCAAGTGGGAAGGAGATTTCACCTCAATGCCAACTAGCAATTATTTATTATTTGGCGTTGCTTTGTTTCAGTTTGGTTTCGTTTGCTTTCGTGCACAGCTCCCCAAAAAGCAGTAAAAAGGACATTGAGAGCAATACGCATGCGTCTATTTCCTGTTGCTGTGGCAACCCCCACACAGACACGCACACACACACACCAACACACACACGCACACACCTCTATACGCAGCTTTTGAATATTCACGCATACAATAAACTCGGCATAGTCGTACTATGTTAAGAACTGGGCAGCTGAAGGAGACGGAAGAGGAGGAAGAGGAGGAGGAGGAGGCACCTTGCCATGCAAATACGCGACATTCCCCCCAAAGGGAGCTGCCTCCCCCTCCCCTCCTCCCCCACTCCTACTTAAGCACTGCTTTGCTGTTGTGTGTGTGTGTGTGTTGTTTGTTATTTGTCGCTGCTTTGGTATGTGCGTGTGTGTGTGTGTGTCCTTTCCACCCCTGAGCAAACGCCGCACGTTCGTCTGCCTGTCATGTAGTGCTCCCCCCTCTCCCTTATCTCCACTGTGGGTATTTCCAGTTGGGTAAGGAAAATTGGGCCCACAACTTGGGCGTCAGTCGATGTTGTTGCCATTTTGTGTGTGTGTCTGTTTGTTTTGGACACTGTCGCCAAATAGAAAACCTCTGTGTGTACACACACACACACACATGCGTACACTTTTCTATATATGTGTGTATATATCTGCATATCGAACTGTAGCAATTTTTTTTTTTTTGTTAATCATCGATTAGCTTGAGAGATTTCTTGATTTAAAGCGACAACAAGTAAGAAATGCAAATCAACTCGCTCTCTTTCTCCCTCTCTCTTTCTCTGTCTCTCTCCTTCTTCACTTCTAACATTTGTCTATGGAATCAACGCACTTTATCGATTTGCCAAAAGTGCACATTGTAATAAAATGGCACAACATGCAAATAAGTCGATAGTTCAACAGAGGGAGAAAGAGGCAGCGAACAGGGGGGGTTAAGCAAATGGCACAACTCAACACGCACGACTGCAGAAGGGTTAAGATTGAAAAGCATTGCTCGGTGGCTCGGTGGCAACACATACAGATTTCTATCTGCATATGTATTTCCATAAGCGAACAAGTGTGTGTACGCGCGCATGTGTGTGTGTGTGTGTGTCATATGTGTATATTTGCCACAAACAGTGCCTTAGATAGAACACATTCAAATGGGGGATATTTAGAACACAACTAACTAGTGTTCCTGGTGTTTCATATGTTACCTATCGATAATCTTTTTAGTTGTGAATAGATTTAACTAAGAAGAGCAAATCGAAATCTCCATACTTACCTATTTACATATTTTTCACAACCTGAAGAATTCGCTTCACTTAAAAATTTAGTAAAACCATTAAAGATTATCATTTTTTCAAGTTGTTGGGTTCAATTAAAATGTCAAAAATATAGTGATTTTCTTGATTTTGTAATAGCAAATAATAATACAAATAAATAAATATAGTAAATCTTTACAAAAATATTAAATTATGAAAAAAAATTTCTTTTATTCACAGATAAATCATATGTTTTTGAAATGAAACGTTTATTTTTTCCTTCAGCTAAACCAAACTACAAAATACATTACCTATCATAACATATTATGCAATATCATCTAATAAAATTTCTCAGTAGCTGTAAACTGACATTAAGTAAATTTTATTAAGTCATTGTAAACTATACTAACTTTATATTATTCTACTCTATAAATTTTATTATTTTACTTTTCAGCTAATTTTAGATATATTCAATTCAATAATATATATTCAATTCAATAAAATCATCTCTACGTTTAATTTGCTGACTCCTCACCATATTCATCATTAATAAAGGTTATTCACATAATGTCAATAATAATATGATCTAATATACTAAAACAATATCAATTCCGAACTTCCGGTGCTAGAAGTAAAAGTTATTTTATTACTAGTTTTCCAAAATTTAAATCATAGTTTATTATAATTTTTCCATCTATTTCTAAATTTACATAGAATTGTTTGGTGCTCTTCAAATTAATCATTAAGCTAAGCATTATTTGCTGCATTTAATATGTTAGGCAATTAAATAAATATTCTGCCATATTTCACCCCTTCTCACTTCCTTCCTTCCCCGTCCCTGCTGTTGGCGCTCACACACACACGCATACAAGCGTACAATCGACAAACATTCACATATTTCAAGTGCTGGGGCATAATACATAACCACAAACAACACACACGCAATCCGACAACACCCTCTTCCCTTCCCTCTCCACCACTCCCCTCCCCCCTCACAGGGCCATGTATTCGACGCCCCCCTCGGTTACCTTGTGTGTGTTTCGTTATCAATAAAGCGAAATTTAGTTTTGATTTCGTGTTTGTTGTTGTTATTGAAATTCATTGAACCAATTTTAATATTTTATTTGCTGCAGCACGCACAGGACGACGCAGGACACAGGACATGGGACACGGGGACAAAGGACATGGACATGGACACGGCCAAAAGAGACAACTAACGGTACGTAAAACCCTTTCATACACATGTGTGTGAGTGTGTTTGTATGAATATGTGTGTGACTATTTCCGTTGGCCGCCATTGTCGTTGTTGCTATTGTTTTTGTTGTTGCTGTTGTTGTTGTTGTCATAATAGCGCGTCTCTGTTTCTGTTGTTTCTTTTAGGCTTTGTTTTTGTCCATTGCCCGTTGCCATTGTTGTTGTTGCTGCTGTTGTAGTTATTGTTGTTGTTTTTGCGCATCGTAACAAAATTTGAATATTTTTTCTCGCCGCCGCCCTGCAAATGGATTTTTTTCACAGATTTTCGTTGCCTTTTTTGTTATTTCACTTCAGTGTTGTGTATGCGTGTGTGTCTGTATCTGTGTGTGTTCCCTCTGTGTGTGTGTTTGTATCGCCTTTCGCTTTGTTCGCTCGCTTATGATACCGTTATGATGTATTTTATTGCCACAACAAAACCAAAGCAAAAGCAAACGCAACGCGACAGCACGCCCCAACGGAAAAAAGAGAACGAACGCCCACAGCGCAACTCTTCCTCTTCCACCCATCCTCCCCTTCCCACTACACTCTACACTCGCCAAACGGAAACCGGCGACATTGTAAATTTTGTGTTCCCTTACTTTTTCTCTTTGGGCACCGCTTTTTTTGGCCATTACAGATATATAACATACAAATATTCATACATACATATACATATATAGTATATATATACATATGTATACATATTCCGATTTATTCATTCTTTTTTATACACCAGCCAAAGCCTTTTGTAATTGTTGTTGTCTTTGTTGTTTGTGCTTTGATTTAATGTTGATAACAATAACAAAAGTCAACATCAGCAACAGCAACAACAAACCAACAAAATAAAAAAACAACAAAATATAACCCAAAACTTTAGCACAACGTTAAGAAAATAACAGGAACAACAAAAATTAAAAAACGACGCTGCATAAAAAAAAAACGCAAAAGAAACTTTGACGCATTCGTTTCCAGCTCATTGGGGAAAGTGGCGTGTGGGTAAAGAAAAAGGGAAAAAACGAGCTGAAGGGGTTACACTTTTATAGTTTGTCCTGATTCATTTTGATGGCCCCAATAAGCATGCTTAATGAGCAGCCACATAACATAAGTGAGAGTTGGCCAAACAAAGCCGAGACTCTGATCTGTAAGCAGACTTAGAGGACTCTTGGGAAGCAACAATCACAACGAATTGTGGAATGCACTGCAAGAAAAGTTTAGAGAGCACACATTAGAACAAAAATTATATAAGGGGTATTCAAGAATAATAAGAAAAAATAAATAAAATAGACCAAGAGTAATATTAAATTGCATTATTAAAAAAAATATGAATAAATGAATGCATGTTAAAATAGAACTAACAGCAAATTGCAGACAATATTTCTTGTGTTTCTATAAAGATTTACTAAAAAAAAGTGTTTGATTACAATTAAAAGAAACATAAAGAAAACAATATAGTATCACAATAAATATATTTTATGAAGCAGTTAATTTTTTTTTTATTAAAATAAAATAGATGTTCTTAAATCTGCTATATAGACTGAAGATGCTTTAAGTTTATTTGAAATAAAAACAATATAAACAAAACAGCACAATGAAGAATATAATTCATTACCATTTATGAATATATTTGATAATCAAAATAAATGCATCTTATTAAATCATTACAGGGTCACCTTCCTCAATTAAATAAAATACATTACTCTAGAAATATTAATAGAATTCCAATATAATTATAGACAACTTTAAAATTAACGTCAACTTTTCTACTATGTATAAATTACAGGGTATTCATTTCGTGTACTAATTCCTAAGCTATGCAAATCTAACATTGATGTTTTGTCGTGCGTGTTTTTCTATTAATTCGAATTAATTCTAGTTTCTTTCTTTCTGTTAATAATTTGACCCGACTAATTTATGTGTTTGGTATTAAGTAATGAATGCCGAGGTCCTTGTTATTTATTTTTCTCCTTAATTTCTTGTGCCAGCTCGCAGACACGCAAATTTTGCAGTCAGTTGCTGCTGCTTCTATGCTATATACTAGAATCGTATAATGATTGGGTGCCCAAGTCCTATTCTCTGCCTACAACGCCCCCTGGCGGTGTGTAGTCGAGTTTAAAGCTGCCTTAAAACTTTGTGCTATCGCCTGTGCTGCAGTTTTGTCGTCGCCTCGCCGCGAGACTCATTTGTTTTTGTGTGTGCAGCAATCGGCAGACAATGCGTAAGGATATGCCAAGCAAGGATATGCGAGACAGTCGAGAGACACACACAAACACACGCCTACAGACACACACACACCCACACTCTCATACATTTGAAATTATGCAAATTTTATTACGCAAACTGCTGCGTGGCGTCGACGTCACAGCCGACGACGCAGGAAGCGTGTTTTACAGAGTCTCTCGGACACACACAAAAAGGACCCTTTTGGAGTCGTTGGTGTTGAACTCCAAGTCTGAGTCGGCTTGCAGCTTTGCAGTACGCATTGTGCAGGATATTGTGCTGGCTTTAAATGAAGAGCAAAGCTTTATGGCAACAATGTTGGAATTATTGAGACTAGACCCCACCAAAACAGAAGAAGAAACGGCAACACAAATATGAGCATTGAAACAAAAAAAAAAAAAACAAAAACCTGCCGTGATCTCTTTGCAGTGCTGTGCTCCTTGGACGCAAGCAACAAAAATGCACTCTGGCCGACACGTGTCCTTCGTCCAGCCAGCGTAGCGTGTAAATCGCCAAGGCGGGCGGCATTTTGTGCTCGAGTGCAAAATTGTTCAACTAACGGCACGGAAATGCGCGCCTACAAGGCCGGGGGAGCAGGTTGAGCAGAGTTCCGACTACTACGACGACGACGACGACGTTGACGATGACGGCGATGACGACGACGACACTCCTAACCCAAATCGCTTAGCGAGCGCGCCAAACAGTTTACAGTTTGCGAATGGGAGCCGCATGAAAAAGAAACTCAAAGCAGCTGCAGCTGCTGGCGCAACGAGCAGCTGGCTGCGGTGGCGCCATCTAGCGTCTGTTGGCTGATGATAGCAGCCATTTTGTTTATGGCCATCTCGCTCGCATGCATGCCAGCGCACATAGCGTCGACTCGCTCCTTCCAGTCACCTGCTCAATGCGCCGACGTCGCTCTGGCAACGCCCCCCTCTCAGAGCGCAGCGACTGCGCATTTGCCATACGCTGCCACAGAGCGGCAGGGCACGCCCACAAGCGACGCGCTAGACAGAGACACCAGCATGTCGCACTCATACACGCGCACACAGCACTCTCGCGCTCTCACACACACACACTCGAGCTGAGCACTTCCAGTGTGAGAAGAGCTCAAGCAGCTGTCGCTTTACTCTGACAATTTTCAACTTGCTGACTGACTGAATGAGACTGACTGTGTGTGAAGCTTTTCTTCGCACGCGTCAAAATTTGAAATTTGAATTTTTGCGCCAAGCAAACGAAAAAGTAAAAACATGTTTGAAGCTAGTAAATACTACGAATTGAATATGAATTTGAATTACAATTTGAATTTGAATTTGAATTTGTATTGCATGCTAAGCAACAAGGCAAAGCATCTGCTTAATTACATAAACAAACAGCGGTCTCTCATTATTTTGGAATGTGCATAAAAAGTGTAACGATAACTGGAATCCGGCTGCTAGCTGGCTGGCTGCCTTGCTGATTAGCATGTGACGTTGTTGCCATGTTTAATAAACACTTTGCATGCCCATTAAAATTATCTAAGCATAACTTGAAGCAATCACGTTGATCAGCTGTTTTCTGTAGCGCACTCTCGCACTCGCACTCACACGCGCTCTCCACAGCTTACACTCACTTGCTCTCTCCGTCTCGCATTCGCATTCGCTCTCGATCGTTAGCACTTGTCTTTGTGTGTGTGTTTGTATGCAAATTGCTGGCGCTCTCTGGCGGCAGACAGTAGCATAGGCATTCTCTTTGCTTATTATTCATTTATTTGTTTGTTTTAATTTAATGCTTTTGAGCCCGCAAAGTTGTTTTTCTTTTTTTGCTCGTTCGCTGTGCGATTAACATATAAAATGCATTCGCGGCGACTTTTACTTTCAAGGTGATCGAGAATGAACAAGAAACAGAAACAGAAATAAAAACAGCCAAGTCATGGGAGCAGCGTTTCGCTTCCTTTAATTATATGACCGAGCCAAAGAATGCGATGCATGCGGCCAAAAGCAAAAGGTCAGCGGCAGGTGCTTCGAGTCCTTTGCGCTGTTTTTAAAGTAGCATATCAATAAACCATTTAGAGGGTCCTTTTCAGATGCTTATCTAGCTGCCGTTGCAACTTGCCCCTGCGATCCGTTACAATTTTCAATTTTGTTGGTCGCCGCGTTACATGCTAATGACACAACGTCGACGTCGTGAACTTGACCGTGGCTATCAGCGTTAAGAGATCTCTTTTGGCTCTCTGGCAGCTTTCGTAGCGCTGGACTTGGACTCGTCCATTAATAATACGGCTGCTGCTGTGGCTGTTGCTGCTGCTGTAGTCGCGCTCCAGTGAACTCTCGAGGAGGAGCTGTCTGTCTGTGTGTGCATTTCGGGTTTTAGTTCACGCTCCGATCCGGTTATGATACGCTCTGGTGCAGCGCAGCGCAGTGCAGCGTGCCGTGCATTCCATTTGCAATCGCCTGGCTAATGGCCAAACGAGAGATGGATAGAGCTGTAGACATGCCGCAAAACTGGGGTGCAATGGGAATGCGATAAGCAAAGTTGTCCAATTAGAAATGCGATTTGAAGCTAATCCCCAAGACATGCAAACTGTAGAAAATACACTTCCCAACTCAGACAAGACGAGGCGAAAGTCACCCAGATAAAACGCTGACACCTCCAACACTCTAGGAAATGTGCTTCTCGGAATGAATCCATTGGATCATCACTCAAACTCAAACACAACGTGACTTCGAGTGGGACTGCCAAAAAAAAAACAAAACAGAAAAAAAAGAATGCTGACAAACATCAAACGCACCCACAACGGCAGCTAAAGAGCAACAAAACCCACAACATCAAAAAATGATACCAGTTCACATTATAATCTACCAGACATGTGTGAATTTGCGGCATTATCTGCCAGCCGAGATCTCTTTTTCTGTTTTCAGTTTTCAGTTTTGGCTCAGCGGCAACAACTACAACAAAAGAGACAGCAACAATCTTTGGCTTAAGTTTTCCCACAGTCGATCAACATAAAATGAGATATGATGAGATATTTGACAGTTACGTGATTTCTTTCTCGGTCTGCTTTTATTTCTCGGCAACTGCTCTGCTGCTTCTTCTTCTTGCGTTTTTAATTTAACATGCAATTTGCCTGCAGCACCAGCAACAGCAACAACAAACACTTTTCATGCCGACAGATGGCGCTGCCTTAGTGAAGCCACAAACCTAACAACGACTCCCCAAACAAAAACAATTCTATGACCCGTTTTAAGGACATGCGTGCTGGGAGCCAACCCCAACTTGAACGTGGATTTTGTATCGTATCGCATCCACACTTGTGGAGTTGTTCCCTGGAGTTTCTGTGGATTTAGTACGCTTCGCAAACTGTTCGGGGGCGGACGTGTCGCTGCGATTTTCAAAACTCACATGTATTCTATGAATATCTTTTTAAACACCCGATGATGCATTCTTTTTAGATCCTACACAGCTCCTTAGATCGTCTTGCTATTGTATTTATTGTTTATAACTCCCATTACAGTTTTGATCTTAGCTAAGAACTCTTAAGAATATTGATCTTTTTTCTAAAAGATTAACAATGGTTAATAACTCTAAAAAGAAATAAATCTCAATTCTCGTAGAAGACTTTTTGACTTGAAATATTCAATCTATTAGAAGAGGAATCACTTAAGACACAAAAAATTTAAGAAAATTAAAATAAAAGAATTTAAATTTTATCTTAAGAAATAATACAAACAAAAAATTAATAAACAAATACATAACAAACATCCTATTTTTTCGTATATCTAATGCTAAAAAAATATACATATACTATATGTATATAAGAAATGTTATTTTCAAAACTTACTTCTTTCTAAAAAGAAACATATCTATTACAATCATTCTGAATCTCGAGATGACACAAATAGATTAGCAAGTTAAGTATAATAATCTTCAAATTGATTTTCATTGATTTTTTTTATTATAAAAAAAAGAATAGAATAGAAAAGATGACAGAAATACATTAACTATATTCAGAGATATCAGATATGATACTCGAAGCAAGTAAAGTATAAAAGTCTTCAAATTGATTTTCATTGATTTTTCTAGTATAAAAAAAGAGTAATAAATTTGCAATTGTCGCATATAAAAAATAATTATTTACACTTAAGTTTCCTTACAATATGAGCTTTATGATGCTATTTTTTTACTCAAATGCACGTACATTTCAAATGTTCCTTAATTTACAAAATATAGACAGTCAACGAGCAGGAGAAAAAGCGAATTTGCATAATGTTTTTAGATAGAATAAAATAAACTAAAAGCGTGCGGCGTAGACGAAACATTTCACACAACTTTGCGTTAATTTTCTAAATATTTTCGAAAAATTTCTGAAATTGTATTTGCAAGCGAGAGATGAGATGAGAGAGAGGAGAGTGAAGAGTGATGAGACGTCGACCCCGGAGGGCAGAGAAAACTGGCTAAAGTTGCCACGTTCCAGCTTTTGCAACTTTTCCTCCAGCTGCGCGTCAAACGATGAAGTTGAATTTTATAATTTAAAATTATGAACTAAAATAATTTAATTTTTGTTGTGCTTGGCACGCAGAGTCGACGACGACGTTGAACACGACTTTAACTCCAACTCCGACTCTGACGATGATGCCGCAGGCAAAACCAGGTGGGAGTGTCGACAAGTGGATGATGTGGAGAGGGGCAGTGGTGAGGTGGGCAGTCAGGAAATTGAGTGCATTATATATAGTATATATATATATATAAAGTTAGTTGCTGTGCTCAACACAATAAATACAAAAGCGCGTCGACGTAATAAATATGCATGAACATTGTATGCACAAAAGAATGCAAACGCCCCCCCTCTCAGAGGGAGGGGGAATTTCCAGTTGAGGCTGCAACCATTTGACATCGCGTGCCGTCGAGCGATTTTCCCGCTGCATTGGCCAATTCTGAAAGCCACATGCCCCGCCCCCCACCCATCAGCCGTCCGCCCCCAAAACAGGCAGCCAACAGAGATAATAACAATAATTAAAGCGTGCAGCGACAAAGCAAATCTCAGATTCAAGTGTCATGCAACAACAATCAAAGAAGAACTTCTGTCCGCTCAGGTCGCCATTTTGGGGGGTAACTCACTTCCGGCCACCATCATCATCATGATGATGATCATCATCGCAACATGTGTGACAAAGCGTGATGAGTGCATTTGGAATGAGATTTGCCGCTGTTGCACCTGGAACTGGAGCTTGGCCAGCTTTGGCTTTGGCTTTGGCATTAGCTGACATTTGATTGTTATGTGTTACTCGACTCGGATTCGAGACACACACCAACCGAGCCCTGACTGCAGTGCATCTGTTGTGCTTCCCATTGCGTGTAGTTGATGATGTTCTTATTACAACTGCACTGCGAGAAAAAGTTCGAGAATTATTTAAAATGTATTTTCAAAGCTTTTTATTGATGTGAATATTCTTTACTATTCTATCATATAAAGTAACACAATGTTGACACCTAAAAGAAATGTCGATCATTAAAACATCAATGAAGTTACTATAAAGGAATGCAAGAGTAATTAAATATTCAGAGAAGATATATATAATTCTACGTTTAAAAAAGTCATATAATAATTTGAATAAGTTTTCTTCTGATCTTACACAATTTTTTATTTCTAAAATATAATTAAATTTATATTACGAAAGTCACTATCTACAGCCGAGGAGTGTGCTCAATATACAGACTTATGTAGTGTCATCTATGGTTGTAGTGCTTTACACACTAATCCCAATGATGCAGCTCGGATGGTTCGCAGATACGAAGAAGAGAAACTATAAATCGGGATGAAATTCAATGGGATCGATCCTCAAAAATACGTTGTACTCATAGACTAATTCCAGACTTCACTGCATAAATCAATCGCAAGCATAGCAATGTAAATTTTTATCTCGCACAGTATTTATCTGGACACAAATGTTTTAAAAAGTGATTTGGATACGAAAAGACGGAGGAAGTTGTGGAGGAGGCACCATCGTTGGTTCGCATCATGTAAGTGAACAAGATTTGAGCAATTCAGGCAAAGACTTGCTGAAAAAGCAGAAATGTCCATAACTATAGACAATGGCCCTAGAGTGTTTGCATCTTTGTTACAATAATAGAACTTTGATTGATTAACGCGCCAGAACAAAAAGCTCCAGCTAAGAACGTTGCCTTGCGATCGTCCCGCAGAAGTTTTTGCCATCCCTAGCAATTCAGTAGGAATGAATCAATGATATATTTTACTCCTATGTACGTTCATTGACTAAATGATAAAATATAAATATAAACTGTAGATTTTTTGTTTAATAAACTAGACTTTAGCTGGCAGTGTAGTTTGTCGCTGTGCTCTGTTCATTGTGTGCTTGATACCCAGCCACCAACAATGGGAGCTGCTAACAACAACAGACCGACACATCCAACATATCCAACATCCGCAGTCGGAGTCGGAGCTGGAGTCGCAGTCAAAGTCGCAGTCTGGCCACCATTGCAAATTTCTACATGGTCGCTCAACTGAAAATTGTTTGTGCACTTTTATTTATTTTTCTCTCTTTTGTTGTTGTTGCTGTTGTTGTTTTGGGTGCCTGTTGTAAATTGCAATTTCCCGTTGGTTAGGTTTTTCTTTTTGGCTTTTTATTTGGTACGCGAGTTTATTTATTATTTTAATTATATTATTTTAATTGCAAGTTGTAATCAATGCAAAGCGCCCAGAAGGCATACAAATTATATGCTTCATGTACCTAATGGATTATCAACTCATTAAATCCACAATTCATCATTAAAATTGTAACTGCAAACAAGCAACAAAAAAAGAATCCAATTTCGAGTCAGTGAACACACTTTTAAATTATTTAACAGTTGACGAGATATAAATATTTATCATAAAAATGTACATTAAATTTGCTCCAAATTAATTTCAATTTCAATTATGTAGATGACAGGCAAACATCTCTATTTATAATTGTAACTTAAAATATGTATGCCACTAGCTCAATGATATTCTGTTTACTTATTTAACTCCTTCGATTTCGTTGTCTAACTTACATACGACTTTTGAAAATGATGAAAAGTTTGAAGAAAAATTAACTTTCCATTAAAGTAAACTGAAGATCTGCAGGTGGTCCTCTTTCCCTATCGTTCAGTTTTCAATGCGAAAATTGAGATAGATTTTATAAATGGAAATTATTTTGCACCTTACAAGATAGTAGCTAAGACTCAAACACGTTCATTAATCTAAATAGTGCCCTTTTCTTATAAAAAATACGGATTTAAAATTAACAATTAAAATTAAAACGCTGCACGATTCGATCAGAAATGAACGAACAAACTTAATCAGTAAATTTAAAGATATTTACACAACACCAATGCAAACTATTTCATGTCTAAATTACAGCCTCCTAGTTTTATCCTTTTAAGTATTGATAATTCAATCGACCGCTTATTTAACATAAATTCTGCAAGAGTTCGACTTCCATTGTTATTACAAATTGAAGGCTCCTAGCTCTTACCTAAAACTATGCACTGATAATTCAGTCAATTATTTATTTAACTTTTAAAATAGTTTGTTTTCAATTTATATATAGGAATTTCGTAAATTCGAACCATGAATATTTCTGCAGAGTATCTTATATGGAAGTTACAGCCTTCCAGCTCCTACCAATTAAGATTTGCATTGATCATTTAATCAGTCAGTCAAAGCAAACAATTTTACATACATAGATATTGAGAGTAAGTCAATACTGTAGAAAAAAACACACTTCTTTAGTAATTTCCCTTACGTACTTTTCATTTAATCGAATTAAGAGAAAATTATACCACCAGAGCAACTATTACGCTACGCTTGAAAGCATCTCCATAAGAAATTTAATACTTGTTTTCGCTAAGAACTATGCTAATGAGTGCTTGTGACTAATTAGTATACTTAACTTGTAATATGCTATTTAATATGCTCCGTAAACTGATGCTTATAAAGTATTAAATCAACGATCAAAAGTCACGTTCACCTTAAGTACAATATTTAACTAGCGTTGAAATAAAATTTAAATATTTAAATACCAAAAGGTAAACTGTGGATTTCCCTTTGCCATTCGATATGAATATTTTGGTTGTCTCCTTGCTGGTGTCCAATTTGTGGTCAAGAAAAGCCTTTAAATCAAATTACCAGCAAACACGAGAATGCCTTGTACTCGAAGGGTCAGAGGAATGCAAATGGCTTGCAAGGAAGGAGTCTTTTGTTTATTGGTCTAACACGACGTTCTAGAGCGACGTTCCTTTTGAATATCTTTGGAAAGCCAAAAGACGGAAGTTTGATTTGCTAATGAACTGAAAGGATGTTCTGACTGCAAAACTTGTCCGTTCTCCGGACGGAGGGAAAACAACCGCATACGGTTTGCTTAAATACATTGACCAGAAAATCACATTTGATTTGTTGTTCTCAATTGTTATTCTTGTTGTTCTCCTTAGTTGTTGTTTGATTATGCCTTGTCGTTGCACTGTGCAGCATGTTTAGCATGCCAGGCACGTTTGCGTGTTGCCAAAAAGGACATCGAGCCGGTCCTTTTGTTTGCCTTTGGCAGGTTTTTGGCCTGTCACACGACCTGTTGCATGTACGTCAAGTGTCGGACAATTTCAACGTACACTTTACGATATTTAAATTAAATTTTTAGCGGCAGTCAAGTGGTGAAAAATATCTAGATTCGAGATAATCAAGAATTGCTGTTGCCATTTCATTTGCATTACCTGGCCATAATTTACCAGACACACACTCAATAATAAGCATGATTGTTTATATGATGCTGTGCCTCCCTTGGCTTGGGCCAGGCTTTTTATTAAATTGCAGAAGTGACTGCCAAATTTATTGCAATTTTTTTCTGTTCTTCTTGGCGTTAACCTTCAACCGTTACTGCTGCCATTAGCCAAGAGCTGTGCTCAGACCTCCACCCATTTTGTCTGTGCTTTTGTTTTTGAAGTAGGCAACATTGTGAAAGTGCATGGCGAAAACAGAGAGACAGCTGAACAGAAAAAAAAAGGAAAGAAAAGCGAAGCGAAGAAATAACATGGGGAACTTAAGTAAACATTAATTTACATAACTTCTGTGCAAATGACGACAACGGGCAACGACGATGGCGATGGCGATGACGATGGCTCCAGTCGGATGTAAAGTGGGGGAAGGTAACCAGCACATCGTTCCCTTCTCCTCCTCCTCCTACCCTTACTTCTCTTCCTCAGCCGGATCTGACAACGGACGCGGGCGTCAGCGCTCTTGTAGCCCGGCGTTATTAAAAAATTTAAAGCATGTTTTGTGGCACGGCAAAGGGACGAGCTGAAGCACAAGAGGAGCAGGAGCAGGCACAAAACACTGGCAATATGGCTCTGCTTAGTTGTCACCGCCCTCAAAGTGTAGCTCCCTCTCTCTTTCTCTTTCTCTCTCTCCCTCTCTTTCTCTGTGTGTGTTTGTGATCGACGGCGCACATAAGCAAGCTATGTATTTTTTCTCAGTTTTGCTTCATATCCTTGTAGCAGCAACCGGCGTGGATTGTGTCAGAGAAGTGCCAGCGTCTGTTTTCAATGTTGCCAGCGTCATTTCCTTTTGTAGCCACTTGTGTTTGTGAGTGTGAGAACGAGTGTGTGTGCGGCAATGGGAAAATGTTAGAGAAAAGTTGCAGAAACTAACAATCGGCTAGACAGACTTTGTGAATGCGCTGTAAACTACGGTTTCAAAGTTTTTTATATAAATTGAAATTGATTAATTGATATTTTTATTAATATTTTTGCTTTTACAAATGCTTTAAAACAATTTGATTTAAGATAAATTGAAATAGAATGTGTGATGTATTACAATGTTTTATTTAAATGAATAGCTAAAATCGAATTGAATATTGACTGATAAAGATCACATCAATTCTTTAAAAATCAAACTGTTTCGATAAAATGGACTGTTAATTTTATAAAGTTATGTATACACACTCAAGTTTTAACTGTTCTTATAGCTAGCATATGATATTTGGTATTTTAATAAGAAATTCTCATTTTTTTACAACTTATAAAATATAAAATATAACTCATTAGGCTATTAGTCAAATAAGTTATTTTCTTCAATTTTGATTATTAGTTTGATAAAACATGAGTTAATAAATCACTGTATAGTAATATATAGATCACAATATAATAATAAATATATTATTAGCTATTACTAGGATAATGATATGTTCATTATGCTTATACAATCTATCAAGACTACGCTGGGCTTCCGCAGCCTACACAAGAATTAATCAAGCGAGTTACAATGACAGCGCATATTATTTTCTTCTTCATGTCATTACCAGAGCGCCAAGCCGCACATCCCCTGCTATACAGCCCCCTTTCTTCTTCCCTACTCGATGTGCCCCACAATGCTGCGCAGCTTAGCGAAATTGTTTGCGAAAATACAACACAATATTCAAGAATAATGATGACATTGTTGACTTCAGTACCCCGCGCGTCATAAAAAAAAACAGCGCAAAAAGGAAAAAAAAAATACATACACAGAGAAGAAAAAGAAACCCCCACATAACCGCAAGGACATCTTCCGCAGGATTAAACGCCCTAAACGCCCCGCTTTAGACACTGCAACGCCCTCCAAACTGACAGAGAGCGACAACAGCAGTAAGATAGAGAGCGAGAGAGAGAGAGAGACGGACAGAAAAAAAAGCAAACACGATTACCATATTGTATGATATGCGGCTATAACCGGAACCGTTGCCCGCTTTTGGCAAACAAAGTTTCGAAATATAAATTGAAATGAATTGAAGTTATGGCATTAGACAGTTTTCGAAATTATCACGCGATATGCAGACATCTCTCCCCCTATCCTCTCCCCCATTCTCCTTTAACTTTATCCTCCTGTTCGTCTTTCACACACATAATTAAGTGCTTGGATTTGCATTTAGAATATGTTGCATACTTTTCAGCGCCATCGCTTTTATTGTTATATGGGCATTTAAGAAAATGCGTGCTTCAAAGACTGTTAGCAACTTCATAAACTTGCAAGTTTTATTACTTGATTCTGGTAAAATGTTTAATAAAAGAAAATACAACACTCGATATTGTAGAGAAAATTCTTTTAATCCGCGCTCTTTAAAACATGTTCACAAGTTAAAAATTGGATTGTTATTATCCTAATAAGGTGTTGTCATACTCAAAATCTCTTCCCAGAGAAAATATTATTTTTCATAATTTTTCATGACAAGCGATCACAGCATTTGTAAGGCGTTTCTTGACTAACCTAGCTGGTTAGCTCTTTCAACATAATTTTTTATTTTCTTGTTCTACTTCAATGGCAAATAATTTATTTCGATTTCTACAACACGGTTTCATTTATTAGTTTCCCAATAAAGAGTTAAATACTTCTACGTTTTCACAAAGTTTTTCCTTTATCATTGAATTAAAATTCTTCTCTTCTTTATTTCATCTAAAATGAAACGTATTCGTGTAAGTTGCTTTCTTTTTTGACTCCCTTACTCCTTTCTGTCACAATTTTATGACACAACATCGCAAATTCCCCAAAGTTTTCTTTTTAATTAATTTTCGTCCTGTCTTAGATAATGAGATAATTTAATTGTTCATTTGCTTGGCTTAAAATTAACACATACAAATAATAAATTGTGTTGTCAATTGTACGCAGTGCGTTTGATGAGTTAGTTGCTAAACTTAGACTTATATGATGATTCGCTTCACTGTGAGCTCTACCAGCTAAGCTCCTCGGGCAGTCCGCCAGGATACTCGCCAGTCAGACAGGCAGTACAGTAGCCTGACTTGACAGGATTCACATGAGACTTGTTCATCTGGACTGCGGTGACGAGACCCTCTACACTGAGATACGCCAAGCTGTCGGCTCCCACATGATTCGCCAGTTGTCCGGCATTCAATTTATTGGCAATCAGCTCTTCGCGGGTGGGAATATTGATGCCCATGTAGCAGGGATATTGCAGCGGCGGGCTAGCAATGCGAATGTGCACCTCGGTGGCTCCCGCATCGCGTAGCAGCTTGATGATGGGACCAATTGTGTTGCCACGCACAATGGAATCATCGATCAACACGATTCGCTTGCCTTCGACATTTTGCGCCAGAGCGCCAAACTTCTTGGCCACGCCTAGCTGGCGTAAATGGTTTGAGGGCTGAATGAAAGTGCGTCCCACGTAGCGATTCTTGCAGAGCACCTCGGCAAAGGGCAGACCCGACTCTCGCGCATAGCCATGCGCCGCGGCTGTGCCCGATTCCGGCACCGAACTCACAAGATCCGCATCCAGAGGCGACTCCCGAGCCAGCTGGCGACCGCATTGCAGACGCGCCGAGTAGACCATCTGACCCTCGAACATGGAATCGCTGCGTGCAAAGTAGACGTACTCAAAGATGCAGAACGCCATGCGCTTGTAGTCGGGACGCTCCACAATGTCCACGGTGCGATAACCGTTGCGGGACAACTCGATGATCTCTCCCGGCTCCACTTCTCGCACGTAGCGTGCTCCGATGGAGAGGAAGCCGCAACTCTCGCTGCTCACCACCCAACCCTCGGCCACCTGATCCTGTATATTCGCATGCCCCGCATCGTAGGCGACAATCTTGCCCAGACACAGCGGTCGATTGCCATAGGAATCGCGCACCGCATAGATCTTGTCCTTGTGCATCACAACGAGCGAATACGAGAGCGGCGCCAGTGTCATAAAATGACGAATGCGTGCCGGCCAATTGGGACCATCATGCTCCGACACATCCTCGGGAGCACAGCACAAGGATTGAGCAATCAATTCACTGTCGCTGTGCGTCGACAGTCCAACGCCACGTTCGAGGACTTCGCGACGCAGCGATTCGCAGTTGACCAGCTCTCCGTTATGGGCAATGGCCAGAGCACCGTGTGCCGTGTGCACCACAAAGGGCTGGCAGTTGACCACCTCGGAGGCAGCCGCAGTGGAGTAGCGTGTGTGACCAATGCCCAGGTTGCCCTTGAGTTTGCGTATCGCTTCGTCGTTGAAGATGTTGCTGATCATGCCCATGCCTTTGTGCACGCTAAAGTTCTTCGAGCTCTTGCCCAAACTTGTTACTATGCCCGCCGACTCCTGGCCACGATGCTGCAAAGCCACCAGGCCCAAGCAAATCATCTGTGCGATGTCAAGCTGGAAAAAGAGAAACGAAAATAAGTTTATCAGAAACACGTTTTTTGCGGCCTCATGGCAACAACAGCTGACACACAAGTCGCGCAGCGTCGCATCGCTATCGGTCACAATTAAATTGTGATCCCATATTTTCCTGTTATTTTCCATTTCATTACAAACAAACAACAATAACAACAACAACTGCGACCGATGACAACGCAATTGATTGCATGCTGCATTGCTGATTACAAATGTGATTGCAGATTACATTAAGCAGCATGTGGATGCTCATTGACGTCACCAAATAGGCGTTGGCCCTAGCCTCAAGGCGGGGCAAGGCGACCAAAGGGGAGGAGGTGGAGGAGAGGTAGATGAGACACAGACACTGCTAGTTTATTAATGACCCACTTGCGATCGCATTACGCATACAGTGAAGCTTTGGCAATGACAATCACATGGCAAAAGTGATGCACATAATCACGTGATCAACTGATCTTTGCGGTTTTTACCAGTTCAATGAATTAAAAGTGTAGAAAATGTAATGAAATTTAATAACTTTTTCCAATGAACGTGTATTATAATGAATCAGATGATCTTAGCAACAAGCTCTAAGAAATTATTGAGATAAAGGTAGTTCAATAAAATATTTCAAATGAAACAGAAAATGTTTTGAAGTTGTTACGAAGCTCTGTTAATAAATAATAGATGACATTTATTTATGTAATTAAATTAACACAATTTCTCACTTTATTTTTTCACACATTTGAAGGAAAGAAAAAACTAGAATTACTTTAAGTTTATTTTTAAAATGTTTTATAAATCTATTTTATACTCAATAAATATGATTCAATTGCGCAAAACATATTTGAAGGTGATTTAAAAAAAATCATCAACTTTGAATTCAATAATTTTAATTCAAGTCAATGATTATTGGCTCTGATTTATTGATACGTTTTAAAAGGGAAATATCAATAATTCGGAACCAATAATCGTTAACTTAAACTAAAAATAGCATGTTTAGATTTGTATTTGAAATAAGTACTTTATATAGAACAAATTGAAATTCTAAAGTGATAACAGCTAGATTGCTTCCTTGAAAATGTATATATTTGTTCCCTTGAACAATTTTAAATAAAATTAAAAAAAATTCACAGTAAATTAACTTTTTATACTGCATTATTTTGTAGTCTAAGCAAAGCTTCTATATTAAAACACTATTAAATTATAACTTTCATTTAATTTAATTAATTTCTGTTCTTCAGAATATCCTTTCTGTTTTAAAACTTACCTGGGTGGGATATTCGCCACAGGCAATAGCACCAAAGACGCCACATTCACAAGTCATGCCCGTGACATCTTCTCCTTTGGCCTGAACTGATTTGTAAATCTTGTCAGGAAACACTTTCGGTGTTGTATTTCGCCTTGAAACTGTTCCAGCCTGGCGTTGGCAACAGGACTCTGCATCAGCTGTGGCAGCATCTGATGAATTACATTTAATTTGAATTTAATACTCATATATTATAAATCACAGTCAGCTTTTGCACTTACCACAGAACTTTCCACAGTCACTTTGGGCCATCTCGTTTTATGAGTCTATAAATATTTGAGTATTGTACGAGTTTGATTCGTTCACTGCACTCGAAGTGAATAAATAGTTGAACGGGGATTTGCTTATGTTTATATATACAGTATTAATTTGAGTCACTTTACACTTGGCACGAGATCAGTAGTTGTGGCTTTAGCTTGGATTGTTGGTTGTCTCTGTTTCACGTCTGCATTGATTGAATGCCAGTGGAATTGTGAGTGTTCAAGTTACAAGCGCGTCTAATTAAAGCTTCAAAAATCGATTCATCCATATGCATATACATATACATATATGTGTGCAGTTCATAATTGTAAATATAAACATGATGCTGATAACTGCGACGATCACATTTTCAGTTCAAATGCTCGCGAACAACCGCAGTAAATAATTTGATATTGTTTTCTCAGCGAGACAAATCCAATCAAATCGTATAAATCGTATAAATAAACAATTTTAATATTTTAGCAAAGAATGTGTCCAGCCAGCAAATTGTTCTGTCACTTCCTTCGAATCAATTAAAGTCGCCAAAAATTCGCGAGAATGTGAATAAACTTTTGCCGCATTTGACAATGAATTTAACTGGGTGCTCTCACCTTGTCCCACTGTGCATCATAATTGTTTTGCATTAAGCTGCATCAATCTGCATTAATGTAACTCTCGTATCACAAAAACATTTGTGGCTCTGGCCTTATCACTCAATTGGAAAATGCGTTCATTGACGCATTTTACTTAGACGCAACTCTTGCGTAAACAATAACAGATTAACATTGTATTTTTTCTTATTGCCAATTAATCAACACTCAACTCAATATTCAGTAAGTCGGCTATATGTAGCAGCATTATCAGAGGAAATTTTGGCCCCCCTGTGAAGTCAAAGAGGGTCGATCGATAAGTGATGCCGCAAAGCCTTTTGTCGGCGATATTTCCATGCGGATCACACGATTGCGATCATGCGAAGCTGTAAACAAAAACAAAGCGAATTTTCAGTGGCTGAGTATAACGAATGCTGAATACGCTACTCAAGGTGAAAGACTATTATGATTAACAAATAAATCACTTTACTTTAATATAACTTTATTATGTATATCTTGCTTTAGTAATTATTAATTTCTTAAAGGAATTTTTATTTAAAATTCCACACAATTTTCTTTAAAAAAATGTATTTAAAATTTCCAACAAAATACTCTAACTTTATTTGGAAAAGATTTTTAAATTAAATGATTTCTTTCGTAAAATAATTAATAACAACGCATCTAGTTGTTTTCATTCGTTATTATTTTTAACAAACACATTTGTTTACAAAATAAAACTAAGTTATTTCCAATCAACATCAAACATATATTTTTACAAAACATCTAAAGAATATTGTATACATCAGATTATCTTTATTATTGAAACAATTCTGCTATTCGACACTTTTCATTGCAATAATTTGCAATAATTTAATAGCGATTTATCGCCAATTGTAAGTCGTCTATTATTAGCACGCGTTAATATATTTGTAAGCTCATCTTATTTATAAACAACATGTTTACTTGTATGTGTAAGCACAATTATTGAGTAGCTTAGCAACTTTGCCAGACAGATCGGTCGATCGCTGAATTGATATCAATCTGATGCAATAGATGCGACTGTTGCCATAAGTCTCCGAGTCAGTCGAGGCTGCCAATCTGATAAGCCTAGGTATATATATAGGGTATAGATTATATAGGGTATAGAGTATCATCAAAGCCAGACAGACATGCAATTGCCTTGCATAAGAGCTTTGTTGGCCAGACTTTGCGGTGTGTGCATGTTATTAGTGAGAGTTATTTGAAGAACGCATTACCTTCTCTTATTGTTATCAAAAACGAAAAAAATACCAATAAATAAGCAACAACAGCTACAATAAATGAAATGCTAAGCAAGCAAACAAACAAAGATAATGAGATGCCGCATAATGTGGAAATGAAAATGGCCAATGCCCAATGAGTAGTGAGTAGTGAGTATAGTGAATAGTGAGTGTGTGTTTTGTGAGTGCTGTGAGTAGGATGAAGAAAAATGACCGACCAAAAACGGACAGCTTGGGAAAGGAGGAGGAGGAGGAGGAGGAGGAGAGAGAGAGAGAGAGATTTTTCCTGGTTGTAGGGAAGTCCCCACCAAATGTGTAACCACTTGAATTTCATTTGGCGAAAAGCTTTATCGAAAATTATGCGAACGCTGGTGACTTTTGGCAAGTGGCAGCGCCACGGGTGACGGCGACTTGCCGCCTCTTCTTCTCTTCCCACTCCTGCTGCCAACTCCCAACTAACTGCTTAGAAGCCTGATAAAAATCCAGCATACACAACTAAACAAACAGATAATAAAGAGGAAAATGATGCTCCGGCTGCTGCTGCTTCTGCTCTTTGGCTATTTGGCAAAACTCAACCACACACAGCTGGGTTGTGTGTGGATTTTTCGCATATGTGAAACCCCCCGCGATGTCCAGTTAGCTACATATATAGTACTCGTATGCTGGACGGGGGATGCGGATCGAGCCTTGCTCTGGCCTCGCCTGCTGCCCTGGCTTGGCCGCCTCATGCATAATTCAGCAGAATTCTGAATGATTATTCTTTATGGGACTGTTTATTTCTTTTGACCATTTATTTCAAGTTGGTTCGTCGCTGTGCGATGCTTTTTTTTCCATCTCCCTCCTCACAGTTTGTTCTTCTGCTTTTTTTTTTGTTCTTTTCATTATTTTTATACAGTTTCCAGTTGCTTGCGCTCGAAATGATTTTGACCAACGGTGACGCAAAAATCATCAAATGGCCACAGCGCCAGAGTCGACATCAGCATCAACACACACACACACACTCATACACTCATTCTCTCACACACTCTCACAGATAGATAGCTTGCCATCTGCCTGCTGGCATGTGTACTGTCTATTGAACCAAAAACTTTCCCCAATCCAACTCCAACTCCAGCTCCATGGACCAGTGACCAGTCCAGTCCATCGACCAACCACACATAACTGTCCCGCCCTTCTGCCCTGCTCATACTCCATCTCTAGTCAAGGGTAATGTCCAATGCTGAAGTCGTTCTTTTACTCTAAAAGTAGCTGCGGGGCTGCGGCGCTTTCAACGCATCATTTGATTTTATTTCATGTCCTAAAAGTGGCCAAAAAAAAAAAACAGTAAAGAAAACAAACAGAAAAACTGGAAAATGAAAATAAAAAATAAATTTTATTTGTTTTTGTGGTCGCCGCAATTGAATAAAATGCTCTTCTAATGCAAGTCGAAAGGGCACTTTTCGATATTATTTCTGCGCCAATAGAAATGGGGCAAATCCATAGAGACTCATGGCCACATACTTCGCCGCATGCGAATAACTTCATTATAGACTGCTACACCTTCCAATATATGTGGATATTGTCGATAGATAAAGGTGGCACACCCTGAAAAGATAATGTCCATAGTCTCCAGACAGCTTTATTGACCGATTAAGTTGAACATTCAAAAAACATGTGGGAAGAAATAACTGAATTATTATAGCCCTGAAGCAAAACAAAACTTAATGTTGTTAGAAAGGTAAACATAATTCTTTATAGGATTGAAAAAAATGTATTTATGCAAACTATCAAATTTACGGAAATAAATTATGACTGTTAAGATTTCTCAAAATGGATTTCGACTTGATCGTATATCCATTTAATAGAATTTTGTTGTATCTTGTAAACTTTAGTTGATTTACTTGAATATACTCAAAGTTCATGTTCAGAATTTCTTAGGAGTAAATATTAATTTAGCACTTTTTACTCCAAATACAATAATATGCACAAAAATTGTTTTTACGAATATCTTAAACGTAAATATTTACTTACCAATTCCAAACTCTAAATCAAATAAGAAAGTATCAAATTATTTTGAAGAATTTATAAGTTTTATTCTTTACAAATATCATAAATACATTCATAATATATCTGCTTTAATACAAAAATAGAAGACTTTAACATTTAAGGTAAGCCCTAATTAAAATATATATTCCACAAGTTTCTTAATGCCTAGACGATCTTCGTCTGTCCGTATGAACACCTAGATGTTAGATACTTTAAGATATAGAGCTTTTCACAGAACTTATTTTAACGATTTTATCGGTATATTAATTTATATTATTTAAAAAATAATACTGGACTGTTTTGCTTTTATTGAGTCGAGCACACTGAACTGTAGCTTTCTTTTCCAAACACTTATTGCTTATTTCTCGCTCTAAAGTCAAGCTTTAATTACACCAAAAAACCAAATATACTTTTGCTTACCAACAGTTAGCCGCGTGCGCTGTCCAATCAATGAGAATTTCAATTAAAACTAATTGAAAAGCGCATAAACTTCGTCGGGGATAAGAGTAAACAGAACCAGTTCAAGGCAAAGGAAGAACAAAAGTAGAAGAACTTTGATGGCCGCGCCAATATTGAAAGGGCAGTTTCTTGTATCTACTTCAATTTGGCAGTCGCTCTCCACCTCAGTCTCAGTGCCAGTCTCCATCTCAGTCTTTCATCTCACTCCATCACATTCAATTTCATCCCATCCAAGGCAGGACAGTTCGTTTGGCAACGTTTTTAATTCGTTTACGTTTATTATTTATTCCGCGGCAAGGACAAAAAAGCGGCTCCTCAAATTGTTGCTGTTGTTTGTCTGTATTTGTGTTTGTATTTGTGTTTGTCTTTTGGCATTTCTTTATATACCATTTGCATATACTACAATATATATATAAAGTATTTTATGTAGAGTCGTTGCTCAAAAATTTTCATTTAAACTGGCGTTTCTTATATTTTTTCAACAGATTTGCATAACGAAGCTGCTACAACAACAACCTCAAGCTGCTGCTGAGCTGCCTTCTTCTGTTTTTGTGCTGCTTTGAGGAACTTTTAAGTTTGAAGCCAAAAATATATTTAGTTGCCATTTCCTTTTGCCTTCAATTTGTGTGGCGATGCGTAAGGCGCCACGCCCACAGCGACGACCTCTAATTAATTTTCCAATAGCTCACCAAGCAAATAAAGGTAGCAGCTGTCCAAGATTGATATCTGTATCCACAAAAGAACTAGCTCAGAATTTGTGTCAAAAGCGCCACCTCGCATGCCTAATGAACGAGGAGACAACACTGACAACAGATCGCTTCCCAAAACTGATTGATGTGTGTCAGCTAGAGAGGAACGTGCTCCCCGAAAAAAAAAACCAAAACCAACACATAAAATCTTAATGGCTTTCAATTTGTGGCGCATTAAGCGGCTGGTAATTGATATACAAACAGATTTCAACTGGGACTGTGACTGGGATTGCGTCTACATGTGTAAGCAAGAGAGTCGAGAGCTGAGAGACGACGACACCCAGTGAAACTCGTTGGCAAGTTTGGCAAGTTAATTAAAATTTCAGAAACGTAAATTGAATTACGAACACAAATTGTAAGCAACTCCAACGATGCGATGCGATGCGACTCGACTCGACTCCACCAACTGCTCCAGTTACGCGTGAGAATTTCTGCCACACTCTCTTCATGTTCTCTGCATAAAATTTCAATTCCAAATCGAAGGGAACCACAAACCGCAACTACATAGTACAAAGAAGAGAAAGAGCGAGAGTTGTAGGGAAGTTGGTAGCGACACATTCCCAAGGCGGCTGCTCAATTGCAGCCAATAATCATAAAATTTAATAAAGGTATTTGGCTTGACCGTTAACGCAGCTCCAACCCCAAGAAAGTACGAGTGTCTCTTCATGCTAGTCTATGCATCGGCATCGGCAGCGGCAACAGTGGGTTAATGTATGCAAAACGCATTCAAATTTTATGTATCGCCCGCTACGATCTCCCTTCAGTCGTCTATCCACTTACTACCTCGTAGCAACAACATAATTCGCTCGCCATTTGTCGGAGTCCGAGTTGAGTTCATGTTGTTGTGCCACGGTCAGTGGCAGCGCCACAAACAGCGACAGAGACACAGTTTTGCCCATCGTCTGCCAGTTGGTGGTACTTTGCTGCGCTATCTTGCATGCTCTATTGAGTTTTTTGGGCAACATTCATTCGTGGCTTTTCGACTCGTCGTATCTATGGCACTTAACGGACGCGGCCTTCTCTGCATGTAAATTGCATAGTTTGAGACACTTTGGGTCACCTAATGAGGGCGATTTTAGCTCGCTGTCGTCTGGCATGAGAATGAGTTGCTCACAAGTCACCCCGATACAGTTCTTTATCAGTTTCTTGCTAGCTAAGAACATATCTAAAAGCAATTCTATGTCAAATGGATTCATCACGGAAATAAAGACATTTTCACTGATTCCAATCTTGTAGATCAATGATTATTTGTTAAAGAGCGATCATGCAATCAACAATGTCATATAATTAAACTATGATAATATGTAAGATACAATATATAATATACAACAAATTTTATTTTTTCAAAATGGAAGTTTTATTTCAGTTTTTTATAAAATAATAAAGGTATCGCTACTACTCTTTGTAATGCTTTTAGTCCAAAAATTGTATCAATTATAAAATGTATATACTTAATATCAAGTATAGATAATAAAGTTGTTGCAGCTTGTTAATGATTAAAATTTTATTTAAAAACTATTGCTATTGTTTCCTCTCCAATTTGAGCTAACAAATAATCATGAGAAAAACGAGATCTATCCGGCAATTGACTTCTACAGAACGAACTTCTTATTTTTACAATTTCCAAAGTTTTAAAATGGAATGATGATGATTGAAGAAAGTAGTAATGTTTACCTACAAAATGTAATTATATATAATGTTTACCAAATGTTTATCAGCATTAAACATCAATCTCTAAAGTGTATTGTATTTCGTTAAAGTGTTTTACACACAGTTCAATTATAAGTACATATTATGCGTACCATATATTATAATTTTTCTTTACAAGTTTATATTCTGCAGAACAGAAACATAAACTCAAAAAATTAATTAACTTGTCTTCTATATTTCTCTACATTCAAATGAATTGTGTGAATTCTTAAGTAAATTAATCCATAAGTAGTTGGTAGTTTATATGCAGATTGAGTGTTAGCTTGTAAACAACTTCTACAAAGATGAATTGAATACTATAATTTCCAATCGCAGAACTTTCACAAGAAAAAATCTCGCATATGTTTAAAGCGTTGTAAGTTGCTCGCGTCAGCTTTACAGACAATTGCACTTTATGAGCCGCAAATCGCATCAATTATAAGATGAACTCGGTGTTCCGAAACTTTTACAACTCGAGGCTAAGTTTTTCAGGGGCAATAAATCAAATTTGCTGCGAGCCATAAAAGTGCCACACATTAGCACAACAAAAAGACTCCTTAGACACTCCAATGTAATAGTTGAAAACAGAAAGAAAAAGGACTCATCCCTTCGCCTCTGAAGTCGTAAATCTGAAAATCACTTGTCGCGATTCAAGTTCTTTTTTTTGCTGTAACCTCAAAGAGACGCATTAAATTTTACGCATTATTTTAAGATGCCATCGCCGCTGCCGTTGCCTGTTAGCAAGGACAATGGCACAAAGGATAACAACGAAAAATTAGGCACATTTGCGGTCAGGGATGTCAGCTTGTCAAATGTTTCGATATCGTTTTTGGGGTTGGGGAGTGTTTTATTCCACTTCATTGGCGGCTTTTGTAACATTTGTTTGTGACGTTAATTTATACAATAATTGTGACAAGGACCAAGAGGGGAAGTTTCTTCCCTCTCGAGCCAAAATATAGCATAAACGACAACGCGAAATTTGACTAAAGATCTTAATACGGATTCGCTTTTTGGCCATTGGCCATTATGCAACTTGTCTGACGTCATTTTAATGGAATTTTAATGTATTTGTTTTGCCAGCCACATACACGTCTCTCTCTCTCTCTCTCTTCGAGAGTGTGTGTTCACTTTGCTCGAAATTTATTCTAAATTATATTCATACAAATGTTAAAAAAGTTGCACGTTCCACAATTTACATAGCACACACTTATACGTATGTGTCTGTGTGTGTATATACTTTGTGCCACATGAATATTGAAAACGTGTGTGGCGCCTCCACTCTGCACTTCCCACCCCTCTCCCCTTCCCTCTTACCTTGCTCAACTTTCATTACGAAACGCATCTCATATGAAAAAGTTTTGCGGCTGAGTGACAAAAGCCCCTGCCACGCCCAGCAGTCGCCACTGGTGTTAAAAGCCAGGGGTCTGCATATATTAATATCCCAAATGCGAATGCTACACACAGCTCCTCACACACACACAGGTATCTAAGCAAAAAAAAGCAACAACAACCAGAAAAAAACATTAAAATTTTCATGAAAAATGTCATCAACAAAAGTTTGAAATGCAAATAATTTTCGGAGGCTGTTAGCTGTAGTTGTTGAGTCCGCTGAGTGCTCTCAAGGCAGACAAAGGCTCTGCAGCAGACACACACACACACACACACACACACACACACACTCGTACAGAGAGACAGACACTTCTGACACATCATTTGAAATGCGTTAGAAATGTGATGAAAAAAGCATAGCTCACTTTTTGGGGCCTTCTGCGATTCCTTTTATTCATTTTTTGGCACACACATCACGAAGCACAAAGCCATCATCATCAGAGCTCCGGCATTAGAATGCATTTAGAAACGCATTTATCATCAGATTGGGATTTGTATTTCGCTCACATGGCAAAAAGAACCGCATAAACCGCATTGCAAATCCCCAGCACAATCATTGTGGCAAATCCTCGCAGCAACAGTTCTGATCGATTATGATTGATGTGCGATGTGAGATATATAAAAAAATCGCATGCGAATTGATGCAATTAAAATTCAAATTAGAAAGCAATACTGTTAAAGGAAAAGGCATACGTGATTTCATTAGCAAATAGCAGCAAAATGTGAAATAAAATCAAAGACAAGATGTCCACGCTTGGAGGCTGCTTCGACTCTCCCCCATTTGCAGTGTTGTGCTTATCCTTATGGTTTTTGTCTCTTCACTCTCCACTTGGCTGCACTCAAGTGTCGCGACGTCGCCATTAAAACATTCGCCACGCGCACTTTGAAACATGGACACAAAATCCGCATCCGAATCAGAAACAGAAACAGAAGCAGAAACAGCATCAGAGCAGGCAAACAATATCAGAGCGAGGCAGAGAGACAGAACAGTTATAAAAATGGCGTCTTAAGTTAGTTGACGACGCCCCCAACTGAGCTGGTAAGTCATTAACTCGGCTCAAGAGCTTTTATCTCGCCACTTGAGCGCATCTCCCAACCATTTGAGACTCCTCCAACTTCTTCTGTCCTCTGCGACTCTTTGGCTTTCTGTCATTGGCAGCGCCATTTTACTCGCTCTGTGTTCTGTTCTCTGTTAATTTCTATGGGGCAATTACACGCAACTGATAAGCACACAAATTGCAGAGAAGATTAAAAAGCAGCAACAGCAGCAGCTACGAAGAGTTTTATGGTTTGCACAACCGACTGACTGGAGCCAACATAAAACTCATATAATTTCATTGAAATTGTCTTAGAGAATCAAAGATTTATCTACACATACGCTTTGTAATGCGGCTCCCACGAGTCTGTCATTAACTTGAACTCTATCCAACAATTACGCAGTCTCTAATTAAGTTTTAGTTATTGCAGGTAGCAAACTAAACTAATTAAGCCTTAAACATACTAAAATTATTATCAGCACACTCATTATATTCATTAAAATTGAATGATGAATTGCTATTGTAAAAGATAGGTGAAAAGATTTTAATAATGATAAATGCGAAGTTATTAAAATAAGGGATACTAATGAAAAATATTTACAATAGTATCTAATGAAAAATAACACATCTACTTAAACCCTAATTTATTACTGAAAGTTTCCTTAATGTCCAAGAAGAGACACAAAAACAAATGTCAAGTAAAGTCTCCCACAACTGACAATCCATGCCAAATTATCATATATACTCGTATACTTTCTATATTATAAATCTTTATATGACTTATAAATACAAATAACATAATTTCTATATTTGAAATTTTTCATATTTTTCTATATTTTAAATTCTAATATTTCATTTGAAACTCGAAATTGTTTATAAGAAAGTAAGCTTAACTGATATATGTTATAAATATATTAATATTAATGTGCATACTATACATTAATCTGTCTATGGTTTTAAAACGAATTAACTTATTTACCACGACCGGCAATCCATACCATAAATATCAGTACTAATTTACTTATTTTTCTATATTTATATTTAATTTTAAATCTAAAATGATCTATAAGGATAGCATATTAACCTTTGTTTATCTATCTATAACAACCAATGAACATTATCCATTCTCAAATTATCCACTCTTCAATCCTATTAACCCGAAATCTAATCTTTTATTGCAGTGTTAATACACAATGTGGGATATGTCGTCAATATTTTCCATTTGTCCGAGTACTTGTAACAATAAATTTACTGCTGAGTTGTCAACAAATTTACGAGTATTTTACGAGCTGTATAAAAATGGCAAAACCGATGTCGACATCACTTTCAGATTGTATAAATTTTGTGGAAAATGATGGAAAAATTCTATTAACTAATTAATTTGAACCAAAGGCCATAAAATCAAATTGTGCCGACGCTCGAACATAGAACATAGAATGGCAATGATCAATTAATTTGCTGTAGAGGCGTCGATGGACAAGCGTATCAATTATTTTAATGAGTCAAAGCAAGGGAGTAATGGTCGCTGACCACTGGTCACATTATGATGCACCCCTGCGGAAGCGGTCAAACAATTGACAGTCTATCAGTTTCTCGAGGGGGGAAACTGTGAAAACACTTTGTGAGCAATGAGGCGTTGAGGTGCAGAGTCGAACGCAAGTCAACCCTCCAGCAGCTTTTGCAGTGCAATTTTAAACAATTTGAACAATTTGTTAAGCAATTTGCGGTTGACGCGCGAGGCACACGACAAACAATAACACGACAATAAATTAGATAAATTAGATCGATTCTCAATCGAAGCGAGGGTGACACACCCACAACAACGGGACACAATTAAAATCAGTTTGACAATGTGTTAACACTAATCGCATAGAACATAAATTAGAGTCATATATGGGCAGTGTGAAAAGCTATTAAAACGGCGTCTCAAATTTTTAATTGCTCATTAAAAGTAAGTGAAAAGCAGTTGAATTTCTTTGCATATAAATTGAGTTCATTGCAAGCGAAGGTGTTGCAATTGTTGCAATGCAAATGATGTGCTGCAAAAAAAGTTAAAGTTTGCCACAAGACTTGAGGCATGAATAGATCAAGAGAGAAGACTTCTTATATTCTACTTCGACTGGACTAAACGGGACAGAACAGAGTGGGAACTGGGGGCATGCCACACGAATTAATGCAGTTCTTTGAGTCATTTGCATAATCGCTGTCAACTCAACTCAGAGTTGAACAGTCGTCGGTCGACAAACCCAAATCGACAATGCAAAACCCAAAATACTCTCACGGGGTAAGGGAATTCATGCAATTGACACACATCATTTCACGCACTGACGCCTTTCAATAAACCAAATTTATCACAAGCGCACAATCTAGCTGCCACACGAAAAACCGGGAGCAGGGAGTCAACAACAACAATTTAAAATCCTTCAGCATATTGAGGATAGTAAGGACACACGCCGCTCGGCACCAAAAAGAGAAAAAAAAACAGATACAAGTGTAATCAGTCAAGCGTTTTGTCAGCCGCACAGTGACATCATCATCATCAACATCGTCATCGTCAACGGCATGGCAAAGCAAAGGACCATGTCAGGAATCTGCATATCAAAAAACCCATCCAAAAAAAGAACTCTGCGTACCCCAATTTCAGTTCTTCCCTCTCTCTTCTCCGCTCTCGTCCTGTCGCTCGCTAAAAGGGTTGCTGATTAGAGCCCGTTCAGGCTCTGTGAACCATGAATGAACGGCTCAGTTTGCGGTTCGGCTGCGTACCACAATGTCGTTTATCAAACCATCGCAAGGTGCGACAATCAGCCAACATCACCCCTCCTCTTTCTCCTCCTCCTCCTACCCAACTGCAATCCGTTGTAGAATTATCTACACTAATTCCAGCCCAGGCAAAACTCTGGCAGCAACCACGAGTATTTTGTGAATCTCGACGCGTTCTGTTGATGTTTTTAATTAACTTTCAGAGCGCGGGAGGCTTGACAGCACTTTGGTTTGCCAGTTCTCAGGATGCTTTGCATCTATTTTTATGATAAACATGTCGAGGTGTTGATTTCTGATCCGCATTAATTTGTCAATCACAGTTCGTGCGTTCAACGAAGATATATGAGTTTTTTATTTACTTGCTTTGCATATTTCATTCGAAATCGAAACTGAAAATATCTATTGACACTTTGTGTATCTCATTATTGACAGCATGAATGCGAAATGCTTGTAACTCAAATGATTAATTAACAAGAACTGGCGCTGTTTTGGTAGTAGCTGCCTCAATCAACATTGCTTCGCATTGCATTGATTCATAAGCCTCATTACGACACCCAAGCGATGTTTTGCTGCGCTGTCCAGGGCGTCTGTTCCTGCACCCAATGAGATATTTTCATTTCCAAGTTGCAAGTTACGGATTGCAAACGAGTACATGGCATTGTTTTTGTGGACTGCTCGACTACTCGACTGTTCGACTGCCTGCCGTCATTCTGCACATTCACAAAATTGATTTCATTCACAACATGCCACGTTTGCCTCATTAAATCATCACTCAGAAACTATCAATGTTCGATTTGCCACTGGCCAACATATGCTTCCAGCCAGCCAGGCAGCTGCCTTACTGCTCTCTGCTCTCTGGTTGATATTCATGTAAAACTTGCCAGTTGTGAAGCGCAGGAAAATGCAAGTTGCGCGCCAGCGACGAGGAGGAGGCAGTGATTCAGACTCAGGGACTTTTGGACTATGGCAGCAAATTAATTATGAATCAGAGAACAATGTAATTACATGAAATCCGATCGATGAACATAACATGGGGCCCAATGTGGCACACAAGGCGCTGGCACTGCTACAAAAAGAGCGAAAGAGATGCCTGAAAATGCAATTGACATTTTTACAACGTTGTAGTTACAATGGAACGCCAACCATGTCGCGATCTCTGGTCAAGAACAGCAGGGAAAGTTTGCCAGCCGAACAACGAAAAAAAAACATGACAAATATCTGTGACAATCGACTGATTGTTGGGTGCTGCAAGTCCAGCTTCAGCTGCAAGCTCTAGCTCCATCTGCAATCTCGGCTGGGAAACAAGTTTGCGCACGCGTGAATGCCGCTGAGCCAGCGGGAATTGTTTAATGGCGCTAAACGGCCTGTTGTGCCATCGGATGCTCCAGTCAACTCAACTCCTCAACAACCAGAGTGTGCTCCCCAGCCAACTGCTAAACATACAGCATACTGACTGCTGTACTAATAGTTAGAGATAAATATCGCAGCGGGTTGGCCAAAGCAACAGCAGCTTTAAGGCTGCCGACGGCGGACAACGCCTACTTTTCCTCTGACAAAAACTGAAGGCAACATCTGCGTGGCATTTCCCAAACATCACTAAAAAAAAAAGGCACAACTCCGCCTTTTTCGCATTAGTTGCAAAAGCTTACAGAAAAAATCAAACCCCAAAAAAAAAATGTAACAAATAAACATAAAAGGGTTTTCCGCAAGTCAAAGAGTGTTTTATTGTTGAAGCCTTTAAAAAAAATACCATTATTTAAAGCACATCCTTTTTATGATATCATAGGAGAAAACTTCAACAAATTTCAAAATTAGCATGTCATAAACAACTTTGATCAGAAACATACATACATAATTTCATTTTATTCACTATTACTAAATTTTACATCGATATAAAACTTGTAAATATATAATAAGCTTAGAATATGGTAATATTCGAATTATCTTAAAAATAAATATAAAAAACAATTAAACTGCAATAGTTTTATTAAATAGCTAATTTCAGCAGATATAATACATTTTATAACATTGTTTTATTATATATTACTTTCCTTCTATTTAGGAAAGTATTTTACAATTATAATTAAGTTTGAACAGAAGGTTTGGAAAATATAATTTTCAATGGATACAATAAATGTAATAAATTTGGCAGCTTAATAATAAATTGAAATTTTTACGGCGCATTATTATTTTTTTATTAAATATTTAATTTCTATAGATGTAATAAATATATTTTTAGTTAGATTTATTAGGTATTTAAAGCAGTCAAATAAAATATCAACTTCAGAACACATTATTGACAAACTTATTCAGACCAAACCTCAAGTTCATATCGTGAGGACAAATTTAAATAAATTGAATGCAATTTGCAGATTAAAGAGGAATATATTAAATCTATTCAAAGTGCAACGAATGCCCTTTCTAAATAAGTTTTTGCAGTAAATAATTTTAAAAAGCATCATATTATTATAATCAAATAAACTTTGGACTCTAAATTTTATTAAATAGTTATTTTCAGCAGATATAATAATAAATTTAATTTGTTAGTGCATAAAGATAATGCTTTAAGGTTGTTTGTGCATTTTTATTTGCTTTTTATGTTTATTTTTTATGATGTTATTTTGTGTTATTTTGGGGCATTGGCATCTGCGCATGGAAAGTTTTTGTATTGGAGCTCCTCCTATTTTCAACGCGCGAATGGCGAAGCGCACACTACACTCACACACAGACAGAGATTCCACTGAAAGCTCGCCCCAACTGACACACACACACACAGTCAAACAAACAGATAGCTGTAGGAGCTCTCACATACGGCAGCAAAAGCAGCTTCGACTATTTTCGTAGCATACTTTTAGGTGGTGGCTGCATCTTCGTAGCATCCACTAGAGCAAGTTCGTATTCGTACGAGGATATTGTCGCCACTCTTTATGTACCCGTAGTTTATAGTATACCATATATATATAGAGTCGTGTACATATTTATTTACCCAACTGTCACTGCACTGCGGCACGCCCCTCTGGCCGCCCACCTGAAACACGTATATTTCAATTTGTCTGCAGCTGGGAAATTGCTTTTTTTGTGCATTTTGTCAAATGAATTTTCCACGTCGCTCACAGGACTTATTTGGAATTTGTTTGCAGCGTCTCTTTCGTTGATTCATACGCATTATGCTTTTCTCTTCTCCTTTTTTTTTACTTTGTGCCCCCCTCATCATCATCCTCGTTTGCTTTCCTTTTTGCTTGTTGCTGGCACTAAAATTCTTATCTCGTCGTCAACTAATTTTGTGATTGCATGCTGCGAGCAGCAAAAGAGAAAACGCTCTGAATTTAAATTGGATTTTTGCGCACATTAAAATGCATTTACATGGTGTTAGTTATGAATGCATATGAGAAAATCACCAGCACATCTTCAACTACCGTTTAAAGACCACAATCGCAGTCACAGTCACTGTAAATTCTTGGTCACAGTGCAAAACTACACTAAATGTTTACGTTTCCTGAGCGTCAGGCAAACATTGCAAACATTTAGCAATGTTTTCACAATTTTCCACAAAATAATTGCCAACCGGCAGGAATGGAGCCATAAAAAGACCCTGCCTAGGTCAGCTGACGTGACGACTAGCCACAAGGAACGGCAAACAAAAAAAGAGAAACATACAAAAGCCCAAGAATTAAAAACAAAAATAAAAAACAGATACAAATGTAACTCGTACTCGTTGTCCGTTGACGGTTGTGGTTCTCGTTATGTGGCCATAACATAAAACATGGCTAATTCTTGCATGACAATTTCACATTCATAACCCTTTTGTCCGGAATGTCGGTTTAACTGGCCGCCAGTCTTCCGACTCATAATAATGCTCTATTCCCAAGGTAAAATATGATTAAGGTCTTTACGATCATTTCAAGTTGTTTGGGACAGCAAAAAGAACAAAAATATTGATAGTATTTGAGTTTATTTGTTAAAAGAGACAGTAAAGAAAGAATTTTAATACAAATTTGATTTAATCCGGCATTCCAATTTATTAATATTATTGAATTAATAATTCAATGTCAAAAACATATACATATGAATGTATAGATAAGCTGAAATGTAGATTATAAAGTCTGTAATACAATATCAAAATTATTTATTTGTTAAGCATATTTTTGGGACTTAAAACTAAATGGTTTTTTAACTATAAAATATCATTCAATTTTGATAACAATTCTATTATACAAATTTTTGTAAAGAGCATTCATTAGTCGTTTTTTCATACTTCATATAACATGCAGAGCGCGAGATTCATATTTTTTTCTACATTTGTTCTACGGCAATTTTGTAAGCCGCGATTTGTGATTGTGCATTTCAAGCGCTGTGTTAATTGTTAATTTTTATGGTCTGGCAATTGGCGCAGCAACAAAAGCTGCGACAACAATCAGATAAAACCAGAAAAAAGAACTGAAGGGGAAACGGCAGTGAAAATGAAAATGAACATGGAATGAAAATGAAGAAATTAAAGTGGCGCAGCAAACAATTTGATGGAAAGAAGGAGGCGCCTATAAAAACAATTTATCCGGCAATAAAATTGGGAAAATAGCTTCAAATTGAATTTTCAAGATGCGTGCAACGTCGTTTTATTGATAGACTCTATCAATAGAGGCAGAAGCCAAGCTATCTACCATGCTTAGGAAGTAGATGTATGTGGGAACTGTGGAAGGGGAGGCCAACACCCAAAATTGTGGAATAAAAAAAAGAACATCAAAGCCCAGACCAGTCAGCGATACCCATTAAAGAAGGCCACTCTTTTTTTTATATTTCTCTGAAATGTTTTTAACCCTTTCACGCACTTACGCAGCTTGAACAAATATTGGGAAAGGGTTGAGAGTGTGCGGGGGAGCGTGTGTTTCAATTTTAAAGTAAATATTTGCCTCCAGGGTGCTTTTGATATTTATTAGCTTTCGGGTAGTGCGAGAACACAGCACAGCTTATCGATACCAGTGGCCAGTCAGTAGTAAGTAGTGGACATTAGCGCTGAGAGACTTGGCCGAAAGCAATTTCGGACCATCACTAATGGCCAGGCAATAAATTTGGTACTTTCAAGTGGTGTCGGTGGTTGTGGACTGTCAATTGGCGACTTTGCAGTAAATTCAAACAAATTACAATTATGCCTCAGACCCGTACTCTTACTCTCACTCTCTCTCTCTCTCTCTCTCTTGAAAGTAGACAATCCTCAGTGGACAGCTGACAAATGATGCTCAGAGCTGGGACGACATTAAGCGATTAACTCGTTGAAGCCGCGCATCCTGGAGAGACAGGGGACGGGGGACAGCTTAACATATTGTTAACGTGGGCCAAAGGCATGTTAGGCACCGATGTCTTAAGGGGATTTTGGTGTCCTTGCCTGATGATGTGTTCGCTGTCTTCGTTCAGTGCTTTGACTATTGACTGTTGAATGTTGAATGTTATATGTTGACTCCACGCTCGGCCAATGACATGCAAATGTATGCAGATCTGCGCTTTTGTCATGTCAACGCAGGCAAATCGAGAGGCAAGCGAAACAATTTTCTAACCAACTCAACTTGTCGCTGGGATTTTCGGTTTCGTTGCGTTCGTCTCGTTTTGGTTTCTTTTCTTATTCTTTCTTTTTTTGGGTATAAATTGTAGTCCTTTTTGGATATTTGGTTAAATCTGCGCGCATGTTTCTGGCAAAAATAAAAAATGCAAAGTAAATGCGTAAATCTCTCTAACTGAGAAAAGGGGCCAGCAGCTGCTACAGTACTGTAGATTTTGCAAACTGAGGTCGTGGGGCAATGCTGAATGTGTCTGCAAAGTTTTGCAGGTGCCACGTCTTTTATGTGTGTGTGTGTCTGGTCCGATTTCAGTTTCAATGCAGACAACGACAACGATGACGATGACAGCGAGACAGTTCATCAACTTGACTTGTGATTTCCGGTTTATTTTTTCCGCTTGTTACTTGCTTTAAAAGCGGATTAGGCTAAGACAAACGCCCACCAAAAGGCAAAAGGCTTAACATGCATGTCTGATAGTTGAGTTGGGTATGCAAAGCCCCAAAAAACAGAGAGAGAGAAACATTTTAAAGGAGCATATTCCTTAGAATTTCACTTTATATTTTAACTATATTTTAATGCTTTGATCTCGCTGAGTTTTTGTTTTATTTCTGTAATCTCAACAGGCAGCAAAAAGCAAAAGCGTAGCTGCCACAACAGCTGCCGCAGCTTGTTTGGAATTCTCATATATCCACAACCACGTTTTAGAAGCCGCCCGCCCACCTTTCAAGGTGTGTGTGTGTGTGCGAGTGTGCAAGAGTGTGTGTGTGTGTGTGTGTGCCGGAAAGCCACCACTCTAGGCTGAGAAGCGCTTTTTGCCAAATGGATGCAGCATCAGCAGCAGCAAAAACAAATTTCGAGCGTAGAAAAAATAAAGCGAAAATGTTTTAACGCTTCGCCGCATAATGACAACAAACAAAACGCTTCATTTAACAAATAATAGCTGCCAGCAGCAGCAGCAGCAGTGGCAGCAGAGCAAACAACAAGAGCAAACGATGCCAGTAAAAACAATTTACGGCACAAAGAATTTTCAACTGAAAAAATAATCGCTTATTGAACACGTCGCCGGGGCAAAGACACACGACAATGCGGACACGCCTACACTCAAGTCCCAAAGCCAAAGCCAAAGCCAAGTGGCACTTGTTCTTTGTGCCACTCGGATCACACGAGCGTGCATATTTGGCAATTAGAAATGAATGCCAACAGCTAAGAGCCAACAGGTGTGCCATGCCCCCATTAATTACGCCCCCACTTCGTTCTGTTCGCGTCTCCATCAGCGCATAATTGACGCAGAGAAGCGAGTGCAGGCAACGTATGAGCATTTTGCTGCAACTACAATTACAACAAAGGCAAACTACAAGCTGGCCTTAATTAACGACGCGTCGCAGGCAGGCTTACACTAGCCAAGCCGTAATTATCAAGATAATAACCACAATTCATTTATGAGGAATGGCCGCAGAGCACGCAGCAAACATGGACATGGAACAACACATACGCAAGTAGTACTTATGTTCATTCTCCAACTATAGTTGGATATCCGAGAGGTGGGGCCCTTGGCTCTTGCTCTTGCTTTGCCAATTATCCAATTGTTCTATGAGAACAACACCGTGTAATCATTTTAGGCTTATCTCGATATCTTCTTTATTTCATTTTACGAACAAAACAGCAAAGTAGCTGCTAGCTACTGCATTATTTACTAATTAAATTACAAACCTAACGGCTTATTTGAAATAAAAATATTGTTGTCAGGGATTGCAAAATACAATAGCTCAGAGCTCTGTACTGATAACACAGCTTATAAATGCAAAATATTTGATTACATAACATAAAATTGTTGGCATATTTGCCCTAACTTTTCCTACACTTCTAGGGAAAAGTTATTGTTTCCTATTATATATAAAATACTTACCAAGAAATGTCTTACTTTTTTTTGGATCATTCATTTCATTCTTCATTATTCAAAAAACAATAGTTATTATTTGCTGCAAATTCATGTGTAATGCAACTCTAACAAAAGTGGTAAAAAGTGCATAAAGGCTGCCTAATATCATTTATTGTTGCTCGCTGAAAAGCGGAAAGCTTTGCCGGATTTCTGCAAATACTTGGCCATAATTCATTTGGCAAAACGAAGCCTTGACATGCTGTTACGAAGCACTTGCTGTATATAGCTCAAACCAACTGCAGCAGGGGAACTCTCCAAAATGTTGGAACAAGCAAATTGAACTTGAAGCAAACATGCAACTTCCTTCCTAGCCAGGCGTTTCCTTGGCTTATCCTTTCGTCAAATGGCATGCAAAGCTGCCGTTTTCTTTGAGCTCTCTACCAGACATTTAAAGGCTAATTAAATCCACAACATGTTGACGCCAAAAAAAAAACCAAGTATTGTATAAAGGGGAGAGAATGCTAAGCACTTTCCGGCATTGACATTTTTCACAGTAAGCTGCAAATATTGCGCATACGCCGCGTCTGCCAGCCTAGTTAAGTAGCACGGTCCTCAAATTTATGTAATGTCAAATGTCGTTCTCGTTTTTTTTTTTTGTGGTTTATACACAATTAACGAGAGAAGAGGAATGAAAATACAGGTAAGAACAGGAAGCGGCTGTCGGTGATATTTATGACATTTTAAAGGCTGCCATCCGGCTAAGAAAACGAGTCCTTGCTATGGCTTAAAGAGTCACCTCAATGTGAAAGAAAGCCTTTCCCCGGCCTGTCTGACCAATTAAAAATGCAGCTTTTGGCTTATCGCACGCGCAACCTTCGAGTTTTCTTTTACTTATAAAGTTTTACAGAATTTCCACGCCTTCTCCCTCTCCTCTTCTTCCCCATCGCAAAGAAGGTAGTAAAAAGGTGTTGAAACTTTGGCGTAACTTTCTGCCACGGGCGCAAGAAGACGGCTTTAATCCGGCTTGTGCTGATAAGAAATTAATGTGCTTGAATTTATTGGTGCGAGTCGCTGCCTGCTGGCAATTAGCACGCTAATCAAATAAGCCGCAGATACTCATAGTCATTCACGTTCTCGTTTTCGTTCTCGTTGTTGTTGTTGTTCTTCTTTTTGTAATTGTAGCTCATTCCTCCAGCTTTTTCGCCACAAGTTGCTGGCCAAAAAAGAACATGGCCAACACAATCTCCAGCAAAGCAAATAGCTGCAGTATACCTATCGCTATCAGATTCAGTCTAACGACGTTGAAATCGTTAATCGGTTGCGCATTTAACCCTACTATCGCCTTATACAAATGTTTTACATTGCTTGCAATATTGTAAGTGCAACCCATCACAAATGACATCAAAAACATCCATCGAAAGTATAATGTTCCATTACTCAACTTTAACTTTTCAACGTTCAAACAGGCAGCCAATATTGCAGGTATCGTAATTACATTGGCAGTCATTAAAGATGTCCATAAGTTGAAGATCTGCACACCCAACTTGCCTTTATTGGAGAACACTAACTTGAATTGCAGTTGGATGACCCAACAGGCGGTCATCATTAGCAAATACATCTTAAGGAGTCGCATTTTTAAAAGCAAGTATTTTGAACAATTGGTGTATTTAAAAACTTTATTTTTCAATGTTTGCTCAGTTTGTTTTTTAAGTTGAATAACATATTGTTACGCATTCATTATTTTTTCTAGTTTTTCTTTTTACATAAATAACAACTCTTAAAAATATTCTATATATTATTATATTAGAGTTACTGGATCTCTTCAACGCATTCACGAAATTGATTTGTTGTATAATATAGCCAAAGTTGTTGGCTAGGTTTAAGGCAAAACAAGAAAGTTTCACTCTATATATAGTATGTATATATAGGCTATATTTGGTATATCTTTAGGCTATTATACTTGTATTCAAAATATACCAAAGAGAACAAGATATACCAGATTGTCAATTAAAGGTACTTAGACTTGACTTTAGCTGCCATTTTCTGCAAATTATGTATAATTAGATCAACATTTTAATTGAAATACTTACACTTACTATATATATTATTTTAAAGGAAAATTATTTGATTCACATTCATTACATTGTAATGATGATGTCATGATCAATAGTTATCGAAGCAAATTTATTATCTTCTTAAAAAAACCAAATCCCGTAATTCTGTGACATCTCTTAATTTTTATACCTACATATCTATTCAATAAAATCATATCTTATCAAGGCAAATAAATCAAAAGACGATTCTGTTAACGCTTTTCAGATTTCTAGACTTACTTGAAATATTCTAGAAATTATCGTCTTACATTTACATAGCTTTTTTGGCGACTTTTGTCTGCTGTTGTCGGGGATGAAAGCCGCTTTGATGCGGCTCTTAAGATGCCGCATCTCAGAAACCTCACGCCACGCGTTGACAGTTAATAAAAAACACACGTTTGACGCACCTCATGCGGTGAGAATGCTGGGCACAAAATATGACCATAGCAGAAAGTCCTTTAAGCACTCGCCACAGGACAGAGAGGCAGAGTACAGAGTACAGAAGAACTCAACTGTGGCATAAAAAGGCCTAAACAAAATGTTCGCACTAATGCCGGCGACAAGTCACAAAGTGAAGGCTAAAATCTCTGGCAGTTTTACGCTGAATTTATGTGCTTCGGGGCGGTAACTTCATTATGCAATGACCTACAATGAAATGGGCGCTGGCGTTGCACAAAATTTATGTGCAAAAGTTGAGAGACAGCCTAAGTACCAGCGACTACCAAGTAACGATGGGGTCTAGCCCCTCAGACATGCTCAAGTAAGTTGGCCAAACTACAAGTAGTCTAAGGCACTGCAACAAAAAACAAACAAAGTTTTCACTATGCCTGATAGATGGAAACGAAATGTATAAGTGACTTAAATATTCAATGAGTCTAGCGATAACGTCGCCTAATCAGCCAAACAATTGGCAAAGCTCAACACAAAAAAACATGACAGTCTGGTATTGGCCATTCAACTGACAGGTAGCATGCAACTGAAACTGGTGCTGCTCTTGGCCACTTTTGGCCTGGCCAAAGTAAGTGCCGAGATGCGCTATGACAACTATAAGGTCTACAAAGTAAATATCGAGAATATGCAACAGTTTGACCTGCTCAATGCCAAGGAAAAAGCACTGCAAGTAAGTTAGTTTAAAGCTGTTATTAGTCGAGATATAATTTACACTTTCTATTCGTAGTTTAGCAGCTGGCGTGAGGCGCGTCATCTAGGCGACTCCTCGGACATTATGCTGCCTCCACAAACTCAGCAGGCTTTCGAGCATCTCCTTAACAGCCAAAACTTCAACTACAGCTTAAAGATCGACAATGTGCAAACGCTGATCGATGCACAACGTCCAAAACAACGCACTGGTTACATGGAGTGGACTCAGTATCACACGCTGGACGAGATCTACGCTTGGTTGGATGTGCTTGAAGAGCGTTATTCAGACATTGTGACGCCCTTCACCATTGGCAACTCCTACGAAGGACGTCCGATTCGTGGCATTAAAATATCCTATAAGGAGGGAAATCCCGCTGTCTTCATTGAGTCCAATATCCATGCTCGTGAATGGATCACTTCGGCTACGATCACATACTTTATCGATGAATTGCTTGTGCCTGGCAAGCCGGGCACCAAAGACATAGCCAAGAATGTGGATTGGTACATAATTCCCGTACTGAATGTCGATGGTTTTGTCTACTCACACGAATCGGTAAGAGACCATAAAATAAGCACACGAAAATGACATTCAAAAGTAGTTCGATTAGATATAGTGGATTGTATGCAACAAACCGATCGATTTTACAGCAGATCATTTGTGATTATCAATCGATTTGCAATTGTAAACAATTATAGTAGCTTATCACTTTCGCTGCTATTATTTGGCGCAACATCAAATTGCTACCATAAATTTGATAACGAGTTTATTGTTGGGAATTCTAGGTACGCCTTTGGCGCAAGTCGCGTTTTCCCTCTGACCCAAGTCTGACAGGATATTGCATTGGCACCGATTTGAATCGCAACTTTAACTATCGCTGGATGCGTGAGTATTACATTATATTATAATGATCAGATTTGATATTGAAAACTATATCGCTTATGTTTGTTATCTAAATAACACGACTAGACAAATTAGATTTTCTTTATTCCCTTAGTTCATACGTTAGATTATTAAACTATTGACAACAAAAAGGAAAAATCTTTATTAATGACCAATAGTTTAATAGCAGATACTATTCATTTTTGAGAGAATTCAAAACTTTTTCCTTTAATAATTATTCCTAACATTTTTATTTTAATTGTAAACTTACTTATTTTTTATTGCTTGGATACTTTCATAGAACATATGAAGATATATTTACAAGCATAAGTGTTTCAAGAGAAAAAAAATAAATAGTACAGCCATTTTTTTCAATTCTACTTAATCAGATTACCGTAGCTAAATAAAAAAATGTAGGGAACTTAAGAGACAACTTTTAAAGGAACAAATATTTTCAAAATCCCTATACATAAAGCTGCTTTAAGCTACAATTAAAAACATTTATTTAAGAAATTTCAATAAAATGGTTTAACTCTTTCTTTAACTAAATCATAATCTACTTCATTTAACAGTGATTGGTGCTTCGGACAACCCTTGCGCGGAAACCTATGCAGGTCCCTCGGCTGAGTCCGATCTGGAGATCAGTCAGCTGACCAGCTACATAGACAACCAAATACCAGATGGAACTATTAAGATCTACATATCACTGCACTCCTATGGCCAATATGTGCTTTCACCCTGGGGCCACACGGCTGAAGAATTCCCCGAACACTATCCCCAGATGATGGCTGTAGCCAAGGGCTTTGCCGATGCCTTAGTTCGACGCTATGGCACGGTATTCACCTATGGCTCAAGTGCCACAACGCTTTGTAAGTTCCAAGAAAGTTACCAAAATTACTTCCTTAATTGAAATGTCTTATTTTAGATGAAGTTTCTGGATCTGGCAAGGAGTGGGCTTATGGTGTGAAGAACATAACCATTCCATACACCATCGAATTGCGTGATAAGGGTGACTTGGGATTCCTTCTGCCGCCCACGGATATACTACCTGTGGCACGTGAGGTGACCGAGGGATTTGTGGGCATGATAGCGGCTGCCCGGGAAATTGGTGTACTCTAATAACTGCCAACGCACTCAATAAAGAAACCCCCCTCAAAAAAAACAGTCGAGTGTGCTCGTCTGTGAGATACCCGCTACCCACTTTTAATAAAGGCAAAATATTGCGGTATCATTTTCCAAATATACCGAAAATACTTAAAAACACTAAAAATATACCAAATGGTATGTTTGGTATATCATTATAGTACACCATTCAAAATATACCATAGACGGCACAATATCAGATTATCGGCCAAAGCAACTAAAACCCCTAGTAAGTAGGCGTTTTTGCCCATACAAAAGTATTTATTTAATAACTTCCACAATTATCTGATCGCAACCAAATTTTCAGGAACCATAAATACCATAGTAGTTATTGTATATACCAAAATGCGCAATTCTAGCTTAAAATTAGGCTTTTTATTCGATTTTTTTGATTTGCGGGGGCGGAAGTGGGCGTGGAAAAAATTTGAAACAAACTTGATCTGCGTGCAAACATAACAAATGCTGTCGAAAAAAAATTATAGCTCCATCTCTTATATCTCTCTGAGACCCAGTGTTTCATACTGACAGACGGACAGACACACAGACGGACAGACGGATATGGCTATATCGTCTCGGCTGTTGACGCTGATCAAGAATATATATACTTTATAGGGTCGGAGATTCCTCGTTCTACCTGTTACAAACATTTCCTGCCGGCACAAAGTTATAATACCCTTCTACCCTATGGGTAGCGGGTATAACAAACAAAGTTTTCACAATGCCTGATAAATGGAAACGAAATGTACAAGTGACTTAAATATTCAATGAGTCTAGCGATAACGTCGCCTAATCAGCCAAACAATTGGCAAAGCTCAACACAAAAAAACATGACAGTCTGGTATTGGCCATTCAACTGACAGGTAGGATGCAACTGAAACTGGTACTGCTCTTGGCCACTTTTGGCCTGGCCAAAGTAAGTGCCGAGATGCGCTATGACAACTATAAAGTGTACAAAGTAAATATCGAGAATATGCAACAGTTTGAGCTGCTCAATGCCAAGGAAAAAGCACTGCAAGTAAGTTAGTTTAAAGCTGTTATTATTCGAGATATAATTTACACTTTCTATTCGTAGTTTAGCAGCTGGCGTGAGGCGCGTCATCTAGGCGACTCCTCGGACATTATGCTGCCACCACAAACTCAGCAGGCTTTCGAGCAGCTGCTCAACAGCCAAAACTTCAACTACACCTTGAAGATCGACAATGTGCAAACACTGATCGATGCTCAACGTCCAAAACAACGCACTGGTTACATGGAGTGGACTCAGTATCACACGCTGGACGAGATCTACGCTTGGTTGGATGTGCTTGAAGAGCGTTATTCAGACATTGTGACGCCCTTCACCATTGGCAACTCCTACGAAGGACGTCCGATTCGTGGCATTAAAATATCTTATAAGGAAGGGAATCCAGCTGTCTTCATTGAGTCCAATATTCATGCTCGTGAATGGATCACTTCGGCTACGATCACATACTTTATCGATGAATTGCTTGTACCTGGCAAGCCGGGCACTAAAGACATAGCCAAGAATGTAGATTGGTACATAATTCCCGTACTGAATGTCGATGGTTTTGTCTACTCACACGAAGCGGTAAGAGACCATAAAATAAGCACACGAAAATTACATTCAAAAGTAGTTCGATTAGATATAGTGGATTGTATGCAACAAACCGATCGATTTTACAGCAGATCATTTGTGCTTATCAATCGATTTGCAATTGTAAACTATATAACTATAACTATATACTATAATTAGCTTATCACTTTCGCTGCTTTTATTTGGGACAACATCAAAGTGCTACCACAAATTTGATAACGAATTTATTGTTGGCAATTCTAGGTACGCCTTTGGCGCAAGTCGCGTTTTCCCTCTGACCCAAGTCTGACTGGAGATTGCATTGGCACCGATTTGAATCGCAACTTTGACTATCGCTGGATGTGTAAGTATTACATTGGTAACTATAACGAGCAGATTTGATATTGAGAACTATATCGCTTATATTTGTTATCTAAATAACACGACTAGACAAAGTAGATTATCTTTATTCCCTTAGTTCATACGTGCTTAGAAAATTATAGATTAACGACACGAATGACTGATTAGGAAACTTACTCGCAATTAGGGTTGAGAAACTATTTGATAAATTTGAAAGCTCATTCATTAGACTATTGCCGAAGAATGATTATGTTAGATTATTAAACTATTGACAAAAAATAAAAATCTTTATGTATGATGCAGCAGTTTAATATGTAATTTATAGAAAAATTCAATACTTTTTCCTTCAATAATTTTTTTTTACATTTAAACTTTAACTGTAAGCTTATTTCTTTTTATATTTATTGCATAGAACATATTATATTTACAAGTTTCAAGAGAACAAAAATAATGAGTAAAGACCACTTTGGCCAATTCTAAGAGATAATTTTTAGAGGAACAAATATTTTTAAAAAACCGTATACGTAAAGCTGTATCGTGCCTCTATTATTCTAATAAAGATTTCTAATTACAATCAAAATCATTCATTTGAGAAAATTTAATAAATTGGTTTAACTTTCATCACTATTTACTTTAACTAAATCGTAATCTTCTTTATTTAACAGTGATTGGTGCATCGGACGACCCTTGCTCGGAATTCTATGCGGGTCCCTCGGCTGAGTCCGATCTGGAGATCAGTCAGCTCACCAGCTACATAGACAACCACATACCAGATGGAACTATTAAGATCTACATATCACTGCACTCCTATGGCCAATATGTGCTTTCACCCTGGGGCCACACGGCTGAAGAATTCCCCGAACACTATCCCCAGATGATGGCTGTAGCCAAGGGCTTTGCCGATGCCTTAGTTCGACGCTATGGCACGGTATTCACCTATGGCTCAAGTGCCACAACGCTTTGTAAGTTCCAAGAAAGTTACCAAAATTACTTCCTTAATTGAAATGTCTTATTTTAGATGAAGTTTCTGGTTCTGGCAAGGAGTGGGCCTATGGTGTGAAGAACATAACCATTCCATACACCATCGAATTGCGTGATAAGGGTGACTTGGGATTCCTTCTGCCGCCCACGGATATAATACCTGTGGCACGTGAGGTGACCGAGGGATTTGTGGGCATGATAGCGGCTGCCCGGGAAATTGGTGTACTCTAATAACTGCCAACGCACTCAATAAAGAAATCCCCTCTCAAAAAAATAACACACACACACATACACACAGAAAACAGCCCCCGTTCACGCAGCCAGTGAACGCCAGACGGCGCCACTGTGCCACTATGAGCTTTTGCTCCGCCCCAAAAACGAGCAGAGCGCCGAAGCTTCCAATCAGCGACGACTGAAACGAAAACCGAAACGAAACTGTGCCGAGCTCCCCAGCATAGCTGATAAGGAAGAGCAGCTGCTAACGGTACTCGGTTGCATTCTTTCTTCTTTTTTGTTTTGTTTTGTGTGCTGCTGCTACTGCTGCCGCTTTTTTTCACTTGTATTTTTTTTTGTGCTTTGGGGCAAGTGTGAAAGGCGCCGTTTGGTCGCCCCAAAGAGTCTCCGCCTATTTTCAACGCGCGCGCAGCATCCTGACGACGAGGCTACCGTTGGATGGAAGCTGCCACATGCATGTTGCCCCCATCGAGAGTGGCATGCGGCATGGGGCATGAGGCATGTGGAGTCTCCTACTCGTATGCGCGTCAGCAAACAAAAATAAACGCAACGAATGGGAAACGGCGAAGGAAAACTTCAGATTACCACAACATGGCGTCCATCTGCCTTATGTGCTAAGTTCATCTATATATATATATGTATATATCAGAAGTATATAACTTTATCTAGTGGCATTATATAGCGAGCTATCTCTTAGTACTATTACTGTTGTTGTTGCCTTGCACTTATTTTTTTCAATTTGTCTAATGAAATTGCGTTTTCCACTTGCGTCGCAAAAGAAACCAAAAAGGAATGAATGAAAAAGTCTTGGAAAATTCGAGAAAATATAACGTTGACACTTTTCGCCATGGCCATGGATGCATGTGTGTGTGTGTGTGTGTATAGTGTGTGTGAGTGTGTTTGCCTTTTTTAGTCACTGCTCATTCTGCATATAAATTGAAATTTACGAGTCTCTACTCGCTTTTCTCCGCTGCTGCTGCTTCTTCCTTTGCTTCTTCTTCATGTTCTTGCTGTTGTCAGTTGCACCTTTATGACAATTTTCCTTGCTGCCACTTTTCTATTTTTACATCATTTTTTTTTTTTTTTTTGTGCCCCAACATTTTTCTTGTATGTGCTGCGCATATTGCGGTGATGAATTTTTCTCTTTGAGTTATGCAAGGATCGCAAATAGCGCCAGCAGGAAAACGGAGACGGAGGAGAATTGCCAACTGGCAGCACGTGGATAGCTCCGACAGCAGCAATAAAAACTTACTTAGCCAAATTGCAGTAAAGCAAATGAAGGATGCCAAATTTGCCTAATAAAAATTTCCCCCTCGAATAGCGTAAAGCAATGCCAAATTGATCTTAAGTTTTTACATTTTTAAAATCTTCATGGGACTTTAAGTCCTGTAAAGATATATTTTAAGTAGTTGGCTTCCTTTAACTATGTGTAGAAGACCATCAATCAAGCATTTGTAGAATAAAAACTGAGTGCGTATACACTATGATGAACTAAATTGTATACAAATTATATTTTATGCGTCTTATAAATAAAGTAGAATCCGGTTATAACGACGCCGCTTATAGCGTCCGTTCGGTTTTTGAGACGAAAATTCGATGATTTGGTGGGTCCCCATACAAACTAAATTGATTAAAACCTTAATTAGTTGCATTTTAAAAACCTATGGCAACCATAAAATAAACAAAATTTTATTTTTCAACTTTTGGTTTGTAGGTGTTCCGGATATAACGACGGTCCCTTGAAAGTCGCTATAACCGGATTCTACTGTATCTCATTTTAATAGATTATATAGACATTATGTCAACTCTCATCAATAGTGAGACCAAATCTTATTCTATAAGATTCATCAATATTGTAAATTCTACTGGAATTGGAAAATGCGATAGGACATTAAAGATTTAAACTACTAGTTTACTTCTATCATTTCTGCAAATATACTTCCGAAAAATTCTTTATAAAATGACCACTAAAAATTTTATAAAAATATATTGAATAGGAATTATTAACGGTATTTACAATATTTATCATTATATTGAATTTCTTACATTGTTGTTCGTAAATTTTATTAACATGAAAGATTAAATTAACTTGTCTTATAAATTGACTTGGGAAATAATAATAATGTAATACTATAAAATTCTCTATGGTGGTCCATAAATTTGGTTAAAATACATTAAATAGTTCTTGGGTTGGTATTTGCAAATGCCCTTTTAAACCCTTTAATTCACCTTTACTTGGGAAATATAAGTGATTCTATAATTTCGAAAAGACGACTTTTTTCACAAAAAATAATTGAAAATATATTTATTCTAAGATATGATTCATTCATTCCTTTTGCCAAGTGACTTGCCAACAATTAACAAAAGTTGCCTTAGGCATTTGCAGTTAGGACAAAGAAAACCTTGTCATATCTTTTTTTGTGACAAGCCTCGTTGCATTCATTAGAGACCCGCTCGCTTTGGTCAGGCAATTATGTATAAGAAATCAGGAAAGTTGTTCACTCGTAATTTGATAATTCAATTCTGCAATCAATTGCGATGACAGCCAATCAAAAATCAAATCAAATGGCCAAGCCCCAAGTGCCCAAGTTGCCCAAACCAAAAGCCAGAAAACTCGGCAAAAGCTGCAAAACCGAAACGGCTTTAATTGCTGCCAAGGCAATAAACTTCAACGCCAATTGACGCTTGACACTTGAACGCTGAGAACTGAGAGTCGAAGCCAAAGCGACAGCTGCTTAGATGTGGACTTGGGAATGGGATTTTGTTGGAGATGATGGAAAAGGAGTTGGAGTCTGTGTCTGCGTCTGTTCAGCGAAAGTAGAGACTTGGCTGATATTCCCAGCGCGCGTCACAAAGCTGCGGCGTCTGCGCCTTTTTGGGAGTTGGGACTGACCAAATCCCGACATGGAGAAAGACGCATAGTGCACCTTAGAGTTGGGTTGGCGCTCGCTCGAGGAACTCATGGTACGCCTACCCAGAGTTATGACAGGCTACAGAGCTGCATCCTTAAAAGGCAAAAGGTGCGTCCGTTTATGGACTGACGACGACGATGGCGTGTTGACAATGATGTGGATGATTGGTGTTTTCTGCTGTTTCGTAAGAAGCAAGGGTACCCGCTTCTCCCTTCCCCCTACTTCTCATTCTCATACTCAATCCCAATCCCACTGTCATTCCCCTTACTACACACCGATCTGCTTGCGTTCGTTTCTCGTGAATCAGGCTAAGACTAACACACAGAGAGAGAAAGAAGACAGTCGGAGAATTGCAGAATCGAGGCAAAATGTGCGTCGCCGTTTGCCATATACGAACCGCGGAGACGTTCGTCTAGACGGGCTGGAAAAAATCACAGCAGCAGAATCATTCAGCAATGCCAAGTTTGGCATCGGCTACTCAATGATTGCCATGAATGAAAAGCCACAAAGTGACCACCAAAGCAATTAGTATGCGCAGATTGTGATCACTCGGAAGTAATGCTAATTCGCAATGTGTATCTTTCTTTTCTTTTTATGTTCTTCTCTACAGTCAGTCACTCAGTCAGTCTCTTCCCAGCCGCCTTCCTGGCCTTTCACTAAGGCGCTGAGCTACTTTTTTCTAAGACCACCTAAAATGGTCTGATGCGGCGGCCCAGGAGATGTCATTAACATTAGAGAGCAGGTGAATGAATGCAGCTGACAGGCGACAGGCGACAGCTGAGCTCCCGGCTTCAACTCCATTATGCAGTCAAAGGCAGCTTGTCTATGCCATTAAGAGCGTTAACAGAGAGCATTAGTATCCTGGGCGCAACACCTGACGCAGTCAGCAACGAGAACAACCATCATCCAAAGGGGAGGTCAACTTCAGACAAAGACATGCAAATTCTCGCTTTCAGCTGGAAAGTGGGGACATCAGGATGTTGAGCTTGCCTTGTAGCTGAAATAAGTAAGAAAACAACTTTTACGCTAAGCAGATGAACAACATTTGCATACAGAGCCTGTTCTCTGTGTTCGCTGTCCTCGGCCAGGAAGCGAAATCAAAAGCTTTTTAAAGGATATTTCATATAATTTCACGCTTAAAAGACGGAAAACGTCCGCACGTCATGGACGTTGCAGGTTGTTTGTTTAGCGGCCAAGGAAATTGGAAAAAAGCCGGAAAGAAAGCCCGACTGCAAACACTCCAGACTGAGACAGGGACGGAGACAAGGAAAGAGACCGAGACTGAGACTGAGGACAAGACGCCGTCAAGAGCAGCCGTCGCTTTACCCACGTGCCAAGCTGCTTAAAAAAAAGACGGCAGGCCTCGTGCTCGTCCTTCTTCTTGTCCTGGTTGTTGTTATTGTTGCTGTGTGTGTGGGAAATTTGCATGCGCCTTTTAAATCAATTATTGTTAAATATTTATTTCTTGACAGTCCATTTTAGAGGGGTTCCTCGCAGGCCATATTATCCTAACATAAATTACATGATTGATTTCATTCAGCGTTCGCCAATAGACTAGCAATCGCTGAGCGTGGCCTCGCTTCAAGGAACAGGACACACAAAGCGTAAGCACAAGAGAAAACAATGCCAATGCCAAATAACAAATGAGAAAAAAAAGAAGTAAACAAAATGCAAATGCAAAACGCTTCTTTCCTTGGCATTGGCTCAGCTTTGGCTTTGGCTTTGGGCCTTGATTAAAAAGCTTCTGAATTAGCATATCATTTGCTCCAGCAGTAAGAGTATTCATATTCCTATCTGGGGCAAGTATCTATAAATATATGAGGAGAGTGTGTGGTGCGCATGGTTTGCTTGGTTTGCGGCACATTCATATCAATGAACAATGTTCAATATATAAAGATATAAATATGATGGAGAAGAGTTGCAACAGTTCAGACTAATAAAAGAGATACAGTGTACATTATTTCTGAGATGAATATCTAGAATATCCCAATTAACCATGGTATTATCATTAAATTCATTTTGATTCATAATCACATCAAAAATCAAAAACCTCCTCCTAATATTTCTGATGTGGATCTACACAAAATGTCTATTAAATTATATAATATAAGTTACAGTACTTTTTTTTATATTTCCTTAAATTTTTAAGCAAAACGCCATCAAAAGTATTTAAATATAGTTTATCAAAAAGTAAACAAGGGAAATTAATTCAATATTTGTAAAAGCCTAGCAACTGTGTGAGAAATTTATAAACCCTTAATTAATCATCATCTCATAACAATTTAAACTCGACCCAAGTCATGCATTAGCAAATATTTCAGAAAATTATTAAGAATTTTAAAGTATAGACAATTTGATATCATAACTTGATATCCTAATTAAACCTTTAAAAAAAATAACACAAATATTACAGTCCAAATTCATTCATCGAACTTAGCATATTTGTAGAAAAATTAAAAGCCAACTTGAAATTTGCTTTATTATTTTAAAAAACTTTAAATATGTTTATTAAATGAGTTTCCATGCACTACAACAAACATTTATTTAGGCATATTATATATTTTTTTTAAAAACTTGATTTCATTGTTGATTCCTTAGACATTTTTCATTTAGTATGGGTTTGTATGGGATCCCGGGCTGGGCATCTCTGGAGCAATGTGCAGCGTCGTGTGTTTTGCTCAGTGGCGCGTTGACATCGCCATCAAAATGCTTTGACGTGGTTTTTGATTGACAGGAAACTCATAAATAATTCATGTCATTAAATCATGTTACATTTTTTTTTTTTTGTTCAGCTTTCTGCTTCATCTTCTTCTGCAGCAGCAGCAGCAGCAGTCGGAGTAACGACAATCGCAGTCGCAGTCGCAGCTTCAACATCTTCAGCTTCCCCACTGACGTTGAGAGTCAAGAGTCGAGAGCTGAGAGTGAAGAGTGGAGTCGACGGGGTCGGGGCCACGCCATTGAAACGAGTTTCCTTGGACAACGACTGAGGCTGGGAATAGGTGGAGTAGGAGTTGTACAGCTGGAGTGCTGGACATTTAGCTCAGCTCAGCTCAAGCTGAGGGGCCCAGCAATTAAATGTGAAAACAGTTGCGTTGCCCACAGTCGCCCCATCGATGCATGTTGCTTGCTGCTCTCGCTCGTAACTGTAACTCAATTCACTCAGATTTTCATTTTTTTTTTTTTAATATTTCTTTTGCTGCAAACTTGAAGGAAATAAGTTTTCAATGAATATAATTATGCAAAGCAGGGCGAGCAGAAGGACGCGTCACACAGTTTGCCAGGACACTTGGCCGCCCCCTCGATGGGTGGCCAAAAAAAAAAAACGCATTAAAATTACCAGAAAGATGGCCGACAAAAAAATGTAAGAGCAGAAAATGGCGATATGAAAGCAGCTTGAGCATATTTAAATATTTTTCGCCTCACGCCCCAGCTATGTCATAATATTTTCATATTATTGCTTGTTTTAATTCCTTGTTTCACGATTTCATATTCTATTTTTTTTTTTCTTTTTTGTCTTTGACATTTTCTTTAGCATTTGCTGTCAATTGTCCTTCAGCTGGAAAAAGTCTTGACGGCGGCCTGTGCGAAGTTTTTAATTTTTATCAAAGATTTTTCGGCTCAGTTTTTTAATGAAATTTCTGGCATTGGTCTGCCAAAGGATTTGGCTGCTTGTCGCGCATAATTTGCATAAATTGTTTTGAGCAGGAGCCGAAGGAGCAGTAATTTTTAATTTGTGATTTTCTAGTGAGTGTCCTTAAGGAAGTTTTTCGTCGGCAACTTTTTCGGTGCGGTTTTAATTAAAGTAATTTATGAGCTTGTTGCCGAACTTCTTTGCTGGTTACTTTAAGCTTGCAAATCATTTTAATTGCTTTGCAATTTTTCGCAGCATCAGCAGCCACGCCCCCAAAGGACCATCTTCAGCCTTCTCTCTGTATGTGTTGCGCTTTGTTGTTGTGTCTCGATGGTGTGTGGCGATAATAATTACACGTCACGCTGCCACGCAATCAAAACATTATTTGTGCAAAATCACGGAACTGAACTGAAGCGGAAGTGATGAAGGACTTCAGGACTTATTGGCTGCACGCGTCCTCGTTGACGACGACGAAAGCCACCAACAACAAAACGTAAAAAGTTTAAAAAATTGTATCCTCAACCGCACCCCATTTAAATTACAGTCAAGCCAGAGTCAGGGTTAGAATGAGCACCAAAGCCAGTATTCAGAGTCAATATAGTAGCCTGATCCTGGCAAGCGTCGCTGTCCCTGGGGCCGCCACTTCGCGCGTGTTAAATTCAACGCAACGCGTGCGGTCACGTGGCGGACAGAGTTACGCCCACAATCATGATAGTCGCAATCGTTTTGCTGAGATTTACACAAAAACACTGGCAACACATCGAACGATGATTTCTGACCAAACCAATCAGCAACGCTGACGTAAACAGTCAGCGGAGATGGATGTGGAGACACGGTGACGAAAAAGCAACGCGGAGTAACAACAACGGAAAATCGTTGAAAATTATGTAAATTATTGTCAATTTGGGGCTTGGGGATTGTCAGTACAAGCAGTGCGAAAATTTGCCTAAATGCTTTATAGCCAACTGAAGAGACATCACGACAGTCTGTGTCCTGCTGGAATACACAGCAGCTCCAAACTGTTGCACGCCAACAAAATGTGACAGAAACATATGTTGCCACAATCAACGACAGTAAATCCCCGTTCCCAACTCAACGAGGATGCAACAACCCTTTGACAGCACCACAACATTGTGTCGATAAGCGTAGCAAAATGTTGGATTTGCGGATGGCCAATAAGCCTAAACGATTTCCACTTGTGTGGAACTGGCATTTTGGCTTATCTCTAATATTTTTAAGATCACATCTCTAAGATATTTTTTTTTTTGAAATAGAAAAAATTTTAAAAATAAATCTTATAGTATTAAAAAAAAGTAATATATTTGTAAAACAAAAAATCACTTATTTAAGAAAAAATATTCTACAGATTCCATTTAAATTGATGTTAGTACTTATTGTTAAGCCTGAAGATAATTATTATTTGTTTTAAGAATAAATAGAAAAAACCTTAAAGACAATTTAAGAAAAATAAAAAGCTTAAAAATGGGAAATCTTTTAAACCTGACAGAAAGGAAGATTACAATTTTTGATGTAAATTGGAAAATACACGTTACTAGATTTATTTACTAATTTTAATAAAATTTAAATATTTGTTAGAAATTGGAAATACGATAAAAAAAAAAGTCGTTCTTATTGGCAACTATCTAAAGCACTTTAAACAGCTAAAATATAATATACTAAAAGCCAATTCTGAATATATTAATCATAATATTTCTCAGTAATATACAAAATATAATTTCGTATTGACAGTGTTTGCTTATGGGGCTTACAATTGTATTATATCTGTTAAATCTACCCTGTTTAGGTCCATCGATAGGATAACAATGAGATTGCTGTTTTTATGCTAGATGCCAGATCAATGTAACGATATTGTTTCGCATTTGTTGTATATTACTTCCTGGTGGCCGTTATCAATATCATATTTTTTTTCCCACCATCAACTACATCCCTCAGGAACTAAAAACATCATCCCCATCCCCAGCCAGCAAAGTCGACACACGTCCGCGGCAATAAAAGCGCAAACGTTTCAATTCCGTTGCGGCTGACAAATGCACAAAAATTGCGAATGTTTCTGCCCCAAAAATGCTCGGTATTATAATGATAAAAAGAGCGAATGCCGAAAATATAAACCCAGCAGCAAAACTTTATCTAGATGCTGTCGAGTGTTTTGATTTGTAACGTTTCTCACTTCATTATTATGCAATAAATTCACCATAGGCCAGGGCCAGGCCAGTTCACATAATGACATCCACAAACATGTCACATGCTAAGGGAGGGTGGTTCTTTGATATTGGGCGGAGGCGAAGACAAAGGCGGAAGTAGAGCATCACACACTGGACGCTGAAACAGTGAAAAGTAATGAGGCATAGCATGACAATGTCAAGATTTTTTTATCTCCCCAACGAATTTCTACAAAATATGGTCTGCCAAAAGTATAAGATTGGTTGTGAACCAAACTGTAAGCAAGCTTTTAAAGTTCAACTTTTCCAACCACCTTCGTTAGCTTTCAGAAGCTGACATGAGCTTTGAAATGATTGAAAGCTCTCATAGAAAGGGGCGCACTTCTCGTGAGCTTTAAGCTGCAGCGTACTTTCACCTTTCGATAATACGCATTCATTCAAACAAATGAGCGTACGACCCATTGGCATCTGGCCTGTGGCGCTGAAAGCTTTAAAGAAAACAAACTCTACCCCCCACTACGCACTCCGCAAACTATCACGCGCACACACAGTTCAAAAACCCACCCCTATGTGGAGCAGCGAGCATTAAAGCTCTCGCGGTGCTTTCTCCCAACGTGTATTGGCATGTAAGCTGCGCTCCGCTCTTCTAAATCCAAATGTCGTTGCTCTCTCTCTGTCGCTCTCTGTCTTGGGCTCTCTCTGTGTATTTCGCTCTCTAGTTGAGCAAAGCACAAAAGTGCTGCTGTGTGACACAAAGAGGAGTGTCAGGCAGCATAAATTTCAGCATACAAAATTCCACACAGAAGCGTCGCGTCGCAGCTAAAACTTTTTTCGGCGAGTTGAGTTTTCCGCAGAAAATCCATAAAAATGAAAGAACCGTGTGTAAATATGCAAAGAAAACTATATAAATGCGCAAAAAGTTCCTTTTAGTCTTTAAAATAAATGTGTGTAAATACAAAGTAAGCGGTAAATGCAGCACGCCAATTGTTGTTTTGTGTGCCGCCCCAGCAAAAAAGTGATATTCCGGAATCTCAAAAAGAAAACCGAATTCACAAATCTGAATATACAATTGTGTGAGTGTGTGTGGAATACACATACATATGTATGTATTCACGGGATGATGGGATGATGTTGATGGCCGAGGTCGAGTGTGTGCCCAAGTGGCGCTGCGTATAAATCAAACAAGTTTCTATAAAAACGCGCAGAAGGAAAACGTCGAAATCGGGCAAATAAAAAATGCCAATGGGAAACAAAAAATCATAAATAAAACATAAATTATGTTTTTGGCATCGCCAACAAAAATAAAATCCCATATTAAAAAAAAAACTAAAAACAAAAAAACAATACACAAAAAAAGCGCCGCGCAACAAACGAAAATACAGATATATTTTGATTTTTTTTTTATAAATAGAAAAATCAATTTCGCACGCAGCGCGCACTCAACACACACAAACACACATCCATACACTTGAACGCATACAGGAGCAAGCAGCAAAGGCAGCCGCAGCAGCAGCAAAAAGAGAGAAGCGGCGGCGGCGGCGCTACTGGAGCTTGCTCTCATTCTCGGTCTGGCGCTCTCTCTCACTCTCTCTCTCTTTTCAACGATTGTTCGGCTGTTTGGCGCCTCGCTGCCTGCCTCATTCGCCTGCCAGCTTGTATGTTTGTATGCGTGTGTGTGTGTCTATTATAAGCAAGAGTCTGACGCTCTGCTTTGGACAACGGCGCGGCGTTGCTTTGCGCTCTATGTGAGAATAATTGAATATAATTCAAGTGTTTTTCTTGTGCATTATTTGTTGTGCTTATTATTGTTATTTGTTTAAATTAGCAACAACAACGACAACACAGCAGTAGCAGCAGAAACAATAACAAAAAATCACGCGAGTGTTGAAAGCAATAAAACGCGCGCGTCTCTTTAAAACAAAACAATAGAGGAGAGCACGAAAAATTGACGGTGTAGTGCAGCCCTGGCCAAACCCTTTTGTGGGTTTGTCCTGCCCTGTGCCGTGTCCTTTCCTGTTACGTCCTGTTCCTGTCCTGTGCTGTCTTGTGCTATTCTGTGCCGTGTCGTGTCCTGTGCCGTGCATGTTTACAAATTGACGCTGCAAATTGAATTTATGGCTCGCAAAGCGAGAAACAAGTGGTTGGCCAGCGTCAGCACAGTGAGCTTCTTGGCTAGCACACAGACACACACACTGTGTTGTTGCCTTGTGGGGTCTCCGTCTGTCTGTCTGTCCGCTTTACGGTGGGTCGCTCGCTCGTTTTGTTCGTTCCAAGGTAAAAAGTTAATTTCCGCTACTTTTCAAAGTTTTTGTGTTTGGTTTGAACTGGAAGTTGTGGGTGGGCGGGCGTTCGTTTTACGCACAAAACCAACGACGGCGACGACGACGACGACGTCGCTGTCGAATGTCGACAAATGAAATTCTCGAACAAGTGGCAAACGCGGAATGTTCCATTCTCTCTCTCTCAGTGTTGTTGTTGATGTTGCTGTCGCATTAAAAGAACGAAGACGATTTCACAACAAAGCAAAAGCAACGACAACAGCAACAACAACAACTTGAGATCAAATAAATTAAATTTACACACATAGTTAAATTAGTGAAAATTGAATAAAAAACACAAGACAAAAACGCAGGCAACGCAAAGAGACGTGTGACAAAAACGTAAATAAATGAAAAGAGAGGTGAACGCCAGCGAGTGAAATAGCTAATTGAGTTGCAGTCGTGTAAACGAGAAGGAGATATATATCTAACACATATATATGCACAGGTCGGTCAGCGGACGACGCAGAACGTGTCGAGCAACAAATTAATAAAAAATTGAAAACATACAAAAACAACTCGCAACGCTAATATCAACGGCAACGTCAGTGCTGTCGCCGTCGCAGTCAACGTCGACAACAACAGTCGCAGTCTCAGCAGCAGCAGCCGCAGTCGCCGCCGCCGCAGCAGCAGCAACAGCAGCACAGTCAGAAAATGGGCTGTGGACAGAGCAAAATACATTTATATCCCAGGAAATCGAAGAGTAAAGCAAATGGCAAGAAAGGAGGACATGGTAAGCAAAAAGGAGACTTTACTGTACCGCTGACAGTGTGACATTGTGCGTGTGTTTGTGTGTGTGTGTGTGTGTGTTGTCTCTGTTTGCCTTACGCATACATACAGACCACTTAACAAAAGCTTACACGCATGACGACATCAATTTGCCTGCAGTTGCGTGTGTACGTGTGAAACTTGAATGTCAGTCGGTACAAATGAGTGAGTGTTAGTGTGAGAATGCGTATATGTGTGTGCCTGTGCGCGTGTGTGTGTGTATAAGCCACCTGTTTTCACAATGAGGACATCATTGATTAATATGTCAGCAGCAAAGGCTTACGGCGTGCATTCGCCTGACGACGTTGATGCTGACGCCACACAGACACACTTGCACGTCTGTGTGTAGGCTTATAAGCTGCAAACATGCATACTATAAATATGATGAGTGTGTACATATGCGCGGTGTGTGTGCATATTATATACATTGTACAAAGCAGCGAAAAAATATATAAAAAAAAAAGGCAAAAAGTGTTGCGCTAGCCTACATTTCAAACTTTTGGCAGTGCCCCGAGAGCCTTTCTTCTTTTTCCCGTTGTTGTTGCTGCCTTTCTCTCTCTCTTCTTCACTTCGCTGTGTGTATGTGTGTGTAATTAACTGCTAAAAGGCAACTTGTTGTTGCAGTGGGCGTAGCAGTTGAGTGGGTGTGGCCCCTTTGGGGCCTTGCCTCTATTTATGTATGCCTGTGAATTGAGTGTGCAAGTGTTAGTGTATGTGTATGTATGTGTGTGTGTGTTTGGGCTGCGTTCAAAACGGGTTAACAAAAGTGTAGCATACACAAAGGCGCCATTGTGCCATCAACGACCCAAATTCTGTTGGCCTAAGCTTTGTCGTCAGCTCAGTCTCCGTTCCCCCCATCCTTCTTCCTCTTTCTCGCTGTTGCTAGCTAGATTAATTATAAAGTTTTTCATTCATATTTTTGTTGCGCATTAATATGCATAACTCGTTTTAATTAAATTCACGCCAAAAATTGCACTTCGACAATGAATGAACAATGAACGTGACTTGCAAAAAACATTTGCTGACATTGCCAAATGTTAAAGTTCTCTATCATCAAATTCGATCTGTTTTCCTTATCCTTATCCACATTTGCGCTAAATTGTTGTGTGCGACTTTTCTACGACTTCGCCAAGTGTCCTTAAAAAACAGTCAGCGTCGTGACATTTCAGGGCCACCGCACAAAGTGAAACATATTACAACACTTGGAGCCATTTTATTGCACAAGTTGTTTGCCAAAGTTTGCTGCCTAGTTACAATTTGTTACACACTATTTTACTCACTTCTTTGCCACTTTCTTCCCTTTCTTCTCTGCAGCCGATTCAGATGCGGAGACGGACGAGGACGAAGGCCACATTGAGGATGCTGAGAAGGCACAGCAACGTGAGCGCGAGAAGCATGACGAGAGCGAAGAACAAAGCAATAAGGACATACAGGACACCGAGGAGGATGTGGCCGTCTCACTGCTGCGTGCCAAGAATCTATCGCTGCTGCAAAGCCAGTAAGTAGTCAGTCAAATCCACTGTCTGTCCCCTACTCCCCCTCCCCCCCTTTTATTCCATTCAACTAAAACTGCCTGCACCTTGCAGAGAAATCTCATCAAGCCAACAGAACTTCTTCCGCATGCTGGACAAGAAGATCGACGAGGTGAGTACCCTGAAAATATATTTTAAATCGAATTGGAATTCATTTTTCTTTTGTTTTTTCAGGGACCGGATTATGATTCGGCCAGCGAGACGGAAATTGCCTTGGAGGAGGCACGACTGAATGCGCTGGTTCAGCATTGGGAAAGCGCCAGCTTGACCGCCTCCATCTGCTCCTCGGCCAGCCGATCGTTGCAGACGACGCCCATACGCCAGGTGGTCCAAGTGCCGCTGAAGACGCGACCGACGGCGAGCGGTGTTGCTGGTCATTTGCTGCAGCCTTCGTCGGCCTGCAATACGCTGACGACGACAGAGTATCTACCTCAGCACGTCTTGGCGGGGCGACAGCAGCAGCAGCAGCAACAACAACAACAGCAGCAGCAACTACAACAGCAGCAGCTACAACAGCAGCAGCAACAACAGCAGCAGCAACATCAAGCGGCCAATCTTTACCAGCAACAGCAGCTGATACTGTTGCCACAGCTCGATGCCAATCTTGTCAATACGTCCAATGCGAATGCAGCGGCAGCCGCACAGCTCGCCCAGCTGCAACAGCAGCAGCAACAGCAGCTGGTCATGTACCAGCAACATCAGCAACAGCAACAACAACAGCAGCAACAACAACAACAGCAACAACAATTGGCTGCCTATGGCGGACATCTGCTGACGTTGCCGGCGGGCGCCAAGCCGCAGAGCGTCAGTCCTAAACGGTTGCTCTATGGTGCCGTGCCCTCGCCACCAGTTAGTGCTCCTGTGCAGTACATTGCCGCCAATTCGCCGCTGATGCAGACGGGCGTTACGGGTTTCCTAAATGGCGCCGGCGCCACAGCCGGACGTGCCCCATTGCAGCTGGCGTACTATGGCGCTCCGAGCACTGCCCCCCAAGTTGCTGGTCAAGCAGCGACCTCTGTTCCCATTGCCTCCGAATCTTACGAACCACAAACCGCTCCACACAGCCAAAGTCAGCAGCTGCAACAGCAGCAGCAGCAGCCGCAATTGCAGTCGCTACAGACGTTGCAGTCGTTGCAGCCGCAATCATCGCAACAGCCGCTGCAACAACAGCTGCAGCAGCAACAACAACCTCCACTCCCAACGGGCGCTTACTATGGCGAAGTTATGCACTCCGTGCAGGTAAGCAAGCGATCAGATTATGCACCTCACTTCGTATACGTAATATATTACGTATGCGTAATCAACATTTTATAAAGGGCGTAGAACATTTCTAGTTCGCAAATTGGCAACACATTTAGTAATTTTTTTTATAGGTTTCTCTTTAAACAGCTTTGTCTTAAGTAAATCTATAAATTTCCCTAAATAGTCTGGCAAACAGAATAATAATTTTATTTCATAGTCTTTTACATTTAAGTAATAAGAGTTAAATTTCGTGTATTTAAATTCAAGCGGAGGTTGATTGTTTGAGATTAAAATTAAGATTCTCAAATTCTTTACTGATTACACTTTTGTAGACTTATGTTAAAGAAGAGAAGAAATTTCTAAAATATTTAAAAATGGTTATCCTTACCTCTACACTCAAAGCCATTTTTAATAGTCACCACTTATTCTTAAAACAAAGCCAATTCTCTGCAAACATCATATACCTCTCATTCGCTTCTCGAAAGATATACATAAATGTCAGACAGTTATTATGGCTCGGAAGCTAAACAGACAACAATTTTAATTAACTCCATAAAATATAAAATGCATCTTCAATTGTGCTAAGGTTCAATGTCAAAATCGTGCTTTGAACCATTTAAATAGCAAAACTGTTGTCAACTCTCTAAATGTTTCCGAGCTGTTTATAATTTTGTTTTATCTGTTGTTTATGCCTTTGCGTTAATTGCTTCTTAGCCGACGACAGCAATGATGCCTGGCTCTTAATGTTTTGCTCATTGTTTATTTGCTAATGTAAGATTTTCATTTCCCTAGACACGGCCATTAAGAAAATGTGTTTGTTTTGTTTTGTTTCATTTGTTGACAGTCGACGGCGCCACCAACGGAATACAAATTTCCGCCGGCCATCAGCGTGCAGCGATTGGCGCCCCAAGTGCAGCGGCAGCTGCGAGAGACGCAGGAACTCATAAAAGACTCGTGTCCGCAGCTGTATGCGGCGGGCTATGGCAGCCCAGGACCACCGATACGCAATCCCAACAGAAATCCAACTAGAACTAGACCCACCCTGGAGACGCAGTTCTCGCAGGAACTCTCGTGATATCTATATATGTAAAAAGCAAGCAAAAACCGTAGCAAAAAAAAAAACAAGTAACAAGTAAAGAATATATAAAAAAAAAAGAAAACAAAACAAAAACAAAGCAAAACACATAAACATAAAAAACCAAAACACACACACACACAGAATTAGTCAACTGCGCCAAAGAAAACATTAAGCGAAATTAACAAGAAAACAAAAGATATATTATAAATTAAATTAAAACTAACAAAAACCAAAAACCACAAAAAAACGAACAAAATCGATAAAAAATTGAAAAACTGCACTCAATGTTTCAGTCCTCGCCCCCATCCCAGGGGCAGAAACCAACCCCATGCGACAATTTATAAAGAAAATGGAAAAGCAAAGAGAAAAACTACTACAACAACTACTAAATGAAAAAAGGCTTTGCGAAGCAACAAATAAAATGCATTATAAAAGTACATATTAAATCAAGTATGTAATCAAGCAGGCAGCCAAAGAGATGGATGGATTGGGAAACGCCAGACAAAATAGTTTTAGGATCGAGTATAAAACATTATGATATGTATATGTATGTATATGCAAAATGAAAACACACCCATAAACACACAAACAAAACACAAATTGCAAGCAAACAAGCAACAAAGAACAAACAAAAACCAAAAAAATAAACAAACAAACAAAAATGACTTCTACATTCTCTCACAACAATTTTGTTAGTCATAATCATATATTCATCGTGTAATTTTGCAAAATTATTTCTGTCAAATGTGTGAGCTAAACAACTTTTGAACCAAAGTGTTATACGAGTAATGTTTGAAGCTAGAAAGATCTACTACAATATATCGATGCAATGCATGAATGCTGCTGCATGATGATGTTTGATGATTGATGGATCGATTGATCAATGATCATGGGAACGATGCTGTCTAGTAATATTTGTATACTTTAGTTCTATTTATTATTATGATAATTTTGGATGTATAATAGTTTTTTCTTATATAAAATATATTTAAAAATGAAAATAAAAGCAAATCAATTAAGTTTAGAAAAACAATTCTATAGAATTCTTCATCTTGATGATTTCAGAAATGTTGTTGGTAAGTATTAAAACAATGTGACAAATGTCTAATTAATTCCTTTATTCATAGTTCTGTAAATCAATTCATATGTTTACATTAAATGGAATTGTACATTTATTTCATATTGTTGATGTTAATGTGGTAGTTGTTGTGTATGCTTCAGCTAAGCAATTAATTAGACTAGTTACATAATATGGTTTAATATTCATTTGATTCTAATAAATTGACATTTGGTTGTTGTCTGTTGTGTTTAGTTATTGTTTTGTTGTTAGTTGGAATTGAAGTTTTGCATTTTTGGAGCGTTGCAAATAGTTAATTTTACATATTTTGTAGTTTTTTTTATACGTATTTATAGAATAGAATATTCGAGAATAATTACAGAAATCAAATACGCTAAAACGTTTGAATGGATCTTGAAAGCTAAATGCCAACAATGATTTTTAGTAATGTGGTTGTTTTGCCCAGTATTTTTTTGTTTGTTATTGTGTAGATGAACTTGAATTACGAAAGAGAAACAAATAGATATGCAACAAGCGTATTTGATTCCAATTTAAACCATATTATATTGCTAATGTGTGGGCGTGGGAGATCTACACAAGTCTGGGGACCTCAGATCGTCGCTAGGACGTAAGTACACTCGTGTCTCTTACGAAGATGAATGTGTGGTTGCATCTGGATTACTTTCATTTAGTTTGAGAGTGTAAAATGTTTGAGGTCGTGTGTACAAGTGTGCGTGTTATACGTGTGTGTGAGTGTGTGTCTGTAGGATAGGAAATTACAATAGAGCAAAAACCATGGACCTACTATAATTATAATACTAGGGTCCTACAATTTAAGCTCATACAATTTGGCGTTACTGTTTTTTAGTTTTGTACGGGCAAAGGTGGTGGCGGCATCACATACGGCATTGCGTATGGGGCACGATATGCGCTGGCCGGTATACTGGGGGCGCCTCCATTCAGCGACACCGTCGCCATACTGCTGGACATGCTGGTGTACTGTCCATAGGCCTGTGCCTGAGGCATTGCAGCTGCTGGGCCACCGGGCATCTGTTGTGGATGTTGCTGTGCTTGCTGGTGATGTTGCGGCGGCTGCTGTGGTTGCTGCTGGTGTGGTGGCTGCTGCTGCTGCTGCTGCTGTTGGGGAAGTGGTGGAGGTGGCATATTGAAATTCAAAGCAAAGCGCGAACGTTTCTGGTCAACGCCATAGCCATAGCCAGCTGCTGCTGCCGCGGCGGCAGCATTTGCGGCAGCTGCCTGAGCTGCGGCCAAATGTGGTGGCTGATGTTGTTGCACGGCCGATCCCTGAGTCTTGGGCTCAAAGCAAGCGGCATTTGGATTGAAGCGTGAGAACTGCACACCATTGGGCTGCTGTGATTGTTGCTGTTGCTGCTGTTGATAGCCACCGCCCTGTGGACGATAGCCAGTTCCCTGGACGGGCGGAGAATTGCGCGACGGCTTCTGATCGTAACGTGGCGGACCGCCTGCATTGTAGCCATTGTTGTTGCCGTTGCGATGCATATTGTTGTTGTTCTGGTTGTTGCGATAGTTGTTGCCAGCACCGCCCATCTGTTGGTTGCGTCCCTGATAGCCGCCACCATTGCCGCGATAGCCCATTCCGCCACGCTTCTGATAGCCACCACTGGCTGCCATGTTCATCAGCTTAGGATTGATGGTCTGTGGAAGTCAAGAGTTTAACTAAATTGTAAAATAATCTGTATTAACATATGGATCACTTACCTGATGGGCTTCGCGCAGCACTTGAATCAAATCATTGGCCTTGTTGGCATTCGAGTGCGTGAACAAAGTGTAGGCTGTGCCCGTGTTATTCGAGCGACCGGTTCGTCCAATGCGGTGCACATAGTCCTCCGAGTTCGAAGGATAATCATAATTGATCACAAACTTGACATCGTCAACGTCTGTGTTGATTTGAAAATTGAAGAAGTTGTCAACATGTTAAAAGGGTATGCCCAAAATAATACGTTTCATACAATGCAAATACATATTTTCAAGAACTATAAACAAAAACAGAAACTTATGTGTGTGTAAGAATTTTTCGTTTTTTTTTTTTATTTCAATAATTTGATAAACTTAAATAAGCACTTGCTAAATTTTATAGTAATTGATTTATTCATTTTTGGTTTTTTATTTATGTAAATATTGTTTAATTGATTTGATTTTTTTTTTTTGGTTTTGGTTGCTTTGCTTTGTTTAATTTGGTTTGTACTTTGAACAAAAATTTCGCCATCAATACTATTTAGCGTATATTAACAACTATACATCTTTGGCAAACAGATATATGTTTTTTCTATACTGCAGAAATGTGGACCTCGACCTTTGTGTTTGTCATTCTTTTCTTTCTTATAGTTTTATTTTTTTTAAATACACAAATCTTTCATTTACAAGTATATATTCGATCTATATATACTTTTAAGCTTAATGCATACAAGAGACGGCTTGATTAAACTTAAGAAATAGGTTATATAATAATAATGATATGATTGCTTTTCTCTTTTGGGTGCTAGGATATTTATTTATATATACTTTAAGATCGGTGGAAACGGAACATTAGTAATAGTATTTGGGGTGGTAGGAAATCTAATGATGCGATGGGCAAAGAACAAAATTATAATTCGATTTAAATAAAAAATTAAAATGAAATGAATGGATTATGAGAGACGAGAGAAAGAGGAAGAGAGTGGTGAGCGAGAGTTGGTTCAAAATTATCCTAGTACTTACCCCGTGTGCGATCTATGATTATATTAGATTAGGGCTTACGTAAAGAATGTTGTTACAGCTCTGTTGTTGTAGCGGTTGTATATTTTGTTGTTGGATATAATTGTTGTTGTAGATGTCTGTTGTAGAGCCTGGAGTCGCGGAGCTTAGGTGATGAGAGTTCCGCGTTGCTAAAAACTTAAGAATTCAACCCTCACCTTGTAAGTATATAAAGCTTAACATTTTCTTTTCTTTTTTTTTTAACTTTTTTCTGTTTTGTGTATACAACTTTTTGTTTAACATTTAACTTTTGCTTTGCTTTCTTTTTTCTTTTTTTTTTCTTTGCCATGTAAAAATCGAAGTCCATTTCAAAAAGTGCTGATGATATTTTTGTTCACACACAAATTTAGGTTTTATACATATAGAATCGACGTAATATTATACGATATAAATACATAATACTGTTTATGATAAATACAAGTAAGCTACGGATAATAATAAGCATCAGTCAAAAACTTGTTGGCCGCAAAATGCATATCACGATTTCAATTTTCAATCGAATTTCATAAAAAAAAAAAAACTCTATTTAAAAAAAAATAAAATAATTATAGATTAGTTTCAAGAAAGTTCCACCATCTGGCAAACCTTTGGAGCGTCTTTCAATGCACAACTTTCAAATCGATCATCAGATTGTTCGAGCATTATTTTTATAACAATTCTATATAGATATATATATGTGTAAAGTATTAATCGGATTTTGCTAAGCCATTCACTCCTTGACTGACAACAAATTTGCATACGGTAATGTTAGTTTTTACTCAAATGTAATTTGACGAGGCACAAAAAAAAAATACTAAAGGCTAGTAGAAAGAAGGTCAACGAAACTAAAAGTACAAAGATACATACATAGATGTATATCTATAGATATATAGATACACACAACAAAAGAAAAGAACTTCATATAACCAGCAAAATGCATGGAGAACACATTCCCCTCATTATTATTTCGACCACACCATTTTCATTCAAATACTTTTCTTGGTATTCAAAAGGAATATAGCAACAAAAGAAAGAGTTCTCAATGTAAACCAAATGAAAATGTGGAACACAAAAATTGGAATTGCGGGTTGAATAAATAGTTAGGAACACTTCCCCGGACGGAAGCTAGAGAGTTGAACGGTTTAGACATGCAATGCACAACTTAACCTGTCAAGAAATCTCATAATAGAGAGTGTAACAATAAATATACCATAGAGAAGCGATTAAGTCAGAGTGAGAGGAAAGTGAAGCGAGTTTAAGTGAAAAAAGAGAGTCTGGTTGGTCGGTGTTGGCCGATTCATCGCTGACGGTCGCTGCCAGGCGACGACGACGACGAATCAAATAATGAAAGAAACCATTTGGCATTCTGTATTTTTTTTTCTTTTTTTTTGGGCATGTTGTTGATCCACAGCAACACTTGCTTGGTTATTGTTGTTGTTATGGAGAAGAGCGCATCGAAAAAAAGACAAACGGGCGCAGCTGTTTAGCCAACTGCAAGCACAAAAATGCTACGGCAAAACTCACCCAATCCGCGGGCAGCCACATCGGTGGCCACCAATATCGAGTGACGTCCGTTGCGGAAGCTGGACAACACAAAGTCACGCTCCTGCTGCGACTTATCGCCATGGATGGCACATGCCCGCCATCCCTGTCGCGATATATTGCGTGTGATCTCATCCACACGCTTCTTCGTCTCCACAAAGATGATGGTCTTTGTCTCATTCTCGCTAGAGATCTGTGTCAGCAGCTGTATCAGCTTGACAATCTTCTCCGACTCATCGCAGACATCAACGATCTGGAGTATATTGTGATTGGCACTCAGCGACAATGAACCGATGTTCACCTGTATGTAATTGTTCAAAAACTCCTCGGCCAATTGGCGCACCTCCTTTGGCCAGGTGGCCGACCACATCAATACCTGACGATCGGGGCGAATCTGTTGCATGATCTTGCGTATCTGTGGCTCAAAGCCCATATCAAGCATACGATCGGCTTCGTCCAAAACCAAATAGGTGCAACGCTTCAACGATGTGGTGCCGCGCTCCAAGAAATCAATAAGGCGACCGGGTGTCGCTATAACAATCTCCACACCTCGTTCCAGGTCACGAGCCTGCTGCCCCTTGGGAGCGCCGCCAAAGATGCAGGTGTTGCGCACCTGCGTATTCGAGCCAAACTCACTGGCCACCTGCTGGATCTGTTGAGCCAGCTCCCGAGTGGGCGCCAGCACCAAAGCGATGGGTCCATCACCACGCTCCAAGCGCGGCTGATTATTGATATGCACCACTGCGGGCAGCACATAGGCCAGCGTCTTGCCAGAGCCCGTCTGGGCGACAGCTACCAGATCACGTCCGCTTAGAGCGATGGGCATACCCTGTGCCTGGATTGCTGTGGGCTTGGTGAAACCCTGTTTGCGTATCTCGTTCATTACATAGTCGGGAAAGCCGCCCTCCTCGAACTCAATGCTGGGCGTGGGCACTTCGTTGCCCTTGATGGTGATTTCGTTGCTGCTAAGGAAACTATCCGTTTCCAATTGGGTGCGTGCCAACACCGATTCACATGGCTTATAGAAATTCTTGCGGAAGGGTGTCAAAGACACCTCGGACCACACAATTGTGGGCAAATGTGCTCCGTGTGTCGAGGTGCGATTGTTATTCTGGTTACCACCAAAGCCACCGCCATCGCGATCATTGCGTATTCCACCGCCATTCATGCGACCGCCATTAAAGCCACCGTTGTTACCACCGCCACCTCCTCCACCACCGCCCATGGCTCCGCCGGGGCCTCCACGTATGTATGGAGCGGAACGATTGCGTTGAAACATGCCGGATCCACCACCAGCGCCACCCATGCGATTGTTACCACCGCCAGGCATTCCACCGGCTGGGGCGCCTCCCATATAACCATTTACCTGTCCATTATACCTGGAACGAGCGTAATGAAGAGCCATTAATTATAATTTTGAGCATCAAAAGCAGTTCTAAACATTCGACTTCTACTTTTCAATGTGATTTCCATTTCCTACTCTCTCACACTCTCTGCCATTTTGAATTATCGATTTTTTAGCCAGAGTTCGAGAAAAATTTCGCCTAGACATCAAACCGCCCTTCCCCCTTTCACAAATCAACTACCTTCCAATTGCCGCCGCCACATGTCGGTAATTTGTTCAGAAAAATGCATTAAATATGCTATGCCCCTATTTGCCAGCATTGTCACTTACATATTCATTGCGTTGACCACGTAAATTGCACAATTATTTGCCAAATATTATACTTTTCACTTTTTTTTTGCAATTTTTTTCACTTCACCCAAAAATTTTCCAGGTTTGTTTCTCCTACGTCAGGTTTTTAGTTATCGAAATCGAACAGAATAAGTGCGATTGTTTTTGGCATTCACAAACTTAACATTTCTGTCAACTGTTATCGTTTTGATGTATTGTTTTTTCTTTTTTCTTATAAAACAATCGCTGATTGCAAAAATTAAAAAGCAACTGATTTTACTTTGAGCATGGATACACTTTGGTTTTCTTTATGAAATTGTTTGCGGCTAAAAAAACAAAGTCGGTTGATATATTTAACAGCTGACAGCTGACTCCAATTCCAATTGTTTGCAGAACAGCTGACACTTAGGACTATTCGATTGGTCTGAGCGAGCAGTGTGACCACCAATTTTATGACCTTCAATGGTACACTGTACACTTGTTATTCTCGTTCTTTTATATTTTTTATTATTATCAAAGTCTTCTCAGTTGAATAAGAACAATTTATTTTAATATATTTGAAAACTAGCTTGAAATGTTTCGCTTTGTGAAGTGTAACCAAACCAAAAACTCATATTTTTCGACTTTAATTAGCTTATTTTGAAATCCCAAATGCGGCTACCCTGAAGTTTTATTTATTTACCATTTTGTGTCAAAACAATCTTAAAAGATTTTTACTTCGGCATATCTCATTAATGAAATATATAGTTTAAAATGCGCACTAGCTATAAGAAGAATCGTCCTTTTGATTTCAAGCTCATCGATCACGTAGAGCCCAACACTTTACTATACAGACGGCAAACAGGACTTTCCAACTATGACATGATGAAGGCCAAGACAGAAGCCTGGGCCAGAATAGCAGAAGTGATGGAGTGCGATGGTAATTTATCACGATCCTTCCAATACTCAATATATTTTAATAAAGTGCAATCTTCCAAGTTAACTTCTGCCTCATGCGTTGGAACAATCTGCACTATCAATACAGAAAGGAGTTACGGCGACCTAATGGCTCAACTTGGCCATACTTTGATCGCTTGAAATTTCTATCAGATCCCCAGCTGCGCTCCAGAGCGAAGGCCACCTCTCATTGCCCGCCACAACAGCAGCCGCAGTCACAGCATATAGAGCTGCCAAGGCAGCAAGAGGACGCCTTGGTTGATCAGGATCCATGGCAGTCATATAACGATTGTGTTGTGATGCAAGTTGGCGATATTGAACAGCATGCGGATAGCACATTTGTTATCGAAGAGATTATAGAGTCCAACGATCAGATGGTTCACGAAGAGATCATCTATGAAGAAGAGCAGCTGGCGAGAATTGAATCCACAGTTGAGACAGTTTCACCTTCCAGTGCAGATACACAAATAGCACAATTGCTGGCATCACCTGCCAACGATTATTTAAAAATGAACAGTATTCTTCAACAGCTTCCGAGCAATCACAAAAGATTAGCAGAGCGTCGCATCATGGCGTTTGCACTCAAATGCCAACTGAGAGCTCTGGTGGATGAGTCCATCGATGATTTGATTATTTAGAAGCGCTTGCATATGTGTATAATTTGACTTTAATAAACAAAACTAAAAGAACATTGCCCCTATGCGTCGATTTTACACTTGTCCAAATCATGCCAAGCAATCTTTGGCTTCACGATGAACTGTTCCCGCGTCAAGCTGTCAAGCATGACGGTCTGCATACGCACATATTTAACCAATCGCTCGATTTGAGCGTAATTATCGCACTCCATCTCAAAGAACCGACGCCACAAGGCACAAGCGAGCACCCGATCATCGGACATGATGCCCTCGTCGTAGGCAATGAGCGCAGCTTGAAACTGTTCCGATAACGTCTCAATTTGTTGCCTCGTACGTGAAGGATTATTAGCCTAAAAAGAAAAATAGTTAGCATTCAGAGGAACTCCTTTCAGATCATGCTTCAAACTTACTCCCAACTTTTTGGCGCGTGTGTTGACATCGCCCCACATTGCCTCAACTATGCAGTTCCTTAAAAAGCGTCCATCTTCACCTGTCTCCGAACCCTCGGCCATAGAGCGCATCAACAGCAACCATACATGCAGCTCAGTGACCAGAAACCAGGAGTTGAACGTGTTGGGCAGCTGAAAGTCTCGAAAGAATGCCACATAGTTGATCTTATCCGCCACACTCTCGTACAGTAGATGGCTGGTCACCTTGAGGCGCTGCAAGAGTTTTGATGATTATCAATTTGATTCATTATTTTCAAATTTGTTTTTTCTTACGGCTTTTGTGTTGGGCGCAAAACCGACTTTTGTAAGCACACGTTTCAATATGCTGCCATCCTCGGCTGTTGTGGTTTGTTGTTTGGTTGCCTTGTCCACAACCCCAGTGGAGCACAGCCGGCACTGCTGAATTGCTTTAGCGGCTGCTGCCGCCACATGATGTTTGTTGTACAATGTAGATGTGTGTTGCCTCAACTGCGGAATGAAAACAGTGCGTGGTTTACATAAGAGTCGGAGAAATGCAGCTGCAGATTTGTCTGCGGCCGGGAAAACTATTTGTCTGGACTTGATTGGTTACCTGCAATGTTGTTGTTAAACCAGTGGCTAACCTCGCTGCTGCGCGTGTGCACAACATGCTTAAATTAAGCCGAAGTCAATTTGTTTAAAACAAGATGCAATGTTACAAAAGCATGCAGAGCTACCAACTCGCTCAGAACTAACTTTAAGAACAGCTGATTTAACAGGGCAATAAAACACTAGAGCTACTTTTACCGGTATGTAGTTTTTCCTGTATTAAACATATACAATACAGTATGGAAATTAAATAAATATTTAAATTGTAAGTATAATGGCTTTGTAAAAACTAGGATTTACTTCAGTAATGGAATAGGCAATGTTGTCAACATTACAGCAAACTGTTAACATGCTGTTATGGCCGTGTTGTCCAACAGCTGTTATTATCGTTAACCGGCGGCGTGAAAACTTTATATAAAAACAAAATAACAATGCTGCTGCGTGTAAATGCTCAAATGTGGAAACAAATATGTGCGCTGCAACGCTCACCTGCCGGCAGATGTCCGATCATAGCCACGCAGTTTCGCAGAAAGATTACTCAACAAGCACAACAGCCACCAAAAGTTGAATGGACAACGAGCATTCCCAAAAAGGACAAGGATAAAATCACAGCATTGGGCTGGTTCCTACTTGTAAGTCAATTCGAATAGAGATTACCCTTATTATTGAGTATCTACTCTTGCAGCTCATACCAGCCACCACCTTTGGCTTGGGCTGCTGGCAGGTGAAGCGTAAAATCTGGAAAGAGCAGCTAATCAAAGATTTACATAAGCAACTTCATACGGCGCCGGTGGAAGTGCCCGAAGAGTAAGCACATTATATTATTTAAATTATTTTTATTGATTCTATATTCTTCAATACAGCTTGAGCCAGCTGGATGATATGGAGTATCGCTTGGTTACGCTGCGTGGACACTTTCTGCACGATAAGGAAATGCAAATGGGACCAAGATCGCTCATACGACCCGATGGCGTTGAGACACAAGGCGGACTGTTCTCTCAGCGTGACTCGGGCAATGGTTATCTAATTGTGACCCCGTTTAAATTGGCCGACAGAGAGTAATCGATTGAAGCCATATTTATGCCAAAGTAAGATTATAAAACTGTCTTTTTTGCTTGCAGTGACATCGTGTTGGTGAATCGTGGTTGGGTGTCGCGCAAGCACATTGATCCCGCAACGCGTGAAGTGGGTCAGGTGAAGCAAGAGGTGCAATTGACAGCCGTGGTGCGCAAGGGTGAAAGTCGTCCACAGTTTACGCCCGATCACAAGGGAGGTCAAGTCTATTTGTATCGCGATTTGCCGAAGATGTGCGCTTCTACAAATGCAGCTCCCGTCTTCCTGGATGCCGTGTATGATGCAAAGAGTCCACAAAATAGTCCCATTGGTGGACAGACACGAGTGACGCTACGCAACGATCATTTGTCATATCTGGTGACCTGGTTTAGCTTGTCGGCAGCGACATCCTATCTCTGGTATCGCCAGATCGTTAGAAGAATACCATTTTAAAATGCCAGCATTATGATTATTTACTGTTGTTTATTATTTATATAAAAAAATGTACATGCTCGTGTGTAAATGCTTGTTTAATTATCGTACAGAAAGTATGTGAGGAGAATTTCTGTAGTTAAACGGAATTGCAGGTGTCCGTTTGCAACGGCAAATGTTCATATGTATTTGTTAAGTAAGTATTGTATGTATTTATATTGCAACTGGAACGACATTTGGTTGTGTAGGAATAGAAATAGGAATACTTAGGCGTATATCTAGCGAAATACTCGTACTTGAACTATTTATATAAAACAAACAAAACGCATATTTACAATTTATAGTCTCGTAAATACTGGAAAAATGTTTCGGTCTTGGTCTCCGTCTCGTCAAATGTTAAGTCCTTAATGCCGCTCCGCATCGCTCACAGCTGTGGCACATTGCCCCACGATCTAAGCAGCCCGGCGCGTTGATATTTCTTGCCAATGGTCTGCACATGGAAACCAATCTGCTGTAGTCGCTCATGATCAAGTATCTTGCGTCCGTCAAAGATGTATGCTGGCTTCATCATTGATTGATAGATGCGTTTGTAGTCCAGATCCACGAATTCGTCCCATTCCGTGCACAAAACCAACGCATGTGTGGCACGCACAGCGCTGTAGGGATCACTGTGTATTTGGACAGCCTTCTTCACGTTCTCGGGAGATTCCGTGACACTGGGATGCGTCAGATCGTCAATGATTTGCTCCGGCTCCACCTTGGGATCGTAAATGTCCAGCTTGGCGCCCTCCTCCAACAACGTTTGGCACACAGTAATCGCTGCCGTTTCACGTGTATCTCCCGTGTTCTTCTTGAAGGCAAAGCCCAGGATGGCAATGCGTTTGTCGGACACCGTATTGAACAGACTCTCGATGATCTTCTGGGAGAAGCGACGCTTCTGATAGTCATTCATATCGATGACCTGCTGCCAATACGCCGCCACCTCGGGCAAATTCAGATTCTCGCAGATGTAAATCAAATTAAGAATGTCCTTTTGAAAGCAGCTGCCACCAAAGCCCACAGATGCCTGCAGAAACTTGGAGCCAATGCGTGAATCCAAGCCCACAGCTCTGGCCACCTCAGAGACATCGGCACCGGTTGCCTCGCAAACAGCAGACAACGAATTGATGCTGGAGATGCGCTGAGCGAGGAATGCATTGGCCGCCAGCTTGGACAGTTCACTGCTCCACGTATTCGTGGTCAATATATTCTTTTTTGGTATCCAATGCTCATAGATCCACGAAAGCTTCTCCACAGCCTGATGTCCCTCGGGTGTTTCCTCGCCTCCGATTAAAACACGATCGGCATTCAGCAAATCATTGATGGCAGTGCCCTCAGCCAAGAATTCGGGATTCGAGAGTATGTCGTAGTGGATGCCTGGCTTTTGATTCGCTCGCAATATGTGCATTATGCTCTCGGCAGCACGCACGGGCACCGTGCTCTTCTCGACCACGATCTTGTTGGACTGTGCAATCTCGGCAATCATACGCGCCGCACTCTCCACATATTTCAGATCCGCAGCTCGACCTAAAAATAACAATGAAAATTGTACACTTAGCATATGCAGATGATCTGATTTCTATTCTGTGTGGTATATTTACCCTTGCCACTGCCGCAGGTTTTCGTGGGCGTATTCACTGATATGAAGATCAGATCTGCCTCCTTGATGGCGGTTGCAATATCCGTGGAGAAGAACAGGTTGACATTGCGGCATTTCTTCACCACCTCATCGAGACCGGGCTGCGTTGCAAATATTAAAGAAAAAAATTAAATGTATCAATATTCGTTTAATCTACATTTATTGGTAAAGATGTTTATTCGACTTATTTAAGTATTAGGTTAGTTTGTAGTCAATGTTTAAGTAGCTTCATTAATAAGTGTTATGTCTCTTCATCGCCATCTGTACACTAAAATTAGGCATATCGATATATCTTCAGCATTTTTTTTATGAAAGATAAACACGTCAATTCGTAAAATTTTTTCGCATTTGCTGTAGAAAATATTCCATTTAATATCTAATTGTTGAATTTGTTAAATATTAGAAGTACATAAAAACATATGAGTCTATTCACGACCATTGAACCAAAAAAAGAATTGTATAATAAATATGAGAACTTGCATCTACAATGAATGTACGTCATTAGCTGTTTGCTTATTAAACTTCTGATGTATGCTTGGTTTTCCCATATGGATTTGGAATTAAACTCAATTTGCGCATGTTGTGCAGAAACCTAAATACCAAAGTTGAACAGATGGATGGATGGAGCGGCGGAAATGTTTAATGTAGCTCCAGAGCACATGTAATTTGAAGGTCTATTTACGAGTGTTACATATTTATTTAGCTACTGTTGAAGTTATTTGTTGAAGTTATTTGTTCAAGTTATTGTTTATTTGCACAAAATTATGCGACCCTCTAGCTAAAGGGTATAGAAAAGAAGTGGAAAGCGAATTAATGCGCAACAGGAAAGCGTTAATGGCAATGTTTATTTGGAATCAGTTTTGCAATAACATTTACCACAAATAACAAAAAATGCTGAGCTAATCGAAGCAAAGCACTACTTTTTTTTATAACACAAAAACTAAAGGGAAATACCCAAGACAATTTCTAACGAAATGGTATGAGCACATTGAAGAAAATGTCTCATAAATGAGCTTGTCTTTTGCTGATAACTAGAAAAGAAAACAATGCAAAAAGTCAATTGCAATTACAATATTTGTAAATGCCAAGGAAAGAGTTTCTCAACCTGACACTTGGGCAAATAGTACTTGAATGTACTGATGTGTGTTTGTGGACATGGAGAGAAAAAAAACGAGTTAATCAGCCGCAAACACAGAATGTTGAGTTCTAACTGACATTGGCCACGATTCTCGCCTCTATTTTTTGTGTATTTTGTTTATTTATTTCCAATAATACTTATTGCATTTGCCATTGCCGATTGGTGATGCAATCACAGAGCGAAGAGCAGATAAATGAATAATTAAATTTCAACTGTGCCTTGGCCTAATGAGCAGATAATACTCAAAGAATGTTGCCGCATAAAATAAAGTGCCTAATAAATCATTCTCGCTGTTTCTCTGTCTAGTTCTAGCCCCAACAATTGTTTAGTTCTTAATTATGTACGTTTCAATGCTCTAACAGGCGTTAATATTCACAAAAGAGTCGTGGTAGTCCAAACAAAGATAATATATTTATTAAAAAGAAACGATGAAAGAGCAATTAAGATTGTATTGAAGAAATTTTAATGAAAGTTTAACTTGTCGGTCGATTCGCCATTAGAATATTTCATTTCTATGCATCCCTAACAATCGTCAGACTTATTTTGTTGACTGGTTAGGTAAAATACAGTTTTTATCTTTTATACACAGGAATTTTATCTTTTTCTCTCACAGAAGTTTAAGTTAATTTAATTTAGAAAATAACTTCTTATAGTTTGTAGGAAAAATAATTACTTCCTACATATCTCTGACAAATATGTAATTACTATAATTATAGCTTTGATAAATTAGAATAAATATAAATAAACAAAGTGAATATTTAGTCCATCATCAATCATTATATTACTAAATTACATTGCATATTTTTGTTAGGGTACTCAATCTTCGACCTGCGACAATAGCTTATCTTAATTGGGTTTTCTCTCTTTTTATTTAATTCGATAAGGCCGGGCACGATCTCTTCGCAGTGAGGGGACGAAGATTGTTGCTAAAAACGTAAATTTCCTCGAATTGTGCCAGCCAACAAAACTACACACACATTATCCAGCTCGCACCGATAACAGGGCGCAGTGTATTGTTCTGTTGCTTATCTGGCTCACAAGACGTAATGTGTAGAATGGCCCGGCCAGACTGATAAGGATTTGGTTCGACGTACAACGGATATGTTGTGAAGAGAAGTGTTCCACAATAAACACAAAACGGAAATGCGACAACAAATAAAACCAAAATGCCTAAAGAGACGTTTGGCAGCTTTCTAATCAGCTCAAAACCTAAAGATCTAATCCAAAAGGCTGTAATCTTGTTGCACAGTGTAGCTGCGATCTTCGGCCACATAATAAACACACGCATGTGCATGTGTGTGTGTGTGTAATATTTATGAATGACTAATGGACACTGCTGCGAGTGTGTATGTGTGTTTGTTTGCATTGGGCTTCACTTTTAGTGTGACCATTGACCTTGTTGTTGTGGGCTAATTGCGCCAAGCACCTGCGATGTACTCGATCATATGCTCTCTCATATGAAGAGTTCGCAATCACAATCACGCAGCCAAAGCTAAACATGAAGCCAAGAGGTGCGTGTAGTATACAAATCAGATTCAAACAGTCGGTCGTCAGTTGGGAACTGGTTTGGTTTTTAAGAACGGGGGAAACAGAGGGGGGAATTGGGACGTTGGGCTACTTGAAACATGAGCATGAGTGAGGAGGAGTTCATCGACGTATTCAGTATTCACAGCGTTCGCTCAGCATTTCAGTCTGACCATTCTCGAATCTGCACCTCTGATTGATGTGTCTGACTTGTATGTTTTAGCATTTTTGATGTTATTTTTTTTCAGCACGCAGCGTTATAGATCTCTACTAAATACTCTCTCACTCTCTCCTTCTTTCTCTTTTACACTCACAGTGGCATTATTAAAATGCACAATTCTTGTGCATGTGTACGTGCACACAAATCAGCAATTTCATGTACATACACACACACACGCACACACACGAGATCATCCGCCGTCCGAGTAAATTGGGGATACAACAAAACAATAACTGAAACCAACTAACCTCATAGATGGGCAATTTCTCCGAGTTCCACTGTGCAATTCTTTCGGCACTTTTATCGACCAGCGTTATGGTAATATCTGGACACTTGAGTGCCATTACCGCACATGTTGGGCCGCCAACATAACCAGCGCCAATGCAGCAAACCTTCATTGTGTTGCACGTCGATTTTCACACGCGATTTAGCAAAATAACGCACAACTCTCAAGCACAAAAATTACCGTCAAATTACGTTTAACAACTTTTTCAAACAACAAAACATATGCAAGTGCAAATCGTGAATGCTTCCTCTGCGGCGTCCGACTAACATCTGTTAACAAGAAGTCCAATCAGACTGTTAATAAGTACAGCGCTCCAGTTGAAATGTTAAGCGGCAATATACCCTTCTGCAAGATAGGTATATCGCATATGTAATCGAATGCAAAAGTACAGTACTTGAATTCACTTAACAATTCGCTTATGAGCAAAACCGTGTTTCGCATTAATTGGCATCTATATTTATTAATTATAAATAAATAAAAATAAATAAAAAATTAACATTAATTAATAGAGTATGATTCTCAGCATAATAGTGCTGCTACTTGTTATTTTTCTTGTGCTGTTAACGCTAACAGAATTATGTTATGCATCTGCTAACCTACATCTTACCATTTTAAGTACATCGATACTTTTATTTTGTGGTATATTGTGTATATTTTAGTAGCATACTACAAAAAAATCCAGAATGTATAAATTAGATTATATTTAAAACTCAACCTCAAGTCACATTTGGCGCCAAAGTCAAATAAACAGAAGCAAGTGTATAAAAGCCTTTTCATTTATGGAACTTTTTCGAATTCATTAGTTTTTTAGTAAATTTTGTTTAGACCTAAATTATGCTGCAATTATTCAGCGTTGCAAGATGCTTTCGTTTGCCTTACCGAGTAATTCCACACATTTCAAATGCAAATTTTCGCTTAATGTCTGACAAAAGCAAAAAGGATGGTAAATAAATTATCCTTGCAGGAAATAAATAATTAAAAATACATAATTACAATCTACAATATTAATATAGGGGACAAGAAAGACAAATGCAACAAAGTGAAGGACGAAGAGGTGAAATCTCCCAAAGATAAAAAAGATGAAACTGTTATCTCTGGTGGCGGCAAGTGCGCGAACAAACATGTAGAGACTGCTCCCAAGTGTCCACCCAAGAAATGTGAAACTGAACGTGAGTCACCAACGTCATAATATATATAAGTTCTAACAATCTAACACTATATGAAAGCCCCCGACGATGAGCACTCGAACTGCTGGAGAAAGATTTCCCTGTTTTGCGCTCTACCGCTGGTTGCCATTCTGACATTGCTTGTATTCACCACGCGTCATGAAGAAGAGCGACCTGAGTTCAAGTTCTGGCCACACATGTACAAACGCTCCAAGCCGTTCTTCTTCAAGGGCGGCGGCAATCGTTCAATGTACCACAATCCACATTGGAATGCTCTGCCGCCCGATGGTTATGAGGATGAGATCGATTTGGAAGCCGACGGCAAACCAGCGGAAACAGACCAAGAGCGGGAACAGCGACTGAAGGAATTTGCCACTCTGAATAAGGATTGGAAAAAGCATGATGGCAAGCGAGAGGCGGAACGCAAAAAAGCCGAAGCAGCGGCAGAAAAGGAGGCAAAGAGACTACAAGCTGAAGCCGATAAGGAGGAGAAGAAGCAACGCGCGGAGGAGGAAAAGGAACGCAAGCGCCAAGAGGCCGAAGAAAAGAAGCAAAAAGACGCTGAAGAAAAGGAGATCAAGCGTTTGGAGGCGGAGGAGAAGAAGCGAGTCCAAGAAGAAGCTAAAGCCAAGAAAGTCGACTACGACTTTCCGCTCGATGCTGAACCCGATGTACCAGTTGACTAAATTTTAAATTTTTGTATAATTAAATTACATAAAATTATTTGATTATTATTAAATTCTTGATTGGTAGGAAAACTACAAAATTTCAGGACTTATAAAATGCATACTTAATATCTAATCTAATTGGTAGGGTAGATTGAGGAATTGAAGTTCGTTAAGACTGAAGAAAATCAGCCGGTAATAGTTTCCATTCCAAGTTTTTTTTTATAATTGTATCAGTCAAATGCTTGGAACAGTTGAGAAAACTAAAGACAAATTTAAAAGTTTAACATTTTCGTACATCGGGCACAATTTTGCACTCGGTAAAAGGATCTGCAGCCTTGCCTTCCTTCTTGGCACAAGGTGGACACTCGACACAGCAGATGTCATCCTTAGGCGTTGCCTTAAGCAGACCATTGATGTTCTCGCCGGCCAGTGGCTTCAAGCGAGTGCCAGAGTCCACACGAGCTGCGACCGTTTTGCCCTTGGACGCTGCTTTAGGCAACGAGTACGAAGGACCCTCTGGAGGATTGGGTTTTCCCCAGTACTCCTCAGGGACATCCCAAATAATCAGCGAGCCATCCGTGCTGCCAGTGACAAAGGTCTTGCCACAAGGACTGTAGGCGGCGCTGATTACCGATGAAGCGTGCTCTGACCCGACGCCAACGACATCGCCACTATTGTAGTCCCACAACTTGACCTGCAGATCGCTGCCGACGCTCACAAAGTAGTCTCCGGTGGCATTCATGGACAGGCAATTGACCGAGGACTTCTTGGAAGCAGTCAGCTCACGTATGAGCGCCCCATTGTAGACCATCCAGTAGATGATACGGCCATCAGAGCCGCAAGTAAGAATCTGCACGCCAGTGGGAAAATAGAGCACCGACATGAACTGTGTATTGGCTGTCACAACCTGTTTGCGGGTCATGCGACTGAAAATATAAAGGATAGTAGTTAATAAAGTGCCATAATCCGTGACAATCTACTCACTTAATATCCCAAATAACACAGGAACCATCGGTGCAGGCAGAGATGACCTCCGTGTCCAGATAGTTGATATCGAGCGAGGTAATGGGACCCGAATGATCCTTGAGCACGCCCACCAGATCCTGGCGATATGGCTCTATTTTCCAGACGCGCACCTGTCCCTCAATGCCGCCGGTGACAATGAATCGACCCGTGGATGCCACAGCCAAGGCGCTGCAGCCTATACGTTGAAAGAGATATATGAATGCGATCTACATCCGTTGTGTTTTCGAACTCACCCTTATTGTGAGCATTGGGTATGGCGTAGATGAGGCGTCCTGTCATGGGCGTAAAGGCGCGTATGATGCCATCGTTCCACACCGAGACAATACTGGTGCCGTCCTGAGAGAAGCGCACAGCAGCACAGTTGAAGTTATAGACCATGATGCGAAGCAGCTCCTGCTTGCGAGAAGAGGACCAAATGCGTATGCTCTCATGCCCAGCAGTAGCAAAGACAGCAGCATAATTTCTGCCAGCATACATGGATTAGATTGGCATTAAAATGGTTTTCTATAACTCACTTGGGAAATGTGATGAAGTAAACAGCCTTAGCGTGGCAGGTACGCAATAGTTTCAGCACCCACGATTGTATGTTCAGCATATAGATTTCATTGGTGTCCGTACAGATGTAAAATTTCTCAGGCGTGGAGCGCACAAACGACGAAATGCGTCCAGAGACGCGAGTGCTCTTGATAGTGCGTAAATAGGGCCAAGTGGGACCGGGATACTCGCGGAAATTGATTAGCGGCACATCGGTGCGTTCCTCCACCAGCTGCACTTCGCCATCGCCGGCGCCAATCAGCAAACGTCCGCCCTCGAGCACGTAGAGAGCACGCACTCCATTCACATAGCGATTGCAGTCGCGACCGGATGGTTTGCGTGGGTTGTGTGTGCCAAAGGCGCCCAAGATGCCGCTAGATGAACCAGGACGTGTCACATTGTCTTTGTCGCAGCAGTTCAACACGATCTTGATGATGTCCCCAGTGCCAGAACCAAGGTAAGCAAACTCATCGTTCTTATCGATGCGAACGCAATAGAATTGACGGGACTTGCTGGCAAGCTGCACATCCTGGGCATAGAGCTTTTTTCTGCTCGCGCAGAATGCTCCAAAGACGCAAATGACGATCGCCGGCAGTGAGAAAGAAGAACGGATTTCTGTGCAGCGGACGCACAGTCAAAGCATTGCCCGATATGGCCCGCGAAGCAGGCTGACGGCAAATAGGGGAACTGCAAGTGAAAATCATTAGGAAATCAAAAAAAAAAAAAAAAGTTTAGCAAACATAACTCACAATGTCTGCATATCAAAGACAATGACGGAGCCGTCATCCTTGCCGCCAATCGAAATCACAAAGCGATCTTCGGCCGTGAAGCAAATGGCTTGCACTTTAACCTTGTGCAGATCATGGCGTCCGATTTCCTTGCGTGTCTCGTAGTCCCAAACGATCACATAGCCACGAAAGCCCATATGATTAATCTGTCCAGATGCAATATACTTGCCGCTCTTGCTGAGATCCAAGCATGAGATGCTGTTGGTATGGCCGGCCACAAATTCTTGTGTGTTGTTCTTGAAGTCGGCAATGGCGATCTTGTTGCCCAGCGGAAAGATGGCGGCCTGTGTAACCGGATGCTGGCGAACGCCATTTTCCACTTTGCCATTAATGCCGAAAATGGCGCGCGGCTGCAGTTGCTTACACTCTTTGGTGTTACTCGACATTATTACAGTAAATCAAAATATATTATTCTATTTTTTAATAGTGTTTTCAATAATTTGCAGCCGCCGTTGTCAATTTGTTTTTGTCAACTGTTATTTTTGTTTGAAAACAAAGCAACCGTTGCCTGGAAGCCATTTGAATGTTGTTTGGCAGCGCTGCTCGACAGAGTTATTTGGTATTTTTGGTATATTTCGCCTACACTTACAGTGCAATTCGTGCCAGGTGGCAACTTCGCAGATTTGTGGGCAAGCGCGAGTCAAACATATAAATTTAAAGTTCATTAATAACGCGGACTAAAGTAGAAGTGTATAAAGTTTTATTTTACTTATACATTTTACATTATTATTATGCCAATTCGACATTTAACAAACATAATGAATATTAAAGCTTCATTCTGTCTGTTACATGTCGATTCAATGTTTCCTGATCTTGATAAAAAATTTTGCTACCTATGTTTAGTAAATATTAACAGACGTTTATATATCGAACGTAAAGATTAGTCGTACTAGATTTAGTCAGCAGTTAGGTAATATCTCTATCTTTAGAAAGCTTTACTAGCAGGCTCTTAGCTATTAGGCATCAACTTTTTAAGTGACACATAGTCAGCACGTCCCGCAATTTCACCCGCATTTTATTTGAAAATATTTTTATTTTGATGAGTACATTTAATATGTCATCAACAAACTCCCAAAATAAAATAAAAACTTTCATTTAAATAAAAAAATGAAAACTAATATTGTTTTTTTAACTTCAGTGATCTTTAATTGTTGCCTAAAAATTGAGATTCCCGCAAGAAAAATAAAATTATAAATTAATTTTTTCAATGATTGCCAAACTTTTCATTCTTGACTTAATTTACTTTAGTTATATATTATATTTTAATTTATGTGGTGTAAGAACCGCATTTACCTATGACGCTTTGCGTTAAATTTATCAGTGAGTCAAACTATCGCAAAACAATTTATATACATATATAGATTTATTTTTGTTATTTATGAATAAGTTTTGCGGTGTTCTCATAAATATTATAGGAGTACGTGTGGTAATTAGAAAACAGTTTCCATCAATCGTTCCGAGCGAGCACAGCATAAAAAATATCAGACTAATTGTGATTGACTTGTAAAATGTTAAAAGCTTTAAAAGACTTCAAGGAGTTAAGTGTGCTCCTTCTCCTTCACTTTCTTTTCGCCACTTTTATCGCGCAAAGCGATTGTCTTGGAATTCGATTTGCTCGTCGATATGACAGTTTCACAGGAGGAGCAAGAAAAGTGTCAGGATTTAGGCGCTCGTTAGATTCAAAGGATTTGTGGTTCAAGCAGCGATTGGATAACTTCGCTCCCGAGGACACTCGCACGTGGCTGCAACGATATTATGTGAACGATCAATACTATCGCAATGATAGCCAGGCTCCAGTGTTCTTGATGATCGGCGGCGAGGGCGAGGCCTCCAAAAAGCGGATGCATAAAGGGGCCTGGATACATTATGCTAAGCACTTTGGAGCATTGTGCATACAGCTGGAGCATCGCTACTATGGCAAGAGTCATCCAACGAGCAATCTTTCCACCAGAAATTTGGCCTATCTGAGTTCAGAGCAGGCTTTGGCTGATTTATCTAACTTTGTGATTGCCATGAAGGGCAAGTATAAATTAGCGGATACCCAAAAGTGGATTGCATTTGGTGGCTCGTATGCCGGTTCTTTGGCTGCCTGGGCACGAGAGAAGTATCCCAATTTAATCTATGGTGCCATTAGCTCGAGTGCTCCTCTGATGGCCCAAGTAGACTTTCAGCAATTCTATATGCTGGTGAAGGATTCGTTGGGCAGCTACAACCCACAATGTGTGAAAGCTGTTAGCGACAGTTTCATCAAACTCAGGAATCAACTGAGAGACCAAAGCAAACTTCGCAAACTTGATGCTCAGTTCAAGTATGTAATTATCATTAAGCATTATTTATATCAATTTTAATCAGCTCGTGTTTATTAGAACTTGCACGCCTTTGAAAGACTCCATTCAAAATCCATTGGACATTGCGAATTTCTTTTATAAGCTCGCTGATCACTTTGCCTCTGTTGTGCAGTACAACCCCATTCTAATCCCGATCGCCAATGTAAGTGTTGTCTAAAATAATGATTAAGTAATACTATATAATTGTTTTCGATTCATTTCAGATCTGCGATTTTATGGTGGATGATAGCATTGATACGCTGGTGACACGATTGGGCGCAATAAACAACTTTCTGCTAAAGAAATCGAATAAAACTTGTCTGGACTACAAGTACGACAAGATGATATCCGATACAAAGAACGTTTCCTGGGACTCGGAAAATGCCATTGAAGGCACACGCCAATGGCATTACCAAACTTGCACCGAATTTGGTTTCTATCAGACATCCGCGAATAAATTAGATTTATTTAGCGTTCGCTTTGACGTTGACTTTTTCATACGCCAATGTATGGATGTGTTCTCCAATCGCATGGATTCGAACTATTTGGATCAGGTTGTTGGCCGCACCAATAAATATTATGGTGCCCTTAAGCCGGAGACCACACAGGTTCTTTATGTGCATGGCTCCATTGATCCGTGGCGTGCGTTGGGTCTGTATGTCTCAGCAAACCCTTTGACGCCCACCATTTATATAGAAGGTAATTAAATTTAATATAGGATTTGATTGGTTTAATTTTTTTAATGCTTTATTTTACAATTTTGCAGACACCTCACATTGCGCCGACATGTATGAGCCATCGCGCCGTGATCCGCCTCAGCTGAAGGAGGCACGCAAGAGAATACTTAACTATTTGACCACATTACTTAAAGGACAAGCCAAACGCAGCTTGCAATCTAAGACTAAATCATATTTCCTAAACTTTTGATTTATTCAATATGTTTCCAATATGCTTAAAATGTAAGAATATAAATATGTTATTTTTTTTAAGATATTGCTTATTCCTTTTTTGATCGTAGATCGCATATTTTCGCATTTTATGGTTATTGATTATAGATGAACAGTTTTTTCATAGCCATCAAACACGAAGCACGCCATCATTCTTTACCATTTTTAGAGCTAGCTCTTGGCAATGGAGATCTGCTTTCCCAGAAGAAAAATGGATGCTTGTCCAGCCGAGTGTTGGCGGACGCTATTTTCCACTTTTTCATTGATTCATAAAATACCCCGCGTCAGGACTCTTTGGGGCTTAACGACTATTTTACGTAAATAAAAATTAGTATTATATTTTTCAAAAATACATTTCATTCGCCATTGTCAATTTAACTGTTATTTTTGTTTGAAATTCAAGCAACCGTTGCCTAGTAGCGATTTGAAAACTGGGTGGCAGCGCTGCTTGGCAAAGTGTTTGTTTTGGTATATTTGGTATATTTAAAGTAATCGAAAAAAATGCAAATTTATCCATTAAACTCACTATTTTGCCTGTTTTAAACATATTATAATTGTGACTATAATAAACACAGTCGTCCAAATAATTCTGTTAACAGGGAAAGTTCACAGTGCAATTAAAGCTAGGTGGCAACGCCGCAACGCAGCCGGCAAGTGCGAAGCAAAAACAAATAACGAAAGCATAAAGAAATAGAAAAGTACGCAAATACATACTTATAGGTTCATTGTACATACGTATGCACATAAATAGATCTATATAAGCTGCATTCTTGCGCTGTTTTTACAGTTATTCGGTCAAGCAGCACTCGTGCTAATCAAATAACAGTTCTCTTCAATTGACCTCAGCGAGCAGAGCATAAAAAGTCACAAACTGATTGCGATTGTCTCGCAAAATGCAAACAACAAGGAACATTAAGGGGTTGAGTGTGCTCCTCTTCCTCCACTTTCTCTTCGCCACTCTAATATCGCAGACAGAATGTCTTGGATTTCGACGAGGTCGCCGATTTGATGGTTTCGTGGGTGAGCCAAGTAAAGTGGCTGGATTGCAACGTCTATTGGATTCAGAGGATTTGTGGTTCGAGCAGCGATTGGATCACTTCACTCCAAAAGACACACGCACTTGGCAGCAGCGTTATTATGTGAACGATCAATACTATCGCAATGATAGCCAGGCTCCAGTGTTCTTGATGATCGGCGGCGAGGGCGAGGCCACCAAAAAGTGGATGCATGAAGGGGCCTGGATACATTATGCCGAGCACTTTGGAGCATTGTGCATACAGCTGGAGCATCGTTTCTACGGCAAGAGTCATCCAACAAGCGATCTTTCCACCACCAACTTGGCTTATCTAAGTTCGGAACAGGCTTTGGCAGATTTATCTAACTTTGTGATTGCCATGAAGGCCAAGCATAACCTAGCCGATACCCAAAAGTGGATTGCATTCGGTGGATCATATCCCGGCTCTTTGGCTGCCTGGGCGCGAGAGAAGTATCCCAATTTAATCTACGGTGCCATCAGCTCCAGTGGCCCTCTGTTGGCCCAAGTGGACTTTAAGGAATACTTTGAAGTGGTCAAGGCTTCGTTGGCCAGCTACAAGCCCGAGTGTGTAGAAGCTGTGCAGCGCAGCTTTGCCCAAGTCGAAATACTGTTGAGACACATGATCGGACAACGCAACCTCGATGATAAGTTCAAGTATGTAAATAGTATCAAACACTATTTATAGAAATTTTAATCAGCTCGCCTTTTCTAGAACTTGCACGCCTTTGAAAGACTCGATTGAAAACCCATTGGACATAGCGAGTTTCTTTGAGAATATCGCTGGCAACTTTGCTGGCGTTGTGCAGTATAACAAGGACAACAGTCCACATGCCACCGTCACCATTGACGAAGTAAGCACTGTCAAAATAAAGGTATAGATATGCTCTAAAACTGTTGATTCTTTGCAGATCTGCGATATCATGCTTAATACTACGATTGGTCCACCGGTGACACGTTTGGGTGCGGTTAATGACTTGCTGCTGAAGGATTCAAAGACCAAGTGTCTGGACTACAAGTATGATAAGATGGTAGCCGACATGAAAAACGTTTCCTGGGACTCGGAGACGGCCAAGGGCATGCGTCAATGGATCTACCAAACTTGCACCGAATTTGGGTTCTATCAGACGTCGGAGAACAAATCCGATACATTTGGCGATCGCTTTGGTGTTGACTTTTTCATACGCCAATGCATGGATGTGTTCTCCGATCGCATGGATTCCAAATACCTGGATCAGGTTGTTGCCCAGACCAATAAATATTACGGCGCCCTCAAGCCAGAGACAACACAGGTTCTTTATGTGCATGGCTCCATTGATCCCTGGCATGCGTTGGGTCTGTATGTCTCAGCCAACACCAAGACACCCACAATTTATATTGAAGGTAATTGGATTTAATTGAGGGTTTGATTAATGTAATCCGACGCTTTATTTGGCGATTCACAATTTTGCAGGCACCGCACATTGCGCCAACATGTACGAACCATCGAGCAGTGATCCGCCTCAGCTGAAGGAGGCCCGCAATAAGATACTTAAGTTTCTGGCCAAATTACTGGACGGCTATGCCAGCCAAGCGAAGTTCTCTTGAATTTCAACAGAAATCTAAAACCAAATCATATCTTGCCAACTTGGCATTAATTGCAAAAAATATATACATTTGAATGGGTCTTGAAATTTGCGATCATCTGAATTAATAAGTGTATTTTAAATACCTCAATATTTTAAACTGATTTCGAAAACCGTTGCTAATATAATGCAAATAAAATATATACTTAAATGAATCTTACAATTTGCGGTTAAATCTGAATTATTTCATATATGTATTTCAAATACTTATATGATTACTGTATCGACTGTAGTCAGACTTTCTTGATTTAGTAACAAAATCATACCAGCATATTTGACAAACTAATAATATAAACTTAATTTTAAAATTTGTGGTTTATCAGAATTGTTTTATGCAAATGTAGGCGGAATATTGTAAATTGATTGAAATCAAACCAACTTTACTGAATTTAAGCCAGACCCAAAAGCAATACCAAATCTAAAAACTAAGCAAATGTTAATTCAAATTAAATACATTAAGTGGATCTTGAAATTTGAGATTTATGTGATTCGTTTAACGTGTTTAGAATGTGCTTATAATTCATGAATATTTGTTGTTTGCGAAAACCATTGACAATATTTAGTCCTTCTTGGCCTGCTCCATTTTCTCGTGGAATCGCTTCCAATAGTACTGGACTGTGGCATTCCGCAAGATCTTCTCATCCACAAAGCGTATGGTCCAGGTGCCCGTTAGATAGGTGATGTCATAAACAAAAGCCAAGACGCGAAAGACAAACTTCTCCACCTGCGCTTTGCTGGGCAAATTGGCAGCTACTTCCTGTAATTGCTTCACTGCATCATCGGCCATGTTGCCACCAGATGCTGAGCGATCAGTGGTAGGTTCTTTGGAATACGATGCTGTCGCCTTGGCCTTTTTGGTTTTCTTCGGCGCAGCAGCTGCTGTCGACTCAACAGTGCCAATGTTGCCACACTCTGGAAGCGTAGAAGTTGTATGCAATTGGGATGTAATTGTGCCTGCCTTGGTGTTACCCTCATTTGATTTGCAGCCGTCGCTGTTGCCTGAGCCCGCATTGCCAAAGGTTGCAGTCTGCACCTGGCCGCAGGCAGTTGCATCGCCGGCAGCATGTCCCATAGTCGTTGCATTGCCGCCAATGCTGCCAATTATGCCTCCCTGAGGGACGCCAGTGGCTGCTCCCTTGATGCTGTCATTGCCGCTGGCAAAGCTGCGGACTAACTGACGAGCCAGAACGTTGGACTGACGCTGCTTAATCTGTGCCAGCAATCCAGGATCTGCGTAGATAAATAGTTAAAAATGCATATAAAAAGTTATGTATTTTTCTAATGAATTTAAGAGATCGCTACATTTCGTAATGAGTTTTTATGCTGATTCTTAGCAGTGATTGTTGCTGCAATACCTCGAAGGAGTCATTCGTGATTTAACAAATTTAAAAAAAAAATCTGTATACAGACAGCTAAAGTTCTAGAAGACTTACCCATGCCCTTCATCAGCAGCATCGCTTGAGGAGCCTTGGCACGTTGGCTAACCGAAACTAATGCGCGCAACATATTTGTTTAGTTAAAGCTCAGCTTTGGTTTTTCGTGTATTTCAACAAGACTAAACAGAATAACTCGAGTAAACCAGAATATTTTTGAAGAGATTGATTGAATTTACGCAAACAACTATTCTGACTCTGATAAACGTTGACAGCAAAAGAACGTACGACTTTTGACGCCACGATAAACTCACCACGACTAAGTGAGGTGAGAACAGTGCTGTGCAACACATCAAATTTCTATTTGTAAAATTTCTTGTCTGACACTGGATATTTGCTTACCAAACTCCTCCATTAGAAAATAAACATTCGTCGTAGTTGTTGTATTTTGTCTTTATTTAAGCTAATACTAAAAAATATTAGTAAGTTTTCTAGTTACACGTAAAACGGGCATACAAAAATGTGGCCCACGCTCACTCTAAATGGTGCGCTAAGCTCTTGGCAAAATGTACGCGGCGGCGTCCTCAATGATAAGTGTTGCAAGACGTGGCATCGAAAGGCATGGCGTAAAATGAGAGAATGACATTTGACGTAGTCGGTTGATTTTGCGCCATGCAATTTAGCCACATTTACAGTACACCAAATGATTTAGTAAATAAACTTAAATAAAACTCAAAAGACAACTGGCCACAATTGTGGCATTTATGCACAAGAGTGGCCAATTGTCTTTAGCAAGCTCCATCCTAATGACGCCTAATTTACACTTGTTAAATTACATACATACACGCGTAGTATAATTAGTTCACTTATAGCATTTAAACAGTTAACTTAATTAATTGCAGTTGGTTATTTGTTCCGCGACTATTGGCAACAAAATCGGTTCGTTGTTTACACATATAAGTTTATCTCAAGAGCATTGTAAAGCATTTCAAATGTAATAATAGAATAAGTGTATAAATGTACGTATTACACTATACATAATGGACTATGTATGCATATACATATGTTAGTATATGAATGTAAAATGTATATATATCTGTCTACTAGTAATTATAATGTAATGGAAATGTTTGCGCGCTTTCCGTTAATACTAAGACGCACTCTAATCATATAAGCTGCTTCTCTCCCTATATCTCTCTGTCTTGTCTATATTCTTAAAACAATCCAATTTGTTTCAGATTGTTCTTGATGATGACATCTGTAACGGCATCGAATACAAACTTAACATTGTTCGTATCTGTGGCGCAGGTGAGATGCGTATAGATTTCCTTTTGGTCTTTTCGTTTGTTGAGATTTTCGAATTTCATGCGAATGTAATTGGCGGCCTCCTCAAATGTGTTCGAGCCTGCAAAGTAGAACAGATAATTGATTAACAATATGTTTGAATGAATGATCTGATTATAATGTAATACCAGTGTATTCGGGGAAGCATATTGTGAGAGGAGATCGTTTGATTTTTTCCTCGAACAAATCCTTTTTGTTCAAGAAGAGTATGATAGACGTTTCGACGAACCATTTGGAATTGCAGATGGAGTCGAAGAGCTTGAGTGATTCAATCATGCGATTCATTTCCTCATCCTCGGCCAAGACCAAGTCATAGCCTATAAGATAATTTCAATTATTTACTACATCATCTAAAGAGTTAATAATGGAAACTCACCTGAGAGTGCCACACAAAAGATGATGGCAGTGACTCCCTCAAAGCAATGAATCCACTTCTTACGCTCTGAACGCTGACCGCCCACATCAAACAACCTGCAAATAAAAAGTTTTTAATTAGAACTCTTATCCAATGTGGTGAGAAGTATGACAAACTCACTTAAAGTGTAGCTGTTTGCAGCTAAAGTGCGTCTCAATAATGCCTGTGGTCTTGACACGCGTGCGCAGCACATCCTGCTGTGTAGGAATATAGTTCGGCTGCGCAATCCTGTCCAGTGAGTTCAGATAGTAGCCAGCCGAGTCATTCAGTTGATACTCGCGCGAACGTGAAAAGGATTGCTGCACTCCACCATCCGACCAGAGCTTCTTCATCAGCATCACAATCTCTGGGAGCAGAATGCCCTCGTCTGCCGCCGAGGCGTGTGTGAAGAACTGACGGGCAATGTCCGTTTTTCCGGGATCCGCAAACTCAATCTTTAGCCGGCCCATGGCACGTATGATGACCATCAGACTCTGTACCGTATTGCTGTAGACGACGCGACGATATTCCTCGCACTCCTCTTGTGAATAGCCCGTCTCATGGATGATCTTCATTTGCTTCACTATCGTTGATTTGCCAGATTCGCCAGCACCTGAAAGAAAACCACAACATCAATAAATATATAAATAAATATTTCCAGAATGAGCTCATTCTATTAGTAAGTAATTGATGCTGACATCGGGAATGTGGAAGAAGTTTCGCTTCTTTGTGTCGTGCGTAAAACGCGCCATGAATGAATCAATGAATAGTAGTCATCATAGTCGTCTCGTTGTTGCCTACTGTCTTTATGAATGAATGTATGGTGGCTTGCCACAAATTGCTCAAATGTCTTTGAGTTCAAGAGGCCAAAAAGCTCGCCGAGTCGACTCCTAAGCTCAATTGCGATGGTCATGTAATCCCAAGTAATTGAGCTTGTTACAAACAGCATACGTATGTAGCTAACTAGCGGCGATTGCAATTTATTTATTTAGCAATCGAATTTATACTTTTATAATTCCCTATTTATAAATTCCTCATTTCAACATTAAACAGTTCATTGAACTCTCGCGACACATTCGAGTTATCAAAAAGTGCATAAAGTTTCCACATGAGTCGTAAATAAATAAAACGCTGAGCATGATTAAACAGTGCTCCCTCTAAAGAGTGAAATTTCGATTTGTAAATTTAGTGTAGATAATTAATTTTTAAAAATACTTATTCTATTATCAATATCTAATAATTATATAATTTCATTTAAAAATATTTACTTTTTTAAAATATTTTTTCATCAAAATTTTAAATTTAGTAATGAAAATAATAAATTTAGTGACTCCTGGTTTCCATTAGTTCACTTTATAGGAAGTGTACTGTATTTCGAGGCCTGTATTGACAGTCAAGACAGAGAGTGGAGGAATAAGTACAAATAAAAACAAACTGACCATATCGAAGGTGTTGCAACCAGCCGCATAGATAATAAAACGATGTTACGTGTTTATTAGTTTCCTCTACCACCCAAAAAAGTAAAAATAATAAAAACTGCATGTTTTTATTGTAGTCATGATCTCGTTCAACTGCCGGTCGAAGTTTTCCTAAGTTATAAAACGATAGGCGATGTCGACGACGATTGCAACAATGGAACATTAAGCCAACTTTTTTTTCTTTCTTTTCAGTTAAATCTTTGCAACATTCAATGCTTTTGTCGCTGCTTTGACGGTTGTTGTTAAGGTCCATTCCCAGACAGAAGCACATATGAAGCATAGAGACGAAGAGTGATGGTTAGGTAATTGCAATGCCTTAACTCAACTGTACTTTCACTTTTTACTGCGCTTAGTACTGCTTCCCAACGAACTCCAAGTCCAACTTACGGGCATTAACAGCCTGTTGATATATTAAGCCTTTTCCTATTTTTTTTCTATTTACTTTTTACAAACTAACAAGCAACAATGCGCACTAATTTAGCAATAAACAAAAATGTCGTTATACACGATGTTATGGCTTAAAAGACGGCCAAAAAGGGGCCCTTACCAATCTGAATACGAATTAGGAAATGTTCGAATGTGAACAAAAAAACAGTTTGTAACAATGGCGAAAAAAGGTCAATTTAATAATAATAATAACACACACACACACACGGATACAAACGTGCGTTGTATATTCATTTATCAATGCACCGTTACATGTGCCATAATAATCAGCCTCAGTATGAGAAGAGAGACAGAGAGAGAATGAGAACGTTCCAAAGAGGCGCGAATCGAATAGCGGTGAGTACAAAGCGTGCTTGGGCACGATTACAACAAAACACAACATAACCAGAAGCAGAAGCAGCGACTACGACAACAACCGCATAATCATCATTAACATCGCCCATCATGATAATCAGCGGTATTAAAATTAACTTCATTAGCACACTCTCACATTCACACATACATACATAGACAGTGCAGCCTCCGTCACCCCAGGCAACACTTGTAGTTGTGAGTGGGGAGTGCTACACACACACACACACACACAAGTCGCAATTCTACAATTGCAGTTCCTGGACAATTAGACACATATACACACACACGCATACCTATGCGTATTAAAAGGTGACTAAAGGCAAACAGTGATATTCTCCGACAACAAAAGAAAGCTGAAACCATTCCAAAACAAATTGCTCGATTGCTGTTGCTACGTTTGCATGAGTAATCGTAATCGAGTTTCATTGGCGCCGCCAAGCGGCTGGCGTCTGAACTTTTTTAGATAAGTTGAGTGAGAGAAATATGCCTGTGTTAATCAGAGGCAGACTTCACTGCATGATGAATCGTGAATACTTGCACTTATTATTACTCGTAAATAAACACACTCTCTGCGGCATTTCATAATTGGCCAACGGAAGTGGCAGCATTATCTATATGTTCGTATGTTTGTAAATTCAAATTGCTATTTAAAGCGCAATTATTATCGCATCTAACTTGTATGCTTTTTTAGTGAGACAAAGTCGAGTGTACGTTAGTTGAAGAATTCATGTTTTTAATATTCGATCGCTAAGAGGTTATTTATTGATAAGTCCGATAAGGCAGCGAGGCGACATGAATTATTGCGACAAGCACATAAAGTACATTATATATGTGAAGAACATATATAGAAAATTCTTAAAAAATTGTTGATTAAGTCGTTTGTGTTGACAGTGCTTCCAAGTGTTTGTGTTTGTGTGCGTGTCGAATATTGTTTATCTGTGGAACTGCCAAACGTAATGTGTCGTCGACATCATGTGGTTTATTATTATTTATTAATGTTATTTACTTGTACATACAATTTCTTACTCATATTTGATTTCCTTCCTATCGCAATCTTATGCAAATACTACAATTGGGAATAACATTTCACTCGCATGAACACATTTTGTAAATTGTAGAATTGAAACGAAAGTTGCACTCTCAATTGAATAGCGTGTCAAAGAGAGGAAGGGAGAGTGAGTGACAACAAATTAAGTGGCGTAATTCGACTGAAGAGGGGCCAATGGTCAGACACCCACTGCAATAACAATAGCAAAATTGTATTAATACCGCACAACAACAACTACAACAATAACAAGACAAACACAAGCGAAGCTGCAAAAGTCGCAAAGCAACAGCTGCCAAACTACAAGCGCAGTCCAAACAAGCACAGACATAAAACATGCATGTACGTGCATGCATTCACACATATACTAATGCGCACGCGCACATGCACAGCTGCATTTGATGTGGGGCCATTTATTTGCACTAATATCATTCACCCCACTTAAAATGTCAGTGTAAAAGCAGCAGCACAACAACAACAAGAGTCGCTGTCCCGACCAATTAGGTCTGCCAGACAGGGACGCATAGATAGCGAGAGCAACGCAGGCGCAGCAGCAACGGCGAAAGAGATACTTAATACCATAGAAGTGAAAATACCAACAATAAAATAAATATGAGAGCACAAATGTTAGGCAAGTGTTGCAAGGTGTTTTTGGTTTTTTGCTTGCTTGCCATAAACAAACAACACTGTCATGCATACTTGCTGCGCTTGTCACTCTACTTATAATTGTCTGTCTTAACGAGCAGCTGAATGTGCAGTACAATGAAATTCTGCTTGCAAGTTGAATACATAATAAATGAAAACTGCATTGCTTTTATATTGCCACCAATTCACAATAGTTATTGGGTGTAGTATATAAGTAGTGTAGTATTAAGCTAATATATATTTTATATCTCATGGAATGACGTCTAAAGTTCGAGTGATTTCTGCTTAGCTGCATTCCATATTAGGGCCAGTGTTGTACAGCGATGAATGATGAGTTCATCTCGAGTGTCACTTAACTGGCATGCCGAATGTCCCTTTCGCACCCCCTGTTGCGGTCTATCATCGTTGCCACTCAGCAGCCCCTTTTCTTGAGTCATTCGACGAGCGCCGCTTCATTAACAAAGCGGCTAAGTGCAACTATGTGTGTGTTTGTGTAACTATTTATGTACACATGTATGTAGCTGTTGCTCGAAAGCTGGAAAAAACCTCATTTCATTGTTTTAGACATTGAATGGCAATGAATGAATGAAAGTGCGCTTGCGAAGCATTCAAATATAATTTCTCGTAGTGGCGTTTTTTTTTGTTTTTTTTTCGTATAGAAATTTAATTACAGAAGGCTAAAACGCGACGCGGTGTTTAATTTCACTCGAGCGACAGAGAGGTCAAAGTTGATATGGCGCAACGCTTCAATGCACATTTCACACAAGCCACAACAAGTGCGCACACATATATTTATATATAAATATATATGTACATATGTGTGTGTGAGGAACCGCAGAACAAACATGTTTTCATATGGCAGCCGATGGATGGCGCCCCAGTTGCTAAAGCCGCTGCTCGACATTTGGTTTCAATTTACATTCAATTTTCGTATCGCAATCGAATTATTAGACTTGCTTGTGCATTGCATAATGATGAAAGATGCACATACATGAATATGTACACAGAGAAAGAGTCAAACAACTTCCTTTATCTTGCCCATTTAATTGAAAGAGCAACAAATAAATTTATGTCTACACACATACACGCACTTGCATGTAAACGGTTTTTGTTAGTTTCCTTTGGCGATCACTATTAAAGTTACCCCATATAAAAGAATGTGTGTGTGTGTACATTTCCCTTTCGTGTAAATGGCGTCGCTTAAAAATGTGATATTAAATACTTATGGTCGAGAAGAGATCTTTTTTATTAAAGAGACGCACCCAAGAGCAGCAGTTTAACCTCCGATGCGGCGCGTTCTCCTTCAGCTCTTAATGCCCGGTCGATGTTTTTCGAACGTTCGATGGCTTCTTTATCTCGTGCTGTACTCACGGCACAACCCATTTTCTTATTTTCAATTTATTTTCTTGTTAACAAACAACTTCTTTGATTGTATTGGCGTTCGTTCGTTCGCCAATAATAATTAATTGATTTTCACTCGCGTTTTTCGGTACTTTTTTTTTTAATTAGCCACTGCAGATCGCGTTGCGTCTGCGCGTCGTCTGTACACTTTTTTTTGGCTGCTTCTCCTCCCTTCACACACAATACACATACACACCGCACACTCAAAATTTCGGGCGACGCAGACGCAGAGACTTGGCGGTGCCGTTGAATTTTTCCGCACTTTCCAAAAAACTCTCGCGGCGAACGTGTTTCAATTATATCAATTTTCTAACGCTATGTCTGGCGGCAATGCAAATTATTATTGGTTTTGGTTTTTTCTTTTTTTTTTTTTTGTCAAAATTGCTATTGCCGTTTGGGAGCGTGCGTGAATCACTTTTTAACTTCTACTGCGGTTTTAACAGCGTTACCGCAGCTTGCACCTTAAAATGCTCTATTTTACGACAAAAATACCAAAATATACCACGTTTGTAATTATAAGCTTAAGAATGAGATCAACTTAAATTAAGTCATGGTTTCATATTAAACATTAAAGAAATATTAGAATATTTATATTTTTTGATAGTCAACTACTAAAATGCGTTGTTGGCTGGTCACACTGCTCACGATCAACGCTTCTCAGTGCTTAAAAACGTAAGATTATTGAATTTTCCAACACTTAGCATAGGGGCAACTTTCTTCTCATTTCGAGCCAGCCTTGCCAGACTGTGCTTAACAGAAAATCAAACAAGCAACGGCATTTTATGTTATATACCTTCCAGCTTTTAAGAGAGTATTGAATTGAGCCTTTGTATATCAGGCAGCATTCTGATAAACACTTGCCAACAAACATGGAATCCAAAATATGTATGTGTCAAAATAAATCAGTAAATTACTATTACTTATTATTATTTTTTATTTTCTGGAGAATTATTTCTCTGCTTAATAATATATTTATAACTATTTAAATTAATCGACAGACTACTGTATTTGTGTTGGCTGATTTATCTTTTGTGCGTAATGTGTATGAACTTATGTATGCACAGGCTGCAACATTTTTAGAATGAATCAAAATTTCAATATCAGAATTTTTGCCCTTTGGCGCACAATGTTTATTGAAACACGCATTAAGTATAAACAAAGAGCAGATCACACAAAAATGTATGCGACTCGGAAGTGCACGGTGTGTGTTGTTGTTGCTCGCTCAATGTGGGCACAAACCGAAAAAGTTCTCAGGGCCCAAAGTGAGTGTGTGTGTGAGTGTGTGAGAATGCATGCATAAATAATATTTGCTTTGGCCTTTTGGGACAAAGATGACGATGGGTGGGCACCATTGGCGGCCAACAACAGGCGCCAAATGGCAGCAGTTGCATACTTATCGAAAATCGAAGATTGGATGGCAGAGCTGACACAGCTTTCCTCAACTAATTTGTCTATTTAAATAAAAAAAAGCACTAGGGTCGCAGTGCAAAAGTTGTTGGCTGCAAAGAGAGAGCGTCACATGTTGTTATTCCCTGCCGTGCCCTTTCCTTCTCCCTGTCTACGTTGAGGCCATCAACGGGTCATGATTTACACATGTTTACACGAGCCGCTCGATTGGGGGGAGGCAGGGCATTGGGATCCCCTCATGAATGAATGATTGCAGCATTGCTTCTGTGCTGCTGCTGTAATTTATCGTAAAAAGTAAAACGACAACAGCAACAGCAACGACAAACGGCGGCCGCAGCAGCTAGAGAAATATGGATTATGCGGTTTTAGGGGTTTGGAGAATACGGACAGTCGACGCTTTGGGTGGTCCAATTGGTGGTCGACGAGGTTGCGATGCAGTCAGCGCATGTCTCTCCTCTTCTTCATCTTCTTCGCCTACTCGGCTGTCTTTCTTACTCGTCATCGGCATCAACATTGCTGTCGCTGTTCTTGTTGTTCTTCTTCTTGTCTGTGTTGTTGTTGTTGCTCTTGTATCTCTCCCACTGTATTTCAAACCGTTTTGCGTTTGCTGATGCCAACAATTTTGACGAACGTCGACGTCGGCGTCGGCCAAACTTCAATCGGCGCGCGCACAAAAACAAAACCAAAGCAAACAACAGCAGCAGGCAGCAGCAACAACAACAATTAAAGGACGTCAAGGCCTTGAAATAGATATGTGTATGTATGTATGTATGCACATGTATGTGCATACGTATATGTGTACTCTCCACTCCCACACCTCTACACGCGTACGCATACGCACACGCCGTTTGGCACATGTGTTGTTGCCTTTGCTGTTGCCTGAGCAAACTCAAGATTAAGATTAATTTCGTCGATAATTCGGAAAAAAAGATCATTTGGTAAAAAACTTTACGCCTCGGCCTTTTTATGCGTTGAAAGGTTGAACAGTGGCAAAGGCGGCTGTTGTTCATTTGAATGATAGAGAGTGCAGAGTGGGAGGGGGAGGGGGAGGGGAGACGAATAGAATGGCGTCGCGTCGTCAGAGCTCCACGCACTCAAGTGGAGTTGCAGACGGCAGACGTTCAAATGATCGATTCTTGACCGCCCGTCGATCGTCGCCTGCGTCAATCGATTGGCTTTCGGAACGTTTTAAAGTGCCGCCGATAGAGTCAATCAGCTGATTCGTCTGACAAGAAGTGGAAGCCAAAGGAAAGTAAGTGTGACCGCAGCACAATATATTGCAGTGGGTGGTTCAGGTAATAGTAAGAACGGTCATACAGGAAATACAAAGTTAGCCATATTAAAATGTACAATGCAAAAAAAAGAAAACTTTTAATGTGTTCTTGTCATTGATGCGACCAAATGATGTTGTAAAATTAAAATAAACTGAAATTAGCAGCGTGCAATTTGTTTACATTGAAAATGTAATAATTACCCAAAACACAGACGCAAAGAGAGGAAGAAGACAAAAATCGATCGTTCGAAGACCTTAAAATAAAAAAGATGAAAAAGTATTTTAACTATTGAGTCTGAGAAGCAGCAGCATCATCATCGGCTGCATTTGCTCGACAAGTGCGGCCCGTGTCTAGAAATGGTTTTGTTTACACTAAGTGTAGGGAAAACTAAATCGTACACTCATCCGATGGCCATACGGCTGCAACCTGCCCGACAATGGGAACGGGGAACGGGGAACTGGAACGGGTGCAGATCTGGTGATCTGGGGATCTGGTAGCTGCACAAGCAGCAGGAAACAAATATCGGTGGCAGCGCAATTGAATTGCCATAAAAATTGACTCGTCGGGGCCGAGTGTGAAATTTATGAATTCCCGTCGTTGCAGTGGAAAATATCTTTTGTCATGGATGCCAGAGGTTCGAGATCAGAGAGGAGCGATCTGTGCATCTCCCGAGCACGGTTACTACGTGGGAGCTTTTAAGCACCTGCCAGCTGATGTAGAGCAGTTCTTCCACAGAATAATGCAATAATTTCGTACAAGTATTTTTGTAATTTTCGGTAATTTCGAGGTCTTTGTAAGTTGTTCCGAATTGGGAAATCAAGTTCTTTGATTTTCCTGTATATAAAACTGTACTACATTTAAAAAGACTCATCTTAACTATTGGATCTTCCTGACTGCTACTGTCAAGCTTCCTAGTTGGGACTAGAGGGATTCAGCCGATGTACCATGTGTAGTAGCATCGCCATAAAATGTCCATGGAAATTCACTGATTGCATACGCCTTCGGTTTCGACTTTTATCACTGTTTATGGGTTTATCTTTTCTCTTTTGAATGTGTGTGTGTGTGTTAGTTTCCCTTCCCTGGGCAGCTATTTTTGCGCCGATTTTACTTGTTGCTTTATGGCTTTATAATGTCTGAGCGTTCAGTTTTATGATCTCTGTGTGCCTGGCCAGCCATAAACTAATAGTGATTCATGTCGTTCCGCCAACAACATACTCGTAACAATTTGTTGCTACCCATTATGTGGACTGCTCCTCCGCTGGCGCCAGACGGTCAGTTTGTGAAGGCTGCGAGAGAAGCAAGTGGATCCACAACAGAAGATGAGACTAATTTTTAAAATTGGCATATCTTTATTTCGGTGAACAGAAAAAATGAATGGGACTCAACATTTATTTTTTTTGCTTTCCGCCTTTACCGTCCTTGCAGCGTGGAGAGGTTGGTGTCAGTACTAGAAATCAATAAATTGTTATTGAATTCCTTCAAACACAACAGCATAATTCGAACCTTTATTACACACAGACTTTTTCTTGTTGGAATCATCTTTCTTGCTGCAAGGATCTTTCTTCTTGCAAGGATCTTCCTTCTTTTTGCATGGATCTTTCTTCTTACAGGGATCTTCCTTCTTTTTCTTGCAAGGATCTTTCTTTTTGCAGGGATCCTCCTTTTTCTTGCAAGGATCCTCTTTCTTTTTGCAAGGGTCTTTCTTCTTCTTGCATGGATCTTCCTTCTTCTTTTTGCAAGGATCTTTCTTTTTGCAGGGATCTTCCTTCTTTTTACATGGATCCGACTTCTTGTTACATAGGATTTCTTGCACGTTGGGTTCTATCGGCTGTGGACATCCAGCAATATTTCGAAAACACGATATATACGATTCGCCCAATTTTAAAATAGAGTTGCTTATTAAACGATTCATACTGATTTGATTTTGTCTGGATTTTAGTGTCCGAAAATGTTCACAATTATTTAATTTAAATGTTTCTACACTAAGTTCTAAAATCAAAATGATACTGAACAATTTTTCTCAATTTAACAACATTGTGATAGTTGACTTTAAATTCAATGCAAACATTTTCGGTTTCGAAATCCATTTCAAAAACTTTTTTATTAATTGTGCTGTGACTTGGGTTTTGATATTTTGAAGTTTTCGTATCACATTTCACAGTCCCAAAACTCTGCTACCGGATCTCAAGTGGCGACCACACATTAGAGAACGGCGCTCGGGTCGGATGATCGGATCAAGTGGACTGGAACCGCAGTGACAATGTCTCCGAGGCAGGCGGCGTCGCCAATGTCAAAATATTTGTCAGCGCCTCGATTTACGGCGGGTAATTAGAGGATACAAATGCAGCGTCAGGATGTCGCCTTCGATTAACCCAAATTTACAAAGATCTGTGGCCTCGTTTGCCAGGCACTTGAACGTCAAATAGCTAATTATATATACTGAACCTACGGAGCGTTTCATTCTTCGCTATTGAACTGTCAACAGATCAAATAATGGAACTGATTTTCGATCATGTTTTCCAATGCTTTCCATTTCCATACGGCACACAGGTGTGCTGCTTTCGAAGGCCAAAGTTCAGTCGCTTATAAAAAAAGAAGAAAAAAGAAAAAAAGAAAGCATAAAAAAACATCAGTGAAATGTGGAAAATCTACAAAAGGGGCAAGAACAAAGCCGAAGAACAAATGTGAGCGACACCATCAACAAGGCGAGATCCAGATCGAAGAGTATAACCTCAACAGCAGGTTCCATGACGACAATACGTGTCGAGTGAGATGAAACAGATGCCAGATGAAGTTCGAGGGAATGTTGCACGTACTCGTATCCGTCTTGCTTTACAGCAGGGCGCCGCATGCTACAGCGTGTTGCGTGTTGCGTTTAAAATTCGACATGGACATTTATCACATAATCAGCGTGTTCGAGCGAAATGGTGATTGGCCAAGTAATTAATTAATTACGACCTGCATTGCAAACACTGAACATTCAACATTGAAATCGATGAAAAGCAAGTAAATCGCACTCGATTATTCGTATTATGGCCGCATTTCGTTCTATTTCCTGTTCTTCTTCATTATTCATTCGTATTCGCATTCTCATTCTTATTCTCGTTCTGTGTGCTTCCCGCTTCCTACTTCACAGCCTGCTGTGAGTCAACGCGTTTTTAAGTACCGGCTATTAAACTAAAAGCTAAACAACAGACAGCCCAAAGTGCCAAGTGGAAATGGCTTTCGACCATTTGACCATTCGACTTCGATTGTTCAACCTGACTATACGTATGTGTGTGTGTGTTTGTCGGACATTTCGTTCTTTTCGTTTTCGTTTTTCTTTTTCTTAATTTCTGGTAAATTTGGCGCAATTATTGCGCACCAAATGGATCGCAAGTCTATAAATTGTTCAATTTTATTGCGCCAGTTTCGACAGCTGAATGGCGTTCGCAGCGCAACGCAACTCTGCTTGCTCTGCCATTCAGCGGGGGGTCCCACTACCCCTTCGTCCCTCCTCCTCTCTTTCTGTATGTGTGTGTGCTGGAGCTTTTATTATATGCCATAGTTTGCATAGCCGAATAGTTTGGCAATGGCACACACAGATCGAACGAATGAGCGAACGATTACGATTATACGATTACGATCTCTGGCAACTGAAAACTGAAAACTGGAAACTGGCAGCTGCCAGCTAAACACAAAATACAACACACAAAACTTGCGCAAAACTCACAGCCAACGGCGGCCATTTTGGAAATTGTAATCGTGTGGCAAGGTGTTTATGGCTGCCCCTGTCGCTGTTGCTGTTGCTGTCGCTATCCGACAGCCAACTTGCCAAGTGTGGCAACATGCACATACACCAGCAAACACCTCTCTTTCTGCAGAGATGAGCATACATAAAAAGTACTTTAGGTATCTTTGAATAGATTTGCTTTGGTGTGATATTCATCTTGGCAAATATCTTGGCAAAGATTTAATTATATTCAAAAATATTTTTAATTTTACAATGTAATTCTAGGGTACATACATTACTTATTATTAAATTGCCTATAAATATGTAATGTAAGTAATGTAAAATACATTTTTGTTTTTAAATTTATTAACGTACATAAGGATGGTAAAGATGGTAACATTCTAATACATTTGCTACATTTTAGATTCTATGTTTCCCATTTAATAACAGCTTTTGTTTGCTTAAAGTTTAACATTTAATTTCTTTTGACTATGAAAACAAAAGAAAAAGCAAAAGAATCAATTGTATATTAATAAAAATTAATAATTTCATATTTTGCAGATGTTGTACAGAACTCCATTGTATAGTGTCCCAATTATCTGAAGTGAAACAGTTGTACAATAGTTAACAAATTCGAAGAGGGCATTATGAATAATATTCTATTCTAAGACTATTGTAGAATATTTATTAAATTGTAAAAAGTATTTAAATATAGCATTTGTTTGATACAGCTTTAGTAAAAAATAACAATATTGTAATAAAATATTATTGCTTTAATAAAAAACGATCGATAAAGGCACTTTCAATAAAAAGATCAATTCGTCATACTCGATCACCTCCAGTACTTAGTACTCAACAATTTTGCAGCTTTTCTATTTTTAAACTATTTACAGATCCATTTCCGTGTTTAGAGTAACGGTAACATATAGGACTGGCTGTCACCGAAGTTTATCCAAACAGTATCGAATCTGGCGACTTCCACTTAACGGCTAACCGAACGCATAAATATTTAATAAATATTTACAAATCAAAGCCGTGGGAAAAAGCCATAAGAAGACATCAATAAAGCTGCTTTAGTTTAGCACAAAGCAAAAGAACACATTAATTTGTTTGCTTGAACTTTTTGTTGTTGTGTTGGTTTGATATTGTTTATTGTTATTGTTATTGAAAAAAAAGCGATCCACAACACGTGATCGCAGCTCTAATCTGCATCGGTTAGATCGAGGGGCATAAACAAAGCGATTAATGAAGATATAGCCAACAGTTGGGTTGGGGATACAAGTAGCTATATCTAAGCAAGAAATTGCACAACACAAGAATGTAAATATTTAAAGAGAAGGTGAGAGAGAGCGAAAGAGAGAGAGAGAGAGAGAGAGAGAGAGAATGCCAATGTTAACTAGACGGCATAATTTGCTCGATTGAAGAAACTCTATGTAAATATTTTGAATTTTTGACTATTTGATTATTTATTGTCCGGCGGATCAACGGTTTAATAAACGTCTCGGCTGTAGGCAAATGGGAGGGGGTGCAGGGGGTGGAAGGAGGGAGCTGCAATTGTTTGCTTTCGAGTGTTGTTGTAGGTCAGTGTGCAAAAACAAATGTGCCGCGGCTCCAACTTGTATACAACTTGGGAGTCTGAGAGGGCGGCCAAGGCGATCAGGGTAGGGATCAAGTGTTTAGAGTGTCTGTGTGTGTGCGTGTGTGTGTGTGTGTTGTGTTTAATTGTTAAATGTTTATTAAACTACAACACGAGGCAAGTTTAAACAATGCTGCCCATGGCCGGCATTTGGTATTGTTTGGTATTCTTTGGTATTCCTTTCGATTCCAAGAGAGAGTGCAAAGGAGAGAGAGAGAGAGAGAGAGGGAGAGAAAGCGGAGCAGCATCGCTGAATCAATGGGATCGCCGCTTTGTGTACTACAACTCAACTTGCTGTGGCAGACGCGTCGTATACATAATTTTGTTTACAAACCGTGCATAATAGTAAACAATTTGGCCATTTAATAACATTAACATTAAATTAAAAGCAAAACAAACGCCGTACAAGAAGCCCATAACAACAACAACAACAGCAACGGCAACTACAACTGCGACTGCAGCCGAAAAGAGACAGACACATTGTATATATGGATGGTATTATGGTATGCTTATCTTTATTATGATTATTTGAACTTGAAAAACTGAATGATGATGACGAGATTTGTTTGGGAATTCCCTCGTCTGGGGATGTTTGTTTGTGGGCGTGCTTAAAGAACACTTAGAACGATATCCCGATACCATAAAAAAAACTGCAGTTACAATGTGATTGAACCTCCTTCCTTCCTCTGTTTTTTCTTTTGGCGGAACTGTTGACCCAGTTAAAATGACGCACGCTCCGCCTTGTGTGGCATTTGCATTTTGGCTATAAATATGTACAAGACGCGATGTCATGGCGAGCAAAATATTCGAACAGAAATTCGACAGCATTCGACGATATGAAAAATCCAATTGGAACGTTTTATTCAAAATTGCGAACGATTTGAAAAATGCTTTTGCACTTTTGATTTATAATTACGTGATAAAACATTTTTGAAATTTCTTGCTCAAGCAAAGTATTTTACGAGCTACTCGACAGATATTTTGATTCAATTGGAATTTTTAAATTATAAGTACAGTGAAAACTTACCAAGTGGATACCTCCAAGAGATGGAGATTTATGGTTTAGTTTAAAAAGTAATTTCTTCAGACATTATTCTAATTTCTTTCTCAAGCAAAGTATCTTATGAGTTAATTTGATTTAATTTGAATTTTTGAATTATATCTACAGTGAAAACTTTGCAAGCGGATGTTTGGTATATTTCAAAAAGTAATTTCTTTGGACATTTTCGAAATCTTCTTCTTAAGCAAAGTATTTTCCGAGGTCCTTAATAGTTACTTTGATTCAATTGGAATTTTCGAATTATAAGTAAAGTGAAAACTTGCCAAGCGGATAGCTCCTTCTATGGTGTTTGGTATATTTCAAAAAGTAATTTCTTTGGAGATTTTCAAAATATTTTTCTTAAGCAAAGTATTTTCCGATGTTCTTAATAGTTACTTTGATTCAATTGGCATTTTGGAATTCTGTGTACAGTCATAACTTCCTCAGCGATCACCTCCATTATCCCAAAGTTCTTCAATGGCTTTAAGTATTATTTTAAGAGTAATTTTTTTGTACTCAGCAATAGAACTTTCACTGTATACATATATTTTAAACTTTGTGAACTGACGCATTATGCTTAACTAATTTAAACAATTAATTGAGCTCAACAGCTCAGTGTCATTTATCAATGAAATGAAATCACTTTGTTGGCCACACCTGGGCAGGTCAATTAATTAAATGCCCGAGTTAATACAGGTGAAATGTTAAATTGCGTAAATTGGGGATTTTCAGCTGTGCTGGAAACCTGTTTAATTTATTCCTCACACTCACAATAAATGTGGCATATGTATGTGGAATGCACACACACACACACACACACACACACACAGAGGGAAAACAGCACGCAAAAATCGCAGAAGCCGAATAAGAAGTAATAATAATCAAACGTAAAAATAATTTATGGCCTTGCCACAGCGGCCAACAGGAAAACAACAGAAAAGAGCTGAAGATACAAAATACAAAGATCTATATAGTACAATACATACATACACACATATGTATATTCTCGTATTTGTAGAAATATTGTATTGTACAGTGCCGCAGATTAAGCAAAAAGACTTTAAATGCTGTGCCGAAAAGATATTCAACAATTGCCGATTATTGTTCTTGTTGTTGTTGTTGATGTTATTGCGGTTTATTCTAGTTGTTGTTGTGTGTTTATTGTCTGCAAATTCCACGAAATTCTCGGGAAAATGGCGAGTGTGCTTCGTGAAATTGTCTGCTTGTGATATATTTGCAAAATGAAATTAAAATATCTTTCAGGCCGAAGCCAAAAGTCAAGTCGAAACATACAAAACACAACCAGGACCGAAAAAAAAATAAGTTGCTAACAAATTGTGCGTCGTTGTTGTTGCTGGCAACACCGCCAATCGTGCCTGACGTGTTCGACAAATAGAATTCGTTTAATGTAAACAAAACTCCGCCTCCGTGTGTATCTCAAATGTGCCGTTGTGTGTGTGCGTTGGGGGATTAAAACGTTGCCCGATCTCTTGGCACCCAAAAGCAACAACAACAACAGCAACAACAGCAATAAAAAGAAAAGAAAGATGCGTTCGGAGAGAGCGTCTGAATGCGAGCAGAGAGAGCGGTGAGCAGCCTCGTCGCCATCGTCGTCGTCGTCACGGTCGCGAGTCGCGAGTCGTGAGTCGGCGTAGTGCTGACAGCAATGGCGGCACTCAGGGTGCCGTATTGTGTACCGTTCGAGTCTGTGTGGCGAGTGTACCAGGCACAGTAGCTGGAGACCTTACCCCGCACCCCTTTCCTTACCCCTAGCTGCTAACTGTGCCCAGGTCGGGGCCATAGAACGACTAAATCAATTAACAGCTCGTTTGAATGCCGCCAGCCAGCAACAATGGTTTCCTTTCCTCTTCTTTCCTTTCCTTTCCGACGAAACAATGCTTAACGCTAATTCATTCGTCGTAATTTGGGTTTCGAGATCTGGGTTTTATGTTGACTATTTATTAACTGTTGACTGCCAACCGCAAAGGAGCCAAGCTCAGCGGGAGTGAGCCAGCGAAGCGATAACAATCTGTCACCTAATGGAGGTCATGTCAAAGTCAGGCTCAAGAGCAAATGTTTATAAAAGGAAATAAATGAAAATAAATAAAATCAAATAGATTTCAAGTATTGTAATTAAATGTAATTAAAATTAATGTAATTAAATTAAAGATTATTAATATCGGAAAAATTAAAAATTGTCTAATTTTATTTTTTTCTTTTTTATATAAGCTACATATTAATTAGATAGTTTTAAAATACAATAAGAAATAAGAAACCGGGATTTTGTTTATTGTAAGAACTGTTTTGTAAGCTTTTCTCAATTCACTACCTCAATAATTCCCAACCTAATAATAGATTTTCATTTTTAATTTCTGGACATTTTGAATTTGCTGAAACACTTCTGTATTACTATATATTTATACAAACTAATTAATTTGCTTTATGTTATACTGATAGCAGAAGCTATGTATTCGAACCATTTAGATAACTAAATTGTCTATACTCTTTTGGAATATTGTCAGAAATATCAACAGTGTTTAAAGACATACGTATGTACATACATATATAAAAGTAAAGTATACTTTATAAATAAATAAAGGTAAATGCATTGCGTAATCTACACATTATACAGGGTATGCGAGGGCGTTCAATTGAATCGCTTGCAATATTAAACGTACGCATTTCTGAGATTCGATTCTCTTTCAAGATCTGTCCCCAATGCCTTGCCCTGTCCCTAGATTGAAGAATTTTGCGTAGAGACTCCAATACCGAAATACCAATAGTCGCACCTCAAATGTCATATGGCTGCACATTCCAATAGCTCAGAGAGCGATAAAGAAAGAGAGAGTGAGAGTGTGTGACAGATACGCAAAAGTCAAGCCAATTGGATGCGAGTGTAGCTGAGAGAATAAGAAAATAAACTGCACACAGAGCAAGTATGTGTGAGTGTGTGTGTGAGCGTGAGTGAGAGTCAAATGAGAGCAAGAGGCGCATTTGCGCAAGGCGTAGGCGAACTAAAAAAAGAACAGTTAGAGTGGGAGAGCAAGAGGAAGACGCAGGCATAGAACTCAAGTGAAACGACGCTCCATGGCGCAAGGAGATCGCAGTCAGTTTACAGTTAGCCGAGAATAGCGAAGCCGCGCGGTTCTCTGCACAATTGAAGCGGAAGAAAACGGAAAACAAAAGAAATACTAATTACAATATAGAATATACAAGAAAAAAAAGGCAATTATTTGCAGTTAATTTTCGGGTGATAAAGTGAAAATATGATCAAAAGTGAAGAAGCTGTGAGTGAGCTGAACAATCGTGCCATGGGTGTGGATCAACTGGGCGGTTTCTATCATCACCATCATGCCCCTCCGCATCCGCATCCCCATCACATATCATCGCAGCACACACACCTTCCGTTGTCTCACACACACACGCACCCGCATACTCTGAGCCATCACGGCTCGTCGCATCATCTGTATCGCGGTGGGAATCTGCTGCCTGCTGCTGGCAGCAATTTCCAATCGATGGGTGGTGGCGATTCACCCACCGAACTGGTGGATGAGAAGCCCAACATCAGCTACATGGAACGCAAATACTACACCACCACGACGATAGATGGCGCTGGCAATGTCACGCCCACCATCAGCCAGCACTACGGTCTGAGTGGATTGCATCACAACATGGGCGGCACCCCGCCAGCACCCTCCAGTCCAATACCGCCATATGGCGTACTAATGACCACCCATTCGGCTGGCTCGATCTCGCCCAGTTCCAGCTCCAAGACGCCCACCGATCAGGAGATGTATGTGAGCTCCTCGGTGGGTAAGCCGCTGCAGCTCCAGCCGATGAATCATCAGTATACCTCCACCATCAAGTATTGCTCCAACAATACCATTCTCAGTGCCAACGATTACCATCAACTGACCATCCACGAGGCGGATCAGCAACAACAGCAGCAACAACAACAGCAACAACAACAGCAGCAACAGCCACAGCAAAATTCTCCAGTCTCTGGCAGCTTTATGCCCCGGATTTCCTCCTCACCTACGCAGGTGATCGCAAATGCTCATGGTCACGGCATGTCCGGATTGAACTACTCGAGTGCCAGCTCATCGCCAGCCAAGTCATTGAATGGCTCCGAATCGACGTCGACAAATCAGACCCACGATGGACCCAATGTCCAACAACAGTCCAAGTCAAGTGGCTCCAGTGGTCAGGACAACAGCACGCCGGATACTACGAAAAAGTCTGGTACTCGACGTCCCGAAAAGCCAGCTCTCAGTTACATCAATATGATTGGACATGCCATCAAGGATTCGCCTTCGGGAAAACTGACTCTGAGCGAGATCTATGCCTACTTACAAAAGAGGTGCGTATCCCATAAAGAATTGGATTAGTTGGGGTTTAAATCAGTAATTTGATTAAGAATTAGTTGATTGAGAATGTCTAGTCTACAGTATGAACTATTGAAGGTTTTCCTTAAAATTTATTTATATCACCGGGTGATCAAATCCAAACAGCTTTAAAAACATATGATCTTAAAAAATTTTCTCATTTTGAATTTACTTGTTTATTGCTTCGCAAAATTATGCAGCACTATTTTAGGAGGCTTGAAGTAGTATATTTGTTCTAATCTGTTGTCAAATTTATAATATTTGCATTTAAGGGGAAGAAACGAAATATGCAAAACGGAAATAGAAATTAGATAGCTTTATACAACTTTTATTAAATCAAATTATAGTACGGCTATCTTAAATATATCCAATTAAATTTGAGGATTAAAATAATTTATTCAAATAATTCATTATTCAAAAATTAGAAAAGATAATAGTTTTCAATTTGTAGGGAGTTTAAGGTTGAAACGTAAACCACTTAAAATTTTAATTTGCATAGAAATTAGATATTAAATTATTGTTCTAATTAGAACATAATTAGATGAAAAATAATGATGAGGTATGATGAGATAATAATATAAACCGAATCATTTCAGAGGATCAGTCCATTTTTTTAGGAGACTAGCTTTTTTTGCAAACTAATCTATGAGTTCTTGGGATAAGCATCTTAGAACTTTGATTCTGATCGGCTTATGATATTATAAAAAGTAAAGCTTTTCATGAACTGTGTTTTTTCCTAAAAGGTTTTCTCCTAACGACAATGTTTCATTATAAGACCGTCTATAGAACTTTGATAGATGTAAATGAGAACTGAACGCATTCCCAAGCTACGTATCAAACGTCTTCGCGTTCTCAAATGTCGAGTGGAAGCCATTACCGATATCGACACCCGGCCAAGTGGCGAAAGCCCAGCTACAACTACAACTACAAATACAGATACAGATATAGAAAAGAAACGACATCGAAATCGAAATTGGGGTTTGGCAAATGTATGGGTTGCCATGTGATTTGTCGCTTGGGGTTTATTTACTTGCGTCCGATTTTATTTACTCAACAAAATATGATCGCTTTCGCTCCCCCCCCATCCCCCCGATCAGCAATTCCCCCTCCAATATCCCCCACAGAAGTGAGCGCATCCTTTTGATTGCTCGTATTTCTCAGCGCTTGGCACTTTATGTGTTTGGATATTGGCGACGTTGGCGACTGGGAACGCGACTGTGACACTGAGTGCGTCTCTCAGCACCAGCACAATTTGAGTTCAGCTGAGTTTTGTTTGTTGTTCGTTGTTGCCAAGTCTGTGGCACCCCGAAAAAAATTTTTAATTGAATTTTGTTGGCGACAAAGCTTATTAGACGAAGGGCTGTGCAGCAAATAAATAAACTGATCCATTATCTCAATTCGCACTCTGCCTACAGCTATGAGTTCTTTCGAGGACCCTACGTGGGCTGGAAGAATTCGGTGCGTCACAATCTCAGCCTCAACGAGTGCTTCAAGAAGCTGCCCAAAGGCATGGGAGTGGGCAAGCCAGGCAAAGGCAACTACTGGACCATCGATGAGAGCTCGGCGCATCTGTTCGAGGACGAGGGCAGTCTGCGACGTCGTCCACGTGGCTACCGCTCCAAGATCAAGGGCAAGACCTATGCCGTGAGTGCGAATGGTTTCTACGGCGCTGGCTACGGCGATGCAGCTATGGTGAGTTAACAAAGCTAATCTTATCACCTTCATGTTATTAATTTACCTTTGCTCTTCCAGGATAACCCCAATTTCTATGCAGCACCTGCGTATGCTGGCTATGATTATGGCGCACCTGCCTCAGCCTCCGCCAATGGCATCTCGACGGCTGCTCAAAGCTTTGGCGACACCTGGAACGTGCATGCGGCGCATAGCGGAGCACCTGCCTTGGGAGTGGGTACATTGCCACAGTACTCGAACATCACCTGCCTCACCACAGTGGGCAACAATTTGAATGGTGCATTGACGCCACCGTTGGCGCACTCGTCGCTGGGTGGCGCAGCATCCAGTTCGCCGGTTCCAGTGGCGGCGCTTCAAAGTGATTATGCGCCAGCCGCCAGTCTCGTGGCGGCGGGTTATTCCTATGCAACAAGTGCCAATGGCTTGGATAATGGTAAGTGGCTGCTGGGGCAACTCCGCTGTGGGTGTTCGTGTCAATCATAGCCAAGTGATTGCCGACTTGTGTGTGCCTGAGTCTGAGTGTGTGTTTGTGATCTTGATCTCGGATTACCGCCGCCTAGCAACACATGGCAAGCTGTTGGCGAGTTTTTATTTTATAGCTGATGTCGGCTCTGTGTGTGAATTTTAACACAAGATCATAAAAATCATAAAAAGCAAACATGTTTTAATCGAGTTATTTGTTTTTTTCTTCGCTTTTTCTCAGGTCTGCGTTCCATGTCGTTGCAGCAGCTGCCCGCCTTGTCCTCCATCCAAACGGGACAATCGCAATCCCAGTCGCATCACAACAACAACAATAACAACAACAACAATAATCATCATCCTCATCCACATCATCATCATCATCATGGCACAATGACACCGCCGCCATCGCAGTCAGGCAACCATGCGATCGATCGTTCTCCGATCGATCTGAAACCGGTTTACCTGCCGCCCATAACTCCGCCCCCGACATCCGTCAACGGTGGCTACTATGAGACAATTAAATATTCGAATTAGAATATATGTTTATAACTCCTCCCAATATGTTTTGAGTTATTTGGCATTATTACCTCAAAGGATAATCAATTTTAATGTTAGCTCTTAAGTAGTTGCCAAAGTTGACACAAATTATGTTATGTGTAGTTGCTTAGTGCGTAAACAACAACAAGTTCTTATCAAATAAATATCATTTAATTAGCAAGTATTCCCAAAGCAAACATCATGCATTTTTATTTTTCGAATTCTAAATTATCCAATTTGATTATTTAAATTTGTAATTATATTTATCTTAATCGCAATGGCGTAAATGACAAATTAAGAATGACAAATTTTGTTTAAGATTTCTAAATAAACAATAACACAAGTGATGAGTGGCTACATTTTAAATTAAAAAACAAAATGTTCAAAATAAATTTTGCAGGAAAATATATATTACAATATATTATTTAATTTTAAAATTCATTTTTTTTTGCGTATGGTGATAAATTTCTAAAAAAAAATTAAATATACAATTATAATTTTAAAATTAAGATTTTTCCCACTGCAGTGCAGTGCCCATGCAATTTCATGTGAATTAATCGTTTGCGCACCTCTTGCGAGCAGTGGACTCAAATGTGCGTAAAGTGAAGTTGGCTGCGCTACAAGCGAAGCAGTTTAGAAAGCAGTGCACCGTAGTGAACTACTTTAAAGAGCACTACTTATGCTGTTCAAGAAGCAGTGGGTCTCGTATACTGCATTGTATATACTGTGAAGCAGTACACTTCTTTTCTAGCACTGTTTTAAAAACCACTATTTTGAATTGATACTTAACCTTTTTCATCAATCTGGCAACATTTGTTTGGGGCTAAAAATATAAATTTGAAATGTAACTGAAAAACAGAATAAATGATAATTTATACGTATGTATTTGTATGTACAGTTTTACAGAAAACCAAAAAGCATTTGTAAAAATAATAATAGTTTCATATATTGGGCATATATTTAGGCAGCGAACGTTTCATATTGGTATAAGAAATATTTCCAATAGAAGTATTTACAATTACAATTTATGGGTGAAACAATGAGACTAATATTCAGTAATTCACACAAAATGCGAGCTAACCAGATCATAGGATAATAATCATTGTAATACATCAAGACAAGACATCTAATTTAAGGCACATGCCCAATGCATTGTTCAGCAACAAGACTAACAATCCAATTATTCAGTTAATTGTCTCACCTTTATGAGCAAATTAAAATCTCATGCAGAGTCAAATGGAACACAGTGCGAATCCCAAAAAGGCAATCCAAGACGGAACCGAAAACTGCCGCTGACCATTGTGCGAGACTGGGAGAAGAAAAGGCAACAGAAATCGCATCAAGAAGTCGCCGCCATTGATAATTATCAGGCAGCGACAGTGAAAAGGACAACTGAAGGGATGCGGATGGAAATCTGGACAAACGGGAGAGAGACTCAATCTTAGTAAAACCCAAAGACAAACAGAGAGAAAGACGACGACGCAGTCAGTCAGTCAGTCAAAGAGCCAGAGAGAGAAAGAGAGAGAGAGAGAGGTAACTTTTGAGTGAAAAATTTTACAGTCAAAGGATAATCGGGATTAAATCTTCTTGAAAAGTTAATGTTTACACACGCACCTACCGTTGGCGATGCGCCGATGACAACGACAAAGGCAGCAGCAGCAGCAGCAAAAAAAAAGATGCAAAAATTATGAAAATATTGTCACAAGTGCACAGCCAGCGCAGCACAGAATGTAGGATGCGAGGGACGAGGCTGCTGCGACGGTGGCAGTTGCAGGACAATTGCAGGCGGCAATCAAAACATGCAATTGTCCGTTTCGTTCCGTTGCGAATCGAACCGAGTTGAGGCCGAGCCGACATAAGAGGATTTGTGCGTCAAGTAAACACACGAACCGAACAGAACAGAACAGAACAGGACTGGACCCGACCAGGCGACGATAGGCGAGGACCATCATGGCCAACTGAATGTGGAAACCCAAAAAGCAAATCGAAGATGCAGCCACAGCCACAGCCAGAGCCAGAGCCACAGCACCAGCCTGCATAAATAAATAAATAAAATGATTTGAACATTTTTATTTTCGCAAAAAAATAAAGGAGAAATGAGCATTTTTCTTTGCGTTAAAATAAACAATTTTTTAAAAATTGTACGAACACACAGAGAGATAGAGATATAGAGGACGTATTATTTATTTTAAATTTATGTGAAATTAAAAACGTTTTTCGCAAGGATTTTCCATCAACTGGTCGAAAATGTTTTTATAGGCGCGCATAGCAAATTGCCAGGTTTTCGAATCTCATCGACAAGGAGGATAGATACAGAGAGAGAGAGATAGAGAGGGGAATACGAGTACAAAGCGTACTCTCATTGTGGATATTCATGGTTATTTTCTATTGCGAATTTCGTTGGCTGCCCAATCACTTTACATTTGAATCGTTGATACACAAAGTCTCGAGTATGTCGCGCGTATTTCCCCATATAAATAAACAAAAGTCTTGTTGAAATAACATGGCAAGGAATATTTATAAAATAAACATTAGACCAGCACCACACAGCAGCGAGCAACAACCAACAAGCAACAACCAACAGCGAACAACCAACAACCAACAATAATAATAACAACAACAACCACAACAAGATGAGCGAGACAAGTTAAAGTTTTGAATGGAATACTTGAAGAGACGCGGCCAATGGAGACGACGATTTATGAATGAATTAAGCGTTGTAATGCAAAGTGTTTTGCCTTAAAGTGTTCGCAGACAGGTATAAAATTGTACCAAAGAGTTGTGAATGAATGCAGGCAGCGAACACATATCACGGATGGGAAATATTATCATACATCTAGTCCACTTCACAGCCACTCTACATTTATTTAAAAAGGTAGAGGAAAGATGTGAGAAACTCGACCACTAAATAAGTAAAATAAAATGCAGTTTTAACTTCAAATTATTTATAATACTGAAAGATACTACTTCTTATGGTTATAAGATTATTTATTAATAAAAAATATGTATATTATAATAAATTTAAACTTTTTAAAAATGAACTTACTTTCTTTATCTTTTCTGACTATTGTTTAAAATTCACTTCTTTTGTATTAAGCAAGACTGAGTCACTATTTCTTTTCCATTTTTTGTACTATTTTTAGTATAATATCATATTCATATATCATATTCCTATATCCTAAAGTGTATAATTAAACATTTGAAATATTCACATCAATGCTGAAAGTTTAACAAAGAAGAAATACATACAACAATGTAAAAACAATACATAAAAACAAATCACAAATAGAAAAAAAATTATTATTATTATTAAGTAAACATTTTTAAAAAGAATTGTTTCAAAAGAATATCATTATTTCTACTTACTGTGCGAGTTATCATTACATTAATGAGATAAATAATAATGAAATTGTAAAATTGTTATATAGCAATTATTCTCCATATTTATGTAAATTGCAAATGTTGAATAACTATTCAAAAGAATAATTTTAAATGCACCTTTCAATGCAAATAAATGTGAGTCTAAAAATGAACTTAGTGATTTCAGAGCAGCATTTAATTAGTTTCCTGGAACACTGTAATCGACTCCTGCAGCGTTTGCATCATTTAAGCAAAAAGTCCACACCTTAGCGTTACGGCCAACACTCTTAGCCATGGTCATAGCCACCGTAAGGAACACCCACTCGCAGCGGGTCATTTCGGGGTCATAAAAACTGTAAAACCGCAAATAAGCCACAAGTAACAGGCAGGACACGCGCTGCATAAGCAAATCACCCACCCCGGAACCGAGAATCCATCATCATCTTCCATCATAATCATCATTATCAATGTATCATTGCTACCCATTGGCAAATGGGCAATGGGGAAAACCGACCACATGAAGCACAAGACCAGAAACAGTAGCTGGAAGCAGAGCAAGGCGACGGCGTCCAGTAGCTGGGCAGGTATGTTAAGTGAGCCACAGCTAAGCCTAAAGCAGAAGCATCAGCAGAGCAGCAGCAGCAGATTGGGAAATACCCAATCGATGGCTGAAGGTTTCATTAAGAATTCCCGCGGCGCGCATTAAAGTCTAAACATGCCAACCCCGCATCCACGAAAAAATCAAGTTTTCCCCTCTGCGGCTGATCAAGCGCGCTTAAGCATTATGATGATTAGCATCCGGCCAGGAATTTGAGGCTACTTCTTCAGGTAGCTAGGACTTAGCGCCGCCGCCGCCGCTGCTGATGACGACAGCGACGTGTTGTCATGAATTTCCGCTGCTTATGGCCTAAGACCGGAAGATTTTGGCCATGATTATGATTGCGATTATTATGATTAAACTAATGGCGGAAATTTCCCATCTGTACTGTTGTACAGCAATGGCAACCCCTTTAGCATGAGAACCGCAAGCTCAACCTCAAACATATCCACATCCACATCAAATTTCTAAGAACAACAAAACCAAAAATTGTGTCTACAACTAATCTGCTAAATTGGCTATGCAAAAAAAGAACGAACTATGCATAATGAGAGAGCCCGAACGATATACAAATCATAAATTTTAATGAGTGGCCAATATCGAGCGTAGCAAAAGCAGCAACCCAGTTACCCTCCCATCCTCCCACCACCCCCACCTAGTCATTAAATCTTCCCATTCAACCCCCAGTACAAAATACAAGACTACAGCACCACCCACCCCTCGCAGCCTATGAACTCTCCACCAACGGCAAGCTGTACAGTGCAGTGTGCAAGCAGTGCAATGCATGCGCCATTGTCACTGCGCTCTTACTCTCTCTCTCTCGCTCTCACACTGCTCTGCTTGCTATCGCTTTGCAATGCAGTGCAGGCCACGCCCAGCATTCGCTGCGCAATCGTCTGTGTGCATGTGTGCGGTTCGTCGTCGGGTCGCTGTGCGAGTGTGTGTGCGTGAGTCTACGCTTTATTGGCCCAAGCAGAGTCGGCAGCGACGCAGCGTCGCCGCATGCATATTCATAAGAGAGCAGCCAGCTGAGCAGTCAGCATTGTGTTTGTAATTGTATTTGTGTATTTGCTCTCGGTGCTCATGTGCGATGTATACGTATGCTTGTGTGCGTGCGCATATTTCGCCTTATCAGCATTTTTAGGAGTGCGCGTTTTCAGGCGAAAGATATTTTTCAATTTCTTTTTTCACATTTTCTTTTTTTGCTAGAAATTTTATTATTGTTGCAGCTTAAATCCTGTTTCTCTGTCTCTCTGTGCACACATATTTATGTGTGCAAGTGTGTGTGTGTGTTTTTCAAGTGCCGTTAACTGTCTGATTAGGGCACTCCTTGCACTCAGCGCTTTAAAATAAATATTATTCTTAGATTACTTCAAGTAAAAATACTAAAATCTGCCCAAAAAAAAAAGGAAACAAAATTGCTAAAATTTAATAGGCAATGAGTTGCCATATGTTTCACCGTCTCATGCAACACGCCCCCCACTTTACATCACTTTTCACTTTTGCCGACATGTGTTGCAAATTGCCCTCTACACTTTTAACATCAGTCTAGCCATCAATCGGCCCCTCTCCGTCCGCTGGAGGATCGTGGACATCACAAAAATGTCGCGTCGCGACGCCAGCTCAAACCGAGCGAGGAATGGCGATGTCAACGTTCTGTTGACTGCTTCAAATTGAGCATGCAAAATGGAGAGAGGCGCCACAGCTCGGAAATTTCGTATACGCAGTACTTTTTTGTTGTCTAATTTCGAAATGAAAATCTTTCTTAAATTAATATGTTTCATATGCTAGAACCGTGACCAGCAACCACATTGCGTAATTCCCCGCATTTCTATGGAGTTTAATTCATTAAAGTTCATTAAACTCGTCTAACAGTTAGAATTATACATATATTATTATTATATTGTCGAATCAGCTCTAAGCGGATAATACGAAAACTACATATTATATAATGATATGTTCGTTTCCATCATTAACGTGAAGTTCAAACTTGTATTTTTTTATTTATTTTATAAATGGAAATAAGCAACTAAACCGAAAAGTATATAATTAAAATGTATTGCAAACTAATGCATTTTAGACTATTTATACCTATGCTACCCAGTTCTCCATAAGGTAAACGTTTCATTGAAATTATCCTTGTTCTATAGATCTTTAATATATATCACGAAAATTGTCAAAACTAAATATCGCAATTGTGGTGATGACAATTATCTGAAATTATCGAAGTAAAATGAATGTTGAACTGAATTTTATTACGAGTTTTGCAGTTATCAAGAGTTCATGCCAAAGGATTCAAGCAAATCTATTTCATATTTACCATAAGTATTGGTTAACATACTTTTATATACCTTTCCCAAAAAAATCTACAATATTCCGAAGTAAATTATTCTTTCATTTCATTATTTTTGTTTGGATTAGAAATAGAAAGGCATTATTTTGTATTAACAAGTACATTATTGCATCAAACGTTTTAATACCTATACATTTTGAACTTACATTGACAAAGAAATAACGATAAAGATGTTGTTAAACATGCATTCATCGTTTCCGATATGAAATCTTAAAAAAGTTATTCAACGGTTACTAAGTAATAGAGTTTTCCGATATCCATATCAACTATTTTAATCCAAAATTAAGCAAAATAAGTTAACCTGTAATTACTCTTTTCAGACATTGATATAACTTTCATTGTTACTTTTAAATAATCAATATGTGAAGCGATTTAAAATGTTAAATTCAAGAGTAACTATGATATACACACATGGTATTCGTATTCGATTCGTATTTCTATAGTAAATAAAGTGAATGCATGAATGGTAAATTCACCTTCGCTACTACTTAGAGATTGATTAAACTTTCACTGCATTTGGGGAAAATTGTGTTGGAGACAGAGAGATTAAAACAATATTTTCATAGGTCAAATGACAGACAAAATGGAGCGGGAGACATAGCTATAGATACAGATACAGATACAGATATATGACGGCGAGCTCGAGATACAATCGCTATATGAGACATGAGACTGACTGCGAATGCGAATGCGAATCAGACTGAGAATGAGACTGGGAATTGAGACGGGGGCTCAGATTGGGACAGACGGGCGAGGCAACTACGCAAAAAATAACATGAACTGTGCAAAATGCAGAGACAGACAAACACAGAGACAATTACACACGCACACACACATATAGAGAGTGAGAGAGAGAGATACATACACACAATCAGAACGCCAATGCCAAAGACGAAAATTTGTAAAATCAGCAGCGACAACGTCGACGACGTCGCCAAAAAAGCAAGAAAATGAAATGCGCAAATGGCGAAATGTCGAAATGAGAAGCATCAACTGAAGCAGGAGCAGAAGCTAAAGCTGGAGCAGGAACAGAGAAGCAGAGACTGAGATGAGAAAGAAAAGCAGGCAACGTTCGTTGCTGCAGCCTCATTCGAATTTCAAATGCAACAAAAGGACGCTCTTCAACAGGATAAACGGACACATGTATGGCGACGCATTGAACTGAGCTGCCGATGGAGACTTTGAGATTGAGTGTCCTTTGCTGGACATGAGCATATGGAATGCCTGGTTGAATCGCAAGTCCTGGTGCTCGACCTTGTGCTCGTCGTCCTTCAGTTCAGCTCGCATGCGAAAAATTATGTTAAAACAATAAAAATATTTGTCAAAATAATGCGATTGCGCTAATAGAGCCAAATATTATTCTTGTATCAATTATCCAGGCTATCGAAATACGCATAGCCAGAAAGAGATAGAGATAGCGAAAGAGAGAGAAAGAGAAAGAGAGGGAAAATTTAAAGCTAGAGCGAGAAATAGAATACGGATTGTGTGTGTTTTTATTTTATCGGTTAGCAATTTATTGAATGCAAATAAAATTAATTATACTTTTAAATTATCAAAATAAATGCAAGTGTTTCCACACACACACTCACACACAAACACACTCGCATCCCTCAGATATTGAGTCACACACACTTGCCCAAATAAACATATAAAATTTACTTTAAAGCTGACAAAGTCAATAAATATTGTTGTACGAAAAAATATTGTTTCAATAAGCAAAAACAAAAAAAAAATGTAAACGAAGTCTGCAAAAAAATGGTTTGGGCTCATAACAACAAAAACAACAACATCACGGCGACAAAGAATAATCGAGGAGATGTGAAAAAACGTGAGAACACATGGCAGAAAAAACAGCGAGTTTTGTGTGTTTAAAGAAGGGCTCTTTTCCACAGTGAGTGTGTGAGTGACTGAGAGAGTGAAAGAGAGCAAAAATACAAATAACAAAACCAAAAACGATCAACTTGCTAATTCCCAGACTATATGGGCGTATTAAGACCTGCAATTTGCACAATATAAATATAATTCTCTTCATTAAAGTTATTCCAAAAAACAGGCGAGTTTACATTGTAAATATTAAATATTTTTTGTGAATTCTTCTTTTTTATTGTTTGCAAAGTATACATTACAAATATAAATAGAACCTTAAGCGTAATTAGCTGCAAGACTTGAATTTATTATAAATACTTTAAGTAAACACATTCTACTTAATATTTAATATTTTTCAAGCGATTAACATACATAGAAGATAAGGCATAAATGGGTAAATAAGATTAAGAGACAGGAACAGAGGCCGAATGAGTTAATAAAATTGAATTTTTTTTATTAAACAAAATGATTTATATATTTTCTTTGATATTAGTATAAGTATTAGCATAACATTTGCCACTTAGCTTCTCTAGGCACAGTAAATGAAGTGTACATTAGTTACATAAAAGAATACATCAAGATCATATAATAGCAATAGAGCTCTAAGTTAATATCTATCACTTAAATTGTGTTTCTAATATAAAGTTGTTCAAAACATGTATATTTTTTATAAATTTATTTAAACAGATTTATTTCTATATAAAACAAGTGTGAAATATAAAAATACAGTTTGGTGAAAAAGTAAATTAAAATGGATAGAAACATTTAATTACCTGATCTCGTTATCTTACCAAGTAAGCAAATTACAAGCATGTATATATCCAATCAAAATACATTACTAATTTACTTATATGTTTATTGGGTTGTTGTGAAATTCATTTCAATTTATACTGAGTGCCTGACTATTTTATAGTAACATAAATTAATTGTAAACAGGCAATATATTATTTTTGCCACCAAGCCTTTTTTAGTTACTTATAAAGTGTAGAAAACCTTTTCAATTTGTAAACTAAGAAATACGCAGCAAGTGCTTTTTACTCATGCAACATTTTGTCGCACAGCTGTGAACTGAAATCGAAAAAAATAAAACGAGGAGAGAAAAAGAAAAGAAAAACTTGTGACCATTAATTTATGCTGAAACCAGATACCAGATAGCAAAAGGCAAGAAGGACCCTGAGCCACCCACTCATCGAAACCCAACCTGGAGCCTGGGACTTGTCTGCATTGTGTGTCGTCCCAGGTGCTGCGACGACAGCTACTGTGGCCTCTACCTTGCCTGCTCTAACCCTGGGCACGTTGAGTGCGTGTGAGCGAGAGCGATGGCTTTGGCTAGGCCGCATTTTAAGCATTAGTTTGAACAACATAAACATACAGAGAGGAGGAGGGGGTAGGAACGAGGGGGGAGACACAGGGCAGCAAGTGATGGAACAACTATTTCCATTTCCATTTCCATTTTGCCAGAGTGAAGAGAGAGTGGCACTTTTACAGGGCGAAAAGGCGGTCGTTTCTACGTACAAAATCATGAATGGCGGCCACCTCGCGCGCGTTCTCTCTCAGATACAGTATCTGTATCTACAGCTGCGTGTGTGTATGTGTGTGTGTGTGTGTGTGCACACATAGCTGTAGGTCTTCACTTACTGACTGCAGCAGCAGCAGCAAACACAGAACGTGTGCTGCCGTCGGTGGTTGGTCACAGATACAACTACACAACGCTCTGTACAGATACAGATACAGATACGAAACGCTGTCGCTGCCAACAGCGCAGCTGGCGTCGGCGTCGCAGCTGCTGCTGCTGCCGAGATTCCGAGTTTGCTGGCCGCGTCGCATTGAAGCGAGCTGTATGTTATTTCAGTTACACAGATTCAGTATCAGACGTGTTACTATCCCGAACGGTTCTCTTTCGTCGCTGCGCTGTTGTGCCCGCACACACGTTCGTTTGTGCTAGCACAGATACAGATACAGATATACCCACACACACACACACGCGCACACATTTTGTGGCCAACTTGTACAGCTACAACTTGTTTAAGCAAATATTATTAGAACAAATAATAAACGCGACGCAGCAGCAACAACAACACACCAAAAACGAAAAGAAAAAGAAAATATAAAACACAAAACCAAATCGAAACAAAACGAAAACGAAGTGAAGTGCGCAAAAAGCAAAAAAGCATTTTCTTGTGGCGGCTCAGTCCGCATAATTTGCATAGTTGCAACTTTTGATTAACGAACTGAAATCGATCGAGAATCAATCAACACACAATGCACACTCTGTTCAGTGATCAGAACTCGTTCTCGCGCCATTATGCGCAAACTGCCGCCGGCTACACATCCGCCTCGGCGGTGGCTGCTGCCAGCAGCGCCTCGGCGGCCGCAGCGGCACATTACGCATACGACCAGTACTCCAGGTATCCGTACTCGGCCAGCGCCTACGGCCTCGGGGCACCGCATCAGAACAAGGAGATCGTGAAGCCGCCGTATTCGTACATCGCGCTCATTGCGATGGCCATACAGAATGCCTCGGACAAGAAGGTGACTCTGAATGGCATCTATCAGTACATCATGGAACGCTTTCCGTATTATCGCGACAACAAACAGGGCTGGCAGAACTCGATACGCCACAATCTCAGTCTCAACGAATGCTTCGTCAAGGTGGCACGCGATGACAAGAAGCCGGGCAAAGGATCCTATTGGACACTCGATCCCGATTCGTACAACATGTTCGACAACGGCTCGTTTTTGCGGCGACGACGACGCTTCAAGAAGAAGGACGTGATGCGCGAGAAGGAGGAGGCCATTAAGCGACAAGCGATGATGAACGAGAAGCTGGCCGAGATGAAGCCACTGAAGCTGATGACGAATGGCATACTGGAGGCCAAGCATATGGCTGCGCATGCGGCGCACTTCAAGAAGGAGCCGCTCATGGATTTGGGTTGCCTCAGCGGCAAGGATGTCTCACATGCCGCCATGCTGAATTCCTGCCACGACAGTTTGGCGCAAATGAATCACTTGACCGGCGGCGTTGAGCATGCGGGCTTCACCGTCGACTCCCTGATGAATGTCTACAATCCGCGCATCCATCACAGCGCCTATCCGTATCACTTGAACGATGATAATCTCACCGTCGCGAGCTCGCAGATGCATCACGCTCATCATGCGGCGGCCGCTCACCATGCGCAGCAGTTGCGTCATGTGGCGCACGTCTCGCATCCGCTGACGCCCGGCAATGGCAGCGGCGGAGTGCAGTCGTCGGGCGCCTCACCCACCACGATCTCAACGCCCCACGGACCGGCGCATGGTGGCTGGTATACGCCAGAGACGCCGCCATCGGAGCCCATCACGAATGGCGCTGCGCCCGGCCAGAGCGGCACGCCCACGCATCCCAGCAACAACAATAATAACAGCAGCATGCACAACAACAACAATAACAATAGTAATAACAATAATAACAACAACAACAACAACAATGCTGCCATCTCCGCCTCGGTGCTGACAAGCAGTCCCAGCTCAGCGTTGGGTTTCCGCGACATGATCTTCGAGCAGAATCAATCCTGCCAGCTGGACACCGGCAGTCCGACGGGCAGCATACAATCGGCCAGTCCGCCGGCATCGGCAAGTGTCGCCGCTGCCTCTGCTGCTGCTGCGGCGGCGGTGATCAACAGCCATCATCATCATCATCATCATGTGTCGCATCTGAGCGGGAATCTGGGCAATCTGAGTCAGTTGAGCAATCTCAGTCACTATCGGCCGCATGTGGGTCACTATCAGGAGTATGGCATCAAGTATGGTGTCTAAACCTGACGAGGAGGCGTTCATAATGGGCGTGGCAGCTGTGCTCTCTTGTATATTCGTGTAAATATATTTCCAAGCATGACTCACAGCGGAAAGAAGCAGAAAGTATCTCAATGTCAACGAATTTATTATTATTGTTTTTCTTTTTACTGTATTTATGTTTTCTGTTTTATGCATTGCGTATACGACGTGTTGGCCAAGCGAGCATAGTATTTAGTTTAGCATTAAACACAACTATACGCATATATACATACAAATATAGAGTATACAACAATGTAACAATTACGAGAATAACTATAATTAACAATCTACAATTAACTACTTATTAAATAATTGTTATCACTTTAGGACGTAGTTATGTCTGGTATGCAAATTTGTGATCAGTTTTCACTTTTCTCGCAGCGACTTAAAAAAAACACAAATCGAACTTAATAAATGCAAAAGAAAAAGCACAAAAAAATATTTAACACATTGTATTATCATAGTGAATCGCTTAGTAATATTACAATTAACTAGCCTAGCCTACGTAAGCAATAATAAATTATAAATAACTATAATAATAATAATATAATAATATTATCAAATTAGCGTACAACACACAACTATGAGCAACAAACTGTATTAAAACGAATATGTTAAAATATCAAAAACGAACAAAAAATAGAAAATCATTGCGTTTTATTTGCAGAATTCAAGTTGCACTCGCACATTGCATTACTCAAAAACAGACTTTCAATCGAAATCGATAGCGAGAATCGAACGTACGTAAATTCCGCTGATAAATCAAATCGCACAACATATTGTATAACCATCAGGCGAAGAAGCGGCTCACTCAATGGGAGATTATGACTCACGACGAGGCGGAAATATGACAATCGAATATTAATTCAGATTGCACTTTGATCATATTGCATGCGATTTTCTAGACAGCTTACTTCCAAATGCCGTTTTGTGTTTAAACCTGGTCGAAAGTCCAATACGTATTAAATTCGCATTCGAATTTCCTCCATTGAAAACTTACATATTGGCTGCAATTTCAGACTCATCAAGGACTGTTAGAAGTTACAATTTGAGAATGATTCAAAATCTAGCAAGCATATATTATATCTTTTAAATCTTTTATATATTCCAACATAATTTCATTTCGACCATCAATTAACTCATTCAATAATTCACCATTATATAATTGAGATACGGAAAAAACAACAAATTCATAATAGAATAATTATTATTTGTGAAATCAATTTTGTTAAGCATCACTAAACTACAGATTTTCAATAAGAATTCATTCATGAGGTGATTATTTATAGCCACGCACTTAGACTAATGAATACTACTGTATTCATGTACAGTATTTAGATTCTCTCATTGATAGCTGAAAAGCATTAAGTATCTCACGATTCACAAAATTAGATTGTGAAGTTCAAAAGTCTAAATTCTATAAATTAGCTAAAAGCTAATTATCTGGAGTGTTGAGCAAAGGGAATGTAATATATTATCTATTTAAAATTAGTCTTCCTAAAATTTAAATTTGGTTTGCTTCCATTATGTTGTTTCCAAAGTTTTCATACATGAGTTTAAAATTTGTAAATAACGTTTTTAAATCAATATACAACTGTCTCATCTTAATATTCTTGAAATTTCATTTTAGCAAACTCTGAATTTCATTTTTTATTTAATATCTATTTTTTTATTATTTGCCTACTTTCATATTTATGGACATCCGTTTAAGAAAATCTTTATTAAACTTAATATTCATAAGAATTAAAATTGAATTTCTATTTTACTAATTACAAATTTTGTTTTATTTTCTGTTGTTGCTTATTAAGATTATAAGGAAATCAAGTTATTAAGTTAATTAAAGAGTGATAAGAAACTTACGAACCTATCATCATCCTATATAATAGATTTGATCGGTTCCAAAAAAGTAGACAAACTTTTTCCAAGAATTTAGTGTACAATATACATAATGAAAATCTTCACAAAACCCTTTTTATAAATGTAAACCAAGAACAGTATTTGACATCGAAAGAATCACAGCAATAATAGCAATAGTCGGATTACCAATACTTCCTAAAGTACTATAGAAATCATAAAGAATCACCATTTAAAGACATATTCAACAAAGAAAACTTGTAAAGTGTTAAGAAATATGCTTGGTAAATGCTTGTGGACAAGTGCTTAGCTTTCACTTGGGAGTTTCCAAGCGCCAACAATAAGAAGTAAATTATAAATCTTTAGTTAAAATAACTGAGACATATTGGCATGACTAAGGTCGGCATATAACACGTCGCTAATTGGCAAACAATTGCAGTTAATTGGTAGAAAGTAAAACACAAAAGTCGACTTCAAAAAATGCGTAACGTTAATGATGGGTGCCAAAAAAAGGAAAAAAAATGAAGAAAAACAAAAAATAGGCGAGGGCAGCTTATTAGCCCAACGAAGCAATTGCCAATTGGCAGTTACCCAACCGATCGATCTAATGATGGACTGCTGCTGTTGATGTTGATGTTAATGTTAATGGTGATGATGAGGATGATGATGATGATAATGATGGTGGAGATTGTTGTCATGGTCTTTCTGATGTGTAGTGTCTAGTGTCTGCGCCTCCATTATTTTGCGGCTGTCATGTTCGATCCATTGTCACTTGAGATTGCCGCCTGGCGCCACAGCGGCATTGAGATCGTGCATTGATATTGATGTAGGCTAAACTATGCTCAGGTGTCGCTTCAGCTACATCAGCAACAACACCAACAGCAACAGCTTCAGCTTCAGCTTCAGCTGAAACTGAAGCTCAAGCACGAGCGCGGCTAGGTTTGGCTTGTCTAAGGGCCTTTGAGCCATTTCTATACCCACTGTTTATAACACAGAAGGGTGTTATGAATTAGAGTCAAATGGGAGTTTGCAGTTTACAGATATCTCAGTAAGTACATTATCAAGTAGTAGACCTTGGATTTTGCATAATTTCATATTTCTTAGAATTCATTTAGATGCATTTTGATGACATCAAAGTTCGTATCATTGAAACATATGTTAAAAAAGATACATACTTAAATATTGTTCATCTAACTAACTAATTTTGGTATCAGTTGATAGAAAATATGAAAAATGCACGATATGTCTTGGGTAATTAATCTAAATACTTTCTTACGAAATACCTATGACTGCCTGTTCTCAAACATCAGAGAGAATTTAAGAGCTAGCCTTACTATATTTGCTGGCAATATTCTTATAAGCTCCACATTAAATTCACCTTATCTTACAGCTCAGCAAAGCTTCTAAAATTTTGTTTTTCACTCGTTTTTTATTCACCCTAATATTAACAATAGGTATCTTACAAGTCGAGCTCACTCGTGTAAGCTGCCTTAGCTTATTTTCAATGGCGAACACGTCTTGAGGCCGTTCTGAAAGGTTTCTGGGTGGGCATGGGCTCTCAAGTGCGTATGAAAAGTGTGCCAAAGTCCGGCTAGGTTTTTAGGCCTGATCACCATTTGTTTCTCTCTGCCTGCGTCGCTGTCTTTGTGCCTCTCTTTGTCTATGCAAATTCGGCGTTTTTTTTTTGTTTTTGGAGGCTGCTGCGATTGCGCCGCGTTGACAAAGCTGGCGTCCATTCGGTGTCAAAAGCAACAAAATTAAATGCGAAAACAACAAAAATGTGAAAATCGCTCGACGAAATGAAAAATATGCGTTGCGTTGCTGTTGCCGTTGAGCAGACAACAAAACCGAGGCGCGGGTGGACCAAGAAAAACAAATGACGCTGGCGACAAACAGCCAAATGCGTGGCTGTTTGCTTAGCGATAAGGATACACACACACACACATCGACACACACATCGACACACATGGAACAGGACAATGCTGGGCACACACGTTGTTGCTGCTTGCTGTTAATCAAATCAAATTTCGACACAGAACGAGGCCCAAAATACATATTGACAGCTGCTGTGCGGTTCAGAGTCGTGTGTATTCGCTCGCTTGTCCTGCAGCCAGGCCCGATTTACATAAATATTATTGCAAGCCTAATTAAATGCAAGTATTAGTTGGCCTCCTCTTCCATCGCCTGCTTCATCTCCTTCCCCCCTTCTTTCGTCTATGCATATCTATGCATTTGTTTGCTTGTCTCTCGCTGAGCAGCTCCTTTGTAATTAATGCTGCTTATTTTTCGCGATTCACTCACACACTAGTTGTCTCCTTCTCTCGCACGCTTCTGCTCCACTTGTTGTCCCTGTTGCTCCACTCCAGTTAGCACCAGCAGCAGGCGGGTTATGCATACACAGCATGGTTATGCTATACACTCGCACATATTTATTTACCTGCCCAGTTGTGTTGATGACCTGTTATCATTGCGCCGTTATAACAATAAATTCTACAGCCCGACGACGATGACAACAGAAGCGTACAACGTTCTTGTTGTTGTCGCTGTTGTTATCCTTGTTGTTGTCGCTCGCGTTGTCGTTGCCGTTGTCTTGTTGTTGGCTTCGTTGTTGTTGTTGTTGTTGTTCTTGCGCGGTTTGCTGTTGTTTTGGCAGCTGTCGTTGCAATTAACCAGGCTATAATAGAGACACCGGGTTCTAAAGTAAATTTATATCACACACACACACTCACACTTACACACTGATATGACATATGGAAATATTATTAAAACACACGTAGTTTAACTATTGAATTTACGGATAATGAGCGTGAAATATGCGTGTATAATTTAAATGTATCCTAAGGAAAGTGTTATTCGAGAAACCAATAAGTAAAGAAATCACATTAAATAAATAAAAAATAATAATGATTACATATTAAATCATAAAAATATAAAAATAAGTATTATAATTTTATGTAAGATTGTGTGGAACTCTATTTCTATAAAATTTATGGAAAATAATCATATTTTATTAATTTTTATTTCAATTTTATTTAACTACATTGATAAAATATATGCGCCTTAAATTATTTGAAAGGCTTAGATAATCTTATAGCAGTAATTATAAAAAATATGCAGTAAATTTTATCGATATACATCATTAACACATATTTAAGCGCATCCTTAAGTTTTTCATCTTTCGCTCATGATGATTTATATTAAATCAAATTGCAAACGAAATATTCTTATTTTAAACAGAATGTTTTATGTATCATGTTTCTCCAACATTGCTTCAGAGTTTAAGTGTTCTACATTAAATTTTCTCTTTAAAATTTTAATGAATTTTTAAAGAGCCAGAAATGTTTATTTTCTTTGGTTTTTGAAGAAGTTTCAGATCAAAGTTTGCGACAATAAAATTTTAAGTTTCGGATCAAAGCTTAAGATCATGTTGAGTCGAGACAACAACCACAACAACAATAAGAATGATATCAAGAGAATGAAATAGGATCAAGAAATACTAATACCCGATACTATTACGAGTATACAAATGCATACAGTAAACTTCCGTTTCCCCAATTGGCAGTTATAGAGCCCATAAAGCTATGGCCGAGTTTTAGTGTCTACCATGTTGAACAGCAGCAACAACAACAACTGCAACAACAGCAAAAATAACAACAGCAAGAAGAACAACAACAACCAACAACAAATGCATTTTTATAGCATTAAACAAACTTTGAGAGCGAATGTTTTCGAACACTTTTGAAGTTTTATTGAGTTATAAATACGCAAATGGCTTTGGAGTTTCCTCGCTCCAGCAGCAACCAAAGGCAGCAATTTTCAAATTAAATTTATGATCGATTTATGCAACAACAATAAGAGCAACAACAACAACGACACTGCAAAAACGCGAAGCAAATATGCAAATGAAAATACGAGGAAAAGAACCTAGACATCTAAGAGTAGAGTGTGCTCGACTAAGAGTTACTCGATACATAATGATATGTTAGAGAAGTAAATAAGTTATAAATTCTTAACAGTGTTCTTAAGGTATAACTATTGAATTGTAAGGATATTCAGTTAAATAAGAAACCAGTAAATAAAACTACAGTGGAGTGTGCTCGACTGTAACTTGATATGCATTTTTTAAAAGTGAATAAATTTAAATTCCATTTTATTGAATCTTCATTAAAGTAATGTAAAAATATGCATATATAAAAATATAATATGTGAATCACTTAAATCGCAATCATTAAAATTCGTAATGTACATATTTAGTATGAAAGTGAAATTCCGAATACTAAATTAATAAATTCTTATTAGTTACGAAGCAGTGTTGACAGAAAATGTTGTAGTTTTAGCTTTAACGGCATATTATTAGCATATATTCAAGCATAACGGTAGACGGATATCATGACTGATTTACAGAGATTACTTCACTTTGCCCAACTTACCAGTGAGTGAGTATACCCTTGTATCCATAATATTGTCGAGTATAAGAAGAAAGAAATTTGTGGCAAAAGCAGCGCCAGGCGTCGACATTTGAGTAAATTAGCCGACTCGGCAGTCAAGTCAGTCAGCCACGTCAGTCAGTCAGCTAGTCAACTAGAGGCTAGAGAAGAGCCAACGGAGCTGCTGGCTGGCAATTTATTGGCCCAGGCTGACTGACGCAGACGGCAACAACAAAAGCATCGAATGCAAGCAAAATTGCAACAACAATTTTGATTGACTGTTGCGCTTGAAATGCTTTGATCTGCGACTTGGCATTAACAGTGGGAGTGGGAGAGTGTGGGAGTGAGTGTGGCGAGAGAGCGAGACGGAAAAGAGATGAGAGAGGTGGCAAGCAGTTGCCAACTGACGCCAGCAGATGGCGCTCAATTGGTGATTAAACATCGACGCGACGCGTCTCGCGAGGCAGACATCGTTTCATCGTTGTCCCCTCGCTTTAGGGATTAAAATGGGGAAAATCATCGGCATTGAATGAAGCTATCGAGACTGTTGACTACCTCATGGGGCATATTTGATTATTGCAATCTGATGTGCAGTTTATTTTGCTTATCAGCAGCGTAGGGAGGAGTTTAGTTGGCTTTGATGTCACATTTTGGTATTGGTTGTATTAGGTCGTCAATCGGGCAAATTGTTTATGTGTCAGCCACCATCAGTCGCCCATCAGTTTTTTGGGCCATTTGATGCTGCCGACAACAGCGACGATGACGACGACGACGACGACGTTGAAGTTGCCAACCAGTTGGCGCGACATAAGCAAATAAATACACCCGAATACGAGTACGAATTGAAATCGAATTCGAAATCAGCAACACAGACGCAGCAACAGCCACAGCAAATGGAATTAGCAAATTCAGCACTATCAAAGTGCCAGGCCGCCGTTAGGCCCAAGTCTAAATAATCAAATTTGTATCTCATCTGGGCAGCAGCTTCATTTCCATCTCCATCTCTGCATCCATCTGTGGCTCCATCTCCAACTCTATCTGGATCATAAAAGCAGCCTGCAAATACTTACTAAACCCATTGTTTATTTTCGAATTTCGTTGTGCGTAAATCACGGAAACGACTTCTTCTCAACTCGCTCTCACTTCTGTCTCCCCTCTAGCGCTCTCCCCCTCTCTCTGCTGGCCACATTCTTCTGCACGGCCAGACAAATTGTCGACAATTTCCATGGAAGTGCCATAAATCAAATCAAAAAGCTTTCCACAGAGTTTGTGGAATTGCGTTTAATTATGTTTTCAATTGAGATATTTGCTCAAGACTAGAAAATAAATACAATTTCATTGCACATTGTTTAACCATAAGCCAAATTGGTTTTAAATTTATTTGAAACATTTTTATTGTGTGTTTTCCAAATACTTTTTCAATGAGAATTCGAGTCTTTTGAAGTATTCGCGGAATAATGAAAATTAAACTACATAAATAATTATTCTATTTTAAGTTGGAGAATATTATTTGCAAAATACAATCAAGCTATTGAAAAAATAAAAAATTATAATAAATATCGAAATTCTTCATCAAGAAAAAAGCATAAGAGAAATCAAAAAAGAGTTTATCTGCATTGCATTGTATATTTAATTTACTTTTTAAATTATAATTAGTTTACAATTTGATTTTCGAGAGAAATCAAAATGATGTTTATTTTTGAACAATTTAATAACATACATTTATTGATATAGATTCAAATCTAATTTAAAAATATTTACGCAATTTAAGCAAAAGCATTTTAAGCTAAAATTTTAAACACTTAATTTCAACTCTTACGTATACTTATTTTTTTGTATTTTATGAATTGAATTGATAATGAGCAGCAGGTCATTATCTGGCGTCTGAAATGTATGAATGAATCTAAAGTTTATATTATAAACCATTCAGATTCACAAGTAAAACGCATTCACTTTTCGCTTGCATAACTTTGCAGCAGCAACAACTCAACCTCTCAGCCAATCGGTTAGCAAAGTGCTAGCCAAATATCACATGCAGAGCACACGTACAATAATAGTGCCAAAGTCGATTGTTTAAACAATTAACAATAACATAAATGCATGCATAATTGCCGCCATATCGTGTGTAATTTCAAGCGTTTTCGACGGAAACTCGCGCCCCACGATGCCCGCCAGAGAGTCGTCAACCATGCGGCTGGCTGCTGATCGATAGACGGGGCGTTGGAGTTGGGGTAGAGGAGGGAGGTGCAACTCTTTTCTTGTCGTGGGGGCAACAGGTGCACGCGGCGCTTAATGAGCTGCTCTCAAGTGCTTTTTGGCACTGTCAAAAACTGTTTTCAAACGCATTTAGGAATTTTTTAATAAGTGCACGGCAAAGAACGCGACTTTCCACGCCTTCGACAGGCCCAACTGCTGGCCAACATGCTGGCGCCAAGGTGTTTATCGTCGCCAGCAAGCTAAACAAACCACAACAACAGTGTGGCGACGTGGCACGAGGATGCAGGATTGAGAAGAGGCAAGAGGCAAGCGGAGGGCAGCGACTCAGTTGCATTGTGTTCGTGAATGAGGTTGGCGAGGGCGAGTTCATTGCGCCACAGGCGCACTGCAGATTTATGGCCCACGGAGGTGGTAACATCACCTCCTCCTCCTCCGCCTCGAACGTGGCTATAAAACAGACACCCAAAACTAGTGGCAGCAATAGCGCCAGCTCATGCTGCGACAGCAGTTCGCTTGGCCAGCTAATCCTCAACACATGGACACAGTTTGAAGCTAGAAAGCAGCATAGCATTAACTGAAAAGAAACCTGGCCAAAAACCCAATTTGTCCAAGTCAGTGCTGAATGCATGTGGTCAGCATCCAGTGCACTCATCACTGCTCTGCCACTTGCTGCTCCATTTGGCACATCAATCTCAGTAGTCGAAGCAATCTCAAGGGCAGGCTGCCCTCTGCCTGTGTCTTTGTTTACGGAAGCAAGCCGCAAATAGTTTTCATTGTAAATATAATAATTGAAAATGGAATGGTAATTGCAACAGCCAAAGCGTCAAGAGTGTAGCCAACAGACAACAGTGGCAACATAAACAGTCCACACACACATACACACACACACACACACACACACTCGCACACACACACAATAAACTGCTGCTGAGCGACTCATTTAGAAATGGATTGGCAGATAAATCTTTCGGCTGCATTCTGCAGTTTACATGGAAGCCATATGGCAGATATGGCCCAGACTCCAAGGAGGTGCTAATTTATGGTAACCAACACACACACACACTGAGACACACACCCACATACACACTCATTGAGTTCTGTGGCAACCCTCGACACACACACAAAAAAAAACCACCTGAATGGCATCGAGGTGCAATCGCTTTTGGCTTTTGCACATTCATCGAGCCGAAAATATTTATTACTTTGTTTAGATAACCCAAATTATACACACACACACACACACAATATCCAAATCCAAATCCAATTCCAATTTCCATTTCAAATCCGTATCCACATCCACAAATCAGATTCTCATCTAATCTGATCATAGATCATAGCTTTGCACTACTCTTTCGCTCACTCCGCTGGCAGTTTCAGATCGATGGATATTAATTTGTTTGCAAACACATTTCATTTCATGTGCTTTGCCCAATTTGTAGCCAGAAACTATCTGCAAGATACAACCGCACATGCCACTAGCTATAGCTATAGCTATAGCTGTATTTGTATCTGTGTCTGTATCTGTGTTGCATCTATATTCGTTTTTGTTGTAGTGGCCTCCTCAATGTCTGCTGCACTCATGCTGAGCGTCGAAAAGTCTACGATTTCCGTTCGTCGTATAAATCAACTGAAAAACCTAAAGCAACAGCATTTCTACATTTTTATCGGTCTCGAGCATTTCTTTCTTGCCTCCTTCCCTCCCATCACCTCCCCTTCCCTCACTCCCCATCTGCTATTTATTTGTGCATAATAAGTTTTTCGGCTGAAGTTTTATTCTGCTCTTCTTGGGGGCAAGGGAATATGTCGGGTTGGTTGGAAGGTCGACATCGTCGACTTCTTGTTGTTGTTGTTGTAGGAACAGACGCCAGGCTAATGTGTGTGGGTGTGTAGTCGAGCGATTTGGTTTGGCTGATGCCTGGAAATTTTGTTGTCGATATCAAAATACCAAACAAATCGTCAGCTCGTCATTTTTCAGTCAGTTTTTTCCTTAATTTGTTATTGTGTGTGAAGCTAACAAGCATAATAGTGCTTAAGGAAAGTATTGCTACAAACACAAAATGAATTTTCTTATTTGAAAACTTTTGTTAAAGTTTAAAACTTAAAATAAAGGCAGGGTGAATTTCTTTGTGGCACATATCTTAACCGAATATTCCTTTTCAGTTTCGGTCAACATAGAAGAAAATTAGAGTTGAGAATATTGAATTGAAAAAGGAAAACTTCTTTAATTTATTTATTAAGTAAAATACAAATTTATTAATTTTATGAGCATTCGTTTTATTATTATCATTCTCACATCTCTGTTCAAACTTTGCAGTTTATCCTATCAAATAAAATGAAGGATTGAAAAAGATTCACTGTTGAAAATGTCTCAATTTTTTTATATTATATTGCTATTTCTTCAATTATGAAATTACTATTAATACATACTATTTATTAATATTTAAGGCTAAAGCTCTTTTAAATATACTTTTGAAATTGAAGACATGTTAAAGACTTAAAATAAAAGTCTTTCAATTCTTGAAATTTCTCTTTTATTTCCTAAAAATTGCCATTCTGAAAATACTCCTAATACTATAGCTTTATATTTAAATAAAGTAACATCAAATACGTATAATTATAATTTATTTAGCTCTCAATAAATTATTCTAAATTATATTTTTAGACTTCACATAAATTCTTTTTCCCACCAATTAAGCTATTTATGTATTTGCTCATTTCTTTCAACACTTAAAGAGTACGTGTGCATCAACTGCTGATGATCACTGTGGCAATGCCAACCTGCTTCTCCCATATAGACATTGGGGCGCGTATGTAGCCCGATTATTTATGTACATAGATGTGTTGTACGTGTATATTGTTGCTGCTGTTGTTTGAGAAACAATTCATTAATGAATTTTAAAATGCGTCTAATCGATCGTTTGCGCTATAATTAATGTCAGCCAACGGCAATTGGAATGTGTTGCGTGATTTTGACATGGAACGTTGCTTTCCTGACTCGTTGATGATGATTCGACCGGAGCAGGCGAAAGGAATCTGACCAAGTGCAAGTGCCACTTGCCACTTGCCATAAGCGAGGTGAAAGCTAAGCTAAATCTGAATGGAAAATAGGAAAATAGTGGAAAAAAGATTGAGCGAAATGGACTTTGGCCAACTGGGCGCTGTTTGGAATTTGCTTTGCTTCCGACTGAGTTGCGTTTCTATTTCATTTTCATTTTCGATTCAATATTTTTTCCCCGTTTTCATTTTCGTTTTTTGCGCGCTCAGATGTGAAACACTTGGTGCCGCGCTGTCTGCACGAGCCGCAGCAATAATAACAACAAAACGCGACGGCAGCAGCAACGACAACAACAATAACAACAATAACAACAATAACAACAATAACTTCAGCGGCAGCAATAATTGTAATAACAACAACAAACACACGGACACAGACTGCATATTTATGCAAGAGGCCAAGAAGACAACGGGGCAACCACCAGATGCAAATGGATATAACTCAAAATGGACTCGGACGGACCTGGGGAGGCTGTGCGTTGTTTTTCCACACGCCTTGCGTGAAAAGTGAAAAGTGCTGAGAAAAATTAATAAAACAAATGCCAAAGTCAGGCTACCAAAACGCAAACGCCACAGAGAGCGACAAGACAACTGAACAGAATAGACACAGTCGGAGACGGAGACGTTGCGAAGTCTGGCGAGAATTGTTGTAATTTTTAACCAGTTTACTGAGCAAATATTTTATCAACATATTTTCAAAGACAACACGCAAATGTTTGTCTTGAAAATATTTAAATATTTACATTGTGAAAACAACTACACAGCCAGCGACGACGACGACGACAAACTGTGAGTGCTAGACAGCGAGAGAAAGAGAGACGCAGATGCTGCTCTTTAAGCAACAGCGAGGTGCAACATTGTTTAAGAGCAGCAATAGAGTCAAAGCAGAAAATAGATATTTCTGCAGAGAAGTTGGTCTAAAATAACTAAAAGAAACTGTCAGACAGCGCTATTTGTATAATAGATAACAATATATCTACATACAGTATATACAAAAGTATCGCAAGTATCTCAAGTAGCTGAAACTAGCAGAAGATGGAAAGAGACCTAAATACTGACTGGAGTTAAAAAAAAGGTAAGCTGTTGCACTTTACTAAAACTAATTAGTATCTTTGTTTACTTTACGAGATATTTTCATAATTGACTTATTCAAAAGTTTCTGAAGCAGTGGCTGCAATTCACTGCAGATAAATGCTAAACTATTACACTTTAAAAATATATATGCTACTTATCGCTGCTTTATGCAAGAATTCTGTAATAAACTCAAAGATTCAAATGCATCTCAAGCAATAGCCGCAACTAACTAGAGATAAAAAGAGAGCTAAACAGTCAGTTATCTAACCTTAACTCGAGTAATTGGCAGTATTTAAAAGCAATGGCTGCAAGGGACTAGAGTAAACAAAGAGCTTAACTGTTTAACCTTACTAAAAGTAACTGTCAGTTTTCGCTGCTTTATGCGACACTTGCATAATTATGTTAAAGATACAAAAGTATCTCAAGCTACAGTTGCAACTAACTAGTGATTAAAAGAGAGCCAAACCTGGCCACTTTATTAAAACTAACTGCCAGTTGTTGTGGCAATATGAGCAAATTTCATAATTGAGTTTAAGATACAAAACTATCTCAAGCAGCAAAAATAGAGCTAAACTGCTCAACCTTACTAAAACTAACTTGTAGTTAACGCTGCTCTTACCTCAACTTGAGTAATTGCCTAAAAAGATACAAAAGTATCTCAGACTGAGCACAGCTGGCAAATGTGTCGTCAATGGCGTGCGCTTAAGCAAACACAGCCACAGCAAGGCAGACTACAAAAAAACGAGAAGAAGAGAGAAGAGCTGCAGTCAAGGTCTTGGCAGGAGAAGCACATCAAGTCATCAAAGATTTTGCAGTCAATTTGACAAATACGCCCATGAAATGCTGCTTCACAAAGCGCGTGTGCGACGTCGACGACGACGATGTCGACGTCAATGAATACTCTATCCCAAAATGGAGCATATTAAATGATATATGCTTTTCGGGAGGGCTGGGAGCTGGAAATTTAACGAGCACTCGCCATAATACCGTCAACCCTGGCTACAATGAGCAATTTCCTGCTGCCTACACACACATATTCACACACACACACCATACTGACAATTTGTCCTAAATAAACATTTCAACACCGACGACAACGACAACCACAGCGACAATGACGACGACGACGACTGTGGCCCAGCCTCCGCATCTTTTTTGGTGTTAAAGCGTTTCGAAAGTGGCGAGAGAGTCTGTTAAATTGTCTGCTCAAACATACCACCGTTTAACCACAGCAGCAGCAACAGCAGCAACATCAGCAGCAGTTGCAGCCACTTTTCCCTTCCCGCCCGCTGCACACTTCCGCACGCTGAAGGAGAATTGTGTCTCCCAGCACATTTCCCTGGCAGCCAAGCGTCGCTCATTCGCCGTCGCAATATGCTAAATAAACATTGGGCCACGTCATGGCTTATTGAATTGTCACTTATGCCCGAATTTGAGTTTTTGTTGCCATCCATTCCCTTCCTTCCTTCCCTCCTCTATATGTATATCCCACTCTCTCTCTCTCTTACTCAGTGTCTCCCTCTCTCTCACTCTCTCGATCTGAGCTGCTTCTCAATGGGCATTCAGCATGGCGACTACGAGTATCTCTGGCAGTTTCCTTTAGCCCATGCCCATGCCAACGGCTGCTGTTGCTGCCCGCAAAGTGCTTCCATTTAATTAGTTTTACTCCCTGGAAATTCAATTTGAACAGTTTGCAACTTTAAAGGCTCATCACCAGTCAGTCCCTCAATTGCCACATGGGACACCCTATAATCAATAATCGATTTATGCTGTTTACTTTACGCCGAAACGGGAAAGCAAAAACCATATTCAATTTGGAAATAACTTTGCTGACTATGTGTGTGGTTTGCGATTGCTGTTCATGGTATAGTTTACCCGCTGTACTTCAGAGAAAACATAAATTGTCTTTCAATATGATAATTTCTTTAACGGATAATGAATAGCAAGGCTGATACTTAAACGATAGTTTCCAAAACATATTCTTTTTAAGATAAGGTTAAGTTTTCACATAATTTCATATAATTGAAATATTACTTACCTAATATTTATTTCTGCGATATTTCAAGATAGTCCCAACTGAGATTAAAACGTATCATAGAAAGTACTGCTGAAAATTATTTAAAATCATTTCGATCGCCTTAAAATGTGCAATATCTATTCTATTGCTTTTTATAAAGTTTTGGCATTTTTCGAATTATTAATTAGATGATTTAATGATAATATCGCCCTATTTGACCCTTAATGAAAATTAGTAACAGGTATCTCATTAAAAGTAGCAATCTTACTTCTTATTACTGTTTATTTACAAAATCCATATAAATTTTCAGTATAATAACATACATAACATATAATAAATATATTGAATTTGTCATGAGAGTCCAGCAAATACATATATTGAAATTTATTGTTTATTTACAAAATATATTCGCACATCATCTGTCATAAAATATTTTTAATTAACATTGTAATGTCATTTGCAAATCTATAAAACAATATTGTTGGAGTTTTATTAAAATACAAAAGGAGTTGTGGATTTCATACCAGCGGTAAAACTACCGACAAAACCTTAATCGATATTCAACATGAATGTAGTTATAAACACACGTCAAATCATCACAGAAATACATTAAAATTATCAATTATCTGAGAGGGTTATTTTCCACACGAGTTCAGCTAAAAAATCTGGCATTAATTATTGTCTATTCCAGTCAGTAAATCAAATAATTCTCACGTTCTGTTATTCTACATGTTAATTAATCCCCTCACCGCAAATGTATGTGAGTGTGTGTGTGTGTGTGTGTGTGTTGATTCAAATTATGCACTGACAATTTAATTGAAATATTACAAATCAATGCATCATAAAATGTTAGAATAAATCTTCCACAAAGTAACAACAACAACAACGACAATAGAAATAACAAACAATCAAAATTGAAATGTTTCAAGCTTCATTAAAAAATCAAAAGAGCAGCAACGATTGAAAATGAAATACTACTCATAGAAGTATTGAATCGAACTAGCAGCATGATGAGTATTTGTTGGGCTACAAATTTATCCGCCGGATACCATTTCAAATAAATAACAACAATAATAGCTATGCGAAATGCGAAATAACAACAATGGTAAATTACAATTACAATTTGTTGAAATTCGTATTCGTTTTCGTTTTTCGGTTTTTCGATTTTCATTTTCATGACTTCCGTTTAATAACAAATAAATCGCATAATCCAAAGCATAATATTTTCACAATTAAAATTTCAAATAAATTTTAGCAAAGCAGCAGAAATCAAAGCAATTACAAATCAACGGACAGCACCAGCAGAAGCATCGGCAGCGGCAGCAACAATAACAACACTCGCAACAATAAAATAAATTAGCACAATCGATGGAAAAAATAAGCGAAAGAGAAAGAGAGAGGGAGAAATAGATATAACATATAAAAGATTGTTGACACAAACACAAAGCCAATAAATGATTGTGGCAGTCGATAGATGGGCGGGGCAGGGCGAGGCGGAATGAGTGCGATTGTGCGTTGCGCAAAAATAAACAGCGAAATTAGCGAAATTATGCAAAACGATAATAAACACAAAGGCAGCAAAGAGAGTCACAGAGAGACAGAGAGCGAGAGAGAGAGAGACAAAGAGAGACCTCACCGGGTTATTGGCGGCATGTAAAAAATCAAAAATCGCAAACAAAATAAATAAATATGCGCAGGCATGGAAATAAAAATTAATCAACAGAAAATGAAAAAGAATTACAGCAGCAAACTAAGGCCGCAGCCATGAAGGAGGAAGGGGGACAGCCACCTGAGGAGAATATGATGGTGAAGAGGGGGGAGAAGGGGACAGAAAGGCAGTCGGGCAGCCATTTTCGATTTGCATTTTTGTGGGTCGTTTGGCAAACTTTTTCATAATCTTCGACAAGCAACAACAACGGCAAATAGCAAGAGAAACAGTAACGGCAACAACAACAAGATTTGCACCTTCGGCATCGTCATTGCAGCTTGCTATCTCGCTCTGGCTGCTGTGCTAGCCACACATACAACGTCTGGCAGTCACTCGCGTTCGCTCGCTCTCTCTCTTTCGCTCTCTTGCTTTTGCTTTTGGCAGTCAGGCGCAGTTCACACCTTGGCTAAACCTTAGCAAAAGTATCTATCGTGCATAAATATTTATGTATCTAACTGGGGCGTGCCGCTACAACAACGATAACTGCAACAACAACAACAAGAACAACAAAAACGAAACAAGTTTTAACATTTAAATGAGTGCGCCAAAGTTGGCCAAAAATTGTTTTGCTGGCTCCGCCCACTTGCGGCCAAAAAAGAGCGAAGCAGCAGCAGCAGAGACGCAGCGCAGCGGCAGTCGACGCTAGCAGAGACACACACACACACACAGACACAGACGCTCATCGTTGTTTGCTGCTTAGAGCATTTATGAAAATAACCACCTCGACAGCGCGGTAAGCGTCGCTGCCAGCTGCACGGGAGCTGCGACGCCGGCAGCGACAGCTACACACACACACAGCTACAACAATTGGCATCGCACACAACTCGTTCGGGTCGCGCAGTCTGAGTCGGAGCAAAAGCCACACAACCACAAAACACACACACACAGTCATGGCCAGTGGTTACTTCAATTGTTGTTGTTTTGCTGTGGCTGTTGCTGTTGTTGTCTTTGTTTTGACCAGTCGATCGTCGCTACACTGACTCGCTCTCTGCCATTGCCAACGCTTATGGCCGCCACCATGGCTCGCACATAAATTACTTGCAACTACTTCTGCCTGCCTCTCTGTGTATTGTGTGTTGTGTATTGTCTGTCTATCTGTCTATCTATCTATCCATCTGACTGGCTTACCTGTCGCCACACATACTATAGATACATTACACAGCTGTGTTGGTGCCTTTGGAGCTGCTGCTTCCAATGCTTCTGTTTCTGTTTTGCCGTCGCTATTTCATTTTGCGGTAAGTTCAACAGAATCGCATTGCAAAAATGTGTGGCCATCATTTCAGGCAATAAATCTAGCAAATTGTTTTGCACAATTTATTATAATTTATAAAAATGTATTAAAACTAACAGTGTAAAATATGGGATTTATTATTTGAGTTTTATTTATTCTACTATTTAATATGCATCAAAATTAATAATTTTAAAGTAATTTCAAGCGCTAAAAGACACATCAAATACTGGTAATAACCATAAGATTTGCTACCAAAAATATCTATTAATTAATTCGCTTTGTCAACTTTTTTATTAAATTTACTGTCATATATTTTTGCGATAATAAATAAATTTTAGCTTTATATTGTATTTTATCATTTTTTAGAATAAACTATTATCTATCTTTTCTATGTCTAATGTTTATTAGATCTATTAAAAATACTCTTTCCTAAAGATTTAAATACATTTTTGTTGTATAAATACAATGTAAATTATTTATATTATTCGTTCCTATTTTGGAATATAGTAAAAAAAAACAAACACCTTAGAAAATTTATTTTTATGTGGGTCAAACAGATCCTGAATTAGGCATTAAGGCATACAATAAAGATAAAATTGGAGTTAGAATATATAATATGAAATCAATATACCATATATCAAACATTGTTCTATTGTTTTCAATTTTAGAAGAGAAGTCATACAATTATGCAGCATGCAATTTCCCTGAAAATAGAGTTTCAAACACATTCAACTCATTCGCATTTAACTTTAAACAACTTGCTCATTAAATGCCCTCGCTATAATAAATAAATCTCGCGTCTTTAGCTGCCCACTTTGCATTGCCCTTAGTGCTTGCGAATAAGTCATGATGATGCAATTTGATGCAGTGTGAATGCAAGCCAATAGATCACAGCTGGCGCCCATTAAACCTCAGACCACTGCAGGCCAATTGCACTGAGCCCACAATTGGCAAACGCGTCAATGGAAATTTTAAACCAATTAAAACAGCTGCAGCAGTTGCCGTCGTTCAGTGTTCGCTGCTGCAACGTGTGCAACGCTGCGTATGCGTAATGAAAAGCAAATATTAATAAATCATACGTGACCAATCAATTTCATGCTGCGGGGAAAATGCACTGGCAATGCGAAATGCGCCCATAAAAGATACAAACTCATTTAAAATATATGTATGTATCATATCTACATATATATTCTCGACCCACAGAAGTGGAAGATTTGATGAGAGCGCAGCAACTGCGACACGGCGTCTCGTTGCACACGCCGCAGAATCAATATTTAATTTATAATTAACTTTACAACATGAAAAACAAGCAGGGAGCAAACAACAGCGCCAGAGAATTTAACGGACACTTTATCTTTTTAGCATACAGACAGATAGATAGGTAACAAGCAAAGTGGCTGGATGCCTGGCTAGCTGACTGGCTGCGCTCTTGACATTTGGTTTTTGGGGCGGATTTGTGGCGGCTTTAAACGTTTGCCACTATGGGCAATTAACGCGCCCAAACGCAAACACAACGCCTGATCCTTTAGACAAACAGTCGCAGGGCAGGCAGGGGAAAAAAAACGAACTGAAACTGAAGCGTAACGCAGCGACAGAAAGTCTGCCTAAAAAGCAACCAAGCAAGCAAGCAAGCGATGCAGGGTAAGTTTGCTCAACAGACAGTCAAAGAGAGAAAAAGAAGGAGATAGAAGAATGAAAGAGAAAGGTAGCGTGTAAGTGAGCGAACCGTAGGGTGAACTTTTTGGGGTGCTAATTGAAAAACTCAATATTTGTCTATGCGAGCAGCAAAGTTAGACTTGGCCAACAGGGTGAGTTTTTCGAAGCTGGCCAAGTGGCGGCCATTTTGTGCAGCTCAACAACTCAGCAACATTGACAATGACAACTACAATGATAATGATAATGATAATGATCATGGTCTTGAAAATACTAATGATGATGACTATGATCGTTGACAAATGGCACGAAAGGTAAGAGTTGAAATTGAGTACGTGGCTTTTCCCCATCGAGGAAATGTTGTGACCTGGAAGTGGAGCACACAAAGAAAATCAGTTAAATCAACAGGAAGAGGCGACAAGTGTCAAGGGCACTTTTCCCAGCACCAAATCAGCGCAAGAAAAGCAAATGTAATTAAGTGTTTCCCTCAATCATAATCGCTCTCTCTCACACTGTCTCTATCTCTATTCATTCAAGATCTTTAAACTGTCCCACAAATTGACCCAGTTGAGACCAAAATGTGACCAGAACTGCATCAATTTAGATGGCGTTTTACTTTTTCTTTTTTTTTTGTGGCCTGGCCATAAACTGCGCCACGTTCTGCACCTTTTTTAATGATCATTTTGCAGTTATGCGCTCGTCTGAGTTTTATGGACTTTGTGCCACACCGTAGACGTTGCGTCGACAGTTTTTTCCCAGAAAAAAAACATGCAATCAGCCCCCGGTCTCGGACTGCCAACAGATACAGATACAGATACAACTGCATAGCTACAGATACAGATACTCAGTACTTATTAGGCTTTTGATATATGCATGTAAATTGTGTAGCCAGCAGCAGCATCAGCAGCAGCAGAAGACAACGACAACGCTGCGAGTCTGGAGTTGAGATAGGGAATGGGTTGGGTTGAGTTGAGTTGGGTTGGATTCGGTTCGAATGGATGGAGGATGCATGAGGCCTGTGTTTGTATTATTGTTGGAAATAAACTCTGATTTTATATTGTTGGAATTAATGATTTTGTTCCCCTAAATTTGTTAATTACCAGCAAACAAATTTGTGTATACAAAAACCATGCTTGAGTTTTTATGCATTTTCTATAGAATTTTTGAGTGATTACCAGCCAGAGCACTCACATATTCACATATTCACACTCACACCCACACTCCTATGCATCGTGAGTTCTTCAGTTTGAATATAGCCCAAAAATGCATTTAACAAATAGTTTCATATTAAATTAAGTACTCGATACTGTTCGCTGATTTTTAATGTCACCAATTTGCAGTCTATACTAAAAGTTGTTGTCAGTCAAATGCATTTTGAAGCTATAAATATAATATTGGAAAGTATAGATATTCTAAAATATATCTATCTGAGATTGAGAAGCATTGGAAATAAATTATTTAGTTTAGTAACAAAAACAACGAAATAAATTTTTGTTTTATATATAATAAAATTTACATAAAACAACAGTTCCGATAATAATTTGTATTATTTGAAATAAATTAAAAATAAATATTAAAAATAAAAGTGAAAAGAATTTAACTAAAAGTATTCTTAGTATCTTTAGCTTCTTACTTGACTTATTGTCAATTCATAGCTTGTGTTTGCCTTAATTTGCTCTTCAGTAAAATTGGAATTACAACTAATTTAAAATAACAATTGAAAATTAGTTTTAAACTAAAATCCTTGTCATAGCTTCTTCAGCTTTGATTTTGTGTCAATTCATAGCTCTTATTTGCAATCAATTTGTACTCCAGCTGGAAAACTTGGAAGCTGGGAAAACTGCAGCGATCAGCATTAGTTGAACAACAAATACGAGAAAATAAACAAACAACGTGACAACATCTGGAATGGAGAAGGGGCAACTTCGAGTCCCCTTCAATATATATCAATTACATGTCCATGTCGAACATAATGCAACCGGAAAACCCCAAATCCAAATCCAAATTCAAAATCAAAATCCGAGTACGACTAATAACAACGAGAGCAGCAAACACACAAACGCCTAGAGATTAACAACAAACAGTGAAAAGTGTCTGTGCGAGGGAACTGAGATGGATTGCGATGCGAGCACAACGCGGATGGGAAGAGTGGAGAGCGGGGAGTGGAGCGGGTAGCGGGTAGCGGGGGATGGCTGTCAGTTCAAGTCAATCAAATCGTCAGGCAAAAGATCGCTGAAAAGCTACAAATGCCTTATTGTCAAAACAAACGGCAACAATTAGTTTACCAAATTACAAGAAAATATGTTTTTAAATGCTCCACAAACATGCGCACCACGCAAAAGATTTGACACATGTCTCTCCAGCGATGCTGCTGTTGGGGATGCTGTGGTTTTGTTGCTGGATGGATTCTACTTGGGAGCAGGGTATGTTCTGCTGTCACAACGCAGTCCATTTGTGGCATGTCGTGTGGCATTTACTATGGGCTTCACTTGCCCAACTTTCACTTTCCCAAAAACTCTCACTTGCTCCAGCTCGATATCTAACTTCCCTCGATATCTGCAGCTCCTTCTCCCTCTTTCAGTAAAGCAGTGTGTTTTATTTCAAAATTCACACGAATGGAGCCACGCGATTGCCGCGTTTTCGTTTTCGATTTCGATTTCGATTTGAATTTGGTTTTGGCCTACGGATTTTTCTCCAATTCTCCTATCGCGTTGTATACAATAATATATCAACAGAACCATGGGGAGTATATGTCGTAAATTAACGGCGTTCCTCGCTCGATCCACAGCCATAAAATAAAGTTGCGAGAAGCGTATAAAATTTATAGCGCCCGGCTACCCAAGAAAATCTGACAGCGCACACCTTACACGTCGTTCCGTCTGTCCGTCTGTCCGTCCATCCGTCTGTCTGTCTGTCCATCCGTCTGTCTGTCTTGTGATTGACAGGACCGCAGGGGCGTTGAGTTTGGCATTGTTATTTCGCTTGTTGTTGGCCTAATGCAATTCGCATTTCAATGCAATTTCACAGGCAATTGCAAGCAACAGCACAATGGCCATAAGCAGCTCACAGCTGAATTCCCGCTGGATTCTCGTTCCCATTCCCATTCCCAGTCCCATTGCAGCAACCTTACGGACGATTAGGCTCATGTGAATACAGTTACAGTTACATCTACGGCTGCTCAGTTATTTAAGGTGCTTACATGGGTTGCTCTTTTTTTATACTTCTTTTAAACAGTCAGACAGTGAGTCTAGCAATTGTGCCAGCAATTTGTCGTGGTGGTGAGCTTAGCCTGGCCGCTGGCTAACAGCAGTTTTCTGAGCGGATTCCCACTGCCTCTCCACTCCACTTCAGTCCACTTCACTTCACTCACTACGCACTACTATACACTATACTATAGTCTATATGGAAACCTGGTGGTCCTTCCAACCCCTTTTTTTTGGCAATAACTCCCCTCACTTACTCAGTTAGCATAACAATGGCGTTGCGACTTCTTCAGTTCGAGGCTTATGGAAATTAGCCCTGTACACAGCCTCCAGCTAAAATGGGTTGCGCCCAAGACCCGAAAGAGATAGAGACAGAAAGAGACAGAGAGACAGAGAGACAGAGAGAGAGAGAGAGAGAGGACGAGCATCGACAAATTAATTCATTTATATGCAGAAAATTCAACGTTTTGTTGTTGCGGACAATGTTACAATGTTATCAATTTTGGCCCAGCGGCGACTCCTGCCGTCTTTACAAAGGTGTGTGTGAAGAGTGTGGCTCAAAGATACTGCTTAAATTGAATTGGTTTAAGGCAGCAGCTGCCTCTTCTCCTGCCTCTGCGATGTTAATTGATTGCTGCCCCAAACTCAAGGATTGACTGCCAGTTGATTGTTAACATGAGCTGATTATAACACCTCACTCATCCCCCACACACAACATTTAATTTATTACTAAATTATATGCATTGAATTATTGCTTAAATGTTATCAAAGCTAGCAGAAGTTCAGCGAATGTAAATGACTTTCGAAAAATGAAATTCGTTTAAGTAATACTTTTGTTATCACCAATTCATATTCAATTATTCAATTCCATCATATTCAATTCGTGAGGAGCTGAAACCAGTGCATTAGAAATAAGTTAGTTTTAATCTAGCTGTTATATATAAATAATTCAAATAAATGCGTGATGTCTTGAAGAATAATCCTATACAAACATAGTACTTAAAGATTCTCTAAATTTAATGAGCTTGACTGAACGTAAATTGTATTTATAGAAGATTTACAATTAAATAAGAATTTACCTATAACGTAAAAAGGTAATATTAAATAGATTAAAAGCTTATTTAATAAAAAAGCGTTGGCATTAAAAAATATGGATGTATATTCGACTCCACATCTTTCCCGAAATTATAGTATGCTCCAATAATAAAATTTTACTCGAATAAATTTCTTATTTCTTCCTTTTTGACTTGGATTATATGTAACGAAAAAAAAAAACAGCATACGTAATATTTTTAGAAATTCAAAAATTTTAAAAATGATTGTTATGGTTTCAAAACTTACATTATTGTGATATATAAATTTATTTATAATTTATTATTGATTTTTAAGAATATTGTCATCATCCGACGGCAAGTCAATATCCGATTAACTCTGCCGACAAATATCAAAAATTCATTAATAAATCAAAACGTTTAACAAATTGGGAAGACTTCACCGTTAAATTTTACAGTGCCTGCTTTCCATATTAGGTGCTTTCCCAAACTACCTCAAGGTGTAAAGTCACATGCTACGCCCATTTCCGTAGAGTAAACCGTGACAAAAGTGAGCCAAAACAAACACTCACAACACTTGAAATTAAAAATCACCGTCTTGAGGGCGAGAGCATTTCCGCATTGGTGTAGGAAAAGACCGGAATAATGTTGAAGAAATGCCCAACACATAATTGCCATGCAATTTCAAGTGCATATTCAAATTACACACACACAATCTCGCTGCTGATATACTTAACTGTCCACAAAAAAAAAAAAGAATTGATATGGGATGGTAAAGGGAGCAAACGTTAATGAAATGTGACACGTATTTCCCCTTGCACTCCAACCGAAAACCAAAACTGACCCAACTGGAATGTGAAGATCTGGATGAGGCTGCGCTGCCTCCCTCTCAGCCTTATTCGTATGTCAATCGCAATCTCAAGCCCAATATTCAATAGCAATACCAATCCCAAGCCCGTGCCCGTCGTCAGTCCAGTGTCAGAATGGTAATAAATATGAGACTCATTAAGAAAACCATAAATAAATGCAGCGTCAGTGCATGACCAACAATTAAGTGTGAGGAGCAGCCGGAGACCCAAAGATCATAACCTAAACTCAAGTCGGGGGCAGACAATGTAAGATCGAGAGTCGAGTGCCGAGAGTCGACAGAGACCAAATCATGCTGCTTATCGATGCAACAGCGTCGCAAGCACACACACACACACACACACACACACACACACACACACACATGCACACATAACATGTGTAACATGAGCAAATACTACGTTGAGTCTAGTTGAGTCTACAAAAACTGTCGCCCGGCAGTCTGGCATGATCTTTCTGGTCTCTGGTCTCTGGTCTCTGGTCGGAGTCGAAGTCGAAGTCGAGATCGGGGTCGGGGTTGCGTCCATTCCATGCCACTTGAGGCAAAACGGGCGACAAATTTTGTCAGTGCCCCCAAAAATAGCATGACACTTGAATTTGGATTGCGTTTTCAGGACAGGTTTTATGGTTACGCATTCATTGTGCGTAATTTACTGTATGCAGATGTTGCTCGTGTTACGCACCCGGCTCAAAAAGGTCAAAGATAGCTGAGGAGCAGAGGACGGGATCTGAGGAAGCACGGGAATGCCGTTAGCCCGAAATTCTATTGAATTTCAACAGAAATTCAAAAGGGTCTCTCCGGCATCAACGTCATCGACGTCATCAACGGGCAAGTCCAAGTCGATGTTTGAGTCCACCTCCATCTCTGTGTTGCTGTCTATCTATGAGCATGTGAACTTTTGCACCTGTGCAACAGATACACAAATACATATGTACATAGTAGTCTATTATAAAAGTGCCCCCAGGCTTGTTATGGATAAAAAACAATCAGGCAGAGGCACTAGCGAAGAGCTCGACTACGCTGAATATATTTCATACGAAAGAGCAAAAAAATATATATGTATACATGATATGAGTGAACGAAGAGGAACCTCAGATTTGAGATTTTGCAGTCGCAACTGACGCCGCCGGCTTTCCCCAGATTTCACACTGCTCTTTCCACTGCTACTGCTCCTCCGCTTCCTTCGCTTTCGCCTTATCAAAACTTGCCAATCGATTGCACAATTTTTTCGCATTGTCGCGCTCTTTGGCCAAGCAACCGGAGGCTACATGGCCGCGCCCTCTGTGTGTCCGAGCTGCGCCCCCAGCGTGCATAATAAAATCATGTGAGGAACACGCTCTCATACTTAAACTCAACTCCCCCTTTGCTGGACGAGCAATATTTACTATGAAAATATTATTCGCGCATATGGACTTGAGGTCGTAATCCTTAATTGGTTTGCCTCTTATGCAATATACTATATGAGTATATACAAGTATCTAGAGTTTTCTCGGATTTGTGCTGCTACTCTAATTGGTATTACGACGAATTATTTTTATAATACAAAACAAGAAATACAGTTTTGTTTTAAAATGCATTAACAAGAATTATGCTCTTGCATTTACAAACACAAGATAGAAATGGAAAATCTGTAATATTCAAAATTTGCAACAAGTAAAAACATCAGTCGACTGTTATCGTCTGACAATGGTGCAAAGGCGTTAATATTATTATAATAAACTTAACTAATATACCGACAAAATACTGAAACTTAATAAAAACTTTTTTGGGTATAACAGCATAACACTACATACAATATATGTAACATAACATATATCATTTATAACCAAATCAAGAATAGTGTCTGGGGTTGGAGATGCTTCATTTCTTCCTTCATTTCTCCTTTTATATTAATTTCCTGTCGATACAAGGTTGCAATAGATTCTACATTATGAATAGCAGGTATATAACAACACAAATTTGCATATCAAATATACATAAATCAAATCTTCAGATACAATCAAAAGAATTGCGGACTTACAATTTAAATCAATCTTTAATAGTTATTAATCTTTTAAAAATGCGTTCTTTATAATACATTTAATTTTATTTATTTTCTTTAATTTTTTGAAAATAATAAAGAACGTTCTATCTATGATTAATTAAACAGATACTTCTCAAAAAAAAATAAATAAAAAGTTAAAATAAAATATTATTGACAAATTTTGTAAGTATCCCCATTATCAGTAATTTTTATTGTTTATCATATTTGCATAAGTCGAAAATCCTTAATTTTCAATCTTCGATTGGTTGCGGTACAAAAAGACATTCACACAAACCATTAATCATTGGTGCTTAGCGTAGCTTCATTTCATTGATAAACAGCAGCCCACAAAATCGAATGGCTCTCTAAATCATTTACCCTAATGCCATTCAAATTAGCCTAGCATTTATCAAATCAGTCCCATTCCAACCTAGAGAGAGTAGCTGCCATCTTTTAGGTATATGAATCATTCTGCCTAATGAATGTGTCTGTCACTCGCTGTCAACACGTTGCTTAGTTGGGATCCCTCCAATCTCTGCCCGACTCCCAAATATGAAATGGAGCTGTGGCGCACAAGGGGAACTCTCTGTCAGCTGGTTCATGGAGATCATATAGAAGAGGATGGGTGTATGCGTGCTATATTTAATACAGAGTGACATTAATGTCAGGCACAATTAGCCAAGGAAGAGCAACCAGCGCCAATGGATAAGCGGAAAATGCTACACGTCTGCAGGAAAAAAAACAACAAGAAGCAATCAAAAAACGATAAACGAGGCGCGCAGAACGCGCCACCAGAAATAATTTGACATGCCTCTGCATCCATCCTCCCGAGCAGAAGATATATGTGGATATATATTGGTAAGCGAGTACATTGCGTGATGAGATGATTTTGTTATTGCAGCTTTAGATTTTGATTCATTTTTTCAATGCTCTTTTCTGTCTTTGGCTTTTCTTTTTTGCGTCAGCTTCTTGTAGTCTTAAATTTTGTTTTTTTGGTACGTGTGTGAACCGCTGAACTATAAAATCTTTTGGCCGTGGCCTTTTGTCTGGCTTTGTAACAAACTGGTAAACAAACAATTACACAACAAAGCGGCTGCAAATGGGCCAGAGATACAGCTAGAGACACCTACCAAAATAATAGAGCAGACAATAGGCAATCCCCGAAACTCAAGCACGGTGGCATCTCATCTTCTACCCCTCACATTCGAATCCATACCTATCAATTGTTTGGCCTTTTAATCCCGGCCTGCGGCTTCCATCATCCATCTCTCCCGCAGACAACTCAATATACACTTTCCATTTACTTCAGCTACAATTACAGTTGCGATTGAATTTGCGAATTTTGCCGGCACTGCCGAAGCTGATACGCTTGGATTGATCTTTGCGGATCGGGGGAAACTCTGCCATGTGCTGCCCCTGTTGCTGCTGCTGCCGGTGGTGTTAATATATAAAAAACAGTGCCCACAGTTTCTTTTTGCTTTTTGCGCCGTTGACGCTTTTTTCACAGCCGGCGCGTGGTATAAAAGCCAAATCATATAAAAAGATACACTGCATGTTTATATTGAATTTAGCGCAAATGATACCAATGTGCCACAGTAGAGCAAATGCAACAGTTTTTGCATAGATAATTATGTGTAAATTACACGGCGGAAATAAGAGAAAGAAAATGCAAATTTTGTCATAAAATACATTATAATATTTTTACAAAATTTGTAAAGTATAGTTTTGCTTTATTTATAAGTTTTTATAAAAAAAAATAATTTCAAAACATTTAAAATTAACATACATATATTAGTTAATGGAAAAAGTAAAAATCAGGGTCAAAATATTGGAATAAACTAAGTTAATAATTTAAAGCTACATTAAAAAAAAAAATTAACAGTTAACTCAGTGTAAATATATAATATATATAAATATAATATAACATTTGCAATTGCAAATGTTCCCATAAAAGATATAATATTATTACTAATTGTATTTATAGCTTTGGCCATCGTTTTTTTTTATTAAAATACACATCCAACGTAAACAATTTATGCATTGATTAGTACATGAATGTTACTAAAAACATTATAAAAGCATTCCAAGACTATTCGAAAATCTAAAAAAAATATAATTTGGATATACGAATCGTCTTTACCTTAGCTATTTTCTTTTTTGGGTAAAAATGAAAAAATATAGCATATGAATGTTTAAACAATTTAATCAATGAAGACTTTGATAGGCAAGTTGACGATTAACTAGACAATTTGCCACCTGCAGCCACTGTGCGCTGATTCGCCTTCCCCACTATTAAGTAGCTAGCTAAAGAGGAGCAGGCAGCAAGCAGACTCCACCATATAAACGGCTGCTGGATGGCGCGGCGTCTGCGTCTGGGGCATAGATCAAAGCGTGCCGCCAATGCTGAGCGGCCTGCAAAACGGTTAAATCTTTTGAAATGTGCGCACTTTTTTGACACCCAATTTGTTTAGAAGTGCACGCCCCACCCAGTCCCCAATAGATCGACAAACGGATGAGATAGGGGCACAACAATTGTGGGGGAAGACCGAAGTAGTTCATAAAAACGGGACGTGGCAAAGGTGAGTGAGAGACTTCATTCGGTTAGTCAGTGGGCCACAATTTCTGCGAATTTCATTAATAAAAATGTCGAAAGTGTTTGACGTAAAGTGAGCAAGCACATACACAGACACACACGCACACCCCTTACCCTCAGACTTACACACACGCATACACCTGCATAGACAGGTAGCACTATCAAACGAATTGTTGATTTGGCGTTTTTGTTTTTAATAAAAATTCAAAAGATTTACAGCACACAAGTAATTCCACTTAAATTGTTGTAATGGAGCACTAAAGTAAGGTGTAAGAGGGAGGCACAAAAACAACACGTCATTTCATTCATAAAATGAGAAAAGAAAAAAAAACGTGGAAAATGAAAATGAAAATGGAATTGTTGCAAAGCAAATGCTTAATTAAGATTTTTCCAAATAAAAATGCAAGAAGGGGGCAAAAATCTATGGGATATACTCACTCGTCGTAATAAGTTTATTGATTTGGGAAATGCCACAGCCGGATGTTTACGTCTTGGTTGCTCGCTCGACGGATAGATGGATGGTTGGATGGTTGGATGGATGGATGGATGCCACAGGCAATCATAAGGAACGTGTGAAATGTGCAGGGATTATATAGGGTTCAAATGCCGTTACCACTTCTCCCCACACACACGCTCACATACAGATCCTGGTTGGCCAGCAAGTTGTTAAGTTGGTAAGTCAATCCACGCTTAGCAAGTTACGGAATTTCCATAGATATTTCCATTTTGCATTTGTCAAAGTCAAAACATACTGTGTGTCCGCGCATTAAGTTGGGAAAAGACACAGTCCACGTTTTGGCAGAAGGCTGGATTTATTTGTACAAAATGACTTCGCAAATGAGATTCGAATTCGTACTCAGCTCTGTTCTTTTATATTCTGTTCTGTTCTGTTCTGTTCTCTTCTGACCACCGAATGTGTCAATATTATCATGGGCCGGACCTATGCAAACACTTCTGTTCAGTTCTGGGCCTCACAGCATGCCATCTTGGCACACAGCTACCTGCTGTGGACGAGGTGTGCATAGTTCGGTTAATGTCCAACACCTTCGCACTTGAATCAGTCGCAACGTGACCTGTGGCCCCGACACGGGATTTTCACTTATGAATGAATGCGCACAGAGAGAATCTCGCAAGCTGCCACAAGTGCCACATGCACCGATAATCGATGTGATTAGGCCGTGTCGTAAACTGTAACCCCCAGTCGACCAATCAATAATTAAAACCCCAACGAGAGAAAAAGGGAAAAACTCGGTGACGTATTTAGACAGCCACTGACAGCCAAGCAGACTCAAGAGAATCAGGGAAATCGAGGTTTTTGCATCAAGTCGAGTCTCAAATACTCTAGAAATCCGAAACCGAAACGAAAAATTACAAAAGTAACTTGCCGTTTATATTTTGTCGATAAAGACTGTCTTCTATCTATCGATGATAATTCAGTCAGATAAGACAACGTATATAAACTTCAGTTCAGTTTTCACTAAATTTAAGTGGGAGAACAAATGTTACATGGTAAAATTAATTAACGCACTAAGAAATTGATATCACACATAAGAAAGTTATCAAACCATATGCCAGAAAGAGCATCGATACAGCTGGGTATTAAAAATAGCTGCATGACAACGCACAAAATTTGTTGACTGCCCCGAGGGCGATAGAGAAGGAAATGAGCTGCACTTAAATGCATGCGAGAAAACCACTTGATACCAACAAGTGGATAAGAAGCCACCACCACGACACAAACGATGCCCAAACGAACTATCAATGTCAGTGAATTGGCAAAAAATTTAAACTCAATTTGTATGCAGGCCAGAGTCCGGCCCGAGGAAACCCTTTACTTTGACACACCTCAACAACGGCTGCGGCCTCAAGTGGCATCCACACACATCGTCGCCGTTGTCTGCCGTCTGCCGTTGCATTAATGCGAGATGAACACCCAGTTGGCCAGCCAGACAAGATAAAGCCAGCAAGCAAGCCGTACTCCAGCTCCAGGGGCCTAAGCCGCTGAAGCATGCGTATATCATCAGTGCACAACAAATCTTAATGATCGTTAAGGCTGCGCGAGGCGTTGATGACGCGACCATAGCCCATGACCAGGCACTTTATGAATGCCCAACGATCGAACGAACGAGCGAACGAATAAGCGATCGAAAATGGTGCTCGGCTTTGGGGCCCCATTCATTGATTCATTCATTTCATGCATTTACCCCGAAATCAAGTGCTCGAAATGCTTTGTACAATGATCTTAGCCTGCATTGATCTTACACATCTCCCTCTCTTTTTTTCACTCGTTAAATATTATTCTTGTTTTTTTTTTATTTATTATTTATTATTATGTACCATCGTATATGCATATTATACCATCCTCTTAAAATTAAATACATTACAAAGCGCTTGGCAAATGAGTTTGGAAACATAATTAGAATTTGCAGCCAACATAGAGAATGCGCCACTCAATCAATCAATATAATACAATACAAAGTGCAGCATTATTGCATCAATTATACACATAAGTATAAAATATAATATATAACTTGTTAGGGGGAATAATAATTATTAGTAACATATTATTGCGTGTGTGTATGTGTGTGTAAACGCATTTTAACTAACACGGGAGTGAATACTTTTCGATACATGCAACTGAGTGTTAGCAATTCTTTCCGGTGCTATCCCATATTTGGAAGGTATTTTTCTTTTTTTTTTCTCTTTTAGTTTTTAAAGCCACAAATGCGTCTAAATTACGGAAAGGTGGCCTGCGTGCGGCAACACTTGTCTTTTTCGCAACAATTTCCTAGATTTCATTAAATTTGTAGATGCTTTTCTATATAGTTGGCTCGGTGTTCCAATGCTTAGTTTTTGAATTGAAACACTAGTATCAAAATGATGGCCAATAGTACAGCGAATAGGATGGCAGCCAGAATCAGCTTCTTCTTTCGCACTTTGTTCTAAGTGGGGGGCAAACAATTAAATTCAATTAAATATGAAATCAATTTTTGCATATTTTTAACTACTCACCCTATATGAGCTAGCCTTGCGCAAATTTTCTGTGCCTTGTGAAACGAAAATGCTTGTTTGCTCTACTTGCGACTCAATTGAATCCACAGTAACGCCCTGCTCATAGACCATAGCACCCAGATTCTTGTAGATCTCATTCACACCCACAATATTGTTCTCTAGCTCGCGTATGGCACGCTCCTGTTCCTCCAGTGCCTGCAGATCGGCGTCCTCCTGCATTTGCGTTTGGATTTGCTGCTGTTGCTGTAGCTGATTTGATTTGCGATTGAAAAAGTTGTCCTCGAAGAACGAACCATTGTCATTGTTCGCGCTGCCATTGGCGCTGCTCGAGCGCGTCGAACCTGGCGGATGGGCGATGCTGTAGTTCTGTGCACGCGCCTGGTGCAACGCACTTCTCTCAATGTCTGCTGTCTTGCGTTGCACGGCCTTTGGAATAAACCAAACAACAAAGATGACTAACATGCTTATCATCAAAAACAAACAAAAGCAAGATTAGCATACCTGAAAGGCGGTCAATGCCGCTGTGAAATCATCAACAAGGCGATCACGTTGCATTTTCAAATGTCGCTCCTTGCATTTGTCCACCTCCTTCAACTGATTGTTGGTATCCGTCACCAGCTGCTTGGTGTAGGTCATTAACTGATGACTTTGTGTGGCATGCATTATAATAGTATTAGCATGTACATTTAATAAATATAATGTGCTTTGCCTTTATGATGACAAAGTCAAAGCCCAGCTAATTGAAACTTACAGCTTCTTTTTCAATTCAGGCGAATCCTGTGGCGTATTCAGCTGATTAACCATACGCTGCATAGTGGACACTGCGGTAGAAAGGGATAGCATAGCGATTAGTCATAGGTTCAAATACAAACAACTAAACACGCCCCAAAAGAAAGCAACAAACAATACGTTTACTCACCATTTTGTTGTACTTTTTCAATGCTGGTCGCGATTATTTGTGCCAGTCGTTGAAAGTCAATCTCGTTTAGACCACCTCCCCCCACCCCCAACTCCACCGCCTCCCCCACCGAGGCCATTCTCCATATGCTGCAAATCCATGCTTTCGTATGCAGACACTTTGCTGGCGATATTTTCTTATTTGCAGAATCAAGTCTTTGTTGTTTACCTTGCTAGAAATGTTAAGAAAGTGATAACTGTGCGCAGTTAGAGATTGTGATACTTATATCATTATATGCGTTTCAACCAATTACACCTGTATGCAACCTCGTATGTGTCTCGAGTTATTTTCCTTTTTTATTGTTCTTTGTGTCATTGCTGCAGCATTGTTTGTGTTTCGTATTCTTTTTTTATTTCTGTTCAAACCACCCACCTTATTTGTCCGTTGATTCCAATAGACGAACAATGTTACAATAACAATATTTGTCTAGCCTACATCAATTAAACACAAAAATTTTTGCACACAAAACAACTTTTTTAATAGGCGAAAAACAAAGCGTGCCCGTATCTTGGATTCCTAAATATATCATTAGTATTATATCACCAATCATTTGGTATTTTCTGGCAGTGAATAAATTGATATACCAAAAATAAACAAACTAAATCGATAGAGTTATCGGTTAGAGTGACCATAAACTCAATTTAAAAGTATCGATATTCATCTTTACAAACTGAAAATTTGAAATGGATTTTGTTCACCCAATTAAAAATTCTTAAAATGAAATACATCTCTAGTAGTTTGGATAATTCGAGTTTTTTTTTGACGATAATGAGAATGCACTACCCAACAAATTTCATATTACACAAATTATTCACTTGGTTATTATATATTATATTATATATTATTATATATATAAATATACATATATAAAGACACATTTCAAATTAGGTAGCATGTCACAACGCTTAATTTCTGAATTGAAACAGTGCTATCAAAATGACGACCAATAGTAGAGCGAACAGGATTGCAGCAATAATCAGCTTCTTCTTCCAATCAGTTCTCTAAATGAGGGATATTTATTTGCATATAAATTAAATCAATTTTTGCCTGCAACACTCACACTCGTTTACACTTACACTTTGTATACTAACATCACGAGAAGGAGAAGAACTTTCATAGTTTTCATAAAGCTGTAAATCATTGATCCCAGTACAGTCCATCCTCATCTGCCCATCCATCAATGATTTTCTCATAAACTCCAGCACCTCTTCTAACTTTCCATCATTAATTTTTTTGCGACTGTGTATTTCCCGCCGCTTATGGTTATCTAATGCGTGATTGTCATTATTAGCGGTGTCTTTTACACTGCGCGAAATTTTGACACTTATAATTTCACTATCCATCTTGTGAATTACTCAATCCCGTTCGCTAATAAAATATAGTATTTGAAATTACTCAGTTAGTTGGCGAGTTTAAAATATGTTTAAAATATATATAATTAATTACTTATTAAGCTAATTTCAAGAAAATTGACAATGCAATGCTGGCAATGCAGTTCGAGAAGTTATCGCCACAGAACTAATATTATTTTCAGACTGACTCGGCTTATTGAAAGTTAATTTAACTATTACTGTGCAGGTCTATAAGTTTTACGTATGTACATATGTACATGATTTACATACTCCTCAAACGCATTTATTTACTTAAACCGCAGCTTCTTATCCGTAAGCAATATAGAAATAAATATATGACGCTGTTATTTCCTCTTCTTTTAGAAATTAAATTTCAATACTCTGCTTCTCTTAAAATGCAGTACTACCATTACAACTTTTTCATTTCCATTTGCAGAAATTTTAAATAGTTTGAGGGCTCCACTTGCCGAGCCCCAAAACAAACGGGGCGTTGCGAATAAACATCCATAACATCCATATTCTCTAAAAGTCGAGATAAGTTACCTCGGTTCTTCTGCATTTCTATTTGGGTTTGGTGCTGCTGATGCTGACTTAATTTACGATTGTCATTGTTAGGACTATCTTCGGCACTGCACGAGTCTATGGGGTCCACAATTTTATTGTTCATTTCGTGATTCCGAACCTTCTTTACTTTCTCGAAGACGGGCTAAAATGATAAAAGTAAGCAGAAACGACATGCATTTTTATTTTAGTACTTACAATTACAATAGTATTAAGCTAATTTAAACTAAATGGGCTCGTGAAAAGACGCGGAGTGGAGAAATGATCGACACAGAATGAAACTTGTATTCACTAAGGTCGTATTTATATTAAATTATAATAAAAAAAAAAAAACTAAAAAAAAACTAGGTTTATTCACATACTTGTCACACAAATGTAATATTTCTTTATTTATTTCTATATTGTATAGCCTGCTTTACCTGCAGTTTCACCGCACCCACATATAATATTAAAATAAGAAATATGACAGTGGTATTTTCGCAACTTCCGGAAAAGGTTATTCATTATTTTTTTAATACTATGATTTCTTATTGCATTAAGATCTATAATTACAACAGTGTTTTTAATTATACGAACCCGTTTTTTTAAATATCTTTTATCGATAACTAATTTTTCTATATATAATCTTTATATCAATAAATCGATAGCTAAAATGTATAGTAAATAACATGATTGGTCTCAACGATTGAAACAAACATACACAGAATATCGATATTTGTATTTTGAAAGAATGGTTGAAAGTTTCAACTTGAAACCCTCAAGCAACACCAATGACCGCGCGAAAATTAAATTTAAATGAACTCGTTGAAATTGTATTGAAATTGCTTTCGATAATACAATTGCATCAGTATTTAAATTCGTTTTAAAATTAATATAAATAATTGTTTAATTGTTTATTTATTTATTTAACACCTTCATCTAAAGCAATATATGAATTGAGAAACCCGTTTTAAATATATTCAATACAATTTTGGTTAAGTTTAATGATCTGTCTTAAATGTTTTTGGTATGGGATGGGATAAATTTATATACACAGATATATATAGGTAAATGAATACGATACTTATCTAAGCAATAACATAATACATATCATTAAATATTGCTTAAAACAGGAATTCAAATTACCTTCTACTCAGTCGTAGAACTTTCAACAGTACATTATAAATTCTGAGTCAGCTCGTCAAAATGACAATCTAATAAGTGGCAATTAGTAATTTTACAATAATAACAATACTGCAACGTAATACAGAATTTTGAATACATTACAATAAACAAAACAAACAAAAACCGTTATTATTTGTATTAAAAATCATTTATTTAATAGACGGCTACTTTTAAGAATCTTATACCTTAATAAAGTAAAAATTAAAATATATTCCTGAAAACTCACTAATTACATTTTATTTATGTTCACATGCAAATTTGCGCACGAATTTTGAAAGGGCTTGATCTGGGAAAGATCTATAAAATGTGGTTAAATAAAAAATGGTTTGTCTTTGGATCATGTGCAGGTGCAGTGGTCGATTTAGAATAGCGGTTTGTCCCATTTTTATTAAAATATGTATATTCCGATTGAATAATTTAAGCTCACGAGATACAAGCTGCACAAGTCTCGCCTTCGGGTTATCTAATGAGACCGGTATTCAAATAAAGAGCGAGTTTTTAACGTTGACCGTTCGTCTTCTTCAATAAAAACTAATATCGTTTTGAATCTTCTGAAACATATATAAATAAGCAAGTATTCCCTTTCAAGCCGCTTAATCAGTTCTCGAGCGTCGCAAAGTCGACTTCAATACGGTTACGACGTTTTGATATACTGCAGTCCGATACTGACTCTGAGATACCGTCCACAAAAAAGTCGAAAGTTACGAGAATTCATCAAAAAATTCGTTTGTCGCGACAATGCGTGCTTTCTGGTTAATGCTCTCCATCCAAGTTGCTTTGTGCTATTGCCATTACACTTATGAGCCAGGTGCGTGACTTCTTAACAGTGTGACATATTTATTAACAAGTGAGCTGCAGTCGATTCGTGTTCAACGCTAAGATACCCGATATCCGTCACTAGAGAGGAAAAGAAAATAATGTTACAACTGAATAACAACAGCTAATATATATATACATATAAAGTCACACAAAAAACACCTATTAAATTATTTTCGAAAGCGTAGCAATATTAATAAATTTTTACATAATGAACATTTAATCTGAAATCAAAGAACCGAACGGTAAAATATTGCATGACATAACTGCCCAGCAATAAGACAGTTTACAAAAAAACAACATGTGGGTCAAGTTTGAGGTCAAAGTTCGTATGGAAACACGGGCAAAGTTGTTTTAAAAACCTGCTAGTATATGCATATAGTACTTTATGGATTTTATTTCTACAACTCGTTGTTTATATACGCTTGAATAAATTACTATACCCTTGTAATTCTATTAGCTACCAGGTATAAAAATAACAAATAGTAAAAGTGTGAACAATCGAAAGCAGAATACACAAACACACAAAACGACTGACGTCTAACCTAGTGATAATCTAATTCTGATATGTTAACTGTTTGTGAATTTCAATAAAAGAAATTAGTACTTTCGCTCTTCCCTTTTCTCCTGCAGACCCCACTTGGAACATTCGATCAACCAACGAACTAAAGGATAAGAACTTTTGGTATCATGATGCTCAGCGCACAGTCTTTGATAAGCTGGCACAGCAGCCAAATCTGTATCTGGCCAAGAATGTAATCTTCTTCTTAGGCGATGGAATGTCGGTGCCAACAGTTACAGCTGGACGCATTTACGATGGGCAGTTGAAGGGCCAAATTGGGGAACGCAATCGTCTGGAGTTTGAGAAGTTCGAATACGTGGGTTTGTCGAAAGTAATTATACCAACAACTGCCAGAGTGAAATTGTCAAAATAGAAATGTAATTAGTATTCTCTGTAGACGTACTGCGTCAACAAACAGGTTGCCGACTCGGCCTGCACTGCCTCGGCCTATTTGTCGGGTATTAAGGCCAATTACCTGACAATCGGTGTCTCCGCCGATGTTCAATTAAACGATTGTGCTAGTGCTCAACAGCCGGAGCATCGGCTCTCCTCCATTGCAGCCTGGGCACAACGGGCACATAAATCCGCTGGCCTGGTGACCACAACACGTGTTACCCACGCGAGTCCAGCTGGCGTCTATGCACATACCTCTAATCGGGATTTTGAGAGTGATAAGGATGTGCATGACCTGGGTCAAAATCCAAGCGATTGCCCTGATATAGCGCAGCAACTGCTCGAAGGTGTGGGCAAGAACTTAAAGGTCGTCTTGGGTGGCGGTACTAAAAAGTTTCTGCCCAACACCATGACTGACATTTATGGAAATGTTGGCGATCGTCTTGATGGACGCAATCTTATCGAGGAGTGGCAGCAGAGCAAACATCAGGGCAATACACGTGTCGTCTTCAATCGTACCGAACTGCTAAATACAGATCTGCGGCACACTGACCATCTGCTGGGTTTATTCAATGCCTCGCACATGGCTTATCATTTGGACGACAGCATTGATACTCCCACACTCGCGGAGATGACTGAAGCAGCCATAGAAGTTTTGTCCTCAAACCCCTTGGGTTATTTCCTGTTCGTTGAAGGCGGTCGCATTGATCATGCTCATCACGAGACCAAAGCGAAGAAGGCATTGGACGAAACGGTTCAATTTTCAAATGCTGTTAAACGGGCACGCAGATTAACGGATCCTTGGGATACTTTGATTGTAGTCAGCGCTGATCACGGACATACCATGACCATAAACGGTTATCCGGACATTGATAATAGCATCATCGGTCTAAGCTCGGAGCTGAGCGATATTGACAATTTACCCTACGCCACCTTATCATATGCCAATGGACCGGACTACCAAAGGTTCTATACTGCGGCTGTAAACGGTTCTGTTGAGCGTGTTGACCTCAGAAATCTCAACATTGGCGACAAGGATGAGAGATATCCGCATGGGGTCCCCATGTCCGAGGAGACTCACGGTGGAGGCGATGTAGCCGTATATGCCAATGGTATTCGTAAAAATTAATGGATATTCTCTAAACAAGTGACTATATTTTTAATTTTGCAGGTCCTTGGGCACACTTGTTTAGCGGCGTCTATGAGCAAAATACTTTACCACATCTAATGGCCTATGCTTCCTGCATTGGACCAGGAATCAAAGCGTGTGATCTCCGGCCTAATCCTTATAATACCTATAGGCCTTAAGGTATCAATTGTTATTAAAAAAATATATATATAATGGAAATGTTATAAATAAAACAAAAAAACATCCTGAACTAAATTATTTGTCAATAAATTCTTAATATGCATTTTTAGATATGTGGGTATTGATTTTAATATTTCAATTATTTAAACTGAATAATTTAATCAGAGTTGCATTGATGTACAATGCGCATCGAGCCCTGCGTTCTTTAGTATTTATCTGCATTTACGGTACGGTCACTCTGCACACCTCCGCCATTTTAGCTGTAGCTGCAGAAAATTTTTTCGCAACACAAGAAACGCCGTGTTGTTTATAATGTAAATATAAAATATATGTATATAACGCATATACACGTAACAATAAAATAAGAGATTAATTGTCAACAACGGTCGCTACTTGCAATTGTACGTTTGCCGCTTGCCGGTGGCTTGGCCCTGCTTGCTTAACTGTACGAGCTACGAGCGGCTTGCGATTGTGAGCGTGTGTGCGTGCGTGTGACTAAAAGTGAAAAATAAAGTGAGCACCTCTAAATAAATAAGTTGGTCGCGTGTGTTTTGAATTAGATTTGGTGCATTTATAGCTCACGCAACCATGGCCGACGGCGTGGTGCTGGACTTGTATGCTGAGGATTTGGACAAAGATTTCGCCGGGCAAGCGCAGGTAAGTGTCACAACTACAATGCTAAGTACACTAATGTATGTACTTCATGTACATGTATGTGTGTACTCTGCGGTATAATTATTAAATAACATTGTTGATATTTGCAAAATATCGATATACAAATACACGAACACATGCTCGATCTTTTAAGGATGAATTCGGTGGTGATGGGGTCGATTTGTACGATGACATCGGAGGACCAACTGAACCCGTAGCTTCGAGCGGCGGTGGCGGTGGCGGGACTCCGACCGGAGAAGGCACCTCCGGCCCAGGCAGCGTCGACGGATCATCGGGTGGCGTTGGACCCAATGGAGTTTACCATCAGGGTAGTGGTAGTCAAACTCCAACGATGAATCGCCGCTATCAGCTGTATGTGGGCAATCTGACATGGTGGACCACGGATCAGGACATCTCGAATGCTTTGCGTGACATTGGCGTCAACGATCTGCAAGAAGTGAAATTTTTTGAGAATCGTGCGAATGGCCAATCGAAAGGCTTCAGCGTTATATCGCTCGGTTCCGAGCCTAGTCTACGCACCGTGCTCGACCAATTGCCCAAAAAGGAGATGCATGGGCAGACTGTAGTGGTCACCTATCCAAGCAAGCAGGCGCTCACGCAATTCGAGAGTCTGCAGAAGACACGTCCAGTGCCGCCACCAAATATGGGCGGTCCCATGCCACCACATCCCGGTGCACCGCAAGGAGTGCCGCCAGGGCATACGCCGCGAATGAATCCCAACATACCGCCTGGTCAGTATCGACCGCATATGTCGCAAGTGCCGCAGGTGGGACCCAACTCCGGACCACCACGCATGCAGGTGAGCTTTCTTTTGATTTAACATTTATTATTTGGGTCTCTTGCATTCCATTTTTTTTTTTTTAATGCTGCTGTTGTTTATATTATGACCATAAGTTATAACTTTGTTTGCGATTGCCCGTTTAGAACACGAGTGTTACCAAACAAAACATAACACAAATAAGTTCTTGAGTTTGTTGGGATTGTTTCGCGCTCGCAAATATTAAAAGCCTATTAACAAACGCCATTTACATTTGTTATTTAACTTTTCTCATTGAAATTGTTCTGAATGCAAAATTTTTGATACACACACAAGTCAAATAATTGGTCGCAAAATTAAATGTACGGCAAATATGCGACAATTAATTGCATAACTTTTATATATGTAATTTTTGTAATTGTTAGCCACATATAATTATTTAATTTATTAGGATATTGTTGTTCCTTTTTATTTTGTAACATATTCTGAGCAGACTGTGTAAAGTTATAAACAGTTTATGTTTAAATGCTAAAATATGTGAACTTTCAAACTTAGCCCGATCAATAATTTGACAGTGTGCATATTTTGGTATTTAAGTGAGCAAAAATCGATTTTAAGACTATTAATCTTGTTATTTATGGTTTTAAGTGCAATCAAATATGTTTTGGTTTAATAAAAACAAAATTTCAGAGCAATTTTTAATAGAAGTCTTTTTTATATTCATAGTGTATTTTTCTTTTGTATCTTTATATCTAAGTTCTATACTTTATCGTTAGTATTATTTAGTATACTTTAGATCAATTGTTTTAGACTGTTTTAGTTAGTATATGAAGACCTCAATTTGTTTTTATTGATGATCATTTTGTATTTTGTAAATGTGCGGCATTTTGTTATGATGATGATGATCGAACCTACCTGAATACAACACAAACATACATGTAACTCTAATGTAATGCAACCAACAGCCGCGTACGGTCAACCAGAACGTGGTCAGCCAGACCGGTGTCATCTATGGGAATAAGCAGGGTGGTGGCCCAATGCCGCCTCATCCCGGCGTGCCACAAGGCGTACCGCCAGGCCATGCGCCACGAATGAATCCCAACATGCCGCCTGGTCAATACAGGCCCCACATGTCGCAAGTGCCGCAGGTGGGACCCAACTCTGGACCACCACGCATGCCGGTGAGTTTTCATTTAACTTATATATCCATGCCTACCCATCAACGGGTAGATAGGGTCTATTCCTAACAATTAAATAAGCCAACAATATATATATATATATATGCATATTCTATCTATAACTATAAAATATCTAATTATAATACAGTATACAAACGAATCCGAAACAAAAAAAAAAAATGAAAAAGATACCGAACTAACCATATTAAGTTAACTAAGTGATTAATTGTATTCAGAACATTTAAATAACTGCACATGATTGTAATTGTAACATCCCCCAACACACACCACCACCACTTGCACCAACTACATCTCCATCAACATTCTCGACGAGGCTGCAATAATCAATAATCGTAACTGACACAGTTGCATCCCTAATCCAGTGTCAAGTTGTTACTATTAAGCTGTAGTCATTAAGCTGTATGTGTTTTGTGATTTTTTTATTTCCAGTTCCAAGGAGGTCCAATGGGTATGCCAGTACGTGGACCAGGACCCGGTCCTGATTGGCGCCGTCCACTAATGCATGGAGGCTTTCCACCGCATATGCAGGGCCCGCCACGTCCTCAAATGGGTCCGGGACCACCACCCGGCTTGGGTGGACCACATGGCGCACCTGCACCTCATGTGAATCCAGCATTCTTCAATCAACCCGGCGGCCCACCACCGCATCCGGGTATGGGAGGACCACCGCATGGTCAGCCCGGACCACAGCCAGGCATGAATATGCCACCACAGCACGGACCACCGCCTCACTTTGCACAACAGGGCGGGCCACGCAATCCTTGGCCAGGTCCACCACAAGGCAAGCCACCGGGAGCATTCCCTGATCCACAGCAAATGGGTCCGCAGCTAACGGAGGTGGAATTCGAAGAGGTTATGAGCAGAAATCGCACGGTCAGCAGCTCGGCAATTGCCAGGTAAGTGTCGTAATTCCAACTCCGTTGATTTACTTGTAATTTTGTAAATGCATCTCCTAGAGCTGTTTCGGATGCTGCAGCTGGCGAATATTCGAGCGCCATCGAGACGCTGGTTACTGCCATTTCGTTGATTAAGCAATCCAAAGTTGCGCACGATGAGCGCTGTAAGATTTTGATAAGTTCGCTGCAGGACACGCTGCATGGCATCGAAGCCAAGAGTTATAATCGTCGTGAGCGTTCGCGCTCACGAGATCGTTCCCATCGCAGCCGGCAGCGTCGGGAACGGTCAACTTCACGTTATCGTGAGCGCTCACGTGAACGAGAACGTGATCGCGATCGTGAGCGTGAACGTGATGGAGGGTAAGTTGAATTATATTATATTATTATAGGTATATATTAGAATTAGATTCGAATTCTTATTATTAACTAAATGTGTTTGCTTTCTTGGAATAGTTACCGAGAACGTTCACGCAGTCGTGAGCGTGAGCGGCAGGCGCCGGATCATTATAGGGACGATAGGTAAATTGCATTTGATTGATTGCGAAGTGTTTGAAACTAACTATTATTTATTTTAATAGCAGCAGCCGATCCGCACGACCACGTAAGTCCCCGGAGCCAGTTGTTGCCGAAACAACGGAAGCAGCCTCATCAAAGCGATACTACGAGGAACGGGAACGCTATCGTTCATCGGATCGGGAGCGACGTGATCGGGATCGAGACCGTGAGCGTGAGCGCGAACGTGATCGGGATAGACGTGAGGAACATCGTTCAAGGCATTGATTGCTCGAAAAGCGATAGCAAAAGTAACAAACTATATACCTACACACACACACACACATAAAAACACCTCCTAGACACTCTTATTAACACATAATAATGCAGCAAATGCCACAAGCTGGAAAGCCCGACACAACAAATTTAACAAATTTTGATTTGTATCTAACATTACCAATACGTAGGATATGAGTATGGCATAACATAGTTTCTCCTAGACGTACTAAAGTAAGCCGAAATGTTGAACAAGGAAAACAAATCCAGCAACTCAATTGGACGACGAACTGCGACGGCCACACCATCAATTCACCTTATCTTCATGATCCCCACTACAACTCCGTGCAGTCGGTTGAATGCTTCAACGCGGGACAACGAAACAAAGCGTGGATGTACATCAGCTACAGACAAATTGAGCTCCAGAATCGTCGTATGCCCCGCAGAATTTCAATATTATTGTACTTTAATATTTCGGTTTATTTAATAAAAAACATATATATATGAAAAAAAACAAAAAAAAATTGTTCAAAAAAAAAACTAAATACTCGAACTATTCTGCGTTGTGTGTCTCCTTGTACTTTATAAGAACAAAACAACATAGCTTATGAAATTATATAATTAAATTGTACAATTACAACGCATTTATTTTAAATAATATTGTTACAAATAACACTTGCATCTCTTTGCAAAACTTTTAAGCTTTTGCCAAATGAGGCCAAATCAATCGTAATAATCGCAAATGTATTCAAAGATATTCTTTTTTTGTAAACTCTTATACATGCATTTATTTAAAATTGATTTTATTTACCTACATTTAAGTCAAGCTTACTGTGCGCGTGAGTGAAAGATATTTTCATAGTTTTAATTATTGACTGATCTTATCTAAATGGATAAATAGTATAGAGACAAAATGAATCTATAGCAATATATGAATACGATGTATATATATGAATGGTGTGAATGAGAATGAATGTCACGATAATTAAGACTTAATATTTTTACGAACAACAAAACAAAGTCCTTACCAGCATTTATCGTAGAATTTGATCGCGACCAACCTTTTATGTAGTTGCTGTGTATTATCGAATTTATTTATTCTTATTCTTTAACCTTTTTTATTTTTATTTATACAATGTACTCAAAACATTTGTAAATGATATTCAGCTCTTAAAATTGCTATACTAATCCCGATGACATTTGTGTAATTAATAGTTTTCGACATTTACATAGTATATATTTGTAATTTTCTTAGGTCTGATCTAACACGCAGTATTATGAGCTTATCGGTTGGCTACTACTTGTAAACAAACCAAGTCTGTCTTATACAAATTGAACTGTGATTTTTGAGAGAAACTCAACATACAAATATACTGTAAATCTTGCAAAATACAGGTAAAGTTTTACAAACATATTTTTGTGAAAACCTAGCTAATAAGTGCGCGTCTTGTTTGTTGATAAAAATCATAACAACATTTAGATTATCGCATTTATGTCACACGTATTAAGACCATACGTAATTTTTACTATTTATACTTTCAATTATTGTTTATAAATTTACTCACATTCTTATTTAATTGAAGATTACTATTTAACACGTTTTTTACGTAAATGACATGCAATAAAATAATAAAAACAACAAACAAATATATAGTGAGAGGGTATCGTTAATAGCTACGAAATCTTCAAACAGTATCTTATGGTAATCAATTTCAAACTTAAGGCAATTTGGATCTTCTTTGCGCGCCGATAAATATTAAGAGATGGAATTGCGATGATGCCTTATACAAACAATCGAAATTATCGGAGTTTTATAACAGGCAGCTTTGACAGCGCGTAACTCCAGCCAACGGTTTGGTGAACGTTTCAAAAAGGGCAAAAATATTCTTATTCTAGCTACCTTAATCTATTTTATATATGTATTCAGGCATGCGCACAATAAATCTAATAACGCACTAATGCATATTTCGTGAATCAACAACAAGTTTGTGACTTTCCTCCTATCGTGTGTATACCAATTAGCTTTTGATAGCGACGAACAGCTGATGGCAAACCTGATGACTTCCAGAAGAAGCCAAAAAGAAAGAAGGTGATGAAATATACACAGAAAACGTAGTAAACGTCGTAAAATCAATCAGTTAAATTAACAAAGAGCAGATAGTCACAGTTCACATTTACAACTCCTCCGTTCGATCAACAAAAAATAAGCAGCTTAACAAATAGAATTCAAGTGCGCAAATAAGGATAACAAAATGGTGGATACAGCTCAAAACTTAAACGATCGTTTTCAACGATTCGTCAATGGTATCGGCGACCGATAGTGAGTATGCACACATAATAAGATTGGGTCACAAAGTACACACGAGCTGGACGCAAAGTCATAGTACTGATGTGTGGAATTTGCATCAGCTGCGCTCATGGTGAAGCGAGCTGACGTGTTGTTTTGGTATTGAGCCACATCAACAGTTGGTCGTACTAAATCAATAATCCTTGAACGTAATCGACATGCTATTCTCTTTTACTTCCCCCAGTGAGCCGTACATACGCCAGCACCTGTCCAAAGTGTACATGGTGCTGGCAAGCACAACCGCTGCTGCGGCAGGCGGTGCCCTACTTCAAATGAAGAATTACATTGATCTTGGGATGCTGGCGGCAATTGCATCCTTGGTGCTGGTCCTAGGTCTGCATTTCTATAGAGATGATGGCAAAAATTATTACACACGCTTGGGAATGCTGTACGCTTTTGGCTTTTGCTCGGGTCAAACGCTTGGTCCTCTTTTGGGATACATTGTTAGCATTAATCCGGCTATTATTTTGACTGCACTCACCGGAACATTCGTGACCTTTGCATCGCTATCATTGGCCGCTCTTTTGGCTGAGCAGGGCAAATATTTGTATCTGGGTGGCATGCTGGTCAGCGTCATCAATTGCATGGCGTTGCTGAGTCTCTTCAACATGATATTTAAGTCATACTTTGTACAGATTGTAAGTGACTCTCATCATATTTTTTGGCATATCTTTGACCTGTTTATTTTACAGACTCAATTGTATGTTGGCGTTTTTGTCATGGCCGCGTTTATTGTATACGACACCCAGAACATTGTGGAGAAATGTCGTTTGGGCAACCGCGACGTGGTTCAACATGCATTGGATCTCTTCTTCGACGTTCTCAGCATGTTCCGCCGATTGTTAATTATTCTAACACAAAAGGTATGTTCCAGTAGGGCAACTAGAATGTTCGTAGCCATTTAAGGCAGCCTGTTTTACAGCTCAAGAGTTTTATGGTTTAATATTAGCTCTGAAAGAACAGTTGTCACAATCGAAGCAATCAATGAATAATAACCTTGAACGGCCTTGAACTATTTAGCAAACAATTAACTTAGCTTAAGCATTTTGCCATCAAGTCAACGGTATGCCGTTTTCAATTATTTCATATATACCAGGGGAATAAGTATACTTTCACAAAAAGTCCTTTAGAATACAGCACGCACATTTATTTCTATGTTTGGAGGAAGTATATTTATTTCCAGGTTTATGAAAATTTATGTCAAAATATGTTGCTTGCTATTTGTGAAATTATAATTATTGCATTTTAAGTAGAATATATCATGATGAAAATATCTGAAAACAATTCTCACTTTCAGGAGGAGCAAAAACAAGCCGATCGTCGCAAGAGGAAGTAAAATGATGGATGGATTTTGTGACATATTTGTTTAGGTTTAAATTTGGAAATTTGAAACACAAAAAGCCCTGGTTAAATTTTGGATTAAAATTACATCACACAAGAAATATAAAAATTCATATTTGAATTAAGCATTCAAGCTTGCAAATCAAATGTTTAACATCCAATAAATTTCCTCCCAACAATCTTAGATATTCGGTAACATTGTGTATTATATAAAATAGTCCAGTCAACGTATCATGTATACATATGTGTGTATCGTCTATGTCCTTTTGTTGAACTTATTTTAGGTTGCAGTTTCAATATTTATTGTGTAGAGTAATTAAATCACATTGAAGATGATTCAATAAAATTAATATTCTCTTCACTAAAATAAATTGTTATGCATTCAAAATAAGGCTAGCGGGGCATTTAATGATTGCTGGCGTCTGATTGTATCGATTTGCGAGGCACTTTAATCAAGCATGTAGCCAACAAACCAACCAATTTAATTAGGCAAAGTGCTCGCTGAACTTGACTCGATGGTGCGCACTTAATTTATCATTTAAGCGAGTTCCGGCCAACGTAAAGGATGTCTCAACCGACACCATTGGTGCAGCCGTTGCTGTTGCAATTCCAACAACTGTTTTTCATATCGAAAATTGTGGGCGTATTGCCGCAGGATCTGGACAAGTTTCGACATAAGAATATGCTGGAAAAGTCGCGCAATGGCATGTTTTATATGCTTGGGGTTTTGAGTGTTTACGTCGTGCTCTACAATCTGCTTATCTATTCCTTTGGCGAAGAAGACCGCACCCTCAAGGCATCACAGAGTGAGAAAAAACTTGAATCCATAACTTCAAATAGATTTAATGTAAAATTCACACAATCTTAGGCACTTTGACATTTGTTATTGGCTTGTTTTTAACCTACATTGGCCTGATTATGATGGCCACCGATCAGCTTACTGCACTGTTCAATCAAGGACAATTGGGTGAGCTCTACGAACGGATTCGTGTGGTAGACGAGCGTCTCTATCGCGAGGAATGCTTACTTGACAATAATTGCATTGCAAAACGCATTCGCATCATGCTGATTATGACATTCATTTTTGAGATATCCATCCTTGTGTCCACCTACATTAATCTCGTCGATTATACGCAGTGGCTGTCGCTGTTGTGGATTGTCTCAGCTGTGCCGACATTCATCAATACGCTAGACAAGATTTGGTTCGCCGTATCTTTGTATGCGCTAAAAGAACGTTTTGAGGCCATCAACGCCACGTTAGAGGATCTTGTGATGGAGCATGAAAAGTACAAGACATGGCTGAGTGGCAATGATGCAACGACAGCGACAGTTGGCAATCGAACGAGTGACCATCCCCCACAATCATCACCACCACCACAATACGATAGCAATCTGGAGTATTTGTATAAAGAGTTGGGCGGTATTGATGTGGGCTCCCTACGCGGCTCTGGCAGCAAAAATCGAAATAAAGTTGCACCAAGTGAGTGTAAATGTTGCATTTAAATTTTTCTTATTAATTGCATTAAATTTGTTTTTTAGTTGCCCACTCGATGAACTCATTTGGGGAATCGATTCCAACGCCATACAAACCACAACGGATGAGCACAAATCCCATGATTAATATGGCACACGAGAGCGAATTGAGCAATGCAACCAAGGTGGAGGAGAAGTTGAACAATCTGTGTCAGGTACACGACGAAATCTGTGAGATTGGCAAAGCAATGAATGGTTTATGGAGTTATCCCATTCTATCACTGATGGCCTATGGTTTCCTCATCTTTACGGCTCAGCTATATTTCCTCTATTGCGCCACGCAGTTTCAATCGATACCCTCGCTATTTCGATCGGCCAAGAATCCCTTTATCACTGTCATTGTCTTGGTGTACACGTCGGGCAAGTGCATTTACTTGATTTATCTCAGCTGGAAGACATCATTGGCCTCGAAGCGAACTGGAATAAGTTTGCACAAGTGCGGCGTGGTCGCAGATGATAATTTGCTATACGAGATTGTCAATCATTTGTCGCTGAAGCTACTCAATCATTCGGTAGACTTTTCTGCCTGCGGTTTTTTCACCCTGGACATGGAAACATTGTATGGCGTTAGTGGTGGCATCACCAGCTATCTCATTATCCTCATTCAATTCAATTTGGCTGCCCAGCAGGCTAAGGATGCCATTCAGTCGTTTAATAGCTTCAATGACACAGCCGGGTTTGTGGGCGCTGCAACTGAAATGGACAACGAAAGCTCTACGCTGTATGATATGGTCACAACCACAATGATGTCGCCCACATATTAATTGAGATTTAACTGTAATTTATACGAATTTATATGCACCTTTTTGATGCACTTGAAATTCATGAAATTCTCTCTGTAAAACACGCAAAAAATAAACAAAAACATCACTTTGCAGTTGCAGTCAACTCTTTGTACTGCTGGCGTGCCTCATTCACCTCATGGACCACTTGCTTGAAGGTCTCATTAACACCGTCGTAGTCCAAAATTGCCACGCAGGAGATTTGTGCCCGTTTATGCAGAGCATAAGCCAATTCTCGTCGCAATAGGGAGAAGCAATAAGGCACACGTTGTTGCTGACACAGGCACTTCAGTTCAGTTATCGTGTCGTCCAGACCACCTGTGTAATATAGGACAGGGAATATTTATTAAATCTTACTTAATAAAATAATTGTTAGAAAAGTAGAAAGTAAGCCAAGTTTGTGATCATTTTAACTGCAATGATTAACAGAAAATATCAAACAAATTAGTAAACTAACTCACCGGCTGCAGGGCATATCTCACAGTCGGGCGCCAGGAGCAGCAATTTAACTTTATTGATGCGCAGTCTTGAGAGCGCCTCTCGAAAACCGACCACAAGCCGAGGATGCGCCCGTGCCTTTATTTCGTTGTTGGCGTAAGCTCGTTTTTGAAACCGATCCAAGTCGTTAAGCAACTGAGTTGTCAACTCTTTGAGGCGCTTTGTAGTGCAGTTATCACAGTAACTATATTTGAATAAAAAAATTAGTGTGATGAAGAAGCACGATAATTACTAGTACATTACCTTCTAAATCTACGGGAATGTATTTGATGAATTGCTGGCATCGCATTGTTAAGCGATGTTTCCGTTGGCTCTGTTGCATGTGATAACAAATCTAATTGAATCGACAAACTGTTGTCTAATTCTTTAGTAGGTTCAATAAACATCCCTCCGAATTTCTCATCCAAGTGATCCACAACATTATCCTTATTTATAATTTGCTGCTTTAGTTTGCGAAAGTTTCGAATGATTCGTTTTAAGCGGGTTATACGAATTTTCGGATTTAAACGCGTCTTTCCTTTACGTTTTGATTGGAAAGTGAAAGAATTTCGGGCTATGATCAAATTGGGTCGTTTCTTTTTGTTTTTGTTTACACTTTTTTTGTTGCTTTCGGGGCACAATAACAAAGTCAAATAACGAGCATTGTTCCTCTTTCTTGTGCTTTTTCTTGTACTTGGCACTGCGCAATGTCCTAAGTTCTCTTTGTCCATCTGCGCTTTTGAAGTCTTCATATGTATTTCGGTTAATAATATTTAATTTGCCGGAACTTTTTTGACATTTTAGGGGACAGTTTTTGGCAAACAACAACAATGGCTAACAATTAAGTCAATCTTAAGCATTTCAATTTTGCAGACTTCCTGGTCACACTGATCATCACTCGCTAAAATTAGTGTTGAATAATTGCCAAATTAACAGCTACAAATTTGAAAATTGGGGAACCCATCAAAAAGCTCGCTGACCTTGCAAAACCTCAAAAAAAAAACATTTGAAAATAATCAAAACAACAATATAGAACTTTTGTTAATTCAAAAATTTACTAATAGCTTAAACTAGCTTATGAGGGATCAACATTACTTTTACTTTTGGCTTACATCATCTTCGTAGCCAATGTATCCAATATACATATTATTTAAATGCTACCTAAACTAACCAGTAATATCAAGAACTATAACTTTATGCTACTTTCGATGGCCAAGTGCATTTCATTGAATTGCTTCAGCTGCGATAAAATCACGTCACGTTCCTTCACAAATACTTCCCAGTATCTGAGATATTGGCTGACATGCTGGAGCACCAGTTTGCCAGCGAAGTCCAAACAACTGCGAGCATGTCGCATTCTTCGACGACAACTGGCTAATACAAGCCGCAATTGCTGCTCCGGCTCCAACTGCGCTAGAATGAAGGACATAATATTTGCAGTATCTGCTCGAACGTCCGAAGGAAATACAACACTTTCCGTTGATCGAGCTTGTGGAAAGACAAGCAGAGCTGGCGTCGATGGCATCGATAGTTCCCAGGGCAAATCATTTGCCTGATTATCAAAACGTATGAAGTGCACATCAGGACTTCGCAGCAAGGCGGACACTTGCATCAGGGCCTGGGACATTACAGCGGACAGCGCACAGTCTGGACGATGCATCAGCACAACATTTGTGGTGTTAGATCGGTGCAGAGCCTGAAGCAACAATTGCCGATTATAGCTTTCTATGTACGATGCTTGAGGCAATGCTATTGTTGGCAAAATGGCATTCTTTTGAACGCGCGGCAATTGCCGTGCGTAAAACTGCTTGATAAACTCCTTCAGTGCCACGTACGAAAAGGATTGATGCTGTGGCATCACATGCAGTGCTTCTCTCGCTGCATCCACAATGAACACCTGCACTCCACCGGTAGCGTCACGTTTGCTTGGCTGCTGTTGTTGATCGCTTATGCCCAACTGATGCAGAAAATCACGATATTTCGTTGCGTCAAAGAGCACTACGACCAGTGATCGATTCTGGGCTGGCTGCTCCGTCGAATGCTGCCACATCAGGTGACTGTACTTGTTCACCAGCTTGGCAATGCCAATCTTCACAGCCGGCGTACTATGCTGTGCATGTGTGTGGGCCAGACAACGGCAACGTGTATGCAGTGCCAGTAATTGACGAGCCTCCGCCTCCACATGGCTTTGATAACTATGCTGGGACCACAGATAATTGAGGTGCGCGTTGAGCCGATAATAATTGATCAATACGCTGCGACCTACTGGCGAGATTGGTAGCTGACAACTATCCGTTGACAGTTGACGTGGCATTGGCAGCTGACTCTCTTCGCCCGTTGACTGATCTTGTTGCCAGTACTGCTCGCAGTCCACATTCTCCTTGCCAAACAGTTCCTCATGACCCATGACCAGAGGAATAGCCGACGACGGATGCTGCTGTTGCTGCTGTGACTGTTGCTGCATGCGAATTCCCATGGCCAGGACGGGCATGTGTCGTGCCTTCATCGCAATCTTTATTGGTGTGCCATAACCGGCGGCCAGCAGCGGATTGACTTTGGGCCGCAACCAATGTAAAATGTCCGAGGGCAGCCAGCTGTTTGTGTCATTGTAACTGTGTAGTCCATGACGATTATCTATGACCACCAATTGCGGCAGAGCCACTCTCTGCACTTTAAACATCTGCTTGGCACTGGGTCCAAAGGTGACGGCAAAGCGAACATTACGCTCGGGATCGAACTCCAGCCAATGCAGCGCCGTTGCGACAAATCGTCTGTAGGCCAAGCCATCGACAGAGTCGAGTAGGGCGAGCACAACGGCGTCCGAGATCTTCCAAAGGGCCCCTAGCTCAGCAGTGCTGTGGACACGATCAATGGGCTGGATGAGATTGTTCATGAATCGCGTTAAATCCTCAAAGTGCCAAGCACCCTGATACTGCAATCGCAATCGCCCATAATTCACAATTAATGTGGGCCACTTGTCTGGATAGCCACCATTGACCGCCATACCGGGCAGCTGCTGATGGGTACGTGTGCAATTGCACTGCAAGTGCCAGCAATCGATGGCACCAAACGCTGCATAGTCCTTGTAATAATGCGCCACGCCGTCATAGACTAAACGCGCCTGTCTGGCATCGCTCGACCACGACACGTAGTAAAAGAGTAAAGATATTTCGGCCGCTGCTTCCACTTCACTGCGTACCTGTGACACGCTGCGTGAGGGACACTCGCTGATGGTTGCAGCTGAGTAGACAGTGGACGGCAGTTGAGCGATCACGAAGCCGACACAAATGTTTACAATTAGTAAAATCATTGCGAGAACAACACCAGCATGTAGCTGGCTAATTTAATATTGAGAATGGTACTACAACAACAACAACATCGGCAAAAACAGCGACCACAGCAAGCAGCTGTTTGCACAGAGTGACCGTTACCACCTGCTAGTGTGACCATAAGAATATACAAATAAAAATATTATTCGAAAGCAGTAAGCTATTTTAAGTATACAATTCAATAGGAAATCTCCTAACTCATAAAAAAATATTTTAAGCAGGAAAATAAAACATTTTTCGTACAATTTTAATTGGAACCCATACGGTCAGTCTGGCGAGAATCTGCCTGCACAGTCTGACTGCACTTGATGTGTACTTCACATTCGAGCGTTTTTTTGTTGTTTTGCAGCACTACATTCGCAATCTTATTTGAAGCTTTGTGATACGCAAATTGCAGCATTTGTTTACAATGGAAAAAATCGAAAAGAACTGGCAGGATCAGAAGTATGTTTATGCAAAGTTCATATGTATGCTTAAGGATGTACGAATATAGTATAATTTTTTATTTATAGGCCGCAACAGCGCATGGAATATTTGCTGAAAAGTGGACATTTGTCCGATTGCAGCTTTATTGTTTTTGGTGATGAAGGCGAGAAGATCGTGTTAAAGTGCCACAAACTTGTGCTTATGAGGCAAGTATTAAATTGTTAAGACAACAATCGAAATAATGTAATTATATTTACAGTGTCTCTCCGGTATTTGAGCGCATGTTTGAGGGCGAATTTGAGGAGTCTAAATTGGCCGACAATATTGTATTGGACGATGTATCGGGACCGGATTTTCAAAAGTTCATTTCGTATGTGTATTGGCATGACAATCAGAAACTAGATACCTACGAATTAGATACGATACAGTCGTTAATCTACTTGAGCAAGAAATTTATGATCCCTAACATGACCACTAAATGCTTGAATACACTAAAGAAAAGAGTGTCCAAAGGTTTGGATCCGGATACAACAATAGATTTGTTCGAATATGCCCACGAAATTGAGGATATAGAGTTGGTTGACTCTATTAAAATGGTTGGTATTCCATAATTGATTTTAGATGTAACAAATTAACTGCAAATTATTTTTAGAAATTTATGGGCAACCCATCCTCGTTTATTAACACTGCTGCTGTCTTTGATCTGAGTTCCGATAAGTTCTTATTATTTATTCGCACTTTTAATGGGTGGGTGGAAGAAAAGTTTCGTTTTGAAGTAATTGAACATTATTGCAATATGCATGGTTTAAAACTAACTATGACTAATACTAAAGAAGTTGAAGAGGATATAAAGGAAAATTGTGTGTTGCCATCCCTCACTGCTGCATTTGAGAAGGACGAAAATAAAAACATCGTCAAGGGAAGTAGTGACGAAAAAAATTCAAATGAAAACGAAGAAAAGATCAGAAATCAGCGCGAGCAAGAGAAAAGAATGCAGTTCATCACCGATCTGATGGAAGACATCAAGTTTCCATCAATGACTTCTTATGATTTCATTACTGGTCCGGGTGCTTCTGATTTACTAACCATTGAGAAGAAATATAAAATACTCTCAGAAATTTGCATTGCCAAAGACAAAATGAAAACATTTTTTTTGAATAAATAATAAAAACTTCACAAATATGTTTATTTAAAACGTGTTTTTATTGGACAAAATGATATACAAGTTTTTAAAAATACAAGTGTATAGAGTTTGCATAGTTACAAAATAATTTTATTGGGCTCGCAAAATATAAATATATTTGTAATAACTATTTCATTTAGGGTTTCTGCTCACGACGTTTACCAAAAGGGTATTTGTCGATTATTGTAAAATGCTTATGCTAGAAGACACTTGGACGGAATATGTTTCTTAATGAGCTTCGATCTAAAAAGGCACAGATTAAATTGTTTTCGCTCTTTCAATGTACGGCAGTTGAGCGATCACGAAGCCGACACAAATGTTTACAATTAGTAAAATCATTGCGAGAACAACACCAGCATGTAGCTGGCTAATTTAATATTGAGAATGGTACTACAACAACAACAACATCGGCAAAAACAGCGACCACAGCAAGCAGCTGTTTGCACAGAGTGACCGTTACCACCTGCTAGTGTGACCATAAGAATATACAAATAAAAATATTATTCGAAAGCAGTAAGCTATTTTAAGTATACAATTCAATAAGAAATCTCCTAACTCATAAAAAAATATTTTAAGCAGGAAAATAAAACATTTTTCGTACAATTTTAATTGGAACCCATACGGTCAGTCTGGCGAGAATCTGCCTGCACAGTCTGACTGCACTTGATGTGTACTTCACATTCGAGCGTTTTTTTGTTGTTTTGCAGCACTACATTCGCAATCTTATTTGAAGCTTTGTGATACGCAAATTGCAGCATTTGTTTACAATGGAAAAAATCGAAAAGAACTGGCAGGATCAGAAGTATGTTTATGCAAAGTTCATATGTATGCTTAAGGATGTACGAATATAGTATAATTTTTTATTTATAGGCCGCAACAGCGCATGGAATATTTGCTGAAAAGTGGACATTTGTCCGATTGCAGCTTTATTGTTTTTGGTGATGAAGGCGAGAAGATCGTGTTAAAGTGCCACAAACTTGTGCTTATGAGGCAAGTATTAAATTGTTAAGACAACAATCGAAATAATGTAATTATATTTACAGTGTCTCTCCGGTATTTGAGCGCATGTTTGAGGGCGAATTTGAGGAGTCTAAATTGGCCGACAATATTGTATTGGACGATGTATCGGGACCGGATTTTCAAAAGTTCATTTCGTATGTGTATTGGCATGACAATCAGAAACTAGATACCTACGAATTAGATACGATACAGTCGTTAATCTACTTGAGCAAGAAATTTATGATCCCTAACATGACCACTAAATGCTTGAATACACTAAAGAAAAGAGTGTCCAAAGGTTTGGATCCGGATACAACAATAGATTTGTTCGAATATGCCCACGAAATTGAGGATATAGAGTTGGTTGACTCTATTAAAATGGTTGGTATTCCATAATTGATTTTAGATGTAACAAATTAACTGCAAATTATTTTTAGAAATTTATGGGCAACCCATCCTCGTTTATTAACACTGCTGCTGTCTTTGATCTGAGTTCCGATAAGTTCTTATTATTTATTCGCACTTTTAATGGGTGGGTGGAAGAAAAGTTTCGTTTTGAAGTAATTGAACATTATTGCAATATGCATGGTTTAAAACTAACTATGACTACTACTAAAGAAGTTGAAGAGGATATAAAGGAAAATTGTGTGTTGCCATCCCTCACTGCTGCATTTGAGAAGGACGAAAATAAAAACATCGTCAAGGGAAGTAGTGACGAAAAAAATTCAAATGAAAACGAAGAAAAGATCAGAAATCAGCGCGAGCAAGAGAAACGAATGCAGTTCATCACCGATCTGATGGAAGACATCAAGTTTCCATCAATGACTTCTTATGATTTCATTACTGGTCCGGGTGCTTCTGATTTACTAACCATTGAGAAGAAATATAAAATACTCTCAGAAATTTGCATTGCCAAAGACAAAATGAAAACATTTTTTTTGAATAAATAATAAAAACTTCACAAATATGTTTATTTAAAACGTGTTTTTATTGGACAAAATGATATACAAGTTTTTAAAAATACAAGTGTATAGAGTTTGCATAGTTACAAAATTATTTTATTGGGCTCGCAAAATATAAATATATTTGTAATAACTATTTCATTTAGGGTTTCTGCTCACGACGTTTACCAAAAGGGTATTTGTCGATTATTGTAAAATGCTTATGCTAGAAGACACTTGGACGGAATATGTTTCTTAATGAGCTTCGATCTAAAAAGGCACAGATTAAATTGTTTTCGCTCTTTCAAGGTATGATATGCAATAATAATCGATAACTAAATGTTTTCGGCACTTTGTACTACATGATTAAATAGATGGACGAATTGAATTATATGTATAGAATATAGTTTGTTAGTATGGGAATCAAAATATATGCTTATTATTATGATTAGTTTGTTGACGGAAATGTTTATAAAAAGTAATTCGCTGCATTGCTGTGCTGGCATTTTGTTAGGGCAGTAGACTAGGCATAGCTAATCTCATGCTCGTAGGTCCTTTCTCGCAAATCATGGTTGTCTGGTAGCGCATGATGGCGTAGTCCGCAGAGTCGCGGACCCCAACGCAGCATGACGATGATGACACCAATGACGAACAGTGCCAGTGCAGCAACGGCAGGCGATAGAAAATATAATGCCATGATATCTTTTAGATGTCGCTCTCGCGCTTCTGCAGCTCAAGATATTCGTCGCGTTGACGCTGTTGGTGCAATGTGCGACCCTCAGGACGTGGTGGGCGTTGATGTTGTGGATGAGACTGATGTATGGGCTCCAAATCGTCAACGTTTATTACAACTTCGTCGGGGAACACTTGCTGATGCGTTGTGGGCTGCAAAAACGAAGTAAAACAATTTGTAAATTCGTATACATATATTAGAAGACAATTGTTATCAACTCTTACATGGAAACGATCAAAGTAAGAGGCGTCTTTTAACTCTGTGAAGTCTAGAGGTGATTGCTTATGGGGTGTCGAGGACCAAATGGAAACCAACCAGCGGTTGCCTGTGTGCCTGTCTTGCCAATATTTCCGATGCTTGGAGCAGCAGCCCAAGATAATATTTAATAGAATTATCGAGCCAAGTACGACGGTGCAAATGGAAATAGTCACATAAAACGGCGTATAACTGCCGTAAATGTGTCCAGTGAAATATGGATTGTTCTCATACGCTTTGCGCTCGTCTTCGATTGTGGACATAGTCCCCCACGATTAATTGAATGACAGTGAAGTGAGTAAATGTGCCGTTGACTAATTGAGTCAGTCACTGGACTTAATATTATCTTTTTCAATTAGGCACTTGCTGTTCTTGCAACGTCGTATTATTGTCTGCAACCAAAAGTAAACAATAAGAAAAACGCTTGATGGTGACGCGTTAGCCGTTTTCAACCCTAACAAACTTCAATCACATTTATTGGGCGTGGCGTCGTCAACGGCGGCGTTGCATTCTTAACTCACGTTTTGTAACTTAACTTTTCTTAAGCTTACCATTTGCGTTTAATGAGAGCGAAATGCAATTTACATTTGTATCACTTTAATGTTAAAACAGAGCACTTTGCATGCATTTAAAACTACACATTTATTTAATTGCTTATATCGTTGTTACCAAAATAAAATAATACAACGCCCAAAGCCTGGCTCAAAACAGTGTGACCTCAAGCTGAGTTTCTAAATATACAGCTTGATTTCGATAAATATACCAAAAAATACCCTCGCCACGGTTATCAGCTTGGTTACATTGATCTTAAAAAGTCCAAGCTTAGATTGTTTTTTTCTGTTTATTTTGAGTTGTTTATTTAAAATCATTGATAAAAACTTTTTTTTGCTTGCGTTTTAAAAATATATAATTGTTTCTAAAATATAATGAATTTAAATATCTACATAATCATACATTTGCCTACTTTTGGGCGGTTTTTTTTTATAATTATATTTCTGTGTTGCTTACTTACATAATTTAATTATTGAGTGCGCATGTATGCCTGTATTTTATATTTATATATTATACGCACAAAAGCAAATGCTAAGATTACTATGACGTTTAAATTGTTAGCGGTTCAATACTATTTCTCATCTGTTCTACAAATACACAAAACAGAAAGCGAGTCTCTACTGCATAATTTTAGGGGTATCCAAACCAAACGCTTAATAATGATATTCAAATCAAACTCTAATTGAAGACATATTTAATATAACATATTGGCTCAAAACATAATCGCGCCTAATAACTTAAAAGCAACAAATATTGTAATTTGCTGCAAAACAAATTCAACTGGCAAAACTCCTTTCACTGGTCATAGGCCAGAAAATTGTTATTCTGGGTAAAATGTCTGGCAAGAGCACGTCCATCGTCTGTCGGGGTGCTAAATGCAATTTTATCACGGGATATTTCACAGCCTCGCACCGTGTGCAATTGGACAGCCTGCAACAGAAGGCTTGCGATTCTCCGACGTCGATGCAATGGCGACACCCAAATCCTGGATATACCGCAGCTGTAATGTGCAGTTAAGGGAATATTAATGCATGTTTAGTGTCTTTCCCAATGTTACCTCACCTCGAATCGAATGTCTCCTCGCTGAAGTAGTCAACGCCATCGACTTGTATAAAGCGATTTGCCTTTTCTAATGGCTGCACCAAGCAAAGTCCGACAATTTGTTGTTTGCGCACAGCAAAGAAAGCAACAAACGTCCTTGGTACTATGTACGAGGCAAAGCCCAGCTCTTTGTCTACCACCTTAACGAGTTCGCAGAGTCGTTGCAGACGCGCAGCTGGCGCTTGTTCAGTGATGCGTATAATTCGTCCATCGGCACCCCATTCCGGATAGACGGCCACAATGTCCTCATCGATCCAACCTTTAAAGCGCAGCACATGCACCGCGTTGTGATATTCACGATGGAGCTGCTCCTCCTCTGGCTCATGGACGGTATAGACTAAGCCACACTGCTGACACTGTCGCGCTCCAAATGCTTTTTGTCCTGCATCAATTTGATATTGTCCAGCGCCACTGGCAGCAGCTGTCAATCGTGTGGCACTCGCATTGAACTTGCGACGCGTCGACTTTTGTGGCAAAGGTTGCAAACGTTGTGTGAAAATTGGAAACAATTTACCTGATGGTTCAATGATAGCTGTTGGCTCTACACTTTCGGTTTCCATTTCCCTTTCCGTTGTTTTCTGCTGCGCACCTGGTTCAGTTTCCGTGTATTTTGGCTGTGCAGTTGTTTCAACACTGGCTGCTGGTTGATCCAGCTCCTGCATCTCTGCATTAATTACCATGTACAGCTGATCGACAATGCGCGTCGCTTCATCCTTGTGATTGTCAGGATCAGCGATAAATATTTCGAAGTTCTTGTCCGTACAGATGTTGTTGCTGATGAGAAACTCGAGCAGCAGCGCCTGTTGTTCCATGGTAGCAGCATCCGAAGTATTGTAAGGTAATTGCGAGCGATACTTGAAATATGGATCGTTTGCTGGATCCTGTATTGGTATTGTTTCCTCAATCAGAAGCTCTGGCTCTTCTGGCACAAATGTAACTGCAGCTACCGCTGGGCTTGACTCCACAATCTCATCTACTACAGTATCATCAAGATTACGCAGTATGGCATCCACGGTAGCCTGCTCCGCGGAAAAGATTGTTGCCGAACGCACATGGACGCGACGTTGCTTTTTCACCGGCGGCGCTTCCACTAACATGATCTTGCCCTGATTAACGCTAGCGCGTATGTGGTCGGTGATGCGCACCTCCATGCAAGTACTGCTGCGCCTTCCCGACTTGAAGAACTTACGTTTGCTCAAGCTCGCAACCTCAGATGACTTGGGCGATGTGGTCAGTGGTGGAGGTATATCAACAGGCCGTATAAGTGGAATGACGGGTTCCGTCTCTATTGATGAACTTGCTTCATTTAGTTCTTCATCATCCGTAAAATCGGAGAAATCCAATGCAGACAGATTGTTATTATTATTGTTAGCGTCCCCTTCGCTGATGGCGCTCAACGGTTTGGCCATTTTAATGGGATCCTTGGCACTACGCAGAATCTCGTGTACGTGCTCTACGCGTGCTCGCTCCTCTCGTTTGGTGGTGATCAGTTCTCGCAATTTCTCGTTGCGCAGATTGCCCAGAATGTCATCCAAAACAGTTGGCACTGGGCGGGGGCGCTTCTTGATTTTGTGCATCACACCCTTGTTAATGCCTGGCGTTTTGCGCGAGTTGGGCGAAATATTCTTTGATCGTCGACTAGCCGACCTCCCGTTGCCAGTTCCCTGTAGACGCGAACTTGTAGCTTTGCCCTGTGCAATGCGTAAAGCTGCCCGGGACTTGACATTGGAATAAAATGCACCTGTGGGTATGCACTCCTTTTCTAACTTGCGCAGCTTACTCTCCGGCGACGTTGAGTCTGTGCCTGGCGAGGATTCAGATGTCGTTGCAGCTGCTGAAGTTCGAAGCTCACTTTCTGTTGCCTTGCGATCTCCATCACTGTCGGTATTAATATCACCACGAGATTTCGATGATCGCGGACTAATGCTACTGTTGATGCACATGTTTGCTGTAAATAAATGCGGCAACTGTTCATCCGTGCAAGCTATGGTGCTCGAGCCACGTGTCGTCCTCTGTGACCTTTTGTTTTCCTTATTCGTTTCGGGCGAACTGTTTACACTGCTGCTGCTATCGATGATCACTATCTTATCCTGCATAGTGGGAAATAATTTGCGCACATTTATTTGTTGTTGCTTGTTAACAACGCAATTTTCACGCTGGTGTCGCGGTTTTAGCGGCGTCAAACCCAGCATTGAATCCTCGACATCGCTATCGTCTTCGATTTGATCCAACAACGAGACACGGCTACGAAACAGTTGCCGCTTGCGCTCCGAGCGCCGTGGAGTGGCAATTCGTGTGGGACGGCCATATGACCGCCCACTGCCCGTTGGAGTGTCCATAATGGATCCACTTTATTTATAATTATTACAAGAATCTTTCCCGCTCTTTTAATCCAGCGCTTTTCTAACGATCAGTGTGACCGTGTTTGAATTGTTCGAATAGTCAACAACAAAATTGTTTTCGGTTCATATTTAAATAGTATTTAGTGGAATGGGTGAAACTATTATTTGTTGTTGCCGCAATATTATTTGTTGAAATCAAGATTGTTACATATGACATTCTTTATTTATTTTTTTTAATAAAGCCAAACTAAATATATATATTTATTATTGATTTTATTTAGGAACACAAAGTTTAAAATACTAAGAATATGCCGTCGTATAAACGGCACTAAATTTATTTTGCTCATGTAATTTTTTTAAAGATATGCACTTATTACAATCTATATAAACGATATTTTTGTCTAAAAAAAGTTCCTATAGTTGCTATCTGTAGTTATTGCAGAATTAGTATATTTCGGTATTTTTCGATGTAAACTAGTGGATTTTGAAGTTCAATTTGTGGCCACACGCTTGCTTCAACGCATACACATACGATATAGTTTTTCTGCTGAAAATTTTGTGAGAAAGTTAGTTTTGCAAGCTGAACTGCTCAACAAACATAAAATAAAATTAATTTAGCATTATTTTTTTGTTTGTTGGTTTACAAGAAGAGCACAGGTAAGAAGTCTCAATAAATATTTGAAAAACATATACCGCCGTCTTGCTATTACTGTATATTACTTCGGTCTCGCATAGCCGTCGTCGCTGTCGCCGCCCGCCGCCATCTTGTTTTGTATATTGTGTGGAAATAGATTTTAATATTATTATTCACGCGTTGCAGCACACAAATAAAAAAAAAAACGAAAGAAAAGAATAATCAAGTCCAAATAACGCGTGAAATTTGAAAAAAATCGCGTACGCTCTCAAGATATTCAAGCCCAAGCAATTGATCATAACGCAAGAACCGTGGACGACGCCGCAGCCGAAACCGTCGCCGTGATGCCCGGAGCCGGCACGTTTAAGTTGTTCATCGGTAATCTCGATGAGAAGACGCAGGCAACGGAACTGCGGGCGCTATTCGAAAAATACGGTACTGTCGTCGAATGCGATGTGGTGAAGAATTATGGGTTTGTGCACATGGAAACGGAGCAGCAGGGTCGCGATGCCATACAGAACTTGAACGGTTACGTGCTCAATGATAATGCCATCAAGGTCGAGGCCGCCAAGAGTCGACGCGCCCCAAATACGCCGACAACGAAAATCTTCGTTGGGAATCTAACGGACAAAACGCGTGCGCCCGAGGTGCGTGAATTGTTTCAGAAATACGGCACCGTCGTCGAGTGCGACATTGTGCGCAACTATGGTTTTGTGCATTTGGACTGTGTCGGTGATGTGCAGGATGCCATCAAGGAATTGAACGGTCGCGTTGTCGATGGCCAGCCACTCAAGGTGCAGGTCTCAACCAGTCGTGTGCGGCCCAAGCCGGGCATGGGCGATCCGGAGCAGTGTTATCGTTGCGGCCGTTCCGGTCATTGGTCGAAAGAGTGTCCGCGTTGGACAGGTACTGGTGGACGCGAGCCGCCACCACCGCTCAGTGCCGGTGGCTACAGAGATCGCATGTACAGTCGTGATCCGTATCCGCCACCACCACCGCCGCCGCCATTCCTGCGTGATCGCATTATGGACGGCTTTAGGGTAAATGCAGTTAAAAAAATCAATCATAGATACATGTTGGCAACTCAACGGGTCGTTTTAAAGATGCAATTGCAGCTTGCGTTTATTTATTGCAAGTAATTTTAGAAAGCCCATCGTATTTCTGAGACTTCCGAATGACAATTTTGGTAAACAACGGCATAAAACAACACATATTTAGATTCTAACTGAAAGCTACTAAACACTATTAATCTTTAATTCGACCCGTCGTGTTCAATACATCACATTATTGAAAAAAATGCTAAACGATTAATTTTCTCGTAAAAAATAGTAAAAATAATCTTAGCGCGTTCATTATACTAATTTTCTCCGTTTTGTACGCTCACAGGACTATGATTATTATGACCGTCGCTTTGAGGACTCACGTGACATGTACGAGCGACGCTATCAGACATCGCGTATGCGTGATTTCCCACCGCCGCCAATATCGCGTCGCGAGCCCATGCCGCTGCCCCCACCGTTGAGCGGCAGCCTGCGTTCGTGCAGCGTGTCCCGTGGCTATGATACTCTATTCAGTCGTCGTTCTCCGCCGCCACCACGCAGCAGCAATGGCATGAGTCGTTATGGGTAAGTATAGTTAATTGATTTACTCATCGGAGCTCGGTATTATATTAATATATTTTTCCCTATCTGCAGCTCGCCCACACCGCATGGATATGAGGACTTCAGTCGTGACTCCTTCGACGAGCGCATGATTTCGTCGCGAGGCATGCGTGGTCCATCGCCTCCGGGACGTCGATATGCGCCTTACTGAGATGAGTTGTATTATCACGGCAGCAGCTGAGTGCCGCCAGTGGCTGCTTTTGGCGGTGCATTTGGAACAACTGCGCCTCCAACTCCACATCTAGCTACTCATCCATATCTACCAATTTATAACTACAACAACACTTTCAGTGGTGCAACATGTTGGTTTCTTTGCTGGTCGCCAACGCATCATCAGCAACACCTACTGCAGCAGTTGCCGTTTCTACAGATGTGGATGCAACCGTACTGGTAGCATTGCCACATGCCACGAAATTGAACTAAGCAGTAACGTAAGGCATAACAATTTATGATAGAAATCCCCTCTATATAGTCATCCATTTCTCATACTATTCATACATTAAAAATTAAAAAACATTTGTTTGACTGATAATGACGACATCGGAGTAATTAGGCATGTAGCCATATTATATTCGTTGCGTTCATTATTTCATCAAAAAAATAAAATCATTTTTACGCGTAAACTATAAAAATCGAATTGGATATGTGCGATTAATAATAAGTCCAATAAAAAGCAACAAGCACAAATAATTGTGCTTTTTAGAAAACTGATGTCCTTTAATTTGTTATTTAAATTAACTTTTATTTCGGTCAGCGGCTTAATTATGAAAAATGCAGATGACAAATTTTATAAATATGTCGAAAAATATATATTGTTAAACGTATTTTCATAACTTGCTACCAGTTCATTATCTGCTGTAAAACAGATTATTTTCTAAAAATTCATTGTTAGACTTAAAGGCAGTATTAGTGTATTGCACCTTTCTCTCTTTGTTTTCAATTTCTCCAATACTGCTACGTTTTGGAACTGGTCACAATTTGAATGCTCTTGGATGGCGCCAATAGCTCATCTGCATCATCATCAATGGCCAAGTTTGCGTCTGCATTGGATTTGTCATTGGGCTTATGCAATTCTTGCAACTCCACAACTTTTGCTGAATTATCGATCGTTGGCGGAATGAGTAATCGACTGCAATAGACAATGAACGAAGCTTAATGAAGACTACGAAGTATAGGAATGTTATTTAACTTACTTGCTGCATAGCAGCCAGATCATCGATACAATCATCATAACCGAAGTGAAACCGAAAGTCCAATATGTGCCCAGGCGTGTATAGATGGAGACAACGAACACGGGGCCCATTACACGCGACAAGCACCCAGCTCCAGTCAGCATGCCCATCCAGACGCCTTGTGGACGTGGACCCAGCACCTTGGAGAATATTGTCTGTATCAACGTCACGCCAATGGGGTAGCCGACTGAGGTCAGCGCAAATCCAAGGATGAACTGTGTCAATGTTAGCGCTGGTAGATCTGGGCACCAATCCTGCGTGGGTGGGCAACCCAAATAGATGGGGTCACTGCTGCTCAGATTGGCGCTAGCATTATAAGCGACGGCCAGTTTGGGGGGATCTGGTCCCCAGGGGATGTAGAGCAGTCGACCTATGACCATCAAAGAAAAGCCGCCCCAAATGAGTACAAAGCGCTCCGCAAATAGTTTACACATTGGCTCGATGAGCACAAAAGTGACTAGCGAAATGATAGCAGCGACGGCCATACAGAGGCCCATATACGACAGCGCCTCGTCATTAGTCCAAGCGAACATGTCCATGGTTAGCGAAGTGCCCAAGCTGAAAATTAGATTCTGTAGAAGAGCGAAGTGCAGAGAGAGCTAGCTTAAACTTACGTTTCTAGCAATACAAAGTTGAAGACGAGCACGAAGAAGGCTACAATCAAAGTCCAGGCGGACAAATAGTTCGGTTTGATGGCCTTCCAGGTGTCGCGCTCCGAGGTGCCGCCTTGCAGCACCATAATCTCACGAGCGGCAATCTTGTGTTCCTAAAAATTTCAGAGTTATGATAAAAGCTTAAATGTATGCAAGAATGATATGGAATTTCAATAAAATAGAAACCGTATTACCAAGCTTCGAACCGATCTACGCTCTAGTTCGAAACCATGCTAACATTTTTGCGGTTTGTAGAACAGTGTTGGATTATCTTACCTGAAATATAAATGGCAGAAACATCACAAAGTTGCTCATGCTCATGAGTACATTAATCCAACCGGACGCAGTATACATATTCACATGCATGCCACCCCACAGCCAAATGTAACCTTGGCGACCAAGCGGCGTGACCAGAGCCTGCAAACCGGGACCAATGATGAAGCCCAACACCTGGGCAAGTGAGACCATGGACACTGCATGTGTGCGTTCACTGAGACGTGTTGCAGCCGACAAATAGGAGCGACATAAGGCAATATTGGCCGAGCTGACACCGATTAGGAATCGCGAGATCAACATCCAGTATTTGGCATTATCCCCGACCAGCTCCAGAGACGAATACAGTGCACTTGCAATCGTAAAGAGACCAAGGGAGATCAACAGCGGCAGACGAATAGTGCCTAATTTATTGCCCCACCAGCCAAAGATGGGACTGAAGATCATTTGAGCCAACGGATTGGCAGCCACAATCAGACCCATAAACTCCTTGCCTGCATTGGGATCTAGCTAAAGGAAATGATCACATTATTATTATCGCATAGAGGGGAATAGGGAACTCCTGACGCACCTCGCTTAGAAATGGCCAAATGCCAGTAAGTATTATACTAAAGCCCAGTGCCATCAGGAACATGGTGAAGTAAATGATTCGTACGGAACGCCAACGCTGTATGTAGTCCTCTAGACGTTCCAGTCCGTCGTCGACATCTTCGGGCAGCTTGGTTGTCTCGATACGAGCGCGCAACTTGCGCCAGGACTCCATGGTGCACCTGTGGACGTAACTGGTAGTAATAGTGTATCTTCTGCTGCTATTGTGAGTCCGATTGCGATACTGGCGACATGGTGGCATGTTGCGAATGGGAAGAGCGAGAGATGGGAGCGGTTATGTGCATGATAAGTTTATGGTGTGAGATATGAAATGAGTAAATATGTATCCTATATGTACATATGTACATTATTATGTTTAGAAAAAATTAAATGATTCTGGCTTGCTTGGCCTTAGGTTTTTCTTTTCGCCAATCTAATAGAAATAATATTTGAATATAGGTTTTACTTATGCATAAAAGAGACGCCTTTAAGACTTTCAAAAACAAATTCATAAAAAAGCAAAAAATTGCCCAAATTAAAAGAACATTTATAAAACGAAAATAATTTACTTTGATTGTTATTAACTTCAAGTACTTAGTCCAAGTTTCTATATAGTCGAAGTTCGCATATACAAAAATTCGTACAGGGTATATTATAGTCGCGCATGTCAAAGTTAAAAACACTTGCTAATCAATCTCCCCTTCCACAACTTGCTTATCATTAGAAACCGCAGATTTGGTGCTTGGCAGATAAATTAACTCAACAGCGTACGCCGAATTCTCAGCTGTTTTTTCTTTTATCGTTCAACCAATTTGTCCGCTTATCGTTAGCAAATACCCTAATAAGTTAAGTATACGCGACATTTACTCACAAGCACACTCACACCCTGGCACATTAATGACTATGTATGGGTGTATTGTGTGTAGTGTTAGTTAAAGTCACTTGTTGCTGTTGACCGTTATCTTTTATCGCTAGACAAAGCGTGATATCAACTAGTTGGTAGTGCAAAATGGGATAATTCGTTTTATTACATTATTCCAATACTTGAAAACGCATTGCAATTGTGACTTTCATTATATATATATATATATATATATATATATATATGTATATATATATTCCGGACCGGCATTTTGATTAAAATATATTCAAACTTAGTTCATTGAATCGCTGCTTCCGCAACCTCAAGCTGCACATTCAAATCAAATGAAATTCATTGATTTCAATCAATTGCGTACAAGCTACAAACACATACATATGTATGTACATACACAACCGCATTTCAGATTCATTCCTAGTTCAACTTTTAAAGTCCAGCTAAGTAATTTACGTGTCTTTGTGTTGGTATCTACTATGTTGTGATATTGCTGCGATTCATCCATTTGCGATTAAGGCTTTTGCTTCTTTCTTCTCACTATTTACTTTTGTTTTTATTTTTGTTACTGCATTCGAACACGCAGACACGCACACAGTCACACCCGAGTTCACACAGATTGTCATTGTCATCTGCTGTTGTTGGTGCCAACGCCATCAAACAATGTGGGGCCAACACAACGTCAGAGTGAAACAGCCACTTACATATATCTTCATGTGTATATGTGCATATATGTGTATTGGTGTGAGTATTTAGCTGTTGTTGTTTTCATTATATTATATTTTGTAGCACTTTGTAACGTTATAAACACAATTATAATGAGAGTAGAACTTTCGTCTCTCATCTCGCGTATAATCGCTGCCTGGATGTCGTATAGTAACAATGTTTATTTTGGTCCCCTAATTTTACCAAATTGTTGACTATCCACTACCTGTTGAGACGCTGCTGCGACGCTATTGAACCGGTCTATGTGTGACAACAACTGAAGACGCACTGCGAGCGGCGTCAGTGATCAACTGAACTCGGAACAGTTGAGAACTGTTGCCAACATTTAAGCAACACTGCTCTCATCGCTCTCTATTTCAATTAAAAAGAATCCCTCAAAGTATGCAACTAAATCGGAATGTAATATGAGTAATGATCAGGCGGAAAGTATGTAGCACTTATTGAACACTACATTTCTTGTATAACACTACGAGGAACTTATTCACAGCTTGTGAAGTTGTGATAACCAAGATTGTGTAATCTTTGAATAGAAACAGCTCCCTAGAGCTTTACTGGTGCTTACTAAGCTCAATATGTCTAACATAGATATAACCTAATCCCAAGCATCCACTCATAAATGTTGCCCCGATATATGCTACATTTTTGTAGATTATATTTAAAGGGTGAACACGGCGCTAATAAATAAGAAATATGTAAGGATTATTTAATTTCCTAAGTGACAAAGGACACGTTTTAATAAAGAACAACAAAAGTAGTTGTAGGAAGCGTAAAATAAACGCACAATAAAGCACAGCCATCCACTTACGACAAACCTACTCAATATAACATAAATTTCATTAAATCGTATTACATTTAAAAATAATTATGCCCATATTATTGTTGCAGCCCCAAGCGCTTCAAACGCTGCTGGCGTAGCCAAGGCAAAAGGAGACCACGCGGGGCTAGGGGCGCTGGAGGCATCACTAATGGAGGCCGTGTCACGGGAGTAGAGACTCTGGTCGTTGGCACTTCGTTCTTACGGCTGCGATGGTTCAAGCGTCGTTTCACCTTTCTGGGCTCCTTGCGTTGTGGTTCCATTGGCGTAGGCAAAACATCGTTCATGATATTTAAGCTGAAGACATCGCCGCTATTGTCGTCAGCAGCCAAATGTGTCACAGTGTCCTGCAGCACCCGAGGAATACGCTCTACTACCTGCAGTGCATCGCGAAGCGGACGAATCTCTGGTCGGGGTTTTCGCACTTCCTCTGCTGCATCGGAATCGTCTTCAATTGAAACTGGTTTACTCACTCGACGTCTAGAGCTCTTGCGTGACTTGCGTTCCTCCCGCTCTCTCTCTTCGTCGTCGTCGAGCTGCTGCTGTCGTCTATAAAGCGGCGCTGGACGATTGAGGCGAGGAGCAGCTTGCTCCAGAAACCATGGCTCTCGATGTGGTCCTGTCAATGGCGGTGTAGTGGCTGCCTGGCGTTTAAAGGCCGCTGCTCGTTGCTTCTGGGCACGTGTCCCAAGTGGCGAGGGACGCACCAAAGTGCTGGCAAAATCATTGAACCATTCCAAGTGATCCACAGAGCGCTTGTGACGTTCTAACTGCGATTTTTTTTCGCCCAACGATGCGGGTGATTCCAAAGCGTTCATGGATAAAGCTGGACGCTTAGCAGCAACCGACATCAACATTGGTTTGTAGATGGTGATAGTGGAGCGACGATTACGCGGACTTTTGTTCTGGGAAGCACTCCGGACAACCAGCTCCCGCTTCTGGTCGAACTGAAGGGCATTGCGCACAAAGCGATTGTTGCTTGGTCCTTGGATGAGGATTTCGAAGGGAGCGTTAAGTGTGCGCGCATTTAGCTGCATTGTCTGTATGCATTCGGTATCTGAATTTTCATTGTTGCACTCACAGATGCACTCCTCGCCACAGTAAAAGCCTAGGCACCCGCAGTGCTCACACAGCGCTTTGCAGTTGCGCTCGTGCTTATGCTCCACTAGAGGATTAGCATAACGGGATGTTGTGGACGTGGTTGGACTGATTGTTGTTGTAGTGGTCACACCAGTGGATGCAGCCAGTTGAACAAGTGACAACAAAGCTGTGGCTATTAAAATGTTTCTATTCCGTGTCAACATCATGTCGATAATGATGATGCTCCGTCTCAGTAACGCTCCAATTGGATTTTGGCTGTGCATTGGCAATGTGCTGAGCGCTTTATACCGCTGACTGCAGTGAAATCGTAGACATTATTCTTCCCCCTAGTTTGTTTTGCTGCTTCGTGTTGTGACGTGACTGTCAGTTGAATTTGGATTTGTTGCTTCGCTTTTGCTTTGTGCTGTTCGCCGGAATTTTCGCTGACACCGAGTGATCTTGAGTCATTTTTAATTGAGCACATAATATGCAATGGTTCTTACTATATAACTGCATATTTAACTGACTTCATATTAGGGTCATCTTAGACATTCTTTAATAAACTAATTGTATGTATGTATTCGGAGCACAAGGCCGAATTCTTGCACTTGAACTTCATTCATTAACATCTTGTACTACCGCTCAAGGTATAAAATTTATTACAAAAAATCAACTAAATGAAAACTGTTGCCGCCAATTCATCGACGTTTTCCCTTGCCCTTCTTGCCACCACCTCCACCGCCGCCGCCTCCTCCAGACGAGCCAGCTGCAGCACCACTCGACTGTGGCTGTGGCTGAGGTTCGTTGGGCTTGTTTTGGCGCGTCTTCAGCTGAGGTATTTTGCTGGCCACATGCTTCATGATGGACTCACGGGTGGCGAATTCGTCGTTGCACAGGGTACCATCAGCGTTCCGCAATTGCACGCGCACGCGGCCACGAAATTGGACCTCTCGACTCTTTTCGCGGCAGTACTGTTTGTTCTCCACCACAAAATGCAAGTTGGCTACGGAGAGTACATCACGTATCTCAACGTAGGTGGGATTGTCCACACAGTTCTCTTTAGGCAGACGACGACCTTCCTGTCGGGTTTTCTTGGCATTAATGTATGCAGGGTAAATGCAAATCCAACTGGAATTTGGATTGAACAAAATGTTATTGGCGACTGAGGCTATTGTTATTGTTGCTGTGATTTAGTTACCGCTCCACTTCGCTGTGTTTCATGTTGGGATGCCAATTCGTACGCACTGGTCCTGCTGCCGCCATTATTGCACTGTTTTCCACACAGAATGAATGCAAATCCGGTCAAATTGGAAGGATTTATTAATTTTTGTTTTTATTCTCCACGCAAGCACCTGGATGAACAGTGTGACCGAAAGTGTGATTTTAATAAAAAGAAATCTGGTCACACTAATGTAGGCAATACTATCGCAGCATTTTGCGTCAACGCATATAGGCTCGCCGATAGTATGTAGCGTGACCGTATACTAGAGTTTCTTTTTGGACATTTTTGAACTGCAAGTGATATATTTTGAAATTGATGTTGCGGTCACGCTGCCGAATAATCAGTCTGTTTATAGTGCTAAAACCTGGTGTGCGTGTGTCGTGCTTGCCATTGTGTCTGCCTGCTTTCAAGTTGACCACGACGAGCGGCCCAAACAAACAATTCTAGTCACGCGTAGTGGGCGCATCACCCAATACACTCTAACACTCCGCCCGCATAGCCCGACAACAAACAACCAAATACAAAACATAAGCAAACACATACACGCGCGCAACAAACAATAACAAAAATGGATGAACTGAATGGCATACTGCAAAAAACCAAAGATAAATCTACGCAAAAGGAGCAGGACGAGGTAGCCAAACACAATCTAACCACAAACATACCCATAACCAGTTAACCGTTAAACAGCAGCAACAGCACAGCAGCGTTGTTACTTGAACTTTGACATTTTTGAGTCGTCTGTCTGTCTGACTGGTTGGTTGGTTGATGGCCAACATAATGCGAGAAGCGAGAGGCTAAAGAAACCAAGCCAAACCTTTTGCGTTTACACTCTCTTTTATATATTTTGTGGTTTATTTACATGTTCTGCTCTGTGTTGTCAACGTCGCGTCGCCCACGCCAACACAGATTCTGCTGCAGCCCTTTACGTACATACAACAAATTCCAGGCAAACAGTTTCGCTCCGAACTGGCCTTGGCCTTCAATCACTGGTTGCTTATACCGGCCGAAAAGTTGACGCAGATTGGCGAGATTGTCCAAATGCTTCATAATTCCAGTTTGCTGTAAGTCGCACACAAAATTGTTTATGTTACTTTTAACTATTTATACTGCATTTGTAACCTTTGCCTAGTTTCGTTATATTTAACTTTAAAATGTTGCTTTTTTTCTTATTCACACAATATCAATTCAATGTTTCATCTTACTTCGCACTTATGTATATAGTATGTGTATATTTCTATTTCTATTTATGTTTGTTATGACTTGCCTTTTTGGGGTCTTGTTTACATACGATTTTACTGTGAAATTTCTAAGCGTATCAGCTTAAAACAGAATACGTTTCACTCATTTCCTGTGCAAGGAAGTAATAAAAAAGGTTACAAACTCGTAAAAAAAAACGCACATTATTGATCTAGTAGAAAATAAAGTAAACAGCATATCCCCTTTTTTAGTAAATGCTATTATGGTGTCTATATTTAGGTAAACTCAGATGACCGATTTGCTTATCAGTTGTTCCAGCTGCTATCGTTCGTTATGATGAATTAAATATATTCCACAACCACAAACCCCACGTACTGCCATACAATCTGAATAAAAAACATTTGTGCATGAGTATAACACTTTTCGTATCTTAAACTGGCATAACAAAAGAACATACTTATTTTGCATTATCATCATTGCTTATAGCGAAAACGTTGGCAAAGGTGAGGGAGGAAGCTACTTAGCTAAGTTACTTTAGAAGATGACTCACGCTCACACGTTGTTTTTTTTATTTACCATATATGCCCACGAGTGGCATTGTTGGTGTACACAACAAATACTTTCGGCATTTGCTTCAAAATCAATTCCAAAATTTGAACAATAGGCCACAGCAGTGTTCTTGTTTACAATAAATTTCAATTGTGTTTATTCGCAAATTGTGCCTTTTCATGCTTCGAAATGGAATTGCATCAATTGTTTAGATTTTTCATTGTCAAATTGAATATATAGCAGAAGGGAGCGAAGAACAACAATACACATAAATTTATATGATATATGTACCTATATGTATGTCTGTGTCTATGTGTTACAGTTAGTGCATGACTGGGAAGCGCAACAGTTAAACTCTGAACTGCAGCAATTAAAGTGCTTCGCACGCTTTAATTGATGGGTTCCATCAGTAGAAGTGCCCTTCTACTCTCAATCTTTTGAAGACACATTTTTTACAGCTCACATGGATATTGATGAGCACACTCGTCTGTCAGATACTCGCTGTCTATTTTTGTGGAACATTAAACCATTTGCGTGATTTTTCTTTTATTACTCAATCGTTACACAATTCACAAAACCCGATAAAATTGTTTATTTTTATAAATGCCTGATGGTACAGAATAGGCATAAGAAAGTTTTGAAATATTAAACAATAAGAAGTATTGTCCTCTAATTTGATAGCTCTGGCTCTCATATGCATTGAGAACTTGAGATTTGTCAGATGGACAGACATGCTTGTATATACCCTTCTATCGTTTGGCAAGCGGGTATAAGGATATATATTTTTTATGGTACTTTGTGCTTATCTCGACTTGTGATGCTTCGGCCATTGTTTGGCATTGTATCCGATTTGTCGAGCGCTTCAATCATGCAGGCTAATCCTGTCTGGTTTGCCACCTGTCGCACGGTCCAAAGTTTTCTGCCTGCCTGCTTGCCTGTTATTCAAATGCAAATGTGTTCTGAAATGTCCTTAATGCTGCTTAATATCCTGCATTGTTCGTTTGGGTGCCAGTTGTAGGCGTTGACTGACAGTTGAGAGGCTGTTATCGCTGCTGCTTCTCTGTGCTTTGTGCCCTTCTTCTGCCCACTTGCTTGTGTCGTTTTTGTTGTTGTTTCTTTAGTCCAAATGCATTTTCATATCGACAAAAACTTGGTTTTACAACAACGACAAACAGCTCAGCTTCAAAGGCGTCGTCGTCAGCAGCATCAGCAGCAGCGGCAAGAACAACAACAGCAGCAGCGTCATCATCATTGCCATCCCATTGTCATTTAGTCAGCTTGTCGACAGGCATTGTCACAATGTTACAACTCTTTGCAATGTGACTTGCCCGCTTCGCTTCAGCTGTGATATTGCCTGTTATATATGTATGCCCATCTCTCCTTTCCATCTCCCATTCCCATTCCCATTCCTATCTCTCATTCCCATTCCCACGCCCACATTCGCACCCCATTCGCATCCATTTAGCAGAAGGGGCCTCGCTTGAACGCCCACGCCTCCAATTTCCCTTCAAATGATTCCAGCCTTACGCGCGCGCAAACATTTTTTAATTACGCAAATGTCGGCTGCCCAGTTTGCCAGCTTACCAGCCAACCAACCCAGGCTTGCTTGCCTGCCTTGCCAGCGGGCGTGTTATTGAAGCGATATGGGCCTCAAAGAGAATCTTAAATTTATGTACATGCCATACACTAACATATGTTGTTACTATGTGTTTGTTGCCAGTGTATTTAGCATGCTGCGAGGGCTGCTCGTAGTATACATTTTATTATTCATATGTTTACCTTTGTGTTGCACGTTTGCAAGCCCCCAAAAAAATAAAATCAAGATTGTAAGATTGCATGCTATACTTTGTGTTACATTATCTACAGTTCCTAATTAATTCAATTAGGCAATCAACTACAACAATCAAACAAATCGAAGTTTAAATCATGAGGAGAGTTGTGGAGATGCAAATGAAACAATTATAATAGAAGAATTGTTGTCAAAAGTTGCAGAATCTCTTTTGATATAAATTTTCTATGACAATTGCAGCAATTAGTAATCTAGATTAGCCAGTTCTTCTATAATAATTGCGTACAGAAAAACAAAAAATTGCATGCTTAAAAAAAGTATTTTTTTTTTTTAATAATTTCAAAAGTTTCAAGCCTATTTATAAATATCTAACATAAATAAACTGTAGTAAATATTTGAAATTGTGCCACATGCAATAACTTTTGAAGTTGCTCCTCATTTGGTTATTAGTATTATGTTCATGTACTGTATACGTTGTATTGCAGAACAGTATAAATGCATTAACAAGACAACACTCACACACACTTACACTCGCACTCCACTTGCACAGCAATTAAATAGATGAAACAAATTAACTCAGAGCTCTCAATGTGTTCTTAACACCCCTGCAACGTTACAGCATTGATGATATTGAAGACAATTCGATACTTCGCAGAGGTGTGCCTGTGGCGCATTCCATTTATGGCGTGGCCAGCACCATCAATGCGGCCAACTATGCACTGTTCTTGGCCCTCGAGAAGGTGCAGCAATTGGGACATCCAGAGGCAAGTCTCAATCGAGTACACAGTACACATTAATCAATACACATTACTAATTAATTTATTTGACTGACAGGCTACCAAAGTCTATACGGAGCAGTTGCTGGAGTTGCATCGTGGCCAAGGAATGGAGATATATTGGCGCGATAGTTTCACATGTCCCTCCGAATCGGATTACAAATTGATGACTGTGCGGAAGACTGGTGGCCTATTTATGCTCGCCATACGCCTTATGCAGCTGTTTAGTACGAACAAGGAGGATTACTCAAAGTTAACAGCAATTTTGGGCCTATATTTTCAAATACGCGACGACTATTGCAACTTGAGCTTGAAGGAGGTGAGAAAATTCACAATATTGTATTCAAACAACACAGTATCAATATATACTTTTTTTGTAGTACACGGAAAACAAGAGCTTTGCTGAAGATCTCACAGAGGGCAAATTTGGTTTCCCAGTTATTCATGCGGTGCGAACGCAGAAACATGATAAACAGGTTTTGCGTAAGTCCTTCGACTTAAAATGTTGAATGTTGAGGGTGTTAATTGTGGCTCTCCTTCATCACAGACATATTGCGACAGCGCACGCACGACATTGAGGTCAAGAAGTACTGCATCAGCTTACTGGAGAAACTGGGCAGCTTTCAATACACACGCAAAGTGCTTGAAACGCTTGACGTGGAGGCGCGTGCCGAGGTCGGTAACGATTAATTGCTTTATTTGTTGGTTTATGTTCTTAAGTTTTGCTTTTGCTTTCTTGATTGTGCAGGTGACACGTCTAGGCGGCAATCCCTATATGGATAGGTTACTTAATAAGCTGTTGTCCTGGCAAAGCAATGATGCTGCGAGCATCACGCAATCGAATCAAATCAATCACAACGTCACAGCACGCACCAGCCCCAATCAGAACACCCTCAATTGTAATTAACAACCAAAGAGGCAAAAGAGGGAGCAGTCGTGAATTGCAAACGGCAGCGCCAAAGTCGGAGATCGATCCGTCACCTCTTTTGCTGCTAATCCAAAAGCACCACAACAACAGCAACAACAACATCCACAGCATCATCAGCAGCAACCTCAACATCTAATCCAAGCAGCTTGCGTTAGTGCGCCTTTGTTGCGTTTCTTGCAAAAATTAAAAATCTTCTAAATCTTGTTTCACGTTTTGCCTCCCAGAAAGCTGCCAAACAAAAACTAATGCAATGAAAATGTTTATACCACGAAAACCACAACAGCAGCAGCCTTACACATATAAAAACAAACAAAAAAAAAAACACGAGAAAATTGTTAAGCCAAAAGTTAATTGATAAGCAAAGCTTATGAAGAGCTAGCGAAGAGCCATAGCACAGCTTACCCCAAGAATTTGTTTATGTTTATTTTTAGTCATATACTATGTGTTATACACTATTGGATGCTAAGTATTTAGTTGGTAATAGCATGTAATAATTATGTAAGGTTCCTTCCTTTTGACTGTTGTATTTCTAAATGTATTTTATATGTACTACAAGTAATGCGGTAATTTTTTTGAAAAAAGTTCTAAATGTATTATTCAATTTGTAACTCGAAACTTATTGTGCACTTCCTTTATTGACGTTGTTCCATTTTACATTTGTTAACAATGTTCAAAAATATACAAAAAGAAACTACAAATCATATGCATACATATTAATATGTGTATTAACTAACAAATTGTTAACGTTTTAAGCAACAAAGCAACTCAAAAACTATATTTGAAACCATGTTAAAATATGCACTGCACAGCAGAATTTTTGCACTAAATATATATATATACACACATACACATAATAGTATATACATCTTACAAAAATATATATATTTTTATTGTATACATTGCACGAAATAGAACTACAAAAAAAATGCTGAACAGAAACAACTCACGCAGATTTATTGTAAACTTATGAATTGAATATCGGAAACTGTCGAGAATTTGAGAATTTATTGTGCACGCCAAATAAATGCACGTGAAGAAATAGGTCTACGATCGATAATTACATATATATTGTCATACACAAAATTAACTTTGAAGTATTTAAATAAATATTGTATTTATGGCACGAATATTATAAAACTCCATTAACTTCATCATTTAGAAAACATATTTTATTTCAACTGGGTATTATGTAAATTTATAAATATATATTTATGATTATACTTAATTTCTTGTAAGCTACGTATCCTGCTCAATCATATCCATCAGCTGCATAAACTCCTGTGAGGTAGCATCCACCTCGGTCGCATGTTCAACATAGTCGTCGTATTCGGCATCAGCATCATCCTAACAAGCAAAAATATTTTAATACGTTTATTCATTTTAATATTATTTACGTGCTTACCTCGAAGCCAAAGCAGTTGTTTGCATTGATCTTTTGGTTGTTGGGCTCACGCTTGACCACCACTTCATTATCATCGTTAACCAGCTCGACGATGAATTGCTCATCTTCATCTTGCAGCTCCACGGTAAAATCGCCGGCATCCGGCTCCTCTTTAATTCGGAATGTGCCGCCTTGCGACACTACTTCGGTCTGGCCTCGTGGCGCTTTTAACTGGCGATTTATAATGACAAGCTTCCGCTGATTCTTCTTTTTCTCCCGCTCTCTGTCTCTCTCGTTATTGGGCGTTTTTTTCGCTCGTAAAGTAGAGATGGCAGAGGACTTGACCTGGTTTTCATCGGACACTTTTTCGTCCGCATCTTCGTCCAAGTCCACGAAGTCGCTGATCTCGTACTGATCTTCTAAGTCAATGGACATATCTTCGCTTGTCTCTCGCAGTGCATCCATATCAACGCCATTTACAAGCGTCGTAATACTGCCATCAGGTTGCAGACGAACATTGCGCCCCATTTTCAACTTCAGCTGCTTCTCGCGAGAATTTAGGCTAGCGTCATGTCGCTCCATGTGCCTCATCAGATTGCCCTTCCGGTAGAAGACACGCGAGCAGTTGGGGCAGGAATGAACCTTTTCACGCGGCTCTGGCTGCTTGTAGTCCTCATCATGCAATAGATTGCGATGGCGGCGCAGCAATTGACGCTGCCGAAATGCCTGTGGACATAGATCACATTGGAAGGGCTTCGAGTCGGTGTGTATGTGCATATGCGAGTCGAGATGGCGTTGTGAAACAGACGCATAACTGCACAAGGTACAACGATAGCATTTCTCGCCATCGTGTGTCTTTAAGTGCAGTTTGTACAGATAACGATCGGGCAGCTCCTGACCACAACGTTTGCAAATAAACGGGGTGTCCGAAGTGTGCATATTGGCCACGTGAGTGCGCAGATCCGCCTTGCGTCCGCATGTTGTGGGGCAGAGCGTACATTGGAAGATGGGCTTGTCCACAACGCTGTGGATGAGCTTATGTGCTTTCAATGAATTAGATTGAGTGAAGCGGGATTTGCAGATGTCACATTGGTATTTCTTTTCGCCGGTGTGAATGACCAAATGGCGTTTCAGCTTGAACATGTCTTGGGAGGCGTAGGTGCAGTGCGGACACTGATATGGTCGCTCGCCAGTATGACAAGTCATGTGCCGGCGCAGTTTGGTCAACTCGACGCTAGCATAGCTACATTCAGTGCACTTGTGTGGTTTCTCCTTGGTGTGCTTGTAGCGTGTGTGGCGAATCAATTCGCCACTTGTTGTAAAGGCGCTGTCGCATTGCTTGCATTTGTGCGGCTTGTTGCCCATGTGCGTGTTCAGATGATTCACTAGGCCTACGTTCGTCTTGAAACCGCGCTCACAGATCGAACACTTGAACGAGAACTCAGTGTCGTGGGAACGCACATGTCGTGAAATGAGGAACTTCTTGTTGCTCGTGTAGCTGCAGTGGGAGCAGGCAAATTTCTGCGCGCCAGCCGCCGATGGAGCCGCCACTGCCTTTAATTTGTACTGTTTGCCAGAGACGACAAAGTCCACGTCTGCCTTGGCTGACATGTTAGCGGGATTATCATCAAATTCGAAGATTTCATCATCGCTTACTGCAGCCGCCGTTACGGAGGCGGGCTCATCAATTGTAATTGAATCCATGGTTTCATTTTCATCTTTGCTGTCATTGACATCTGGATCATCGACCAGCTCCTCGAGCTCGTCCACATTATCAATGACCACTTTATTCGATATCACCTCAGTTTTGGACGTCTTTGTTTGCGACTTTGCATTTGCTGAGCGTAGATAAGCTCGAGGAGTACTGGTTGTTTTATTTGGCGTCTTTTTCTGTGGACCTGGGCGTGTGTTAACTACCTTGGCAGTCCTTTGTGGAGTACTGTCTACTTTGGAGTTGGCAGGACGCAGATTAATTGCTGCCAAGAAAATGTTTATATTTTCAATTCGCTTTTCAACTATATGTTAAATGCCTTTCTCACCCTTCGATGTAGATGAGCCGCTGGCTCGTACTGTAATTGCAGCTGGCGTTGAGGCTACAGGCGCCTTTTCTTTCGTTTTCGACTTCAGCTGCTTTTTAGGCTTCGTCTTAATGTAGCAATTGCCTTCGTCGTCTATGAAATATTTGTCAGCATCTTCTTCTTCTTCGTCGTCCCCTCCACCATTTGCATTTGACGCAACGACGCTAGCATTTTCCTTTGCAGCATTGTCTTCAATCTCCTTGTGAAAATTCATGAGAAAGGATTGCAAATCCTCAGAATCGGAGTCGCGACTGCGATTTGGCATCTTCCTTAAAAGCAGTAACAATATCTGTTTATGAATTTTGCGCCAAAACAACAAATAAAACAAACATCGGTGATGGTGGCGACCTACAGCGGACATTAAGTGTCCAGCGACCCCAAGCGGCTATTGATTTCTCGCAGTCTCAAAATGTCTGCAGCTGTTTGAAGCAATTGTATCCTTGCTTTAGCAGCATTACTTACTTTTCCTTAAATCGTATTTGATTTATACGACGTTCTTGCAATAACAAGTACTGTGTAGTCGATTGCTTTAATATTAATGAATTTACTTTTTAGTGCAAAGAATTTCCGTCAGAGGCGAAACAGCAGATGCGCAAAAGATGGCGGAATTGTTTGGCGTTGCCACAGCACATAAGTTTCACTTAGCAGTGCCATTTTGAGTTGAACATTGTCGATAACAAAATCGTTTCAACTTTGTGGCGCGTAAAACAAACGACTCCCTTTTAAGTTGAACTGCATCTTCTTTTGTTACGTGTTCCACGAATAAGTAAAGAAATATTGATACAGACCTGTTCAAAATGGCGCGTCCTCTTACACGCTTTCCCAAATAACCGAAATGTTAAAACGTACATATGTATGTATAACACAAAAAAGAAATCATCTAAAAGTATTATTTATTTAATACTTCTAAACAGCTCGCTCTATAACTATTATTTGTAATATTAATTTTGAATAACTTTGTGAAGGCTGCACTATATTAGGAGGCACATTGAAACAAACAGTACAATCGAAAAATTTCAACCAAAAACAAAATTTATTAGGCGTCGTAATATGATACACAATGAGCATTGTTTTTTACAAACTTCTTATGTCCAAATATACTTATAATAAATATTAAAACTATGTTTAAATTCAAAATAAAAGGTTTCTTTGCATAAAGTCTTACCCTAAGTATCCCAATAAACTGTTGGCCCTGCAGCCCCTTGCGAATAGTATATGTATATGTTTACTTTTATAACTGCAAATCCCAAATATAGTACTACAAATCGCAGACTCTATAAATGCTGTCAAAAGAAACAACGTTAGAAGAGCCACCCGAATAATACTCACATACTAGGCCAGTTTCTTTTTGGGGATTAGCCAGCTTCATTTCATTTCTGTGTATAATTTTGGCATAGCACTTTATATATAGCATGTGAACGAGAGATTAGGTTAAATATGGGCATTTATTTTGGTTGTTTTTTGTGGTGTTGGTATTGTAACTACATATGAATATCGCTACAAGAGATTGCAATAACAAAATTGTAATTTTAATTCTGTTTTTGGTGTTTGGAAAATACGTACGTTGAAATGTGCTCATCGAAGAACCCTACGGAAGCAACACAATCCTTTAGCTGCAGCTTGGGTAAATACGTACCAAAAATGTTGCTATATTGTATTGAAATTTGCTAACAATTTATAACGAATTCGTATACATACCAAAAAATAAAACAACACTCCCAAAAAGATTTAGTCGACGAAATACGTACCCAAAATGAACGCTATGAATGTATATCGGGTAGTATAGGAGAGGTATTTACCACATATATAGTATGTATATGTACTCAGTATACAATTATCGAGATCCCTAAACTGTGCTTGGACGTTCAGTTTATATAGTAAATAAGTAAATATGCAATTATTCACTCAATACGTACCCAGCTTTACGGGACTTAGCTTTTTTTTAAGCTTATCGGCTGAAAAGTGACTTCAAGTAGAAAACGCTTAAAGGTTACAATTTACAATTTGTCAAAAGTGAGTACATAGTATGTAGTTGTGAGCAGTAGTGATTGTTGATAGGCTTACCCCTAAATGGGCCCGATAATACGTGTACAGCAACACCACACCACACACCACCTGATGGGGGCCAAGCTGAGAGAGGAGCGCTGAGAAGTTACATACATTGGCTATATTTGTGTAGATTTGTACATACACTTGCAGAGTATATTATAAAATTGTGTTCATATTTGTAAGAAATTAAATGATTAGATTAGAAATCAGATTAATTTAAACTTCGTACAGATGGGTCGGACAAAAAATTAAATAATCCATTACTTATTTTAATAATTTTGAAGTCGAATTAAATGTAAATTCAAATTATGTAAATAAATAAATACATATGAAAATAGGTCTCATATAACCACATTTAGTTAAAATCTAATTACATTTTCAATTGAATAGTTTACTTTGCTAGCGTATTACTTCTTCGGTATTCCGAATATGTGTTTGCTTTCGTGTTTGTGTTGTTTCTATAATCATTGGTGGGCACATTGGGGATTATAAATAGAATTTAGTGGTTATTTGGGGGCTCTGGCTCTACGTACCATAAGTTTACAACTTGCCGGAGGCTGTCAAACTATTAAATAAATGTGTGCAATATTTTGCTTAAAAGAGTTTACAGTTTTTCGGTTTCAGATTACAGTTATTCGTTTATCTGTTCTGGTTTTTTTTTCTGTTAGTTTACACGGATGAAAATCAGAAGATAGAGATTAATAATATTTTACAAAAATATCTGCGATTGTTATAGTTCTTGTTGTCTATATGTATTTAAGTCGATTTATTAATTGAATAATAATGCAATTAGTTGTTGGTTTTTGCTGCTATCTGTGGCTATTATTATTTTTTTTTTTTGCTGTTTTTTGATTTGTTTGTGAATTTTGTTGTCTACTGTGGTTGTAATTAATGCTACGTACGTGCGCTGGACACTGTTGTGTGGAACTCAATCCGACTTCCTCATCATTAGATAATCATCTAGCGACGATACCGCTCGCGGGAGAACGATCGTCTCCGGCTGCCACCAAAGTTACCGCTGTTGCTATTGTTGTAGTTGCGTCGATCGCGTGGCGAACGCTCTCTGGACCGAGATCGACGTCTATCATTGCGGCGGTCACCTCCATCTCTTCCGCCGCCGCCGCCTCCTCCTCCGAAACGACCTCTATCATTGCGATTGTTGCGATCACGATCTCTACGCACATCGCGCTCTCTGTCACGATGATCCCGACCACTGCTACTATCAGTACCTCCTCCACGTCCCATGTTGCGTCCATCGGCATCCCGGCTACGTTGTGATGGCGCACGTTCGCCGTCACTCTCACGGGCACTGCCCCGATCGTTTCCCCGCTCGTTGGATCTGTCATTTGATTGTTTTTCCGCATCCCGTTGACGTTGACGCTCTCTGGAACGAGAGCGATGGACACGCGAACGTCGGTCCAACTCACGACCACCCACAAAGTAACGATTTCTGCCCCTGCCGTCCTCTTCGCGATCTGGTATCTTACCCGAGCGCTTCAATTCCGCTTTGCGTGGCGCCGCCGTCTTCTCCAGCTCGATCAATTTCTCTCGTATGGTGAGAAAACCCAGATGCAACTTACCACCAAAGTGGTCCGCCAGCCGTATGTCATTATCATGTATGCCTAGATAGGCGGAACACACCTCGCAGACGCGCAGCTTCTGCTGCTGATAAGTGGACGCTGGCATCGAGGTTCTGTATTCGTGTTCGGCTTTGATCTTTTTTCCACGCAACTCGTCAATTTCCTTCATCAGCTCCATGCTGTCTTCCACCTCGCCGGCCTCGCCCAGTGCCTCGGCCTTTGCTAGTTTCTTGCCAATTTCCTCGGCCAGTGAATGCACTGCGTTTGCTTTCTCCGCTACTTCGGCTGTCAATTCCTCCTGCGTCTCCTTCAAACGTTGCTTGGCGGAGTCTGTGCGTCGATCGCAGTCGGCAATGAAAGCTTGCAAATGCTCCATGGCCTCGATGTCGTAGTAGTAGTCGCGGGACTTGGACGCACTCTCGTAATCTGCACGAAAAGCCAGATCATGCACTTTGGGACACTCACCGAGATCCATGCGCGTGGATGCCAGTATATCGTGGGGACAGCAGTCCAGCAAAAAAGATTTGCAGACGCGTGCATCAGAGAATTTGAGACCGCGACCATCGTCCCCGTTGCGGGTGGTACCCATCAGTTGGTCCAGCATTGCACGCATCTGATCCGTGGCAGACATTTTATTGCTTGGCGCGCTCATTTTGCAGGCCTTTTTTTCTTAATTTTCTACAAGTTTTCTCGACTCAATTTTCACCGTGAAAAAATAAAATGTAGAGCTGTATTTCAATACAAAATAAGTGTGACCGCTAGCTGATTTGTCCCAAATACCTGTTACCAAAGGTCATATATTTGAACAGCTGAGCTAGTTCACTCTGTTAAATAGTGCTGCCAACTTACGTATGAAATACTAACTATTTTTGGCGGGAAGGAATTTGAAGACGAATGTAGTAATATTTGTAATTTACAATGTTCAATGCTATTATTAAAGTAGAATATAAAAATAAATGGGAAAAATGTGATTTCAGCAGCACTGGTTCCAAATAATTAATTTCAAAAGTAATTTACCTGCTTCCATACTTTTGAGTTGCAGTATTTTTGTATAGCTTTGTTCCTAACCAGCTCGATACTTGAAAAGCAGCATGCAACGAAATATCGACTGTGCAGTAACATCCCTGCATATAGAACTAGAATATAATCGATATCCATACGATAAACGTTTACAGTAGAGATTTTTGTTGTTTATTTCGTTGGCGTAATTTTTGTTTTAAAAATTAATTCTTTTAGACCTAAATATAATGTCCGATGATGACGATATCCAATACATCAAACGCCAACGCACCCTACACTATGGTTCGCTTGAAGAAACAGAACGAAAGCGTCAAACGAACGCGGCGTCTCTGGCCGGCACAACGCCGGCTGCAACAACAACAGCAGCGGGCACAACAACAACAGCAACTGCCGGGCAGCTCGAAGACATCGAATCTGACGAAGACTATGAGGAAACGAATAAGAAGTCCAGTAGCACAAAGGGTTTGCCTCCACCGACTGCTGCATCGCTAGCTAACAAAATCGATGATGATTATTTTGATCTGGAGACGGAAATGGAGCGCGACAAAGTTGCGTTGCTCGAGGAGTTTGAACGCAAGAAACGTGCACGTCAAATCAATGTGTCCACTGACGACGCTGAGATCAAGAACAATTTGCGACAGCTAAATGAGCCAATCTGCTACTTTGGTGAAGGGCCCCGCGGAGCGACGACGTCGCCTAAAGGAACTGCTCGCAAGTCTAGGTGAGAATGCGATCAATAAAAAAGCAGAGCGAAGAGGAGGAGCGCAAGACACAACAGCGAGAGCAGGAGGCTACCTGGTATCACGAGGGTCCTGACACATTACGTGTGGCACGTCTATGGATCGCCGACTACTCCTTGCCACGTGCTCGCGAGCGCCTGGAGCGCGCTAAGGAGGCACTGGAGGTGCCCAGTGCTACGCGGGCTGGTCGCATGGTCGAAATGCAAAAGAAGCTACAATCTCTGGCGCCGCTTTGCTCCCAAGTGGGTGACACGCGTCCCGTGAGCAGCGCTGCCTTCAACGAAGACTCGACGCTGCTGATGACGGCCTCGTGGTCGGGCCTTTGTAAGCTGTGGAGTGTGCCCGACTGTGAGCTAAAGCAAACGCTGCGTGGTCATGCCAGCTACGTGGGCGGCGTCGCATTGCGTCCGGGCGTCAAGGCGGACGAGGAGAATGTAGTAGCCATGGCCTCGGGTGGACACGATGGCGCTGTCAAGTTGTGGGGCTTTGGCAATGAGGAATCAATTGCTGATATTACTGGTCATATGCCGCATCGCGTCTCTAAAGTAGCGTTTCATCCGTCGGGTCGCTTTCTGGCCACTGCTTGCTACGACTCTTCGTGGCGTCTTTGGGATCTGGAGCAAAAGACCGAGGTACTGCATCAGGAGGGTCACGCCAAGCCGGTGCACTGTCTCAGTTATCAATCCGATGGCAGCGTCCTGGTTACTGGCGGATTGGATGCCTTTGGTCGAGTTTGGGATCTGCGCACTGGACGCTGCATCATGTTTCTTGAGGGCCACTTGGGTGCCATTTTTGGTGCAGACTTTTCACCGAACGGATTTCATATTGCAACTGGATCGCAGGACAACACTTGCAAGATCTGGGATTTGAGGCGTCGTCAGCCGGTTTATACGATTCCTGCACACACAAATCTGATTTCGGATGTCAAATATCAGCAAGATGGTGGCAGCTTTTTGGTCACGTGCTCCTATGATTCGACCACAAAGATCTGGTCGAACAAAACGTGGCAACCGCTAAAGACGCTGCAAGGACATGATAACAAGGTTATCTCCGTTGATGTCTCTCCCAATTCACAGTATATAGCGACGACTTCGTTCGATCGCACATTCAAACTGTGGTCACCTGATAGTTGATGATCACGCTGATCATTCAAATTCTATTCAAATTTCCATCTACATCGACATTGGCGGCTTATAGCCTCCGATCTGTTATAAGCTCATCTTTTGTATTTTTATTGTTTTCGTTAAATCACAGACAATAGCCCAAACGTTTTTTACCATTTTCACATATTTTTCGTTTTTGTAATGCAATTTGTTAATTTAGTTAGGCGAAACAATGCATTTCGTAAAATTAAGAACTTTGTATAGAAATTGTTAATTAAAAAACAACTTTTTGGTACAAATCAAAAAACACAATTTATTAAAGCTTTGGGTTGGGTAATACGGTATAAGTTTATATTAAGTTTATTTCATTTTAATTTAATTCTACCGTCTATTTCGAGCGCTTCATGTGGCCATTTATAGAATTAAAATAACAGCGCTTCGTGCGGCCATTGCTAGAACTCCAACTTTCGCGCGCAGTGCGGCCATTTCGAGTACTATAAACTACAACGCCATTTAGCTTGCAGTGTGAATTCGTAAATTCTAGTAGCTCGGCTTACAACCCGGCGAATTGGTGAATTGCATCTGTCGGCAATAATATATAATAATGGGATCTGAGCAGCGCCATCTACTGTAAGACTTGGTAAATGTAAAACCGGGGAATTCTATCTATCGGCAAAAATTAAAATGGTGGCAAGCAAGCATAGCCATCTATGAGAATTTTTTTTAAATGGATTTAATTTAGTGTCGCCACCTTTTGATTAATTTGTAATTAACTGTTCTCAGTATTACAAATTTAGGTGCTAGATGGCGCAGCATCAAAATAATTCACAATATTTTTAATGTGTATTATTTTAGATACAAACCCTGTGACAATGGGAATTTATTCTGCAAAGTTTGTATCGCCATCTATTATAATAACTTAAACAGTAAAGGTACTCAGTATTTTTTTTTATAAAATTTCAAAATTATGGTCATCAAACTGAGAATAGTTTTGTGATAAAACTCGAAATTTAGTAACAATAATCAATGTTTAGATATAAGCTTAAATGCTAAGCAGGTACTTAAAATTTGGCTTTAATATTGCGGTTTATTATCAGCAATATGGCAATAATATCACCAAACATGCAAAATGTATTATAATCAAACCGGTCATTGTTTATCGGGCAATTTAGATAAAAACAACGAAACTAGATCATTAACTGGCAAACGACTTGCATATTTAATTATAGATCAGGTTCGACTCGTGTCACAAACGATTGGTGCTCGTTCATTCGTTTCCGATGTGAAGATGGATGCCTTGGAGTTCTTTGTGCCATATTCTTCATGTCGGTGGCATGTAATTTTCTTGGTTGACATTGACTTCGTCTGGGGCTGCGGCCGTCTGCTAATTGAATACGCAAAAGGCCAGAAAGTTGTTAGTTATTATTGTTTACTTGAGACTCGTCTTTATGCAAATCAGCCAAGAGATGTTTTAATATCTAGTTGGGCGGAGGCGGAGACGATGGCATGTTGGAGTTCACCTTGCCCCGTCGACAACTTGGCGACGACCTAATCTGAATTGTTAAAAGTGCCTGCAACTGGCATTTATCCATGTTGTTTTACTTTTGAATATATTTTAATTGAATTTACAATTCCAGTTGAGCAACAGGTGCACTTAACGCCATTTGCATAGGCCTTGCCACATGCCGAACGGTGTCCAACAGATTTATAGCACAACAATGCAACGTTACGTATACGCAAGAGTGTCTGCATGTCTGATAGTAGTTAGTAGTTTAAGAAGCGGCGCAGCGTAGCGCGTGTGAAAAACAAAAATGCAGATTAAGCGTCAATCGAGGGGTTGCCCGGTTGGCCATTAACCAGATTACATGCCGGCCTATGCAGTGTCGCTGAAAGCCGTTTAAGCCCCACGAAATCGCCGATAACGACACCAGCTGAAAGTGCAATGAGTCGTGGATAGGCACGAGACAAGGGCGAGGGGAGGGTGTCAAAGAATTGCAACAGCAGCAATAACAAAGCGACCAGATAAACAGATGAATGCTCAGACTGCCAAAGAGGAGAACGAGTTCCCTCTGCTCTTGTTGCCGTGCTGTGCTGCGATGCTGTGCTGGCCACTAGCCACATGGACGTCGATGGTGCTTGAATAAACAATTGGCAGGCAGCAAACAAACCAAACGCTGTGTTCTCCACTGCAGAAGTAACAGTAACAGCAACAGCAACAGCAACAAATGGGGCCTCGATAAACGAGGCGCACTTTAAAATAAAGTTTGCATGCTGATAACGCGTGTTACACACATAGATATGCACACTCATGCACTCAGTGGCAGGCAGAAGGACACGAGCTTGCAATGACCGGCAAAGTTACGCATACGCCACATGTGACGCCTACGCTGCTCTTGCCACTGTCGCAGTTGCTGTCGACAGCGCAGTCGCCGTCGCAGTCGATGCCTCTGCAGCCGGCTAGCACTCTCTCTTTCTCTCTCTAGTTTATGTTCTCTCTGACTTGCTCGCTCGCATTGTGCCGGCTACAACAACTTGTATGAATGTGTTTTCTATTTTTCCGGCGTTTTTCTTTTGCTTTGCAACTTCAGCGTCAACACACACTGGCCTACGTCCCCCTTGTGGTTCCCAGTGCTCTCTTCCCTCTGCCCTGAAGAGTGCTTTTGCAATTCGTATCAACTGCTTTTCAAATTATTTATAGAATTTTAAATTAAGCGCAGGTGCGTCAGTAATAGTAATGCAGACACACAGACACCCCACACACACACACACATATACATATGCTTAGATAGTCGTAGCCATAGTTGTTTGGGCTACAAAATTATGCTCAGTTTTATTGCTTGCGAGTTTGTATAAATATTTAAGGCTACTGGCGAGGCACCTGTGGGAATGAGACAAACTAACACATGTTGCCAAATATTCTCGTATGCAGCAGACTCCCCTGCTGCCTGCCCCGTAAATGTGTACATATTTATATTTAATCTGCTTTGTGAATATTTTTATCAAGTGCGGAACTGGTGCCCAAAAACTGAGCAAAGAAATATGGCAAATTATCAACATTTGTATTTATTACATTTAGATTTATTTATATATTTTAATTACATAGGTATATAGCAAATGTGTTATCGGAAACATTTGTATATAGTGTGTTTTCAAACATCAACCTAAAAAGCCGCCAGTCAAAGCAACGCCACGGACAACCGCAACAGTGAAAGAAACAACATCAACAAAGGCAAAGCACAGTTAACGTCAGCGCCAACGCTAACGCCAACGCCAACGTCGCTGTCTGCGTCTGCGTCGCTGCTGCCACGCTGTGTTGGCCGCTCTTTGGCGCTGCTGCCACAGTCTCAGTCTCAGTCACTGTCTCAGTCTGTGTTGTGACGTTCAGCCAGTTGGGTCGTTCTCGTAGGCGGGCACCAACACACGCGAATATTCTGCCAGCGGCAATCAGGCGTGCGTTTTGCTTTCCTTTGCTTCGCTTCGTTTTGTCGTATTTTTGGTGTCTTTTGTCTCGTGTCGCTCGCTGTGAAGACTGAAGACTTCGCGCTGCAAAAAACTACGACTGGATACAAAGTCGGTCTTGAATGCGTTTTCAATTTCGTTTGTGATAATTCAAAGTGTGTGTGAGCGTGAGTGAGTGTTTGTGTTGTTCCCGGCTGTTGCTGATTATGCCTATGCACTTGTCCGTCATTCAGTCAGTCAGTCAGTCAGCCAGTTAGTCAGTCCGTGCTACTCCACTTTGTGTTTCCATTTGTGTTTTTTTGCCTTTGTGCATCTGCAGCCCGCGCATCATTTGCTTCTGTTTCCTTCTTTTTCATTGCGTCGCATCTTATTTGTTGCTGCTTGATTTCAGCTGACAGTCGTTGTCAACTGTTGTTGTTGAGTAAAAAGGCTTTTGTTTTAGTTGTTCGGCAATAAAATGCATAATTTATGTATGGCTCAATGCCAATGCCAATGTCGATGCGCATGGACTGTGTCTGCGGTAAACCGATCTCACTCACGATCCACTGACCGCAAGGTGGCGTGAGTGTGTGCCTGAGTGTGTGTGCGTGTGTGTGCTGTAACTTCGCATTGTCTGCATTGATTGCTAATTTTGTGAATTTGCAGCAGCGGTGAAGCAAAGTTCTTACATTTATTTATACAATAAAAGCATAAAATAAAATCACAAATAATAAAAAGAGCAAAGTGAAGCCCAAGTGAACGATAACGTCATTCGCATCCGCATCCGTATCTTTTCTGCGGACACAGAGAACGGCAAAGGCAAAGGCAATAGCAAAAGCAACAGCTACAGCTGCAGCAAAGGCGCTTGACAGCGGAACGGAATCGGAATCTGAATCGGAAGCAGATGCCCAAAACTATGCAGCATTAGAGATTGGCAAGTCAACACAGACAAGTGAACATTTGGAAATACACTCAACCGAAATCACATTCATTCATTCAACCAAGAGCTGAGGTAAGTCAACCGACCAAATCAACTATTTATTTTTAATGATTAGCAGCAATTTTTGGTCACGTAATAGCTTTTGTATACACAAACAAACAGCAAAAAAGAAAAAAAAAAACAACAATAATAAAACAAACACTTGAAGTCAGTTTCTAAACCGTTTTATGGGGCCTTTTAAATTCCATTTATATTCGAGAGACAATTGATCAATCCTTTGTCTATATTCATAATTGATATTTACCTCTAAACACAACACACAGTAATGTCTTCAATATGCACAATAGTTCAAGTTCCAGCAGCTGCAGCCGCAGTCGCTTCTTCTTCGCTGAATTCGCACGCTCCTATCAATTCATTCATTCATTCATTCATGCAATGCGATGACTATGAGTATGTCTGGGGAAAGGGAAGGGCAAATAAAAGCGACAAACGCGGGCTGTAAATAAATTATGCATATTTGTGCGGCTTATTTAAAAGTATATATTTACATATGACATCAAAGTACCGCAAATAGTAGACTGTCCAAATACCCTATAAACCATTCACACATAACTCTGGATGACATTTTACTGCTATGCTGCAAAGCACAATATTTGGACAATTTATATTCTGCCTCACACTTATCTCAGTTGTTACACATATGAGCAAACTGATATACTTTGTTGTAACGATTAGATCTGGTAGAGATTGCTCATCTTTGTTTTACGTTTGTTTAATTATTTTGTAAGAAATAGGAATTTCATTTTATCTGAATGATTTAGTTTAGTCAAAATGTGTTTGAAATTTCATATTTAAGTAAATGCTCTTCCCTTTTTGCCTATAGGGTATCTGCGTATCGTTGCGAATGCGACGGTTGCGCGTAACTGTGATTTTACGAAATCTGCACAGCCTTACTACACCAACACAAAAGCTGAACACATACATATGTACATATTAAATAAGATGACGAATTTGTTTTTGTAACTTAGATATCTTTAGAGTGTTGACTTAACAATCTATTCAGTGACTTCGTCACTGAAATGCACCTTGTCGCGTCAGTTGGATTGATTTATTAGGCATATTAAAGGCAGTTCAGAAACTTGTCTACGGTTTGATTTTAATTAACTGGGTTCAATTGTCATGCAAAGTGATTATCCATTCATCCAAATACAATTTTAATGAGTCACTAATCGCATAAATTATGAACTCATTAGTGTAATCTAAATTGCGCACACACACGTCACAACCTATTTACATGATGCAGCTTCGGCTTCACTTAACTGATTGAAAGAATCAAGTCACTGATTGCTGTTCATTTGGAGCCCTTGACAAGTGTCTATCGATATCACAACAAGTCGATAAATAAAATGATTGCTCGTGCTGACAGGCTAGACTAAATAATTGTTGTTGTCTGTTGCGAAATGTATGAACTTATTCGATCCACAATTGTGAAATACACATCTGCTCCTCATATGTTTTAGATACTTGCTCCAGTTGCTTATTGCCAATTCCTGTTCACAGTTATGACATGTGCCACATTTCATTCATGATCGCTTGACTCTCGCATTATTATTTCAATTTAGCTTTGCAATTAATCAAACGCTATCTGCTCCAACCAACACCTCCTCCTTGAGTGATGATTTATGATGCATTCAAAACTGAATTACTCGACAATTAATTCACAGTGATTATTATTTTTCTTGGTATGCGCAAATAGTTGCACAGATTTCAATGTTATCTGTGCGTATACTTAATGTGATATCAGTAATTATGCAATATTTGTATGCACAAGCCACAAATGCTTATCACACTCGCTTGTTTCTTGGAAAGTCCCACTCTACCTCCCTTTGGGATTTTGCAAAGCTCTTTCAGTAAACAGAATAGTAAAGTTTATGCTCGCTCCATTCAAAATACGGGCTTGAGTTTACTTATTTTAATTAAAATCGGATTCTTTCGTTCCCTTCTTTTTGCAGGTGAAACGTAAAGCAGGGCAACTTTTCACAACTTTTGCAGTGCTGGCATATAACGTACATACATATATATTTTTTAACTCTGACATGCATGACAATTTTGGGTCTTTGTTGGAGCTGTTCTTGTTGTTGTGTTTAATTCAGCAGTCAGCCAGCAGCATTTTTAGAAACAAGTGTACTTTGATGTAAGATACATACAACATCTGTATTTTGAGATGTGCACACTCGGTGCTAACATCAACACAAAGATTGAAATTGAAACGGGAGCGGGAACGTGAATGGGAATGGAAATGGGAATGGGAATGTGCATGGAAACGGGAATAACGTGATCGAAAACATCGAGCAAACTGTGGAACTAGCGCACAAACAAACAGTGTGCCAATTACCAAATCCAAAGGGTGTTTCCAACTGAACCCTTTGCTTGCTTTTGCACTCAGATTGTCACGGATGTGTGGGAGCTACGTGCCTGCAATTGCGTTGACATAGGATGATATAAATACATATATGATTCGCTAGAGTTCAGTTCAATTCCAATATGCATTCCCATTTGATTCGCAGTCTCGTAAATGTCTCCCGTAATAACTGCATTTAGAACTCGACAGAATTATGAGTCAGCTGCTCGCACTTCTCATTGAAAGCAAAAATATACAATTAAGAATTCGCATTCAAATTGGCGGTTAGCCTGCAATGCATGTAATTTGCCAGCGAGATGACACTTGGCTAAATGCTCTCAAGGGGCAAATGGCCCGATCTGGCGGGGAGTTGGGGCTGCTGACTCAGCCAAAAGTGACGACAGCGTCAAAGCAAATAAAAACAAATGTTGCAATAGGCAAAACTACTACGACACACAAGTCTAGAACACACATCTCGACATGCTCCCAATTGGGTCAGTTCTGAATGAATAGAAGCTGTCGTCCGCTCTGTCTGTTTGTCTTTTCTGATTGTCTTTCGTAGAGTTTACCCCGCGGGGAAAGCCGACACTTGCGAAATATTTAAATGGGGAACATGCGCGGTAGCCGATGCCGATGGCTAAGCAAATTGGACAACTTGTTGCTTGACGCGCTCAAAATTTGAATTAATATAATGAATACGACACCAGTCAATAAATGACTCTTTTTCCCTCTCCCCAGCATGTTGTATAAAGCTCCAGGCCAGAGACTATGCTAATTTCTAAATAAAGTAGCAGTTTGTGCTTTGTGCTTGTAGCTATATAAAAACGGCAAGCTCAGCGTAAATAATTTTTTTATTTTGAAAATGATCAAAAAATATGAGTCCAAGTGCATTGCAGTAGAACAGGTTTGGTGAATCAACACAACACAGCACAATACAGGAGAGTACAAGATATGGCATGAAATGAAATTGTTTACATTAATATCTAAATAGATTATGCGCATAATTGTTGAATAAGTTTCTGTCTTGGTAATTATGCGAAACTTTAGCTTCAGATATTTGTCGAGGGCGTATGCGGAGTTTGATTAACTTCACCGCCGGCCAACTTTAATCTGCATATCAATTTCTCTTTCCCACGATTAGTGAGGTTAGGTTCATAGTTAAGAGCAGCTGCTGCAACACCAAAGGCTAAACACGGAATGCTTTTAAAACATAAATAATAACAAAGTAGTCATTAGGTCGTATAGTTTATTAGATATTCTAAATTAGCCCAGCATTCCATAAATATTATGAAAATGACAGATGTAAAAAAGCGCCATTTTACAACATTGTAAGCTTAATAGTTTTGCTGGAATGTCATTTCGTCAGGGCTCGTTCGACCTTAAAGTCAGAATAGTGTATTCATTTACAAGTCATGTACAATTCCTTTACCGAGAATTGAGCAACGTGAGTTGTGCCCTTGCAACACACTCTGAACTGTTTGTTTAAATCGAAAACTTATGTCTGTTATTGTTACTGCATTGGCATTGATCCCGACGCACTTTGTGCCTCTTTGTTTGTGCCCCAAACAATGGTCATTGTCTCAGCTTGAGGATATGAAAGCGTATGCCTATACAGAAAAAAAAACAAAAGTTATAAAACAAATAAAACATAAAAAGTAAATCAGAACAACGCAAATTATCGTTTTGATTCATTTCGTAATAAAGCATAAACTGATTTATATTTCGTCTTAAAATACGTATACTTATTTTGATGGTTGTCGTTCTCAATTACCGAGTTGACAGCTGTGCGTTGCCTTTTAATTGCCCTTGTGCTGTCGCCACTAAAGACTTAATAACAGACACTTAACGTATGCAAAACGCTTAGCGCCGTCACCTGAGTCAGGCGCCTCTGTCGCTGTCGCTGTCTCTGTCTCTGTCTGACCCGCCCATCGTCTGAGGCGTCAGTAATTGTTTTCCCAGCAACCAGCAACCGGCAATCGGTAGTCGGTAGTCGGCAACCGGTAACCGGCATCCCACTCGCCCAGATTTAAGCGCATGTGCAGCGAGCACAACTCGTTAACTGGATCTGAAGCTGGACCAGATTGAAAGTTGAGAAATATTTGGCAGTTATCTGGCCACTTGGATCGCCAGACAATTAGCCAAATGAGTTGGCATCGACTTCGACTCGCGGCACTCGCAGCCACCCGTGCCAAAGCAAAAGCTGGCAAGTAATTAATTGGCATGCATTGTGATTCGCCTGGCGCCGCTTGATTTGGCGGCATTCCAACTTGGCAACGCAGATAGACAATCGATTGTAGCGCGATTGTAGATTGATAAAACTGATGCCAGTAGCTGAAGCCAGTAGCAAAGCGCGTAACGAATATGAAAACGACGACTGCGACTCTGAATACTAGTCCATCAATTAGGCAAGTCGACCGTGGAATACCCGGCAGTTAGAAGTGAATAATTTAACATTAAAGCGTGATTTGATAAAGAGATAAGCAACTGAATCGTTTCTTGAATTTCTTTCAAGCTCCGTCGCACGTTGAGTTTTAAATGTCACTCAAGAATCAAATCTGTTATTTTGATCTGCGTTAATTTCATTATCAAAATGCGTATCGAGACAATCACAACTGGTTTCTTTTTAAGGTACAACGGAGATGTAGCAAGTTTTCGAATTAAAACAGCGGGATACCTTTAAACCTTTTTTTTTGTTACCAAATTAGGTAATTCTAGCTAAGTATTAATGTGTCTGAAATTGAGGTGTTAATATTAACGGAATTTCGAGTTTTACTTGTACTTGAAACTGACTTGTTAAACCCTTCTGCTTCATTCATTACCGGGTATAAATACTGGTGCACTGTCGATTTAGTCATTTAGTGTAAATTGTCATAAATCTTGAATGGGCTTTAAAGTTTGCAAGTCTGCCTACCAAATCCTGTCTAAATGTCCATTTGTCCAGCTGTCAACTGGCAAATATGCAGACACAGTCTTGCTGCTCAGCTGCTACTTCTACATATTGCTGCTGGCGATTGTTGTTGTCCTCCAGCTGTTGGCTGTTGGCTGTTTGTCTGCTGCGAGTTCGAGGCAGTTGCAATTTATGCGAGTTATGCAAACTCATTTATTGGACATCAATTTGACGTAATGGGAATCAGAATAAATATATAATTTGTTAACAAACTTGTTTAACTTTGTGACTTGGCGATTGCTCAGCACTGATTTACTATGTCAGCGAGTGATTAAACTCGAGTTACCCATGTCGCAAAATGGCCCAATCAAATATTGAAGTGAATACCTCTACGCGATGCGACAGCTACTCAAATTACACTTTCAATGTTTCGAGAACATTCATTTCAAAGCGATCTTCATTAATTATTTTAGCGTGAACTTTGATGCGATTGCATAATTGGGTTGAAACAGATGCAGCCAAGTGGCGCATAGCATTTTATTTATTTATTTTTTTTTCGAGAAGAGTGTTTTGCTTTAATAACTTTGCGTCTGGCCACAAAAATAGCACATTGAAAGGCAACGGGGTAAAATGATTCGTTTTATCGCATGCTCGTCATAAATTCCCGTTTAATGTGAGATCTTACATAATATATATGTGTATATATATGTATATATATTTATACTCGTTTGCTTGCCCAAAAGAACTTTGCTTAAGTGCCATCAGGCAGCAATCTGCTTATCACATAAATTACCAAAGATGAGAGATGAGTGAGCGATGCCTCGATGTGTATGTGTACAAGTATGAAATAAAAATGAAAATGAGAATGAAATAAAGAAGCAAAGGCGAGTAATCTATCTGTTCGTACAAAATAATAAACATTAAATCATTTCTATTGTAATCTCATTATTTAAGTATTCACATACATACATATTTCTAGGCCTACTCTCGCATACATATGCAAATAGACTGTGACTTTGCTTATGACACTGAACTAAATAGTCGAGCTACTACGGGTATTCATCGCAGACACCCGACGAGTACCCATGTGCTTGTTTCTCCCCCAACCCCCTTTCGTTCTATACGTTTGCACATATTTGCTGGAGTACGTAATTATCGCTGACACGTCACTTGTTGTGTCTGTCAGTAGCTGGAGGCCGAAATATTCGTGCCTCCATTTCAATGATGCTCACAGGGCCTAGATGAGATGCCTATGGCCACACGATGGTGTAATGACTGCCACTCGATTGACTCGAGGGACTCGAGTGAGCGATGTGTATGTGACTTATCGATGCCCATCGTGAAATAACTTCCGTTTCCTGCTCGTCCAGCCTCTGCCCATTGCTCATCCACATCCCAGGCATAGTCTGTCATGCAGTCTTCGTCTCCGTCTCCGACTCGTCGCTTTCTCAACTTACCCTAGCGACAAAAGCTATGTTGCCAATAGGCAGTCAAGTGCCAATCGTATGACTCAACAACAACTAGGTACTTGACCTTTGAAGTAGTTCTCTCCCACACACACACTCGCACACTCGCACACATTATTAACCCAGCTCCCTTAGGCTACTAGCAACTGACTCCTGGTTACAGGTTGAACAAGCCACTTCGACTTGCCTCACCTCGTCCTCAGCTGGATGGCAATCACAAGCAGCAGACAAAATGAGTATTAACTTCCGTCGTGTCAGCCAGCAGCTAATAGAATTTTTGTCTGTTTATACTACTCTCTGTCCTCTGCCCTGGACAGAGCCATTGATTGCCAATCAACTTCAGTCAAATTAGTTTTCCCATCGAATTTGTTTTGTTGCGTTTACGTTTGCGTTGCGTTACATTTTCGTTTTATTGCGCTTTATTCAGATTGGCAAAGCATCGTCGCCTTTAGTAGCTGCAAAATTTGCAAGTGGCTCAGCTGCAACACCACTGATAATAGCCTACAACAACAACAGCCATAAATTGCCATAAATTTCGGTTACTTGTATACGCGTCCAATCAGCTAGCGGCACACAAGGCCTGAGGCTTCGGCATATCAGTGATATCACGCATACGCCAGAGTGGCAGACGCTCTTTCGAGTGCGTATACAAGTAAGCAAATTGCGGAAGTGCTGTAGAGAGATTCGCAAGAATTGGGTTATACCTAATACTGCGTCAATAATTGGTCAACACATTCTGAGTTTGCTAAATGAAATGGAAATACAGCACAAAATTCAGCTGTACTTCGACTTATTTTTATACCACGTAGTTACATTTTGAATTTCTAGTAAAATAATATATATTATGGAAGTTCCATTGTTCATTGGGAATTTTAAAGTACTGTTGCAGTTCATAATAAAAAATATGAAAAAAAATTGATTTTTAAATTATGCGATACGATATACGATATACGCGTATATAAAATTTGATTTCGGAGAAATTGTGTATATATAAATACATATAAAATTAGTATATAGTCTGAGAATCCATAGAGTATTGAATGCAAAACAAATTCAAATATGTATAATAAGCAACTTCTTAATAAGTACTTCATTAAAGAGCGTACAAAGAATTTAAATTTGAGATGCGTGACATTTTGTATATTTTAGAGTAAGACAAGGTTAAAGCCTTTTAAGCTCTTTTACGTCATTATTGATATGATATATTTATTTGATAATCCACTTGACATTTTATGGAGTGTCAGACTTTTGATAGGCGTCATATGCGAGGCACATGGATTAGCAAGGTCACTTTGTACGTTGAAGCAATTAGGCAATGATCATTGCGGAACTGATCGCAGCAATTGCTTGTGGTTTTTATTTTTGGACAACTGGACTTCATTATCCGTATTTGTTTTGTAAGCAATTTAAAGTAGGTGTAGCATATGCAGATATTTTAATTATATTTTGTGCATTTCATCGCCCCAAGTAAATAGTCGCCAGCATTTAATGAACTTTTGGCCCATTTCAAGTTAGAATACGCAGTGCGTGGCTGGCTTTGTAGTTGGCTGAGTGCCAATGATCCCACTGAATGTCGCTTCCAGACTACATGATAAACTGTCTTCCTCGATTAAAGAGATAGAGAAGAGGAAAGGAAGAGAGGGAAGAGAGACAATGTCAACCTTGAGTCAGACTCATAAGGGAGATGTCCTTTGGAGTCAACGCTCTTGCATTTCGGCTTAAAAAGCGATGAGCGAGAGTTCATCTACCCATTAAAAAAGTTGGTGATCCGCAAAACGAAAAGAAATAAAACAAATTTTAATACAAACGGGACAGCAGCATGCAATTGGCAGCGAAGACAAAAGAATACAAAGCCACCCGGGGCTATAAATAACTGCATGGCATATTATAATGACAGCAATAAAGAACTTCATGATGACTTGGCACACCCCATTCATCAACATCGATGAGATGGCTGTGAAAGACGCACATCCACATCCACAAATTGTCTTTGCCCCCCGCTCAGTTGGGGCACAATGCCCTTCCGATCGCTGATTGAACTTCTTTTTGGCTGTGTGCCTGGTTTTGCCTCCGTTTTTGGTTACGACAACGTGTTGCACATGGCTGCCACTGGACGTTGCAACGCCCACAGTTCTAAGTGCAATATGAGTAGCACTCGACGCTTCAAGATTATATTCAAATCGTTGGAGCTGCAGCGGCTGCGGCTGTGGCAGCTGTTATCCAAAGATATAGGGACGTTTGGCCATTCGGATTGCTTCTGTTGCTGACAGCAGGGACGCGGAGAGGCGACGAGGCTTTTAGTATGCGGCTAATTACCACAACACAACCACAATTCGACTGCGTCGCTGGATAGACTGGCTAGTGACTAGTGGCTACACTGAAAGAAAGAAAAATTGTTTTGGATACTGATACTTAGACATCGAAAATATTAATTGTACAAATCAAATTCAACTTTATTTAAAGAAAATTAAATTCATTTATTGATTGTTCTTTTAGTTATTCAATTTATTGGGTATAGATATTCATCGAATACAAAGTTTATATGTACATATATGTTATATAATTTTTAGCCAAATCGAAAGAATTTTTGAGTTTCACTACTTAATGAATTTTTCAAATTTTTCTTTACATGAATTTCAAGAATTCGGAAATTACTTATTAGAATGTTTACAACAACAAATTCAAAAAATAACAATATTTTTCTTTTCAAAACTTTTCTTTCTGTGTAGTCGCTGGCGGGATTTGCATGTGCATTTTCTTTGGCTGGTATTTATAACTCGATTTTGTTGTTCGATTCCCAGAGTATTTTGCAAGGCGACGAGTTTGCTATGCAACATCACTGTGTCACTCCTTTGGTGCGAGTAGCGAATCGTTTGTTTGCTGGATAGACTGACGTCTTATTTAGTTTTTATGCTGTTGCTGCGCTTTGCGCTGAAAGCGTATTTGGGGCGCCATTTGAAAAGGAATTAACCTAGTTGCTATCCGCACAAAACATTGCATGAACAATTGCAAGAAACAAGAACTCCAAAGGCTTGTTACTCCACATATCATTTGTGTTTTATAGTTGTCGATATTAACGATACTATTAACTAAATGACGTTTTCATTTATGTATTCAAATTCATAGCCCGAGGCGATTGTATTCGCATGTGTTTAAAATTTATATGTAAAAGAGAGAAATCAAACTGGTTTCAGCTTGAAACAGAAAAAAACCAAACGTAGACAGCCAATTGGGAAAACATGAGATTACCGAGAATAAGGCAAAGAGAATTAGGGCTCATTTTGGTTGCAATAAAATGTGCTAAATAAATCACTTTAGTCTTAAGCTAAATAGGTCATTCTACGTAAGTATAAATTATGGGCCTAATATCTATTTTACTTTAAGTAATCAATAATTCTATTGAATCTAAAAAATGTGAGTTTTCTATATTTGTTATACTTTGACAAATATTAATAAAATTCTTAATAAATGTATTTTAAAATTCCTTGTAAAGAAGCTTCGCTGTATATGCTGAAACTGTTGTAATTGTGTAATAAATGAAATGAAGGCATTAATTATGTATCCCATTGGCATATTCTTGATGAGACTGATGAATTAATTATTTTTATTGCTAGAAAGACGAGTTCTTTGTCTCATAATCAACCACAATCAAGCATGCTTTATGTAGCCAAGATGTAATATTGTATATTACTAAACTAGATCGAAATCAAATGAATATATTGATCACAGCAACAATAGATCAGTCTGATCGAAGAGTAATTTACGTTTTCGTTTCATCAAATTCTAGTTAAATCAAATAAAATAAATTCTAGAAAGGTTTAGTTTAAATTTGTTGACAAGTGAGTTTGTTATGAGCTCACTTCAAAGGCATTTTGTGTAGGGCTGAGTCAAGTGTTTACGATTATGAGTGCGCTCGTTTAACTGGCTTTTAATCATTTATTTACTTTTATGGCGTCAAGGTTTTACAGATTTAAGTACCTGTCTTTGGTATCAGGTTACCTTTTTGCATTTTCTCGAGATTCAGATTGAGATACTTGTAGTTTATGCGTGCATTAGTTGGCCAGCTGGGCCTGCTCTTGGGTCTTTTGGTCTGGGTCTGGGTCTGGGCTGGGCTTCAATTTGAGCTTCAGTGTTTTGAGAGTGGTGTCCAAATGCGGGTTAATGCTCCGCATTGGCTTGTCGCAACAACTTGTTTCACTTGGTTTAAGTCATGTGCATGGGAATGTATGCAAAACAGTTTCAGTTTTGGAAAATATTTCCACCTTGAATCAAGAAGGCACTTAAAATGTTAACATGCAAAACAGCCAGTGGAGCATGTGCCAAGCGTCAGACTTGTTGATGCCAGTCCCTATTTCTGTCTGTGTGTGTGTGTGCTTGCGTTGTGTGTTTGTTATGGCTAAAAACAAATAAAGTCAAATTTGGCATGCAAATCCTTTAAATCAAACAAAATGAATTGCAGCCGGGAGGGCTTCCTTCCCCTTCTCTCCTCATCCTGACAAAAAGGGCAATAAATGTTGACAAAGCGACGCGCGATTGGCAGCGAATTTTTTGGCGCCCCTGGGTTTGGGCTTAGTTTACAGCCAGAAAGCCGCCTGGCCCCCCGGTCTGTGCTTTCAACAGCTGTGCAACAAATTGGATAACATAAAATCAACAGAGCTAATAGTTCACTTAGGGGCAACAAGTCAAGTCAACGCATCGGTGCCCCAGCCAACGTCAATATGGGATATGGGATGTCCGCAGTCGACTCGAAGTCTCTTTGTGCTCAGGGTAGTGGAGAGAAGGGAAAAGGGGTTGGTCTGCTGCTTGTTTGACATACTGGCACACATTTCCCTCTCTCACTTACACACACACACATGCAGACACACACGCGTCGCCCCTTTTTTCATATTGAGCCGATTTACTATTGAAAATAAATTTTTATTCGATTTTCTTGCCGCTGCTTCTTGGGCGTTCTTGGGTCTTCCTTGGTTTGCTTTAAGCATGCAACGCTCTGACGACTTTTCAATGTGTTGTGGAAGTGCGTAGCACTTTTTTTACGACCATCACTTTCAAATTTTTCCATTTCTATTTCCATTTCCATTCGAATTTCGTTTTCAATATGAATCCACTATGGGAAACTATTCACATATAGCTGCTGCTGGTCTTGTCTGATTTGCTTGATTTGTTTGTGTGTGTGTAAGTGTGTTGAGTCAGCATGAATCATAAATGCGAGTTCTTGTGTTCAACGGCAAATTGTAATGTGTACTAAAATTTGTAACTGACAAACGTAATGAGGAAAACCACACCTCCTCACAGCTGATTCTACCAAAGTGTTGTGCCCATTTTGTAGGTTAGGTCCCCCGACAACAACTAATCGGAGTTACGTGCGATCCATCTTAAGCACTTGCGCCTCTGAGCAACACCCTCTAAGAACAATTTGGGGAACCTTCAGGCATGCGTGCGTGGGCGGCCAAAGTATTCTGTGTGCATTGCATAAATGTTGCCTCATTAAAAGAATAATCCAACTCGATGTCTCAAAAATTGTCAAACCCTTTGTCAAAGATTATTACTATTCTTTGCCAGTTATCGAAATCGAATTTATTATTCTCGATTCATAGAATCATGAAAGTGTTTAGTTTGACAATTCATCTCAATGTTCATCAAAGTTATTTGTCAATTTGCTATTTGAGATCTTTGTTAAGCCTTTCAACACTTCTTAATTGGGTTATTGCCCGAGGCATTCCACAGTGCGTATCATCAAAATGTGTTCAACAAATGTGTGCTTAATTAATAGAATAAAACACTTTTACTTAATGCTGACAATTGATAGTCATTTGCATTTGGATGTGAAAGTGTCTCACTCTTTTGTGTAAGAACTCGTGTTTTCGTTGCGTGAACTACTCACAACCAAAAGTTGTCTTATAAATATTAATTGTTTGCCTTTTGTCCAGAGACAATTTGAGGTCAAACATCGCCCAACACACATACGCATGAGTATTAGTTTGATAGTTTCGAAGTGACTGTGAAATATCACGCATTAATTGTGTTACATTGGGTCCATGTGGCCCGGAATTAGTAAACGGCAAACGCAAATTTTGGAGTTTGTTGACAATTCGAGTTTAAATGGCAGCTGCTGCTGCTGCTGCTGTGCTAATGTGTAATTACCGCATGGAGCCCAACCCTATAATGATTTATTGGGTGCATGTTGAGGGAGGGCTCATTAAGTATCATTTTATTTGGCTGTTAAGTTGACAAAACTTGTTGTTGTTTATTGTTTATGGGCAATTTGTTGCATGATCCCTGACATTACTATACATTTTCATGACCTCTCGACAACGGCAACGACGCAAACAAATCAGCTTTATGGGTGTGGTCGAGCCACTCGTTCGCTTATCTCTCCTCCACTAACTCCAGCTGGCTGGCATAAATGAAATCTCAAGATTCAGCGATCAGCACCACTTTGTATTGTCATTAATCTCGGCATAGGCTTGACGTGCTTGTAGTGCTATTGTATGGCGAAGGTGACGCATCACGTTGTTTTCGTTTTTGCATTACATAATTTATAAAGCAACCACGAACTAATATTGTGTGGCTTCTAGCCTGCAGAGCCTGTGGTCATCATGAGGGGAAAGGAAGGCAGGACAACGAATATGGGATTTGAGGTTTTTTGCCCACAATTTATATGTAATTGCTTACAACTGCAGTTTACAGTTTTGCAGTTGGCTGCAAGCAACTGGCTCAGCATGTGGCAAGCACGTGGAACTTATTTAACGGAGTTGAGAGTCTTATATTACCAACTTATTGTTTGTGGTAGATAAATCTTTTGCGGTTACTTCTAGTTACAGGTGTAACTACAACGACGTCTTATCATGCTATATCCAATAAGGAATACCTTCAGGGATTTTGGACTTTAGTTAGTTTGGGCAAAGTTAGTAAACAGTAAATAATTTTAATTTCTAATTATCATAAGCAACTAAATAAACTTCTGACCATTTGTTTTTTCTTCACATCTTTTGTAGGTTTTGAGAGTATAAAAATGCGATCGCTGCTGCTTGTGCTTTGGCTGGCTGTGCTGCATCTAATTGCAGTGCTGGGCGCATTGGAACCAGAATTGGATGATAGCAATGAAAGTAAGTTTGAACCAAAAACATTGCATACTTTCGAGCTGCAACTATTAATGCAATAATGTACAAAAAGCATTGCATACTTGGAAGATGCATGCACAATGAGTATTGCTCATAGGTGTTATTGCTCTAGGCATTTGCATTCGCTTGAAAATACTTGAATACAATTTCACTATGTTCTTTTATTTTTGCAGCGGACAAATTCGGTGAACATCGACTGACAGATATCATAACCGACGAGCACTACCCGAGTATAAAGTTCGGCGAGGGCGAAGATGGTTTTCCCGCGTTCAATTTTTTTTCCACGGCCGATGTGAAATCATACTCCAAAGTGCTGTTACCCCAAAAGCTAGCAGATTTTGCAATACAAAACACCTATAAGCTGAGCTCTCTAAAAGGTGGCTATCTGTTCAGTGTGCTGAGATCTATGGATGACAAAGTGGTGCAGTTGGGTGTGCACCTGTCGCCGGTTATTAAGAACAGCTACAATGTGACGCTCTTCTATGCACAGCCCGACCAAAAGGACAATGTTAAGATTGCCAGCTATCCGATTGCCCATGTGCCGGACAAATGGAACTCGATTGCATTTCAGGTGTTCAGCGACAATGTTGTGTTCTTCTATGACTGCAAGGCCGTTAATACGACGGCCATAGTGAGAGATCCCTTTGAATTGAGCTTTGCCTCATCGTCGGTGCTTTACATTGCGCAAGCTGGCTCGCAACTAGGAGGAAATTTCGAGGTAAGTTCTTACGGCGGCCAATTTGATGCTCTTTTAAAATAATGCATGCAATAATTATTGTAACATCTGAAGCGGCAGCACATATGACTCTACTTAAGGACTGGAATATTTTGAATTTATATTCTTAAAATTTCGAAATTTTTTGTACTTATGTTGCTTGGGGGTGGGTGGCACATCAAAAGGCAAGACCAGATGTCTTGCGTGCAAGTACTTAATTTTTCGTTGGGCAATGAGTTGTAATGAAACTCGACGCCGGTAAAGTGCGTTCAATTGTTCCAAGTGGCTGCTTGAACCATTTGCCATTTGAAAAATTCCACCACCAACGGTTGTTGTGTTGAAATCACAGCTGCTAAGCTTTTCAACACACAGCTAAGTGCTGAGAAATTCACCACAATACCCTTATAGGGCGCCAACTTACCACGTAGCGGGCAAATAGTTAAGGTGACTCAACTCATGAGTGTCAATTCGAGTCGATGCTCAACTCAGAGTGGAACACCACCGGCAGAAAGAGGTCTCACTCGGATTACGTATACGTCGCGACTGCTTGAGTTTCACTCGAAGCGTACTCTCTCTGTTACGCTGTTCAGTTATTCAGCGCTAGAGCATACGAAGTTGTGGCTGCCACGAGCGCATTTATGTTGTCTGAGGCACGACTCAGTGTCCTGGTTGTCGGTGTGCCTGTGTGTTTGTGCTGGTGTGCGCCATGTTGCTGTGATTTGCTTCACACACATTGCGCCTAGCCGAGACGAGTGCGTTTACCTTTCAGTCGCGTTCGGTGCCGCAAACAGTTAACATGTGCGAACGGCTGCTTGTTTTTGTATTTCTGCCACTGCCACTGCCACAGCACGCTGAAGTCGCGCTCTGACTCGGTTTGCTTCATTCGTGCGTTCTTGTTCTCGTTCTCGTCCTGCGTCCGCAACCTCGTCTCGTGTCTCGTGTATGACCGTTTGTGATTGTGTGTGGCACGGCTACGGCGGCAGCAGCGGCGGCTATGTGTGATCCAGGCGCAAATGAAGCCATTGTGCAAGTTTAGCCGCAAAAAACGAAAGTGATTTATGCCTAAATGAAATATGTTTGCATAATGTCCAAGTGAGCCAGCGGACCAGCAAAACGTGTTACGTGAACCCATGAAAGAAGGCTCCATTCGCACAACGCCGAATAAAAAGCCAAACCAAAACAAAGTTCAGTCAATTAAAATTCAATTATGCGACCAAAAATGAAGGAAAGACGGCGCAAGCGTTTGAAAATGCCACCGTTCACTTAGCTAGTGTTTCTTACCTTACATTTACGATTCAAGTTGTAGTTGGAATTGCAATAAGAGTGCTCATCGAGATCATATCAAATACACTCGCCCTCTCACACACATATCAAAGCAACATTCGTGCCGCTGATTGTTGCGCGTGTCCTTTTGTGCATATCGCGTGTGGCTGCGGACTAAGCGCCTAGGCCTGATTTCTGTGGAAAATTAATAAATGGTAATAGTCGAGTATTACCTATAGCCTGCAAATTACAAAAACATATCTCGCCTCGCGGTAAAAAAAGTAACGCGAAGCAGAAAAGAAAAAATAACATTAAAAAAGGCGAAGAGAGAACAAATTTGTTTTGCTTGCCGTGCAAATATTTACAATTAGTTTGGCAGGCTCGCGCGGTTTTCCTGTTGCAGTTCTTCTAGTTGTTATTGTTGTTACTATTATTATTGTTGTACTATAGTTGCAAGGCAACTTTTGTTGTGTGTTCCGTGTGTTCAAAAGCCGCAAGTCTGCAATTTCGTTGTCGTCGTCGGTAGCAAATGAAAAAAAAACTTTCGTGTCGGTATGCTTTGTAAAATTAAAGATGAAGAATTTAAATGCGACTACTGCCAGTGAGAATATGTTCAATGAAAATCAATCAATTGCACAAGCCAAAATGCATGTGGTGTGAACGAGAAAATTAATTACGCTCAGCGGGCTATCGGCTGTCCAGTTAACAAACGACCTGGCCTCGCTCGCAGAGTCCAAGCTTCAGTTGCCACAAACTGTTGAGCACACACAACGGCAACAACAAATATCCAAAGAGCAAAGTCGCAACGTTTTTTTTCTGTTGTCGTTGTTGCTGTTGCTATTGTTGTTGTAGTATTTTATAAATCAAATAACAAGCGCTGTCATTTGTAATTACAAATGGGCATGAAAAAAAGTGAATAACTTAAACGGCATCAAACAATACACACAATTCATACTCGGTAAAAGTGCATAAATAACGCAAACTATTTGTAATTAAATTATCTGTGATTTTTGTCAACATATTCAATATTTTCGAAGCCCAAAGCATATACGTTTAACGTGCATATCGTAGTTAATCGCAACAATCAAGTGACTTTAAGCGACGTCAACAACTCTAAAGGTAAATATATTTATTATGTACATATACACAGCACATATGTATATATATAAATACTATATAGATTTGTATTATATGTATTTATATACTTGTGTCTGTGTAGAGTTAACACTCGGCTGGAGTAAAGAGTTCTATCGTACAATGGGCCACACACAAATGGTTTGCATGTCGCAGGCTGTCGCCTATCAAATTGAGCATGGGCTGCGCATAAATTATGACAAGCTAGGCGGGAGGCGTCATAGACAAAGCTACGACCAGAGGGTGTGCGGGGAAATGTGTGTGTGTGTGTGTGTATGGCGGAAGGAGATGGCTTTATGGATTGGTTGTGCGTTGTGCTCGCGTTGCCCCAAATCAAAGGCAAACTCATTAAAGCAGAGCTACACAGACGGTCACATCGCTCAGCTCAGCTCAGCTCTGTTCTGCTCTGCTCAATTCAGCTCTCACATATATAGAACACTCAGCCATGCATATGCATATTAAAGCAGCACGGGGCGTATGTGTAATATTGTGTATACGAATACGAGTATATTTTTGTGAGCTCGCTCGCTGGCTCGCTCGTCGTCTTTTGTCTTTAGCGTTAACGTTTACGTTACCATTTTGCCGCCAGGCAAACGAATATACGCTTTATTTATTAAATAAAAGGCCTTTTTAATGTCTGCATTCGTACAAAAGACATACTTATTCTGACCTCTAGCTACAGATAAAAGGTTAACAGTTTCCCCAAGAAAACAAAAACCAGGCCAAGTCTGAAATGGTATTGATGTCATCTGACGTGAAGTCTCGTTTCTAGGATAAACTGAAATATACTATTAAAAATTGATTAATAATTATTAGAGTTTGCTCCCGTTCTCTCTTCATTAAATGGTAAAATTTGAAGTTTTAAGCCATCCGTTCTCGACGTTCGGTTTTTGCTGTGCAGTCAGTGCGTGCATTTAATTAAATAGTATTACGCATATGGCATTCGACAATACGAATACGAATGTGAATGCCAAAAAGCAACAATAACAGCAGCACAGACAACAACAATACACGTTTGATCGAAATTCCCAGGGCTTTAAATAGTTTATGCATTGTGGCTCCTGTGCGAGGCTTAGTTCACTTGCGTTGAAGACTGCCAACAAGCATAAATAGTCATAAATTTCCCTGGCTGAATGTTGCCAGCGTGTGTGTATGTGTGTGTGTTAGTGCTGTGCGTGTCTTTATCTGTGTGTGTATTAAATATCATTTCTAGACTCAACTCTGTTGCGTCGTCCATGTGTTGTTTACACTATTGACTTACATGCCACCCTCAAAATAGGCTTTATTTTCCATAATATGTAATTTTGATTTGCAAATTTATCAATTTGGCATCATAATACAATATTTTGACCCATTATGTTGACACAATTTAAAATTCAATTTAAAATGTTTATTTACATATACATACATGCATATATTCATGTATACTACGTAGCCGCCCTGTTGTCCCTCGTGTTGTTCGTGCTGGTTTTCTGCTTTGTTCTTACCGCGATTGTGTTTGAAATTAGTTTTTACTAAGCCATTGTCTACAAATATAATTACTTAAATGTGGGTCTCCATTCCCCTACAAATATACAATTTGCGGCCATAATTAACCCAAGTGAATGCTGCAAACCTTTAACAAATAGTTGTTATATCTAATTGGGAATGTGGTTAGTCGAGAATTTAGATGTCAGCAGGTGTTTAGTTCATTATTATTATTCTTAATTGTAATTGTTGAAGTGAAAAAGAATAAACATACGAAAATATTTGATTGAATGCTATTGATTGTCATTCAAATTAATTCAACACATTTTGTATTTGATATATTATTTTCTTTTGATGCAGAGAATGCGAAGTTAGAGGATTAACCGTAAATGTAAAATGCCAATTAAATTTGCATTAGATTATTATTTGAATCAAGCAGAGCTGTAATTAAATTGATAAGCTGAATTGATTTCTCTTTATGTAAATAGTTATAATCATCTCTTAATGCCTTTGCAATGTTTAAAGCTGAATCATCTAAGTTCCATAAATTAAAACAAAATTAAAGTTTACTAAATGTCACTGCTCGCATTTACATATATTTGATAAAATGACTCCCATTAGATTTGCTTTATTCTGCGATGACATACTTATGCATAGTTTTATGTGCTCCTGCGCATATTTTTATTACTGATGAGAATGCAAGTCGTTAAATTTATATACAATGCTGATTTTATGATCAAATTTCTTATAAAAATCTGCAAGGCACGAAACGAAAAAATTCTGCTGTTTGTACAGAAATCACAAAAATTGAGTGCGGGTGAAATACATGCATTTTATGATTTTATAGATGCCCGATTGCGGCCTTAAACAGGGACACTGGGAACTGCCACCACTTCCACTGTTGTTGGGGCACCAATAAACATAAATTATGCAAATGTTGGACTTTAATTAACCGACGTTAGTGAAGCGGTTAACGCCCAGCTCGCCCACTTGTTATATAGCCAGGGAAATGCGCTCTCGACTGGCTTCTTGGCTTCTTATTAATTTAACCAGCGCTTTATGTGACCAACCGTTGAAACGCCCTCTTGCACACACACCGACGCCCACACCCACATACACACACACACACACTCACACCCCGCAGGCATATGTGAGGCATGGTAAAATTGTCAAAGAGGAGCCAAAGGAGCTACTATCGATCAAACTTGGACACGTCTGAGGCCGGGGGTTAAACATTGCTTCTGGTGACATTTTATTGTGCTCGCTTCTTATTAGGGATGCATACGAATTTATGCGAATGTGTGACACATGCTTAGCTCCCTGCTCAGGTATAACATCAGTTAGTCATTGTTACTTGCTACACAAAAACATGCCAAATGAAATTATCTAAAGCGGAAATTTGTGTGCAAAACGATGCTTATTAAAAATAACATGTCAAAATGTGGAAAAGATCCCCACGATGGCGATGAATAGACATAAAACATTCTCCTGACTGCTTTCTTGCCTGCCTGCCTGCCTTCCTGACACATGTGTGTCGTGTTTATTTTGTTGTGTGTGAGTTAGGTTAGTCCTTTTATACATGTTGTCCCATTATCTTCATTAGGCGCTAACGCATTTGGGGGGCAGCTAGCTGAGCAAACAAAGGGTCATGGAGTGGAGCAGCATTAAGCATTATTTTTGGTTAAATTTCTGCATTCAACGTTTCAGTTTTCGGTTACCCATGACAACTTCAAAAGTCATTACTCATTTTGGCGTACTTAATTTGGAAGAAGATATGAAATTCCTTATCGTACTGGGCATGGCAGCTTTTACTTTTTTCTTTGTTTTTGTGTTTTGTTTGTGCCACAAGTTTTTTGCCCCTTTTCATTACGCGGCCAAAAACGCAGTCGAAAAACGTCCAAGTAGGTAATTTCATTAGGAAACTTGAGCCATGCCAAACTTTAAGCTTAAGCTGCGACTGGGCGACTCCGGCTCCGACACCGACACCGACTCTGACTGCGACTCCAAGTACTGGGGCTGCAGCCGTAGAATTTTAATGCTGCGTGAAGAATGCCACTAAGGCTAAGGCTAAGGAAAAGGCAACGGCAACGGCAGCGCATAAAAAAGTTACTTTTGGCTGGATTTTCTTCTTTTTTTTTTGGGCCCACAAAAGTTTGTTTTACACCACTGAGTCAACCGTTGACTCAATAACTGGCTGCCATTTGCGAGGCTGTGTGGTGTCACGACTTGGCTGGCGTGGAGTGTCAGGTGAGCGGCGTTTGTTTGGACGCTGCCGACGCTTTTGTTGCCGTTGCTACTGCTGTTGCTTTTGCTTTTGGGAGACAGACACGATTATCGTAATTATGCGCTGACTGTAGCATACTTTTGTGCGCGGCGAACCTCTTGCTAAACTGCTTGTGTGTGATGCGTGCTTGGGCCTATGTGTGTCTGTGTGTTAAAGGATATTTTTATGTGTGTGTGTGTTGTGCGCCAACTTTTACCGCAATTATGTAGGTTGAAAAGTTGTGGCTCGTTTTTTATTTCATTTTCGGTGCGCTCAAGGACACGCCCGCTACAGCTCGCAACCGCATCCCCATGGCCCACCGCAGGCATTCGGCTTATGCCTTTATGCGCTCTAAATAAAAGCCGAGACATCTTGAGCATGTGGCCAAATCTAGGCAACGCATTTTAAGGCCTCTCCCTCCCGCCAAACACTCTGCCACCTACCTCTCTTTATTTTCAGTTTGCTTTTTTTTTGCCGGGTTCCGTTCCGTTTATTTGTTCTTGCTTTCGCCGTTTTGCCATGACGTTGCTATAATTCAATATTTTCGCAAATAAACTTGTTGGCAGCTTAACTTTTCATAAAGTTTTCTTCTTTTTTTCCCCCGACCATTTTCTTGTTTTCTGTGTTGTGTGTGTGTTGGTTTCTTTTTTTGCTGGCTCCTGTGGTAGCTTTTATTTTTCAGCCGCTCCTTTGCGGCGCAAATCGGTGAGAAAATGCTGACAAGCGGTGGGGCAGCCAAAGAAGGCTCAACGCAAAAGCAAAAAAAAAAAAAACGAGAAAAGGAAAAAAATTAAATAAAACGTGTTACATTTGTATCGTTCGGCGGAAGTGCCGGCAACCGTGTGAGCGTATGAGGCTGAGTCTGAGTGTGTGTTGGGTCTGTGTAACTGAGAAGAGACTGAGGTTGTGGGCATTTGAGAGGCGTGTGAAAGCACAAAAACGCTTGCTAAGGTTAATACGTGCCACAAAAGCCATTAGGCAGCAGGCTGTAGGCAGAGGGAAGGCAGACTTGGGCCAACGCAAGGCAACAGCCGAATCTAAGTGCCCAAGGGTCAAATACATTGAAACCATTTGTTGTGTGTGGCCAACTCTGACTCCAACGCCAACTCCAAATCCATGTACGAGTGTGTAACGTAACCAAACAACAACTACAAAAGCATCCAATTAATATTCCAATTCACGCATCTGCTTCTTTTTCCAGGCAATTCTCGTGTCGCGTTTGAAATCGTCGCCGTAAGTGTTAAAGTGTTACCAATTTGTCCACGATTCGGGAGTGTTTGAGTGTCCGTGTGTGTTTTTGTGTATGTCTGTATAAATTCGAAAAAAAAGAAATCTGAAAACATGGCAATGGTCATTTCAACGCGCGCAAAACTCGTGATAACCGCACTGATTCTATTCTTCCTGCTCGGCATTGTCCTTGTGACGGGCTCGACAAAGGGCTGGTTTATACCGCAACGTTTCAATGGCGAACGCGTGGCAGCCAGGATACAGGTAACTAATGTCCAACTGTTCAAATGTGCTCTAGCTCCTTTGTTCATTCAAGCAACAAGTTTTGAGTTCTGAGTGCCTTTCAACTTTTCCAGAAATGGCATTTCATTTTAATTAAAAACTACATACCTTACCAATTAATTATGATTACGACCTTTATAGTATGGCATATACATATAATGTGCGCTCAGTCAACACGTGGCCGGACTGCGGACTGTGGCTGTTTTATGAGTTTGTCAGTCGGAGTCTCGGTCGCTCCAGTTATATATGACTATGTAGTTAAACTGTGTAATTTGTAATGTGTAATGCTAAATGCTTCACTTCCTCTGCTCGACTGCTCGAAATGCAAACTAATGTCACTGTTGTGAGTGGAGCCGGGGATCGCTCTTTATGCGCCCCCAACACGCACAACAAGCTCGAACTGAAACTGAAACGACCAACAAAAAAACATTCAACAAGCCACAAACAAGTCGAGACTGCTTTCAAATACGCAGCGAGCGTTGAACGTTGAGCAAATAAAATAAGTATACGACACAAAAATTCCTACACTACACGAAGGCAAATAAAGTTTATTGTGACAAATGTTTCATGACAGCCGACCATTTGAGGCAACCATTTTGTTGCCACGTTCCCGTGTCGCCATTCACTCCATTCGCTCTCTACTCATATGAGTTAAAGGCTTGTGACCAGGTGGTGACCGGTAAAATGCTCAGCACTGCGTGTGTGAAAAGTATGAATTAAAAACCATTGTAATTATCAGAAGACATTAGACGCGCTTTGTTTATCCCCCCCTTCTCATGTCTCTTTGACAACAAAGATAAATCGACAAACGTGACACGGGTTTGGTTGTCTGTCTACTGTGAACTACTCGCAAATGTGCCAAGGGTTAAAAGTGTGCTCGTGGCGTATGCGTAATGTGACCTTTCAACTGCTTTTACGGTGTTGGATTAGTATCTATGTTTGTTTGTTGTTTGTGTGTGCTGCTGATTAACAGGTGGCCTCTTGTTTTACCCACAAAAGCTGTTTGTTTAACCATGCTCAAGTGGCATTTTAATAACCGCACATTTGAGACTTCTATCTCCCTACTATTTCTCTTTCTTAAATTTTAAATTAGTTCTTTTCGCATTGAAAGCACTTTTAAGAGGTTTGTCGTATTAGGTTGTTCTTTCTATTTGTTTGCTAGCAACGCCCTGGTTTATTTACACCTTTGCAACGTCGTCGCAACGTCTGCTAATATCTGCATAATTGTTGTGCTAATTTTGCCAGCACGCCCCGTTAATGTTTCTATTGACACCAGACGTGGTGGGCGGGGGTGGAGATGTCGCGGCGTCAACCCAACTACCTAATGTCTGCACTGCTTTGACATTGTTTACGCTTACTTATGGCTACAGCCCGGCTCTGGCTCTAGCTCTGCTGTGAGCCCCGCTGTGAGCTCTGCATAGTGATTAAACTAATTTAATGCAGTAGCAGCGACACAGGCAACCACAACAGCAACGTGAACCAAACTGGGCGGGTTTGGACAGGCAATAAAAAACCATTTAAAACATTCAAAGTGTCGCATGAGAAGGACGTTCCAAGTCGCAGTTGTCGTTAACGGGCTGACTTCGATACACCTTGCCGCCAGACGAATGTGTGGCAAAGTGGCAAAAAAAAAAAAAAACACAAAAAAAGTAACAAAGTTTAGCAATAAAAATCTAAATAAAAGCCCGAGTACTAACGTCACGAGGCGACTTCAGGCGACGCGGCTGTTAATAAAGTCATTTCTGCATGCTGCTTGCTGCCTGCCGCTGTCGCCTCCTTTTAACCTCTCCTCGGCTCTCCCACTCCGCTTGTCTCTCAGTCGTCGCTGCTCACCTTTTGGCACGCCAACAGGCGAGCGAGTTCATTAGCAGTAGCTAACATTACAAAGGCTTCGCGTTGATGTTGTCCTTGTTGTTGTTGCTCCCTAGTTTTCACACAGTTGCCACGGCCGCTGTTAATTATGGCTGAAACTCGATGCGGACGCGCCGCAAGGCGTCTATGGTCGTGGAAGGGGCTGCGAACGGGGATGGAAGGGGAATTAGCGCGCAGATCCCACTGCTGGAAATTTATAAAAGTTACACGTAGATTGACAGGCAATTTGTTGTTGTATTATATTGAGGCGGTTACTTGGACTTACGCCAGTTACCAGTTAACTATTGACTGAGTGCAAATGGGAGTGACTCCGTTTGTGTGTCTATGTTGTGTGTGTGTGTGGCCGCGCTGTGTGGTTAAGTTCTGTGGTTTAGTACCAACAACATTAACAACAATGCAAACCACGCTACTACAATACTGCTACTGCTACGACTCTACTACTATTATTATGGTAGCACTCGGGCCTATTCACATTGATTAGTGCCCAATTATCCGAAAGTGAATTTCGCCAAAAGGCAATTATTGTAAACGTGTTTAACTCTAACCACGCGCCCTCGTTCTCCCTCTTCACCAGCCGACACATTGAATTAGACAGGCTGACAACTCCTACGACGCTTATTGGTTGTTATTAACCGTGTGAATTTATGCAGGACAGAATGGCCTACTAAATGTGAGCACATACTCTTAATTGAATGACCTACCTGTTCAGTTTCGCCATCGTCGATATATTCGCTACTTTACTTAATGATTGCCACACCATTTGCTAATAACCTTTGCTGTCATAAACATCTAATTGTCCTATAGAAGTTAATGCTAAGCAACAATTATAATAAACATAAAAATCTAGTAAGAGTGTTGATATTCATTTATGACCCCACATAGTTTCATGTTTAATTTTTTTGTCTGAATTCTCGTATGTCATTTCTAATTTTTTTTTTTTAATAATTGAATTTAGCTAAAAACGAAAATCACTTTTTAATTAAATAAATTGAAGCCGTCACAATCAATATTTCTATTTATATATAATTTTGTTGCTCACTATCCACTCAATATAAAACCAATAAAATATGAACCTAAATTATTTTTATTATTACAAGTAGTACGTAATAGAATGATTGAAGTAAATATTTAATATGTAATATTTTCTTTCTTTTTGATTTTCTTGTTTGTTAACTTTCGATAACATCGATTACTCGCTGCTGACGTGTGCGTCAAATAATCGATTTTGTAGCTCTCTCGGTCCAATTTGAATATTATATGAAATGAAGCTAAATATAGAGTTAATTGCGTTCATCTCCTGCCCAACAGTAATGGCATGACTCGACGGGAATATTAACGACAGCGAGTTACGAGGAGTTCGAATGGTGGTGGGTTATGGCACTCGAAACATGTCCTTGAGCTCGTACCCATGCATATGTGAACAGATACTGCGATGAGGATTACGAATACTTATTGCTTAGTGAGGTAGTAATAGATAATAATCCGGCTAGACAAGCCAGCCAAGCTTTGACCCAAACAAATGTAGCACTGCAGTTACTAACTATTTGGATTTGAAATGAAATCCTTAGCTGTGGTTCAACTTCGTATATCCATGGCCAAAGTGTGCTAACATTACGATATGTAACGCCGTGTGGGAGAGAGGGGGAGGCATCTCGCACAATCCACACTCTCAGCTGGGCAATAAAAAACTCAAGAAAACACATTCCATTAGATTTGCTGCGGCATTGCTAGTCATATATTTATGAATGTAGTCGCATTCGCTGACTACTCCCGCAGCTGGCAATAAATAATGAAAGTATCAAAATGCGAATATGTGTGTGTGTGTGTGTGTGTGCGTGCGAGGGGGAAAATAACAACGTTAGCCGAGCGAGAGAATACATAAATGTAAAGAGTTGGCAGTTTTGCCAGAGTTACCGTCCGCTCTGCCGATGCGAAGTAAACAGAAGCACAAAACTTTCGCACACACTCGCACGCTCATATATTTCTGAATAAACATATGAAAAACTATCTTGCGTTACGTTTATGATAATATTTTATTAAAGCCCCAGCCACCTAGAAGTCGAACTTGGGTACGCCCCAGCAGCAAGCAGTAGACCATTATATATTTATTCTGCCTGCACGAGCGAACGAACCTGACGCGCTTCTTTTACGTCTTTTGTCTGACATGCCTTCGGGGCTGCCCACCCGCGCACATAGGACTGCCTGCCCCGCCCACTCGGTGTCGCTGTCGATGGCGTAAGATAGCGCGAACTTTTGCAAAATGATGCGATGACTTCTGCGGTTTGACAGCATGTTAGGCACAACAAAGTTTGTGTCAGATCACGCGCCCCCTTTAGTACTCCCTGCTCAACATGGAACTTGTTGCATTGACAACGCCAGAGATGCAAGGATGCGGCAAGTTGCATTGTCGATTTGCCGCTGCGTACGCTGCAAGTCGCAGATAAGAGAATATTGGTGTTGCTCCTAATATGTGCCAGTTGAACTTTTGTGTTGTTCGTGTGGAGCTCAGTGGTTATTCTTGCAAATTGGATACAAAACCAAGGCAGCAGCAACTGCAGTTGCCAAGCGTGCTGACAAGCTGCAGCACCACGCACACTCTCCGTCTTGTACTTGCTCTGCTTTCCCTCTTTCTCTCTCTGATCTCATACCCAACCTGGCTACAATATAAATAGCACTGATTTGTGCTCACAAATGCAAGCGGGACTTGTCGCTGTCTCGTATCAGCCATATGTGAGTGCAACCCAAAAGTTAAGCCAACCAACCATACAACCCATTTGTTTATTATGATAATACGGGCAGGCAGGGGTGGAGTTGAAGAGGTAAGCGTGCTGTAGTATTTTGGGGGTGGGGTGATGTGTGTCTGTGTGTGCTGCGCTCTGCTCTGGTGCTGCCCACAAAAACCTTAAACTGATGACACACTTCACATGCGAGGTTTTTGCCTCAGGCTCTTTAACAGAGCCACAGTTCCCTCCTCTCTTTTTCTCCGACAGTTGCCTCTGTTTCGGTGGTGCATTTCCGCCTGAATGGCACTGCTGCTCGAAGCAACTAACTGCCTGCCCCACGCCCCCGCATTGCTCCCTTCGCTGCTCTCCATCAAACACAAGTATGTCACCGAGTGGAGAGGCCGTACTTACCGTTCTAAAACTGTGCTCTGTACATGGCACACTATATTGACTTTGAAACATAAAAAGCTTTTCTAGATGTTCGAAATACTCTGGGGGCGGACTCTTTATTATCGCCCTGTGAATCGAAATTTGCTGCTGTGTGTGTGTATTTACGTTGTCGGATAAAATACAAGCGTATAATCAAGCAAAAAGTAACGTAAAGTGAGTATTATATGTAGGAGACACATCTCTATTTCTCTCACTCGATGAACAGCTTTTCTGCTAGGCCGAATAAGGAACAGCCATTCTGCGTTACTCTCCTCAATCTCCGTAGAGCCTTTTGATGCTCGCTATAGATGTACTGGTCGTAGATCAATAGTTCTATACGAGCTTTAATCTTATTCGGTTTGCAAGCCTTCATCAATTTCTTTCTACGATTTTCTTGCAACCGCTGCAGGTGATTAATATAGTAAACTACAAAGACATACATGTCTGAGAACATCTTCTTGGCCAGATGATATGCATTACATGTTTCTATATCGTTTTCTGCAAGATTATATCGACTTATTTGATTGTCAGCAAACACTTTGAAAGTATCATTAAGCATCTTCAGTTCCGGTGGCATGCTTTTTATATAATTATGCGTCAGCACCAAAACTCCCTGACAAACAAAATTACGAAATGTTACAAGACTTTTTTCTGGCCAAATGACAAACTTACCCTTATGTCAACCTTATCACAGGCGTAGGTTTTAAAACTGTAGATTGGCCACCAATCTGAACTTGGTCGAGGCACCGTACGCTGTATCATTGTCAATTCAGTTGCATTCTCCATCTTCTCCAACATGGCAATGTGTGGGACCAGTAAATCTTTGATCATACGTTGCAGCACTGGGGAAATGTACAATGCATTGAATCTGTTTGCGTCATCGACGTTCATTATTCTTTGTGACGAGGACATGTTTAGAATTACAATAAATTGAACTCCGAAATGAAATCAGATCAAAGGTAGAGTTCGGCGGCGTGCTTTTGCAGAGTTGTATTTATTAACTACCATGTGTGCGAATCGATAACTTGTTATCGGAACTAGTTGAGGACGAGCCATTCTATAAATATGCAAGTATTACGATATGTGTATTTTAAATCTTTTTTAATTGTCGAAAAAACAATTTAATTTCATTGACTAACTACTGTCGATCATAGTGAAATTATGCAATTTTCGATTAATCCTGTGGATAATTGTAAGTTAATATCAGTGAATTTAAGCTAAAATAAAGCAGTGCGTGTTTAACTGCTTGCTCATATATTTGATTGGAAGCAGTGCAACTGCAAGTTTCAAATAAAGCTAGTGAAAAAAGATCAAGTTTTATGTCACAAGGGTTAGATGCTAGCTAAATGAAATAAACTAATTAAATAATAAAAAAAAATAAATTAAGTAGAATAATCAAAAACACGCTCAACTGTTGCTTAGCTGCGAATACGCAGTGCTGTCAAAGTGTATTCGCCATGGGGTTTATAAAGCTGTCTAACACAGACAGGACACTAATACGCAGATAAAGTGTTGGTTTATGCAAAATGAAATGCAACCTTGCTAGCTGTAAATGTGTGCGTGTGTTTGCTGTCGTTTGTGTGTTTAAGTGTGTGCGTTGCCTTGCTTTAAACTAATTGTAGCCAGCGCTTTTGGCAAATGCTCGACGCCATTGTTGCAGTTCCGTTTGCGGCTCCGTTTTTCTTTTTTTTTTGGGCTCCCATTCCGAGTGCTGCCACTCCACGTACTCATACACTTATTCATGTGAGTGTGTGTGCGAGTATATTCATTGTTTGTGTTTCAACCACAAACAGAAAAAATAAAACGAAACCAACAAAGCTCACAGTTAGTCGGGCAAGAGCACAGATGCAGACAGAGAGTGAAAGACAGAGCCAGACAGCAAAGACAGAACTTGGTGACAGTTCTGCCAGGCGGTGGTTGGGGTTTTTACAAGGATTGCGGGGTCTTCACTGGGTTAGGTTTTAGGTTTTGGGTTTGCGCTCGAGGCTGAGCATGAGGCTGAGGTTGAGGCTGATGCTGGACGTATTTGCAGTCAGCCTGCAAATATGTTGGCGTAACAACTTTCGAGATTTGTGTCAGCTCGTTTGAGAATTAGTCGTAGGTTTTAGCAAAATTAAAAAAAATATCTTTTACTGTACTCTCGGTATTTGCCATCTCATTGTTGTTGCCTTTGCCTCCTCCCGCTCTGCTCACACCCAAAAACACACCTCCGTACATACGCAACTACATGCATATATAAGTTTATATGGACTTGGAAATGTGTGATGAAGAATGAAGTGTGGGAAGTCATGGAAGAGGTATGGAATGGGGGCAGGGGCAGAGGCGTCTCTTAAATTATTTATGCGCCGCAAAATGTGCAAAGTAATTTATTCAGATTATATGCAAGAAAAAGGCAGCTTCAAATAAAATGAAGATGAAGCCCTTTTCAAACGGCCGCCAAGTGTCCAAAGTCAAGTGCACAAAATTAAGCTCTGCACCTGCCGGATGTTCGGAGGCTTCTTCAACTTGGCCGTAAAATTTTATGTTGCTATAATTTAGCTTTAAAATCGCACCGTTTCCCCAACCACCGGCCAGGCGACAAGGGAGTTGGGGAACTGAGTGTGGGGCCGACGGGGTTGTTGCTTCTCGGCTGCTGGATTGCTCATTGCTCTCGTTGCTGGGGCTGTTTGGACGGCCAGCACCTTGGCGCACGCATTTAAACGGAAATAAAATAAAATTACAAAAAGTGGGCAACTTTTTGACGTTGCGATTGTAATCCTGGCTGCTGTTGCTGCTTTTGCTGTAAGCGGCTGACAGAAAGTGATTTAGAAACTATGCCAATGCTGGTGGAACAGTTACTGCCAAAGGTACAGAAATGCGAAGGGTTGGGGCAGACAGCATTTGTTTGCCGAGTCGTTGCCAGTCATAAAGGTGAATTTAAATTTGGCATTTTTTCTTCAGTCCTTGCGCCATTCTCATTTTCATTTCTGCCGCATAAAATATGCCATTTAAATAAGTTGTATGAATTGAGATTTCAAATTGAAATTGAATTGCTTCAGAGAGTTGCAAATAAGCGCTTAATGGGCTTTGCTATAATAATTCCGTTCCAATCAGAACATCAATTGCAGCTGTTTAAATTTCTGGCTCTCTGTTAATTCTATGCAGATAACAGACTCGAACTCTGTTAAGCGGTGCAGTTGACAAGCAGTACTCCAATGTAAGCAGTGCAAAGTGCACTTGCTTTTCAATTAACTTTAACTACTATTTCGGCACTTTTTTTGACACCTGAAATATATATGTACGATATAGAGGTTAAATTACCGGCGCCAAAGGAAGCAGAAGTGGTTCCTTCTTTGACGCTTTGCAGCTGTCAGTGTGTAAATATGCTAAAAATGTCAAAATGCCGTTTACATATTTAAAGCGCTCTAACAGGCTTAATCAGCATTACAAAGTAATTAGAGTTAATTCTTTTGTGCTTGAATTCGTGTCAGCCAGACACACACACACTCGCATTCAGATACAGACGGTCGAAACACCTGCGAGTGGCACTCAGCAATTTGCTATGCCACACGGTGACGATGACGATGACGCTGAAGATATTTGTAAACTGTTGCGCGGCAATTTGCATGGTTAATTATCTATTAACTTGCGCATAACTTTTATACAAACGGATGTGCGGGGTCGACCTCCTACTGCTGCTGTTCCTTGTAATGCCAATGCTTGTTATGGCACACATACATATATAATCAGTAGCACACACATACCCACACACGCACGCAGAGAAGACAAAAATGTATATCCGTTTCCGCTGACTTTGTTGCTGTCGTTGCCATTATGCCACTGTTGTTGCTGAAATGGTGAAGGTAAAACGCACCACACAGACATCACCAGAAAAACAGAGCAGAGAACGAACGATCGAAGCTGTAATAAAAGCAAGTTATGCTAATCTTAATGCGTCGCCATTTTCAGTTGGCATTCATTTAAGAACAGCCTTTTGTTCTCCAGCGTAAATTATGTTTATTAAGTATTTGTGCTTAATTCAAGTTTAATTTTAACTACACAAGCGCCTGCACTTGGCAAACTGGTAGCTGGTAACTGGCATCTGGCAAGCGGATAACTGAAAACTGAAAATTGGCAACTGTCAGCTGCTCTAAAGTGCAGGTCAAGGTCAACCTACTGTATGTTGCTGTCATTGCTGCCCCGATAAGAACATTATTTTGGAAACTTTTCTTAAGCATTGACATCGCAATCGAAGCGAGATTAGGCAATCTTAATTTTCCGCCTCAAAGGCACGCTCGAAGTCGCAAAGTTTGGAAAGGCTTTCCTGGAATTGCGGCAAGCATAACATTTGCAAATTTTGACTTCAACTTAACAGATTTAACAATGAATTTATTAGTATTTGAATGTCGTATGCGGATGTATAATCAATTTGAACCCTTTTCGCTTAATTTTTAAAGAGGCCGCAATCGCCCTCAATCGATCTACATTATTGACACATTTTTGACAAATTGCCAGTCTGCATGGATTCCGTTTGCGGATAGTCTTCTCTGTGTATTTTTTTGTTTTTTTTATATCAGAAACGTGTTTGGCATGCCAGAACTATGAGGTAAAAGCTCAGAGCCAGAGAAAGAGAAAAAGAGAAACTGAGTCAGTCTAAAGTGACTGACAAAAGGTTGCATACCTTTCGGCCGGCCTGTCTGACTAAACAGGCAAAGTTGGTAAGCAGGTCAACGCTATGAGTATTTTATTTGTTTGTTTTACTTTCAATGCGAACGAACCCTTGTCAACCCAAACCAACCCAAAACCATGTAGACCAACCAACCAACCAAGCAACCATCCATCCATCCAAAAAAGCGTCCATCCAATCCATCCCCTTGCTCACAACGTATTACCGCAATCGCTGTCGTGCTCTTGACGTGCAATTCTGGCTGCTCTTCTCCGCTTGCTGCTCTCCTGGCATGTCCTTGCTCTGCTTTAGCGCTTCTCTCTTCACTGATGGCCTTAATTATGTGCGGGCCAAGACTACGAACGAGTACTCGCACTCATATAACAAATGCACACATGAACACAGAGCATAACTCACTCTCAACCTCAGCGGCAGCCTCCCTTTTGGTCTCGGCTCACTTTTCGTAGCCCCAGTTAATTGCTGGTGGCGCCACTTGACCGAGCTGCTACTGCAGCGGCACTCTAGTGCGCTGGCTGCTGCTGGTTTCGTTTAGGTTGACAGCTTAAAACAGCAGTAAAAGCAACAACAGCAGCAGCAGTAGCACCTACAAAGACATGGGGCCAACACAGACAAGACGCCTATGGGCCACTTTTGATTATTTTAAGAGAGAGCGACACAGCATCGCATGCGACCATTGTCTGTGCTTGACCCTCTGCCTGCTTCCTCTTGCTCTTGTTCATACTTACGTATTTACTCACGCCTTGGCGCTGACTGTCTATTTCTATACAGAACTGTCTGTCCGCCTCTGTTCACTGTCAGGCGCAATCTTTAAGAGAATCAGCTTTGATGTGCGCCTATCGCTTGGTTCATCGTTCTCCACAATGGCCAGCAAAATAAAAAAGGGTTCACAATACTCGAGTGCTCGTGCGGCACAAAGGCGTTGCTCTTTAGCCCGTCTTCGGGCTTTGATGACCCCCGTCGAGATATTTTTGGGACCTTTTCGTATTGCAAAAACAAGAAAAATAATCAACTTGTCCATTAAGTATGTACATAAGCAGCACGATTAAAACATCGCTGCAAATGGTTTTAGCAGTTGTCAATTCGTAGAAATTCTCGAAATGCCAACCAAACGAGCAGGTAATAATAATGGTCACGCCTTGGAGAATAGAGGAGATTGGAGGAGAGAACACGGAATGGCTGTCCATGCTCATGCCCCGAAATGCCACATCCTGCTACATAATTTCCGTTTCAAGTGAATTTCCTTGCTGCTAATTTTGTTGCAAAACAAGAGAGTGGCATCTGCTTAAAAATAAAACTAGGCCACACTCACACACACAAACACAAACAAAAGCACACACACAAAAGTATATGTATATAAAGTATACTATATAGTCGGTGTAGAGACAAACAAACTTGAGTATACACATTGCTGAGATTGTTTTGTTTTCGCTGATTTTGCTGCGCATAGGTTTTTCTTTCGCGAAGTAAAGAAAAACAAAATAGTTGAAAAGCAGGTAAGCTTCACTCAGCACTATCAACTGGGGAATACTCTCTACTGCCTTAAAAAAACATCATTATAAATTATGTTTAAAAATTTACAAGATAGTTGATTGCGTTAATCGTTCAATGAATTTATGATAAACTACAAGATAAAATAGCTTCCTGTCTGGAATTTCTACTAAGCACACAACTGTGGAGAAAACATCGCTTGCTGCCATAGATAAGTTTCAAAATGTTGTTCTAAGATGAAAATTAAACAAAAATATTTTTTTTTTACTTGTTACAATTTATTTTATGACTTTCTTTTTTATAAGTAATAGTTTAAAATTCGAAACCATCATAGATTTATATATATTGGTTTGTTACTATTAAAATATATACAATTTTTAAATTAATTTTCTTAAATTTGAATAAAGAATTATAAAAACGTTTTCAAGTTCAATAAATGATTTTAGTCAATTTTATTATAAACTAAGTTTTATAGAAAAGTAAATCCAATAGACTCTTGCGCAAAAAGTGGATCAATGAGATTCCCGCTCGACTGATCAAGCATGAGTAGAATTACATTGGAGTCGGTCGTAGATGTCGCCTGCTGCATATTTCAGCCAGGTTTATGGGTGCCTGGTGTAAAAGGAAAAAAGCTTGCTTCCACATACACATGTGCACTCCACAGACTGTCAATCGGAATACAGCAACAAGCAACAAGCTGTATGCTTCAGGAGCAGCAGTGGAACAGTCGGAACACAAAATGGAATGGAACCGAAGAGCGCACACTTCAATGTTTATTGGCGGCCATTTAATGCACTGCACGTGTGTGGGTGTGTTGGTGTGTACCTAGAGTGATGTGGGCAACCCAAAGTTTCAACTGCAGCGGGGGCGAGGGTTGGTTAGCTTTCAGTGTGTCCCTTCTTTGGACTGGTTTGGTTTGGTTTGGTTGGAGTGCATATTAAGCTGCGTTGAACGGCGCTTGCATGCTTTTAACCCGAAACTCGACGGCTTGTCGTCTCAGACAAAACTTTTAACTGGGATGCATAAAAGCTCCATGGCCATTACTATCAGTTACAGTCTTTGGCAAAACAAGAATAACAGCAATAACAACGGAGGAGCAGCAACAATGACTGCCTGACTGCCTGGCTGGCATTGTGTCTGACTACCGAGTGTGGCCCGTGAGCGTGAGTGTTTGCTGCCATTTTTATTTGAAAGAACCCGGAACAGGGTTTATGGCAGATGTGCATTGACTAACCCACTCCACATTATTTTCTCTCTCTGTCTCTCTCTCTCTCATTCGCAATCTCTCTCGTTGGCTTTCTCTATCTGTTCCTTTACATATTTTGCCTCTATCTTAGTCTGTTGTGTCTGGCTCGCATTGTCCGTGGCCCATTGTTTTCGTAACTAGGTCCGTTAACGTCTGCGGTTAACATTTCGACAGACTTTAGATACTGCCCACCATTTGGCCCGCTTCCACTTTCAAACTAACACTAGCACTAGCTGGCAGGTGGGAAGTCTATTCTGACTTTCTCTCTGTTTTATGAGTGCACTTGGAAACGAAACCCAGCTCGCATCGCTGGTAAGTGGCAAGTGGCAAGTGGCAAACGCAGTTGCAAATTAACATCAATAATTAATTTCGATTTTCAGCAATTATGTTTGGCAATACATGGACAACAATTCTCTCTCTAACTCTATGTCTTTTTCTCTCTGACACTGCATTTAGCAGCAGATTTATGTGTTTGCATTTACTCAAATGCTTCACAAATTGATTGATTTATTATGCATACACACATTCATATGTATTGATGCATTAGTTGCATGTATAGAATTTTGGGGGGAATAATAAAAGGAGACCACGTGGGTTAAATGTCCTCGCTGATGTTTCTGTGTTTCTGCCCCCGCTTCACAAATGTTACAATAATTATTTCAGTCGCATTACTATTAATATTTATATAGAAATGCGTTCACAAAACATTTACACATATGCATATTTCATGACCACAGGGATTTTTACAAAACATCTATCTCTATACCAATCCCGATGCCATAACCATGCAATGCACAGCACCACCAAAGCCGACGGTCGCATTGCAGCCGGTAAGTTGTCGAAGGCCATTTCCAAATGGATTTGCACAAATCAATTATTGAGCAGACGGACACAGTCTTCTTAATACCCAAATAAATTCATTTAAATGAGTTAAATAATAATTTGCAAAAAGCTTATTAACATTTTATGGGTAAGGCTGAAGTAGTAACTAAAGTGAAAAGATAAACAAACTCGGTGTATCCTCATTTAAATAACTAGAAACAATATTCTAATTCCAGCGGCGTTGATTAGTTTTTTTATTTATTTATCATTTATTTTATTTCATTATCTTTTTTCGCCATTTTATTGTCAATTTTAAGGATTTGGACAATGAATTAACTCTCGATTCGAAGTCGGAGTCGGATGTTTTATCAGATACTGAAGTTGACACGGTACGCCATTTCTAATTTAAGTATTATTTACTTTTTATATTTTAGTATTATTTATATTTTCATTTGTTTCTGTTTGTATCATACTATAATTTATTATATATTTTATTATATATTTATTATAAATCATTGCTTTTATGAATATGTTTTATTATATGTATGATAGATTTCATTTTTCTTTTTTTTATTATATATTTGTACATAATTATCTATTTTTGTTGCTTTATTTTAATTTTTTCAATTTTGTGTTTGTTAATTAGAATTCAACGACCGATGATTCAACAGCCGATGAAAATGATCTTTCCAATCCGGATTTCTGGGCAGGGGTTAGTGTGCTCGACCATTTAAAATGGTTGCATTAATGGATTGTTAAACAACAATGAATGCGCACCACTTAGTGTGTGGTATGCAGTCGTGTTTGCTCAGCCTAATTAAATATTTTGCCATAAGTTGGTGGACTGAGCAGAATCAATAATCGAGTGCAACACAACAAACAACAATTTTCGTACTCGTACTCGTATTTGCACTTACGATTTAATGAGTTTTTAATAAGCTAACGTCACTTACCTGAACATCTACTGAACTCTCTTTTTATTTTCTCTATCTTCTCTGCTCCCAAACAGGCAACGGACAATTACGACCCCAGTGACCTGCAGCCCCCCGGACAGACGGAATATATGCTCGAGAGATGTAAGTTTTGCGTTCGACTTTGAACTGGACTCGGTGCAGTAGCAGTCCAATTCAAGTTGTTTTTAATTAGACAGTCGAGCTAATGGAATGATTTTGCAGCACATCGTGGCATCAAGGGAGAGAAGGGTGATCGAGGACCAAAGGGCGATAGCATACGCGGTCCACCTGGTCCTCCGGGTCCGCCAGGTCCCAAAGGTGAAACGCCTGTCTACCCACCCTTTGTGGAGACACCAAGTGCGGGGGCTGTAAGTATCGCAATCGTCGTAACTGCATTTCATTTGACATCACGTTGCAAGTGAAAGCAAAAGGGAAGAGCTCAAATATTTGCAAGCCAAAAAGCTGGCTGATTCCTTTCTCAATTGCAAAAGAGTGATTCCTTGCTTTAGCTTCTCGAAAAAAGCTTCATGCAATTACGAAATGAAATTGTCAATTAGATTGGCTGAAAATTGTTTCCACACATTTTGCAGAAATACACTGGCGAATGTACATGTAATGCGACTGATATCCTGGAGGCCATCAAGGACAATGAGACGCTACGTGAAACGTTGCGCGGCCCGCCCGGAACACAAGGACGAGATGGAAAGACCGGAGCCCCTGGACTTACCGTAAGTACCAGCCTGCCTAACTGCATACAGTGATATGGGGAATAGAATAGAGAACGAGAAGAGGGGCCAAAGGGTTGGCCAAATTGGCTAAAAGGCAATATTTGACATGGATCTAACGCATTTTCAATTTCATTACACACATCGTGTAATCTTCAAGAGCGGCAGCTGAAGAGCATAGAGAATGGAAATGGGATTCGGAATGGGAAAGTGGATTGGGAATGCGATGGTTATCGCCTGCCTGCCTCATGCACATACGAGTTTACGCACTTTAATACGCTCTTCTGTTTTCCTAGGTCAAACATCATAATTTGCAGAGTATAAGCGTGTGTGTGCGTGTGTTTGAGTGTAAGTGGGTTTCGTGTGCGTGTAACCGGAAAAGGGGGCAAAACGCTGGCTAAAAGAAGGAAACGAAAATTTCTTTATGGCAGCGATAGAGCGAAAGAGAGAGCAGAGAGCAGAGTCAACTCACGCTTAAACACTTATCCACTTTTGGGGGCGCAACTGGCACTCGTTATATTATCTCATCAACTGGCAACGTCTTTCGCAACCATAAGAGTTGTATCTGAGTGTGTAGCCATGTATCTATGGACATAAGTACGAGACACACAAAGAGCTGGCTATCGTCTCGATGTCTCTCTGTCTTCCTCAAAGCTTCAATGCGTACTTGCCATATCATTCAGCACTCTGTGCGTTTGCCTCTCTCTCGGTGTGTGTGTATGTAAGTGTGCGGGTCAAAGGCTAAGTCCACAATGCTACAACGAGATGTTGGCCTCAACAATCCACTCGACCCGAAAGTGCCTGTCACGCCACAGAGCCAAAGCAGAACGTAAAAAAAAAGAAAATGAAAAACTTAGTTTGCTAACCAAGGGAATAGAGACGAGTACTCAGAAAAATACTTGCTCCAAGTCAAGTCTGTGTATCCCAGGATGCAAAAATGCATTGCACTTTCATTTCATGGATGGGGTCAGCTAATGTGTCTCTGTCTTCATCTCCGTTTCCATCTCTGTCTGTATCTTTGTCGGCATCGCTTATTGTGCTTAGCAACCTGTGGAACGCAGCCTCTTCAATACCCTGCAATACATCAAAAGAAAAGCGGTATGCCAAACATGCTACTGCTGTGGCTAACAAAATATGCTGACCCCTTGCTATGCATACTGTGTCCGCTCAAGGTATTTGTGGCCCCTCCCTTGAATCCCGCCTCCAAACCCAAGGCCAGCCTAAATGCTTGAGTAAAATATGGCAAACAGTCGAGCGCATACCGGAAATTCCAGCGACAATTTTGTTGCTCTACTGCTAATCCCTTAACTAATAGCAATTAATTTAAAAGACGACGATAAGCAACAGAACATTATAGCAATAACAACAATAATAACAACACAACAGAAACACGAACAATCCAAGAGGCAAACACAGAGCAACACACAACAACAAACAACAAGAGAGAACAACACAAAACACGCAAATGGCGCACAGCGTGACCATTTTGCATAAGATTAAGGACATTGGGAGACACATTTTTTGTGTGCAGTCCCCTTCCTACTTCCTATTCGCTACTCCTTCTGCACTGCCCCTCAGGCATACCGAATTCAAAAACCCGAAGACCTACGCCTGGGCCTGGGCAGCTGAGACCCCGCATAGATTAATGAGCTTGGGCTAAAACGCAACGATTATGTAAATCGACCACAGGCAGTTGAAGCCTCCCGAAAAACGCCAAGCTGAACCTCAAATAGTTTACTGTATACAAAAGAGAACCAGACTTTGTAGATTCGCTAGACTCGGACTCTAACTCAAACTCAAACTCGTAGTCGTATTCGTCGTCGTATTCGCTGTAGACATAGACATGGATGTACATTCTTTACACGCCCACTAATGTGATTTATTTGCTGGTCGCCAACGGCGTCTCCGCTTTTGCTTTGCTCCGGTTCTTTTTTGCAGGGTGCCACTGGTGTGACTGGCGCTCGTGGCCCGGAAGGTATCCAGGGGGAGAAGGGCGAGCCAGGCGTCGACGGCATGCCCGGCGTCATGGGTCCGCCAGGACCACCGGGCGCGCCTGGCTTGCCGGAGAGCTATGATGTGAGTACAACTTTAATTTCATTTAACAATTTAATTATAAGCAAACTCACTAACATTCTAAAGTTAAATCTGGATTTGCTGATTTCATTTTGGTGTCATTAAGCACAAAAGTTTACCTAAAAGTGTAGAGTCATTCATCTAGTGCAATTATTTATTATTTGCTTTTATTTGCCTACATTTTAAATGCATTATTTTCCATAAATGAATACTGAAATTCTATGTTTATTTGGTTAATAATCTGCACATCAAATCAGCAATACAGCATAAATCAAATAGAATCTCTATGTCTATAAAATAAGTATAAAATAATTAAACAATTAACTTTTATATACATTTTTTTTATTGATTTTCATTTACCTCTAACACATCAAATACTATCTAAAGCAAATGATTTTATTGTTTATTAACATTAATCACAAATTCATAATTGAAAACGAGTTTAATACTTTGTATTAATATAGTGTTTATACTATGTCTATATATTCTTGCCAACTATAAAAAAAACTAAGCTCGTTGAACGTTGTAAAATGTTGCCCAACATTCAAATTGCTATTCTGTGAGATTTGAATGATAATAAAGTCAATGGCAACGTTTAAATAACAAGCAGCCATAACTCAAATAGAATTGCAAGAGTATTGATTCTTCGGTACACCGAGGATTGATTACTGTTTGAGTTTATTTTACATACTATGTACCCTGTACACCGTCAATAAAAGGTAGACAGAAATATAAGAAAATCAAATGTATCTCAGTTAAACTTAAACCAAGTAGTTGAACTTAAACTTAAGAGATCTCAATTAATTGAAAATTCGTCGTGGTCGAAGGCTTACAAAAAAATTACTTTGTATTTAAGAATACTCCTATATATGTTACATAATCAGATTCTAAATATATAAAAATATATGACTTTTGCATAAATATTACCGATTTTGTATAAAGTTGTAATGTATGAATGTTATACTAATTATATTATTATAATAAAAATAATTATATATTGTGTCGACCTTTTTAAATAGTGTACAGGGTATCAAAGAGTCGAAACCCATCGACTAGTCTCTGCTTAACAGTTTTATTTAAATTTTGGGCAACAAAAATTGCACCTTTCGCCGCAGACTACAGAAAGAGATCAGGGAACAGAGGAATGGAAAAGTTGCTCGTCCGTTTATCCTTATCCGTTGGATTTTTTCAATCACGCACATTCTTATGAATTGTGGTTGAAGCGGGGGTGTTGTGGCGGGGGTGATGCGATGGCGCGATGGTAAACGTCGGTCATGTTTTACTAGCCACACAATTTGCCTAAACCAATTTCCTTCCTGAGGGCGCACGCTGGGCAGGATTGGCTGAATGCCTGACTGCTGCACCTGCACTGTGAAAAATTGCTGGGCAGATTTTGGCATGTGGGTCGCGACGAAGGCAGCGCACTTTGTTGTCGCAAATGGGTTATCTTCGCTAATAATCTTAAAACCACAAAGGTGCAACAACAACAACAACAACAACGGGAGAGCGATAGCAACAACAACAACGGCAGAGCGATAGCAACAACAAAAACAACATCGGCATAGGCAACACAAACATCTCGCAGAAATGCCGAAACGTAAGTGTCCTAAGCACGCAAGCCCAGCCGAGTCAAGCCAAGCCCAGTTGTGACACCCCAACTGCTGTTGCCGACTTCCCCTCTCCCTTACTCTTCACCCATTCGTCCCCTTCTCTAAAAGCGATTCGCAGGCAGGACGCCCCGTTGGGGACGTGCAGCCGCTTGCGGGTTTTGTGATTCAGGTCTTGGCAGACTGCTGGCATGCCAGCTTGTGGCAATTACTGTTATCAGCGCATGGCGCGCAGTTCACGCGGTTAAACGCGCTAACACGCATACAGATACTGACGCTCACACACACTATAGTCGCACACTCGCACACACACACAGGCGGCTTTTAACCCTTTTATGCAAGCTGAAACTTTTCTGCGTTTTTTTTTTGTGCCTGGCTTTATCATCGCATTTCAACGCCGTATGTTGCCTGCTTGGGCGTATCTCAACGTGTATGTGTATGTACGCGAGTGTGTGTGTGTGTATGCGAGTGTGTGTGTGTGTGTGGTTGTGGTTGTAATCATTATCGCGCTGTTACGGTTATGAGAGTGTCAAGCTACTTATGGCTAACGCGCCAGTTAAATCAGACGCTCGCTTAGTCAGCCTCCCATTGTTTTATGCGTTCGTCCTGGGTTTATTATCATTATCGCAGTCAACGCCGGGACGGGTTTAGTCGGAAGGAGCGAGTTTGCTTTTAAAGGCGTTTTCGAATTTGTTGTCGTTGTTGTTCTTGATGTTGTTGTTGACCTTGTCGCAGCATCGTAACCGGTGAGGGCAAAAAAGCTTTTACGTTTATTAGAACGACTTTTGATTGTTGACACGACAACACAACTTTTGCAAATGTTTTCGACATTGCCAATTACGTATACGTAATTTCGTAGCCAGCAGGGGTTGAGAAAGAGGAAGCGGAAAACATAAAAATGAAGGCCAAAGTGTCAAGCGTGAAGAGTTGCAATTTTACAGCCAAAAAACTTTGTAATCATAACAAAAATTATTGAAATCATATATATTAATACGCTTTAATTTCACGCCCATTTATGCTATCTACATTTAAATATTATTGTCAAATACCACAAAATATGTATTCTTGTAACAACACATAAATAACAGATAAATTGGAATCCTACCAGGACTTTCAAGGTATAAACATTTAACAATTTCACTTTATGTATGCTCCCCAATACTACTACATACTACTACTACTGCTATTGGTAGTAGATTTATTAATACTACTGCGACTACTAAAACAAAAGCACGAAAAGCGTGCTCTGGGGTAAGCAATGGCCACAAAACCTAATGGACTAGAACCCCTCGAAGTCATTAGTAGTCTCACCCGAGAAAAAGGGGCGCCGAGCCGAGCAGCCGATCATTAATCAAATTTCCGTAGCAGATACAATACTCTGTATATACTTGGCATATCCTTCTTGGGTATCCTTCTGTGTTTGTGTATTTGTATGTGCCATCAAAGGTCGCTCGCCTGCTGCTTAAAAAATGGCCCCAAAAACGAAATACATGTATCGAAAATAAATTGTACAACAAGCAAATATTTAACAAATTACTGTGCTTACCTTCTATCCTCTACACTCACACACATAATCACACACATACACACACAGGAATCCTTAATGGGCAACTCGATGGGCAGTCTGCGTAGCTCGACAGCAACGCAGGCGGGACCTAAAGGAACGACCGGCGATAAAGGTGAGCCCGGACGTCCAGGAGATCGCGGTGAAAAGGTGAGTCAAAGAGCAATAACAACACTTGTTTCTTCTATCGCCAAAATGGCCATATATGCACGTGTGTGTGTGTATGGGTATGTATTTGTTGTCCTGTTTGCATTATAAAGTATACGACCTAGCAGCCCACACAACATTGTTGTGTGAAATAATAACTTCTGCTCTATTGATTACTCAATTGCTTTTGAGGCTAGAAATAATGGGAATGCGAAAAGGCCAAAAACAAGTCGTCGACCGAGTAGTTTTCTACTTCTCAAGAGCCTAAGGACACTCTCAAAATGTGTCCTTACTTAGACATATACATATTTACTGCAATCTGCAGATTTATGGCAGCTCAATCATTTGCATGGCAGCAACTCGACTCGGAAATACATAATTTCATCCATAAATTTCTATCAGCCAGCATGAGAGGCCAACGAGGACGAGTCTTTGTCGTGGGTTGTGTGTGATTTCTTGACTGTCGACGCAATTTGTTGGCATTTATAGCTCATTTGGTTGGCAGTTGATATGATCAAGCAACTCGTATACGGTTTATTAGAAATCGTTTATCCCCATCCTCCCGCAAAAGAGAGAATAATATGCCGAGGGACGTCAGAGGAATGCAGAAGATTTTATCCCTGGTCAAGTCATGCTTGCTCGCGCAGGACTTTTACACACTTGTATTATTTTCATAATAAGTTTTTGGCCATTTCTGCAGCTCATCCTGCTTAGGCGGTGCTTACTTCCCAGCCATTACGCTTCATGCTATTTAGCAGCTTAGGTTAGGGATGAGTGAGGGATGTTGGTTGACGCTTCCTTTCTCGGCTGGCCCGGGACCTCAAGCTGGACCCCTCGTTAGCGCGCGTGCGAGCGAGCAGCGAGGGATCGTCGAGTTGGAAACTGGCGCGCATATTTCTTTTATGTCTAACCTCAAAACTTTAAGCTGCCCCACAACTGCCAGCATGTGAATGGAGTGTCTTTGTGTGTGTTTCAGGGTGAAAGGGGGAGTTGAGGGGTGACTACTCTTGTGTGACGGGGTGTGTCGCACGTGGGCTGGACCTGAAGCTGGGCGTTACACGGTTTGTCAGCCAACTTCCGGCACCATACCCTAAATATATATATAACTCAGTGCTACACTTAATTCTGCTGCCGTTACACCTCCGATTCAGCTTTATGTTTGTATGTGTGTGTGTGTAAAGATTTATTTGACCTTTGATATATTATGTAAGTGTGCTTGGCTTGTGGCAAAGTTCTCTTTTTTTCTTTTGGTAGGCATTTACTCAATCTATGCAACCTGAGCAGCAAACAGCAACAACAGTTGCCAACTGTCTTGCGACACACACCCAAAAAAGAGGAAAAATAAAATCATAATATAAAACGATGAGAGGAGGAAGCTGAACCATTGGCGAACCGTATTTAATCGGGCGTGAAATAAAAAGAAATTATGCAAAAGCTATAAGCTGCGGCCTTAGCCACATTTAAGCTGCCGTTTGTGCCGAGAGTATAGTATAATAAAAATCGATTTAGATTTAGATTTTTTGCTGATGAATTTACGCCCAATTTACGGCCACACACGCCACGAAACCGAACACAGTTTGTTATTGCATTTGGAAAATTTGGAAACTAATATTGAAATTAGCATTTTAAACGTATGAATACACGCACAATTAGCCACATTTCATTAAACTCAAAAGACAGCCACCGACCGCGAATATGCCGAGAACGAGCATCCTTAAAAGTGAGCCCCAAAATTCCAGTTTCACTTCCCTCCATCAGCCCGGGAAGCAATCGCGCGTACTTTGTAATGTGGAGCGTTTATGAGTCTTGTGTGTGTGTCTCACATGTGTGTGTGTATGTGCGTGTGTGTGTGTGTGGGTGGCTTATTAATTATTCATTAGTTGGCATTAAGTTGCCGATATGAAGCAAGGCCTAAAGCAACGAATACATCCAGGGTCAATTTAAACCCGGTTGCTTTTCTCCCCCTCACACACACACATCCCTCATCCCATCCTGGAAGACACGCTAAGGGCTCACATGCTCAACTCGTGTACACGAATTCACCACCTAAAAAGCCCCCAACCTTCAACCCCCTCCCATCATCACATACACAAGCAAGCATGCTGTTCCGAGTAGGCGCGCGCAAATTTATGGCAAACCATTTAAGGCGCTGATGATGTGGAAGACGACACTGGGGATAAATCGGGAGTACTTCTTTGTCTGCTGCGACAGAGTGCAGAGAACACAGAGGGCAGAGAGCACGGAGAAGTAAGCACTACAGACCGTCAACCGTTTGGCAAAAGTTCCACAAAAGCAGCGCTCCCAAAAGACATCGCAAAATATTAGAAGGTACTCCACTTGAATATACCTAAACCATTAAGAGATTGAAGAGAGTGAGTGGTATAAAAATAAAGAAAGCTTTAAAAAGAAATGCTTGAGTAGAAAATTAGAAATTTTTGTGTAATTAAAGATATTTTAGGAACATCCTTAAATATACTTTATATTCTAAAGCTCAAGTCACACAGCGCACAACGCTTAAGACACAAATTATATTTATAACTTGACAGATTTTGAAAGAGCTTAAGTGGAGAGGTGTTAGAATGCAAAAATATCGTTGATATTTTCTAAATAGCTTAATACTTGGATAGAAAATTTAATCAGATAAACATAGATATTAAATTACAATACAAAAAATATTAAAAATAAATTCTTAAACATTTTAAAAAATATTTATATTTAAATATTTAATATAAAACAATTTATTATTTACAAATTTAGAAAATATTTATATTTAAATATTTATTATAAAACAATTTCGTTCTATTCATTTATTTCAATAGTCTTTGACTTAAATTGTAACTTTTATTATTTACAACTTAAATATTCATTAAAGATTTTGGCTCACCATAGCAAGATTATTTCGATAAGGGCTCGCAAGTGTTAATTAAGTTTCACACTATTGTGATGCAATCAGGAAAATGGGAAAGTCTGCTGAGAATTTCCCAGCATAAAATATACATTCGATAGGCTCGATAGGTTTTTGGGTCCGGGTACAAAGAACATCAGTAGCAGCAGCATCAAGAATCTGGGCAGGGGAAAGGAAAGGAAAAGTGAAAGGGACAGGCGGTCGTCTTTTGGCAATGGTTTTGTGTTTTCGAGCTTGTCACCAGCATTGCATACAGTCGAGCGCATAAATTTATGTACGGCATGCGAATGTGTATATGTGTGAGTCCTGTATGTGTATGCGTATTCGTATGCGTGTGTGAATGTGTGCGAGTGTGTTTGATTGTGGGGATTGTGGATTTTAGAATTGATTTGATTTCAAAATGAGTTTGAATTGAATTTTTGGCCGACGACAAAACGTTTGAAATTGAGTTTTACGGCCAAATTAGGCGTGAGTGCGCCTGCCGCTGCCTCTGCCTCATCCTGAGCCCCAGCCCCCTTGGGGCATGTACCGTATATTTAATACCGTAAATCATTTTACACACACACACTCACGCTCACAGTCAAACTCGAATTCGAACTCATACAAATTTCTCTGGTCTCCTTTAAATCGTATAACAGGGTCACAAAGGTGCACACGGACCCACCGGACCCAAGGGCGAGCCCGGGGCCCCAGGCCTACCCGGATTGGCCGGTCAGCCGGGCGATGGCAACGGCACTAAAGGTGAGCGCGGCGAGAAGGGCGAGAAAGGGATGCGTGGACGACGCGGCGGCACTGGCGCAGCTGGACCAATTGGACCACCCGGCAAACCCGGACCCACCGGTGATATTGGACACTCGGTGAGGCACTCGTAACTTCTTTTCCAGCTTCAACTTTGTTTGTTGTACTATTTGCATCCATATTCATGAATCGGGAGCAACTTTCACATGCTTTGGCGTATTGTTTGTGTGCTCGCACAACTTCACTTTTAGCCCAGACAATAGTTTTGGTTTTTTTCCAACTTTTTTTTTTGGCCACAATCGCGAGCTAGACGGCGTAGCGTAGACAGCGCGCTGTTGTTTGTGGAGATGCAGTTGCCGGGGCCAAGCAACTTGGTGAAATAAACTCAAACGAAAAGTATTTTAAGTGCATTTTCATCACGGTTATTCAGGGCGGCGTTGCTGCCGCTGCCATTGCGATTCCAATTGCAGTTGCCATTCCCCTAGAATTTCACTTGCAACCATTATTCCGCAATAACGGGCGTCAGCCGGTTGCAGCAACAATAACAACAACTAGAACAACTAGAACTGCGACTGCGATTTACAATGGAAGTCATATGAAGGGAAAAGTTTGCTTTGGCTGTCTGCGCTTCTGCTGCCAACTGGCTCGCTTACCGTCTCACTTGAAATCAAAGTCAAGCAAACCGTATTTACATGAGTTGTGCACCATCGAAATGAAGCCAAACGAAAGTTTGACTCAATTTCTCGCCAGACTCTTTCTCTATCTCTCACAATCTCTCTTGTTCTGGCTAACAACAATGCGTTTGCGACTACCAAAAATTGTTGCACTCTAAACTGCAAAAGTTTTTGGCTGTTTTCGCTGCGTTGCTGCTTTTTGGCCCGAGTTCAATTTAGTTTTGTATTTGAGAGTCAGTTTGGATGGTACGGTAAATGCGGTTGCTTTTGCCAACATTTGAACATATCTTCTGCTTCTGTTTTGAATTGAGTTGCAAATCGCACTTTGCATCAACGTTTAGTGGACGTTTTTTGTTTAGTATTCACCCACTAATAGGATGTTATGATATCGCGGCATTTTAAATTTGAATAAGATTATAGTATTTATTTAAAGCTTAAACTTTTTCAAATAAATAGTTGTTAGTGCAACTTTAAGAGTTAGATTTGATTTTTTACGCCGGGTATTTCACCGTCAAGTACAATCAACTGTTACTTATATTTCTTGGCCTTTTAGGGACGTCCTGGTGCAACTGGACCCAAGGGCGACGCCGGTCTCAAAGGCGCCAAGGGCGATGCAGGCGGGCGCGAGGGGGTGAGTATCAATTATAAACTGAATCAATTATCGACATCAACATGTTCCATCTGGTCTCAGGCAAAGGGCGAGAAAGGCGACCGAGGTAGCGATGGTCGCGATGGTCTGCCAGGTCCACCTGGACTGCCGGCCACAGCTGGAGCCGGCGATGGCGACAGTGGCGGTGTGCAGTACATACCGATGCCTGGTCCACCGGGACCCCCCTGGACCGCCAGGCTTGCCAGGTCTGTCGATCACTGGACCTAAAGGCGAAGCTGGTATGGACTCGCGTGGCAGTTTCTTTGGAGATGCTTCCTACTACGGACGACCAGGTGAGCAGCAGACAACTGGACTAACTCTAGCTACAATTAGCTTACATTGTATATACAAACATGCATAAAAAACATACTAAATATATGTATAGTTAGGTGCCCGTACCCGTGCCATAAATCATAACTGTACATATATAAACGTCACAGACATTAACAAACCACACACACTCAAGTATCCCATACCAACCAATCGAATCAAATCCTACAAAAAATCATTCTGTATTGTACTCGCAATCAAGGTGCGCGCTCATCTTTAGACGAACTTAAAGCCCTGCGTGAGCTGCAAGATCTGCGCGATCGACCCGATGGCACAGCTGGTAAACCATCCAATTCCAACTCCAAAAAAGAAATAAACCAAGTCGAAACCACCAATTGCAATTGTAGAATTTATTCTTTCGATGTTGCATGGCGTTTCTCTTTAATTTCCATTTCCCTCATATAAGCTATGTGCGATATATATTTTTTACACTTGACGCACCACACTCGTATTAGCCTTGGCATGCTTCCCAACCAACAAAAAAAAAAGAAATACAATATTGCATCGTCCTGGGAACGGGCCCATTATTTGCACATCATCATCATCTCATTTACCGTTAATGAAGTACCTGTAAACATTGTGTTTACCATTTTTACATAGTCATGCATACAGCAACAGCCACAGTCACAACGACAACAACAACAACAACCTCAATATGAACAACAAACAGAACACCCCGAAAAGCAAACACACACACTCACACACACTCGCATACAAGTAATTCGTAGATTATAGCCCATAACGTTCGCTCGACTTGAGTGTACCCTAATAATGAATATTAATTTTTTACATATTAGTAATATTTCAATTATTCTATTATAACCGTTTTTCGTATATCCTGTAAAACATAAATGGAAATGTGTGTTACAAGTAGAAAGCCTACTTGCCGCATCGATCTACTTGCAAGTGGTGCACAAATATCCAAGCAAGCAGTACTTACGTAAGAAGATTGCGTACTTACGTAAATGCAAGCAGTTCATTTAAGTGAGTGACTGCACTGCATTTAACTCTCGAGTTTCCATAGATATATTAACTCATTGCATTAAATTGTGCAGTAAAAGTTAAATGAAATTTCTTATTTAAATTTGTAAACTCTTTACCTGTAACTAACATTTCCATTTCGCGTTCACACGGAAAATAATCAAAAGCCAATAAATATAATATTGATTATCAATTTCAATGAAAGACAATTCTTAATATACATATTTTCACGAATATAATTATCAGCATTTACTTTTAAAATTTTCAGTGCATTTCTTGTATTATAAAAATTATGTATATTTTCTTATTTGTACTTAATAAGCATCATATATAACGACTTAAGAAATGACTAGAGCTTGCATATTGTTCGAGTAGTTTAAGCATTAGTAGCTTCACTTATCATCGCGCACAAATTTTCAAATTCAAATGCGAACGCAAGTACATTGCGAAATTGATGTTTAACACGCATGTCTCGGAATCATCATTTGCAGAGCCACCTAGCCAGAAGGCGCATTCGCATAAGCATGGAGACTCCATGGGAGAGGGCGAGGAGTTGCCACATCTTTCCGCATCATCATCGAACATGAACATGAGAATCGTGCCAGGTGCAGTCACCTTCCAGAACATTGACGAAATGACAAAGGTGCGTCGTCTACTATTTATCCACCTACATCACAGCCCACCAACACAGCTTTTTCCACTCATTTAAATTTTTCTGGTATCTTTTTCCTCTACAGAAATCGGCGTTCAGTCCACCGGGTACTCTAGCGTATATTACCGAAGAGGAGGCGATGTTGGTGCGCGTCAACAAGGGCTGGCAATACATAGCGGTAAGTGAAGGCTTCTCTCTCTCGGATTGGGAATTGGATTGGGTTTCGGTTTGATTTTTGGGATCCCAAGCAAACAACTGTGGCATTGTGCGTGCGTTTTTTAAACGTCAAATATGGCAAACACAAAAACGCACACTCACACACACACACACGCACTCACAAAAGTCGTTGGCGGACGCTATTATTTTATGGGGTCCTTGCCTTTGCCTCCTCCCCTTTATTTATCCATTTCGACTGTTTTCTATGCACGAGTATTATGAAAATATGGCTTGGCAAAACAAAACAATACAAAGCAAAACAAAATAAAATGAAATGCATATAAAAAATACTCGGAAGGCGGCAGGAAGTAGGATGGTAGGAGGGGAAGGAGAAAGAACGTGGAGCGAAATTGACGTACATATGTTTGTTTATTTTGCCTCTTGTTTTTGGCCATAAAATAAGGTTTGTTTGGCATTGTCCTTGTCTTGGCTGTTTTTTATTTGCACATTAAATGTTGCAGACGTTCTGACTGATTGCCAATGGATCGGCAACATGCCTCGAACCATGTGCCATCTACTACGAGCGTGAGTGTATGTGTGTGTGTGTGTGTTTGTCGTTATTCAATTATATTGACTCGCGCCTGTCTTTTCACTGCGAGCAAGTTAACGATACAACATGAATGCCTCTAGATCCCAAGCCAAGTGGAAGTGGCGCCTTAAACTCATATTGATGCAGCACAGAGTCAGGCAATTCGATATCAACCTACTTACTAGCAGACATTCAGTCCGTCTCTCTTGCTGTATCTGTCTGTCACTCTGGGAGTCAGTCAGTCAGTCAAGCATCTGTGCTGCTAAAAAACCTTTATTGACAAAGAATAAAACATGCATATGCCCCGTCATCTCCTCCGTTTCTCGTTGTTGTTTGCTCGTGTGGGCCATAAACTGTAACAGGAGATTAAAAATAATATTAAACGGAAATGGAATATTTTATTTTGACTCAACTCAACTCAACTCGCCTTGACTTGCGTCGCTTCGCATCGACTCGACTCGACTGAACTCGGCTTTTGTGCCAGTTTCGATGAGTGCAGAGCGAGAGTGTTGGGAGCTCAATTTGTGTGAACTGCATCAGTCACCATCGCCAATTAATCTTGCCTGTCACCGCCGCCGCTGCCAAAATCCCAATTGCAAATTGAAATTGAAGGTGGCCCACGTTGCTTATTCGTACGCATCATGAAAACTGTTCAGTTCATGGCAATTTGCCAACACGGTCAGCACTTATGCGGCTGACGAAAGGAAGTGAAAACTTCACAAATTACACGCAAAATTGAACCATTTCGAAATAGCTTGTTACCCATTAAAGTGGTCACAATTTGTGAGCTGTACTTAGCCATGCACTGGGATGAAAGAGTGGTAAAATATCCCTATTGCGGGAGGGAATAGTAGAACGACCCCCAAGAACTTTATTAAAAAAGCATTGTACGAATTTTTTTGGGGGCGCCTGATTGTGCAGAATGTTCGTTCAGGGCATACATACTTACTATACAATACATTCTCAAAACTGTTCAAGATTCGATTTCCGCTTCCGTTGTTGCAATCACAAAGCCAATACTTATGCTCACACTCACAGCATGAGCTCAGTTCGCCGTACATAGCTCTGCATTCAGCCAAGAAATCTCCCTCCCTTGGCAACAGCCAGCTGGTAACTGGTTGCTGGCATCTGTAGGGTTTCCAAAATGGAAATGGAAATAGAAATGGCAAAGACAAATCTCATGCCTTTGACGGCAACATTTAAATACTTTTGGCAACAAAACGTGCGTAGAGAGTTTCCTTCTCCCTGAATAATGTGGGTAAATCAAGCGAGAGCTCATTGACAGCCAGTGTTGTCAGTCTGTGCCCAGCTACACAACATCCGGCAGCATCTAAGCTACGCTTTATATTGCTCGTAGTACTTGCAGCAGTGGTGACATTCTCGCCCTAATTAGATTCCAGTACACGAGTCGACTACTTAAAGTTCAAAATAGTAATTAAAACTTTTGTCAGACGGCGGCGGCACAGCAGTCCACACCGCACAGTGAGTCACGACCTACTTGCCGCTAATCAAAAGTATGGAAAATATTATAAAGGCTTTCTCTGTCTTTTGCTCATTTTCAGTTTTATCAAAGTAGTAATAGGCAAAAATGATTACAGCAAAAAGCTGCAAAGGCAAAAGACTTTGACAAATTCACAATAAAGAGCAAGCTGATAGAATATTACTTTCAGAGTTCATTTTACATGCAAAGAGCTTGGCACAAAGGCCACTGTTAATGGTGAAGAAGTAAATAAAATATTGCACATGGAAGTCTAACAATTTTACTCTTGAAATTTCAATAGGTAAATAATTTATGAAAAGGAGACTTAAAAAGTGTATATTAAATTTACTTGCGGGTTTAGAATTGTTAAAGTTGAAGTTGAGTTGATCATAATATTAAGGATTTCCTTTATTTCTCTATCGTCCATTCTAATAAATTTATATCTACTCTTCTATTCTACAGCTGGGCACTCTGGTGCCAATTGCAACGCCAGCTCCGCCCACCACAGTGGCGCCTTCACTGCGATTTGATTTGCAATCGAAAAACCTGCTGAATAGTCCACCTCCATTGCTCAACACACCAACGGTAAGTGTGCGAAATAAATCTAGAAAATACGCATTTGTCTTTCCACTCTCTCACATAATAAAAGCGTTTTGCTTATGCAGCTGTAATATCAAATTAATTCGCCCTAAAAAAATACTTTATGCTGCATAAGTTTCGCTAGCACAAACGAATTTGAATAACATGAATAACATTTCGAGCATTCATCCAAACAGAGCACTCTTATGATAACAAAAAAAAGAAACTCTTCACTCGATAGTCACTAATTTTATAATTAAAATATCTAGCAAAAGAAATTAAGTAATTCAGTTAATAAACACTACTAAAACCATTTATTATTAATTATTATTAAATGCAGTTTACAACCGCGCCCGAATATGAAACGGTAATTAAATAAAATATCTCACATTCAAACACACTAACTCTCTCACCACACACACAAGTGCAAGCAAAGCAAATCATAAAAAATCATTCGTATTCGTAAATCGAATTAACGCATCTCTTGCACACATACACACACACACACTTACACTCGCTTCACATATAATAAATAATGAGATTTTGGTTTGGTTTCGTTTGGTCAATGAAAACGTTTCTAATTAGTGCAAATTGCATTTTGAGTTCAGAGTTGAGTTCAGCAATATTGCAAATATTTTATGTCTGTCTGTGCCTGTGTGCGTGTTGGTTTCTGTTTCTTTTTCGGATTTCAATTGTGTTATCTATCATGAGATATTCGTTTTATTTGTTTTCTCAATTTCAATGTTAGTTATGCGCTTTTTTTTTGTGTTGTAAGTAATTCAACTCAACAACGACCTGCAGACAATAGCAAAGAGCTGAATGAATGCTTCTTTTCTGTGTACTCTACAAATGATACCAAAAACAAAAACCAATCAAATGAAAACAATAGCAAAAACAAAACAACATGATTCTTTAAATTTACAATTTGTACCTATTCTTACGCTTGCGTCGTCGATGAAATTGTGGCAACAACAACAAAAATATCCTCATCAGTGGTACCCGCGCATGGTGAGTTTCTTTCTCTTGCCTCTTCTCTCTCTCTCTGAAAAACAAGCAGAAGATGGGCAATAATCAACATTCCAAGAGGCTCCCCCTTTTTTAGTTGGTTTGTTTTCAAGTTATTCCCCTTAAATTGAAATATCTTTGAAATGGAAAATGCGCTGCTATCTATTATGGTCTGTTATCATTTTTATCATTTTATAGCTACCACCCCACCCCAAAAAACATCATCCAGAAGTTCTCATTCCTGAATTTCTTATATAAACAATTCGCAGCTATTAAATTCTATATTAATTAGATCTTAAAATGCTTGACATAAATTCCAAATTAATTTTGTGCCATATTTTCCACTCTCTCTCTTCCTTCCACAATTTTCTTCCTTAGCTTCGCGTGGCGGCCCTCAATGAGCCCTATGTTGGGGATTTGCAGGGCATTCGAGGCGCGGACTTTGCCTGCTATCGCCAAGGCCGACGAGCTGGCCTGCTGGGAACATTTAAGGCGTTCCTCTCCTCCAGGTGAGTTCTTACCGAGATAGTGGGTGTGTCTTATCTGTCCTTAGATTTTTTTTACGCGTACTCTTAAGTAAGTACGAGTATTAGGGCAGGTTTTCGCTTTTATTTTTTTTTTGTGCTTTATGCTTTATGTTTAGTTTGCCACTCGACATTTCCGCGTTCCACGGTGGCATTTTTAGAACTCATTAACTGGAATTTAATCTTGATATTTTTGAAAAGAAAAGCAGGCAAATGAGAAAAAAGATGAAAACAAAAGCCGGTGAAAAACAATCTTGAGCAATTTATTTACACTGCGCACCCAAACGCTGAATAGATGTATAAATTAATGCCAAGCAAGCAGCACATAAATAAATAAAGCAATGTGCTGTCGACCTGGCTCTTGACATATACGCCTTTGCAGCCTATTAATAGATTTCATTTCGTTTCTCGTTTATCCACTTCCTACAGGGTACAAAACCTGGACTCCATAGTGCGACCTGCCGACCGGGATCTGCCTGTGGTGAATACCCGCGGCGATGTGCTCTTCAACTCCTGGAAGGGCATCTTCAATGGCCAGGGTGGATTCTTCTCGCAGGCGCCGCGGATTTACAGCTTCAGCGGCAAGAATGTCCTCACGGATCCACTATGGTAATGAGCAAAGACTTTGATGCGCCCATAAATTATGTCAACACACACACACACACATACACACACTCTTGCTTATAGGCCGCTTCGACTGGTCTGGCATGGCTCGCTGCCGAATGGAGAGCGCTCCATGGACACCTATTGCGATGCCTGGCACTCGGGCTCGCACGAGAAGTTCGGCTATGCCAGCAATTTGCTGGGCAACAAGCTGCTCGATCAGGAGCGTCAGCCTTGCGATGGAAAACTGATTGTGCTGTGCGTGGAAGCCTTGTCACAGGATCGTCGGAAAAAGCGTGACCTCAGCAGGTAAATTGGTCGTGGAAGGGGAATGTAATGAAAGCAATGAAATGCTTACACGTGTTGTATTGATTTGGCATTAACTTTTTATGGTGCTCACCACGCACCGTTCAAAACGAACTTTCCTCATTACAGTCCACATAGTCACAGTCACAGTCGCAGTCGGCACAGCGAGCTGGAGTTCAGCACGGCCGAGGAGTATGGTGAATATTTAGACAATTTACTGCTGTAAGATGAGCAGCGGCAAGGGGCAACGGGGGAACAACAGGAAGCAGTAGCGGTAACTGAAACTGAAACTGTAGCGAGAACGCTCGTAATATAAATACCAACAATACCAATACCAATATCATTACAACCGACACAGTCTCATAAACACTCACTCGCAAAAGTATACCGCCACCCATACACACATATACATACTTACACATACACATACACATACACATACACATACACGGAGCGAACATTACATTAAATGTAAACGTAAATCATGGCCATGCATATAATCAGCGAATTCCAAACTAAAACCAAAAAATACTCAAGTAAGCGACGCGACGATTGGGACGGATTAACAATTGCATAGTGAAATACGAGTACATAACATACTCATAAATACTTATGGATAATATATATATATATATAGGATGATAATATATACACATACTTATAAATATTATTTGTATTCTGTAATTTGTATTATGTCATTTGTAATTTATAACTTGTAATTTGTAATATTCTTATGTTCAGCAGACAGGCAACAACAAAATGAACTTTTTGTATTCGTAGTTATAGCCAATAAAGTAAGCTAATTTTGTAATTTAGTCACAGCGAAGGCGAAGGCCCTTTTAGGTTAGTCTCGATAAGAAAACAAAAACTACAACAACAACAAGAATACTATCAATATTGAGAGGCCAAGCGAACCAAAAAAAAAAAACAACATAAAACGAAAAATACTAAAATAAAAACTGGAAACTGAGAAAGCAAGCAATCCTTCTTCTGACATCATAATTACTGGCCAAATTAGACTCCTATCTCCCATTGTATGTACTAGGTGCAGAGCCGAGAGATGATCGACGCGAAAAAGATATCATACATTACGTATACGTATGCGTGTATAAATGTATTTGTCAAAGACTTCTAAATGTGTAAATGTTTAAGATACTCGTAACAATAACAATAATAATAAAGAGCAAAACAAGAACAACCAACCACAAACACAACCATTTTAAGCCACAAAACTCTCCCCCCACTCCTCTATGATATCAAAAACCCCGTTTTTAACTATCTCGTATCCACACAATCTGACAACTCCAATGTGCATTATGTTTTATGCCAGTTTTCTATGCTCCCATATCTGTATATCTCATATCTCCTATGTAGTCAGATTTTCTACATTGAAATACTCGTTGTTAGAAGTGTAAAACATCTTTTTTATATGAGCGCAAAAACTTAATTATAGTATTAACGGCAAATAATGAGAACATGCAATAATATTAACACGTATTGTAATTTATTGTAATTCTAGTACGAATACGAAATCGAATTCGAATGAAGATGCATTCATTCGGTCAACTCCAATTACCAAGTACTTCCACACAAGTACTTGCATAACATTATAGTTAGTTATACTTACATATATGCACATACATATTCACATGTATGTATGTCATTTCTTTTTGCATTTAACCAATGCATTTCCACATACAACTTTGTAATGTAATTAATTGTAATTGAATTAACTAACTAAGCTTATCATTTTAATCCAAAACAAGATCGAATCGGATGAACATCAGTGAAATCGAGAACACAAGAAAGAAGAAGCTATATAACTTAGCTCATAAGTATATAAAATACATACACGAACATAAATTTGAATGATGCAAATAACTACATTTAGTGAAATCAAAATGAATACTTAAAGCCCTCTAGTCCTAAGTCGAAAGAACATAAACAAATGGAAAACAAAGCAAAAAAAAACAAACAAAAAAAAAAACACTGAAAATAATACTACCAGAAATATGATAAATAATATGAAATAAAAATTAAATTATCAAAGCCACCAACAAGTTGTATGATTCTGTTTTTATTTTATTTCATCCGTGCTGCTAAGCAAATGGTCAACATAGAATCGCTCATCATCTCTCTTTACTTATGTATCTCTCACGAACCATAAATAATGTATTAAATTATGCTGCTGCCAAGGTATTCCTCCAAACAAAGCAATCTATATTTGGGAATTACTTTGATCAATATTTTTTATTTAATTTTAAATCAATTTTCATTTCCATTTTGAAATTCCGCACTAGACACAATCAGAAAAACAAAGCAATTCTTCTTTTCCTTCAACTCCAGTTCACAACTGTTACTGTTTCTGTATATATTTTGTGTCTGTGTGCACACGTTTGATTACCAATTTAAATAATTTTTCACTTGAATTAAACCAAATGATTTCAAAGAGAGAAAGCGCCATAAAATAGCGTATCCGCAGCGTATGCCCCGCCTCCGCCCACCGCACTGATGCTTTATGAATTTCAATGGCAGGCAACACAGTATAGTTTTTGGTGGCATCTGCGGATGCGGTGTGGTCGCAACAAATGATACTCAGAGCCTGAAAACGATACCGTTACAAATTCAGCTACAGATACAGTATAGATACAGATACATATAAAGATACAGAAGCGAGCAATGCAATAGATATAGATACAAAAAATTCTGTTTTAAGGTAGCCAAAAACAGACTGACAATCGACAAAAGGACAGAAAGCAAACAAATAAACAAATAAACAAGCCGTCGGACCAGGAAAGCCAACAATTGCGATTACGTTTGTGATTGGGGCTGGGACTCTCTTTTTGGGAATGGGGATTGGGATTGAGTTTTGCGATAGGGATTCAAATTGTGGCTGCGATTGTGGGCGTCAAACACACACAGTCAGTGTCGAAGTCAGAGTCGAAGTCGAAGTCAGCCACTTAGGCCCAGAGCAATCAAACCAGATGAGCTGAATGAAATTTTAATTTAATGAATGAATACGAAAATTTTTTATTAGTTGATTAGCTTCGAAGGTTTCGAAAGTCTGGAGGCCATGAGGCCACCACCACCGCAGCCGCAAACGCTTTGCTCTTTCATCAAAACCAAACAGACCCACGACGCAGAAAAAAAAATAAAACGATGCCATGGCAGCGGTAAATCTGAATCGACCTTTTGTCATTACGCAAAAAGCACAAGTCCGCGCAAAAGACAAACTTATTATGAAAACTGTTTGTAACTAAATTTTGTTGCTGCGAGACGATTGCATTTTCACTTTTCAATTATAAGACTTGCCACTTGCCAGTTGCCGGTTGTCGGTTGTCGGTTGCCAGTTGGCATTTACCATTTGCCATTTGCGGGCACTCGGCAAAAACTTTTTAAATTCCGAGTGCGCCTGACAATGTCATTCATCATAACACGTTTAGCCGTGAGCTTATTAGATTCCACTTTTGTACCCAGGCGCGTTTACAAGTTTCTCTGCTTGTTTTCGTCTTCTGTATTTCTTTTCATTTTGCTGGTCTCGTTCTTCTCTTTTTATTGGGAGCAAAACACAAGTTGTTCGCCAAACCACACACAAGTTACGCTACGCATTTGGCATCCTAAAGAAGTTTCTTCTCGTATTTTCCGAGAGAAGTACGAGACTTAGTATGAGTGTGTGTGTGTTTCCAAGTGTGTGCTTGTGTCTTTCTTTCGCATGTGAGGGCCACACACATGCATACATATGTCACGAATAAAAACAATTTATCATTTAGCTTATCAAGCGAGGCCTAACGTCCATTATTTTGCGGACGCTATGCGCAGAATTGTTTTTTGATGATAGCCATAGCCCCCAGCTAAACATCAGACAGGCGGACTGCCAGGCTGCCAGATAGGCAGACAGCCAGACAAGCGGAGACCCCAAAGAACTAGGAGTAGGAAAGCAAGCAAATGTAAATAGCTAAAGAAATGCCTGAGAAATGATTATTGTTCTATTGTGTGTGAGGGCGTGTGCGTGTGTGAGTGTGTGTGTCTCTTTTTTGTTTCTATGTTAGGTGTGTGTGTCTGTTGTGATTTTGATTAAAATACATTGAATGTGGCACTTGTAATACCTAAACTCCTGCAGGCAGGTAGTCCGCATAGTCAACATTAGAATTTGAAATGCTATTTTGCTGCAAGGCGCAGCCGTATTTCATTTTAATAACCGACTTGCGCGTCTGCGGCTCCAGAGCCTAACGTGTAACTAAAAACCAACAATTATGCATGCCAAACCGCAGAAACCGATGCACCAGGGGCAACGGTAACGGCAAACGTCATCAGCGACAGCCACATCAGAATTTGCATAACTTTGTATGATTTTTCAACGGCACAACGCCACAAAATCATTCAAACATGCACTCGCAGGCCAACCGAGCCAAGAAATTGTTACTGGCTTGGTAGATACCCTACAATCGGAAGAAAAAAAGCAGCAACATTGCAATCAAATCAAGTGAAATTATTTGGGAAATATTTCGCATAAATATTTCACATTTATACATTGTTAATAATTCAGTAATATTCGAACAGTTACAGCCTAGCATGTTATATACCCCTTTGCGCTGTAGCAAAAACTCACTTATTCGCTCACACACACACAGACACACCATCAGTGAGCCGTCAACATTTCAACTTGTCATGTGAGCAGACACATTTGCTTATACATGCACACATACATCCATGCATAGCATAGCACAGCGCAGCAAGCAGGAGCAAGCAGTGGCAGCAAGACGAAGACTTTGCCGTTGTTGTTGTTGGTGTTGATGTTGTAGCTGCCTGCTATGAAGCAATGTAGCTGCCAGCTACTGGCCTACCTTCAATTTGTCGGGCTTCAGCGGGCCATTCGATAGCATGGCTTTTGTTGCATACTTTGCGGCGTTGCGGTGAAGGCAAAATTCTCCGCCACGACCACGGAATCGGCTTCAGCTTCGCTGTCGGGCAACAGGAGCAGGCAAAAGCAAAAAAAAATTAAAGAAATGTGCAGAAAGCTAAGGTAAGGCATAAGGTATACATATAAGGTATAAGCTATACGGTATAGCAGTAAGCAGTAACGTATTATTTCAGTTACGTTTTGCGGAAATGCAACTGAAAACTTGCAATTTGTTTGACGTTTTGGTATTTTTGTATGAATTTATAATGCCCTGGACTTCAACACCTGTCGTTGGCATTGCTACGAGAATTGTTTGCTTGTTTTTTCCCTTTTTGTTGTTTTTTTTTGAGCTGCTTCTCATGTTCCCCTCATGTCGTCGATTGCAATGTGAGCTGAGCTGAGCTATTTACCATGTGGTTTATTGATATTTTAAGCGAAAAGCCAAGGCTGCACGCGTGTCACAAACACACACGTTCAATGCACACACATGAATGTTTACACATACACATTCAAATGGAAACTCACATGCGTATTTATGTTATGCCGCCGCAGTAACACAAAAAGGTAGCAACTTTTAATTGAAAAACTTGAGCACTTACAACTTGCTGGCAGTAGCGGGGCTAAAAGTCAAGGGAGTGAGGCTAAAGGTTCGCAACCAACGGAATATATTGTATTTCCGCGCTCACACACTACACCTCCACACATACAAGCGCACACATTCGCACACACACGCTCTCGTCGCCCTCTATTAGCAATTGTAAAAGTAAAAGTAACAGAGAAACTGCAACACTAACGGAGCTGGGATTGAATTGGGAAATGAGCAGAATGGAGGAGAGGCCAAGCAGGAGGAGACGGGGGAGAAGCAAGGTGCGTTGTCGCCGGCATTACTCAAGTTGTTAGCAATGTTTACAAACACAATAAGCAAATACGCTGACGATAGCGTCAGCAAGAAAAACAACAAAAACAACTCTAGAAGTTGTAGTCATAGTCATAGTAGTAGCAACATCAACTGTAAGCGACCTGCACAGGTGTTGCAGACTTAAAGACGCTGTTGCCATTGCCGTTGTTGTTGCTTTTGCTGTTGCTGTTGCTCTGTTTACTCACAAAGTTTTTTGCGTGGGCTGTCGTTGACTTAGGCGAGTAGTTATAGTTGGCACTGTAAGCATAAGCATGCAGCGCGCTAGCTAGCTAGCAGCTAAGTAAAGTCTGCCAGCAAAACGTGCGAATAACTTTACAATTTTGTTGTCGCCCCTGCTCAACAAATATTTACCAGCTGGCAAACTAAGCAGCAATACCGATTTCAGTTTCAACATTCCAACTCAAACCCCTTAAATATGCCAGCAAAGCTTTTGCAATTTAACACGGCGATATACATGAAGCATAATCATTTTGATTTCTTTTGATAACTTCTCTATTTATAATAATTATTCTCATAGCTAGTCGAGCACGATTATGCTGCTATATAATCAGACTACGACCAGACTTAAATAAAACTACGTTAAAAAATTCAATTTTTTAATATACAGACAACCAGACGATTATATTTTTAAAGCCATCAAATATATAAATGCAATCGCAATAAAATAATAATAAAATAATGCAATAACTTGGCAATTCCTAAACTAACAAGACGAACTTTTTGGATCGATATTTTTTTCTACTATTTTTTACCATATAATTTAACCTACATTAAATATTCTGGTAAGTAATTATAAATTAAACATCTAATAATAAATAAATTAAATCATATTCAAATATTTGTTGTTAATAAAAGTCAAGTTTTCCATATTTTGTCTATTGTTCGCGCTTCATATAATATGTTAACATTATTTTTGTTATTCCATAAATTTGCACTCTAGGTTTTAGCCCATAGTTTCATGTCATTAAGTTAAGCTTCGATCAATATTAAATAATATACGTCTATATTAATTACCAATACATGCCATATAATAAACGCCGTAGGGACTTACGTAAGTATTTTAAGACTTAGTGGTCAATTAAATTAATTGTTCTTTTATAAATGTCAGATAATCTAAGTGCTTGTAGACTCTTATTAATTGCTGGCATTAAACAATGGATTGTAAACCTTCACATGTGCATATGGCAAAAGGTATATAAATAGTTATTGTTGCAATCAATATAATATTTAACAGCTGCAGAATTTATATTATGATTTGGCTTTGCGACTAAATCTATTTTCGGGAACGTAATTGGCATTTGCTTAATGCATTTCCATGTGTCCAATGCGCACTGTTCGGCGTGCCATTGTCCGATGTCCTATGTACGATGTTCTATCTGCCTGTGGCTGTGGCGGCTAATAACTCCAGCAGCAATGGCAACATGGGGATGCCAACGATAACGTTGCACATGCAAATTGCACCTCGCGCAACGTCAACCGCACTGATTATCGAGTGTCGACTACGGGCAGGGTGGTAGAGGCAAAGCTAGACTGGGTTGGGTTAGGCTAGTTGCTGCCGGCACGTGCATAAGCCAGCAGCAGCTAATGCCCAAAGCCACACGGCTCCAGCTCAGTATATCATATAAACCATAAGCCTATTAATAGCCCCTGTCTGCGATCGGACAAACAATTAAAATTGACGGCACTTTTAAGCGTTCAGCCAACCAGCCAACCGGCCTCCACTTCCCCTCCCTCACCCACAGCTGTTAAATTGCCTGTAAATGCATTGCCATTGCCCAGCACGTGCACGGGCCTCGCCCCCTTTTTAGCCATGGCTTTAGCCCCGGCTGTCGGCTCAGCTGTTGTAAGCTTTTAGCAATTAGTTTTGTTCATGTTGTCGCATCGGACTAGCATTAATTTTCCGTGTAATTTGCTAACTTTGCTGTGGAGTGTTCAAATGCAATTGAATTAACGGGTTGCATTTCTCCAGCAATATAAAGAATACGAAATGTGAAATCAACGGAAGTCATTACATGCTCACCATTTTCCACGACATTCAGAGTTAATCTTTGGCTGATTAGATGTTTGTCACTTGTCGGTGAATGTTCGAAGCTTTTAAATTCAAAAGTTGAACCGCAACGAGCTTTGTTTGTGCTTTCTGGAAGCGTAACCTACGAAATGTAAAGCTCTGGCTGCCACACAGCTTTCTTAAGTTATTAAAAGCTTTCGAATTCAACAATTCGAACGCATTAAGGTTTGCATTTCCGTTGTTGATTGCAGACCAAAAGTCCTTTCGAAATTGAAACTCAGCTACACTACTTAAAGCTCTCGGCATTCCCAAAACTAAAGTTCAGCGCACTAATAAAAATGCAATTAAATTTTTGTTCTGAAATTTTATGTTATTTTATTTAAATGTAATAAACAATGCAAATCCAAAGCATTAAAATGTAAATTTTATACTATGCAAATCTCGAGCCGTTACCCATAATTGTTACTAATTGTTGTCATTAATAATTATATTAACCACAATTTGCGGGTCTCGTCCCTCATTGAAAATTGTAAATATTTGCACTTCATGGAATGAATATGAATTCATTTGTTTTTTTTTTCTTCTGAAATTCAAATAACTTTTTGTTTTTGTTAACGCATTTTGTTTTTCAGTATTTTAGGTATAGTAGTAATATATAGATTATGTATATATATATGTATATATAATATGTTGGTATATTTTTGGTTGTATATAGTAATAATAATTTGGTCTTTGTTTAACTCCTTTATCCATAATAATAGTACATTTTATTTTTAGTTTTGCTTGTAATTAATTCGCGAAAATTGTTGCTGTTGCTTAGGGGTAAATTGAAACTCGAATTTACTACACATAAATTCGGTTTAACGCTAGATGTGTACGTGTATATGTATGTGTACTAAGTATATATGTATATATATATATTTATTTGTATTTGTATTTGTATTTGTATTTGTATTGAACTATAGCATAGATTTAGTTTAGATCGGTGTACAAGTTAGTGTTCCATTGGACCCTTTAGGGCAATCGATTTGGTTTCGGTTTCAGTTACAGATTCGGTGTTTGTATTTCTTGGTTTACTTATTTTTGTTTTTGTTTGTGGAATGTCTTTGGCTGTGATATGTGACGTGAAAAAGTGTGAAGAACAGAAATATAGTTGGTAACATCAACAACAATCAACAATAACAATAAAATTAGCTATCATCATATCATATCATATAATTTGATTCAAATTCCATATAAATCTAAAACTGAATCGAATCGAATCAAAGTGAATCGAATCAAATCGAATAACAAGTACCAATTCCAACTACGTCATAACATTATTGTCGCCTGCTTTTTGGTTTTCATTTTATGTCTTGTTTTCATTTCATTTTCTTTTTTATGTTTTGTTTTTTATTTGGGTGCATCAATTAATCATAGAGTATGTGCCATTCGAGTATCAAAAAATACAACAATCGAAATATATTTATTTGTAAATGGAATATAATAGAATTTGGGTCATTTTCTGGGGGATCAAAGTTATTTTGTGTTCTCGGGGGAGGAAGAATAGCAAATCCAACTGGGGACGGGAACTTTATGTATCTGTCTGTGTGTGAGTGTGTGCGTGATTCAAGTGAATTATTTATAATATTCTACAAATTGTACGCTTTGTTTGCTGATAGTTTAATAACAATGCGAGAAATGTAAAATGCATAATGATAATTATTATTTTAACTTGGCTTAGGCTAACCACAATAAATATTCAAGTATTTACATTACATATCGAAATCACCCAAACGCTGCGTTTAAAATTAAAATCTCTTCTTCTCTCTCTCTCTCTCTCTCTCTATCGCTTTCAATTATTTCTTTGCTGACTCAGAGACTATGACTGCTGCTCTATCTACTATCACATGGACGTCAGATGGATCAGATCGGCTTACATGATGGCACAGCGATTCCAGCGAGATGTGTTACGAACTCCGCCTTCGCCGCCATCGTTGAGGGCCATCGTCTTGGAGCGCATCAGATTAAGGTCGGTGCGAATGCTGGGACGTCGTGCATTTGGCGTAACCACGCCGCAGGCATCGCTAAAGCGCCGCTTGATGGAGAGTGCGTTCTTTTTGCTGCCACCAACGGCCGAGCCATGCGGCGGCAGTGGCGAAGGGTTGCCGAACACGGAGACAAGACGCCGATGGTGATTTGGTGTCATCTCCAGGGGCAAGTTTGAGACCATGAATAAAGCGTAAAACAAATCATCGATGCGATAATTCTGACGTGCCGAGCACTCCACAAATGTACAGCAATTATCCTGGCCCGCAATGTAGCCCATAACCTCATCCACTTGCACAGTTCTAAGCAGAGATTAGAAGGATTATTTTACATGGACTAATCAATTCAATTATTATCACTCACTTGAATTCGCGATCGCATTTGTTGCCCGCCAGTATCATGGGTATCTTTGGGAGACTTTTCTTTTTGAAACCAGAGCCAGGATTGAGGGCAGCCCATTTGGTTTCCAATATGTTCTCGCGTAGACGTACGACCTCCTCGAAGGACTCGCGGGAGTCCATGCTGAAGACCAATATGAATAGATCGCCTGTGGATGCAATAAATTGTAGCAGTCAAATCAAATCAAATATTTATCCTTAACCGATTTAGATAATGCAAATTTATTGCTTATTTATTATGTCCCAAAATGGCAACTAGCTGCGACGTATGTGTGCGTGTGTGCTTGTAAGAGTAAATGACTACAAGAGACTCCTTCAGCTGTGACTGATTCTTATGATAATTTATAGCACATTAAATAGCGCCAGGCACTCGGCAGCTTAAGTGATGAAACGTGCGCATGATATGATTGCGGTAAGCACACATCCAAACACACACAGACACACATGTCGCACACACACACACGCGCGTATCTCGCACACCCAACTCACCCGTTAGAAATGACAAACGACGCATTGCGGGAAACGGATGATAGCCTGAAGTATCCAAAATATCCAATTGAAAGACCTCATTTCGTATGCGGTACAATTTGCGATGAAACTCCTCAATAGTTGGCGTATAGGCCTCCTCAAACCGATTGCCCAGGAAACGTGCCACAATCGACGATTTGCCAGCACGTGAAGAACTGTTCGCCCCCAACCCATAGAAAGTGATGAAAATGTGCCGCGTCCAGCAGAAACTTGAATTAATTTCATCCACACACAGTGCAAAGTACTCAAAGTTACCTACCCAAGCATTACAAGTCTGTAGCAATTCTTGGCCGATGGCAGACTGTCGTCGCAGAGCGAAAGACCGGCACCGAGGCCGTAAATGAAATCGTCGGACTGCTCGATGGCATCCAAATTGGAGTGGTGCTCCAGCATGTGAGCCTGATGCAGTTCGGCGGTGGTTACGATGCGGTTGCTCGTTACGCCGCCATTGCTGCCACTGCCACCCGCTGCATCCTCTAGAAAGGTGACCACATGAGCAGCACCACCACCTCCAGCACCCGTTACTCCCGCTGCATGCGGTGGGTCGTCGAGGGTGGGCGTGGATCTGGCGTTGCCCAAATGCTGTTGGAGCTGCTGGCTATTGGGTTTGTTACGAGCTCTATTGACGCTATTACTGTTACTGCAGCTATTAGTGTTTGCTGTTGCTCCTGTTGCTGTTCCTGTCGCTGTTGCTGTTGCTGGTGTTGGTGTTGGCCCTGGCTCATTTAGGGCGACATCGACATAGTTGTTGTTGTTGCTGCGCGCACAGAACCAAGTTTTGCACCGATACATTTCGTCTGTGTCATTTCCGCCACTTTAATGGTCGACTGCCATCCTCGCTGTCGCCCACCGCTCAATGCTCTATGCTCTATGCGCTATGCGTACCACGCGTCGTATACGTGCTGCCGCTTATTACGCATACGCAGCGTGCAACAGTCAAACAGCGGCACTGACAAAACTCACAACCTGCATGCACTTGATTGCTTGTTTTTCCAGCCACAAAATTAGTTTTTGCCTTCTCGCTGTTGCCGTTCGCTGTTGCTTCCTGTCAGTCAGTTAGTCAGCCAGTTCCTGCCTGCAATTTGCATTTTCAATCTCTCAACTTTGCCGTTCTTGTTGATGATGCCCGTTAACAAGACAACATTTACATTTACATTTACATTTACATAGGTATGATTTCGATTTCGCAATCTTTAATAACACACAACTTTAGCTTCAGCAGGAAGAAAGTGCTGCTTGCTGTTTATGCTGCAAAGAAAAAAAGTAATAATAAATATTATAATCGTCTGTATATGACTGTGATACACCTGGTATATACCCAGGTAGTATAAGCCAATATCTAACAATGTGTTTTGAATATAATAATATATGAAGAACTGCCAGTGTTATATAACATTTCGAGAAAAAAGAAACAAATTTTGGAAGATTCGCAGAAAAGCAGAGGTAATGAAACTTTCTATAAAGGTGTCGCATCAGCTTATAAATGCTATCTTAGATCATCAAATATCATAGCAATAAATTCCTTATGCATTACTGACAAGATTGACTATTTCAGCTCAATTGTTACATTAACAGCAACAAGTCAAACACTTAAACGATTAAATCGCGACAGCTCATTATATCCGCTTGTCGTATTGATACCGGGAAAGGAAAATGCATAAACTTTTGTATTTTATTCGCGAGCGAATGTAGCGTGAAATGCATAAGGATTGCCTGGTTCGGGGGCAGTCTTACATTCGGCTGGGTAATTGCATGGACATGGACATGGACACGGGCCATTCCAGGCGAGTAAACCACATAATAATGGCGCATACAAATTTCAAATTGAGTGCACTGGCTGTGTCCATTAAAAGGGATTGACGATGCCCCCAGCCGACCCGAAGACCATTTGGCTTCAATAATGACCATCTTGCAACAAATCTAATTAACTTTGTTTTAGCTCAACTACGTGTTCGGGCAACAACAGTAGCTACAGCCACACGCCCTTTCGCCCTACATTCAAATATGGACGGGAGAGAACTGAGCAGTGGTGTGAAGGGCAATGCAAGGGAATCGAAACCGGAAAGTGCCGACCGTAATCGAGTGCAGCAAAGGACGCGCGCTATTTTGTTCATTTTAGAGTGTTTCTTCTTCCGTCTCTCTTTTTGCACTTGTGGCCAGCGCTGCTTTTAAATGGCAACGCTATGGCTCGAAAGGAATTCGGTTGGAAAAATACGAGTATGCAACAAAAAGAATTTCGCCCCGTTAAACGAGTACTCAGACGAGTGTGAGTTTGAATACTAACTCGGTTTTGTAATGCACACTAATTCATTTATACAAGCTTCCGCTGCCTTTGGCATTGGCAACAAAAGCCACTTAACGAACTACTTGAAATTATATCATAATTGAATTCCGACTTTTTTCTCAGCACGCTGCCCGAAGCGATTTCCATACGTTTGTCAAGAAAAACACGCAAATGAATTTTGGGAAAGTGAAATAAACGCCCGAAGATAAAAGGCGACATTGGAAAGCGAAAGCGACTCAAACAAACAATGAACGAAGCCAACCAACCAACCAAACATTATTCGAAGAAGCGCAAACAACAAATGTTAACCAAATTAAAATAACTTTTCCAATTGCCTCGCACTACCAAAATCAACATGAATGTGATGTGAAGTGATTACATTTTTCAACAACTCTCATATGTAAGAAGATCCTTATTCGAATTGCATAATTTATACAACTTGTTACTGACAATTTAAGCATATATTTACATAAACAATATCCAATTTATCCGTTTATTGAATAATGGAAGTGTGGCTTATATTTATCATAATAAATTATTCATATTTAGCAAATATTAACTTACTTTTGGCAATGTTAAATACGTTTAAACAATTTCAAATAATTTTGCAATTTGTTAACTGTTGAACATAAATAACTGAACTAAGTAAATAGTTCACATTAATTATGGAAAACACTGCAAAGAAAATATTTTAAAATAAATAATTTCGTAATCAATCAATCATCCCGTTAAAGTCAATGCAAAGATTTCTTTTTGTTTTTTGCATCGTATGACAAATATTTGAATAGATAAGTGATAAGTGATTGATAACATGTTCAATGTTTTTTGGCATCCAGCGTTGCAGTTATCAAAAAATATTAAAAATTTAAAAACTGTTTTGTCAGCTCTGCGTGACTTTTGCGCACTACTCCAAAATTTTAGTCTAGAAGTAGACTTGACAAAATGAAGTACTTATAAGTAAATTGACAAACAATTTCGAACGCATTTTCCTTGCATTTAAGAAAAATGAATGTCAATTAGTTTAAGTCATTTCACATATTTTGAGTAATTGAAAATGTACCTATCCAATACATTTTTAACATTAGAAACATTATTAGCATTAAGAAAAACACTTGTTTTACACCTTTCTCATATGTCATGCCCTTATTTATGATTTCTATTCATGCAGTTGGTTCCCACTCTTGTTGCCACAATGTCTTTATTTTATGCAGGGGATTTTGTTGGTAACAAACTATTTCTTATATTTGCTTGCAGTACGTGCATATAAATGCGCAAGGTGTGTGTGCGCTTCCTTCTGGACGCCATTCCCATTACAAATATCAAGTTCCATTACTATTTTCATTCCTTGTTCATAGCCATGCCAGCTGCCACAAGTTATCATGTGCAACGTCGATCTGCGAGTGGCAAATGCAATCGACACCTAATCTGGGCGCGTACATCTACGTTTTATGCGTAAAGCGTGCAAACAAAAACTCTGAGAACCAGCGGTTACCATACACGCTAAACCAAAAATTGTGCGTGGAGAAAATCACGCGTACAAAGCGTGCAAAAATAGCGATAAAAATCCGTAAAAATATAAAAGCAACATGAATATATTTAAAATCTTAGCTATTCGAATTTGCTTCAGATTAATACATTTGAAATATTTATTTGTAATTTGAAAGAAAATAAGATAATTTTCATATTATTCCAAAATACATTCTATTTTTTTGTAGTCATTTTTCATAGTATAAAGTGCCAATATGCTACTCCATAACAGCGGGATTTATACACATGTTGCTATTGCTACCTCTCTCACTTTGATGAGAGGCGAAGCAGAGTCATAACAGAACAACGAAAAAGTATGTGCTCTGCGCACAGTTTCGTCAAGTAATAAGTTTTTAAATGAACAATACCAAAAAATGCGTAGTAAAAAATTGAGAGCGATAGTTTCCACGGTTTTAGCATTTGGTTTTGTGTTTGTTTATATTTTGGTGAATAGAATGTATGAAGAACACGTTCTTCTCTTAAATGAGTCGACGACCTCATATTGCTCCCTTAATCAGTGGCTTTGCTCGTTTGCTCACTTTCTCTCTCACTCACTCTTTACTGGACAGAACTAAACTATTGAGAAACTGAGCGAAGCTGAATAAACACGAATGAACACTTTTTGATCATTCGCGTGTAATCAACACATAACTTGTGCTGTCGAAAAAGAATTATATCCTTATATCTTATAGCTTCTGAGTTCTATGCGTTCATACGGATTGAAAAACAAGCAGACGGACATGGCTGATGAAAAATATATATACTTAATAGGTTCGGAGATGCCTCCTTCTGCCCATTACATACTTTTTATTGAGCCACAATTCATTCTACTCTATGGGTAGCGGGTAAAAAAAATGCATAGTAAAATATTGAGAGAGAGTTGAGAGCAGAGCCAATAATATTTTCCATATGCGTACGGCTCTCGCATGTGTTTCGTTTTTCTGTTTCTATGTTGGTGAATATAACGTGTTCTCCACTTCTTCTCTTAAATGAGTCAACCACCTCATATTGCTCCCTCACTTGCTCTCTTAATGAACAGAATTAAACTTTTGAGAAACTGAGCAATGAAGAATAAACATAAATTAACATTCGATCATTCGGGTGTAAGCAACCCAGCACAACGCTTCTGCTAAAAGGAAAAAGACGGGAAAAACAACTTAATTGTCAGTTCATCAGATATTCTTCGAGCGGATCGAATTTGTAATTTGAATGGCTATTGGCTTTACGAGTAACGCGGATTCGAATAAATGCCCGCCACAACCCCCAAGTCAGTCTGCAACTGAAATTAACATTGAGACGAGCCTCGATACGAACGTTGAGACCAACGTTAGGACGTATGTTGCATCTGCAGCACAGCCAGCTTCCGTCAACCGGCTGAATCAGGCAGCAGTGGAGAAGCATGGGCAACTGCCGTACAGAGTGCTCTACGTACTGTTTATCATTTTGTTATGGACTTGGATCTTGACTTCTATAATGCATCACTAATCAGAATTGGACCGTTTACCGTAATACTCTGAATTAACAAGTCAAACTAGAGGCAAGCTTGATATGTAATTTAAAATTGTTGCTACGGTTCTAACATTTGTTTTTTTTCTGTTTATATTTTGGTGACTAGAACGTATGAAGACTCTTAAATGAGTCAATAACTTCATATTGCTCCCTTAATCAGTGGCTTTGCTCGTTTGCTCACCTTCTCTCTCACTCACTCTTTAATGAACAGAACTAAACTATTGAGAAACTGAGCGAGGCTGAATAAACACGTATGAACTCTTTTTGATCATTCGCGTATAATCAACACAGCGCAACGCTACTCCAAAGTGTGCTGAAAAAAGAAAGAAATAAGGCGGTGAAAATAACTAGATAATCAGCCCATCACATATTCTTCGATCGGATCGAATTTCTAAAACTCGTTCAGGCTTATTAATTACATGGCGATTGGCTTCGAGAGTAACGCGGATTCTACAAAATGCCCGCCACAGCCCACAACTCCGTCAGAAATTGAAATCGACGTTGAGACATTCGTTGAGACGTACGTTAGGACGCATGTTGCGTCAACACCGCAGCCAGCTTTCGTAAACCGCCTGGCAGAATTGGAGGAGGAAGGGCGACTGGCGCTCAAGATGTTGTACATAATGATCATCCTTTTTCTTTCGATTGTGATCATCTGTCTCTTTAAGAAGGTTTCTTAATTCAAACAAATGAAATTAAATAGATTTGTGAATATTTTGTGATTTGTTTAGATAATTAACGTTTGCCGTCAGCTTAAAATTTTCAGCTTTATTAAAAATAGTTTTAAAGACAACGGAGAATAAATTAAATATATTTAAATTGATGACTATGGTAATAGATTGCATTACTTATATTACGAGATTACATAAGATTTCATCTACTAAGACCCAAGTGCTGTATAAAGCTACTGGAAGATATCAACCGCGAACAAATGGACCAGTGCAGAAAATCAGAAAAAAATATAATTATAGCGAGACATTATAATTGTTATAAAAAGAATTAGTTTTTGTAATTAAGAAGGCTTATAATAATATCCAAAATAATATAAACATAAATGATAAACATTAAAAAAATATATATATTTTAAAATTGTTTTGAATTTTTTGAAATAGTGAAATTAAAAGACACGCATTTTATCTGTCCGCAATACTGATAAGAAAATAGTTTAAAAAAAGCAAATTAAAATCAATCTAATCGCAAAAAAACTTCGGCCTCAATTACGCGATGTTCTGGATAGCAATGTTAACGAAGTGTTTGCCCGTAGCACTTGTCAAATATTTGGAACGTTTTGTGACGTAGGTCAGTCAACGGGCTCAATTTGTTTTAGATACTAGCAAGGCTAGCTGATGATGGCATTAGAAAATCAAGGGGCTTTGGGTGCTGATACATCAACATATCAATTAAAACACAAGTAAGGAATCTACAGTCGAGTGTGCTTGACTGTGAAATACTCTTTAATACAAGCAAAACAGTTTGATGTTATTCCTAAAATATACCTAAATGGGAGTGGTAAATATTTGTGCTGTCGAAAAAGAATTATATTCGCATAAATTATTGAATTGATTGAAAGATAAACAGACGCACAGACAAAGCAACTTGGCTATATCGTCTCGGCGGTTTACGCTGATGAAGAATATACATATATACTTTATAGGGTCGGAGAGGAAGGCACAAAGTTAGAAATTCACTCTACCCTATGGGTAGCGGGTATAAAAATGCGTAGTAAAAAGTGAGAGCGAGTTGAGAGTAGTGCAAGAAATAGTTCCCATATGCTACGGCTCTCACACGTGTTTTTTGTTTTTCTGTTTCTATTTTGGTGAATATAACGAGTTCTCTGATTTTTCTCTTAAATGAGTCAACCACCTCATATTGCTCCCTTAATCAGTTGCTGCGCTCGTTTGCTCACTTGCTCTCTCCATGAACAGAACTAAATTTTTGAGAAACTGAGCAATGAAGAATAAACATGAATTAACACTATTTTGATCATTCGCGTATGCGCAACCCAGCACAACGCTTCTCCAAAGTGTGCTAAAAAAAAGAAAGAAAAAAGGCGGTGAAAAGAACTAGATAGTGAGACCATCAAATTTACATGGCGATTGGCTTATCGAGTAAATCGGATTCTAAAAAATCCAAGCCACAGCCCACAACTCAGCCAGAAACTGAGATTAATATTGAGACGTTCGTCGAGACGTACGTTAGGACGTATGTTCCGTCAACACCGCAGCCAGCTACCGTAAACCGCCTGACACAACTGGAGGATGAAGGGCGACGGTCGCTCAAGTTGTTGTACATAATGATCATCGTTTTTTTTTCGATTGTGATCATCTGTTTCTTTATACCTTCTCGCGAATCGTCATTGGATGAGTCAATACAATTTGACCAGTCAAATGATTTTGACCAGTCAAATGATTTTGACCAGTCAAATGATTTTGACCAGTCTAATGAATATGAACCGTCAATTCACTGGGAGCCATATAACAGTAAATTATCAAGTCGACCTAAAGGCAAGTAGAAACACCAACCTAACTAAAAATACCTTACACATAACTTGATATATCAAACACACATTTGAAACTCTGGCGTCATAAAATGCTAATGGCATTAATTAATAAAAGTATTACAATTCAATTAAATAAATTAAACTCAAATCAACTACGTATAATTTAAACAAATTAAATTAAATAGATTTGTGAATATTTTGTGATTTGTATAGATAATAAACGTTTGCCGTCAGCTTACAAATTTCAGCTTTATTAAAAATAGTTTTAAAGAAAACGGAGAATAAATTAAATATATTTAAATTGATGACTATGATAAAAGATTGCATTACTTATATTACGGTAAATTGAATTTCGTTTTGTAGTCTAATTCATCTATCTTGTCTTAAACACAGCCCCTTACAAGTCTCCGAGCTTACATAAGATTTCATCTACTAAGACCCAAGTGCAGTATAAAGCTACTGGAGGATATCAACCGCGAACTAGTGGAGCAGTGCAGAAAAGCAGAAAAAAAGGATAATTATAGAGACACATTAAAATTGTTTTAAAAGAATTAGTTTTTGAAATTAAGAAGGCTTATAATAATATCCAAAATAATATAAACATAACTGATAAATATTAAAAAAAAATATATGTACATACTTTATAATTGTTTTGAATTTTTTGAAAAAGTGAAATGAAAAGACGCGCATTTTTTCTTTTCGCAATACTGATAAGAAAATAATTTATAACAAGCAAATTAAAATCAATCTAATCGCAAAAAAACTTCGGCCTCAATTACGCGATGTTCTGGATAGCAATGTTAATATTTGGAAAGTTTTGTGACGTATGCTAGGCATCAAACCTAATTTGTTAAAGATACAAGCAAATGGCTAGCTGATGATGGCATTTGAAAAACAAGGGGTTTTGGGTGCTGATACAGCTACATATCAATCTATAGTCGATAGTGCTTGACTGTGAGATACTCTTTAATACAAGCAAAACAGTTCGATGTTATTCCTAAAATATACCAAATTAATATACAGCAAAAATACTAAAATATACCAAGGGTATATTGACATAGTACTTCATTTAAAATATACCATAGAGTACAAAATGTACTACATTGTCAGTCAAAGCAACTAAATCTAGTAGTATTTAAGCGTTTTTCCCATACAAAAGAATTTCTTAAATAATTTTTCGGCTATTGTTGCTGATCAATAATATATATATATACTTTATAGAGTCGGAGATGCCTCCTTCCTGTTACATACATTTCCTGCCGGCACAAATATAATACCCTTCTACCCTATGGGTATCTGATTTTCATCAATTTTCTGGGCCATAAGTGAGGTTGGATATATTTCAAACAAACTTGATTTGCGTGAAAACAATTGCTGTCGCAAAATTTTATATCTTTTTACTTTATAGTTTCGAAAATGTATGTATGTATGTGTCAAAAAGTAAGAATTCCATTCTACCCTATGGGAAGTGGGTATAAAAATGCTTAGTAAAAAATTGAGAGCGAGTTGAGAGTAGAGCAAATAATATTATGCTACGACTCTCGCATGTGTTTTGCTTTTCTGTTTCTATTTTGGTGAATACAACGTGTTCTCTGATTCTTCTCTTAAATGAGTCAACCATCTCATATTGCTCTCTTAATCAGTTGCTGTGCTGTTTTCTCAATTGCTCTCACACTGAACAATGAAAACTGAGCAATGAAAAATAACTATGAATGAACACTATTTTGATCATTCGCGTATACGCAACCCAGCACAACGCTACTCCAAAATGAAAAGAAAAAAGGCGGTAAAAACAACTTAACTGTCATCAGATATTCTTCGATCGGTTCGAATTTCTAAAACACGCCCGGGCTTGTTATTTAAATGGCTCTTGGCTTTACGAGTAACGCGGATTCTAATAAATGCCCGCCTCAACCCCCAACTCAGTCTGCAACTGAGATTAACATCGAGACTAACGCCGAGTCGAACGTTGAGACAAATGTTGAGATAAACGTTGAGACGAACGTTGAGACGTACGTTAGGGCGTACTATATATTCCACCTGCAGCACAGCCAGCTTCCGTCAATTGGCTGAATCAGACACCAGTGAAGAAGCGAGGGCAACCACCGTTCAGTGTGTTGTTTGTAGTGCTTTTAATTGTATTAGCGACTTGGTTCTTCAATTCCTTGGTGCATAAGTAATCCGAATTGGAACGGTCACCGTATCACTGAGTTAACAAGTCAAACTTGAGGTAAGAACAAGCGTACAATGCCAAACACATATTTTAAATTGAGTTAGTACTTTTTATAACCTTGCTGACTAAAACTTTGGCGTCATTAAATGTTAATGTCAGTAATTAATAAAAATATTGGAATTTAATTTAAATACCATACAAATTGATAATTTAAATTCAAATCAACTACGTAACATATAATTAAAAAATTTTGAGATTGATTCAAAATAGTTTTTAAGTCAAAGGAAAATCAATTATATATATTTAAGTGTCATTATTTGATGACCAAGATAATAGATTGTATTCCTTATATTACGGCCTTTTGTAATCTAATTTGTCGATTATGCCTTAAACACAGCCCTAAAAAGTCCAACAATGGTTGGTTTCCGAAATTACGTAAGATTTCATTTACTAAGACCTAAAAAGTGCAGCGTAAAGCTACTGGAAAATCTCAACCGCGAGCTAATGGACGAGGGCAAAGCATGAAAAACTGTTAATTATAGAGACAGTGTAAAAAGGCTAAATTTTTAAAACTTATACGCTGATTATCTAAAGGTACATATTAAAGTTAGTATAAAAATAATTTGTTTTTGAAATAAAGAAGACTTATAATAATAACTACAATCAGATTAACATAACTGATAAAAAAAATAGAAATTAATGTTTCTATTTTTGTGGAAAAGTGAAATTAAAAGACACGCATTTTTTCTAAGCACAACACTGATAAGAAAATATTTTATAATAAGCCAAATAAAATCAATCTTATCGCCAAAACTTTCGCCACAATAGTCGCTGCGACTTTTATGAATAACAATGTTAGCGAAGTGTTTGCCCGTAACACTTGTCAAATAGTTGGGAAGGTGTGTGACGTATGGCAGACAACGTACTCAATTTGTTATAGATGCCAGTAAATAACCAGCTGATGCTGGCGTTACAAAAGTGAAGAACTATTTTAAACAAGAAACAAAAGCACTACTAAAGTATACCCTGTGCCTTACAGTTCATAATCATAACAATTTTGTGTTATATGAAATTATTATCAAAAAACTCTTGTAGGTTAGCAACTTACATGAGCGTATAGCAAAAATTCCGTGTTAAACCGACCCCCAAGCTTATGAGTTAGATCTCGAATCACCTAAAAGTATGCATTCTTTTTTTTATAGGCCAAGCACCGCAGTCGTCAAGATCTCAAACCAACACACAACGGATAAGGAAAAAATTATTATTTTTAATTTTTTGAGTCCACATGCTCAATACTTCTATTTTGCTAAATGAGTCATCTCCCGCACAATGCTCACTTATTAGTTTACTTCTCTCAGTTGCTCAATTGTTCACTCATGTACTTTACAATGAGCACAACTATGCAACTGAGCTAGAAAAAAGAAAGAAAAAATAAACATGATGGAACAATATTTTGATCACTTGCCTTTGAGCAACCCAGCAAAACGCTGCGCTGAAGGAATTTAATAAAGTGAACAAAAATTTCAAGAAGACGAGTTCCCAAAACTAAATCTGAAAATTGTTTATGGAGTGAATTGAGTACAGGTAATTGAGTAACATGGGAATTGAATGCGCTGCACAGACTACAACTCGGGATGTGACTGAGATTGAGATTGAAACGGATGTTGCGCCTGCTGCACAGCCTGATGTTTATGTCAACCGGCACAATGGGACACAAGTGGAGGAGTCAGAGCAACAGCTATACAATATGAAGTTTCGCCAACAGATTGTGATAATATCAACCGTGCTACTAGCATTTTTGATCGTTTTGACTACCATTTTAATGCCTGGACACGTATTACCCTAATATTTCAACAACTGTAAATAAAGTCAAGGAGAACAAATGCTTCAATTTAAATAAACCTCGCATAGAATTTTTCTATTAGACTATTAAATACATATTTTAAATACGACGCTAAAATTGACTTACTATTTATTATAAAAATATTATTTAGTGATCTGATGCTTTAAACGGAAATCAACTAATTTTAATTTAAAAAACTATATCAAATTGAATTTAGATATCTCTTAAATAATATCTTTCTATATTAAACGATGACTTACAACTTACACAGCTTCTTACATCTCCTCCGTTAATAGGGTGCCAAAATCTCATTATCAAATATTGCAGCTCATAATTACTAACGGATATCAACCACAAGCTAATAGAAAATATCAGCGTGTTGCATCTTCAAGCTATCAGAAACAGGGTAGGAAAAGAAGTTAATTCTAGTGACTTTCCAATTGAAACTGGACCACATTTTTTAAAATTCCTACTTTGATTATCTCAAGCCATAACTTAAAGTTATGTATATTTTTCTCTGAACAACACTAATAACAAAATACTTTATTACAGGCCAATTAAAATCAATTTAATCTAGTTTTTTTGATAACTATTTTAACAAAGTATTTGCCCTAGAACATTTTTGAAAACTTTTGTGAAGAATCCCAGACAACGTACTCAATTTATGATACCAGCAAACGGGTAGCTGATGATGGTATTACAAAAGTGTATCACTATTTTAAACAATGAACAAAAGATTGCATTAATATAGTATAGCCGGTGCCTTTTTGTTTGTAATCAAAACAATTCTGTTCGAAATTAATTAATACATTCTTAAGACAATACATTGCGAAAAGTAAATTAAATGTATGAATTATTGAAAACTTTTGTGAAGAATCCCAGACAACGAACTCAATTTGTTTATGATACCAGCAAACGGGTAGCTGATGATGGCATTACAAAAGTGTATCACTATTTTAAACAATCAACAAAAGATTGCATTAATATAGTATAGCCTGTGTCTTTTAGTTTGTAATCATAACAATTCTGTTCGAAATTAATTAATACATTCTTAGAACAATACATTGCGAAAAGTATGAATTATTATACATATTATTGTATATTTTCAGTCTATTTGAAATGCCGTTTAATGAAATTTTAAAGAAAATATGGCAATAAAAGCAAACACACTGAAAAATATATTTTATTCCAAAATATATTTTAATTTTTAGTTATATAAAGTGTCGAAGTTTCTTCAGCAGTCTGCAATATTTTAAAAATTACGGGCTCTAACGGATATTATAATGTAATTTCTAAAGTCTCGTGTAGGTTAGCAAATTACACTATCATATAGTATACAAAATTTCGTTTTCTCTATATTTTAAAGTGGCTTTAAATCTTGGTGTCATTGAGACAAACAGGCATGTCATGTACCAGGTGATGTATCCCTTCCTTAAGAGTTAGATCTCGCACTTAGCGTGGAAGGCCTCTCATTGCTTGGGAACGAGCAGCTCCTGAAAATATGCATTACTTTCATTAAATGCCAAGCAGCGCAGACGCCAAAACCTCAAAACAGAACGCAGCTGATAAGCAATAAATTATTATTGTTATTTTTGTACTAAATGAGTCAATTCCCTCATATTTTTGACATCTTCTCACTGAAGAGAGCTTAGCAATTTATCGTTCACTCGCGTGTGAGCAATCAAACACAACGCTGCTCCGAAGTGTGCTAAGAGAAAGGACAGAAATAAGGCGGTAAAAATATCTTGAAGATTAAAAATTTGCGGTGTCTATCATCGAATTGACGGACCGAATTTCTAACTTCGCACTTTAGAGGACCTGTGCGTTTGTCTATAAGAGTGCAGTCAGTCGTAAGATGGCGATTGTTTTTCAGCTGAACACGATTTCTGAAGAAAGCGCGGCACAGACCACAACACATGGTGAGACTCAGATTGCAACGGATGCCACACAGACAGCATGGAATCTGCTACCAGAGGACGAGAGTGCGCGAAAACTGTCAAAGAGAATGCTTCGAATCAATATGATCCTTTTGATCAGCGGAGGAGTGATTGTGATATTACTTATGCCAGTCCTGCGCGCAATTTGCATGGTTTTCGACAACAAGGCTTTTTATTGCTCATGATATCTTTATTTATCATCACTTTACACCAGAGATGAAACGGCAATAGCTGCTAGCTAGAGTTAAAAATAACACTACAAAGAATTTCGATTTTTGATTATAAAATTTATATTTTAAACACTCAGATAAAATATTGAACTATTAATTGTAAAGTGTTCATTAAATCTCTGACTTCATTAAATTGTATTTAATTGAATTTATATCAACTAAGCGAATAAAAAAATGCAATTAATAATTTATTAAATCATAAAGCAAAATTAATTCGAAAAAAATAAATATTGTGCATTTCTTAATATACAAGTATAGATTATTTTCCTGACACGATGTAATGCATCATTTTGGAAAATATTCATACTATAAACTTCTTAATAGCTAGCTGCACATTTCAACAAATGATTGTGTATATTCTATCCCAAATGATCTCGGTATCTTGAAGCATCGCAAACTTATAAGTTTGTTACAGACAACAAGCAGCTCTTCAAAATATGGTCTCATATTATGTTAAATGTAAATTTTGAATATGGTTTTCGTATTGCCAAAGCCAAGAAATGTAGTTTCCAAAGAACAATTGTTTACTTGTTCTCTTTTTCAATATGAGTCATTTCCCGCATAACGCTCACTTAATCATTTGGTTAGTTAAATTTCTCTCTAACTCACTATTCACTGATTACTCGCTTGTAAGCAACCCAACACAACACAACACAAGAAAAATCAGAAAACAAGCGACAAAAATATCTCAAAGAAAACAAATTTTCGGAGTCTATTTATTAGAATGGTATCGAATTGATGGAGCGAATTGCTTCAGAGATCTCAACTTTTGAGGACGTATGTGTTTTTGTTTAAGAGTGTTTTCAATAGTAACATTGCGATTGGTTTACCGCTGACCACGATTTCTGAAGAAAGCGCGACACAGTTCACAACTCACGCTGAGATTCAGATTACAACGAATGCTACACAGACAGCTGAGAACCTGATACCAGAGAATATGAGAGAGCAAAAACTACGCAAGAGAACGCTTCGCATCAAGGCTCTTTCTGCGCAGCATGGCTGCGATTTAATTTTTAATTTTTTTCTAATTTAACTCAATGTAGCAAAAATAATGCAATTAATAATTTATTAAATTAAAAAGTTGGTTTGATTGACACTAAAATTGTTGATAAACCTATTTAAAGTCAAATTAACAAACAATACAAATTGATTAATCATTATAATTATGGATAATTCTCAAATTACTATGCAATGTGTCACTTTAGAGACAATTCATAAAATACGCTTCTTATTGCAGAGTACATATATGGAAAGAGAGAGAGAGAGAGAAGGCTATGGAAGGATTTTCTTGAAGGATGCTCTTGACAACGTCGAGTATCTCGCTATAATTTCATGTTTTGAACTGACAACGAGCAGCTCATCAAAATATGTTCTTTTCTTATGTTAAATTTAAAATTTCAATATGGATCGTGACTTGCCTAATCCAAGCAGTGTAGCTTCCAGGGACTGAAACTCACACTCGCTCATTTGGGTGAACATGTTCTAGTTCTCTTTTTTTCAATATGAGTTTACTCCCTCACTCACTTATTAATTAATTTGCTCAATTGCTCACTTATTCACTCAATCACTTTACAATGAGCACAACTGTATACCTATAAAGGAACAATATTTTCACCACTCTAAACGCAGCGCCAAAGGAAAGAAGTAAGAAGACAAAGTCGCGGTAAAATCAGAACTTTGTTTTTGTTCGGGAGTGCATCAAGCAAGGATAATTAAGCAACATGACGATTAGCTGGGTATCTACATCTACATCCATATCTGAATCCACGACACAACCCCCAACTCCGGAGGTAATTGAGATTGAAATAGATGTTGCTCCTGCTCAAAGGAAGAAGTATCCCCCCAGTGTGGTGATCATATCAATCGTGTTACTAATACTCTTTGTCATAATCGTGTCATACGCGTACCCTGGAATCAATATACACGCAACTAAAACAAGTAAGAAAGAGTATGTTCAACTGTGAGATACCCACGACCCATTTTTAATAAAAGCAAAACAGTGTGGTATTATTCTAAAAATATACAAAAGTTATATACTGAAAAATACTAAAATATACCAAATGTTATGGATATACTATTACATTCAATTGACAAAACATGCAGATAATCAATCAAGGCAACTACATAATATTACATAAGTACAGCAGCGGTTATTTGGCAAATAATTCTAAATGTTTACTGATTTCAATCAAAAATTTTCAGGAATCAAAAGGACTGTAATTTAATAATTATAATTGCAGACAAACTGACAGACAGACGGACATAGCTTGTTACTGTCTGATAAAAACATATGTACATTTGCTGGAGGTATAACGTTATAATACCGTTCTATTAGTAGCGGGTATAAAAATACCTCGCCCAGTACTTTTTATTGGCGGTTAACCTTATATTTTAAACTCATAGCTAAAATTGTGTTAGTATTTATTATAAATGTGGTGAATCAATTTAAAATGTTTCCATTTCATTATTTACAATACAAAATTGCATTACTCATATCACATTAAATTTAATATTGAATTGTAACCTAATCTGTTTATGACGCCTTAAACACAGCCTCTTCCGTGTCCCACAATAAATGGGTGACGGGATCACATAAAGTTATATCGACTAGGATCAAAATATCACATCAGAAAACTGGAGAACATAAAACGCGAAAATATAAGCACAGTAAATCTTCGGGATCACATCATAAGCAAGGAAAGAAAAGTGGTTGATTCTAGGGACTTTGCAATTTAATTTCACATTTGATCCTAAAATATGGCTAAATTTGCAAAATTCATACTCTGACTATTGAAAGCAATATTAAAATTATTATTACAAAATTTGAATTTGAAATAAATATTAACATTCTCTATAAATGTATATAAATGATAAATATTAAATATTAAAAATATAAAAAAAAAATATATTATATAAATTATATCAAATTAATATTTTAAACACGAAGTTAAACTATTGAATTAAAATTAATTTAAATTAATTAAAATGAAAGGGCTTATCATTAAAATTGTTGATAAACTAATTTAAATTCAAGTCAATAAGTAATAAAAACTAAAGTCCAACGGATCTTTAAATATCGTTTTAATCATTTGGAAAGTTACAGTAGAAAAAAAGAAGGTTAATTAAGACTAAAATTTAAGGTTAGATAGTTTTCCTAATGTGATTTAATGCATCATTATGCAGACAACCGATTCTATAAGCTTCTCATTACAGAGTATAGGGATAGCTGTAGACAAATAAACAACAAATGAAAAAGTCCTTTATATTCTAAATTAAATTCAGCACCGAATAAGCTACTACTGCTTGAAAAGCTTTACGCAAATGCAAATGCTCTCTCTTTTTCTCTCTCTCGCTCAAGTTTGGAACTAGCAAGCAGCGATCATGTTAAATGTACAATTTGAATATGGCTGTTGAGTTGCCTACACTAACCAGTGTAGTGTGCAGGAACACTTGTTCAATTGTTCTTTTTTACAATATGAGTCAACTCTCGTATAATACTCATTTATTGGTTTACTTCCCTCAGTTACTCAATAGTTCACTCACGCACAATGAGCGCAAATAAGCAAGTGAGCCAAAATGAGAAAGAAATAATAAACACGAAGGAACAATATTTTGATCACTTGCCTTTGAGCGACCCAGCGGAACGTATATTAAATTTAAAAAGACGGGTTTCTAAATCTATATAAAAACTTAGTTTGTATTCAAAAGTTCATTAAGTACGGGAAATTGAGTAACATGGCAATTGGCTTGACACATTCAATAATTTCTGATGAATCCACTGCACAGACCACAACTCAGGATGTGATTGAGATTGAAATTGAAACGGATGTTGCGCTTACTACACGGCCAGCTGATTATGTCAACCGGCTTAATGAGACCCCAGATGAGGAGCGAGATCAACAGCAATGCAAGGCGTCCCTTCTAGAAAACCGGTATATTTTATCCGTTGTTTTAATAGGAGCTTTTTTCATTTTACTTATCTACTTTGTACCTACACATACAAAGGAATTGGGGGTGTATAACACTGATGTATCAACGACTAGAAATACAGGCAAGTAGATCCACTGATCAAATTATAAAATACCTTATCCAGGCCCATTAAATTCATATTTTAAAAACGCACTTCATATCGAGTTGGCAGTTATTTGAAAAAAATATTATTTAGTGAAACGATAAATTCAAATAAAATTAACTAAATAAAAAAAAAATTAACAACAAAAACCAAAAAACAACTAATTTTAACATATGTAACTTATAAGTTGTGTAGATATTTAATTGGTTTATTTTGCTTTACACACAGCCCATTATGAGTCGCTCAGTTGTGGCCTCTACTAAGGTCCAAATATCGCAGCACAAAACCCTTGGAGGATATCAACCGCCAGCGAAGGCACAAACAAACCAGCGGGTAGTATCTTCAAGTTACACAAGTAAGAAAAGGCCGTTAATTGAAATTAGACTACATTTTTTAGAATTTAAAAAATTTGTGCCAGGAATAAAAGAAGCTCATGTTGATTACTCAAGCTTTTTTTGCAAATTGTAAATGGACGTAACACTGAAAAGAAAATATTTAAAAATAAGCAATTAGAAATCAATCTTATCGCCAAATATTTCAAATTGAGGCCGCACGGTTCTCTGAATAAAAATTTTAGCAAAGTACACAGTTGCGTGAAGCATATGGGAAGTATTTCAAAAGTTTTGCGTCGTATGCTGGAGAGACGATAAAAATAAGAGGCTCTACTACAAAATACCCTGTATCATATAGATTGTGAATAAAGCACTTTTGTGCTGCACAATTAATTTAAAAATAAAAGAACATCACATTACGAAATGTAATTGAACATCATTATATAATATTAATAAAACACATTAAATAGATTTTAAGTGGATCAATTAAAAGCAGATTATAGGATCTGCATAACCGAAACTTTATGTTGGATTATAACAGCCAAACTCTACAATAAACTTTATCGCAGGGACTTCAATGGGGATGGTGTAATTGGATGCAGAGATGAAATAATGTGACACCTACTAGGACATAAGGATTCCAAGTCGAAACTAATGGTCTTCAAATAAATGAATAAAAAAAACATATCACAAATTATTATTATTAATATTAAATACATACATTATTAGTATTAAATACATAAAAAGTTTTTGTACAAGCAAGTACTGATAAGAAAATATTTTAAAATAAACAAAGTCAAAATATTTATTACATTTGGATAACAATTTCAGCAAATTATTATTATACAGCATATGGAAAATATATACATATTTTACAGATAAGTCATTTTGTTGGAGAACGAAATGAACGTTTTATCGATGTGAACCAATAAACAAACCAGCGTTACAAAAAGTGAGAACTATTTTAACTCAGTAAATCATCATCCTTAATTTGGGGATTTTCTCAAATTAAGTGTGCTGCAAAAATGATTTTTTCAATTCATATTCACGTGTTCTCTTTTTTTTATGAGTCAACTCCCTCATAACTAATTTACTCAGTTGCTCCCATGTTCACTTTACCATTTGCAGAATTGAACAATTGAGCAAAAATACAAATGAGTAAAACTTAACAAGCAAGAATAAATAAACATGAAGGAACAATTTCTTCATCACTGTCTCATGAGCAACCCAATACAAAGCTTCTCCAAAGCATGCTAAAAAGAAGAAAAAAATAATACAGCTGAATTCAAAACTGTGTTTGTACAAGGGAGTGCATATAATACGCTTAACTAACATGGCGATTGGGTTTCGCAACGTGAAATTGAAATTGTGACGGATGTTGCGCCTGCTTACTATATCAAACTCGGGCATGTGACGCCAGTTAAGCGGCGGAAGCTATGCATGAAGAGTTCTTGCATAATTTTACTATGTATTGCTGTAAATTTTTTTTGCGATCATGTTAATCTTGGATATCTGTTATAGCCAATTAAGCAAAGCGAATTAATAAGATACAAAGATACTTACTGAAACGCATTCACGAATGGATAATTCAATAAATAAATATGGTAAACTGACAAGACTTGCTGATAGTTCATAAAATATTCTTATTCGATTATTAAAGTGAATTTATGTCACTAAAAAAAATTATATTTATTCCATATTGATGAAGTTCTTTCTTTCTTGTATTAATATACTGTGATTAACTTAAAATAAATATAATTAAATTATAAATAAATTAAACAACAATGATTTAATCAACGAGGTCACCGTTTAAATAATCAATGCTTTCAATTAACGAAGAATTAATTTATTTCAATTGCTTGAAATCGATATTAAAATGTAATCAATTATGCAACTTGTGCAACCAGCATTGGAATCACAGTGGATAGGCATTTGTGAAACAATAGCAAACCAGAGTATGGCAAGCACGACATCTTAAAACTTCACCGGCAGGATGTATTGCATCACTTTGGGAATGACACCTTTTACAAAGACCGCTACACAGATTATGAGATAATCTATAACAAACTTTATCGCCAGGGGGGCTACAAAAATCATGTTTTCAATTAATTCATAATAACGCGGTTTACAACTACACCATTGCTTTGTTTAAGAGTCAAGAAAATTACTGATAAACGTATATGTTATGTGATCAATATCATAATTTTATGGATCTATTCCATTAACAAGTGTCAACTGAATTTGCACGCTTCTCCGCTGCTTCTAACACATGTTCTTGAAGTGAATAAACTGCCGTTTTTACTTGTTTTGTTATGTGCCAAACCATTTCTCATATTTGCTTATAACGGGTGCTTATAAGTATGCAAGATGCGTACGCTTCCTTCTGGACGCCATTGGCAGTTCCATTGCTACTCGCATTTCTAGTTCATATCTCTTCCAGATGACACACGTGTAATGTGTGAGTGGAAAATGCAATCGACACTCAATCTGAACGCATAAAGCATGCGAAACACTGACTACCAACAGTTGCCGCACACTGAACGCAGAGAAATCGAAGATAGCCAAAAATTGTGGAGCATGATTTGCGGGTTTCAATTGACAGCCAGCAGCTGGCATCGAGATAAGGAAAAAAAGAGAGCAAAAAGAGAGAAAGAGAGCGACCAAAGCATTGAAACAAGAAGAATGCAAGTTACATTCAATGGTGCTCGGCTTTTAAATACCCACAACGAATTTTCAATAAAAGCAAATCAGCACAGTATTATTCCCAAAATGAATTTACCGAAAAATTACTAAAACTAATGACTTTATTTGGTATATCGATATACTATTACATTCAAAATATACTATAGAGAATAAATTATACAAAACCAAAGCAATTTAAGCCCGAAGTCAAAAAAATCTAATAGCGTAATTTCTAAGCTAAAGTCACGATACGATATCTACAGCGTTTATGCCGGAAGTAAGCGGTACTAAAATCTAAAACAAACTAGTTTAGCGTGCAAAATAACACATGCTGTCAAAATAATAGCTCTATCTCTTAACGTTCCTGAGATCTAGATAGACATGGATATATCGCCAAGAAGATATACACTTTATGGGGTGCCTTATATTGCTTGTTACATACACAAAGCTATAATACTCTTCTAATCTATGGGTAGCGGGTATAAAAACACAAACTGTCAAGCATGAATTACACGCCAAAGCGAGCAAAACATTCAGCGCTTTGTTCAGCTCAAGCGATGTCTGTGTGCGTGTATGTAAGTGTATTCCGTGGGGTTATCGCTTAGTACCTGAGAAGATGCTGGAAAGGCGACCAGTTGAGCGCTGACAAGCGATTAATTAAGTAGCATTGCGATTAGCTTAGTTTTTGCTGTCCCAGCGATGACCACGATTCCAAATGGAAGTGCGGCACAGCCCACAACTCAAGCTGTGATTGAGATTCAGCCGGTGTTCATTGAGCCTGCTGGTGCCCAGCCAGCAGTTGCTTATGCCGAACTGCTCAATGGACCGCCAGAGGAGGAAGTTCGAAGAATGGGCAAGAGCAAGTTTCGCATCAAAAGTTTGCTGAGCTCGGCAGCCATTTTTCTATCACTGATGCTCATTGTGGGTGCCATTTTTATGCACCTGCAGCAAAAGAATCACTTCGGACGCATGAATTGGGGCAAGGAGGAAGTGGAGCCGCCAACAATTTTCTGGAATGACACAATGACTCCAACTATAGGTAAGTGGGAGCAGTTATATCGCACAGCATGCGGTTATTTCCTTATCAAATTCATATTTGAAATACGCAAAACAAATTGTGTACGAGTATATAGTGAATAAATAATGTGTATTTTAAAATTGCTAGCTAAAACATTATTGAAAAGGCAAAAATGAATTGAATGAAACTAACTATTATTTAAATGAGATTAAATTGACTGACAAACAGAAATTGAAATTTTCGTACATATATGTTTTAGTGTCACAAGTTCGTGATTGACTGAAGTTTAGATCATTTAATTATTATAAATTGTCATCAACATATATTAATGTCTTTGCATTTAGCAAATTGATTGCTGCAAAATATATAAATGCTTTCAAAATAAATCATTGAGTTAATCGATATTAATAAAATGTTTTTTCACTTTGTAGAATCCTACATCCAAGAGCCACTTGATGCCTGGAGTGAGTGCCTGAAGTGCATTGCGTATACAAGTACGCTAAATAGGTCTCTGTGCGGCGAAAATAAGTGTGGAACTTATGGCATCTCCAAGCTTTACTGGCAGGATGCATTGCGCCTTCCGGGCATAAATGTCAGCCAAGGTAATGAGAAATGATCGAATTTTTGGGATGACTATTAACCCGATTCTTTGCAGACTATGAGAGTTGCGCTCTGGATCCGGAGTGTGGATCAGAAATTGTGCGAGGCTACAACGAGCACTATGCCAGGGACTGCAATGAAGATGGAAACATTGAATGCAAAGATCACATAATGCTGCATATACTAGGACCCACAGGCTGCCGAACGCAGCGGATGCCGTTCATCTATAGCAAGCGGATGGACGCATGTTTGGAAGGGAGTGAGCTTGAATAGAAACAAAACAAAAAAACACTATAGCTAAACATGACATTTATTGTTTGTCGCCACGGGTGGGACGCCAGTAGAAGGTTAGCATAAACAAGGCCAGAAAATCAGTAAACAATAGCAACGCGGCAAGCTTGTCATCCTTCAGGCTCGTACGCAGACCGCCAACGCCCAGAATACTCTGTGTGTGATACACAACGACCTGAAAGTGGCAAGTGGCAAGTGGTACGAAGCAAGTGTGTGCAAATGTGTGTGTGTGTGGGTGGGTGTGAATGATATGGTCATATTGTGTGATATGTGATAGGTGAAGGACTAGTGTGGTTAGCTAAAAGGCAAAAGTGTGACAAAAGTGAGGCAGCCTTACGGGCAACAGCATCAGCACGATGATTGCAGCGTAAACGAAGAAAGGCCAGCTCAGCCGTAGGATGCCCAAGAAGACGACCACATAGATGCTCAGCAGCAGGGTGAAAAAGGAGACGGTAAACATGAAATTCATACTCTTGGTGAGGTCATGCTGCATGCAGTCGGAAGATTAAGATAGTGCAGCAGCAATCACACTGGACACTTTCGACTTACCGGCAAGAGCAGGGCCAGCACAATGGCAAAGACCATGACAATCATGGCGACCAATAAACCAATCACCAGATACATAATACTCGACTCCACTTCCAGCAGCGACAGAGCCACGATCTCACACTCCACAACGAGAATGACAAGCACCCAACTCACACACGGCATGTAGCGTATTTGATCGCTCAGCAAGAAGACCGCGAGAAAGAGCATTGCCATTAGAAAGGTCACGACAAAGGTCGACTCATGTCGTCGCACCACGTCTAGGATTCTATAAGCGGGGGGATGGCGAGGAACACGAATTACTTAAGCAATTTTTGTGTGTAGCTCGTACCATACTTTGGAAAGCATACGATGGGCACCCATTGTACCAGGGCCAACAGCAGAAAGCAGCCCAATGTGATGAAGGTGCGATAGACGAATCTGCGACGCTGCTCGGCCGTCTCAATTTCGATCTCAGGCCAAATTTTAATCCACGTTTTGAACATAATAACTACAACTCGTTAAATTTCATCTCAAACTTGAAACTAAAACAAAGGCTACAGAGAGCAGCTGATAGGGCAGGAAGGGGAGAAGCACTGTGGACAATCAGTTAAACTCAAGAGTTTAGGCACGACGCCAAATCAAACAAAACAAACAACAACTTTTATGCACTAAATTAGCGCAAAAAGCGCTCACGACATACATATATACACATAAACTTACAATACGAGTAGAAAAGTCTCCTAAATAATTGAAGTCTAAAAACTTTATAATCTTGCAACATCGCGCACAAATTGAACGTCACAAGTGTGTAATAATTAAAACTTTGCACCATGGAATGCTGCTCTACGCCCCTTGAACGCCTTGAGTTCATCCCAAAGTTTAATTCGAACTTTTTAATCATATAGTAAACGAGCTCCGAATCCGAGTTGTGAGCTGGACAGCACGAATTTTCTGAAATTTTCACCGATTGGCTACGGTTCAATTGTTGCCAAGTTCAAGTTAAAGTTTTCACTTTTTAGCTTTTTTTGTCAATAACTTTGACTTGTTTTTAATTTCTCCGTTATCAGCCTCAAAACAAATGTAACAAGAGACCTGGTCACTCTAGTGTTAGCATGTGCATGCATGCGGCTCATTATCTAGCTTTGGTAGCTATCTCACTTTAGCCACAGGATCCCTAACGGCTAGCTGTCCCGCTCTCCTCCACAGAACTCATACACTGTGTTTTGTGTCGCGTGTCTTTTACTCCTTTGCCAGCCTGCAAGTCGCACAGTTAACAATCTCTGCACACTGGTTTGTAGAGTGCCAGTAATTGCATCAAAAATGCATATATAATTTATGTAGCTGCCGTGTCGGGTCGTGTCGTGTCCTTGCTGTTAATTTGAAATTTTTCTTTGCCTTTACGCAAGCAAGCAAGCTGGCACGCACACAAGCACGCATGTCTTTTTGTGAGCAATGCGTTTTTCGTGTTCATCCACTTTGCATTGCGAGGCACTTTGATTGGGGCCCAATCATAATCATTGTATTGCATGACAAGCGCATATTACTTTGTTAAGTCAAACGAGTAAATAGCGCATGGTTCAAACGACGCCAGGCGAAAGTCAATTCTTATTTTTATGGAATTGTAATGAATTAACTAATTGCAGCTGATGCTTTCAGTGAGTGTTTCAAATATAGAATACGACATTCTATCTATAGCTTGTTGGCTCGACTTCTAGCGAATTTGATTGATTAATGCTCACTCAAGGACAATGACAGACCCAAAGAGTTTCGTTTAAAAACAATTACGGCTTCGGTTGAACAACTCCTCGCCGCTTCGATGTCCGCAAACTGTTTTTATTCCATTTTTTTTTTTGTTGAGTGGCTCTTGTTAAAGGTGTTGCTCGATATCAAATCCCGCAGATTGACACTGTGTTGGTGGAGGTGGAGAGGGGGGCGACAAGAGTACAAATTGATTGCTTTATAGCATAGCAGAGCACAGGAAGGCATGCAGCAGCCTGGCATCAGGCAACGTTGTGTAAAATTGGTGGAATGCTGGCCAAGTTGTTAAAAGAATTTTGCGATTCTTTTTGCCAGCTGCTCAATTTCGAGCAACTTTCTTTTTTGTTGTGTTATTTTCTTCTTTTTTTTTTTGTTGCGTTCGCTCACGTTTTTGCACATGGCAAAAAACTTGCAACTGCGAACTTTTACTCAATTTTGCATGCAGTGCAGTGGGTTTTAGCTCCACGGTTCCTTAATTCCCTTCAACAACCTCACTCGCTTTCTCTCTTTATATTGCATACAAGACCAATCCTCGTCATGAATTTTTAGCGCTTTGCTTTTGGCAATTTGTGTGCACTGCCGTAGGAGTTCTTGGTGGGCAGGGAAAGGAAGCCAATGAAATAGTAAAAAATGTATCATACTTTTGGCTGGCATGCTAACAACATTTGCTATATGAAATTTAAATGCCATTTGCCGGTTGCCGGCTCCCGGTTTGTCAGTTTGTCAGTTGCTAGTTGGCATACACAAAGCAACAAAGGATATGCGATAAAGTCACGAAAAATGCAACAGCAAACCTGACAAACCTCCAGAGCCCCAGACTAAGTGCTTGACTCTTCAAATGCCTGCACTCAGTCAGTGTCAGAGTCGAAGTCACCGTCAGAGCATGAGTAAATATGCCAATGCAGAAATTCCAATTTCTCTAAGTATGTTTTGCAAATTTTATAAACTTTGGGGAGGTCTGGCAAGCGAAAGGGTTACAGTTGGGTTGGCGTTGTCTACCATAGATCGTAGGCAATCAGCAAGCGTGCCACATAATTAAGTGTACATCAGAGATTAGCCGCAAACCGAGGACGACGACAACGTACAAACAGAGTACAGAAAACGGGTAGCACACCCAAATGGGAGCCCCATAGCACCGCAGGCCATAAATCCCGACTAGCGGCCGTAGCTTTAATGTGCATATTTAAATACGCATTGGCAATGAGAAGGCGGCATGGCAGCACGGCAGTAAAACCAACAACAACATTGTCAATAGCAAACAGAGAAACAGCCGACAGACGGCAACGAAAGCGACAACTTTAATGTCTCTGTCGTGGCAATAGCAATGGATATGGCAATGGCCGCCAACCAGAAGGCTGCGGCGCTTCATTAATTTTATAGTCACCAAGGAATCTGACACAGAGCGAGAGAGACAGAGAGGGTGAGTGTGGTGAGTTGAGAAATCTGAGGTCGCTTAGGTGTGCGTTTTGTGGTTGATTTTAGTTGTCGTTGGGTTAACTTTGAAGTTGCTGTGCGAAACTGCCTAGAACAAAAAGTTTTGATTGTCTAGCCACGCACTAATACACACGCAACACACACCCACATGTCACACACATACACACACACCCAAAGACATATACGCGCACGTCAACACATGCGAGAGAAGAGAAGATGTGTGTGAGCGTTGCTAACTCAAGTGGTTAAACGTGAAACTTTTTTAATCAGAGTTGTTGTGGGCAGCGCATGCCACGCTGGCGCATTGTGTAAACAATTTTCGTAATCTTGGGCGCATAGTTTCACCGTCGTCTTCTGCTCGGCTTCCTGTTTCCTGCCTCCCACTTCCTATTTCCCGTCTTGGGTGGCCTGTCACGCCATTTGCGTATATGTGAGAGAGATGCAGCCAAGGCCAAGAATAATAACAACAACAAAACGGCCAAAAATTGAGCAAAAGCCTCATCAAATTGGCAACAGCGCCCGGCTTCGCTTTACTTATTTTTGTTGTTGTTGCTGTTTTTTTCGTGCTAAATAAAATTCATGAGCCTTGGTAATAAAAACGTCAGCGCAGCGAGAGCGCGATGGCACAAAAGACTCCGGGCAGCACAAGTAAACCAAGACAACAGCAACAAAAATACCAGTGAAACCGACAACAGCAACAACAACAACAGGAACGCCAATGACACCTCCAACAACAATGGAATTGTGGAGCAGCTGTCACCACTTGGCAATGACAATGGCACCCTCGAGAGAGAGCGGAGCGCATAAATTCGAGACATCCTTTGTGCAATGCCCAAAAAATTCACAACACAACAGTTTGCATTCATTTAATTTTGGCTATTATCAAAAATAAAAAGGCTTTGCGCTTGATTGAAGTTTCTCAGCTTCTCGGCCTGGCTCAATGTCTCGCCAAATTATACGTAAATTAAATGCGGCTGCAAATCTAATTTGCGTCAAAGAACTACATTATCAAAGCCTGGGCAACAGAGTTTTGGGTAATGAGTTTCTAGATATAAAGTTAAGCTGCACAAAAGACTGGAAATTTGGCTGGTAAAACTTGTATATAAACTGTGCGTATACTTAATATCGCAATAGTGTGAGTTAAACTATGGTTATCACCTTTTGATGGAGCGCAAACTGCGCAAATTTGCCAGAAAATTAATTTATTAACGTCGAGAAATGCAATCTTGACAAAATGTTCATTTTATGTGCCAATCAATGTTATTATTCGTGGGGAAATACAATTCGTAATCCGATTAAAATTTATGAAAATTTCAATGATGCATCAGATCTTTCACGTACGATATTTTGGGTATGAAAAATCAGCTTGTGAAATTAGATTTGTATATTGAAAATTCGCACAGAATTTTCATATATTTTTTTTACGACAAAAATGAAAATAATAAAAAAAAAACGTCGCTGTCGCCGCCGGCAGAGGCTGCAAATATCCGCAGGATGCGCTGGCTGACTGTCAGGCTGTCTGGCTGCCTGGTTTAATGCTGGCTGCTGGTTGGCGGCAGCCGGTGGCTGTCAATGCGATTTTGTCAACGCAATCAGCCTCACTGACAGCATCGCCCACAAAACACATTTTCCTGTTGTTTTTGCCAATTTTCGATGGTGTTTTCGGTGCGCGCAACAACACAAAAAAAAAGTGAAATAAAAATAAAACGAGAATGTGCACACAATCGACCATTTACGATACACAGCACATGCATGTACTCTCGTCTATATACGAGTATAGTACGATATGTGTGTGGATACCATATCGTTACAAATCGCTTGCTTGTTTGCGTATCAATGAAGAAATAGCCTTTATAGCATACTTTCCAGCGCAAGTATTATACAAAGAGGGAGAATGTAAGAGAGAGAGAGAAAGACAGCGAGACAGAGCGCTGCGATGACAAACAATTTCCGTGGCTCTCGCCTTGCGGCTTCCGCTTTTTTGGTCTCTGTATCGTAAGCTTTCGTTCATTTCGCTTTTCCTGGCTCTTTTTTTTGGTATTTCGGTCAGGTCACATTTATGTTGATGTTGTACGAGTATACATTAATTATAGCTATTTACTTTTGCGTTTGCCCCTGCCAATTATGTGCACGAAATGGCTTATTATTGGTCTATATACACACACATACACAAAGAGAGAGAGAAGCACAAACACATAATACTTCGGACATAGACATAGATGCATGTCCAAATCAGCACGCCAAATGGCCCTCAAAGGCCACTTTCATTTGCCCCTAAACGACACCATCAACACCAGCAAAAACAACAACAACAACAACATCAACAGTGAAGAAAACGGCAGCATTTTTGGTAAACAAAAATTGGTTATGTTTACCCAACGAACAGCCTTAGTTAGCCTTTGCCTTTGCTTTGCCTTAGATATAGCAGTTGTTGGTGTCATCCCAATATAGTCCAGCATGATGGATGTTATTATAATGTCTCGGACCACTGTCACGCTTGACCCAAAAATCAGCTCTCTCCTTTTCGAGAGTTGCTGCCACGTCCATAGCCAAAACCCATTCATCGCTCAACCGACCAACAATTGCAACCAGAAGGATAGAGAGAGAGGAATAAAGAGTGACCACAGAGAGTTGGCCAGTTCATGAGCTCCTTTAAAAATTAAAAATTAAAAATAATTTAATATAAACTTGTGCCACAGCCACACAACAGGACCGCACTGAATTGCGCTTTTTTGTTCAGTTGCTGTTGCTGTTGCTCTTGCTGTTGCTTCTGCTCCTCTGACCAGGCAAAGCACATTCTCTTAGGTAATTACGCTAATTGCTGACCGACCCCAGCAGGCACTTGAATTACGAGTACGAGCATAATGCAATCATTTACTCTCTGCAGTATCCATTTGTCTTTTTTTCTGTCTGCACTTCTCAGACTCTGCAGCAATTGACAGTTATGTCATTCATTGTTTTAATTTGGACTTGTGTAGTGCAGTTGGGGAACGAAAGTTGTTGAATAATTTAAACTGCTGTTATCTTATTATTGCGTTATAAATATATAGCATTGAAATGAAAATAGCTGTCTATTAAAAACCTTTCTGAAAACACTTCAGTTGTCTTTCGAAAAGATAGCGAGCACAATGTGCTTTCTTGACAGCAATGAATACAATATTGTTTCGAGTGAGCAAATGACTGTCAATGTCCTCTATTAAGTGCTCTCTCCATTAAGTACTCTTAGAACTGTTCTCCCACGCACCTCCCACACACAAAATCTGATCTTGTTGACTCCGCCATACGAAAGTGTACGTTGACTACATTACTACGTTTGACAGTAAGAACAACAGTAACTGGTAGCTGCCAAACTGGCTCCATCTTAACCAAGTGAAGAGACAAGAACATGTGAACATATCACAAAATCCACTTACGCACAGATTATGCTATGACAGAGTGGGGTAAGAAGGGGAGTCAAAGTGTTCCCGCTGAGGCGACTATCATTTTAAAGCTTTACCTTTGGGTTAAGCTAACAAATGCGTATACGCAATATGTAATCATTGAAATTGCTACAAAAATTCATAACAATGTGCAGAAGCAGACATAATACATTTCTCACATAATACATACACATATACACACACACCGACATTTATTTGCTGTTGTGTAGGTGTGCGAGAGTGTGTACAGAAATCAAATGGTTTACTGCGGCGGCAACACATGTCAAGAAATAACAACAGACAGCAAAAGCGAGCATAGAAAATGAGCTTCAAAGCAGGATACTAGGATATCCTGTATTCCAAGGAATTGTAATATTAAACTTTAAGATTCCAAAAGCTGCGTATACTTAATATTTTGTGAAGTAGAATGAAAATACCTATTTCTGAGAGACGCATATAAAAATCCAATGCTTCTGAATAAATAAATAGGCACAAAACATTTACTTACATATTTTTACAATGTGATATGTAAGACAAAAAAATATATATAGAGCATTAATTAACGCACTTCTTGGAAAGCATAGAGCTGCACTCAATTAGTATCATTTAGACTGATGAGCGCCTAATTCATTTATGCATTATTTATGAATGAAAGAAAGCACAAAAAGGAACAAAAGAAACAAATTACAGCTATCTGGTTTAAATCAAATTAGGCATGTGATAATGAGAATGACAAATTGACAACGATTTGGAGTAGCTTAGAGTTTCGCTCGTTTCTTTTACAGGGTATGCCGAGCAGCAACAGCTGCAAAAAGCAGCCAAAACGCCACAACACAACACAAGGCTCAACGCACCCCAAAACTCGTTTCAGCAAACATTTTGAGAATTGTTGAAAAGATTTTAGAGAGCACAAAAAAAGAAAAGGCAACTCACACCAAGCATTTATAACATAGTCGTATATTTTGTTGGGAGGCAGAAGGCTAGCAAGAACTCGAAGCTCTGTCAAAATCGCTAAAAGATGTGTGAAAGGCGGTGAAAAGGCGTCGACGTTGGCGTCGGCGTCGGCGACGGCGACGGCGGAAACAAAGGATTGTGCTGGCGTTAAAGGTTAAGCTACGTATAAAATTACTTTGGGCCAACGCACAGCTGCTGTTCAGTTCCAGCTCTGTGCTCCTTCTGGTCTGATGTTCTACTTTTTGTTTTGATTTCTGGCAGTCCTTATAATTCGGATTTGATGGTGGTGGGTCACCGGGAGTGCTTCCTGCCTGGCATTTGTGATTTGTGGTGCTGCTGAATCCAGTTGGGCCAAAAGACATCAAAGCACACTTTCTCTCTTGCCGCTCACACTCAATTAGCAGACAGACATGCAAAATGCTCGCTAATTTATTAATGGCTAATGTCAAATTTCGTGCTGCCTTCAAATGACATTGAAAAATTAACTAGGATGCGAGTGGCTCGGCTCTATGAGTGAGTGTGCCAAAGAGAGTTTATGTATATACAGAAGCGAGTGTGTGAATTTGGTGCTGCTTAATGGGCTATGGAACTTTCTGGGGGAGTGTGGAAGCAAACAATTTAGATAAGCATAAACGTACAACTCATATTCATGCTAAAGTTTTTTCTTCTTCCTGGGGGCTGTCTTTGAAATTCTTTGGCTAATTTTTCATTTCATACTTTAAAAACAAACTTAATCAGTTGAAATTTCACGTTGACAACGAGCTGGCCGAACAAGCAAGGCTCTTCAAGTGCCTCGATTAAAGCTGGAACTATAAAAGTAAAATGTAAGAAGACAAAAGCCAAAAGAGTGCTGAGCGTAGCACTCAAGACTTGGCCCATAAAAAATTGAGTGTTTAAGTGGGTAACCCAATCCTTAGTGCCTGCTGCTTGGTGCTGTATTTTATGGCCAAACCTGGATGCGGGCTGGTCACGACATCTTCCATCGACAACAACGAAAATAAATAAAAACGGCAGAAGAAAATAAAATGAAATAAAATTAAATATTTGGCCGGTGTTGAGAGTCAAAGGTGGCCAAACAAATCAAATAATAAATATAATAAAATAGTCCCAAATGACATTGCCACCGTGCCGAGTCAGTCAAGGGGAATAATGGCGGCTATCTGCCGATGACAATACATATAGTATATTTATATATATACAGTATACTTCTAGCATTCCATTATGGGAATCACAAATTGCGGCTCACCTGAAAGCGACATCAACTAGATTGCCGATTTGTTGGCTGCCACCGTGCAATTATAATGTATTTCTTCTATTGCTCCTCGCAACTTTTTTTTTGCACACTTGGCGTATTCTCGCTCACAGAAACATACACACACACAGATAAGCTCATACAATCGCAATCGCAATCACAATTTCACACACTCACACTCAGTACATTAACATTTAGACATGGCCATAAACAGGCTAAACACGCGGAGTCGTTGTCCTGTGGCCGGCAACGCGATTGTTTTGCTTTCACGTATTAGCGTAATATTCGAACAGATTCAGATTCGTCTTTCTTCCGCGTTTCGAGTTCCGTGTTCCGCTACTGGCGGGGAGTGTGACCTGCCCAGAAGCCGACGTACGCTTATCTGAAACATATTGCAGCCATTGTAAGGAAATTACTATGAAATTCAATTGAGGAACATTTCACGCCTGCGCACACACTTAACAGAGTAACAGAGAGCGAAAGAGAGAGAGAGAGAAGTAGCGTATGTTAATTAACATAACATGACTGCAGTAACAGATGAAGCTACATCAATATTTACAGCCAAACTTGAAGTTGTTGTCACTGTTGCGAGTACTCGCAATCGTATTCGTACTAACACTCACACACTCCCACATTCGCATTGTTATGTGTGTATGTAGGTTGACAAGAAGTTAAACAAACAAAAGCAAAAGTCAAGCTCCTACGAGTATCCCCACATTTCATGAAAAGTTGTGTCAGCAACAAGCGGCTCGCTCGCTTGCACTCTCTTCATCATCTCCATAAAAATGTCAACCAATCCACACACACACACATATTTAGAGACTCATATGTGAATACTCGTGTATGTAGAGCGAGTTAAAGTCTCTCGTATGTACACATAATTAAGAAATCCTTCTTTCTTTATCCCAAGACGATTCCTCAAATGTCCTTTGGCAACAGCAAAAGTAAGCTGTTGATTTTCAAATCATTTCTGTATGATTATCAAGTCATTTATTGACACGCTCAAGTCAAGTCAGGCTCTTAATCTTTGCCCTCTCCCCGCAACCCTCACCATTGATTTCAACGTGGTCTTTGCGCCTGGACATGGTCTTAGGCATCTAGATTGAGAGTGGAGGCTTTTTAATGAAATGCTAAGATGATGGCAATTAACAAAATGAAGCAGGCTCCGTAAATGTCTAATGGCTAAAACGTTCTAACGCTGTTGCTGTTAGCTGTTAGCTTTTGCTTTTGTTTTGTCTCCTCTCTCTCCGGGTGGTCTTCGAATGCCGCGATGCTGTGTCTTTATTTTACTCTCACCAAAACGTCGATTTACTCGAGCACCGCAAATCCCAAGCCATGGTGTTGATAGCAATAGCTTTGACGTTGAAAGACGTTCTAAGTCGCTTTAGACTTTCGACTCCTCATCCCCCCCCCAATTTTTAAACTTAATTTGGGAAGAAAAATACTGGAAACATGAGAAAATTCACTTTCAAATTTTATTTGCTCGAATATTTTTTGTGGAAAAACAATCCAATTTAATAATGCTGTCAAACTTTTCTTACTTTATGAACTTTCCGAGAATGAATGAAGTTTACTCTATTATTAAGCTCAAATATGTAGCTGAGTAGAAAAAGTGAGCTAGAAACGTTTCTATATAATTATTAGTCATTTATGTATCTAAAGTTAATCAGAAAGAAAGCAAGAAACTCATTTCTTTACCAGGATAAAAAAAAATGTAATACTAATATTATTTTTCAACGAACTTTAATATTTCAAGATTTTGAAACAAAGTTTAGTTTTACTGTAATTTATTGATTAAACGTATATGCTATTTGGCATATCCATTAAATTAGCAAAGTTTTTATATAATTATTTATAGTTAATATACTAAGGAAATATGAGTAATAAGTATCTTTAGTCAACCAGAAATAAATGCCCCAATAACTATTATTATTTATTTATAAATTTTAATTTTTCGTTTTATTGAATAAGTTTTTAATCTAAAACTTAAAGTTCTACTATAATGGATTTAATTTATATTCCATTTAATCGCCAAGTCCATTAACTAAGAATCATAGCTTTATAGCCAACTATTATTATACAGTGGCAAATTTCTAATTACACCTGAGTCCTTTCCAAATGTCATGTTAATGCTCGACTTTATTATTAATTTTAGTACAAATTTTAATTGCGACTTTATATAGCGCATACGCAGTGTGGGGCAGACATGATATGACGACGCTTTATTATTTATTTTACTAGGGAATCGTAATTATTGCTAGGCCTAGAGACACTGAGATGATATTGCTTGGCTTTATTATTCATTTTATTGCAAAAAATGTGCGTAAAATTGTTTATTGCACTCTCTCTTTCTATCTCATACTTAACCCAAAATCTGTTTCGCTAATTAAAACTGTAATTAATATGACTGCAATTAATGTGTTGCCAGCACTCACATTCGCCGCATTCCGCATTTACAACCAGAAGTAGCAGCATGTGTGCTGCTGCTGTGCCTCTGACTCTTGCCACGCCTTGTGGCAGCAGGAACATAGGAGGCACACATCTTTCAGCTGGCGCACACTTGGGTGCACATGCAAAGGCGATAGCCTAACTTGGCAGAGGGAATGCTTAGCGAAGGATAATCAGATTTAATATCAATAACCAATAACCACTGGAGCTGCTACCAGTCAATGGCATTCAATGATGAGGGGTGACAGTGAATGCTCCACATACAAACACACACATTCCAATACACACACACTCTCTCTCTGTGTATATGTATTCTTAAGCGTATCAAATGGTTTGATGTGCATTGTTCGAGGATATAAAAGACGATGTGGAGGTAATGCAAAGAGTCAGTCAATGAACTGAATGCAGCTGGCAACTGTTTGTGGCTGCTGCTGTTGTTGTTCCTGCTGTGCCAAAGTGTTGAATGGCAGCCGATTTCGTCGCCCGTCCACCCACAGCGATACTATAGATACCATTACCTGCAGAGCATTCAACAATTGCCCAGGCACTCAAATGAACAAACGAATAAACGAACAAACAAACAACGGGCGACAGACAACAGGCGACAAGCGACAAAGCTCGACTTGATAGCTAACGCTTGACAATTGAAATGAAAGCCACAAAAGCAGCAGCAGTTTTCTGCTTTGCAAGATGCGGCTAACTGATTGACTGACTAACGGATAGACTAAGTGGTAGACTAAATGAAAGGTAGACTGTCTGACTCGTCCTTTAACTAACAGAGTAACTAACAGAATAAAAGCCTGTATTACTGATTGACTGACTGATACTCTAAGTGGTAGATTCTCTATTAACAGAGTAGATGGTTTATAGCCTGAATAACTGATTTACTGACTAACTGACAGACCTAACTGAATAATAGACTGACTGACTCGTCCTTTAACTAACAGATCAACTAACTAGGTCTTTTAAGTCTGAAGAACTGATTGACTGGCTAACAGAGTAGTAACAGACTAGTAGATTAATTGAATTTAAGACTGACTCAGTCGCTGGTTAACTAACAATTTATAGGTTTAAAGTCTGAATTTCTGATTGCTGATTGACTGACTGATAGATTATTTAACAGCCTTATAAACTTCCGGTTTGACTTTCCGACTTCTGCGAACTAAGTGCAATTGCAGCTGTTCATAATCCCGATTATATTCACATTTAAGCAGAGATCAAATTTAATACTCAAAGCCTGTAAAACGTTTTTTTAATCAAATTAAATGCCTCGCTAGAGATAATAACAAATATTCATAATCCCGAAACAATTTTGCATTAATTAAAAGCCAATAAAAGTGAAAAATGAAAATTATGAAGCGTGGAAAATGCGTTACTAGCGTTGCCAGCGTTGCGTTGGATCAGAGCAGGTAAAGTAAAGTCCACGTCCCACTTTTTTGTTAATAACGCAGCGAGCAATATGCGTGGGTCGCATCAAGAGTAATGGAAACTAATGAAATAACAATTTGTTGTTGTTGTGGCTGTTGTTGTTGAGAGGCAGGCCAATAAGGGCCGGCACAATTTGTTTTAATTAATTGAAACCGCAACGAGCACTTGACTCGTTCGTTTAGCTGCTGCTGCTGATTCAGATGGATTGAAAGCTATCCAGATTTAATGGGCAAAACTGTCCGGCAAAAGTGCGCATCGCAGAGCGACTTTCAGTCACATTTCAGCTTCAGCCTCAGTTTCGGTTCTGTCATCATCAACGTAATGACAACGACCGGACAGGGAATGGGCTGAACTGGTTGCCTGGACTATGTCGACTGTCGACTGTCGACTGTTGACTGTCATGGTACGGGCGAAAAGCCTACAAGTGAAATGTGGCAGGCTTAGCGGCAAATCAAGCGTGAAGTCAACGTCAGCCAAGTCACGGCTCAACTTGCCCAAAGGACATCAAATATTTACATATGTATGTCGAAGTATGCACAGAATACATATGTATGTATATGTATGTACAATATGTATGTATGTATGTATACATACATTATGTATGCACAGGCCAACTGTTGGCATTGGTCGTTATCGATTAAAGTGGCTTAGTGGCTGGCCAATGGCCGATAGCAAAAGTTAAGTGCCCGGCGGTACAGTTTAAGGTCATTATTAGTTTGAGGGCTGACTTGAAGACCATTTCAAATATGTATGTAGATGTGTGAATATATATGTGAGTGTCGTCGTATACATATGTATGTGCGAGTGTCTCTCGGCAATAAAGTTGCAGCAGCAAAACTTGGCAGCCACTAAGCGTTTATACCCCCCAAACAAGGTTCGGGCCAATGTAAATATCACCGCCGGGCATTCCTTTAACTCGCCTTTCGCTCTCTCTCTCTCTTTGTGTGTGTGTATTTTGTGTGTGTGCCTCGGTGTGTGAACCACAACATGTGTCGCCGGGCGTGAACAAAAGTGCTACGAAAATCACATTACCAATATGCTAACACGGCTCGAACTTTTAGCATCAGCATCAGCATCATCGCCATCAACATTACCATCAGGACGAGGTTCTCGCACTCTCGTGACTGTGGCCTCGGGGCTTAATGCCTTAATGCGACTAAACTTGCTGTAAATCAGACTGCTTTTAACTAATTTGCCGTCACCTTCAACAAACCCAACGCAACCCAGACTCAGGCACAGGTGAAAAGGACGCCTGCCGCTTAGCAAATCTGAAATCCAAGCAATCGTCTTCAAGTGGCCTTAAGAACCGGACCAAATCGCTTCCACAGCCGTCACGAATTTTAATGGAAATTTCTTCTGCATTTTTTTTAATAAACGAGCCAGGCCACATACGTATATTACGTATACGTCGTATATGTATGGACGTGTGCAAATCCCGAGTGCGCCACTTTATCCTTATACAAAGTGTTCAACAGCAACAACAACAACAAGAAGAGCAACAACAACGAGTGCGATAAATGCCCCGAAACTTATTTGAAGTAAGTAAAAAATATATGCACACGTATTCGCCCACATACGCGTACTCGAACATGCATACTTTATGTTCTTTGTGGCCTGGCGCAAAGCAGCTCGAGTTAACAAAAAAATAACAAAAAAAATAAACGGAGAAAGAAAAGCGCGCCAATATATCGCAGTGCGGATATAATGCAATTTGTGTGTGAACTTTTTAATGTAGTTTCACACACGCACACACACAAGAGAGCGTACACAAATAAAGTACACATACACACACACACAGACAGACAGAGAGTACGCGAGAGTTATGGCGAGTAGAGAGTCAAGCAGATAGCCAAACAGGACGCGAGCTTATCAAACATTAATATTTACGTACGACAACAGCAAACAAACGAAACAGGACGTCTTTCCGTAGTTGTTAATGTCAGAGCAGCTCGGCAACACTGGCACCGCACCAACAACAACGACCACGACCTTCAACGCACAACAAACGGATGCAAACTGAAGTTATCAGCACGGACAGCAGCGGCATGTTGCCGCTTAACAGGCGCACTGTTAACTCTTAACAGAGCTCTGTTAGCGGACGCGCGTGCTGTTAATGGGCTGCTGTTGCTGCGGAAGTAATCTGCATGCAGTGAAAGTTTTAAATGAAACTAAATAAGTTTATATGCGAAAAGTATACGTGTGTGTGTGAGTGCCATTTTGTGTACATCAAATGGGTAAATGCGCCGGCGATAACAAAGCCAAACAAAAGTGCACATATTCCACGCACTTTTACTACTTACTTTACTTACTTTTATGCCATGCACACTCGAGTTGCACTCGCATGCCGAGGTAATCAACTGAAGCACTTTCCAAAAAAAAGCATATTGGATAGAGACTGCAGTCGGAATTAACTGGGAAATAAGCATAATTTAATGCGGAGGGAAACGGAAACGTTCAGCGAGCCGGAAACGCCTTCGAACTGAGCATTATTGAATTCCATCATCGCATGTCAAATGCATATTTCACCATCACATTTATGAGTACCAACGCACTGGTCACAGGTTGTTAACGGCCAGGAGACTTGAGGCCAAGTCACGATGTGCATGGCTAAGCGGCATCTTCACATGGCCAAGTTATTATGGCCACATTCGCACATTCGCACTTTTCGGCAGTCTCTGTGTGTGTGTGTGTATTTGTGTCATGATTCTACGAGGTTCGCTCGAGAGGTGGGGAAGAACTTGGTTTTTTTAATGGATGGAAGCTCTGTCCATTGCTGCTGGCTCTTGGCTATTGATTTTTACTTTAAAATAAATTGGTTTCGTTTGTCTGCGCTTTTCTCTACGTTGCTCCCTGCGTTCGCTCCTCTACCAACTGGCAGCTGGCAAATGGTCCCTCCGCCAACGTTGCTTGTGCTAGCCAAAAACTTTTCTATAGCAATTATTGTTTGAGATTATTTTTCATTTCGTCGCCGTCTGTCGCCTATTGACTGTCATCGCCATCGCCATCGCCATTGGCAGACACTATTGTTATTAATACGGCCAGCGCATTTCCGTGCAGACTCAAAGCGATTGCATCCCAAAATTGAAAACTAAAATGCTGAATAGCTGTTTGTTGCTGCGAAGTGTTCACTATTCACAGCATTTGCCGTACTTTAAATGGAATCCTAGACCGCCTGTTTTCCCCGCCCACATTCAACTACTTTCTCCACTGTGACATCCACTTTTAGCTTAATTGAAATGCTTGTTGTTTTCGTTTTTTTTTTCTACTTTTTTGGACTAACACATTTTGCTGCCTACTTTCGAGTAGTGTTGTTGTCATTTTCGACCATTCGTTCGCATATTTTTCCGGCTACGTGACACATACCGTAACCGTGTACCTCCGACACCCAACACCACCCAGAAAAAAACACTCGATTCTCCTAAACTCCCACCGCTGACTGGCACTTCGTAACCGAACCCAAACCTTGAGCCGGAATTCGGGAAAGAGTAACAAAACAAAGCCATTTTTTCGTTGGTTTACTTTTTTTTTTTTGGTTGTTGTTTAATATGAACATTTGGGACTCCTCTGTATGTATGTTGGCAAATATAAATGTTGCCCACTTGAGTGTGAGAGAGAAGAGTCAGAGACCCTGTTTGCATTAGAACTGTCACAAGGGGTTATTTCTGCAATTTCAACTCAACATCCCAACCCAGTCAACCTCCCTTTATCTCCAGCAACAGGAACAGAAACAGAAACAGCAACAGCTTTAGCTCTTTGCCTGTTTTTGTTGTGCTGTCCAGAAAAAAGGTAGCCAAAATGAATGTGCCATAGTCGGTTAAACTGTGCACAAATAAGAACAGAAGTGACAATTGGTATAGTTTCTTTCTAACTAATTTTTTGTTGTCTGCTGCCATAACATTAAATTTGCTGTTTATAGGCATTATTGCTCTCTAAATGAAATGCCAATAAAAACATGCATAGAGAGAGAAAAATGGCAATTCGAGTCAGTAATTTTTCCATTTTCATTGCCCAAAAACTATTTGAACTATTGAGTCGAACTTGAAGTCTATGAATAAATAACTTTCAAGTTAATCTAATGAAAATCTCAATTGAATTCAAGGCATTTTTCACCAGAGAGCGAATATGAGTTTCCTAGAATTGATAGCACAAAAACTTTGCTGCAAGCACTAAGAAAATCAAAAGTTTGGCTTGAATTTTTCTGTATGTGAAAGAGGATATTTGAAAATCAATTGATCAACTAAAGTTTAATATTAAATTATGTGCTCTTAAAGACAACTCAATCAATTGGACTGTCAAAGTTTATATTGAGCAACTCTTCAAACGGTCAGTTAATATTTGTAAAACAAACAATTGAGCGCACACATTTAAAATTCTTGCTCGCAGTTCTGATTAAAAAAACAGACTACATCATTTGTAAAAGGTTTTTTTTTTTTGCTCGGAACGGAATGTTAGAGAATAGACATTGTTTTGACAACTGTTTCATGCTTTTGTACAAATAAGAGAAAAGAACGGAGAGCAAACGCGTTGCTGTTTATATATTTGAAAATGTATAAACATCCTTCTCAGCAACATGCAGACCAGATACCTCCGCAACAGCAACAACAACACACGGTAATAAACAGCAAACCCAGCATAGCAAATTAGGGGGTCGAGTCGACAAGTCGAGAAGGGAGAACGCCAGAGAGAAAGAGAGAGAGAGAACGTACACCCACCGAGCAGCGATGAGTAAATAGGGACCGCATTTCCACAAAGCGTTTATCAAGTTTGAAATAAAATGTTAAATACAAGTTTTTGATTACACAGCAGGCTTTGTTTTGCCAGGTAGTCAAATGACAAGGACCCAGCATCACAGCAACGGCATCAGCAACAGCATCCCGGCAGCGAGGACACGCAGGACGAGTAAGTTGTTTTAAAGAGGAACTCTGTTTATATTTAATTTCGTTTTTCAGGCGATTTGCATAAGTGTTGACAATAGAGCGCGCAATATTTATGCAGGAATCAGGCAAATTTATGCATAAATCATCTACACAAATAATGCATATATAAATATACATATTTATTGTTGAATATTTCATGTGTGGGTTGCCTCGCTCAATTGAAATTGAGCTTGAGTCCTCACACACACACACACTCACTAGCATACTAATATATTTGCGTGTGTGCGTGTAGGTGCTCGCATGTACTTAATTTCATCATGTGCCTTAATCTTTTTAATTAACTACTCATATCCGCCACAGAGCATGTCTAATTGATATGAGTTTGTTTCACGTTCGCACCGCTTCAATGGCTGCCTCCAGCTCCAATAACTGTCTGCGTGTCGGTGAGTGTCTCTGTGCGTGTGTGTGAAAATTTGCGTGTGTGGTAGCCAGTCGTTATGTTCTTAATGAATTTCAATTTGCTTAGGTTCCAAGTAAATCCCACGTTTCACTCACCGTATATGCATCGAGTGTTGGTATTGTTAACAACGATTTCTGGCTTTAACCTAATTGTACATGGTACGCGTAGGCAGCGGCCCTAAGGTCATGAGGAGCATTGGCGGTAAGGCAACTTTATGGTCGACTTAAGTAACCCAAGTCTGTAATATCAGCGGCATTGATGTCAGCCGCAGGGCAAGACTGACCTTAAATATTATTACTGCCAGGATTGGAGGGGATTTTCACTTATTGAAAGTGGCATTTTGCCTTAACAGAAATAGGCAAATAATATTTTATTTGGCAAATACAAATATCAAAGATGATAACTGTTGGCTTCTTTTTTTTGTTGTAGTTTATGTCATGGACCATTACTGAAAAAAATTCAGTCTATAAATAATTATATGCGTTTTTCAGTATTTTAATTCACGTGTAAGCAGTTCACGTTTAGCAAGCAGTGCAATGCCAGCAACCGATATGCACTGCTTACAATGAAATCATTTTAAGCTTATCAATTCACTCAGCCAATTTGTGCTTATTTGAGCGCATATTTAGAATAGCAATATATTAATTTGCATTTATGTTAACCTCTACCCCTTTCTACATAATAAAATGACATTCTTGCATAAGTGAATTTAATAACAACTACAGTAATGTGCATTTGTGTGCTGCCCTTAGATTAGGCTTACCGCAAAACCTAATTATCAGTTACCGCAAAGTGGAATGTAATAGCAGCGTTAGCCATATCTCAATAATGCAGCAAATTCAACACAATGCCTCCATTGTAAGTTGTTGCCAGCCGGAGCTTAACTCAGTACTCAACATTAAGACAGACAAGGCAAGGCTTTATCAATGGCACTCTGTTGGTGTCTTAGTGGCTTCTCGACCGTTAATAACAGACTAATTAAGTTTTGCACAATTCGCATGGAATTGGCGTGAAATCAACTCCAATTAGCACAATTAAATCGAAACAATTTATTGGCAAGACGAGTCACTTCTTGTGTAGAGACTCTCTCGCTTACGAGATGTGTGACAATTTGTATGTAAACATGAAATGAATTAATTATTTTATACACTAAATAAAGCCTACGACTAATGAGCAACAATGATTCGCTTAAAGCTGAGTTTTGCGCACCTCACGATCAGCCAGCTCCTCAGGTGTGGGATGCTCCTCAATGAAACGGATGCTCCTCAGAATGGCCTCTGGGATTGGGGGAGGAGTGGGCAGAGCATCGGACTGAGGATGATAGCCGGTGGCGTCGGCGGTGTAAGTGAGAGCGAAGGGAATGCCCTCAGGGGAAATGTAACCGAAGGTGCCATGGGCATAGTTGCCACCTTGTCCCTCCTCGGAGAAGTGGGAGCCATCGCTTAGCGCATATTGGAAGCCATATCCATTCTCATCCGATGCGGAAACGAACTTCTCAATGACAGCATCGGATCCTAGGGGAGGAGCAGCGAGGACGCAAGCCAAAAGAGGTGCAGCAATCAGGAGCTGTGTCCAAAAGCAAAAGTCCAATTCAGTATTAATCCAATTGTTGTCGATATGATGTTTTTGTAAGGCAAACTTACCAGCTTGAACATGTTGATGGTGATTGGTAATGTTGTCTTTGGCTGTTGACTTCAATGTGTGATCAGTCTGGCGACTCCCTACATTATTTATAGCAATCGAAAGTCCACAAGTCTCTATCTCTCTCCCCTTGATATTGACAATAAACACCACACACAACACAATATGCAAATTGGCCATGCGACTGAGTAACCTAGATATGCGGCCTATTTGGCAACACGACTCCAAGAGCAGTGATAGTATAGTAGAGAGCCGAGAGACAACTATGCGATACACTCACCTGCAATTTAAAGTTGAAAAATGCTTTGAGCTACTCACTGAAATGTTATTTATATTAAATATATTTTAATATTTAACTTAACATATTTCAGTTATACAAAAGAAAGTCAATTTAAAATACTAAGCTGAATTTAAGAATTTATTAATTTTATTTACCAATTTTTTGTGTTCCTTATAAGCAAATAGTTTCAAATTTTATTTATTACAACATCCATACTTTTCATATTTATAATTTTGTATTTTCGGTTAAGTTTTACAAAAATATTGGAAGTAATAAAGATATTCATCTTAAATACATAACAACATATATTTAAAATTTCTGAAAGACAACTTAAATTCCGAACTAAAAATAATTAAAATATAGTCTCTCTGTAATATAAAAAAAGAGAGTTTGCAACCGTGATGCTGTAGCGAATTAACCCAGATGCTCTCCCGTAACGAAAATAGGTTATGAGCCAATCTTGATCGTAAAAAATGTTGCTTCAAACACTGCAAAACATGTAAATAACAACAACATCGATAGCAGCAACAAACAATAAGTTAATTAAATCAAAAAATACAGACAAAAATTAAAGCCGTTGCAAGTTCAATATTGCAACACGTGTCTGCGTATCGAAAACGAGTCAATCAAGTCAAATGAAGCTACAAATATTGCTAATTTGCATACAGCAACCGCAAACATCAACATCAACATCAACAGCAAAAGCAACAGCAACAACAACAGCATTGAGAGTCGAGACAGCGATAGCAAACAATGACAATGACAGCATTAACGAATTTATTAATTTTTAATTTAATTTGCCCAATAAAGAAATGCAGATTTACGTAGAAGCATCTACTTACTATGGCACTTCTATCAAGAGTGCGGGAGAGAGAGACGCGCGATTTATGGCAAAGAGACAGCTGCGCGTTCAGACTTTGCCAATTTGGTCGAGTGGGAGTCAAATGAAGGAGACTGAAGGACCATGGCCATATGGAAGTTGAGTCTGGAATGATGCGAGGAGACTGGTAAAAGCAACGCCATTTGTACATAGTATAAACAACAATATTAAATTGTATTTTTTTTGCTTTTATTACATTATTATTATCTCTGGCAATAAATGTCAACGTCAGCGAGCCGACAAAGGACCAAAGGACACAGCGCCCAGGAGCAGACACGTGCATGTGTATGTACAATGTTGATGTGTATTCGAGTGTGTGTCTTTGTGTGTGTGTGTGTATCAAGGCATGTGGCATTGAGTAGGAGTGTTGGCATCCATCAGTTTCAGCTGAAGCTTCAGCCCATCTTCTGCTGCTGCTGTTGCTGCTGTTGCTGACGATTGTTTGCTGATGTTTGTTGCGTTGGTCATGCAAAGGAACACACACGGGACACACAGAGGCACTCGAACATGAGGGAACACAAGATGATGGAGATGTGAGTGAGAGAGCGAAGACTTAAACTACAAGTTGGACATGCAACATGTTTGCTCAGACCACACACACACACCCTCAAAGAGGATGAGTGTAATGTGAGGCAAACTTGCTGTCGACTAATTTAAATCTTGCGCTCATATGGCAGACCAGAGGGAGCCGCTGGCGCTGAAGCGGGCACCTGCAGATACTGGTCGCCATGCTGGTGGTGACCACCATGAGCAGCATGAGCAGAATGCTCATGGGCGGCATGGTAATGGGCCTCCTCTTGCTCCTCCTCGGGATGATTGCGATTCCATTCGAGAGACTTGAGAATCGCCTCGGGAATGGGATGCGGCGTGGGCAGATGTTCACCCTGCGGCTGGAAGCCATTCTCATCGGCGGTGTATGTCAATTGAATCAGTTGACCCTCTGGTGCATAATACTGCGACGAGCCGCTGGCATAATATCCGCCCACACCCTGCTCCTGCTGTGCAATGCCATTGCTTGTCTCGAACTGATACTTGTAGCTGTTGTCGTCCTGCTTCAGTTCATTCTCGTAGCTGCGTATCTCGGCATGAGCATCGGCTGAATCCGAGGGCACAGGCTGTGCCACAGCCAGGCTGCACATGAGGCAGGCAGCAGTTGCAAGTACGGCGACGAGTTGCTGTCCAAGGAATTGCAAATAGCAGTAAGAGTTTCCGTTCAGTTCAACAAAAGTGATTCATTCTACTTACGAATTGAGACATTTTTGCCTTGCTTGGGTTGTGTGTGAGATTTGGTTATTGGATTTGTGGTGTTGTTAAACCCCTAAGAGCTAAGCTGTGTTTGATGTCTGACGTTGCCTCGACCCGAGTTTTATATACTATCTCCAATATGATGTACTGTGACGACCCCCCATTCAAATGAAAGTAAGAAAACTATCATTAAGCTATGAAGATGATGATGATGATGGGTTACGCTGACATATAGCCCACAACACACACAGTTGCCACGAGCTAAAAACGGTTGCAACCCAATTATCACAGCTCAGCTTTTAGCTAATCAACAATAATTTCCATTGCGATTTAGCAGTAATGAATGGATTAGCTTTCTCACTCTGCTGCTGCCAGCAGCAAACGAAAATGAAATTAAATCCAAAACCAAAACCGAAACTGAAAATCCGAATAGCCAAAAGCCAAAGCTAAAACCATACGCAACACTTTGACCCGAGCGGGGGAAGGGAACATATGATATACCCATCTCAACTCAACTCATCTCTCTCGATTGGGTAAATCGCTTCGGGGTTCAAGAGAGACGCCACAGGTACAAGCTCTGCGCATCGTTGTGCCCATTAAAGTAATTAAGTGTTGGTGTTAATTCATTAATTACGGTCGGGGCATCTGTCTATCCATCTAACCATGCAACTCTTGAACTACCCGTTTACCAAAAAATTAAATCCAAGCACATTCCACATGTTAAATGAGCTAAACTCTCGACGATATCATCGGCTGCTCAAGTTACTCCAGTTTTGATCATATCTATAATAGTCAGTTCATAAATAACTTTTTTATTTTCCAAACTTTTTGTATGCATTTATAATGTGAGCACATCTCACATATATCAATATGCATATATTGAGCATATTTGCTATTTTTGGTCTATGCAAATTGTGGCTAATAACAATTCGAGCTTCGTCAGCCATAACATGTTCCCCCAACCCCTATGTTTACTATTTGCTTTTGAGTGGCCAAAAATGTGTAACTCTTACTGAAATATCAAATAACAGTTTTTACGGCTCGTTGCCTCCATTTAAATGCGAGTATCATATGTAAATATTATGACTTGGTAATTCGATAAGTAAATTATGAAACCAATTGATCCTATTTGATATCAATTGCATCTCCTTTTCCTCGAGCACTTTTAAATAAATGTTCACAAGTTCATATCATGCCACTTAACAACCTGTTATACAAATTAGAAAGTGAAATATATCAAGCAGACTCGCATGCATTCATCATATATGTACGTAACATAAGATACTACGATTTGATATTGATTAGTTCACAGTTTTTTATTGATTCGGCCATGAAACGAATCAATTAATATTACAATCGTTTATTTGACTAGTCAAAAGACACCAGCTTATTTATTTAAGTTGATTGTCTTAGCCGCTGTCTCCACTTTCAACAGGAGCGGTTCAGTCGAAATTCAGTCAAAACAAAACCAACTGGTTATCTCGATGGCGATGCTTTTGCGCTGTCGAGATATAATGGAGGGCAATACAGTAGGAGATTATAAACAAACGTTTGCATAAGTTTGATGTTATAAATAACTTTGAAAACAAGATAGAAAATAAGTACCGAAAAGTAAATACTCTTGAAAAGAAAATACAATATTTATGAGAAGAAAATTAAACCTAACTGAATCTAAAATGGTTTTAATCATATAGGTTGGGCTATATGTATTTTTGTACTTAATAATTAGGAAAAATTTTAAAGAACAAATTTAATGAAATATCTAAGCTTTATCGGATTAAATAAAGATACAATTAAAGTAGTCGGTCAAGTGAACAATACCTTTTACTATTTAATGTCAAGCGATCACCTCTTAGGGTATGAAATAAACTAATTTCAAATAGTAAACAGCAACAGGAACAAGTTGGAGTTTTCAAGAGAAAAGACAAATAAGAAAGGTGCGACAAATGACAATTAAATTCGAACTTTTTTGGGGCTTGTCTAGCAAACTGAAGGTCAACGGTAGAATGCCTTTATTGCTGTTGTTGTTGTACGATTTGAAAGTAGTTGACATTGTGTGCGTGTGTATGTGTGTGAATGGAGCTCTTGCAGCTACCATACAATAATAAGCCCACGCACTAATCTCATTCCCCCTGCTGTGAAAGCCAAAGCAGTCGACCTCACAGTTAAAGTTACATCAATGGACTGCTTGCAGACTTTTTGGTTGAGACTGCTTGATGACCGATTAGCGTTGCATGGCGACGACAACGCAGTGGAGGGGGGAGTTGAATAAATGGACTACACGCAAAGCCGATCGCATATTTAATTAATTGGTTTTTAATACATGCAACAAAACTGACTAAATGTGGATCAGAGCAAATCACTTTAAATTCAAATATTCAAATGATCAAGTAATAATGCCCACCAAAGGGAAAAATGAGACGCACGCGGAGGCATGAATTGAAAGTAGCAAATTCCCAGTGTGCGAGAGACCATTAAATAAAACACAAAAACTGATATGATTGCAGCTTCACATGAGCACATGTAGTTTGCCTGACCTTGGGCCAGACTTGTCGCAGCCGCAGCAACAATATTTAGGTCAATTATTGTACGAAGTATTCGTGTCTGTATTTCATCGGCATCGAATGTGTAGCAAGTACTGGTTGTCAAGGGAGCTTAATGCGGCCCAAAGATAGATTGATGCCTTAATGGACGCACCAACGGGCAATGCACCAAAAGGCTGCCCAGGTCCAGCTCCAGCTCCAGCTTCAGCTTTAGCTCCAGCGGAAGCCACTTAGGCAAGGAAGTACCTGAGAATCGTAACAAGTTTTTCTTTCATTTAAAGTCAACGAAGCGCAGGCAACGACGCTCAACGCAATTCCAATTCGGAGCGAACAGCCGGTTCCGACAAAAGGCAATGAAAACAAAGCACAAAAAAAACGAGAGACGATGAAGATTATGTGGAAGGCAAACCCAGCTGGAATACGGTCAGTTAGCCTGTCGGTCTTGAAACTGCGAATACCTCTCGCCCATGTACCACGAATATTTATAAAAAGCATTCACAAATCTTATAAATGGCACAGCATGTTGCTGGTGCTTATTTTTTTCTTACTTTGCCTTTACCAGTTCATTCGCGTTAGCGATGCAACACTGTGTGTTTCACGCCAAGAGGCGTTTTGTCCAAGAAATAACTGAACAAGGCTCAGCACAATTGATTTTATCTGATGTAGTATTTCATTCATGAATACGATAACAAATTGCAATTAAATAGCCATTTACAAATGATTTGGCCCAGTTTACAGTCATTAATATTGCGCACAAAAACGACAGCAAATTGAATTATTTGTTTTATTCCGTTATGAGTGGGGGAAATAATGAGCTGATTTTATTTAAACAGCAACGGTCAAGGTTGTAATATAAATGGAAATAAAATAAATTGTCTCACATTTAGTGCAGGCAATAAATTAACTTAACAAAGGATACTTTCTGGTTCAGGTAGTAACGTGTAAATTATAGTTTAATAAGACATCGTGACACTTCGTGAGTGTCCAGTCGTGACACGCGCACGCTGCTCCCATCACTAGTATCCTTATCAGACAACAAGTCAAAGATAAAGCTGCCCAGCTCATTTCATGTTATTTTTGGCCAGTCAGAAGCCGACACACGCTGTGGCAAGGTCGTTCATCTGCCTCGAAGTTGATATAAAAAAAAGAGCACAGGTTATACGGCATGAACTTTTGGCTTTTGTGACTGGCTTTCTGATCTTTATACCCTGCATGCTTGTAATGCTTAAAGATGGGTGTATAGATAGTTGTACTAAAAGATTTAATGATGTTTAAAGTAGAGTATTTGAATAACAGCTCAACTTTGCGGGGCAACTGCACATGGCACACACTGCAAATAAGTGTGCCGTTGATCTTTAATCGACTTTTTCAGTTTCTTCAGTCATTTATCATCGACATTTGCACATGATTTATAATTTATTTTTGAGTATTTTCTGTTGCTTGATATTGATTTAATACATGCAGATACGAATATAATGAATACTAAGGAAGTAGAAAGAGCTAAAATCAAAAGTCGTAACTCCACTATTTCATATAAGGCTGTCAACTCATATTTGGAAGGTGCTAATGAATAATTACTCAAATTGTATTTCTCATAGATGTGGTGGCATCTACCACCATGTGTTGGCAAAAAAACTAAACTCAACTCAAAAATTAAGGCAAGGGCAAGGCGGCAACCAATTTATTGGCTCATTTTCGCACGGTGGGACAAAATATTATAAAATAAATTAAAATCTAATTCAATATTATATAGGCATTGCTTATTCAGAAAATGAAAGAATATTTGTCGATCTTATATTGAAATGTGTATTGTATTAATGTACTGAACAAGTATAGTAAAAAAAATTACTTTAGAACACTAGTATTAAATTTGTCATAAAAATTTATACAGTACGGTAAGAAATTTTATAATAATATAAATTAATTAATTAATTAATTATTATATATATGATATCATCACTTATGGCAAATATATACTGATTACCTTGTTCCATATTTTTCGCGATTTATAAATAATATTTATTAAACAACAAAAATTACTAAAGTAATATTAAAAACAAAACTTAATTGCTTCCTGTTGTCTTTCAATACAGTTTTCTTATGTTTCGTTTTTTTTTTGCAGATGATCAACGTTATTCAAATCAATGCTATTGAATGCTCATTTTTTATTAAAATAAAAAAATTATTTTTTTCATACTCTATGACAAATAACATATTTATGTATATAATATGAATTACGCATATTTTCTTTGTTCTTTGTTGACTTTTGGTTAATTTTATGATTATTAAATTTAAATGAATTAAAAAGTCTATGATTTAATTTGTATAGATATGTTCTTTAAACTCCTAAGCTTCTTCAATTACATCTCAGATTATTCTGGTATATATTTTTTTAACAATAACGGTGCACTCTAATTCCCACTGCACAAAGGCTTTTAGCACCAGCCAACAGAGCAGACAGTTTAATTTATTTACATACTTACGATGTACGATTTAGGTCTGCATGTGTGTAACGGTGTGTGTGCATATCTCTGAATGGGCCGACAATGACGGTGCCGATATGGAAGTCTTTCGAACGCAGTTCAGGTTCAATGCTAAAAACCATAAAAGTTGTCGTTGTCGCTGACGTTGTTGTATATTGGTTGTGGTAATTGGCAAGCTGACTATAAATGCCCTGGCACTTCATCTCAACAGCATTCATTCTCGCATCGACTTCAAAGAGACAAGAAGTACCCACACCAAAACCACACCATGAAATTCGTGAGTATTCAACATAAAATCGCAAAGCAAAAGGAACTTGATTTTAATCTCAATTCTTTCTCGATCAACATAGTTCATCTTAACCGTTGCACTTTTGGCCGTTGCCCAGGCGAGACCCGATTCCTTCGATGCGGCAGCCGAGACACGTGACTTCAAGTCGGATGTCAACGAGGATGGCAGCTATAGCTATCAGTTCCAGACCTCCAATGGCATCGCACAGCAGGAGCAAGGTGTTGGTGGCCAATACGCAAGCGGTTCATCAGCCTACTACGCACCCGATGGCCAGTTGGTGCAGTTGACCTACACCGCTGATGCTGACGGTTACCATCCATCGGGTGCCCATCTGCCCACTCCACCACCAATCCCAGCAGCTATCCTGCGCTCTCTGGAATACATTCGCACACATCCCCATCAGGAGGAACAGCGTCTGGCCCGTAGACACTTTTAAGTCGCCTCGCTAACTCCAGTCACAAAAGATCATCAGTTTTTCTTTGTTAATTAATGCATTTTGCAAGCTTCAATGCTAACTGCAAAATGTCTTCATATCTACCGGCTAATTTTTAAGCTGCCTGCAAATAAAAAAAACACATTCCATTAATACTCGGCTTCTTTCTTTAACTTAATCAAAATTAATTTGTTACGGCAAATTAAATATTAATAATAAAAACACATCAAAGTTAACTTTTGCAAGATATAGTCGTAAATATTTAGCATTCATTTAGCCAATTATCTGCAATTGTTAAGTTTAAAAAAATAATTATAAGTTGAAGAGCATTCTCTGCTCCGATTACAACAGTCAAAATATGTTTAACAACGCAGAAATTTAATCGACTTTTAGATAACTCACAGAAGCAATGCTTGCTCATCAAGTATACGCATAGTATAACATTTTTCATATTACACAATCATCTTTTCCTTTCTTTTCTTGTGATTTTTTTATGAACCACAAATTTGTAGCAAATATTTCACATTCACAGCCAATTTTAGTTTTCTTATTCGTTTTATTATAACCCGAGCAACGTCTCATATTTCCTTAAAGGATTTACTTAGAAGGGAAACTTATTTTACAATTTTAAATTAAGTTTAAATAACATGTTATCTAACATATTTATGTTGAAGCTATCAATATTAGGATTAAATCCATCTCACAAAAAAATACACGAAGTCTTATTTACAGCCTCTCTCCCTATGCATATGATTAATAATATTTGAGGTTGTAGTTGTCAACAAATAAACATATTAAATTACTAATGAAGAGAAATTTTAGTATTGCAAATTAGTGCAAACAATTAGCACACACAAATCAAAGACTGCCGAAAATGGTAGAGCACAATTTGCGGTGTGGTGATGCTGTGATTGGATGCTGAGATAATATCATGTTGCTCGATTACAGCACGAAGCCACTGACAGACATCTATCGCGAGTTAATGAATAAATGTGTGGAATAGTCACATACGTGCTTTGTATTTGGCTAAATGTGTAGCGGATATGGTCGAACATTCTTGACTGAATCTGTCTTAGTTTATGATACTTACATCTGCCATATATAGCTGAATTCTCAATTGAATAAGTTTTACCAAATTAGAATAGTCTATACAATTTAACGACGAGTCGCCGATAGTTTTAATTAGCATGCAAATTTCGGCACATTGTAAAATGTTGCGTGTGCTGGGATAGTTTTCTTTATAGTTCGCATCACCATAAATCTTAGATGAGGTAAGTGTTTATTGCAGCTTGTAGCTTGATGCGGAAATCAAACTAGTTTGTCCAACATTCTGATCAAAATGTCAAAGATCGATAGTAAATGCACACCTGTATATCATTCAACGTTGATTCAGCTTCAAAAGGAATATTCGGGCATCACGAAAACTACAAAAAAAAACTAGTCATCTTTGTACGGAATAAATTGTATTTAAATTGACTAGTCTCATTATCATATATTATATTAAGTATAAACTCTCTTGTGTGTGTCATAAGTAATTTCCTCTGTTTGGAGAACTAATTAAAAATTCTGAAATGGAATGCAATCCAGTAGATCTCCCCAATTTGTTGGCAATCTCATGCATATCGGATTCGATTCATCATTTGTCAGTCACTAATTGGATGCCATCAGAATCAGTGTGAACTGAAGCAGCCCCCAAAAAACTGCTATGCATTTTAATATGTGTCACGCTAATCGGAATATTAAAAATCATAGTCAAAACAGAAGACACTCCATCATTCATAAACTAGTTTGCGAGCTTAAATTTGATTTGCATAAGTCAGCTTTTGTTATTATTATCATTGTAGTTGCCATGGAGTCTGTCTGCTTCTGTCATTAGCTTAAGTAAGCAGTATTGAATGACTATAGCGAAAATAAAAAATTCCATTAGCATATTAAATCATTTTTTCTTCTCTTGCGAGTATTTTAAATATTCTTTAGCGGTTCCAAACATACGACCGCGGGTGTTAAATTTATTATATCTAAATAATCGAATCGAATCAAGAAGGTGCTATAAAAATTGGCCTAAAAAAATAAACATGCGAGCATATAAATTTTAATGAGCAAATTCATTAAGTTAACAGCTAAGCAGAATCAGAGAATCAGTTTGTCCATGATTAATGATTAATACAAGAAAGATTTTCGGGCCTGTCGGCAGACGACAAACGACAAACAGTTAAATCCTGTTTTGATATCTCATTTTGGACTATTAAATTATCTCAATGTTATCAAGCAATTTGTTAAGCGCACACATTTAGCGCCTCTCCGTCATAGTACAAAAGTGAATTAACATTTCTTGTCCAATGCAAATGCAAAAGTAAAACCAAGAGCCAAAAAAACTGTAGCGTAGCATGCGCCAATCTAGTGAAACCATAAATTATGCTAAATATTTATTGCGATACACACACGCATACACACAGATACACAGAGGCAACATTAATTTAGTCAAATTCATTTTATTTGGGTGTGCCGGGTTCGTACCCCGGACCCTTTCCCTAGCCCGCAACTTCAACCAGACAAACTCGAGGAGAGACTGAGAGACTGGCTCGACATTGACATTGCTGCATGGGGCGATGCTTTTGCTTTCAGCTTGGCGCTTGTTGATGTGACGACTCTCGGGCAAACCCACTCACAGCGGATGGCGATGACGCCGCTGCTGAAACTGAAACTGAAGCCGAAGCCGAAGCCGCTCTTGATGCGTACACACATTCTCCGGTTTGGTCAATGTGGGCTATTGGCTGCTTTTATTGTTATGGTTATTTAGATTAATTTCCTGAACTTGTTGAAGCGATCAGGTTTTATTTGTTGTTTTTGTTGAGAATATCGAATCCGAGCCACGGCGATTTTTTACTATAAAATCGCTTGCAATCGTCAACATAGTCAGCACATCATCTAGTGTATCAGTTGAAGTCACAACAAAGACAAACACCCCAAAGATGTTCCGTTTCGTAAGTAACTGAGAAAAGTCCGCATCCAAATCCAAATCTAATCATAATCCACTCTCGCCACAGATCCTCGTTTCCGCCTTGATCGCCTGCGTCGCAGCTACTGCCGAAGATGCTTATGCCACTGGCTCGCAGTTCCTTGACATCCAGCCCGATGGCCAATATCAGTACAGATACGATACCTCCAATGGCATCACTGGCCAGGAGTCGGGATACGCTGGCTACTCGGTGAGCGGCTCAAACGCTTACTACTCCCCAGAAGGTCAGCTGATCCAGACCACCTACGTTGCCGATGAGAATGGCTACCAGCCACAGGGTGCCCATCTGCCCACTCCACCACCAATCCCAGACTACATCCTCCGCTCTCTGGAATACATTCGCACTCACCCTCAGTACGATGAGCCCCAACAGCAACAACAGCAGTTCAGCAGGCCTGCTGCGAGCCGCGGTCAGAAGCGCATTTTCGGTTAAACGTTGACACTCACTCTTAGTTACAATTATTGAGAATCTAAAAGCTTTGTTAGTATGTTTTTAAATAAACGAACGTGATTTAAAATATATATATATGATGATGTTTTATACTTTTGGAATTCCAGGCGCAACATGGGGATCTATAACAAATACAAATTATTCTCCTTTATATATAAACACCTAACTCTTAGCTATTAATTAATATTAAAACATACTTCACTGGCAAAAGAACATTTCGACAACCAAATATGCTTAAGCATTTGCACCTCTTGCAAGCAGTTCTCGATTAATAGCAATAGATACATACAAAGCAGTGTATTCCAAAATAGAGCGACTAAGATATGAAGCAAAGATGTTACTACATTTCATATATATGATTTAGGTTTAAGTAGTATTGGCTGCCCCTACTAGGAGCGAAGCATAGACCAGTGGAGGTCCGTAGCTGTGTCGGTGGAGGGAATTTTCGTCTCAAATTTAGCATGGAAAGGAAATATTTAATACTCTGTTATTTTTTAAATTTATTCATTTTCAATCTACATACATTTTGTAGAATGGATTCAATTAACATACCTCATAAAATATAATAAGTTGGCCAGAAAATAACTCTACAAATTATTACAACTTTATAAAGGAACACTATATTTCTTAAATATTTATCTAAAGAAGAATTAGAATTAACTTAAGGATCAGCAGAAATGCATAAATGCAGAAAATCAATAATTTCATATTACTTAGAATGTGTAGACAACACTGAAATCTTGTACATTAGAAAATTTAGATGCAAATATTTGAGTGTATTCATTGAATACTATTAAATTTTGGAAATAAATTGCTATGGCATATTATTTATTCATTGTGCCTAAAAGTATGCTACATTATAAAAAACCAATAGTAATAAGACAATTACTAAGCTATCTGATAACTAATGCGGATATTAGCATTCGTTAGTGACTAATTCATGAATCTGCATTCATGAATGTTCGAGACACTGAACATTAAAGATGCTTATAATAATTTATGCACAAAAGGCATAACAAACGAACTTAATCCTTGTGATTTAAGTAATCACAGTAGATATTTTGGGAATAACCAGTAAAGTCTTATTTATGTTTCCTTCGGATTGGAATTAAAAAGTAGTTCGCTAACTTTTGATTAAAGTGAACAAATTAAACACTACTGCCACCCTTAACTTGGGAAACAGTTTATGTTCCACCCCTTGTGCATGAGCTGTGAGTTTTAAACAGTTTACAGCAGCTAAATGAAAGGCTTCGTTTAACCCCTGCCGGCAAAGCATTTACACTCTTGACAAAAATTGACTGTGACACGCAAAATATTTACCATTTAACGCTTAAGTCGATTGTCCGAGTCCACGCTGCGACTCTAACACTCGCTTTTTGCATTTCATTAACATCAAAAAACTGGTAACAGCTGAATGGCACCCGTTCAATACAATGACCAGCAAACAGCAACAGCAGCCGTGATTGTCACTGCGAATAAAGTATTTTATGTTGGCAACTCCAATGCCTTCACATAGAATGCAGGCACATAACAATATTCGTTATCAAAGTAAGGTAGATAGCCATTGTGTCAGAGTGTTTAAATTCTTATTTATGTCTTTATTAATCAGTTTCGAAATTTGCACAAACGAAAATTATTTGAATATGAATATTTTAGTTATGAACCTTTTGAGGCTTTGAATCAGTGCTTGGGAAGTTAGTCAAGCTATATTCAATTTCTTTAGATTACATCAACTTACGTAAATCTTTGTTACAATGCACTTCTTTCTTATGGTAAATCGATTAAAATAATAATAAGGAAGCTGACATTGACATTGGATTTCAATGGTTGAAGACGTAAAAAAGGCATAGAAAATTTAACTGCATTCGAGCTGCATATTGTTATATTTTTATTTATGATTAGCAACAGTAATTAACCTTGGCAGTGCGTTCGAATTCTATTGAAAAGATTGTGATTCCCATTAATAACAAAATACACCATCTATCTATATGAAACTGCTTTCCGATTAAAGTTCAATAATTGCTTATCGGACTTATAAAAGTAAATAAAATAAATATGAAAATAAAAATACTATAGTATTATAAAATATCCAACATTTACTAAAGAAAGTATTACACAATAGTCAACATTTTACTAAATTAAGCTAACAACAGGTACAGAGGGTTCTTCACAGAAATGTGTGCTTATTTCTTCAGCTGAATTCTTGGGAAGGGATGGGTCTCGATGTATTCCAAAGCCCTCAGAATGTAATCGGGAATTGGAGGAGGTGTTGGCAAATGATCACCCTTGGGTTGGTAACCGTTCTGATCAGCTTTATACTCGATTTGAATGGGCTGTCCATCGGGAGCAATGTAGGAATAAGATCCCTGAGCATAAGCGCCACCAACTCCAGATTCTTGACCCTGAATATTGTTAGAGGTTCCATATTCATAGCCATAGGTGCCATCCTCATTAATTTGAGATGTATACTTGGTGACGACAGCATCCGATTCGTCAGCGGCATAGCAGCAAGCCACTAGGCAAAGTGCAGCAACGATAAGGCTCTATAATATAAGGATTTAGTTAATAAATTTAATTGAAAACAAGCAAATCATTTTCACGCTTACAATCTTGCACATTTTTGATGGGGGAATTAAGTAGCTCAAGTAGTTCGTTAAGCTCAAGTCGCGGTTGCAGGTGATACTGATTTCGAAATCCAAAAACGAAGCTTATATACTCGCATCTTCTGTTGGAGCAGTGACCTACACCTACGACGAGCTAGAGCGCTCTAAGCACAAACTAATATGCATATTATTTTTATTCGGTTTTATGACGCGGAATTATTAATTTACGCATTTCAAATATGATCTGACCGAGTTTTACCATCGCTTCTCACGGCATTAGTACACTTGTGGTAGTAGTTCAGCTTCACTTGAGCTTAAGCTTTTGTCTTACGCATAACAAGATGCATATTTATTCAAATCTCCAAAGGTCGTAACTCTTGGGTAAAATGCATACGGCATTATGCCGCCTTCAACACAACGATGCTATTCTTTATCAACACAAATGATCGTATATCTATTTTGTTTTTCGATAATGCCCATTGACTTTGATAAATGGACATTAAAATACGCACATTCCTTAGTCGGTTTCAATATTATGTTAATATATACAATATATTCTGCATACAGGCTATACTTCTTCTTTTTAAGTTGAATATATAAAAATAATAATGCATCTTAACTAAATTGTACAGATAGGTGCATTTTCATTATTCCGGAACACAAAGTTCCATTCTAAGAATAATTCAGAAATTATATATATAAAAATACAGAGAACATGATCTTACTACACACCAAAACGGGATTTTAAATACATAACAACCATTCATTCTTTCAAATTTAAAAATCTAAAAGATCTAAATAAAAAAGAAAATTAAAAAACGTGTCCAATATTAATATATTATAAATTAATTTAGTGGTTTTGTCTAAAAAATAAAAACGCATTCTTACAGCGGTCCGGATCTGACCACAAGTAACATATATATCTACATAGTATTTCTCAGTATCATTATATACTATTATTATATATATTGCGCTGCTAAAGATTCCACCATTAAAATAATAGGTAGGTTTACGCTATAAAATAAATGTTTTAAAACAAATGAAAGCCATATAACCTTTTTGGGTCATAGCGAGCAGCTTTTTTCTGTGAGCAGTAATGTGATTCCATCATTCCAAACAGCTTTTTCTGTGAGTAGTGGTTCATACAAAATTTTGCAGTTTTTTTGCAGCGATGATTTTAGCGATGAAAACAATGGTTTTTATAACGTAAAACCTCTTCATTTAATTTAACAGTAATTTTCAAGCTCTTATCTAACATTATTTTTTCAGAAAATAGGTTTTTTTTAATAGCATAAATCGAACTATCAATTCTTTTACACTGAACCAGTTCACTCTGACACGCACCGTTCAAATGAACTTATTCTGAACGAAACGTCACAGTCGCAGTAAAAAAGAAGAAGAAAAAAGAAGAAAGAAAAAACGTAAGAATTCCATAATTATTAATTTTTGTGCGGAAATAATGAAGCAATTTAATACAAAATGTGTAAATATCAAAGCACGATAGTGCAACGCATTCGCATGATATGAAATTCACTGCGTACGTTTCGATTTTAATAGTTTTTGCAAACGAATAATTTTCTTACAAGCGCGCCATTTTGTTTTTGGACTTTCTACTTCTCGCCGTGTTTTCTTTTGTGCAAAATACTAAAAAATCACCTCCCCAGACTCACGAGAACGTAAAATTATTGTGCATCGCAACCAAATTAATGGATAAACGCGTTAGTTTTAGATATTTACAATACTGTCACTGAAAGTTAGTTGGTGTGTAAAACATTTATAAGAAAAACGCGCGACATATGTAAATATATATGTAGATGCGTGTGTATGTATGTGTATATACACACACATTTATCTAAATAAAGGCTGCTGAAAATGTCAATACGATGAATAAACGAAGTATAGGCAGCGACAGCGATTAGCACGACGTCGTCGGTCGTGGCCGTGGTCGTGCCTGCGGTAGAATGGCAGAGGGTCAGAGACGCGCTAATTACGTCATAACAATCAAAGAAAATTCAAGGTCTCGCTAGCAGCGCACATCAGACAGATTCTCATGTGCCTATGTATTAGATTTCGTTACGTTTTCTATTAAAAATAAAACCAAGCCAAACACCAACAACTAAAAAAAAAATAAAACAGTACACAGACTCCGCTCTGTTCAATTTTCGTGTATATGGAATAAGTTTGTTTACGTATGTGTGTGTGTGCGTGAGTGCTATTCGCGACTGTATAATTACATACATACGTACATATACACAGTCGTGCATATTTCGCTGGTATTCTTGTTGTTGTATGTAAGCAAGCAGCCAGAGCGAGCGCGCCGCGGCGCAGCCTGTGATACAGAAAGCAAGAGCGAAAGAGTGCGCACCAAAAAAAAGAAAGAAAAAAAATTCGAGATTCAATGCGACACTAAATAAACATGGAAAAAATACCTACAAAAATTCTTATCAACAAACAAAAATAATAAAATATAAAATAAACGAAATGGCTAATTTATTCCCTTCTAACACTCCTAACTCACTCTCATTTCAGAACAGTGTACATAAGATGCGTGCATCTGTGTATACATATGTATAAGAAGAGCGCGGCATAGAAACCGCCGCCAAACGCAAAGAAATTCATTCATACATACGTACATATAAGTGTATGTATGTATGCTACACACACATACAGACACGCGCGCAACGACGAACAACAACAACAGCACTTGAAGGCGCCCCGAAAATAATATTGTACGTAAATTTTAATTAAAGCAAGCAAAAAGAAACAAACAACAGAACAGCAAACAGCAAAAGGAAAAAACAAAAATCAATAGGCGATAAAAAAAAAAAAAAAAAATAGTGTTATCAGCGTGTTTTCGTCATTTCGCTTTGAAATTGAAATTTGTTGTTGTCGTCCCGCTATTCAATATTGTTGTTGCTGACATCTCTCACTGATATTTCGTCAACACAAATTTGTTGTTGCTGCCGCGAGCCCAAAGCGCGGCAGCGGCAACGACATCGGTTCGTTTACGTTGCGTAGACGCCGCTGACGCGGACGCTGACAATGTCTGTGCAGCAATTCTGTCTGCGCTGGAACAATCACCAGCCGAACTTCATATCCGTTTGCTCGTCGCTGTTGCACAATGGAACGCTGGTGGATGTCACGCTCGCCGCGGAGGGTCGTCAACTGCAGGCCCACAAAATCGTGCTCTCCGCGTGCAGCTCGTACTTTCAGGTGAGTAATGGAGAATATAATTTATTATTATATATCATCTCTAAATGGCTTATTTAATCATCTTGGCAGGCGTTGTTCACCACAAATCCGTGCCAGCATCCGATTGTCATACTGAAGGACGTACAGTACGATGATCTCAAGACGATGGTAGATTTCATGTACTACGGCGAGGTGAATGTGTCGCAGGAACAGCTGCCGCACATCCTCAAAACGGCCGAGATGCTCAAGATCAAAGGGCTGGCCGAAATGCCCACAGATCCGGCAAACCTCACCAAATCCGACAGCAAGTCATCCAGCGAAGCCACTGAGCTGCTGGGCCAAACTGGCGCCAATGTTGCCGCTAACACCAGTACTGCGGCCTCCAGTTTGGGTGCAGCCAGTGCCAGCAGCAGCGCAGGTGATTCGCTCTGGAGCAGCAGTGAGGCACAACAATTCCAGCAGCATCATCAACAGCAGCTACAACAACAACTGCAGCAGCAGCAGCAACAACAGGCCCAACAACAACAGCAGCAGCAACAACAACAGCAGCAGCAACAGCACCAACAACAACAACAACAGCAGCAACAACAACAGCAGCAACAGCAACATCATCACCACCATCATCATCACCAGGCACAGCAGCAGCAACAGGGCAGTCAAGCTCAGGGTTCGCAGACGCATCATCATCAACTGAGGCGAACGCCATCCCCGCTGAGTGCTGGCACCTCGCCGGCCACGCGACGCAAACGCTTGCGCAAATCCTCGAATAACGGTGAGTGCGACTTGGGTAAAGCATCGTCGCACCTACAAATTTGAATCATTCGCAAAGACACAGAATTTACATATTTCCCCATTTTAGGCTCTGGAGAACGCAACAACTCAGAGGATCAGCATAGCAGCTCGCTGGATGCAGCTGGTGCTGGCAGTGCAGCCGGCCTCAGTTTGGCGCAAATGAGTCAAATGTCGTTTGCCGCTGGCGGTGCTGGCAGCTCGGCAGCATTGGGCAGCCTCTCGGGACATGCGTTGCATGGCAGCAAGCTGATCAAGGAGTCGACGAGCACTGAACTGGAGCAACAGCCTCAGGATTCTGATCTGGATGACGCACACGGACACATACATATGCAAATTGTAATGAAATTGGTCACGTTACACCGTCCACCTTAAATGCCTCGCATTGTACTAAAGTTTGTCATTTTCATTAATTATACAGAAACCCGAAGTGGATATTGGTAGTGTGAATCAATCGATGCCGCTGGATATATCGGGCGCGACAACACCATCGGAACACGACGCCCCCAATTCGCAATCGTCGCATTCGGGTGAGTCAAACAGAACACAACCCAAAAAGCTACCTAAGCTGCTAGCAACCTGCAAAGCTTCCATAACGAGCTGAGGCTGCATAACCACAGTGAACGCTTAATAAATGAATCGCACACAAAACGCATTGCATCAACGCTTTTAGGCACGCATCATCCATTAAATAAATACAGTATATATCGATTTATATCAACAAAATTTGTATATGCGCGTAGATGCCCATTCAAATTATTCTTCTTTGGTCAACTCAAAATATATCAATGAATTCTAAAGTTCCTTGTATTTTCGCAACAATTTCCCTATACAGATCTTGGAAATTCAGTTAAGGCAATTTGTCTTCGCCAATAATTTTCTCACATATGGTTGCCCAATATTGATTTGTAGCGAAAATCGAAATACTGTAATTTATATGCTAAATTAACCACCAAATGCGATTAATTATTGTGAATAACTTTCATTGTGTGATTCATTTGTTAATTGCGCCTAGCTTGTAATGAAGCTGCAGCTTGTTTATGCAAATGCTAACACTGTTCAATATACAAATCAAATCAAATCATACGTCAGATCATGGTTCATTGAGGGATTGCAATACTCTGCTATTGGCATCTGGGGTTGTCATCCATTGGATTTAAATCGAGTTGGACCCGAGTTCGTTTTGTGTTAATTGTTGACTTAATTTATTATTCTTTGGCTATCATTATCATTATTTTCATTGTTAAAACTTGATTTACGCAATTATTTGCTACTCCTACTCTCGTTTCTCTGCTATCGCATAATTCGCATTCATATGTCATGTATATTCATTGGAAATACAAACACTCACATACATAAACCCACCAAAAGCAAATACATACAACAAATTTAAAAGTGACGATCCAAAAAGCGCTTGGAGAAATGAATGCTAAAGCTAAATATGAAACATAAGCATAAAGACTACCAATTACCGAATAAGTGTGCGCCTAATTAAAACTACCAAAAATATAAAAAAGTAAGAAAACGATAATTGTTATATGAAATGATAATGCAAATGAATGTACATATATGTATATATGTTTAACTATTGTGTATACTATTCAAAAATGAAATCCTACCTGAACTTGGGAATGGGAGAGAGCTAGCACAGAGTCCAAAAACTAAATAAGTGTATTTTGCTGAATTGAATTATAGTTTTTTTCTTGTTTTCTTTATTTGTTGAATTTGATTACTAAACTCAACTCTTATTTTGATATTCTTCTTTCGATTACATTTGGTTTTGTTTTTGTTAAGTTGTGAGCATAATTTTTGTAGAGCGGTTTCCAAATGATAATGATTTAGCATTAGCAATCTTTCTACTACTCCTCGATACTTGATACCAAATACCATTTCTACTACTATGTAAACTATACAACTCTATTACCCCCATTTTGTCCAACGGTTTTTTGCAATCCAATCTCAGAGATCTTGGCCGGCCCCAGTTAATTGAGAGTAAATTCATAGAGTCAAATAAAATTCAAATTCAATACCCTCCCGTTGCCGCAGCCGCCGTACAAAAAGACAACAAAAACCCAATCTTACGCTGTCTCTCTCTCTCTCCCCTTCCCAGGTCTGCAATGGACAGTTGTTGATTCAAACTATTCGCGCTTCTCGATGCCCGCCTGCCAGTCCAACTTGATTGGGAACGGCAACGGTGGTAATCCAAATAGCAGCGCGAATAACAGTGCCGGCGTCGGCAACACGGCCAACGATCAACGGCAGCAGCAGCAACAACAGCACGAAGCCCAGCAGCAGGCCACGCAACAGCAGCAGCAGCAACAACAGCATCTGCAGCAGCTGCACTACCAGCAACAGCAGCAGCAGCAACAACAGCAGGGCGCCACAGCTGGTCAAGCGTACTCCTCGCAAATAATAACTGTGAACAATCTGGTCAGTGGCTATGCAACGGCAGCGCAAAACTTGTCGCCCACATCGCCCAACGAGTCCAATATGGTGCAGTCCGTGTACAGTCAAGGGCCAACGCCCACACAGTCGCCGGTGCATTCGGGTGTGGGTGGCGGTGGCGGTGGCAGCAGCGCAGGTGGTAGTGCAGGCGGAGCTGGTGGCGGCAGCGGCGGTGGCAATAGCAGCAGTGGCAACGGTGGCGGTGGTCAAGTGCCTAAGCGAAAGCGTTCAGTCAATCCACAAGGTGATGAAAATTTCATACGCGCCTTGGAGGCGGTACGCACGGGCGGCATTGGATTCTGTAAGGCGGCGCGTCTGTATGGCGTCAACAATCGAACGCTGTGGTTGGAGTACAAGAAGCGCGGTTATCCGGTGTCGAGGCCCAGCATTAAAGCGCGAGTTGTCAAGCAGGAACCAAATCTGTCGCCGTCACCAACACCATCCACGAATCCAGGCGATGATACGACCAACGAAACGTATGATCACCTTACAGCAGCGGCCGTTGCAGCGGCTCAAACAGCAGCACTCAATATGCAGATACCTCCGCAGACGGAGACACCGACGCCATCGCTGATGTGCACGCCACATCACGCGGGTGCAACGGCAGCTGGCACAGCCGGTACCGCCAATCCCATCGGCGTGATGAGCTTGTTTGACCCGCGGTACATGGATTCGCCGACAATGCCGCGACAGCGGTATATCGATGCGACGGGCGCCGGCACGGCAGCTGCGGCGTCGGGAGCGGGAACGATCAATGTGAATCCGGCCGCTGCAATGAATCTACAGAGTATTAACTTCAACTCGATATAGAATACGATAACAAGTCACATGGGCGTAGTTGCCGCAGCCGCAGCGGCGGGCGTAATGCCGCTCCAGATGGACCAGCTAAGCAGTGGCGCCATCAGCAGCGGTGGCGGCGGCGAGTCTGCACACGGGCCAGGGCCAGCCACGTTGTTGCAGGCAGCCGCCGTAATGGCTGCAAGCAGCGAGCAGCAAGATCAACAAATGAGCATATCAGCCGTGCCCGTTTCGGTCTCAGCAATGGGCACTGCGCACAGCGCAGCGGCTACTGCGTTTCTTTTTAATAATTTCGTAACGGTGGCAACGCCACAACCGCCGCCGCAGCCAGCAATGGTGGCCAGCACGTTGCCGCCGCTGGTCAACACGGGTCTGCAGCAATACTTGGATAAGTCCTAAAATGTTTAGATGCGGCGCGGTGCAAACTCGATACAGGTATTAGAGCAAAACGGCAGCTATTAGTGAACTTACCACCGGAATCAGATTGGGATCGGAATCGGGATTGAGGGAGTGTGACTATCGTATATAAATATATAGAAATGAATGAATATGCCAATCATCCAGGCAGACAGACAGGCAAGCAAGCAAGAAACCCAATCCCTCAAGCAAAGTTAAGCAGATGTGCCGGCAACACATGTAATAAAATAGAACTTAATTCCTTAAGAACTACATGTTTCGAGCCGAAAATTATTATTACGATTGTTAACTAAGGCATCGGTAGTACATGTATAATGTAACCACAATTTGTATTTGTACATAAATTTATACAATTTTATTAGTGTTAAAATCAGACAAGAAAAGAAAAACAAAATTGAGTAAATGATTTCTGATGCGTCGATAACGATTGCGGGATATCGACTTTAGCTAGCATGTACATACAACAATTAAATATTAATTATAATTACTTAAAAACGACGGCCTAATTATTTGCATATATCCTATGTACTGTATATACATATAAGTATATATATATCTATGTTCAAGATGTATGTAACTTCCTTTTATATAACCCGGCACTCGTGTTACAAATGCAAACCAATATTATTACGTACATTACATCTCGATCAGAACATACAGAAACATATATCGATTTATGTGTACAGTTAGGTAAAGGCCGCCAATTCAGATTTAGTTGAAAATTAATGTTTGTATCTAGCTGGAAGGGAATGGAGGAAGAGAGTGCGTTAAGATCCATAAACTTACCATAAATAAACCGAACAGAACAGATAACCACATCAAGAAAGTTGACTTAAGCAAAAACTCAATAATGTATGATATCAATGTGAATGTACCAATTATATTTTAAATATGCGTGTGTATTTGTAAATGTGTGATTTTCGTTTATTTATCTTTTTTTATTTTGGGAAGGAACTCTAAAGAGCCAAAGCAAAATGCAACGATTCAGCCTGGCATTATCTAAAATCTATTCAAATTCAAGATTTATTTAATTTAATGAATCTTTTCGCGTGCAATTTAATAACACACATACCAGACATATCTTGAGGGGATGCTTAAATTAAAATTTTGTTGCTTCATTTTGTGATTTGATTTCCGATTGAAATAGGACTAAATGTGGGCAAGCCATATACGCAATATACAAAACTAAGAAGATAACTCGTAACCACCCAAAATCCTAAATGGAGACTGCAGAAAGTAAATGTAACGTAAAGGCAACAAAAAAAAACGAAACGATTAAGAATAGTGTGTTTTTAATATACATTCAAAACATATAGTATATATACATGCAGATAATAATATACATTATATTATATATTATTATGTGTGCAAAAAATTAGAGAACTTTTTATATATATTGTCACAAGGCATACTAACAAGAAACAAAAATAAGAAGATTAAAAAAAAAAAACAAAAATAAAAGAGAAAACGAAGCGTGATTTGTTAGAAGTCATTGTAATTGTAAAACGTAAATGCATTTTAAATTCCTACATCTAGATGCAACATAAACAAATTACGAACTCATCAACAATAAAATGAAAAACAACAACGCGAAAACATAGCATAAACAATAAGTATGACTAACTCTGTTTCCTACGATTACAAAGTACCAATAACTATGGTAGTTGTGTGTGCGAATGTACGAATGCAAGAAGGTGTGAAAGTGAGAGAGTGTGTGAGTGTTTAGTTATAAATTTAATTATTTAAAATTACAATTAACGTACGATTAGTCAGCGGTAGTAAATGAAAAATAAAAACCAAAAAACCACATGAAACGACTGTAAAATAAGTTACGCAAAAATTGTATGATATAATTCTAATGTAACTAACGAACGAACCTTTTAGATTTTAGGCTTCGATGTGCAAGAAACGAATAAACTTTAAAAAGAACTACATTAACTTTAGCATTTACTTCAAATCCTTGTCTTAATCGTAGATATTTTTTAATCATTTAAAGCATTTTTCTCATATTCATCATGTTTTTTTAAGGCCTTAAAGCATAATGGCAACATTACAATTATAATTATATTTCAGAGAATTTAAAAAGCATAATATAATTAGAAACAATTTAATTAATGGTGCCTACTATTGCCAATCTTATTTCTTACATCAAAACTAATTGTTTTTATTGCTTACAGAGCCCAGCCCAGCGCATGCCACTCACTCGCATCCCACGCTCGCCATTAGCCACACCCAGAGTCAGAGCCAGAGCAGTGGCAGCGGCAGCGGCAGCTTCGAGCGCACGCCAAGCGAGACGGAGACGGTCACGGATCTGCAGACGTCGCAGTCATCGCAGGGTGTGATGGGCTCGAAGCGGAATCGCGTGCTCACACGTCAGCCGCGTGTCAAGCGGGACAGCGATAGTATGTCGTCTAACAATCAAATATCTCCGGATACGGCGGCCTCCACACTTGACTTTGATCCGTTCAATGCTGCAGGCACAACGACGGCCACCGCCAGGGATTATTCGACGCATCATCATCATCATCATCAGGCGGCGCATCATCATCAGCCGCAGCAGCAACACCATCATCATCATCATCTGTTGACGGTGCCGTCGCGGATCGAACGCCATGCCTCGGAACCAGCACCGGGCATCGCATCGGGTAGTCCGCATCTGCTAAGCGTGCCCACTAGCACACCATATCTGATCAAGCAGCATTCGGATCCGTTGCTGCCGCGTCAGCACTCGTTGCATGCCACCGGCTCGGCGGGCATAACGGGCAGCAATCCGTTTGCGCCATTGCATCGTCAGTACTCGCATCCGTTGTCCGGCACTAATGCTAGCTATGTACCGCCAGCGGCATTGCATCATCCACATCATATATCGTTGCCCGAGTCAATTTATGCCTCTGGCTCGCCGCCGCCAGCGGGCTCATCGCAGTACCTGGTCCCCACCCGTGTGGTGACATCAAGTGAGACCGCCGCCACGCCCACCAACTCGAGTGGCACGCCCGTCTCGGTGGTCACTTCGCCAACGGCCGGACTCAACAGCAGCAGCAGTCGCCAGGCATTCTCGCCCACGTACGGCGGCAGCTCGGAGCCGACTCCCATTCCGGAAAGACGCTCGCCGCACTCACCGCTGACGAACGTGATCGAGCGGAGCAGCAGTGCCAAGGTAGAGAACAAGTTGCGCAGCTCCAAGTCAACCGGCTCCAGCATTCATTTGCATCCGGGGTCAACGACGACGGCGGCAACGACGAGCGGTTCATTTGAGCATTTGCCCACGCTGCGCGTAAAGAACGAGGAACTGCAGCGTTCAGTGTCGTCGCCACAGGTAAACAACGATTATTCCCATCAATATACTACATATACATATACAATATCTTTATTGTAGACACATCGGGAAATCATTACGTTGGAGAATCCACGTTCTAGTCATTGTCCCGTCATACGGCCGGGTCCGGCGCTTGGCTGCAACTTCTGTTGGAACACCATCGATGGACATAATCGCATTTTGCGCCGCAAAACGAAATTTCACTGTCCAGAGTGTCAAACGAATTTATGCATTGTTCCCTGCTTCCAGGAGTATCACGAGCGGCTCAACAACGAAGCAGCCGCTGCCACCGCCGCCGCCAACAGCAGCAGCAACAATGAGAATCCTCAACAGTTGCAAGCTGCACCTGCTGGAGGCGATGGCAACTCGTATGCACCGGCTGGGGGAAGTGGGTCTGGTCGGGTTTATACAAAAACCGAATCGATATAAGCCCTGAGTGCCATTGGCTTAATTTTGAACACACTCTCACACACACATATACATACATACACATTTTTGTATTTGTGACAGGACGAACCATGCCCTTTCACCCCCCAAACAAAAAAGAAAGAAATTATGAATGATGGGCGTTTGTCGAATTTGTTGTTTGTCGCCAGGAGAAGATAGATGTGTGCACGCTGCATGACATTTCATGGCATTCACAGCACACTGCTTCATCCTGCATCGAAATTTTTAATTGTCACAGTCCCACTGTACTCTGTATCATGCACGCCAAGTGCTGACAAGTACACGGACTGTTCATGCGCTTTTTCCAAAGTGCAGCAAAATTTGTTTTTGTAGCTGCGCCACAAATAAACTGGGCGCAGTGTTGTAAAGTACGCACATTCACATACAATATGTATGTATTTGTGCGTAGGTGGGAACACTTTTTAAAGTAATCACAACCGAGCTCTAATTGTAAATTGTATTGTTGCATAAGAATTGTATATGCATACATATACATATATTTGTATATTCTTGTACAAATTGGAAATATAAAAAAAAAGAAAATTAAATGAAAGTAAAACGTGAAATAAAGCGTAAACTATTGAAGCTCGAATGAACAGTCTAGGTATTCAAAATAAAAAATCGTATACATGCATACAAAACACACACATACACACCTTACACTACATACTTAAGTAACTTAACTTCCCGCCAAAAAAAAACATTAAAAACGAGAAACAACTTGAATTGAGAAAGCGTATCCCACGCTGCGCAGGCGCACGATTTTTTGAATAGGATAAAAAAATAACCTGGTAAACTAACAAACTTTTGTGTTAAATAAATGTTTCGCATATAATGCACATACATACATATATGTTTATGCATCAAGAATGTGCGCATGTGTGAATGTCAAATATGTGTTGATAAGTGAAGTAATTTGTAAATCGCGAACCGAATTATTTTGAATAAAATTTTGGCAAATGCAATGTTTTTAAAACAGGCGCAAACTAATCGAACCGAAATACAAGCAAACTTAACGTAGTACTTCTCTTCTTAACTGATCTGTTAAGCATTAAACTTCATTATTGTGTAGGGCAAGACTATTACATACATATGTATATCAAGAGTACAAAGTGAATGAAAGTAATGGAAGTTTGGAGACACATAAATAAACTGAATGCCAAGTGAATCAACGTAAAACAAAACTAAACAAAATATAGCAAATCATTTTATTGATCTTAGTTTTAGGAAGCGATTGTGAAACTACTACCTATGTAACAAAATTGAATAATTTTGTTTAATACGACGACGGTGCACGCTTTTGAATTAATACTATAAAAGAATAGTTTACATTTGGCATTGATTTAAAAAAAAATTAATCGTTCAACGGATTTCACTGTTTAGAGCGTGCACTGTATTTATGTTTTGTGCGACGTGGGAACAGTTTACACATACTGTTCCCATTCACGAAAATCTATGCAGCTCATGAGATATACTTATTAAGGCAATCACTCATGATGTTATACATAAAAAAAATTAAAAATGAAATTTAATTGGCGATTATTTTCAGATCGCAATTGCATATTTTATAGAACTTGACTTTGTCTATTTTCTTACTGGAACCTGAAGTTCAACTGCTAATTCAAAACAAACAAAAAAAAAACTAAAAGAAAGAATTGCAACTTTATGTGGCGTGTCGTTATCAATAAATCACTGTTTTTAATTTTACAAGTTCTACATATCGTTTTTATTGATACCATTCTTTTTATCTAGTAACGCAATCTCTCACCATTCTATACGTAGAAGATTTTACTTTTTAGCTGCTGGAGCTTCGACGGCCTCAGCTGGGGGATTTGCATTACGGAAATTCGGGAACTGTTCCCATGGAGCCGACAAATCAAACTTGCGGAACTCCTGAGCCAACTCCAATGGTTCGCAGACAACGCGTTTCTTCTCATCATCATAGCGCAGCTCCACATAACCCGACAACGGGAAGTCGCGACGCTGTGGATGTCCCTCGAAGCCGTAATCGGTCAGAATGCGACGCAGATCCGGATGATTGGCGAAGAACACTCCGTACATATCCCAAATCTCACGCTCATACCAGTTGGCAGCCTTGTGGACCTCGCAGGCCGAGTCCAAAGGCGTCAGCTCATCTGTGTAGGTCTTGACACGAATGCGTGAATTGTAGCGCAACGACAACAAATTGTAGATGACCTCGAAGCGATATTTACGGCAGGGCACATCCATGCCGGCAATATCGATCAAGTTGGTAAACTGTGCCTGATGGTGATCCTTAAGGAACTGCAGCACCGGCACAATGCCCTCGGGTGCTATGAGCACTTCCAATTCATCACCAGCAGTCAATTGCACTTTCTGCACATACTTGGGCAGGCACTCGGCCACATAGCGACCAAAGTCAGAAAGATGGCTGCGAGCTACTGCATCTGGTTTGCGCACCGTTGCTGCACAAACCCAAAAAGTGATTAGGCCATATTGCAGAGTATATTCTCGATTAGCTATACTTACGCTTCTCGGGTGCCTTAGCATCGACGGGCGCAGTGCTCGCCAAACGCAGAGCAGCTGTTCCAGCGGGTGCCACTGCATTAAAGAAAGAATAGTTCAGTAATTTGAAGTAATTGTCAGCAATGTTTATTTACCATGCCGGGCCGTCAAAGCGACCGTGGCAATTCTGGCACTCAGATTCCTAATTAATGCGGCCATACGCTCGATTTGTTTAAATATTTGAGTGCAAATCCAATAATCTGCACAATATTTTTATGTAATAACAAAAACGTCAAGTTGCCAGTGTTGGACAATTTGTTTGAGTTTAGTGAACTAGATCTTGCCGTTGACAACAATAATAAATAATTTTTGAATAATACTAAAAACAATTGACAAACATTTATTTAATTTATCTACGTATTGTAATTAACATAAGTTGGAAATTTTAAACTGATTTTAATCACTAATATAACATGAACTTGTTTTGTTCCGCAGTTCATGTTCCGCTGTTGAACTGCAAACATATAGAGTTGCCATTACTGGTAATGCTAAATAATTATTGACATCTTTGTGGTAGTGGGAAAAATAAATTCAGGACAGCATTTATGAAATGTATTTATTGATTCATTTTTATTGTGATTTTGATTCAGTCATTTAAATAATTCGAGCTGCCCCTTAATAATATTTTTTGCTAGCAGTGGCAACACTGAGTGTTCTCCATTTTCGCGTTTCGCTGCGTGCCCTGGAATAGAATAGAATCAGATTTGTGGAAAATAAAACACAACAAACAAAAATGGTAATGGATTTTGGATTTTGGAACAAGCGCCAAACACAAACAAAACAAAACAACAAACCAACAATTTGATTTATTTTCGCTTCTTGCAGAATCATCTCAAGTGGATGGGTCACTCGTCCACAATTATGGATATACAGCGTGTTCTGCTTAGCCAGCAGAGCAACAATCAACAATGTGAAGTCCTTCTGGTAGCCAAAGATGGCATTAGTGTGCGCGCTCATCTCTTCGTGCTCAGCACCTGCAGTGATCTCATGCGCAATCTACTAGTTGACTTGCCTGTCGGTCAGGAGGCTACCGTCATTCTGCCTGACATACGCGGTGAGCTACTTGAGAGCATGCTGTCGTTTATCTACATGGGCGAGACGAGTTTGCCTTCAGCACTGCTCACCGAATTCCTGGAGGCCATTAACCTACTGGGCATTAAATCTGCCATCAGCTTTGAAACGAATCCCACAGCAATAAGCACGGCAAGTGTCGTGAGTGCTGAAATGGCTGTGGAGGCTGCCAAGTCCATAAGTGGCTTACATATTGCCAATACTACGCTAATGCAGGAAGAAGACGAGGAGGAGGAAGAAGTTGCCAATGTAGTGGTGGGAAAGATGGAAGTGAGCAACAATGTGCTGAATGATCCACAGCAGCAACAGCAGCAGAGTCAACAGCAGCATCAGCAGCAGGATGGCGCCAGATCGCTTGAATTTCTCGATGTCTACAGTGACCAGCCGAAAATAACATATTCCATTGAGCACATGGGTGGCACATCGAGCGGCAACCAATACATTCTAACCGAGAATACGGGCACATTTACCATCACACAATCAGCATCGTCGGTGACTAAGTTGGCTGGTGCCACAACGGTTGTGGATGCTGTGACCGGCGATGAGTTGGCTGTTGATGATGCCGAGGCTGATGTTGATGATGGTGAGCACGATGAAAGTGAGTCGCATCTTATTGAAGAGCATTATGTGCCCTCGGCTGGTCCTTTGATCGAAATGAGTGGGGATGCCGATGTGGAAATGCCTGAGGATGCCATGCATGAGGAGGATGTTGGCGACGTGGAGGATGAGGAGGAAGATGAGGAATTAATGGATGTTAAGCCACGCAAATCTCAGCTGGACTTGAAACTGGTCAAGACCCGAGTGCAGCAACGTCCGCAGCCAGCTGCAAAGGCCTCCAAAAAGACAATGACCAAACAACATCAACAGTTTGCAGCACTTAAAAAGGAAATCAAGGACGATATCAACGATGCACTTGAACTGGCAGCAGTTGCGGTACTCCATGAGGGTCTTAGTCTGCAGAAGGCTGCGGATCGTTTCGACATATCGAAGACAGTGTTGTGGCGTCGTGTGCGCTCCAATCCCGCCTACATGCGTATTAAGAAAGAGAAGCCATCGCTATCAGAGGCATATGAACGTCTCAAGAATGGTGATTCACTAAAGAGTATCAGCCAAGATCTGCGGATTCCTATGTCCACGTTACATCGACACAAGGTGCGACTTGCGGCCCAAGGTCGTCTGCCCGAGTTTGTGGCTTGTCGCAGACGTGACAGCACGCCAAAGGACGAGCTACGAGAAAAGCTGGCCAAAGCGGTGCATGCCTGCATCAATGGTGGCATGTCACAGAATCATGCGGCGAATCTCTTCGAAATACCCAAGAGTACACTCTGGCGTCACTTGCAACGCCGCGTCACAGAGGCTGAACGTAAGGTCAAGGAGGAGCAGGAGGAAGACGATGAGGAGGATATTTTAAGTTAAGATATTACTACGTAGATTTCATGTACACATTTATTACATAGTTCTCATCTTAAGCTAATTATATTCTATGCATATAGTAGCAGTGTTAATCCATCATTTAGTATTAAGTTTCATTATTTTTTAAAATAATGTTGACAATTACAATTAGGATTTATGTTTTCTTTCCTCTTTGACTGGATTTTCAATGTTTCGAAAGACGAAGAGTTTATTGTAAATAATACTGTCCTATCCCTGTTTAGGCTTGCCCCTAATGCTTTAGCTATACTATTCAAGCTAGATTTGACCTTCTGATTAAAAATTTAAATAATTCGAGAGGCTTTTAATTTTGAAACCTCAAAACTGAATGTTGAAGTAAGAAAACTTTCAGATGTATTACTTTATTCCTTAATAACGAGTAACAGCATTAAAATTTAAATAACAATTAAAAACCAACAATTTGTCTTCTCCTGTGATGTAGCAGCCCTGGTAGTCGTGTCTCACGCCGGTAGCTCTATCGATAGGCAAGCATAGTTATCGATACCACAATGACTGCCGGCTTGTTGAGCAGGTTCGAAAAAGTGCTTTATTTTTTTGTTTACATCGTTTACATTGTTATTGGATTATATAAAATCTATGTGTTACGTGATCGAATCGTGAGCTCCTCCCAATCCCAGTATCATTTCGTCAAAGGCTGGTCATTGCTGCAGCGCAGCAACAACGAGGTACGATTGCGAGATGCCAGCAACGATGAATTGGAGAATTTCGGTGATTTTATTGCCGTCTTTTGGCCATTCTACCTGTTGCATGCAATCGTGAGTTCCGTCTCCCTTTGGCGGTGGCCACATATGCAACGACATGGCTACATTGCAGTCAGCAGCTTAGCACTGACTCTCACGCTGCACTGGTCATCCCAGCTCATGTTTGCGACCCTGCTGCTTAGCTATTTCCTAACAGCGCAGCGCCGCTCCAAGCGATTTACATGGTTGCTGTCGGCAATTTGGCTGGGTATCATCAATGTGGCCAAAAACAATCAATGGTGGCTGGATCAAGTGGGTTATGCAGAGTACGTGATGCTGATTGTGACACTCTCCTGGAGTGTGTTGCGTGGCTGCAGTTACTCGCTATCTAGACGTCGGCAGCCGGATGATATTGTTGATTACTTGAGCTATGCAATGTACTTTCCCTGCCTCACCTATGGACCGTTCATTAGCTATGAGCGCTTTAAGCGTGTGACAGCTGTTCCAGCTCAATCGTCTGCTCAGCAATGGAAGCGCTTTCTTGTGGCGTTGTTGCGTGTGGGCTTCTGGTGGCTTCTAATGCAATGTGCCCTACACTACCTCTACATACACTATTTGGCACGCGATGTGCGCGTGGTGGCCATGATGGATTCGGTGTTCTGGCAACATGCAGCCGGCTACTTTATGGGACAGTTTTTCTTCCTATACTATGTAGTCACCTATGGACTCGGCATTGCCTTTGCGGAACACGACGGTATCGCAGCACCGCAACGTCCACGTTGTATTGGCCGCATACACTTCTACTCGGACATGTGGAAGTATTTCGACGAGGGACTCTATGAGTTTCTCTTCCAGCACATTTATGCGGAACTGTGTGGACGAGATGCATCTATAGCCGCTAAGTTTGGCGCCACAGCTTTGACCTTTGGTTTTGTGTTCATTTGGCATGGCTGCTACACCTATGTGCTCATCTGGAGCATACTCAACTTCCTCTGTCTGGCGGCGGAGAAGTGTTTCAGAGCCTTCATCGCCATGCCCGCATATCAACGATGGTCACTAGAGCACTTTGGCGAAGGTGGCGCCCAACGTGTGTATGCTTTGCTGGCTACACAGCTCTTTATACCGGCAGCGTTCTCCAATGTGTACTTCATTGGTGGTCAGGAGATTGGAGATGTGCTGATGCGCGGCGCCTATTTGAGTGGCGTTGGCAACTATGTGGCCTTGTGCTTCTGCAGCTACTGCTTCTTTCAGTGCTCTGAGATGTTACTCAGCGGGACAAGCAAAAGAAGACTCAAACAATCTGACAGACTGTGAATCTGCAGATTAACTACTTGTATATACTTAACAATCAGGGACCGAAATTAATGATATTTTCATTATCTTTGAAGAAGAAATCCTTATCTTTGTAATTAATAATGATAAATTGAATGATTTTGGTGTAAAACCTTTTATTATACTAAGAATGCAATCTAACCGGAAAAGTCATTATTTCGGTGAGCACTTAAACTATTCGGGTTTATTCGCCTTAGTCATACAATATTTTTGTATATTTAACTATACAGTATTGAAGTCAACGATTTATTAAATATGTTTAATAGTATAAAATTTAATAATTTAATTACTACCGCCATCAGTCTCCTGCCAATCCAACCATCTAGTCTGGGTGCACGTCGATTGAAAGTTCTCTAAGAACTCGTCCAGCATCTCGTCGCAGGTTTGCGTGTGCTGTGTATTGTACAAACCATCGGAGCAATGGGTCTGTGTCTGAATGTGCGACAAGCCGAGCTCCTCGAACAGTTCATCACAGGTCTGAGTGTGCATGTGTGCCGAGGTTTGCAAACCAAAGATTTGATCTTGCTCCGGGTAAGCACTATAATTTCCATTTGCTGCATTCGTGTTGGGCTCTTCCTCTTCCGGTTCCAGATCCAGTTCTGTCATTGTGCCCTGATGATGGCGATTATCGAGCGTCTGGGTTTGTATATTGCGCAGCTCCTCGAACAATTCATCACAAGTTTGGGTATGTATGTGTGCCGATGTCTGCAGACCAAAGATATGATCTTGCTCCGGGTAAGCACCATAATTTTCACTTGCTGAATTCGTGTTGTGCTCTTCCTCCTCCGGCTCCAGATCCAGTTCTGTCATAGTGCCCTGATGATGACGATTATCGAGTGTCTGGGTTTGTATATTGCGTAGCAGTGGCGCCAGCACCTCATTGTGCATATCGAGTGTGTCCAGATCGACGTCGTCGGTTTGCGTTTCCATGTCGCGTAACAGACGCTCCACTTCCTCGTCCGTGAAACTGGGAATGGGTAGCTCGTTGGCATTGTCAGGCGGCTCTACATGAGCATCTACATCTTCTAGCTGGACCACATGTTCGTCAGGAGCATTGACCGGCAGCTGTAGCACATAGGGAATCTCTATGGTGGGCAGGTAATAAAAGGATGATTGCAATAGTGGTGCAGCGGGTTGAATGATTTCCTCGCATTGTTCAGGCTTTATTGTACATTTCGCTGCATCCTCTGCTTGCTTCTGTAATCTCTTCCATGCTTGCAGCGTGGGCAACGCAATTTTGGATGAGGAAACTTTTGAGTTGGAGGATTCTTCGTTGTTTGGTGTCTCAAAGTGACTCTTGCGCCTCATATGGGTTTGCAGGCCCGCCTTGCTGCTATAGGTAAGTCCGCAGATGGGACATGGATAGGACGAGCAGCACTGATGCTTCTCTAGATGACGCTCGAGCAGAAAAGTTTCATTGCATTCGTTGCATTTGAATTCCTTGAGCATGTGAATCTTTTGATAGTGTTGTCGTAGGAAACGTAAGTTCGTAAATCCTCGACTGCCTGGACGATCAGCGTTATAGATGCATTTCTCGGCTGGACAATGATAACTGGTTATCTCTGGGTGGTTGTTGTTTGTGGTGTTTAGTTTGTGTCGTCGTCGGAGATGCAGTTGATAGTGACTTTGGTTGCCGAATACCTGATCGGTGCACAGTTCGCAGCGGTATTGGCGTTCTGGGAGCAGCGCGGCTACATCTGGAGTAAATTTGTTGGACATAGGCGCGACAAAAACATTTCATCAATTCCAAAATAAACAAACGTAAGTGCCTAGTGTGGCCGCGGGTATAACGTTAAAATATACCATGCGACTGTAGTCGACATTCTTGAATATACTGTTTACTTTTATAAGTATACTGTTTACTTTAATGCTTAAAATATTTAAAAGAGAAAAATCTTATTTTTCTTAAGATTTGTGCTTAATTAGAAATTAAATTTCACGGTTTCTAATAATCCACCATAAGCGTAATGCTGTGAAGCCCTGGTTTAAAACTCAAATGAGATTGAATGCATTGAAAATTATTTTTTTTTTGTTTCGCAATAATTTTTGAATCAAAATAAAGGTGTCTTGAACGAGGCGTTCCGTTTGGTTCATTGAATAAAAATATGCGTTTTTACCAAAAAAGCTGTTTTGCGCCAATTGTAACAAGCTTGACAATTTTAGGTCATTTTTATTTGAAGTGGCGTTGTGGCACAAATAATAGGCGGTAACACTATTAATCAGTTAGCGTGTCGTCGCCTTGTTGTGGTGCGAAAGTTTTTGCCCAGTTTTATATTTTGAAGGTAAAGAATAACTTGCATTTGCGTAATTAAAAAAAAAGTGTTAAATTAATTGTGAGCAATGGCAAGGGATCTCTTTGTGAACGGCATGACTCCCAAACAACTACAACAAATTGCGTGTTTAATAATAATCAAAATGTATATATGTACGCACTTTAGTGTACGTTTGTGTACATATGTGCGACAGTGACTACATCCAATATACATACATACATATCTATATATAATTACATACATGTATATATAAACATTGTTCATCTTAATGAATAATGATATAGATATGTACCTCTGTATGTATAGTATTATCATATCCATCAGCTGGATATAGAAACGAGTTATTTACTGCAAACAGATTTCGCCAGAAAACATTTTTGAATCTCTATAGCGAAATTAAAGTGAGCGCTGAATTTTAAACGTAAATATTTGCATATATATATACATGTGTGTCTATTGTACTAGTGTGTTGGCAGTATTTGATGGTAAATAATCGCTAAATCCACGAAAAGGTGAAAAGCCTTCCAAAATGTATGATAACGAGTGTCAAAAATTCCCCAAAGCCGTCTGCAACTACGGAATATAATTAAATATACTCTGTACATTTCAGTTGCGGAATGTCAACATACAGAGACCATTATATACATACATATAAATGTTTGTATATAAATACATATTGATACGTGTGTGTATGTGTATTTATGTTAATTCATAACGTGCACTTGTCTCCGATTATAGCTTGACGTCATCGTCAAGGCAATCGCATCAACATCTGTTTGATACAAACGCGTTCATCCACTTTGGTTGGTTGTTGGCGCTATTTCTTGGAATTGACATAAAAGTAACAAGCAAAAATTTGCGAATAACATGCAAGGGCATAAAAAGTCCTTTTTAAATTAGTATTAGGTGTGGCAACACTTTCATTGGAGGATCAAGTGTAATATTGCAATTTTCCGAGGTGGGGTAACACTGACATAACAGATGAATTACCTATGAATTTACACCTTGATAATAGTTGGGAACTCCCGCAACTAAAAGTATAATTACATTAATAACAATGAACTGATTTATGTGTTTGTTTTTTCAAATAAACCATAATATTTTAACCTGGCAATGAATGGTCCACCTCTGCCTATTTTAGTTTTTGCTCAATGACGTCACAGTTGTGAAATGAGAGCAAAATCTCATTCTATTTATTGTTGTACTATGCTCAAAGCGCGTACGTTTTTATCGTGTTTGTGTCTTCAGGTATCTGAGCATCACAAATTTTCGTTCACTGTCGGTGCTGTCTGAGGTCGCCATTTGTTGCTTTTTTATAATAATGGTTTAATTAAGACACAACAGAATCAACAATAGCAGCTGCAACAACAATAAGTTCGAAAAACAAACACAAATTCAAAATCCAGCTCAATTTAACTCAATTTGTCGGCCGTTTTTGCACGGTGCCGCTAATTGTATTAACGTATTTTGCGAATCAAATCGGCTTTAGGTTTTAACATATAAATATACATATGTAGGTTTATTTACTGCTCTGACGACTGTTGCAATACTCTTAATATCGCCCACCGTTAAATACGCAATGTTGTAAATGGCAATCGCCATGTTCTATCTTAGACCAAAACCTGTTCTGCATTTTACAACACTTCCGCTTGCAGTTCCTGTTTGGGTGGCGAAAGCCGTTGGCGGATACCAGGGCTACACTCTTATTTGAATTGTTTGCTGTCTTTATTAATTGCATTTAATGTAGCGCAAGTTGTTCTTGAATACTTGTGTTTGTATCTCAACAAACAAGCGCATAACTCGACTCTTTGACTAATTGATGTACGCCACAGACAATGTAAACACAAGTCCACTGACTGCGACATCAATGTTTGCTTCAATTGCAATTGTCACATGATGCCTCCAAGTGTAGTGAAGAGCAAAGTCGTAACGAGACTGAAATGACCTTAATTGCAATAACAATATTGATGTGAATTTAATGGGCTGCAGGGCTCAGGATATTAAGTTCTTGTGGTTCTTATGTACATACAGTGCGCATCGCGTAGAACTTAATGAATTTTGGCACACAAAGAGCGTGGCCTTGCTCTCTGTTGTTGTTTCTGTTTCTGTTTCGGTATTCCGTAAAGCGTGCAAATAAATAAAATCGAGCAGCTTCTCTTTCACGATGAATCATCTACAATGAAGGAGTGCTATTTTTAAAATTTGTTTGCTTGCTACGTATTGAACACGAATTTTGTTTGGCAACTTTTAAGAGAATTTTATTTTATATCTGCAGCTCTTGACGCAACTGCATTTTAAGGACAATATGGACAAGTCTTCGGGCAGTGCGCCACCATTCACATACGTTCCACCGCCATCGGCACCACCATCTTATAATGAGGCTGTTGGAGGAGTAAAGCCGGTGGGATGGACCCACGTTATCACGCCAACTGCCGCCCCGACAACCGCAAACACAAATATATTGACGACCGTGGTTCCCATTGGCCGCTCACCGACACACATGATATGCCCTTCATGCCATGCGGAGATTGAAACATCGACACGCTCGGAACCGGGCATGATTGCCTATATATCTGGTTTTGTAATCGCATTGCTTGGGTAAGCATCTCGATTCGTTGCGAATCGATTCAACCACATTTGGTGGACACGTCGTCTTAACGAGAATCTTTGTTAATTACAGTTGCTGGATGGGTTGCTGCTTTATACCTTGTTGCATTGACGATTGCATGGACGTGCATCACACTTGCCCCAACTGCCGGGCGTATTTGGGACGTTATCGCCGATAAATAATTACACTGCTTCGCTTCGCACTTCTGCCACGTGCATCGGAACGCCACGCACACACTGTGAGAAAGATATTTACACACTTACAAATGCGAACGGAGAATGATGAATGGGAATAAAGAGTAGAATTAAATTTAAGTGGTTGTTTTACCCTTTTTTTATTTAATTTTGTAGTAATTTCTCTTGAGCTCCAGATACCCAAAAAAACGAAAAGGGAATTCAAGCGCTTCCCTCTAATCTTTCGCTAATCTTTTGCTTATATGTATGCTCAAGCTCTGTGCACGTTACTGGTAACACAATTATAATTTTTTTGGTTTACCATTAATAAGTTCTTTAAATTGTCAGAGATATGTGTTAAGTACTTATCAATATGTTCATATTTAAAAATGTTTGAAACGTGCCGCTAATTTATGGGCAATGTATAGTAAATAAATGCACAATATTCCGTACCAAAAAGAAATAATTGGCAGCTGAACTTAACAATTAATTTCACTTAAAATGTAAATAATTATCCAACAGGTCCGACGTATTAAATTCAGATTAATATTGTAAATCCCGAAAAAACCCTGTCTTGAAATCTCACCCATTGATCCCCGAATATTTGATAATAATAATTGTAATAAATATATTTATTTACCAGCGACGGGAAATCGTAAGCACAATTTTGTAATTTTACGAAAAGACAGACAAAAAACAAATAAAAAGAAATATTTTTTAAATGCACCTGCAATGTCTTCAGCTAAAACGCATTATTGTATATGTATTGAGAGGATCCGTTATAACAATGCATGTCGTCTAATCTTTTGTAATAATAAAAAAACGTAAAATAAAATGAAGAGCTTTTTTACTCAAATGACCGACGACGGAAAGTGTTGGCGTAGAACTCAATTTAATAGCAACTGTTCAAATAATAACATTTGATTGATGGCAGCTTAATTAAGCTGGAGGCACATGACCATGGTAATGTAGAAATTGTTAATTCCGTAACAATCTACTATGCAAATTCCATAAATGTATAAATTTCCAATTGTCGAAATAAATTGCAACAATTGACGCCTATAAATAAAAGACGGTTGTGTTCATGTTCTCTATTTATAAATTGTATTCTTTGTATAATTGTAGTTCGTTAGTTCGCATAACATACTCTTATTAACACGTTCGCTCCCCACTTTCCATATCGGAGCTATCAATTTAATTCATTTATCATTATCATTTAACATTGTACGATACACCACGCACATACTATACTTATGTGTAAATAAACAATTAATACGTCACACACTGTTTTCTTTTTTTTTTTTTGTCTGCTTTCGGTTTCTGTTTAAATTTCTTATGTCTGTTAACATTTCTCTTGTGGTGTATTTCTTTGTTTAAATCATTTCTCTTTGTAACACGATTAACATACTCGTACATATATCTATTTGTATATATCTCTATATATATATTTTTTTTTATTTATTGCATGCGATTTTCCGTTGAAGTTGTTAATTGTTAAACTCTGAAGAACGGAACACGCTCGTCGCTTGTCGGTGTAAAAACTTAAATATACGAAAACTAAATGCTAAAACTAACCATATACAAGTATGTATGTATGTCTGTGTGTGTGTGTGTGTGTGTATTGTATAAACAGTTTCCAGTTAATTATAGTATAAGTAGTATTAGTTTATTCATTCATTTTTAATGCTTCTGAATTGTTAACATTGTTCACCACGTTTTCATTTTATTTTGTTTGTTTGTTTTTTGCCTTTGTATATATGCATATGTATTTGTATTTGTATCTGTATTTGTATTTTATTTATATTGTTTATCTCTCTGGGTTTTATAATCTGATTTATACATATATATGTTTTTACTTTTATGAATGCGTAACGCCTTAAGGTAATATTTTAGTTGCCCATTTATTTTTGTTGATAGGTTGATTTGCTTTTCAAGTGTCCGCACTTTGTTTCGAAATTTGCTTTAAAAATCATTTAAAATTAACAGCGATTTGGCCATAATACTCGATAGCCTTTGTTTTTTGTGTGTTAACTCTCTAATTAAAAGCTGAAGCTCAATGGTAAATATTGGCTATTTACAGTGGGGTACATAGTTGAAGTTGAAGCGTTTTGAATTGAGCTTAGACAATGGGAACACCGGCAGAATTGGAGGTGGCTTTGGCATTTTTCACCAGGCAGGACTGTGAGTTGTTTCCCATGCTCGAGCCATCGAGGCTGTCCAGATCGAGTGCCGTGTCAATCATGGTGGTGTCATGCAGCATACGCAAACGATCCGCTGACTTGGCCTGCTCAGCGCCATCTCCAGCCGTCTTTCGATGCTGATGATGATGACCGCCGACGCCCACAAAGGATGCGCTCACCGGATCATCTAGATCGAGATCATCGCTGAGCAACGTTGATGACAGCACTGTCGTGGCCTGCAGCTGCTCGGATTGCTGTCGCTGCTGCTGTTGGGCACGCTCATCAATGATGTTTGAGTAGACATGCAGAGTGGCATCTGTGGGCGTTGAGTTTGCAACCTGCGGCACATTGCTGTACATGTTCTCCGTCTGGGAAACGGACTTGGCAAGCGGATGTTGGTCACCGTTGATGGCAGCAGCGAGTAGCGCAGCACCGGACGACGACTTGTGGTTGTCGGAGAGCGGTGAATTGACGACCGCTGCATCAAAGTCGACGTCAAAGAGATTGCTGTAACTGCCACTGCGGTTGCGGTTGCGCATCTCACGCGCCTTGCTCGAGGCAGCGATGGCGGCCACGGCAGCAACCACCTCGTTGCCGCCCACCACAACAACATCAGCATTGTCCAGCTCATCCTCACTGCCCGCTGCCGCCAGTTGATTCTCATAGGCCAAATCGCCGACACCGATGCCGCCTCCAGTTGAGGCGCCGTTGGACAACTGTCGCTGTTTGTGGTGCCGGAATTGACGGCTCTGTGTTGCTGTCTGCTGGCTGTACGACGGCATATCCATTTGGGCCAATGGAATTTCGTTGTCAACTAGCTGGGCTAAACTATTGGAATTACCTGTGAATGAGAAAGCGACAGGAGAGAAAGAGAGAGAGGGAGAAGCAGAGCACATAAGTGCACGATTAGTGAGTGAAACAATTATTGCATTTTCAATAAATTGCATACATAATTAATGTGAAACATTTAAAATGTTAAAAACTCTCATTACAACAAATTTGACAACTAATTAAAAATTCAATTCGTATTTCAATTTCGAGATACGAGTATTAATTGTATTATTTTTTTTTTTGCTGTGGGTGTTTGTGGGGTATAGATAGATTTTTGTGTGTCGTTGTTGTTGTGACTGTTTGGTGGCTTTTGTTTTTAGCTGCGGGATTTAACAACAAACTATGTATTTTGAGATACGCAACAAATTGTAAATGCTGAAAAAAAGGTGGCAAATTATAAATGAACAATTAAATGTAATTAAAATATACTTTGGCCGCACAAAACTCAAACACAACTCAACTGGAAACGAAATGTGCGAAAAATTATTGTTATTATTATTTTGACAGGCGGCGGCGTTTATCCTTTTTGTTTTTTTTTGGGGCTGGGGAATTCACATAACTAATTAACATAATTAAAAATACATAATCCAGCTTGATAAGCACTTAAATCAATAATTAGCCAATGCAAATAATAAAATAGATATTTATGTGATATGGTTTCGTGTTTGATATTGTTGTTTCTTCTATTTTTTTTGGTCTCTAAAATGAATTACATTTTTTTTCGTAAGCCTAATGAATGTGGTGTCAATTGGAACACATGCTTAAATAGTTTTCAATTTACTAATAGGTATTAAAATTTTAATTGGCCAATGCATAAATAAACTGATAATAAAAAAACATTGCCAAAAATGTAACATGATGTTTAAATATGTTTCGAGTGTTCGTATACTTGATATTTATATATGTATATATGGCTGAGTGGTTGTATTGTTTTGTATTTAAGCAAATAATAAACTGTTTTGGATTTTTTTGCTAACATTTTTTTAGGAACTAAAGTTTAAGCAACAAAAGGTAGCTTGGAAATGATATCGAGATTGAATGTACAGGGGGAATTCTGATTTAAAGAATATTCCGCATCAAAATACTGTGGTAGTACTTGCGAGTACAATCTCTGCTCTTTAAATTAAGGTAAGCGTTGAGTAATTGAATTTTATTTTACCATTACATTACGTGTACAACAACAAAAACGTTTAATGTTTATTACTTTATGTGTGTTTTTTTTACTTGAGGCAACTCACCCAATTGAGCCATATAACGCATTTTGTTAGGTTTTACTCTAGTTTTAAGCGGCCCACGAAAGCTTTCACTCAATTGCGTTAAGGTTTTTTTTTTGGTTTTGGTTTTTAGATAAATTACAAGACACAAATTGTTTATGGTATTTGGTTTTTTTTTTCGTTTTTTTGGGTTGTTCCATAGTCAAGTTAAATTGAAAGATATAGAAAAGAGTTTGGCATTAGTGTGTGCGCGAGTGTGTATGTGTGTGTGTGAGTGTGTGTGTAAAAGGAAGGTGTGTTTATTTGCTTGACTTTTCAATTCATTTGATATGAAATGATATCACGCAACTGGAACTCAAACAAGGCGGCGATTGACAGCGAACTAGAAGAAGCGCACAACTTTTACAAAATGGCGTCCAAATTCGACTGCCGCTGTGTGCACGTGTGTGTATGTGTGAGATAGTAGACTTGTTTCAGTGTGTACACACGAGATCTTCACTTCAGTGTCAGTGTGTACATAATTGTATATCTCAATTCTCAGTGTGTACATATGATGCGTGTGTAGGAATTAACTCTAGTTATCTCTCTTAGTGTATACAATTCGTTACTTGATTTCCAATTTAATTCGTTAACATTTCAATATGCTTTATAGCGTACATTTATTGCCCAACATTTAGGTATAATTATTTATATGTATGTATGTCTGTTTGTCTGTGTTTATTATTCAATACGTATGCATTCATTTCATAACTTTTCCATTGCTAAAAGGAACTCATTTATGTATATATAATATATAATCTTTATATATATATCATTTTCATTAATATATATGTGTATATATATATTGTTTATGGTTAACATTGATAGCCTTTAAGACTGGGCACAAGCTAATGCTGCCAATGTGCCGTTTTACAGTAAGCCGACTTATTGTTCTAAATTAAGTAATTATCATTTCACTTAAAATCCAATGCGCTCTCTTCAGTATCGAGGATTAGCTCTGTTTTTTGGTTTTTTCTTTTTTAACATTTACAACTAGTTTATATATTTGTTTATGTATAAATATTTGTCTCTCAGTTTTAACATATTTATTTATGTATTTTCTTATTTTTTGACATATTTGCAGTCACTTGGCAATTTGATACCTAATAAATATCCAATATTTTTGTTTGCATTACAATGCCAATGCATCTGTTTAGTTAGTAAGACTAGACTTTGTTGTTTTGTTTTGGTTTCTTTTAAAATTACATATCTATTAAAATTGATATCAAATTCTTATTGAATTTATATTTTTCGATTCGTAAAAAGACGAAATGAAAGTACGTTAAACAAAATGTTTTTTTCTTTGACTTTTTCTCTGGTTTTGTTGTCGATAAATGGCAGTTGTTTGGCTATTCAATTTATTGTTTGCTAACTTCATAAATGTGTGTAACTGTCTGTCTGTCGCTGTGTGTTTACATTTTTTCTCCATTTTCATTTTTTTTTGAAACCTTACAAATTAAATTTTCAACTAAATTGCACAAGTGACTGCCGGCAAAATCAAGGGCTAAATACTCGTTATTCAACATAAATTAAAAGTCTCAATTCACTACGAACCAAGCTCAACATGCAAAGGTCGTGGCAATGGTTTTGCTCTCTTTTCAATAGCCTTGCAGAGGATTTTGTCATTATATTGGAGTCGAGAGTAATATATTGCATAAATCGATGATACAACTCTTCAGATAAAGACACATATGTAGGTATCAATATAGCTAAGCCTGTCTTGTGGCGACTTTCCTAGTTTTAATAATCAATTTCAACTCATTGTAAAGTTGTATTGTAATCAAATGTATTATATATCAGAATGGATCGGATTGGCTTCCTTTATAGCATTCTATTGTATACTTATAAAAAACTACGTGCTTGTCCAACTGACTGATTACTCACTGACTATTTGCTCATAGTTCAAATGGTAAGAGCTAGGAGGCTGAATTTTTAATTGAGGTTGTTTTCGAAATTTAATCGTGTTCAGCGGTTTTTTCTTAAATATTATTGATTTTGCAACGAAGTAAGGTAATTTACCAAATTTAATTTTGCAATAAGAATGGGAAATTCGAAACTAGGAGGCTGCAATTTATAGCAAGATTGTTTATGATTTAATCGTGATCCTCAATTTTTTTCGTAATCGTATAAAAACTCATGGTTTTTTGAATGTGAATTTGTGGGCTTAGCTTGCTTATTTTTAATAATCCCCTGTCTGCAAGAGTATTTTATCTTCGGCACGCCGAAGCTGTAATTTTCTGTTAGCTTTAGGTTTACTTTACTTTGGTTTGGATTTGGTTTTGGTTTTGGTCTATTCGCTATTGGAGGTGGCGGCGTCGGGATATGGACTTTCAACATTTATATATATTGTATGTATATAGACTTTGGGTTATACACAAGTGTTTGTGAGTGTGTGTGTGTAGGTGTTTCGATTAGTTGCTGCGACAACTGAAAAATACTTGGTCACACTGACGCTCCGCTCTCGTGTTGGCAGTAGGCGGTGCGACAGCGTGGTTCCTTCTGGCCTATGATTTAGGGTGCTAAATAAACGCAAAAGTTTGTATGAACCAAGTTTTTATAAAATTTACAAAGGGGAAGCTACACGTACTAGTTAGGAAGAGCGGGCGGGGGGTATTTCAACAATTTTGGATCACAAATCATAAGGCAAACGCGACTCTTTCTGCTGCAACTACGCGTGCACAAATTCAAGAAATAATACAAATATAAAATGCACTACAATTAATTAATTAGCTAGCCTAATTATAAAAAAAGCGCGACACACGGAAGCCAATTGTGAAGTTGTACAAATATTTTGTCTTGTTGTTATTTTTATAGGTATATCATCAGACGAAATTTGCGAAATAAATTTCCATCGTGCAGCATTAGGAATCGAAGGCATTGCGCCAAGTTTCCGCCGGAGAATCGACATCGACATCGACGAATCGAGCGCCGTTTTATTGTTTAACAACCAATCAATGACTGAGACTACGCAACAGCCGATGATGTAAATGGTTTCGATGGCGATGCTGATGATGATCGAAATGATGATGGTGGTGGTGCTGGTGGCAGTGTTGAAGACGAATGCTTGTTGCGGTTTGCGAGCTGCGTACTAGGACGAATCACTGCCCGCGGCATCCTCGATAATCGAATTGAGATCGATGTTGAAAGAGTACTCATAGAGATTGGAGTAACGATCGCGCTCCTTCCACGGCGACCGATGATTCATATAAAGATTTCGTTTACTAACACGAAAGATCTGGCTGTCCTTGATCGACTGATCGTCGTCGCAGGGTTCGCCGCCACCGCCAAAATCACACTCTCGAATAGTCAACCGGTTCGTCGGTGACTTCAGCTCAAACATCACCTCCTGATGCTTGTACCGCGTGCGCATGGGCAACGGATGATAGCCGGCAATGTTGACCTTCTGTGAGTCCACCGATTGCGTCGACTGACGACGCATGCCACGCGCTGACTTGGGGAATGGATAGTTACGCATCAGATTCGAGTCGGTGCTGCGTTGCGGGGAATAGTATTTGAAGTCCGTCGGTGCTGGTGGCTGAGGGGCCGACGTCTGTATGGTCGTCACGGTGCTCTGGCTGCCCGAGATCGCTGCGCTGCCCTGCAACTGCAACGTCGAGGGGCGACGCGGTGCCAGCGCCGGCGGCGCTGTGGCCATCGAGGCCGATGTGGGTGCCGTTGTCGCCGACGATGAGGAGCCACCACCGACTCCGCTCACTCCGCCACCTGCAGCGGCGGCGAGTTGGGCGGCAGCTGCCGCCGCTGCTGCCGAGACGCTGCCAATGGCCGTGGTCTGCTGCGAGTGCACGTGATGATGCAGCAGCGGCAGCGGCGAGTTGCGTGGGTCGTACGACGGCGTCAGTGGCAAATGCAGCGAGCGCTTCAGGTTCAGCCGATACGACGATGTGGCCGGCGAACGTTGCAGCGATGGCGGCGTTGCCATGCCACTGGCTAGCGCCTCTTGTTGCAGATGCAACTGCAGCTCGGCGGCCATCAGTTGTTGCTTGTGATGCGGTTGCAGTTGCACTTGTTGCGATTGTTGTTGATGGTGTTGTTGTGTTGGGTGTTTGAGTTGTTTGTGTTTGTTGGCTTTGAACTGTTGCTGTGCACTGGCTGGCAACAGTGTTTGCAGCGAGCAGCGCTGATGCTGCTGCCGACGCGACTTGGACTTACCGTTCTGGAGCGTATCATAGCTGGGTGGTCGGTCGAAGCCGTTCCCGTGACCATGCCCATGGCCATGTCCGTGGCCATTGGCTGCTCCAGTTGTTGCAGCGGCCACACCGTTGCTCTCCAATGTCGAGGAGGAGGGATTCGACTGATTACGTTCAGTGTATATATATTTTTGTATATATATATATATTTATAGAGATGAATTTGATGTGAATTTGTTGCGTGGTGGTTGTTTTTGATTGTTGTTGTTCGTGTGGTGAGTTTTAACGAGTTTGTTACCAAAACAGAAGAATATTTGACCAAAAACCAAAAAAAGAAGAAGGTAGAAAGAACAGAGCGTCAAAAATCAGGTGCATTATATACTTAAAGTTCATCGTACGATAGATAGTTAGATAGTTTAGATAGAGAGAGAGAGAGATTTACAGAGTTCAATTTGTTTTTTTTTTTGTTTTTTTGTTGGAAGCAAGCAAATTGTGCCGAGACATTTAGATTTCATTGATTTGGTTGATTATGGATTATGGAGCGTGAGTGAGAGAGAGAGAGAGAGAAGGTGCTCGGATATATTACGCTGTCAGCGTTGTAATAGCTTACCTCATCGTAGAAGCGCGGCTTCAGCTCTCCACCGACGCCAGCGCCTCCAATGTTGACGCCACCGCCCGCTCCACTGATGCCACCGATGACGCCCATGCCACCGCCCATCATCGGCTGTGCTGTGGTCACCATTTGCGAGGCGCTGATGACATCGCTTAGTGCATGCCGCGGGCTGGAATGATGCATCTGCTGTATGTACTCGTCTGTGGCAATGCCGCGTCTGCATCCGAACAAAATTGTGTTACTTGTTGTGGTCGCTCAGTCGTGTACAGTTGTTGCCATCTCAACTTACCTGTCGATCAGCGAGGGCGTCATGGGACCGCACAATATGTGGCAACAGTTCAGGCAAATGTTGCCTCGGGAATAGGGATTCTGGGTGCGTGGCCCGCCCTTCGACGAGAACGATCCTTTGAGCTGTAAATGCAAATGTGCAGTGGTTAAAGGGCGCGACGAATGCGAAGTGAGCTACGGCAAGCCGCAGGCTGAATACACTGGCAACAAAAATTAAGTCTTTATATTTTAAAGGATTCTTCCTATAGTATATAGTCACCATTTACGACTGACATTAACTCATTTACTAACTATAACAAAAACACAAATTTGTTGCCAGTTTCAGCAAGTTAGCTGTCAGACTTAAGAATTCATCGACATTAATACACGCGGACGGACAGACAGCAAACCAAATTTGGCAGTTAAAAGCTTTACTCACATCCTCATTCGTTGTCTGGTCGCTGGTCGTCAGGTATGTATGGAATCCAGCCAACCCGATCACCGACCAGATCGAAAAGAAACAAATGAACACAACAATCACAGTAAATGGCGCCTTCTTTATTACTTCGAAGACCTCCTGTTCGGTTTTCATCACTGCAATAAATGATAATACGATGATAATTGATAATTTGATCATCAACCCAAATTAAAAAGTGTACTCACATAAAACTAAATGCGTCACAGAGCACGAGAATATAAATACGGCTAAAAATGCCAGTGAGACTAGAAACAAATAAAAGAACCGATAATTTCGCTTGCCCACGCAATTTCCCACCTGCAACGAGAAATGAAACGATACATTTATTACATTCTTGTTTTTTTCTTTTCATTTTGTGTTGGCGACAGAAAATTTCAATGAAAAGGTTGTTCCGAAAATCTGCATAATGCTCATTACGTGTACACAATAAGGTTAATTGCCTGCTGTGGACCAGGCAACGTCCTAATGGGCCATGCCATATAATTGGCGCCCCAAAATGAAATTACGCGCCGTGCAGCACCACCAACCAACGATGGCAACGACAACAAAATGCCTCAATTTTAGTCCACGATGCGAGCGCACTTTAAGCGAACTGAGCGCTAGTGGGTGGCAGTAGGCAGGCGAAAGAGGGGCGACCTTCAGGCTGACAGCAGTTTCCAGCAGCTCATAATCAAGCCGACGCGGCGGGTCGCTCTCTCCCCTGCGCTCTCTACGCGAAATGCTTTCGCCCAGCTATGCCAAATGAAAAATTCAAAACCCACTCTTTAGTCGGGCAAAGGGACAGACGCGAATTGCGGGGAGTGGCGTCTCCTAAAGTGGTGACAACAAGTAAAAATGCTCGTACTGCGCTTTGATTCGAAGCTGACCGACTGGGAAATACTCTGTGTATGACAACTTGCATAGTTTCCATAAATATTTGTTAGTTTACGTCTTGACTAATGCCTACGAAAGTTAATTAACATTTCTAACATTCTCTTAAAGTTAATTAAACATTTGAAATATTTCACAGTACTTGATTTGATTGCTCAGTTAGCATTTCATTGTCGACTACATCAACTGGCATTTTTCTTTATTAACATTTAAAACTTTATTTAGTTTTTGTCGAGTTATTTTTGCGTATTATTTGAATTTTACTCTGAAGTGCATTTTATTCACTTTGAAGTGCAATGAATGCAAAGGACTTCACTCATCATGGCAAATATGCGCTTGAATATTTGATAAGAGCTTGTATTTCAACTTTATTTTTACATGGGTTGACGTGTGGCATACCTCGCAAAATACAACAAAATAGTTATAAAAAGAGATTTGGGTATGTGAAACAGAGATAAAAATATCTTTAGTCATTCTAATCGTATATAATAAAATACGTATGCGTGATATATTTATGTTGCGTGCAATAAAATATGTATACGTAATTTATTCTTGCTCATTTCAATAAACTACGTATACGTCATATTTTCATAGTTATTTGAGTAAGAAACGAATACGTTATATTTGCAAATTTAATACAATATTATACGAACTTCTCATATTGCAAGAGATTTGAAAGCTGTTCTTAGCAAACAATTTATTAAATTTGTTGATAAACTATGAATCGGTATGTTTAAAAATAATTGCGTGGTTGGGTTTGGCAAATTAATACAATATTTAACCACAATTTCCGATAAAAAAACAACTATAAATATTCTATGATTATTTTTTAGTCAAGTAGGAATTAATTGCCATTATCATTCTGTTTGCGCAGCTAGCGTCCGGTTAAAAAAAAAATAAATAAATAAGCTGCAGTAAGAGAAAAAACTATGCGAAAAGGCAATTAAAAAAGATCCACTTGACTGCTGAAGTCTCTTTCAGTTAACTAATTTATGAAATGAACTAATTATTTTCTGACTAGTTATTTATTAGCTTAATAAATTATAATCCTCAATAATAAATAATCCAAATTGATATCTCGTAAAGATATCAAGATATCGATAGTGTGTGAGCATGCTGCCTGCAAAAGCTCGTTGCATTTGATGCCACTAAGGTCTGTGCATACCCTACATACACCACACACACCCATACACTCTCATAATGCAATGAGTGTGTGGCTACTTAAGTGTGCGTTTGTGTGTGCATGCTTTCGTTGCACTGGCTTGTTTTGCTTGGTCCGCAACTTGCCACATCTTGTTGCATCTTTTAGAAGCTTGCGGGGCAAGCACAGGTTGAGCTGAGTAAACACTCGGAGCAGCTGCACTAGTTAATACCCTATAATGTATTACTTTTATACTAACACTGATTTATTTCACTTGTGGCAAAGCATCGCTTCTAGTGCTTACTGCCCGCCTAGTGCCCTTTAATTGCTAAAGGGTATAATGAAAAAAACTAAAATTGGGTAGTTGTCGACGGGGCGCGTGGTTGAATGTGAATGCGAATCTGCTGGGTGGGTTTTTGTTTGTCTCTGTGGCCGTGTGGCCTTTTTGCTTGCCATCCCGAAACGCGTCGCAGTGTGCAGCAACAGCAGCAGCAGCGGCAGCATCGTGCTCGGAAATTATTTTTGCTAAAAAATTAGCAACCTCAGCGGTTGCTGCAGAAATTGGGTTAAAGTCACCGACAGCAGCAACAGCGCTAGCGAGCGCCATGGCCGGAGGGCGAAAGTTGTTTTTTGCTGTGGCCCACATTTGCGGCTCTGGCAGCTCAATGTCAGGGCGCAAGCGAGAGCGAGAGAGAAAGAGAGAGGCAAATGTAATGCTAAAACAATGTTAGACAGAGAGATAGAAAGGTATTACTTACCCAGGGACAGTGGTGATCAAAGCGATCCACGCAATTGTCGCAGAGGCTGCAGTGTGAGGCGCGCGGTGGTCGAAAGATTTTGCAGGTGAAGCAATACTTCAGCTTGACCGTTTGCCCCTTGACAAGGACCTCCTTGGTGCGCGGTGGCGGTCGGTATGTGGGGCTGTTCAGTGAGTTTGGCACTTCTGCAGTCATGTACAGAGTACAAAACGGAACCGGATGTGCGGCGTTGGCGCCGGAAATGCAGCATCAGCAATGGCAACACAGCAACGGGCAACAGCAACAGCAACGACAGCCGCACCGACAAAGTCGTTGTTGACATGCAAGTAAAGGGAAAGAGCAAAAGTTTTCTCATTTTAAATATTTTCCAACAGCAGCAGCAGCAGCAACAGCAACAACAACTGCGGCGGCAGCAACTCATTAGGGTAAAGGCAACGCAGCGTTCGCCTTTGATGATTTCCATACAGCTTTCTATGTCAGGCCATGCTCATTACTTTTTATGTGCGCCCACAACACTCACACACAGACACAGACACTCGCCAACTTAATGAAGTGAAAACAAATACATATATAACATATATATATATATAAATGTACTTTATACATATACAGATATATTCATTTATTCCTCAGCGGTCTGTGTTTGTGTGCCATTCAACAGGCAAACGACCTTGCGCACTTTCCACTTTCCACTCTCAAAGAGTGGACACGCTGCATGTCGACTCACCAATTTGCTTTTCAATATAGGCAGCCTCATCATTGGAGGCACGCGGTATGACGCCGGGATCCGTGAAGGTTGTGCGCAGCAAGGAGCTCATCGTGAAGAAGTACAGCACGGCTCCAACGATGGGAATCACCGGATTAATGCGCGTCGCCAAAAATGGGCAGCTGCAAAATGAACGAAATAATGAAAATGAAAGTACACAAATAATCAGCATACGGCAGGCAATATATTGGGGTCAGGCATAATATCAAGTTGTAATATTCAACAAAGTTGTCAAGTGGGTATCTGAATAATTTCGTGAAAATATTTCCCGAATTTAAGGTCAAAAAAATTGGAATTGACTTTGGAGAACATTAATCAATTTAATTGAATTATACTTCCTAGAACTCAGCAATTTACTTTGTATTTTTTTTTATATAATATATGTTATTATATATATGTTATAATTTTGTTTTATATATATGTTATAATTTTTATAATTTACTATGAATCAGAAAATTTAAAAATGTTAAGTACATGTTGAACAGAAACCTAATACAAATACTTTTTATTTTGATTCGTCGTGTTAATAGAGAGTATTTTTTAACTTTTGACAAATTTCTAGTTTGACACATTCCTTTGTTATATGAATAAACAAAAACAATTATTCATTTGGTTAACCACTGGCACTTGTTTAATTTTACATATATTGCAGCAATGAATTATTTTAAATAAAAATTTAAAATTTACATTTATTGTGTAACCACAAAAGTGCAAAATGTGTCACAAAGCTGATCTAAAAATATTTTAATAATAAATGCGACAGTTTTCTGTTGTTGCCTTTTTATCACTGTTATTCCGCAACACATTTTTGTTAATAATTTCTAATGTAAATAAATTATGTTGTCATTGGCCGTCAAGGCAGGAAAAGCTTCTTTAAAATTCCTATAAGTCTAAGTATTAGATATTATTATTATTATGCAAAAACATATAATAGAATGCATGTAAAAATTAATCTAATTTATTTAATGATTATTAACGAGGCATTTATAAATAAACCAAGAAAGATTTGAATAACTGGTAATGAAAATCTCAAATGAATAAATTTGGAATTAAGTAAATTTCTCTTCCTAACTCAATTATTTTATTTTATTACATTTTAAATTGTAATGGATGAACTTCATTTAAACATTATTTGCCTTAAAGAGTAAATTTTCGTCACGTACTTCACTTCACTTTGGCATGGCAAAAGCAATTTCGCTGAAGAGTGGCAAATGGATAAGAACTATTTGAGAGGTGACAGCATTTAAGGCATAAAATACTTCGAGTTAAAGTGGTATTGCCACTTAAAGGACATGACTCTCGTAACATGGATTCGTTTAGTTAAGTTTGGTTTGCCTTGCGTTGGCTGGAGCTTTTGGCAATGCCCCAAAAAATGCGTTCGCCCGCACAAATGTGCAACAAGGGAATTGCATTGAGCGTCGACCAGGCGCCAAACAAAAGTAGAATGCTGCGGCACGCAGCATGTGTCAGCATGTGTGTAAGCACCCAACGGAATTGAGGATTGGGGATTGAGATCGGGGATTGGCCCAGGTCTACATTGGGTAATCGGGTACAATGAAGCTGGCCAGCATTGTTAACTCTCCCCTTCGGCCCCTTCTGACTCTCTCGCTCTATCTGTTGTAATGTGTTGTGATGTGCGTGCCAAACGATTTGTGAATAGCAGAGAAGCAGAAGCAGCAGCAGTGGAAGCATATTCACAACCAGGACATGCACAGTTGCGCGTTGACAGGACACCAGGGACGACCTGAGCATAATGAAAATAATGTGTGACAAGCCCTAGAGCTCAGCTTTGAATTGCCAGCTGCATTTTGGGGCCAGTTGAATGCAGAAAAAGAAAACACAAACTAAACGAAAGCGAAAATAGTTAAATACATTTGTCATGACAATGCTTTCGCCTTTCCGTCTCCCTCTCTTGCTTCATCTCTTTTCAAATGGAGGAAAAAGCATTCAAAAAATGTTTTCCTCGCATTCAGCTGGCAAATCGCTGACAATGCCACATGAAAAGGAAGCCAGCGCATTGCTATTGTGTGTGTGTGTGTGTGTGTGTGTGTGTGTGTGTATGTGTGTGTGTCTGCTACCTTTTTAGCGATTTGCATTTGCCACAGCGCGCAAGCGAGCGCGAGACAGCGGAATACAATTTGGCCATAGCCCACGGCGCAGTTCTGGCGCTGCAAAACGGAAGCTGCCTTCGTATGTGTGCCCACCTCTCCCAACTGCAACTGCAACTGCAACTGCATCTGCACTTAAAAGCATAGGAGATATTGAAATGCCCATAGGTTTCCGCCCCCTTTTTGCCGCCTCACCTGACTCGGCTCGCCTTGACTGCCCCGCTTACCTCTGCCTCACTATGCGCTAATATAAGGCAAGCAATGAAAATAGATTCCCAGCAAAACAAGCGAGCACGTGACTTTTGCAAGTGATCGACTAGTAGTTAACCTGTAATTTTATTATAGACATCATACTAGCAAATATGTAAACTGTATTTAGTTGCAGTCGATTGTTTCATTAAAAGTTGACTTTACAAGAACATTTCTAAGAAACTTAGAATTTAAAAACATGCATGAATATTAATATTATTTTTGAATTAAAAGACTTTCAACGCACTAGCTTAAATTGGATGAATATTTGTATTATTTTTAGAACTTAAAGACTTTTAAAGCGCCCCAAGACATTTCCACAAATTTAATATTTATTTCAATACTATACAGCATTGCTAATAAAAATATAGAAGTAGATTTAGCTGAAAACAGTACTATTAGTTCTAGAACAAACATTTTGAAATCAATACTGTTTCTGCCTAGAATTTCTGCACAACGATTAATTTCTTAAATTTCTTACTTTTAAGGCGAATTGTTCTTCAAAATATAAACGGCTATTCTCATTATGGAAAAAGGAAAAATGAGAACAAATCGAGCAACATATAACATATGTTAAAAATATTGAAGAACTTTGGGGGTTCTATGACATAATATATAATATGTTACACTATATTAAATACAGAAGGATTAATTCTCAATGGGAAATTCTTAATTTCATTTCTGCAAACACTTGCCAACAGAAGCAAAACCTACTTTTAATTCGAATAATAAAAATTATAAGTTGTTTGCATTTAATAAAAACATTATTAAAAATGCAATGAACACAACATTTGAATTGAACACTTTAAAGTTTATTTACAACAAACGAAAATGCCCCTTTCGAAGAGTAGTTTTAATAGGCACGTGGTATGGAAATGGTGTCGTGCAGCCGACATTGCAGTTACCGTAGACGTCGAGCTGGCTTTTCGGCAGCGCATAAATTTGGATAGCAAGTTTAAGGCGGCAACCAGAATAACAACAGGCAGGAGAAGCAACAACACGAGCGCGAGCAACAACAAAAACGAGTCGAGAATTGCAATTCCTTTTATTTTTCGCTTTATTTTCAAGTTTGTATGTGAGCCACACATGCAATTTTGTTGGCGGCGTGTTGAAAACGATTCGTGCAGAAAATGTTGAGCATAATTTTTTCTAATCGTACGAACAGGTCGTACACAAAAAAAAAAAAAGAAAACGCATCATTATGCATCCTTTACACATACTCACTCACACACACATAAATATATACATATACGTATATAGTTGTTAGCAGATGTGAACGTATTGCTAACGGCTTTTGCTCTATTTGTATTTGTGCTACGTGACGTGTACGTTATTTGCCAATGCCCATTGCGTATACGCCAGGTTGAACAGCATATACATTGCAATCGAAAGTTAAACATTTGTGGTATTTGCATTTTATTTGTTTGCTTAGTAACGAGACTAGAAATTCGTTAACGCCCACATTCGCCGCAAAGATATTTCATTTTTTGTGTGCAAATTATTTCCTTAATTAAAATTCATTTTCTATTGCATGCCATAGAATTTTAATTAGATTTAACTCTCTGTGTGGAGATTAAAGCTCAGGATTAAGTTAAATGGTCGTTGTTTGCCATGGCAACTTCTCATTAAATTAGTCATACAAATTAAATTTGTCGCTTTGCAGACTAATTAAGTTCAAGCTGACAGGATGCGAGTAATATCTTCTGAAGGTAACGCAAAGCAACTAACACTCACAATCTCTTTGTTTAATTAGCATAATAAATCAAACATTGAGTAAGTTAATTAACACACGTTCGTAATTTAAAATTCGATCGAAAATGCAATTTTATTTGAAATAAGAAAAGTCCACAAGGCCAATTGGTTGTCAAGAGTCAAAGATTTGCGACGTGCTGTCAATTCGTTGCGCCTGTTGCTGCTCAAGCTCAAGCATCTCAAATGTCTCGACAATCTCTGGCCCTGACCATTTAAAGTCAAGCGATAAATTGACAAATCAAAAGCTGCAACTATTTTCGCAATCTATCTATCTCGTGGCTTGGCAGCTTAAAAGGATAAGAATAAGCCACAGAGAAACCAAGCCGAAAAACATGCAAAGTTCGGGCAGGGAATGAACGAACGAACGAACGGAAAGCACATCCTTTGCTTGGCCAAGCATTACGCATACGCTACGTTGCACAGCAAAATCAGCAGCAGCAGGAGTAGCAGCAATAATTACATGCCATTGGATACGTTGACTCGTCGTCGTCGTCGTCTGGTGAGTGACCATTAATGTGGGCGTAATTGGAAACCGAGTAGACCATAAGGGCGTTACAGTTCAAATGGGGGCGTGGCTGGTAAGCTATGCTGCAAATGCTTAATTAGCAACGTATTCATTTTGCAAACAATGCAACCGCACTGAGGCCAAATGAGAAGCAGAGACAGACAGACAGACAGAGAAAACTCGACCAAACACAACACGAAACTGTAGTGTGTAGTGTGTATGTGTTAGTGTGTGTGGCTGCAATACTCACTCGAAGGCAAAGAAGAGGGCACTGGTGCCAGTAATCAGGATGCACGTCAAGTAGAAGACACCCGTGTGCGGTGCGGACATTAGCAATCCATCGCAGTAGAATTTATTGCGTCCGGCAAACAGTTCCCATTTGCGTGTGACGCGCTGGTTCGGTGCCATATTACTGCAACAACAACAGCACAGCAGATTCATTGGGATATGCTTCTATGGCTCTGGCTCCGTCTCCGGTTGCGGATGCGGCGCTCCTGCTGTTTGTTAGTTGGTAGCGAGTTGCTGGTGACAGTAAAGGGATTGTGGGTTTGGGTTTTCAGGATGATGATTGCTGTTGAGGGGGGTTAGTTAGTATGCTTATGGTCTTAACTCTTCGCCCGCGCTCGCCCAGTGACAACAGCAGATGACGAGAGCAACTGCAACTGTAACTGTAACAGCTGCTGGTCTAGCAATTGTAGTGGAGGGATGAACTGGTGAGATGAGGTGCTGCGTTGATGGCCTGAAGCTGACACTGCTCGCTCGCTGCAGTTGACGAAATTGTGCCGGTGTCTGCTCCTCCTCGTGTGCTCTCGTCCTGTCACAGCGGCGTGTTCATGTGTAGCTGTTGATGGGCGTTGGCTCCTTCTCCTTCTTCCAGCAGCAGCAGCATGCAAAAACTGAGTGCGCTGCCTCCTTCTGTTATTTCATGCGTGAAATTCCGCAGGGAATCGTTCGCACTACAACTCTTCTAACTTGATCTCGTCGTTTTGGGGCTTGTTGTTTGTTTTTTTTTGGTTGCTTGGCTAATTTTTGAGTTGCGTGTCAGTCGTTAAAAAAAGGTAAAATGTAATCAAAATGATGTATGTCCCACGGTCTGCCGCGCGCCGCTGTCCGGTAAACGCTGCTCGTTCAGTTCCAAAAGCAATTTCGTCCACTTTGTTCTGTTGTCCACAGTCCAGAGCGGCATCAGCCACATTGCGTTTCAATTTCCTTTTTTCCTTTTTATGCGTTTCGGTTTCTTTTTTTTTTTCTTTTCTTGCTATTGTTGTTGTTCTTTGCCAGCTCCACGCGCCTCCTCCGCGCAGCAGCTTTAATTAAAGCAGCGCGGCTGTCATTTCTCAGCTCCTACCTCCTTCCTGTCTGCTCCCTTTCTGCTTTCCTCTTTCCCGTTCCCGCTTCCTTTTGGCTCCTACAACAATTATTTGCTTGGCTTTGTTAACATTTCCTGCCACCGAAGTTGGCTACGATTTGCTTGCTCGCTTCGTCGTCCTTCTTCCTTGTCGTCTTCGTCTGTCTTTTATGATTCAATTATTCGCGCTCGCGAGTTCGCCTGGCGCCGGAGTCCAAGGATTTGTGTGCCGCGGAGAGTTGTTAAAATTGCCTCAGTATTGGACCAGACAGCTGCGTTTCCTGCAATGAATGAAAGAGAGAGAGCAGAACGTTCGTGGGTATTAGACAGAGCGGGTGAAAGCAAAAAATATAATCATTAAGTTGTTTTGATTAAGAACTTTTGCCAAAGTGCCAAAAAGAATTCCAGTTGGCGCGCACACAAAGAACGCGGCAAGTGAGGAGAGAGGAAAGGGGAAAGGCGAGCGGGAGCAAACGATTCTTTAATGTTTCTTTTATATTTGAATTTTGATGCCGTAACCGTCGTCGCATGCAGACGTGTATTTATTGTGCTCCGGGAAAAAATATTCAATAAGATCACATAAGTGCAGTGACTGGTTTAAAAAATCTACAATATCGCGAAAAGACGCTCTTTGCGATGAAATCGCTAATGTTTATATTGATTGATTAATTAATTAATATAAATCATAACAATTAAAACTCTAATTAATCAATCTCGATTACAATGAGTCAAAACGACATTCGTGCACAACGTCACCGTGAGCAAGACGAGAGACGGCTCTCACAACAACGAAACAACGCGTACTTCTCTTTTAAAGCGACCGAATATAATGCAAGCTCTGATCAAGTGCGGTCAATTACCCCCAACTCGACCGAATTCTTAAACGTAGAGAGTAATAGAGCGCGCTCATGCTCTCCCTCGCTACCATCGATGTCTCTGCAGCCTAAGAGCGCAGTAACCAGCACCGCAATTTCGCTGACAACGTCAACCGTAACAACAACAACAACCGCAACTGTATCGACAGCGCGTTTAACGACATCATCAGCTAGCGGCGCAAACATTACTACGTCTGTCGCTGCGCTGACCGAAAAAAAAAGAACAAAAACAATGAACCTATTAAGCCGGCTGTGCAGACTGGTATGGATCGCTACATTCAAATTAAAAGAAAGATGAGCCCTCTAAATTCTCAGCGCAAAATAACCCGTGGCAATGCTAGCCTAGCTGCAATAGAAACGGACATGAACTCGAACCGATTCAAAATCTTGGCAGACGCCTATGAGGTTGAGGCGGCCGAATCTACTGAAGTCGAGAAAAGGAAGCCAAAGCCTCCGCCTATTTATATACGAGAAAAAAGTTCCAATGTTCTCGTCAACAAAATTATTGAGATTATTGGCAAGGATAACTTTCACATAATACCCCTTGTAAAGGGCAACATTCACGAAACAAAAGTTCAAATGAAGTCTGAAGATAATTACAGAGTATTATCGAAATATCTTACCGATAATAAAAAGAACTTTTACACGTATCAGCTTAAAAGCAGCAAGGGTTTGCAAGTCGTACTCAAGGGTATAGAATCTGAAGTAACGCCTGCAGAGATAACAAAGGCACTACAAGAGAAGGGATTTAGCGCAAAGACAGTCTTCAATATCCTTAACAAGGATAGAAAGCCGCAGCCACTCTTTAAGGTTGAGCTCGAGCCAGACAATAAGCCCCTGAAGAAATACGAAGTGCACCCTATATACAATCTTCAGTTCCTGCTGCATCGCCGAATTACAGTTGAGGAACCGCACAAACGCAATGGTCCGGTACAATGTGCGAACTGCCAAGAATATGGTCATACAAGGTCATACTGTAAACTGCGCCCGGTGTGTGTAGTTTGTGGAGAGCTTCATGACTCCGCACACTGCCCAGCGAGCAAAGATGACTGCAACTCGAAAAGTGCGGCAACTGCGGTGGCAATCACACTGCTAACTATAGAGGTTGCCCAGTTTATAAGGATCTGAAAAGCCGCATTCATCAAAAAGGAATTACCGCCCGCACCCAAAATAAAACGTTGAAAGTCTCCAGATCAAACCCTGAAGTCTTCTTCTCGACTGCAGCCAGATCCTCACTAGGACCTATTAACTCTGAGAAAAGTGTGACATACGCAAGCGCTTTAAAATCAGGACCGGCTATCCCTGCCTCAAAAAGTTCATTTCTGCAATCAGCATACCAAGAACCGAACATGGCTCAGCAACATCAATCGCCGGAGCAGTCAAAAGCAACTTCGAAGCTATGATATGCAGCTTACAACAAAGCCTTACAGAATTTATGTCATTTATGCGCACAACTATGCAAGATTTAATGCGAAACCAAAATCTATTGATTGAAATGCTGGTTTCACAACAATCCAAATAATGACTCCCCTACGGATCTCTACGTGGAACGCTAACGGCGTTTCACAGCATAAACTTGAGTTAGCTCAATTCCTACTCGACAATCAAATCGACGTAATGCTGCTTTCAGAAACACACCTTACAAACAAATACAATTTTCATCTTCGAGGATATACTTTCTACGGAACAAATCATCCAGACGGTAAAGCACATGGTGGGACTGGAATTCTAATCAGAAGCCGTATTAAGCACTACTATCATAACAAATTTGCTAAAAACTACCTACAGGCCACATCTATAAATATAAAACTAAATACCGGCAACGAACTTACACTAGCCGCCGTATACTGCCCCCTCGCTTCACTATAGCTGAAGATGAGTTTATGCAGTTTTTCAACTCACTAGGAGACCACTTCATAGCAGCAGGAGACTACAATGCCAAGCACACACACTGGGGATCTCGTCTCGTGACTCCAAAAGGAAAGCAGCTCTACAATGCCATTATCAACGCCAAGAACAAGCTCGACTATGTTTCTCCTGGCACACCAACATACTGGCCGGCAGACCCAAAGAAACTGCCCGATTTAATAGACTTTGCGATTACCAAAAACATTCCAAAAATCTGATAAGCGCCGAATGCCTTTCGGATCTTTCATCTGACCACTCGCCTATACTGTTTATTCTACTCCGGCATCCAGGAACATTGGAACAATCACTAAAATTGACCTCACAGAAAACTAATTGGATTAAGTACAGAAAGTATATAAGCTCACACATTGAGCTAAGTCCCCATCTCAATAATGAAGCCGACGTAGACAGCTTTGTTAATTCACTGGAGTCTGTACTTGTCTCTGCAGCCCAAGCTTCAACACCTCAAACCATAAATACACAAAGCAATCGAAAGAAGACAAATCTACAAATCGAGCAGCTCGTCCTCGAAAAGCGACGCTTACGTCGAGAGTGGCAATTCCACAGATCGCCAGCTTCTAAGCAACGTTTAAGACATGCCTCACGTGAACTTACTAAAGCTCTACAGCAAGAAGAAGCATACGTCCAACGCCACTACATAGAGCAATTGTGTACTTCTAGTACGAAAAACTCACTATGGAGAGCTCACCCTACTCTGAGCTCACCGAAAGAAGCCGTGATGCCTATAAGAAATCCCACAGGAGGCTGGGCGCGTAGCGATGCAGACAGAGCCAGCACGTTTGCCAACCACCTTAAAATGTACTCCAACCAAATCCTGCCACGAGTGCGTTTACTGTGCCGACTTTATCAAATGAGCCTCAGCTTCAACGTGAGCCAATCGAATTTCGCCCAAATGAAATCGTTAGCATCATCAAAAATCAACTGAATCCGAAAAATCCCGGGATGCGACCTCATAACTCCCAAAATGATCATCGAGCTCCCATATTGCGCCGTTTGCACTATCACCCAGCTTTTCAACACCATCGCAAAACTTGGCTACTATCCAGTAAGATGGAAGAAGTCAATTATAATAATGATAGCAAAGCCGGGAAAAGACCACACAGTCCCCACGTCGTATAGACCTATAAGCCTACTTTCATGCTTATCTAAACTCTTTGAAAAATGCGTTTTGATTCGGATAAACACGTACCTAAGACTCCAGGAAGGAATCCCGTCACATCAATTTGGGTTTCGTGAAAAGCACGGAACAATTGAGCAGGTCAACCGGATAACATCAGAAATTCGGAACGCGTTCGAAAAACGAGAGTACTGTACTGCCATATTTCTAGATGTCTCTCAAGCATTTGACAGAGTCTGGCTAGAAGGTCTAATGTACAAGATCAAGACAATGCTCCCCAGCAACACCCATAAGCTTTTAGAGTCTTACCTTTACGACAGAAAATTTGTTGTGAGATGCAACTCTGCTATATCTGATGTTTTCACTGTTGGAGCTGGAGTTCCTCAAGGTAGTGTGCTAGGGCCAACACTATACGTCCTCTACACAGCAGACATCCCGACAAGCACACGAATAACAACATCTACGTTTGCTGATGATACAGCTATTCTTAGCCGCTCAAAATGCCCGAGGCAAGCAACTGCGCAGCTAGCTCTTCATATGGTCGATGTTGAAAAATGGCTATCAGATTGGCGAATTAGAGTGAACGAACAAAAATGCAAGCACGTTACATTCACCCTGAACAGACAAAACTGCCCGCCGCTAACGTTAAACAACACTCTACTCCCGCAAGCAAACGAAGTGACATATCTAGGAGTACACCTCGACAGAAGACTCACATGGCGCCGGCACATTGAAGCCAAAAGAACACACCTAAAGCTAAAAGCCAGCAGCCTTCATTGGCTTATCAACGCACGGTCTCCCCTTAGCCTTGAATATAAAGTCCTGCTGTATAACTCGGTACTAAAACCTATATGGATGTACGGCTCCCAATTATGGGGGAGTGCCAGCAATAGTAATATTGACATAGTCCAGCGAGCTCAGTCGAAGATCTTGAGAACCATCACCGGGGCACCGTGGTACGTTCGCAACGAAAACATACAACGCGACTTAAACATCCTACCAGTCAAAGAAGTGATCGCAGAACAGAAGGAAAAGTACTTTACCAAGCTACTGTTGCACCCTAACCACCTGGCGAGAGGTCTAACAAGGTTGAGCAACCAATCACGTCTTCGTCGTAATGACTTACCTACCCAGCGACCGACCTGAGGGACGCGCAACCAGAATGCAGTTTTAACACACTGTTAGCTAAATTTTAATGTTAAGATTCGTAAACTTATTGTTAGTCTCAAAATCTAGAGAAGATTCAATAAATAAAAGCAAAGTCCTCAAAAAAAAAAAAATATTTGAATTCCCTTCTCCCCATTTGCTTTCCCCTTTTTATGCTCAGCATGAATGTATGAATGGGCAATTTAAGTGAGTTGCGCTGCAATTATTCATGCTAACCAACTGTTATTGACAGTGCCGTTTAATTAATACTCATAATGGCAGGTAAACTTCTGGCTTCTGACTTTTGTGCGCGGCGCACAAAGTAGATTTACAAAATAAACTCTACAACAGGTCATTAATTAACGAAATTAAAATTTGAAAAAAAAAGAACGGAAAGTCTTTTGAAGCAAAGCATTTTTATAAGAAGGGATTGCTTGAAAGTTTGGGATTATAACGAAGGGCTAGAATTCAATGTAACTGTCTTTTAATACACAAAGTCTTTGAATATCTTAAAGCTATTAAGAATGATTTATTATTAAATTCTCAAAATCAAAATATGATTAACTAACTAATTGTAAATAAGAACGAAAAGTTAATTTGTCTTGGTTTAGATATAGAATTTTGTGACGTATTTTTGGCACCAATCCAAAAAACCACATCTTACTACGTCATTTGATCAAACAAGTATTATTTGGCACAAAAGAAATGTTATTTTCAATTTTTCAATATTATTTTTAAACCTGTTTGTCATACGTTTTATAATACAAAATTATTTGATAAGTTCTGCATAATTTTAAATGACGCAATTCTAATGCGCACTTCAAATGCCAATTGAGTTTGTTAACCGTATAAGCTATAATTAAATAGAACCAGTTGTTTACTTAATTTCTCATATGACTAACTAAATATAAAATTCCTCAGAATAAAGTGGAAAACATTTTTTTTTATACAAGTTTTTATGATAATTCAACACAATTTATTTAAACGAAAATGTAAATAGAGCATACCAATGTTAATAAATCAAGGAATGATACTTTAATGATACCCATGAGTTGTAGCTTCCATCCTTGCTTATCTGCCTAAGCAAAGAGTGAAGCATTGGCTGCCGCATAATCAGGGAGTCCATAAATTAAGAGCATTACGTTGACAACAACAACAACACGGCACCGCACCGCAATCCATGCAAATACCCATTCACTACGGGTGCTCGTTTAATGCGCTTATTCGCTGCATCCGCCCATAGATATTTTGCACTAATAAAGTTAAGCATACGCACCGTGCACCGCTCGGCTTCTGCACACTCTACCCCAATGTTATCTTAAGGCAAACAGACGCAGAGTACGAATGCCATAAACCAGCGTACTCACACACCCACACACCCAACACACACGCAAAACAAACTAAACAACAACACGAAGAGTGGGGAGAGCAAAGTAGAGGATTCTTCCATGGGTAAACTACGTTAATTAGGCGCATGTCGTCCATTAAGTAGTTGCTTGGGAAGCTGTCACGCAAAGTTTATGCAAATTGAGCTGCAATTAAGTCGTTGACAACTCCTCCTCCAGCATTCCAACTGCATACACAATTAACAATTAAATACAAAAATAATAACAACAATGAACGAACCACTGATACAACATTAAATGCAATCCACAAGAGAAGTGCCAATTAGAGGCACACACAACATACACAACACAATCTGATTGCACAATTGAAGTGAGAGTTTTGTCTAGTGCGCGATGCTCGATAAACTCATAAATTGCACAGAATGACAGAAAGTGGCCGTAACAACAAAACCCATCGAAATGTGTGGCAAAATAATAACAATAAAACAACAGCAGCAGCAGCGACAGCAGCAGCAAACGCCAGTGGCAAGGGACGAGATGCTGGCAAGGTTGAAGTGGCACTTGGCAAAGCGCGGCTCGGCTCGGCTTGGCGCCGCGTCGCGTCGCTCAACGCAAATATGCAAATAAATGGCCACTTACGGCAATTCAATAGCGAAAGAAAGGCAAAGAGAGAGGACACGGCATAGTTGTGCCTGCGTCTGTGTCGCCTCTCTGTGTGTAGGTCACATATGCAAACAATATGCCAATTTAATGTTTATTAATGTAATAAAACAAAGACAACAGCGGCGCACATGTTTGCATTATTAAATTACAACAAAACAGACATAAGTACAAAGAGAGAGAGGGAGAGAAACATTAGTTCCACTTCCTCTTGAAGGGAAGCTGACATTGTAATTGCGGCTGCGGTTGCGTATACGTATTTTGCAATACATCAAATACTTGAACACCACACACACACATAGAGCGTACACTTGATATTGTCCAGAGTCGCGTGTGCCGCAATGGCACTACAGTTTCCACCTCTTCTACTCTCTCTGCTCCTACTCCCTTCTCTCTAGTTCCTTCCATGGCGCTCCCCTTTACAACACTCCGCTTTCCACACTCTGCTTGCTTGGCCGGCATCGCTTCGCCTCGCATCGGTAACCGTTACTCATACGCATGCATGGCGAGTACACTTAACATTCAGGCGGGCACACTCATACTCACACTCACACTCGCACTCACTGTGAGTGCACTCGCCGCCACGCGTCCAACTCAGGCTCAGTCTCTGCTTTGCTGTGGCGCTGCTCGACTGGGCTCATTCATTTACGCAACACGCCTCATGCCCATTTACCACCGCCCCCCCACTTATTAAACAAACAAACACACAGACGCACACACACACTTAAACATAAACACACACATTTAAATGTAGATGTAGGTGTATGGCCTGCAAATGAATAGTGCAGCAGTCTCTCGCTCTCTCTGTGTGTGTTTGTGCGAAGTGCGAGGCAGTTCAAGTTGTTGTCGCTGTTAAGTGTTGCCAGAGAGAGAGATTCTCTCTCTGGACTTGCCACATGTAACTGCACAATATGTATGCATAGTTGTGCCCAGGAGTTGTGGTAATCAACGGCAACAGCAACAACACACAAACAGCTGTAACCACGGTGCGGACAATGATATCGAGCAATCGACTAAGCATCAAGTTACGCACTCAACGTGAATTGACTTGAGGATTTTGATTGTAAATGCTGCTAAAGCAGTTGGCTTTTGTACAGCTTAAATTGCCAACAAGTCACAATTTATGGGCGCTTATAGATTACATCATTGATTATCAAAAATTACAGCTTGGCATACAAATATTTTTGGTTCGTTTTAATACGTTTCTTTATTTAAAACTTTAAGTTGTCATTCATGTTCTTTAAGTACCAATAAGCCAAGAAGTATGCTACATTTTGTAATTCATTTAAATTTTACTACTTTAATAAAAAAAAATTAGAAGTTTAATTTAAATAAAGAAAAAAATATGTTAAATTTCTTTTACAGTTTCTCCTTCTTATTTAAAATCATAAAAATTATCCAAAAGCCAAGAGTATGCTTATTCAAATAAATATAATATTCAAATATAAATAAAAAGCAAATACAAATATAACAAAATAATAGAAAACTTTTATTGAAAAAAAATTTACAGTTTAAAGTTAAGTAACAGAAGTTTCTGTTGCTGTTCATAGTTACTAAAGAGCTTTTTTCTTTAGTCACATTTTATATTGTTTACAATAAATTATTAAAGCTGCAAGTTCAACCTGAACTCGACCTTTACAGCTTGACTAATTGTAAATGCCAATCGAATTCTATTTAAGAAATACCCATAACATAAAAAGCTAATATGCCTTTCGCGTGATCATGATTAATTTACTTTGAGTAGCTACACGTATAGTATTCGCTCTCCCTCTCTCTCTCTCTTTGTGCCCTTTCAACTTTTTGATCTTATGCTAAACACAGCACACATAAATGTAGCAACACAAAAAAACGTTACAAAAGCGAAAGCTACAACTAAAATCTGAGAAATGCTAAAATATGAAAACATATTTGCAACAATTTCGTTGAAACGAACATTTCCTCGCATCCGACAACATGGCGTTCAATTCCGTTAATGTAACACAACACTCACATACCATACACGCTCTCTACACACACATCCTTAGATTTCATTTTTGCTCTTTGTTGTTGTCGTTGTAATCGTTGCCGACGTCGCCGACAATTTCCTCGGTATTGCCATGGTCATCATCGTCGTCGCCATCAGCGTTTGTTTCACGTTTTGTCGCACATTTTATTCCTCTGTTCGTCCAATAGAAGCAAACAAAAGAAACGACAAGCGAGACTGATGAACTAAAGCATACCCTACAAGAAACTTGTCTTTGTTTTTTTTTTAATTTAAAATTTAATACTTTGATTGCTGAGTCTAACTAGTTGACTTCTGCTTAGGTCAAATTTCTTTTTTCGTATACTTATTATTTCCTATGCTTATTTTATAGTTGGACTAATTTATTACTACAAGTCTTTAGTAAACTTATGTATCGCCAAGCTCTCTTTCGTTTTTACTCTAATATATATTACAATTGTATAGAACAACTATTAAAATAACGATGCTAAATGACAATACACACTTCTTTGTGCTTTTCAATACAGATAAAAGTGAGTCAAACTTTTTCGTACTGAATTTATACAGAGTATAAAGTTTGCACCCATTTTCATTAGCATTTTTTTCAATTTAATTATGCGCCACCATTTTAATTAAGAGAACACACATTTTTGCGAATATTATTACAAGCAAAACAAAGATTCTCATCACGCTCCACCTCGATAATCCCGCGAGGGTATAAAGAAAAGGAAAACTAAAGCTGCCAGCGTCGTAAAATAGCGAATTTTATACATTGTTTGTGTCGCGTTCGAGAGTGAATGTTGTGTGTAGTGTGAGTGTGTGTGTGCAGAATGTGTGTGTAGACTGTGTGTGTTTGCTGGTATCTGTTGTTAATCTTTGCACATTGTTTTGCTTTAATTTCTAAATTCCTGTCCATTTGGCAGCTGATGCCAACTTTTGTTTGTCCATTTGCCGTCGCATCGCATCGCATCGCTTCGATTTCAGTTTCATTTTGTTTCATTTGCTGTGTGCTCGAAAAACTATTCAACTATTTCTGCTGATGAACTGTTGTTTTTTGTGTGCTTGCAAGGGAGAGTAAGGAGAACTAAGTTGAGCTCGCTTTTGGCTCGCCTCGGATTTCTATTTGCAAATCTCCATGATGTCCACAAATGATGCCCATTGAAGCGCACTAAATTAAATGCCATTTGCCGTTTGCTTTCCGTTGTTTCTGCCAACTTTGCATAATTGCGGTCCAGTTTCTTATCATAGCCACCGTTAATTTAGCTGCCACACTGTCAACGTTTTGTGCTTCCAGAGAGTGAAATTATTTTGTGGTTTTCCATCTGACAGACTCGAAACACAAATGGAATTCACCAGAAATGCTTTGAATTAATGCAAGCCAAACAAACTGAGAATCTATCTTCTTTCACAAACCAATTAAGAGTCAGGCGAAGAAACTAATATGGATTATGTGGTTGTATGGCAAAAAGTTTGTTGTGATTCCATTAATTGATTCACAGATAATTTGATCAATTAATAGTTTTATGATGCTTGCTGCTGTTTGCTTTATTGTCGGAAAAACTAAAGCAATTAAGAGATGTGCGAGTTTCGAAAAAAGCATAAACTAAAGTTTGCCTTTTAATTGCAGTTTTCACAAGACTTCAACTTGGAATTAAATAGCGTGAAATTATATATTAGTATTTTAACTTATTTTCCTAATGTCTCTCTTCAGCCTAAACGTTTCTTTATTTGGTAAGAGTTATTAAACTAAATTAAAAAAAACTTTTGTTGAATACTTTCTAAGCACTTTATTTGTTCAATTGTCTATATAGCAATGGATTCCATTAGTATTTCAATTTATTTTCTAAATGTCTCTCTTAAGACTTGCCTAACTGCTGCGTTAAGTAAATATGAACATAAATACAAATAAATGCTCCTCAATCTCAATAAATATAATAAAAGATACCTAGCAAATGCCATTAACCTGCGCTGTTTGCTTTGACATTACATAAGATAAACAAACACATATGTTTGTGCTTTGTTATACTCGCTACACTGAACACTCTTAAAAGCTGTTTTCCTTTTGCACAATAGATAACATTTCATATTGTTTAATCGGCTGCTAACGCCCCAACATACTTTTGATTTACTTACTAAATCGAATCGCAAAAGATTCGCCTGCCATTCACATTCACATTCACATTCGCACACACACACAAACACACACTCAATTGCCTGTGGCTCAATAACTATTATGTGCAAATGTGTATCGAGCTGATGGCTATTTGTTTATCTTATGTTTTTTGTTGGTCGGTCGGTCTCTTGGATGGAAACACGCCTTCCCACTCAAAAAACGTCTTGAGATTTTTACAAACGACTTGTTTTTGGCCGTTACACTCTGGATTATTGCTTCTAACAGCTTTTATTTATCATCGATTTTGGCATCGTTTTGATCATCGTCGTCCATTTGCTATTCATTTTCATGCTTCAATGCTCGACCTTACTTTCAATTTCACACGATATCTCGTCTCGTTTTTTTCGATTTTTGGTCAAATTTTGAATTATGATTCAATTAAATTTCAATCAGAAATCAATGAATTTCCAATATACAGGAGAGTGTGCGTGTGTGTTTGTGTGCTTGTCGCATGTGGCACAAAATTGGTGCTGTAATCAAAAACTTTGTTTTACATGCAACTGCAGCAGTGGCAAAGGCAACGGCAATGGCAACGTTCAGCCCCAAAAACTATGCAATGGCAAAATTGCAAAAATCAAAATTGCAAAGCTATGTAATAGTCGGGTGTGTGTGTGTTTGTGTGTGTGACACAAATTGAGCACGACACGAAAAACTGCCAAACATTTCAATAAAGTTGCGCAGCAGCGACGTCGACTGCGCTTCCTCTAAGATTGCCAAACGCAGATTGTTTAGAAATTTAGTTTTATGAGCAGCGCAGCGTCGCATCGTGTCGTCTGCCCCTGATGCATGGCAGACTGACACAAACATGTGTTAGCGCTGCGACAAGACAAGGCGCATATAAAAGGCGAGGAGAGTGGAGAGAGGGGAGACGGTGGCCAGCGGGGGCATTATGAGGAGGCAGCAGCAGAGGCAGAGCGCCATTTGTCAACCGTCGGCTAGCATGCAGATTTCTACGCTTGTTTGTCTGCCAGCTAGCTTGTTTGTTTGCCAGTTGGGTATGAGTGCAGCTTGTGGGTACTCATACTCGCACTCACACTCATACTCATACTCGTGTATTCATACTCACTGCCACAATGGACCCAGCGTCAGTCTTTTGTTCTGCAACTTGTTGTTGTCGCTGACAGGCTTTGTTTGAGTTTTGAGTTTATATTTTTGCTTGCTGCTTGCAGAATTATAGCTGGCCAAGCAAAACTAAATTTAAGCCACTAACGAACGAGCGAACGATGTGTGTGTGTGTTCGTGTTCGACTTTGCCTGCTGGCCATTTGCCTGATTAAAGCAGCAACTAAAAGGCAGGTCATGATTAACGGCAATAACGTTCGCCCATTTTGGCCTAAACGCGCCAAGAGTGCGCCACTCACGTTTAACCAATTTCGGCACGCGCCGCAGTCAACACGCACAGCAAAAAACGAGTGAGTGGGGAATTTAGGAGAGAAACCGAGGGAGAGAGAGAAAACATCATGAGCTAGGAGAATCCTTCTCGCTTTTTATGGCAATGGGTTTTTGTTGTTGTTGCTGGGACTGAAGCTGATGCTGCTGCTTTTTGCTCGAACATTTGCGCAATAAAATTGTAAAACAAAGTGCCAACACTCAAAAATCTATTGTGCCCGCCACACAAAAATAGGCAAAAAACAAAAAGAAATAAATAGCGCAAGCACAAAAAAAGCAGCGTAAGAATTGTAAACAGCAAAAACTGGGATTTGAGGGGACTTTTGCCACATTGCGTTGTTTGTTGTTGGCGTCTTTTTTTATGTGCGCATCATCAAAGAGGACTCGAAATCAACGACATGAATGAAGAAACGACGCCCTTACTTTAACACCCTGAATAATACCCCACATAAGCATTGTTTATGCGTTCAAAATACCCCATCAACTATTTGCACTTGTCAACGAATGTCCTCTTTAAGTAACATTCCTTAGTAATAGATAACATTTCAGTTAATTATGTATTCCAAGCAGAAAAACTACTTAGTTCTAACTATGATTGTTTGGTAATGCAGAACTTATTACAATTTTTCGTTGCTCTTGAATACTAAACAGCTTAATTTATTTAGTTATGGTCTGCCTCAAGAATAATATGAGTTTGAAACTCAAATTATTGAAACTAATAACAAAGTTCCTAATAGTTAATGTATAAAAACAGAAAGTGGTTAATATTCCTTTGGAAAGAAGAAAAACTCTAAGAAAATGGGTAATGTATTTATTTGTCTCTCTTTTCTATAAGAAAATAAATAAACTGCGGTTTGTGTAGATGGCTATTTAATTCAAAATTTAAATAATATAATACATACCATAGTATATAAAATATTAATATATTTAAGAAGGAAAGTCTCCTTCATACATATATATAGAAATGTGTTTTAAAAAAGTTTTCTTTATAATTAGCTTTAACCAGTGTTTGACATGTGTATTGACTATGCTTAACTTCAGCTTTGTTATTCCTTTATAAAGTTAATTAATTTTACACTCTACAATGTTGTCTAGCAAGTATCCAAGCTTGAATTAAGATTTTGCTACAAGACAATATTAAATGCGAGAATATTTTAATTTACACCATCACGTTATTCGATAGTTGAATCACAACATCGGTCAATTTGCTGAATAAGATAGTTCCTTAATATCTAATCAGTAAACTAGATCGTTTTTTCGACTTTGTTTCCAAGATTTTGTATTGATCCAGTTCGTTTTCGATCTCATTTATTTGGTTTTTTTTTCTTGTATTGATAATTTTTAAGTCGCTTTGCTTTGTCTTAGGATTACTTCTGTTTTTATAACAAATATTCAGAACTAACAAAGGATCAAAAGTGAACAACTGAACAACAAAGACTAGGGAACCAAAAAGAATTCCTTAACTTTCGTATATTATAATTTTTGTTTGTTCTCTCATTTATGAACAATCCAACTAAGCACCAAATAATGCATGAATATTAACATTAGTTAACATTTTGAGAAGTTTAGCGAAAGTTTGAATATCTTTTCAAGCAAAGTTGTCAAGAGTATCTCGTAGTCGCACAGTAGATTTTTTTGGCGTGGTTTGGCGTTGATTGCTGCAGTTGTTATGGAGGTGTCGAAGAGGTTGAGCCCCGTGTTCAGCCACTTCGTTAAACTCATGAAAATCATTTAACAGCAGCATGCACCACTCACGTTAAAAGTGAGTGACGAACGAACGGATGTGAGAAGCAAACGAACAAGGAGGAGGAGCAGGAGCAGAAGCAGGAGTGTGAGTGGAAGTTGGAGCAGAGGTCTTTTGCATCTTTGGTAAAGGCTAAAAAGGTGCGCACCGCAAGGTCGTCGAGAGCAGAAGCTGGCGGAGCTTAAAGAGCAAATTGATTTAGCGCGTGCAAGCGGAAACAGCTGTAGACGATGAGGTGACGTTGACGTAAGGCACAAACAGGAGCAGATTGCGATGAGGAGAAGGAGATGCAGGCCAGGAGATGAAGTTTACGTTTATGTTCCGGTTATATCGTGCCCAGATGTAAAGCCTTTTAGGGCAACGGCAACGTCAGCGGCAGCGACGCGTTGGACGAGGGCAATGAAATGAGATTAATGCAAAACAGCAACCAACAGATGCCCGTAAAAAGAGCAAACAGTGGAATGGATGGGAGCACGTGGTAAATACAAACCAGCGCGCTGACTGCGACGCATTTCCCACTGCATATCCTTACAGAGCTCTTTTTCCTTTTTGGTTTTTCCTTTTTTTGTGAAGCAGCGGGAAGGGCGGGAGGTCTCGACTTGCTGGCATGGAAAATGCAATTTATTATGCAAAATGAAAAACACTCGAAGTAAGGCGACAGCAAGGACCGACGACAGACGACGGATGGAAGAAGGAGGACAATCCGCAGACAGAGACCGACATGGTGTCATCGGGAAGTCAGACAAGAAGAGAGCGCAGCGCGGCGCGGCGCACAATGCGCGTTATTATAGCGCCAACAATAACAGCAACTGGCGGATATAAACATAATTCAATTTTTATTTAATTCTGTACAACAAACACAATAAATTCTGCTCGACTTGCTGCATGCTGCACGTTCGCTCGCTCTTTACCCCCCTTTGGAGTCTAGCCAAACTGTCGCTGTCGTGCACTTTGGAAGCCAATCGAGCTAAATTTCGCCAGAGGAAAAAAAGAGATACTCGCAATAGTTCACAAAAACTCGAACAACCTGCGTAAATGTCAACTGTTGACTCATTTGAGTGCTGACGCTTCAAATGACTTTGGCCAAGCGATGCGGGTGACTAGCTTCCAGTCGTCACAGCTTTTGTGGTTAAAGCCACTTTGGTGACATTCTGGCCACAGCTAATTCGAGTTCAAGCACAATGATAATAGATATTATCGCTTTGCGAGAATACCTTTAAACAGAGCTTAACGGCAACTCTGCTTAAGTCGCAAAGTAAACAGGATTTGGCGAAGCCACGCCATTATCGTTTGAATGCATATTAATGAGCTTCGTCCTGTGCTCCGGCTTAATCACGTTCCATCCCGGAAAAAGGCTGCCTGCCTGCCAGGTCTGGGTCAATAGGGCAAAAAGTCGAAGCCTTCCACTAATTGTCAACCCAAATCAAAGACGCCCTTAACTTCCCTGAGGACGCAAATTATATAAAATATTTACACGTCAAGTGTCACAAGTCTCTGTCTAAATATATGTATATGGCAGAAAAGAAAAGGAAATAACAAAAAAGGCAGCTAAAAAACGACGCAAATTGTTTATTTTTAGCACGTTTATAAGCCATCCGAAAAGGTTAAGTCAGCGTCGCCATTGACCCAACCCTCAAAGCTCATGAATATGACGGGTCCTTCTTTTTCTCTGTTGTTTTGTTGGATTAGGTCACACTTTACATAATTAATTGTAATTACACGCAGAGAGAAAAGAAACAACGCAAAAACATCACGAAATGAAAGCGAGCAACACAAACTGCCTTGGGATAGTCGAGGAAAATCCTATTTTAATGTTAGTTGAATCAGGCGGAATTTGTTGCAACTTGATTGATGAAACGTCAAGTCATTCTATTTGTTTCTGTCACTTTTGGCTGATATTTGCAATATGTTTATTAAACACAATAGGAAATTGAATGGACTAAATGGGGATGAATGACAAAGTCAGCTGCTTTAACTTATAGCAAGTGATGCTATTTGATTAACATGATTGATTATTTATTGACGGCTTTCTGAAATTAGTTTTTATTCAAACATGTAAGAAAGATGCTCGCTACACAAAGCAAAACTGTGTGGTAGCAACGTAAAAATATACCAAAACTAAGTATCTAAATAATTCTAAATATAGTGCGTAAAATCGCAAAAACATATTAAACTAATTACCGAAATGAAAATTCAAACTATGCGAGATTATCTTCCAAGCAATATAAGATTACCTACTTCATAAAATTCATAGATTTTCTTCTTTGAGGTCACTACATGAAGATATAGTAAATGCATAATTTTTAACTTTTTACCAACTTCCTATCACATGGCTTTAATAACAAACTTTACTGAAATTAAATATTTCTACCTTGATCAACTTATTTACTGCACACATTAGTTATTTCAGTTTTGGTCAACATTTTTCAAGTCAAGTTTCTAAACATTCTCATGGCACATAACAAAACCCTTTTACATGAAGCGACAAATAAAATGTCACGTCCATCATGTGTCAGAAAGTTGTAACAACTCTTTTGCCAAACAGTTTAAATACTTGTCACAGTCACTTTAAGCTGCAACCCCGTAATCAGAACACAATTTAGATGGCAATCAAGCGAACCGTGCTTGGCCTTTACTTTCAGTTGGAGTGTGTTTGGAAATATACCAAAATGCTCCGACGATGAAATTCGAGTTCAAAGGCAAAGGCGAAAGTTATTTATGCGTAAACACGCGCACTTTGACATGAAAGTTGAAGCCGAGAGAGCCGAGAGTTGAATGTCAACAACGCGAATGCGGTCGAAATTAAATATTTGGTTTTTCGCAGGCATGCAGAATCAGGCCTAAATGTGCTAAACGTACACACACAGAGTTATGCAGGCCAGGCCAGACCAAGGTCCGGGGAGAAGAAGGGCAAAACGTCTAAATAAATTGGTGTCATTTTAAAAATTTCCCAAAGGTGGCATGTTTAACTTGACCCGACCGACGAGCGACGAGCAAGAACGTGGACAACAATGGGGTCGTCAGCTGTGTGCCGGGCTTAAGCTGAAAATCAAACCATTTGTTAGGGACAGGCAGCAGACATGACAACGCTGCATGTATTACTCACACGCACACACACACACGAAGTTTCTGTGCTTGTGTGTGTGTGACGCATGGCTGCAATTCTGTTGCGACTCCTTTAACCGCAATGTACGAGGAGCAGGATAATATTTCAAGAATGATTTCTTATATGGCTTACAGAAGCACCCAAAAAGCGACCCGACGAACAAAGCCACCCACCGACCGATCCACATTGACCCTCAAGAGCGCAGTGCAGTCGCAGTCGATGTCGCCGGTCGAACGTTCGCCCTTCGTTGACACTGGGCTCTGGGTCAAAGCGAAAGTGGCACATTTTGGGTTGAAAATTTGTGCACTATCTAGGTTACTGTGACAGCATCGTCGTCGTGGATGTTGTTGTTATTGTTTTTGTTGTCATAGTTTTCCCTCGAGTTGTTGTTATTATTATTGTTTTTGTTTGTGCTTTGGTTGTGCAGCCTGGCCTACAGCACACACACACACACACATTCATACACACTCTCGCCAAGAGCCAAATAAACATTTTCTGGGCTCTCGGACTCACGTGCCACGTGCCACGTGGTTGAACTTGTGCGCCATTTTTATTGCCGCTGCCTGCGCCATTGTTTTGCCTGTCTACGTTCGCTCTCTCTTTCTCTCTCACTCTCTCGCTTTCTCTTTCTAACGCTCTCCCATATGCTATTTGTTGTTTTTGTGTTGATGTTTTTGCTTCCACAAGATTTCAGTGCAGTTTATCTGTTTACTTGCCGCCAGCTTCCCTCTGCTATATACTTTCACTCTTCAGTTCTCCCATTTGCTAGTCCTGGTCCTTGTTCTTCTACGACGCGAGTTTTTGTTTATCCAAGTGCTTAAACTCTTTGCGCACTTTTCGGGTGGGTTTTGTGCTGGCTGCAGAAACTTTAAAATAAACTTGCCCGAAACTTTCTAAACCAATTAATTGCAATTTCATGCGTAATTAATTTGAGCTGCATAACGTGTTGGCAAGTTTTAGTTTTCCACAGCTTTCCATTGGCCACGAGGGGCAATAAATGGAAATTAAGCAGCCAAGATAAATAGTACAATGTTTTCTTCAGCAAAATCTCTGCAAGCAGCTATGGCTACCAGCTATGCAAGCCACAAAACAACTTCCATCACGGCTAAGTTTTTCCTGTAGCCTTCCCAAAAAAGTATTCTAGTATTACTTAAAATTGTTTTGACAACCAAGACAAGACAAAGCAACTAACAATATACCAAGCCATATGGATTTTATAAAAATAAACTGCAAATGGAAAATAAAATTTAATTGGTGCAGTTCAGAAGGATTAAAGTTCTTATTATATAACAAAAAAGTTTAGTAACTATATTATAATTATATTTTTTATATTTTATACTAAACTTTGCTAAATAGTAAATATTATCAGTTATATTGATATTCTAAAGTATGGAATATTCACTTGAAAAGCGTTATGAGGATTTCTGATCCTGAGAAAAACAGCGGAATGTAAATATATAAATGACTCGTTTTTTAATCTGAAATTGAATTAAATTCCTTGTGACTTCCCCTAATCAAATAATTTGGATTTTGCCAATTTTCAGAGGTCTGCGCTTCACAAATATTTCAAATTACATCTATGAGTATTTCACGTTCAATTGATTATGCTATTTCATATGCCAAAGAACATTCAATCAATTCAAGTAGAAGCAAATTGTTTGCCCTTTTCAAAACTATTCATTGAGCAACAGCTTCAAAACGTTAACAAATAAGCTAGGGCAAGTTAGCTTTTGCTTTGCCCCCAATAAGTATGCTACAAAATTTATTGATTTGAGTGCAAAATGCACAACCAATTTGTCCGCTTTAAGAGACAGAGAGAGAGAGAGTCCTTTAATATGCAGTCTAGGATGTGCACATTGAAAAAGCGAAAGTCGAATGTCAGCGCAATCGAGAAATGAAGTCATGTCCATGTCGTGGGCAGCTGCCGCTGACCGGAAAGCGGCTTATAAATTGGGTCATTTGCCAATAGCCGAGTAAGCCACTTGCACTTTTAATAGCAGGTCGTCCCCGAAAAACCAAAGAGACTACGTGCCACTTCCTGCTGCCCCGTCCCAGCCATAATAATTTTAACCTTATAAATTGAGCAAGCATTGCCAGGCGGCAGCTTGTTCGCCACAATTTTGCAAACTTGCGTGCAACCAGAAGAGACAGCGACAGTCACCAGAAGTGTGGGCAAGAAAAAGGACAAAGTGGGAGAGGGAGATGGAAAGTGAAAGTGAAAGGACAGTAGACGGACGAACGGACGACACCCGCACGTCCGCAGTGCAACCCACAAGAAGCAAAACTGACAAAGTAGCAGCCCGACCACTTCCTTTTGTTTAAGCTCTGCCTGTGACACTGGCCCTCGTTTGCGGCAAGTGCTTTACCATATAATGGCGATGCCACATACAAACATACACACACACACACATACCTACTCTATACATATGCAACTTGCATATGTTGCAACCCCTCTGCGTTTTCAATTCCTGCTGCAATCGTTGCGGCTCGTTATAAATTGACCGCATTATTTTGCTCAATTTAACTCGAGTTTGTGGCAAAGTTTTCAACTTAATATCTCATAAGTGCTGAGTGTGCATATCGAACAGTGCCTCCCCTCCCTCAATTGCTTACCCTCCCCTCCCTCTATACATCGCCAGTTTAGCCCACATATGTTCTACACTCCTTTTTGGCGTTTATCTCACTCACACACGCTCATTTCCGTCGTTTTCTACCAGTTGTAATATTAACAGGGTCGTCCTCCTCATCTCCTCCCCTTCTACACCCTTCAGTGGCCTTCACCATTTACCGTTTTGCCGTTTTCCGTTCGGTTTTTCGCTTTCGTTTGGCATAATTTTTTTTATTAGGTCATGCCGCGGCAGCCATTGAAATAGCAGCGACGTCGACAGCGCTGCAACTGCATACCTTCTGTCACTCTCACTCTCGGCATTTTTTGCTGCATACTTTTGGGCTGACTATTAAAATTTTTATGCATTTCTACCCAAAAAATAAACAAAATTGCAATTTCAATTTTATAATTTTAATAGCCTCACAGTAAGGTCTTTAGGCACCCAGCAGCTTGTGAAAAGCGTGCAAAAGGGTTAATAGTGAATATAAATGGTTATATGGACTTAAAGTACTAATAAAATTTAAAATACGTGAGATTAATTCTGTACCAGAATTATCCTTTAAATTACAGCTGCTTTTACAAAGTTGAAATTGAGCAGTTGGTATTGGTTATCCTGCATTTAATTTACTAGTTTTGGAGTCTCTTAAGTGCTGAACCATAATCAATTGCAGTTTTCCCAATTCAACAATTGCTTCAAAAGTTTTTGGTAAACAAGCAGTGGATAAAAACGAAAAGTTTTAAAAGAGACAAAAGTTATTTCTTAAGAGAGAAAAGCATTTAAACAAGGAAAAAAACAAAGCTCTTAAGAACCAATAATCGTCAACTGTATATTGTTTTTAATTGAAATTTGATGTTTATTCTTTCTATCACAAAGTATTTGAAATAACTTTGATTCAACAGCAGTTCATTTACCTTGTTAGAGTCTGAATTATGATGACTGCGAATTTATTAAAAAAATATGCCAAAGAATATTCACGTTTAACTTAATGATGGTTTAAGCATAAAGAACAACAAAGTCGCATTCGTAATTACATTTCGAGTGTGCTTCATTTTTTTGAATAGAAAGGGCCCGAAACTCATTAAAAGAAATGTATACCGACAAATAAAAACAAAAAAATGTAGAAGAAGAAAGAGGAGAAAAAAATGAAAATGATAATTTAGAACACTTCAAGCTTTGCCCATTAATACAGGAAAACAGAGACAGCGTGCAACGCTGCTGGAAGGTTGGAGGTTGGCGCTCGTTGCTGTCAGTTGCCTGACCTGAGAACTTGCTGCGACGACCTAACTAAACATTCAGCGAATTTTTTAGCAGGTCAGTCGAGTGTGCAGCCCAGCGAATGGGTCCAAGTATCGCAACAACACTGTCGAGGACAGCAGCAGGAGGACAGCAAATCAATGCGGGGCTATGGCTTCAACCTGTGGCACGTAGTTCATGTTGCCAGCGTTGGCTCCTGTCACTACCTTTGTTTATTTACCCAGCAACTTGAGCAAATTAAATGAGCGCCCAAGTGTCACGTTGCAGCATTTTTCAAACAGTTCCCCTTCACGAAGTACGACAAATCAAGTAAAGTCAAGACGAGACTTGGCCAAAAAAAGCCAAGTAACCAGGCAATCTTCTGTAGCCTGCAGGAAGAACAAGCCAGCTAGCTTAATGTAAATACAGTCTGTATTATCCTTGGCATGAATCCCGAGCTAAATTGCTAGCTGCAAGTAACTGAACATAACTAACAGAAGAAGGAGTGCATGTTGTACTTGGGCTCTTTTTTTTACCAAGCAAGTAATTTTTCATATTTTTTGTTGCCTTTGCTTTGTTGGCCAGATAATGAAAATGCGAGTCAAAGGAGAGCGACCAAAAGTTTTTAATATAATTTGGAATTAACTAAAGTGGCAGCTGCGCTTTGTGAGTCAAAGTTGTTGGAGTTGTAGCTGTAGTTGTTGTGGCGCTTTCTTTATTGCTGCTCTCAGTGCTCGCCCCCGAGTTGATAGCGGCGGTTGTGTTGCGTATACGCAGCGTGGCTTTTGGCTAAAAGTTTGCCCTATATTTGCAAAATAGTAGTGAGCATAGTGAGAATATATAGAGAGGCATATACGAGTTGTTCCATGCGGCCACTTCACAACTCGCTCGCAACTCGAGTTCATAAAACTTTGATACACAGTGTCACACTGACTAACTAAGTCTATAAATACTCGGGGAAATGGGATTTTCCGGAGAACATAAGCACACTTCCTCCTCTCTTCGCTCTTTCCCGGTTTGGAGCGGATCGGGGCCAATGCAAATCAACTTGCCAACAGTCGGACATATCGCATCGATAACAATTTCCATTCTCTGATAAACTGCAGTCACATTGTGTGTGCGAGTGTGTTGTGTGTTGAGTGTGTGTTTTACTGTGTGTGAGTGTCAGTTACTGTCAGTTTTGGGTTTGCTGCTTGCCTCTGTCTTTCTGCCGCACCGTTGTCAGAGCAAACTTTCGACTTATCTCTTAAGCCGCATAACTTTGCATAAATATGAAGCTATTCAGCAAAACTACCACAAAGCTTCAACAAGACCCAACAGCAGCAGCAGCAGCCGAAGCAGCAGCATAAAAACATTACAAAACTGCCCTTAGACCGCCAACTGTTTTCATGTCAACAGCATCAGCAACAACAACGACAACCAAACTATTGTGTTTTGCTGGTATGGGGAAAAAACGGGAGGAAATCTTATTATATTTATTATATTAAAAACAACAAGGCAAACACAAAACTAGTCAACTTTTCCGATGACGGCACTACTTTAAGAGATTTGCATAAATTTCCAAAATAAACAATATACGAAAGTCTCAGGACTTCGGGACTTCTGGACTCCAACTCCTGCATGTTCTCGACCAAAAGTCATTCATTTCAACTGTCAACTGGCGGGCAAACAAAAAATGGCAGGATTCCCAGCGACTTTGCTCTCTGTATATGAATTTATACATTTAATATATGATTATTACTATGAACTTTTATATGAATATATGTATATGTGTACATACATACATATATGTCACATATACTTTCGATGCCATTGTTGACAACCACAACCACGAGGACATCAAGGAGTTATCGATAATTCAGCAAAAACACAGACACTAACAATATTGTTGTCGTCGGCTGCAGCTGGCGTTTGGTATAGCGAATGTTGTTGTTTTCGCAAGAGTCACACAAACACACACAGAGAAACATACTCGCCGCACACACACACACATGTTCGCCAAATACTTCATTTTATCTGACAGACGCGCGGCGACATCGCGTAACGTCCCCGCCACATCGCAGTAAATGAGAACAGCAGCGGAGTTCAGTTAAGTTGAGTTCAGTTGAGATGAGTGCTTGTCACAGGATTGGGGCAGTCAATCTGCCAGCCTCTGTTCCTTCCCCTCTCTCCTCGCTTCCCTCTCTGCCATTATGCCCCATAGCCGATGCTCTGCGGTTGACATGAAAGCTGTCTGAGCGTTGTGTTTATCCCGGGTCGGCGGTTATTGGGGGTTATTGCCCGCCAAGCTTGACTGACTGGATACCATCAGCCGCACACACACACACACACACACATAGTCGAACACTTGAACACACACTCTCATACATAAACTCAGTGGGCCACTCACATGTCGTAGGTCAAACAAAATGTTTGTTGATGGTGTTGACGCTTGGTTATGGATTTATGACACTTTGGTCATTGCGGTTGTCAGTTTTCGTTAAAAGTTCCAGCCAACCAGCTACCAACTTTACGACTTAGCCTGTTTCAATCTTTGCCACCCGCTTCCCACACCTTTTTGGGTTTTTTTTTTTTTGAGCAACTGCTTGACATGTAGAGCTTGTCAAATTCGACACGCTTTAGCTATAAATGAGAGGGAGAGTGTAATGTTGGGGAGGGTTATTTACCTTTTGTCGTCGTTTGCCGTTTTCCGTTTTTGCTCGTTGAACTGCAAATAGAGACAAGCAGAAATCAGATTATTAATAGTCAGAACGTGACATACGCACAGAAATCTATGCACTAACACACACACTCACACATGCACAGATGGCGCCATCATTTATCATAGGGAGAAAAATTTTTGTCAACAGAACTTTGCGCGTATTTCCGTTGAAATGTTGGCTATTAATTCACTGGCCATAACAAGCGGAAGCAAACACACGCACACACACACACACGCAGTCGCTCACATTCGTAACAACGTCGTGTTCGTAGTGGCCATTAATAATGCAACAGCTGGGGCAAACGCTTGTCAATATTAACTAAAACCAATTATGCAGCAATTGAAAAACTATTAAATTACGTATACGCCATGTGGGCAGACAACGATGAAACGACATCAGACGAATAGTCAGACACACAAACTTGCACATTGCAAATGCAATTAAATCAAAAATAAGTACATTTATCCGCATCCTGTTAACACACACACTCGCACACACACACTCATAATTGGGAATTTGACTCTTGGCTAGCAGCATAAATTTTATTTTACAATTTTTTTTTTTGCCAGTTTCGTTTTTCGTTTTTGCTGGTTTAATGCAATTTTCATATGCATGAAAGCGGCCAAAGAGAAGAAATCAGCGCAAATTCAATGAACTCGAAATGGAATCGGGGAAAATTCGCAAAACGAGCTACCAAACTGACTAACTGACTGACTGACGAAATGTTTGACTGACCGACTCTGACTGTGTGTGGCTCTCGATTTCAATATATACAATAATACTATATGTGGAATGCAGCACAAGAGCCACAACAGCAACTGCAGCTGCTGCTTCAGTAGTGTCCTTATGTGTGCCGCGGTTATGCAGAATTCGGCCGCTGGCTGAATCTCTGAATCTCTTGCCTGTCCTGGCCGCGTGTTTACAACGCAAATATTTACACTGCAGGCATAAAAACTGCATAAATGTGATTATATTTTCATTGGGTTTTACACTCGCGTCGAGACACACACAGACAGACAACGGACGACTGACCGAGTCCATGTAATTCGATTGCGATTTCAATTAGCGTAAAATTCACTGCAAAACCATCGACAACAGAGGATAAAAGACTCAGCGAAAAAAAAAAAACATAAACAGATGAAAAGACAAGACACCGATAACTGCAATGTAATCTATTTAATGAGATGATGCTGGATAATAACATTAGTTGATGGAATAACGTATGAAGAGAATGCAACAAAAAGAAAAACAAAACGTGGCATTTGAGAAGTTCTGTTTAGCAATGTTTATTTCGAAATTTAAACAAACAAATTTTTAACTACAAAAGCAAAGTTTGTGTATACATTACGATGGAAGTTGGACTCTGCATAAATGAGTTTTTGTTTTTCGAGTCAAACTTAAATTGCTAGAATTTCATGAATTTATTATAACCAAGATACTTCTCTCTCGTTATGAAATGGTTGATATTAAAAATAAAGTAATTGATTATATGCACTGGATTTATGTACAAGTATATTTGCTGCACGAGTATTAGCCGGGATTCATTTGAGTGGCTGTCATAAGCCTGTGAGCATGCAACAATAAGCACGTTAATTGCCATTTTATTGGTTTTCCCCCATTTAAAACGACATTTGTTTATAAGCCGCACACGGAAGAGCAGACAAAAGCACAATACAAGTACTTATAGGATCATTACAAATTGATGCTTCCTGCCGAGTAGACAGGAGACAGAAAGAGCACCCTCTGCCGCCTGAGGAAGACAGTTTTGATGGCAATTGTGTTGCAGTCAGAAAGACGATAACTAAAGGTAGAAGAGAGCAGAGAGAGAGAGGAAGAAGCGTTGGCGTAACTTGTTCTGTCGCCATCGTCGTCAGAATGCCATCCACTGCGCTTCACTGCAAATCCACTATTGTAAATGTTATCTCTGCAAACATTTGACAATCAGAAATGCTCAAGCCATTGTTTAAAGTAAAAATCGAGCAGCACACAGCAGCAGCATCATCAGCAGCAGCCTTAGACGATAGCATCTCCAGGCAACGGACAAACAATGTGCACTTCACAGTGGTCCTCAATTACACATACATTTTTGGGGGGGTCGAAGTTGACACAGATATTTGCAATAGAAAGTCGACAGAACTTGAGCTAGTTTGCAATTTGAGTCGTACATTCAAATAAATGGCAACAGTTCCATAAAATGTCGAAATATCGATATAAATATAAATTAATTCAATTTTGCTATTGTAGTCTTATAACTTTCGCAGGCTGCTTGAAAATTTTCAAATTTAGTCTAGAGCCACTATCGAAAACTTTTGTAATCAATAACGTTCAGTATGTCACTTTAATAGCGCACTTTTCTCATTGAACATTAAAGTACACTGTCTTGAGTATCATTAATATTTATTGCTAGTTCGGCAAGACCATTTTTGTTAAAATAGTTTCAAACTAATGGCATTTCTTTTAGAATAAAATTGACTAGAAGCAATTTTATGTTTTTATTAGCATACAGCCCAAACTAGTGATAAAAGATGTTAATTAACTAAAGTAATATAAAATAAGATGCCAAATTTATCGTTCTAGATGGGTCTATAAAAAACTAAACTAATTATATCACCATCATCATAAATACTTCTATGAATGAATACTCTTTATGCAAATTAAAATATATATTTTTTTATGTATTTATGGTTCTTACTATTGAAATAGGCAATATTTTGCAGTTATTTTCTAGTTAACCAAAATCAATGTTGTTCTTACCTTTAAAAATAAAAAACTCAACAATAAAACCAAAATACTTTAACCATACTTGGGTGAAAAGCTTTTATGAATAAATACTTTCTATGCATATTCAAATACATTTTGTATGTACTAATATTCCTCATGTAAAAATTCGAGGACAAATTTATTGTTAGTGTCTGACAACCAAAACTAATCTAACAAAATTCTCTTAACCATGTATACTAAAACTTTTAATGTTCGATTGAAGTTTAACATATATTCTTCATCTTTAAAAATGTAGTCTAACTATTTCTTCAGTATTTCCCAAAATATGACAAGACTTTGCTGCCACTGTGCAACACCCCGTTGCCAAAAGGCTGCCGTTGTTGCAACTGCTGCTGATGTGGCTGATGACAAAGCGACAAAGCCATCTCTTCTAACACCCAGGCAGGCAGCAGGCAGCAAGCAGTCAGCCAGGCAGCTAGGCAGCAGGGCGTTGGTATGGCAACAACAACAACAACAGTAGCAACAGTAAGAAGAGCGACAACTAGCGGGAAAAGCAACTCAAATGCACAAATGCACAAATACAGACAACAATTGGCGCAACGTCGTTTCGTTGATGTTGCAGCTAGTCGGGGTTAAGTTGACAAGAGAGAATGAGATTGCATTCGCTGTCGTCGTCGTCGACGTCGTCGCTGCTGCCCGAGTTCAATTCATTTCCACTTGAGCAAGTGCACGTCTTAAAGGCAACCCTTATCCTCCTCCCTACGAGTTAGCTCGAGTTGCATCATAAAAGTAGCTGCAAAATGGTGTCCCGCGGCACGCCTAGTGGGAGTCTGATGTCGCCTTGAAAACATTTCCACTGCTGTTGCTACTGCTGCCATTTGTTTGTCTTAGAATTTGGCTAGAAGAAGGCTAGGATGGAACATGTGAAGCAAATCACGCTGAGGAGCAGCCTTGTGGCTGCTGCTACTGCTGTTGTCCCTTTGCACAATTTGCTTGACACTGTTGACATTTGAGAGCAGAGCAGCAAAATGATTATTGTCAAGGGTCGACAGCAAGAGCACAAACAGATTTGGCAATGCGCCTGGACACAGATTACCGTTTACAGTAGGTTTGGTCAGCCACGATTAAAAATTAAGCAGCCTTTCACACTAATGACACATACACAAAGGGAAGTAAAGTAGAAGACGGAGGAGGAAGGAGGAGGGAGCATTCTAAGAGGATGCTCACTGCAGCAGGATCAGAAGCAGGTGCAGCCAAAAGCTGTCAGCTTGCATTTGAACGATACTTTGTCTTGCTGCATTTCTGCTTCAACTGGCACACGAAGCTGACAATGTCGCTGACTCTTCCTTTCCTTTACACCCTTTCTCCCTCTCTCTCTCTCGCGCTGTCAGTGCCAAAAACGTGGATGCTAAAATTTAGGTTAATTGATAATTGATAAAAGCGTTGCAAGTCTTGTGCTACCTATTAGTGTCGACTGTCGTTGCACTCCCGCACACGTTTAACGTTGTGTGCCGTGAATATTTAAAGCATCTCTACTTCTAACATCTACTTATGTCGTGTGTCGAGGGGAGTGAGCGGGGGGCGTGGCAGTCATTCACTCACGTCTGGCTGCAATGAAATCAAACCACTGCAAATAGTCTGAAGTCTAAAGTGTGTGCACGAAACCACAGACAGACAGACACATGAACGAAATCAATACCCCCCCACACACACACACACACACAAAGCAGCTGGGGGGGGAACGACACACAAATGAGGTCGCACCATTTTGACCCATAAACGTAGGCCTCGCATCGGGTATCGGGCAACGAACGTCGAGTTGTGCCTCCTAATGAAGACCCACTCACGCACACAAATCATTTATAATGTACACGACAACTGACAATGACTTGTAAATTAATTGATGTTACCATTTAAGCAAAGGCAAAGGCAGCAGCGGCAACTCAACTGAAGCAGAACTCACAAGACGAGACGCAGTCGATTGGGAATTCAATTCGAGCTTATGCGAGCGATTCACATTAAATGCCATTATCCATCATTTTACAAAAGCCTCAAGTCAAAATACATTGCGGAAATGTCTGTGGCATACAAATACACGCACAGTTACACGCAAATAATAATCCAAGCATACACACTCAAATATTTCATATTACACATACGCACACATTATGTATACGCCGTGTATGTGGGTGAGAGAGAGATTTCAACTCGCATTGCTTGCGATTTATGTACATACGATATGTGCAAATTCCAAATTTACCCTGCAGCCAATAAAGCACCTTTCAGTCGAGCACTCGCATAACTATTCTCATGCGCTTAACACGCACTTGAAGCCAGCCAATTGAGTGCTTATTTCAACAGCGTTTGAATTCAATTCAATAAAATAAACGAATAAATTTCACGTTCATATGTTTAATGCAAAACAGTTTTAAAAAGCCGTTTCAATATACAATTCACTTTTATTCTCATCGACTTTCGCCGTCATTTGATGTACCTTAAGGTTATTCACAACTATTAGTTGCAATAAATAAGAAATTATACGATAATGATTCACCTTAAAAGTTTCGAATTGATGTGGAATTTCACAACTTGGTAGAAATTAGCAGAACTAATACTACAGCGATAATTAAAAATGATAGGTAATCTAATAAATATATATGAAGATAACATATGCGAACTTGTTTTTACTCGATTTTCTCGTTAAATGAAAAATGCATCTCACATTTTCAATAAATATATTTTATTTAAAAATAAATTCGATGCTGCCAATTTAAGTCGAAAGCAAAATAACTTTCAGATTGCAATGACAATAATCAACTAACAAATATGAACTGCTTTCAATTTGAAAATACTTTAAATCAAATATTTATAGCTTGTTGAGCCATTTAAATCAATAGTTTGAACTTATTGTGTCAAGTGTTATTTATTTGTTAATAAAAATCCATTTGCAATCTGCAGTTGACATAAAATGAGTATTTTTGCTTTCAACACATTTTCAATATGCCTTAAATTTCCTAAAGAAAGCAGTTCTTAAGATATTTTGTATCTCAGATAAGCTCTGCATTAGCCAACCTCTAACTCCCCTGATATTATCAGCCTCTTTTTTTCGGTTACCTTACGGTAAAGTTTGGTTGCTATTGCGAATAGCAAATTGTTTTATAAATGTGCAGGACAAGTCAGGGGTCAAGTCGATGAGCGGGTGAGGGGAAAGTAGAAGGCTTAACACGAAAACTGCATTAAACGCCAACAACAATGGAGCGGAAAGTGTCAGGCGGCTTGTAAAGTTGAGAACCAAATGGCAGAGCTTAAATATTTTATGACCAGACTTAGCAGTGGTTGCGTGTTTGTCTCTGTGTGTGTGTGTGTTTTGTTGTGTTGTGTGTGTAACGAGTGTAGTGAGTGTGTGATGAGTGTGCAGCGAGTGTGTATAGCGAGTGTGAGCGGGTTGTGCCAACACAGCAGCAAGCAACAAACTTGGCTTTTAAAACAATCGAGTGACGACATGGAAAATTAGTTTACGTAACCATTGCCAAGTGTTGCTGCTGCCAGATCGGGCCAGGAGTGAATGGATGATGGCTTGATGGCATGGCTGGCTGCCTGGATGCATCCTTCAAGCCGTCAAGGAAGCGAGGAAGCTGTGCAAAGTCAACTCAATGCAAGTCAATCAGGCGGAAGTCGAAGAGCAACAAAAGCGGCAACAACTCGAGTCGCAGCAGTAGGAGGACAGTCCAAAACTTTGCCAGCTTAGTTGAAGCGGGCAGGGAGAGAGAGAGTGGAAAGTGGGCCAAGAAGAAAGTGGCAACTTCTGACGTGGCAGCTGTTGCAATTGTTGGCACTAAGTTGCCAGCCAGCCAGCGTTAGCGTCAGCGTTGTTGCGCTATTCAAGTGGATTTTGGGTTTGCTTCAGTCTTCTTTTTATTTTTGCTCCACCAGCAATGAAATTGTTTTTCCTACGCTGCACGCACTCCTTTTGCTTGCTTCCTTTACCCCCCACTTAATTGAGTGCAAAGCTGGTGCTGCACTGGGTAGATTTAAGTTTGGACAAGTTGAATTGATTCAAAAGTTGCATTGTTGTACTGCAACACAAAGGAGCGACGAAGCGGAGATAAACTTGTGACATTGACAGACTGATTAATCTCAACATAAATAGAGAAACACAGAGGGAAATGTCTCCCTTTATTTATTCCCAATTAACGGCAAACTAGCAGACAAATTTGTCCAGTCAAAAGCGATGCTAAAATTACAGAGATATATAACACAAATATAGAGGTAGAAACTCAAATAGAGAGAGAAAGGGAGTGCGCGGAAGTTGTCTCCTTTACAGGCTATTGCCTTTGGCTGGTTGGCTGGCTGGCAGGCAGGCACAAAGTTTGACTATATATTTCAGAGCGACAATCGCACGGCAAGCATTAAAATTTATAGCGCACACAGAGAGACAGACAATTACAATATATAATTGTACGTATACGTAATATTGCTGCGTATCCTGACAACTAAGAAAATATATCGATGCACAAATTAAACTGCAAGTGGAACAGCAGCAGACAGCAGCGGAGCAAAGGCAGCAGGAAACCCACAGCTACAGCACACAGCACAAAATAAACTAAAATAAAACTGTGTAAACGGAGACAAAGAGAGGGGCAAAAGGAAGCAAAACCGAGGACTATGAGTACCCAGATCGTATGCTGTTTAATTTTCAACTATAAATTTCTGTTGCTGGCTAAAAAACAAATAAAACGGGGCCGGGAGAGTCGCTCGATTGTGGGCCGAACGAAGTCCAAGTGGGACTGAGCAGCAGCATTTGCGGTTAGTTGAGTGGCTGCCGTTGACACTTTATTCTACGTATTTGTGGAGCAAATTGGCTTAGAATATTTGTCGACTGTCGCAATTGGCTATTGAAGCTGCCACAGCTACACCCTAAAAAAACGAAATAAACTTATAGCTGACCATTCGATGGAAATGCTTGGAGGAGTCGGCTCAATGATTTTCACATTAACAGCTTTAGCACGCACACTTCCTGACATCCAGCACACAATCGACAATCGGACGTCAGGTCGCATGCCCCAAATGGGAACAGACTCATAAATACTCAAAGACGACAATAAATAAATATTGCGAAACAGGCGCAAAGCCTCAACACAAAACTGACAAGGCGCAACAATAAATAACGATATAATTTTTACCAACCCAACAGCAGCTGGACCGGCACTGAAAATGGAACTGGAACAGGGACTGGGAACATGACCACGACGAGGCTTCTGTCTGCTGCTCGCTTTTAAGTATCAGGAACCAGCCAAGCAAGAGGCCGCCTAGAACATTGCACGACATTGTACACCCTTGTAATTGTGGTCTGCAAATTACACTTAAAACTTTGCAGGACACGAGTGTGCACAACTTGCACATACCCTGTGTATATTCTCATTCTTATACTTGGCTGTTCACTTCACTATGCTGAGCATGCAGCGTACTTAGAACACACATATAAATCGTTGTGGGAATGGCTCCCATTTGTTGTGTGCTTGAGTAAACTTTTTAAAGCCTCTTAAATTAAAAACTTTGCATAAATGCACCGAGTTTGTAATCCTTTTTGGCAAGATACACATAATTGTTGTGGCATTTCTATTATTCAAATTTACTTTATGCTGCTGAAATAAATGCAGAAATGCAACAAGGGAGTGATTACTAATCGGAATGAAATTCTTATTACTATGCTTATTAAAGCCACAAAGTTTTGGGACTTTTTGCATTAAGCACAACAGCTTTTCAACTCTCTTAAGTAAATTTGTCGCCTAATTTTGCCATGTAAAAAATATATAAAACCAATATTTCAATTTAAAATTTATTTTTGAGTAAAATTGATTAGATTTGTGATATAATCATTAAATATTATATCATTGTACTCTTAAAATAATAGTTTTATTTTGTACAAAAAAATAAAAATAATGAATTAATGAATATCTTATAATAAAAATATATACAAATTTATTGTTTTTTTTAATATTTTCTCATTTCTGAAAAGGTTAGCAGCGAACATTCTTAGTTTATCATGCGTATACGTAATCTTTGTCTTCTTTATCCCGTGTGCGTGTGAGAATCTGTGTGCCATACATCAATAAAACATTTCCCATTAAAATCGAAATTAAACGCGAAATACCAACACTTTGTGGTTTAATGAACTGATCGGCGATATGCGATGTGCAGCTTAATTTATGTCAGTGCAAAATTTTAATTAAACGAATTGCATCAATTTTGGTTATGAATCAATTCTTATATTGCAGCGAATACATAACATATTATACAGTTGAACCTTGCCTCAAAGTGGCAACGACGACGACGACTACGTGGCATAAATATAAATGTCCTTGCTGCGGCAGGTTTTTTGGCGCACGACGATGACGACGAGGAGAACACTGCCGACTGCCCACTTCCTGGCCGCCATTTGGCGAAGCGAGGCCATTGCAGGGGGCTTGGTTGTAAATCACTAAAGTGGACACACTGCAAAAGCTACAGCAGCAACAAGAACAACAACAAGTGCTGCAGCAATATCAAAATTTATAAATTATTATCGCCGCGGCTTTTGCTTTTTCGTTGTGGCTGTTGGCTATAGCAAATAACTTTATTATTGGCTCAAATCTGGAGCGTAAAGTGCGTTAATAAAAGTCGCAAGCACGTCAGCGGCAGTTTTCTTCGCATCCTGCTGCTGCTGCTGCTGCCACAGGTAATGTTTGAACATTGTCTGGGCTTATCTTGGTTTACAGCACTGTGGGCTATCGTCGTCGGCCCGAGTTTTTGGGGCTTGGATCAAGTTTGCCAAAGTATCTTCAAGTTGCATGTTAACTCGATGTGCGTCGGTTTGCCGCAGCCACACCTTTCCCATTTGGCTTCTGCCTCCCCTTCCCCCGCACACAGGTTGGCAAACTTTTTGGGGAAATTGAGCAATAAACTTGGCAACACATTTGCGCACCACACACACACACCAAAAGCAGGAGGAACAGAATGAAAGCTCGCCTGGTTGTGACTGCTGCTAGAGAGAGATTCGCTTCGCAGTTTGCGCCAGATGTGAAATATGCAAATATTGCGGTTTAATTAAGTCGACTGCGAGTGCAAAAGTAAAGAAGTAATCATTTGACTCGGTTTTAATTACCTGCCGACACAGCTGACTGGAAGTCAGTAAGTATTGCTCTGCGCCAAATGAGCCTGATTAAGCTCACAGTTTAACATTGCGTCAGCACAGCAATTGAAGACAATAAATTATGCACACAAAAAAAGAAAAAAAATAAATAAAACACTCAAAATGTCGTCTGTAGGTAAACAACAACAAAACACTCGTCTGTCGCTGAGTGGTGCTCAATGGATGGCACTTGCGACGAAACTTACAACCCGAAACTATATAGAAAATGGGTAGCTGACAGTCCTTCTACGCTTGTAAAGAGTAATTTCACTCATTTTGCGAAGATGCCAAAGCGAGTGAAGAGTGCGGGAAGCGGAGAAGCAGCTCAACAGTTGTTGATGTTGATGGAAATTGTGATGGTGTCAGACCGCACCGCAAATGGCAACAGCGAAATGGCAAAAATGGCAAATGCCAGCTGCTAAGTACGTGAGAGAGCGTGCACGCTTTCGGGTGGGAAATTAAATAGAAAGCAAAAGAGACAAAAGCAGCTACAAGTTGTAAAATGAAAAAAAGGGCAAGCCAAGCCAGCAAAGCGACAAAGCAGCATCAGCAGCCCGGCAGCGTAGGAATTAAAAAATGGAACAGTCGAGCGGCGCCAAGAAACCGGAAATTAAGTTTATGCCAACGCGGCAAGCGGAAATGCTATACAAACGAGAAATATGCTAAATAAATGCAACCAACACAGCCAAGGCAACAGCAGCTAAGGCGGCCAAGTTAATGCTAAATGGAGTTCTGCACTTTACACGCTTACACCACACAAAGTCTCCCCTATAGCCGGCATCAACATCTTCTTACTTTAAAGCCCAAAACCCTCGCAACACGTGAAGTGAAATGAAACGAGACGAGACGAAACGAAACAAGTGCATTATTTGCATTAAATTATGCATGTGACGTTTGGTAGGCGGCGAAGCGAAGCGTCAAACAGCAAGTAAAAAACTGCAAAACATTCGCAAGCACACTGACTAACAGATGCCCTAGATTATATATTAATAAAAACATAACAGAATGACTTTGAATTTTTCAATTTATATTTAATATTTTGGGCTCAACATTTAAATTAGAAAAAGTGAAAAACATAATGTGATTTAGGGATTTAGAATATTAATGTATATGAAGAATGATAAATCGATGACATTTGAGATGTGATATCTTGAGATATATTTAACATAAACGAAACTATTAAGAAAGCGAGTTGAGCAGAAAATTATCAATAAAGTATAAAATTCTATGCAGTGTCTTAAGTGAAAAGTAATTACGAATAATTCTAATACATTTTTTAACAATAATTTATGTAATTTTTTCATTGCCTGCAAGTTGTTTCAGTGTTGACAGCACATTAAAGTTAACCAAGAAGTTGTCAACAGAATGAGGACAACTTAAAATAATAAGTGTGCAAGAATTTTAAACAAACTTCTACCGAAAAAAGTTTAATTGCAGTCAGCAGCCTAACGAAGAAATACCCTAGAAACAGTAGTAAGCGAGTTATTTGAGAAGTATTACGATACATTGAAATAAGAAAGTTATAAATATATGAATTTGATTGTAAAATTAAAGTGAAAATAAATGTAATATATTTATTTATGTTTTCTGCTGTAATTGAACATTCTAACTGAAGTGTTGAGTGAATAAAAGTTTATGCTTAAACTTGTCATACATTATTATCGTACGTCCTTTTTAAACAAGTTAGAATTTAGTTACTTAAAACATATACAGGCAGGCAAGACAAGTAACAAACTTATATTATATAAGTTGTAATGAAATAATAAATAGATTGGATAAAGCAACATTGGAGTATAAAAAGTATTTCTTGTTTTTTTTTTTTTGATATTACAAAACAATTTTAACCTTAATAAAGTCAAATTTTAATCAGAAGAAACTGTTTTAAGTTTTAAGTTGTGCTTAAAGCAATATACCCGCTATGATGCCCCTCACATGCAGGGTATGCTACCAAGTGTCAGCAGCCGCGTGGATTCACACGCCGGAGCCACGCTGGCGTCCGGAGGCGTTGCTGCACTGGGCGTGGCATGGCACAAGCGATGCGAAGACGGAGGAGGAGGAGGAAAAAAGGGGCCACCACAAACAAAGCGCAAACAAAGAGCGGATCGCGTGAAAAGGCAGCCAAGCTCCGCAACCAAAGGCAAAGGGCCAGCCTCAGGGGTGTGGAGTGGGGGAATGAAGAATGAGACTCGCAGTTGCCACTGCTGATGCCACAAACAGTTGCTGGCTTTTCGCAGCGCGACTTTTCCGTCTGATGGGCAGCAGCAGTTGTACAATTTAAATTGAAGTGCTGCCAAGATGAAGGGAAAGTACTATTACTTTGTACGAGCAACAACACAATCGACTATGACAACAAAGTGTGTCATGTCAAAGTCTCGGAGGAAAGCAATTTGAGCTACTAAAGACTTGACCTAATCATCGTTAGACAGTTGATAGTATTGTTAAAGCAAAATAGTTTATCAATTGCTCAAGATTGTGAGGCCATTTCAGATAATGGCCAAGTCATTTGTCACAATTCAGTCTCAGCTTTCGTCTCGAGCTCGTTGTTGAAGTCCCACATTGGGGAATCTCGCTCCCTCCACAAGATATGCAAAGCATATGCTTTCAAGAGAGGGACTCTTTACAGCTGCTTGGGGCAGACCTCGCTGACCGCCAACGATGAGGACTCCCGGGAGCCACTAAAGTTCAAGCCAAAGAGTCGAAGGAGAGAGAGAGACAGAGTCGGAGAGATGGCCGCAACAATGGCTGACAAGCACAAGCCATAAAATGCAATGCCAACAGCAACAAATGGCCCTACGAGCTCGCACTCTCCCTCGACGTTGAGGAGAAGGACTCGAAAGGGAACAACTGCAACAGCAGAGCAGAGCAGAGCAAACTGGCGACGCTGCTTTGCATAGTCAACTGATTTTGATGGCATTTTCGCACAGCTTAAAACAATTTGCCATAACGCTTTTACGGCATTGCGATGTCATGATGTGAGGATAAAGTTGAGCAGTCAAGAAAAAGCTTTGCTGCTGCTGCTGGCATCTTTAACTCGAGGCAAATTGAAATGGCGAACAGCAAATGGCAAAGTCCGGTAGTTATGGGGCAAGAGACAGAACAGGGGGCAGAAGCAGGGGCAGCAACAAATGCTCATAAAACTGAGCTGAAATTGCTTTCTCTTGCTTTCTTGACGGCCACTGAAAATGCATTTCCTTCATGTGTGTGTGCGGGGGCGGGGGCAAAAGGCGTGACTGGTTGCAACATTCAACTCTTAAAAGCTATGGACGTGCAGCACGCAATCAGCGAGACTCTTATGCGAATGCGAATCCGAATCAAAATCCGAATCACTGGCTACTTTTGTTTAAAAGTTGAAAAGTTGAACGCGGACGCGCCCAAAAGCATGCTACGGATTTTGCACGGCGCACGCATTAAATAAAGCCTGAAATAATAATAAAAATAATAATAGTAATAGTAATAGGAATTGTAATAACGAGCTTTGGCACTTTTTCCCAGTTTCGAAAAAAGTTTTCTGTGCTTGTTTGCCGCCCCGTTCGAATCTGACGACTTCTGTGTAACTTTTGCCACGAACCAAAAGCTGACGGAGCGTGCGGCAATCCTATTGGGGATCCTGCTTCTTCTCTTGGCCCGAGCGAAAGTTATAAGCAGCTCAGCAGCAGCAGCAGCAGCAGGTGGAGGATTACGAAATGTTTTGCTGAAAACTATTAAAGTCTATGACGGAGGAAGAGGAGCAGCGGAGCAAACTCAACAACGAGCTGTCAGCAAGCACATTAAAAAGAAGTGATTTCTAATGCAGTCTTCGATGTTGTGCGATGTTGTTGTTTGTAGGAGGCCAAAGTCTTGTTAACAGCACACTTCATGTAGAACATAAACGTCATTAGCATGTTCTTTTCTCCCTCCAACTCCATTCGTTCGCTCAGCTCAGCAGATATCTGCCATCGGAGCCAATCCCAAAACTCTCAAACCCAAATCCAAACCCAAACCCAAACCCAATACAAAGCCATAGCCGGTGGCAAACTGCTGCCAGGCGGGCTGGGCGAGTGTCTGCGCACGAATCACTAAAATGTACACAAAAGTTAAACTTCCGTTTCCTGCCGCTGCCGTCGCCGTTGCCAGCGGAAGTAAGTAAAGCTTTTCCACATTAAAAAGATGTAAAGCACTGCGACAGGCAAAATGTAAAAAAAAAGGACACAAAAACTAGACTCACGCGAAGCGCAGACAACTCCAGATACTCTTTGGCTGTCCCGGGATTTTAAGTGCATTGATTTGTGGTTTCAATAATTTTTGTTCACAAAAAAAAACATCTATAGAGATAGCTTAATATTTATGTATAATTCTTCTCATTTAACGATTCTATAAGCTAGTTGCCCACGATTGCAATTTTGTTTCTTATTTTTATAATTCAAATGCCGTTTTCTACGATAGTTTAAAATTTAAGTTTATGTGCAATTTACTCAGTTATATACAGCTCTATATTATAATTCGGATTATTAATTGCATTTGATTGTGTTCAATGCTTATAATTTTCTATTCTGTTTCAATAATTCACAAATATTGTTTAATGAAATTAATATTTTATGTATACATATATTTTATCTACAAGGTTATTAGATGTTTGATACATATCAAGATACAAAATCATACAAAATATAAAAAGTATTTATTTTCATTGGTACAATTTATATAATGCATACTTATTCAATATTTTAATTTATTTTCTGACTGCTTCCTACAGTTGCTTAACGAAATTATTATTTAAATATGTATGCATACATTTTGTGCTTTATTTTTATGCACAATTAATATATCAATATATCAGAGCAACGAAAATAATTAAATAAATCAAATGTATATTTTATTATTTTCTGACTATTCAAATTTATGCAGACTCTTAATTCACAATTTATGCACAAAATATTAAATTAAATTAAATGTATTTGCTACGATTAAAAATCTACAGGACTATCAATCACTGTTTTATAAAGTCGTGGTTTGTTGCTACTGCCATGTTTTTGCTGCTGCAACATGGCGTATGATTGATGTTGCAATCGGGACTACAGTTTAAAGCGAAATAGAAAATCAACATAAAAAACAAAGTTTTAGATTGAAATACTGCACAATTATGCTAAATAAGTAGCATAGTTCAGATGATTGCAATTAAGTGCGTAAAATAAATTGCAAACCCAAAATAAGAGGTGGCGCAAACACTCTGAAAAATTCGCATTACCCGCTTGGAAAATGTTTTAAAATTGCAAAGCAGCTTCGGAAAACTGTGCAAAAATACTTGGCAACACATACAAATACACTCTCTGCTTATATGTATATTCATGTTAGAGCTGACGGGAGGCTCGACCTGACAGTGGGAAGCATGAGATAAGCTGCGTCAACTTGCGCGAAATACCACGACCTCATACTGAAAACAATGTCGAATAAAAAAACACACACACACACACTCACACTGAGAAGAGTGTTTGAGCCGCAAGAAGACAGCGAAATATTGCGGGAATATTCAAAACATGCGCTTAAAGGTATTTTGCAGCACATGACTCGGAACAGCCGGAGAGCAGGAGGCAGTAACATTAAAACAAAAAAAAACTGTAGGGGCCAAAGTTGACGCTAAAATATGCAGCACACTTAGGCGGAACAGCTGGCGAGGAAGGGGAATGGGATGAGGAACTGGAGGAGAGGACATGCCGTGCGAGTCACGTGCCGCCACCTGGTAACCAGCTGGCACATAGAATACACCTGACCCGCATGGTTGGCAAACTTTTTGCACTGACTGTTGTTCGGGTCAGCAACGAGAGAGAAAGGGAAAGGGAAAGATTGTGGCTTAAGATGGCATTTTGTGCTTTATGATTTGTGATAGAGATTTCGCAAAACTGCAAATCAATCAAATGCATTAAAATGACCAACTAGCCGCAACGCAGCGCAGAGCAGATTAGATTAGAATCGATGCTGGGAGGAGGCAAACAAATTGCTGGAAAAGAGATTGACAAAGCGAAAAGCAAAAGACAGAGAAGAAGTCGACGTAGCAGAGCAGATGGGAAAAAAACGAAAAGAACTGCCAACAAAAGCTGCAAACGTGACAAAATTAGTGAACAATGGCCGCAGGAAGAACCTTATGAACTCTCGATACTATGGAAGGACTACCGAGCAGTGAGCAGTGAACAGTGAGCACTGAGTGCACAGTGGACTTTGGACTGCAGACTGACTGACTGTGTGTCGGTGTGTGTGTGTGCGTGTGTGTGTGTGATCCCAAGCCCCAGTTAGACAATGACAACCACAACAAGAACAACAAAAACCAACAAACGACAACAACTAAATGTGGTCAGCCACTGCGGCGAACAAAAGAGTCTGACAATGACAACGAGGTAGTCGTCGAGGTGGAAGACCATATTAAAAAAGCATAAAGCCAGAGCACCACGACGCCCCCTTCTGCCACACCCCTCCAGCCAGCACTCTGCTATACAAAAGCGAACTAGTCTTTATAGCAAAAGCTCTGCAAATGGTCACATAATGGCACGCACACACACACACACACACACGCACACCCGTACACCCATACACACGCTCATTTATATAGCCATATATGTGACTAAGCATCTACAACTGTCCTCCAAGCTGTCCCAAGCCCATGGGCAATTGGCGTCGCTGCAAATTGAAAGTGAAACGCAAAGAGGAAACTAAAAATCAAACGTTTGACCTTTGATGACTCAATCGAAAGTTGGCCATAAATACAATAACAACTAAACTTTCCACAAGTAAACCTTGAGGACTTTTGGGCCAACAACTTAAAGGTGCATTTTTTTCAGTTTTTTTTTTTTTTTTGTATAGCTGCAAGCACACAAAATACTTTTCGAGCTGCACAACTTTGTCGAGAGAGATAGAGAGAGATGGCGAAAACCAAATTGTTAGCATAGTGGACACAAAAATGGCAAAGCCTCTGCTGTCCAGGTCGACACAGAGCGAGTACTCGCAGTACTCACACACGTACTCATAGTAGATAAATAGTTTTGCAGCAAACTTTATACTTTTTCTCTCGTTTTTTTTTTCAGGTGATGTGCGGCTGTGGCTTAAACGGGAAAAATGTCGCCACAGAGCAAACATTATGCTGCACACAGCGTGGGAGAAGAGCGAAAGCGAAAGGAGAAAAGATGCCGCGGCAGCAGCAGCAGCAGCTAGAAATGGAAAACATTTCAGGCACGCGCTCAAAATATGCATTAGAAAATGTTATAACATAAATTGAATAAACCGAGAGATGGCAGTGTCTGCTGGCAGCCAATCTCTTTCGCATTTCAGCGACTTAGCTAGCGCGGGCAAAAAAAAACCGTACAAAATATTGCCACGTATACGCACTGTTGTCGATCGCTGCTGGGATTGAAACTAGGATTGGCATTGGGACCAGCTTGGGAGGAACCTCCTATGACTTGGCTGACTTGGCAACATTTCTCATTTTGGCGTATGTTTTATGACATGTGCATGCTGTTATTAGGCATACAGCTTTATAGATTTCACACAGCACATTTGTCTTGCTTATCGAGCCAGCTCATACATAAACCCACACACAACACACACACACACACACTCGCAGTGGCGCTCTCTCTGCCTCTCATGCATGTGGCGACGTAATCAGTCATCTTGTTTGGCATATGAATGATTAGATAAGTACGATGAGTATTCAGACAGTGCTTCCCACAGGGAGCTGTCTCCCGCCTGTCATCTCATTCTCGTCCACGTTTGATTTGTTTGCCAATTTCTGCATCATTTCTCGTTCTCGTTCTCGTTAAATGCAAAATGGGCCCCTTTTATGGCAACTAATAGATAGTACACCTGTACAACTTTATCTCATTACATATTCCCGATAATCACATTGAGTAGCTACTGTATTGAGTTGAGTGAGTTCATGGTCTGTATTTATAACAAGCTGTTGTGATAGTTACTCAATGAAAAGATAACTAATAGATACCTTGTAATCTTTACAAGCTTTTGTGTGTTATCTGGCAATAATTTCTCAGACAAATATCTCCAAATGATAAAGACTCGTCTATTGATGTTGATCAAATATAAAATCACAGAGAACTTTGTTAAATTGGTATAATACAACGAAAAATACATTTGCTTGTTTATAGACATTACAAATTGGATATGTTTAAATTACAATAAATATTTTTTACAATATCTGATACTTTTATAAATATAAATGCGTTAATAAAATTACTTAACACAAGGATATATGTCTTTAACTCAAAGCTGATATTAAGATCAGAAACTGTAGCAATAGTTTTTGTGTTAACTCTCAACGTATACTTGATTAAACAATGTTGCAGAAATCTCTTATCTACTGCCATAAGAAATATAAGCTTATCAAGAAATACACGTCGTATACTTAACACTAATTTCTTTGGTTCATTTAAAAATTCATTCATAAAATTAGATGGCTGTCAATTAAAATTGTATTTACTACTCTCTTTACAAACAAATCTAGTTCAATTCTCTTCTATACAGAGAGATCAGTAATATAACTTAAATTAGAGTGAATCATATATAGTATTACGATGCACTGACTGTAAGTTTACGTGCTTCTCAGACTTAATTATACGACTTAAACTAACATTACATTTCCACTAAAAAAGATTTAGTTGCTATTTGCTTAAGTTAATTTATGGCTAACCTTTTGTTATTTGTCAAATTAACAGAGTCATAATTTAAGGCATCGGTATGGTAAATAAAAACACGACATATACACACACAGATTGCGATATCTGAGTGCAATGTCATGGGCAATGTGTCAACTCGGTAAGGCGAGGCTAGAGATTAGCTAATGACGACAGCAATATGAAGAGGCAAATACATTCACAACAGCAACAACATTTGTAAGCACATACACACAACTCAATTTCAACTAGTTGATGATGTATATATATGTTATATATATATATATGTGAATATGAGAGCTGTGCTCCTTGATTGCGCCCAGGTAAACAAGTTATACCCAAATAGTTGGCCGCAACTCGGCAAAACGAGCAAAACAAATAATTGTGAGGTAAACAAGCAAGGCAACATCTAAACAGCAACAAATGCGAGAGGAATGCATTTAATTAAATGCCAAAAACAACAACTAAATAGCAGAGCAAAAAAAAAACAAGCATACACACAAAATGAAAATGAAAATCATTTCGATGGAAAATAAAAAGGTCTAATACAAGCTCAACGACGACGACGACGACCTTTTCCTCATCGAAAGCTGTGTGTGTGTGTGCTGTGTTTAAAAGGAAAAGCTGAAAATCTAATCAACAAATTGTTTAAATAACTGCAACAACAGCGGGCGAACGATAAGGGCGTCGCAAAACAGAACAAAGACAGAGAAAGGGGGGGAGACAATGTATGACAGGCATTGCTTGATAAGAGATACGAAGGCCGTGTTGTTGGCGCTGATAATGATAAGCTGCGTACCTGTAGATACCTCAACACTATCGCTGGCTAAACGACGGGCTAATTGATAAAAGCGATGTAAATTTTGCAGCAACGAATTTGATTGGAAATGCAAAAATATGCAGGCTACAGGGAATGGAGGAGGGGGCGCTTTTGGCTCATTGTCAGAGAGACGAGCTAAGCTCACAAACTAGAAATCAATCCAACAATCACATTCAGACGATGACGACGACGACGAGAAAGTACGTAGCGCAATCGACATGCGAGTTTTTTGTGCAAATTGAAACACGGCTCTGATACGTGCAGGCAAATAGAATGCAGCGAGCAAGAGGAACGGGGAGTGGAGTGGAGGAAGAGTTAGGAGCTGGTTCTGGGCAAACAAAAGGGAATGCAAACAAATCTGTTACTGGCAAACATGCAGTGTGCCCAGCACGCCATAAAGTATGCAGCAAAAGCAACAATGCCGCAGAGCAAGCCAAGCCAAGCCAACCCCAAGCCAAGCTGATTCGCCAGCCAAGTCGAGTTGAGCTCAGCCCCGCTGGTCAGTTGACCCCTTATCCCCCTTATGCCCTTATCCCTTTACCCCTCTCCTCCCGCAGTTACACGCACGCTTCGCTGCCTGCACTGCGCTGCGCTTTTGTTAGCGTTGTTTTGCCTTTTGCCATGTGTGTGCACAGAGAAAAACAAAATCAATCGGTTCGAGATTAAATCAACAACAATCAATAACTTTGCTATCTGAAAAATGTGATACTAGAAACACATTTCTAGATTCACGAACAAAAATCATGATCAGATTAGATTAATTCGCATTTTGATTTGATTTAATAGGTACTGTTTTTTTTATGTAACATCGTTTATCTATATTTTGTGTACCATATATTACATTTTATTTATAGTATATGAAAGTGAAATTATTATTTGTTAATTTGTTTTTTTTCGACATAGCAACAATGCTTTTTATAATCGGAAAATACATTTTCTTTTATTTGTACATGCATAATATGCACTTAAAAAGTTAAGCCCATTAAAAATATGTTTGGTCTATATAGAAAAGCTTCCTTAATTTTTTCAAAAATTCAATACAGAATTTCCACTTCAAAGTAGAAGTGCAGTAAACAAAATTTCTGGAGCTTATAAAATTAAGTTTCTTGTATTATTTTTTTCACAAATTTCGTGTAGAATCTCTTCTTGAAATTTTAAGCGCAATAAAAATGTGATTGGATTTATATAGAAGAGCTTACAAAAACAGGTTTTTACTTTTTATTCAATAATTCCATGCAAAATCTCCACTTAAAATTTCAATCACCTAAAAAAACAAATTCTGTGTGGTTTAATCTATAAAGTAGAGTTTATTAAATCACTTTTCTCTTTTCATTTTCTATGCAGAATCTCTTGAATCACTTGAAATTTCAAGCATTGAAGTACTCCTTTGGTGACTTTTTTTTCTTTCAGTGTAGGCATGCGTGTGTCTGCCAGCTTTGCTGCCCGTTAGCTTCCCTATTGCTGGTGATTCATTCATTCATTGCACTGGTCCGTTGCTGCTCTCCGTTGGTCACTCCGTCAGTTTCGCTCGCTGTCCATCCGTCAGTCTGTCTGTCCGTGCTGTCGCAGCACTCAAACCGCATTGGCATGGCCATGCATCACAGTGGCAGCCAACCAATTTGAGTCAAGTGGTGCGCACGTAAAAAATTCCAAAACCCCCAAAAAAACAGAAAAAAAAATGCAAGCAAACTACAAATTTTATTTTTCCCCAGAATTTTTGCCGCTCTCTTTCTTTCAAGTGGGTAAAAATAACAACCAATTTATTTGGCTGTTCGGCAAATTGTTACTCAACTCGCATTCGATCATCATCATCGTCATCGTCATCGACAGGAGCAGAAGCAGAAGCAGAAGCAGAAGTTGAGAGCAGGAGCAGGACACGACGACCCGACCCGTTTTCTCATCATCAAAAATCGTTGATTGCAACAAAACAAATTGCATTTTAAGGAGATTACTCGTGATGCTCCTGCTTCTGCCTTCCATCTGGCTAAATCTGACAGAATATTTGTTTGTGCTCTGTGGATAAATCATGCAGAACTATTCGTTGTCTGGTTGCGAATCGAGCCGCATTAGCACCTCGTCAGAACTTTCGTTATTATTAATGAATCTGGTCTGGCAGAAGCCAATACTTGATTTATTATCGTTAATCTCCGAACAATACGATTCGTAATAGTAGATAAAAGTACACAAAAGAATAATAAAGGGGCGAACCTTAAAAGAGCCAAAAAACTACATACGAAATTCAACGTTTGACAAAAACGCTGCTCCCAAAAGTGCTGTAAAAACATTTGCAATGATATTGCCTAAGCTGTTTACAGGGATATTAAAGCGTGTCCTGTGCTTTCCACCAACAAAAAAAAACACACGCACAAAACGACCCGAAACAAAATAAGGCGAGCAAACGACCAATAAAAAACACAAGAAATTATAAAAAATTCATAATGCAAGTCCTAAAACAAAAACGCCAAGTGGGCGTGAGTCGGTGAGGGAGCAAGGGGAGTTGAGGGTAAACTTTCCCATGACTCACGGCGGGAGCTAAAATGGCACGCGAATAAAACGACATCAGCAACAGCAACGCCAACAAAAATGGAATAAAATAATGTATACAAAGGGACGCGACGCATAAACTAAGCGCCGCAAAACGAATGAGGGTTTTCTGGACTGTATAACTGGATAACAGCTCCAATTCCAGTAACAGCAACAGCAACAACCAACATTCTCCCGGTCGGGTTCAAGTTTGAGTGCCGGCGAGAGAGGCCGAAGGCGGAGCCTGAGCCAGTCATTAGCCTCGGAGGGAGCCTTGGGGCCATTTATGCGGACAAGCATTAGCTTGGCAAATAAATGCAAACAAATTGCACAACGAATGCGTTGCTGCTCTCTCTCTCTCTTCCTCTCTTCGCTCTTCGCTCGCACAACGTGGCGTATTAGCAATGTAATTTGATTTGATGTTTATGCGCTGCACTGACGAAGCGCGGCAGGACGACAATAGCCGCATAATTGCGTTAAGCACAAATATACACAGACACACATATAGACAGTGGAAATTATCACAGTTGCAGCGCTAATTGGAACAAGTGATTAACTTTAATTGCAACAGATAACAAGCAAATTGTAGCTGAACAAACTGCTCGACCCAAAGATACCCTTGCCTTTTACAATATTATTTGCAGTTCATGTTTCTGCCCAGTCACGTAATTCCTCTTCCTTTCGCACAGTGACAAGTAAAATAATAAACAGAGGATGACTTCGGGCAACAACACGACTCACAAACACACAAAATGGTTACAAAATTGGTCAAACATAAGTAAACAAAATAACATTGTGTGTAAATCCACAGCTGCAGGCATGTAAGAAAAAAAAAAAGAAACCAACACAACATACTCTATATGCAGTTGAACAGTTTTGCGAATATATGAATTATGAAGTGCATAAAAAGCGGGAAATAATCATAAATGAAATTGATACTGATCGAAATAATAAAAACGGAAACAAAAGAGCTTTTGCGTAATGAGTATTTAACAATTTATTGAGTTAAGCAAAGTGCAGTAAAATTGCTTTTAAAAACTGTTGTTTTTGTTTTTTTTCTTTCTTTATTAAGCACAAATGAAAACGACACGAGCTAACAGAGATAGACAAAGATAATCGAGATATAGCTAAGAAGTTGCAGACACAGAACTGTTTCCACAACTTTATGGCAAATAAACGCAATTTGAGTGCATACTAAAAAAACGAAAAAAAAGGAAAAAAAAAGGATACTGTTCCCTATGGATCGATAGAACAAAAGAGGGTATTAAAATGTTGCATTTTTGCGCTTTGTGCAACTATCTATCTATTTGCTCAGAATAAAAACTAAAATATGCTAACAACACTTGGGGCTGAGAGGCTTTGTTATGCAAATTCCATATAGTATGCATGCAATAGCGGGTGTTGTTCAGGTGAGGGGCTAAAGGCTAAAGGGGGGGTTGGTCACACGTCACAGGGTTCGAAAGTCAGGAATTGTGAAAACATTTGAAAGCCATTTGGCAATTTGTGAAAAGCACAAAAGTTATTGCAAAATATACGGATTACCAAAAATATTATATGTGCATTCATTGTCCGTCTGCTTTTCTCGTATTCGCATTTACAGTTTAGAAATTTAGTATAGAATTTTAACCAATTTATTTTGATGCGCTCAAAAGCAATTTCCACATTCATACCGGAATCACAACAACTGTTTGGAATGTGCATTCAATTTTATTCCATTGCAAATTATTTAGATAAAATTGATTGCTGCCTGACGACTCTCGACCCTCGACGAGCCGAAATTAAAACTAACTAATTAAAACCAAATATTGTATGGGTTTGCTTTTTGCATACCACAACTTTTCTCTGCCGTCGGCAAATCCACATTGAATTGACAATTATTTAAGCGGGTTTCATTTCAATTGCATTGGTTTTTTGATTAATTGCATTGCAATTAAAGCACATTTAATAATTGACTCATAAATCAATGAAACTCTTTCTTTTTGTTTTTGTTTTGTAATCATCGTCAAACAATAATGTCAGTGGGAACTTTATTACGTGTTACCTAATTGAGTAATTTAATTTCATTAAAATTTTTCGGTGAGCGGAGTGTGAAATGCTTTCTCAACCCGAACTTTGCACTCCATTAAAGTTGTGTATTAAATCAATACGAACTTGTTGCATTAAGCATTGCCTTTTTTGTAGATTTGTTTACTAACTTTTTACGATCCGCTACTACTTTATGACATTGTTATGGTTGTTGTTCTAGAATTGCAAACAAAAATAATACAAGTTAAAACCATTCGATTATTCACTGACTGTTTATTCTTGTTTACGAATTCACAGATGCTAAATCAATATGGAGTATACTACAATAAATATACAATTTCTTTTCAATTATTTATTTATATTGGTATAAGCAGGCATAAATTCATGTGTTTGCACAGTCAGTCAATATAAATACAGAAGCTTAAAATAAATACGTACACAACAAAATAAATCTGTCATTTCGTTTTATTACAATGGAAATCAATTGCATTAGTAACGAGATTATATGGCGATACATTTATTTGATAAAGTTAAATTTACAAGACCAAAGCTGTCAATTCACGTTGAAATTCTTTTAAATAACGACTAAACACGATACATTAACCTATCATTAACAACAATCAGAACTGTGACAAACCGCAGAAAAAAGAGGCCCACGGTGATGATATAAAAACGAAAAGCGTATTCAAATCGCCAATGAACATTAATCAAAGCGTCAATCTGTTAATTAGCTACGGCTAAATGTCCGTCGGCTTTCTGTAATTACCATAAAAGTAAGTATATTCTGGAATAGCCTTGCACGTTTTCGTATTGTTTAAAAACAATGAAATGGACACATTAAAAAATATATATGGTTGTTGTTTGAAACAAAAGGTAAAGTACTCATTTTAAGTGAATATTTCAGCATTTACAGATCAAGTTTTCTGATTAATACAAGTAAACATTTAACGTGTAGCAAGTATGTAAATAATCAATAGGATATATTAATAAGTATTTAATAATATTGCACAAGTGAGACTTCCTAAAACCTATTAGCACTCAATCAATTATTATGATGATAGAAGACTGCTCTCAATCAAAAAACAAGTGGACAGCCCTAAGAAAGATGCTTTTGCTGCAAGATCAGCTGTTTCTTGCAGCCATGTTACGAACGGTCGGAGAATGAGCAGCGCAAAGAATTGGAACTAAATGAATGCTTAGTTCAATAAGATGAACTAGCAGCGGCTATGAACCGCGAGTATGTCTCTCAATCCCACGCTTCACTTTGTCTCGAGTCGAGCGTGTGAATGTCAAATTAGCAAAAACAATAACAATAAAAGGCATTCACTTACCACAACTCAAGATGTTGTTGCTGTTATTGCTGTTGTTGAAGTTGTCGTTGTTTTTTTCCTTCATGCAGCATTGGCCCCGAAACACTTTTTTGCTTGCTGTTTGTTTTTATAAATATTTAATGAAAACACGCGAATTGTCGATTGGAAATATGTATGGATGTGAATGAGAAATTAAGTTGTTAATTTATTTTGACTCGCGACGCTTTTTTGTCACTTCGTTTGTAAACCATTGCACTTTGTGTTGTTGTTGTTATTGTCGCTTTACTGGAATTTTTCGATTAAAGAGATATACTAACTACAGTCGCATCAAATGAAAATCCACCAAGTGTGAAATGAGGTAATTTTTATTTAAGTCGCAGACAAACACAATCAACCGCAAATTGTTTTACTCGAGAGTCAAACAGGTTTTTTTTTATTTTTTTTTTCCTTTTTATATGTGCACACACACACTGACATTCGTTAATATGTAATACAACATACATAGATAACAAAAAATATGAAACCGAAACTGAAAGCCGAAACCGGAAAAGAAAAAAAAGTGCTGGCCTGCTTCTGTGGTCAAATTGAGAAAGCGAAAAAAGTCTCAGGCAACTGTAATATTTAACAAATTATATGTGTGCATTCTCATATTATAATATCAAATAGAATTCAAGTCACGACGACGACCACAACACAAAAACAAACACAATACAATTTATATTGCGGCGCTGCTCGCACACACTCGCACCCAAAAGGCATCGCAAAGTCACAAGCAAAGGCAAAAGCAACAAAACAAAAAAAGACAACAGACAGCAATAAATACGTAGGCACAACGAACGGCACACAGAAAAAAAGAAAGAAAATAAAAAAAAGAGTTGACGTTGACGTTACGCCGAACGACGACGCGTCGTTGCTAAGTCAAATGTCGCACAAATCTAATTAAAAAAAGAATAGTCAATGAAATAATAATTTAAATAAAAACGCTTCTCGCTTGACCAATATACGAAAAGTTATTTCCTAACATTTTTTTTGTTGTATTTTTTTTTTGGCGTCACCGCCGCATTGACACAGTTCGCGCTCTCTCGCTCACGCCAACGCGCTCTCTTTATTTGATTTTCTTGCTTTTGTTTTTGCTGAGTGTGTCTTTGTTTTTATGTCTTTGCACTCCACGTTGCCTGGCGCTGTTCTCTGATTATTATTATTATTGTTGTTTTTGTTGCTGCTACTGCAGTTGTACAAATTGTTACAATTGACGTACACAATCAATTTTTAAGTGAGATGCGTTTTTATATCTTAACAAAATAAAAGTAAAAAATCTAAATAAAAAAACCCGTTGTCAAACACAAACAAAGCACAACACACATTAGCACACTACACTCACACACACGTACTCACTGACACTCACACATACTGATTTAGATTAGTGTGTGCGACAACAACAACAACAGACAATGTCTGGATGCCTATGATTCACAACGAAGCCAATGCGCTTGTTTCTTTTATATAAACAAATGAGCATGCAACAATGCAGAACATTCAGTAAAACTACACAACCACACACAACTTAAAAATACACAAGGTATAATATTAAATAAAAATTGAACAATTACATATATCGCAACGCGACGCCGCCGGCGATTGTTGTTTTTTGTAAAAGAACGTTTTAAATTTTCGATTAAAAACTTTTGTTTTTGTTCTTGTGTTTTTATACTGCGAGTCGCGGATGTGTTTCCGAATTAGTCGTAAAATAATATTGAAATGCTGTTTTCGAATTTAGCGCAAATCGACCGGAGCCAAAAATTTATCCGCGCCTAGAAATCACGACGGCCAAAATAAGCAGACTGACTGCTGTTAACAGCAGTATATAGAGGTGGAGATACATCGATTGCACTATCGATATCTCGATGTTTTAAGAATCGATTATTGCATTAACTTTGCAAAAATCGATGTTACATTTTTGAAGTCAAAATAATATGAGTTTCTGATTATGAACTTTATTATTATTGAATAAATTTCACTTGAAGAACGCATACATTTTTTCTTGAAATAAAACGAGCTTTTCAAAAAGCTATTTTTCAAACACCTGTTGTTTCAGTGTGTGACCATAAGCAACCTTTTGTTATTTGGTATATTGGGTTAGAAAGGCGCGTCTCTTAAATACTTGCTAATGCTATGTTTTTCATTTGATGTAATTGCTTCTAACCCTAATTGTTTTTTATTTTGGGAGCCTTTTTATTATCCCGATCACATTTCAGACATGCACATATTAGTTTTTGGCAATATGTGAAAGAAAATACGATAATTTGGAGCTAAACTTTACTAGAGTAGTGATTTAAAATTTATTTTAGGCGTTAGAATCACATGTCTAATGTTATTTCTTTAATTAAATTAATTAATTTAAATGATACTAAATTTTTTTTAAATGCTTATCGATATTTCGGTTGCAAATCGATAACACACGCGCAGAAGCGTTCTCGCCGTGAATCATATGTTTTATTATTCGCCGCGGTTCGTTGTTGTGTGTGCACCAAAAATATTTCGATCAAACAGAAACAGAATTTGCATATAACCATCATAGACTTCATAAAAGAAACAAATTTGGACCTCTGATTGAACACTTCAATCAATTCTTCGTGGCGTTTTTCACCTTATAAAGGCATCGACCAGTTCTCGGTCGGGTGCTTAGGGAGCGGCCAAATAATTCCCCCCTGCCCATGGGTCGGGTGGTAACTTAAAACTCAAAAAAAAAAAGAATTTGCATATTTTCCCTGGCTAACAAATTTTAGTTGCAATGTGCTTTATTTAACAAATCGAAGCGCTCAATAATAATATAAATATGGTCAACATGGAGGAGCTCTTAGACGAGGTAAGCGTGAACAGTAAAAGACAGAAGTTGTTTGGTGAAATTTTCACCTTTGTTATTTTTTTTCAGGTGAAAACAAATGTACAACAGAAATTTAATGAAATACGCGCTGCGTTGCATATGCGTGAGAAATTGTTGCTGCGCCAGCTCGAGGTAATCTCAAATACGCAGCAACAACAACCAGCAACAAAAGTTTGCATTGAAAACAATGAAAGTACCTCTAACAAAACGAGCGGAGTTCGCTTCTTCACGGGCGATAACGAGGAGGAAGAGAAACTGATGCTGGCAATTCGCAGCTTTGGCCAGTTCCAGCTAGACAGCAACATGCAGCTGGCCCTGCATCGCACACAGGATAACATGACTGCTGGACTTCGCAATGAGGATTATATTGAGCCTATGGATGACCATGAAACAATGTACAAATGTCTCGAAGATCGCGATCACAATACTGATTACTATGATCTCAATGATGAGGTGCAGCCGGAGGCCATAGTGGTTGACTTCTCGCGCAACAAGGCGGCGTTGCTGGAGGACAATGCTAAGCGCTCCATCATCAACATAACGCTGCAAGAGGCCAAAGATTTGATACGCAGAGCCAAGATCAAGCGTGAAACTTATGTGCCACCCTTGAATCTGGAGGAGCTGGACGACGAGCTGGAATCGTCCATAGCGGATGCAGTGTCCAGTCTGGGACGCAGCTGCTCCGAGCAACCCACAGCAACTAAACCAAAGCCAAAGGCGCGCAAGCCTCGTTTGAAGCCAAAGATTACCATCAACAATTGCAATGGCACCATCAATCTGCGCAACATTGCCAGTCTGACCATCAATTGTGCCAGCGAAGATGCTGTCAGTGCCGAGTTGCCACTTACAGATGCTGCTGCTACTGCGGCGGCTATACAACCTTCGATCTCAGCGGACTCAAGCAGCAGCTGCTCGCCCAGCTCTAGCTCCAATGACTCCAGCAATGCCAGCTCTAGAGCGCAGTCCAAGAAACAAAAGTCTAAGGAGACGGGCCAGAAAGCAAAACAGCAGTTGGTGGCGAGCAGCAGTAGCAGCATGGCAACCACATCGGAGGCGACTCACGACGTCACCTGCGATTTCTACAATCGCCTGCTCAACGAGATCAAAAAGAGCCTGAAGGAGAAACCAAAGCGTGTCTACGATGGACCATCAGCACCAGCTGAAACAACCACAACAGCAACGGCAACAAGCAGTGCCCCAGTTCAACGTGTTGCGGTCGCACCTGATTCCACCTGCAAACAGGAAGAGACGGAAGAGGATACACGCATATCCAGCACACAGAGTCGCGATGCGGCTTCGACATTGTCCTCGCAACTGCAGCCTGGCAAACGTTTGATCCTCAAGAACTTTGAGAATTTAAAGATTATTCTGGAGGCGAACAGCGGCGATGAGGACTCGTTTCATCCGGTGCAAATCGAGCAATGGCTGGCCGAAATTATATCGGAAACAGATCTGGAACCGATGCAAAACACGGATATACTCGAACACAGCAAGATCGACAACAGCGAGAGCATCTGAACAGCACAGTATTTACTATAGTTAAAATATGAACAAAGATTACAACAGCAAATCAAATATTCCTTAGTAGTATTTATTTTATTTAAGCTTCCCACCTCCAACAAATGTTTCGTGTAAAAGTACTAATAATATTGTGGTCCAAATCCCATTTTGCATTTAAGCATAGCAAGGAAAGACATCATTCGTTGTACTTAATCTAAGTATTCTAATTGTACTTGTAATTGCACTTTATTTTGTTCAGTAATTGATTCAGATTTGCAAGACTTATTAAATATTACACTCTCTACTATCATTGTAAGATATAAAGCTAGCACCCAAAAAGAAAACTTTTTTTGGGGCCAATTTCACATTTGTCACATTGTATGTGTAAATTTCATTAAATTGCAAACACTTAATTAACGTAAATTTGTTGACTTGTTCGCTCTAAAAACAAAAATGTATTATCCATAATACTCTTCCCAAACCGGTTGTCATGGTGATTGTGCGCGTTTCTGCAATTGAAATCGCAACTTGTAATTGGAATTCGAATTTGCGAAATCGTTGAGCTTTTTATGACGCAAGAGGCGGTGGGATTGGGGATGGGGTGAAACATTAGACTTCCAAATCCAGCAAGTTGATAAGCATTGCTATTGAATGATAATTAAACAAGTACGATCGACTGTAGTTGATCGTAGTCGACTGTGAAATACCCGGCCAACCTTTACTTTAATCAAATATGAAATTTAGTAAACAAAGTTAATGATATGTAATAGCGATAGAAAAATATCGGGAATTATTTGATATGCCTTGAACTACTATTGATATGGAATTGTTAGATTCTTTAATCATTTTTAAAGTCTTTATGCGATTATTATATTTTACCCAAACATTAAATTATTTAATTTTTTTATAAATGCTTTTAAATTTATTATCCGATTTTTACCAAATTTGTTAACTTGGTCAAATTGTAAAACAAATTTAGAATCTATAAAGTATTGAGAAAATTTTTACCAAAATTTTAAAGCTTTTGCTTTTATAGTTCATAAGTTGTAGAAAGATTATTCTGTAAACAGACTGAATAGAAATATTTTTACGTTATTCCAGTTACATTTTCGCTAACGTATACTACCTTATTATGCTTTAGGTACCGGGTATAAAAAAGTGTCGACATCACACTCATTGTGCACTAAATGCAATACATTGAACTATTTTTAGCGTTTCAGATTGTGACAGGAACTAAGCATTAATAAGTACAAGGAGAAACAGAGAGGGGAGATAGAGAATTCGGCCTTATGCGGACTTTGTCAGAATGTCCAGCAGATATGGAGTGAAGTACGTGATAATGCAGTCGGCGCCCGCACGCTTGAATCCCTTCATCGACTCTAGCACCGCGTCGCGCAGAGCAAAAGCTCCCGCCTGGGCAGCATGATAGAGCATCGCATACTCTCCGGACACCTGATAGACGTACAATGTATGATAGGGATACGTGTCCTTGGTCTGGCGCAAGATGTCCAAGTACGGCATGCCCGGCTTGACCATCAGCATGTCGGCACCTTCGCTCACATCACGCTGCACGGCACGCATGGCCAAGTTGCGGGAGCCGCTTGGGAGCTGATAGCAACGTCGATCCCCGAAAGCGGGCGCCGACTGCGCCGCCTCACGGAATGGGCCGTAGAAATTGGACGCGAATTTCGCTGAGTATGCCAGCAACGAGACGCTGTTCATGTTGGCGTCGATTAACGCCTGCTTGATGGCCATCACTCGGTTGTCCATCATGTCCGATGGCGCCACAATGTGTGCTCCCGCCTTGCCATAGGCGACGGCTATGTCGGCGATGCGCTTGATGCTCGGTCCATTCTCCAACCCATTATCTCCAAGCAGGCCACAGTGACCATGCGAGGCATATGGACAGATGCAGACGTCACACGCGATGAGCAGATCGGGGAACCATTCACGTAGCTTGGGCAATGCACGCACCACAGGATTACGCGGGGAGTCAGCATTCGTGGCCTGCTCATCTTTGAGTTCGCTTTCCACTACGCCAAACAACAGCACGGAGGATAATCCCTTCTTAACCAGCGGTTCCAAATGCTCGCGTAATCGATTCACACCGTATCGCGAAATTCCGGGCATGCTGGCAATGGGTTGTTCATCGTCGTCATTGCTCACTATAAACACAGGATACATAAGGTTGTGCGGCAGAATTTCACAGCCAGATTCCTGCAGCAATCGCAGCGTTGGATGATGTATTCCACTGTGCAGTTTTCGTTCCATTTTTCGGCGTTTTTTCACAACCGTCCACACACGACGACACACTTTTACTTATAGTGAATACTGTCGGCAGTGTGACCGCAGCGGGCCGTTAAAATATACAACACGATTTGAAAAAATAAATATACCATCATCTGTTATCTTGTTTGCGAATAATGTATCGATGCCTAGTGGGGAATGATTGTTACTCATTTGCCATTTGCTTTGGCGCCACCCATCATATGATCGACAAAAGCTGGCAAGCTTGAAGCGCGGTAACAGCTGTTTGATTTGAAAACTGCAGTGAGAAGTGGTCCTAACAGTTTTCCTCAGTTGAATTAGTTAAAATATGTATTTTAAAGTAAATAACCAACTTATATTTCTGCGCACGACTTTTTATTGTATTTTTTTCAAATATATCTGCTTGCTACAATCCTCACACTCAAAAAATATCGCATACACACGCTCTCGAGTGCCTCTAATTGAAAATTGAATACATGAATTCTAAGTATATAATGCCTATATTGAATATCTCATCTATGTATATAATATTATGTGTACGAAAATACTAGACGTTTAAACATAATTTAAATAAGCACAAATAAGTACATAAAATATTATTGTTTTGCACCCTTGATCGACTGACTTAAATTTAGTATCAGTTTTATGTTTTCGAGATCAAAGTGCGTGTGAAACGTAACTAAAAGCTAAACTTAAATTATATTATAAATTGTGCTTTACAAATATTTGGTTTCGGGTTTTTTTCAGATGCTAGTTACAGCCATTGGAAGTGTGAGTTTCGGTGATGTTATGTAGTTTTATAATTGTCTTTTTGCTTTCCTTCTTCCTTGGGTTTATTTTTTTGTTTTTCTGATCTCTGATTTCGAATATAGCCTCCACTATGAAACCAGAGCATGATGATAGTGCACACGTCTCTTCCGACGCTTCAGATTCTTTGGCTGCTGTTGTGATGCCTCCTCGCGGGCTGAATGTAGTATCACGGTGTAGCTGTGCAGTCTCAGCGGCTCCTTGATGTCGTTGAGCTCGGGTTGCTTCTCTTCTATTTGTGTTGCGGTTGTTGTGTAATCTTGTGGTGTTGTTGTGATGGATGTAGCATTTTGGAGACACAATGTGTTAGTTGTTGTTATTGTTGGTTCATCATTAATTGTCTTTAGTTGTAATTGTGGTGCTTCTTGTCGTCGCGTTCGTGCATTTTCTTGAGCTGGTCAAGCGAAGGTCACTTGATAGAACAGCCATTCTTCCATGAACGACGGCACAAATGCCTTCGATGTGGTAAACTTCACCTTCGGCTTCAGCAAACGCAACTGATCCTCAAACAACTGCAACGATTCCAAGCAGCTGGTGCCATTTCCATGGGTCAAGAACTTGCCATCTGGTTTCAACAACTTGAATGAATGCTCAAAAATGGTACGTATAAAATCCCAGCATTCACCAATCGGTGCACCCGAGATGGGTATATCAGTAAGATCTCCGAAAACGTAATCAAACTTGCGGCCATCAGCGATAAACTTCTTCATATACTCCACACAATCGCCCACAATGATCTCGTATTGTTCGGTCTTGCGTTTCTCAAGGACATCGCCACAAATGGTGTTCAAATACTTGTTGCAGGCCTGCATGACCAGCTCATCAATCTCCAGCATAACGACATGCTTTGGCTTCTCCTTGAGCAACTCATACAAGAGAGCACCATCACCGCCGCCAAGAATGCAAATCTCCTTGCCCTCGTAGTTCTCAATGCCGCGACCCATTAGGGTTTCTGTGTAAATCAAATCGGACTCGGCAATGTCTGTAAAAGCAAAGTGTGAGTGTGTGTGTGTGGGTCAAGTTAATGGCGAAAATTCATTGATTTTTGTGGCAACACAAAATAGACAGCGACCTGGCCTTGACCTGAGGCGGCCAAGGACCACATTACTGCTTACTGCATTGCCAGTAAAATCAATAAGCCAACTTACTCTGCAGTTCGTCGAGGATAAGCATATTTCCCAGCGTTTTGGAGTGCATAATCTGAATCTTCTGGAACGGCGAACGTGCCTCATACACCAGTGTATCAATGTCATACTCGATGATGCGTTCATCTGGTGACAAAGTGGAATAAAATCATTATTAAAAATCGATATGAAGATTTCGAACACTGCAAATAATTACAAAATACGCACTTTGCATCGACGCAATTACTTTGGGGCTACTAAATGTGTACATGCATGCTGACAACAAAATGTATCCAGGTAAATTAAAATAGAGAGACAAACGTGATTTAAAACAAACACAATAAACAAACACATAAAACAAACGTATAAAAGAATATTCAACACAAAAGAAAAGTGCACTCAAAATGATGATGATCATCATAAAAAGAAAAACAGATATGACAACAAATAGTACGACGAATTGGGATTTAGAATTTCATATATAGTATCTATGGGCAGATAGATGGATTCATGCTTTGGTGCTCTTCGGATCTTTTGCTACACAGTTTTGCTTAGCTACTTATATGGATAAATGATAAGTATTTCTTTTATTTGATAGATACAGTATACATTACCTGACGATGGAAAATACCTAGCGACATCGCCGCGCTTCAATGTTGGCAACTTCTGACCCCAAAGGGCATTCAATTTTTTTGGCTATGGCATTTTCCACACGTTTGCCAGTCTGTTGTTGTTGTAGTTGTTGTTTTATGTAAGGTGAAGTTGTTGTAGTAATAGTAGTAGTTGTTGTTGTTGTTGTTGGTACCATGAGAGAGCGAGGCGAGGCGAGGCGAACAAACGAGCGGGGGGGCAGGTGAAACGGTGAGACATGTGCACGGGTCGTATACGTATAATTTCATTTGGTTTTACACATTTGGTTTTATTTTTGATTTGTTCAATTTTGTTGTTGGCAGATTTTTGTCGTCGATGATGAACGAGTCGAATGATGATGACGTTTATGTTGATGAGGAGAAGACCAAAAGACATCGTATAGGTTTCAGTTTCGATTTTTGTTTTGTTCAGGGTGATCATAATATGAAAATAAATGAAATTGTAAATAATTTAAATAGAAAATCTTTGTCAAATTATATAAATCAAAAGCAGAGAAATCTAAAATAATAAGCTGAAGCTGATGATTTCGTTGATGATTTCTCTAACAAGCATGCACTGAATAGGACCAGAACGTTGGGAGAGAAAGTCTCTAGGGGGAGGTTAAGCTAAATAATAACACTTCTACAATGTAACGAATGATGCGATTTTATTTAATTTGAGAAACTAAAGCTCTTTATTTTGGAAAGTGTTATGTGAGCCGATACCAAGTTAGTGGCGAATTTATAGAACTTTTTTTTTTGGGGAGGTTTGGGGCCCGTGCAACCAAATAGTTGATGAATATATATGTGATAATGCCGCTATATTGTTTTGAAATTTTTTGATTTAATGGTGAATTGCTTGAGGTTGAAGTTTTTTTATTGTTTGCTGATTGAAATTTGTTTGTTGAAAATAGAATAGAAAATTTCGGCATAGGAAGTTACAAGGTTTGTTTTGGATAAGTCTTGATACTGCATGGTACTGAGTATATATGGTTGCATAGTACTTATATAGTATATATATATTGAACTAAGTAGCAAAAACTAAACTTGGTTTTGTAGTTAAATGTGAAATTCGACCAACCTGAGCTAGTCATGTATATATCAATATATCCACCACGTTTTATCGGCGGTAAATACTTGGAGCGATCGGAATCTAATTTTTGACGGAGAATCAGTTCCATTGTACGCATGGTCTGCAATTGCAAATGTCGTTGTTTTGTTTTGTAAATAAAATTGCTCTCTATATAATATGCATGGTGTTCTTAAGCATTGTGAGAAAGCATTTAATAAAATTAAAATGAATAAAGCAATACAGAATTTGAGAGGCACATACTATATTTGGCAAACTTTTCAAACATCTCGCGCTTGGGGGAATAAATAGCCAGACCCGCAAAACAACTATTTTTAGTTTCGATTTCAGATTTGTATGAAAAAGGAAAGTATGGGAAGTGTTGGGCACTTTCCATAGAAATTTCAAATGGCAAACACAGCTGTCTGAGAATGTCGTGTTTATTTTAGTAGACATATTAATGAATTAATACTGAATTTAATTCAATATGCATGAGTTTGTGAATTTCATAAAAAGCGACGTTTCACAGAACTACGTCTGGCTGTTGATAAAGAGCATCAGCAAACCTATCAGAGCATAATCACTAGCGATATTGGAGACACCGAATTACGCATACCCTAATACAATAAAATGAATTGCGAATAAAAATAAACTAAAAGATGAAATATACATAGAAGATTAGAAAATCTACATAATTATAAATAAAACTAAAAAAAAATAAATTGAATTAAATCAAAAAGACCTAAGACATAAATAAAAGACTTAGACTATAACAATCCCATTCAATTATAAAATTAATTATAGCCGGTTAAATTGTAAATAAATAAAATAATGATTATAATAATTAAAATAAAAACAAATGTCAGTAAAAAATACTTTTATGATTATTATAACTTTTAATGGAGAACAGTTGGGTTTCCAAGGTGAACTTTTAGTCGATTGATTTAGAAGCAAATTTAAAGGGCCAAGTGTTTGGGACATGATATAATACGTTTTACCAAGACTCATAGCATTCAAATTGGCTCTGTAGTTAACACAGTTAAGAGGAATGTGTGTTGGGGGCACAACCAAATGTCTAGGCCATGTGCTAAAACGCCTGACAAGATCGAGGGCCATCAACGGAAGTAAAAGCCCCTTGCGAAGGGGTCAGTGAAGAGGGCGGTGAGGCAACAAAAACAATGCCAGACATTGGGGCTTGTGACACGCCCACGCAGCAAAGGCTCGTTACACACACACACACACTCACCTACTCAGACAGACAGACGAAAAATCAATTTTACTTTTACCGTTGCTGCGGCAAATCATAACCCTTCTCTTCCCTCTCTCACACATTCACACACACACATAGGGCAATCGCGCTCAGCAGGCAGTAAACTTTCGAGTGTGTATGTGTGTGTTTTGTGACTTTCGCACGTGTAGGTGACGAAATATATTTGTGTACTTGTGTTAGTGCTCACTGTGGTTTTTGTTGTGGTAGTTTCTACATAATATTAACCGTAAATTACAGTACAACCGTACATACATACATCAAAGGACATTAAAGGCTCCTTGCCGTCGGCCAAATAGTATTCCACATTGATGGTCAGCAGTCCCTTCTGGAAGATGCGGCAAGTGATAATGGTCTCCTTATTCTCGTGCAGCACCGCAAAGTATCCGCCATCCAGGGATTCCATAGAATATGCCAATTCCAGCTGGGAGAACACATGTTCCAACTCGTTACGAACGACACGGGCAACGTCCTGACGTTGCGAAGATGTTGCTGTTTTCTCAGCATCCAGTGTAAAATCGAAAAGTATTGTCTGGAGCGCCATAGCGGAAAATCGTATTGGTTTTGCCCGCTGGATGTGCAAATTACAAATGCAGCGCAGCAGCGTGACCGCAAGTTCGTTCAGTTTCAAAACACAAGTTTTGGCGAAGCCACAAAATATACTAAAATAGCCCAAGACTTTCACAGAAGTATCGATATTTTACAGTTGCGTTTAAAAGAGACCAGATTTCTAGTAGCAAAGGTTTTGAATTTTGGGCCATTTGCATTACCTGTGCTGGTTTGATAACTAAGCATACAATTAAAATATTGTTTTAAACCATATAACTCATGAATTTTTAATTTTTTTTAGTTTATACAACGAGGCAATGTGCAAATAGGATCTTACCAATTTGATGAGTACTAGTGTGTGACCATTTACGACACATTTTATACCGTAAATACCGGTAAGTAAATTTTCATTATATTTCGAGATTCGGTTTGCAGCCATGTTGTCTTTCACCAAATAAACAAATTTGAGGTTGCGTTTTTGTGTTTTGCGGGCGGACGGAGACCGTAACACAATAGAAAGCATAAAATGTGTTAGAAGGTACAAGGTCGCCAATAAAGTGTCAATGTTAGATCGTACGTGAACCTGAACTTGTAGGAAGAAAACTGTGCGTGTTTATAAAACAAAAAGTGTTCGTAATACAAAGCGTGCTGTTGTTGTTTTTATTCGCTGTTGGATTGCCGAGACTTTTTGCCAGATGCCTGATGGGGAAATTCAAGGCAAAAACACTAGCAAAGAGTTTGGCGGCAACAATGGGCTGCTAATTATAAATCCCAGCATAAATCGCACCGGCGCACAAACAAGTGAAGTGATGTGATGTCGCCACCGCTGGCGAGAATTTTTTTGTTTTTGTACTTTTTTCACTTTTTCTTGCTGTGGTTGTTAGTGTTTTTGGTGCGTGGGCGAACGTCATAGTCGCCATCATCGGCATGCCTTATGTGTCTTGTGCCTCATCGCACTCTGTTGTAGATGCCAATGTCGTTACGTCGTATTATATATGTGCATACATAATTTTTCTGCCTGGCTGTTGGCACCCAACCACCCTCCCTGCCCCTGTTGTGTGTTGGCGTCGCAATCATTGCTGGGGGCAACGCCATCTGTGGGAGGGTGGATTTGAAAGTGTTGCGTTGCTGCTGCTGCCCTCTTCCTTCTTTTTTTCTTTTTTATTACGATATGTGCTCACTTATATTGATTTTCCTTTCTTTTAGCTCGGTAGGCTGGACTTTTGTTTGGGAAACCACAAGGAACGCAACAATCTGCTAGGTGAGTGATGGATTCATTTGCTGTGTCTATTTAAAGTACTCAATCAACCTTTTTTGCAGGTGACAGACAAATCATCATGGGCTGAGCTTTGGGCTTAGTACCATACAACGCACACAAATTCTAGTCAATTCGCTGCACAAATCCCATTTGAATGTGATACAATCACGCACAAGAGGCTGGCGCTATTGCCATACATGGAAAGGACATAGCAAACCGCTCCAACGATCCTCCCAGAACTTTACCACATTAACGCAGAACGACGACAATGCATCACAGTACAATGGGTAGCGAGGAGCGCATAACGAGCAGTCCACGATCTGCCTCAAAATCGGGCAGCACGCTCTTTGGTTTGCTTAGCAAACGACCCAGCAAAGTGGAGCCACATCCCGTGACACCAGAATCGCCAAGCCTGCAAAGACGACCAGCTTCAGCGCTGGGTCAGTATGATGTCAGCTTTGCCAAGTGCTCGGGTCAGGAACAAAGCAGCAGTGGCAGCAATCACAAGAGTCAAACGCTGCCCGCCGCCAATTCGGAGGTGCTTGAGAAGTCGCACAGTGGCCTCATTAGCTTCCATAGACGCGGCAATCCGACATATAAAAGCAAATCGCACGCACATCGCTATAGTGCGGATGCTGGCTCTCAAAGTGATGGCGGCACCGATGTTGTCATGCGTCGCAAGTCGCCCAAGCAACGTTCACCGAATCACAATCGATTCAGTCATCAGTTTAGTCTGTGCTGTAAGGCGGAAAAGAAACCAATGACGCCACCAGTTTCGGTGCGCTACAATTCCATACCGGATGCCGTGGTCAATGCGGCCAATGTGCTGCGTCGCGACAATTTATCGCTCAGCTGGAGCATGATGGATAATTCGGGTTCGTTGCACTCGCATTCGAGTGAAGGCAACACTTCCTATCAGCTGCCGTCCACACAGCGACCACGTCCATCCAGCGAATGCGCTAGTGCTCCTGAATCGCCAGTGGCCAGCAAAACATTCTTTCCCCAATATGAGGCAAGTGGCACGAGTCAACACTCCCACTGTTCGCCATCGAATTCGTCAGTTAAAAGCGAGACAGCGCATCGTGCTCCCATACGCCCCATTGCTGTCTCTGCCTGCCGCTCCAGATTGAGGCTTAAACTGTATCCACCGGGGCAGGAGTTGCCTCCCTTGAATGTTGATGAAAGCGCCGAGACGCTAAAACGTGCCACAACGCCGCAACACATGTCTTCGCCCAACATTGCCATGCAGCCGGATGCCTTGGATGCGTGCCTGCAGCAGGATCCTAATGGCGTGCGTTTCATGTCGCACGAAAATATGACGCTACATCGTCAAGGTTCTGGCAGTAATCTGGCACGTCAGACGCTAATGGCAGCGCAGGCATTGAATCTCATACCAGCGGACAAGGCGCGCGAGCGCAGCTATCTGGATGGGCGACTAGGATCATCTTCGCTCCTGGGGCCAAGCGAACTGAGTCGCGTGCTGCCGCAGAAGGAGGTGACGATCTTTGTGGGCACCTGGAATATGAACGGACATAGTCCACCCAAGTAAGTATCTATTGAAATGTGCTGAGCAAAATTAGAATTAAGCAATTTTAATACATCTGTCAATAAGATTCAGAGAGAATGGTTTTCAATGAAGTTATTACCAATAACTAATTCCTCGTCACTTCCATTCTAGACAAATGAACGACTTTGTGCTGCCACCGAATGTGGAGCACGTACCTGACCTGGTTGTTGTGGGCACGCAGGAGTCTAGTCCGGATCGCTTTGAGTGGGAAGTGACGCTGCAGGAGACGCTCGGTCCATCGCATGTGCTCTTCCACTCCACCACACTCGGCACACTCCATTTGGCTGTCTACATGCGTCGCGATCTTATTTGGTATTGCTCGGCGCCCGAGGATGCGTCCATGTCGGTGCGCACAGGTTCAGCATTTCGCACCAAGGGTGCTGTGGCCATATCCTTTTGTCTCTTTGGCACCTCTATGCTGTTTGTCACATCTCATTTGACGGCACATCAGCAAAAGGTTAAGGAACGTGTCTCAGATGTTAAACGCATTATCAACGCACTGGATCTGCCTAAGAATCTCCCGAATTTGCGACATAAAAACAAAGACGTGACGCAGAATTTCGATAATGTCTTTTGGTGTGGCGATCTCAACTTTCGGCTGGGTGAACCGCGTGAAAAGCTACTGGAGTGGATACAGAACACGAAATTTCCATTGCCCTCGCATTTGCCGCATGGTTACATGCACACGGATCAGCTCTCCTCAGTGCTGGCCGATGGAGCCGCCTTTCGCGGCTTCATGGAGGCGAACATTACGTTTCCGCCCACCTATAAGGTAGAGTCAAACCTTGCATTTAGCTTGACAATGCATTAATTAACCATAATCTTGATTCTCAGTACGATCCTGGCAGCCAGAACTTTGATACCTCTTCGAAGCAACGCGCTCCCGCATATACGGATCGTATACTCTACAAGTATCGACAGATGCAAGGTCTGGTTATACGACGGCAGAGTACTGTTCCGGGTGTATCGACACCCACGCAACCTTATGTGCAGTGTCTGCTCTACGACTCGGTGCCATCGATTACTACGTCCGATCACAAGCCCGTTTGGGCTCTCTTTCGCACACTCATACGAGCAGGCACCGATGCGTAAGTAGTTGATGAATAAAACCAAAGAAAGATATTTATTATTATACTTCTTTTGCAGCATCCCGCTTGCGGCTGGACTGTTTAGCCGAGACATTTATTTGGAGGGCATGCGACGTCGTCTGAATAATCAATATCAAGGCGCCTCCGCTGTCTGTGCGATACAGTAAACCTGCGAGTTCAGCTTACAAAAATATATATATATAGCTACATAAGGAGATCTGTTGATCTTTTCAAGTGCTAGTCATTTAAACTATACCAAAGCGGCTTATAAACTGTCCCAATGCTTTACCACGGTTGTGTGTGGCCTTTGTAATACTCTTTAAACTAGTTAGTTAGCTATTAATCTCCGTAGTAATATTGTTCGAATATATAAATACAAATATATATTTATTTATAGTTGTTAGGTGCTGCCTTTTTGCCTTGAGGCCTTAATGTTAAACGTTCCTTATAAAAAAAAAAAACAGCAAATGAACTAGAGGCACAGTCGAAATGATGAGACGTAATCTTAAAGCCCAAAGCATAGTTTATAGGTAAAATGAATCTATTAGTGAATAACTTAGTGCAAATATATATATGAATGAATTCGAAACATGAATGGAAATAGCATTAAATATACTCTATATACTCTTACAAGATATTGTTGATGCAGTGTTAATGTTATACAAACAAACATATTTATAATATTTATTGTTTTACGCTTATGTCAATTATGTTTTAGTTGAAATGTAAATAGTGAAATCTATTATTTTTTTTATCATTTGAAATGAGTTGGTTTATTCATTACCGAAATATATTGCAGCAGATGTGGCTGCCAGCCACTCGACAGAGCGAGCCCCATCATATTCTTACCACACGGATGGCACTCGAAAATGCAGCAGCAGCTCGTTTATTTACCGAAAAATGCGCCAAAAAGGCCAACAACAGCTGTGGCTGCAGAGAAGGCAGCATGAATATACTGGATATATGGGGAGCCCCCCTCTCTCTGTACACACGCAAATATGTTAAACTTTTGACCAATTTCAACTCGAGCAGCGTTCTGGACACACAGCAATTTATTGCCATGGCGATTGGTACAGCATGAGCATCGCATCGCCCCAACACACTTCGCGCTCGCGTTGGCCATATCGCATAAGTGGCTTCGCGGTGCTCCAACCGGATGAGCTCGTTGTGGTTATGAGTTCGCTACACACACACACATGTGTGTCCTTGTTTGGCAGAACTGCGCCATCGGTGTCATCCAATTGACCAAAATCATTGAAGGACTCAGTCCACTGCATGCTTATGCCGAAAAACGCGGAGCATGAGGGCGACAGTCAAGTGGCTTTTGTGTATTGGCCAATGTGTGTGTGTGTGTGAGTCTGCGTTGTCTCCGCGCTAGCTGTTTGACCAGCGAAACTGCGGTTCTTCTCCTCACAAAACCAAAAAAAAAAGCGAAACAATGTTGTACCCGCTTTGTTTATTGCAATTTCTGCGCTGTGGTCACTGCCAGTTGCAGTAGTTTTTGTTACTGCCGCTGCTGCTTCTGGCGAAATTCATAAAGTTTGTAGGATAGGGTTTGGTATGAAATTAGTTTTTCATTCGGCATGGAAATGCATTTGCAGTAGTAGTATGAATAAATCTTGCTGTGCTGCTGCCCAGTCCTTGTTGTTGAGTGTGCAGAAATTTCGAAACTCATTTCCGGCTTTAGCTTTACAGAAATTAACCACAATATTTGAAATTATATTAACATTGAAGTCAACCAACTCTCTGCCCAAAAAAATAGCACAACAGTAAGAAATACTGATTGTGAAATACTCTTTATTAGCAACACAGCGCGTATACGCAATCTCTTTTGTATGGACGAGTCAATTAGTCTGCGAACAACGAGCGCTAGGTGGCGCTACTAAAGATTTCCCTCAGTTGTGCTAAGTAAACAAATTAATGTTGATCATAAAGATTTCAACATTTTAAAAAATTAAGAAATAAGTGAAGTATGTAAATGATTTATAAAAAATATAAATATAGTTCTTTTATAACTGTTACCTTCATTCATGCCAATTTATAATACCCTTTTTCTATCTAAGGGTAAAAAACATTTTGTCCTCTCCTCCTCAGACTACTTTTTCCGCTTTTCGCTTGATGTGTCTGTGTGAGTGCATAGATGATAGTGTGCGTGTGCTGCACATTAATATCCTGTGCGCATTCGTACGTGTTAATATGACTTTATGACTTCATATGTGTCCATATTTTTTGTCGTCTCTTTTGACGCTTCATACTAAAAAGTTTTATTGTTAGTTACGCCGCATCGCTGCTCCTGCCGCCGTCAAAGCAACAATTTTTATTCAAAGTGTTGAAGATGCAGGAATTATTAAAATTTTTCTATATGTGCCCGCACACCTCTCTCTCCCCCTTTCGGTAACAAGCTCCACTGCTGCATGAGATGCATATATCACAGAGGCAACACTTCTCGCATCGTCAGACAGTGAAAATTCTTCATATGTTGGATATGACTAAAGAAGTGGGTTACAGACAGTCAAATACGGCAGCTAACTGTGAATCTAAAGTCGAGTTTATGCGCTGCAATTAATAGATAATTGCTTTTTGAGCATTTTATATTTCTGGCTTGTAGGATGAAGTATAACTTTAAAGAAATAATATTTGTTAATTGGTTTTAAAGCAACCAACATATAAACCAAAACATAATCGATCACCAGCGATCGCTTACTCGATAAAAGACTCGTTATGAGTGTAAAAATAAATGTAATTTATAATTATTAGTATTTAAATAAACTGTAAATGCTAAATGCTCTATGACAAACTCTACGCATTGCAGTCAGGAGTACGAGATCGTTAACAATAAAGGCGTCGCTGGATAAGCACAAGTTGACTGCTGTCGTTCCCATTTTCAACGTGCTTTAGCGGAAGGCACCTTTCATTCCACTTGGCAGTCGTTGCTGAAAGCCACTTGAAAGCTTATTGTACATTTCAAACAACTCTATTACGAATATTTTTCATATTTTCCGCGCGCAAGCGGAACAGAACAAAAAAAAAAAACGTTAACATTAAACGTGGCGAAAGGCCGAAAAGCCAAAGGGACTGAAGCAGAGGCAGATGGCAGTCGACGAGAATGGGGAGATGGGGGAAACGATGGCAGAAGACAGCGTGGAAGAACCGCAGAGAGTCGAGCCAGAGATTGGGGCTGGTTGAAGCAAGCAATTCGCATGCGGCACGTTACATTCTCGCAATAAAAAATGAAAACCGTTTTGCATGCATGTGCCGGCGTCTCAATGTGTGTGTGCGTGAGTGTGTGTGTGCAAAAAGTAATAAATGTACGTGCCGTACTAAAAGTACAACAACAACAATAGCAATAGGAACACAGCAACAGCAACACCAACAGCATCAGCAGAAACTACTTGTGCTCACACGCACACACGCACACTGACGCATACGTGTAAATTTACAGTCAAAAAAGATGGCGCTTCCGTTTCCGCTGTTACTCACTTGCACATGTCACGCTGCATGCAAATGCACGAATGCCACGCACCATGTGTGTGTGTGTGTGTGTGTGGGAGTGTGAGCTTCAAGTCGCAAGCAATAAATGCAATAAAAATAAACTACAATCTTCTTTGACTACTCTTGCACCAATTCGCTCGCTGCCTGCCTTCCTCCTCCTCCATTTCGCTTGCTGTCAGGCTACACATTACTTTCTATTATGCGCATTCTTTTCCTTTGCGTATAATATTTTTCTTTTTTTTTTTTTGCGCGCTTCTTTCGTTCGGCGTTGTCTTGGAGTGGGCACTCGGGCGTTCTGGGGTCGGCACGCACCGCTCTCGCGTTTGAAGTAGCTTTGGATTGTATAAAAGTAACCATAGCTACTATAATTTAATGAAAACATAATCTGCATGCACACAAAACGCAGAAAGTCCGCACAAAGTCACGCTGCCGTTTGCCGCGGTGTGTGCGCCAGAGGCGGGGAGCATTTTTATTAAATGTGCACAGGTTTCTTGGGCGAGATTTCACGGCGCTTTCCACGTTTTTCTCTTTTGCCTCAACCAATCAACGTTGTTGTCCTTTCCGCTTCATTGCCATTCAGTTTTTAGTCTCTCAAGTCGCATTGAATTGCTGCAGTTGTATGACATTGAAGTAATCAGAAGCTTGGGAATGTAGATATTAAATCGAAGTGTTATATACGCATTTTATTTTATTTCAATTTAACTATTACAATGCATTATGCAGAAGAAGTTGTTATGGATTCATAACAGCACTTTTAGCAAAAAAGTCAGAATAGTAAAATTAGCTATATCTTTGTGTCAGTAACTATATAGCAAACTTCACTAAAGGATATATAGATTTATTCTTTGAAAAATACACTTCTCAATTTAGAAAATCTCGAGACAAAATTAAAAACAATAAAAGTTTTTGGAAACATTTTTATTAGTAAGAAATGCTGAAGTATATTTTTTCCCAAATTGATATTTTCGGCACATTGATTTAATTTTTTTTTATAGAGTTTGTATCAATTTTATTTAAGTTCTTGTCTGATGTAATTAAATTAGTTGTTCTTTTATTTAATTTCTAAATAAGAATTTCTTAGTTTTAATGGGTTTGAATAGTTCTTTGATATTTAAAAAAATTAGTAATAATATTATATGTTTTTTTGAAAATATGATTTTAAGAATATATAGTTTTAAATAGTCCTTTGATATGCATTAACTAAGAAACACAATTTGTAATAATACATTATTTATTTTTTATAGTTAAATACCAAAGTTTGCAATAACAAACAAGCTGACTAGATCGTATATAAATATTATATATCTCATATGTACCTACAATAATAATTTTTGTTTGCAATTGAAATCAAATAAATTCCACCTCCATCCAGTGCAACATCCACTATGTGCCAATATGTTAATGTCTTTGGCACGAAAGTGAAGTGCGTGGCGTTAAATGACATTGTAGAGATGGCACACTTAAGCGATTTGCCAACAACTCGTACTCAAGGCTTAAGAACCAGGCATTGCCAAGTATCTGGTTACGTTTTATTCAATTTTTTAATTTTCCTTTCTTTTTTTTTTTTAATTTTTCCCCGTTGGTTTTTGACGGATATTCGCAGGTTTTTTTTTTTACTTGCTTTGGCTTGCGTTGCGTTGCGTTGTTGGGGCACAACAATAACTTGAGCAGCGACTTGAGTAGCTCGCAGAAAAGTTTCCAAGACAACTCCTTTAGTGGCGCTCCCAGTGGCAGTATCGCGAAAAAAGGAATGGAGATGGAGACGGAGATGGAGCAGGAGAAGGACTACTCGCTAAATATCCTTTAGCCTTTGCGAAATCAGTAAAGCGCAAAGGACCACTTGTGAATACGCTTTGATGCGCGCGGCAGGCAGCATTTTGTGTGTGCGAGTGTGACTGCCCTGCCACAGGGTGGAAGGGGGGGTGGTGTTGCAGCATAACACAGAGGGTACGAGGATGTTCTGTGTTGGGGGCTCAGGCTCGCTCTTTCAGCCAGACTGAAGCTGAAGCAACTGCTGCTGTGTTGTTGCTGTGGCTGCTGCTGCTGCTGTGCTGGCATCAAGTATTTTGTGAGTAGCGCAAAATACGCGAGCGCGAAATGTAATAAAAACATTTTTTTGCCAAGACAGCGTTACTCTCGAATATAGCACACAGCTAAAGCACAGGCACAGGCTCAAGCTAGCCGAACGTCTTATTTTTATTCCTCTTATTGCAAGCCAATTTCTAGTACTACTTGCCACAGAGCCAGTCTTCAGAGGGCAGTCTCAGTTTGCTGTAAAAGTATCTAAAAGATATTTTTTAATACATGCACGCGACTTATCCATTTGATGTTGAATCTCTCGTTTGCTTTGTTGTTGTTGTTGTTGCTTTCTGTTGATTTTATTGGCAGCATTCCAGTTATAAAACGAAAAATATGCAATGCCTTTCGTATACGCCCCGTTTTCGTATTTTCTTTTTTTTTTGGTAGAAAGGGGAGCTGCAACATTTTGCGCCTTAAATATTTATAGCAACAACATTTGCATATTGTGTTCTCGGATAGATGAGGCGTGGCAGGCAGCAATGGCAATGGCAATGGCTTTCCACCCTCATTTGCATTTTGGTTTTGTCACACAGCTCAAAAGTCAAAAGCAACTTTCATTTTCGTGAACTAAACGCCCCTTTGATGTCAGCGTTTCGTGTTAACTGGTTTTGATTCGCATACGCTTGACATGACCCCACTTCCAGTTCCTTTTCTTCCTCCCAACTGTAGTTCAAGTAGTTTCCTTCGCATAAGATTGGCAACTGTTTTTTTGCAATTCAAATTACTTTGGCCAACAGCTGTGCTCATACAATTCTCATTACGAGGCAGGAAATTTTTGTGTTGTCCACTTATTGGCCACTTTTAAGCCTATTGGAAACTCATTAGTTGGCAACTTTAAACTAATAATGTGGCCAACAAGTCCGGGGCTCAATTGAAAAATTTGCAATTTTACGGCAAAGGCTGAAACAAGTGGCGAAGTCTAGAAGCAATTACGGCGTCCAGGCGCAAAACCAATCTCAATCTAAGGCATCAAGTAGACAAATATAGACTATGACTATGCCTATGACTATCCATGTGTGTTTGTATGTGTGTGTGTGTGCGTTGTAAGCTCCATTTGGTATTCAAAAACTGTGCGTCTATGTGATTTGACGCATATTTGCCAAGCCCACACATCGACTGCCAGACAAGAGCTACAAATGTAGCTAGCTTCAACTACAGCTGCAGCTGCAGATACAGATACAGATACATTTGAGGCTTAGACGGCAGCCTGTGCTCAAAACTGAAACACACACACACACACACATACGCAATTGCTTCATTTTGCAAAAGGCTTTTATTAAACCAGAGACGAACTCTGAAGTCCCACAGAACCAGCAAAAGACGACGACGACAAAGGTTTGAGAGTTGGGCTGGCAAATGGTAAATGGTAAATGGTAACAGCTGTGGCTATGATTGTGACTCTCTCTGACTGTGACTATGATTGTAGCTGGGATTGGAGTGAAGCGATGTGCGGCTGTTGCCAGGCTTCGAGGCAATCGATGTGTGTGCGTGTGTGCCTAGTTATGGTAAATATTCATATTTGTAACGTGTGCACAATGTGTTGAAATTAGCATTTATGAATTTTGTGCCAAACGTCAAAATGGAACTCAGTCTGAAACAGTCTGTCGCTGCCTGCTGGCCAGTCAGCCAGGCAGCCAACAAACCAGTAAGCTCCTTTATACTTGTTATACCTGCTAGCAGTGGGTTGGAAGGGTATCTAGAGTTAATGCTAATCGTAAATGCATTAAAAATACATTAGATTATAAGAATTAGAGTTACAAATGTTAGAAATAACATTTTTGTGCTTTATATGAAACCTTTTTATAGAGCACCATACAGTTGGAAATTTATTATCACTTTATATATTTATTATCTTATATATTTGTAAGGAATATAAAACGATAATGTAAATAGGTTTTGAAAATTGAGTTAAGATCATATAAAAATATCGCCTTTTTAATGTGAAAAATTCTGTTGCTGCTTTACTATGTCGTATTAGCATAAAATTAATAAATAAAATAATTCCTAAAAATGGCTGCATCACTTGTTGCATTTATAATAATGCCTAATAATGTATAACAGGTACAACAAAGTCGCGCACATTCGATAATAAATTTCTTAGTTGTTTATGTAGCACTCACTACAAGTAAAAGTACAACAACAACAACAGCAACGACAAGCATTAAGTTCACTTACTCACACACACAGGCACAACTACAAACATATAGCATATCTGATGTGCTGGCCCTCACTCTCACTCATTTACCGAGCTCTTTGCTGTACTCACACTTGGCTGCATTATGCGAAATATTCTTGGTTATGGTTTTGCGGCTAAAACGGCCTTTTGCCCGTCCATTTGCATTTAGATTGCGACAGCAAGTTGAGCAAACTGAGCCAACTGAGCAAACAGAGTTCGTCTTTTTGGTCCCATTTCGTCCATCGTTTCTGTCGTTTCGTTCATGGCCACATTTCGAGAGTGACATCTGCGTCTTATGATTGTTGCCTGACAATTTGTAGGCCTCTTGCGGTGAGTCCAGCTTCCCGTTTCGAGTTCATGTTACGCACTTCGATTAACATAATTATGAGCGCGCCAAAGTTCAACTTTGTTATTCAGGTAACTTTGGGGTGACTTTTGGCATCGAGTTGATCTGCATTTGTTTAATAACTTTCAGTGCTGTATTGCCTCAATAGTCTCTTTAATGTTAAGGGGATTTTACAAAACAAAAAATATTGTTCCCATTAGATTATTATTTTTATTGCAAATCTCAAAATCTAATTCAACTTAAATATTAAGAAATTAAAAAAAAACATTTATATTAAAATTTCATCTCCGTCTAAGGATAATAAACCTCAGACATAAAAGACAAATCAAATTAATATCATACGAGTATATCAAATATTAAGAATAATTTCTACAATCTCATTTTCTTTATATCTTATATTTGAGTTACAAAACATCACTCAAAGCCTTTTTTCAATCTTGTTACCAAATTTTCTTTGATTTTCACCACTTCAATTTTTGTTTTTATTATTTCAAATCATGTTAAAATAATAAGGACAGTTTCTGCTTTGTTTTTTCAATATTTCATTGCATAAATGTTTTTCTTTGCCAACCAGGCGACACTTTTATGCACATTGTTATTTTATTGGGTTTGGGTTTTATTGACAATATCCAATTGCCTTTTGATTTTTATTGATTCCATAAAGGCGTGTGACCGGCGCCAAAAGTGGTATTGAGAGTATTAAATAAGTAGTCTTAAAAGTAATTTTTGTTATCGATTTACAATGTAGATTCGATTTTGAAAGCCTTTACTTTGATGTTGACTTCGACATAAAAATCAAATAGCTATCTGTAGGATATTTTGAGGGATCTAAGTGCTCGTTACATTTGCATAATGTTCAGATAACTGAGTTGTCAAACGACTTAGGGTTCAATTTGAGTTATTAAATTGGAATAAGCTAAGCGATTCGTAAAAGTCCTTCATTAGGTATTTATTTAAGAAAGTGTTTTTTGTTATATAAAATTTTAATTCATTGAATAACTCTTTTCAGTAGTTGAATATTATATTATACTTGTATATTAAATATTCTCATTGAACAATAATGATATATGTTTTTAATACTTTTTAAACAGATAAAATATCATTTTTAAATTTAGTTAATGAATTTAAATTCTTTTTAAGTATTTAAGTCAATGATATTTTATTTATCTTTATATTATTGTTTGTCTAGAATTTCTTCTTTGCCCTGTCTTACCTTCAATCCTTACCATTTATCCTCAGACTGGCAGACAATGTTGTCCATTAAAATGTGTTCGTTGCTCTCCGTTAAAGCAGTAATTAATTACGTAATTTGTCCACTTGTCGCGCGCTTACAAAGATGCTTCAACGACGTGGTCAACTGGGTTTTGCTGCAAGCGGAAAAGCCACTTGTCCACATGCGAGTCGAGTTGTGTCGTGGAACTGAGAGAGAGACAATGAATGTCCTTCCATGTCCTGGGCAGGCACTTATGCCAGTCATTTGCATTGGGTGGTTTTCATTCTTTTTTTGCTTTTTGCTTTCTGCTGCCCCGACTGATTAATGATGTGGGCTTGTGTAACAACGGTGCCCCGTTAAGTTTCAGTGCATTTTTAAAGCGCGGAACTTGCCCGTCTCCGGATGCGTCTCCGGGTGAAGCATCAATGGTGGTTACTGCACTGCACAACACTTAATGGTGGTGGTTTCCTTGTTTAACTACTTTTTTCCTTTGCCTTTGTCGCTGTCGCTATCGGTGTCGCAATCGGGGTTTAATCTGGTTAGCGGCACAAATGATGACGAGAGCCAAGGGAATTGGGAAGCTGGGTAGGAGGGGGGAGGGAAACAACAACGACATTTAAGGACAATTGCTGTGGCTAATGTGACACATATTGTGACAAATTGCATGAAACTGAGCTAACTCCTTGGACTGGGACAAGGATACGGCTATGTAAACACGTGTTGGACTCCCTTCAAATTAAATTAAGGGCTGCAAGTTGGCCTCAAAAATAAAACAACAACACTTTAAATATTTTTGCCAATCACTGTTCAAATATGGAATCACGGTTAAAGTTGTGTTGCTTTAGTTCAGTGTAAATCTTTAGTGATTACTGTGAAAAGCTTCTTTGAAGGATTAGAATTGTTAAGTGGTAATTGCTTTACAAATTGTTGGCAATCTGATGGACAAATATTTATGAAGACAAATAAATGTGGTTATTCATGTTTGGAAAGCCTTTAATATAATAATTAACAAAAATGTGTTCGAATATTTAACTTAAATAGATTAAGCTGTTCAATTAAAAAAGGAAATATGTGAAGTGTTTATAAATTTACTAGTTATAATTGATTCTCTTTCTAAAAACGCCATCATATTTCAGATATTTATGAAGAACTTTTTTGAAAATGTTGATAATGTTTTCTTGATCTAAAAAAATGGACGTTGCTCTAAATTCCAGTTAATGAGCTTTGAAGAATTATGAACTATATATATATAGTATATGAATAACTTCTTGACACTAGATCCCATAGTTTTAACAATTGTGTATAAAATATATTTTCTAAAATATTTTTTCCTTTTTGTGCTTGCATAACTTTTTAAAACACAATAAACACAAACACAAACACAACAAATCTATTATTAGCTAAGTGCAAAATAAAATTCTAAATTGTGGTTTAGAATTTATTATATTTTATCAAAATTATATTTTTATTATTTTTAATTTTGATTTATTGAATTTAAGTTAAATTTTTCGTGGACACCGCGAAGTTTGGAGTTCGAAGTGCACTGCCAAATAGTTCGGGTTACAAACGAATCGTAGCCTCAGCCCCAGTACCAAGACCAGGCCCCGCCCCCGCTTCCTTGTTCGGCAAACTTATTGCATGCCAATGCTATTCGTGGCCTCTGCATGCCACAAATACTCCCCAATCCCTCGTCTATCAACAGCCAAGCGAGCAAGTTGCGCCAGTCGTGGTGGTGGTTGGATGAGGAGTCATCGTTTGACTCTCAGCGCGGCGACACTGACAGCTCGGCGCTGTCAACAGGGTCGACCATAGAGCAAGGACAAAAACAATGCATGACGAATCGGTATTTTACGCCCATTTTGGGCCCATCACCAGGGGTGACTGAGGCTGTGGCTGTGGCTGCTGCTGCTGCCGCTGCTGTTCAGTTCAGACTGCGGCATGGCAAATGCTTTGTTCTTGTCAACTGAGCGGAACAAATTTCAAGGCCTGCACCTGCAGAACAACCAAAAAAGTCTCGCAACCTTGCGCCGGGTGGTTGCCCAATGTTATTGTTGTCCTGCTTTATCCATTGGGGTTGGATCCACGTGTGCACGTGCTGCAGTTTCCGATTGGGATTGTTTTTGTTTTGCCGGTCAAGCAACGAGGTCAACGCAAGCACATTAACATTTTTTTTGTTTTGTTTATTTTACAACTTCTAATTTTGATTTTGGGCTTAAAATTCTGTTCAGGCAGAGCCAAGTTAATGCTCCATTGAGTCCTTGCCGCCACCGCCACCGCATTCGCCATAGGCGCCCAGTTCCTCGGGTCGAAAGTAAGAGCTCTGCATGCTGTATAATCGATCGATCGGATTGATCATCGGCGTCTGCGTGAAAGGTCCCATCAGCTGCTGAAACGTTGCATAGCTCAAGCCCAGTATTGTATTGAGTATCGGCTCGTTGTTCTTATTGCAGTTTTCTATTTAAGAAGTTCACTTATTCCAATTAGACTGTTTTTGCAATTCAAACAGATTATAATTTACCCTTGTTTGTCTCCATGCAGCTGAGCGATCCCTGTTCCTGTTCGTCTTTGACGTTGCAGCGTAGCCTTGACAGTCCTTCGGAGGTTGAAGAAAAAGGCGATTCTTGCTGTGACTCGCTATCGCTGTGCGCCTCGTCCTTAATCTTGGTTGTTAGAGTACTGTCCTGTGACTCCTGAGAGTCCTGTGAGTGTGAATCGCTGACTCCCTTGGCTGGGGGTTCCTGCTTCGCCTTCTTCTGTATCTTTTTGACTTTGGCACGTTGGTTCTGGAACCACACCTAAAGAAATAAATATGGAGATTCATTAGATAGTGTGAAAGAAAAGGATTTTATTGATGTTTAGTGTAAGCGTGGTTAAAAAAATTTAATATTCAATTCATAATTGTAGAGATAAAAAAATAATAATAATAATTTTCAAGATAAATAGATAAATAGTATAATAATAAAATACTTAAGCCGAATACTACGAATTGGTGAGAAATAATTCTAAAAAATATTGTAAGATTATAATTTGTAATTCAAATAGATCACAAATAAAATATTTTGGAAGGTTGCATTACTTAAATAATAATCACATATACAAATTAAAAATTCATTCAATATGAAAGTTTCGAAATATAATAAATTAATATATGTGTAAGCAGAACACCCTCAATCGTTAGGAAATAATCCTAATATAATAATAAAAAGTATAAACCTCCATTTTTGTTGTAAAATTAAACATTATAATAAAATTAGAAAATAAATCAAAGAATATGTTTGATAATATTTAATAAAAGTTACTTAAATTGACAAATGATCTCCTCGATTGATAATGAAAACTAAAACTCATAAGTGTAGAAGCATAATTTCTTATAACGAGTGTAGCAAATAATTGAATCCTTTTCATTCCTTGTAATTACCTGCACAATTCTCAAGCTCAAGCCAGTATCCTTAGCCAAGTTTTCTCGAACCTTTCGACACGGTTTCGGTGACACTTCAAAGGATGCCTTAAAGGCACGACGCTGCTGTGTGTTGAGTATAGTTCGCGGTCTTTTGGGACCTCGTCGTCCATCCAGCTTCGGTGGAAACATCTCATCGCCATAAAAATCTATAAATGCGACAATTCAATAAAGTTGTACATCTAGAAAACCAAAACTTAAACTTACCGTAACCCTGCAACATTTCCACCTCCTTCTCGTAGTCGAAGCGACAGAAGAGCTGACCCTGCTTCACCACATATTGCTCGCCCTTCTTCAGGAGTGCGCCGCAGACGACGCAGGCAAAGCACTTGAGATGGAAGATGCTCTCTTGGGAGCGCATGACCAGCTCATCGGCGGCTATTTTATGGCCACAGCCAAGGCAACGATTGCGTAAGTAGAGTCTAAGATGGGAGACAGGAAGGTAGTTAAAGAGAGCAAGTAAAAAAGCAATCAAGTGTACTCGACTGTGAGATACCTTGTTATGCGTTTTCAGAGAATACAAATCTAGTTTAATATAAGCAAGAACTTTACAACATATTGCATCTTATAAACTTTATAGCTGTATAATTTATTTTACTCTTTTATATATTATAAACCTTGTTCTAAAATTTGAAGTGTAAATTATACACTATTTTAAGTTATAGTTAAGCCAGATCTGTAAGCAACACTAAAGCATTATTGTGTCAATTTACTATAATATAAAGTCTCTGAGGATGGTTTTTGTGATTGGATTGATGAAAATTTAAATAAACTTTCGTATAAGGATCTGTATATGGAATGACTTTTAATCTGCTATCGTTATTCATGAATATATGTATATAGGAATCGGATGTGTGTTCTTCTGTCAGCAACATACATATGTTTATGGATAATGTCTTACAAAATTGAGAGTTTTACGCACCTTTCATAGTCGATGCGACAGTAGAGTTTGCCATCGCGTGCATAGCAGGAGTGCACGAGGTGCATGGAGCAGGCGGTGCACTTGAGGCAACCCTCGTGGAAGGAGTTGTCCGCGACGCGCATTATGTAACGATCACAAATTGGCTGGCAGCAATAGGCGCAGTGGTTGACAGCCAGACCAGCCATGCCCACGCCAGCCAACCCCACATCGATGCCCATCACTCCCATTGCTGCCACAGCCGAGTGATGCTGTTGCAGCATTTGAGGCGCTTGCGGTGTGAGCGATGCGGGTGTGGATGCAGTTGTGGGTGTCGATGTGGATGTGGATATCGAAGTGGCTGTGGAGTAACCATCCAGCTCGTTGAGACTACACTTGCCCAAGGCAATGCGGCCAGGCGGCATTTGCATTGGTGGTCCAGGTCCCAGTCCCTGTCTGGCCATAGACATGGCTTGCTGTTGCTGCTGTTGTTGTTGCTGGTGTGCAGTGGCCATGCTGCTGTTGTGGTTCATACAACTTCCGTTGACATTCTGGCTCGCTGACGCCATTTTGTCACCTCCACCGGCTGCCGCAGCGCCTCCTCCACCTCCAGTTGTTGTTGTTGCTGCTGCTGCTGGTTTGCTTGCTGCTTGACAGTTGCCATTTGGTGTTACTGTTGTTGCTGCTGTTGTTTGTGTTGCTGTTGGTGTTGTTAACATGCGCTCATTTCCGTTCAACAGCAGTTGATTGTGCCCCATTGCAATGGGGCACATCGCATGTCCTGCTCCAGCTACATGTTGCTGATGCTGCTGTTGTTGTTGCTGTTGCTGTTGTTGTTGTTGCTGCTGCTGCTGTTGCTGTTGACATTTGATGTCCATTGGAACTATTTTGGTTTTTGCGGTTTTGTCGTGGCATCGCCCCGAAAACGCCCCACATGCAAATGAGAAACATTTCAGTTATTTTTATTTTCACTTTGGCATGCAAATTGCGGCCGAAGCGAGCGTGTTTTCTTCTCACTCTCCAAATTTACAACTGCGGCCAGTGGTCGATCCCCTCACTCCATTCCCTCTGTCTCCCTCTCCCCCGCTGTACAGGATTTGCATTTGCGGTTGCCAACTATCTGCATTTTTGCCCTGACTGCGTAACTGCGACTCGGACTCGAACTGTAACTGTGACCATTTGCCAACCATTTCGAGTTGTAGTAAATTTGTGGTTTTGCAATTATTGAAATGACTTTTGCAGCGAAATATGTGCGTGACCGTACCGAATACGTATATATATATATGTACATTCTGTCCATCTGTCCCTCGGTCTGTCCGTCTGTCCCTCTGTCTGTACTCGACATTCCACGCACTTGCTTTTGTTTGGCCATCGCTGCGTATACGTATTATTTGTGTGCGCTGGGCAAAAAATTACTGCACATTTGCGGCATTTGTGCTGTTGGCTGTTCGGCTCTTTTGGCTTTTTGTTGCTTGTTGTCTCAATTTATGGCAAATTGTTGAAATTGTACGGTAATTTGTTTGCCTCTCACTGTGTCTCTGTGTGTGTGTGTTTGTGTTTGAGTTTGTGTATGTGTGTGTCGTTCATCTTGTTTCGTTACGCGCTTTTTCAGTTGTTATTGTGTTTCCTTTATCTGCTTGTTTCCGCTCTTTTTCCATACTAAATATACTCGCACACACATTCACTCTTGCTCACACCTATACTTTCCCTTTACATGTGTGTGCGTGTGTTTGTGTCACATTCTGCGTTTGTCATTCTGTATTTAAATGATTTTACGTGTGCGTAATTTCATTTAATTTTCACAACAATTTCTGTGGCATGCAAATTTATGCCAGAAATATTTGTAAAATTTTTAAAGTAATTTACATGCACTGCAGTTGGTTTTGTGGTCTCACTAGCAAGAAATACAATTTATATAAATTTTATATGTGCTGAAGATTGAATGGAGCGACAATTGACACGCAAATCAAAATATTTTCAACACCATTTGTGTGATTCAAGAGTTTCAAAAGACAATGTTAGGTTTTTAATTATGCATGTTTACTACTTGATGCTTTTATTTATTTATTTATATATTTTTTGAAGAATTAAAATTTACAAAATGTGTGATTTATATTTAAAACTGAATAATTTCATAATTTAAAATCTCTTTCAGTTTTTGGCTTAAGCTGTTACCACAAATTTCGTGTAGCTAATTCGTAAGTTTTAATAAAAATATTTCAGTTTAAATTTTTTCTTATTCTTCGCTACTAAAACTTGTCAAACTGCATCTTAAGTATAATCAAATATATTTTAATTAATTTCTAAGTCATCTATAATGAAACATCCCAATTTCATTAGTATAAATATTGTCTTAGCAAATCGGCTATATTTATTTAAGCTGATATTGAAACCAAATAAGCATATGTTTCATTCGTTACCTAGCAACGAATCGTAGCATGTGATATTGAAAGCTAGTGAACAGATTTGTGAATAGTATATGAATAGACTCACACTAAGCTGACAATAGCTATCAACTCTCAAATGTCATTGTTGCTATATTTAACTTTCGGCACTTTCCAACAATGTGAGTTGTTTTTGGACTCGATTGAAGTTGGGCTAATCCGCTCGATGTCCGCACCTGTTACACTTTACACTAGAGGAAACTATGCCAACATGTTGGCTGGACATGTCGACGCTGTCCTGCAGCGGATTTGTGAGGACAAGTGCAAAGCCGACATTGATAGCGGTGCTGCGCTTTTGCCGCACTAATTAGATTCTAATGTGCAGCGTTAAAGGGCGCAAAAGCAATGAGTTGGGAGGAGGAACAAGGGGATTCACCCTGAGCAGGGCAAGAGGAATAACTAAATTATAAGAGAATTTACGAGTAGTGCGTGCAACGTGCTAATCGCGGCGTTTGCCTCAGTCAAAATCATATCGTCGAGCAACCCCTATGACTCACCCCATCTAAGTAGAGCACCCTTCCACAGCTCGAGCTCGAGCTCGAGAAATATATGCACTGACTTGACGGGTGGGAGAGCGAGAAGAAGGAGTAGGAGTAGGAGTAAGAGTCGGGGTTGGAGGATTCATTATGTTGGTTATGGCTGCTGGCGGCATATGTTGGCAGTCTTTTTGCAGCGGCGGGCGAGCGGAAACCCTTGCCAGGATGCTGTGTGCAGCCGCTTTTGGATTCTGCCTTCCTTCTTGCCGAGCTACCGAGTTGCTGAGCTGCCGAGCTGCTGTTTGTCAGTCGCTGGCGTTTAATTTAATCGGATTTCGGGCGGACAATGAAATTATGGCGCCGTTTTGTTGTGCCAGCATTCAGCGCATAAATGCTTTGTTTTGGCCTAATCTTTGACAGAAGTCAGCATTTGCTTGCCACTGTAAAATGTGTTCAGATTTTTTGGCTGTCTGCCAGCTTTGAGACTCAAGCACACTTATCTCAAGTGACAAGCGATACAAGTGATTTCTAGTATCCCAGTAGTTGTCAGCTTGAGAGACTTATTTCTTCAACGACAAGTTAAATAGTTGCTTTAATGTGTGACATGAAAATAAGGTATATAACATTTAATATTTGCTTTTGATATATATAAAAATAATTTGAATAAGGAGTAATTTGCTTATCTCATGATCTTGTTTACTATTCATAAATTATTCAAATTTATACATCTTTAATCTGTGTCCAGTGTGTTTCATTGAATCTTTCTTAAAAATCGATTAGCAGCGCAGAAACGAATTAAAAATAAAGATGCATAACAAAATAGAAAGTGTTAGGCATAAAATATGTTTATAAATTCATAACTACCCTTTCAGACTTTTTCATTCAAATTATTCTGCCTCTTTGAATGTTTTTACTTCTGTTTATAAAAGCATTTTGCATAAATTTCAATAAAATATAATTATCATATTTTGCAATATAAATTAAACAGAAAATATAAATATCATGAGTTATGAAAACAGATAACAAAATCATCTTTTATTTCGTGTACGTTTGTTTACTTTAATGTAATAATATTCAAATATAAATATGAAGTTCTCATCTCCTGTTTTAAGAGCTTAATTGTAAGCTATCGTAACTATTTTGTTATATTTAGTGTAAGAAAAGCACGAGACTCTAACAAAAATTGAGGAAATTGAAGATAGTAAGAGTAACGAATATTTATTTTCTTCTGTTTAAATCAACAAATTTACGTAACTTTAGCTTCAATCATAATCAAAAGAATAGAAGTAAAGAACTGATTTACATTTCCATTCTGATTTTTATTTTAACATTTTTAATAACTTAATTTTTATTAAGCCATTTTTTTTATGCCAACCACAAAAGCCGTCGGTGAAATGTGAGTCGAATGTTAGAGTTGCGTCGGCATTTTCACAAGAGAATCAACAGTAAGATTATGCCATCGAGGATTATGGAATACTTACACAAACCAATTTGCATTGGATGCTGTTCGTCGATCATTTCTGATGAAGAGTGAATCCAGTGTTAGGTGCGAATTGAGAAATAATTAGTAGCTGATTAGCGGTCGCGTTTTGTGATTGTTTGACATAAATCGTTAAAGTAATTTCGGTGTATTTTTTGACACTTTTCACATAGTTTAGCAAGGACTGCGGTTAAACGGAATGCCACGTGAGGAAAGTGCAAGATGCATCGGTAGTCGTAGTCTTTATAATGGAGTGGCCAGCGTCGAGTAAGGTATCGGCAGGCCAGTTACGAAACGCGATGCTTGAATGATTACGGACCTCTGATGTTAATGAAATTTGTTAAAAATCATTTGCTCAGCTCGGCCAGACGTGGCGACTCTGCAGGAAATTTTCTCCAAAATGGAGGAGAAATCTGCTCTGCTCTCTATTCAGTATGTGTGTGTGTGTGGGTGGGCCAACGCCATTTTATCCGGCCATATAATATCCACCAACCCATACCCAAGGACAATCCTATCCCATCCCCATTTGAGGCCAGTTCATGGGATTTTCCCCGCCTGTTTGGGCGCATGCGTCGGACTTGAACTCGATGCTCGTTTATCGGCTTGCATTTTGGGGGCGCAAGATTCATTCGTTTTGCTTTTGTTTTTGCACTTTTGACTTTTGTCTTTGTTGCCATTCTACGCGATGCTGTTGTTGTTGTGCGTTTTATTTGTTTTGTTGTACGTATTTTGTATTGACAAAGGATGTTTGGCTCGGCGATTTCGTGCTTGCTTTGCTACTCGCTGCGACCCAACAGCAACAACACGGCAGTAATAAAAACAACAATCTGAACCGAGCGAGGAGAACGACAAGAACAACACACGAACCGCATCCATCCCTAAAGAGATTTTTCTCTAGCCATCGAATCTATGGCAGGGCCATGCGTTTCATTTTTTTGCCGTTTTTTTTTCTATTGTCATATATATATATTTTGTTTTAAATTTATTGATTTTCAATTTTCAAGCAAATTAAAGACAATGCGGCTTTAATTGTCCTTCATCGTGCGGCGCCATCAACTCAGCGCCATCTCCACATTCTCCGGACAATTTTGTGTAGTTGGTTGTGTTAATGACTGATAAATGTCGGCGCGCGATGCCGACACTTTAAACTTTTTGCCCAGAATGAATTTCGGTCTATTAAACGAGCTTGCTTCTTGGCGCTGCTCGTTGGCCCAAAAACTTTAATGTCTAATACAGAAATAGCTGGTCTCTCGTCTGGTCTAGCCAGTCGACACTCCCTGACTCCATGACTGCGTTTCTGCCTGCCGAGTCTGGTGTTTTCCGAGGGAAATTCTCAGAAAGTTTCGTAAACGTGAACGTGTTACTCACAATTAGTGCAGGCGAAGGCCACTTAGCCGTCATTTACCAAGAGAGCTTCTGAGTCCTGCCATGCGTATGCTCATTATGATTATAATTATCTTCGCTTCCTATTTGTCCACCTGATCTGTAACCTTTCATTCTGGGTAAATTGTATATTTATTTGTTTAAAATTTTGTGTGTACTAACACACCTTAGGTTTCCTCTCAAGTAAAAAGAGTTTTTAACAATTGAAGAATATAGATTTTCTTCCTAATAAATATATTTATTAAAAGACTGTCGAAATGGTAAATTCGCCACAGTTTATTGGGCTTGAAATTTTCTATTAGTTTTAAATGAGCAACAAAATTCCAATTATTTTTTAATTAATTTAACTAATAAAAACGATATGTTAAAAGTTAGTATTGTAGATTATTTTCACAACATAAAAATTACAGTTTTAAACAGTAATATTCTCTAATTATGAATTTTTGTAGCTTGTAGCTTCAAGCGTTAATATTGGCGAAAAAGTAAATGATTATATTGACTGCTCTATATCATCGAGTGTGATCGATGAAATAGAATCATTTTTTTATAAATCATCGTTTTAAATAATTTCTATATTAGCGTATATTTTGATTCATTTGATTCTTGCAAAATTATTGCTGTTCATACCTTAAAATGTTAAACTGAAAACTAGATTTTTTTCAACATATTTTTTATTTGCTTTTAAATTGTTACAACAATTTTATTAATAATGTTCTCCTCCACCATCACTTCAACCTCTTTTGCGTTTACCCTTGCCGCCACCCCCACCACCGCCTCCACCACCGCCTTCACCACCACCTCCTCCACCGCCTCCACCACCGCCACCCTTGCCGCCACCCATGCCGCCCATGATTTTGCCAAAGATGTTTGGCAGCCCAAAGATACAAGGACTTCGTCCCTTTACATCTGCATCATCCACCTTTGTATCATCTGGAACTGTGTTGATTCGTTAGTGATAAATTTGCAAACATATTATTGATTACAGACCTGGCCGAGCCAATGCAATACTGCATATAAATGCGATAAGTAAAATACGCGGTATCCAAACCATTGTTAACTGCCTTTAAATAACCGAAATTCTGTCTATTTATACCATTTCGTTTAGCAATATTACTGTATTAATAACAACCGATTATAATGCGGAACTCGATACACTTATCACATGTAATTGACATTTCGATAAATTTGTGTTCTTTTTAAATAGAGAGAAAAACTAAAATTAATTCGCTTCGGATTAAACCGTTAAGATTAGCTAACATCTTTTCGATTTTTCACTAACTAGAACTATCTAAAATAAACACATATTTGGCATGTCGATTGTAAACTCTATATATAATATATAAGTATGTACATCTACATATCTATATACGCTCGTGAGCCAGGAAATACCTATATTTTTATACTTACAAGCCACTGAAGCTAGTCTTTTATAGACAAAATAATTACTTTAAATGCATTAAACACACAAAAAGCATTCTAAAATTAATCTCAGCTAGTTATACCGATACGTTTTCTATTTAAATCGATCATGATGATGGTGTTAAGACTCAATATCATGGGAAATATGAATATGAATACTTTTTATTGAACCTTCTAAATCATCGATAGTGATCGAACAAATAGAATTGTTTTTTTATAAAACATCCAATATTTTAATATGTGCACATATTTTGATTCATTTGATCCATGCAAATTGCATCCCTTACATCGAAAAAAATGTTATACTTGATAAATTTTAAACTTGATTATTTTTGAAAGCCATTTCAAAATTTTTATTATTTGCTTTTGAATTGTTCCAACAACTTTATTCTCCACCCAATGCACCCAGGATTTTACCAAAGATGTCTTGCAGGTCTTCGAGGCAAGGACTTCGTCCCTTTACGACTGCATCATCCTCCTCTGGATCATCTGGAACTGCAGTCGATTTGTTAGAGATAATATTGCAAACATATTATTGATTACCAACCTGGCCGAGCCAATGCAATAGTGCATATAAATGCAATAAGTAAAATACGCGGTATCCAAAGCATTGTTAATTGCCTTTAAATATTGAAATTCTGTCTATTTATACCATTTCGTTTAGCAAGATTACAGCCGATCATAATGCGGAATTCGATATACTTATCACATTTATTTAGCATTTCGATACATTTGTGTTCTTTTTAAATAGAGCGAACAACTAAAAAATGAATTCGCTTCGGATTAAACCGTTAAGATTAACATTTTTTTTTTATTTGTCACTAAGTAGTACTGTCTAAAATAAATACATACATATCTTTATATACATAACTACAATACTACAACTATGTATAGTAGTATGTACATATATCTACAAACGTTCCTGATCCTGGAAATACCCATATAGTCACATATGATATATACAAGCCTTCGAAGGTGGTCCTTATAGACAAAACAATTATTTTAAACACATTACTTTTTTTTTGAAAGATGTACGAATGTCACGTTCGTGATCTTCAAAACGTTTATATACATATATATATGTATATATATATATATGTTGTTTTCGAGATACGAAGAGAAAACACAGCATCGCAAAAGTGGCAAAAAAACGAGCGCCATATTTAAAATCATTTTGAGAAATTTGTTCGCCAGCGAAATGTGACTAGTACTTTCTAAGACAATAATTTTAAATTATAATATAGTAATGCTGTTTTCTATTAGTAGGTACTGTAATAAAGAATTGTTATTGTTTTATTTATTTAAATTTTTTTTACCTATATTTATACTGCTATATCGCGAACGTGACATTTTATCATCAACGTATTTTTTGTAAATTTTATTTTTTCACACTCTACGGGCTAAGGAGTAAGAAATTAGGATAGAAAGATAAAAACAAGATTTTCAAACAACATACATAGATTTAAAAATACTAAATTGAGTAAATTTAACCTTAATCAAGCAAGAATATGGCTAACTTTAACTAGAAACGCTGCCCTAAGGCAAACCATTTTGCTTGTATATTTTTTTTGTGTATTTTACTCAAAATGCAAAATGATTATTCTCCAAATTCTAGATCGGAGAACTTTTATACTAGATTATTTTTTAAAGTAATTTCATAATTTTGTTTATTTGAATTTGTATTGTTATAACAACTTAATCAAGGTCTTCATGGTCCTTTTCATCCTCTTCTTCATCTGCATCACCTTTGCCTTTGACTTTGCCCTTGCCTTTGCCTCCTTTTCCACCAAGGATTCTTTCAATGATTTTTTTCAAGTCATTGAAGCAAGGACTTCGTGCCTCTACAATTGCATTATCCTCTTCTGGATCATCTGGAACTGCAGTCGATTTGTTAGTGATAAAATTGCAAACATATTATTGATTACTGACCTGGCTGAGCCAAGGCAATAGTGCATATAAATGCGATAAGTAAAATATGCGGTAACCAAAGCATTTTAACTGCCTTTAAATAACCGAAATTCCATCTATTTATACCATTTCGTTTAGCAATATATGTATATGACAACCGATTATAATGCGGAGTTCGATACACTTATCAAACATGTGGCTGATTTCAAAATAGAGAGAAAAATATCAATTCGTATCGGATTTAACCGTTCGAATTTGCTGACGTTAGTTCTATTTGTTAATAGTTATTACTGTCTGAAATATATACATATCCCCATTTTTAATTAAAACAGTATGAATATTAGAAAATGTTTATATTATTATTATTATTTATAAAGGCATTATTAGGATCGCGAACGTGAAATTCGTCCATTTTTTAAATAAAATAAGTTATGTCAAAAATAAACATTGTCCAATATATGTTTTATTATGGATGAAAAAAGTCTACATCGCCTTATTTGAGTTCATATTGAAGAAGCTCTAAGACAAATCTTTTAAATCATAATAAATATAATACAAATATTGAGTAAATTTTATGTGAATTTGATTTGTTTCACCCTTTGCGTTCAAAAATTAATAGAAGAGGATAGATAGTAATACATCCCATAACAAAAAGATTATTAAACAATTTACATGGATTTTTCAAAAATAAATTACATAAACTTAACCTTAATCGAACAAGAAAAAGGCCAAATTTAACAATTATTATTATAATATATTTTTATATTTTTTATTTTCTTTCGTCATGTAGTATTTATCTAATAGCAAAATTTAATTGAATAATTTAATTTAATTTAATAACTTAATAAGCGTAACGACTGCGAAGAATATTCTTGGTTTATATTTTTAGTTTGAATAAATTATATAAAATTATAAATTTTTAAATTATTATAAATAAATCAAATTATTTCACTAAACACTTTAACAGGGCATCTTCAAGTTGCGCATTTCCAGTTTTGCATATATACTGCTAGCTGTTTAGCAATGTTTTACTTAATTGTTTAAAGCTTTTCTTATCAACTGAAAGCTTCAAACGCAATGGCCAACACACACATTCATATAAATGTAAACACAGGTAAAATCCAGTAAGCTTTTTCATTTTTTGCTGAGTCTTCATAACAATTCAGAATTGTCTATATGCCGGCAAGAAGCGTTGATCGGTTTGTTCATTGTGACAAAGCAGTTTTTTTTTGCCTGCGCATTTTGGTGGCAATGCTCGAGTGTCAACATTTCGTGTGTTGATACTGATAACGCAAAAGAGCGAGGGAGAGAGCAACAGATGTAAGTAGTAAGAAGAAACAGGTTAAGGCGAAGATAAACGATGCTGATTAATATATCAGAGAGAAGTAAAAGCTCGGCTTAGTTGAAACTTAAAATCTAAACAAAGCAAATACTACTGGAGCGACAAAGAGCGACAACAAGTGCTTCTTATCAAGCTCTCTCGCTCGATCAACTGTTCTATCGCATCGCGTATAAAAGCGTACGAGAGCGTGCGTCGATCATTAGTCTGTGCTGCTCACTTGTCTAAAGCAGTAGTCGCAGCTATTAATTAACACTGATAATAAACATGACTACAGTCACAGCGTCCCATGGAGCGCGCCAATTGTTCTTGGCTGGGACCAGATCAATGCATGCTACTGCTGCCGCTGTTAAGCTCAATGTAAGTTGTAAGCTATTAACTATTTAAATGAATGTTTTTCAACTTGACAAAATAACTAGTTAGCTGATGATGTGGTTGCTCCGCCCGTGCGCCCCTATTCTGAAATCCCACGACCCGGAAAACTTAGTTTTATGCGCAGTTTTATGCCAGGAGGCGAATTCCACGACAAATCTTTCTCCGAATTTACCTCAATGATGCGTAAGCGCTATGGAGATCTCTTTATAATGCCAGGAGCGTTTGGTCGCAAGGACAGTTTGGTCACCTTCAGTACTAAGGATATTGAGATGGTTTTTCGCAACGAAGGCGTTTGGCCACATCGTGAGGGCTTTGATTCACTTGTTTACTTCCGTGAGAAAGTGCGCCCAGATGTGTTTGGTGAGAAAAAGGGATTAATTGCCACGTGAGTTATTATCAGTTGATAACGAATGCATTTAAGTTGACATATTTACATTATTACAGACAATCAGAGGAATGGAGCAAGTTTCGATCGGCTGTGAATCCGGTTTTCATGCAACCTCGAGGTCTTAAAATGTACTACGAACCATTGTCTAACATTAATAACGAATTCATCGAGCGGTAAGTTGAAGTTTAATAGAAACTGATTGAGATTTAAAATTATTATCATCTCTGTAGCATCAAGGAAATTCGTGATCCTAAGACACTGGAAGTCCCTGCGAACTTTGAGGAGGAAATGGGTCGTTTGATCTTCGAGTCGTTAGCTCTCATTGCCTTCAATCGTGAAATGGGCATCATCCGGAAGCGTCGTGATAATCCCGATGCTATGACTATATTCAAAACATCCCGTGAAATTTTCAAGTTGGTCTTTAAGCTGGACTTGCAGCCATCGCCCTGGAAGTTTATATCGACGCCAACCTATCGCAAAATGATAAAAACACTCAACGAAAGTCTCGATGTCACACAACGAATGATTGATGACACTTGCGCGGAGATGGAGAAGCGTCGCAAGGCTGGAGAGCCTGGGAGCAATAGCATGTTGGAGCGACTGATGGATATTGATCCAAAGATTGCTTTGGTCATGGGTCTGGATATACTCTTTGCCGGTGTCGATGCCACGACTGTGCTCTTGTCTGCAACATTGCTGTGTCTCAGCAAGAATCAGGAAAAGCAGCATAAACTCCGCGAGGAACTGCTGCGAGTGATGCCCAGCAAGGAGACATTGCTGAACGATGAGACCATGAAGGACATGCCCTACTTGCGGGCCGTAATCAAGGAAGCCCTGCGCTATTACCCCAACGGTTTTGGAACCTTCAGGATTTGTCCGGGAGATGTCACTCTCTCCGGTTATAACATTCCCAAGGGCACACAGATTATGCTCGCCTCCAATGCCCTGGTGAAAGATGAAAAGTATTACACCTCACCAAATGATTTTTTGCCCGAGCGCTGGCTACGTGATCCCGAGACAAACAAGAAGGCGCAGGTCAGCCCATTTACGTTCCTGCCGTTTGGTTTTGGACCACGACAATGCATTGGCAAGCGGGTCGTTGATCTCGAGGTGGAGACCGCAGTAGCCAAGATTATACGCAACTTCCATGTGGAGTTTAACTACGATGCAAGCAATCCGTACAAAACGTTCTTTGCCATGGAGCCACAAATCCCATTTCACTTCAAATTCACTGACATTGATCAGTAGAAACAAAGCTTAAAACCAAATTACTAGTTAATAAGGCAAATGTAATATAAATGTATAAATGTAAACAACGCAAAGCGAAACCGAAACGTCATTAAGAACTTTCTAAAATAAATCTCATAATTTGCAAATGAGTCTATATACGTATATTGATTCGTTTTTAAAACATCGAAAGATTCAAGGATTCACAACTGAAAGAGGACAATAAAATTTATTTATTTGACTCTATAGTAAAGAGACTCATTATCATTAAAACAAATACATCAATTGCGTTTTTGTTGATACATTGATAGTTGTTTGTTTTTTGTATTTGCATTTTTATTTTTACAGAACCTTGTTATTGTTTGTCATCTTTATTGTCAAATTCACTTTGCTTTTGCCTTTTCAATCTCCAGGTTGAGGCTTCCACGCCCACCACCAGTCCGTTACAGCTTGTTCTCCATTGTCCGGATATTGGCCATGAACTTTTCTTGATTTGTTAGTGATAAATTTGCACACATAGTATTGATTACTAACCTGGCCGATAAAATGCAACAGCGCTTATAAATACGATAAGAAAAATATATGGAGTCCAACTCATTTTTAACTAGCTTTCAATAATCGCAATTCTGTCTATTTATACCATTTCGTTTAGAAGTCTTACAGCATTTATGCCACCCGAAATGGGAGTTCGATACACTTTTCACATTTAATTAGAATTTCGATGCATTTGGGTTCTTTTTGAATAGCGAGACAAATTAAAATAATTCGCATCGGATTAAACCGTTACGATTAGCTAACACTTGTTGGATTTGTCAATAGTTAGTATTCAAATTTTGAAATATTTTTTCGGAGTATTCATTTGGTATATTTTAACAAAAATATCTTTTCCCCATTGTTTCCAAATTAATTTTAATTATTTGAAACATCTTTAAAGCATATTTACTCATTTTGGCATTCGACATATACTGGAAAATATACAGTTATATTTAAATAATACATAATATATAATAAAATACAAAATAAATACATTTCATAAATAGAATCAAGATATGAATTAATATTAGCTTAAATTATGTTATCATTAAATCAATTTTCATTCTTATTTTCATAATATATTACTATTAAATTTCAATCCCAATATAACTTTATAATCCTCCGATGGATATTTATTACAAAAAACTACATTAATCTTAGGGGGTTTTTAATCGATTTATTATTTATACATTTCGTGAATGAAAACGCTTGTTGAAATGAACTGAAAGCGTTATTCAGCTGGTGTAAATTCAAAACTTTTATTTTTCACGCCCCGAACGCAGACGATAACAGAGGCTGTCGACAAGTCCCCCTAGAAGTTTCCCATAGGGATAACCCTACAATTTTCAGTTTGCCGTTGAAAGGCGAAACTTTTTGCCGTAGACAAGTCAAGGCTGATGATGTTGCTGCTGTTGTGTCTGTCAGCAGAGTACAACTTGGCTGGCAGCATACACACTTGCTCCCGCTAATGACTAATATTAATTTGGGTCACTGTGCTACGGCTCCCTTCCCTCCCCTCACACTTGAGCTATACCAACCATCGACAATGGAACGTGCGTCTGAATTATGCGCGTCTCGTGCCTTTTCGAACACCTAAACGCAGTTGCAACAACCAATTGTCGGTTGTGCAATAAACGAAATAATGAATTACATAAAATGATGCAATTTTTGAATTTCGTTTCATTTGTACATTTTTATAGCTGGTTCACATATCAGTTGCATACCACTGATAACTAAATTATTTGAAGTGATTTGAGCTATTAAGATTACGATAAGTGTGAGTGGCGTCGGGTCGCTTTAATAATATCAACGCAACACCTGTTATAAGATTACTTGGTAGCAAACAAAATAATCTTTATGATACCATATAGACTTCTTAAGAGCTTATAATTATAGATATTACTATCAATGTAATTTTGACTTTCTTAGAAATTCAAAATGCTTATCTCTTATAAAGTATGATTCGAATTTAATATATCTGAAAAATTTAATTTGCATTCCATTTTTTATTAATTTGAAACTATAAAGTTTATGTTACTATTAATTTAGATATTATAATAAATAATAAGCCATTTTTCTTCATGATTTTTCAAACTCCTCTTAAATGTATAAATAAGAAAATTATTTTATTTATAAATAATTTATTTAAACTGTATTTTATACTAATAATATATTTCAAATGAAAATGTAAATAATCTTAAATATCACAAAAGAATTATTACATTTTATTTCGATTCTTCCCATTTAGCTTCTATGACAATTAAATCATGAATTTCTACTGTATAAACGTAGTGCGTTCGCTTGCTTGTGTTTGCGGCTATGTTAGTATGTGTGTCCACAACCATGTGTGAGTGTCGTTGTTGGTGTTTGGGGTCGGTGTCGGTGTCGGTGCCAAGCACCCGAACAGCTGAAATTGTTTGGGGTTAATTAAGCGCGACATGTGTGGCATTGCATGCATTTTGTGCAGCGACTGCGACTGTGACTTCAACTCCAACTCTGACAACAACTGCGACCTCGACTCGATTCGTAGGCGCGGGGATGTTGGGGAACGTAGGGGGAAACTAGCGCCCACAAGTGTGAATGGGGTCCACGGCAACGGGCGCTAATCAATGCGGCGCCATAATAGACAAATTGCCGGACGCGTCGGTTCATTATGTTCGAATTGCAATTGTTGATGCGTTTATGAAGCTAGTGTTGGTGAGTGCATGTGATTTATGGATTCGTTAAACGATGGATGAGCTACATCAGCGGGCGGGCGCAAACCTGTTGAGTTAATCCGCAGTCACGAGCGTAATAAAATAAATACAATTATTTATTTATGTTGGGCTTTTGCCCAGAAATCGCTGGCATTACAAATTGTTGCGTTATTTTTCTGCTGTTGTCCAAATCCAAAAAGGATACAGCCCAACGCACTGTGGGGGGCTCGCCTTTAACACAAAATTATGGGCTGCCGGCTGACCAAGCGACGTCCTTGTTTATATTCCAAGAGTATTTCTCTTATTCTCTCCACTGAGCGAGAGAGAGTGGAGGCTTTGCTGGCAAGCCTAAAAAATAAACAAAATCATTTACCTTAAGGCATAATAAAAGTTTATGGTTGATAATATACATAAAAAGGGCCGTGTGGTCGTGCAAAAACAATGCCTGCGGAGGCGTATTGCGGAAATCCCCAGTATGGGAACGTTTATCGCTATTAAAGGATTTGCAATGTAGAGAGAAGCAAGCCCAACGTCAATATTTGCCACCGTCAGTTGCCAGTTGGCAGTTGCCAGTTGGCTGACTGTGTTTTCAATAACCATTACGGAATTGCGAAAATTTGCGCACAGCGGGCAAAAACAAATAGTTTGGAACACTACAAATACAACATTTCCTTCCATATATAGTGAGAGAGGTCCTCGTTTTTAGGGGTTGGGCATCGACTCTAGCCGTCATATCGAAGTTGAGCTCAGTTTCTCAGTCTTTGCCTGTCGCTCAGCGTGTGACTTCCAAGGATCTGTGTGTTTGAATTCATTTCAGTCGATTTTAAGACCAAAGTGGGCGCATTCTTTGTTGTACCATCCCACTCACATTATAGTAAAAGTACTCTTTCCACTTGCCATTTAGAAATACATATTCCAAATCTCTAAGTTTAACAGAACGCAAACAGAATGACGTGCTTTGACAAACTATACTATTATTAACGGAGTAGTTATCTGGGTTTGATTTTATATCACATATTAAAACGAATTATAAAATGGCAATACTTAATGTTAATACTCAAAACCAAATATTGTTTTCGATATATGTATTTTTGTGGAAGAGATTTGAAATTTGAGTAATGAAATGATACTTATTCCATCTGAGAAAGATTTTTATTTATAGAAAGAAGATTGATTAAAGATAAAGAGAGAAGGATTTCGAACTCTTTACTATTATCCTTGACCAAGTTTTTAAGATACAAGTGAAATTAATTTGCCTTGAAATCTGTGCTGCAATCAAGTTGAAAGTTGCAGTTTAAAGCGCTGGCAAAGATGTTTGTTAAAAGCTGCACAAGCTACCCGTAGTGTGCTGTTGCTCCTGTTAGCAAATGGATCAAGGATATATGTACACCGGAGGCACGGACTAGATATTCCTGAGATATGTAAACACCAGAGGATGCAAACAGTTCAAATCAAATAACACACACAAAAACGTCGAGAAAAGGAAGCGATGCACACGCCAAGGTAGAGGGCGAGAAAGAGAGACAAACAGAGAGAGAGAGAGAGAGAGGGCGATAGAACATACACACACACACATACACACCAGGAATCAGCAAACAAGCGCTACGAACACAAAATGAGCAAGCGACTAACCTAAGGACAACAAAATAAACATTTTGAACTCGACTGAAATGCACAAACGGAGAGCGGAGAGCCCCAAGGACACTTGGGGCGTTCGCGCCGCCTGTCATCGTCTGCGGGGCAGCTTGTCCCCCAATGCTCTGCTCCTCATACTCCTCCTTCTATTTCTCCTCCACCCACCTAAAGGCTAAGCGCAAATATTACAAGCATTATATGAATGTCTATGCTTATGTATGTGTGTCCATGTATTTAGAAGTCAGCAACATGCTGAGCCAACAACAACATGCAAGAAAGTTAATGAGGAGCGTGCTCGAAAGTGAGGTACCTCGTATATTTTGTATACAGTGTACATTAATTTGATTGTCTGGCTTTCACAGCATATTGTCAAAGATATTTTAAAAGATTATTTTTTTTTGATAATTTTTAAGATTTTTACTTTAACTGTTTGTGAACAGTAAGGAAAAGTATGTTAAGCTAACAGCTTCGTCTACCCATAACTTATAAAAGATTTCAATGGACTTTTTATAGACAGATGAAAAGGGAAATAATTTAAGGAAAATATCGACTTTCTCGGTCTAGTTGTCTATGCTAATCTATAATATTTACATTTTATGAGAGAGATGTTTCCATTTGTCTACTAGCTACTTTACCATCAAGTTATTATACACCTTTGCCCTTTGGCGTACAGGGTATGGCAAGAAGAGCAGGACCTGAGCTGGCTTGGCTGCCAACAAAAGTGTAGAAAATCCGACCAAGCACAAAAACCGACTCAGCACATTTCGGAACAACCAAACACGCAGTAAACCCGCCAACCCACACAGCTCCGACCTCAACAGCAGCAGCAGCAGCAACAACAGCAACAACAACAACGACAACGACAATCAGGACAACAACAGCGTCCTGAGGAGGAATAGCAATGGCATCGCCAGCTCAGGCTCAGCAAGTCATCAGCACATAAAGCTCGAAAGATTATGTAGCCCACGGCGGTGGCAGCAGCAACAGCAACAGCAAAAGCAACGGCAGCAGCGGCTGGCGGAAGTGATGCATGGGCTCTGGCCTGGCTCTGGGTTGGATCTGTGAGCTGTGAGCTGTGACTCGCACTCATTGCTGTTTTTGGAGCGGTAAGGGAGGAGAGGGGAATGCAGGGGTTGCGGGGTCGCTGTGGTATTAGACGACAATAGAGCTTGAAGGGCGGGGGTTTGGGTTTTCTGGCGTTTTGCCTTTTTGTGCTCCAAGCCTTGTGACGTTTGACGCCATGTTTGATGGATGAAAAAGCCATTCATGTTACCAGCTGGGGTGCAGAGGTTGCCTGTCGTTCAAGCTGTTCGTGTGCTTTCTGGCGTGTGTGTGTGTGTGCGCTTGTGTGTATGCAAAAGATGGCGCAATAGACGTGAAGTAACCACCTCCTGTGGCGCAACTAAATCCTTTCGGATTTTACCCAGCCAGGCGCTGTATGTTTTAATGCGCATTTTATGAGTGTGTAGGTAAGCGCTAAGCTGGCGTGGGATTGGATGCTAAAACGCGTAGCAGGGAGGCAGGTCCAATGCGTAGGGTGGCAGCTCCAAATGCGGAGAGAGGCAGCACCAAAACGCAAAGCCGGCATGTCTTTAAAGTGCAAAAGCGCGTGTTAAAGTTCTTGGCACTTGTTTGTCTTAACGTGTGTCGGGTTCCTAGCTCTCCCTCTTTTGTGGGCGTGGCAACCGTACAATCCTATACCCTCTTATTTGGTGATCTCCCCTTTTTTGTGGCTGCATGCGAGTCAAAGTCAAGCGGTTGACATTTGGCAAATTTCGTTGCATAAAACGCAGCTGCAGCTGCTCAGCCACCTGTATATCTACCTGTCAGCATTAGCATAATTTTGCATAGCGTTAGCCAAATACTCCAACTCTGACAGGAGGTGGGCGGGGAGGTACTTAAAAAACTCAAAATGAAGTCGTTGCCTCGTCAGTGGCACATGCAAATTCGGTGTGAAAAATGCGCGTATTAATAAATGTGTGTAGATGAGCTGACGCCACCCTCTCTCCATTTGATCCATCTAATCCCATGGCTGCTGCTTCAACTGCTGCTCCAACTGTTGTCCCATTTTTTGGGATTGTGTGGCTGGCACTCGTACATTTTATTTGCGACTGCTTAGCACGGCAATTTACATTTCAAATTAGCGACTTCATTGCTAGAGAAAATGCCGGAATTACTTTTCATTTTCATTTTCATTATAATGCTTTTGCCACGCCCCTGAAATTTTCCTCAACCTCCCCTTTGCCACTGCGACTGTCCACTAAATTCCCAACTGGTCGCTGCTGCTACTGCGCTTTTGCTATGCTAATAAATTAATATAAATTCAAATTTGTTTGCCAACTGCTGTCCCCGTTTCGGCTGGGCAAAGTGTTACGACTATAGAATGTTTGTCAAAAAAAGGCAAAAATCCGCCGCGCGCAACATTTTTCCAAATGGCTGCCAAAAGTTTCATAAAAATCACCAATGAAACAGGCCTCTTCTCCACCCTCCACCTCCAATTCCAAATCATCTACTAAGCCAAATGCCACAAGTACACTTCTCCCTCCCAATTTCTCATACCCTCCATTTCAATTTCATCTTCAGCTTCCCTCGGCAGCTGCTTGAATATTCAATGGCCACATCCGCACTTGGCCTTAAGCCGCACTTGGCCAAAAAGTCGCACTTTTGGCCGCCAAAACGCTTCAGCTGCAAGTGGTAATCGACAGAGAGATGACTCCAAGTCATTTTAAAGCCTCCAACTGCTGATCATTAGCTAAAAATGTTTGACAAATAAACAGATGGATTATAGGAAATTAAAGTGGACTTAATGCAAAGTATGCATTCTATAAGAATTACTCAAGTTAAAATATGTAAAATGGAAATCAGGAATATATGAATGTGACTTTGTTATTATAAACAATAAAGAAAGCTAAAGTCGAGTGTCAAGTTGTTTCAGACAAAAAAGATATGAAAGTTAAAATATATCCGAAATATACCAAAAGCTATATGTATCGATATACAACTACTTTAAAAATATACCATAGAGTTTGAAAAATACCAGATTTTTAGCCAAAGCAATTAAGAACCGACAGCCGTCGTTTAGCAAAATAAAATCATCTCTTCATTAACTTCAAAAATTTGTATCTGACGGGAACACATTTGTCAGGAATCACATTGCAGAAATTTATTCCTAAACTAACTAAACAAATCGTCATTAGGTGCACGAACCTATTAGAATTATTTTGTAAATTAAATTATGGAAATTTAAACTATTTATAGACACATCAATCTCCCTCTTAAAGTCGTTGACTTGTCCGTCTAGCCTTTTTAGGTCTGTGACTTATGCTATGGACTTCACAGCTTGAGGGTATAGGGTATTAGCTTCTGTTGTCGTCATCGACGTCTGCTGCTCACCCGCTGTACGAAAGGGAAAAAAATATTGAAGCGCATCGTTAAAAATATGCAAAGAATTCGATGCTGCTTGCTGCATGCATGAAAGTAATGCCAGGGCAGACAAAACTCATACTCACACTCGCACTCACATTCATACTCGTAGATGTACCCTTACTACCACGGCATTATTCACAAGCCACGCCGTTTCGATTCGAATTGAGGAAAAAGCAGATTCCGCCCCGTTTACCAAACGTCATGACGACATGCATCAACCCTTGCTAAAAAGGCTGAGAAGAACGGGGCATGAAAGGCAGCAAAAAGGAAGAGGATGGGCAGGGGGAACATTAGCCACGCGCATTTAGCCAGCAATCATTTAACAATTTACAAATCGATGTTTAAACGAAGCCAAGTTACCGCATACCATATCCGCGTCCGTCTCCATGTCCGCATCCTGCATTAAAACTTTTCCTTTAACACTTAATGTCCTGCCGAAAAGCAGAAAGCTCAGTCCGAGGCAAAGTTGTTGTAGGCGGAGAAGGCGTGTTGGCATCCGACAGGACTATAGCCAGTAACCGTTAATGCGCGCCCGACTGTCATAACAATAACGGCATTTTTAGCACCTCATTAAAAAAGAGTTCATATCCGCGCGACGAGTTTCTCACCGCTCCTCAGCTGAATCCTGAATACTGACTGAATTGTTTGGGCTACGGAGCAACGACGAGTACTCGTTTCACACTCGTAAATGCTGAGGCTAAATGCGTAAACATTGCTGGCTGTCGTCTGTGCCATTAACCATTCGCCGTTTGATGGGCTTATCAATTTTTACAACAATATTTATTTGTTTATTCGTATTTGGACGACAACACAAATGGAGAATGGTCGCATTAAAGTTAACCCAATAATGGCGGCCATTCGATTTGGCTTTGGCTTCGGCTTTGGCCTGCAACTTAATCGATTTATGATGACTAAGCGACATGGCTATAACTTAGGCAGGCTAATGGTGGCAGTCGAACCCGATCGAACGGCATCAATTGGCGAGGGTTGCTTGAAAGTTTTCTCAAAATTGATAATTATCATTGTCATTATAATAAAATGTCTGCAGTAATAATGTAAATTACATTTTTAAATTTCTTAAAGTTATCTTACTAAGAGCTTGGAGTAATGAGTCGGAAAATAATCAGATGATATACTTTTTTTTAAGAAACACAAAAATGTAACTGAAAAGTTTTTAAGTTCAAAACGTTCAAAGTTCGTTCAAAAGTTCAATTAGAAAGCCAAATTCATTAAAGGCTTAGAAACAGTTTATTTCTCTAAGAGTGCCCAAATTCTAGTTTATTTAATTGACCACAGTTACGTATACTTAATTTTATATAATTAGAATAAAGAGTATGCGGATTTCTTCCGCATCATATGAGTTCTTCATGGTTGGTTGGGTCATTCAATGCCGTTGCTCTTTATGGTAAAGCGTATGGTAAAGCGTAAGCGTAAGTAAATCTCTAGCTTGGAATCTGCATGGGCCACATAAAGTTCACAGCCAACAATCAAGAATGAATGGTGCAACTCACCCTTGCAACTCGTTGGATGAAGAGAAGCATTTAGGCAAAAGAAAAACGCAATGCGGGCCACATAAACAAAGGAGAACGCTGTGTGCAGCTTTTGCTGTCTTTAACTTTGACTTTATTGTGACAGTTAAAAGCGAAAATAATAGCAGTTAAAATCCCATAAAATGCGTCTTAATCATAAAAATGCGATTATAAAAATGGACGAGCGCCTGGGCACATCGCAGGCAAGTCATCTCAAGTCGAGTCGAGTCTGGGCAACGAGATGAAGCTGGCAGCAAAAGAGTTCAATTTTTCTTCGTTTTCTTTTCCTTTTTTTGTCCAGTGTTCTTTCGTCTTGCACCATTAGCTGTTGTTACTGTTTGTTGCCTTTTGCCTTTTTATGAGCTGCACGCTTATGTTTGGGCTTTATTGCACTTTTGCCCTGGCAATAGACTGGAGGCGGCAGATTTGACATTCGTAATTGTTTATCAAGGCGCTGCGTTAAACACAGAACAAGATCGAGATGAAACTGGATGTGGAACTGGAGATGGTGATGGAATTTGGAGAACATTTTTATTAATTGTCCGCGTTTTTGTTTCACACCAAAAAAAAGGAAAAGGAAAGAAAAACCTTTTGGCAACTGTTGGGCGCAAATCCTATAAATTTTTTACTACTTATTTACGTTGCTAAGGCACATTTAGTCATGTCAAGCAATCGCCGGGCCATGGCCTGGCCTGGCCCTGATCGTAAAAGCAGTTTGCCCTGACCTCCCCGGCCACAGTTTTGTCCACAATTCAACATCGACACCAAATGCCAGCCGTTGTCGTTGTCACTGGCTACTGCTGCTCGAAGGCAGGGGATGAGGGTTAGGTAAAGGAGGGGCGAGGGGGATACTTTTATTTTTGTGAAATTTCATCACGTTTTTATGTTGTGACCACGTGACGCCAGTGCCGTGACTCCCGGACTCTGAATTTGCCACCCAATGTTCGCCTCACAGTCGAGTCCAAGTCCAATCTCAACTATGAAGCACAAACAGTCTTCATGTTTAGTCTCGGACTGTGTTGGCCAAGTGTATCTCGAGAGAAGGAGCAAGAGAGAAAGAGGCTGAGAACCCAACTAAGCAAGCCGAGCACCTGCACCTACTGGCATCCCAGCAGTTGGCCTCGGCACGTAGCAATTGGAGGCATGAGCATTGGGAAGATGCGAAACAAGAGATGGAGAAGAAGTTTGCAATGGAAATGGAGCAAGGCTCCAGTCAAAGTGTCAGTGTGTAAGCTGTGTAGCATTTACCTAGATTGTTTCTGCCAAACGGATTTCAGCAGATAGGCGAGCACTTGATAATGCACGGCCAGAAAGGTTTAAATCGTGTGAAACACTTTAAGACTTAAGCAAAGTATGAGAAAGCAATATATATTGATTTTGCTTAATTTAATATAATATTTGCTTTAAATGTGTAGATATTAATATTAATAAAAATGAATGCATTTATTTATTCTTAGTTAAAACTTTGGTACTCAAGTTTATCATTAAATCAATAATTATTGAATTGAACTGAATTTACATAAATAATTTAACTTATTCTCAGTAAAATCGAATTGGAAGTGAAGTCAAAAATGCTGCTTGGACCCCCCTCGAGTGCGCATTACAATATCCTGGGGTGTTGGCGTCACCTCATCCAAGACACAGAGCACCATGGATGCGTCCCTTCGAATATGTTTTCATCGAACTCTGCAGCAGCTGTTGCGCCAGCCAGCCAGCCAAAAAAAATATAAAGAAAAAAAAGTACAAAGAGAATAAAAAGAAAAGCAAGGAGAGAGACAGAGGAAAAGAAAATGCCTCGAAACAGTTGTTATAAGCTAAAATTGCCAGAGTTGCTGTTGCAGAATGTCAAAGCTGAAATCGAGGCCAGTCTTCGCCCCATGACGCTATTTTCAAGGAATTAAATTCTGCTTGCCTGGGGGCAGGAGACAGCAGAAGGTGTGACTGTCAGTGCACATTAAACGTGGCAAAGTTATATAAATGGTGTCGAAGTCGGGCTGGGCACAGCATTTTAGTGTGTGTTACCCTGGCTACTGACTGGATGGGAAGGATATTGGACATAGGACACAATTGTCCTTCCGGCTGCGGCACTTTGCAGCAAAAAAACATTCTTCTATTTGACCACATGACGTGCAATTGCCAAGCAGATACAAGGGCCCATTGATGTATTTTATGCACTTCCATTTCATGGTCAGTTTGTCGTTAAGGCTTGCGTCGCCACCGGACAACATGTGTGTCCGATGACCAGTCAACACTGCGATTGCTGCATTTTGACTAGCTTGCCGGGGTTGGGGTTGGGATTGGAGTTGAGGCTTTAAGTTCAACACTCTCCATAGAGATTTCTTTTTGGGCTTAGAGATAATAAAAATAGCATGGCAGCCTGATCCACGTAAATGCTCTTATACGCAAACAATTTGTACTTTGGCTCTGTAAATATTTGTTATTTGTTATTTGTTAGCTTCGTACTTGTTATTCGCGTACACATCAACAGCAACAGCAGCAACACAAAAAAAGGCACGCGACTTTGTATAAGCGATGAAAGTATGCAGACTATTTGCAAACAACCATCGCAGATACTCGCACACTCACACACACACCCACACTCGTACACACACATGGGAGATAAATCTATAGAACATGCGAAAACTAATTTTCCATCAGGAAAATAAAATGCCAAGCGGCTTCAATGGATAGCAAGCAGGGATAAGAGAGAGAGAAAGAGCTACTACCAAAAGCCAACGATAATTTTAGCGCGTTTTTTGCCATCGCTTTTGTACTCGTAAATGTGCAAATTTTGTAACAAACAAAATAAAATGGCGGCGTGCGGCGGTATTGATATTGATACATTACATAGATATATCCGCACATATACCAACACACACACATGCACATGCACTTGCAAATATATTTGCCTGCATTACATACACACATTGTTGGTCGACGCTGCCAGCCGCCTTTTATACTACATCACACATATTTGAGTCTATTAAAAATGCGTTTAAAATGCTTTCTGTGGTTTTATGGTTAAATTGTAAAATTCAAATAAAATTGATTTTTGCCTGTTTACCCATCACTGTGATTTTTCTGCAGAGAGTGAGAGAGTGGGTTGAAGGTGGTCCAAAGCCAATAGTGCTGTTGGCTGCATAAATTAGAGTCACTTTAAAAGCAAACAGGGAAATGCATGAAAAATGAGCAATAACTATATATAAAAAATGTAATTTAGAAATTATTTCATAGTTACTAAAAATCTGATTAAGTGATTTACAAAATATAAACAAATTTCGTAATTTCTATAACTACCAATTTTAATACCTTGCCCAAAAAAATTAAATTTATATTATTGCAATATTACTGCTACAGTTGACTATTGACAATTAGTTGATAATCTGGTATATTTCGAACTTCATGGTATAATTTTATGAAACGGTTTATCAATATACCAAATATAGACTTCGGCATAATTTTTTCGGTAGTTTATTGTTAAATATATTAATTAAGTTTATTTAAAGAATAATACCGCATTGTTTTGCTTTTATTTGAAATGGGTTGGAATCTAACAGTCGAGCACACTCTATTGTAACTTTCTTGTTTTACAAATTAACTTCAATATTTTTTAAAAGTCGGTTGCATGCTTTATTTACTTTACATTGTCAATTTACAAATTATTATAAATAGCCCACAAATTTGTATTTATTGTGGCTGATATTACAAGAATATTAAGAGTAGCTTTGCTGCTTAAGCGAATGATAAGTAGGTGCAGCTTAGTGTTTTTTCCATGCTCTCTAACACTTTACATGGCATTGATGACGACAGCAAGGGCAAAGACCAAAAGGCACAGGCAAAGGGCCAATGGCAATGGCAAAGTGGAAGCAATGGCTCAGTCGGTTGCCTCAATGAAACATGCAACGTAATTTCCATGTGGGTAACCAGCAATTTCTGGCATGTAACATTTTTCAACATCAACAACTCCAACAATATGGCGGAGCGAGCAGCAACACTCACACCCACAGATAGAGAAAGAGAGTGAGAGGGAGACAGACATTCACAAGGTACAAACTGGCACAGATGCATCAACTTTAGTCCCAAGGATGGGTTGGAGTAGGTTGAAAGTAGAAGGAGCTGAATGCTGGCGCAGTCAAGCGCAAACACTACAAGAAAAATTGTAAGTGAAGCGAATAAAATATTATTTTCTAATGCTCGAAGACACAGACATACTTTACTGGGTTGAAAAGTGCAAGAGTAGAAAACCGAAATGCTAAGTAAAATCAAGAAAAATTGTTTAGCTGTAGCTGGGAGCTGTAACTGGAGCTGAAGCTGTAGCTGTAGCTGTAGCTGACTGTTGGCTGCTGTCGACTTTTCGCGGGCTACTTGGGCTTAATCTTAATCCATCTTAGTCTAGTCAGCGAAGACTGCTGCCGAGGAGACGACAAGAGGAGGACTTTGAAATGTTGCCAACCAGAGCGTGGAGCTCGGAGCTCGACTTGGCAACAAAGCAATGTAAACAAAAAGCCAAATTATTGTGCAGCATTTGCTAGAAAAGTCTCTTTTTCTTTTTCTATTTTATTTTATTTTATTCTATTCGTTTTTGTACTTTTTTTGCTTTCTGTTTTGTGTTTAAGGCGCTTCCAATTTTTTTTGTGTGCTCATGAGAAAAGCGCCTTAAGTTATGCTGCCATTTTTTTCATTTCTTCTATTTTGTACAATATTCTTTGTAATAATGTTGCCTTGCAGCGAACGCGAGCTCGCTGCAAAATGAAATGAATTGTGAAAAATGTGCTCGCACTCTTCTGCCTGCCTCCCCCGACTCCTCATCCAACTGTTGTCTTGTGGGTGGTCTTTTGGACTGGCCGCTTTTGAACTCAATTACATAAGCGTAGCCAGCAAGCAAGCAGATCGACTCAGAGCAGAGCAGTTTGGCAGTTTGTAATTTTCAGCAAATGGCAAGTCACATTGCCCGCGGTGCCCCAGCAAAGTGAGGAAGGAGGAGTGTACCGGGTGCCACATTGCCCCGCTGCTTCAAAATCACGTAAAATGTCAAATTGGTGAACGTCAAGAAAATGGCGCGTTTGTTTTGTCATTCCTGCTTTCTTACCATTTCGCCTTATCTACTATTTTAACGCGCAAATATTTTTTCTGCTCGTTTTGTTAGCAGCCCCTCCTTCTTAAACTTCCTTTCCCCCCAGCTCTCTACTTTGGATTTTTGCCCATTCCGAACTGCTTCCGTTCCGCTTTCAGCATTCAAAGCACACAGCAAAAATGCCAACAATCCAAAGTTGAGTTTTCTTTGGAATTTGTTGGCGTTTTCTTTTTCCGTTCTTTATTTTTTTTTTTTGCTCGTGTTGTTGTTGCTGTGTTTTTTTTTTGACATCTCTGCTGGGGAGGTAACATGCGCGCGCCACATTGACAATTGCTTATTTGTGTCTATGTGTGTGCGACTGTGTGCTGGTGTACTGGTGTGTGTGTGTGTGTGTGGGTGAGTGTGTACGTGGGGGTGGCACTGCCACAGTTAACATGTAACTTCAACGTCAAGTCAAACTGATGTTCTCGTCGTCGCCATTTTGTTTTTAGCTTGGCTTTTTTCCATGCTTCGCAATGGCGATGACGATGGGAATGGAGATGGCTGCCTTTGGTCGCCTTTGTTTGAGCCCTTGGCTTGGTCTTGTCTCCGTCTCCGACTCCGACTCTGACTCTGACTGTGACTCTGCTCGTTGTTGTATGTTTGTTAAGTTGCGCAGCGCTACGCATTCCGTTGGTATTTTACCATTAATACTTGTCTACTTAACGGTAAATTACAGACATTAAATGCACGCACACAGCAAGACAAATGCGTATGTATGTGTGTGTGCGGGTGTATGCTCGCTTGCACATATCTTTCACTGTATTGTACGCATGTCAAGGACTCGCTGTCTGTGTCTCCTTCTGTATGTGTTTATCTGTGTGTGTGTGTTGCGTGTGCTTATTTGTTGTCAGTACGCGTCAAACATTTGAAAACATTTATTTTTGCCTTACTATAATGCTACATTTCTCGTCTAACACCACTGACAGCTCCCCTTCCCCCTCTACTGTTCCTCTGCCTTCCCCTGCCATGACATTTCTACTTTACGAGTGCTTTTTTTGTATTGTGTGTCCCTTCCGCAGTTCAGTTTCCATTTGTTGGTTAACGACTTCTTGCCACAGTGCGTGGCCAGGGCCAAGCTTAAATGCCAGTCCACAATTTGTCATCCATTGAGTTGGATACGCTTCTGTTCAATTATATTTTAGTAATAATTGGAAATCTTTATGCAACTAAATTGTATTCATTCCATCGCTTTATTTTGATATCGAAAAGCCAAAAGTCATAATTAATGAAGTGCTTTTATATGCGCGTTTTATTTGAAACTATGTTCACGCAATTTGCAGTCAATTAAATGCGCATTGTCTATGTTGTAAAAGAATCGATGATCAAATTTATATTGTATTCTATTGTTTAGGTCATTAAATACAACTATCTATTAATTTTATTTTTTTAAAATATTTGTTGACGTTTTTTTTGTAGTAAAAAAAGTAATCTATGATTTATCAGTACTTAGTAGTTCAATACTGTAACTAATTTAAATATCATTCTAAACTGTAATTAGTAAAGTTGTCCCCATTTAATCGGTCTGCTCTAATTAAATATTCTTTTTGTATGCAATGCATTTAGTTTACAAAAGTGTTTATCTTGCTAAATGTCAAATCAAGTTATTTTAGCAGTGTATAATTATTAAATGTATATTATAATTTTAATACTTTTTTTATAATTCAGCAGTCTAGTTTTTATTTTTGTGAATAATAAAAATCAGAGAATCGTATTATTATCTTTTCTTATAATATTGTATTTGATTTAATCTTACATAAATAAGGCCTGAGAACGTTTAATGTATATTAAGAATCACTCACTCTCATTAATAAAATGATTTCCATTTAAATAATATCTTTAAATTGTATCTCAAGGTAAAAAAAACTTTTATTGCAAAGAGTACTCAATTCTGCTATTTTAATTTGTTAAGCTTTAATAGCTAAATGTGCAATCAAATTGGCAACATTTTTGTTATATCGAATTGAAATAAACAAACACATGCTTTTAGAATGTGAAAGAAATATCTAAAGATGTTAGTAAAAAATTTCGGTCTGGCTTGGCTTTAAATGCGCATTGTGAAATTCCTTTAATCTTCAGTGGAGATACACACATAAATGGACGTTGTTTGGCAAAACAAAAACAAAAACAACAGCAGCAAAAAAAAGGGCGCCATTTCCTTTGTATTTAATTTCTATTTCAACAAAAGTAAAACAATACCAAAAATCAAACACACAAAGCAAGTGAAAGGTGATGCAGGCATCAGGAAGTAGGACGGCAAACATAGGGCGGGACAGTAAAGCAGGATGAGCAGAGAGATTGAGAGAAGGAGATGCGGCGCACAACTTGCGAAATACTTTTGTGTAACTTTGGCTGAAAACTTTATTTTGTGTATTATATATCCTGTTAACAATATACTTCAGTTTTTCTGCCGTTTCAGCCACCGCTTCAAAGGCAGGCGGAGCCAGAATAACAAAAGCCAAGAGTCACTTAGCAGCTAGTCTCTATACATACATGTGTGTGTGTGTGTGTTTGAATGAGTGTATGTGAGTGTAGAGGTATGCGTAGGAGTGTGTGAGTGCGGTTTCCGTTAGCTAACAGCCTCAGTTGGTTTGTCTCATGCTGAGAACTCGAGCTGAGCTGCTTGAGCTTTTCTTTTGTTTAAATTTTGGTTTGTGTCAGCAACCACATGAACGTACACACACTCACACACACGCACAGTCACTAACACACTCACACCATATACGAGCCATATACAAAGCTAAATTGTTTTAAAAGAAAGTCAAAAGTCTTCCATGCCTCACCACACCACACGCCTCCGCAAAAACCCATCCAGACCAGGACAACTCAGGCAAACAGCAAACAAACAACGGGCTGTGGCTCTGAAATAGGCAAACGGGCTGTTCGCTCGGTTACTGCTTTGCTCTGCGTCGGGACAAAAGTTGTTCAAACTAAACAAGTCATGCACATTACAATGCCCTACATTCAAATATCCCCAATGGGTATACACTTTAAAGTATGTCATCGCGGAGTGATTGTTATAAACATCATTGTATTTCAGTTTCAGATATCCAAAATCATTGCTGCATAATAAATTCAACTAAGCTGCTAAGGTATACCCTGTAAAAACAACTAAGTTATTTTTAATACAAAAAAAAAGCTGATTGTGTATTTCCTTTTTTGCCAAAATCATTTTTGTACTCCATCTTATCTAATTTCTTTAATAGTTTAAATTCGTAATCTATTAAACGTTCTCCAGATTTATTATATTTAATTATTATTGAAGGAAAGGTAGCTAACACTACATAGATCAGTTTTAAAGCAACTCAAACTTTAACTATAAACTCAGAAATTTTAGTCATCTTATTATTATCTTATTATTGACACTTTCTATAATTAATATTCAATAATCCTCTATTTTTTAATTTTCCTCATCAATGTTATTTCCTTTTTTCTCTTTTTCTTTAAAAGTCAATAATTAAATACTTTATAAATTACAAATAAATTAACATAAATGTTCATAACAAGTAGTATTTCTTAGTCGCTCAGTTGTTTTAGAATTGAAACACGCTCGACTAAACCTTTATTTTATCTTGGAAGCGCATACGTATTGTGTTTGTCTCCGATATACTACTGTGTGTGTATATTTTTATATATGTATAACATAAGTATATGCAACTGATTTCCGTTATCGAGACCGCGTAGCACACATAATATATGCTTGCTTACGAACGCCAAGTGCCATTCGCTTGTTTCCTGAGGAAATTTGCATTAGATGCCGGCAGCTGCTTATTTCGATTTACACGATTAACTTCAAAAACTCGCTGCTAGTAAAGTTTAAATAAATATAAACGCGAAGCGCACTTGAATATGCTAAAGACGAAATAAAGTTGCTTAAACTTGAAGCTGCCCTCGAAAGTATGCTATACTTTTTAGCAGTGAAAAGAGCTTCGCTTTGTCGTGGCACAAATCACTGGCTTGGCAGGCGAATGGATGGCCATAAATAGCAAATTGACACTATTACAAGCATTAGAAGACCGCCCTTCACGCTACACAGCATCCATTCATTCATCCATCCATCCAGTGGGCCGGCTATCTTTTATGGGCTCGCTGCGCGTGTGCGCCTTAATGGACACCTTTCAGATTAATTGCCTGTTGGCGCTGCGCTGCTCTGCGATGCGACACGGCGGCCACATGAACCGCAAAAAGAACAAAGCATTAAAGTGTGGCTCAACCTGGACTTTGGCGATGTGGGGTGTATTGCGCCTGTATTTAACCAGCCCAAGTCACGTGTCAAATAAAATGTCAACAAAACAATTGAGTTATTTATTTGGCAATGGGCGCCGAGCACCGAACACCAAGCGTCAAAGCGTTTAATTTCGCAGGCAATAGCAGCCTCCGTCTCCATCTCTATCGAGCGTGTGCCGAGTATTTAAAAATCCATTGGCGGTCACTCGGCTAATGCCAGGAGTTATTTTGTCAGCCTGCTGGCTCAAGTGCCGAGTTCATTGCAATGCAAGATGCCATTCGGCTATTCAATCCACCCCGTGCCGAACCCCGTTGGCACAGTTGACACGTGCGCTCTCTGCCCCAGACATTGTAGTCTCTCTATCTCTATCTGTGTGTCCTTGTGGGCTGCGTGGCAACTAGAAAATCATTTAGCGGCAGCAGCAGGATTAGCTGCTGATGACACGCGTGTCGTAGGTTAGCGTCCACAGGCTCGAGCTCGAGCTCGAGCTAGAGCCCGAGTTGCTCAATTGAAATGAAAATGATATTTGCACAGGGCCCAGCCTGTGGCAGAGGATGCAGAGTGGGAGTGAATAGACTGCTGCTGTGTGCTATATATATACGCATACACACACATACACACAAATATATATTGTAGATGTACGCATCCTTTTTGGCTTTCGCTGCTAAGCAAACACAAATAAAGACCTTTGATGTGAATTTATTGGCAGAGGCCAGAAACTAACATTGAATTCGGGAGGAGGGCGACAGGGCGAGAGGCGTGAGAAACATCTCTGTCGCTCGGTTGGAAAATTTGCACAACAAATGTGTGTATGAATTTTTGGTTTTGCGCATAAATGCATAAATAACGCATTCAATATGATATTATTTATGCATTATGCATAAATAAATGCTAGATGAGTTGCCGAACTTTTGCGAGGAAATCATCCCCAGTGGATCAAAGTGCCAAAGTGATTGATTTTTATTTCCATAAATTATTGCTCTATTTTTGATATTCAATCAAAATTTTGGACAAGAGAGCATGAACTTTTAAGAGTAATTTGGTGAGAGTGTTGATTCATATTTTTAATCTCTTTTACATTATTTATTACTTAATATTTAAGTCTGCCTTATTAAAAACCAATTACAAAATTTTAACTGCAAAACATGACTAAAATAATATGTTGTAGTACATTCATATTTAGATTAACATTTTTCAAACTACGATAGCAATAGAATATATTTTAAGTTATTAATTACATTTAATTTAAAGTTTAAAAGAAGATAGTATTTTCTATAGATGCTAATAAAATTGTTTAAGTAATAGTCACTATTTTTGCCTTAGGTATAAATGAAATACTTTTTTTTTTTTTTTGATGATTATTGCAGTTTGAGCTTCAATTTTAATGCTGTAAACTTCCAACTCAGGTTGTTATGTATTTTAATTATAAAATATTTATTGTGGTATATTAATATTCAATAAAATTACACATGTCTGCATCTGTATCTCTTAGCTGTCCATCTCTCGAAGGTCAGGTTGTAATGTTTTTTCAGTTGAACTCAGTTCAGTTTGCTGTCAACATCGTCAGGCGTCAAGCGTCGTCGGCTTCAGTAGCATATCAGCATCAGCGTCAAATCTCAATGTCACACGCTGGAAATTATGAACAGCAGTTGGAGCAATTGGAACAGTTGGAGCAGCAGTCGACAATGTCACACGATGTCATAAAATGAAATGTGGAAAAGCACCACACAGAAAATGAAATTGGCTGCAATTTTGCCCCACTAGCACTAGCGTCAAAAAGGAGGTGGGTCCAAACCGTTGCCAGCCACATAAATTATGTAAATGCAGAATGGCCGACATCCCTTCTGCCTTTCACCTCGACTCCTTCGACTTGGTCTCAAACTGAAACTCAATAGCTACAACTTTGGTTTTTGGCTAATAGTTGCACACTCGGTGGGAGTTGGGAGCTCGGTTTTTGGGACCCATTAGGCCCACCACATGCGCGGAAGAAGGAGAAGGAGCAGGAAATTTCCGACAGCATGTTGCGGAGCCCGGCAACAAAACCGTAAAGCTGCTGCCGTGCCGTAGTACGACCAAAAAAGGTCAACATTTTACGGTTGATTAAAGTACGTCGGACTGTTGATGCTGTTGTTGCTGTTGCTGTCGATGCTGTTGTGGCCCCTGGCGCTCAAATTGTTTAAATATTTAATGAAGTGCATAAAAATAATTTACAAAAATATTTCATGCATTTTCGGTCGAACAAAAAATGGCTTAAATACGCATTTTGTTTGCGCCAGCTTTTTTAACTACTGTGTGTGTGCGTGTGCTTGGGTGTGTGTTTGTGTTTATCTCGTACTCGAACGCGTTTGCGAATATATATGTACATATTTTTGTCAAATATTTTTTGTACAATTTATTTGTAAAACCGCCAAAAGGCAATTTGTGCATATTTGTTAATGGAAATTGTTAAAATGGCTTAAAGCATTTGGCCCCAAATGGACTGCGGCTCGTCTGGCTGTCTCGATGTCTGACCATTGGTCTGGCTTGCTAAAAGGCCGCCTAATTGAGTGAATGGGTGAATGTAGCATGGCCAGAAAAGGACACTCGAGAACCCACGCTTTTTTCCATCCAGAGACTCTATTCGTAGTAGCTGGTCGTCGGTTATTTTTGGTCCGTTTTTAATATAACAAAAAATATTTCAATTATTTAGGCTAAGCCTTTTTGGCCAAGGCCAAGGTGTTAATTTGGCTAATTTCATTGCGGGCACAAATATTTCAGATTATTTCATATACAACAATTTGCGGCCAAGCCAAAAAACAACCCCCTGGAAAGCTACCACTTCCCTCCCCTCATCGAACGAACCCAAAAAAAAGAAAACAATGCGTAATCTTGCATGCGACAAAACAAGGACAATTGCAGGAGCAGGAGTATGTGACAGATTGTGGTGCTGCTTCGGGGGATGCTCTAGCAAGGACAAAGTGTAACAAAGTGGAAGTGGAAGGAAGCCGTCATGATGTTGCAACAAGCACAGCGAAGTGGACAAGTGGTCGAGGTCGAAGTGTGCTGAGTGATTTTATGGCGCAGAAAATTGAATGATCGATCGCTGAAATAGGCGCAACTAATTAATTTCACGTCCCTGACAAGGGGCGTTCAAACTGGGCGTGGCTGGGCCACCTGCAACAGGAAGTTTACTGCACGTGCGCACGTCTCTGAGTTGCCCCTGCTGTAGCTGCCTCTGCTACTTGCCACAAGGCCAGTGAGTGAGCCGCATAAGCCATTTGCATAATTTGCAACTTAATTTCAATGTGAAATGTTGCGCACTTTTCACACGTGTGCGACATATTTTTTTTGTGAGCTTTTTGCGGTTGTCGCTGGTTATGTAGCTTCATCGTCTTGCCACGCCCCATTACCTCCATCACAATTTCTTCCCACATTTGGCTTCACTAACCGCATTGCCACTTTTTGCGGTTCACTTAATTTTTGTCATTAAGCAAGCGCGCGGCCATAAACTCGTCGCCCAGTGGGCGTTGCTCCTTTGGCAACGCCCAGTTGCCACTTTCCTCAGTCAGTTTTGGGCTTAAGGCACGTGTAGTTTTCATCGGGCAAAGACTTCGAAAGTCAACTAATTTATTCATGACATCATCATTAGGATGTCGTGGTGTGCGCACCAAACCTTTGATCCTGCTCAACTCGCACCTTCTGTAACTCTCTGTTTTTCTCTCAGCCTTTCTCTCTTTCTCTCTCTATCTCTCCGAGGCAACCCCTTTGCTAGTTCTCTGCTTCCAGTTAGCTGTTATTTATGTTTATTTTGCGTCGAGCCAAGACATCTACTTTGTTTATGTTGCCGCCTTTGAGCAGTCTCATGCCTCTCGCCTCTCCAAAGCGACTTTGTGAGACGCCAAAGGCTGTGCTTTAATTGGCTTACTCGTACATAAGTTTCCGAATGAGTTTCCTCAGCATCTAGCACTTCTTCTATGAATTTTAATGAGTCTCGTTACATTTCATTCTGCATTCGACTAACATAAAGAAGTTGCGTCAGAGTGTAACTATGACAAGGTGTTGCAGGTGCATGCAAGTAGTGTGTACTATATTTAGTAAGATTAGAATATAAAACTAGACAAAAATCCAAGATATTAAAAGAAAGTATGTATAAGCTAACTATTTAAGCTTCTTCCAAAATCAGTGCAAATCATGTGTCTTAAATACGAAGTTATCCCAAAAGATGTGTTCTCATTATTGCTGTTTAATTGGGAGATAAAACCTAAAAAAGAAAGATGAAAATAATATATATTTTAAGTTGAGCCAACTTGTATATTCTAAGATATATTTTTTTTCTAATTTATTGTTTGTTTAAAAATGACAGTTGTTAACTAGAAGGCAAAGCTACAAAACAGAAATGAATTAACAAGCTACCAAATCATAACCATTAAATACAAAATTTTCCAAAGAACTTTACTAAGGTTTAATGTACTCATTCTTGATTTTTGCTTGGAGGTAAAAATCAAATATGAAATATGAACATTTAAATGTAATCGTCATACAAATTGAGCTCACTATAAGTTGTTTGTACAATTTGATATATAGGAACATACATAAAATATGCTACATTTTAATTTGATGTTTTTAAAAAGTAAATTATTGATATATTTTGGCATATATTTTATCCATTTGTTGCAGTAAAAGAATTGTCAATGGAGTTTGATGATAAATTCTTTTTCAGTTTAAATTAATTAAATACATCAATCATAGACGTCTATCAGTACTTCACTTCATATACTATTTAAAGTCTCTTCCCTTTAAGTAGCCTCTGCTCTATCTTTGATAAACTCCTCTTTCGTCAGCCAAAGAGTTCAAAATGTCGTTATAACAAAAGTTACAACTCAGCCAATATGTTGCACTTTTCAGTTGGCAATTACAGTCGTCGCCTTGCTTGTCTGCTTTATGCTGCTGCCATTGCGTTGATAATTGACTTTATAGCACTTAGTGCTGCATGCAGTTGGTGGCATGCCGTAAACTGTGTCCTGAGTCAAACGCTGATACGTTGAAAGGTCAACAAAAAAGGCCGACATAAAAGACACACAGAGCACAGACTGCGGGACATATGCAACAACATGCAACGAGGAAGCAGCATACAACATTGAGAGTACAACATGCAACATGCACTTCAACTTCATTACAGAAGTCACCAACGCACAAAAACACAGAGAGAACACAGGAGACGAGATGCATGCAACGAGGCGCAAATTTACATTTACATTGACTGAATGATTCTGCAGACCAGCAGACCAACGCTGGCAAATGGACATGGATATGGACATGTGGATGTGGACCTGGACATCGTCATGGATGCTGATTGATTTCGAGTGCTGTAGCAGAGCGACAACGGGGCATCTAAAGGGACAGAGAGAGCTGTGCAGCAGCAGAGCGTAAAAACCACGAAACATATTTGGTTTGTCATTGGATGCAGTGAAGCGCACGTTCGATAGCTGGAGGCGAGTGGAGGAGGAGACGGGGAGTAGATGTGTTGGCTGGGGTCAGTCGGCAGGGGCGCCAAAAAGTGACCAGCCTCATTGACATTGGACGCACGCACTCTGTGCTGCTCCCTTTTGCAGTTTGCTGTTTCTTTTCCTGTTTTCCAGTTTTCCGTTTCATGCGTGCGTTTCATGTGTGGCTCTTCAATTGGTCGTCCTGCAACACGTTCACAGACACACACACACACAGAGACGAGTAAGTGTCCGTTTAGCTGTTTTGCGTCACTGTCAAACTGTTCTCGATGTCGTCGTCGTAGTTGTCGTTGTCGCTTTTTGTGCTCTCTCTTTTTGGTTGTCGTCGTTATTGTCCCCGTCTATGTGTATGTGTGTGTGTTTGCTATGTGTGGTTGTCAGTCTGTATGCTGTACTTTCATATCCTTGTGTGCATGCATGTGGTGAGTGCTGCAATGTCCTTGTGCAAACTTCCCGCAGTTTGTCGTCGTCGTTGTCGTTGTTGTTGCTGTTGTCATTGCTGTTGTCGTTGCCGGTTGCCGTTTTCATCGTATCATCGTTTCCTTGTGCTCGTCCTGCCCATCAAACCAGCTCTCGCCTTCTGTTAGTCACTTTGGCCAGTTGTTGCAGCTCCAGTTCTTGCTTCTGTTGCATATTGTGTACTCGTTTTCCTTCCGCTTTTTCCCTGCCTTCCTTTCTTCTCGCTTTTTTTTAATAAGTGCCTCGTACATTCGGCATACGCCAAGTTGTCCCATCAGCGACATGTTATGCTGCTGCTTCAGCTTCTGCCTTTTGATGCTTGCATTTCCTGCGGTTTACAATGGAACGTGTGTCCGACACGGCATGAGACACAGACTAACAGACAACACAACAGACTGTAGAGTGACAATTAGAAGTTTCGCTTTTGCAGACTTGCACTTGTTCTCAAGCAAATTAGCTCGCTCTTAGCTGATCTACAATCGGCATTATGTATGCTTTATCCTCAACATCTTTTGTCAAGTGGTGCGCGCACGCTCAATTGGCTCGACGAGTGGCGATGCAACTTATCTGTAAGCGATATCTGTCAATAATACGAGCATATAAAAAACGCCCGAGGCGCACTCGCACTCGCACTCTCACACTCGAAACGTGGCAGCGCGTGGCGCAACTTAATTGTTAAACATTTTGTAACATTTTCGCATAGATTAGCATCGCAAAAAAGCGAACACAATGGACCGGGTGTGCCAGCAAATCAAACAGGTCGTCGTCGTAATGGGAACGGGAACGGGATGTTTTCCTCACAGGCGGGTAGTTTGCTAGTTGTTGTTGCTTTGGTTGTTGCTGTTGTTGTTTTGATTGTGATGCGCGGATAATCCTCGTTGCGGCACGTGAGCTTCGTCCTATGTGTTTATTTGTTTGTTTGTTTGCCTATTGGCTCGTCTCCAGGAAGGTGTAATGCGTTAAGGGGCAGCCAGAGCATAGCCCAGCCCAGAAAGGCAACATCAACATCGCTGGGCAAGTCCAGCTCGAACGCGTGCATCGCACACGCGCCATAGATTTTTCACATGGATAAGCTTTTGCTTTTGCTTTGGCGACCAGTTTCATCCTCTTGCCTCACCTCGTCTCGTCTTTTTTTTCCATTTGCCGTTTCCTTTCTATCCCTGATTTCTCAGCCTCTCATTTGCTCATTCGCGAGTCAAAAGTTTTCGCCATGGCTTTGAAGTTGCCACCATCATCGCGTTGGCTACTTCAAGAACTTGCAATCACACACAGCCTGACTTACATAAGTATTAGTGTGTATGTTAGTGCATGTGAGTGAGCGTGTGTGTGTGTATGCGTGTGATGGCCACAGTTGTTGGTCGCCATTTCGTTAAACGTTTTGGCATGACCCTTGCGGCCATTTCTATACGTACACTCATAGCCAAAATATTAAGTTTATTAATTATTATTATTTATTTATTTATTTTACTTAAATAAGTCGAAATATTACAAAAAAGAATTTGTTTAGTTGCACAAATGCTGTGTATATTAATTTATAATTTTACTATGAATCGCATTATACATACATATATAATATAATAAAGAATATATATTTACCATATTTGTCAACCGTGTCTGTTTTCATCAAGAATTTCTGGACATTCTTTTTTTATATTATTGGAATAATTTTAAATTAATGCTTAGAAGTGAAATTAAATAACAAAAATATTTGTGTACAAACTTTATAACTACTAAATTTTTATTATTATTAAAACCAGTTTAAAAAGCGGATCGCTTTCTAAATTTGATGTTAATTAAAAGAAATTTACTAATTGAAGTATTACAATAATTACAATAAAGTAAAATATAATTACATTACAAAAATAAATTTTAAATTTCTCAAGAGGTATTAAATTACATTTTAGAAATCAAAACTCTGTATTGTAGTTAACACTTTAAATTCGACTACCTTAAGTTATATGTCCAACAATTTAAACTTGTCAAGGCTAAACATTTTTCTCTTAGATACTTGAAATAATTCAGTATAACTGCTGCCTTCACTGTTTTGTGGACTTATCTCGATGACCATGAGCGTATACTTCACACACATTCATATATATATTTTTTGTGAATAAGTGTGTGTGTGTGTGTATTGGTCACATTTTGGTTGGAACATTTTTTCTAATATTTTTCGGCGACTGCTGACGCTTTTTGCGCAACCATTTTGTTGGCTCGCTGGTCTCGCTGGTCTCGACTGGCCCCATCGAATGGACCAGTGCCAGTTGCCAGATTCTTTTGTCTCGCTTTTTGGCACTATGCTGGCCAGGATAACTGCTCCAGCTCCTGCTGCTCCGACTAGTCCAACTGCTGTTGCTGCTGCTGCTGCTGCCAAAAACCATATCCTGTGCGCTATTTGCTTTTGCCCGATTTCTATTTGCCCTGGCCCCAATGTGTACGTGAGTGTGAGTGTACGAATGTGTGTGTGTATTTCTAAGTATGCCGAGCATGTAGCTTTTGGTATTTATGACTATTGTCGGAAAGCAAATATTTGTCTGCAGCGCATAAAAACAACAGTTAAACGAACGGGCTACGTAAACGGAATATGTATGAGATAACCTCTCTCCCTCTTCTTCCTTCACTCTCTCTCTTCCTCTCTTTCAGCACTCTCCACACACATTGTAGTGGTAGTGTGTGTGCTTGTATATTGGTTACTTGTTGTTCTTGTTATTGTCGCTGTTGCTTTGTCGCCAGCTATAGGCTATAAAAACAACAACTGCAAGCACAAAACTACTGCTAAAAAATACGGCAATACATATACTATATACAAATGCGACGAGATATACCCAGCAAACTAAAGAGAGAATTTTTAGCGACAGTATCGAACAATCTATAACCAATATATCGCAGAGAAGTTTCAGATAGCTTTACTCGGAGATTGTGACAAAAGAACACTTCATCGGGAATAACATTTTAAAATTCTAATCTTATGTCACATTAAGCAATTGGGTTCCATTTGTTAAAAATATCATCCTACAAACTTTTGCATCACTAAAGCTTCGCTAATATATATATAACTTACAAATATATCTTGTGCTGACATTTTGGTAGCGCAAACTGATAAATTTTGTCATTTTTATTTTAATGTTTGGTTCGCTGGGTAACACCACCAATACATATTTACTTGCGTATTTTTTATACACTCTTTTTCTCAGCATTTTTATGATGCTCTGCTTTACTGGGGTGACCCCAAGCTGGCTCTGGTTTTATAGCTTCTCTTTCTGTCCATTCACTGGTCAGCCAAAAATAAATATTCTTTTACTGTTACTCGTACTTGCAGTCGTATATTCGAATATTTATTTATACTGCTTGGTCAGCGCATAAAATCGAATTGATGTTTTGCCTAATAGATTCAAAACATACTATTCAATGTTTCCTTACATAATATTTAAAGTTAACCTAAGTTTCCATGCATATCAATATACTCATATGAATATTTTTGATTTTTATAAAATAAACAGTTGTGTTCGTTATCTTTGCAGTTATACGAGAATCTTCCTAAATTGCAAGCTTCATTCTTTTATAATAATATTCAACTTAATTTAAGATGTTTTGCGCTAAGTTACGTAGTTTTAACTAAGAAGTTTGTAGTAGTAACAAACTATAACAAATAATTTTCAATATCTAACCTTCTTATACTTAATCTTTATACTTTAGTTGGAAATATACTGCTTCACTTATTTTAAGATTTTTTAAATAAATATTCATTATTAAGTTAATCATAAAATTCCCCTAAGCTAAGCTTAGGCTATTGATTTTTTCTTTAATTTCTTTCCCTTAACTTACCCTTCAACTTTTGCAGTCTTAGCCTTTTGGGTCTAAGCTTTTCAATGCGTACAAGAGACCCTCGCATACCAAGACAACTAATACGCATATACTCATACTTATGTTATGTGTGGACATTCAATAGATATGATTATATTGTTATCAAGTCGACAAACCGATTACAGAATTTAAATAAACCCAATACATGCCTCAGAATTGTACCCAAGGGAACAAACACTCATACACGCACACACACAAAGAGACACACTTAGGTCACACACATGAAGAGACGATAACAATGCTTAGGGTCGCATATTGGCCATATTGAAGTACGGTCTGAATTGCGATTTGTGCGGTCCACGCGCAATTTGGGTAAATATTGAAACATTTTCGGCCAAGCCATGGGCAAAGAGATCGCCCTCAACGTTGTCATCGTCGTCATCCGTCAGAAAATCAAAGATTGTGCGGCTGATTGGAGACGAGAGCTGCGAGCTGAGTGCGTGGAGTGAATGCCGAGGGTTGTTTGACTTGAGTTGCAAATAGGGATGTCTGTTGAGAGAGACAGAGTATTTGATGTTTGCCCCTTGCGGACTATGAATTATTTTGCACAGATAAATAGTGAGTATTTGAATCGTTTTCAAATAGATTTTCCCACTAACTGGCCGATAGCTGTCATTGTTGTTGACGGGGCGCAAAGGTTCCCACCAAGACTTGATCAGAATGGGCAGGAGATGGCAGCGGGCCAGTGAAGCAAGAAATGAGCAAAATTCAAATATTTTTCAAATTAAACTTAAAAACACTTGGCTTACAGCGTTCTGTGTGTTTATTTCTTTCTTTTTGCAATACTGTTTTTTTGTTAGCCAAAAACGGTTTTTACACTTGACTTCAAATCGCTCAAAGGCCAGCTCGCTGAAGCCGATGCCGATGCCGATGGCGTTGTCGATGCCAACTTCAATGCGTTTTATGCGTTTTGGGCTAACAAACAAAAAGGGGGCGGATTTGGGGGGCGAGGGAAGTTTGGCGTTCCACGAGAATTGGCGGGTTACGCATCAAAAGCCCTATGAAAAATGACCAAAGCTCCGCACAGCGCCAAATTGAAAGCAAGAAAAAATATGGCCAAAATGTTGCTTTTTCAAACGGCGGGCAAAAGCGACTGCTGTCCATGACGCTGCTGCGTTGACGATGACTATGACGATGACGATGATGATGACTGCGCCTGGCTGCCCAGGATGTTGGCCTATCCCCTTACTCATTCTTTCTCTCTCTCTCTTTTCCTATGGCAATGATGAATGCGGCCTCCCTCCCTCGACAGCGGGTGAGCCGCGCTCACATTCCGTATCCGCAGCTCAAATGAAATTGGAAAATGTGCTGGCAAGCGAAAAGAAAATATGAGCAGTCGAATGGCTAGCGAAATGAAAAATAGTCAAACAGCGGATGGAGCCAAACAGCCAAAAGCCAAAAGCAGAACGCGAACAATTTGAGAGGCCATCCATCGATACGCAACACGCGCGACCGTTTGAAAATTATTTTTATGCGTTTATGGTTTATGCGGATCTCGGCTCAAAGCGCCGCATATGAATTGCCAGTCGAATTCTCCTTCTCTCCCTCCCCTCTGGAATAGTAGAAAAAGGAGTCAGAAATAGAGTGAGAGAGAGAGAGAGAGAGAGAGAGAGAGAGAGAGAGAGAGAGGAAGAACTCTACTGACGATTTATTGCCGCTTCGCTGGACGCCAAATGAATATTGGGCTAGCTGCCAGAGCACTGCAAACTATTTGATTTTGGTCTCAGCGTATTGCCAATATTTGTATTTCGCAGTCGTATTTGTATTCGTATTGGTTTGTGTTGTGTTTGCATTTGTATTTGTGTTTGTGTTTGACGCTGTCGCTTTGCCAAAAACTCCAAAGTATCATTTTCAAACTGACACTCACGGGGGACAGATACAAATACAGATACAGATGCAAAGCTACAGATACAGATACATCTGCAGTTGCAACTATCGAAATGGAGATACAGATTGAGAGGAGAGTTCGTTGTGAAATAAATTGTTCACACGATCGAAGAAGTGTTCGAATATTGCAATTAATGCTCGAGATGTGCATAAACATTTGCCGCATTTTGCATTAACTTAATTATAAACAAAAGGCGAGCTACGAGTTAAAGCTGCATTGGCATTCGACCAGACAAACAAACTGGACAAGTTGAATAAACAGCGTTGAAGTCAAAGTCAAAATCGTAATCAAAATTGAAATACACAGCAAGAAATTAAAAGATTTGGATTTCAAACGTAAAGCCGAAAAAATACTCCAAAGAATTTGTAGTACATTTTATTTAAAACGAAAACAAAATAGCGTAAAGAAGTATATTCCATTTTATTTTAACAATGAAATATTATATTATTATTAACTAATTTAATATGAAATTTAAATCTGGTTGATCAATATTTACGGAGAAAATTACACAAAAGGCTTAAGGCTTAACTATTAAATATTACAAATTTAACTACATATAAGTGATAATAATGAAGAGAAAATATATTTGAAAATCTATATAATTCGCTGAATTATAATTCAAAATCTAAAATTAAGACTAAGTGTTTTAACGCAAAATGAGCTGAAGACCTCTGCAATTGCGTACTTTTTTTAAGCGTTAATTTGTAATCAGAATATAACTATTTAATAGTAAATTTAATCAAAATATCTTTACTATTGTGTTATAATTACCATATTTGTTTCTCTATGTGTAGAAGTGCAAGTCCAAAAGCCAGTCAGAGTTAATATGTTCGATTGGGCAATCCCAGGCACTTGTACGGTGCAGGGAGATCCCAATGAAGTTGACATTAAACAAACAGAACATATTATTCATAACATTCACAGAGAGAGCGAGAGACACAGCGAGAGATAGACAGAGAGGGAGATGCAGAGAGAAGTAAATTTTGGTGCACACGCTGTGGCACTTCACACAGATACACACACATACACTCAAATCTTCCGCCTCCCTTCCTCGTGCAGACAGCGTGTCTGTATGTCCATCAATGCAACTGGATGGGAATCAGAGTCGGAGTTGGAGTTGGAGAGTCGGCATGTTGACACAAGTCCGCACACCGGGCAGCAAACCAATTTGGCAGCCAAGAGAGAGAATCTCTTTCACTGAAATCTAAACATCTGCAAAATTACGCGCATAAATCCTTTAACACTTTTGTTTTGGACTGCGACTGCCACTGCCACTGCGACTGCGACTTGGGGGTTGCATTCGGGGCATGCCACGCAGGGGCTCGTCAAATTAGCCCACTTCAGCACTCGAATGCTGCTCATATTCATAGCGGGTGAGCTCAGTTCAACTCGAACTCGAGCTCCTCTCTCTTTATTATGTTTACACAACTTCAGTGACCAGTTTTTGGGTCGCCAGAAGCACGCGCTGTGACCCGTTGACAACTGCAACTGCAGCTGCATATCGTGTTGTTATTGTTGCCAAGATGTCTACTATAAAAATAGCTAAGGTAAAGGAGCTGAATGTGTTCTAGGAGCTGGCGAAAAAACAAACAAAAGCAATGACACCACCCGCCCCTAGTTGGACCGCAAGACGCTTCTACTTGACTGGGCATCATTGTGAATCAATGTGCATGTATGAATACACTCGCAACTCAACTAATGACCCCTATGCTCCCTAACCATCCCTCTTCTCCTACTCTTTGCTCTGTTTGCTGCTTGATTTCACACACAGAACACCACAAGGTGGTCTCACTCTTTCTATCTCCTTTGGCCAGACTCAAGATGCCGTCTCGTGTGGCTTCTTTTCCTTTTTCTATTTTTTTTATAACTCGTACTCAAAGTTGAGGTTGACTACTGGATGGCTGGCTGGCAGTTTACTTGTTCTTTATGCCTCTTTAGCGCTTATCATGCTCAAATGATAATTGAAGTGCCACACAAAAACTATTTATCCTCGGGCTGTCGAGCGTACTCTTGTTTGTTGCCTCTGTTGTGGTTATTCAATATTACTTTGCCCACAATAACCACTCATCCACACACACTCTTGTACACTCGTATACAATGCATGTGCCCTACCCCTTTTTTTAGATATTTTATTAAATTTGTTTCTAGTACCCAAACATTTAGCTTCCGCCCGATCCTGTTTCTGTTTCTGTGTCCTTTGACATTTTCCACTGTTTAGCATTGTCAATTTGATTTCATTAGATTTGCCGCCGGTTGACATTGTGATGTTGTCATCGTTTATTTTTTACCTCGGCACGGGTTTTCCTTTCTTGCATTGATAAAACAGGCCAGCGTTTTGGACAGTCTGTTGCCAAGGCTAATTGAATTGCCGCTTGCATGCGCTGATTGCTATCACTCTCCCTCATTTTTTTTTTTTTGCTTTTGCTTCCTCGATATGGCCACTTCAATATATGACCTGGCTAATCTTTATGGCGCCTGTAAACAATAATTTGCAGCATTTCGTTACGGTAACACAAAATCGATGATGATTATGCTGAGTACGCTGATGATGACAACGTTTATGATGATGATGATGATGATCGCATAGAGGTCGCATTTCAGTTCGTCTTGGCTTAATTATATTATCCATACGCCCCCGAAATAGTAGTGATTATAGCAGTGGTTATATAACTCTATTCGTACTCGGTCTGATACGAGTAGTCAACGATTATTTGTTCACATCTGCAAATAATTATCCTAAATTGACATATCTACGTTTTATTTCAATTAGAGCAAACTAAATACACTGCTATGTCAAATAGACTATTAGCTTAACTAAATTTAATATACTGAAATGTTAATTAATATTTAGTTTATGTATATTAAACAAATTTTATAACTATGATCATTATTGTGATCTCAATTTTAGTTACACTTCTTATTTATTTGTAGAGACAAAATAGTTTTAATTAAAAATAGAAAGTAATATTTTATGCTTCACTTAAAATGGATATATCAAACTCTTATAGAACACTTTCATAAAAATAAACAATACCAAAATTTTCTTAAATGTAAAATTAAATAAAATGAAGAAACCATTTATAAATAGTAAAATGTTCAAATTTGTAAAAAAGAAATGTTTTGTTGAAGCATTTTATTTAAGAAATTTGATTTTACGTACATATCAATTATCATATTTGCCAAAACCGTCATTACATTGATACATTCAAATAATGTTAGTAAAAAATATGATACGCTGTGACTACTCGCATAATAAAAACAAAGTTTTTTGGTGATTGGGATTAGCTCACATTGCGCTCGAATGTTGTGAATGACTTCGAGTTGTGCGGAACTTCTTTACAAAGCTCTCGCTGACTTGAAGAACTTCGAGAGTTGCACAATCAAACAGACAGTCAGACAGTCGGACAGTCGGATCGTCAAACAGTATGCATTCCTTAGCTCTCGGGTAACATAGCCCAAGCACAATTTGGAAGCTGGTGGAATAATGTTTAACCGTGACTGGCAGCCGGAATCATCGGCATCAACAGTTTCTTGGCAGCAGTTAGGCGAACAATAACAAGAGCATCAGCATCAACAGCAACAGCAACAGCAGAGACCAGGAACAGGAACAAGAACAACAGAAGTAAAGTTTTGTGCAAAATCGCCGAAGCTAAAGCCCAGTCTTAAGCCAAAAGCCAACAAGAAGTTGCCAAAAGCACGAGACAAAAGAAGAGCAACAACAAAAAATCCAGCACAAGCATCAGCAGCACCACTAGAAGTGGCAGTGGTAGAAACCGGGCCCAAAGCCAACAAGAACAACAACAACAACAGAGAGATTGTTGCCGATGCCAAAGACGTAGCCAAAGCCAAAGCTAAAGCCAATGCAAAGGCAGCAGAAGTAGCACCAAAACTTTTATACCCAGCGCCATGTTTGGTTTGTCTTTCCAGCTTCCGCCTACTCAGCTCAGCATCTTTTTGCTGCTCGGCCTTTTTTCCCTGGCTCAGCGTTGCTTGTGTGTGTGCGTTGTGTTTGTGTTTGTGGGCGAAGTGGGCGTGTTGCAAGAGGTGGAGCAGTGGAGAGTAACGAATCTGTGCTTTGTGTCGTTGTCGTTGACCAGTTTCAACTGCCGGGGGCAACTGGCAACTGTCAACTGCTCTAGGGGGCAGGCAGAGGCGACTGCACTGCAGCCGAGGAGTTGCCACAAAAAGTAGCAAGCAAAGCGAAATGCACAAAAAAAAAAAAAGAAAGTTCGGCGAGAGAAGGCAAAGCAAGGCCGCCGCGAGCAGCAGCCGCAACAGCAAATACTTGCCATAAGAAATGGCCGCTGACATCCATTTCAGCGTGCAGCGAACACGCCAAAAGTCGAAGCGACAAACGACAACGGCAACGGCAAATGGCAAAGGACAAACGGCGCCCCCTTGCCAGAAGCCCAACAAAGCGACTGGCAACTTTGCCTCAAATTTATGCCAAAGACGACACACACAAAAAAAAAAAACAAAATACAAAAAAGCAAGTAAACTTCAAAGTCTCGATGCCATGCCGATGACAACTGCGACTTTTAGCCTGCAGTTCCCCTTCGAGCACATGCGCAATGGGCAAAAATGGTTGCCGGGGAAGCTGGGCAGCCAATGAGCGCAGAGCTGAGGTGTGGCCACAGCAGGCAATGGGAAATTACGCATGAGTAAATTTCCCTCGCTGCTAATAATCACTTGAGACATGCGCTCTTTGCTCTGGTGGTTGACAGCCAGCAGCAGCAGCAGCAAGCAGAAGCAGCAGCAACGGCGCCTCAATGCACACATGCAACCCCAAGTGGGAAATTTTGTCATTCAATTGACGCGTTGTTGTTGCCGTTTGCTTTTGTAAACATGCGCAGGCGCAGTGCACACAAAGGGTGAGTGAAAGAGTACACATATCGTATGTGTATGGGCTTGTGTGTGTGTGTGTGTGTGCGGGGGTACATTTCGAGACTGGGACTTTTTTTGTGTGCTTGCCTGGCAGTCGAGGCAAAGTGAAATGCTTTGATTTCGCTGATTGTTCGATCACACGCAAACTGACAGCGGACTCAGCTGGTTGTCAGCGCGCTTTGAAATCAATTCCCTTAAAAACAAAACCGAAATCGTCTTTAAAATCGTGCTCGTCATTTTTGTATATCGTAACGTGTTTAAGCGTGAATATTTGAACAAAAAGCTAAATAAACTGAACTCGACGCAAACAGTGAAATTGTGCCTAAAATTGTGTCAATACAATGTTGGAGTTTTATCCAATGCCCACGAACCTGAATCAAGTCGGTAGCAGTTTGTACTCGCTGCAACAGAATCATGGCGGTGCACGTTTCCTGGACAGTCCGAGTGCAACGGGCGCCAATGTAAACAGCAACATGACATCCGCCTGCTTGTCCAACAGCAATCACAATAATAACAACAGCAACAGCAACATTGCCGGAAACAACAATTCGATAGCAACAGCTTCATTAACGGCTGCTGTAATTTCCTCGCAGCAGCAGCAGCAGCAACAACATCAACACGCGGTCTCGCCAGCGCCAATTAACAGCTGCCCAACGCCCACAGGTCATAGTCTGAGTCTCAGTCACAATCACAGTCTCAGTCCCAGCAACAACAACAATAACAACAGCAACAGCAACAAGAACCAAAACTCTGCCTGCAACACATTAACAGCTGCTGCTGCCGCAGGAACGGCAACAGCAGCAGTCTCTGCCCCAACATCATCAACAGCAGCATCAGCAGCAGCATCGGCAGCGGCGCCTGGAGTTGGAGCCACGGCAACGACGGCGACAGCGACGTCAGCATCGGCTTCGGCATCAGCATCGGCATCGAAATTGTCTGCTGATTGCAGTGGACGCACAGGTATGTTCCAAAAGTATTTTGCACCGGCAGTTGAGGCATTTACCGGCTACACACTTCGCTCCCCTCTCGCCGCCCTCGCTCCCACTGCTTGCCTTTCCTTTCCTTTCCGTTTCTGGGGCTTCCACGTTTTTCGTTTTTGGCATAGTTGTGTGTGCGTGCGGCCTGCGACGTCCGTAGTCCTTACCGTGAATTGAGAGGGGCCGGGGGAAAGGCACATCGCCAGGACTTACGGCTAGTTTGCATCGTGTTGCTGCCCCCTTAAAGTTGGCCCAAATTATTTTTGCAATTTGCGTGTGATATTCTAGGTTTTGGGGCTTCATGCCGAATTTACCGCTAATGTGGCAAGCTACCTTCGCTTCTGCTGCTTTAATTTCGCTGCGGGGCACTCAACAGTGCAATGTTTCTTGAGCTGAATATTTTGATAATGACTTGAGGCAATTGTGACTTGATTTGCGTGACAGAAGTTGATAAATATTTGTTTATAAATAATAGATAGTTATCCGAATTGAATTTCGAGTTTTGTTTAATTGCAAGGCAATACTTTAAGAGTGATCGATGTTATTGATTTGTTGCACTATACTTGCATTCAATTGAATTGCTAATATTTGGAGTAAACTATTTCAGAAAAATGTAGATGACACCTTTACACGTTTTTTTACGTATTTTTTTTAAACAACTAAGGAACTTTAAACATTTCAAAATTTCACCACCAAAAATTAAAGATTACGCATTACTAATTACAAGTTTTATTAATATTTGTAAAGAAATAAAAATAGGATATTATATTATATTTTTATTAAAGTTCAATTTTAAAATATAAATAAAATATAAGATTTTTGTGTTATTACAAATATTTGATTATAAAATATATTATTTAATTTTATTACAAAAAAATAATTGATAATTTTTAGGCCACTATTAATACCATAAATATACATAGTTTACAAGGCTCGTTGTGATGCTCATTATACTTATTGTTCAACATATATAAAATTAATATCAGTCAATTTTACAATTTTTAATTTTTGAATTTTTTAACTGCTATTCCGAATTTGTTTTCTCGATATAATATTTTTTTTTTCAATATATCGAACAATTGCATTTTTTTTTATATCATAAATATTTAATTCTATTTTCTTCAAGTATTTCGCTGAATATGTTATCAAAATTTTTCTTTTTACCTCAAAGTTTTGACAACTGATTTGTTTTGCTTATGGCAAATAAACTGATGCCTTAAAATAAACAACAATTATGATGTACGCAATTTGTTCGACTTTTGCAGAGAGCATGAAATTAATGCCAGAAACTGTGGCCAAAAAGTCGACCAAATAAATTTCAATTGATTTGCAGTCGAATAAGCTCAGTATAAATTATGGAAATTTTGCCGACGGAAAGGCAGAAGAATCGAGTACTCACATTTGCATTCGTAAACGCACTCTCGCATTCGCATGAATAGTATTTGGCCAAAAATATGAACACAAGTTGACCACAAAATAATTTTGACAATGAACCCAACTGGCACACCAATAAAAGGCGATTAAAGGCAGGCAAAAGAGCAAAGCAGTCAACACACACATACACGCCCGCACACACCCACACACCAACACACACTCATACACCCTCACTCAGACTGCATGCAGCCGGAAAGTAGGCAACGGTTTTTAGCAGCTGCAACGAAAGTGTTGCTAGCAAACTTTACGAAATTTCTGGCCAAAATGCAAAGTGTGCAAACAATGTGTGATGCATATGCGAACCCGGAGCCCAGAACCCAGTTACCCGAGCCCCAAACCCCGCACCCCGAACTGGGGCGAGCTCTGTCAAGCACGCAAATATTTCGCCACACTCCCACACACACACGCAGAACAACCACAGGTTGAGCGCTTTGGAAGTGAAGCTTTATAGCTCTCGCTCGCTTGCTGTATTTGCATATGAAATATCTATTAATGGCCAAAATGGCAGCAAATAGTTTCCGTTTCCTTTGCAGTTTCAGTTTTAGTTTGAGTTTGGTTAGAGCTAGCATTTATCGTCTCAGCTTGCCAATCACTTTACTTGAGTATGATTTGAATTTGAATTTGAATTCGAATTCAACGCCAAAATCCAAAAAGTCAAACTGCAAATAAGGAATTTTGAAGGCATTGCAGTCGGGAAATGAACACACTCAGGAAATCTCACACACACACAGTTTTCTCTGCTAAATTTGTGCGTTGTATGTGTGTAATAAATATTTAGTTAGACAGTCAATCGAAGGTGAAACTGTGCATGTGCCATATGCAATGCTATATTGTCACTTTCGCCTTTAAATTGCGTCCATCGCGTCGACATCGTCGCTGTAATTAAAGCCTTCCCATCACGATTCTGTCATCTCTCTGAAATCTCCGTGGCAGCACAGAGCAGGGAGTGGAGCGAGGGGGAGGAAGATGGAGAGGGTCTGAAATTTATGCCACAACTTTTTCGGCTGCCTGTCAATTTATCTTCATAGACCTGCGCTTGCCTGTCAATGTGTCAATAAATGCGCTATAAAGCGTGGGATGTCGTGTTGAGGTGTTTCGCGGTGAAGGGAGTGCTGAATAATGCTGCTAATCAGAGAGAGCGTCGTCGTCGTCCATTGATAAGCACACGATAAGGCGTTGTATTCTGTTGTGTGTTGATAACAGCAGACAGCGCTGTTTTGTCCCATTATCTGGTTGTATTTTATAGTTTGTCCGCGAGAGTTTTATCGAGTCGAGTTTTAGTTGATTTTGGAATTATCTGCTGTTTAATCGGACTATTTGACGATTTTTTGTCGTGACTGACATGAGTGTGTGTGCCGCCGCACTTGTTGTGTTCAGTTTGCCATTCAACATTGTTGTTTTTGTTTTTTTTTCACCTGATTATCAATCAGCACACACTTCTGTGCAACGACTTCTGTGTTATTTGGTTGCTGCTGAATTGAATTCGAGCAAAACGAGCAAAACAACGCAAATACATATTTCAAAATTATCACACTCCAACTGCGCAAGCTGATTCACACTCACTCACACCCTTCTCTGACTTTGTCCTTTTGTGTGGAGCGTTGCCAATGGCTGCAGCAAAATAGACAACAAAAAAAGAGTCTTCATAAAACTGCAGCCCCAATGCCATAAATTTCGATTAGATTACACAAAGCGTAGTGTAAATGGATAGCAGCAAACGCTTTGATACTGTGCCACAATAACGCATTCACAATAGACGCAGGACACCGGACAATGCAACTACAACTAAAAAACCCAAAAAAATATGGCTGCTATTTCAACTTCAAAACAAGACTTATCAAATGATCCTTAGACCCCCGCACAGCAAAAAACTGTTAGCTGCAATGCGATTGCAGTCTGCAATACACCAACACACTGCCAACACACTCACACACACACTCAAACAGAACACGCAAGCTTAGCTTTGCTTTTTTGTAGCATACTTTTTGGGGCGCATCGCGCAACGCGTTGATGTTGATGCTGCTGCTGCCATTGTCAACTTTTACGCTGCACTGGCTTAACACACATAGAGCCAGCAGCTTTTAGCCACGCCCACACACATACTGACGCCCATGAACAGCACTTTGTGTATGGGGTTTAAGCTGTTTCGCTTAGCTCTAACGGCAGTCAGCGCGACTCCCTCGCTATTGTGGCAGCCATAAATCATGTACATTTTTCTGCCAGCAGTCATATAACGACTCACTTCTCACTCCCCCTCGTCTTTCTCCTTCCCCAGAAAACCGGCAGCAGTCATTTTTCAGTTGCTGCCAACCAATTCTCATCGTCGTCGTGGTCGTCATATATATTTTTTATGTTTACTGCAGCTTTTGCCCATATTTTCGGGGTACTACTTTTTATGACTGCTTTACAAAACTCTTCAGCGAATATGTGTGTGTTGTATGTCTGTGTGTATGTTGGAGTGTGGAGTGGAGTGTGTGCAGAGATTAGTCGAGCAGTCAGTCAGTCTGGCACTGCGAACTTTACGTTTCAATTACGCATCAAGGAGCTATCAATACAAGCTGTTACACACGGCGACAGATAATTTCGTAAGCGCTGTGGCAAAAACAGAGACAGACAACAAGAACAACAACAACAACAGATTTTGCGACTCTTCACACATGCCACACATGTTGCAACGTTTACTAATCCATTCTCTTTTCCTCTTTTTTTTTAGAAGTGGGCCACATCAAGTGCGAGAAGAACTATGAGCTGTGCGAGGGTTGCGGACAGAAGATCCATGATCGCTATCTGATGAATGTGGGCGATGCCAATTGGCATGAACAATGCCTAGCCTGCTGCTATTGTGGCATGCAACTGCATCACACGTGCTACGTACGCAACTCAAAGCTCTATTGCAAACTGGACTACGATCGACTGTTTGGTGTCAAATGCGCCGCCTGCTGTCATGCCATTTTGCCCCAGGAGCTGGTCATGCGTCCCATACCCAACTACGTATTCCATTTGCCCTGCTTCGTTTGCTACGCTTGCCGATTGCCGCTGCAGAAGGGCGAGCAGTTCATGCTGCGCGATGGGCAGCTCTTCTGCTTTCGCCATGACCTCGAGAAGGAGATGTTTCTAGCGGCAGCTGCGGCACAGCATTGCGGCTTTGTGGGTCTGGATGAGGAGGATTTGCTTCGGCCACGCGATGGGAGACGTGGTCCCAAGCGACCACGCACCATTCTGACATCGCAGCAGCGCAAACAGTTCAAGGCCTCGTTTGATCAGTCACCGAAGCCGTGTCGCAAGGTACGCGAGGCGCTGGCCAAGGACACGGGATTGTCGGTGCGTGTGGTGCAGGTTTGGTTCCAAAATCAACGGGCTAAGATGAAGAAGATACAGCGCAAGGCGAAGCAGAATGGCAGCTCATCCGGTGCATCGGGCAATGGACGTAGCGGCAATGGCAATGGCAGCGCAAGTGCCTCCGATGACAAGGATGCCAGCGAGAAGGAAGAGAAGTGCGTCAAGCAGGAGCATGGCGTAGACAATGTGAGCTTCTTGGGCGGCATGGACAGCGCCTTTGCCAGTCAGCCGCTGAATCCCAACTTGCCCTTCTCACCCGATGGTAAGTACTAAAGACTGCACTCTTTCTTTATGCAGAAACTAATTCTTCTTCTCTTTTTCTAGACTATCCAGCCAATTCGAATGACAGTTTCTGCAGCTCAGATCTATCGCTCGATGGAAGCAACTTTGATCAGCTGGATGATGATGCCGACTCGTTGTCGCTGAACAATTTGGAACTGCAATCGACCAGCTCGTCGGGAAATCACAATCAACACTCGAATCCGCACGATATGCTGGCCAATCTGAACACGAGCCTTATCAATCCCATCGACAAGCTGTATCTCATGCAGAACTCGTACTTTAGCTCCGATCATTAAACAGCAGCACATTGCATTTCTTTGCTGGCATCGGCATCTCGTAGTCTATACGAATTTATTAGTGTTTAGAGCGTCGCAACGTCAGTTTGAACGGTTTGAATATTCGGCAAACACGCAACATCAAAAGTTGAGCGATTTTAAGAACAAGAAAACAAAAAAAAACCAAAAACCAAAAAAAATATATATATAAAATGTGATTTTTAAGCTAAACGAAGTTTTTAAGGGAATTCGCATTACGTGCATTAGCTCGATATAAACGAGACGTAATGCACACACAGTATGTACGAGATATATTGTTAGTTTGAACTGAGTAAGTAGCACTACCCAAAGGTTAAATCCACATGAGCCTATGTTTGTATATAGTTTTAGACCCAAAACAATTGTTATAAAAATGTAACTTAAATTAAAAAAGAAAAAACAGTCATTAAATTATGTATTAGCAAGTGCATTTCTTGTGTGTTTTACTGAGAGGGGTTAAAAAATGGATATAAGCCGCCACTCTTTATGGTCGAAATATCTCCCTTCCACTCATGATCAATAAAATGAATTAGGGATTCGATATTAATATCTCAAAGCTTTTCCGAAAGCTGTAAGTTAAAACCTGTGCCACACGTTCACAATTTTAATGGCATATTGCTTTATTGGCTGCGGCTTTATGGAGAATGTCAAATTGCAGCAGTAATTTTCAAATTTAAATTAGACAATTTCACCATAGTCGCAAAATTGCGCGCAGCCAACCTCACGTGTGGTGAATTCTGCGATAGTTGCTATCTACCTAACAACAGATGGCGCCATATTGCTCCTCACAAGCAGTCGTGAATTATCCAACAACGTTCTTTCGCTGCAGCCCTGGTATAATTTTAAACGCACAAAACAGCTGATTTAATATTGTGTAGCCCTCAAAATTATAACATTACATTGTAAAGTTTTTTTGCCTAAATATTATTGCAGTTTACAGATTAATAGTTTTTCATTCATACGAAAGGCAAAATTGCAAATAGCAATAGATTGGTATATTTTTTGCGCAGTGACATGGTATATTTTAAAATTCATCATGTGGTCACACTGTCTAGAGTTGCAGCTCAAGAAATAAACAATTTTAATGAAACAGTAGGAAACTTTTGATTTGTGATGGTAAGCAAGCAATAAATAAACCAAACTGGTGTTTCATATCTAATTGTGGTTACCTTGCAGCTCTTTTATTCATTCTTCAAATCCCTCGTGGGCAAGGAAGTCGTGGTTGAGTTGAAAAATGACCTCAGGTGAGTGCGTGCGACGCTTTTGGCGCGTGCTAAAGCCGGGAAATCTACAATTACAATGTAAACGTTTACAATTCTTGCAGCATTTGCGGCACTCTGCACTCGGTGGACCAGTATCTCAACATTAAGCTGACAGACATCAGTGTCACAGATCCAGACAAATATCCGCATATGCTGAGCGTCAAGAATTGCTTCATTCGCGGCTCTGTGGTGAGATATGTGCAGCTGCCCGGCGACGAGGTGGATACGCAACTACTGCAAGATGCGGCGCGCAAGGAAGCCGTGGTGAGCACGAGATAGTGATGAAGTTGGATGAAGTGATGAAATGGACTCCTCGTCAACGCATTTTTAATGTAATTTAAGCCGAATTCCAAAACGTACGTTCATGAAATAATGTTTACACTTAGCAATGTAGTAGTACAATATGTAAACTACGTCTAAGTGAACCAATCTGTTAAAGCCAGCCAAGAAAATTCGATTGAAAAGATGAAAATCAAATGAGAGCTTTTTGTATAATTGAAGCAAATGCAATCCATTTATCATTGGACGTATTACGGCTCATAAATTTCTGATGAGTCACTATGGACAGCCATAAGCAAAAGGAGCCAAAGGAGCTACATATGATGTCTGCATGTCTATTTTTATGTTTTTGTTTTGATGCGATGCCAAATCATTATAGGTCTACGCTTGAATGGCATTAATCGTTTGTGAATGCTACTTATCATAAAAGGCGGTCGTCGACTAATGGAAGCAACAACAAAATCAAATGTATATAGGTCAAAGGCACTGTTAGAGTCACATACACATAAATTATTGTAGCAGGGAATAGTTGAGGACTTTCGAGACGTCTATGAAGCGATTCTATTTATATGCCGCAGATTTTTATTATTATTACATTTGATCAGCAGCATTCCCGCTGTCAGTTTCAGTTACACGTCGTTGAACAGGCAGCCAGGACATCAACGACAATAACAACAACAACGACTCCACTTTGACCTCTGGCATTGAATCATCATTAAAACAGGGTAGGCAAGCGGAATACGTTTAATTTTAAGCAATAGCAAGTACAATATGTATTCAAAGTGCTCGTAAAGAGGCTCCTCGAATTTGTTTTGTTGTTTCTCAGCAAAGGACGTGCACCTATGTCAGAGTATTGCATAATAAAAGAGAGACAGCCAGGAATCGAGAGTCGCACATTTAGGCTGAACACTTTATGGCATTTAAATTTAAATTCACGTATTTACAATTGTCAAGGAGGCAGCAGCACTTTCTAAATACCAAAGAAATGCCCATTTTGGGAATTACTTTTGCTGCACAATCATGTGCCCCCAGCCAGCCACCAAAATGATGAACGTGTCACTCAGTTCGCTGGTCGTCTGACTGCGCATAATTGCGACAAGGGGCGGGAGGGGGCGAGAGTAACGATGGGGGCACGAACGTGGTCACTTTTGGGGCAGTTTGAATCGACCTCCTGGCGCGCCTTCAAAACTGCTCGCGAATAAAAAGCGACTTCGGTCAAGTATTAAGCGTCAAGTGTGGCTCGCCCTTCACTCCCCTTGCCTCGTTGGGCCATTCACGTTTTCCATTATTTTGGTAAATTGGTTGCGCAGCAGCCGAACGCAAAACAAAAAATGTGTAGCACATATTTGGGCGCCGTTTTGGGCCTCGTTTTGTTTTGCATTTGAACACGAACTTTGCCAGTTGTAAAAAAATATGTAGCGGTGTCTCTTTTTTGGTCGATGGTGCCGTGCATAAAAAGTATAATGGGCTCGGGGTTTGAGCCATGCCGGATTTACGATGCATAGGCCAATAGGCATTTGTTGACGGTAGTTCATCAACATGTTGAGTTTTGTGCGTGGTGCGTAAAAGTTGCGTCGTAAATTCTACGCTTTTCTCTTCTTTTTTTTGCAATGCTCATTCAGTTTTTATTAAAAAATAAACTATACAAATTTTACAGAGATTATCCTTAAATCTACGAAATATAGTACATACATAGGATGAGTCCAAGCACACACACCCACACAAATACATAAATCTTATATGGTACTTGTGTACGTGTGTATGTGTGGGTGACAAGCAAGCATAGAAGTATTGTGTTGGGTTTGTTAATTATTCATTTATTTACAAATCGTGTACAATTTGGTATTTGAATTGAATTTGAAATTCATTGCAAGTGCCCAAGGCATTTGCTCACGTGTTGTCAACTCGATTTCCTTCTTCATGGACATTCATTTTGGCAAATGGCAAAGTAAGTATACGCAGTGTGTACGGCACACATATTATATTGGGTATAAAAGTTAAGTACGAGTTGCTTAAGTAGGAAGAGGGCGGGATTTACTCAAAGTAATTAACCTGTGTAGATTGCTCTAGATTCTCTGTAATCGGCAATTTTCATTACAATTAGTTTTGCTGCCTACACATACACATATTTAGGATTCAACTGCGATCTATCGCACTACACGTTAAAGTCTAAAAAAAATTACAATTACATTTACAAACTAACACTAAGCACACGAACAGTGTTCTCAAAGACTTAATTCTCAATTAGTTGCACTAATCAAATGTTATGCGCTTCGATGATCTGATCATCGCTTCCCACAAACAATCAAACACAAACGAAAAACAACCTCTTCAATTTTTTAGTGTGTTACCATGTTGGGTGTCTCTACGAGTCCCTGCTGGCGTCGCACTAGTTCCTGGCTCAGGCAGCGGCAGCACGAGCATTCATCCTCTGCCACACGCATCATTGCACCCACTCCTGCCTCGACCGCCACCATCGCCGCCAGCTCTGCTCACACACTCGACACGTGCTCATCGTTGAGTCCCATGCCACCGAGGCCGCCACCGCCGCCACCCGTCATCAGTTTCAGCCCATTGGCCACGCCCACACCGACACCCCCACGCTGACTATCATAGTTGAGCACCAGCGTCGACGGCGGCGGCGTCTGCAACAGCAACTGCTGCTGCTCCCTCAAGCATGCACCCGAGTGCCGAGCCACAATCGCTGCACTGTGATTGGGATGAGGGCTGCGCACCGACGAGCTCTTCCTCATCAGCTGTGGCGTCACCGTGTTGCCCACCTGCAGCAGTCCCACCTGCTCCTTGAACGGTGCACCGCCCGCTCCGTTGCTCGAGCTGCGATAATAGCTCTGCTGGCGAAAGGTTCGCATTTGCCGTGCACTGCCTCCAGCAGCATCCACCTGGGTCACCGCTGTCAGCATCGAGGGAGTGCGTTGCGAGTCACCTCTGCGAAGGATATAAATAGTGGGAGTGTGTGAAGTAATTGTGGTTGTAAAGTGCGCCTCCTCCTGTGTGTGTGTGTACTACCTGTTTAGACTGTAGGCGTTGTTGTTGCCGCCGCCAGTGCCGGATTTGTTGCCCTTGCCGGGGCAGAGATGAAAGGCGCCGTAGATGAGCGGGTTAACGAGGCTGTTCGACATGCCAAAGAAGAAGATGGCATCCTGCAATTCATCGCCCAGCTGCAAGTAATCCAGTAAAATTCAAATTAATTTCAAGTCCTACCCAATATATTTCATTCTCTCTTTCTTTGTGGCTTAGTTTTTGTGTTTTTGTGCCGCAGCTTGAGTCGCCATTTCGTTTCGCTACCTTTTTGTGTGGATTTTCATTATCTGCTAGCAATGGCAATTTCAGGCCTAAAGCTCTCTCTCTGTGCGTAACCAAGTCAACAATGTAATGTGGGTGGATGGAGTGCTGCCATTAATTAAAAAATTGCCATAAGAAATAATTCTTATGTGCTTCCCCACTCACACCCCCAAAAAGAAAAGCGCTTTGACCCGCTAAAATAAACACACAAAAAAAAAGGGAGAAGAAAAGAAAAGATTCCAGCCGTAAAAAGGATTTAGCGAACAGCTGCCAACTGATTCAATTCCCCTTCCTCCTCACTTATCTTCGCTTAGTCGGAGTGTGGGTTAGAGTATATGCTCATTTTACAGCCGACACAAGCCGTAATATTAGACACGTCAAACAAAACAACAAAGGGGAATCACCGAGTTCCCCCACCACGATTCACAGCATGGCGCTGCCTCTGATTGATGTGCTCCTAAAAAAGTTACACCTAAATGTTAAATGTTTCTTTTAACCCCCCTACAGAGGGAGTATTTAAAGTAACTGCGCTGACTAAATATATAACCAAAAGTGAAACTTCAGTTGCACAATTGATATAAGAAACTCGACGAATAGCTTTATCCATTGGATGCGCTTTATGTCTCTCACACGAGGCCAATCTCAGGAACAGGAATGGGAAGCATTAGAGCGAAATCTAGAAGAATAACAACCCTTTTAAATTGGCACTTGCGCCTATGCTGTAAACGACATTGAACGCTCCACGCCCACGCGCATGGGTCTAACGGGCCAAAAGGTCTATGAGCCGTGGTCTAGTAGAAAAACTGGCTGGCTGTGCGCCCACGCAATCTTAGCATACTTGCCCTTTTATCTGGATTCCAGAACATGAAGATAATCATCATGACGTAGTAGGGTGTCCAGCAAATGAGGAACGCTATGATGATGACCACAGAGATGCGCAATGATTTCATTTTTGCCTTGTGTATCAAGCGCTGACGGTTCGTCTGCGTCGGCAGCTGTTTCGTTGTCGAGTAGTTGGCCAGCTTCGAGCCCTGGAACATTTTTTCGCTGCCTGTGAAACACAAGAATAAACAACAACAAAAAATAGAGGCAGAGAGGAATGGTATGTTAACTATGCAGCTGCGTTCCGAGAGCAACGAATTGCTGGAAACTCACTTGAAATGGTGCGGAATGTTGACATGTAGGTGCCTGAAATATTTAAATTAGCTTGCATTAGTAAACATAACATAGTTCGAGGATGCACAATATAAACCCACACTTGATTAAGGGTAGACAATGTATATTAAATTAGTCTATATATGAATTTCATGATGCATAATTCCAACACAATTATAAAGTGACAACCTACTATTATTGTCAAATAATAAATAATTCATTTATTTATGGCTTTAATGGAAGTCAAAAAGAGTTTTTTTCTGACTCTTGATTTAAAATTGAATACTATGGCAATTTTAACTTAAATTAAATAAACGTATTTAATAAATATCTAGTAAAAAGGAATCAGTAAATTTAGATTTAAATGTAGTCAAAACATCTATAAAGAATTTCTAATTTAAGTTAGACATTTGGATATAGTTCTTCGAAAGTTGTTAAAGTTATCAATTACTTATTTATTTGTTCTTTATGGATGTAGCTAAAAACAAATGAATAAAAACATTTTAATTTGCAAGTAAAAAGTATTTCTAAATGAAATTAAGCATTTGTAATTATTTCTTCAAGAGGTCAAAACTTTGTATTTTAAGAGTTTTGTTTTCTTTTTTACATAGTTTTAAAATTTAAAATTCTAAATAAAAGCAAATGAATAAGTGAATTAAAAAGTTCTGCAAAAAAAGTTAAGGAGGATTTTTTAATTAAATTCTTCATATGTAATAATTTCTTCAAGAGTTGAAAGATACATTCATTAAAGAAATTCGTTATTTATTTCATCTTTTATGATGGGTTAACAAAGTAAAATAACATAAAAACAAGTGAACCAGTAAACTTAAAACAATACTACAAGAAATGTCCAAACTATTTCTGGGTTTGATTATATATTTATAATGTTTTCATTAAGAGCTCAGAGTTATGTTCTTTTAAGTAATTAAAATCTATTATTTGTAAGTTGTTTTTTTAGATGCAGTTACCCCAGCTTATGCTCTTTTTAGTGCCAACTACTAAATCTACATTTCAGTCCCACAATAAGCAAGGTTAGTTTTATTTTTAGAGCCAGAAGCTTTTATACGCTTGGTCACCTCTTAGCTCAGTTTAGTATGCAAAAGAACTTACCAAAGAGTATGCAAAGGGGCAGCAGGAAGGTGAAGACGAGCGTGAACGTGGCATACATCTGCTCCTGCCAGTCTGCGGTGTAGAATCCGTGAGTCACACACTGATAGAACTCCTCGACGAATGGACCGCGTGCCACATGGAAAATAAAGAACTGCGGGTGCAAAGATGTGTGTGAGAAAGAGAGAAGGAAATGGGAGAAAGCGTTAAAAGGATGACACAAGCAGTTTGATTAAATTCGTTTACAAACATGTGAGCGAGTATTTGATTGAATATGTTTATCAGTTCCGCTGAATGGCCCAACAAACGAGTCAAAGGAAACCAATGTTTAAACTTGCGTTTTCCCCATCTACAGACTTGAATGTATCTCCGGATGAATGTGTGTGAATGAATGAATGTTCGAGTGTGTGTGAGTGCTGGCTTGATTATTGATTGTAATCACAGTTGCCAGCTCTGCAGCTTGGCAACAATCTTGAAATGCTTTGTTGTTGCTACGTTGAAAGTTTCCATTAGGCAAGCGAATTTCTCATTTGCAATTGCAAATTCTTTTTAAGTCGAGCAAAGTGCATCGAATACACACATTACCTGCTGCTCTTTATTAGCCACAATCTGCACTTAATCCACTGGAAATAAGCGGATTTTTATTCCGACATATCTTCCACATTGCAGCAACGCATTAAAATTCTTCGAGTTATATCCCAGCACGATGTCGATAAATCTAGCTAAAGTGCTGCTGTGGTCATAATCAAAGTCGTCGTCGTCGTCGTCCTTGTTGACCCCTCGAGGAACAGTTGTGATTATAACTAATACATTAAAAGTCCTTTCATTTGCACATTTTATGAGTTTTTCTCGGTCTCAGTCTCGGTCGCCCACTTTTGGGGGCCACTGTGTGTGTCAACAGATGGCGCGACTCGAAAGACATCTGAAATGCTTGGCTGAGCGCAAAGTAGTAAAACTAAAGCACTAAAATGGAGAAGAACGAGGGCCACGAATAACCCCACAACGTGTTAAGACTGATTTTTATTAATTTCTCACATTTATAACTTCCGAGCAATTGAATTGTTACTGTACTGCTCGTAAGGAGAAACAAATAAAAAAAACTACGCTACACAGCAAAATAGGGTAAATACAACGAAATAATTCAGAATATCATGTTAGCGAACTTTAATTAAGCTTAACTACGAATAAGAAAGAGGAAATCGATTTGGCACCAACACATTTTCAATCATGAACAATCTTCATCAATAGTACTACAAGAATTTTTGTGAAAAATGAAATATGTCAGACTTCATTCAAACTTGTGCACTTATCAGAACAATTTGTCAAGTTTATATCCTCAATCCGACAATAAGTATGTTCATCTACATGTGCGTATGAATATGTATGTGTGTGTATGAGTGTGTGTCTGTGTGTGCGTAATAATGTGAGCATGTTTATGCCAAAAGTGAAAGTGTCCCAATAAAAGGAAATGCTTTCGAATTTCACTTTTAACATAGAACGTAAAATGTGAAAAAGAATTTCGGTTTGCCACCAGCAGCACCAGCCACATGCCTCAAAAAGAGAGAGAGAAAAATACTGTTGCATAGTGTAATATAAACGTACAAATGCCAAGAAACAGAAGGAGAACAAAGAGTGGAAGAGACGAAGAGAAGAAGTCACATTGGGACGGGATCAACATTTGTTGTTTATTGCCAAAGGAAGTAAATTTTCATTTTGTTTTATTATTTGAGACGCGTGAAATGGAGAACAGGCTGCGACACACAGCAACAGCAACAGCAGCAGCGGCAGCATGGCGCACCATGTGAGGCAGCAGCAGCAGGACGAGTATATTGAATTTGATACGATGGCTATTGATTATCGACAAGGCGACGGCGACGACTGAAGAGTGCTTCAGTGCTCAAGCAAAAATGTGCGGCAAATATTGCGAATGAAGTTTTCGAATTATGCAATCGCTTCGCATCACATCGCAGCGATGGCATCAAATGGCAACCAATAGCATACCATCCCATGAAGTTGAAGCGACTCAAGTGTCACGTTTAAATGCCGCATGAGTTTTATGTGGCATATTCGATAAAACCAAATGAACAAAGTATCACCTTGGGGCCACAGACACACGCCGCCGCAACAACAACATTGTGAGGACTCTCAACTTGGGCTGTCAGGTTGCAAAACAAAACGAGCTGTTAGCTGCGACATAATTGCAAAAAGGTCCTTTAATTGGCGCTGACATTCTCACTTTCGAAACTTATTGCGCTGTAATTAAGTGAACGGAAAAGTAAAAGAACGAAAAAGTGCACTTAGTTGTTAAAGACTTAAGTCTCACAGCTCTTTTCCGAGTAGCGCGCAATCAAAGTATGCTTGAAAGCAGGATTAAAAATCAACAAAGTATAGAAAGTGTGGCTTAAAAAACTTGCATTTCAACCAGACTTCACTTTCATAATTTCGTTGGAAACTATATTACGTATACGCAATTTTGATTGTTAGGGCAAGTTTCTGATTGCAAGTCCCAGAATTTAGTAAACTTTCTAGAGCTGGGCAAATGAAAGGAACTCTTGCAATTGGCAGCCAATTGTGCTGGCTGACAGCCATGCAATTTTGTAAGTTACATGCAGCAGTGCACCCGGTGCTATATTCAAGTACAGTTGATTAAAGAGCTGCTTAAAGCGATTTGAAGCGATTTGAAGGTGTAATTATGATAGACGGAATAAGCCACATTTGCTGGTGGTAAGCATAAACTAATTATCTTAGAAAGTTGCACATCTGAAATTGAAGCTGGAATTGACAGCGCTGATTCCTGCAAATATAGCTAATAGTTATCCGTGTCTGCTTTAATTGGAAAGGGCTTAAGCAAAGATTTTTATCAGTCACAATACCAGGAATTACAGCGCTCGCTATAAAAAGTGAGCAATCGAATATGTAAAGGGTCAGCGTCCAATTTGTAAAACCCAAACAACACACTCCAATCAAAAGAATTTCTGTACATAGGAACGTGCGCACACTTGTTGAAAAAATATGAATATTTTTGTAAGCCCGTTAGTGATAAAGTTTCGCATGATAAAAAGAACAGTGTGTGGAGCGCGAAAAGTTTCAAAGCTGAAGCAAAGTAAATTGCATATTGCCTGCAAACATATGTATGTATACAAAAGTGTTCATTTAATTTCAATTTATTATTCTTTAAAATTGGATGTAAATATATACGCGGAAAAAAGAACAACGTTAGAAATTTATTTATTTCCTATGATGAAACACACTCTTCTTAACAAACTCATAGCTTAATATAAAAGTAAAATAATATACTTTCTCTGCCATTTTTCACTGCGTTGGAAAAAACGCTTTATCAAAGTCTATTTTTAACAAGTCAAGATAACACCGTAATTATTCTAAATATTTATTTTATTATATAAATAAGTTGACAAGGAAACACGATGCGTGCGAAGCGACGCCACGCTCCCCACATTAACACGCAAGCAACAGCAGCGCAACCTAATTATGCTCGTATGCAAACACAATCATCGCCCATCCTCTTTTTAAGTGAGTGAAGGCGCTGATAAGAGATAAGCAAAGGAGCCGAGTGCTGCCAGGTAAATCTAAACCATGCGCATAATTGCGCAGATTCGCGTAATTAAATGTGCTGAATTATACAAGGAAACGTAGCATACATTTCAGCGCAACTTTTTGCCTTAACTGCTGTACTTAATGCAAGCAATATGCTAATGCAAAAAGGATGGGAAACGAGCTACCCACAGCAACTATTCAAATTGCCGAAAAACTGCAAGCCAGCGAAATATTTTTTTTTTTGTAGGAAGAAAAATGATAAGCTAGTTGCCCAAAGTTGTGCAAATGTGGGAAATGTATCAAAGCAGCCCACATCCCACATTTCAAATCCACATCCATATGCAGATTGCCTGACAGCAACGAACGGAAATCAAAAGAGGAGACAGAAAAGGTTACATTTTGCATAAATTTAACCTTTGCTAACAATGCCGAAGGGAAGCTGTATTGAATACCGCTTAAGAGCTCCCCACAGACACTGAAAGTGCCAAAGAACTCTCTGTCTACACCAAATCAACTTCATACATTCAAATGACAGATAATTTAGTGCTTTAATCTGCAAACTGTCTAATACAATGCATTTGCAATGTATTCATTTCCCATTTATTCAAGTTGTAGTTGTTAACCCTCCCGAGTGTCATCAACCTTGCCACTTCTCAGCTATTCAATCTCAACTACTGTTGACGCAAGCTGCTGTCTTGACTTAATTCAGCTGTTGTAATATTTGACTTTCTATTTTTGAATAACGTGGAAAAATCCCCGAAAATGGTGATGATTAACATAGAGCATAGAAATTGCGTGAATAAAACCAACGGCATTTCATTTAGAGCATCTAGTCAAGTGTAGCAGAGACAAGACAATTGCTGTGTTGTGTAATAATAAATTAAATTGTCAGCCTTTAATGCAGTCAATGGCACTCGGCAAAGTAATCTGTTAATCGCGGTAAGCCGCCGCTCCCTAGGCAGAGACTATTAAAATTGTTTGCTGCTAGGCCATAAATCTGCAGGGCAACTCAATTATATATGTATACAATCGTTTGGACACAAAAACCTACACGGAACACACTTGCACACACACACACAGAAAAACACTCACATAAATAATGCAATAAACGTGTGAAAATAAAGGATTATAGCGGAAAAAAATGGTCAAATGTTGGGTGTTGCCTTTATGATTAAAGATGGCGAGGGCGAATGGCAAAAGGATGCCAAGCAGATAAGCAGCCTCCAGCGGACGAAAGTGGGACATAAGTATACGGTAGTAGAAGAAGAAACTCGCAAAGCCAACTGAGAATGCCTGAAAATATGCCAGGAATATAAATATTTCATGTCTGTCGTCAGCGGCAACATTTACAACTGCTCAAGAACCTCGCTCACTTTCTTCCATTCTCTTTTTTTTTGGTGGACAACCCTTTTGCAGCTACAGAAGTTTATTTGGCGTGCAGATCGCAAAGGTTGGCAAATATCGAATGCTGCGTTTAGTGAGCTCTTATGCAGAAAGCAATCACTTTTAATGCCCGCGCACGCACCGACGCCTTTTTAGGACTATTTACGTGCTGCCACGGGGGCCAAAAGGCCACGCGCCACCAGCCACACGCTACACGCTACAACGCCACAAACCAGCGGGGCAACGGGACAACGGGGCGTATGCGTGTCATAAAGCAAACATATTACGCCAACTGCGGCACGCACGAGGAGCTGGCCCCAGGCATCGACATCCACATCGACATCGGACCGGGTCTTGACTTAATGGCAGGCGACAAATTGTTGCCGAAATTTGGCAACTGTTCAACGTTGGAAAAACAAAGCAATTTGAATTGATTTCACCGTATGCACATCGCACTTTGTGCCACTTTGGCATTAACTAAAGTGCACAGCACTTACCTGAGGCAAACTGAGCACCAGCGAGAGAATGTAAGTGCCCCCTAGCAGACGATGGCAACGCTTTGCCATGTTCAGCGATTTCATCGGATACTTGACAGCAATCCAGCGATCGACGCCAATCAACACGAGCACATAAGTCGATAGATACAAGCTAAACATCTGAAAAAGTTTCACCAGCTTGCAGGTGAGTTCATTGGCCAGCCACTGCACCGTATAGCACCAGGCTGCCTCGCCAATCAGACAGAAGCCCGTGACGAGCACATCGGCAATCGAGAGATGAAACATCAGCGAGTAGATGGCACTCCAGGTGTGCCGTGAGTTGCGACGCGAGATGCGCGTCTTATAGATGTTCCATATGGTCAGCAAGTTGCCTAGCAGCGAGAACAGCGCCATCACGGCCAGCACATAGACCTTGAGCAGACCCGATCGCGACAGCTGTGGGGCATGATCCATCACATGCTCCGGCACCTGCTCAGCAAGCGGCGATGTGTCATGCATTCCGGTAATGTGTTGTCCCAGCGTCGTCGAGCCGTTCAGCTGTGTGTTGGTCATGATGGCAAAAGCAGTCTCGGTGGCTCTGGTTGTTATTGGCACTGACCCACTGGGAGTGGGTGCAGTCACTGCATCGGTGGCTTCGGTGGCCAGCGATAGACCCACGTCCAGCATGTCGAATGTGAAGTTGGCAATTTTGGGAGCAGCTTTCCTAGCGGCCGATGCGAATAGTCGCGTAAAGTTCGCCACTGTGGACCAGCGTGAGTCAGTGTCATTGAACGAGTTGTTCTCCAGCAGCTCCAGTGTGCTGTCATTGCTAGCCAAATTTTGCAGTCCATTGCTGGAATCCTCAAAAGCATCCATTGTTTTGCGATTTGATTGGAAATTTCGTATTTAAGCGTTAGAATTTTGTGTGTGGTTTCGTTTCGTGGTTGCCAGCACACATTAACTGGTTGGCATGTTGAAAATGCTCTGTGGTTTTTCCTCAATTTGTAAATTCGTTAAAGTCCATGCTGAGGTAAGCTGCTTGTCAGTTAAATATTCACTTCACTTTTCCCTGCAATATAGTAGTAGATAATCCAATTAGTTTTGTTTTTCAGCTATGGGAGGGAGAAAAAGAAATATTTGTAGCTTAGTAACAAACACTGCGAGTATTAAAACAAATCTCTTTTTCTTTGATTTATGATAGCAACTGATTGGAGACACGAGTTAAGTAAAAAGTTCTTCAAATAGCTAGAAAAACTTCGGGGAATCGCAGGCGAACGTGTAGCAAATATTGAACATAATTTGTGAATGCAAAAGTTATCGAGTATGAGTTAGTTAACTTTTCTAAACACAATTTCCACAAACTTCACTGCGAATTTTGTGTCTCTTTTTATCAGCGAATTCCCCGGGAAATTTTATGTTGATTTAAAGCTGTTGTCAAAACTTGAGTCGAACAACTAAACTTTATGGCTTAACTATTAAACTGGCAAATAACTAGTTGTGGTTTAATTAGCAGATATCTGTCTTGTCTGATTGGCTAACAAGTTTAACGATTAAAACAATTGCAAATGCACAGGTATAAATGTAAATGAGTCGCGGCTTCAATTTGCACACTATTGGCCTTATTTTCCGCACTGTTTGATATCGTTGCAGTCGATTTGAATAAGTATCATTGCAACATCGATGCCCCCCGCCATTGACCTTTGCCATGCGAGTACAATTAGACTTCCGTAATTACACGAGTGCCGGGATTAAATTCGCTCGATTCCACAGCAAAAGCACATTTGCCTCTCTCTCGCACTTCTTCGCTGTCTCTCTCTCTCACTCGCTGAATGTTAAAACTGGCATACTCTTAAATTCAGTACAAAGCCGGCGAAATTAGCTTTAATGGATAATGCGACTGCCGACTGTCGACTTTGCGACTGAAGTCAGTGGCATTGTTAGGCCCGACTGGGCAGTCATTCGGTTTGTTATGCGACTGCTGCTGATTTGCAGTGCAAGTTCAAAGTAAAATTCCATAAAATTTCATTTTCAAAATTAATTTATGAACATAAATTAAATTGAACGCTTGGTTAAGATTGTTATTTCGCCTGTGGCGACGCACAATGGGTAAACAATGAAACCAGTTCAACGAAATCAAACAGAGTCCAAAACCAAACCGAAAATCAAGCATACGCCACATGTGCTGAGCCCCCTAAGCTTGCGATTTATTGGAGAAGACAACAATAAATTGAATGTTTAATATAACAATGTCAACACATGTAATTATTGTTAGCATAGGTTTCAATTAAACAAGTATTCAGTAATTAACTGAACTGAATTGAACTCTATAGCTAAGATCAATTACTCGCTGATTTGCTCGGTTCGATTATTAATAACAATCGCATTGACAGATTGCCGGTTTGCAATTGCCGTTTGCTGCTTAATCGCCAGTTTTATCATTTTTATGTGTGTGCTTCGAGTATATGCGAAAATTGCTTTGATTGCCCATTTATTCATTCACCCACTAATTGGAAGGAACCCGCATGTCTCTCAGTAAAAGTTTTCAATTCTTTGGCTGCTTAATCAGTGCGATTAATTCTCAAATGCGTATTTGATTGATCGCCACCCAAAGGCAACAAAGCGGCAAAGTAGCGAAACTGCCAAACTGCACATCTGACTGACATCCCGAGTTCTTTTGATTGATTTGCATATGATGTATCAAAAATTCAAGAGACCTGACCCGAAAAACGTCTAGACGACCCTTGTTTATGCTTTGCGTGGTGCTTCTTGAGTGATTATTGCCAGCTAGCCTCATCATATAATGCTAAATATTTCACGAGATTGCCGAAAAGTTGTGGGCCTACCGCAGAATTGCTATAGCTCCTGCTGGCACATAGATTGTAGGTGAGCCACGCGGCGTATACGCAACTTAATTGTTCAAATTGACAATGCGAATTGTTTAAGTGGTTTCTTTGTGCAGACAACGCAGCTTTTAAACTTTCTTCCTTCGCGCCGTTGGCCATTGTTGGCATTGACATTGGCCACAGCTACATCAACAGCATCAACAACATTGATATTGGCATTGTTAATGGTTTGGCCACAGGCCATTTGAAATGATGATTATCTGTTGGCCACTCTCGCGAACATGCTTTTCGTTTTGTTCTTGGCCCAATATATATTCTTCAAATGGTGAGCATTATTATGGCCATTGTCTGCCTATCAATGGTTGATAATACCCTGTAGAGTGAGGCGAGAGAGAATTATAGCCGCAATCAACCACAAAAAAATAGTCTATAAATTACATCAAATATTTTCATTTATATTAAAATAAAGACATCAGCATCTATCACTTAATACAGGGTATTGTCAGAGCAAAAACTTTATATTTGTCAATTCACTTTGCCATTGTCTACTAAATATTTTGCCTGCCTCCAAAAACTTTGCTCATTTGCTGAAATTGAGTTCATTTACGAGTACAACACCATTTGTTCTTCCTAATTGCAGAACGAAATTTCTAAAAAAGTTCAGGCAAAAGTGTACTGAAAAGAAAGAAAAAGATCTGTTTCTGTGTACACTGACAAAAAGAGTCTGTTGGCAAACAACAAAGAAACTGCCACAGACAGGCAGAAACACTCTCTGAATACGTAAAAGGCGCAAAGTTTCAGCCAGTCCATTTATTTGCTTGTGTATACATATTGTATTCTGATCGTCTGTTGTATAACACATTCATTTTTTTCGAAGCTTTCTTAGGCTTTGTCTAAGCCGAAATAGTCGAGTATTTGCACAGTTGTTAAGCCTCGAGCACCAACACATGTCTCTGTCTTGAACAGCTTCTGTACTCTTTTTCAACGAGCGAGCAATGTATGATGAACTTGAGTAAGTATTACCGGTGTTAGATCAACTTGGACGTGTGTTTTCAATTTAAATATTAACATATCATAATAGACGCATATGTGTATATGTATCGAATATTTTTTTTTTGGCAGCGCCAAACTGTGAAACAGCAAACAGCAGCAGGCTTCTATCAATTCGCAGCGCAATTTTTTGACATTCGAGTATCAAAGCACATTTATTTGGAATTTTTTCTCAATTATTTGCACAATTTTGTTTGCTGAACTTCGCGTGGGCCGCCCCGAGGCGAATATGAATCCATATATGAATCCCATTTTTGACTAGCTAAGTACGTTCGCTACACACACACCTGCCACCTGCTATCCACTCAGCGAAATTCGAAAGGTGCACAAATTACTTCTTAATGCCAATTTCATAGGTAATCCGACGAGCCTTTGAGCTACTTGCCTTTGTTTTTTGGTCGAGAATTTTTATATTTTATCGATGCTGCTGTTGTGGTTGTTGTTGCTGTGTGTATTCCTATAATTTGTTATTTTTAATTATTATTAACAGTTGAGTTAATAAGCACAACAAGCAGAGGAGGGACTGTGAGTGCGAGTGCGAAGGCGATTGCGAGAGTCGATTCGCCAGAATAGAGGAACAAGATTAGTCTTTAATTACACGTAATGTTCTTTCATATCTGCCATTAGGCAAATTGCTATCGAGATTGTTTAGCACACACATACACATCAGACGACCTTATGATATTTACATTTTATTCTCTTGAATGTAATTATGAATTTTATTTCACTTGCAATTTTCGCAGCTAAATTGTAACACTTCAGAAAATGAACTGCTCGAAATTTGAATAAATTCACAACATTTATTGACGGCTTTCACTTTTCTTTTTCTTTATTGGCACTTTTCGAATCTTATCTTATCACTTTGGTTCGTTTCAGCTTCTGCTTTTTTTGCTGCCGTTGCTGCTGTTGCTGCTACTGCTGCCAATTTCAAAATTGCCCGAAGTCGCTGTCGTGTATCACTTTGATACCTCCAAGAGGGGTATATTCATTATAAGTACGACGAGTATTTGATCTGCCGTGGTTCAGAAACTCACAACCGCAGCCCCACGTCAAGTTCTAGCAACTGGCACGTTCCGTCCGCTTCGTTCCGTTAAGTTTAGTTGTTCGTTGCGAACTGTTTCGCTGCTCTGCTCTGTGCTCGAGTCTCGGACAAAAGACTCTGCGTGTTCATACAAGTTCGTACAACACGACACGAGTCGCACGATTCGCTTGCGACGAGTTTTTCATTCATAAAGTCTCGTTCAGTGGTGTGGCAGAGGCTGCAGGAATTCTCCCACCTCAATGGAGGATGGAACATGCAACATGTTTGCGCGCGCTTTCTTAAAGCCAGAGGGCAATGTTCGGCAATCATAACGTATACGCACAGTGTGCCAGCGCCAGCACATTGTCCGCCATTCAATGTCAAACTTCCTGTTAGACAAAACTAACTGTTTGGCTTTGTCGTGCATTCCACTCACTCGCCTCTGTTGGATTCTTGTCTCGTTAAACACTAGAAGTTAGCTCTTCTCTGTGTTGTGTGCGACAGGCAATAAGTTGCTTTTTCTTTGCATTGCTTTGCTTTTCTTTCTTTCCAAATCATTTCGTAACAAAGCAAACTATTTAATTGTCTATAACTTCAACAGTTGTTGTTGTTTTTGTTGTTGCTATGGCATTAGTTTAGTTTGAGAGAAACATATTTTAGTCAGCTAATTAAAGCGCTACATCAACTCGCATACTACAATCCTCGGCTCTCACATGCTTGCTTATTCAAATTAATTACCGAAATCCAGCCAAGACAAACAGAGCGCTTAATGTGCGCTGAAGAGTGAAAATACTCGACAGGTGAGTGTAATAAATTTGTTGATCTACTTTCCCTTAGCCCAAAAGCAGAGCTCGAGGCTCAATCATGTTTTGCGAAAACATTGGGGAATTGCGAGTCTGCCAACACACGGACTTTGATCCTTTCTGCAGACCGCGGAAAGCAAATATGACAGCCTGACTGATTAATTTGCTTCGAAATCAAAGTTTTGCACATTTGACCTTGATTTATCATGACCTTGATTTCACATGCTAAAGAAAACCGTTGGAAGACACAAATATAAGAAGAATAATTAATGAACAATTTTATATTTTTGAGGTGAATGTATAGAAATTTATCTTAAATTGTACAAATATAATTTTAATGAATTGGAACTCAATTGAATTTATCTTTTTATGATTCAACTTGCGTCTCAATTATGAAGTAAATGAGTCGTCGCTATTCTCAGATACAAATATAATTTTAATTAAAGCAGCACTTGTTTGTTTGTCTTAGAAAATCAATCAACATTGTAGGCAAACTATCTATCATAGGTAAGTGATTTTTTACGACAGGTAATAAAATGTTTATTTTTCCCTTTTCGCCCAAGGCCAGTTAAGTAATAACTGAGAAATATGTAACGACTATAAAAATACCGTCACCAGCCGCTTGAACGCGTGCATTTATTTATATATATGTTATATAAATAAGTAGTGTGTTAGAAGGCAGTCTCTAAGCACAGAGAAGACATTGAATTTTATGCAGCACTCAAGCCAGCAGGCAGGAAATTGAACAGTGTATCAACGAAATGCTGTCGTATTTATGCAAAATGTTTATATTATATACATTTTTGTGCGTATGCTGAAGGAAAGCCAGTGGGATCACTTACATGAAATTTCACACCCCAAAGCTTCTATATTATGAATCAATATTTAATATTATTATGTTGGCCAGCACAAAAAAAAGTATTTTCGTTCAGAAGGCAGATTTAATTTGACAAATCGATTAGGTTTTTTGAATTTGCTTTGAAATGGACAGCAACAAGTAGGGTTTCATTAGCTGGTATCAATCAAAACTAATTTAAATGTGAAAATGAGAAAATATTGCTTGTAAGGATATCATTTTTGGAGCACAGTTATGGATACGGAATCACAATTCGTAAGAGTTAATTTTTTCTTGTCACACGCCGAGTTGACAAATGATGAACGGCTCTGTCAGCCCGAGTCCATCTCCATATCCACATCCACAATCACATCCTCTCGCACAAAAGTAAGCGAAAGAAAGAGAATGGCAGAGACATAATGGAAGGACATTTGTGTGAGCAACCGCTATCGTTATCATTTGGAGGGAAGCTGTTGCCAGTTGGTTAGACTCATGTCAAACACAGCAGCGTCACTTTGATAGTGAGCTGACAGCCTGTAGCTAAGTTGTTCCACTAATCCTTTTGTGTCCTTGTCGGTCGACAGAAGGGCGGGGCCACCTTGCCCCTAAAGCGAGCATTCGTATGAGAAAACCAAAACTATTCTGCGGCAAAAAGCTCAATTTAATTTGCATGATTATGTAAAAATATAAACACTTGCTCTGACGATGGCACGCGCTCTGTTTAGTTTTTCGCAGAACATCCGAACACAACATTCTTCTATACCACATCCGCATGTGTCTGGGATGAAGCCACTTCCGTATCGACCTCTGTTCATATCTTTATCCACATCCACGTTTACATTCACGTCCACATCCTAATTCCAATTTCAATTTCATGGCTTAAGTTTAAAGCAGCAGCAGCAGCCCTGATACAAAACTCTCTTCGCAAATTCCTGCCACAAAGGAAACCCTCTGTCATGTGTGTATATTCGTTTTGTGTTTGTGTGTTGGTCCTGAGCATGTGCCTGTGTCTGTGCTTGGGTCCAATTCTTGTTTCTGTGTCGCGGACAAATGCATAATTTGGCATAGAAAATTACGGCACAGGAGCAGCACCCAGGCTCCTCCAATTTCTCGGGTGATTTATTTCTTTTTTGGACAAAGTTGACACAGCACTTGACTTGGACTTGGCGCTAGATTATTGCTTTGCCTGAGCCTAGAGAGAGGATGCGTGTGCGGCAAACACAAAAAAGTTCTGCAAGTTGCGTAATCTATCGAGAGTTCATGTAAATCATACTTGTGATTATATATTTGCATATTTATATAATAATGCTTACATGCACGCAGCTGATGACAACATCATCAGCATCAACATCAACATCAACAGCAACATCACCATCATCATCAACTTTTGTTAAACTGACTTTAATTATGGGCAAGTTACAAGCTGATTGTTTGCTATTTCCGTAGTTCGTGGACAGCATCGATAGTCAAAATTGACAGGCGTTAAACACGTGTTCTCTACCCCATCTCCGTTCTCAATTGTTGCCTATTTTAGGAGCTACAAATTGATTTCACCGCGCTGAATGAGCCAGCCCAACAATAAGTTAGTTAGCCTTTGGGTAACCTTCGAGTCGAGCCACGAGCCACGTCGACTCGAGCATCTCGGACATTTGCCTCGAAGGAGGGAACGAGGTTGGCCGCATTCCTGCATTGAGTAAGCAATGATTTTCATTTCGGTCTTCCTTTCATTATGCTATTGCTTTCGCCATTTTCTTTTACCGTTTGCCTTTGCGTCCGTCCGTCTGTCCGTCCGTCTGTCCGTTCGTCCGTCCGTCCGCTTGGCATTCCTGCGTTCAGAAAGCGCTCCTCATTTTCTTAAGTATTTCAAACATATTTTTATATGCTGCTCAGGCGTGGGCTCACTTTGTTTCCATTTGTGCCGTCGCTGTGTCTAAGGAATCTCTTCTTGCGCTTCTTGCTGTGGCATCGGTGCTTCAGGTTCAGCTTCAAACTACTTTATTTGGATGACTGTTTGTTTGAAGTGCCGACCGACCGGCTTTAAAGTCCTGCCAACTCCATCCACATGCCAAAAACTGAAATTCACGGCCGTTTACTGCCCTTTTCCTGTCCCTTTCACGCACTTCATTTCTTCTCTCTCTCACTGTTCTTCTCTTTCTTAACGTTAAAAATGTATACTCAACTGTTATGGGTTGGCGAACGTACTTGGTCCCAGCTCACAGATATTAAAATTAAACTAAAGTTTATGCTGTTGTTTCATGCAAAAAATCTAGCTACAAAATATTCATTTAAGCTGCGTGGGAAAATTATCAAAAATTCATATTTATTGATTTCATAAACTTTTGCATATCTTACTTGGAAATAGAGGCAAGAAATTAAGCAGAAAATAACAATTTTGCCAATCAATTTCTGAATTCCATTCAATGAAAGTATTTTAATTTGTTTTGTTGAGTTAATCTCATCATTTTGAACGATGCAAATTAGACCAAAACAATTTGAATCAAATTGTTGATTTTAATTGGTAATAAATTGCTTAGCTGTAAAGTTTGGAAAACTTAAATCGTATTAAAATTGTCACATTGTGATAAGACAATAGTGAAAGGAGTTAACAATATAAAATGGTCACTAAATTTGTTGTTGTTTGCATTTAAATTGAATTTTAATTGGTTCATAATTGGATCCTGCAAATTTCTGAAAAAAAAGATTACATTTATTTTTCTAACATAATCATTTCCAATTTAGTTCAAGCTAAAAACCGAAAATACCTAAAGCATTTGCTTTAGCTTTGTTTTTCGTTGCTTCAATTCAGTTAGAATTTTTTATTTTCTTTGGGATAAAAACATTCTCGCATTAATTTGTTGATACGAAATACATTCTCCTGAAAGAATTCCAGTTGGTTGCCATGTATATTGTATTATGTTTAAGTGGTGAAGCCATTTTCAATGAGTTTATTTTTAATGAAAATTAAGTGTACTCACTCAAGGCAAAGGTAAAAGCAAAGGCATGCAGACGGACAATCTCTTAAATTGGCAGCAGGTCAATGTGATGTCAACAAGGCCGAATACTGAGTAACTATCAAAGAGCATTCTTTTTTCAGCTGAATAAACGCACAAAAGTAATATAGTCTTTTTCGATTACTGTGTAAATTGGCCAACGAATACACTTTACAAGGTGCGAGTCTGGGTAAATAAATATAGTATATATAAATGTAAGGTATGCGTGTCTCTCATAAGGAATTAAAGCTGTGTTTATGAAGCACAATCACTTGCTCTCGAATTAGCGTGCTTTAAATATGCAATTAAGCTTTTAACAACTCAACGCTGCTCACATACATAATTAAAAAATATTTCTGTTTGCCGGGATATACGTCTGTTAAATACACTATAAGTAGGACATCTTCATTACTCTTTAACCAAATTTAGTTTCATATATTTAGAACACTTCATTAGTGTTTTACTTCTTCACTGTTCTACTTAGCTTCACTACAACTATAACTCATACTTAGTGTTCATCATAATAAATCATATCATATTATTCCTTCCCTTGCAGTTGCTGTGCTCCTTTTTGGTATACTGTCGTTAATGCCCCAGCAGAGAATTACTTAGCAAGCGCTAATTAAACGTTTTTAATGACCGTCGAATAAAACTGTCATAAACGACGGGCATATACCATTTTGATGTCGTTCACACAGCAATTGGAGTGCGTGCCCAGATTGCAAGTGCTTCTCCGACAATGTATTTTGGCTTTAAGCTCAGTTCTGCTGGCATCAAAACACATTGAGTGTGCTTCCTTCTATGGGCTGTCTGGTCGGTCAATCAACCCTCCTCGGTGAATGCGTCAAACTAACCTACATCAGTCAATAGCCGGCAAATTATATGTCACGTCTAAGCAATTGACAATTTCGCATTCATAATTTCTGTCTGCCATCGTCATCGTTAGGTCGAGTTGACCTTTCTCTGTGAAAACAAAAAACAGCCAACAACATTGGGCGCCAAAAAGGGTTCGACAACAGACAACAGCTGCAAAAGTGTAAATCACATTGGTCCACTCACTCCGTATCGCATCGCAGGGTCAATCTATTTCAAGGCAAAGTGCCAAATTTGATTGGCAAATGCTTTAATTTAATAAGGATGTGGAGCAAGCTGTCAATTTTCGAAGCGGCTTTAAATCTAGCATAACTGAGAATGAAACCGATTCTGCAGCTACTTAGCATATACGAGTTTAATAAATTAAGACATTTCCATGACAAGAGCGATGATAACAAAAGCGCACGCTAATCATCATTCATGGGAGAACAGTCAGCACATTAATCATACGCACCGTGTTTAAACTGTGATCAGGCGACGCGTCACCGGGTGTGCTTAAATTGATATTGAATCAAGCGCAAACACTTGGCCGAAAAAAGCAAACAAAAGCGGTTAGCAAAAAACAGTTCAAAATGAACAGCCCACGAATCGCACAGAGGATATCCGAGTCGTCGCGTCGTGTCTGTCTGCCTGCCTGCTGTATGTAAAATCAGGAGGTGGCTTGTGCCACCTGCCAAGAACAGCCAAGATGCCGCCAAGGTGCTCCTTGCTGTGGATGCCGATAAATAAGCTTCAGACTTTGCCTTTTGTGTTATGTTGTGTTGTGTTATGTTATGTTTTTGCCACTCTGTCTTGCTGTGGCTCTCTGTCTCTCCATGGTCTTTTGTGTTTGTGTGTTTCTGGTAGAAAAACATACTTGAGCTTACAGCAAAAATCACGCAAACTGTTAACAAGCATCCGACAAAGTGCCCTGCATGTCGTAGACAGCCGCATTTCCTTTGAGGTCAACACTTCTCGGTCTTGTTTTCGTTGTGGTTTCGTTTTTTTGTGTTCATATTTATTTTTCGTGCAACTATTAATGCGAGTAATGTGGGAAGCCATCACAATCAGGAACCGCACCTCATGGCTGGCTGTCAGGTGCTGGGGACAGGCTCTAATCATTCACCCAAACTCGCCTAAGCACAATACACACGCAGATTACCTGCTGGTAATTATGGGCCACTTGTCAGTGGAGCAGAAAGCGTATTTGACACTTAATGGTGGCACGAACTTAAGCAGTTTACGGCTCAATAATAAATAACAATTATTTAACGCGCGCTCTAATGACGCCCCTTTGCCACCTTTGAAGTGGGAGGAAAGGACAAACACACATTCCTCTGCTGAGAGGCGGACAAGAGTAAATCGCTGAACTGGCGGCAAACGGACGAGAACAATTTCGTCAATTACGGCGTATTAATAAGCCGCCCCCGGTCATGTGTATTAATTAAGCCAAAACGTGAATGGGTGTCACATTTAGGCCACATTCCTTTTGCGGCTGGCTCTCGTCGTGTCGTCCTATCGTCCTGATGTGGTTTTTTTATATGCTCCTCGGGGTGCTTCTATGCTTGGCATGCGACATAACTCGTACTCGCACAAGGTGAGGCACCCGGGGCGGGTATCATGCATAATTGAATGCGTGCCATAGTTACACAAATCTGAGACGCAACAAAAACACACAAATACACTCACAGACTTGCACACACATGCATACACACAGACGCACACGTGTGCCTTTAAGTAAGTATGAAAGCCAAACACGAGCCTACAAAATGGCCACTCACTCACTCTCTCTATTTCTTTCCCTCTCTCGCTCTCGCCCACTTCCCGGCAGTACGAATTCAATGAAAGGCCGAATGAATAAAGAATTAGCTGTGACAGCAATAGCCTAAGAACTAAGGCCTAAGACCTAAGACCCAAGCCAAGCCAAGCCGAGAGCTGCTGGCTCCAACTGCCAGCATTTCAATGCTCAATTATTGAGTAGCCTCTATCTCAGCTCGAATATCTCATTCTTCATCACACTCGTCCAGGTTGTGTATTGATTTTCCTGCCCAATGGAGCTCCCAAAGCTGCCTTCCCTTTTCATCACAAGTCGGACACAACTAACGCAACAATTTCGCAGGACTTACGCGGCATTAGAGGCCGACGTGCATATGGCAGGCACTTTGCCGCCTTTCCAGCATCTTTTGTTCTCTGCCGACGAACGGATGGCTTAGTTGTTATTTTTTTTGGTTGGGTTGGGTTCTGTTTGGGCTTTTGGGGCGTTGGAGCGTTGGGGCGTGGTCTGTGGCTGCGGCAACGCAGCGCACGCATCACGTGCTGCCCAATGTGGCGAAAATTGTGCGTCAGTGCTTGGCTAAAGCGGACACCGGGAATTGGGCACAAAATGAACCGAAACCGAAATGACAAAAGCAACAGCAACACTAACACTAACAATGAACAACAATAACAATGACAATGCCAGCTGACGGGTAAAAACTTCGATACCCTCAGCTCCTCCTCTTGAGATTTAACAATCGCATCGACATTTCAATAAGACGGTTGTGCAGCAGGGAGCTCAGAGAGAGATAGATAGATAGATAGAGGGAGTGGGCGAGACAGCTGAGGCAAGTGCATATAAAATTTTATAGGCCCACAGCCAAAAACTAATATCAAGTACATGTATTGTTTGAATCACAATTTTTGAGGGGAATGCACGACTAATGATAAAATTTAGAAAAAACAGAAATTGAAAAAAATAAATTTAGAATTTACAAATCGAGTTTATTAAAATAAAAAGTAGCAAATTTAATATTAAGTAAAATCTGTTAAACTTATAACTTAGAGAATACTAAATGCATGAACACTTATTTTTAAAGCAAAGGGTATCTACTCTATTCTTATACCATCCTATAGACTAAAGACTTCTCAGCAATAGCCTTTAATGCGCTTAAAAGTGATGCGGCTCACGAAACAGCAAAACTAACAACAATGTGGCAAGTAATCATTAATATGTTTAACACTTTGTGTCTAAGCTTTCAAAAGGCCCATCGAGCCAGAAGTTAGTCTAAGACTCTGCCTCTCCCAGGTGTCCCGAACAGCAGCATCAGGTTAAAGGTGAGACACGGACATGTGTTAACTAAGACTCTAAGCAAACGAATATACACTTGTAATCGGCTTTTAGAAGTAAGACATTGAGTTGAACAAAGGCCAACCCACTTCAGTTTTTCAATAGGGCTTGTGCTTAAGACTATGCTCTGTGCATTATACCCTATTCTATATCTATATATAGGCCAAGGAAACTTAACCTTTAAGCCAATTGACCCAATAAATGTGGCTGTTTTTCTTCAAGCGAAAACTAAAGTGTGACTTATCCAAAGGCATTCATCGCAACGATTCTGGGAACATAACAAATCACTAATTGAATAACTGACTATCGGTTTGAATGTGGCCAAACACTTTGTATCTATATCTCCTCTTGACTTTAAAGCAATTTACAAAAGGGCGATTGGCAATCGACAAACTGGCAACTGGCAATTGGCAACACAGCAAATAAATCAATTGAAAACCACTTAAATTTCACTTTCGTCGAAGCAAAAACATCTCGCAAATCAAAGAAAATGGCTGTGAAAAGAAAAATAAATTAATGGCGTTTCGCAATAAATCGAACTCGAAGTGCCTCTTTGAATTAATTCCACTGAATAAAAAAGCCAACAAACTGCTTACACTCGCTAAAGCTCGTTTATTGTGTCAACTGCAGCAGCTTTTAACTTTTCAACCGCCGACATTTTACTCAGAATTTGACACTAAGCTAAAGCTACTCACCAACACACTCATAATTTGTATAGATATTGAAAGGATACTCACAAAAAACCCTCTTACTGGTAGACTACTAATTTGTACTCAAGGATGTTTGACAGTTTCCCCCGCTGTGATTTCATTGAATTAGGAATCAAGATAATTAAACAAACCTCAGGCACTTAGCTGCGGTTTTGGGGGGCCGAGAATTTGTCTACAAATGAGTGAAAGCACCTTGCAAAGGTGTTAAATCAAAACGAACTGCCAAAGCCAAGAAAATAAACACACTAATAAAACACTTTTCGGTCAGCAGAGTGAAAAGCTCTTGGCCCAGAGCGACCATTATGTCCGGTGATTGACGGCGTCCGTCTGTGAGTAAGTGAATCCATGCGAGAGTATGTGAATGAATTTCTATGTTGATGTTGTTGCTCAGATTGCAGAGAGGTGGATAGAAGACTTCTTTCTTTCGTACAGAGCTGTTGGTAAACAGACTCTCGAGTCAGCATCCGGTAGCTGAGAGCAATGAAGACCAGTCGAGTCTGGCATATAAATGGCTTGGAAGAGGTAGCAAATAAATAAAGCCATATTAATATATGTACCGAGTGTTTACACGCATATGTAAAAATCAATTTTGTTTTTCCTTTTTTTGCTGTCTCTCAATGAAAGCGTCGCTTTCGGTGTGAAAAGGTGTGCCTCAGAGACTCAGACACTTTTCTCTTCGGCAGTTCTGTGTATTTTGGTCTGTCCCTTGAACTGGTCGTTTGGTTCAAGAAACTTGAGTTCAAGTTCGCGATAAACACAAAAAACGACAAAAAAATCGTTAAGCTCTAAGGCTAAGGAGTGAGTGTCGACTGCAGTGGAGTATCTTAACTCGATATGTGAATCCTCTGCGAGTTGCTTTTATTTAATTCAATTAAATTCAGTGGCACAATTTGCTGTCTATTGGGAGCATGTTTAATGAGTAATTTAGTCAATTGATTTATGTGTTTTATGGCAAAATCATTATACATAATAAATATCTAAAACAGGCATATCATTTTAATTAAACCAATTTGTTTTCTACAATGTCAAAAAGCAATCCTCGAAAATTTGCAAATTCATAAATAATCTGGATAATTGACCCAAATATATTTATAGCTAAATGCAGAAATAGATACATTATGAAAATAAATGGTTGGGCATATTAAATTTCCATTCTGACAGCTTCATTCAATCGATGGCATGCGCCCAAAAGTATGTTACGAATAAAACAAGAGCATTTGACGGCCATTTGCTTGGCACAATAAATACACAAAAATGTGAAAGGGTTAAGAAACCCATTCGTCACCTGACAAAACAGCAAGCCGCAGGCGTTTTTCCCGGTGACTGGCAATGTCTACAGGTGCCACAAACAAAGCCGAAAGAGAGAGAAAAACACGCTGTGCGGTGCTGGCTGCTTCATGCTGCTTCAACTCGATGTTTATGTTGTTCACTGGCGAGTCGTACACGATGTTGTTGTCAATATTGTTGTTGCTGTTGTTGTTGAACTTGAGGCTTTGCTCAAACAGCTTGTTGTTTATGTTTCTGTTCCTTTTAGACATTGCGAGCTACACACACACACTGATAAAGAGAGAGAAGGAAAGTTAGACAAACAGCTGCAAGGTTAGCGGTTTGTCAAAGGGCTGAGGTTTCTCTTACATATGCGGATCACACTGCTCAGCCATAAATTGTGGCTAAGCTGAGTATACCCCAAGAGCCTGAGCAGTCACTGCAATACTCATTTAGTGCCATTTACACAGCCAACCAAGCATCGTCCTAGCCAGTCAGCCAGCCAGATGTTGGCACTCCGAACAAACCAAGACAGAGTGAGTGGAATTTAGCTGTACTCGAACATAAATTCAATGTAAGCGGTGCGTTTTTGGGGCCATGTTTCGGCGGAAACATTTTGATTAGCACCTCCAGGGCAATTAGTACAGCTCATAAATAAACCAAAAGCGAAATGTAAAATGACACACAAAATACAACACACACAATACGCAATAATATATTTAATACTGTGATTTAATTAATGGAATGCCTGGCCCTGCAGCTGTCTCTGCGGCTGTCCTGCGATTTTGCGACCCTGATTTATGGACATTGCTTAATTATTAAGAAGTTATGCAGAATTTAAACATTTATTGCAAACAAAACAGCGACAACGTGACGCATACCAAGTAGTCTGAGTCCGAGACAAGAATAGCTGGCGAGACACGCCCACAAAAAACACAGAAAAGAAACACGCCCAATTCGGGAGCAGCTTACGCCTTGGACATTGGCTGGCATTGGTTTTGGTTTTGGTTTCGGTAAAGGTTTTATGAGTTTACGACCGAGTGAGAGAGAGTATTTGGACAAGTGTAGGCCCCCAACAAAAACATTGGAGCATTTTATTAGCCTGGCCTGGTCATAAATATTTTATGCGTTATAAAAATGTAGGCAATGCCAGCCAAGAAGAAAAGTAGCTTGGTCGGTGGCTTTGCTTGTTGGCCGCCTGCTTGGTTAAAGCCACTTGTGGTAATTAGTGGCATTTAGTTAAAAAGCTAATAAATACATTGTGGCTGTCTGCAACAGACTGCAACATTGGGTAGGCGTGATTTATGCCCGGTCCACTCATTTAATGTCAAAGACAATGCTAATTGCTAATTGAATACATAAAGAGTAAATATCCTCAACATTCTCGTTACGTACGCCCAACTACATAAGCTTTGCTCCAGGGCTGTTCAAATACAAAACAAGTGACAACACATTCTGCCAAAAGCCCAAAAGGAATAACATACAGATATGGCAAGCAACAACTTTTAATATGTGAGTGTAGCAACTTTTTTGTTGTTGAGGTTGTGGTACGTCGAATGTGGAATTAAAACAAATAAAAATCCAACAAATGCCATACAGTAACTTTTTGCAGAGGGCAACGTGACTTGTTTGCCAAAAATTTCTTGAACTTTTGAACTTTTTCCTCCTTCTCCACCTCGTCTGTGTCCTTTAGATTTATCCTTAATGAAAATTATTTAAATAACTCGACAAAGAGTACGCTCGTTGTCAGCCAGTTCCAAGAAACAGCACCTGCTTGATAATATTACCATCCATTTAAAGAGTGGACCAAGTTAGTGACTCAGAGAGAGGGAGGACTAGATGGAATGAAGGCAGAGCATAGAGCAATAATAATAGAAATAATTCACACCTTGAGGACAGGGGAAATTAAGATGCCAACACCACACACAACTAGAAGCATTAACTGCCAGACAATGCAATGCAAATTGTTATTACACTTTTAGCACAAAGAAAGAACAGAAGTGAAAACAGATCTGGTCACAGTTTTCTCTTGTACTTTCTCTCCCTCCCGCCAAAGGCAATTAATTTACATTATTTTTATAACAAATTGCACAAGGGAGCACTCGACCGTTGGCCTAACATCTGCACACACGGCGTATGGGCAATGTTTGCAATTTGGTTGGCGTTTCGAAATGAAATGAAGGACCGTGGTTTTTCGGACACGCCTTAAGTGCCACTCGGAAGCGTCTTCATTTACGGCAGACGATTAAATTAAATTAAATTAAGCAAACAGCCCGAAAAACCAGCAACAAAAATGCCACACAGTTTGTTAATGTTGTTTTCATGCTGATGTTGAATTTTGTGGTCGTTGTTTTCTCTGATATGAATAGAGCAGCACTTGCGAAGCATTCGACTTATTTTGACGTGACAACTGGTAATTAGCTTCGAGTAGATGTGCCATAAAAAAGAGTATACATTATTTATGCCTTAAATAAATCCTTTCGCTAGTAACATTTCATATATACAGCTTGCTTTATTAACACATCAAACAAGCGCCACTGAAACCCCCTAACTAAATAAATAAGAGGCTTTAATGAATCTAAATGAACATTTTACCTTTTGGGACTTAAATCACGAAAGACTGTTAGCAAGCTGCAGTTCAACATTCAACAGCTCTCATTTTCTTGCTATAATCCGCGCCATTTGCTGATATTTATATTACTTGCAAGAAATAAATATAATATTTGTGTCAGGAGTTTAATTAAGCAGTCAACAAACAATGTTGTTTAGGGCATATAAATGCAATTATCAAGCTGGCAAAAGTCTTTACATATATGCACTCTAATTTGTACTTCCATGAAACCTAAGCATTTAACATTTCAAAACCAAATCCAAAACTGACAGCGAGATTGTTTACTGCCAGCTCGAAATGTAAATTATTTTGTTTTGTAAGAGTTTTTAAATTGCCAAAGTTGCATTACAAAAATTACTAAAAAAGGCAAATGTATCTTAAAGATGTGCATATTTTTTGCGAGAGCCCGAGATTGAGGAAGCTGTACGCCAAATGAAAAGATAAATAAGAAGTGTAAGCAGGCGTAGAAAAGCAGCAGCAAATACTCGTATAATTCCTGCTTATGAATGCATATATACATATATATAACAGCGAGTTCACATCTGATGAGGAAATGCGTGGCGAGAATTGTGTCAGCATCTTGCTAATTTGCCGTAACTTTTAGCTAATGCCAGCTATAACTTTTTCATTTCACGTCCCATGCGAGCTAGAGACAAACAAAAAATTTAAGCTTTGAAAAGTACAGAAAAACTCTGACAATTTTCATCTCTCCCTACTTTTTTTTAGCCAACGCCTGTTGCCGAGTTCTTCGTCTTCGTCTTCGCCTTGTCTTTGCATCTTGGCTGGCGGTTGAAGTATTTTATTGTATACACGTGACGGACCAAATATTGCAATTGTCACAGTCTTTGGATTTTTGTTCATTGACGCTCCCCGAAGGCAGCCGCGACTTGGATGGCAGGAGACATTTAAACGGAAACTTTCGATTTGCAGCTTCATTAAAAATGTTTAGTGCTTTATTCCCGAGGCCAGTCGCGAAAGTCTTGTCATATATACACAGAGGAGCGCGTGGAGCGTCCTGCTGTATATATAAATGCTTAGTAAATAATTTAGAAGTCCTTGTTAGAGGCCATGCTTAAAGCCTGGCAAACAAACTACGCTTGCTCACTTTATGAGCCAAAAAACCAGCAGCAGTAACAGCACTCGAAGCATACCTCGTAAGCTACATCTTTCTCCTTGTCGACCCAAATTCCAAGACAGGACATGGTGCCTGGACCCCGCCAATGTTGTGATACAAAAGGTTAGAGAGCAAACGCGACGTTTCTTCAGCTTCAGCTTCAGCTACAGCTACAGCTTCGATGATGATGATGACGATGATGCGGCAGTAAATATGGGCGCGTTTATGGACAACCACTTGAGTGGACAGGGAGCAAAATCAGAAGTGGATGGAGAGCTTTTCCTACTCGGCACATGCGAGTGCACGTATACACAGAAACCCACACACACACAGATAGACTGGCGCATGTAGTGCGTTGAGTTTACAGACCAGAGATACACGCGCAGTATTTATGCGATAAACGCGTGTCAAATATAATTTTAGAAACATAATGCCACGAGTGGGAAAGCAACTGCGAACCAACAGTACGAATATAAAATCCTGCACGAGGCTAGCACAAGGATCAGCTATGTAAAGTTTCCTTCCCCTATGTTTGGTCGAGCGCAAGGGCAACACCGTCGTTTTAAGGCATCTCAGAGACTTCTATTTGGGTAGCAGAGTCTCCATCTCCGTCTTCGTTCCCGATGGGTTGAGGGTACATAAATTCTTGTTAAAAAAGAATTTGTTTATTTGCCTTCACGCGAATGTTTACGCTATTTCATTTTCGTTTGGTTTTTTTAAAGCGATTGTCTATCGGCCCTTTAATTTAGCATTCGCGTTTAGTCGACTCACCGAAAACGACTGTTGAAATACCGCTGTGTCAGCGTTGTGCAATTATTCAAAACTTTGTTGGGTTTCACGCAAGATTCTGGCCAATTCATTGCCCACATTTGCACTTGCAACTTTGCAGACTGTCCGTCGCCAGCAGTTAAAGCGTGTCGCGCGTTACGTATACGCCGCATGTTATCGTGCCAATGTTAGTTTACTGCAAGCTAATGACATTCGGCTCCCCACAGTTCCCTAGATCCCTAAGGTAACCAAAACCTAGTTCATGTTATCGTCTGCGTTGCTGCTGCTGTTGGTGCGTGATAATTTCATGCAATTGCGACCACATTAACGTTTCCGCAATGGCATTTGATTTAGGACTATAATGTGTGGCCTGGAATTTGTAATTATGCCCGCGTCGTGCTGACAGCTTAATGTGTGTCGGTAGCCTTTACGACCCGCACGTGTTTTGGCGGATCCGTGTGATTTATGCCCACGCCTAAAAGTAGGCAGCACTTTTTCTGCGTGCTCTCAATTTTTAATTACCGTGTCGAACACATAACTGAATTATTGATACAGGTCAGACTCTCGATGCGGGGCCAAAACAGTTACACTTTTGCTCGTCGATTCATTTGTCAAGTCCTCTCAACCTCTTGATCAGTCATGCGAGACAGCCCCAGCATTCAATGGACAATGTTTCGGCTGCCGCTACTGCTGCTGCTGCTGTTCGAGTGGCAATTCAACAATTTCGATAATAATACGAAATCGAGAAGAAGTCTTCTACTTGATAAGCTCAGCAGAGAAAGTACTTTGCTCTTAAAATGTCTAATTGGATTAAGTTTTATGATCGATTTTCGCACTCAAATTTTAAATCCCCAATCAAAACTGACTTTGCCGCTGCAAGCTCACGAAGTCGAAACAAAAAGGCTTATGACACTGGATTAATTCAAGATTGGAGGACTATAAATGAGTGTAAGGCAATTGCGTCGCAGTTTTATGAAAATTACGATGCGTGGCAAATTTGTACTTTCGGCATTAACAAGTATTTGAGAGCGGCTTATCAAACAATTTTGTGACAATAAAAAGATTAAAAATCAACAAAAATAGACAATTTAAGGACATCTTCAAGAGCTAAGCGGCTTTCTAATAGCCAAAATATTTATGTGCCGATGCCAAGGGAATAACTCAAACCCCAAAGTCTCCGGAGTGTCTCAGTGCGATTTACGAGTATGAAAGCGCAATTAGCCAATCCGCCCAAAGCAGCAGCAGCAGCACTTTCTCCAACTGAACCCAAGTAAGTAATTTCCTCTGTCTGTAACTGCCACTGCGATACTCGACAACTTTTCCCATATAATTTTAATGAAATCCTCCCCTCATGTGCTCGAGGCACATATGTGTTGTTCGTAAAACGGATGTGGGAACGTCTGTGTGTGTGTGAGTGTGTGGCACAACAACAAAGTCATTCGGTCATAGACATGTGTACAACACGTTTAAATTAAGCAGCAAGAACAATTCGATGCGATTTACGAGGCAGAAGGAGAACAGCAATTGCCTTAGCGTGAAATAAATACAAGAGCAACAATAAAGAGTTTTCCACGCACTCACACACTTTAGCAACTGAAATTGGGCTGAAATTCGACAAACTTATTTGAAATTGAAAGGATTGATCCACCAAGTTGTATTTTTCCGTGGAATCAATCTCTTCAATTTATCGCTAGTGTGGAGCCAGTTTGACTTTGTTCTTCAAGTTTCACTAGCAACAGAATGATATTTTCTTGGTTACTTTGCTCAGACAGAGGGTTTTATCGCTGTCAAGTGTAGTGACAATGCGAAACGACAACCAGACAAAGAGTGTAAGCGGGGGTAAGCAACTTAGAGTTGGGCAATCAAATAACAAAGTTCAGCCTGTCTCTTGCTTTGTGGTTGGCAGAACTTTAACAGTACAAAAGCGGCGACAAATACATCACGTATAGTGTTTAAACGGCTGCCAAAGTGTTTTGTTCTGCCGAACATGATGATGATGGCCTGAAATGGGCTGATGTCCTGATGGGCTGATGCGTCGTTGCCTTTGCAGCATCCGCTGCCAAACACTTTCGACACGCACGAGTTCACTTCGCGTTGGCCTCCATCTCTAACAAAAACTTAATTGATTTAACCAACGACCGCTCGCATGTGAAACTTAGTCCATTACACGCTTTAGCACACACACACACACCAACTCACGCACACATACACACACCCGCACTCCTATACACAATAATAAAGCTTCTGCTTTGCGTAGGTGTATCTGAATTTATTAGTGCTGCATACTTTGAGGCGCACATACTAAGTACAAGTTTCATGTTTATGCATATGCATGTGAGTTAGCTCAAGCGCGTCTTAACATTCTACACACTCGCTGTTAATTGCCTTTCAACGCAATGTCGGCAATTTTTCACCGTCACCCGCAATGCGAGCCAAGACAAGTTATATTACGTATACGCAATGTTAAAGTTGCTTCGACGACAAAATTCAATCAAAAGAAAATACATAGCCATGCGTGTGTGCGTGTACGAGAAGAAGAGAAAATTGGTAAACAATAAACGTAGTAAACAAACAAAGTTATCAGCTCCGAAAGGAAATTGACACTAGGTGCAAGAAACTGAAAACTGGTCAAGCGTCTGCCCCAAAACGAGTCTTGACCCCCAGGACAAAAAACAAACAATGTTTGTCTCCTCTTGGTAACTGTGCGCTTACACATTAAATATTTATTTATGTGTAAGGGAGAAAATCTCACAGACAACCTGAAGATTACTGACCAAATTGAAAGCAATATTATTAATTAAAATGTGGTATATTTTACTCTACATTAAATTGCATTAATTTATATTTACTGTCAATTACAATCGCTCACATTAATTATACAATTTAAATGTAATTTTCTGCAGTTCTCAGCCACAAACTCTCGGAGGGTTTACGACCTGATTAAAGTGTCAGACGAGAATTGCATTTATTTACAATAGGCTTTGACATTAATGCTCTGAAATCCGGCCAATGAAATGATAATACACTGCGACTGACTCATTCAGTTGGATAAACACGAAAAAGAAAATAATTCGCAGAATGGAAAAGAAAATTCAACAAGTAAGCTTGAGGGCAGTTTCTTACCATACTAATATTTGTGCTGTAAAATGGATGATTTAAGGGATCATGATATAATTCCATCTTCCTTTTCGGACATCCCTTTCCTTTAACTGAAAGTCAGACACGGCTAACTAAGTAAAAGGTATCGGTCTTCAGTCAAGCTTGTTAAACCCACCGACTCCAGACAACGGCATAAAGTTTATTGAACCGGAAACGTAGCAGCAATTAAAAAATGAAACTAAATTACTTTGTAATAAATTGAATTGCGAGTTTACGACTCGTAACCAAACCGAACAGGACTATCATGCCCATTCAATCGAAAGCGGCCAGCAGCAGAGCAGTTAAAAGCCAAATGAAGAAATTAATATGCCGACTGGCAAACAGGAAAATCCCAAGCATTGGGCCACAAAATGTTCCTTTAGGTCGTGGTCGACATTATTTCAATTACACGCCAATGCAATCGAAAGAGGAAAACGTGAGACGTGAGCTGCCTGAAAGTCGACAATATCAACGAGTTGTTGCGCCCCCGAAAGTGAGATTAGACAAAGGTCATTTGTAATCGGAACATGCAATGAAAGTCAAAACAATTCCTCAAATAAATGCCAAACAAAAAAAGAAATTCAACTCTGTATAACATTTAATGTTTCTCGCGTGCGTTTGGGATTCGGTTTGCGTGTGAAGTGTAGAGAGAGAGAGAGAGAGATAGAGAGGGATTCGGTCAGCCTATATAAATATAAATACAAATATAAATACAAATACATTTATAGTACAAACTAGAATAATGGTAAAAATCTTGTGCTCATTTCAACTACGAAGTGAGTTTTGGCCAACAGTATATATAAATAGAACCAATCATAAATTGGGTACATAAAAAAAGACACGAATCCTGCTGACTACGAATAGAATGTAAGAACGCTCGTCTGGTTGCCTCTCACAAAGAGGAATGGCGGCATATCTCGACTGAGACTCTCCAGCCAGGCCATGTACAATGGAGCTGAGACAATATTTTTGCGGGGCATCGGCAGCGTCATCACAACCAGATCCGACTTCGTCGACTGCTCGTGAAGATATTCCCGCAGACGCAAATACCGATTCGTTTTGTCCACCACAGCAAGCAGATCATCCTCGCTAATAAGAGCTAAAGAGTAAAAAAGAAAATAATAAAGAAATAAATTTCTTTTCTTGAATTAGTTTAGTTGTCGCACCTTCATCCTCATTGAGCGTCGCTTTGCTGCCATTCTCCTTGTCGACCACCACAAAGTCCTTGATCAGCTCATTGAAGAACTGCGTAGATGACTCCTGCGGCTTCTTGGTAATGTCCGGTATCAGCGTCAAGTCCGAGTAATCAATGCGAAACTTTGACAGCAAACTGGCCATAGAGCGCTGCTCGAACTCCAACTCTGCTTTCTTGTTGGCCAACGCGTAGACTCTGTGGATTTAGATAGAAGTAGGCCAATATGCATCAGGTTGAATCCAATTTAAACTTGCTCAAAACAAGAAGTCGAATTACTCGCATCACTTGCCCTGCCACAGACTACTATACTTAACGCTTCGCTGCATCCTTCGGCTGGTTATGTCTAAGGAAATCATTCCGTCAGTCAGCTGTCGGTCCATTGCCTTTCACATGAAATCAACACACACAACACACAGCACACAACATCTGGTTGGAAAGCGTTGAAGCTGGCTTACTCTTATACTAAATTCAAATTCAATTCCTACTAAATAAAGCGGCTAAGGCACATTATTGTGCAGAAGTCTGAGTCTCTGTTTACGCACCTCTGGGATGCTGTTGCTTGCCTTTGTGTTACCCAGCTTCTCTCCCACACTTGTGTACTCACCTCAATTTGCATGATTGCCAGGTGCGCCGCGTACTTATGATGTAAGGCAAGAGCAAGGTGAGGCCACCGTCGTCGTATAACCACCAGACATCGATGATGGCATGGCTGCGTTTACGCGTAAATTGCGTCAAGTCAGCCAGCACGTCCTTGGGCAACTCGACGCCGCCAGGACCTCTATAGAGCGAGACTGGATCATCGTGTTTCTGCTTCGATTTCCTGATTGTATTCGGCTGCGGCAAATTAAATTCATTCTATATTTTATTATTCTGCCCGATCAAGTGCTTCAAGGCATCTCACCTGTTCGAAGGGAGATTTTACATCGAGTGGATCGGGCATGCCCGAGACATCCTTCGTCTGATTGCCGGGAGTAAAGGATAAGTCACTGGTGCTAGAAGCTGTACACACAATAGCAATACATAAGTAAATATATACATAAGTAATTGGTACTGTAATCTTTTGATTCACATTCGAAAGGCATGCTATTGAACTATTAAATTAAGACATGCTTCATGCCCATGCCTTGCTCTCATAATTATTTCATTAAACACAATAAATATGAACGAAATTCTAACCCTCTTTTTTGTTGCCCATTTACACACTCATTCTCAAATATTTTCGAGGCAAATGTAGTATGCAAAACATTGGGAACCCAAAAAACATGCACGTGCTGTGCCTCGTCCTGCTGCTTGAGGAAATCGTGGCCAAAGTTACAACATACAACTTGGACAAGGTCTTTTCGGGGACATTGCATAAATTTAAATTCAAATTTACGAGCGTTTATTAATTTGGGCACACACACAAATTGGCCAAAAGGTTCTTGCCACATCTGTCGAACAAACCCAAAGCATCCTCAATGCTCCGCAATCCTCTCAGTCCCATTGTCACTGCTTGAGTTGAGACCTTAGAAGTTCACACTTCAGTTCGACAGTTAGTTTTGGAATTAGTTTCATGCGAGCGAGAAGATTAATTCGCTGGCCTAATCAGAGCCCAGCATTAAGGTAATTCATGCAAAGAGTGCTGAGAGTTAAAAAGAGGGGAAGAGGAAGGGTTGGTCTGCTCAATATTCGTACATATCGTATATAGTATTTACCTACTGGCAGAGGTAACCCTATAACAATCAAGTATGTAGCTTAAGACACGCAAAATAGATCTTACACTCAAATTCCACAGCTGGCCAAGAGCGTATTCTGCGCAGGCCTTGCTGGAAACGCACTAAGAGAAACAAGAACAAACTATAAATATACGTATTCCGATGGCACAAATTTTCATATATTTTGTATATATTCTTGTAATTCACAGACTAAAAATTAATTTAGTTTGGCTTGAAAATATTCCATTCATTTTGACAAAATACATTAATTTTTTAAGGATGGAACTTTCTTGAAGAATAATTAAACCAAAGACAGAACTGTAATCTGTAATCAGTAGAGATTAATGATGAATCATGAATATGTATACAAAACAACAATAGTTTTTTAAGCTACCATATTAGGTTAGACCTATAAAATGTGAAACAAATTTGTACTCTCTGAAATATTATATGTGAAAATTAGTGCCAATGAGAACCAACTAACAAAAGTAACAGCAAAAGAATACACAGAAGTGTGAAATCATTTCTAATTATAGTGTGATCAGTAATGAGTAATCACTTATCACTTAACTAAAATCATGCTACTTACATTTGGCTAACTTCAGGCCCTTCTCATTGCGGCCCGTGTTGTTGGCGGCATCTTTAAGTGTCGATTGAAAGATTGAGTTTTGTGCAAGATTAATTTGTAGGTGGTGTCGAGTGATTTGTTTTGTTTTGTTTTGATTGTGCACAAGTGCAATTTGTTGAAGGACATGCAAAAATAATTGACAAAAGAAGATTAATCAGTTAGCTAAAGCTAGACTGGCCTCAGCTGCGTCCAACCCAAATCCAAACCCCAACTCACCTTGCGATACATTGCGACTTAGCGAGTCGACGCTGCCACTGAGTGGATTCCGGGCATTGTGCTCCGTTGCCTGCAAGTCACCAGAGCTCTCGTTGGGTTGCAGCGTGCGTGGCACTTCCAGATTGTAGTTGGCTGTCGTCCAACCACCCTCCGGTGAACCCAGCAGCTGAGAGCAGTCCAAGCCTTGCGGCACACGCAATATGGCCACAGACAGATACATGTCCAAAGCCTGTCAGAGAAGAGAGAATAGAAGCATAAGCTTTGCTTGCTATCACAGTCAGCTCGTCATGTCACTCACCTTGTGCATGACATTGAAATATTGCACGAGCTCCTTGCGGTCACAGGTTTGCCAGTCCGTCTTGTAACCCATTAGAATAATATTCGGCTTCAGCTTGCCAATGCCTGTGGCCTGCATCAACGCCCTCGTGCCCGACTCAAAATCCTCACCATCAACCAATGCGTAGAAACCCTTAACACGATGCTTTCTGAACCAGTTGGATGCCCGATCCTTTAGATAGTTGCGATACTTCTGCGAGCCAGATCCGCGCAGCACATGACCACAAACTAATAGTGATAGATTCTTGGTCAACATGTAGGCAAAGTCAACCAGCACAGGTCGTGCATTGGGCAGCCCTGAGAGCACCAATATCTGGGGACGATAGTTCTTGACATGGTCCTCTACATTATTCAGCTGCTGCACCGACATCAGCGCATTCTTGTAGGTCTGCGCTTGTGTGGTGGAGCCCCAGTTGACGTCAGGCTTGCGATAGGCGACAATTAAGTACAATGCCAGCACCACACAGAACGTGATAAGCGCTGTAGCCCAGGAAATCAGGAACATCACAGCCACACAGAGCACGGCGCCCAGCAGACTCAGCCACATGTTGTAATACTAAAGACGAGAAAGGAATGTTTGTGACACAATATTATAGAAGGCAAAGTTGTATCATACCTTAAAGGTTGGTCGCCAGCCAACAGGTTTAGCCAAGCTGGCGTGGAATGTGCTGAAGTTGATCAACATGTAGGCAGCCAGAAAGAAGTTCGAGATGAGCGGCGCAATCAGGTTGAGCCTGCCTATGAGTATGAAGCTGGCAATAGATAATAAATATGGTATACATTATATAATATTGTTTATATAGAAAGAGACAAATTAATTTTCATTCATATTTTTTATATTAACAGAAATAGTTAGAAATTTATTTAAGGTCAATATTAAAATATGCTACTTATCCTGCTACAATGCTGTTCAGTATTGTTTTGTTATTTTTACAGAAAACGTTTACATTGAATTTATGTGAATACATAAAATATGGTGTTAATAATTGTTGTTCAAAATATAAAAACAATTATAATACAAATTTAGTTTATTGTAATAAAGAAACAATTAAGCATTATAACACTCGTTTAATTGTTCAATGATTGTCAAACATTTAAAATCAATCAAAACAATTTGAAAAGATGCAATTGTCACCAATTTCAGTGTATTGCAATTGTATAGTACAATATTTTGTCTTTGTGTAGTAATAAGACATATTTTTATTACAAGCACAAGCAAAAAATTAAAAATGAAAATTCTATCAATTTAGTATTCTTCTATCCAGAAAATTTTATTAAAACCTCAGCCAATTAGTGCAGTATTTAACTAACAGTATCAGTAATGACTTGAAAGCTATTAACACTTACGCTGTGGCAATGACAAAAGTCAAGATGTAGCCCCGCACTGGCTCATTGTTCTTGCCGTAGCCTTTGGCGAACCACACAATCTTTGGGTACAGCTCGTCCTTGCATAGAGCCTGGAAGTAATTGTGTCTCATCAGAATTATCATTCGGTATCTTTGGCACTCCTTTACCCACCTGAAACACCTTTGGAGCCGAGACCAAGCTAGCCAATGCCGAGGAGAGCGTGGCGGCAAAACAACCCGCATAGATGAGCGGCCCAAAGCCAGAGACCAACTCAATTACCTGGAATGAATTCTGCAGTCCATAGTCGCACTTGACTGAGTTGACGCAACTTAATTAGTGTCCACAAACGCAAGTGTTTCCCTTTCGCATACCACACACACACACACACTTACCCGATGAGCAGTTCTGCAGAAACGCATAGGAACCGTTGACAATGTCCGTCAAATTGCCAGTGGCATCTCGGGCCACGGTGCTGCCGCAGACGACAACCATCAGCAGATAAGTGCCGGTGGTGATGACTATGGCCAAGATGGTGCCCTTGGGTATGGACTTTTGTGGATCCTACAGCGAAATAAAAGCGAATCGTAATGGCACATTGTCAGCACCAAAAAGACTCTTACTCACCTTCAAGTCACCAGAAATGTTGGCACCCGCCAGAATGCCAGTAGCAGCTGGGAAGAATATGGCAAAAACGGAGAAGAAATCATTGTCGTCCCGATAGTCCGCAAATAGATTCGTTTGGAGTAACGTAGCTGCGAACAATTTGATTAAAAACCTGCAACGAATGGAAGCCAATTCGACGCAAAGACTCACCATTGTAGCCTAAGAAACCCTTGGCCTCTTCCTCTGTGCTCTTGGGTCCAATGAAACTGCCAACAAGAAAGTCCGCAATGGCAGCCAACAAAATGACAAGTAGTCCGATTTGTGCCTAAGCAACAACAAACAAAAAAACACCTTTCTAAATTGAGTGAAATTGTTAAAATTAATCATACGCACCTTGGCCTCCCATTCCATGCCCACCACAACGATGATGAGCAGCAGCAGTATTGTGATGCTGCCCACAATGCGCACGTCCGTGAGACCAGCATCGACAATATACCAGCCCATGCTCGACATCATGGCCTGCATGGACTCACAGAAACCAACCACATACATGGCACAGGCGACGACATTTGCCAGCGAGAAAATCAGGCCAATGGAGCCCCCGAATTCGGGGCCAAGCGAGCGGGATATCATGTAGTAAGTGCCACCTACAACATGATGAGGCATTAAAAAATATTCACAAAAAAAATGAGAAGCAGTGTCTCACCTCCTTTAATGACGCCATTGGTGCTTATCGCTGACATTGACAGCGCCGTGATAGTCGTGACAGCAGTCGTTGTCAGTATTAATATAAAGCCCTCGATGATGCCGGCCTGGCCGACCACCCAGCTGAGGCGGAGAAAGAGCATCACTCCCCATATGTTGAGCAGGCATCGAATGAGCACACCTTTGATCCAACCGAATTTCAGCATACCATTCATATTGCCCGCCTCCAAATCCTGATTGCGTTGTAAGCTGTGCGTATTCTGTGCGTGAAGAGCGAAGAGCAAAAGTCAAACATGATTCACGCTGAGTGCTGTGCAATTTTCAATAAAGCTGTCTAGCGTTGATAAATGATGCGCCTCCCATAAATGGGGCAACTCACTCCACTACTTGCAGCCAGCTATTTTTAAAGTCTCTGACTTTAATTTGCCATCAAATAAAAAAGCCAGATCAGCTGGCCCTACAACATGTCACAGTTAAGCTCGTTGCGAGCTTGCTCAGCAAATTAATCATACGCCACCGCAAAAATAACTTTTATGGTGCGTCGCAAAATAAAAAAAAAACAGGACGTTTTTACCCTGACATGTCATAGATATATAACGGAAACTTGTAACAACAATAGCTAAAAGAATTGTGTCATTCTCTCTCGCATTTATTGACGCATTTATTATACCCTGTAGAACTTAAGAATGGGTAGCTTAGCTGCTCCTACTGCTAGCTTTTTAGCTATTTACAGCATTTCTACGATTTATACACTCCCCATTTCTGTCAAGTTCACTTCAGCTTGTCACAGAACAAAAATAAAAAGCCGCAAAACACAATTTTCAAAATGGAAAATCAATTAGTGACAATTGATTGTGTTACAAATTGTATTTGCAACGCCTCACGCCCACTCGCAAATGGAAGCGCTTGTGAGTGTGTAGGGAGGAAAACTCAAAGTGAGAAAAGTCAATTGAAAAGTCAGTGGCCGCTATCGAAAAGTGACTGAAGCGTGGGTGTAAAGGTCGCGGCCCTCTGCAGCAAAACAGCAATTGAGCACTGACAATGAATACGGTAAAAGTTTTTGAAAGTGCAATTAAAATCACGACAGCTGCACTTGATTATATGTCGCTGCCGTTGTCGTTGTTGTCGGGTACGTATGTTTATTAGCGGCCATTTTACACAGTTTCCTTACGAACAGCAGCAGAACAAAGCAGAGGAGCTCGACAACTGCAGCTGACGCTATGCTAATGACCTCAGCTCTGGGCCATGATTGACTGCTGACAGTCGCAGTCTCAGTTTGTGAGAACGGTTCGACGACGTTGGAAATTGCTTTTGCACAGCACAGAAAAATTGTGCTGCTGCATATCTGCTTTCGTCAACAAATATTATCTTTGCCTGGCATTAACTTTAATTAAAACTTAAGGCCACTTACCTTGCCCACAAGCGTTGCATTATGCAGCTCGTCGAGCGTTGGCCGATAGGCCGCCTGTATGGACATCATGTTGCGATAGTTATCGAGGCGTGGCAACGCCTCACGCGTAAAGTGCCTAAAGCAAAGATAATTCGTTTAATCTTTAATCGTAAATTTCATACCAACTGCTTGTGACTCACCTAAAGCTCTTGCCATACTTTGTGTCGTATTCATTCTCGAGCAGTTCGCGATCCTCCTGAGAGTCATTTGAATCGGACTCCTCATTTTGGGGTTCCACTTGAAAGCGCGTCGTTGTCTGCAGATCTTTGAAGCGTGACGGCTTATCCTTGTCCCGAAAACTGCTCTTGATGGACTGCCTATAAAATGTGAAAGAGAGCAGAAAAAAAAGATGAATTTAGCTGTGAGCATTGCCCTTGGCGGCAAAGTTGAGTACATGTTTAATTACTTAAGAGAACATGTTGCACTCATATTTTAGGGGGAATAAAGACAAGTGGACATGCGGTTGGGTTGCTTCTGCAAACTTTGGGCTAATTAAGTAACTTAAGCGTTATGGAGAATTTCAAGCTGAACCACAAGTAATATTCTGTTGCGAGTCAAGCTATCTTGGTTCTCGTGCCGAACAGCCCCAGGACACGCCTCCACGCGTAGACAGAACAAAGCTTTAAGAGAACGACCACGGCGAGTGAGTCTCACTCTTGACGATGTGTGCTATGACTGATTTGAACAATTGACTTTAACCAAACACAGCCCGAAGCCACAACATACCAAGCAACCACACACACAGATACACTCATAACTCACTCACATACATTTGTTTCGAGTATATATGAATGCGAGTGTCTAGTCGAGCTTGTTGCAGGAGTGCCGAGCGCCGAGCGCCGTGAGCGTTTGCTAGAGTGTAATGTATACGATATATACTCATAAATACTTATTTGTATTCGCATTATTGAGTGGCAATTACGGCTTGTGTTACAATTTGTTGCCTATTTGGAGCTATTTGTTATGATGTGATGTGGTGTGTGCTCTTTGTTTCATCAAAGCCCAGTTAATTAATTGGTCATAAACGTATTTTGCATTTGCCCTTCACTTTACACAGAGCCAACAAATCAAATGCAACATTGTACAAGTTCAAAACAATGCGAGTGGAAAATTCAAATGCAGACAATAAAGAAAATTGCAAAGTAGTTTCATTTCCAATCCACACAAAAAATAACATGCAAACATTGTCTGCAATCGATTGTGGCTAATACACATTGTAAACCAAGCCGAGACTCATTCCTTGTAGTTGTTGTGGGCTGGCTGCATTCATTGAACACAAATCCAAATTATTGTTATTTCTTTTTGCTCTGATTGGATTTATTGTCGACTTCTATTACACTGGCCTTCCTTTGACCCCTCTCACGATCTCTTGCATCTCGTTCTCAGTACAAAGTCTCGTGGGGCAGCTGCTTTACTGCTTTGCTCTCGACAGCGCGACAGAGCGTGTGATAAGATGGAGACCCTGTTTGTTGAACCTACAGCACAAACAGACTGATAGACAGACGGATGGACAGCTAAGAGCGGGTCGACAAACCTTAAATGAATTTGATAGATGCATCGTGTTCAGTCAATTTTAAATTTGGCATTTTTAATAAATGTGCGAGTGCGATTGCAAGTGGAACCTGTGCTCACTCAAATGAAAGTGTGAACGCAGTGAGTGAAATATGCGACTAAGAGATATGGTGGATCATATCCTAAACTAAATTTAGTTACAATTGTTTCATATACTTTTAAGTTTTACATTAAATGCGAAATCAAATCAAAAGCGCTAATGGAATATTAGCTTCTATTTTCTTCACCTAATAAATTCATTTTAAAATAAAACCATTTAGCTAATTGTATCTGAACAGCAGAACTTAATTTAATCAATTCTCTTTACGGAAAGTAACTTTATTCCTAGTATGAGGAATTATTACTTCAATCAATTTTATATAAAACCATGGTACTTATTTATAGAATAAGCCCGAAATAAATTTAATTAGACAAATTGTGTGACACACTTCTCAGAAAATACTTTAATAAACTTTGATTATTGTAGACAAATATGCCCCAACCTGCTGTCAAGTCAGTGGGTATTTAAGTGTCAAGGAACTCTGTGAAATGAGCCCTTTCAAACATGAATGCTTTTAACAAATAATATACAACCGGAACGGAACGAGGAATTGAAAATAAGGTCGAACAAGGACAGGAAACAAAGAAATACATGGGATAATAATGGTTGACGCGCAAGCAAAACAATTAACAGAATGTAAAAAGATGCGAAAAACTTTGCGGTGAATGGAAAAACACAGAGATACGACCAGACAAGGTCAGCGATGGAAATGGGGAAGAAGGAATAGAAGTGGAGGGAAGGAGACTCACCTCTGTTGCCGGGGCTGTTGTTTGTTCAGCAACTGTGTCGCATCGAAAGTGTCGTCCTCGAGGAGGTCACCATCGATGTTGGTCAGCCGGCGGTAAACTTCGTGGGTACCATCCGAGTCTGGGTCGGTTGGGGGGAGGGCGTGTGATTTGCGGTTTTCGTTGTTCTCATTGTTGTTCTTTTGATGGTTTACGGGATTCACTTGGAAGCGATTCGGTCGATCCACCGACCCCATTTCAAACGATGCCGTATCCGACATCTCGTGTGTTTGTTGCGAAGGGTCCGAAAAACTTTTTGGATATCTGTGGGCAGCTAATGCAAACAAGATTTCGGTAGCAGCGTATCCTGTTTTAAGCCCTTCATGCACGTGTTGTTGCTATTGTTGTGTATATTAAATCAGTTGCATTAATTTCTTTTATCTACGAGTATTTCCTTTTTCCTGCAGACAAAAACAAAAGCAAGCTCCTTTTCTTCTGTCTATATTTTATTTTCTATTTACGTCAAATGGTTTCCCGCTGCTCTGCAAATGTGTTGCTGTAAATGAAAGAAAATAATACGAATTCATAAATGAAATTGAATGTCAATTAAGCTAGTATAATAATAGCTTTTATTATGTTTGTTCAACAGTTGGGAGAAATCAATATTAAAAGGCAGTCAAGTACATACTTATCAAAGTGATTCCATTATACTGCATAATTTGGATAATAAGAAAAATAAATGATTGTAAACATTATATAACATTACTTTACCAAATTCCGTTGTAATTTCGTTATTTTTTCATGGCAAACTATGGATTCAGTTCGCAACTTTTTCTTATATAAAACCCTATATATCTTTAATTTCGCACTTGAAACGTGAAGCAATTAGTTGGGATATTCTCAATGGGGCTTAAGGACTTTCTGCTGAAGGAAGCCAATTAGACAATAGCATGACTTAATCCTGATTACGGAATACTTTATCGGAGTTGTGCTGTCTCTCTTCGCTGATGTGCTCCATAAGCCAAGTTATGTATTACGGCTTTCATTAGCTGCAATTAACAAGGCTTTGCCGCCGAAGTTCGTCTCAAATTACTCAAGTTGCCATAACAGCAATTGCCCTACATACAAATATATGTATAGATATCTCCTCAAAGGATGCTTAACAAAAGGTTTCTTTTCTGTTTTGTTTATAAATAAATATTTACTTGGGCCCCCAAAAGAAAAACCATCGAGGGAACTACTTATGATATAAGAACTATGAGTAAATAGATTTTAAAAAGTGCGCTTGCCGCAAATTGAGTAATTTCAGTTGAAATTTGTGCATAAATCGGTTGCTAAAAATGGCACAAGTAAATTGATGCAAATTAATCATGATTAGCCGAGTCTCTCTGATCCCTATGGAGGGTAACGAGGGTTGCTCCCGGGGTAACCAAGGCACCATGTGTGCCTGTGTGTGTGAGTGTCTGCGCTCTTTCGTATGTATGTGTATGTGTCAAGTGGATTTTCACCACTCCATCGAGCGCACCTGGCGTATACGTTATGAATTTTGAAGCAGTGTATGCAAAGGTGGCAGTCGCTTAAACCCCAAAGGAATTACAAGAATTGATTGCAAAGCGGCGGCAATTTGTCACAGTCGTCGCGAAAGGTATTATATTATATTATTCTTCTCGTAGAGAAGAGAGACCTCGCATTTACTGGGTCAAGTTTAGCTCGACGAATGCTGAAGACAAACAGAAAAGCAATTAGCATAACAACCGGCAGATACTCGAAAACAGACGCGAAGCAACCGACCTACTAAATGAAAGCGCGAGATAATTACGCCAATTATGACATTTCTCCACGTTTCCAGTACCATATGGAATATGTGGGAACTGCAAAGTGCAACGTGTGTGCAACATCAAAAAAATTGCACAAATTGATGACAGCAATTAAGAACTTAATTCAATGAGGAACGAGTATGGGACTCTGTGCACTGTGAGTATGGGAAAGGCAACAAGTGCTTGCTTGCTTGCTTGCTACTTGTAGATGGCAGACACACAGAAAACTTTTTGGCCTTTCGCTTATCGGCCATAGACAGTCAACGAGAATGACACGTTAAGAGGCCAGACATTGACCTCCGGACTGGCCTTGTCTTTGGCTTGGTCAGGTGAGGCGAAACTTGTTAAGCCGCCCCCAAAGCTGGAGGGGTTATGAGAGTACTTTTTAAAATTAAACCATTTTGTAATAACAACACTGGGATGATGATGGCAATAATAATAATAATGAAAACGATAATGATGATGATGGCATCAGGACGAGATGTCTGATTTATGATCAGGCCTGGCCTTGAATTTGATTAATTGTGTCATAAACAAATTCATTCGCATTCTGTCACCGTATCTACGCCATGTTCATGCTCAGGTGGTTCTACATAGGACACATTGATTTTTTCTTTTTGCAACTCGTATTTATCTTAGAGAACAGCACCATTTGGTTGCTTGGTGTCCCCTCGATGGGCTGGCTTGACAGCTGCTAAAAGGCATGACATAAACAACGCACAAAAAGTTGTAAAAAACTTATCTGAATAATTGTTGCCATTGTCCAAGCCCAAAAAGGAAGACGGCGGCAGCGGCCCTAGATCCTACGAGTTAGTGGGTTAGGGAGGGGATCACTTTAATGGCCCTACAATGGGCCAATTGCTCCCGTTGGTGATTCCGCATTTGGTTCCACGACTCTACAATTTGACTATGGGAATTTCGTTGTTGTTATTGTTGTTGTCGTTGTCGATGTGAGTATGCGTATTTAAGCGTTTGCTACTGCTTTCTTTTCATTGCCCAATTCAACGCCCATTCGCATTTCAATTGCCACAATAAAATAAGAATTTTACTACTTTGGTGGTCTTTGAGATCTGGTCCTCATTCCCTTTATACCGCATAGGCCTTTTGTGCTATATGGGCGAATTAAATGTGGTGCCCTGAGCAAAGCTGCCTTCTTAATGGCTTCAAAGATAAATTCAACTTTGTGTCTGGCTCGTAAAGAGTTGAGAGCAAAAGAGTATCGCGTCATACAAGTACAGTAATAACATTCTTAACATCAACAGCAATTCGCACCACGACACAAGACACATTTAATTGGAATTCTACAATATATGTATATGTTATATAGTATACCTACAAATATTTTATGACATGACCTCAATTACTCACAAGAACCCATGCAAAAAATAGAACAATAAAATATGTTGGTATTTGTGGTGTTTATTTTTTGGTGGAGGTGGGGCAATGCTGATGCAGCGGCTCTTAATGACAACACATCGATGAAATAACGTAACATGTAACAGAAAGCCAGACCATGGATAACGTGGACGTGGACCTGGACGTGCTGACCAAGTGTCAAGCGACACACGCTGCTTGATGGGCAAAGTTTATGACCCCAATATTGATATCAATCGTTTTTCTACAAGATGCGAAGCGATACATGTCTAAACAGTAATCAGCAAAAAAGCACGCACACAAACAAAACTTTCGCCTCCTGTGTTTGGTCATGTCTTTTTCCTCCCTCTGCCAGCTGTATCTAAGCCATGTTGCCACACAAAATGCTGGATGTCCATCAATGCATGACAGAAGGCGGTGAGTAGCAAAACTGAAAGCAGGTCTAGCACTATATACGAAACACACACTCACACACACAGACACAGGAATAGACACGCGCATCAAAGCTGATTAACAAGCCGAAACGAGAAGAGACGGAGGCCAAGGAGTGGGGTCAGAGGTTACATAGGAACTGACAGCAAGGCAAAAAAAAGTGTCAAAAACATACAACAAAAGTTACAACAAGTCAAGCGTGTGCTGATCCGCTGAGTATTACATTGGCCCGAGCCTAACACAATCAACTACGAGCCAAACTAATGCTCAAAGTAGAAAACACAAACTGTTTAATATTAAATAGCCAGGCATAAAGACAACTAATGGACGCACAATATCGCAGAGATGCCAACAGCTAATAAAAGACAGGCAGCTTTAATATAAAACAAGGCTGTGAAACAAAATGTATTTACCATAAGCAAAAGCAAGTATCTTTAAGATCTAAGTTGATTAAGCGTTAAAATGTGCTCAAAACAAGCATCTTGAGCAACTGCCAAACAAAAATCTACAGGCAACTTTAAGCATAAAAAGAATGTCGAAAATAAATCTACATGAAAATAAAATTTATCTTAATAAATATATTTTATGATGCGGAAAATTCAAAGTGGAATGAGAGGAGTTTACAGAAAATGAACTATCTTTAAAGGAAATTTAAAAATGCCAAATGAAATTTACAGCAAATTTAAATATGAATGTAGAAAATGTAACTACATAAAATTAAGATCCATCTAAAAACATACATATTACGAAGTGGAAAATTTAAAGTGGAATGAGCTGTGAGAAAAATCTTCTAAAAGTATTTCCGGAAATAAAATTTACAGCAAAGTTAATTTACTTTTGAAAATGTATTTATGAGATGCTGAAGCAAGAAAATATATCTAAAAACTAAATTAGATAATAAAATATGTGAAGTGTCAAACATTAAGCTGGGCAACCAGTTGAGCTAATAAAAATAAAGCGGCTTTAAAATGCAGTGAAGTAAATTTAAAAGTTACTCGACCGAAATATATTCAAAGAAGAAAATTTCAAACTTTGAATATTCATAAAAAAACAAGCATCAATGAGAGTTTTGGAAAGAATCAAAGATAAAATAGTGGCTAAATAACAAAGTATATATGCAAAAAATCACTAAAAAGTTGCACATCATTTTTTCCTCATTGCCATCATTCTTAAAGTTTTTAATTGTTAGACAAGTTTGCTGTAAAGTTGCTTCCGCTTGCAGCATGACAAAAAGAGCAATCCAATGCATCTGCTAATAAAGGTCAAAGTCTCTTCGTAATTTCGATACTTTTTCCGCCTTTTCAAACTTTTATTATTTATGTTTTTACTTTGAAATAGTTTGGGCTACACGGTAACAAAACCCCAACGAAATATTTTAAGAAGAAATTCACAAAATTCTCACCGAAAAAAACCAGTATAAGTTCAACAGGTTTCAACTGGAATATTAAACAAAGCAACAGTTTATTAAAATAGTAGCGGAATATTTACGCATTTTAATTCTCCACTTGTGTTCATAAATGACCACAAAAAATACTATACTATAGACTATAGACTATAAAAAGCCCTTATACCATAAAATCTGATTCATTCATGTTGAATATTTTGAGTAAATTATTATTATTACTAGCTAATGAATCCTATAAAATGTGGTTGACTGAGTTGTCGCTATTGAAGTTTCACATCTTCAAGAGAACTGTCAGAGTACATAAAAATCTTTAAACACTTCAAGCCGCCGACAAGTTCAAGTGTAATACGCTCTTTTACGCGGTAGACTCGACTCGAGAGGTGAGAGAGGCTTGAGAAGAGTGAGACGACAACGAGTATTTCATATTATTTTTTGGCTGTAAATTTGCATTGAAAAGTGCCATAAATATTATTTCGCGAGTTTTTATGTGGCAAACGGGAAATCTGTGTGAAGCAAGCGACGAAAGACGAGCGCCGAGAGCTGAGAGCTGAGTGGCAGCCACAAGTCGCCTTTTGGATTGTACTCGAACATGTTACGCACTTTTTGCATTGAGTGTCGGAGTTAGGAGGGTTATAAGGGTATACTATGCTCGTAGCATAGCATATCGGGGTATCCGGAGTTGTGCCTTCTTTTGGTACATATAGCCGAATTCCAATAAGCGATGTTTTTTTTATGATTTAAAGTCGTAAATTTGTGGCAGCATAAATTTACGACCCAGAAATGGAATGGCATTCGTCGGTAAGTACCCGGAGCCAGCCGGCTGTCCCCGGACGTCGCTCTTCGCCAGCCAGGTTCGCAAACGACAGTTCACAGTTCGCAGCTCGGAGCTCGCAGTTCGCATGCTCTGACTGCAGCTTTTATTTGCTTCATTTGCGGCAGCATAAATTAAGTGCAAAAATCTACAAAAACAAATATATGTGTCCACAAAAAAATATACATACGAATACGAATACAAATACGAATAAGAGTACTCGCATCAAATAAATAAATATATACATATATTTGTATGTATGCCCGTGAGGCGAAACAATGCTGCCAGCATTAAAAGGTCAATAAAAATGTATTACGAGCATAAGGAAAATTGTTTTGACAAAATCAATGCCATTTGGCCGGCTCCGTTTTATGGTCACTTCCCACGCTTCGAAAACTGATTCTCATTGCCTTGCTTTCGCTTTTGCTTTCGCTTCGCATTGCTTTGCTGTCGCCTCGCAATAAATAAACTTGCTGAGCAGAAAATGCGAGGGATTTTAACGAAATTCATACGAAACCATAAAAAAGGAAGCGAATCAGGTGCCCTTACTCCCTCAGAAGCTTTTCATCATTAAACAAACTAAAATTGCTGCAAATAAAAGTTAAACAATAAATACTATATACTATTTATTACGTATACGCGCGACAGCTTTAACCCATATTGTTTTTGCCAGTTGTGCCACTTGAAAATTCGTGCCGATTGACTCAATTTCTATGATGTTGTGAGCCCGCGGCTGTACCAAGTCCCAATTTAATAACGATCATGTGAGAGCGACTCTTGACACTCTTTTTTGCCAACTGCTTAAAAAATCATTAACGAAAAACGGCAGTAAAGAATGTTATGCCAACATACAAAAAAAAATATATGAAAATATTTTTTTTTATACGCGAGCACACACGTAATTTCACTCAACTTGCATTTTTTCATGCATAATATCCACATTTGAACTCCGTTCCAGGTACGATTTCATAAAGCCGCGTGCTGTGTGAATTCTGTAGAATTTTGAACATTCAATGCAAATAATGAAGCAAGTCATGTGACGCTCATGATTATTAAAATTACAGCAACTATACATCTGTTTAAAGGTGTTAAATTTTGCATGTAAATGCTCCTACCTGTCGTATACTTAATATGCAACACAGTTAACCTTAATAGAGAGTAAAAGATTCGCCTGGCAAGTTCAAGTTTGTCATATTCCCGTAATACTTATTACAATCCGCAGTTCCTTTTAGCCCCTAATTTCCCATTCCCATCGGCTTTTTATTACTTAATTATAATAAGGCAAAATACTTGTATGCTGATTAGTTGTTAAATGCCCGGCATGCCATGAAAAGTTTCATAAAGAAGCAAACTAATAGCTGTATAGAGGGAGAACGGAAACTGCATTAAGACACGCAAAAGCAAGAAAACATGGAACATGCTTATTATGAATAGTACGATGAAAGCAATGGGCAAACTTGTTAAACGAATTCACTAAAATCGAAGCTAATCAAGAACTTTTCTAAACATTTGCAGAGTGTTTAGCATCATAGCCTACACGTGATGGCACCTCAAAAAACAATTAATATTAAATTGTTTATATGGCGGAAACAATTTGGAAAGAATTGTTTCACCGAGAGCTTAGTCAAATTCAAGGAAACTGATAATATTAGAGTCTCGTGGCCATAAGCGCCTTAGGTTTGAGTGCTTCAGCAAATGCCTAAATATAGCCAAAAACAAAAAAAAACACATAGGCACCTTTAGTCGGCCTTGCCTCCAGGTGATTATGGGCGCGTCTCTCTTCCCTCGATCTCTGTTAAATGTGTGAATCAGTATGGAAATACTAGTTCACATCATTTCACGGGTCAGAGCACAGATTGTTCAGCATATACACAATATAGTTCACATAATATTCTTTGTGCTGTGATTACGTACCCAGTTTTCAAATTTCATTTATGAATTTTAAATGTTCACATACACTCGAAAGCTTTACCAGGATTAGGCAGCTTATTCAATTTGTTTGTAATTTCAAGTTGGTTTTTTTTTTTGGTTTTCAGATGGAATTTATGAGTTTTGGGTTGACCCTCACCCTAACCATTCCGACCCATAACCGAGCACACACATCAAAGCGAGAAATTCTAATCTTCAAGTAGCCTTCACAATCAACTCCGGCTTCAACGTTTGCGAATGCCGTTTCGAGGGTAGCGCGATTTTAATTAAAGGCGTATTCAATTAATAGCTGCTACCGCAAGATTTTGGTTTATGGGTCCGACAAGACGAAAATCGCTTTGATTAGCAGAACGCGAGTCTTGGCTCGCTTGCTTCTTGTTCTGACCGCGTATGCAAAAGGTTTTGTGTCTGTGTCTCTGTCTGTTTTGTGTGTGTTTCGCCCTCTGTCTGCTTCTTGCCAAAGCTGAGAATACAAAACTGTGAGGCCCACGCTCTGGTTCGCGTCGTCTTTAGCTCTGGTCTCTGTCATTCCGTCAATTGCCATAAATCTTGATTAAAAGCGGAAAATGTGGCAAAAAGGTGAAAATTGTCCGCGTTTCAGTGAGAGAGACGATTGCTATTTTCGTGCTGCTTTCAACGACTTTGCATAATTTGCACGTCGCTTTCGTGGCTTTACGTACGATTATTTCCGTTGTGCCCCACACACACATAAAGACAAAGGAGAACACACCCCACCCTCATCCCATCCCATTCCATAACAGTTCACTTATCGGCGGGTGCAGTCTGAATCTCAATCTGCTTCAGTGGCCAGACAGTCATCGCTTAGTCTCTCTTTCTCTCTTTTTCTCGGTTTGTCAAGGTTCGCAAGGTCAATGATTTAATAGTTTAGTTTCTCGGCTTTGCAATGTGTGTGTCGCCAAGATTTCTTTTCAACTTGTACACATTGCTATGTCATTTCTTTGTCTACACATTTCGCATTGACTTTGCCTGTCACACAGTGTCATTTTCTTTTCCATTTTCCTTTTATTTATTGTCTGTTCGCGTTGCTGACATGAAAAGCCTTTCGGTGAGCCAGCTCGACTGTCGACCAGTCAGCCAGTCAACCCAACGCCAAGCGCCACTTGTTCGCAGAATTCCCGTGCTGAGTCTCCGAGAGTCATGCCATGTCAAGTCAGAAGCTATTAGTCCATTTGCTGTATGTTTTTTTGCATTTTATTATTATTATTATTGTTATGTTGTTCGTTACTGTGTCATTTTCCCCTGCTAGATTGATGAATGCACATCGAAATTGCTGCTGACATTTAAGTACTAGCGCGTGTCCATCCGCCAGAGTCGCGCATTCCAATCAGCTGCAAGCAAACTACTCGACTACAACATAAAGCAACCCTCTCTTAACGACTTACTCGCTTTTCGTTGCCCTAGTTCTCAATTTCTTTTTTTTTTTTTTTTTTGGGTGTTCTCTCTTGTTGCCATGCGAAAGGGCGGGTAGGGAAGGGATGTGTTGCTGCTGTCAGCCAAGGGTTGAATGTCTGCTGCTACTGTGGAGCGCATGTGCAGCTCACTTGATAGCAGATGCAGTTGGTCATGCTCAGAAAGTCGATACTCCGGCAAACATTCTGGGAATTCGAGCACCTGCCTCCATATCAGTTTCATATAGAACTCTAAAGGACAGCCCTGTGAGTTCATATTATGTAAAGTATTTTGAAGAGTTTATTTATAAAACACTTTGCAGCATAACTATGAAATGTGTATGATTAAAATTGAATAACTATATTTAAATATAGAAATTCTTCCATATGGAAAATAATGGAAATTCACTGTAATTATTATTTTCTGAAATTCAAAAGTGAGGTCAAATTCAAGAAACTTTTAAAATATTCCATTAATATTTCATATTTCTTCATATTTCTTGAATTCTTCATTGAAGAGTTAGATAAGTTCCAATCACATAAACATTCTTCAACTCAATAATTATTGTCTATACTTTGTATGCAATCAAAGAAAGATAATTTTTAATGAGTGTAAGCTCCACTTTATGTTTCGTTGATAAAGAGAACAATGTATTGCCAAAATGTAACAAAACGATTCAAAGTGCTTCGATTACTCAAGCGATAATTACAAGTTACAAGAAATGTAGATATGATATCAACACTTGCTGCACGTCAAAATGTAACTAGATACGTGATGACTTGTTGCCGTTTACAATGTTTTGTGCATTGCACCAGAGTGTAAGTATGTATGTAAGCTATACCCGAAAGATCGGGTTATTCCACATTTGTACATAGTAGAAACACTTAAGCTCCCCACTCCTGTCACGGTCATTCATTGCAAACGCTAAACGATCCAAACGAAAGTGGGCAGAGCAACGACTAAGGCGACTGCCTAACAAGGAAGGCAAAATAAAAGAAAAGTACAGTAAGTACTTGTATAAGCGATGCTCGAGATCTGGACTCCCGGTCTATGTAGATAACAATTACAGATTTCAAGTTCATGTGCATTTTAACTGAGAGACACTTGAAGTAGAAAAACAAATTTGTGCATCGTACTTTGTTTTAAATGCTGCACTCAGCAAATACCTCTTTACATATTGAAATAAATTTAAATAGCAGTATACGTAAAATTCGCTGATTTAGTAAAACTTTTTGAGGTCGTGGCCAATTGTAAAAAACAAACATTTAATACCTAAAACAAAATCAGCATGTATTAATTGCTTAACGCAAACAAAACCAAATGCACAAAAAAGTGTAGCTACGTAGTAAAATATTAAAATTCATTTTGAGTTTTACACCGGATGCCCAAAAAAAGAAGCGAATTGGCAGCAAATAAAATACTTATTTAATTTAATGCTGTTGCATTAATAGTTATTTATTTAACAGATTTTACTGGGAGATTTAAGTACTTACCAGATTTTTTGAACATAAATTAAATCCTATTAAGAGCCAAGCTTTTTGGTGGACGGATATGCAAGAGTTGAATTTTAATTTAAATGTTCATCGGTTTGAGACTTAATATTTGGCCAACAATTGGTATGATAAATACGCTCGTTCTGCCATCGGGCATTAGTCAACCAAGCAAATATGCAAACAGTTCTTTTATCTACACGGAAAACAAAAGAGCACACAAAAATTTTTAGAAAACAAAACACACAATTCAATACCGACCAATGTTTATTATCAGCACAAGAGCAGAAGAAAGGGAATTTTTACTGCCACACAATATTTATATTTTCAAATCTAAATATTTATTTATTTGTAATTTTATAACAACAATAATGTGGGTTAATGCAAGTGTATACACGTGGCCAACACGTGTATGATTTGTTTTAATTCGAAGAAACTTTTAATGTATTTTGTACGTATTTTGTTTAAACTTAAAGCACAGCACTATTTAGTTATGCCCCGGAGAATGCATTTCGAAAAGGCTGATATAGTATGCTGATCAGCTGTGGCCAATGCACCACAACACAAAACTCGACGGGGAAGTATTTCAATTCTTTTGTGAATCAATATGTAAATAGCTACTTTTTTATGTAGTACCGAAAATAAACTGTATCGTATTGTATTTATATTATCTGTGCGCCACTTGAGAAATTTTGTTGGGAATGGAAAAAGTACTTCGACTTCAACAGCACCCTGCGCGCCTAAAATATTGACGAGTTGCGGAAGGCAATCCAAAACGGTACCGCACGTGCAGAGAGCCAAAGAGAAACTGAAAACGAACGGTTCGCGCGATCAGCACAAAAATACTGAAAGCAGCGACAGCAAACCCGACGACGACGAGCCCGCCAAGCGACGACGAACCCAAAATGCACACACACTCAGATATTGACTTGAACTTGCACATATATTTATGTAGCATGTATGTGTGTGAATGTGTGTGTGTGCACATAGAGCCAAGCGCTTCCCCTTTGCGCTCAAAGCTGTGACGTGATCGATGACAAATAACATAGCTGAAGCGCGAGTAATATAAAAATTCCACTCAACGAACGTGGAGTTATGAGCGGAGAACTTCAAGTCTGCACATACTAGGGAGAACATCTGTATTTGTGTGTGTGCTATGCGTTTTAATGCGTGTGCGTTTGCATCTGTGTGCGTATCGCACAAAGTTGTTCACAATTCAGTTACCGATGTCACTGCCGGCTCTGCTGACTGCCTGTTTGTCGTTCTGTCCGTCTGACTGTTTGTCTGCCACTTCTGGTGCCCAAAGGCTGAGGCAGTAAGGGTGGTTAGTTTTTTAATGCCCTCATAGAGGATTCGCTTAATGTTGCCTGGGAGAGTGCATTATTAACTTAATGAACATAAATTCATAAGTACATTAACATACTACAAGTTGAACATACATTTCAAATTATTATTACACTCTAAATACATTAACAAGATTTAATCTGCAATGCATACGAGTATTTAAAAATGGGGATTTTATTTAATTTTCACAGAATTTCATATGAATCTCTGCAAGTGATACACATAGAGTAAACAAAGATAACCATTTGGTAAATATTATGAGGAAATTGACATTTGCAACAGTGCTACTATTATTGCACTTTAAATTAATTAATTAACTATGCAAGGAATATAAACAAAATACTCGTAATTGTATAACTTGCTAAGGGGCTTGTTCATTTATTCAGCAACTTCAATTATGGCACAGAGTTGCAGGGGAAAATGTAAATATTATATTGTAAAATGCGATAACACGCCCGATAAATTATTGCCCATAGGTAAATGCAGTTTTGTGCCTAATTGCAAATATTATTTGGGCTGCACTATGATTGTCACATTTTCCATTACTGAATATTTGCTACTAATAAATATGCAATATAATTTGTGTAACAACATGATAATCCACTGGCAACTAACACATGCACAGTGCTCAGCTCTAAGGGCAAACATGCCAAATATTTCGACAACAATAAAAAAATAGTTGTATTAGAATTTAAAAAAATAGGTAATGGCTTGAATATTTAATTTCACTAATGGTAATATTAAAAAAAAACAAAAGAAAATGTATATGCAAGATATTTTAAATAAATAATATTTTAATGGATTGTTCAATTGCTTCCCATTATTTGTAATCACCTGCGTAAAGCTGTATTCTATTCACGTGCATTTAAACTTTACTTTCCGGTACAATATTTAATTTCAAACGTTGTGGTAATAATGCTTCCAAGTCCTTACTTCGTTTGCTTGCTTATCTTCAACCGTAGATAACGTACAACAGTATTTAATGACAGTGGCAAATGCAGAACAAGCCGGTTAATAGCAGCTGAAGGCAATTCGCGTCCTCGAATTTGCGGCATGACGACAGAACGTTACATAAAAAGTTTCTTTTTAAAACAAAAACAAATAAATTGGTAATAAATCAAACTGAAATTGTATATTCATACTCGTACTTATATCCATATAGCAACATGAATATGAGCATGAATGTAATTCTGTCCAAAATTCAAATCACTGGGCAAAAGACCCAACTGGTGCACGTGCCCCAACCATGCTGCAAGCAACACTCGGCAACGGCAATCATGCCCACAAGATATGTGAATACATCTATCATGCACGAGTATGTTTTTGAACAGACCCAAAAAAAAAAAACACAAAAAAGAGGCGTGCAAAAAAGTGCGGTGAAGCTGACTAAATTTTGTATAATATAATTTTGAAAACTCCCGCGTGTCGAGGTTGATTGGAGTGAAGTTGGGTGGATAAGATACGAACTCGTACTATATTTCATTGGAATGCGCATAAAACAAACATTCACGTACGTTTGAAAATGCCATTGAAAGAAAGGTGGCCGACAGAATGCTTTCAGCTTATGCAAATGCAGGACTTCGAATTGAATAAACGCAAAAGGACCAATATTGTATGCTCTGACCTAATTAAATATTGGTGACCCCAACAAAAATATTAAGTATACAGACAGTAGTCTACTTAAGCCCCTTGAAATTAGGCAACTTCAGTTCTGATTTATGACGAAAGATGAGAGAGAACTCCGTCTGTCCATTTTGTGTATTTAATGCATACATGCTTAGGTCCGACAAATTGTTAGTGGCACAGCGCACTTTGCGGTAGGTACATTACTCATACGCCACATGCCACACGAAAGACCTTATGACTTGACATTTGACTGTAGAATTGTGGGCGAAGCACATGTAGTTGTGTGAGTGCACACACACACACACATATGCAAACCACAGCAAACATGCACACACATACTCGTTGGCAAAAGAAGAAAACAAAAGCGTATGGCGTATTTTGGATGGCGTATGGCGTATAATTTAATTAGCACTGGCCTTTCAATTGCGTTCATTATAATTACATATATTTTATCAGCAGTCGTAGCCAGCAACGTTAGCGGTAGCGGTAGCGACAGCGACTCATGTGTGGCGGTTGTCAATAAGTCAAGTGATGTTAATTAATTGAGGGTGATAGTGAAAATGCTCTGCAACTGGCAGCCAACCTGCTAAAAGCAGTTAACTCACATGCAATTAAGAATGACATATTTTTAATGCGCATACATATTCAACATATTCTTATATAAGAATACATGAGTTTCACTCAAGCAAATAATTAAACTGGCATCCGAGACGAGACACAATAATATATACACACGTATAAAAACAAAATAAGCCACAATATTAATTGAATCATGTGTAATCAATTGCGCCTTTGCCCTACAATCGCAATCCAAGCACATAAGCGAGTAAAACCCATAAACTGTTTTCAATTAAACATATTTATTTTGACTTAATTACAAGTGATATCACAAGCACAAACTCCAATCTTCATGTTTTCAAAATGATGTTGTCTTTTTAATTGCCGTCGAGTTGTTAAAATGATGTCGCGCAATCTTGTGAGCAATGCTGCCAGGTCGCACTAGCTTTTGCTGCAATGCATCGCCGTAAAGCTGCACCAGCGATGGCTCCTGCTCTACGGGCTCTAGATAGGCAGCCAGACCGCCAATCAACTAAACAAAGAAACTAATTAGAGTCAAACCCACAAAGACAATAAACAAGGAACTCACCAAACTCTCGTCGCAGTTCAAGAAACGCATTGCCTGGACGTGCTCTGACCAAATACGTCGCCGCCACTTGTTATCGTACTTCTGGGCCAATGGGAGCAACACCAGGGAACTGAAGAGCTCGTCACCATAGCTGGCTGCTTCAAAGTGATTAACAAACAGATAGTAAAGCGGCTCAAAGTTGCCCTTGTCCTCGTGCGTGGCCTCAAAATTGAAAGTGTGTGTTGCGTTTTGAGCGTAAAACTGAAGCAGTTGACCATGCAAGAGCTTGTGCAACTCCGGATCCAAGAACTGACTGTCGGGACCCATGAAAGATATCATCAAGTACATAAGCTTCTCCAGTGGTGAGACAATTTGCAGTCCCTGCTGCTCCAGCTGCTCCACAAACGTCAAGGTCATGCGTACTACTTGATTCTCTGACGGGAAAAAATTCGTTATAAACCTAGTACTTGCTTTGCAAAAGAATTTTATTATGTTTACCTGAGTAGATGACAGCCGGATGCTGTTGCACATTTTGCAAGTAGTTGTTGAGTATAAGACGCAGTTGAAAATAAGGCCAATCTGACGGCAAAACTGGTGCCTGAGTGTAGCACAATGTCAAATTGGGTTCTTTGTTGTCCTGTTTGTTAACAAAGTAGAGTTAAAAGGCCGCTCGACATTTCCTTTTGCTCAACTTACTGCTATAAAGTGCGTGTACACAATTTCCATGCAGGAAGTTTGCAGCAGCTCCAAAGACTTTTCATCCAACTGAACGTACTTGTCACTGAAGATGTACCTCTCAAATATGCTCTTCATTTGCCTGGCTTGAGCAGTCGACAAACAGCACAGATAGCTATAGACAAGCTGCAGTAGCTGCGTATTCGTTAGATATGTTTCAATGCCATCAGTACTGAGTAGTTGATGCACCAATTTTAGTTCGCTGCGAGCAAAAAAATTGCTGGCCAGGAAGCGATTCAAATGCTGACTCAACTCCTTCAGGTATTCACCCAACGGCTCCAGCACAGCAGGCTGCATAAGAGCCTGCAGCAGCTGTTTTTGACCATCCTCTAGCGGAGTCTCGACAAATGCCCAGAGGTTACTTAACAACTGCACCGGATACGTATCGCTGACGACCAACTGTGGCCCCAAGTCGTGCATTAAGACAGCGCCCACATTTGGCAACGGAGCATGCGAATTGCGTCGATCGCTGAAGCGACGTAAAATTATAGACCCGCGGCTGTTGAAAGTTAAAATCAAGAGAGTTAGTAATTAAAAGTTGTTTAATTGCCACTTAAGTAATCGCTGTACACTTACGTCAGCTGCTGCACGCAGGCAATAAAGCCTGCAGATCTCACAAAATCCGGCAGAATATTATGCAGAAACTGTCGAAAGGATGTCGCACCTAGATAACCATGTCGGGCAAACCAGTTAACAGCATAGAGCACAGCACTTAGCAGCGTCAACTGTGTGTACTGCATTTAAACACATTTATTTATGCAAATTAGTGTGGGAAATGCAAATTTGATTTGCTAACTCACATCCTTTAGGGCATTGGCACGCGTCGCCCTGTGCGTCCAGCTGCAGCAGCAGTTATGCAATGGCTCCAGCAACAGCTTCTGTGCCTCAATGTCGCAAACGCCGCTCTCGCCGCTGGCCACAATGGCAACAAGCAGGGCAGCTGCGTGCTGACGAATCAATGCCGGACCGCCCACATCGAAAACGCAATGATTATAGTGCCAGTCGAGCATCTGCCTGAGCGCCGGCAACAATTGCCTATAACATATATCATTAAGAGTATAGGGCCATGTTTGACAGCTATATAAAAGTAAGTTTTTGTCACAGACATCGCTCAGTTGGAGGCGCGACAACTTTTGCTTTGCACTACCCGCAATTCACTTAAAAAAATCATGTACAACAAACCCTTGAGTTGTATCCTCGTAACGCTGTTTCTATACATGTTCATCGAGCTACAGAATGCCACAGTAACGGCGCAACAATTCACTTTCCCTGATGTTGTGAAGAAACAGGTGAAAAAAGTACATGTTCGCTGCGTGAATAAAACTGGCGTCACTGAAGGTGAGCATATGATAAAATGTAAATAAAATGAGTATATTCATAGGAATTCTTTGCTTGCAGACATAATTGCATTGGCGCACTCGGGAGTTCTGCCAAAGGATCCAGCCTTTAAATGTTTTCTGCACTGCATGTTCGATATTTTCGGGCTGGTAAATTTGCATTTGTTAGAATCACATATTTATATAATTAATGGAATTCCTTCAAATTTCTTTAGATCGACAGCCAGAACATCATGCACTTGGATGCCTTAGTTGAAGTGGTGCCAGAAGAGCTGCACGCCAAGATTCTTGGCTTGAGCGAGAAATGTGGCACACAAAGTAAGTAAGAATCAAATACTTAGTACGATCATTTTATAGCCTCCTTTTCATACAACAGCAGGCACAGATGGCTGCGACACTGTTCTGTTAACTGTACAGTGTTACATTGATACGGACGGACCCTTTATCAAGAAGTCTGTTGAGGATATGCTTACTTGAACAAGTCTCGATCCAGAACTCCCAATAACAGCAGACAACGTACGATGCGCAACGCCTCAATTTGAACGCGTATTAATTTACCCTGTAATTGCAATAATAAACGAGTGTTAATCACAGTCATTAGTTCCTCAAATTTGTATGCAATTGTCAAACCTTAATGTCATCACGATAAAATAAAAAGTGTTTCAAGCTTTCGATGAACGTTTCCGTTGCCAATTGTTTGGCAATGTCCAAGTGCTGGCAAATCAGCACGCGAATTAATTTGAGGGCCAGATACTGAGGTTGTCCATAGAATAAAGTGCTGGTTGCACTTGCTGATATGAGAAAATAGGCGTAAACTATACATGATTTAAACCAGTATAAAGTTGTCATTTACCTGGCGTTATTTGAGGCAAAAAGTTAGTAAGTATCACGTTTATAAGATCGTGTTCTTCTACGACTTGCTTGGCTGTTTGCACATTAGTGCGAGCTATACGTATGAGCACCTTTAAACAGGATTCGACAGTGCTATTTTCAGGCTTCACTGAGCGCAATATAAAACTGGGAACACGATATTAGTATATTAATATAAAGCAATTCGAAGCAACAATTTACCAGATACGCTGTAAAATATTTGTGCGCAGCAAGCAGCTCATTAAATCTGTTTCAGCCAACTGAAAATCATCCATTGACAGGCGAGTATCCGTCTCCTCCTCCACATCTGCATTAAAAGCTTTTGAATTCGTGCGCAATAGTGCCATGTAACGTTGCAAGAAGGCAAAGGATGTGGAATCTCCACTCTCATCGTTGTCTACCAATACCTGCAGCGTTGGCTGCCAATGACAATAGGCATTCTCATATATGTGATCCAGCAGCACTTCATCCGTTTCGTTGTAGAAAAGACGAGCCAGTGCTCGGCTCACAACCTCCAGCTGAGCAGGTGCATTGTCATCTAATCCAAAACGCAGCAGAAAGAATATTTTGGAAACTGGTAGCGATAAAACCTGATCATAGAAACCCTGATTGTAGATGCTCAAGATACCAGCGATGGAACCAAAAGCTGAAATACGTTGCTGCAACACTGTTGAACTGCAAGAATACTTTTTGTATACTTAGTTGTTTCTAAAAATGTATTCTGCACTTACCGCGCCAAGCGAAAGAGTTCTTGCAGTGAATATCCTGGTCGATCGGGTTCCTCCCCATGTAAGTATAATTCACGTTCGTCCACATTTTGTGGCATTTCCTCTGTGTTGTGTGGCAACAACACACCTTTCCAATCGAAGCGTGCATTGAACTGTTCTCCTGGCTTAAGCTGGGCCATCTTGGCGGGTATATCACGCATCCATGCGAGCTTGTGCTCTTCAATTAAATTAAAATTAAGCCAATTTCCTTCATCACTTTGTTGTAGAAGCTGCTGTGCAGGATTATCTTCAGATAGGGCTTCATTACTCGACGTTGGCAGCTCTTGTGGCTCAATAAGTTCGACTTTAGGAGTCTTCGGAGTAGCTAATCGATTCTTTTGTTTTTCACGTTTTTGCGCAAGAAGCTTTATCAGCGCCGGATCTGTTAATGAGCATATATTTCAAATATGGGAAATCAACTGCTTAAGAAGTAAACCCACCCAAAGAATTCAGCAACTTTTGCTGCTCCGCCAAAATGTCTTCTTCACGCATTTGATTGAGTAGATTCAAGTTTTCCGCGTGGATTTCCTGAGTAAGTTTTGGATCCTGGACTATAGCGCTGTAGCCAGCGGTTGTCTCACTTGGATTGTCAATCGCTGGTGGTTTTGGGGGACTATTTGTATTTCCAGCAGATTCCTTTGCCATAAACTTTCGAGCAAAAAGACTTTTGCCGCTCTCCTTTGAAATTAAATGTATTAATGAATGAAATAAACGTTTTATTATATTCCAACCTACTTGCTTCGGCTGCTGGAATTCAATTGGTGGACGTATCCCACCCTCTTTTCGCTCCACAATTTCGCCAAGAACATTGTCTATCAGATTGTGATTAATTTTGGTGCCACGAATGTCTCCTAACATATTTTCATGTATTTCATCGAGCAAAAATTTCTGCTTCCCGGCATCAACTGTTGCTTCTCGGACATTTTGTTGCTCTGTATTTGACTTGACATCACTTAAACTGCTTTTATTATTAAGTTTGTTTAGCTCTCGCTTTTGTGCAAACAATGATTTTCCCACAGCTTTTGTAAAAAATTTGAAATTAATTTGAAATTCTTTCTAATAAGTCAAAAAGAATACGAAACTCACGTTTTTCCACTCGAACAACTGTTGCTGCTGGCTGGAAATTTGGGTTCTTCTGGCGCTCGGCATTAAACTCTGCAGCCATGCGCAGCACATCCTCTTCACTTTCGCCTGGTTTAAGTTTATTAAACATTGTGCAGCGCTTTTTTAAAATATAAACAAAAATAAATGAAATGCCGCTTGGCACAACGCGCAAAACAGCTGGTAGAAATACTGACAGCGATAACAGCACACATAAATCGATTAGCATCTTATCGACCTCCGCCACATTTATGCCCGTTAACCAACACTAATTTCAACGGTTTTTTGCAAAAACAAAATTTAATTTTTAAAATGATTGTTAATTTTTTTTTATAAAATCCAAGTATTACTTTTTAAATGTGGAGCCCGTGTCGGCCAAGCACTTGAGCAGCGATTGCTGCGCAATGAGAGTATCCTTGTGCGGTAGAGCAGCAATCTGGAAAAATGCATCAATTGCCTCCTTGAAGAGATCAATTGCCTCGTTGGTTTTTTGCGCCTGCATCGCTTCGGCAGCCTCGCGATATTGTTCTTCCACTTTAATGAGCCTCACCACGCTCTCCTTCAATGAGATATTCTTGCGACAACGTGGACAGCGCACATCCTTAGCCAGATCCTTGGGGAAACGTAGAAGATTCACGCAATTGGCAGAAGTGCACCTAAAAGTAACCAAGGATTGAGTACAAGAAATTAGGACTGATTTGATATACATACCAGAATCGCACCTGCTTGTCGATCTTCTGGAGCAGAGGCCAATTTTCCTGGCACGTCATGCAGTTGCAACTAAACGCATAGCGACCACGCAAGGAACGCTGTCGCTCTTTCAGATTCATCTTGGTAAAGATGGGTCCATAGTTGACCGCAACAGTTTCGTTGGGACGATGCGGCTTCGTCGCCGCCAGCACCAACTTCTTACCAACATAATAACCAGCTACGCTGGGACAGCACTCGTGATTGAAGTAGGAGCCAGTTCCATATAATCCAGCACCCAAATAGATCACGCGGCAGCCCTCGAAGCAATGCTCGTCCGTCACCATTGTATGATAGATCTCGTGGGCATTGTACTGCAGCACCTGGAGCAAGCCCAACAAGGCGGTGGCCACCTGCAGTTCCACTGCCGTGGGATTGACGCCCTCGGTTTTGCGACGTCCAAAGTACTGAGCCTTCTGCAGCACACGCATAAGGAAGCCCGCCATGAGTGAACGCTGCAAATGATCATCGGCCTGCCGTTCATCCTGATGCGAGCACAAGTGCTCAAACAGAAGATTAGCCGTGGTTAGACCATCATCCAAGCTCGACGCCTGCGTGAAGACGCGCAATGCAATGAAGCAGAGTATGGACATACCGGAGCCAATGAACAAGTCCATAAACTGGCACTCGAAACGATGATAACTCTCGCAGGCCTCACCCATGCACTGCGCGGAGCAGAAGGCGATGCCGGAGCAGTGCAGACAGGCAACCGGAGTGCGTAGCCTATTGATTGAACATAGCTACATTATCTCTTTTTAATTTCATATATTCATACTCACCTTTTGAAGCAATGATGGCAATTGGTGCCAAAGAAACTGGGCAGCAGACAGGCAGCAACGGGATTCTCACAGAGCACCACATCGCCAGTCTTGATGCCTTCATTAGCCACCACAAAGCGACCCTTCTCCTTTGTATCCACCAGCTTGACCACATTGGCAGCGCCACTAAGCGCTGGATTCTCACCATGAGTTAAAGCTGGGACCACGGCTTCCTTGTGCGGTGCACGCTCAGGCTTAGCGTGCTGCGCAGCAGCCACCTCCTTCCGGCAGGCAGCAATCAATGCAGAGTCTGCGCCCGCCAGCTTCTCAGCAATTTTCAAAGAGATCTCAGCACGCGCCTTCTCGCCCATTACTAATAGAAAACTGAAGTTATTAAGTAACTTAGAAGAAGTTTCTCTATGGCATCTTACCTGCATAAGCCTTGGCCATCTTGCAATAGTAGTCCACGCTCTCCTTGGTCTCCAGCCCGAAGTTCGTGGCCAGCTTGAGGTCACTTAAGGCCGCCTCGCCCTCCCCCATGGTAATAAGGATCGTGGCACGCGTGCGATAAGCCATCGCCAACGAAAGACCATTATCAATGGCCGTATCCACTTGTGGACCCGGCGCTCGCATCACTGCCAAATTGGCGTGACCCAACGCCTGCTGCAGCAGTTCCTTGCGCTCGTCTGGTATTTTGGAGCTGCAACTCATCAGATAGAACTTGTCTGCCTGGGCGCGTCGTTGCGAGGACAAGAGAACATCCTTCTGCTTGTAGACAGGCTGCACATGCTCCAGTACACCGAGCACTGGATCGCAGACCTCACGATCACTGAATATGGACAAAATGCGTGCCGCATTCGATTTGAGTTTGCCGAAATAGTTCTGCAGCCACTTGTCGCCACACGCGTCTTTCACATCCACATAGAACTCGTTGAAGAAACCCTTCTTATCCGACTGCACGGTGCGCGTCGAGCATACCTGATGATAGTTTGTATCGTACTCCATTATTTTGATCCAGCCAACAACAACGCACAATGCTAATTATGTAAAAAAGAATGCAATCTGATTGCAAATGCAGCGGAACGATGAAAAATCTCGTATACGTTCGTTCGGTTTTCTTTTATTTTTCCTCGAAACTATTGGAAACAGCTGTGTCGAGTCTGTGGCGGGCTCCAAAAATAGAACCCCAAACCAACCGATCGCTTGGATCGCCACGTTAAAAATAATTTCGTTCGTTCATTTTCCTATAGAAATCCCACTTGAATGTTCTGCTGTTCGTCGCCAGAGTGCGCTCGAGTGCAATGAGAGCGCATGTTGCGCATACGCCATGTACGCCAGAGTAAAACCAAATATTTTAGGAAGTATGCTTTGCATTTATTAAGTTAAATGTCGTTTATATGTTTAACTTGAGTAGGGCATATAAATCACATTAAATAATTTATTTAAAAATTAGCTAAACGTACAAAAATATAACAATATATAAATATATGCACACATACATACATACATATATGCAGCTATACTTATATTCGTATATTAAATCGAGTTATCGTATTGTATTGAATTCAATTATCAATGGAATATCTTCATTAAATATATATATTTACTGTATAAATATTCAATTGTAGACTGGTATATTTTATATATTTAACATTTAATTCGGTTGTTGCAACTATTTTGGAAAAGACATAAGTATTACAAGAGATAGAGAGTCAGAGAGTATAGTTCAGAGAGATAAACCGAATTGAGCATAACTCACAGCTCAGTTATCAGTGGATATAGTTTTGTTGTTTGTTTTAGCTTAACATCTCTTTGCTATGACTAGAATTAAGCATGCTTATAACAGCAAATACCAATTAACAGAAAAAGGTAGTCAAATTGTAGTTAAAAATTTGATTTTATTATTTATGCGTTGATCTTGTCTTTGTTTTCAATGGATGAGTGTTCGTTTTCTTTTTATTTTTCTGTTTCATGTTTCTCTCCCAAAACTGAACATGATGCTTCTTTCAACTTGCAGTTTTCAGTTTCAGTTTCAGTTGCAGTTTTAATTACAGTTTTACAAAAAATGCGTAAGTAATAATAGTTAAGAGAATTCACAAATAGTTTGTAGTACTATTTTCACTAAAAATGTACAGTAAAAAATTCAATTGGCTAATTAAGTGTAAATATGACATACATATAGTAATAATGATATCATAATTATAGTAATAATAATAATAAAAATCCCAGAATTAGAATTTACAGTTTTTATGGTTTGATATTGGATGAAAATAAATAAGATAATTTTGTTTTTCCGTTTTGCTTTAGTCACAATTAATCTCGTTGGCTTCACTTGCGTTACGATCTAAGAATTAAATGTCACCTAAAACTAAACAAATAAAATGCTACAAAAAGTTTTCAGCCTCGCCGTCGAACAAAACTGCGACTGTGTTTTTTACAAGCGCATAGGTCGGTATAATATGTATGTGTGTGTGTGTGAAAGTGAGTGTGTCCGTGTTGTGTATGTATGTAGATGTGTAAATATATTATAAACTATTATCATCACATTTCAAAACGTTAAGTTATGTTCTTGTAATTTTATGCTAAACAAATACGAGTAGTTTCTTTAGTTTTTATGTCTTTTCTGTGTACAAGCTTAAAACGCTCCTAAGTATTTATTTTGTATTCGTTTCATTCCTTTTTCATTTCTACACCCCACCCGTTTTCAAAGTTTAGATTTTAGTTGCTTTCATTCGCTATTAGCCGATTTACTTTTTTCATTTTTTTTTGGTATTTTATAGCTCCACTAGTCTAAACATTCTGCGATTGCAAATTGTCTCGGTTTGTAGCCTATGTAACATAAATAAATAAGCACTTAAAGTTATAACGGCCTGCGCCTATTGTGTTTCTTTGTAGGATCTTGCGGTTTTTTGCTTGTATCTTTGTCCATATTTACGTCCTTACAACACACAACACACACATGCCTAATTATAACATCATTGTTGTTTGCATTTGTTTTGTTTTAGTTTATAAATAAATTAGCCGTAGTATCACTTAATTTGTATTTTTAGAAAGTAACCAAAACTAATTTAACTATAAATTATAAAGAAATATACACCAAGAGCATGGAAGAGACTTGTTCTTGTTCTACACCTTAAGGAAAGCAGCTAGTCCACGTCAGTTGTCCTTTGCTTCTCTTGAGAAGGATCTGTCCTCGTTCTCATTTTCGTTCTCAACGTCGTCGTCATCGTCGGCCTCGTTCTCTTCGTCGTCGTCGACATATTGGCGTTTGCAGCGAAAAGTGAGATAGAGAGAGAGCGCATCTCGGGGCTGGGGCATGCCATAACCACACCTTACACCTATCCCCTACTATTTTTACTGTACAAAGTGGTGCAATCCCATCTGCCCAGCCAGCACAACCGCACAACTGCACAACACATCACACACCATAACAAAACGTCGCCATCCGCACTGCAGACGGCCGCCACATGCCACATCGCCAGCGCAGCTGTACATAAGCGTCAGTGTGCAAACAAATCACGACATCTTAATGCCCAGCGCTCGACTTGAATATTCGTAGACGACGTAGCTGATGGAAACGGCGGGCAACACCTTGAGGAAGTTGGGCGTGATGCCGCGATACAGTCCTGTGAGTCCTTCTTGTCGCACAATCTTGCGGAACAGTCCCACCATTGTCTCCTCGCCGCTGTGCGCATCGCTGCTCTTCATGGGAATCTGTGTTTTCCGTATCTGGCCAGAAATTGTCTCGGCAGCTGCAATGGAAAAGTAATACAATTAGCAAAGTGCAGGGAGCATCGAAAGTCGTGGCTAACTTACATTGTGCCTGCAGCCGAGTTCGCACCAACGCCAATGGATAGGAGCAGAGTTGACCCAGCGCACTCGATGTGCTGCCGCAAGCCAGCAGCACCAGGAAACTAGGCTGCTCGTTGTTGTCGTGGCTGGCAATATAGCGACGCTTGAGGGTTTCATACACGGCCAAATCGATGCCAGCATAGGGCAGAATGCCCAGCATATTGGGCACATAGCCGCGATAGAAGCTGCGCGCACCTTCGTGCTTAAAGATCTTTACTGCCGCATCGCCAATGCCCCGCGTATTGTCCCGTCTTGCGTAGCGCCAGACGTGTCTTTAATACTTCCATGGGGTAGATAATCGTCTGTGAGATGCCGCCAGCTGCTGCGCCAGCATAGAAACGCTCGGCGATTGTCATCTGTCGTGTGGTGTCACTGCCGCGAATCAAACGCTTCATTTGCTCGTAGGCGGCAAACTTGAGCGCTGTCTCGGGGGGCAATCTTGAGCACATTAATGCCATTGCCTCGCCACATGCTGCGAAAACCGCCCTCCTTTAGCAGTATTTTCATGCACTCTGAGATTCCCATTCTGCAAGTTTGCACCTAAAGTGGATTAAACATAATTGTAGCGTAATTGAATTAAAAGTTAATTAAGGTAAAGTCTTACCTGGAGGAACACTTTAACTCTGTCCAGCGGAGCTGTGCAAGTGCGTGACACTGCGCCAGCGATGCCACCGGCCACCAGGTGTCGCCACCAGAGACCTGTCTGCATTTCCTTTTGCGTAAAGTCATCAGGTACATTCATATCCTCGCCAATGTCGAGGTACTGCAAAAGGAGCAAGACAAATGTCAAATTAATAATATAAACAATTACAAATTGCAACAGCATTAGCTAAACTACAGTAACTATGGTATATTGAGGGGCTACGGGGAGAGGGAACGTAATTAATATGATATGACAAAATAAAGAAATAAAAATAAATATATATGCTGACCACATCTTTATTCATGGAATTCTTGCGACCGAGCAACATCACCGAGATTAGCCAGCTTTGCACACCTGCCTGGGGGAGGTAGATTAAGGGTTAAATAAGGGATTGCGTTAGTTGTCATCCTGTTGCAACATCGCGAACAGGTAATCGAATTAAGCTTTCCCACAAATGGCGAGAAAGCCAAAGCAAAAGCAGAAATGCGGAAGACTAAAGAGTGTGATGTGTGTGTGTGTTGCTTCTGTTTTGTTCTATAATAAGAAAACATTATACCACAACAATATATTATATCATTCGCACACGCGAGAGGCGGCAACTAAAACTAATTTGCGTGATTTCTGTTTATCCCAGACGTGCCTCCCTTCGTAATTGCGTAATTTGGCAAGCGCATTGGAATTAGTGCTCTTTGAACCCGGGGAACGTACAACACACAGCATTTTAAATTAGCCAGTGAATTTAAAGCGTATATATTTCAGAGACGTTGATAAGACACAAAACATTGAGCTGATAATGCAAAGCTGTCTGAAGGTGATAAGCTCAAGATGGGTCTTGTGTTCTCATCAGCGAGCTGAGCATCATCTTCTTCAAACTTTTCACTGGAAAAACCTTCGTGAATATTTAAATTTATTTTAATGCTATTGCAAGGTGAAACCAATGAAAACAATTATGATAATTTTCGAGAGTTCATTTGCCTCGTCAACAAGCGAGCGAATAGCTTTTGAAGTCAACGAGCATGCAGTAATCATAATAATAAGGCAAAAGCCAAAAGGCTAACAGCAAATAAAAGTTAAAATAAGCTAAAGCAAATGCAGCTAATAAAAACTAAAAGGAATATACATATATGTTCTTGTCTAGTGTATGACAAACAAAAGCTGTGTATAGTATAGTATAATTTAATTATTTTATATGCTGTTTGTATTTGCAATATGCATAAAAGCATTCATTTATTTGGCATTTTTGGCACTGACATTCAGTTGAATGGGCATTGACTTGCCCACTTTTTTCGTTTGCCAAATCAACGAGTATTATTTGCCTTGTCTTGATTGCTCGGCCAACAACGGAAGCACATGACAAGAGAAATATGTATGTGTCTGTACTAAAAACGAAAAATATTTTCTATGAATTGGGTCTATTTTTACACTCTTTCGCATTTTTATCGCTCGCTCGCTCGCAGCGAAGCTCTTTTATAGAAAACGAATCCGCATTGCAACGAACAAAAGCGGAGCCATTACAATTAACTAACTTGTTGGCCACGATGGCTTACAACTTCAATAGATTGTTAGGCAGCACCATAACGAGAGACACGTTTTGGAAACCCGAAGCCAAGGCCAAGTGGGAAGGTTAGGCAATCAATGCAAAGGCTTGAAGGTAAGCGCAGTTAGCAGGCCTAACAAAGCGAGGGGCAGCGCTGCCACAGCAGGGTGGCAGCACCTGCAACGTCACTCGCTACAAACCAGATAAATGAAAATTGCTTAATCATTTGAGTCACAAGCACATTTGTGGATCAACGATCATACTCCATCACACGCTGACGTCAAGAGACGTGTCGAGAGCAAAAGACGTGTTTGCCCCAAGTAAACAAATATGAATGGGGAAAAACAATGTAAGCAGGCATTAGCTCAACAAGTTTATAAACAATTCCTTACGCACACAAATGTCTGAGAGAGAGCGACCGAGCGAGCGATGCACATGACTCAGCGCCATACTTGGATAAAGAGTTTGCACACAGCATAATGAATGACGTCGCAGAGCAACAACAGCATAGCAACAGAGCAATACGGCTAATGAAACCCCTCAAGGCGCCAACTTGCCAAAGTGAGAGAGCAAGAGAGACAAAGAGCTCCAAATCAGCTGGGAGTACAAGTGTTGAGTGCTTGTCTATGTGTTTGTGTGGTAAAGTATGTCGTCGACACGTTTTCGACGATCGACAAAGACGAAGACGAAGTCGCACAGCCGAAGACTAGGGCAATAGGGAGGTCGACTTTTATGGCGGACGGTGGATGGGGGGATCGACCGGTTCCCCATATCAGCAGCAGCAACAGTACTTGGCAAAAGCACGCTGTTGCCATGCGCCCCTCTTCCGCGCTTTCCTCTCCCCACGCGTGTCTACGCAACACAACGTGAAGCGAATGCGAAGTCAAGCTGAAGTCGAGTCAAAGATGCCACCACACGTGCGAAGGAGAGCACAAATGCAACACTGCTGCAAAAGTTATGCGAGAGAGTGAGATGGAGTGTGTGTATGCTGTGCATTGGAATGTGCAACGCTAGCAATTTCTAGGGTATTTTTAGAAGCGATTGGCAGATTATGCGCTGCTCTCTATAGGAGAGTACAGCTAGTGAAACGATAAGATAAATGTGCTTATTGATGACTCAGTCAACTTCCAATCAACTGGAATGAGTCTGCGAATGTGATTTCACGAGGGTTGGGGAAATGAATGGGAAAAACCAAAGCTAAGCGTGGGTAAATTTCCGCGTAATGAGAATTAACCAAGTTGTCTGTGAGAGACAGACAGTTAGACACCTACCCGTCCCATCATGTCACGGAATATGACTACGAAATCCTCCATCATGTCGCCAGCGACTGCCATTTGTTGAATGTTATGGTAATCGACTGGCAAATTGTATTGATAGGTGCCGTTTCGCAACATATCGATAGATTTATGGGTATCTGTGGTTTTTATTTGTATTTAATTAGCTTTTAATCGCACCCGCCAACTTGTGCGATGTGCGAGTCACTATCAATTATGGATGTATAATTCCCGATTTCCGCTTGTGCGGCACGTGAATATCTTTTGTTTTGTTGTATGTTGCTTTCACTAATTTTGTGTTGCAGTCTGTGTTGAAACAATTGCAAAAACTTTCACTGTTACAAAATTGTATTATGCGGCATTTGTCAGTCTCTCTGCTTAATGAGTTAATTGAGTATATAGCGAGGGTATCTTTTGCTTGATTCGCACACGAAACGCGTCGTTAAGTTTAAATTCGCGTTTACACTTGCAACGAAAGAATGCAATAAAGAGACGTCTTCGCTTCAGTAAGATTATATAATAATGCTACGAGGAGCGGATTGAATATTCAATATTTTTTAACGCGCGCACACAACCTACGCGTGAGCCAGCTGCCACAAGACTGAGAGCAAGAGCAACAGCGATCGTCGCTGTCGCTGTCGCTGCTAACGTCCAACGTCAACGTCGACTATCAACGTCAAAGTACAAAACGTCGCGCTGTGTTTCGCTTGCTCCGCTTCTGCGTTTATCAAAACAGCTGGCGCGTGGCTCTCTCCCTCCCGCTTGCATCCGTCGACCGCTGAGAGCGTAGATGGCCTCTGCGCTTCAGTCGCAAAACAACAAGCATTCCCCTCTCCGCCCCGCCACAATTATCAAAGAAATAGTTGTAGTGGGCAAATAACACAATGAATAATGTCCAATTAGCCGCTCAAATGCGCAAGCTGAGAGATGTACGAAAGAAACACCAAAAAATTTGTTATGCAGGAATTCATGGCAATACTACGAATGCCAAATATTGATATTTACGATATCTTTTGTCTTTATCGACGTCTCCATTCCAGACAGTCTGGCCGATGTATCACGAGCTGTATATATTATGCTATTGCCCTGTTTACTACTGATTTCTTTTCGCTATCATTATGGCAGACTCAATTTTCGCATGCTTAACCGGTTCGCACCGATTTCGCACTTAATCAAGGGCACCCCTCCTCACCCCACCCGAAAACAGCGTCAAGTGGCTGGCGGGGCAAACCGGGAAAGCTTTGTTGATAGCCACATGACGGGCGTATGACTGAGACTGGACTGTCGCCCCGTCTCCGACTCTATAGCTACTGCGTCGTAGCACTTCTAATGTTTACAACGAAATTTCAGGCGGGCTTGCAATTTATCTGCCGGTCTATGGAAATTTTACAGATTGCAATTTAACGTCACAACGCTAACTTTTCTACATAATGTCCAAATTGACATTACAAATACCAGAGAGCATTTTACTTATACACGCTATACGGTAGAAGGGTATACGTTTATCTGTCTGTCTAGTCATATAAACAACTCTAACTCAGAGAGACTATGAGAACTAAAGATACCAAGTTTGGTGACAATACTTCTAGATATCCTATGCAGATGAATCGTGCATCAGAAAAACTCCATATTTTTATACATAATTGTTATAATTGTTAAAATAAATAAAGAACATTTAAACACTCTCAAGGCTAAGCAATTAGATAAGTTTAATTTTTAGTTTATAAACGAACATCATTTAAGTATTTTTTGCATATTATTTTTCCTTTCAAATGGTGAATTTTTTTGTGGTTTAACAAAATTTTGAAATTAATTTTATCCTAATTTCAAATATTATATTTACAAAACTAGTTTTTACTAGTAAACAATCAATATTCCATTCCTGTGATCTGATCATATTTAAATTATTGACAAATAGTATTGCAAAGTCCAGTCTAAATATAGATTGCTTTATTGCTTGTTTACAAGCCTCCATCTGATTAGCTGTTTACGCGTGGCATACCCTATTAGCCTCTGCTTACTAGGTATACAGCACACAAGTCAATTGCCTGTTCGTTATCACTGTAGTATGTGTACTATAGAATCCTGCTTGGAAATAAGCATTTGAAATACATACGAGCAAATTCTATAATCTATCATCATGAGGTGGAAAGTTCCAGGAACGTACAAAAAATACATTTGACACACCCATTTATTGTCAGTGGGAAATGGTTTAGTCAACTTCCCAACGGGTTGCAATAACTCAGCCAATGGTTTTAATTAATTTATGACACAAATAAATATCGTACATTGGAATACAATTGGAATGTTTATGGCATTTGTGGGGGATGCAGTCACAATGAGCTTACAACAGAAAGTAATCGAGCTATCAAATAAACAACAGCTAATACTGTTACTTGAAATACCTTCAACGGATCCAGTTTCAGGGGGAAAACAAAAGCAACGACAACAATTGATATTGATTATCTTGAGTTCAACGTGGGTTAAAACCAGACAACGGTAAGTCAAGTCATTTATTCTATTGTTCTCATTTCTAGTTAAGATAAAACTAGACCTTTATCCCAAGGTTTGCCTCATGTTAACTAGCTAGACATTATTCATATTTTATTCCTTAACAAAAGCTTAACCACTAACACCACCAAATTCAATGGAAAGCTAAAAAACACTTCTAAAAATAGTACCACGCAAATTTTTTGCCATTTAACACATGTTATGAGTCTGAAAAAGTAAATATTTTGCTAATACAATTACGCTTCCCACCTAAAAATAGATACAGAAAGTTGATCTATTTTAAATTATCACTAAAATGGTAAATTATCTCCAAATTGTTGACAATTATTGAATGCACTCAAAAGCACTTTCTAGACAGGAATTATGAGATACTTGACATTAATAAACATCGTTCTCCTATTATTATTGACAATGACAAACGGTTTTCTACCGTAAATATTTTGCACATCGTTGAACAACAAAAACAAAAACTTTTATCAGCTACCAATTACACTAAGCAACACATAATTTATAAATGTGACAATGCAAAGCAGTAATCGTAAAATGAGCAAGAGAAAAGAGAAGAAAAAAACCCATTTTGCGTCATTTCTGCTCAGAGAAAACCCTCTGAGAATTGCATCCGTACTGATAAAGTAAAACAGATGCAAAAAGTGGTCAAGGTTAAAGGGAATCCACAAGAATACTGAGAACATTTTGCATATTGGAAATCAGTTTATAATTCAACATTTGTTGCCCACTGTTAATTGCAGTTGTTTTGGCAAATCAAGCAAAATCATGCGCCCCATTTCCCATTCTTCGAAACAACTAATCCCAAAAATTTGAATTTAATTACGTACAGTGTTGTCTAATTAAACGAGCCCCCAAACGAGCGTCGTCTGAATTAATCTATTAATGCTTTGGCTTTTCTTATGCGAAATTCGAGTTTGACATTTCATTAGACTAATGAGGAATAGAATGCAAAAAGGTTGCGTAGCAACGAAACGAATATTCAGCTGCCAGACAGGTATCCGACAGATATAGTATCTTGTATTTTCGCAGACATTTCGAACTGGTTTAGCTAATGAATATTCAATATGTCGCAAAACCAAAAATAAATGCAGTCTGGAGTTTGAGTCACTGTCAACTAAGGAGCGTTTTTGGGTGCATTCCCTCGAGGATAATCGTTAAATTATAATATGCCATAATACAATCATTACATGCGAAAATTCAAAATAATTGAAATGAATGAATTGGACAACAACAACAAAGAAGAGAGCGAAATGTAAACAGAATGATTATGCACAGACAACAAAGCCGATAAAATGAATGAAAGTGTCAGAGTCCCCCAAATTGATAAAGCCGCCGAAGCAGCTGCAGCAACAACGACGTGCCAACGCATCGTTAGATAGCTGAAATATTGTGATAAGAGTGCGATCAGCTAGATCAGTCGCCTAGACAGAGAGAGAGAGAGAGAGCGCAATGTAAACTAAAAGTATGATGAAATTAAAGCGACTCGCTTACGTCAGCCGCAAGAGAGCGAGAGCGTTGGGGGATCTGTAAATAGAGAGATCGGAGCGAGCTTTGAGCAGAGCTTTTTGAGCTTTCGCGAGCTCTTAGTGCAGCAATGGGTCATTGCTTGATATTGCTTGGGGGATATCCCGTGACTTAAGTTAATGCAACTAGTGTGTGAGATTGAGTGGGGTGAATGAATAGTAATGTAGTTTAATGGCCGGCCGCAAGGAGAACGACTGGGAAATCGAGCAATGAATAGTGTGAAGAACCTAACTACGTTTACAGTTATGAATGGTAATTTTAATAGGTTTTTTTAGCTTTGACTTTTTGAATATATATGTACCTTGAGATCTTCCTCAGTTAGTCAGGAGTTGTGTGTATGCAGGTACTACATTAAAGCGAATATAGTACGCATAGTTGTGTTAAGAGATGTTTGTTTTTTGTTTATATGGGCGCAAAACGAAACAGGGTGGGTTGGAGAAAAAGGTTGAACAATTAGTTATAAATGCAATACGAATACGATATATGAAAATAAACAAAACTATGTCTAGACTACAAGTCTATTTATACAGAGGAGAGAGCAACAGAGTACAGACTCGAACTGCAACTGAAACTGAAACTTAAACAGCTGCCAAAGTTTGCACAGGCTCCGTTTACAATCCAAACAAACAGTCGGGCAGTCTGTACAAACTTCTGACCACACAACAAAGCAATGTATACAAAAGAGAAATATCTACTTCTACGTAAAGCAGCGTCAGCAATTTATGCATTAGAACTTACAGTAGAGTGCCGCCAAAATTTGATTAGATCATGAATGTCCGTTGAGGGCGCCAACAGCATAAAGTCGCGCCACTCATTAAAGCTTATATTCAGGCTGCCATCCTTGTCCATTCTAAGCAGAGGAAATGTAAGTGCATTAGTAATTGATCTATAAATGATTTAATATTTTTTTTTGCCAACCTGCCGAGAAGTTTGCGAGCTTCATCGACGTCCACGTCCAGGCCCAGATCCTTGAATGCTGATATCAATTCCTCCAAGTCCACTTTGCCTGCAAAACACAAAATATTACTTTCATATATCAAAATAATTGAATAGTAGTTTGCTTACCATCACGATTCTTATCCAGGTGCGAGAACTGCAGGCACAAATTCTTCTCGTGCTCCCGCACATAGGTAAGGAACTCGGCAAATCCCACATTACCGCTTTGATCCTTGTCCGACTGCTGCAGGAATTTCTGTGAAAGCGTACGTAATACGTAATGCCATTATAATAAGCATGTTTATAGTCATTAAATGCTTGGCTGACCCCGTCAATTTTGGGCGTAACCTTGGCCTAGCCAACCCAACCCAAGCAATTGTCAAAAATATAAAATAAGCTGGCAAACAACGTTATGAGTCGACAGTTCATTGCGCAACTAGATCGATATATCTATGTAAATGCGCACCTTAGAAATAAATTGCCACATTTTTGCCATGCCGCGAGACCAAAGTCGACGAGTGTCTTCGGCGTTAAGACACTCGGTACTTTATTTTAAAGCATTCTAAATAGTTGGTGCACCAAACTGACTCGTCCTATGAAATTTATTTGTGTGAGTTTAGTTTATTGCACGAGTTTAACTAAATTTTCAAAAATAATTTACATTGTGTAATTTGCTATGTGTTACAAATTTTATGTCTATAATTTTTCAATGACGCACACAAAGCGGTTTAGTTGACCTACTTCTAAAATAAACTATATTTGCTTTAGTTTCAGCTTCAGTGCATTTGTGATAACAAAACGGACATGACGCTATTATTTTCGCTGATCAAGCATACTGCATATAGGGTCTAAGATGCCTGCTTCTATACCATGCCTATTGGCTATATAGTTTCTATTCATAGTTGAATCTAAGCACCTAGATGTGGCCCCTGCCCAGTTGTTGTTGCCACTCACCACCGCATAAACGCTCGAGAGACCAAACTCGTGGAGGGCCGCTGAGAGATCGTGTATGTCGATCTTGCCATCGCCATCGCGATCCAATTGATTGAAGATGCGCTCGAGTCGCTCCTCATCCTCGGCCGGTATCTCGTTGGGCATAATGGAGATGGGCACGCCAGAAACGTCGTCGATGGCGAGGTGTGTCTGTGGCGGCACAATGTTGAGATTGTATGGCGTTGCAGTTGCATGGTGCTGTTGCAGATGCAGCTGATGCGGCACAAGTTTCTCATAGTTGGCTGCTGCTGATCTCAATGACGGTGCATATATCGCATTTGCTTGCTGTGCGTAATTGAAGCTTTGCTCCTCTTGCACCCCTTGCGGCGTCAAGTCAATATCGATGCGTTGCGATGCCTCCTGTTGATCTTGATGCTGCTGCGGCTGCTGATGTTGTTGCTGTGGCTGCTGTTCAAGCTGCTTCTGCTGCTGACTTAATACTAAGGACGCGTTGTTGTCAAAATCGACTTGCTTTTTAACCATTCTCCAGACTCGTCTTAACGTTGTATCAAGTATTACTTGCTTTTGCTGTCGTCAAAAAAATGTCGTCTTGTCTTTTTTTTTTTGGCGCAGATCGAGGATCGATCTTTAATCCTTTTCTAAGTGGAGTTTTCTATGTCGACGTGGAGCACTATGCTTTATGGCTGGCACATTTTGATTGTTGGGCTCGGGTAACTGAAACTGAACTGTTGCTATTGTTATTGTATTTGCTGTCTCGATCCCCGTCGTCGTATCGCGTGAAGAAGGTCTATAAATAAAAGAAATTGAACGGTTCGCTGTTTATTCACACACAGAAGAAATTCGTAAATATATGTATGTTTTATGTATGTCTAATCGTGTATCTACAGTTTATATTATATCTGAAAGCATTGTTTGAAATTTCTCTCGCTAGCATAATTTCAATTCCAATTCCCTCATTCCGCTCTGGCTTCAAGCAGCGAATTACGAACAGCGAATCAGCTGCTGGAACGCGGAACCCGTTTTTGATGTCATGGAAATAATGAAGTCATTGCTGACTTTCTCTTGCATTTTTCTTTTTTTCTTCAGCGTTTTCAGTGAGTTTTTTGGCTGCCAGCTGGGCAATCGCATTCGCATTGATTTTTATGCTCGTTTTCCCGGAAGAAACAGAAGCCGTGAAAATTGACAACTCCCCGCACTCACACACTCACACAAACGCAGGCACACGCACAGAGCCACACACACCAGCGTATCCTATACAGGGTGTGGGGGCGGCTGCATGCAGGACACGATGCTGGAACTTTCTTTTATCCAAATAGCTCACACACTCAAAATCGGGCACAGACTAAATTTGTCGATAAGCATCTGGATATTTTCACTTAACAGCACCTCGCCTCTCTCACGTTGCACACGTTAATTACACTTTGCCAATTTGGCAAATTTCAATTTCTGCGAACGCTTTTTTCTTTGCTCACACAAACGCACGCACACATTCATACAAGGGCACGCTGATACACGACGGCGGAATTGGATACCCAAAAAAAGAAAGATATGAACCACCAGAAAGTGGCTCTCTTGGGGCGTTACGTACGGTCCAAATTTCCTTTTGTTCAGTTGCGCCTGTCCCTTAAGACGTCGTCTATATAGATATATCCGTGTTTTATAATACACTTTTCAATTTATTGCGGAACGAACGGAAGAACACGACCAGCAGCGAGCTCGCTTGTGATAAAAAAACAACTAACTAAAACTGTGCGCCACCGATTGCACTGTCTATCGATAACCGATTTGAAAATTTTTGAAAACTAGTAATGTTTATTATTTTTTTGCAGCCAAACGATAATATTACGAACTAATTTAGATTTTTAGAGAATAAATTAAAATTTTAGTTTTTTAAACAATTTTATTTGAGAGAATGTGGCCATAGAAAATTCTTGAAGGCCGTTGGTATATACCGAAATAGAGGTTACATTGTCATACCGATTTCGATATATTGCAGAACGCTTATAAATTGGCGCGTCAATTCAAAAAGCATTTTAGTTTCGTGTTTTTAGAAAAATCGTGATCTAATCTAGAAAATTTGTTTGCTACACCGAAGTATCCTTTTCTTACTGAACAGTCGAAAAATAACACTTTTCAGAAAAATTCAATATCAAAGAACCAGTAACGGCATTTTTCCATATGAATAGGTGTGAAGCAATTTTTGCAGTTTGGACGTATTTTAGTAGATACAGTATATTGTATATTGGTCGCGTTGCCAGCTCGCTTGATTCCAGTTTACCGCATAAATTTATATTTGAATCTGTACAATACTTAGTTTCAACTTACAAAATTTATACCATAACAAAACAACAAAATGGTTTCCATTTATAGATATATTTTGGCTAATTAATTCGTTTTGCAATATTTTCATTAAAAATTGGTCTAGCCTGTGAAATGGTTTGCTGAAATTCAGCACGAAACAAAGTTGTGAACTTAATATCCGTTTGAAATACATTAAATGCGTTTACAAAATAAATTGCAGGGGATCTCATTAACAAAAGGACAACAACAAAAGATCATACAAAACAAATTGAATTAACTGATCAAATTACACTTTTTGTCGCCTCTTTGTTTAAGTTTTAGTTCATTAACAAATTCCAGGCATCATCTTCGGCGCTTGCTTTGCCACTCGATGCTGTTGTGGATTTAGCCTTGACATTTTTCACATCCAGATTGTCAAAGCCTTCGCTCAACTTGTGCGATGTCTCCTGTAGCTTCATGTTGCGGCGAGCTGTCTGACCACCTGACGGTGCATTCTGATACGAGGTCTCGGCATTCTGGTAACTGGACGTGTTGAAGCCAGACCAATCATCATCGTGGGTCAATCCGCTGCTAGCTGTGCCGCCGCTGCTGCCCAGTTGATTTTGATATGAGCTAGAGCTGGTTAAGTGCGATTTATTGTTGGCATTGTCCTGCCAACCACCCCAATCGCTATCAGTTGCGCCGCTCTGTTGTCCCAAGCCGCCAGCCAAATTACCGCCCACCGAATGCGAGCGCTGGTATGAATTATCCTCCTGGCTGGGATCGTTGTAGCCGCCTCCTTGACCCGTTGAACTCGAGCCGGACAAGTTGTTCCAGCCACGCTTGCCAATGTCCGACACCTGCCAAGCAACAAATGAGTGTTTAATAATTTCAATTGTAGTTGTTAATACAAAAAAAAACTTTTAAGTGATAAAATTAAATAAATAACTACAGACCTTGTAGGCAACATCTGTGACGCCACTCTGCACAGACTCTAGCAAAGTTCCTTCTTTAATCTACAAACAAAACGAAATAAGAAATAAAAACCAAGATAAATAAACAAAACAAAACAAAGAAAGAAAAAGTAACAAGTGATCAAGCTACAGTCGTGGGTGATCGACTCATAGATACCTGGTAGCTTGAATATGGGGAAAATAAACTTTTTACAAAAATGAAATTACAAGTAGTTCAAGAAAATAAAAAAACTATGAAATATAATACTTAAGTAGTGATTTTCAACTATCATAAAGAATTCAGAAAAAATATGTGTGTGGATATTATGGAAGGGTGCTAAATATTTTAATCTTTAAAATTACGTCCGTCATTTTAATTGATTCATGCTTGCTAACAAACTTGATTAGCTTATGAGCAATACTCGTTTGTTAAGAAATTTGGTGTCTCCAGCTCTTACAGTATCTAAGATTGAGTAGTTTAGATAGACACAAAGACAATAAGACATACCTTAGTTGAAGCCAAGTTAACAGTGGTCACGGCCTTCTCCTTGGCTGTATTGGCCAGCTTGGAGGCATTCGATGAGAATAGACTCCAGCCGGATGCCAAAGTGGTTAGCGTGGAGTCGATGAGCTCCTGAGATTGTGTTTTCGGTGGTGGATCTCTTGTGAAGCCAAAGCCAGCATATTTGCCGCCCTGATTTGGTGGCAAGTTTCTGTCATAAAAGTATTTGATTTATATTACCGATTTCAATTTGAATTACTTCTCCTACTTACTCAGGCCGCGAAGCATTTTCCATTTGGCGACGGCTAAAGAACTCTTCCTTCTGATCCTTGAACTCCTGTGTCTGGAACTGCTGATATCCACCCGCCTCATTGTAGGTGCCTCCGCCATTCTGATAGCCTCCTCCGCCACCCCCGACATTGCCTCCAGCATTGCCACCATAACTTGTTGCATTTGAGCGGGATTGCGAGCTGCTGTTGCCTCCACTTGGAATTGAGCTATAGGAGTTGCTACTGCTCAGACGCGATTCCGCCTCCTTACGAGTCCAGTTCTTGCCCTGTGCCAGCGTTGATATCTTATCACGATAGAGAGCCGCCGCTTTGCAATTGTAGCGTTGCGTAATTGGCGCCTTCTCATTCCAATCGTCCTCGTCTTCGAGAAATTCGCGTGCATTGCGATTGCCGCCGACCTTCATCTTCTCCAGCTCGATGTCCTTCCATTTGTCCATGGTCACGGAGCGCACAAACGACAGATGTACGCCCAGACTGCGATGTTTGCCCGAGCATTCGAGACAGATCCAAATGCCGTAGGTGACTGAGACCCATTGAGGATTGTGGGTGCCACATTCAAAGCATTTCTGATGTGTGGAAATAATTATAACAATTAAATAATTAAGCGGAAGCAGACAAATCTATTAAGAAAGCTAGAAATCAAAAATGATCGACTGCGATTTCAATTTCAAGGAAGTGCATTAATACTTAACATCAGAGTTGGAAACATATGTTTTAACATTATTATTCAAACATAATGGAATTCGCAAAATCTCGTTACAATATTTCCAGTTGTTTCTTCGAATAACTGGTGAGCGTATTTTTTAATAGTAATGGCATTTTCAGAATTCATTGAGAATAAGTTTATTATTATGTGTAGCAACATAAAATCGAATTTATATTTGCAAATAAATTTTTTCTAATTCAAACCTAATTAAACGTATATTCGCACTAAGTTCAGAGACTCTTGCTTATCTAATCTTTAAAATATAGCCTTTTGTGTACATGGACAGACAGACGGATGGATATTACTTGACCACTAAACGGCTATACCCTTTAATCCGTGTGCGTAGCGGGTATTAAACATAGCTTTAACCTTACCGAATTGTCGTCTTGGGGCTTTAGTTCCTGTAGCACACGGCGTGTTCTTGGGCTAGCCATGGTAACAGCTGACGGCTAACAAACGGGTTTTTTTTTCTTTTTTGTTTGTTAACACAACAAATTTGCGTTAGTATTTTGGCGTATAAACTTTTTGCTGACGTCGACGTAGTTCTGCAATCTTTTGTTGTTGTTCACTGCAACACGACATTCATGGAACTGCGATCACTAAACATTAACTTGTTGCACCTGAATTAACACATTTAATCGCGTTGTGCATCTGTTGCCACTGCCTTGAGCGCACGCTTAAAAATTAATTGACAAAATAAAATAGATTTTAATGCAATGTTCAACTTGGAATGCTCATAATCAGTGTGACCGCAGCGAGCAAGTGCCAAAATACGTACCTTTCTGCGTGTGGGCACTTGTTTAACCACTTGTCAAATAAAAATTAACAATCAGAAAACATATTAAAATTCACTTCATATATGATTAGAATGTGAACGTGCGTATTAATTTGTTTGTACTTTTTGTGATTGTACAAAAGTTGTGCAATTAATGACAAAAAACGATTCTTTTCTATGGTTGTGGTTACTCTGGCTTTTTATGGCTGCTATTATAGCATTATTTATAGTTAGTGTACACTAGCGCCACTATCGTCTAGTACGAGAAGCTCGACAATGGTGCACACAGTGGTATCTCAAATCAATGAGCCACCCAACCCAAAATTAAAGGATTTACTATTAAATAGAATACACAGTGGTGTCGTTTATAGAAGATACTCTTTCTGCTTGAAAGAATTCAATTAATTTAATGTAATTTTTTAGAAATAAAACAAAAAAAATTGGGAATTTGAAATATAATTTATGTTGGCAACGGTTAATTAAATTCTAAAAAGAGTTAAGCAGATTATTTTAAGCTTACAACAATATTTGGCTTATCAATAGATCATATCTAATTTCTTCGAAGCATTGGTTTAGAACTCAGGTTTTAAGATTCTTAGTAAGTTTTCCACTGCTATTAAAAGATTCAATGGTCTCGCCACTGACAATCCTAATTTGTAATATTTAATATTAGGTCTAACTTAATCGCTAAATTACTAAGATTAGAAATCGATTTAACAACGCGTATCATCATTGTATTGAATTTGGGGTGCTAGTTCTTATAGTAGCACATTGTTAGCTTTGTTGGAAATCGGAAATTGAGTCCAATATTAATTTAATTTGTTAAATTTCCATTACTAGCATTAGTAATTCATTTTTGCCTTCTCTGCCGTTGAAGCGAAGTGAAGTGAAGCAAATGTAATTAATTATTTATTTTTTTGTTGATGTTGTTGGGGTATCGATGACGAGTCTTACAAATTATCACTAATCATGCTGATCTGATTTTCGTAATATGTAATTTCATTCATGTTCTTCCGACTGTCTGCAATTTTTCGCCTCGTCATGCCGAAAGTTAATAAAAAACAGAGATTTATCACACTCTTTTACAGTAATCAATCCCGTCGGTGGATATCTAACAGACAAACAGTGAAGCTACATGAGCGATTTACCCCTGCCCCTCATAATACGATCAAGAAGAGATCGCGTGTGGCCCCGTTGAGAAGTGAAAAGGCGAGAGCTGGCGCCGGGAGCATTTCCTCGCCAAAGAAGTGACCCTTAAGGGGGGCGGAGAACGTGGCCATAAATATGGAATTCAATCTGCAGCATTAGCATATAATTATGCACAATATTTTTGCCATTCCACATCCACCACAGATGGAAATGGAGATGGAGATGGCAATCGCACTTTTGCCCCTCGTTTGGTTAATTTCTTTTCAATTTGCCATTTCGAAACTTGCGCATTTATTTAAGTCAGTCGCATTGCTACATATAATTTCGCGGTGGGGCGGGGCGTATAATTGGTCAAAAAAGGATGTGTTGAATTGAAATGCCTGGCGGGTAATCCGATCGATTCGCAAGTCGCAAGTCGCCAGTCGCCAGTCCCATTGCCAATCCCATCTCCCAGTCGACCAGTCGCCCAGTCTGCGGCTGAGTTATGAGCCATGGCTGCTAAGTGAGCGCGGTTAGCTTGACTCGCTGACCACTCGACGCTTTCAACAACTACTGCAGATCCAACGCGACTGCACTGAGAGAAAAGTCACAAGCTCGCATTAATAATTAGCTATTATTCTTGCTTTGCTATGTTGCCGAATGATACACAGTTTATTAAGGCATTTAAGTTTTGAATTCAAGACTCAAAGAAATTTACTAGGATAGTTGAATAGGGTTTCATACAAAATGCATATATTATATATTCATATATATTTATAATTGAATTGGTCTACTCTATTACTAGTTATGCTTGCTAATTAATAAATCTAAAAAAAAAGGACAAATAAAAATCACACCAAGTTTCCCGTAGTATATTTAGCTTTAATATTTGTAATCTGTAATAAAATACTACATAAGTACAAAAGATCTCCAAAAAAAAATACAACGCAATGGCATTAGCTTAAATTTGCTCAGCTTACTTATTCTTTGCAAGTTTTGATATAAAAACTTAATTAATAAACCTATATAAAAATTTGAAATGAATTAAAATTTCAAGATTTATTTTAAGAAAGAATACCTATAAGAAATTAATTGGGTTATATTATATTATATTTGCAAAATGGGTTAAAGAAACAATGCTTTAATCAAATTCGAACTACAAAAAATTAAAAAGAATGCGTATTACACAAAATAACGTAGAATTTTGAGGCTGAATTTTATATGTTCAACATGTAAATTTTTTCGATCTAACAATCCTTATTTTATATTAAGGAATCGTGTCGCCAAAATATATTCATTAGTTTTCTCTCTGTGTGCAATGGGGAGGTAACTGAGAACTGGGCATGGTGAGTCTGCGGTTGCTGCCGCCGGTGGTGGTCTTATCAGAAGCCGCTGTGCACTCCCCAAAGCTGCCAAAAATGGCATTGCTGCGCATTCATTATCCATGCGCTGTCATTGCAACGCCTCCTCCTGCTGCGAGCTGGCTCTTAATGCCGCTTCCTTCTGCTCTCTGTTTGCCATTTGCCACTGGCCATTTTGCACCAGCCTCATCAGCTGAGTTATTGTGTGGATATGATCAAATTATAGGCTTAGCCTGGGCATTAAACTCGCATAGACAGAGCGAGAGCGAGAGAAGGTTAAGCTCTGACCACAGAGACTGCGACTGAATCTGAGCATGTGCACCTTTTGTGTGCCATGGCATCCGGTGTGTACATCGCACATACATCATGAGTAGTCTCCATATGTATAGCATGTATGTTATATACATACATCTATCTTGTGGCAGTCGGCGATTTATGCAAATGAGAGTGCGAAGTTCGCACGCCGCTGCCAGAGAGTCTGCAAAGAGCGATCTCCCCCGAAAAGGGAATGCAAATAAAACAAAATCGTTGAAAATTGCACCAATTAAGTGGCAATGTATGCCGTGCCGACTCGACTCGACTGGACTCGAGGATCGTCGATCGACGATGGCAGATCGACTCTGTGGCTGTGGCTGTGTTGTGCTGTGCTTTGCTGTGGCATCGCTTCGCATTTATCAGCGATATTAAAGCGTTAAGTGAATTACTTATTCTCGTCGCCAATGCGTTACCTTTCATGTCCCTGTACCTGTTCCTTGTTTCATCCAGACGACGCGTCGCAGCGACGCAACGATGCCGTGTTTGTGGCAACGTGGCAACGCCGATGTTGCATGCGACAATTATATGCGCTGAGCGACGCCAACTTGGCTCCCAGTTCCCAGCTTCCCAGTTTCCATCCACCTCGCAGCGGCAGCTTCAAATGCTCCACTCGCAAGTCAAGGATGCCACTTTACACTTACAGTTGCAGTTGCAGCTACTCGAGCTACTGCCACAACTATTGTTGTTACACATAGAGAAAATAATATGTTTTAAATTAAATTTTGTAGAATTTATTGTATATATTGTTCTATTTAAAAATCCCTAATTCGGAGTACAATTTTATTAGCTTGAATCTTTTTAATATAGATTGGGATTAATGTATCTTGATATAGAATTAAGCTCAAATAATTAGAATAAATGTTAAATACATTTATTTATTTTGATTCATACAAACAATTCGAAGTAAAAATTGATCTATAAGAAAAACTCCAAATTCTATATTAATACATTTATTATAATCTTTTCAACATCTTAATCAGAAATTTAAGTTTATAGCATTCATCACAAATCTGTGCTGGATATTTAAAGTATCTTAGTCTGAATTTCAGGTATATAACTTTTCTCTTGGTGTAGAAACTGTTTTCTTTGCCTTTTGCCAGTCGCCGATCGTTTGCTGATCGATTTTCAATCGTTCGGCAGCATCATGCAACCGCGCACAACCTCAGTCGCAGTTACAGTCGCAGTCACAGTTGCAGTCTGGAGTCTGCAGCTCAATCCCTGCTGCTGCTGCTGCTGCTGCCAGGGGACAACTGTTGCTCCTTCTGGTTCAACAAATCGTGCCAAATAACACAACATAATGACAACAAAGCCGACGACAGCAGCTCCACTTGTCTTGCGCTTGTTGGGACACTGAGAAGAGACTGAAGTCGAAACAGCAGATGAGGCAGAGAGACTGGAACTGCGAGTGGAACTGTAGTCGAGTCGGTGATTGCCATTTCAAGATTCTGGCCGGCGAAGGGTGCCGTCTGCTGAAGCTGGCAAAAATTAAGAGATATTTATAATAAGCACGAAAACCACTTAATACTAACGCCTTTGGCAATTAAGAGCCACAAGGATGTGGAACGAGCTGCAAGGCATTCCTAAGTCAGCTCACAAAGGGAAGGGGGAAGGGGCAAAGCGCCATGTCTTCACATTCTCCACTCCCCGTTGATACTTTCCAGCAGTGGCTGCTGCTGCTGGTGCTGCTGGTGCTGCTGCTGTTGATGTTGCTCTATTCAGCGACTCATCAAAAAAGAAACCCGCACGCAGGTATGTAAATTTCATGGTTTCAATTGTTTTCACTCTGACCTGAGCCAAGCCCATGGGGTCCACTTCAACTCTAACTCCAACTCCAACTCCATCTCCATTTGCTACTCCTTCTCCTACTACTACAACATGGCATGTGATGTACACTGTCTGGCATGATTGTGCTGCCGATGATGCGCTGATGATGAAGTTGACGCCTTCGGTGGCTCATTACAATCAATAATAGCCGCTGTGGCGCACTCTACGCATTGATTCTTTCAATTCAATTCACTTCAATACCATTCAATTCATGTTTCAGTTTTCAATTCTTTCGAGCAGTCGGACAGTAAATGAAACAAATGAGAAAGCTGCTCTTGAGTGTGTGCTCGACATTTGATTACTCGTTATTGAAATTTAATACGAGCGTGTGACTTTGTATTGTAGCTTTATATTAGTTTTTTCCAATTGAAATAAATATTTTATTAAATAAGAAAACTGAAGTAAAAATAACTTTAAATAATGAGGCAGCTGTACCAAATTTGTTCTAATAGGTTAGTCTTTCAATAAGAAAAGATTTATAATACATAAAATGTGCAGTAGAGGAATGTGATCAACGAATATTCTGTTATTTCATTCAACAATAAATTAATTAATTATTATAGCCATATCAGATTTATGAATATTAACACAGTTGAATAACTTTACTTGCTATATATCAAGTTGCTTCCAATTGAATGTTACCTACAATGCCACGAACATATTACGCTCTTTACCCATCGATTACGCCGTTCGAGTGTAATGAATAACTGTGCTTTCGGCTGCCGTTGTGGATGATGATGAGTACAATGTGTACGCAGCGTATTGTGTGGATACTGAGAGTGTCAGAGAGCTGTGGCCTAAGCGAACGATTATACAAGTGGTTTTCTGATTTGACAGGCGTTAAATTAAAATTTAATTCGGCCATCTATATAATTATAGTGATCCATCCGAGCATACACATTGACGACGACGACTCCTCAGCGCATGTAATTAAAGCCACATTAATCATCCAGCCCAGAGATCGACTCGAAGTTGGACTCCAAGTAGAAGTCGAAGTCAGGCTCGTCGAACACTGTTTTTTTCGGGCTCGAAGTCCCAATTCCAGTCGCAGGCACTTCAGCTCTGTCTTTCTCTCTATGTGTTTGAGCTTGTGTGTATGTGTGTGTGTGTGTTTGCCTCGCTTGGTAGCCACAAAATTGTCAGATTTGTCCACTTGAGTTATTTTCGAATGCGCGTCGAGCATCCTCAGTCGCCTCTCTGTCTCCTCTGTCCCCTTGTTGCGCCCCCTCTCGCTCTGTCAATGGGTGTCAACTCTTGAATTCCCGACCAATTATACAAAACCCGTGAGAATTTCTCAATCTTTGTTCTACACACGCTTCTCTCGCTCTCTCTCTCTCTCTCTCTCTTTTTCTCTTCTTTCTGCTTTGAATCATTCTTGTACTCATCAAAATGTCAAACATATCCTACATAAGTATTTTATTTCATTTTGATTAAAATACTATTTAGTTATATATTAAAATGAATCAAAAACATAAAAATGAATACTTAAGAGTTTATTTAAATATGATAAATGTATTATTTATTTATTTAAGTGTATTTTAAAATTACTCTAAACAAAGAAAATAATTTATTTAGTTGAAATAAATAAATGATCAGTTATGCACACGGTTTCTTTAACATCCATTCTTTGTTTATTAGATGTCTAAATCCAAAGGTTTATATTTATTGATATAATTGTAAAAAACAACCCAATAAATCTTCAACAAAACGCTTCCCTTTCTCTATCTTCATTAATTCCTTCTAACTTTATCGATTCAACCTTTATTTGTACTCATAAAATTGTAATTTTCTATTATGTAATCATTTTATTTGTTTATTTTTATTTTATAAAGAAAATGAATAAATTACGTTTGTAAATTGCACTAAAAATTGCTTTAGGAAAATTGGAACAGACAGCTCAGCTTCTTGAGGATGCGGATGCTCGATCTTGATTGCACTGCCTTCTTCTTCAGGTCGTCGTTCTTCGTTAATGTTAGTTAGCCTCCGATTCGGTTTCCGTCTCAGCATCCACATTGATCTCATCCTCCTCGTGCTCGGACTGAGCACGTTCCACATTCGTTGGGGGCGCCATGTGACGCCAGATGTATTGACGCGCAAAATTGAGAGCAAAGGCGGCGGCGGAGGAGGCAGAGCCGGGAACTGCTGCCGATCCAACAGCGGCATGAAAGGCGCTATGCTCACCGCCCATTAATAATGGAACTGATGCTGTGTGTGAGGCAGGCGGCAGCGGTGGTGGAGCTGACGCCGGAACCGGAGCCGGAGCTATTGCTATCCCCGCTTCGGGGTCGCGGTCCGTAGGGCTTCTCCGGATGCTGCTGTTGCTCCCTGCTGCCTCGTAGCCGACGGCTTGGGGTGCATAGGGGTAGCTGACTGTCGATGGGCTGAGCTCCTCCCTCACTGCAGCGGCGGGTGGCGTCGGGGAGGTGGAACCCGAGATTGAGGCCGAATCGCGTTGCTTCAGAAGATTGACCCGTTGATGGCGACGCCATTTCGCACGTCTGTTGGAAAACCAAACCTAATTGATCAATCGACGGAGAGATAATTTGTTAGTTTAACAAAAAACGAGTAAGGGCGACCACGAGTCCAAGTCGAAGTAGTCGATCAGTCCTAATCGAGGTCTTAGTCTAACTGGTTAGTAGGCATAAAAGCAAAAGCACAGTCCGGTGTAAAACTTCTGAACTCACCTGAACTCTCGCTTCGCTCAGCGTAGTGCGCGACGCTAGCTTCTCCCTTGTGCTCACGCAGGGATAATGCGACTTCTCGAACTCCTTCTCCAGTTCGTCCAGCTGCTCGGGACTGAACGTTGTGCGATTGCGACGAAACTTCGGCTGATCACTGTCCTCCGAGTCGCTGTCCTCGCCCTCAATATCTGCAAGCGTTATTCAGTTGATAAGCCTTAAAATTTATTTTGGGAATTATTCCTCGACTTACCAATCATGCGATTGGCATCCACATCCGGTGATTGACTGTCCCTGCTGCCCGATCCTGGAGAGAGCGCTGGCAGCGATAAGCTGGCACTTGAGCTGTGATTGTTTGTAGTCGGATTGGAGCTGCCATCAGAGTTGCTATAGCTGCTCCCAGGTAAAGCGCCACTGCCAGGCAAAGGCACCGCACTCCAGAGCGGATGATGACCCGGTAAAGTTGCTGGCCAGGTGGGAAAGCTCGTGTAAGGATGTGTGTGTGGATGCGGATGCGTGGGATGCAATGCATAACCATAGGTTGCAGCTCGGGCAAACTCTGCTGCCGCTCGCTCAGCAGCGCGATTTCTCAATATGCGATTGATGCTGCTCACCGAAGGAGCCGTGGCATTCGTGCAGACACCTGCGGGGAGAAGAAGAGCAGGAGAACGAGGTTAACCGGATGCAGTGCGACTGACACAAATTAGATTGACTGTAATGAGCAGCCGAGTTGCGATTTAGATCTGTCTTCGAGACGCAGTTCGACTGGTAGTCGCAGTCAGTCAGGCAGTTAGTCAGTTTGGAGTCTGCGAGCTAGCTCTTGTTGTGTGTCCGCGCAGCTCATGTGAGCGATGGCAATCGGACGATTCATCGCTCAGCGCCAGGTAAGCAAAAGGCCCCCCGAAAGTCTGGCAGTCAGGGAAAGTCAGGAGAGTCAGGGAGTCAGAAGAATAAGTCAGGAGAGTCAGGGAGTATGGAGAGGGCATCCCTCGCTGTGAGTGACACAAATGTGAGCACATTTACATATCAATTGGACTAAGCCTGCAGCGGATGTTCATAAATTAGCCAATCGATAAATCTTGCGATCGCAACGAGAAACAATACAAGACACGAGCGAGCGAGCGAGAGAGAGAAAAACTTACAACATTAAATGAGGCACAAAGTTGGCCAGAACTGCGGCACAGTCTCGTACTTGGCTAATTCGTATTACCAAAGCTGCGGGCACCATAAACACATCAACAACAAGACGCAGATGCAGCCAGCTAATCGGACTCCTTGCTGTCAGCCAGCTGGAGAGACGAAGCTGGAGATGGAATTGTAGATGGACTTGGAGTTTAAGTTGAAGATGGAGCTGGCGCTCTGTGCCCGCCCAGAGGCAACGCACTCGACGAACCATTGATTGCTGACGTTCTGTCAATGGCTGCTGCAATTTCGCTTTTGGGGGGCTTTTGTCATCAGTTCAATTTAATTAGTTGACCCCGCTGCAAAGTTGGCAGACATTAACCCTAATCTGCCAAGCAATCTGCACTTCCCTTTCATTGTACTCATTGTTCTCATTTAAACCAAATAAAATAAAAGAGTTTTACTCACCTTCAGTAATCAGTCTCTCGCGTATTTCCCACGCGAATATCGTCGGATTCTCGCGTTTGTATTGCTCGATCTTGGAGACAACTGTTGGCGTGGCCACCTTCGGTTTGGAGCCACCAATTAAACCCGGTGGACGCAGTGTGCCTGCAAAATAGAAATCGAATCAAATTGATTTATCGTAATTCCCAAAAACAAACATTTTCATTCATAGGTGCGACCTCTGACCTCTCCCCTGGCCCCTACTGTGAGTTTGCATAATTTTCGCATTATCAATCGCAGCTCCCGGTTGAGTTGTGTTGAGTTGGGGCCGTGTGGGCGTTTTCAACAGGTCAAAAGCCCGCTGGCTACCTGTCTAACTAACTGAATGAATGAATGACTGACTGACTGACTGTCTGACTGCTGAGCTAAACAATTGAACTCGCGTTTCACTATTCTATGGCGGGTTAATTTGAATATTTCAAAATGCCACAAAACAAATACAACAACGTCAACTCTCCACATACAATGTCAGCTCTAAGCTCCAGACTCAGCCTCAGCCCAGCTTGAATGATAATTTGTCGGAAGCAACTGACAGGCGTATGCTGTTTATCTTGTGAATTAGGCATCGAGCTGGGGGCACACTTGGCGGCATAACTATCGACCCATATCGTATCTTACACTCAGATCATTGTTAGTTTCAACCTGCGATGTAAACAAATATATTTCAGACGAACTCCTAGACATATATTTCATTGCAGTCGATCTTCTCTAGTCGATTAATTATACAAGTTTTGCATATAGAAAATCAATCATTTTAATATTAAATTAAATTATTGACTAGCGACTCTTTACTATGGTATTTTTAGGTTGAATAATGGTTGGTATGCTAACGCATTAATTTCTAGCATATCAAATTTAATTAACTATATTTAATATTCTGATTTGCATGAATTAAGTTTATGATCCACTATTTTATTTGCTTTTAGAATTCTTAAACTGGGTTTGTAAATATTTTTATGTAATATACAACTTATAAATACGTATGTGTTATATTGCGTATACTTCATTGATTTGATCTATGATCTAATATATGAATACTTAAAATCTAGAGTTCAAATTTAATGTATTTGATGTATGTATTTCATTTAATTGATTTTAATCGATACCTTCTTAGTCATCTCAATTCAATGTTTCTCTCAGTGTATACCTTACAGGTCAGTATTTGCAATTGTCGCTTTAATTGCACAGGTACAGGTATAAGTATCTCTCTCTGTTTGTGCGAACTTATGTAAATTGAATTTTGCGCAAAACGGAAATTATTTGTACATTTACACAGTTTAAATTAACCAGCGTCAAACTGCTCCCCACTTGGCCTAAAGGCAAGCCTACGTTGAGAGTGAATGAATTGCCGTCGTAATGGCTGCGCACAGATCAGAACAATTTGTGAGTATGATTCAAAGATAACCCAATGAATGGATGTTGTTCTTGTTGTTATTGCTGTTGTTACTGTTGTTGTGTCGGTGACCGAATTGAGCTGTGCTCAACAATCAACTGCACTCAGTAAATCAACTAGTTAGACAGATCAAGGTATGCGCAATTTTCAAATTCAATTGTTTTTAATATTTCTATAGTAGCTTTTAACAGAAAGATAAGAATTAAGTAATGATTTATAGGGTATGTGGAACTTAAGCTTATAAACTATTTGCTTTTGTCTGACTGAAACTGAGATTTTTTCAAATTATATAGTTTTCTTTACTGCATTGACCGTTAATCTTACAGGCCTAAAAATTGAGTGTATAGCTAACAGAAAAATTTAAAGTTGTGTATTCGGATTATAAATTAAAATGCTACTCGAACATGGATGGTATCTAATATACCATGTTGTAAATTAAATTTAAAATTCTGTATGAATAACTATCGAATATAATTTAAATTATTTAATTCATAGATTGCGAAGAAGTATATATATTACGCATTATAGAGTAGAAGCAAATATATAAAAGATAAATGGAAATTCACAATAAAGCAAATTTATTCAAGATCAAAGAACTGAATTGATGCCTAATGGTGACACTTGGTTAGATAATTTCTTTCTGAATTGAAAGATCAACAACAATATAAGTTATAATCATAAAATAACGTTTCAATTTCGTTTATTTAAATGATGGGTTATAAATATATAATGTATTTGCATTTGGAATAAACTTTGAATTAGCATTCTTCAGAGTTATCTTTTCAAGTCTTTAATGGAATCATTTTAAGGTATTTTATACCCTTTTTTCGGTCACTTCTCTGTTTCTTCCTTCTGTCTCTCTATTTTTTCGTTTCTTATCTTATCGCTTCGTTTCGCACTTTTCTGACTACCTTCTTAAGTTGCTCCCCTAAACATTCCATAACTTACTTTGCTATTTTCTCCTCTATTTTTCTCTCCCCTTAGAAATTTGTTTGTTACTACGCCTCGGCGAGTGCGCAGAATTGCAATTTGGAGCGAAAAGATTTGTCTTGGATGGCAACAGGTGTTCAGGTATTGAGAGCAGCCTCAATTGCACACGCTGGAATTACATTTGTGCATGGAGTTTGGCCAGGTGTCACTTTGGGCATGGTAAGGTGCAATCGATTTGTCGTGTATACGTAACCTTGGCCTCGCATTCAAACGCGGACTTACAGTTGCAGTTGCAGTTCAAATCGATTACGGACGCTTGAGCCCCTAATTTGGCGGGACACATGGCAATTGCATTTGGAGCGCGTGTTTTGTGGTTCCGCGTTATGCAAAAAGATGTCGCAAGCGCTGATTACATTGGTCAGGCTGAGCTAACATTGCTAGCCAATGAGTAAAGCAAGCCGCAAAGCTCTTATCTAACGCTTTATATAACTTACCTACTTCCATAACTATTTGCATTAGAAAATTTCATTATAGTAGTTTATTGAACGTATCCTTCCACATACCTTTAACCTATCCTTCTACTCTGGTCTTTTTTTTTAAAACCTGGAGGCAACAGAGTGATCACTTCATTTAATTCACCGGAAAGCTCTTAGAACACAAATAATTTGTAATGTGAGCTCCAAGGTTCAATCAATTCTTTCCTTGAAACGTAGTCCTCCTAGGCAAATGTAATACGTAGCTCTTCAGGCTAAACTTACATCGCAATAAAATGTATATAGAGTTTAACACATACTATAATTTTTATTCATATGCCATTTAAAGAGCCCTCTCTATAAAAAAATTCTAGACGATTATATTATCTACATTCACTAATCTACTCACTTAATCTAGTGAATACATTATCCAGCGTGGTTTTCTTGTGTTATTCTTTCCGTTTAAGTTCCCTTATCAACGGCATTATATAGTCGACAACCCTTAAATTACCTTTCACTTAGCACCTCACTATATCTCTCCCTTCACTAACCCCTAGTTTTGCTTAGACAAGTCTGTAACTTGTTAACACTTTTGTTCGCTAATTCGATTCGCACATAAAACTCATTTAAGTCCCTTATTCCTTGCGCTATTCCAAGTGTCCTGTTGTCGATGGAAGAGTAACCATAGTGTAATGCCTTTTATGTTGATTTCTATAGCTTGCCGCATTCATGTTATTTTACTTTTAAACGCTTCTTTCCCTTCGCCTTCAAGTGCAGTACCTTTTCTATTCACGCCTAGTCAATTTGCCCTTTTCGCTGTCCAATCAGCCTAAGCGCGGTTTCAAATCAAAGACTCGCACTTACCCAGCAGCTTGGAGACCGCGCCTTGTTGGGAGAGCATATGCTGCGCCAGATCGTATCCTCGCAGTCCAAAGCGTGACAGTTCCAGCAGCCGATGCTGCGAGGCCAGGGCGCTCAGATTGGTTGCAGCAGCCGATCCCGGAGGTCCATTACCGCTGCCTGCCCCGGGACCACCACCGCCAAAGAGGCCCAACGTGGGAGCGGGTGGTGTGCCTGGAGCCAACGAGTTGGGCGAGCAGTGACTGTGCGTAAGAGCTGCGCATAAAGAAGAGGCAAAGAGAGGTGTTATTGTGTGACAGAGATGGGGAGAGAATCATTAAATGTCAATTGGAATTTAAACGAAGCTGCTGCCAGCATTCCACGCATGGCACGCAAACACCAAGAAATTTGTAGCTCCCCGAAGGTAGCTAAGGTCAGAGAGTTGAGTTCGGTAGAGGGGGAAGCAGTTGATGATTGGACAAATTTCGGTCTGTTTTTGATCGACAACAGACGCTGATCAGAGACGAAGACATTGAAGCCAAGTGACGACGACGGGAACAACAACAACAACAAGCTGCTGGCGGAAGTGTCAACGTTTATGGTCATAATGGCGTGTCAAGTGGTCGTGGTCGTGGTGTGGTCCATTACCGTCGAAGACGGTAGTCGCAGTTGTCCGCAATCGTGGAAGTTGTCGTCGTCGTGAATCAGTTGTGCCCAAGCCAAGTGCCGAGTGCCAACTGCTAATTTGAGCTGGAATTTATGAAATTCCTGATGTCTCGCAAGGCAATTTGTTGCTGGGATCTCGACGAGATCGCGCACATCGGCCTCTCGAACCATGGTGCAACTGGACTCTCGGATTGTTTGTTGTGGCAGCGATTACCAATTCCTCAGATGTAGAAGCTTTTATGTTCATTTTGACATTTTATCTGATCGCGAGAACTGCACACATTTTAACACCTCTTTTTTGGTCGCTGAATCTTGCGTTGCCTCCCTGACTCCCTGTCACTCTTTAGCAACCTCACTAACTCCTTGTCACTCCTTAGCCAGTTGCCCTGACTCCTTGTCACTCTTTAGCTGTCCTCCTCCCTTACTTCCTGAGAATCTTCAGCTGCTTCCCTCGCTTCCTAAGACTTCCTCTTACATTTTCCCTCCCTCTCTGACCGTCTTTAACTCTTTTATTGTCTTCCTGCCGCCCTCTCACTTCTTTGATGCCTCCCAAACTTGCTCTCCCTTCGTTTCGTTGCCTTCCTGATTCTCTGTTCATCATCCTGATCAGCGGGATGCTTTGGTATGCACTTGACCTCATCGCGACCCTTTGCTTTCGCGCTAATTAAAAGCGTTGCGGTAGCTGCCGCTTCGCGCGGTAGTCGACAATTTGTTGCAGCCGCATGTTGCACCAATTGTTGCAGTTGCAGTGGCAGTTGAAGTCGCTGTTGTGGTCGTGGTTATGGTTATGGTTATGCCTGATTTATGCCGCGCGCTCCACACACAATTGACGTTCACATCGGAGTAGTTCGCTGGCTGCGCTTATGCCACGGATGTCAACCGCGCTGCTTGCCACAGAATGTTGCAGAGAGTCGTGGAATCGGTCGGTACTCGGTAGTCCAGCGATGATTTACTACCTCTCTGGCCGGGCAATGCGACAGCTCCGGCTGCGCTCACGACGAACCTCAGTCAATTGCAAAATCGGCTTAAAATCGCACGACTTGGCGCAGTCTTCTTGAGAGTGGCCGATGAAGAAGAGGCAGCTGTTGAGGCCGCCACAAGAGTCCGCCACACTGTCTGCTTGCCGTCGACGCACTCGCACGTCACCGTGCGACTTATAACAAGAAGCGACGCCGCCACAGCTCCAACCACAGTCAAGAGAGAGAGAGAGAGCGCGAGATCCAGATCCAGATCGCCGTCCAATGCGAATGTCTGGCACAAGTGATGATCGCCTCGGAATTCAATTGATAGTTTGATTTATTGCTACCGGTGAGTTTTTGTGCCCCTTGCTGCCAGCCTTGCCAGCAGCACTGCATATAAATTAAACTTGAACGCTTTTTATTTTATTTATTTATTTTTTTTTTTGCAACGCTCTTCCTCTGTCTTCTTTGGCTCCCGCTCGAGCTGAATCGAACCGAACCCGCAGCAGCAAACCGCGTGCTCGCTGATCTTGTTTGTCGCGCGCAGCCCATTTAGACGTTGTCTAGGGGCTTCTGGTTTTCAATGCGTAATCTTGTGATTTTCACTCCATTTTGGGTATGCACGACTAGGCAATTAAGTTGGCTTAACCGACGTAATTTGCTCATCATGCTTCCTAAACAGAAACTGCACTTAATCTAACTAACATACTTCGGCTACAAAAGGGGCGGCTATTTGCTATTTCAAATGTTTCTTTAATCTGGAGCGGTATAAATATATTCTATAAAAGACGTATATTAAAAAGGCAACACCTTCTTAGCTAGAAATTTATAATATTTTTGCATACCTAACTCAAAAAATATAATATTTGTTCTGTTCATTTGTTGGGGCATGAACGATTGTTATTTTTTTTTTACTTGGACTATAATTTAAGGAACAGAGTCTTGTATCTATTAAGTATCAAACTAGACTTAGATGTCTATAAAATTAAAAACGCATTCAAGAGTCAAATTGAATAGATTAAAAATAAATGTTTCGAAATAATAATCTTAGAATTTTATTTATAGAAAGCTTGTTGAAGAATAAGATGAATTTCAATATTAAATCTCTTAAGTGCAATATAGAAAGTAGCTCTTTATAAGCTTTCCTATTTTATTTAATCACAGTATTGTATAAAAAGTGTTTATTACAATAGATCTACACTACATTTTACAGGGTACCTTTGTAATGCAATACCCACTACATATGTGTTTCAGATCCTATAAAGAACCACTAGCTAAATAGCCATACGCCTAAGCGTTTGCAATAGCTCAAGATCTTACCACAGCCAAATTTCGAATATTAATTAAGACTATCAAATGAATTTGATATGTGGCATAACAACAGCAGGTATTTGGCTATCGTGCACACTCGACTGTGGCTAATTTTAAGTGATATCCTCGCGTATTTCTAATGTGACTTGCATTACTTGAAACGTCGACGCCAACGTCAACGTCAAGGGCGTGAATAGCTGATTTCCGGACTGCACCAAATTTGGCTGTTGATCCACATAAGGGGCATAATACATACATATGAAACGACTACAGTTAAGTTATGGCACGGCAATGGCTCAATCGAGGCGACGGCAATGTGGCCAAGAGAGCAAGAGGAGCACTTGAAAATCATTGTGGACACCTTTTATACGGTCGGCTTTCTAAGAATAATGCGAATATATACAACACGTACACGCACCACGAAACCCGAGACCCTTAAGTATGGTTTCTGCCCAGTGCTTAAACTTCCATGTATGCTCCCCTCCCTCCCCTCTCCTCTTATGCCCTCTCTTGCTCTCTCTTTCACTCACTGTGTGTGTTGGTTTTGGCCCCCTTACCACTTTTTTATAATTATTTATTTATTGTGCAACTTCCAACACCTTTTAGAGACAAGTCAAAGCTTTAGTCTGTGTTGTGCTGTTCTCCTCTACTTCGCCCCCCCTTCTGCTCCCCCATCCCCTAGACTGTGGCATCGAGTCGCATCTCGACATGGCCAACTCGATGGTTGCTTTGGCCTGGGACGACGTGAACTAATTTTATTTGACAACCCATACTTGTGCAAAACAAATTGCCACTGATGTGCGAAAGACCAAAACAGTTGGCAGTTGCCAGCGTTGCCAGCGCTGCAACTCAGCCAAAGTTGTTGTCGTTGGTTGCTGTTGTTGAAATTTCCAAATCATTGCGCTTTTCCTATGCGCTGCCCCTCGGACTCCGACTGAGACTACGACTTGACTCGATCAGCAGCTCAGCTTGAGACTGCCTTTTGGTCTTGGCTTTTTGGCGGCGGCCCAAATTGTCTCTCGTCGTCGTATCCTTGTCAATTCAAAGAATTTCGGCAGAATGCGTCATTTTTGCCCTGTCTTTCCCTCCTTCTCCCTCTCTTACTCACCTGTGGGGGGTGTGGGCGAAACGCCAGTTGCCGTCGGCTGTGCAGCAGTTTTCGCCGCATAATCTATGCCGCCGCCCAGCAGCGGTGGCAGATGTGGCGGCAGACGCAACGTTGGCATGCCGAGGGGCAAACTAACAGTGGGCATCACCTGTGCCGATGTCATTGCTGATGCTGCTGCTCCTGCTGCTGCTGCTGCTGTGGGCGTATAATCGGTTGCAGATGATGGAGCGGCAAGTTGGGATGTGGCTACCGTTGTTATCTTGCTTGTGGTCCTTGTGGGGGCTGCACTTGCCGCAGTTGTCGCCATGCCCCGCACAACAAGAATCGAACGAGTCAACAACGTGTGTGTTTATTTTCAATTATATATGTATGTCAATTTTTAATTATAGAATTTTATTTTTATTTATGCCACTTATTTGTGTTGATATTTTTGGCAGTTGTGCGACGGCAAAAACGAGGGCCAAAAAAAGGGCGAATTACGCGTAATTCGCCTGGGCGAATTTCTTTATTTGATTTGTGCTTAACCGTCGGCGCTTTGACACTCACACAACGACGAGCGAAACACACGAGAGACGAGACAAAACACAACGCAAAACGTAACGAACGAAAGCGAACGGCAAACGTTCCCGTTCGACGCGCACTCACTCACGCTGTTGGCTGACGCCGACTGAGACTGAGACAGCGAAACAGTCTCGAGCTCGGACTCAGTCTCAGGCTCGGTCTCTGCTTGCTTGCTGGCTGGCTCTGCGTTGCCTTTGCCTTTGCCCACAGTGTTGTTGCTGTTTGCTTTTTCTTCGGCTTTGCCTTTGTCGTTTGCCGTTGTTGCTTTGCCGCTGTCGTTGTCGCCCTCGCTGAGATCGAGGCTCTTGTTGTTGCTTTTTTGCTGTTTCTGCTGCTTGTGACTGTGGTTGCCATCGAGCGAGCATTGGGGTCTGTTCACGTGCTTGAATGTGTGCGTGTGTGTTTGTGTGTGAGTTTGTGCGTGTGTAGTTTTGAGCTCGAGCTCTAGCTGTCGATGAGCGTCGCACAATTGAGCGCTTCGGCGAGTTTCTGTTTTCAAACAGTAGTAAAAGTTCAATAAATAATTGACTACCAATGCAGAGTCCGCTAAGCTCAACAACTTTTTCGTCCACTTTTAATTGATGAGTGATTTTGTTTTGTAATACGGGGCGTATGTGTGACTTGGTAAAAGTTGTAAAAAACAACCAAAAAAATACACACATATCTGCTACAAATATGTAGCTAGCAAAATGGATCGGCAGATAACTCGCCTGCTCAGGCGAAACGGAAGCTAATCGCACACTTTGATTATGATATATGAGAGCATTCATGGTCGCTGGCTGTCTTCCTCTGTCCACTGTCTGTGCGCCACAAAGGCAAAGGCTAGTCGAGGGTGCGCAAAAAACGTATTAGAGCTGCGACATGAACGGGAAGTCGAGCAACGAACATACCGCAAAAAAAGCAACAAAGGTGGTTAAGAATTCGCCAGCGAATTGGCTAGCGACTGGCCAAACAGTAACCGATTAAGGCTTAAACCAACCCCACAAAGCACTCAACTCCAATGAGAGAATGCGCGCGCGCTTGCCTAACCATGTGCAAGAGTGAGAGGCAGCTAGCTGAGTGAGAGTGCGCAAGCGAGTGCGCAAAAATCATGACGCTACGTGTCCACACTTACAACTGCTTCTGCTACTGTTTCGCAGCAAGTGCGAGCGAGAGCGAGGGAGAGTGAGAGCTGCGACACTCTGTGGTGGACTGTGGGCGATGCGATGCGACGCGCCTAATTGATTTATTTGTTCATATTCCCATTGCCGCAACACTTCCATTTCCATTTCCCCTTTCCAATCTCGCTCGCATGCATATAGACTACTTAAAATGGTCGCCAAGTCTTCTTTTTTCAAGTAATGGCTGCCGGACACTCTCACTCTCTCCCCTCGCTCCTGTAAGTGTTTGCCATCAAATCGCAGGTGTCGCTTTTGAAATACCCATGATTCGCATGCACTCTACCCCTATAATCAAGGCACGCTCAGTATATGACAATGTCGCAAAATAAAAAAGAAGAAAACCAGCCATTAAAACATTCGATGCGCCCTCTGCCCGATAATGAAAAATAATCAATTTTAATGGTCTATAATTTGCCAACAATAATTCAAATTAAAAGACAAACTTTAGCCGGCAGACTGACTCGAACTACTACTGTTCGCGTATGAGCGTTTTAATAGATACTTTTATATCGATAGATAACAAACTTGTGCGTTTCACTGCGAAACGTTTTAATTCGCAAACGCAAGAGAGTGAGCGAGAGAGAGCGTCGGACTTGCGAGAGAAACGTGAACTCAACTCAACTTACATAATCGACGAGCCGAAATGTCATAATTACGCGCTTGAGTCAAAACTCAAATATTGAGTGAGAGCGCGCGCATCTACAGAGGCGTGCCCGTCTAACCACTGCATTGCACAGTGCACAACACTAGTTGTCTCTTTCTGGCGCACACACTTGCCGCACTACCGGATGAACAGCCAATGGCCTGCGGCGACGGTAGTTTGTAGCTTGAGACGAAAGAATTAAACGAAATACTTGAGAAGACAACAAAAAAAAAGAAAAATAAAAGAAATGATTGTAGCTGTCTTTTGGAGCTGATTGCCACAGATTGGCTAATGGGGACGCAGTTGTTGTTGGCTCCTCTTCCCCTCGCTGATGATTGATTTTCATTTTGTTGTTGGCCGGCATGATTGATTACGTTAATTACGCGCCTAATTAAGCATTTATCATTGTATCTAATGGGTACACAAAGCGTCGCTGCCAAGCGCCATTTGCATGCCAATTTGCCGATGTCGCAGTCGCCAACGCAGTCGGAGTTGGCGTCGCTGTCGCTGCCGCAGTCGACGCAGACGCCAACAAATTATGCTTGCGCCTAATTGCGTTTCGTGCTCCTTTCTTTTTATTTTGGGAATGAGGAATTAATTATGGCCGCCTGACAGCCGCGCCGCCGCCATTATTTCAACATTATTTCACTATTATTTTCTCCTGGTTAGATAGCCATCTAGTATCTACATGCAAGTGGTAACCAATGTCCAAGAAACAGCCAAAAACTAAAAGCTATGGGCCAAACCCAAACTCCAAGTCAGAGTCAAAGCCCTCCCCTGCAACACAGAGCGCGCATATTTGTGGTAGCCACGCTTCCTGTTTTTGTTTGTTTGGCCTGCCCGGCAGTCCGGCTGTCCGCCCGTCCGTCTGGCCGCTGTCCGTCTGTCTAAGCGGCCCCTGGCCACAACATAGACAAGAAGTGCCCATCGCGCGCTTTTTGTGCCTTTCGGTTTAGCGGTTCGGCGCGGTGATGTTTACCCATATGTAGGCATATGCATATGCTGATTGCGATTGCGGGTGTGTGTAATGGCCTCTTGCCTTCTCTTCTTTTTGGGGCGGGAGACGGGGGGCAGACATAGCCAAAAGGGGTTAGTTGTATCCGCCGTTCAACCATTAACACAATGGCCACAGAAGTTCTTCAAGCGTAAAAATGAAAATTTAATAACTTGTATCACGCGGCCAACAAGCTACATTCTTTTCGAACACAAAATAACCCAAAAGATATTCTTGATGCTCTTATCAATGAGAAATGTTAAGAACACGTATTGATAATGCATTTAATTGTTGGTTTGCAGCCCTATTTATTCATGTACTTGCAGCGGAAATAAGTTTGAGCTTCCTTCTTTCTTGAAGCCTGTTGTTATAGTTATAAAGTTACGCCCTTTGTTTTCTTACTTCCTTATTGTAGTGGAATTTTCTTTGTTCTCAAAAACTTTAATCGATTGATTTCCTAGTGGAGGTCATATGTGAGTATTACCTTCTCGATAAATGTAATATTATAAGCGCATATTAAATGAGCTGCTTAAGTAATTGCCGGTTAGCTGTCTAATCTAATATTTAAATTATAAAATATCGATAATATTTTATTAAATACACACTCTTACACATCCGTTCAACCCTTTCTTTGAGTTGACTAAATGATTTCATGGGAAGCGACAGGAACTAAATCATTTGAGGGGGTTGAATTAAAAAGCATTAATTGTATTAAAAACGTTAGGAAGTTCTACTATTAAAATACTTTTCTTATTGCTTATTCTTTATAAATTCACAGAAATTAAATCAATAAGTTTTTGAGATGAATCATAAATAAAGGATATAAATGATTTAATTGAAAACGTAAGCATCATATTAAATATCTAAGAGGATGAATTATTTAGTTGCTTATCTGATATAAAATTATTTTCTACTCATCTCTTTCTATTTTTTATTTGATAATCTAAGTCAAATTAACATACCTAACTTCTATTTATTATTAATTGCTTATGTACATAACAATGAAATTTTGTTATATATTTGATGCTATTCTAAGAATTTGATATAATGACATTAATAAATTTGTTATGAAATATTATAAAGTAATGTGACCCAATCAGGAGCCAACTGAATTAAACTCAAGAAGCAATTTAAATCTCATTACAAATTCTATTAAATTTACTCTCATTATGATGCATTATATTTATTTACGAATGCGGCAATGACTAATATAAGATTGGCTCCAATAAGGTCACATAGTTGGGCTGCAGGAATGCGGTTGGGATTGTTCGAGTATTCATGTACAACTCTCTAACTGCGGTGCAACGTTGCACGCACTCTTGCTTCTTTTGTTGACCCCACTGGCGGCGAAATGTAATGATTAACTCCTTGCCGTTGCTAAATTAAGTGAGTTTTTACTTAACTGGAGGGGAGAGGAGAAGGAGGAGAGGTAGAGGTAGCCAAGAGGTATCCATGCGGTGCAAGTTCTTAATGCTGTTGTGCTCCTGCGACAAGCTAATTCTGTTGCTGTTGCTGCTGTTTGCGTTGATGTTGCAGTTGCAGTTGCGTGTCTGGGGCCAGAAATGATTTCCACATACCACAGCAGTTAAAGCCCTTAAGTCAGGGAGAAAATCCAATTAAATTCGGTAGCGAAAGAAATAAGTCCGAACTGTCGGTAAAATGATTCTACATACACGTATTTGCGTCAACATTGATTTTGCCAACAGAAACAGAGACAGAAAGTGTGCACGAAAAAGAGACAGAGCGACATTATGGAGAAGGAGACGTCGTTGACGATGGAGACGGAGAAGGAGACAAAAGTAGTTCATGTGCATGGCGTGATTGAGGACGAAGCCGAGGACAGCAAACTGCAGAAGCAGCAACAGAATCAATAGCAGAAGCTCTTTGCTGAGGCGTGATACGAGTTTAAGCGTCGGTTTTTGGCTCCAACTCTTAGACTGGACGTGGATTCTTTTGACGAGAGACCGAGACAAGAGGAGGAGACATGCAGTTGGCGAGAGGAGAGATGAAGGTGCAGGGCAAACCGTCGAAAAGTTGCGTGCCCATAGGTCTTCTGTGTAATTGCGCAACAATTGTCAGGCCGCAGTTGCCGAGTCTCAGTCCCGTCACCGTCTCCGTTTCTGTCTTCCGTCTCCGTCTTTAAGGGCGCATTGCAGCAACCGCAATCAAGACACGGACACGTCATGGACAACAAAAACAAAACACAAAGCAGCAGCAACTCCTGCAGCTATGGCTACCTTCGTGTTTGCGTCAAACTTGCGGAAATCTGATTTTAAAATTATTAACAACATGCAATGGCTAAATAGTTTTGCATTCGATAACAAAAGGCGCTCGCTCGGGAGATGGACTCAAAAACATGTTGACTGTTGACTGGCAGCAACAACAGCAGCACCAAAGAGAGGAGTGAGCAGCCCCAACGGTGCGAGGGGCAGCGCCTCACGACAGGCCAATTTCTGATTGCTTTTTTGCGAGTTGTTGTGAGCTGATCAGCAAATATTGCAAACAGACTCGTATTTGTATTCATTGCCTTGTGCCTTGTGAGTGCATTTTGCATTTGCAGTGTGAGTGCATTCGTATTTGCATTCACCTCATTCGAAATGTTTGTCCAGTGACCGCAACGTATAATTCACAAATTCAAATTTAACAACGATCGAAATGCACTTTGAGCTAGCGAACCGTTATAAGGTTAATTAAATGCAGCCACCAGGCAACCATCTCACTACTCCACGACCCACCATTTCACCACCCACCCACCTCACGCCCTTCTCCCTAACTCTATGCAAGCAGCTCCAACTACGCTTTCATTTCCACACGACGGAGCCCAAAGCATTTCTCCAGCTGCAATTAGAAGTTGCACAAAAAGCGCAATAGAAAGAGAGTGAGCAGGAGAGCGGGAGAGCTGGAGAACGCGGGGAGGCAACGTCGCCAGGGCTGAAACAAAGCGAAACATGAAAAACAAAATGGCGATAAATAGCGCAATTTGCATATAAATGGACGTAGAAACGTCTTTAGTCACCCGAATCTTGAGCAAACCATAAGACCGATTAACATTGTTGTCGACCGCCTGACAAGCAAGCAGCCGCCACAGCAACAGCAACGTGGGAGGGACGCATAGGGGCAAAGTTGGTATGGGAAGCGACTTGTTACATTGTTAGCAGTTACGAGTGGCAATTGCCACCACGAGAGGAACGAGCGGCGCGACGAGAAGAGGTGAGGCGTCGCGACGGTCACGGAAAGTCGAAAAGACGGAAAGACCGACAGGCCAGGGCACAAAATGGCGGCACAGCCGTCAGAGCGTGGCAGCAGCAACACCCCAGGGGGGAAAGCGGTGGCCAAAGCGGAGGAAGAGTGGTGCCATCAAGCGTGTTAGGTTAGCTGGGCAGCCCAGTGGGGTACTTTTTATACCTTGCAACCAAAAGAGTTAGACGGGTATATGGAGTTAGAAACAAACATAATTATACTAGAGGCCTGGATTAGCTGGATAGAATCAAAGACAGATTAGAGAAATTGCTAGAAATTATTCTAGTTAGAGCTATCAAATCTTAGATCAATAGCTAGTAGATCTAACAAATTTATCTAAAGTACATCTGAATGTAAACAACACACAAATTCACTGAGTAATCAAGACTTTTCGTTAACAATAAATGAAAACTTAAGTCATACTAACTTAAAGCAAAACTGTCACGTTTTCGAGCAAATCTGACGTAAGCATCTCTATCTATTGTGCAATACAAAGTAATTCTAACTTAATAAATGTTTTGAATATATTGAAAAGTAGATTACGATTTCACATGGACATTTTTCGAATCTCAAATAAAATAATTTATGGATTAGAGAGTTTTAAGTTCTTCAAACTTACCTTTATAATACTTTTGAATCCTGGAGATATTCAGCAGGTATTTGACAGTCAATCACACTCGACTACAGCGTTTTTTCCCCCTAACTCGTTTTGGTGTTGGCTGAGTACCCGTACTCCTATTCGTACTGCTCTATGAGTGTGCACGTAATTGCAATGCATTTTTTTCTATCGCTGCAGTGTACACAGGCTCCCACCCGCCGCCGCCGCCTCTGACACGCCACAGGAGTGTAGGGGAGTTGGGGGCAACCATTGTAGTGGTGGTGCTGCTATTATGCAAATGCCATTCATAGGTAATTACCACGCTGCACCGTTATAATTGCGCTCGAAGCCCAGCTACGAATCACGATTGCCGCTCCAGCGCCAACGCCAAGCAGCAAGCTGCAGCTCCAACTCTAACTACATCGCCAACTGTAGTCAGCCTACCATTGTTGGCTCCGCGTTTTTTGACTCAAAACGGGGGCAGGCAAATCGAAACTGGCAACAAGGCAGACAGCACACACATCACACACACACATATCAAAAGGTGGCAACACAGCGTCATTTCAAACTTTCCCATTGCGGCGATTCCAGAGCGTAACACAAAAATGATTTCATCGCTAAATACTCTCAACTATACTTCCAACGAGACGATCTATTCAAATAAGCTACTATATGTTATTTACCTGCCTGTACAATTTATGGCCAATAACGTTTAGCAAACAGATAACGTTAATTTTTTACCTTAAAATCGTTTACAACAAAAACTAAACTTCTGTGAATTGTAACAGTCACATGAGGGAATTTCATATAACCGAGTTGAATCAATAATTTAAAGTCGGAATTTTCTGAGTTGAAATATGAAATTCTTCTTAGAAGATCTTTCAAGTTAATAAAGCCTAGATTTATATTTTTTTTAATTTAATCCTAAAATAAATCTATGAAAAAATAACAAATTTAGTTAATATGTATAAAATACTCTTCTTTAATATCTGCTTTAATGTTTACAACGCATAATCTTATTTAATTCAAACGAACTCAAAGCTTGACTGTTCATGTTACACTATAGGGATTCAATGAATACAACGATTAGCGAAATAAACTGGTTTAACGAATTTCATTCATTCAATGTATAAATCAAAATTTATCTCGTATTATTGTTATATTTACAGCAGTTTAAACAAATAAAGTTCGCATTGAATGATAACTCCATAAATCTTTTTTGACAATAAAGATTAATTATTGTTCGTCGTTTAAATGGCATCCATTCAAAAATGTAATTTAGTAAATTCTATATGGAGAAATTCTCTTTTAAAAGAAAACGGCGATCACGAAATTTGATATTATGATAATTTCGATTTAAAAGAATTGAGTAAAAAAAAAAGTATTGTAAAGATCTTGACAAGGAAAATGGATAAAAATAAAGGAAATTATGTTCGTTAGAATAAAGAGTTAATTTTTTTGATGCAAAATAAAACAAAATGGGATTTGTAGAAACTACTTTTAATATAATTTTATTTAATCAGGTCATTTCAAGTATGCGAGTATTAGCACTTTGTTGGAAAGTATATATGTATAGTATGTTTATTATTAACAATCTCCAAATAAGTGAATTGTTAGTATTTAGAGTTGATTAAAAGTTTTTCTCTAAGCTTAAACCGATTGCAATTGGAGTTGCTCAATATTATTTTTCAGTATTTGATATTCCCTTTTCTCAAACATAAACACATTTCGTTGTGACATTTATTTAACAGACCGCAGGAAGTGTGAGTGAATGTCGCTGACACCTTTTGTGGCATATGGAAAAGGGTCGTCGCGAAGAGAGTCATCGACCATGAGAAGACCAAGGAGGTGCTGGCAAATTAGAACAACTTAAAAACGCGGCAGCACACATTAGCGCATTTGCCTGTTGGCTGCACTCCGTCTCCCGCTTTTCCCGTCTTGGCCCAAAAAAAGAAGCGGAGACGATATCAGCAGTTGAATCGGCATCGGAGCAGGTCGAGGCGAATCCTTTCCTTTTCAGTCTGTTCTCGCGCACTATCAAAAAGTAATAAATCTGCGGCTGATCTGTCGTAAATCTTTGGGTTCCCTTCATGATTTACCCACATAAATCAAAATTATCGAAACGTCGCCTCGCGTTCAGAGTTCTGGGCCCCAAAGCGAATGTGAAGCAAACTTGTTAACCAGCCGCTGGGGAAGTGTTAAATGCATTCAACTGCTGGCTGTCAGACAGACAGCAGGACAGACAGAATGTCCTGCCATTTGGCTGGGAAAATCTGTCTTTTGCTGTTGCATTCGCATTTGGGTTATTGCGTTTAGCGCTGCAATTATCACCCTGCGGCCTGCAACTTGATGTGGCAATGTGCAATGTGGCATTCCAGCTGTCCCCAATCAAATGGATCACCCACCAGTGACCTGACGCAGGTCACGCACCTCTCTTGCTCGCTCTCTCTTCTCACTCGACGAATTGAGGATTCGTCACATGCAAAGTGAAATTACCTGGTCGGCTAATTTCATTTAATTTTCGGGCCAGTCAAGCGAACCAAGTGAGCGCTAAAGAAAAAGAAGCGACCGCCACACAATTATAGCATATTTTCCCCAATTAATAATTAATAATTTGTTTGGGTCACGAAACGCTCTCGACTCTCGTCTCAGTTCGTCTCCGCTGCTTGCGTTACATTTCGTTACATTTCACCCCGTCAACGAGCAACAAATTTGTATCTATGAGCTACACACAAATGTATCTACACGCATGCACACTAGAAGTTGCCCATTTTTTGGCTGTTTTCATATTTCGGGAGAAAGGCTGAGACTTTGTCTGAGACTGAAGTTAATTGCTGTCACAAGAGTTGAGGTCGAATCTTCAGCTCTATGCGTAATACTCTTACCTATATAACTATTACCATTACCATGGCCAACATTTCAAGAGACTGAGAGACACGCAAACCCAGCCAGAGGTGCAGAACACATTTTGTGTGCGATTGCCGCTTCCTTCCTGCCCCTTTTTTTGTTGACTGTCTTTAAGTCTGTCTCTCTGTCTCTTGACAGTCAGTTGGCTGATGCTTAGTCAGTCAAGAGTCGAGCAGATGGATTTTGTTGTCGTGTTCTGCTCTGCTCTGATTTTTGCTGCCCCAATCATGTTTTGTTGTAAGGGCATTCGCTTATGTCCTTCGGCAACAATTTGTGCGCCTAGCGCAGCGATAAATTAATTCAGCACTACAGTGAGGCCTGCCTATGATGCTCTGATAACTATCGCCTCTTTGACGTCGCCTGCAAATTGCGCTAAGCTTCTTTTATTTCGCACTCGCACTCGCTCTCCTTCTGTCTCTTTCGTTTTTGGTCATTGCGCCGTCAATAGAGACATCAAGCAAACCAGGCCAGTCGAGACCAGTACGAGATGCCGCTGTTCTTGCCGCTGCCCCATCCCATGCCCCTATCCCATGCCACATGCAACTTGCAACTTGAATTATGCTCGTCTCGGGCTGTGAATGAAGCTATGTGCGATCAGGATTGGCTAATGTACAGCTCCAACGACTGCCTGACTGCCTCTGCTTGGCACTGACTTTGCCACTGCCCACTCATGTTTGCCTCAGATTCAGCAACAGCAACAGCAACAGCATCACCATCAGCTTCAACTCAGCCTCGTCTCCAGGTCTCGCCTCGGCTCGGCGTATCATCAAAATTGTCGTTGGCTCGCAGTTAAATTAAGTCATAAATTCAGTATTTATCTGTTGAATGTAGTTTGTTGTCCGGTCATCACTTCTGCTTTTGTCGCTGCCTCAACCACAGCTCTTGCTCTGTCCTCATCCTCTTCCTCATCCTCATCCTCGTCGCATTCACATTCGCATTCGCATTGGAGTTGCTCTAAGTTAACAGCCCCATCTCTGACACGGCCGTTGTTATCCACGTTTGCTGCTTTTATAGCAGCAGATAGTCAACAGGAAGGGAGGCAGGCAACAGGGTAAAGGAATTCGAAGCAAGGCAAGCGCAGACGAGGGCGCGGCCTGGGGGCTTGGATACAAACTTACTCAAAGTCTCAGAAATCGCAGCTCGGAGTAAAAGTTTCAGTTGCTCTCGCATGTGTCAACTGGCGCTCCCTTTGCACTCTTTGAGCTTGAGTTAGTTTAGCTCCACTTAGCTCAGCTCTCGATTGAATTGTTTCCCCGAAAAAAACAACCGCATATCCGCAACATACACGACAATAAGGAATGTCAGACTAAGAGTTACCCAATAGCTAAATATAATAAATATTTTCATTATCAGTTTTAAACTTTTTCATCATTGTTCTTATTGAAGGAAAATACTTATATTTCATTCTTTGTTCTTTTATTGCAATACTTTAACTTAAGAAACAACATTAAATAGTAAAACAGTTTCTGATCAACCTCTCAGGCATTATTTAGCTATCTATTGAATAGTATCTAAGTTTAAAGCCGTCTTCTCATTAAATAATTTGGGAATTATAATAATTATAGTCGTATGAATTGAATATTTCAATATACATACATATATGATAAAAATCAGTTCCAGTACAACTACTTTCAAGATATGAAATAAATATGTATCATATATGGTAAATGAAAATTAAAATTTATAAGTGTTTATTAGAATAAAAGAATCGGAGAGACTTACGAATAAACAAATTAATATCAGAAATCCTTACATTTTAATTTTAATCTTTAAAACCATATTACTTTCGTCCATTCATTAGAACTGTAATTTTAGTTAGAAAATACAGCAATTAATATTGTATTATTTGACTTCTCACTTTTTTAGGATTAAAACGTTTCAAGACTTACCAAGAAAAAGTACATTGAATGGTAGCAGGTTTTCTAATACACTTTATTCCAAATTTTTCAAAAAAGACCACAGGGTATAACAAGTTGCATTTGATTAGACAATGCTGATGCTGCGCGTCAAAGATTTGTATTTTTATTGAAAACATTTCAGCAGATTTATTATTGCACATCAATTAGCTGCCACGCTTGGTTGCATCCACATTCACATTCACATCCAAGGCATTCAACAGCCAGCGGCTAGAACATGTAGCACACGTATTTCTACAAATCGTTGATAATTCAGATCAATACGCCAATGCGTACTGCCTGTCTGCCTGTCAATTTGTCACTCACAAAATCTTTATCAGTTTGCAGTCTCGCATCTTCGCATCTACGCTTCTTTGGTTCGACTGTTTACTATTGCGACATTGTCTTGACGGTCATTTATTGAAACATAACGCATTATGGACATTTTTTAATGTCAGCCTAAAGTGTTGTTGCTACCCAATTGCAACTTGGCTTAGAAACTGCGCACCTGAGACTGACACTGCCTGACTGAGAGTCGCACAGTTGCAGGTAGCCGAGTACCCAGCGATTGTCACTCTGATTGTTGTAGTCGCATTTGTTGTTGCTGTTGTTGTCAGCAAGACGACTCAAGACAAGTCGAAGTTGCGTTGACATCGCCAACGCTGATGGGACGATGACACTGAGTACTGCGAGTTTGTTGCCAGTGGCAACAAGCAGTGGCATCTTCTTCAGCACTCGCTCACGTGCGTCCCCTTCTCCTTAGCCAATGTGGCTGCCACAGTCAGTCTGTGCGGCTCAGTCGCAGCAAGCGTGAAATATTTTGACAAATCGCAGCCACTTAATCAAAAATCATCATCAAAAAGCGATCGATGTTTTGTATTGAGGTAGCAGCAGCTACAAAGGACAAGCCGGCAGGTGAGTGTGTGTGTGCGAGTGTGTGTTTGACTATGTGTGTGTGTGTGGAGTAAGCTGCAGCTAGAGATTTCCGTTGTGGAGAAGCGATGAGATAAAGCAGGGAGCTCGTTGGGTGCCTGGAAAATGGAATTAGTCGGCTTTAAAGTGTGTCTGCTGTGCCGCACTTGTCGCCTAGCCTACGATTGCAGCGGGTGTGAGAGTGAGATAGATAGGCAGTGTGTGAGTGCGATAGCTAGATAGTTAGCTGGTGTAAAGTAATGACAATTCATTTGTGTTACCACATTATTAGGCTTCATATCAATCTTCATAATGGCGCTGCTTATGAGCTACGTGACACATGCAACACACACTCACATATACACATACAGGCATAGTGACATGTGTGTGGGTATTTGTATGTTAACTAACCGATTGACGTTGATTACAGATGGGTCGCGCGACTCTGACTACCTCGACCTCCTCTCCCGCTCCTCTAACTTCTCCTTTCTCGCCGACGCAGTTGCCGAGCGATCGCCATAGGCATAAATTGACAGGCATTTATCATTCAGTTGAAGACGTGACCAATTAACAGCATAAACACACCAATAAATGACACAACTTAAATATACATAAGCGTTCATAGAAAGTGCTATATGTTATATAGACTGCACATCCTGTAGTCTTTGATGTACTTGCTGAGTATTTGTATTTCAGAAAGAGATTAATAAATAATTTGTATTGTTACGGAATACATTTAGAAAGGTGTTGAGTTTTTGTATGAAGTAAATAGAGAAAGAATGCACAAATATTATTTTATGCACCGTATCCAATGAAAATAGATGAGAATTGAAATTGGATGTAATCCCTTAAAAGAAGTTATAGCATGGTATCGAATAGACTTGTTTCTTATGTTAGATATGCAAAATAATAAAAAATTTGATTTTCGAGAGCAGCATAAAAATATTTATATATTTATTTTTAATTAAATTATTAATATATTAAATTAGAATTAAAGTTTTTAGCCATTTTAGAAGTGTTTTTTAATAGGTATGTTAAAGTAGTGAAGTCTCTTTTTTAAACAACATTTCTTAAGAATCTTTTAAAATACATACTCGTTAGTTGATTGCGCAAAATAATGATTGTATCGTGGAACTGATCAAGTAATAAAGGCGCCACTTAAAGAAAAAAGCATGCAAAGCTTTGGAGCTACTTCAGGCTATGCTTATACAAAAGGGTTGACTCAAAAGATACTTGAAAGTATATAATTTGTACAGCGAACTATATTTAATATAAAACAGAATTGATTTAAAAATAAAATTGTGTTTAAGGATTTTTTTTATTAATTTTAGAATATATTTATTGTTGTACTGAAAGAATATTGTCATTAAATAGGTTGTATAGTTAAATTCTGTAATATTTTTAGAACCCACGTACTTATTTGATTTCCTCACATTTTAAAAAGTACTGGGTATAGTCCCGCCAGCTGAAATAAACAAGCAATTGTGCGCCTTTTGGAAAGTGGAAACTCATTAGACACATGATTCTGCAGTTCATTGAATTCCATCATTTCGATTCGGATTCTTATTTCTCGAGATGCTACCTACAGCTGAGGCAACTACAAAAGCGCCAGGCGAGTGAGGTAAACCCGTAATTAAAGTACGAGTATATCAGGAAACAAATGCTTAAATCACGCGACGCAAACTCGAATTCGAAATGAATATAATCTGCAGCAGCAGTCAGGAGCGGAATCCACAAAGGTCGATTGCTTCATCCGACAGGCAGGTGATGAGCCGTCATGCAAGCCAAAAACGAAGAAGACCAGTCGCCAAAGACCAAGGCCGACACATTGACTTTGCTTAGATAGGTTATTAGAGCAGGCGATTGAATGAGAGATGGGAGATGAGAGCAGCTAACGGCCATGCCATTTGATCATGTCACACTCTCTTAAGCTGGGGTATGTTGGAGAAGCTGCTGCTGCTGTTGGGCACACGCAATGCCAGAGGCATAAGATACAAAAGTATCTTTTTTGATGGAGGCGGGGGCTAATTTCCATTTGGGCAGCCAGCGCGCATGCTGAACACGCGCAAGGATCAAAATAGCTTCGCTTCTTATTTTTTGTTGTTGTCCATGTCGATGGCAAATCGTGCGTCCAAAACTCACCTGTCTGTCGTGGCATTTCCGCCGGCTACAATACAGGGAAAAAAAAACCTCAAATGTTGCGTCATTATCAACAAAAAAACAAAAAACGAAGAAGAAGCAACGAAAATTTATGCCATATTGAGCACTCATACACATTGCTCTAATTTTTTCCGCGTTGTTATCTGGCTTTTTGTTTTAATCACCAAGCGAGGGCAGGCAGCTTGAGAGCATGTTTTGATGAATTGATGATGGGGTCTGCATCTTGAGCCGAGTGCAAGCGTGAACATGTGGAAAACGCTCAACGGGAACCCTTTTCGCAGCGAACGAACAGTTTTTCTTAATTTGGAATTTATTTAAATCTACAGTAGCAAAAAGGGTCCTTGTCCAGGCCCCAGTCACCAGTCACCAGTCATTGAGTCAGTCAGTCACTCTGTTTAGGATAGACTTTGGGGTTCATTGTCTTTCGTGTTCGTCTCCATTTTTGGCAGGTGCATTGGCTCGCTGCTAATGCATAAATAACGCATTCGGGTTCAGCTTTGAGTTCGCAGCTCTTTACTTTTGTTGCCCTGTCTTGTCTTGTGTTCTCCCTCTCCAACTCTTTTTGTTTGTCTGTTGTCGTTCACCGAAAAAATGTTAAAAGGCGTTTAGCTTGTTACCTTTTAATAATACCATTTAATTTGGCCGCTCACTTCTTTCTTTGCCTTTCGCCTTTCGCGTTTACCTTTGCTGCGTAGGCGCGCAACCATCAATCAGCCTCGAGTTCGCATCGAGTTCACCTGATAGCGCCAATGTATTAAGTATAACATAGCATCGTATTATTACCCGGCAAGCACCAAGCACCAAGCACCCTGCACAACACTTCTGTTTAAAGTGCAATTCATAATTCATTTTCCGCTTTTTGTGGATCACGTCGTCTTCATTTTTTATGCCAGCACTAGACCATAGACAAGCCAAAAAGATACCATCGCAACACAACAGCAACACTTACCCAGTTCACAGGGCAAACAGTTTAGAAGAGCTCAACAGCTACTCGGCAGCTACTCAACAGCTACTATAGCTGCAGTTCCCTGCTACTGTTAGAGATACAATGAGCGTCTTGTTTCTCAGAGGGGAATTAGAGAACACTTTGTTGAATTATATTTCTTATAAAATGAAAGATAGCTAGATAGATAGTTAATTTCTGTTTTGCTTTAGTTAAGATATTTCTTCAAGCGTCAACTTTGATACACTCAACAAACTTACTATTGTTGTATCAATACACATATTCTCAAACACTTTGACTCTTGTATAGTTAAGTATGTAAAAAACTTTCTAAGAAATAAGTGGTACTCAATCAAATTTGTTTTTTTTTGCTAAATTCAACTATAGTATCCTTCGGATATATATATATATCTTTCTAACAAATAAGTGAAAAATATGAGGGTATTTACGCAATCTTTTCTAACTACCAATCGACTAATGATTATTTTCACTTTTTATTCGCCAAAGATCTTCTCTAAGGGTTCATTGCATATGTTCTAAAAAAGGCAATTAAATAATTGTGGGTTTATTTTTTTTTTAGTTTTGGTGGAAATGTTTATAGGATAGTTTTGTTGTCGTTCATTTTCCGTAATCGTAAATCTCAGCATAGATTATTTTTCATACTTCTCTCAATTTGTGACACAATTAAATGCAACTTTGCTGGCCCAAAAGCGCGTGGGCTTAACTTATTGTAAGCGACTAATTTGAATGCCAAGTGGCAATGCGACATAAACATGGCTGACGCATTCTAATGGCTGATATCTGGGCTCGCGACAAACTTCCCTGCACCCGCATCCCCCGAACTCTGAGCAGAGGGTGAGTGGGCGCGGTGTGTGGCTACTGTGGCCTGCGGATAGAGTGAATAAAGTGGCCAGTGGCCAGTCGCAGGGCAGACATAGAAAAGGCAATCAAGGGGTGGCTGGGGCGTGACGTGGCCGACCAACTTGGCCAGCTGCTGGCAACATTTACCAAATAAATTATGACACAACAAACATACACACATACAACTAAGCAGACTGAGAGCGGGTGAGGCAGTCAGTACTCCTACTTCCGCTGCCACAGACACAATTGAAGCCTTCGCAGTGAAAGCTTACTGAAAATTGAAGCCAGAATTGCAGCGCGCGATCGAGGATCGAGGCAGGAAACCCAAGTCGCAAGTTGCAAGTCGCCAAGTCGCAAATTGCTGGGTAGCGCACGCGGAAAACCAACTGAACGATAAGCGGCGAGTCAGAAGAAAAGGACAGACAAACAGACAGACAAGGACCGTCGACAATTGGTCGGCGATCGACGATCGACGACGTTCGACGACGACCAGAAGCCGGGGCACATGGAGCAATCGATGGAGCGGGTGAGCTGTCTCTCTGTTTATGAAGTTGTGGATTTTTCGGTCGGGTTTTTATTTTCAAGCTGACTGCAATTACAAGCCGTAAATTTGTCAAGGCGCGATAAATGTGCAGCAGCAAGGAGCGGGGAGTGTGTGTGCCACGTATAGTGGCAGCCTAATGCATGTAATCTGCCACTCAACACCCTGTCAGATCGTCCAAAGAGTCCCAGCGAGAGCCTGGCGTCGCGTTTGCGGCTTGTTAAGGTTAAGCAATTTGGCACGAAGGAACATATGGGCAACTGTTCAACTGCAAAATCAAATCAAATTGCAGGCCAAAAACGGGGCTAACCGAGAGACAGCGAAACAGACAGACAAGAGCAGTGTTTGGCCATAACCATAATCAGCAACAAACTAACTAGTCAAAGGGTTTAACGGAGGGCAGTTGGAATTGTGCGCGCCTGGCCAGGCCAATTCATGCTCACATTTTGGGCTGGTTAATTAAATACGGATTTCGTTTTAATGGTCGATAAAACTTGATGAGATACTTTAATGGCCAGATCGCTCGAGGATGCCAAAAAATCACAATATCAGAGTCGGAGATTGGAAGAATTTAAAGTTGGAGGAGGCATTCACTCTCTCGCTCTCTCTTTCTCTGTGTGTAGAGTGCTAAATCACCGTTAAAGCGATAAGATTAAGATGGCCAATAAGCGCATCTATGGCAACATCAGCAAACGGCGAGCATAATCCGCGTTTTACGAGCCAATTGGCAACACAATCTCTGCCTCTTGGCCAGCACTGCTATTCATTACATTGTTGCCGAGGCGCACAAAATTAATTGCTGATGAATGTCAATTTCGCATGGCATCCCCCCGCCTACCCCCTTGCACCCTGTTGTGACCTGCACTTGGAGAGGAAACCAATCGGTTGCCACAACAACAACAACGGCAACAACGGCAACTGGAGCGCGGGTTCAAAGTCACTGGCAAAAATGTTGTAAGCTCATTGGCAGCGACCGCAGCTTGGCAGCGTTCGCATTTGCCACTTTCTTAACGTTGCCCTCTTCCTCAACCCCTTCCGCTACCCCTCCTCTCCCTTCCCTTATTGGCCGCCCCTTCTCCTCGTCCTCCTCTCGGTGTGTCCGCCTTTCGTTAGCGGCTTACAAGCTCGGACGCTGACGTTGTACGGCCATAACCATTCGCCATTCGCCATTCGGGGCATAAAATTAAAATGTTGCGCTATGACGACCCTCCACAGCCCCCCCGTCCCTGTCCCTCAACTGTAGGCCCCGGCAGCGTAGAGGCGCGCTCATTAAAAACGCCATAAATGCAATAAAACGTAGAGCAAACATCGATTAAACAATATTTATGGGGCTTCACTTGCACATTGTTCGTTGGCTCTGCGCCGAGCACGTCCGCGAATCCATGCCCGCAACAGACCCACAGACTATAGCTATAGACCCAGCCCAACACAGCTCAACACAGGCCAGAACCAAAGCCGCCCCCGGTTCAGCTCAACGAGACCACAACACAAACCAATACAACGCAACACAACAACGGAACACAACACAACACAGTCCGCTTTATTTGTGTTCTCTTTCTGTTCTTTGAGTCTGTTTTGACCTCTTAGATTATATTGTATATACTTGCTAAATGTGTCTAGAACTACACGTGAATACCTATAGCAACAGCAGACGCTATATACTATATACTTTGATTGCACAGAGTCGAGCTTTGCTTATATTCACACACCGTGAGAAAAAATGAAAGCGAAATACATATTTAATATTTATCTATTCACAGCTTAGAGAATGGGATTTATGGTGTTATCGTGATAAAATCTGTAGGATTCGTAATCAAACATTGTTTCTTGTTTACTATTAGAACCTTCGCTTCTGGTATATTTTCTAGGCTATAGTTTATTTTGAATGTACCTCACTACACCAAATATAGCCTTCGGTATATTTGAAAATTTTTTAGTAAACAAATTCGATATATTTTAATAATAATAACGGATTATGACTTTATTCCAAATGAGAAGCGGGTAAATAAAAGTCGAACAAACTTGAATGTAGCATTCTTTCATCATTTTTCTAGCGAATTTAGTTAAATTTTTATCGAAATACTAGTACAAATTTCAAGTATTTTTTTTAATATTTTTCGCATTTGCTTAAATCAGAATTAATTTATAATAGTTATTAGTAGAAATATACTAAAGTCCTTAGATATGGACCGTTTTAGATTGTTATTTTTCTCGCAGTGTATATATAAGAACTTTGAGCAACAGCAGACGCTATATAGTATATGGTATGTACTTTGATTGCACAGAGTCGAGCTGTGTTTTATGTTCATACTGCTTATTGGTATGGCAATTGTTGCAAAAGTGATTTACAAGTGATAATGAGATGTGATGCTAAAATTTTAATTTTATTATTATTGTTTGTAAGCAGGTGTAAACTTTTTGTTAGACAAAAATTAATTTTTTATTAAGTCTAAGTAATTTTACTATTTTGTAAAAATCGAATTTGTTCTGTGTACAACTTTGACGAGTTGTTAGAGATTTGTTTTAATTTGTATCTTCAAATTTAGAAAATTAATTAAATTTGTCCCACTTACCGCTCTTAATCTGTTAGATGGAAAGTTGGAAAGATTTTTCCTATAGTGAAAGGAGTTTTTAGAGACATTTTACTAATTCGCGTGATAGCTCATCTCCTAATTGGCGATTAATCGTCCGCAATTAAATGTTTACAACTTTCCCAATTAAATTTGTATAGTATCTACAAGGAATAACAATTCCAACCAAAAACATTTTCAAATTTTCTGCGAAATATTTGAAGTTAAATTAAACCGTATTAAATTCACAGACTGCCGCTTTAAAAACTATGAAACTCTTTAAGAACCAAATTTATTTCGCATATATTTCACTTTACTTTTTAAAACTAGTTCATGAGCTACGAAATGCGAACCTTTTAGGGGCGTTAAATTGTTGGAAAAACGAGCACTTAAATTAGGCAAATGTAAACGATGGCAAATTAAGAAAATAATATGCAATCGACTTTTGGCAGAACATTTCAATTTGCAACGGCATCGAGGCATGGCAAAGATGCGGCAATTTAGCAGACTTTGTGGTTTAAGATGTTAGCCAAAAAAAAAAGGTTGCAGAACAGTTTTGAAAACGGAACCGAGTCAACAGAGGCAGATGTTGGTGTTGATGTTGTTGGTTCCGGCCAAGTGTTGAGACAATGGCAGAGCCGCGGCGTTCAATGAATAACAATTACAGCTATTAATCTTAGCGAGGTCGGGTATTTGGCTTGTGGTTAGGCTCAGACTCGAACTCGAACTCGCACTCAAACTCGAGTTCTGCTCCCGACTGCAATTGCGACCCATTTATTTATTTGTTAAGTGGCCGTAAAAACGGCAAACACAGCAAACAGAGCAACGGCACTTGGTTGCGTCTCTGTCACCTTTTTTTATGCACTTTTTGTTGTTGTAGTTGAAATTTATACATATTGTATAAGTAATAATTGTGCGGAAAACGGAAACAATGGAGGTTGTGTAATGCGTCAGGGGAGGGGCCGAATTGTGGCAAACTAAAAGGCGAGTCGAGGCGAATCGAGCTGGCCATCTGGCGTTGGCCAGGCCAACTCACAACGTCAGTCAGTCAGCCAGCCAGCCAGCCTGTGGCAGTGGCTGTAGCTGTGTGCATGAAAAAGGAGTGAAAATTGCACGTAATTACCCATATGAATATGTGTGTATGTAATACGTATATAATACTTACAGTTGTGTGAGCACATGCGCCATTGGTAAATGGTAAATGTGGTCATTATATGCTGCTGACCACGATTACTCGGCTCGAGTACAACCACTAAACCGGAGCAAACGCCTTCGTGTCCGCGAATCCACATCTCAGTGCCTCAAGCTGTGCCCAAATCCGCCATTCTAAAAGGCTTTGCCCATGTGTGTGTGTGGCATAATAGCCGCCACAGGAAGCACTCGCGATGGCGATCAGAGAGCGCACTTACAACTGCAGCGAGCTTATGGCCATCAGCAAACCGCAAATAGCCATGGCCATAGACATGGCCAAGTCTGGCCAACTGCCATTTGCCACCGGCCACTTACCACTTGCCACTTGCCACTGCGGTAGCCGCGTTGCAAGTGTAATCATGCGCCAGTTATTTACTATGGAATTTCAGTGTTCATAAATTTTGGCACAAGCTGCACAAGATTGCGGCAATCAGCAGCGGTGCAAGTGGGGTCAGTTGAAGGCTAGTTGCAGTCAGCCCGCGCTGCAAGTTATGCTCGACTTTGATAGACGCTGCCACTATGAAAAAGAAACGAAGCATTTAAGAGCGGGCAGAAGAAAAGTAAGAATAAAAAGAAGAAGTAAGAATAAATTCGTAAACGAATGAGAACAAATCAAAAGTTAATTATGAAAACTACAAAATTTATTTGCAACAATTATGCCATATGAGATATTTTAACATGACATCAATAAACTGCAAACAATCTTTTTCAAAATCAAAAATATAATGCTCAACTTTTTAAATACTGCTTCATTTTAAATAAAATGAAATACTTCATTTTTTAAATTGCTGGTATAGTACTTCAAATATTAGTATTGTTTCTTTTTAAATGATACTGTTCTTACACTTTTTAAGATCATAAAATAAAAATTTATACACAAATGTTTAAAATTAATAATAAAATTTTTATATGTGTTTATTATCTTATTTACTTAAATTATTTTTTAGTATTCATAATATAAACTTCTAGTACTCTATTCTAACATTCGAATTCTGAACTGGATTTATTTCTTTTTCATAATGTTTAAATTCTAAAAATTTATTTATTGGTCTAATTTTTTAATCTTAAATTTAGATACACAATTGTTTCCTCTTGTTTTATCTACAAAAAGCCGCTGCTCGAAATAGCTACTGAAAACAGCTCCTGGCAAACACCTTTTCAGCTGTCTAAGCAGCACCTATTATTCTACTCTTCTTCACTTTTAATTATTCAGGTGTTCAGCAAGGAAAGCAAACCGAGGTGACCATCCTCCACGTTATGATGTCCCTGCTCCTGGCTTTCTTATAGACAATTAAGTAACCACGAATGCGACTGTCTAAATTCGAGAGGTGTTACCAATGACTCTGCTGCTGTTGACCAAAAAATTCAAAACGAACAAAAAACAAATGAAAAGAACAAAAAGGGTTGACGGCCTTCTGACCGAATTCCAACGACCAGCCGAGCAGCAATCCTTCCCCCTCCATCTCCACCTCCATCTCCTTCATCCAGCAGATCGCAGGCGGAGCGTATAATTGAGGCGAAGCCCAAATGGAAATTCGAAATGGTAACAAAAGTTATTCCCGACTGTGAGCTGACCACAAAACGAGACAATTTTTATTGGCGTTTTGGTTGGCTTAATATCAACCAGCTCCCCCTTTCCCCTACTCCCTTCGTGCCTTAAACCAACTTTCGTGTTTACCACAATTTAAACTCAACTTAATGATTATTTGCATTTCGAATTCAATAATTTGCATTTTCCAAATCAAACCCAAGACCAACTTCTACATTGACTTCGACTCCGACTCCCACTTCAACTTTTTTGGACTGCTCGAGTTGGGGGAGAGAACAGACAGACAGAACGAACTTACTTATTTTGGGCACAAATTATATAGCACTATATAATACTTAGTTACACATGTGTACATCGACTGTGGATGTGGCTACAAATTGAGGGTTATCGCATCCGAGGGATACACTCAACTGGCTCGCCTTTTAGTCTTTACCTTGGCTTTGCCATGTCTTCTGTTTGTTAACTGAAATGCAACTGAAATATTGATGGCGACTTTGTTTTTCATTTTTCGGTAATTATACAGGTCTAACATAGAAGTTGACTTCTTCTTTTCAAAACAAAACCAAGCGAAATCCAACACAAGATGTGACTCAGTGGAGACCACAGCTGATGCCAATAGTCGGGATAGACGGAACGTTTCCCATGGATATCAACGTTACGACCAAAGCCACATTTCGACATCGTTCAATAACGCTCAAGTGAGCAAATGAGCTCAAATCGAGGCGAGCAGGCAACTTCTAAGTAAAACTCAACGAATCTCTACAGAATTCACAGCGAGTCACAGTCACAACTGTGGAGAGTTGAGCCTGCTCGACATGGAAATACTCGAGAATTGTGTATTTGAGTTAAGAGTCTAAGCAAATGATCATTGATAAAGTATACCCAATGCAATAATATGTTAATATGTTAGTTTGACAAATAAATAATATAAAGAATATTAATGAGTGATAGGTAAATACAAAAAATGTAATTAAAACCTGTCAATTCAAAAGAAACTTTTTCCATTTCATACATTCTTCCTTAACATCGTTAAAAGCTATACGATATATCAATAGGCTTTTCCCTATTTAAAACATCAAAAATGAAAAACCCCTCAACCCTCCTGTACGCTTTAAGATAATAACCATAAGTTATTTTTTTTATTTAAATCCTCAAAAATAAAAAAATCCTTTACCTTACCCGTTACATACTTCACCAGTAACTTATCACAATCGTTTCCCCAGTTTTTGTGCCGCATATAAACATGATTCGCATAAAGGAACCTTAGAGATTGATTTTGTTTTCGATTTCATTGGATTCATTTAATCCAATTAGGCTAGAGACTGTGTGCGGCTCAAGGCCCCGGACCCAGCCCCAGCCAATCGATGTGAGGTGAGTTATGGGAAAGCTTTTGAGCTGAACTTGCCTGCGTTGTCCGATCAGAGATCTCTCTGATCTTGATCTGAGCACCCTTTTGCCGCCAGTTCATTCTTATCAGCTGCGCAAGTTTGTCGCTGTCGCAACCGCTGCACATATTTAATAAGCGTCAAGCTAAACATGAGCACTCATCATTCAGCCGCCAAAAGAAGAGTTGACTCTGGCATGAAGACATCAATGTGAATGAGCTCTGTTTGTACCTGGGGTCAACTGGGTCAGCTACCCTGGAGCTGGGGCCGCAATAACAACTGGCAGGCCATTTGAGGAATTGCAGCGCAGTACGCATTTAATTGAATTAAATTCCAATTCCAATTCCTGTTTCCCTTGTCGTCGACTCGTTTCCACAGTTCTCCCAGTTGTGTTGTCGTTGTCGTCCTATCGCTTTGATCAGTCAATCCAATTATTTGCAAAATTTTGTCACATAAATAACTAGACGAGAGCGTTTCTGAGACTGGGAAGGAAAGAGGCGCCCCCTAGAGTCAGGTTAAGGTCTCAGTCTTGTGCTCTGCTTAGTTCGTTTCCTTTCATGTTTCACCTGTCGCCAGAATGTGAGCTCTTCCTGGTGGCCCTTCGCTTTGAACCGTTCGCAACCGTTCACATTGGCGTTGGCGTTAGCGTGCCGATTAACCCCAGCAGTTGAAAAGCAGTTGCTGCGGTTCCCGCCCGCTGAGTTGTCGATCCAGGTCCCGGTCTGGGTCCCGGATGTCGACAAGGGTGACGAAAGCAGCGAAAGAGGAGAATAGCGCGACCTGCGTGCTACCGCGCACAGCATTCGGCATGGTTTTCTGTTTTATGCTGAGGTGTTAATTGAATTGAATTCGTTTTGCATAACGAGAGCTAAAGGAGTAGCAGGACAACAGCAGGACCACCTGCAGCACAGTAAGCGAAGAGAAAGGGAAGAGAGAGAGGCACAATGACAAACCCTTTGTGTGTTAATTGTTGCCACAATAATGCCAAAAACAGGGCCAGAAACAAAGCGAGCGACCAATTGTCAACATGACAGCAACAGACAACAGTTAGCAGCGATCATTGTTGCTGTTGCTGTTGTTGTTGTTGTTGCCACTTGCTGGCTGCCGCCTGCTGATGTTGCCGCTTTTGCTGTTTATTGTTTGTTCGGCGTGATCTTTATCGGCGCATACTATTTGCATATTCCACAGTGCCGACTAAGTAGAGGAGTTCAAGCAGGCAGGCAGGGAGCAGGCAGGCATTGCAATGGTCGCATTGTCTGCTAGCTCGCTTGTGCTTGCTACTTGCCGCATGTCGCCGCTGTCACGTTGTCGTCGTTGTCGACTTTATTATGTCATTGCATCATCAGCAGCGCCTCTTTATCGCCATCCGTCATGCACATTGTGTAGAAATTAGCACATAACCCAAATGTGTAAAATAGTACAAGCGTGTAAATTAATTGCAAACAATTATCGAAGTCATACGACGAGTGGTGCAGCTAAGAGAGAGGAAAGGAAATCAGCATGACGAAAAATATTCACAACAGAGGCAATTGCATTGCACTGCGAGAGAGTTAAGAAGGAGCACAGACTATTGGAGAGAAGAAGAGCAGACCTTAAGTTAGGAGAGCTTACAGAGTATATGTTGCCTGTATTTATTTGATTATTAATTAAATTCGTCAGATAATGCCTTTGCATCAAGTGTGATTTTAATAATGTACAGCATTTAAATTAAAAACTTGTTTCCATTTATTTTTAAAATCATTTAACAAATTGCGAATTAACACATAAAATTCAAATGCTACCACTCTAAATTTATTTGTTAAATTATGGCTTTTTTTATTTATTTATTGTTTTTGTGTTCGATTTTATTATACATATGTTAAATGTGTTGGAGTTAATACAAGAGTTATTTAAAAAAGGTAAAGATAATATTACTATGTTTTCATTTGTCTTTGAAAGTGATTTTAACATATATTAAAAGCATTCCATTAATTTAAAGTACTACTTTTATTTTTATTATTTTCGTTTATTTACAATTAACTTATATTTAAAATTAAGAGATCAACTTATTTATAACTAGAATGCATAGAGCATATACAATTTATTTGGACTTAAATTGTAGCTAAGTAGAATTTCTTTTATTTTGATTACTAGTTTCTTGAAGTGAAAACTTAAACCCTAATTATAAATTAAAGCAGAAAATGTAGTAAATTGTACAACAAAAAGAAAATTTGACTTTCTTGTTGATCTTTAAATTAAATTTCTTGTTGATCTTTAAATTAAATATACATCAAATTATGAATTAAAAGTAAATGTGTAAATTTTAAGAAAATTTATTTATACTTTGTGCAAATATGTTTTGATTGTAAATATCAAAATAAATAGCAAGATTACAAAATAAGTTTCATAAGAAAATCTCAAAAGTAAATACAAACATTACAAGCAACACGAAAGCAAGTCAAAGCTTCCTTAATAGAGTCACAGTCGTTGGAGCTGGCGCTGGTTTTGGATCTGACACGTCAGGGAATCTCACAGGTGTCAAGGCGCTGGACAGCTGCGAGTGTGCAACGGATCTGACAGCAGAATGCCCTTTAATGTCGCCTCACTGGGTGACTGTGTGACCGGCAGGCAACTGGAATCTTTAGAGTTGCAAGCTGGAAGCTGAAAGCTGGCAACTATTCGATTGTAAGCCCGCGTCTCCATGCAAATGTCAGTGTCGGCACAATGTTGTCACAGCACAAATAAAATATAAAACGAACCGTCGCCGCGATAAATCATGAGGATTGGTCACTGATCCTCTGGTTCTTCAAGGAAGTAGCAGTAGAAGTAGTAGTGGAAATAGTGGCACAATTCTCTGACGTTTTTGGTAAGCGTGGCTCTGTGTTACTGAAACTGAAGCTGAAGCTGAAACTGAAGGCAACTCAGCCTGGGATGGCCATTGGCCGATCGCATAAATTAACAATCTAATTACCACGACGATGCCGCGCGAAATCTCACCGGAATCACGAAGCGCAACCGACACTGAGCACGAGCATTCACCATTTGTATGCAAATTACTTTGTCTCCGTCTACGTCGATGCCGACAACGATGCTGACGTCGCTGCCGGCTGCTGGCAGCGCTGCTGCGACGCGTCGTTCAATTCGATGCCAACGATCGCTGAGGTGCAATCATAATCGACGTCATAATATCGTTACGGTGCCGTCGTTATCACCTGTCCGCCCGGGCATCGTTTTGAGCTGTTGTGCCTTGTGTTTGTGCCCGTGCCAACTTTAGAGTCAGCTTCAACCTCAGCCTCGGTTTCAGCTTCCAGTCGAAGCTTGGAGCTTGGAGCCAGTGCTAAACCTATCAGCCAGCGGCCAGCCACAGTGGGCCTGCTGCAGCAAAATAAATTTGCATATAAATTGCAGCGACTGCGCTGCCTTTGCCGCCGACGCACAGTGTCCACTTGCCCAATTATAAATGAGGTAAATTCACAAATTAAATTAATTTTGTATTTGTTTGATTTTCTTAAGTGTATTTCCATCATTTTAATGTAATGTGCGACAAAAAAATACAAAATATTTGAGAATTTTTCAATCAGATACTCTAATAAAAAATACTTTTATTAAATAATATAAGATTTTACAAATTAATGTAAATTCATATTATAATAAAATATAATAATATTATTATAATATTTTTTGAAGAAAAATTACTTCTAAGATTATATTAATTTATATATCAAATCATATAAGAGTATACACAAATTAAATTATTATTTATTAATTTATGTAGGTTCTCATATTTTTAAGTTATATTTTAAATGCATATTCCCCTTAGTCTAAATTTAATCCCTTTATCGTAAGAAACTGTCCCACTGTGCACTGTTCTTGGTCGGCCGTTACTGTTCCATTTAAATCGATGCCCACCGTAAGCAATTTTGGAATTTATGTAAGCATTTCGTTCGCAGATTTAATTGACACGGTGCAGGCTAAAACCCATGGTCCAGCTACACGCTTTGAGTCTCCGTCGAGGCTCTCAGGCTCAGGCTCCAGCGTGTCCAGTAATCCAATTAGCCCGAGCGACGTTTCGTACAAGAAAAAGCACTTGTCGCTTGCCGATTCGGAGCAGACTCCAAGTTCCTGCCGCTTCAGCTACAATTCCAACATTTCAGTCTCCATCCCCCAAGTGCCAAACCCATTTCCTAATGAAGATGTTTCTTTGCGGATTTTTGTTGCTGCCCTGGGGCCAATGTTGACGTCAACTTACAGTGCATAAATAACAAGTGGAACTTACTTATAAAGCGATCATGAAAGTTAGTATATATAACCGACATGCATACATAGATAGTGTGTAAGTATTCTAGATATTCGATGGAAGTAAGTACCGTTCTGTCGCCGTCTCAAATCTTTTTATGATGCGGCTATTTTCAAATTCAATTTAATTCACTTTGTTCGATGAGCATTATCAGACGATAGCAGATAAATGGGGATCACTTCACGCTCTTAATGGGCATGGCATGGGATGGGATCCGATGGAATGGGAATCAGAATGGGAAGGCGACAGAAGCAAAGCATTGACTGCAGGTGACGCGACCAACGAATGAGTGGCCAAAAAGGTGAGCACAAACGACATCGCATGCGCACAATCAGCAGCAGGAGCAGCATCTAATAGAGTGAGCCAAAGAGGTAGAACATGAGAGGTAGAGGTAGTTAGTTGTCGAAGGTGTCGACTCGCGCAGTATAGAGAGAAAACGGCTGAGCGCTGAGCTCTGAGTGCTGATGATGCCCGTTTGCCCAGAGAGATAACACAATAAATTAGGAAACGAAATCTTTACTAAATAAAGACATAAATTAAACACACAGAATCGCACTAGAGAGCCCGAAAAAAACCGAGTCGGTGTTGAATGAACAACAAAAAAACAGACAAAAAAAAGCAAAGAGACACAAAAACAAAAACAGAAACAAATAAAAGCCAGAGGCGAGCCACAATGGCGACAACAACGAGACCGACAACATGACAACGTAGCAGCAGCAACAAGAGGAGGATGAGTTGAGGAGAGGGGGCCGATAACTTGGCTTAAACTCGCTGCGAAGCGAGAGAAATACAAATAATCAAACGAAATGTATTTTATGGGGTGATAAGAATCAATGAAGCCACTGAAATCCTATAGAGACATATTGTATGCATTATGAGGCATCATCAGGCAGTCCCCATTCCCATTTCCATTCCCATTCCTATGTCCCATACTCGGGGACTGACCCCTGCCTATAAGATGCCAACATTTAAATGAAGGTTTAGCCAACGGCAGCAGCGGCAATGTCGATCAAAAAGTGTCGAAGCGCTGCACAAACTTTTCGACTCTGGAATTGGACTTGAGACAAAATTCTACACGGTGAAAAAATTGCAAACAAAATACATTTTTTAAAATGAAGATATCTTTTTAATAGAGTAAGAGTAGAATAGAGAATAAAATATAATGAAATAATATAAACAAATTTTAAATACATATGAAATTTTTATATAATTAAGTAAACAAATATAATTTCAATTAATATCAATAAATAGATATACACAATAATTAACAGTAATAAATAAAAAAAAAATGTATAAAATTAAGACTAAAGATTTTTATCTTAAGAATTAGGTAATTGACAAATATTTCTCATATTTATACCCGCTACCCAAAGGTATTATAACTTTGTGCAGGCAGGAAATGTATGCAACAGGCAGAAGGAGGCATCTCCGACCCTATAATGTATGTATGTATATTCTTGATCGTACATTTCCGAGACGATCTAGCCATGTTCCACTGTCCGTCTGTCTGTCTGTCCGTCTGTCCATCTTTCTCGCAAAAAATAAATTACTTTTTGAATTTATAAAATGTTATAGTTAAGAATATTAAATAACAGATTGTATAATTTTGGAAAAATTGAAAATTTGTATAAAAATGAATAATAAAAAAATTTGACGAATAAAACAATTGTGATTGTTTTTAGATTTGTTTGCAGTCAAGAGTAGCAAAACGTTTTAAATATTTAATATATAAATAATTTCTCTCAGTGTAGCTAGTGTCTTATCAATATGATGGCATTGGTTTGGCTTAGCTTAGCTTGGCTTGGTGTTCGGCTTGGGTTTCCGTGTCGTTGTCACCGTCGACGGGTCAATTAGTGGGCGATGTAGGCGCATGAATACCTTAATGTTAATGTTGATGCTGATGTGGATGCCGATGCCGATGATGCCTGATGTTCGATCGCTCGTTCGTTCGTTATTCGTAGCTCGTTGTTAATGTTGGCGACTCTGCAGCAGCGCTTCTTTTGTTTTGGCCGCAGCAGCAGAAGCCGTATCTACAACGGTCTGCTGTGATTTTAGGACAACCAATAAATCTTCTGTCAAACCCCAGCACCAAACAGAAAATAAAAACAAAACAAAAAACGATGCCAGTTAACATTTTTGGTTAGTAGTCATAGTAGTGGGAACAATAGGCGTTGTTTAAAGACCATTTGCAAGGGAATGCATTTTAATTACGCACTTGGACATAACTTTCTGGTTAATTGCACCTCACTGTGACAATCAATCAACAACCTTCGCCTTCCCCATCCTCTTTTCACCCTTTCCATTAGAGAGAATGCCAATGTTAAGTGGCCCAAAGTGCTCAGAAGTGGACCGACTTTGATTAGCCATTGTCTGTCCTTTGTATAATACGACAACTTGGGCTAATAACTCATCGCTCTCGCAGCTCTTTTGTTCTAAGCAACATTCTCCAGTTAAACTGCACACACAATGCTGCAAATTCAATAGAGTGAAAAGAATCACAAATAATAAGCGATAATAATTCGGTAGCGATCGCACCGTTAATTGGAGGCTTTACAACAAAAAAGCTGAACGCAAATTTGTCAAATGCAAATTGAATTTGAGAAAAATTCCAGCATTACAAACGAATTGATCAACTTTAACCTTTTGACTGTGGCTATGAACTTAATGTCCCAAGGGAGCTTGCTTGTATAGCTTCATCTATGCTTAATTAAGCTGAAAGGGAATGAATGCCAATGCATTAAATGTCTTTCGCTCTTTGGACACTATCAACACCTCATTACTCTTTTGATCACACTCCTCGTTAATGAAGATGTCAGGCGGCAGCTGCCGACAAAATCATTTTGAATTCAAAAACATTGCTTAGCATTCCACTTTTGTTGTTGTTGATGATGATGTTAATGTTGTTGTTGTTGTCGTTGGGATGTGCTTGTAGCTTGTTGCTCCGAAGCGACAAAGATTAAATATATAACTCTTCTTTCTTTCTTTCTGTTTTGTTGTTTTGAACTTTTCTTTGCCGTTGCCGTGGTTGATGTCACATTCAACTCTATTGAACTGTCAATACTCTACCTTGTTCCTCTGTCTAGTTTGCTGTCTATGCTATCGATATGCTCAACGTGTTGCAGGGCATGACAACTTTAAACCTGTATCTGCATAAAGTTATAAACAAAGAAAACAAATTTGTCTTATCGCCCGATTCCTAATGAGATGACAACGAGACAAAATCACTCGGTCGCAGCGCGTTGAAAGCGCGAGCTCATTTAAGGAGCGGACAAATACAAATGCACACATTTTAATCACTTTGCTCATTAACAACAGCAGCAACAGCAGCAGCAACCGCTAAAGTAACAGCAACAACAACAGCAGCAGCAACCACAGCAGCAACTTAACTATTGTGTTCATCGCAGTAAATTATTGAAATCAAAACCGAATCATATAAACCAAATTAATCTATGACTATTGGCATTTGCCAACACTATCGTTTCTTCAGCAGAACTTCCTCCCTCTCTATTTATCTTCAATCTGTATCTCTCTCTCTCTCTCATCCGGCGCTCTAAACTAATTTCGAACTTTGCGTCATTTGCATGGAAGTCACTCTGCGAGTTTTGAACAAATTGACTAATGAGCTTCTAGAACCTTAAATTGATTTCGTGATATACTATAAAAAAATAAATCAATATATGATAATAAAGTGCCATTAAGCTAAAGATTATTACACTCAAAACTTGAATCTCTTAAGCTTTAGCTTTTGCAAGCATATTTAAATAAATGTATAGCAAACTAAACAAATTTGTCATCGTAGAAATCAAAAGTTTTTTACTTGACCTTCACTTGGGGAAAGTCGTTTTTGTAGTTAAATTAATAGAATAGACATATTTCAAAAACAAACCACTTTAGAGTAATTCTGCATACATTGATTGAATTTAGAAATACTTATAACAGGACCATCTCTTTTTCGATATTCTTATTCGTACAAAGTTTAATATGTAATATTTACCAACTAAAAAACATATCTGAATTTCATATTTCGCGCTGACTTATACTAAATACATTAAATATTTTATTTTTGACATTTTCGACATTTGATAATTCTTACCTGTACTTACCCTTAAATTTGAATGACTTTTAAATTGCTTAAATGGAGTTAAAAAAAATCAACAGCAATTTTAATGTTTGCACAAATAAATTTGATAATTTGATCATTTTCGTTTTGATCTTTTAATTTTAAACAACTTCTATACAAACTTATCAATTTCTAATCACATAAACTTTCCAAATTATTGCTTATCTGACCTAATCAAAAGCTCTTATAATATATTTGAAAGCTATTAGAAAAGTTTCACAGTGTATAAACAACTTCCTTGGCGGTGACTCTACACTATTACTTTTTTTACATCATTATAATTAGAAATGTATTAATGTTTACTTTCTGGTGTTCAATAATAGATTTTTCAACATAATTGTTGTTAGAAGTGTATTTTAATCTTCTTTGGTGGTAGCTCAACGCAACATCATTATAATTAGGCATCCTTGGACATTAACTGAAAAACGTTTAGCAAAAAAATCATCATAAAAAACCGAATTTTCTAAACTTACTTTGATCTCGCGAAAGATCTTTGCTGAATTTTACGACATAGAATATTATCGGGTAAAACAAGAAATGAAAAACAATTGCAATGCTGGAATGAGTTTGAGTATATTAGCATTCGTCAGTAAATCTATGATCTATTGCCGGTCAGAGGGCAGGCAGACAGTTTTAAAGACAGACCTAAAGCTGGACTTGGACCTGGAAGAGTGGAAGAAGAAGACGAAGAAGAAGAGTTTGCAACATTGTTGATGTATTAGTTAACGTAACTAACTTTAGTTATTGCTCGTGTTGGGATTTCGCGCTTTTATGGTCCATTTAAGACTATGAGATGGAAATGTTGTGTCGGCGTTCCCAACAGATTTATCACCTGGTCCCCTAGCGGGTGGCGGTGGCCAGCGTCACAAAGGAAGAGGGGGAGGGATGGAGGGGGAGAACGGGAAGACAAACTGGAACTGTGCGAGGAACACTGTCGAGTAAAGTTCATCGATTTCAGCCAACCCAAGTGATAAAAACTGTGCGCAGTGATCAACAAGGGGGAATTGCAAAAGATTGTAGCCTGTTTCGTGGCCCCAACAATGTTGCCAACAAAGTTCTGAGCAATTTTACTGTAAAACCCCTAAAGAGAGAAGTCCCAGACAGACACAGAGGATCGTAAAAATGTTTGACTGCGATTATATGGCGCTCATGAGAGCGCCACTTTGTCAGCCAATTCCTCAACAGCGAACCCTTCTGAGATGAAGCTGAGCCTGTAGCTGTAGCTCAGGTTGATGTGGATGCTGATGCTGATGCTGATGGACTGGACTGGACTGGACTGGGCTCGTTAATCCAGGGGCGTACTGCAAAGTGTAGCTGGAAACGAGCTAAGAACAAATTGGCAAAAAAAAAAAACGAAAACAAGCCACATGCAACATTGATACCATTTGCCAGCTCACTCTAGCACACTCACCCGCTTGCCATCTCACTTCAGCACACCTGCATAATGTGTGTACTATGTGTATAAGTTAGGCATAATTTATGGAGCGAGAGGTGAAAATATTTTCAATAGAAGGTGATTTAAATTTATTAAAGGAATGCTCACGACCAGCCCAGCACTAAATTAGAATAAGTCAAGGGGACTAAGAGAGAGAGAGAGAGAGAGAGGGGGGTTAAAGGGGAAGCTGGCTCATAAAAAGTCAAGCAAATTGAATTTGTGTGTGACTCGGCGCACGCTTGCACGGCTGAGCATTGGTAACAGGCATCGGGAATCGGGAATCGAGCATCGAGAATCAGTAACAGAATGGGACCATCAAAAAAAACGCTGATCAGCTGCATCTAAGCATCGACATCGTCGCGCTCCGCTTATCAGATTCGAAAAATTTGGTTACGAGTCCGACTCATTTAAATCTCGGCCAGAACCTGAACGTGAAGTCGCGCCTGAGCCGCGTTCGAGAGCCGCGTTTGCCTTTTGTTAACACCATAATTTACATTGATTTATGTGCTTAGTTGACTCTGCATTTTTAATCGGTTAGCCGGACCGTCACCGTCCCCAACTCAACAAATCCCAGAGCCAGAGTCGCCTTTCCCCGTCTCCGACTTCGTCTCTAGTGCCATCTGTTACCCCCGTCTCCCTCTCACCAGCTCTGTCTGTCTCGCTTTTGGGTGTGCGCGCGGCTTCATTTGGTTATAATTAAAATGTCGATGTTATCAACCAGATTTGGACATATTGGCCATTACACTCGAAATTTAAGCGATTTCTATGCGCGTATTTTGATTTTGACTTCGTTTTCGGTTTCAATTTCGTTTCCATATCTCCCTCTCACTCTCTTTCTACCCTGCTTCTCTCTGCCGTCTCTTTCGCTCCACACACACACATTCACAATACATATTGATTAAATTAATATTTAATAACGTTTTAAGAAGCTTTTGAGTGTTAAATGTTTATTTATGCCCATTCGCTGTGCTTTTTGTCGCTGTCACGTCTCACTCTACTCTCCCTTCCCCTCCTCTCTCTCTCTCTCGCTATCTCTCTTTCTAACATGTCGATGTGTCGATGATTATTTGGGTTCGAATTTGGAATTCAGTAAATATTTAGAGAGTTTAGAAGTTGTATTTCTTCTTTTGATTATGCTGAGCACTTAATAGATCAATTGAATGAAGATTAATACTACTTAATGAGTCGTATTATTAAGTCGTATGCATATGAAATTCGCCTCGGTTCTGTTTTTGAAATTAATACAGACCATTACTAAAGCTTCTATTAGGCCTTGTAGTCTTTTCAACTTCAGCAGCTCGAATAAAAATGGTTTGACTTTTTAAATTTGTATAACTCTTCTTCTTTATTACTAGTATATGATGTAGTTCATGCATTAAGCATTAAACATTCAATCAACTTAGGTGGATCAATCAGTTTTGCAATCAGTCAGTTTTGCAAACATTAAGCCATCTGTTTGTCAATCATTGATTAAGAATGTCTGATTTTTCTCCAGCGATTTCACAAGTCAATTAACAGAAAAGTCAGTCAATCAAGTAAGTCAAAAGGGTTAAATATGTTTTCCAACTTATGCATTCCATGCATTATGTATTCAGTCTTTCAACCTGATAGCCATACAATCAATCACCATAATAATCTATGGGATCTTCAATCAGTCTATCAGCATAAGGACAATCAATCAGTAATTTGCTAATAATTGTTTAAGCAAATCTGCGTATTATTTATATAAAGCTGGCCATGTTTGTTCATTCCATATTCAGTCTATCAATCTTCTGGACAATCACCCAATCATGAACCAATCTTAGGCATCTTCAATCAGCTTATGACACAATCTACAGACAAAATAATAAATATTCATTCCAAGTTCCATAATAAAATACTACAAATTATATTTTTTCAACAGTTTATTATTGCGTTTATAATGTTTTTTTGAGAGACTAAATAGTTAGTTAGTTTGAGCCATCGTAAATGTACAATTGAATTACATATAAAGTACCACGACGACTTTCCTCCGATTGTCGCTTTTCTCTTCACATACTCCTGGTATCAATATCAGTTCAAACGCAACCAAAGACAACAAAGTGAGTACTCGAACTCGTACTCGTTACACACTCATACTGGTAAAATGGGTATCTACAGATACAGACAGCTACAGCGCTGGCCAAGCAAATAGCAACGGGGGGAATAAATAATAAAATATTTTGGTAAAACAATAAAGTATAAATAAAATATAATTTATTTGAATGAACATTTAATTTAAATAAAATTTAAAGTAGTTGTCACTTATGATGTGCTATTTGCATGTCACGCACTGTAGACACGTCTCGCAGCTCTCACTTAATGAGCATACATGGCTAAGCTTAAGCCTAGGAGCTAGGGCTAAGTTACAGATAAATATTGCATACGCTATAGCCTTAAATGGTGATGAGGTAAGCCGGCAGCTAGTAGTAGATAGTAAAGATATAATAGATAGAGATACAGATACAGAGAGAGAGAAAGAGAAGGAGAGCTATGAAAACGACCTACGGCCGGCAATGAATAAATAAAGTACTCTTAGTTGTATTCGTAATAGAAATAAGTATACGAACTGGGGCACACACAAACACACACACACGCTCTAATAGAGGGGCGACCCCCCTTGTTAAGTATTAGTTACAATTTCAGTTTAATTTTAGGCACACACACAATTGTTGCAATTGTAATTACAGAGCGCGCAACTTGCAACTGCAACACAGTGTAACGTGTAACGTGCAGCTTGCGGCACACACAAGTCTCGGGTCTCTTGATCCGCAGCCATGTGGGTGAGCAGCATTTTAACTTTGGTTTTCGATTTGTTTTATTTTTTCTCTCTATTTTATTTGCTGTATTTTTTTTGCTTACATTGTCGCAGTCGCTGCAGTTGTCATGTCTCGGGTTTCAGAGTGCAACATGCACGGCAACGCCCCCCCTCCGACTGCCGCCTCCCCTCCTACACTACCCTGGGGCGATGGGGTCGCTCGACTTGTCGCTGTCAATCAGAAACGCGCACACAACTCAACTTTTATAATTAGAAGCTACCGCTGCCGTCCCCACGTTGGACGTCGACTTGAAGCTACGCCTTGTGCCACGCCCTTAGCGGTCATGCTTTAGGAGCTGCAACGTTGTCGTCGCCGCTGTCGTTGTCGGTGCATCAGAGGATGACATGCGGGCCACCTTAGCCACTGGCGACTCAATTTCAGCATCAGAATCGTCGTGCACGTTGATCTCTTCATCGGAATCCGACGAAGAGTTGTCCACCATCACCGTCGAACCCGCTGTCCCCGCCAATGTCGCCGCTGTCGTCACACACTCCCCACCCGGATAGTGCAATCGCGAGCGCTGTTCCTCGGCAACCGTTAGCGAAGCAGCTACCGCATATTGTCGGGCTAGGCCAAGAGCAAAAGCTGCCGCGGATGGCGAACCAACCAGACTACGAAAGGCACTGCGTTCGCCGCCCATCGAAAGTCCCGAGTTGGGACTGCCGCAAACACCGCCTGAAGTTGGAGAATGTTGCTGCTGCTGTTGTTGCTGCTGCTGATGATAGTGGCTGAAGAGCTGCAACGCAGCCGGATGCGCGGGCAAATGATGGTGATGTCCAGGCGGTGCGGGAGGCAACGCGTGCAGCGGGTGCATCATCACAGCAGGTGGCGATTGAGCCGAGGATAACGGCGAGTCGGCGCAGAGCAGCGATTGTTGAGCCAAAGGCGTTGTGGGCGCCGACGTGTTGCTGTGTGTGCTGGGCGTGGGCGAGCTGGTGGCGACGGGACCATCGTTGGACTGCTGCGAGTGCATCGGATTGGCGGGACTGGAGCGCTGACGCTTCAGCAGATTCATGCGCTGATGACGACGCCATTTGGCGCGACGATTTGAGAACCAAACCTGTTTGTTTGTTGTGAAGATTGCCGTTAGCTGTTGCCCCAAAAGCTAGAGAGAGTGGGCAGTAACGTGACTTACCTGAACACGCGCCTCACTGAGACTGGTGCGACTGGAGAGACGCTCCCTGGTGCTCACACACGGATAGTGACTCTTGTCGAACTCCTTCTCCAGTTCCTCCAGCTGCTCCGGACTGAACGTGGTGCGATTGCGTCGAAACTTGGGCTCATCATCATCGTCCAGATAATCCGAATCGATCTGTCGATTCTCATCCGCCGACTCCAGCGTCTCGTGGCTGCCCGAACCCGGTGAAATGGCTCTATTCATAGGCGCAGCGCTGCCCAGCAGATTAGCAGAGCTCAAACTCAGACTTCCAGGCGTCGAGTTGCCTGCACTCGGTGGCAGATTGGCCAGCGTGGGAGCTGCCACAGGCCACAGCGCTGAGGGTGGCGGCGGCACGGGGGAATTACCAGCAACACTACCCGGATGCCAGGTGAAACTGCCGTAGGGATGCGGCGGTGGCGGATACAAGCCATAGGCAGCGGTCCGAGCAAATTCGCTGGCCACACGCTCCGCGGCGCGATTGCGCAGAATCCGATTGATGCTGCTCACCGAGGGTGCTGTGGCATTTGTGCAGACACCTGCGTGGAGTTTGTGCTTTTTAGTTACTGAAACTTCATTTGCTGCCGCTCGCGATGGCGTGCAGATAATCCAAGGCTAGAGCTCGAGCTCGAGATTGATTTGCAACTGCAATTACCGGACTTACCTTCAGAGATTAAACGCTCGCGTATCTCCCAGGCGAAGATCGTTGGATTCTCGCGTTTGTATTGCTCGATTTTGGAGACGACTGTCGGTGTGGCCACTTTTGGCTTGGAGCCACCAATTAGGCCAGGTGGTCGCAACGAACCTGCGGAAGCAAAAACAACAGCACAACACAACACAAATGGTTAATAACAATAATGAGACAATTGTTGCATCGATCGCAAGCATAATTTCTGCGGCAACCCACGCTAAAATTGTGCTGGCTACTCTGGCGTTTAATAGCTTTATCAAGCCGCGTCATCAGACAAGCGACAAGGAGCTTCCCTTGCCTCTTAACACGCTTACTCCTGTTCCCGACTGCGGCGATTAGGGCACGTTATGATTAATGAGCCAACAGAGCAAACCGCAGTCGTTCGAGGCGTTTATGCAACTTTAAGTGCCCAAATTATGCACACCGAAGGACCGAAGGCAGGAGTCGACATAAGTAGGGATAGGGTTGGAGTTACACAGAGAGAAAGGATCAAGCAACTCGTTAAAAATAAATACACGGAATATATCATTACTGCACACTCCACTTCACAACAAAAATTAAATAATTGTTAAAAAATTATAACTGAACTATACTTTTTCTTATGGTAATTTATTTAAAAAAAAATTATGAGTTTTGTTTGTATCATTTTGTTTTACGTTTTCTATAATTTAATTTAATCCACATTTAGCTAGATTTATGATAATTAGGATCTGTATATATTTTTTGTAAATACTTTTCATTAGTAAATGATTCTTTTCTTTTATTAAGAATATTCTTTAGGAATCCACGATATTTATATTTTTTTTATTTATTTATCAATTATTATTTGCTGCATACATTTATTTATAATATCCATCAAATGTAATTTTATTAAAAACTTTTTTCTTATTCATTCTTTTCTTAATAATTTTGTATTACTGATCTTTATCTCTAACACGAGATAGGTTGTGTCTATCTAAAATGCAGTTAAATATTGATTTCAACTCTCAACCTATAGAAAAACCTTTAGAAAATTTTAAATCAATCGAATTGTGCAATGAATTGATAATAATATTTAAAAACAGCTCTTATGTTATAATTATCAATTACAGGAAATGTTTAAGGTGCACTATTTGGGTTAGAATTTTAGATATACCTTTTCTCTCTGTGTATGAATTGCAACTGGCACTGGGACTGGGACAACTTGGGTTGTTACCGTCACACTGACATGCCTCAGCGGTGAGGATAATAACGTTATGTTAACATTATGCGTAATTGCGTTTATCACATACAAATTGGCAACACACACAAATCGAGCAAAGTGTTTATCGCCCTGTCCCCTCTCCCCTCACCCATCTAAAACTGCTGTACTTACCCAAGAGTTTGGACACTGCGCCCTGCTGTGTCAGCATGTGTTGGGCAATGTCATAGCCACGCAGCCCGCCAAAGCGCGAGAACTCCAAGAGGCGATGCTGCGACATCAAAGCGCCGAGTGTGTTGCCCGTGGCAGCCGCTGCTGCTGCCGCCGCCGCTGCTGCGGCTGCTGTGGCTGCTGTGGGGCCAGAGGCACCGTTGCCACCAGCCGCAGCAGCCGTGGAACCAACGAAACCTGGTGGTATTTGCACAGTTGTTGGCGCTGCTGTTGTCGGTGTTGTGGCTGCTGGCGATGCTGCCGCGGCTGCTACTGCCGCTGCTGCTGCTGCTGCCGATGATGCCGACACTGCAATTGAACGAATTGAATGATAATTGGCCATTGTTATCAAGTGTTGCTGCTCTACTACTTTACTTTACTTTACTTTACTTTACTGTACTGTGTGTTGCCCGTCACAATGCTTAATTATGATAAATTAATGGTTAATTGTGTTGACGTTGTTTCTAAAAACGAGCCAAAACACGACAAAGTCGTGCCGCAACAACAACAACAACAAAAAAAAACAATGGCGTTCCTCAATTGTCGCACAACATTCATAAAAAAAAATGTGCTCGGAAAGCAAGAAAAAGAGACTTTCTTGAATGGATTTCTGATTCGCAAATTCGAGCGCAATAAAAACTAAATTAAAATATTTAAACAGCTGTGTGTTGAAGTATGTGTGTGTGTGTGAACTTAAACTGCTGCTGTCGATTTGGCATTTTTCCCCACCTCCATTTGTTAATTAGCAATAAATGGGTTTAACTTTCAAAAACAAATATTGTGTCGAAATTCATTTATGAATTTGTTAGCTGCTTTATTGCGCACTCGAAGTTAAGCTCTGCTATCGATTGGCAATTGCCGTCGGCAATCGATTTGTAATGTTGGTACTTTAGTATGCTTACTGCTGTGTGCTCCCAGTGTTGGCAATCGTTGGGGATGTGGCTCCATTTTCCAGTGTGCGATGCCAGAACTTGCAGCAGTTAGCGAGCCAAAGTCACGGTTCAAGCTCGGCTCTATCAACATGTCCGTAGCCGTTATAAATATCGTAATCGCTGTACGGAATCGATTTGATTTCCAATCACAATTTAAGCTCTTATGTATTTAGTTAGTTAGCACTGTCACAGTCACTCTTCGTCTCACTCTCTGTCTCACTCTGTTCACAGTTCACAGTTCACGGCGGCAATTATTGATTATGGGATACAATAGCGAATCGCACTTTAGTGGCAAACGGAAACGCAATTCGGCCAATGAAATGCATAACGTTCTACGATACACCTCGCATCACCCGCGCATATTGCACAACCGATTATTGATGATGATATTAGTTAAGTTGCCTTTTTGCCTCTTTGCCGTGAGTTGCTGCAGTTGCCCGTCTTCAAGCGACGACGTTTTTGTTGTTTGTGTGTGTTTTGTGTTTTCCCGTTTTAACGTTGTTCTCGTGAAAGCCGCTCTCAGCACACTGAGTGGCAGCCGCAAGTGGCTTTCATTTCACCTGGGCCTAGGCTCGCTGCCATCGTCACTCCACTCAATTCTCGTTTCACTCAATCGCTTGAGTGCATCTGACGCGCCAACCGGTTTTTCAACTTCGGCGCACATTCATAATGGCGGCCGTATTCAGGCGCACTCTGCGCGTGTGAGCGGGACGACCGTATAACATCTGCCAGTTGGCGCACACACAATTCATGCAATTACACATGCCTCTCTCCCCCTCTCACACACCCGACGACAATCGAATCGGCGCTGAGCGCGCTAAGTAGGCAGTGGCCAACGCGCTCATGACTGCGTCTAAGCGTATAAACAACCAGCCTCAGGAAAAAGAAGAAAACTCCGCAAATGTTGCTTCTACTCGTTTCTCTGTGTGTGTGTTTCTGTCAGGGGAAGTGCAATTTATTTATGAAAAGGAAATGCTTATGTGTACATATGCATCAAATAGTGATAAGTAAGCTTGGAAAATTGTCACATACCAAACAAATATCAGACTGTGCAACAATTAAAACTTACTTGAAAAGAAAATGAATGCAAGTTTACAAACATGCACGCGTCTGATCACCTTTCAAATATCGAAAAACTATTTGATTAATTATTTATCAAATAAATTTCAATTAAATTCAATTACCTTCAGGGGGGAAATTTTTATTGAAAGTGCTGCAACCCCTATAATAAGCATACAAAATGAATTTAAAACTGAACATTATAAATTAATAGTTAAATATATAAGTAAAACATTTTCAACCTGTTCTAAAGTCATAGCAAAAATTAATAGATTGGAACTTAAGCTTAACTTAACTCAAATTATTTATTTTAGTTTCATGTTGGAAATAAAAATAAAATTTGATTCGTTTATTTTAATCACCAACTTCCGCATTTTTTAAATAAAATTATTTTATTAAGTTTAAAAAAAAAAGGAAGAACAAACCACAAATTTATATTGCATGCCTTTCTCATTTTCCACCTAAAGTATGGCATATGAGGGTATTAATAATTGTTATTAAATTTGATGAGGATAAACATATTGTGCTGGCCACGCCTCCTTGATTACGTTGTGGTGAAAGGAAAGACAATTATATGCTCGAGTGCATTGATCTCGATACTCGACTTTATATTAGACATGCACGCATATGTTTCAGCAAAGTACAAATAGAGCTAAGTTCTTTAATTAATTAATGACATCAAACATAACTTTAGACTAAATACATAATATTTCATGTATATAAAAAAACGAAAGCTTTACTAAGTTCATTTAAAATATACACCGTTTTTATTGAATACATTTTCAATTGAATTATTAAAACAAAGTACAAAATAAATTGATTATATTATTTTAAGAAATTTATCCAATTTTACATTAAAATACACACAAAATTATATTTTTTCATTAATTAAAATTGCCCTAAAAGGAGTTTGTAATTTGTAAGCATTAACAGAATAAAGTTAAATATATATATAAGTTAAATTTCTCATAAATTTTTCAAATAATTCTCAATTATTTCAAATGCTTGCATATATTTTTATTTCATTTCTTGTATTGACTTATTTCCTATATGTATTGCGGCTCAATGCATCATCAGGAAACTTGCGCTTCAGAGAGTTTAATGCACGATTTGAAGATCAAAACCAGCTGCCAGATATGTTATGTACGTCAACTTAGAGAAGCTCAAGATTTGCTCAGTATGCAGAATGCGAATGCGAAAGCGATCAGGTTTGTGGACTCTGATCTTGTCTTGTCATGTCTTCGGAGTCGTCTTTCTCTCTTTCACTCTTTGTGAGTTTGTGGTGTGCGTGATGAATGATTGATGCGCTGCTTGGGCAAGGCGACTCAAATCTGAATCGAAACTGCAACTAAGCTACACATGGCGTGATTGGCAAACCACACAGAATGCCTCTTGCTTCTTGCCTCTTGCAACTTCGGGGCATTGGCAAATAGTGCTGGCTGCACAGAAGCCAAATTGCACTGATCCTTTGTGATTTGATTTGGCTGCTTGCTGCTGGCGGTGATCATCTCAAACGAAGGCAATTACCCAGTTCCTGGATTAATAGAACATAAAACTGCGCGCACGTTCAAGAAAAAAAATAATAAAAATGCTTGATATTCCATAACAAGATGTCTCACTAACGGCTCCACAAAAATATTGCACAGGAAAATGAGCTCAAATATTTATCTACGACAGACAGAGAGCAACATATGAAATGCACATAACATACATATGCAGATAAATCAAATTGTGAAAGGTAAATCATGAATGAACTGACGACGACGATGAAAGCTGACGATGACGCTCAAGTGCTTTCATGCCAGAGATCCAGAGCAAACGCAAACAATCGAACAGGAATAATTTACTATGTAAATAAGATGTGAATCGAGCAGTCCGACTTGGAGTTGGAGTTGAAGATGGAGATGGAGATGGAGTTGGAGTTGGGAACGGAGAAGGGGAAGCTTGAGAGTAGCGTGCGCCCTCGCGCCATCAAGTGGCACTTCAACAATCAAGCATTCACACAAGCAGATGGTTCGCAGCCAGGCCGCAAGCGACCACCTTTAACGAAATTTCATTTAGTTTTAGCCTGTCATCACGGCGCAATCGCAATCCCAATCTCGCTGCTGACTCGCCTCAATGTGTGTGTGTGTGTGTGTGTGTGTCTATACGCGTATGCACAACGAACACTCGCTTTATTGAGTGTTTGTTTACCTAATTCGATTACCGATCGCGTCCGTTCGCCATAATCCACAAAACACTTGACCATTTGGGTGGCACACATACTATATGTATTGTGTCGATATGTATATATGAACATACACAAATATGCATATAGATTGTATTGACCGACGACCAACGTCCGACGACCGATGAACGGTGAACGACGTGGCCCGTGGTCTTCGAGCACGCAATCATTACGGAGTAATAAGGTTGCTGCCTTAATTTAAGAGCTTTAAAGTATGCAGTTGATTATTCATCGCTCAAGATTGTAAGTTTCTTCTCTCTGTATGTGAGTGATTGTGTGTGTGTGCTTGCGAGTCATAATCACAATGCAATTGAAGTGACGGCTTGCTGCACCAGGTGTGTGCTTAAGTCCCCACACATGCTACCTACTTTAATATGTGTTTTGTTGTGCGAAATTTTATTCACAAGTCCATTGTTTATACTTAATTATCATCAATGTTTGCTCATTGACAAATCAATAATTTTTTAAATAGAACACATTAATTACTCACCCATTGCAGCACTTTAATTATAGTTTCTACTTTTAATTTTCGTAAGTATTTCAAATTTTGAATTGGAGCCGATTACAATCGATCTTCTTCTTGCTCCCTATTGGTTAGCGATACTAGTCGATATTAAGTCGAATAATCAACCAAAAATCGATTCTTCTCCTGTTGTTGTAAAAATTATCGATAATAATAGAAAATGAAAGAAAATAACCACACAATGAGTGCCGTTTTATCAATTGCTTATTCTAAATAAAATAATTTCTTAACTTTTTACTAATTAAAAAGCTTAGTAAATACTTACACTGTTTAATATTTTGAATTGAGCGCTAATTGCTTATCGAATATAACTATCGCAAGTTGAATCTTATCGAAATACCAAAAAATTTCAAATAAATACTTTTTTCGCTTTGGTATAATTCGAGAACCAAGTAACGGTCACGCTGAGTGTCAGCTCCGAGTTGACTGCACGCACACAAATTACACACGAAAGTATATAGATATTGTTATTTCTGTGAAAATAAAAACGTCAAATTATGCGTACCGTGCTTTTGAGCAAAGCCGATGAGGTCTATCTGGAAAAATGCGCTCAAGAGCACAGTTTCTCGTACGGCATAATCGTTGGGCATGTAAGTTAACGCTCCTTTCGCCGGCCGTCGCCACGTAGATTATTTTGTTGACTCTATTGCCACCTCCCCCACCCACAGCAAGCTGACTTAACCAAGAGTATTGTTGTGCACTTGGCCCGTAACAATGAGGAGGATGCCGACTTGGAGGACCTAAACGATGTGAATTTCACAATTCGCGATGTCAACTCACAGGCGCTAGCATCGCAGTGGCTGAGTGCTAGCAAAATGTGTCCCGGTTCCTTTGACGTCATAGGTTTGCATTGCCCCTCCCCCTCTCAGGACGCCCACCTGTGACCCAATTTCATAATTTATCTTTGTCTCTTCAGGTATTTTCATATCCTCTACGCTGTCCGAGGTCGCCGATGAAAACAGCGAAGAATTTAAGAACGCCAAGAAACTGTTCTCCGATGTCTACGAGTGAGTACCGAATTTAATTATACCCGGCAGCCATACTCTAGTGGGGTATTTCAATTGATCGGAAATTTCAAATGTATATTGAACATATATTTCCGGTCTTAAACAGTATTGTTCATATATATAAATATATGTCGTACTAATTTCCGCCTGTCTGTGTGTTCGTTTATCAGAAAACCTAGATCTTGGAGACTATTAAAAAATCAAAATTTGGCGTACAACGCCTATCAAAAACAATTTATTACTTCGAATTCAATTATAATTTTGTTTTAATTTTAAGTTTACGCTGCATTTGCTTTGAGCAGAGTAATTGTAAGATTCATTCGATTTTAAGTGCTAACCGGATATTTTTCAGTCCAGCAAATTCGCTCTTAGCCTAACTACGTTGTTAAATGTTGAAGAAATGATCTCATTTGACACACTGCATGATTTTATATTCCCCAAAAATTACTTGACGGGTATTTCACGGCCGAAACTCGAGTTTAACTGTACTACTTATTAAATGTTGAACTATTGAACTAATTTGACTTTTATGTTTATAGTTTGCTGCTGCAGAGCAACAGCTCGTTTGGAGTGTACACCACAGATATGGCACAGACTGAATATGTATTTCTCGCCTACTCGCTGGCCGACAAGAGATTACTCTGCAAGAACTTTACCTACGGGAAGTAAGTACAAACTGCTTAGATACTAATACCAAAATTAATTGAGTTGAGTGCTCGGGTTAGGGCATTAAGATTTGCTGTTGACTTACATATGTATCTTGTATGTTCTTTAATCAATTATCTCAATTAAACTCTACTTACTCTAAGACATTGCAAAAAATCGTATTTTACGGCAAACATAAAATGCATTATATGGTAAATAACATAACATATTTGAAATTTCAACTACCTACAATACAAATACAAATACACTTTTGAATGTTTATTAACGCGAATGTTTTTATCGTATATTCACTAAGTTCGTAGTTTCGTTTTATGGATTGCATTTTATGTGTTTCGGTTTTGACTCTAGATAACAATACTCTATATATACTATACTATATACTCGTTGTGTGTTAATTATTATTCTGTAGTGCTTTTGCGAAAAACAACATGTATGATTCATCCTTATTAACGTGTGTATATTTTATCTTAGCGGCGGCACGTTCACCAAAATGGATCATCGCTTTGTGGAGAAGCCATTTGAATGGATACCGCTCGAGTGCAATTACGATCTGGACGATGTTATACCCATTATCGATCCGGCACGACGTATTAACATCGAAGAACAGTTCCAAAACATTATATTGACCATACGCAAATATCTCATCGCCAGTGAGGTGTTTTTACAAAACGAAATCGTCGAGGACACCATCGATTTGCAGACGTACATAAAGAAAAAGAAACAATCGGATGACAAATTGAAAACCTCGTCAAGCACAAATAGCACAGCATCGGGCAGCAGCACAGCAACGGGACCAGCTTCAGGACTGCATTTGTTATCCTCGGATGACGGATCCAACGGCAATGGCAATGTGATACGTGCCAGCATTGTGATGCCCGTCAAGTGTCAGCTGAACAGTCCGGCCAACATCAAAATAAGCGAATTTAATGGCACGCTACGGATGAGCGGCATGATCTTCTCACGGATTTACTGCAATTCACGCAACACAATCGCCGATGTAAAACGTTTCGTTCGTGACGATGTCTTGCGTTCGCTGATCACACGTATTCAAGTCTATTGCGATGGCTTGACCGATCCGCATGTCTCAAACGAAGCTGTCTACATCAGTGAGCCACCGCGACGTGTGTTCTTCAGCATTCCGGCAGATGGCGCCAGTCCGTCGACCAGCACCATACAGTTCTCGGAGTATCTTTTCCGTGGCGAAGCACCCACCGTTGCCGTCTCACAGGCCAAGCAAGTGCTCGATGTTGAAATTGATCCCGAAGCGATTGTCTTGGATGCCGAAGGTCTGCCAGATAGCAATTTCACAGCCAGATTTCAGGAGACCGATAATGTGGATGATAATCGTACCATGTCCAGCTCGATGCCAAAGCGTGAACTATCGCGCAGCCTCTACATGGTGGGCATTGCAGTAGCCCTCTTGGTGCTGCTCGCTTCGGTGGCGCTGCACTACGTCATGGCCTGATAGTAGTTGGTTGGACGGATGGATGGATGGAGGGAGGGAGGGATTTGTTGATGCGCAACCTTATATAGATTACATACTAGTATGTGCAAACACACGCTGTAGTATGCTGGTGAATCTTGTGATGGTTTTTTTTATGATACACAACAACTATACTCTTATTGTCTAGTAGAAGAAATGTAAAAATGACCCGTTAAATAGTTTTATTATATTGAACGCCTGAACGGGCAGCATTTAATACTTATTGTAATAAATTAAAGTATGAAAAAACCATTTTTGCTCTTTGTTTAGTTTTTGGCAGTAGTCTATAATTAGTTGTTAGCTGCAAACAAATGAACTAATTTCTTTCTAAATTAATGCGCCATCTGTTGACGTAAAATGGTGAGTCATTGCCCGTGACCTGCCTTAATTATCAAGTGTGTTACAACTGTTCTCAGTCTATCGCACTCAGCTCCGTTCTCAACTGCTCTCAGCTTACAGTCTACACTATTGAACTGTTCTCGGCTTGCTGAGCTGCTCTTCCATACGCATACAATCAAGCCTGTCTCACAACCATTCTGTTTCCAGCTGCTCTTTCTAACGCCTACTAGCCTCTAGCGTAAACATCCAACACTGCTCACACACAAACACAGACGCAACGGCAGCCCCTGCTGTGGGTGTCGAACTGAACTGAGTTATATTACGTTTCACTTAGAGCCCTCAACGTAGCACGCGCTACACCTACACACAGTGGAATCTAATTATGGCGCGCGACATTTGAACTCGTTAATGCGGCAGCTTTTATTATTTACAACGTTTCGCTGTGAATTATTAAAATATATTAAGACAATTATGTTAATTCGTATACCTTTATTAAATAATTTATTCCACTAGTTTATTGCTCAGCTTAAAGCTATCTACCAACACTTATTTTTTTCATTTATATAAATTTGCTCTAATTCTCTGTAGACCGAAATTCTTATTTAGAAACGCTGACAAATCTTAGCTAATTAGTTGAGTTAGTTTAGTTAGTGTTAATTTCCATTCGTAGTTTATTTTACGTATTTTAGTTCTGTTTAAAATAATAAAACAGTTTTCGAGTCGAGTTAGGGGAATTCGCCTTTTCAAGGGGACACAAAAGGACTCGAGTCATTCATTCAGATTTCCTGTGCACACTAATGAGTACTTATACAAGTATAGGAGTATGTTTAGTATTTACATGATGAGATTTGCTCGCAAGCGATTTAAAAAAATGTATATAAGTATCTCACAGCCTCTGAAACATAACGAGCTTAAGCCTAAATTAAATCTAGGGACTCGAGGAAATACTTATAGCGTAATATGCTAACTATCTAGTGCATCTTGCAATTGCCATCGCAGTTGATCACCGACCACACCCAATCCACATAGTTTGGCACCTTGGCGTAGATGCCAAACTTGTTGCGCTTGGCGCAGCCATCTCCAAACGAAGTAATGCCAAAGATGGTCCACGGATGATTGGGTTTAGTCGTATCCCGACAGAGCAAAGGACCTCCCGAATCCCCGGCACAAGTGTCAATGCGACCTCGACGATGTCCAGCGCAAAACATGTTCTGAAGATAGAAAATATTGTAATTACAAGTTCCTTTAAGACTCTGTCACTTCCAACCTTTGTTATGGTGTAATCCTGGTACACACTTCTGCAATTGTCCATGGGAATGATGGGCACATGTGCTTGGTGTAAGATTCGAGTACCAATCACTGCCCTATTGCGTCGCTTACCCCAGCCAATGACTGTGCAGTCCACATTTTTAGGCAATTGCTGGTAGGGACGTGGCAGGCAAGAGTAGCGGATCCAGCTGGTCGAATTCACAGGCTTCGGGAGTCTTAAAGTGGGAGAAATGTATGATAAAGTGAAATTAAAGCTATCTTCGCGTGGTCATTAAATTAAAATAACTAGCAAAGAGAAATCTTGAATACTAAGCGTAGTTTATGTTGATACAATTTCGACATCTCAAATTGATAATAATTAGATAATAACTACATAATTATATGATATTAGTCCAGTTAAAGTAAAATTTGGAAAGTTGATAAGCTTTGGCAAATACAATTGGATATAGATAGTGTAACTTACAAAACTGTGATATAATCCGCTCATGTTAAAGCTTTTCTGATTAGATTACAATTGACAATGAGTCAAGAAACATTTAGTAGAAGTAGTTTATTTACTAAACTATACTATAATCTATTCTCCTTAATTGTTGTACTTTTTTAGAGTTTAGCCACACTGAGAATATGACCTTAGCTAGTTCATTTGGACGTCGATGGACATACGGTACGAAAAAATACTATAAAATCAATCATCAGGAGTTAACCCATGTACTCACCTTAAAAGCGCCACATCGCTGTCCACGGTGCGCTTATCGAAGTTGGGATGCTTGAAGCTCGTCTTGACACGCAGCGTCACCTCGGTTCCATCGTCGTAGCTGAGATTGTGTTCCCCAAAGCGCACATAGAGCACCTTGCGCACACAATGTGCCGCTGTAAGAACCCAGAGAGGAGCAATCAAGGTGCCACCGCAGAAAGCTTCTTTGAAGCGATTGAAGATCGCCACCTGCCAAGGCCAATGTCCTTTTTCAGCACGCCTGCCGCCAATGATCTTCAGCATGTTATTCATGCTTTGCGGCGCCTGGCCACATTGCAACTTAAGTGGGGAATATTCTGGTCCGCGATAGCCACGCCCACTCATGATGACATTCACATCGTTTTTGCTCAACGCTGTTGTTCCCGGTTCCGTGTGCATGCGTCGCATGGCAGAGACGCCTCCAGTGCTGGGTCGTGTCTCGTAGACAGGAGCTTTCTGCACTTGCGTCTGCAGCCACTGCTGGCAGAAGCTGTTCTCCGTGTAGCAGTATGCGATCTCACGCAGCACCTCACGGCCACACTGATCCATGACGCGGCACTTTCTAGGGAAAGGAAAATAGATTAAGTATACGCAATGAAAGGTACTTAACTGAATATTTATATGAGAAACATAATTTTATACTAATATTTAAGGATTACTTTAAAAAATTAAAAAAATTTCCGGCTTAAAATTTGTTTGTACAAAATTCTATATTATTCTTAAAGAAATAAAATCACTTCATTTGTAATTGCAGAAATAAACATTACAGTAAAAGAGAATTAAGTTCAAATTGTTTTAAATTATCAAATCTCACATTGTTCATAGAAAATTAATGAATATTAACAGCTTTGATATTCCAATTAAAAAAAGCTAACATCTCTAAAGAAGATTTTTCGGACGTATGTATATTAAACAAAGCTTTTACTTTTAATTCATAATATTTCAGTTTCAGAATTCAATTTTAAAAATCAATAAATCTTTCACATAAATATTAATAGCTTTCCCTTTAACGCCTAACGTTATTTCTCATAAAAAAAAATTGTATTAAGTATACGCATTTAATATTACTATTATTAAGTATACGCCAAGTAGACGATCTCAACTTACTTGTAGCGTCGCGTGGTGCATTTCGGTGAGCATCTCGTCCAACGGCTCCATTTCGTATAGAGACGTCGATGTCTGGACACAAGTCCATCTGGCGAATTGCGCTCCCAGGTGATGTTGCGATATTCCCCGTACTCCTCCGAGTCGGCATATGCATTATCTTGATCCATGTCAAAGTCCTCGTACTGGAAGACATCGCCCTCCAAACCGGAGTCGCTCTCTATGCTGCCTAAACTGCGCTGCCGCGAGTTAAACGAACGCTTCTCCAGATAGTCCTCAAAGTCATCGTCTATATAGTTGGGTCTAGGCTTCGGTCTGGGTTTTGGCCTTGGCTTAGTTCTCTTCTTGTTCCTCTGCCTCGCGTGTTGTCTGGACTGTTGACGCGCCTTTTGTCTGCTTCGTTTGAGTACAAAGAAGTCACCTTGATCCTCTGGAAAGCTTGAGTCATCATCATCTTCTTCCATTTCCTCCTCTTCGATGGGATAGAAATGCGGCGGCTTGCGATGCACAACCTCAACAGAGTCTGCATCCAAAATGGGACCATGGTCGGGACTGGGATGTAGAATGGGATGTGGACTGGGATGTGCTTCAGCTATATGCGCGGGGTAAGTTGGTCCACCAGCTGCAGCTGCTGCAGCATTAATGATAATGGATGGCGATTGGCTCTGGGTGCTCGGGAAGTGATGCTCTTCTTTGGGCTTATGCCACTTTTCAACGGGATGACAGCTAAATAAAAACAATGCAGAACATTGGAAAGTGCTCGACTTTAATATACCTGCTATCTATATTTAGTAAACAATCTTATGTATATAATAAATATGTATATAAAATGTAGTTGCAACTGATCTTCACCCCATTAAATAAGTTTTAAAATGTTTAACGTCCGATCGTAATAAAGATAATTTATAAACAAGCATTGTAAATATAGATATTTGTTTGTTTGATGCTTTAAGACTATGCTCATTCAAGAGTCGTTGTAAGTTTTAAAGTTCGTTTTATGAGTATGGAAAATATTGGAAACAATGAATATAAGCGAAGTGGTAGACATGATCATGCTATAAACGCTATTTAGTAATTTAGTATATGTTATAGTCTGCCTCTTATTGCCTATTACTTGCTTTTACGATTGTCATTAAATTCATATGCCTTTTGTAATATAGAAAATTTATAAACAAGCGTTGTAAATATAGATATTATTATATAACACAATTGTAGTCTGATACTTTAGACTGTGAAACTTAGCTTTCTAAAGTTCATTAAAATTGCCCAGAAAATATTGTCATCAAGAAGTCATATTTGAGTTCTAGGTGATGAATATAGTTAGACAGACAGACTTTTTTTATAGTCTATTTAATAATACACTTTATAGAATCAAAGCTACCTCTAGCTGATTTGTCTTTACGATTGCCATTAAAATAATACGCCCTTCTATAAAATAGGAAGCATTATGAAATCGAATCCCCCTCGCTGAGATCGTGTTTCAGTCGCCAGCATCGATACTTACTGCAGACACTTGCGCTGCTCCATGTGCTTGGTGTGTCCGCACTTCCGCTTCGCTTTGCAGTAGCGTTCCCTGTGCCGGATGCAATCGTCATCGCACTGCGTCCACTGCGTCCAACGGCTGAAGGGATGCGCATGATTGAGCGATCGTCGTCGGCCACTCCAACGCTGATGACTGTGCGATGGCATGTGGAGACGATGCACTCGCTGCCCGTTGTGCCAATGGGAGCCATGGTATCTATGATGACCCAGTGCATCATTGAACTCGGCGCGTATGTGTCGCTTTGCTTCCTGCACAAAGCCGCACTGCAATAACATAAAAAACACAAAAAATCGCAAATCTTTCATTGATTACTCGAGTCGCCAGCAAAGTTCCCCATTTGTCGAGCGTCGCAGACATCTTAACGATTGCCAAGGCAACAAAAAGACAACAACAAAAACGAGACCACAATTACATAGAGTGTATATATTTTTATATACTATACTATGCTATGCTATACTATATATATATGCCCGCCAGTGTGGATAATTCAGGCCGCAGCCCCGCGCGAAAGTAGCGCAGGGGATGGAAGATGGAAGCGATGCATTTGAGGTGTCATTGCTCTCGTCTGACTCAGGGCGCTGCATCGATGCATTTATGCTTCCAGCTCCCAGCTAAAAATAACATAGATCTCCGCTCTCCCGGCACACCACATCACAGCACATCATCCACCAGCCAGCCAGCCAACATCGGGTGGCATATCCCTTTTTTCCTGCCTCAGTCTCAGTCGCAGTCTAATCGAAAATAGGTTGCGACTGCACGATGCCGTCGTAAAAATTGGCTCACAAGTTCCTGTTGTAATTGATGACGAACCAGCTCTATAGGCACTCTAGTTACCCTACACTTAGTTTAATGTTTTATCCATCTGTTTATGAGATCATCTCACTCTCAGCATCTATGTGATCTATTCTTATCAAATTTGACATCCAGTTTTCTATATTTGTCTCCCTGTTAATGCACATTGTAATCTTTGCATTATATACAAATGCAGCCTTCAGGCATGCATTAAGAAAATTAATTCAATAACTTTTGGATTAATTGAGGTCTCGGGCATGTAAATAAATTTAGTTTACTTTGGCCTCGGTCAACCCTGAAAATTTGATTCTAAATGCATTTGCAAGCCTTGAATTAAATTTACTACTAAAACTAGAAGACAATGTACCAATCATATAAACATATGTTATTATTTATGTAGTATAAGAAATTTAACAGAATGTTGGTAAAATTAAAACTCCGAAAACTATGCCTATAACCTTAGATTCTGTATTAAAATAAATTTGTGATTCTTAATAAAAATAACATTATTATAAGAAACCAAATCTATTTAATGTTCCCCTATTCATTCGTGATGAGGATTAAACGAAGACAACTTTCAGAATTGTAAATGTAAATTTGAATTGTATCACAAATTTTGACAAAAAATAGTTAATATTAACACCCAGATTCTTCACCGCAATCCTATAACTTTAGAGTCTTTTATAAACATTTTCACTGAGCTCATCACAATCTATTTTACCTTATAAAAAACAAAGATTTTTACATTCCTCAAAATAAAAGCTTGCTTTAAGTTCAAGTTATTCCCAGGGAATAAAGAAGAAATTAAAACCAAAAACCCAAACTGAAACAATTTAATGGCTATCACACCTTGTCCCATAGAAAGCTAGGTCATGCCAGAGTTGTCTAACCTTACCAATTTTGGTGATTGAACTGCGACTAACTGTAACACTCACTCACTCATGCGGAAATCGACAAACTGCACGAAAAATCATTCAAGGGTACTCGATACCGTTTCGTTGCCGGGGTCACAGATACGAGTATCTATCTATCTATATACATTTGTGTATGTTATGTATTTAACAGATATGTATCAGAACATAATATAGTAGACCACAATGGGATTACTCAATTTGGGGACTGAGATAATTGCTGCACAAGTTGTGAGTCGACAAATTTGTAAATTATTCACAGTTCGGCAAGAGAATTGTATTCGATTGACATCACGAATATGTGAATTCGGGGTTGTGTGTCAAGTGGGATTGCCCCATTGTTGTGTGTTTAGTGCTCACCTGACTTGGGACCACAAGCTGTAAGAGTGCCAGCCATTTGAATATGTTGTAAATTAGCCACATGGCTTTTATGGTATTATTATTTGGTGATGCTTTAGCCCCGATTCTTCTCTGAACAACAATGGCAAGCTCTGGAATTATAAAGCAAATAAAATCATTAAGTATTTATTTGGTTTCGCTGTCGTATTTAATACGTTTTTATTGCACATAATTTATTTCATTCAATTTCATTCTATTATTATTTTTATTATAGGGAAATGAAATCATCGAGGTATTATTTTTTTCGCTTCCTTAGATTTCATTCATAGTTAAATGCTTAAAAATCGATTACGTTTTTATTCTACTATTTTTTTTATTTAAATGTTTAGAAAATTTAGTCATTAATATAATTTTGAATTTTATTTTTCAGTATTTCTAAATTATATTTTCATTTTTAATAATGATTAATTATATTTATATATTTATTTCCTTTTATTCAGTTAATTAAAATCAAATTATTTATGAATTGAAAATAAAAAGAAAAACATAAACAATTTCAATTCGAAATATCAATGAATTTTGATAAACAATAGTCTTTTGATGTATTATGTACATTCAAAATGCAAAGCAAAAAAGAAAAACAAAAAAAAATGTTTATATTTCACAAAAACAACAACCGATCAAGATCAAGATCGCTTTGAGAGTGCGGGAGTTGATATTTGCATGTAAGTTATATAAGAACGAGATCACTGAAATGAAAAGATCATAAACAGATCGAGTTAATGAAATGTTTATGCTACTGTCAGTTTATTCACTTTGCCAACGAAATGATTGCATATGTTATGAGTACTCGTTATATCATATGCGAACATCTCTTCTCTATGTGTGTAGTACAACATGTAAAGCTGGCACAGTCCAATGCTATGCCCGAGCAATTAACTTGTTTAATTTGGCCTAACTAATCGGCTAATTTGCGTCAAAAAAAAAAATGAAGCACAATCACAACCAGTCAGATCTTTGGGCGGCGCACAATTAAACACAATTCCGATTTTTGTTTCGAATTTATTTAGAGCAGACAGTCAGACACTGACGCAGTCAAACGGTTTGCCCAGCCAGGGCTAAGTATCAACTACAAAGCAAAAATTTGAACTTGCAAGAGACCTTAAAAACTCGACGATCAAACGCGTGGGCATGAGAAAAAAAAAAAAGTGAAATTATTTCATGTACTCATGTAATTACAAACAGACAAACAGATGAGCAAAAATTAAAAACATAAAGATAAATTATTTTTAAAAATTGAAACTGCGGCTGCTCTTTGACGAATGCGAAGAACCGAAAGAACCGAACGCACTGAATGAGACTCACTCGATTCGATATCAGATACGAGTACCCGTTGAATACACTATGCATTGACTTTTGGTCCGTTGCATCCCCCTTTCCCCCACCCCCAATTAATATCATTAACTTCAAGTTGCACTGTGGAATTTAAAGTGGCAACAGCAGCACTTGATTATGCTGAACAAAAAACACTCACAATGTACTCGTATATTTATTTTTCTGAAACAAGTACAGGCGATCTTACGTCAACGTTTGTACGCTGACCAAATTTAGATAAGATTCATGTGAATACATTCAACACTCATTGCATATATGGTCACGTATTGTCCCTTTAAGGATGCAAACAAAAGGCAGACTGGGCAACAAAAATAAATCACGGTTTCTGGCTACTTCAGTTGAAGTTACACCATTCCTGTTTTTCCCAAAAGATTTCTGGGCTTTTACAGGAAGAAAGAATAAACCCAATCAAGCACACTTTCTACACCATTTGCATTGAATTCTCGAAGAGTAAACTGAATAGAAGAATAAGTAAACTAAAAAATGCAGAAGAAGTACCCAAAATATGTAAAATATAAATACTAAAATATTCGCGTTTAGTCCTACAAATTTTCCTGCTGAAATTACAGCATTTTCTATGCCTACACATTTCTACATTGACAAACTCATTATACCTCTTTTTGACATAGATAAATAGGACCTTCCGAAGCACTATATCATCAGTCTGTCATAAGTTTGTTTTGAGTAGTTGCTGATGCTAAAAACTGATGTGTTTTAAAATGTATCTCCAAGAGAATCTAAATTTAATTTCTATATGAATGATTGCATCAAAAACTATTTTGATTTCACATGAATTATATGGAAAACCAGAGCATAAATAGTCGAAGAACATAAATTATAGTCACATAAATCGTTGGCACGCAGAAAACAATGGTTTTAAAGCGTATTTCAACAAAGTGTCGCCGCAAACAAAAAGCGCTATAAAAACTTTAATCAAATTGTTGAAATTTAAAAGAATATCAAAGTGGTTTAATGACTTTCTGAGAAAAACATTTAAAATAAATAAAAACACATAATAAAAATCTCAAATGAAAATTCGCAAATTGAGTAAGAAATGTCATTCAAGAAAAACATATTTAGTATTTGTTGTGATTGTCGGTATAAGATTGCGAGTTTTCCAAATGATTGTTGTTTATTTACTCGACCGACGTCGTAATGGGTGTGTTACGCATGTAGTGTTTATGTATTCATAAATGAATGTAATCCTCAAATTAACCCCAGTTGAGGCCCCAACATGGCTATCTGACAGTGCGCCGGATCTCACATGGTTGAGTAACTGTCACTCTGGATTGCGTACGGAATGTTCGTATACCAAAAACTCAACAAAAAAAAAAAAAAAACATTATCAGAAACAAAACCACTAGAAACTATTCTTAAACACCTGACGACATACGCATACATATTTATGTGCACACACACACACACTCGCACACTCAAACATTCGTCTCCACATACATTCTTAATTTAGAACGCAGCGCGAACGCTAAGCATCCCAATGACGTCGCTGTCGCAGTCGCAGTCTCAGTCGACGTCAACTGCGACAGCAACTGAGTGTTGGAGATGTGGACGCGGATGCGTTGTCGGGTGTAAACAAACCGTTCGTCATAGCCATCACTGCGCACCCCTCAACCCCGCCGAATGCCACAACATCACCTCTTAAGACCCCACCGAGTCTAAGTGCGATTAACTTTTAACTTATTAGCGCAATCAAATCCGATAAACATGGGGTATATCCATGAATCAGTAACACCCACAAATTGAAGCTGATCGATGTGAAATTCCAGTTCCGCCCACATCAATTATGATCTGTTCCATATACATATATGCTGAACATTTCAATAAAAAAAATAACATAAATTGCATTAGAAAAACATATTGTAGTGTTTTTTAGCATTTTATTAGATTTAACATATGTTTAGTACTATCCTCTGATCGATCAGCTAAAAATAAAGTGGTCAAATTACCATACTTTTTAAAAACATCCAGAAGAATTAAAATATTTATGGTGAAAGTAATTGAAATTGCTGTTCTATTTAAATAGGAAATTCTTAACTTTTGGAACCCATTATTTTAATTAACTTGTCCGATTCTAAAGTGAAATCAGTGTGCCTAAATATGAGTCAATAATTTGATTATGTTATATTATGGTACAAAACTATAAATTCCCAAGTTCAAGGGTTAACTGAAAAGACGGGACAATAAAAAATAGAAAAGTGACATATAAAAATTAAATTGTAATAGAACCTGTCACTTAACTGGTTATGTTACCCTTGTCAAAAAGCTTTATTGATAAAACCTTCAATTTCAGGGCCTCCATTAACATGTCTTGATCTACATATGTCGCCGTTGAAATCAAGATAAATGTATTTTAAGTATGTATGTAAATAACAAGGAAAACGCAATAAATATTTTAGGCAGGTTCAACTGATTACAGGGTATTCAAAAGTGTTATACACTGGAGTCCACTTGTTGTATACACCTATGAATGGGCACTCATGAATGAAAAAGTACGCATTTGATTAAGCAACAACAACGACGGGCGGCAAAACGCCGAGAGAAATAAAATTGTAACAACACGTTAGTTAAACGCTGGATAGTCATCAGATTGGCCGCGCACCAGTTGCCAGTTAGTCAGTTAGCCAGGCCAATGCCCATGTCTCTACTTGCTGTGCTAGCCACAAAGTCTGGCACTGCCAACGGGCCAACAGAAGCCGGCAAATGCAACTGACAGTCACAGCGGGGAAGGGGAGGAGGAGTGACGGGGCTTGCCTACGGGTCTGTTTAACGAAATGCAATTTTAATGGCGCTTACGAAAAATAATAACAACAACAGCAACAACAACGACAAAAGAGAAGCCGAAGTATCGAAAATACGAATTGACGACGCTACTGTGGGGGGTTTGTTGTTGTGCTGTTCGCTGTTGTTGTTGTTGTTGTTGTTTACGTCTCGAGTGGGCAGCGCCAGTTGTTAGTGGGCAGTTCTTGTCGTTCGTCTTGCCATTCGTGTTTACAATCGCACAATACATTTACAAAACGTCTGTCTGTGTGAGTGTGTGTCGGTGTGTTTATACATGTCGTGTGCAGATGATGGGCAGCCACGACGGAAGTTGAATATGTCAAGTTGTCTGCCCATCCAGTTTTTTTTCAGTTTTGTTAATTTTGATTAGTGGGTTCTTATTTTTTATTGAGCCCAATATCGTTTTCGATTTCTGTTGTAATACGCAAAAAGCCTTTAATAGTTTAGCGCGCGACAATTTGATACACAAATAAGCACACACGCACACTCACACACACACACACACACACAGATTCAGTGGCAAGTATTTATATTAGCGGATGTTGTTGGCCATAAATCATGCTTTGCCGTCGCCGCTCAAAACACGCGGCGATGCAATCGCAAAGAAGCTTCGATCACAGCGACAGCCTCGCTCCCTCCCCCCAATCTCTCCCACTCTAAAATCCGCAAAAACCCACCCCACACCACACACCATACACATCAGCAGCAGCAGCAGCACATTTTCAACACATGTATGCGTTTATTGCAGTCCATTTAGAAGATGCACACACACACGCACACACACACACAGTCAGATGTAAATATATATTTTTCTGTCTGGCTGTCTGTCGGTGTGTACACACTGCTATTTTTTGTTATGAATGAAACGTTTATGTTCATAATTGGCGCAATGTCCCTTGCAGCTGCACTTGGAATGTACATAATTAAATATTTACATACTTGAGTATGTTTGCATCTCAAATGTATTATGTATGTATGTTCATATGTACATACATACTCGTGCATATATTTATAAAAAAAAAATCAATGGAAACGGCATGACGACATCTAATAGAGGGGCCGACGCATTGCTAATGCCATTGTTGCGTTTTATCGCCTTTCAATTGAGCGCGGGTATGGTTAATGATTTTTTATTGTTATTATTTGCATGTTAACCAATCGAAGGCACCTTTCAATTAGAGGCTACTGCTGTCTGCCATTTACCTTTTTACCAACACCAACAACAACAACAACAAAACATACAGGGTCACCCAGCTGTCGCACAACAATTTCCGTTAATTTTTCGCACACTTAATTTGATTTTATTTTGGCTTTTTTTTGTCAAACACTACGAAATCTATTTCGACGATGGAAATACGAGGCAAGGAAAATCTCGAAAAGTGTTTTTCCCGATCGGTCAGCTTGCAGCTTCCCAACAAACGCACGAGACACGAACACACAACCGATCGCGTCGCTGTCTTCTCGAGAACTGAACGCCAACGCCGAGCGTTCGCTTCAAGCCGAACGACAGTACACCAAAAAAAACCAACAACAACAACAACAGCAGAGACTATTTTCCATATTCACACACACATACGCTGTTTGTGCTCTCGCACAGTGGGCCGAAAGCAGCGACATGCGGCGCAAGCGCAAGAAAAATAAAAGTGTAAAAACCCTAAGCGTGAAATAGGCAATGACCAGGCCTGACCTGGTTCTGTCAGTCATGGTCATAAAGCAGTTAACGGATAAACCAAAAAAAAGTTGGCCGAAAAATGTTATTTTGTATGGAAAATACATTCTTTAATAGTAAAAAACTGTCTGAATAGTAAACAAAATATTTTTTTATATTTAAAATAAATTATAAATTATAAAAAACTTGTTTTCCAGACAAAAATAAAAGATCCTTTATGTCAAGATGATCCACATAACATTTACATTCAAAAAAAATTTTGAATAATAGAAATTTTGGTCTCACTCACTTAAATATCCTTTTTGGTTAGACTTATTTCCTTTCTAAAATATTTATTTAAATAAATCCCAACGATAACATTTAGGAGGCTGAAACTTTAATATAACAGAGTATTTAACACTTGTCATGTCACATATTAAAATAGAATACTTCGTCATTAAATATGTATTTATTAATTTAATTTAATCGAACACGTAGAGTAAAAACTAAGATTTTGGCATCAACTTGAGCTTATCTTTTCGTAGAACTCAATGGCATCATCCCCCATCGTTAACCTCCTACCTATTGATAACAATGCCAAGCAGCGACTCGCTGGTTCAGTGGGGAACTCTGCAAATGTTGCATTTGCTCAGCGCCGGTTTCAGAGGATGAGGAACTTCTGCCGCCAGCAACAACAACTGTGCCCAGCACCAGTTTCTTGCCCATTTTCAGTTTGGTCGCTAGCGTTATCCTGATCTCAATGTTCTCCAGCTGCTCCAGGCTGCGCAGAGGAACCGAAATCGTGGCATCATCCCCGCCAGCGCCATCCCAATTGGTCGAGAGCGAGGGATAGAAAAGTTGTGACTTCCACGCATCCACATAGATGCCATGCTCAAAGATTGTGGTCTTCACATAGACTCGACCGCTGGCCGTCGCCTCCAGTTCGTCCTTGACCTTGTTGGAGCAACGCATGCGCGATGTTGTCACCCTCAAGAGAAGCGTTTCCCCAGTTGCACTGCTAACATTGCTGATACCCATTTTCCGCTTCACTTCGGCAGTCATCCGTTGCCAATTATTATTTCCGCCCGCACCCTTTGTTATATCCTGAGGCTCTGGCGCTGAATGCACCTCGGACTGTGTTTCTCCCTCGGCAAGTTCGGCAAGATCGCGTACCTCGAGGGCCAACTCAACCACGCCCTTTGCCGAATTTGTGAGCTGCAAAAGAGACAAGGGTCATGGGTCATGGGTCATTCGCATGTCATGTTTTTTGTTGTTTTTGTTTACTTTCGTCAGTTTATTTTTTGTGTTGAATTTAATTCGCGTTGGTTGTCGCAATCGCAATTTGAATACGTTAAATGTACTTTCTCTAGGCCAAATTGAAAGCGCATCTTAATTTCATTTTCATTTGCGGCCAACACTCGGGTTATGAGATTCAGTTAAGTCATTGTTGTTGTTTGATGTTGTCGCTGTCAAATTGTAGTCTAATTGTCCAGTTCAACCTGTTGACGATTAACTTACATAGTTGTTGTTATTATTGGGCGTTGCTTTGGATACTGTTGTGGTTATATCTTTAATTGGTAGCCACAGCTCCTCGGTCGTATAAGTTCCATTACGCGGGTTGCGCTTGAAGAGCTTTGGCTCCAGATAGCAGGTCACAGAACCTGAAGTTATATTCAAAAAAAGGTATTGAACAAAAATTAAAAAAGAAAAAAAAATAGTAAAAATTCAAAACTAAATAACACATACAAAAAATAGTTATAGGAATAGGGACAACTTTTTCTGATAAACGTGCTTACAAAACTTAAAGATATTACTGATATTCTTATACTGGTTCTTATATGTACATATGTGAAAATTCATATAAAAATCATTTTTTAATAAATAGATTAACAACATTCCTTAACAACCCCATATACAGTTCCTATATATTTATTATTTTTATTTTCCTAAAATCTTATCTTATCTTACACTCTTCAGGATTAATAAAAAAGTTAAGCTACTTCGCATAATACGTATTACAAAAATCAATTATTTACTTCAAAATAGTATCCCCATAGCCTTACCTATATTTCTTCTGGATTCACTTATGGTCAAAGCCGGCATAGCAGTTCGGGGACTTTCCGCTGACTTCTTATCCTTCCCCTTTGGCGTCGCACCATTTTCGGGAGGCGCTTCGTTCGACATCACCCCCGTGGAAAGGCGTTGCATAAAAGTGGAACTTCTTTCTTTGAGGGAGCGATAGGTCTTGTTGAAGCGATTGAAGCTCTGCAAGTGTTACTATAACTCACATACAAACATAGATAATAGTCGAAACTTACAGCTGCGGGTAATTCCAGTAGAGCATAAACGGTAAAAACCAAAAATTGGCCAGCAAAGAGTTCCCCTGGATCGGAGTAATCGCCGTTAACTGGCTGCATATGACGTCGCGATGAAAATGCCGAACCATGCTTCAGTGAAGGTCTTTGGGGAAAAGAAAATCATTAGCAGATGGAAATTAACACTTTTTTCTACTCACTTAATGTCTGGTACAAGAGGAAACTTGAAGTTTTCATTGAACTTTGGCCAAGTGTTTGTTTGAATGCTACTATCCAAGCGCTTGGTGCCTGGAAAGAGCTTAACCTGCAAGCACAATTAAAGAGAAACGCATTACAACACCACTCTCTTATGTTTATGCTTCGTCTCTCTTGCACGTACCTTAATAATATAGCCCTGCACAATCTTGAAGCCGAAAAGAGAGGGCAGATGTCGAGCCGCAATAAGATGCACATTCAACTCCGGCATTGCCGAAGCTCTGTCATTACTGCTCTGATTCTGTGGCGTCTCGATGGTGATCTGAAAACCAATCTCCGGCTCCAATGTGACCGAATGGCGCGCAGACTCCTTGGACTGCTGGCCCGGCAGCAAGTTGCGTAGTTTATTCATGACTGTCACACTGCACTGCAATTGCGATCCAGAACAAAAACGTAATGTTGAGTATTTGGAATAGTGATTTCAGTGTTGCTTATCTATGACTCGCACATCGTATTGATAAAGAAAAAAGGCAACTTCCACCGCCACGGCCACCGCCACTTTGGCCACCCACTTCCAATTAGTACTGACTCTCTCACTTAAAAGTGAAGTACGCAACCCATACAATAATTTCAACGCGCTTTCAACTTATCACATGCTCAGCGAGAGAGAGAGAGAGCGACCAAGGCTACTTAAAAGCTGCGTTTGAACGAACTCACAGTCAAACAGCTGTTCGGCCAAAGCTCTGATGTCGCTCTCTCTCACTCGCTCGTTGTTGATATTGCTCTCTTTGCATGCTCAAAGCTTGATAACGTGCTAGTGCTGTAGTAGTTTATTAGTGCCTTGTAGCGAATTGGCCACTCACTTAGCAGGTTTATCTACATTCTACAATCGTAAACACAAAGTATAGTATATGTATGCAATGCATAATCACTGAAATCACATTTCTTTATCAACAATACGCGCAAAGAGAGTGTAATTTCCTTTTGAGTATTGAAGAGTCTTTGACCCTTCCAAAAAAATAAAATGTTTCCAAGCACATGCAATTCATACATATATACACGTGTGCTCAATATATATAAATATATGTATGAATATTGCTAAGACTGATGACTAACAGCAAATATTATGCATACGTCGTGTAAGCTTTGCCAATACCAAATGTCATACCAGTAATACCGAAGGCGGAGTTCCAATAAATATATGTATTTGTTGAAATAAAATAATAAAAAAAACCCGGTTGATATTCTGCAGTTGCTCAATGCGCAGATGATGATGATGAAGATAATGTTGACATGCTTAAGCTCCAACCACAGTGTGATACATTTAGCACAGACACAACAGAAAGCGCAACAACAACAATAATAACAACGACAACAATTAACAATCACTTGAGATGAGACTGCGACAGCGACTGTGACGACGGCACACGCTCCGTTCTGGGTCTCTTCACGATCGACGCTCGCGTTCAGCAGCTGATCCAACGCTCAACTGAAATGTAAACTTTGAAATTATTTCGCTGCCAGTAATAATAATAAAATGTAATGCCGACAGTCAGTCGCACAGCGCACATTCTCACAATTCTCTTAAGAAGCTCATATATGTGTGTGAGTGTGAGTGTAGTGTACGGCTGCCTACATAAGAAGTACGCGCACACACACACAAGCACACTCACACACAAGTTCAGTTGAACTTACGCTTCATACTTCGAGCTTTGATTGTCGTCGCTTTCTTGCTCAAAAATGCAATAAGATTCTCTCACCGCTGCCGCTGCCGCTGTCGTGTCGCTGTCTTCATGTCGCCGTTATCGTGTTGCAACAAAAACAATTACGGGAACAGCAGCGATCATAACCTGAAAGCTTAACTGACTCTTGAATGCTCTAAAGTTTTATTCAGTATGAGAGAAATATGTTGACGTATTATAATTATAACATTTTATATACTTTAATAAAGAATCAACGATTTCGATCATTTTTAAAGATTGTTATATTTTGAATATTTGTTTCTACAAATAATTAAAAATTCAATATTTTTAATTAGAATCTACATTCTAGATATCTTTCAGAAATTGTTTTGCAATTTAGTACTTTAAATAAAATCTAAAATAACAACCCAAGTGATATTCAATCAGCCGTGCAAAAATTTTACTTTATAATAAAATCAAACTGTAGCACAAAATTGCTTAGCAGAATTTTAGGAGCCCTTTTTACACCTGTTGCCAAAAATTCTACGCTACTAAAAAAAGAAATTAATATATGGAGATTTTCACTATCAGTCGAAGCACATTTTGCTACTTTTTCAACTGCATATTTAAATTGATTAATGGCATATAAATGTACATATTTAATCATATTAAATGTGGAATGATTCCAACAGTGTATCTCTGCTGTCGTAGATTCTCTACTGTCTTAATCGTGCTTCCACTTTATGTATATCATATGCCCCATAACAACAACTAGCATAAGTGATGGAGAACACGCTTTAGGGTTATTCACCTTGATGACATACATTAAAATTGGGTAATGTTTCAACATTGTTCTGCCTGGATAGTAAAGGGTAAAGAAATCAGCATTATTTTAGATGGACTGTAAAGTAATATCTGTATTACTTTTTTAATGTGCGTTGTAATTTTAAAAGTGTACTTTACAATAGAGCAACAGTGATTAAAAAAAGAATAAAACATTTTCTAGAGTTGAATAATCGACTCACTTGGTGACAATAATTTGATAAACTTCGCATTGAAAGGAACACTTCAGTAACGTTAAAGAATTGAACTTAATTGCATATTTATCTAGAATTCTGTAAAAAGGAAAGGAAAAGCGGTCAATTGAGTTTGTCAATCTTTGTATAATCCGTTTCCTTTCATGTTAGATTAATAACTATAAAATCTTAAGTTAATCAATGAAAGAACTCTTTTAGAAAATGAAAACAAAAAGTTGATTTGTCAACAAAAAGATGTACATACATGTAAATATATTTAAATAGCATTCATACAAAATTAAATAAGGCTATGCATGAATAGCATAAATTGTATAGAAAGTATGTATATATAGTTATATCATATATCTACCTCTAAAACTCTATAACGCGTACAAACTTCAGTTTCTGCCTGGTGCTCGTGCCTTTTTTGTTTTTGTTTTTTTTTTTTTAAGGTATCTGCATGTGTTGGGTGATTGTATAAATTTATTTCATAATTTAATATTTCTGTTCTCAGAGTAACAATTTTGATGATTGTGTGAGTGTGTGTGTGTTTTTTTTTTGTTTTTTTTGTCATTTGTATCAATGGTATTCTGACTTATGCTAAAAACTTATTCAACTAGCCGAGAGTGTTTGGAGGGAGAGAAAGAGGTGATGAGGAGAGGACACTAATCCACCTCCAGTTTCCTAAAGCTACCCACGACGCCAGCATCGATGTCGCCAATGTCATTGCCCGCAAAGTTGGCCGCTTCCTTGGTGATCTCGATCTGCATGTCATCCAAGGCGAGAATCGCCGCACGACGCTGTTGCAGCTTCACCTTAAATTCGCGTATCATCTCAGCAATGGGCATGGTGCCGCCATATTCCTTGGGCAGAATGGCGGGATCGATCTTTGTCTTCAGCGCCTCCACATTTTTGTGCACCTAAGCGAAGAATAAAATACTGTAAGTTAAGTCTGCAGACAATTTCTAAGATCGTGGGCTAACTCACAATGATGCGCTTCTTCAGCTTGTCGCTGAGCATGGAGACGCCCAGCTCAATGATGCGGTTGGCATAGTGTGGAATGTTGACAAAGTGCGTCTGCTTGTGTCGCATGGGCGTCGAGTTCTGAATGCACTTGAGAATGCTGCGCAAATCGGTGAGCGACCACAGACTGACAAATCCCATATTCATGCCGCTCTCATCGTTCACATACACATAGCCAGCCACCTGGGAGTCCTCATCGTCCAGCAATGCCTCACAGATCAAACTATGCACTCGGGCCATCTGCACCGACGTGAACTTGTAGGGATCGAATTTGCCCGCCACCGAGAAAAGTATCTGCCGACCGCTGGCATCGCGTTGTGGCAACGGCACCAAGTATCCAGCCTCAAAGATCTCATTGATGGCCGGATCATTGATGTCCAGCTGCTGGAACCACTGCGGAAACAGTTGGCGAATGGTCAGATAACGTTCCAGCATCTCGCAAGCGGCGGGCACCGAGAACTTCTTGGTGCGCAAAAAGCGCAGCAGGAAAACGGCATCGGTGCGGCACTTTTTGATATTCGGATGCTTGGCGATCCATTCGCGGAACTGTGCCAACGCCTGTCGTCTAATGTTCTCATCCTCGTGCAGTTCCTCCTTGGCCACCTTCTTCATCTCGGCACTCAGGCCGCAAGTGTAGGGGAAGTCATAGTCTGAGGTGCTCGAGGCGGGTCCGTCGAGCTTGGGTTGTTGCAGCACCTCGGTTTCCAGCACTGCAAAAGTTGAAGGAAAAATATTTCATTTAAGTAAAACTCATTATTTATTTTTAATAGTGAAAATCATTAGGAAATGCAGCAAGTTTATAAATAGTGTAAGTAAACAAGCTAATCTAATCATCAATCTTATTGATGCCCTCACTCAGTCAAGAAACAATTTCACAATTATTATCATTAGCGTGGAACAGTGTAGAAGAAACCTAAGCTAGCGGCAACATAGATAAGCAGAAAGTAACAGAAAGTAGTTCTTATGTTGATGGACAAACAAGCAGATAAAGAATAACCAAGTCATTTAAAAGGCACACAGTTTATCAATGTTTTGTTTGGGCAATAATAATAATAATGATTCATTCAATAAACCGAATAATTAAATGTTGCTTAATATACAAGCACTTCGTTTACTATGACACATATTTTAATACGTATACGTAATTTATGCATAAGCAAGCATTTATTAAAAATATAAATATGAAAATATATATCATTAATATTTCATTCTGAAATAACTATTACATAGTATTTAACTGATAAATAAACTCTTCTATAAATAGAATACGATACTAATACAAATCTAAACATTACGTATACGTAATATGTGCCAAGTGTAATATATATTTTTTAGAAGCAATAAACAATATTTGTTAAAAATTACACATTTGCTTTTATTTTTAACTTTGTATTACAAATTTGAAGCTCACATTAACTCTCATAACACCACACTAAATAATTAGCAACAATAAACCAATAATTTAATAAACAAGTTGAGTGAAAACATTTCGAACTGACCAAACAAACTAAATAATATTACGTGATATACGATGAGTGAAAGATTTACAATCTATAGACTAGAAACGTGTTGGAAATTTCAAGTTTTTTAAAACTTTGTTTTAGAATAAATGTATTTCTTTGACAAATGATGTAAAAATGGGAAGTTCCCTGATGAGCCAAGAAATGCAAAAAAAGCATTAATGAATTTCGTAACTGATGAAGGCTTAGTAAGATTTGTGTCGTGTTTCGAGCCGTGTCGAATTGGCCATCTGCAGCGCAGTAAACGTACAATTACCGTTTATTACGTATACGTAATGCATGATACGAGTACGAGTAAGACTTTGGTGCAGATATCACTAATTGTGTGGTTGGCCTTGGCCAGCCATGTACCACACACAAAAATACAACGAACTCTTGGCTGTCAACAGGTTAACTAGTTGTTTACACACATACCCAAATTGCACGTTAACTGTAGAGTACACTGTGAGAAAATTGGCATTGCCAAAAAAAAAGGCCAACAACTTAATTCTGCATAATATTTACAAATGACAAGCACAGTTTGTTGAAGCGAATTCTTGTGGCAAAAACATGCAGCGATTGATTATCGAATTAAGCATGCACTTATAATTAAAAATCAAGTTTTTTCGGTGTTGCAAGATGTTTGGAATTTTTGACGAATTTATTTATGCATTTAACCTTAAGTATGGTCAAGAGAAATATAATTTATAAAAAACAAGTTAAACTTCAAGTTCATAATTCATAACGGAAACGTGTTAATAAAGTGTTAATTAAAGAAGTGTTTATTGAAAACCTTTATCAAAACATAACTAAGAAGTGAAATTTTTATAGGGATCCTAATTAACACATTTAGTTGATAAAATATGTTGTATAGTATTTTGAAGGGATTCAGGAAAACTTAATATAATAAGTAAAAAGTTCCTTAATAAAAAATTGGTAGGGAAAACTCAATTAGATCAATATTATACTAGTAATAGGGATACAAGTGAAAGTGATGTTTATAATAATAAATAATAAGAGCTATGAGTATGAAAATCATCGGGAGGAAGAACTCAAAAATGTTTACAGTGATCGTACTATTTATGAATGAAACCGAATGAGTTTTGGCCGCTGTGTAAATTTGTTTTGCAGTGTCGGATTATTTTTTGTGTAGGGCGGCAGGCAGCACAGCATGTGGGCATTGGGTCATTGGCTTCGACTGGAAGTGAGGTCTGCAAACCCCGAGTGTGGGCACAAAGTGAACCACCTGTTGTTGCCAACAACAACTACAATAACAACAAGAAAAAAGTCGCCCGTTGCCAAGTTCAGAGACAAACAATTTGAAATGGAGCTGTGAACGAGGCTGCGACATTGCCACAGTCAGCGGCAGAAGCAGAGACAGAGACAGAGGCAGAGGCAAAGGCAGCGACAAATAAAATAGTCGAAGCTAAAGCGAAAAGCTGAAACTGAAGCTTAAGCTCATTAACTGCGGCCAATGCGTTGTCCGCTGTTGTTGTTGTTGTCCGAATGCTGTTACCGGTCCATTGACCATGACCTAAAACCAAGGGCTAGTCGCTTCCAAGTAGTATTTTGCATATGAACACACAAGAGACAACACAACATCATCCGATCGTATAATTCAATTTCTACATGCCCAAAAACCCATTTAACTGCCGAGAGCGAAGACGAGACGAGAAGGTCAAACGAAAAGATAAACCGAAGAAGATTATTGCAGTCGCTTCAACTGTACTTATTTACATATGCATGCATGTACGAATACACACACACGCACACGCCTATTTATATGTATATCAAGTGTTGCAATCGCATGTGCGTAGATTGGTGTGATGTATGGTACATTTTGTTTGCCATCATCATCAGTCCCAGTGAAATGAAAACCATTTTTGGTCAACAAACTTTTTTATGAGCAATTCATTCGGTGCCCATAACCAGAGCCGTTTGGACGCAAAATCAGGTTTATTTAGGTTTTATATTTCTTTTTTTTTCACTTTCATGGCCTTCACACAGATTTCAATGTACACGGAGCAGAAGTTGAAAATGAAATTGAATTGGTAACATGCCCTAGCTATGGGCTATGCCCAGATTACATGTTCACTTACACACATACGTACATACAAGGTGTGTGTGTGTTTGTACATATTCGCAGCACATTGACGATTGCGTTTTTGGGTCACACACACCCATATATACAGCTGACTATGCATGTGTGTGTGTGTGCGTGACAGCTGACAGGAGGAGAGAGCTTCAAAAAGCTGCGCTTCAAAAACGTGCAATTTATATTTTCTTTTCGCTCACTCTTTCTGCATCCGCTCTGGCAATTAGCCTAGCGATTGCATAACAGCATAAAAACCGACAAAGCGACAAAACGTACCACAGCAACAAAAAACAACAACAACAACATTTACATTTACGCACGCCTGCCTGTAATTGTGAGTGTGTGTTTGTGCGCGTGCGAGAAAAGGAGAGGAAGAGCGCATGAGCAAAGGCAAAAGAAATGACTCAAAGAAACAGGTTTAAACTATAAGAGAGCTTTCAACTTACACCCCACCGCCCCCTCCACCCATACAGGGGATTTTAGCTCACTCGCACTTCAAAATGTGCTTTTTTTGTTGTTTGTTTTGGTTCGATTTCAATTTTCCATTAGGGCCTTGGCAAAATTTTTCTTTCCGGAAACTCATGTAACAAAAAACACAACTTGAATTGTGCTTTAAAATACTTGTGGCGCATGAATAGTAAAATTACACACAAATATTTACATAAATATATAGTATAGAGCATCCACGTGATCTATTAGCTTACACGCTTACAAGCTCATCATTCAAAATGGCAAGTTAATGAACGAAATTGTAAGATCATCAGCAAACACAAATCTAACAGATATTGGATAATTAATAAGTCGCCTCACGTTCCAAACTGATCGTTAGCGTTAGTGATTTGCATTGGTCAAGATCGTTCCACAATTGTTTCGAGGTGTTGCGGATATATAGCTATGCGCACACAAAATATAATACTTCAACTATATATGCGATAAAAGTTAATGATTTCGAACTGATTAAAAACGTCAAGACTACACACACACACACAACAAAAAAGTATGTTTCGTTATTATGGCGCTTCAGTCGAGGTCAAAATATTGTGTGTTGACCGTTAATGCAGTTGCCAAACTCTGCTCGCTATGAATATTAATTAACGGCCAACACATGCTCTAAGTATATGTTATGTACACATATCTATAAAGCTACATACGCTTTTCATTTACTTTGTTTTATGGCGTTGACCAACTTCGATGGACAAGACCTTGCGGCCTATAGCTTTAGCTTATAAATTCAAACTCAAAAACTTAACGCTGGAATGGCTGCCAACAACTTGAGTAATTTTAATTGACTTGCCACTGCAATCGCACAAGTACAATTACTTAATAATCCCCCCCCTTGCTACCAATTGAATTGAATTTTGCATTGAGCAAGAACAATAACAACAACAGCAATAACAGCAACAACAGCAATGATAATTGCCCTACACTTTTCCCAAGTGTTGGTAAATAAATAAACATACGTAAGTACACACTGTCAATCGACCAGAGAAGAAAAGCTCATGTGCAATGCAATGGGAGATCAACGATAAACGCGGCTGCGCATGCGTTTCGAGTGAAAGCGAAAGTTTTTCTTCAGCTTCAGCTTCGGGCAGAGTTTAGAGTACGACATTTTATTTCAATGTGTGTGGGTGTTGTTATTCGCTCTGATATCCTTTCCCCCATTATGTAACTGCAGTGTGTATACATATGTGTGTGTGTGTGTGTGTGTGCAATGCTGTTGATGATGATAATGATGATGAACTCACTTTTCGATATATCCGTACAACAAGTCAAGGTTTTTTATTTTTGAACAATCGCGCGATCAATTTCACAACTTGCAAAAACTTATATAAATATGCTTTACTTTTTATACGGACGCGGCGTTGCAATATGCCAGTTTGAAATTTAATTTTTTTTTTTGGCTATTTATTTTTTTTGCTGAGCTTTCGAGAGCGCTGCAGAGCCGACGGACGTTGTGAACGTGGTGACGCTTTGAGCGAAACTGCCTATTTTCGGTTAACTGAAAACTTATTTAAGCCTCGCTCACTACATTTCCACTCAAATTGGGCTTTGAGCCAATGTCTCTGCTCTGCTCTGTCAACTACCGAACAGTGTTGGCTATGCGAGTTTGTTTTCGTCAACTTTGGACTTATTTATGGTGATGCAAAATTTTAATTTGAAATTAAAAATAATATAAACGAAAATTATAGACAATTTGTTAAATACGTTTTTGCTCTTTTTATTTTTAATTCTTTTTAATTACTCAAATTGTCACAAAAATATAAGATTCACTTGTAAATTAATCTTTTATGATTATAAATTAATCCTGAATGCTCAAATTGTTTTTAAATACTAATAAATTTTTATTTACGAATCTATTAACTAGAATTAATCTCGTTGTTTCATAGATTATTTGTAATAATAATGTTAAAATATTTTATTTTTATTTGTATATACAAAAAAATAAAATAAAACTAGCTTTTTTCTTTAATAAAGTTGGCAGCACTATCGACCGCTGTTGAGCTTTATTCGTTTGAGTTATAAACAAAGATAATTACGTTGTGAGTCTGTCTCATATCTCAATTAAAAATAACTTTCCTTGTTTTTTTATTCCTGGCCTGCGACCCACTAACTGGGGTATCCAATGCAAGGCAATTTTAGGTGGGGTGGGAATCTTGAAGACCTGTCAGTAGCCAACAATTTGATTTAAAATCTAAAAATGTACTAATTTTTGTAATTAACTGACACTGCTGACGTAATAAGTTCATAAGAATAGCCCCGTATTGTGACTTCAGACGCATAAAAAATGTTACTTTATGGGGGCGAAACGTCTCCACAACTCTCACTCTAATTTACATGCATAAGTTAGTTAAACACTTGTACGAACAAATTGAGATATACTACTTAACGAGCATTTCTAAAGTCCTTATTCAATTATTTGCTAAGTTTACTCACAACTTCAACAGATAATAGAAAAATTTCAAGTACTTCTCAACACATAATTTACATGAATGAGAAGACACTCAGCTGCTCAACTCTCTTGGGGCTTTTGTGTGGGAGGTGTTAATAGTGAAGGGGTGAAGGTTAATGTAAAGTATCGTCTATAGTGTAAAGTGTGGTGTGTATTGTGGGTGTTTGGTTTGTGGTGTGGTATAAATCGTCGAGTGGAAAATATAGTAGACTGTGGAGCAAAGTAAAGTAGAGTTCAACGAAACTGCGTAGACTGTTAAGCTGAGCGTATTGTAGATTATAGTATAGAGTTCATTCCATTATTTATATATTTTTTTTTTTGTTGTCGCAACGCGCCTCCCATATCAGATTTAATGCGTAATGAAAAGAGCATAAAGAAGCATTGCGCTGACTGGAATTCAAAAGGTGCGTTTATTAACCTCGGTAACAACCTTTGACTTACAGTAAGATACACAAATATTCTAAGCTATTACCATAAAGAATACCCAAACAAAAGCGTAATAGTTATAGGGCAAGATCTTAATAGCAATGGGATAAAGTGTGTCTACTAATTTACTTACAATGAGATAGATTTTTACCTCTCAATGTTTATAACATTCTGTTAGGTTTTATCTGCGGAATGTTAACTTTCTGTAATTCGGATAAATCTTAACATAACTCGGATAAAAGCCTAACAGAATGGCGTGTTTACAGCAGCCAAGAATTCAGCAGTCCATTGAGAAAATATTATTGCAATTTGAATGGGCTAATTATATTTCGAGAGTGCCGAATAATCTGCAAATAATTGGTTAAAATCATCCAATTGCTTCCATATACCACAATTAGAGATCTACGCTGTTTCATGCATCATTTCAGCTTGTGGCGCAACTAATCGCAGTCACATAAAATTTATCAACTTTGTTTATAATTTGCTACACAACAATTTTGGACGACCATGTGATTACAACAGATTAATCTTTTCATTCCCTTTTCCCCTATCGATGCATCTATTCATCGCCCTCGTCCACATCTTGTTCCGTTGGCTCCGGCTTAATCGTTTGCCTCGTTGGACGTGACTTTCGCTCCGGTTCTGGTTCCGGTTCTTGATCCTCTTTCTCATCCTCTTGCTCGAAGGGATAGAATGGATGCTCTTTGACAGTTTCATATTTAACTATTCTTGGCTTGGGCTTGATGCCACGCAAGGCGCGAACATCGTTCTCATTTAATTGAAAGTCGAAAATGTTTAGGTTTTCTTTTATGTGCACGGGATTGCCAGCCTTGGGTATGGGAACAACACCATAGTCAATCTAGGGGGAAGTGAATAATAATAGAACAGAAAGATGGACAATAAAAGATAATAACAGAAAATCTAATATTTAAAGGTAATATTTGTTAGCTTCAAAAAATACTCAAAAGACTCTTTTTCACTTATCTATGTTTAAAGTAAAGGGTCTACAAACTGTTCAATTTTAACAAGATCTTCGCAATTTATATAGATTTCAAGAGGATACAGCACACTTACCAAAAAAAAAAGGGTAGCATCTTCAGGTGTATCATAGTCACTTAGGAAAAGGTATTAATAGCGACGGACAGACAGACAGACGGACGAAATATGTACTCAGTGCTATTTTATAGTATGGGAGTTGTCTTCTGCTGTTAGTAATAAAATTTTGTCAGTTGTCGCTATTCAATTCTACCTATTCTACCATCACATTTTCAAATATCCAAATATCAAAATATCAAATATCACTTGTTCCGGATATAACTAAGTAACCTTTGCCTTACCAAGTAGCGAAGCACGATCTGCGAAGCTGTGCGTTTGTATCGCTTCACCAGACGCTTCATGCCCTCGGAGAAGAAATATATGGGTGTATGATCATCTCGATTTGGTTGACCCAGTGGCGAATAAGCAGTGACAATGATGCCATTGTAGCGACAATAATCCACCAAATCCTTTTGCATAAATCCCGGCCAGATTTCCACTTGATTAACGACAGGCTTTGAGGAGCTGCATTGAATAATGCGTTGCACCTGCTCCATGTTGAAGTTGGAAACTCCAATGCTACGCACCAGGCCAAGCTTGACCAGCTCCTCCATGGCACGCCAGGTGTCAATATAGTCAATCTCTCTTTAGGTAAATAAGACAAATGAGATAGACTAACTCCGAAAGTGAACAACTTACGTGGTTTGCACCTTGTCACCCTCCAAGGGAGTGAGAATCTCGTCGCACATGTGTTTGTAGCCCACAGGAAAGTGCATCAGATAGAGATCGATGTAGTCGAAGCCCAGAGCATCTAGCTGCTTCTCGCAAATGCGGCGCACATCCCGCGGATCATGATGTATATTCCAAAGCTATCAAAAAGCTGTGAATCTTTGAAGCAACTGCGAGCTGGACCAGCACTTACCTTAGTGGTCAGAAATATGTTCTCCCTGGAAACATTTCCCATCTGAATTTGGGTGCGAATGGCCTCACCCACCTCCTTCTCGTTCTCATAGCTGTAGGCGGTATCAAAGTGACGGAAACCCGTCTCCACAGCACAATGAATGGCAGACAAGCATTGATAGCCCTTCAACTGCAGGATTGAAGATTAGCAAAGCAACATTTTAGAGCAGCTGTCGAGGCTAATTTACGGCATAGGTTCCAAAGCCCAGGACAGGCATTTCGTAACCACTGCTCAGCTTGATCTTGGGCGCCATGAGCAGCGCCTTTTCGCCACACACGGGCTTATCGCCCAGTATCAATGCGACCCGGGAATTGGAGTCTTCATCGTCCTCACACGTGGTCAAACAGCGTGCTGGTATCATATCGAAATGCAATCTCAAATAAATCTAACAAATTTGTCTACAAACAAAATTCTTAAATTAATCTGAAAGTTATTTCAATTGGAATTACAGAATACTTTGCTTATACATCATACAAAGCCAACCTAATGTTTGATTCCATGTATCTGATGGATGCATTCCGATAGCTGGATAGCTAAGCGAATTAATATTTTTGTTGGTAACAGGAGAATTCGTCAATGGCAACTTTACCTTCTATGATACTATAAAACTGTCATAATTACTAATTCCATTTTCTTAAGACTTATTTAAACTACTACCATTTCGAATATGAAATTTACTTCAATCTTACAACTATCTCACGACAACATTCCAATAAAATTTGTACCTTCACAAGGCTATTTATTATTTAATCATACAAGTATTTACAAAAGCGTTCTTTTAGGTTTCCAGCCCTAAAATTCAATGGCAAATGGGAAATACTTGTGGTTACGAGCCTTGATCAGATTGAGGGGCACCATGCGTTCCCCAGTATTAAAGCTATCGAGCACAGCCTTCTCCTCATCGGTTAACGAAAAGTCGAACAAATCAAAGTTTTCGCTGATGCGCTTCGGGTTCGACGACTTGGGAATGGGAATAGCGCCATTGTCGATCTACAATAAAAGTATAATCACAATCAGTTATGATTTTATTACAATTAAACTCAACTTTAACCCACCAGATAGCGCAGTGCCACTTGCGTTGTTGTCTTGTTGTACTTCTCAGCAATTGCCTTCACCTTATCCGAATAAACATAGTCGGGTTTCTGCTCCTCGGGTCTGGGACGACCCAAAGGCGTGTAAGCGGTCAATGTGACATCGTGCTTCTTGCAGAACTCAATCAATTTCTTCTGATTGATGGCTGGTGAGCATTCCACCTGATTGGTGACTGGCTTAATCTCACAATTGTCGAGCACACGTTTCAGCTGCTCGCTGTTGAAGTTGGACACGCCCAGACTGCGAACCAGACCACTCTTGACCAGCTGTTCCATGGCTTTGTAGGTGTCCACGTAATCGACATCGCTCAGCAACAGCGCACCATCTTCGTCTTTGGGCAGCAGTGTCTCCTCATTGATATACTTGTAACCCACGGGCATGTGCATCAAGTAGAGATCGATGTAATCAAGGCCGAGATTAGCGAGCTGCTTGCGACAGGCATCCTCAACACGCTCGGGATCGTGGTAAATGTTCCACAACTAAAATAAAGTGGTAAGTTATTAGCAACATATTTTGATGGGTATCTAAATTGAAGTCGTTACCTTGGTGGTTAGAAAGATATCCTCGCGCTTGACCACACCCTCAGCTATCTTGTCACGAATCGACTGGCCAACCTCAGCTTCGTTCTGATAAAAGAAGGCGGTGTCCAAGTGACGGTATCCAATGTCAATGGCATGTTTGATGGCAATCTCGCCTTCTTTGTTCTGAGACTGCAGGCGAAAATGAACAAATGTAATAATAAATATGACGTTGTTGGTACAGAGATAAGCTTATCTTATCTACTATGTAATTATGCTACATTGCCCCAGGAAATGACAGTGCCAAATTTACAGATGTCACATCTCCCGACCACCTTAAATTATCACTAATGAAGACACAAACGTACGTACAGTGAAAACTCCCTAAGCATGTCTGTATGGAGATATGTTACTTGTTGAACAATAACAGTCCGATCTACAAATATGTATTTCACAGTATTTACTTAGGTGCAAAAGTATTGTATCTTTCATTTTCTTATGATAACTAATATATTTAATAATAATTGTATAAATGAAAAACTATATAAAAAATCAGTTACATAAACTATGAAATATAGCATCAAATATTAATTTTCATGGCTGCTTTTTCTTTATAAACAATTAATTGATGATAATCAAGGTCAATTTGACATGTGTACATTGTACACATATTTAATAGGGTACATTTTGGTGCATATGTCCCGCAATTGTTCGTATTAGTATTAGTACATATTTGTATTTGCTTTAGTACACTTACTGCATAGGTTCCCAGGCCCAAGATTGGCATTTCGCGGCCATTGTTTAATTTCACAGTCGGTGCGAGCTTCATGACTATTTATTGATTAGCAATTTAAAATGAAGAAGATACACACACATTACTTACTTTTACAAACAACTCTGTTCATATTCTTTCTTACCGTCGAAATGGAGAATTTGGGTTTATTTATTTTAGCACAACCGGCAAGCGCTACGTACAAAATGCAAGTGTGATGTCAATTTGATTTCGTTTAGCACAACCGGCCCAAGTTACTAGAACAAAGAGAGATGACACTATCGATTAATCGTATCGAAGCTTCTCGAGTAAAAAACAAATTACTTATGATGTGTTATTATGAGAGAGTTTCAGAGATAACAAAATAAACACTATGCACAGTTCCAAATGTGCAAAAATATGAATTTTATAATTTATTTTCAACAAAAAACAAATCGTACTCTTTTCTAATTTTGTATTCAATCGGGTAATGCTGACAAACGCTTCGAGTGATCGAGTTGCATGGGTGGCAACACCCTAAAGCTCTCATTCGTGAGGAGCAAGAAGGAGGAGCACGACTTGGAGAGTATGAATCGGGTTAACATCACTGAGGGCAATGCCCGATTGAAAGGCCTAAATTCCCTTTCGAACTTAAACTTGTATTTGCCTTGTAAAATTACATTTAGGTCTTAGTTTGTAAGGGTGAATACGCGTATAAATAGGTATTAATTGTTGGGTGACCGGATATTTATTGCCCAATTGTGTAGTATTTTGTAGATATGCCAGATCGCTTAATTTTGTTACTGTCTGTTAAAAAAGTGCTGAAAAGAAGGTTTTGATTGAGAGGTTTGTGCATTAGGATTAATATACAACCCTTAATAAAACAATATGCTTTTCATGGCAATGAAGTGGTTTTATAGGAAGCACACCAGAACAATATTAAATTAAATATCAATCACAATAAAAAGACTTGTTGCAAATAAAATTCGGAAATCTGTAGTATCGAAGCTAATCAGCTGTTGCAAAACACTCTTTGTAATAGGGTTGGTATTTTTGGACAATAAAGTTTGCGGTCACACTGTGTGACAAACAAACTCAAACCTTTCGATTGTTATGGAAAAAGGAAATCCCAATACCATGGAGGACAACACGGATATGACACCAGATGCGGAATCATTCAATGGATATGGTTTCAATAACTACACAGCTGCTGAAGCATTCATACAAGGGCTAGCTGGCATGGTCAACCAGGGCGACGTTGAGACAATGATACGAGCACAAAAACAAATGTGAGTACAACAACAAAATACCTCCCAATGCCACCCACAAAGACTAAATTTGCTTTAGGTTGCAACGTTTTGAGAAAACCAATGAGATGCTACTAAATTGCAATGCATTGTCGCAGAGTCGTTTAAAGAGTGCTAGCGAGGATTTCAAGCGGCATGTTAAACTACTGAGTGAAATGAAAAAAGATCTGGATTATATCTTTCGTAAAGTTCGTATCATTAAACAGAAATTGCAGCAGCAATATCCTGCCATATATGCTGAGGTGCAACCACAACGCAGCAGCCTTGCCGAGGAAGCAGAAGATGAAACTGAAACCGCTGCAGCAGCCTCACAGAATGTGGAGTCAAGCAAAGTGAAAGCAGCTGCCGATCCTGCTGCTCCCAAGAAGAGCGACGCCACTATTGAGTATGTGCAGATGCAGGAGGCCATCGAGAATGGCACTGTCGAAGTGGAGAATGAGTTAATCAAGCGTGTATGCTCCGTGGAAACGGCAAATCCCAATGATTCCTCCGACTGCACGTCAGAGGACACTGGTTGAAGACAATATCAGTATTTGGATCCGTTACCCAAGGACTAGAAGTGTAGATGCAGGCAACTTTTGATTTGATAAAGAACGAGCCTTACAGGTGCATCCGTCTACCTATCTGACGATCTGCTTCAGCACCTAGATCTCATAGTATTCCGCAGTCGAGCACACTCTACTGCAACTAATTCACTTGTTTTAGAGATAACAATACTGTAAATATTACATATATATTTATTAACTAGTAAATTATGTGCTAATAGTTAGAAAATAATTTGGTACTTGTACTGTTTGGGTACCTTTGAGATTATAACGCGTCCATCATAGCTCAAAGAAGCAAATATCCAGGGATCAACATTGCTCCATTCAGCGCAATAAACCGAATCCTCGTGTTGATCAAATGTTTGTAATAGACCATCAGAAAGGACTTTATGGCGTTCCTGTGCTGATGCTTCACTCACATCACTTGGCACAGCTTCGGAGCTAACAGAACCAGCACAAGTAAGAAGCACTTTGCAATCACTAGAGCTGGACAAGATGAGCTGATCGTGGAATGTATTAAAACGCACGGACCACAGCCAATGCGAGTGATCGCTGCGCTCAAAGACTGGTGCTTTGACCATGCGGCAATCCCACACCTTAAGGCAACCGTCGTCGCCACCAGTGACTAGGTGGCATTGCTTATTGGGATTGCAGTCCAAATCGCGCACCAGCTGACCATGTGAGTCATCTATGCTCCAGGCACAGTGCTGGGAATCACGCACATCGTAGGCACGCACACTGCTATCGTGCAGCACCACAAACTGATGGCCCTGATGATGATGCGACCACTTGCCGCTGGTGAATGACGACACGCTCTTGGCGCCGCTTGAATTGCTGCTGGCTTCGGCTACTACACGAGTTGCAGACTCGGCGCGTTGCATGATTGCCAACTTGTTGCCCGCAACACATGCAATAGTCTGCTCTTGGCTGGGATGAAACTCAATGGTTTTGACTCGATCCCCCAAGCTGGCGGTGTCTAACACTTCAACTTTGGCCCAGGGAATATATTCGCTTTTTAAGGGTTCATTGCTAGATGCGTTGGGATCGTCTTCGGGTAATGTTAATAATGCTGCCTGGGACAACACTTGCGCTCCTTTCTGCACATTATAAACTGATGCCAGCAAACGTGCGTCGTGTGGACAACTGTTAAGTTTCCACACTTCGCCCAAAGCATGCTCAAAAATCTAAAATGGAAATCACTTAGAATTTTTTCATTATTTACTTGTCTGCTTACCTTGGATTGTATGGTGCCCTGCTCTTCATCGTATTGCAGCAAATGCAACTGATTTGTGGGCTTTAATGAATTAGTAGCAATAAAAAAGCACACGTCATTGCTCTCCCCGTATTGTGGCGTCAACGCTCGAGCTTGCAACTCCAAGCCATAAATTAAGCTATTCTCCTCCATGTCAGACGCTTTTCAGAAAGCGACGTAACTGATTGAATCCTGGGGTTTCTTAAATATATTTTAGAAAGAATTTCAATTATAAATACCAAATATAGAATTATGAAACTTTTTGTTTACGTCTGGCTATGGCTATTTGTTTTTGTTGTGGCCGTTACAAGGATGCGTTGGCAGCTGTAGATACATAGTTATCGAAATTAAGGGTGTCGCCAACAGTTAACCTAATTTAATTATTATACTGTTTTCTAACATTTATTCATTTAAGTAAACACTAACCGCAGACCGATAAAATTATTATCTTATTTGCAAAAACAACACAATTCAAGCAATTTGTATTAGAGATGAGCTCATACCGATAGACGTGAACAACATAGTAATATTGATGCTATAATACATATTCATATATCGATTTTTATGGCAAACATTGATGACTTTTGCAGTCAAATAATAATATCAAAAATGCATTTATTGTTGAAGACAATTATTCGATTAGGTGGATTCAAACATTTAGATTCCATAAAAAAATCTTAAGCCCAATTTAGCCAATTAAAAATCAATAAATCTGATGCATTTGAAGCAACTGGCAGAACTCAGTAGCTACTTACATTAACTTCATGTTTAACATATATTTGCAAGCAAAAATAGGTTCAAAAGTATATTTATTTTGTAAAACGTCCATTATTGTATGGGCGTTCATTATATTTTGCAATTATTTTATAGTGCATTTATGTGAAGCAGTATATTTTTAAAGTGTATGGTATATTTTAACGGTCAAGACGCGTCGCAAAGCTAACGACGCCAAAATTGTATATTGTGAAATGATTCAAAGACGATTTATTTGCATATGTTTTGGAAAAAATTAAGAACTGATGAAATTACGAGGCAGAAAAAAGGTACATTTATTTGATTTACAATTGCCACTCACTATAATGGAATAATCGACTCGTTACAATTCAGCTACCAAAAAATACAACCCTGTGCACGCTCAAATCAACACTGTGTGTTGTCTCCATCCATTTTGTTTTAGTGAAAAAAGATTCTCAAAAGTAACAGACGCGCATTAACAAAATTCTCCATTTACAGTATAAATTAGTGAAACTAACATTTGGCTTACAACCAAACACAAGCAAGGTAACTAAATTGCCCCCCGAGAGTGCAACAAACGACGCGCAATGGCACAAAACATCAGCCCTGAACAGAGTGGTGCTGGTGGCAGTAGCAAACACAGCGATGACTCGCTGCCTGTCAAAGACAATCATGCTGTGAGTAAAAGGTAAGGCGCCAAATTTTTATAAATGCCCCCTCTCTATTGATATGTATATGTAGTCTAATGATTTGCATTATTTGCCCATAGACTGCACAAAGAACTCATGAACCTAATGATGGCCAACGAGAAGGGCATCTCAGCATTTCCGGATGGTGAAAACATCTTTAAATGGGTCGGCACTATTGCAGGCCCCATAAACACGGTGTATGCGAGTCAAACGTATCGCTTGTCGCTCGACTTTCCCAACTCGTACCCGTATGCGGCGCCAGTGGTTAAATTCCTAACTCCATGTTTTCATCCCAACGTCGATCTGCAAGGCGCCATCTGTCTAGACATCTTGAAGGACAAGTGGTCAGCGTTGTACGATGTGCGCACCATATTGTTATCGATACAATCGCTGCTCGGCGAACCGAATAACGAGAGTCCACTGAACGCGCAGGCCGCCATGATGTGGAATGATCAAAAGGAGTACAAAAAATACCTAGACGCCTTCTATGAGAAGCACAAGGACACCTAAACCTAAACCTAGCAAGCAAAACTAACTACTACTACAACAACAACAACACCAAAACTGGCAGCGACCGTTTTATCCTCATTCTCTATGCTCATATTGCGGCGTATTTATTTACATTTTGTGGATGTCTGGTGCATGCAACACCAAGTACACCACTCTCAACACCACCATCACCACATCCCCTTATATTCCCCTAACTCACTTATATTTCTATATATTATATAGTTTATGCTAATTTTGGCTCATGCATTTTATTTCTTTCCCCTCAACTGTCATTTTTATAGATGCAATTCAATTTTTCAATTATTTTTACAACAAATTATTAAATTTATATAATGTAAAGTGGTATGTATGTAATTCTCAAATCTAAAATAACTAAAAAATACCGTCTGTTTCATTAAGCTTAAGGCAAAAGTTTTAGTTAATTGTTTTTTTTACAAATGATTTTTGAACTACGATTATTGTAAGGCGGGCTTGTGCTAAGACATCTGTTCTGTACTGATTTCGAGATAATACCAGATTACCTTGCTGCAAGCCCAAGCCCCAAGCATTATTATGTGAATGTTAGCTAATTTTATAGTAAACCTCCCCAAATCGATTCCCCTAAAAAAAAAAAACAACTGTCACTTTTCGTATATGTATTTACTTTAAAATCAGCCGACTTTCGAAAAGAAAATAACAAAAATATAAGCAAATTTTTTAGTATTTCAATGGATTGTACTTTTTACATTGTAACAAAGTTTCGTTAGTAAAGCAGAGTTATTGAAATCACATACTATATACAATATAAATAAAAGCGAAATAATTGATCAGTAAAATGTTCTTATCATAGAATTATCCCGCTTCATTTTATTTTGTTTCGCAGTTTCGCATGCTTCTTCATAGTGTGATTGCTCAGCGCAGCGCGAGATTCAAAGATGCGTCCACAACGACGACAACGCAAAGCTGGCTTATGACTATGACGTCGCTGTAGATGATCCTTCATATTCTGATTCGTATAGAAACGCTGTGTGCAATAGTTACACTCAAACTTTCGCTCGCCCTTGCTCTTGTGCACCCATTGATGACGCGTAAGGTGAGCTCGTCGACCATACGACTTTCCACACTTGTCACAAATGTGAGCAGCACTCGACTCCTCCTTGCGATGACCCCGCCGAATGTGATAGTTGAGACTGCGTGCCGCCGTGTAAACCTTGTTACAATTGGGTTCGAGGCAGGCATAAATCCTTGTGCTGTTCTGATGAACCTCGCGAAGATGAGCAGTCAGCAAATTGGCTCGTGCATATGTCTTTCCGCATTCATCAAAGGTGCACTTGTAGGGCTGTTCGCCGCGATGCTTCTGCATGTGCGCCTCGTACAAGGACATTTTGTAGAAGCCACGTCCGCAGATGTGGCATTCCGTTTTGTTGCGTACTCCACGGGCTCGTTGGGAAGTGGGAATCCGCTCCTTACCCAACGTTTCCTTGGCGGTTTCATCTTCTACGATATAGACTTTTTCCTGCAAAGTATAGATAAGTGCATTTCAATTAGGTGCGAGAAGAAGATGTAACACATAAATAATAATAAATTAATCAGTCTTAGAATCAAATCAAGTTTAAGTAACAGGTGCAAAAAATACAAAAATACAAATACAAACAAAACATAAATTTAAAGAGTTGATTTGTATTATATATTATGAAAAATTTTATTCTTTTTAATAGGAGGATTTCATCATTCTAGTTTTGGCAACAGTGCGTATGATGGATATGATTAATTAAGTCTTTCAAGTCTCATAGCTAAGAATTAAACAAAAATATTCCTTCCATAAGCAATGATAACGAAGTTGGTAAATTGCATAATTATATAGGTCAGGGGCAATAGTAAAATACAACTACATATTTCATTTGGCGTTTTATTGTGTGTGTATGCAAAGTTATTCATACACTTAATTGAATCCTGCTGCTTCACAATTGTATACAGATAGAAGCGCCATAAATGATTTATCAACACTGGTCATAAATGTCGCGTTATCAATCCTTTTGAAAAGCGCGCGGCAAAAGCTCCCAAAGCTGCCATAAAAAAAACAAAACCATCCGTATCTATGTTTTGTATGTGTGTGTGGACATTTCCATAAAGTAAACATACATATGTGAGAGGTTGTATAAAAATATCAACAAATGTTCTCACGCCAATAAAGTGTTTAATGTCAAACATATACAAATATGTATGCATGTGTGTTTTGTCTTCCGTATCCAATGTGCATACACACAAACATATATAGTTTACAGTTACAGTGAACAAATACAATCATAATTAGGCGATGCTAATCAAAAACATGCGATTAGATTGTGCCGAACTTGTACACACACACACACCCACACATGCACTTCCTAGCAACAAACACTTACGATTTCTTCGATGACCAGCGATGATTGAATCTGGGCAATTTCTTCCACATTCTTAGGGGACTCCAGCGACGTTTCAACAATAGTATTTTCCTGAATTTCCTCCACATCCTTTGCATTCACTTGCAGCATAATTTTGTCAAAGTTTCGCTGGGATTCCTCGCACATGCATTGGAAATCATGGAATTTTTGCACTAATTGATAACAGCACTCACAGATGCACTGCAGCACAACGTTGCAGCTCATGCTGCTGTCCAGCAGATCCTGAGGGAATCCTTTTGCTCGGCTCCCCATGCAACCTAAAAACTTGACAGCTAATTCTTTTTCACGGCACAAATCGTAGGACACATCTTGGCTGCCTAGCAGCACGAGGCAAGCACGACATAGTGACATTCTGCTCAAGGAATTACAGGCAGAGGAAGGCTCATTTGTGTTTGTAGTAGTATCTGCAAGTGCGCGGCACGCGCTTGAATTTCGTTCTGATTTAAACATCGTTGGTTTTGGGCTGCATTCGCGCTAACCGGTCTGCCATAAATTGACTTCAATTACTCGCAATCACCGAAAACAATAACAATAGCCCAACGTCGACCACCACGGCGACGGCGACGACAGCGACGCCCGTGCCCTCCGCTGCTTGGGCTTTCACTGCGCTGGATAATAAAAGCTTATTAGATGCTGCCTATGTGGCTGCTGCTGTCGTCGGCGCCGCTGCTGTCGATTGAAAAAACTGTTATGTATCACAGGGCGTTTCGGTGTGGTGCTAAGCTTTTCGCTCCTAGCCTGCCAACACAGGGTGTCGCGTGTAACGGCTGCAATTTAAACAAGTAGCCATGAGTTCATATTTATAAGTTCATTTAATTGGATTGAAGATTTTTATTTCCTTTCAAGTCGACTGGCAAGTTATTTAAATATTTATGAAAATATTTAAATACATTGCGATCATTATTATAATAAAACTTGATTTTTTGTAAAAAGAAATGAATAAAGAATTACTCAATAAATTGAAGTAAAATTAATTTACTCGGCGTATATTATAACAGCAAAATAAGCTCCCACATATTACATTTTTGTTTCTGTTCACCTGAATTGCTAATAAATTTATCAAATAAAAAAGATTGCAAGTTTTTATATTTTTATTTGTATTTACCTCAATGGCTTCTAAATTGATCGAGTAAATGAACAAATAAGAGATTTCAAGCTGTTATATTTTTGTTTATTTAAAATCGCACAAAGGTTATTAACATTTCAAGACCTCAAATTAAATCATGCTTCTTAATACACGAATATTTGTATTTAAAGTAAATAATTAAAACTTGTCATTTTTATATGTTTTATACACATATTTGATTAAACTTTTCTTTCCAAAACGTACAAAAAATTAAGATAAATGTTCAAATTAAATGAGTATGACAACTAACCGATAAATACTATATGACATAGGACATACAAAAGATTCCTAAATGTAGACATATGAAACTTAAACGCTATCTGTGGTCATGATGGAGCCAAGTGTGACAGACGTGGCCACCGAAGAAATGGTTTCCATGGAAACATTCAGCTTATGTTTGAAAGCCTGCAGAACATCCAGATGATAGATCTGCTGGACACCAGACTGCTGATCTATGGACAACGTATAAGCATTTGTGTCGCCACTCGAGGTCAGCAAAGTGGGCATGTAATGAGGTAAGTACAAACGTTGCATGTCGGGAGCATCGTTGCTGTCCGCATTGAGACCGCTGGCCAGTTGTTTGCTGTAGGAGCGCTGCAGACGCATCACCTGAACATGCTGATAATGCGAAACATAGAGAAAAGGTTCACGATAAACGAAACCAGTTGGAGCATAGATCCAATTCAAGTCGTAGGGTCGTGAGCGGCAGCCAAATTCATCCACAAACACGCCACATTCGGCAAAGCAGAGCAGGAATTCCTGTCGTGAGATGCGCACGGCAACAAAAGGTTGACACTTGATCGTGTGCTGCAGCGACTTGTCCGCCAGATCAATAAACTCCTCGGCCGCATAATTATCCAGATCGATTTCGTAAAACTTATCCGAACTGACAATAGCCGAATGGCGTGTATAGAAGATCGAGGTCACGGGCGTGGCAGTGTCCAAAGCACGCACTGGCTTGAATTTGTGCAGCTTCAGATCATATTTGAGTATGACAATGCGCGAGGAAGTCGCTGCAATGGCCACCGAATCCAAAGCGTTCTCAGTTTCATTGGAGATCTGGACAAGTTTCCACTTTTCGCTGGCCGTGCGATTGGCAAAAGGCAGCTCAATGACCGACGTCTCCAGCGATGGTTTTTGGCAAGGAATAGCGCTCTGACAACGTGTCTCCAGCTGTCGATAGTCGCATTGGTAGAGCTTCTCGCCACTGGCGCCCACCATAATTGCCTTGGCCAGGCGTGTGGAGATGGACACATAGCTGACGCTCTCAATGCCTGCAATATGCAGCAAACGCTGGGTTTCCACGTTGTAGGCAAACAAACCATTGTTGCAACCAAAGAGCAAGATCTTTTGCTCCACAATTTCATAGGCGCAATTGATCTCAATGGCCTCTCCCGACTGCTGCACTGCACCATTGTACACCAACGTGCCCAAGTAGTCGTCATTTGAGCTCTTCTCGCTCTCAGTGGTGTCGCTGCTCAGCGCTTGCAGCTCTTCGCAACTATCGACGATCGAAGGCGCCGTCGGAGTCACCTTGCTGCCACATGACTCGCTAACATTAGAGCGACATTTACGATGTGCAACCTCCTTGCATTCCTTGCAACGCCAATAAGGTGAGCCCACAATAATCAACTGCTCGCAGGCCAGACAACTCATCTTGTCCAGCTTCGACTCGTGCAGCGCCAACTCAAAGCGATGATGTGTTGGCTGCGTTTGCTGCTGCTTCTGCGGTGACTTTGATTTGCTTTTGACTTCCACTTGACTTACGGCACGTTTCAGTTGTGTCTGTTCTTTCTCTTTGAGTGGCGAACGCGGCACGACAGCGATGCTGGCAGGGCGCGACTTCTTGTCCTCGCTGTGGCCATTTGATTTGCTTGGCGATCGCAACAAAGCTGTACCTAAAATACAGAGTTAAACTTTACAATTGTTCTTTCATTTTATGCCGTCTGCTGCTAACCATTTAACTGGTCGAGCTGCTCCTGCAACATCTTCGAGTGCTTCTGTTCGCGACGCAGCTCCTCCTTGAGCGCGCGATATAGAATAGAGGACTCCACATCGTTGGGCGAGATGTTCTCCTTGGCATTGCTGCTGGAGCCAAAGATTTTATCGGCCAGCGTCTTTTTCTTCTTGGCGGATAAGTCTTCAACTTTGAGCTGCAATGGAATGGTAAATATATTATTTAATTCGTTAAGAGCAACTGCAGTGATTAATATTCATAGTTAACTTTCATCTTGGACACTTGTTTGATGCAAGTTAACGTTTAACTAGTAAAAACAGATGTAGAGAAATATTAACTCATTCAATGTTAAACATTTGTTTTTTGTTGGATTTTGAATAAGTAAAAACCGAATATTAATACAATTGAAACTCATAAAGAATTCGACTAATTTTACCTGCAAGTAGTCAATCAATTTCTTGTGCTGAGCCAGCGTTGCCATTGACTTGATGTCGCGCTGCACAAAGTATTGCTCCTTCTCCTGCAGCGTGTTCTGCAGCTCATCGATCTCGCTGTGCAGCCCAGTTTGTACCTCTTGCAGCTGCTGCAACTCCTGCTGCAGATGGCACACCTCATCTCTGCTATGAAATAGGTCACTCAAGATGCGCGCATTCTCCTCCTTAAGCTGGAAGAGTTCACGCTCGTACTCTGAGTTCTGAGTCTGACAATTGGCGCTTTGTGTTTCCAGCTGATCTGTGCGCTCCTGAGCACCGAACAAAGCATTCGTCTGCTCCACCAGCTGTCCTTGCTGGGCAATCAGTTTCTTTTGCAACTGCTGCAAATTCTGCTTGAGCTCGTCCAGCTCTACACTGAGAACTTGAGCACGCTGCTCGGCCAGACGTTTGCCCGACTCTTGCACTGCGAGTTCCTTGCGCACTTCGCTCAACTGTTCGTTGCGTTCACGTAACTTGTCGTGGCAGGCTTCCAGTTGGGTTTGCTGCTTCTTGTTGCGCTGTTGCTCCGTCTCCAGCATGGCCTCCACTTCGGTCAACTGATTGTCCGTTATGCTGCATGCGTATTTCAAACGTTGGAAGTTATCCGTCAACTGCTTAATCTCCGCTTGCAATGCCTGGCTGCCTTCACCCACCACAACGCCACGTTCACGCTTCTCTTGCAGCTCCCGTTGCAGTCGCTTCTGCTCTAGCCCTAAGCCATCGCACCGCAGCTGCGTTTGTTGCAGCTTCTGACGCAGTTCCGTGGCCTGTTGCTCGAGTTTGTGCACATTGGCCAAGTGCTCAATGATCTCCGACTTGCACTTCATGCGCTCCTGCTCAGCCTTTTCCCACATACGATGCTCTTTGAGTACATCGCGTTTACTTGCTGCCAACTCGCCTTTCAGCTCCTCGATGCGAGCATCGCGTTGTCGGAACTCGTCCTGGGAGGATTTGAGCGCACGCTGCGCCTCGTCGCGTTCGTTTTGGGCTTTCTTGACGCGATCCTCGGTCAGCTCCATGCGACGCGCAAGCAATTTCTTCTCAGCGAGTGCTTCCTCCAATTGCTTCTCTACTTTCCATAATGAGAGATTTGCTGTGCGTGCTGCCTGACGCTCCACAATCATCTGCTCGCGCACTGCGGCCAGTTTATCCTCCAGTTTCTCATTCTGTCGCTCCAGCATGTCGCCCACAGCAGTGTTGCCATGATGGGAACCTCCATGTGACTTCATTGGCGATAAACTCTGCTCGTTAAAGCGCTCCAGCATGTGTTCCAGCTTGTTTACCAGCTCTTGAAGTTGATCGGCGCGTGTTTTTTGCACGCATTCACCTTCCTTGGCCACAGCGAGATCAGCACGAAGTTGATCCTCGATGGCATGAAGTTCGGTTAGCGAACCTGGCGCAGTTTCATATGGAGATGTTTGAGATGCTAGCGATGATTCTGCCAAATTGCAGCGACACTCTGCGAGCTGTAATATAAAATAATATATTTATAAACTAGCACCAAAAAATAATTTAGATTCTAAATTAATCTAAAAGTAAACAGTAATCTTTAGTTAAAATTATAATAAAGTTAATTATTTTAATATAACTCCTAAAAACCAATTAGAATGTGAATTTTACCTAAACCAAGATTGCAAACGCAATTTTTAAAGTTACGCTCTCAATTCAAATTTTATCGATGTAACTCAAATTTTCCTCGAAAATTTTCAGTTCTTTTGACAGCCAACTTGTTAGCTCGATAGATAAGACAAGAGTAGAACTTCTTTATCTTCTACAAGTCAAATTTATAAAAATAAATAAATATATTTTCCTACCTGCAGTTCCCGCTCCAAGCGCACACATTCGGTTTGCATCTCTTGAGTTTCCTTTTTGGCATTATTAAGCTGCGTCTCCAGCAAAGATTTGCCAGCACGCAGCTCGTTATTCGCCGAAATTTCGCTGTTGAGGCGCTGCAGCAACTCCTCGATGCTGCGCTCCGAAGCGTGTTTGGCTTCCTGCGTCGACTTACTCGAACTTATGGATTCATCTAACTCTGTGCGTATGTCCTGCAGCTCCAGAGTCATGCGTCGATGCGTGTCCTGCGAATCTCGCAGCTTGTGGCGCAGCTCTGTCATCTTGTTCTCATAGGTATCCCTCAAATGATTAACCTGTTGCTCGTTATTCTTATCGGCTTTGTTGCTCTGCTCCTTCAGTTGCTTTAGCATCTCTTTGTAATTGTCCAACTTGTCTGTCAGATGCTTGCATTCATCGCTCTTCGCATGAAACTCCAGTTCACGCGCTTCCAGCTTCTGTGTAGTACTTGCGAGCTCCTGTTTCTTCTCTGCCAACTGTTTCTCGTAGCGCTGCTCGGAGGCAATCTTTGCTTCCTCGTATTTCTGGCGATTCAAACGCAACAAGTCTGTGATTGTGGCTTCCTTTTTCGACCACATCTCCTCGTCAATCTTGGCCGAACTCTGCAGCGTCTTGATTTGAGTCTTGCAAGTGCTTAGCTCCATGGTTTTTTCCTTGATAATCTGCTGCAATTTCTTGATTTCAGCTTTGGCCTCCAGAACAACCTGCGATTTGCCGTCTGTCTTTTTAAGAGCCTGCTGTGCTCTAAGCAAATCTTGTTTGAGCACTAGAATTTCAGTTTCATGTGATTTTAATTTCGTTTGCAAGTTCCTCAGCTTCTCCTGTAGCTTTGCGTTGCGTGACGATTCCGAATCATCGCCTGAAATGGCGTCATTTTCCATATGCACAAAGCTGTAGCCAATGAAGGGTAAATCTTTGCCACTAAAATCATTTGATTTCATATTCGAAGTCAGCGACTTTTTCGTTTGCTGCTCTCTGCGTGCCTTATGCCGAATGCCATCCTCAAAGTTGGAGATGTCGTCATCCGACTTGATGGTGGGTATAATCGGCGGCACCTGGGAGCGAACTGTGCTCCACTGCATTGTCTCAAAGAAGGGATGCTTTACAATCTGTTCATATGACAGACGATTCGTTGGATTTGTGACCAGCGAACATATGAGACTCTTGAGATTGCTAGAGATTTTTAAATCGCTGGGAAAGTTAATAATCTCCTTAAGGCGACTCTCCTCGCAATGCGAGAGTATCTTCGAGTACGTCTCATGGACGTTATCTTCATGGAAGGGCGTTATCTCGCAGATGAGCTCGTAACCAATAATGCCCATGGACCAATAATCGCAGCTCACCTGCTCAAGAAATCACAAAATTGAATAAGAATCTTGTCTACACATTGTTCACACCATAAAATCATACAATTAAACTCACGTCATGCATGGATTTGGAGAGCTTATATGTAGATATGGTCTGCAAGAGCTCAGGAGCAATATAATCTGGTGTGCCGACAGGCGAAAGACTGAGCACATGACCATCGCGATCTAAGGCAGCGGCATTGCCAAAGTCCGCCAGCTTGATGTGACCAAAGCGATCGATGAGAATATTCTCGGGCTTAATGTCGCGATGCACGAAGCCCATGTTGTGAAGTGTGTGCAGAGCCAAGGTCAGCTCGGCTAGATAGAAACGCACCAGATCCTCATCAAAGGGACCATGGCGTGACATTAAGCTGAGTAAATCCCCACCAGGTAAATACTCCATGATCAAATACAAGTTGTCATTGTCCTGCAAGCGGTATATCAAGGTAAATATATAAATAAATGGCGAATTTAAGAGAAACTCACCTGAAAGGCGTACTGTAAATTGGTAAGCCACTCAGAGTTACGACGAGACATAATATCGCGCTCCACTTGTGATGTGGTTACCATGGATTTTTTGATCTTTTTCATGGCATAAACATCCGAGGTTTGACGTTCCACAACCAAATGCACATTGCCAAAATATCCTTTGCCGATCAGTGCCTTGATCACAAAATCATCGGCATTCACCCGTAACTGACGCGTCTCCTCTACGATGGGACGAACTACAATAACAATAGTAATAATAACAAACAATGCTGGAATCCGATTTCTAACTTACACTTGGTCACAAATTCTGCAATGTTGCGATCGCGCTTTTTGAGCGTCTCCTTGTCACACTCATTGTACAGCAGACAGAAGGCATCGAGCAGTCCTTCCCTGCACACGGCCTCAGCGACAGCTGCACTTGTAGTGCTAATGGGCACAATGCTGCGTCTTGTGGCGCCCAATGGCTTCTGAATGGCGCCAACTCCTTTGCCGAGAATTAAATTATTGAGACGCGTTGTGCGCACACTAATTGGATCGCGTTGGGGCGGCATTTTATTGTTTATTTTGAACTTAATCGAAATTTAAACTGCATAAATTAAAACGTGTATTTTAATATTTCAAACACAAGGAAGCCATTGAGAAAAACACAAGCGACGCGCAGTTCAGAATTCAACGTTTTGAATGTGGTACGAGGTGACCGTATTGAAATTTCAAAATACATCTCTTTAAGTCGGAAAATATACCGAAATATACCAGGTTGATGATTATCTAGTTTGAATTGGTTTCGTTACTAGCCAACAAATTTACCTAGATTTTAAAAAAGCAATTTCTTTACGAAGTTCCTCTGGGACCTATTGTTAATATTATTTTATTTATCTAGTCTAACGATCTATTTAAAATGTTTAAAAATGGTCACACTGTTGATGCAACATCAATATTGTCGCTATTGTATTGTTTCATTGGAAGCAAAAATAAAGAAATACTTCTTATTATAGCTGAAAGAAAATTGTTCATTTGTTTAATATTTTATGTATATCCAGTACAATTGGGATTTTATTAAAATAAATGCTACATTTTTGAAGCCATTTTTGTTTATGCAGCCCCACTTCAGTGCGTTGTGCAACACTGTGGAAAGCAGCGAGTGTGGTTGTTCGTTCGAGTTTCTTCCACTTTCGACGGGTAGGTTTTTGCAGACGGAAGGTGAAAATTTTCCACATTACGAATTGCAAAAATTGTACATTTTAACTAATTTATTCTTTTGGTTCAATTAATTGTTCGAATTGTGCATAAAACTGAACACATTAGAAAGCTGTCAATTGAAAGTAAAAAAGCCGACATTTTGAATTGGAAACTTGGAAAGTTATTGCGTGCTTGCTGCTCTTGTCAACGTCGAAAGGTTGAAACTGCAGGCAGCAGCAGCAGGCAACTCAACTCGCTCGTCAAACGGGGCAACGTCGCGCTCGTTATAATTGTTTGCTTTACTTCATTATTTCTACGATTCGTCGACGATTTTTGTCGGCCGTACGTTCGCAAGAGAAACAGTTCTTTTTAATTTCATACGAAGACTTTGTTGGTGATTTATAATCGAGAATTAATACGTGCGATTGAAAATCAAAAAGATGAGTGGCGGATTACCGGAGTTGGGCTCCAAAATCAGCCTAATTTCGAAAGCTGACATCAGATATGAAGGCCGCTTGTATACGGTAGACCCTCAGGAGTGTACCATCGCTTTGTCGAGTGGTAAGTATTGTTTCCCCCCATATTATTTGTATATACACTATATATAGGGTATAATTTTTACAGTGTATAAAATATAGATACACTCTTGCATTTGCATACATGCATGCCTAAGTATATATGTATGCAAAATGCGTGGGTGTACAACGTGTGCTTTAAAACTAAAAAAAAACGGTAAAAAGAAAATGGTTTCTATGAACTTTTTTTGTGTTCACGTTTTTGGCTGCTTCAGTTAGTTTTTACAGTAATCGCCCAAAGAGCGGGCACTCGGCGGCAGTCGACAACTCGCTCTCTCTCAATTGCGCTCTCTCCCTCTCCCTTATGCTTTTTTGTTTGTCATGTTGTCGAAGCTCAGATGCTGCTGTCGGTCGTCAGAGCAGAGATAGAGCTTCGGGTTGTACAGTGTTGCTCTTGCATCCCCATGCATTACATTATGATGTACCTACATACATATACACATACATACTTGCTTACTTTCGCATTTGCATGTGTACGTATGTATGCACACTTCAAAATAAATATGTACACACACACATTTGCTGTACATGCGTGTGTAGGTGTATTTTTATTTGCAATTGCACTGGCACATATACTCACATACTCATGTTTAGGTGAACGGTTGAAAGTAAATATGTGTGCATGTGTGAGTATAGTTCGGCAAGCAATCAAAAATTGTGTTGCAAAATTTTTGGCGCCAGGGTTAAGCAAGTACCGTTAGCGAATGCAGAGGTCAAAATGGAAAACGAAAACAAAGTGCAGTACAATAATGCACACGTGATCCTCACGCACGAAGCTGAAATAATCGCCAATGTACTTAGAGCAATAAATTCAAATAATTAGCAGCAATATTATTAACATAACTTATTCCAATAGGCAAACGTTTTTTCATGAATTCAAATTGAAAATCTTTAAATCTAAATCATTATTATATTCAAATTTTTTTTTGTATTGAGGTTATAATAAAAACTATCAAACTAAAGCATGTTTATTTTTGCTCCCCTTTCTCCAATTAAACAGTGCGCTCCTTTGGCACCGAAGATCGTGACACTCAGTTTCAAATAGCGCCGCAATCGCAGATCTATGATTATATTCTATTTCGGGGCTCCGACATCAAAGATATTCGCGTTGTCAACAATCATACGCTGCCGCACCACAATGACCCGGCTATTATGCAAGCACAGTTGCAGAATGGTCCCCAGGTGATGCCCCAACATTTCCCCATGAACGCACCACAGCAACAACAGCAGCAGCAACAACAACAACAGCATGCGACTCCATCCATGGGTGGCAACAATAGCGGCGCATCGGGCGGAGCACCGGGCAATGCCTTTGGCAACGGTGGCAACCCCTTCGGCGCATTGGGAGCTCCAAGTCTCGGCCCCGGATCGTTGGCGCCTGGCGCTGGAGCACCTGGCAATGGGGGTGGACCCTTCATGAACATAGGCGGTAATCAGCAGCAACAGAAGCCTCAGCAGCAGAAACAACCAAGTAAGCTTTGCAACAATTATCTTAAACTAAGGAACTGTCACTTAGCCTATAGTCCATTAAATAATAACCAAATAATCCAAGTAGGCTTCGAAACAAAATATTTATTTTACTTGCGACAGCTACATTTATATAATACAAAAAAAATCGGCAAATTTTAAAATAAAGCAAGTCGTGCGACACTTTATATAATCGCATAATTCCCAAAATACCAAAAACAGTTTAACGTTTAGAATAAAAGCAGAAACGACTATTTAGACAATTTTAAATACAAGCAATTAGCTTGTAGAAAAGATGGAAAGATTTCTAGAGATACAAATCGCCTTAAAGATATTGTTTGGTTAGTATTAATGGAGGCTAATGACTGTCACACACACACACACACATCAACACACCTGCAAACACACACACACAAGACACACATTAATATAAACAAAATTTGTGCACTGTTCCTGTTTATATGGAAAAGTTTCCGTTTTAGATATGCTGGCGAGCGCATCGCGTTCAACAACACCCATTAGCCTGATTATCAGTCCCACGGCCGATATGACCCAGCAGCACAACCAGCAACAGCAGCTGCATCAACAGCAGCAGAATTCATTGCAAGGTCTTGGTGGTGGTAACAATGCGCGCGATGCCGGACATAAGCGCCAAAACCACCAGCAGCAGCAACAGAATCAACAGCAGCAGCGATCTGGCCCGAATATGCAACAGCAGAGGAACAACCATAACAATAACGATTTCTACAATCACGCCCATCCACAACAGCAGCAGCAACAACATCAACAGCAGCAGCAGCGTGATCGCCGTGATTCAGGCCGTCAATTGGATAATAATTACAACAATTACAACAACAACAATCAACAGCGTAATCGCGGTGCAGTCGGAGGTGGCAATGCCATGCAACAGCAGCGCGGCGGAGGAGGAGGAGGCAATGGTGCATGGAATATGCATCGTGGCGGCCCACAGAATTCCAACAATATGATGATGCGCGGCAATCGCGGCATGGGGGCACGTGGCCCAGCGCGACCCAATCAGGTAACTAAATAAATAAATAAATATATCCATTACGTGATTTCGGGTTTCGATTGTGTTATTATATATGTACAGCAATTTCAGGGCTATCGTATGCAGACAACTAACCAGAACAGGCCTCGCAATAAGATTAAGTTTGAGGGTGACTTTGATTTCGAGCAGGCAAACAACAAGTTCGAAGAACTGCGTTCGCAATTGGCGAAACTCAAGGTGGGTGATGAGGCCAATAACAAAACCACAGCTACTACAACAGCTACGTCTGCAACATCAACAACAACAACTACTACAACTACCACTACTGATCAGGTATAAAGACTAGCATTTCACTTTAATACCTTATATAAACTATGGGATGTAATTTTCGTAAGCAGTTGAATGGAGAGACTGACAAGAAGGATGATTCGGGCAATGAGACTGGCGCTGGTGAGCACGAGCCTGAGGATGAGGATGTGCATGTGGGCTATGATGCGACCAAATCATTCTTTGACAACATCTCATGCGAAGCTGCCCAGGATCGCAGCAAGAACAAGAAGAGCGACTGGCGTCAGGAGCGCAAATTGAATACTGAAACGTTTGGCGCTTCGTCGACTCGTCGTGGCAGGTGAGCTTCCACAGCTGCTTCTGCTGCTATCAAGCAAATACTAATTTATTGATATTGACACTAGCTACCGAGGGCGCAACCATTACTACAACAATGGCAACTCAATGGGCGGCGGTGCCGGTAACGGTGGCATGAACTCTGGCTATGGCGGCGCACCTGGCTATAATCGCAACAACTATCGCATGGGCGGAGGCGGCGGAAATTACCGCAACCGTAGCAACAATCGTAATAATAATAATGGCGGTGGCAATCCACGTCAGAATACCAATGTTACCAATGGGAACGGTAGTTCAGCTGCTGCTCTTAAGGCGGCCAACAATGCAGCAGGAGGTGCCGCAGGTACCGGCAACACGGACACCACGGGATCCAATGTCGCAACAACGAAGACGGCAGCAACTACGCATACGGAGCAGACGCAACAAGTGGCGGCAGTTTGTAAGTCAACAAACTCTTTAACATTTACTTTCACAAACAATTGCTAACTTTGCTTAACTTTTGCAGCTCAATAATGTCGCACAAGTGGAAATTCCTTGCCCCAACTTTACAAAATAATTACTGTCCTACTCAAAAAAAATGAAAAAAAAACAAAAACAAGGTAGTTACACCCGAATAAAAGCTAATCAAGCGACTCGACCGATCGACGACAAAAAGGCTCTTATAACCGATTCAACAACAGGAACAACAACAACATAATGTTATGGAGTTATGGATCTTAAACGGCAAAAACAAAATAATTGTAAAATTTTACTTAGTGTTGTAACGCTCATTGACGTCCTGCGCGCCCTTGTGCCCGCCCACCGTGTTGCTTTGCTCTCTTCAATATGATCGAAAACGTTTGGAAAGCAGCCATATGGAAATTATGTTTAGGTTTTTCATTTTGTGTTAAATGGCATGCAAAACAACAACGTACCTAGCAAGGCAGCACTTGATAGTGAGAAAGAACATACACACCTCTACCATATACTTAGTAATAAATGTGAAGAAAAATATTAAACATAAGTATGAAAAGTTACCGAAAAACAAAACAAACTCTAGGAGTCGCAAATTATGAAATTAAAGGAAAGAAAAAAACATTAAATCCATGGAATTCCCGAAACATAAAATAAAACGCAATTCACACATGTTTATATATAAATATATTTTAAATCGAAACAGAAAGTCTACGTTCGAAAAAATAACAGCAACAACAAGAACAACAAACAACTATACTTACTTGCATGTGGGCATACGACATAAATAAATTAATTCAAAGCGTTACTAGCATTTAAAACTTTTTTAAGAACATTTTAATGATGGAGAAAATGGAATTACATGCAAATATATTATTAAAATTAGAAGCAAAAACACGTAAATATATTGAACCCAAGAATTGTAAAAATCAAATAAATCACCTATCCAGCATGTAGTGTGTGGGCAAACAAATAAATCTACAACAAAAACTGGTGTTTATAAAACGAAAAATCAAATGAGAATAACAATTATATAGCGTGTCTTTAAATAATTGGATTAGTTCAATTCCCGATCAATTTCAGTGTCTATAGCCAAAACAATCTTAACAATATTTAGCGTGTAGTATGTCTTTCACAATGGGAGCTAAAATACAAATATATATATATATTTTTAATTATGCTACGGCCTTCAACAACCATTTGCAATTTTGCGATTTGCAAAATGAATAATATTCTATGTTTCCAGTAATGCACAATAATAATTGTCTCATATGATTACCAACCACACTTTTAGTTTAAGGATATCATCAATTGTCAGCTAAGCATTAAATATGTTTGCGTAAGATTTGCTATATTTGATCTTATTTAACAAAAGAAAAAAAAAAACTACATTTTTATTGCTAATAATTAACACTTGTAACGATTAGTTGGAATTTAACAGAGATTTTACGAGTATTCAAGATTGTACATCAAGCATGTTTAATTTTTTTTTTGTAAATGTTTCGTATAAAATAAGCCATCAAATGCATATTAAAAAATCAGAGATAAATTATTATGAAATTACTTTCACGACCCTTAAAAACCAAAATGGGTTTTAGTGTTGCGTTAAATGCTATTAAGCAATGGGAGAATTTACTTCTATGTTGAGCACAAAATAATGTATGAAATTGTAATAAATATGTATAACTCGCTAATAAGTAAAATGAAAAAAAAAAACAAAAAGTCATATTTTCCAATAGATACAATGTTTATGCAGACATTAGCCTTGTGTTCATTTGTTTTGAAATCATTTTTGAATAACTGCTTCAATATCATTGGATCCAAAATTGATTGAAACCAAAAAAAAAAAAACAAGCATTGAGAAAGCTGATTCTGTTTACTCAAAGATTACTTTATACAACTTCAAAAAGCGTTGGACATTTCTGCTCACAATAGCTAAGGTCATTGAACTTATTAAATGTGAAGTGAAAAATTACCTAGAGTGATTGCTGCCGATTTCTGTTTGCTGGTAATTTACCTGTTCTTTCGCAATTAAATTTCATAATTTAATTCTTCTTAATAATGGACAACTACAGAAATTCGAGAATTTTTAATGAAGAGGGCAATGTACTTAGTGAAGAACAAAATTATATCATTTTGATTACTTTGTTTCTAGTTAAGAAACAAATTGTCATTAAATTCGCATCATTAATTCCCTTAAAAATCACTTTTATTAACTTCCATAGTAGTTCGTGCATACAGATGAATTATGTTCTATAATAAATAAGGATTAAGCATTAGATAACTTTGCATAAGTTTATAAGCATTCTGAAAGAGCGTAAAATTATAGTTATGTATTTATCGGGTGCTATCTAAAACAAAGCAGTCAAAATACTCTATACATAGTTAGTAGATACTTGTGTCTTAGCAGGATTCACTCAGCTCGAACCCGATGGATGAGTTGCTAAATCGTCCGATCATTTGTCCCACAATCCCAGCTCACGCATCTTGGTTTGGAAATAACGCTCCAGGGAGTTGGCACAACGGTAATACTCAGTCTCGGGGGAATTGTAGAAACGACAATTTGTGAAGATCCTCGCCATATCCGCCATAAACAAGCGACGTGTTTGATAATAACCTCGCTTTAAACGTTCGCCCATCGTCTTTAGATCCATTGGATACTTGATATGATCATAATAGTCGGGCACTTCAGCTGCAGTAACTGGACGCAAAAATGGCCAGGCCGAGGCATGCTGACGCGTGGACTGCAGCACAGATTGAAACGATGCTGCCAATTTCTCGGGATCAGGTGATTCCTCCAGCGGACGCGAAGCACGTGCTGGACGCATCTGGGGCTTCCAGCCGATTTCCCTGAGGCCAGGTATCGATTCAACCGGTATGGATGGTAAGCCCTCCTTGAAACAGGTGAGACCTGGTCGCACCTTCTGCACTTCGTTATGGCGCTGAGCGATGAGTTCCTTGAGAATCTCGCTCTGATTGCGAATCACTGTAAGAAAAATGGAAAATTCACATTTACACTTCAAGGTATTATTATTTGCTATGCTAACCTGCAATAAACTGTGTATTGACAATGCTTGGATGCAGCTCACAGTGCATCAAAGTAGCACTGTCGTATTCCTTGATATAGCCCGCATAAACAGGACGTGCTAGCTTAATGTCCTTGGAGAAACCCTGTTTCTTGAAGTAGCCGATGGCATCACAATCGGCAAATGTCAGCAAATGCTTAATGTTACGCTGAATGCTGTAATCCTTGAGATGGTTCATCAGATGTGTACCATAGCCCTTGACCTGCTCGGCCATTGTGACCGCACAGAAGACAATTTCAGTAAAACCCTGCGAAGGAAATGGACGAAAACAAATGCCACCAATGGGCTGATTCTCCTTAATCAATGCCAAAGTCTTGTGCTTGGGATCAAACACCAGTTGGCTGATGTATTCACGCGGCATCTCGGTGAGTTGATGAGCAAACACTAGTTGCAAGCCCAGAAGCCAAAGTATGGTTTGTTTGTCCACCTTCTTGGTCAACGAATTTCCAACGACATGAAACTCGATGGCACGCTTCAGCTCCTCCGCCTTGACATTTTCATCGCGAGACACATTAACGGGAAACAAGATCTCAGCTTTGTTGGTGGTCTTGGACTCCGAGACTGCTTTCATGGCACGCGCCACAACCTCGACAGGCAGATCATCTTGATGCTCACTGAAAGCAATTGAATGTAAGATAAGCTAGAAGTCGAAGAGAAGTTTTCTTGAGCAACTCACCTGCTGCTGCGGTCGGGTATCTCTTTTTTAGCCCGCTTATTTACAGGTTCTCCAACACTCGAACGTTTACTTGTGCCACTAGTTGCTGGAGCAGCAGCAGCCATGACATTAGTTGCCAATGGTGCAATTTCCTGGTGACGCTTACGTTGCTGCATAACAAATGAATTGGGTGGTCGGTAATTTGTATCCCAAATGGGCGAATCATCTTTGAGCAGTTCCGCACGCAATGCTTCCAGAAATTTGGGCATTTGTGTGATGATCGAACGCTTATCCTCCGGGAAACGATCACGCTCCGAGATGCACTTCTTCTTTAGCTGCTGCGACATATATTGGAAGACAGTTCGCAACAAAGTACGACCAAAGACCACCGATGTCTCGAACTGTCGCAGTGAGTTACAGAAGGCAGGCACATGACAAAAGACCAACCATCTCGTATAGTTGATCTTATAAGTGGAGGCATCCTCGTGCGTCAGCGTCAAATCGTTGCGTCTCGCCGACGGCGATTCAAAGTTGTAATGATTGAGGAAATTCAAAAAGGTTTTGGCCACCTCCGTCATCGTTTGGAGTTCGCCAGCATTTAAATGATTATACTTGTAGTAGACCAACGATAACACGGCCTTGGTGATGCAGGGCGACTCAAAAGGTGGATCCCCTAACGGACCACGAATCACCGCCTGCTGACGTGTGAGCACACATTGACGCAGCAATCGAAATAGATACAAATATACCTTCTTTGTGTCCTCGTCTTCGACGCGTTGCATGGACATGAACAAGTTTTCCATGTCGATGATGGCGCCAAGTAGATCATCCATGCTGGAACGTGAAATCTCCTTCAGATGAGAGATGTGTGTGCGCAATGGATGACGACAGCTAACGTTACGACACTCCTCACTGAATTCCGGACAATACGAAGACTCGACATCGCGGTGGCGATTCTCCTGTGGCGTCTTCCAACCCGTGCAGCGGCAACCATCGGCTTGACATGCCGAATACATGGAGAGCTTGGCCAGTTTTTGTGCCTCGGGCAGATTAAAGACCTTCTGCTTGCGTTGCTGTATGCGTTGCAAGCTATTCTGACGAGTTCCCTCTTGGGCAGCTGTACCTTGTTGTTGTTGTTGCTGCAGTTGTTGTTGTTGGGCCGAAGACGCTGCATTGTTAGCAGATTGTTGTTGTTGCTGCTGTTGATGATGTCCAGCAGCATTGCTATTGCTGCCATCAATGGGTTGACTCTTCAGTGTTATTGCCGGGCCGCCAGACATTTCTGCTTCGTGCCTTTTTGCTAAAACAAATATCAAAAATTTCTGCTTAGTATATAATTTTTAGATTTCACAAGATGCGAAAATGCTGATGACGAGGGCTGATGAAATTACGTGCTGCGTTGAAGTGTTCGAGAGACAACGGAAATATCGATAATAGTGAGGGTACAAATTACGGCGGTTTACTGCTTTCTCTTTTCAGTTGGCTGTTGCTAACTGCAAATGCCGACTAAAAGAAAACTGCGCTCGACCTTTGTATTTATTTCGCCACAAATCGAGTGTTTTTGCTAGATTTCGCAACCTGCGAATAGTTGATGAGGAATGGAATATTACGCGAGTGTGACACATCGATAACTATGCTCTTGTTATCGATATCCGCATGTGAATACCCTTCACATAATTCAAAATGGCAACAAAGAAACTCGAATTATATACATATCTATGTGATTTGCAGTAATGTAGAGCACTTTTGACGAAATGTCAAGCCAGAGAAATGTTGATTTAGAGGAGCAGCTGGACAATTTCATCATACGAAAGACAAAAGATGCCCGAAAGCCGTTTGAAACAGCGCCTTTAATAGCGCAAAACGGCCAAAAGATTTACAGTGAAATACCACTGCTAGTGGGCGACATCTTGAACTCGTCCTTGGTGCCTAGCGATGCAGGCATCTTTATCGCCCACAATCTGGGCACACTGAGCTACCGCACTTGCTTGGTCTATGGCTTTGTAGCTGGTCGTGGAGTTCACAACAAATCGTTTCACAAATACATCATCGATGATGGCAGCGAAACCATGGAAATCAGCATACCTTTGAGGCCCAAGGAGCGGAAACTGATCACAACGCTCCACAATGAAGCTTCTGCAATGTCTACAACGGTTGGTTGTGAAAACATTGCTTTGATCTTACAACGTCTACTGAGCAAAGCCATGGCTTACATTGATGGTTCTACGATTCTACCTGGCAGCAATATTTTATTGTTGGGTCGTCCTAAACTATTTCGAGGCCAGATATCTTTAGATGTTATTTCATTCTTGGTAGACAATGAGAGATCTCGCAAACTAGAGCTGGCCTATAATGATTGTTTAATGGAGTTTTATCAGAGCCAAAAAAATAGTAAGAAATAAAATAGTAAAACAAATGCGTTTTGTATATATATTGAAATTTTACTCATTAATATAAAATCCGAATATGCGAAATATATATACCGATTTTTATGTGGTTTTTGCTCGAATGGCGGCACGCTTGCCAGTGACAGCTTGGAAACCCGACTTAATGCTAGCGACAGAGCAGCGAGATCCGCAGGATTCACACTGCAGGAAGAATAGACGCGTATCCTTTTGCAATATTGTTTCCGGCGAACGGCAGGTGTGACAGGTGACATATTCCTTAATATAGCGACGCAGCACATTCTCAATTTGCTTGGGCTGGAAGCGACCCTTAATGATTAGCTGCTGGTTGCCATCCATTGATCCACTGGTTCCCAACTCGGCCAGCAAGAAGTCCAACAGATGCTTGGGCAAACGATGCAGAGTTTTCGCAATATCCATAAAGTTGGCAAACGATGTCTTCTTGGTGCCCACGCGCAGTACTTGAGGAGGTCGCATCACAAACTTGGGCTTGCGGCCGGCGGCCATGTCGGGATTCTTGTCCAGAATAATTTCAAAAACGCGTTTAAGTAGTTCGTCATATGTGTAATCACGATCTGAGCCAGCCCATGTGGAACTGTTATCCTCGACTGCAAAAGGGGAAATAATATTATATATCTATATTCTCATAACTTCACATTCACTAAAAATACATTCATTCACTGCGTTGTTACTTCTTTCACTAAAGTTGAGCCACAAACCGTAGCACGTTTAAACATATGCTCATCTAAGTAACAAACCAGATGTAGCTATCAAACAACAGCTGTTTTCGTTTGATCCTTCTTACCATTTTCTTTGTCCTCGCTCTTGTCATCTTCGACTTTGTCAGCAAACAGCTCATCCAAGTCCTTCTTTTTACTCTTCTTCTTCTTTTTGGCCATTGAAAAGTCCATGTCTAGATTAATTTCTTCCTCTTCAGGATCTTCAGCTGCCCCAGCATTGTTGACATCATCCGAACCATCGGGCAAGGCACCTTCCAGCTCATCCAAGTTGAATGGCTTCTTCTTTTTCTTCTTCTTTTTGCCAAAACTTTCTAAATCGAGATTGTCTTCGAGTTCAGCTGCCGCTGGATCAGCGGCGCCTTCATCTTTAAGATCCTCTTTCTTGGCAGCATCATCGAGTCCCAACGCGGCATCCAAATCGAAGGTGGTCTTCTTCTTCTTCTTCTTTTTCAACAAAGTGGGATCGAAGCCCTAGACAAACAGCGAAAGAGAGAATATTGTAGTATTTCATAGACGCGTATGCACAGTGGAACACCCCTTGCACATAACCTCACAAATGGCGACCACAATGTTGTTGGCACACATGAATATTTCTCACAAACAACATAGCAACAGTAATTTTCGGCACTCAATCAACACTTACGTCTTCGCCTTCCATTTTCGTGTTTTGATCAACAATTTACGAATAAAATTTGATAATTAATAGCCGCGTTAGTTATTTCTGACTAGTTTTTGCATCAGAAAAAATACACATTAATGACAGCAGGGCAGAGTTTGACAGCACCGAAAAGTTAACAGAAATCTGTAATGTTAAATGAACAGCAAGCACAAGGTTTCATCAAATTTATTTTGCTTTAAAAGTACACTTTTAAAAGGACTGTACGTCGCTGAAATTATTATTTCTTGACCAGAGTATCTCTCACCTTGAATGTAATTTAATTTATGATTGTAATAGTTTCGAATGCAGGCCCAAACAAAAGAATAACAGAACCATACGAGTATACACGAACTGCGCACTGTTATAGCTTTACAGCTGCTTAAAAAGATGATGAAATTTGGATCTGGTTCCTAATTCATTGAATGCTCCGATAACAATATCATCGTGACCAGCTGATATGTGGCGCGCAAATTATAAATATTTGAATTTCTAATACTATTGTATATATCAAATTAAAACAGCTTACTGATTTTGTTTTTGTGAGCATTGTTGGGACATCAAATAAACTGGTATTTTTTATTAGAATCTATAAAAACAATCAATTCAACGAATACGACTATTTTATAAATGCACTTGCAAGTATTACACTCTGAGCTTACGTTATAAAAAAAGATATAATTATAAAAATTTTGCTAAGCTCGTTGGGGCTAAATGCGAAACTGCTGAGTGGAGCTTAGGATGACAGAAACATATACATATGTATGTGTATATATATGTACAAATGCCAGAACACATTTAGATTCATAGAAGCCTTTGATTTTTTGTCTCCACGATTTGTGACTACAAATGAGCATTGCTTGGATTGACTAATTCTGGCCCAACTCCGCCAGCAAGTCGTTGCACCAATCTTCCCACCTCGTACGCCAGCTGTTGCACATCCTACAAGTATAAACAAATTTATTTCAACTGCTTTAGATAATTAAAATCACAACTTGCCTCTTTGGTGGCGGCCTCAGCATAGACTCGTACAACATCCTCAGTTCCTGAAGGACGCACAAAGGAACGTCCTCGCTTATAGTTTGCTACGACCTTATTGATCTCCTCCTGCAGCCCCTGGGGTTCCACGCACACACGTTCCGCATCCGTGGTTTTGATGACATTTCTATCCTGAACCGATATTTTCAGCTGCAGGTTGGGCAGATCATTGTAGGCCGCACTCCAATCCTTAACATCCCAGCCCTTATGGTTCAATATAGTCTCAACCAACAGCATATCGGAGATGGCATCGCCAACCGTTTCATTAATGAGATCGATTATCAGCAGCAATGACTTGGCATCCTCATTCGTCTTGGCCGCTTCGGCAATAAGGCTCTTGGCGCTATCGCTAAAGACAATTGTGCCATGTCCATTGGCCTCAAAATAAACACCCACATCATACTCGAGAGCCTTGTGATGCAAATGCTTGACACCCGTGGATACACACGATACTGGCACCTTAAGTTCATTGATAATGTAATCTGTGGATGCGCCATTCGCATACGCAGTTTGCACAAGGCCAATGCGCAGATTGAGGTCACAGCGTTTAATCTGCTCCATAAGGTAGTCAGCGACCAGGGTGGCAATGCGATCGCCATCCAGCAGATGGAACTGTCCCTCGTCGTCCGTGTAGAAGTAAACCACACGATCGGCATCGCCATCGACGCTCACACACCGCGTAAACGGTTCCACATCGGGCATATTAACGGGAACGCGTTGCTTCACCTTGACATGATCGGCACCGCAATCCTCATTGATTTTGCCAGTGCCAATACCTTGATTGATGACCGTTACAGCGAGCGAATTATTCATTCGCTTGATGAACTGCAGCATTTTCCTAGCACCAACACCATTAGCACCATCGTAGATTAGGGAATTGCGATAGTTGCCATTCTCGACGCGGCCATTGCGTAGCTTCTCAAAGGAGGAGATAAGCTTCTCGTAGTAGCTCTCTTCCGTGGGCTTGCCATAGGCCTCCTTTGTGTTCGCGGCGACGACAAAGAAATGCATCATTGGAGTTGTGACAATGCCAAACTCTCTGACATTGCCTTTGAGAGCGATGACGCCATCGGCGACAGCTTTGAGCAGACGTGGACTGTGGTAGCGATTGTCCATGCCAACGTAGACATATGAGCTGGATGTCACATCGATATTGTTGTCCTTGATGATCTGGCCCACATGCTGCTCCAATTCCTGATCACTGACATTCACTAGATCTGTGGCGATTTTCTCCCAGCTGGACTCCAACATTTCTCCCTTCGGATCGATCAGTTTAACGCCATTGTCGGGCTCCGGATTATGCGAGGCTGTGATCATCACACCAATCACGGCACCTTCCCGATAACGAGAGCGCAGTGTGGCCAAAACACCCATTCTGAACATGACACTGTCCAAGAACTCGGCCCTGAAAGAGTAAAACAAAATATTTAGTCAGAAAGTAATTGGAAACTATGCTTATAAGAATGTTCACATTGGTTTACAATGTCGTGTTGTTGACTTCGTCACGATCTTTTAAATATCAAGTTATTTATAATATATACATATATACAAGTTAAGTATAGGACACTTCAAGATACTCTCTGATCATTTTAAACATTACTAAAAAGTATACTCAACCCCCATAAAATTGTGTCCTCAATATATGCTTAGTTTTCGGATAGGTAACTAACCGTAATCAATTTTTCAGGAATTATTAAGATTAAATTTGTCTAATGTTTAGGGTAAATAATTTAGATTGATGTGTATTGATATCGGAGAATGTTATAATTTAAAGCTATATTATAAAAATGTCAGAGCAATGAATATATTTTAATTTGTAATGTTTTTTTTTTTGGTAATAATTAAATAATTAAAAATGTAATAGTTTTGAATCTATAGTATTTATTATAAAAAAATTGAATATTCCAATATATCATGTTTATTTGTTCAAAAAGTTCTTCATTTTGAATTAAGGCTTTATTTGATTATATTTATAATATTTATTTTTATTTTCGTTAATTTTTTGCATGTTAAATAACTATTTGCACTTGTGCTAAACTTATAATAGTTTACTTATACGTTTTTACCCCAAAAATGATAAAAACACGAAAAGTAAAAGTTCAGCCAGCATAAAAGGGAACATGGAATTAATCAATGAGGAAATTTCAATCATAAACTACAAACATGTGTGCGGGTAGTAACTTCAAAAACAAAGATAGATGGATGCATCTACACATATGTAGGTAGATAGGCTCCATTTATTTGCGTTGGTGTGTATGTTAGCTATCTTTAAATGTGCATGTCGACTGATAAAGTGTATTCGTAAGAAATGCTATAAATAGTTTCAAATGCCAAAATAGTGCAGCCAACCAACGTCTTACTCATCTTCACCACTCCCAAAAACACACCCATACAAATACAAACACCCCATATAACAATATCTGTGTGTGTGGGTAATGCATGTATGAGTGGACCTACAAGTAGCCCAAGCTAAAGTACTTGCATTATCTACTTGTGTACATTCTTTGTTGGAATTATGTGCATGTGTGGGTGCACACCAATAGACTCACTTGCCGCGAAATCCAGCTGTTCCATACTGAATGGTCTCCTTTGAATTCTTTGGATACATTTCTCTCGCAAAGGCGTAAACGGTCCGCAGATTGATCGACATTTTGCAATAACTTGTAATACTACTTGACTACTTCAATGTGGCACTGAAAAATTCCGCTGTTTTTTGTTGCTGCAGCTGCTGTAGTCGCGATGTTTAACCGGTTGAAAAAACGTATTTCAGTGTTGACGCTGTTGTTGTTGTACTAAACTACTCTACAAGAAATACACCATCGAAAAGCAACGCGTGTCAGTGCAAGCGCCAGCTGTTTCAGCGTGACCGCAGCTCCAATCTTCAAATATACTGTGCACCTCGAGAAATATACTACTTACCACACTTCATGGCCACACACCGAATTAGATAACAACCACACGGCGCGCAGTTGGTGAATTCATTTGATTTGAATTTTCTTTGTCCATCCGAAACGTAAAACCACGAGTTAATACTCTGATAACAAGTCAGAAAAACAAAACGAGATATTGTAAAATATTTATTTAATGTTCCTTGTGTATAAATTTGATCGTTTATAAAAAACTACACTTTCGATGTGTAAATATAAATATATTTGAGAATGGCTTGTAAAAGTTTCATTTAACATAAATGTATGGGACGGAAAAATTGTACGCTTCGACTTAGTAAATTATTGTTAACAAAACTGTATACCTATTTGTAATGTCATGTCTTACGATTAAGCTAGTTTACATTTAGAGTACATTGTATTTCGCTTGGCTGACAATTTAAAAGGCAATTGATTTAATTTCAATTAAACATTCGAGATTCACAATATTAAACAATCTTGTACTCAGGACGGATATTAAGGCACTATATTCTACATTTTTCTTTTGATAGCAGTTTTGTCTATCCGTTGCACGTTTACTTAAATAGCTGCCAAAAAGCTTATAGTTGATATGTGTGTAAAAGATTCGTAATAAATAATTGAAGAGTTACGAGTCTTATCAAATTTAAAAAAACATGTCTTTAGCTATTGAAAAAATATTCATAGTGTTGGGCTATTATCTGTCAGTTTTCTGAATAGTAAAGCTGCCAAAAAGTAGTATTAACTACAGCTTGTAGTTGATGTAAAAGAGATTCGTAAAAGATATTCGAAGTGTTAGAAGTCTAAAATTATTCGGATAGTTTTATCCAGTTTGGAATGGTTGTGTGAAGTTATGAAACACGTCGCTAGCTATCAAAGAAAGGTTCTCAGCGCCAAAGAGCTGGTCAACAGCAAGATTAATGAAATTGTCATTTGGGCTGCGCCAGCATAACAATCTGTAATGCGACGAGCTCTCATAAAATTGCTGCCCAAATACGTATCATAGCGACGACTCTCCGGTGGAATAACTTGCAACTGTCGCGTAGCATCTTGGAAGATTAAATCATAGTGTCCGATGGGCGATGAAAACATACTGAAACTGAAGGCATCCACATCCTTACGGCCATATAATTGTTGAGCATAGGTTAGGAGATTGATATAGGCATGCAGCTGGGTTTCATTATAGTTGGTACCGCCACGAGTGACGACAGCGTTCGCCTTCACCTTGCCCAAGTTGCATCGCTTGTAGTCTTGTAGCTCGGCGCGTGTACCATCAGTGCACAGCAATTCGAAATCATCATTGAGAGCATTTCTTGCCCACCATTCCTTGCGTTTACCGCCCGTGCTCTCCATCACAGTCGTGTGCTTCATAAAGGCCACATGACCGCCGCCTTCGACGAGGCAACGGAAGGCACCTGTGTGTCCATAATAATCCTCTGAAGCATCACGACGACAGTATCTATAGCTGGTACCGTGGCACAGATCGCACATGCTGTCATAAGGCACACCCGTGTTATATTCACTGCTTATTGCGCCTGGCACACACGATTTGGTAAAGTACTCAGCAGCAGCACGAACGGAATCACAACCATAGGGGCGTATCCATCCGTTGGATATAAGAAATGCCATCGGATATGTCCAGCCAGCGGCAGTATTGATTCCCGTGTGGCACGTGTTCTTGCCTTTCAGATACGTAAGCTCGGTGTCGGGATCTTCTTCTTTGGCCACAGCAACCACATAGTACTCTGGCTCACCCAAATTGTACACCTCCGACATGAAGGGAATTAGATCGTAATTTAAGCCACCAGTATACACATCGCCGGCATCAAACACAGAGATGTCCGCTTTGCCAGTTTGAATCAGTTGCATGCAATTGATGTGCGAATGCATTTTCTTGCAGATAAGCTCAGGTTTCAATATCTGTGCCTTCAATGCAGTCTGTTGACAAAGAAGAAAGCGTGTGAAATAATTATGGCAATTGAAACAATAGCTTGTAACTTACCCGCATTTTGATACATTTTTCCAGCTCTTGCTCAGAGGTTACGCAGAGTGTCATTGCAGACACGGGACATTCACGAATGCCATAGACATAGTCAATAGATTTTTGCAGATATTTCTTAAAAGACTGATCATCCTCTGGGAAAGCAAGCAAACCTTTCGATGCATCCTACAAATTGAAATACATAAATTAAACATATTGTAAACACAAGAAACTCTTTGATAAATACCTGGAATAATAAATTGGAGCCTTGGTAACGCTTCGATTCGAATATGCGGAACTTTTCGATAGGAATAGACCCATTGACATCCAGTTGATTGCGTTCAGTGCTAAAGCTGCTGTCCAATCGTTCATTACGATAATTCTCATCGAAGCGACTGTAAGGATTCTGGTTGCCATTTCTGCCATATGGGTTGTTGTTGCTTTCATATTGATTGTTGTAACCACCACCATAAGGACTAGGATTGTTGCGCCACTGATCGCTGTTGTAGTTATTGCTATTGCTGGAATCGTAGTTGGTGTAACCGACGCCAATCGGTTGCTGCTGGTTTGGATCGTCACGTGAGGCATCCGAGTAAAGTTCGGTAACTCGCTTCAAGAACATTTGGTATTGCTTTCTATCGTGATAGCTGCGCGCTGATGACGTGACAACGGCATCCGAAGGTACCTGACCCCAGGAGCACTGACGATACTCGCCGACGGGCACACGACGGCCATCAGGACACAACAACTCAAAGGAATCAGGCGACAGTTTCTCTGCAAAAGCAAAAATCATTACATTTTAAATATAAACTAAGAAAAACAGTTGTTCAACTTACTGTATTCGACTGTTTGCAGCATCTCCGAGACTGTTGAATGCCTCAAGAAGGCAACTTCACCTACATCGAGCAGACAGCGAAAAGCGCCATCGTAGCCATAGTAGGGATCAGCAGCTGAGCAGCGTCCTCCAGTGATTTTGCCAGTACACAACGCGCAAAGTCTTTAAGAATATAATATTATTATAACTATCTTCATATTAAAGTTGATAGTTTCACTCACTTGTCGGAGTTGTCGCCAATGGGATTGTATTTGTCAATCAGCGAATAGGCAGCGCAGGAGTTATTGAAAAAGTTGGCAGCGGTTTTCACCTGGTTGTTGCAGTCCACAACTTCCATGGCACCATTGTGTTGCAGCTGCAACAATGTATAAAGAAATGTTTTATTTGCAATATAAAGCAACTTAATTGACTTTTCTTACCGTATATATGGGCACAATCCAACCAGCCAAGCTGCCCACCCAGGGGAAGCAAGCACGCTTATTGCGCAAATGACGCAGCTCGGTCACATCAGGCAACGTATTCTTCTTAACCACAGCTACGGAAAAATATTCAGAGAAGCCGCCCTCTAACTTTTCCTGCATAATGGGCACCAAAGAGTTGTAGCGACCCGCTGTAAACACATCACCAGCATCAAGTGATGTTATATGCGCCTTTTCGCGATCCAACGCATGAATACACTCATCAGCGCTATAGGCTCTGAAGCAGGTGAGATTCAAGTAGGCTTCATCAAACAATTGGAAATCACGTTCGATAGCAACCGTCAGATTCTGGCATTTGTATTGCTCCTCCAGGCTTTTGGTACACCAAATAATATTTTTCGTTTTGTGCTCATTGTAGTGATGTTGTGCTACAATTAATTGAAAACAATTCATGAAAATAAACACTCAAGGGAGGCGTCAACACTTTGAAGACACTTGTGGTGTCTATATGTATATGTATGTGTGTGAGACTATATTGTAGGAATCACAATTACTGCTTTGTTAATTCAAATCAGAGATCACAATTAAACAGTGCGATATATGTAGTTAAGTTTGTTTGGTTATTGAAATATCCTTGTACTCCACTTTTTAGAGGAATTCATTCAGAATGTTTGAGCATCACATGCACACACACAAATACATATGTACACACTCAATAACAACGCCCAATGTTTAGTCAGCGAACTGTGAATTTTAAATAGCCACTTACCGTTTATGACGTTGAACTGCAGTGCGCATAATATGCTTAAACTCAACAAAACTCTCAGCATTTTCTTACTAATATAGAACAATGCACATTTATTTATTCGTTAAAAAGCTGCTGTAATTCACGAAAATAAAATAAATTAATGAGTTAAAGAACGGCGACACGCCCGCAGTACATATTAATCGATTGTGTCTATCGCTTATCGAAAGTCCATAGACACAGTGTTGATTTCGATGTGCTGGTATTTTTTAGACAATTTCGTGTCCAACCAGGTGTTTTGTTTTATAATAGTCAATTTAAATAACAATTTGTAAATGAAATAAATTGTGTATTTTAGTGAAATGGCAGTTCTGCGAGGTTGGAGATTTATTGGCTTTGTGTCCTGCCTAGTTGGCGCTGTTGGCCTGACGCTGTACCCGGTTGTTGTGGACCCCATGATAAACACGCAAAAATATAAATCATTGCAAGAGCATAACAGAAACAAATAAAATGTACACAAAAGCGGTTTAAGTGTATTTTGTTATTATAATGTTAGCATTCGTTTCCATATGATCATAAACAATTCACGCAATAAATGAAAACAGCTGTTTTTTGAACCGGCATTTGCATTGTGTATTTATTTATTTTATAACCAATGTGCAAAACACTTTGTAAGTATTAACAGTGGTACATTCCAACGTTTAACAGCGGTGACCTGTGCTAATGTATTGCATTTCAACAGTTTACAGTGTTTATCGTCATTCCAGTAGAACGTTAACAGCACTGCTGCAGCTTGATTATCAATCACATAATCAGCTGACGCCTGTAAAGTTGCGTACACACAACATACGTGGTCGTTTTTTGCGGCAAAGGTGTTTTTCTGTTACTTTTCCTGTTCTGTCTGATGCAAAATACATTCCAATTAAAAAAATGTCGCTGAAACGTAAAGATATCTTGCTGCTCTTCGATGTCGATGGCACCTTAACATATCCTCGCTCTATGGTCGAGCCTGAGTTCGAGGAATTCTTCTACACAAACGTCAAACCACGGGCAACAATTGGCATCGTTGGCGGCTCCGATCTGGAGAAGATGTTTGAGCAGCTCAATGGCAAAAAGATATTGAATGAGTTTGATTTCATCTTCCCAGAGAATGGTCTTGTTCAGATCGAAGCTGGAAAAGAAGTCGGAAAACAGAACATCATACAGCATTTAGGCGAAAAGACCCTACAGCGATTCATCAACTATGTGCTGCGTTATCTCTCTGAACTTGAGCTGCCAATTAAGCGAGGTACGTTTATTGAGTTCCGCAATGGAATGATGAACGTCTGTCCCATTGGACGGCAATGCACACGGGAGGAGAGGAACATGTTTGCTGCCTATGATGATGAGCACAAGATCCGAGAGAAGATGATTGCCAAGCTTAAGCAGGATTTCGCTGACATTGATCTTACGTACAGTATTGGTGGACAGATTAGTTTCGATGTCTTCCCACACGGCTGGGACAAGACTTTCTGTCTGCGTCACATCGAAGCTTATCACAACAACTTCAAGGAGATTCACTTTTTCGGCGACAAGACTGATCCTGGAGGCAATGATCATGAGATTTACAACGATCCTCGAGTCAAGGGTCATAAAGTTGCCACTCCCAAGGACACCCAGCGTATTCTTTCCGAGATTTTAAACATTCAGTGAACAAATCTTTTGCATTTTCAGAATGTTGTTAAAAAATGTATTCTTGTATTTTTACAAAAATCAATAAATATACAATGCTGTTTGTAAAACAATTAATAGTTTATTCTCAAAGATTCTCTCATTCAAAGTTCAAGAATTCTATAGGATGTTTTTTTTTACATAGCACAATATTTAGGCATACAGGATTCTTATTTACTATTTTGTGTAGATTTCTCAATGGGATTTTGAATTGCGATTCCCAACAATTTTATAGCCAATATACTTTGTTTTAGTAATGAACATTCTTCTTTCATTTTGGATGTAATTTTCTTAGATAAAGGTTTAGAAAATGAAAATTATATCGTCAATCAAATTATTTATCTCCAAATGTGTATATATAGATTATTCAATTCTACACTCAATAGTTAGTTAGTTAGAATATAACAGATTTTAAAGATGGTACAATATTTACTCACAACTCAAATGATTGTAATCGCCATTTTTCTAAAAGGTTATTTTATAAAAATATTTAATTTTCATTCAACTGATATTTTTTTTTTAAATCCTTATTAATGAAAGATTTGAATTCAATGTGGCATTGAACTGCTCTTCGTAACACTATATAATTGTTAATGAATTCCGTACGTGATAATAATGATTATAATGAAATAGAATCTACAGACAGTACAATATTCAATTGATTTATTTTAGTAATCGTCAATTTCTCAAGAGATTCAAACTTAATATTATAGATTTGTAAGATTAAAAAAAAATGCGAATGTTACTTTTTCTTTTTAGAACATTAAGGTTTCATTGAGTTTCGTCCATTGACTGACCAATTGGAGTCAAAGCCACAAGCTGAATCTGAATCGGAATCAGCTGTCAAGGATGCGCCACCAATAGTTTTGGGTGCACGTATTTGATTGGGAGTCGTGGGCATGCTGCTGTAGCCGGAGTTAAGATTGGAACTGGAATTGGACGAGCAGATCGAGTCTCGTGGTGAATCAGTCGCATTCGAAGCATATGACGAACGTTTCGAGGATCTATAACGTTTCGATATAAAGTCCACCGACTTTGGTGGTGGCATTAGATTCTCTGAGCGTTGTGTGATATTGTCAGCTGAGCCCCAGGATTTGTGCACAGCATCGTAGATATTGTGGTTGATGGGCACACTCGAACGGGAGCCAAGGATGTTATTCATCCCGTAGGGTACAGTCGCCGATGCTCTCTGATTCTGAGAGATTCGATGATCCCGTGTCGTACCATTGACAGGATGATGATGACGCTGATGAGGGTGACGGTGAGTTCGCTGGTGATGGCGAGTGGCTTCGGTTGCCGCCCCATGGCCATACGGATTCATTCCACTGCCATTGCCCACTCCCAAGAAGTTGCTGAAGGCTTCTGTGGTTTTCTTTACTCGAACATTCAGCGATCCAATCCGCAGGAAGCCCAAATCTTTTTTCGACTGCAAAACAAATTAAACATTATAATTATAATTATATATATTTCAATAAATTAACTTCACGTGCTTGACTTACTTGTTTGCTTTTTTCTCGCTTTGATTTCTGCAAAAGTTCATAAGAAAGAGAGAATTAATTAATTAATTGCTTAAGAGAGACAGCTGAACATGCACATGCTCGGCAAAATAAAAATGAAATAAATGCAACCCAGACAATTTGATAGCGTTTTTTTTTTGCTTTTGTTTTTCTTGTTTTTTACAAAGACAAATGATTGTGCGATTAACAAAACTCATTAAAAGAATAACTTACCAAATTAAATGCTAAGTATAACAGGCATCAAAATCAAATGCTTTTAAGTAATAAAATATAAACTTAGGAAAACTACAGAAAAAAATAGCGTAAGTTTGAAAAAAAGCTTAAAACATAATATAAAATGGGATTAGTGCAAAATATTGAAAATCGAACAAAATCATATTAAAGAACGCTAATTGATTGCAAGCAATCCAAATCGTTAGTGAAGTCAACCTGCCTCCAGGTGCCGTTGTGTCCGCTGCTGAGTTGCATCGCTTGAATTTCTACACGAGTTGATTATGAAAATAGAAATAGAGGATCCCCATTTTTTTTGTTTTTTAGACAATTCAGAGAACTTAAATACAACAACAAGGATTATTTAACCAGAAACGTTGGCCAAGTTAATAAAGATTATCAGAACATAGAATGCAATGACAATTGAAATTGTGTGTGGAATTTATGAAAAATTGATCCATGTTGTGAATTTCCTTTATGTGATTTTTCAGGCACTCGCATGCAATTTATTTTTAGTATTGCCCTTTTAGTAATAACACATTAATTATCATAAAATTATTGTTATTCATCGCCGTAGTCTGAAAATGTTATGTAAAATTTGAATGTTAACTTCCGTCTTTTGAAGCAGTGTTGGTAAACGCGCGACTGTTTGTTGCCATTCAAATGCTTTTGCGCGAAGCTTAATGTAACGGTAATTTAAATTGAATAATAGAATTAGAATAATATTGTGCAACTATTATTATGCTAAAAGGTATATTATTTCTTTTTACTTTATTTTCAGAGCTGCTTTCATAAATGCATGTACTATGTAAATATTATTAAAAATCTATTTGCTATTCTGTTGCTTCATTAAATAAGTTGTAAAGCATGCAAACTGAAGTTGTATTCCTTACGTGCGTTTAATAAGTACTCTAAGTTATTGCAGAAATATATATTTGTTTTGATAATCACTTTGTTGGTTTTACCATTGTGCCAGTTGTGTAAACATAACATACATAATAATTATATAGTAGTAGTAGTAGTACTGGATGTATAAAAGTTGTATTGCAGTTGTTGTAATAATATTGTGCAATTAGCAAAAGCTTTGTTTTTATAGTTGATAATTACACAAAAGGTAGTTGTTTAGCACATGCTTGCTTTAATTGACTAAGTAGTTGGGTTAGTAACAGGATCTTTATATGGTCGGCTTGCACCGGCAGCGGACCGAAAAGTTTTGCGCAGAAAGCTCTCTTTGCGTCGAGCACTGCGAGCACTTGCCATCGACACTGGTCTCATCGCCTCCTCGTTGTTGTCACTGGCACCACCATCTTTTCGATCCGAGTCGGAGTCCTCGCTCACATTTTTGAATAGCAACGATTGCACCGATGGCTTCTTATAGCGTCGCGATGGCGATGAGACCAATAGCGATTGAGTGCGTGACACAGTGCCGATGCCCTTGGGGGCGCCACTAACGGTGGCATACCGCAGCTGAGAGCGTTTCTTGCCGCGTGTCAGTGCGCTGTCGAGTGTGCCGCCGCCGCTGAACTTATGATTAGTACCGCTCGAGTAAGTGCTCTCAAGACTCATGGGTCCCAGATAGTAGTTGTGGTTAGGCTCCATTTGGAAGAAATGGTTTTGATACTCACTACTACAGGTTGAGGCTGAGACGCTCGGTCGTTGACGACTATAATCCAACGGCTTGTTGCCACTCCAATCCATAATGTCACGATTGGCCTCTGGAGAAGCAAAGATTATTAAGGTTAACATTATTGGTTGTTAGAGGAAATTATTATATTGCAGATTAATATATAATATAATAATCTGATGTCCACTTAGATGGATACTGTAAGTTATGATATGTGGAAGATTTTATCTTAGTTTTAATAAATTAATTATCTCTTTTTTATTTTAAAAGTATTTTAATATCAAACAAATTTGAAAAATAAAGAATTCAATAAACTCTAAGATCATGGTTCAATATACTCCCCGAATTGGGGTTTACAATAAACAACAATTGATTGAAGACCAAATTATTCTATGAATAAAAGATTAATTTTTATACAATATATTACTTTCATATACATTTAATTGAATCATATACTTACTGTATACATTCCAAAGAAGTTCATAGATGTTTTGTCTGCCAAACTGAGTTGCCAAGTGAAGAGGTGTATAACCCTAATATAAAGGATTAAAATAAATAAATGATTAGGAATAAATAAATAATCGATTACAAATGTTGATAAATTAAATGGAAAAAGTCACACAAAAGAAAATACATTAGTAAATATTTGCACGCAAGATGATGTAATATTTAAAGCGAATATTGAATCCTTTTTGTAAATTGCGTATCGAATTGGAAATGCGAAAAAGAGGTTGAGGTAAAGAATAGAATCTAATATGTAACACACATTGTGATTGACAATTCACTTTGTCTCAGTTTTGAGAATGACATTTTGAAACACATTTGAAAGCGAGAAAGAGAATTTAATTTGTTGGGAACACGGCACGGTTCAATTTAAAATTGTGTAAACTCTCATGCATAAACCTAAGGACTTGAGGTTGGGCAATGTTGTGGCACAATTGGATTTGCTCGTCACGATTTGTCACAGCTTGCGACTGACGATGGTCGCTCTGCTCCAGCTACAGCTACAGCAGCTCCTGCTCCTACCTCATGCCTCTCTGGGGAAGGGTTAAAGGAAGCGCTGCAGAGAGTGTGTGACATGTGACGCAGATTTTCGCGTGATTGTGATTGTGACTTGTGACAAGGCAATCAGTTCGTCGCATTCGCATCAAGTATTATTATTAAAAGTGTTTCAATCTATGGCAGGACACACTTACCCCATGCTGTAGTCGACAGTTGTTCAATCCAGTTGGGTATTCGAAAGTGGGGGGAAGATACAAAAAACAGAATAGAAGAGTGTTTCATAATTTATGCATATTATTTTTCAAATTATATAAATTGTAAATTTACCGTTTTGGCATTAACATCCGCCTTATAAGTGCCGGCAATTAGTTTAACCACATCCTCATTGCCATGCTTCGCAGCCCAGTGAAGTGCGGTCTATAAACAGAGAGAGAGAGAGTTGAATACTTTAATTAGCCAATCGCTTAAGTCACATTAAGGCAATATTTATAAGACTGCCATTCAATTGGTAACAAATCACCGATGAAGGGACAAACACTACAATCAGCAGGGCGTCGCTGTTCCAATATGCTGCACTTCACCAACTATTTGTTCGACCATCAATTGCTGTCCACCGTAAAACAACAGACAAAAAATAAAAAGCAGAGCAAAGGAGTGGGTGAGGGGAAGGGGAGATTCAATGCCTGTCCATGAGATGTTACGATATAAATAAATTGGGCACAGAGCGCGATGCAGCCACTGGTCGAAATGCTGAATGCCGAATGGCGAATCGCTGAATGCCGCTTGCCTCAATTATTTTCATGTTAACATAATAATTTAGTAAGGCGCAACGATTCGGCCAACTCAGATAAGCTGAGAAGCCCAAAACTGAAGCTCAAGCTCAAGCTGAAACTGGAACTAAACTGGACTGAACTGCAAGATCGCCGCGAGTGCACGATGATTTTCTATAGAATTGTTTGCCAAGCCAAAGTAAAGAGTCAAAGCCAAAGCCATGTGTTGACAATGAAGACGGTCAGTTTTTGAACAGCGCGGCGACAAACAAGCAGCAGCAGCAGAAGCATCAGAAGGAGCAGCAGGAGGAGGAGGTACAACAAATAGAGTTTCAACCAATTCCCGCGGAGGATCGGTATGTAATTCTTTTCAAGGGAAATTTGTTTCGTGTCTCCCAGTTTAAAGCGATGTGCTCTGCTCTGTGCCCCGGCTCTGTGCTCTGGCCTGGTGGTGGTAGCACACATGGGTTCCATCGGCGTTGCAGATGCAGATGCCGTCTGCTGGCCGGCTTAATGCTGATACTGACATAGCTATTGCTGTCGATGCATCTTAATCTGCACTGTTTGGCATTTAATCTCATCCATTGTCTTAGCATTTCGTGGAGAAATGTTTCACGAACAGAAGCTGCAAACCACCACAAACTTGCGTCTTCGTCTTGGACACAGTCTCAGACTCCACTCGGACTTCAGTCTGACTATCTTATCAACAATGTCAATTGATCTGGCCAATACTTGCATCATTGAAGCCTTATTCACTTGCACAATTGCGGCAGATTCTATGGATTACTGCTGGAAAATCGAATCGGATATGGCTGAGACTATTAATGCCTAAATTAAAATGTATTACCAAAAAAATCGATTGAATTCAGAGTGTAGCAAATTGAGAAGTGAAACTGGAATAACTCTATACAGGAAGAAGAAACCTTATGATTGTTGAACAGTAATTTATCTAAATATAAAGATGAATCTTATTATAATATTTGGAACTCACTGAAGAGGTTTCAAATTATAACTTCTAAAATTTCGATTTCTTTGTTGAACAATTTAATTCATTTTTATATGAGGCTTTTGAAAAACAGACTTTATTTTGTTGATTGATAAATTATTTTTTGAAATACCTTTTCTTTGCATCACTTTTTATACGAATTTTTCTACGATAAAGATGGAGAATCTTTATTCTATGGGTATATTAATTAAATAATAAATTCTTGTTTCCTTGTTTTCAATTATCAATGCACTTAAATTTAAGTGAACATACTAAAAATGAAATTTATTGTAAATTTGTTCTTTGTTGAAAAGATAATAAATTGAAGATGTTTCAACTTTGCAGTTTTTGAGTGCTCAACTAGGATCTATAAAAATCATTACGTATCTTTATTAACTTTCTTAGGTACTACTAAAGTTTTGTAATATTGATATAGTACATTTTTTATGCCAATTCGAATGATCGATGCAAGTTGCTGTTGTAATTTGACACGATATAACAATAGACAATTGTGTTGATATGATTAATAGGCTGTTGATATGGCAATGAAGTTGAGGTGTGAAAATGATTATCGCTTTGTCATATGAGGGACTCGACTCTCGGGGATATTGGAGTTGAGGACTGGTTTTGCATTTACAAATCGTCTCACGCGCAAAGTATCCGTAAGAGTAGCGATTTTGTCCATTTCGTGAATGTCGCTTCTACACTGCACTGAATTGAACTGGACAGTTTGCTGAGATCTCGGTTCTAGAGTGAGAGAGGAGGAGAAGGTGGAGGCTCTTTACATATGGCATGTTGTCCGTCTGCACGTTTAAATTTATTGTCCATTCCATTAATGGTGGCAAGGGACAGGAATTCTGCGTCTCTGACAGTGAAATGCCATAAATTCTTGCGTCTCGTTCGGATGTGGCATTGTGTATTTTGTGCCTCTGCAGCAAGCTTCCAACACAAAACAAAACAGAGCGATTTGCTCTGCTCCACAGAGAGAGAGAGAGTGAGTGAGAGAGAGACTCCTCCAGCTTGGAGCTGTGCTCAAGTCATGGTGGAATCCGACGACATCCGACGGTGTTGGGTTGAGATCGCGCTAAGGAAACCAAAAGGCAGCAAAACGCATTGTACAGGAATTCCAGGAGTATGGAACCTGGAACCTCTTTTGCAAGCTGGACAAGTACTCAGCTTTAGGTTTAGCTTTTAGGTCGTGAGACACACTCAAGCGCTCCTTGTCCTTTATATTTTGTAGTTGTTGTTTTTGTTTTTTATGCCTCACGATCATAAAAGGATGGTCAAAATATTTGTCACTCGTTTTAGTTCCAGTCCAGCAGCAGCAGCAGCAGCAGCCGAGAAGGTGTCACAGCTGGAATCCGATATGGTAAAAATGCGGTAGTATTATCGTATATGTGTGTGCATCTGGATCATGATAATGCTTGAGTAGCCGATGCCGATGCTGATGATTGAAAACCCAGATAACACTGGCCGATGCTAATCTCGCTGACTTTAAAACAAAACCACTTTGCTGAAATCATTGTGTTGGACTTTACAAAGCAAACTCAATTTGCACGAAACTTTTCTTGGGACTACATTCAGTTTGTGCTATCGAAGTCTTGGCAGACCTTAAGATTCAATTATGGGTGGTTTTACTATCCACATTTTATGAAGAATAGCTTTTTTCATTAGAAAGTTTCTCTTTCTTAAATAATTTCAAGCTTCAATTATTATTTCTGATTCTAGTTATCATTCGAATGTTGGGATTCCCTTGAAAAGATATTAAATATATATATTAATAGTTTGCTCAAATCTTTTTTCCTTTTCATATTTTTGTTAGGTTTTGTATTTATTTTGTATTCTATAGTATATTTTCAAGGTATTAGTATGCCAATATACGAAATATAGCTTTTGGTATATTTTATTATTTCTTGGTGTATTAATTGTTGGTATATTTAAACATCTTTCCAATTAATTTGGTACATTGAAAGCTTGCTTACTTGTTATTTCTGCATGTGACAGAAGGGTTAAAAATATGTCTAGATTTAATTACCCTTTTGGATGTTTAACAACCCGAGAAGAATAATACCCCATACTAATATCAAAGTATACGACTCACGATTGTCTAGAGCTTAAGTTAAAGTATATGTTAATAGTGCAAGTATTATTTAAGAGAATCATATTTATGAGTGTCTCATTTAGAATCTTAGATTCTTAAGACGGTGATCAGTACCTTATTAACTTATCATTTAAAAATTTAAATTGAAATATATATTTAATACTTACATACTGCGCAACATCCACAAAGAGTGTGCAAAAACATGTGAAAAGAAAGGTAAAAAAATTATTTAAATTTCATAATGCCAATGTATGTGAAAACACTCCATTAATTAGTTTAATTTGTAGGGAAAAACAAACGTAATTATTGTGGATCTAGTTAAGCTTTATCAGCCTTTTTCTCCACATTAAGTGCTAAATATAGCTCTGAAGTTAGCTGCCATTTCGCTTTAACAATTTAATAACACATTGGCAAGAGACTCAACGCCAATTACGCTGTCCGATCCTGGCAGATGCACTTGTATAGTGAGCACATCCTACTGTCAATGTCTCAGTGATGATCGTCGTAGGACTTGAAAATTGGAACAGTGAGCAAAATTATCGTCCCCTAATGGTGCCAACTATGATAATGAGGGTCATGTGAGCAAGGAATGTGGGCTGGCAACAGAGGCAACAACCAAAACAAGATCGGTTCAGTTTTGCTGGATGCACTGCAGCGCGCCAAAAAGTCGAGCGCCTGCGAGTGCTGTTTTTTTTGTTTTTCAAAAAGAGAAAAAGTCGCTCGAAGGCGTTTTGATCGAAATTCGATATTACGTTGATAAGACACGAAGTTGGCTATTCAGAGTTGGCAGACCAGCAGACTGTGTGTGGACTGGAATCTTTTAAAGCAACTGCCACTGCCACTGCCACTGACATTGCTACTGCTGCTATCCAGAAGCTGTCGTTTTGATCGATCGCCGGCACATGAAAATTGTCATGTTTAACAAGTATTTTGCTGGTTGTAATTAAGGCTGAACCCGGGACGTTCAGTTCCATGCTTGCCTGAGTGTCTGCTGATCGTCAAACTGAATGGTTTTATTCTTTAAAAAGACATTTTAGTAGGTGTCAATTGTTTGTGAAATTCATTTATCACTCGACCAGAGAGTTTGGACACTCGACAATTTCTCTCTCTTTGGCCTGTCTTTCCGCTTCCGATTCGAGTGTTCTAGACCTTAATGTTTATTTAATTTTTGTTTGTTTTTCCCTTCAAATCCAACTAGTTATTAAAGTAATTTTAAATACATGTACTTACACCCTAGTTTCCAAAGTAATCGGTTGATGTGGCGATCCAATTAAATGTGTTTTGGGTGGGAGAAACAAGAGAAGTAGTAAATATGAATTAGAGTCGATCTTTAGTTAAAATTAGGAGAAAATTTAGAAAATACATTTATAACACGAATATAAATTTATTTGATATATGTAAATCCTGAACAATTTCCTGATTGTAAAAAAATCGATAATATATTAAATCCTATGTAGAGAAATAAAATACAAATATATAGAATAGAATTCAACAGATATTTCATTTTGATATACATATGGGAAGAAATTAGATGTTACAAAACTTGCTTATTGATTATATTTCTTTTAAGTATATATCTTATTATAAAAAAGATTTAATATTTATTAATTTTTTACTTTTATATATAATATTATATATTGTGGATCTTTTACTCTGTTGTCTGATTTTTAAAAACTCAAAGTTTTTGATCCTCTGATCCTACTCAACTGAGTCGAATTCTAGGTTACCCTGCTGACAGCTGTTGTCCTTCCAGAGACCTTCAGCTTCAGCCTAAACATCACTTTTTACCAAATGACACTTTAAGGACTCGTTTATCAGATTCGGAAAATCACAAATTTTCCATGTTAATACTCGTAAACCAAACTATATACTTTCCAAAATGGGCACTAAAGTATCCTCGATTAAGGTAAATCAAGCTTGTGTTCTAATTGCCTAGTAAAATCCGAAATCTGAAACACGAGTTCTATCAGGAAACGTGTGTGAGTTCCCAGAGTAATAGAGACAAGCGCATTTAACATGAATGTGAAACAGCAAACAATTATTTTCTCTTTATGGCCTGGAGATGATTAACCAAATTGATTAGACATTACACTAGTTATATATATATTGCCTTGACCTCACAGTAGTATGTTAAATTGCTTACGCACCCCATTGTAACGTGAATGTGAACGTGAACGTTAACAAACTAAACAAGCAAAAAGAAATAATCAACAGCTACGATAAAAATATAAAAACAATAATAATGACAGACACACACAAAAGTCCTCGCTGCGTTTTCTTTTTTTGTTTATCGGTAGAAAACAATCTAAATGATATATTAAGCGCAAAGCAAATAACGCTCTTTTTGTCGCCACCATGCTCAGTTCTCTTTGCTCTTTTCATCTCTGTCTCTCTCTCTCTCTCTGTTTTCCCTGGCGAGTTAAGTTCTCCAATTATGCGGATTATTAATTTAACTGGGTCGCGGCAGTCCCTTTCCCCATGCCAATGCCCTTCACCCTAAGTCCCTTTATCCCCACAATGTTTGCTCGCATGTCTTCGGTTCGTGGCGCGTTCAAAAACCAAATGGACAATGGACTGAGTGTTTGTGTTGCTGTTGTTGTTGTTTTTGTTGTGTTCGTAGCAAGCCAGACCACTGACCACTTGTCGTTTCACAAGTTGTCAAAACTTGTCATTTAACCGACAATGAGCCTTGTTTGCTTTAATCGTGGTTATTATGCGTTCGACTGAATGAATAAGTCCGCTAACCGTTTCCCTTGCCCTCCGAATTATTAATGATACCCAGAGCCAGTGAGTTGGCTATAGAGAAGTGCGTTCGTTGAGTGTTCGACGTCGCTTCGACATCGGCAGGTGCTCGGACTTCATGGGGAGTTGCCTCCTAATTAGCCGGAGTCGGCTCTTCAGGCTCGACATCGAATTTGCTGACAACATGCTTTGCTGACGTGGCAGAAAAATGGATTATTCCTTGCCGCGATAATCCTCAGTTTAGAAATGATGTATCATGATTTACAACAGCAGTAGAAGTTGTAACTCCAATTGCCGCAATTGGTTAACACCCATTAAAACAGCCAGTGTCCTGGACTGCACATGATTCATTTGAATTTTTTTTTGGCATTATGCGATCCATCTTTTAATTGGTTTCCCAACGGCAGCGTGTCTCATTTGTCAATGGGGCAATCGATAAACTTGCAGACAGGTGGAATCCGACGACGACAAGGGTTGTTTCCATTCATTTCTTTTCCTTTTTTTTTTTTTTTTTAGTTTTTATCCTTTCCTCAGTAGATCAGCAACAGGTGATCGTCGCGTTGAGGTGACGTGTTTTTGTTTTGTTATTAAGTTGTTAACTTAAATTATTGTTTCTTTCTTTTATATATGCATTTGCCTTTGGCTTTTAGTCCCCGTCGGCGACATTTAACAGTTCATGCACTTATATGACCTGTCGCAAAACTTATTGTGAAGAATAAAAGGCACACATTGTTTGCAGGATCAGCATTGAGATCGGCTTGGGGATCACGTCTTTATGGCCAATTTATGCGCATTCAAATTATGCCCTTTCACGCTGTGAACAGCATTTTTTTACAGCACTCGTAAGCAGTCAAAATATTTGTCTTTAATGGTCAATTTTGTGTGCAATAAAATTATGAGAGGATTACTCCTTTTGTTCAAATTTCCCTTATTGATTGTAATGTATGCAATTGTCCTGGATTTTTTGGTCCACGATTTCATAATTTTTATTTTCATAATTGTTGGTATATTCCTCATTAATTGATATAAGGCTCAACCATCAGTTTAAAATTCTTTTAATGATCAATTATGCAAGAAAATTTTGTTTAGATTAAAAATAATTTAATTAATCTATTTTATATGCGTATAGTCGGATAGTATTCATTTCGCTTTACCTTGTTACGTTCTATGTTCTTAATAATTTATTTTAGAACACAAACATTAAGTTTATCATTTACCACGTTTAATTTTTGACTATTTTACTTACAGATACTATTCAAAATTTAGTGGTATGTCGACTTACCGTAGCTGGGTCCTGAAAATAAATAACAAAAGTAATTATTAGTAATTGGCTAAATGATTTATTAAAATAATGAATAGAATATTATTTTAAGAATCCAATATATTATAATTATGAATAGAATAAAATGAAAGGCAGATAAAATAACGTAAACGGTATTTAATCTTAAAATTAGACAAAAATTCTAAGTAGAAAAAAAGTATTCTACTTATAGTAGAAACTTGTCGCAATTCAATAATCTTTCAGAGAATATATTACTAAAATGCCAAAGAGGAATGCTGTTAATGTTATTTCTAAATAAACGGGCATAAATGACATAATTAGTGCCGTCATTACGTATGTTAAATCCTAATTAATATGCTTAGACACTAACCGCACAAGTCGCCAATGTCCACAATGAGATCACTGGAAGTTTGTTGTTGTTCTTGTTGTTGCTGCGAGAGCATCGTGTTGGGCATCGATTAAAATGAAACGCAGGCAACGCAAAAGTTATTTGACGTATGAGAAATAAATGAATGAAAATCGGATTCATTTGGCATCGATTGCTGATTTAATTGTCTGACTAATTGAGAGATTTTTTTGCACTGGGCCATCTGTGAACTCCCAGGACGCACATTCGGCCTAGTTGCAGCGTTATTTGCTCCATTTGGCACTCCGGCCGAGGCTTAATGACTTGATTTGGCAAGCTGATGAGGTGCGGTTCCAGTTGCTTTCCTTGGGTTGCCAGATTGCTGCCCGTTGATTAGTTCACATTGGTATAGCCTCCGCTCTCCGCTCACCTCCCTTCACCCCTTCTCTACCACTACTCGACTGGCTTTCTCTCTCTCACACACTGCGATACAGATACTGAGATACAGATACGGATGCAGTCGGAGAGTCAAAAGCTGTACGTGCAGAACCGCCAGTCGACGACGACAATGACTTGCCATATATGCGCACTAGTAGCCGTAGCTGGGCGGCTGGTCACAAAAACCTTAAATTTCATGCAGAATTAATTAACTTCTGGCTGGTGGCGCTGATGCCGCTGTCGCTGCCACTGGCGACTGAGCGAGGAGCTCGGTTCGTGTCGCCGCCGTCGTCGCAGTAGCTGCAGCCGCCCAAGTTGCGGGAGCTTCGTTTTTGATACCCGCCATCGAGAAGGACAGAAGGGCATTATCTATAAGTGAATTGCTATAAACAACTCTATGAAACATAATACTCATACCACATAAAACTCATAAAACAGGTTTCTCTAAAATTCGAAATTAAAATTGAAGTTCTTAAAGAAATTGCAAGATTGTTTACTTTTTCTCCAAAAAAACAATTTAATAATTTTTTGCAAAAAGCACTCAAGCCCATTGAACACATGTTTAATATTTCCTAGGATAAATTAAACTGGAAAGTTCCTTACAGAAGTATTTTTAATGTAACTTCCTATTTTAGCTTGCTTTACTACTGTGTCTTTTAAGCAAGCTTTTTATTTGTTAAAAAAATTTGAATTTGTAGTAAACGAGAACAAGTGTTTAATAGTATATTGAAATACTTTTAAACTCTATAAGATCTAACAAACACGGTTATTTTCAAGAAACAATAATATTGTTAATTTAAAGTCAGTTTATAAACATTTATTCATAAGAACAAATATGCTATTGCTTTGATTACACTTCAGCATTTTATTATCTACCCTGCTCTCAGGTATATAACAGTCGAGCATACTCGTAAGGAACTTTCGTTACTGCTTCAGTTCTTCTCTCGCTGATATTTTGATGGCTGCCCAGACAACATGGGAACACACAGAAGCGGCTGTGGCTGGAGGATCGCTCTGGAATTTCATTGAGAAACGTGCCCCGTACTTTGGGACAACGGCGCAGGTCGTGTCCCCATCGCTCTGTCATGAATTGTAGCAGCAGCCTGCACCCTGCACCCTGGACCCAGCATTGTGGCCACATCTCATCGCTGTGGCAATATGGTTCACTCACTGCAGCGTGCGAGTGTACTTACTATACTCTCGTATTTATATTTGTATGTGGGGGATCGTTGTTTGTCTCGCGGATCTATCTGCTGGCGCCATTTGCTACCATTGGCTGGATGGCTGACTCGACTTGTTGGATGGCTGACTTTGCTGGTCCGTGTCGCAATTTAATTACAAGCATTACTATCACAGGAGGCGGCAGTAAGATTTATGCAAAAGAATCAACGAGCAATATAGTGCTGAGCAAAACGAAGCGATAGTTGGCTATCGAAAGGTTGCTTAGCAAAACGTCGAATAAGTTTAAGATAAACAAATGTTTAAAACAAATTAAACTGAGAAAAAGATGTAATTCTTTTACTATATTCTCACATTTAACATTTTATATGATGCACTCTATATTTGTCAGCTCTATCGTTCTACCAGTTAAGGATCCCATTGTTGCTTTCAAATGATATCACGATGGTCTCTTTATTGGATGTCATCGTTGGGAGTCAGTCGCCGTTTTTGTAGTTTGTTTGCTGTGTGTTTGTGTTTTGTTTTCTTTTTCGGGATGCACAACTCAATTTGCTGTTCGTATGTGTGGATGAATATCTCACAAGTACGAAACGGAATAGCCTATTAAGGGAAAAGCACTTGTCGGCCACGACTGCTGGCAGCTTCTTTAAAATCGAATCACGTCTGTCCAATTTTGAATGGAGGAACCCGAGAGTAACCTAAGACTCTCAGCAGTTCGACCAACTTTAAGAGCGTTCCTCTGATAATTTTAGCTCCCTTGTAGGCGATTAAGTTAAATGCCACTAAACTAATTTAAAAACGATTGTAAAAGCAATCTCGCTCTCACTCTCTCGCTTTCAGTTGCTTGGCGATAGAATTTCTTGGGCAAACTCGCGCCAAACATCTTGTCTTCCTCGATATTTGCTGCACTTTGTCACGTACTGCAGAATTGTGGTCATCAAGAGTGCTGTGCTGACCAGCTATGTTTATACACTATATAGTATAGTATAGTAAAATAAATACATGTGGTGGCTCTGGGCAAGATTGCTTTTTCCATATGGAATTTAATTTGCGTTACCCTCAAACATGTAATAACGATGCAATTTCATTTTAGCAATTTACCCCTTGCTTGTCTTGCCTGACCAGAGTTGCCCCCACACACTCACACACACACACACTTGCCAGTGTTGCCTGCCTTTGAGCGTATTACACATGCGATAATATTCGTTGGTTTGTTTTCAGTTTTGTGTTGCGATGACAAAGAACTCTCGTTATGCAAAATACCTGCGAATATTACACAGTTAAGTTTACGATTTGATATATTGCTCGCTTTGTGGTTGTTGTTGTTTTTGTTGTCGTTACTGTTGCTGGCGCCTAGAAAACAAAACACAGTCGTGGCCTGCAGTAGGCTACGGTTGCTGTTGCTGCAGCGGTGGCGGTGGCGGTGGCAACCTGTTGCGCATATGGATGCCCCGCGGTTATGGCAACCATAAAACCTTACGAGCTGAATAACAAATACACGTACGGCATGATTAATTTAAGCACTTTTACGAGCTCTCTTCATGGCCCTGCTGATTTATTGCCGGACCGTGCGACGAATTTGCGTCAGGGAAACAAAAAAAAACAAACCAAACTCCACAAGAGGTCCAGTTGTGATCCGCGGACGGATTTAAAGGCCTCAATCCTTGCTTTACGATTGGGTTTTAAGGGGCGATAAATGAAATTAGGGGCTTAGAATAACTGGTCGCAGTTGGACGCAAAGCACTTGTTCTTGGCTATAGATTTTCTCTTGCTATCTACAGCAGCTTGTAGGCGTACTTTCAATGAGCGATGCCTATTCTCTAAACCAAGTTAACAGTTTTGTGCATTTTGTTGTGCAACAAGTACACAAAGCTGGGCAAACACCATCACAACAACAACAACGACTCGAAGCAAGGCGACTGGCGCATGTTGCCATCAGACGCATTTACTATTTTGCATAAATCATAATGTAATCTGCATCTGGAAATGAAAACAAACCGAGTCGAGTCGAGTCGACTCGAGTGGAGTCCAAGTCGGAGTCGCGTCGAGGCGATGCGAAGCGAAAATGTCCAAGCTTTTATAATTAACTGCGCGGGCACAAACTGAAGACATTGGCAGGCGACATGCCGGGCACAGCTGCAGGACCTCTCTCAGTGGTTCCACAAGCAGTCACAGCCACAGCCTTAGCTACAGCTACAACCAGCATCAGCATCAGCTTCAGCCTCAGTCAGCGACAACAAGCGCATAAGTTTCTCAATGAAGCATGGACCCTGATATATATATATAGATATACTCGCACTTATACATATATACGTACACTGGGAGAAATGATCTATCTATAGCAAAAGTTTTGCTTATTAAAATTTAAACACAACCTGGCAAGATTTCATGGAACTTGTCAATGCAAATCTTATGATATTAGCTCTATATTTTGTTTTTTATATGTATAATCTATTGCTATGCTATTCAAATTAAATTTCAATGAAAACTTTTAAAATTCCTTTATGTAAATATGTAATACATTTTAACAAATTTCGTAACGATTTCATTTATCATCAAAAATCTTGTTTTGTTTTGATTTTCATTTGAATTTTGATTCATTTTTAGGAAAATTAACAATTGAATTCCCTTTTATCTAAAGTATTTAAAGTCAGTTTAAAAATCTAAGTTTCTTTGGTTATTTTATTTTTTTCTGGGATTTGATTCTACAATCAATTCAATTATAATAAATATATTGAAAACTTTTATATTTAATATTTTAATTTTATTGTCTTGTTTTTATATATATTTGCAGTTTTCAGAAAATTTAATTAGCTAGAACTTCATCATTCCCACTGGTCTGATATTTATATTTTTGATAAATTTATTGACATTTAATCATGTTTATTGTTTTCTACGTTCCAGAATTCTATATAAAAAAGTTACTTAATGTGTTTAATATATTTCATATATATTGATTGATATATGAAAATCAATCCTTTTGAGTTGGTTTGTGAGTATTCGATTAAAAAATGCATCAAATTTTAACCACATATAATTTAAAAAGTGAATTTATTGAGTCTGACTTTATTAGCGACTTTTCTCTCTGTGTAGATACAGATGAGAGCCGTCGCGGTCAGAGATTCATGCCCAAAACGAAGATGAAGTCAAAGTCGATGCAAAGAGACTTGGATGTGAATGTGGAGGACGACTGGATGGCATGGATAAGCCCTCACTTCGTCTTCGTCTTCATCTGCAGCTTCATCTGTTCATCTTCCTCTGCTTCTTCTTCTTCTTCTCTCGTGCGCAATCGCAAAATCTACGCAGTGTTTGCAGCACAGTGCGCGGTCAACGGGCGCCTGCCAAAACTACGGCAAAATAATTTATGCCCCAAGTCAGCGAAGCGCAGCCACAAGCACACAGAGCACACAAGAGTACAAAAACAACACATTGGCGCAACATGCTGCATGCTGCAGACCGCAGAAGCAGCGGGTTGGATGTTAGTCCCAGTCAAAATCAAACAAAAATTATAAATTAATGAAATTTATGCACAATAAAATTGCAAGCGAAATTATTAATGCAGTCGTTCACGCTTTAAATGCACCCTAAATCAACGAACAAACGGCACAAAATTATTAATACGGCCAACAGACATGCAGCTTCGATTCCTCTTCTCCTTCTCCTACTCCTCATCCTTCCACTCCAACTGTAACTCCTACTACAAACTTCTCATCCTGCTGGCTAAGAATCAGTTGGCGCTAGGGCCGCAGACCGCAGTCAAGTGAAGCGAGAGCAGCTTCTTTTAGGCGCCGGATATGTTCAACTTCCAAGACATGCGTCTTGTTACATTTACTGCACAACTACAACACTGCGATCTCTCGCTCTCCTTCTCCTTCTCCTCCTCCTTGAGCTCCTCTCAAACCACCTGCCCACCATTCGCAGATATAGTATGCAGAAATCATTGCGATCTGTTGCCACATTTGCCACTTTGAACTGGTTGCATGTCTTGCTCAATGCCTCAATGGTTATGATGATGCCCAGACATCAGCATGATGATACAACGCGAACAGCTTGAATGGGTATTAGCTATTTATGTGATATTTTTATGGTTTCAACAATGTTTATGGCTTATAATTGAAAAATTCTAGTCTTCAAACTGAACAAGTTTAGTTTCAATGGGAAATAAATTAATTGATTTCACCAAAGTTACTCAAGCGCTTAATTAAATTTTGTATTTTGAAATATTTGGCATTGAAATAATTTATATTATTAGTAAATTTGTTAAATGTTCAAAATAAATTCACTAAAACGCATAAGGCACACAAAAATCAAAGTCATAAACCAACTTAAAGAATATTTATCTTAATCAGAGAATTTCGAATAAATAACATATATTTATACTACAAAAATATGAAAAAACGGAAATCATTTTTTTTTATTACTTTTTTTCTTTGATTTTGAGTAAGAGTGAAGTTATGAAATATCCAATAAAATTGACAAATGTACAATTATTGATTTCGTAAATTTATTATTGCAACTTCTTAATAAAATAGATTAATATCATTAGGAATGTAATGGAGTCTCAGAATAAAGAAAACCACATATTAACAAGTGTATTATTGTTTACTTGCTTTCGCTTTAAAAGTTAAATACAGAAGTTAACACAAAAAAATGTGTTCAGCATTCTCCACTCTTATTTGCGTATTAAGTTCATATCAAGATTTAGTTCACATTCAAAAGAACCCAACAAAAAGTTTGTAACGTATTCACTTTCCGACTAATAATTCGGACATTTCTTAATTAAACGGTTGAGCATTTCCACATTTGGTCAACACATTCATATAAATTCATTGAGAGTGACAAATGACGTTTATTGCGTGTAGTTAATGTCTAATAAACTAGTTTATGGGAATATAGTCATGTTTAATTTCAATTTCGTTGAAATGCCACAATCTAAGATCATCAAAAAAACAGGGGGATCCTCTACTACTTGGTTTGCTGCTGTTTTGGGTTTAGATTCAAGTTAGATTTCTCAAAAATAAGTATCTCACCCAAAAGCCCTTTCGCAACAGAGTTATTTAAATTTTACAGCGAATTTTTTGTATATCTGACTATACGAGTATATATTTTTTGGGTTGGAAGCGAAGACAGCTTTATCTTATCGCCCGTCGAGTTGAGTTGAGTTTTGAGGTTTCCCTTTAACGAATACATTAAATACATATATTATTCCGGGAAATATATGTAAATAACCCGCCCCGCCTGAGCACTCCATCTTCATCTCTCTCTCACTCTCTCGCTGGGTTTGTGTGCGATAGTTATCGCTTCGTTTTTTTTTTTTGTCGTGGGCAAGTTTCGTAACTTACGCAGAAATCTTGCGTCGTATAGTGGACACGGCGTCGTGTTCAAGACAGGTAGCGCTCTATTGGGTCCATATCAGCAAGCTAAAAAATTAGTTCCTCAACGATGACAAATTAGACGTCATTAAGACAGCGTCTCTCGCGCTCACTGACTTTGGGGCCCTCTGTTTTCCTGGGCCAACTTAAGCAGCAGATAATGGTCAACTGGGACTGGGACTGTGACTGCGACTCTGACTCTCAACTGTGACTGTGACCTCATCCTTTCTGAGAAAAAAAGTAAAAACGGCGCGGTACGTGCAACAAATGGGCATCCTAGGGCTGGAACTGTTACTCCATATTATTTATGATAATCTCGATTTTGTGTGGTAGCCAACTACCAAGTCAGCTCGCGTCAGTCATTCAGTCATTCTGTCCTCTCTTTCTCAGCCACTGGGAACGCTGTGTGTGGCCCTGATTCGAGGGGCTCTCGCGCCTCTACCTGTTGCCAGTTGCCAGGCCCCCAGTTCAGATTAATGTGAAGTGACATGCTTAAGTAAATGATCCAGAAGCTTATCCGATAATGGTCAGCATATTTGTTAAATGCTGTACTTGCAATATTCTTTTTGGTGGTCCATCTAATTGACCCAAAAAATTGCCATAAATCGAAGAGTTTTCTGCTCAGGATATTACACAGCGAAACAATCACGAAGAGCAGCTAGACCAACACGAGTGGCACAGAGAAGAGACTCAAGAATCGTCTCCAGACGGTACACGATTAGCCTTAAATAGGCTCCACAATAATCATTTGTTTTCGGCGGCCCCACCAACAATGCAGCTGGGTTGCGCATCGATAAGCCAAGGAGTGCGGCAGGTGAAGAGGAGTTACCAAAGATTCAGCTTCTCATGACCAAGTCGCAGGGCCACCGCAGTTGCCAGACAACGTTGTCGTCGTCGTCGTCGTCGTCTTGGTCGCCGTCTTCGATGTTGCTGCTGCTTGCAACGGTTGCAAGTTTTGCGACAACACGAAGATTAGCATGCGTGACTAACAGAATTTTGTTATGCCTTCCAAGTCGTGTGCTGTTGCTTCTGCTGCTTCAATTCTTTGCAGTCTCTCTTCCTCTTTACCTGAAGTCTTTGCCCAACTGCTTTGGGTAATCGTTTCTTAATTTTGCTAATTAATAATTAAATGCACGATAAGCCTCGAAGATTCTGCGCTAATTAATTAAGCGCACAAAAGAAAGTATACTGCAAATAATTGAAGACTTGTCAGCGAACAAGCTCTTTTCACATACCATCCATAGTTTCAGGCTTTAGTTTAAGATGATTTGCCTTTTTAATTTTTGTTGCATTTGTTTTTTATTTTGCTGTCTGTTTTTTTTTTGTGTTTTTGGTTGTGTTTTTTTGACCGGAACCTTTTTTTTTATTGACAAGCAAATGCACTCAAGCCGAATATGTTGCCCCGAGTTGGAGTTCGACTTGCCAGTTGCCGGTCAATGCTTTTGCGCGCGGATCTTACAAACATTTTAGTCGGCGCGACTTGTAGCATTTGCCTCCACTGGACGCGCGCGTCTCCCTTTGGCACAAAGTTGATTTTCGTAATTTATGATGTCGTCGCCATCTCCGTCGTCGTCGTCGTCGACTCTTCCAAAGAGATTCAGATTTTAGGCCAAGGCACTGCGTGGGACGTCTGTTTGGGCCTCAACTACAGCAACAACAACAACAACAACAACGAGGCAAACAGCTTCTCTCCTTTGGCAATCACACACAAATCGTATGGAAAACTATTATCAGAAGTTTTATGTTAATTTTTAAGCATGTTGCCTGTTTGCTTGCCTGCCTGCCTAACATCCTGTGCTCACTCGATAGATACGACAACGAAAGAGAGACTTTAGGAGGAGGCTTGGCAGTGGCAGCAGCAACAGCCGCAAGTTGCAAGTTGCGAAATGTAATCTTTTGTCATCATGTTTGACAGAAACGGTTGTCGCCCCAAAACGCACCTGTTTCGATTCCCTCATTAATTATGCATAAATCCCTCTCGCAGTCGCATTTCATTTTGTATTAGAGCGTTTACGAGTTGGAAAACAATCTTTAATGCCTTGCTTGTCAGTCACACCCTCTTAAAGTCAAATTGGATAATAAATACACTGCCATTTGTCGTTTATCTGCTTGTAAAGATACTTCGCAACAGCAAATAAAGGATAGCGTTGTTAATAACGCATAATAAAAACGCAATGCGTAGTAGTTAAATGACAACATTGTGCATATCAGTAATGAGTGTGTCGACAAGCAGTGTAAAGTAGATAAACGCTGAACTGCTTACTTTGGTTATGTGAGTAAGCAAGCAGTACCTTTTGCTTGTTTATGTCAATTAACCTTTTGCTCAAGTGCAGCTTAGCAAACACTCTCGACATTAATTGAATTTATGTTGTAACTAAGCAAAACTATAATTAAGCCTAGTTAGGAATACAACGTAAATTGAATTATGCAGCCCTATAAATAATCAATAACTGCTGATCATAATTGTTGACTATTACAATAAGCATCTAACAGCAAAATATTTTCAAATTTAATTCGAAAAATATTCATAAAACAATCTTAAGTAATAATATATTGAAATGTTATTAATTCGGAAAATAGTTTTAAAATATTTTCACTGATTTTTATAACTTTTATATTTATAATATATATAATATTATATGAATTTCTTATGTTTCTAAATAGCCTTTTTACAAGCAGATTCATTTCTCTTTTGATAAAAATCATTTCATTGCTTGCATTACAATCTGAGTTTTGCATTTAAAAACAATAATTTTGCAAAAATAAAACAAGCTTAACGAGCGTAAAACAAATGTTTGTAAGTTCAACGCATTGTTTATGTATGCTTTTGTTTATGAAAATGCACTTTTAATTTGATAGTACGCATTTTCTTTTCTTTTCAAAGTTGAATGTGAAAACAGAAGCATGGCTGATAGCCATAATTGTGAGTGCAGCATACATTTGAATCAATAAATAGTTATGCATATATTTATGTGCTGACTTACAAGCGCAACCTCAGCTAATGTTGTAAATAAAAACAAGACTATTGTGGTTGTAAAAAAATGCAAAAGGTAACGATGCCTTTTTCTTATTAGTATAAATAATAAATGGCTTTACTTTGGCGCACAGACAATGCGTGGATTTTTCAACAAACTGGGCACAAAACAAATATAGGCGTTACGATGGGCGTTTTTAACAAATGTTGTTCGATGTACACGCAGCATTGTGTTGGCCCCGCAAGAGTTAGTAGTGACCACAGAGCAGAGGAGCAACAAGGAGGAGGAGAGGAGAGGAGATCATTGGGAAGTCAATTTGAAAAATCGATTAAATTCGAATAAATGTTGAAGGATGGAGTTAGGCAGATTTAAAAACTCATAACAACGTGGCAACACCTTCTTTTGTGCTCAGTTCTCTCATTCTGTCTCGTTGTCTCTGTCGACACGGAGGTGTGCAAAACCATGTGTGGGGTAATCCCCATCATCTTCCCCAAACACCTGGGTATATCTCTGGCTGTTGTCGTTGTCGTTGTCGCTGCCGCTGGCGATTGGTCAGCACAGAGAGGAGGAAATATTATTTATATTTGTTTTGCTAAATTTATGACCCAAACGAGGACAGAGGCAACTCAGAAAGAGAGAGAGAGAGAGATGGAGGCAGTTATTGACAAATTTCCGGCGTGCCAGAGGACAACAACGTGTTCGGTAGCTGGCGCTAGTACATGGAACGGTGGCAGTGAAGTCGACAGGAACACGGATTCGCCAAAAGCGAAACTAATCAATATATTCCTCCAATTAATGCGCGCATCCTCATCCACATTCTCTGGTCGTTGAGTGGGGTCCAGTGTTGATTGCTTTGCATATATGTACATATAAGCATATAAGCATTGCATCTGGGGATGGCGGCATTAATAATCTACAATATCTGATTTGAGGAGTGGAGATTGTGTGGAAATCTCACACACACACACACTCACACTCTGGCAATCCAATCACAATGCATTCCATTAAACGTGACAAGTTGCTTGTCCAAATAAAGCCACAGCGACCCCATCAAATTCCAGATCGAAGATGCGCCCCAGGATCGTGTTCAATAAAATGCAAACGCCGTCTACCTCGACTTCAATTCGAAGTCCATCTCCATCTGCAGTTTGGATTGATTGTAATCAGCAGTTTTGTCCAGTTGGAATAACAATGGCCAGCCAGCAGTCAGTCATGAATCCATCTTCGTCAATGCTTCTGATGCGCTGTGATTGTGACTCTGAATGTGGCAAGTAAGTTAGTCAGTGACTTCTTGGTGGTTAACATGGCGCCTGAGTTTGTCGTTTTGGGAATTGCCATCAGATCATCAATAAGATGATCATCATCAATGACTTTGACGCTGACTCTCGACTCCAACTCCAACTCAAACGCGGATGCTGTTGCCCCATTGTCATTGTTTTTCTTTTTGGTTTTTTTCTTTTTTAGTTGGCGGCGTCTGCAAATGCACGTCATTCCGCGGCTCATGAAATGTCACTCAAAGCCATCCATCCATCCATCCGTCCAGATTGCCAAAGTAGGTGCTCATCCACCACAGAGAGCGAGAGGCCAAACAATTCAATTGGAGTAGCGAATAAATCACCCAGAATGACGCCGTGGTTCCTTGGCTGCTGATCGTGAAGCCTTCGAATTGGCTTAGCCATGGCTCTAAGCATTTCCTTTTGATGCCCTGTAGCCAGCGACTGATCAAAAGCGGGAGAATTCACTAATAGAAAAGTGTGTCACAAGCTGAATAAATTTGACACTCAGCGGAAGATTTCTATTAATAAGTTAAGACATTTAAAGTAATTGGTTTATAAAATCAATAAATGATGATTGAAATGAATTGTCACAAAATATAGAAGTTTCAACTAAATAAATTACAAGTATCTTTTTGTAACTTTTTATGTATGCTTTCTATTTAGATATTTTATTTAATTACATTTGTTTTCTACTTCAATTTTTTCATTTGAAATTTGTGATGACTCCAACAAATGACAATGAATCAGTATTTTGTTTGGAGAAATATATACAACATATGAAATATATTGCTCTTTGTTCTTTTCAATAATTTTGTTTTAATTTTATTGAAAATTCAAATTATTGTGTCTTGTCAATTGCGCTTTTGATTGTAATTCTGATTTAACAGTCTTTAGTTGAATGTTTAAACTAATTTTGAAGACTAAGTTTAAATGTAAAAAAATAAACTACTAATTCAATGTTAAAATAAAAAAATTTATTATAATTAACAATTAATTTAGTATTATAATACTTTGAAGTAAACTTAAATCGATTTAAACCTATTGAAACTCATTTGCATTGAGTACTTTTTCCGGACACGTCGTATTTAACGGTTGTGCCAAATCTTTAAGAGAATTTGCTGTTTGTGGTTTTTGGTCTTTGGATGGGCTAAAAAGAAATGCGGCCGTGGCACAGGAAATGATCGCGGCCATTTGAGCATTTTATTTTGTTTACGATTTTCGTCGTAGTTATCTGGGAAGTATTTCGAACGTCGCTAATTTGACGACTGCACGATTGCATCGACTTGTTGGAGAGGAAGAAGAGACCGTTTGCTGTTGACTGTTTGCTGTTGACTCTGTTGGCCATGGTTGGTGACTAGTGACTGGTCCTTGGAGGATCGGCTCCCGCCGATGCATTTACAGATAAGCTCAATTTCGTTTTTGCTGACACTTAAGCATTGGCGGCCGCAGACAACCAAAGCTAAAGCTAAAGTTGAAGCCAAACCCAAACCTCAAGTGGAGATCACTTGCAATCGGAGCGGAGGTGGAGTTGTTGCACGTTTCTTTTTTTCTGTTTTCATTGAAATGAAAATTCCTGGTCGCAAAGTCACGGTTAAGTCAAGTTTTGTTGCACTCTGTTGACGATTGTTTTATTGCACACAGAGAGAGACCAATATTGTAGAGGATTATACACACGAAGGGTATTTGTGGCAGCTGCCAAAGCCGAAGCGATCTCTCGATGCCCCATGTAGCATGCGCGGGTAATTGTGAATGACAATAATTGTGAAGACATTCGTTTTTGACCTGGACTGGGGGACAAACTGACTTGGGGCATTCGGTGGAACGTGCAAGACATTGGCGCCAACAGCGCCACCCAATCTTATAGTCCAGACCGAGTGAATGTCATTGTAATGCAACAACTCCAAATACATTCCCAGAATGGCAGACGGATCGCTTGCTGTCTGTCCTGCTCTCCTGTCTGTCGATACTCACACACAGTGGGCAGTTCTCGGGTTTTTTTTTCTTTCTTTCGTGAACGAGTGAGGGACGCCTTAACATTTAATAACTTTCGCCTTAATTCATGTTGGCTGTCAGTGCATCGATTTTTCATAATTAAAACCGAATTGCAAACTGTGTGCAAAAGTTTGTAGGAGGTGCGCAACTCCGGCGTCTTTGAAATTGAATTCGTGTGCTGCCTTCAACTCGGACTTCGACTACGAGCTGTGGACTTGTGGAGTGGCAGCTACTGCCGACAACAACATTTCAAGGTGGTGCTATAATAAATGGTTAGGCAGATAGAGAATTCGCCAAGTCTTTCCTCTGTCTGTCTGTCTGTTTATCCCTCCATCGATGGCCACGTATCGAAGGTCTCGATCGTGATCGAAATCCATTAATCAAATCACTTAGTCTCGCTAAATAAACTTTCGAGTTCTCACTCGCCAAAGCACAATATGTGAAGAGTACTAAGTTTTGTGCTCGTTATTAACTATTGCAGCTTAAGAAAAGGACATTAAACGACTGTTCAATGTGATATGTAAAGATGCAGAAAATGTTGATTAATAAGAAGATAAATACAATTGTAATACAATTACAGTCATTTAAATAATAATTTAGAAAAATCTTTAAAAAGATGCTAGCAAGTCAATATTTTACAGAAAACCATCGAAATATATTTGTGCGGGAAATTATATATTATATATATATTAAATCACATTCAATAACTAAACATTTACATTATTTCCAAAAATGTAAAAAAAAAACTTGAAATTAAGACTTTTTATAGATTATTAGGTAGAAAATTTTTGATAATCTTCTGTTCCAGTAAATGTGCAATTAAACAAGATAATTACAAGTTCTGCACAAAACCTTTTTTCAGAAACTATTAAAAATTAAATTTTCTAATCTTTAGTTTCTAAAAAACCTTTTAAAAATTTAAGTGTTGATCTTTGCCAAGCTCAAGTTTCTATTCAAAATGAAATTGCATTTAACTGCTTATAAATGGTATGTAAATCGGAAATAATATAGTCAAGCAAAGAAAAGGCAATTGTGCGAGATATAATTAAATGAAAATGGCATAGTTAACAAGTATATAAATCAGCTGCACTGGCTCTTTCCGCCACAGAAGGGCACTTTCCCAGAAGGGAAATCCTTTCGCATGTCAACTGACAATAATTTTAACAGCACTTGACGACGCGACGGCAAATCCGAGTGTGCTTCTTCCCTCCCAACAAGAACTAAGAGTGAAACTACTATAAGTGGAAGCGTCACATATCCACAGGGAACTAAATAAAGAGACAAACTCGAGGTTGTCCTCCTCAAGATAATACGCAACAGGCGGCGCTATTTGAACATAGAAAGACGAAGAGAGAGAGAAGGGAGAAAGAGACGTATTTATATGCGATTGTTTTGGATGTTTCCTCGAGCATATTTCGGTGACATTTATGTGCCGCTGACGGCCAATGGCGGTAGCAACAAGAGAGCGACACAGAGCTCTAATTAAATTTAATAGCTGCAACGGCATCGAAACTTGGGCCAAAGCCACCAACGTGGACAACGTTGATGGCGGGGGAAATGCGAGTTGAAGTCGTAAACACATTTTGATTTGATTTTCTGGAAAGGATTTAGATTCAGTCGTTTCACAGCTCAAGTTGTCGGTTGTCGGTGCGTCTTTGCTTATGCGTTGATTGAATTGTCACCTCCGTTTTAATGACACACATGGCCACAAATGCCGAATGACGACGCCAAAATTCAAACAACTTCTAGAGCGTTTTTGATGTTTCTTTCTTGTGCGGCGCCAGCGTTGACATTTGTTTCACTAAGTTTTATTACACTTAATGCGGAATAAGGAATAGAGAGAGAAAACGAAGGAGTGCAGGAGACACTTTGCTGTAGTTTGCCAAAGGTGTCAGACGTTTTATGGCCCCTCTTGACGACCTGTTGAAAAGTTCATGGTCACTCACAATTTTACCTTCGAGAGTTCTCGACATTTACGATGATTCTTCGTTCCCATTTGAAATTCCCATTGCGGATTACGGCGTCGGCATTCGCCACGTTCATCAAAAGACAAATGCCTGAAATTACTTTCACCATCTCGCCCCGCATTTTATGCGACGGAAAAGGGAACTTCCTAAGAGCATAAATGAAACAGGCGAATCATTTATTCGGTTTAACTTTTCTTAAAAGTTTCCTATATAAATCTGAGAAAACAGTTTTTTATTGCTGGAATTATAAGGCTAGTTTCAGCTAATTTTATTTAAGTTCTGCCTTTAGGACTCGATAAAAATGGTTATGAATTTCAAATGTTAAATATTTATGCCATTATATTGCAAAACTAAAACTACAAGACTTAACATTGGTTTAATTTGAGGAAGGACAAATAAATCTATATTATATAGTTTACATTATGAATGGATCGATTGTGAAGAAAAGATTTTTACAAATTGTGTTTGAAGTTGAATATTGATTAAAAGCTTTTTATATAGGTTAAAGGAAATTTCGTAATACCCGTTTCATGCTTTTACGTTCAATTTATGTAAGTTCGCTAATTGATATTTTCTTCCGATAAAGCTAAAGCGTTGCCAGCGGACATGAGTATTCGCAGACAACAGTTAAGATTAATTTTAATGTCCCATTTGCCTACTAAAATGTCTTTGGCGATATGTCCGAACAAGCGTTGGAATTTGAACAAATTTACATATGTATGTACATTGTACATCGAAGTTTATCTACGTACAAATATTTTGATGAATAGTATTGTATGTATTTATTTATGTACTACTTCAATAATGAACATGGGCATTGCCAAACATGTTTGTTTGTTTATACTCACATCGCATCGCATATTTATTTCTACACACTTGAACATGCTAAATCATTTATATAAATGATTTGCACATACAAAGTACATACATATGTGTATGTAAAGAAGTGTGTGTGTGTGATGATGTGTGAGTATGTTTGGTATGTAAATAGTGTGAGGGGGGAGAAAAAGAGTTGAAGAAGGCGAAGAAACACCAGCTACATTTTTGTGTCCAGTCATTGTCAGTATGCAGCAAAAAATATTTTTAATTTGAATAAGTAATTCGAACAACAGCCGAAATCAAAAAAGGAAAAAACGAGCAACACACCAAAAAGTACAAAAAAAAGAGAGAGAAAAAAAAATACAAACAAGTCAAAACAAATGCGAAACAAGGAAAATTCAATTTACTCGCATGTCAAGCCGAATTGCCGGCTAGGTCAAACACGTTGATGGATGGATGAACGGACTGGCGGACAAATGGACAGACGGACGGACGGACGGATGGTTGGTTGGCTAGCTGAATGAAAGGGAAGAACAGCAACAACAACAACAATAACAAATACAAGTACAAGCTGAAAACGTTGGCAAAACGTTGCATGCTCGCCGATTGGGCGGTCCAATTGCCCCACCTAACTGACCCAGCCGACGGCAAACAATACCTGGCACACTAAAAAAAATTACAGTGTAAATTCAGGTGGATAAACGAGATAAATTGCAATGTAAATTCAAGTGACGAAAATTCGATTATCAAGTTTGTTGTCCTCAGAATTTAAAGAGGAATTGGATAGATTACAAATTTGAGTAGCATTATAAAACTCTTCATGGAATAAGATGGATGTTTGGTTTGTTATGGTACTATATTGGTTTGTGTTAATTCAACCTCTTACTACATGAATAAAATATAATACTTTATATATTTTATATTTATGGAAGGTACTAGGATGAAGGTTTTATTAATGAGGTACACAAATAATTTACAAAACGAAAGTTAAAATTGTTTACTTAAATATGGCAAAGATAATTTGGATCAAAATGATTTAGAATGTAGGGTTAACAATATAAGAAAAATGTGAGGAAATTCGTATATGAAATATACGTAGAATTACATAGACAGTAGATATCATAGATATTGTGAAGAAATCGCTTCGTTTCCATTCGAGACATAATTTCATATCCCTCTTTTTTCTCTTAGTGTATTTACTTACACACTCTCCCACTTACACCGTTAGTTGCATATATGTATATATTTCCATACATGAATTGAAACATAACAGCAAATGAAAATATAAATTGGTAAAGGTATGAGACGAGCCAAAGTTTTTAATTAATACAAAACTTGTAACATTTTATAAGCCGCTGCAGTAACTGCAGCTACAACTACAACTACAACTACAACTACTACCATAACTATTAGCCAGGCTCTGTAGCATGCCCAACTATATGTCTGAACATATATACATATACATCAATCGCTTTGCATGCGCCACAGAGCGAAAGGTGGAGGAGTTGGAGGAAAAGGGAAGAGGAAGTCGCGTCAGTCCATTTGGCAGGTCAAGAGTGTAACTCGAATTCGAATGTCCGTTGTAAATGCCAGGCAGAGTGTTATGGCCATGTTTCTCTGTGTTATGGCCAGCATGAATGCTGTGCTAACAGGCCAACTCAGCACAGCACCGCACAGCCCAGCACAGCCATCGTCGATGGCTGATTGTCGCCACGTATGAAGCTAGAAATTTAATTAAACTTGGAATGCAAACACAACATCTAACGGCAGGCAGAACAAGCAGCCAATACCAGCTCTGCATGCGGGATGCACTTGACCAGACTAGACAACAGTCGTGGACTCTACTCTGCCAGACAGTCTCTGAGTCACCCAAAGAGGTGGCTAGAAACTAGCGAGATTTGAGATAGAACTTTGGACATAAATACACCAGGGAAGACAGTTCAACCAAACTAAGTATATAATTTAGCCTGGTATCCTTTAATTCCTTACTATTGGATACTACACAAAATCATACACTTAGTTTCTCTCCTAGCTAAAGAAATTTAAAAATGTGAGATAGTATTTTAGTGAGTTCTAATAATGAAATTAAAAAAAAACGAAGTCATTTTCATATCAAGCAAATAAAGTTAAACTTAATGAAGCAGCACAGCACCAGTAAAAGTATATTATTGGAATTATCATTGAGAATAGAAATAATATATGAAAAACTTTTAATAATACCATCATAATAAATTCGACAATATTAAGATAGGTATAAGACAGATAGAGTAGAATATGCGATATTTATAAAATTATATATTTTTTTAATTCTCGACATAGTAAAAATTATTGACTTCAGTTTAATTAGTATAAAGTATGAAAATCCTATTCTCATTATAATAAATCTACAAAACAATTAACATTTAACATTCGATAATAGTAGGATGAGTATAAGATGTGCTTGAATTGCGTGGAACCGATGCGATTTATTTCTCTCTTTGTGCGTAAACTGGCCATAAAATATGGAATCGCTGGCACTGCGAGTGAATGCTTTTTCGGTTCTCTTTGGATGCCCCGAAGTTGAGACATTAGGCTAAGTGACAATTGTGCTCTGATTTATGGCTATTTCCGTCTCGTTGCGATTTCAGTGATTCGAAGAATTGCAAGCGCCGCTAATGAGCAGATTCCCCATGCCCCCAACCCTCGATCGCACTTGGCGTGGTGTGGATGATGCACGCGATTAATTGATTGCACTTATGCCTCTCAAGATTTGCATATATACACACATACAAGGCGTTGCGGAATCCATTATTTCCGAGAACATTGCATTTTGTACGGCAATTAGTTCGCATAAGTTGGAGCATAATGCTCGTTTACGAGTCGGATTGTTGGATTGCCACCACTGGATTATGTGCTGGATGCTGGATGTTGGGACACTGCCTTGGACCCAAACCCTCAATGGCAGGCATGTTCGCTTGCGGCTGGCATAAATCATCTTCCATTTGTGCCGACGCCAGGGGCAGGGGCCGGGGTCAGAGAGCTGAGGGTCTTGGGGACATGGGACTCAACAAAAATACTCGCATGTTGTAACCGAAAATTTTCATCTAATTGAGAGACACACGACGCCCCGAAAACACACATTATTCTCGACTCTTTTAGCACATATTTTTAGGGGAAAACATACGAGTTTTTCTCATAGAGAGGGATCGCCCACCCGTAATTCTTCCGTTTTGAGTGGTGTAAAAAATAGAAAAGTTGTTTATAATATTTTCGGGTGCAAGTTAATTTATAGGCATTTAATTTGACATTTATATACAACAATAAGTTACCCCACAGAGCCACCACAAACAATCCACCCCTCGTCTATCTCTGTGGCTGAATTCTTAACAATTTCCGACAATTCAAATTGTGGCCGACTTTTCAATATATACGACGACGAGATTGTACATCTAGCACTAAGCATATGCAAAGTATCTACACTAAGAACTTAGTTAAACATGTGTTCTTAGTGCATGTTCAGAAAAAAGCGACAAAAACAACAAGAAACAGAGAACGAAATCATTGTGATGAGAGAACAAATATAAACACGTGTTGTTCTGTCAAATGCTTGTACCCGAAATGGAAATTACTTGTACCAAGGGCTATCCTTTTCATGCTATACCCTGTGAGTATTGCGAAAAGGGTATTGTAAAGGAATGTGAGGGAATTCCAATGGTAGACCACGAATTTTGGATCAGCATTACAATAGTATCAAATTTAAGATCTAGATTCTAGAACATAGAAATCGGTATATTGATCGATACAATCCATACACAACTTATTGTCTTGTATTTATAATTGATTTTGTTTTTAAGTTTTTAAGCAATCATGTCTTCGGCAATATGCAGTAAAAAATAACAGGTGGTTTATTAACCGTCTGCTTAACGTGTTCAACTTGCAGCCGATTATATTCAGAACTTTTCATTTCTTTTTGAAATATATAATTAAAGTCTGTATTATATTTTATATGCTGAAAAATGACAAAAATTGCATGATTTCTGAAGGGCAAGAATATATATCTCTCTTTACAAAGATACAATTTCTGTAAACTCTTTGATCTCTGAGCCAATGATTACAAGAGATCAATCAATTTTATAGACACCTATAAACCTGATAACTGAGCTATTTATATTTTTTAAATTATTATAAATTCAAATATTTTTTTTGGAAAAATGTGGATTTTTTACTCATGACTTCTAGAAAGCGGAAAAAGTGTATTTTTTTAAAGTCTCAAAGGAAAATATCGCCATCCATTTTGTTTAAGCTCTTTGATCTCGAAGACTATAACAATAAGAGACTTTCCATTTCCTCTACAGACACTTTTCATAAACGTCATTTTCTTAAATTAAATTAAATTATCCTAATATTGTGTATGTTTGTTAAATATACCTATATCTTTTTCCTACGGGATCGGCGAAAAATTTGCTATAAGCTCGGAGCCTAAATTCCTGCACGCAGGATATCTGTTCGGCTAGCAAATCTTAGAGAGTTGTTATTTATTTTTTTTTTTCATTTTATTCGTTGGTTTTTTTCCAACTTTTTTTTGGTCAACTCTTGCAGTGTCGGGTTAGTGCCGCCTTGTCTAATGGCGATTGGAGCGTGTTTGAGGCCCACGCGAGAAACAGCGGAACGACGCCCACTTCAGAAACATGCACTACAAGTGCTAAAAATTCTGAAAACATATTTCACAATTAATTGTCACAGCAACTGTGGCACCACCGCTGCCGCTGCTGCCGCTGCTGTTGTCGCTATGCCTTGGTGCACGTTGCTGCCGTTGCTCGACGCGGCTGTCATTATATTTTTCTCGCATTTTTAAAAGTTGTTCGACATGGCAAAAACAACGCGTTGCTGCTTAATTTGTCGTAATTAATGCTTATGAATAGTTTGTACTTGTCTTTATTTGTTAGAGCAAATTTCAGATAATTCGAGGTCGATCTTTTGCTTGGGAAGTAAACTGAGTATCAAAGAAGGAAATTGGACTTAAATACTAAAAGTAAGTAGTTTTAACTGTGACTTACTTGCAGCTTGACGAGCACTGGATCATCGGTAGCTAGCTTGGCCAACTCCTGGTAATTAGCTTTGGCCATGGCCACAATCCATTCCTTAGCCTTGGGATGTGCCAGTGTCACCTCCGCGGCATCCTTTTCCTCAATTAATTGCTGCGGAAAAAAAAGACATAAAAAGACAATGGCAACCATAGGGCATAAATTAATTATACATGTTGTAGCGGCAGCTTTTAGCGGAAGATTGAACTAGGAGTTAGAAGGGGTGGGGGGTAAAGGGGTGTGAAGTGCCAACAAACAAATACCAAAACCAAAAAAAAGAACAACAACGGGAATAAAACATAGAAAGCCCATTGAAAGCATTAACGCCAACACACATGAGCAACGCGTCTTAGAATCCATGTTCCAAACACACACGCATGTTGAGTGTGTGTGTGTGTGTGTGTGTTGTCTAATGTGTGCGCCAATCTTTGCGGCAACCAAGGGTTGTGGGTGGTAGTGGTGGTGGGGGAAAGGGGCTGCTGTAAAAGCTGAGCATAATTATGCGCACGCATTCAACGTCGCCATCGCCATGTTCTTCCCATAATTATGAAGGTAATAATTTTTATTTATTAGGCGCGTGCTTTAGGCAGATTGTGCGACGGGTTCTTTTCTTTCTTTTGAAATGTGAAATAGACTGGGAGCCATCGCATCCCCTGCCATCTCAACAGCAAGTAAGGAAAGCGAAGGATGAGTGTGGTTGACTGAGAGATACCCGATAGACTTGCATTAACTGATAATCCATTTATTTGTAATACCAATAAACGTAATGAAATTTCCAGGGATGATTATAAAAATGATTACTATCGTCTGTACTAAAACTATAAAAATCCGCATTTTGTGATATAAAGGTCGTTGCTGAAATCTCAAACAATATTGAAATGTATGGGCATAATAGGAGCATTGTTAATCAATTTGGTATCTGTAAGCATAGAAGTTTGGATATGAATAGGCAGAGAGAATAATGGACAGGGATGATTTGATTATATTATTACTAAAAAGTTAAACTCTGAGTCGGATAATATAAACTGAACACACCCTTCTAATCACAGCCTGCCGGGTATAAATACCCAAAAACGTAACCCCCGGCGCAAGTTGTTGTTCTCATTTGGTTTTTTGTTGTCGGTGATTTACACATTTCTCGGGACTCCAGAGTGGAGAGGCATCGTGGCATCGTAGTGGGTGTGGGCCACCACGCATTCCTACTGATAATGAGCACTCTAATGAGCGAGGGGCAAACGCACACACACACACACATGTGCCACCAAAAGTGAAAGAAGAAAGGAAAGGGAGCTGGAGTGGGGGTGGAACAAGAGGCAAACATGTGTGCCTTATATTTACGAGCGCGGAAAACATTTTCGGCAACTAATTATCCATTCGCATAATGTTCGCGATGCTAACAAGATGCAGGAGAAGAGGCCAAAAGAGTACAAAATGTTCATTGTTGTTGCCCTCTTACTCTTGTTGTTGTGTTGCTGTGTTTACCTGAGCGCCATTTGCCATTGTGTTGCAAAAAGGATACACGGATGCGGCGCTTAGCCCGCAGGATGTGGCACGAGTGCGTGTGCCACACGATGCTCCGCTCACTCGCTGCTTTCTTTCATTTCATACTCGTACTCGTATTTACACGCCACTTGACTTTGCCAAGTGCCTCGCTTCAGTTGCTTCAGAGCTCTGAGCACTGAGCTTAGCTCGGCAGCATTTTTCCAATTATTCGCCACCCCCGCGGGCTCAGGTAAACGTGTCCGCCATTTGCAAAATGCCGAATACCGAACATCGAGTGTGTGCCGACTGCCGTATCGAGAAAGCGGGGAATCCCCCGAACGACACAACGACAAACAAGGTGAGCTCGAGTTGAGTGGAATTGAGTTGAGTTGAGGGCGAGCCGACTGAAACAGCAACTGAACAGCTCGGAAACATAACAGGACAAACATTGAAAAGTAAGGCCCCAGGCAAAGTGGCCATGTCAATGCTAAACAAAAGAACAGACTCGCCCACAGTCCAAACCCTCGGCACTCCTCTCTACGGTCCCCTCACCATCCAACGCGAAGCCCACCCACATTCGTCATTGCATGGGGTATATGTTGCCTTTTACGGCTTGCAAACTGCCAGCATAAAAAAAGTGAGCAAGAACGTTAAAGTTGAGACTGATCGGCAGCGGAGAACTCGCTAGGCAAAGACATATTCAAATAAACAAAATTAAAAGCAGATTGTTAATGAGAAAAAACGTGAAACCCAATCCAACTCTCTAAGTTATATTCTGCATAAGTTATATTCGAGTAAAGTCTGTTAGTTTTGTTGCTCTAGTTCTCATAGACTTTAATGTCTCCTAAAGTCTATGAATATGCGGTCAGGAGACTAAGTATTCTCCATTTATTTGCAAGCAAAGCTAAGAGCTTGGCTTAATTTTATACTAGATCTGCGTAAGCCCATTTGAAATATGTTCCATAAATTTCATAGTTTAAATATTTAAAGATCCGTTGAAGTATAGCAGCGTATAGACAGACAGCCAACAAGTTTTCATGACTCTCTAGTTAATCTTCTTTGCTGATCACCAATCTCTCAATTCAATTAAACTATTTCGTTCCATACAAAATCACTCCTTTAGCATACCCAACTACGTTACAAGTTGGCGAGCATAAAAGTCGAGCAGAAAGAGCAGCGAAAGCGAGTTGGCTGGGACCTTGTCTATTTGCTCATTTCTCCCCAATCGCTTGTTTGTTGCCTGGCTTTCTTATGTCCTGTGTGTCCCTTTATGCAAGATATTATATCACACTGCTGGCCGTTGTTGTCCTCCACCACCGCCAAGCCGCAACCGAGAGCAGAGCAGAGCAGAGAGCAGCCCTGCAAACCGAGTCCCGACCATGGCCATGTCCTGTGCGCTGCTCTTTGCTGCGTTGTGTCCTTTCTGTGTTTGCGTTTGCCTCCCGAAACTTACCTTTGGCTCCCTTGAAAAACGGATGAAGCCACAAAATGGTCATGTTTGCCATTGTCCGTTCCGAGCGCACTGTGTTTCCATCCAATGCCAATGCCGTTGTCGTCGTCATCGTCGTTGGATGTGTGGAGGCGGCACCATCGGTGGCAGTGGCATGGGGCAGGGACTGTGTGGCATTGACGACGCTCGACATTGTTGCTGTTGTAAATTTAACCGCTTCGGGACACACTGCGTTGTTGTTTAACAGCAATAACAACTTTTGGTTTGTTTCCTTACATTTTTAATTGGGTCCTTTGTGGTTGGCCTGGCCGTGATGAGAATAGCTTTGCCTAACTAATTTCTATTGCTGCTTATTGGCTATGTTAACATGTTTCACCAACTTGTTTTTATGCAAAAAGGGTTTCATTCCGTCCTTGTCTCCCACTCTCTTTCTTCCTCTTTCTCTCTTTTTCTATCGCTCCCCCTCTTTTGCTATCTGTGTGTCCAACTGTCCTCAGTTTGGGGTTTTAATATGCATATTGGGACACGGATCTGGCCACCAAAGTACCTTCTGGGTTAATAAAAATATATGTGGTTTGTTTGATGCTACAGTCACTCTTCATTTCGATGTATTTAAAGTTAATCCGCAATGAAAAGGAGCCAAAGTTATCGCTTTAAAGTTCTTTAATGAAAACTACGGGATACCCGTATTTTAAAGTAGAGAAAACTTTATAAACACTTCTCATTCATGAAGAAGTCACAAATTCGCTGTAGACATTACATTTACATGGCGGCGAATTCGCAAGCTAGCTTATCAGTACTCAGTCAAATTCGCTTAAAGGCGAATTGCCATCAGGCGATCTACATGCAGTCAAATGGAAGCAAATAGCGAATTCAAGCTCCTGGCAAAGAGAGTTGTGTTCAATGCAGAAGAAGAGTGTTCAAGATAGCATGTGTGCGAGAACAGCACAGCCACAGTTCAAGGTAACTTTACATACTGACTAGTGCAATTAATCAATAGCTGTCTCCCTCTTGCATGCAAGCGTGTTGTCGTCTAAATAAATATTTGTTTTAACATTACTAATAATGAGTTTTATGCTGATAACAACAACGTGTAACAAGTAAGGTTTAATTTCAAACATTGCCTCGACACACGCACATTAATCAATAGCTAAAATACGGACAGTGGGTGCTGACTAAATGCACAAACTGCCAACTCATTGGGCTAATTAAAAACGCTCGAATCGAATTTAATTGATCAGCTAGATCGCCAGGCCAGATCAGCCCGTAGCTATTACAATCATTACAGTTGCGGCGCCAAAATTTCACGGTTCATATTGATGGATCTGATGGATACGTCAGTCTGTTCAGCCTTATATCGCGGGAAAATACAATATTATATATCATATCGTATAAGTAGTTGTGTGTGCTTGTGCATTGGGAAGATGATCGAGATCCCATTTCAAAAACTCTTTCATGAATGATTTGGCACTTTCCTTTTGCTCGCTGTATTTTTTGTTTTTGGCTTTCTTGATGATTAATAATTTTTTTGATTAAACAAAAAATCCGTCAAGCAATTCGTTGCCTTAAAGATTGTTGGCGCCGTCTGCTTTTTAATTTTTCTTTTCAATATTTTATGTTGAATTATCTTGTTAGCGAACAGATTTGTTAACAATTTTCATAGTTTACTGTTCAGTCGATTACAATGATTGGCAGTATTACAAGCTGTCTACTTTCTTGATGATAGAACGTTGTTATGGGCGAACTCTTTCTTTTTATAACAAATAAATTTAATAGGTTCAGAGTTTTTAACTTGGAAATACAATGTCTTATAAAGGTTGCTTTTATCAAGTTGCCAAAGTTAGGGTACTTATAAATAATATTTGAATAAATATTTGAATTTGATGTTTTAAACAAAATTCTGAATTATCTTGAGCGAGTTCAAAAATAGTCAATCTGTGGTTTTGTGCAAAATAAACTAAGAATAAAAATGCTTTTATGTTTTTAGTTTCTTTTGGCTTTTTCGTGGAGTGATATACGCTTCCTATTTGATGCATGTAATTGGGCAGCATTAATCCGGAAACATGAAAAACGTGAGAAACTGAAGATAAACACAAAGTTCTTAGTCGTTTCCTTATATGCACTCGCATCTCATGGTCATGTAACATACTTGGATGGTGTAGAAGTATCTGTATATCTGTTCGCTTCACAAATAGGCACTTAAGTCGATGCTGTTGCCTTTAGTGTATTTTAGTGAGTAGTTTTTATAGCGCTTGACGTGCAGTTGACAATCTGAGTTTGACGTATTTCTACTGCTGCGACTGTCTAACTGAGAGATTGAGACTGAGTATCATGCATCAATGTGTTGTTGTATGGGGTAAAGATACACACGCACACACTTCTTCTGGTCGATGTTCTTTGCTAGGATGATTTATGCACTCGCCTATACCTTATGCCTAAAAACCCAAATTCTTTTGATTGACAGCTCTGAGTGGATGACAGTTGTTTGACAATTCAACCCAATTGTAATTGCCGGCATCTTTAGCTCGGCAACATTTCCTTTCGTTCAAGCGATTTTCTCGTAACGCTTGACAAATTTCAACATGTTGTCGCCTTTTATTGCCAGACATCTGCAGTGGCCGAAGATACAGAAATATATCTACATGTGCATTCTATCTATTGCTAGTTGCATGCAACTCATTTGCTTACTACAACAACTCTAAAAATATTCTAAATCTTGTCAAGAACAAATTACTAAACTCATTTGCTTAAAACATGTAAAGTTTTGAATATGTATCAGACTCGGAAGGAAACGAAAAATGAAATAATTAGCCTCAGTAATTAGAAACTATTTAAAATAAAAAAATGGAAAATACATATTTTATGTAGTTAGGAATATATCTAATATCTTTAAATGTGCAATTATATGTCGATTTATTATTGTATAAGAAAAGAGAAAAAGTTTCAAATTTTATAAAAACTTTCGTTAGAAATGACAACACATTCTTGGTCACATAATTCTCAACATATATTAAAAAGCTCTGTTAAAGTGCATATTAGAAGTTATACAAAATTGCGCTTTATCATAGTAGTTTATGAGTGAAATGATATATTAAGGAGAGGTTAAACCTATTCTACATAATACTATATCACAACATAAAACTATATCATTCTCAAAGTACAATTCTAACGGAAAAATAACAGAAGAATGGGCAGACACAATAACTAATGGGTCAAAAAGTCGTGAGATTAAGACCTTTTGCAGCGGGTGTTTGGACATTTTATGAATCTTACATTTTATGTGTCCACGAATAAACTTAATGGGATTTACAATGTTCGAATGTGCTGGTGTCAAGTCTGTGAAGTTTAAGCGCATTGGTCACAAGCCAGCAGTTCCACTCGAGCAAGAAGCGAGTGACTGAGAACAGACCCTCATTCTGACAAGATATTGAAGCTTTTCAAAACAAGTGAACTGATCTCAAAGATAAAATACTATATATAGTACTAGTTAGCTAAGAATTCATTTAGCTATTTTCGAGCAATGCAAACATAAAGTTCTTGCGTCATAAGGTAAATATTTAAACTCTTTGTAGTTGAACAGGGGAAAAAAGAAGAAAATCGACAGACAGATTCCCCAGTATAAACAATTCCCACAGGAAATGGGTCTAGGTAGAAAGACAACTTGGATGCGCTGGGCAGGCAGGCAGCAAACGATGCGAGACGATACGTTTTTGCACCCACAACCCGCATTCTACACTCCAAAGACAAATCCAAAACCGGTTTACCGGAAAGAATATTACTTATATGTTTATAGTGGAGTCTTTGCCTACCTTCTCTGGCTTCTTTTTGGCGGGTGGTGAGATGATTTTAGCCTCTTCCTCAGATGCCATGCGATTGAATTTACGCGTTGCCTCCTTAACACTCATGGGATTTTCGGCCACATCGCCCTCGGCACCTGAGACTTTCTCTGCGGCCGAACTGTCGGTAGAAGCACCGGATGAGAAGGAGAAACGTGGTATATTCTCCTTGTTTGCAGTTTCATCCAGCGAATTAGCACGCGATATGGACTTGGCCTCCGATTTCTTGGGCGTTTCCACTTCTGCTTCGACTTCAGGCGTCGCTGCCGGTTGCAGCTCGAGACGAGCTGGATCAATACGTTGCATGGCGACTGTAAACTCATTGACGCACTCGCGATAGCTTTCCACCTGCTCCCGATGAACTGCAACTCCAGTGATGGCCGCTGGAGGAGCGGCCACTGAAGGAGCTGCCACAGGAGCACTTACCACTGGAGCACCTGCCACAGGAGGAGATTGCACCTCGGGTGGAGCTTTGTAGGGCGGCGGTTGTCTCAAAGGCGACGCAACACTGTCGTTCATAGACACTATGGAACTGGCACCTGGACTGGAAGGCACTGATGCAATTCCAGCTGCTTCCACGGCACGTTCCACGACATCGTCAGCTGGACACTCGTTGATATACTTCTTACGAAGTATCAAATATTTCTGATTGTTTTCATTTTTAATCGTCGAAAGCAACGTCACGTATGTTTTGAAACGTTTGCGTGCCTCCGCTTCATCTGTAAATACCATAAAAGCAAATTGCAGTTGTGATTTAGTTGAATGCAACAGGTTGTTGCTGTTGCTTCGCGTAGTTAACGTCATACGCAGTCATCAATGTTTTGGGAAGTCTGACTCACTTTGTGTGTGCGTTAGATATTTCTTGAAATGCTTAACCAGCGCATGGTTTGTCACTTTGCCGTCGTTCTGCAGCATATAATTGCGTATATCCACAATTGATAGCTGTTTCGTATTGTCTATTGCACTCATTTTAATTAAATTCCAATTGTACACGAATTAATAGCAAACACTTTATTTTGCGCAAAACCTAAACAAACATACTGACGCCAGGGCTGCCGAGCACTTAGCGTCAGCTGGCTTGCAGCGCACAAAACGAGTGTCGGCCCTGGCGCCTCGTGGAAAAAAGCTTGCTGCTATGAGCGAGTTTACTTGCTTACAAATGCCAAAGCGGCTTGGTAGAGATTTTTTTTATGAATTTATAATTAATTTTTTTTATTGAAATATTTTATTAGGTTGCGTGAATATATTGCAGAATTATTATTTATAAATATTACTATTTTTACTTTGTTCGTATTTATAGTTAAAATATTCGCTCCACTGAAAAAATAAGACGATGAATTCGTATTAAAAGATATTTTAAATACAGCAATATAAGGAAGAAGTTGGCTTTTTTCTTATTAATATATTTTTCGACTAAGCAATACATTTTAAATTAAATTTACTTCCTTAATTTGTATGTCTGCAATTACATTTAATTAGTAAATATCATATTGGTATTTTTTTTTTAAATGTGTTCATATTTTTTTTTAAAAACGTTCTGGAAGAAAATAATGTATAATAAAAAAATACTATAAATCATATTTATTTAAGTAAATTAATAATAATTCAATAGTAGTACATTTACATTACATTTCACAGTAAACTGCATATTGTAAAATAACCTTATCAATCGGATTATAAACAATTTGTCTTTATAAAAATCTCCCTAGATGATACTCTTTTTTGGCGTTCAAAAGTAAACCATTACCATTTACAAAGACATACAAATTGTGTAAATTTGGCAATTTGACCGCAACTGATATATGCAAAGATACTGTCGCAATCAGGCAATGAGATTAAGCACTCGAACACTTTGTTTTGTGGGCGGAATGTTAAGTCTGCAAGGAGGGGTGAGGAATAAAAGGGCGCTCGTACCATATGAGAAAAGTGTTAATTTCATTTTCGATTTGCCAAAATGCGATTGCCAAGGAAATTGTCGAAAGGCCGTCGTCATTTATCATCTGCACATGCGAGCAGAGCTCGTAGATTCATTCTTGCCTGTCAGCCAAGCCAGTCACAGGCAGCCACAGGAGCTTAGCTTCAGCTTCAGCTACAGTTTCGTTTCAGGCTGCTGTAGATGTTGTTGTCTGGGCCCAAATGTTTCTCTGTCTCTCTTTCTCTGTTGGCTGCAACGACGTCGATGAGAACGGCAAATACGACAATGGCTTATGTGGTTACACAGATTGGGATTGTATCTTTCACTTACATTTCAAGTTTCAAATGTCAAATTGTTTTGTTGTCTCACTGAGCTCACTCCACCCATTGCTCCTCTATCTCAATGTCCATGTCCATGCTCAGGCAAAGACTCCAACTCAAACTCAAACTCAGGCTGCAGCTCAAGCTCAGACGACAGTCGACAACCGGGAGTTGAAAATTTACATTTGCATTTTGCAATTACCAACTGTATAATTTTCTATTAAGTCACATACATTTTAGAAGGGGATTTTTAATACGTATTACGATCTGATGTTTATAATTAAAACCCATTTCATTTCAATTCATTCTTTAGTTCAATATTAACTTTAATAATGCTTATTAAATTTTGTAGACAAAGTATCATTTTAATTGAAGTAATGATATATTCGAAACGGTTTTTAAGTAGTACTTACTATTAGTAAGTAGTACATAGTAGTCAGAACTTGAATACAAATTTAAAAAGGTGTTGAAAATTCAAAAATTAAAAATATTTCGTATCATATTTATATTTTATAATTTAAAAAATGTAATTTATCTATTAATAATTTAGTCTTTAATATAGCTATGCAGAAATATTGGTTTTTAATATTTTTGAACAAGTATTTTTTGTTTATTTATGACAGTTCCCAGGACAGTTAAAGAAATAAAATGCAATACTAACTGTGCAATAAATATAACTTACAGATATGTTGAAGTCTTAATATATTTAATTTACTGCAATCATTTAAAAATGATGTAAGTACTACAAAGAAAAAAGAGACAGAATTGTGTTACATATGATACGAGCATTACAAAATGGAAAAATATAGTTTAGTCTGTCGTGTGCAATATGCATTATGTAATTCCTTCCATGTTGCCACTCGAATGTTGCCAAAGTAAACCACAAAGTGCCAAAATGGTGTCGTTGCCGAGTGTGGCACGTTAGTTGGCATTCATTTGTAGCATGATTGAGCAATTGTCGCCGATTGTTCCAAGAAGTGGCGCCTGATAAGCGCCACAAATTAAATGAAATATATTTTATGAAGCTGCAAACTGGCAACTGGCAAAGTGTTTGGCGCTGCCAAATGCCACGATTACCAGAGAATGTAAACGTCTGGCCAAGTCGATGATGCCAGAGGAGCGTCGGGAGTTTGAAGCGAGGGCGAGCAATGGAATCCGTCGTGAAGTTCCTGTACCAGCTCCTTCTGCTCCTCCTGCCCTGGCTCTCGAATTGTCGCTTGGTCTGTCTTTCTGGTCCTCTTCCTTGGCCTTCGCCGTCCTCGTTTGCGATTGTCGTTTGGCGTTTGGCGTCTATTCCGACTGCTGACAACAAAACAGCTCCGATCGTCGATAGCTGCAACGTTTGTCTTGTTATGGCGGGGCTGCTGCTGAAGTATAATTGGCAATTGGGAATGGGCTTATTCACTTTTATGACTCTTTTTATACCCGTTACTTGTGGAGGTAAAAAAGGGTAACACAACTTTGTGATGAAATGGATGTAGTAAGCAGGTTAAGTTATGTATTTTATATTATCTTTCGTTTGTTTAAACACCTACACAAGCTAAAGACAGAAAATATTCATGTAAGTTCTGTGCAGATGAAATGTAAATCAAATTTTGCGTACAATGCTTAAAGACTTTTTTTAAATAAAAAATTGTGGTTTTAAAGTTTAAGACTTTGTGTAGAAAAAAATAGGAGTCACAATTTGAATATTTTCTTTAAATTTAATTACGATCATGAAAGACTTCTTAATGTTTTTTTTTAATAATATGTTATAGAGCGAAAATAAAAACTTTTTATTTGTTTATTTTCAAATTTAAAAACACATAGTAAATACTTATACTTTATATGCTTAATCTTATTTTTTGAAAGCCTTAGTGTAGATAGAAGGTATCTCAAAGTCGTGCACGCTCGAGCGCAGCTTCTTTTTTGCAGCCTAGCTTCTTCGGCTGGTCGTCGAGTACATACTGAGTACTTGGTCTATCTATTTCAGTCACATCGAAGTCGTGGCTGCTTGTTTGTATGTTTCCTCTTGGCTTTCCCACTTGAAGCTGTCTGTTTTTGGTTTTTTTTTTTGTTTTTGCTGCTCTTGCTGTTGTTGTTGCTGTTGTCTGTGCTGTCGGTTCCCTGTTGACCCCCGGCGAGTGGCGCCTAAAGTAACATGCGAGCTTCTTTCCAAACCCAATGGCCACAATATCGATCTCGATGCCGTCCACAGCTGTCACAAGCTTCAGACTTTTCCCAAATCGTTTTGTGAGATTTATTATGGGCCGCATTGAGTTGTGATCGGCCAAAGTTAAACTGTTGCCCAATAGCAGCTGTCTGGCTTTCCACACGGACTTGGGGTTGGCGTAGTCCTTTAAGTGCTGCCATGCTCTGCCCTGCCCTGTCTCGTTCTGTCCTGGTTAACGTCGTCATCGGCATCATTATTGAACCATTACCAAATGAGCAGTGCGCATTATAAATGAGCACATAAAACATAAACGTTGTCGTTGCGTTCGCTGAGCTCGAGAGCCGATTATTGCAATTTAACACCCCCGCCTCAACTCTGAGCGGGACCCTCAAAAACACACACACACACATCAATCCATCCGTCCGTCTGTCTCTCTGTCGTCGACGTCATATGCTGCTATTTCCGCATGTCCTTCAGCCAGGGAACACATTCAGATGCTCAGGGTACGGTCTGCGGTCAAATGCTTTAACTCGCCCCGGGATTTTGGGCTCGTTTCGCTCGGCTTAGCCTCAGCTCCCAAGTGGGATTATGTCACTTTCCTCACTGACATTTGCATTTTGATTGACAAACTCATTTAACAGCACGACCTCTCTCTCTTTCACTTCCTCTCACTCTCTGCCTCTGTCTCTTTCGCTATTGTTTGTCAGGCGCTTAGCAGGATTTCCCAATTACACCTACTATATACGATTTTGAGAGTATTTCGAGTGCAAAGAGCAAACAACAAATACTTTGACATTTAATGTATTTGTGCACTTGCAACTGTTTAGCGCATTGTCTTCAGGGTTGTTGGTCCTGACAAAAGGACTTCGACTCCATCTGGCTATTGATTTCTAAATTGAGAGCACACTCATTCTATTTATTTCAATTATTCAGATACAATGACAGACAGCTTCACTTTAGTTAACGTTGTCAGAGATGTAAGAATCACAGAGTGTACTGATTTTGAAGGACTTGGCCTAGTTGTATTCTTTTTTCATATTCATAACATAAATTAATAAATAGTAACAATAATGTATTTTCTGCCTAAAAGTTTGATAGGTATTCGAAGAGATTTTTTTTGTACTCAACTGAAACAAGTAATTAGCTTTCTATTCTTTTTGTTGCAAAAATTGAATAAATTCATACCTAATATTTAATGTACATTTGGGTTTTAGAAAAATATTTATAAGTTTGTATGTTTATTAGAGTAAAGTAGTGGCTATAAATTTTAGCTTAAAGATTAGTTAAAGTTTTAACATATTTTAATACATGTAATGCTTTTAGATAAACGAAATTGATTGAGATTTTTAAAGAATGTTGAGTCGATGGCCTTAGTAGCTAGCATTCTCTTCTTTTAGGTATTATATTATTTTATATAATAATTTATATTGTAAATAAATAAATAATAAAAATATATTTTAAAAAACTATCGCAATGATCTTACTTGGATAACTAACTAACGCGTTATGATGGAAGTTTTAACATCGCCAAGGTTATAAGAATGCTCACTATGATTAAGTCAGAAATTACTTTAGGTAATTTATTAATTTATATATTAGAATTGTTCTAGAACTGTTCTAGAAACTACATATTATTTTCCACATCAAGTTATGTATTTACTAAAAAAGCGATAAAGTAAATGTAGATATGTACATGTGTAGCGATCGAAATCATTTAAAAATTCATTGCAATTAGATTGTTTGGTAAAAATATATGTATATGGTATACGAGTGATTGAAATTTTCATATAGATATCTGGCAAAGTGCTTGGCGCAGCACTTTACACACATTTTAAATGTTATAATGGAAATCAATTATGTAACAGAGCCGACGACGCTGCTTCCATTTGACAATTTTTATGTTTTGTGACATCCATTAAAGTCGTGCCCGCTGACAATGACAACAGCAACAGCAACAGCCACAATAACAACAAGAACAACTGCAGGCAATGCCAAAAACAAAAACAAAAACAAAAACAAAAACAAAAACAAAAACAAAAACAAAAACAAAAACAAAAACAAAAACAAAAACAAAAACAAAAACAAAAACAAAAACAATACTCATATAGTGCGTGTCCCGTCCGCTCTATTGTTAATGTCCCCCCCGTCCGTCATTGCTTTTGGCTGGCTGTCTCTCTCTTCCTCTTTCTCTTTCGCTCTGCCCTCGTCTTCATCATGTACGTTATCCTGGGCCTCAGAATGAGGCTCAAAACTCTGACTGGCAGAGCTGGCAAGCTGGTTGGCAGTCCCCGTGTCAGTCGGCGGAGTGTTGTGACAGTTTTGCAGGCGAATAATCAAAATAAAAATACAAATAATTCATTTTTCATGGTGGTACGTTATGCCCTGTTTTTTTTCGCTTTGGTTTCGACTCGATCTGGGTTTGGGTTTGATTTTGGATTGCCATTTTGGCGTGGCTATTTTGAAATTGATATATGCATAAACCGCAGTGACAGATGTTGCAATTAAAACGGCATAAAATGCGCGTCCCGTTCCATACACACACACACTCAGCCCTTGATGCGGCTAATGGCTGAGAGGGCTGGCAGGACGAGGGTGAGAATGAGGATGAGGATGAAAACGAGGACTCACCCTGCATCTGCATGACATTTATGCGAGAATAGTGGCGCGAAAAGTGAACACTGTCAGACGGAACGACAGCTCAATTGTCGAAAATAGGTTTAAGTGGCAGCAAACTGATTTGTAAGTAAGAGATCTACCTCTATTTCTACACCTCTCTTTCTACCCCTCTCTGTCTCTTTTGCTCTTTCTCTACGCCAGTTCAGTTGCCTTGGAGTCGCTGCTAGCCTTTTTGGCACTGACTCAGAGGGTGGTCAAATGTGGCGACCGCAAATGGAAACGCCCCATGTGGTTGTGCCACACTCGCAATCGCACTCACATTTGTTGTTCTCCTTGTTCTACTACTCGCTCTTCTTGTTGCTGTTGTACCGTCATGCTGACCCATTGATTGATTGCATTTGACTGCCCGCCGATTGCAGCAACATCAGCAATGGTACAGCAGCGAAAAAAAAGCTCGTAAAACGCGCCAACAGCGCAAATATTGCACTTAACACCCAGAGGGACACTTTTCGCTCCCTTTCGCTTCATTTCTCTGTCTTCCTCCTGCATGTCTTCTCATTCTTCTTACCTCCTTTAATTATACTCGTCACTTATTTGGTTAGAAGGGTATGATTAACCATTGAACATTTTTGCTATGTGTTATCGATCAACCTATATTATCATGCTGGCGTCCGTGTGACTGTCTGTCTATTCGTATAAAAACCTAGATGTATAAAAGAGTTACTGAGAACTCTTAGAGCTAGAGTTATACATTTTGGTGACAATACTTTGTTGAGATCTAGCAGAATTAGTTTCTTTCTGAATATGCATAGAGTATATTAAATATTGAAAAGTTAAGACACTTTAATTTAATATACTTGTCTTACTATAAATGATATAAATAAATAAATCAATAAATATATATGAGATTTACCTCTAATAAAATAAAAAAAGTTGCTGTAAATAAAACAATACGCTCCTTTTATTAATTACATTCTTATGTTAATTTAATTTTAATACGTTATTCACTTAGAATATATTTTAAACCAATATTCCTTAACGAAATCAAGTGAAGCTCCACTATTTCAGTTTCTTTGCTATCTTAAAATTATTTTCTCCTTACTTAAGAAGACTTAGAATTCTCTTAAGAGCTGAAAATAATGTGGAAAATCATTGATTCGCTTTCTTTGATCACTTGAAATGACGAGTAAGTATCTCAAAGTCAAGCAAATTCAACTGCTTCTTTATATGCTTTTGTTGGCTTCTGCTTTGGTCATTTGTTGACTTTAAGCTCTGCGAAACACGTTGTCGCAGCTTCCATTCCCTTCCCATCCTGCCCACCCATAGACTAACACTCCCCCTCCCTCGGCTGCCCTTCTGCCTTCTCTGCAGGGGTGTTGCCTGTCCTCATATATCTTGGCACAAGGACACGCCCAGACCTTATGGCACAATTCCATCATGTAAGGCACACTTTTTCCCGTTTTATAGGTTAATTCGCTTTTATTACATTATCATAAAAAGTAAACAAAAGCAACACACACATCAACGTGTTTGACAACTTGGCTTGAGCTTCACCTCTTGGTCCACAACAGTGGACCTCAACAGACTGACACCAAGAGACCCACCGTCATGCTCCCGCTCCCGCTCCCCCTTCCCCTTCACCTTAATAGTCCCCTTCTCACTTCACTTTTGCCACACTCGACACTCGTATTACTCGTAGTTTTCCCCGCGTGTCGCGCTATAAAAAGCAGCTCGTTAAATTATATTCCGTATATAGTGTGTTTTTTTCTGTTTTAGAGCAGCTTCTACCGTTGAGTGCTGCATTTTTCAAATTTTATAAAAACTTGAAAGACACTCCTAACTTTAGTTCGCATTCATTTCATTCAATGGAAAAAAATATAACATTTTTATAGTTTCCAAACGAAAACTTAGCTTCCAAAAAAAGATCCTTTATATTTATTCAGCCTTCAGTCTGTTCAAATTAATGAGGGAAAAAAGCGAACACGCAATCTGCTCAATGATAATTGTATGGTTGAACTTTCAATAATAATAACGTTTTCCAAGTTATTATTCACTGTATTGAAAATGTAATCTAATTTTGTAGACATCAATTTATTTGAGAAATGAAATTGAAATTTTTTTAAATATAAAAATTAAAAAAAAAAAATAAAATATTAAGCAACATCTATTAAGCAACATCAATCATTACTTCTCAATAAAACATGTACATACAGCAGCAAACTCAATATAAATGTACTATATTTAAGCAAGAATATTCTGATAATGATCGTAAAAATGTCATATGTAAATTGAAATCAAATCCGTAAAATATGCAAATTTTTATTTATATAAAATACAATTCCGAAAATTCGCGTAGTTGTATAGGATATTTTTATTTATATAGGATTAATAACAATAGAAAAAACTATAACAATACACAATACATAATAAATATTTAAATTAAATTTATTAAATATATAAATATTTATTTAAAATTCTCATTAAAAATTCTTCGTAATAACAGTCTACTTGTACAAGAAGACTCATTTGCATTCAGTAAAAAGAACGTGTGTATAGTGTTCCATTAAACATGAAATTATAAAACTGCGCCTATCAGAAATTGCTTCTTCTACCTTAAATTAATTATAAGAAAGTTTTACGAACTTCTCTTTTACCCCTATACAATTATATTTTAAAGACAACTAAAATTTGAAGTAGAAGATAACAGAAGGATATAATTAGCTAGTGAAATATAAAGGGTGGGGTTAAAATACAAAGTGTGAATGAGACATCGGTAAAAAAGGGACGTAATATATATATTAAGAGAGAGAGCAGCAACATTTTCTGAACTGATCTGATTATTTATTTTAATATTTTGCTTTCAAAAGAATATGATTTATGCTGCACAAAGTGTCGTAAATTAGCGAAAAGTAATTTTGAAAACTAGAATAAAAATAAACTATGCGACATATTGAATTATGTTTGTGGAAAATTTAGACAAAATTGTTGAGTAATGCGACGTAAACAAGAGGAAAAGTGATGAACTGTTGCCCGTAAGTATTTCACATTTTTCTATTGTAATCACTGTTTATCTGAGAATATAGGCCAAGTTATTGTTTTGTTGTTGCTGCTGTCTGCTACGAGTATTTCCAGGTTTGCTACGATCGTTTTGCGTCGAGTTGAATTCGGCATAAAGTCGGTCGGTCGGGGCGAAAAGTAAACAAACATGCGACTAACCAAACAAAACAAATGGGCGTTACCCAAAAAATCACTAAAGCACTACCCCTGCCACGGGAAACGTGCGAACGGGGGAAAGCGGCAAGCGTGAAGAAAATAAGAAGTAATTAATGGTCGTATTTCCATTTCGTTTTTGCTTTCTTTTGTTTGGCTCAAATGGCATTATGGTACCTCTTGTACTAATAAAAGTCGCACCTGTCAATGCGAGACAATAGGGCGAGACAACGAACAAAGGTAAGGGAAAGGGGGCACGCAACGAAGGAAACAAATGAAGAACAACAGTAGTATGCAATAGTAGAGGCAACGGCAACGCACACGAATCGAACGAAGCATTCTGATTGGCTGGACAGCACAAGCTAAGCATTTCCAGGCAACCGTTGTGTTTGTTGTGTCTTGTTTCTCCTTTGGGCTTAGGCGGAGAGAGCGCTGTGTGTGTGTGTGTGTGTGCGTTGGAACGACACCACCACCAGTAGCAACAACACCAGACAACAAACAGCAGAGAGGGCGTTGCCATCACCGTCGCACTTCCAGCCCAACATGCTCATTCTAGTTGGAGTCGTTTGTGTGAGTGTGTTTGCTTGACTGACAGACTATAGTGTTGTCTCGCTCGTCCTCTACACTGTGCACGAGTGCAACGGAATGTGTGCTTGGCGAGTAGGCCAGAGCAGCGGCATTCGTATGAGCTCTCGTGCCGGTTGTGAGTAACCATCCGCAACCAGTTCGTGTTCGAACGTACATAGGTGAACATCTGGAGCGCGTTCTATCGTCATCGACATTCGTCGTCGTCGTTGTCGTTGTCGTCGTTGCCGTCGCTGACTCCGGTGACCGTTTTTTACGTCTACGTTTACGTTTTTGCCTTCATACTTGTATTGCGTGTGCATCTCTCCAAAAATCTATGACTACGACTACGTCTGCAACTGTATTTGTAGCTTGAGCTAGCTGTCTGTGTGGCGATAAGCGTTGCAATTGTTATGGTTATGTTTATGTCGGTATTGTTGTTGTCGTTCTTGTTGTTGTCGCCGTCGTCGTCGTCGTTGACGTCGTTGTTGTCGTCTGTCGCTGCTGTTGCTGCTGCTGCTACGCTCAATAATCCCAATGTTGATTCTGGTTTCTCGCTCGGTCGGTGATTGTGAACAGCGTCAGCGTCAACGTGAACGTGAACTGAGCTCGTGTTTAGAATTTTGTTTACGCGTGTTTCCCAACGGTCAAATTGTCACATAGTAGCACAACCCCAACTTGCCACCTCAACTCGACTCGACACGATTCGACTCGATATCAATTCGAATTCGAATTCAATTTCAATTTGAATTCAATTCCGATTCGTTATTATTAACTTTTGAGAGGTGTGCTACTCCTCTGAACGGACTGACAGCTCCTGCTGCATAGCCATAAATAATTAATTAACAAAACAAAAAGTTTCAATACAACTTCAAAACAAAGTGCGAGCTTGATTAACTTTGCCAAATGGCTGCTTACACACAATTCGGATACGGCGGTTTCCCGTCGGCATCGCAGGTGGGTTTAACTGGCATACATTAAATATTTTTAGTAAAAGCAATATTATTAGTTTAGATTAGGACTATTTACTGAATGAGCAGCCATTTATTTTATTTTGATTTGATAGAACAAATTGTAATTCGATTCTGAACTATATTTCTTCTGTTTCTTCATACAAACAAATATAAATTGACAATATTAGTTAAAATACTTTTAACTATATAAATTTATCATTTATTATAATTTACTTTTATCACGGGATATTGTATATTGATATTTATTGTCAAAATCTAATACAATTTACGACTTAATTAATAATGAAAAATAATAACTAATTTTGCAAAACTACTTTAGATATAAATGTTAGTATTTTAGTTAAAATACCTTTTAAATTTAAATATAAAATAAACTGCAAAATAAATTATTCATATTTAACTGTATTCATGTATTTGACATATTGACAAACTAGAAAAATGTTACAAAAACTGCTTATGGCGGTCAGAGACATAGACTTAATAATCTTCTATTTTGCATACAAGAAACTTCATTACGAATTGGCGTGACGCTTTTAGCATAAAACAAATATGTACAAATTTTGTAGACTTCTATAATAGTTGCTATATATTTTGTCAATAAACAATCTATTTTATTATGTCAACGTGGACTGCTTATCTAATTAGATATTTGTCTCCAAAGTCTCCTGTGACAGTAGGCGCTATAACGATTGCACTGCTTGCCTAGCACAGAGCATACGCACAAGCAGTGCAGTTTCTCATTCGTTTTCACTCTGCAACCTGCTGACACAATAAAATCATCAAGTGTGATTTAACCTTTAACAGCAATCTGTGTTGTTGTTACTATTGCTGTTGTTGTTGCTGTTCATGCGTTTTATGAAAACGATTGCTGATTTCAGCGATGGGCGCCATTATGAAATGTTCGCTAATTGGAATCAAAAGAGATAACAAGAAATGAGTAGACCTATGCGTTGGTTGAAGAGAGGAGGAGGGAATAAAGGCGAGAATTGAAGGAGTCGCGTTGCGAAAAATCAATAAAAATGCAATTGCAACGATCGTAAATCATAAAATTATAACCGTAAAGTGACAGCTCAGAGCAAGCGCTGGGAATGCGATGCAGACTGGGACTCCAAGTTGGACTTGGAGTTGGAAGTCGCGACGGTGACTGCGACTGAGACTGCGCCATGCGCTCACGAGTACGTGAGCAGGCTGATCAATGAAGCAAAAGCAGGCGGTGGCGGCAGTAGAAGGCAAGAAGGAGGAGGAGCAGACAGTGGTCAGATGCTGCCACACCGATAGTGAAATCAGTGGCGGCTACCGGCGGAGGTCCAAGCCATTGAGTTGACGACAGGCCGGGTCCAGAGATCTGGGTCTTTTGGGTACTGCGATGTGATCTACTTTACATTACTGCACAGCATTCCCGTTTGGCGACTCGTGCCCCCTTTAGGCTCATGTGGCGCTTGCAGCTTGCGCTATCAAGCTGGTTATCTGGCCAAGGCGGAAGTGGAGGAGTAGAAGACGGTAGAAGAAGTCAAGTGGAGGCAGAAGGGAAGGCAGCAGTAGAAAAAGTCCGCAGGAAAACGCAGCAGCAGTCAGTAGGAAAAGGCAGCAGGAGGAAGGCGGGCGGGAGTAGGCAGCTCCCAGTGTACGTGGCTACCTTTTGGCTACAGAGATGCAGAGTCAAGATTAGATCAATGCGCGTTCTGCGATTCAAAAGAAATTGGTAGTGCACACACATGGCCAAGAGTCGCAGTCGCAGTTGCAGTCGAAGTCGAAGTCGAAGTCGCAGTTAAAGTCGCAGCAAGGCCGCAGCGATCTTATCAGCTTCTCTGTCTGGTAGTCTGCTTGTCTCTTGGTTTTGTTGGGTTGTCCACACACACATACACAAGCACACACACAATCGCAGTTGCAGTCGTCTTCACAGTTGCCCAAGATCAAGCTTCACATGAACCTTTGCTGGCGCTTCCTTAGCTTAGCTTCTTCCTTTTGCACTCTCTCGAACTTATGAATAATGCATGTCGGTTGACCGGCGGAATCTGCTGCCATTCGCATAGAACTCCCTATATGGTGTCGCCTATCAGATCACTTGTCATAATTCTCATATTCTTGGTGAGATGCGACGTCGACGACGTCGACGATGTGGCTCCATGGGAACACGCCAAGTGGATTGGCTGAGCTTCTTTGCAGCTTTTTTTCTTTGCTACTCCAACTACTTCTCTTCCTCTCTCGCTCTCTCTCTGTCTCTCTTTTTATAGAAATACTCTTACATTTATTTATTTTTCACTAATTAAAAACAAAACACAAAAAAAAAAACACAACAACAAAAAAATTAAAGCGGGGACAAAAAATTGCATCAATCATTTGTTGGAAATTTGATAAATGGTTTGTCGTGTCGAGCATCGGCCTCGAATTTCGAATTTCTTATTCGGTATCTGAGTCATCTGCCAAGTCATCAAAAGTTCTATTAAATTGAGAATGGTATTTCACTTTAATCAAACAGAAAATTGAGAGTTCCAAAAAAAAAAAACTGTTTGATTTACTTTTATTCAGATTGTGTTATTACGAGAATAATCTAATTATAAAGAAAGTATATATAGAGCTTAAAGTTTTATCTTCAACTAATAAGGTCACCATCCTGTAATACATTTTTCTCAGTCTCATGAAGAATGTATTTCATATTTCAAATTTCAAATTATTACAAATTTTCAAAAGAACCCTAGTATGAAAATAATGTATATTAAGAAAGTAACTTTAAAAGTTATCTAAAAGTACTACTTATCCAAAATGTCAACAAAAATTATTGAAATAGTAGCTATCGAACTCTAAAGTGTAAAATTCTTTGTATGATTATATGATTATAAACTCGCTTGTCTAAATGCCTGTTGAAAGAATGATCGCAGATGTATAAAATATACAGACCATTATATGAAGATGAATCTTTATAAGAGATGCCTTCCGTTTCACTTAAATAACACTTAAAATCGCCAAGTGCATTCTTCAAGATATAAAAGTTAAAAAGAGTAAAGAGTTGGATATCGAAAGGTCTTTAAATCGATCTTCAAAAGCGGCAGACATCCGCCGTCTTAAAAAAGATCGATCTCTCTTCTCACAAATCTACATTAACTGCTGTTTGCCTAGCCTCGCCTCGTCTCGCCACATGCCTAGTGAATGAGTGAGTGGCGAGTGAGTGTGTTAGTGAGTGTATTCAGTTGAGCAACTACAATGTTTGTGCAGAAAATTAAGCAACATGCGGTCAGACATCTTTTTGGGGTGCAGCAGCATCAATCGACAGATTATGTTAATGATTCGAGATAATTATGAGTTTGAGTTTGAGGAAACTTTAAACTCTTCAACGCAGACTTGGAGGCTGGCAGCACTCAATGGGGGGCCTTCAACGGGAGCTGTAAACGCGAAACGCAGAAAGGAAAAATTGTTGCACGAGGCGTGCAGAAATGACCTTTGGGGCTAGTCGACAGCAGCAAACGTCTCAGCGACGACGGCATTCGATCAATTTGTAGCTGTCCATCAGCAAAGTATTCAACTTAATTATAGGTTTATCGATATTTTCGCGAAAAGGCAGCACTCTGAAATTAAAGCCAGCGTCCAGACTGACAGACATACAGACAGACCGACAGACGATACGAGGCGGACTCGTTTCGCAGATTGTCCCGCGGCAATTTTCAGAAGCATTCGATTGCATGTTCTTGGCTCGACGACGAATCCGAAGATGCTCCCGCTGCTGTTGCCGCTGAAGCTGGTGCTTGAAGCTGCTGCAAGCGTTTGCCTGCCACACCCTCATTTGATTTCAGGCATCTTTGAGGCCCGAAATGCAACTGTGGAGAGGGCAGCTGGGTCGAAGTCTGAAACTGGGGCTTGGTCTTGCCGCACTTTGCATATTAATTGACGTGGTCGCGGCTGAAAGGCTGCGGCTGTGGCGCATGCTATTGGCAACAAACCGGGCTAAAAGATGGAGGACATCAACTGCGTTTCACTTCGTAGTTAAAGTTCCCCAACTGTCCCTCTTTGCACTTCCCTCCTTAAATCGATTTACTTGGCGGGTAATTGATGTAGCCGACTTCATCGTGGACGGCGACGACGATGATGACGACGATGATGGCCAGCAAACTGAGTTTTGGAGTAGCTGCTGATGTTACAGCAAATTCGTCAAGCGACGAGCCATCGATGTTTGCCAATATGGCGGAGAACGATTAATCGGTGGAAGGATTATGGGGACAAGCGGCTTCTGTACTCCATTTGCCGCTGCGGGCGCTGATTGTGTGTTAACACCATATTCGCTTACATGTTATCGTGCCATCGTGTAATGGCCACTCTGTCCTCTGCATATACCCTGTAAACAAGCAGAAAATTGGGGGTAATAAACTGCCACAACGGTTCAGCAATTACATTTACAGCAATCTCTGTTGTTAGCTGAGCTAGAGCTATGTAATTTGGTGTGCAGCTGTCCAACTACCTTAGATATTTAAACTAATATCTTATATTTAAATATCCTGCACATTTTGTAATTGCATTTCTGGTATGAAATTTGTTTACTTGTTTGAGTTAATTTTATTTGTCTTATTTGTCTCACCTTAATTGAGCTACATTTCAATTTCTAGCCTTCCTAAAATGATCCTCAACTAAGAGGTATCTATTTGTCTACTACTGCTTCAGCTACCTCTCATTCTTTGGCTAAGAGGCGGAGTAATAGCCACATTTCCGACAGGGATGTGCTTACATTGCTCTACATGGCGACGATCATCAGGTTCATATTAATATTTATGAACTTGCTTCATTGGATCAGGTTCATTCACATAGCGCCAGTTGCCTTAAGCCAGTTGGCCAGTTGACCAGTTGCCATAAGCTGCATTGATTACGCCGTTCGAAGAACAGTCTCCGCAAAATGCCAACTGCTTCAGATGCCTGATCAAATAACTGAGCAAATTTCAGGAAAATTATTAGAAAATCCAAATGGAGTTGTCGATGGCTTACTTGCAAGAATTGCTTAACTTGAAATATCAGGAAGTAAATCGTAAAGACATAAATTATTAAAGAATGCAGAAAAATCATACATAAATAAAACTTCTGCGGTTTTTGCTTCATAGTGGATCAGGAAGTAATTTATGAAGACATAAATTATGGAAAAATGTGGAAAACAAAATAGATAGAGAATAAGACATGCATGAATAGAATAATGGTAGATTGGAAGACTTTATTAAAAATGAATATAGACTATCTATTTTTCAATAGAATTAAAAGCAAATAATTAAATTATTGATAGAAATATTTTTACGATATATGATAAAATATTCAATTAATATAAAGAACTACCAAAATTTCTATTAGATGATTTATTAAACATTATTTCCTTAACTGGTTTAGTTTACAAAACTACAGAACTACTTTGCTACGATTTGTATCTAAAAGATACTCATGCTATCACACTTCCAACAAGTATTTCAACAAGTTTTAAGTAGCTTTTGGGGGCAGAGCTAATCGTGGATTGTCTTTTGAAATGATATATGGTTTGTTAAGTTAGATGTAAGTGCTATCAACATTTTGGTATCTCTGAAAAGTTGAAGTGCCTTGAAGAGCGATCGAGCTTATCACGATGAAATTTCCATTTGTTTGGAAATTCAATTTAAATCGAATCGACTTGAATTGAATTGAATTGTTGATAAACATTAATTAATTATGTAAAGCATGGCGAAGAGCAGCCATAAGCGGGGAGTGTTTAATTAGTTTATCAGTTTCCTTTTTCAGTTCTCGAGGGTGACAAATTCTCCACATTAAATCGACTCGTCGATGGCTTCTGAATGATGCAAAGATAAAGCTCGAAGTTTAACTGAAATCTTTTTGGTTTTTTCTGGTTTGGTTTTTTGCAGCTGCTGCCGCCGAATGCGACGCAGACACCTGAAGAAGTGAATGCATCTTCATTGGTGATGACAAACGTGCCCGCCTTGAGCCCCACGGGTGGTGCCGACTGCCAGACGAGCCAACAGCAGCCTGGCGGAGGAGGGAGCGCGGGATCAGCGGGTGCTGCAGCAGCGCCTGGAGATGCCTCCACAGGCGCCTTGAGTCCCGACGCCCTTTCGCAGAACTCGAATGCTGGACCAGGTTCTGTGGTGGCTGGAGGAGATGCCCTGCCCGGTGGTGGAGGCGGTGGACCTGGCTCCCTGGACAGCAACGCTGTGGGCACGACGCCTACAACGGGCAGCTCCTGCTGCGAGAACGGACGTCCCATCATGACCGATCCGGTGTCGGGGCAAACGGTCTGCTCCTGTCAATACGATACGGCGCGTCTGGCGCTCTCCAGCTACTCGAGGCTGCCGGCGGCCAGCGTTGGGGTCTATGGCTCGCCATATCCATCGACGGATCAGAATCCATACCAGAGCATTGGCGTGGACAGCTCTGCCTTCTACTCGCCGCTGGTAAGTGAAAGCCAAGACGGCTAAATGGATTATCGCCAACATATGACTTTAATTGTGTAGTCAGCGAGAGAGAGAGAGAAGAGTGTGGATAGTACGTAGTAGAGAGGAGCGGAGAGTGGAGAATGGGCAGCCATGGCTTGTCAATGTATTGGGGTAAATCGAATTATCATTATGGCTGACTGAAGCTCAGTCAAACCTCATTTAGTCGACAGTCTACACTCCCTCTTCGCACACTCTCTCCCTCTCGCCCTCGACTCTACACACAGCCATTGTGATATTCGATACTTTGCACAACGAAAGGCAAAATCATTGGCAACAAAACATATTGCCCCATGGCCTCAATTACACTCGCAGATGAAGCTTCGCTTCCCATTCTCATTCGCCTTGTCTTTGTGTCTTTGCGTCTTTGTATTTGTGCAGAGGCTAATCGAGCTTATGCTTATGTGTATGTGTGCATACATACACACATGTGTGCCCTTTGTATTTTCTAAGTGACCACAGAAATGTACACGTTCAACATGCACACAGTTTTCAATGACACACTAGCTGTCCATGCTCAAGCTCAAGCTCAAGCTCAAACTCAACACAACTCAACTTCAACTCAGCGAAGCGGCTACAGAGAGAAGCTGATTGGGAGGGACGGAAAGGACGGGGGAGGCTGTGCACAATACATGCTCAGAGAAGGTAGTACAAACAACGAATACAACGAAAAGCAGCAACCAAATATTTACCCTTTGCAAAGCGAACTACAAGCATCCAATTAATAGGCCAATCAGTTAGTCGATGTCGCCAAATAGTGTACAGAGTGTACTAAGTGTGCGTTTACTTATGCTGCGCACTGTACATGCAATATTGCCTAAACAAAAGTCGACTTCATTTGCATAGCTTACACTACAGCAGTTGTATTAATAAGTCTAAAAACAGAGTAATGCAAAATTTATCAATCGATAATAAATATTTTAAATATTTTATAACAATTCTGTTATTTGGGAAGATAAAAAAAACTATTGAGCTATTTAGACAAATCTTTAAAATGCATTTTTATTATTTTTGAAATAATAATAAAATTTTAATTATTCAGAAGTAAATTTGTTTCCAAAATTTATTTGCAAAGTCTACAAACTAAATTGATCATTATTTTATTTAATTAAGAATGAACTTTAAGATAATATGTTTATAAATCATGCTAAATTTAATGGCAAAAACTTTCCCACTCTTACTCTCAACTTTCGTGGGGTAAAATGAATCCCAACTGTCTAGACAGCCGTGTAGTATGCATGATATACCTGAGAACCCAAGAGTAATTGCTATACTTTTACTTTCATGCGGTTAAGTCGCGTCATAATATATATAGAGGTCTGTAGTCATTAGTAAACTCAATCTCGAAATGATTTAAATGATTTATCTGTCATGATTCACACATTATAAACAAGGTTAAATATACATAATAATAAAAAGAAAGAGAAATATCAGCACAGAAACAAAATGTGCATATCGTATAGAGCTGTCTTTTAGTGTCAGAATGTGATTTTTATGAAAATCAAATGAGATTAATCTTATGAATAATCGTAATGGTTAGATCGTATAGCAGTAATTTATTTAATGGCCCAAGCAAATCGCTTTGATTGTCAGCATTCCGACACAAAAAAAAGAAAGAAACAGATATTATTTTTATGATCTAATTGATTAATTATTATAGGAGTCACCAAGTAGATTTGCAGTTGAGATTGCAAACACTTGCGCTGACAGTTACAGCATGATATAGAGCTCGAATCGGAAATAAAGTATACGTAGTGTAGACTCGCTATTATGATTATTTTATGAGTTGAGAGCAGAGGAATTTTTGTACGAAAAGAAATGAAAATAAAATGCCGAAAAAATGGGGAGCGAGAGCACTTGAGTTGAGAAAGGCGACAGCAGCCACCAATGTGTCATGTTTAATTGTTATTTACAAGAACAGGAAATTCAAAGTGAGTAAGTCTCCCCCGTCTCCCCTCTCGTACTCTCTCTTTTACTCTGCCTGCACCTGACCGCTGTTCTCGCTCTTATCCGACGCTTCTTTTAATTAAGAAAATATCGTGCTGCAACCCCTCTTGTTGTTCCCTTTCGCACATTCGGCTTGATAAGATGCCGTTTGCTGTTAATTTTTGGTTTTTTTTTTGGGACTTGTACAGTGGGTGCGACCCAATTTTCTACTGAGAGGGAGAGTGAGAGTTTTGTTTTTGGTTGGGTGTTAAAGTTCGTTGCCGAGGAGATACTCTGACATTTTGCTCACTCGCTTTTTGATTGTCGTGTGTGCACCTGGTCCAATCTCGTAAATCAGAGTTCATGTTCGGGTAGCTTGCCTTTTGTTTTGTGATTTGAAATGCGAGCAGAGAGACGCGAGAGACGAGCTTGTAGATACCACAATGCGATAGCATATCCGATGATACCTGTTTCCTTTTTTTTATTCCACCTCTTGCCGATCGCCAAATGGCATTTTGATAAATATATTTGTCACTCGTAAGCGGCGGTGGCGGCGAAAAAAATAAGCGTAATGCAAAAGTTAAAAAATTAATAAACAATGCCATACATGATGTTAAGCAATTAAAAATGTTAATGCCGTTTCATAAATCAAAGCCTCACACAAAAGCCAAAGTCTCCAGCAAATGTGGCCAACCAGATTGGGCGCTAGGTTTTCCCCTCTCTCCCCCCTTTGGCGCACTCAACGAGATCCCATGGCGCGGCGATCTCGTCTGGCCAATAGATGTCGCTCATAAATCCGCCTGTCGTATTCGTCTCGGGGGGCATAAATCGCAGCGAACCCGCAAAACCAACTAAGGTCAGCAGTGAAGAGTAGACGGCGGCCATCTGTCCATTCGTGCGATCGTTCGTTTGTTCGATATTCAAATAAAATTAAGAGTGTCGACCCACCATCACAATATCTATACAGCGCAAAACAATAATCGAGCGATTCCTCCCAGTTTATTCAATTTTTTTTTGTTCGGTGTGTTTCATTTGAAATGTTGTTAGTCTAAATTATGTTTTTGGATACACATCATAGTTCGGTGCGGTGCGGCTCGGATCGGCAGCGTAAAATATGGTCTGCGTCAGCATTTGCTTGTTTCATGGCGAAATATGTTGCCAAATTATAAATTCCATGTTAACAAAATCGTCAACTGTGGGAAAAATCATTTTGTTTAGTTTAGGCGCCTAACGCCTGCGACTCTAAAGGCCAAAAACTCGAAGCAGAATTTTATATTTTTGGATTTATCTTTTTTAATTTTTTTGTAATTTACGACTCGTGTAGTCATAGATTTATACCGCATCTGAAGATGCCACACGAATGCCTAATTAATTTGTATACATTTTTTTTTATCTTTACAGAGCAATCCGTATGGCTTGAAGGATTCGGCGGCTGGCACTGAGATGGGCGCTTGGACTTCGGCGGGATTGCAGCCCACAACTGGCTACTATTCATATGATCCGATGTCCGCCTATGGGTTAGTAATAATTTGCATTTAATTATTTTACTATTAATTGTTCGCTTAACTGATTGACAAATAATTGCGATTGGTGCAAAGATTTGGCGGCAAGTCAAAAGCAATTGTGAGCCCATAATTAATTGTAAAATATTTGCGAGTACTTAAAATTGATTTGAATTTAATTGCCGTCGCCTGAGGCCCACTGTGGCTGCGACTGCAACTACAACTGCAGCAGCGACAGCGACTGCGGTTGCTAAGGACAGTGTGAAAGGGACAACAACAATGCGAATGGGAATGAGAGTGTGTAGAGAGTGAAAGAGTTTAGAGACTGGGAGAGAGACAGGCGATAATAATATTTGAATTGTGAAAATTGCTAGAGCGCGCGAAATTATTTATTTATGATTGCGGCGAAAATAATCGCAGTTAATTGCACGCCACAGTGCGCTCTCTGCCCAAATGCATATAAAAAGCATACAAACACACACCCATCTATATGCATGCGTACACATACAATCCACATATAGTCCACACACGCAGCAGCAGCAGCAGCAGAATTGACACGGATACAGCGTAGCGGACAGTCGTCGGACATGCAACTGCAACTGCAATTGCCGTCGCGACGGCTGCGGCTTCCCCGTTGGACGTTGGATGTATGTTGTTGTATTTTGTATTCGTTGTTGTTGTTGGTTGGGGACGGTTGAGTTTGCGTGCAGAAAACCCATGAAATCGAGCTCGCTGTGGTACAGCAAAAGCAACAGCAACAGCGACAGCGACAGCAACAACGATTGCAAACTGCAACTGGGAGTGCAACTGCAGCAGCTGGGAGTGGGAATGGGACAGTGCCACAGAGTGCTACTAGCGCGTACTAGAGTGAATGAAGTAGGGCGAAGGAAGGTGTGAGTAAATGAACGCCATGTTGGCCGCCATATTGAGCGAGAGAGCGACGAGCGACACACGTTGACAGACATTTAAAAGAAGAACGGTTTTGCGCTTTTGTTTTTCTGCATTGTTACGGCTGAACGAGAGTGGGAGAGGGAGAATGAGAGAGCGTGAGTGAGTGGGCAAAGAGAGTGATTATGTGTGTGAGTGGGTGGGAGAGTGTGTTGGGCTGAGTTGGGTTGCGTTGCGTGTGTTGGGGTGAGGTGGACAGTTGACAATTGTGTCTGTCTGTCTGTCTGTCTTTCTCTCTGTCTGGCATGTTGATGCCTGTCTGCCTGTCTGATGTCTGCTGTTTGCATCAACTGGAGCCAATGTCATTTGGCGTGCTTGGCATTATTTGTTTAAAATGTGTTCGACGCTGTAAATTGCTAGTCACAGATAATAACAACAGCAATACACTGTGTAATTATAATTGTTGGCTAAAACTAAGTTGCATGTTCACTCATATGCCATATTAATGCAAACATGCATGTCCTACACAAACATAGTACATGTGTGGTAGTGTTAGTGTTAGTGTGCATACTTGATGCTATAACTTAAAATCGGTTTTAGCTCAGTTTCCGTTGCAATAGTTATTGTTTTTGTGTGAACAAGAATTCGATTTGTTAACAAGATTATGTTCCACACACAACTAACCCACTCACACATACATTTACATACCTACAAAAATAGAATGCGTGGCAATTAGTTTGCAAATGAAATGTTGTACTCGTCAAATTGTAAAACATTAGAGAACAAAAGCGCACTAAACACACACAATCGTTAGGTTAGGTCGCATCGCAGCCGCCAAACGAAATAGCGGACAGACGAACGGACGGGCGGATTGGCATACCAATCACATTGCCACTGGTTCCGGTCAGCTTAACAGCCCCCAACACATATACGATAATCATATGGCGGCCGCGACGTCTGATTGCCGCTTCCAGCCTTCAGTTTTTGTTTTTTTTTTTCTTTTTTGCTTATCGTTGTCGTGCACCAAATTACTAGAATCATAACATTTGTTTTTACCTTCATGAGATGCTTAAGCAAATTACCAACTGTAAACTGTAAACTGCAAAATACAGTCAACAACACACGAAACAGCAGCTGAGCAACTCAATGAAAGAAAACTTTCGAGCTTTTAGCTTTGGCCAAATCTTAATTACACTTGCAGACAAACTTATACTTAGATACAAGTTTACGGCTACTTAAGCGTGTTCTACCCATTTGTACATGGCCAACAAAATGTACAAAAAACTTTGGTGTAAAGTAACAAGAAATTTCAAGCTACCTACACGAAATTGTTTTTCTTATAAATAGCAATTTATTCTATGGCACAACAAAATTTCAATTACTTCGAGCTAAAGAGAAGTCAACCGTCGAATCGATAAAATACTTTTTTTATTTCATACAACTGTCACCATATTGGTTTCATTGAGCTATTGTTAATATACAAGCATAAATAATTATATTTCAGTTTGAAGCAAACAACAACAGCTAATGGCACTGCTGAAAATAAAGGTACTAAATATTATTCTAATAAGAGATTTAGAAGGTTTAATATTTTAAAAGTTATAGGTGAGAGGACATAATAAACAGGCGAGAGTATATAATAAATATCGCTGGGAATTGAAAAAATGAGCAAAACAAAATTGTAGACGTACAGCAGATTTTTTGAATGCTTTAAATAATTTGTAAACAAAATTACTTAATTGAAACGATAATTCAAATTCAAATGCATTCGTTTATTGCATTTCTTCTGTGAATGTGAATGCTTTAAATTTTAGGTAAGGAGAAAAATATCGGAAATTATTGAGAAAGTATTTTATACAGAATCTATTACACTATATTGAGTTAAACACAATGCAGTTAACTTGATAGAATTAAATTGAGGCTGTTATTTGAGAATTTGATTCAATGAGTGACAAATGGATAGTGTTGTCTCCTTCTACTCAAAAAAACTTTTATCAAATCGATAGCTCTATAATCGGGCAGTCTCCAGACTGCCCTAAGAGAAAATAGAAATCAGAGAACATAGAATGGGACAGACTTGAATGCGCAACGTCCTTGTGCCAGACAATAATGGTAAAAACTCAAACATCAACTTCAACGCTGCATAAAAATCAGCATCAGAGAGGGTTGAGAATGGGAAGCTGGCAAAAAAATGGGGCAGGACAACGGGAACAGCAGCAGGAACGAGTCCACAACTCCGGAGGCAGAGGCAAAAACAGAGTTTCGTTCTTTATCTTGTTGTAAAATTCACCGCACAAACTGTTGATTCTGCGGCACCATAAAAATCCCATGAAAAATTAAAAAAAAAGAGACAACAGTTGGAAAAAAGTATGCAAAGGATGCTTGGGCAACAGCAACAAAAAAATGAAAGAAAAAATAAAAGCCGGCAACAACAAAGATGGCAACTAGGAAAGCAGGAAAGTGAAATGTGCGACGAGCTGCCGCAGTGACTGCTGCTGTGGCTGTTGCACAGATGAGTTGCAACAGGATCTACGCATGGGTTGGGGGCTTAATTTAGCTAGTAGCAACTTTAGAGCAGGATAGTCAAGGATGGGTGGGGGAGTGGAAGTTGTTTGCATGGGATAAAAATGCAAACGCAATAACGCCTGCTATGACTAGAACTTCTGCTTTCTCCTACTCCTCTTCCACACCCAAAAAGTGACCATGCGCTTATGGCGTTGTCGTCCTCGTTATTGTTGCTGTTGCTCTCGTTTCTGCTGTAGTTGTTATTGTTGTTGTTGCGCTGTTTCACAACTATGTTTTACAATATTTTGACGTTGTACTACACTGGGCGTGGGTGTGCCATCTGTGGGCGGTAGGTGGCGCCAACCGCCTGCTGCCTGATGCTCGCAATATGAAAGCATCAATTTAAACTGGTTCGCATTTTTAATGAATTCGCATGTTGAACTCGCAGCACAAGCTGCTGCCGCTGCCGAATTAGCACAAGCGTCTGTCCGTCTGCCTGTCTGTCCGCATGTTTAAAGTGCTATATCTTGAAGAGTTTACGAGATAGAGTAACAAAATGTTTTGACACTGTTTCTTAAAGGGCAACAAACAATAAAATGTTCGAAATTAAAAAGTTAAAAAATTTGAGAAGAAGTCATTTAAAGAATTTTCATCTCTTAGCTTTGAAACTATCTATTTTTATGGTAATTTTTAATAATTCTAATATAACCTAGGTACAATTATAATTGGGTTTCTTAAAAAAACAAAGATTGTGTGGTTTTCTTATAGTACTAAAATTAAATAAATAAATTATAGATTACATCTTTCAATTTGTATTTTAATTAGAATTATGAAATGCATTATTTATTTTCTTTTTTCTCTATCCCTTTGCAGCTATGGTGCCAGCTATGACTTGGCTGCTCGTCGCAAAAATGCAACGCGTGAATCGACAGCAACTCTCAAAGCGTGGCTCAATGAACACAAGAAGAATCCCTATCCCACCAAAGGTGAGAAAATCATGCTGGCCATCATCACAAAGATGACATTGACCCAGGTCTCGACTTGGTTCGCAAATGCGCGACGGCGTTTGAAGAAGGAGAACAAAATGACGTGGGAGCCAAAGAATCGCACAGATGACGATGATGATGCCTTGGTGTCGGACGATGAGAAAGAGAAGGATGATCTGGAGTCCAGCAAAGATGGCAGCTTGGCTAAAGGTAGAGCTAACAATAGTTTTTTTTATTGGGGGTATGCTTAAGGTGTATTGGTTTCTTTTGAAGCAGATGTGGTCAAAGATGAGGAGGAGCTCATCGATGAGGACCAAAAGAACGTGGGCCAAGCGAATATATTGCGTGCTGGCTTCGGTTATCCATCGGCTGGTTATCACGGTGGTGCGGGCAGCGGCCATCCGGCGGCTTACCATCCCTACCATCATCATCATCATCCGCATCATCAGCATCCCGCATATTATCAGCCGCAACAGGCTGTGCTGCCAGCTGCCTTCCACGGCGGAGAAATGGGTGGGAAGCATGGCAATGGCAGTGGAAGCGGCAGCGGCAGCGGAAGTGGAAGTGGGAGCAACAATGAGCATAGCGATCCAAAAAACCAGCTAGGCCGGGACTGTGGTGTGCCGATTCCAGCTACGAAGCCCAAAATCTGGAGCTTGGCCGACACAGTTGCCTGCAAGACGCCACCGCCAGCCTGCATGGGCCAAGGGCAATTGATGCCATCGCATCAGCAGCAGCAGCAGCAGCAACTGTTGCTGATGCAACAGCAGCAGCAGCAGCGGGCACAGCTGCAGCCACAGTCCCAACAGGAGAACCACAGCATGCACCATCAGCAGCAGCAGCAACCACAACAGGACCAACAGCAGCAACCGTTGTTCAATGGAGCTCCTTACGTGAGGGCGCATACCACAGCCTACGGGGGGTTTTCTAGGGGCTACGACACAGCAGCTCCATACTACGAGCAGTCCGAGCAGTGGCAGCTACAACAACAACAGTCAGCAGCAGCAGCAGCATCCAATCAACAACATCAGCAACAACAACACCAGCAGCAGCAGCAACAGCAGCAACAGTTCCAACGGCACGCATACGCCTACCATGCCTATTACGGCAGCAAACCCGGCAAATCCCCTGGGGGGCTTGGGCTTGGGCCTGGGTTTGGTGCAGCGTCAGCAGCAGCAGCTACAGCAGCAGCAGCAGCTGCCTCAATCAACAGCGAGTCAACAGCGGGCGATGGCGATGGGGTTTCCCGAAGCCCAACCCGATACTCCACCCCAAACTCCGCCGAATATGAAGGTCTTGAACGGAGCTTTGAGTCTGCTGCCTACCGCTTCTCAAATCCCTATGACCGCTACCTGTCGCAGCAGTAATCAATATCAAGCACCCGGCTGCAATTATCCAATGAATTTCTCCACTCGCCTCAGTGAATACGATTATCCGTCGCATATGAATCGCGATGATTACAGCAGCTCCAGCAGCAGCAGCTCTTCGTCACCGCATCTGCAACAGCGCAATGAGCATCACTTTAAGCCACTCTTCAAGAGGTGAGTTGGACATAACAAATCTTACATTTACACAGCTAATAAATCCCATCGATTTATCGCTACTCTGCAGCCTGACGCCCGTGTAAAACCAAGCAGAACTCTATCTATGAAAATGTACCAGCTACACTTCTGTACATAATTCACTTAAGGTAAGCACTCTATATTTTACAATGAAAATGTATTTTTACATTTCTATAATCTTTTACATTTCTATATTTTTCGATTTCTTCCACTCTTTAGATTTACCATTTTTTTGGGCTCGTGCAACAACGTAATGAATTGTGTAATATCTAATTCTTAGTGCATACCACATTGGTATTGAATGTACCATAAAATATAATATAATATTATTATATGTAATAACAAAATAATCTTAATTATTTGCATAACTTTACTTAATGAATAAACTAAAAGAAATACACCGTGCATTGTCTTAATACCTTTAGACACTAGAAGTACTTATGTATCCATTAAGATAAACAGCTTCTTTTGTAAACAGGCACACATCTACACACTAGATTTTAAGATTATAAACTGTGATAAAAATTTTACATTGTTTAACAGAATTCAAATAAAACACACACACACATATGTACACATTGTCTCTATAAATGCATAATCTAACAACTAATTTAAATTCGTTCAATATAAATAAATCTTTGTAATCCTAAAACAAAACACAAACCTGGTTGTTTTTACTTTTTCTGGCTTCGATTTGCAGGTGGGAACAATTTACGATTGCTTCGTTTGTGGGTAGTTTTTTTGCTGTTAGTTACTTATTTGGGTAGCGGAAAATGTATTTAAAAAAATGAGAGTACGATTTAACTACTGTTTGTGGCGTTTTAGTGATTTATTAGATGGAAGAATTATTAAACTGGGCTATGAAAAATATTAAGTATACGATCACGCAATTGAAGGAAATATAACAGATCGAACTGAGAATAAGATCGATTGATAGTGAAAAGTTGAAGGGCTTCATTTGAATTGAAAATGGTTTTTGCCAAGCATGTTATATTTTTCAGTCACTATAATAAAATAACCAGGAAACCAGTCAGTAGTCAAAGCTTGCAAAATATTACATATTTTTAATATTATTATATATTTTGAATTAGAAAATTATTTATAGATTACCAAACTTCTAAGCTTTCAAAAGAAAAGAGTTGTAGTCGGGAATCTGTCAACGCTCATATTTGCAAATAACTTTACCCATCACATCAGCTACTTTAATGTTTATTTCATAGACGCTTTTTATAGCAACAAGGCACTAAAATGGTAATAGCAATAGCAGTGTTATTTAATTGGTGAACAACCGAAAACGCTTTTCACGTTAATTTTCCATTTAAATTCCCAAAATTGGAAATGCACGTTTTGTGCTTTAAAGCGCTGTGTGGTGCACAGCCAATAGTTTGTTCTCGCTCTTCTCATTCTCTGGCTTTTTGTTTTTTATTTAAATCAGCGCTAATTACCTCTCCAACAATACCTGCTGCGCTTTTTTTTCACTGCACACAAATGGAAATTAACATAAATTACATATTATAATTCATGGCAAGCATGTACTTGTACTCTGGATTGTCATCTGTGGCAAACTGAAAACAGCAAACAGGGGCATGTACATGGAAAAACAACGAGAGCAAAATGCCACGAAAATATTTTATTATTATAATTATTTCCCTTTTTTTTTTGCAATTTGAAAAAAAACTTAATTACTATTTAAGTTATTGGTCACCACATGATAGCAAACACTTTTTGGGGAGGTGTATTTTGTGGTTGGTTATTAAATGCAAAAGGGTTTGTTTATTTGTTTTTAATATTATGAGTTATGAGTAAAGCGATAATTTTGTAGTTAAGGCAATGATCGAGAGCATAACTGTCATAGTGTTAAAGCTACAAATATGGAAAACAAATTTATAAATGTGTTGATAAATATTTAAAATTGTAGTTAAGTTATGTAGCTTATATATTTACTTTGTTGAATAGCGAAAATTTTTGTTCAAATTAAATTAGTCAAATTAAATAGAAACGTTAATAGAAATAGGTATTTGGCTTTATATGATGCCACTTATTTTTTAATAAAAGCAAGAATTAAAGCAAGAATTTTTATAAAATTTAATGTTGGAAGTAAACAAAAGCTTGTTGTCACAATTTATTTCATTTATTTCCAAACACTCTTACTAAGATTTAAAAAAATTATCATTTCAAGTTTGAGACAAAAATAAAAGGAACAATAAAAATTATTAATATTGTTCTTTATTATTTCTCAGTTTATAAACAGTTTATAAAATAAATGACTATTTATAAACATATTTCACGTTTTCTAAAAGGGTCTGGAAAAATACATTTTAATGCTTAAGAGAAAATACTGATTTAATTGTATTTTATCGTTTTCACACGTTAGAGGAAATTTGTAGAAGCTGTTAAATTAGGAGCACAAATATTTATAGAATTTGTAGAGGAAAAACCTTTAAGCTCGAGTGGAAATGGAGTCAGAGACGGCGACGAATACTGCGACCTGGTTTGGGCCCACATCAACAGACAAATTACGCGACAGAGAAAACGTTTCTGTCAAAGTCACAGCTTCAGCGGTGAGGCAAAGCGAAGCGAAGTGGCTGCCACAATCACAGTCTCTCTGTGTGTGTGTATGTGAGGGGAGAGGGGAGCGGTTGCTTGTTGTTTAGCGGGGGGAAAACAATTTGTAACGACTATCGGCGTTTGATAAATTAACATTCAGCAGTTCCTCGATTATGCAACAAATTGTCAATTCAATTGAAATTGACAGCGCGATGAAGCTGAAGCTGAGCTGAGCTGAGACTCTAGTCGAATTAGTCGCCGATGACGATGACGATGCCAATATATCGATGACGATGACGATGACGACAACGACAACGATGACGTTGCTTGTAAGTGCAAGTGATTAATTTAGTTTCTTTTTTTAGTTTGACACACTTTACATAAATGGAAGTGAGCTAAACTTGCTCAGCTTTTGAAGTAACAAATTTCTTAAATGTTTTTTCGTGGCTTTAATCCTCGTCTCGTACAATACACAGAGCAGCGGGGGATTTAGTTAGTTCCGTTCCCATGGCAGTTCCCATAGGCACACATAATGCAGTGCGGTGCTATTTGGCTTTACGAGTTGTTTAACAATGCTAAACGACTTGCAGTGAGCATAAAATTTCCCATTACAAATGCGGCCAATCAGTAAGCCGGGTAAATTAATCGCATCACATGCCATCGTCATCGTCAACTTGAAGTAAACAGCAGGCCAGGCCGAGTGGCCAACACACCGAAGTGGCCAAGTGGCCAAGTGTAGAGAGATCCTTCACTGGGTTTGTGTAGCGATCTCATTTATGGGCCATAAACCATAGAAGCTGACTTTGCAGCGCCGCACAGTTGTTGCTGCTGCTGTTGTTGTGGTTGCCCCTGCCACAATGAGTTGTTGCAACAACCGAGTCGACAACCGGAGAGAGACTCAAGAGGCATTGTTTGGTGATCGTTCGGCTGGGTTGACTGTTTGGTTGCTCGGTCACCAGCAGCGAGGATATACGACAGTTAACTTATCTTGCATCCACTTAACGTCTCGCGGCAATAAATCAATCCAATGGTCGAAAATCTCGTTGGCAGCCAGAAGGCGAATTAATCACTTTGAAAATTGTTACCCATTTGGAAACTTGTCGCATTAACTTCCCAGCTGCATACAACTCGTTCTCTAAATACGCTATTCCTCTCTGTCTCTCTTTCTCTCTGTTGCACCTCCTCTATTTACTTCTACTTTACCCGGTTTTGGGGGGGAAACCAGTTCGCGATCTCTGAGCGATCGTGTGTGGGCAATCCTTCAACATCATGTGAAAATGCATATAATTTATGATTGTCATGATTGGACTTTATGACATTATTCTAAATCTGGGAAGGGGGACACTCCAGCCTCTTTCTTTCTGGGTTTCTTTGATGACCCTGCTGTCTTTTCTCCCCTTTTTTCTCTGTCTACCTCTTAAAATTAAATACTTTTAACATTCATCTAATTCATTGTACTTATTTGACATTTTTTCAACAATTTTGTTTTATTTCTTATACCTTATCTCAGATCCAATATTTATAAAGAGCTCTTAAAAAAGTTGAACGGAAATGTAATATCAAGTTAAATTTCATTAAAGGAAATGTGGCTTACACAAATATCCTGAAGGATGAATTTATTGCAGCAAAAGGTATTTAGTAAACTTTAAAATCTGTTAATGTATTTTTTATGGAACAACTTTGATAATAAACTAACAAAGGTAAGCAACAATAAAGTTTTAAGGCAAATGAATTTGCAATTTCTTAAAATGTCTTTAAGTTTCCTTTCAATATTCTTCAAAACATGTTTTTTCCATAAATTCAAACTAGAAAATTCATAATTTGCATATGTGCCATTCAAGTCAACCTCTCAAATTCCAAAGAAGCTTTTAGTTGTGTGCTGTGTTTTCAGCTTGTGTCCAGGCTGGCTCAAAAATATATATCTTGCTGCATGTGGTGAAGATATTTTATCTGCAAATTGCTTAAATACTTGTGCCTATTAAAACAATTAGTCACTGCAGCAGAGGAGCAATGGAGAAGGAGTGCGTAGAGGAGAGCACAAAAGTTTTATTAAATTTTCACAAATTTTCATATTCATCGAGACTATTCACACTCAATTATAACATACCAAAGAACACAAATTTGCTCGAAAATAATTAAAGGGAAATTCCATTTTGCCAAAGATGCGTTTTTGGGGTAAGTCTTGTTTGTTTTGCATGCTCCAACTCCTGCACCCGACAGCAAAGGGATGGATGACTAGGAGTAGATGTGGATGTGTGTATGCCACAAGCAATGGTGGCCTAAGTTTCAAGATGCTACAAGAATGCAAAGTGTCATTTAAGTGAAACAAGACGGGAACAAATACACAACGTTAGAGCCACCTCAAGTGAGTGAAAGACAGAGAGAGAAATATTATATATAGAGTAAAGGGGTTTTTGAGCAACCAAGACTAAGGCCTACCCCAACCCCTAATTGTGTGCGTGTGTGTGAGTGTTTGTGTGCCCCATGTCGTTGCAACGGCATCGTCATCGGCTGTGGCAGGCATCCTTAGCCACGCAGCTTGAACAGCCTCTATAAATTATTGCTGCTGCTTGTCATGTACGGAAATCCTTGTGTCAGTGTAGCCAAAATGTGCCTGCCTCCGACTCTGTCTTCGTCTCCGTTTCCGTCTGCTTCGTTTTGTGCTGCTGCTGTCTCTGCGTTTGCCAGGCAAGGAGGCGATACGTTTTCAACAAGATTAGAATTTCGTTGCAACGCACAAAGCCTCAGAAACAATTCGAGCAGACACATCTCGCAACTATAACAATTAATATCCTCAAACTCAAACTCAGACTCCAAACTAAAGACTCCGTCTCCGTCTGCGTCTCAGCGTCAGTCAGGGCATGACTGCATTGCAATGCCACTTGTCTTTTGGCTTGAGCCTGCGCACATCGGGGCGTATACGAGATGGCTGTATGTTAATTCCCTCATTCCAACAATTTGGCACACAGAAACAACTGTGTTTGAGTTATTAGCTGACTACGCACAGAGCTGCGACTCCGACAACGACTACGACTACGACTTCGAGTATATCAGCACTTACTCCACTTTAAACCAACTTCATTAATAATTTTACTGCACTTCCTGTGCTCAAGTTTTGTTTATTGTGGATATGTTTCCACTATGGGAAACATTTTATCAAATGTTTTTGTTGTTCATTATAGCAACTTGAAATGCAAGCATAAGAAAGTATGTTTTCAGAAGAGTTTACCGCAGATTAAAAATCGTAACTTAGGCAAATTATATAAGCAGGGAACAAATAATACTAAACTCGTACAGATTAAAATATATGGTTAAGGTGGGAAAAATACTTCAATATTTACAATAAATCCTATAAAATACCGTTGAATCAACAGAGCAAAAACAGATACCTTATAGACCTTAAAAATTATCCTCACATTTTGCAAGAATTTTCTATCGTCATTTTGCAAAAATGTTAATTGTACTTTGTCGTAAATTTGCCACCTTGGGACGTCATTTCCTGCAAACCCGTCGTAAGCAAAGATGGTTAGCTAGTTATGTGACAAAATGAATATGCATTTTTATAGTCATAGCTGGGAAGTTACAGAGGAGCTGAGCGTAGAGTTTTTTTTCTGTCGAGGTGTCTCGCAGCGTATTAAGCGATCCATTAATTACCGCTGACCATGGGCATAGAGTGATTTTGTTGTTGTTGGCCGTATTTGATTTCGGACGCCTCGGCTTGAATTCTTCTCTAATGGATGTACATTGTTATCCATAAATCATGACCACACGTGCATCGCTTTTTACCTCGCTTTACCTTAGACAAAATTTGAAGAAATACGGAATTAAACGTAAAGACGCAACAACGACAACAACGAATGAAGCCAACCGATGCGATGCGACGCAATGCGATGCGAGGAACTAAAAATACACATTTACAACGTCGTGTCAAACGCCTACAAAATGTGGGACCGATGGCCACCTCTGCCACCACCGCTGCCGCCACCGCTAACACCAACAGCAACGCCACCATCGAAGACTTTGCGGAACTGAGAAGAGCCCAAAACTCATAAGCGACTTGTGCGCCTTTTTGACATCCCCACGAATGAATGAGTGAGTGAGTGAATGAATACATGTGTACTCAGTAACAAATGTGAGTTCAGACAACACTCACTTGATAAGATGAGTGAAAATAATTATGCCCATTAGCCAGCAACCGAAATGCAGGCAGCGTAAATGATGCCAGCGATCATTGCTGTCCAATGATCATTCACAGGCAATTTTGATTAGGTTAGGTTAGGTAGGACCGGCTGCCCCTGTGCGGGGCAAAGCATAGACCAGTGGAGGTCCGTAGCTGTACCGGTAGCTTATCTACGTCTCAGAAATCGCGCAGTATGGATGCATTTTTGGCAAAAGCCAGCAGCATCCTAGGAGATAGCCGTGAGACGTCCCGAAGATCGTTGTGGCACGGCGAATTAAGGTATTTCAACCGGAGTCGGGATAACGCTGGGCATCTACAGAGAAGATGCTCAAGTGTTTCCTTAACCCCGGGTTCGTTGCATTTCCTGCACTGATCACTGTTCGTGATGCCCAGCTTTACAGCATGGACAGCTGACAGACAGTGGCCAGTTAAAATGCCTAGCATTAGCCTGCAGTCTTTCCTTGAAAGCTGCATGACGAATTTGGTTAAGTTTTTGTTAGTAGAGGCACACATCAGCCTTGCAGTTTTGCACGAGTTGGCATTACGCCAGCTCGCGTCCCACTGAAGTCTAGAGCGCACCTCAATTTCATTGCCTAGAGTTCGCAGGGTATCGGAACATTGCACATGTTACCGACATCGAGCCCTACTCCCTCTTTGGCGAGAGTGTCTGCGATCTCGTTGCCATCGATGCCCTGGTGGCTTGGGATCCAATAGATACGCACGACCGCAGATGCGTTCAGCGACTCTATTGCTCTTCTGCTGTCCAGGACAACTTTGGACTTGACCACATCAGAGTGCATTGATCTTATTGCAGCCTGGCTGTCAACAAAGATGTTAATAGAGGTGTGATCACGCTGTAAACCCCGAGCCAATTCGGCAGCCTTTCCAATGGCAAAACTTCCGCCTGGAAGATGCTGCAATGGTCTGGGAGTTTATAGGATTGTTTGGAGACCGGGTCCGGGCAGTATACGGCCGCTCCGACACCATCATCCATCTTCGAACCGTCGGTGAAGAGGTTGAGGGCTTCGGGAATGCATAACCCTTCCCGCCAGCACTCCGGTTCCAAGAATATAGTGTTAATATGGTCAGTACTGGTAAGGGGGATAGTATAGTCCAAGTCTCTACTAGTCTCCCTACCAATGGCGCTGTGACCATAGCCTAGCAGGCCCAAATTGCCAGTTGCGGCAATCCGTAGGGACGATTTTGCGGCTATGGATTGCGCGTATAGGTTTAATGGTTCGACACCAGCTATTACCTCGAGGGCTTTAGTTGGCGTCGACCTGAGAGCGCCTGTGATACACAGTAGCGCTTGACGCTGTGTCCTTTCCATGATGGATAGGTACGTCCTTTTTTCAGTGGCCTGCCACCACACTAGAATTTTGATTGGTTTCACTACTGTGAAAGCTGTCTATAATTAGATAATAAGGTGTAGGCTGTAGCAAAGTAACTAATCATAAACACAGTGAAACTAAGATTGAAAGTTGTCTTTAAAAATGTATCCTCATTTACTGCATTTTTGTGTGTTGAATGAAATTGAGAATGGATATTAAAATATTAAGCTGTAAAGTTAGGAACAAAGCAGAATTTGTTAAGACTTAAATCTCCTTTAAGGCTATAATAATAACATTCAATAGTATAGTGAATTCTTGCATAATTTTTCAACGAATTAAGCTACTTGGCAGCCATTTATTTCTTCATGGAAAAACTACAATATTAAATAACGGTATAATATTAATCAAGGGAGATATTCAATTGAATATTCCAAACAGTTGTTGTACTTTCTAAGAGTTCTTGTCCAATTTTATCAATAAATTATTATAACAGATATCTTATGGGATTGATAGAATAATATCATTACTGAATAGCAATTATAATCCACACCAAATCGTAAAACTTGTATATTTGTATATTGCAAAAGTATCCACATGTGTATTTTATATGATTAATTTATAGTATATCGTCCCTGAGTTAAGTCCTAAGACGTCATTTATATGCAACTATTGACACATTAATAATATAAGAGAAATTATTCTTTTCCATATCGAAAACTAATTGTATGATATGTTATTAATATATTGTTAAGTGTTGTCCTGAGAAGTTGAATCGAACTGTTGACATTTTAATAACTTCCCACTAATATGCGTGGCTAGTTGGCATATCAGATTTACCACGATGCTCGTATCTTTGAAAGTTTTGTCGGCTGCTTAAAGATTTTCATTCTAAAAGAATGTAAATGTTTTTGATTTCTATTGATATCCGTTGTGTTATGTAAATGTCCGTGGAGTTGATAAATATTAATGAATGAGATATCCAAGCTCATGTTGATGTTTGTCGCCACAAAGTCTACGAGAACTAGCGAGACTTTAGTATAGAGGTTTGTTTCCACACACCAACAACCAGGTAATTGCGAGGAAAAAGATTGTTTTTCCATCAAAGTTTTTCATTGGAAATGACCCTTTTTGTTGGGCCAGCATTTTTACGAGCGTGAGTGGCTGAGTGAAGATCTAAGAGCTGAGCGTTGAGAGTTAAGAGTTAAGAGCGAAGCATTGAGAGTTGAGAGCGCAGGTATCTCAGATGCCCTATCAAATTTCGTTATCCACTTGGCGGTCTAATTAACATGACAAAGAAATGTCACTTTGGGAAATTTATGGGGCAACAGGCACTTTGGTGCTTTGCTGTTGCCTCGATCACTACGATCGCTACGAGATGCTGCAAAGTTGCAGATGGCCAAGATAATATTTACGATGCCGTTTGATTGGTCTTCCAATCGATGCTCGATGCCGCACATATTTCAGAGAGCGATGCTAGGACAATTTCATTGTCGTTAAAACAACTAATTTTATTATTCCGCTGACATTTACCATCCACACACAATCACACACACACAGGCTTGTCTCGGGGTCAATTCCCGATCCCAGGCGAGATCTCAGAACCCAGCCAGACTTGTAGACGTTGTTGCATCGGGGACCCGCTTGCTTGGCTAGTTGGTTGGCTTATCTTGTTGCAAGCCCGTTATGTTTGTCCATTCTTCTCGTTCTTTTTTTCAATATAAATTTTAAATTGTGTTACCGATTTTTAATTCAGCTGTAGATTATGCGTTTTGTTAGACGATTTCTCTTATCTTAATGCGCCTCTGCTTGTGCTTAGTTTGTAACCAAACCAAAAACAGAAATGAAAAAAAAACCTGTGGAGACACTCTGTCTGGCGGAGCAGTGCCCAAAAGTCCAAGCTGAACAAGCGGACAAAAGTCGTAGCAGATGTATTGTGCATTGTGCGATGCATTGTTTAATGGAATTTTCTTGTAATTCGTGCTGAAATTGGATTTTAAAGTGCGGGTCCAACATATAATTTGTTTGTTAATAGTTTCGAAATGCGAGCACACGCGGCTGCACAAGCTTCCCCCTTTGGTTCTCTTTCCTTCTCCCTTCTCCCTTTTTGCTACTCCCACACACACGTATCCTATCATGTCTGGTTGCGACTGTTTACATGGCCGAACTGCCTGCATATCTGCCCATAAAATGGCCTGTTGTTGCTTAAATCGGGCGTAAGCGAATCAATTTTCATTTTAATTTATTGACACAAACACAAGCGACCAGCAACCAGCGAGCAGCAACCAGCAACCAGCGACCAGCGCCCAATGTCCAGGCTTCTCCTGTTGTCCGGCAATTCTCCTCTCTCTGTTTGACCGGGGACCTCGGTGTACATTGCACCAATTATACAATAACTCGACTACAATACAATTTGCATTGTGCGGCAAATTGGAACTGTCCCAGCCGCGTTCAACCGATTTTCATTTAATAAATGCGCATACGCCCGGTGGGCAGGCGGCCAGTTTGACTTTGCTCTGAACATTAACTGCAGTAACGGCACATCATGCACCCACCTAGCAGCGACACCAACGATACTTCTGGTCCCAGTTGCAGTCGCAGTCCCAGTTTCCAATTGCAGTTGCAGTTGCAGTTGGCCGAACGAGTGCGACTGCAATAATTATTTATTGAATTTATGGACGTTCGTTTCGGTTTATATCGCGGACTTAAGCGTTGTCCAACACCAGATACCGTAATGGATCCGGTGTTCGGAATGATGTTGCCAATTGCTCGTCCCATTTCGAACATTTCGCAATTCGCCATTTAACTGCCATTTCAATTTACCAAATGAGGACTTAACCATTCATCCGCCGGCGAAGGTAGAGCGAGTGTGTCAACCATCATTATTTATTCGCATTCAACACTTTTTACTCTCTTGCTAATTTGCAATTAATGCTGCTGCAGTTCAATATTAGATGCAGACAAATTCTGCCAGTTAGCATAGAAGTTGTTTCAAAGCAGTTTCATTCTTTATGATGAAGAACACAAATAAATAAAGTGTCTACATACAAGACTTTTTACTGCCTTTTGTTAAGATAGGTAATTTGAAAGGATGCAGTTGACTTCAGCATATAAAAAATATATAAATAAATGTAAGCGCAGTGCAGTTTCTGCTAATTTCAATGGAAGTTCATGGTTTTTGTTGAATAACTGTTGAAGTAAATGGAAAGTCTTGACCTTAGCTGAACCTATGTACATTTCAAAGGAAACAATTGACTTTAGATGATTCTTTGCTAATTTTGCATAAAACAATTGCAAATATCGGTAACATGAAATTTGCAGATGGATAAAAGTAAGGTGGTAGGTAAGTTGATGTTGTGAAAGGCAATTTCAAGCTGACGAGAGTGAAGCTAATGTCTGCTTACACTCTAAGCTCAACCTAATCAGTATGGCAATTTGTTAATGCGAATTGTTTATGGTGTAGACTAGGATGGCTATTAACAACATCTTTGGATAGCTGTTGAAAAGCTTAGACTTCAATTAGATAGTGGGAATCGTTAAAGAAAATTGCATAGCAAAAGAGAAGTAGGAACTAACACTAAGAGGCACGACTTGTTTTTAGAAAAACAGATTGAAAGCCTAACTTTTGAACAAATTGTATTTATTTAATTTCTTCTATTTAACTATCTGCTAAGGCGGTCAAGTTTAATACGTAATAAACAAGAAGTTTCCATTCAAAGTTTTTACCAAAATATATTTAAAATATAAGTTATTTCTGCATCCCAAAATATATGTTATTTTGCTTATGTGAAGACTAATAAGAAGCTGACACCATTTATAATAAATCTTTATTTCAAAAGCTTCATTAAAAGTTTCAGACATCTACTATAACTACAGTTGCAATCTAATACAAGTCACAAAAATCGACTGTTAAGTTTTCCTCAAAGTAAACAAAAAAAAACTTCCGAAACATAATTGTGTGGACAAGCGCAGTTTTTGTGGTTGCAGCAACTTCTTTTTTTGTCGTCATCGATTTGTCATTACAATACCGAGAATTGTGTGAAGTTCCAAAGAATGATTTGGACAACGAAAAAGCGTTGTAAAAAACCAAAGCATAATTACAGCGACATACAGATATTGTATGGGTATATAGTAAATTTGTTTGTACATATGTAAGTGCCTTGTGTGTGTCCATTGTCGTCGTCATTGTCGTGCCACGAGACAGTTGTCGGTCGGTTGGTGCGCCCAAAAATGCAGGAGGCCTACATAATTAATGATTGCTTTTAAACAGCGTCGACAGACGTTGAAACTGCTGTTGTCAACGGAGGAAGCGAAGGAAACAAAAAGCGCGAGGTGACGAGGAAAAATGCCTTTTTACTGTATAAACATTTGCACTTGCTCGTAATTAGTTTACGATGTCAGCCGCGTTGCCATACTTAATTTGTTTGAATCGATTTGAATTAATTTTAATACAGAAATAATCATGTTGCCCGCGGGGCAGTCAAAACTTTTTTGGTGCGCTACAATCGAAATGTGAGGGTATTTGGGGTAAATTATAAATATTGTAAATGCCTTAATGACTGCTTCACGTTGACAAGTCAGTTGAGGGAATGAAAACCAGAAAATAGATATAATGAAATAAAGTAGAAGAAGTCTGCAAACAATTCGTGGAAGAGCAAAAACTAATTACTCGTACCTGCGTCAGCATCCGGGGCAGCATCTGTGGCTAAATAAAGATGGACAAACAGAGAGTGAGAGAGAGAGAGGACAGCAATCATCTACATTTATTTATTTTTATGTCGAGTAAAGTACACGAACTTAATCACTAATTACCGTGTTACGCATAAATAAATATGTGCATTGCGCTTTGGTATGAGTTGCGCGAGTTTTCCTTTTTTTGGGGTAGATGGGAACACTTGACATGGACACTTGGGTGTCGCAGTTTGCAGCTCTGAAATTTGCAAACTAATCTGCCATTTATCACCGAGCAGCGAGAAGTTGCCCTGACTCTGGCGACAGGTATGTACTTGACTGACTCTCCAACATGTCGAGCGACAACTACGGATGCAACGCACAGCTACAGATACAACTATAGATACAGATTCGCACTTGCACTTGCAGTTTAGCCGAGGGCAGCAGCATCAGCTCTTTAAAAATGATTTATTTTTGATAAATTACCACGGTCTCCGCTGTGCGGATTCGCTTCATTTTGCAAATGATTTACACGGAATGACACGGAATTTAATTTTGAAAATTCTCAAATGCTCAACGATCTCGCGCTGGGTGGCAAACATGATTTCCCCTTCTCGAGTCACACACAGTAGACGAGGTCGCACTTATACTTGACAACGTCATGGGGAGAATTATGTGGCACCTATAATTATACCATCATTGCCTAGTTGATTCACCGCTCTTTTTTTGTTTTTCCTACTTTTCACATCATGCTGAAGATTGCTCTATTATTAACTGAAGAAATTTACATAGATCTTCGTTTCTAAACGTTTTAAAAGATTTAATGTGGAGGTTGGATATTAAGTATGCGTTTTATACAAATCGCAAATTAACCTTCGTATAATCAGTAAAATTATTTTTTGCTTAGAATTGTAAATCAGGAAGATTAAGGTTTGGTTTCCGGTTAGAAATATTCACGAATGCAAACTCTTAGTTGTGAAATTTTTTAGCAATTCTTTTAGGGGAAAATCAAGCCTTTTAGATTTATCTATTTTTATAAATACTCATTTATATTTCAATTCATCATAAATATTATATAATGATTAAATTTTTGATATCTGATTTTAAGTGATGAATTAAAACTTCTTTAACTTTGCTATTGTTTATATTATTTTTAGCATTGCATTTTATATCTTAATATATCATATATAAATTATTTACTACCATTTTTATTATTTCCTGTTGAGTAATATATTTCTTCATATGATGCATAATTTGAGATATTTTTGAATTTCAAATATTTTGTAGACATCAGTCGTTGCTTTCCATAATTTTTGTGATCCTTTCCTTTTACACTTTTCAACATTTCCCCGTTGTTTGCTGTGCAGTGTAACACAATTCGTACGCCATGTAAAAAGAATTCCCTGCGGAATCTGTTGAAACTTCATGGAACTTTTGCATACTCGTATTTCGTTGGAGCATGGTCAGGTTGATTACTTTTTGGCAGCATGTGAATGCATAGAGAGGGAGAAGAGAGAGCACTCAGATGAGTACTCACATGAGCATTCGTTGTGCATATGACTGTGCGTAGTTATAGCCAATTAAAGCCAATCAGGCAGCAAAACTCAAATCTCCAGAGAGCCCTTAACGTTTGCCAACTTTACCTGTCGACCTTTCTGCCTCTGTCTCAAATGGCTTAAACTGAACGTCGAGGTTAAATTGAAGAATTTACAGCAACAAACTAAAATATATCATGTCGTTTTTTTGAGTGTGTGCTGCTGCATGCAAATGGGAATCGTGTTGAATTGAACTAAATCCATCAAATTGGGTCTTCGATTTGAAGTCGTGGCTCATGCCCAGAGGCAGCTGCTGTCCATGCTAAGCAGAGACGACACCGACAGCGACAACGATGACAACGACAACTAGTTAGTCGCATAATTGTCCAACTCCACTTCCACTTCCTCTTCGCAGCTACCCTTCCCCCGTTTGGGGCACTTATCACGCGGCGATAATACGCAGCGAGTGTGTTTGTTTCAAAAACAAAACAAAACAGAAAAAAAACCAATTGGAAATTAGAAATCAGCGTCAATCGGTGCGGCAATCAATCGTGACTGTTGTTGTCGAAATGCCGACAAAAGAAGCGACACACGCGCGGGACGCAGCAGAAGGAGAACCAACTATAGAAGGAGGAGGAGGAGAAGCAGGAGACAGTCCAGGTTCCATCATTTGGACGTGTTTGGTTCTAGACTTGGACTGGGGACTCTGATGTGTGTGTTTGCGTGTGTGTGTGTGTGTGCCAACGGCACTTGAACCACAAAGAGCACCGATTTGTTGATTTGTTTTTAAAAAGTGAGTAAATATGTTTCCATTTATGAATGTTTGGAAAAGTGTCGCTGTCACTGTTGCTTGTTGTTGCTGTTGTTGTGGTTGTTGTTGTTGCTTTTGTTGTCGCGCTGCGTTTTGTTTGAGCAGCAATCCCATTTTGAAGTGGTTTCGATAAGATGCCAGGTGCTGATACCGATAACACACAACACAACGCACAACAGACAACGCTGCCTCCGATAACAGAGCCGCCAATCTTGCCACTTGCCGTTTGATTGGTGGCCATTGCTGCTGCTGCCCCACCTTCGACTCCGAAGTGACTCCAAGTTGTCTGCCTTGGCTAGCAATTAACTGGAGCCCAAAACAAGCTGCAGTCAGTCATTGCAGGGATTTGCTGCAATTTGTACGCAAATCTCAGTACTTTTTCTCGCCCGGCTCTCCTCCAACTCTCTAGGCTCAAGGCGTAAACAAATTTATTGAAAGCAATTTGCATGCAGCGTCCTTACGGTGACTTTATCATTTGTCCTTGCTGGCAAAAAGGATTTTATTTTATTACTTTTTGCAGAGCAGAGACTTTCAATTTAAGAAGATTTTGTAAGGCACATCAAACAAACACACAGCTGCAAGTGTGTGTGAGTGTGTGTGTGTGTGTGTGTGTCATACACTGAAAAGCGACAATTTCATGTCCAATTGCTTTCCAGGTGACATGAAACAACACTTAAGTAAGAGGAAGCATCGCAGTCAGGATGAGCAGGAGGCACGCAGCAGCAGCAACATTGGAGGAGAGAAGAGGTGTGGCAGGAGGGAGGTGGGTGGTTGGTTGGTTGGTGTGGCAGCGTTGAGAGACAACCTGCAACACTCCCAGCTCGTGCAGCTGCTGCAGATGCCAGGCTCATTCCCCTTCTCACTCTACTTCCACTCACGCACAAGTGTGCCATCTCCCTCTATCTTTCTCCCCCTCTGATCCGCATGTGTTCACTGAAGAAGCATATTATATCGTAAACTCTATGCTCGGCAATCTACATTTAAATTGTTTTCAATATAATCTGCATGTTGTGTCCGTTGCAAGTGCAAAAATGGCCGAGTTATTGTTTTCACAAAATGCAAACACATACTTTCCATCTACAGCTTATGTTGCACATTCTACACGGTGAGAAAAAGGATAATTTATATTATAGATAGCAAATATATGGTATTTTAAGAAACAACACTAAGAGATAGTAAATATCGATTAGAATCTAACCTTATAACCTAGAGGAGGGAATCTTCACAATTCTTCTTTCACAAATAATGCAAAATTTATTTTCACTTTAATTTTGATTAAAGTTTTTATTATAAAAATTGAAAGTAGTTCATAATTTTAGCCTTATACCTAACTATAAGTTAGTTTATAATTTTACTCAAACACTTTAACAATATTAATAATAATTTCTAATTTATACGAAACTTTGTTTATAACCAACTACAACATAAAAATCCACTCATATCATAATAATAAAGCATCAAAATTATGTTCAATGTTATTGGATCAATATTTTGTATTTTTAGTACTGAATAAAAATAGATTTTTCTCTCTGTGCATGTGTGTGGCAGGTATGTCTCGGAGTGGCAACATCTGTTGCAGTTCTCAGGCGCAAACACCAAAGCCATCACCACAGGGATTGTGATGTTATTCGCAAATTTAAGGTCCATTATAGACCATCATCATCTGCATCAACATTATCAACATAGCCATCATCATCAGCTGAGATTGTTGAAGTATCCTGCTCTTGGATTGTGGCGCCACCAAGTGCCAAGCACACACTGGCGACAATTAAGATCACGATCTGCTACTTTGACTCGAATTCAGACTCAGACTCAGACTGGGAGCATGCCACATGTTCCCCTTGCTTGCCCCGTTACTCCTGCTTGCCACACTCGAGTGCAACACGCCCAGCCATGTGGACTTTCTAGACACTTGCGCCGTCTCCTCGTAAGTATTATAAATGACAGCACGTTAACACCCCCAGAAGAAGAAAAAAAACTAAAATAGTGAGATCTCGTCTTACAAGAATTCTTCCAAAACTACTTCAAGCACTCTTCCATAAATTAGAAACACTTTCAAGTGTCCTTTGAGCCCGACTGGCATTACATTACATTTCACATTGCACATTTCAAATTGATTTGTTTATTTTGTTGTTTTTTGTTTCACTCCAAACACACTTTTGGTTTCGTATAACGATCGGGTAAATCTCGCTTCACGGTGATCCTTTGAAATTCTTGCTTAAATTGTTTATTTTCCACAAAGAATTTGAACAAATTGGGATTCTAGTTCTAAACATGCATATCAAAAGATGAAGCTATGGATATTGTACATATATATATTTAAAAGATGTGTGTTTTATTTAATATCACTTAAATTTTCATATTAGTTATTTAACAACTACTACATGAGATGTATTAAAATTGAGTCCTAATATATATTGTAATTTAAGTAATTTAAATCAATTTAATGTTGGCTCTCACAAAAAATATTTATTAATAATTTTAAAAATGCAAAATTTATCATATTGGAAAAACTGTATAAAATAAATCCTATTCGTCTTAGAAAATTCTTGTCTGCAGAATTTTGAATATCAAAAGCCAAATTATATTCTATATTAGCAGAATAATTTCTGAAATCCGGAGATGAAAGTCTCAATTCAATACAGCAATAACAGCACAAAATTGCGAAAAGTTTATGAAGCGAAAACAATTGTCTTTCCCAATTCTAACGGTTAACAAACTAAAATTTGGCAACAAAATTTAAATGCAATTTTTAAATATATACATGTGTGAATTATAAACATGACATAAAACAAAATCTATATTAAGTATTTTCTGTGAAATAAATTAGCCGCTATACAGATTCAAATCATTTAAGCATTCTTTGTTTGAATCATATTCAAGTTTATGGTTGAAAGTGTTTGTTTTATAAATATAAATTTAAACAATTGTTTTGACATATACAAAAATGTTAATTTATTTACTCTCACATTATTTATAAACACTGATTAGCTTGCTCACACATCTCAGAAATGTTTAATTGCTTGTCTTAATTGGAAGACTGAATATTTCGGTTTTTAAATAAATATTCGCCATAATACATAATAAGCTGCAGAAATCACAAGCATATTGAGGTAACATCAAAACATTGAACAAGGAGTTGCGGAAGAAAGTGAGACAAACTATGTGAAGCCTTTCGATCGCAGGCCGCCATAAAAATGTTTCCAGCGCACACGAAGAAGAGGGGAAACGACAACAGAACTGGACTGGAAATATGTTGAACTGCGACGACTGCAGCAGCTGCTATGTGTGTTCCAGTCGGAGGTGGGCGTATTCCTCAGCAACAGCCCCCTGAGCGCAATGAGAATGCGAACCCTCGCTCTCGCTCACACGCGTGGCGAACGCGCAAGTCGAATGAGACAGCAAATACCTTGTGCTCTCTGGTTGGAACGGTTGTTAATCAGAATGATTGCCTGCCTGCTCTCACACACACACACAGTTGCTATTATTGTGCGCTGCCTTTCTCGCTCTCGCGACAGCGCTTCGTTGGCCTTGTGAGCAAGCTGTTTTGTGTGTGTGTTTGTGTGTCTGTTGCTGTTTCGGTCTCTGTTTCGGTTTCGGTTGCTGTCGCTGCGGCATCGAGAGACCAGTTTGTGTTGAAACGCGAATAGGCATAGGCGCACATCTCAGCTCTGTAGCTGTAGCTTTGCCCGTCGACCGTCGAATATTTGTGAGCTCGAAGCGTCGTCACTGTTGAGAGGCCACTGACAGGTTGTGGAACTCGTTTGCGTCGCTGCCGTCGAGATCGGTGCAACCACAAAAACAAACAACAAGAACGCAGAGTTTTGTGCAAATGACAAAGAAATTGTTGATAAAAAAGAGTGTTTAAACTACATCAAAACTAAGCAAAGAAATTCCAAACAATACAACAAATCTACTAAATGACAAACAAACATGAGGAGAAACACATGTGACTAGTGACTAAGTGACTAAGTAGCACGACCCTTTGGCCCCGCTAGTGTCAAGTGACGAGCCAAAAGTGACCCGGTTCCGTCGTTGGACCCGTGTCAGTGTCAGTGCCCTCCTCCCCCCTGCGTCCCCTTCACGTAATCGAATTACGTATTTAGTAACTAGTGTCCAGCATCCAGCATCCAGCAGAGGACATCTGTTTGCTCGCAAACATTTGTGTGCGATTTGTCGGCCAAAGTCAATAAAAAAAAGCGAGCAAACAAACAAACGCGAAACGACAAGTAAAAGAATAAAGCGCAAAGTCACACGGCAAAAAAAAGCAAAAGCAAAACAAACAAAAACATTTTCCGGCTCCGGCGACATTAACAGAACTGCTCGACATCGACAATTTGTTTTATCAATTTTCAACAAGGCCAACAACAACTACAACAACAATAGCACAGCAGCCAAACAAACCAACAACAAACAACAAAAGCGCCCAGAGTGCTTAGCCGCGCTTCGCGTCGAGCACGCACGCCAACCACCAACAACAACAACAACAACAGTAACAACAATAAAGCAGAGCAGAGCAGAGAAAAGCGAGCATCTCTTCGAATTGGAATCCACCTTCAACTCCACCCACTCCAGGGCCGCCACAGCATCCTTGCAGGGCGCGGGCGCCCCACGGTGAGCAGCACTCACACTTTCCGTTCCCATTCACGTTTACGTTCACGTTCCTGTGACAAGCGCGACAATGGCTGCATATGCGCAGTTTGGATACGGTTACCCGTCGGCAAATCAGGTGAGTTTAGATCTGATAAGACACGAACACGCTACAATTCTCTTCTACCATAATTATTTGGCAGCGAGTGTTAGATAACACAAAATAATTGCTATTAATATCGCAGTTTGGAATTTTTTGTTGCATCAGCCATAAAGTTGAATGTGTTAATAACATGTGATCGACCAATAAGAGTGCAAAACGATAACAGCATAGATAGCAAAAGAATCTTGGCAACTCTGGCACACAAAATGTGTTCTCAATCAGCGGCTGAACATGTCCATTGTGAGTGACAATTTTGGCCAATCAGCGAGCAGTTAATATCACGAAAGTTGGCCACAATAAACTTTGACATTATTTGCAAAGATTGGCAACAACTGATAAGTACTTAAGCATTAATTGCCAGTTATTCAAACAGGGACTTTTGAAAATTTCCGTTTCTGTGTCAACTTAAGAAGAACTCGCATTAAAGAGCTGTTTAACTTGTGGCTAATATCCAAGATCTGCTCGTGTGTGTGAGAGCGACTAATTTTAGTCACATATGTATACATATAAATGGCTATGACGTCGTAGCAGTATTTGAAATAAACATAAATTTAAATTTACGCCCAGGGAATTTGTGGTCAGTTCTCGACGGCATGAATATGCAAGCGAATGTTGCACAATTTAGGACGTTGCCTAGACTGGACCTTTTCAGTTCTGGCCATAATTACCCACGGGGCAAGACGGCAAGCGAAGCAAAGGCAAAGGCGACGGCGGCATAATGTGAAGCTCAGTAATTCAAATTAGTTTAGCTGAGGTTGAAGACACACAGCAACCATTGGAAGGAAGGACTGTCTAACATATCCAAACACACACATACTCTGCTTACATATATTGGCCTTAATTCATGTCGATGGCCCGTTGCCCTCTCGGCTTCCTCAGCTTCCTCTTACATGCCACATAAATTGTTGTCAAAGCGTACTACTGAATGGAGCGCCATTTATTATAATATGCAAAACTTGGCAAAATTGTAATAATTAAAATAATGAACGCTCAGATTATCGACCATAATTATTATGGCTCGTTCCAGGGATACGCAAAGTGCGTTCTACTCATCAGCAGCAGTTGTTGTTTTTCTTGTTGTTGCTATTATTATTATTGTTGTTAATATATTTACTCGTTCTGTGTGTGTTTTTTTTTGGGCCTTGGAGTCAGTCAGTCACTTAGTCAACTCAAAATTGGGAAAACTGTTAATTAAAGCGTCTTTAATATTGAGTTGTTTAAATTATTCTCAGTAAGATAAATGAACTTAAAGCTTTATTGTTGCGATAGGTTAGGTTTTGTAATTTACGATTTAGTTCGCGTAAATGACTTGTAATACAACTATTAAATTTAATTTATTAACACCTTTTATTATAAGTCATTCTGACGAGTGCGCTAAACAAATTGTTTCTATATGTAAAAGGTAAATTATAATCATTATACTTTGCGACTAAGCTTTAAGAAAAAAAGTGGAATGTTTTTTAAAATGAAAAAGAGATTAATGTGTTAGAATGTGATTTATATTCGAAATTTTAGCCTTAGTAACTAGTGTAATGTTTTTTGAGAGGCATTCACCTTTAAATATTTGTGACAGGAATTAAAATGCTTTGAAATTTGTTCTGTGAGGTAAGATTTTTAATTCTATATTGATTTGAAAATGTTTTGTATACTTCAAAAGAATGATAGCAATTCAATTTTCACTAAAGTAAAATCCACTTCAAGTTTCATTTACCTATAGTTTCTCATAAAATATACTAATATAAACTATTAATAAAGTACAGTAAGCTAAAGTCAACGTATATACCAAATTCATATTCTTTTCGCCAAAAATATGAATTTCTTATAAGGCACCAAAACGAATTGTTATTCAAGAGACGCTGGGTTTTAATTAGCGAGTGACTACTGTATTATAACGAGGTGAAGAACACGCTGTATGCCCAGAGTACATAAATAATTGAAATTCATATTAATTAATTTAATTTTGATTTTAATTTTATTTTCAACGCCAATTCGGCATGCCAAATATGACACGCAAAAATTGCTGACGAATTCAATAAACATTCGATATGAGTATGAATTTAATCAACGATTCGTTTGGTGCCTCCATCTCCCAGTTGAGTCGGGACTTGCTGCTGTCAGCTCCTCGATGTTGCGCCTGAACAGAATTGTCAACTTCCCATGCCAAAGGAGTTGAGTTTAGCAGTTCACGCATTTCATGGCAAAATAACTTGAATTCCCAGGCACACACACACACACTCGCAGAGGGAAAGAGAGAGAGAGAGAAAAGGAGGCAGGCAGACGGCACAATTTGGCTTGGTCCAGTGTCCTTACGTAGGCCGAATGTGATGCGAGAAAAAACTAATATTTTGCCGTGTGCATTCCATAATTGATTTATGAATTTTTAATGCAAACATTGAAAGCGACTGCCACGCTAAACAAAGAATTGGTCCAGGAGCTGAGGCTGTTCCTCTGGAACCGACGACAGCCAACTACTGAAACTGAAGTTAATTCAATAAAAGGAGCGCCCAACAACAGAGCAACAGCAACAGAGCAACTTATTCGCATTAGCAAAAACACGCATTGGTTTTGGTATTTGTATTGGTATTGGGTGAAGGGTATAGGAAGGAGACTCTTGTAGAGCAGGTGGTGGAGTGGGGGCAGCTATATTGCGTTGCCTGCTGCCTGGATGAATGTGAGAATATGCCAAATGCCAGCGACGCACTGCCTCGAGTCTTCTGCCTGCAGTCGAGTCTCTGTCCCAGTCTCTGCAGTGTCTGCAGAGTGCTCGGAGCCAAAACCAAAACCAAATGTCGACAGTCCCAGGCCTCAGCTTCCCCTTCTTCTACCCTTCTCTTCTTTCGATACCAGCTCATACTCTCTTTATTTTCGCTTATTGTTTGTCATTGCTGGGTTGGCGGCGCCGTTGCTGCTGTTGTTGCTGTTGCTGTTGCAGCAATGCCAAGTCGACTGGCGTCAGGAGCAACCTTCTATTGCGTTGCGGCTATCACTTTTTGCAGCAGACTCTTTGTTTAGTTGCTGCTTCTGCTGCTGCTGTTGTTGTTTTGGCGTGCAAAAACCAAAATCCATAAACGCATCTTTACAGCAGTAGCAGCAACAAGAGCGAAACGGCAGCAACAACATCATACAGCACACAGCAACAACATGAAGCACGGCAGCAATATCGCCAGTAAAAACAACAATATGAACAGCAACAACAACAACAGCTCTTTAAACAACAACCATAAGATAACTGCAGTCTCCATTGTTGCAAAGGCAACGCACACTGAGCAATTGGCAATTGGAATTGCCAAGGTGGGACGACCAAAGTCTGGGGCCTTTTTTTTCTCTTGCTTTGCTTTTGGGGGCAGGCGTTTCGTGAGCTTTAACATAAATCATAAAATTAATAACCATAAAGTGACGGCAGCAGTTTTTCCAGCAAACTTGCGTCGCTGAGCGGGTGGCCAAAGCAACTGCAGCAGCAACATCCGAAGCAGCAGCAACATCAGAAACAACAACAACAGCAATCGAAGCAACAGACGCTATTGTAGGCCTGACAATGCGTATGGTTGCCATCATTCGCTAAACTGGGTTGTCTGTGCACTTCAAAGACCCTAAATACTTGCACTCGTATGAGTTAGTTTAAGTATCTTGCAGATACTTTGGCAATTATGCTTGATGAGCAATTCTATTTGCTATTTACACGTACTTTTCGTTTGTTCTCGATTTGCTTATTTAACAATTGTTGTTGTCGTTATTGCTGTTCCAGTTGTTGCTGCTGCTGTTGTCTTGCCATTGCAAACTGTTGTTGTTGCAAGCTTCGCTGCGAACATGGCATTCGATTCTTTTGAACTTGGGTCATGCAACAAATGGAGCGCATGCCACTCATCTGTTGCATCCACACACAACGTGCACTTATCAATGGCCAGTCAAGGTTTTATTTTAGCTCCAGTCAGGGGAATTACTAGAGAGGAAAGAGATGGTGTTCAAATGGAGAATGAGAACTATTGAAACACTGTGGCAATAAGCAATTTATTAGCTTAGACGCATTTCCTTCGAGTTTATGAATTGTACGTAAATAAATCAAATTCTAATTTGGTTACTCCATTCAGTTCTGAGTTTGTATAATATTTTTTGGAGAGGTTAGAAATATATGCATGTATTTTATGATATTTTCATATTAAAATAAGATTTGAAAGCTGTTTTAAAGATTATTGCTGAGTTAAGATGCTGAATTTTATAATGTTACGTATTGTAAGGACATAAATTATTTCACTTTCCCTTTGTCTTATAATAAATAAAACAAAAAAATGGAAAATAATAGCTTAAAAATTCTTAAAATTATGCATTTTGTAATTTGATGTATTGAAAAGGATGAAAAGTTGTTTTCATATGTTTATATACATTTTTCGATTTAAGAATCTTCCCACATTATAAAATCCCTATTGTGAAAAATCACTTTATTAAAAGAAATTGCTGTGATTAAGCCCTTAACCATACACTCAATAATGATCCGTTCAATCACTCGCTAAACGATCAATCAGTCAGTAAGTTAGTGAGTCAAAAAGGATTTGCATATGTGGATATTTTGAATTATGCTTATAAAGTAAGATTATATACTACAATTTCGCAAGCACCATTATTAGTGCAAACTGGTAATTACTTTGTAATCCCGCTGGGATAAATGAAAGCCCCTGAATATCCTTCTTCCGCTGACATGACACACGATATTAAAAAAAGCACACCAAAAAAAAAGCGAAGAGCGGTTCACACCGTTTATCGTAATATTCAAGTCATAAAACAGGCAACTATAAAGCAATATTTAATAGTTGCCAACACTTGCCAACATTTGCAACATTTCCGCATTGTGCAAGAGAGTAAGGGACATAGAGCAAGAGAGAGAGAGAGAGAGAGTGAGGAGTGTATCAAATCGCCTTTAAGCCGGTGCAGAGAACCCCTCGGGGCCATCGTCAGCTATCCTGTCTGCGTTCAGCTCAGCGATAAACCCGGCAGCGCGATGCGATGCGCTTCCTGCACACCAAAGCACCACAGCACCGCACAAAAACACAGCAAAAAAACACAGCACAATGCATCCCAGAGTGGGTGAGTGAGAATCATTAAAAATAAACTGACTTGCGTGCCGATAATAAGCCGAGGCACTGCACTGGACACCAAACTGGACTCTGACTGCGACTGCGACTCTCTGGTCTCGGACCGCACCAAGTTGGGTCCTCGGTGTCGTTGTCGTCGTCGTCGTCGTCGACGTTGCTGATATGTGTTTTTTTATGGACGACCACAAAAACTGAAATTGATGTTCGAATCGCATATAAAAATAAAGAATAATAAGAAATGAGCGCGCGCAGCGTTTTGTACATTAGCAGCAAGAGGAGGAAGAGGTGGGAAAGGAGAAGGTGGAGAACAGTGTGGCATGCCACTTGTTGTGGTTTTTTGTTGTTGCTGTCGACGTTACAGTTGGTCGCCTGCTTCTCGCTCTCTCTTTCTGCCGGTCGCTCTGGGCAGTGGTCATTCATTCAGAATTCATTAGATTTCATTCATGAAAACGCCTTCATTATGCAATAATTTTCAAGCCAACTCCAGGAGGAGTATTCTCCTCGATTGTGAGTGTGTGTTGGGAGCTGTTGGCACGAAATTGCCTTGCGATTAGATAGCCTGGCAGGAGGTGTTGAAAATCAGCTTGTTCAACTGGCGAATTACCATTATTATTTAAAAGCATATGGCCAAAAAAGTACAAAAACAGTAGCTGCCTCTTGAATGAGTGATAAGTGTTTGTTTTTTTCGGTTTGTAGTGGGGAAATTCATTAGAATTGTGGCATAGCTTAAGTTACTTTTGTGTAAAGATACTTTACGGCTTATGGGCTTACGAGTCGGTTACGAATTCGTTCTTTTTTGTTTTTTTTTTTTTTGGTTTTTGGGTCTTGGTCTTGGTCCTGGGCAACGGCGATTCGTTGCGGTTATCGTGCAAAGCGCATACCTGAGTGCCTCATTCAATTTTGTGTGCCCCTTTTCTTTTTTTGCCCACACTCCAGTCGAGTCCGACGAGCAGCTCGATCGGTCCGCTGATACTTTTCGGTTTGTACCCTCTTCAAAGAACTGGCTGAGATCTCGAACTGAGGCTGAGGTTGAGGCTGCGACAGACACTCGGCTGCAGTATCTTAAATCTGACTGTGATAAATTGAAAATTAATGAAGTGAAAATAGATGGAACGGATCGCAAAATGCGCCAAGCCAATAAAATATTTTGACATTTGGAGTTATCGTCTTAATCTGTTTTCTTGATTTCGAGCCCTGCCCTGAACTCAACTCAACTACCTACCGCTGCCCTTAGACCCGTCCCTCTCTCTTCTCTTCTCTCTCTTCACTCTCTCTACTTCTTTTGCGTGTCCTTGAGCACATCACCTGTTTCGAAACCATTGCGAACCTTCTTTCGGTTCTTTTTTGCTGTTGTTGCTGTTATTCCTGAAATTTATGCAACGTGCTTTGCGGTTTTTTCTTATATTTTGTTTGCTTTTCGTCTCCTTTGCAGTTGCTTGGCGGTGCGGCAGCCACAACGGGCGGCGACAGCCAGAGCGGACATGGAGGCGGCTCGGTGCCGTCGCCTTTGTCGGGCACCAACGAGGCATCGCTGAGTCCCTCAGCGGGTTCGACAACCACCGGCATCACCGGCCGCGTTAGTCCAGGTGCAATTTCGCAGTCCTCGAATCATGCGGGCGCTGTTGCAGTCCTTGCTGGCGGCACTGGAGCCGCTTCGGCTGCTTCGGTCAGCGATGCCGATGTCGTGGGCAATGGCAACGAGGCACAGAGCGGCGCCACAGATGTGGCAGATGCGTCAGCCGCAGGAGTTGGTGGCGGTGTGGCGGCTCTTGAAGCGCATGTGCGTGTGGCCAACCATATGTCCTGCTGCGAGAACGGACGTCCCATCATCACGGATCCCGTCTCCGGGCACACCGTTTGCTCCTGCCAATACGATTCGGCTCGTCTCACACTCGGTGGCTACTCTCGCATGGCGTTGCCCACAGCTGGCGTTGGCGTCGGCGTCTATGGCGGACCATATCCCTCGAATGAACAGAATCCATATCCGAGCATCGGTGTTGACAACTCGGCCTTCTACTCGCCACTGGTAAGCTTTCGATCGTTGTTGTGATCGTCTTAATTGGATTAGTGTGTGCAGCGGGCAGAAGTCCACAACAACTGAATTGTAAGCCGACAGTTTAAGCAATAACAGCAGAGATGTGTTCTTTCAAGCCGGTTATTTTGCTGTTGCTGTTGTTCTTCTTCAGGCAGCTACTCGTTGTCCGGCTTACAAGCTTGTTGTCAGCTTTGCCCACCTGGCGCTACCTCAGAAGGCGGCGTTAACTGTAACAGTCTCATTTCCATTTGCAGAATAATCCCTATGGCATGAAGGATGCCAGCTCTGGCTCCGAAATGAATGCCTGGACCTCAGCGGGTCTGCAGTCCACAAGCGGCTACTATTCCTACGATCCCACACTAGCGGCCTATGGGTAAGTATCTTAAGCACTTTAAAATAATTATGACGAAATTAAAATGAGGGGAAAAAATAGAAGAAAAGTTGACTTATGCCGTTAAAGATTCTTGCTATGCACTCGCATCTTAATATTATTTATCTTAATGCCATAGATCTAGTATGTTCTATTGTAAGTATCTAAACAAATATTAATGTCAATAAAGTTGTGGAATTGGGAACAAATTTTTAAATTAGGATAAAAAACATTAAATTGATTTCCTTATTACTTATTCAGCTAATGCCAACATTACTGATTCTTTTACTATTTTTGACTGACAAATACTGCACAGTTGCCACATTTAATCCTTATTGTTCTCAAAGGTTCAAAGCGCAGGTTAGATTTCTGCTTAATAAATGTGATTAACGAATACAAATTTCTTGCCATAGTGCTATGTCAATTGTCAGCCAAGTTAAGCGAGCTTTTCAAATGCCTGAGAAAACTTTTTGGCAGAAAGTGTCTGCAGAGTTTTTATTGCCGACCCAAGTCAGCAGTCAGAGACAATATGCAAAGGGTACACGAACCCGGGGACAGGACTTTGCTAACCTAACCCTCTAAGCAAATGGCGGCGCGTCGCGATGCTTTTAAAAATATACTAAACTCAATAAGTTTGTGGCAGGAAATGAAGGGAAAGAGAGTAAGGCAGGGCAAGGCTAGGGCAGGGAAAGGACAAGAGCAGCAAACGTTCTGTTTTGTGGTCTGGGCGGAAGCAAGTTACAAATGCACAGATTAAAATTCCCAGGGCGTTTCTCTCCTGTCGCGGTTTTTTCATTGTGCGTTATTTTAGTTGAAGAGCGCCACGCGAAAAGGAATTTCGTGAATCGCAAGTGCAACACGTACGCGCCGAGGAAAATGCCGGAAAAAACCGGGGGAAAAACCCATCTTTAAACGTTTTCAATTTGCGCCGTTTAAAATGATTCACATTAAATTTCATGTTGTCGTATTTTAAACAGCAAAATAACTAAATTACTTGAAAGTAAGTGAATGGTTAAAGGTTTAAGTGAAAGTTTCATTAAAAATTGAGAGCAATCTGTTTTCAGTTTATTAAATAATTAACTTAAACTTAAAGCGATTAATCTAGGGCAGACTATGTTAGACGATACGACTGCTGCTCATGGCGAATTTTAAATTGAAATAGTGATTAGTTTATTATGAAATTTATAGCATCTCTTTGAATTAAAAGTTTGTAGCTTGGTGCCCCGAGAAAACTATATTTTTGTTGATTAGCTAAGGTGTTAATAAGAGACTAAAAATAGTATCAATCACAGTAAATATGCAGAATAATTCCCTACTAAGCTAAGGTGTTAATAAGAGACTAAAAATAGTATCAATCACAGTAAATATGCAGAATAATTCCCTACTAAGTCTAATGATCCTAGCTTCAATCTAAAATAGAGAAGTTATATTCAGTCAAACATTCTATAATGACTTGAAAAATATCATAATTTCTTGCACCCATTTGCTCACTTCGGACCCACTGTGCGCACTGTGTTTGTGCTGCAAGTTTGAAGTTCCATTTGACTGCTTATCTGAAAGTCACTAGTTGGGTCTTCAAGCTCAAGTGTTTGACTGGCGGGTGTGGCAGTCAACAGAGCTATTAGCCACGTTATTGATATGGAGACGTTGAATCTACCGGAAGAGCCAATCACTCCATGTTTACCCGAAGTATGACAGGGCGCAGTTCTCGGCGGTCGAGTCGCAGATTAAAGTCAGCTAATGAGCAATAGCCTCAAGTGTGTTTAAACCTGAATTGTCTTGCTTATCGCTGTTGTTGTTGTTGTTGCAGTTACGGACCCAACTATGATCTTGCCTCACGTCGCAAGAATGCGACACGCGAATCAACAGCAACGTTGAAGGCGTGGCTCAGCGAGCACAAGAAGAATCCCTATCCCACAAAGGGCGAGAAAATCATGTTGGCCATCATTACTAAGATGACATTGACCCAGGTCTCGACTTGGTTTGCAAATGCCCGACGTCGACTGAAAAAGGAGAACAAAATGACGTGGGAGCCCAAAAATAAGACAGAGGACGATGATGATGGAATGCTGTCGGATGATGAGAAGGAAAAGGAATCCAGCGATGGTTCCAAGCTGCCCTCAGCTAGCGACACATTTGGTAAGTTGACAACTCATTTTGCTGCTCCTCAGTTACTTCCTCCCCAACTCTAAAAGTCATTGAACTGTATCTGAAGCCAAAGGCGTTTTAGGGGCTTAAAGTTCACAAGTGCTACATGTGTGTATTGTTTTAGAGCAAACGCCTCTTCCGCACATTGATTTGAATGCCTGACCCTGTCTTGGCTGCCAGCCAAAGCAGCAGAGTCTCTGCTACTCCTCCTTCGTTCCCCTTCCTTAGCTTCTCCAGCCACAGTTACAGATTTTGCGGCAGCGCCGCCTTTTAAGTACAATTTATGTGGCGCAACGAATCTTATGCAATCTTTGACCGTTCGCCCTAGCGTCTGTCTGTCCGTTTGTCCGATGTGTCCGTCCGTTTATTTGTCTGACTGCTTAGGCGACATCCTCCCCGGAAGTTGACAGCACATTGTTGGCAAAGTGGCCTTGCGCCCGCACTTTCGGCCTTGCTCGACTTGGCTCCGACTCTCGAACTGGAGTTGGAGCGGAAGCTAGAGCATTTTGTTGCTGAAAGCTTTCTGCACTCTGTTGCTGCCACATCGCGTCGCGAGGGTTGCACGCATCAACGCCCACCAACAATTTCAAGGGTTTTTGCCTGCGCCTGCCACACACAAAAAAAAAACAAAAACAAAAACAACACCAGACTCGACAAGCGCCCAGTCAGCAGCTGTTGGCAAAAGCGGCAACTTCCAAGTGCCAAGTGGCAAGTGGCAAGTGGCAAGTTTGCAGTCCTACTTGTTCAACTTCCGTTCTGTCGTCTTGAAAATTAATTAAATTTATATATAATATATTTTCTTCCTTCTTGCGCTTTGTGTGTCAACTTTAATCACCAGATCCCGGCCATCAACGTATCAAGTCCGAGCTGACCAACAACAAGTCCGACAAGGAGTTGGATATGGAGGAGAAACTCGAACTTGAACGCGGAGGCGAACCGCAGAATCTGCTGGCTATACGCGGTCTGCCGCCTTACGGCGCGCCCAGCTTCAGTCCGCATCCCTCACACGCCTACAATCCCTACGCCCATGCCCACGCCCACGCTCATGCCCAGCACCAGCAGCAGCAGCAGCAACAACAGCAGCAGGCGGAGCAGCAATCGTCTGGCATTTATTACAATGCTGGTGGCTATGGACAGACGCCTGGCGGAGGAGGCGGGGCACAGGAGGCCAGTGATTATAGTGCCCTTCAAAAAAACCAGCTGAGCAGAGACTGTGGCATACCGGTGCCGGCGAGCAAGCCCAAAATCTGGAGTGTGGCCGACACAGTCGCCTGCAAGACACCGCCACCTACGGCATATCTCGGCCAGAACTTTTACCCGCCAGCGGGTCAGCAGCAGCAACAGCAGCAGCAACAACAGCAGCAGCAGCAGTTGCCAGCCGACTCACCGAGCTCCCAGCTGCATACGGAGCAGCAGCAGCAGCATCATCAACATCCAATGGGGAACAACAGCAACAACAACATGACTATGACGGGGCAGCAAGTCGAGCTCGGTTCGCCGCTGAGTATGATGAGCAGCTACGCCGCCGCATCGCCATATTCGCGGATACCTACGGTGTACACCGAGGCCATGGGCATGCATATAGGATCGGGATCGGGGCCCAAGACATCTATGCACCATCGCGACCACTTGCATACGAGTTCGAGCCAAGCGCCGCCTTACCATCAGCAGACCAACAGCCGGGTGGTGGGGTTTACCGAGATCCAGCCCGATACGCCGCCCCAAACGCCGCCAAACATGAAGCTGATCAGTCACATCAACAGCAGCAGCAGCAGCAGCGGGAGCAGCTCTACAGCGCATTCCGGAACGGTGCCGGTAACATCCATGGGTTCAATGCTTTACAATAACAACATCTATGGGAATTATCTGAGCAGCGGACGCTCCAATTCGTAAGCGGGGAAAGAGGTGGAAGAAATGGCGTTACCAAATACCAAAATTGACTAAACAGGCCCAAGGGGGATAAGTGCAAAATACAAAATTGTTGCAGGCATCAGAACGAGAGAGCAAGAGCGGAAGATGCCAACGATAACGATAGCGATAACGATAACAGTAACCACACTAATTATTTTGCAATAAATGTAGCTTAAGTACGGCAATAAAACTTTATTTCCTACCATATCGTAAATTATTTCACTTTATAACTTTAATTAGCATATTTACACTCTTCAATTTAAGCTGAAACTTTCAGACAGACAGCGAGACGGGGCGGGGCGGTGGGGGAATGACTAAACGTCGCTCCAGACACACGACAACAGTTTGTCATGCAGCGGGATTTGAGTCATTATCTTCTGCTCGAGTTTAATGACTTGAACACAACACTAACATAATGCCTGAAAAGAAGAAGTCACGAGTGTCGAGAGCACACTTCTTATTCTTCTTCAATTCATTCATAGCAAGTGCGAGTTCACGAGTACTCGAATTTGTCTAAACTATCATGTGTCCCCATTAAAACTTTGTAGATAATCAAGTTCAATACTATGTAAATTACACAATTATAGAAATATATTAATAAAAAAAAGAATTATAGATAGTATCTTGTGTATGCTTTTGTAATCCTATATGATAGCCAGTTTTTCTGTGATATATCCATGTACTTGCATGTGCATGTTAGTGATGCACAGACTTAACGATAACACTACATTAACTTTTAACTTTAAACTTACACTTAAGATTAGCCCACATCACATAATGCCCCCATTCATATTCATATTGCATTCAAAAATACCCTGTACTGCGCCAGCAAGGGTATACTCGCATACGTAAGTACTCGTATGTTATGCTCTATGTGTAGCTATGTACTCTAGTTGAATAATATGAACATATTAACCGATTCCTAGCTAGTTTCTATATAGTTTATCATTTACTTTTCCTGTAATATGTACGAATATTAAATACACTTAAAATTTATTAAATAAAATACAAAATGTTTGTAAGCTCGTAATATAATAAAAGATATATTGAAATAAAGTGAAAGTAAATCGAAAAAACAGCTGAACAGCTGATAAACGTACTCAAATTGGGCGCGCAACAAACAAGCTCCACAATAGGAGCAGGTGTGGATGCTGAGAGCAATTGGATTACATTGCAGAAGAGTTGACAAAATGGGTGTTGTGCATGTGGATGCTAACAGGCTACTGTGCGTGTCTGTGTGTGTGCTGAGAGAGAGAGAGAGTGATCGATTGAAAGTTGATGCTAGCGCTGCTTGCACATGTGAGTGGGCATGTGTGTGAATGCAGGCTTAGAAGTGTTCTTCATAGACAAGTGTTGGGGTATTTACTTATGTGTTAAGCATGCTTGCAATAGTTGCGTGTTCGATGCAATGCAGATTAACTAGGTGTGAGTGAGCAAGATTGTGTGATCAGTTGAAAGATGAGCTTGTGCAATGGGAAAAAAACAGATGTTGGGAAGTGGCTACTGAACTAAGCAAATTATTGATTCTAAATTATTTGTATTATTATTTATACAAGAAATTAATTTGTAATTTTATTACTTTATTACTTTAATTTCAAGTTTATTTATTAATACATTTTTATACATAGTTATTAATGATTGCAAATAATTTAACCGCTACAAACTATTGAAGATAATTTATAGTTCTCAGGTAGAAACCCACCTTACATTCTTCACTATAAAAGCCTCGGGAAATGAAAGTTTGGCTACTTTATGTTACACTGGAATTGTTTGCTCATGATTTGTTCAAAGGGGTAAAACTGTCAAAGCGGATTAGACTCAACTTGTTTTGATTGGTTTGTAACGACGGATTGTTTCTCCCGCTGATAATTCTATTTTGTCATCAACGATTAATGGATTTCTTCTATGCTGCTGACACGCGTTACAATTTGTATCGTGATCATGACGGAGTGTCTGTTTCTTCAAAATCGGTGAAGAAAAATGTGCTCAATGTGCGGCCCCAGGCCAACCGGCCACTCCCAAAAAGGCACACAGCTATCAATTTAAGTAACTCCGCCGTCTCGAAGTCTCCGAGACTGATGGCAACTGTGATCGTATCTTGAGAACCATAAATAAATTTAATACATTTAAAGCATTAAATACTCTAGTTGAGAATAATTGACTCGGAGTGACATAACTTTAATGCTGAGCCCAAGAACAACAACAGATGACAAACCAAACTCGACTCTGGATTTTTGAAGCTAGTTCTACAACATCCAATGATGAGTAATGCAAAAAGTAGTAGTATATAGTTTTGTTTTATGCTTAGGAATAAATTAATCTTTAGAACTAACCGTCAAAAAATTCAATTCTTCATCATTATTAAATGGAATAAATTAAGAAAAAAAATTAGACCATTTTTAACTTTATAAAATGAAGAAACAGGGCCAAAATATTATTATTGCTAAGTCAGGAATATTTTCTTTTTATATTTTGTATTAGTCATTCAATCTTATTAACTTTTTATGGGAGTTATCTTTTCTCCAATCTTAAAAACACAAATAGTAAAACCCCAATAGTAATCTATATCCACTCTTTCAATTCATTATGGTTCAATTATATTTAAAGAATACATCAATATCTCCTTTTAATTTGGACATTATTTTTGGTGCACAAATTAATAGTAAAAACTGGTGGCTGGAGTTACTATAATGTACATATATACACATATAGACCTACAGCTTCACATTAAAGTCATTCCTTTTAGAACAATTGAAGTAGGTAAATGAATGAGCTCCCATAAAACAGATTAACAGTTGAAGCGTATCAAGAGCATGAAGCTTTTCGCCACGCTGCATGCGAGAATCATTAGATAAATTTTCGAAAATTTCAAATTAGCAGCCTGAATTATGGCGCCATCTGCATTCAATTGCACACTTTGCCAAAGTGCAGCGACAGACTGTTGTGCAAGTGTGTGTGTGTGTGTGTTAAAGAGTGTATTTGTTAACCGTATCCTGATCAACCCCATATACGCGGCGAACTAAAGCTCCACTTCTGCATTGGCTTTTGTCTGACCATTGGCTTTTGCAATTTTATGCACCGAGTGGAAAATGTCAACATTAATTATACCCTGCAGTCATCGAGCCTAATTAAGCAGGGGAATATTAGGCTATGAAAACTTAGAGAAGCATTAGAAGCAGCGGAATCAATTCAAATACAAATTTTGTTTTATTTTACACTGAACGAAGACTGAAACTTATACAATATTATCAATTATTAAAGAAAAGGTTTTTTTTTATAATATTTTCCTAATTTATTAATTTCATATTTTACAGCATATCTTTCAGTCTAAATCTCTAGTTTAGTGTGCTTTAGAAGAAGCGGAATCAATTCAAATACAAATTTTGTTTTATTTTACACTGAACGAAGACTGAAACTTATACAATATTATCAATTATTAAAGAAAAGGTTTTTTTTTATAATATTTTCCTAATTTATTAATTTCATATTTTACAGCATATCTTTCAGTCTAAATCTCTAGTTTAGTGTGCTTTAGAAGAAGCGGAATCAATTCAAATACAAATTTTGTTTTATTTTACACTGAACGAAGACTGAAACTTATACAATATTATCAATTATTAAAGAAAAGGTTTTTTTTTATAATATTTTCCTAATTTATTAATTTCATATTTTACAGCATATCTTTCAGTCTAAATCTCTAGCTTAGTGTGCTTTTGTTTTGCCTTTTATTTGTGAGAATCGAGGTCGGCCACATTTTAAATTAACCCAAAACATGTTTAGGGGTTTCCGCACAATTGCCTCATCGCTGCAAGCGCAACCATGTGGCATGTGGGATACTCGTAATGGGCTTTCCAAATGTTGCTGCTGCACCTGACGCCCCTTTTTCCCTATTGGGGGTTGCTCTATGTATTGTTTTTGTCAGCCATATTCTATAAACTGCAGCAGCTGGAATAGGAGTAGAGTAGTCTGTGGCAATCTAAAATTATTGTATTGCTGTGTCAACTGTAGAAAGAGATGTGCAGCATGGCTAGAGATAGGGTGCGCACTGCTTGCAAGCAGTTTATGAAATAGGATCCTATAACGATTCGTTTAAAACAAGCAAAAAGGGTTAGCCAATTGTTTAATAGAAAATTAAATTATTGTTTTCTTATTTTTGAATTTCATTACTATTAAGATAACTTCTAAATTGACTGTAGCTTAGTATAAAGTGTTGATCCTTTGAGATTTGCAATGTATTTCATCAATAGACTTTAATTTTCCACTAGAAACACACTGATTTTCAGCTGTGCAATCTTGTAGTTTATCTGTAGCTAAGTATGAGGTATAAATATCAACAATTAATTACGTTTGAAATTTGTTGTATATTAATCTTTATAGTATTTCAATTATTAGTTTCTTATAAGTGAAGAGCAATAATTTTAGAGATTATTTATTAATCCAAAATAAATGTAATACATTTTCCACTATATGTTAGTAGTTAAGTTAAAATAAGTTATTTATCACTTATTTACTTAACTTCAAAAAAAATTTTTTTTCATTGATATTAAAAACTTTCATAAATTGAATGGTTTAAGAATGTTAGCCAACTTTATTAGTCAATTCTTTGATAACTTCAAATATTTAATTTTTATTAAGTATCTAAAATTGAATGCCTAAGCGTTATTGTATAAATCAATTCATAACTGTTTTAAGTAATTTCTAATTTCACATCATTGATGTGAAGTGAGAAGTGTTACTAAAATTTAATACCTTATCCTTCTCATCCAAATGAAAACACAACCATTTTTAGTAAATTTATAAATGAGAACCCTGCTTATTAAAGTTTTAAAATAGTGCATTGCAAAGGGCAGCTGGTGGGTAAGGAAGTGATTAAACATGGTTTGCGTGTATTTAAAATATATCTTGGACAAGGACTCTAACATTTGTACAGAAATTTATACTTGTTTAAAAGTTGAACATAACCGCAGTCGGTTGGTTTTGCTTGCTCGGTTGAAGGGTGGAGATTGTGTTTGGCTCTGTTGGCTGCAATCCCAGTTGCGATCCCGATGCTGATCCCGAAAACAGGTCCACTCTTTTTGGAGGCACGGCACAGCACGGCACGGCGTCCGGACGCACACGTGGCTACATTATTCGGCAACAAAATGGCCAAAACAACAAACCGCTATAATTTACCATATTTTATGGGTGCGCTGTGGCAATAAAATCGCCAACAAGCGCTATAACTCATTCGAGAGCGGGCCCCGAATGCCGTATGCCGCCTGCCGCCTTGCCACATGCCGCTTGCCGCATTGCCCGCCCGCCCCAAAAAACCTGCAACTGAGCAGAAGCTGCCCCCGGCGCACGTTACACGCTGACCGTGGTCGGGTCTGGGTATGTTTTGCGTATATCCGCGGTTGTGCAACGTGCAACATGCAGATGAATGGTTGCGTTGATTGGAGGCGCATAGTCACAGAGAGAGAGAGAGAGAGAGAGAGGGGGAGACAGTCCCGCGGCTCTAATTTGTATCTCAAATGGCGGTTGTGGGCGACGAGAAGCGTTTTCTAATTTATCTATGCAGAAATGTACATTGATGGCATACAAGTTTATGGCTTTGTTGTCGTTGTTATCCTTGCGGTGGCAATTGCTGCCGTTGCCATTGCATCGTTGCATCGACTGCACTTTTTCGGCCGCACGCATAAAAACGCGTCAAATTGGCCAATAAAAAATTTTCCAATTTGCGTGCAAAATGCCGCACTGAACTGAGGCTTCAGCGCACAATTCCCAGTGAAAAGCCAAATTTAATTAATTTTATTTAAATTCATGGAGCATGCAGCATGGAGTGCACAGGACACAAGGACACGCTGGCTGCTGGCTGTTGGCTGCTGCCAGTTAAATTATTGCCGCTATGTGTGGTATCTGTCCGAATGAAACGAATTGAAATAAAATAAAGCGAAACGCAAATGAAATAAAATTGTTTTGTGGTTTTTTGCCCAAAGGACGCGTGTCGCCATTTTTCATTTCATGGCAGAACACCAAAAACAATATAAAAAAAAAGAAAAAGCAAATCGAACAAGGCACACACCACAGTCGAGTCTAGCATACCCGTTGTATACTTAATTTCAGCTGGGAGCTGCTGCGATCTTTGTGCGAATAATTTAAATATTTAATTAACACATTCCGCCGGTAAGTAAAGGTATGAAATGAAAGGCAGCAATCCCACAACTTCTGTCTCTTCCTCCCTTCACCAACTGCCAACTGGCGCTGACGCCATGCAAATCGTGAGCTTCAATCGCAAGTCCAAGGAGTCGCCACAACGTCGTCGCCGTCGTCGTCTTCGTTGTCGTCTCGCGCGTGTGTGTACAATTAATGCAGGAATAGGCGCAATTAAGTTTGTCACAGTCCAAACTGCCAACTGTCAACTTGGCTAGTGGCCAAGTGACTGTCTCTGAATCTTGAAGAAGAAGCCTTTGGGCTTATCGCATGATTCTGATCGAGCTTTAACTCTGCACCACAGAACACAGAGCACAGAGTAGAGCTCCTCCTGTTGAGAGGCATGCAAAACGCACTCGCACTTGTTGCCAAAGCTTTTGCTGCTCGTTGCCTTGTCTCTCGAGTATGGCGGCAACCCAAAGATTTATCTGCATCCGGTGTCCAGTTACCACAGTTGCCCCAAACACACACACACACTCGAAGTCCACTTGAATGATGCTTGACTTGGCCATTTTGGGAGTAAATTTGTGTGCAAATGAGATTTTTATTTGGCTCATGTTTCTTATTCTCTCGTTTCCCTGATCGTTTCCACAGCGTCTGCCAAGATTGCGCAACGCAACAGCAACAACAACTTCAAGAGAGAGAGAGAGAGAGAGAGATCAACGATTTATGTAAATATTACGAGCAGCTCGATTTGGAGAAATATTCACAAAGATTATTATGCTGACAAAAGGCAGAAATAACATTGTCTCCATCTATGAATAGACAGACTCTTGGTATTCATAATCAAAGACTGAGCATAAAATGTTGTTACTCTGTCATGACAACATGCTGATATCTGAGTCGACATAAGCATACACATTAAATTCACTCATTAGTTGAAGGCATGTTTAATTAAGCGAAAATCAATCTTCAAATTAGCCAACTGCTTCTGATTTTAATGTTGCCTTGAACAACACTGAATTTCATTATTTTTCAATATGGTCACTCGAATACCTTTAGTTCATAATATTATATTTTTATGAACGGTTTATTAACAGTTTTAAAAAGCAAAATATTTGCCAAAAAAATTTTATATTTGGAATGCAATTAGTAAGGTTTCTTTTAAAAAATAGTTGTATTTTAGTAAAACTTAGGATACAGATCTATCCCATTATATTGAGGATAATTGCTCGATAGCAACTTGACTTTATGACTTGAATCTTCAATCTTTAAAATCTCAATTTTCTTATTTATTTAATTTGTTCATTTGCTGAACGTTCTTTTCTGATATTGAACCAATAAAGAACATTAACAACACATTTTCTAGAAAACTCAGCAAGGTAAAATCTCTTACTCATTTAATAAGGACGAAATATTTGCTGAAAATTGAATTTTAAAGTTTAATTAGATAACATTTCATTAAAAAAAATGCATCAAATTTATTAAAGCTACAGCTCGACATCCATTTTCTCATGGCAAGTTTTTCATCTTTATATTTTAAAGAATCTACAACTTTAAATATTCATAACAATTTAAATATTTCAATGTTGCATGAATGAAAAATTTTAAGTGCTTTTCGAATATGAACATTTTAATAAAATTATAAAATTATTGTATCTTCTAAACAAAAATAGACAGAATGAATAAAAATACCAATACTACTCCATCAATACTGATTAGGAAATCAAGTTTTTCTAAGACAAAAATACTGTGACAAACTGATGACAACTAAGGTAGCAAACTGTTGATATGTTAATGATTTGCAGCTGATAAGATTCAATTAAGATATGTGCAGAGTTTATTATACATGAACTTGATCAAGACATTTTTAAATTTATGCATAACTTATTTTAATTTAAAGTTTTGTTTTTAAGTATTTCTGTGTTTGCCTGATTTAATTATATTGTATCAATATACATACATATAAAACGTTATGCAAAAACTATAAATTTATGCCAGAAAAGCCTTTGCCGAATTTTTTTTTTAACTTTTTCATACTTAAAGTAATGTAATTTTGGCTATTTCTTTTAATTTTTTAGACATACACATATATTTTTAAAATACAATTTTAACCATTTCTAATTATATTGTTGTAATTTTTCATATATCATATGTAGAGTTTGTTTAATAAAAGCGGGTTTGATGTACTTTATACATAAATTTTGTTAGCTAGATTTTAAATTATTTCATTTTCCATATAAGCAGAGTACGGTTATTGCAAACCTTCTTATTTTACAATTCTCTCTATGCCAGCTGCATATTTAAATTGAAAACGCGTACATATCACTTTGAAGCTAATGATGATGGGGTTAACAATAAAGTGGTCTAAATACTCCTCGCAGAGCGGATAGAGCTGCGTCTACTACGACAAAGGGATTTGTAAAATTGTGCGAGTTGTACTATATGTTGTCGGCGAAGTCAGCCTTTTGGCGAGGACGACAAACAACAACAACTACAGTGAACACACACAGAAACCAAAAAACAGAAAAAAATAGAGAAAAAGGAGAGTAGAGCTTTCAAAAAAGGACCAGCTGAATGTTTAAACCAGCAAAGCCATTTGTTTTCTAGTCCGACAAGATGTTTGCTCGTTCGGCAAAATAAAGTACAGAATGCCTGACGCGTTCTCCCTCTCTTTCAGTCTATTGGACCCTCTCTCTCTCTCCTTCTCTTTCACTCACTCAGTGTGTTGTTCGTTCTCTCTCTCTCTCTCTCTGTTAGCTAATGTGCAGCGGGTGCATTTGGGGCACTCAGAACATTTGGGATAACATGCGAACACGGCATATTTGCAGGGATCCAAAACGCCAAACGCTGTTGTCCGGCCACTCAGCTAGTAGTAGGTAATGAATGGATGCGAATGCATGACATGGACGCAATTTTCGACAGTCCATGGACAGGACAGTGAGTGCAGCAAGGACGAGGACGAGGACGAGTAGAGGGAGAAAGAGCGCTGTTGGCCGCAGTTTGAGTTCTGCTGATTAGCTCATGTTCAAAGTCTATAGAAAGTACGAGTAGACATAGGCTTGTGTTCAGACTGCATGTACTCACACACACACACACACACACAGAGACGAACACACATACATACACAGAGAACACACTCATACACAAATATATTTACCCTAGCCAATGAAGCCCTAATATGGCTGAAAATACCTGGCAAATTAAGCTAAACTTGGCAACTATCTTTAAGATACTTTCCATTCTCTTTCTATATTTAAAATAACTATTCTATACTATTTATAGCTTATAAATTTGGAGCGCTATTTCAGCTAGAGAGATCTGTGTGCATCAGTTATGCAGGTCTTTGGCTCATACGGTTCGTTGTACTAATTAAAACCTTAGAACTAACAAGCCAAAGTTGAAAACTTAAAACAATACAAGTGAGAGAGCAAGAGAGGGGGAGGAAAAGAGTGCGCTAAGGAGAGGAGTACAAAGAGAGGGGGAAGGGAAAACTGAGAGCTTTGGCAGTTATCAATGGGCGGAGCAATTTCCCCAGTGTTTCCAATGAACCAGCCCCAGGTTGCCACACGTTACTCGCCACTTGCAGCAGCAGCAGCTGGAAAGAGTAGTGCAGCAACTGTTTTGCTTTGTGTGCGTGTGTCTCGCTTGCACTCGACGGCTGAGAAACCCGTTTTGAGCAGCGCATGCGCCGCGCCTCATGCCGCATGCACAACACCCCGTTCTGCCACGAACTCAACTCGGAGCGTAGCAAGCACAACTTGCAACGCAACTAGTATGCGCTCGAACACGGCATTGCGCACATCGTGGGGCAAGAGTGGGCGCGTGCAAAAAAATTTCACGACGGTGGAAAGTCTTATTTTCTGAGTGCGACCACAGTCGACTCCCGCTACAACAAACCGGTGTCTCGCCTCCCTTCTCTTCAGCTTTCTATAACGAAGTAAGTACAAAAAAAAAAAAAAGAAAAGTGCGTGAATTAACACAGCTTGCAAACGCATTGAAGCGTGTGGTTGCCAAAGACAGCGTTTGACTTTCAAAAAAGTTGCAAGTTTTTCGCCGCCCTTGAGGAAGCCAATGAAAAGTCGAGTCTTTGTAAAGTTTTTCAGTGTCACGTGGCATGTAACTTGTTATTTAATGCATTGGCAGTACTATATAATATTATAAACACAAAGCAACTGCTGGCAGATAAGCAACGTTAATTTTCGTTATTATTACAGTGATATAATCAGTAACAAGTATGCGCACTGTTATCGCTCGAGAAAAACAAATATGAAAATAAACACTCGCAAACCGAAAGCAAGCAGTGCTAATTAGGCAGCAGCTGGCAGCACTGCTTCTTCCGGCGGCGCTCATTAGGCAAATTAGTTTATACAAAATAAATTAGTTTTTATTATTGGCTGTTTGCACTTTTATGCTCTGCACTGCCACTTAACAGTTTATGGTTCATTTTGTGCCCATTTAGAAAACTACATTTGCATTTATTGGCTATAAATGCTGAGAGTGTCTTTCGTTTTTGCAAAGTAGGCGGCTAGGCAGCACTGCTTGCTGTAGTTGCATAAGTAAGCGAAAGCAGTGCATGCGCTTGCAAATAGATCTGGGTACAGTGCTGAGAACACTGAGAACACTTTTAATTAGTTATTGATAATTGAAAATAAAACCTATATAATAGGTTTCTGGAAAGTGTCACCTGGCTTTCAACTCATTTCACCGACATGCATTAAAGCGTATTTTTAACGAGTGTAAAAATAATATTTTAAAGTTGATGAAAGAGCACGCAGGCCAGTGCATACCCGTAGATATAGAAGTCCACTCGTCTACTACTGCTCGCAGATCGCGTGACTGTGACCATAAACAGAAAATACTTCGCAAAACGCCTCCGTCGCTTTGGCAGGCATTAACAATATTGCAAGAACCTATCGCGGGCAACGTGAAAACGGGAGAAAAAAACGCGGCAGCAAATTATCATGAAACAATATAATATTATTCATAAATGCAAGGTTGTTTTTGCTCAACACACAAGATCCTCAGGCCACAAAGAGAGCTAGCAAGCGAGAGAGAGAGAGAGAGAGAGAAGAGTGCGGTCAAAAGGTCTTACACCCGCCCTAGGTTTGGGGGCAGCTATCCATCAGCTCATCATGTTGAAGCGTTCGTGGCGCCGATAATAAAACAAAGATAAGAAACCAATTTTGCAATTGCCTTACAAGAATTTTTAATTAGGCAGACTAAGCCTTTGTCGCTGCCACATCTACAGCCGCTGTTGCTGCTGTTGTTGACCATTGAACGGAAAATGTTGCATCTTGATATACACGTTGCACTACTCTAGAGCAAGTAGAATGAACCCAAAACCAGTTGACTTCGAACTGCGCACACATATCCCTAATTTGCATACTTCAATATGAATATGTATCTCTCGAAAGATAATAAAAGTATAACTAAATATGTGCTAAGTGCATGCCACTTACCCCTTGAGTTGCACTTCGCATTCAGCTCTTTTCATATTTTCCTTTTAACATTTTAATATGCAGGAATAATATTTATGTAAGCGCTTAACGGAAACATCCTTGAACTTGTGCAAACATATAATTTAAAGCTATAGTCAACGGGTCTACAACTTTCATTAAAATCGGATAATAAATGCATTGGTTATGGTCTGTTGAAAGCTGGGCAAGCTCGAACAATATTAATTGTTACAAATGTCTACAAAAAACTTATTTCTTATAACTTATTTCTATGCCACGCAAATCTCAGTAGAGTTCTCTTAATTAACATGTTCCGACTTGTGTTGACTAACAACATAATTAATAAACAGAGTAAAACACAATCTCAGAAACCGAAGACTAAATGCGCTAACAAATTATTTTGTTTTTACAGACAGGAATAATATTATTATTATTGGAAAGCTGTGTGAGCAATATTAATATATAATTTTATGGATATTTTTTTTTAAGTAAGTGTGTCCATTTAAATATAATAAGTAACTAAAGGGGGGTAAACGTAGAGAGAAATTTATAACATTTGATTAGAATTTGCTAATTGCAAATTTTTAACACTTTAATTTTACTTTGAAATCTTAAAAGGTTTTTGTCCAATCCACAATAATTATTGACGCCGCAATAGTAATACATATATAGCTGAAAAATATCGTCCAAAAATTTTTTATTAAGTGCGGAAAAATTTATAAATAACGATATCAACCAACCCAATTTTTTTATAATTTTAATACATCTCCCAATTTTTAATTACAAAGCATGATTATTTCCTACAACATTTTTATAAATCAAAAATGAAATTTATTGTGAAATATATATGTATAAACAAATATATATAATACCTCGAAAGCATTCTCAATGAATTTCGCAAATTATTTATAAATTATATACATATATATCCAATAAAGTCTGTTTAACATTTTAAAGCATCGTAAAAATTGCTTATGTTCTCATCCAAACTTCATTAAAAACATAAATATTTTCCAACATATAATATTTGTTGCAAAATGTGTGTCAGTAATATTGACAAAGCATTTAAAATAAATTGCATAAATTATTGTTATCTAAAACAATATTTTATCAATAAGATATGTTCAATAATTCTAGTTTCAATATTTATGCAATGCCAATCTACGAATTCGTTTTGGCTTCCACACGAATATCGAGAACATAAATATTTGTTGCCTACTCTAATGTCTCAATTTTAGTGTCAGACTATAATAAATTTGATGCTTGTCACCAGCGCTGAGCAGCATTTAATGCCACATTTTGTAGTGTGGAGAGGAGGAGGAGGAGGAGGAGGAGGAGGAGACTAAAAGGGGGAATTGACATGGAAATTAGGTGTCTCACGAATGTGCATAAAAGCAAACCGTTTGTGGTTATGAAAAGTTGTCGGTTGTCTGCTGTGCAGAATATAATGGCAAACAATTCAATTCGCAATTTGCGCCATTAAAAGCATAATTATTCATTTATGCAGAATTTAACCGCTAAGTTATTGTAGCGTAGATCGCGTCGACTTCGGTTTTCAAGGCCCGGGCGAAAGTCAGCGAAACGAGACAAACACACACACACACACACTCTGTGTGTGCACAGTCCTACTTATAGAATTACATGAAGGGATGACAGAGAGAACAAGCAGACTTAAAGTAGATGAAGAGTTATTCTTCGCAATTGTCTAATGAGTAATTGAAACAATAGTACTCTGGTTATTATAACCATATTTATGTCTACTTGGGGTCTCATTAACTTACAAACAAACTCGCAAACGTCGTATCAAATTCAATTTGCATTTTCAATATTTATTACTTGATTTTGTTTATTCTGTGAAGCTTGTTTCGTTTCTTTATTTACCACCCAACTGAAAATGGGTGTGTCGTATCTGTTGGTCGATTAACTTTGCCTTTGCACAATTCGAAGTGGATTCAAAAATCATTTTAATATTCTCCAACAGAAAGCAGAAAGAGAGAGAGAGGTAAAAAAACGCACTAATTGAATATTCATATGGATTTCTGAATATGTTAGTACTGAGTGCACATTGGCAACATGCAACTTCGTTTCGTGATTAACTGACATTGTGTTGTTGTTGTTGTTGTTGTTGCTCTGACTTTGTAGGCCAGCAAGCAAGCCAGTGGAAAGGGAAGCTTTATTTGCTGTGAAATTCTTCAATTAATTTTGCTACGAAGCTCAATCTCCACACGCACATTTCACCTCTCGTCTACGAATCTGATTAAAAGTGCAAATCATTGCGAAACAAAAACATTTTATTTTATTTTATAACAACGCTCGTCCGTTAATTTAAAGTATTCATTATGAGTATGGGCGTAATATGATATTTCCCTCGTGCGCTTCGAACGGTTAACAAACGATTTAAAATTGTTCTATTTACCACTTTTTTATTTATACTTGTATGCATATACATACATACATACTACATACAGTCTACTAACTGTTTCTCTTGTCATACAAATAATTGCCAACGTCTGACGGGGTTGAAATGCTATAATAGCTATAACAATTCATAAATGTAAATACAATAATTCCCGATGTCAGGCTATGTGTGAACATTTGGAGCTAAGCGATTAAATGCATTTCGTTATTACATTCCTGCTTATGGCTTTATTATGAAGTCACACAACTACCACGCAAACGCAAACGTAAACGCAAAATGTACTCGTTTTATTCACTCTCTCCCCTGGGATATGAAGTGTTCAATGACACCTGCCTGCCAGCCGCCTGCTTGCCTCACCTGTGTTGCAAGTACGAGTGGCTCGTCTCGTTCTTTTGACGGCCTTCGTGTTTACGTCTTGCAAGCTTCAAGTTCCTACCCCATTCCCGTTTTGCTATTAACTTGATCAGTCGGCTGGCACGCATTTCACATTTTACAGGAGTCAAGTCGAAAATTAACATAATAATAAAATACCGCAAGTTGGTTTTTTGCCACCAAAAAATTCCTATTTAATGTCCTAATTTTCTTTTTGCGCCCTGTTGAATAAATTCTTAATCTTTTGCTGGGCATTTATTATTATTAAAATTGAACTTTCTCAAGCTGAACATATATTTTTTTATAATTAGTTTAATAATTTGTGCGTTCATATTAATACAAAAGATAAGAAACGAATACTCGGAATTATCTAATCGGTATTTTATCGTTAAGCTCAGACTTTCTCAAGCTGAACGTGCTTCTTATAATTACTTTAATAATTTCTACTTTAGCTTGCATTATTAAAATATAGTAAAGTAATTCGATGCACTGCTTGCTTAACCTATGATAGACTGCAAGCAGTACATTGCAACGAGAGTATGTCTGAACAATATTTTGTTTTGCTCATTTTCAATTAGCGCACGTACAACGTATTAAACGCAAAACATTTTGCCTGTTTTGCTCGCTAAATAGTATGCAATTATTTTGAGCAAAACCGACCCAACAACAAGAAGCAGAGAAAAGAAACAAAAAAAGGGGCAGAAAAGTTTGAGAATATGCTTTTGGTAAGTGGCCAAAACGCAAGCGCGATTGCAATAGATTTTACAGGCAGGCCCGGCGCTTGGGTAACCCTTTGTCTAGCAGCCATTTTAAGAGCCATAAAAAAACTCGAAAAGTTGTAGGAACAATGTAGACAGCGTGTTTTCATTTTATGCGAATTAAGCTGCCACTTGAACAACTTATTTTGCCTGAACAAGCGACTGGACCGCCGAGACCGACATCAACTCTCCAAGGCAGGCACTACAATGTCCCCCCTTTTGTATGTGTATGTGTATGTGTATGTGTGCTGTGTGTACTATATGTAGAAGCCTTTGTGGTATGCATGTGTGAGTACAGACGGACTGCGAAAAAGAACCCTGTAGAAACTGTAAATATGTTATTAAATTCGCAATAATTTATTATGCCAAAATGATGCTTTTACTTTTCATATAATTTATGGACATTTTCTTAAGGATAATTTTGAGAAACTGGTACAAATTCTAGTCTACTTACTTTTAAACTACAAAATGATGGGAACATATTTTATTAAATTCGCATATTTGAAATATATATCAAAATGCATTTCTTTTTTCTATATGAATACTTTAGCAAGGATCATTTAAAAATGCGCACAAATTGTAGTCTACTTTTAGGCTGACGCCAGGAATCGTGGCACATTTCCAACTGGGCATGCTGTGTGCTGTGTGTATGAGCGATGTCGTCGACTTCCATGTCACAGCTCAAAAGGGATACAGTTGTGTGCCGTGCATAGCTGGAAGCGTTGCTGCATTAAGGCGCCCAGGGAGAGGATGGATGGGATGGAGGAAGAGGAGGCAACTGTCCGACAGTGTGACACTGTGACAGTCTGGCCGCAGAATAACGTCTACTCTCTGCACTCTATGTACATTGAGGGAATGCGAACACACAGAGAGAGCTGTGAGCTTGTTAATACACGTACCGTTAAAACGCAGCATTTCCCTACAACTCTCTCTTCGCTCCTTGAATCGGGAGTCAACAACATGTATGTAAATATGTACTGTTGTAAGTATATACGATATGTGCGTACTTATTCCGGTTGATAAACAAGTTTACGGGTCTGGCGCAGCTTAAGGCATGTCCAGCAATAAGGATTCGCCTAGACAAATGCCTGTAAATATTATCACTACGTCTCGTTTCGTATCACACATTAACTTGTTCATTTCACTGCTTGCTTTACTTAACACAGGCGATGAGACAACTCGATTCTGATACGGAGTTATTTAAAAATATAGCTGAATGATGTAAGTAAGTTTTAAATTTTACGTAGAATATTAATATTATAAGTTGCAGTTTCTTATTTATATATTTACAATTGAAAGTTAATTGAAACTTTACATTTTTGATGAGCTGCACAGCTATTTAAAGTTTAATTTTCACTTTTACTAAGATCATATACGATTTAACATGTATTTTTACGACAATAAGATTTTGAAATTCTATAATCTTTAATATTGATGTTTTCAAACTTAACTTCAATCTGATTTTGTGTAAACCAAGTTTAATACCCATTTAAATCAAACACCCCATTGCTAGTTCTTAGACCCTAAAAGAGAGTTGAATGCACTGCTTGCAGATAAATGCATCTGCATTGAAAGCAGTGCACTATTCTTTAAGAGCGAATATTCGAAAAAGACTTACAGGATAATATTCTGCGAATGTAAAACAGCTAGACACCTTTACTACTAATGAGAGTATTATTGTTATTTGATGGCTGTCACTTTTGATCTAGGCTATACTTTATATACTTAAATTACTGTGCCTGGCGCTTCAGTTCCAAGAAGTAAATGAATCTATTGTACATAAGGACATGCAAAAAGGATATATTTGTGTGGGCAATGCGAGTACATATGTGAATAGCTTGGCATGTGGGTGGAGATGCTTAAGCATATATGTATTTTGGGCGTATGCACATGTGTATTTCCGATTGAAACGCACATGGGTTGATGGCTCATTTACCATAGAAAGTCGTTGGCTGTCGCTGTCGTTCATCAGTCGGTCGAGACGAAGCGAGGCATCCTCCCAGCAGCAAACCCAGCAAACAGAACCGACCCTAGGCGCGCAACGTGCGCACATTCGTCAGAATTTGCATTTCAATTCGAATGTCAGGATGACGGAGCGTTGAATTTGGGTGGCGGTGGCATCGGCATCCAAATGAAAATAAATCACGTTGCTCTGCTATTGCCGCAGACGGCATACGGCATACGGCAGAACGGCAAACGCACCGCGTTCTGCTCTGCTCGAAACATAGCCACCATTAAGCCAAAAAAAAAATAAAAAATCAGGAAAAAAAACAGAAAAGCGCCCGGGGCGTGGGCTCAGTGAGTCGTGGAAGCGTCGACGTCGTCGTCGTCCCCCATTTTGAACTCATTTATTCGCATTTTTTGTGCGAAAACGAATGTGAAAAGTTTTCTGCCATCATTTTGAGTGATGTCAATTAGATTGATTTGATCAGCGAAAATATGTGATTTATCAGACTGTAACACTGAGTGGGCGGTCCCGAGGCATTTCTGCCTTTGCCCTCCCCATTTCAGGAAGAGCAATGCAATGCTGCTGTTGCTGTTGCTGTGGGTTGTTTTACCGCTACGCGGATGATGCCGAATCACATGAATATCTAATGTGCCACACACATACTCGCACTCACACTCATTCCAGCACTCACACGCATTCGCTTCATCACACCTTTTCATTCATTTGCGCCATCAATCAGTCATCGAAATGGGAAACTTAATGTCCATTGACCCTGGCTTCGCTCCCTATAGGAAAGTTCGATAAATATGTGCACAGACACATGTCATATGTGCATGTGGGTACTTTCGGTTTATCTTTGTTTAAAGTAGTATGAAATTATCGTTTTATTTTCATTTAGTTGCAATTTAAAGAAACACACTATTTGCAATGAAAACAAAGTGCTAAGCAAAGCAGTGCAATGTAATTACGTTGCGTAAACTGCTTGATATGTAATTAGGCAAACATACAAGCAGTGCATAGGCAAGTAATTACAATTATTGCGCAAAGCTTCCTTATATTAAAAGTGTTTATTAACAAAAGCATAGCTATAAATTCAATTGTAAGACAAATTTACTGCTAATAAACTTCACAAACATATGCTCAACAACTTGAGCTAATAAAGTCTGTTTAGTTATCGCATTAAAAGGATTTAGTAGTCGGGCAATCAATCAAGCCATTAAGTTGATGGCATTAACGAATGAATCCGAATGCGACTGAATACACTCATTATCACAAATCTTTAGTCAACATTGATAATGACCAATTGCCATGTCCACGCAATGCTCATATCTCATATAATTCCTGTTCCTGGTTGTGTTATTACAACAGTTTGAAAGCCCATTTGATTAACCACTCCCTGTTGGCCATGGCTGGAATATAATATTATATCCTCGAAGTTAACATTTTATTCGGGAATCTAAGCGCTTCTGGTTTGCGGATACGCCTACAAAATTAATATACCGCAATATAGCTGTGTGATAGCATTGAGTGGCGCAGAGGAATGGAGATTGGGGAAGCACTTGCGGGTGTCATACAAAACAAATAAAATAAATCAAATCGGAGAAGCGAATGAAAGGAAATCGCAATTCGAATGAACGCATGTGTGTAACGAGAGAGGTAGAGAAGGAATGAAAGCAATCCAAAACAAAGGGGGCGCCATACTTGGCACCCAAAAAATTTATGCGCATTCTGGCACAGGGCCGCGCCCACGCCCACGCACTCCAACTCCAACTCCACCTTCGACTCGGGCTTTGGGCTTTGGGACTCTGCGTGTTTATAAGCTGAGTTAGTGCCTCAGTTTTGTGTTTGTCTGGACAACAAACAAATGGCTCAGAGACTTGACTCGATTTGAGCTCGGGGGGTGCTTTTAGGGGTTGTTACCAGCACCAATAACTCATTTTCAAATGGAAATAACATCAAATAAAATTCGCGCTACTGTGTCGGCTTTAGCCCTCTTGTTGTCCTCCACTTTTTCCGGCCTTGAATGCCGCCACCATGTGTGTCAGTTGCCTCCGCTGTTGCTGTTGTCGCTGGTCGTGGTTCGTGGTCGGCAACGCGGTCGTTTGACTGATGAAATATCGTGACAGGCAGTATAAAAGCTATTAAAGCCGAGTGTGTAGATGGCGCTACTTGAATTTGTCAAAATGTCTTTTTACGCGCGCTGGCGGCAGGCGGCGGCAACAATAACAAATACACAACAACAATCGCCCCACAAGTTCCAATACCAAACCTAGCTCAGCACTCACACACACATACACACACACGCTCACATGCAGTAAACGGGTGAAACTTTGATTGATGCCAAAGTGTCACGCAGGCGCGCATGTGGCTAATGGGCGGTTACGTTACCAAACGCCAAAATAACCAATACCTCCTCATATGTTGTGCATTGTCTCCCCAACAAGCTTTTCAGGCCTTTGACAAGCGTTTGACAAATGTTTCGGATTGCGTCTTTGTTACTTACCCATATGGCTTGGTGGCAGGAGGGTGTTGGGGGCTAAGTGGAGCCAAGTCGTAACTCGTTACAGCTAATCGAAACACAATTATTAATTTCACCATTACTTTAAGAAAGCAAAATAAGAAAATCACACACGACTTTACGCGGAAGTTAACTGAGCGCGGGAAGTTACTGAGCGAACGAAGCCCTGATTGCTAGTTCAAGCTCGTTTATTTATGTAGTTCATTTGCAATGCATGTGAACTAGAAAGAACTAAGCACGCACTCATTACGACTACTAGTTCACGCTCGTTCACTTAGTTCCGTTGCAATGTATAGAAAAGAATGCAACTGGAACTAAAACGAACAGCTCGTTCGCTCCTGCAGGAATTACAGTATTTGACTAACTCCTTTTGGTGATAGACAAAAAGAAAAAAATGTGTAAACAGCTTTGAGTGATTATTTATAAATGCACAAGAGGAAGAGTGCAAAAGTTTGTCCGGATGCTGGCAGCTCAGATCGCGAATCAAATGGTGTCCCGCTGTTGCGTCTGACGCATCCACAAATAAACGCGCGGCGCAAAGCGTCTCAAATACATCAAAGTAACAAGCTCCAGCTGTGCACGCCACAGTAAGCTCTGCCCTCAGACGGAGAGGGATGGGGCAAGCGTCATACGCTGTGGCCATTTAAATGCTGTGCATCCAGCCAGGACACCGGCGCCCACTGACACAAAATATGGCATTGACTTAATAAAGAAATGAAATATCGCGAATGAATGAAACCCACTCGCAAACAAAATCCAGGAAAGCATTTTCAAGTTGATGTCTTGGCTGGCGCTAGTTCCACATGCTGCGATCTCGAAAATTGTAGCGCTCTGTTGGGGTTTCGGGATTCCCCCCTGCGACAGCCAGAGGTGTCTCATGACTGCGCCCATTGATCTTGTTGTTCTGCTTCATTAGTTACGACTTCTATTGACCGACATCGTTTTGTGAGAATGCAACCCAATTGTCTTGGACAGCTCTGAAGACGATTAATAATTAATGTCTGTATTAACTAATTCAATTAAGTTGAGTGGTTAATGGATAAGTTAAGACATAATATAAGCTACATTGAAAACTTTTGGATAATAGCCAAAAAGAAGTGGATGCCGAAATTTGAAAATTTAATTTTGAAGTTAGATTTCATATACAGATATACAGAATTCTTCATTGTATTATTTTAATTCTGTTAAAAAATTGTTAACATGCAAATTTTAAATACATATTAAATTCTTATGTATTACACAGGACAATTTCTGTTTTACTAAAAACTGTTAATAGTCAATATTAAAAACTTTAAGTTCTTGCGGAATGCAAAAACAATTCACATACTTCTCCAATAACTGTTGTCTAGACTTTAAGCTTAAAAAACATGGTTGACTTTAGTATAAAATTCACAGCTATGTGTAACGGAATGACAGACCACATTAACTACACGCATAACAATAATAATAATTCTAATTTAAAAGACTTGCTAATCAAAATGTATTACCCATTAGGTATTATGCTGCTCGAGAGCTTTAATCATTACCTAAACTACACTCGACAATGGATGTTGGCTACGAACTAAATGGGTTTAATGGGGCGCAGGTCAGGATCCCGAGGGGGTGGGGAAGCGGGTGCTTAAAGTACATAAACCTTTATGCTGTGATTGCTTGACTGGCTTTGGCTTTGGCTTTGTGTGCGCTATTGTTCAGCTGGCTGCCATTGTCTGATATAAATTAAGCAAATTTTGTTGGGGTACCTTGCATAGTTTCATGTGCAAAATCAATTCCACCTCAAGCCAACGACTCCACCCTTTCCAAAGGGTGAATAGTGGGAGTATGAGGTTGAGAAGGTTCGAGTTGAGGATTTAAATATATCTCATATACTGTGCCGAGTTTGGGCTCTATTCGGTATTAACTTTTCACTCTAAGCCCAACGTGCAATAAATTACGTTAAAGACGCCAAATTCAGGCAAATTTGCATGGCCATGCAACAAACAACAACCCCTCGCAGCAAGTGGGAAGGGTGTAGGAAGTAAAGTAGTCGCAGCGTGCGGCACACGCATCGCATCATCATAATTAATAAGAGACAATTTGACAATGGCCCTTTAGCGTTAACAGCAGCGATATCATTTTCAACTGTACAAACTCAACGGCAGCCAAATGAGCAGCATCCCATCTCCCATCTCATCTCATCTTGGGTTCTCGACTCTGGTTCTGGGATGGCACACGCACACCCTCTTTGCCATTTTGCGCCAAATTAAATTCAACCTCAATTGAGGGGTTAATTTCTATCACCACGCAAACAAAAACAAAACCGCCCAAAAACTGCAGACACTACCAGAGGGTTGCCAAGCAGAGACGACGGACATGGATGCGGGAGAAGTGCGGGTTGCGGGTGTGGGTATCGCACCATTATCTGCATCGAGTTTCACATAGAAAATCATTACGGCATTCGCACCATGAGCAACGTATTCAATTTGAGTGTCGTTGAGCTCTTTATTACGTTAGTGTGAAAGTCGCGTGCGGGAAAACCCCAGCGACAATAAGGAATACCGAATGCGGCAGACGGACTGAGGACTGAGGACTACGGACTTGGGCCTCCCTCGGGCACAAATGTGCCCAGGGCCCAGCTCTCTTGCTAACAACGCATTCATTCACGGTGCGTAAGTCACAGCAGCCGGGTGCTAGAGTCAAAGCTCGGCGACGTAGCTGCAACAACAATAAAGCAGAAAGGCGTTTTGGCAAGTGGGGAAGTAAATTGAAAGCATGCTGCCGAGCGGGCGGGCTATCAAAGCGTTCGCAACCCTTCTTCAGCACAGAGAGTTGAGAGCGGTAACTCCGAAATCCATTAGCAAGCAGCGTGCGGCAAAGCAGCTAGGAAAGAAAACCTTTGCCACTGGCGATGCTAGCTGGATGCTGGCCATGAGGCTTTTATGCGCAACGCGTCCTGCTTGGTTTTCGGTTAACCATGGGCATGCCCCTGCTGTCTGACTACTCAATCTCAACGAGACTCATAAACATATGCGCCTCACGTCGTTTGGCGTAAATCTAATGTAGCGGTGGCACTCGTAGACGGCGACGACACCCCACCAACCATCCTCTCCACACCTCTCCCCGGTTACACGCCCAGCCAGGAGCAGACAGACGGACGGAGAGACGGCTAGTGCTTCTTTGATGAGGTTACTGACTTTGGCGAATTAACTCCCACTAACTCCACTCTCCGCCAGCCTCTCCGGGGCGTTGCTGAACCGGAAACCACTGCATTTTGTTTGGACCAAACAAGAGGGTGCCACGCTTTAACGCCTCAAAAAATCTCCTGGGACACTTTAGAAACACAATGTGGCATTTAAATGAACACAAACCTTAGAGGTTCATTCATTTACTTTAACACCCTGTCCCGCATCAAACAAACTGTAAGAGTTATGTGAGCACTTAAATAGCTGTATCTATAACTCTGGCACATATGACTTTTCTTATTTTGAAAAGTCCACCTTATAAACACAAACGGAAAGGGAAATTCTAAATAAATAGCTGGGATGTCAGATATCTGTTAATTTAAATAAACGGGAGTTATTGAGAGATCTGCAGGATATTGATAGAGCAATCAACAATTGGATTTCGCCTTCAACCCCCTCAACGAATTGCATATCTTTGATAAAGTATGGGAGTTAAGTTGACTTGTCCTTGTTTTTATAGTGAAACAAATGAGTACACGAATGAGGAATATATTTTTAATAATGAAGCTTTGAGACACCCTATTAGATATAATGAAACTGACGACAGTTGCAGAATATAATCATCAATCATAATGAAATTTAAAGATTAAATCAAGCCGAGTAATATAGTATAAAATAGAAAGAAATACTAGATGGGGAACATATTTATTAAATTACTGAAAATTAATTTAAGAGAGTTTTAAATACAAAATGTATAGATGCTGGGATTGTAGTTTTCATATCACTGAAAAATAGACTGAGTATTTACAAATCAAAGGATTTTTTATCGTGTACTTGATAATGTAGTACAGAATATTTAAGTTCCTAGTTAACGAGAATGTGTTCAACACATTTTTTTAATTGTTTGAAAAATAAGTAGATTTATGTGTAATCCATATCCATAACTTGATTGATATACTTAAGTTTGAGCAGCTGTGATTTCGAGTCTCTAGTCGTGGTTATCAGTTGTTTAAGAAGCGAAATCCCCAAAAGCGCAGACCAAATCCGAAATCCCAGTTGTACACAAGAATCATAAATTTTATTTATTTATGTAGTATAAGTGTGTTGCCGTTTTGCTTGATGCTGCGTTTTTCTTTTGCGTTTTTCCACGCAAAAATCGACTATGAATATCAATGGGGGGATTAAGAACGAAACGAGACGGCACGCGCCCAAGCTCGAGTTCGACTTCGAGTCCGAGACCAAGACTCATCCACATCCACATCGACAACGACAACGACATCGATGGTGAGACGACTAAGTGTTCATGGCCCACAGCAGAAGGCAGGGGGGGAAAAAGGCAAGCAGACGATGTCTACCGGACTCGCATGTATTGATATTGTTTTTATCAACATTCAACGTGTGCAAACCTCGGTGCCGGGTTCGAGTTTTGGGCCACTTGTGCCCCTGATGAGATTTTAATTTTATTTTATTTGGGATTGCGATTGGGATTTTGTTGCTGTTGCTTCGGCTGCTGAAACAGAGGCAAGTAAATCACCACACTTTCAATATTGTCCGTATCGAACAAGGACAAAGCTATCAAGACGGTCTTTTTTTCTGGGGGTGTTTCCCTCGCTACTCCTGGTTAGCTTTATATCGAGTCACTTTAGTTTGCCCCTGGCTGATCCTGATGGACTTATGCTACAGGCATGTGCACACACATGCACAAACGTGTAGAGACATGTTCTTCCCGGCTTACACTTGTCCGTGCGAGTAAAGCGGGAAAAAAAAAGTAGAAGGAAAAGATGATTGCTCTTCCTGTCGAGTGCTGATTGTTTGCCATATGAGATAAATGAGCAGCAGCAGTTGAAGCTGAAGTTTGGGCTTCTTTCGTATTAAATTCATGGAAAGTTAAGTGCTTTGTAATTGATGTTATAAAATATTTATGATAGGCGAGGCCAGGTCGACAGAGAGCGAGCGAGAGAGACCTTTCCAATCAGACTGAATGGCCAAAATTAACTTTTCGTCTCTAATTGACATTAATTATTTAAAAGGATACCGAGAAAGTGTTTTCCGTTGAGTGACAAAGTTGAAGCTGTTGAATAAAAGACACCAATCCGGAAAAGTTGGCAATGCAAAAGCTACAAACACTACTCGCAGATACTTTATCTAAAGACTGAGCAAAAGATACAGAAAGATAGATAGACGGATAATGATGCTGGCCTTGGCCTTGGCTTGGGCCAGGGGGAAATCACTGACAGACTTTGATGCCTCTATGGATGATGAATTATATTTGACATCTATGTGCTTTGCACTCACTACTCAAACTCACACTCACACTCATACTCACTACTCACATCAATTCATTCGCTTGTGAGTATGTGCACTCATTTGGTAAGAGGCCGCCGCACTTGGATATGTTTATTTTACTGTCAAAACATTAAAGCCAAAACTCGCCGGGGGTTGATTGTCAACTCAACGCAGGGCGGCTTACTTTGATAGGTTTCCACTTTATGTGTGAGGGTGGCTACCCTGGCTACTCGGCGTCACGTGGCGCTTGTCTGCTGTCTGTCGACTCCTCATATGAGAGTCTCATTCACTCTCTCTCTCTCTCTATTTGTATCTCCTCGTCGATGTCTCTTTTGGCTTGTGTAGACAAACATATTTGCATATGTTGGCGGCATATTTTAACAAATCCTGCTGGATTTCCTGCTGAACAGACAGCAGATACACACTCATTCACACACACTAGGGCAACATGCCTTTTTGACAACTCATAACAATCACTCATCATAAACAAAGCGTCCGGCCTCAAGGTGGCAACACAGCAGCCCAGCTAATGGCAGACAATGTGCAATGTGTGATGTAAGTATGTAATGAATATACACTGGGAAAAAATTTATCGTTGCTTTCAGAAAAGTACTGATAACAAAATTTACTGAATAACTTATTTTTTTATAAGTTTTTACTTCAAGTTCTTTTTTTCGATGTCAAAAGCGTAGATTTAATACTATATAATTTATCATAATTGATTTATTCCTAATGGATTAAAAACTTATTTCTGAAAACTATATATTAAATTTTCAATCATATAAACATTTTAATTTTCTTAACTTGATTTTAGTCACTAATAATCCAATGAATTTATATATGTACAATATATATATATATATATAGTATGTAGTAAATCTGCAAATTTCTTTTGAGTAGCTGTAAGCTCTTTGGTTATTTGCTGCGATTTTCGACTGCAAAAAGGAAATCATTCACTGCAGGTAAAATAAAGACTTCACTCAACTGTTTGCCATACTCGTAATTATTTAATCTGCTGCAAATTAGTTGGCCAGCATGTTTATTGCCTTTTAGCCAGAGCCATTTATCCATTGGCCTCCCGGCCAGTTTGGCAGCTCTCCTCAGAAGCAGCAGAAGAAACAGCAACCGAAACAGCAGCAGAAGCATCTTGAGTTGAGGTCAATTAAGAGGAATCCGCAAAATAATTGCCAAGAAATTTATTCGCTTCATTAACTTGTTAAAGGACGTGGACATGAAAGTTAAGCCCAGAGTCAGCCACATGAAGTCAGCTAGAAAATTAAGTGAAATAATTAAATCTCAATCGGAATCTATTAGATTGGCGTTGATGCGCCGAACTCTTTCCTCTCCTCTCTCTCAACCCTTGTCAGATGAGTGTGGGAGAAGCTGCGGGGGGAGGTGTTGGGGATGAAGTGATATAAATTGTGGAAGGCCATCAGCTAATCTGGCGACGCCGACCCAGCAAGGGGTTAACGAGTGAGTTGCCTCGATTGTGTCTGTTGGGGTTGCAAAAGATTTTAACGTTTTTGGCGTGGCTTAATTTTTGAGGGGGAGGCAAATGCAACAAACGGCAGGCGTGCTGCGTTGGGTGGGCTGAAGAGCTGTCGAGCTGGAGAGATGTAGAGTAGCTGGTAGTCAACTGGAGTCATTTATCACCCACGCAGCATCTTTCATAATCAGGCCAGGCAAACGAGGCCTCTTCTCTGTCGCTGTGTGTGTAGGCAAAAATGCAAATGACTCAGGACAGAGCAACACATACATATACGATACTCGTATGTGTGCTGGGTACAAAGGAGCAGCCGCGGCTTTTAATTTACAACATCCTACGAGCCAGTTGGGCACCAGCAGTAGACCCTCATATGCAGCTGTAGCTATAGCTGTAGCTGTAGCTGTAGCTGGAGTTGGAGTTGGAGCTGTTGTCTCTTGTCTCTCTCTCGGAGCAACATCCGCCATTGCAGCCCAGACGGTTGGACGTCGATATTGCTGCTGCTGCCTTTGCTTTTCGGTTTTTGGCCAGGCCAGACAAAAGGTCGGCAACACACACACACTAACACACACACACATTGGACATTCCGGCCGAGTTAATTAATTTATGCACTCAGTGAAATGCATCGGGGTCGAGAGTTGGGATCGGGAAACGAAGCGGTGCCCAGAGTTTATTTGGACTTTAGGTGGACATCATTTCTTTGCTCTTCTTGAAAACCCGCCTAATTTCAAAATTAATGAGCGGAATCTTGATGGCCGATGGAAGCGATAAGCCTCATGATTTTGGCTGTCACACACACACACACATACTCACACACAGTGAAAGAGAGCGAGACACGACTAAGTGCGGCATCCCCGCATCTGTTTTGACCATGGGACTGAGTCGAAGTAAATCACGTGTTTATTGGCACTTCACTTACGACACCGTCGTCGACGACTTTGACTTCGACTTCGACTTGGACGTCGTCACCAAAAATGGCACCGCTCTCGACTCGCTGTGGGACAACGATGAGTCTGCGACCTCAACGTCAGTGTGTTCTGGGACCGAGAATGAGCGCTGGGGCAACGTCATTAATTAGCCGGTTTTTTGAAGTGTGGGGAACGGATGGCAAGCGACGTGTTTATTTGGTTTTGGTTTTTGGCTTTTCTACTCTCTGCCCCGTTCACAACATCTTACGAATATGTATTGGGACTTCATTTACGAGCCAAACGTCCAGCCTTTGCCTTCAATGCCGCTTCTACAGACGTGGCCAATGCAATTGAGTAGGACATAAATCACAATAAGCGGCTAAGAGGTGTAAAACCATATGCAAATACTGGAGATTACCATGAAAACTCTTTCACTAAAACCTGTCTTAACTACTTGCAACACGTTGTGGCAAATCCACTTTGATTATCAGCCTACAAAATGTCTACAAACATATTTAGATTAGCATATCAGAATTAGTAAGTTATAGTAGAGTCATTCATATTTACTTACAAGCTGGTATCGTTATTGCTTGCCACCACTGTAGGGGAAGACACTCTTGCATTTACTTTGCTTTTGACCGGAAACTTCTTATCTTGTGGCTAATCTTATTGATGTTTCAGATGACGATTTGGGTTTAATTCTGAACTTAAGACAAGCATAAATTTTGTATACCGTATAAAATTGATTCATTTAATATCATTCATTCCATTGGGCAAGATATACGCCGTCGATAGAGAGAGAGTCCCATTCATTCGATCACTCACCGGTTCTGAATTCTTGAATCTTGAATCTGGAAACAAGCCAGACAAACAGTCTCGCTTCGAGTGCCACTCTTAACTTTCGATTGGGTTTTCTCTACCATATTTTGTAAACAAAGAATTTAATGAATGAAGATTGTGTAGCTTCAAAGCTAAAAGAGTTGGGTGTAAAGCGCAGTTATACTTTATAATGCTAGAGAAAATAAAATTCTAATATAGAATTATATATTTAACTGCATACATATAACAAATATTGAGAATAAAAATATATTGCTTTATCTGTACCTGTTGAATATGTCATATTTTTTTTAATAAAGTTCATAGAATAAGCTTTTTTAAAACTATTTGATTATCCAAGTTGTTTATTCGTTATAATTTGTACACCTTCGTTTAAGAATACAAAATTACAATCATTTGAATCGTAAATGTAATACCAAATTTAAATATGTTAAAAACTTGTAAATCACACATCATTCTTCTCTTATATTTTCAGTGACAAAAGGAGGAACCTCACACTTTGCCTTAATCATCTGGTTTGCATAAAATATTGTTTTCATTATTTATGACAATTGAAACTAATTTGTTTTTATTTGCAGATGCCGCCTCTTGACTGGCCAACGCACCCAACAATAAAGAAATAATCATTTGTTATCAAATAAAAATACTTAAGTACGCAATGAAATGCTAATGAATGCTTCGCATTTTGCATCAATTATTTGTAAACGTTAATGAAATTGAACAAAAGCAGAGTATAAATAATTTACTTTAAAAAACGATTTGGAATTTTAAGAGAACAAGTTTTGTAATAAATACTTTATAAGTAATATTTTCATTGAAATTATTTTATAACTTTGTGAATAAAAACAAAATGTACCTGTCTATAATATATTATTATGTGATAATAAGTATATTAAAATAATATATAAAACAAAACGAACAGACCGAAGTGTTCAAATGTTAGATTTGCTTACACACTTAAAAAAAGAAAGATATAATTCATAAAGCTAAATTTTAAATTAATATTAGTGCAGACATGCGAATTGTAAATTAAGAGAATTAAAAGAATAGCATATAGAAAAGTATTAACTGTGGATAATTGTTTAATTACTTAATGTACCTACCACATTCTTAAAATGAACTAGTACCTACTCGAAAATTATGCTGAAAATTTCGAGTTTTAATATTATTACATGTTTTACAAGTTTATCAAAAACATTCTTTGATAAAGATAATTTTAAGAAATGATTCTAGTCAGTTCAAATTCTTTCATGATTAAATGTTTTTAATTTGTGTGTTTATTTGTTTTAATGGGCTAAATAGTGCATTGACAATTGTAAAATTTCTAATCTTTAATAATGCAATCAGATATCATTCAAATGTAACTCAAAAGTAGCACTGCTTGCATCCAAGTATGCACTACTGCAAGCAGTGCATTCAATATGCTTCTTACCTGCTATTAATGAAATTACTTCATCATATAAATATTGATTATATATAGCTACAACCATTTTATAGTTCTAAATGTTATCGGCATTTCTTTCATAATTTCGTTTGATCATCACCTCTGTTGATAGTTAAAAGTAAATATAGCTCTTGAAATGTTCACCACCTGCTGCCTTAATCAGCACTTTAAGAATGCAAATCAATTATAGTCTATCTAGCCAAGTATCTAATTATGACATAATCAGTATAGCAGTTTTCTAAGAAACAATTTCACTTAAAATTATTATGTATTAAATTAATACCTTTGAAGATGGTTCTCAGTTTTGTAGCCTGTGCTCACTTGTGCATTTCAACTCAACTAGGTTCTTCGAATGTAATTTGCATTGTAAAACTTAACTTTCAGTTTTTGTTGCAATTATATTTTTATTGCATGCTTTGAACTAATGTATAATGTGCATAGCATGACTAAGAAAAGTAACGTGATTTGTATAAAATTAAATCTGAATTATGCATTCTGTATTATAGTTGATGATAGTCTATCCCGGTTTAGACCGAGTTTTGAAGATGATCCAATGAATTAAGGTTTTTAGACATTAATTCACTTGGAATATTAATGTACGATCACAGTGAAGATAATTATATAAACACTTTACAACTCAAATGTAAAATAAATCTGCAAACAAATTTGTAATTGAAAATATTTTCTTTTTTAAACAAATTTTACTTTGCATTATCTTATTATTAGGAAAACAGATAATAATTGTTGTATGCAGACAAATAATAATACTATAACAAAAGTTTCTTAAATTATTAAGAAATTATTAAATTAGACGTCCACATACACTAAGCTGACAATGATCCGATCAGAAAACCGGTTCTTGACCAATTGGACTGACAATGAATATATTTGTTGATCCTAAAAGTATGCAATGATTTTTGTGCGTTTGTAAAAGCATAGCATACTTTTAGAATAAATCCAGTTGAGTTGAATTTTCGCTTGGCTGCATTCAATTGTCAATGAATACGATGTTTAAATGGTTAATAAATATTTTTCAATACATTTGAATTGCGTGTGTGCTTATGAATATTTTAGAATATATTCAAATGAATAATATAATATTATGACATTTTATTTAATTGATAGAATTTTTCCCGCGAAATGCTTGTTATTTATAGACTTTCATATTGATCATTGCTGTAGGTCACTTTTTAATAGAATTGTTTCACATACGACCAAGAAGAATACGTACTTGTTAGTCTTTTATGTATTCATTAAGAATTCTGCCACATATTCGAGAGCTCTCACTTAGGGAATTCCAAGAAAATGGCAAATAAAACAACAATTTAGCTATTGATAAATGCTATTGAAAAGAAGCCACCCCATTTTGGCCATTTATTGTGGAAATGGAATTAAAAATCTATTGTTGGCTATTTACTACCTGGAAGTGGTGGGTAATATGGGTCACTACGATGAGGCAGATGAGATCTATATATATGTTAAGTATAATGTGGGGAAGAAGTTGCCAAATCGGGCAACATCATAAATCATGCCAAAACTGTTTTGGTTTGCTTGGGCAAACAGAAAGTCAAACAGAATACGATCACTTAAAAGTATTCAGGCATTTATTTATGTCAAAACATGGTACGTTAAGCCGACTGTCAACCCTACAGAAAAGGTACCACCACCACCACCAACAGGGGTCAGTCGTATAACTCAATTAAAGACAACGACGAGGAAGAAGAGATGAGGATGGAGGATGGCTCTTCTGCCCTCACGCAAAGCGTCGCAGCGGGATGTCGGCGCATTAGCCACTTTTCTACATCTTCGTCTGCATCTCCGTCGTCGCCGTCTTCTGATTTGAGCAGTTGCTCAATGAACACACGAGGCTGAGTCTGTGACTGAGACTAAGGCTGAGATCGAGGCTGGGCCAACAACAAAACACAAGTCCAAACAATGACCAAATGGTAGATGGCGATCGGAATCGTTGTGGTTTTTGACAACGCTGGCGGGTGACTGCAAAATAGACGCCACACACACAAAATATCAAACTGAAACTCGAACTGGACATTCTGAATGAAACATCCTTACACCATTTACCTCGCTCAATCTGTGCTCTCTCTCTCTCTCTCTCTCTGAATTGTCATTGTTGCTGCTACAGCTGCCGCTGTGTGGCCTGCGATATCCGCCTGCGCAATTGAACCTTGGCCACGACCGACCTCCAAGGGCAAGCGCAGAAAACATGATTTTTATGTAACGAGAACATTGTTCTCGCAGTCTGCTCAACTGCAATTGCGTCGTTGGCGATCTCAAACTTGTGGAGCCAAGTGGGGAGGTGGGGAAACTTAACAGAACAGATACAAATACACGACTCCGACCGGCCGGATCGTGCAAAACTACAGCGACGGTCTGACAGGTGGCGCCGGCGCCAATTTGAATATGAGAACATCCAATGATTACGATTACGACTATGCCACGAGTGCGACTCTGACTCCAACTGCAACTACGACTGTGGCTGTGAGTTTGAGTTGGACTGTGAGCACAATTACGAGTACTTTGCGGCATGCCAACTGTCCAAGCGATCACTTGGCCTTAACATACGTTACGCACAAATAATGTAAATTTGCGATAATAAAACGAAATGTCTTTTCTTCGTGCCGCAAATAATAATAATAGATTTTTAAGGACAAAATAGTCACAGCGACTCTAAGTCGGAGTACAAATAGTAGTACTTGTAAGAGAAGCATTATTTATACTTACATTTTATATTTTACCATGACGAATCTTTTAGTAATTACTACAACTAATTGTATTTCTATTCAACCATGATCTTTAATTGCTAACCAAATGTTTTTAATCTCTTGCCTAAAATCATAAAAACAATTATGGATTTTCTTTTGTTACTAAAATTATAACAACTAAATATTCTCTGTTGACAAAAACTATTTCTATACTTTCAAAAATATGCTACGCACTAATTTCTCTTACTATACAAAATAATTAAATTATTAATCATATTTCAAAGTAATGTATAAATATCAATTCAATGGCTATCACAAATTTAAGTATTGTGTTACTATTTAGATATATCTATATTAATTTACTTTTGCTACTAATGAATCTCTTTTAATATTTTAAATGTAATAATTATGCGAATGACTAAAATTGCAAGAATTCACAGACGTTAATACAACTTCAAATACTAATCTGACAAAGTATTACCATTTATAATAAAACAGATGTATAACTCTGCATAACGCATTTCCGATCGCATCGAAGCACAAAAATTAATTTATTTAATATGTTTCTTTTATTCATACTTATTTATTTAAACATTTACAATAGCTGACTTGTAACAAACTAGAAATAGATCATTTCTACAATTTTTGTTACTTTTATAAATGCTATTTGTATTATCTTTAAATTATAAAATAGTATTTTCTTTTATATTTGATAGAATTGTAATACATTTTTTTTTTTAAATTTTACAGAGACAAGTTATGATAAAATTCAATATTCAGGCTGGCTGAATTTCTGTATTCGCATATTAATTGGTTTCGTTATGTTTTCTCGTCCCTTCTTATATCTCTTTTATTTCGCGCATTAATCCTCAGACATAGTGAAATGATAATGAGAAAATCAAACACGGAAATAATTGAAATGAAATCCAGAATTATTGAAACACTGAATATAATCGCGATGCACTGCCAATCAAAGTAACTATTTAATCCCGCTAATCCCTGAGATAGTCAAACCAAAAGCAGCCCAACTAAGGGGCGTAAGAAATGCCTCGTACTCTGCAAAGAATCTACGGGTAGTTACTATCTATGAAATACAAGGCATAGAGTTGTAATCTGGTACACGTGATGTAATTTATGTGCTCCCCAAAAGAACATTTGCAACCCTCAGTGTATCTCCGTATTGTTTCAATGTCATGCGCCTTAAAGAGCATTCATAAAATCACATTTAAGGGTAGAGCAAGTTAAGATAGATTTACCGAAAAAGCTGAAGTGCAAACACCTTATGCAGTAAATGATATCTAAGGTACTTTATGTTATAAAGGGGCAGAGATTGAATCTAGTTCGGGGTTGTCAACTACTTGCTACAGACTGATGAATGAAGCTGATCCTCATAAAGTATCCTACTGGCGACTATTTGACTTGGCGCCAGTCACCATCCCGAATTGTCGCCTTATCAATGTTGTGTTGTCCTTTTTTTCTTGTGTGTTTTATCTGTCGTCAGAGACGCGACACTTGTGAATGGACATGCGATGTGGACAATAGCGCCGCTGTGGGTCGCGAGGGAGTGAGGCACGGAGGCATCAAGGAGGCAGCGTCTGTCTGGCACCGTCGCCAACTGCGAAGATCTTATTTTAATTGCTGTACGGCGATCGATCACACGCAGTGAACACAGGTCAGAGGACACTAACTGTTGCGTATCGGTTACGCAGCCTAATGAACATAATGTTGTACAAGTATCTTTAAGATGCATTCCATATTTTGTACCTGTCCCATCGACTACCTGTTTCAGTCGCTGTCGCTGTCGCTGTTCCGCTGTCTCCGGCATCGTCTCGGCAAAATCGAGGTCTAGTTAATCTGTCCCAGCTTCGTTGCGATAACATTTTAGTGCTCAATTTTAACTCTACGCCCTTTTGTGGTTTTGCTCTTTACAACTGTTTATGCCTCTTATGATTGTCTCTCTGCCTCTGTCTCTGCCTCTGGCATTGCCTTTACCTTTGCCTCTTTGACTTTGTCCTGCCGACTTCAGAGCAGCTTCGACTGCTTCTGCTTCTTCTTTTGCCTCTTTCAGTTGTCAATCGCAAAGTCGTTTTGACTGTAATTTAATATGCTGTCCAAGCGACCGTATTCATATTGCTTTTATTTTATTTTATCGAAGCCTTGCTTCGGGTTGGCTATTGCACGTTGTTCACACATTGCCCATGTCCATGTCCAAGCCCATGTCTATGCCGCCGCTTAGATACCCTTTCTCCTCGTTCTCCTCCTCCGTTGATCTCCTGCTCATTTTGGTTTTGAGTGCGTGCCCGTGCGGCCATTAAGAAGGTCTCTCCTCATCTCTGGTTACTTTCCGTATATCAAAAAATCGACAACAAGAAATTGTCCCCGTCGCTCATTTAAATATTTTATCATTGATGCGCCGAGAAGACACTAAAGAGAATTTTATATCTTTTCAGTTCGCTACGTTTTTATCACTCGAATGAACAAAAACATTTGTTACCAATCAGAGTTCTTAATTTTACGGCCAGTCTCCTCTCTCCTCCCTCTCTCGCTGTGTGTTTGTTCGGTTTGCGACAAAAGTGCCGCTTCAACACAAAGTGGTCCCAGAGACACTGGACACTACAACAAACGGACATTCCCAACTCTCAATCTCTCCAACTCCAACTCCAATTCCTGCTCCAACTCCAACTCCAACTCCAACTCCAATGCCAACTTCAGCTACAACTGTGGACACGATGGCGATCTTTTGTCGGCTTTGTCGCAGAAATTAGTCGTGTATTCCTTTAAAGCTTGTATTCAGTGCCAGTATCTTAATTGGCTTTGATGCTGCGATGGCCTTTCATAAATTTCAATCCGTCTCCATCTCTGTGTGTGTGCGTGTGTGTATTTATATTATGTTTTTGTGTGTGTCTTCTCTTTTACACACAACTCTTTGTCTGTTTACATTAGCTGCTAAAAGCCTTAATGAAAATTCTGTCTCTGAAATAAACGACACGATCTCGATTGTTAGAATTTAAATAATTGACGTTGTATATCTATCGTTTGATTGCCTCAAATCATAAACAATAATAAACAAGAAGCTAAAATTCGTAGATACACGATCGGTAAAGTCGCTGACAAAATGCTCTACAACTAGTGACATATTATAGAGTATCTTTAGGGATATCTTCACTATATTTAGAAAATCTTCGATCATTTTGTTGCCCTTCTGTTGCATAAATTGTTACTAGAAAATTGCAACATTCTCCTAGATTTTCATCTGTAATACAAATAAATGTTGTTATCATTAAGTTGAGATTTTACATTATATTTATTCTTACCTCTTTAAGTATATTACATTTTAAATATATATTTAAATATTATATTTTTATTTCATTTTTTTTCTAATTTATCATTTAAATGAAAATAATGTTGTTTAATAAATAAAACAATAAGCAGATGTGTAGTAACAAAAATATCTTAACTCTTCATTGTTAATAAATTGTCTTTAGCTTTGAATAAAAATCGAAAATCATTTATTTATGATGAAAATTCAACTAAATAGAGGAATACCAATCAATCAAATTTTCAAATATTATTTATTAAAGTGTTGAAAATTAAGTAAGAAGGCAACATTTCTATACTAACAAAATATATACACTTTTTTGGTTACACTATTAGGTAAAAATACTTTAGTGAGACAACAGCAAATACCTGTGTACATATGTACATGTATAGCAAATAATATTCCTTGAAGACTAATTTTGTTCTGACAATTAAATAAAATTATAATTTAATAAATATTACAATAATAGTATTGACATTTAAATCATATATTTTCTTATATACCACATAAATAAATTTTAGATTTACTTGACTGACTTTTGGATTATATGAACTTTCCACTGAAATAAAAGTAAGACTATAAAAAGGAATACTCATATAAATATGAGTAACTAGTTGCTTTTTAATCTAAAGTCATTTTATACTACCTCTAATTTATGGAATTTCTCTACGCTCCGCATTTATTCAAATGCCAAAACAGAGAATGCGCTTCTTTGTTAAAGGACTATTCGAATGGGGGAATAATTAATAACGCATCGGACAGTTTTACAAGTTCTTAAGCATTGAGCACAACTGACAAATTGCGGCGCATAAATTGTGAGTTTCGAGTCTCCAGGTGAAGCGAGCGAGAGAAATGTCAACTGCTCATGCCAAATGGCCAAGAAAATGGAGCAGTTGGCCACATAAAAGGCAAAAGATATGTTAACTAACGGAAGAAGAGGCAAAGGAAGCAAAAGGAGCAGCAGCAACGATCCCAAATTTATGCACTTCGACTGACCGAGTGCATAATTTATGTTTATCTTCCTCTCCCTCTCTCTCTCTTTCTCTCTCTTGGGTTCTAAGTACAAGAGCCGTCAGAATACTTATGCCTGACAGTGTCTGTCCGAATTGTCATGGTCATAATGCTAAACACGATGTGAGGGTTTCGCTCTCCCCTCCCTCGCTCTCTCCCCTTCTCCCGCAGCATATATTGGTAAAATTTCACGCTCATTTGCCCAACTGCTTGACTGACGGACTGACTGAGTGGATGTTGTTGCTCTAACTGTCTATTCGACTGTCCAACTGTCCAACTACCCAACTGGTCATCGGTCAGTGGTCAGGGGCTAATTTATAGAGCGAAGCGAGCTGCGCGGGTGTTTTTATTTCTGTTTGTTTATTTACTGCAATCGCACTATGAGATTCAATTTATGCTGGCTTGCAGATGGGGTAAGGGAAAAGGGAGTGGAGAAGTTGGAGTTGGGGGGTCAGGTAAATTGAAAAATGGACATTTGTTGTTACAGATCCCATTGACTCATTTACGCGTAGCGGCAACAACATTTGTATCTTGTATCTAACTGCTGTTGCTCCGGATTCGAAACCCGAAAAAGCCCCGAAGGGAATGTCGCACCAAGTGGTGGGTTGGCTTTGGCTTTTCGGCTTAGATAAGCGCTGGCAACTACTGTTCTCCCCTCGCTCCCCTCACTCCCTTCCTCCACAGCGTTGCCTTTTGCTATCTCGGCTGTGACAGACGCGTCTCTCGGTGTCTGTTTCGAGGGTTGTTCGGCTGCTGGTTTGACATGCAGATGTGACGAGCGCGGATTTGTTTCGTGTATCTTTTCATTTAGGCGTGTTCGCTGTATCTGTATCTACAACAGTGTGCGTGTGTATCTGTAACTGACGACAACTTGATTTTTTGCGTTTTGAGCGATGCGCTTTTTTTTTACCGCTGCTGCCGCTGCCGCTGCCTAGATTCGAAAATCCTTTTTAAGCTTGACGAGGTCCGCACAGGACAACCAGAAGTAGAAACAGAGTTGTGTTCGCGAGTGCAGTTGACACTTTTGTACTTGATGGATTACGCTTAATTATTGATTAAATGGGCTTGTACTTGTCAGAGACGCGTTGCCGGGAATCCATTAAAAACGAAGAGAACGGAAAAAAAACTTGACTACTTATTTTGAATATCGCACGCAACACAAAATTAGATTTAAATTTTTTACGAATTTATAATTTGACATGCACACTTGATGGATGCTGATGCTGTGGCTGTGGATGTGGCTGAAGCTGTGCCGCAGACAGTGTGTGGCAAGACAAAGAGACACAGGCGACTGGGGGGAATTTACGTCAATGTCAATACACTTATTGATATCGATGCGAAGCGCCTTTTTACCAAACATTTTTTACATCCAGACGCACACATACATACATATATAGAGTGTGTGTGGAGAACCGGCAGCGGGTCGTGGCCATGGTCACGCACTACGAGCGAAAGAGAGGGAGAGAGAGATGGGAGATGGGAGATGAGAAGCCGGCGTTGTCGATTAAAGCGAGATAACGCGGAGGAGCCACAACAACACTGAGCAGTGGAGAGGCCTTTTTAGAGATGCCGCGTCGTTATTTTTCGGTTGTCGCTTCATCTGCTCTGATTAATTCTCTGTGATGAATGCCGCAGTCGCAGTCGCAATCGAAGTCGCAGCCGCCGTCGTAGCCACTTGCTACTTTACGTTCAAATGGATCCAGGCAGCTGTTGCTGCTGCTGAAGAAGAAGAAGAAGCACCAGCAGCATCAGAAGCGGAGAGCTTTGATTTATCGACATTCCGATGACCGTGCCCGATGTGCGCATCCGACGCCATTTTGAGCGAAACAAGTTGAAGTTTGAAGCTGCCATTGCGATTGCGGTGCCGCGTAGGTGCAACTTTGCAGCTTTTTTCTGAAGGGAAGCTTTCGCTTAAGCTTTTCTGCTCCCCCAACAAAAGTGCAAGCTAGATAGTGTTTGGCTCCGAAAAGTGTAACAAAAGCTAAGCGGCGACTGCGACTGCGGCTGCTTAGGCTCACTGCACATGCGATAGAGGGAAATTTTCAGCGTCAGCAATACTGGTTAATTTGTTAGCTAATTACTCATATTCACCAAATATGTACTTCTTTTCACTCTTTCAGCTACACATTTAATCAAATACATTGCGCTGCGCTGCTCAAGCATTTTTGTCAATGTAATTTCCCAGTATTTCCCCAGTGTGTCTTGCGTCGCTGCTTTTGGCTTGTGTAGCAAGCACCGCCTGTTAAAAAATGGCTGCGCATTTATCTGCGGCAAGCAACGCGTGCGTGTGAAGAGCACAGCTAGCTGCAGTGAGAGCGTCACGCTATCGTGCCAGCTCGCTTTCACCACAATTCCCCTCGAATAGTATTTTTCATTCTTTCCTTTTTCTTTGCGCTGTTCACTGGCCGTTGTTCGCTTTTCGCTTTTCTCTGCCGTTGTTTTTCTTCGCTCGCCTTTTTGATAAGCAATACAAAACTTTAATCGTCGTTTTACAATTCTAATATGCCAGTCATCGACCAGCCCCAATCACGAATCCCGAATCCCCATTTCCCATTCCCAATTCTATCTCAATCCCAATCCCAAGTCGGGCATATGTATTAAAATCAATGTATAACAAAGAAATACAAATCTCTGTGTTGATGCCACAAATGGATAACAACAACAACAACAGTGGCAGCGGCAACAAAAAGTAGCTTAAAAATGTTGCTGTGTGTGTTTGTATGTACATGTGTTTGATATGGATTATTACATTATTTATTCGGATTACGGGATTACTTGTACATATGTACACGTTAATAGAAGCAAAACTTTCATTTTATTAACTCTACTAAATTTTAATTATACAGAATGATTTTAAGCTGCTCTAAATTAATTTTAAAATGTTTTTAAGTGAATATAATGTTCAATACACACATTCTGTAAACTTTTTGATAAGCATGATAAAAACTATTTCATTAATTTTCAGTTAATGGAATTATGGGTATATTAAAAATTAAGGCTTAGCTTCGTTTGTATGTAAATATTTTGTAGCCCTTTAAGATATTTTAAATTTTGCTATAAATGTACATAAATATGAGTTTATTTTTAGCTTCTCTAAATTTATTTATTAAATTTTTTAAGTAAATATAATGTAGAAACACAATTTTAATGATGTTATTCCTAGTTTTGATATCGATTATTTCATTATTTATGTAGATAAAAGAGTTATGCTTAGTTTAATATAATAAACCAATTCGATTTTATTAATATGTGCATATTTTGTATATCTTTAAATAAATTAAACTTTATTTATAATAATTAATTAAACTTTATGAGAAGAGTTTAGCTTCTTTAAATAACACTTAGCAGACATTTTATTATCACGTATATGTTCAAAGAATTATAGTTATATTCATATAATGTTCAGCAAGATTCTATTTATTTGTGAATAGTGTTCATAGCTTTAAATTGATTTAACTTTAAGTACATAAACAGACACTTAATCAGAATTTTATTTTGTTGAATATTCATGCAGCTAATGCGACGTGTTGTGAGTGGTTAAACAATAAATGCATTGTCATTAGTGTGAAATTGTTAATTATTTTTAATTTATTTATAGAAAAAATAAAATTTCCTAAGCACATAATAAATTAATTGATTGGTAATCGGTTTCTTTGTTTTATGAAGATTAGTAAAAAGTAAACTTAAGTTATCCAAAATTTATCTTTTGCATTTTAGAAATAAACATAACATTTGATATTAGCGTCGCATGAATTATTCATGAATAATTTAAATTGCCAATTATAATCTCTGCCTGATCAAATAGTAGCTTCTCTATAAAGTTAACTAGTATTCGAACACATGTTTATTCATTCATTCAGACATTCATTCATTTTGCTGTTTGTTTTTCGGGTGATTTATAAAATGATATTTAGTTGGCTGACAATTAATCGAACGCAACACAACGCAATGCTAATCTAATATTAATATTCATATTCGGTTTCCATTTTTTGCTGTAAACAAATAATTTATGATTCGCCTCGAGTTCGTTATCTTTAACATTATCAAATAGTTTTGGCCTTGACAAGTAATGTGGATATAATTTGTTTGCTTATAAATGCGTCTAAATTGAGCAAGTTTAAAAATACTGCGAAAATCTTTAGTAACTTTTGTTCCCAAGACTTTAAATTTTAACTAAATTCAGTGAAGTGAGATATGCTTTAACTATTTACTATATATCAACCTTTTCTTACTAGAATACTAGAATAAACACACAAACGTGAAGACAAAAGATTTACATTTAATCCAAAGTAGAGTATCTATTTCCAATAAGTGCTAAGTATATATAAAAACAATTTCAAATAATATAATTAAAACAATTTCCCTCTAATGATTTATTCTTTAATGATTTCGTCATCAAAAGAAAATTGAAAAAACTTTCTAGGTCGTTGTCTTGACAATGTCTAAATTTAAATACGATAAACTTAAACAAATGAGCAACTGTTTTTAGCAAGTCTTTTTGTGTCACATGTCAATGGCAAATTTATCGAGTTCTTTTTCAGCTTATTTAAATTTATACCATCTGATAGCTAAACATGTGTGTAAAGATTGAAGCTAAGCTGTTTACCGATAGGGGTTGAAAGAGCAGTTTTATAATTATGGCATATTACTGCCTATAGGATAGACATCTACGTTAACAAGAAATTAAAGAGCATTTTCACTTATGAAAAATTTTTTCATATTGAATTTGCTAGTGATTTTCTTTTTTATTTTTCCGACTCAATTTTATTTTAATGTATCAAATTACTTTCAAAAACTGCTTTGTAAAATACAAAACAAATTTCTCAATACTTTTTTTTAAATTTAAACTAAATTTGAAGAAATCTTTATAAATTTAATTATATAAAATTTACTGAAATTTATTAAAATTTCTACAGTGCAGCAGTAAAGCAAAATTAATTTTATAACAAACATGTTAAAGAAACAATTTTTCTAATTTGCTGAAACTTTATAAATTTACTGAAATTTCTTAAAATGCTAAAATTTTGTAGATATGCAGAAATGTCTTAAATTTGCCGAAAATGCTCAAACTTACTGAAATTTCTTAAAGTTTCTACAAAGCTTTAATTCATTTTTTATAGAAATAAAGCAAACGTTGGAGTTAATCAATCAAAGTTGTAAGCAACAAAATATGACTACATTTATTTAAGGCGAGCAATATTTATTTAAGTTGTAATTACCCGGAACTAATTGAGTTTTTGTAATAGATTTACCGAAGCCAATTTCCGAGTCCACAAATGCTGAAACTATTAACAGTCCCAAGACCACACCTGCCCCGCTCTCACTCCCATTTTCAGTTCAAGTCGCAGTCCCAACCCCAATCCGAGTCCGATTTATAGCCACAGCCCAACCTGCTGCTGCTGTCACCTCATGTGAGGGCGTAAAACTAATGTTAAATCATAACTATGTCCATGTCGAAAGCTCCGCCCAACCGCTGGGGCTAGAGCGTAACGGAACTAGTGTTTTAAAACGTAAACCTTTGCTGCCCCCAAAAGGTTCTCACCCGGACACCTAAGCTCGCATCGAAAGTTTTAAATTTCGGACATTTGTCCGTCACGGGCAAAACGGGCCAAACGATGCGCATCACATTCAGATCGGGGGTTGAACTCGAACTCGAATGTCTCGACCTGACCGAGTAGAGTTTGAACATATAACATATATAGTATGTGTATATATTCGTGTGTTTATGCAGTCGCTGACTCGAGGGACAGATGTGTTAGATACGTATGTGTGTGTGCAGGCCTAAGACAAATGCGGCTGTGGCAACATGAGCAGCCTTAACGGTGACAAAGTCACAGGAGCAGGAACAGAGAGCAGAGCAGAGAGTGAGAGTGAGAGAGGGAAGCAAATGTCCTTGTAGTTAGCTGAATGTAGTTTGTTTGACATCTATTTAAAAGTTTAATCGGATGAGTGTAGTCTGCGTGGTTAGGCTGACCAAAACACAGTGTTTCCAGTGTTTTACATTGTCATTGACTTTCAGCATCGACATCGGCATCGGCATTGCCATTGGCATCGGCCACCAACAGCAGCAGCAACAGCAGCAGCAGCGACAGGTGAAACATTCACGTTGAGAGCGAGAGACCCAAACTGACCTTTTGCCAAGGCTCAGACACGGACTACATGTCGTATGTCAGCGCTTTCAACACCAATGATGTGCCTCAGTTCCCATTCCCACCCAAGTGTAATCCAGAAATCCAAAATAAAGTGCTCAATATATTGTGTATTCTTAGAGAGTCTAAAGAATTAAAATGTGTTGAAGTAAACAGTATTTAAGCTGCAAAGCTGTGTGAAGGTTCTACTTTAAGACCCTCATATTATCCATTAAGAAAAAATAATTAAATAAATGATTATATATATTAATATTTAACGAAATTCTCACTGAAATATTTTTATTTCTAAAAACTTAGAGGAACCAAAACAAATTACTTCTTAAAAATTGAAGATCCAAAATTTATTCATTTTATAAGAATACTAAAATGAAACTTACAATATAAAAAATAATGCCAATACCTATGTTATATGCAATGAAAATATCTTTTAAAATTCACATTTTTGCAGATTCTTATATTTTTCTTTTATATTTCAGATATAACAAAAAAAAATTCACTTTTCAAAAAAAGAGAATTTTAACCTCTGAGCTTTTATAATGCAGGGGAATACTATATCTATTTGTTATGATGTAAGTAATACAAGATTTCAGCTGCCAGCTTTAAAATAAGGTTCGCAATTCGTTTATCGATTTGATAGAATGAATGAGCTTTTGGCCAAGTTTCAAGTAAGAATTATCAAAGCAGAATAACAACAAAGATAGACCTCAATCTCAAAGAGTGCCAACATTTTTTAGTGTCTGAGATAAAAGTGCCAATATAAACGAACAGATAGAGAGACAGGCAAATTCTATTTAAACATATAATTTGAATGGACTCGCAGATGCTTTCATCTGCTTGTTCCACACATTCGCTGCTGCCACTAGGCTATGATACCCCTCTAATCTATTGGCCAGCGGGTATAATGAAGCGATAAGAACACCTCAGCGAGATTGGTAGATTGAGAGATGGGCTAATGTCAGTCGTTGTTGCTTTTGCTTTTGCTGTTGCTGTTGCTGTCGATGTCGCCAGTCAGCACTTGAGACGAGGCGCATGTTGATCGGCAAACATATCAAAACTCTCTGGCGATGTAAATACTAAAATAGATATAGTCCGAGAGTGCGAGAAGTGGAGCAACTGGCAACTGGCAACTGGAAACTGGTAAACTGAACGGGTTAAGTTGACCATGGCTTATCTGCAGAGTCGGTAAGTAATTGTCGGCAAATGTTTGTGTTTCAGTTTCACTGTTTGCTCTTTGCTTTGCCGCTATCTCTCTGAAGGCGGAAACTTGAAATGCATGAATTGGACACTTTTGTCCAACGAGTATCGAGGAGTATCTATCTGGACAACAAGAATGCTTATTCAAATGTTATCAGTGACAACAATAGTTGTGGCACTCTCCGCCCTCCTTCAAACCCTTTCGACCGAGTGCGAAACTTTTAATTAAATGCCTAATAGATGTTTGTCAATCTTGTGCGGCGGCCGATTAATAAATAGACTTCACTTCAATTCAATTCGATTCCATTCGATTCGACTTCGACTTGACTCGATTTCATTCTCTGCCCCGTGATCTTTCGTGTCATGTCCATATGGTTAGCAATTAATTTTTCAACTACTGCCATGCACTCACCTTGCATGAATAACGTTCGAGTACCCGAACTCACAGTCGTACCTTCTGCAATTGGATTTAACTTTCTGCACTTTGAACATCATTTGATTTGCCGACAATCGATAAGCTGGCGCCGTCACATATAGATATAACATTCTTTCCCCTTAGATATATTCATATTCATATACTTTGAATTTGGACTAGTCTGGGTCTTTACGATAAATTTAATTTCCTTTTGCCCAAATACCTGATTTGATATACTTTTAATTTAATTAATTAAAAACCCAGCAGCGACAACATCTAGCAATTAGTGCACTCAAATATCATTTCGAGTACGAGTTTATCGAGGCATGCTGAAAATATATTCTTACTAATACGCTTTATTTAGAGCAATTCAATCGAATCATCATCCCCTCTATCATAGTTCTCTTTCGCTTGCTGAGTAATATTATAATTATAAATAGTTAACTAATAAATAAAAATATTTCTTATATCATTTATTTAGGCAATAAATTTCATAGTAATGCAATCTTTAAATCTATTCATCATTACTCTAAATAAAAGCGTGAATAACCAAGGAAAATAATATCTGCTTTTTGATTTAAAAATATTTAGCAAATTCCTTTGATTAGCAAACAAATATGTTTTGCAATTTTTGTTGATGGAAGGCAAACATATTTATGACTCGATCTGAGTAATTGGATTATTATCCAAACTGATTACGGAAAATACATGGAGAAGTAAGAAATGAAATGTGATTATTCAAAGATTTTTTAAATACTTCAATTTAATGAAAGTTAATAAACATTTACGTTACAACGTAAATCGATTATAATACTTATAATCTAGATTATTTATTTAATCTCTTAATGTATTTATTATTTTACTCTAGTAGTGAATAAGTCTAATGTAATATAAAATGTAAAAAAAATATTTTTAAAGTGGCTTTACAAGAAATGTATTATGCTTAATAATATTAATGAGAAGTAGTATATAATAATTGATTATTTATTCCCTTAATTCAGGAAAATTGCCGTTCGCTTTATTGATGACTTGACAAACTATTTTAAAAAAGGTGTGTTCCACTTTTTATTGTTGTTGTTCCCCGTCTAAAAATCAAAGCTACAATAAAGTACAATTTCGCTTATTGCCAAGCACAAGCAGTTCCCAAAATATTATTGAAGCGACATTATTGGCATATGCTCATTAATATTTAGAATAAAAGTTCTATTATTGAGCGAGTAGTAGAAAAGGGGCCAACACCGCAGAAATGCTGACGATTTTTAAAATATATATTATGTATATATCTTGTGTATATATTTATATAATGTAAGTCTAGGCACTTTGTACTACTTGTCACCTTTCGCAGTTTCGCGCTTCGCAAAGCGCCGCAGCTGAACGCAGCAGATTTACGATAACCTGACAATATATAAGTATAACTGTAAGTAAATATATTTCCAAGTTTATATATTTCTTTAGAGTTATGTGTGTAAATTGTGTATGATTTTGCATGGGGAGCAATACTCAATGGTTGCTTTGTCAATTAAATTGCTGTGACTATGCTGACAATGACGCTGGCAACTTTTCATCATTGTGGGGAAGGGGGCGTGATCAAGCGGAGGGGAAGTTGTAAAAAGCGCAGTGCTGTGATTTCATTCAGAACGAAACAGCCTGCACTTTTTCGCACACTTACGTACTACAATTGTTGCGCTGATTGTTCGATTTACAAAACGATATAATATATACCACACTATCTGGCAAAAATATTCTTCTATATAATTAGAGAGCTGACTGACCGCCTGCATCGTTTTTTGATAGTATTACAAAGTGTTTGCTGTTTACAATTCAAATGCAAACACAGAGTGTGTTGTGCTCTCTGCAATTAAGTGCAAATGATGTGAGCGCTAACTGGGCGGTCGGACCCCACAGTAAGTCAGCTCCTCTCTCTCCCTTGCTCTCTCGCTCTCCTTGTTGTTGGTTCCCTTTTTGCTGCAAATGATTGAAATATGATCAACGATCGCATTTACAAATACACAACTGTAATCGCGAACGCGGACGTCGAGTCAAAGTCAAAGACGAAAACGAAGACGAAGGCGAAGACGGATTCAAAGACGAAGACGAAACGAAACGAGACGAAGACAAAGACGAAGTCAGTGCAGTGCAGTGCTTGCAATTCTTATAAGTTTAATGTTTGTTGTTGCTGCTTTGGTGGTCTCAATAGCCCATCCGGTCAGTTACTGCGCTAGCGAGGGGGTGGGCTGATATTGGGTGGGGAGCGGAGAGCAAAACTCAAAAGTGTTGTCGACGCCCCAGTCACAACTGTTTGCCTACATTGAGATTCCGGTGTGGTGTAAGAATGTCGCGATGGCTTTTGCTTACGACTACAACTATGTGTGTGTGTGTGTGTGTGTGAGTGTGTTGATGTTCATATGAATAAAATTATGATTTTGTGCTTACGAATTTTGCCGTTTACAACGGATCATGCTTAATTGGCAGAATGTGATTCATGGCGTTTTCGCTTTGCACTTTCGCTGCAGTTGCCGTTGTTGCTCTCGTTGTTGTTTTTGCCGTACTCGGTTTTGGTTTTTTTTGTCGATTGTGAACAATCGCCTAATGGACGGACGGACGTTTTGTAATCGATTCCGCAGTTCCGCCGCATCGCAATCGCAATCGTATCGCCTGGAATCGCGTGTGCTGCCAACACACACACATAAATATTGATGGCACACAATAATTACCCACAACACACGCACACACACACTATGTGTATGTGTGTGACAACGGATATGTAGATATATATAGATATATGTAATGTGCTCATTTTCACGCAATTAACGGTCGAAATTGTCGCCTCAACTGAAATCGCGATTACTCTGAACGCTGCTGAGTTCTCGTTGTCAAACTCATAAATATGTCATGTTCAATTATAAGCGATTTTAATTGAAAGTAATGAACATTTCTCAAATGCGTTTGCAACGTGCAACGTGCCGCGCATGAAGCATGCAACATTGCACTGCAACCAGTTGAACGACAATTTACTTTAAACTCCAAGTAATTAGTTAATTGTTTACCAAAGTTAACTATTATTAAGTGCTCACTGCGACTTCAACTATTTCTAGATTTTGTTAAGTGTCTCATGTTTTGTCTGACAACATTTCCTCTAGCCAAAAATTCAAAGCCAAACAAATGAAGCAACTTTATTGTCCATTAGCAGCACAAACACAACTTGAGTAATTTGACAAATAGCTCTCTGACCAAACTTGATGCTTCTACTACTATTCACAGACAAATATGGCAAAAGTTTGTTTCTTAAATCACTTTAGAGTTGAAATTTCACAATCAGCAAATAAATGTATTTTTAGAGCTTTAAATATTTTAAAGCATTAATAATAGAGAATACTTAACAATAACATATTTAAATATCATTTAGGTAAGTCGTAAGGATTGTTTTTAAATATAAATGTAATTTCACTCTGAATAGGCAATCGATATATTTATGATTTTGTATTATACAATAATGTAATTAAAAATAATAAATGGAAGCAAATTCTGGATACTTTAAAAAAAAGAGAATATGTGAAATTAATTAAAATTTATAAAACTATAAACACAGTGTTTAAAAAAAAATATTTGAGAAGAATTTATTATCCAATTAGTCGAAAATTACTAGAAATTCTTCAATATTAAGATTGAGTTCTGTCCATTTATATAAGTTAAGAATATAATTTGTTGGCAGATGGCAAAGCATATAATTAAAAATAATTTACTTTCTTATGAACTACAATCCATAATTTTAAAATATTCAAATAAATGTAAAATATAATTATTAGGATATTAATTATTTACTGCAAATAAATGTGATAATTTCCAATTCATATGACATTGCCAACATAAAATGTAAATCATTTATTCATTCTTCATTCCTTGTACGGATATACAGGGTTTGGTCTTTATTGAAATTTTCTTCCATTTGTTGTTCAGGTATGTTTTCTGTTGTCCTGTTTCTTCACTTTTGAATAAAGTATACCTTAAATAAATTTATTCTTTCCATCACATACATATTCGCTCTTAAGACGTTAAAAAAATTTCAGGCAATCGCATCCATAAATTAATGAATTCATTGATTAATGAAAAAAATAAAATAATCGGTAACTTTCCCCATTTACGTTATGTTCTATAAATTCGCATTAATTGTCAAAACAGATATTATTAAACAAAAAGTTCTAAATAATTTCATTCTCTTTGAATTATCAAGCTCCTCAGCAAATCACTTTTAAATAAAGTTGCATGTAAAATTCTTTTCAGAAGCCTTAATGAATCGTCTCACTCACTTTTAAAATTTAAAAAAGTAAATCGAAAAATAGTTTAGCAAATATTTTCGCAACACTTCTTAAGCTATTACCCCAAATGCAAACATGAACAGCTAATGAACACATCAATGGCATTTGCTATGGCATCAAATAGTAGTTAGTAAATTTGCAAATTCAACAACTTTTGCCAACTAACTGAAAACTAACAACGCCAAAGTGATGGACATAGAGGAACGAAACGTTGAAGTTGAAGTCGAAGTAGAAGTAGAAGTTGAAAGCATTTCTCTTTACTAGTATTTGAATAAACATTCAAAGTTCTTTAAGCATTTTGGCATTTACTTACGGCAGGAACTGTAAATATGTATGACTTTTGTTGTTGTTGTTGTTGTTGCTGTTGTTGATGGTTTGCTGCTTATTTTCGAATAGGCCGACGAACGACTTTGAGCAAACATTGTGGAGATGGAGATGGAGATGGAATGGAAAGTTTGTAGCGTCTGGATTCTTAATTCAACAGAACACGCAAAGTTAATAAATTTCAAAGTGAATATGTTTTCACCAACATGCACTTAGTCCGCTTGAACGGCACAGCGCTTGGACGTTGGACGTGGTCTTGGACAAGGCAACTTGATAAAGAAGAAGAAGAAGAAGCAGCAGCGGTAGATGAAGCAGCAGGCGGCAGTCGGCAGTCGACGGGCTGAATGGAAATGTTGCTTGCGGCGTGGCTACATTGTTTGCAACTACAAGTAATTAATTTTACCACTACAAGGTTTTAATGACTTCTAAAAAGTTTTTAGCACTGCTGGATAATCCGGCCCTGGTCCGGCTCTAAGTCAACAAACACCAGACCAGACCAGACCAGACCAAACTGCAGAGGGGAAGGGGAAGGGGGAGTGTGCAGGGTGTGGCATTGTGTCGTGGGCGTGCCGACAAAGCCTACGACTATTGTGCTACAAGCTTGTAAAAATAAATGCGGACCTAAGGCTGCAGCAAGTGCCAGTCGAACCTGTGCCACACAGACCAACTTACTCCTTCTCTTTCCTCTCTCCTTGTCTCTTTCTAGAGGGCCAACCACAAGGCCAAGTCGTCTCCGTCTCGCCTTGGCCAGATTGAGTCACACAACGTGGACACAACGATGCGGTTTCGGTTTTGTTGATATAATTTGAATTTTAGGGTGTAATTACGGCCATAAATGTATTTGACTTTTACACAACATCTCTTCTACCCCTCTTACCACCCCCCTTCCCTCTCTCATCCCCTTCCATGGCCACCCAAGCAGCATCGTCTGAGGCATTTTGCAACATTTTTTGGGGCGTTTGCCGTGCGCTTTTTATATGCAACTCTTAACTCTTAACATGCCACAGAAACTGCTAACAAACAAAGTGCCAGCTGAAGCTGTGAACTCAACTCCAGTCCAGTTGAAAGTTATACACTGCGTTTGTCCAGACGGACCTTTTAATTTGCATTTATTGGTGCAGTCATAAAACTGAATGATGCCCGGAATCATAATGATCATGATCTGCTCGACGAACATTGTAAGCAAACAACAAGAAAGCTTTGAAGGGGCTGAGAGTGAACGACTAAACAACACACTTTCTGTGAGACATTCAAATATTCATAAGTACATATTCAAATATCATGTGAAAATTGAAAAATTTAGACAACATTATATGAAATTATTACTTTAAAAATTAAATATATGTATTTTTCTACTGTTCGATGCTAAAACATTTAAAGGTAAAATAACGAATTCAATTATGACATAGAAAAGATAAATATATTTATTCTAGTAAACAGATAGAAAATATTAAATATACTATACGATATTTTGCCAATAGCTTCAAATAGTTACCAAGAAATAGTGAAACTAATTTGTAGCAAAGCTTATTGTTTGTATTTGTATTGAGATAAACTAATCTTATATCGTTTAATATAACATAAAGAAGGTTTACTATTTGCATATATACATATATCTTAAATAGATTTGCTTTTAAATAGATTCGTCTGCAATCAAATAAAAAAATACTGAAAATTCTGTTGATAGTCTTATATTATTATATTATTTAAATATATATTTTATAAATGCAATTTTATAGGATAATGGGAATTATCTGTTAAGTTCAAACTTTTTAGCATAAATTTTGTTTGTGGCCTGTGTATTGCTGACTTTATTAACATATTCAATAAATAAATAAATTATATGACTGCCACATAATTTATTTTGTACTTAAATACTGTAAGTGGTTGAAACATTTTCGTTTTATACAAAATATTGTAAAAAATTTGAAAAATCATGTTCATACATTATAAATTTGTTAAGTACTTGCAAATCGCATGCAAATAATCTGGTTATAAAAAACTCTTCTTGGCTTAATTCACTAATTTCTGCTTATCGATTCGTTAGTGAAATGAAAGAACCTGATCTGCACTAAGGAGTGATTTAGTATAAGTATTTAGTGTAGTAAATACTTCTCGTTTTTTGTTGAATGGGAACGCAGGAGAGAATATCACTGAAGGTGGTTCAAGTGCGTGTCGTGTATTGTCGTGTCTATATCTATGTCGATAATGGGGATACACACATACAATACTCAGATATACTCGGTGCTGTTGTCGTCGATACATGCTCATGCTGAGGCTGCTTTTGGATTGGTTCTCCAGCAGTTAGCCAGGCTTTTGTTTCGCGCGTTTTTCGTGTTGGCAAATGCGGCAAAAGTGGCGACAGCTTCGGCTCTTGTTGCTGTTCCTCTTGCTGTTTGGTTTTGCTCGTTGTTGTCAGCAGCAACAACAGCAGCAGCAGCAGCAGCAGCGAAGGTGGTAGCAAAAAGAGCAGAGAACACACTGAATTATAAACATTTTAAATTGAAATAACGTGTCGCAATTTTTTTGTGTCGCTGCGCTCCTTTGCCACCAAAAACAACAGCAGCAGCAGCAGAGAAAAAACAACAACAGCAACTGAGCTTGGCAACTTCAAAAACGTCGTTAACGCTTACCTACCGCGCATTCTGCAATCGAATACGATTGATCTCATACTGTGTTGTTGTTGTTGTCTGTGTGTGTGTACTCTAGAGTGGGTCGCGGGTCGTCGGGCTGGTTAGCAGCAGCAACAACCCCAACAGGAATGACAATAGCAACAGCAGCAGCAGGACAGCAGGCGGACAGACAGACAGACGGATGGACGGACAGACAGGAGAACAGTCGCAGGAAGTTAAAGTTTGGGGGCCTAAGCCATGGTCCCTCATTTCGGCACTGCCTGCCTGTCTATCCGTCTGTCCGCCTGTCTGTCTGTCTGTCTGTCTCTTCGTCTCTTCTCGCGTGTCGCCAGGTCGGTGCCAAGCGGTGGCGGTGGCATAGGTGGCAATGACAATCGCGACCGGATGCTTCAAATCAGATATTGTTTTACTTTGCGCCTTCATTCAACATTTCGGATTTCGATTGTCAGCGTGTCTGTGTCGCAGCTTTGCCTCGTTGTCGTTTTTTTTTTATTTGTTTTTCCTTTTTTTGCTGCTTTTTTGTTGCGCTTTTGTCTCCAGCCTTTCAGCCTGCAATTTGAGCAAGTTGCGGATTAAATAAATGTGTCCCGACATCAGCAGCAGCAGCAGCAGCAGCTCTCGATTCTCGATTCCTTGACTGCATTCAAGCTTCTCCTTTCTGCTCAATGAATGAGAAGGCGAAACTGTGGAGCTGAAGTCGTAGATCTAATCGCTTTTAACACCATCACACTGCGCTTGGAATACAATATTTGTTTGCTGATGCGCCGCAGTTTGACAAATTCCAGCCCTTAATTAAAATACAGAGACGAAATCACTGCAGTTCGAGTTGGGAGATGAGGAAGTCGACAGACTTTAAGATAGAGAGAGGTCAGTTTGGTAGAAGAATAACACTTTAGTGAGATGATGAAGTGCGGGAGGACATGAGTTTGCCCAAGATGATGAACTTAGAAAAATAAGGCAAAGCAAGGGGAAGTTTAAAAACAATGATAATTTAGCTAGTCCCAGATGATAAAGAAAGAGAAGTAAACTAGTGTAAGTTGATGAATCAAGGTGAATAAAGACAACTCTAGGAATAGTAGAAGATGAAAGATATGTCAGCTTTTCCTCTATAATATTAAGAAGATTTAAGTTCGTACGAAATGATAAAGAAGAAAACGAATTAAACGAATTAAAAAAGAGGAAGACAGGTAAGCTAGGCTAAGATTATGAAACAGGAAGAATTATACATACTCCATGAAGTTTAAGGATTAAGATGTAGAGATATGTAAGCTAGTGAAGTCAGATGTTAATGAAGAGGGAGATTTAAGCAAACCCAGGAGGTTACAATTCAATTATTTAACAGTCTCGGATTTAACAGACGAGCAAAACTGTAAAAGTTGCTCTTCAACGTTAGTTTTCTTTTCATAATTAAATATAAAGACATAAAATTTAAGCGTTTTATAATTTTAATAGAATTAAATTTCAAAGATTGTAAATTGAAATTCATAATACAACAATTCTTGACTCGTGATAACAATTTCTGCCTAACATCAGAAAGATTTAATCATAGTCCTACTTGTAATTAACTATTGATTAAGTCAGCTAAGAACAAAAATAAGATTATTAAATGACAGAAGGAAAGAGAGAACAGATGGATTAAAGAATTGAGCTACTCTACCATTATGAATAATGTGTTTGTCGTTCATTCTGTGATATTGATGTAGTTCCAAATGATAAAGTGATGAGAATCGCACTGAAATATTAGCTATTCTTAGATGATGTTGGGATTGAAGAAGAAGCTGAAAGAGTTAAGGGAAAAAGTGAGCTAGTGTACCATAGCGATGATATAGTAGCAGACGCTGGCCTTAGCACTTGAGCCAACTGGGGACTTACCTCGGTTATTGTCTCAATTGAAGCAATGGACAATGCTTTAAGCCAACTTCCGCTTGTCACTTGGACGCACTTGGAATCGGTTTGGATTTGGATTCGGCTGCGTGCGAACTTATCGAGGAATGTCCCGGCTGGGCTTTGGACGCTGATGCTGATGCTGACTTTGGCTTTCATTCATGAAGCCTCAAATCCCACCGGGAAAATAAGCAGGCAGCGACACAACAAAAAAAGTGAAGCAAAAAGCGCAAAACCAAAGCAAGGCAGCAAGAGTGCGAACCTTTTGTGTCTTGGGCTCTTAACATTTTTGTTTCGGGTGGAAGGCGCAGAAGTGTCAACAAGCCAAATTGACAGGGCATTGGCAATGGCAAACAGCAAACGATTTTGGAGATTTGTCATTGATAAGTTGGCCGAGTTGGCCAGACTGCGACTCAGAAGCGAGAGAGAGAGAGAGAGCAAAAGGGGGGCAGACTTTTCGCAGAATTGAGCTTCGAGAATTTCAGCGATGAGACAAGCAAAAGGGTGGCTGCGACTTCACATCCAGTTCAACATCGATTTCGACTTCGACTCCGACTCCGACTTCCTCTTCGGCTGCGAGTTGGATTTCTGTGTGTGGTTTTTCTTCTCAACATTTGACTTTTGGCGTGCGGAGCAAATTAATTCACACCTTGCCAATCCATTGTTGAACGACAAGACGTACATACATATGCAAATTGTTTCTTACGAATCAGCCTCAGCTCCCCTCTATCCCTCCTTTACTCTTTCTTTCTCTCGCTGCCCAATTGATTGCCGACCAAAAGTGGCAAACAGCATTTTGGCAAGCTGCTGGTACAAATAACTCCTCGTGTTCCACGAACACACATCTTTAGCTTAGAGTGTGGCCAAGAAGGGGGGAAAGGAAAGGTAAAGGGGCAAGCAGTAATCAGAGATATAGATACAAAGTACGAGCTGTAGAAAGCAGCAATGACTTGATGACGATATTCATTTCGTAGGCAGCTCAGCAACTGCGTATAATAAATTACAAACAAAATATGCTCATGTCTTCGTGAGTAGACAAAAAGTGGCACACACTTTGTGGCTACCACACGACCCATTCAATCGACAACAACAACAACAACAGCAACAACAACAACAACACGGACAACGACAAAAAGAGCCTCATTGGAACATTACAATAATATTATGTCGTTATGAGACGGACTGATGTGTACTCGTAGTAGTACATGTACACGTTCCATCGATATTGACTCCGCTTCCCCTCTCCACATTCCTCCCACTCCACAGCCACTTCCCGATTCCCAGCTACCAACTATAGCTCTTACCTCTCAGCACAGACACGGAGAGAAATGATCAATGTATTTTGATTTGAATCTAACAGCATTTAAAGATAAGATTTGTGGCATAAATTAGGCGAACAATCTTTAAATTATTTTATTTAGTAGTATTATTACTTATTTTGTTGTGATACATTTTAAAAAATAATAATAAATTATAAGACTCTGAGTACTAGCTAATGGACCATCAACACAATCTAAACTTTTAGCTTGGGCTTTTTAGATTGGGCTTTACATTAAGCTTTAAAATATGGCTTTTCTTTATTGGAATGTGAATTTGAATCCAAAATATAACATCTCGGCAACTCAAGCAATTAATTTAATAAACAAAAATTTATTTTATAGACTAATACAACAGAAAGTGATATTCAATCATCTATAAATCAACAAAAACAAAAAGCTATTTAAAACCTGAAAGCCTTAAAAATATAAAAATTAATTGATTTTGTTTTCAAATAAATATTCGATTTCATCCATTTTATTCAATATGTATATATTTGTTGATAACAAGTTTTAGCAAGTTCAAGTTTATATGTTCTCAATGCAAATCTAAATTGTTATTAAGGCATCATATTAGATATTTCGGCATTTGATTTTTATAGTTTATAGATGAAATTCTCATCTAAAATCTATGTCGAAATTGACAGAATAAAGTTAATGAAATTTATCACGTTGAGTTTAATTCATCCTTTTTTCGCTCAGTGTAGCTGGCAGCTAACCGGTCCGCGTCGCGTCGGCGTTGGAAACAAAACTATCGATTCAGATATGTATGCAAAGTGTTGGAGACCGCGACGACGGCTGCTTTGTAGAGACATTTGGCTCTCCCCCGCCCCCTCCTCACTTTCCCCCACACTCTCCAGGCCAGGCTAGTCCGGGCAAGAGCAGAGCAGAGAGAAGGCAGAGCCAAGCAAAGCAAAGCAAGGCAAAGTCAAGCCATGGCAGGCCAGGGCAGGCACTTTAAAGCCCGAACATTGTGTGGGGTCAAAAAAATAATTAATTTAAAATTCCCGCAACGCACACCGAAACGACACATTGAAAGCTCTTAAAGTCCCAAATTACGACCATTGTACCACAAACAACAGCAGCAACAACAGCAACAACAACATCGAAATGAAACTGAAACAAATGAAAGAGACACAGAGTCGGAAAACAACAATATTTCTGACACATTTGCTGTTTGTCGTAATGCGATTGTCAAACTGAATGCGACGACAACCAAATTCGGTAGTTCGATTAATCTATGGAATGTGAAACAACAACCGCATATTGCTCCATAAAAGTGCACACGTCGTATACGTAATTTGGCCAAAAGCGTATGAAAATCACAATTTAAACACATTTTAGCTGTCTACTTTTATGTTGTGTGATTTACATAAGTTAAAAATTAAACAAAATTATTATTAATACATAAAAAATAAAAGGAATTCCTAATCTTATATTGATCATAATTTTAAAGAGAATATTTATAATGTTGTTATTTGTTTGAAAATTAACTGACTTAAAATATTATGAGTAAGATAATTTAATATATGCTTCATGACTAGGAAAACTATTAACACTTTTTTAAATAAACACTACATTTAATATTTTAATTTAGTGCATTGAAATGTTGTTAATAAAATAAGTTAATATGTAAAACAAAACTAGAGACAATAATACTATATTCATTTAATTCTTCCTAATTTTATTCCTTCTCTTATTTTTATCTTTACAAGATCAGCATTTAATACTCAATAATATAAATCTTTAATCAACACTGATTATTCATGATCCTTACTTTTTTAAGTCTTCTTATTAATATTAGTCAGACTTTTGATACTCGATCTTGTTGAATTAGTTCTGCAATCAAGAAACTCTAATCTATTAGATCTCAAGATTGATCGTGATTGTGATTGCCATAAATGCAGCTAGTTAAAGCTGTCGAGCAAAAAGAGTAAGTGGTAAAGTGTATTATAGTGAGTGCCAGTTAGCTGAAGGAATGTTGGGGAAGTATTCAATTAAGTCGAAACGAACGAAATGGGAAGAAGTCTGTGCGCATGTTTGATAAACACAACTCGTAAATCATCGCCGCAAAAGAAAGAGAGAGAGAGAGAGAGATAGAGATAGAGACAGCGATCCCTTGAAGTACCGCTGACGTTTGCCACGTTGCAAGGCAGGTGCGGAAAATTACTTTTTATATGCTACCTTTTAGTGGTTTATTATGACAAAACAAACGCGAGGCAAGACGACGAGCTGCTGCTGCTGCTGCTGCTGCTGCTGATGATGAGGCGACGGCTCATGCGCGGCGGGCCAAAAAAAAACAGAAAACAGAAAAAAAACTGGTAACTGGGCACAAGACATTGGTAAGACCGACGAACCGACAGTAGCGTTATACACTGGCTTGTGTAGCGAGCAGAGTCGAGCGCCAGGTTTGCCGATAAAGACGACTGAGGAGGAGTCGGAGGTGGACAGAAACGCTATAAGCGCTATAAACATAATAAAAGAGCTATAAAAGTGGCCCAAAACGAAACAACAACCGCTAGCTGAACAACATAAATCATCAAATTGTTAGGAAGATCCATTATGGCCCATTACGGACACCAGCAAACAAAACGCGACCTCCAGCTGACCAAGCGAAAGGGAAAGGGAAAGGTTAAGCGGGTTGACGGGCTTGGTGAAAGACAGATAAAGACTGAGTGAAAGAGACGGAGACAGAGACAGAGAGGCAGCAGCATTATTAAAATGCCGTTTTGCTTAATTTTATTTTATTGTTTTTAAGAAATTTCAGCGACGAATACCAAACGAGCCTACAACACTTCACAGAAATGAGACCAGCAACTGTTCCTCTAATCGGGTGGTCGACCAAACAGCAGCAGACAGAGGGAGACACACAAAGTGCGGGGGAGAAAGAGAGAGAGGGAGAGAGAGTGCGAGAGGTGGCAGCGCTAACGAGCACAATGAAAAGCAAGCAAATTCAAATTTATGAATGTGAATGAGAGATACGCTAAAGATACGAAATACGAATACGATCCCAGGTTCCAACACCGACTTCGACTTCGACTGCGACTCCAAAGATGGTCGCTGACCGGGTGTGCAACGTTCTGAGTTCTCGTTGGTCTGGTGTCTCTTCTGTTCTGTTTGGTTGTCCACATCGCGGCGATTCCTTGGAAGTGGAAATGAGTAATTTTTTTCAATTTTCACATTTTTTTCTCTCTGGCTTTTAAATTAGATTGGAAGGCGTTGATAATGGTAGTAAAGATGCAGATAAACGTAATGCGTGTCATGAAGGCTACCGTTTACCTCACCCACCAACAACAAATATTCTTATGAACAATGAAAAAATTAATAAGCCTAATGGTCATCTTGATGGAAAGGTGGATAACTTTTTCTGTTTTTTGCTTTTGCCGGAACTGAATACATATGCATACGAGTATGGGAGGTCATAAAATGATATAATGAGTTGACAAGTTTACAGTTTTTCTTTCACTTTATCTACTGTCAGATCCTTGAGGTAGTATAATACAAAATTGATATTAATGTTTTCAACAGATGATATCGGCTAACTATTAAAGAGTTTATGTGAAGTATATTTTTCGAAGAAGTTCTTGATGACTATGAATATAAATATTCTAATGTTTATATTTGGTCTTTTTAAATTATTGAGAAATTGATATTGGATGACTATATCAACAAATGTTGTGGAATAGAATTTAATAATATATTAAGTTTAGTTCTAAAATACTATGGATCTATAATCGAATAATATAAGATATAGTTTTCAAAAGTATAATTTTTTTAATTTTATTAAAGAGTATTAGATAAATTATATACCAATATATATTATATATCCGTAATGTTCTGTTTTTATAGTTCATATGACTTTAACAATACTAAAATTGATTTCATTAGGTTGTGTAATAGATTTTTACAAAAAAAAATATATTACATCCAAAAATCCAAATATTTCAATGTTTATATCTAAATATTTTATTTTTATATTTTTAGCTCTAATATTCTAAATTCTATGAGACATATTAAAAAAACGAATTAAATCGCTTCTGTTGTCATGTAATGGTACGAAGTTGAAAAATTTGAAATTGTATTTATATTTCACATAATTTCTTGACAACCTGTGCTTTATTATATCATCCCAAATATACAAAACCAAGGCTTAACACAAGTCAACACTTCAGTTGGTTATAAAGTTAATGCTCAATCGATGTACTCTCTGCAATTCTACAGCTTAAATAGCTCCATAGAAGTTCGGTTTAGGCGCGGCAGTTCTTTGAAAATGATTTGGACCCGAACCCCGAAATGCTTATCTGGAGTTCATCTATGCTAAGCACTCATTGGGCCGTCGTCATAGTGTCTGCTGGAACGGCTTCTGTCCCGACACCCGACGTCTCCACACCGTGACGTTCACCGGGAGGTCTTGGAGCATAGAGGAGAATTGGGAATGGAGAACGAAGAGCGGAGAGAGAGAGAGTGAGAGGGGGTTTTGTATGGTGATGGCTGGTGCGTAGATGGTTAGAGATTGTTAAATGATACTCAAACAGCAATTTGGAATTTATTTGATGCGATATTAATCGCCATCTAAGGGTTACACATTGTTGTGAGAACACACCTTGCCTTCCCTTTGTTCTTTCATCTGCCTCTGGTTGCTCTTGTTGTTGTCTGTTTGTTTGTTTGCTCGGAGATATCGTTAATTCGACTTATATGCGTACTCTGCGTTCCTACAGTGATCATGTCAATCCTCTGAGATTCCAGCTTAAATTCCGAAATTACTTTACACCTTTTTGTAGGCATGCTCGCATTGTACGAGGAATTGTAGTAGCCCAGATCTTAAATTGTTTTCTTTTTATTCTCGCACCTTCTTTTCTCTTTGATCTACTCTTAATGGCTTAAAGGAACTTGTTATAATTTGGTTTGCATACTTGGAAACTACATTGGAGTTAGAAATATATTTTATTTGAAATTATCAAAGTTTTCTATTTTTTTTTTTTGTAATAATTTACGATAATTTTTTTCTAAAATTATCTCTATTTGAAGCTGTTACATTACTTGAAAATTACACAAATTTATTCATGAATCAAAGCTTTTATTCTATTTTCAAATTTCGTTCTATGAAACAAATTATAGTTAAGTAAGTCTTAAAATTTCCATTTTATAGCTTTTCACCTTTTAAGAAAGCAAAGTAAATATTGTTGTTGAATATTTTAGCTAGCAACAAAGTATTCAATTGTGTCTATCATACATTTCCCTGTCAGAATTTGCGTATAAGTTTGTATTAATCGGATTATCAAAGGGTAATCAAGAATTGCATAAATATCGAGGAACTAGCGTAAACTACTAAAAATGTGATTAATTCACCTTACAATATTGCATGCAAAACAGGAAAACAGCTGTTTACACTGTTTGTCAGGGTTCATAGAGGGGAATATTTAAATATTGATGCATTGCATTGTTGCGTCTGATATACGGATATAGTATGCAATAAATGGCTAATGGATGGGTCACATTTAGTGCGTAATCGGTTCATTTGACGGCAGTCAAATGTCTAACAAATTGTGAGCGACAAGCGGACAGTGAAACCGACAGACAATGGAACAGTTGATAGCTTTAATGAGTGTGCATTTTTAATATTCACTGGTTCTCTGTTCACATGTTCGTTGTTTCACTGTTCACTATTCAGTGTTCGGTGTTCGGTGTTCACTGTTCTTGCTATTTAAATGAACACATGTTCCTTCATTGCCTGTGGACAATTTTGCATATCCAGCAAGCGCAACCGCTGGGCGCCATTGACAATTCATGGGGTATGGCAACAGTAACTATGCAAGCCAGCGAGTGTGTATGTATGTGTGTGATAACTACACACACACATATTTGGGAACACATGTCAACATTCCATGAACACATGTACCAAACATACACACACACACTGGGAGCATAACTGCAGATCTGTTGTAGTGTGCATTGTGGGCGGCGTTGCCGAACTTCAAAATAGACTCTATGCAGTGGGTGGTCTCAATTAATTAATTGCCTTTGCCAGCCTAGGCGAGTGTGTAAGTGTGAGTGTGAGTGTGAGTGTGTTTGCCATTTGGGCAAACTGCAATTAAAACACTTACTGGCAAATGTGTCTGCATTGTGCGTGTGTAAATGCGTGCCTGTGTAGAGATGTGTATGCGTGTTGAAATAATGGTGTGCGAACACAAACACTGTGCCAGAGGCAAGAGGTCGCCACTCTACACAAATAGTTTGTGACCTTTTGGTTGTTTTACAAACAAGCCCCAAACAGTTGGCGTCGTCGTCGCCGTCGTCGTCGTCTGTCCGCGTTTCGCGCCTCAATGTCACACGACCGTTTCTCGCAGTTCAGTTCATTTTGTTGTTTCAGTTCATGTTGTTTCATTTATCGTTGTTGTGGTTGTTGTTGTTGTTGATGCTCGCAAAAGACGCAGCTCTGCCTCTGCCTCAGTCGCTGTCGCTGCTGACGTCGCGCCGTCACCGGTGTTTGGAATTGCAAATTGCCATCGGCGCGTCGCATCGTTGAGCCCAGGCCCATTTTAATTGTTTACATTTTATTTTGCTTTCAGCGCTTATAATTATTAATTTCACTTGGCACTCGCCACTGTGTTTGTCCCCACAACTCCCTTAGTCACTCCTCCCATTCATCATCAAGTTTTCATCGTCGCTGCGTCGCCATCATCTCGCTTCTCGCTCTTGTCTCTCTGTCTGCGTCTTCATCTCTCGCTCTACTGCTTGTGGGTGTTGTGTTATTGGCTTTTGCGAATGCAGCAGAAAATGAATGCAAGCAAAGCTGAAGCTGAAGCTGAAGCAGAAGCAGAAGCAGAAGAAGAAGAAGAAGCACAGTGGGAGAGATGCCAGCACAGCCATTTACACCATTCGCTTGGTGGAGAGCTTGAAGCTTGTGCTAAGCAGAAGCAATAAACAAGTTTGTTTATGAAATGATAACCGAGATCTTTATACACTCACTTTCGAGCAATTGTGTGAAGAGTAGACGAAATATTTATGCAAGTTAGCACAGCAAAATATAAATTTAAATTTACTACAAAAATAAAATAAAATATTATTGTTATTTAAAAAAAGATATTCTTTGGATTATTTTCTTTGAGTTTCACAATATTATAATTTACCCCAGAAAGTCTTCTGTAAAAACCTACCAAACCTTATCATCTTTCTGATCCATATAATATAATAATAAGTTCCGTATTTTATTATATTCGTTTCTTACTCCATATATTATTAAATCATTATATTACAACTTAAGTTTTTTTTTTTGTTGTTTTTAATTTATCAGCAAGCGTTTCTGAACATTTCCAAGCTCTTCACTTCCTACTTATTAGCACGAGGCTCTTCAATTTAGCTTATCTACACCTACATATAATACCACATTTTATTATGCATCCATAGTTGTGATTAGGTTTTCTAGGGTATGTAAACGCCAGCTTAGATACATACAGAATTCTTCTCAATGGTATTTGCATTTGTGCTGGAAGTCTACACAGTTGGAGGCAATGTCGCTGTTTCGCTGTTTCTTTATTCATTGTAGCGTCTATGCACGCGACCCGCACTCTGACTAAAGCTCTGTGACTCATAATCAGACGAACTACTCTTAAAAGCGGCGGCGGTTGCAAAGAAGAAGAGCAGATTGTCTACACGAAACTGAGTATCACACCGTTAGCAAAAATCGTACTTATATAGCATAGTCTATGTATATTCTATGCATATCGCCTGTGCCAAATAGATAGCAATACCTCTTCAGCTATGTGAAACTCAGTGAATTTGAAATCTGAACATGTTATACGTGTGCACTCTACATGTTTAAGCCGCAACTAAAGTGATAATTGCTTAGCTCATTATTAGCTTTTGGCGTGAGATGTTCTCGGCAGGGAAGAAACACGATTGCCTTATATAAGTAAGTAAGTAAGTAGACCTCCAGACTCACATATATTATTGTTTATTCTTGTTCATGTATGTCAATGTGGGATAAGTTACTTATCGTGTCGTGACTATACTTAAGTCTGACTTATCCATGTTTCCGCAGCTTTGAAATCCATATTGATTAACATTTTGTGCATCGCTGAATATAAAAGAGAATATTTTAAAGTTTTTTGAAAAAGTAATTAATTTATTTTAATTCCCTATTTAGTAAAAAACTTGATTCAGTTTAGAGTAAGCTTGATTTTTTATTAAGCAATTATTCGCTGTTTATAATTTGCATTAAGCTGTTTGGCAATTAATTTACATCTCTTCTTTTTACAGTCTTCCCATCAATGTACATTATGTCTCATCAAATCTAATTGCCAATTATTATAGTTCAATAAAACTTTTATGGCTTTAAAGCGACTTCTCCTACATACGTAGAACATATCATTATTTTTTATAAATCAATTAATCTTTTTATTTGCAATCAAAGCTAATTTATGACAATTTGTATCACAACTGTTTTATAGTTTTTATTGTGAATCTTTTTGTCTTGATACGAAAATTGTTATATATAATAAATCCCTGACTTGAATATGTGGTTTTTCTAAAGTTTTTTCTTTTATATAAATTACTTCCTGTTCGGGGGTATTAAAATACTTTATTAAAAGGTGTGAATCTTTGTGAATAGAAAACAAAAATGAGACAAATAATAAAATTTAATCAATAAATTTTTCAAATTTGCAATAAATTATTGAAAATTTTTGGAAAAGAAAGAAATAATAAAAGTTTATTTTTGTATACATATTAAATAACATAAATCTATTTATAATATGTTGAATAATATATAACAATAATATATATATAAATAATATATAACAAATATAATTTGTTAAGAGTTTGATTCGAAATTTTCCTATTTATCCATTTCCATTATTATTTTTATGACTTCATCAGGTAGCATATGAAATGTTTCTACAACTTTCAGAGCATGTGCAACAAAGTATTAAAAGATCTAAAAAATGTTGAAAAGAATCAAAAATGTGTTTGGATCTGGAGATGACAGACAAGATTTGAATAGCCTTTTGAGTAGAAAGAATGGGGAACATGGAATGTTATGCTCATGCGCATGTTGCTCTTTCTCTGACTCTTTCTCTGTCTCCGTCTCCGGCTTCGACTTTGGCCCCTGGGCTCTGACTCTGCTTCTGACTCTGCTTCTGTCCCTGTCTCTGTCTCTGTCTCTGGTCGGGTGTCGTACGTGATGACAGTGTGGTTGCTTAGATTTGGGAGGAAAACATGTGTAGCTCAATTGTTAATGTGAATGTCGGATTGTATGGTAAGAGAGCGTTTCAAACCGTTGCCGTCCTGCATGCGAATTAGAAATTAATTCGCCCTTGAATGAATATTTAAGTAGAGTCATTGAATCAGCTTGCGTTTGCCGCGTGTGCAACTGCATTTGTGTGTCCATTAAGAAATGCGAGTAGTGCCAATCGTCAATGATTTATACAACCTTTTTACTACAAAAAAAGGTCTTCCCCCCTTCTGCTTCCTCTCTCTTTGGTCGCCAACTGTCAATTCGACGATCGCATTCCAGAAGCTTTTGTTCTACAGTTTTGAGCGTAACGCATTTGCTGTCAACCGCATTAAATTTAGCTTCTATGTATTTTCCGTTCCCACGACATTTCACAAGTGGGAAGAGTTCAGTTCAGTTCAGTTCAGTTTAGCTCAGTTCAGTTCAGTTGAAGCACCTGGGGCATCCCGAGTGCCTAAATCAACCGGCAAACGCAACTCAACCATTTGGCAATTAACAATTTTATTTCTATGAGCCACAAACAATGTTTACCGCTGCCAAGTTGCCACTCTTTCAGTAGCTGCGAGATGGGAGCTGGAGCTGGAGCTGGAGCAGACTGGCGCGCGTTACGCCTCCATTACACCTTGTTGCAGTTGTTACGCCGTAATTTTATGTCTTTTCTCGGAACAAAGTCATACAAAACGGCGCGGAACTGCCTGCCATTCAAAGACACCCTGAGAGACCCCCTGACTTAACTTGACTTCACTTCACTTCGCATCACATCACATCAGTTTACTTCTCCAGCACCAGCACCAACTCCAACTTCAACTCCAACTCTTACTTTGACTTTGACGATGTCGAGGCGATAATTGCGTGTTTAACTTAACGTTCTTCTTGCTCTTGATAAGCGCACTGATCTTTGAAGACGCAGTCACAGACGAAGACGAAGACGAATGCGAACACGGGACAAGCCTCTAATCAAACCCCTTTTTTGACGGCTAGTATAACACCTTTTTATCTCTGATTGTAGCCCGTTGTCAATTGGTTGTTGCCGACAGCAAACCAAATTCTTTCCAAGTAATGGAGTAAAAAGTTTGCCTTATGTATTTCTTTTTATTTGTTTTCATTTTAGATATTCTTACATTTAACATTGTTCTATTAGTAATGAAATTAGCAATTATTATCCTTAGCAGATCCCAAATATATGTAATTTCAACCTCATATGAATTTGAAAATGTTTGGCTTTCTTATAGTACATCACATCCACTCGAAATAATATGAATAAATGTAAACAGTAATAATAAAAAAAATAGAAAATATGAGATAAATTCTTTACGAAATAATAATAAAATCATAATTGGGAAATTACACTTACCACTTTATGGCATTACTCAGGCACATTAGTCATAATAGAACTTCCGAGAATATTACAACATGTTTAATAAAAAGTAACAGTTTCACATCCGAGTTGTACAACACCAAAGAAGGAGTACTATAAGTTACTCACCTGTTCAGCACTCCCTCAAAAGGGCTTCCCTAAGTAGGCACTATAGACACCTGGCGCAGGTGCTGTTTAAGGGCAAAGAGCTCAGCTCAGCTGAGTACAATGTGACTGTATGTATCGTAAGGTGATTGGATGTGATGTGCGTACATGTGATTTGTGCTAAATACTCGGAACATGGCCAAATGCGTAGCTGTTGCTATTTGCTGTGTGGTTGAACGATTAATCTTTGGCCAGCAAGCGTTTAGTAGCTTGATTGTTTGATTGCACGATTGCTTTGATTGTTTGTCCCACAAATTTGCATAGCCTATTGTGCGAGCATACGCATTGTCATTCTCCGTCTAAAAATGGCAGAGCGAGGCGAAGAGAAGGAGAAGGAGAAGGGGAAGTTGGGGAGCTGGGCGCCGCATTTTGTCGGCTTGGACATTGGATTGTGCGTCATATGGCATCGTATGGATTGCGAGTCTTGCATACATATGCCGCACCTGCGCCTCCATGCCAAATCCAGAAGTCAAAGCCAAAGAAGGCGTTTTTTTAATTGCGTCGACATGCCCGAACTACCAATGAGACTTTTGTTGTCATCGCCTAGAGTTGAGCTGAGCTGAGTTGAGTTGAGCAACTGCCTGTCTATTCGTCTTTATGTCTCTCCGTCCATCTACCCGATGCCCAGATAGCGATAGCGATAGCTAAAGCGTCGTCGTCGTCGTCGTCGTAGTTGTCGTTGTCGTGCGCAAAAAGTGGCAGCCACATGTGCGATAATCCACTTTCGAGTACATCCATCCATACATCGAGTACTCGACTCGTTTGGTGGCAGGCCATGCATGCCTTGACTAGGCGTCGTCATCGTCGTTGTCCACAAAAGCCGTCTAAATATTTGTCCTGCTTATTATAGCTCTTGTTGTCCAGGGACCAAGAACAACAACTGCATAACTGCCTAACTGTGGCAGCTTCTTAGCTTGTGTCTATTGTTATACTCGCTGCTCGGAGTGAAGAGGAGTATGACAAATTAGTGGCAGAAGCAAAGGCAAAAGAAACATTTTCAAATTTTAAAAAATTGTACATGTGGAGGTCCTAGATAATTAATGAATTGAGTCTCACTCACAATTAAGAACAACAATCAAATTCCCAAAGTCTGATAAAAACGAAATTTAATATTAATGTGTTCAGAAATTATTTCAGATTAGGTGCTTTCTTTGAGTCAAGCTCATACGAATGTAGCTTAAATTATATTATGGTATAATATGATATTATGTTTAAAAATTGTTTAAGATAATATAATATTAATTATTATTATATACATTAGGTACATCTACATATATCAGCTTACCTTCATTGGTCTAAAAATTCTTTTGTATAGCGAGTATCTAAAAGTCGAGCACACGCTAAAATTGCAGCTTAACTATGTGTGAAACCAAGTATCTATTGAAATATAAATTTACAATTTACAAACGATCTCAGGTGCATCTAATTTAATAAGTATCTTAAGTCAAAAATAATATTTTAGTTGAGCGAGTATTTCAAAGTCGAACACACTCGACGATTGTAACTTTCCTACTTGTTGCTGTTGTTGGCGATGTACTCACGCTCGACCATTTATGGGTCGCATTGTTCTCGTATTACCAGACCAGTTATATGTAGGGGCAACCAATCAGCGGCTCGTCTTTAAAAGCTGGCACCATTTCAAATATTTGCACAGCCGCCATCAACAAGCATTCGATCGATCCATCGAGATGGATGCATGGTCGAATGGATGGATGGATGGATGGATGGTTTAAGATTCCATTACGAGTACGAGTATGACATTCGACACTGTTTGCCTGTTTGCCTATTTGCTCACATTTAACGGATTACTGCGCTTCGTTTTGACGGAAACTAGCAAAGATCGCACTTTGCTTTGCTTTTGGCAAACAACAAACAGCAGTTGAAGCCGTTGACGGGGGGAAAACAGACAAACAGCAGCTTCTCTCTCTCTCAAGCGATCATCATCTGCAGCTCAGCAACATCTGTAGAATGTGTAGAGACAGCAGCTCATTTTCTTCCCTCTCTCTCTCTCTCTCTCTATTTCTTTATGTTGTTGTGGAGCTGCATCTGTGTTTAACAAATAGAAATCAATGGCCGCCTCAGTCCATGGATCAATGGGAATGTTATAATCATGCCAATCCTCGCTTGCTGTGTTCCGACTCATTGGTTGGCCAAGGCAAATACGAACTCGTATTCAAATATCGACAACGGCAACGACAACTGCCCGCTGTATACCCTATAAAATGTGTAAAAGAAAGGGTATAATAGGTGCGCAAAGAAATTTATGTTATTAGAAAGAAAGTGAAGTATGTTTTATTACCGATATATTTATATATAGTTTATATTACATTTGTTAAGTTAATCGCTTCTTAAAATCTTGCCTTGCTTTTGTGAAATTATCGTATATTATTTAGATGTTGTTCTTCATATAAAATTTGATGGCAGTATTCCAATTCATTATGAAAAATAAGAAATAACATATAAGATATTTCGCAAATGATGAGATAGTGAATTACTAATATACGTACACAAAGAAATTTATAAAATATTAATAAGAAGTCATTATTGTTTTTATTTTATTTATTTATTCTCCAAATTTCATCCTAAATAATAAATACAACTGTAATATTATATAATTAAATACATTAAAATTACTCATTTAATTTTTAAGTTAGTTATGATGCTTTATTTCGTGTATGTTCTTAAATTTTATATTATTATTTTAGATGTTTAATCTCATACTTTTTTCTTATTTTCAATACCTGTTTCACTTTATTTGCAGGGTATATTCTAGTCGCACACACTCAGCCAGCTTATGTTCACTTGCTGTTTGATGTTGTTGAAACTGTCAGCGCTGTTTTGCTATTACCTCCTTTTATCATTTGTCTTATTTACTCATTCGCTCTGGGTGTTGTGCATGGTCAGAGATCTAAGCCATGAGCCAAGAGCTGGCTAAGTTGAGGCTAGGCCACTTGGCCAGATCGATTTGCATAGCGGCAAGTGGCAGTGCAACACTGCAACGCTGTGGCACTGTGGATCGCGGCACATTAGTCGTGCCTCTTGGCGACACAAGAGTCCCGGAGCCGACTTGTTGTCGTTTTCGTTGTCGTTGTAGTTGTATTTGCTTGTTGTTGTTGCTGTTGTTGTCGTTGCCGATTCCCGCTTGCAAAACAGATGCCGCTTGGTTTATTTAGTGCGCGTGCGCATGCGCATGGCCCATCAGCCTTGCAACCAAGACCCGGACAACCGGAGACATTGCCACAAAACGCCGGCGACAGCGAAAGAGAGAGGGAGAGAGAGAGAGAGAGTGAGCGAGCGAGTTGCACTGCGGCAACTGGCAAAGGAATGCTTGAAATGTTTAGGCCAAGTTGGGATTACTGGCGTCCAAACATCGGTCGACATCAAAGAGTTGCCAACATTTGATGGTAATTGCCGCTAAACGATTTTCAATGTTAGCTTGTAAAAACGTTAACATTTTTAATTTGTGTTATATACTCACGGACAGCTGCTCTTACTCCCCAGCCAACTCGCCATTCATTCGTATCTACATAAGTATCTAAATATATCTGGCAGGCTCACACACTCACTGTCTGACTGCTGCCTGCCACATGCAACTGCAACGGCAACAGCAACGGCAACCAAAAAGATCTTGAGCCATAATTTCCGTTTCTCATCAAGTGGCGACTTCGTTCAGTACGCGGACTTTACCCACCGCAGTCATCAACCGCCTGCAATCTGAATGAAAAGCACATTTAAAACGTGCTTTAAGATATCCCAGTTGTTCATACATTTTCTACACTTCAGTATCAGTTTTATTGGCCATATTTACTGTAAGCCGCCGCTTGTCATACTCATGAATGATGGACGCTGTTTAGATTCAAGTTAGTTATAATACTCCAACCGGAAGTCTTCTTAGCTCAGAGATACATTTATTATTCTGGTTGATATTAAAGAGGGAAGAGAATCTTTTCAAGTGAATTGAAAAAGATGAAGTGTTGTCTCGTTTAGTATTTTATCTAACGCATTTACAATAAATATATATGGGAGCAAGTTCAGTCTGGAAGAAGCTTCATAGTTAAATGAATTTATTTTTTATTAAATGCGATTCTTTTGAGTTGTTATATTATTAATATGAAACATAATTTTGGTTTTATTTAAAAAGGAATTATTCTTCAGTTTAACAACTGATTGAATATATGCATGTTTAATAACGGCTTCTTCTCTTTAGCTCTTTAAATATAATACTGCACAATAGAAGAGCTTGTTCATAGTCATAAAAAGGAATATAAAATGTTGTCCGATTATGTATGCAAGCAGCAAGCTGCAGCAATAAATTTTATTGCCGCTTGCAAATTAAATGTTTGAGCACTAAAGATGTGTTCGTATTACATTTTATTGTTTATCAAATTTTATATTTTATATATTATCATATTAACAATAAATCATTAAATTCTACGTTGCAAATTCAGTATCATAAAAACGGAATTAACAATTCTTTTGTAATTTCTTTTTATAGATCACAAAGAAAAAAGATTTATCGTCTTTAATTTCATATTTTTCTATTAAAACCAAAAAAAAATAATAAATAAAGAAAAGAATAAAAATAAAAATACTATGTAAAACTTTTTATTTCAGCTGCACTTTTTGATAAAAGTAAATAAGAAAGTTAAAATAATTATTACATAAAATATTCAATTTGCGGAAATGAATTGTCGTAAATAAATAAAAAGGATCAATAGTATAAATTCCAGCTGCACTTTTTGGCCTCAAAGATAAAAAGCGTGTTGCTGTTTGCATTTTGCGATTAAAGCATATAAACTTGTAATTAATGAAAATAATAGCGATAATAATCAAGAATGTATACACCACAAGTTAATCGTACAGGAAACAAGATCTACAGGTTTTTCAAGAGATCATCGAGTCTGGCAGAGGCAGAGGCAGTGGCATGGCAGCTATTTTTATTAATGTTTAAAGTGCACAACCCCTCAGAGAGATGGAGAGAGGGGGAAGGGGTAAAGGGCAGAATGGAAGGTGAACAGATCGAACGAACTTGATGACTGTGCCAGTCCTAAGCACAATGATGATGACGAATGATGATCATAACGACATTGTGCATAAAGTGGAATTCTCGAATCAAAATCAGCTCATTACGGAGGCTAATGTAAGCACAACAAAGCCATTCTACTCAGATTTATTCAACAGCTTTAAGTGCTTGCTTGCCATGGCTTGAAGAAGGATGGATCGATGGATGGATGGATGGATGGAAGGAGGATGATGCAGCGCTAATGACATTATGCACGATTGCTGCTGCGAAAGGAAAACGAAAGGAGAGGGTTGCGGAGGTGGAGTCAGAGTCAGAGTCAAAGTCAGAGACAGATTCAAATTCGAATTCAGTTTCAGTTAACGAGTGAATCAATGCAATGAAAAGAAGTATTAATAAGAAGAGCAGAGGCTAGCTAACAGTCAGTTGCAGTCAGTCAGTTCGTCTTCTTTGCAGTCTCTTCACTGAAGCTGAGGTCAAAATGTGAAGCGGTGTGAAAAGGCTTTCATTTCAAACGCAAACAATCGCTCGGAGGTTCGTCGGTGTAGGAATTGAAATTAATTTCATGTATCATCATTAATCAAAACACTCGCTCGCGAGCAAGCCAAAAGTGCTGCGCGTATACACAATGTGTATTCACTCATACACTCATACTCACACTCATACTCATACTCCATTCAGAAAGAAAGAAAGAAAGACGTTGACTGCATTTTGGATTATAGTAAGTAGTCATGGTCTTGCTCTTGCTTTGGACCTCTTCACACACACACACACACACACACACACACACACACACACACACACACACACACACACACACACACACACACGAAGTGATGAGTATACTCATATTCTCGCATGTAGTTATGAATGTATAACGATATTCATTCTGCAATCGGGGGCCTCTCTTCAATATACAGACAGCAGACAGCAGGAGGGGAGCGCAGGGACATTCCCCGAGCTCAACTAATCAGCATGCAAAGAAAACAACATTAAGAGTCAACAACAACGACTGGCACTCAACACAATTATGAGAACTGACGTTGCAAGAGTTTCATGTTTAATGACAAGTCACTTTCTGCGCCCCAGTTCAGTCATCGTCATTCAGTCAAAACTGACGAGAGCTGACTCTCTGTGCCTCTGTACCTCTTTGCCTCCTCCTCGCCTTCTCTCTGTCTCTCTTCGCCTCTGGCTCTAACGATGTTTTCTTTGGAAAGTTAGAAGCCGTTTCCAGTAGTTCAATTACAACTTCACCTCACTTCAAGCGTTTTGTCCAGGCCGCACCTCTCGCACTCGCCCTCGCTCTCTCTCTTCCCGCCCCCAACCACTCGTATTCATAACTCATACCCGTACTCATACTCAGACTCATAACCATATCCATGCCCCCACTCATACTCGCACTCATACTCCTACCCATACTTATACTCATTTCAAGCAGCATTCTTCGTATACTCGAATATAATTGAAAAATGAAGACGCACATTTATCTGCTGCAGCCTTTCGACATTTGCATAATTTTGTTGTTTAATTAATTAGGCGAATGCTTTGCCATCATTACAATATAATTATGCCTTTTGTAATCATAAATATTATCATAAGTTGCAAGCATTTTCAACACTTTACTTTCAGCAGCGGAGATCCTTACACAAGTTTGATTTAGAAAAATATAGAAAATTATTTTACAATTTTTACTTTTCTATTATATTTTATAAATGAATGTCAAAGATTATTCTTTTAAGTCAGCCCGAACAAACATTATTATGAATATGGCAATCAGTTAGCATTACAATAAAAGGACTGACTGTTGAAATGACAGAAAATTAAAACAAAAATTAAATTAATAAATAAATAAACATTTGAGAGTATTTACCATAAATGCAAAATAACATAGAAAGGATATTTAATTAATTTTTTATCAAAATAATATAAGAAATAAAAATTTGTATTCGAATTTTTTTTTGGTTTTAAACTAAATCTATACAAACTTTAAAAAATACGTAATTAAATTAGATTGTCCGTTTTCGCACATTATATACACATATCCTAAAAAGCATCCTAGCTTCAAAAGCTTGGAAAAAATACTAACACCTTCGTCTCGCTTACTATCTCTATCAATTCTAATCCTTATCTCGCTTTCTTCATATTCACAAATAAATACTTATTTTCACAGCAATCTTTTAAAGAAACTTTTGTATTTTTTTAATTGCCTAATCTACTATATTTAAATACTTTAATATTTCATAATATATTCTCTCCCATTTGCAACATAAGAACAATTCAGGCTAGTTTATCAAAAGTTAAACAACAAATCTCATCCTAATAAGCACAAGGAATGCCGCCTTCAACTGCTCAAACAGTAAGCACATATAGTATTGTAGTTGTAGTTGAGCATAATCCCATCTCAGGAGAGTATTATTTTGTGCTGTCGCAATGACAACATCGTGCTTATCCTCCACACACAAATATACACACAGAGACAACAGCAACATCAGAGCTTAACTGCCAATTAGGGCCAGACTGTTTGAGTAATCAACGGCGGAATAGAAAATAGAATTGTTTGATAAAAACAAATAATTGAATGGCATGCACAAGAGATTCCGACTCGAACTCGAATTGGAGCTGAAATCCCGCCATGACTTTGATCATTACGACGATGGCCATAATTTGAATAGTTATCGGAGAGAAGTTGAGGGAGGGGAAGCGAGGGACATAAATCGAAATTGGTATTAACCATTAAACACGGCATTTAATGGCATCACGTGTGTGCATGTGTTTTGTTTTGAATCTACAATATTAATAACGCTGATAAAAACTTGACTGCAAACGTTCCGACCTCATTTGTTTCTCAACCTTTCGCCGGCCAATCAACAGCAGCAGCAACAGCAACAAAGGCAATGGGCTAACACTGCGAACGGCAGCAACGAATTCGAGATACAGAAATAACAACAAGATACAAATACATACTTGTACCACAGCAACAACAACAGCAGCAACAGCAACAGCAACAACAAATGGGTAGCAACAAAAAGCTTTTTAGTCAGCGATAACACTTATGTATGGGCATTGTAGACGTATTATTAAATGCCATGTTTTGTTAACGGCCGAAACCGTTCCCAAAATTGTCAACCTACACAAACGCACTGAAAGCGACAACATTTGTTGCCGTTCCTGTCGCTTTTGTTGCTGTTGTTGTTGTTGTTGATATCGTTGTTATTGCTGTTGTTGCTGCTATTACTGCTGTTGCTGCTGGCGGTGTCAGAGCTGCTGTTGTTGGAGCTCTAATTTGAGACACGATTTGTTAATGTGTTTTCGGTGACTCCATCCAAACAAAAAAAAAACATAAAAACTCGACCTGAACTCTAATCAACTGTGCATAGTTCAGGCCATGTTCAAGAGACAGAGTTGCCCTCATTCTTTTTATCCCCTCATGGGCTGTCGCGACAACCCTTTTCAAAATATATTCACAGTGTTGTGTAATGTGCAAATAATGTTGCCGGATATCTTATGCATGTATAACTAACTCATTTACTTATTCATATGTTGCCTAAGTAATCTAGAGATTTATTTCTATTTATTTTAAATATTTTTCATTATACTTATTTTTGTTTGTTACATTTATTCACACACAGTGTTTTAATTTTATAGCTTTGACCTGTTTGATTGGGAGCAAGGAATTAAACTGTGCAAAGCTTAAACAACATATTATTGTGATCTATACTTTATTTATATTATTTTAGATAAAATAAATATAGTAATATGGAAATATGATTTTTAGTCGCATTCACACATTCTTTTCCTTTTTATCTGAGTACTTAAAACATCTTTATTTTTATCTATAATTGATATACATTTTATATATGAAATTTCCGCGATTTATTAATTTAGTACTTCGATCTATTCTTTCTCCTTATGCAGCTTATAAAAATATTCCAAAATAATTTATTGGCAATAAATTATGATTCGGGCAGCACGTTAAATACGCATTCTTTTGTTGGACTCACAACAATTTCCGTTAATGGACAAATCGGAGTTGGACAAACAAATGAAACGCACAGGATATTGATATTAGAAATACTTATGTGGTTTTCTTGTCTCTCTCTGTGTGTGTAAGTGTGTGTGTGTTCCCGAATGTTTGTCAACAAATTGCATTGGCAGTAATAAACGAGTTTGATAGCTTCAACCCTGAATGTGATGTGAGTACTCGCATTGTTTCTACACAAAGTGGCATAACTACACGGAATAAAACGAAACGAAAATCAACTGAATTCCAGCTCTGCGCCATTCGCATCCTCATCCTCATCCGCATTCGCATCCGCATCCTGTCATTTATGTATCTCCATCTGTCCTCTCCGACCCCCCTTGGCAAGGACGTGTGCAGTCCTAAAGTATTGCCAGAGCATCATTGTTGCTCACAATGAGCATTGAATAGTCACTCTCTATCTCCTTCTCTCTCTTTCTACCTCCCTGGAGTCGCTTATAAATGTATATAGTCTATACTATGGACATCTGTGTGTGTGTGTGTGTGTCTGCTATGTCAATAGAGACAACAATGCGATCCTGATGCGACAGTCGTCGTCATCCTGTCAAAACAAAGTGTGATTATTGATAATTTATGATGTCACGGATTTTTCCGCTCGCCGAATTATTATTGTTTTTCGCCAATATTTTCATCTATCGCATTTTCCTTTCTCTTTTGCCCACATTTCAATTGATCACAATGATTTGCAATCTTAAATGCTGAAAAATGTTTACAAAACTATTAAATATCAAGGAAATTTTTTTTATAGTTTCAAGTTCGTTTCTAAGAAAATTTCCAAATAGTTTTCAAAATATACATTATTGGTAAATATTTGAATTTTAAGTTATCCTAAATTATTAAATATATAACTTAATGCAATTATAAATTATTTAAAATAAAATTATAAATTATTTGCTACAGTATCTAACGCTAGAAGCTGGAATCTATTAAAGTTCTTAATTTATATTTAAAAAAAAAATTCAATTTTTTTGAAAAATATATATTTTTGCATTTTTTGATTAAATTTCTGTTATTGAATGCATATGTTTACCATAATAATTATACTTTCCTCCTTATTACACTTTCAAATGCATTTCTTAATTTCTGCCGTAAACTTTATGTAATCTTAAGCTCTGCTTAACTAGCAGGAATTCCGCTTGAGCAAATTTAAATCCTACAATTTTCCAACTTTTAATCCCATATTACTGCAATCAAAATATTTTCACAACAAAGTTTTTCACACGTTTGCAAAATTTCCCCCTTTCGTTCATCAAAACTGTTTCACACACAGGTTTTCCAGTCATTTCCATTTACCTAATTCCCGTATTGTTGCTCACTTATTGATTGTTTGGTAATGATCAGTTAACTTGCCACATGCCACACCACAAACACCACATAATATTCAACATCTGTTTAGTTGCTGCAGACTTCCCCGCTTTACCACATTTGACCTGTAATAGTGATTTCATGGTAATGCTATTAGCAGTAACTTTTCACTATAGAGAGAGAGAGTCTCTATACCTCGTTAGGGGACTTTGCTGCGCATGCGGAAATCCTGGAACCTCACAACATTTATGCTTGTAGTATTTTGAATGTCCTAAGCAAATATTAGCTAAGAGCCGCAGTGCCATGCGCAAAGTGTTTGTTTTTCGACTGTTTAGCCAGGGATTTATTTAGTGGTTGCTCTTTTTGTCTCTCTTCAACGGTGACTGTGACTGTAACTCTAACTCTAACTGCGACTGCGGTTTATTGTGTGAAAATCTGTTTTTATGCTCACATCGCTTAAATCTAATGACCAAGTAGGCATGTAGATATAGGCACAACAATAGCCGAAGCCGCAGCCGAGCCTTGATTTTCTTTGCTTTGCCGTGCTGTAAATCAAACAGAGCCCGGAAGTAATGTGCACACAATTGACAGCTCCGATGATCCGGCAATCACTTGGGTTTACTTTGGATATTTTGGAATAGCTGAAGTGCAAAATTAATGAATAGGAATAGAAAATATATTATTTTTATTTTAAAATCCATTTACTAAGTGCTATATACAAGCGAGTCTTAGTTGCTTTGATTGACGATCTGGTACATGCTACATTATTTGGTATATTTTGAACGTTGTAGTATCTTGATATACCAAATATTAAATTGATATATTTTAATAATAATACCGCAATGTTTTGCTTAGATTTCTTTTTTCTTAAATTATTTTAACTGCATTTTATTCAGCTAATTTAATAATATATTACAGTATCTATGAAATGCGCTTAAATAAAATATACAAATAATATAAAATTTAACTTCTTTTTTCTGAAATAATATTAAATAAATAATATTTAAAAAGTTGGCTTTATATTACTGAATGTAAATTAGATATTGCTGTGAAAATTTCTGTATATACAAATTTTCATTACTTAAAATGGAAGTGTTCGATAAGAAACTGTGAAGTTACTCCGATGTAACTGCAATTCAATGATCGTCGCTAATTCCCCATTAAATGGTTTGGAGTGTAAAAGGAAATGTGGTAAACGAGTAAGTTTAATGAATTTTATTGCTCAATAAGCAGAGCAATGCGTAAAGCTTCCAAACATGGCAACAGTTGGTATATAAGATAGATATATAATGTGTCTGATCACGGCCCCTATTTGCCGTTGCAAGTATCTCCATCAATTGTAACCGAAAGAAACATGGGCGGTCATAATTTGTATCGAATGGAGTTGCGTCATTTAATCCATTTAACTCACACGACCAGGCGTCAGTTATGAGCGGGACTTTGTTGTTGCTGCTGCTGCTGTTGCTGTTGCTGATGGTGTGTGGCACAAACAATGCGTTGACGGCAGCGTGGGGCACGCGACGGGACACGCAGCCCCGTCTCGAAGGCTTATTAGGTTAATTACGAGTTTTTGATTGGTAAATTAAGTCCAACCGACCAAAGCGACCAGCGTCGGGTTTTGTGAGCTGCGGCACGCGGCAAGTCGCCTGCCGTCTGCCCGCCTGCCTCTCCATCGGTCCGTCTGTCCGTCTGTCTGTCTGTCTGTCTGTCTGTCTGTCCGCCAGCCATTTCGAAATCAGTTCTCAACTCAGTGCCTCAATTCAAATGCGTAAATAATTAATTTAGAGCCAATTCATGAGTTGCTCTGCCTTGGGGTCTATCTGTCTGTCTGTCTGTCAGTCAGTCCCAAGTCGGGGCTCTATCATTGTAACACTATCTATGCTGCTTCTGCTGCTGTTGCCAGAGATAAACCCACCCGCCGCGTCCCATAATTTATCCGCGTTTCCCAGCACAGTGGGTAGCCACCAGTTAAAGAATGGATTCAATAGCTTCCGAGTTCGCTGCGTGTTTATAACTGCCACTGGCATCTTCTGAGCAGGGAGCAAGAGGAATGGGATTATATTTGATGCAGACTTTGACATAACCCCAAACAAATATGATAAATTGTGAATAATTTATAACCAAAAACCCCGCAAAGCTTGTGAAAATGTGTATTCAACAGCATTTCAGGTAAACGAATTGGGCCACATTCATTTCCCATTTCCCATTTCCCATTGCCCGATTTTCCATTCATGCGTTTGTTGTGCAAAACTCAATCCCTAATGGACGCTAATAAACAGCTCAGACAGATAGCAATATGTTTTAACATAGTTGTGTATCAAATTGTTGTTATCAGCTCACACTCAATCGTATATTATCGATAATGCATACACAATTATTAGCGCAGCGCAACTAAATGTACTTACTTGCATAGGACTTGTAATCGGCAATTCGGTTCCGATGTCGCTGATAACTTGACTCATTTACCATATTCATTATCTAAATATTCCATTCAGTTTGCGATTGTCCCCCAAAATAAGCACTCGTAACCAGTTATCGAGAATATAGTATGTGTAATGCATTGCATTTTAGTTTAGTCGGCTTACATAATATTTACAATACATTTAATATATGATTAAGAGGCAAATCAAATAAAGTAAAAGCAATATATTTTGCGGTATTATTCTCAAAATATACCAAATATAATACAAAAATACTAAAAAAAAAATATACAAATGGTATATGTGGTATATCGATATAGTACTGCGTTCAAAATATACCATAGAAGGCACAATATACCAGATTGTCAGCCAAAGCAACTAAGACCCCTAGTAAGAAGGCGTTTTTGCCCATTCAAAAGTATTTCTTTAATAACTTCGACAATTTTTATATGATCGCAACCAGGAATCAGGAATCATAACTACTATAGTTGTTATTGTATATACGAAAATTCGTAACTCTACCTTTAAAATTACGCTTGTTACTCGATTTTTTTTGTTTTGCGGGGGCGGAAGGGGGCGTGGCAAAAATTTGAAACAAACTTGATCTGCGTGCAAACATAACAAATGCTGTCTAAAAAAAATTAGTCTCTGAGATCCAGTGTTTCATACGGACAGACGGACAGACAGACAGACGGACATGGCTAGATCGTCTCGGCTGTTGACGCTGATCAAGAATATATATATACTTTATAGGGTCGGAGATGCCTCCTTCTACCTGTTACATGAATTTCCTGCCGCCACAAAGTTATAAAATAAAAAATGTTGTATAACATTTTAGGTCTACATTATTTAGATTAACATAAGATTCCACATCAAAAATAAAAAGGTTTTCAATTATAAAGTTATTTTTAGGTTTACTATGAAGAATTTTATTGAATTGGTTGAATTACGAACTATTGACTATTCATAATGTTAGTAGATATGAAAAAGGTATGTATATATATGAATCTGTAATTGACTTATTGAAACCTTTACTTAAAAAAAGTAAAAAGTAATATTAAAATTGGCATAACAGCCAAAAGCGATACATATTTGTGACCTCAATATCAGGGATATATATTTGGTTTATTATTAATTACGTCCATTTTTAGGAAGACCAACAAAAAGTAACAGTACAGTCAACATTATGATATAATTTTTACTTGTTTATAATAAAACTAACTGTCTGATGAAAATACTTCAATCGAAGTGAAACAATGTATCTTTAGAATAAATGCTTTCTGTTTATTAACCTCTGGGTGCTAAATTTATCTTCAGCAGAGAGCATAAATGGAATACTGAATCCATTTGCAAATGCTCACATGTGTGAAGTAGTTAGACTCAAAAAGTGATACAATATATCGTTTATTACTATCGCTTCCTGCTGCATACTAATGTCAGAGACTGTACTCGCCCCAAGCTGTAACTATAACTACAGCAATAACTATAACTATAGCTGTAACAGTAGTTCTAGTTGTAGTTGTAGTTGTATTTGTAGTGGAGTAGTTTGTAACCGTAACTGTACATAAGCAGATAAGCATCGAGGTCCTTTTTCGCATATCGTGTGTGTGTGTGTAGGAAAGTTTCGTATGCCAAACCGCAAGGATAAATGGCTCAGCTCGTAAATTCTTGTCTACGCATGGCTAATGTATATGCTTATGTATAGAGTTGTGATGTTAAATTTATGATTATTATTTGGGTATGTACACACGCGGTAGTAGTACTTGCCACGACACATAGAGGGCGTGACATATCATGCGAAATTTTTATTGAAGACGCGCTGCGCTGTAATTTGAGTGTCTGTGCCACACTTATCAGCAATCGCCTTGCCACCGCCTCGATTGAAAGCTCGCCAAGTTGCAATTACATTGCAAAAACATCAAGTCACGCACCCACACACACATACACCCTCAACACACACACACAAACTCCCTCTGAGAACGAAGAGCACGCAATGACGAAATAAATCAAACAATATAATTGCTTCTGTTTCAACACCAAGTACACTACTTGGACCTGCACTTGGGGCATGCCTCGCACCTGTTCTCGTGGTTCGACGTGGTACGAAGCATGTAACTTAGCAGCAGGAGCTGTTCCACGCCTCGACTCGCAGCGGAGCTTCCACTTGCCACAGCAAAACTCAAATTTACGGCACGCAACTTGCGCCCAAGCCACAAGCTCGGGCGTGAACTTCTTGTTCGTCTGTCTTGCTGTCTGTCCGTCTGCCTTTCTTGCTCTCTATTTGCCTCTCCGTCTGTCTTTCGGTCTCTCTAGCTCCGTTGTTTTCCAAGACGTTTTCGACAGGCCAACTGTCCTTTTAGGCCGCAGACAGTAACAGCCACAGCCACAGCAATGGCAACAGCAACAGCAACAGCAACACCGGCAGCACCTGCGGCAAGTAGACAACCTGCGGCAACTGGAACAGCTTGCAACTAACAGCATTTTGATGTTTTAGTTTTGTTTTCGTTGCGCTGTTCACCGTCTTCGACTTAGAAAGTATCGATTCCTGCCAAACGCACAAATTGCCCCCCACACAACGAACACAGTAGTTACTGCCTACAAAGAACGTTGTAGTACATTCTATCCAAAACTGCTTTGGGTTAAGATTTAAAACTCAAAACTTAAACCGCAGAAATTTTGGAAGGACATCCTTAAACAATTTCAACTGTTATATAAACTAACCAAATACTTTCCACTTTCTTGAAAGATATTCAAACAGAATCTTCAATTCATTTAATTTTTATTTAAACATAAATAATACTACAAATAAACCAAATCTTATTTTATATATTTGAAATGATATTAATTTATTTTGCTTTAAAATTTTTCGTTTTATTTTAAAATAGATAGATAAATATATTTAAAATAGAAACAAAATATCGAACAAGCATAAATATAATAAAAATTCATAAAATCACATATCATATATTTATTAAATGATATTAATTTATTTGGTTTTAATATTGAAATTACACATTTCCATTTCTTACAGACAAAATTTTGTATACATCCTACATAAATATTTTCGGTACTATATTTTTTTATATATACATACATACATATTTTAATTGAATTATTATGTCTACATCTACAAGCAATATTTTTGATAGACAGTTTACTTTATTGGAGTTTGACTGTACAGTGATTGAGGCAGAAAAGCTTTGACAGTAAACTCTAGTATATTGATTGCGGAAAAGGTGCGAGCTTGACAGCAGTTTGTTAACTTAAACAACAAGGAAAACAGGGGTTAAAAACTCAGAAGAAAAGCGTGCTCGGCGGTGAAATACTCGCTAAGCAAATATATAATGAAAACTGACGTATGTTAAAGCAATATCCTTCGCAATTATTGTACTCTTTGCAGTGAATATAAATATTTATTTTCATTTAAATAAAAACCAGTTCAAAGAGCTCTCTTTCTATTATCATTTTGATTTAAGATGCACAAAATGAATGTTGTTTTAAGATGTAGTGCAAGTTTAATGAAGTTTCTGAATAATGAAGTGATATTCTGGTTGCTTGCAAGAAAGTGCAAGAAAGACCCTTGTCTACCCTACTTCCTCCAAATATGGCGGGTTCTAAATGCCAAATGATGGCACAGGAATGCCATTCTCAATACCCAATTCCTGTTCCCATTCCCACTCCCATTGCCATTCCCAATCCCAATCCCCCTGCCATGTTGCCGATGTTATTATTGTCGGCCATTATTTTATTGGCATCGTTTTTGTTTCGAATTGTCATTGTTGCAGAACTTTATGTATTTACGAGTGTGTCTCTGTATGTGTGTTTATATGCTCTACCTCCCGACCCAACAACCCTACCAAGTCCATCCCTCCCTGGCCCAACCCTACGCTCCTCTTCACTCCACTCCACTCCTCTTCCCAATCCAACCTCGTTGCCAGCCGTTCATTCGATCAGTCTCATTAACAGTCGCGCCGCGGGGTACAGGGTAAGAGGTGAGGCAGAAGTGCGGGGCATGCGGATCCGGGCGGATAGCGTGCATCAAATTAGAGCCGAGGGCCATGGCATAACTGAAGGAGAAGAAATAGAAGCAAAAGCAGAAGCGGGGTGGCTTTTATCGGGGTTGCTACGCCCCGGCCAATTTGTATATAATTTAATGCAACCAGAAGTATGTCGATGTTGATGTCGTTCTTCTTGTCGTTGTCGATTTCGTTGTTGTTTTTGCCTCGTTATGAAACACCCTGCATTACGCTTTAGTTATATATAGAACACTCCAAGTGTGGCACGAAGATGGCCATAATTGCACTTATCAGTGCTCAAGTTTTGCGTTGCACCTGGGGCTGAAATCAAGGAACAACATTTGACGCCTCAACGCATCCTGCGCAGCCTGCGCAGGAATTGAATTGAAACGGGAAATGCGATTGGGATTGCCTTTGACACGTCGGCAAAGAGAGCAAGAACAACAACCTCTGGCGTTGCCTGCAGGCTGCATATGTGTGTGTTTTGTGGTCCTGTGTGTGCGTGTATGTGTGTTGGCTTTGTTGTCACACACAAGTTAACAGCGCTGTTCAGTTTTTCCGCACTAATTAGATTAAAGAAGGCTGCTGCCGATGAAACGAATGGATTGCACGACGATATATCTCTTCAGCAATCCGCCGATGCCAAAACAAAGGCACAAAACTCCCGATTTGAGCCGAATTCCGGCATCGAAACTCAACTCAACTCAACAAGAACGCTGCCGTCAACAACATCGATGATAAAATATAAAAAGAAGGCGAAACAAATAAAACGAAACTGGGGAAAATACTTTAATCCTATTAGACATATAATTCAACAATAACAGCAACACATGTTGTTTGGTCCTCTCTCTACTTTAGCTGCTGCCGCTACCGCTGCAGCCGACAGGAAGGATCAAGCGACAGTCCGATTGTCCTTTTCGCGCCGCTTTGCCAAATGCAGTCAGTCAACCATAGCACAAAAAAAAAACGCAACACAAAAAAGCAGAGCGAGGCAAACGTGACATGTTGCCAATTAAATACAAACTTAATTATATTCACCATATTTTTAAGATCCTGCAACAGTGCCTGAGATCGTATCCACATCCTTGCTGTCGTGGTATCCATCACAATGTGCTAAATATATGAATTAAGTGAATGATATGCGCTGAAAACACAACTGACATTTTAATTATGAAACGAGAAATATTTCAATAAGTGAAACAAGTGGGAAAGATACAGTTGAGTGTGCTCGACTTGTAGATACTCGGTGGAAAACTAGTGAACTTGTTTAATTTTAAATGCAAATAATAGTTCAATATTAAAATATATTTGAATGCAATATAAATACCAATCTTAGTTTCAATAAAATATTAACTTGAAATAATAATTACTATAGCTGAGAAAAAATGTTTTTATTTTATTATTTTATTATGGAATAATAGTGAAACCTTTAAATAATATTAACTTATATACAAGTCACAGCAACATTTTCTCCAAATTTCAGAAACCTATCTCTAATATTACCGGAGATCTTGGCTTTCAAAGACGTGGACAGACGGCCAGACGGATATGCCACCGTAGAAGACAAGCCTCTATCCAATCACTTATTAAATCTATACCTCAATATTCACACTTTCCGCCTCAGTAATGCCTTTCTCTGCCCATTCACTTTGTCACCAAGCGATTACACTCTTGTGCCCTCTAGGTACCGGGTATAAATCCAGCAATAATAATAAAGAATAGAGTAGCAAAGAGGGAAACGTTCGTTCGCCTCCCGCTCGAGCATATTAGTTTGCTCATTTCACGGTTTTCAGCATGCTCGGACATCGTCATCGCTGGTACAAAAATATCTCCATCGGGCTGCTTGATTGGCTGATCGCTTGACAGATCCATTGTGCGAGGGATTCAAATGTCCTTTGGCTGCCTTTTCAAATGCGCAACACAAAGGCAAAAGGAACTGCTGCTGATGTTATTGTTGTTGATGTTGGCAATTTCTAAACAGATTTGAACGTTTGCTAAAAGCGGATTATGTGCAGCCGGTAAATACCTTTAATTTTTGCAACTTTATAATCATTCTAAGCGGATTTCCACTGGGCTAATGTGGAAACGTGAAAACCTGTTATGATTCGACAGCCTTTTTCCTGCATTTTTCCCATATGCTCTTCGCGTTTGTTTATTTGAGATTTGTAAATGAGATACATTACGGAAGACAATGACATCCGTTTGCCAATTAAATTTAATGCCAAAATAATGCATTGTTCGGAGCCCAAACTATGGCTCTACTAACGTGCCTCGTTTTAGCCACAATACAACAGACGTAGACGCAGACGACGACGTCAGTAGCAGCAACAGCAGCAGCAGCAGAATAATGTGTAATAAGCATATATAGAGAATAAGCTTATTGTTAGAAACTTTTTTAATATAAACATGAATATGCATACAGGATATGAAGATGCGAATCAGGATGAGAAGAGGCAGCAGTAGAACTCTTTGCATGCAATGAAAAATAAGGGCTCTTATTGTTAATCAGTTAACAAAAACGCCAGCCAGTCTGGCTAAAATGAGTAGCACTGAATAGCATCCAAAACCAAAAAAGTTGGCAGTAAAAATAAAAACGAAAGAAAAGCTGAATGCAATATGAGAGACCAAAAACTCCTGCCACAAGCATTGAAAATGTGAACAAAACCGAAAATATTTTAATGACAACACCAAAAACGAAAACTGAGCAAACAACAGATGAGGCAAAGTCTGAGGCAGAGGCAGAGTCAGGAACCCCATCGAAAGCGCCACAAGAGCAACACCACAAGACAACAACAGAGCCCAAAAGCGAAAAAGAGCTGCGGCAACAGCCATTTCCATTATGTGTGCTCTGCTCGTCGGTAATTATTTGCATAAAAATATATGCAGAGGGTCTAAACAAAACAGTTTAGCAATCAATTATGAAAACACGTTAAATAGGTGAGTGCGAGTGCAAATGTCGCCGCCAGAGGCAGAGATATACTATATGTATATATGTATGTGTGTACATAAGTAAGCATAGGCATAGGAGACACAGACAGACAATGGACTGCGACCTCCAGGAATCCGCACATACACAAAGACTACGCAATCCGGTAAAGGGAATGAGCATCCAAACAGACTGAGAGAGACTGAGACTGAGGCTGAGGCTGAATAATCGACAGATGCACAGGGCTCACATGTGGCCAGTAGTAAGTATTATAAGTATTACCTAGTAGGTACTCTCGCACTCGGAGAATGCGTAATGACTACGGGCCTCTGTCGCTTTTCGAGTAATACGATAAGTGAAAACAAATATGCGAGGCGACAAAGGTTTTGTTTACCCAACTAAACACAAGACTCAAAACTCCAAACTGAAAACTGAAAAATGTCTGAAAATAATGCGTAATGTGATGTCGCAGTGTAAATGTTTGGCATATTTGAGTTTTGAGCTGTGAGTTTGAGTTTGTCAGCGATATCACTTAAAGTATCCAAAACATTTCTCCAATACTCTTTCTGTGTAATCTAATGCCACTTACACTTTGTATCTATCAACGGAGTAATACTTGATATTTAGAAGACCGCAACAACGCGTTGTTTCTTCTGTTTGGCTTTTTGGAATGAGTTCCCTAAGTGATTGACAAGATTGAGAATTGTCAGCGTGAAGTGATATTACTCGTAGTACCATGAAAAAACACCTTATCAAACAAGAGATCGTTTGTACAGGACAATAAACATACGAAATTATCATTATTATGATTATGATACTAATGTGACAGGACAGAGAAATAATACTCAACATTATGATAGATAATAATCAAATACAGTTGACCCTTTATGTGGTAACAACTTTGACTTTCATGATTCGTTTTCTGTTTTTTTTACACAAGTACATAAAAAATCTTTTTGTTTTTTTGTTTAACCATTTCTTAAAGCTAATGTTTGTGTACGAAATATATAAGCTAATGTTTGTAAGAAATATGTAACTAAAACTTATTATATAAAAAGTGAATGGTTCAGATATGCATGAAACTTTTTTTTAGACAATTTTGATTATATTTTTTTTAATAATTTTATCGCAATACTACATACTGTATAGTTAAAACAGGTAGAATTGACTTTACATAGATAAAGTTAATGAAAAAAATGATTTTCATCTTTATCTTTTAGGCTTTATGTTAAAAGGGCTTAAGAATCCTTTGATATTAATTTAACCTCAAAGAATTAAAAATTTCTTAGAAAAATTGAGAAAGTTTAAAAAATATCTCATTTCCTATGGTTCGGTAAAGTTTCCATCAGCTCATGCAAAAGTAGATCGAATAATAATCAAAAAGTAATTTGTATATTCGGATTATTTGTTTGAAAGTTACTAAACATTGTAAAAAAAAAAAGAATTTCAAAGTAATTTTAGTTAATTTGCTTTAGAAAAATATGAAAGATACCAACGAGAAGAAAAATACTTTTTATTGATTATCACTTCAATGTCACTGCTAACACGTATTATAAAGTCGTTTGATTAAATCGTAATAGTATTAGTAGAAATATCTATTTCAGCACAATCAACAATGAAATCTCTGTGCAAAACAAATGAAATAATTTCGAAAATGCTTTTTAATGTGAACTCAATTCAGTTGATACTTATTATGAGCCACAAAATGAAATCTTAACGATAGGCCCAAGAAATCAAAACAAGTACTTATTTCCGCGACAAATGGAGATATTTTTTTTAGCAGCTATTTGAGATAAGTAGTTGGCTACTTACAGTCACCTGGAGCTTTGGGGTAATTCGATGTCTACATGAAAACGACATTAGATGGGACCCGTGCCAAAAAAAAGAAGAAGAAAAAAGTCAAAGAGCCGCCCAAATTGGTCACGATGACACTTTCATTTTACTGGCGGAGCAAGCAAAAAAAAAATCTACCACGATTTATGGTTCTACATAAATCGTTGAAATACTTTTTGGCTACCCACCGCAGTTAATCCGATTATAAAACAGAGAAAGAGATGGGGAGACATCAGATAGAAAGAGACAACTTTCTGTATGTGTCTGTTGCTTTTCAATGATGGCGTTGATAATACGCCACATAATTCTGCATACTTTTTATGTACCTAGTCTCGAAAAGTTTGGGAAAGGGCTTTTTAGCCCCGGACCATCAAACGTATCAAATTAGCATGTTGAAAATTATAAGTACTCACACATTAAACTGCCATCGAAATGAGTGTGGTAAGTAAGACTTGAGGTTGAGGAGGAGCGGGAAGCGGGGAGCGGAGAGTCTATATACATAAATCCACTGCTCAAGTTGAGTTGTTATACTTGAGTTGAGTGTTGGCAAATATTTAACGTAGTATAAATATACACATATATCTCGCTCTTCGTCTCAAAGTCATCCCCCAACTTTTGTCATCTCTAGCATTGTTATCTGGCCGACTGCGTTTTTATTTTTTTTTTGCTTGGGGGTTGCTGTTGGTAGTAGAGGAAAAGCGACCCGCGCTCGCCGCTTGTGTTCAACACAGAAAAAATCTAATTTTCCAACTTTTTACGACATTCGCTTGCCGAGTTCTGCGGCAATTTCATAAATATTTTCCGCTTCTTTGCGTTTGCATACTTTGTATGCAAAAAAACATGCCATCATCAGAACATTATCCCGCCGCGTGTAAATGAAATTCCCAAGTTCCCCCTCGAGTCTCCCTCTCTCTCTCGCTCTTGCTCTGTTCGATCGCTTGCGTCGGCAAAAAGCGGCGTCACAGTAACAGCAGAGGAGTGGAGAGGAGAGAGGAGAGTGCGGGGGCAGCACAACACCACAAAATGGGGGAGCATCGCGGAGTCGAGACTCGACTCGACTCGACTCGACTCGAGGGTTGTTGACTTATATCATTTATCATAAGGAATTAGGTTCAAGCTTGTTATTAATATTAGACGTGGTCTTCCACTGCCTCCGCTTCCGCCCCCCTCACAACGTCCTCTCTCCCCTCCCTGCCAAACATGCCTCTGCGAGTCCTGCTCGGCGTGAAGCCGCTAACGTGCGAAGAGCGTTAATAAAGTTCATAAAATAAACAAAGTCGAGACGAGTCGAGTCGAGTCAACATGTGAAATTAAAATCTTTGCCGATGTCAATTGACGCCGAGCTGAGCGTTAAGTGTGCAGCTGTAGCTGAAGTTGGAGATGGAAATGAAGCTGGAGATGGACATGGACATGGAGAGAAGGAAGCAGAAGCTGAGTTAAGCACTCAGCTAAAGTCTATTAAATAGTCGCAAATAACGTTGCAGCTTTACGACTCAAGCACACACACAATTATCTGGGGCACAGCATTAACCCCGAGCATTTCCATATCAATTTCCTTATCCATAACTAGCGAGCGAGATAACGATACGCTTATTCAATTAGAGAGCTGTTCAAAATATGATAACATTTGCTCGCAGTCACTATTTAACTATATTTCTTATACCTCTCTTTTATTTTTATATGTCTTTAAAATGGTTGGGAATAATATAAAGAGTTTTTAATATATTGTCAATCATTCTAAATAGTATTTTTATATAGCGATACAATTCGAAATGTTTATTGAAAAAACTAATACAGCAATCACAATAAAAATGTAACCTGAAAGTCAATCTATAGAAATTTGTTTTTAAACGCCAAAAACTTAAAATTAAACTTAATAAATGAAACTAAAAAAAATCATAGAATTTTAGTAAATTATAAATAAATGAATTATTATTTATCAACTTGCTAAATTACTTATCTTCAGCATCCCGTTTGTACTTTACTAATCGATTTTATACAATTTTCACCTTTTTTAAATAAAAATGTAAATATGATATATACTAAAAGAAATCTTTAAAGAGATTCTGAAGTTGACTTAACCCCATTATATTTTCTCCTTTTAATTTTCTTAACTGTATTAAATTAAAAATGAAATATATCAATTAATTGATAGCTCAGTAAAATGTTCTTCATATTTTATATTTCATATATTATTCAAAAATAATACATTAATTAAAAGCGAACTCTTTACAAGTTTAAGCTTCTATTGCGACTTTAAGTTAACTTTACTCTTCACTCTTCTTTAAGATTCGTCTGTGATAAAAAATACTTTAAGCTTCAAGTTCAAGTTAGAGAAGTAAAGAATTACTTCAATCAGTTTCAATCTGTTCGCCTCGCACAACAAGAGTTCAATAAACTTTATCCGCAATGCTCGTACTTTTATTCCTTGGCAAATTTCAAGCGAATTTGCGTTTGAAGAACAAAGTAAATTCACAAGATGCCATCTCAATGACGAAATACGAAATACTTTTCAAACAAATTAACGTGCTTGTTGCCAGCCAATAATGATGAACATCCGTCGAACTTCAACTTGTTCGAACTGTTTCGATAGCTGCATTGATTTCTTTTGATATTCCCGAATCCATATGCCATATTTATTCCATATTCCATGAGTTTGCAGTCTCGATTGTCGAACTAGAGTTTGGGGATTATCTTTTTTGCGCCGTGACGCGACGGCTAGTTGTCTCATTATGATGTGTTCAGCTGGCGCTAGGACAAACAAGGACATTGCAGCGACTGTCAGTCCAGGACATCGAGTGGAGGAAGCAGCACTTATTTTTCCGACGCTACCTCACTCGCTGTCTTGCTATCTCGTTCTCTCACTCGCTCTCTCTCTCTCTCTCTCTCTCTGTCTACAACGTTGTGCTCTCGCTCTTTAAGAGGCAGAGGCAACCCCCTAAGCGCCTGAGTGAGCTCTCAGTGCTCAGCTCTCGCTTCCCCTATGAGCGATGCCTTTTTTTTTGTGTGTAACAACTTTTTTTTTTTGCTGTTGGCTTTTCTTTTTGCAGTGACCAGAAGCCACGCCCTGTGCATGTCGAAGCGGTGCAACAAACACGAACACACAACTGTTAGATACGACAGCCAAAAAAAAAAGCAAGGAAAAGCGAAAAGAAAATTGAATGAACCAGCCAAGATAAACACTTAAACCTAACGAAAAACGATAAAAACAGCCGCAAAAACACGAAGGCCGAAAAGAAAGTTGCCAAAGGTAACAACCCATGTACAATGTACGAGAGGCACTTTGTGCCGAGCTGGCGAATATATGCAATGGAAGAGACTGAGTGGGGGAAGGTGAAGGGGATGGCACATGTCCAATATTCACTTAACGCGATAAAAATGAACTAGGAACAACGAAATCTGGCTGAGAAAGAAGAAGGTGGCAACGGGCAACGAGCAACGGCAGCAGCAACTCGGATGCGGCAAAAACACACAAAAACATCAGTTACACTTTGTTTAGTCGTTTTGCGCACTGGACTCGTATGCAGATACAGATACGGATACTACAACTACAGCAGCAGATACAGATACATACGTGTGAGCGTGTATCTATTGAAATGCCATAGAACTCAGGCAGTAAAAAATAGAGAAGAACCAGAGCGAGAGAGAGAGAGAGAGAGGGAGTTAGAACGAGTGAGAGTAAGGACAGTAAAAAGAGCTGAAAGCGAAGAAAAGCGGGGAAGGGGAACGAAAGTGGGCTGGCAATTGGGTGGTCAACGTAAAAAAGATAGCGTGGTTAAACGCGCTTATTTTGGTTTATGATTAAATTTATTACTTGTACGCCCAACCACAACGAACCGACAAGCGACAAGCGGCAACGAGGAAAACCAAGGGAAAAGCTCAACAACAACAACAACAACGTCAGCGAGAAAATTTACAGAGAGAAAAATGGTTAACTGAATTTAAGCTGGTAAAATTGGATTGACGCTTTTCAATGCAGTTTTAAAGTAATGTATTCGAATTCATAAGAAATTGTGAATATAAAAATACTAACAAGAAATTTAATTTAAGATAAAACCACCAAAATAAAAAAGAGATATTGTTAAAATTTTCTTAAACAACTTAGGGCTTAATACAAAACATTTGTTTTGTATTACATTATTTTTTTATTGTCACTACTCATTTTACTGCATAGTCATAATAAACAGAACATAATAAATTGTACTAAGTAAAAGCAAATTTCACTTGATAATCAATTTCAAGAAAAAAAAAATACAAATTAAAATAACATATCATATACAAAAAGATTTTTCTCTTAATTATATCTAAGATCAAACTATCATGAGTCGTTAGCAAATATTTTATTTGCACTCATATATATCGTCTATTAAGCTTCTTAAATTTTCTTCTTTACACGCAGTTGAAGAAGACAAATTCCTCTTTTTGGTAATAATAAAACTCTTTTTTTAAATATATAAAATCCTTTTTTGTAGCTTATGATATTATTCAAATAGAAAATTATAATATCATTTATTAATGCTAAAAATGAAATTAATTGCATATTGAATAAAAAAATACACAATTTTGCCTGTTAACTTAGGATTAAGTTAAATTACAATTAGCTTGACTTTATTTCTCGCTGTGTGTTGTGCTGGAAAAAACAAAATGAAAACACAAAGTGAAAATTAAGGGAGCTTGAAACAGTTTTTTGTTGGTGTTTTTTTCATTTTTTTTGTTTTTTGGGCTTGCCTTGAATTTAATTAATGCCTAGACCCAAAGAACAAACAAAATAAAAAAAGTAGAGAGAAAAGTAAAGCAAAGAAATGAAAAAGGGAAAAGCATGCTAACTTGATATAATTGGCCATTCTTTTAAGCTTAGCCCGTTTTGTGCCAACTTGTTTGCTCGCCTCATTTTTTTTTTTTGTTTTACTTGCGTCTAATTAAACAGGTCAAACGCGGTCTCAGCTCTCTCGGCTGACTCTTGACTGCTTTTGTTGTGCACGTTAACTGTTGCAGTAGCCGACAACATGCAGCATCCCCCCTTCCCTTCCCTTCCCTCTTTTACCCCCCTTTGGGAAGTGCGAGCGAGACAGAAAGCACAGCCATGTTGGCAGCGCCTCCTTCTTACCTTTTTTTCGTTCGTTTTGTGACAGCTACAGCTGCAGATACATGGCAAAAGTATCTTTTTATCTGCTTCGCTGTGTGTTTCTACGATTGTGCCTCTGTGGCACGACTCCGAATCGAGCTCGAGCTCGAGTGGAGGCGAGTCCAGGCGAATCGATGGCGCTAGCTTTTGTGGCGCTCGTGCTCAGCCTCAGCATCCTCATCGTGCTCGTCTCGCTCGCTCGCTCTGCAGCAGCATCGTTAGAGTTGCCACAGAGAGAGTGAGAGAGAGAGAGAGAGGAAGCAGGAGCAAGGAGACGACTATTCTCTGGGTCTCTTGGTGCCTGCGTCTCGTTTATTTATGATTATCTGTGTACAACTTGTTTCGTGTTCATCGCATGTCGATGCCGATGATGGGTGTACTCTGTACTCTGTGTTCTGTGCTCTGTACTCTGGCCATGGAGCATCTCTAGCTGGTTTTGTTTGTTTGTTTGTTTCGCGTTACACCCCATGGCATTAAACCCTGCCCCGAAGCGCACACATGTACGAGCGAGTGTATCGACGCAGTATGTACTAGCCGTATATACAAGCTTGTAGATACAAAAAGGGAAAAACACTGAACACTGAAGAAGTGGAAGATGGAAGATGGAAAAGAATGGGAGGCTCACCTTTTGCTTTATTAATGATCTGGCTGCAGTTGACCCGCGAATTGCAGTCGAGCTCCTCCCACTGTCAATGCTCAGTTCAATCCTTGGCCACATCCAGCTATAAATATTTAATGCATGTCCCTTTTGCTTTTGTGGCCATATCAAGAAAAAATCAATCAAAAGTCTTGAATAAATACGCACACACACACACACGAACACACACAGTGATAATCGCTTGGCACGTACCGAAGGAAAACCACAGACAGAGACACAGTGGGATAAACGGACGCACAGTGGAGCTTGCTTGGGGGTCCTGAGAGGTTGAGTCCTGAGGGGGCGGACACACTCCAACACACCACACACACCCGCACACACACACATATGCTCAATAGGCGGGCAGGGAGCAATAAAAAAACGGTGAGCAGGCATTTGAAAATGAATCAATACTCACACAAGATACAGTGTACAAAATGCATAAAATACAATTCTTTACAGAGCGAAAAAATCAGGATTTAGTCTTCTAATCTATGAGATATGAAAATTAGTTGTAACTCCAATAGATTTTAGTTAATATGAACACTCTGAGATCTACTACCATTATAGTATACTCCGCAAAAAATTTCTTGAATTTGCAATATTTGGTATAAAATATTGTTTGTTTTTCTTTTTTCTTTTATGTTAACACCAATTCAGACCTTGAAAATCATAATAATAAACTTTTAGTATTTTTTTTTTTGTGTTTTAGCATTTTAGCAATTCCTGTTAAGAAGTACCTCATTGAAATATAATTCAAAAATGTATTTAAATTTAGTATTTCTATTGATTTTCAGTATTTGAGTATTTTTTATTATATTTTTGTTGAATTTATGAGTATATTTAACTTATTTTTTTATTATTTATATTACTAGATTAAATTATTATTTAGCAATTAAAGTGGAGTCTGAACTATAGATCATTCATAAAAAAATAATAAAGAATTTAATATTTTAATTTTTTTGTAAATCAAAAAAAATAATTGGATAGTTCAAATTGAACTATGGAACTATGTATTAACAATTTCTGGTAATATTAATTACTTATAAATGGCATTATTATATTGTATTTTTACCCATTTTTATGTATTATCACATCTTTTGTTATCCAACCTCATAGTTGTGTTTAAATTATTGATCATTCAATGTCAGCTTACTTTTCCAATACAAACTTTTATAATGTGCTTGATTCTTAAATCAAAATTAAAAAGGCAAAGTTTTCTTTCTCTGTAAAATAAATATAAATGAAAGTCCTAAACAATATTCTCAGAGCTGGCTCGTTCGATCTCTGGCCTCGATAGCTGGAGTTTTTGTGGCTGTTGAACTGTTCAATCTATGCGCGGTTTGCAACACCTTTTCATTTGTATCTATTAGATTAAAATTCATGTTGACGCACTCGCAGCTGTATCTGCAGATACATTTGTATCTTGTGAACTCTTGTGTGTTTGCTTTGCTCATGTGTGTGTGTGTGTGAGTTTGTGTCTCTGTGTGTTTTTCCCCAAAGCGACAGCGTAAAAAGTGGCAAGAAAATTGAGCTCGAAGCTCACAATCATCATTGGCTTTGTGCAAACACAAAACAAGGGGGTATCATCGGAAGAGACGAGGGTGGGAGGAGGAGGAGGAGGGGAATGCCACTGCTGCTGCCGTTGCTGCTATCTACAAGAGAACACGAACAAGAACAACAATAACAAGCGAAGAATAGAGAGGGAGAAATGAGGTGAGGCGTGGCGTGGCGAAATGATGCGAGGCAAGTTGAAGCTGCCACCAATGCGAGAGTACGAGTAACAGATACAGCTACAGATGCAGATACACAGCGGCAGATACAGATACGCACGACGACGCGCTCGTTTGTGTGTGTGCTGTGTGTGTTGTGGCAACAAGAAAAATACAAAAGATACAAATGTATCTCGTGTTCGAAATATAAAAATCGTTAAACAAAGACTGACGTTGTTCCTGGATTTGGATCGACTGCGACGTCGTCGACAACGTTGGCAACGATGACGCTGCAGTCGACTCTGGCGTCGAGTCGAGTCGAGTTTGTGGCAAAGTCGAACCCGCGGGTGGCAGTGCCACAGCAACTGTGTTGCCGTGCCACATAATCTAGCCTGCCCGCTTTTGCAGCCGCCTCGTCTGCTTTTTGAGCTGCTGCAAAAAGCTTTCTCTTTCTCGTCCCTGGTGACGTGCCCCAAAGCGCCACTGAGAGCGCCCGCCTCCTGCACTCCAGAGATGTGGCTGCCACCCTGCCACCTCTTGACTCCCGCCTCCTGCCCCTTGCGGTGGAAACTGTGGCTGTTGCTGCGGCTTCGCCTGCGTCAGCGACCGCGACGACTTCTGCTGATGTTGCCAATGTTTCGAATGCTGCTGCTGCTGCTGCTTCTGCTGTGCCGCATCTCGTGTGGCAAGCGCGACGGCATTTTGTGGGCCCCCATCAGCAATGACTTAATGTGATCTGAATTTGTTGCAAGCAGGCCAATTACTGCCACACAGCCATGCTACACTCCATACACTTCCATATGCAAAATATGCCATCGACGTGGCAGGTCGACTTCCGACTCCAACTCCGACTCCAACTCCGACTTCGCCATCGATTTCAGCTCCATTGTTGCCCTGTTGCCTGTCACTTGAGCATCAGTTCAATGCGATCGCTCTTAACTTGGCCAACTTGGCCCCTCTTCTTCTTTTTCTGCTTGTTGCTTTTTTGTTTCTGACTCGCATTAAATGCCAATTCTTCGGCTTCATTGGCAGTTTTTTTTAATAAGGCAAAATCAATGAAGAAGCGACTTTGCAGAGGTTTTCAATGGACACAGGAAGAGCGTTTATTATGTGAGATTGAAGTTGTGATCAGCTTCAGGTTTATTTTGTCGATTTACATATCTTTTCAATGGATTAAACATAATGAACAAAGCTGATTCTTCTACAAAATTCGGCAAAATTACAATAATTGGTTAATAAAATAAATAAATAATTGAAATTTATTTCAGAAGAAGTTCATAATAGCACATTCCAATAAGAAATGATGTAAATAATATTTCAAAAACATTTTAGAAAATAAGTAGTTTTTTAAGATATTATATCGATAATATTGTACCAAAAAATGGTACCTTCAATAAAATGGAAGTTCCTTAATTTTTCTATTCCGTTAAAGTCTTTCAACATATTATATATTATACATATATTACAAATAAAATTCAATAATTATTTAATTTAGCTATATACATAATTATTTTTATATATTTTATATTTTTGTTTAATAAGATAGCGAATTTCTTAAGGTTTAAAAGTTATTATTGATATTTTCACATTTTTATCCATTTCATAATATTTTCATTTTCAATATTTTCCTATTGATTGAATTGTATTATGAATCGTAATTACGATTGCGCTGTTTGCCCAATAAGGAAATTATCTAATCGATCGCATGAATTTTTCGCCTAGATATCAAATGCAATAATTTCGCAATGCGGAATTAACATAGTGAATTAGTTTATGGATGGTATTTTGAGGTGTATTATGTATTTATGGATTGTATTCTATATTTACCATATATAATTGTAATGTAGATTGCGTTGTGGATATTATTGTAACTGATATGATATGATCTGATGATATCTGATGCAGTAAAGATATAAATACTTTTGTTATGGAACATTTTGGAGATTGTTCTAGAGATTATATTGATAATGCATTTTGGTTTATTATATAAAGATATATTGTAAAAAAAATTGTAAAAAGTTAAAGTTGAAGAATAAAAACAAAACAAAAAAAATAATAATAATAATAATAAATATAAATATTTATTGTTTGCTCTAAAATTCTATTTATATTGTGGATTAAATAAATTGTCAATAATATTTTTGATTCAATTTTAAATTACACGCTGAATTATATTGTAATCTGTGGTATAATACTATAATATACCATATAATAATAATGATATTTAATTGGATTAAACTTGGTTAGATTATGGTTTGTCTTAAGGAAATAATTGAGGATTTATATGTAAGTTTTTAATAATAATAATCGATCGAAGGGCTAACGTATTCACAATGGAATTCACTCAAACTTTAAGCCGTTACATTGATGACACGCACCTCTGGCCACATTGTCATCTAGCATACAGAGCAATCATGCATGCGTTTGATGGAGAGGGGAAGAAGTAGTAAGCGGTGGAGAAATGGAGATGGGGTGATGACAGGGTTAAACGTGTCACAGGCTGTGGCATAACCAACTCACTTACACGAAAGCAACTCGTACAACAAAGTAACTTCATTTAAATGCTGTAAGAATTTGTTTTCTGCGTGTGCGACACACAGTAGGAGGAGAAAAAAGAAGAAGAGAAGATGTTGGGGGTTGGGGGTGGCAATATAATGCTTTAAATGAAATTTCAGCTGCAGCAGCAGCAGCAGCAACAACAGCAAACGACGATTTCCATTCAAATAGCATACATATGTTCAAACATCTCTACACACCATATAAATCTATGTATGCGCGATGCCAAGTGAGTGTGTGTCTCTGTATGTGTCTGTGTGTGTGTAATTATCTTTGTATAAATGTTGCTACAAAAATGATTCAACTGCGCTCTCAGTCTCTCGACAGTCGGCGGCACTCGCTTGCACTCGCTCTCACACGCGCGCTTTGCCATTTGGTGGGCTTGTTCGATCTCTCGCTCTCGTTCTCGCTCTCGCCCACTGGCGGCGCCGTCGTCACTGCTCACGAGTGGCGTTTCAATTAATTAGAAAAAGTTAAAGAAACCCCACCACGACCACGACCAAAAAAAAAAAAAGAAAAACAAAACAAAAAAAATAAAACAAATATCTCCGTAATAAAATGTAAGCGCGCATGCAATAGCAGCTGCGGTGACGAAGGCGGTGGCGGTGGCAGTCGGCGCCAATCCAGCAAGAGGCAGCGTGGTCAGCAGCGGCAGAGGAGGCAGCGCCAACTCGACTGCGGGATGATAAAACTGAAGCTGAAGCTCAAACTGAAGCAGCAGCAGAAGCTGAAGCTGAAGCAGCAGCAGAAGCCAAAGCAGCAGAAGCAACGGTGTCCCACCCCTTTCATGAGTTTTGTTCATGTTCATCAAGTTTTTCTTATTTCCAACGTTCGTTTCGTTTGTTGTTGTTGTTTATGGCAACAAATACTTGTACAGGCCCCCAAAGCTCTCTCCCCCAACTACTCTACACTCTGCACTCTACACTCGAGCAGCAGCAGCAGCAGCAAGTAGCAGCATTGCAGCAGCAGTAACAACAACAGAGTCGACTGTAAGAAATAACAACAAAGGCAACAACAGTGCGTACAAATACATACATCGGCATTTACAACAACACGCAATAACAGCCATTTTTCTAGTTGTTAAGTTAATTTTTTCATGTTCTGCTGGCTCGCTCGCACTTAACACGCGGCAGCGGCAGCGCGCCAACCGACCAGAGAGACCAGACCAGCAGCAGCAGAGTCGGAGTCTCGCAGTCGTCGTCGTCGTCGTCGTAGTCCACACGACGATGTTGACAACAGCCAACAGCCAACAGGCAACAACCAACAAGCAACAACGTGCTGAGCAAATGCGATTCGTGGGCACTGCCACATGCTGTCTCGCTCTCGCTTGCGCCCAACTCAATGCTTCCAGATACTTTATTTATGGTCGCAGCAGCAGCGACAGCAGCAGCAGCAACTCAGATAATTTTTCTGCTTTGTTGTCGTTGTAGTTGTGTAAAATGTTTGCAGTCGCCGCGCCGCTTCTCGCTCCCTTTGCTATTGCTGCTGCCATCGTGACGCAACCGGTTCTCGTTGAGCAGGCAGTAGCAAACAGCAACACAGCAGCAACCCGTCTCGCTTCCACTCACGCGCACTGTGACAAACAGCCAGCCCACTTTTAATGATAATCATTATTGCCGTTGTTACGGTCGCTGTTCGCCGTCTCTTGTTGTTTTCTTTTTCTGCTCTCGCACACACACACACATACCAACTGAGAGAGCAGAGAGAGAGCGAGCACAAACACAAACACACGCACACTCATAGGCATGCCAACGAATTTAGGGGAGAAACGAGTTTTGCCAACCGTTGCGTTGCTCTCTCGCTCACACATACACCGCAGCCACAGCGTATCTGTGTGTATCTGTGTGTACATGTTATGCTCTTGTGGTAGCAGTTGTTGTTGTTGGCAGCAGTGCTGTTGCTGTTGCTGTTTTCGCTGTTTTCGATTGTCGGTTGTCGTGTAATTCCCATTTGTCGTACACTTTGTAGTTGCTCAAGAAACTCATGTTAGTCTACTTTTGGCTGTTACGCAGATTGTTCGTATCGTTCGTACGTTCGTTCGTTCGTGTCTGTGCTGTGCTGTGCTGTGCTGTGTGCCCTGCCTGTGCTGCCTGCCTGCTGCCTTGTGCGCGCCTCTGCCTCTGCTGTCTTGTCGTCAGTGCTCAGCTCAGTGCCCGCAGTGCCAGCGCTAGCGCCTGTCGTGCCGCCTCGCCTCGATTCGATTCGATTGACAAAAAAAGAAAAATACACACAAAAAAATATCTCCATTCAGTGTGCGTTCGTCTTCGTCTTCGTACTTCGTGTCCCCCTCTGAACCCCACCCAAAAGTACAACCTGGGCATCAGCATCAGCATAAACAACATAACATCCCAGTCGCATAGATTTTTTGGGAGTTCTCAATCGACAAACTGTACGACGCTGGGATTGTTCCAAGCAAACACGTTCGTTGAATCGTGCCACACCGTTTAACCGTCGGCAAATGCGAAATCGAATTCGAAATCTATTAAATCGGTAACAAAACGGTGGAAAAGCGGTTCCAATCCAAAAAACTAGTGCACCTCAAAAATACAATTCACACACATACACTTACTCACACACTCACCAAATACGCCTCGGCTCAAGAGTGATTATTGTTAAATCAAAAAGAAATAATACAAATAAAAATAAAACACAAATGCATAAATAAAGTATAATTAATTGAATACTTAAAACACAATTAGGAGACCAACAACAACAAGAAAGGCACACAAATTAATGCACAAGTTGCCCCAAAAATTTGGTGCCCCTCAAAATTCTATTGAATAGAAATCGCGGATCGAAATCGTGTCGAATCCCAAATCTGAATAGTTTTTTGGAAATTGTGCGTGTTTTCGAGTGTTGCGAATCCGTAATTCGTGTCCGTTACTTAAGCATATTTTATTAGTTCGACTTGAAAACGCAAAAAAAAATCAAAAATTAAATGACAGTGCACAGTAATGAAACCGGTGTCTGTTTAGTAATGGTGCGTATATATCTAGATAAGTACTACTATAATGCTAAGTGGGAATTAATGGTGTACAGAGATGATCTTTGCAATTGGCAAACTGGATGTGAAATTAATTTCAACTTGTTTCTGCAAGCTGTTAAATACAGCGCATTGGACTTGAAAAAGAGATTAAGATCCGCATCGAGATCGAGCGAAAGGAATGAATATGTATAGTATATTGTTGCGCTGTTAAAAATAAAAATTGAAATCGACGCGAGAAATTTCAAATCGATGTCTGCCAAATCCCATTTGAATCCCAAAATGTCAGCCATACACATTGTGCTACATTTGTTTAGCGTGCCAAGCGACGGCATCGGTGTGTAGAATTTACACTAGTATGTGTAAGTGTGTGTGCTTTTGTCAATTCCTTTGTCGACACATGTCCAATTGGATGCCAAGCACACACACACATACACACACATTTGCATGTAGTACATGCTTGCTTGCAGTATTTGTGGTGACGATTGTCTTCACTGCACTAGTAGTGAACTCTACACTTAGTAGACATCACACACATTCGTCTACTTAGCTTGTCTCTACATGTTTCAAAATCAAAAAGGCCTTTTACCATATTACTTAGTAGCCGACTTGGCTTGGTAATCTGATCTACATGCTCGCAAATATGGCAAGTTAATGTTGCCTCTTTGCTCAAATGTAATCAATTCAACATTTACTTGACACTTCAGCGCCAACACACAGAAACACACACTCAGACACATTCACATACTTGAACACACATTAATTACAAATAAGTAAAGAGGCAGAGCAACAACTACAACGACAACAACAACAAAGAGGCCCCATAAAATGCTTGCGATAAACAAAACAAAAACAAATAATGTGGAAATGCAACTTGTAGAACAACAAAGAAAACTGAAACCGAAACAGAAACCGAAACTGTAGCCGAAACCGTAAACCGAAAATCGAAAAAATTCGAATTGAAGTCGCAGCGAAAAAAATAATTAAAGAGAGAAGAAAAACAGTAACATGAAAAAAGGCAGAAAAATGCAAAACGCTGTGTTTAGATCAAAATGCCGCTGTGCGCGACAGGGATGGCGATAGTGTCGAGTGGATATTCAACACTTTTTGATCGATGCCCAACAAGAACAACAACAGCGAACAACAAAGCACTCGCAGTAGAAAAGTAGAAACGATTTGTTTATTCAAATACACTCTCGGCATGCACTTAGCACAAAATTCGATAGCATTTTTTATACCCGCTATATATTTAAGTGGAGTGGCATTATAAATCGATGTAGAAGAACCCCAGACTCAACAGCAATTACTACAATATGGCGCACTCCGTCTGTCTGTCTGTCCACCTCTTTAAACAGCTTAATCTCTGAGATTTTAAGAGCTGCAGCTATCAAATTTTAGGATAATTCCTCTTATTGCTGCACCTATATGCAAATTTATTTAAGAATTTGGCCACGCCTCTTTTTGACTTTCAAATCAATCATTTATAAATTGTGAGTGCAATTATAAAATTCAAAATAGGAATTTTTAAACACTCAATTAATAATAAGCTGGCCAGCTATTCAATAAACATTTTTATAAGTTTCGTAATACCCTAAAAATTCTTAGCGGGTATTCAACAGTCAAAAAATGCGTCTACAACCTTTCATCTTGTTTTAATTTTAAATTGTCCACACTAGACATACAAATATATTGGACTTATCGATTTGAGCGAGTGTTCTGTGTATGTCTTTAATGTTTGTGTGAGTGTGAGCGAGCGAGTGATAAACATCAGGGCGGCTGCTACAAAGGCGCCAACTGATAAGCGATCCATTGGATGGCAGCGCAGCAAACAGCAGAAGCAAACATCGGGAGCCGCGGCCCCCATATGGGTCATAGAATTAATTTTTAATCGCGTATGGCCACTTGAGTTGTCACTTGGACGCAGTGCATCCGTCTATCTCTAGTGTGAGTGAGTGAGAGAGAGAGAGAGATAGAACGAGAGATGGAGAGCGGCAGAGTGACACAGAGATAAAAATCCAATCTTACAGCCTTTCGATCATTTGTTAAAGAGTGAGAGCGCAGTAGACGAAGCAAAGGCGAGAGGGAGTGAGGTAGAAGAGCGGGATACAAGTTGATGAGGGAGAGGGGAAGGGGGAAAGGGAGCGCCGCCGTTTGCCGCAAAGGCAAACACGAAAAATCAAGAAAAGTTTACGAAAGCAGCCAAAGAGACGATAATAAATAAAAAAACAACCTGAAAACTTGTTTGCGTCCGCTGTGCTGCATGCCGCATGTGGCAAAGCACCCAATGCCCCATGTGTGCAAATGTATGCGTTGCAGTTGCAGTTGTTCTCATCGTCGTCGACGTCGTCGTCGATGTTGGTTGACTAAAAGTGTTGACAAAAGTGCGCGATAGGCTTACAATGCACACAAGGCAACATGAACAAGATCCACACACACATACACACACAACGCACACTCACACACACACTCAAGTTGCGCTTAGGACATTGCCGTTGTCGTCGCTGTTTGCCGCTCTTCGTTCGTTGCAAGCAATCGGCTGTGTAATTTAAATCAATGTTGTCAATCGAAAACATGATTTGTTGTTAATGGCGGCTCCACTTTGATGATCGGCAGACAGACCGAAAGACAGACAACCGAACCTAGCAGAACCTACGCTCGGCCATTAAGAGGGTCTCGAGTGGAGGAAAGGAACAACAACAAATAACTGGGAGTGGAGAGCGGGACCCAGTCGTGTGCTTATCGCATTGATAACAGAGGCAACGATTTTAATTAAGTTTCGCTTCCCCTTCTACTTCTACTATTCCCACTCTGCTACCTTAGACTGCCTGTTTTTCCACCTTACTCCGCCCCTGTTTATGACCGTCTTTCTGTCTGTCCGTCTGTTTGCATTCCTAGATCTCAGAGACCATAAGAGCTAACGTTATCAAATTTGGGCACAATACTTCTTATTGTGGCACGCAAATCAAGTTTGTTTTTGAAGTTAGCCACGCCCACTGTCGAGTGCCTAAATCAATAAAAATGCCCATAACGAACGTCATTTTATTTTTAGAGACTAGAACTTGGGGGTACCAAATATTAGTGATAGTCTGAATGACTACTGAAAATTTGCTTAGGATCGTCCGATAAACTTAGGGAAGAAATAGTTTCAATAGTCAAAATGTGAATTTCAATTTTTTTCGGGCGTTTTCTTCTTGCTATTTTCTAAGATGCTCATAATGTTAAAAAAAATATTCTTCCTCGCCCTTATCAAATGTTAAATCATCCTTAAACTTTAAATTTAGATCCAGTTTATGAACTTGTGCTCTCATTAGCTATTATATTATTTACTCTGCACAATATTAAATACAAATAATGATATTAATATATTGCATTGCTTGCAGAATGCCGTTTCAACTCGCCTTGCTGCTTCGTCGCCCACAACACCCTCCACAAACGCCGCACAGACGCCACATCCTCCGCCACAGCCGCCACTGTCCTCGTCCGCAACCCAGCTGCCGACACTAGCCCACTCCGCCTCCTCCGCCGCGTCAAGCGCCGCCGCCGGCCTCGGCCTCGGCTCTGGTCCGGGGCCAACGCTGACCGCCGCCGTTGTTGCCGCTGCCGCCGGCTTGCCCAGCAGCGTGCCCCTGCCCTTGACCACAGCCGGCGTCGGCATGGTCACCTCCACAGTGCCGCCGGGCGCACGCTCCGGCTCGCCCTGCTCCGCCGCTGTCACACCCTATGGCGTCTCGGCCTCCGCTTCAGCGGGCAGCGGCGCCGGTCCAGGACCATCAGCATTGCCTGCCGTGGGAGGCGTTGGACCGCCGCCACCAGGCGGACCGCCAGCACCCGGAACGGGAGGACCGAGCGGGAATCCGAATCGCTGCTGTGACACGGGACGCACCATCTACACGGATCCCGTGAGTGGACAGACGATTTGCTCCTGCCAATACGATATGCTCAACTATCAGCGACTGGCGGCAGCTGGCGGACTTGTTCCGGGACCTGGTGGAGTGCCACTTGGCGTCTATCCCGAGGGCATGTCCGCTTACCTTTCGGGCATTGCGGCGGATCAGCCGCCATTCTACGCTAATCCGGTAAGTGAACGTGCCACACATGCAACATACAGCGTGCAGCATACAGCATACAGCATGCAAACGCAGCTCGTTGACAACGTCAACTGAAAGGAGAGGAGGAAGACAGGAAAAAAAGAAAAGGGAAACGACGCTGTTCATAAGTCATGCGACTAAACAATGGTGCAATAAATTTCTGAATTTGTCCAACGTCCGTGAGGAGACCACCGTCGTCGTCTTCTTCGTCGTCGTCGTCGTCGTTATTTGATCGTGTGCCAGCCAGAAAAAGAAGAGAACTGGAGACTCAAGACTCGAGACTCGCCAGTGCTTCCGAACATGTGTTCAAGCTCTTTTGGAGCTTGGGCTTTATTGGCGCGTTCTAGGCAGAGATTTGTCAAGTCTCCTGCCTTGGACAACTGACACTATGATCATTCTCTCAGTCTGCGGCTGTGACCTTTCGAGCTACGTTTTGTCTTGGTGATATTTCAAGTCGCATTATTTTGCGAAGACTAAGCGTGCCCTGGGTTGAGGGCCACATCATATGTCTGCCTTACAATCGAGCGAGAGGCATCCTCTGTTGGTTTGCTAGTTGCTTTGCCTGCCTCTGCTGGGTTACAGCAGTGTGTCCATCCCAGTGTCCAATGTCCGGCGCTTCATTCAGTTTTTTTGTTGTGGCATTGTTCGCCGAATTATTTCTAATAGCAGCGTGTAATTTGCTTTTGTTTGCCAAACAATTCTATTTGGTTTCACTTCCCTTGGACCACATGCCGCGTCCTCAGGTCAAGCTGGTCAACTTGTCCTAGGGATCGAAGGTTTGCCCCCCACTGTGTATGTTTTGGCCATACGATAACCATTCGAAGGGATCCTGTGTGGCTCAGGCAGTTCACTTGAATTCCAAAAAAACAATCGAAGAGTCCATTACTTGACATATGCTTCAGAAGACACTCAATTAGCACAGACTCCGTCTCCGACTCCGATTTCTACTTATCTTTTTTTGCTGCAGACTCTTCTTCTGTCTCTGGCTGTGAGTCTGAGCAACAGTTCCATCAAATCATAAAATCACAAAGACCACAAATGACTGCGGATTGTGCTATTATTGATTTGCGGGATCAGCGATTATGTGAGCTATAAAATGTTAGTGACATCTTAGGGAGACGGAATTATTGCCAATCTTATATTAGGAAATGATAATATTTTAGGGAACTTACTTACGGAAATGTAAAAATGATATTATCACAATCTTTCTATAATAAAAATTCTTAGAATTTAAATCTATCATATAAAAACATTCATAAAATACCTGCTTAACTTTTGTTAAATTTTACAAGTTAAATGAGCTATTATTTTTTTCAGTAATAGCTAAATTCTTTAAAGATAATTTCTACACAAAGGTATTTAAACATTTGCATTGCATTCAACTCTTTCAAGCCACTTGCAACCTTAAAACAGACATTCAAGCAACAAGTTTCCTGTAGAACACTAAGACAGACAGCTGGACAGATAAGTTTTCGCTTGTCCCAATGCGTTACTTATTTCCCTTGCACGATAACATTATAATTCCCTCTGCACGAGGGTTATATATTAACATTGTTTTAGAGTAAACATATTTTTATGGCTTATAGCTGATGTTCTGCAAGCTTTGCATATCTCGTTCCAGTAGAATGTTTATGATACAAAAGCGCTTGCATCGCGTGCAACGCGCAGTTGAAGCATCAAAAGGATGTTCTGCAAAATAACAAGAAATTTGCATACAAGAAAAGAATACTAAATGGCTTTCTAATAAGCTGAATATTAGGCGAAACTATGCCATTTAGATTTGAGAATATTATGTTTAAATAAAAGAAATATTTTAACATAAATTATAGATACAATTCGATGAAATAAATATTATTTCTATCAACCGTATAAAGTTTATTTTCTGATTGTTTTCAGTTTCTGTAGAATTCTTGAAATATGTTAAACAACCAAATTACAAAAAAAATTCTTAGTTGTGTAAAAAGTTGTCAAAATGTTGTTAAATCAACCAATCGTCAGATCTGTTTGAGTGTCGCGTCATGTTGTCTGTACCCGACAATACCAGGCAACGAACTGTCCATCCATCAAGTATGTAAATATTTACATCAAGTGTTTGGAATGCCCGCAATAATGACAGAAGTCGAAATAAAGGCGAGTGAAAAGCGATCGACGCACGGTCCATTGTAATGGGGCATTGTGTGTGTGCGTTGATAATCGAATGAATATACATTCATCGCTGCCATTCATATGTATATGAATAATCGAATATATGCATGTATAAATATCGATTTGTATTTTGAGCCAGCTTAGACAAAAGCTCAGCACACAAAACCGGAGCCAGTCTCCAGTAGCTGTGGTTTTGCATAAATTTCGGTCTTATTGCCGCTTTTCTGATTGTTATGAAAGATGCACACAGACACACACAATGACAGACGAACATACATATCTGTATCTGTATCACAGCATATTTGTGTGTGAGTATCTTTTGGGACTTATTAAAAAAAGTCGTCGCTTTTGAAATTTATCGATTGGTGATTTACCACTGTCGCAACTTGTCGCCCACGCTTCGCCTCGCTGACGCAGCAATTGATGTATTGATGTATTATATGTACGCATGCTTGTATGTATGTGCATACACAGAGCGAAAAAATCAATACGCTTCCGCATTCGAAGGCAACATATTTTTGCTTCAATGGGATAGAAATTGCTTCACTTTGTAAATTTATACTTTGAAAAAAGGTTCATTCAAAATTGTATTCAAAAAAAAATATTGGTCATTCAGTATATTCCTCAACATTTAGTATTTATTGTTATTTATTTGCCAAATATTTATTTCTTAATTCAAATTAAAGTTCTTACTGAAATCTCTATTTAAAATTTATAAAATGTATCTATTTTTCTCTCTGTGTACGAAGCACGCAATAAATACAAATATGTCTTAATATTGATTGAGGCATTTAAGTTTGAATTTTCCGGCCGCGGCGCAGCTGCATAAATCATCCGGCGATCGTAATTAGTCAACTGCGGCATTTTCAAGAGCCGCCGGCGCTAAACTGGAGCAATTTTTCTTCGAACTTAGGCAGCGCGAGTATCATCTACATACGCATACTATACATACAGTAAATATACTGATATATAGAGATATAAATGTGCGATACACATTTCATTCGGGGAGTCGGGAGAGTTGTAAAAGTGTCGGCTCGGTGCGGTGGATTCATTACTTTGACACGAGCTGTCAAGCGGCTGTCATTTTGCCGCAGCACGGGAATATATTTCGTCGTTGTCTTCATGCTAAATGGTGGATGATGGTTCCAAGGTGGATCTGGCTCTGGCTCTGACTCTGCCGCTGACTCTGCCTCTGACTCTGCCTCTGTGTAGATGTTGCTGCAACGCGCTGCCTGTCATTTCAAATGGGCGCAAAAGAAGAAACATTTGAAGAGCGCCGCCTGCCAAATAAATAGGCCAAGCCGAGAGGCAAAGTCAGGACAGGCCGCGCCCGGTGTCGTTGAGGGCGTCGACTGCTACTTTTCGTACCTTATTAATAAATTTGTCAACACGCAACTGACAGGCCTCTGTGCCGCATGTCTGTCTTCCTGTCTGTGAGTTTGCCACCGCCCCCGCCCCCGCCTACGAACTGTGCCCCTTGCCCCTGTCAGACGTCAGTTGATCTGTATTTATCCTTGACGTTAGCGCATATGTTGCATCCTGAGTTCAGCTGCCGTCGCAATTAGACACTCAACTGGCTGAGTATATTGACTTTTTGCTACACTCAACTCTCAACTCTCTAGTCTCTAAGTGCCACAACATCATCAAGAGCAACAGCAACAGCAGCAACATCAACATCAATGTCAAACGCCAACAACAATGGTTTTGAGGCATGAAATTTCGCACTCGACAATCAGCTTGCTTTTCGGTGGGGGAGGTGGGGGGAGGTAGGGGAGGCGCAAACAAAAGGCTACGCACAAGTGTATGTGGCATATCCATTGCTGCCACACATCCTGTGTGTCCTGTGGGAGCTACAAAAACTTTTTGCCAGCGGCAAAGTTGACTTGGAAAATCCTACGAAAAAGGCAAACTACAAATCGTGGCTGGTCGCCTGGTGGCTTGCACCACCAATGAGCGCCAGAGTTGCCACCCTGCTCGCACGCACATGTGGCACATGAAACAACCCTAACATGAGGCACTTGCTACATGCACTGATTTGTCAACTTTCAAAATGTCGAAAGTGTCGTTCCTTTGGGTTGGGGATTTGCTATTCTTGTCCTGCTGTCCGTCCCTCCGTCCGTCCCCCGGTCCGTCCTTGTTGTCCTAATGGCAAGGTGACGTCTCTGAGGCTGTGTGTTGTGTTGTGTGTGCATGTGTTTGGTCTAAGTACTAAATACATTTCACTCTCTCGGTCTCCTCGTCAATCTCTCGACTCTCGACTTGCCTCGCATTGTTATTTTGCCTCTAAGTGCTGTGGAAAGTTTTTGTGTTGTGTTGCCATTGTTGTTTGGCTTTTTGGCAAAGTTGAAAATGTTCGTTAACAGTAAATTTTGCACTCACTCACTCAAGGGAAGTTCTCTTCTCCGCTCTCCTCCGTTGGGTGTCTACGAGAATGTCTGAATGCGTTGGAGTTGGGGTGGAGGGCGGCTCCTGACTACAACAAACAAATTAGCAGTCATGGCAACTGCCAAACAAACCAACAAAACGAACAACGGGCCAAACAAACAAGTCGCCAGCCCAGAACCCCAGAGCCCCGCACACACTCCTCGTACATAACTGAAGCTTGAGCTTGAGGCGCCACAACCATGTTGTCGTCCAGCACATTGAAGCAACAACTTTATAAGCGCCGTACGCAATAACTGTCAAGCCTACGTGGAAGCGTTTGCTCAGGCATTTGTTGACTGGCGCTAGGAGACATCGTCTTCTACTAAGCATTTCCGAAAAAGTCAAAGTCCTCACAGATTGAGATTCTGCTTGACTCTGATTCTGATTCTGATTCTGATTCCGATTCCGATTCCAATGCTGATGCCATTCATTCCATCCACTTCCACCTCGAACTCGCTGGCGAGTACAGACAGGAATGCGATGCGTAAACGTGCGTTTATTTTTAAATCGAAGCAGCAATTAATTAACTCGACCCGTCATTACGCGCATCATTCACATCGCGACGCATCAGGCGACAGACCACCACAGGCACAAACCGCAGGGCTGCATCGCCGGCAGGGACAGAGACGAGGCACCGTCTAGGGACTGCCATCAAATCGCATCCGAATTCGCTTCGTTTCGTTTCGAATATTGTATCGCCAATGTGTCGACCAATTGTCGTGGGGTTGTTGGCGTGAAGCGTGAAGCACACAGTGCTCCACATTGAAAATTCGTTGCATTTCCAGTTTCTCAGAGTTCTCTGCCTCTTTTTTTTTGTTTATCTTCACATTCATTAATTTGCTGGCTTTCATTCACAAGTTGTGGAAGCTGCGAAATCTCAGCTTGCAATGCGTGAAGCTGCACACTACGCCAAACACAGAAGTGAAACACCACTGAAGAAGTTAAAGAAGTATTTTCTTATACCAAAAGAAGAAATGTGGATCATGCTTAACGTTTGTACAGTATTTTTTTTATACTAAAAGAAGAGTTTACACAATAATTTATATTTAAAATACGTATAATTCCTCACGTGTTTTAGCAGTTTCTAGCTCTATTTTGTTGTAATAGGTTTCCGTGAAATAACTTTGTGAAAAGTGATCAATTATGCCAGCTACATTATTTTTTTTAGCATTCATAAATACAGTTTACAGTTTTCGGCTTTTTTGAACAGTCTTTTTAGTTGTACTTAATATGAATATTCTTTTGACGTTCCGAAAGCGTTTACAGAATTTTAAATATTTTTCAATCGATCGCTTTAAAAGTTTTGTGTCAAAAATAAATGAAAATGTGCGCAAGTGATTTAAGTAAATGAGATTCTTTGCGATATAAATAGTGTTTGAAGTGTTAAATAAAAATTATATTCTGTTGAATAAGCAAATATTTGAATACATAGTGCTTTGATAATTGATATTCTATTGAAAAAGATAGATTTAAATAAATATTGTTTGGAGTGTCAAATAGAATTGTAATTCTGTTGCATAACCAACTTCAAGAAGGCAAATAATGTGCTATATGTGCGATAAGAAATAGTTATAGAACTAAAATAAATACCTTTTAGATGCCTCATAACAATTCAACTGAAATTCTGCTGCACTCTAAATAAATTTCAATAAATGTCATAAAATAAAGTTACTAGAGTGCAAAGCTAGCTTATTAAAGTATTAACTCCATGAAAGCTAACTGTATAAGCAACTTTATTTGCTCTTCCACTTTCATATTAATTCCTCCACTTAGCGTTAAAGCAACTTTAAGCTACCACATCGCTTAGCAACTTTTACAAGTTGAGTGCCTGTGTTTGTAGGTGTTTTGCAGGCAGCATTTGAGGAGAGCAAAGCGAACTACTTATAACCGCTATTAGCAGTAGAGATACAGACAAATATTGAGGAGGATCGGTTGCAAGTACAAGCGCTACAATTCGAGTATCGTATTTGCGCTTGTTGCCAGCCTCGTTGTTGGGGCTGTAATAATAAACGCGAAACGTAGTTGCACACACTTGTCGAGTATTCATGTTGTATTCATATTTTGCATCACACGCAAAAATCTCGGGAGCTGTTAAACGGTAGCGCAAAGGAGGAGCAAGGGTTGAGGAGAAGCAGGAGAGACTGTTGGTTCCTACTGTAAGTGGTAGCAAACGCAACAATTTATAGGATGTTGCACTCGCATGTCCATGTCCGTGCCCATGTCCATGTCTGTGGGCAGCACGCACTATAACACGCTCCATTCGCAGATCGGGAGGAGAAGAAAGAAGAGGAGCAGGAGAAGTTAGCAGCGGATACTCTTGATGTTAATGCTAAACATGGTGCTGATGCTGTTGTGGTGGCTGTTGCACGTTTGATAGTTGAATTGCGATTATTGTAAAAGTTGTAAAAATGTATGGAAACCGGTTGAGTCGACGGCGACGACGACCTTTTTAACTTCATTGAGGAATCGGATTCGAATCGTATACGAATTCGATATCAGACTCTCTCAATCGTAGGATGCGGAATCCTTGTATTTGTGTTTGTGTTGTGTGCTTGCAACTGGTAATTGATCGCTTGGTTGCAAGTTTTGCAGCGACCTTCTTCCGATGACGATGCCAAAAACTGTAATTTAATATTGTCTCGCGAGTCTTGGCCAAAAAGGTTGTAAAACGTTTTGCTAAATGACTTCTGCGAACTGCACGTTACGAATGCTTTGCTGCCTTGTGCTCTGACCTGTCTAAAGACAGCCAGCTAGCCAGTCAGCCAGTCAGCCAGCCAGCCAGCCAAAAGGGACTCTCTGATCTCTTGTCTGTCTGTTGCTGGCCGTTTATCAGTCTATCGCTGACTTGGCTCAAAGCAAACCTGACCACATGCTGAGCCCATGCGAACCTTTGCCGTTGCCAATGCAGACAGCATTCTCTCGTAACATACACACAAGAAATATTTCCGATTTGCTAAGAGAGAGTAAGAACTCTGAAGATGTTGATAAGACAGTTAAAAAACTGAAGAAATAAACATGGCCAACTGAGCAGGAGATGTGTATCGATTGTCATCGCCATGACCTTTGACACTCGCCAAGCAGCAGCTGTCTCTCTCCTGTCTGTCCGTCTGTCTGTCCTTCTCCACTCTGCAGTCGCAAGTCGAGCAATCGCTTGTCGTTATCACAACGCTTAAAACACGGCAAACAGCTGACAACGACAACAGCAATGACAACAACAGCAAAAGCAACGACAATCGACGGCGACGTCAACGGCAGCCAACATCTGTCGCAGTGAATTTCGACAAGACTAAATTACTAAATGTGTATATAAGTAATTGTCATGTTACACTTAATCAACATACATACAACATCCCATCACATCGCATCGAATCGCATCGCATCGCATTCGCATCGCATCTCCTAGTCTCTTCGCATACCTTTGAGTCTCTCCACTGTGCATCAATTGTCTGCGATTTTAATTACACAATGTGCAACTGTCTGTGTGTGTGAAATGTGACTACATACTTATGCACATGTATTCAGATGTTGCTCATTATCAAAATAAAATGAATCCCAATTGAATTGAATATAGCGAATACTCGCTGCTTTAATCACGTCGCCTCCTCATGCCACAAGATCAGAGCAGCGCAGCAGATGCTCGACTGAGGTTCGATTGGTGCTTATCTTATTGTACAGTGGGGTAAAATGGGTAGACAAATACAAATAAATATGTATGTACATACAAGTGTCTCTTTAATCACTGAATTTAACTAGAAATTTGGTAATGCTTTGTTTGAAGTGTCAAGTTTAAAAATTGCCCTCGAATGCCCTCTAAATTTGTTAATAAATAATTAAAAATAATTTAGAAATATATTTGACGATTATAATTTCACATATTCTTCTATATACGTGCAGTTTTCTAGTCATATTGCTATTACTGTTTTTATTTAATCGTACCTCTTAAGCCAAAGTTCAATCGCAGTTCTAATTATTGCGCGTGCTTATCGCTCGATCTGACAGAAATTTATGATCATTAAGCGCACATTGTTTAGCTTAACACATTTACATACAATCAATTGATAGTTTTGTATGTCTGACGGCAGCTGCTCGTCTCTTTCTAATCACTTGATAGCAGCAACTTACCTCTTCACTTGCCATTGCTCTTGCTTGCTTGGACTATGGAAGGAATTGAAAACAATCTGCATACATTTTAAAGCAAAACTAAACTTGAAAAGTATTTTACACAATGTGTTTTAAGCAATGCATTTGTATTTTTGTTTATTTACCTATTTGGTTAACATATTTCCTCTGCTCAAACTCGTAATATTAAACGAATTCCTTGGCCCAACAAACGTCTAGCTGCCACCGTATAATTAATTTGTTGATAACAACGCACAGCAGCCGCAGCAACAAAACACGAAATACAAAACACAAAACACGAAACTGTAAAATGTGTACTAATCATTTGTTTAACATGATTTTTAAATACTCATAACTCTGGGGGTTCAAGGTCTTCCCGTTTGGTCGGCTGCAGATTGTGTCGAAAAGTATTTATAATACGTATTTAACTAATTAATTTTAATCTCTCTGTGTTTATTTTGCAGGCTGGCATCGATCTGAAGGAGAACCTGGTGGCTGGAGCAGCGCCTTGGCCATATCCCTCGATGTATCATCCATACGATGCGGCATTCGCTGGATATCCCTTCAATAGGTAAGAAATGTTCCCTTACGATACTCGCTTACGATATTCGCTTACGATACCCGGCTCGACATTGTGACATTGTGTGGGGCGAGAACATGAGCGGTGGTCCGACAGGCGATCAACGCCAACACCAGCCTGACTACGTGATCGTACGTGATCGGCAAGCGAATCGATGTGCTCAGGGCGCGGCCTCAACAGTAGCGCACTCGGAATGAGTATTCGAAAGTACGAGTAAATGCAGTTGCAGTTTGGGGCAGTGTTGCATGCAAATGCCAACGCAAGAAATTCGGCCAATTCAATTGAAAAGTAAAAGCCAATACAATACATGTGTGTACATGAAAGCGCAGTCAGCTTTATTGCATTTTCTATTATCATTAACGATAATTTATTTGCTTGTAATTGATCGCTTGCCGACGGCAGTCGACAGAGTGGCTGCTTCCGCTGGACATCGACATCGACAGCGACAGCGACGTCGACATCGACTTCGACATACTCGTAAATATCCAAACAAAGTTGTCGATTGAACAACATCGACAACATCCCGTCACGTCTCTCTCTCTGCCTCTGTATACCTCTCTCACCTTCTCTTTATCTGTCAGCTCTTCCCATTGTTTCTGCTGTAATTGACACCCATAACAAAAATTTGAAAGTTGAGTCATGTCCATTTGCACAGGTTGTACATTGTAGTGATTGTTGCTGTTGTTGTTGTTGTTGTCTATCAATAATATTCACAATAAATCAATTTTGAGTTATTTTACTGTGACGTGCCGCCGAAGTTCTTCTGCTCCTCTCTCTCTTCCTCTCGATTCTCGATTCTGAATTCAGCAAGTCAACTCGAATTGTGGAAGCCAAGTCGAGTTTTGTTTTTTAGCAGCCCAACCCTACTATATATTGTAGTTATTAAAGGGGCGTGGGTGCCTTTTGCCATTGTTCCACAACATCCACAGACGCCATCCACATCTACATCCACATCAGCATCGCCTCGCGACGCGACGCACGACGCTTTTTGTGTTGTGTTGATAGTGTAAAATTAAAAAAATTTATTCAACTGTCATGTGATCAAAGGCTGGAATGGCTGTCGGCGCAGGTGTTTTGCACTCGGCAACACTTTGCTTTTCAAATTTAAATTAATTAATGCAACGCACACACTCCATCTTCATCCATCCAGCCAGAGTGAGATAGCCAATAATTGTGTGGCAGCCACACAGACACAATATCGTCAGTGCAGCTGGCAGCCAACAACTGGCAACTGGCAACTTGCAACAGACAACAGACAACGGGCAACGGCAACTGCAAATTGTTCAGGGAAACACATGCACATTTTGCCTCTTCCTCCACTTCCCTATACCGAAACATACAGTATATAGTATAGTATGTATGCTAACTGCCCACAAAAAGCGATAAAGGACAGTTGCTGCTGCGCCATGTCGCGTCCATTGACTGGGCAGTTCAGAGCCGATAGCTGAAGCAAGAGAAGAAGAGAGAAGGAGCGAGACAGGAGTAGGCTTTGGAGATAAAGCAGGAGCAGCTTCAGCAGCAGTTCAAGCGGGAATACCGCCAGGGAGTAGGAGAATCAGCAATAGCTAGAAGAGAACGAGTAAAACAATAAATAGGAATAGGAAATGGGAAAGCGGATAGAATAGAAAGTGGTGTAGCAAAGGGATAGGAAATAGGGAAGAAAATATTTGATAAAAAAGTGAACAAAAATGGAAGTAGAGGTGGAATCATAAAAAGTTAGTAGAAAAGGTAGCCATAGTGTTAGGAGTAGAGCATGTAGAATAAAATAAAGTAAAAAGCACAGTGGAAAAGGTGAAGAAAATGCAGTATAGAATAGAAGAGAATATAGTATAGAAAAAAATAATAAATAAAGAAACTAAGTAATAGAAATTAAAGTATTACTAAATGGAATGAAATAGAAGGTAGAAAAAGAATTAAGAAGAGCAGTAACAAAAAATAACTAAAAAAAATAAAGAAGAGATACTATAATAGAATATGTATTTAGGCAAATAAAAAAATAGAAAGTAAATAAAATAAGAAAGTATTATGCAACATTTAAAAAAGGAAGTAAAAAAGAATGGAAGAAGGAAAGTATTAAAAGACACTTTAAAAATGGGAAGTAGTTGAAGATTATTCTCTGACTTGAAAGTATATAAGGAATAAAGTGAGGAAATAGATGAGTGATTCGATGAGGAAGTGGAAGCAGTTCTTTTGATAGTCGATGCACCAGAGATAACATTAACAATCGGGGAGCAGCAGGAGTGAAACCAGAACATGCTATAAAAGCAGAAGTTGAGCTTGGAGAGAGAGGAGTCAACAGCAGTAGGCACAAGCGAAACTGTTGCAGCACCCACGAGGGGGAGGGAAGAGTGCTGGCAGCGTAGCCACAGCCACCATGGGGTCAGCTTGGAAATATGTTGCGAGACCGCAAACTGCACATGTGTACAAGCATTAATGTTGCCGGGACACAGACATGGCGCAATTGCCCAATGGGTTTCATGGCCATGGCAAATGTGTTTATTATGAACAAATGTTGCACACAAGTGGCCAATGTGGCAAGTGCGGCAAGTGAAGCAGAGAGGCAGAGTGAGTGCGATATACACTGCTAATAGCCGCACCAGCAGTTGACCAGTTTAATATAATAATGAGTGGACTACACTCCCACCCCGCTATTACAACCCGTTTTTAACCCATTCCTTCTTTAATCTTGCTCTATTTGCAGCTATGGCATGGATTTGAATGGAGCGCGACGAAAGAATGCCACACGGGAGACGACATCCACGTTGAAGGCTTGGCTCAATGAGCACAAAAAGAATCCGTATCCCACCAAGGGGGAGAAAATAATGCTGGCGATTATCACAAAAATGACGCTCACTCAGGTGTCCACCTGGTTTGCGAATGCGAGAAGAAGACTGAAAAAGGAGAACAAAATGACCTGGGAGCCAAGGAATCGTGTCGACGACGATGATGCCAACATCGATGACGACGATGACAACGACAAGAACACCGAGGATAATGATTTGCTAGGTAGGTTTAAGTTCCCAATTTAAGTTCATAACTCTAAATAAAACCAAGAAAGTAAAAAACACAAAAATTAAAGAAAAGTAGTAGGAAAATTCCTAGGAGCTAAACTCTTTTAAAGAATAACATTCTTAGACTAGGGAAACAATAAAATTCATTGATTTGCCTAACTTACTAATCGTTTCTCTACTCCATTTGCTACTTACAGATGCCAAGGACTCTGGACTCGGCTCGAACGACGACAAGGATCGCATGGGCCGACTAGGAGACATGATGGGCGATCGCCCCGGTGAGAGCAACAACAGTGAATGGTCGGAATCACGACCTGGCTCACCAAATGGTTCCCCCGATCTTTACGATCGTCCTGGCACGCATCCGCTCTTCCATCCCGCCGCCCTGCATCATCACTTCAGACCGCCAACCGGCTCGCCCCCGGACATTGCCGCCTATCACCACCATCAGCAACAGCTGCTGCAACAGCATCAGCAGGCGCAACAGAATTCGCTACAGACTGCAGTTGGCGGCACTGGCGGCAGTCTGACCGTAAAACCAAGGATCTGGTCGCTGGCCGACATGGCTAAGGATGGCAAGGAGACGAATACGGCGGCCAAGGATAGTTCGCCAGCGAGCGAATTGCCGCCCGCACAACCAGCGTTCTACGGACATGCGGGTCAGCATCAGCATCCATCGCCCGGCAAAATACTCTCGCCACTGGCGGCTCGCATCCCCAACTATGCGCCCTATGTGCGTCCCGATCTCTATCGCGGCTTCTACGGTCCCGCCGCCGCAGCTGCAGCGCACCTCAGCGCCCCGACGCAGGAGTTCCTTGAGCATCAGCGGCACTTTGGCGCCAGTCTGGCGGCGCACAATGGCCTCGGCATGAATCCGCTGCTGTGGAAGGCCGCAGTCTCGGGAGCTGCCACCGGACAGCACTTTGCGCCCCTCAGCCTGACCACAACCAGCAATGCGGGACAAGGACCGCAAGTGGCGCCACCGCCAGGTGCATCGCCCTCGGCTTCGAGCTCCTCCTCGTCGATGGGCTGCGATGTGGTGCACATTCCCACCAGCGGTGGGCATACATCAGGTGGCGCTGGAGGCGTTAGCACCCAGCATATGATTGGTCCCATCTCCAGCAATTCGACGTCGTCGTCGTCGTCCTCGAATTCGGGCAAGATATCGCCAGGCGTGAATGTGACCTCGCTAAGCGGCAAGCCATGACCCCCATCGCTATCGCTCTCGCTGTCCGCTTCAGCATCAGCATCAGCTTCCACATCCGCGTCCCCCCGATCCGTACGCATTGCCGACGGTAGTTGCCAACAGCAACAATGGAGCAACCACCGCATCTCCGATCTCGGCATTTCGATCGCTCTCCCTGATCGCCATACGCGAGCATCAACTGCAGCAGCAGCAGCAACAACAACAACAGCAGCAAGGAAGTAAACTGGCCATGCTGAGGCCATAGATCACTTGAGGGGGAAGCTGGATCATCGATCGGTCAACTTTCGGACAATAATTTACATGTGATTATTCGGTATTTTGATTAAACGCCGCTTACACCAAATAGCAAAGAAGAATCATCCCGCTCAGAGGAGCCAACGATCGGTGCACAACAACAACAACAAGAACAGAACAAGAATAGCCACCGCATTAGCAACCGCATTAGCAAGCTGCAACCGCAATCGCAACAGCAAACCGCAACCGCAAGGACTTTGTGCAATTTTTCGTGGGAATGAAAAATCCTAAAATCTAATTGATAAACGATAAATGATAATTGATAAAAACAATGCATAGAAATGATAACTGATAATTGAAAATACATTAATTTTAATACGAGTACATACAACTTATGCAATCAGAGCTTATAGGAAGTAAATTTGTAAGAGTTAGTGAAAAACGATCCCCCAATGATATAAACATCAAAAGCGCGTGCGCAATCATCAAACAGCGCTCCACTTTCGTCCTCAATCCTATTTCCTCCTATACTATACATATTCTTTACTATAGCTGCTTCATTCTTGGGGGCTGATCCATCGACAATTGCGGTAGAGACGATTCCCTCCTTTGGGTGGACTAAACATATCAAAAACGTCTCGCTCCAAACACAATACAACAAGAGAAAAAATATCCCTACTCTCACCCCTTACACACACTTTGGCCCCTTATCCAAACCAAATATGCAAGTTAAATGCGAGCAATGATTGATTTAGTTGTTGTAGATCTTTTTTGTTTTTATTGTCTTAAGTTATAACTTTGTTCCTGTCGTTTGTAAATTTAATTTATTGCATTGTATTCTACGATAATATTGTATTGTATTGTATTGTAATTGTACTCTACGCTCTATTTCTCTATTGTATGTATTTATTTGATAAATTGGCAAAACACGTCTTACCTATAATAGTGTACGAATGAATATACATATATATTATTACCAATATATATAGTATATATGTGTGTGTATATCTAATCTAATTATTGCTGTATTTTATGCACAAATCGTATGTAAGCTCGCATAATTTTAGCGCCCTAAGCGGATAGTGTAATATAATGCAACTGTATATAACTACATAAATATATATATACGAGTATATATAAATATAAATAAAAACTGAAAACGATACATATAAAAATTCAAATTGACGAGTTTTTTGTTACTTAACGGGGAAAGGTGGAAATTTGTTGTTTTTTATGCTTTGAATTTTAGTTGAAATGAAATACTTAATTTCTCAAAATATATATTCAGATTTTAAAAAAAGGCAACTGCCTAGTCCCAAGTACTGTTGAAGCTTTCTATATAATACCCAGTTTTCCAGCTTATTCATAGATTATTTGCTAAAATAATTTTTTGCTTTCTAAAAAAAATATTCCACAAATTTTTCCACTGACAGCAATATGATTTAGTAATCCGATTCGGTTTCGTATTGAATGGAACTATGATGTGAACAACAAAAAAAGTAGAAAAATGCATACCAAGATTTAAAATAAAAATCATATAAACAAATCAGTTAATTGTGAATAAAATGCAGAAATGAAAAGTAAGCGATATTTCAGGAAAATTTCGATTGTCGAAAGTTGAAGATTTTAATACACTATGCTTGTAAAAACATAAAATATTATTATGAGTATATAATAAAATGATGCCATTACAAATATGATACCATAATTATAATTAACTGTTGCATTTAAAGTTCCATTGCCACTCTTCAAGTACAAGTTAACAGATCTTCTTTTGAGCATATTTTAAGAATGAGATTTTCAAGTATAAGTCGCGGCTTAAATTGGTATTTGTAATTGGAATTGTAATCATTAATCGGGAACAATGTCAAGTCATTTTACAGTTTACAGTCGCCGATTATGGGCCTTGGGTTCTCTTATAGCTGTCGTCATGTCATCGTCGTTGTTGTTGCTGTTGTTGTTGTTATTCTTTTCGTTGTTGTTGTTGTCTTCGTAGTCAACGTTGTCGTCGTCGTCATCGCAAGACAAACTCTTTTGGTTATTTTTCAAGGCGTACGATTTGGTGCACTGGCGACGACTTTCGACTGGCGAAAAAGCTGAAAAGCAAAAATTGCATTTTGCTGGAAACGTGTTTTCCTGTAGCGCAGACCGGAAACAGCATTCGCAAACCTAAACAGAACCAAAAACAGCAACACACTGAGGCGAAGACACACTCATACCCATACTCATACTCATACTCATACTCATGAATGAAAATAATAAGCTGAGTTCTCCAGCTTTGCAGAGTTTATTAAACTCTGTTTGAGAACAAAAAAAAAAAAGAAACAAACAAATAGAATTTAATATTGACAGTTATGTATTTTAACAGTTTTGATTAGCTGATGAATGTATTTATTTGTTCATTCAATAATATTCAGCTTTTAATTGTGCTTTCATTCAAGCCAAATCAAGTGCTGACTAATTAATAAATTATTGAAAATTTAAAATGACTTTTATGCAATGTTTGCCACTCAAGTCAACTAAACAATTGTGTTTTCCTTAGGAATGTTTCCCAATTACTTGAGTTGATCAATCTGGTCTATAAGTCGGCTACCTGCATGTAAGGACTGAGAAGTTCTTTGCCTTCTTTTTTTCTCAGATCAACTGAAAGTGATTTCATAAATGCACACTTTATTTTGATCTTTGTGCCGCCGACCAATCAATAAGAGTAATGCTATAAACCGATTAGTTGACTACATAGTGTTGTAAGACAGCAGCAAGAAAAAGAAAAAATCAAGTCAAATAAAGAAAAAGTGAAGAATCAATAATTTGTATAAAAGAAAGTTGTCTGTAGCTGTTTCTGTTTGCCAGCCTACCGACTCTACATAATTAAATCATTCGACTGAAAAATACCAGACTCAGACTGAGATACTCTCGACTCCGACTTCGACTCCGACTCTGACTCCGATTGAGACTTAATCTGGTGACAAACGTTATCCGTTCCAATTTCAAATGACGACAGAGTTTTAGCGGCGCTGACAATACACGCCCGACATTTTATGTTTAGGCCTTTTGTTTGGACTCACAATGAGGGACAAGAAACGACAAAGTGCTCGGCGCATGAAATAATAATTTACTTCATAAAAACAGACGTCAGCTTAATATTTGAGAGCTCTGTATTTTTTTTTGTCAGTGTGCTTCTTTTCTTTTGCTGCTGCTGCTTCTTCTACTGTTGTGCTACTGGTTTTGGTTTTTTATGTATATTTTTTTTTCTTCAATTTTTTGTGTTGTATTTTTATTCAAGACACCAGATTACGCTGCTTGTGTGGGATTGACAGACACCTTTTGTTGGCATAAAACGCTTCGCTTCCAGTTAAGCCGAAGCGTTCAGTTCAATTGGCGTATCGTGGTTAACTCCTCCATTCGGTTGTTATAACTTTGTCACAATATTTCTATGGCATTTTTACCCACCGAAATACGCTGAACCCAACACAACAAAAAAAATTGTTGCTGATAATGTGCCGACATCGGAATTAAGCAAAGTGAGAACGCTGCAAACGAGGTAGCTCGACTTGAAGATACGCTGGAGTATCAAAACATTGCAATAAACAAACTAACATATTATAGTTTATTTAAAGATTTTAATAAACTTACAATCATATGATAATCAGCTCAACCATGACATCGATTGCTTTATCTTTGTTTAGTGCAAATGTTGCCTTGATTTCGCTTTGCATTTCATTTGGAACAGCATTATCGTGAAAACATGCAATTTAATAAGTATTATGTTAATTTTAAACACTGCATTTAATATATGTATGTAGATCCATACACAGGTGACTTGAACTTGATAAACAAATATGATGATAATGACACGTCATTAACACAGACAAAGAACGATTTCCAAACAATGCTGGGAATTGAAAAGCGAATCGCTCGAATTGTGGAGCAAGCAAATTGAAGCTTCCGTGTTTAAGCAACTGGAACCGACCCCAAAAGAAAAATACACACTTACAAAGTTGTGCAATTTTCTGGATCCTATACCCGAAAATTATTCGTTTTTCGTTTATTAAATTTGTATTTCGCAGTCCGTCAAAAGCTGTCATTAAGCCAAAAAACACTGTCGGTGTGATCTCGCAAATTATGGGAGTTCAGCCAGATCATGTTTTGTTCTTTGTTCAAATTAAAAAGATTTAATATTTGTTCAGTTTATGAATTCTATGACAAATCCCAGCTAATTTATTACTTTTGTGCTGTTCGAGATTTTCAATAACTCTCCATTAATTAATTCAATATCGCTGCGCGACTTTTATATTTTGATTGATGGAAATTTGTGCAACCAAAATTATGAAATTACATCAGGTTTGTTGAATTAATTAGGAGTTCTTTCACACCCCGAAAATTAACAGAATTTAAGAGAATAATTGCAACATTTTTTTAATTTAGAATTCAAACGTGTTTAAAAGAAATCATTAAATTTACTAATTGTACATGATATTAAATATAGATCAATAATAAAAATGCACTCAATATTTTTACTATAAGCCAACGGCATATTAACTAAACTCACAAAATAAAAATTGTATAACAAAAAATATTTATTACTTAATTATAATTTAAAATGATATGAATTGAATTTGAATCAATGAATATACATGACATGAATTAACAAAAATAAAGTTTAAGAAAGTGTTTCATATAATGTGTGTTATTGCTCAATAGTTACATGGCATTGTATAAAAAAAATTTCCAATCAAAATAGTTCTAAGACTGCCAATAAAACTTGACAAAATTCCCAATATTAAATGTATTAACATTTCATATTCAATTGTTATTTTAATTTAATTTTCTTTTAAATAACCAGAAAGGCAACACAAAAAGCAACTGGGATGACAATAAATGACTTTCTTATCAATTTATTAAACCATAATTAATCAAACTTTCATATGGTCGTTACAATCTCCTCTATCTGTGACATTCCGCGCAGACAAATGAGCTTTAATTGAGGAAAGGAGTGTCAGGGAGCAAAACAATTGGCCAATATGGATCTCGAATCGGAGGCATAAAGAAGTCCGACAAGATAGCGTTGATGTGTCCTTTCAACGGAATTGCGTTTCACACTTTCGGGTACTCATGTGAGTGTACTCGGTATTTATTTTGACACGTGCGGCCCCCGCGCTCCTTGATCAGCGTAATGCAGAAGACATTCAGACATTCACATCCGCGGTTGGCCTTTGATTTCAAAATTGTGTTGATGCAGCAAATTAAAAGATCAAAGTGAACTCATCCGTATCCCGAATTATGAGGTAGGAGTGTATAAATGTATATACTCATATAATAAGATGCAAAACTAAAGCAAAATATTCGCACAACACAAACAAAACAAAACAAAAAAGAAGTGATGTATGAATGCGAGTGTATTCATGAGTACACAAAACACATCCGTAGGGCGAAATGACAAATGGTGCAAGTTGATTGGATTGAACAACCGAGGTGCGTACGATATGACAATGCTTCAGCACAAGGAATACGAATACGAATACGAATGCGATTGTGAGGACACTCACACATAATAAGAATGAGTGTATGTAGACGAGGTAGAAGAGAGATTATCTGGCTAGGTCGTGGTCTTCTGAACAACTTGAACATGTGAATCAATGAGGCACTCACATGTGGGTGAAGTGTTTGTTGTCAGGAAGGTACGCGAGTGCCACCTTTGGGTGCCAGTAACTGAGTGTGAATGCGAGTGTGACTGTGAGTGTCAGTGTGAGTGCACATCAGGCAAACAACACTGCCAGTTGCCAGTTGCCAGTTGGAAGTTGCCAGTTGGTGTTGCAACTGCAAACGGCAACAGCAACGGCAACGGCAACCGAGATCGCTGTTGCAGATAAAGGCACTTGGGATGTTTCTTATTGCATGTCGTGATTGTGTCAGTTTGTATGTTCCCACTGGCAGCACTTGCAAAAATTAAGCAGCAACCAATCATTGTTAAATATAATGCTTGCCCGTTTGTTTAAATTGAAAAGTTTTAAATTATCACGCCACAGCATCAAAACCAAATCATTCCAATTAAATGTGAATCCATTTCAGCCGTCAACACAGTGGGGCAAATGTTGCAACATACTCTGTGCTTTTAGCATGCATTTGCCATTCAAACTATTGGCCAATGAATGTGAATATATTTGAATAGGAATTCATGACGTCAACGATTACACAGAACATGCAGCGAAAATATGTTTGTAAAGTGAATTACAGATACACGTAATTTAGATTTTATTCGTATTATTCATACCATAATATTTAATTGATAATTATTTAGATATTAGTAAGAGCAATCTTATTGAAATAATTTGAATTAACTAATCATATACATAAGAACTTTTAAAAGGAAAAATTATTTGAAATGAATTGTAATATTATTAAGTCGAACTATAAACATTATTTTATTGACGACACAATTCATTTAATTCATTTATTATGTATTTCTCTAATTTACTACTCTATTAATGGAATTGAATAAATGTTATATGATGTAATGTTTGTCTGTAAACTCGATCACTATTCAAATTGATACAACAATATTGAACTCGAGGTAACAAATTCAAAGTCATGACGAGATTGCACAGTGAAGCAAACGAAAAACATTAAGATAATAATATTCATTTATTATGCAATTTTACACTCGTTTTCATACATATTGTTTTGAATCGTGTCTGCTTTTAATTTAATATTATTTTATAAATTGGTATTACCCATTAACATATTGATTAAAGACGCTTTGAATATTTAAAAGTTAATGTAGCTTTTTCTTAATTATTTTCAAATAAATGTGCCTAATATAAAGAATACTTTTCGAACATATTCACTATTCAAACCTAAGCACAGTGGCGCATGCATTAACATGCTCAGTCAGTGTTCGGAGTAGTTTCACTTTACAAATTGAATATCATTAATTATGATATCATGAGTGGCCGCAATAATCATTCACTATTCAAATTGGTGGCAAATAGTGTGTAGCGATTCCACCTGGGGATTTGAATTGTTGACAGTGATCGCGCCACATGAGATGAGAAGATGAAGATGAAGATGTAGATGTAGATGACGATGTAGACAGAGAGTCGACATTGGGATAGACGAGTAAGAAGAGCAAGATCAAGATCGGAATAGGGATAGAACTCGAGATCGGAATCGGGAATCTGAATCGGGATCGAGATCGCGATCGTTAAGTGGCTGCTTACCCATATCATCTCGTTGTCTGTCAGTTGACTGTGCCGAGCGAGGTGTGCGTCAGATGCTTAATTTAAATTACTCGAGGGGCGGCAACGAAGCGATGCCAACAAACAGCAGGAGTGTGTAGAATGGAGAATCTGGAGTGTGGAGAGTGGAGAGAGAAAAAGAGAGGAAAAAGAGGAAGAACAAGAGCCAGCAGCTCAGCATGAGTAGCTGCGATTTGACACCTCGACTGACAGCTGAAATTGTGGAAAATTATTGAGCGCATTGGAAGTGGAACCCAAGAGGGCGCCCATTAGATCCCTGCTTCGTTTTTTCTCCTCAATCTCGCTTTCGCTCTCTTTCTCTCTCCGTCTTTAAATGTGTATAAAAACAGAATGTCTTTATTTTGAAAAGCACTCGCAGAGCATATTTGGAAGTTGTGAACAGGGGAATTGTGCAGCAGACCTCTAATTTATTCCACATCAAATTGCCGTATAATTAAAATGTTCTTGCACTTGGTTGCTGTTTTTACGACTTCACAAACAAATAATCATATATTTTGTAACCGAATCTGGCCATCATTTTCACTTTGAAATTCACAGTCGATTCTTGAAAACCAAAAGACGATCTCTTAATAAAAGTTGAATGCCTAAATGATGTCTTCATAGAAATAAATGCTTAAATGAGATATTCACAGAAGTTGAAGCCCCAAATAGTAGAATACAATTAGCGCCCATTCAATGGGAACTAGTAGGAAGTATTTCCTTCAACATATTGATAGGCATATGCTTTAATGATATAGCAATATTATTTTTGAGCAAAATGATATATAAATTTTATATTGATGATTTCGCTTAGGTGTTAGGGAGAAAATATGAATTGAATGTTTAGATAAAATGAAGCCAAAACTCGTGTAAAGTATTTCCACTTTATTGTTACAAATTTATGTTTGATACCTAACTTTTAAAAAATATCTATACTTCCTAAATTTGTGTTTACTTCAAAATATGAGAGTTCTTCTAACATAAATTTGAAATACAAAGACATCTTAATCTTAAAAAATGTAAAATACTACATTTCCGATTAACATCTGATGAATGAAATGAACGAAAAATGGGAGCAGACTACTTTGAAATAACATTTTATTGAGAACTCCTCATTCTCTTAATTGAACACACACGATGCAAGCAATAACAAAATGTGTTATTACTTTAAATGTACCTATTATAAACTCCCATTTCATTTAGGCATAAATAGAGCAGGTAGACCCATCTCTGTCAATAGCAAAAAGAAAACAATTTTAAAAAGAAATAACATGTTCCTTTTCTATTTAACGATGTGGTCATTGAGCTGTCTTTTCAGTTCCAACCCAGTTCCTTAAGTCAATTCAATTTACACCCAACTCAAAATATAAATTTGACTTCGAACTACAATTATACAAGTAGATTCTAATCGTAGAGAAGAAGTTAAGATCAAAAGGTGTGTTCTCTAGTGAGCACAAAGAACACTCACTGCTTATTAGGCCCCCGAATTTCGATGATGTGGTTATTGAGTTGCCGTGAGTTGAGTCGTGCTCCTTTTAAGGGAACGCAGTACAATATGTTAACAATAATGAATTCAGAATCATGTCTTTTGTCGCCGAAAACATTTACCGCAACGAAATGAACATAAAACTGTCATATTTTCTGATGACTTTATATTTATGAAGGCCAAAAATGTTGATCGTAAAAACGAAAACACATAACAAAACCAGTTGTTTTTCTTATTGCAAAAATTATCATTATGAATTCATATTCGATGGGACTGTTTGGGATTGAAGATTGAAGATTGAAGAAGGTACCAACAACAACAGCAACAACAACAGCAAGAAGCCAGGGAACTGGGCACGAAGTACATCTCGAATGTCAGAACACACAGGCGGTACGTGCTTTACATTTTAAACGATTGGCAAAGTTGTCTGCACTAATTGATCGCTTCCGAGCGTGGAACCCTTTAGACGATTGTCAAACTGGACCAAACTACGACTCCGAATATGAACTGAAATCATCAAATGAAATGTAATGATGTCCTCCTGTCACTCTGACTAGATTATTTCCTTCCCAAACTGATGTTCTCTTGTTTGACATTTGTCAATGTGATTATTGTGATAATATTTTGGTTCAGTTTTGTTTTCTTTTTGTTATGATGTCTCCTCTGAAATCTTTTCTTTACCTGTTGGCATTTCGAGTTGATGAAGATGGTTTTTTTTCCAGAGCTTTTGCAGTTCTGGAACTAATTGCTTATGGCCATTGTCTGCGACTATGCGCATTACTTTTTTTTCAGCTGACAAAGTTATTTTTTTATTTTTGTGGTTGTTTGTTTGGGGCCTTATCAACGGGGCTGGGGCTGGTCTCCTAAGTATTCGCCACGAGTAATACGTGTCTGTTTTCGCTGCAGTCTGCTCATATATCCGATTTCCCGCTGTAAGTCGACTCTTTGGCGCAACCTGAGCATATGCATGATATGTATTTGCCTCGTTATTCACTGTTGTTTAACACCGAATTCCGGAATATTTTCTTGGAACTTCATTTTCCCAAGCTTTTTGTGTAAGCGCTCCGATATCCGAGCTGCGGCAGCAGATACCCTGTAGACAATGATTGAATACTTTAATTTTAAATATATCATTTGCAAAAAAATTTATATAAACTGGGAAGTAGTTGAAACTTTTATTTAAAATTGGACCTCAAACCTAACATATTTAATAACAAGTAAGCTGAAATTTAAATCGGAATATCTATTCTATATATTGCAAAACTGTAGCATATTATTTTTGCTATTATGCGTTCATCGTATCTCTTAAAAAATGCAGAAAATTCAAAGAAATTATAAATATGAATTGATATCTTCAAATAATATTACTCTTAACCTTATTTATAGTTCAAGTGGTTAGGTTACGTTTAACCTTTAAATAAAAATTTTTTTAAAGTATACTTCTTAAAATACAACGAAGTAAATATTTCTAATATTTATAGTGGAAAGATGAAACAAATTTTCAAAAAATAAATAGATTAAAGACATCCTTTATTTTTCATATAAAGACCTTTTCTTGTTACTAACAATTTAATACTAATTCGATTATAAAAATTATTTAGTATTAAGATTACGATATCCTGCGACATCTTGAAATATACACTGCGAAATTCCTAAAATCAACTAGCATATTAAAATATTTAATAACCCATCTAAATATTGTATATTACGTCCTGATAAAGTTTCCTCATAAACCAGAAGAACTTAATTATGTAAAACAGTTATTGAAAAGCAGTTCAAGAGTGTATATATTTCATAGAGTGGAATGGGGATTAGAATGTGAATGGGAGTGGGAGTGGTGATGGGGTTTGGGTGTTGCCTCCTGTTGGCACTTCCAAAAATTTCATTAGCAGCAACATTATTTCGCATTCGAATCGAAAGTGCTTGAAACTTGTTTATGATTCGAAACTACGCGTGTACATAAAACGCACTCATACAAATCCATTCATATTCACGCACACAACATTCACATTTGTGAGCGTGTTGAAAATTTGTAAAGGATTGTCCGGAAGGTTGTTGCCACACCGCGTCTTCATGCCTCATGCCACCGTGCCACATCGGGCCACATTGTGCCACGCGTTGTGCTGCTGGGGGAAATGTTAAAATGGAACAATCTGCTACATTGTGTAAAGTGTACTCTGTACACAGTGAACACAGTGAACACGGGCAACCACCGCGCGTAGTCAGCGCACCGAGCAGTCGGCATCAGCATCAATAAAATCATAGCACGCCCCCATTGTGAAAATGTGGAAAATGTGGAAAATGTTTCAAATAGTAGTCAGTACACTGAGTGTGTGTGTGTGTGTGTGCCACAAAAGGAACTGTAACTGAAAATGGCATTTAGGTTCTGCTTTCAAAAAAGGACTTTTCAAAATAAATGGCCTCAAATATCAAATGATTATTGACGCTTTTTATGTTTTAATAATGCGAGCAGAAATATTGTATATTAAGGGTTAAATGAACCCATCCAACGCGTCATCAACACTCGTCGTCGCCTTCGGCAACAATAAAACTTTCAAATTCGTTTTAAAACGACACCGGCTGTTTCCACAATTTATGGCTGAATTTTCTTTTACAACAGCCGTTAACTTCTAAAGAAAGCCGAATACACTTATAAATAAGTATGTATGAATATGTCATGCTTAACACTTTTTTGCGCCACCAAATGTTCACGACAAAAAAGAGCTGCGACAGCTTCACAAAAATTTGCTACACTTGTTAGCTCTTTAATAAACGATTTTCCTATCAAGAAATTACATTTAAGTTGAAACACCTCCTTACATTTTTAGCTTGCAATATTTAATTTGTGACATTTACAAATTAAACTCAATATGAAACAATTTTCATTCAAGAAACTTAAGAATGGTAACTTATACTATGTTCGCATAGAAAAACCTATAGCTGAATATATACAAATAATGTATATCAAATTACAATATTTAAGTATTTATTTAATTAGTTAAAGCAGCAACTAAAAGAAAACTTTTCCAACATTCAAGTAATCTAAAGCACGCAATTTGCAGATGATCTGCTTGTCGCAAGCAGTTCAAATACGTTCTCGTGCACTGCTTGCCAACTGTTCCCAAGACTAATTTACCTGTAGTGTGACAAAAAGTGAACAGTTGCAAGCATTAACAGCCATTTGATTAATTGTGCTTAACTATTGGTAATTAGATGGCACTCGCATTAATCTACATTTATATAGATGTATTTCGAGGATGTTGAAATTACATTTTATTTATGTTGACTGCGATAACAAGCAATGAATGAATGAAGTGCGCATAAGTTTGGCATCAACAGTAGAAGAAGAAGAAGTGCTACCTCTGTGATGTGCAACATATTAGCTAAAGGAAATAAATACATTTATCATTTCACTGTGGCAGGAACCAAGACAGACCACCCGTCGCCATTAGAGAGCAATAGCAATACAGACAGAGCGAGAGAGAGAGAGAGAGAGAGAGGAGAGAAAGTGAGAGTGTGAGCTGCGACATCCTGTAGTTTAGTTTTTGTGATGCGTTTGCGTCTTCGACTGTGGTCCAGCATGAAAGTCTTGTTTTCCTGTCGAAATTGCCACAATATCCTTTATGTCCATCGATATAATGGACAACACACAGCAGCAACAACAACAACAACAACAACGCACTGTGTTATTGTTCTGTTCAACTCATACACTGTGTTATTGACTTGGGTGTCGGTTAAATCCCCCAGTTGTCCGGAGACTTTGCTCACTGTGTATTAAAACGCATACAAGAATAATACCCAAGTCATTTATCACTTGGCATATTGTCCGGCTCTGCGATTGGTGTAGTCTCCTGAACCCATTTCCCGCTTCACTGCCACCGCCATCCGCATCTCCTACCCCTCCTGCTACTCCTCCATATGCGTTTCGCACTATAATAATAAATAAATATCGGGATTGTATCGAACTGTGCGGCACGAGAGCAAATGGTCCTTCGATTGAATGGGATGACCTTTTCACTGTCATTTCATTTCGAGCACAGCTCGCCTAGCCCAGCTCGGTTAGCATCATTGTCTATTGCGCTTTGGGAACGGAAACCCCTAATCTAGCCATGATGTTATTTCCAAGTGCTATCATTTCACTCACTCACTCAGGGGATGGAAATTGAATTGAATTGAGCATTGGGCGAAATATTTTTCGTTTCAACGTTGGAATTCATTGTCTCATTTCTCCTTCCTTTGTTCCTTTCTTTCTTTCTTGCTTTCTTTCAGTCATTCTTCTTAGCGTCTGAGGTCAAAATATTTACGGTCAGCATTTATCTTCCTTTATAGGAAACTCCTTCAGGCAAACCTTACCAAATTATTTTAATACCCTTACCGAGGGTAAAACAACATTGGCCACAAATGTGTTAAGCATTTGGCTATAGACAATCCTTAATGCATATACTTGATCGAGTAGACGAGTTTATAACAGCATTCAAGAAACGTGAGTTGTAATTGGAAACGAATGCGAACATTTATCATGTTTGTAACTTGCTTGTAATATGATCAAAATTAAAGTAAAAATATGTTCTACCCCTAACACACCCCATTTGGAAATAATGATGCTGCTAATATTTTTTGGCCTGACTTAAAAGTGATTTCGTGACTGTTTGACTTTCAGTGGGATAACGTTAAAATTATAATATGACTGATTACTCCAGTAGCATGTCGCATAAACACAAAAATCAATTCATGTTCTCGCAAACTCGAGAATATAATATGCACAATGTATCTGAGCCTTATATAGGGATGATTTTGTGTGAGGGAGAATTAAAGGTAACCTTTTGATTTAGCATTGAATCGATAGCGAAAGTCTTTTGTATTTCTCAGTCGTACTCAATTAGTCTTAAACCCTTTCGATCGATGCAATGCAGTGAAAGTACACTGCTTGCATTGCATATGCACTTCAAGCAAGCAGTTCATGCGTGTATATATCAAATAAAAACTGTTCCCAGTGTTTTAAATTAACACATTTCACGTTTATTAGTTTTAAAATGGAAAGTCAAAACAAATGAACCTAGAATCTCAACAGCTTCACATTAAAAAAGAGTTTGCCTTTAAACCTGATTGGGCACCGTTGCCACCTCCTTTGTTGGTAGATCAGAACACGTGTTGACGCTACCGCAAAATGCAACACGGCATTTACTCGGCCCGCACGGTGCATGCTGCATGCTGCATGTGCAGTGGCATGCCCCAAAGGCTGATAGGTGTGTGCTGAGTTGTGGCATGGTTTGGGATGGTAAAGTGGTTAAGGACTCGCGTATCGTAAAATTGCATTCGATGCCAAACAGACCGATGAAGCTGCATCCTCATTAAAAACAAGGGAGGCGTTCTTTGGCATGTGTGTGTGTCTGCAAAAATTTCCATATTGAAATTGAATTTTCGCTATGTTTGTTGCGGTTTTGCTGTGGGCGTTGCCACTGCTTTTCAGTTAAACTGCAGCTGCTGCAACCGACGCGACGTTTTGAGAGCAGTCTAAAGGAGAATGCGAGTCTACGCATACTTATGCAAAGCAGCTAGGATGTCAATTTTCACAGTGACAGATAAAGCAACAGATAATTCAGTCAGCATCGCAAGCAACTTATATACCATTCATATATATCTATATTTACATAAATATTCTATGTAAATGCGAGTGTTTGTATGTAATGTGGCAAGTTGGGTGGTAGTGTTAAAAGCTCGGGATAATTTAATTAAAATTGTAAAATATTTGGCGGATTTTGCATAAGCTTGCAAAATCCCATTAATTCAGAAAGCAACCCATTGTTGACCGCAACACAATCAAAATATGCAAATTTATCGCATTAACTCGCGTGAAACTTCGAATGCTGGCCCCAGCTTCGCAGCCAGTCAGCGAATGGGATAACAGCACAGCAAAGAAAGCCCAGTGCTGTTAGTAAACAAATACCATAGCCATTTAATTGAGAAACGACCTCAAGCAACGCTCAACGCCCAATGCCAACGACCAACGACCTACGCCCTATGCCAAAAAATAAGTAAGTATAAGATACTCACTCCCATCACTGAGCTTGAGGAGTTTTGTTAGATGGCCCGCGAGATCATAGTCCTATTCCTTTCGACCGCGTTCGCCACGCCAAAATAATTTAAATTTCCTTTTCTTGCGCCAACCCTCTAAGAAACATTCAAACATTTACTTGCTTCAGTTGAGCAGCAAAAAGAAGAGAGAAAAAAGGGCCAGCAATCCGCATAGAATAAATTCGCTTTCATTAATTTTACGACAATGTTGTTGGTGAGTGCTTTAACCGTAAGTACACTTACATAGACATTAAGAATTGTGTTTTAAAAGCAGCTAACTTTTAGCTTTGATTCGTTATGTTTATAGCGTTTAATAAGCATATAATTATAACAGCTTAGCAAGCTTTAGATTCGATAACAGACGATTGTATCGAACTAGTTTCAAGCCTTAAGTTCGAAGTTCGATAACTGTCTATTGTAACGATATAGCTTCGATCACTTGCCAACTACACCTATTATGAGAGCTTATCAAGGTTCAAGTTCGATAACAGTTAATTGTATCGAACTACATATATTTATCGTTCATTAAGTTGGTTCATCACTGTTCAATTTAAAACTTGTTCAGCTCGATTAGTTCCCCTAAACAATGTAAAGTAGACAAAACAAAGTGCCTCAACAACAACAAACAAATTCACTAATAGTTGCCGCATTGATGAGCTTTATTTATCACAAATATTGTCGGGTTAAATTTATGTAAATGATGTATCTATTAACTATGCATGCTTTCAGCTAAACAGTTGTCTATTGCGCTCGACAAAAACAAACAGACAAATAGGAAATATGCAAATTTGATGTGTATGTGTTAGTGTGTGTGCGTGTGCGTATGTATGTAGATTGAACAATGGACTAACCGTTTAAGTAATTGAATATCCATTTTCTTCTGTTTACATTTCCACCAGCAAAACGGACACTTTGGCCCAAGAACACAATGAAGTTGAGTTGAAATCCCCTATTCTAGTCTCATTGGCATGTCCTGGGATACCGCAATTGAGCATTTGGCTGGCACATTAACAGCAGCCAGTCAACAGCAAAAGCACAGCATTGAGTGGAGAGTGGTGAGTGTTTCTGTGGGCGTGGAGGGGGGAAATGGTGGGGTGGAACAACCGAAATACTTACCCATAACTGTGTGTACTGTTGTTGTACTCTGTGTCTGGTTGAATCTAGTTTGGTTTGGTTTCAGTTTCGTTTCGTCTCGTTTGCTTGCCGTTCAGCGTGACAAAGAGTGGGCGTTACTCTCCAATCCAATTTTCGGATTTGACTCCATTTAGATGAATTGAAGGATTAGAATAGGCGAAAAAAAAGGTTCTGCAAAGCCAATAATGGCCATGGGTACAATTCAATTTCGCCTAGCCTAGTGTACTTAAAATTTAAAAAGGATTTACGCCGTTTTTCGAAATTGATGATGTTTTCTAATTACATTTACATAACATTATTTCCACTGTTAGATGCTCATTATGTGTTATCCGAAAATGCTAACACATGTTTTTATACCCAACCCAAGAAGGGTATTCAGATTTGATAAACGTCACAAACCAAATGCAAGTATCTATGCTTGTGAATATATCCTGTAAACGAATACTCGAGTAATCCTGTATTTAGTCCTAATGCAGTTTATCAACTTATAGTATTCTATAAATAAAAGTCAGAAATAAGTAAGTTAAACGAGTGACCTTAAGTAGAACTATTTGAAAAACAACGTTTTGGATGAAAAGTCCTTATTTTTTGTATTATATGTATATTGTTTTGTGCATTTTTTTCTCCTATACGTTTATTTGAAGCTTATTGTATAAACTGAATTCGATAAATTACCTTAATTTAACAAACAAAAACCTAATTTGACAATCTATATTTTAAATATCAAGAATACCAAGCCTTAATTCATACTTTACTATTAATGCCTTGCACCTAGTTTTTTTTTTAATATAAATGGTCTTTATCTAAAAGATATATATTTATGCACAAAGTTAAAAAAAAGCTACAGTGATCATAATAAGATAATTTTTGTGATCCAGCAAATATAATCATATAAGTAGAATAACAATAAACAATCGAATGAATTCTATAATTTAATTTGCTCATAAATTTGAATTTTTCAAATCGTCTTTATGTAAACTATGTAACATATTGTGGAATTAGATAGTTTGTGGTTAAAGCAAATCGCTCACTCCCACAACTGACTGTAGGGTACAATTATTTATGACTGTGGTGTAGACGCTTCAGTGGGATTGGTGTGAGCCGCAAAAGTCCCCCAAAAAATAAAAATCAAGAGAAGAGAAGAGAGGAGAGGAAGGAAGAAGAGAGTAGAAACGAGTACGTCATACTGCGCAAGCTGTGTTGGACCTGCACAGCAGGCGCTGGCGGAATTTTGTTCTTATCTTATCCTGCTGTCGTGCTTTGTGTACACAGAGAATATGTTCTTATTTGTGAAATTGCTTACTTGTGCCGATCTCTGACTAACTAGTTTCTACCATGCTCCTGATGGTCTCTTGTCTTCCGTCTGTTCAGTTCAGTTCTGTTCTGTTGTCTACAGACTGCTGTCGATTGTCTGCTGTCCGTTGTCCAAGTTCAACTTCAACTTCACGTCCAACTCCAAGTCCAACTGCAGTGCCTTGTTTCTGTAGTTATGTTGATAATGTAGAACAACAATATATGAATGCAGACAATGAAACAAACAAGAGATTACTTGCAAACTGTTGAAACTCTTGATGGCTTTGGTACAAGTATCTTTGGCAACAAGCGAGGACCCCCTGGCGACCAAACACAGCCACATCCGATGTTATTTCACCTACGAAAGGATGTTTGCACTCCGTTATCAATGCTTATATCTGACAAAATTATTTGTATGTACGCCTACAACATAACATGACTCAAAAATCATAACAATCGAACAAGCATGCATACATAAAGGTGTGGAATTTCCCTCCTCACAAAAACAACTCCTTCCCTAAAAACAAAAGCCTCAAGGGATTTTCGCTTGGTTTTTGGGATTGCTGTCTTCATTCCTGAAGATTGTCACGCTAATTGGAAAATTTAAAGTTTACATTTTAAAGAAATTCAAGACAGGGCTTTAACTTTGGGAAAAAAGTGAATTTCTCCTCACATTTAAAAACAGTTTCGGTGCTGCTCAGCTTTCCCTAATCATAGTCTGAGGGCTTATTAAATTAAAAACAAAACGTAGCTGGAATATTCATGTTATTCCTGCCATAGTTCGCTGTGGGAAAATAATCTCTAATCCTAGTTAATGCCGTACTGTTTGGGAAATATCGAAATAATATTTCGCCACAATTCGCTTGTTTGGCGCCCAATCGATTGATGACGCTACCGTAATTAATTTCACTTAAACCCCTTGGCTGCCCTTTTTAAAATCTCACCCAAACGAATTAAGACACGTGTATAAAAGTGACTTGATTTCAACAGGAACTACAGGGAAGCATTACTTCCACCCTTCTGTTAACACCCCCCTAACAAAACACATAGAGATTGTGAGTTGACTCTCTGGCTCCATGCTGTGAGTTAATTCCTTTCGATGTGGTTATGAATTAGGCACAACTCATCATTTGCAGCAGCAGCATCTGGGTGGGAGTGGGAGTGGGAGTGTGAGAGAGTTTGTGTGCGGTTCGGAACAGGATGCAGGGTGGGCGTACCGGTTCAGCTTCACGAATATCGAATCAGACACACAAAGTTTGTGTTAACACCCGACCATTACATTACACATAGCCGAAAGCCGAAAGCAGAAAGCCATCAGGATGAAACAATATGGCACGTGACACGTCCTTTACTGCTGCCAAACGTCGTCGCTATGTGACAACAAACAAATAAAACGTGTCGCTCTCCCCGCTTCTAAGGAACATGCCCCCCTTTCGTTCCACGTGATCCAAAGATGGCAAGTAAAAAAACATAATGTGCAGGATATGACCATATAGTATTGTACATTCATATGTGGGGTTCTTTTTTTGCCAACAATAAGAGTTGTTTCAGAACGAACTATAAACTTAATCTTACATGCGATACATACATTATCCTGCATGCGAATATAATGGCATGGCTAAATCGAGGATGACGAAAGGTGGCTTTTAAAAAGTCCATTTATTCCATCTACACATTCAATAAAAGTTTCTATATAATATTTTTTTTAATTTATAACAAGCCTTTATAGCTTGTGTAAGCTTTAAAGCTACAAAAATGTAGTGTCTAACTGGCAGTGATACTATTTTTATTCACTAAATCGAGTTCAAAGTTGTTTATTACCTCATTTAATTAAGTTCACTTTATTTTAAATCCCATTGAAAATTCTCTTAAGTTTTTATCTGAAATCTTAGTTTTATTAGCTCGTCAACTTGGTTCAGCATTGTTAAATCAGCAGTATAATATTCCTTAATTGTTACATTAATCTTTTCCACCCCACCTACACTTTTTGCCCAACAATTTCCCTGTATTCAAGAATGCAGTTAAAATATAGGGAACATACTTTCTACATCATTTTAATAGAGATAAATATTAATATAATATAAACATTAAATTCAAACCGAATTTAAAACAAAATTCGTTTGTTAGTAGTTGATTTATTTATTTGAGATATTTTTTGAAGGTACTGTATAATACTAATAGATAACAACGCAATCTCCACTTGACTCAATTATTATTACTATTAATTATTATTAATTCCTTATAAATAGAATCTTTGGTTGCTATTCTAATTTTGTTGAGAATATTTCCACAAAATATAAACAACATAACAAGCTGAAACTAAAATATGACTAGAATATATGTATTTCCTATAATATACAACCTATTGCACTTAAACCAACACGGCTCTATTCCTTTTGTGCTTACAAAATAATTCAGTAATAATGTATCCTTGTTAAGTAACATTGATTCATTCGCAGTAATTAAGTTTGTTCAAAATTTTACGAACTACCAGTTAACTTAATGAGAACTGTTGTATGATTGCGCATAGAACAAACACTCTCCACTCTGCCTCTTGGCAGGGTGAGTTTGCAACAGGGGTTATTCCTCGTAGCGTCACTGATTACGGATTCCTTCAAAGCCGATGGGCAAAAGAGGAGCGGGAGAGGGAGGCATGCGTTAGCGAAGTTGGTGGGTTTTATGAAGGTAAACAAGGACCAACGCTCGCTATTTGTGTTTGTTTTTGCATCACTGTCAGTGCGCTGAGCACTGACTTTGACACGTTTTCTGACTTAATTTTAGTTTATTGCTTTTTATGTGTGCGCGATGTGCGGTGGGAAGTGGGAGGTGGGCAGTCAGAAGTGGGAAGTGGGCGGTGGTGCGATGAGAAGCTATCATAGCCGAAACTGTTCGACTGCAGTTTATGTCCGACAAACAATTGGCGTTCTTAACTCGAGCGACGGGGCGGCGGTCGCCGTCGAAGCAGGCACGTGTTGCGGATGAGACCGGCACTGAAATGCCCACTGCGCATACCGGACTACACAGTGAGAAAAACTTTATAGTATTGATAAACTTTTAAGGCACAGATTTTCCTGAGTCGAAAGTGTAACATCGAATATTCCAAAACTATTGTAAATGGATTAATATACTTAACACTATGTAGTTCCTGGAAAAAATGTTTATATAAAGTAAACACAAAAACAAAACTTTATTTTTTCAATACACAAATAACGATACATAAGAAAAAAATAAGTAGTGTTAGTTCAAAATGTGCACTATTAATACTTCTTATTGTTACATTAACAATATGGACATCTGTAGACGTGAACAGCATAATTTTTGCCAACAAACAGATCTTTTCTCTCTGTGTATATGCTGCTCCTTTGAAGTCATCCACAGCCCTCCCACAATGCTCTCTCTCTCCCCCTCTCGACTGACTCTAACGTTGACTTTTCCAACTCGATGCTGCTGCTATTGCTGCTGAGCCATGAAATACTCGTAAGTCAGCCTCCGCAGCCAGAGGACAACATCATCAGGTTAGGGTTGCCGTTGGTTGGTTTTGTTATTGCAGGGTTACCAAAGTTCGCTCCACTTATGCATGTCGCAGATACGAAGTTTTGTGTTTGCTCTTCTCACGCTTGTGACTACCAAATGACGGATTGAAATACATATGTAAATATTTGTTTGTGGGCCGCTGGTCGCTTTTCATGCTTTTCATGCAATCCTCCAATCCCCCGGGTGCCCTTATTAGATAGCAGGCACAAGGTGCCTGATTATAGCTTTGTGATAATGATAATTGTTTTTTTTTATTTTATGTTTATAATATATTCATTTATTTGGTTCTTTATTTTTCGAAAAAAAAGAGACATCAATGTCTGGCACGTGGCGAAGTTTATCGTATTGATAAGATGATAAGGCAAATGAATGGATTAAAACAAGTACTATATTTGCGATAAATTATTCATTATGTATGCATAAGCTTGCCCGTAAACCAAACCATATCCTGTGAAACTGTGAGAAAAAAATTATAAATGAAACGTTGCGAATCAATTTGTCAACTTAATTTATTAATAATAACCTTTTGAGGATTCTGTGATTTTTATTTAGCAACTTCGCTACGGACTTTGCTACTAATTATTAACATAGAATATGGAATATTCTATAATATTTTATTCTAAAAATTTAATTGAAAAATAGATTTTGCTGATTGGCAATTATTATTATTTAACAAAATCTATTTTTGCAATCAAATTTTTTAAAAAGATTTTGAGGGTCAAGGAAAAATAGTTTTTTAAATTCTTATTATCCCAAGCTTATCTATAAATTAAAACCTATACTGCAATGTGGAAGTCACAGACATTAACAATCTCTTCGTATAAGGACATAATTTAGGCAGTCGTAAAATCAGACTCCTGGTATTTATATTCTACCCTCTCCGCTTCAAATTTACACAAAGTTATTTACAGTGCATAAAGACTAATTACTAGAGAAGCCGGAATCGGAATGCGGGCAAACAGGCATAGAAGTACATCAACTGACCTTTGAACTCCATCCACATTTCGTTCATCAAGCACAAAGTCATCAGCTACATCTGTCTTTTTTCAGACACTCCTACAATTTCAGTTAGTGAATGAAAATGGAAAAAGAATCATTAAATTTTCAACATCGTACTCGTCGTACAGGCCGAGTGGCCGTTCATAAGTGTTTACACAAGTCTTCAGTTTTAACTGAAAACATAATTTTCAGCTTGATGATGAATTTAAGTGGCAACCGGTACGAGTCTCGACTCGCCTCTCTCGCTCTCTGATTCGTTTCGTATTCTGATTCTGACATATAGAACGTTTCTATGCACCCGGCAATATTTGCACAAAAAAGTTAATTAATTTAATGAAAGCTCTGCTCTCTCCCGTGTACATTTACTAATGTATCTATGTGTGTATGAGCAGATACTACGAGTATCTAGTACAACATAATTTGTTGCCTCTGCGCCAAATTTACTTTTACCATTCCAAGTTCATGCTTCAGATTTATTTGAACTTAGTAAATAAGTTTATAATATATTAAATTAAAAGTAAAGAAAAAATATATATAAACATAAATTTGTAATTTCAACAAAAATCAATAAGAGGAATAATAAATCTTTAGTATGCTATGTACATATGTATTATACGAATTACTGCAAAGTTTAAGTTAACGCAATAATTTAAGAAAGGTTTTTACTCATAGAAAAATTTTAGCATATAAATTTAATTTGTATATTTAACACAGAATAAATAAATCACCCACCCCTTATACACTTATTCAATCAGGCAACTCAATTAGTTTTGGTTTAGTCGTAAAAAGTATTTTCTTAAGGTGATTGATGAGTAGAAAGCCCGGAAAGATTTCAGTGTATTATTCCCAAAAGAATTTCCTTTTTAAGGTCTGCATCATATAACTTCGGATACCCTTCATCATATGTTCACAGCATTCTTTTCCTTCTCCCTCTAAATTATTTTAACTGCAACTTCGCAAAATTTCCCTTATAACACATTTGTTATATTTTTAACACAGCTCCACATCATTCAAATTGTTTTCAACTTTTCCTAATTTTTGTGTTATCAAAGCATAGTTTTTCCAATACTAAAAGAAAAGGGATTGCTTTCATAAATGTAAAAGATACATATTTTATTTATTATTTTTTACACGAAATCTTATAAAATAAATTAATATACTTCCTTTGGTAGCTTTATCAATATATATATAAATACGCACGTACAGACATATACATAAGCATCTGTATAGACACATTGTATTGTATAAGGTTAAAAATATAATGGTAAAAAAATGTATACATTCGCCGCATTCAAATACTCGTACATACTATATGTAGTTTCATGAAATGTACATTTTTATAATATCTATGTATTTTAATGTGTAAAGCTGCCTACACTTATCTTATGAGTACACACACAATTATTTCCTTAATCCACAATATTTTCCGATAATTTATGTAGATCTGAATAGTTTATTATGGCGCGATGTAGGAACTCGTATTGTGCCTGCAAATTATCAAATTGTTTGTTATTTATTTGTACTAATTATTCAAGTGCAGTTATAATATAACTTACGAATGAATTTAAAAGTCCTGGTCGCTGAGATCGCAATTTTCTTGTGGTTGAACATATATCTACGCTCTTCTCGAATCGCAAATGCTGAACCAAAATGCACATGGCAACAAAAATTGAACTTCGATCAGTACCCAAGCTGTAAAGATAAAAAATATTTATATTTATATCAATAATTTATCACAACTAATTGACATATCTAAATTACCTGCAGTGAACTGTGAGGGGAGATCGGCAACCAATATTTTTATGGTTTTTATAATGTTTGTGCGCTTGGTCTACAAGTTCAATAATTCCCCGACATACTTCAGGAACTTCCCCATCCACAGTAGGCCAACCGTTATACTGGAATTGCGTAACCTTCAGAGTATCATCGATTTTGCAATTTGTTACGTAGAATTCACGCCGTGTATAATACGGGCAACTTTCACTGTGTACGTATTTTACGAGTATTTGATCATATTGAATTTCATCATCTGCCCAATAGCGCGGACACTTCCTTGGACCTTCGCCAATCTGAAAGAGATATTTGGTCATATATGTATCTATTAACAATCTGGCATCAATCTCATACTCACTTCGGAAATCGTTATAAGAGTGGAAACACTTTGCTCTGAAATCATTCTCCAAAAATCGCCTATAGTACTTTCCATAGGATCTTGTGCGATGATAAACGATTCAGTATTATCATATCCTTCAATAAATGAAGCATTTATGTATGTGGAATTATCCCGCATTGGAATTGGACTTAGAATAACCTAAAGAAGATTTTGAATATAATTAATAGGTAACAAACATTCATTAATAAGCATATATAATTACTCTATTGCGGTCATATGGAATTATTTCATGGCTTCTGTTTTTCTGCATATTCTCCTCAACTTCACCTACGCTGCAGGTCTTATTTATCTCATCAGCAGTCGAAATCAATTTCTTGAAAAGCAGATCAAATTATATTATTATTTTTGGGAAGGGAACTTAAATAAATATGTGATACTAACCTCAAATTCTGTTTCCAGCAAGCATTTTCCTTCATTAGGTTTAAATTTAAGAGAGTCAATTGTCGATTGAAGCAAAGCTAGCGGTATATCCGTATTCCCATAGGTGGCAGTGTCCAACAATGCTCGGTAAAGGAAAATGTATTGTTTCTGTTAAGTACAAAAAAGTATAAAAGTATGCACTTTACCCATTATTAAAATGCTGCAATAGCTTACCAAAGACTGAACCAAAAAGTTACGTTGATGTCGCAGATCACACACCGTATTAAATATCGAAACCATGCTTTCTTCTTCCAATTGTTGTACAAGAGAGTCGAGTGCAACAAGGGTTCCAGTTCTGCCAACACCAGCACTGCAATGCACTAATATTGGCCCCCTTTGCACAGAGTAGACGGAATTAATTTGTCGTATAAACTTAATGATACCATGCGGATGCTCGGGAGCCATAAAATCTTTCCATGTCAGATAATGGTATTGTGTTATTTGTCGATGATCTTCCTCTTCTCCAATAAGATTCGATTTCGTCACGTCCAATGATCGTATAATGTAATCACCAGTTTTACGCTCTGCGGTAAATTTAACGGAAATATCGCCAAATTGTTTGGAATCGAAAACTCTTTCTGGCCAATATTTCGCGCATTTTGATTTGTTATACTCCTCCAGATTCGTAAGCATCACAATTATCTCTAAATGTTGTTCCCATATCATACGCCAAAAGTCATTGATGGTCGTTTCCATGGGTCCCTGGGCACAAATGAACTTCTTCCGCTCCTTGTAACCAATCACAAAGTTAGCATTAATATAATCAGTACTTTGGGTTCCATTAGTTGGAGATAGTTTTACTCTAGTTTGATCGTATGCCTTTATATCAGGATATCTATTCTTGCATGCATTTTCTTTCATATCACTATTCTTTGTCGTACGATCACTAAAGCGATTGGGCAGCATTTCATATTCGCGTAGAAAACCATAATCTGTATCCTTATGTCGATTCTTATAGGCTGTCACCAAATCGGTTTTATGTATAGGCCCAGTATCGAAACCCTTTTGGTTACCAGAGCCAATAAATTGACTATGGTTGTTGATTCGTCGTCCAAATAGTGCCCTGCTAAGTGGGTAATACAATTAATTAGCTAATCACTAATAGTATTTTAGATAAATAAATACCTTAATGAGTCCCTCAATGTCAAGGTATCTTCGTCGGGCATTGCGTTCTTAGTCTTTTGATGATGTATAATCCATAATGTTACAAAGATCACAACTACTGCCAGTGAAATCGCCAGCACTTGAATACCAGTATTCAAATAAAACTTTGTATCGTCAAGAGATTGAATTTGTTCAGCTTTAGTAGCGGGTGTAATGACATCAAAGTAATCACTATATGCCATAAGAACAGTCTCCCCAGATCGCACTGTAGAGAATAAATTAGTATACATGTAATATAAACAAAGTCTGTTAAGACTTACCAATAATTTCAATAAATCCAGTGTAATTTGAATTTATGTCAATTTCGCCATCCCAAATCTCTAGGGGATTACTGACAGCAACTTCTTCTGGTGCAATTGTTGGAATGTTAGTGCCTAAGCTCGTGTCTTCATTGCTTGTAGCAACTGTGGGATTTCGTCTTCTACGTTTTCTGCCTTCTAACATTTTAATCGAGTTTTCTGTTAGATTGCCAAGCTTGATAAGATCTTCCTTAGGTGGCAGAATGGGATCTAAATTGAAAAATAAATTCTTGATTAACTCATTAAATTCAACATAAACATTGAAATTCGTACCTGGTTTAGAAATGGGGCGTTGTGTGTTGTAAAAAGGAGTATCGATAAGACACTTGCGACATATCTCATCATTGGCAATAAGATCCTCGAGATTATTCGAGAATCGCATTTCATCGCCCAAAAATATCTCCGATTTGAAATAGCGAGTACTAAGCATCTCAGCCAAATATGCATGGTTATGTGTCTTACTGATATTACTCAGCTCATTAAACGTGGCTATATTCAGCTTAGCCGGAGGAGGCAACTCGATGTCTCCATTTACGATCTTAACCAGATACAATCGATAGCAGCAAATTGGACCATTTCTCTCGCTTACTTTGGGCAAGTACAATTTCAAGACATATTTGGGACCGTTCTTCACCTTTGTCCACATCGTTTTGCCAATTGTTTCGGGCGTCGAAATAGGCATAAAGCAATTGGCCACAGCAGGTTCGCCAGTCTTCTTATGTCTCGTTATCGCAGAGACGGTTACAGTGTAGTTCGTATTGGGGCTGACATTTTCGTAGCTGGCTTTGTGACTAGGTTCATCGACTCTGCGTATAGTTGGTCCCCACTTTTCGGTAGATATAATTCCATCTTGATTGTATGTATAATTGCCCTCTAAGTTAATGAGATATGAAACGATTTTGCCATTTGGTGTCTTGGGCACACCCCAACCAACAGAAACAGAATTAGATCGGGAGTTATTCTGCTGATTGCAATGAATAGTCAAATTCATGGGTTTTGTGGCAACGCCATCCATGGTGGTGCCATTCACAATCTCAGACCAATTACCACATGTCTTTGTCAGATCACTGCAAGCGCGCACCTGAAACTTGTAGTCAGTTGCAGTTTTCAATTTATCAAACATATATGGCAAATTGCGAGAGTTCTGTTGGTAAGTGACCGTCTCAATTAACTTGGACTTTTCACCCGATTCGGACACAGTCAATTCATAGTACTGAATGAATTCAATTAAGTCTTGCGATGGCGGATTCCAGCCAATCGTAATTGTCGATGCTGTGCTCCCGGTTGTCTCCACTTTGGGTATAAACGTTGGATCATGATCCAATGTAGTGACGCCAAATGGATATTGATTTGGTGTCCCATCGCCAATCGAGTTTTTGCCAGTTATTCGTAAATGGTAAGTTGTATTCGCTTTGAAATTGTCGAGCACATAGGATGTGTAGTTGCCATTGATATACTGTTTATAATATTCGAAGGTCGATGAACCCGCCTGGGCGTATTGTATAAAGAACTTTTGCACTGGATCGTTGCCATCGTATGATGTCCAATTGAGAAATATCTTGTTGGCACCCACAGCTTTCACATAATCAATACTGATCTGTGGCACTTCCATCACAAGCAACGCAATCTCTTTGGCCACAATCTCTTCACCAGTGGATCCATATAGCACACATTTATACGTGCCGTTTTCTTTTTTATAGACTTCTGTGAATTCCAAAGTGAAGTTTAATCGTGTCTCGCTCAACTGTGTGATACTGTAAAAGTTTTCGAGATCCGCCACATGGCTGCCGTCTTTTAGCCATTTCAACTGCTTATTTAAGGTCATATTTTGTGGATAAATGTCAAATACACAATACAATATGGCACTATGACCTATCTTTCGTTTAATGTAATCAACCGTACTATCAATGACTTTTGGTTGAAGAAATGGCTGCAAGTTGTATTCGATTGTGTCGTTGCTCTTAGGAAGTTTGCATGTGTAGCTGCCAATATCCGTTATAACCACATCACGTATGTGAAGCACATTGTTATATTTAGATATACCATCGCTGCTGTTATCATCCGTCACAATATCAGCACTAATTGTAAATCTGAAAGTAATAAATAACAAAAATGTTAACGGAAATGTTACAAAATATATCATTTTTATAATGGTTCATCAAGTTTTGTTATATTTATACTACATTGAAATCTTTTGGATAAGAAAATATAATTAAGTGTTTGTTTTTTGTGTTTTACTATCATAGTAACTTTCACAGAAGATGATGTATTATTTAATTGAGCAATTATATAGTATTATTTTCCATAGATTTTTTAAGTTACCAAAATATATTTATAATATGTATATGCTTACCTGGTATCCACAGCGTTAATGCTCTCGTTCTTAAATATCCAAGTCGCAGGTTCTGTCTCGGAAACACATCCTAAGGATGCGTTTGTCCCTATTTTCACCCATTCTGCAACGACAAGTGAAGAACAAAGAAGTTAGAGATAGTTTTAAAAGGTGCAGTCAGAAAAATACAGCATGATGTCAGCCCCACTCACGAAACCCTATCAGCAAAAAGGGCTTAACAGCTCCACCAATTTGATGACGAATGAAACGTAATAAAACGTACTGCACTTTGACACTTAATTAACAGCACATCAAACAAAAAACGCTTTTATAATTAAAAATGACGACAACAAGCATAAATTAAAATTTGTATAAAAGTAACATCGAATAACTCAACTGTTGACTGAACTCAACTGTTGACGGCGGCCGGTCTATGAAACGCCCTCCCCCCTCTATTTCACCCCACCACCCATTTTCAACAACACAATATTAGTATACACTTGCTGGCCCATTTTTAGGGGTGTACTACACACAAAAATGACAGATCTAATAAGCGTACTTGCAAACGAAATGTCGAGCATGTCTCACAAAGTTTCTCATCCTTCGACTAACACATAAAAATCCTTTATCACACATAAAGCAAATAGGCGGTGTGCACTCATACATAAGTACATACGAGTATGCATGTGTGTATATACACACATTGGGTTTGTATATCTGCAGATAAATTTGCGTAGATATTTATGTATGTGTATGTGTATATACAAAATAAAATGCAGTCAAAACACGGAAACTATCACAAAATCCATATATGTAGTTGTTTGCTTTGCATAAATGTTTGATATTATTTCACACTTTATTTATACCTCTAATAGATCCTTGTGCAAATTCATTTGTAAATAAGAAAAGTAAAAGAGTCACAAAGGCATATATTCGGTGTTCGTAAAAACACGCCATCGCCTAATAACTATGTGAATACTTTTCAATATTTAAAAGGACATAAGCGCTTTAGTCCCTTTCCGTTTTATTTGTTTTATCAATTTCACTGTTGCAAACTTTTACAACAACATATTAATTTAATTCTGCTTCTAGTTTGTTAAAAACTGGCTAGACTCTATTTGGCACAGGGTGTAAGAAGACCAAAAAAAAAATATTCTCATCAATTCCACACCCTTTAAAAAATGTTTCACAATTTTGGTATATCGAAAACGAAACACCATCAGCTGTGTATATCGATACTGTATTTCGATAAATTCCGTTGAAATCTTCAATTTATTATAAATAAACTGTTTTGGACAAATCAATCAACACAAAACATATCATACAATTAATAAAATGACTACACAATTAATAATTAAAACCTTTGTATTTATATTTTGTAATAAAATTAAAATGATAACATTTAGATAGCTGCTTGATCAACCACCCTACGAATAAATCGATAATAGAAAAAGCGACGCTATCTTGCCTACGTTTAATACAATTGATGCGGCGTTGTAGTTTCTTTTTCCCTGCCGGCTCCAATTTTTTGCATTTATCTGATTTTTGGTACCAATATAAATAAAGCAAAATGAAGTTGGTGAGGTATGTTAAGTATACGAGTGCCACCAAATGTAATTTATAACCTAAACGCGGCTGTGTGTATTAATTACATGTGTGATTGCAAATTTGTATACATATAACCCAAGTGTTTGTACTTAAGTATGTGTGTGTGTGCATCTGTCAACATGCTTAAGAGTCGAAAAACCCCGCGAAATGTTAAATACTAATTTTTAATGAATGATGCACTCATTGAAACTAAACAATTATATTTATAATTAAATTCACCTTTTCAGATTCTTAATGAAGTTAAGTCACGAGACTGTGACAGTTGAATTGAAGAACGGAACTCAAATTCATGGCACAATCACCGGAGTGGATGTTGCTATGAACACACATCTGAAAAGTGTTAAAATGACCATCAAGAATCGAGATCCCGTCCACTTGGAGTCCTTGAGCATTCGTGGTAATAACATACGCTACTTCATACTGCCCGACAGTCTGCCATTGGAAACTCTGCTTATTGATGATACTCCCAAGTCGAAGTCAAAGAAAAAGGATAGTGGCCGTGTTGGAAACCGAGGACGAGGAAGAGGCAGCCGTGGGCGTGGTGGACCAAGGGGACGTGGCAGAGGCAGAGCTCCGGCCAGACGTTAAATATGTAATACACAATATAATAAAAACACATACAACTACTATTGGACTATTTCATTAAGTTGCCACAAACTGAGATGCATTCTGTCAAGTATATATATTCAGAATATTTAATAGCAGTAAGCACAAAAAGATTGTATTAAAAAGTATAAAATATGCATTTTTTAAGCATTATTAATACTTTAATAACAAATTATATGAAAGTTTAATGATAACGAATGATAGGAGTGAGCTGATAATGTGACCGCACTTTTATTTGCGAATTATTTATTCTCTTGCGCAACAGTTGGTCACACTACAGCGTGATTAATGTGATTCTATTGAGTGATTTAATAATAACAAACAAACGGGCACACTACATTAATTCAGTCGTAGTTCTTGTTTTTGTTCAACATTTTAAGTTTTCGTGTTTGCTGTTGAATTTAAGTATTATGCCACCCCCAAGACCAAAGGGGATAGGATTTAATACAGGGGTCACACCAGCTAGGCCCAGCTCAAACACCCCCATGTCGGAAAGACAACAAATGGCGTTATTAATCCAAATGACAGCAACCTCCTCAACAGGTAAACCAAACGCACCAAAATACAACGCTCTTAAAGCATAAACAATTTGTTAAATGTGTTTAATTACATAAGTAAACGCTAAAGTCGGCGGCAATAAAGTGTTTAGATAAAAACAATAAGTTACAGTGCTGTAAAAAACATATGTTTTGAGGGCGTCGTAATATGCAGCCATTGTACCACTCACACATACAAGGCAGCCCGTCACATGTACGTCTGTGTATGTGTGTAAATTTTCATGTAGATACATATGTATGTATGTACGTGCTTGCAATTTTCAGTGTGATCTTTTTCACTTCGCGTGAGTGGTAAAACTGTGTGAGCAAGTGTTTGTAATAAGTAACAAAAGGGTAAACTATAAACAATATATATTCGTAAAATATCTATGTACTTGTATTAAAATAGTTACTTCATCGGAAAAGTTTTATTCCAGCGTAATAACAAAGAAAAGCAATAGGAGCAGTATGGCCATCAAACTTTTTTTTGTTCACGCCTCTGACATTCTGGGTTTTTTCTTCATTGCTACGAAGTTGGCCAGTGCTACCCATTGCAACCTTTATAACTCTCTTTTCCATGTAGTGAATTTGAAACTACCCATTTCGATAGAAAGAAATTCTAACTATATTATAACTTAAAGAAAATATATATACATGTGTAACTTGACAGAAAATGTATTCATTTGAGACTCTGTAATGTATATACATAAATGTATATTTTAGATCCCAAAAAAACATAGTAAGCTAGAGACACGCCCTCGGCCGCTAAAGAATACAAAAGAAAAAAAGAAATTGTGGCCGGTGTTTTAAAGCTGCAAGGACGAAAATCTAGATACATTCGGAAAATTTAATAACGATGTAATAATACATTTGGAAGCCATTTAACAAAATTATAGGGTTGAAGTTGAGGTCTTATGCTACGTCTCTTTCACTTAAAATTCTTCTTTAAATATAGTATTCCATCTTAAAGTTGAATAGAGTTGACTTTTTCAATTAGAAATACACTTTAGCTTAAATCAGCCTTTCGGGCGAAATATTGTTTTTACTTAAACAAATTTTTCTTAAAATAGTGTTGTGACTGCAGTATACTTCTTATTTTCAACCATATTCAAACACAATAGTAATTAAATTAAATTTCCGCATAATCCTTTTTAGAGACATCGCGTGCGCATTCAAAGAAAAATGATAAAAAGGGAGATGCAACAACAGAAATTGATGAGCAGCTCAATGCTACGGAAAAGCAATTAGAAATCGCTGAAGGTAAAGAGAAGGCGTCAGCATCTAACGATGATGGAGGCGGCATCACGGCGGATGGCAAAAATGTCGAACCAACTATAGTGCAAAGCGTGACAAGTACAAAGCGTAGTTATTCGGATGTAGAGGAAGATTTCGAGGAACATGCTGGAGGCGATGATGTGAAAAAGAAGAAACGAAAAGATTTGGATAATGCAGCGAAAGATGTGAAAAGCGCATCCGTCAAGTTATCCTCAAAGATTGATAAGAACACAAAGCAAGCGTCGGCAAAGAATTCCCCATCGGCGACAGGCAGTAAATCAAGCGCAACTGTGGCAACCGCCGCCGCCAACGCGGAGAAGGAAGCGGACGTGAACAAGGCCGTTGACATTGAAAATGAAACAGAAGGCGGCAGCAGTGAGGATTATAAGAGCAATGATAGTCTCTATAATGGAGGATTGAAGGTACCACCTCTGAAAATTGTGATTCCCCAGCAGAATTGTTCAATCGACACCGATGGTAATGTGTTGCGAAAAGTAGCCGCATCAAAGAATGCAGCATTGCCGTATGTGGTCAGCTCGAATAGCGATTCCATTGACAATCAACAATTGCTATCAACTACCAATCAACAACAATGCCTCAGCCCGCATGAGAGTCCACAGAAAGTGAACATTGCCTGTTCCTCCACAATACTGGATGATAAGAACATTAAACTATTCAATGACGAAAAGAATCTAAGAGTCTTGCGTAGCTCATACAGAAGCTGTGTGACAAGCGCTGAACGCAGCTCGAACAATTCATCACCGCAAATGCAAAGTAGTTCCCCATCGCCAGCGTCATCGAATCATGCCAATGATAATGCCGACATTAAGGTATCATATACAAATATGACATCGAGCCCAATTCAACACAATCAATTCGATCATGATGTTTTACCGAATGTGCCCAGTCCATCGACTTCATCCACATCCTCGTCCAAGGAGATAATCTCATCATCGAACGCTGACTTGCATCCGCGCAAACGAAAAATAAGACCCAAAAATATTAATGATGATAGCTCCAAAACCCCCCAAGCAGCTGATACGTCGTCCGTAACCACTGGCGAATCGCATCCACATGATTATCCATTCACAAATGGATTCCAAATGTTTTTGAATATTCGCCGACAAGTTGAGAAGAAATGGAAGAATTTGTATCCGGTAAAACCGCGTCCGCCACAAGGATACAATGATTATCTGCTCACAAAGAAATCATACCTTCTCAATAAAGATGTAAATACCCCCGAAATTGAAATACCCGATGCTATTCCTGAGAGTATGAGATCCTTCTATGTGCAACAGGAAAAGGCCAGGCGAGAACTGGTCGAGGAGCATACGGTGGAGCGTGAAAAGCTATGTTTAAATGTTGAACAAGAAATCATTCGAGTGCATTCGAAGGCAGCCAGAAGTTTATCTGGACAAATTGCACCGTATTCCGTTTGTACATTCTTAAAAGACGATGAAATTTACAATATGATTACCCCAGAGCAAGATGAGAAAGAGAAGAGTGCACGATGTCGCTTCAATGGTCGCTTGCTACTGAGCTGGCTGCAAGATGTGGACGACAAGTGGGAGAAAATCAAGGTAGGTTCTTATTATTTACGCCCGTATTTGCGATTTATTTATTAACATCCTTCTCTTTGCAGGAATCAATGGTTTTGCGGCAGCATAATGAGGCAGAGAGCCTGCATGCCATCCAAGTAATGGATTGGAATATCTGCCTAAAACAAAACAAATTGTGTGACTACATATTTGAGTCCAGTGTGGACAAGAATCACGTGCCTATCGTACATGTCGGAGAGGATTTTGATACATTGCCAGCATGAAAATGTACGGAAATTAAGTTAATAAGTTACAATATACTTTATTTTTACAATATGTGTATTGATTACTTCATTTTTTTTAAACGTCACATTTATTTATTGTATATGCTCTCAATAAACATAAGCTAAGAGTCCACACGCAATTCAAAAGCTTCCTATGTTAAGGCATATTAAAAGCAAAGCTTCGCAAGTCAGTTTTTATAACGTTTTGCTATATTCTTAATATTATAAATTAGTTCACAATTGGAGTAACATTTCATTTACTTGGAAATTGTATTCAATACAGTTCTCGCATACTGAATCGTCTCCTGAAACATAAATTTAATTAATCGATTATAGTATTTTTCCACAATAACTTACTTCACAAGTATCCGCCAAAGCTTTGTTATTGATAATTTGCTTAAGTGTCACAGCAGCTTCCTTCTGTTGGGCTGAAGGAAGTTTCCATTTGCTATTCACGGAAAGTGCCGATAAAGCGTATAGAGTGGCTTCTTGTTTATCGTCATATTCGTCTTTAGCCTCCAGCTTGCTTAAAAGGATTTGCGCCGCATTTTGCTTATTAACGAGATCTAGAAAAGTCGCAAATATTACTGACTAAGCAGACAACCCGCAATGAAAGTGGTTACCTCGGAATGAATTGTCATTTGATGATAAGGTCGCTATAAGGAATGCCGCTTTAATGTACACTGGGCTATGATTCGAACTTAAACAGGCCAAGATTTGTTTAACGCCATTTGTGCGCAGAAACTCTTTGAGACCAGCTGGAAAGTTTTGCACCAAGGACGAAACAGCATAGATGGAACCCTTGGCCAAGTCCTCATCAGTGTCATTCATAGTGGACGTGAGCACAGGAATCAACTTTTCATTCAAGAAATAGTTCTGACAGAACTCATTGTTTTGAGCCATTTCTGCGACTATATAAATGGACTGTGGCCGCAAATCGCGATTCGGAGTTCTGATATATGCCAACAAAGTTGTTATGCCACCAACTTTCACAAACGAATTGGCAGCATCGATATCATCAATATTATCACGAATTATATCCAAACACTCCAATTTCTCAGCCGTGCTTATGGAATCATTGTTCAACTTGGCGAGTGCGTATTGAACTTCATCGACCGTCATTGACATCGATTGCAAGGCGCCTTGTAGGAATTCTTGTTTCTAAAAAGATGTATGTGCATATAGCTTAAACAGTCATAGATTATGTGTGGAAGCCGTATTACTACCTGCGTATCTATGTTATCAAGGTTTTCAGCTGGTTCGGCGTCTTCTCCTGTATGTTCAACTGCTAGTCTAAGCAATCCCTGGAGAAAATTAAATAATTAATGCAATGTCTAAATCACACAAGTTGTACTTCTATGATTACCTCTAAATTTTGTTTATGTTTCGGAGGTACTCTAGACATTTTAATTGTTTACTTTTAAATGTTTGCTTGAAATATAAAACTATTCGCATGTGTGATTGATTTGTAAATAAATGAGTAAACATGTGGGCAGCGTGACCGCAACTTGAAAATAACAGATATTTCTAGAAAATATACCAATATACCATCAAATTAGCCACTTAATAATATTCAAAAAATATACTCTTAGCGTACCAAAAAGTAATATACTCAAAATACTGCAACGTTGCGTATCATACATTTCTTTTATTTCTGAGTTTTGGGCTGGTGAAATTAAAATTTATTTGTAGTTTTTTGTATGTCAGATTGCTTAGCTCCACAAAACGGCACAGCTTGAAGTCCATCAGCAAGATCTGCTTAAATTTTCGTTTTAAAAATTGCCTATGACAATAACATTGTATTATATTATGCATATGCAATGAATATAATAAAATGAGTAAGTAATTATAAATAGTTTAATATGAATTATAAATAGTTTAATATGAAAATAAATGCCTTTGAAATATGAATTCAATTGCTATTGGTCCATCAATTTTCCGTTCCATGCCAACGTTTCAATTCAAATCTACGTTTTTACTCTACATGTTATGTTTTTACAGCTGATATTAGACTACGTTGGATTAAGTGTTTTTGCTTGTGTGCATCAGATCATCTGTAAAACCATAATAAAAGCAAACAAATAGTGCAGAGTGCAGATTTAAGTGTTGCCGTCCAACTGTGCGGCAGTCATAATGTTAGGGGACTTGATAACGTGGGTGTTAAACACATACCTCGGCAAGTATTTGGAAAACTTGAACTCTGCCCAGTTATCTGTTGCGTTGTTATCAGGTAAATACTCTAAACATAAAATTTCATCAATTGCCTGAATAAACAAATGCCATTTGTTGTATTCTAGGGGAAGTAGAGCTCGAAAACATTCCAATTCGCAAGGATGCGTTACGTTCCTTCGGCCTGCCCATCGAAGTGTCGTCGGGAAGTATTGGTAAAATTAAGCTTCAGGTGCCGGTTCGACAATTTCGCACGTCACCATGGTGCATCTCTGTGGAAGGATTATTTTGTGTCGTTTGTCCCAAAGACTTCGAAAACTGGGATGAGGCGAAAGAAAAGCTTATGGACTTGGAGTACAAGCAATCCGTGTTGGATACGGCTGAAGCCAATTGGCGCTCCGAGAAAGGCAAACAGGTGGAATCCTATTACTTTTCATCGTACAACAATTGGCTTAAATATGGCACAAATATGGCCACAAATATCATCGACAACATTGAGCTGAAAATCAATGATGTGCACTTTCGCTACGAAGACATCGTCGATGTTGGCAACAGCAAAATTGCCGCTGGGATTCGAATTGGTTCGTTGACAGCTCAGACCTGTGATTCGAATTGGACAACGGGTACAAACAAAACCATAAATAATGATGTTAACTACAAGATTGTAGAACTAAAAGAATTATCCCTGTACTGGGATACATTGCACGATGAAATCAAGTGTCAGAAGTTCACGAATCAAGAACTATTACAGCATATGAATCCGACGTGTCAATTGCGACCACACGACTTCATCATTAAGCCCATAAGTGCAACCGCCAGATGGAAACGTGAAAAGTCACCACAGGTTATTCGTTCCAAGGAGAAGCCACGGGTCTCTTGTGATCTTCAAGTGCCGGAAGTCATCATAGTGTTGTCGAAGGTAAGTTGGCTATCGTTCTTGTATTCTGAAAATGTTAATATCTTAAACTTGGTATCGTAAAGTAGATAAGTCGAAGGTTGCGAAAGAAAGCCAACAATTAAAAAGACTATCTAAATGCTTGGTTTGTTTGTCAACGAAAGTAAAATTTATCTTTCTGCAGATAAGATATTTAGGTAGCGACAGTGTTTAATAGAAAATTTACTTCACTGAAAGCTATAGAATATTTATTATTATATTAGTATTTATTTTGTTTATTTTAAAGTCTTCTTTAAGTACTACAATATTTCACTATTAATATTTCAGACACAACATGTCCAGATACAGGATAAACTTGCGGGAATTCGACAAATAAAGGAAATTTCGCAATACAGATTAAAAAGACCTGCATTCAGTATTTTGGAAAATCCCAGAGCCTGGTGGAAATATGTTCTCATCTGCCACGGACGTGAATTGAAAAAGAAGGACGAAAAGTATTTAACACTCAAAGAGAACTTAAGATATGTGCGTATCTATCAAGCGGTTATCTTAAATCCCAACGAAAATCTTTCTACGGAGGACAAAGAGTTTAAATCGTACATTGAAAGCGATCGTGCAGTGGCAGAATTAATCATACTGCGAAGGATATGTTTTGAGAAAACATTCACCAAAGGACTGGCGATTAAATCGTACAATGCCACAGGCAAGCGTATGTTATTTCACTGGTTTCCAAACTGGATGGGATGGTATGGTACGAATAATGCAGCTAGCACGGAACAGGACGAAACCCTGCAACATTTGGAAGATGATATATTGGTTGCTTTAGAACATTCACTGCAAAGCCAATCGAATTTAAAGTGTGATACTGTTTTTGGTTATTTTACGATTGAACTTCTTAAGGGAATTGTCATTTTACAAACAGAGGATGCGAAGAGCGAAAAGAATGCTTGCATGGAAATGCAATTTAATAATCTATCATCATTTCTGCAATTGAATCCGATGTTTACGTCCTACGTTGTTGGCATATCGTTGGGAGAAGTCTATTTGCTGGATAAAACAAATAATGATTCAAAGCACTGCTATTTGATAAAACCACAAACAGAGAGATCAACGTTAACGCATCAATCAGATCTGCGAATTACGACGACGTCGACAAATAATCAGGATCCATTGTTTCAGCTGCAATACGAAAATGACGATCAATTGCAATATCGACTTTTAATTAAATCAAAGAGCTTAGATTTGATATATAATCCAGATGCACTTGATTGGTGTCTAAAGTTCTTTACCAAATCGAACAATGTGCGACCAATAATAGAGAATAAATATGAAACGGGAAAAGAAAATAACTTTTTAAATTCCTGGAATCAGCTGCTGCTGGGCAATGAGGTAAGTACGCGCTCTAAAAACAAAATAGTGAATCACAAATTCTTTTTATTGCTCCATTTAAAAAGCAATCAACTTGTGTGAACTTTGCCACCTAACCATGACAAATCAATTCTGTTGGGTAATCGCTATTGCTTAAACATTTTGTCTGCTTATTTGACTATTTATGATGTCTTAAGCGATTACCAATTTTTTGTAGTATTAGCAACTTCTTTACAATCCTACATTCTGTTTTTATCCAAACAGCCCACAAATATGACCTTTGGGACTAAATGTTTTGAATTCGTTTTATTTTAAGCCGAATCGCAAGAGTTGGACCTTTGAAATTGAAGTGTTTGCGCCACGTATTATATTTTTGGAAAACTATAAAATCAACAATTCGTTAATGGTTCTTATGGATTTCGGCAAGTTTCAATTGGTGAAAACCGATTTTCAAAAGAAGAGCACAGTATTCACCACAAAGACTGTAGATAACTATACCACCGATAGCAATGGTGACGAGGAGGAAACATATTTGACACCATGCTCCACGCCACCGGGATCTGAGAAAAGTGGTTCCGAGTCGCCCACGATTCATGAGAACTTCTTCAGGGATGTGATGAACAAGAACAGTCAATTGGAAACCGTGTTGCAGAGTAAAATTTACAATACATACACGATCAATTTCACAAATCTACAAGTGCTAGTCTGTAAATATCAGGAGAGATGGGAGACCAACTTGAAGTCGTCGTCCAACTTTCATTTGATTGACAAATTCAATATTACATTAACAATTAAACAGCGAATTGTCTTTACATCTGATCCGGAATATCCTTCCTTTACGCTATTTGGCACTTGTCCCATGATCTTGATTCATGGAAATGAAGAGCGCATTAAACATTTCCTAAATATTGTTTATCCAATTACAAATAGCTCACGGTTCAGGGATAAGAAAATACACAAGCCGGAAAGTAAACTAATCGCTGATAATTATAATGTTAATGGAAGTCATTTGGTTGTTCAATTTGCAATTGGCCAACTGATTATTGAAATGCAATCAAAGGAGAAAAGTATTGCCGAACTGCAGATCATTGGAGCTAGAGCTGGTATTATAACGATGGGCGGTAAATCAACGATAACAATGTCGGTTCATGGCTTACTACTTGTGGATGCCATTCAGTCATTTGGCCCAGACTTTGAGCTATTGGTCGCTAGCCATCGAAACGTGGGGTAAGTAAATGCAGGTTAGGATTTTGAATTACATTAGTTCAATTGTTTGTTTGTTTTTCTTTTCAGCATGGATAGTTACTCTGGAAGTCTCAAACATAGCACAGCCTGTTCACCTGTTTCACCCAGCTCACCTGATCCAGCAGATTACCATAGACCAACCAGTCCACACATCATTAAGAAAGCCGTGCAAAATATTCAAAGCGGTACTTAAATTGCATTTAAATTTATTATTCTCCAAGACATCAACTTTTTATTTCCTGGTCCTTAAATTACTTTTATATCAATTTCAGAATCGACAGATTACTATGAAGAAACGGAGTTAAATGCTCTCATAAACATTGATATTGTGATTATTGCACCAAATGCCAATAATCTGAACTATGTGCACACTACCAAAATTGCTTTCAATAGCTTGGAAATTATTGGTAAGCATGTGATAAACTTTAATTTAATGGATTTCATTTACAAAATATAAATAAATTATATTTTTTTGCAGCAAATCAAGAAACAATATTAGAGCTGTTGAACTTCGCCGAAAGAATTTTCAATGGCCAACCAATAAGGAAAAATATGAGCCACGAAATCCCAAAAGAGACTGCGTTGGAGTTAATTGAACCGGAAGAATCCCTGAGTCACAACAATAGTGAAATCATTTTTGATTTCTTTCGCCTAAATGTATTAATATTATATACGACCAAATTGGATAGATACGATGTTGCCCGCAAAGTGGGAACAATTACGATAAGCGAAGCGAAAATTAACATTTCGATGCAATCGAGCTTAAATGTCATCGGATCGCTGGGAGGAATACAAATCATTGATATTACGCCGCAAGGTATTAGACATCAGCGTATACTTTCAATTGGCAAAGATCCGGAATCGGAATATAATCGACAATCAGTGCTTAATAAACTCTCCAATGAGATTTATTTAAATAATTCCGATGAGGATAAGAGTGAAGAAATTGAGGCTCTCAGTTTTACGACTCAATGGAGTAATAATACGGCAATAAGTCTTCAATTGAGAATGGCATCGGTTTCCTATACTCATAATCCTCGTTTCCTGCATGATTTTAACTTTTGCATTACAAGCTTTAAACAAAGTCTGAGGTAAGTTGGGTATCTCAAAGTTTGGTAAGTAAATATTTGTAACGAAATCATATATTTTAGAGAATTTTTAACCTCAATTGGTAATAAAGCAACGGACATAGCCAAAGAATTTGTGCAGCAAATAAAAGATGTTAATGCTCAAACAAAACCAGCGCTTTCCAGCAAATCGAATGAGGAAAACACAAGAATATCGTAAGTATCTTATACATATCTAATTTATCTACATACTTAATGTCTTTTTTATTATTTACAGCCTTGATGTTATCATTAATAGTCCCATCATCGTGCTTCCCGTATCGAATGATAGCAAAGAAGTTTTTATAGCAAACTTGGGAAAACTTTGTTGCCGCAATGATATTAATGAATCGTTAGAAAATATGCAAACAGATGTGATAGTTAAGTATATAATAGAAGTAACCAATATTAATTTATTCTCATTGAATATCAATGAACAAAACGAAGATTGGGCGTTCGCTTTACCCATTGCAAGCCGATTGTATGCGAATAAACAAAACGCCTTTCCAATTTTGCACGATACCGCGATATCCTTAAAATTAAATTTAGGATATGGAGATGCCGATGTGGAAGAAAGAAGAATAGAAACACTCTCAGTAAGTAGACAATCAATTCAAAATGTCTATGTTACTAACTATGTTTCTCTTTTAGGTGGAGGGCAGCATGGTGGAAACTCTGAAAGTCACACTCTATCGAAAGCAATATAAGAATATTTTAGATTCTATTAAAAATGCCACAAACTTTTCGGATGGCAACGAAAATATCAAACCAAAGATACATAATGCAAATACAACAAATTCCATAGATTCCAGTAATGACGTCCAACGTTTAAGTACTACTGTTAAGTTCTCAGTACCTGTTCTTGAAATCAATTTACAAAATGAAAGTCACGAGCCTTTGGTCAATGTCACGTTTAAGGACTTTTTTGTCAAACATCGTATTAGAGGCAGCGATGAGCATGTCAAAGTCATACTCAACTCAGTGTTAATGGAAGACTTAAAGTCGGACGTGTCGTCGCCTTTCAGAAATATGGTAACATCACTAAATCTGGAAAATAGCTATCGAAAGAACGGACATTCATCATCATCATGTCCAGACCTACCAAGCTTTTGTAGCAAACAAAAGGCAATGTCAACATCTGTACCCTCCAACCTCTGTGAATATATTAAGCTGAAAAATAACCAAAAAGAACTCAAATCGAAATTATGTAGCTCAAAAGACATAAGCGATCAGAAGAAACACAATTTAGTCATCTATAGATCGCATACTAGACGACTACCTCAACAGACTTCCGAAACTAAAGTAGAAAGACAAAACTCCATTGAGTTTAATTGTTTGAATTTAACAATTTGTGTGGACAGATGGTACACGATATTTGACTTCTTCGGCCTAATTGCCGAGCCGGAGAAACCACATCATTTGATAGAACGCAAAGATATTGTACCAGAAAGTAAGTTCATTTATTGGAAATGTAAGAAACCTTTACTAATTTGGTTCATTTCTTAGGTATTCCGGACTTTTGCAGTACCTTAAATGTTTCGATTCGCTCGTTAAACTTTAATTTGACTCGCAATGAAGCTGTTTTAACGAAAATTAATGTATCCAATGCAACTTTTTCGATAATACAAGAGGAGGCATTTAAAGCTGTTGAAGGTTGCTTGGGTTCCATTTCAGTGTACGATCTGACCAAGTTTGGATGCATATACAAGGAAAGATTTCTAACTAGCGGCTCAGAGGCTTTAAATTTTGTTTACAAGCGGTAAATAGTTTATTTCCTTTTCTAGAATTTCTTATGAACTAAATTTATTTACAGAAAACTTACTGATCTGGATCCCTCAAATGTCATCAATGCCGATGCTGTGCTCTGGATTAATATGTCCACAGTTCATTATATACACACCAAGCGTTTTATAGTCGAACTACACTTATTTATCAAAGAGTTGCTGCAGTTGCAAACGGTAAAGTAGTTATTGGTAATTCATTTATTTAAAAAGTACTGATAATTATTAGAATATTTGCAGCCCGTAATAAGGAAATTGAAACGGCATAATGTGGATCGCGATCGAGGTGAACAGTCGTCGAAGATAAAGCTTTGTATTCAAGCTGCTACACCTATAATTGTTCTCCCAGCATGTTACAATAGCAATCATGTTTTAATCGCTTACCTTGGACAGTTTACTCTGAAGAACAGCTTTCACTTTGCTAATGACGAGTGCATCATAAGTAAAAAGGGTATTACACCAAATCCAGATGAGATTTTGGACGTCATGCGCATCGATTTGGTCAATATTAATTTCTTCTCCGCCGAGCGTAATGTACAAAAACTGGAAACAAACTATGACAAGGAAATATTCATTAATATTGCAAATACAATCTTCATCAAGGGTAGTCCAATATTTAAAGAGTCGTGCTATCTGAATGTGCAAGTGGAGCGCAATCTGACAACGGAGAGTACTCGAGTTTGCCCAGACATTAGTGTGAAGGGAACCTTCTCCAGACTAAATGCAACACTAAATATTCAGACATACAAACTGATTAGAGGACTTTTAGCCAACAATATGGGTGAGAATATTGATGATGTTCACAGCAACACATTGAGCAATAATTTCTCATCGATGGAAACCTTTTCGGCATTGAATCTGTTCACCAAGACCGAGGATTCGGTGAGAGTTTTGACGCTGCTGTCGATAAGTATTTTGCTGGAGGATGTTTCAATCTTGCTGGTGCTAAATACAAATACCATGCCCGACTTTGTGCTGGAGCCTTTGGCCTGTATTCACTTTATACGCTCGCAACTGGAAATCGATATGTTTAGCGATGGTGCACAGGATATTGATTTGATATCTAGCAACATACTGATTGTTGACGAAAGGCCTGAAGGTAAACATAATGCAAATGTTTTTCGCAACGTGCTGCAGCCTTCAAAGAAAGCAACGCCACCAAAACATTCCGCACAAGTCGAAATACACTGCAGAAAAAGAGCAAGTCTAACTAAATACACAATTATGTTGAATGACATGAGAGTTATTGGCATACTGGACTTCCTGGATCATCTAAAGAAGTTCTTGGAGGAAGACTCTTTGCCTGTGATGTCAATGAATCATAGAGCAAGTCAAGCGCTGCAAATGGATCAGGCGACTGCACAACCAGTAGAAGCCTCTGTGACCGAGTATATAATAAATGTGACAGACTCGGAAATTATCTTTGTGGAGCAGTACAATCGCTTGGACTCAAATGCTATTATATTGAAGAGCACAACCGTCATCTCCTACAAGCCGAATAATAGTTGTGTGCCGTTGTCTATAAACATTAATCACCTGGAAATCTTTTCCTGCACACTAGACGCCGAGGACGAAAGTGCGCTTTCCATCATTGATCCCTTCACATTGAATATTGAACTAAGAAACAATTGCATGAATATTGTTGTGCATAAACAATTGAATATACGATTGTCGTATATTGATATGAAACTGTTTCTGCGCATGATTAGCATGATACCAAACCAAACTTCAACGCCTCCAAATGCGCTTTCCAAATCGAATTCGGAATTTGAAAAGATTGCACCGCTGCTGGCAATGGGATTCGAAATAACCAATTGTTGGTACGCCATGGAGTTGAACAATTGGAAACTCAATGATGCGGCATTGTGGCTTTCGCAGCAGAAGCGCAAGACGACACAGAATCCAGCACTGGAGTTGAAGACCGCTGTTCTGGATGCCAATTGTATATCAATGTGTGTGATCGATGATTGCATGGATGCTGATGTGCCACTCCTTGAAATATCCCTGACAAAGATGCTGCTCAAGTATAAATTCCAAACCAATGGCATCGAGGTGGATAAATTGAGTAGCAATAATTCAGCTGAAGGAGATTTGGATACAGAAGTAACACTTAACTATTACAATCGTCGTTTGAGTGGCTGGGAACCTCTGGCGGAGATTTGGCAATGTGCTGCTAAATGGAAATACAAAAGACTCAATTTCGATAAGAGAAAACGTTTTGAGATCTTCGTGAATAGTAAGCAATTGCTGAAGATCAACATTACCTCGACGCTCATCGAACTGATTCACATGGTTGTCAAGAACTGGACCAGCGATTTCCATTCGCTCGACAATGTGAAAAACTCCAATTTCCGGCAACGTTCGCCTTATGTTCCTTTTGCTCTGCAGAACCTGACGGGTTCAGCGCTGCTCTTTAAGCCTATCTATGCTCAACTAGGAGATTTGACCGGCTCAGAGCTGCATCAACTGGAGATTATCAAGAATTGGATAACTGTTGAACCGAATGAAATCAAGACCTTCGATTTTAGTCAGAAGAGCAAGCTGAGGCACATTGATTCGCATCTCCTCAATCTGCATCAAATTTTAGTTCAAATCCATGGATGGACGCTGATTGGCCCGATTTCTGTTGATAAAGTTGGCATCTATTTCCGCTCCACAATATTGGATTCGAAGTATGAGAAGAAAACACGCATCATATTTGACATTTCGCTGATGGGTTCGGCGCAAAAGCTGATTAAAGTCATGTCTCCACTGAAGATCATCAACAAATTGGATCATGAAGTTTATCTGAAGAAAGTGCTGAATAAGAATCAAGTGGATGCAATGACTGCCATCAGCACAATTACTCCAAATGATCAGCAGTGTGTGCCGTTGAAGTTCCTAGATGCCTCGTTGTACATCTCACATGTGCCTAACGATGGCAAGAGATCCACGAACAATGCAGATGCCGAGGATGTGGGATTCAGCAATGATGAAATCACGTGGAAACATTGCTGCAATGACAGCGTGCATAATCTGTACACTTGCTACGACATCAATAAGAGTATTTTGTATACCCTGATTAGTATTAGTAAGGAGATGTATCCTTACAAGGATAAGACGATGCCGGGTCATACAATTACGCTCTTGTCTCCCTTGATGCTGAAAAACATGCTCTGCTGTGATTTGAGTTTCAATATAAACGGTAACAGCATTGGCCGCATCAATGCCTTCCAAAGCAAGAATATATATAATGTAAATGTTTCTGAACCTTTTAACTTGAGCATCACACTGGATAACTTCCAAGTGTCCGGTCAACTAAAGATTCCAACGAATTTGAATGGCATTGTTGAGCCGAAGCTAAAGTTGATTGATGCTAAGAAAAGAGAACTACATCTGCACATATCGATTCATGGCACCAAAGGCAAGGGGATCGAGATCTACATTAGTGCTCCCATCTGGATTATCAATAAAACTGGATTGCCGCTTATCTTCAAGCAGGAAGGAGCTACTAATATTGGCGCTGGACAATTCGAAGAGCATGAAACGGCGCGACAAATTTCTCCGCTTATGTTTTCCTTCTCCGATCAAGAAGGTTCGCCCTCTTTAGAAGTGCGACTGGGCAACTCCTTTGGCACCAACAATCAGGTAAGTTTTTGATTTTAATATAAATCTCACATATTAATAAACGTATTTCTTTTTAGTGGTGCAAAAGTTTCTCGCTGATTAAGCACATCACACACAGAGAGCTGCGTACAGAAGGCGGACCAGGATGCTATACAATTGGCATAAGTGTGCGTCGCGGACGTGGCTTCTATTCGAGCACGACCTTTGTGACAATGGCCCCACGTTTCCATCTGTATAACAAAAGCGGACATCCGCTGCAGTTTGCTCAAAAGTGCAACGTTGTGCAGAATGAATACGCAAAATCTTCGCACATTATTTCGGCTCCAATTGATTGCAACTTTCAATTCCATTGGGCGAATTGGGATCGGGAACCTTTGATTTGTGTGCGCATCGCAGATGTAGAATGCTGTTGCTGGTCGAAGGGCATTCCGATCAGCGACGAGCAAAGCTTGTACATAAACGTTCGGAATGAATGGTGTGAAATGTTCTTTTTGAGGCTGGAAATCATATCCAGAGACGCAACACTTATACTGCTCTTCACGGATGCTCGAAGTTTGCCACCGCCCATCAGAATCGACAATTTCTCCGAGGTGGTTGTGAACTTTTCTCAGAGAGGCTCAAGACCCGTTTGGTCCACACCAGTAAGACCGCAGTCTTCATTGTCATATGTGATGGATGATCCCTTGGGATCACAAATATTGCTTTTGGAGGCACCTGGCGGCAATATTAATGAATTCTCTGTGGAATTGGGAAACAGCCCTAAATCATTAACTTATTCAAACTTTATATATATAGCGTTTCACAATACTTTCGATCAGTTCAAACGCGATGGCGATAAACCCGATGATAAATATCAACAGCTAGTTCTGGGTGTTTATGACAAAAGAGTTGTCATTATGGAAAAGAATTCGGGTGATCGTTCGCAACTGTGGCTAATGAATTCAAATGGTCAACTGGAGCACGAAGGATCCACGCCGCCTGTTCAATCAAACGAAGGCAGCGCTGTGCGCATGGTGTTGGATCTGGAGAAGCCACCAAATCCAACAGAGTTCACTCCTCTCGTAGTGCGCACGCCGAACAAACAGAGAGTCACCACGCAAACATGGAGGTTTGAGAACGGTCGTCTTATGTGTCACGCCAATATGTGCGTGCAGGTAAGAAGTAATGTTTACTTCGTATATAAATCACCTCTTAATACTTTATTCATTGCAGTCTCCAAATGGCAAATCAGGTTTGAGGCCTGGTGCTCAAGCAGTTTTAGGGCGCATTAAACATAGTTCAAAAACTTCGGACTCAATTCCGATCCAACAACATCTGGTTGCTCAAAAGCTAAGACCAGGCTCCGGTCAATTGGAGATTTCCTCTAAAATGGATGGACCGATTCGTACAGTGCAAATTTGTGATATTAAGCTAAAACCAAATGAAATTATATTGGCACCGGATTTACTTTGGACTCATGCGTCCTTCAACAACAGACAGATTATGGACAAGACCAAGCCGCAAGCTGTGCTCGAATTTCAGGTGAATATTATTATATACTTAATATGAAATGTAATTAATTGTAATCATTAATTACAGGTAAATGTGGAGCTGCCAAAAGGAATCGGCATATCAATTATTACGCTCAAGCCTTGCGAAGAAATTGTTTACATCAGCTTGGACAATATAATTGCTGAGATTAGAGACAGCTCTTTGGAAAAGTCACTTGATCTGAATATTGCCTATATCCAGGTGGACAATCAGCTAATGGATGCAGCCAGTCAAGTGACGTTGCACAGTGTAATCCCAGCTGCCGATGATGTGCAGAAGAATGCCTTGTTGCTGAAGGTGAAAATGTTGCCCAGTCCCAATAAGCACGCTTTGATATTCGAATATCTGACATTGGATGTTAAGCCTTGCACAATGTGTCTGGAGGAGAAACTCATACTGAAGATTGCCGCTTTTCTTGGCTATGGCAGAGAGAGCAAACAGAATACATTTCTGCCTAGTGATTATGAAGATTTTGTGAAAAAATCTCTGGAGAACGACATGAGAAGATACTACTTTGAATCCTTTAGAATCGAGCCAAGTCAGGTTCGTCTATCGGCATGCACTTCGTCGAAATTGCCAGAAGAACTGCAAGCTACGAAAAAAGCCTTGGGTCTGACGTTGATTAAATTCGAAGATGCATTAATAGATTTGGATTATTTCTCGGACAAGTATCACTTTGAAACCATCGACATCTATCTGCGAGCAATCAAGAAGCATTATATTAACCAAATCAAATGGCATGCCGCATCGATACTGGGAAGCGTTGATTTCCTGGGAAATCCTTTGGGATTTGCCAATGATCTGTCGGAGGGCGTATCTGGACTTATATTTGAGGGGTCGGTCAAAAGTTTGGTGAAGAATGTGACGCATGGCATCTCGAATTCGACGGCCAAGCTAACAGAAACTTTATCAGATAGTTTGGGTAAAGTTGTGCTGGACGATCACGATAACGAGACAAGGCAACGAATTTTGGAGCTACAATCAAACACATCTGGTGGTCATCTGGCAGCGGGTATCAAAGGATTTGGATTTGGACTGCTCGGCGGCGTCACAAGTATTGTGCGGCATACGTACGATGGTGCGGCAGCTGATGGCGTGCCAGGCTTTCTGAGTGGCCTGGGAAAAGGTCTCGTTGGCACGGTGACAAAGCCTATCATTGGCATGCTCGACTTGGCATCGGAGACAGCAAGTGCTGTGCGTGAAACCAGTCGAGATACACATCGAAATTCTCCCAATCGCAAGCGTTTGCCACGTTGCATTACCGGTGCTCCTGGTGGACTCTTGCCTTCATATTCTAGTCGCCAGAGTAAAGGACAACAGTATCTTTACTTGATCAATCGTAAGAACTTCGCGGAAAAGATCATATTCTATGAGCCGAATATTTATAGCGATAAAGAGTCAAGATTACGCCTGTTGGTTTCCACCGAATATGTGCGTCATTTTTCCTTGTGTGAAGAAAATCCAACGGTGATGTTTGAGTGTCATCTCAGCGAGATTCTATCATGCCATCATGTGACAACCAACACAGCGACCACGTCAACGGCAAGCAAAACGACATCGAGTTATTATATAGAAATATCAATAAACTTACCAAAAATTACAAGACCACGAATTCGATGTAGAAACGAAGAGTGTGCTGAAGCTGTATCAAGATGTGTAAGTTGATGCATATTCAAATTATTCCCTAGACTTATCATTACTAACTACATTGTTTTCGTTTCAGATAAATTACGCTAAAAGTGTTTTCGATGAACGTGAAATGTCGCTCACTAAATACTAAAACTAATCTTAATAAATAATTATTTTGTAAATATTTAAACCTAATAGTTTTGTAGTGTTACGAATGAGTAAAGGGTTTTAAAAACGGATGATCTGTAAACTTGTTTAAAACAACATCTTTACTTATGATTCCCATGGCTGAGCCACTGTAGCTTTAATCCCGAATGCATCACAGGTGAAATGTACTCAAATAAATAGTTTACCAGTAAAAACATTGAATAGCTAGTTACTTATATTTGGTTTTGTTTTTTATTAAAGAGCCGTTCCCATAAATTGTGGAACTTTGTCTATTTACTAAATTAAGCTTGAGTTAACTGAGTCAGCTCTCTCAATACACGGTTAAAAATATAAATGGTGTAAAGCTATTTAAAAAATCTTTAAGAACATAAACAGCTTTATTTAAATAGAATGCGGTTAAAATTGAACTCTCCGTCATTGAGAAAATTAACCCAATTAATATTAAGGAATGAATAAATATATTTAATGTTCGAGAGTTAGCGTTATGTATAAAAAGCACATTGATTCCACAAAACACCGCGCGGCAAAGAATGTACTTAAGGCTTAATGGGTTTCTGAAAGACAATAAACAATCATAATATTAGATACTAGAGTCAAGTAAGATAGATTTGTATCTTTTACCTCATCTGAAAAATCCATGTCATCCCTCATCTGTTTTGAACGTCGTTTTTCGGTCGATGTGAGAAGTTGTGCAACTTTTGTTTGTTTTGCCAAATCATATGCCTCCTTTTTACTACGCATTGCACAGTCTTCAAGGGTTTCGGCTGCTTCAAACATGCCCTGTCGCCTATAGAGTGCGCCAAGGTTCTTTAATGTCGTGGTTACGGTAGGTGAATCCACTTTAGCCGCTTTGTGCCAGCCACCATATTCTCCATAGGGCGTATTCTCGCGATTATCATATTTGTGTTCCTCACGCTCTTCCGCCACCTATAATTAAGACAATCATTAATAATAGAATTGTAAATCAATAGAGGCTTGAAATTCGAAGAGTGTGCCATTGAAGAAGAGAGACGTTGCAGATGCATAATCTTCTGTGCGAACTAAAGAAGTACCTGTGCCAAGTTAGGTAACTATAAGATTGATTCGATGGTTTATCGGAACAACTACCCCAACTTCAACAGAAAAATAATAATCAAAACCTTCAAAATGAATGCAAAATAATATATTACCTGCCAAATGGGCTTATTCTTGCTGTCGATAGCTCCAAATTCACGTTCGTGGGCTCGTGTCAATACTTGCTTGTATAGAATTTCGGCCTCGGCATATCTGCCCTGCTTCAGATAGCAACCAGCCAGATTGTTCTTAGTCTTGGCCACATTTGGATCATCAGGGCCAAGCTTTGCCTCATAGATATCCAGGGCACGTTGATAATACTTTTCGACTTCATCATATTTGCCTTGGTTTTGGCAGAGCAATGCTAGATTATTTAGTTGCTTGGCAACATCTGGATGATCTTTTCCCAGCACCTTTTCACGGATTTCAAGAGCGCGCTTGCACAGTGGTTCGGCATCCTTGTACTTGCCACGCTTGCCGTAGAGGACGGCCAAGTTGTTCAAGGTGGCAGCAACGGCTGGATGATTCTCTCCCAATGTTTTGCCTCGAATGGACAAAGCATCGTTCAATAAATTCGCAGCCTCTTTGTATTTATTCTGTCGTAAAATAATAAATATGGTGTTTAAATCATTTACCCTAAACTTTGTTGAATGTTTTCAATACTTACTTGATCACGATACACAAGCGCCAAGATGTTCAACATAGTTGCAACATCTGGATGATCGTGTCCGCTAGTCTTCTCGAGATCCTCGAGCGCTTGCTTGCAAAGCGGCACAGCAACTTCATATCTGCCCTGTGAGGCATATTGAATGACCAGATTATGAAGTGTTCGCAGGCGAGCTGGAATCTCATAGCCTGATGTTTGATTTGCAAATTGGCTTGGAGGAGTCGGAGACATATTGTTACGATCTTCATTTTCTTCATCGGGGAAGAGCTCGACCACAGGATCTGTGCGCGCCTTTTCGCAGGACTCATCTTGTTCCTGATTGTCATCGTACTTCTTCACGGATGCCATAAATTCCAAGTGTTTCTTTTCTTCTTCCAGCTGAGCAACCAATTGCTCGGAGGCCTGGAACTTCTGTTGAGTATTGGCAAGTTCGTCCCTTAGCCAAGCATTTTCCTGATGGAGGCGACGCACTTGTGTCTTCAGTTTCTGTTTTTCCGCTTCGATATTTTGCAAATGGGAAGTGAGTGCCATCATTACTTGTGCTTCGCTCAATCCGAGCTCAATGTTTTCAATATTCTTGCGCAATATATCGGATTTCTCATCTTTCTGCACCTCCGAAATGCCGTTCATAATGGAGACATGTTCGACGCGCAAGGCTTCCAAGCCTTGCAACACCGTTTTGGTGTTACTTATGATTTCGTCTTGCGACATTTGCGTCATTTTTCCGATTTGCTCAATTTTCTGTCTGTAAACGAAGGAAATTAAATGAAAATGAAACCGATTATTTAAAAACACTTAAGAAATTTAGCCGCTTGTTTTTAATTTTTTCATTCTTATCCATATGTATGAATATGACTAATGGTTGTTTGGTTTTTATTGTCCTATCGTTTGGCTCAAAAGTGTTACATGCAAGTAATTCCAAGTCTATACGATTCAAACTAAATTCACAATTGCAATATGCAATGAATATCTTGTTTCCTTACATTCTGTAATTTTTAATAGCTTTGGAAACAATCATTTTCACAAAACGCGTGTGGTCGGAGAAATAATTTCACATAAATCGATAAAGACAAAAAACTTGCGCATGCGCAGGACCAAACTACGCAGACTGAAATGGGAATATCCTTAATATTGTTTACGCTTAGTTAAGGGCATTCTTGAACACTAAGTTCAATGCACTTGCCGCAATTATAACTAAAGTAAATAAACACTTGCCGACTTTCAATTGGAAATAAACAAAACATTAGTTAATGGGAAAATAAAACAAAGTATGTGTTTACTTTTTTACACTTTGAGAAATGATTTTTTTACATATTTAATAGGCTATTTATTTATGTATATAAGATTCTTTGAAAACTGATGAAGTATGTATGCATTAATTACGATTCAATAAAATATACTATTGACAATTAATTTGGAGTTGGGAAATAATAATACATCGAATATTTATCGGCGTATTAAATTGCATACTTTTATAATACAAATTGAAAAATTATTTGCAAGCCACACGGAATATTCATAGTCGTTTTAGCTCTACAGTGAAACAAAGAATGAGTTAATCAACAACATATTGTACAGTAAGTACATCGATGTGGAGCAGTGGAGCATTAAAGGCCAGCTTGACTTGAAGTTTCTTGCACGAAAGTCGTCTATAGCTTACAACACAACAACATCTACAACATGCCGCTGAGTCAGCTGCTGTTGCTGCCGCTTCGTGAACACTGAACATTAGAAAACATTAATAATAAGCAGCTCTGCAGTGAGTAACATTTCGTATGTTCGTACATACATATATATGTCTGTATGTATGTACATAGGTACGTCGCACAGCTAGCAGCTAACGATGGTCGAATAATTGCGAGATAGACTGTATATCTTTTTATGTGTGTGTATGCAAGTACATACATACATATGTGCGCGTGCAACTATCTGCTGTAAACTGCAATAAAGAAGTAAATGACTATGTATTTGTAACAACTATGTGCATTTAGGTATAAATCGCAACAACTTTATATCTTTTTAACAGTTTACACACGCACATACTTATGTACGTATGTATGTACATACACATATATTAGTCATTTAATCAAGAGAATACACCAATTATTTAATCTCAAAATAAGCACACACACACATATATATATATATACAGTTTGCATGTTTTAAAGTGCGTTAACATAAAAATATATTTTCGTCTTTATATTTATGTACATGGCATACTTATGAATGGTAATGTATCCACCATATACAAATGTTTATGACGAAAGAACTTTCAACACACACATACATACATGCCTACCGCACTTGCATATGAATTAAATATGAAAAATTGTACAATTGCAAGTACATATATACATGTACATATATAATTATATATGTAGTTTTTAGGTACGTATACACATTATTGAAGTACGTATCTTAGTGTTGCAAATAATAGAAACTTACATGCAGAAACACAAGTTATAAAAATATTTAAAAGATACAGATTATTTCTAACAATTTTTAGTATCGAATAGATTTATTAAAGTGGTAAAAGCTCTTAAACAAATGCACACTTTGGAACGTCAAAATAGTACACTTTTCACTGTTTCTTGAGCTTAGTACGCAGTCGAATGCCAAGCAAAATACACCATTACATATATCTGGCGAATAAATTTACTCTCAGAGATAGCAACTTAAATTAAAAAGAACGATGTAGATACATTATTTGTCATGAACTGAATCTTTTTGCTGATATTGTCAATATATTTTTTCCAACCTTATTATTATTTAATCGGTGACTTGTTTCTTTTCAGTGTTTCTCGGTGATATCGATTGTTGTGTGTGAACTGTAGGCTGCGTATTACATATCGATTCTGAACCAAGAGTAATTGTTCATTTTTGACTCACTTGTTCATAAACCCAATCACCTGCTGTTCCTCTAGTTTGTTTACAATTGAGACCGGTTGTGATTAGGTGAGTGGTTATGTATAGAATCTACATTTTAGGTTCAAATATCGTTATCAATTTATTTTAAGCTATACATTTATTTTGATAAAGTATTATATGTTTTTATTTATTACAAATATTTTTTAACTAACAACAATTAATCACTGTCATTATCATTTAATATTGCTGACATAACCTCAGCTAATTGCTCGGCTTTATTTAGTAATTCTTCCCTCGATAAATTGGGATCGCTACGAAGTGTTTGAGCAGTAATAAGCAAATTTTCAAAATCGTTCAGTTGATTTTCCAATTCTTCGGGATCAGCAGAATGATTGCGGTTTGAACCTGCATATAATATATTTAGTAAATATTTCACAAATAATTATATAGACTTACCAATTTTTACGTTTGACCACACACAATTTTTTAGCCCCTCGAGGATTTCTGAATAATTTAAGCCTTGAGTGTCGTCTGCATCCTCGTCATCCTCTTTTAAAGTAACAATATCAAATACTACATTTGTGTGTTCCCTAAGATCTTCGGCATTCAATTCATTTGCTTTGCCAGAAAACGAAGTTGTCACCAAGAAACCAATTTGAATTTCGTTTGATTCTACGAAGTCATTTAAACCGGAAATATTTTTTATAAAAGTTCTCTGAAAAAAAACAAAAGTAAGTAAAGTATAACTATGTAGTTGATAACAATAAACTTACATCAGATGGCTCAAAGTAAATGACTAAAGCTTCAGTTAGTTTTTTGATTTCTGGTGGAACACTTTCAAATTTCCCATCAAAGGGAATTAAAGATATGCTGGTATTATAATATTTAGTGATAATGTCACATTTATAACAATTGACAGATGTTGTTTCATATATATTTGTTGTTATCAATTTGGGCTGCTTCAGTTCACCTAATATACCTGAAGAAGTATGAACATTAAAAATTATAATTTTATAAATATTAATTGTAGAGACAGTTGTCTCTTCTTCATTATGAATCATTGAAGACGTTTTCACATCGTGCTATAAGCGCACAGCGTCAGTAAAATAAACTCCCGTAGAGCAGAAACATAAAAGATATGTAGATAACTACACAATACTACATACTTTCAGCAATCTCCTTAGAAGAAACGCTTCCATAAGATAGAATCAATACTGCCGGATCCATGTTAATGCAAATTGTGCTTTCCTCTGTAGCACTGAATTTGTAAACAAATGAGTTTTTTATGATTAGTTGTGCAGTAACTCAATTATCGAACTATTCAATTAATCGATAAATATGGAATTGTTCGATTTGTTTAGCACTTGAAATGGAACAGTTGCATGGTTTTATTTGAATAAAAACGATGCATTACACTTGTATATGGGATATATAATCAATAACATTTTATCAGTTGGTAAAGCTAAATTTGTTTACAGTCTTAAGCTTTGAATTAAATCTGAAATTGAAACAATTTATCGATAGGGAAATGAGTTAGTTCATTGTTCACCGGGTGAACTTATGAATTAGACAAGGCACCTCAGTTGGTGCCGACAAACTCCCTTCGGTTATAGTACAAATTTTTATTGTTATAGATTAATATGCCGCCTAGTAAACTTGATAGCCTTTACCGACGAATGCTCATAACGCGATTCTTTGAGAAGGGATGGGGGAAGCCAGAAAACTTACGTAGGTAAGTTAAGTAAGTTTCTAGACTATGCACGTACTACACATGCATCTCGGCATAAGTATTTATTGAGGGTGTGTGGGTTGTGTCTCTCATGTCCTTTACGTAACTTGCAAATGGAATAAAAATATATTAATTTAAGCAAATTATCCGTCATTTATCAGGCAGGAAGACACATAATTCATTTTATTTCATTAATATTCATTAATATAAATATCTAATAATAACATTAGGTGCCGACATAAGGGTTTGTTTTTGCGGTAATGTTATCTGGAGTATGTAGTTGCGATATGAAAAACATATCGTATTTAATTACGGGTATTCCCAAACTAACCGCATACTTATATTATACAATATTGATTAATATTAAGATAAATTATGCTAACGTAGCATCAACTATTTTCAGGGCAAATTACTAAAAACAATTTCTGTATAAATTTTATTTATTATTTCAATGCTGCTTTCCTGGAACCTTTTTCTGTTTTTTGCTGATCGTGAAATTATATTGATAGATGGTTTGTTTAAATTTAAATTTAATATATTTCAAGTTGTATCGTCCTGGCTGCCTATATGGATAGCATTCCCCACCTGGTTCATCAACTGCTACCCATCTGCCAGTTGAAGGACTTTAACAACCGATAGCATAGCTGGAAGGATACACATTGAATGTAACAGTTCTATAGTTATCACATATTACTTAGATTGTCAACATATACGTTTTCTTAGGCTCATCAAGAAGTGCTCTATCTACAAAATTCCCATATTATAGTATAATATCTTTAGGGATATACAAATCGAGGGATTATTTGATAAAAGTTAGAAAAAATGCAGCATACTTCAACTAGCTCGAGGACTTTGTAAACAAGCTCGGAACTTTCGAGTTATCTAGTAAGTACATGTAATAACCAGTTATTTGTGTTTTTACATTTGCAGAGTATTTCAGTTTCGAAAAATTATTTCCAGTAGAGAAACATGCTACAAGCTCGTACCCCGAGATTATCCCGTGGAGATTACCAAGAAGAAAAAATACTCGGACTCCACATTGATAGAGGGTAATTTTATGACTCCACTGGAGCTACATCTTCCCGGAGTTGTTCCAGAAGCCGCACAAAAAGCATATTTCCAGTTATTAATTCCCAATAAATGGATTAACGAGGAGCATAAACCAGTCTGTATTCATTTGGCAGGAACTGGAGATCATGTAAGTTTAGTATACTTTAAAATTAAATAAACTGTTTTTATATAAATTACCTTTTGTTTAGTTCTTTTGGCGTCGAAGGAACCTTATTGCTAAACCTCTATTGAAAGATGCCAACATTGGATCTATAATACTGGAAAATCCATTTTATGGACTCCGAAAACCTGTCGATCAAATGTATGTCCAATACACTTTATTTGAATAGCGGAAATACTTAACCATACCGTTCTTATTTTTTAGACGATCAAATTTACACAATGTTTCTGATATATTTGTTATGGGCGGGTGCCTAATACTGGAATGTCTTGTGCTCTTGCATTGGTGTGAAAGAAATGGATTTGGTCCTCTTGGTATCACTGGATTATCAATGGGAGGACATGTAAGTCAAGTCAATAAATATTATAGCTTGCCTTCATTAAGTACAATTTATCTTAATAGATGGCATCGTTGGCAGCAACAAATTGGCCCAAACCTTTAGTTCTTGTTCCTTGTTTATCATGGTCTACTGCGTCTGCAGTATTTACCACTGTAAGTAAAATCTTTAGTTGAATTATTTAATTCTAATTATATTAATTTCTTACACATAGGGAGTGATGAGCCAATCTATTAACTGGGATATGTTGGAAACGCAATATTATTCGGATGGTCAATTTAGAGAACGTCTTTCGAAAATGGTTACTATTATCGATGATGCGTTTGCAGCTGGTCAAAAGTTTATTCAGAATTTTAATCAGTCTCTGCATGAGTTAAAAGAAGACATTGATGATACGAGAAAGAAACAGTGCGATACTGTTGGTAATAACTATGACACCCCATGCAATTCAGCGGATAAGGATAATTCAATATTCCTAATGAAATCGCTTGAAAATAAAGCAGTGAATTCAAGCAATATGCCATTGCCATTAAAGGATATGCTTGATAAAAATATTGGCAACTCTTCAGAACTATCCACATGCCAGCCAGAATCAATCGAGGATAGTTCTGCATTAACGAAACTCATGCAATATATTTTACCTTCATCCGCACAAGACAAGACCAAAAAGATTGATATTACAAAGACAAATTGGTGGGAAAGAGAGGCTCTTCAATTTATGCGAGGTGTAATGGATGAGTGCACTCATTTGAAGAACTTCTCAGTTCCACATGATACCTCCCTAATAATAGCAGTTTGTGCTAGAGATGACGCCTATGTTCCACGAGAAGGCTGCTCGAGTCTTGAGGACATATGGCCAGGTGCTGAAGTCAGGTATTTAGATGCTGGCCATGTAAGCGCCTATGTTTTGCACCAAAAACTATTCAGGTATGGAAAAGCATTGAATGTTATTTTTCAAATAGTATAAAAATATATATTAAATGTTTTGCAGATCATGCATTATTGAGGCATTTGAGCGAGCTAAAAAGGTTTATGGAAATGCCAAATATGATGATTTGAAAGCGGCCATAAAATAAATGCAAGAGACTAAAAACAATCCTATAGAAACGATAATCATGCGAGGAATCAAAGGTGCTGATCATCACAGTGTATAAAAACATATTTGGCCATCCAAAAGTAAAGGACAACAAAGTATATAGTTGGTAAGGCATAATTAAGTATAGATGATGGCCTCCAAGGCACACAAAAAGCTTTTTTTCGAAAGTTAAAGTTATTTTATTTGGACAACTTTTTAAATTTTGGTACTTTAACATTTGGGGGAGTTCAACAAGGTCATTTTACAAATGGTTTAAATATTATATAATAATATTATTTTCTGAAAAAGTAACTATGACTGTATTTTACTCCAGCACCACACTAACAAATTATACACTTATATATATTAAATTGTATATTAATTTAAAGTAAACAAAAAATAATACAAACTCTTTTCATTTGTTGTCATGTTTAGTACTCTGTTTTCTGGTAATGCTCCTTCCGGAATGAGGACAACTTCAAGCGTTGCGTTTGAAGTGCCTGCTCTAGTTCTAATACTTTCACTTGTATTTCCATTTCCATTGTCTTCAATTGTGATGGTGTTAACTTCGCAAACTCCAAATCTTGCTGTTGCTCCGTTCTTGCATTACCATCCTTTACAGTTGCAACAACAACTCCAGTGGCTTTCGTTACGTTGCGCGATGCGAGTGTCAAGTTGCTCAAGTTTGGGCTATTGAGATTGGCTTTCACCTTACTGGCCATCACCAGCTGAACTGTGCAAGCAGCAATTTCCTGTGCAGCAACGATTAGTTCGAAATTTTGTCCAGATTCACTGTTAATCGCATTATTGGCAGCTTCAACGAGATAGTTGGCACCTTTAGCCACACTCTTGGATGCTGATATCAAACCCTCAGACCATTGGCTATTACGCTTATAGAATTCATTCTCTGTAGCATTGCCTAAGATATTTGTGAGATACATTTCAATTAGCAAATCATTAACCGATTTAAATATCTTAGCTTACCTTTCTGGGAGGAAACAATTTCCTGTTGCAGCACACGGGATTTCAGGATCAATATCTTAATAGACTCCATTAGGGATGTGCAAGCCTCCAGAATCTTTTCATTCACTTCCAGTTTTATTTTGCTGTCGGTCTCACGCGATTTGGAAAGCAAATCAATAATTTTAGTCGCTGCTTCCTCAATAGCAATATCCATTTCTTTGAGTTCGGTTTGAATAAGTTTGTCCAAGTCCACACTATTTTCAAAGTTGCTCATTAATCCGCGCACAAGTTCATTCAATTCGGACAATTTATTTTGTATCTTTTGTCCAACGGTTTTGATTTCCGAACTGTTTTCATCCTTTTGAACAACAACAAACAGTTCAGTTAAGTCAGGACACATTGTGCGAACCTTATTTAAAATATCTAAAATAAAATTATATTCAATTAGTATATTGTATACAATCAAAATCAAATGATTACGCTTACCTTGACCCTTTTCGATCTCTGTCGTAGATTTATAGATCATATCGCATTGGTCATACAATTCTATAAAATAGTAACCTAAATATAAAATATCGTGCAACTTTTCGGTGTTTCCTTCATTTGGTGTTTGCGCGGAAGACATTATTTTGCTAAGCAAAGTTTCCGTCTTTGAGGAGATTTTTAATACTCCCTCCATAGGCTGTTCGATCACATCGGTTAGTTTCGAAGAACACATTTCTTTCACAGTCTGAATTGTCAGATTTCTCATCATCTGCAAGGCATTCTGACATTGTTGATTCAGGTTCGATAGCGCATCATTTTTATTTGATGCATTCACTAAATCCTCTTCGCGTTCCTTTAGCTTATTTTGTACATCGCTTAAGAGTTTCTCTGTGGACACTTTTTCCTCGCTTACTTTGGCTAATGATGTTTCAGTTAGCTACAAAAAAATAAAACAAAATATAATTGTGATAAAAAATACTCGGACGTTGTATATTAGTTACCTGTAAAGCATTTTCCTTTTGTTGAAGTTTGCTTTCGGTTTCACTCAACTTCCCACGGAGATCCTTTGTATCTTTTTCGTGAATGTCCTCCAATTCTTTGTGTTTAATAGACAGCTGACTATATTTCTCTTCGTGTGCCTTTAGATTTTCAATGACTTCCTTTTCTTTTGAACTCAACGAGACCTGCACTTCACTTACGAGTTTCTCCAATGTTACTTTTTCTTCCCTTAACCTTTTTAAAGAAGTTTCGGCTTCCTAAAAATATTGAAAATACCAATTAGCATGTTGTTTAAAGAAATATATATTTATAAGTTACCTGCAATGCATTTTCCTTTTCTTTAAGCTTGGTTTCACTCTTCACTAATAAACCTCGAGAGGCTTCGGAATCCTTTTGAAGCGTTTCTTCCAAAACCTTATTTTTGGTAGAAAGTTCCGAGTTTTTCTCTTCATACGTTTTAAGGTTATCGGCAATTTCTTTATCTTTCGCAATCAATAAACTTTCTGCTTCTGCCAGCTTTTGTTCTTTTTCTATTAGAACCAATTTAACAGTGCCCAGCTCAGTTTCACTTTCTTTTAGCACATTTACCATTGAATGCACCTCAAGATTTTCACTTTCCTTTTTCTGTATTATAGCCTCGTATTTAGCCTTCATTTCTTTGCCAACACTTTCAAGATTTGTCGAATGAGTTTTTTGATTTTCAATTTCCAGCAAAAGCTTTGCGGTATTCTCTTTGTCGGCTTCAATACTTTCGTCCTTCTTCAAGATTTCATTATTTAGATCTTTAATCTGCACTGATAATTCTGCATTCGCTTGCTTCTCTTTATTTAACGATTTGGTAAATTCGCCATGCTGCAAGGATTGGTAAGTTATTACTTAATAAGAGCAATATTGTAATATAATTAGTTATATACCTGACGAAGTAAACTTATGTGCTCATCTCTGATTTGGGTGTACATTACTTTAAGCTTGTTAAACTTTTCTGAAGACAACTTTTGCTTCTCCTCTTCCTCAAATACTTTTTCTATGAAAAATAAATAAATAAATGAATATTAAAATTAATATTGATTGTGGTTTTACTTACGAATTAAGATGGGATTATTTGTCAATTGCAGTTCGAGCTCATCCTTTTGCATCCGCAAATTTGCAACCATTTCCTTCGATGATTCCAGATCATTACACAATGCTGTATTACTCCTTTGTAGTTCCACGATATTGTGCTTATACGTCTGCTCCAATCCATTAAAATGATTCAGGCTTCCATCGAGTTTATCCTTCAGTTGTCGTATAGTGTCCTCCTTATCATCTATCATACTTTCGAGAACTTCAATGCGCTGAACCAGAATTTGATCCTGCTCTACAATATTATTGGCGGAATTAGTATCAACCAGATCTTCAACAACCGGATCTGGTTCGGATTGAACATGGACAACAGGAGGAACATAACTGCCAAAATCGACCTGAGACTTGAAGTTCGGACTATGTTCGGGTAGCTGTGGAACTGTAATCAGATCATGGAAGTACTGCCGTGGTCTCACGTTCTCGTAGAACAATTTTAATCTGGCAAAAATGCCAGCAAAACGTTCTCGATGACCACTGAGCACGTCGTTGGGCAACTTTTCGTGCAGTTTAAACATAAGTCGCACACTCATATCGTACAATGGATTGGAATCTTGAATCAGCGTTATCAGCGGTGCTAATCTACATTGTCCTGCCTGCGTCATTGACGATATGCGATACTTATCAATGGAACTGAATACGGCGACTTGTAGAGCAATTATATCATCAAGGTAATCGAAGATTTCCACACAAAGTTGAAAACTAAAATTTAGAATAAAATAAGTAAATAAATATCACATAACTATCTAATTATTTACTGCATACTAGAAATTTAGATCTCCATTGGCGACATGTGCGATATCAGCAAACGTTATGAGCAGAGTTCCAGGATACATGCGATTCTTCTCGTGGAAGTTCAGTTTGGTTACCAAAAATTTGCTATATGCCTTTATGCAGTTGCCAATGTCATCGTGTAGATGACCCCACAATTTGCCAATCTCCAGTATCATATTGGAATGCTTCAGGGATTGCTGTATCGCGCATTTGGGGCCTTCTCTAAGGACTTTGTGCAGCAGATGACAGAATTTCCAAGCGGCGAAGCGACTTTCCATAATCGGCTGTCGTGTAATGACGGCCCAGAAGCTTCGCGCTTCTTTCGATTTGTGTATGATAATAATAGCTGAACGAGCATGTTTCGACTTCAATGGAGCCTCCAGTCCATTGAGGGCCTTGCTGACACTTTGGTTCTGCGAAAAAATATAAGTAATTTTAATAATTTTGATTTAAAAAGTAAAAATATTATAGTAAATTTTGAGTCTAAGTGTTATGTCTTAATAAGAACTAGTTGATTTTTTTAAAGAAGGGAGAGAAGTATTAGATGTTGATTTACAAATGTATAAATGAGTCATGAAAAAATAATAACTTCTAAATTAAACTTAGAGTTAATACAAACATCTGTTTATATAGTATTTCGCATACGAAAGTTAAGGAAACCTTTTAGAAGTGCACTATTTATTTACTCTACGGATTCTCCCTATGAACAAAAAATATTTTGGGTCATACCCTTAACTATACGCACGTAATCGTAACCTATTTTATGATAAGTAAGAGATAATTTTTATATCAGCGATTATAGATAACAATGGCATTTCAGTAGTTAATGGATTTATGCAAATAATAAAAGTACTATGCGACTTAATTTAGTTGTCTTATCGTGCCGTAGGGCAATAAGTTCCTATCTAAGTTTAGAACAGAGCAGAACAGGTTTCCCATCTTCTCGTAGGAAGTGTAAAAACCAAAGAGAAACATCTTTTCAGGCAGTAGGCATCGCCTAGTCGAAGTGTTTAGGCACAAAGGCAGCACTTGTCCGCCACTCTAGTATAAGCGTAAACCAAAAATTAAAAATATAATGAATGATTACTCATTGTTCATGGATGCCTGCGATTTCTATTTGTCAACAACAAATATGCAAAATTGTGAATGTGCGCAATGGGCTTGGTCAGATTTTCATTCAGCGCATGCCTGGCACTGCCTCCGCCTTTTTCTGAATGGATTAGTATGCGGTTAAATCACATGTGTGTGCGTAAGTAAATAAACAAAAATGCACTATTACTATTCACTTCTGCTTGAGTTACATATTTGCCGTATGAGTAACAAAAAAAATATTTACATACATACATATGTATATCAAATACAAACAGATGTGTGCATTTAAAGCGATGGAATTACAATTGTATGTGCGTATGTAAGTAACTCAATGTACAAGCAATGCAAGTAATGATGTTGGGTGATGTATTTGTGCTGTTTACAGATGTAGGGATCTGTACATACCAAGTGAAAAAAGTCCTTCTCTGCGTTAGTTGTCATTATTTTGCCTTACAATAATTTTACTTTACGAACTGAACTGGAAGTGAATCACACTCAGATACAAATGAGTGCATGTGGCTCGTATGTATGTGTGTATAAACTGAAAAACAGAAATACATTTGAAACATTAATTATCTTATCAGAAAAGTATTCATTTGTACTCTTTCGCTCAAGCATTGTGTACACATAAGTATATGTACGCTTGTAAATACATACATATATACAATCATTTTTGTTTATTGTTTTTATCGATACTCCATTTGGTGGTGTGTAGCATATTGGCAGTAATCGGAAAGACAGCGTCGGATTGTGAAACAATGGAATCGGAACATGAAACAATGCGAATTTATTAAGCTTGTTTAAAAAATTTGATAATAATTAAAAAGCAACAAAAATAAACTAATATAATTGGTTAAATACAATTTACGACGTAAATTAACTTTTCAGTTCGTTTATTGAATTGTTCAACGAAGCAGAAAGTATGACAATTTTTTGTATATTTGGTATATTTTTCATTATGTTGTTTTCATGTACCGGATGTTATTATAATATACCGGAAAATGTATTTTTAACCGTTACAATAGTTAATATTCAAAACAATCCCTTGAGCGATTGTTGTTTAACTTTTACTTAAAAAACAAATTCTAATATTATATGTCCCAGTTTTTCTTTTAAACAATATTTTAGTTGATCGATGCATTATTTTTTTTCGGACTTCTTAGGTATTGTGAGTGCCTGGTAGTTTGAGGATAGGTGTTAATATTGCCCAAGTGCTCATTAGCTATTTCACTCACTCCACACACAGATACAAATGCTTTTATTATATATTCTATTTGAGTATGTGTATTGTCGGATTGAGAAATTACATGGCATTTTGGTTCAGGGAAAAAAATTTACTGGTTAGTCTTTTTAGTTTAATCACATTATAAACACTATATTACAGGTAGAAAATAAATGACAAATAAAATAAATTGAATGTTTATCAAGGATAAAACAAGATCCTTTATCACTACGAATGTGAAGAAAGAGTGTCTTCAATTGGGGATATTTATTTAAAATGCATAAATTTGAAAGTGTTTCATAATTAATGGTCATGGAGATACCGAGTTCTCCGATAATAATTCGAATTCATTCATTTAATTATTGTGCCAAGAATAAAAATGTTTCCATTAATCCGACCTACATATAAATGCCAATATGCGGTAAGACTGTGACCTAACTTTTATGCACTTGGTGCCCCAAATAACATAACCTATTTTGGGAAACATTACATAAGCGTCGCCTCTATTCTTGGCTTTATTCTTGCATCGCTATATTTAGTAGCCCCAATTTACTGACCTTTTAGATAAAAGCTTTTGCAGCTACTAAACTTCTGAGAACGTTCCGTTTACCTTGGATACATTTTGAAAAGTGTTCTTTCTTTTTGAAGATCCTTTCTAACTTAAACAGAATTTATTAGAAATCTTTTGTGATTTACTTTTATTATATAATTTTGTATTTAATGTTTTAGTAAAATGGCGGATGAAGAAGATCCTTGGGGTTTCGATGATGGCGGTGATGCTAGTGATGCAAAGACTTCTTCACAACCCGGTACTGCTGATGTAGCACTCTCAAAAGCTGAGAGCGTAAAGTCTGAGCCAAGATCCGAGGCTGCTCTGGCTGAAGCTGCACCAGAGGCAGAAGTGGAAAATATAGTCGAGCCTGAAATTGAAGTCAAGGCACCTCCACCTCCACCTGAAGACGATGGTTACAGGAAACCAGTTCAGCTATACCGTCATTGGGTCCGGTAAGAATATCTGAATTTTATTCAATAGAATTGACAGACTTATAGACTTCGATTCTATATTTTTAGGCCAAAGTTTCTGCAGTACAAATATATGTACAACTACAGAACCAATTACTATGACGATGTCATTGATTATTTGGACAAAAAGCAGGTTGGAGTCGCACGCGAAATCCCAAGACCACAAACTTGGGCTGAGCGTGTGTTGCGGACACGAGACATCAAGTGAGTTAAAAACTGAAAAATTGACTTCATAAGTTAATTCATATTTCTTTGATTTCCTTAATTTTTTACAGTGCCGGGGATTTGGACTCATTTGTGCCAACAAAGCGGGACAAGCACTTAATCCAAACATTAGCTGCATCAATCAGAACTTATAATTACCATACTAAAGCATACATCAACCAGAGATATGCAAATGTTCTTTAAATTGATTTCACAACTGCCTTGAGCTTGATAGAACTGAAAAGTTATGTTTGTTTATTATCGTAGGATGTGGACATAGGAATTTTTGTATATACATATGTACATATAATAATTAAAATTACATTCTTAATTTGATAGCCAAAATTGTAGTTGAAAGAAAAACACGTCTCAAATCAAATATCATTTTCAATATTTCAATTCAAGCTATTTTATTTAATAAACACTAAGAAAAAGACACTGTTAATAGACTAAGCAATTGTTAAGTTTATTTCTCTTCTCCTTTTCCTACTCACGACCAAAAATAATTAAGTAAGTGATAATTTTACAATCGACAAGATCTAAAAGTACAAATAACCATTGAGCAATATATAATAACTGTGCAATAAATATATAAATAAATCAAATAATACAAGCTACAAATCAAATGCATGTATAATTTTATTTTCAAATTTACAGTGTAATATTCGAGGGGCGTTACAAAAGTTCTGTAAGTTTGTGTCTTTTAAAAGTTGTTTGCAAATCTTAAAGTATAAAACACTTCACAAGATTACACTTCAAATTTTAAAATAATTGATTTAAAAAACTTAAAATAAATAAATGTATCTTTAAAGAACACCCGCCACCAAAAAGAAATTAGATCCTAGGGGAAACTGAAGTTTAGCAAACGTCTAGTAATATGTTACTTAGTTTAATAACTATGAGAACATATACTATAAATTCCTATCTAAGGATATTTCAATTTTAAGATACCTCACATTTTGGTTACACCACGATTACGTAATGCCTTGCGTGGACAAGAGCTTATTTACATTATTTCTTTCGAAATTTCGTATGCTCTCAGTAAATCACAAACTAACCGCGTTCTCGTTTTTTATTATTATCAATTTAACGCATTGTACGCTCATTGAGCCTACGAACGTGTGACATTATTATTCTTATGGGTGCCTCAGATTTATTCACTTTAATTTTATTTGTGGATCTGTATGGTTATCCATACTAAGTTCCTAAACGTGAATATTACAATGAAAAAGTCGCTGATACTTTGGATACTTAATGTTCTTATTCTTGTTGAAACAAAGCCCTCTTGGTAAGGTTCCGTAAATGATAAATATATTTAAATTAACTAAATTGATGATTTTTTCTAAGTACTGACAATGATTTATATGCTCTGATACTCGCTCGTGGAGGAAGCAAGGGAATTAAAAACAAGAATATGGTTGAAATTGATGGATTATCTCTATTATCACGAACTGTACTTACTATCAGAAATTCTAGTTGCTTTCAACACATTTGGGTTTCTACAGATGACAAGAAAATTGCAATGGAAGCTGAAAAATGTGAGCTGTTATATATCTGCTTTTTTTTTACGAATAATAATGTCATAATTGTATGTACTTATATTTACTTTTAAGATGGTGCTCGAGTACATATTCGACCTCCGCATTATGCAAGAGATGAGTCGTCATCCATTGAAGCTGTTATGGAGTTCCTGGAAGTTCATAGCAAAGTTCAAAATTTTTCATTGTTTCAATGCACTTCGGTTTTCCTAAGAGAAAACTATATTCAAGAAGCAGTCGAGAAATTTCAGACACATGATTGCGTCTTTGCTGTAAAGAGGTTTGTCTTTAATTATATACAATTTGTTAATTAATTAATTCTTATTTCGAATCTAGAATTCATTTCTTACGTTGGAAAATGGTTGATGATAAAATCCTGCCTGTGGGCTTTAATGCGGAAGCGCGTCCTAGAAGGCAAGATTGGTCAGGAGATTTGGTTGAAGCGGGAATGTTTTATTTTTCAAAGAGAAAACTCGCAATGAAAGGAATTTTTCAAAATGAAAAGTGAGTGTACAAAATGTTTACGCAAGCTTAAAAATATATGTATATTTTTTAAACGTGATAAGGTGTTCTGTTGTTGAAATTGCACCGGAGGATGGTCTAGAAATTGATTCATATCGAGATCTCACGATAGCACGCAGTATTATAAAGGATGAGTTATAGGTAAGAAATGTACAGTGATTACAAATATAAATTGTGTGCATAAAAATAATAATGGTATTTTATTTTACAGAATATGTGGATCAAATATATTAATTAACTTAACACCAAGAACACAAAAAAACTTGATTTTATTCAACTTTGTAGTACTTGAAAAATCAAATTTTCTTTGTTGTTTGATTTTTTTATTTAACAAACCAAAAAAATTATGTCTTGCAGTCCCTGGCATTTATATTGTTAAATTTCAAATGTCGGTGGACAACCCTGATATTGATTATAAAAAGGCTATAGTATTAGAAATCGTTTGGTATTGTTTATGATGCCTTTGCAACCAATGTTGCATTCGTTTGATTTGCAATGGATTCCAAAGTATTATCGACATTCCTTCTTTTTAGTGTTATCGTGCTGGCTGTGATTCATGCTGGTAAAAATAAAATAATTTAAAAACTTCTCATTTTATGTTAATCCTGTTTATTTAGAGCCATTTCAACAAATGCGTGTGGTTTTGGAAAATGGAATATCAAATGATTTTCATGGGAATATAGCACCTTTTAAAAAAATCCTTGAGAAATACTATTATATCGAACAGAACATCAAAGTTAATTGGTATACAGCTTTGCACAAATGCCGTGAGTTGGGCAGTAATTTGGTGAATTTTCAGAGCGATAAGGAATATGATGCGGTGCTAAGCGAATTAAATGTGAGAAAGTGCTATTGGATCGATCTTAACGATCTCGGTGAACAGTTTAAATTCCACTCCATGACAACTGGACTTCCGATCAGCTTTAATAGATGGGGCAGAGTGGAACCGAATAATATGGGAAAAAATGAACGTTGTGTACAATTAATAGACTATCGCAGACAAAAGTTAATCATGAACGACAATCAATGTGATCGATTGTGTTCCTTTATATGCCAGACCAATTTACCACTGCAAACTAATTTTGTGGTCTGGTTAAACTAAGAATATATAAATATAATATATTTTACTCTATTTACTAATCGAAAGCTTATGATTCATTTAAGTTCAAGGCAGTAACGCGAATAGAATAAAATACAATCATTTTATAATTTTCAATTATCATAATATTAATTGATAGTTAACTTTAAAATGAAAGTGGGGCCATTATAAATATGGCAAAATTTTTTAACGTTGATTATTAATTATGAATTTAGTTCAAATCGACCTCATTTTTCTGAAACATTAATTCTTTGTATCCAGAATTATTCAATATTTCATAGAGTTCTATACAAAATTCTATATTGTGTATACTTGCGGTTGAAGTTGAAATACTAACAAGTAAGAAAGTTACAGTCAAGTGTGCTCGACTGTGAGATACCCACTACCCATTTTTAATAAAGGCAAAATATTGAGGTATTATTTTCAAAATATTCCGAAAATACTAAAAATACTAAAATATACCAAATGATATAGTACACCATTCAAAATATACCATAGACGGCACAATGTACCAGATTGTCGACCAAAGCAACTAAGACCCCTAGTAAGTAGGCGTTTTTGCCCATACAAAAGTATTTCTTTAATAACTTCCACAATTATCATCTGATCGCAACCAAATTTTCAGGAATCATAACTACTATAGTAATTATTGTATATACCAAATTTAGCTTTAAAATTATGCTTGTTATTCGATTTTTGATTTGAGGGGGGCAGAAGTAGGAGTGGAAAAAATTTGAAACAAACTGAGATCCAGTGTTTCATACGGACTGACGGACAGACGGACATGGCTAGATCGTCTTGGCTGTTGACGCTGATCAAGAATATAATACTTTATAAGGTCGGAGATGCCTCGTTCTACCTGTTACATACATTTCCTGTAGGCACAAAGTTATAATACCCTTCTACCCTATGGGTTGCGGGTATATAAAGAATAAAACTTATTATAAATGTTCATAATAATAAACATTTCCTTAGTAATAGTTGTAGGCTCTGCCTGTGTATAAAATACGACTGCAAATTAATTTTGTTGATCAGTATTTATTATATCGCTGAAATGTTTCCTAAAGAGTTATGGCTAGTTTATTATATTTTGATTCACATCACCGTGCTTCATATATCTGCCGTGCCAAATAATAATGGTAATATTTCGAGTATTTAAAAAAATCGTGAAATAAAATTGATCCCGTACAGATCAGATACTGGTAAGATGGCAAAATGGAATTGCAGATGATTTTAATGCAGACACGAAACCATTTAAGAAAATCCTCGATAATTATTATTACATTGAGGAAGACACGACATTAAATTGGTTTGCCGCACTTCACAAATGTCATGAACTGGGTGCCGAATTGATAAGCTATGAAAACGAAAACGAATACGATGCGCTACTCAATCACTTAAGTAAGACTAAATGTTATTGGATTGATTTAACGAATCTAAGTAAGGAGGGAGGTTATCAATCGATTACCACCGGCTATCCGCCCAGCTTTACAAAGTGGGATGTGGGTGAGCCAAATAATAAGTTTGGAGATGAAAACTGCGCTCAGTTGATCACTTACGTTTGGGGTATTTTAAAAATGAACGATAACAATTGTTATGACTTGTGTCAGTTTATTTGCAAAACAAAATATCCCCTTCAAATAAACTTTGTAGTGTGATAAAAATTATATTATATCATCAATAATTCTAAAATATATAAAGAAAAAGAAAGATATGTAGAATGATAAAAATAAAATTGCAAAATATAATGATATTCTATGCAACTTTATTATATCAGTTTTCTTCTTTGTAGTTAACATTGCCTCTAAGCACCTAAGTATATAATTTTTAACAAAATGAAAATGTAATTGAAAATATTTCAACTTTATAAAAATATTTCATTCGACTTGTGAAGCAAAGTTAACACATCAGATATTTTAAATAAAAATGCAAATTGTTATCAGATATCTTTGTTTTAATGATTTATTAAGCTTATACACATAATAGCACGCAAGTTTTAAGAACGTTTTACAAGCGTGCTGATTCTTGGTATATTTTTGTTGTTGTTGTATTCGAGTTCGAACAAAACCATCAATAAATATTTTCGCTAATTTTGTTGTATGCGGGAAACGCGTTATATACATATATATATTTAGCTATTTATATAAACGATTTCAATATTGAAATCGAATACATTTTTGTTGTAATTAAACACATGACATTTCATTCAATTCATTTGTAAATGAGCTGTGCAAAATTATTGTGGCTTTCGAAGTACGTACATTGGACATGTATATATAAAAATATATATAGTATAATATCTATAATATAAGTATACATATACGAGTACATATGTTAAATTAAGCAAGCAAATTATTAACGTGACATCAGTTATTATAAACATTATACCAAAGCAGTCTACAATTTTTGTTCGTTTATACATTCTTTTAGCAGTACACAAATTTTAGTGTTGGCATTAAATTAACATTGTTTTTGCAATGTTTTCATTTTTTAAAAGATTCGATTCGTTTCGAAATTGTTAAATTAATTGTAGAATATGCCACTATAATTAAGAATATTGTTTGCTTAACAGGAACCAAGTGTAAATCTTTTCTCTTTTATATGCTATAATAAATTTGGCAAATCCAATTGTTTATCAATTCAATACAATGTTGTTTTAGTTACATTTTTCTTTTTTGCTTTCGTGTAAAAAACTTTGTTTTGGAATTTAGATTACTAATCAGCAATTGTTGTTATAATTTATAAAAAACGCACATTATTATAATGTATTAGTTATGTTTAGTTTGTTCATGGTTTATATGCATAAATTATTAACAAATCACAGTAAAAAGCAACAATGCTAAAAATGTCCGCTTCCGCATGTTACGATGAATTCGATTATGAATATGTGTTGAATTTTGTATATTTTTATGAATATTATTTTTATTACATACTAATTCGATTCGTATGGCCCGAGATTTCTCGATTTTCTTTTTAGCTGCGATTGCGATTGATATGTAACTGTAGCTTAAATAAAAAAATAACCAATAACTTAGAAAACAAAGTGGTTGCGAAATGGATACAAAAAATTTGTAAATGAGTTTCGAGTATGATTAAGAAGTACATCTAAAATTCAGCAAACAGAAAAACAGTCGGAATGTTTGGATTCGAAATAGTAGCCAATCAATAAAGATAACACTTAAAATTAACTCTAAGAAATGCATAGCAAATAACAACCAAAAAAAATAAGAATAATAATGATAATAATAACAATAGTTGTGTATAAAGAGTGGATAACGAATTGCTCGCAGTTACATACACCTCTTATAAACTTTAGTTGGATGTATAGTATAAATATGGAAAGGGGCACTTGGGATATGCGGGAATGAAGGACAGTTAATTCACAAAACTCTATAGTTATGACATTGCTAGTTACAAAAAGGTGGACTCACACGAGCCAGATATTAGCATGAAATTTAATCACTTCAATTACATTAATTACTTTGACGGGTAAACGCTGCTTTGCAGTTTAGTTTAGTTTACACGCGAGTGTGGGAAATGTATAAATTCGAGTTAATATCTGTTGAACGCGTAAACCTTTTTGTTGTTGCAATTACAATTATTGATAGTAGTCGACGATCGTTACAAATAGGGTAGAGAGTTATATACACATTTAGATGGTAGGCATTAAAAGTAGCACTCAAAAAATATACACACAGTTAATTACACCAGACACACAAATAGAGATACAATTAGGGACACATCAATATCAATATATCAATATCGTAGTAGACATCCGCTTCAATCATCAATCATCACTCAGCTGCCGATGGCGATGCAACAATCAGCTCCCTGCCACAAAACGCGGCTTTGCCGCATTCGTCTCCGAGTTGCTCGCATTGTTGCCCAACTCTTGCAACTCAATCTCGCTGAGCAGCGCCCAGTTCTCGCTGTCGCTGTGCACATGCAGACGCAACTCCTTGATGGCACCAATCTTGGGATCTAGCGATCCTTCGGCCACGCCGAGGCTATCGAAAGAGCCAACAACCAAATAACCATCAGTTGTCGTGTTGTAAGTACTCCAAACAGATGAGTTTTCGCTGAGACTATCGGCGGGCAGCAGCTCCACGGTGGTGTTGTAGAAACGATCCGACGGATGCTCCGAGTTGCCGCTGCGAAACAGATAGCGACGCAACAGCGTTGGCTGCTCAAAGATGAACTGCACCAAGTCACCAGGCTGCGGCAGCAGACCCCAGAAATACGATTCGCCACGATATGCACGCTTAAGCAAAAAGTTTTTATATGGCGCAATGTTTGACTTGACCAAAGCTGGCGGATTGTGCGTGTGGGCATAAAATGTGGGCACCTTGCTGCCAAATTGTTTGTCCTTTAGCTTTTGTACTTTGCCCTTTAGCGAGGAGCTTGTGCCAATGTGTTGAAATAACGATTTGCGAAAGTGCTGCCAATACTTGGCCTTCTCTTGATTGCAATGCTTTTGATCCTTGTCCGTGCGACACACTTTCGACTCTATGAAGTACGTGAGCAACCAATCGACTGGCTTATCGTTGTAGAACATTTGAAAGTAGGTGATTAAGTAGGGCAACTCGGCACTCTTGAACATCTTGCCAATGAAGCCGAGCTGACAAAAGTCGAGCACAAACCATTCCGGTTGATCCGGCTTTGTTAAAGCACTCTTAATGAGCGCAAACTTCTTCATGGTGGTGATAAACTGTCGTTTGGTCAAAATATCATCCTCCAGCTGCACATAAAACGTGCCCTTAGCATGCGCATAAGCCATCAAATAGGCAAAATCCAGATTCTGTTTGCTGCGCCATTTTACACGCTCCAAGGGATCGTTTAATGTAATGCGCAGTCGCTCAAAGTTGGGATAATAACTTGGTGCCGGTGCGATGATATCGATGAGTCCACTCTCGACTTGCGACTCGAAGTTTGACTCAATTTGTTTGGCAATCATTTGCACCGCTTCGATATCCGTTTCCCCAATGTACACAATGATGAGTGTCTCGTTCTGCTCCTCATCGTTCATGTTCTCGATGAGATTGTGTAGTGTGCCCAACAGATAGCTTTGCTTCTCGCGATGCACTGTTGGAATCCCAAGTACAATGCTCACATCGCAGCGTCCTTTGCTCCTCAAATACGCGGGTCGCAGTGAGCCCGCATCGTCGAGCAGATGAGGCAGAAAATGATAGGCGTTGGGCAGCCGGATGTTATGGACAGGCACATAGCCACGCGTGGTCGTTGTGCCGGTAGTTTTCGTCACATGCGATGCATTGCGCAGCAGCTGACGTGCCTCCGGACTCAATGCATCCAAAAAGTTGGCCACCGATTGCGGTGGTGGACTCACGTTCGACACATTCCCGCTGCCATTGGTGAACTGCAGCTGACCCAAGTACTGAGAAAGCAGTGAAACATCCTCCTGGCGGGCGCGATACATCGACTCGAGGTACTGCAATCGCATGTGACACTCGGCCAGGCGTTGTGTCAGCGATTGTTCGGTGGATAGTTCTGGACCCAAGACCATCAATATCACAATGCAGGGCGCGAGTATGAGCACCGTGGCAATTAGCATGCAATTCCTCTGACGTATTTTGAACATATTGCAGTCTGTTTGCCGCTGCCTTGGACTTCAATCGATGCAATTCCAGTTAAACTGAAAGTGAGAGAGAGAGATAAATGTTAGCGTCATTTTGAATTCGCATTAAATTAAGTGTGCTGCATACCAAATTTAATCATTGCCAATTGTAAATATTGCTCGATATGGTGGCGCAATAAATTCCGATTTGCTTACGAGACGACCAACTTTGACTTGAAAATGCTCTGCAATTTAAATAAGGTTTGAATAAAGGAAAGAAGCGAATGGAAGGGTACAATAAAGAATCGATAAAGTTTTCTCAGAACTGCATGTCATTTAAGGGGCGTATGCATTAAATGCAGAATTCTACAGAACAGACTATTAAATTAAACGCACATCGAACTTTGATGCTATCAACAATTCGATTGCCCATTCAATCAGTCTCAAATTGAAGCTGTCTTAATTGAATTGTAACATTCAGTCAGAATATTAATTGATTGCTATTAATAGCAGAACCTTGACTCTGTTGACATGACTCTGATCTCGGATATTCTTGAATATATCAATTATCAGCGGGTTTTCCATGATGCTGTTAGTAATCAGTTTATTAACAATGTAATAGAGCTGCTTCAGCAACTGCATTTTAATTTAAAAAGCTGAGGCTAATGACAGTATATTAAATGTAAAATGAAGTGCAGAAATATGCAAATTAAATGCAATTAAAACTCTGCTATTATTTTCAAGTCAGAATACATGATTGTAAAACAGTTAAAAGCAAATCATTTGCATAATTACAACTCTAATTAGCATATGACGTCGGCTTTGAAATTAACACAATATTATAACAATGCAATTTTTAACAACTACTATCGCATGTCAAATTATATAATGCAAATTTGTGACTGATGCACTCATTTAAATAGTTGCCCTTGCAGCACTAGAAAATTCATTAATCACAAATGAAATAATGACTTTTACAATCAACAGCTTGACATTATCTGGAGTAAACTTTAATGGACAAATTCCTCTGCCCCTATCGAGGAATTTTGCTTAAATGAAGCTTCATTTCCGCTTACCAGCGTTAAGTTTGTTGCTCGACTACGTTGTGTAATTTGTCGCCACATCGCTGCTCAGCCTGAACTGATGGCTGTCGTCTCCACAGTTCGCATTTTGACGGCACGTTTTAGTGACTAATAGAAGTGGGTTGCCCACCCATTGTGGACACTGCTGCTGCTCTGGCGATGGGGGGATTGGGATTGGGCGCTGGTCGGAAGCGTTTAACAACGTCTGGCAGTGGCAATAATAATTGTTGTTGTTGTTGTTGTTGTTGCCCTCAGCCGTGAACGTTGTTGTTAACGTCTTTTATGCGGCAGCTGTCGCTATTCTCGCCACATGACCTGCAAGCAACAATAGTTGTATAATAGATATTGTATTGTCGCATATGTACTATAAATGTATCTAGTATATAAAGAGAAATCTATTTACATGGCCAAGCGCCAAATGCTTGCGATTTCCTCCTCTTCTTTCTCCTTCTTCTCCTCCTGTTGCTGTTGATGTTATTGTTGTTTTTATCGTCGGTGGGGTTTTGCTAGCAAACTGTAAACAAAAAAACAACAAAAACAAATAAAAGTAGTCAAACACAACAGGGAGAAGTGCAAATAAATGAGCTAATTCGCGTTAATGAGCTAAATCCCCATTGTACACAAAATTTCTAAAAACGTTCTAACTGGCTCGCAATTTGCTCGAAATTGAACGATTACGGCATACGAAAACATATTTGCTTTGTAATTACTATATATACTATATATATAGAATTTGAAGCTTTTATTTAGATCGAAGGTGATTTGGTGTCAAATCTCATAAAGATTAAAGCATACAGAAGGCACCAAAATATTACTAATTTTTTTTAATAGTATTTCTAATCTCACAAGAATCCAAAATACATTTTCGGGAAGATCAAATTTCAACTCATTCTGGTCCTGAAATATAATCTTTCAATCACCTTTGATCTCAATTCGGGATTGAACTTGAAATAACAGCGATATATATTTTGTATAATATTCTTTTTAACACAATTGTAAATCTGTTATTACACTCATAAAAAAAAAACAAATTCAAGTTCAAACCAGGTTTGAAACTAGTTAAAAACTGATTAGGCCAGGTTTGCCAACAGCTTCGTTCTAGTTCAAAGCTGGTTAAATATTTTTTTAAATCCTGGCTCAAAGGCATCTTACAGCTGCTTCACTCACACTCACACACATAGGCGCATTAATGTGGGTTACGCTATATTTATAAATTACTGATAATATCAGTTTATCGCTGAGCTAAGTGTGAACATTAACGGTGCCAATGCATATTTGAGAAAAAACAATAAAAATACACACGAAAGTGCGAGTGCAAGCGAGAACGAGCGACGTCCGGGCAAACATAAATAAATAAACAACATTAGCAACAGCGCCCCATGAATGCTATACACACACACACACGCCCAGTCACTCACTCTCTCCACTCTTCAATGTTTGTGCGGTGTCCATACTCACTGCACGTAAAATAATTCCGTTAATTGCGGCAGCTTTACAAATAACAACGCACAATCTGTGCGCAATTTACGCAACTTTATTCAAAACGACACGCCACTTGCGTTAATAGGAACTGATTAAGTGTGAAAACAAAACGCTAGTTTTGAATTTTTTTGTATGTTGTGTGGGTGGTGTCTTCGTCGTTGTTGGTCGTTTGCAATTTTTCTTCTTTCGTTTTGCTGCCATACGCAACTTTTACAATTTGCATGCACTCCGTTAACAATTGGTTACATTTTCGTTACAAATTATTGGTCAGTTGGTTATGTAAATCGCGCTTGGCTAATTATTGCAACACTCGCGATACTCTTTGTGCATTAAATATGCGGAAAAAGTTAGTAAACTCCTCCGTGAGCAACAATAACAACAATGAGCAACATTCAATTCACAGTGCTGAATAACGTGAATGTGCAGCTGCAACTACTGAAGAGTGGTAAATAGCGTTGCCAGACGCTTGCTTGCATGTAAAACTGTCATTTATCGATAACTTAATACTGCTGCTGTTAAATTTTGAGTGCTTTATAGTACAACAGACATTGGGTACTTAGATACTTAGTTTATATCAATGTTACATCGGTGTTTTTAAAAATACATATATATGTACAAATATTATTTAATAAATTACAGAAAACAACACGAACTTCCAACAGAGTTGTTGGCAGTTTGAAATGATGCGCCGTTGTCCGTATACAAATATGTTAAATTAAGTGCGACCAGATTTCTGTATATTTTTTTCTTGGCGTAAATAAGTATATTCTGTTGACGTTGCTTTCGTACACATACCGGCACAGGTGTTAAATAAAGCTATTAAGAAAAACAGCGCTTAATTAATGGGCGAATATAATAAATTAAATAATACTAATTTGATCAAAATAATCTGTCAGCAAGAAACATACTCGTTGTTATACTCGTTAAATACGGGGCATAGAAAGTTCTAAAAATAAATATGAAGATCCACTTAACTTTATTAAATGGCACCGGTTATGTTTTCGATGCGAATGGTAAGAATTATGGAATGACTATTGAAGCTTCATAGTATTATTAATTTATATCTTTCTTAGATTACATGGAGCTACGCACAAAGCACCGAATAATGGGTGCTCTTGTGGGCACTGCTAACAGCAAGGGCTGGAGCTGTAGTGAGGCCGGTAGGTGCGCGTTCCTCATGAGTAATATAAATTAAATTCTTAATCCCATTTGCAGCACTCCCAGTGGAATTGAGTAAATGTGAGACGCAGTTGCTCATTGAAGAAGGAATTGCAGATTTAGTTAGCAAAACAGCCGCTTTAACTGCGCCACCAACTGACGAAATGGTGCAAGCGTACAAGGCACAATTTGAGGCAAGTTTAATGGCGCAAGCGGATGCTTTAAAAGCGGAAAAGCTGCGGGAAACCGAACGTCACGTGGAAAAAATCCTTCAAGGCAAACGCAACAAGTTATTGAAGCAGGGCAAACAAAAAGAGGGTAAACAAAAACTGTGCTATATTTCTAGATTTGTACTTGATTTTTATTTAATTTTGTAGCTGCCGCTCTAACTGCCAACGATGTACTTCAGGAAATTGCTGATAGTGTTGTGTTTGAGCGACAAAATGCGCTTGTGGAGTTGCCCTCTTCACATATGACAAATCACTGTAAGATATCCAATAAGTAATTGCAGCTTTCTGTGTCTTAAGTTACTATTCTGCAGCCGCCCGACTATGTACTGATCCCGTTTACGACACCTCTTCTCTGAAATATCGCGTCTTTCACGATTTGTGGTTAAGCGGGAAGTTTGTATCCACCGGTGAAGCTTTTGGAGCCGACTTCTTAGTTTATCCAGGCGATCCTTTACTTTATCATGCTTCGCATATTGTTATTATACAAGATACACCCACTATACGTCCAATGGAACTGATTTGCAAGGTGCGTCTGTCAGTGATCGTAAATAAAAGCTGTGTGTTTGCTTATGAGGAGGTCGAAAGCAGCAAGATCGCTTATCAAACGATTAATTGGTGCAATCCCAGCAAATAAATAGTGGTGAGTGTCATGTCTATTATTCTTTTAGATTAAATGTTTAGTTAGAAATCTTTACATTTTGTTGAACTTTTGCTTTAACCTTCAATGCAATTGCTGTTATCAATTTAACTTATTTTAACATTTAAAAGTTGCTTAATTAGAACTAAGTTTTTAACCTAAGGAAGTTACAAAATAATTATTATTCAGTGAATTATACTTCAATAATCCGATTTTGGTCATTGTTCTTGGATATCTTTCAAAATTTCTCAAAGTTGCAAAAATAACCTTAGTGTAAATTTATCGTTTTTCAACAGGGTATTTCTAGTTTCATACGCTCTTATTCGCATTTTGTGATCTTATGCTCTGGTCACACCGTCAAGTATCTGTTGCTGCAGAGCGCATATAGATCTCTTGTAGTTCGTTCCAATTTCAGAAGATCTCGTTTTGTGGAAATCGGATACAATAACAGAGCAATGCATGACTTTGGACTCTTGCCCATCTCTCTCTATCTCTCCCTCTTTCTATCTCTCAATTTGAACATTTGTGTTAGTGAGTGCGCGCACTCACACTCGCACACATGTGCACACACTCAGTTGTATTGTGGGAAAGCGAAATAATAAAAATGAAACTCTTGGACAGCGGCGTTTGGTTCGCTTTTCGAAATTTCTTGGAGTACGCGCCGGGCGAACGGCGCTAGCCTCTCTCCTCTCAACAGTGTTGCTGTCAAACCTCTCCTCTTTTGTATCTCAGCCGCAGCAACAGCAGGAGAGGGATACTGCTGCTGCTGTCGCCAGTCACAGTCAGGTTAAAATGTTGTATGTAAAAATGAGTTTATTATTGCGACGACATTCAAAACGTGGAGATGTTTTTGTTGCGACTCGGACAAGTTTCAGAAAGTCAAATTGGATTGAACTAGTAGTGACAATAAAATGAGGCAATAATTTGATTGGCTGCCGAGGCACTAAATAAATTCAAATGTGTAAACAAGCGAGCATAAAATACACAACCAGTCACACACAAAACTCTTCAAATCATTCACACAAACATATAGCAATGTGCATGAGTGTGTGTTTTAAACAAAATTTTAGCATGTTTCGTGAACTGCGTTTCAAGCATTTGGCTTCTTTTTTTAAATAGATTTTGTCAAAACAGAAACAAGAACAACAACGATAATAAGGTTGTTAGCGCAGGGCGAGGAGACGGCAAGGCGAGGCCGCCAGTCAGGCATTGTCGTGCCGTTCGAATTTCAGCGAGTCAGCCAATAGTACCGTGGTTCTTGACTCATTGGTTTCGCAGTTATTTCATATGACGATATTCATATCTGTTCTTCCACATTGCGGCCTACTGTGCGCTTCACTGTGGCGCTCACACAAACAAATAATTTTCTTGCTACCCCCAATCAACCCACAGAGACGAGCCACCCAATGGTAGCGACTCTTTACTTAATAGCGTTGCCAGCCATATGTAAAATGCGCGCTCATTGCTTTAATACTACCTATTGGACTTTTAAAGTAGCATTCACATTTCTCGTCTCGTGTCCAGCATCAAAATCAAAACAGAGAAAATTGTAATCTTGCGTAGTTTGTTTTTTTCGGCTCTATACTCACACACGCCGCTCACATTGAACACATTACTTCTCAGAGTACCATGGATAGAACTCTCCCTGGTAATATTACTCTCCTCGCCAATAGCAGCGGCAGAAGCAGCGAAACGAAAACAGCACGTTGTTTCCAGTCTCTGCTCTTAAGCGGGACTTGATCTGCATAAAAATAGGGTCGAGAGCTCTGTCTCTGGGATGCATGTCAAAAGTAACAGGTGACTGAACGTGCTCGAAGAGCACATCGTATTGTCGCATAGCGGGTGGAGAATTCGTAAGAGCGAACCGGCTTTTGAGCAGGATCTGCTGATAGGAGATGTTCGCTATGCGAAGGAGCAGAATTATCACTGATAACGTTGTTCGTTAAACTAGTGACAGCATTTGACAGTCAAATTGTGGCATTTATATAGACATATCTTAGAATAATTTTCCATATTTTTTCATTTTGAATAAAATTTATTTTTAAAAAAATATCTTTAATTTTTATTTTGCATTTGCTAAAAGAAAAAATACTCTTGCATTTACGTTTCACTTAAATTTGTTTCCACCTGGCAACGCTGTTCGTCAACTGTACTTTCAAGAGCGCGCACTGCCAGCCATCTCTCTCACTCTCACGTTGCTCACCACCGCAGCAACAGTGTCACCCACACTCAAGCTGTATATGTTCACATACACTCACTCACACAGGCAAACATGAAACCACCACCAAAAAGCGGTTCTGTGGCGCATGATCAGAAATTTTCTCCGTATAGAGACTAAAACTCGTCATACGACGCGCCGCGCTGGCAGAACGTAATTCGATCGAATGCTCAGAGCTCAGTTCGAGTTATTCAACGTTGGCGAGCAGAGCAGCAGCAGCAAAAAAAGTAGAAAACCAAGAGCTATAGAGCAGCCAGCCAGCCGTGAGCGGCGGCCAAGAAGGGAAAGCACAAACCGAACCGAGTATAAAATAGCAGCCAGCAGATTTTTCTTTGCGCTCCGGTGAGAAGATAATTTCAACATGCATAAAATTGTTCGCTCCGGGAGCGACAGCAGCGTGTAAACAAACAACAACAACAAAATAATAACACTACGGTGGTGAATGAAGTGCTACTTTTAGTTATAAAACAATTGCAATGCCTAAATGCGTGGCGTTAACTGTACAAAAGTAAAAAAGCGAAAAAGAAAAAATATATGGGAAAACCCGAACAAAATGTGCATACTGTTGTATCTACACACATACGTTAGATTGTGTGTCCGCTTGTGTTTGTGTGTGTGTTGGCGCGCTATTTTTATTTAAAATTCAAAGAACAGAATTTTATTTGTTGCCTTAGTTGCTTAGTTGTGTTTTTTTTTTTCCTCCAAGTCTAAAGTCATGCATTTCCATACGTTCGTTTATTCGTTCGTTCGACTATCGGTCTGAGTTGGTTTGTGGGGGGGTCAAGCGGGTGGAGGGCGGCAGACGGCCCACATTTCACATATATATGAGCTGTAAAACTTGCTCTCTTGTTGTCTCGCTCTCGCGCGCTCACATAGCAAAAACTTGCACAGTGTTTTCGTTGGAGCGAGAGAGAGTGTTGGGGGGTGCGTGCGCATGACAGCTCCAAACCCCCTCCCCAGTCTCTCTCACATACAAACACAGACACGTACTCAAAACTGAAACTTTTTCTCGCGAGAGAGCGAGAGCACATGAGTGCTATGTGCTGCGTTATTTAGTTTGCCATCTCTGCTTATGCTCTTTACTCTTTATTTTTTCAGGGGGAACCGATAAGAAGCAGCGCGCGCGCCATTCAGTCATCGTCGTGAAAGCTTCGTGAACGTGGTGGAGTTTGGAGCCTGAGCAGCAGCATTTTTAGCGCTGCCATTTAATTAAAAAATTTCTTGTTGATACGTTGCAACAATAACAGCCTCGTCGTGTTGGCCACAAACAGCAATCAATACAATTACAACGCTGGAGAACAACTGTTGGATTTGGACACGACAGCCCTAATGTCGTTGCCAATGAATTCGCTGTACTCGCTCACCTGGGGCGATTATGGCACGTCTCTGGTATCGGCAATACAATTGTTGCGCTGCCATGGCGACCTCGTCGATTGCACGCTGGCCGCCGGTGGACGCAGTTTTCCGGCCCACAAAATAGTGCTATGTGCCGCTTCGCCGTTTCTATTGGATCTGCTAAAGGTGAGAGCTTTTTTTGATGATGAACATATTCCTATCCCCCCTTAAGATAAGCACACATAACCTCAACAATTTTGAATTTTAATGGCATGTGTGTGCTGTGCTGCCTGCGCGTACAGTTTGTAAACAGAGAAACCAACGTCGTGTCCGCTTTGCCAAATAGGTTAATATGTGTGTGTGAGTGTGACTGCGATTGTAAATGTATTGGAGCAGCTTTGGCTCCCGTCTGTGCATGTGAGCACTACGTGCGTGTCTGTGATTGTCTCTGTCGTTGTGTGTGAGTTGAAGACGTGTGCACTCGCGCTCTATTCCTGGGTTGCGCTCACTCAGCAGCATTGCTATGCTAACGTCTTGTCTCGTCTCCTACTTTCTGTAGAGAATTCTGTGCAAGTTTTCAATTGCCAATTGAGTTGAATGAGTTGCGCACTCTGGGCGCTGTCTCTAAAAACTCCAACTCTTCCCTGTCTCATTTGCATCTTCATGCGTTGCCCTTAGTCGCTTATTGCCTTATCAACTTGTTTGTTATAACAAATACAAATATAAAAGAAAAGAACTTATAAGCTTTTTTGAGTATCAAAGAGAGGGAGAGGGCGAGAGAGAAAGACAGAGGCAGAGCGAGAGCGAGTGAGCGCAACGGGCAGTCATATAAAGTTGCGCCAACTTTCAGTTCGAGTGTGTTAGAGCGAGCGCAAACGAGAGCGCCAACAAAGTGACGGGGCTGCCTGACTGCCTCTTACTTGCTTTGCTACTCTTGTTGTTGCTGCTGTTGTCGCTGTTGTTGGGTGCACACGAGCGCGACCTCTTTTTTGCTTATGTGTGTGTGTGCGAATGTTTTGTGTGTGTATCGGTGTGAATGTACAGTCGATATTGGCTATGGGGCATGCTAAAAAGGGGAGCAGTCGATTTGATAAAAGTGACAAATTTAATATATGTACGTATTGCCTTGCAAGAAAATACATAATTCTCTTTGTATGTATTTTTATCTTTGAAAATATTCATAGTTAAATAAGTTTTACTGTATGTTGTTTGTGTTTGTCATAAACAAGTTGTACTGTTCAATGAGCAGAGCTCATATCAAAATTATTTACATACCGACAGACGGACGTATATACTTACCGAGTATATTATATTTTCGGTATATGCTTTGCTTTTAACTTTGCATTTTTTTTACATTTGTATTTAAATGTGCTCTACTGTACTTTTTTTAGCGCCTTGTTTAATTTCAATGTGGTAGTTTTTGTTTAATATTTGATATTTGCAATACACACTGTTGATCAGTGCCAATAAGATATTCCTATTATCAGTTGTTGTCCACATGTCATTTCGGACCAAAACAGAGCGCAATGCTGCTGAGTGCAGATGGCCAGTGAGAGGGAGAGAGTGTGAGAGGGAGAGCGTAGAGCGTAGAACACCTGACACGGCGGGCATCTGGCATCGGCTTTACGTGCTCGCTCCCCGTTCAAAAAGTAAACAGAGCGTAATTTTTAAAACGTCGCTCAGAGCCGATTTTGTCGGCGGGAAATGTCAAAAATTGGTTTTTATATGTGAACTCTGCAAGAGTCGCAGTCCCAGCCGCAGTCTCTGCTGTCGCCATACTACATACAGAGTGTGTAGTACTGATCTCGTTACACTCACACACACACGCAAAACACGTAAACAATGCTCTTTGTTGCTCCCGCTCCCTCATCAAATGCAACCAGCGAAAAGCAACCACTCTGAACTGAACTGTTGAACAACAGCAACAAAAATCGATGAGCGACGTCAGCAGCAGAGCGAGCAGGAAGGAACAACATGGCGGGCAGCAGACAAGCAGAAGGGAGTGTAGAGTTCAAAGAGCGTTCACTACGCGGCCTTGCTGCTGGTTTGAGTGCGACGGAGCGTTGGCTGCTTGGCTGGCTGGATGACATTTAAAGAGATTTAGGATTGGGTGAGAGGCGCAGACAGAGAAAACTAACAGACATTGGCAGCTGGGGGTAAAGAGAGGGGTGAGCTGCCTCTGTCGCTGCCGCTCAGTACTCAGATTGGTGCTCACTTTAAGCGCGTCTCTGACAGCAAAATTTTCTACTTGCCGCCCGCTAATTAAATGTGTTGTGTGAGGAGCGAGTATTATGTTTTTTTTGCTGGCATGTGAGCGGGGTGCTCTTTCTTGAGCAAGCAGCGAGCACAGCGCAGCGGTCATGGGCAGCATCTCCAATCCTGCTGCAGAATGCAGAGCGCGCATAACTCAAAAGCCGGTTTATTCATTCCAATGAGAGTATGCGTATGTGTGTGTGTGAGTGCGTGTCGTCGAATTGCCGCTGTATGTGTGAGTGAGTGTAAGTTTTGTCGTCGTCGTTGTTGACTGTGTTTATCCGTTTGTTTCGGTGGTCTCACATGATGGCCAGCCAATTCTTTTGTCTCTGTTATGAACTGACGCACTCAGCAGCAGCACCACTGATTGAGCGCGCGCGCTCAATGCCGCCAGCAGCCGGCAAAGTCTCTATTTGGAGCGTCAAAAACAAAAACAAAACAAAAACGCACGCTACGAGCGTATTCAACTAGAGAAATTACTAGTTACCCAACAGTGCTTTGTGTACATGAAAACAGCACTGACAATAACATTGAAATCCTTAAGTATTTCACTTGAGATGAGTTAAGTGTATCTTATTAGATAACTATTTGCTAGTTTCATACTTAGTAATTTATTTTAAATATTATTAGTTCATAAAAATATCGCGTTTTTTTCTTACCTCGTATCATTATCGAATTTTATTTTTTTTATTATAAAGTTTCTTAAATTTTGTAGAATCTATCATTATGTCCAATAGAGAAATAAATATAAAAATCCAACTGAACAAAAAAGAGTATCTTAGATATATTTAAAAAAGAAATAAGTTATATGTTAAATAAACAGAGCAATATAATTTATCTGAAATTAATAAGAAATTCAACAGCTTTCAATGTTCAAAACAGTCATGAAAAGGAATTTTATAAAGGAATTTTTATAATTTACTATTTTTTTTTTTTTTTTTTTTTTGGTAAATTGGCTATAATTGTTGCATAATTTGTTTTCTTTTGTAGAATACGCCATGCAAGCATCCAGTTGTGATGTTGGCGGGCGTGAATGCTAGCGATTTGGAGGCACTCTTGGAGTTTGTCTATCGCGGCGAAGTGAGCGTCGATCATGCACAGCTTCCATCGCTGTTGCAGGCGGCGCAATGCCTCAATATCCAGGGACTGGCACCGCAAACAGTAACCAAAGATGACTACACCACGCACTCGATACAACTGCAGCATATGATACCACAGCACCATGATCAGGACCAATTGATAGCGACCATTGCAACGGCCCCACAGCAAACTGTGCACGCACAGGTTGTCGAGGACATTCACCACCAGGGACAAATTCTACAAGCCACCACACAGACCAATGCCGCCGGACACCAGCAAACGATTGTGACAACCGATGCATCCAAACATGATCAGGCCGTTATACAAAGCTTCTTGCCTGCTCGCAAACGGAAACCGCGCGTTAAGAAAATGTCACGTAAGTGTTAACAATGAAAAATGTGTCTCAATCGTTACTAATATTCTGCTGTTCAATATAGCCACGGCACCGAAAATATGTAAAATTGAAGGAATGGACACGATTATGGGCACATCAACATCCTCGCACGCAACAGCCGGACAAGGACAAGTGGTTCAACAGCAACAGGTGCTAGATGAGAACGGTGCGGAAGCGCAAATGTTAACATCCACGCCGATCATCAAGAGCGAAGGCCAAAAAGTTGAAACAATTGTGACCATGGACCCCAACAATATGATACCTGTGACGTCGGCCAATGCGACAACCGGTGAAATAACGACCGCATCTGGAACAACTGTAACGCCAAGCGCTAGCGGAAGCACCGCCACGCCCAAGACCAAACGAACCAAACATCCGCCTGGAACAGAAAGTGAGCTCATCCTCAATGCAATTGCCTTATTTTCTAGCAATCTAGTTCTATTCATTAGCCTTATGAGAGATGTAGGGCTTAGTGTCTGTTGAAGATTTATACAACCGACTAAGGAAACTTTGTGCCCATGAACTAAATACTGTTCATCAGATTGAACGTCTGAAGAATAACTTCAGTAACTGGAGAGTTTTACAACTTGACATTCTAAATCCAAAGACATCATATTTAACTTTGATTGAACCCTTAATTGTTTTATAATCTACAATAATACTTTTCTTGTTTGCAGAACCAAGATCACGCTCACAATCGGAACAACCTGCAACTTGCCCCATTTGTTATGCCGTCATACGTCAATCGCGCAATCTGCGGCGCCATCTCGAGCTGCGGCACTTTGCCAAGCCGGGCATCAAAAAGGAAAAGAAAAGTAAGTCCGGTAACGGTAACGATAGTACACTAGACACCAGCGCTGAATTCAACACAACCACTGAGGGCGACACCACGATCATCTCGGGAGCGGGAACACCAGCAGCAGCTACAGGGACGCCAGTTAGTGCGGTTGGCACGCCTATAACGCGAGTCATTGCCACGCCTGTGACAAGCAGAGACACAATTATGGCCAGTACTGTGTTGCCACAGCAGCAATTGCAGCAGCAACATCATCAAACGACGCAACAGCAGCAGCAGCAGCAACAACACTTAACAACACCAACACTTAATGCAGCAGGTGGAGGTCAAACACATCTCATGAGCGTGAATATCAAACATGAAGGCAGCGGCGGTGGCGGTGGCAATGCGGCTGTGCAACAACAGCAGCAGCAGCAACAACAACAACAGCAGCAGCAACAGCAACAGGGCATGCAAAATGTTATACACATAGTGGGCGATCAAGTGTTTTTGCCACAGCAGCAACAGCAGCCGCAGTAAAATTAGAAACGACGACGCTGCCGCCCAATGCCGCCTGCCAAATCATTCCATCTTATCACCACACAAAACACACACACCACGCTCATCATCTACACACATTTCAACACACATCTACATACACACATACATGCAATGTTTGTAAATAACAAATAATTATCCGTCAGCAAATGAATGTTTGATTTCATTTTGTATAATTTTTGTTGTAAGTTTCATAATTTCGCTTTTAAACTTCTTTTAACCCAAAGCCCAAATAACAATAATAGCAAAAGGCAAAGACGAAAACAAAAAGCAAAACAAACGATAATTATCATTTTATGCAGTATTTTCTTGCATATGAACTAAGCAACGCTAAAATACTCCCAACAACAAATTTTACTTAAAACCACAAAAACAAAATATAAGCAATTATGTCGCATAATAATTCTAAGTTGTAAAAAAAGAAAAATCCCGATTAACAAATATTTTTAATTGTAAGGTTACGTTGTGGCTTAAAACGACATGCAGTTTAAGTTTCTCTTTAAATAATATATAATTTTTATATATATTACAAATTGTTTAATAAATATATACGTACTTCATTTTTATATAACACAAATTTTTTGCAATTAATTGATTTTAATTATGATTGGCTCTCGTTTCGTGTGCGTTTTTGTGTATCAATTTGTTTATTGTTTGTTTATTTTGTGCAAGAAAATACTGCGTACTTAATTTTAAATGAGTTTTAGACTTTCGTTTGTTTTTTCCATTTGCTTGTTTAATTTAAAATTTGTAACGAAATTTTCATTGCTTGTTTGTAACACTACTAACATTTTCTATTTCATTACTTATTTGTTAATCTCGTTAACACACACTACACACACATCATCCATACACACACAAACAAACTCACAACTCAACTGTTCTACATCTCTTTTTTGTAGTGCCTACGATCTATACTCTCGTTATTGATATCACTACTAGTCAGGTTGTTACAGCTGCGCCTCCCGCCTCGGTGTCGCCCTAGTTGTAGTTGTTGGCCTCTTCTCTATTTAACACTCTTGCTTGTTGGCCACATTGCTTATACTCCTCTCTTCTCCCCACGCTTTGCAGTACCCAGCGGCAAGAAACCTGGCAGCGGAACATCTGGATCTGGGCAATCGCAAGCAGGCGCTAGTGGCACTTTGAATGCCAGCGGTGGAGTGCCTCAGGTGCAAACAGTGCAATCTCTGCATCCGTTGCAAGGCGTACAAGTGAAAAAGGATCCCGATGCACAACAGCAGCAACAACAGCAGCAGCAGCAACAACAACAGCAACAACAGCAGCAGCAACAGCAACAAACAATGACAGTGACAACCACGGCCGGAGGTCAGGTGCAGCAGCAGCAGGTGCAACAGGTGCAAGTGCAACAGCAGCAGACGCTGCAGCATCATCAGATCATCGATTCGTCGGGCAACATGACAACGCCAACGACCAGCGCCCAGGCAGCTGCCCAGCAACAGGCAGCGAATCAACAGCAGCAGCAACAGTTGGTGGCACAGTCCGATGGCAGTGAGAGTGGGGCGCCCTTGTCGATTGCCCAGGTGCAAACGTTGCAGGGTCATCAGATCATTGGCAATTTGAATCAGGTGAATATGACTGATTTTCAACAACAACAACAAGCGCAGCAGCAGCAGCAGCAACAACAGCAGCAGCAGCAGCAACAACAAACACAACCACAACAGACGCTTTGAGTAGAGCAAACAAAACCAAAAAAGAAAAAAAGCACGACGCACGCACCACTTTTGTTGACGTAGCGGACGGATGCGTAGTTTCACTATGCAACACCTAAATCCCTGACTTGGTTATATACAATACGCTTTTATTCTCCCGGAATGCGTGTAGTCCTAATTTTTACTATCAGAACTTGGTCAAAAGGTGTAAACTAACCATTTAATAGACTCTTTCCGATTAATTTTATATTTTTCATTTTAATATTTAAACAGGAAAGAGTCTATTGATTGTATAATGATACCTTGCTAAAGTCTTTATTTTCAATTTGGTTTAATCCAATGTTCTGTTGCGACTTTAGACACTTGTCATTAGTTAATTTACTCCATTTGACCTATTTTAGTTTTTATTACCAATTTTGTTGTACAATTCTGATAAATTGAAATGTTGATTTCGCTACGTTTAATTTGTTTTCGCTATAGTTTTAGTTTAAGTACGCGCTATGGTTATTGGACTATGTAATTGTAATTGTGCTGTAGTTTGCCCCCCCAAAAATATCCACGTCCCAGATCCAGACCCAGACCCAAACCCAGATTTCCTCTTCCCATCTTTGTTATGTGTATGTAGACTTAATTGAACAGGCTAGGCTAGGATCAACCTAGTCAAAAACTTAATATGCAGATCGTTGAGTGCTCAAAAAGTTGGGTTAAGAACGTTTGGCAGTGCTGCCAACTTGTTTTTCTGTGCAATAGCTAATCATTCACTTTTGTGAATAAAAACAAAACACTTTTATTGTTTACTTTACTTGAAGAAGGTTGAATTTAAAGTAATTTTTACCCTAAGCTTCTGTTTAGTGGACAAAATCATTTCAATTACTTTCTCAAACTTTAGTTAATCCCTATTTTTGCCTGATCTTTGCTATGATGATTGCAGTCAAGCCACAGATATCTATATAAGCTTTAGTTCTTTCATGCTTCCCTTTTTTGGGTCCTTGGCCAAAACATCTTTTATGCTACACAGTACAAAACATTTGTAGCCGCCAACTCTAATTTTATTTACAACTACAAAAAAACACAAAAAAAAAAAAATATATATATTTACATAATTATTTCTTAATTTTAATAGTTACAAATTTTTTAAATAAGTTGATGTTCGAGTGGATCGTTTATTTGCACCAAAGCAAATATTTGAGCTGCTCGAAGAAAACAATTACCTTAACTCTTATTACTTAAATAAAATTAAATTTTATTTAACCTGACAAATAAATGAATAAACCAAAAAATGTTGAAAAAAATTTATGAAAGTATTTTCTGTTGAATTTTCGGTGTTGGTTTTTTTTGTATCATTCATTCTTATTGTTAAGTAAATAATTTAAATCATTTTTGTAGTATTTTAATAAGTTAAAGCTATGTGTTTACTAACTGTATTCATTCTCTATTAACTTAATGTATTTATAAAATTTTTTTTTGGTTTTGAACTAAATTTCCTATATAATCCCAAACTGTTTGAACTCTACATTGTGACTTACTGCACCAAACGCATTTACATGAAACTCACACACAATCACTTACACTCACAAAACTTGTTATGAAATAGTTTCTAAATACCTGTTATAATTTGTAAGTGTGGATTTTCTTCAAAATTTCTTAAGAGACCGAATGGTAACTGGGGAAAGTTCAGATGAATTTTCTGCAGTTCTCATGTCGAAACTATTTCATGACTTGTTCGCATTGTCCTTACACACACACACACACACACACCAGCTCACATGAAACCCATAACCAAATCATTAACGAATCGTTTGTTTTTATCTTGTCTTCTTCTCTCTTGTCGCTGCCTCGTTGTTAACAATCACCAACTCTAACCTGAAATGAAATATGTTAATTAATCGCCAACTCATGCATCCATCGAATCAATCAAATCATATCCAAAATAAAATCACAATGTATAAATCAGGGCAACAATAAGAACATTTTGGTAAAGAAGGTTTTCATTTTGAAAGGCGGGAATAATACGTAATGATGAGCCAACGATATGACCAGCGGCCCTGGAGGTGGAGGAGGAGCATCCGGGGGCGGTGGGCAGCCAGCGCAACAGCAACAACAACAGCAACAGCAGCAGTCGCATAGCAAACACAACAGCAGCAGCAACAACAACAGCGGAAATGGTAACAGCGGCAGCAGCAACAGCGCGGCATCAACAGCAACAACAGTGAACAGCAGCAGCAACACTCAAACCGGAGCAGCAACAACTGCAACTGGTGGAACATTGCAACGTCGAGTATTGCGCGGTCATGCGGCGCAAACGACAAGCGGAGAGCGAGTGTTGCTGATCAACTATGTGCCACAACAGGGAACAGCGGGAAGCACATCCACGACGTCCACGACAAGCACAGCATCACAGTTGCCCACACGCAAGATACTCCAGGCCAGAGCCACGGCAGCAGCAACATCGTCAGCAACAGCAGCAGCAGCATCGGCAGCAGGAACGACAGCAGCAACCACAACGAGTGCTGCCGAAGCATCCACAACGCCAGCTGTCTCCTTTGCTGGCCTCGGCTCTGAGGTGACAGTCACATTGACGCGCACCAATCAGCGTGCCAGCGTGACCAATGTCACAGCCGCCGGTCATATTGTTAGGAATCAGCAGACAACAGTTTATCAGACGACAAGCACAGCGACGACAACCGGATCAACGAGCAGCACTAGCACAATGCACGAACCCGTGCAGCATATTGCAACACCCACGACACCGCCACCCTTGCGTTGGCAGCAGCAACAGCAGCACGAATACCAGCACGAACATCATCTGGTGGAGCAGGATCAGCACATTATCATCGATCATCATCAGCAGGCGGATGCCGATGATCAGCTGATCGAGTATGATGCCAGCGAAGGTGTTGTTATTGAGGAGCAACATCATCAGCAGCAGCAACATCATCATCAACAGCAACAACATCATCTGCACCATCAGCTGGAGCTGCAGGAGGATCTGCAGGATCACGATCCACAACAGCAACAGCATCACGATGTTGTGCAGGAAGTTTATCTGCAGTAGTAGCAGACAGTGTTAAATACGAGTATATATATTATCTAGTATATAGCTATGAACCGATTCAAATTAGCGTTAAGTTATCGAGTCTTCATTATCAACAAATTACTCATAGAAGTATCTACAAAATTTATAGAATTTTCATTTAACCCGACCAAAACACCGTAAATCATTGAGTTGAGCTTTGGCTCACGCACACTGCACACATACGTTAAAGCTTTGCAAGCTCAAAGCTTAGCGCAGCGTGCGGGCAAAAGCACACCAATACATGTACATTTTACAGATGCAGACATGCATATGTATGGATAAACTTACAATTTAAATTGTAAATAAATGTAGCATTAAGTAAAAATTTGCATATTTAACAAATTTATCTAAGTAATAAAAGCATATGTATAAAGTGAATTGGCCTAGCACATAAGTTAATCATATTCCATAATTATAAACGTATTTTTAGATCGTTTGCATAGAAAACAAATCAAATAAAGATAAATATTTTTGTACCATACAAATTATGCTTCGAATTTCAATATAAAATCTTAACTTCTCATTTATGAAACAACAAATCAAATCAAATCAATTATTTATTATTGTCTGTTTGCAAAGTTTAAACTTAATCAATATCAATTGTAAAATACAGATTTCAGAACTTAGAAAACCCCAAAACAATTAAAATAAATACGTAAATATACAAAATTATTTATTTAAAATTGCAAAAGTATTTTATGGAAATTTCGTATGGGGATTTTATACATTTTGGGGCCAAGAAAGAAAACTAAAAAGTTGAATGCTGAACTAGAATGATGAAGGGAACATAAAATATAATTATTTGTTTTATGTAGGAGATATTTTAAGAATTTCATCCATTCACACAAATAAAAAAGAATTGTTTTTGTTTTTCATAATTTATTTTAATAGTTTGCCTTTTTAACTGTTGCCTATACACAATTTCCATCTAATTTACAAAAAGCCATTTAACAACTATTTATTTACAAGTTTTCGTTTTGTTTTGTTTTTTTTTACAATGTGGCAAATTAAAAAGCTAGAACAAACTACAAGCTATGAATTTCAGCTGGCGCAATATACAGGAGATAATCTTAGTTATATAAGAGAACACCTGTCGATTCAGCTCTCTCCGGTCGGAGCCGAAGTTATAGTCATCTAATACCCTTGCGATACCGATTTATAGTACTTTATAGTGCTTGCTTGAAATATTTGATATACTTGTATGATTTATATGGTTATACTAAGTATGCAAGGGCATCACAAAATTTTAAGCAGATTACTTTCACTAGCATCGAATTTGAGCAAAGAGTTTATAAAATGTTTTGAATAGTTTTCTAAGAATTAATTGTATCTACATTTTTGTTTGCGATTTGTGTGTGAAATAGTTTCAATAATATTCTTCAGTTTTCTTGAATTTCTATTTAACAGGCGCTAACTACGATGACAGACAAGGTCTGTACGCTAGGTAGTTAATAATTGTATAAATATTTTTGTATTCATTTCGTTATTTTGTAATATGCTTAAAATGTCTTAAAATGCAATTTCAAATATTATTGTTCCAAGTTATCTTATAACACTTTTGGACCTGCATTAGTTTGGTTTTCTTGTGAAGCATTTTCTTTTTTACTTTTAATTTGTAACTACATTTTTAATTAATTGCTTTGATTTAAAACTTGTTTTTCTTTTTTTGTTTGTTATGTTTAATGGAAATGCAACTTTTTAAGTACCAATTAGTTTAGCTCATCGTCATTGGATAATTTAATTTAATTGAATTCTGCTTGCAAGCTTTAAAAGTTATTATTTTTAGATGCTTATTGAACTAGAGATGTTTATTTGGCGCTCTTCGCGAGGCGACTACTGGCAAAGCATTCGCCAAAGAAACGATCCAGCGAATGATATAAATGCGGACGCACATTGGCCAGTCCATGATCCTCGTCAGCGTAGCTCTGAAGATTGAAGAAGAATTAGATATCAAATTAAATACAAGTATTTTATGATGATAATTGTACAATGCAGATAATATCCACATTTAGGCAATCAAAAAAAAAAAATTGTAGATGGGGTTCTTTTTATGTTAAATGGATGTACACTAAGATTTGACTAATTTCTAAGAAGCTCGGATGCACTAAAACTGATGCAATAATCTCAAATGTGCACTTATATGTTTTGCATTTAAATACATTTGTTTTGCAGTTATCTTGGATGTGCATTTAAATGAAGATGCAATCATCGACTGTAGTTATCTAATAATTGAACTTACAATCTGCTTGAAGAGAATGTCGTGACGCTCCAGATTCTTGGCCAGAATCATGGACTGCTGGTAGTGCACATTGTCATCGGATGTGCCATGGACGAGCAAGTATTTCTTGCCCCGCAGCTGCTGAGCTCGTGTGCTCAGCCTAGACTTGGCATAGCCAGCCTCATTAGCCTCCGGCACATTCATATAACGTTCCGTATAAATGGAATCTGCAAAGTATGTTTCGTTAAAAGGCTGCAAAGAAATAACTGATGAAATTCACAACATACCGTAGTAAGTCCAATCGGTAACAGGTGCAATGGAGGCGGCGCACTTAAAGACGCCATTATCATCATTGGCCAGCGCCATGGCTGCCGCATAGCCACCATAACTCCATCCCCAAATACCAATGTGATCAGCATCAATGTACTTATACAACTGTGTCAAATTTCTATAAACGAAATAGGGATTCAAATGATGTTGCACTAAAGGGTCTTACGCAGTCGTAACTCACTGTGTGACTGTGATCTGATCGTTGATTTCCACTGTGCCCAATTGCATATAGATGGCATGCAACAGCGTCTCGCCACGCAGTCCGGAGCCGCGTCCATCGATCTTGGCATAGATCACAGATTGATTTGAGGTAAGATAAGTGCCCCAGTCCATCATCCACTTGTCGGTCACCTGGAAGATTACATGAAAGTGGTTCCACTTAGCAAATTCAGACTACTTTTTATCACCCTTCACTTACGGAGTAAGAATCAGGTCCGCCATAGACATCGACCAGCATGGGATACTTTGTGTTGCCGCTGGTATCCAAATTGGGAGGAAGTTGCAACAGCACCTTGGCCTGGAATCCGCCATCGATGTTTACCGTTAGTATCTGATGCGAAGGCAGTGACACGCCCTGCAGCTTGCTGCGCAACACATCATTGGTCTCCCAATCCAGCAGCTTCTTCAGCGTCACTTGAGCTGTTCATGTGCAGAATACAATATTAAATCTTATGTGATTCATAAAAGTGAGATTAACTTACAGTTGCTATAGCTCCACTCGTAGATGGCTGTTGTGGGTATGCCTGGTCCCAGGGAGCTAATCACAATTTGATTATTGTCATTGAAGATGGCCGAGTAGTATGTTTGCTCCACGTTGCCCGATGTCATCAGTTTGCATGTGAGACAACTGGGTGTCTGCTTGCGTGTGGATGCTACCGCACGTATCGCATATAGATGCAGTTGCTCGGGGTTCTTTTCCGTGTTAGCCGTGTAGAAGATGACGTCATGCGTGCCATCCCAGTGGAGAATGCTGTCCACCACAAATTTACCACTGGTCAGCGGCTCCAGCTGTTCATTAGTGCTGCCATCTGTTGGCAGCAGCTGCAACTGCTTGTAGTTCTCATGCGGCAGCACAAAGGCCAAGCGGGAGCCATTGCGATTCTTGAATGGTGCTGTGTACAGATCCACCCAGCCCGTGTCAGACGTCTTGCTGTACAGCTGTGAGGGGATTATAAAATAAATGAAATTATTACATAAAAAAGTTTTTGCATGGCTAACCAGAAAAGCACTATCACTAAAGTTTTTAACTGCACCGCTTCACTAATGTCGTTGTAAACTCTGTGCCTTATTTTCCTTTTAACTCCCATTTAACACCACAGCGTGCTCTTGTGGTACTTGTTAAAACTAGCTTGGCTGCTCTTATATACGATCTGTCACTTGCTAAGCTTAGCTCTTCACCGTGTAAAGTGCAATGCAAGTAATTGTTCCCACTCATTCTTAATGCACTTTGAATGTACTTAAAGCGTTTAGACTAAGGCCTTCTGTTCTCATTCATTAAAAGTGTTGTTCATTCCACGCACTACACTGTTCTCACTTATAAGATGTCTCAACTGAAGATCAACTATTCCCAGTTCTGCCCAGCTTAAATCTAACATACTAAGCCTAGCTTCAAACCCCAACTGTTCTCACTCAGCTCTTGCAACTGATCTCATGAGTTGCACTGCTCAACAAGCGGTTCTTTTCTTTGCGAACTTACCTGCTTGCGGCCGCGTCCATCGAAGGTAACAACATAGGCTGCGTTTTGAATGCGATTCATCCAAATGGAGAGCACATTATTGTCATCCAGCCAACTGACAACGGTGACAATGTAATCGGTTTCAGTGTTCAGAGCGCTTGGAATTGGCATCGGAGTAAGGAAGTCTGGGCTACCAGCCAACGCGCTCTCGAGATCAGCCATGTAGAGCACAACTCGAGGATTGGATGAACCCGCCTTGGGATAGTGAATTTCCTGATGCAACGGATACTGGAAGCGCACATCGCCAGGCTCGCCATAGTAGGGGAAATTGATAACATGCGTCGGTGAATCATCGAACTGAATGAAGGCGATCTGAGTGCCCGATGGATTGAACCAGGTTGCCACATTCGAGCTGAACACCTCCTCCTCATAGACCCAATCTGGAATGCCGTGCAAAAAGATGCCATCCTCATTGGTTGTGATGGCAATTTCACGTTCCAGAGCACCCTTCTTATAGTAGAGATTACGCTCAAAGTTGATGATCAGCGCATTTCCCACCGGGGACCATTGGACCATGCTGAGAAAGACCGGTTCGTTTTGAATGGTGAGTGAGGAAATATTGCCCGAGCTGATGTTATAGATATCGTATTGAGCCAAGAAACTGTAGCGGAAGTTCTTCTTGTAGTTCTTGGCCAGCAGCAGGAATTGTCCATCAGCGGATTTCTCATAGAGCACATATTGCGCTGCATTGGTCATCAATTTTGTGACCGTTAGCGTCTTAGTATCCAACTCGACAATGTCCTGTACACAGTAAATATTCAATATATATTCTTAACAGTTATATCTCATTAAACCCACCGCAAGCTCTTTGTATATCACTGAATTGCCATTGCTCCAGCTGCCATTGAAGCGCTTCGCATATAATTGACCAGTGAGCACATCCTCCAGATTGATGCCCTTATCCCCAGTATTGTCAGTAGGCTTGTCATCATCTCCAGAGCCCACAATGAACACGATCATAGTAGCCACCAGGGCTACAGCAACGATGGCAGCAACAATGCTCAAAATGATCCGCACGCGGCGTTTCTTCTCCTTGGAATACACCAGGTTCTGTGAAGGAAATTTTGAGAATTAGTAAGGTTTTATTTGAGAGCATTCGCTATATTTAATAGGACATTTGATTCAAATAGTTTCCCTTTTTAGCAGGTTGATTTACCACTTAAATTTATTAGCTGCAAGTTTGTTTTGAATAAAGGAAAGATTCCTAATTGGAGCTAATCCAAGTATATCAAAATACAATTTACTATAGTCCTAAGTATGTTTACACTTAAGGGTAAGTATATATTAATAAAGGTCAAAAATATATATATATTTGCGAATCATTATCATATTTTAATTATTTTTGAAAAATCCAGAAAAAAGGAATACAAATTACAATAAACAAATACAAATAAATTTTATTGTGTTAGCAATGATTCTCTTGATTTTATTTTTACTTTTTAGCTATTCCTCGTTAAACGAATTTAATTTATTTATTAACTATTGTTTGTGAGTAATTTAAAATTAAATGGTTGGAGTCGAAAGCCAGTGCAACGTAGACTTATATTTTATATAGTTTTGTTCAATCCGTGCAGAGTTATATTGTTTTTGTTATTTGAATTAGATTTCCATTGGAGAATAAATAAAATAACATTATTTTAAAAAGTGAAAATCAATCTTGTTTCATTATTGGTTTCAAAATATTTTCTTGCAAAACATTTGCTGCTATTAAAAGACTTTTGCAATTTTTGTTGTGAAGACAAAGATGACTTTTCATTTTTCTTGAAAGAGGCAAGTCGTTAAAACTTGCAAAACTAGTTGTGCTATTAAAATTGCATATATCATATTTTAAAATTTGTTCAAATATTCCAATTTTTGCTTGGCACTTTTTATGCTTTAAGCTGTAAATCTTTTTAGTAATTAAAATGTATTATGTAGTCAATAGTATCCGCCAATTTCATCAACCACAAAAGACCAAACAATTTTTTCTAACAAGTTTCCAAGCTTGTCAGTGTTATACAAGTCTTTTTCTCATAAAAACTGCAACAGTTGCAAAAAATTGCCTAACAATGTTTGAGGAATATTCCTATAAAATATATAGAAAGAAATTGAAGTTTGGAAACCGCATTTTTGTCCGCCATCGCCTCAAAATGGTTATTTGGTCAACTCTTCCTGTTTGTCGTACGCCACTATTTATGGCCAACAGCAATTTGTGGCTTAATATTTGAAAATGAAAAAAAAAATGCGACTTGCTGTTTTGTTGATGGTTATGCACCTTCTAAACCTGACCAAAATAAACGTGTGGTAAACAAATTCCCAGTTTGCAGCGAGTGTTCATCAATCCCAAGCACGTTCCATAGAGTCGCAGTATGCGAAGAAATAGAAATATTTATTGGAATTGGAAGCGTCGTTGCGCATGCTCAATAACTTTTTCTTTTTGTTTTTTTTTTTGCACTATCTACTTATGGACGGGATGGGTAGGGAAGGGGAGGGGAGACAGAAAGTGAGCCCAAAATCAAAAAGACAAGACGCTAACTGAAAATGAAAGTAGTTTTCTATACGTATGAAAGATACACGACACGGACTGAAGTTGTCTTGAAACTGGTTTTACGATGTTGGGTGATGATGCACTGCCGCGGGGAATTTGGAGAAGGGGGAGTGGAGACAAGGGAAACCGACAATTGGGGCATGACGTAAGCACATTAAACATTTACCAGGTAGCAACAACGATAAGAAATTGCTCTTTATGTAAGTATTTTTTATTGGTTATTTCTTGTTTTGTTTTTTCAGTTGTGATTTTTCACATGATTGCATTGCGCCACTCTTTCAACTACAAATTATTTAATAGAGCTGTCGATACTCGTTTATTTCGCATAATACTCACAACAAAAAACATTATTTGTTTATATTTTTTGTGTCAATAGGTTTTTAGTTGTGAGGCAAAAAATCAGAGACAACATGACAATTGTTGACAATTGTGCGTTGGAGTTTTTTTGTTTTGTTCAAGCTTCAAGGTTAGATGACTTTTATAATGAGATTTCAGTCGAGTCTCAGCAATTTTTTATTATACACTTGCTGTGGGTATTTTTTGTGGTTAATCTCAAATTGTGGCGGATGCCATAATACATTATTGATCAGGGCAACGCGTAACGAATTCGCATGATTGGCGGAATGGAAATTTCTACGAAAACTATTTTTGGCAGCAGTCTTTAAAAAAGTTGATATGTTTGGCATAAATTGGGATATTGAAAATCTCAAGTCAATGTGGATTATGTTGAGATAAACACAGTTACTTAGTCAGAAGCTAACTTTTTTTTTTTTTAATATTTTTGTATCACACATATGTTGATGTGATATTAATTGATATTCTTTATTGTTTTGTTTATTTTCTACATAGTTTTAACAACTTTAATAAGTTTAAGCCACAAATTGAAGGTGTGAATTCTCAGACTTACTAACTAACAAGAAATTTAGCTAGAGTCTTTGAATAGTCTAGAGTCTTTGAATAAAGAAGCGAAGTTTTCTTAAATATCTCAAAAAGTCAAGTATTTAAATTTTTCATTTTATTAAATAGTTTTATGTGCTGAGTGGGGATTTGAACCCTTCAACAAAAAAGTTTAAGGTATGAATTCCCTGGATCACTTAGAACTAATAAAAAATTTCCTTGCTAATACAGAAGCAAAACTGTCTAAATAACGGTTTAAAGGTCATATTTTATATTTGAAGTTTTAAGCTTTCAATTTTATTAAAATATTTTATAAGTTTCTCCTCAATTTCTCGACAACTAAAATATGTGGGAATTGTAAACTTTCAACCAACAAGTTTAAGGTGTGAATTCCCTGAATTCGCTTTGGATAAATAAAATATCTACCTGCTGTATTAGGGTCTTTAAATCTCTCGCCCCGCCCATTAAAAATTCGCTCTTAAGCTCATTGTCGTTATTGAGATAATGCCCTTGGCTGGGGAATTCTTGGCTGAGAATTCTCTGAGCACGTAGAACGTACTTCACGCCTCAGGCAACCGGTTAAGATCCATTCCAATTGCAATTTGCATTAAAGCCAACAAGTTTGTTCCACTTGGTGTCAACTTTGACCTTAACCCGCCAGCGATTGCATGGCTTTTGGCCAAGAGTACGCACATATTTGCCATTAAAATATGCAGAATGAAATCGAAAACAAGACTTCTCACACATATGTACATACGCACACACACACACATTAACACTAACAAACGGGTAAATCCACGCCCACGCCTTCGCCACGTGTGTTCGAGGGTCTCCAATGATTTGTGGCTGTGGCAAAGCTGAAATATATGGCACCTTGGTGGCAACTTGCGACTGGCTACAAGTACAAAGACATGTTAGTTACAACTTGTACGATTTTATGGGTAGCACAGACATAAAATATGTTCCCTCTGGTGTCCCTCTGCTGCGTATCGCAATGATTTCATTCTCCCTTTGTTTCTTCTTCTGCGTTTTTCTTTTTGTTTTTATTTGGGTTTTTAGTGGGGTTTTGGGGTCAACGCAGCATTTCATAAATGCAGATCAAATTGAAATGGTTTGCTCTCGTTTAGTTACTATTCTGATACACTAACTGTGTAATTGTAAGTGGGGTATTTCAATTAATTGGTTGAGTTTGAATTTATGAACTTGCAAGTATTTATATTCTTAGAAAAATGTTTCCGAATTGCGAAGTTATTCGATATATGACAATTTAAAGATAATTGTCAATTATCTAGACTCTTTGTAGATAAATCATTTATTAAATTAATATATTTAATAGTCTAGCATCAATATACCAAGTTTCGACAATTAATTTCAGAATATGCATTTATTTATAATATTATTTTTCAATCATCTTTAGACGCTTCACTTCTAAAAGAAGGGAAAAAAGTTTATTAATTCTAATGATAATTATTACTAAAATATATTTTCAAAATGTTTTGTTGTATTGAATTTTTGTTGCAAAATAATTTATTTTTTATTTGTAAACTTTAGCCTTTCACTTTTAAAAGAGAGAAAAGGTTCTATTCATGTTAAATCATTTTATCCTTTATTAGAATATATTTTTATGCTTTATTCCTATTTAACACTTTAATTATTATGTAATTTGTAATGTTTTGAAAAGGAATTCTAATATATTTATTTATTTAGAATTTATAAATGTAGCTTAGAATAAAATTCTATACTTTTTAATAACTCTATTTTTATTACTATTTATTATTATACATCCATTGTAGAGTATCAAACAAGTCGATTTGGCAAGCATTCTGTTCACTTCAATTGTTTTTGATGGTGCACAAATTGAAAAATCGCCCGGCTAGCTTCCTATGCGGCTTGCCAATGCATGACTTTTGTTTGGTCTGGGATTGTTTGGGGATTTGTGCACAATATGGCGCAATTAGTGGCGCCAGAGAAGCCCCGAAACGAATTCATTAAATAAATATGAAACCGAATGCTTTTAGGAGCATTCAAATCCCCAAGGCACCACTGGAGGAGCACAGGGGGAAGACTAAAGCTAAAGAAGTGATTGGAAGGGGGTAATTCCAATTGAAATCGACTCGAAACTCGATGGGAATCAGCTTGAAGCTGTGCTTTTTGCTTTTGTTTCTCCTGCTTCAGATTCAGATTCAGCTTCAGCTTCTGCTTGTTGTGCACTTGAACTTCCGGCAATTAGTTGGGTGAGGAGGCAAAACAAGTTGAATGAAATTTATATATCCATGTTGCACCACATGTCGTATACTTGTTTAGTGTTTTGCTACCACTGAAATTGTTGCTGCTCTCCCTCTCGCTCCACTCGAGAGTGTTTGGTGGGGGTCTTTAGCCTCCTCTAGATGTCCTGCCACTGCTAAAAAATGAATGAGCCTCGTCGTCTGCCTTCTCTGGTTTCGAGTTATTTTATTTTTTTTTGTTTTTGAGGGTTTGGGGTTGGTGAATGGCTTCTCCTTGGGGCGCTCTTGGCCTGTCATTTGTCGTTTAGTTTTTCATTAAACTGGCAAAGTTAATTAGTTGTTGTCCTGGGCGTGCCGCTTTTTGTGTCCTTGGGCGCTTTTTGTTGTCCTTTTGCTTGTTTTTATTCTTGTTGTTGGCTTTTTTAATACAATTACACTAATTGTGAACACATTTTCGTATAAGCGAATTTGACAAATTATCCCCATAAATTGTGTGCTTACATTATGTGGTTTAACAACTTTTTGGGGAAGAGTTGAAACACTTCTTAGAAGATTAGTTTGCTAAAGCGAAATCACTGAACTGTTGAAATATTATTACACTATCACTTAAAAAGATATTTTGTACATTCTTTTTTTTTTGATGTTTTAAAACTTTTTCAACAGTGATTTTTCTGTGACTTTTTGCTGGTTGGAAAAATGCTCTTCCGTTGACTTGAAATAAACTTTAGCAGCGAAACTTTTTTAGCTTTGTATTCGCAAAATCTTTCATAACATCGGAAGCCTTTGAATTCGCACAACTTGATTAAGAGTTAATTTCATTTTGAATAAGTTTGCGTAGATATTTTTGGCAGAAAGTTTAAGCAGAAAATTTGTATCACTTAAATTATTATGAAACAAATATTTCATTTAGTAATTTTGAGCTCAATAAATCTTTAAAAAAGCGCTGACATTGAATACAAATGACTTACTTTGTTGGTTATTTAACTTTTACTCTTTCTGCATTTTGAACTCGCTATCAGATCTTCATAAATATAATCTACAAATACCATAAACAAGTGAACTTTAAGCTCTCACCAAATTGTTGAAAAAATTCAACTTGTTTATTTATTTATGCCTTTATTTGATTTGGAATAAATTGTCTTTGGAATTGTGGCTAGAAGTGGCTTGAATAATCACACAAACATGAACTAGAGCTCAAGCTCTCAGCAAACATAAGAGAAAACTCGTTTATCTAATACTGCATATATGATTGCATGCGCATATTTATCTTGAAAATAATCTAGTTTAAATAAATGTTTCTTGCTTGCTTCGCTCCTATGATTTTATTGGCTCTTTTTTCTTTCATTCACGATTATTAAAGTGGTGTTGCCACTTTTAATTCTATTTTTAGAGATTTATTTATTTAAGAGAAATGAAACTAATCATTGTTTCTCTTGTAGTTGTATCTCGTATCGTTTTATCTACATTTGAAATAGATATTTAGATTGTGGCTATAATGAAGACAATCTTTTTTAAATAGCGTATATTTATTTGATTATTATATTTATTTCTTTCAATTATATTTTATATATTATATTCTGCGCTGTCTTTCTTACTTTATATTTCTCATTAAGATTATCCACTACTTTTTTATTTTTCCTTAAGGATTTGCCATTTAATTTCTTACATAAAGAAGTAAATTTGATTGCATTCTAATTATGTCAAATTTATTCTCATTGAAATTGTTTTGCCGATTATGCTTAATCCATAATATAAGTAACTGCTTTAAAAAAAGTTTTATTTATAGTAAAATTATTAAATTTTTTTTTGTTTTTCCTCTTATTATTTTAGATTTGTTTTCCAATTATAATAATTCCGTTTTATTTTAGTTCACTTTCATTTCTTGAACATAATTTATAATTGCACTATTTAGTTTAGCTTAAATTTGTTCATATTTTATTTTCATTCATGTGTTTTTGCCGCATTTTCATAGCGGTATTTGTTTTTGCTAATGAGAATAATTTCATTTTAGTTCATTTCCGTTAATTCTTTTTCCGTTATTTTAATGATTATTTTTGTTTAATTTTGCATAATTGTTTATGCATTATTTTTGATATATTCCACATTTTCCTAATGAAAAATAAATGCATTTCATTACCATTTAAATTGCATATTTTGCCCGCAGTTTAAATAACATTTAACCAATTATTTTCGCTGTTATCTGTGCACACTTGTTGCATGCCACACTCACACACACACAAGTTCATGCCACCATCAGTGGGAATTGTCGGACAGCGTTGTCCAGCTGCATTGACTTCGCTTGACAGGTCATCAGCAGGAGCAATTAGTGGCTCATTAGCATTTAGGAGGAGCCAAAGGAGGAGAAGTAAGTGCCACACACTTGCCACTTGCCACTTGTCACTTGCCACTTGGGGGCAAATCAATTTTAATTGAAGAGCAACAATCTGTCTAAACAGTGTTTGGCAGTCACTTCGAGTCGAGTCGAGTCGAGTCGCGCTGAGTTGAGTTGAGTGTCAGTCTGTTAGTGTGTCAGTGGCTTACCTTAAACCGTGTGATGCCACCGCCACCGCCAAAGCCACCGGCGCTGTGCAAATCGTCATCGTCGAGGCTGCTGCCACCGACGCCGCCCAGCATGGATTCGTGCAACTTGGCACTGTGGCGCCTCAGCTGATAGCTGCCCGTTAAGTTGGCGTGGCTGTTGCTGTTGCTGTGACTGTGGCTGTTGCCTGTGGCAGCCTTATAGTAATACGGCGGGTGCTGGTGACGATGATGCGCGTGTGCGAGTGCGGAGGCGGATGTTGTTGCCGCTGTTGTTGGCGTTGCAGCCGCATCCTCGTAGTCATAGTCCAGCAGCTCGATGGGATGCTCGCATTTGCAGCGATGCGGCGGTGTGCGATGCGGTGTCGTCAATGTTGCAGCTGGATGTGAATGTGGATGTGCTTGCTGCTGTTGCTGCTGATGTTGATGTTGCTGTTGGTGATGGTGGTGCCTGCTTTTGTTGCCATTGTGGTGACTATGACTGTTACCGCCACCGCCTCCGCTGCCATGTGGTGGATGAGGTGGCGGCGGAATGTCTGCGGGTGTTATATAGATTTTGCCCTGCTGCTTGCTCGGCCAGTGGAACTCATCAAATTCGCTTGAGCTGTTCACTAGTTGTTGTTGCTGCTGTTCCCATTGCAGCTGTCGAAGTTGTTGCTGCTGCTGTTGTTGCTGCTGCTGTTGTGGTATGTGTCGCATGCAACTCTGTTGTTGCTGCTGCTGCTGTTGCTGTTGTGGCTGCTGCTTGTGGTTGTGGTAGCGATAATATTGATGAAACGCTGTGGTCCCACTGGCGGGCAGATACTGCGCATCGATGTGGCAGGAGGAGGAAGAAGAGCGTGCGAGAGAGTGGCCATAAAAAGAATTGTTTGTTGACAGCAAGTGCGCCTGTTAAATCTTTGTTAAAATGTTCATTTTTGTTTCCTGTATGTGTGTGTTTTGCTAGGATATGCGTGTGTGTGTGTGTGTGTTTGCGTGTCTTTTGGGGATAAAACGTAAAAACGAACGCAACACAAATTCACAAGCAACAAGCATACGAAACTCGGTAAGCTACAAACTTAAAATCGAGTGCATTAAGATAACGCTACTTAACTGGATTTATAGTGTGAGCATTGCTATCGATAAATTGTTTATTCGGCGTGTGGAATCAATAAACGAAACGAGGGAAAAGCATTTTTCATTTTATTGTTCGTGCATTTCAATAAATATATCATTTTGTGTAAATAAAAAATGTACTTTTCTTTGTTTTTTTCAAAAGGATTTCTTATATTTATTCGATTGATTTTATTTTATATACTTAAAAAAATAAAAATAATAATTTCTAAGTCGATTGTATACTTATTAAAAATATTTCTTAGTAATAAATATAATATTAAAGCAAGTTATTAAATAATATGTTTCAAGGCAATAAGTAACAGGCAAAATGAATCACCTTCGATTTCATAAAGTTGACACATTATTGATCAACGTAAACACCCGTCTGTTCGTCTGTCCATTTTTTTTGGTATATACCATAATAACTTTATTCTTTAAGACTCCTGTAAATTTTGTTGCGATTAGATAAAACTTATGAAAGGCATTGAGGAAATAATTTCGTGTGGCAAAAAAGAAATAGTTGACAATTTTGGTATATTTTGTGCTCTCTGGTATATTTTATATTTGCTCTATATCGATATACCAAACAAAACTGTCGGTATATTTTAGTACTTTTGTGTAAACAAATTTAATATGTGGTATATTCGATACATGCTCTATATCGATATACCAAATATATCCTTCAGTATGTTTTTTATTTAATTGGGTATAATTATTTCGTATACTCGATTGAAATAAAGCCAAATGCATTTTTTTTTCTATATTTTATTTTCTTTCATTCACTTGTATGCACATTTATGGTACTTATTTGCTTGAGGTAGCATACCAAAATGCATAGTTAAAGTTTGCTATGGCCATAATTGATAAAGTGCCGTATTAAAGCACGTTACAACAGCGGTTTTGAATAGCAGCAAATTCTCAGCTGGCTCAGTGTGCATACAAAACCCCAAAAAACTAAGTTATGAAATGCAATTTCCACATGGCCAAATAAAGGAAACAAAACGCAAACAGCTCTGGTAGAAAGCAAAGTCATAACCAAGTCACAACCAAAGCCAAGTGAGATTTGAGCCAAAAATGCATTAGCTCGATTTGGTGGCCAGCTCACCGCAATTATTTAATTACACTGTGGACGCTGATATTCCCCACCGAATACACTTTGCTCTCCTCTCCGTTCTGCTCTCCTTTCTCTGCTTGCCACGAACTTAATCAAAGAGCCAGCGCCAAAAACGTGGCAAGTCAAGCACAACACAAAAGAGCGACGAAACTTTTGTTGCAAGTTGCAAGCAAAGGGCGAACAGCAAAACCTCAAAAAGGACGACGACGTCATCAGCAGTGGCCCAATGTCACCCACACTGAGAAAGAGATAGAGTCAGATAGAGTGAGAGAGAGAGAGAGAGTCTCACATGCTGGCTGGGCAACCTACAAAGCTAAAGAGCTACAAAGCTCAGAGACCTCGGACCGATACGTATCGCTAATGATGATCAAATAACGGGTCTATTCCATATAGCAACAGCAACAGCAACAAAAGGACCCACAAAAATCGTTAGCCCAGTTGGCAGCACACCAGCAAACCAGGGCTGGCCTCTTGTACTCGTAACTGTAACTGTGTCATGTGCAGCAGCAGCAGCACCGGCAGCAGCAGCATCCTCGGCGTCGTAATGAGCAAAGCTTTTACTTTCTCCTAGCCAAAGAGTCAAGAGAAGAGGGAAGCGGTGGAAAGCGAGCTCCTTCCACTTTTGGCACTCGTTTAGTGCTCGACTCGAGTACAAATGATATGTAAATAACCAAACAATTTGCCATGAACTGAATACAGTTGGTCCTTATTTGATTAGTGCTTGATCAATGCGTCAAAAACGTTTAATGAGAGGCAAACTCTTGACGATGACGATGACGATGATGATGGCAAAAGTTGAACGCAACATAATTTATTAATTTGCAATTTCATCTTTTTTGTGGCACTCTTAATTGGCTAAGCCAGCTTATGGCTTACCAACAAAAATACGAAATAAAATTTCTACAATGTCAGCGAAATGTTTTTAGGGCTAATAAATATGCACACGCAGCATGGCCCCAAAAAGTATGCAACGCTTTTTTCATTCTCTCTCGCCTGCAGTTATTTCTCTGCCTTCATTTGTCTTCCGTGGCCACAGCCATTTCTGTTTTTTTTTCGCTCATGCATAACCAACGAAACACAAATTCAAATGCGCCAACATAATAAATAATATTTTAAAACACACATGCCAAAATCACACGTGCCAATTCTGTGTATGTGTGCGCCTAAAACTAGGCAATGAAAACACGCCCAAAAACTACAATGCATAAATATTTCCATGTTTATACCCGCTACCCATAGGGTAGAAGGGTATTATAACTTTGTGCCGACAGGAAATGTATGTAACAGGTAGAAGGAGGCATCTCCGACCCTATAAAGTATATATATTCTTGATCAGCGTCAACAGCCGAGACGATATAGCCATGTCCGTCTGTCCGTCTGTCCGTCTGTCCGTCTGTGTGTCTGTCCGTCTGTCCGTATGAACACCTAGATCTCAGAGACTATAAGAGATAGAGCTATATTTTTTTTTCGACTGCATTTGTTATGTTTGCACGCAGATCAAGTTTGTTTCAAATTTTTGCCACGCCCACTTCCGCCCCCGCAAATCAAAAAAATCGAATAAAAGCGTAATTTTAAAGCTAATGTTGTGAATTTTGATATATATAATAATAACTATAGTAGTTATGATTCCTGAAAATTTGGTTGCGATCAGATAAAAATTGTCGAAGTTATTAAAGAAATACTTTTGTATGGCCAAAAACGCCTTCTTACTAGGGATCTGAGTTGCTTTGCCTCACAATCTGGTATATTGAGCCGTCCATGGTATATTTTGAACGCGGTACTATATCGATATACCACATATACCATTTGGTATATTTTTAGTATATTTGCAGTATATTTGGTATATTTTGAGAATAATACCGCAAAATATATTGGCTTTAATCAAATTGGGTAGCGGGTATCTCACAGTCGAGTACGCTCGACTGTAGCTTTCTTACTTGTTTAAGGCTTGTCGCAAACACACGCACACATACACACAATCAGCCATAAATTATGCGTGGCAAATGTTTCAAAATTAAAATACAGCCGACCAAAAAAAAAACAACGCAAACTCAATTTGAGGGATTTCTACCTGGCCAAAACTGAAAATCATAGCCAAATATCATGCCAGAGGGGAGAACAGAAGAAAAAGTTTCAGTAAATGTTTGAGGCTTAACTAATATAGAGGGCAAAAATTCATGCGCCAAATTTAGCATAAATTGAAATAATGTGGGGTACTTTGTCAAGTGTTTTTTAAATTTTCGGTGTTGTAAATGGGATGTGCTGAATTGCGTTTTCGCTTGCAATTCGCAAAGTGTGATAAGTTGAGATTATGGAATTCGTTACAGCAAATCTCAGTTCGCATTTACTGAAATTAAAAGTAAAGTACTTCACTTCTGTAAATGAACATTGAAACACTCAACTACAAATTCCATATTCCCAAACAACTTAAAATCTTCGTTGTGTAGTTATACATACCTGATCGCTTTGTGCTGTTTCCGTGACAGAAACATCATTGCCAGACATTTTATAGGCGTTTTGTGGTTTTTAATTGTGTACCTTACAATTGTAACTGCATTGAAAAAACAAATATTTGTAAATTAAAAATCAAACGATTTTATTTCATTAGGGGTTTTCTAATTTTCTTTTGTTTTTGGCATTTCGAGTTATTTATGGGATTTGATTCTTTTGTATTTCGTTTAAGTTTTTATTCACTAGTATTTATTTAAATTTGATTTATCACACATTCTTTCAGTCAGCTTTTATTTGCATTTCAGTTTGTTAGTAGTGAAACTACAAATATTTGGAATTCTTTTTTATAAATGTTTTTATGATGCGAATTTGAATGTGAATTTGTTTTAACACCAGCTGGTGCAGGGATTTATGTGGATTTTGGTTTGAGTTGAATTGGCTACGATTTAGTTCAGTTGAGTTGAGTGTCTGTTTTCAAGTGCACTTTTCACAGCAAGCAAGTCGGCAAACATATTGTATTGTGCATTTATTATTGTTTTTATTTGAAGTACGTGTATTTTGGTTTTAGTTCATTCGAATGGAGTTTTGTTATTTGCCTTGATATGTTTTATATGTTATGTGTATTTTATTATTTGTCTTTTACGTTGCGTTTAGCTTAATCCTTGTCCACACAAGCGAAACCGTTCTGATCTCCGAGTTTACCCTCAACAAACACACACTCAGTCCACGTCTCTGCTATCGCACATTTGTGCTATCTCATTTTGTGCAGTCGAGACACGAGGAATTGCCTGCCGCTTGTCATTTAATGCAAATTAAGCAATTTAAACAACAAATAAACAAATGCGTAGAAAACAAATTTGCGGTTAAATGTGGGAGGACTAAACTAAGCCGAAGACGTAGCCAAGGATAACCCAACACACATCCAACACACAGTAGATATACACACGAGTGCGTTTTGGCTTGCTGTTTGTTTGGTTCGTCGCATTGCACATAACTCGTTACTCATACGACGCGTTGTACGGCACAGCAAATGTTACCGCTACAAACGTGTTTCGTGTGTGTCTCGGCCCTTCTGCCCGCCTGCGGTTTTCAATTGTCAGCGGCAAGCGACTGCGGTAGACAATAGTCCCAAGCTCTGGGCGGGTAACCAGGTCCCAAAGTAAAAATAAATAACAAATATAAAATACCAAAGAAATTGAAATTGCGTATACGTTGCCAAAGACAACTTCTCCCCTCATCCAAAAAAAAAAAAAAAGAAACACCAGAAATAAAAAACAACAACTGTGAAGACACAAGCAGAGTGCACACACATTTAAGTCTTACACAAACAGACAAAAGTAGGTAAGAATTGCGTTGCGGAACAAGATAAAAGAGAGTAAATCGTTGCCCCAAATAAGAATGAAACCAAAGAAGAAAAAAAATGTGATAAATGTGCCGTGCCCTTTGTGCTAATGTGTTTGAAAATATGTGACAACGCTGATGCCGAAGCCGGGGGGATGGGTAATGGTTATTTAAAATACTGTCGAAAGAGCAAAACAATGTACCTTTGGCTGAGGGAATCATAGTTATTATTATAATGAGATGCCTTCTATTGAATATTTGGTTACGACTGGTTCGACTTTTCAATTACATTAACATTTGTAAATGGCAACGAATGCACACAAAGCTTTGCCGAACTTATGTTTGGAGTCTAGAAATAATTGGTAGATGATAAACCAACAAACTGAAGCTCTAAAATCCAATTAAAGCTTTATTTTTATGAAAAAGCGTCAGTTAAGTTTTACAATTTACCATTGCATCTCTCCTTTTCATTTTCAAATGTCAAAGAACATTGAATTTAAATTCATAAATACATCAGCAACTTTTATGCATACAAAAAACGACAAATTGAAGCTTTAAAACACATTAAAGCGTTACTTTAATTGAAGAAACATCAGTTAAATTGTAAAATTTAACATTACATTGCTGCTTTCATTTGCAAATGGCAAAGAACATTCAATGCACTCAAAGCTTTGACAAATTAAAGTTTGAAGTCTAGAAATAATTGTTAGATGATGACAAAACAAACTGAAGCCTTAAAAATATATTAAAGCTTTACTTTAATTGAAGGATCATAAGCTGAAATTTAAACTTGAAGATTGCATTAACTCTTAGCTTTAGTACCATTTGAAATATCACATTTAAAGCAGCTGAAATCGTATTTCTTGCACCCATCCCTTTACATTTAATGTAAAGCTTGTAATTTTGTATTTAATTAAATTTCCAAGCATTTTATCATTTGTTGAATACTCAAGTTATTTACATTTAAATGCCAAATTCCTGCCTATGTTTGGTTAAAATTTCAAACTTGTAATGACCGACTATCAATCAAGAGCTCATAAAATTGACCAGACACGAAGACGACGTCGAAGACCATTAGGCCCAAACACAGAGGCCATCTTGAGGCTTGAAAAATAACCAAGATACTTTACTTTGCGGTGCGGTTTTCTTAGCTGGCTATTTCATCTTGTGTCGTATTGTGTCTAGGAGGCCCAGCTGTTATTTGCCAGAAATTCATTAAATATTAATGAGTCTGAGAGCGACGGACGATTTGTCGTTTTGCGAAAGAGGAAAATTTTAAATTTGCAGCTGACAAATCGCTTTCGTTACAGTCAGTCTGACAACAACAAAAGTTGCATAATACATCAACAAATACGAAGACTGTTAATTTTGAGTTTACTATTTGATATTTCCATTTGAATATCTACAAATAGCGCTTTGAAAAGTTAGAGGAAAATCTTCAAAATCGGTTTCCATAGAGATGGAAAGCTTCAAAGATTACTATCGAGTCAATTTCCCCTTTCTAGAATTTACGAGACTTAATCAACTATCATTACCAATTGTTCATACTTGCAGCATTTATGATAATTTCTCGTTGACAGCTTCAAGTATCGATAATTTCATAAAGTAATTTGCAATTATCGATTACACTTTTGATACAAAGCTGTAAGTTTCCATGCAGTAATACACAAAAACGGTAATATGAAAATTTAATTTATATACAAATTTATGTAAAGTTTTTGGATATTTAATTTCTTCATCAATATTTTGACAAGATTTATAGCGTGAGCAAGCATAGCTCTACAAGTCAAGCGCCAGGTTAGCAAACATTCATATTAACGAATCATTTAGTTGACAGCGTAGCAAATACAATCGGCCTATTAATTTTTATTCTACACAGTTTGTGAAAAAAGTTCAGAGCAAATCAAATAACTATCTATACGTGCACAATGTCTGACGATACTTGCTCGAGTAATGATGAGGAGAGTCTGACAAGCATGACCTATGAAGTGGATGCAACGCTCCGAAGACTGTTAAGAGCTGAGCTTGATGAAAGGGAAGAGGAGCGTGAAGACGATGCTTCCGACTTTCGTGACTCGAACACATCATCCTGGATTGACGTGGAGGAGAACGATTCGGAAGAATCCGTTGAGACCGAGCCTATGACCACACAAGCAAATGACTCGGGTTTGGATCTACGGCCAGTGCAGGCCTCCATCGATCTGAGAATTCGTCTACCCGCCAACTGGCGTGAGTATTATTCACGTATACGGACTTGCCGACAGAGATTACAATCGCGTCGTGGCAGAACATCGAGAGCCATGGACGCTGGTCGTCTGCGCGGTGGACAGCCCGATAGAGGACATTCCGTTCCTGCACTGATTGATCCTCAATATGGGTTAATTTATATGGCCAGCGAATCGGAATCCGAAGAAGAAGAGATACTGAAATCGTGGCCAATGGTGCCACGTCGTGGCAACAGCGTCAGCGATCTCAGTGAATGTAGCAGCGATGATGAGCAGCAAAAAAATGCAGAGCAAAGCATGTAATGAGAACTCGTCAAAAATATTGATGTCAAGTGCAACTACTTCCAAAGATATAGTAATAAAATAGGCTCGAATAAATATTAGCATAAATAGAATGGCGAAATGGGCATGTTATATTCTTGTTTGAATAGCTTCGAAGTAAATAAATTTAACTTTGCTTATCGAATGTTTTTAGAGATGCCAAGTTACTAGGTGAATTAATCGAAATTAAAAGCTGTATTGTCTATCGAAATTGCAATACATCGTAATCGATTTCTACTCAAAGTTCACGTAAAACAAGTTGGCAGCACTTTTATTTTATTGCAAATGCGGTTTTTGCACGTGCTAGGAAAATGTCCGACGACGATTCATGTGCTGAAGAAGTGGAAAATATTCTGCGCAACCGAAAGTACTGTATCTCCGTGATTCGAGATGAATCGTCATCACCATCATCGACCAACTGCAGCTATTCATCAACCTCGGAATCGGATCTCGACATTAAAGAGGAGTACCAATTGGTTGACAGCCCTGCAAGCACACAAACTGTGTCGAATCTGTCTCAATTCGACGACATGCGAGAGGATGATTCCCTGGAATACGATGCAAACTATTTGGAAACACCAGACTTAATCAGGGCACGTCGTACCTCATGGCCTTCGGAGTCGTCCATGTGGCACGTGACTGGCACCCCGAGGTGTGGCAAAGTACTTCCTGGGTGGCAATACGGAAGAAAACGTATTTGGTTAATCGTTTTGTTTGTAATTATCTTAGTGCTTAGCATGCCATTCGTGATACGTGAACTATATACATGGAAATGTTTGCTATACTTAAGATATCAAAACTAAAACTTCTGATCATTATTTCATTTATTTAGATTTTCTAAGAACTCTGTACAGCGTTTGAATATTTGAATGTTTTCAAAAACTTTTTTTTGTTAACAATAAATCTTTTACTTGTCTTCTATTCTTTTTTTAGTCCAACACATTTTTTTCCATTTTTAATTTTTTTAAATCTAACAAAGACAGTTGTTGAAACATTTTTTAATATTACTTATTCTTAGTTCTTGGAATGAATAATTGTAGATACAAATTTATGGCAGACACCAACAGATGACTATATTTCGTCCACACTGTGTCATTTGCTTGCACCTTCTACAATTTCTTAATAACTTAATGCACAATTTTAGGCAATTTGCTTGCTGACTTAAAATAAGTTGGCTTAAATAATTGCAATCGAAAAATTGCAGTCAGGATGGAGGCTAACAAACAATGGGCTCGGCAACCTACTGGAGAGGAAAGGGAAGTGTCTGAGGTGGCGGCTGTAGAGACTATAAATTTGCTGGGCCATGGACCAATGTCTGGCACTTGGTTGGCGCTGGGAAATTTATATGCCAGCTGCCTGTCGTAGCGCATATTCCGCCGCCTACACACAGCACTCTCACACACACACACACACACACACACAGTCAGTTCTTTGTTATGCAAGTTAATCCTTTTTATAGCTATTGTTCAGCGCATCAAAGCTGCAGCATTGGCGGAGGCTCCACAAACCCGTTAGGATGGATACACGCACGCCCAGCGCATTTGTTTCAATGGCCAAAGACCGCAACACAGCAGGGGCAGATGGAATAGGAGGACTACGAGGAGGGCGGGGGCAAGTGGAGAAGCATCAGCTGGAGGCCAGGCAAAGCTGTAGCACATGTCACTGCATTTTTCAGCGACTCCGAGAGCGAGAGACAAGAGATGGGAGACGGGAGTCGGGAGACAACCAACATATTAGCTGCCACACGCATAGATTTGGGGAAGCGGGCAGGCGTTGCGGGGTAGGCAACAGGCAAGCAGCAGGGCATCAGGCATCTGCGGCACGTGGGGCAAGCGAAAAAGGGACTCCTGGCTTGATGTATGTGTATGTGCATCTACTTGATAGCACTGGCAAAATCTGGTGCATGTTGTTGCGGAGGCGTTGGCATTGGCGTCGGCGGCTGTCGGTGCTGAAAGTGTTTGTGTGGCATGCCGCAAATTCATTATTATTTCTCCCTCGCACCCCCTCCAACGCCCACTCAAGCAGCTGCAGTAGCTGTATAAACACTCAACATATGAAGTGGATAAGCAGAAAGCATAAGAATTCCACTCTCTTTCTCTCGTGCTTGCTGCACTTCTTCGCTGTCTTGCAGCTGAGAAAAAAGTGTGCTTAAGGCGCATCAAGAGTTTCAACCCAAGTTCAGTGCGCGGAGTTAAAGTGTTTTGCGCGAGGTGGCAACGCCACAACAACAGCAAAGTGAGGTTATGAAGAGCTTTCTTTATTAAACCCGAGCCAGATGCTCTTCAGAAGTGCGGAACGCATTTGAGATGGCGTTGGTACAATAAAGATATGCTTGAACAGCACAACTCAGACTCATATCTGTTTGTTTTTATGAAAGTTACTCGCTCAGCTTGTAAGTTACAACTTTGAAGCTTGAAAAAGATTCATAATTTTAATGAAGATGTGTTTAAATGGTATCCAACTATTATATTAAAGAGTTATTAATGTAACAATCATAATTCGTATATTTATAATAATCATACATCCTTATTGCTTTTTTATTCCCATTACTAGCAACACCACATCAACTTCTGTGTTAAATATTCCACTGGGAAACAAAGTTAAATTTGAGTAAAATTTCAATTCCTTGATCTTTCGATCTCTCGTGCATTTACACTGCAGTTTATTCTCAAATTATTTCATTGAGCTCTCGTCCGGGACGTGCACTGGCAGCACCCGCATTTAACCTCTGACCTCTGGTACGTAATATCCGAGACATGACTGAAAGCCATAGGACTCAAGGAACCGAGGCATGAGGAGCGAGGTCGGAGCATTTCAGTCAACTACAACTGCTGCAATTTCTCATTTTAATAAAAATGCAAATGTCTCTGGCACAAAGTGAAGGAATGACGCTGCCTTCCATCCACATTTCGACCCTCAGGCGATAGCAACAACATCCGCATCCTCATTCTACTGTTTCTGTTCGCCTCTTCGCTTCGGTCCAGAGTTTTCCCTCTCTTGGCCAGCGCATTTTCCTTATATTAAACGTTAGTAAAACTTTTCGATTTTTCACCATGAAGGCTAAAAACAAAAAAAGTGAACAAAAGGCAACCAATAAAGGAAATAAGTTTCCAATAAGTCAAGAAAATGCCAAAAGCATTGATGATGAATTCTTCGAGAATTGCCATCGAAAATCATCAATGGAGTCTCAGCTGTGAATACTTTGTTCAATTCCAATTGTTTACGTTGAATGCTTGCTATATGCTTAATTATTCAATTGCACAGATGACAAGGGCAGACGACGAAGGCATCATCATAAGGCAGCACAATGGTCCACACAACACAATAGGAAGCTGTCGACAATTATGATATGTGGGCAGAGAGATAATTATAAGTTAACAGCATCTTAAGCTTGAATTGAATATCAATTAATTTATCCAAATAAGTGTGTTGTATAAGTAAGTGACTTGGCTTATGAAAATTCTGACAAAATAAATTATTGATCGACTTTAAATATCCCCAAAGGAATTGCACTTTTATAGTTGAACATACATAAGTTATTGATGCCTTTAAATTGACTTTTATTGGTCAACATAAATTATTTTATTACCAACGCATCAAAAACCTAAAGTTTATGAGCAAGTTCTATATTGTTGCACTTATGATTATGGATAAATTAATATGTATATAGTTTTTATCTGCAGTACAATTTTTCAATTGGACGTTAGGAAAGCATAAAAGCAACTTTGGTGCAAAGCAATTAGAATAAATCAATAGATTAAAATGGTGATTGTTCCCGTAGAAAACATTCACCCTCGCATACTTTACACAATTTTCTTTATTTCGGCTTAAGAGTCAAGATTGGTAAATACAAATACACAGAGTATATTTTCAATGAGTGTTCAAATTTCGCTACCATTCGATTTTCGTTCAATCTATTAAGAGGCTTAGAGCCTAGACGTCTTTGCAATGTTACTTTTTATCACCTGACTTTGATGGTTTTAGAATGGGTGGCGTAACAGTTTTGAGCAAAGACATAATTTTCGCAGGGGGTTTAGCTTCAGCGGGTTTAACACTAGGGCCGGGAAGTGCGGATTTTCGTTGGTCCGGCTTGCCGCAGAATTTTTGCAAAGTTGTCTGGACTTTTTCGGCATTACTGCCCGCAAACTGCTCCAGCGTGACTTTATCTTTGATGATCACAAACGAGGGCATGCTATTGACATCGTATTGCTCCGCTAGTTCCTCGTTATCATCGACATCGATCTTGAGCACAAGCAGGCAGTCTTCATACTCGGTGGCCATCTGCTCCAGATGTGGTCCAATTATCGCACATGGACCACACCATGTCGCAAAGAATTCGACCAGAATATGCTTATTCCCAGCCTCTGCGATAGTCTTATCGAAATCGGCCTTTGAAGCGATTGTAATAACCTTCTTGGTTTTCTTATTATCACGGGCGCTGGACGCCATCTGTGTGTGTTAAATTTTTGATAGCCGAAATAAAATCGAAAAAGAAATTTTGGAAATCTGTTTTTAACTACTGAGCATCTTAGCTGACAAGTAGATCAAAGTTTAAAATACATTTGAAAGTTAAACACAACATTTTTTGATTTAATGGCAAATGTATAGAATTTTTAGTAAATAAACATATTAAAGTACTAAATATGTTTAGCCGAAAAGACACTCCTTAGGTTATTTGGAATTGACTGTTCAGCTAAACAGAAATTAAAAGATTCATATTCAATTAAAAATGGACTAAGCAATAAAAGGATTTTTGCGATAAATTGAATAGCATACTTTTCAGCGCAATAAAGGATGCAATTGAGCTCAGCAACTGTATTGTTAAGAAAATAGCCAAGATAGCGATAGGAATGTATAAAACACAGATAAATCGAAAAAACACGACTATCTTCGACTCTCTTTGTGAAAAAAAAAAACGGCATCTGCTAAACAAAGTTCTCTTTCAGCCGCTTGAATGCGCTCACACATAGTACACGCATTCTGCTTGATTGCATGGATTCATTGTTTGTATGTGTATGTGTGTGTGTGTGTGTGTATGTGGAAGTGTGTGTGTACTTTGGTGTAGTTTGCTGTGCTTAGCAGCCTTTTTGCCGCTTTCAGTTGCACTTTGTTGCCAGTTTGTTTGTTTGTTTGGCTTGTCTTGCATTTGTCAAGAATTAAGAGAAGTGCACCACAATATCTAGAACTGCAGCAACACCACCACCGCAGCTAACCACCGCAATCCTCCACTACTGTAACTATGTGTCTTCGTGTGGTGCTTATCTCGCCCACTCTCTGGCTGTATCTTGACTGTTTACCTTAGGGCTTAACGTGGTTTTTCTACTCGTTTTCTTGCTGTCTTTCTTTTGTTGCGTTTCTTTTTTAGTTTGCTACCCTGTATTCACAAAGTAGAAAAGGGTGTAGTCAATTAATCTAGCCGAGTGTTACAGTGAGAGGTAAGACTTTAACTAATACTGTGTTTAATTATTTATGCCACATACAAATTAAGACTTATGTTTTCGATATAGGTTAAGGTTTCTACTCCTTATTGGGAACAATGTCTCTTAAAGTCAAATGCTTAAAGCTATTCTTAAGTACTTCGTGCTTTTGCAGTTACAGTGAGAGATAGAACTTTAATTATTTATGCTACCCTACATTAGTACAATCGTAAACCAACCAATGAACAAAAATCACCTATTGAGTAAAGTGAACAAACTGAATAAGTTCACTTCAATAGTTCTTTTTTATTCAGCTCTTCTTTAGTTCATTTTTGTTGAGTAGTTCAGTTTTGTTCTTTAGCTCGTTTTTATTCAGTTGTTCAGTTTTGTTCTTTAGTTTGTTCATGTTATTTATGTTCAACTTTTCATTAGTCGTTCTTTTGTGTTGGTTGTTGTTCACTATCGCCTAACAATTTGAGCTGATGTGGCAACACTTACGTATTGAAGCGTTACATTTATTTTGTACCATAACAAATTAAAGTAACATTTATGAAAGTAAATGGTTAGGTATAACATAATACAAAACGGATTTAAAATGATCAAGAGAAAATCGTCAAAAATGAATAATAAATAAAATTGAACTTAGAAGTATGCTATCGAACAACCTATTTCCCTAGTTAAACTTGTTCAGCAAAATGATAGCACTATAGCACATACTAGTCATGATTTTTATTTTAGGGTCTCTGAAAGTCGAACGCTGACCGCTATTCGTTTTTGTAGTTAGAGTACTTCGTGCTTGTGCAGCTTGTAGTAGTTTTGTTAGCTAAGAGCGGCCTGTCGGCTTAAAGCACTTTAAATACAATTCGCCAGCTTGTACTTGACATTGAGTCATCGTTAATAATCCGCTCGTTAAGTGTACATCCTGCGAGTGCGAGTACAAGTACTCCCACGACCTACAGCTGCTTGCCGCTTGCTGCTTGCATAACCTAATGAGCAGCATGAGACTGACAAATGACAGCATTTAGTTGACATACACACTACGAGCGGAAACGGCAGCAGCAGCAGCAGGTGCTGCAACAACAACAACAACAATAACGACGGCAACAGCCACAACGAACGTTTAACGTGTTAACCGTATCAGTGTCAGCGTTCTGTCATATTGTGCAATCGCTTCAGCATTCCAGTCCAGAGAGCGCAACCAAGTGCGCGACTTCCGCACGTTGGGATTTGTCAACCATCTCTGTCTCTGTCTCTCTCGCTCTCACTCTCGCTCTCTGTTGCACTCACACTGCCAACCAATCTGTAGCTCGTTGCGAAAGTGCTGACCTCGCAGTCGTACCTTGACACGCGGCGTATGAGCAATGTAATAAAATGGCAGCCAAACAACTAGTGAACAATTTTTGCGCGTTGACAACAACAGAGCGAACAGCGCGAATATCGTTTGCCAACAAAAAAAATGGAAAGCATAGAAAACGAAAAGTGTGGTGAGAGAGAGAGAGAGGGGGGAGGAATGCGGCGGAGACAACGAAATAGAAATGAAATGTGCAAAATGAGAGAATAGCAAAAGTCACGTATGTGGCAAGACAAATTGCTTCAAGTGCATAGACTGCCACTTTCATTCGCTGTCAGTCTGTCAGCCAACCATTCACTCAGTCCATCTGTCTGTCCAACTGTCTGTCCCTCTGTCCGTAAGTCAGTTTGCCAGTTATTTATATATTGCGCATGCTGTTAGCATATTTTTATTGCGGTCAACTATGAATTTGGGTTGAGCACCAAATGCTTGTCGCGTTATCCAATGACTATATCCTGTAATGTTCTCTCATTGAAAGGGGTATATCAGTTTGAAAAACTACTTTTATTTGCAATCTTCTAAATACAAATTTTGAAGATAACATTTAAACTTTTAAATTTAGTTTTTTTAAAGGATTTAATAGATGTAAAATAAATGGTTGGTCTTTTTAAATTTGGTGAGGTTTGCTCAAAAAGTTTTTATAAATAAATAATTATTTTATAAGCACAAATAAAATCTTTCATACATCGTTCAAACTATTCTGTTAGGCAAACATGTTTAAGCAGAAGACTAGGTTCCAATTTTAATAGAAATCTTGAAATAGTTGAATGGAGAGATTGATGTTGTTGTGATTTAATTCTACCACATACTGGTAAAGAAATCACATATGTACATTCGAATTTCCCATCACTGACAACTGACTTTAAATTCATTTTAAAAACTACTTTTAAAGTTTGTTAATTAAGCAAAAGTTATTTCGTAGTATTAAGCTAATACAACTTTCTGAGCATTTCACAAGTTACTAACATCTAAAGTTCTAGCCAGAATTCCACATAAAATGTTCGCAGCAAAAATGCTGCTTAGGTGATATTTAGTTATCGATGGTCGCATAAAACGGCCAGCCACATGGGAATCAGTTGCAAAATAGTTGCGGAATGAACACGAAGTGAAGCAAGCAGCACGAAGTGCTGACGAAACAGCATTCTACTGGCTGCTTCATGTGACTTTTTGACCATTTCAGTGCAATGAATGGCAGCTGAACAACAGATGGCATTGTTATGCCAGAATGTGTATTTGGTTCGTCTCCCCTGTCTCCTTGCCTTGTCTCCTAAGCTCCCATGTTCCCTGGTCGGATAATTGGCTAGGGCTCTCGGTATTTGTTGGAGGGGTTTTTCTTCTACACATAAACAAAGCAATCTCCTGGTGCGACTGCATACAAATAGCGAGCACGTTTAAGCATGTCAATGCTGCTGTTGTTCTCGTAGTTGTTGTTGTTGTTGTTGTCTGGCTATTGTCCAGTGCCAACTGTCAGCTGTGCTCTCCACCACAAAATGATGAACAATCTGGCACTACCAACCACAGGCAGCCAACGACAAACAGGAAAATTTCATTGCTCGAATTTTCGTTTAACAAGTTTATGAGCAATTTTCGTGAAGAGGGCTAAGCTCATGCATTTGGATTTTTCGAGTGCGTTGAGCGAGTGAGATTCTCTCTCTATCACTCTTGAAATTACAGCAGCTGCACAATGCGCTCTCTGCTGGTACTTCCCCTCCTCTTTTTGCCACCCATCTGCTGCCCATTAGCACTCTCTAATCCCCACTGGCACTGCTGTCCACTCGGTACTGCTTGCGACCCTCCACAACCTGCTGGTCAGGCACCCTCTGGATGTGTGACTCCTACTTGCGCCTACTACCAGTCAGTGGCACTCGTTGGTGCCTTCTGCTAGCCCATTAGCACCCACTGCCACCTACTGGTACCTTCTGCTACCCTTTGTGACCTTCAGCCTTCCGCTGGTAGTGCAGCCTGCTATCGCCTCTGTAACTTGTCAGTCTGCTTTGCCACGCGTTGCCACGCACTGCTGGCCAGTAGTAACCTCTGGCATCTGGCTCTGCTTCCCTCTCAACACACACTTCTGCCCCACAGCTGGTTTCACTCTGTCAGCCTCCCTGCGGTACGCCTCTTACTCCCGCTACTGCTGCTTGCAAGCAAATGCACGCACAGGCTTTTCTGTGCGCTCTCGTGCTGCTGCATTCAAGTGTCAAAAACCAAAACACATTTACATTCATGCTGGAGCCATTGTAGTCACTGCCATTCGTTGTTGTCGCCTCGGGCCGCTACTCCCCCACCACCTCCGCTCGCTACTAACGCCATATCTCTGGTAAGTAGTTGGTTTATGCGGCAGGATGTCAGCCTGATGTCTGTATGAAGTGTGCTGCTCCCCTGTTAGAAACGGCAGAAGCGGAGCCTTTGTCAACGTGCAAAAATCTCTCAAATTTTATTATGCTCGAATTTGCTGGCACTTCACAGCTGCTGTGAAAGCGTCCCCTCTATCCTCGCTCTCTGCTGGTGGCAGGCGCTTTTATGGCGCTTAACGTCAGCCCATTACAAGGCGACGAAATCAAGCCGAGCAACAACTTGGAACATCAACTCCACCTCCGCATTGACAGTTGGCATTTTGGCAGCAAAGAAAATCGAGGCGCGGCCTCAGCTAGTAATGAGGAGGCCATGCGAGGGCTTGTGTTTGTGGTTGGGGCATCAAACTGAGCCGAGCTCCGTCTGGATTTGGGGCCCTGTCTTATGACGATGCCACGTTTTGCCAGCCAGATGAGGCCATACATTTTTACAAGCTGCTAATGTGGGCTTTATACGAGCACGGACTTCTTTTACTTTTCCTTTTTATTTTTTTTTGACTTGGAAGCTGTGTGCTTTGAATTTGCCTGTAGCCATAGTTTGGGGCTTGGGTTTAAGCCAAAGTTGCGGCGTGGCAAGGCCTAAACTGCATCGATTTACGAAACACACATTTTTATTCATGTTTATTACGTTGCGAACAACAAAAGCAAAAGCAAAAGTTGTTTCTTGTTTTTGGTTTTGGCTATAAACAAAAAGTTAGCTTATGTTCTCAAAAGTTTAGATAGGTTCGTTAAGCTTTAAGCACAGATAAGATATAGAACATTAAACAATAACCATGTGTATTTTTTGAGAATCAATTTGAAAGTTGAAAGTTGTGTCTAAATAAATTTATTTTAAATAAATTCAAATTTTCATTTGTTTTAAAAAAGTCAGTGGATAAACTTTAAATAAATTTAATGTCACACAAATTTTATGGTATTTTCATAGAAGGCAATTATAACGATTTAGGATTTATTGGATTATTCTCAAGAACATTTTTCAAATCTACAACAATTTCTGAAGAAATTTATACATCTAAAAACATTACACAAAATTATGAACTCATTTTAAATTAAATTTTTGTGTTATTTTTTATTTTATACTTTTTCATGTTTTACTTCATTTTATATTTAATTTTTGAACTTTAAAAACAACTCGCTTTAATTTTAAAGCAACTCCTACTCAGTTACAAGCACTATAGTCATCTCGTTCTTTCCCAATGAAACAGCCGCACTGTTACCAAAGATTCGGTCGCAATGAACTAGTTCCACTGTGGAACTGATTAAATATGTATCGATATCGATAAATTTATCTGCTGGAAGCTCATTTACCGCATACCGAGTCATTAGTCTAATTAATCATTTTAAAATGCAAATGTAGAGTAGGAAGAAAACTAGCCGTTGCCCCTTTTGCTGCCAACGGGCTAATCAATAAGTTAAATGTGCGCAGCAAAAGGCAAACAAACCGAAACTGCTTAGCCGGGGTGGCATGAAAAAGCTTCAATCAATCAAATGTCACGATAGAAATCATCAACCGAAGAGACCAAGAGAGAGAGAGAGAGGGGGCGTGGTAAAGTAAAAGAAGAAAGCAAAAAGGGTTTTTGCCATGGCTTCCATGCTTGCTTCCCTGTTGCTGTGCGGCATTAAAAACCACATGTGCTTCAACACAAAACATTTTATGCTCCAGATGGTTGAAGATGACTGAAAGGTGCGGTGGCATCCACACAAGAGTTACTTCTTCCCCCCAGCTACGGCTGCCATCATCGAGCTACTGCAGTTGGAGTCGGTAACTCAGTTGAGTCTTCGTAACAAGCTGCGTCAACAAACTAAACCACTTTGAAATTAACACGTTACATTGACATTGACAGCTTTATGCGTGGCATGCCGAGTGTCGAGTGTCGTTAGAGTGTCAATGGAGGTAACAGCCCAGCAGAAGCAGCAGCAGCAGCAGCCACAGCAAACCACACAGCATCAAGAGCAGAGGTAGAGCTGTCAGCCGCAGTTATAGAGCGAATGCTAAAGGCATGAAGGGGCTGCCAAACGATGCGGCAAATATGGAGGCAACCAAATGCTGACGGTATGGCGGCCGGAAGGCGCGCAAAAAAGGCAATTTCCGTTGTGGCGTAAACAAGACTAAAACTCTCAGTGTATCCGCGTGTGACTGAGTGTGTGTATCTACGTGTGTATGTGTGTATTTACTGTGTGTGCGTAGTTTTTATGCGTTGGCATTCAGCGAAACGAAAATTACCAATTCAAATGTCAGCAGTCGTGGGAACAGCAGCTTCGCTTCGTCCTCTGTCCTCTGCCCTTCGTCTTGCTCCTCCTTGTCGCCATCACTTGACGCGAAATTAAATTCAGTGTCAATTCGGTTTCTCTTCAAGGCGTGTGCACCTAACGAGGGATCAGCTGGTTTTGTCTGTACGTAATCAGTTGTGCCGAAAAGTGCTCAAACTCGGGGACTGACTGTGAGACAAATTGTTGTGAAAAAGTCTTAAGTGCCACAGACAGAAAGCACACCCATTCCGAGCCTTAATTTATATGCCATTTGCCACCCCTTTGCCAAGTCAAAGCAGATGGTATCTAGGCGACTTATGAAACATATATCTTCAAGCATTACAACATGATTTAATTTAATTTCATATGCGAAAAATGGGCGTATATTAAAATATTTTATTATTTTTCTGAATTTTGAATTTCAAATTTTACAGGGTACTCCGCTAGTCTGTATACACTCACTTATTTACCCTCTCGGCCCCTCGATTTTTCACTGCTTTTTAATTTTTGGTGCGTGCCCAGTCGATGGAATTTATGCCCTTCTTATGGCACCCCAAAATTAGTTGGGGCACCAAAAAGCCCTTAAGATTTTTCTCTTTTTTTTCGCATTTATTTTTCGTTTGGTCGGCAATGAAAAGTGCAAGTGCTGCAAAAGTAAACTGTGTGGAAACATTCAAGGAGTGTACATTTTTCCGGTGCCTGTAATTTAATGGCTGGTAATGGCCAAAAAGGGTTGGAGATCAACAGAGCGAACGCAACCGGAACGGAACTTGTTAAATTCTTAGCAATTGACTTAAAATTGTGTTGAAAATCGCCTCATGACACTGGCAAAAAACAGATTGAAAGAAATAGGTTCGCATGCCATTATTATCAGCATTAACATTATAAACTTTATTATTTGGCATGATAAGCGAAAAAAATACGGACTAAGTTTACGGTTCATTGTGAAATCTATTTTCAAATTTACAATGGCAACTCAAGGTTTACTAGTCTTTAAATCAAATTGGAAGTCGTGAAAGATAAGTTCGAGTATTTTTAACAAGTTTGTAACTAGTTTCTTACGCGACTTATTAAGTAAAATATGTAAGTTAATTCTAAAGCATAAGTTTGTAGATAATTGCTTATTAAAGTGTTCTTCAACTTAGTTCAACTTCTTATTAAAATTATGTTTTTTTCTCAGAACTTTCTCACTGTTGAAACACTTCAGAAGTCAGCTACAAAAAAGAAAGACAATACATCTAGTTTGGCCCCATAAAAGTTACACTTGAGATGCGCTCTAAAAATTGGATTATATTGCAAAAAGCTGTTGCCCTTGGAGCTGAACGATTTGATTGCTATTTGATTTCGTCCTTTTTACAATCTGAGAGCAGCGGCAACAAATGTATCGAAAAAAGAACAAGAATAACAACAATTGATTTGTTGCGTTAGCAATTTGTTTACATGCAATAAATTTACAAATCAACGATAATGCAATTTATTTGCTTACATTTGTTTCTACTCGTATATCTTTGTCGTCTTTTTTCTCTGTCTATCTGTCTGTCCTTCTGTCCGTCTGTCATTTGGTCTTTATTATTGCATTCGTATTTCGTTGGCTATTTTATGTGCGATGCGCAAAAAAAATTTGTCCAGTTTATTGGATTTGTGTGCGAAAATTTACGAGTCACAGTGTCAGGCTGTTTTGTCATAATTTTATACCTTGCGGAAGGTGTTTGACGGAGCGTATACTTAATATTGCATATGTTAACAAATATTAAGTATACGCACACTTGAATTATTGTTTGTCTGGCATTGTTTTAAATTGCTTGAGTAGCACATTAACCCATTTTTTTATGAGAGATAAGCTTTTAGTCTGCTTTGATTTATTGATTGTTAACGAATATTACGTATACGCAGATATAACATAAATAAGTGTTTAGTGGAAATTCTTTTAAATTGAAATCAACTTGAGACATTAAGCATAATATTATTATAGCGTTACCATTCGTTAACTCTGATGTATATGTTTATTGTCTATTTGTTAACAAATATTACATATACGTACGCTCATACAAATCATTCTTTAGTTAGAATTGTTTTGAATTGCTTTCAAGTTACACAATACATCAAATTTTATTACAGGGGAACTTTTAGTCTACTCTTATATATTTCTATTTTTTACAGCAGCAAAACTATAATTTTTTCATTCAGAAATATGTTCAAAAAAAAAATATGGATTGTAAATATTGACTTAATGGTCGGAATTTGATTATGTGATAAGTTTTATCTCGTTTTGCAGATAAATAAATAATTGATTATACTGAATTGAGTTATTGATTTAATAAGTTAATTCTCTATATATTTAATTAATGCAGCAATTAGATTTTATTTGATTGCATATCGAATAACAAAGGTTGCTGCAATTAATATAGGAAATCTGTGCTTGAATTTAAGGCTTAATTAAAGGCTGCATGAACTTAAAATGAAGCACACTTAATGTACACATATTTAATCGCTTACTGTGCTCAGCAAACAGCAGTTTGCCGCATGCCTTAACCCAAAAGCCACAAATAACTCAATACAAATCCAAGTGTATCCTAATTGAACCATCTAATTGTCAAATAAATTTCAAATTTTATCGCCTCAGACGTTCGCAAGACCGCAGCCGCAGCCGCAGTCGCAGTCAAAGCCAGCATAACAATAACATCTACAATAACAACTACAACAACAACTACAAGCACAGATAGCAAGAGAGTAAGCAAGTTCAATTTGAGTTCAGTTAAGTTGAACACAGCCATAAGAAGTGACTTCTTGTATATCGTAAATATTTACGATTTACATAAAGTTTTATTTTTAAACTGGGCGGCAATATTGAAGTTTTGTTTGCCCTTTTCCTACCCCGCTTTTTTTTTCTTCGCAATTTTGCAGTAGCTTCTGTTGTTGTTGGGCAGTTAATTGAAGTGCGTACTTATGAACTTGGCCAGCGCAAAATACAAAAAAATGAAGGAAGAAGCTCTTCCAATCCATGTGCTTCTCTCCTTTTATTTCGGTTTTTCTCCTTCTGCTGCTAAGCTGCAACTTATGAGCGAACCATTTGCTGCAGCCATAGCAAAGCCAAAAGAAGTAGACTGAGAAAGAGGGAGAAAGCATAGATGGGGAATGGAAGAGAGAGACAGATAAAGGAAATTGCAGCAACAAATACGAGAGTTTGCACAGTTAGTTAAAAACAATTTCTGCGGCAAAGCGATGCTGCTACTGTAAATGAAACTAGCTTTTTTCTGTGGATTCTCTCTCTGTCTCTGTCTCTTGATTCTCTGGATTTCTCTCATTGATATGCCAGGCAGGTTGCATTTCTTTGCTTGCTTTAGCTTTGTGTAATGCGGCTCCCAAAAAGTGTGCCATGATTTTGCATCAAATTTTTACGGGATCCAGCATCCTCATTGCCTTCTAATTGCCACACGTGCCACATTACGCTTTTGCCACATGAAACGTGTTTTTGGCGCGCCTAAAAACTGTCTATACTTTTTTTTTTTTTTGCTACGTGTTTTCACTGCAGTTGCGTTTGCAATACTCTTTGCACACGAGTAATGTGAATTAATAATGTCGATTGCAACTCAAGGGAGCGCACAGACATTAATCATTTATAAGTTGCAATAAAAAACCAAAGCAATTTTCGGTTTTTACTATTATTTCAGAAAGTTGTCATTGCCATTTCCTCTAAGGGGAATTAATTCCACTGTTATTTATCAATGGCAGATATTTAGTGGCCATAATATTTACCAAGTAAATACAAATTATATAACTATGCAAATAATTCTATCCATTTAGATTGTCATCGATTGATTTTTATAGCGTTAGTGAGCATTTTAATAATTTATGTGGCGAGAGGTTGCTATTGTATAATATTTTGATTGTATATTAAAGTTTATATCTATAATTAACTTCATTAATATAATGAACTGAAATTTAGAATTTTTCAAACTTATAAACAATTCCAAGTAAACCAGATTAATAAAATAACTATTTCTCTCAAATCTCAAATTCCCTCTTTTAAATTCAGTATTATAAAAATCCTCGCTATCCATAGGGAAGAGGCGTATTCTAGCTTTTTGCCGGCTGGAAATGTATGTAACAGACAGAAGGAGGCATCTCGGACCTTATGCAGTACATGTATTCTTCATAGTTCATGTCCGTCTCTCTGTCTGTCCATCTGTGTGAACTCCTAGATCTTAGAGACTATAAGAGATAGATATATAATTTTTTCAACATAAGTTGCTATGTTTTGTGTGCAAAAGATTGTTTCAAATTTTTGCCATGTTCACTCCAGAAGCATAATTCTGAATCTATGGTCTTGAATTTTGGTAAACTATATAACTATAGTTTTTATGATTCCCTTATATAAATAGACCAAAAACATAACCTTTGATATATTTTTGGTATCATTCGGCATAATAATTTGGCATATTTTAGATTAGTTTTTACTTTTTTCTTTCGATAAAAATGGGAAGCGTATCTCACAGTTGCGAACTCTCGAGAGTAGCTTTCATATTTAAGTCACAGTAAGTTTGCTTTTTAAAAAGAGTGTACACTTTTCTGACCTTCTTTTCAACTTGTTTCAGTTAGCAGTTATTTATTAAAAATTGAAATAATATTGAATGAAAATTGCTTTTAAAAAGTGTATAAATGCTTCGCTTAGTTTAAAGCATTTCTCTGTCAAAGGTTTCAATATGGGCGCCGAGTGTAACTTCTGTTTGACATGTAAGACTCGCCACACCACGCTTCACCTAGTTGCCATTTTTTTCATCCTGGCCAAGCACACTCACACACTCAGACTGGCACACTCGTCACACTCACTCACACACACTTGTACACACTGCAAAGTATAGTAATGCATTGCAATGGTGTTGGCAAACATTTCAGACTCTTGGCAGGCTTCAATGCTCATTGCCAGACTGTTGACATTTTAATAAAAATTATTTCAGTGCATTCGTCGCATTGCAGAAACGCCTCTAAAAGGCTCAATGGGTGGTTACGCCTCAAAGGGGTGTGAAGGCGAGGAGAGGGGAAAAGTGAGTTGTGGCCCCATTAAGAACGTTGGGGAAAACGTTCAATGTTCGCACACACACACACACACACACAGAAAGAGAAAATGTATTTGGCAGATGATGCTGAACATGTATTTAAACTGCAAATCAAACTGCGTTTCTTATTGCATTCTGCACTTCAACTGCAAATCCAGCTTAATATATGAAAATGCTAAAGGCAAATTGCCTTTTAATTGTTTAGTTTTGGGTAGGGCAAGAGCTTAAAAAGTTGTTTCAAAACATTAAACAGTGCAGAAAGTGCAGAAAAGAGAGCGAAGAGAAAAGAGCACCAAAGAGATGTGCTCAGCATAATTAATTGAAGTTGAACTCACGCACGAAGCGAAAATTCAACTATTAAATTTAAGACAAACTTTTTGGTTTTAAACAACAAATGAATTTTTTACTCATTTTGCTTGCATTAATTATTATTATTATTTTAAACTATTTGAAACATACAAAATGAAAAGAGATTTATGCTGCACAACTTACATACGAGTTTTAATTGTTTTTAAACAAAAATAATTACTTTATTGATCAGATAAGAAATAACCAAAAATGTTCTTTTAAATACTTTTAAAATGTTATGAACTTTTAAAAAGCACTTGTGGACAGAACTGCTTTAGATTTTTCTCAACCAACCAAAACACTAAATATTCTAAAAATGTATATTATTTTATATTTAGCTTTTGCTTAAATTATTTAAAAATATTGTGAACTTTTAACAAAGCACCTATCGACAGCTTTGCTTCCTTAATTAATCACCAAATGCTCTTGTGAAACTTGTTCTCATCTCTAGTTTTAGGAGTCAACAGAAAATATTATGAAAAAAAAAAACGGAGCATGCAACAAAATGTTGGCCAACAGCACTTGGCCAGAAATAAGCACAGTCCGTTGGGTTTGCTCGCAAATAAATTTCAAGTTGTTTCGGCCACTTGGGCGAAACAGTTTCTTGTTGTTTCCCTTCCCTTCACCTCCCTTCACCACCCTCTGCACTGTTCTTTTTTTCGCTCTTCTGCGGCAGCTTTTAAACTCAACACCGAAACTGATTCGAAAGTAATAAAGTTTTATGGCACCAGCCAATTAGCGAACTACGTAGGCCAACTGGCGCCCGACACGATGGCCACCACCCAACTTCCCTTCCCCTTCCCCTTCCCCCACCTTCTTCACTCCCTGCGGATGCCCAAAAGACGTCTCAATCTTAATCTGGAATTTCCGCAGTCATTTGTATTTTTGCAACATAATTTCATTGAATGTTATGGGAGGCCTTGGCGTGATCTTAAGACTCTGCTCATTATTGTTAGTCGAGAGTTGGTTTATGTGCCCGCCGACTTCTTATCTGTTATCAGCTTATCAGTTCACTGGGCTTTGTCTATAGGCGATGGCTTTTGTGTGCGCTCATCCTGCGAGTTGCGAGAGCGAGTTGCCAACTTTGTCCCATTCAAAATGTTGTTGGCAATTTGTTGACAGCCTCTCTGCTCTGCACTGCGGGCAGATAAACCAACAAAGCCGCAAGGACTAGGCAAACAGAGACAGCAAGAGAGTCAGAGGGAGAGGGAGAGGGAGAAGCAATTTTAACTGCTTGCGGCGAAGAGCATCTTGTTTGTGGCCATAATTATTATTTGATATGCCTTTGCCGACAGAGAAGCTGCATAAATTATTGATATATGTGCTCAGCTTATGCATGCCAAGCAGCAGAATAGTTTCATCACCAACAGAATTCACTATTTGTATGGCAGAAATTGAGAAATGAGCAATTGGCACCTTCATTTCAGAAGGAAATTTGAATTTGCTATCAAATAAATAACAAGAAGCTAACAAGTAATCAATTTAGGTTTTCACTAACCAATCAAATGTTCAAATTAGCTTCATTCATTATAAATAATATCGAATAACATAGGCAATAAATTTATAATTGAATCGTTTAGCATTTCACTATCGAAATAAATGAATTAATGAATGAAACTGTCTTCATTGTAAGTAATATTGAATAAGTGAATTAACTAATGCAGAGCTAAACAAAATTTGCATTATAAATAATATTAGAGGCAATAAACTTAAAATAGCATAATTCAGTTATTCGCTAACGTATCAAATATTGAATAAAGTTGAATAAATTGTATATGATTCTGAATAATAATGTAGAGCTGTCTCAATTTGAATTTTTTTTTATTGCTAAATATATAATATTTTTTCTATTTAATAATTCAATGCTATGATTTAACTTTAACTTTTAATTTTTGAATTATGTGCAAATGAACAAAAAAGAAGAGAAGAGAAGAAGAGCATCAATTTGAATATTTCATTGTTGAATAATGAATTTTATACGACATTTCAAATTTCCTATTGCTGCTTTGAGATTTAAGGCCGTAAATTTATAATAGAGTCATTTACGTGTTTACTAAAGAAGCAAATATTGAGCTATATATTGAGTAAATAAAATTGAATAATAGACTTGAGCAATGAAAACTAATTGTATTGCACTTTATATTTCAATGGTTTTATGGTATTTTAGCACAATATTTTTAATCATCATTATTCATTAATGATTTTACGTCGATTTTTATTGCCACATTCATTACGGATTTATTTTTATGTCTCATTTTGAAGTGCTTCAATAAAATGTTGCTTTATTCCTGCGATGATCTTAAATTGCTTCATCAACACTTTCGCACTTTAATTGAAGTGTTGCAGTTGAATTGAATTTACTTAAGCCACGCGCTTAATTGCTGTTGAGATAATGAACGAATGATACAAATTGTGAATTATCCCTTGATGTCCTATTAATGTCCTTCGAGCTATTGCCACAAATTATATACTTCCGCCTCTGCTTGTATTTTCTTTTTATTATTTTGCGGAAATCTGAAACCGGACTGAAGCAACTATAATTGATTTTTTTCTTGCTTTTCGAGCTGCTGATGATGCTGTAGCTGTGGCTGTGGTTTGTTGTGTCGTTTCTTTTTTTTGGTCGCTTTAATCTGGCCAGGCCAAAACACGAAATTACTCAAGTATATGACCTGAGGTTAAGCCCGATACTGTTTGGCATTTTATTTTCATTTCGTTTTATTTCTCTCGTTTTTTCTGCGTACTTATTTATTTGTTGTTCGAGCAATAACGAGGACAACAAAACACCGACAACATCAACAACAACAACAACAACAGCAGCAACAAGAAGAAGCTTTGGCCCTGCGGCCAATTTGCATTGATAAATCCTTGAATGCTTTAAGCCAACAAGAAGAAGAATGTCAGAATGCCAGAGTACAAATTAAATAAATATTGTAAATATTTGATACACACACGAGTGTATGCAAAATACTCGACTAAGAAAGAGAATCTCTGGGAGAGTTCATCAGACGAAGAAGAGGAATCCTCTTTCTCTTTCTCTTGCGTTGTTTGTCTTTATGACGCTTTGATGTTTGCATAAAGTTCAAGTTAATAAAATTCTTTTATGTTTCACTTTAGCCTGTCGCATTATTAAAACTAGTTTAGTAGCCACACTCCGGCAGGACAAAAGGATGTAAGAGGAAGGAGCTGCTTTTAATTTAGCTTTTCGGCAGCAAGTTGATCCAAAGTTTTTATTACCGTGTGCGGTTGCTCGGTTATTAAATGGACGTACTTGCAATCTGTTTTATGGCCAGACATTAATAAGCATTGTGCCATCACACGCACACAAACACACACACAGTGACACGCTATCTCACACCTACACGAGCAGTGTAAATTTTATGTTGCCTATTTCCAGGCGCCGCCAGCAAAGTGACAACTGCTGTTGCTCTGTTTGTTTGTTGTTGTTGTTGTTGTTCTTTCTGCTGCAGGACATGAAAATTAAATGTATTTATGAACATGCAACAATGGGAAGTCAACGTGCAACACCCACAACTGTGTGTCATATGTGCAATCTTTGTCGCCTGCAAATGTCATAAAGAAGGCACAAATTGTTGTTTGTTTGTTTTTCGGTCTCAGCTAATTTGACATTATACTACATCATATTTTTCCTCTTCTTCTAGTTGCAGCTGTTTGTCCTCTTCGTATTTCTTTTATTGCCTTTTTAAATGGCTTTTCGACGGCTGTCGGCTGTAGTGTTCACTCACATATAAGACTTTAAGCCATAAAGCTAAAAGAGCGATTGATAAATAATGTTCAAGTTTTCGGACTGCAAAAAAAAGGGTCAGCAAGCCAAAGGTCGATGATTTTTATTGCAAGCGAAGGGTGATTGTCATAGTAGAGTGAGAGAGTGAGAGATTGAGATTAAGGGGGATTATTATAGTGAACAGCAAAATAATTTGGAGCCAAGCCAAATAGAAAACAGACTAAGCAGCCTGGGAGAAGCATGGAAGTAAAAGCAGATCAATAAAAATCCATGTGACGACTGCAAGAAATAGCACTCAAAAAGATGAGACAGTGTGTGATTAAAAACAGACTAATATTAAGTAATTGAATTGGAAGAGAATGTGATTAATGTTTGCTTAAATAAAGTTTGCTCTTTTTGTTAGAGAATAAACAGAGTAATGAACATTTTGACAAATTAAGATAAAGTTAGATGCTAAAATGAAAATAAATAAATTATTATAAGTGTAATCTGATAGTATCATTTAATATTTGTTCCATAATTCTTTTAGCTTTTTAGCTTTTAGCTAAGATAAACAGAATAGTGAACACTTTGTCATATGAAGATAAAGTAAAATGATTTAAAACAAATAAAAAATCTGTAAAGTAGCTACAATATATTATGTGTGCAATCTGATAATAAACTGTGTATTATCATTATAACATTTTGGTGAGACTCAAAATTATGAATTTCTTTCCTTAATTCTTAAAGCTCTAATGATTATTGATTGCTTAAGTAAAGTTAGTTATTCTTGATAGAAAATAAACAGAATAGTGAGTAGAAATAAAGACAATTAAATAAATGAATAATAAATAAATAAATCTCTAAATTATCATAAATGTATTTTGTGTGTAATCTGATATCTTGTAAAATCTGTTGCGTCTCAAAATTGTGAATATTCTCCCCTTAATTCTTAAAGCTTTCTAGTTTCTTATTTCATATTTTAAAGTCCGGCCTCCGTTTGCAGACTAATCAAAGCAAAAGCCATTGGTAACAGCTCATTGCCAAATGATAATGGAAGCGACCAAGCGCCGGCAAAGCTATTAATTAATAGAAACAACAACAAAAACAACAATAGCCAAGAGACCGAGAGCATAGAAAGGACTCGGCTAAAAAACAAACCGAGCACAAAAGCAACAAATTAGCAACAGTCGCCACACACACACACTCACTCACACATTCGAAAACAACTCGGAAACTGTTACAAGGTCCTCAAGTTCTTTTGTTCTCTGTGGAATAGTCAAACATATATGTGGCTATTTGGTATCTATTTTATGATTATGTGTGAAATATTTGTTAGTCTTCTTTTGATTGTCAAATTGTTGCTTGAAAGTCGAAATTTAAATATTGATTTTGTGGTCCTTGAGGCAAATATTTACGAATTCAAAGAAGGTGCAAATATTACGGCCTCCTCTCGAATGTTGAAGAGGACAGAGATATCTTTGTCTTTGTCTTGGCCATAGGAGAAGGACAAAGAAGAACCACAAGAGCCACGTTAGCGTCAGTTACACAGTTTACAGTCAGTCCGTTCTATTGTGCATAATTTGCGTGCCTAATGAAAATTTCATAGATGCTTCAAATACACACATTATCTATGTATGTATGTTATGTTTGTGCATTTGATTCGTTTGTGTTTCTGTTTCTGTTTGCGGTGATTCTGGTATTTTACATCACTGAAATTTGATTTTGTGTGTTTGAATTTCAACACGAATTACGGCTGGCGTGCATTAGCTAATTTATTGTAGCGTACTAAACGATAAGATAATCTCTCACACGCAACGCAATCTTATCGTTGCCATCCCACATGACATTTTTAATTGTCCTAAGTGCCCCCATTATTATCGTCTATCGATTACGCTGATAGACATGTGTTTTCTAGTTGGCCTACTAAAGTTGTTTCTTTCCTTTCTAATAATTCTTTAAGTATGTTTTCAGCCATCTCTTTGCAGCTTTGCAACTTTTTGACTTATTCAAATTAGCAGTACAAAGTTTTTTGGCAAGTTCTGTTGTGCATTTGCACGCTTTCGCAGTGTTGCAGTGTTGTAAATGTTAGCAAGTTCTTAAGCTGCTGCAAATTCGGAACTAGTTCAAAGTTGCAGCGGATTAAGCGTCGGCAATTAGTATGCAGCTCATTACAGCTGCAAAGGCGAATACACAGACCAGGGCTGCACACCTTCAGCTGTGCTTAATGTTTACATTAAATGGCGTCAATTATAGTAAGCATTCACTTTATTTGCGTTGCGTCTTATTTAAGAAAGTGCGATAAGATAAGATAACTTTCACAATCGTGAGAGAGAAATAAGAAACTATTTGTACTGGCGAAAAATATGTAAAATGAAAAACTCTTTTAAAAGTGATGAAGAAACAGTGAAAATAAAAACGACGGTAATTGTAAGCGTAATCAAATAAATTAGACGAGAACGTGCAAGTGCGTTATTCTGAGCATCATATTAAGTGTCATTATTGTTGCTGTGGCTGCCACAATGACAAATGAATGAATGAGTGACCAACTGAATGAATGAATGAATGGATGAGGGCGGACAATGGCAATGTCTACGCAAACTGACTGAATGACTGAATCAACTTGACGCGTTGTAATACTTGTAGCATCATCTAGCGACGCTCTTCGTTGCGTTTTCCAACATTAAGACAATCATTTTAATTGAAGTGCCACTTGTACTCACAGCACAGCTCTGCCAAAATAACAAAAAACAAACAAAATGAAAGGGAGAACAAAGAGTAACGGACACGTCTCGTCAATGAGTGGACTTTGATGCTTGTCGACCGTCAAGCACATTGGTGCGCAGCGGGGAGCTTAGACGAGGCGAGGCGAGCCGAGGCGTGTCAAGTGGAGAGTATAAAGTTTTGTTATTGCTGCTTTTTTAGTTCGCTAGTTATTTACTTAAGGGCTTAAAAAGTAAGTGAACGCATACATATGTGCTGATGGGCTGAGTGCACTGTGGAAAATGCGGGTAAAGTTAAATTGCAAAACACAGCTTTTCATTCATGATGAACATTTTACCATCAGTCACTTTTGGGTGTGTAATTTAAGTACTCAATTGACGCAGCCAAATAAATAGTAAACGCTCTGCTCTAACTAATGTATGTATGTATGTAAACACACTCATACGTTTGCTTGTGGGTGTGAAAAGTGCAAACATACTCATCACTTTCCATTTCTCAACTCAACAAACTGACTGATTCGTCAGCGTCCCTCTCTCTCTCTCGCTCTCGCTTTTGGAATGCTGCGCTCTCGCGGCAGCGCTGGATCACTCTCAATTTAAGAGAGCTTGACTTTGCTTGGGTAGTTCCCATAAGTAGATCAGTGTGCTTGTATTTCATTAAGTACGTGCGAACTGTGTTAATTGTTTTGTAAGTAATTGTTAATTGTGAGTAATTGAAAGTTCGTGATTTTAATGAATGTGATGTCAAAGGAAAGCAGCAGCTTGTATTTTGACTAATCTGCGCCTCAAATGAACCGTTTATGAATTTAGTTCCGGTAACTGAATTAATTTGACGCTCGTTGCCAATTATTGGATAACGCCAAATGAACGGCAGTTGCTTTATCTAATCAAATGTAATCAATTGTAATGTTTAATGAACAAGTGTGCATTCAATAGGTACATTTTCAGCAATTCGCATACAAGTTACAAATCTTATCTAACTGCTGCACAACTGAGAAAAACTAAGAGCGGTTGCAAGCAATAACCTCATATGTAAATGTGTGTAAGAGTTATCTGTGTTAATTGTTTTAAGAGAGTCGCTGCGGCTCTCAAAAGTCTAGTAAGTAAATAAGAACTTATGTCATCTCTTTTTGTGTTGCAGTTATTTGTTATTTACTCGTTCCGATAAGAAAAGTTGATTGGGATTCCCTATTAGAGATGCCAGCAACGTGCAACGAATTTAAGTGCCTCTGTAAAATTGAAACTGTGAAGAGAGCAAATTATTCTCTTTGGTGTGCGTTTAATTGGGCTGCTGTTCAGTGCATTTTACTAATTAAGCTTCAAATTTATAATTGTTTGTGTGAATCACAGCACGTGTGTGTGATTTAAATAACAGCTGTCATTTTGTGGTGTTAGCTATAGCCACAATTGTGGGAAATACCCAGTCCATTAAATGAAAATTGAAAATAAATGCAATTGCGTGGTTGGTTGACTTTATCCAGCTTAGAGATACCCTAAAAATTATAAATATGCTGGAATTGTCAATTAATCACTAAAAAGTAAAAGTATTTTTATGCATATATAGAACTATTTAATAAAGTTTTGATGTTGTGAAAACATAAATTGCAAAGATATACTATATGGCATTTGGTTAGCTTATTTTTTATAGCCTCGAAAATTACTTTATGACGTTTGCGCGGTATACAAAAGTGAGCTGCGATATAAAAGTTTTGTTGTATGTGAAATTGGTGTTATTATCTCATGAATGTTGGCAATTATGTCAACATTTACGGAATATGCTGCGTGAGTTCCACGGTGTGTAGAGTGAAGGTTGTTAATGAAACTGTTCACAATAACTGTTTACACGAACTGTTCACTGCAAAAGTTCATAAAACAGTATGCAATAACTGTTCACAAGAACTGTTGCCAAGACGGCTCACAAGAACTGTTCCCAGGAACTGGCTTCAGTAACTTTTGAAAAGGGAATGCTCACAGGAAGTGTTCCCAGGAAGTGTTCACAGCGAACTAGTCCAAAGAACTGTGCACAGGAACTGCTTGCAAAGATTGTGTACACGAATTGTAAACAGGATTTGGTTCCAGTAGAAATGGTGCAAAAGAGATGTTCACAAGAACTGCTCCTAGGAATAGGTTACAGCAACTTTGCAAAAAAATCTGTTCACAGGAAGTGTTCATAAAAACTGTATGCGAGAAGTGCTTCTACCAACTGTTCACAAAAACTGTTCATAAGTCGAGTGCTTAAGAACTGCTTTTCAAGATCTGTTCTTAAGAACTTTACAGAACCTTAACTATTCATAAAAACAGTTCGCAAGCCCTATTAACAGGAACTATTGTGAAAAACTGTTCGCAACATAAAGTAAGCATAGAAACAGTTTAGAAATACTATTAACAAGAACTATTGAGAAGAACTGTTTACAAGAACTATTCAGAAGAGCTATTTACAAGTATTATTCATAGGATGAGTGCTAAAGAACTGTGTTAAAGAACTGTTCACGTGATAATCTATTCATGGGAACAGTATACAAGAACTTTTCATAATAGCTGTTCACAAGGACTCTTGAGATAGATGCGAATTGCAATTGAATACGGCAACTTGTTATTAAGTAATGTGTTTACTGCATGTTTCATGCCGCATTTACCACATGAGGAGCATAAGTTTCTCTCTGCTTCTTTTTTTTGCGCTTAATGTGGCATTTAATTTAAATATGAAAAGGTGTTTGTGTGTGTGTGGGTGTGTGAGTGTTGGCTTTCTCTGTAAGTGTGTGTGTGTGTGTGTATGTGTGTGAAAGGCCATTGAAGCTCTGTGGGATGTTTGCACATTTCTCATTTGACGCGTGCGTTGCTTTCACTGTTAATTATACTCGTCGACTCTCTCATTATGCATAAATATAAAAGTGAGCATGTTTCTAGTGGGCGTCTCGACCTTTTTGTATAATGTCCGTTCTTTTTTTTTACGCGTATTTCTTTTTTTGTTACTGTCTCTTTTTTGTTGCGCTGCTTATTAATATGAAAATTAATCACTCAGCAAAACATGAGAAGAAGAGGCGAATAAAAAAGGTAAAAGGGATCCGGGGATGGCGTTGAACAAATTTATATGCCATTTTAATGGCCCTATAATTAGCTCATTTCCCCGGCAAATGTTTGCCTTTTGCACAGTGCATATTGTTTACCTTTTTGATGAGCTACATTTGTTGTTGTTGTTGCCTCTTACTGTTGTTATTTGTTATTTGCCTGCTGTTTATTTGCTTTTTAACGCGCTGCTCTTTTGCCGTTTTACTGCGCGCGCGTAACACGTTACGCATACGTAATATGGAAACGCCTCGAATTAGGCTATGAAAATTTGTGCCGTTGCTAATGAAAATTGTGTCAGTCTGCCTTCCTTTCTGCCTGCGTGTCGTGTTGTTGTCTGTGCAGCACTTTTGTCAATTCAGCCAAGTCCATTGACTGCAAAGGGCGTAACAGCAAAGCAGACAGACAAAGATACAGAGAGAGAAGAGAGAAGGACGCAGAAAAATCCACAGCTCAAATGCCCAATTGGGCATGTAGACAAGTTTTTGGTTTTATTTTCATTTTCATTTGCCAAACGGGGCCACTTGAATGCGCAATGAAGTCCAACCAAAGCGAATAAGAGAGAAAAAAAAAACATAGTAAGAGGCGAATGACATTTCGATTTTTGTTTCTCCCGAATTTTTGCATAAATTCAACGCGAAGTTAAAGCACAATTTCCACTCAGTTATCATCAGCGATTTGTTGGCACAAAATCTGTGCTTAATATTCATAAAACCAAAAAGTGCAACAGCCCTCGAATATCCTGCAGCTTACTGTTGACAGTTTTCCCCCCACCCCCTTTCCTTTTCCCCTCTCGCACAATCTCGCCTTTAACCACATGCCTACAAGAGTGTTAATTAAGCGGCACAAAAAGTCGGACGTGGGCTTTTTAAATAGCATTAAATTGTCAAGTTGTTGTCAGTGTTGTTGCTGTTGTTGTCGTTGTTGCTGTTGTTGTCGCTGCTGCTGCTGTTGGCGGCTTAATTATTTTTATAATTTTCAGTTTTCCTCTTTCAACTCTGTGGCGAGGCTGTGTCCCGTTAAGTGGCTGCCGCTGTTGTCGCTGCTGCTGCAACCGCTCGTTAAATTTAATCAATTAATTTTGCTTTTTTTGTTTATACAATTTCCTCGGCATTCGCTGATTTACGTGCCACACAATGTGGCAATTGTTGTCGCATTGAAAACGTGTTGTTTACGTTTGAAATTATTAATTCATTTGAATGGTTTTCAATTACTAAGAGCTTTACACTGGCATAATCAAGTAACTGGATGGCAAAAAGGTAAATCTGTTTGCGTATTTTCCATAAGCTCATTCAACAGCGACAGATTAGGGAGGGAAAGTGGAAGATAATACAGAAATTGTAATGCTTAGTTCAGATTTTTAAGGTTAACATTAAAATTATCGAGGAAAATAAATACTTTTTTTTTATAATTTTAATTATTTTTCTCATTCTATAGTTTAAAGTTTAATTGAAGTAAGTAAGAAAGCTGTGAGATACTCGCAAGTCATTTTGAATAAGAGCAAAACAGTGCGGTATTATTCTTTAAATATACCAAAATCATTTACCGCAAAAATTCCAAAATATACCAAAGGTTATATTTGATGTATTGATATAAAATATTTCTTAGATCACCAGATTGTCAGACAAAACCGCTAATACCCAATTACTATAGGCATTCTTTTGCCATTCAAAAGTATTTCTTGAATAACTTCTACAATTTTCGTGTGATCGCATCCAAATTCATATATCGGGAATCATAAATATAGTAGTTATGTATTGAAAATCGTCACTCTACCTGCTACCCTATGGGTATACAAATATTAGGAAAGCATTTCAACTTCTTTATAATCTTTCATTTACTCGAAATAAATGAAAAACAAAATCATAGAAAAACAATTGGAAAAACTTTTAACTAGATTATAACTTATTTTCAATTGACATAAGACTACGAAAATATGGCAAATAAATAATCTAGAAAGATGTAGCTTTATTTTCTACGATTCTTACAATCTCTGAAATTGAACCTTTCATTTTACTTTATATTAATTATTACTTGTACTTTCTGTACAATGTTTTAAAACTCAACTTTTAATTTGACTTTATATAATTTTAACCTTTATTATTTTCCGCTTCGTATAATAACTCGTTTGAATGTCAATGATAGCTAAATCTGATTGTTGTTTTTTGCATTCAATTTAGCTGCTGTGCATTGACCCAGTTATTGTTATTTGTTATTATTTGACAAACACACAAAAGAAGAGCGTGCCAATGAAATGGCTTAATTGCTATTCATTATATTTGCTATATGGTTAAATGTTTTTGAAACTCTTTCTCTCACTCAGTCGCTTGCTCAATTTTATATTATTTAATTCCCCAATGGAAAAACATGTTATTGCGCTTAAATTGAATTTTTGTTGTTGTTGCTGAGATTGTTTTGATAAGAGAATTGTTGGAATCACCCAAGTGATTTGTTATTATTAGCTGCATTGCAATTGCATTTGCCACAAGTTTATAAAATGCCCTTTGAACTTTGAACAGCTTTATTTTCTTAAATATATTTGATATAAATACGTATTTAAAGGGTATTTTTTAGTTGTTCACATTAAACTCTTTTACGTATTTACTTTGCTAGTTCATTTGGCTTCTTGGCAAAAGTTTTGCTGGCATTAATTAAATCGATTTGGATTTGTTTTTGCAACTTTCATCAATCAGGCAATTGAAAATTACTCATACGCAGTGGGGTGCCGCTGGCTACTCACTCATTGCCCGTGGCATGGATAGAATGCATCTAAATATAGAATTGAATATCTGTCGAACACATATAGTTTCTTTCTCTCGCCATCTAAATAAAACAACTTGGAACAGTTTGAACGGCCTAAATTTTGGACAGCTGGCTGCGATGTGAGCTCATAAATGTTTTTGACCAAAGTGTACATATTTTAAATGTACACACGAGCTATTTATGTATGTATATATGAGTGTGTGTATCAGTTTGTGTTATCTGAAAGCAGCTTAACTTATAACAACATATTTTAAATCATTGCCACTTCAAATGCGAATCAAATTCACTTGCACTTGAATTCATTTATCAATCAACTATTGGCGATTATATTTTGATCAACCTTGCCTTCGATTTGGCCTACTTTGTTGCAGCTGCAGGGTATTCACAAGTCGAGCATACCCAACTGCAATTTGAAATAGCGAACTTGGCAAGTACGTGTAAAAATGCAGCGAAATGTTGTCGAGAAATTAACATGTAAATTGGCTTGTTAAAAACATTACTACATTGTGATAGGTTTTTATTGAAGATTTTAGATGATAACAAATAAAACAATAAAATACACATTAATTAGATTGTATTTATAGAAACGCAATCATAATTTAATAATTTAAGCATTGTATTTTACTCAGTTTAAAATATTTTTAGCTTTTAAATTTTTTGGTTTATTTTTACTTGAAAAGATTTTTATCTATTTAAAGGTTTTGTTTTAGATTATTTATTTTTTACTTATTTAGTTATTATTTTTGTTTATTAATATACGGCAATTTTTAGATTATTAAATTTTATTTACTTTTTTTATCGATTTACTTTTTATATTATTAGATTATTTATTTTAATTTATATTTTATTTCATGAAGTTTTTAAGTTTGTTGTGTAATTTTAAAAAATGTTTAAAAAATAAAATTTTCACTTTAAAAATATTCATATTAATTTTTTATTTATTGATTATTATTTTTATTATCACAATTTATTTATTTTGAAAACATTTCAAATATTTTTTAAATTTTCATTTTTGTTTTTGTATTTCTCAACAGCAACTTAAATAATCTCAGAATGTTTTTTCTTCTATATTTACCGCAATTCTGTTTGATGTTTATTTTTACACAATATGATGTATTAGATTGTCAGTGAATAAGATTTCATATTATTTTTTGGTTTTTTGTTGTATTTTGTGATGTTAACCGAAATGATTTAGTATTTTATTTACCGACTTGTTCACTTGCAATTAGTTTAATGCATCATTTTGTTGGCAGTTCGGCAGATGGCCAAAAGCAAAGGCAAAGGCAAAGCCAAGTTTGGTAACCACTTCATAACACTTGACAGGTTGCCCTGCTTATAGAGTACAACGAGTCTCTTCACATGCATTGTTGCTGCTTCACTGTTGTTTCCCAAAATTTCACCGAGAGCCAAGTTATAAAGAAAATCAGAAAAAATAGAAATGCTGGCAAAAGGTTTTGTTTCGAATTTTTCTCTTCTACGTTTTTGATTTTTTCTGTGGCATAGACAAAGCGGCGGCAACGAACAGGAAAAAAAGAAAGAAAGAAAGAAGACTAAACCAAATATTATAACAAGTTGTAAATGAAACGTGAAATTTGATTACAGTTGCAAATTCGCAGCGCAAACAAACAAATGTTGCGGATAGATGGAAAGACTGAAGTGGATACGCATAGATTGAGGAATTTGTGTGTGCAACGGAAAAATGAAATCAAAATTCATATGGATGCCACGTGCCCGCGTGCTGCATAAACTAATGAAAAATCAGCGACGTCAGCGACGTCAGCGACGACGACGACGACGGCGACAAACAATGCAGCTAAAATGCAAACGCCAACGCAATGGAAATGAATATCCATCCGGCTGTCTGTCCGTTGTTCCGTCTCTGTGTCCGCTTGTCCGCCGGTTTGTCTACACGCCTCAAACCATTTTGCCCATGCATCTGTTTATTAAAGCACGCGAATGAAAACACTCACACAACTACGCAATATTCCAATGCACACTCACACACGCACACAATGAAGTACGTAAACGAGTGGGAGTGGGAGCGAGACAACGAGCGCGTGTGATCGAAAGTAAAAGTGCGCAACGCCAGCGAACGCCCGAAACCGAAAACGAAACGAACCGCACGTGGCGACTAACAAGCGGCAACTAAACTGTAAACTGAGCCACGGCAGCCCAACGAGTCCAAGTCGCAGCACAGCAGCAGAACAGCACAGCACAGCTGGAAGCGCCAGTTTGCCAATTGAGCGAGAAGCACAGCACAAAACGAATGAGTGAGAAAACCCAAAACCAGATTACGTGATGGCGCCAAACTCGCTTGTGTATTTTTGCCGGCACGACGAAAGAGCAAAGCACAACAAACGCCACAAAGAGCGTCAGCGTTGAGTGGGAGTGTCAAGTGTGAGAGAGCGACGGGAGTGAGAGTGAGAGGCATTGAGTGAGTTCGTCAGAGAGAGCGAGCACATTGAGTGTGAGTTACGTATGGCAGGCAACAGGTGTCGCTTGCGGCCTTCACATGGCGTGTCTTTTATGTGGGCAATTGCATGCAAGTGCGTGTGTGTAAGCGAGAGAGTGAATGTGTGTGTTTGTCTCTGTGTGTGTGGCTAAATTGTCGACAAATTGTTTAGAAGCGGATTTGAGTTTTGTTCGAGTTTCGTGACTCGGATTACACTTTTGTTTTACTTCTTGTTTTTTGCGTTGGCTTAGTTTCGCACACTGCGTATACGTTATATTTATGCATTGACAATTTGTGTGCATAACTTGATATGAACTAAAAGACCAGCGCTTAAGAGCTCAGCATTAAAAGTAAAGCTTATATTTGGATTCAACTTACGAATGAATAAATTTCATGACATTTACAAATTTAAATTTCTTAAATTAATGTTAAGTTATTATTTGCAATACTCTGTGAACTTTAACCTCTGTCAAAACTGAGCTGAGCATTTCTGCACCATACCAAAGACGTGGCGAAAGCAGAAAAATGAAGGGAAATTAATGAAAATGCCAAGTGCCCTCATCACTTTGACACTGACCTAACCTCAAGCCAAACCCGCAGCATGCCAATTAATCCAATTAGGGCAAACAAGCCCCTCGGACATTCAGTAGGACTGTAGGAAGGAAGGAAGGAAGCAAGAAAAGTGTGGAGTAGTAGTGGAAAACCAAAATGAAGCGACAAAACCAAAATCAAATGCTTTGAGCAATTAACATTTTTGCACATTTCAAAAATTTCTCATTTCACCCCAAGCAACAAAATGCAAATGAGGTTTAAGATGGAGCGAAAGAGTTAAGTAGATAAAATGGAATCCCTTCAGTAAACTACGCTCATTGCCATCGCCATCAATACAATTAAAATGGAAATTAAACCTTTTGACATTATTAAGCTTAAATGCTTATGCTTTCTGTGTTCCCATTTTGCCCACAGGATAATCAATTATAAATGGAACAAGGCTAAGAATGCAAAACTGTCTCCAACTTTAATCATTCATAATGATAATTGCATGTTTATTGTGACAGTGTGTGAACTGCATTTACTTGATTAGAAAACTAATCCGCTTATCGTCTAATTATATTAAGCAAATGTCATAAATCATCATACAAATAGGCGTTGCCATCAATTTCAACAATCATACATTGGAAATCGAACATGAGCAGTTCAAAAAGTAGTTTTCATTTTGCAAAATGGATTTAGACAACCTCGATAATCGTTTGATGCTCTTGCAATGCATGCGAGAGAATGCATCGAATATGCGCATCGAGCAGCAGCAGTTGAGGGAAAACATTTCGAATGCTTTGATGCGAGCGCGCAACAGTTTGGATTGCATTAGAGCCTTGAGTGCTGAGCTTATTGAGATGAAGGCGGTTGTGGAAAGTGCATTAGCAGAAGCAGAAGAAGCAAGAAACAATGTGGAAGAGCTGGGACTAGTCGAAACTGGGGACGAAGGCAGAGTTTTAGCAGAAGGAATTGAAGTTGAAGAGTCTTTAAGTGATGAGCAAATTAGAGGAACTGAAGGTGAAGTAAGTTTGTCAGCAGGAGAGATAACGGGAGAGCTCCTTGAAGGTGAAGAAGATATTTCAGAAGAGATAATAGAAGATATCTTTCAAGCTAAAGCTGAATCAGCGGAGGATGCTAATTGGAATATAGAAAACTAATGTTGAATCTAATGACACAAAAGGGGAAAAACAGCATAATTGTAAAGTTATATATTTTTGTTATTATTGTTACTATTAAAAATTTAAAGAGAATGACATAGCCAGCAACCAAAACATTTCGATATTTCTACAACTTGCTGAATAGATTACATAATACAAATTTACAATAAGAATGTATTACGGAAGAGATTATAAATAAGCTCAAACATCGAAGGAAACTCATATTAAAAGGGGGAAAACATCATAATGAAAAGTTGTTAGAGAGGCTGAAGCTGCAGTTGCCAGATGAAGAGATAATGGGAGAGGTCTATCAAGATGAAGTATATGCATCGACTGAAGCAAGATATAAAAAAGATATTTAAAAATGAAACAGAACTATCGAAGAATATCAACTGGGAAGCTAATTTTAAAGGTCGGAAAATACAATGTTAGTTATATATTTTTGTTACCTTGAAAATATCTAAATAAAATGTCACCGCAAGCAGCTAAAAATTTTAGACCTTTCGATAAAGGATGCATTACAATATTTTGTATATTCGCATTTCTTCACTTTACCTTTTTTGTGTAGTTTCATGTCGTTGACTCTCAACCTTTGCTTGACCCAAAATCATCAATTATGCCAGGAGCAATGTCTGATGATTGAGCTGTGCCACATTTTTGTCGCATAATCAATACAAAGCAAGGGCAGAGAGTGTGTTTCGGTTGCTTTGCCTATTTTGTAATAAATCACATTTGCAGCCGCACATCAATTTTAAATTCTTTGCCCGTTGCCTTTATCGCACAGGATGCGTTGTGGATACCTTAGTTAACTGGATTATGTGATCCAATCAATCAACTGCTTTCAATTATGTTCCCTATGTGTGCGTGTGTGTGTGTGAGTGACGAAAATTAAGCGCAAATATGTGCACAACTTTCACTCAAAAGTTGACCTGGGCATGCAAGGCGTATACGTAATGTCAAAGGCAAAGCCGCTTTACGTCTTAATTAAAATGCTTTTCCGATGAAATGTAAGCTTTTTATTTAAGTGCAAAATATAGTTGAAAATGAAAAGAAGAAATTTAGAAAATAAAATTGTTGCAGCTTCTCAACTCACAATGTTCGACACAGCAGAGTGTGAATGTGATTGCGAGTGTGTGTGCATGTATGTGCCTGTGTGTGTGTGTGTGTGTGTGTGAATCGCTTCCACTCAAGCATATAGTAAGCCGATAATGCTCCGACAATGGCGCGATTGAGCAGCGCTTTTACGAGTCTGCCGAAATCGGCTTAATGTCTCTTGACTTCAATTCACATCGCATTCGACGAGTAGTCGGATTAAGCGTGGATGCTGTCAATTGATAGACCATTAAATCGATAGTTTTAAGCTTTGCTTTTTCCGTTTTAGCTCAGTTTCGTGTGTCAGACAATGGAGGAAATCAATTATTCAATTGCACCTCCCAAAAGTGGCAGCCATAATGACTGCAAACTACCGAGCAAATGTCTTTGGCAAAACAATGGCAAAGACGATTTTAATAGCAGATTAAAGCTAATGTACTTTAGGGGAGAAATTCAAGTTTAAGTTATAAGCAAAATAACTAAGAATAAACGTTTGTTGTGAAAGCAAACATTAAGTAACTACAATACTAGTTAAATTTGATTTGAATTCAAATTGAAGCAATCGCATTGCATTATTGAAACGAAATTTAAATCGATTCACTTAAGTTCAAATTGTTAGAATATTTTAAGAGTCTCTTCGACTGAAGCTTAAATTATGTATTTGAAATATATTTCAATGTCAGTTGGTGTTATTATATCCGAGAAGCAAAAGAGTTGAAAAAAACAATTGCATTGCAGTATTCTTAAGAAAAATAAATCTTTTTAAATAAATTTAAATTGTAAAAATATTTCAGTGGTGATTACGACTCAGGTTTTTTGTATATGAAATAAAGTCAGATTTTGATATGACATAGAGCTAATTTCTCAAATTCTGATTGCTAATTTCTAAAACAATTTTTTGTTTTATTCAAAAAAGAAATAAATCTAATAAAATAATTGTAAGCAGCAGAAATAATCTAGCAGTTTAAACACATAACTTAAGTTGAAATTAAATTGTAAGAAATACAATAAAACTAAGACAGTTTTAGACATTGTTTAAAGCAACAAATGAATATAAATTCAAAACAAATAAAACCTAAAAATAGAAAGAGCATCTAAAAAAATAAAATAAAATTGTAGGAATTTTGCAGCAGTGAGTAGACACAGCTTAGTCAGTTAATAAGTCAGATCTTATAATTTTATTATTCAAATACTTAAAGAAGCCAAAGAATACTAAATTTCAAATTTAGTCAACTTGTGTAAAAATGTTTTAATGCGCTGTCAACAAACTTAGTCTCACACCATAAATCAATAGCTGCTCAGACAGTTTGAAGCTCTGCTTCCAATCTGTCAAATTAAGCAAACTTGCAGCTTAAACATAGATTAATGAAACATTTCGTTGTCAGGCTGATCGATAAAGCTTTGTCCGCTTTTAAATGATTAATCCAACATCGAAAGTGTCACTTGCAAAGAATGTGTGACAGCCGGAAAAGTTGTTATTACACATTGTGTCAGTAGCTTACCATTTTTTCTTTTGTTATACTGCCTGTAAAAAAACCATATAAGCGTGTCGCAGCTTACCTGTAAGTAAGAAAAAAGAAGAGAGACGGAAATGAAATATTAACACAAGTAGCGCGTATTATAATCAACGTTTTGCCACTCGCCTGGCGAACTTTTTGTTGGCCAAGTAACTTTTGCCATTGACAGCATAAATAGCTAACGCTTTTGAGACCCACCCAAAAAAAAAACGAAAAAAGGCAAAAGAAAACAAAATGCTGGCAAGGGAAAAGGTTTTCTTTTTTTTATTAAGAAAACAATATTTGTTTCCTTGCTCATGGCTTGAACATTTTACAGCTGAGTGAAGCAATTTTTGTATTGTTCTCTTTTTTTGTATTAATTTTCATGATTTGATCGAATAATTGTTAACGCGTCAACAATTTCGAGGTATTTTCAATGTAATTCCTTTGACTTGAGTTTGTGCAACGCAGAACTTTGCTCATTACCCAGGCGAGCTATGCATGAACAAGCTTAGAGCTGATCTGAGCTCTCAGCTAGGGAAAAAGTCATTTGGCTCAACTATGCAACTACTTAAAAACTTGCCACAAGCAGCAGCGTGCAACTGCCACATGCTGCACAGGTGTCGACGTCAACCTCAACCGCGCTGGCAGGCGATACGTGCCACAAGTCAAACACACTTTTTCTTCGTTCGCGGGTGTGTCATTGATTATTCCAGTGCGAATGTATATTACGCATACGCCGCGTTGCCTAATTAAAGTGAGCGCCACGATGCTGTGGCTGTCGCTGTTGCTGTTGCTGCTGTCGTCGATGGCTGTGCACACAGCTTGAATGTTTCCAAATTATTGTGCGAGAGTGCTTGGCTTGGCTTGTTTGTTATTTCACCTGATGTTTGACAAACGCAACGTCCGACAAAATGAAAACAGAGAAATGCGAGAGCGAACAGAGAAATGCTTTTCATTTTCTATTTTCCATTTGCCATTCACAATTCACCGTTCACCATTTACCATTTTTGCCGCTTTTTACTTTTTCACATTTCGCTTGCAATTTAATTTTTGTGCTTCCCTTTTTGCTGCGCTGTTTGCGTAGCTGAAATTGTTTTCTATTTGAGGTTGCCCGCCCTCGGCGCAGACAGACAGACAGACAGACAGACAGACAGACAAACATACATAAGTAAAGCGAGAGACAGTCGCCGAGTCAGTTCCCCAGTTGGGTATCTATTTCAAGTGCCCCGAGGGCAATGGCAACCTGCAGATACTAACGAGTAAGCGCTGCTTTGGGCGTTCAAAATTGCATGTTGGCACTTTTTCTTCTTTTACACACAATTTTTTTTCTTTCGCCCGTATCAACACATTCGAAATACTCTGGCTCAAAGTTTGCTCAAGCAAAGTTGTCAGACTTAATGCATTAGACTTCACTTCACGTATTTTCATAATTGAATCAATAAATTTCCTCAGTTTTTTATCAGCATTTTTCTAGGGTATTCGCGAGTGGTGGCTAACTGGATTAACGTTGTCTTGTTCCCCGGAGAAACTAATTTATTAAGCGCGGCTCTTAATTATGCGCATCCTTAACTTTAATGCCATCCTTCGCACACAGCACGCAAATGAAGTTGCAACAAATTGTGGTGGCGAGCCAGCATGACGCGAGAGTTAATAACTTAAAGCCACAGTTGATGATGATGATGAAATGTGAAAAACAAATATGCGAATAATAAACTAAGCTGCGAGTTGTATTAAATTGATGATTCAATTATGGTTGCTGGACAAACATTTGACTATCTATAATTATTTCTTTTTGGAACATAAGTAAACGGGAATATATTATATAAACATATATACTTTATGCCTCCTCTATAAGAGCGAAAAGAATACTTATGTATATATTCTGAAGACTATGCAAATTTGGTACATCGATATAATATTGCATGCAAAATATACCATAAATATACCAGATTGTCAACCAAACCCAAGCGCAACATTCGTTTTTCCCCATATAAAACCACCTTCGTAAAATTTTTGTCTGATCAAAACCAAATTAGGAATCAGGAATCTAAAGACTATAGTAATAATTGTATGTAACAGTAACTATAGCTTGCTATTCGATTTAAAGATGGAAGTGGGCGTGTCAAAAATCTATAACAAAATTGAGCGGCGTGAAAATATTAAAAGTGCGATCGAAATATTTTAACTCTATCTCTAACAGTCTCTGATATCTAGGTATTTATACGGACGGTTTCCTCTGTTGACGCTTATATAATATTTCATATTATCTCTTGGCTAACAAAAATAAAATAATGATTCTTTATATAAACTATATACATTTTAAGTCTTTTAAGTCTTTTCAACAAAGAAAAAGTGTATTTCAAAAGAATTGATGTTTGTTAAAAAGCTTTCAAGCTTAAGATTGCTAAGGGATTCCATCTCGAATTCAAATTGTGAACTTTATAGAAGTTTCTCGAACATTTTGTGTAGTTTGCTTTGAAATTCATTCCAAATGACATTAGAAATTGTTTCGTGTGAGACACGTCTTGAAAACTGAAAACACACACAAAACATTCAATTCAATGATGATCCAAAGCGAAGATCAGGAAATCGATCGAGCCCTCGAACTCTGCCAACTGATACGCAACGATCTTCTGAAGTGTGTGGGGATAGTGCAGCGTTTGGATCGCAAATACAATGAACCGAATCGCTATCGAATTGATGTGAAACCCTTTCACCTGGATCCCATGCTCGGTCGACCTAATTCGCCCTCGTTATCGGGTCTCGGTTTGACGCGATCGTCGAAAGTTTCAGGATCGTTGCTGAGTCTGGTGAGTTGTGCCGAAGTGAAGCAAGAGGGACGCACCTCAAATGAGTTGAACGCCATCTTTGTGGATCTGAACAGCAAGTGCATTAAGCTGCGACGTGAATTGGAGGCCACCACGGCGCATGCGCAACGTATTATGAATTGCAGCTTGCGACAGGATCGTGTGCAGCATCGCATGCTGATGGGGCCGCAGTCATCGAAGACATTGATATGCAGGCATTGGGGAAACAATTCGTCAACTACCAAGACTATGAGTAGTGGCATTAAACGATCCTTTCGCATAAATGAATAGAAATGATGAAACAACCACAAAAACAACAATAGCAAGAGCAACAAGCGTAAACGAAACAAACAAAAAAAGTTGAGAAAAATAATATGAATATAAACCCTAAAACAAAAGAAGTACAAGTACGATGAAAGTGAAGCAATTCTACGGAATCGTTTTGACAATTTCGAGTGTTAATCGACATTTTGCTGTTTCTAACGTTACTCCCCCTCATTACGCCCCTCACACACACAAACACACAGTGAACAGGACAAAGTCAAAGTCAAAGGAGCGAAGAAAGAGTATCGTGGCACTTTTCAGCTTTTATTAAAAATTACTGTCACCATTAAGTGAGCGTCAACTTCGGCCAACTTACCAAAACTCATTTGACTTGACATGAAAATGAGGCAAACTTTTCTCACATCGCCTGTCGCCCCCGCCGCCGCCCCTCCCTGCCGCCTGTCGCGAGTGACAAGACAACAGCCGAAGCAGACGTCGACGATACAACATGATGTTGCATGTAACATCAGCGCAAGTTCTTTTCCACCGTGTTGTTCTCTCCTGGCTATGAACAATAATGATGCTAATGATGATCATCAGCGAGCAAAGGACGAAGAAGAAGAAGAAGAAGAACATCATAACAACTATGCGACATGTTTATGGCCCCGACAATGGAAGATACAAATACTGAGAGTGAGACTGAGTCAGAGACCGAGACTGAGACCGAGAGCAGATGAAATATGAAGAAAAACATGAGAAATTGCCAACATAATGTAATGCAAAAGTGGCCAAGGCCCAGGATGTAACTTTTGTATAACATTCCCAACTTAGTTCATTTTGCTTCCTCGTTTCTCGTTTCTATCTTTTCTCTTTTTTAAAGCCTCCTTGCCACTCAAAAGAAATATACATAGATGTGTGTGTGTCTGTGTTTGTGTGTGTGATTTTATGTACGCTCGACTTGAAACATTTTTCTTAAAAACCAAAAAAAAATAAATAAAAACAAAACAGTGAAACAGAAAAAAAAAAACACGAAATGTTAACTAAGCAAGATAAAAGGGGGAAAATCACGCAACAGAAAAAAAGAATAACAACAACTGAGGTCCTTTGCTCAACTGACCAGCAGATGCCCCAGCAAGGACATAAAACAGAAGTTTGCATATTTCAAGTAACACGAACGATTGCGAGTACTCGCATCTCTCATACTGAATGCATTCAGTGAATGCACAGAAACTGAAACAGAAAAGTTTACTTTTAGTTATGCTTCTTTCTTCTTGTTTATGTTCTTTTTTTTGTTTTTGTTTTTTTTTTAACAATTCCACCCCACAGCAGGTAAAGTTGCCATTGTATCGCAATTTGAGGTGTGGTTCTCTTCAAGCTTTCTAGAGTTCTACACTCGAGTATTGTTTGCTGACGTGGAAATGCTAAAAGGTAATGAAGGTTCCTTATACGGTTTCTTACAAGAGAACGCAAGTTCTTTGACTATCAAATATGCATGACAGCAAATATTGAAAGGCGAGTATAGGAAATTCTTAAAATTACTTACTGACAACGAAATCATCAGAAATACTTATTCAATTGATAACTAAAATTACATCGTTGAAAGAACTTATTTAAGCATCTCTCGCAGCACAAATGATTTCGATTTGTGCAAATTTGTTATACAAGTTTATGATTACTAAATTAGTAAGAATAATTTTGCAATCAAAAATTTGGAATAATGGTAAACAAGTCGAGTGGGCCGCTACCCATTTTCAATAAAAGCAAAACAGTGCGGTATAAGTCTGAAAATATACCCAGTAAATATACTGAAAAATACTAAAATATATCAAAGGTTATAAATAGTATGCTAAAATACAACTACACTCAAAATTATTGTAAAAATATACCGAATTAATATACCGAAGAATTCTTAATTTGTATATCAATATACTACTACATTCAAAATATACTATATAGGTAAAAAAAAACCATATTAACTGAATCTAAATTAGTATTGAGTTTATTAGACCTAAAATAGTTAAAAGATCTCTAATCTACAAAGTCGGCAGTCAATATATGAAGCTTTAAATTCCATTTTCCATTAACAAAGAAAATCAATTTGAAGAACAAACATATTTAATCATAAGAATTTTAAGAGATAATCACAATCAATAATCAATGAATAGATTAGCCAAGATAAGCTGCTTATATTCGAGCGTATAAAAACAAGCGTAAAAAATGTATTTCTGTAAATCACATTTATTTTGAGGTCTCTCAATCTATCTGTGTTTTCATTATCTATATTTCGATTATTGTTGCCATGATCCATTTCACTGTTTGCACTTTGTGTTCGATTTCATTGGCCAAATGAAATGCTCGAATTCGATTTTTATATCTTTCATAAAATGTTGCTGTTGCCATTCGCAGTTTCAACTCGCAGGTCATGCAAGTGTCAACTTTTTATTTATTACATACACACACACACACACACCGACAGCATTCGCATACTTTAACATTTACACATAGATACGAAGCGTAAGAAAGAGCTTTGATGTGCGCCATTAAAATGGCATTTTATGGCGTAATTTTCATGGGAGTTTTCCAAAGCATCGATGGATATGCGCATGAAAATTTATTATTGCTTTAATGGCTCAGTTCATGTCGCACTCCCAGGAGGAGAGACGAGAGTTGAGAGTGTAGAGAGTCGTCTTTTTGAGCAGCTTCTAATTTGTTAAGGGCCATTGAGCGGCTGCTTGAAACCCGTTTACGAGTAGTTGGCCAAACAACAATGAGATGCCTGCTAAATGGAGCAGCAGCAGCAGCATCAGAGACTGCTGTGGAGACAGAACTCTTAGCTGAAAATCAAAGTCGAAAACCGCCAAAATGTTTTCTCTGCTTGCAGCTCTGTTGGCATTTGTTCAATACCAATACCAAAACACAGCGTCAGCACAGCTGTGTGCATGTTTGTCCAGAGCCAAAGACGAAGCTAGAATCAAGACAAGGACCAGGCGGTGGTCGGTGTTCGGTGCTCCTTTGTTGGCCATTTGTACAAAAGGATTTTGCCATGCAAGTTGTTTAATTAAGATTTCCTGCGGGTCTCGTGGCTGCTTTAAGTGCGCCTTCTTGGCCATGTTTAGGCTGTGACGACTCAGTGTATGCCAGTGTGTGTGTGTTTCTCCTCTCTACATGTTGGCCAAATTAATACAAATTGAATGGAGCATGTCCCGAGGACATGCGGGCATAAATAAATATGCAATCAAATTGTAGTCAAACTGTTTTCATATTTGTGATCTACATAGACTCTTGGCTTTGTGCTGAGGCCTTGGCAATAGAACGAATAATTTCGTTCATGAACATTTAATGGGTTTATACGACTATATCAAATACATTTATTTGAAAATATGGAAATTCTAGTTTCTTTCATACTTTGAAGAAAATGAATAATTTGGATGTCAGCTCATTTTATATATATAGAAATTGATCTAGCTTTAGTTTCTGTCAAGCTTTAGGTAATATCAAATAATAAATAGATCGGCACTTTAAGTTTCTATATGCTTTAAAGTTCATTTGACTACAGTTTTTGAGTCCAATCTATAATGGAAATAGTTATCAAATAAACGAATTCTAGTTTCTTTGAGTCAAAAATAAAGATTACATATTTTCTTCATATGAATATAAAATTCTTCTCTTTTTTGGACTATAAAAAAACAAACAATTTTAAAACAATTTAATATAATTTATTCAGTATCCAATTTCATATTTCCATTTTTATTTACTTACTAAGACAGCTAAAATTCTTTAGGTACTCACAAAACCATTTAGAGCAGATTATTTACGTTTAAGAATCCTTTAAATGAATCTGTAGTTATTTTGCCTTTGCCTTTTCGTTTGATGCTCAACTGAATGACGCATCAAGTGGGCCACAGGGAATCTCTCGCAGCTCGCAGAGACAATTCAGTCATAAATTTGTCCAGGTCCTCTCAGGACTTGGAGCCAGGACACGCTAAGCACTTCCGTATGAATAAATATTTAATCAATCAATTTCGACAATTTCTTTTCGGCTCGTCAAATGCGTGTATATATAACATAGTACGTATATAAAAAACTTGGAATGATATATTCTCAATACCGTTCCAAACGATGCTGACAATAATAATAATAATGATCCAAACAATGATGATGATGATGATTGCGTTGAGGCGTAAAACAAGTCAGACACATAAAATTGATTTGATTGAAATGCTAATTCCTTGCGCAACGTTGGCGTCCGCAGACAGGAAGAAAACCGAACAGGACAGGACAGGACAGGAAAAGGACAACAAAAGAACTTTTGCGGCTGATTACCATAAGCAGACTGACTGACGAGAAGAGCTCGCTGGACAAGAGTTCATTGAGAGGCCTGTCATCTCTGTCCATTATCCGACTTAGTCATTCTCAATGTCTGTAATGACACTGCAGATTTCCCAATAGGTGATTCACCTCCCTCCCTCCGTCCCACCGTTCCTCCGACCCTCAGTTCGCCCACAATTTTTGTGAAACTCATCAGTAAACTTCCGCTTATCATCGTTTTGCTACAGTTTCAATTTCGATTTCATTTTCGTTCACGTTTCACGTTCCCATTCTCGTTTTCAATTCAATTGATTTTCTATGAATGCGCATTTCTCTCTTCCACTCTCATTCTGTTTATGGTTTTGATTCGGATTCCGATTCCGATTCCGATTTCGATTCTAGGACAGATTTCTCTCTCGTCCATGTGCGTGTGATTATCAGAAATGTTATTAGTTTAGATGCTGCTGCTGACAGCTACTTTGAACTCGGAATTGTGTTTGATGTGCTGTCGCCATCGACAAGTATTTTAAAACTGTTTGATGATGTTGCTGACATTCCATAAATTCTACCCTATCACAAATATTTTCACACACACACACACATCTCTTCTATGCATGTGTTTGGTATCCTGTGACATTTTGTAATTGAATTTCATCTGTTGCATTGAAATTTCCATTTTCAATTCAATTCGACAGCCAACACAAGCGCAACGAATTGGCAAACGTTTTTCTAATGCATTCAACTTGTTAATTGACAAAAATTTGCAAGTGTTGACTTTCGCTTTTCTCTTGATACACTGTAACATTATTATGGTTAATCAATTAAAAGTGGACGATTTAATTTTTGGTAAATCTGTGTGTTCAATTTATTCACCATATATTGATTGAATTACCTAGACTATTCCCTTTAAAACAGACTTAACAAGAAATAAAATTGCGGTCGAGTGTGCTCGACTGTGAGTACAGTATTATTCTTAAAATATATCAAATAATGTTTTAAAAGGAATTAAAAATAAATAATAAAAGCATACGAAAATCTTAAGCTAATATCAAAATAAAGTTGTATAAATAATAATAAACGATATCCTATTTTTTTTTATTTGTGGTTATGACATCTCTTCTCTATGCAGCAACAACAAACTTTTCCGCTGAATATTGAAAGTGTAATATAAAGTTGAAGGAAGGGAAAGAACAACAAGTATTTATATGAAGTTGAAGAGCACGTTGCATGCCACGCTCGAGTCGAGTCAGTTTGTCAACTGACACAGCGACAGCTGCAGCAACATCATCGGAATTTTTTGATGAGAATATTTTGATAGTTGTTGCAGTTGTGATTTTGTGGCTGACAAAATGCTTTTGACAATATTACATTTAGTGACACAAAAAGATAAACAAAAGTGAAATGAAATATCATATTTCATAATTTGTGGCGCTCAAGTGGTTTATGAAATTATGTTGTGCCACACGTTGTCATAGAGTTTTTGCGATAAAGTCACAAACAGAATGCAATAAAATTTATTCAGTTTCGAAACAGACAACAAATATCTCGATTTTTGTATTTGTTTTGCCCCAAGCGAAAATTTGTGGCAAAAGCCAAATGCAAATTTTGTAGCAATTTCGACTTATTTGTCGGTTGGCAAGTTTGTTGTTAGCTGGTTAGCTGCTTCTTCTACGGCTTTTGCTTCGTTTGCAAAAAGTTCTGCAAACAAAATGCCCATAACAAACTGCAGCTGTTGATAATCGCCACTGGCAATATTGATGTTGGGTCTCCTTCCGATTGAAGAAAGTTCGGCTCGACAAATTGCAGAGTAAAAAGCCAAATGCAAAGAGATCGAATCGACTTCCAAGTCGCATTAATTTCGTTATCAAAGTAGGAGTAAGAAGAAGTACTTGTATTTGCAATTTAAATGTACTTTTGTTGCTCTTGGCATTTCCCCTTGAAACGAAGTGAATCGAAATGAATCGAAACGAATCGAATCGATTGTTGTTATGCAAAATGCTGCATAAATCTTGTAGAGCGCAAATGCTGGGCAGCTATTAATAAAGTTTCAGTGCTGTTAATAGTTCAAGGCGCAAAAACTTATTGACTTTAAAGCAAGGAAAAGCGAAAGTTCCAACAATGAGAATGCAATAATGAGTTCAAGTTTCTGCGAGTCTAAGAAATTCAATTACACTTGGTTGTTGTTTCGAAGATTATTAAATACTTGATACTTGGTGAAAATAGAAATGCAGCTAAGCCTCAAAGGCTTTAATTATTATTGAATCTCCTTTGAATGCATTTATTAAATAATCGAATAATAAAGCGAGTTTTTTTTATATATTTTTGAAAGGATTAAAAAAATAAATCATTTAATATTTATGTTTTTTAATTCTTAATTTCTTACTTAATTGAAGCAAGGTTATTTTCGTGGAATACGTTTAGATTTTATTTGAATATCTTCAAGACTACGAAATTACATTAAGTTTGCACTTTGCATATGTTGAATAAAAATAAAAAATCATTACTAACACTACTTTTGACTACTTCACTACTTGCATTTAAAATATTTGAGAAATTAACAAATAATTTATGTAATATGTGAAATAATTAACCGACTACTTCATAGTAAAGCTGTTTACTTTTATATTATTAGTTTTTTATTGCACAGTTAATTTGGTGGCATAAGTTTAGCACACAAATACTTATACCTTCTGTTAAAAGCATAACTGAATTACTAAATAACGAAAAACAAAACCACATTATTAGTTGTGGTCATCTAATCAGAACATGGATCATTTTCGATTGTCTGACAAGCGACAGTGTCTCCAATACGTTCCACAATAAATTGTAGATCTGGTTCTTCACTTTCAACACTTTGATCAGATAGAAGAGTAGAAGCAATATCTCCTCCAGATTCCGTATACTTGACACCACAGTATTTCTCTACCATTTCACTTGACCTTAGCTTATCATCTTGTTGCTCCTGGAGCATCTGTTTTAATCTGTCGGTTATATAACTGAAATGCTTCTTCAGCTGTGAAACTCGCTCTTGAACCGCACTCAACATATCCATAGATTGTGATTTCTCTGAAGATTCTGAACTTTCGTTAGTGGTTTCAGTTTCTTCGGTCTTTTCACTATTGATCATATAATCATTATCAAAAGCATCCCAGAATGAATCTTCTTCGACTTCTTTCTGAATCTCCATTTCGTTTGTAGTTTCATCGCTAAGTTCTTCAGACATTTTGTAGTAAGTAATGGTATTAACGTTAATAATATGAGCGTGAATTTCTCAGTTGTTGAATTAAGATTGAAAAGTTTTGCCTTTCAAAAGACATAAAACAAAAAGGCCGCCTTGACTTGACTTGTTTATGATATTTATGAAAAATACTCGTATAAAAAGATGCTTTTCGTTGGGAATTTATGTATGTAAATGCGAAATCAATTAAAGGCCATTATTGCACACGAGGAGTCAAGGAAGTCATCGAGTCAACAAAGTCAGAGTTGGCCTGGCAAATAAATCTCTGCGAAAAGTTTCCACTTTAATGGGCTTCTTCCCGTGGGGAAAGAGAGAGAGAGATGCAAGATGGATGAAACAAGTCCCGCCATGGTTTCACAGCTGAATGAAGCAAACTGAGAACCGAACGAAATCAAATTCTATAACGATGCTATAGTGGGTGGTTGCCATGTGGCAGCGCAAAAGGCAAAAAGGCTAAAAGGCGCCAACGCAGCAGAAGACAAAGGCCAAAAGCAAAAGGCGGAAATGCAGCATTCAACTGCCATTCGTCTCGGGCTTGAAAAACAGTTTCAATATGCTTGTTTGCCATATGCTTAATACGAATGTGAATACGAATGCGAATGAGAGAGCGAATACGATATATATATATGTATATATATATACTTTTGTGGTGCCTCTCAGGGTAATAAAGCAATAAATCTTTTGAACGAGATGATTCTTTAAAAGCAAAAACTACATACATAGATATACATGATATAGCTACAAATATATGTTATGTTCATGTTAAATTTCGAATGCATAAAAACGGCATAGAAATGCCTTTTTTTGTAGTCAGGTCAAATAAATTGCATTTGATGTGTTTTATGGTCTTACACACACATACACACAATACTCGTCGTATACGTAATATGTGTGTGCAGCTGTGAACATAAACAGCAGCAAATGGATTTGAAATTGTATTTGACTTTTACAATCATTGCAAACTCATTGAAACGCCCCGATAAATATGCAACAAATTATTTGCTTGAACAGATTTTGAAGAGCTTGAACAGTGCGAAATATTTTGTGACAGCAATTTGCTAGACACATTTAAAGTGTGTATTCAAATTGTGTATTAAACATCTCACTAGAAAACACAGAACTAATATTGTGTGTATTGAATTTGTGTAAATTATTTATTTATTAAAAGGCTTAGATTATACATTAATTTATTAACTAGCGCTGGATGCAATTTGTGATAAATAAGCAATAATTGCATGTAATCCAAGTGTAAATTATAGTAACTAGCGTGGCACAGTGTTGAGTTGGCTTTAAGTTTAATAGAACAAAATTGCATTTCCAATTATAAAAGCAAATTTATAAAGTAAGTTACAATTTTGAAATTATTCATGTAAATTATTAAATACCATATTATAAATTAAAACAGTGTAAGTTGTCTCTTATAATCTTGCTAATTTGTTTGCTATTTTTGGCATAATACTATTAAAGATTTCTCTTAATGAATCGCAAAAGTATTAAGTACAATATTATAAGTTGAGGCATAGAAGCGTTATAGCTTAATTCCTTTTTCAGATTTTTATGAGTCAACCGCAAATTGATTAAATACAATATTATAAATGTTAGTTTGGTTAGTTAGAGAGAGCTCGCTAAATATTTTACTTATTTTCAGCTAATGGTTTTAACCTTTTATTTTAGCTAGTCAATCACAAATAAAGTTTCGTCATATACCCATTGCTGTGTATAATAATTAATAAATATAATACAATTGCTTAAAGCATAGAGAATTATAGCAATTTTTAGTGTTGAAATGTTTTGCTTTTGGGTTATAGTTTAATAGAAGAGAATTGCTTATCCAGTATAAGTAGCATACATTTTGTAGATCATTTTATAAGCTCTATTAATCAATTCGAAACATGGCAAGTTGCCTTTCAAGATCTCTCTTGACTTTTTGCTACTTGAGAGCTATTTGTGCCAGCCTCTTATCTTAGTTAGTTAATCACAATTAAAAGTTCATCATATACGCATGGTTGAGACGGTCTAATTGATGATCTAATTGAATGTCGGACAATCTGATATGTGTGGCCGTAACAGCTGTTTGCTGTGTGTTGTGCGTTGTTGCGACGACACAATAAATAACCATAATAACTACTTGGCTTATAACGAGCATAACACGCCCACATGGCTGCATTAAAACGCCATCTTCTTGAGATTAATGCGAAAAGGTCATGCGAGTAGACGACGAGGGCCACTTTAGATGAGACATTGACATTTGCTAGATGGGATACCCAGTTATTAAATAGAAGGGAAGTGATGGAAGTGGCAGTAAACTAACTTAATAGAAATGTTAGTAAAGTGATTTATATTAATACCAAGGAATTAAAAGGAGTCTGATGAGTTCTCTCACTTCATTTACAGGGTATTTCTCCTTGCAGTTGTCTCTGCTTGCTTGTTTTGTTTGACGATTTCTATTGTTTTTGGCCGACTCTTTTGACACGTGACGTTATCATCAAAACGACACACACACACACAAAAATGCCGTGCGACTGAATAAAGTGAAATTATGTTCTTGTTGGCCTTCTAAGAACATGAGATATGAAGGTAAACCTTTTCGACTTGAGCAACATGGCAACTTGGCAACTCGGTGGCTGGCACCTGGCTTGCCTCGTGCGTCTTTTGTTTGCCTAGTGAAAGTGACTTTTGGCATGTCTTTTAGTAGTTTTTACATTTGTCTTAATTATGGGGCAGTGCGGGGGGCGACAAAGAGAAGACGTCTCCGGACCCCAAGTCTCTTCCGAGCGAGTGTGTCTGACAACAAACACATCGTAAGGATAACACTTGCCGCTGTGGCCAAGTTGCCTGCATTTTGGTTTTCGTTCTGCTTACAGCCAGCTGCTGAATGCCATTCATGTCCTTTTGTAATTTATATGACTGCCAGAGTGCTACGCATCGCCCTCTTTTCCATCCCCAAGATTGTGTCTCATGTTCTTCTTATCCAACACAACTCGCACAAATTTCCTTATCTTACATTGAATTAAACTTGAAAAATGTGTTAATGGCCATGTTGCTAGCTTGGCTTATACACTATGTGGAGCCTTAATTAAATTCCACAATGATTTTATTATTGTGCACTGTACATTGCGCAGCACATGGCGTATGTGTAATATGTTTTGTGCCAAGCTATTTAATTTGTTTACCAAATTGTTAATAACACAAAGCAACACAACACAACTTTGGGCAATTCCACTTTAATAAGCCTTCACTTCTCACTTGGCATCTTTTATTTTATCCCACTTTGTTTATTTATGCATGTTGAGACTTTAAATCTGCCAACACGAAAATGACTTTTCGTGGTAATTAAAAACCTTCAGATTTATGCGCGCAAAAGAGAAAACCCAAAAAAAAAACAACTTTATGAACAACATTGTGGTATTTCGTTACACACAATGAAATATTTAAGTTGGTCGCCTTTCAGACTTTTTGTCAGATTAAGAACGGCTTTAAATTGAATTTGTCGACTGTGACAATTAGCTGGACGCTGAGCCGGATTAAGTACATCCAAGTTAGGGACTGGAAACGGTTAGAAGACAAAGAAGAGTGAATACAAAAGGATAAGACTGTTGAAGCTGTTGTTTTAACTTATTAAAAATATATAAAATCAGTCGTCGAATCCGTAATTAAAATTAAACTTTAAGCTGTGTACTTAAGCCTTTAACTTGTTAGTTATTAAGTTCAGATTTGGTGAGTTGAACAGAAAAATGTAATAGAAATTATTCGCAGTCTCAAAATAAAGTTAATACCCTTTTTAAACCAGTTTACAATAAGGTCATTGTCAGTTTTTACAAGGTATATATGATAACGAATCTACAATAACAATTTATTAACTTCAAGTACAAATAAGAAGATTAAATAAGCAAGATCAAACAAAAAAAAATAAATAAAAAAATTAGTTTAGACAAATATAGTACAGTAGAAGTAGAAGTTCCATAAAAATTTGTATAGCATACTTTTTGGGGCAGTTGACATATTAAGGATGAGGCTGTTAAAGTTATTAATTTAACTTATTAAAAATATATCAAATCAGTTGTTGAAACCAGAATTAAGACTAAATTACTTTTTACGTATTACCAACAAATATTGTATGGCTTATAGAAAAATATGGTAGAAATTATTTGAAGGCTCAAAATATCATTTCTGCATTCCTTCATAAACATTTCCACACCATACTTTTTAGTGTAGACGAAAACTAAAATTCGAAAATATTTTACAGCTCATTACAAATGCCCAAGGTGACGTTTAACAATTGTTGTTGGAGTCTGAGCTGGCAAGCGCATTTATTAATAAATGCTGAATGTGCAACTTTAAGCATCCACTCGGATTTTTAAGCATCCGAAGTCAGTTGAAGCGGCACTTCAGCAGTCACGCATTCAACTGACTTGCATACATATTTTTCCAACAGATTTCATTTTGTTGTGGTCTCTTTTTTGTGCCCCACACTGCCTTCCCTTCCCTTCCCTTCTCCTATATTCACACCTGCTCTTTGGTTTGGCATTTGTTCAGAGCTGTTCGCCATTTTTACCATTTTACAGGTTAAGTGGACGAGTCGGGGGACGCTGCGAAATGCGAAATGAAATGAATAAAAGTCGAGCACTATACCGAACACACACTGCAACTCGCAGGCAGGACCTTTTGTTGGCTGAGCCTTGTTGCCGGTTGCGGTGCAGCTTATTATATTTTTTAAGTGCGGCTGAGTTATTATTTATTAAATGCGGCTCAACAACAATAACTTGTGCGCTTATCCATAACGTAACCAAGGCCAAACTGTCCCTTTAATCAGTCGTAAATATTTGTGTATGTGTGTGTTACAGAATTTGCCACAACACGTACAACAAACAATTCTCACACATCACGTAAAGTTTTCGGTTGCAAGTTCCTTATCATTTCTATCTCATTTTACTTTTGTCTTTCTTTTTGTCTTCATTTGGGAGTAAGCAAATTTAAACAAACCAGAAAAGTTGGCATTGCACATGCGAATTTGCATGCGAATTTTCTATATTGGTGTTGATGAAAGTTCCCTAAGAGTTGATAAAAAGGGTGCGGCTCGACAAATAAGCTAGTTTCGTCTGCTCCCAACTGTGTATTTAGTTTTTGCCATGTTCATATAAAGCATCACGTTGACGATGATGACAATGTTCAGGACAATGATGATGATGATGATGCTCATGGATGCTGCGTTTGTGCAAATGAGTTGGAAATTGAAAAAAAAGAAAAACAGAGAAAGTAGATAGATATATGCCCTGGAAACATTTAGGGGACAAGAAGGAAGACTGACTAAGAGGTCACTGCTTAATTTTTCAATCCACATGTCTAAATGAGTTTTTGGTTTTTAATATTACATATATACAACAATATTATCATACAAAATAAATATTATTTATTGTTGGTGCCTTGAATCAAATTCAAGCGTAGAAAGTAAAAAGCATCCTGTCTTTTAACTTACTTATTCTTAGTTATTAAAATCAAAGCAAGCATTTCAGTAAGATATCTCGAAGTAAAGGGTATCTAGCAGTCTACTCAAGTGGACTCAGACAATTCTTTAGTTGTTGTTTTAGTTTTTCGAGCATTTTATGCTACGGTTTTTGTTTGCTTTTCGCAGTCTAGTGTCAACGCAGCTATTTTTGTTTGTTTTTCAGCCTTTTGCTAAGAATACGCTTTTTGTGCAGGCTTCCATGTCTTTTTTCCATTTTGGCATTTTTTTTTTTTGGCCAAGTTTTGTGAAGTTTGTTGCTGGTAAATGTCATTGAACGCATGTTTTTGAACAAAAGCAAAAATGTGGCAAACAAAATGTGCTTGTTTCCATTGCTCTTTAAATGCAGATGGGAATTTTTAACAAAGTTTCGGTTTGATTTCGGTTAAGTTTTGATTGCTGAAAGCTGAAAAAGTTGACAATCAATTTTCGGCTAGTTGATTAGTTTGATCAACACTTTGCAGTTGGGCAATTGAAATAATTATGCACTAGTTTTTTGGTGCAGCTGGCAATTCGTGTATGAAATTTATAATATATTTGATTAAGTTGCACTCAGCATAATCAGTAATTTAGCCAAGTAAGCAGAGCAGACCAACTGCTGCCAGCTCATTTTGTGGCCATTAAATTGAATTTAAAGTTTTTGGCCAGACTCAAAATGTAGTCGCCGCTGTCGCCGGCATCAGATGATTTATTATTATCAACGGCAGTAAAACTTTTCGTCGACCGAATGATTAAAATGAGGCAAAAATCCCAAAAAGGAAAACTACTCGCCACGCGGGGCACGCGCGCTGCTTTCTTCACTTCTTCAGTGTTGGCCGAAACTTATGCCTTTATCATTCTTGGCCCGAAGCGGGACTGCCAACATTTTCCTGTCAAATTGTGTGAACTTTTCTATGTTTTTGTTCTGTGTTTCGTTTTTGTCGGTGTCCTGGCCTGGGACGACACTTTATCATGTCTCAGTCGGTGGCTGTCGCTGACCGGCGTTCACAAATTGAAATGTGCCCGCGTCAGTGGAAAGTAAATGAGGCAAAACGCCGTCGTCGTCGGCGTCGCCGTCGCTGTGGGTCATCTTTTGTCCCATGTCCTTCGTTCTTTTGAGCTGCCTAACTCTCGTGGTTTACGCTTTGAGTCAAAGAAATCTTTAACAAGAAAAAGTGCTGAAAAGAATGTTCGCTTTCTAATTTCTTGCTCCTTCTTCAATTCACGAATGATGGCAAATTTTTGTATTTGACTTTTCTTCCATGTCGTTCGCTGTCTGCTTTTGACAAATATTTAGCTTAAGTGATTTTTGACAGCAAGTCCTTCGGCCTGTACTTGTATTTAATGCCCCCCATGTGTACGTAGGCATACTTTATGCTTCGTTTGAGAGTAATTTGTGTTTGACCTGAAGGCCAATGCGGCGTATGCGCAATTTGGCACCAACATAGGCCAAAGCCAAATGAAGAGCGGCTCTGTACAAAATATTTTTTCTAAACTGAAGTGGGTCAGAGTGCTTGCAGTTACTCTGCAGAAATGAGAGAACATTTTATTTCACAAACGGTTATAATCATATACTATTTTTTTGTATTAAATTAAGGGTTTGCAATTTTGAATGAAAAGAGTTTAGAAATCATCATCAAAATTCAGATTTAGTTACATTTATTTTTTTGTTTTAATTAGCATAAATCTTTTTATCTCCGCTACCCATATTATAACTTTGTGCCGGCAGGAAATGTGTGTAACAAGCAGATGGAGGAATGAAGAAGTTATTTAAGAAATACTGCCCTCGCTGACAATCTGGTATATTTTGATCTCTGTGGTATGTACCAATGATGATCTTCGGTATACTTTTGTGTTTAAGGATACAACACTGTTTTGCTTTTATTAGAAATGGCTACAAAAATTGATTTGAGCTTCATGTAGATTTTTCGTATATCCCCTTTATAAGAAACAATATTACTATATTCGCTATACGGATGGATTCTAGCTGAAGACCAACTAAATTTTTTTGCACTGAGAATTTTAATACGTTTAAAATACGAATGCACGAATGAAGATTTTTACTACTAAGGGGCTCGAGTTTTCTACAATTTGTGTAGTGTAGTGTAGTATAGTATAGTGTAGTGTAGCATGTGTGTCTGATATATGTAGGCTTTAAAAATTGACATAGTCCAACTCCCGACGCAGTCTCAGCGTTAGCCGCAGTTTGCCCTGTTCGCTATCGTATTTGGCGCTGCATCGATCGACATCAACGGGATGCGGAAGAGGAAGCTTCAGCCTGTACAGAGCTGTGCCCAGATCCACCTCTTTTTCGAGCAGGGTTAAAGTCATTTTATCTGCCGCCATCGGCTCGTCTGGCAAGGCAATCTCGAGGATGAGATCTTCACAGCTGGCAGAAGCGCCCGTGCGTTGCCCCATCTAAATGTAAATGGGAAATTTGTATGAAGGCGAAAGCAACAACAAAGGAAAATAACCTGCAGGAAAACATCCTCGGTGCCCACAGCCTGGCGGTAGGTCATTGTGTATTCGGGGCACTTTCTCGACTCCAGAATATCTGCATCCTCGCGCTCCTGTGCCTCCTCCCATTCCTCGAGCGTAGTGGGTTGCGGTTTCTCCTGTTCCACCAGCGGCGTCGCCACCAAGTTAACCTTTTTTCTTTTGCCTCCCGGTTTGGTTGCGTCACCAGCTGCCTGTGCTCCAATGCTACCAGGTGCTGAGTGGCAGAGTCGAAGTAACAGTCGTGAGCGAGTCAATCAGCAGATGCCATTTACTTACTCTGCTTGCTGGCCACTAGGGATTCGCCTTCATCCTCGCTGCTGCTGCTGCTGCATTCGACGCCGCCACGTCTCCGACTGGGATTCGGATAGAGTAAATTCTGCAGCTGTCGCAGCTGGTCGGGATTGTCGAAAATCGACATGGTATATTTACTCAACTTTATTTAATCTCTGCTTCTATTTATTTACTGCGAGTTTTTCTAACCGTAACACTTCCAGTGCCGCATTTACAGCTCGATGTCTGTAGAAAGAATACAGTTTTCCCAGCGAATCTTTTCCGTTTGCTTGAGGTGGAAAGTGGAAATCGATTTGCCAGCGCCTGCTAAGTTATTGTTTTTCATTTGAGCAGTTAGAGGGAGGGAGCGAAGCAACCGGAGGAGCAGCTGCAGCTTGTTTATTATGTTGACCCGGCAACGGATATTGTTTACAACGCGGAGGAAGAGGTTACAGCAATAGCAACAACAACAACAACAAGGGGCTTCAGGAAGTTTCTAAAGCTTAAGGGAAAGGCAATTGAAGCTTATAGTTAAGAGGAGGAGAGTATGACTATGAATTGACTATGAATTGTACTACTCTAGTAATTAAAATTGATAGTGATGATTGGTTTGTAAATTGAATGAAGTAAAAACAGTAGGAAAAAAATTTATATGTTTAAGTAGGTGAACAAAATTAGTTGAAAAATTAAAGCTTATAATGTACACGTAAGAAAGATACTGTGGAGCGGGCTCGACTATGAGATACTCGCTACCCATTTTTAAAACTATGTGGTATATTTCTTAAAACAAACCATATTAGTATACCCATATATCGAAAAATTCAGTATATACAATTACAACTACATTCGAAATATACCATAAATTTAAAAATATACCAGATTATTAACAACGTACATTTCCTGTAGGCACAAGTATATAATAGACTTCTACCCTATAGATATCAAGTCAAAAAATAACATATAATATATTTCAAATAAACTTATCGAATTAATGTTACACTCAGAAAAACAATTTTACAATTCGTTCTACAAAATAAAATCCAGTTTCAATGTAGAATTTATTCAGAACGATTCATTCTTAAATCTTCTTAGTCTTTGGAAATATTGTATCGTAAACGGTTTTAAATTTCACAAAACAAAAATTATGTATTTTAAATGAAGACAGTATCGTTATTTTATTCAAAAAAGCTTAAAAGTTTAAAAAAAAAGCTTCTCGAATTTCAGAACCATCAGATAACACTACGAAGTTATTCACTTGATTAAATAACTTAAAGAAAATAGTTCGAGTTGTTTGTGCAGGAACTTAATAAATCATTTTCAGCTAGCTTTCCACTTCAGCAGTTTGAATATGAACAAAAAAGTGATTGTCGGTCGTGATAAACAATTTCATAATTATTGCCAACGCTTTGACCTTATGCAAATGCATAATTCACTGTCAAGGGCTGTTAAACTACGACTATGCCCTCCTCCCCTCCTTCTCCTTTGGGCCATTTCAATTAAAAACTTGATGCCATTCGGTAAAACTTTTGCACAGCAAACCGGCCAAGCGAATGTTCCTCCTATTCTCCCTCACTCTCGAGTCAAGAACTAAAGAGAGCAAGAGCTGAGAGACTGAGGAAATATTTCAGAACATGTCAAAAACAATTGTTTTGTAAATTTTTGCAAATTGTATAATTATTGTTGACCTTCATAGCGGATTCTGGGGCTGCACACAAAATTTGCATTTTTCACGCGCTCCATTTGAATGCGAATATGACGCTAATTTGGCCAGGCCCGAAAAACGAATGCTGGCCAAAAGCACTCACTACTGACTGGGCCAAGTGCACAGACATGAAAACATGGCCGCGTGTTAAATGTAAACAACATGCCACTGACTGCCATCTGCCATCTGCCAGCAAAGCCAACAAAGGGCGACGGGACACAATAGCTACAAAGGATGGTTGAGGGGGGCAGAGTTGAAAGGGAAAATGAGTTGAACTGGGTTTCAGTTTCACTGAAAAACCAAAAGGATTTTCGTTATCGTTTTTTGTGTAACTCATGTTTTTCTTCTTGTCCGGATGTTACGTGTTTAATTTGTTTAACACGAGCCCAGCACGTTGCAAAAAATAAAAGTGGGCTTGCATAGGAGAGCCTAGAGCTGAGAGATACCCTGGATATAAAAATTAATAAGGACTGTGAAGTGCTGTAATGTTTGTTAATTGAGATATTTTTATAAATACAAAGAAGACTTTTGTTAATAAAAGTAGTTAGTCATAAAAGTAGTTAACTAATTTCTGTTCAATTTGTAATCAACTTTATTAAAAATATTAACATGTTTGTATTACTACTTATCTATTTTTAATTTAACCCGCTACCCATAGGGTAGAAGGGTATTATAACTTTGTGCCGGCAGGAAATGTATGTAACAGGTAGAAGGAGGCATCTCCGACCCTATAAAGTATATATATTCTTGATCAGCGTCAACAGCCGAGACGATATAGCCATGTCCGTCTGTCCGTCTGTCCGTCCGTCCGTCTGTCCGTCTGTCCGTCTGTCCGTCTGTCCGTATGAACACCTAGATCTCAGAGACTATAAGAGATAGAGCAATAATTTTTTTTTCGACAGCATTTGTTATGTTTGCACGCAGATCAAGTTTGTTTCAAATTTTTGCCACGCCCACTGCTGCCCCCGCAAATCAAAAAAATCGAATAACAAGTGTAATTTTAAAGCTAGAGCTACGAATTTTGGTATATACTATAACTACTGTAGTAGTTATGATTCCTGAAAATTTGGTTGCGATCAGATAAAAATTGTGGAAGTTATTAAAGAAATACTTTTGTATGGGCAAAAACGCCTACTTACTAGGGGTCTGAGTTGCTTTGGCCGACAATCTGGCACATTGTGCCGTCTATGGTATATATTGAATGGGGTACTATATCGATATACCAAACATACCATTTGGTATATTTTTAGTATTTTTTTTTAGTATTTTCGGTATATTTTGAAAATGATACCGCAATTTTTTGCCTTTATTAAAAAATGGGTAGCGGGTATCTCACAGTCGAGCACACTCGACTGTAACTTTCTTACTTGTTTGGACATAAGAATAGATACAATATTTTGAATATTTTATTTTATTTTTACTCTCAATATTTGCTTATATTTACATTATATCCTCAATCCTTTGAGCAGCAGGGTAAAAACATAATAAACGCGGCCAAAAACATTCGGTTGGCCGTTTTGGTTCAATGGCAACCACTTGACAGTATGCATTGGGTCATTGGGTCTCCATTGAGCGCTGTCCTAGTTGGCTAGTCAACCAGTCGACAACTAATTGTAAAAACTTTCGACTAAAACCCAAATCACTTTATAACGCTCCCCCGTTTCGCATTGAACTAACCTACATAACTTACATACATACATATGTCTATGTCTGACGATGAAAGTTTTTGCCAGAAAGTGAAAATATGTAAAAAAAAAAAGAATAGAAGTGAAAAATACTCACATGCTGTCGACGACATGCGAAACTTTTTACAAATTCGAAAATTTGTCGAATTCGAAACTATTTGGCTATTTAATGTTGCCCCCAAAAGTATGCTACAAATATTATGCAAAAGCAAATAGCAGATGTTCGATCAACTTGGATTTTTATCAGACATCAAAATGCCCATTCGCATGCTGCTTTTACCCCTCCCCCATTTTGAGATCGTTGTGTACTGATTGTGCAGACAAGTAAACATCGTGTTGCTTCAGCTAACTATCACGTAACTGAGCTTTAACCTTGTTGCCGCCAGCCAAACCAGAACAAGAAGAGGAAGAGGAAAGGGATGCGGTGGTCTTCTCTTTGGGATTCCCTTGGAATCGCAGCTGACGCACAAGTGAACCCAGAGACAATGGGGCATGATGCATGAATACATTTGTAATTGTGTTGTGCTGGTCGCACATTTCAATGAACTGCATAGAGAAGAAGTCAGAGGTAGTTTTCAGAGACGCGAGGCGGGGCGGGAAAAGTTTTGTTGACAGTTTTTTGTCCCCCAGGCTGTGGGACGAGTCCCAAAACAGATACGACGACCGGGTAACAGAGGTGGCAACAGAATTTTTATTACATCCCCAGCACGTAGCAACATGCCACATGGACTGCGAGGCATGCAGCGAAAGTACAAGTGAAAGTGGTCGTTTATCCCCCCCTCTCCCCTCGACGCAGTCTAGAAAGCCATTCCCTTCATCAACGCAGCTGCTACAAATTTTTGCGTATTTTGTTATTTTTCGTGCTTGTTTTTTTTTTCTTCTTCTTTTTGCTCGTTTTGGCTCGCTCCTTTTGAATATGATTTGTGTGCTGAAAGCGCTCCAACTGGCATTTTTTTGCTGCCGCTGCTTGGCAACTGAAATGGTTGGGTGGCGGGAAGTGGGGAGTGGGGAGAGTCTTACATAAAATGTAATTAAGAAGGCATTAAGTATCATGCATAAATCATTGAAAAGTTGCACATTTAGAGCAAAGGCAGGCAACACATGTGGGCGTGGCTAAGTGAGCTTCCGGTGAATGCGGCTCATTCTCTGAGTCTCTGAACATAGGTAACATATATAGGCATTATGTTGCGAAGCTGTGCCCATTACTGCGTTATTTGATAGGCCCCAAAAGAGGGAGAGAGAGAGAGCTGCATCGCAGAAGCGCAACCAGAAGCCAAGTTGCCGTCATAGATCTGGGTCTGTTGATTGCAATTTCGGCGACACGCTGGCGCACAATTTTGGCCATTTATTTTTTAACATTTTGCAAACCGAGCGCACAGCAACAAAAGGAGAACTACTTCCGACATAACAAAGACTACGCCGACTAGCAACCGCTCTCTCTCTCTTTCTGGCTTGGCATGTGCTTGTGTGTGTGTGTGTGTGTGTGTGTGGGAAATGAATGCGACTAGTTAAATAATTCCCACAACAACCGCAACGCAGCCAACAACGATAATACAACCCAGCGAAATAAGAAGAGAGCAATACTTGTAGTAGTAGGGGGACAAAAAAAAAAAGAAGCAAAACAGAATAAATGCCGTTGCCGCACAGTTGAACGTGTGCAGTCAAGCGTTGCAAGGAGCAAGCAACAACAACAAGGAGTAGAGTACAAAAATAATACGAATAAAACTAACCAAGCAGCAGTATCAGCCATAAGAGTCATATCCAAAACGAGGAGAACTCCACAAAAGGACAAACAAGCAAGCAAGAAAAAAAAACACACACACACAGCGCAAACACAGAAAATATAATCAAAAACTCGCGCCGTGCCTCGCTCAACTTTAAGCAGCAGCGCGCATTTTAAAGACCATTCGAGCACGAAATGACCTGCAGAAAAAATGAAAGAGATCCGCAAAGCAGCAAGGCAACAAACTGACAAAAGACACAACCCAGAACGTGGTCGAGATTTAAGCCAACCGTTTGTCGACCACAGCACACAGCGCAGTGTTAACGTTGCCCATGGCCATTGCCAACGAACGTAACGTAAACAATAACTCAAAGTCGTAGCTGCTAAAAAGCGCTCAAGAGAATAGAGCACAAGAAAGAGAGTGAGAGCGATAGAGAGCGAGAGCAAGAGCGAGCACTTCAATTTTACTCAACTTAAGAGCAGAGTCAGCTGTGAACACGTCGCACGTGCTGAAGCTTTTCCCTTAGCTACATGTTTGTTTGTAAACAACTTGCAAGCTTTGCAACAGCTGATCGAATTTGCATGGCACAGTGGTCTGAGAGCTATTGAATATTTATTGAATATGTTTGGCGAAGGAAAAGGAATACATTATTATTACGGAAAAGCATAACATTATGAAAGAGTTTAAATCTGTTGTAAATACTAATATCAACAACTTTGAATAACAGTAAATTTTTCAATATTTGAAAATAACAATATATTTCTTTAAGATACATTTGATTCTTATATTATATAGTTTAGTGTCAGTCAAACCTCTAGAAGCTTAGAAAGCTGCTAGAGCTCTAATATTTTACTTCTATGAATACCAATAGATTTGTAGTTGAAGTTGAAAAAGAACAAATTAATATAAATATAGACTATAAAAAAATTTATTGATGTTTTTCTAACAATCCTGTGCAATAGAAAATATCGTAAAAATTTGGCTAATTTGGAAACTTTGTATTTTAGGTAGTTAAAATCTTCACCCAATTAATACGAACCATTCATAATGTTTTCACTCTACTTCAGCATTTTCGTTAAAGTTTCAATAAGCAAGCACTGATTAAATTTTTGCACATTTCCAGTGTGTGTTGAAAGTTATTTTTATCAATCATTAATCTCGAAAAATTTTGCGAATATTAAAAAATTTCTTTTTGATTTCGCCACTTTCAGTGGATTCTCATTTATTCGCTCATAAAAGAAACTACTTATTGCAATTATTTGAACTTAATTGCCATTTGAGCTAGAGTCGGCGTCAGAAAGTCTATCAGTGAATCGAAACAGTGAATTTTCTCACTTATGCAGATTATTTTTGTTTTTATGTTTGCCATAAAACAGCCGCATATTCAGTGTGTTGTGGATCATAATAGCCTATATATTTTAGATAGGCTCAATATTTTCGCTTTTCATGGAAACTGACCTCAGCCAACTCGCAGCGAGCGACCAACGAAATTAGTCCAGATGAGTGTCATATTAATTAGCATACTCTCGCTCACTCTCTGTCTCTTTCTCTCTTTCGCTTTTCGCTCCAATTTTGGCATTGTGTCGTCAAAATTAAGTGAAATCTGTTAAGCCAGAGATAGAGAAAGAGAGAGAGAGAGAGAGAGATAATTGAAACAGAGCGTAAACACGACGGGGGTAAACTGTGCTACATTTTAAATTGAAATTGACCGAATACATTTTGCATAAATTGTTTAGCAATTATCTAATAAAAACAATGCATAAATATTAATGCCCAATTATCGGAGGCAACGAACGAAAGTAAATTAAATCACAGCGAGTGTGAGTTTGATATGTCGACGAACGCAATTAAGTCGAAACTCGTGCTCGCATTGAGCCAAATTCGCGTAATAAATAGCGTATACGCGATGTGGACATGTCACGCACACGCACACAAAAAGCTGTAGTAATTGATCAAGTGAGAACTGATTGGAATACTTAAATAAATATGATCTTTACTACGTTCGAGTGAAATGGAAAGTGTGCAGCACTTACCTTAAGTCTTCCTCTGCCAACTTTTCGTTTGCTGCGCTGACTGCGTTCTGGCAACTTTTGGCGCCACGTGCGACGTTCGGTTTCGTTGGCAAACAAATCATCGACACTGCTGCTTCTGCTGCTTAGCTGACTCAACTCCCCATCCGATGAACTGGCATTTGAACTCAACTCATTGTCCATTCGACCAGCCTCCGCATCGCGCTGTCTCAGCACACGATAGTTGCCATCGCCGCCGCTGCTGCTGCCACCGCTGGCACTCATGAAGCGCTCTCGAAATGATTTGTAGAGCACAGCACTGACGCTGCCAATGCTACTGCGACCGCGGCTGTGACCATGAATGCCTGCAGCATGGCCGTAGCTGCGACGTCGCTTCTCTGCCGCCTTCTGTCGTGCGGCACTCGCCACGCTCGCTGACTGCGCATCCAGAAAGCCAGCCGCACTCATCGTAAAATAATGTGTTTGCTCTTGTTCTTATTCTTGTTGTTCTTCTTTACGATCGATTCAGTTATGCAATGCTCATGTTGACTTCATGTTCGCCAGATTCGCTTTATGCACTTCTGAGTCTCCAAATTGGCACAGTTACCAATTACCAACCCCTTCCTCTGTCTCACTCTCTATCTCTTCCTCTCCCTCTCTCGCTCTCGTTGTCTCCTTTGCAATCTGCAATCGAAAGAAGTGGGCGAAAATTTGCATGTGCTGCATTAATAAGGGAAATTTGATGGGTGCGCCAAAAACGGTTTTCTACAATTTCTAACATGCATTCTTGACTTTATAGGCAAGCTACAGCTGCATCTCAAGATGCAAATGTATCTCTTGGTAAGTGCTATCTGCTATGCGCATTGCCAAGTGCCAAGTGCGTCAGTCAATAGGCTCACACGAAAGGCAAGGCGATGATGAAGGCGAAGGCGAAGGCTTTTGAGGTGGCAATGAGCCATGCCACAGACTTGAGGCGCCGCAGGTAGACTTTGAATACAGACATGGATATTAAGCTGGGGATAGTTATTAAATTACAATAAAAATACTATAGTAGAGTATGCTCTAGAGAAGAACTCAAAGAAGATACTTAACATATTTATATATTATTAAGGTGAAACTAAAATTTTCACTTGTAAGTAGATCGACAATTTTATTTACCAATACGTATTGTGAGTATTATTAAGATATCATTGAGAAATAGGATTAAAGCAGCAAAGGTTATAGCATTGGATTTGAAAGATTTTTGTAATATTTTTTCTCTCATTTAATAAGTAAGTAAGTAGTAAAAACTACGATCATAAATATTTGTATTCAGATTAGGCAACAATTAGCTTTATTTCCATAGTAAACTCCAATCCTTCACGATCTTCAAATCTATTTTCTTTATCTCAATTTCTCAGAAACTAAGTAATATTTTATTAGGTAATTGAATGCCAATTGTTAATAAAAATGAAAACACAGAAAGTGTTTAAAGGTTTATCTTAGTCCTTAAAACTTCATGTTTTTGTCGCAGTGAATATTGCAATAAAAAACAATCACCGATTCCAGCTCAGATTAGACAAAAGTTAAATCTATTTCCATTTATTTGACTCTATAGCTTATTTTTGGTCTTCAAATCTATTTTACAATATCTCAGCAGTTAAATTAAGTTTCATGAAGTAATCGAACACAAAATATTAACAAAACAGAAAACACAGAAATTGTTTGATTGAATCATTAAACAAGTCGCACCTAGTTACTAAATTGTTTTGCAATTCAACGGAAATTCTATAGTATTAAAGCGACGTCAGTCCATTTAATTATATTTATATTACTTCGGCATTATTGCTCAACAGTTGAGTTCATTCGAACAATACTCTTAACACACTTGAGTGCAGCATGCGCATAACTGTAAATTTTGTCACTTTCATTTTGAATCATTGGAAAATTGCTTAATTTGAGGCGTAAATGCGACAGACTTTTCATTAAATGTAACTTGAATTAATTCTTAATTGGCAAAGACGCAACCGGACAGGCCTTAATGGCAGTATTTGCAACTGGTCTATGCGGCTTATCTGTTGCTGCTGCTGCTGCATCGTATGCTGGTTGCATGCCGCATCTGGTTGAAGCTGTCAGTCCAGCTGTGTTCTCCCCTTTCTCCCTTTGGGGGACAATTGGGTTGCAGCGACTGACAGCGAAAAGTTAAATTATCCCGTTCAAATTTTTGTTAATTCATGTCTTAAAAAATTAAATAAAAAACAGATGGAAATTATTTGCAACGACAACGACAACGGCAACGGCAAATGAACATGAAAATGCGAATTTTCCACTGTTTGTTTTTCATGTTGAGTCGAGGTATTCGCTGTCTCTCTTTTGTGTGGCTCTGGGCCATTTGCATGCAAGTGAAAAGTGTCGGAAAACATAAAAGCCCACAAATGAGGAGTAAAATGCGAGTACTCGTTCCACACTCGCCGCCTGCCTTCTGCCGCTTGCCGCTTGCCGCTTGCCACAAGCCCTTCTGGCGTCTGTCGGACGTATTATTCGCCGCCGCCTGGTGACAAAGGTTAACGAGTTCGCAAAGGCAATGTCATTGTTATGATGACGGTGTTTAAATCCTCACACAGAACTGCGCAGCTCCCATTTGTTGTCAACTATTTTATTATACTTGTTCTTATTAATAATATAACTATCTTTTTTGATATTCATTAAATTCAGTTCTATTTGTGGCTTTTTAATGCTGTTGCTTATTAGTTAATTTGCTTGTTCTTACACTGAGAGAAGTCTAACGTATAAACACATTTTTATATAATATATTGAATGAAAATATAAATAGAATATATAGATATCTACTATTTAGAGGAAAAGTAGATTTGGAAACAGGTAGAAAGGTAGAACAAGCTGTCCCTAGAAAAGGCGTATAGTAGAGGTATTTTGGTTAACAATTCATATTTTTTAATGAAACAGAATTAACTGATTTAAAAGATTTATTGACATAATTAGCATTTTTTTTATTTACTATATTACTATATATATACAATTGTTTTCAAATATAAATGTAACATCATAATGAATAAGGTATCGTGTTTATTTATTTACTATACACAATTGTTTTGATATATGAATGAAACATTGCAATGAATAAAAAATCGAAAACCCCAAAATGATTTAATCCAATTTAATGAAAGCAATCTTGTTCTCAATCGATTCCATATAGCACAACATTATTATTCATTATACCTAATTATTGTACTATAATATGAAAGTATCTGACTAATATAAAACATAATAGTGATCAAAGTATAGTAGGCTAGTTATCAATTATCATGTGTTGTCCTAAGAGTCATTTTTTATTGAATTCAATATCAAATAATTATTAACCACTTAGAAGGGCAAATCAATTAGGAGCGATCAAACCTACTGAAGTTCGTCAAACACTTGACGAACAACATCTTAACAAGCGGCTTCCTTACATAATTTCCATTATGCATAGAAGAAGAAGCAGTAGACGACGAAGATAAGAAGCAAAGAGTCGCCTCAGGAAATGCCCATTAAACTGGTTATCAACAAAATCTAAAGACATATTTAACCATCATTTAAATTCTCACGGTGTATTGACGTTTCAAGCACTGTAAACAAATGTTGCCCGGAGGCGACAAGGCGAGAACAAGAACACGAGAGAGAGAGAGAGAGAAAGAGAGAGGGAGACAGAGAGAGATGGAGGAACCACCGCATTGATACGACATGGCAAACTGTCACATTAGCATATTGAGAACGCAACGGACTAACGAAAAATGCGACTTGGTCTCTGCTGTTTGCTGTTCTCTGTTGTTTGCCAGTCAAGCGGCGACGATGACGTTGACGTTGACGTCCGCTACACAGACGCCAACGTCGAAGTCGAAGTCGCTGCCACAGTCAACAGCGACGTCGACGTCGAGAGCAGGCGCATGCGCAACTTTGTGTGTTGGCCAGAAGATCGCGTCGGTTCGTTTGTTGGTATCAGTCGGTTTGCAGACTTTCGCGTGTGCGGTCGAAAAAAGCATAAACGAGGCAAGCAGAGATAAAAAGTAAAGCTTGGAAAGAAAGGCAAAGCTGGAGAGAAAGATAAAAAGACAAAAAACACGAACGAAAATCTGACCAAGCCTGGGCGCGTCTTGTTGACAGTTTGAATTATGTGCTAAACGACTGAGAAATACTCAAAGAAAAATACAACACAACACAAAAAAAAAAAAAAAACATAAACACGAGAGAGGCATAAAAAAGAAGAGAAATAGTTCATATACAACACGAAATCGATGCATGTGATTAACATAATTAATGGTGAGCGAACGGGGAAAACCGGAAACTGAATTTGACGAAACTGAATGCCGAGAAAATTCTTGCCACTAACAGTAAATACGCGTTAAAGGCGCATTTAGTTAACGTAACGAACGAACGAACGAACGTAACGTGTTCCATCCGTGTTTGCCTGCTCATTAACTTATCACTGCACAAAATTGCATAAAGACGAGTTTTGCAAAGAGAGAGAGAACGAGAAACGAGTAGAATAAGAAGATGCTGCTGCTCCACTTACATCATTGGCCATTAGTCTTGGCCATCATTTCCTGCATTGTCGCCGCCTCAACAACAGCAACAACAACAACAACAACATCTACGAAGACGACGACGACAACAACATCCTCCATACCTGGCAAATATCAAGCCTATGGCAGCCAACATCAGCCAAAGAAGCTGCGCCTTGGATTGGGTGGACTGGGAGCTGCTGCAACGGGCAACTCCACAAGTGCCGTGAATGTCACTGGCAATAAACCAGTATTCCGGCAAAATCCGATCAAGAATTGGTTTGGCGTCTTTAATCGCAATAATTCGCCGCCGGCTCAAGACCAAACGACGACATGTTCTTGCAGGTGAGCACAGAAAAATGAAGCAAAAAAAAATAATGAAAAACCAGCTGTCATGGTCATGATAGTCAACTTCCAGTTAGCCAACAATTCATTGGGTGTTTATTGTCATGGCATACAAATCAGATATTACAGTTACAAATGTTGCGTGATGTGCGAGATTTAGTTTTCCTAACACGCCCCATGACAGATCTCATTGACGTGCAGGAGAAACGTTTGCTGCAAAATAGTCATGAAATGTCCAGAATGAGGACTACAATCAATTAGCAATTTCCGTGCCGAAACCAATAACATATACTTCTACTTTAAAGATCTGCTAGCTAGCTTTCTAAAAACATATATTTTCGCCTTTTATGGCCTGCAAAGTATCAATTTCAGGCTTCATAGTTAAACATCCAGTAAACGTAAGTACTTTTTGTCTTCTTGCCTTTGACAGCTGAATCAGACACACTGCTCAAGCTAGTCAGTCTCTGTTCTCAGTTCCCAGTTCCCAGTTCTCTGCGCTGCGTTCTGCAATCTAAAGATGTGCATTTGAAAAGCATTCCATAGATGCCTGCCTCAAATTGCAATGCCTTTGCCTTGCCCAATGGGGAATCGCTTCGCTTGGGGCATTGTCGTTGTTGTTGCGCGAGAATAGACTGAGAACTGAGAACGGAGAACTGACACGACTGTAGGGACTGAGAAACTGTTTGCATAAGCAGCCACTTCAGGGAGTACGCCCAGGAATGCCTTTGTCGGCATCTGTTGCATTGGAATTTTGATGAATCGATTGCGCTGATCACAACAGGGAATTAGGTTAGGTCAGTGCAGTGCTTTTCTTTAGCTTTTCACTTTTCGAAAAACCATAAAATTAGTACTAATTGATATTTGGAAATTACCTTTCTAATTCGTTAAGAGATTACAGAGCACTTAATAGCTCGCTATCTATCTAGTTTTTTACAATTCTTTCGAGTCTAAAGTTTAGTTTTTAGTTTTTGTTATTTAAAACTCGTTTAATTTGATGCTTTTAATTTTTACTTTTATTTTATTTTTGCATTTGAAATGAATCTATAACTAATTAGCATACGATTTGATAATATTCAAAGTAAATGTATCTGTATCTAAAGTGTTGTATTTGTATATGTATCTGTATCTGTGTGTGCTGGCCAAGTTTAGACTGCATGTCATGGGGTATACTCGCACTTACTACCATAAACACACATATATAATGTGAGGTGTAGTTCGAACTGAGGCCCAATGCGTCATGCGTTGTTCGGCAGGGGAACGCGACATTCTCTGAATTGGGTCGCACACATTTCTCTGCATGCCTTTGTCTTTGCTTTTCGGGAAGCCGTCTTCGACGCTGCCTTCGCCTTCGACTTGGCCACCATTTTAGGGCAATGACTTGATTAAACAACAGCAACAACAACATCAACAATCGCAGCCAGAACAAACGACAACAAAACCAAACAGAAAGCCCTCGCTCGAAATGAATAAGAATATAAGAAATATATAATATATTAAACATCGAAACAGCAGAGAACTTGTAGTATTTCCATTTGGCGAAACCGGCTCTCTCCCTTTCCCTTTCCCAACGTCCCCTCTCTCACTCTCTTCAATGCTTCAACAGATTTTTGAATGCATCTGCTTTGTAATATAATGTTTTTTTTTGGCAATTATAAAACCAGTTTAGTGTAACGACAACTCTTTAAAGTTGATGGAAAATCTGCAAAACGTTTTGCCATCTCAATAAAACACTTTGACACTTTCTTTATGACATTATTATTTATGAGGACTGTTAATCTCTTTTGGGTTATTGAACTCTGTATCAATCGACACACAGTCCATCCGTCATTTAATGCTAATGAGACAGACTTAAGAAAATATTAATGAAGTCTTAGACACTTCATTCAGAGCTAAGCTGCAGTCGATCAGAATAATCAAAGCCAAAATATTTTATTAACTGTAACTGTTCTTGACAGACTATTTATAGGTAATAAATAAGAATAGTATAAGTTATATTCAACAGCTTTTATGCAGTTGATTATTTAATTGCTGTGATGTGAAGATACAACATTTTAAAGCCCTTTTAGTTTCACTTATATAAATTATTTATACCCCATAAAATATATTTTATAATCGTTAAATCCTTGATACCAAATACATATTTATATTATATAGAGTGAAACAAAACATAAACTTTAAAGAAAGTGCAAAGTTTTTGTTGCTATCCAAATAAACAAATCTACAAATGCAGATATAAAAATAATTACATTTTAAACAAATAAACAAGAACCTCTATATGTATGTAGCAAAATCAAGTTCCTCATCCGCAACGATCGTCGTCTACAACTAGACAAGATTATTTTAAGCTCCATCTCCTACTTCTCCCATTGTTTTCTCCACAAGTTTCAATTGAAATTTCCTTAGCTGAAAATGAGTTTTCATACGCTGCAAACTGGTTGAGAGTTAGTACTACTCGTTGATGTTGTTCATGCCCGCTCAAGTGGATGATAATCATTTATTACTGAAGTCCACTTCCACTTACTTCTCCTCATGCCTCTCCCTCTGCCTCTACACTATTTTTTTGCAGATGTGGGGAGCGTAACGATGAGTCTCGAATCGTGGGGGGCACCACAACTGGCGTCAGCGAATATCCCTGGATGGCCCGACTGAGCTACTTCAATCGATTCTACTGCGGCGGTACGTTGATCAACGATCGCTACGTGCTGACGGCGGCGCACTGCGTCAAGGGCTTCATGTGGTTCATGATCAAGGTGACCTTTGGCGAGCACGATCGCTGCAATGACAAGGAGCGCCCCGAGACGCGTTTTGTGCTGCGCGCCTTTAGCCAGAAGTTCAGTTTCTCCAACTTTGACAATGACATTGCGCTGCTGCGCTTAAACGATCGCGTGCCCATCACCAGCTTCATTCGGCCCATTTGTCTACCCCGTGCGGAGCAGCGTAATGATCTGTTTGTGGGCACACGCGCCATTGCCACCGGCTGGGGCACGCTCAAGGAGGATGGCAAGCCGTCGTGTCTGCTTCAGGAGGTGGAGGTGCCTGTGCTGGATAACGATGAGTGTGTCGCACAAACGAATTACACACAGAAAATGATCACCAAGAATATGATGTGCTCTGGCTATCCAGGCGTTGGTGGGCGTGACAGCTGTCAAGGGGACTCGGGTGGTCCTCTGGTCCGTCTGCGTCCCGATGACAAACGCTTCGAGCAGATTGGCATCGTCTCCTGGGGCAATGGTTGTGCGCGACCAAATTATCCCGGTGTCTATACCAGAGTCACCAAGTATCTCGATTGGATTGTGGAGAACTCGCGGGACGGTTGCTTCTGCGATGAGGATTACTAATGCACATCATTCAACTTTTAGTTTGTAGCTCTCCTAGCCTTAGCTTTTAGTCTTATCTCTACGCACTTTTTTGTACTTGAATGCGAAAAGAAACATAAATACAAAAAACAAATCCAACACACCCAAAACAAGCTGAATAAAACCAATCAACGAGTTCCTTACTTTATTGGACTGGCTACAAAAGTGACTACAACGTTTGATTTTAAAACAGCTAGACCTCATCAGGAAAGTTGCTACGAACAATTATTATCAATATTATTAAAGAATTTCCCAGAGTCGGTCACATGCTGCAATTATTAATATTGGTTGTGTTAAAAAATAATTTAAATTTAGATTCATCCCGCCAAAGGCGCACTCAAGCAGTACACTGCTTGCAAGCGAATGCACTCGTTGGTTGTACTGCTTGTGTGATAAAGCATACCACTGCTTGCTAACACTGCTTCAAATTTGCTTGTATTTTGTTTAGTACAAATCGATGCGAAAGCTTTGTTTTATTTAAACGCAGCTTTAAAACGCGAATAATAATTTATAATACAGTATAATTATAACAATTAACGTAATTTAGTATACTTTATTTCCCATTTAAAACACATGCTTGATATGCAAACTTGTATTTAAAATGAACTCAAAACAAAACGTTGACTACTTTCGGTTTCGTTGCACACACGAAAAGCGCATGTTGCAAGTTGGCAATACACAGATAACTGAAAACTCTCACGCACACAAATGCATACTATATGTGTACTAATTCACATTTGACTTTTCGATGCGGTGTGTGCGCCCGAAAAATAAAACAAAAAGCGTTAGAAGCAATACACCTAAACAAGCTATGAGGAAACTGGTTTCCCCATTCAAACAGCTGTAAATACACATAGCCAAAGAGCCATGGGAGAGCGTGAACTAACGTTAATAAAGATGAACAGCGGCATCAGCAGCATTAGACAGAGCAACTTTGAAAAAGTCAAAGCATTAACTTGGCCCACTCTGGCTTTTGTGGTTTGGTTCCGTTTCACGCAGCAAGTTCACACTGCTCGCGCCGTGTTTACTTTTCATATTTTTGTATTTTCAAAGATTTGTGATTCACAATGCACACATAAGAAGACAAACCAATGTTTGCAGATAATATCACTTGGCACTGATAATAATTATCTATGGGTTTTCTCTACTAGTTGCTGATACAGGCAATTACTTCGCAAAAGACATTCATCAATTGCCACACTTTTCACTCAACTCACTTGCGTAATTATTCAATTTGTCACACCAAAGATTCGCCGTCTCACAAAGTGTTTTTCTTCTTCTGGCTGCAATGCGACTGCTGCATCAAGTGTGTTGACGTCTTCCAGGTCGGCGGTCGATGTTGGCAAAAGTTTTATTCGAAAAATTGTGTTTGCTTTTTTTGTTTTCGCTGTGGCTCGTTTTATTGCTGGTTTTGTTTGCCTCTCTGTGTTGGCAGCAGCTGTTGTTTACCGTTTGCCGCTCGCGCGCTCACTGAAAATGCCGCCAGGCCGTGCGTCTCGATCGTTTCCCAGAGATTGGCCTCGTCAGAGAATCGTCTCGGGTGCTGCTCAACAAATATCGTTGTCGATGCTGTTGTCATTGCATAGCAAAGTTTCTCTCTCTCTCGATCTGAGTAGGCCGAGACTAGAACTCTTATGTTAGCAAACTTCTAATAAACAAACTAATGTTCACATACGTCACAATCACCAAAATAAATAGTATCTTCTGTTGCTTTTCCGAAAAACTAAAAACTCAAAAATTATATATAAATAAATATTCGCAACAATGGCATCCAATTCAGATTCAACGGGCTCTAAGGAACTTCCGACAACTTCCAACATTGGTGGCGATGATTTTGTCGAACTCGACAGCCGCCTGGTCGCTCTCTTGGATCGTGTCAGTAAGCTAGAAGCGATGCTGGCTAGCTTAAATGATGATCCCCTAAATGAGAATAAAGAGTTGCTTTCGACTCAAAGCGATGAGGAAACATGTAACTTAGAGTACGACATCGACACAGATGATTGGGATTTAGAAGATAACGATAGTGACAATGATATTCACGTTGAAAAGATTCAACTGAACGCCGACGAAGATTAATTCAAACGATTCTTTTAACGCAACTGACACGGTTTAAAATACATAACTAAACGCCAAATGCTTGTTAACTGCCAAAACAAATTCAAATTACACTAAGCTGCACGATTTCAACTAATATTACGATGTATTAATGCATGATAAAATCGATAAATCCTTAAGAATTGTTCGCTTTAATTTCAGCGACTTTAAACGTTTTATTTCTCAAGCTTTCTACATATTTTGAATTTGACTTTCCCACTTATTGTTGTCAGTGGCGCCATCTACTAGCGAGTAGGTACTTATTAGGAGCTGTACGCTGTACTGCTTGTTGCTACTGCAGCATTTACACTGCTTGTAGGCTTATAGATACGCAAAATGTTCTAAGCTTATTATCATTTATTTAAATAATTTTAATATTTATAATACTTTGGATATAATAATAATTGATTTTAATTATGGTAAACAATGATCTTTCATAGTCTCCATACAGCTCACGTGGCTGTGGTGGTCGATATTTCCTCATCGATCAACTTTTCTGTCGTCGATTCTGTTGATTCCGATGATAGGGCACAGGCTACAAACGAAATAACCTGTGTTGTGCACAGCTGAGTCAACTCGTCGAAATATTCGCCGTTTGGGCAATCGGCCTCCGCAATTATGGTACCGTTTTGACATATAGCAAATCCGGTGCATCCATCATCCGACAAGTTGGCCAGCTGTATCGTTGTATTCCCCATGTTGACGCATCGATTGTAGTCACAACGTATATCAGTTCGTGGTACGCAGGCGCCACCATTCGCAGCAGAGAAGAAGCGACCGTCGGAGCACACGCCATGCTCCAGAACCAATTGCCCCTGCGTGGTATTCCGACAATAATAGTAGCCATTGCATGTTTCATCGTCGGAAATAAAGGTGCCCGCTTTGGGACAGACATCGGGAAGAACTGTTTGGGGTGGTGCCTCAGTGAAAGCGCATTGCACGTACTGTGGATAGTCGCATTTACCCAGGCTCGCACTAAAGTAGTAACCATCTGGACAGGTGCCATTGACAAGCTCTGCCTGCCAGCACATTTGCCAGCCATCACAGTTCCAAGTGTCCTTAATGAAGACGCCATCGGGCAGAATATTGCAATAGCTGTCGGGGTTCATTTTGTCAGTGCAAGGATAATCTCGAATGCAAGCTTCAGTACTGGGATTGTAGTTCAACCCAGAATTACATTCGCCCCTGTTGCCAGTGCCATTCTTGCAGTAATAATAGCCATTGCAGGTGTATGGATCGGCCGTAAAGCCATTGGAAGTAGCGGCGCAAGGATCACTGGAAAGACAGTCCACATCTGCAGAGGGTAAACAGTCTTCACTCTCTCGATCATAGAATAGTCCCTCGGCACAGGATCCATTAACAGGTAAGTCATTAATGCACTGTATCCATTTATCACAGGCTCGAGGATCGTTGATTTTAGTGCCATTAACAATTAGGGTGCAAATCAAATCCGGATCAAATGTGGTTGCTACAACAGGTGCAGCAAACAGGCCGATGGCGAGTAGTACGAACACTTGCCATAAAGTATTCCTTGGAGTTGTCGTATCTGTAAAGTATAAATACTACTTAATTCAGGAAATATCTTTGCAAATAAAGGGAGTTAATTTTTCATCCCACAAATTCACAATTATTGTTCACTTTAATTTAATGAAATTATAATTTTTAAAGGACAATTCATTCTAGTTCCTTGAAGAGACAGAATATATTTTAAAAGATTATAATTCAGTAGATAATAAATTTATTAGGAACACTTTCTTTTGCTTTTTCGTTTATATTGCTATTTTATTATTATTTTGTATTTATGTTTAACTTTATTTAAACGTAATAAACAAATTGTAGATAACGTGTTCAATTTACGCACTCATTTTTTATTAAATTAACTTCGATCCGAGGTACGACTTGTCTGGGAACAGACAACAGCTAACTGAATTGGAAACTCAAACTAACTGCTTTTTATGTTCTAAAAGCGAAGACAGTAAACTATTTTTGGAACATTAGAACAGAGCTAAAAGTCGTCGTTTTATTATCTACCCGAAATTGATAATTCAATAACGAAATAAAATCATTATTTGACATTTGATAAATTAGGGAACAATTGTTATCGAGATAAAACAATTTGTAAATTGCTTAAAAATAAATAAAGCGTAATCCAAAGTGAGTAAACATTACACGTGCTACAATTGGATGTAAATAAATAAAATAAAAAACTATGTTATTCTAAGGGTTAACAGAATCAATAATTAATTTGTCATAGGTATTTATATTGTATGCTCTGAGAGACATGTACAAATAGGAGCACTGCTTATTAGCAACAAGTGAACGAAAGTGTTTTTAAACAAAATTAAAATTTGTAACTTCCAACTTAAAAATGAATCGCCGATTTACCTCACTGCTCATAGTTTTTATATTGGTGTGTGGTTTATTTGTATTATACAATATAGTGTTAATGCCTGATAGATTGTTAAGACAGCAACTTTTTGAATGCCAATTGCAACTAAAAGCGACAAAAGTAATGAAATCAGAGAGATCAATAGTAATTGAGAGCACAACCGGAGGACTATCGCTCTCTTATCGCTTTCCTAGGCATCTTTTAGATCCCCACAAACCTAGTTATATACAGAGTAAGGGACGAAACAATGTATCTATTGTGTTGGGCATTCCAACAGTTTGCAGACAGAAGATGTTCACTCTGCGAGCAACTCTATACAATCTCATAGAGAACATGAACGAGCAGGAGCAGAATGATACACTAATCGTTGTCCACATAGGCGAAAGCAATGAGGATGAAGTGCAGCAGATTGTAGAACAAATTGAAAGAAGTTTTCAACAGCAATTGAATAAAGGACTAATAGATATTATAGCACCAGCTGCAAATTATTATTCAGACATGGACATGTCATGGCAAAGCAAACAAAACTTGGACTTGGCTTATCTAATGGCATATGCCCATGCAAAGGGAGTCTTCTACGTGCAACTAGTAGATGACATTATGACAAGGCGACAGTTTGTCACCAGCATGAAAAGATTTGCGCTGATCAAGAGCGCTTTGGCGAATCCTTTTCAACCAAGTTGGATTGTTCTGGACTTTTGTGAAGTTGGCTTTATAGGGAAACTCTTGAAGGCAACTGAGCTACCCTATTTGATCACGTATCTGCAGTTGTACTACAACGATATGAGTGCTCTAGATGTACTTACTCACCTGATTGAGGCGAAAATGTGTCGCCAGGTGAAAAAAAGATAAATTGCAGTGTCAGCATTTGAAGGCAAAACTATGGCAACGTTTTAATAGCAACTTGTTTTACCATATCGAAAATATCTCTCTTGAGGATAAGCTGAAGCTGCAGCTAGGTAGAAAAGATCAAAATTAAGATAAAAGTCGGATGAATAATATCAATTTACGTTATTATTGTTTATAAATGTATAAATGTTTCTACGTCATTTCGACACAGACAATGTTACAAAAGAAACAGAAAAAAGAAATCACAATGCGTTTGTTCCATAAATGACTAAAAAACATAATTTAAATAAGAACGTTAAAATAATATTTCGACTCAGATTAAGCAATGTTCCACAAATATCAATAAATACATAATTATAATAAAAACATTAAGCGTCATTCGAAATGTGCGTTTTATTTATTCTAATTACAAATAAATATATTTTTAGTCTTGCAACCGCAAGAATAATCGAATATAAAGGGCGAAAGTCCGCAAGGAAACATTAGTTAAAGTCCAAATATGAAGGGAATCATAGCATTTGTGAGCATACTCGGACTGGTGCAGTCGCTATCGTGGGAGTGGAAAGATTTTAAAATCACGCATTCCAAGGTGTATGAGGACGAAAGCGAGGAACAACTGCGTTACTACATCTTTCAAACGAACAGGGAAATAATGAAGTTGCACAACGAACGCTTTGCAGCCGGTAAAGAAACCTTTAAGATGGGTGTCAATCAGTTTTCCGATTTGTTGACTGAGGAATTCGAGAATCTCATATTAAGTGGCTACAATATGACCCACGAGGATGATAAAGATGCCGACTATTTGGTTTACGATCCTCCTGCCAATCTTCCAATTCCACCGAGCATTGATTGGCGTACAAAGGGTGCAGTAACTGAAGTTAAGAACCAAAGGCATTGTGGTTCCTGTTGGGCTTTTGCTGCTGTAGCCACACTTGAGGGTCAACATTTCCTCAAGACAGGCAGACTTGTAGCACTCTCAGAGCAGAATCTGATAGATTGCTCTACGAGTGATAAAGGATGCCGTTACGGATCAAAACTAAGTGCTTTGACATATGTTAAGAAGAACCATGGATTAGATACTCAAAAATCATATCGCTACAGAGCAAAACAAATGCATTGTCAGTTCAAAAAATCACACGTAGGCGCCATAGTCAAAGGCATCGTGAACGTTAAGAGAAATAGTGAATCAGCACTGGCAGCAGCTGTTGCCACAAAAGGACCCATTGCCGTGTCCGTAGATGGCACACACATGCAGCATTACAAAAGTGGAGTTCTGCGAAAGCCTTGCCACAAGCCAACAAATCATGCTGTGACTGTAGTGGGCTATGGTGAAGATAAACACTTAGGAAAGTACTGGTTGATCAAGAACTCCTGGGGCTCTAAGACTGGCGAGCATGGATATGTTCGCATGGCGCGCGATGAGAAAAACCTGTGTCACATTGCCAGCAATGCTGTGTACCCATTGGTGTAACTACACTTCATATAATTTGACATTCTTTCTTATATATGTAGTTAAATATTTGATATTTTTTTAATCGTTTACTAAATGGTTCTGCAACATGGGTACATTGTTTCATAAACGTTGTAGATATATTTATAGATACAATAAAGATATATATAATATAGTTATCAAGTTACAATACAATCAGCATCAAAAACATCACCATAGTTTGAAAAAATATTTAGTTCAGATAACAGTAAATAGTAGGACAAATACATTTTGAATCTTTCTTTCGATCGTTCGATATTTTGAATACTCTCTCATTGCTTCGCATTGTTTGCAACAATGTCAGAACTGTGTATAAATATGATGTTTTCGTTTTTGCTGTAAATAGTTTTGTATAAATAGTTTATAAACATTATTATTTTAAATAAAATGTGTAAATATGTATATGCATGTAAATGGTTTTAAGCAGATTTAGCGCTGCACTTGTTCGTTCAGTCGTTTCTATTTCATCTTCCAGAGCGCATCCAGTTCATTCAATGGATCCTTGCTCTCCTGCTGTTCCTTCGCAGTGACCTGCGGTGCCATTTTCATCTGATACGACGTCATGATGCCACCTAAAAGTCAAGAGATCATCTTAGTTATAGTGCTAAGATACTGAATGCGCATATTGCTTACGCTTATTGAGCACATCATGGGCATGGCTAAGTACAATCTGCATCGACTGTTCCAGCATAGCTGCATCCCGCAGCGAGTTTTGGCGCTGCATGCAAATACGCGACCAAACATCGACAATATCTGCAGGAAAAGATGAAGAAAAGCAATGTGTTAATTAAAATGTTGCTTAAATTATTGTTAAGTAGTTTCATTATTATATTAGACAAGAATACATAATATAGAAGATATATTCCAATGGCCGCATATGTGTGGAAATTTATTGCCATTACTTACTTATTAAAATGGGTCGCTTGGTTTGAGTTCCCAACACCGCGCTAATACCAATTGCCAATAGTTCTGATCGCTCAGAGCCTGTTAAGCAGTTGAGAATGAGCGGCGATGTAGGCGTATTGGCAGCCAAACATCGTTCCTGATGCACTTGCAGTGCATTCTGTGCAATGCCGAGCAATTGAGTTGGCGAACTGTTGAAAAGAATAATGTTAATTGAGTTTATTGATCAATATATAATATGCTTACGCTTTGGTCCATTGCTTAAGCTGCAGCACAGATAAATCCAGCACAGCATCGGCGCCATGCATCGACAACTTAAGCTGATACTCAGTGCAGTGGCTCAGCTGCTGCAGCTTCACACAGTTGACGGTGAAATCATCATAGTTCTTGGATTGATTGAGCTCTTGAGGCCAGTAGGGATCAAAGAGCTTAAAAAAATGTCATATTAAGTGTTAAGTAGTGTATTGTTTTTATTTATTTACTCACCTCATTCGTAGTATGCAGACAGCACACAGTGCGTGATTTTTCCGACCAGATCATAGACCAGAAATCATTGATGGTATTCGCCTGCGGAGTTTGAGCTACAATAATGTTGGGACAGCCAGCGCTTAAGCTCTGCAAAAAGAGAGAGAATATTGTAATAATAATAATATATCTAAACTTATTATGCATGAATAAACTATACTGCTGATATATGTATATTGATCCTTAGTGTTTTTCTCACCTTCATGTAGGCCGCATTTATGTAGTCATCCGTCTGCTTGTCCAGCTTAACTCGCGCATGATCGTAGGGCAGACAGTCCAATGAGCGATTTTTCTCGGGAAATAGTTTTGCAATGGTTGTGGTACGTTTTACATTAGTATTCTTGTCAAGCTTCTGATGCAGCTCTTGCCATTTGGTGCCCAGCTGCGTGTTGCCATTGAGCATCTTTACGTGCAGATTCTCGACCAGCTTTTCGTAGCTTTCCACCTCCTTGTGGAAGTACTTCAATGTCTTGTCGTCAGTAAAGGGATCGTGGGGTCGCATTTGGAATGTAATCAACGAATGTTTATCTGTGGTCAGCGGCCTCTCGCTGGCGGAATGTGTCAATGAAACCGAATCCCAGTCAAAGTTTTCCAACGAACTCAAGTCCGAGCAATTGGACAGATTGTCCAGGCTATTCTTGCGCTGCGAATTCGTTGGTGGGGCTGCAGCAGACGAAACTGTGGGTGACACTGCTGGCGCCACAACTGGAGCTGTAGCTGCTGCAGTTGCTGGTGGTGCTGGGTCAACCTCTGCCACCTCGCTGGTTGGTGGTGTGGGTGTGGAGACAATCTGTGGCTGCAGCAGCGGTAACGGTAGCGGCATGGCACCTACACAATCCAAGTCCAGATCACTCAGCAAATCCACATTGCTGGCATTGGACTTTGTCGGTTTGGTCGCTGCCTGCTGTGTGGCCGAGGAAGCATATGGAGCACTGCTCGTGGTGGTCTGCGTGTTGGCGATGCTGCTGCCACCGCTCTGCATATAAAGCGAAGGCGTGGCAGGTGATGAATTGGACAGCTCCTGTGGTTGTTGCGGCAACTGCTGTTGTGGCAACTGCTGAGGTTGCGATTGCGGTTGTTGTGTAGGTGTCTCGCCTGCGGAGTGATAGCCATAAGGAGGCGTGTAGTAGTTGCCAATGTTCTCTTGAGGCTGCGCTGCAATTGAGTTCGAATCTGTGACACTATTCGATGCCTTTGTATGTGAGACGATGGGCGACTGCAAGTGGAGTGAGATATTAGTGTTGCTTAAATGGTGAAAACTTTTTACTACTCACATCAAAACCTGTAGCCGAGGTGCTGCGGTTGGCCAGCTCCGAGTCCGTGGTGCCCACAATAGCGCTCTGTTGTTGTCCGCTCTGTGTGAAATGGCCAGATCCATGTGAAACTTGTGGAATGTGATTGCTGTTGCCCTGCTGATAACCGCTGCTGTAGTCGTAGTTGCCCGTCTGCGGATTGTAGCTGTAACCCGGATGATTGGAGTAGCTATAGTAGTTGGCCTCACTGCCAGCTGCAGTTGGTGCAGCTGTGCTTGCTACGGCATAAGGCTGTGGTTGTTGTGTAGCCGCTGCAACTGCAGTTGAAGTGGCTGCAGTTTGAGAGGGATACAATGTGGGCTGCGGCGGATACTGTGGCTGCGATTGAGCAGCATATCCGACAGGTTGCGGATGCTGTGATGAAGGTACATACGCGCCAGGTTGCAGTGGTTGCTGAGATGAAGGAGCATAGATGCTAGTCTGCGACTGCGATTGCTGTGGCGCCTGGGATTGAGGATACGATGCGTTGGGCTGAGCTGCCGCAAAGCTAGTTGCTTGTTGCGGCGTTTGAGATTGAGGAGGATAATTGGTTGGTTGTTGAGGAGGATAGTTGGGCGTTTGGTGTGGCAACAGCTGAGACTGAGGTTGGGATTGTGGCTGGGAATAGGCTGCAGCTGGTTGTGTGTACATAGAAAGCTGCGGCTGCTGCGCTTGAGGATGAGTCTGAGCTGTTGGTTGTTGATATGGCAACGGCTGCTGAACTGTTGACTTCTGGCCATAGGCAGACAGTTGAGCCTGTTGTTGCTGCTGTTGTTCTTGCAACTGTTGCAGTGGTTGTTGCTGTTGTAGTGGCTGTTGCTGTTGCAGTGGTTGTTGCTGTTGCAGTGGTTGTTGCTGCACTTGCTGCTGCTGCAGTTGTGGTTGCTGTGGATAGTTGTGTGCTTCGCTAGGCTGTGTCGATGTGGCCACATAGAGCGGCTGCTGATAGTTGTAGTTTTGAGCAGCAGGTGATGCAGCTGGCGCTGGATAAGTCAAGGGATAATTGTAGCCATAGGGCTGCTGCGATTGTTGGCCATAAGCAGCAGCTGCTGTCGCCTGATCCGCCTGCAGGTTCATCGCCGCCATGGCGCCGTGTAGCGTCTGCGAGTTGGGCGATGCCTGCGCCTTGTAAGCCGGAGGTGCAACATGCTGCTGTTGTTGCTGATACATTGGATTGGTGTAGCCAGCCGCATTGGGATCGTAGTATTGCTGTTGCTGCAGACTGTAAGGTGGTGGTGGTTCGTTTGGAGGCGGCGCTGTCGCGTAAGCCGAGCATGCGGCTTGCGTGGGATTCTCAGAGCCAACTGGCACAGGACGCACAGTGGGCACATAAGGTGTGGCATCAATGGCAGCTGTAGCTGCAGCTAAGCCATTGTTCTTTGCCTTGAGATAATCACGCAGCTTGGGTGCTCCACTTGAAGCTGGTGTTAAATCAGGTTTGATGGGTGCTGGAACAACTGGAGCTGGAGCTGTTGTCTTGACAACGCTCTGCAGTCGCTGCTGACGCTCTTCGGACTGCACATCGCGTGCGGACTTAAAGCGAGTGAGCAGCTTTTGCACATTCCCCGCCAGTTTCTTGTAGAACTCGAGTCCTTTCGCCGACTTGGCCAGCAGATCTTCGTACACATCATAAGAGGCCGCCAACGAGCTGTAGAAATGCTCCCGCTTCTGCTTCACATCCTGCAGAGTCTTCAGCACTGGCGCAGCACGGGCATAAGCCTCTGTTAGAGCCTGAAGTATGTTGTGCTGGGCGAGCAGATTCTGATCGAGCAGCTGCGTTAGACGCTCGTGTTTCGCCAGCTCAGTGGCAAAGAGTGCTTGTAGACCTTCTTGCCCGCCATGCGCAATCACCTTGGCCGTGATGTCGTCCTCGTTGATGGCAATTCGCAGATCAGCGTGGAATTGAGCACGTTGCGCTTTCATTTCATTGACTTTGTTCACAATAAGCTTGACATCTTTGAAGATCTCGGCGGTGTTTAGCTCCGAGCTCAACTTGGGCATTAGCTGCTGTATCTCCTGCAGCGGACGAGCCAGAATCTTTAAATTGTTCACATGCAGACTCATCGCTTTGCGCAGAGTGTTGTTCGATTCGCCAGCTCTAGTGTGGGCTTCACTGTACTTCTGGAACTCGCGTGTTAGCTCCGTGATGTGGGCATTGGGCGTGCGTTGAACGCCACTCGCCGCTTGAAAATCGCGCTCTGCTTGCGCTTCTGCGTCCAGCATGTGAGTGAGTTCACAGAGATTGGTTTCGACGTCCGCTGTGATCTCCGCCAGCTGTGACATCGCTTCGATTAAGTCACTGATGGCTGTTTTGTTGGCATGCAACGCTGCACAGCGATCCACGATGCCTTGTGGCAACTTGTTGGCCTGCTCCTCGTTGATGTTCAGATTGTCGAGCGTCAGCGAACTCATGTAGCTATCGAGCTGAGTGTCTTTCTCCTCTAGCAATGCACCGTATTTGCGCAATATTTTAGCCTTCTCCTCGCTGTACATGGAGCTCGCCTCGTGCGCTTTCATCGGCACCAGGCGTGCAAAGAGATCGGTGCCCGCGAACTCCTCGTCTGTGATGGAGAAGCCAATGCCATTAACCAGATTTGCACCTTGCACGGCGGCAATAGTGCTTAGATCTGGCACAGGTTCGTGGTAGATGAATTCGTTTTCGTTTTTAGCATTCTTGCGCTTTGCTTCCACCACATCAGCGGTGAAGCTGAGAGACTCGTTGATCTCCTTTTGATCGGGTAAACCCTTGGACTCCTTTCGCGCATCCTCCAACTTGTCCCAGGCGGCCTAAAAGGTACAATGTTAATTGAGCTGGTCACATCACATGTTATCTTCAATCTTACCTGGTAGAGCGTCACACGCTCGCCCATCTTGCGCTGCTCCTCTGCATGTTGGCCCTGATACAAGTAGAGTATGCAGTTCAGATAGTTGATCTTGAAACGCACATACTTCTTCCACAGTTTGTAGACGGAACTATCGATCACTTGGGACACAGGTCCATCATCACCTCCAGTCAAAAGCGCCGCCAACGCTGCGCCATAGTAAACCACAATTTGTGCCGTCACCTTGGCCACAATATGCGGCTTGCGATTGTCAATCAACGACTTTTCCAATATGCATTCCTGCGCCTGGGCTAGCGACACCTGCTGCTGAAAGACCAAGAGTTCATTGGTCATAAAGTCACCGCCGCTGTTGACATTCGCATAACGCTCTCGCAGCTCATTGTAGGCCCAAGCAGCAGCCTGTCAATAGAATACAATAATTTAATTATAGCAAGTTAAACGAGAGTATTGTTATAATTAACTTAGTCTAAGTAACAAGAGCGTATCGACTGTGTATATGAAATAAAATAACATTGAAGGACAAAAGGAAATTAATTAGCTATAAAATTTCACCCAAAGTCGTTTCAGGAATATCAGAAAATAATATAACTAAAAGAAGGGAGTGCTTGCAACTCGACTCAAGTCTCAGGAATAATTTTCATCAGCTATTCTTATCGATTGAAATTCTCATAATCTAAAAATTATTTCCAGATGATGAAATTCTCAGAATTGTTTTTCTAAGTGAGAGAAATTTAATAATACAATTAGTCGATTATAATCTAATCGACGACCGTAGCTAATAATTTATTTATGTGGATACGGATATAGCTTTAACTCTACTGATGTTGAATATTTAATAGCTCAGATGTCACACCGCTAAAATACTCTGCTATAAATACCGGGTAGTTACCTGGAAGTGGGTGCAAGCCATTTTCATGCCATCGCTGTCGCCGCGAGTCACCGACGCTCCCGACTGTGTGTGCGAGGCAGCAATGTTGAAGAGGACAGCGGCGCGTTCGAAGCGCATGTCGCTCACCTCGTGCACCGTGCTGTGATAGAGATCCTTCCAGGTGAATGTAAAGATGCTGCGCTCGGCAAGCTGAGGGAAACGGTTCTGCAGGGCATGCAGCTGGCAATAGTAACGTTTCATAATGGGAGCGCCGTCTTTAGTCGTCCGCATCGCCTGATTACGCAGCGTTTCCAGTGCATGCACCTCTTTCGAGAAGGCTTCGGCATCTTCATGATAGAATTCGGCAATATACTAAAAGATAGATAGAGAGAGAGAGGGACATAGCTTAATAAAGTGCTTTGTATTTGTTTAGCAATTACTCGTGATAATCAGACAACAACTGCAACAATAACAACAACGAAAAATAATAACGACGATGGCGACTGCGACAACAATTGTGATGACTCAGCGGCTGTCTCAGTTGCAGCCCACACCTTAATGAGGGCGACGAGGTTGCCGGGGAGGCTCCTCGCATAACAAAGAAAGGGTAGCAAAGACTGGGGCTGCGAGGGCAGCAAAGAAAGCGCAACATATTTGTGGATCAGCAGCAGCTGAAATTGATTAGTTCGTCGACCGTTGTTCGCACTTCTTCGCTGCCGCCGTCGCAGTCTCCGTCGCCGTTTTTCCCAATCTCAATTCCAAATTGCTTAGCAAAAAGTCTCACCTTTTTTAGCGCCATGAAAGATGTGCCCTCGGGACTCGATTTGAGGGCAAACCAAAGCATGTGCAGACGCGGCACGGCCTCCATTGTTTTTGCGTTTTTAAAGCAGTCTTTAGATGTTTATTTATTTATAATTTGGAGAGGTCTTTTAAAGAAACGTCCAATGTAGAGGTGGAACAACATCGATGAATGCCACTATCGATGCAACGACTAACGGCACACACGCTATATCGATAAGTGGCACTATCGATGCATCGATGTTGAAGTTTTTTCAATTAAAGACGTATTTTCAATATGAATTACATAAATTTATTTATGGTTTAATAAAAATAAAAAGAAAATTATTTTATTTAAGAAGCTAAGGTTGTAAAATATAGAATTTAAAATCATAATAAATAATAAAAATGAATGAGGGACATTTATGGGTGTAGTTACTGAATAGCCAAGACAACACTCTCTTGACGAAAGCCATTTGCAAAGTGGTTGCTGTCTATATGGAGTAATACAAATGCTTACCGCCAGGGGGCGCTTGTGTGGTGGTAACCGTTTGAATTTGAAATTGTGTAATATGCAAGACGTAGATTGAATCTCATTTTATACAGGTGAAAATATTTCATGTGAAACACTTTAGAATGATGCTCCGCACTTTCACACCTCCCTAATAAACTGACCTACATAATCCGTAAGCGAGAGCAAAATAAGTAAAAATAATGCAATGAACTAAGTTGTGTTTATACAGTAGAAGTGCAAATTTACATTTTCGCGGCGTTTGTTGACAGCAAAGCAACAATGACAACGACAAATGCGACAACTCGCTGGCTTAGTGGGTGACCGAGAGATGGAAGGGTGAAAAAGATAATAGTAGAGATTATTTTCCTTTTGTTCCGTTGCAAAAAATGAGACGATTTTAGTTAATTTTATTATTTATATGACCTTTTTTTTCGACATTTTTGTCATTGTTGCTCTTAACAATTATTTTTAGCACTTCCTGTGCGAAATTCTAACCGCAGGGACAACAAAAACAGCTCGCAAGCGTCCAAAAGAGACATGGAAAGTGAAAGAGCGCGAGAGAGAGAGAGAGAGAGGGCGACAGTTGGCCAACTATGCACTTCCTGTCGTTGTCCTTGTCGTTGTCTTCTATTCCTTTCGCACCCCACTGTCTAAGCTGGCCAACACTTCAGTGAGGATTTTCCGAAACCCGAAACGTTGTTGTTAACATTTCCGTTGCTTGCAAAGGCATTCTCGATTGTTATTGTTGTTGTTGTCGTTGGTGCCCACATAATTCGCATGGCTAACAACTGCACAAGAAGAATTTGCTGCGAAATTATTATGAAACATTTACAATTTGCACATGGCAAAGAGCTTCACATTTTCATTCATATTTTTTGCTCTCTTTCTCAAAATGCACTTAAAAATCAAGTTGAAGTTTTTGCATTGTTCTGCGTGTGGCTGCTGTGTGTGTGTGAGTGTGTGTGTGTGTGTGAGTGTGCGGTTGTCAAAATGTTTATTGCGAATGTCTAGAGCCAAATGAAAACGAGGTTCTGCAGTAGGAGAGAGTGCGCTTGCTTTATGTGTTAGCACTCAAAAGTATGCAGCATAAACCTATTTCCTTCGACCCAATTCCGTAGATGCAGCTAAAATAAAATACGTTGCATACTTTTAGACGCGTGCTTAAATTGCTGATGGGAAATAATTAAATTATGCATTTAGATTTATTTATCTATTAATTCCTTATTGTGTATTATTAAATACAGGATTCAGATTTTCTATACTCATTTTATTTTGAATTACTTCTTTACTACCAAAACAAATTTTCAAAGCATACTTTCAGGAGCTTTATAAATTACCTGACGAATTGTGAACGGGCGACAGATAACTAGATAATTAAAAACAAAATATAAAAAGAACGATATAAAATAATTACACAACAAGGTGAGGCATTTGAATAGATATTATTCAAATAAGATAGTTTTAATTGACTGTCAGCATGAAAGTTGCAATAAAAGTTTTGTTAGAATTTCTTTTCAGAGTTGTCCAACTTATTGCTGGTTGGTATCTAGTTAGATGACGTTATAAACTGACAAGTTTATTGTCGAATCTTAAGTGCACCAGTTAATGACAATAAAAGTTGTGTCGAGTGCAGTGCAGTGCTTAAAGCAATTAAATAAACAGCTTGTGAGCATCATCTCATTGATTAGGTGAGTAATCTGTGGGCGCAGCACAAATGAGAGAATCCCATGCATAAATCTCGCAAGTGAAACTCATTAAACTTATCACTTAATGCTGAAAACCAAATGGCAAAAGTCATAAAAAATATACAACAATAAACATTACTCATAAGCCTTGGAGCCGGACAACAACAATGCCCCGTTGCATGTGTGGACAATTAAAAAAAAGAAGGAAACCAACGGAAAGAAAGGACAAAATGGCAGTTAAATTTGAAATGGGCTCATGCACATGTATGTGAGTGTGTGCAAATGTGAGAGTGTGAGTATGTGTGTGTGTGTGTGCAAAGCCAAGACCAACAACAAAGATAAACAGCGACTAAACAGGGACTAAAAACAAAGCCAAACAAACCGAAGAACCGCAAACCGAGACAACAGCAGGAAAGGGGAGAAGGGAACGGGAAGAAGAGAGGGGAAAACGCACAAACTTGCGCCTGGTACATAAAATCTACGCGCGGCCTCAAATTAATACGAATTTATGACAATTTCAAATGCATTTTCAACGTCCGACCCATTCCAGAGATCATAAAAATTTTTATGCCAAAAAACACGCGCGAATTTTCCTTTAGCCAAACATTTTTATGTGCTGCCTGCCACGCCTCTAAAATATCTATACATGTGAGTGTGAGTATGAGTGAGTGTGAGTGCTTGCCATGTGTTTGATTCGGAGTTCCGTCTTCTTGTTTGACCATTTTTATGACCCGCACGAATCTGCCCAAGCAGCAGCCCATTTTGTAGGCTTTGTCTTACGAGCTTCCGTTTTTCCCTTCCCCCTTCCCCATTCCCCTCTCACTTATTCTTATAATTTTTATGACTACTGACAATGCCATTTCCATTTCCATTTACCCGGCACGTTTCAAGACTGAGACTGAAGCTGCCTCGGCGACTGCGACTCAGACTTTATGCACTTTATGCACAATATACATAAATAAATTCGCATTAAATTTGTACTCTTTTAGAGTTTTATCCTCCCTTTCCTCTCTCTTCACATTTGTGACACGCAACAGCAGAAACATTTGCGTAGCTCATAAATACTTTTAATGATCTGAACGTTTTGATTTTTGTTTGGTTTTTTATTAATTTGTCACAGCTTGTCAGTAAATGGCAAATGCCACTTGGAAATGTCTGCCTAATTTGTTGGGTACTTATTTATATGACCAAATATAAATGTTAATTGGCGGGTTAAACATTTCAAATGCGAGTAAAGGATTGTATTTGTATTTGGATAAATATATGGCGAACATAAACGTAAAGCTGTTAATCGCAAATAACACTTGTTGAGAATTCTGCTCATAATTTTTGGTAATTAATGAGGATTAGTTGAATTTTATATTTTATATTTTACAATTATTTTTGTCACAAATTTAAAGGGCTAAAAATTGTTTGTCAGCTGTCGAAAACATTTGCAGCACATTTTTTACTGCACAACATTTTTCTTTGCTCTGCAAAGTTGGCAAATGACAGGATTTTAATAGAAGCGCGTTCACTGATTTTCTACTAACTAAAAAAATTGCAAAAAAATACATATTATAGAGAAGTGAAGCGAAGAGGAGAGGGGAGAGAGGAGGAGGGTAAACTGGGCAAATGTTGTCAGTCAAAAGCAGTAAAAACATTTTGCTGCACATTTTCTATCTGGCCAAGGAAATTTTCGAGCTCAACTTGTTTTTGCCGATTATCGACGGGACAGTGGAACCGCGGTGGAGTGGCATCGATGCGTGAGGTGGGGAGGGGAGCGGTGTGGAGGAGACTATTTTAGTGTCTTATGCTCGCAATTTTCGCCTCGAATGTCAATTGATGCGCATTTCGTGATAATTTTCTTGTTTTCCGCATTAGTGCGTCGCCTACAAAGAATGAAAAAAGACATCGAGGGAAGGCGAGAGAGGGGAAGAGGAAGTTGAAGTCTATTGCTTGTCCAACCCATTCAAACTCAAATGGAATTTATTTTTATTTTCCTTTTTTTTTGGGATGTTCGAAAAGTGTTTTGCATTAAAAGTTTAAATTGAAATTCAATAGTTCCGATTCCAATGAATTTGATTGAAATTGCAGAACATTTTGCAATGCAAGTTTATTTGAATTGTTCATTAAATTTAAAGTATATTAAAAAACGTATTTAATTTGTGTTAAATGATAAAACAAAAGTAATCTTAATTCAAATATAATAACAGCAATGCTATGAAAAAAAGCATGTTAACTTTTTGTGTTGTTTGGTAATTTGATGTGGAAAACGATTTTGCATGAACGTCATCTGTAAAGTTTTGTAATCCATTCTGCGAAGCAATCTGAGAGAGAGAGAGTTGAATATCATTTGGCTGGAGACAGGAGAAGTGAAAATTCAAGTGCATAAACTGTGCACAATTCAATTATAAAAGTTAATTTCGAAGTCGCCTCGCAACTTGCAGATAGACTTTAAAAGTCACAAAACTTCGTTTGGTGCTGTCAAAAGTCGAGACAGACAAGCGTCAAAACAAAACAGAGTAACACCAACAAAAAACAAACAGCGCTCAACAAAATAACAGAGAAAAAGAGAAGGGTATATACATAAATAGAAAGAGAGAGAGAGAGAGAGAGACAGAGTTGGGAAAAGAGAAATAGAGTCAGTGAGATGGATGCAGAAATTGGCATACAAAGAATAATTTAGTTTTGGCAGCCGCAACTAATTGAAAGGTATTTGTTTAGCGAGTGCAGTTGGCTGCCTTCTGCGTGGAAATGAAATTAGAAGCAGACAGACAGCAGGAGAAGGCATCAAAGCCGCAAAAGTCACATGCTCAGAGTGCGAAAGAGACATCGAAAGATAGACAGAGAGAGAGAAAGAGAGATTGAAACTTGTCGTGTGTGTTTGCGTCGCGGCAATTTTCGCATATTTGTTTTGCTAATTGGATTAATTTTGTGAAAATATTGAAGTTAAGTTTGTTGTTGATAAATTGTCTTTGACTTTAATTATCTTGATGCGTTCACAAAGCATGGCACAAACAAAAGCGTACAGTATTTATGAGCTAAAGCGATTACACAGAAGTCGATGCGCTCAAAAGTAGGCAACGATTTTTTTTAAGTAGAGATAAGTTGCGCATGCGCAGTGTGGAACAGACAGCTTCAAAGCAATTAAGAGGGAAGCTATGAAAAAGGAATGTTTGATTGTAATGTAGAAGAAATATATAATAAATTTATTTTAGGAAGCAAGTTTAATTTATTATCAACTTCATATTTACGGTGACTTTTTACGCATGCGGAGATTAATGAACTTTAGTGAGTTCATTGATGTAATGAATAAAGTTAAACTGGTGAAATATTAGGTAGGAAAATGAAGGAATATATTTAATTTATTTCTAATTTTAGTTTTACGGTGAGAGCGAAAAATGCATGACTAGAAATGATTGATTAATGAGTACTCCAAAGTGAAGCAGTGAATAAAGTTTAATTGCTCAAACATAACAACTAAAATTTAAGTAAAATTTTAGCTTAAAGCAGAGCAAACTAGAGTGTACACATTACATATTCGAAAAACAATGTAAGCAGCACTTTAATTGATGCATACTCGTATGTACTTAAGTGTGAAAAGGAGCTGCGACATGTTCGTGTATTCACTGCGCTGGTCTTTTGTCCAGTTGATTTCATTCACTTCGCTTATCAATGCACAAAACACGTTGCAAAACAAAGCAAAACAAGCATTCAACAAATTGTTATCACGACTTTTCGGTAGGGGGGAACAAAATGTCGATGACATTAATTAGCCAATGCGCCGATGCGACACAGCGATAAACAACAAACATTCATTGTCTGAGATACTGACTCTCGCTAACTGGCACAGTTTTTACCCCTTTCTACTGTCTCTTTCACACACTCTCACTCCCTCTCGCTCTGTCAGTTCGTTAGTACAACTTGTTTGCCTCGCTCAACTCACAACTCACAACTCGCATCTCGCACATTTTCAGTTTCAATTGAACTTTTGTCTCGTTGGCAATTTTTCGCAGCTTGGTTTTTGTCGCGTCTCGTTAAATGCGTTGAAATGCAGTCGAAATTGCAGTTGTTTGTGGCCGAGGGGGAGCGACGGATAAGAGGGAGCACTATTTGTTTGGGGTCAAAGGGGGGAGGAAGAGAGAGGGAGAGATGTGCGTGGTCTCGTGAAACTGATGCGTTAATTTGATAAAGCAGCTTTAGGGCACTTTTGTGCATGGAGCATCCAAGCAAGGATTGCTTTCTATTACAAAACTCGCAGCGCTAATTAGAGAACTGCATGAAGGAGAGATAAAGAGGGAGATAGTTAAACGAAGAGGGAGGAAAGGGGTCTGTGTATGTTGTGGGTGCGGAATATCTGCAGTGATGCCTCCTTCGATATTTGCTCTCTAATGGGGTTTCGAGGTTTGCAATGCGGTTTTCACAGTGGTTTCTGCGGCTTTGACCAAACTTTGGTGTTTCGATATAGACTGAAGATATTTGGATTAGATGATAGCATGTGTATTGTTGCCATTATCCCACTTGAGCAAACAATCGCACTACTATTTATTCAGCTTATAGAATAATGTGGCAAACGACTTAAAGTCCACATCAATATTTACGGCTTAAATTAATTAACGATTGTAGATATAAATGATTTATGGATTTATTTCATTGCAAATGTGAAGATTAATATTTAAAATTGCTCGCCTTACATATTAAATTTGTTGCATTTGTCAATTTAAGTAAGCACAATAAATATAATGTTTATTTAAGCCTTGCTTCAATTTGCTCTAAAGAATTTCCTCGATGTGAAAAATTTATGAATTTATGAAATTTATCAACACAAAAATTGTTCATAAATATAGAAGATAAACATATAGTACATATATTATAACATATTGCAATTCAATTCACTCGTCAAAAAGTTATATATCTGAACAGTTTTCAATTTAAATTTATTTAAGATCTGATTCAATTATGTTCAAACATTCTTAAATTAATTAATAATAACTTTATTGTCTGTTGGTTATATTTTTCTTCAGATAATCAATGTTGATGATTGATAAATATGGTCGGTGAATTCAGTCTTATTCAAATCAAAATTAATTTGTTCTCAAATAAATCTTCAGAGGAGTTTGAAATTGCAATTTATAAAATATATGATATAATTTGACTATAATTCAAATTTTTTAAAGAGAATTAATAATAAAATAATAACTTTGAGAAATAAAATAGAAACTGGCAATCAGTTTTGTATTCTATTTAATAAATATCCTTTAAGACTTTAATATCTTCTAGCAGTTTAAAATGAGGTCGACTAAAGTTGAAACTTTCAGTGTTTTTCTTAGTCTACTTTATCTTTTTATAATATAAAACTAAACAAGCACTTTTAAAGTAGAAAACGTTGCAGTTTGTTCGACGTTTTGTGGAGTTTCTTTTGTGTTTTGCTTTTTTAATTAATATTTGCATGCGGTGCATTTTATAAGCTTCGTTGGCTTAGTTTTTATATTGTCTATTATGTATAGCATGTAGAGAGTAGATTGCCTGTGTAGTTGGCTGCTGACGTCCAAAGTAGTGCAGCATTGTGTATGCATAGCAAAGAAAATTCTAACCGCATTTCCGCGACTTGATTCCATTAAACGACCTTTTTCTCTTTTAATCAAGTTTCATAGGCAACAAGATGAAAATGTGGCAGAGGAGAGAGATTTCTCATATGCGAGAAAGTGCAGTGGCAAAAGTTGAATATTAAATTGTACTAGATTTCATAAGCTGCAGCTTAGATTGAACATTAAATGTGAAGGAAATAAAAATGGGGAGAAATAAAGAATAAATCAAATATGTAAAGCTCACAATACACAAAGGCGAGCGAGCGAGCAGTCAGGCAACAACTGTAAATGCCTTGTAATAACTGAAAGTCAGTTTTTATTACAGCAACAGCAGTCAGTGAAGTTGTATGATGGGAGAGGAGAGGAGTGGGGAGTAACTGCATTAAAAATTACATATGAAAAAGAATACGAAACATAAATAGAAATAGCAAGAAAATACGACGACGAGTATTTGCGAGTGTGTAAAGCAGCAATCGCTAACAACAAACGCAAATAAAAATGGCATTATGTTGGAGGCGTTAGACGCCCAAAGGGGGGCGTGGCAAGCTGGCGTCTTGACATAGGCTAACAAAAAATATAACATACATATATTTCTATAATAAATAAATGGAAAGAAACTCTTGGAACTCTTGGGGCACTCGTGAGAGTTTATTGCGGAGTGACAAGAGGCAAGAGGAATCTCGCGAGTCGGGCAGCCAAATGCGTATGCGACTCCTACGGAAAATTGTGGAAATGCCAGGCAGTGGCAGTGGCAGTGCATGTAATAAATATAAAGATTTGCAAAGCGGAAAATTGTGCGATTTTTTTTCGGGGGTTCCGCCTACTCCCCACTCTTTTACTCCCACTCTCACTCCAACTCCAACTCCCACTTCAACTCTCACTTACTTGCAGTCCCACTCAGCAAAACACTGAGAGAAATGATGCAGCTGGTTGAAGGACCTCACAAAATATATTTAAAATATTAAAAACTTTATTTTTATTTCATTAGAAATGCTTTCGATGATAATTGCTATTCACATTTCTGCGAAATTAAATTTTTAAATTTTAAGTATTAGAAAAGTAAATATTATTTAAATAAAAATGATTCCTTAAATTATATTATTTTTAAAAGTTAAACCTTTATTAAATGTACTTTATTTTTTAGTTTAAAGAACTTAATAATATATTTGGTTTTGTTATTATTATTATTGTATTCTATTGTTAATCATTCCTGTAAAATACTTTTAATTTTGTGTACCAAATTATTTTTTCTAATATAAAAATATGTTGCACAATCTTAATTCAATTTACTATATTTCCAAATTATTGTTGCTTTTTTTCTCGTAGTGCATTTTGTTCTTCGAACTGCCAAAAAAAAAAAACAGAAATATATGACGCATTGTCGTATTGTTTTTTTTTTCCAACAAGCAAATAAATATTAAGAATACAAAGAAAAAAACGAAAAAGAATTCAAGAAAGTTGTATAAATCTGCAATGGAAGTCAACAAAAAAATGCGACGATGGGCGTGTGCCAAAGGAATTTATAGTGGCAGCATACGCGGCGTATGCGCAACATGCGAGATGCATTGTGATGCCTTCTGTGTGCGTGTGTGTGTGTGTGAGAGTGTGCATGCAAAATTATTGCGTTTGTAAGCGTATTTCCGCTCTTATGACACGCAGACGGTGCGGGTGACAGACCAAGGGTGGAGAGAGGAAGGAAACTTCGAGGGGGGAGGAGGGGAAGGATGCACAAATCTCAACGGAGGCGTTCGCCGTTTTGTGTTTATAGAAATTGCAACACAGGCGAGACGTAACGTCGATGACGTTGGCTATGCCGATGGAGACGACGACATTGTCTTTACTTATCGACAAACGAGGACAATATATATTCTCTGCTAAGATACTTATGATAGCAATAATGATGACGATGAGGCTATGCTGGCAATGCAGATGATGACGTTGATGATGTTGAAGTGATCATCATCATCATCTTCAGCTACAATGCCGGCGCCCCACGACGACTTTGTTGCCGTTTCCGACCTTCGTCTCAGACTCATTCTCCTCCTCTCCCACTCCTTTCTTTCTCTCTCTGTCTCTCTCTCCTGTCTCTTTTCCCTTTCTACTGCTTCATCTCCGTCTCTCGTCTCCGACAATTGCTATTATTGCTCAAGTGTAATGCCAACAATAAAGTAGCTGTTCATATCTACGCCATTTGCCATGCAATATTGTTTAAGCACACGGAGTCAGCTGAAGGCAAGACAGAACGAAAAGAGAAACGAGCGAGAGAGAGAGATGAGAGTTGTAGAAGCAGTTGGCAATTTAAATGCGCATTAAAAGTATAAATAAAATGTTGAGCCTGGCAGCAACTCTCCTCCAAAGGCTTTTCTGCTTTCCCAGCGTCGGCATCCAAAATGGGGGAGGAAAAAAATAAAAGGAGGGAAAAAGGAAGACGCTGCTTCTTCTCCATCATCCAAGCACACATTGCATTTCGAATTAATCATGAGCCTAGAAATGTGCAATAAAATATTTAAGCGCTATTGTAAAAGTGGGCTACGAGTCGGATGGGTGAGATTTTCGTTTCGAGCTTTTGAAGATGGAAATGGTAAATATTCTTTATAATCGAAATATTTAAAGTATATATTCTATTTACTCCATATATTCTATATATTTTTATATCTATATATACAATTTGTGTACATGTTTTATAAATATTAATTTGTGTTTAACTAAAACTGAATTTAAAAAAATTTGCATATCGAAATTTGCGGTGGTGTCAGAAATTTGATCTGAATTGATGTAGAAAAAGTCATTTATTTTTAATTTCGGTAAGACAGACTTACTCACTTTGCAAATCGAAAGAAACTTTCGTTTACGTTTTTAAACCGAAAAAGAAGTGTGAATAAGAAAACCGTAGCCACGCCGAAAAAAACTGGAATGTTATGATATAGGATTCTATATTCAATATATTCTTTATCTATATTTATCAACTTTCCTCAACTACTTTGCGCATTATTATATTTAAATAACAATGAGTTAAAGTTAATGAAAATAGTCGTATAATATAGATATTTATATATTCTGTTTGATATATGTATTTTATATACTCTATATTCTCAAAATATTATATAGTTATTTATCAATTTTCTGCAATTACTTTGGAATGAAATCATGTCTATCTAAAACTGAGTTATATCTAGATATGTTTCCTATTCTATAGAATCGTTATAATTTATATGTTCTATGTATTTTCTATATATTCCATTATATTCTATATCTATATTTATCTATTCTATTCAATTAATTTAACCATCAATTAATGTCCGACTTAAATTACTTGAAATAAAGGTTAATAAATTGTATTACATTTTTGGCGTTAACCAAATGCTAATGCAATGTGAGAGAGACCAATTTGTGTTACGTTTTTGTGTGTGTGTGTGTGGAAATTCTGTAGCAACACCTCGGAGAGAGGCAGTAACCGCAGAGAATTTGCAAAATCAATGAAATGTTTGACAAAATACCAAAAAGCCATGCAACGAGCGTCGGCAGCAGTGAAAAGACAACAACAGACTTTTAAGAGTGTTAAATATGTGTGTAGATGGAGTAGAAGTATTTGATAGTATCTGAATGTGCATAAGTATTTTGTTGTATGCATTTTGCGGTTACTTCTGCATCACTAAAACTAATAAATTTCGAGTTCATTTATTAAAGTTGCTGTAAAGTTGCCATCAAAAGTCTAATCATACCGGATTTGTGGTTATCTATGGCCATGGCTTACATGTGTTTGTTGCCTGCCTTCTGAATCAGCTTCTGCGTCTGCTTCTATTTCGTTGCGTTGTGTTTTCAGTATCAGATACAAAAACTCACTCAACAGAGCCAACACAACATAACATAAATAAACAAAATGCCACAAAGTGTGGCAACCAAAGGGACGTGTGTCGAGTGGAGCACGGTGAAGGGGAAGGGAAAGGGGAGGTAATGTTTGCCTTTGTACTGCAGCAGAAACATCAACTCTCTGCATCTCAGAGTGTGTGTATTTGTTGTAGTCAGCCATGAGCTGGCATTCAATAACATGTCAATATGGATATGTAATTTGGCCATTTACTGTACAATTTTCGAGATAAATATAAACGAACAACATCTCTGGGCGGGAGCTCTTCACAAAATTACAACATTAAAAGCGTCGGATAATTGCAATAGACACAGAAAAGTGTTGAACTTGAAGCGCATTTTTCGAATATTTCATTCATTCACTCACTGACTGACTGCATCAACATGAATGATATTCATATGTTTGTTGATTTTGCGAGTGCATTCCAATAGGTTTATTTTCGAATTTCGATTTATTTATTTTGCTGTACATATGTGTGGATTCAAAGCCCAAAATGGAAATTTTAATGAACTTCCATTTTCATTTTATTACAGCGCAAATGTGAATATCAAATTTCTCAATTATTCCGCAAAAACACGCCTGCCAAATTTTGTATTATTTTTTGTTGCAAAATACTTTTGCTAGCACTAATGAGCAACAAGATTGAGTCTCGAGCTTTGAACGGGTTTTTAAATTACGACTGCTGCAGAAATTAAATTTTCCATGTAATATTTTTGTGTAGAAATCATAAAGCATAAACTGTGACATTGTGTGACCACCAAGAACACAAACTAATCATCTTCGCCATGTTCGGGTCAAGCAACTAATAGCAATTAATCAACTGAATTTCATTTAAGCTTACTTTGTTGGTTTCGCACGAGCATAAAATGCTAACAAAGTTGTTTGACTTTACGGTGTCGTCGACGTTGTCGTCGTCGTCGCCGTCGTCGTCATAAATGCCATTACGGCACACACGTTCCGCCAATTCCAAAGCCAAAGCCAAGCCCCTGTTATTCCGCCTCTCTTCACCAATTTCACCTGCACTCTAACTAATGCAATAGAAGCAAACTGCAACGCTTATGTGTGTGTGTGTGTTGTTGCCAACCTGGCTGCACTTTTTCCTTTTCTTTTTTCTTCCTTTGTTGTGTATTAATTTCATAATGTAATTTTTACTGCTTAGCGCAACATTTAGCAGCAGCAGCAGCAACAGTAACGGCAACGGCAACGGCAACGGCAGCAGGACAACCCTCTAATGTTGCTTTTGCTGCTGCTCGTCGATACGCCTCAAGAGCTGGTCATAAAAACTGAGCCCCAATTGAATTTATGACCAAGGCAAATTGCCAACCATTTTCCACTACTTTTATGCACTTTTCTCTGAAATTTAATAAAAGCATCCAAGCTTTTAAATGCGATATTAGCAGAGCACACAGAATGCAAAGCCATAGATATTTGATTTAAAAAATGTAGCATACTTTTTGGGGCAATATTGTACACTACACAAAATGCATGAAGTAAAAGTCTAAATCTAATTTTTGTTACTCGAATTTGATTGCCGTGTACCATAAAATTTGAATTACGATTTTTTTTTTTTATATCTCATAAGTACAATTTAATATTAGGTGATTCTTTTTATATTTTTTTTGTCTTAAAAGACTAAATTACACTTCTATTACTCGTATTTGATTATTCTATGCTCACCAAAGTGTTAAAGTTTTTGCTTAGAAATTCAGTAGTTAATTGTCATGCATAATACATTCAAAGCAGGCAGCAAACCTTTTCAACTGTTTTCGATTCGTAAATATTACAACCAAATTAAAATGCAAGTTAAATGCGGTTATAGCGACTTTCAAGGGACCGTCGTTATATCCGGAACACCTACTAACCAAAAGTTGAAAAATAACATTTTGTTTATTTTATGGTTGCCATAGGTTTTTAAAATACAATTAATTAATGTTTTAATCAATTTAATTTGTATGGGGACCCACCAAGTCATCGAGTTTACGTCACAATAACCGGACGGACGCTATAAGCGGCGTCGTTATAACCGGATTCTACTGCGTATATACAATAATTACAGTAGTAGTTATGATTCCTGAAAATTTGGTTGCGATCAGATAAAAATTGTGGAAGTTATTAAAGAAATACTTTTGTATGGGCAAAAACGTCAACTTACTAGGGGTCTTAGTTGCTTTGGCCGACAATCTGGCACATTGTGCCGTCTATGGTATATTTAGAATGGTGATATACCAAACATACCATTTGGTATATTTTTAGTATTTTTAGTATTTTCGGTATATTTTGAAAATGATACCGCAATATTTTGCCTTTATTAAAATGGGTAGCGGGTATCTCACAGTCGAGCACACTCGACTGTAACTTTCTTATTTGTTTTTTTTTTTTTTTATGTTCTTTGAATGATCAGCTTAAAAGGATGCAATATTTCGTTTGTGTGGCATAATTGCAGGTTTGTTTACATAAATTAAAAACGTAAACAGTAAATTTTACTTATTTGCCTGTTGTAATTCTCAAGTGGTTCTAGATTTTTTTTGTAAGGCTGATCCATCAGCCGGCATAGAGCTCAAGGAAATTTGTATTGTTTCTTAATCTTATAGTAAATATACAAGGCCCGAAACGCTTGCAAAGCCAACAAACTGATACAGAACGGGGTTCTGTTGGGGTTCTTTTGGCTTTGCAAGCGCTACTGGAGCCTTGTGTTCGGTTTGGTGCAAAGAGCGGACCCAGAATCTGAGGCATCATCTACAGCTACTGATTAGAGCTGGAAAAACCTTGATGTAACATCGATAATATAGATGTTGCCAAAAATGTTGCAACATCGACATTCGTCACTTGCAACCGGGTAAAAGAGGAAGCATCAACGCGTGGTAAGGTAAGTGAAGATTAATTTGAATATTATTAACAAAAACTAATATATTGTTATCTTTTATTTTAATAGAGTAATTGGTGGTGTTGGCAGGCATCGTGGGAGAATTATGGACACATTTTTTGAAAGTAAGTTTAATAAAACTGTTGTAAAATGAACATTTGTATATATGCATGCATGCAGGCATCTATACATCTTTATTTGCGTTTATATCCATAGCATTTTTATAAACGTTGTAAATATTTATACATACATCTATTAGAACAGTTCATAAATTAACATTTTTTTTATTACAGGAACATCGAAAGTGTTTCTATTGTCACCATCGGCGTTTTCGGAACCACTGGAGTACGAAATCAGCTGACTGAAAAGCATTCGCGGCATTGGTGGTTTGGCCGCCTTTCTGCACAGCTCGTTGTATAGCTGATGGATGGCACCTTCGTGACTGAAGTGAGTGTCACGTAAACTGCTCTTGCTGATGATGAGTCCGTTTTGAAATTGATACAGCACCTGCATAAGGAACTTCTTCAGGTCATCATACGGATGGATGACATCAAAGCTATCCACTTGATCGCGTTGACTCCAATAGCAGTGTTGTATGTGCATACTTTTAAGGCTGATCATTCAAAGAACATAAAAAATCAAGAAATCCGAAAATTTTTGAAACGTAGCAGCTTTATTGATTTATTTATTGTTGGAATATTTAAATTGGAAAGAAATATTATATATTATATTATTAATGGAATACCCAACCTTAACCTTAACCTTTTAGACTTAGAATTGTTTTAAAGAAAATGTGCTCCACTTTGAGATACTAACTAGTGCGCAAAGTTTCGATAGATTAATAAAAGTGTCTTCCCATTTTGAACTTGAATATTAAATATATGTTTTGAATACACACTCATAAAATATGACGATCGATATATTTATGTTGACAAGAAAAATTGCTGAATTAAAATTAAATGAAAAATTAAAATATTTGAAATGCTGAAATAATATAAATGTTCGATTATATTACAGATTAAAAAGCGGCTAATAAAATGAATATTAATAAATTAAATGTCTCAAATAAAAGTAATAAAATTACTTTGCAATTTAGAACTTTCATAATAAATACAAATTTAACCAAATGCAATAACTAGTTGCAATCAAAGTTGCGTCATCTATTTGCCTTCTACATATCTTTCTAGCCAGATACATAAAATACGTGCCAAATTAAATTTTCTATTATTCGTATTTGATTACTCTATGCTCACCAAAGTGTTAAAGTTTTTGCTTAGAAATTCAGTAGTTAAATGTCATGCATAATACATTCAAAGCAGGCAGCAAACCTTTTCAACTGTTTTCGATTCGTAAATATTGCAACCAAATTAAAATGCAAGTTAAATGCGGTTATAGCGACTTTCAAGGGACCGTCGTTATATCCGGAACACCTACTAACCAAAAGTTGAAAAATAACATTTTGTTTATTTTATGGTTGCCATAGGTTTTTAAAATACAATTAATTAATGTTTTAATCAATTTAATTTGTATGGGGACCCACCAAGTCATCGAGTTTACGTCACAATAACCGGACGGACGCTATAAGCGGCGTCGTTATAACCGGATTCTACTGCGTATATACAATAATTACAGTAGTAGTTATGATTCCTGAAAATTTGGTTGCGATCAGATAAAAATTGTGGAAGTTATTAAAGAAATACTTTTGTATGGGCAAAAACGTCAACTTACTAGGGTCTTAGTTGCTTTGGCCGACAATCTGGCACATTGTGCCGTCTATGGTATATTTAGAATGGTGATATACCAAACATACCATTTGGTATATTTTTAGTATTTTTAGTATTTTCGGTATATTTTGAAAATGATACCGCAATATTTTGCCTTTATTAAAATGGGTAGTGGGTATCTCACAGTCGAGCACACTCGACTGTAACTTTCTTATTTGTTTTTTTTATTTTTATGTTCTTTGAATGATCAGCTTAAAAGGATGCAATATTTCGTTTGTGTGGCATAATTGCAGGTTTGTTTACATAAATTAAAACGTAAACAGTAAATTTTACTTATTTGCCTGTTGTAATTCTCAAGTGGTTCTAGATTTTTTTTGTAAGGCTGATCCATCAGCCGGCATAGAGCTCAAGGAAATTTGTATTGTTTCTTAATCTTATAGTAAATATACAAGGTCCCGAAACGCTTGCAAAGCCAACAAACTGATACAGAACGGGGTTCTGTTGGGGTTCTTTTGGCTTTGCAAGCGCTACTGGAGCCTTGTGTTCGGTTTGGTGCAAAGAGCGGACCCAGAATCTGAGGCATCATCTACAGCTACTGATTAGAGCTGGAAAAACCTTGATGTAACATCGATAATATAGATGTTGCCAAAAATGTTGCAACATCGACATTCGTCACTTGCAACCGGGTAAAAGAGGAAGCATCAACGCGTGGTAAGGTAAGTGAAGATTAATTTGAATATTATTAACAAAAACTAATATATTGTTATCTTTTATTTTAATAGAGTAATTGGTGGTGTTGGCAGGCATCGTGGGAGAATTATGGACACATTTTTTGAAAGTAAGTTTAATAAAACTGTTGTAAAATGAACATTTGTATATATGCATGCATGCAGGCATCTATACATCTTTATTTGCGTTTATATCCATAGCATTTTTATAAACGTTGTAAATATTTATACATACATCTATTAGAACAGTTCATAAATTAACATTTTTTTTATTACAGGAACATCGAAAGTGTTTCTATTGTCACCATCGGCGTTTTCGGAACCACTGGAGTACGAAATCAGCTGACTGAAAAGCATTCGCGGCATTGGTGGTTTGGCCGCCTTTCTGCACAGCTCGTTGTATAGCTGATGGATGGCACCTTCGTGACTGAAGTGAGTGTCACGTAAACTGCTCTTGCTGATGATGAGTCCGTTTTGAAATTGATACAGCACCTGCATAAGGAACTTCTTCAGGTCATCATACGGATGGATGACATCAAAGCTATCCACTTGATCGCGTTGACTCCAATAGTGTTGTATGTGCATACTTTTAAGGCTGATCATTCAAAGAACATAAAAAATCAAGAAATCCGAAAATTTTTGAAACGTAGCAGCTTTATTGATTTATTTATTGTTGGAATATTTAAATTAGAAAGAAATATTATATATTATTAATGGAATACCCAACCTTAACCTTAACCTTTTTAGACTTAGAATTGTTTTAAAGAAAATGTGCTCCACTTTGAGATACTAACTAGTGCGCAAAGTTTCGATAGATTAATAAAAGTGTCTTCCCATTTTGAACTTGAATATTAAATATATGTTTTGAATACACACTCATAAAATATGACGATCGATATATTTATGTTGACAAGACAAATTGCTGAATTAAAATTAAATGAAAAATTAAAATATTTGAAATGCTGAAATAATATAAATGTTCGATTATATTACAGATTAAAAAGCGGCTAATAAAATGAATATTAATAAATTAAATGTCTCAAATAAAAGTAATAAAATTACTTTTGCAATTTAGAACTTTCATAATAAATACAAATTTAACCAAATGCAATAACTAGTTGCAATCAAAGTTGCGTCATCTATTTGCCTTCTACATATCTTTCTAGCCAGATACATAAAATACGTGCCAAATTAAATTTTCTATTATTCGTATTTGATTACTCTATGCTCACCAAAGTGTTAAAGTTTTTGCTTAGAAATTCAGTAGTTAATTGTCATGCATAATACATTCAAAGCAGGCAGCAAACCTTTTCAACTGTTTTCGATTCGTAAATATTGCAACCAAATTAAAATGCAAGTTAAATGCGGTTATAGCGACTTTCAAGGGACCGTCGTTATATCCGGAACACCTACTAACCAAAAGTTGAAAAATAACATTTTGTTTATTTTATGGTTGCCATAGGTTTTTAAAATACAATTAATTAATGTTTTAATCAATTTAATTTGTATGGGGACCCACCAAGTCATCGAGTTTACGTCACAATAACCGGACGGACGCTATAAGCGGCGTCGTTATAACCGGATTCTACTGCGTATATACAATAATTACAGTAGTAGTTATGATTCCTGAAAATTTGGTTGCGATCAGATAAAAATTGTGGAAGTTATTAAAGAAATACTTTTGTATGGGCAAAAACGTCAACTTACTAGGGGTCTTAGTTGCTTTGGCCGACAATCTGGCACATTGTGCCGTCTATGGTATATTTAGAATGGTGATATACCAAACATACCATTTGGTATATTTTTAGTATTTTTTTAGTATTTTCGGTATATTTTGAAAATGATACCGCAATATTTTGCCTTTATTAAAATGGGTAGCGGGTATCTCACAGTCGAGCACACTCGACTGTAACTTTCTTATTTGTTTTTTTTTTTATTTTTTATGTTCTTTGAATGATCAGCTTAAAAGGATGCAATATTTCGTTTGTGTGGCATAATTGCAGGTTTGTTTACATAAATTAAAACGTAAACAGTAAATTTTACTTATTTGCCTGTTGTAATTCTCAAGTGGTTCTAGATTTTTTTTGTAAGGCTGATCCATCAGCCGGCATAGAGCTCAAGGAAATTTGTATTGTTTCTTAATCTTATAGTAAATATACAAGGCCCGAAACGCTTGCAAAGCCAACAAACTGATACAGAACGGGGTTCTGTTGGGGTTCTTTTGGCTTTGCAAGCGCCACTGGAGCCTTGTGTTCGGTTTGGTGCAAAGAGCGGACCCAGAATCTGAGGCATCATCTACAGCTACTGATTAGAGCTGGAAAAACCTTGATGTAACATCGATAATATAGATGTTGCCAAAAATGTTGCAACATCGACATTCGTCACTTGCAACCGGGTAAAAGAGGAAGCATCAACGCGTGGTAAGGTAAGTGAAGATTAATTTGAATATTATTAACAAAAACTAATATATTGTTATCTTTTATTTTAATAGAGTAATTGGTGGTGTTGGCAGGCATCGTGGGAGAATTATGGACACATTTTTTGAAAGTAAGTTTAATAAAACTGTTGTAAAATGAACATTTGTATATATGCATGCATGCAGGCATCTATACATCTTTATTTGCGTTTATATCCATAGCATTTTTATAAACGTTGTAAATATTTATACATACATCTATTAGAACAGTTCATAAATTAACATTTTTTTTATTACAGGAACATCGAAAGTGTTTCTATTGTCACCATCGGCGTTTTCGGAACCACTGGAGTACGAAATAGTGCATACTTTTAAGGCTGATCATTCAAAGAACATAAAAAATCAAGAAATCCGAAAATTTTTGAAACGTAGCAGCTTTATTGATTTATTTATTGTTGGAATATTTAAATTAGAAAGAAATATTATATATTATATTATTAATGGAATACCCAACCTTAACCTTAACCTTTTTAGACTTAGAATTGTTTTAAAGAAAATGTGCTCCACTTTGAGATACTAACTAGTGCGCAAAGTTTCGATAGATTAATAAAAGTGTCTTCCCATTTTGAACTTGAATATTAAATATATGTTTTGAATACACACTCATAAAATATGACGATCGATATATTTATGTTGACAAGAAAAATTGCTGAATTAAAATTAAATGAAAAATTAAAATATTTGAAATGCTGAAATAATATAAATGTTCGATTATATTACAGATTAAAAAGCGGCTAATAAAATGAATATTAATAAATTAAATGTCTCAAAAGTAATAAAATTACTTTGCAATTTAGAACTTTCATAATAAATACAAATTTAACCAAATGCAATAACTAGTTGCAATCAAAGTTGCGTCATCTATTTGCCTTCTACATATCTTTCTAGCCAGATACATAAAATACGTGCCAAATTAAATTTTCTATTATTCGTATTTGATTACTCTATGCTCACCAAAGTGTTAAAGTTTTTGCTTAGAAATTCAGTAGTTAATTGTCATGCATAATACATTCAAAGCAGGCAGCAAACCTTTTCAACTGTTTTCGATTCGTAAATATTGCAACCAAATTAAAATGCAAGTTAAATGCGGTTATAGCGACTTTCAAGGGACCGTCGTTATATCCGGAACACCTACTAACCAAAAGTTGAAAAATAACATTTTGTTTATTTTATGGTTGCCATAGGTTTTTAAAATACAATTAATTAATGTTTTAATCAATTTAATTTGTATGGGGACCCACCAAGTCATCGAGTTTACGTCACAATAACCGGACGGACGCTATAAGCGGCGTCGTTATAACCGGATTCTACTGCGTATATACAATAATTACAGTAGTAGTTATGATTCCTGAAAATTTGGTTGCGATCAGATAAAAATTGTGGAAGTTATTAAAGAAATACTTTTGTATGGGCAAAAACGTCAACTTACTAGGGGTCTTAGTTGCTTTGGCCGACAATCTGGCACATTGTGCCGTCTATGGTATATTTAGAATGGTGATATACCAAACATACCATTTGGTATATTTTTAGTATTTTCGGTATATTTTGAAAATGATACCGCAATATTTTGCCTTTATTAAAAATGGGTAGCGGGTATCTCACAGTCGAGCACACTCGACTGTAACTTTCTTATTTGTTTTTTTTTTTATTTTTTATGTTCTTTGAATGATCAGCTTAAAAGGATGCAATATTTCGTTTGTGTGGCATAATTGCAGGTTTGTTTACATAAATTAAAACGTAAACAGTAAATTTTACTTATTTGCCTGTTGTAATTCTCAAGTGGTTCTAGATTTTTTTTGTAAGGCTGATCCATCAGCCGGCATAGAGCTCAAGGAAATTTGTATTGTTTCTTAATCTTATAGTAAATATACAAGGTCCGAAACGCTTGCAAAGCCAACAAACTGATACAGAACGGGGTTCTGTTGGGGTTCTTTTGGCTTTGCAAGCGCTACTGGAGCCTTGTGTTCGGTTTGGTGCAAAGAGCGGACCCAGAATCTGAGGCATCATCTACAGCTACTGATTAGAGCTGGAAAAACCTTGATGTAACATCGATAATATAGATGTTGCCAAAAATGTTGCAACATCGACATTCGTCACTTGCAACCGGGTAAAGAGGAAGCATCAACGCGTGGTAAGGTAAGTGAAGATTAATTTGAATATTATTAACAAAAACTAATATATTGTTATCTTTTATTTTAATAGAGTAATTGGTGGTGTTGGCAGGCATCGTGGGAGAATTATGGACACATTTTTTGAAAGTAAGTTTAATAAAACTGTTGTAAAATGAACATTTGTATATATGCAGGCATCTATACATCTTTATTTGCGTTTATATCCATAGCATTTTTATAAACGTTGTAAATATTTATACATACATCTATTAGAACAGTTCATAAATTAACATTTTTTTTATTACAGGAACATCGAAAGTGTTTCTATTGTCACCATCGGCGTTTTCGGAACCACTGGAGTACGAAATCAGCTGACTGAAAAGCATTCGCGGCATTGGTGGTTTGGCCGCCTTTCTGCACAGCTCGTTGTATAGCTGATGGATGGCACCTTCGTGACTGAAGTGAGTGTCACGTAAACTGCTCTTGCTGATGATGAGTCCGTTTTGAAATTGATACAGCACCTGCATAAGGAACTTCTTCAGGTCATCATACGGATGGATGACATCAAAGCTATCCACTTGATCGCGTTGACTCCAATAGCAGTGTTGTATGTGCATACTTTTAAGGCTGATCATTCAAAGAACATAAAAAATCAAGAAATCCGAAAATTTTTGAAACGTAGCAGCTTTATTGATTTATTTATTGTTGGAATATTTAAATTAGAAAGAAATATTATATATTATATTATTAATGGAATACCCAACCTTAACCTTAACCTTTTTAGACTTAGAATTGTTTTAAAGAAAATGTGCTCCACTTTGAGATACTAACTAGTGCGCAAAGTTTCGATAGATTAATAAAAGTGTCTTCCCATTTTGAACTTGAATATTAAATATATGTTTTGAATACACACTCATAAAATATGACGATCGATATATTTATGTTGACAAGAAAAATTGCTGAATTAAAATTAAATGAAAAATTAAAATATTTGAAATGCTGAAATAATATAAATGTTCGATTATATTACAGATTAAAAAGCGGCTAATAAAATGAATATTAATAAATTAAATGTCTCAAATAAAAGTAATAAAATTACTTTGCAATTTAGAACTTTCATAATAAATACAAATTTAACCAAATGCAATAACTAGTTGCAATCAAAGTTGCGTCATCTATTTGCCTTCTACATATCTTTCTAGCCAGATACATAAAATACGTGCCAAATTAAATTTTCTATTATTCGTATTTGATTACTCTATGCTCACCAAAGTGTTAAAGTTTTTGCTTAGAAATTCAGTAGTTAATTGTCATGCATAATACATTCAAAGCAGGCAGCAAACCTTTTCAACTGTTTTCGATTCGTAAATATTGCAACCAAATTAAAATGCAAGTTAAATGCGGTTATAGCGACTTTCAAGGGACCGTCGTTATATCCGGAACACCTACTAACCAAAAGTTGAAAAATAACATTTTGTTTATTTTATGGTTGCCATAGGTTTTTAAAATACAATTAATTAATGTTTTAATCAATTTAATTTGTATGGGGACCCACCAAGTCATCGAGTTTACGTCACAATAACCGGACGGACGCTATAAGCGGCGTCGTTATAACCGGATTCTACTGCGTATATACAATAATTACAGTAGTAGTTATGATTCCTGAAAATTTGGTTGCGATCAGATAAAAATTGTGGAAGTTATTAAAGAAATACTTTTGTATGGGCAAAAACGTCAACTTACTAGGGGTCTTAGTTGCTTTGGCCGACAATCTGGCACATTGTGCCGTCTATGGTATATTTAGAATGGTGATATACCAAACATACCATTTGGTATATTTTTAGTATTTTTTTAGTATTTTCGGTATATTTTGAAAATGATACCGCAATATTTTGCCTTTATTAAAAATGGGTAGCGGGTATCTCACAGTCGAGCACACTCGACTGTAACTTTCTTATTTGTTTTTTTTTTTTTATGTTCTTTGAATGATCAGCTTAAAAGGATGCAATATTTCGTTTGTGTGGCATAATTGCAGGTTTGTTTACATAAATTAAAAACGTAAACAGTAAATTTTACTTATTTGCCTGTTGTAATTCTCAAGTGGTTCTAGATTTTTTTTGTAAGGCTGATCCATCAGCCGGCATAGAGCTCAAGGAAATTTGTATTGTTTCTTAATCTTATAGTAAATATACAAGGCCCGAAACGCTTGCAAAGCCAACAAACTGATACAGAACGGGGTTCTGTTGGGGTTCTTTTGGCTTTGCAAGCGCCACTGGAGCCTTGTGTTCGGTTTGGTGCAAAGAGCGGACCCAGAATCTGAGGCATCATCTACAGCTACTGATTAGAGCTGGAAAAACCTTGATGTAACATCGATAATATAGATGTTGCCAAAAATGTTGCAACATCGACATTCGTCACTTGCAACCGGGTAAAAGAGGAAGCATCAACGCGTGGTAAGGTAAGTGAAGATTAATTTGAATATTATTAACAACAACTAATATATTGTTATCTTTTATTTTAATAGAGTAATTGGTGGTGTTGGCAGGCATCGTGGGAGAATTATGGACACATTTTTGAAAGTAAGTTTAATAAAACTGTTGTAAAATGAACATTTGTATATATGCATGCATGCAGGCATCTATACATCTTTATTTGCGTTTATATCCATAGCATTTTTATAAACGTTGTAAATATTTATACATACATCTATTAGAACAGTTCATAAATTAACATTTTTTTTATTACAGGAACATCGAAAGTGTTTCTATTGTCACCATCGGCGTTTTCGGAACCACTGGAGTACGAAATAGTGCATACTTTTAAGGCTGATCATTCAAAGAACATAAAAAATCAAGAAATCCGAAAATTTTTGAAACGTAGCAGCTTTATTGATTTATTTATTGTTGGAATATTTAAATTAGAAAGAAATATTATATATTATATTATTAATGGAATACCCAACCTTAACCTTAACCTTTTTAGACTTAGAATTGTTTTAAAGAAAATGTGCTCCACTTTGAGATACTAACTAGTGCGCAAAGTTTCGATAGATTAATAAAAGTGTCTTCCCATTTTGAACTTGAATATTAAATATATGTTTTGAATACACACTCATAAAATATGACGATCGATATATTTATGTTGACAAGAAAAATTGCTGAATTAAAATTAAATGAAAAATTAAAATATTTGAAATGCTGAAATAATATAAATGTTCGATTATATTACAGATTAAAAAGCGGCTAATAAAATGAATATTAATAAATTAAATGTCTCAAATAAAAGTAATAAAATTACTTTGCAATTTAGAACTTTCATAATAAATACAAATTTAACCAAATGCAATAACTAGTTGCAATCAAAGTTGCGTCATCTATTTGCCTTCTACATATCTTTCTAGCCAGATACATAAAATACGTGCCAAATTAAATTTTCTATTACTCGTATTTGATTACTCTATGCTCACCCAAAGTGTTAAACTTCTTGCTTCGAAATTCTCTTGTTAATTGCCATTCATAATGCATTCAACAACAGGCAGCATAACTTTTCTATTGTAATGCAAAATTCATGATTCGTAAATATTGCAACCAATTTCACAAGCTAGTATTTCAAATACACTCCCAATCAACTAGCAGATTTATTGCAAGTAAATTATATCCCTAAGTCCAATTGGCTTTTCTCTTCCTTTTCTCTTTCTCCGTCGTGGCAATTTGTATTCATTACAGAACTCAACTGTCGTTTGACCTAATGAAAAACTGCAAATTTGCTGCAAATTACAATTAATTAATTATATGAATTTCTCTCATTTGTCTTTTGGCCTTTTCGGTCTACTGCAAATTCCAGCAGATTCTTAATAATTAAACAATTTGAATTTGTGAATTGCATTTGGAAGTCCGTTGCTTGTTTTTGCTTAGGCTCAGCATTGACTTAGTAACAATTACAAATATTACAATTGTAATTGATTCTGATGCGCTTGATGAGTTTGCCACGCCTACGAGAATGTCACGACATATTTGCATTGTTGTTGTTTGTTTTAATCACATTAATTGAAATGTTTGGAGCTTGTTTATTCTGGCAGCTTAGCTTAGCTGCTGCTTCTCACTTCTATTTATTACTCAATTTACAGTTGTGCATAATGAATGCATTTGATTGTGTTGCCCACTGCTGTTGCACGAAATTTGCATTAAAAACGTTCAATATTATTAATTGTTAACGAGACTAGAAGATGATTGATATGCATACATAACATGATCGAAATGTCTGCTGAGCTTATGCTTATGTTTATTCAAGTGCAAACTGTGAGTCATCTATCTGAATCAAATTTGCAATTGAATTAACTATACATTATATTCAATAATTTGATGGTTCGTCAAATTTAATTTATTATTGTTGTGCTTCTTGAATATGAAATCAACAGCTGAAATACAAACAAACATATTTACATATTTATTGTACTCTTCATCTTTAATAAGTCTAAATTTTGTTTAAAATTATATTTCTCCTCTACCTTTTTCATATCAATTGCTTGTCAATACTTATTATATATTATAAATCTAATATTTATTGACTTGCTTATTGAATTAAGATTGTATTTTCCATATTTAAAAATGTATACTTAAATTTGATTTTAAATTATATTTTTCCTCTACTATTTTCTTATCGATTGCCTGCCAACACTTTAAACTTTGTCCCACGACTAACAAGAGTGTCTGAGCACATTTTTTGGCGCTTACTAACAGCGTAATTGAATATAAATATTGCCCGATTGTCTGGGGATGGTGCTGCTGTAAGTTGGGAAGCTGAAATGGGAGAACGGCGCAAAACTTGGCAACTTGTTTCAGTTTGTTCATGTCGGTCTTCAGTTCACACTTCGTGTGGAGGCGGCGACGGCGAATGTCGATGAAATTTATACGCTCTGCAGATTAATATTTAATAAATACAATAACGTTGAAAATTTCTAACCGTTTCGCCTCACTTCGAAATTAATTCCCCAGCTTAACACTCGCTCTCTCTCCTTCTTATGTTAGCTTGCAGTCCGTCGAGCATCGTTCGCAACCAAAGAAGTTTATGTGAAAGTCATACACAAAACTCAAATATGCACTATACACACACATCTGTGAGTGTGAGTGCGAGTGTGTGGTGTAGTGTGTATGGGTGAGTTTAGGGATTTCTTTATGCAAATTTGCCATAGCAATGTTATTTTAGCCAAGGATGAAATCGCTGGGCAAGGGCAGAGCGAGAGAGAGAGAGAGAGAGAATCAGAGTCGAAGCGAAATGGTTGGGCGAGAAGAGAAGGAAACTCTGGCAAAATTGTGTTCAAAATGCATAAGAGCGTGTATTAGTGAGTACTCATAAATATTACCATATGCACATACGTCTTTCAATTGCCTTTGTCCCCTTCCCCGCGCGCTTCTCAAGTTCCTTGGGCGAAATTTAAATATGCTTTAAGTAGAGCGCACAGATTTACCGAACCATAAAAAATGCTCCGCAGAGAATCGACGATGCGTTATGATATGACTGACTCTTTCTCTTTCCTCCCCCTTATCCTTCTCTCTCACTCTCTGTGACACTGTTATTCTTTCTCCCAGTGGACCACTGATGGGGCAAATGTGTCACGACTAATGCTCTGCTAACTGCACCGCCGAATTGAAAAACCAAATGAAAAGCGTCCAGCGTGAAAACAAAAGACACACATGCCAAACACACCAACATGCTACACACATACTTGACACACACACATTTTACATACACACACAAATCACATACAAACTGAAATTCGCTCCTTCAAAATGTTTGCGAACGAATTGTGAATAATATGCACAAGATATGACAATGAATTAGAGATTGTGATCACAACGCAACGGAAGTTTTCCGGCTTTTAAAGAAGTTCTCAAAAATCAAAATATAAAGGAAAAAGAGAGAGAGAGAGAAAAATGCTTGCAAAAGATATCTATTTTTATGCCTTTTTGTCTTTTGATTTTATTTTCATTGTTTCGCTCTGCAGTGAATAGTTATTCTACTCACATTCTCATTCGTTTTGTCGTATTCACTTTTGTCTTTCAAATTCAACCCGCTAGCTGCACTTGCCAATGCTCACTGTATCTTTTGTGTCAATTGCGTTAGCTTATTGTTTTTGCATTTCATTTTCATTAAATTAGCAAGCGACTTTTCTCCATGCATTTGGCATTGCTTTTAATTCTCATTCTCTTTTCCATGTTTCGCTTGTCTCCTTTAAAATATTACCACAAACTACCTAGGGCCAAATGTTTTCTTAAAGTGCTTTTCAATGTTAATTTCTACAAATGTTTTATTTTTATAAATACTTACTCGATTGGATAAACTATTGCAAAAATGTCCAGTATTTTTGCGTTTATTTTGGTATATTAAAAAAATATTACCGCCACATTTTGCCTTTATTCAAAATGGGTAGCGGGGGTCTCAGAGTCGAGCACACTTAATTGTAGTTTTTTTTATTTTTTGTATGCAATATTTCGTTCTCCAATTACAAATTTGTATGGCATAATTGCAGGTTTGTTTACATAAATTAAAAACGTAAACAGTAAATTTTACTTATTTGCCTGTTGCAATTCTCAAGTGGTTCTAGATTTTTTTTGTAAGGCTGATCCATCAGCCGGCATAGAGCACAAGGAAATTTGTATTGTTTCTTACTTTTATAGAAAATATACAAGACCCGAAACGCTTGCAAAGCCAACAAACTGATGTAGAACGGGGTTCTGTTGGGGTTCTTTTGGCTTTCCAAGCGTTTTTGGAGTCTTGTGTTCGGTTTGGTGCAAAGAGCGGACCCAGAATCTGAGGCATCATCTCCAGCTACTGATTAGAGCTGGAAAAAACCTCGATGTAACATCGATAATATAGATGTTGCCAAAAATGTTGCAACATCGACATTCGTCACTTGCAACCGGGTAAAAGAGGAAGCATCAACGCGTGGTAAGGTAAGTGAAGATTAATTTGAATGTTATTAACAAAAAGTAATCCATTGTTTTCTTTTATTTTAATAGAATTATTGGTGGTGTTGGCAGGCATCGTGGGAAAATTATGGACACATTTTTTGAAAGTAAGTTTAATGAAACTGTTGTAAAATGAACATTTTTATATATGTATTATGCATGCAGGCATTTTTATTTGCCTTTATTATCCATAGCATTTTTATAAACGTTCTAAATATTTATACATACATCTATTAGAACAGTTCATAAATTAACATTTTTTTTATTACAGGAACATGGAAGGTGTTTCTATTGTCACCATCGGCGTTTTCTGTATCTGTCTGTTGGCGCTTTTTGAACCTTGTTTTCGGTTTGACACAACGACTGGTCCCAGCTACTGATAAGAGCTGGAAAAAACCAAAATTTCCCTTTAAAACACCGAACATCGAACATCTACTACTGATCCATCGTTCATGTCAGTGACAACCACTAGAGAGGCTCCAAGCAACCCGAAACTAGAATCACTGGAGTACGAAATAGTGCATACTTTTAAGCTGATCATTCAAAGAACATAAAAAATCAAGAAAGCTGATACGTTCCAAAAATTTCCAGATATGATGTTCTTTCTACCCAAGTTGCAAGTTATTTATTGATGGAATATTGATAGAAATAATTAAATTATTAATGGAATACACAACCTTAACCCTAATTTTTAGACGATACGATTAATAAAAGTGTCTTCCCATTTTGAACTTGAATATTAAATATATATTTTTGAATACACACTCATAAAATATGACGATCGCTATATTTATGTTAACAAGAAAAATTGCTGAATTAAAATAAAATGAAGAGATAATTCAAATATTTGAAATGCTGAAATAATGTAAATGTTCCGATTATATTACAGACTAAAAAGCGGCTAATAAAATGAATATTAATAAATTAAATGTCTCAAATAAAAGTAATAAAATTACTTTGCAATTTGGAACTTTCATAATAAATACAATTTTAACCAAATGCAATAACTAGTTGCAATCAAAGTTGCGTCTTCTATTTGCCTTCTACATATCTTTCTAGCCAGAATGCGAAGGAGTTGCAATAGCTGTCGCTGCCTTGAGGCATGCTGTGAGTATTAAATGTTTGACTATCAAAACTTGCTGCTGCTGATTTTGTTGGGTTTTTCGTAAGTTTTTTGGCAACGTTTCGCATACTTTGCACACTTTGCTCATTCCCTAATTCCCAATCCGCACTTTGCACACACGACACTCGAACACTTCTCTATAATCATAGGCCATAGAAATCCTATATCACACACACACACACACATGCATACATATGTGTGAGTACTTGTGTATGTTTGTGTGTGTGGCTTTTATCATCGTTTTCTTTTGTCGTTTTGCTGGTTTTTACTGTTTGTTTTCACATCTTTTAGCGCTGAGCATCGTCATCATCATCATCATCAACATCATCATCATCGGCATCGTCATCATGAGCGTCATCAACATGAACGCACTTTGTATTTAATGTTTTTTAATGGAAAAACTTTGTAACGCTGCCGACGGAACAGTTTTCTTTCGTTGGCATTTGTCATAGGCGCGCTACAAGGAGAAGTTCTCCTCCTCGGCTCCTTCTCAGTTTCATCTACAGTTCCAATGGCAATCTCTAACTTCAAACCAGTTGCCCTCGGGGAGTCGCTTAAACCACTCGACTGCATTTTGCAACTCTGCAATGTTTGCTTTGCCTTTCGCAGATCCACTTCCCATTTTTTTGCTTCTCTTGCCTCGTTCATACACGCAGTTGACTTTTTTTTTATCCTAGTTAAGCGTAATACTAGTATCAGTTGTACCCTGTAAATTTGCGGTGTTAAAAGTAGCTTGAACTTGGCTGCGAATTAGATGCATTTGTCTATCGCAAAGATTCATTATTTAGCTGTGTATCTTATTGTTGTTATAAGCTTAAAATGAAAAGTATTACATGCAATATATATTCTAGGGTATCTGTAGTTCAAGCACTCCTCTTCTTCGCTTTCTTAGTTGTGCTCTTTTTGGGTTTTTATGCCTCTTCGCATATGCTGTGAACTGACAGCAGCAGCAGCAGCAGCGGCAAAAGAAAGAAGCCAAGAGGCACAACTGCAAAGCGATGATACTAAAGGGGTGGAAGGGGGAGCGGGGAGAGGAGCAACACAAGGGGAACTGACAGCAATCGAGAGTTGCCTGGCAAACAATTCTTAAGTGCCTTCCAATATTTAAGCAGGCTTCCAATTCGATTGCTGTTTGCTGTCATCGAATGGCGTTGTCTACGCAACTGCAAAAGCAAATTGTGGCAAACTTGTTGGTGCAAGGGGTGGGGGAAGGGGAAGGGTTAGAAGAAGGGGTGGCAATCGAACATAAAGAGATACACGACATGTGCCTTTTAAGAACTTTTTAAGATGCTTCTTCAACTTGTTTAGTACCGATTTTTATTTCGACTTTTCAAGTTGCTTAAGTGCAAAACTTGTCATTCCATTGATATGCCGTCTATAAAAGAGATTATTGCATTGCCAATTCATCAAAGCAAAAATGGGATTCGATTGAAAAATAAACAGTTGAGCAGATTAATTATTATGCGAAAAGATAAGGCATTGTAAAGTTGACAGTTGTAGAAGAGCATTAACAAAACTTTATAAAAAGTTTAAAAATATTTTTTGCACTAATGATACTTTTGCACTAATTAATAATTACAAAAGAAGTGTTTAATTGTCAAGACTTTGAAAGCATAGTCCAATTACAAATGTTGAATTATTATTAACACGCCTTAGTCCATCTCAATACAGACTGTAAACGGTTTCGCTTGAAATTGTTTATAAATGACACACTCAGTCGATGATTGTTAAAAGTTGAGGCAGCCAAAGAAAATTCAAATACGAATTCCAAATATGCAACTCTATTATTAATTCAATTATTATTATTGATTCATTATTTTTAATGAAATACATAATTTATATTACGTATACGCAGCGAATTTCGTATTCAATTACATAAAGTTCATTACATTCATATAATACTCTGAGATTATGTTTGATTATCGTTTTTTTTTTCTTTTCTTTAGGCTGTGAATCAAATTAAAATTATTGCCATGCAAAGTGACATCAATAAATTTCAATTAAATACTCCGCACAAAGGAAGCTTTAAAAGCCCTTCTCGCCTGTACTCTTCTATTACTATTTTGTCATTCAGCCTATTTGGCATTCTTTTAGATCTTTTTAATTAAATTTACTCAACACAAGTTTTTTGATTTGTTTTTACTTCACCAGTGTTTAGTTTTTTCTTCTTTTTTGTGCAATCTCATTGCATTTAATTAACCTCAATTGCAGAAGGCTTCCAGGAGTTGAGGCTAGAGAGGTGTGTGAATTGAGAGACTTCAATTATTTATAAACTGAGCAAAAAAGTCGGAGCGCAGAATAAAAAGTGAAACTAAGCCAATTGAAATATTCTCACACGTGGCATAAAAGTTGCTGGCGTTCGTTCGACAACATTAGAGACAACTACCGAGAGCGCCACCTAGCGGTGCGAATAAAAACAAGTTATACGCTTGCAGCCTTAAATATTTTCCACACACACACACATGCACACTCAGTGGCGCACACACACAGTCACACACACAAATGGGATGCCAGCACGAGGCGTTTACAAAATGAAGTCAGCATTTTTATGATAGTCGTCGTCGCATTTATGACATAGTCCAGGGGATATATGTATGTATGCACGTCCACTATGTGGGGGGCGTGTTTAGTGCTGGAGAAGCGAAAGAACTCTCTCTCTATGAGAGTGGGTGTATGGGTGAATGTGTATGTGGCACACTCGTGACGATGTACGGCTGCTCTATGGGCGTGATGTGTTGTGTGTTTAGTGGATGCTTCAAATGCGGATATTAGTTGTCGTAATATTAGAAAGAAACACTGCAGAAAACATTTTGGCATATTTAAAGAACAAATTAAATAAAATTACGAAGTTAATTACAAAATAAATATAGTTCAATAATAATACATTACATTTGCATTAATAAAAGTCAGTGCTGTCATTATAACTATTATTTTAAAATATTGTAAAACAAATCATATTATTAATTAATTCATAAGTAATCAAATGAATGATAAATAAATAAATAACAAGTAAGCAGTCTTCATTATTCCTAAAAATTGGGTTGGTAATCAAATGAAAAATTGAGAAGTTATAAAAGAAATGCTTTTGTGTGGTAAAATTTAGTACCATATGTAGAGTTTGGTATATTTTTTTTTTTAAGTATTTTTGCGATTTATTAGTTTTATATATTATATTTAATTTTATTTATAAATGGTGGTGGGTATTTCATGTATTTCGTGGTTTTCTTCCTTGTTTTTTTATTTTTATTTTTTCATTACTCTAAATGCTATCATATTAATAACTCGGAAGTTTTATTCTTGGCTTGTTAAAGTATAAAAATATAATTCAATGAATTTTCTTAAGAGTATTTATTTTTCAATTTATTTCTTCACTACTAGGATTGCTGAAATATTATTTAAAATAAGATTTTTTTTTGTTAAAGTCTGAACACAAATTTCCAGTTTTCTTTAGCTTCTTATTTAAGAAATCTATAAAATCGTTATCCATGGACCTATTTTTATCACTCCTTCTATATCTCCATACATAGATTAGCATATTTGCTAAAGTATTTCTCTCAGTGCCAGCATTGGCAATAGTAGTTTTTCGTCGTCTGTCTCCGGTCGTGCTTGTGTTATTTTTTTTGTGTAGCCTCTATGTCCTGAATCGCGTAATAACAAAGGCGTTGAACATTTGCCATTTTCGCCATTCGGTTGCCAGTGCTGCACAATTTTATAGTCTGCAATGAAAACGCACCTCGACACACAAACACATACATCCACATAACTGTATACGTACATATGTATATAGAGTACTCTATATACACATGCATGCGAGAGGCTATAAAAGTGCGAAATACTCATTTATTAACATGAAGCTTACGAAAATAGCGTAGGTGCGGTTAAGGACCTGTGCTCACACAGCCGGAACAAAAAGAAAACCACAGACCAACACAGAGAGAGAGATAGAAAAGGAGATTGCAAGAGAAAGAGAGAGAGAGAGAGAGAGAGAGAGAGAGAGAAGAAATTTGTGGTAGCTGGCGACTTGTCCAGCTGCTTGTAAATGTGTTTAAAATTGAAATTTCAATTTCAGCACAAGCAGACAACGTCCTGCAAAATGCAACTGGAAGTGCAACTACAGCTGCAACAACAATGTAATGTGCACATTGTTGCATGTCTACAGTTATGCAACGTTGATCATCATCATCCAAACAAACTTTAAAACAATTTCCCGCACAATTTTACTGCCAAGCCACTTGACAATGTAAACGGCAAGCGGAAAGCGGAAAGTAGAAAGCGGAAAGGCGGCACACGCCACGCCTCCTTCCCCGACTCAAGCTAGACGTGTGTGAGAGTGTGTGTGTGTGGCAAGTACCTGTCCTCTCCTCTGCCCATTGCCCGTTATTTCAACACGAGGACAGTCTATCGATAATACCGAAATGCTTTTGATTTGTGCAACTCTCTTTCGCTTTCGCACCGAGGGCAAATTGCTTAATCGCCTGTGCATAATGCAGCCCTTCCCCCCTCGTCTCCTTCTGTCACACATTGGATGTTCCTCCCACCCGCCTCTTATTGCCAATTGCATTACACGTTACACACACGTGAAGCATGCGTGAAAAATGCATTGCAAATTTGAGCACAAACATTTTTAATGCTGATCCAAGCGCCATTCAAATCGCACAAACATTTTCGCTTGCAGTTTAATTATGCGTACATAATGTTCAATCGTTTGCTGCGAGGTGGCTAATCAAAGCGGTGGCTAAAACCCACCTATAAACCAGCTAGCATAGTATTATATTATATAAACCGCCTCCTGCTTTTGTCGCATTGTGCGCTTGACAGTTTTATGAGCTGCTTTCTGGTCATAAAATGCGCTTTTTTCGTTGTCCGCATTTTGTTATAATTTGTTGTTGATCCATAAAACTTGCAAAAATTGTTGCCATTGCATGTTGCATATTTAGAGAGAAGGTTGCAGGGAAATTGGGAAGAGCAGAAGCGTACTATTGTTGCTAAAAATGTGCGCTAGATGGCGTCAGCAAAATGTGTAATTAGCTCCTAATGAGAATAAAGTATTTATTAAAAATCTATGCTATTTGTTAAAGTATTGTAATGAGATTGCAGGTGAAGGTCATAATTTGAGAGAAGGTAGCAGAGAAAATGGAAAGAGTAAGAACAATACTTATGTTGCTAATAATGTACGCTAGATGGCGCCATCACAATATATAATGGGCTCTTCAATTCAATAAAGTATTAAATTATTAAAAAACATTGTTATTTGTAATAAGTAACTGTAATAAGATTGTAGGTGAAGTGTACAATTTGAGTGAAAGACCAGAAGCCTTACTTTTGCTGCTAATAATGTGCGCTAGATGGCGTCAGCATAATGTATAATGAGCTCCTCAATTCAATAATGTATTCAATTAATAAATAACTTTGCTATTTGTTACACTATAATAATGAGATTGCAGGTGAAGTTTACTGAAATCTCAATCTGTGTTTCTCTCAAATTTCATAATGTTATAGTGCACAATAACTGCAGTAATTTGCAATGTATAAAGACAGATTATTAGTTATAATTTGGTGATTGGCCAGCTTATGCGTAAATCAAATTGAAACTATGTTATGTATGATTTATACAATTGAATTGCTGTTGCTGCATCTGCCAAAGATTTAATTATCGACGAGTGCCCCAAATGATATGATTGAGTGTATTCAGACTGCAGCTAATTAGTCTGAGCAGGCGCTTAAAATGGATTCATTTGGTGTATCTTAAAGGCGAAATCGAAGTCATGGCGATGGCAAAGGTGAAGCCGAAAGCTGTAAGCCAAAGCCAAAACGGAAAACCAAAGTCAAAGCCATAACATGAATCAATTACGAATTAAACTGATTAGAATTACCTGCAACTTGGCAGTACGAATGCAAATTATCGATTACAATTCTGATTTACTGCGACTGAAGGTGAGGTGAGAGCTACCTCAACAAAACAACATGTGGTCCACAAATTACAAGAGACAAACACAGATGCAGTTGCAGCTGTAGACGCCAATGCATACGTAGACTGACCAAAGCATTGCGAGAGAGAGAGACAGAAAGAGAGAGAGAGTGAGAAGGAGACCACAGTGTATTGTAATTTAGGGGCTAACCGAAACCCCCAAAAGCATGCAAAGGACACTTGGGCCAAACACTTGGGATTGCCTGGGCCGAAGTTGGGGCTGCCTGAAAGTTCATGTGGCACACAGAAGACGCTAATTAAATATGTGGCATGACAGAAATTTTGACTGTACATTATAATATTTTGCCGGAAATGTCAAGGAATCACACAAGACTTCTACTGGGAGTTGTTGGCATATAACGCATTATCCTCCTTTTGGTGGCATCTTTGCCTTCCATCGAGTGTCGTGTGCAGCTGACCGTAGTGCTAGCCCACTTTGAGGTTCTCTTTGGTGTCTCGCTTGTTCTCGAAATTTGCTTCATTAATGCGAGTATCAAGTAGAATCAATTACTTAGTGCCAGCCTGCTGGGCTGTTTGTTGCCAATGTTGCTGCTGCTCTCAGTCTCAACACCTGTTCAAATATTGTTCGAGCTGCCACTGTGTGAATGGAAATTTACTTAAGTGCAAATGAAAAGCAGTTCAATGCAGTTTAGCGCAGCAGGAGTTCGATGCTATTAAATGGGCGATTGATGCTTTATGTAGCTGCTGATGGCTTTAAGTTTTGTAGCAAGCAGCTTAGATCAGGTGAAGCTTTAAATTGCAAACATTGCAAGCAGTTACGATCTTAGAGTTGCGGTGCTGCACTGCTTTCTGCTTAAGTGCTAAGCTGCAAGCAGGATTAACAAGCAGTCCTCTTACCACAATTCATATTGACTAAATATTAATGGATTCAATTATTGTAATCATAACAACATCGATACACACAGTCAGCTATTTGAGCCATTTGCCCACAGTCTGCATATCTGTTGCATAATTTCAGCATAATGACCATATTGTAAAGGCATTTGGAAAATAAATAATGACGATGGACAGCTTCGCACTTATTACGAATGAAACCACAATAATTTCAAATCAAATGTGGCAGTTGCCCAAATGTTGCACAGCAACGCAACGCACATGCCACAATACAAATGGAGGAAGTTGGTTTGCCGAAAATCACATTACAGATTCTGTAAGGCAAGCAAATTGCGTTGAATACGAAGAATGCCAACACAAATGTAGCCAATGGAAAAGGCGAAAAGGTTCTGTGGTCAGCAGAAATCAGTTGAGGCCAGAGAGCTAAAGCTGAGACTAAGGATGGGACGCACCACGATGAGCATGAGCATGAGGATGACGGTGGCAAACAAGCGAAGCAAATCTCATGCACACAAAGAATTTGCGCCACTTAACAAACAGAAAATTCCAAAAGTCAAAGTAATTTGTTTTTTTTCTTTTTATATTTTCGTTCGCCTTCTTCAAGTTGCCAGCTCCAAATTATTTGTGTATTGTGTGAAGAGTGCGAGTGGATGGAGAATGCGTAGGGAATGAGCTGGGTAAAAGGGGGGTTTGGCAATTGAATGTGACTGTGCAAGTGTAACTAGAAGCGTCAACGCTTCGTATGCGTAATATTTCGACAGTGCTCAGCAACAATGGCAATCAGCGTAGGGAGAACTTCTTTGATTTTTATGATGTTCAATTTTTGGCTACATTACAAAGAAATTCCGATGGCTGCCAATTCAATTGAAAGTTGCCCACACACACACATACACATATCTTCTTTGCTGCTCCTCCTTTTTATTTTTATAGTTTTCCTCGGGGCTAATCAAGAGCATAGAAACTGAGAAACCCCTTTGACAGCTGTTTCGGATCGTCGCGTATTTTCAATTTACTTGAAAACCCCAATTTAAGCAGCGCCAAAAATAGAAGAAGCGCTCGAGAGATGAGATGAGAAAACAAATTAAATAAAATACAAGTACTTTGGCAATTGGTCTCACTCCCTCGCACTGAGAATCAAATCAAATAATCTATGCTTAGGTTATGGCCAGTCTTTATATAGTACATCGATGCGTCTTATGGAGCTTTTATGGCAAGTACGTGTTGCACGCAGTCGGCGACTGCTCAGCAAAATCAGCGAAATGTGCGCAAAATTGTTGGAAACTATTACAATTTGATATATGCGCAATTTAGTTGAATGTACGAGTAGAGTGCGAGTGTATGCGGCCAAGTTTTGCTATTGCTTTTCCTATTTCTTTTTGCTATTTTTTTGTTGAGGCGCCTTGGGTTGCGTAGTTGCCATGTTATGCGGCCATTTTGCGGCTTGGGGCAACAGCTGTTGCAAATTTGGCCATAAAAATAAATTTTACTTAGCGATTTACTTTTTATTCGCCCCAAGGACTGGGTAGGTCATGTCTTGTTCTAGCTCATGGCTTCATGAGATTTTAACAAAATTAAAACGAAATATATTTTCTGAATGTCCAACGATTCAAATAAACTGCCTAAGGTCAAGCGCAAGTTGTGGATTATGTTCAATGTGAGTGGCGTTGCCAAGTGTATTCATTTCTTGGAAGTTTTTCCAATTATTGTGTCATTAGTTTCGGAATCATGCATTAAATATGAATTTTAATACAATTTCTGAAAATTCTCTTCAGATAATTGTTATGATTAAGGTAATATATATATAAGTGCTCTACAGACTATTTGATGTCACTTGACTTTTTAATGTATATTAAAGTTTTCTTTTTATTTATTTTATTTTTTTATTATTATTACTTGTTTAGCTGTATAATATAAATAACAAGCTGATTGTTTCGAAACTTTGTTAAAGATACTTAATGCTAAGCTTATGTGAAAACATGAAAACATTCAATTACAATTACCAATGCCAAAATTTCGACAGTAACTAGAGCTGCATTAAAAATAACAAGCTGGCTGCTACAAAACTTTGTCTTCATGACTCATGTTAAGCTACCTGATACATAACTTCGCCTAATCACTGTGTTATGCTCATTGCTACAACACCACATGAAAACGTTAAATTGGCAATTACAAATGCCAAAATGTCGACAGTAACATGAGCTATTGTTTGTGACCCATTATGCTCGTTTCGCAGAGCAAATAATAATATTGAGCAGCTAATTTGGTTAATAATAGAAAATAAGATGATATTTAGATGTGAATTGCTCTATTAATAACATTATCTATCTGGGCAATGATGACTCTTTAATTGCTGTCTGTTTAGTTGAACGTGTGTTGCATATCGAATTGAAATGTCAACATTTATTTAAGTGTCATGCATACACGGACGATAACCTGGCCAGCAGCAGCATATTGAGATAGAGAGAAAGTTGGGAGTTGGGTGCAATTGACAGCGACATGTGTGGAGATTGTGCCAACAATTGGAAATTGTATTGTTGGATTTTGGTTTGCATTTCGTTTAATGCACACGCAATTAATGATGCAAAGTAATTTATTTTTCAGCAAATAAAAAAAGAAAACACAAACACAAACAAAGCAAAACAAAATACAATAATATATAACAAGCGACAGCAAATAATAAATGATAAACAACAGACGAGGTCCCAAAACATTTGCTGCTGTCAGCTTAACGTCCGACACTCCGACACTCCGACGTTCCGACACTTCGACCATCCGTCTGTCCGTCGATGGAATAACATATTTGTGGCTTGGGCAGAGGTGCTGAACATTATGTTGCAAATAATGTAATTATCCATTGAATATATAAGCATTAAATGCGAATGCAAATGCGAGTGGTAATGAAATTCACCTGACTGGCGGATTTGGCGAGAAATTGACTGATTGACAAGGTGAGGCGTGGAGCGGGGCGAGGGGAAGGGGGAGAAAAGTTATTAAGAGCGAATGCTGGCAATGCGAATGAGATAAAGTGGATTTACAGGCTCGATGCGGACTCTCTCATTTCAATTAAAGAAGCGGTGACGACGGCGAGGATAAAGAAATAAGTGTTGAGCACGGGGCGTATGCGTAATGCATGAATGCACATTGCGCATACGCCGCTATATTCCCGCTGCGGTTGCAACAAAGTGACATGCAAAAGTCGTAAAAGGAAACGAGCACAACGAGCGACAACAAAAGCCACGGGGCCAAAAGGTTGACGACAGACAGCAGCAGCCAGCAGCCAGCAGACAACAGACTGCAGACGGCAGACGGCAAATGGGAGACGCGTTGACACAAGTTAATTACGGCAGGTCGAAAAAGGACGAACTTCTCGCCGACTTTTTGGCCGTTCGGGTCACATAAAATTACTTGTATTACGCGTTGAGTCCGCCGCTCGCTCTGACATCGCTTGCATAGTTTTTCTCACCCTTTTTTCTCTTTTTTTTTTTTGGTGTGCACACACAGAGTTTTCCGTATTCTCTTTTTCGTTGTCTTTGTTTCGCTTCTGCTTTGTTTCGCGCTGCAGCTCTTTTGCAGCCATTACTTTTTACAGCCTTGCTGCTGCTGTCCTTGCTGCCGCTTCCATATCACTTTGGGCTTAATTGCTCCGCTCGCAAAGTGCTGCGAATGAGAGGAGGACAACCTCCGAGCCAGCGTCAGCAATGATGATGCGGTTAGATACGTGTAAAAAGGCGGCAATATTCATAACCCAGGACAGCGCTACTGCAGCTCAAATTTCAAGTTTAACTAACTATTATCATAGTTTTGATACAAAGTTTCAAAGAAAGGCTCCAAAGACCGCTTGACTTTAATTTGGAATACTTTCGTTGACAAAATTTCTTTAAAAAAGCTTTCTACACAATGGGAATTGGGATGAAATAGTAGGCGAAATTAGTTAACTTAGTTTATTTATATAATTAATTTACTGCTAAAGAAATTACAATATAAAATTGATCAAATATTTTAAACAAACTCAAATAATTTAATTAAGTGATTTTAATTGATGTGTAGGCAAATCATATATAAAATAAAAAAAGTGAACAAATAAATCTTCTTTAAATTATGCAATTTATCATTTAAAAAGTATATTTATACAACGCATCTCTGAAGTATTTCGTCAGTCATTTCATTTTACAAGCAACTTGTCTTCATTTCCATTGTTTAAATGTTTTGTTGTTAAGCTGCTTCTACTGTTGATTAGGCCACAATCAATTGATAGAAATTCAAACATATTCAATTATAATCCTATCCATATTTCGTATTTGTTCAGAGAGAAATGCATTCAATCATTTAGCAACTTACAAGTCAAGAGACTTAGACTCTACTCGTACAATTGCTGCAAAAGTTGTGTGCACTCTCTTTCATATATCCAGTAATGCGGCGCCAACTTTTCTGACGAATGACCAAAGTGCAACACATGTGCAACAATGGCAACAAAATATGTTTTTGAGCCGGAGCTGGAGCATTGTTTAATTGCCCGTTGAACAAATTAAAACTGACATTGCAACAAAATCGGGCAAGCTGCAGTTCGAGCTGAAGCTGTGAAGTGTTGAAGTTTTTAATTTATTTAACTGAAACTATGTCAGACATGTGCGAGGGAGTGACGAAGGGGAGGAAGGAAAGGAAAAGGGCAACCGCCGGCATCGGCATTAAAATAGTTTAGCTAAAAGCGCAAAAGGCAAACTGCAAATTTATGTCAACATTTAAAATGCAAGGCACGAGACAAGCGACAGAGAGAGAGAGAGAGAGAGGGAGGGAGAGGGAGAGTCCTGAAGCCGCAGGACAAGGGAACAACAAGACGACGGGCGACAGTCGACAGGCGAGAAGCGACAAGCGACGCTTAATGTGCATTTTGGTCACTTAAATGTGCCCCAGACGAGACTCGGACGAGCAGCTGGCCAGAAGCAGCAGCATCGAGAAGGAGCCAGGAGCCAGGAGCTGGGAGCCAGGACATGGCCAGGACATAGACAGGGTGAAGGCTGCAGCTGGGCTTTTTATTACTGCAGCATATTTATCTTCATCTTGGATGTCGGCGCGTTCGAGACGTGCATTTGATGTGCCTCCAACTTTGCACTAGATGTGAGGTTGTATGTGTGTGTGTAGAAGTGTGTGTGTGTGAGTGGCCAATGCAGTCAATCGTCCTGCCCATTTGCCTCCGTCCTCTTTGCTGTTTTGCGTTTTGATGTCAACGCTTTGCTTTTGGTTTTTATGGTGGCAAAGTTGCCACTTGTCCCGACATTTCTCTCCGCTGCCTCCTCCTCCTCTCTTCACCCTTCATGGCTGACGATGCTCACGTTGCACTTGTGACTCGGCCCTGTTGCCGCTGGACATTCATAATTCTCTTTGAATTTATGAACACTAAACTGTTATTTACGATACTCAAAGGCATTTAATGTTATACAAATGTGACTGTAGGGAGCTAAGCCCAGTTCTAGCACCAGAACTAGCTACAGGAATGCCAACAGTAAGGGGAGGAGGAGGACCAGAGAAGTAGGCAGAAGAGAGCAATAAAAAATACTAGGAAATTAAAGTGTGTGAAAAAGAAGTGGCCAAGGAATGCGGATATTACATATGAGCTATAGTTTTCACTCGACTTTTGAATTACAAGCGAAGTTTAGTATTTCCAAAATGTGATTTGCATATTAATGCTACACTTAAATCGTTAACTAACTAAATGTGGATTAAAATAAGAGTTTAAATTTAGATGATTTGATTATATTTCATGAAATTTACAATTTTGCTTAATCTGATTGGAGACTCTTTTCAATGTTTATTTTCTTCTAACTTGGTTGTTAAGTGCTACAAAGTCGAGATTACTCTCTCTTTATTATTGAATACAACTTGAATATGGTAGCATAAATATAGAGTTTATAGTATTATATTTTTACAAATTTAAAAATTATATTATTTTTCAGATGTTAATGACTGCGAAATTTTTTGCATTTGAAATATTTACAGCTATTTGATCGCCTGCTTGGCCACATAACTCGTAAATTGTGTGCTGGGTCTAATGTGGCGTGCTCCTTTTTCGTTTTACAAGCATGAATAAATTATAATTTTTTGCGAAAATTTGTGCAATCAAATTGAGCGTGCGTATAATTAATGTGGCCGCTGGTAGCCCAAAGGCAGAATACAGAAAGTAGAGAGCAGGCCATAAAATACGAAATTGTTTGCAGAATGTCTTTAAAATGCTGGTTTCAATGTCACATTAAGCATACGTCATGTTGCACAGCAATTGGGCATTAATAACATAAATTGCGAGTGCAAGAGCAAACAAAAGCAATGAATGCATGACTGAATGAGTAAATAAATGAGTGAATAAGTGGATGAATGAATACGAGTGGCAAGAGTGCTGAAGACAAGTTGAGCAAAGACAAAATATAAATATTGATTTATTGTTATGGCACACAGTGTCTAGATTTTGTCAACGTCATCAATATAAATCATTCACTCACTCACTCACTCACTCAGTCACTTGCCGAGTCAGTCACTTATTCACAGTCATTCAGAGGACAGTGAGTCGCTTAGCATTTTCGCATATTACTCGCAGTAATTTCCTACATGCAGTTGAAAATGATTTGATAATGAAAAGGAAATTAAGTGCACACACTCTCTATCTTTGTCCCTCTCTCTCTCACTCTCTCTGTCTGTTTCTCTAGCTATCTGTTTCGGTCTGCGGCTGTTTGTCCTTAGCATGGTCCAGCTGTTTCTGCCACTGTCTCTGCAGCTAGCCTCGGCCTGCATTTGAGTGCCAAACATCCGTTTCCGCTGTTTGCCAATGTTGTTACTCTGCTTTTCCCTCCTCCCTCTCTCTTCCCCCTTTTCTCTCTTTCTGCATGTATGTGTGTGTTTATGCATATTTCAAATAGTGCTGCATATTGCAACCGTTGCCGGACAGACATTCCCTCGAGTCGAGTCGAGTCGAGGCGAACCGAGTCGAGAGTAAGTAACCAAGCAACGCCATTGTATTGCAATTGTTGGTCAGGCTCAGGCTCTTCTTCTTTCCTTCCCCTCTCGACTTCTCTCGGATCCTTCTTGCATTATTTTGCAGCAGTGCAGCGGATGCAGTTGAGAACTATGTACGAGCGAGTATCAGACGCAACTGGAGCATATTTGCATGGCTGTCTGGACAATGGAAGGAAGCTTATTCGGTGTATTGGTTAACAGAGACAATCGCCTGACTCCTCTCTCTCCTCTCTACTCTCCTCCTGTCCTCCCTTCTCCCTCATCTCTCCACACTCTCTTCTCACATGTGTCACCAATGTTGGCTATCTGTTACTGTCTGGTAATTTCGAGTTTCATGATGATTTGTAATAGTATTCAAATGTTATCGATGCCTTTAATTATGTTTGCACAATTGTCGACTGCTTTCGAGAGAAGTTCTTTGAATCGATACTGAAGGCTTTCAGTTTGACATTCAAATCTAGGCTATTGATCTCTCAGTAAATATTCAATTAAAGTACGGCATTAATTTATTAATGTTGCTTGTGATAAAGTAGAATAGTTAGAATACAAAAGATCGGCAGCGATAAAAGAGAGATAGTTTCGTAGGAACAAATTAATGTTTAATTAATAACTAATTAGCAGTTTAATTGTGAATAAATAAAGACTATGATTTTAATGGTTTCATAAAATTGATGACAAAAGTTTTGGAATTATATTTTCTTTTGTTAAGTAGTCGAGAAATTTATAACAGTTGTTGGTGATAACCTGTGACAACAAAAGCAATAGTGCGTTATAAATTTGGACGTTGACTTGCTAAAAGACAGCAGCATCAAGTGATCCAACAAATTCGTTTATGATACTGTTTTAATACAACTTAAGTATGGTCGAAGCGAGGAGAATTTGTTCAGAGCACTAAACGAAAACTCTATTGTCATTATTCATTAGTAATTCAGCTTATTCATGTATTTTTACAAATGGGAAGATGGTAAGGAACATATATGAAAGAACAGTATCATCATAAACCGATTGCTACTAGTAAGCAGATCGAAGATGTTCGTGTACATTTAAAGTAATTAAAAATTAATTAAATTAATTATAGTATTTATTATTCGCAATAAATATTTTTTATTTGAAATAGCATAAACATTCAAGAAACTGTTTCTATACTTCTGCACTGCTATTTTAATGAACACAGATGTAAATCTTCTTGTCGCATTTTCAAATTATATATTGTTAAATGTATCTTATTGACACGACATCAATTTGCTTTTGCAAATTCTAATATCAACATGTAATTTTTGTAAGCCACAGCGAATACTTAATAACAGTAAGCAATAAATACTCTTAAGCGGAAAAAAGAAATAATTATGCCCGACTGCAGGTCAACGACTTGGCTCAATGCTCATGTCATAAACCTCATAAGTTCTCTACTATATTTTGCTTTGCCCACGCTCTCTTGATTGAGCCGCAAATAGATTGTTTTGCTTTTGTTATTATTGTGCTGTGCTTTCGCTGTGGCTATTGTTGTTGTTTTTGTTGCTATTGTTATTATTGCCTGTTTGTTTTCATCGCCGGAGGCATAACTTAATTATATTTTGCGCACTCCTTTTAAGTGCCGCGGCCCCCTTTTTGTGCATACCGCAGAGAAAGGGAGAGGGAGAGAGGGGAACGTGGATCGCGACGCGATGCGAGGCCAATGTCTTTGTTTACTTTTGCAATTGCTCAATTAACTCGACCGCAGGATAATAATCACAATAAAACAACAAGAAGCAAGCAGCGAGGAAAGAGGGAATAAAAATCACAGTCCTTTGCCCCAAAAACGCTGCGAGGCAAAAAATCTTCGCGTCGGCGACTCAATCAAGCAAGGGGAAAGGAGGAAAAAGAGCGAGCCGCTGTTGTTATTGTTAGCTGCCTTCGTCCTTCGCCCACACACACATAATTATGCGTAAATAATTTTTGCACACTTCACAAAAGAAACAAGACAAATACAGCTACAAATACTGCGGACAACAATTATTCGCATTCGTTTATTCGATGTGAGTGCATTTGATTTTCACACTAATTGCGAAGCTTGTTTTCAGAGGCTCTTTGAAGTTTCGCCCTCAGTCGAAAGACGCCATAAAATATGCAACACAATTTCCAATTCAATTGTAAATTGATTTTTGCAGCCAATTCGCCGCCGTCGTCCCTTCACCTCAGGCAATTTAACAACTCTCCCTCTCTCTATTTCTCTCTCTGTCTCTCTCTCTGTGTCGCCCACGAAACAAAAAGCAATTTTAATTGGCTTCAACTCAAAACTGACAATTTTAATGCGACTCGTTTATTTTTAAGGCCAGCATTTGGACTCGACCGAGCTCGTATTTGGTTGGCCTGGCCTAAAACTGTTGTTGGTCGTCGACTCCCTGCCAATTACCATGCAATTTTGTACAAATAGCCAGGCCATGTAGTTGTTAGTTATTGTTGCTGCCACTGCACAGTAGCCAAAAGTGGGGAAAGGGATGGGGAAAGGGCAACGGGAACGGGAACGAGAAGATGGGAAGCAGCGCCAAATGTCATGTCAATGTTAAAGCCATAAATCTATGTGCAATATTTGTTGTCGCTGCCAATAGAGAAGGGAGAGCGAGAGTGGTTTATGGCTGTCAGAGGGGGGGACAGGGGAGAAGGGAGGCCTCTTCCAATACTGTGACATATGCAAAACTTGGCATTACCACATGCAAAATGCATTGAACGAGACGAAACGAGACGAGACGAGACGGAACGAGGCAATTGTCGACAAGCAAGGCTAAGGACGAGGCTCTTCTCTTCTTTTTAGTTTTTCAATTTGGCTTAAATCCTCGATGAAGGGCCATAAACGGAAGAGGGGGGCCTAAGGGCGGTTAGTTGTATGGTTGCTAACGGGCCAAGTGTGCAATTTGCTGCTTGTTTGGTCTATTGTTAGTCGACCAAAATGACATACATAGTTAGTACAAGGATATTGCATTTAGTTGCCCAACTGCCTGCTCCTTGTTCAGCACTGGGAATTGCTTTCCGCATTGTTGTTTTTCTGCTGTTCGAATTAAGCATTCATAGGCACGACTTTATTTTAACAGAACATAAATATGCACTTTTTACTTATGGCTAAATTGCGCTATTGCTTACATTTCAATTCTAGTGATAAGTTGTCATTTATTACCTTAATGCAACTTGAGTGTAAATTTCAAAATAAGAATAACAAAAGAAAATATTAACAATTTTCTACAGTAATTCAATTTACTATATTGCTACAGCTAGAATTTATTCTAGATTCAATAGACTAAAAAAAATGGGATGTAGATATAGTAGGTAAACAAATGTTTATGGAAAATTAATATGAATTTAATTTAAAAACGGTGGATATAAGTAAAATTAACACTAACGTATGTCTAAAGCGCTAACTGACTAACTCTTTTATTTAAATATTAATAATTTGATGTTTCTATTTATGTGTTAAAATATCTGTTTTGTACCAAAAATTGCATTTAAAAGCTAGAACTCTCTACTCAACAAATTTACTAAAATTAGAATTTATTTTAAATTATAATAATCTAAAGAAAGAAATATAATAGAATTTACTTTAAGTAGAAGTTTGTAAAGTAATTCATTAACATTAAAAATAATTTTTAATAAATTAAAGAATAAAGAGGAAAACTAAATATGGGTTGACAGCCTAAATGGATGATAATAATTAATCAAACATAAAAAATTTTCAATTTATTTCAACGTTCAACATTTGTTAATATATACATATATTCTTAGAATATAATTGCAATTAATGGCTGATATACTATATATTCAATAAATTGACTGAAATTAAAATTTAGTCTAAATTGGTAAAATTAACAAAATGGAATATAATTGACGTATAGTATGTTAAATTGTATATAATTTAACATATACCTCCTTGAGGTGGTGAAACAAATACTGTGCCAAATAAAATTAGCACTTTTCTAATGACAAGTTGACAAGTCTTCAACGTGCAGCCAAGTGGCTTCTAAGCTATCTATAGTTCATGAAAAATGCATTGGTGCTAACCTTGAGCAGCCGAAAAGCAAGAACTTAATGATACACACACATAGATATTTATCCTTAACATACATTTATGTTGAATGTATCGCATGAGGGTGTGTGTGTTAACATACATCAACATGCACATCATCAACTTTTCAGCATTTAACATGCGACTTATTTAACAAGCACTTGAATTACAGCATCCAACGTGAGCTGCGAGCTGGCTTACTTCAACTACCTGTTTCTCCCCTCCTTCCCCTCCTTCCCCTTATCAACCATTGCTCGACCCCATCACTTGTCCTGCTGTCTTTTGCCTTCCACGTCAAACTGTCAACACAACTGTCAAGTCTCAATGCCGCGTCCGACTCTGCGCCTTCTTCTCCCTTTTCCCCTTCCCCCTTCCTTCTCACTGAACAAACTGCTGCTCTTCATCTCTCTGTATCTTCATTTGAATTCACACGCTGTTTCGCTTCAGCTTCAGCTTCGTGTTTCTCCCTTTTTGCACGTAAACTGTTTACCTTAATTAAAATTATGTGCAGCACACAAACAGTTGGCAACGCGGCCCCCAAAAATTGTTTGAGCGTAATAATAAAGTCATTTCCGTTGCCAGCTGCGAGAATCTGTGAGAGCTTCGTGGAGTGGGGAGAGAGGAAGGAGAGAGATGGGAGGCAGCTCTGCGTTGATAACCTGTAATTGCATGTGTAATAACTGTGCTATCTGCAACTCTAGTAGTGGACTGTCTATGTGTGTGTGTGTGTGTGTGCGTTTGTGTAAGAGGCGTGTCGCAAAGTTTGGTTTGGTTGGCAACAATTCATGCTTATGGCAATGGCGACTTGTTGCCCGGCAAGTACTGACAAGAAGAAGAAGGAGAAGGGATTAGAGGCATTTTAGTTGGAAGTTACAACTTAAATGGACACAAGAGCACGTTCTCACCTGTTGACCCAGAGAATGTTCTAATTTTTAAACTCTAACAGCACAGAACTTTTCAAAATATATTGAGGTAATGCAACTAAAAGTAATTGGTATAGTTTATTTTTATGTGATGTTATACCAAATGATAATGTACGCATCACATGACAATTTATAAATTTATTTAAATATCACGGCGAATGAATAAGTTGTAGGCCCATAAGGTGTACTTTTCTAAGTTATGATACTTCTTCTCCATGAATAATAAAAGTACATTGAGTGTTAATAGACAAAACTATTTTATCAAATGAGACACGTATTGCTATCTTAGACTTCTTAATTAAATATATGGTTTCACTGCATTAGAGTTAACTTTTATTACTATTTTTCTTATTCTTACTGACAATACAATAGAAGTATACAATAATTGTTTACTACATATTTGGTTCTACTTTTAACTTTAATTTTTTTACCGATTGGGTTTATTTTTTTTATATTTTTGAGCAATCAATATTATCATCATCATTTTACTAATCAAGATTAATGAAATTATTTTTTACAACGTTAAGAAGAACAGAGTTAATTGCTCAGTTATAGAAGTAAAATTTATATATAAAAATTTCATTTAAAATGATGAATTTCTTTTAATGACTACTAAGTTTTATTATCTACAAAATTTAGTTTTATATTTATATACAAAAATATTTAATTACAAATAATAGACCTAGGTATTTTACACGTTTACTTAAAAAAAAAACTTATATTTAATGTAGTATATAAAAAGTAATTATGTTAAATAAAATTCCAAGTTTTAGAAAAGATGAATTTAATAATTATAATTAGTAAGAAACATCTGGGCAAGACTCGCTTAAATATTGTAGTAGCCAGATTGCACATTCTATATCATGATCCACATGCTCGTAGTTAAGCTATTTTCAGTTGCTGCAGTAGAGTAGAGCAGCCTCTTTGGCCTGCAGCTGCAGCACAGCACAGCACAGCTCGGCATATACGAGTATGTCTGGCTAACTGTCTGTCTGTCCGTGTGTCCTTCTGTCTGTCAGTCGTTGCTTGCAACGCCTGCAACTGCCCCAACTTGTGGAGAGATACGTGCGTTGTCCAATTCTTTGCTGGGGTTTTTCACTGGATGCGTGCCTGATGCGTCCTGGTGTCCTGGTGCTCCTGGCAGCGTCTGTCTCTGAGTGTCAGTTGGTCTAGCAACGCCTGGATCCTTGTGCTGCTGCAGTTGGTGTTGCTGTTGTGCTGGCTCGGGCGCGTTAAGCGTAAAATGATGCAAATTACTCGGAGGTGCAACACCTTTTGCCAACACTCCCAGCACATTTTGTGCCCCCTGCTCAGCCCTCTCGGCATTCAGCCCCATAAATGAATTGAAGCTGCATTCACAACTCGACGCTTCGTCGGCTGCTTTTGTCATTTGCAGCATTTTGTTGTTGTTGCTCTCCCCCTCCCAAAAAAAGTTTAAACTTTTAAACTGCTGTCCAGCTAACGCTTTCCCCCCTCTCTACTTCTACTTCTCTTGAGTTGCTCTGCAACTGACAAGTGAGCAAATTAAAACGTAAAACTAACAGAGATTTTCTTCTCTTTTTTTGCGGACTAGAGAGCTGACAAGATGATGCTGCAGCTTGTCTGCTCCAGCATGAAATTATATCATATATCCATATGGTCGTCTCTCGATTGGGTCCCGGGCACTTTCTTAATTTCAACTCGTGCCAACTCGTGAGTGTTTTTGCCCCAATCACTGGCTCTAAAGCCCTTTCAGACACATTGACAAACTGAGAACAATTCAATTTTTGGCTTTACTTCGGGCTTTTCATTCTGTCGCCGCCTCGCTTTTGTTGTCCCTCGCATTATTATATGCCTAGGCCTATTCCTAGAGCTGACAAAGTTTTCGGAGGGTGAAGCATTGTCTGTGAGCAAGTGATTTACTACCAACAAGCTCCCCTTACTCGTTGCTCCTTTTGCCGTACACTTATTATTATTGTCGTTTATTTATCTGACGCCTGCGTTTTGTGCGTACGGCATAAAAAGCAATAAATATTAAATTGTTTGACGCAGGGGGCGTGGTACTTCGGGGTGTTTCACCACGCAGAGTGAATAGACAGTTCTATTTGATGTGAAACTTAAACAAGCAATTAATTAATGTGCCGCAGACGGTGCAGGAGACGCCTTTTCCTCAAGAGCTTCGCTTCGATACGCCACTTACTTCATCACAATATTATTATTATGAGTACACAAGTAGGAGTAGGAGCAAGGCTGCAGATAGTATGCATAAATAATATATATATTTTCATTAAGACTTTATGAAGATTTCCAGCAAACTTATTTGAATAATTTCGATTTGTTTCTTTAAGTGACTAATTATAAATTGCACAATTGCAAATGGCTTAGAAAGCAAAATTTGTTTTAAGTCAAAAAATTTCTAGATCAAATTTATGTATTCTTTTAACAAAGATAAGAGAAGTACAAAATATATATTTTAAAAACAATTTTATATTATATATTTAAAATATTGTGTTTACATAAAATAAAAACAATAAGTTTGATAATTAAATTATAGTTTGATAATTAATTATTCATTGCAGAGAGTTTCTTATTCGCTATTTAAATAAAGAAAGTTGTAAATTTGTTTCAAAGCTCTTTAAGCTCTTTAGTGTTTAAGAATAAAGATAACTATGAATTTTAAAAATAGTTTAAATGTACAAAATTTGTAAAATATTTGTTAAAAATCTTGCTGTTGGTCCAAAGCATTTGTTAAATTCCTAGCATTTCAATTTCGACATTTTTATGTGTGCAATCTCTTCTCTCGTCAATTATTCTGTTGGGTTGACTGCTTAATTACCAATTTGACAGAACTTGTTCAATATTTTTTTTATAAAAGTTCATTTTTGATTGTGAGTCTTTTGCAGCATGTTTATATGGCCATCTATTCAAATTCCTGAAAACTGAACCCAATCAAGCTCGTAAGAGTTATGCAAAATCTAGAAATTCTTTTACGTATTTCACAAACATTTTTTTGTTCTAAAGGTTTTATTTTCTCTTACTTTGTTTTTTGCATAAATTCAATAACATGGCTCGCCTGTGTCGCAGGGCGGCAGGGCGGAGGGCGTATTCAGTGGGCGTGGCAAGTACAACAGCAGCTAAAGTTGAATTATGAAACAGACACAGTAGCTACTGCAGTTGAGCTCAATCCACACATACAAATAGCCATGCATGTAAGTGTGTGAGTGTGTGTGAGTATATGTTGACATTTCCGGTGGCCACATGAAGCTGTGTCTATCTCTCTACATGCAACTGTATGTGTGTGTGTGCGTGTGTCTGTGTGTCTGTGTGTGCGGTATGTTGACAACAGGCAGGCAACTATGGTCAAGCTATTGGCCAAAATTGTTGACGTTTCGCATACCCTAGTGACATTAAGCGAAAGGGGATTTGAAGAGTACAATATAGGAAAATAAATTTTGTATAAAACTAAATCGCTTATCAATTTTTGCTATTAAATTTACAGTATCTAGAATATCTAATCCTTCAATTTGTCTCTTTCTTAACTGTATTGTTTAAGTAGTATAAAAATACAAAATGTAATTAGTTCATTGATAGTCTATATAAGATAAATAAACTATGAATGATCAGATATTTCATTTGTCTTTAGACTATTAATTTTTTTATTTTTATATTGTCAAAGCTTAAAGCATTTTATGCAAATAATCTTCATTTAGAAAATACAAAAAAATTGACTAATCATTGATTATATTTTTAACTTTATTCAGCTTACTTGATTCTACTTCATTGTCGTCGATTGCTACTATTTATATTATTATTTTGAATGAATATTTAGAGCTTACCTAAACTTAGCTATACATACTTCTATTCCTTACCGAATCGCTCTTTAATCTCCTTTTTACAGGGTATTTTGCTGTTTCCCTCGGTGGACATATGTTTCCCTTGTCTTGTATCATTTTTTTGTGCTGCTTACGTGTTGATGACATCGATGAGCTCTTCGCTTGACGTTGTCACTGACCATTTTCCAGAATTTTCCTCCACTCACACACACACACACATAGAGAGACACACACATTGAACTGCCTCAACTGCTGGCGTCGTTGATGATGACATTTTTGTTGATTACAACATTGTTGCACATTGTTTGTCTCGTTGCTGTAGCTGCTGCTATTGTTGTTGTTGTTGTTGTTGCTGTTGTTACTATGCTGCGGCTGAACCACACAAACCAAGTGCACTTTCAATATTGAACCGAACTCGCCTACGTAACTCACTCTTTCGATCGCCCCCTCAAAAACCTGCCTCCCACAACATGTGAACTATGCATTTTTCAAGCATTTTGCATACAAATTTTGGTCGGGCCAAAGGCAACAGATACCTAGATAGAGAGAGAACGAGTGTGAGAGAGTGAGCTAGCATATTGAATTTTAGATAGTTGGAAATACTTTTATAATGCTTGAAATGCAATTTTTGTGCAGCAGAGAAAAACAAGATGAACAACTGAAATATACAAGTTTGTAATTTGAGAACTCAAAAGAAAATAAAAATGCTGAAAACAAGCTGATGATATTTTATTGATTCAGACATTGAACTCCTTTATGTTTTGCTGTAAAGTTTAAACATATATTGGAACCAGAAGTAAGTTCAATATATATATTTTTCCAAGCTCTGCTTTAAATTGAATTATAAGCAACTAAAGACAATTCTTAATTCTGCTTAGATCTTTAGATTTTCATTTATTCATCCACGTTGTATTTAGTTGCAAAATTGTCGCGCAGCTGTCAAAAGTTGTTGTCTCTTTTGGTTCATTTCCGGTTTCTTATTGAGTTGTCAACTTGTTGTGCTGTCTGTCATTTTGAATGCAGCGCGATTTCCGCTTCCGTTGCATAGTGAACAGCAATTGCAGCTGCAGCAATGCTAATGACTGCCTCCCTCTTCCTCCCTCTCTTTCTGACTCCCACTCTGGCTGCCTATTTCGATTGTAGTTGCTGTGAATTATGTGTGAAAGATAGCTAAATTATAGCACGCATGTGTATTGTTGCCACTCAACGTTGTCTATGCGAGTCTGCCCCACACACACACTCCTACAGTCACACCTACACACACTCCCACACACACACAATGTCGCACAACAACAGCAACTAGAATAGCCGTAGCATAAACACAAACAATTTTGAATAGCTTCCACGCATTGTCCCGGCCTGTAAATTGCTGGCTCAATTATGTGAGTGGCCTAACTCCGCGCTTCCAACTTCGTTCTCTTCTCTTTTCCTCTCCTCTCCTCTCGCATTTGGCCTGCCGCAACATCTCTCTTAGCGCCTAGCTTCCTCTCGTTCTCTTCTCACTCCTTTGGCTGCTAGTTTGTTTTTTGTGCCAGCCAGTTTATCAGCCAGCTGAGGCACATGAATCAGCCACAGTAACAGCAGAGGCACAGTCAGAGGAAGGAGATGAGGCAGAGGGATTGGCTACGGGAGAGGCAGAGGGAGAGGCAGCGGCAGAGACAGACAACGGGACACATTGGGGACGCACATTCGCAGGCTCGTTGCTAGCTACTCCTGGCTTGCTCTCAGCTTGTGTTGTTGTTGTGATCCTGATTCAAACTATGCGCCTGCACTTCATTGATTCTTCAATTGATTTATGCGTCTAAGCACCAAGCAGCAAAGCATCAAGCGGTAAGCGGCGAAGGCAGCGAAAGAGTTGCAAAATCATCGCCTCCGCTGCACTGCGGCAATGAACAGTGCACGGCGTTTGATTTAATCCATTTTGCCGAGCATGCCGCATACACATGCAACAGCAGCAGCAAAGAGAGAGAGAAAGAGAATCGTGTTGCTTTAGCTGTGAGGTGTTAATAGGTTGCACGCGGTTTGTTAGCCATGCGACCTGTTTGATTAAAAGCGAATTAAAAGCAGCAAAATTATATTTTCCTAGATGCAAATTGACAGAGTGAGTCTGCAATTAATTAAGGAACGGTAGAGTGGATTGAAAATTATGTTGCTGGCTAAGAAAAACATTTTATAATTTCTGGCGAGATGGGGATTTAACATAAATAACATAGTAGATTCTTATGTACTTTATCAAAAATTGTATTTACTGAGAAATAAATATAAACAAAACTTCATAAACAAAAGAACATAAGTTCATTTTGTCTCAAACACATTGTAATTATGATTATAACCTGTTACAGCTCCGCGCTGTATAAATAATGTGCACTACATCCAAGCGCGAGCTGCATTGAGCCACGAACGATAGATGGCGCTAACAGCGGATTAAATTGAGCGATGAAATTTACTATCTGCATAGTCTTTTGAATTACTTTGATAGCGTGTAGCAAATAGAGCTCAATTTAGTAAAAGATTATTTGCAAAATATATTTCCTCTTATTTACATAGTTAACAGCCACAATTAAATGAAACGATTAATTTTACGAAGTAATTAAAAAAAAAAAAAAAAAAACTTCGTAGGTAAAAAACAGTGCATTTTAATAGATACAAATTAATATAGAACTTTTCATGGTTTTTATTTTACTTAAAGTATAATCCATCATACAATCCTTTGCCTTAAACTGACTTAAATCGAAAAACCCTACTGCCTCACAAACAATTTGTGCTTGCGCTGTACTCGTCAGCGCATTATTATTAATAATAACAACGTGCCGACAACAATTGCATTGAAATAGATTATGTGATTAAGGGATTTGCGAGCCTTGTCATAGTGGTCACATCCTGTGTTAGCTTCCGGCATGGCAACAATTTTTCTTTTTATTTTCTCTATTTGTTTTTTTTTGTGTTAACACATTTCTAAACAGACGCTGCCCATTTGGCCCAGTATTTGTCACGCCCAGTTACGACTGCAGTGCAGCCGCCCCTCTCTCGTTTGCTCCCCCCTTTCACAACCCCTATGCTGGCTGCACATGACAAGCTCAACATGAGCTCATCGCAGTGGCAATTGCAATTATATGGCAAACTGTGTTTGGCGTTCAAATCACCGCAGGGCCACTCCAAGCTACCAAACGACATGGACCTTGTGGGAAGTTTGTTGGGTTTTTCGCCTGGTCTGCTATTGCTGTTTGCACTGACTGAAAGAGTTGGGAGAGTGCCCGAGAGAGAGAGATAGAGAGAGAGAGTGTCATTCTGCCTGCCTGCCACACAGACCAGTTTACATCAGTTGTGGCCAACTCGTTGGCTGTTCTCACATCACTTTTTTTTATTTATTTTTATCCCTTTTTTAGTTTATTTGAATGACATGCATGAAGTGTTTATTGCATTTCACAAGTGCCCCATGAAGCTGAAGCGATATCTAATAACTGACGACTACTCGATGAGTATGGAGTGGACAGGGATAGGGTCAAGGAGAGGGACAAAGCTGAGCTGAAATTGGTAACAGAATTATAAGCTGGCCATAAAGTTTCTTTGGCCAAGTTGGACTTTCAATTAAAGCGCTCGAGCACAATGTTGTTAGCACTAAAGTGTAACATCTTTTGCAGTCAGTTCAATTGAAGCGTGAATTTGATTTAATTCACTAACTTTAGGGGGGGCGTGGCACAGTTCGACGATTCGAACACTGGCTGCAAAAATTTTGCGACTTGGCATAAACTAACTTCCGCTGCAATGGCAAATGCAGCCAACTGCAGCTGATGAATAAAACATGTATTTATGCGACAGTCGAGGGTCGACAGACGAAGCCAAAAGGGGGGGGAGGCAAGTGGAAGGAAGGGAAGGGGAGAGAGGGAACACAGCGGGTGGCAACAACGCCAAGTGGCACCATTCAGTCATCCAGCTGAGAGTGTCAAGTGTTTTTGCAACTCGACTACAAGTCTAATGGCATTTTAAGTAAATCATTGAAAAGACGTTGTCGCAACTTCTTAAGACTGCATTCCGCTCAGCAGACAGCAGAGAAAACACAAGACTCTGACTCGATTGAAGGCTGTCGACTTACAAAATTTGTTGTCCAACGTTGTTAACAACAGAATAATAGAATTTAAACTTCTTTTGAACTGCAAAGTCAATCGGCTGGCAAATTTCGTTAGTGTATCTATTGATATTTTGCAAGTCGAATTTATTATATTATTACAATTAAATTCAATGCATTGGCACAATTATTTTTGTGTTGTAAACCAATTGTAAACTGTGTTTAATTGTTGTTGCACTTTACAAAATATTTTCATCAAATTGAGCCAATTATTTATTTGTTGTCTTACTGAAAATCAAATAAATAAAGAAATTAGTAACGTAGTATTGAATTTTTAAAAGAATTTACACTATAAATATTTAAAAAAAAATTTAAATTCTTTATTTTACTGAAATTAATTTGATTTGATTCATTATTTCTCCAATTATTTTATTGATGTCTCGTTGAAAGTCAAATAAATAATCAAATTTGTATCTTTGCATCAAAGTAAATTATAAAAAAAGTAACAAGATTCAATGATATAAAAAATTTTAAGAAATGTTTACTTTACTGAAAAGAATTTAATTTGCTTTGTTACTTCGTTAAAAAATTCTTGCTGTAAATTCAAATAAATAAAGCAATTAATATTCTTATAAATTCTAAATAGAGTTTGCATTAAAATTTAAAATTCTTTAAAATTCCTTATTTTACTGACATGATTTTAATTGCTTTCATTTTCCCGTTTCTTTCCTCAATCTACTTTAAAATTGGTTAATAAAGTTTAAAGCTGAGTCTATGCAAAATAAGATTTAAGTAGCACCAGCTGATTCGTTTGCTGCTTAACCACAATTTACTATATAAATCTGAGATCGCAATCCGTTTAGCAAATTATGCAAAAACTTGTCTTAGGCCAGCAGAACAAAAGGACGCAGGACGCAGCTCAGATTTAAGCGACTTCGACTCGTCCTGGTCTGGTGTTGTCTATGTTTCTAGCAGGCACTCGGTTTAAGCTGCTGTTTGGAGTTCATTTCATGGTCGCTAAGCCGCAACAACTGTCAAAAGCAGTTTGGCAAGCACAAAAAGCCTGGGCGAACATAAATAAATAATTGTAAGCTACTTAGCGCGCGACTCTCTTTACTTCACTCCGTTTCTCACTCTCTGGCTAGAAATCTTTTGCTCATTTCTTCACTATTTGTGCATGCAAATGCCGCGGACTCTCAGTGGTTTGGTTTAGACGAAAATCGGCTTAAATACCGAAAAACTAAAGAAATTGTCAGTCGAAAGTTTTGAAGGAACTCGACTGCAATTATGGGGTAAAGCACAATGCAAGTTTTGTGGTGGCCTCATATTAGTTTTCAAAATTAATTTATTGTTAAGAAAGCCGCAGAACTGCACGTACAGGACATGCAGGACATGCAGGACCTCTTGCTCACATGCCCGGCAGCATGGTAGGAAATCAATTTCGATGGCCTGGCCGTCATGTTTGTAAGTTTTCCCACCACTTGAAAAGCGTCGCCAGCAAATTGCAGTTTCCAAGTAAAAGCAACGAAACTTTTGCCAGCAGCCAAAGACGAAACAGAAGCAGAAGCTGAAGCAGAAGCTCAACTCGCGGCCTGATTAAACTGCAGTTGCTGCTTCGCCCTTGGTCATTATTTAACTTTTCAGTCGGCAGCAACTACGAGTAAACAGCAACAGCAACAGCAACAACAATTAATCATTTTGACTTTTAATCTTTCATTTGTCCTTAACGCCAACATCTTTATCGCGCGCTTCTCTTCGGCTTTTGCAACGCCTCAACTTTGACTGTGCTGCCCCCTTGTTGTTTGTATCAAAAGTTTACTCAATCCTCCTCAATTCTGAAGCATCATCATCTCATACTCGTGTCGACGTCTCGTATCTATCCGTCGCTGGCTGGCTGGCTGGCATCCATCTAAGGCTCAGTTTGTTAAGTACGCTTTTGGGTCGCTTAAGCAGACTTAATCGCATTATTACTTTTACGAGAGTTTTTCTTTATGATTTACGCTAACCGAGTACAATCCGAGTACGCACTTCCGACTCCCTTTCACTTCCTCTCTCTCTCTCACCTCTTGTCGTCCGACTCCTGGCTAAATTTGTTGGAAATGAAAACATCAGAAATGAATTTTTAAGTGCGGATTTTGTGGTCTGACATTTGAGGGTATGCAGAGGAACCCGTGTGTGAGCTGGAATTAGTCTGAGAATTTTCGCAAATGCGAGATGATTTGAATTTTTGCCTAATGCCTTAGAGTTACAAATTTGTTAAGCTGCCCAAAAAAAACAAAGGAATTTGCATCAAAAATAAAAAAAAAACGAAAAGCTTAAAAGTATGAAAAAACATTTTACATGCAACAACATGTAAACATACAAATTTTAAATGTTGCATATATTAAGAATTAATTTTAGTGCATACCTAATAAGTTCACTATTTTATTTACAATCGATTTAATAAAAATTGCAAGTGCATTCTTTTATTTTTGCCTTTAAATTAATTGAAAATAAATTTAGTATTACAGAGAAGTGAAAGCATTCTAAATATTTCCTCATTTCATATATTTCATAGTTCAGATGTTCACCATTAAATTCGGTTATTATCAGGCATCAAACCATTCGTTAGTGCATTACATTGATATCAATGAGTTTTCGCCTGTTAGGGTATTAAAGAGCGGGTTTGATTGCTTTGCATGAACAATGGCGAATTTCGAACGCAATCTGTTGGCGCTATAAACAATTGGCAGGCCCAATAAAAATCAACACACATTTACTGGTCATTTATAACTCAATTTCATTGGCCTCGCACATGAGAAATCAATTGAAAAATCACATTAACCGCACACGCAATTATTCTGATCGTCATCATCAGCATCATCGTCATCGTCATCACCATTCTGTTTATCATCATCAGAATTTATTTGGACAGATTGCCAAAGAGAGAAAGTGGTGCAAGAGGAGTCAGGAGTCAAGAAGAGAGAGGAATAAAACTCATTACATAAACGTCGACAACAGACAAAAATCGCATTTGACAAATTATTATTACTCGTTTTATGCGATATTACAGCGACTGTTCCAATAAATGGCATTTCGATTTTATGTGCGGCTCTCTTCAAAAACGAAAAGCGAAAACCAGAAACCGAAACAATTTCCCAAAGACTCACAATGCCACCGCTTCCTCTCCCCCCAAAAAAAAGGGTACCCGAAAAATGTCAGTAATTGTTGCACTCGCAGTGTGAGTGCCAAATGTGTGAATGTGAATGCGAATACGAATACGAGATGTGAATACGACTCGAAATTATAATAAATGACAGCAGGGCGATGTTTGTGGTTCACAAAGTGAGCTGCAAAATGCTCAATTGGCGTAATGCGAACGGATTTCAGAACATTTTTGAATATGTCAAGTGCTGAGGTTATCGTTCTAATTGTTCAAAACCACATGACACTTGTCGAAATGTGCACTTGAACGTATAATTAATCTTCGGAATGTAACGAATGGCGGCCTTTGATACGACTGAATAATATGTGAAGAATTGAAGTGGCGGCTTTATTTATTTGAAACTTCAATATCGTATTAATAGGCATTAAAAGAATGAATTTCATTATTGTTACATAACTTTTAGCATCGATAAACTTTCGTTTATGTTAAATAAATAGTTTCTCTCGACTCTTAATCACTTCAATTAAATTTAAATGTTTTAAAAATATCCTCGTTTTAAAATGTATATAGAGGAGATGCCTTTGACAACCGGCTGGCAAAACAATTAAAACATTTTCAACATTTTTCAACGCAATTAATCAATTCTGCAGTCACTCGGCGGCGCCCTCACTCATCTCTTTACTTATTTTCCATGGTTATTACTGGATTTTTGCCTTTTACCACTGAATTTCAAGAGTAAAGCAATTACAAGCGGTTAAAACCACAGTGGCGGCAAATTGAACGCAAAAAAAAAAAAAAACCGAGAGAGAAAACAACAAAAATGAAAATATATTCTGAGCCTGAGTCTAAAGCTCAGGCACTGTAAACATAAGTATGCATTAAGCATATGTATTGTTTTTGTAATTGCTATTGTTTGGTTCTTTTTTTAAGCCCGAAACTACTTGCTGATGCTTGTAAATATTTAACAAAATACCTTATGTACATGATGAGAGGATACGAGATACGCACATAAGTATATAGTATATATCGTAAGCCTGGGCAACAGGCAAACCACAAACTGATGGACAGACAGATGAACAAGCAATAACAACAAACAGATTTTTATCATCATCAGCAGCAGCAACAGCAACAGCAGGTTGAAACAGATTGAACGACTGATGAGAGCTGAAAAGGGCTTATGGCCAGAGAGTCCATGAGATGTGTTATTTTTAATGCTATCATATCTGTTTTTAAATGGTTTTCATGTTTCCCAGAGACTCCGAGACTCGAGACTGAGAAAATGAATAAAAATACGGCAAAGTTGCAAATGAGAAACTTAATTAAATTTGAGCCAAGTGTAATTGTGGACTTGGGTTCATTTAAAGCAAGCAACAATAAAGAGCCACAGGCAAAGGCGGCTTAATACTGCTTGCAAGCAGTTCGAATTCACACAGCATCACACTGCTTTTGATACTGCTTGATAAAGCAAGTTTTAAACACAAACGGAAATTGTGTTTATCAAACTGAGGAATCTAATTAATAACGCATAATACAATTATGAAAAGCAATTACTTAAAATCAACCCGTTCGTCTATTTTATGACACCAACTAAGTGAAAAACTCTCCCCTTTCTCCTCTTTGCTTTATTTCGCTTGGTCCTTGCACCCGTTTTCAGTCAGCTCGGACATCCGGAAGCTTCCGAAAACACTTCCGAGTCCAAAAAAAAAGAAGAAATTGCCGTAAATCAACCGCAACACTTTAGACACTTCCTTCCGCAGCGCCTGCGACTGTGCCTGCGATTTTACTTGTTCCCTTCGCTCTCTTCTTGCCTTTGGCTTTCTCCTTTGCCTTTGACAGAAAGTCAAGTCGGGCAATATATATATATATAAGAGAAGGGAAAGGGAAAGGGGGAAATGCTGGAGAAACTGGCAAGCAAAGTAGAGAAGTAAAAACGGCAGGCATGTGATTTATTTTCTTATTAATTTCCGTTATTCACGCCGCACACAATTTCCGCTACGTGTTCCACTGAGGCTGACCAGAGACCACATCTCTCTCGCTCCCTTACATTCCTGCTCTCTCTGTCTCTCTTGGTTGATGCATAAAAAAGAAGACTGTGAATATATTGAATACATTATGGACACTCCTCGGGCATCGCTGCCTCGCCTAACAATCTAATTAATCAGCAATAATTCATAAAATTAGAGCTACACAGCGACAACAACAGCACCAGCAACAACAACTGAAGCTACAAAGGGGCTAAATGTGGAATGGAGGTGGAGGGGGCAGCTGCTTCATTTGCTTCACACATAAATTAAAACAGAAAAGTGCATAAATTAAAAAGCGCGTTGCGCATACGCCGCGTGCTTCGCTTGGTAAAAGTGCCAAGTGGGCGATGCTGGCTGGGCGTGGCAAGCAGCAAGTGGCGCCATTAATTGCATATTAATTTAGACAAATTTTTTGGCATTTTTATGCTCAAGGAGACAACAACAAGAGCAATAACATCCAAAAATAAGAGAAGTTAGTTATATATAATAATTCTTGTATTATTAATTCCTATCAGATTATTCACTTTTTGTACGTACAAAATTATTGAGGTGGAAAGTAAGGATCCTTGCCAAATCCGTGAATGAGTTTTGCCTCGATGCTAAAAGCGTAAAGTAGAAATATGAAAAGTAAGACCCAACAATAGATGCCAACCGAACGTCGACTATAGAAATTCAATGTCAAAGTCCACATCAATGTAGAGTACACCGTGATCATCATGAAGATGTAACAGTTGTCACCCAGCTCACCATACAAGAAATGTGCCGAGCCCTTCTGATGAGCTTTCTTATTAAAATACAATGGTACGCCCATACCAACAATAATGCCTAGAAAGTGCTTAGCAATATAACAATTAATTGCAATTGAATATGGTATTTGACTTACTGAAAAATGGACCTGCAAAGATGGCAGCGAATGCCATTTTTTCATAGCCTGCCATGGTCATCGTATAGATTGCCAACATGTCGAGTATGGCATTGATCAGGGCACCAAAAGTAATGTCCATTAAATTGCCGCTGAAATCAAAAACAACGCCCACAATTGTGGTTAGCACTTCGATCTCTGCGGCGCACACAAAGACAATGACAAACGAGCTGGCTGCATTCAAGCAGATGTAAATCTAGGAACAGGAAAATTAAATATATTCAAAGATTTCTGTGAGACTCACAAAATGATAGGACGGTGGAATATCCGTGCGAGTATCGAAGAAGATAAACACAGCCGCGGGCACTGTTGCAATCATGGAGTAACAAGCGTACTTCATGTTAAAGCTGAGGCGCCAAGTCAAATAGAGCTTGGAAAAGTTAGCTGCGATTGATAATAATGAAAAAGTATATAAAATTATATATCGGCAATACTCACAGGTAACTGCAGTGATGACAAAAAAGGGCGTGGTTACAATCTGCATGCAGTTCAAAAGCTTACTCCAACCGTGTTTGTAGAGTTCGTAATTCACCTCGGGCACAATCATTCTTGTGATGATGACCAACGGTGCTCGGGCAATTAAAATAATGCGATCGCATCTATTAAGCATTCCCCAGTTCTTGCCATAAATGGGATTGAATTTCTCAAAGAATTCGTTCCACAGAAACTGATTTTTTGTATTGTTTTTGTTGTGTAGCACAATTCGTGTCGATACATAATCGACATCGCCGCGTTCGAATTTCTTACCAGATGTTGAAAATATATTCGATGCTGATGATAGTCTCGATGATCTCTTGTGCAGCATAAAATGGGCGTCCTGTTTTCGTATGCTCATTACCTCATTGCTCTCTAGATCAATAAGAATTGCCATCTTCTTGCGTAATTTCTCGTTTCGAGCCGGTGAAATGGGCTGCTGCCTCAAGGCGGTAATTTCAGTGCGCAGTTCTGAAATAAGCAAAGCGATTAGTATTATTATTATCCACTCAACTGGACAACTCACTGCGAATAGTGCGACGCATCAGTATGAGATCGGTTACCTGTATAATCAGATAAATAATGTATACGATGAGCATAACTGCAAGGAAATTATTTAAAACTAATATGAATTAAAAACTTAAAGCTATCTCCTCACAGATGCATTCGATATTCGATACACTGTCTGTGATTATAAAACTCATCAATTCTACAGCCATCAGCAGGAAGAGCAAATCCCGCACAGTCGAATGGCCATCCATCTTAAAGGGTTTCAGAAAACACACCATGCCACCACACAACAGCACAATAACCAAACAATTACTAATGGTTCTAGTGTAAAGAGCCGACTGCGCACGAATCGGCAACAGATTGGAGATCATATCTGGAAAGGAATTGGCAAATGACAGAAGTGTTATGCCCGCCAGATACTCATTCATATGCATCTTCACTGAGAGTATTTTCATCACTGGCGTCAGACTAAAAAGAGAATTTAAATTAGTAGAAAAACATATTTGTTCATACAGTTTGTTGCACTTACTAAGTGCCAACTATTATGGCCGTGATCTGGACGTATATCAGCACACAACATATGAAGGCCAACATTACTAAAATCTCTATTGCCGGCGTATCAATCTTGAGTATACAGGACATAATATCAAAGTAATTCAGATATTGGACTATCGACTGACAATCTGACGCCTTTCTTACCATCATGCAACGCGTTTCGTATGGCAAATGTAGCACACTGAGGCAACTAAGCTGTGGCAATGAATACGATTAGAGAAGAACTTTGAATTTGCTTATATATTACCTACGTTTGCTGCATAGTATTCAAACTCATCGTCCAACACTGTCATTATTTTGTACTATATGTGGCCAATTTAATATCTGAACTGTAGTGTTGTAGAATGTGTTGCCTTTGTTGTGTAACAAGATTCTCAACAAATAATGAGACTTGTTAACAGCAAATGCAAATATCTGTTGTGAAACTAAAACGCAATGAACTGTAGATTATTTGTATATATTTTTTACTGTCTACGATTTATGATAAATTTATATTTATTAATAAATTTAGAATTTCTAAATTATAATTTAATAGCAACAATTCTTATTTTCTGATTAAATGGTTTTGTCTATGTTTAAAGTATGAGTTTTAAACGATTCGATTGACACTTTTCCAACCATCTTTCTTGTTTTGGCTTAATTGCGATACCTGAGCTTGGTTTAAACCCAGCAGCAGTAGCAGATGAGTTAGAGTTAGCGTTCTATCCATTGTGGAATCTCTTTTTATTGTATGGCAACCACAAATGCCAGGTCAACACCTTTTGTTGCTCTATCGACGTTCAATAAAATCAAATTGATTGAAGTTTCGCACGCTCTCACTTCGCCCCTGGACCCGCTGATGTCTGTCCCCATCCCTCGATCCCCTTTGCGTTGCCCTGCTAGCTGTGAACATCAATTACATTCATTGCCAAACAAATATTGTACAAAGGAATTATAAAAGCAGCCATGCGATTGTCGACAGACACACGGACTCCATCTCTCGCTCTCTACTCGAAACTGGAAACTGGCAACGTTTTGTTTTGGTCTGTCTAGTGAAGTTCTAAACCATAGACGAGTGAACGAGTTGCCAGTCAGCTTCTACTTCTCTTTCTCCGCTGCAGAATGTTGATTGAATGTGAAACTCCCTTTCCCGAACTTTTCTTTTGCTTTTCCAACATTTTGCGACTTGCCCTCAGCTGTTGTTTTTTTTGGCACTATACAGCGAGCGTCAAATAGAAAAATGCGCCGACATTTTGTAAACAAAGCGTATGATATTTGGGTGGAAGGGACGAGTCCTGCCTAATGCCTAAGCTCAAACACCTAACCCCATCTTTGTTATCCCCTTTTGGAAAGCACACAAAAAATGCAAAGCAAGCGATTTTTTTTTTAAACTCCCTAACCATAGGGTATTGCAACTTTGTGCCTACTGTAAATGGACCCGCTAGAGAGTCGCGGAGTACTCTTTAAAGAGTAACGAAACACTTTCGCAAGGATTGCAGGAGGATCGTGAAAAAAACCACGCAACAATAGCGGTATTCAAATATCGTGATACGATCACGCAACAATAACGGAATAATCGCGGGAATACAATATCGAAAGGATCATATAACAATTGCGGAGCAATCTCGTAACAATCGTGCAAAAATCGTGCAATCGCGGAAGAATTATGGAAAACTCGAGAAAGGGTTGCAGGAGAATCATAGAACAATTGCGAATAAATTGCGGAACAATCACGGAAAAGTCACGAATGACTTTCCTGGACGACTAGTGAAGGTTTTGTTTTAAATGTAGTACTATATACCAAATATAGTCTTCGGTAAATTTTAGTATTTTTAAGACATATTTCATTGTTATTGAAAATGGATGGCGGGTATCTCACAGTCGAGCACACTCGATGATAGCTTTCGTACTTGTTTATTTAGTATTTTATGTGATGTTTGAGCTTCAAGTACCAACGAGCAATACCTAAGCCAGAAAACCTAACCCCAACTCTGTTATCCCCTTTTGGATTGCAGACAAAAATGCAAAGCAAGCCAATTCTTGTTTTATTTTTTATTGTATCAGCCATATGCTAGTGTTGTCATCTTTTGTATGGGTTTTTTAATTTTTCGGCTGATTGCTTTATTACAGAGTGCTGTTCGTCGACTGCGGAATGTTTCAACTTCGGCTAGCAGTTTGAGGCTTTAATTGAAAACGAATAGACTACAGTTTATTTCAGTATATTAGAAACTTTTGTGAAATGCAAACGTGTTGTATAATTTAGTAATTATTCTTCAGTTAATTATTAGACAATTCCTCACTAAGTGAATGCGTTTAATCAGTTAAGCAAGTTTCGCAACTAATTTGAAAATGTTTGTTGGCATATTAAACGCTTTTACTGCTCAGCATGGAAATTAATTTGCGGTTCATAGATGTTCGGAGGCATTTGGCAGGCATCAAGTGAATGAAATTGCCTTTTGTCAAAATGCTGTGTCCATGTCTGTCTCAGCAGCTGTGGCAGAGTCAGTAAGCCAAGGCTACACCTTGTACTATATACATACTTGGATTATATAATAAATGCCACACACACACTCGCACACGCATACATACATACATTTACTCACTTGGCTTATTATTAATAGACCTGCACACATGAGGGAAGAAAGTTCGCTAAGCTTGGCACAAGCAAATTTTATGTATGCGCCACGAAAACTTGACTAATTACAAATTTAGCCACAGGTTAAATGTCGAATTACTCGTAAATCACTTCACGCAAACTGAAATGAGCTGAACACAGCACAAAAGAACGCGTGAGTCAGAGAAAGAGAGAGAGAGAGAGAGAGAGACGCTGCGTTAGAAAGAGAGAGCAGGTGACCCACACATGTGTGAAATTGTGCGGCAAATAAACAGGAACAGACGTAGCTCTATGAGATTAACAATCCAAGGAATTTTATCATCATCCTTCTCGAGTTTCTTCTATTTTATTTTGTTGTTTTTTTATTTGTTTTGCTTGGTGTTTTTGTTTTGCTTCGTGTTTTGCTCTTAATAAATAAAGCGCTCATTGTTGTTGCTGCTTTAAGCGAGCCCTAATAAAGCAAATCAATTGTATTTGTGCACAAGATTTATGCTCTCCTAAGCACAAAACCATAATATCTGCCATACTCTATCGACGACTCACTCCACAGTCCACAGTCCTCAGTCCGCTGCCATTTGTCCTTTGTTTCTTATCTTTGATCAAGTTGCCTCAATTAATATTTCAGATGAATCGCAACTAAATTCGATGTCAGCTAAATTAATATGACATTGATGAAAATACAATACTTGACTACCATTTAATTTATTCACATTAAGTTCGAATACGACAAAGATATTGTTTTATGGTATTTTGTTGATTTTAAGTAAGTAATAAATACTTAAGCTATACCCTTATTTATTATACAACAAAAATAAGTTCGTTACATAAATATTAACTTGGAGAAAATAAATATTAAATTGAGTGAAATTAAATTTGTGACAACAATTTGTTTGTTTTAATTCTACGCAAAATGAACTTAAAGAAAAAGACATCGAAAGCAAGTTTGTTATTTCCTTTAAATTAAATGTCTTGCAGGGCTTTTGCCCAGCACTTGATTAGCAAGTTGTCTTTTGAACAGCAGCTCAAGTCAAGTGATGACTACTGCTAATTGTTCATCTCCACTTGAAATTTGTTGTGACTTACCGAGTCAAAAATCAATTAAAAATGCCCTCAGAAGAATGCAACACTTAATTTGCAGCAAATATTTTTCATATTCTTGTGGCCTGTGGCGTTCATTTTGTATTTTGTGAGGCGTATGAAAATAAATTGTGCAAAAATCATTTCAGTCAACAATGGGCAAGGAGATAAAGAGAGAGGAGGAGATGTGATGCAACACAGAATGCATTATAAGATGGCAAACAAATGAAATGCATGCAAGTAGACAACAGAATCCTTACACTCCATTTCACAGCGTCAACATAATAAATCAACTTTCGCCTCCTCTACCTCTCCTTCACCTTTACTCTATCAGTCTGCAGAGTTTTGCAAGCATCGTGCGTTCAGACAAATAATTTCCTGTCTAATTTTCAGCATCTGAAACTGCCTTGTGCATTGTGCAACGGCAGCCATCAAGCGGGCTATAAGAATATTTTAAGTGCTTTCGCCTGAAAGTATGCAACAAAACCACACACACACACACACACTCATAAGCACACTTGCTCATCCTTCGCAGCTGCTTGTTATTAAAATGACGCCAGCTCGATTAATAATGCAGTTAGACATCTGTACACAAGGATATCAGAATGCAGCGTTATTCTTTTATGCTGCAGCTCTATGAATTTCGATGCCATGCTCGCCATCTGTTGTTAGTTTCTATTTTAATTTATTTTTATTGCTATTTCGCACCATGATATTTCAATTTTCAATCTATAAATCTGCCACTTATTGAACGCTAACACATTGATTTAAAACTTACCGTTTGGCTGGTGGAGAATGCGATTTAAATCGATAAATAAGTGAATATAAAATTATTTTAATATTAAAACTTTATTAGAACAAAATTGATTGTTTATTAGATATATATTGGCCACTTAATTCGTCGAGTAAGTGGATTGAAAATTTATTTCTCATTGCAATTGCAAAAGTTTACCAGCTTTTTTTGCCTAGTTATTCATGGGTTTTTTCCACAATTCCTTGATACCTTCTTCTAGCCACAAGAATTGCAGCAGGTCTTGAGCTTTGCTTTCAAATTTTGTCTGACAGCCTGTCAGTACGTTGCCTCTTTTCTCTCTTTCTATCTCTCTCTCTCTCTCGATTTCTCTTAGTGTGTGCATTTCTTTTTTGTTCGATTCCACTAACAAAGATTGAAAATGTCACGTAGGCTGACACTCGGAGATAACAATAAACATTTTACTATCACAGCAAATTTTCCATGCGAATAGAAAACGCTTGCAGAATGTCAGCCAAAGCTGAAGCTGAAGCTGAGGCTGAATCCAAAGCCAATGGCATTTGTGAATAGATGGAAAAAAAAGGCGCCTTAAAGTATGCAGCGAATGGGAATGCGAATGAGTATTGTGAATGCGGACGTTTATGGCATAAGAATAAGAATGAAAATATTCAATTTCATATGCATTCAGAGCGGCATTAAGTCGAAAAACGAATGCGAATTTCTACACATTCCGTTTTGCATATGGGGACACAGATAAACAACTAAAAACAAGTCCAACTTGCGTTCTAACTAAAAGTATGTTAGACTTTGAGATACTCTCGTTTATATAAGCTTTAATTTGTAGTTAGAAGCGAATGCATTGCAAGTTTTTTTTTTTAAGTTAAAGACATTTTCTAGTCGCATTTCATTAGGTCCAATATACTCTAGTGGTTCCATCTTTAAATATAGCAAGCAGCAGTAGCACTGCATAACAAAAGCGATACACAAAAGACAAAGACTAAACAATCTTGGCACTCTGATTTTGCCTTTTCCCATCGCTTTTCCCCTTCCTGCAGTTGCAATACATTTTGTCGGCTTGTGTTTTGCATAGGATGTCAAAGCATTTTCATTGCTAAGGCAGTTGCAAAGCCAAAAACGTTTTGCTGCGATTCTTTTTATTCAAAAATATAATAAAATGCTCTGTTTATGCAGCAAGTGGACACGTGGCAGCCACTTAAAAACAAATAAAACAGGAACAACCTACACGAGCTCTTGTCGATGAAACATGTGATTGCAATTGGGAGAAGCAGAGATACTCTTATAAAAATTGAAATAAATGTTTGTGAAATCTGATAATTTCAGTTGAATTGGAGTAAAGCTAAGTTTAATTCAATATTTTACTTTAAAGTTTAGTTTATAATTATTTTTTATTTTTATTTACAATTCATTTATAACTGGGTAAAAGATACATTTTTTGTGATGGCTATTGCGGATTCGATTTTAAATTATTTTTAATTTACAAAATGATTGTGTTAGAATAGTTACATTTTTAGAATGATTCATTAAGATTTCCAACAAATTCGTTGCTTTCTGTACATTTAAAGGTTCATATTTAATGTGCTTTTCATTTGTATAATCACATCATATTTTTAATCAAATTTAACATTTGATTGCTTTTAAGTCTTAGTTGGAATAATAGGAATATAATAATTTGATCATCAATTATGCAGAGATACCAAAGAAGACGATCCAAAAGTAAATGTACCTGCACTAAAAAGGTACAAAAATATTTTTAAATGAGAGCGAAAGCGCAGGAAAGAGCTAAAGGGGGGAGTGAGAGTGAGAGATGTATTGTAGAGCAGCATGGGTGCATAATTAATTAGTGCTGTCTGTGGTGGGCGTGGCTTCGGCTTCAGTTTGCAATTTGGTGTTGTTGGTGTTGCTGCTGTTGGTTATTAAATACAGAACACAAAAGCAACAAACTGAAAAATAAAAATGAAGAGTAAAAAAGGCGTTGCACATGCAAACACATTCATTCTATAGGATAGTACCGAGTTGTATTCTACCAAAGTCAGACTCACATGTGGGCAGCTTCGTTGCAGGTTCACTACTGAAATACTCCTGACTGACTGTGAAGCCTTTTTCAGTTAATTAAAAAGGCACTTTGCTGTCCGATTGCGGGTATGCGTGTGTAGTGTGTGTGTCGGTTTGTTGGCTGCTGTTTCATTATAAATGGTCAGCGGAAACAAAAACATGAAATATTCCCCATGTAGTGTGGGCACTTTTATGAGTATAAATCAAAAGCAGTCAGCGGTACGCCAAGGACTCGTAGTATTCAATTTAACTTACAGCATTTCGCATACAATTAATTAGCCATAAGAAGCAAGGGCTAAATTTCTAAGGGACTTGTCAGCACAGCGAACAAGACAGCCAACTTGAAGTAGTTCATTATCATTTATTTATTGAGTTCATTTGCTTATACAAATTTGTGTTTAATATTTTTAAAAAATTCTTAAATTAACACATAACGTAAATTATACAAATTTGTTAATTGTTCCTTTTTGAATTTGTAAATGTGATAGATAGAAATAAAATTGAAAGCTTTATTTAATCTTAGTTAGAATCTTAATTAGAATAAATAGTGAAAATCTCTTTATTTAATTCGTTAAAACTTCTTAAGTTCATACATAGAATAAATTATGAAAACTTCTTCATTGACTTATTTGAGAATAATTTTATGAAATTGTGGAACATAATTTAGTTACAATTGATTAGTTTCTCTGTTTTCTCCTCTTCCCCATCCTTTTCCCTCTATTGCCTGCCACATAATTTTGGGCTTAGTCAAAACCTTTAAAAAAAAGGCGAACATACACTTAGCTGGCCCAAGAGAAAATATTGTTGTCAAAGAGCTTTCATATTGGCTAAAAGCCGACAATTGACAGTCTACTTTGAGTCTACTTTCAGTTTGGCTAAGATGACAAAATGTATTTGATGTTGTCAGTGTTTGTTTGGGGCGCCCTCAATTCCCATTCGACTCCGAGTCGAGTCGAGTCGAGTCTCCAGACTGTCACATTTGCTTTGTTTATTTACACTTCGTGTGGGTGCGCACGGGTGACTAAAAATGGGGCGAAGGCGAAGGAGAGGGGAAAGGGAATGGAGAGTGGGGTCAGGGGTCACAAGGGGGGCGTTAGAGAACACAGAAATTTACATTTGCTTATGTGCCCGCTGTCGACTTTGCTTTGTTTATGTATTTTTTATTATGATTGATATTTTTTCTGTTTCTGCCTCGGCTTCAGCTTCTGCTGTTGCCTTTTCTTTCCTTTTCTAGCCTTGCTTGCCTCGTGTCCTGTTGAGTGGGTGTTTTTTCTCTCTCTCTTTTTTTTTGGCTTATGGAGTTTCATATTTATTGACAGCTGGCTAAAGGCGCATGTTGTTGACTTGTTTAGCATTTTTTATGAGCCGTTGACAGTGCCAACGTTTCACATTTGGCACAACTTTTCAGCTCCGTCTCTTTCTCTTTTGCTGGCTGTCTCTGTCTGTGAAGTGTCACATTTAATAATTCGGCTGTAAAATGATAAGTTTGCTTCTCCTGCCTCTCTACAAGGGTTTTAGCTGGTTTCCAGTTGCTGATTTGACGTAATCAGCCCTTTAAGCTTTAAACCGACTACAGGAGCTTTCTTCAGTTACCTTTAATTCTCCCTCACTTAAATTATTTTTTAGTTTATCAATTTAAATAAGTCTCTTGCTACGTTTTACAAACTCGTTAATGTTTTGTTTCTAATTCTTTTTTTTCTTTTCACTGGCTAATTTAAAGTCCAGCCTTGCTCTGTATATTTGTGGATGAGACACAACAAAAGAATATGAAACTTATTTAAATCGGAGCATCAGCAGTTCTTTTTTGGGGCCATGTGCACGACATGCAACTTGCCGCGTTGCATTGCCTCGTTCTCGTCCTCGACGTCGTCGTCGTGGCATCGTCAAGTGCCACTAGAAACAATGCAAATTTAATTAAAATTCCGAAAATCTGAAAACAATGCGCACGTTTTCATCATCAACATTATGCCCCGGCACGAGGCACAAGCCGAGTCTCTTCACCCACTCACCAGAGACAAGAATCCCTCTCTCTCCCTCTCCCTTTCCACCTTCTCGTTTTGCCACCCTCTCACACTATTCTCACTGGCTCTGACCGTGGACATAACTACGAGGATGGCCCCGCTACCAATGCAGCTGGGCAAGCACAATGCACAGTGGCTCCTCTCGTCTGGCAAGCGCGTCTCTTGCTCACCCCTTGCATGTAATTTTGGTATTTTCTTTATTTTCTCCACTGCCGAGGGTATATCAGCTAAGTGATAAGGTAGGAATACATAAGGATATGGAATAGTGCAATATGGTTATAAAAGTTTGTAAAGATATAGGCTTACTACGAAAGAAAATAAGTTGAAAAATGGACTAACAATTGAAGCAGATAAATCAAACAAAGTTAATGAAATAAATGAGGCAACTTGCAAAGTTAAAAAGACACAAAACAAAAGACAGGAAAAGTGTCAATTAAGAATGTGTAATTAAAAAAGTATTGATACTCAAAATAAACTAAACAAAAAATGTAAGTAAAAGAGCACATAAATATAAATTGTACTTATAACATAGATAAGAGTACTCGTATGACTATAAAAAAGACTTAATAAAAGTCGAAAGAAACAAACATTAAGCAACTCTATTGAATATTTCAGTTGACGAATTTTTTTATTCCTATTAAGGTATAATTATTCCCATATCCATAAATATTCCTTTTTGAAGAGTATTCACCCATCGACTTGTCAAAACATCGCCTCTTTTCTTTTGTTCCATTCTTTGTCGCCTTGCCGAAAAGCAAATGTAAAGTTTTTGGTTTCGACGCGAGGGATTTATAGTGCGATTATACTTTTGTGTATGCGACGAGTGTTTGCAACGTTGCTCTGAGTATAACGTGTTGTTCTTAGCCCTGTTATTGTTGTAGTTGTTTCTGCCGCTGCTTCTGCCTGTTGTTGTCCGCTCTGAAATTGCATTTTTATAAAGCTGAACAGCGCACTAGCCGCTGTCCCATCTACTTGTTCCCAGCTTCCCATAATAGAGTAGTTTTTAAATAAACAATGTGAATTCATCGCCTTCCTTCTGCTGTCAGCTGCTGCTGCTTCTGCTGTTGCTGCTGCTGTCATCTTCTCTGTCTCGCTCTCATAGTCAAGGGTCGCCTTCATGTTGACTACTGTCACTTGGCGTTTCGCTTTTATTTGCATGACCATCGCGGGAGCTGTGCGGTTTTATAGGTTCTTAGTTTTATTTCATATGCAATGGAGTTATTCTCCATTTACATTCCTTCGCTTTTAGTGGCTGCTGCCTTTGCACATCAGTTGCTCAGTTATTTAGATGCCATCAACACTTTTGCACACGACCATTTCGACAAGCCGAATGACGCCAGAGGGGCAAAGCTGTCGTCTGGTTTAAAATATAATCAATAATAATAGGAATAAATATGTGAGCACATAAACTGTAACTACTTAAGATCCGATAATCACTTCATATATTTTCTACTTTTCCTCATTCAAATTCCAACACTTTGCATAGTTCTCTTTAATAGTAACTGCCATCGTGATAAGCACTCTCTTGTATAATGACAATGAGACAAAGCAAACACTTTAACCTTCATTTCATTTCCTTTACGGCCAAAGAGGGATCTGTTGCTATTGCTATGGCCATTATGAAAACTACTTACTTTTCATTTTCACACTAATTATCTGGGCAGCAAGTGTTGACAATAAATTCACGCCTCTCTGTCTCGGACAGGCCTTAAACTCAACTCAACTCAGCTCAACTCGAGTCGAGTCGCAGCGAGGACAATTTGAGAGCATAAATTGGCACAGAGTAGCCAATGTTTGTTGTAGACTTTGTTGCTCTTATTGTCGTAGTTGTTTTTGTTGTTGTTGCTGTTGTGGCTCCTGTTACTGCTGCCTGGCAGAGCAATTCAAGGCTTTTGTTGAGCGCCCCGTGCGAAAAATGCGCAACATTCAAAGCGAAAAGCCGCAGCGAAGCGCACAATCCTCAGACCAGCTCTTTTTCTGCCCTGACACGCCCCCCTCCTATACGCCCCTCTCTCTGGGCAGCCCAATTGCCGCCCAAAAGCCGCAAAATTTCATTTGGAAAAGCCAAACGGCAAGTTGTCCTTGTTGCCTGAATGAGTTTGGCTTCATGAAGATGCAGACAAACGGACAAAACAGACAACACGCGACTTTCTCCTCTGCTTTCTCTGTCTTCTTTTTTCCCTCTCACTCTCTTTCAGTGCAGTTTTTAGTTGCCTCGTGGCAAACTTTGTCACTGAATGCGGATGAGAATGCGGTGACGGTGGCGGTGGCAACCAAAAATAACTTCATGTTGCCTTACTTTGACTTTGCTGTGAGCAGCAAGGACGCCGAGACTTTGTTGCGGTTGCATAAGTTACGCATACGCCACGTACGCCGACATCAATTAATTGAGCATTGATTGAGAAAATCAAATGGTTTAATTTTTACATAGCTAAGCTAAAAAATTAAATAACAATATCAATAAACCTAAATTTATTTATTATTCTAATGAGTTTATCTAATTAAAATATTATCTAACCTTATGATATGATTTTGGTCTGTAAAGGCTTTAACCTCATAAAAGTATTGCTTGGTTTTGTCATATGATATAATTTCTATTAAGAATTTAAAGTCAAACTATTAAAGTTTGTTGGCAGAAATCCTAAAAATAGTTTGAAATATGAAAGTTAGATTAGTTAACTATAAATAAATTGGTGTTTGGAAAATAGAATACAATAAGAACACGTTGATATTATTTAAGATTATATTACAAAATTACTTAATATTAATTCAATATTTTCTTTCTTACATTTTATGAAATAGCCTTAATGAAGATGGAGTATTTTAAGTAGATTAATGCTAATCACTTTCATATGGAGAAACATATCCAGGATTTGATTTATGAAGTGTCAAAACTGTGAATAGAAAAATGATTCATGTTCAAGGCCTAAAATGCTATACGACAGGTGTATGCTTAGTCACTTTGCCAACACTTTTTTATTCCTCAGTCAATTGTAGATCTTCCCCTTTTCTTTGTTGCAGAAAAGTGTAATCAAAGTGGTCGCATCAGCTGCTGCCGGAAGTGGAAACAATCTCAACTCACTCTCTTAATGCTCGGCTTCGTTTTGTGCCCATCATTTAGCCCCTTGAGAAGTACAAAGCTCTCTTCGCAACACTGTGTGTGTTGAATTGACAGTGAGCGCTCGCGTTGCAAAAGTTAAGTTTGCCAATTTTTAAGACGTTGCGTATACGCGATGTACGCCAGTCAGGCAGCAGGCAGGCAGTCAGGAACCCCTTTCCATCTAGCTCAAGTTGTCAGCTGGGCGCTTTGCATATGCTACTTGGCTTGGTGTTTTAGTTGATTTCCACGAGTTTACCACCGTCCCCGTGGAGAAAGTGAAAAACAATGTAATAGAATTTTCATAAAGTTTACTGCATACTTTTTGGCGCTCTGCGCTTTCGACAAGTGCAAAACGCTCTTTATCTATAAGGATTTACCGTGGAAGCCGCTGTTCCGCCAAAAATAAAAAAACAACAAAAAACGAACAAAACTTTTTGCGTGTTTTTGTTGCATGCTGCGATGGGTCAGAGGAGGAGGAGCAATGGAGAGGAGGAGGCTAGGGGCAGTTGGGATCGCTGCTTGGCGTAAAATCCACTTAAGCTGCCTGCAGATTTTGGGCGCGTTTTTTGCTTTTTGTTTTATATTTCTGGTTTTTTGTTAGTTTCTTTTTTTTTGTCTTTTTTATTCGTCGTTTTCGTTTTCGTTTTTATGTGCTGTCAGTTGAGAAGGGGTTGAGGTGAGAAGGCGTTGCATTATTTCAAGTTTGGCGCAAAGTATTTAAACCATAAAAATGCGCTACGAATCCTTCTTCTTGTGATGCTACTACTCTTCTGTCTTCGGCCAATGGGAAATGTCTTTCACGGTTTGGCCGTAAAGTTTTTTCTCGAGCATTTAGCTAGAGATTTATTGGCTGTTACTGCAACCGCTAACCACCTTCCAAGTGCTGTTTGTCTCCCTATCTCTCCCTTTTATCCACTTTATCACCGCAAACACGTAACGAAGTGCGTTCTGTGAAACTGAAGCTGCATCAACATAATGATATGGATGATTCAGTTTTCATTCAGTTGTTGTCACCGCAACGCGCTGCGTTTTCTCTCTCATTGTATTACCGAAACTAAAGTACGGCAACGGGAAATGTTAAAGGAGAGGCAGGAGAGCGGGAGACCTGTCGAACAAAAACTCTATGGTCGTACCATAAAAGCGACTATTACATTGATTTACATGCGCACGTTCATGGCGAGCAGCTTACTGTCTATAAGTCCGACTAGCTTCCCTTTCCCTTTCCCCTTCTCCTTACTCTCTCTCTCTCTCTCTCTTCACGCGATGGCACTGATATTTTCTGATATTTTATAGTGCATAGTAAAAATGCTGCATTTGGCATTTTTATTAGCTGCTCAGATGAGCACAAACGAGCTCTGTGGCTTCGACCCCAACTCCAACTCCAAATGCAATGGCAACGGCTTCGGCTTCAGTTTTATTAGCAGCTCTTAAAAATTTCAAACGGTTTCATTGCCCTCTGAGCTTGAGAATTGGAAATTTTGAAGTTGAAGCAATTCGATAATATCTTTTCTGCGGATTTACTTGCTCGTCCATAAAAAAGCTAACGTCATAATAAAAAAATATGCACAAGCAACTGCAATTCCCTCTTCGACAAATTGCCGAGCTTTAAGCGACTTTGAAGAGCTTTCAAGTAGCTTTTACTTAATTTCATGTATTCGCCGTCCATTGCTAATTGTTCTCAGACTCGTAATAAGTCCCATCCACGGCAGCTGCTGTTGTCATAACTTTTACTCTTTTTACTGTTCGCTTTTTTCGTAGATTGAGTGAATACTCAACAGCGAGTGCTGGCAAAGCCTAGACAATGGCATATGGTAGTTGGATGGGCCTCGCTTGTAATTTTTTTTTGGTCCCTTTTCGGCAGCTGCATTTCGCGGCATCCTTTGAAGTGAGTTTTGCAGCTTTGAGCAACGTTTTCAACTGTCAATTAAACTGCACTCTCGCCAGGGACAAGCCGATGATGTTGGACGGAGAATGGGGAATGGACCCAACGCTAAGCATGGTATTTAGAGAGACCCAGAAAGAGAGAGAGAGTGAGTGAGTGAAAGCGGAAGAGAAGTGAAGAGCTGCACCCGAGGGGCTTCGAATCGGGTCGTCATTCAGCGCAGGTGTAGCGGAAAATTGTGTCCTTACACACAGCATCTGACTGACCTTTTTCCAATTTTTTTTTTGGTTTTTTTGGCTCGTGCCTCTTTTTTTGCACAACAAAAATTTCTTTTCAATTTTGTTGGATTTTTGGTAGTTGTTTTTCTATTTTTTTGAGAGGGAAATCGCCTTTTGGGCATTCGAGAATTGTAATTAGTGTGAGGATGAAGCTCAAGCTGAGACTGAGTCAGAGGATTTGAGTCGATGCTGTTTGTGCTCCTATTTGGGAATTGTTTCCAACTGGAGATTTGCTTTGTGCAAATCGTTGTTCTTGTAAATAACAAAAAAAAAAAAAAAAAAATGAAAACGAAAGAGTTGAGTTGAGTTGAGTTGAGTGCCAATCGGCTGGCAACAAACATAATTGAATTTGATTTCGTATTGAAAGACAAGCAGAGATTTTTGGCTAGGCTCAAGTGTGATTTACTTAGTCTTTTTGGGGTCTTTCCATATTTGAAAGCCTGCAGCTAAAGCTGAAATGAATTCGGTATTTTTTTTAGTAAATTGAAAACGAAAAATGAAAATGTTGAAGAAAATCAAAGCAGTTGCTGCCAATCATAAATACATTAGGCGGATTGGCAGCCTACAGAAGAGGCTATTAATTTCATTGATCCCAGCTTTTTGAGTAAACTTTAATATTTATGAAGTATGAAGAGATATTTGGTGGATTTTAAATCAGAACAATTTGAAAAGACTTAATTTGCAAAAATACTTTTTAATTGATAAAAATTGTATTTTTGTTACTCAGATTTGATCTAAAAAATACCTCTTCTTCAATACTTTTATGTACTGAGTTTATTTATAACTGCAACTGCCTTGTCTCTATTTTGATTTGAAGGACATTCCAATAGACTTTCCCTTAGCGACTCTAACTTTTCGGATGCTGGCACTTTTGGGGTTTTATCAATCAAAGAAGTCTCATTAAAATTTCAGTATGTTTTTGCAGCTTTCGATGACATTTAGGCAAAGCAGCTGAACTTTTGGCTGTGACTGTCTAACGCTTGATTTATTATTTATTAGTTGTGATCCCAGTAAAAGCAAAAGCAGCAGCTGAAAAAAAATGAGAAACAAAATGAAGCAGACGACATGTCGTCGGAGTCCATGTTGACCTCGTTGAGGGTCAGCCCACAAGACAATCCATCAATTATGCAGCGACGGTGACTAAAACAAATCAGATTCCAGAAATGCAAATGGAAAATTGGGTCATTTGACAACTGACAGTCGGCTGCCAGCGAGCGAAATCGGCAAAACTAATTGGATCATTGAAAAATAGTTGATGACAACAAAAAATTGGGCAACAGTTTTTTTTGGCAACTCGAATCTGCTTTAAGGCAGCTTTCCCATTCCCCTCGCCTAATTGACGGGTTTTCAAATTAATTTTTTTTTTCGGTGTTTTTTGGTCTTTCCCTTTGCGGTCTTCAATGAGCCAGAAAAACTGCGCCGCATATCATTTAAATGGGGGCAAAAGGTCTCCTTTGAGGGTGTCCATAAAGGAAGCATTTGTGCCGTTTGCTGTGGTTAGAAGGGGGCGCGGCAAGGGGGCGTGGCGTACGTGCGTCGCATTGCGAATGGTGTGAAAAATGAAACAGCAATGGCAACAGAAAACCGTTACACGCAGCGGCTGTCGCTGACAGCTGGCATAATGAAACTGAAACGCGTGAAATGAAACGGAAAAATAAATGTTGCTCAAGTGTAAAGCGGTTTGTTTTCACTCTGACGACAGCAGGGAACAGCTCAGAGAGGGCGAGGAGGGAAGAGGAGAATGGAGATGAAGGAAGCTGTCCGTGACAAAGGCTTTTACTTTTGATGCCTTCTTTTGTGGCGCACGTTGTTTAGACTTGTTTGGCTTCGACTCAGAGAAGAACACAATGACCATTTGACCTTGTGCCGCTTTTTGATTTTCACAATTAAATAAAAGAAATAAAGAAATGCCTACACATTGCGCTTATTGTTATTCGCATTATTATTGTTATTATTGTATATTTGGCAATTCAATGCTTGTCGCCAAGTTTTGTAGTGTTTCTGACTTTGACTTTGACTTTGAGCAGGGCACAACAGAGCTTCTTCATAATTCAATTGATTGTTAACAAGAATTTCGGTGATTAAATATTGAGTTGGGACACTTTTTTGGCATAATTAAATATTTAGTCAATGAAGCACACAGTTTTGAAATCATCAAAAGACAGTTAAATGGATTCCTTCGATAATAAATGGAATTTATTCTTTATGTCATTTATAACCTAACCTAACCTATTTTATATTGAAATTATTAGAATTACTAACATTATGAAAATAAAATCAAAACGTAATTATATGAGTTCTCTAATAAATACAATTTATTCTTCATTTCATTTATAATCTAACCTAACTTATTTTATATTGAAATTATTTAAATTTAAGGTGCATCAATCTTTTTTGATTTCAGAAATATGTGTCATGAGATGAAAGACAAAATATAAATACTCCACATAAGCGGAATTATAATAACTGATATGTTACTGAAGACTTAACATAGATATTTTTAAGCTACCTTTTTATTCTTTAAATTCAATGGAATCGAAGTTCAAAAGGTATTAATTTATTTAAAAGGACAACTCAATAATGGGGATAATATATATCTTGTTATTAAATCGTATTTGTATTAATATTCTTCAGTTTCTCATTCCAAAAGTTTTACAATATTAAAACAAAACTTATTTATTAATATGAAATACTTTCATATGTCAAAAATCGACAAAAGTTGCTAAGCAGCGCTTGAAAAATTCGCAGGGAATAGTTGAGTTTCCTTTGAAGATTTGTGTGTCGCAGTTTTAACTACCTTTTGATACTGCACTTTTCCGCTTATCCAGCACTCGTTAAGCAGCTTCTACTGTCCCTTCCTCACCTCTCCCTCTCTTTTAGTCTTTTTATCTGACGATGTTTACGACTTTTAATGCATCCCTGACAATCTTCTCACAAAGCACCAACCGTATTAGCAATACTTTTATGCATTTCTCATACTCTCTCTCTCTCTCTCTCTCTCTCGGTCTCAGTCTCTGTTGAACACTTCATAAGTATTTATAAGCTTGTCTTCTTTGGCTGTTGTCGCTTTGTGGCATCAGAGGAAAAGAGAGAGTCGAGCTGCTGCATTAAAACACGTTCCATTTTAATGCAGCAAAAGGCAAAAGCATAAAATGCCAAAGCGCAGTGCTTATAAGTAGTAAAAATATATCCTGCACCCTCTCCCACAAACACACATTTTCTCTCGCTTATTGCTGCAGCCGTCTGCCTTCTCTTTTTCTCTGTCACTGTCTCTCTTTCTCTGTGAAGCGGCAGCAAATTTTATGCTTTGACGAAAGTTTTGCTTAATGACAGAAACATCCGTCAGATGTGTACACACACACACACATTCTCGTATATAACGTACACTTATGAGAACGTTGCTTAAATAAATTAACAAAGTTGCCTTGGCTGTTGGCTCTTTGCCTATAACACGAAAGTTGAAATTTTTTTTTTTTTTTTGAGGACTTTGCTTTTATTTATTGAATCTTCTCTAGATTTTGAGACTAACAATAAGTTTACGAATCTTAACATTAAAATTTAGCTAACAGTGTGTTAAAACTGCATTCTGGTTGCGCGTCCCTCAGGTCGGTCGCTGGGTAGGTAAGTCATTACGACGAAGACGTGATTGGTTGCTCAACCTTGTTAGACCTCTCGCCAGGTGGTTAGGGTGCAACAGTAGCTTGGTAAAGTACTTTTCCTTCTGTTCTGCGATCACTTCTTTGACTGGTAGGATGTTTAAGTCGCGTTGTATGTTTTCGTTGCGAACGTACCACGGTGCCCCGGTGATGGTTCTCAAGATCTTCGACTGAGCTCGCTGGACTATGTCAATATTACTATTGCTGGCACTCCCCCATAATTGGGAGCCGTACATCCATATAGGTTTTAGTACCGAGTTATACAGCAGGACTTTATATTCAAGGCTAAGGGGAGACCGAGCGTTGATAAGCCAATGAAGGCTGCTGGCTTTTAGCTTTAGGTGTGTTCTTTTGGCTTCAATGTGCCGGCGCCATGTGAGTCTTCTGTCGAGGTGTACTCCTAGATATGTCACTTCGTTTGCTTGCGGGAGTGGAGTGTTGTTTAACGTTAGCGGCGGGCAGTTTTGTCTGTTCAGGGTGAATGTAACGTGCTTGCATTTTTGTTCGTTCACTCTAATTCGCCAATCTGATAGCCATTTTTCAACATCGACCATATGAAGAGCTAGCTGCGCAGTTGCTTGCCTCGGGCATTTTGAGCGGCTAAGAATAGCTGTATCATCAGCAAACGTAGATGTTGTTATTCGTGTGCTTGTCGGGATGTCTGCTGTGTAGAGGACGTATAGTGTTGGCCCTAGCACACTACCTTGAGGAACTCCAGCTCCAACAGTGAAAACATCAGATATAGCAGAGTTGCATCTCACAACAAATTTTCTGTCGTAAAGGTAAGACTCTAAAAGCTTATGGGTGTTGCTGGGGAGCATTGTCTTGATCTTGTACATTAGACCTTCTAGCCAGACTCTGTCAAATGCTTGAGAGACATCTAAAAATATGGCAGTACAGTACTCTCGTTTTTCAAACGCGTTCCGAATTTCTGATGTTATCCGGTTGACCTGCTCAATTGTTCCGTGCTTTTCACGAAACCCAAATTGATGTGACGGGATTCCTTCCTGGAGTCTTAGGTACGTGTTTATCCGAATCAAAACGCATTTTTCAAAGAGTTTAGATAAGCATGAAAGTAGGCTTATAGGTCTATACGACGTGGGGACTGTGTGGTCTTTTCCCGGCTTTGCTATCATTATTATAATTGACTTCTTCCATCTCATTGGATAGTAGCCAAGTTTTGCGATGGTGTTGAAAAGCTGGGTGATAGTGCAAACGGCGCAATATGGGAGCTCGATGATCATTTTGGGAGTTATGAGGTCGCATCCCGGGGATTTTTCGGATTCAGTTGATTTTTGATGATGCTAACGATTTCATTTGGGCGAAATTCGATTGGCTCACGTTGAAGCTGAGGCTCATTTGATAAAGTCGGCAGAGTAAACGCACTCGTGGCAGGATTTGGTTGGAATACATTTTTAAGGTGGTTGGCAAACGTGCTGGCTCTGTCTGCATCGCTACGCGCCCAGCCTCCTGTGGGATTTCTTATAGGCATCACGGCTTCTTTCGGTGAGCTCAGAGTAGGGTGAGCTCTCCATAGTGAGTTTTTCGTACTAGAAGTACACAATTGCTCTATGTAGTGGCGTTGGACATATGCTTCTTCTTGCTGTAGAGCTTTAGTAAGTTCACGTGAGGCATGTCTTAAACGTTGCTTAGAAGATGGCGATCTGTGGAATTGCCACTCTCGACGTAAGCGTCGCTTTTCGAGGACGAGCTGCTCGATTTGTAGATTTGTCTTCTTTCGATTGCTTTGTGTATTTATGGTTTGAGGTGTTGAAGCTTGGGCTGCAGAGACAAGTACAGACTCCAGTGAATTAACAAAGCTGTCTACGTCGGCTTCATTATTGAGATGGGGACTTAGCTCAATGTGTGAGCTTATATACTTTCTGTACTTAATCCAATTAGTTTTCTGTGAGGTCAATTTTAGTGATTGTTCCAATGTTCCTGGATGCCGGAGTAGAATAAACAGTATAGGCGAGTGGTCAGATGAAAGATCCGAAAGGCATTCGGCGCTTATCAGATTTTTGGAATGTTTTTGGTAATCGCAAAGTCTATTAAATCGGGCAGTTTCTTTGGGTCTGCCGGCCAGTATGTTGGTGTGCCAGGAGATACATAGTCGAGCTTGTTCTTGGCGTTGATAATGGCATTGTAGAGCTGCTTTCCTTTTGGAGTCACGAGACGAGATCCCCAGTGTGTGTGCTTGGCATTGTAGTCTCCTGCTGCTATGAAGTGGTCTCCTAGTGAGTTGAAAAACTGCATAAACTCATCTTCAGCTATAGTGAAGCGAGGGGGCAGTATACGGCGGCTAGTGTAAGTTCGTTGCCGGTATTTAGTTTTATATTTATAGATGTGGCCTGTAGGTAGTTTTTAGCAAATTTGTTATGATAGTAGTGCTTAATACGGCTTCTGATTAGAATTCCAGTCCCACCATGTGCTTTACCGTCTGGATGATTTGTTCCGTAGAAAGTATATCCTCGAAGATGAAAATTGTATTTGTTTGTAAGGTGTGTTTCTGAAAGCAGCATTACGTCGATTTGATTGTCGAGTAGGAATTGAGCTAACTCAAGTTTATGCTGTGAAACGCCGTTAGCGTTCCACGTAGAGATCCGTAGGGGAGTCATTATTTGGATTGTTGTGAAACCAGCATTTCAATCAATAGATTTTGGTTTCGCATTAAATCTTGCATAGTTGTGCGCATAAATGACATAAATTCTGTAAGGCTTTGTTGTAAGCTGCATATCATAGCTTCGAAGTTGCTTTTTGACTGCTCCGGCGATTGATGTTGCTGAGCCATGTTTGGTTCTTGGTATGCTGATTGCAGAAATGAACTTTTTGAGGCAGGGATAGCCGGTCCTGATTTTAAAGCGCTTGCGTATGTCACACTTTTGTCAGAGTTAATAGGTCCTAGTGAGGATCTGGCTGCAGTCGAGAAGAAGACTTCAGGGTTTGATCTGGAGACTTTCAACGTTTTATTTTGGGTGCGGGCGGTAATTCCTTTTTGATGAATGCGGCTTTTCAGATCCTTATAAACTGGGCAACCTCTATAGTTAGCAGTGTGATTGCCACCGCAGTTGCCGCACTTTTTCGAGTTGCAGTCATCTTTGCTCGCTGGGCAGTGTGCGGAGTCATGAAGCTCTCCACAAACTACACACACCGGGCGCAGTTTACAGTATGACCTTGTATGACCATATTCTTGGCAGTTCGCACATTGTACCGGACCATTGCGTTTGTGCGGTTCCTCAACTGTAATTCGGCGATGCAGCAGGAACTGAAGATTGTATATAGGGTGCACTTCGTATTTCTTCAGGGGCTTATTGTCTGGCTCGAGCTCAACCTTAAAGAGTGGCTGCGGCTTTCTATCCCTGTTAAGGATATTGAAGACTGTCTTTGCGCTAAATCCCTTCTCTTGTAGTGCCTTTGTTATCTCTGCAGGCGTTACTTCAGATTCTATACCCTTGAGTACGACTTGCAAACCCTTGCTGCTTTTAAGCTGATACGTGTAAAAGTTCTTTTTATTATCGGTAAGATATTTCGATAATACTCTGTAATTATCTTCAGACTTCATTTGAACTTTTGTTTCGTGAATGTTGCCCTTTACAAGGGGTATTATGTGGAAGTTATCCTTGCCAATAAGCTCAATAATTTTGTTGACGAGAACATTGGAACTTTTTTCTCGTATATAAATAGGCGGAGGCTTAGGCTTCCTTTTCTCGACTTCAGTAGATTCGGCCGCCTCAACCTCATAGGCGTCTGCCAAGATTTTGAATCGGTTCGAGTTCATGTCCGTTTCTATTGCAGCTAGGCTAGCATTGCCACGGGTTATTTTGCGTTGAGAATTTAGAGGGCTCATCTTTCTTTTAATTTGAATGTAGCGATCCATACCAGTCTGCACAGCCGGCTTAATAGGTTCATTGTTTTTGTTCTTTTTTCGGGCAGCGCAGCGACAGACGTAGTAATGTTTGCGCTGCTAGCTGATGATGTCGTTAAACGCGCTGTCGATACAGTTGCGGTTGTTGTTGTTGTTACGGTTGACGTTGTCAGCGAAATTGCGGTGCTGGTTACTGCGCTCTTAGGCTGCAGAGACATCGATGGTAGCGAGGGAGAGCATGAGCGCGCTCTATTACTCTCTACGTTTAAGAATTCGGTCGAGTTGGGGGTAATTGACCGCACTTGATCAGAGCTTGCATTATATTCGGTCGCTTTAAAAGAGAAGTACGCGTTGTTTCGTTGTTGTGAGAGCCGTCTCTCGTCTTGCTCACGGTGACGTTGTGCACGAATGTCGTTTTGACTCATTGTAATCGAGATTGATTAATAAGAGTTTTAATTGTTATGATTTATATTAATTAATTAATCAATCAATATAAACATTAGCGATTTCATCGCAAAGAGCGTCTTTTCGCGATATTGTAGATTTTTTAAACCAGTCACTGCACTTATGTGATCTTATTGAATATTTTTTCCCGGAGCACAATAAATACACGTCTGCATGCGACGACGGTTATTGAAAGTTGAAATGAAAATAAAATTTAATTCAAGCGTCGACGTCATCCTAGTTGCTGCTGTTGCTGTTGCTGTCGACGTCATGTGTTGCTGTTAAGTGCCATCATCATCAGCAGCAACAGCAGCAACAGCAGCAACGGCAGCAACGGCAGCAACGGCAGCTCGAGCTGCCGTCCTATTCTCATCATCTGGGAACTGAACTGTTTTGTAGTGTTTCGCTCGACTTTTCAACACACACACACGCACATAAGCTTGGAAAAACTTTGTTGGGAGGAGAGGTCGCTCTTTACGGGGGTCTTTGCAGAATTGAAAAATAGTTGCCATAGTTGCCAAACGCCTTTTCACAACGAGAGTAAAACCGCTGCAGAAGTCAAGTGTTTAATTAAGGTTTTCCACTCAAGCGGCTTTTAATGTGCAAATATTTGTTTGTAATTAAAAAAACGAAAAAAAGAAACATAAAACTACTGAGTACCAACGCTAGTTATAAGCGAAACTCAAAGCGGACTTGTCAGTCATGATATCCTCCAATTAGAGTCTCGTTTCACTTTTGGCTCAGTAGCAGGCTGGCATTCAGCCTATGGCCATCATTTATTAAGTGTCAAAAGTTATTTTCAACCTGTCAGCGACCAAAAAGCTGACGGAGCCAATGCAAAATGTCAGTTAGCTCTATCTGACAGTTGGCTAAAAGAAGTCTGGCAAAAGACAAGCCAATTGTGTTTTAACAAAGGCAAGCGAACGAATAGTTTGAGATAGAAACGACAAACGAAGCCAATATTAATTTTAACATTTCAAAATCAAACTTGAATTTTCTTTAATTGAATAGTAAACAATCATTTATTTCATGATTTCAAATGTTAAAATACTTGAGATTTATTGACAAATTTTTGCAAATAAATTAGTATCTAATTTCATATTTTATTCAGTGAGTCTCAGAATGAAAAGTATGTTATAAATGAATAAGCTTATATGAATATTATTTATACAATAATAGCATATACATATATTTAAAATGTAGATATTATAGAAATGTTAAGCGCATTCAATATAAATTTGTATATACTATCTATATGGAATACTTATTTATTTGCAGTTTTTTATTCACATAAAAGTTGTATGGCAACTGTAATAATAATGCAAAATTTTAAACTTCTTAGCTTTCATTCCCAACTGGTATTCATCTGATTAATAGGCATTTAAGATTCGATGCCACAGTTGTGGCACAAATCAATCAGTAGGGGGCAACAAACGCAACATGCGAGCCATATCAAAATTATTGCCATTGCCGTCCGTTCTTTTGGCTCATGTGGCAGCCATTGAATATTGCCTCGCAATGCTGCCTCAGCTTCGCAATCCCGCCTCTGACAATCAGCTTGTCAGCGCTTGCACAACACGAAAGAACAAAGCGCAACAAACGAGACGAGAAGCAACAGCAACTGCAACAGCAACAACAGTTTTGCCAGTCCAGACAGAAGACACAGCAAACTTGGCTCAATTTTTCAAGAGAAAGAGAGAGAGAGAGAGAGAGAGACATAGAGAGGGAGAAACTTTGGTCAACGTCAGGCGGACAGGAACTCATTGCAAGTAGTTCGGAAAGTTTCTGATTGAGGCACCGTTTGGCATTTCGAATCTATGCGCAAACATTGCAAATGAACTTTGATTGTGCAACTCACTGCAGCAGCAGCAGAACCAGCAGCAACCAAAGGAGCAGTTGTTCATGTCGAAGGACAACAGTACACAATAATGACAACGTTGAGCACGACGAGAGCAACTCGTACAGGCAACACTTCAAGCAGGTAATAAAGAAGCAAACTTGAAGTAAAGAGAAGAGAGTTAGTTATTGATAACAATATTTTAAATCAGCGAACAATAAGTCAGATTTGGTCCTTACGATGCAAATAATTACTTGAATATTGCATGCTACCTGTTGTATTTAATACGCTATGAAGCTCAGATGGCATGCAACTCTCGATGTGTGTGTGGCATGTTGTCGTAAGTTCATTTGCTGCTTTCTTTTGCTTCCGCTGCAGCTCAATGTCTGCCCCAGCGCATTCTGTAGTCTCAGTGCTCGGTTCTCCCGGTGCAATTGCTCGCTCACCTTTTGGCATTTTGTATGCTGCAACAGCTTCCGCACAGCAGCAGTTGCAACAGTTGCAGTCACCATTGCTGTTGTTGCTGTTGCTTTTGCTTTTGCCTGTGATTGTGATTGTTGTGCCATCAAAATGTGTCATTGCTTTCCAAAAATGCTACTCTAGGTTGTCCCCCCTCATTCACTGTTCTGTGTTTCAACCTAGAAAAGCGAGTGAACTCCAGAGCTCTGCCTTTTGCTGCTTCGATTGCAGCCATTGCCATTGCCATCCTCGTCGTCATCATCATCGTACTCAACATCGACATCGACATCGACGTTGTCGTCAGCGTCGTTTTTGTCATCGTCAATCAGGCAGACTGACATGGAAATTATGAGAGTTTGTATTTTGGCATTCACGAATCGACAGCAATGCCATATCGAAGCAAGCAACCATCCGCAACATTTCGTTACGTTCACTTGCGTTGCATCGAAGTCTAGTTGTAGTTGCACTTCCACTTGCAGCATAGTCTAGTGCTTATAATTTATGTGCGTGCTGTTGCTGTTGCTTTTGCTGTTGCTGTTGCTGCTACAGTTGTTGCTGATTATGGCCTCAAGGCTGATTCCAGCTGCAGCTCACGTACAACTTGCAGCAGCTACAACTATGCAAATCATACGCACCGTTGTACGCCAACACGCAACACAAAGCTGCGGCAACTTTAAGCCAACACAAACAATTGACTTTATCGCATTACAAAATGTATTTGCAGTTGCACATATTTTAGCAAGCTTTTTACATAGTCTGTTAGGTTAAATATCCTTTATATTTTTTAAAAATACATAAAAAAGAAAAGAAAAAATGTGAACTTATAAATATGTTGATTTTATTTGCTATGCACGTTTTATGAAGTAAGTTAATAACTTTATGCTTTTGTAGAGTTATAGAGCTTTTCCCACAGTTATTAGTAGCAAGTAAAACACACGAAAATTAATTAAAATATGTTCTATGTTTTTCAAAACGTTATAATACTGCAACTAGTAATAAGAGTTAGTTGAAGCTGCACGATTGATTGAAATTACAATATTCAAGGTGAAGCAAACTGCAGTGGCCAAGGAAAATATCATTAAAGAGGCTGATAAGTTAAGAGTGCGATGTGCTTTACAATGCTAAACCACACAGCTTATATTAATTAGATAATGAAGTAAAATTAACTAAAAAACACTTAAATGGAAATTAATTCAATTTAGTTACTAAATACATTTTTTTTTAAATTTAAATTTTTTAAATATTGGAAAAAGAATTAAATTAAATATTTATTAATTCATTATTCAGTTAACACATTTTAGTTTTATTAACCTGTAAATTTAGAGTTTTTTGTAGAATCGGAATCTGTTTAAGCAGAAAATCGAAGTCATTAGCAGAAATGGTGGAAAGAATTTTAAGTTTCTCTTTAAAATTTATAGACAGATAAGTTTCAACAAAAAATGCACTTAAACTCAATAATTTTCTTTCGGCAAACATTTAAAAAAAAAAACGTGAAACCTTTTAACTTTTGGGTAAATACCTAGCAATTTCTTAGCACACCTCAATAAAGATTTAAATATTTTGTCGAGTGCAATTGCCAGCACGAAATCGGTTTACATAAACCAAAATGCGATGTGTAAGCTAGCGATTCATTGTCAGCTGCAGAATGAACTATTCGTAACCCAGAGACAGCAACTGCTGCTGCTGCTGCTGCTGCCAGATGACCCAGATGAGATGAGAGCACATGGAGAAGAAGATGAAGTGGAATCTCCTGCGGCAATGTGGCCGGAGAGTGAGAGAGAGAGAGACAAGCCAGGTCAGAGCACCTGGAGCACACCACAGCAGAGCAGAGAATAGCACAGCAGAGTTGACAGCCCGGAGACAGTTGGCTTTTGTTTTAGTTGGTAAAGTTTATGCGCAGGCGGTTTGTTTTCTTGGCAAGCCAAACAGATGTGAAGGACATGGCAGGACATGGCAGGGCAGGCACTTGAATGTGCAGCTGCAGCAGCAACTAATCGAAGTGGACTTTAATTTAAAACTGCATTATTTTGCGTTTCCAAAAAAGTTGTTCAACTGAAGCATGAATGTGTTGCCAGCAGTTGTTGTTGCTGGTGTGTTGCAAGCAGAACAAAGTAACTGACAAACTGACACAATGACCGAGTGGGCTAACTAAGAGCAGACAGCGAAAAGGACGAAAGGAGAGGGGCACAAAAGGAGGCTTATTGTTCGACAACAGTTGGCACCATTAAATGTCATGTACTCCACGCCAACTCAACTCGATTCAACTCAACTCAACTCGACTCGACTCTGTTCCATTCTGGTTTACGAATGTCTGTCCTGAATGTCGTTCTCTCGCTTTTTGTCTGTCTATCTGCCTGTCTCACTCTCGCATTCTGTTGCTGTTTCTGTCTGTCTGTTTGTTTTGCATACTTTTCGGCGCCATTAACAGCAGACAGAGCAGTCATTGCCATTGGCTTTTGTTCTTGCTTTTAAAAATTGTATAGTTTTTGTTGTTGCAGCTGCTGCCTGTTGTCTGCCACTGCAACATGTCATTAGAAGGAACACCAACACACACACATACACACAAACACACTCTCGGTAAAGTTGAGACAAAAAGTTAGTCCTTTGCATCTGTGCAGGTGTTTTGTTTGCTGTCCTGCTGTTGTCCATTTATTTAGGGGTCATTGCAAAGGCGAATTTCGGCCATTAGTTGAACCAGGGTTGCCAGGGTTGCCAAATGCTGCCCCAGTGTGGCAATTAGTAATTGCCTTCTCCTCCTCCTGCAATGTTTTTTTTCTGGTATTTGAGTTTTTATGAGCTCACTAGGCACGTAATTGTTTAGAAAATTTGTGTACAAAAGGTTTTCGGCATTTGGCAGCTGCACTCGAGAGCACTTAATAAGTTGCTTTCACATAATTGTAACAGCGAAATACTTTATAGCGAAAAATAATCAAATGCCACTCAATTATGTTGCCATCTATTATTTGCGCTTTTGCGATTCGGGGTCAACTGTCAACTGAAATTCTAATTAGAAACAAAGCCAAACCGCGCGCTCACTTCACACACATTCCAGCACACACTCTACACTCCATCATTCAGTTAAGAGCTGAATTGCAATTGAAGAAGCGCATTAAAAATTAAATGTAATTCAATGAAATTGCGGAAATGAATGCGGTTTTTTCCCAGCTGTAAATGTGAAAAATTATTTTATATACACATATGTGTATTTACATGTGTGTAAACGGAAGTGCAACAAAAGTGCATCGCCAACTTTTATTTTAGAGTTAAAACAAATATGAAATTCGCATCGATGTGCCAAATTTACCTAAATTTTGAAGCGTCAATTAATAGAAGCGAAATCGCTGTCAAATGACCTCGACTTCGTTGCACCTGTGTGCGTGTGTGTGTGCCAGAGTGTGTGTGTGTGTGTGCATGCGTGTGTATTTGGCAGCTACGGAAATGACAGTGCTGCAACGCCGCAGGAAGCAATAACCGAATTCAGTTACGTTGCACGGAAATGACACACGGCAACGTCAGAGAACGAGTCGGAGCATAAAAACGAGCAGCAGTTGCATGCCACATGCAACTTGCCACCTCCTCCTCCTCTATTTGTGTGTGTGTGGCCATGAGAGAGAGAGAGTAGGAAAGAGGAAAAGAGACACGTTCGATTGGGCCAACTAATATGCAAAAATTGGCACTAAATTCGCTTTTGATTTCGAGCCACGCGAAAGGAATTCAACTTGTTTTGCAATTTACATGCAAGCGAAGCTGAAGCTCGCAATGCTTCTGCTAAATTTCCGGTTAACTGCAGATAATATCGAAATGATTTATCCTTGGCATCAACAATGCTTTGCTTTGCTTTCCCTTTCTATGGTTGGGTATTAAATATTGTCTTTTGGCTATTTTTTTATACCCGCTCCTCATAGGGAGAAGGGCATTACAACATTGTGCCTGCAGTAAATGTACTATATGTAACAGGCAGAAGAAGCCATTTCAGACGCTATAAAGTATATGTATATTTTTGATCAGTCAACAACCGAAATGTTTTAGCCATGTCCGTCTGTTCATCCGTCCGTATGAACAACTAGATGTTAGAGACTATAAGAGATAGAGATATAATTTTTCGATAGCACTTGTTACCTTTCCAAGTAGATCAAGTTTGTTTCAAATTTTTGCCACGCCGACTTCTGCCCCCGCAAGTCGTCAATTATCGAATAACAAGCGTAATTTTGAAGCTAGAGCGATTTGGTACATACAATTATAACTATAGAATTCAAGATTCCTGAAAATGCGGTTGCGATCAGAAAAAGTTGTAGAAGTTATTTAAGAAATACTTTTGTATAGACAAAAACGCCTTCTTATTAGAAGCTTTGGCTGACAGTCTGGTATATTGTGCACTGTATAGTATATTTTGAATGTACTAAATGTAGCATTCGGTATAATTTAGTTTTTTGCGGTATATTTTAAGAAGTTTGCCAAATTGTTTTTCTTTGATTACTCAATTGTAGCTTTCTTATTTGTTTTATTTGAAAAATGTCATTTTACTTTTTATTTCTTTATACTTACTTTTATATTTATTATAGATTATAATTTATAAACTTCTCTGTAAAATAATTTTAAAACCTTTGAAATGAAAACACACTTTTTGAATTTGTAATTTTACAATGTATTTATTTAGTTTTTCTTCATCATAATTTACTTTACTTTTCGTATATTTACGGGGCATCATCAATCATCATCATTATACATATGTGTGTATGTATATATATATATAGATTTATATATATAAGTACTTGAGTCTAAGTTGTTTACCTTCAATTTAATTCCACTTTTTGGTTGTTCTTCAATCCTATTTCTTTACCTTTAGTTTTATTTTTACTTTTAGTTTTCTTTTGTTTTTGCCGGCATTTGCAAGTAAATGCTGTTTTATATCATTTATTTGTATAATTATACAATAATATATGTATGTATATATATATATAGAATTTGTTGGTTTTTATCTTCTTTCACATAATTAATAATAAATTATATTTATAATTAATTACAATAAATTGCATAACAAAATTGATTCGACTTGCATGTTTGTTTTTCTCTTTCTTTCTTTTAGTTTCGTTAATATCAATTATTTATGTTAAATACAACAATTTTGGTATTGTATATGATTATATTGTTGTTGTTGATTTGTTGTTTTTTTTTTTCTCTTCTTTTCTTGCTTTTTTGTACACAAATAGAAAACAATGTAAATTAATATTAATGTTAATATTTCCCTTCCACTTTTTTCAACCTGCTAATTTGCTGTCTGTTGTTTTGATGGGTATTTTTTTCATGTAACTATGAACACCCTTGACCAGAGCATTTTAATTTTGTTATCGAACCAAAAAATCTATTTCCTGTAAGGGTATTAAGCATTCGACTAACCGAAGCTATTTCCTCTCTTCTGTTTTTTTGCAAGTTTGTGTTCCTTTGGGATTTGTTTTGTTTGTTTTTTCTTTGCGGTTCATTTTTATAGTATACGAAAAAAAACTTTGCAATTTTGTTAATGATTTTGCTTTGAATTATTTTCTAAAAAAAATGTGTCTATATTTAGTTGCATATTTATTTTGTTCGATTTTATGTTGTGTTGTGTTAATTAGTTTTCAATTTTTAATTGGTTTCTTATTTGTTTGTTTAATTAATAACTATCCGCTTGATGTTGCTAAGTACAATGCCTGCTAATATTTGTTGTGTTTAGTGATAAAAATTATGTAATTGCTTTTTTTTTGTTTTTTTTTTGTTCAATGTTACTTTTTTTTACATCTCGCACCTAATGGACCTGTCAATGCTCCATTTAATGCTCGCTTTACTGTCAAAATGTTTAGCTTTTAATTCGCCATGAGGCTCCTAATATAATATACATATTTGGTTTATTATGTTTGTATTCGTTTTTTTTGCATTTTTAATTAGATTTTTTTGTATAACAATTACTATCATTTGTTGTATTAAGTTAAGAAATTCGTTATTCATTTTTGCTTTAAACAATTTTACAAGTAAGTTTCATTTCTGTAAGACAGAAGCTCAAACTCTGTATCAATTTAAAATGTTTTGTAATTCAAAAAACAGAAAATAACAAAATGTTGAAAACATTTACCAAAATGCACACGATTTTTACTGCTTCTCCTGCTCCTCCAGAGCACCAGTCTTCTTGTTCTTTTTGACCTGGGCATAGAGGGAGGCTGCCTTATAGTTGATGGGCCCATAATGCTGACTCTCGAGATCGGCATAAATGAATTCATCATCGAAGTTTGCGGCATTCAATGGCTACGAATTTGAATTGCAATTAAATATTTTGTGTGACTTTCACTTAATTTTGCCATTGAACAGTCCAAATTTGGGGTTAGAAAAGCGCAGTTCATGCAACATTATGGTATTAATAATCTATAACGCCTGTCGTAGATGTAAATGTTAAGAAGAGAGCTGAAATGCGAGCGTGAGTAAAGTGTGTGCTAGCATAGCATATTGAACGATTTCAAGTATCGAATCGAATTGAATCTCAAATTGACAGCACGACAGTTGAAATAAATTATTAATTACAATTAAATTGAATTACTTAAAAAAGAAAAAGAAGTAAACGATGGATTTACCTTTGTGACATAAAACATTTAGCTGGGCATTTTAGTTGGAAAGTTATACAAAATGAATTTAGAATATATAGGTATTGCTGCCTTTGTATGGATCCTCAAAATCGGACACATGCTATAAGAAATCAACAATGTTTTTTTGTCATTTAGAACACACTTTAAAAAATACTAGAATTTTGAATTCGATGTAGTAGTTGTTGTTGTTGATGATGATGTTCTTGTCGTAGTTAGCTTTTGTATTTGATGACCATGTCTTTGGGTTAGGCTTGAATTTCGTTTAATGCTTTGCTTTGGTAATTATAAATATCGATTAAATTAATGAAATAAATATGGAATAAATACATTGCTTAATACAAAATAGTAAGGGCTTGGCTTCTGTTTTGGTTTTGCTGCTTAAATCATAGATTATAAATGTTGCTTTCTATTTAGTAAATATATATACAATACAAGTTTTTCATATACATACACATATCTAAATTTGTAATTTACACAAAACTACTTCAAACTTAACACACATACAGTCAGAGTTGTCTTAATGCATAATACTTAAACATATTTCATTATATATATAGATTTTGTCGGAATGAATCGCTTTTCGCATTTGTTGTTGTGCTGGGAATGTTAAGTGTTTTGTATTGTTAATTAATAATTTATCAAGTTTAAATTTAAGCTAACTATTTACACTAACAAAGCAGCGGCGTGTCATCTGTGACCTTTAGCACACTTGCTATATAGACTATATATATTCGATTTCTTCATATTGGGTTGAGAATCTCGGGCTTCGCTAGAGGCCAAGCGAGTCGCGTCTATTATTCGTGAATATATTTATGAATATATATTTATGAGATATGAGAATAATGCAGAATGTAATTTGTTGTTGTCTCTCATTTTGTGTTGTTATGCTAGAAACTATTGTATATTTTAATTAAGTTTTCTTTCTCTTGAATTATGCTAAGTATAAATATGTACTTATTCCGTTTTTCATTTTCACGTTGAGTTTCATCTACTTGCGTTATTACTCTAAATACCTTGTATGCGTCGTTTAGGCCTGTCTAACTTTTGTGTGTGCCCCAAAATTTGGTGGCATTCTAAATGTGCACCTCGCGATAGCTCTGCGTCATGAAGTATCTCAATGCCCCTGCTGTGGCATTGGCAATGGCTGCACTATTGTTGTTGTTGTTGCTGTGGGCGGGTGTTGTGGGCGGTGCTGTGGCATTGTGTGGTGTTTCCTCCTCCTCATCCTCTTCATCAACTAGCTGTTCATCAACAACATTGTCATTGCTGTTGCCGTTGTCATCATCGACCATGTACTCTTCCTCGCAAAAGGAATATCCCAAATCCTCCTCCTCCTCTGCCTCACCAGCAACAGTTGCTGCCGTTGCTGCTGCGTTTTGTTCCTTCTTTGGTCGTGTAAACATAAAGTCCGGATGCGTTTTAGTTAGCACCTCTAATGCCTCCAACGAAGCGGCAGGATTTAGTTGCAACGCCATTGGTTGCAGCTGCTGTTGCTGCTGCTGTGTTGCATTCTCTTTGCGTTTTTCATAATCAGGCAATGCGTTGGTTGCTGCTGCTGCTGCTGTTGTTCCAGGTGTTGCAGGTGTTGGCGATATTGGCTTAAAGGCATGCCGCTCACTTAGCGCCAATGGTCGATAGATGAGCGGTCCGAGCTCCAGCTGCTGTTGCTCCCGTTCCAGCTGCTGCTGTTGCAGCTGACGTCGCAGCTGCTGCAATTTGCCATTGGCCGTTTGTGTGGTCTGAAAGTGGAAGGTGTGATGTTTGCGCAACGGCAACCGCATCGGGCGACGCACCACCAAACAATCGTAGGCCCCGCCAGCCAGTGGCTGTGTTGCACTTGGCATCGGCGGTACATATCTTAAATTCTGATTGCCGTCAACATTGCTGGCATTACAGCTGGAGTTTGAGTTGGCGTTGGCGTTGGAGTTGGAGGTGGCAGCTAATCGACTTGCCTGCAGCTGCAATTCATTTGGCATTAGCATTTGTTGTTGATGATGGCCACACCCCCGTTGCCCATGCTCAGCCCCCCGCCCATTGTTGTTGCTGCTAATTTGTTGCGTTGCTGTTGCAGCTGCTGACGTTGCTGTTGCTGCCGTGCAGCAATGACTGTTGGCACCAACGGCTTCATCGAAGTTGCCGTTGTTGTTGTTGCTGTTGGCATTAGGGGCTTCGGCATCGATGGCATAATACCGTTTGATATGTGCGTAGGGGTCACTGATGGTCTGTCGTCGTAGTTTCTTGCTGCAGGCAACACTGTTGTTGTTGTTGCTGCTGCTGCTGTTGCAGTTGCTGTTGTTATGCCGTTTAAGTGCTAAAAATGGATTATTGGCCAGCAATTGGTTTGACTGCGGTTAGTTTTGTGGTTTGCGATTTATCAAAAGGCATTTCACATGCATTCATTTTACATTTTGTGTAATAGTTATTGTTAATATTATTCGTGTTGTTGTTTTTGTTGTGAGTGGCGACAGCATTGCAGTTTTTGTTGTTGTTTCATCAAAATAATATGTTTATGCAATTAAAGCAAATGTGCGACATGTAAAAGAAAATAATTGAAAATAATGAAATCATGTAAGAAATTTGCGGTCAACATAACAAGAATTAAAAATTAAATGTGAATATTTGCAAAATAACCTAGATCAAAAGCGATTTAATCAAATTAATTCCCATTTACTTTTTCCCCGAATTAACACGAATTCAAAACAACAAGAATTAAAAATTAAATATGTTTAAACAGCATAAGCCCAAAATTATTTCTCATTTTATTTTAACCTAACAAATTCAAAATAACGAGAATTAAAATCAACCTAAATCAACCAAATTAACTCCATTTTGATTATCCTGAATAAATACAAATAACAAAGAATTGAAAATTGTATTTATAAATGAATAGAATAAAAGCGATTGAACTAAATAATTCCCAAATAATTCTATTCAGAATTGACACAATTGCAAAATAACGATAATTGAAAATTGTATTTAAAAATACAAAGATACTGATTAAATCAAAATAATTACAATCTAATTCTCTCCAGAACAGACACAAATTCAAACAAGAATTAAAAATTAAATTGTAAAGATTAAAACAACAAAGAACAAATATAATTTAATCAAATTAATTACCGCCTAATGCAAATTCAAGCTTTTCTAAAAATTTCTCCGAATTTTATTCCATTGCCTCTCATTTTATTGACATTTTTGTATAACATATCTAATTCAGAATTTACACGTACATATTTATTTTCCTTGTATTTTTAGGAAGTGCTCATATTGCATGACAGCATTCTAAAGAAATTTGGCATTTCTAACGAAGTGTAAAAATATTGCTTTGAAACGGCTAAGCAATATTTAAATTCTCTAAATGTTTAATTTTACTGTAAAGACTGATTAAATATAAGATAAAATTACTTGACGTTCTCTTCAAGGGGCTCTGAATATCAACATGTATAAATTCTCTAAGTTAAAACACTTAGCTAGTAATATTCATTTATAATTTCTTTTGTTTCTACAATATTTTAAAGTTCCTAAAACTTTATTACTGTTTTGCTATCAACAAATAAATAATTTAAGCAATAATTTGAACTTAAAGCAATTAAAACCCAATAAAAACTTTAGCTAATCAGAGAGTTCTCTTTCTTGAATTCAATTTTTAAACAGATGAAAATGAACGTAGAAGAGAGAGATATAGTGGTGGTAATTGTGTGGCAAGTGTGTTGTGTGCAAATTGAAGGATTGCCACCAGTAATTGAGCTGCCTGCCACATGCCCCGTTGAGCCTAAAACGAATCTTGAAGCATACGCACCTCATGCGGACCCACGCGTTGCGACAGTTGCTGCTGCTGTTGCAGTTGCAGTGCTGATGCTGTTGCCGTTGTGCTGGCGGAGGGCTTGCACTTGCCACGACTGGCGGCACTGATGCTGCTGGCCACAGACAACATGGAGGCAGAATGTCCGGGCTGATGGCCCAGTTGGTACTGCTCGTAATCCTCGGGTGTTGTGATTTCCGGCGTTGGCTGCTTCTGATGTTGATGTTGCTGCTGTTGCTGCTGCTGTTGCTGATGGTGCGATGCTGGATGGCGATTACAGCGTGTGTTGCTGACGCTAACGGTGCCGGTGCCGCTGCTATAAAGCGAATTGCACGAGCTAAGCGAGGTGGGATCTGTGACTGGCGCCGACGAAGCCGATTCATAGGACGAATTAATATTGTGCGCCGGTGAGCCGGCACGTGCTGCCATCTGCTGCTGCTGCTGTTGCTGCTGTTGACCCTCCACATTCATGTAGACTGGCTTGCGAGTCAGATTCAGACCCGAGGAGCTGGCCTTGTGCGACTTGGGCGTCCGTTGACCCAGTGCCGGCAGCTGCGATTCATACGAGCTATTCGAGATGCCCGAATCGCTGCGATAAATGCTAAGGCGTTCGGGCTCCATCAATTGAAAGTCAGCGCCAACGGCGCCGGCTTGGGCATCAGCCTTTTGCTGGTGCTGGCGATGGTGATGTTTCTTCTTGTGGCTTTGCGAGACGACGGCAGCCGTTGGCTGCGTATGCAACTGCACAGTGGCCAGATTTTGATTCAAACTCAAGTTGAGATTGCTGCCAGCGTTCAGTATGTTGCTGCTGCCGTCGTCGCCCATCTCATTGTCCAATGTGTCGCCGTTGCACTTATCCGCCACATTCTCATAAACAGGCGGATCGTACAGACGCATGGGCTTGCCATTGGATTCAATATCGCCATGGCTACCGCCAGCAAAGGAATGATGCCGCTTGCACTTTGGCGCCGTCGACGTTGCATTCGCAGTGGCTGTTGCCAGCGATGCATTTAGATTGTATGCGGGCTTCTTTAGTTTATTGTTGCCACCGCCGCCATTGGGAAACTTGAGTGAATAGAATTTCTTGTCCATGTCCATGCGATCAAGCAAACTGGCCGCCTTGCCTCGCTTGCCACGCTGCATGCTGCCCAGCAGCTCCTCCTGTCCGGCTGCATCGTATTTCTTAAAGTTGCTGGCGGCCAGAAAAGGATTCGTATTGAGCAACGCTGAACTAGGAGCGGGGGGAGGCGGTGGCAGGCGTTCTACAACTGCATATGTGGGTTGATAATCGTGTTCGATGGCATTCAAGAGTTGCGCATTGGACGCGGAATTCGTGTGAAACTTTTGCGATTGCTGCTGCGATGTTTGTGGCTGCTGCTGCTGTGATTGTTGCTGCTGCTGTTGTTGCTGCTGGTGATGATGTTGCTGATAGTATTCGGTGTAGCTTTTGGGAAAGCAATTGCTGAGATTGTATTGGATTTGATCTGAGCTGGATTCGAGTTGATCCATGCTACGATTGTGAGGGGGCGGGGCTGTGCAGCCACGCCCGTACTGCAAAGTGTTGTACTGCAGCTGTTGCTGATGTTGCTGCTGCTGTTGTTGTAGTTGTTGCTGCTGCTGCTGGTCGTAGTAGTGTTGCTGCTGTTGAGGATGCTGTAGAGTCTGGTGATGCATCTGCTGCGGGTTGTTCATGGCTTGACCAATATTTCCATTGAGTCTCTTGGGTCGTGGAGCGACGCGCACCACATTTGTGTTGTTATTAAAATTTGTAGGGGTAGTAGAGAACTGCGGATGCGGATACGAATGCGGTGGCGGAGGCGGAGGCGGATACATGCAGCGTGTTAGAAGAGAGCGAGCGTGTTAAAGAGAGAGAACATTCGATTAGTTGTTGGTTAGTTTATGACTCTCTTTTTGCTTTTGAGCTTCAGTTAGTTACGAATTTAAAGTTGGCTGTTTTACAGTTAAAGAGTTTGAGTTAATTAAATTGTGAGTGAATTGTTGTAAGTTGTTTTCGTGTTTGAAACAAATGTGTCGAAACTAGCGAAACAACATTGATGGCAAAATTCAGTTGAGGAAATTTATTCAGTTTGTGATTCCACAATTTTGTGAACTTTTTACGAAATATGCGAGCTTAGCAAGGGATTCGGTTAACAAATATTTTATTCCATTTCATTTGAAATGTCTACATTTTTTTTTTTCTACTTAGTTAAGTCTTTTATGTAACATTTTGGAAGCCATTGTTTATTCCCCCATCTATTATAACATTCTATTAACAAGTAGTTTAAATAAAAGAACGGTCAGAAATAATTTTAATGGAGAACTTTTAGGAATTCACTTAAACAATACTGCAAATAGTTACATGGAAAGCACGTTCAATTACATAGATAACAATATTTCTCCCAAAAATAACATTTTCAAATCATAAAGAAATGTTTCAAAACTAAGAATGAATAGAATAGTTTCCCTTTAAGTTCAATGTCTCCATTGTGATTTTTACCCTTTAGACACTATCTGCAAACCACAGTTTGTTTATTAAAACATTATTAACGTTATATAAACTATGTCTTTAAGTGCAGAGTATTATCATTGAAATTTAACTGATTCCATAAATTAATTGACTACTTTCAATTAATGTTATAATAATATTCTTTTACACTCTCTAAAATTAGAATTAGAATTCTTTAGTAAATTACACCAAATGAAATGCTAATTTTTCATTTTTGCTCAGCAATTTATATTATTTTTCGTTATCCATCTAGGCTCGCATATTTGCTAAATTTAATGTGTAGAAAATATATATTGAAATTTAACTAAAATAAATTAAATGAATTATAAGAAACTTACAAGCTAAACAATATAAACTACTGTTCTATAAAATATATTCACAAGAAGAAAAACATTTATCACTTCAATTAGGCATACAATTTGGGGGACTTAAATTAACGTTTGTAGCAGAGATCAAAAACCAAAGCCAAAGAGAAATGAAATTCAAGAGAAATTCACTTGAAGACACATAAATCATTATTATTATTATATTTCGTAACATTTCGTTTCGTTTTGTTTCGTGTTTTTTTTTGCGTAAAAACTGAAACGGATATGCTTGATTTTTTGATGTTGAAAAAAAGTAAAAGCAAAAGGAAACGAAAGAGCACAAAAAAATGACATTGAAATGACAAATGAATGATGAATGAGACATCATTAGGCAAATGGCAAAATGGCAATGGGAAAAAGCGAATAGCTTTAAGATTAGGCTAGTTATATAAGAATTATACTAGACACACTCGCTATACTTATATTATAAAACAGATGTAAATCAAACTAAAGATAAATATATAGAGTATATGACATAACACTAAGGATCAGAGACAGAGATAGATAGATATATATATATGAAGAGTGATAGATATAGACATTGAAAAGAGACAAAAGCTTCGACTTATACATAATATGTACTTAGGTATAATACGATTAAGATCAAACTTTTTTTTTATAGGCGATATTACGATATTAGCGCAGTGTGTGTGGATGCTTTCTTTGTGTGTGTACGTGTGAGTGAGTGTGTGTGTGTGAGTGAGTGAACAAATTCGATACTCAATTCTAGGTTAGGTTGTTTTTAAACAAATAGGATTTCAACTGTACCTTGTTAGGTGCCGTTTGCAGACCATGAAACGGTAGATTCTCATACTCGCCAGGTTCCGTCAATGGATCCCCCAGTGAAGACGACTTGTCGTGTACTATATAGTATACGGATCGGTTGATTTTATTGGCGATTAGAGCGTTGCACAGTTTTCAGTTGTGTTTTTTTGTTTTTTATTTTAATTTTTTTGTTTTGGTTGCGACGATTTTTGGTAAATCAGAAGAGCAAATGAGATAAATGTAAACGAAAAGATTTTGGAAAAATAGAAAAGAAGAAAAATTTAATTAGTCAATCATAAAATCATAAACTATTTAGGCTAAAAATCATTTCACTAAAATTAAACTAAAGTCGTTTCTCTTTTTTTTTCATAATACCTAGAAATCGAAAGCCTATAGAAATTATACATACAATAATTATAATTTTTATCACGTTGGTTTTTAGTTTTTATTTTTTTATAGAAAGGATAATTGCATGCGGAAACTCGAACAAAGGACAATTCACAAGCAGGCAACATTTAAATATTGAACAAGTGCAAGCAAGAAACAAATAAAGAAAACAAAAATTGTATAAGAAATATATACACAGATAGTAAGTTTGAAAACATCGATAGTTGGACTAATGACAAGTTGCTGATTGCGTTAGGCTGATGTTCTGCGATTTTTGGCGATCTATAAACAATTTTGATGATGATGATGATGTGAAGTATCGATCATTTTGCATTGTGTTTCTCTTACTTGTTGTTTTTTGTCATTATCTCTTTACTTTCATTCTTTTCACTTGCTCTCGATTAAATTAGCACCTCGAGATTCGATTCGTTATAGTAAATTACTTACAGCGATAGGTTGATAGGTTTTTTTGTGGTACAAAGAGATACAAATTAGGCAAAATGAGGATAGATAGCTCAGAGTACGTGTTTACAGTATTTACAATGTGAGTGAGGACTGTTGGATGATTTTTATGACATTCGGATTGATTATATGAACTTTTTGGTACGTTTGTATTTGGGAAACATGTGTTGGAAATTTGATAAATGATAGCATTACTTATTATTTTTAATAACTTCCTTGGATACAATTTGTAAAACAAAGTGAGCTTATTTCAGAAGACATTTTTATAACACTTTCATTAATGGGAATGCCTGAATTCCAGTCGATATGTTTTAAGATATATTTCAAAAATCTATGAGCGTATTTATTTATCATAGAAATGGTAAGTACTTTTAATAATCCAATGTATTAGATCTGATCCTTTTATGAAATTCTTTTTCTATTCTTTTTATTATTATGAAATTCTATAAAGATATTTTTATATTCCTCGATTATTTTCCATATTAATATTCTAATAAAAATTCCTTAGAAAATTTCTTAGAATTCCAAAATATTTTTAAAAGCAAACTCACTCTTATATATCATGAGAATTTAATTTCGTAGAATATTCTAAGGACTCAAAATGCTTGTAAATCCCCAGCTCAAAGACTTGCAATTCATCAATTTCCAAATAGGCAACAATTGCTGGCTTGAAATGAAATTTGCGAACGTTGAGCTAAAAGTTCATATAGCGAGTGTATTGAGGGATTTGTTTTCGCAATAAAGTGCTGCACATTTGGCAAGTCACCTTTGCTTAATAACTTTCCATAGCTAAAGATACATATAGTATATAGGCGAAAGTCACGTTATGCGTGGAAAATATTGCAGATACACGAGGAGAAAAGTATGTACTCGGTGAACTTGGAGTACGAGGCGAAGAAGAGTATTAATAAACAAGCCAGGCACATTCAGAATTCAATTGAAAAGCGTAATCAATGTAAATGATTTATGAGTTGACTAGCAGTGAATAATGCCTGGCTGACTGTCTGAATGAGGGGAATGAGTTGGAGTGAGTGTTGGGAATGAGTGTGAGTGTGAGTATGAATATGAGTGGATGGCAGATGACTTGTGAGTTTTGTTCTTACTTTGAACGCGTTCGACACGGCTCGGTGAGACCATAACGGTGCGTTTGAGCAACGGCGGCAGCGTGTTGCCGCTGGGAATACTCGGCTTTGGCTTCGCATTGCTGCCGCTGTCGCTGGACAGCTGTTGTTGCTGCTGGTGTCCAGGGCCACGCCGCAACGGCAATATGGGCGGCGGCGGGCGTGGCGGGGGTGTGGGACACTTGAGTATGCCCCGCACTGGCTGCAACTGTGCTGGCTCCAAGCCAGGCCCAGCGTGGACTGCTGTTGCTGCTGCTCCGGTTGCGCCAGCTGTTGCTGCTCCTGTTGTGGTGTCTGCTGGCGGTGTCTTGTCTAATGAAGGCGCTTGAAATGTCACAGAGGCATGTGATGGGACACTGCTGGGACTGCAAGTTGCTGTCGTTGTTGCTGTTGCTGTTGCCTCTGCTGTCGCTGTTGTTGTTGTCGTGGTTGAATTAGTTGCTGTTGGCGTCTTTTTGTAGGTGACTAGCGATACGTGAAGATGCGATTGTATGTGTGTTTAAGTGTGTGCGATACGTGTGGCAACATAAGTTAGGCAAATCATAAATAAAAAAGAATAAACAAAAAATCACAAATTATTGTCTGCAGAGTCGTGAGTGTTGCTGTTGCTGTTGTTGTTTACCACTGCCACTGCTGCGAATGCCTTTGAGGCGATGCTGGGCTCCAAACGGCGACTCGCCGCTACTGCCACGCCCACGCCAAAATGTGTTCAACAAGCCCACATGGCTGCGCTGGCTGTCCCTGATGCCATCGTCCTGCTCCGTGCGCTTCGCTCGCCGAAACACAAAGTTCCAAATGCGTTGCATGCTCCCGGGCACAGCAACTGTTGCCACCGTCGTGGTAGTTGTTGCTGCTGTGGCTGCAATCGGATTGTCTAGGCAGGCGGCCAGCTCGGGCAGAACTTCAGCTGAACTGGTGGCTGCATCTGTCGATGGCAAGGCAATGTCATTGGGATTAGTCTTCATCAGCCTACGCTTGGCTGCTGCCGCCGCTGCTGCTGCGATTGCTGTCGCTGTCGATGTGGTTGTTGTTGCTCCAGTTGCTGTTGCATCCATCACCGTCACCTCGGTTAGCATTGTGCTATTTGAGTTAGTTTGGCTATCATTCAGCACGGCACTTAACTGCGCCGACAATTGACTCGCATTTGGATTTGAGTTGGGATTCGAATTCGCATTCGGTTTCAACGTCATGCGATTCACTGCCAGATTCTCTTTGGTGTCGCTGCTCACGTGCAACATGACGCCCGGCCGCAGTGGCCAGCGTGGTGGCGACTTTGGCACTGTGGCAGGCAACGCACTATTGCGCGCTGTGGGCGGGGGCGTGGCCAGTTCATTGTTGTTCTCCATTGCGGGCAGCTTTAGTTGCTGTTGCTGCTGTTGTTGCTGCTGCTGTTGCAGTTGTTGCGGTGGCAGCAAAGTCGATGGCAGCAATGTTGTCTCTGTTGTCTCTTGTATGGGCAGTGCCACGCCTACTTGTGGCAGCACCGGCTGATATGATAGCACGCTGTATTTGCAGTGAGTATGTTTTTTTGTGTGTGTTGTCAGTTGTTGTTGTTGTTGTTGTTGTTAGCGTGTGTATTTTTGAATGAAGCGAAGCAAGCAACAATTGAATACGAAATTTCAAAAAAATTACACACATCGTTACAATTACAAATACAATTTACATTTGCGTATGTCGTTGTTGTTGTTTGTCGAGTTGTTTTGTTGTTGTGTGCGCACGATTAGCAAAAATTGCAACGAAAAATCATAAAAAATGGCGTGAGAAAAAAACATGAAAAATAAATCAAAAATTGTGTTGGAACTTGAATTCTTAGTCTAATTATTAAGCGCAAAAAAGCATGCTAGCTTTAAGATTTATGAAAATATTTAAATATTTTTAAAGATTTAGTTTTAAATAGCAGTTTTAATTAAATAAATTTAAGTGTATTTATAAATTTACACAAATTGAGGTATTTGAAGAAGGAGAAATTCTATTAATTCCATTAATTATTAGACAAAAATCTTTTTGTAATTTAATACTCATTGGGAATTAGTAAAAAAAAAAAATATATTATGTGGAGGCTTTAATATTACCAATTTATCATGAATTTCAATTTATTGAGTGGTATTTTTTAAAAACTGTATTATAATTAAAGTTTTCGTGAATTTTCAGGGAAGTATATACATATACATATGTATACTGAAGAGAATCATTTCATTTAAAAAAGCCTTTTGTAAACAAGAAACAATCGAACTGTAAAACTTTTCAATTCACAAGAAAGAAACGCTAAATTATAATTAGAGTTATTGAGTTAATATTTTTTATCTATATTGGCGTTTGGTTTCATTTTCAAATACTAAAATATTGTTTGGCTAAAATTGTAAATTGAACTTTTTGAGCCTCTACAAATACCTCAAAGATTGTATAAATCTTTTAAATACTTTTTAAACTTTACAATAATGAAAATATAATTAAAATTTTAATACAAAATATTACTCAAAAGTTACAAAAGTTACTCGTAAAGTCGTTTGAATATGGCAAAGAAATGCAGCACTTACCTCTGGTTGGCGCTAATGGATACTTCCGTATGATCTTTACCAAATGAATTTTAAATCAAATGACAATTTTGTTTGTTTGTTTTGAAGTTATTGTTGTTTGTTTGGTTGTTTTCGTTGTTATAGATGTTATAGATGTTGTTGAATTGTGTTTATGTGTGCGAAGTGTGTGTGTGTGTGAAGAGAGTTTTGATTAGCATTGAAAGCAGCGTATTATAATGTTGAAGTTTGTGGTTGTTTGTTGTTTGCAGTTGTGGTTGTTGTTGTTGATGTAGTTGTAGTTGAGTTGAGTTGAGTTGTTGTTGTTGTGGTGGTTACAGCGAGCAATTAATAATTGAAGCAGCATAGAGACAACAATATATATTATACACAAGTGTATGAGTCAGATAGATAGATCAATCGATAAATAGATAGATAGATGTTGATTGAATTGGAGTGTGAGGTTGCAGGCGAAATTAATTAAAAATGTTTTGCAAGCAATGCACGAAATAAAATGTTAACAAAACATTGGAAAAAATAATTGTTGATTGTGGTTGTTAATTAGTTGTAGAGTTGGAGAGTTGTTTATATTGTTATTATTGTGGTATTGTAATTAATGTTAGCATTTCATATTGTTAATACATTTTATTAATTTTGCATTGATGTCCACAGATGATTTTGTCGTTGTTTGTAGTTGTTTTTTTGTGGATGTGTGTGTTGAAGCATTTAACGGGGATGCAGCCAAGCAAAATAGTTGTTTTTGTTGTTTACACAAATAACCATTCATATGTATAATTGAAAAACATAAAAAAATAGGAAAAGAAAATAAAATAAAATACATAATTATATTTACTTTCTTTTTTTCAGTGTTTGAATTATAAATATGAATTAATAGCAAACAAAGTGCGGCACACCAGAGTTCTCTGTGAGAACCTCTTATTGCAACACCCTGTAGCACTTGTTAAATAAAAATATGCAATTTACTCTCATAAAAAAATATAATAATACTCATAAGCACATCAGAGTCGAGCACAGCACAGCAAAAGCTTAAAATCAGTAATTAAAACGAGCAGCAAAAAAACTATAGCCTACTTATGAGGGCAAGAGGCGATTGAAAAACTCATTTGAATTTGCAAATATGATAATAAGCTGGCCGACGCACTTATGGGGTATGATAGACTAAGGCAGGCGTCCTGTAACCTGTTTTGTTGTTTATATTTTTTCAAGCATGCTGCGAGGCAGTAGAAAAATGCACATGCAAAAGTTGAAAGTCGAAAGCGTTTGGCACAAATTTCAGTTGAAATTAAATCCAACAGAAAATGATAATCAAAAGAAAGAGTATTCATTACATTTAATTAAGGTTTCGGTTGTGATCAATTGTTATAGATATATAGGATTAACTTAAACTCGTTTTCGCTGTTTCGATTCTTTTTGTTTTTTTTTTCTTTTCTGATTTTTGATCTTTTCCTAAGACTATGGCTAGGGGAACATTTCCGTAATAGTTTGTAGTTGTTGTTGTTGTACTCACATTTATCCTGACGCCGACGGCGACGGCATATGCAAATGATTATGATACAAATAATGATGACGGCCAGCAACAAAAGCGCTATGGCGCTAATCACTATATAGAGCATCGTTTTGTCCCAACGCTGCCACCAGACCAATTGTTCTATAATGTGGAATATAAAGAGAAGAAGAGAAAAAGAAAGAGAGGGAGAAAAAGAGGGAGAGCGTTTTGGATGAATTACTTTAGTCTCTACTTTATGTATTTTGTTTTTTTTTAAGGGGAAACTTAAAGCAAATGTTTAACAAAACTTGTCTCGCACATCATGCAATTCTTTTCTGTTGTTTTTGTTTTTGTGTAGAACAAACTGACATCCGAGCTAAGCCCAATGGCAGCTTACTTAGCCGCTTGACTGAGTGAATGACTGACTCACTGACTGACTGAAGTTGCAGTTGCATGCTGGCTGTCAGACAACTTTCATTTATCAACTTGTCACATGGTTTTGCCATTGCAGACCTTCGTCTCAGGCAGCATTTCCTCTACCTCCTCCGCCACACACACAAATGCATTGCATGTTTTACTTACAAAAGTAACTCCCCCTTCCACTGTGTGTCCACCCTGTGTCTGTCACGCCCACGTAATATTGCCATTGTCTTGTGGAAACTGTGCTAGGCAGCTAGCAGCATCATCAGCATCAGCAGCATCCTTCACGCGTTGCCTCATTGTTTTCCATATTTGCTATAATTCAGCTGTTTATCATCCAAACAAATGAATTGTCTTTGCCACACACACACTGCAATGCACCTCTCTCTCTCTCCCTCACTCTCTAGCTGCGGCTTTTGTTTCGAGCCAACGTTTATCTCATCTGCATGTGTGTGTGTGAGTATTTGTTTTGCGAGTGTATTCACATATGTTATGAACTATTCATTTTGGCATCGTGTGGATTCGCGTGTCAACAACATTTAGCAGTCAGCGGCCACTCCTTGTAGCCACCCACCCAGAAAACCACCCACAAATTCCCAACCCAACTAAGCCTGCTATCTACTTCCTATCTTATGCAATTAAACATGCGAGAGAGCGACAAATGAAAAATGGCGGCTTTTAGTTTTAGTTTACTCTCTCTACACAAGTGTCCATACATATGTGTGTGTGTATTTGTGTGTGTATGGATTAGCATAAGAATGTGGCAAAGCAGCAACAACAGTAGCAGCAGCCGAGCAGCGCAACAGCATTTGCGGCTTTAGTCTATCGCTTGTAGTCGGTCATTGCATCATTTGTAAGCAGGCATTTACACTAAGTGTGCTAGCAGCGCCATCTGGTGCTCAGTTTTAAATGCGCTTTTGTTATGTCAGTCAGAGAACTGCAAAAATCACTATTTTCTTGATTTTAATCATACGCGAACTTTTCCAATCAACTCAACTCACTGAACAAAACACAGCGATGAGTAAAAATCAACTCATTTTGCTGTACACATCATTCCGATCATCTTGAGTTTTCGGCTCAAAATTTCTCATTCAACTCAACTCACTGAATAAAAAAACAGTGATGAGTGAAAATCAACTTATTTTGCCGTACGCATCATTCCTATCAAAAAATTGAGTATGTGTTGACGAAAGCATCATTCGGATCAATTCGAGTTGATCGTTTATGAGTAAACGATTAGCGACAAGACGACACGAAGTGAGCATAACGAATGCATGTACAATAACAATTTCTATGCGAGCTTCTTGAAGCTTGTTGTTGTTGCTTGTTTTTTTTGTCTTCGCACATTTCATCTGTGCAGAAAAAGTACCGTTTGATGCGCGCATGAGTAAAATCATATGAGTTGATTTTTGTGAGTTGATTGCTATTCTTGTTCAAAAAATTGATTGTTGAACCGAATGAGTAGCGCCCGAAATCATTATGCTGAACACGAGCCGAATAATTTGGAGTGAAACAAAAAATCGCTCGCACCCGAGTGGATTTAAAATCTACAACGAAAATGTGAGCGCATGCAAGTTTGATCGGCTGATCCGAACAGTGTGATTATTCGGCTGTTGAGCGCGTATGAATTTTTTTCATTCACCCGAAGCCGTTCTCTGATGTCAGTCTTACGAAACGTTTTTCATTTTGCAGAGCTCTAGCTTTGAGTAAGAGTTTTTTTGTGGAAATTTACTCATATTCATATTAATTTAATTATATACATACAAATTTCCAATAAATAAGCAAATATTTAAGAAGTATGAGTGAATTTGAATATTATCGATCTGACAAAATTAATAAACATCGTACTTTTATGTATGTTAAGCTATCCGTATCCGTTTTGTTTTGATTTATCTTTGCGTTCTAAAGTCTTACTATCCACGCGCCTTTCTAAATAACCACTTACAACACGGAAATAATTCAAGACAGACTAATTTCTGATAGGAGAGTTAACTGCTCTTTTACATATTATCAATATAATAGACTAAATGATTATTATTATTTTGAGTATGGTTTTAACTCAATTAGTTTAAATCAATTTGTTCATCCTTTAGAGATTTCATCAAAAGTTGTCTATGCCCTTGATCTTAATAAAAATTGTAATTAAAAGCTGAATCATTAAATTGGCTTTGTATATATTTTTCTTACTGTATTTCCTTTCCCAGTCAAACCAGTATCTTTTAAATGTTAATAGCTTTATAAATTAACTCAGAGCTAATCATCTAGTTTCAAATTCAATGAACTAGTAAAGTTATTTATTGGTAAATTTGTTTTTAAACTATTTATAGATTCGTAGCAAGGTTGAGGTATATATATATTACATTACTCAAATTGAAGGGTATTCTCAGTAAATGTAATATACTTGAGTTAGTTGGCATGCATCTACTTACTTTTTGGTCGCACTAATTATCATTGGAAGCAGCGATTAGTGAGGCATGTGAAAAGTGGATTAGCATTAAATTTCAAAAGCAAACGGGGGGGGAAGAAGATAGAAAGAGTAGCCAAGAGAAATGTTAGTCCACAGATAGATGAGGATCCAAATCACCAACAGACGAAAATTTTCAACATTTTTTGGGATTTTAACTAAACTAATGCAAACTCAAAATAATTAAATGAAAATTTAACTCTCATGGGCCGTTTTTTCAGTGTTTTACCTTGCCACCACAAATAAAGTGCTGAACCAGCTGTCAATAATAGAAAACCAAAAAAAGTTGATACTTTGCATATAAAAATAATGAGAACTGATGTGCGTTCGGAAATGGGGAATACTAAAGGAAAGGAGTTTTGGTTTAAGTATGGAAAAACAGTTACGTTACGTTCAACGTTCATTATAATCGATTATAAATCAGTGAAGGCGTCAGGGAGAAAAAGCAACTAAAGAAGCTCTAAAATTCTAAAGTGGGCCACATAAAAGAAAAGAAAAAAGAAGAGAGACAAAAAATGCTGGCGTCATCAGCTGTCAAATTTCAATTTCAATTTCAATTCAATCAATGAAATGAAATAAAAAGTGGCTTAGTAAGTGGACACAGTAAAGAAAAGGAGCAAGACGGCGGCGGCGAGCATTAAAATCGCTGCCAAAAAAACGACTTAAGCAGCTGCGGGAAGAAATCACAGCGCATAAAAGGACGCAGCAAAAAAAGCGGGTGGAGGAAAAGAAACTCGAACTGATTTTCGTAAAACGCAAAAGAAAAAAGTGCAAAAATCAATTTCCGTTGGTTGTAATAAAACGTGGCGCATGTTAGAATAACAGGTATGCGATAGGAAGGAGTGGAAAGGAGAAGGGAGGGTTTGCGGTGGGGGGCGGAATACATAGAAATTTGCTGGTCTGCTGTTGGGGCGGCAAACAATTCCCTAATTGCCTCAACGCCAGCACAACGTGGCCGCCATTTTAGTTTAAAGCGGAAGCAGCTAGCCACCATTTTATGCAGAGCATCAACAAAACAAGAGCTACGTAAAAAATAGAGTTAAAGGAGGGGAAAAGAGGGGAAAGAAGGCGTAGCCGGAAAGCGGAAACAGATGAAGCAAATATTGACAGTAATCAGCTTCCGTTTCCTCTTCGCTACACAATTTATGGATATTTTTTCTCGTTTTCGTTTTTGTTTCTCGCATTGAGTTCATCTGCATCTCGAACTCGCAGGCGATCACCGTGTGTTAACTCACCAGCAACTTCAATCTCACAGACTGCACCTGGACCCACAGTATTGTTGGCCAAACAACGATAAGTCCTGGCAATGTCCGAATCCTCGGTCAGCACGTACAAGCTTTTGTTCCTAAAGGACTTCTTGTCGCCGCCGCCCAATGCGACTGTGTCATTCTCCAGTTTAAGTGACCATGAGAAATCGGCCTGTAAAGTGGTCGTAAGATACAATGAATTAAAACATGAATACCAACGATGCAGAGACAGCTTTTTGCACGTGTTACTCCTAGTAGCATTTTTCTTACTCTGCCTAGTTTTACTTTTTTTCTATTCTGTGCTCTGTTTGCCTTTGGCTTTACACTTTGCACTTTAGCAATCCTGTTGTTGTGCTGTTGTTTTTTGCTTTGCACTGCAAAATTTCTTTGCAAATCGAACACTTTTTTGGCCTCAACTTTGCTGAGGCAGCTTTCATACTACATTTGATGCCTGCCACTTGCTTAATAAGAATTTTGAATTGTTTACTCTTCGATAAAAGTGCAGGCAAAAATTTAAATTGAAGTTTGAAGTAATTATAGTATTGTTGATACTGGTAATTGCTTTTTATTTATCTCTAGAATTATTACTAAATAATTAATAGATTATACATTTTTGATTTCAATCGGAATAAAGGCGATTAACTTAGGTGTACTAGAAGTGAGATTTAGATTTAACTTTCACATAGACATTTCTAGTTCATACTACTATTTAAGAAGATTTCCATTTATGTTTCATACTTAACATATTAAGCATTGCAACACAAATCTTTAATCAAAGAAGATCACAAACTATAATCGATTCTATTGCACATTTAAACTTCCATTATTTTACGCTGGTAACTACACTACAAATTTTAGATAGTTTTCCAAGTCTTTAATCTTGGCGGACAATTCTGGCTATAAATTGCACCTTCTTTTGCTTTGTTAAACATGAAACACCTTGGCATCTACTTGCACATGTGCTTAAATGCTTCATTCAAGCGCAGCCAGTTTCAATTCGCATCAATCTCTTCATCTGATTGCATGCTCGGTTATTAAATTTTAACTTTACGCCCGTTGAATAATTTCCAATCAAATAATTACGAGCCAGCGAGTTTGCCCCACACTTTCTGATACCCGTATCCGGGCTATGCGTGGCCATAAATCTTTGGGCCAACCTGCAGGTTACTCTCTCTTCCCTCCTCACACACACACTAACCTTGTTCCATCTCCACTTCAATGCCAGCTTAATCGCCGAGCACGCTTAAACTCAAGTAACGGCAAAGCAAATGCAATTGCAGAGAGATGGAAAAGGAGATCTAGAGGGGGGAAAGAAGACAGCAGCAGCAGCAGCAGCTGAATGCTGCACTGATTTATGCGGCATGGCAAAAAGTGCGAACTCCAAACTGAGAGTTGGGAGAGAGAGTCCAGTTCAACTTGGCTGCAACTGTAGCTCTGGCTGTTGCTCTGGCTCTGTATTTGTGCCGTTCACGTTGCCGACAGCAGATCCGTTTCCCGGCCAAAAGGTAAACTCATAAAATTGAAAATTCTTGCAGCTACCTGCATAAATAAAAACTGGTGCAAAAAAATGCGCCAAGGGAAAACTGGTTGAGCAAAAAAAAAAAAAAAAAATCAGCAGTAGAGAGTAAAACTCCACTCAGAGTTGGGTTAGCAGCATCCGTTGCCACCCAAGCACCCTTTTAGCAGGCACCACAATTGAAATGCTATCGTTATTGCCATTTCGATGGCCTGCATCGACCAGAGTTCTGTGCGTGAGCCTGCGAGTGTGTATGTGTGTGTGACGATGTGTTTGCAAAAGCGTTCATCTATGAAGTTACCCTAACTCTGAGTATAGACAAACAATCAACTTGTTTGTCACTTAATACTAATGATATAGAAGGGAAATTTAAATTTTTAACTTGTTTAACCTTGCAGCTTGCTTTTCATATCACAATTTGGTATGTACACAATATCTCTTTGGATTTTGTTATCGGAAATCAATTTGCTTCTCAGTTTAACCAAATTATTTTCAAAGAAGGATCTGTTTAATTAAATCAGTACATTCTATTTGCAAGAAAATAAAGATTTCAATATATAAATTTTTTAGTTTGTTAAATTTATCAACCAGTTTCTCACTTTATGCAAATGTTTTATAAACAATATTTGATGATACCAATTTATTATTTAATATATACTTTTTCTGTATAATTCTACTAATACTTTCTCTTCTAAGAATATGGCAACTAACCATTTCATAAGCTACTTTCTAACTAATTCTGGTTTATGATAAGTTGTCTGAATTACCTTTTTTGTATTTTACTTCACTTGAATTAAGACAGATTAATGTTTATGAGAAGAGTTGAAAAAGAGTCTAAAAAACTTCTAATAAATAAATGGAAAATAAGTAGTAATATTTAAATAGATTTAATGAAATAATGTAATCGCCAGATTATTTCAAATGCTCCTAAATATATTTACATAAAATTAGTGCAAGTAGCAAGTACTAAATAGATCACATAGAGCATTTAAAGTGCCACTTGAATTTCAAACTCTGTCACACTTCGCGTATTTTTCTCCCTTCAATCTAGCTAAAGCCCTTTAGCATCACTTCCTTAATAAAAGTTGAAGTTGGAGCTGCGAGTTGAAGCGCTGCAGTACTCACCTCATCAGGATTTCCGTCTGCTGTGCAAATTAGTGTATCCTGGTCATCGATCTCCTGCCTCTCAATCGTACAGCTTGGTGTAACTGCAGTGAAGGAAATATGGAGCAGAGAGTGCGAAAGTTTTAATGCAATTAGAAAAGTTCCCCGAACACAACTGAACTTCGCTTTACAGAGATACTTACACTGAACATCGATGCGGGTTTCTGTGGTGCGATCTCCGTGTTTGTTAAAGGCGCGACAAGTATAAATACCAGTATCGTTTCGCTTGATGGGATCATTTATAATCAGAGTGTTGCCCATGGTAACCGTCTTGTTGGGATACAGCCACTCATAAGATGGTTCTATGAAAGGGAAGATTCTCAGTTGAAGGTGGCGCCCGATGAACTGTCTATTCACTTACCCGGATTAGCCCGCGATTTGCATATGACACGACCGGGAATATGATGCTCCTGCACATAGACCGTGCTCTCCGAAACGCTGATGTCATCCGGTGCGTCTAAAGAGTGGAAAAACAAATAACAAAACCAGAAAAAGAGAGGGAAAGGGGAAGGTGTCTTGTTACTGTCATGGAAAACAAAAAAAAAGGAATAAAATACTCACATTCGATGCTCAAGTAGGTGGTGCTGTTTACTGTCGGTCCCACAGCATTTGCCGTTGATATGCACATGTATTTCGCGTTATCCGATTCGATATCGAATTTTTTATTCGGGAAATTTGACATATTGAAGTGCTGTAATCGGCGAGCGAACGAGAACCGAGAAAAACAAGAAATGAACATGAAAATATGTCAGTTACATTGAAATTGAGGAGGGATGAATTTTTGAGAATCTTCGCGAGTATTTTCGTTAGCGGATAGCAGCTGAGACACGTCCTTGGCTGAGACACAAGTTACACAATTCAAATTAATTGGGATTTTATTACGTATTGCATAGACAGTTATTTATAAATGACGACAGCGCGGGAAAATACGACGTCGAGAAACACAAGTGGTTTTCACAGGTAATTGATTCGAATCGTTTCGAGTTTTGCCTTTGTCTTCTTGATATCTTAATTGGGTCACATATGTTTCCCCAATGAAATATGAGCTTGGCGAGGGGAACTTTTCCTCAACTTCTGCTCACTAATTGTTGTTGTTGTTGGCATTGATTAGTCAACTATTTAACTAGTATTTCATTTATGTGCGAGTTTAGTATATTGTAGTTATGAGCTGCTTTCAAATATGAAGCACAAAACTTACTCTATCAACTCGGAATGGGGGGCAAAAGTTTTTAATTGTAAATATTATGGGTACTACTTCAGAAATAAATGCTGTATTTTATTTGACCCCATTTCAGTTGAATTCATATTGATAAAAAGCAATTAGAGAGTGAAATTACGTTCTTAATTTTAAACTCCACTTTTATTTTGTTTATAAAGTAGTTGTCATTCATACATAGTTGCTCCCAATTGTTATTAAATTAGTTGCGTGTTTGTTTTCAATATAGAAATAAGGAATTTGTTAAATATCATCTGTACTATTACTTCTGAAACTAGTTGCCCTTATTACTCAGCACATAAATTTATATTGAATAGAAGGTGGATAAGACGGATATTTTTCAATGAGTTATTTGAAAATTGAAATTTAGTTGTGCTCTTCAAAATATTCTGATTTCAACTCGCTACGAATTATCCTTTTAATTTTAACCTCAGCTTGTTTTCTAAATTTAATTTAAACTCACTATTTAAATGCAGTCTCTTTTTCATTATAATTTGGAGTACAAACAAAATGGAAGATTAAATGACAAAGTGTGTGACACAAATTAAAAGTATTGTACATAAGTGTATATTATTTCATGTGTATCATAAGCTTCAGTATAGAACATATAAATATATGGTTTTTAATATTACAGATTTAATATCTACAATTCTATCTTTAATTTCCCATCTTTCTTTTTACCCCCAGTTAACTTTGCAACCAGCTCCAATTAGGCGTCATATTAATTTCAGACAACAACCCCAATAAGTCAACCCTTTCATGCCCAAACTCAGCATGAGTTTTAGTCATGCTAACAATCAGATTTAAATGACATATCAATTGTCATGGTTTGGGTTAAATTTGACTGGCTGATTGGGTGCCCAAAAAAGAGGATTGGAAGAGAAATGTACTCGTACTTACCAGAACGGAGAACATGCTCTCGAAATCGCCAGTGGCCGGAGAGGCATCCATGTACTTTTCGCGAACGAAGTAACGCGAATCGTTCTTGTCGATGGGCACACCATCCTTCCACCAGGCGATCTCACAGCGTGGCACACACTCGATGCGGCAGGTCAGATTAAAGTTGGAGACGGAGTGCAACACACCCGTATACGGTTGCATGTTCTTGATGAAGAAGGGCGGGGCATGTACCTCTAGATTGACGGTGGCCATGACACCCTTGCCGCCCTCATTGTACGCATAGCACGAGTAGTTGGTGCGACTGTCCAGACCGACGGGCTCGACGGTCCATTCCTTGGTGACAATGTCCTGGAGTGGGCCGCGACCGCCGCGCATCCAGCGATATCTGTTGGGTTGCGAGACCGTTTGAGCACCGTACATGAATTTACCCATTTTGCGGTAGAGTGCGTAGGATGCGGATGCGGATGCGGATGCGGATGCGGATGAATCGTGATTGTGGCCCGTGTAGAGGGTCAAGATTTGTGATTGTGGCGTGAAGGTGGTGAGCGTGAGCAATGTACAAAGGGAATGATTCAAATGTAAATCGATTAGAGCATGCGTTTCTTTAATTTCATGCGCTGAGCGGGTGGTTGTGAGGCTCGACAACCCCGACAGGGTTGCCAATGTGGATGACAAGTGTGCTGTGGGATCAAGCGGTTGATGTTCCTTTTGCTGCTGCTGCTGCAATTCTTGCTGCTTTTGCAGCAGCAACGCTTCGATGGCGGCATCTGCCTCATGCTGTTGCAGAGCCTGCACCGTGTGGTAAGCGACAAGCTGTGGTTTCTGTTTCTGTATCTGTTGTGTTCTGATGTGTGTGCTGTTGGCTTGTGTGTCTACAAACCTATTCGACTCAGGGTAGCCGGGATCCTCGACGCCGCAATAAAAGATCACGCTCTTCTTCTTGATGGCAATGGGCGGAAAGTGCGACAATGTGGCTGGTCCGGGTTCATAGTGCACCTGAGAGAAGAAGAGCATAGCATTAGCATAACGAAGATCAATACTTTAAAGTCTTGTCTCACCATTAGCTCCTTGTCCTCGCTGCGTGGTCCCCAGCCGGCGGCATTGAAGCCCTCGCAGGAATAGTTGTAGAAGAAACCGCGTCCAATGCTCTCGAGCAGCAGCTTGCTGGGATCAATGTGGCACAAGTCCTCCTACAGAAGAGTAAATAAAAGTTAGAGGAATGGAAGTATTGTTTTGGGGAGTTAAACTTACTCTAGTTTCGTAGCAATCCGGCAGTTCCTTAAGCAGCGTGGAGTTCGCATACCAGCGCACTTTGGTCAACACTGAGGGATTCGCATCGATGATGTTGCAGGTGAGCGTCACATTTGACTCATCGCTCTCCTTAACAGGACCTTCAGGCAGCATCAGCACCTCCACAATGGGCACGTCTGTGAATAGTAATAGTAATATTTTCATTATTATATTTCTCATTATACATTTTCATATAATATTATTATTATATTATATATTATTATTATTAACTATTATTATTCACTCACATTGCACATCCAGATCGATTTGCTGCTCGGAAATGGTTTTGCCAATGGAGTTGGACAGCTGGCAGGTGTAATTGCCAATGTCTTCTTTCTCCGTAGATCTGATCAGCAGTGCCACATTCTCCGCATTGCCTCCCTCATAGCGCTTCGTGTCATTGACATTAACTACGTCTCCATTGCGATACCTGAGAGAGAAGTGAGAAGAAAGGAGTAGAGATAACAAATTAGTTGGTTTATGTTATTTGCAAGAGACAAACGGTTGTGTGGCATAATTTAAGGCGCTTTTGTCTAGTTACTTTCACACACACACACACATGCGTATGTGTCTTTCTCACTCATTTATGATGCAACACGCCCACACACACACACACACACAGCAGGCAGAGAGTGAAAGAGAGAGACAGCAAAAGGGCGTGAGGGAGAGGCAAACTCTCCTGTTGGCTATTTAAAATTTATAGACACGTCTCATTGTATTTTCGTTTTCATAACAACATGCACAGAGTTCGAGAGTGCGAAAGAGATAGCTAGATTGTGTGCGAATGAGAGCGCACTTGTTGTAGGTGCTTGTGTTGTCATTGAATCTCGGCTACTTTTCAGTGCTTGCAATAGACAACAAAACGACAAGAGGACTACAAAATTATGTCAAATGCTCTTTGTGCCTGGCATCGCATCGCTTCGCAATGCTTTGCTTTACTTACTTATTTACTGCTCTACATGTTGTTACTGCTTTTCCCCTTCCTTTTCACTTTTCCCTCCTCCCCGTCACCCTTTGCATAAGCTTCTACTTCCAACTGTACTCAACTATCGTTCATTTTGCATTTGCTTGTTTGACAAGCTTTTTGCTCGACTTGCCAACTGTCTGTCTACTGCTTTCTTTTCCCTCTTTCTGTGCTTCAAGCATGTGCTGTGCCTGTTTTAGTGCCCCAAAATCCACTTACGATTGCTACACAATTTGTAGCATAAAAAAAAAGAAGAGAGAAATGGAAAGACAGCAAAGAAACTGCAATTGGCAAGTGAAAGAACTTGAAGTGAAAGCTCGGCTTAAATACTTGATTAAGCCTTGTAAGAATTACGCAATGCAACAATATTATTTTGTACATTTTCGTCTTCTTCATACTATACAAGACTTGATTCTTTAGTTTAATTTATTTAAATTATTCCAATCTTAATACCAATTAAATTGCTGTGTCGTTGTCTTTAAAAACCAAATCTGTTTTTAACTATAAATATATGTTTATTCGGTTACATTTTTAATTTCTTTTCTCAAATAAATTACCGAAATACTAATATTAATTAAATAGTTGCTTCTTAGAATGACTTACAAAGCAATCGAAGTGTTTATTTTCCAGATTGATGACAATTGAGAATACTTCTATGTTCTAAAAATTTGAATATGATAAAGTCTCGGGTCTATTCTCTTCTATAATAATTCAGTTTTTAGTCCAAGGTTTTTCGTATCTGACTCGTATAAATTTATTGTTTAATAACAGCTTCTAAAAGAGCTCTCTTCAGTCTGTTACCTTCGCTTACACATAGCTAAAATGCCCTTGACTGGCCATTTGCTGCAGACACAGGGAATAACAATAGGCCATACATACTCACACACACAATGCACAACAAGCTCGCACACACAGAGCATGAGAGACTCCGCACACAGAGAGACACAAAGGCAGATATTAACCTGATGCCAAGCCACAGACAATGGAGATGCTTGATACTCTCGGCCAGCTTCGATTTATTATTCTCTCTCTTCTTTTCATTTCATTTCATTTTTCTTTCTTTTTGTTGCGTTGTCTGTTTTTGGGGCTGTGCATTTCCCAGTGGCATTAAAACAATTTTACGCGCACACACATAGCATATACATATATGCATGTGCTTGTGTGAGTGAGTGTAAAATTAAAAAAGCATTGCATACTTTACAGCGGCTGGCGGCATAAATGGAAATTATATTGCCCTCAGCTGCGGCTGCAAGTTGCAGTTGCTGTTGCTGTGGCAAACAAAAGCGAGCGAACGAGGGCTCAATATAAATTTTAATTGATTTACAATAACAGAGCAACAATAACAACAACAATATCCATTCGTAACTGGCATTTTTCGATTCTTCTCGCATTTCACCTTGCGATTGATATTACAGTTTTTTTTCGGGCTGAAGTAATTTTCAGTGTTGCAACCTCGTTAATTTAATGAGAGCAACGCGTTGCAAGACGTTTGTGTTGCCTTAAATCCAGCACATCATCATCATTGTGCTCATGTCATTTATTTTAATTATCGAATGTATTTTCGTGTGGCCAAAAAGCTAACAAGTGGCTCCCTTATTTCATGGATTTCCTAGCTCTTTCTCCCTCCACTCTTCCCTCGACTTTTTCGCCATTTGTCCAGTCTCGAAATCTTGTGCGGAAATGTGCGTCCAGCCAAACCGGAAATGCTCTTAATGGCATACGGAAAAAGTATTGAAATTATTTTTATATCACGACTTCTTTTGCTTCTTTGCCTTTGCCGTTACTTCGGCCTACAAGCAGCTCTCAAGCAGCTCATTAATTTACTCATGTGTGTGTGCAAAAGCGAACACAACATTGGGGTAGACATTTTTAATTGGTTTGCAAGACAGAGAAGGAAGGGAGTGGAAGAAAGAGAGAGGGAATTCCTCCTTTGTCGTCAACAAGCCGTAAAGTCAACGATGCTTCCTTTTGTTTTCTCCGTTTTTTTTTTGTGCTGGTTTCTCCTGTGTGTGTCTGAGGCAAATTTGTGGTTTATTGCCCGCCCGTCGCTTAAATAATTCAACAATTACAATTACTTTTGTGGTGATTTATAAATTATGTGCCCAGACTCTATGTCTATCATTGAATGGCTGCTTTTAAGGGTTGCTCTCTTTCCCCATTTGTTTTGTTTTCTATTTGTTTTCGGACAGCAATCACAAATACGTGCACTAAGCAGCCTTCCCTCTCTCTCTCTCTCTCTCTCTCTCTGTATTTTGGTTTGTTTGCAGGGCGCAACAAATTAAGATTAATTTTATGTAAATATTTCATGCTGACTGCGCTTTGGGGAGGCAGCAAGGTAACAAGTGAAACGCTCGCACAATCGCTGAATGCATAAAACAATGGTTCGATTCGATCTCTTCAATCGCGATAGCAATTGAATTATATTACGTGAGAAAGCATTTTAATGCATCATCATTAATATATATCACACAGCAGCAATTACAAGTCAAATTAACTCAAATTGATGGCAAAACAAATGGAGCAACTGGGCAGATAAAAGTTCTGAGTACTTAAAAGGGTTGAATGAGTTGAGATGAGTTTAGAGCTTCACTCTTTGCTCGCTTAGTTACTTCAATATCTTTTAAAATTGTTGTTAGTTCAGACTGAGGATTGCTAATTATATTTAATAATTCTTTATTTTGCTCGACCTTTCCAAACAAGCAAGACGCCATAACTAATAAATAAATGTCTGTAGAATATCTAAAATTCCCTTTCATCTATCTGTTAGCTATTCATTGCGCTCGTAAAGCGAGCTCTTAAAATCCAATTAATTTATAATATGTTGTTGCCAAGCAATTGCAATTGCGATGCTTAACAATTCGTTTGGCCCCAAAATGTATGATACGAAAAATTGCGCACACAAAACTGCAAAATGCAAGCTGGCAGCGCTATGCAAAAGCTTTTCATGTTTCGCCACAAAGCACACATAGATATGAGAGGGAGGAAGAGGGGCAGGAGAACGGGAAACATGTGGAAGACAGGCGTAAATGAAATGCCTGCTAAATAAATTTTCTGTGTCACTTTTGTGTGTGCATTTAATTTCTCAGTTGGCATTAGCAACAAAAACCTCACACACCGAAAAAAAAAAACGTGGAAAATGCGGAGAGAAAACTGTGAAAATGTGGCAAAAGGTTTGCAAAATGCAGCCACTTGACACACTGAATGCACACTCGTGTGTGTGTGTGTGCGTGTATTTTGTTGTGCCATCTTCATTCATCATATGCGCTGAAGTTGTTGTTGCTGTTGTATAATTAGGACTTTTCGCGTGGCGTTGACACACTGTTTTTTTCCCCAACTCAGCTCGCATTGCATTTTCGTGCACTATTAATCAAGAGCTGCTTTAACTTTTGTCGCTCGAGCGAACTCGCTGCTTTAATTAGGCTACGTTGGGGAACTTTGATTAGATCAAGTTGCTCAACGAAATTAATTTCGAGTTCCATTCGATTCGATTCGCATTGTTAGAAATGATTGAACAACAGCAACGAGGGCGTGCTCATATCTCTTATGCACTTCTTATCAACACCTGCACTCATCTAACTCCTCGTGCCGTAACCAATGCCAAATGAATGTTGCGCATACGCCACGTGCGCCGCGCCGTGTCCCCGCATCGATGTGAATCTGTGAATGGATTTTGCAAACTGCAATTTGCATTTTGTCCGTCAGTTGCGAATTCTCCGCGTACTCGTTGTCCCGCTGAAATTTGGCCAAGTTTGTCAGACACAACTATCCACACATACTGAGAGAGCGACAGAGAAGAGAGAGAGAGAGAGGGACAGGTCAGGACAGAGGCTGGTTTGTTAGTTGGATAGTTGGTTTCCATGACAGCGATGATTTTGCATTATGCCCGCGTTCTGCTCGCGTGTCATTGTGCAATTTTATTTGTGAGCCGCGTCGCGTTGCTGTTGCTGTTGCTGCTGCTGCAGTTGTAGTTGCAGTTGCCTGCCACTCGCTGTTGTTGTTTGTCTTTGTCACAGTGTCAGTTGCACTCAGCGAAAAAGTTGCCAAACAACTGCAGAAAATACTGACGGGTGCTTTCAAAGCAAACGTTTTAACAAAAGCCTTTCAAATTGATACAAAATTTGTTATGCAAATAAAAGCAAGCTCAATATAATATAATATATGAGTTTGTTAACACGATATGAAGGTTATAAAATATAAATTTAATTTTGAGTTTGATAATCGGCTTCGATAGTAAAGTTTGAGTCAGCTAAACAAATTATTCAGTACTGTTCATAAGATATCTAAGCTTCATATTTCAATTTTATATAAAAGTCAACCTTGTCATAGTGCACAATAATTCATCATAAGAACACAATTTCAAACTTCTTTCTGTTATGAATATAATTTCGTTGCTTAAAATTTTCTTTCCTTAATAATTCATAATTCATTTTAAGGAAATTTAATTTCAAAGTCAATATTGAATTATACAAATGTAATATATTCAAATTGTCAGTTCAATTTCAATATTGATGAATGAAAATTAATGACTATTTCTATTATAATTCTAACACTAACATTTTTGTATAGAATTATGCAAAGTTGTGGCTTAAACTTGTTTCTTGCTTTAATCAAAGATAATTGATTGGCTACTTTCATTGAAATTCACGTTTTCAACCAAATTTTCTCGCTGTTGATTGGCCTTGCCACATGCAACAAGCCTGCAACTTGAGCCTAGCAGCAGCATCAACAGCAGCAATTTCTGGTTACATTCCATTCGGCATCCGCATTCGCATTCGCATTACGCATTTGCGAGTTTGTTTTGATTTTCAGCAGATAAATGCATCCTCGCTATTGAAGAACCCCAGATGCAACACGACATCGACGGAAAAAGGGGGAAAAAGTGTACAGAAGTGTACGTATCTGAGTGTGTGTGTGTGTGTGTGAGTGTGTGTGTGTGTGTAAATAGAATGTGCACCCAATTCACGCACTTTGCTGTTGCTCGTTGTTGTTTCGCTTGTTGCGTAGATTTCAACTCTTGTTGTCTATTTACTTTTGTATTTGTTTTTAATTAGATTTTTGTTTACTGTGGAAATTTTAGTTTAATTGAGTTCTGCCGTCGTCGTCGGCGTTCTCCTTTCCTCCTTCCCTCCTGTTACCTAGTCTGGCTTCAAAGTCACACAGCACTCAGTGCCTGGCAGCCTCGGGCCTAGTTTCATCCCCTCCTTCGTCCCCTCTCGACAGCTCACAGCTCCCCTGGTTGCCTGGCACCTTTGCCCAACGCAATACAACAAAGCTCGCGTCAGTTTCGGCCTCGGGGCGCACACTTTCTCACTCTCTCAATTTCTTTATCGCCTTCTCACTCACTCTCTATCTCGGTTCTCTATTACCTGCTCTGTCACATGTGCGTATTTGTAGGGCGGATTTAAAAGCAATTTAAATTCGTTTGCATTCGCTTTTGACTTTTGCATTTTTGGCCGCATTTTGTTGGTCGCTTTCCCCACTTCCACTCCCTCTTCCCTGTCCACCTCTCTTTCCACAACTAGCTTGGGGCGCTTTTTATTTCAGTTTTGCATTTCATGTTGCGTTAGTTTCGGGATTTAAGCACTTACCAAACGACTTGAGTCAGCGAGGCGGGGTTGGCAACATATTCACAATTCAGTAGCACCATTTCACTGGTGTTTGCGACTCTTTCCCAATGGGCTGACTTTGACAACGGGAGGATCTAAAAATTAGTTAAAAATATATATCACAATTAGAATTTAATATTAGAGGAGGAATAAATATGTTCTGAATATTAATATATTATAGTACCTATCACATTAATTTAAAGCTACAATTATAATAAATATATAACATTTAAATATTTTGAAAATTAATATAATGCTCAATTAGAATTTAAATATTTTTTAATCAATAAAATTAATTTTGAAAAAAAAAATCACTTTATATTTTTCATTATTATCTGTTTTCTGTATATTGAAATTCCATTTGAGCTCAAACATAAATTATGCTTAAAATATTCCAATAGAATAAAATGTTTCTAATTTATTATTACTTTTATAAAGGAAATTTAATATAAATTAATTTTTTTATTGTATTATTTAATTAAGACACAAAATCTTTATTGATAAATTTATATTCTTTATTGTTGTCTCTTCAATTAATATTGCAATTTTATTTAACCATTATACATTTAACATCTAAACACCCACCAATCTTATCAAACCAGTTTATATTACTGCAACTTAATAACTGTGATGCTATTCGCTGTAAACTATTTATGATTGTTAATACTTACACATCACTTCTAGAGTCAAATCCGATGAAATTGGCTTTTCGCGATTGATCTGCAGCACAATGTTCTCAGCTTCACAGCGGAAGACGCGATCGTTCTCAAATCGCGAGGCATTAAAAATCAACTCCGACTGCGTGTGATAGGTACCATCGGACTTTTCAAACTAAAAATTAAAAAAAAATGTCAGATAAACTATAATTTTGAGCAACTCCTTCAAACTTACAGCCTTAGTGCGAATTTCAGTAAGTTCATTCTCCTCAGGACTTATAGTTGAGGTGCTATTATACCAGGTTAAGTTGACTGCGGGACGAGCTCCGTGTATCTGTCAAAAGAAGGAAAAAAATGCAAAGCAAATTTGATGTTATTTTGTATTTGTTCAGAGTCGACAACTTGTCAAACGCCCAACAGGGCGTATGCGTAATGTGTGTGTGGAGGCGAGCAGAAGGGAGACGCCAACTATAAGCAATTTCCATTAAATTTCCATTAGCTGACAAGTGCACATATTCATATTTCCATTAGGCAACAATTTCACCTACGACGGAGGCCCAAGGACTCAACTCGACTCGACTCGAGTCGAGCCACTAAAACAATTGCATAAAATTCCATTAAACATAATACGCAATCAATAGACAATTTTGCATAATTTCACAGTGCACACGAAGCACACAAAGTCCGCTCGCTCACTGTCTTTCTCTCCGTATCCTCTGAGCCAAAGTGCTGCTAAACTGCAGCCAATTGAGCATTTTTCCATTAAAATGCAATAGCAACTGGCACAAGGCAATGACAGAGTCAGAGTTGGAGACAGAGACGGAAAGGAGGAGACAAAGAGAGGCTCAGGAAAATAACAAGGCATTGTCGTAGACTATGTTAAGGCTCAGCATGTTGCAGGACATTGCATGTGGCAGCACTCTTCGTCTCTGGCTGCCCACACACTCACTCACACACACACACATACATGTGTCCTGGATGTCGACGAAAAATCGCAAAATAATTGACAGTTAATTATTGTCAATTACTCGGACTCTAACGACAAGGACAACGACAACGTGCACTAAAAACTGCCTGATGCACAGTGCAGCTAAATCACAAGGAGTTAAGTTGCAGCATATGGATAGGAAATTATGGATTAATTTAGAGAGCTGAAGGTGCAACAAATTGCTTAAATATGTTCTTCATTATGTGTAGTTGCAGCTAATGCATGAAATGCACTTCAACTTTTGCTATTCATCTCCTTTACTAATAATTTAAGTAATCATTAATGTCAATAGCATATTTTATCAAATCTTTTTCTACATTAATATTTATACATAGCTTTGAGGCTTATTGTAGAGGTTGAAGATGAAACAAGACGTTAAGTATAAACTATATTATTTGTAGACTTTACTTTTAAGCTATCAAATTATTTATTTAAGTAGAAGATAATGCCAATAACATAATGAATGTTTAAAAACAGCCAACTTTATATGTCTTAAAGACATAATTTTAAACTCAATGCCAATTGGCATTTTAAAAATATTAATATAAGTTTAGTATTTATATTAACCTGTAATTTTGAAGTCAATGCCGAAAGAAGAATAAATATTTAAAGAAAGTGTAGTTTATTTACATATATGTTCTATCTTTGAGGATTAAGGATTTACTTAAAGATTTTATTATTTGTAGATGTAACCTTTCTTTTAAGATACTTTTAAAAGTATAAAGTTTTAAATGTGAATAGCTTTATGAATATTTGAAAATAATTCGACAAATATTTGTTCTAAAGTTTTAAACAATACTTTCACCATCTCATTAATATTCAATAATACCTTTACTATATTATTATATTATATTATTTATTTTCTTTGTAAATATAAATCTTAAGGCAATTGCAAATAGTTTTCGTTGCAGTGTCAAACCACAGTTACTTTGCAGCAATGATTTCCGCCCCGCCCACACCTCTGGACACCTTTTGGCCCGTTTAGTCGTTATTGAATACAGAGTTGAGGCAATACTTACGTCACATGTTAGCACCACTTTGCTGCCCTGCACCGTATGATGTTCCACTCCCTTGATGTCTATGCTCGTGGGTCGCACTGTAAAAATGTTAAAAAGAGAGAGAGAGCGAATGAATGAGACGAAGGGAGTTTGGGTGGCTGTTAGAAAATTGCTTAAAATGCTCGACTTGTAATTGGCTTTTGTGTGTTGGGGGCTTCTTCCACTTTTCTATTTTCTTTTTACGCTTTTTTTCTTCACCATAATATAAAACATTAATAATGGCAATTTGCATGCGGAGAGAACTTAGCTTCATCCCACTATCCCATGGGTAAATGTTTTCCTTTTTTTTCTTTTCTGCACTCCACTTCTCGATAGGCTTATAGTGTGAGAGTCGAAGAATATGCTGAGGGGCCATCAATCAATTTGTTGTGCCCACTTTGTAAATGAAAAACTTGGCTTAGTTGCGCAGTTTTATGTTACATTTAATGACGTTCATTAATTGCCTCAACAAAAATGTCAAATCATTCGTCAATCGCAAGAGCAAGAGACATACTTCAAAAAAAAAGAAAGAAAAAAGTTGAAAGCTCTGAGCTAAAATGTTACTCGATATTGTCAGCTTTTAATTAGGAAAAAATTTATTTGCATGACTTTCGGAAAAAGGCTCTTGATTTGGCCTCCGGCAATGTGTTGTTGTGCTTGTAATTAGAAAGGTTTGCTTTAAAATTCGTTGTGCCCCTCGACCCTCGAGGGCAATGAACCCAAAACACGTCAAAATGTCGCGACAACTTCGATTTTTGCCTTTTTTTTTGTTTTGTGTGGCTTGAGAATTTATTACGCTTTTTAATTTATGTTGATTAAAGCAAAGTGAAGAGCAAGAGCGTGTCTTAAAGGATTGACAAGTTTTTTTTTTTGCCTCTGGTTGTCATTTGTCAGTATAAAAACTTGGGCAACTCATTTAACAAATTTGTATTGATGCATTTAATTTATTTATTTCGAAAGACTAATTTTGAATATGTTGTATAAACATTTATTTATATTCAACGCAGAATATCTTTTAACTTTTAATGGAACTAGTTTGGTAAGTTTTGTGTTTACTTTTATTTATTTTAAAAACAGATTGTAACAACTTATTTTCTTAATAAAATTTACATACAATTTTTAAGAAATTTCCCTCATACATTTGTGGATTTATTGTGGGAATTCATGTGAATAATTTTTGGTTTTTTTTAAAAACAGGATTTATTAATTTAATTGACTACACACTTGACTGACAAATTTTGAATATTATTTGAGTATTTTTGTTAACATTTTAGTTAAAAGAACTGCTTTAAGGAACAAATTTACTTAAACTGTTGTTTATGTTTTGCTATTTTGTAAATTTTCAACCGAATTAACTTTTTCACTCAGCTTTTTATGTATTGTAAAGTTCAAAACAAAGTCGTAAAAAGCGAACCCTTTTTTTTTTGGTTGCTTTGAACACTAAGACAGCTATATAACTAAGCACACCTACATAAATAAGTCGTATTCTATAACTGACTCATGGCTGCCATTTACGATGATAGGCAGTTGAGTCATGCCAAAAAGGGGGGGGAAAAGAAGCAGGCATACTTTTAGATGTTCGAGGCAGCTTATAGTTAATGTTTTCCGGTCTGAAACGGATGACTCACCTTGCAAATCGACGCCGAATTTGGTAACAATTGTGTTTTTAATTGCAGCCGATTCCACGCGGCATTCAATATCCTCTCCCAGATCCTCACGTGACAATTGCCAGTCCAATTCGAGTGTGGAAGTGTATAGACCATCGTTCTGATCGTGAGTGGGCGAATCTGTTTGAATTGAAATGGAAATTTATTATACATTAAATGAAAGTGCCTCAGACTCATCATCATCAACAACCTGTTTTTGGCTAATTACAGGCAATTATGATAAGCAAAAAAGGCTTTAAAATCAAAATAAATAAAATTCCGACTGGCATCAGATTCAGAATTCCGAATTCCAGATTGTGAATCAGAATTTTGCCGGTGCTTTTCTGCCCTTTTCTGGCAGGCAGACACAAAAGGGTTGCGCTAAACCACAGACCGACGCCAATTAGAGGGCTCTACAATAACTTGGCTTAAAAAAAATCCGAAAAAAAAACGACGGAGAGGAAACGGAAATGCCAAAAAAAAAAAAATGAGGAAAATAAAGTAAATGTTGTTGGCGCCTTGTAGCCCGTTGCTTCCGTTGCAAATCGTTTGCGGAGGGGCATAAAAAATCACTTTAAGTGCTTTTCAAGGCCAGCAAACAAAAAAAGGTAAAAACGAAAAACGAAAAACAAAAAAAATGTCTGAAATATTTGGAGTATTTTGCTTTTTTCTCAATTTTATTGCTCAACGGTGTTTAAATTCTGGTTTTTAGCTAATGTAATGGGAAAGTTTTGTTAAAAATAGAAATCAATTAATTTGCAGCGCGGTTTCGGAGGCTCTTAAAAATTTAATGAAAATCGCCTCTAAGTTTATTTTTATGCTTTACAATAAAAGGGCATCACATTTTATGGGCTGCTGCTGCCGCTGCTGTGGGCATTTGCCTATGCCCCAAGATGGAGAAAAACAAGTGAAACTGACACTGATAAGAAGCCAAAATCCTTCCGTGGCCAGGAGCTGGCTTTATGACCCAGCTCGTCAGTCACTGCATAAACTTTGTGGCGCATCGTAAACCCGACTCGACTTGACTCGACTCGATTCAACTCATTCCATTGAATTGTTTGCCATGGGCTTATGCATCAAATTGGCTGCTTAGCTGCCCCGGGGAAGCGGGAAACAGGAAACGGGAATCAATAAACGCGCTTCAACAGTTTTTATGACGACGCAACCTTTATGTTATGTGCTTGTCGCTACCTTGGATCATACTATATAGAGTAGAGTAGAGATGAAAGACTTATACTCACATGTTGCCAGGCGCTTGTTGCCGCGCCACCAGCCCACATCGGGTTGGGGGCGTGTGTTCTTCACGGTGCAGGTCGCTTTGAGGTTCTGACGCTCCTGCATGGGTCCCACGATGCTGCCATTCTCAATGCGGTCGCCCTTAGCGTCCAAAATCACAACCTCAGTGGGTGGCACTGTTCGTTTTTCGTTTTTTTCGTTTTATTTCCCAACGTCCCAACGACATTTCGACGAATGTGTTCGTGTGTGTTTATAGTGATGTGTGTGTGTGTTTGTATGTGTTGGTCATGTGTTGTTTATGTGTGTGCGTAATTTTCATTTTTCGTTTTTTTTTGCATTTTTACAGTTGTTTTTTTCGGGAGGTAAAAATGTTGAATTTGTGTTTTTTAATAAATCATATTTGATTTTTTATGCGTTGTATATAAAAACATTATTAGCAAAAATTGAAATTAATAAATCAATCAAGAGCAATAAATTTTTTGGTAAATGAAAATGCGTAATAAATGAAATACAAAAGTGAATAGAAAAGTAAATAAACTAGTGAAATAATTATTGTAATGAATCAATTCAAATGCAAGTTGAATGAGCAGATTTTTTAAAGCCGTAAATTCTCAGAGAATTAGTTAATATTCAATGTGAATTTATTGCTTTAGTTAGCTAGCAATTTATGAAATAATATGTTAAATATATGAAAATTAGAATAGTGAAAAGTTTCCAAACTAAACTATAAAAATTAATTGTAAATAACCCAAAATAAAACACCACGTCATTCATCATTCTTTATAGAACTGATAAAACTGCCATTCAACTAAATAATTTGTTTATAAATAATGTTTATTAATAATGGGATTTTCTCCTTTTTTTTGTTTTTAATAATTTAAATTTACCAAGGTTTTCTACGTTTTGTTTGCGCAGTTTTTTTTTATATTCATAGCCAAAAACATTTTGTTGTTTGTTTTTTGGTTGTCATATTTTTGTTGTTGATTTTTTGTTTAAGAAATCAAATTTAATTTAAAGCATTTGTTTGGAGTTTAAATTGTTTTTAGGTTGAGTTTCACATCAGGTTATGGTTCAGTTTTTGGTTTCAATTTTTGTTGTTTTTTGTTTGGTTTTTAGTTGAGGCACACAGTTCAATACAATTTTTGGGTTAACGTATAGCAAAAACAATTTTGTTGGTGAGTGCACACGTTAGGAAGAGAAAGAGAGATTGAGAGAGAGAAAGGAGGAGTAGGAGAAAGGCGTTGGTGTACAGAAGAGGCGTGGCGTGGTGTTTGATTTAGTTTTCGATTTGTTTTTCAGTATTTTTTTGTTTGGTTAGTTTTTGGTGGAGTTTCAGTGGATTGTTTTTTTGTTTGATTTCGTTTTTTGGTTCATAGCAATGCATATATATATATATAGATATAGATGTGTATGTATATATGTTATATGTATTATTTTTTTGGAGAATTTCCATGTCGATGTGGACGAGCGTTTTGTATGCGATTTTTCAAATCATTTTTTTCGATTTTTGAGTGTGTTTTTTAATTTTTTGGTGGGACAATCAGTTAAGAGAAAATATTTGCATGAGTTTTGACACGTTCAAATGTTATGGTAAAAGAGTAAAGTTACGTTTTGCACGTTTCGAAATGGTTTAACATTTTGATATACATACATACATATAGAGAACGATATACGAATTGATATTGACGATATACGAGTATATATGATGAAATTACTGTTGTATATATACAGAAGTGGATGGAACAGGCGTGTGTAGAGGCAGACAGGCGGCAGGCAAAAGGCATTCACAAATGTCGATATGCATTCATTTTTATTCACTTGCAGCGAAACGAAATCATAGTGAAAATGCAATCGATTTGCCAACGAATTTCGGCTTTAGAATTGTAAATTGTTGTTAAAAAGTTTGCAAATTGCAGTTCAAAATTCCCAGAGGGATTTAAGAGAAGTGCGAAATAAAGTCTTTAATGTGGAACATCGATTGCATTTTCAATATTTATTTAACTGAAATTACTTAACACATTGCATTAGGGGGACAAAACACAATAAGCAGGAAAATAACTTGCTTCACTCGTTTCATAAACATGCAACATTTTCGCCGATTTTCATTTCCCATTTTTCTTTGTTGTTTTCTTTTGTTAGTAGGCAAGCTCCATGCATATGTTTATAGCATTTTTAAAATAAGTTTTCTTCTTTCTTTTATAGGTTAGTTTAGCAGTTAGTTTTCTTTAAGCAAAACGAAAAACATAATAAACTTTTGTACAAAGATACAAGAACTGAAGAGAGTTGAAAAACCTCAACAAAGTAAGCGCAAATTAAGAATTGAGTTAGAGAGAGAATCTGTTGTAAAGCGATTACTTGTATTTATGATTGGGACATGCACAAAATTGATTAATCAATGGAGGGGAGATGTATTGGTAACTTACCTAAGACTCTCAATTCGACACGATAGCCATTGAAGTTATCACACGTTTCTTCTGGTATATAAAAGGTTGTATCACATAGATAGATATCCTCGTCAGATATTCTCAAGTCCTTAATTACTAATCTGTATGGATTCTGCTCAACAGTTACTCTGAAAGGGGAAATTGTATAAAGAATACAATTAAGTATAAGCTTCTTAAAAATGTAGAGTATTATTATTGTAGAGTATTATTTTCAGTTTTGCTCTCTCGTTTATTATTGACATTCAACTACGATTAGATAGTAACTACTTTGTTCTCTGATTTGGTAAAATGAAGAATGCTGTTTAATTAATAGATAGAACTTTAACATGTTTAAAATGTTGAATCCTTTGTATATTATCGATAGACTCGAGTACAATCGAAATTGTAGAAAGAATAAAATTATTTGATAGGTATATAAGTTAAAGTTAGAAGTGATTTGGACTGTAAAATAAAAAAAGCTTTTTTGAAATGTTTAACAGTTTTTAGAATTGACAATTTCATGAGTAATCGATAGTGTGCATATCGATAACGATCGATAGTATTAATAAACACCTTCTTCGCTCTCTTACCTATTTTTAAATTCATCGTTCACACTCGTGACATTGCTGTCGCCCAATAGCATCGCTGCGATGCGTCCATCGCCTTTAAACCAGTTCAAGGAGTGCAGCTTCCCGCACTTTTCTTCGTTCACAGGACACGGCAGCACAACATTTTTGTTTTCATGCTCCTGAATGGTGCGATCTGCAAAGATGAACAAGAAATAACAAGAGCGTAAATATTGAAATTTGAAATTAATTTATAATGTTAATGCCAGAGGCGGCAAAAGTGCAGCACAAAGAGACAGAGGCAAACAAAAAAAGAGAGCAAACCTCGTATCATAGAACTCAAGACACACTCACACCTATTCACAAGTCTATTCAAAGTGTCTGCAAAGGCAAAGGCGGCAAAGCCATATGAATAAAGTCGCCATTCAACCTCTGGCACTGCGAGTGTTGTGTGTTTAGTATCATAAATTCAAAAGAACGACACTTTTTTTTTGCCAGCCGGAACACCTTAACAGAGCAAAAGAGAGGCGAGAGTAACTTTCTATGGGTTGCCATAGAAAGATTCAGTTGCTGCTGTTGAAATGAACGAAAAATGATTCAATTTGCATGGCAACCCAGTGTGTGTTGTGTGTGTGTGTTGTCCAATGCAAATTGAAAATTGAAATTAAAGTGGCCTTAAGAGCGATGTGGCCTCTAAGTAAGCCTTTAAGTAGCCTATAAATATATTCAGTTTTCCCTCTTGTTGCTTTCTTTTGCAGATTCTGGCTTACATTATGTGTTTTAACATATTTTCCTTTTCTGTTCTTTTTTTCCAGCAATTTGTTTATGTTTTAGCATTGATTTATTTATGGACTTTGTGTGGTTCGCCTTTGCTTTTTCGGCTTGCCCACAAATTATGCAAAGCAAATACGAGGATGCGTTTTGATTTGTAGTCCAAAGTGGGATACAAAATGTGGTAATCCGCATTGTGAGCTGAGCCATGTTTTCAAGATTATTTGCATTGAATATTTTATGGCAATTTAATCGTTGTTTTTTTTCTGACCAATCGAAATGCTAAAGGAATATTGCAATTGGTATTATTTTAAATACAAGTTAAGTAATTGGGAGCAAATATTGCAAATTTCTTTTAGTAGTTGTTGAATTAATTTAATTGCTTTCCCAATTTATTATTTTACCTTAATTCTTAAGTAAACAATAAGTTGGAAAATATTGCTGACATTTTTTAAGGCTCCTAAATTTATACAATTTAAATTGATATCACAAAAATAGTTTGAAGGTTTTAAATTGTAGTCAATTCAATTATCAAGAAAATCCATGCGAAATCTCCTCATAAATCCCGCATAAATATGAAATCCTACAACTAGTTTGTAGTCACTCACACATACAGACTCAAAGAGAGATAGAGAAAACATATTCCATATTTCACACTCACGCAATTACACACGCTTGAAATGCATAAAAAATACAATTTACTTATCGAGCCAAAAGCCTATAACATAATTTGAAATTTACGCTCCATTTACAGCGGTTCTTTCCAAGTGTATGTGTGTGTGTGGGTGGCATATGTGTGTGTGTAAATGTGTGTATCTGTGAGATAAGATATCATTTATTTCGCACGTTTGTCAGAGGGTTTCAGCTCTGCAAAACTAACTTGTCCATCTTGAGCCTGACCAAGAGAGAGAGGGGGAGAGATGGAGGAAAAGGGAGTTGCAGCTTTGCCATAACCGACAATCAGTATCGTCTGGACTGAGTCTATCTCCATCTCTCTCTCTTGCTTTCAATGTATGTCTGTCTGTCCTTTGTCAGTCTGTCTAACTGTCTATTTCTTCTGCCTGTCTGCTGTTGGTTGCTGCTTTCTTTTTGCCTCTGTCCACAAATTTCCTGCACTGTGGCATATTAGATTAGGCGCCCAGTCGTTTCACGTTTCACGTTCCACATTTCTCCCTCACCCTCCCTCCTCAGCCAGCAGCTTCTCTCGATTTATTTTCTATTTTCTTTCGTCTGTATTTTTTTGTATTTTTCAATTTTTCTATTTGGTTTGCTGGTTAGTCGCTTTTCTTTTCTATATTTTTTTTGCTTCCATTTCTTTGGTACACTTCCTTTTCCGCTGGATGTTGCCCTGCTGCTTCCTACTTCGTACAGTGCTTATAAAATTCAAACAGACATGTGAAATATTCAATTTCTCAACTAGCAAATCCTGCCATGGGTGGCAAAGTCCTTTGCCTTCGCCTCTGGTCCTGTGTAATGCGTCGTATGTTGTGCTGAATTAGCCGTGCCAAATGCGTCGCCGACTTGCTTGGCTGCCCTCTACTCCTCTTTCCTTGCCTCTTCCTCTTCCACATATGCCTGTCTCCAATCTCTAGTCGCAGTCACAGTCGCAGTCGCAGTCTGAGTCTGGCCCAAGGTGATGCGGGCTATCGTTAAAACTAGTCGTAACCTTTGTTTGGCTGCTGCTGCTTTGCTGCTGCTGCTGGTGAAAGGGTTGCCCAAAGCATTGAACTTAAATGGCTGCCAAGGGGATGCTCAGTGTGTCAGAGAAGGTTGAAAAGGTTGCAAAAACCATTTCAAAACTTCATTGAAAAATTGCCAAAAATGTATCACAAGCTACACTTATGATTTAATTTATTTGTCAAACGCATTTATCATTGAGTAAAAATTGAGAATAAATTGAACTTTATTTACTTTACAAAAGAAATAAAAATAATGATAAAGATTATTTTATAAAATTATTAGAATAAATCAAAAAAAGTACAGCCAAGTTAGACTGTGAGATACCCGGCTCCCAATTTTAGAAAATGGAGTTTTATTCTAAAAATATACCATATCAATATACCATATCAAAATGCTAAAATTTGGACAACTTTTTCAATAAAAACAGAAGTACTATATTATTATAAAATTCAAGCAAAATTATATATTTGGTATATCGATGACTATGAGTAGGGTATATAAAATTATACCATTGAATTATTCAAATTATTTGACATTCTCAAGTGAGACTTTTTGGTAGAAGCTCTGAAAAAAAGTATCTTCAAAGACCTTATAAATGTTAAAATATATAAAAAAAAACTTATCTATTAAATTATTCATTTAGTTTCTTTTTTCTTCTAGTTGCTCTTTAAGAATCTATGAATTCACACTTAGTTCATTTCAATTCCCTTCCAACTAATTTTTCAATTTTGTTCTAGGCCAAGCCTTAATTTTCAATCAATTCACCTGCCACATTCGTTGTCAAGTTTGCATCCTTTTGGGCATTGAAACAATAGTGAAATTAGTGATTCAATGAATGCATGACAGCGCTCGAACCCAAAATCTCATTCCCCCTCGCACTATGCCATAAAAATGCCAAATCGAAATTTGAGCTCATAAACCAAAATCGTTTGGCAACTTCAATGGACATTCGCATTAAGGACAAGAGAGGAAAATGGTTGGAGGGTCAGGCTTAGCAGCTGGTGCTGCTGATGCTGCTGTGGAAAACTTTTGCCACACAAATCTCCGCATTTTAGGAAAATTTCACCACAGCTTTTATAATTGTTCATAAATCCCCATTGGTCTTTGGTCTCGTTCATCGTCTCGTTGTCGTCTCTCTATTCAATTCAAAAAGTTTTTGCCTCGCACTTTGCAAAATTTATCACCTCATTTTTCACATTTCGACTAATTTGTACCACAAATCTCTTTGGCTACACCTGCAGTCAGCCAAGCGAGTGTCAAATATTACAGAAACCGCCTCCAGCTCTCTCTCTCTCTCTCCAAACACTCTATCACCTCACCTCACCTACACCCACACCTAAACCTTCCCTTTGCCATTTCCCCTTCATTCATGCGACTGTGTCATACAAAAGATTGTTAGCAATCAACTCAAGCACCAAACTTTGATTTGTATGACCATAAATCGCACTTCATTTTTGATTCAACCACCACACCACAGCACAGGACACCGCACCACCCTTTTGTGCCACTGGCAGCAACCACTACACACAGTTTTGTGGTTGCCTGTTCATAAATTTCTGCCCCCCACACGAACTTGGCAAAAAGTTTTTACCCTCTCCCCATCCCCATTTCTACTTTAAGCCTTTGGCAAACAGTTTTCTTATCTGCCTGCCATGTGTGTCTCTCTCTCTTTCTTTTGGACTCTCCCTCTCTCACTTTCGGCTTGCCATTTGCTTTTTGTGTGATGTGTAAACGTCTTTAGCTTGGCTTTTATAATTCTATTTCCGTTTCCGCAACAGCGCAGAAAAAAAACCAACGAAGGAAAAAACTTTTTGCTTGCCTTGCTCATATATTTCAACATCCTTTTTCCATGTCGTCCATATTCCCCCCTTTAGCTGCAAATCAAACTTTTCCACATTTACTTGTGACTGTCTGTGTGTGTGCTAGTGTGTGTGTGTGTTGGTGTTTGTATGTGTGTCTGGCTGCCATCATCATTGTCATCATCACCATGGGCGCTGGCTAGTATTGTAAGCATTCCAGACCCTTCTACTATGTCCGCTTTGTTCTCATCCTTTTCCTGCTTTGACATTGAATTTGTGTGTCATTTATCGTTCGCTTGTGTATGAGTGTGTGTGTATGTGTGAGTGCTTGTGGCTTACTCTAAACGTGCTTAGAACTTGCTTGAGTTGCCTTGCCGCGTCTACGTCTGCATCTTTGTCCCTTTCCCCTTTCACCACTCTCTTCTCTGTCAACACAGCCCGCATAATTCAGCTTCAGCTTCAACTTCGTCTGCCAGACACACACACTCTCACACTCACACATCCTTAGTGCCACATTGTGCGTGCGTGTGCGTGAGATTTGCTCTGCGTATGTGTGGCTTGCATTCTGCGGTTGCTCTCTGTTTATCTGCGATTCCCTCGCTACACTTCTCTCAGCCACCTCTTTTGTTTTCATCCTGAATAATTTTTGCACACATCTGAAATTGCTACAATGCTCAGCTTAAAGAGCTAATGGAATTTCAAGAGTATCAGTCAGTTACTGAATTAACAATATAATGAAATTTTAATTTAATATTTTCTGCTTTAAAAAATAGAATAATTTATATTAAAAAGTAAATGCTAGAAAACAAAAAAAACACACATAAATAACTTATATTTTGTACATGTATTTCGTGTATTTTAAAACTAAATCAATTATAAAATTTCTTCATATTCAAAAACATGTTTATATTTTTACTAAATATTGAACTGAATATTTAAATCGGAGTTTCGCTTACTGCACATTCAATCTGATTGTTCGTTGCTAACTCGCACATAGTCTCAGCCCATGATTGTAAATTTTTATTGCTTGAGAGAGTGAGGGAAAAGGACAATTTGTGTGGGGTGTCCAGGCTAGTGCCAACTATGGCCAGTTTAGTGGACATTAAAATTGATGGCTTCATTTGAAGCATTTTGGCACAAATTCGACTGAGGCAATCAGCAAAAAGTATGCAATAAAAACGCGTCAGCTTCAGCTTCAGCTTCAGCTTCGTATTCGTATTCGTAATTCTCTGTTCGGCTTGATGCCAACCAAGTGCCTAGGTATACGCATAAAAATTTAATTTCTAATAATAATATTTTATGATGGTCGCTCGCTGCAATATAGCAGCTCACCAATACACATGCCCAGACACCCTCACACACACACATACACTGAGAGAGAGCAAGCAATTAGAGCAGCAACAAGCAGCACACAAAATGCATAAACGATTTTAATGGTCAATTTCGGGCACTTCTCTAGCCAGTGGGGAGAGAGAGATAGGGGGAGAAAGGGAGTAGGAAAAGGGAGTGGAGGGGTAAGCAGGGTTTTCCTGCTACTGCTGTTGCTGCTTCTGTTGTGGCCTAACAGAGAATTCAATTTGTTCGCTTGGCCGCTTGCTGTTGCCTCATAATTAAATCTTGGCTAGCTGCATGTCCCAGTCATTAAAGTAATATGTTTTTGGCTAATTACGCACACACACACACAAACACATTCACTTATACATGGGCATGCATATACACATACTCATAACTCAATTGCATGAGCGTATAGCATATACTTTTTGAAGGCATTTTATAACCTTTTTGCAGTCTGTTGTCATACAATTAAAAACTACGAAATACCCTGCAAATAGTCATTATAATTATAACTATTTTTTGAAAATAAAATTAACTGCATTTTTACTTTAATAAAAACTAATGAAAAGCACTTTAATTGCACTTAACATATAATTCAATTTAATTTTGTTACCAAGAAACAAGCAAGAAAGCAACTGTCGATTATGCTAGAATTTCAGATACGAGCAACTCATTCTCAATAAGAGCAAACCAATGTGATTTTGTTTTATTTAAAATATACCAAACCAATCTAAAAATACTAAAAAAAAAGACTTAAGTCTTTAGCTGGTTTATCGTAATTTATTCAAATATACCAGATTGTCAACTAAAGCAAATGGAAATCTTTTTTTGTCATATAAAATCATTTCTTAAATAACTTCTACAAAATTTCATCTCATCACAGGGTATTATTATATCAACTCCATTTTGTGCAGACCATTAATGTGCAGCTGACAATGTAACTGTTGCTTTTTAATTAATGGCAAATTATAAGAAATTAAATTGAATTTAAAGTTTGCCCAGCAGCTGCAGTGAAAGACATAGAGCAGCAACCGGAAACCGGCAAAAAACATTGCGCCTTTAAGCATGGATTTTTTTCTACACTTCCTCCTCCCCGCTCTTCGCTGTACTTTGGAATTTAATTCATTTGTGTATAGGAGTGTATGTGCATGTGAGTGTGTGTGTGTGTTTGAATGAGCGAGCGAGCGAGCGTCTGCTTGCTTTTTGTGCATTAATTCCATTAAAAGCGCTTCGATAACATGTTTCACGCTTGGTCGCTTCCATGGCGTCGGCCCCTAAAAATATGCAATACAAACAATTTTTCATGCCGCAACGCCACCCCAGCAGTCAGTTTTTTTCCAGCACTCTCTCTCTGTGCTCCTCTCCACCTCCCTTCCTCTCACTCACGTGCCTAGCACGTTGCAGAGGCACACGTTCTCAGCTCGCTTGAATTTTTATACAGCGCCAGAGAGAAAGCAGCGCAAAAAAGTCAGCTTGGCAGAGGCTGCATGTCTATACATGCACGATATGTGTGTATTTTTGTGTGTGTGTGTTTGTGTGCTTATCGCTTCATATGTTATGTATAATAACATCACCTTCATCTGCTATTCATAGCATGTTCATCAATCAATTAATCGATACGCGCAATGCCAAACGAAATTGCTGGGAGTCTGATTCTGTGTATATGTGGGAAATGGAAAAACTCCTGGCTCAGTTGAGTGGAAGGCGTTGTAATATTAATAAAATGAAATAAAATATATATATAAATAACAAAACCAAAAACGAAAAAAATACATATATTATTTGTGTGCTAAAAATGACAAATGATGTGAGAAATACAAAAGTTGCAAATGATTGCGAAAATATAACGCAAAAGTGGCGGAAATTATTCGCAAATACTTTCTTAAAAATATTAAATCGAAACTTTGATGTGAGTAAATAAGAGCAACAACTATCTTCTCTATAAATAAACATGATTTATTTATTAGTGCATTTTAAGCACTGCACACTATTTTACAGTTCAAAGTTTTATTTTTAATTTTAAATATATATTTTTTCCTTATATTTTTTCTCATTTTGCTTGCTGAATATTGTTCTACAACTACTATTTTTTTTATTTGATTTTCTTGTCTTGGAAATGTTGTACATTTTGTGTATTTCTATTGTATTTCTTTTGCCTTGCTCTAATTTTGTTCTGTCTCTCTCGATATTTTTTGAGATTTCCTTGCCAAGTTGAACAAGCAATTAGACTATGCAAAAGTTGTGTCTCTCTGTCTCTGTCTGTGTTTTTCTGTCTGCACAATGACCAGCATGAAAAATATGTTGAAACATGAAAGCAAATTTCTTGGCTCAAAAGTCAAGCAATGCAAATTCGAGAGGATGAGCGAGAGAGAGAGAGTGGAGGAAGGGAAACTGGACAGAAAACAATGTCAATGTGACTGCTAAGCGTTCCCCATAGCACAATTAAATTGGACTGCCAAGTGGTGCAAGAACTGAGAATGGGAATGAGAAGCACTCTCACAACTCAACTCGGAGGACACTTCTCTGGGGAGACACCTTTATGAAGTTCGGGGGCACAAAAAACACACACAACGAACAGCACACAACTAACGATAAGCACTATGATTATGGCTGGTGGAGAAGGTGAGTGTCATTTATTTCTCACCTTCCAACACTGTATGTGAGTATGTGTGAGTTAGGGGGAGTGAACCACGCCCACAACAGCCAACTCAATTGTCCATCTGAATTCTGTTTTTTGTCGATTGCTGTTCGGTGTTCGTTCACACTCTAATGACACATGTGGTCGGTCGCTTGTCGCTTCGATGTCGTTGTTTTTGCTGCATACTTTAAGGCGCTTAACACGTCTTCCAACATTTCTTTGCTCAGCTGTCAGTTGTCTCTGCTGCTGCTGTTGTTGCTTTTACCTTTTTAGTTGTCTTGTCGCCAATGTTCTCTAAGCTTAAACGTGCTTTGCTTTTGATAGCGCTGATTACCACAAACACACACACACAGACACACCTCTACACACACATTCGCAGACAGACTTGGGGAATGGCAAATCGATCCATTTCAGTTTGATTTTGTACCGGCAACTACATAAACTGCTGTGATTTAGTTTGCCAGGTGCTTAAAGCACTTTTTTATAGACTCTGTCTGGTCAATACATAATCAGAGATAAGTCTGCCGAGTCAGGCACAATAGCAAAGGTTGATTGAACTCGCTGGCAAACAGGTGTTGGCATTTAATGCAAAAAAGTGAAGATTAAAGGACTTTGATTATTGCAACGATATTGGTGATGAGCACTTAAAAATTTATGTTAAAAGAAGCACTTTAACACCCAGATTAATGTTCCACTTATAAAAGTTTGTCATGTAGAAATTTATTGTGTGTCTGTTTATAATTATAAATACTAGTATTAACTAAAGAAGAATTTTGTTATCTAGAATTTTATCTTTTTAAAGTTTTTAAATGTTTTACAAAATTATAGTAATTCAAATATATTTTTAAGAACTATTTAATAAAAACTTATAATTATTATAGCTAATTTTTTTAAACAAATCATTTTGTCAATTGATGAGATTGCTAATTTTGAGCTGAAGTGCTAAAAAGATTTATCGCATCAAGAATTAAATTTCAAATGTATGTAAATATTAATATAATAAATATAATATTATATATTTTAAAACTTTTTGCTTGTATATACATACATATCATATTTCTTGAAATCTTTACTAACTACAGTTGCCTTTTCAACTTGTCTTTCAGTACTTTAAAGCCCTCTCAAGTGAAAGTGAATAACTCTTAAAGTTCAACTAGCAATTTCCACACAAATTGCTCTAAATATCTGTCCCATTTGTGTAATGTGTAATTAACATTTCAAACAGTCTTAATTGCATAATATGCAAAACAAGAAAAAAAAAAGAAAGTGAAAAGCTTGCCAGTTGTGCTCATGATTGACTTAAGCCTTCCGCCTTATAAATTTGTGTTATTTCTGCTGTCATTATGTCAACCAAATGGAAGCAGTTTTCAGATGTGAATTCGTTTCATCTAATGAAGGCCATCTGCAACTGAATACTTTGAGGGGCAACTATAAGCAGCTGTTGTCCTGTAAACCCTTTTTTGTGGCTTGGTAAACCGAGTGTGAACACACAGCGAATTGTTGCCAAAAAACATTCAGCAAGAATGTAACCCAAAATTGTCCTTCACTTGTGTCCCTGAGTACAACATCTTTTGGCATTCACAAGCATGTCTCTAGCGACCAGAAATTTATAATCCCTTGCAGAAACTTATAGTTGCTTTTTAGGCCTTTTAAATTATGCAAACTGCTTTTGTCACACACATAGAGAGGGGCGAGTGAACGAGTCTTGCTAAACACATGGCGCTAGGCTGCGCCTGATGTGTTGTCCATTGCCCCAGAAGCATACAAAATATCTTATTACCGGCACTTAAAAGCAACACTAAATTTTAATGTGACAAAGCACCGAAAAATACCAGACGACAGTGCACAGAAAGTGGAGAGAGTAAGAGAGGGAGAGGAGGAGGTTTTACAGGGCTTGTAGTTGGGTTCTAGGCGCAACCATAATTTAATTTAATTACAGGCAGCAGCAGTTGCTAAGCATAGGTTCAATAAAGTCGTCAGTTAACACACAGCCCCATCCTCTTCTCTCTTCCCTTCTCCTTACTATTTAGTCAAAAGCGGCTACACAAAATTCGTGTCGCAGCGCAAAACGTTTGGGGGGTGGCACCCACTCATTCATTATGAATGTGGTTTCGGGGCTTTGAGTGGCACGCCTACTTCAGACTACAACTTGACTTTGGCTCGCAGACACACACACACACACACACATACACATATTCATAATAAACTGCCACAAATCTCAGACATGCAAACAATTTTGAAAATTTGCCCGCTTTCTCGGGGACTCTCCCAAAAGTGCATGACCCTCAAATGTCCTTAAGCTGTCAAAAATAAGTGTCAAAAGTGGGCAGCCTGTCATCCCGATGGCAGCGTCAGCGTCAGCGTCGAGAATAACAACGAAATAATAAAAAATGAAAATGAACAAAAATAAAGTAAAACATAAACACAAATTTTTATATTGTTACTTTTTCATCTCTCTCCCACTCTCCGCTCTCTCTCTCTCCACTCTCCACTCTCTCACAACACAATGAAAAATTCGCAGTCAGCCAGGCAGCTTCTGCCTGCTCCTGGCATGTCCTTTAAGTGGCCGTTTCGGCTGCTGGCCACGCGCGCGCCTACAGAGAAAAAAAACCAACAGAAAAAAAAAAGCAGCCGCCGCCATATTGAAATTATGTAAACGGCTGTCGAGAGCACCGGAAACTGCGTGGCGTTTGCTCTGTCTCCCCCTTGGAAATATTCCCTTCCTTCCTTCTCTCCTGGCTGGCATAACTATACACAATATTTTGTGCTTTTCTTCTCGCCGCTGCCACCTGCTGTGCCTCTCCTTTCGGTTCTCCTCCAGATCTGTCTGGCTCGCAGCTGGGCTCCACTTCATTTGCATTCATTCCGTTTGCATATTTTTAGAGTGTGTTCTCCATCGGCGCTTGTTTATCAAAAATTAAAGGTTAATTTTGCCTCCACAGTCGTCGCGCTGTCATTTAATTAGCCACCTCTCCCTCCCGCTAGGTGGTAAGCAAGAAGCAAATGCGCTGAGTTACATAAATTTGGGAAGCTGCCTTGATTTCCAAAAACTGGCAGTGAGTAATCATCAGTTCGCTCTTGCTCTTTATACCCGCTACCCACAGGCTAAAAGGGTATTATAATTTTGTGCAGATCCCATAGACTAGCTGTGAGTAGATAGTTGCAGTAGGTCATTTGACAATCTGGTATATTTGGAGCACAAACTATATTTGCGATTGACTCTTCCCCAAAAATTTGATTGCGAACACAGAAAAAATGTAGAAGTTATATTAGAAATAATTGTATATAGTATATTTGGATCATAAGAGTATATTAATTTACCAAATACTATTGTTGGTATATTTTAGTATTCTTTTGGCATATTAAGTTGGTATATCGGTAAAGACTCAGGTATATTTCAGTATTCTTTTGGTATAATAAGACTCTGGTATAATTTAATTTGGTATATTTTTAAATTAAGACTGCACTGCGTTGCCATTATTGAAAATGAGTAGCGGGTATTTCACAGTCGAGCAACTTCTTAGCTGTTGTTTTTTTTTTCACTTGTTTCCATATTTATCACTGCTTCAAAACTCACACTCTGCGTGGGCGTGACCTCACGTACTGCCCCAGAGAGGAGGGAGAAAGAAGGAAAGAAGGAGATTTTTTTATTTGCTGCTATGCTTTATTTGTAGTCTACTTTTTGGGGCATGAATTTTAATTAGTTGTATGCTCATTTAGATTGGCGCTCGTTGTGTTTACGTGTTGTTGGATTTACACAGTTTTTGATTTGATTCTGTTGCAAGGCAAGAGTAGGAAGTGGGGAAGTAATAAGATAAAATAAGAGAGAAGCGAAACAGTTGCAAGCAATTTATCGAAGCTAGAAACATTTAAAGTTTTACATTTGAAAATGTTTAAATATTTGTGTTTTATATTTGGCAACAACACAATTTCTAATGCAATTTCACAAAATTCGGGCAATAATTTCGTTTATTTGTTTGCTTCAAATAATCTATTTAACTGCAGCAAACTATTGGCAACATTTTTAGCAATTAGTCAACAATATTTTCATAATAAAATTAAAAATTCTATGGCATTGATATTTGAAAATTTGCACCTAAAATTGAATTTATTTATACAACGTATTTGCAACTAAATCATTGTTTGCTTTGCTTTTCGTATTTACTCTAAAAATATCAATAATTCTTGTTAAAGATTTCATTCGTAATTCTATCTAAATGTTTTTTTTCTGCACTTCCTGTTAAACCAATTGAACTTTAACTTTATTTATTTAAGCATTTCGTGTCGACACCTAAAAGTCAGTTCGTTTTAGATTTTTTTGAGGTCGTATTTTTAGCGGCACTTGAGCCTGACATTTGGCACGATAATTCTCGGAATACAAATAAATGACACCCACACACACACAAAGGGAAGACGCAACTTTGTGTATAAATAAAACTCTTTTGTTATCTTTAAGCGACCAGTTTGTACTTTTGTTGTCAAAGCAAATGACGCCCAAGACTTTGTTGGCCAATTTGATGTCTCTTTAAGCAAATGAATAGGCCAAGTTATTTTCGTTGTCTTTCGTTTGTTTTTAAATTATTAACTCGCTTTTTCTTTTGGAGTTTTGCTGCTGCTTCTCCTGCTATCTCTCAGTCCGAGAGCAAGCAATTTACTCGCACATATATCATATGAAGTTGCTGCTCGCTTCTTCCCCCTCATTTTATTTCGCCTGCTTTGTCTTTCGCTTTTGCCCCTTCGGTGCGTATAATTAATCTAGCAGGGGAACGTCTAGCTGCTGCCTAGTTATTAATTTGTTGCCTCGGCTTCTTTTTCTACTTCTTTTGCGTTTGCACAAAACTCGTTTGCTGGCTTCACGCAATGTACGCAACGCACTTGTCAAGATTTATTTCAATTTGCTACGCACTCACACACTCACACACTCACATACACACACTCGCTAAATGACTCTTATCAAAATACACACACACATACATACAGAGTGAGCGAAGCATGTGGGCAACAAGTCAGCAAAGAACGTGCAAAAGTTGCTAGGCATCGGACTACGTGGCGTATACTTGATGCTGCCCTTCTTCCAGCTTTACTTTTGCCTCGCTTTCTTTCATTTTTTCCGCAATGTAGGCAAGTTTTCGCTCGAAGAAAAATGAGACACAAAAGTGCTGTGTAAATGTGTGAAATTAATACACACACACACACACACACACACCCGCACACACTCATGAATCTGTCGCAGCTGTGTGCTCTAGCGCAAAAGTTTTTGGGTCTATAAAATATACGTTATTATTGCATTAGGCCAAGTCCAAAGCGAAATAAAAATGGAATTTATGCCTCTTTATATACACCACACACATTTCTCCTCCCCTCAAATTGATAAACAACACACACACAACAACAACAAGAACAACTTATTTAGTTTGCTTTAGTCGACATGGCAAGTGTTCAAATTTATGAGTTTTGCGGCAGCAACAGTTGGCATTAACCCCTCACTCTCTCTAGCTTGCTTTATTAACCCCACAATGCCTTGTTTTATGGTAGCAAACGTTACAACTTGTTACCACTTCATTGCGACGTTGTTTTTCGTTGCTGCTTCTGCTTCTGCATCTGCTCGATAATTACATTTGGGAAACTCGTTTGCTTGTGACGCTTCGTTGGCCATTCGCTGCCATCAAACTGCATCAAACTGTCAAAGAGGGTTAACGAAAACGGGGGCAGAACGGGTGCAAAGGGGCAACTCATTTGCCAAAAGTTGCAAGTTCATGTGGCAACTTGTAGGTCAGTTCCACACACACAAACAAACAGCTGCCACTTGAAGCGTAACGCGGCAATTGCAACCGAAAGAAGACATTTCTCTCCTTTTCAGTTATTCTCGTTGTTATTTCTGTTCGCTTTCGTTGTTGTTGTTGTTGTTGCTGTTGTTGCAGCCTTCTGTTCCCGTTCGTTCCGCTCGAGCGCCATCTGTGGGTCGTTTGCTGTACCGCCGCTCCCTCCTCATTTGCGATGCTTTCAAGCTGATAGAAGCTACTCTCTATAACACTCGCTCTACTATATACGATAACGATGCGAGGAGCACTTGACCCTAGCAGACTGCAATGTGGCTTTTTCGCAGCAGATAAATGTTTGAATTCTTGCCAAGTTGCCACAACAAACTCATGAGCAGAAGGTGGAAGAAGGGAAGGGGAAGGGCAGCAAGCTGTTTTCTAGGGGGTTGCCATGGCATTTGCAACTGCTAAAATGGGTGTGAGATTTGCAAATTTATGCATTAAGCTGCTTACGTTGTTTCTCAATTGGTCGATAAACGAAATTAGCAATTTCGCATTACAAACAGATCAATACAAAACGTTAAAGAAAGGAAATAATTAGAATAAAGAAATATTCACAGATTGCAGACATTTATAAATGTGAGCTTATGTTCTTAGCCTGTAAATTTTTAGGCATTTGTCTATGAATTTCTTGACTTTGAATTTTGAAAAGCTAAAGTTCTATGTAAACACCAAAACTTCTTAAGAATATTGCATCCATGGTTGAAAAACACTTTGCTTATATAATATGTGAAGATTCTATAATTGTTGAATATCTTAAAGCTTCATAGAACTTATTTGAATATTGTCTTTAAATTTGGTTCTCTTATAAGGCTCGAGAATTGTAGAATGTTAAAAATTATTTTAACTAACATATTCATAAACTTTAAGAATATTGTCTTAAAGTTGAAAAGCTATGGCTTTTGTAATATGCAGTAATTCAAAAATAAACCAGACTTAGTTAGGAAATGTAAAAATATTATCTTCAAGCTTAAGCCACTTTACTTTTAAAATTGGCAAGAATTTCACTAAAAGTACTTTGAACCTGTCCAAATATTGCCTCTAAGTTTAAGAGTCGTTGCATTTATAATGTACAGTAGTTCTTTCTCTCTTAATGTGAATTTAAAATTGTAAAAACATATTTTGGAGCTATGAGCACTGTCTTTTAATTGTATGTTTTTTACTTATATCTTGCACGGGAATTCTATTAAACCCTTAAATTCTTAAATAGACTAAAAGTGAAAAGAATATTTGCTTCTTTAATGTGTTAGATATGAGTGCTGACACACAAGTAGATATACAGACCGACAGTCAATGCCAATGCCAATCAATCATAACAAAACACACCTCATAACAACAAACATAACATCTTTATATCACTTAAAAGTTATTTTGCCCTTCAACCCTTTTGGGTGCTTAGCATAAATATCAAATTTACTCACTCACTACCCTAAGGAGGAGGATACACATAAGATTAGCTTGTTTAGCTGTTGAAAAAACATACCTGAAAAGATACAGAAAATAATATGCCATTAGTTAAATAGACTCAAATTTCCACTTTCATTTCCATTTCGATATTAGTTTGTGCAGGACAATCCATTATTTTCAATATACCCCACACCGAAAGTAAACTAGAATGAACCGAAGAAAGAGAGAGAGAAACCCTTTTTGGCTAAGCAAAAAACCCAACTCAATTGCATAGCTACTTCAATCAATCAACGCTGACATTGAGCAGCTGCTGGGCAAGCCAAAGGGACACGCCCCCAAGCGGAACTCAATTACACTGTGATACACAAAAAACGAGGGGAGAAGGCAAAAAAAAAAAAAAAAAAAAAAAAACGGATAACTAACGAGACCCGGCGATGGTGACACAGTTTAAAACCTAAACATGCTCAAAGCTAAAGTGTAATTACGTCCGAAAAGCATTATTATAACATGTGGGAGAGAAACAAAGAGCGAAGAGTGAGGGAAGAAAGTAATGGAAAGGGGAAACGTGAGACGGCAGTCAAATGTGCCGCCAACATGCGAAAATTTATTTATGCACAAGGTCTTGGCGAACTACACGAAACATAAAGCGAAAACAGAAGTCAGAAAGCAGACGACAGGACGAACGGAAATGTGGGAGGATAAAACAGAACAGCAGCAGCTGAAGAAGAAGAAGAAGTAGAAGGAAACGGTAAAAAAAACAGCGGAGGGAATGTCATCAAGTAGCAAGTAGAAAAACGAAACAGAAACAGGACGAGAAACAGGACCTACATTCCGTGTTAGCTTTTGCGTTTGTTGCTTTCTTTGCTTTCTTCCATTTCTCTTTTATTCTTTTTGTGCCAACACTTTATTCAAAAGCAAAGGTCAAATAGAACGGATGCCACCGCTGAGAGGGATGGAAATGGGGTTGGGACACGAGAGCTTCGGACTTCGGACTGGGGATTGCTTAGGTCAGAGACAGGTGAATGGGAATGTGTTCTGTTGTTGTCCTCTGGCTGTGACATAATTTTGAACTACACTTTCAGCTTTTTTTTTGGCTTTCGGGTTTATCTGTAAACACATTTGCTAGACGGTTAGTTTTGGCTGCTGCTGCTGCTGCTGCTGAGGAGCGAGCATTCCCACCTGACACATCATAATGAAGCAATGAAGCAAATGCTAGAATGGGATTTTTAATGGAATTTGTGGTTATCGTGTCGTTTGTTTTATTTATGGCCCATACAAGGACGAGACTCGAAACACATTCGGGTTGAGAAATTCTCATTATTGTTATGGCCCATTGCTGTTGTCATTACCTTAAACGTTGATGAAGGTCTACTTCCCTTTCCCTTCTCTCCTTCTTTTGTCTAGTCTAGATAACAACTGCGATCTTTGTATATTTTTCAATCAATTTTTTCTTTTGTGGAAGGCTTTTGCGGCAGACCAAAAGTGAAATTGTTATGTAAATGTAAATTCAATTTGAAATTAATAATGAATTAGGGTTAAAGTTGATGTTGCTGATGGAACTGGGAACTGGGAGATGAGAGCTGGGGCTTTCATGGGGGCTTAAGGGACAATCAGTGTTTTCGGGTTTGGGGCAGCGAAATAAGTTGACAAGTAATGAGAAAAGTTTCGACCAAGAAAGAGCAAAGACTACAAGGGTTAACGACTATATATAGAGTGTTTTGTAACGTAGTAAATATTGAGTGTTCTATTTTGAGAAGTAAGCATCACATGAAATTGGAAATTGATGCGCAAATGTGAAGATAAAAACAAAATATTTTGTAATGTAAGAGTCTATATTGTAACACTCTTCTGGAAAATATAAAACATTATTGTAATTAAAGCAAAACATTGAAAAAATATAATACACATATAAAAATAAAATATACATATTTATAAATTCTATTTGTTTTCCGCATAAATAAAAATATGTGAAATGCATCTTACTTTCTGGTTCATTAAAATATTTAACTAGTCGTAGAAAATATATATAATAATAGTCAAGCTTCTGCTGTTGATCCATTAAGCAATTAACAGCTTAACTATGAAGAGCCAAAGCTGGTTGCTTGCAGAAATTAAACTCCGTCAACTTCTCAAGCCAAGAGAAGAAGCAGCAGAACAGCTGAGAAGGGAGAAGATATCAAATGGAGGGAAAGAGTAAGAATAACTACAACAAAAGAACTACAAACTGGCTAACAATCCAAACAGAAGCAGCAGCAGAAGCAACAATAACAAAGCACAAACTGAACAACAACAGCAACTCTTGTGGTGCTTGTTGTATGTGTGTGTGTTGGCAAAGGGTTAAGGGGGCTAAGCGGGGTTAAGGATACAGGCAATATTCTCGCACAAAGTGGAGAAAAAAACTTGTTTTTATAGTCGGCAGAGGTAAAGTGAAAAAGAGTTGGAGAGTGTGTAGACTTTAGAGAGGGCAAAAGGGTTAAAAAAAAACTGGAAGAAGAGAAGAAAAACTTACTCGAACCGCGGCACTTAATTCGCTTCCCTATCAAAACAGCGACACAGACACAGAGTAGAGCAGAGTCACCTCGTTCTCTCTGAATCCTCTAAAGCTTTTGTTGCCCCCACCCTCAACTTGCTTGCCACACGTCTGAAGTGAGCTGTTGCCGTTACCGTCTCTTCTTTGTGTGGTCCAAAAAGGTTTTTTAATAAAAATATTAAATTTGCATATGTTGCTCCCAGACGCCAGCTTCGAACTCCAACTCGCAACTCGCAAACTCAGAGGCCAGACATTTTGGGGTTGCCTTTGGTTACCTGTGGCAGGAACTGCTTTTGCCGCCGGAAGTGGTAACCAGTCGACAGACCCCGAGAGAGAAACAGAGAGAGAGAGAGACAGAGACTGTGAGGAAGAGGCTTGAGTGGAGCTGCGGCAAGTGCGTTTTTATTGCCAACCTAGCCTAGAATTCAGCACTTTCTTCTCATTCCTCGCGTTCTTCAACGTTTTGTTGTTGCTGCTGTCCCAGACATTTATGACGCATGTGGCATGAGTTGCATGATGAAAGCAGCAGGAGAAGCTGCTGCTCAAACCACTCACTAAATTAAGTTCAAGTGAGCGCAAGTGCGGAAAGGTTTTTTTTTCTGCCGAGTTGCTACTTAAGCGCTGATTAAGCGGCTAAAAGGCAGAAGACTGGAGAGAAGAAAGTGAGGGAGAAAGAGGCAAGAGGATGGGTGAAGTTGTTCCCTACTTTGCTAATAAAGATGAAAGCATAAGAAATCACTCTAAATATATGGGAACAAAGTAAAGTCATTTACCAAAATTTGCATAGTTCTTGAAAAATTAATAAGTTAAACAAAGATAAATAAATTATATAATGAGTGAAGGAGATTGCTAAGGAAGTTCAGTGATTCTTTAGCTCATTATAATGTTATATTACATGTGACTTTGTTTTTAATTTCTATCATTTTCATATTTATTTTAAGATTGTGGCATCTCGTTTATTGCTTTTATTGATGTCGCTTCAGTAGATACATTTTTGATCTCAGTTACGTCTTCCATATTTTCAGAAACAATATTGGACTTTTTTTTTTCATAGTTATTCCCCCTATTTTTTTAATATTGCGTTTTTTCAGTAAATCGGATACGTATCTCTTCTCAATTTTTATCCAAAAATATTGTAATCTATTTTGTTGATCAGATTTTGCTTTTTTCATTTTGCTCTCTGTCAATTATGTTCCTCAACAAATATGACAGAATTTTACATTTTAAAAGATTTTTATGCACAAACTTTTAAAAAGCTCAGTGCAAACCTCAAACACTTGTACTAAAAAAAAGTTCAACCAATGCATTTGCTATTTGTTAAAAGTGACTCAAAGTGAATATTAAATCACATTTTTGCCAGTCAATTAAAACTCTGGCAAAACTGGCAAAAGAGCAAAAAATATGCGCAACTATAAGAGTCACATTCATATCTTTGATGTCGCATAATCCCAGTCACATGTCAGATGTACATATTTGTATCCACTATAAATGTATCTGTGCAGCTGTATCTGTATCTGTATCTCCAGCTGTAGCTGTAACTGTAACTGCGACTGTGCTCATCTTGACAACCTTTTGTTGTGGTTTTTACAGTCGCCTCACAGCACATAAAAATTGCATGTGCCCAAGTGCAGAGCTGATTTCCTGAAGCAAAAACCGGGACAGAATATTGGGGGTATCAAGGGGAGGTGGAGATGGGGGCAACAGGGGTGCATTGTGTATTGTACAAGTCAGAAAAATGTCAAGCGATAAGCAAAAGCCGCTTACATTCAACTTGGGCCAAACAAAACGTCAACAGGGAGGCCAACACGATGCTCTCTGTTCGTTCGTTGTTGTTGTTGCTGCTGCTGTTGCTGCCAATTTCTGTTTGACAGTATTAAATGTTGCCCTGGCAATTGTCTTTATATATTTTTGATGTGGTTTGCAACGGCTGCACGGCACAAAACTATAAGCGATTTACAGTTCAGTTGTGAATTTGTCCGGAGAACAGCAGAGAAAAACTCTAGTGTGTAATTTAAAAAGAGAGCCTCTTAGAAAAAAAAGGAACGAGTTGAGTCTTAATCAAAATGAGCTGCAAGCAGCTCGAACTGATAAAAAGTGTCATAATATTTAAGCTCTTTAAAGCTTAAGTAACCCAAAAGCAGCTTAGTGGAGTTGTTTATAGGTAAAAGATATCTTCAACTTTGTTTGCCAAATGACTTTTTGATGTTTAAGCCGAGAATATGAAAGGATTAAGGTAGGGAAAGTTAAGAATTGTAAAACAAATGAATATCATTAATGAATATTTATGTAAATATAATTTTAAATCATTTCTTTATTAATTTATTTATTATATAACATATTTAATCAGAGAGTTGGTAGTAAACTAAATCCTTCAGCGAGAGATTATTAAACAATTTAAACCAACCATAATGAGATATTTTAAAATTATTTGGGAAACAGACTTATTAATTTGGGCGTTGGAAAATAAATATTGCATAGAAAAAAGTCTCTTTACCTAAAGCATGTCATGAAATATATTACGTAATATATGATGTTAAAATATTTGTTAAAGAATGTGTTTTTAATTTCACAATCTAAAACTATATTGCAATTAACTTCAATGCAAATTAATGTCGCAATCTAAACTAAACTGAGGCAACAACTTATCTTAACAAAATTCAAGTTGCGCTGCTCTCGAATAATTTCGAGTTCAATTAAGTTATTAAAACAGAGCGAAAACAAGTTCAAAGCTGCTCTGAACTGAGGAATTTGCTATGCAAATCACATCACGAGGCTAATTTAATACATTTCCATTATGCATATATTTAGAGAGAAGAATTCTCACAGACTTCTTAACACCTAAATAGGAACACAGCCAAAACACTGACTTGACAACTTTATTTAAAGAAGTTTCATGTTTTACTTCAAAAAAATGTTGCGTAAAAAAAAAGTTACCGTAATAAAGCATTACACATTATAATGATGGGAACATGTTACTGCAACGGCAACAACAAAAACAACAACAACAAAACTAACAAGCAAAAATGTTGTCAACAAAAAGTTTTGAGCAGCGAAGGAAGAGGAATTGTAGAAAAAGTTTCGCAACATCATCAAAATGCGCTCAGGCCTAATTTAAATGTGTTTGAACTTCTTTTGCGCCTTATTTTATATTATTTACATACACACAGCGACAACAGCAACAGCATCAGCAAAAAGAAGTGGAAAAACTTCTGAAGATTTTTCTTTAAATGCGAAATCTTCTTTTCGACTGAGTTTTGACTGCGAAATGTTTGCACAGCTTTAAGTTTTAACACGCCAACTTTTTGCTCCTCAAACAAAAAACACACAAAAAGTTTTATGCTTTTCTTCTATTTGTTTTTGACGTATGTCGCATTAATGCAAATATAATCTGGCCACGCCCCCTGTGCCTCCCCCATTTTGTGACTGTGACTGAAGTTGGACAAATTACAAATTGAGAGCTGTGTCAACACTTTTCGGACCAATCCCGATCCCGTTGCTGGCGACAAACTTGACCTCAAGTGAAACTTTAATGCAGCGGACGTCGACAGCGTCAACTTGCAACTGGCAAAAGCAAACTAAAACTCACTTCTAAGTTTTTAAGTTCTTAAGTACACATATCACCTGCTGAGAAAGTGAAGAAAACGAAATGGGGAAGGGAAAGGGGAAGGGGAAAAGTAACCGCAACAAATGTGGTTGTTGTTATGCAGACTTAAAATCTTAAGCTGAAGTGGCAAATAATGCCAACCAAAGTAAAATGATTTATTTACAGTGCGGCAAGTTTGCTTAGCCAGCGGATAAGGCGATTAAATACTAAATAGAATACAGTGCGACTTGACTAAAGTGAACTTAGAACTGGATTATCAAGCAACTTTATGTGACAGAAGGAAGTAAACATTAGAAATAGATTCTTTACTAAATTAATACATCTTCAACTTAAGTTGCTTAGACAAGGACAAGGACAATACGCAAAATTATAAAGCAATATGAATAAGTTCAATAGAATGAACAAAAAGCGTCTCCAGTAATGTTAATTATAATTGCATTTAAATGAATCACAAAAATATCTTAAAGAGCGAAGTCAAATTTTAGACGCGTCAATTCTATCTAATTGTAAAAATATTTTACTAAAAAGAAGTACTCTAAAATTAAACCAGAGCTATCGCTGAATAACTTCAACAATCTTATTAACAATCAAATATTTACCTTTTTTAAATTGTAGACACTTTTTTAATTCAACTAATAATCCAAATTGCAATTATAAAAGTTCATCAAAGAGAGGTAAAATTGTAGCTACTTGAATAGCTTTAATTATAATTGAATTTCACATATAGTAAAAGAAAATGTTAAATACTTCAATGAGTCACACGTTGCTATAATTAATTCGCACTTCTTGACGCACGTTTTTGTTTGCATTTGAGCAAAGCAATTTTCCCAGAGTGCAGAATAAATACAAAACAAACAAACAGAACGTTTCGAAGGCAGCAAAGTAGGTCCACTTGCAACACGCTATAAATAGGCAAAATAATGCGTATACGTCATGTGAGTCACGTACGTGAGAGCATCAAACGAAGCACTTGAAACATTTTGTGCATTTTATTTGATGTTTATATTCGATTAAAATATTGCAAGTAAACACTGCATCTAAAGAGCTGTCATATTTTTCAGTTCGTTTTCGTTTTCGATTTCGATTGCAATTTCCCCCAATGCCAATTGCAAGCTGTTTTCGGCTTAAAAACTCATTTGGCTGATGGAGGAGAGTTGAACTCCGAAATGGGTTTTGATCATTAGTCATTTGTAGCTGCATACTAGCTGTAGCTGTAACTGTAACATAATCCATGACTTGACTTGGTTACTGGCTGGTCAAACCCACTTCATTTACTCCTTCCTACCTACCTGCCCGACTGTCATAAATCAGTTTCAGTTCTCGACCCTTTCAGCATGCACGACAAGTTGGCCTTTTTCTAGCGGTAATCCAATACCTAACAAACCCAACTCAATCCCAATCCCAATCGCAATCGGCATCGTCATCGTCATAGTCGACGCAATCCCAGTTCTCGACAGCTACGCACATGCCAAGAAAGCAAACCCACAATTGGCCACGTTTCGATGTCAAGCCTTGGCAATGTGTTTATGTGTGTGTGTGTGTGCTTAGTTGGCCAACAACAGTTGCTGCAATCCCCAGTTGGTTGTAGTCTTGTACTTTAGCTTGCAACATGCCACAAAATCAATGAGCATAAGCTATTTGTAAGCGGGGCAACATCAACCGGGCGACAAGCAAAACAACTGGCGACAGTTTCGAAGCAGTTGGCAAATTTTGAAAGTGAAATTTGATACAGAAGCTGCCACATACGCACGTTGCACGTTGCATGCTATCTGCATACCCGCCTGCCACTTGCCTCATACACAACATGCGCAACGTGTGTGTGGTGGCAACTTCTTCTCTTATACGGCTTCCTCTGAGCTCCTTTATTGCTTCCTCTGCCAGCTGCCAGTTGTGCCTGGTGTAAAATAAGTTGACCAACAGCACAAAAACAAAATCAAAATTGCTTTGACAAGTTCCTTTTTAGTTGGAAAAGGGTTAGACAAGAGGAGGGGGAAGGAAAGTGAGCACTTCTAAGCTTCAATCCAAATAGTGTGGGCAGTATATAAACTTTGCTTTATATTGATTAGTTAGAAAACTACTCAAATTTATTTTTCCCTTACAAAAATCTTTAATTTAGTTTACATTACTTTTTTTCAGAATAATTTTTTTGGGTCATATTTTCTGCTTTTGTTTTTTTCTTTAAACGAAACGTTTAATTAATTTTTGGTTTCAAGTTACAGCGGAAATTTGATTTTTAATACCTCAATTACTTCCGTTTAGCACTTTAAAAGTATTATGTAGATTTTTTGCTGCCTTTTTTCATAAGCTCAAGTTCATTGATTAATACTACTTAAAGCCAAGCAAGGCAGCTCAAAGTTTCAATTACTGCCGAGTCTAGACAAGTTCGTAGGTACAAAAGAGGCTAAAGCGCAACTTCTCAGACAGCTTTAAGCAGCTTAGCATATTAGTTGATTGAGAGACAACTTTAATACACTTCGAAGTAACTTAACTGTCAGCTTTAATGAGCTTTAAGAGCTTAAGTAGCTGACTGCGTTTTCTTGTAGTGAAAACTGCATGTTTTGTATTTAGATTATTTAGGTGAATTCATGTTGAAAGTGACAGCAAATTTCTTTTTCTCTCTCTCTCTCCCATAATTCCCATAATCATGTTAATTATCTCATACATAATTAAGCATCATCATCCGCTTGTCCTGCCATGTTTTATGCCATTTATTTTGTGCTCATTTCTCATTCCTTCAGAGTTTGTCCTAATTTATGCATAGAAAAACTCATGCAGCCATAACAACTTGCAAATTTTTCGCCTGGATATGGACACCTGCACACCACACACCACACACTGTACACCACGAAAGGACACAGCTTAGATAACAAATCTGAGCTACGTCAACTTTGCCTCAAGAATTTGTTGAACGCGTTGCATTTAATCAATGTCAGTGTGGAGAAAAAACGGGAGGGCGGGACGAAGGCGAGCATTAGCAAATATTTGCGCTGCACTTTGCCTGAAAAATGCAGCTATTTAAGTTTGGGAGTGAACCTCAAGGCAACTTCAGCTGCGACAGGTGCGTGACTCATGCGAGAATCTCATTTTTCCAACTTGGCTGCAAAAAAAAACAACGAAGCGAACAAAAAAAAAACGAAAACTATTACTGGCTTCTTGAGCTTTGATTTCAACGTTTCTTTGGCTGTTCTAGTTGTGAATGACAGGGAACCATTTAATTTGTGTGACACCTCTCGAGACTCTGAAGACTCAAGAGTCAGTCGCTCTCGAGTCAGTTTCCAGTTGCAGCAAGACAGTTTTTCGATGTTGCGACTCGTTTTGCAGTTTTGCAGCAACCCCCCGAAAATGAATGGTTAGCTGTCAAGTTGAACAAACTAAATGACAGTTTATGCAATGTCAAGAACCCCTATATCAAACCCATTCCCATTCTGTCACAGACTGACAAGTCAACAAGTCACAAGAACAAAGACGAGCAGCAAACTACAGAGAAAAGAGCAACAGCAACAACTAAAAAGAGCAAGACTTTTAGTTTAGCGTATAATTCTTAAAATGCGCTTTGACTTCTATTTCTTTTTATTTTTCGTTCTGCATATGCAACATTTTTTTGTGAGTTTGAGTTGTTAACTTTCTATTTTTTCGTTCCTTTGTGCATTGTTTATTGCTCATGTCCATGTCAGAGCGCCGCGAAACATGCAACATTTTCTTTTGTTTGTGATCTCGACGCAGCCACAAACATGACAGGTTAATTCGACTGTCAAAACTGGAATTTATCAGACAACCCACGCGCCGCAAAAAAAAGAACGAATACAAATAAAATGTTGGAAGGAAATAAACCGCAACTCGACCAAAAAGCCCCAAAGGGCATTACACAGCGCAACGGCGGCCTTTACTTTCGCTTTAGTCCTGCCTTTTGTTTCGCTGCCCAGGGAAATAGCAAGAGAGAAGAGCTTAAACTGTTGTTACACACAGAAAATATTTGAATGTGTGTGGGTGTATTGCTAAGCCACAGTCTGCACAGGCTTAGCCAGCAATTGAGTATTTATTAAGAGCTTTCTCGCATAAACACAGTCTACACATTCAAGTGAAAGCACATTGCTAGTGGATTAACATTAAAAGAAGTTTTGTTTTTACGCTTTACATTATATATAAGTGTTAGCAATTTCAATGGCTAAAAGCTCATTAAAGCTCGGATTGAAATTGTCCAAGTAATATTATTGACCTCAAAGGTGAATTTAGTACATCCAAAACAGATGAAAGCTTTGTAGCGAATATATTTGCTACAGATTACAATATTTATGAATGCAATTTCATTAAGTAAATGTATATTAAAGCTCGGTATTATCTTAATAAGCAATGCTTAAATTTTATTGACTTCAAATTCAGAATTTACTATTGCTAAATACGATTACAACGATATATTAAATATCTCTATTTAAGTTCCCAATATGTAGTAGAAAATGTCGAAAAGTAAAAGCTCATTAAAGCTCTTTGCTTGAGCTTTTGACAATTTCATGAATATACAATACTATGATGTTAAAGGTGAATTTGGTAAAGCACAAAAAACTACTTATTTACAACATTTTATAACATTACTTTCAATTATAACATTGCTTTGCTTTGACTAATTGCAATTTAATTTACAAAATTCATTTTGCTTTACATCAAAAACTTAAGTTCATTAAATATTTATTTATGACAACAAAACTTTTAATTTTTTCCTCACTTATTTACTACCATTTTGTTATTGCAAATGCAGATTGAACATGCCAACAATACAACTTCATTAATTAAGTTCCTTTGTCAGTTGTCCATTCAGCCACAATGCTAATCCAATTCAAGCTTCATTTCAAGCTCATCACAAAGTCAACAGAGACAGTCCAATAGAGAAAAGGAGAGAAAGAGAGTTTGGCGAGAATTTCATTCCCTAGCGTGCTTTGATAACAAGAAGACTTCATTTGCGGAGCTCTTCAACTTGTTACATTTACAATAATTACACAAAATCTAAAAATCTCTAGTCAAACATTTGCACAAATCAAACTGAAAGCGTAGCAAAATTTTAATCTAAAATGCAAATATGAGAACTCAACTCAACTCGTCTCGTATCGTCTCGACTGAAGACACACACATATGCAATTGAAGTGGAGACTGAGAAAGAGAACGAGAACGAGAGAGAAAAATGCTCCCCAGCGAAATATATTCATAACAATTCTATTAATTTTTCTCTTTTGTGCAATTGAGGCTCGACTCCAGGCATTGTTTGACAAAGTGGTAGCTGCTGCTTCTTCTCTTCCAGCTGCTGCTGGATGAGATGCGATTTCTGGGTGGGGTTTTTTGATGGCATTGGATTGACTGGCACGCCGTTTGCCAATTTGCATATTCAATTGCCACAGTGACAGGCCGTATCGCAGCTGCAGAGACTGCTTCTCTTCTCAGTCTCTCTCTCTTTCTCTTTGTCTTCTCCTTCACTCTTTCGCTAGTTGGCATAATTGTCTGGCTATGAGTCAGTTGGCTGACAGTCTACCGACAACTGACTTGATTAGTATGAAGTGGCTGCCGTCTGGTCCTTCTAATCTACTGAGTGCTACTTCAAACTGATTTTCAATTTCCCAGCTCACATACATGCTTCAACTATTGCAATTTTTTATATTTTTAAAGTTGCATTTATAAAGCCATAATTTTGTTTAAACTTCGCAATGTAATGTGCATTTAATTCTATATCCTCAGCATACAATTTAATTATAAATTTCAGTTCTTATATTCATAATAATTGGCCAAAAGTTTAAGAAATATTCCTGGCAACAGAAGATTTTAAAGTATTTATTCAGAGTAGCCTATAAAAATATAACGTATACGTATAGAATTAATTGTACACTAAAAAAAGGAAACAGCAGAATTACTTTGGTTGATTGTATTTATATTTTAAATGTTGTGGTATATTGATCATTTTATACCAAAAAAAAAGGCTGCAGCTGTTATTTTAAATACCTTGATTGACTATCCTGTATATACTTTATGATATATTTTGAATTCTGTGGTATATTGATATACCAAATATTATTTCTGGTATGTTTTAGTTTTTTTCGTTGTATTAATTAAAAGCATCTTAACTGTAGCTCTCTTCCTTGTTCTATTTATGTCTGTCTCCTAATTTTACCTTTCTACATTGTTTAATTTATGATTAAGTCTGTTTCCGAATTTTACTTTACTAAATTGTTTAAAATTACATTGTTGGTAACTTTATTTATTTATACAACTGCATTCTTTTCTTAATTTCCTTCTTTATGTTCTAGGTACACATTGAATTCAAGTTCTAGCTTCTCAGTCCTTTCTCAACTTTAAGTCTCAAGTCAAAGTTCCTTGGCATCTCTAATTCGCTGCTGTTTTTTTATTATGCTTAGCTGTGTGTTCGGTGTTTGCTTCGCACTTGTGACGTCACACTTCCTCTTGAAGTGTTGCCTTGTTTTAGCCTCATTTACGTGCTTGGGCATATGTTTGGCTTGGCTTTGCTCACTTTTTTGACACCACAACAACAACGTCGACGACGACGACGGCACTTCAACGCTTCTTCCTACTCAAGTCGTTGACAACTTGTTGTTGGTTGGTTGGTTAGTTGGGTGGTTTGTTGGCTGAATTGGTGGCTTCTGTTTGTCACACTGCTCCCATTTTGTGCTGTTGCATAATTATGCACAGCGACACCGAGAGAGAGTGTGAGTGAGACTTTGCTTCCTGCCACGCCCCACGCTTCTGAATGCAAAGGCATCCCAGTTAGAGAGACTCGACGTGCTTGCCACTTAGCAATTCAATCACATTTCGCTACCAGCCACCGTCAGTTGCCCCCGCACCACTTGCCACACAGCTACTTGCCACCGCTGGTTGCCACCGCCACTTGGCGTTCTGTGAACCATTTCCTTGTGCACATTATAATTATCCTTGCGTTTAATTAACGTGTTTACACATACATGGCGCACTCTCTCTCTCTCTCTCTCTCTCTCACCACACACTCCCCCCCTCTCTCTCTCTCCCACCCTTTTGTCCTGCCCTTGTTGACCGAGTGACCCGCTCGTAAATTCCTATTTTTCCAAGTCTCTCTCTCGCTCTCTCGCACTCTTCCGTCTAGTTGCAACGCATCGTCTCTTTTAATGGCCGTTAATTTTATTTTGAACCGAGGGGGAAATTTAATTGCGGTCTGATTGTCGCTCTGTCCTCCGCAGACAGGACATTTACTAAGCCCCTTCCCCCACAAACTCTGGCCATAGACTTTGCTTTGACTTTGGCTTTGCGCTTTGACTTTGGTCAATTCAATTTTGTTTTGGCGTTAATCAGCATCGCTTGGCCGATTCGCATCGACAGTCTGAAAGCTTGCCGCCAGCAGCAACAATTCAATTAGCGCTTTAATTGATTTGCGTTTCGGTATTTGTCTTGAGCTGCAGCTTCCCCTTGTCATCTGCCCCTCTTGTCAGGCGTCTGCCAGCATAGCTGTCAATTGTCGTCCATCTTGCCGAAGTGCATTGTCTAAAGAGGAGATGGAGTTGGTGATGGTTTTGGAGAGGGAAGTAGAAGTGGGGGAAGGGCGCTGCCAAACATTGTTTGTGGCCACAAATGCATGGCCTTTGGTGTTATCGATAATTTGGTGAGCTGCGTTCTAGGCTTTAAATATTAATTGCCATGGCAATTATAGCAGACTTTAATGTGCTGACAAATATCGTGAATATGTTCGAGAAATATTTTAGATATAGGAATTGTTGTAAGTTTTTGTAAACAGGAATTTAATAAACATTTTTTATAGTTCGTTATTAGTAATTGTTCAACATGACTCAGGAAAGTCTAATGATAATTGTAGTACAATATAAAATAATAAGACAATAGCTTAAACTGAAATTTAGAGTTTTGTATTCTCAAATACAATTTTATTCAATTCAAAAATATAATGCAATAGCCCAATATATTTAAATTGAATAAATTGTTGGATTTTAGTTGTCTGGCAATATTTATTTATGTGTTTTTTCTGTAATAAGGTGAGAATTAAAACTTTACTTGTAGCTATACTATGAGAGGGCTGTATTACAAATCCAAAACGTTTAAAAAAGGTTATTTAAAAGATATACATACAAGTCAAGGCAAGATTTAGAAAAATTGAGTCTTCTAAATAACACCAAAGTAATTATAATTTATTGACTATTCTCACGATAATTAGCAGATAAAGTCTTCTTCATGTCAAAATAATTAATATTTAATGACAATTCTCATTTTTTCATTACTTGATCCTTTGCCTAACTTCTGTAATAACTTGGCTGAACAAATGATGTGTCAGTTGCTCAAGTGAAATGGAGTCATCGTGCAAGTGCTTCAGCTCAGTCATTACATCATTTTATCTGAGCAGTTTAACTGCTTCATCAGACAAATTACATCATGTGCATAAGTGAGCGCTAGAGAGAGTGAGAGAGAGCGAAAGTAGAGGACGAAATGCGAACAATGGAGATGACAGCGAGTTGAGTTGAGTTCGTTTTAACAACTCGCAAGTTGCCATATTTAAATCCAGTTGAAAATTTAAAAAACCATTTTAAAAGTCAAAAAGCACAGCTTTCCCCTCATTCCCCTCTTGAGTTGACACACGTACGCACAGAAGAAGCAAATTTTATTTTATGATAACAACACGAGAACAACAACAAAAGCAACTGATGCTGCATGTGATGTTGTCACATATCACACAGATACACCTACGCATGCATGTGTGTGTGTGTGTGCGTGTGGCATAAACTGAGCATGTGATTTGTAAAAGGGAACAAAGCGACATCTACGCCACAGAGATTCCCTCGCTTCTCTCTCTCTCTCTCCATCTCTGTCTCCCATGCCACAACAATTGGCACGTGTTCCCACAGCGGAATAAACCAGAGAAAAAAAGCAATACAAGTGTGTGTGAGCGAATGTGTGTGTGTCTGCTTCCGTCTTGGCAGCCATATTATAATACATCCTATCTCCTGCGATTCTTATAGAGCGAGAGAGAGAGAGAGGAGCGTCTAAGGAGTTTCTCCTTTTCTCAAGTCCCGCAGTCTCGCCTTATCTTGATTTGTGGCAATTGAATGTCATGTGCAGCAGTAACTGACAGCATAAACATTATCAGCAACACATGCACAGCATCCCCTCTCCTCTCTCTCTCCATCCCACCCAGCTATTTTATAGATACATTTGACGATATGTCGCGAATTGCGTGTGTATCGCAAATTTCTCGTACGTTTTTCAATTGTGACGCGTGGCTGATTCTCATTCTCATTCTCATTTTGATTCTGATGCTGATTCTCTGTCGGATTCTCATTCGCATTCTGTTTCTCATTCGGATGCGGGATTCGGATTCGTTTGCTGTTGATGCTGATTCAGACTCGCTGCCAAATTGGCTGGGAAACAGGTGTTCAAAATTAGTCAAAGCAACACGCGGCGTCGTCGTCTCCGTCGTCGTCGTTTGCCTTGCTTTTTATCGATTTCCCCTTCGCAGTCGACACACTGATTTTATTAGCTGGCAAAATGAGTTCACTGAATTTTACAAATTTAAACCGAAGAATTCTTGCAGATTCTGTCATTATTTTTCAGCTATTTAGCAGCAGTCAAATTATGCGTTTAATTGTGGGTAATTAAATAATTGGCAAAAGAAATATGAAGGCAAATTCAAATACAAATATTTATATAAAAGAAATTTATTTTCCATTTGAGCAGCAATTAAATGGAAAATGTTTTTCAAATATACAAAATATAAATAAAAAATTATAGAATAAAATAAAATAGCATAAAACATTAAAAAAAAAAACAATCGTTTCCAATTTGTTGGAGTTTATTTAAAATTTTCAAAAAATAATAAGTTTTGTTGTTGTTATTAACAATTCAAGAAATGTTCGAAATAATTCATTATATTGTATTTCATTTCACCTATTTAAAAAGACAATTCTGGTTAAAGATTCCAGAGACAAAGAAGATATTGTTTACTTTGTCTTTACAACTAAGAAAACTATATGAACTCATTCAAATCTTATTCTAAATACTCCCCAAGGCCACGTCCACCAATAATAATCAAATGAATAATTCCCTTTACCATTTTAAAAGACAACAACTAATCCAGCCGCATTTCGCACACATGGCATATGCCATCACCAATAATAAAACTAAAATATTGCCGTAAATTAGAAAAGCTTTTAAGCACTGACAATTCGTTGTTGTGTGGCCTATAAAAATAGCCAAATGATATAAGACGACTGCCAGCATTTGTTTGCAGTACCGCAAAATGCAAAAACATTTGTTATAGAAATTAAATTCGGTGTGTTCGAAATGCAATTGCGAGTGTTACACGTCGATTATTTATAGTAGAGGGAATTTTTACAACATTCTCTGGCCATCGACAATGCCAATTGAGCGAAAATAGATAAAACATGAAGACAGTTGCAGCATAAAAGCATTATCTCTTCCCAGCACTCGATATATATAATAAACCAGACACAGAGAGAGAGAGGGAGAGAGAGAGGGAGAGAGCAAACAGATATCATAAATTCTCGACTCTAAAGTTAAATAGCGCGTGCAATGCGCATAAACTATGCAAAACGCGAAACACTAATGAAAAGCATAAAAAAATATTAAATAAAAACATATTGCGAAGAGAATGCGAATAACACAAAAATGAATTTGCACTTTATGCAGCGGAAGAAATAAAATGAAGTGAAGAGGGGGAATAAATGTTGTGGGAAGACTGCGAATATTGAATGAACTACAGTGAAGTTTTGTAAAAGAAAAAGTCTGATATAGTATTATGAAACTCTTAAAAGTAAATTGTAGCTCAGATTTCAAGAACGCTCCATTAAATTATTCAACTGTAAGAAAACTATATTTTTGATTGGATTTGCTTTAACACTATTCTCAAACGGAACAAAATGATCATTACTATTATCGTCTTGAACTTTAAATAGTTACGAATACAAATTCTCAAATCTGTTGACCGTTTTATAATACCCTTAGCAAGGCGTATGAAAAACATTTTCGTTAAAAATGGCGCCAAAAGTTTGCGCATAAAATTTGCTCTTACGCTAAACGTGTGAAGAATTCTCCGCTTCTCTCTCACCCTCCACGATTTCTCTTCCCCATCTTTCTCATCCTCCGCGGCGCGAACTTCTTTATGCCCAGTTTATGCGCTTAGAATACTTTTATATGTTTTGCTTAACTTTTGCTCGGCATTTTAAGCATTTTTTTTGCCTTCGACTATAAAAATGTATAATGAAAACTTTGGGTCATAAAGCATAACATGTGCAGTCTGCTTTGCCATAGATATGCGATTCATCAGAGCTGCGAATGAGCCAACTTGTTGTAGTTAATCTCGTTGTTGGTGTTGTTGTTGCTGCTTGATTTTCCCATGCAACGAAGCATGCGGCGAGTGGGTGGGCGAGAAGACAAAGAACAAAGCTGGGAAAAGTCTCGAAGCGAGTTGAGTGAGAGAGCGTGAGTGAGTGAGGCGCAGGAAACATTCCGCAAATGCATTTCCCATGCACATTTTCATGCACATTTAAGTAAAAAAACGCCGCCAACTCCATTGCGGAAATGCATATTTAAGCCAAACACCAACGAGCAGCGAGCTACAGGTAACAACGAGTAACAACAACTATGAGCTGGCCGTAATTTTAATTTAATTAAATCGAGAGAGAGAGAGAAAGAGAAAGAAGAACAACAGTTCTTACTTCTTAGTCCACCTTCACTTTCTCACACACCTGTAATGAATTTTTTTATTGTTGCCTTGCGTGTCACATTTCATTTCAATTGCTTCAGTCTTTCCCTCTTTTTCCTGCTCGTTCTTCAATATTTTTAATAAGTTTGTTCCACATTGCCCACTGTTCAGCTTCAGCTTAAGTGGCTGCTGCCTCTCTTACACCTCCCATCTCTCTCTCTCTCTTCTCCATTCTCTCTCTTTTTTTATGCTCTTCTCCCTGGGCAGTCGGCACATTAACGCTTAGCATTTTTTACTTCACGTTGTTGTTGTAATTAATGGTGTGATTTTCTTTTTGGTTCTCTCCTTTCGTCAACTCTTTGTCGCTCTTTTTGTTACGTTTTTTTATGCCCCTCCTCCCACCCGCCTGCGCCTTTTGTAATTATTATTTATTTTCAAGGGTCACTGATTTTCTCGCTTATTTTTACTTCGTTTCTGTTGCCTTTTTTTTAGTTCCGTCTCTTCAATTCAATTTTGGCGTGTGAATTTTTGGTGTTTTTGTGGAAAATATAGTCAAGCATTTTTAGTGTTTTGTCTGAGATTTTTATTATTTAAGTTAAAGTTTAAAATTGCCTTATTTATAGTAAACCAAAAACTTTATATTATTATTGAATAATAGACAAGTTTAAGTTTATTATAGAGCTGCTTTTAAAACATTAAATTAAATAAGGACAAATTTACTCAATTATTTCATTGAATTTAAGGCCTTCATTTCAGTTTTGCCTTCAGCAAGCAGTTCAATGGCCGCTCAGTTGAGTGACACAGCATGCAGCTATGACTGCCTACAAGCAAGCCAAATCATTATAGCAGTCAGCTTTGCCACAAGCTGAGCAATGAGTCATAGCACTTAGCTTCTGAGCAGATCAGACTTTTGTTGTCATTGCTCTATGTAAAAACTTGTAAATGCGTAATTTACAAATTATATTTCAAAATCTGAAATCTCTTTTATTATTTTATGTTTAAATTATTTTATGAACTTTATTCTATACGCAAATGACTCTCGTAATCTCTTTAATTTTTTCCAAAGTATTTAAATGATTTTTTAAGCCCTGCAAACAATACTGAAGCGCTACTTGTTTTCCTACATGATCTCTTTAATTTATGCCACGTATTCTCTGTCATTTTGTAGTCACAATCGTAAGCATTTAATGGCGACATTTGTCGCTTATTGCAAGTGCAACATATTCATTGCCCCTTGCAACTCTGCACCCTGTTGTTGCATTAATTATGCATTTACATGTTGCATATGCGAATAGAATTCGAATATTATGCACTCTGAGCTCTCAATGTGTGTGTGTATGTGTGTTTGTATGTGGATCGCTAATGAACAAAATGCAGTTAGTGTACTTTGTTGTGTTGGCCTACAGCTGCTGCCGCTGTTTTAATTATGTAGAATACTATGGCAAGAGGGAGGAAGAGAAGCGGACTGCAACAAAGTTACAAATGTTTTGCGACTGTTTTTGGCCACACAAATGAGCCGCCTTTGTCTGGCAACGCCGAAAATTTATGCGGCTATGAAATCGTAACGAGCTGCATTGAAACATTTCAAACAAACATGCAAAAGTCTGTAAAACAAATGAGCTCAGAACTGTGGCTGTTTAACTGCATCGATACCCTGTAGCACACACACACACATACAGTTCTCTATTTCATTCTGTTGGGATTATTAGTCTGCTGCAGCTAAGAGAGGCTAAGCGTGCACCCTTATCTGAGTCCTAAGGGCAGTTGGTTTAATGGGATCAGCTGCATAGCAATCAGCTTCTGACAATGAAAGCGAGACAAGGAAAAAGAAAGTGGAGTAGATCAGGAATTAATGCTACATTAATCTTTTAAATCTGCTGAAGTTTTCAGAATTTAAACCTAATGTATTTCTACATATTTCTATACTCTTTACATAACCTTTTTATAGGGTATATAATGCAAATGGCAAAGTGCATTTTGTAAATCAGTTGGAGGCGCTTTTTTAATTTTAATTTAGATTTCTATTACAACGTCGTCTGGTTTATTATTTAATTAATTATGCACTTGCGCGCAACATTTTTATTATTATTAATTTAGCGCAGACAGCGGCAAAAAGAGCGAGAATGGAAAAATTGTGTCTACAGCTCGGTCTTTCCTTTATTACAGCGACTGTTCGTCTTCATTTTTGTATTTTGTTTTTTATTTTTTTATGCCGCTGCCGCTGTTCATTAGCATTTGTTGGACATCAGCTTTTGCGACTTTTCTTTTTGCCTTTCACTCCATCTCGCTCTCTCTCTCTCTTTTTTGTTGCCACCCACATTTGCCCATTTTTATGCCTGCGGCAAAAAATTGCATAGTTTTTTCGCTTTTCTCAACTCATCCTATTTCATCTTTTTCGCTTTTGCCATGTCTAACAACGTACTCCATTTTTTGTGTGCACTTTGTCTATTTTTTTTTTTGTTCTTGTTGCTTGTTGATGAGCTTGTTGTGTGTTGTTTTGCTGGGCCAAAGCAAAAAAAAAACGGGGAGCGGAGAGGCGTGGCGCGCATCATGAGGTTTTGATATGCATATAGAGTAGGGAGAAGAGAACGGCATGAGAATGAAAATGAGAGAATGAGCTAAGCTAATTTCCTTACAAAACTCTTTTGTGCAATTTCAATGATGAGTCTCCAATTTTCTTCTTGTTTTCAGTTTTACCTTCTTGCAGAAAATTAAGTACTATAAAAGAATAAACAAAGCGGCTTAAAACTCGACAAATTCAACTAATTACCTGAATTTAAAGTTGCACCAAATTGTTTATTTGGTGAAGGTAACAAATGTGGCTGAAGGAGGTTGTTGAATTTACTCTTAATTCTCTTATTCAAAATAAACAAAACTATCAAACCTTCAAAGGTATCTGATAATTCCAATTGTATCAATAGATTTAGTTCTATGTCCTAATACATAGAACTAATTTTCTTGTAAAGAAATGTTCTTTTCTTTAAATTTTTATATAAAATATACAAAACTATTAACAGTAAGAAGTTCTTTAAAGGAAACTACATTTTAAATTTGCCAATAAAAGATAAAGCTATATTTTTTGAATACATCAAACTGATAATGATGTTCATAAAGAGAAATGTTCATTGTAATTTGATTTGTATTTAAGAATTAAATGTTAGAATAAATGACAAAATATATAAAGCTCTAAACCAAATGAGGTTCTTCAAGAGGAACTGACATTTTAAATTGGCAATAATATATTTAGTTATATTTTTTAATATATTAAGCTATTAAATAACTATTTCTTCCTTTTACTTTTTTGACAATTTTCATTAAGAATGACAGAATGTTATTCTAAGCATGTTTAAAGATTTTATTTAGTAAATCATTGATTTAAATTGACTTTTGTTTAGCAATACTCAACAATCTTGTCCTCAATAACAACATATATAATTTAAGCCAAAAAAAATAAAAATAAATACAATTAAATAGAAATAAATATCATACTTTTTTAACTAATACTTTATTTTGAAAAAATAAAATGAAATGTTATCAGCGCTCTATGTGTAACATATATTTGGTTGTATCGTCCAATTATTCGCATTGATTACACATCAACTAATGCAATATTTAATGAGCTACAATTGCCCACGTTAGAAGGGGAGCAAAGTGTTTTCTCCCACTCGGTTGTCTAGCCAGAGGACTGTGATCATTAGGCACAGTTCAAATAATTTGAATACGTTGTGCAAATGTTAATTTGTAAAGGGCATAATTAAATTTGATTATTCGATAGTTTTGCGAAGGGGACAAATTGAATTTTAGCTATCAATTGCAGCGGACCAAAAACAAACACCCTCCAGCTGTGAATATTCTCCTCATCCTCATCCTCATTCCTCATTCCAATCTCACATAATTATGTTAATGATATTTTACCTTTTTAATGAGTTTTGGCTGGTCGCAATCTAGGCATTCACAGTCAACCCCGCGACTTTTGCTTATTATAAGTATTCATATATACATTTTTGTTTTTTCATAAATGATATGGGGCACGTTAAGTGCATGAGAAGTGTGTGATGGGTGAGGGGTGAGGGGGATGGGTGGCACTTACCTATTTCGCCACTGACATGAGCAACAATTGCCAAGCAGAGCAACGGCAATAGCCATGTTCTCGTTGCCGATGATGTTGCTGTTGTTGTTGGTTGTCTCGTAAATCCGATTAGCGTTGGGTTTGAGGTCGAAGGGGAGCAAGAAGAGGCGGAGGGCGCGGGCGCTGGCGCTTTGGCTTTGTTGCTGCTGCTGCCGCCGCTGTGTTGTAAGCGCCTCAGCAACATGTTGCCGGTGTTAGAAATGTTGCCAGCTCGTCGCTATTAATGTTGTTCTTGCTCTCTTGCACTTTGTTGTCTTGGGGAGGAGCTGTTATAATTTGGGTTTGCTTTGTTTTTGCTTTTGTTTCAGCTTTAGCTTTTCTTTTTTTGCCTTTTCTCTTGCCACACTTACGCACATTCAATGTTCTGTTCTTGCGGGGGGTCGGGGTATTGAGAGGGGAAGTGTGTGTCTGTTTACGTTTGTGTGTAGGTGTGTGTGTGTTTGTTTCGTTCGTTTGTCAGTTGTTTCTGTTGTCGTTGTCAGATTTCAGTTCTGTTCTTCTTGTTGTTGTTGCGTCGCTTTGGCATTTAGTTGATTTTTATGGTTTATTTCATAGATATTTCTCTTTGTTTTCCTTTTTTTCTTTTTGTTGTTTACAATTTCATTTCCTTTTGCTTCGGCTTCACACTCAATGCTTTTGCTTTGCAAACTTTGGTATTAAATTTCAATGATTGAACATTTTGCAATTGTGCTGCAAAGAAAATTGGGAGAAAAAAACAAAACGAAAAACAATATTTTAGATTTATGGAAAATTACATAGATAATCAGTAGACGCCCCAAGGCCACATTTCTTATCAACTATGTTAACGTTGTCTCTTCAAATGATGACAAAAAGTATATCATTAAAGTCTTTTAAATATTGAGCAGTTTTTTATAAGTTTTGTTTTATATGGTATAATAGGAAGATTATTTGTAAATATTATTATTTTTCATTTTATTTATTTTTATTTTATTTATTTTTCCGTTTGTTAATTATTTTTTTTTTAGAAATTTTCTAATCATTTGTATTATTTTTTTTATATAGTTGTTTTAATATAATTTTCTTTCATTGATTTGTATATTTTAAAAAGATTATTTCATAAAATTATATTTTTTTTTATTATTTCTAGTTTTTTTTTATTATTTTTGTATGTTTTAAGGTAGAATTATTTTATTTTATTTAAATTTTATTTTTTTTCATATATGTTTTTATATTATTTTCTTAATTAATTTTGCACATTTTTGACGTATAATTTTATAACTACTTTTATAAATTTCAATAATTGTTTTGCTTGTTGTTTTGTGTCAATGATTTTTATTTAATCTTCGATGGGTCATATGTATTTGATTGTATTTTATTATTTTCTTTTAGTAAAATATTATTACAAATTATTTGAGCATTTGTTTCGTGCAATTTTCTTTGGAAATTCATATATTAATCACAAGTCTCGGAAGTGTCATATATATTTGAACACATTTGGTTATACGATTTTGCCTTTTATTTATGCATAAGAGGGCGTAAGTAAAACTTGCAATTGATATCGACATGTGCCACAATTCGGCTGCCTGCCTGCCTGCCACACGCTGCACACGATTATTGTGTATTCCACACGTATTTGAATTTGAGATTAGAGCCATAAACACTTATACACAGCCCAAGGGACGGGAAAATGGGGATTCAATATACAATATACAAGTTGACAAGTTTTTCTGGGGAGCCTGGGCAAAATCAAATTTCACACGTGTTTCATTTTGGCAATTGATACGATTTGCTGCGATGCTTTGAAATAATTTCACATTTCCAATTATTTATTGAAATTTCTGCTTGTTGTCTACGCCATGACGATGATGATGTGATGATGATGATAGATTTGATTACAGCAATTTGTGTTTTGTGTGTTTCAATGAAATTGCAACCTTGAAATCGATACTAGAAATTTGGATCAAAAAAACTGAATTGAAAAATTCGATTAGCTACTGTGGAAACTTAAGCCTAATGAAGAAAAACTTTTGCAAAAGAATTTTGTTTTTCGTCTTTTTTTGCAATCGAATCTTATTTCATTTTTTCGCTCGCTACAAAATAAACAAAATTGTGTGGAGGATTTTACAGGCTGCCCAATTTCCTAAAAGTATGCAGCAAAATATTTAGCAATTTTCTTGCTACTGTTTTCATAGCAAACTCAGCACGATGTTTGTCCAGTTGAAAATGAACTGAGAGTGAAAGGAGAGGAGAGGAAAGGAGAGTGGGGCGTGCTTATTGATTTCGTTGAAGGCCATACGTACACGCGGGCGTATGCGCAATATTTGCCTTTTGGCACTTGGCAAAGCGAACCGAAGCGGGCAAAATAAATAAATAGAGCAGAGCAACAACAAACAAATAATATTAACCAAAAACTAAGCCAAAATGTTGTTGATGAAAACGTGACTGGACACATTGAGTGGCCAGCGCACACACACACAAAACTATATATATATTTGATATATATGTATATATATGTGCACCCACACAATCATACAATAACAAGCACAAGCTCAAATATAAATACAAATACAGCAAACACAAATACAAATAATGCTTGCTCTACGTCGTTTATATAGTATATCAAACTTGGTCAATTTCTGCAGCTTTCTGGGGCACTTACACACATACACACACACAGAACACAGTGACCACCAAAAGTCAACTGCCTGTCCACCCAATGCTATGCTATTTATATATACGTATTTAGATAAATATATATGTATTTGCCCCATTTCATGAGTTTCAGTTTATGATGTTTTATTGAAAACTTATTTCATCTCTTCCACATCTCGTTCCACATTTCTCTTCATAAATTCTCTGACTGTTTGTTTAATTCTGCCGCTTGGCGAATCGCATAATTAAAGCAACAGACAATATTTTGCTGGGTTTCATATGCAAAGACGGAAATTACCTCACGATAGCAACCAAAATGAGCCTGTCATAAAAGTTGTCTTATGTCATATGAAAACTCACGAGGGCTCACAATATAAAAATATATAATTCCAATTACTTTGCGAGCTTATAAAATGCGAATGCGAATAAGAAATGGGAAATGGCAGAGCGTATAATATTATTTTAATGATATAGTATTAAAGCTCTTTGCTCTGATTTTGGCAACGTGATTTATGTCTCCTATGTTAGAATGTTTGCAGCTTCCAATATGAGAAATTCATTGTAGTAACTTTGCATTCAGAATGTCAAAAATTCAGCAGAAATCTATTCAGCATTCAACATGTATTGAAGTTAAAACTGTTTGATTTTGAATTTGAATTTTCCCCGAATGCTTTTATTTCACATTAAAATGTGGAAGCTGGTCGTCACTATTCTACAGAAAAAAGTCTGTGCAAAAAACTAGAAAGAAATCAAACAAAGTAATGATCTGCAGCTTTTAATTTTGTTACAACTTTCCCTAGAGAGTCATATTTCATTCAAAATCTATTCAGCATTCATGAATTGAAGTTAAGACTGTTTGATATTGCTTTGAAATTTCTTCTGAATAATTCACATTTAAAAATGAAAGCTGAAGGAAACTATTGCTCAGACAAATGTCTATACAATATTATAGAAATAAATCATACAAATTAAATAACCGATGATATTTTAATGGTCTGCAGCTATTAATTTTAAGCAATTTGTTCTAAGGGAAACTAAATATTTCAGTTGAAATCTATTTTGCATTAAAAATGCACTAAACTTAAAACTATTTGATTAGAAATTTACTTTTTTTATGAATTAAATCTGAATAGAAACAATTCACAATTCTGTATACAAAAGAATATAAAATTGTGGGACAACAAACAAAACAAATTAATGGCGGAATGATTTCCTTAATCTGCATAATTTCGATCAAATAATGCATTCATGTGACGAGACATATTTCTCACTATAAAAAAATTTGTAATCAAAACAAATCTTATTAGATTTGTATTAAAATAAACAGTACAATATATCCAATTACTTTCTCGAACTGTCAGTCGCAATAAAGAGATTCATATTGCTTTCAAAATGAAAAACGTATTTACAAATTTGCTAATCAAAACTCTGCAATTGCTGTCTCAATTATTTTGTGCCTTTTGCAAAGCTAACAACACCTGTCTATCAAAGCTGTCCGTCGACTGTTGAGGCCAGCAACAAATATGATATAAATTTTGCTGTTGTAACTAATCTTAAAGCCATTTGCTTTAAATAGCCGTCAGAGCAGCGACAGGCAACTAACTAGCTGTCTATTCTATTTCCCTCCATCCTCCACTCTCTCCCTCTCCTGAAGTCCTTCTGGCAGTGCTTGATTGACAGCCGCTTTTGCTGCTGGCTGCCATTAATCAGCTTAAACAGCTGGCGCGTGCAAAATTAAAATATCTGTTGAGGGGAGCGAGCTCAGCAAATGAAGTGGCATCAAATTCTAGCCAGGGATAAAGAAAACTTCCTCAGCAACAGCAGCAAAGAAATCATAATAAGTACAGAGAAGAAGAGAAAGTCTTTTACCCTTCTCTTTGCTTTCTGATAACTAGTATTTTATGTGTTGTTATTCTCATTATTTGTTTAGGGTTTTGGTTTTTTATGCTTTTGATTTGTGTGTGTTTTGTGCGCTTCGTTTTTTGTTGATTTATTTTTGGCTTGTTAATCTCTTTGGCCGTGTCCTTCTGATCCTTTTTTCTCGTTTTTTAAGCAATGACATGAACTATGTGTGTGGGTTCCATGTAATTTCCCGTATGTGTGTTTGTGTGTTGCTTCATTTATTTCATTTCTCATTTCTTTTGCGACATTTTCTGGTGTTTTTCCGTCTTCGTTTTGTTTCATTTCGTTCCGCTGCTTCTTCTGGTTTCATTTCAGCTTTGCTCTTTGCTTTGGCCTTGTGGTCATTCAACTGTAAGCAGAACCGAGAACAGAGAGAGAAAAATACATAAAAAATTATTAGATTTTTCTTATACTTTTTTTTTGCTGGCGACTTTTTGCTCATATATTGTATGGGGAACTAAATTGCTTTTGTATGCATATGCCGGATGGTTGGATGGATGGCTAGCTGGCTGGACATTGCTTGCCGTTAGAAAGAGAGATAGAGAAAGAGAGTGAGGGAGAGAGAGAGAGAGACACCTACATACAATCGTGGGAAATTAGGCAGAAACATATTTAAGGCGATTTTCTTGATGAGATATCGTTTAATGGTTTGCTGTTTATCTTTGCACGTTCTTTTTGCCTCTAATGAACAGTCAGCAAGTCACAAAAACTTCTACTACTTTCCTTCCACTTCCACTTCCTCTTTTCTCCCCAATTCCTTCTTCTTCTGCTTCGAACATTCCAGCTCATATTGCTGCTCATCATCTTAGCATTATGCCCTCATTCAAGACTATGCGAGAATGTGCTGCTGATGCTCAGCGGGGCATCAAAATGTCTGCATATTAAGTATACGCACGCATTACGTATACGTACTTGTTAAATTGCCATTGATAAACAAGCAAAAGGCAACGCAATGGGACGCATTTTGTGGCAATCTAAACATTCTTACTTACAGCCATTTCCCAGTTTGTCGTGTGGGAGCAATATCGAACGAAAAAGAGAGATACACAATAAATTTATGGGGCAATCAACTTTAAAATCATGAATTGAAAGTTGGCGGGAGATTTCCCACGCAGAAGGAAAACTAACAAAAACGACAATAACAAATCATTGTGAATAACTGAAATGCTTTCTTTGCACAACTTTCAACCATTTAGGAGTGCTTACCGCCGCTTTCACAGTTGGTTATTTCTTATCAATGCCTTAAACGGCTCATTACGACGCCTGACAATTGCCTGTGAAGTGCGAGAACAATAGCAAAATAGGCAATTAAACTGCGGTAGAGAAATCATCGCATAAAACAAAAACAAACACACACAAAAAAATATGAAGGTAAACTCTGTCTCTGTTTGTTTGCTTTTTTTTTTGTCGTTAATTAAAGAGTCGCGAGTGACGCTATAAATCTCTAGGGGCGGGCGTAACTATAAATATGCTTTGAGTTATGTTTATGGCTTAGGAAAGCGTCGAACGAGTCGCGGACACGTGAGTTGCGCATTAAAAATGGCAATTTTGTTCTTCTTATTTTGCTCGTTGGCACTTTCATAATTTCCACAATATGCAAACATATATTTAAACAGCTAGAAAGATAGACAGGATCAGCCACTGGGCGGCCGCATTGTTTATGGCCAGGACGAGTGGCTAAGCCAAAAGCTTTTGCCAGTTGTCCACTTGGCTGAATTTTTTTTTCTGTTTTCTGCTCTGCTCTGCGCAAAAGACAAACCCATAAAAATGTCACAATTCATCAACGCCACTAAGTAGTTTCGTATTTTATAACATGCTCCAACTTTTTTGCTGTAAATTTATATAAATATATATTTTTTTTCTCATTTTTCGCTACTCAAAATTTGTGAGCTGAACTTTTTAGTGTGACCTCAGCGACGCTTGGTTTAATATAGTTGTAGCAACATACTTATTAAAATGGTATTCAGATTTTAGCTCGCACTCTCTTTCATGGCTTATTTAAATTATAAAATTTCGCTTGCATATTTCAGTACCCCACAAAATAAAAGAATGTGTACGAAGAAAGCTGAAACAACTTTACTGGGCATTAGTTTCTCATGAATTTTGAAGCTTGAACCTGGTCAAAAAATTAGCATAACACCCACAACATAGCTGACGTCAAACAACGAATAACGAACAACGAACAACGAACAAGCAACAAGAACATCTTTACAATATGAATATTTAAGATGGCTTCAAAGCGAAAGACAAACAAGCGCGCTGTCAAAATATCAAGTCAACTGGAAAATTGTAATTCAAAGCACAAGAATTATTTGTTTGCTTAGGAGAGCGCACAAAAAGCACATTAAAAAGCCACTAACGATGAGCAGAAAAAGTCAAGAGAGAGGGTGAGACGGGTTCGATGTTTGGCAGGAATTAGATTAGAAGTTTATATTTAGAGCTTCAATCAACTATTTATAAAAACGAAATTTACTTGATAATTTTTAGATTGAAAAATCTTCATTTAATCTTTAGAATATTTATCAATAATAATGTATACTTTAAACTTAGCTTTCGTGTGATTTTAAAGCTTATCTTCTAAAACTGATATAATAAAAAGTCAAAACGTATTGTTAAAGTGTAAAAACAGTGTTCTTATACTATTTAATCTTTTCTATATAAAAATAATATTAAAACATTTTTCGAAAATTTCACATTAATTAAATATTGTCATTTAAAGCTCTTGAATGTAGCTTTGCACTTATATTTTATGAAATTTCTTCAACTCTAAAATTTCTTACACATTAATTTAATTTATAATGAAAAAAGTCTTTCAAATTGCCCATTATTGAGTTAAAATTCAATTAAATGAAGCTTCGTATTTAGATTTCGTGAATCGCTTGAAACTTTAAAACTTGTCAGCATATAAATACATATTTGATAACATAAAACCATGCAAACTATATTGTCAAAGTGCAATAAATATATTGTTATAAAGTAAAAAATACTTGAATGCTGTTTCTTATTTTGTTTTCTGATGATGACTGCTCACAATATTACAAAACATAAAAATAAGAGTATAAAATAAGGGAATACACATATTGTAAAAATCAAATTAAGTAAATTTTATAAACGGAAAAAACTATTTAATGTATCTTCTTATACAGTTTCCTACAAATTCCTTTCACCTAAACGCTGTTTAGTAGTTTCTTGGCAACATTCGCTTTAAGCTGGCAACATTGTCAGCTTGTGAACTATGTGCAGATAAATAACGATCTACTCACACACACACACACACACACACACACACACACACACACACTTAGAAAGACTTGAATGCGTGTAACAAAACCAGTCCCATTTGGCTGGTTTATGCGCAACATGCGTCATAAATTCCAAAAGTTTTAATTGACTTGCCAACAATTAACCGAACCATGGAAGCTTGGGCTCTCATAATCAACAAGGCAACAACTTAAACAATTTGCCATACTCATCGCAAAACAAAATGGCGTCGCTGTTGCTGCGCATCGCTTGTGTTGACAAAAATTAACAATATTTCCCCACACACACACACACCAATACACGCACACACACACATTCATCTATCGATGAAAGAGTCAACAGCAACAGCCAAAATACGCAGCAAAGTGTCAGAAAAGCTTTTAAAAAATTTTCTACCATGGTCGCATAGTTGCTTTACTTTACCTTCTCTGCCCCTCTCTCTCTTTCTCTGCCCATCTTGCTCACTCTTTGCTGCATTTTATTAAATGCATTTATGGCTCTCTTCTTTCTTTCTTTTTTTTTTGGAGCGAGTTTTTTCTACAATTTTGCTGCCTGTGAAAAGCTCATGCATTTCAATTTTTTATACTGTTTACGCCATTTTAACTTTATTGTTGTTGTTGTTGTTGTTGGCCAGACAGGGACAGCAACTATCTGTGTATGTGTGTGTGTATGCGAGAATGCGTGTGTATGTGTGTGTGGATAGACATGGCAAAAGTGAAATGGTTATCGCGCTTGTTTGATTTAATTTATTGGCTTAGCGCCATTGTGGCCTGATGTGCAACACTTTACACACAACACTCTTTTTGCTGCTGCCCTCTTCTCCCTCCTCCCAGCTCCATCCCCCTCAGAGAGGGCATTGCGACTGCCCCGAAGTGGCTTTTTGGGAGGCCAACCAACAAGCGCTTCCAGTCAATCTACTCGACGCTCGGCTTTACAGTTTGTTGCATGTTGTTGAGTTTTTGCAGTGCGCTCGCCTTTTTTATATGATTATACGACTTGTTTGCATCGACTGACTTAAGGGGTATATCTAGTATATATGGTATAAATTATATATATAGTGTATACAATATATATGGTATATTTTTTATATTTAGTACATTTGGTATGTATAGGTATTTATAGAATATACTATATATTCAACATCGATTACTTCAGACTCTTTTGCATCGGCTGAATTAAAGGATAGATATAGTATACACAGTACATTTGGTATATATAGTATATTTGGCATATTGGTACATTTGGTATGTATGGTATTTATAGAATATACTATATATTCAACATCAATTACTTCAGACTCTTTTGTATCGGCTGAATTAAAGGATAGATATAGTATACACAGTATATTTGGTATATATAGTATATTTAGCATATTTGGTATAAATGGTATATATACCATATATTATAAATCGAATATATTCATATAGTATATTTGGTACATGTGGTATATGCGGTATATATAGTATATTTGGTATATATATCATATAGTATTAATTGTATATATCCACAGCGTGCAATTGCAATTACTTTAGACTGCTTTACAGGGCATCTGTCAGTCCTTACTCCTTCTTTATCTAGACTTTACTTTGTTTTTTCTCGCTGTGCACTCTGATAAAAGCTGCTGATTGTTGGCCATGTCTTGTGGGCTCTGGCCGAGACCCGAGTTTGTATACATTTTTTTTTGCGCTCTTCTCTGTTTTTTTTCTGTGGCCAAAGGGAAGCTGCTGTGGCTCTGTGGTCTCAACATGCAGCGTGGTCACTAAATATATTAAAAGCGAACGCAACATTGTCGAAGTGCTTGTTTACAGCCGTTGTTTATGACAAACTGACAAATACAGCGACGCGCGTTGTGCGAGTCGCCAAATTAATTATTTCTTTATTTATTTATGCCATGTTGACGATGTATTCCATTTGATGCTGTTGCTGCTGCTACTGCTTCGCATTTTCAATCAGCTTTTGCAACCCTTGTCGGCATTTTTTTGGTTCAATCAATTACAATTCCTAATTTCGTTCACGCTTCTTTTGACAGCCACAGAATCCCCAAGTAACTAACAACCACCACAACGAAAATAACGCCCACAATTTGCTGGCGACAGAACAATGTGCAAATCATTTGCACGAAAATCAAACAAAAACACTTAACAAGTGCGTTATTTGTGGTCCAAATTGAAAAGATACCCTGTAAGCTAAGTGAGGAAAATGGGTGACTGATGAGACTGGAAGTTGTGGAAAATTAGAAGTTTCTGAATGTCATTTGGAAATAAATGAAATAAAAATTAAAGGAAAATCCGAAATGAATTATCAATAATAAATAATCAATAAATTAAATTAAAAGGTAAACAAACACTTAAATAAATGAATGAATTAAATTAACAAGTCTCTAATAAAAATGTTGAATTGACACTGCTAACAAATTAATCACTAGTTGAGCCTAAGAGTCTATTGTCATTTAAAATATTATACTTATTATCGCTTAAGCAATAATAAACTCACTTTTTGATAAGAAGGAATAAATGAATGGAGAAATTAATATAAAAGAAAAAATGTTAAATAACATTTCCAACTTAAAATATTAGTTTAACTATGTATATAATATTTGCTCAAAAAACGCAGTAAAAGAATTTATATTCGAAATAAAGTATTTATTGATTTCAAAATAATTAGAATCTGCAAATTAACTGCAAGAGATTTTATGTAAGTTGTTCAATTTATACTTTTTTCAAATTACATATAAGAATGAAAATTATTATTTCATTTCAAATTCTTCATTATAGGAAAAAGTTTAATAAAATATATAAAAATTCCCAAAATCCTTAATAAAGTATTTCTCTATTTTAAAATACAAATATTTATAAGCTCAGTGTGTTAGGTGCAGGATATTTCAAAGTCTACCACACACTTTTATACTGTGCAATGCTAAATGAAATCAAAAATAAACAAAATTAAAACTAAGCAATTGAGTTTTCGTCAATCGCTTCTGATGAATTATACAATGATAAGAAAATTATGTGTTGAATTTCCAGCGAAGAAATCAAATGTGATAAATCCCCAGAGCATCGATTCTAGCTGTTGCTGTTTTTACCTAGGGGTATTATTTTTTCTTCCTTCGGGGGATGCTTTAATTTTAATGTGGATCGCACTTAGGAAGCATTTACGTGGCATACATAACGAGGGGCTTTCATTTGGTTGCCGCAAAGTCACATGTCACACACATTGAAAGTTTGATTCGGCAGGCTGTAAACACCAAACAGACGCCAAGTCACGCACACACACACACACACACACACACCCCAAACAACATGACTCGATACCGAAAAACATCGAAGCGGTGGGGGCAAGTATCTGAAGTTGCCACACAGAGACACATGTCACGATGCGAGGGGGGAAAGGAAGAAGAAAGAGAGTTTGGGTGTTTGCCAGGCTATTTGCTTGCCCTTTTTTGACATTTGCTGCCAAAGTTGATATTATTAATTTACAGCGCGTAGCTCAAGCGCTTTTGCTGATGGTATGTGGTATGCCACACGCATTTTCCTGCCACTTGCCACTTGCCACACACACTCACACACATACACGCACACAGAGAGGCCATAATCATAAAATCATTTTATTGCGCTTGGCAATTTCATTATTTAGGATTTTAATGTAATTTCTCCCCGTTGGATTTTCCATGTGCAACATCTCAAATTTCACTTGGCTAAGCAATTGGCCCGTCAATTGGCGAACAACTTGCCCCAAAATATATACCATATATATAGTATATATGGTAGATATCGCTGCGCTAATTAGGCACATGCTCAGAGGTCGAGGAGGAGATATAACTTTGTGCCCAGCTATTTGACTAATTAATTTGCAAAAACTCATTTCGTTTTTGTTTTTGTCCGCAATTCTCCAATGTGTGCTTAACACAACTTTGCGTGCAGCAAGTGCAAAAAATACAACAGAAGTAGCACAATTCAAAAGGATCTAGATCTAGATGGCACGACTTCCGAATACCTGACGTTCTTAACTCTGAGATAACATTAGGTAAACGATAAATATACAAAAAAGCTAGCGATAAATTTTGATGTTATCCGAATAAATAATTTATGTTTACTTTGACAAATTTTTTAAGATGTTTCTGTTGATTATAAAAGTGTAAATATAAAATAAAAATATAACTCTATTCCAATATTATTATTCAAGTGAAGGATCTACAAATTTAAGCTGGTATCAGAAAAATACTATGAAGTAATAATTATTATGATTATTTGTACAGCTTCAAAGAATGGCTTCATTGTCCAGAATAGTTTCTTAAAATGTAAGCTGAAGTTGAAGCATGACATTTTCCTATCAAATACTGATGAGTTACTTGCATTCATTACTATGATATTCACCTAAAATTTTTTTGAATATTTCGATATATACTTTAGCTCAAAACAAAAATCTTTTTCACAGCTTTTTTTAAAGGCTTGCAAAAAATAATCCAAATTCGAAACACAAAACTTGACATTCAAAACTCATCAAATATTTACATCCCATAGAAGATTGTAAAAATAAAATAATAAAAATATTTTTTGTATACAACATCTCGTATGAAATGATACTTTTGACTATGTTTTTTTAGTGAAGTGTCTTTTAATTTAAGCTGGAATTAATGCATAGAATTTGACCATCAAATCTCAACAATCATTTGCATATTAAAGAATACTATAAATATAGAATATTTGTGATTATCTTAACATATAAAAGAGCTTATAATAATACTTCTTTTTTTACTATTTTATTTAAAGTGAGGGATCTAAAAAGGTAATCTAACAAAATGTGACTATCAAATCTCATCAATGATTTGCATATTACAATTTTATATTTTATTACTATTATACACGTAATTTTGATTATTTTTACTACGTGTTACGAGCACTTTGCAAAAATAATAAATACCCTTTATGAGCGCTCTTGAATGCTGTCTGGGAGAAAGGAGTTAAAAAAAGGCCAACTCAGACAAGTCCCTCGAGGTGTGTGTGTGTGAGGTGTGTAAAAAACGAAAACAAAAATATAATAAAATAAAAAACGACATCGCAGGTGTTTGTGGTGTGACATTTGGTAAGTTGCACATAAATTTAGATTAGAAAAGGTAATACTCAAACGTACATATATGAGTGTTAGTCATAAATGTGTGAGTGTACGAAACGAAACGAAACGAATGCATGCTTGTCGTAAATTCATCAGCAGATATCAACGCACACCATCAGAGAAAGCATAAAAACAAATAAATAAAAAAACAGCACACAAACACATACGAAGAAAATGCTAAAATACTACTGAAATTAAAATGAGAAAATAAGAGGCGAAACAAATAAATAAAAGCAAGGCATGAGAAATGTTTCGTGTGTGGTTAACAATTTGCGTGTGTTTTTTATTTATTTTTTACTTATGCGACTCGCTGGGCTTATCCTTTTTACTCCCTTCTTGGATAACACACTCACACACACACACACACACACACACACACACACACACACATACGAAGCGGACTTGTTTGCATGCGCTTTTCAACACTGGCGCACAGTGCTGCACAAATTGCAGCGCGATATTTGGCAGCATACGAGTATATGGTAATAATATTTCACGCTAAAATAATTTCAATTGTTGGTGGCACTGCCAACATGTCGCGACATGTGAAAAAATTGTACAAAAAAAAAGTAGATTTCAAGGATTGCACGACTTGGTAATGCTCTGTAATTTGCCTATTAAAGAGACTCGAAGAAATTAACTTCTCATGCTATAGGTTTAAAATTTAGTTCCCATAATAAACGAGAAGTTTGACTATAAATAAATTATAAAAACAGTCTAAACGAACTCTATTAAACTTTCATATACTTTTTATGTACTATATATCAAAATGAATTGTAGTATGCAGCCAAATTACAAATTAGCTAAAAAGAACAAATTTCTTCACGATATTTGTTTACCAGTCGAATATACAAGAATATGTTCTTACTATTTTACTATTTATAGCGTGTACTACATTAAAGTCTTCTTAAATACATTTTAGAAAAAAGAAAAAAAATATATGAAATAGAAAATTGATTTATTGGGTTTTAGCTAGTGTTGTGTAAACATCCTTTCATTTACTTTTTCGACTTTCTTGCAAACATTGTTGATTGGTTTATTGCACTCATTGCTCGATTTTGTTCATCGTTTATTTTCGAACATAGGTTTTTATTATAGATTTTTCTTCGATATCTCTAAGACCACTTATTAAATGTTAAGGAAGAATATATGTCAAAAGTATGATTTCATTTTGACTTCAAATTTTTAGGATACAAAGGAAATTTAATCATTTTAGCAATTCCAGTGTCATCAAAACTCTTCAAACAACTGATAAACAATGAACGAAAAAGACGCAACTCTAGGGGTTACTACTTCAATTTTAAATATTTCTGCAGGGTATTTTTACAGCTCTCTTTTGCCATACATGACATATGGCGGCGAGACAGCTGGGCAGGCCTTAAAACAATGCGCCCCAAAATGCAGACAACAATGCCAGAGTGCAAGCCAAAAATATGATGATGCATGGACGGCAGAGTCAGAAACAGACCCAGACCGAGACAGAGGAGGAGCTGGGAGTCCTTCGCTTGTTTAGTCTGCAAACAATACGAACTCCAACAGACAACTCCAGTTCCAGACAGTCGGCAAATAAGCAGCGAACGCAACACACAAAAAAAAAATAAAAAAATGGGAAGCTAAAAACTATTTCCCTTTTCGTCAGAAGCGAACGAACAACGCCAAAACATCATCATTATAAAGCGAGCATCTGAATTTATGACACATGTCCTCGAGCGCATATGAAAAATATCATTTCGACTGCGTGTGGTAACAGTTTCCCCCCCACTTACCCTCCTCTTTTAAGTAGGAGGCGTGTTTTGGCGACGAGGTCCTGCGCCTTTGTTTATGCAGCAATTTATGTCATGCAAAGCAGAGGCAAACATATGACAAGGACAATGCCCAAACATGCTCGACCTCTGGTAATACGTTGAGCAAATATTTATGCGGTCGAGCTTATGGCCAAAAACAGGACACAGATCACAAAGCTTCCTCCATACACACAAACTGTCGAGGGTCGTGAGTGTGAAAGCCATTAATATTTTTATTAGGTTTACCCCGAAAATATTATAGCGATTGCTGCTGAACTGCTGGACAAACGTTTTCGCTCTCTCGCTCTCTCTGTTGTTGTTTAATTAGTTACAGGACATTCACACAGATATGCACACACACACACACACACACATAAACTGACTCACTTCCTGCGAGTCGCACATTGAATATGACAAGCGCATTAATTGCTTTTTTATTTGCTCGCTTTATCGTTGAATCAAACATTGTGTAAGGGCATTTTGGAATCGATTTAGTTCATTATAGTTCACTGCGGTCGATAAACAGTTAAAGCAACTAATTAAAGTCGATACCAAATCGACGAGGCCGGACAATTAATGAAAATAATATACATATGTTTGTCCATTACGGTTCTCCAGAGTCACTTGATTTGTCAATGTGTCAATCAAGCCAAGTGCTCGGTTCAGTCTATAACACATTGTTCTCCAGGGGTGCATTATTTTAAATAATTTCCCTTATCCCGTTACGTTGGACTACAAAAGAAATGAGCTCAAAGAGAAGACCTACTTTTTAGTAATTTATTAGAGAGCGTATTGTGTGTTGAATTTATTAGTTTCTATGAACAATAACATTGTGTTTTGATAAAGAGTTTGTAACCAAAATGTTAGTTTGTTCTTTACATTGAATTCTATAAATAAATAATAAATAAACAAGTACGAAAGCTTCAGTCGAGTGGGCTTCACTTTGAAAAGTAAAACAGTGCAGTAGTCTTTTAAATATACCAATGTAATGTACCACATAAATATTGAAAATATACCAAGGGCTATTTTTTATATTAATTTAAAAACATTATAATGTGTAAAATATACCCAAAAATATACAAAATAAACTAAGGCATCTATGAGTTGTGGAAATAATAAATACGAAGAAAGACTTTTCAATAAATATATAATAACAAACATTTTTTTTTGGACTGCATTATCAAGAATTTCAATTTATTTTGTAGAATTCTCCATCTGAAATAATAAATACATATCAAGCCTTTCCAAAACGTATAAAATTGTTTTTGTGTTGCAACATTAAGAAAATTGTTGAACGCATTATTTAAAAGAAATTCTGTATGAAGAATTCAAAGTATAAATTTAATGCACTTAAATGGAGTGCTTATGAAATATTACAAGTCAGTGCTATAATAATTTTAATATGAAATAAGAAATCCCATAATAGTTTTAAGATAGTTTAAATTGATGTTTCTCAAAAAATAAAGTTCTTCATATAGTTTTTAGTCAATTTAAGTTGTCTAACCAAAATAGCCTTTAACAACAGCCAAGCTCTTATGTTATTAACCCTATTTTATTGATAAAGAAGCCCGTCTATTTCCCAAGCTTAGCTACCGCTACAATTTGCCAATCATTATGCTGCCGCTGCTTCTGCTTCTGTTGCTGCTTCTGCTGCTGCTGCTGCGGGGCGTCGTCAGTTGAAAATGTGAAAATGTGAAAAGGAAGCCCACGCCGTCAGCTGTGGAAACCACTTTGATAAAGAAAATATTCGCAACAATCAAAGGGCAAACAAAAGACGTCAGAACACAGAGTTATTAGAGGGAGACAAAGCGAAGGGAAAGAGTGAAAGGGAGGGAAAGAAGAACGCCAAAAGCGACCCACGAAAGACGACGAAAAGAAATCAAAATGCGCGATGCTTTTTTTTTGAAATGTTAATTCTTGATGTTGGGCCTGGGAAAGTGAAAAGAGTGTGTTCTGTTTTCTTATTGCTGTTGCCATCAAGTGTTTTGTTTATTGTTGTTGTTGTTTGCCTTTGCATAAGAAATGCGCTGCTCAATTGCTGTGAACTCGAGGGGGAGAAAATGTTTTTGTTTCTTGGTCGCGACAGGTGAAGAAGACGTCGACGACGATGCCAAAAGTGTTTATCAAGGCATTTGTTGTGCTGCTTTCAAGCCAGACTGAAAACTCACAAAATAACTAAAGAAAAAACAAGCCAAAGTATTATTATAGACAAATGCTTATTTTTAGCCATGCGCCGGGTTAACTAAATCTAAATGATGTGCACTCAAGCCGTAAGTTTGAACAAGTTCCTTAGACTCGTATCTCTTTTTCTCTCTCTCTCTCTCTCTCTCGCTCTGAGAACAGAATACAACACTTGACCCCTGCAAGTTGACCTTACTCATGCGCTTGATTGATTGCACAAACGAAATGGAATACAAAAAGTAAACTAAACAACCTGAGGTCAGGATCCCCATCTAAAGGTATGCTACAAAAATTTTACTTGTCCAGCAATTCCCAATCAAAAATCAACTTAACTCGAACTTGAGTTTCCTCAGCTCGAGTTGAGTCAAGAGTCCAGTTTTGTAATTGTAACAAATGAAGCGAAGTTCTCAGGCATTTTTCATATGGAAAGCCAAGAAGGAAAGTATCCTTCTATCCTTTTCTCTCTCTCTCTCTCTCTATCGCTTCCTTTTACTTGTGGCTGTGTAATGAAGTCGCTATTGAGTTTTCAAGTTGTCTGACTCATGATTTGATTTGCTTCGTTTGCTCTTCAATTGGCTTGTCCAATGATACGACAAACACACAAAACTCTCCACAAAATTTTCCCCCCAAAAAATTTAATTGCATTTTACTTACATTTTCTCAGTTTGAAGCTTGTCTCAAATCTCATTTGGCATTTGCATAAATCCATAAAATTGCAAACATTTTGATTGCATATGAGGCATGTATTTGCATATGATTTATAATTTCAAATTTATAATACATAATCATACAGTCAGAGAGAGCGAGAGCAGAGACTATTTTTCGCATAAATTACATTATTTATTATTGCATTTGTTCCCATTTTTGTCATTGTTTTTGTTTTAGTTTTACTTTTTTTTTTGCATCCATAAATTATGTTATATATTTTCAAGATGATTTCAACGCGTTTTTTATTGAACAAAAGCCTGTGATTGTTTACGAATTGTGTGAGAATTTATTATTTGTTATAATTAATATTCTGATTTATTAGATTTTTTGTGTATTCTTTTACCTAATTAGCTGCATTTATCAATTGAATTGCATGTAATTTATATTTTACTAAATATTTATTTAGTATCGTTTTTTTGTATTACATTCTCTATTGGTGTTTTAGTGTGTAATTTATTTTGCATTTAATTTGGTATTTACAGTTTTGTTTATTTTTGTATTTAAATTTAGCTTTAATTTTGAGTCTTTTCTTTAAAAAGTGTAGTATTCTATTCTCAATTGATGGAGTTTGTAATTTATTTATAATTTCATTAGGATTTATCACAATTTTTTAACTTTTATATAAAAGTTTGTTCTCGTTTTTTTTATCATATAATTTATGTTTATAAAATATTTATTTTGTATCGCTTTTTGTGTATCACATTGGATTTTCAGTGTGTAATTTATTTAGCATTTAATTTGGTATTTAAAGTTTTGTTTATTGGTATTTAATCATTATATTCTTATGCCCAAGCCTTTGACAATAAGTTTGTGTCTTTTTTATGCAAATTTTTGCTCTTGCCTTACGTTTATATTTTCATTTACCCATTTTATTGTTATCTGTAATTTATTTAAGGTTTTTTGTGTTCCGTTCATAATGGAATTTCTTTTATGTTATATATTTATAAGTTCATTTATTATTTATGATAGGTGTTTATACATATAATTCCTTTTATTTTATATACATTTTTTCCTTCTTTCGCATTCATTTAAGTTCTTAAAAAACTTACTTTTATGTATTAATCTTTTTGTTTGTTTTTCTTTTATCGAGTTTCCTATTTCTAAATTGTTATGTATTTTATTTTTTATGATTTATTCGTTTAATCTGCGTGTGTTTTGCTTGTTCCCTTACAAGTATTCAAGTCCTTTCTTAAACGTTCTATTCCTTATTATCCCATCAGGGTAAAACAAAACAGAAATTCCGAAACTCATTTTTCTCAACTAAAAGAGAGCCTAAATACTGAGTTGTAGCTGGGCTTAGGATGGCTTGAGAGCCACTTGGTTCCCACTGCACGTAACGCACATTACACGCACCTCAACGAATGCCTCCCCCTGCTTATTTATCCTCCTCCTTCTGCTCCATCTGCTGCTTTAGCTTCCCACATGTGCAACGGCGCGTATAATTCGCAATTTAAATTTTCAAAATAATGTTGTAGGCAGCGTATTTAAATATTTAACGCGCCCAGCGAAAAAATGATCAAAAATACCAAAAATACAAAAAAAAGTAAATAAATGCAAACATGTGAGAGAAGAGGCCGTTAAAATGACGTTAAGCCAGAGAGTGAGAGAAATGAAATGCAACGTTGCCTTTTATGAGTCGCCTCACGCACAGACACAATGGAGGAGGGTCAAGCATTTAGGCCAGGCCAACTGGTCAACAGTCAGTCAGTTGGCTGCTTGCCAGTTGCCAGTTGCGGAGTTCAGGTTACCAACATCAGGCGGGAACACACACGTGCACTTGTCTCTCGCTCTGCTCCAGCAGCTTCGCTTCAGCTTTAGCTCCCGATGCAGAGTCGTTGTCATTGTCCGCGTCGTCGCATGTGGTCATTAAAGGAATTTCCGTTGTGGTCATCGAACCGTGAATTAAAATGTGCACACAAAATGTGACCATCTCTCTTTCTCTCTGTCTCTCGGTTTCATCGAGGGAGGATTCGATGAGGACGCGCCACAAAAATGTTACGTTTGTAACCAGAAATAAACGAAATAATAATAAATAAAAAAACGAACTTTGTTTGGTTTGATTCTTGATGCAGGTTGAACTTGGAACAGACCGACAACCAGCAGAACGAGAAACAGGTGGCATTGAAATTTCAGTTCATTTTTTTTTTTCACTTCTCGTTTTGAGGGAGAAACAAGAAAAAAGCCACTGAAAATGTCAAATGTGAAATTACGTTTATATCTTTATCGCTTTTTTCCTAGTATTATGAAATTCTATTTACTTTAGCTCATTTAAATACCAGATAATAACTATAGATTTTTTATATTCTGTAATGTTTTATTACTTTTTAATACAAGCGATAAATTCGCCAACAAATTTTCACCTGTCTGTTCAAGAATTGATCACTTTTCTATTATTTGCTTATTTATGCCGTTGTTTTTCCAGTTTTCGCACAATGATTTAAATGTCATATGGGGACAGCATGTCAGTGCGATATATCGTCTGATTTATGCCTTATATATAGATATGTCTTCCATATGCTTGTCGTTAGGGCAACACATACAACATTTTGCTGTTTAGTTGAATTTTGCTCATCGATTCGATGAGCAGCAAAAAGCAGACAGAACAATTTTTGTATATACTATATAGACGAACTGGCCGATTTTACTTTTTTTCGATTTACATATATTTGTGCCAGGCATGACACATTTTTTTCTGGTGTGTGCGAAATGAAAAACAACGTCAGCGACAAACTAAAAATCGTTGCGCGCTATTTTTAAATATTTTGTAGCGGCTATGATATAATTTTGCCGATTTGCTTAGCCGGCGATTTATATATATATATATATACAAATATATATATGGTACATATATAATGTACATACAAATCTATACTAGACAAATATATCTAAACATTTTTATTTTCGTTTTCGCTTTTAGCGCAGCAAAATATTTTCAACATTTGCTCATTTTCAAAAAAAAACAAAAACTAATATTACAAATAACACACATTATTTTATTTTGGTTTGTTCTCTTTGTTGTTGTTATTGTTGTCTTTGACAACAGTTTTATGTGTTCGATTTACTTTTAGCTGTGACATAAATTTATGCTGAATTCTGTCGCCGAATTTTCTATTTCGTCTGTGAGTTATTACAAGACAAACATAATGCAAAAGGTCGCACAAGATATTTATTCGATTGCTTGAAAAAATATATTTTCACGTTGAAAACTTGTTTTTTCCTTTTCGCTTATAAATATTTAGCTAATTCTCCAAATGCACCGGAAACTGTTTTCAAGGGCGAACTTTGATGTGTTGTCCATATTTTTAATGTTTTTTTTATTAATAATTCCGAATATATCATTTTTTTTTTCAATTCCAAACATTTGTTTGGATATGTGTGGGTTTCAGAAAATTTCGTATTATTAGTTTTTTCTTTTATTTCCTACATTTGAAGTAATGAAATTATTTAATTTTAATTTAAGTTTCACAATTTGATGTCATATTTATAATTTGAATAATATTCTTTAATATTTCAAAGATTTTTTTGTTTCATTATATTCGTTTATTTCAATAATTATTATAGCTTTGAATTTTTTTATAGATTATATTTATAAATTTATTATTTATAAATTTGTAAATATTTATATATTTTTTTATAGATATCTTTTCATTTTATTATATCTGTAAATTTCTTCATGAATTTATCATATTATTTTGTTATTGAAGCTATATTTTTCTATATTTATAAGAGGGATTTAATTATTGATACATATTCATTCCGATTTGAATTATTGCTTAAGATATTTTAAGTAGCTATTTGGCTGCTTATATTTTGCAATTTTACTTTTGAGTTATAGCTGTGATTTTCCTCTTGAATTTTGTCATATTATTTCTTGTGGCATATTAGCTTTAGCTGCTTTTCAAATTTTCATTTTCGTTTTTCTTTTGCTTACTTTCACATAGCTGAGTATATCTGTGCACAACTCAAAATTTAAATTTTTATTTTTATAGATTTTCTTTTCTTTTTTTTTTGTTGTTGTTGGTTTTTTAGTTCACACGCGCGCTGATTACTGCCAATTGTTGTTTGGGTAGCGGATGCTGTTTTGGCCAGGCCAAAAAGTGACAACAACGTCAGAGACAGAAATTCGCTTCGAGTCGAGTTGCGAGTTTGCTTTTTGCTGGTCGTGAAAGGCGAGCGAAAGAGACGCGCGCGCTTTTTGGGGAATCGTCCACGTACTCGACGCACGACGTTCAAAATGAAACTGAAATCCACTTGATGGCTGAAAAGGCAGCCAAAGCCAAAGAGTCGACGACGGCGACGACGGCAGCGCAGTTGGCAGCACAGACAACCGGCTGCAGAAAAGCCACCCCTAAGTGCCAGCCACGCGAAATGTTGCCGGCTGCGTTGGCGTTGGCGTTGGCGCTGACGTCGACTGTGACGTCGCTGTTGCTGTCGCTATCGCTGTTGCCTTGTCTTACAGCTGACGTCGCTGTAGCAGCAGCAGCAGCAGCAGCGTTGTTGGTCAAGTGTTTCAAGCGTTTCGAGCGCCACAGTCACAGTTAGAGCCACAGCCACAGTCACCGCCACATGTTTCCCGTCGTTTGTAGACTTTTTTCCGTTATTATTGTTGTTGCTGTTGTTGTTGTTGTCTCTGCTATAAATTTGACTTTGGCATCTGCGGGCAGAGCGTTTCCTTTTTGTCTGGATTTCGAATATAGCTGTTGTTATTTGTTGTTGGCCCGGTTTTCATCTGCGCATAATTTGATTACTTGATCTTACATTTTGTGTTGATGAAATATGTTTGCTTTTATGGCCTGAATTCAATTGTTGCCAATAAATTTATACGCAAACAGTTGTCTACTATTTGCCGCTTGCTCGCTTGACCGCCTAATTGACGTGTTGTGCTCTACAAATTGAGATTTACATGCATTTAACGGCGCGCACACAAAACATATTCAGACACTTGTTTCTTGGCCAACATCAAGTACATTAGCCAAGAACAACAACATCTTATAAGAAGGCAATTAACTCAGCGAATGATTTCTGTTATGCTTATGCGAGACAGTTTGTGTAAACATATTATGATAAATTGAATTATTCCTAATCAATTTTTTACGACCATAATTCTTGATAATTAAAAACCCCAGGAAGTCTTGTTTTTAATTTTACTATATTTGCGCAGCACTAAAATTTTACTGAAAATTGTTTTTCGCTTATTTAAAAAAAGCCTTTTCAATGAAATAATATTTATTTCTATATTTCATAATTGAATAAATAGCCTTTTTCATGAAATAATATTTATTTCTATAATACTTCATAATTTTTCATTGTGATGTATTCTAAATTTATATATTTAATTTAGCGAATGATGTAATACCCTTATACTTCTTAGATTTTAAAAATATTATAAATAATCTTTGTTTTTATTATACTTGTGTCATGGGTTATATAATAGTCAATAATAATAAACTACTATATGGTGGGAATGGAAACTATTGGCAACAATTTCAAAATATTTTGCATATCTTGACAAAAATTTTGTAAAGAAATTCTACGATCAATAGCTAGATTGTAGAGATCTTTAAAAAATTATAAGTCCATTCAACTTAATTTGAGTTAAATGAAAAAAATATGAAACTATTTCATATTATATCGATGATTTAATGCTGAAACTATAATCTTTGATATACCACAATAGAATACCACATTCAATATTACTTGCTTATATGTTGTACTACTAACTGGGGCAATTGAGTACAAGGAAATCCATATAGTACATACAAATCTATGTATATATAAATTTGGCCAAACCATTAAGACTCAACGGCGCAAATCTAAACAGCCAAAATATTTACACAACACACAAAATGTGCTCAATGAACTACAAATTGGATCCGAGAATACCGACCGACCGCTGGGTGGATGAATTACAGATGTGATCTATAAGCTAGACGAGTGAGGAGGAGAAGACAACCTATGGCAAAGATTTCAAGTTCAGCGGATAAAAATATCAACGCTAATGTTCCGATTGACATCAAAAGTTGTGGGAAATATTTGGGTCACAGACAAAACAGACATTAATTAGCCGAAAATGCTGGAAAAACTAAGAAATATGCATAGATATTTGAGACAAAAGAGGGCAGCGACATCAACAGAGAGAGAGAGAGAGAGAGAGAGAGTGCGACATGCGAATTTATATGCATGGGATTTATTTTTGGCGCTTGAAAACGCACTGAAACCTCCAAAAAGGACAAGGCACAGACACACAAGAGCAAAAGACGACGGCAAAGAGAATAAGAATGTGAGTGTGAGTGTGAATGAGAATGAGAACGAGAATGACAAAGGCAAAAGCTGGCCGGCGGCCAAAACAAAAGTACGCACGCAGATAAAACGCCAGATACTCTACATAGTCCATAAAACTCTACACAACTGAGCGAGAGAGCGAGCGAGAGCCAGAGAGGCAAAAGCAGCCAAGAGAGAACGCAGCGTCGCAGTCAGCGTCAACCGCAGTCGCCGCAGCAGCTGCAGCAGCAGAGGCAGCGCGGCAGCAAGTGGCGAATGAGCGTAGCAAAACAAAGACGGCAAACAAGCAGCGTCTTCTTGTATTACAAAAGGTGGCGGCAAAACTGAGGCAACGCCGTCTGACACCTGTGCGTATGTTGTCGCCCCCTCTCGCTCGCACTCACACGCACTCTGCCACACGACTCGACTCGTTTATTAATGAGACATGAGGCGGCTGCTGCTGTTGTTGCTGCCGTTGTTGCTGTTGCTGCTGCTGCTCTTGCCACGCGCCCTCGCGCTGAGGCAGGTGTCTGAACAGGTAGCTGAGCAAGAGGCAATCTACTATAAATGCACTGAGAAAAATAATCGCATATTATATAAGAACCGGAAGTAAAGAGTTTGTGTAATATTATTTCATTAAAATTCAAGTATGAACAATTGAACTATATTATAATAATTTGTAGGCGTTTTAATAAGGTGTCTTTCACAATTCTAAATAAAATATTAAGGTAACTTAATATTTTTTATGATTTTTTTAAATATTGATTTATGAATAAATCGAGCTATATTTGAACAAATAAATATTCTTTATTATTTGCTTATTTTTATCGCTCAGTACAAAACACGTTTTCTCTTCAAGAATTTCCTCAATCCAAATACTTATTTTATTTCTAAAAATAAATTTCTTAAATCCTTAGAACTCATAAGTTGAGCAATGGAAATATAAAACTTAATTTTAAAGTTTTAGTTTAAAATTAATTAGTTTTAATTAGAGATTTTAACTGTGATTGCAAGAATGAAAATCGAATTTTAAACCAAGAATTCATAGTTTTTTATATATCATATATCATAAGAATTCTAATAATTGTATTTTGTATTTCCTAGAACTTGGTTACATTTTATAATTCTGAGTGTACGTTCAGGTATCGCAACCAATACGATTCGAAGTAGCCCTCGACGCTGTGTAATTGAGTGTGTTGCTGACTCTTTTATTATTTATGTATTTTCATTTTATTCGCTATCGTTTTGCTGGCCCTTTTCTGTTATTGTTTTTCTCTCTCTCTCTCTCTCTCCCACTCTCTCTTCCTCTCTCTCTCTCTCTTGCTCTCTTTCTGGTTAATCCTGGCAAGTGTCCATGCAAAGCAGATGCTGAATATTTTGGTACAGCGTCCGATTTCAATACGTTTTCCTGAGCAGCTGTTCAGACTTTTTCTTAGCCTTTTTTCAGCTTCCTTTATTGATTTCATTGTATTCACCTGTGGGAACAGGTGTTGTTGGCCAGATGACTGTGTGATTGAGATGCTTAACAGCATAACATATGAGCCCAAAGAGGTTTTACTTTATACGCAAAGTCAACTTGATGTGGCCCAAAGTGTGGCAAGAAGCAGTAGAAATAAGATTCCTTTTTTTTGTGTTGTTTGTTTTTGTTGTGTAATTAGAAACACGCAAAAGCTGACATTAGAGCTTAAGAAAAGTCAAGGACAAGCACATACAAAGCGTATAATAATAATAAGAATAAACTACAAATGGGAAACGGACTAGAAAATACTCTGTAATTTGGTGTGATAAATATTTTGAACATACATTAATTTTAATTTATAATTGAATATTTAAATTTTTCATTGAATGTATAAATCGAAATACTATTTAATTTAAATATTTTATATAATTTAATGTACTCGATTTTTTATGTGAATAGGAAAAAAATGTATAAAAATGTATAATTATCTCGCATTTTTATATGTTATAATAAAAAATGTTGCCAAGATTATTATTTCTGAATAAGTAGTTTTCATCATTAATATCAGTTATTAATTGTTAAATTGTCATAAATATTTCATTGCATAAAATATCTTATATAGCAATAATTTTCTATTCATTTTGAAATTTTTAATTTCTAATACCAAAGTTGTTACTTAAGTAGTCTCAACACATTCAAATAATACTGAACAAAGATAAACATTTATTTCTATATTTTGATTATGAAGAAATGCATCTTCTGCACACATAAATAATATAGAATGTTGGCCCAAATTATTTTGTGAATTGTATTTCCGTTCTTATATTCTTTTCTGCATTTATTATGCATGCAGGGTATAATATTATGTTATTAACATACTAATCCAGTATCAGACAGCAGAACCGCACTAATTATTTTCTGCTTGGCTGTAAATACGCGTAATTAACTCAAGTAGCTTGAATATCTTAGCCGAGGAGCAGTTCCTTGACCTACACTAACCACAAAAGTGCGGGTCTTTTGGCTCTTGCTAAGCCACTTTTGGGGCCACTCTTAACTGGGCCCCGTCGATTCATTTGTAGACTGCACACGTAGTTAACCTCTTAACGGGCTAATTCAATTGCCACAAAATGAGAATTTAACTTTTAATCCTCCTCTCCACATCTCTTTTGCTTCCTTTTTTTGTTGTATGTTTTTTTGCGACACGCAAAACGAAATTGTGCAAGTGAAAAACTTGCCAAAAGCCAACGAAAATGCCGTGAAAATTAAGAAAAGCTGAGACTACCACGCAGACAAAGTCGCCGTCGTACCTGGGATTCGTTTCTCATTTGCCTGCAAAGGAAAGGAGAAGGAAAGGAGAAGGAGACAGGAAGGCAGGAAGGAAGGGAAAGCAAAGTGAGGGTGTTGAAAATGTGTGCGATATGTCTGCAGAGTTTTCAGAGGTTGTCGAGCGAAATGTTGGCAATGTTCGCGCTTCGTTAGCTTTAATTTCAGTCATTTGCAGCGACGATTTCAGGAAAGCCAAGCTAAAGGCTGGCCAGGACCAGACGCCGTTAAAACCCAAATAAAGCGAAGCAAAACCCGTCGCGACATTTTCACGAATCAAGACGCAACACACCAAGGAAAAGCGAACATAATACTACAACCAGAAAGCACCCACAACTTTCGCTCTCGCTGGGGACAAACAGAGACGTTGTTGCACCTTCTGCCACACAGCCCCGTTCCTCTACAGAGAACAGCACAGAACTCTCGACTCTCGCTTAATATTTAATGACCAGTGGAGTCGAGCAGAAGTTGGGAGTTGTTGTTTTTGGGCTTGAATGTAGTCGAAAAGTCTCGTGCGCTGTAATTGCAAAATGTTTTGCCATGGAATTTTATTTACATTTTCCATGAGCTGCAGAAAACTCCTAGGACTTGCCTTAGACTGCGTCGGTTGAAGCCTGAAGTCGTTTGCCTTGGACCCCTTGTTCCCCGTTCTCTTTCCCTCACTCTATCTCTTTCTCTTTCTCGACGTCTGACTGAATTCCAATGCGAATTCGTTTCATTTGAAAGCTTTTCATTTCTGCCAGCCAGCCGCGTTTTGTTTCCTCTTCTCCTTTTTCCCACTTTCCTCTCTCTCTCCCCTCTCTGTCCCATAATGAAGTGTACGAATTTGCTAAAAAGCTGGATTTCCGTTTCCATGTCTCTTCCTCTTCCTGCATGTGCGTTTCTTAACGAGTTTAGCTTCGTGTAGAACGCGAACAGCTTCAGCTTCAGCTACAGCAAAAGGCTTAGCAAATGTTGTTTGTGAAATTGTGTAAAAAAAAGAAGAACGTCCTGGTTTATGCAGTGCAGTGTTGAGTGCAAGGGCTGCCAACTCATCCAAAATATAGCTCGAAAAAAGAGTAAAGTGAAACATAACCTTGTGAGAAGCTTCTTCTTTTTTTTTTTTGCCATGTGGCTAATGAACATCTGAGCTGAGCTGAGTTGTGAGATGGGAAAAAACTGGCAAAAGGCAAAGGAAAAGAGCACAAACGGAAATTCTATGTTAACCAAATTGGGTCAAGCAGGAAAACACACGAAAATCGAATCGAATATATCTGACTGAGTCTGTGTTTGTGTGTGGTTGTGTGTGATTGGGAAACGGGAAATTCCGAGCTTATGCTGTAGCTTCCATAAATAATCAAATCAAATGGAATATGACCAGACTTCTTAGCAAGGCCAATGATTGTGTGTTATTTAAGAACGAATTCCTAATTTCTGACAACGAATCTTTGAGTGCTGCCTAGAACAGTTGGGCTTAAATAAACATTTAAGATTGGGCAGCTTATTAAAGTTGTAGTTTAATGGTTGGTTAGCTTGAAATGCTTAGTTTGTAGAACAATAGTAATTTGAATATATTTAACTTATACATAATAAATGTAGCCTAAAATAGAATTCTATAGAACAATGATGAAGCCAGAGCCACTAAGAACAATATAATATATATATAACATAGTCGAATAGCTTTCATAAAGATAGACATTTAAATACATATATAAATACACTTAGTATATTTCTATAATTAGAAACATTATTTGTTGTGCATATTAATGTTAATATCTTCAAGAGTAACTTTTGAATAGGTATCTAAGATAAACTTTATATAATCTTTGACATATTTATATCATCATTATATTAGTACTTATTTGTATTATTGTTTTTCATAAAAACTCATTCTTGATTAACTTGCCTTACTTCATTTATTTTGTTTTCCTCTAGTTATTTAGATACTTCAACGAAGTATGGGATTATTTTTTGTTCAATTATCCTAATTAACTCTTTTAGCAGCAAATCATTTTTATTCTTTAACATGAGAACTGAATTGTATTGTTTTCTATCCATTAAAACACTTTCCTAGTTAACTTGCTTTTATATAAATTCCTTTATTCTAATTATTCACATACTTAAACGTAGTCTGCACTTTATTTAAATTATTTTTTATCCAATTATCCTAATTAACTCTTTTAGTAGTAAATTATTTTCATTCGTTAATCTGCCATTTCAATTACTTTTCTTTCCTTTAATTATTTCCCTTTTTTTAGCGAACCCATTTGTCAAGTTGCCTACTTCAATTCCTTACAAATCCAAATGAAGTTATTTCTCAAACTCTTTCAAATCAGTGAGTTTCATATCAATCAGCTTTCGTTGGCTCGTTGATTGTCTGCCATGTGCCTTGCTCCTAATTGAAGTTCTTTAGAATACTCATACTATGCAACTATGTTATATATATTTTAATTTTCCTTGCGCAAAATAACATCTAATCAAACTCGCGAGAGAGTGAGACAAAGCTCCAAACACAGGAGCATGCAATCCTTTTGTTGCACTTCCCTGCCCGCTCCCCGTAACAATAAAACCCCCCGCGTTCGCCTTTGCAACCGTCTGGCGTTCGTTAGTCTTCAATCTAAACCAATTGTTCTATCGCAATTGTTCAGCAGTCTGTAACCAGAACACATGTCAAAGTGAGACAAAGACAGCACGAGAAAGTGAGAGAGAGAGGGGAAGGGAGGTCAGGCTAGAGAGAAGGACATGGCCACTGGCGGTTGACATGATGACGTGTGTAATGAGCAAACAAATACGCGCGTTGCAGCCAAAGTAAAAGGCAAAAATAGAATGGGGAAAATAGGGGGGAAAAAAAGGGAAAAAATTGGAAGTACAAATACAAATAAATAATAAAAGCAAATACGAGTACCGAGCACAACAATAACAATGCCTGCCTGACATATCCTGCAGCAATCCCGCAACAGCAACAGCAACAACAACAGCAGAGAGGGGAAGGAAAAAAAATCACTAATGAATCCGGCGAATGTTTTTAGCTACAACTTCACGTTGCAGTTGCATGCGAAATGCGGCAAAACGGGGATCTGGAATGAATGGAAAATGAAATTGTTGCCAGTTGCTGCCAGTTGGACGTGGAGAGGACAAAGAGTGAAGCCTCTCGAGAAGAACAAAACACAAAAAAAAAAAAAAAGAATGAGAAAATACGGAAAATACTGCGCTTTTAATCCCTAATGTCAGTTCACGTTCAATGGAGTCGAGTTCGAGCTTCTGGTGCTGCTGTTGCCTGTCTCTCTCTCCCTCTCTCTTTCTCTCTTTCTCTCTCTGTTGTTCTCGGTTCTCTGTTCTGTGGTCGCCGCTCTGCCATTTCTTTTGCCAACTCTTTGGCGACCTTTTCATATTATTTTCTATTTTGCTGCCGTTACACATTGCAACGGATGCGCTGCGTCCGGCGCTTGTTGCCGGAAAAATAACTCGACAACAGCAACAACGAAAAAATTCCCCCCGTTGTTGACTCGTTGTTTATTTAATTAAAAATGAAAACAATGCATGTATACGTAATCCGCTACCTAACCAACTCCTAACTTTAATAAACACAAGTAATTACAATGTAATTATTAAAAAAGAAAATTCCGCTGCTCTTTGCAAATTAAATTTAGTTTTGAATATTTTTTTAAGATTTCGCCACCATTTAATACATTCTTTCTCTGTTGGTTTTTCTACATTTTAGTCTTTTAATTTTAGCTATGATTTTTTCTTTTTTTTTTGGCTTAGTATAAGCATTATTTCCTGCACTCAAATTTTATATTTATTCTATTTTTTTTTTTGGAAGCCCCAACATTATGCAAATTGTTGTGCGGTTGGTAAATAATTTCATGTGCCTTAACACACACAGCAAGCAGAAACGTCGCTTGGCTGCCTCATTTGAATGTAAAAAGGATTAAAGTTTTCGTTAAGGGGTAGGGGAGGAGAGAACTTTGTAAGCGGTGGGCGTGGTCTCGTTCTCTCGGTCTTGGCTATGAAGTACGCTCCTTATGCCAATCGGAAGTTGAAGTAATTGTTAAAATTGCACATTTGTGTGCTTTAATTGTTCAAAATTATGCAGAGGCCTAACGAAACTTGGCCAAGAGGGGGACGAACTTCGAGGGTTGTCCAAAAAACTTTTTGGAAGAGGGTGCTGGAAACGACCAAGCAGGCGCTTGTTGTTTTTATGAGTAACTGGGGAAAGAGGCACAGGGGCTGCAATGTTGGTTTAAAGTGGAGAGAAAGTAAGAAATTAAAAAGAAAGCAACAATTTGTGGGAGCTTCCCTTTCGTTAAAGTTTATGAAGCATAGCTGCCTGCTAGGTAACTTTGTCTATCAATCAAATGGTAATTAGTAGCTGCTTGTTGTAGCACTTCTTAGCTGATTGCTACAACACTTTAACTGGTAGCTATGAAAATACTATAGAGATCCTGTAGAGAGACTGGTTTATAAAAAAATTCTTTTAAATTTGTATTCATAAACATAACAGAGAGTAGAACTAGAAAAAGATTAACTGTTAGTGACAATTTAAGGAGAATTAAAAGTATGAAATAGAAGATAAGAAAAGGAATCAAAATTTACCAGGTTTGATTTAATGCAACTTTGAAAGCACAGCTGCCTGTTAGGTAAATATTTTATGGTAATAAGTAGCTGCATGTTATAGCACTCTTTAGCTGATTGCTAAAGCACTTTAAGTAGTTGTTTAGAAAATGCTGCAAATTATAGAGATATTTGAGAAGTCTGGTTTAAAGATAAATTCTTCACTATTTCCAACCTAAAATGGTACAATAAGTAGAAAAAGTTAGGAAGAATTAAAAATTAGGTAAGAAAAGGAAAAAAAGAAATAAATTTATGGAGTTTCCTGCTAGAAAACTTTGTCTGTCAATTACATGATAATAAAATGCTGGCTGCTGTGTCACTTCGTAGCTGATTGCTACATAACTCCAACCTACCGATAATTATATGTTCTTTGCTATAGCTGACTGTTACAGCACATAAGTATACTAGAAATTATTTGTTGGCTGCTATAACACTTCATAGCTGGCTGCTACAGAACTTTAGCTGGTTGAAACTACAATGTTTGTAGATTCGACTTAAGCTCGGTTCTACTTCCATAAAAATAACACAAATACGTTTTTTTATTTCTGCATAATTGGTTTAACGTTAAAATAGTTTAATTTATGCTGCAAAGCAACCTTGCAGCAAGGTTAATCAAATCATAAATAGATTCTAAATTTATGATCTCTGGGCGTTGTGGAAGATTTTCTAAGTACTTGGCAAAGTAAAAGTGGCCTCGAGGCGAAGACGTCAGCCGTAATCAAAGCAAAGTACATGTAAGATTTATGATTTCGTTGAGAAAAAGCAAAACGAATAAGAAACAAACAAATGGGAATACAAAATTGTTGTAAAAGCAACTCCTACACATCTATTTCATTCCAACTGTGTGTATCGCTCTGGCTCGCTCTTTATAAACAACTTTAATGCTCTCAAAGCCGATGCCAATGGGCAGACAACAAGAGCTCATGTCCTCTTCCATTCCAAAGAAAGGAGGCGGAGTGCCGGGAGTAACTATGGACTTGTCCCTAACCAAAAGCTGACCAAATCCATGCCGCGGGCTAGTTTTCAGTTGAATACATTAAAAATCCCTAAAAGAAAAAGCGACTCGTTGCCAAAAGATAGAGAGAGAAAGGGAGAGAGTGAGAGCTCATTAAATGCACCCTCAGACGGGCATATTTTAGCCTCGTTTTGTATGTGAGGCAAGTGTGTGCGTGTGGGGGGCAAGTGGGTGGGGCTAGTGGGAGGGGCAGCTGGAGGTCCTGGCCAACATAAATCAGAACGCGCGCGCCTGGCAACTTAAAACGCACGTGCGCTCGCACAAGGATATGAGAAGGAGAAACGGAGGCGGGGCGGGGGCGTGGCGGGGATTCGATGTGGGGACTAACGGTTCAGTCTGATATAATTAAGCATCATAACTCGAGGGATATTTGTATTGTTGCACAAGCGGTGGGGCAGCATTGGTCCTTGGATTGTGGATGAGCCAGGAAATGAGCAAAAGCTGCCGCACCAAGCACGAAAGTTAATCAAAACTTGTTGTTATTGTTGTCGTTATACGTTGCTTTCCTTGTTGTTGTTGTCTTAGATGTTGTTGTGGCTGCATACGGCGGATAAAGTTTTATGTAGTGCAAAAATTTTATAAACTTTGCACAAAACAAAAGCAGCAACAGCAACAGCAGCGCCAACCAACAACACGAAAGGTAACCGAGAAAGAAATTTGTGGAAGACAAAGACGACGCGCAACAGAAACTGAGTGCAAAACCATAAAGAACACTTAATAAATGTGAAGCATTTAAATTGATGGGCTGCCGGAATACCCTAGAATAAATAGCAGTTAGGAAGGGAATAAACAATTTGAATGGAACAAGTATGAGAATGAAATTTGCTATGGTTAATTTGTGTTAAAAAGAAAATTTCGCAGTAAATCACTTTAAAAAAGTGAGATTTGTGAATTGCAAGTAAAAAAACTACCCATTGTGAATTAAAGTAAAACAATGCGATATTCATATTAAAATATACTAGATTAATACTTAGCAACAATACTAAAAATATATCAAAGGCGGTATGTGGTATAGTGTTATAGTACCACATTCAAAATATACCATCTAGTCTAAAATATACAAGATTCTCAGCCAAAGCAATTAAGTTGGAAAATATCTATAAAAATAATATAGAAACGATGAACGTAAAAAAATGTAAGACTTCAATAACTTTTCATAAAAAAATGTATAATGGATTCTTTTGAAAATTATGGAACTTGTATTACAATAAAAGTAATTAAATGATATAAATCATATAAATGATTAAATAAAGTTTGTGAATTAAAACTGCAATTATCTCTCTTTATTTAATATAAGAAGTTGGAAAATATTCAGTGAATAAGATATTATATTAATGGACACCACAATGCCGTCCTCAACTACAGGGTATTCACACAATCGTTAATGTCTTGGATTCTTGTAACACATTTACATTAAGAGTACCTCTAAAATTGTGCGTTTTGTTCAAGCGAATGATCCTTATTTGGAATTTAAAGTGCTGAGGGAAACATGCACATTAATTTGGAATTTAATATATAATAAGCGTAATTGCAGACGGAGCTGGACAATGGGCGACAAGACTAGCAAAGTGAAAAGTAGAAAGAGAGAGAGAGAGACCAAGAGAGTTAGAGAGAGAGGGGAGTGTAAGCCGCGGGGCAAATTGGTTGCTTGAATGGTTGACATGTCCCCGACATCATCGTCTGCGTCCTCGACATCGTCATCGTCATCGTTGTCCTCTTTTTGATGTAGTCGAGAAGCATGCCGGACGTAGTCGAGTCCTGTTCGTGGGTTCAAGCAGACGGTTTCCCTTTTTGGAGCGCCTTCCGTTGACAAGCAAAAGGAAACTTTCGGCAAAAAGGGAATTAAATGCCCGCCGGCCGCTCAAAATCCAGACAAAAGAAAACCCAGCCAGAAAGGTGTGAGGAGCTCTGTGTGCTCTGTGTGTGTGTGTGTGTGTAAGACGCTGGGGGATTGGCCAGGTGTCAGGGGAGGAACGAGGGGCGTGGGCCGAAAAAAAGAAAAACATGCTACAAATGTTGTTGTATTGTTTTTGAAGTTGAAAGACAGTCAAAGAACGACGCAAAAAAAAAGAAAGAGAATGTTAAGAAAGCAAAAACAATAGCAGCAAAAGTTCAAGTTATTGTCGATTGGGGGGCGGACGGCAAAGGGTGGGCGTGGCAACTTCGGTCAGCGAAAAGTGTTATAATGAGCCGGCTTTTGTTTAGGCCAACGACGCCAGCTAATGGCCTAATTATAATGCCTTGTATTGAACGACGGGCCTCAAGTGTTTACGGGGGTTGTTGTAGTTGAGCTCAAAAAAAACTTTCCTTTTGTTGTCGATGTTGAGCCAAGGGAAATAACACAACTCCAAGGCATAAAGAAGACGCATAAAGCGTGTAAAGCAGCTAGAACATTTTTTTATGAAAATCAGGCAGGAAATCGAAGGAAACTCGAGTAGAAGAAAATTCACAATTAAAGTTGTATTTAAGTCAAGTAGAAATTACATAAAGTTTTATGCTTGCTCCAACAGGTTGAAGAAGCTATTTGGCTGCTCGCCAAAGCTCATTTCGTTTTGCTTAAATATCCATTATTGCCATTTACATAAAATCTAATTAGTAGCTATCACAACAAGAGTCGTCTCAACAGCCATATACATACATAACACACCTTTGCCCCATACACAATTACAATCGCATCAAGCGCAAGCAAAAGTAGAACGAAAGCGAGAAAAAAACGTAGCATACTTAGCAGGGCATTCGGTTCCCTTCAGCGAGAGAGAGAGAGAGAGAGAAGAGAGAGGGTGAAACACACACGACTTGGCAGAGGCAACGACTGTCATATCATGTGCACATCACATCAATTTGCAAAAGAAATGAAATGGCAGTGGCAGCCACTTAAGCCAGGACGACGAGTTGCCTCGCCAAGGCAAAAGGGGACCGTGAAGTAAAGTGTGTTTGCTTGTTTAAGCAGCGAACTCATATGGCTAGAAGAGGGAGAAAGGGAAGAGTGAGACTGCGAGGGCAGCTACGTGCGTTACTCAAGCTGTCAATTGCAGTCTCCAACTCCAACCCGCACAATTTCAACTTCTACATCACACCTTTCAATTTCAACCAATACGCAAATCAATTTGTGTGCGATTCTCTTCATTTCTTGTTTTCTCGCATTTTTTTCTCTCCTCCTCCTCTTCTTCTTGTTAGCCAAACAAATCGAATGTGGCAAGGAGAACGCTGGTAGCTACCTGATTTTTGTAGCAGCAGCAACAGTGGAGAAGACTGTGCAACTGTTTGCCGCTTAATGATGTTTGTCGGCTGTCGAACGCGCGTGTAAATTGGAATACGTGTGACTCCTTAAAATGTCCTTTCTCCCACTCGTCTCCTCCCTCTGCGGCATGTCGTGGCATGCAAATTTAAATGTATGTAAATCGTATGCTTCTCTCGCGTTGCGTTGCGGCCCAAGCCACGCCTACGTCTCCCGTCTCCCATCCCACGTCTCTCGCCTCTCGTCATTTGCATACAAGAACTGTACATATGTTAAACCTCCTTCCTCCCTCTCCTTCCTCTCTCTCTCTCTCTCTCCCCAGTTCTTCTCTGCACTTAATCCTTTTTGCGCGCATTAAAAGCTTGGCCCCAAAAATTTGTTCGCAGACCTCGCGCTGGATTTTTCGAAAACATTATACAAATTTTATGCGTTCATCTCTCCTTCCCCTCTCTCTCATCCCCATCTATATATCTCTTTTATTTTTGGTTGCTATGCCTGTGGTTTTCTTTTATTTTACATCGTGTTGCTGCTGTATTTGTTGTCACTGCTCAACGCTTGACTGACAGCCAGACATCAAAATCAGCTTAGGGAATTTTCGCTTAATAGAAATTTACAATGTTGTCCTGCCTGCATTCGCTCTCTCTCTCTCACTCACTCTCTCTCGCTCTCTCTTTCTGTTCTGAATGTCCTCTCAACTGGCTGGCGCTTGAAATTAATTACGGCCTCAGCCCCGGCGGCGGCTTAAAGCGTGTAATTAGTGCGACATATAATTGAAAAGGACTCAAATGATATGGCCAGACGCCGGCGGTATGTCCTGCATGTCCTGTCTGGCCCTTGGCAAATGTCACAACTTCCTATCAGCATTTTAAATGAAAGGGCATCACACGATAGAATTAAATAAATACGCCACATAAATAGAAATAAATTAACAACTTATAATAGTAAAATAGCACAAAAAAAAAATACGGAGAAAATGTGAATTATATAAATGCAAAAAAAAAAATTAATTGCTTTTAATTAAAACGAGCTAAAATTTTAATCTGATTACAAAGGCAAACAAAAGCAACATAGAAAAAACTGTTGAAAAAAATATAGTTAATGCGAGTATTAAATTGAGTTGCTAAAATATATTATATAATTAACATTAGAACATAAGCTAAGTAGCTTTTATTATTTATACAAGTTTTTATATCCGCTACCCAAAGGGGAGGAGGATATTATAATGCATGTAACAGACAGAAGTAGGCTTTAAGAAATTCTTTTGTATACCCCATGGTATATTTTAACTATAGTACTATATCAATATACCAATTTAACCTTAGGTATACTTAATTTGTATATTTTCTGAATAATACGAATATGTTTTTTGCTTTTATTAAAAATGATTATCGGGTATCTAAAAGTCGAGCACCCTTAATTTTATCTTTCTTACTTGTTTTCATTTAAATGCTGCTTTTATTGTGTGAAAAAGTGAAAAACATAAAATTATCTTAAATTGAGAGCAGCGAAATACATGTTTATACTTATATCAAACAGCACTCAAGCACAACAAAAGTATTCAAAGAATCGCCGCAAATTCGTTGTTAAGCGGATTTGCTGTTTGCCTTAAGATTTTTGGCATACTTTCATTTTAATGCTTTCGGCCATCTGTTACCTGTAGTCCATTATGAAAATATTGATCGCATCAATATAGTTATTCTGCTCTACAATTTTTTCTTTTGCTCTCTCTCTCTCTCTCTTTGCCATATTTCAATTGAATTCCTTGCTCCATTTATGAGCCAAATGCATTTTCAATTCAATAAACTCTCACAGGCAAGCACAAACAATTTTTGGTCACAAAAGCAGCAGCAGCTGCAGTTGCACTTGCAACAACATCTGCAGCAGCCTTGGGAGCAACAACAGCAGCAGCAAAAAAAAATATAAAAAATTCCTCGAGCTGTCTTAATAAATCGCTGCCCACGCTCGGAGATCCCCAACGCGTTGCTTGCAATTTTCTTAAAGGCCATGTCCTAAATGCACAGCCACACAGCTCTCCGTTGGCTCTCCCTCTGAGCATTAATATCTATATACATTTTTCATCTGCAGCGTAGACAATGCAAACAAGTAAGAATGCCACTATCTCGAGACTAACAGATACTCTCTGTAGCCTTCTAAAATAATCAGGATATGTAGAGCCTCCACCCAAGAAAAAAAACAAAACTAGGAAGCTTGAAAGATGAGCCTGTCATTTTCTGGCTTAAAATTGAGAAGAATGGAGGCAAGTTTTGTAAAGCTGACACAGAAGGCAGGCTTTACATCCTTTGCTCCTCCACTTCATTATACCCTCTTTATCTTGTTTTGGAATTACAGAGCATGGCGCTTGTAAGAAGCCGTCAGCTGAGCTGGACGCATTTTTGAGATATTTCAGTGTCATCGTGATGGCATTTTTGTGTTTGCCATCCAGCTATACACTTTCACTTTGTCAACGACCATTTTGGCTGATAGAAATTTTCGGTACGTAATTGAGCATCAGCATCAGCAGCAGCTGCTGCTGCGGGCGATTTAAACTTAAAGCCAGCAAGTCAGCAGCAGCAGTTGGCCAACAGCAAGCAGCCCATTTAATTAGCCCAATTAATGCGTCCTCACGTCGCGTTTGCCATCCGAATTGCCGTTAACTCCAACGCCGAGTTCATTTGGCGGCCTTCCGAGTCTGACTTCCTTCTCTTTCTCCTTCCACTTCTCCTCTTCCTCTGTCTGAATGGAGCCAGGTTTATTTGCATTAAACTGTCAAACTAATTGACAATGGCGCGAATCTGCGAGTGTCTGCTTTGGCACACTTCATTCACCCTCCAATCGAAGAGGTTGATATCTACTAGTATGTACAGTTAGTTAATTAAGAATGAAGCAGCACATGAATAACTACATTTAAATAGTGTGAAGAGACTCATGAACTACTGAAGTGATAATTAAGATATGAGACTGCAAAATGAAATATTCATTCAAATATATTTTAAAACTTTTGTATACATATCCTCTAAAAATCTTGTATATTGTTTATATAAGTTTTCTTTAACAAAGTTTTATATATAGTTTCCTAATTCATTAAATTAAAGTAAGAAAGGTCTTTATATAATATTTTTATGTATTTCCTCAATTCTTGTGTTTGAAAAATATACTCAAGACACAAAAACTTCACATTTTATATATAAAAAACGACTTATGAAAGACTCGATGAATAATTAAGAAAAGAGTCAGATAAAATGTTAATTTCATTATATCTTGTGTTTTTTTTTTTGCAGCAGCCATTTCTCTATAAAAATCTATTATATTATATTATGTTTACAACGTTGTATTTCTCTAAATAAAAAATGTATTATTAATGTTTTGAAGTAGAAAAAGTTCAATTTGCCGATCTTATTAAAAATACATTTTATTCAAATTATGTCTTTTTTATGAATACAAAATATTGAAAAATAGAATATTATAGAAAAGGTTTCAATTGTATTCCCCGTCATTTTCCAATTCGTAACATTTTCCCTAGCAACTTCGCTCTCAATCATCTCCCTTCTAATAGCTTCATTTCGAAGTTCAATCAAAGAGCAATTTGCTACTCCCTTTGATTAATCCCAGCTTTAAACTTTCATAGAGTAAAAAGTGCAATTACATATTTTCTTTAATCAAATATTAACACACCTCTCTCTCTCCGCTATCTTACTTTGTTCCCTCAATCATTCCATCGCTGTGCTCGTTATACGGTTTTGTTCCCCTCGGCATCGCGTATCTTTCATCTATGTCAAAGTCAAAGTCGAAGTGGAAGAAACAAAACGCATTACATGAAATTCAATTTTCAATAATTTTGTGAACAACTTTTTCGCTGAACAAATAACAATCATTAAAAAGAAGACTTCAAGTGGCGCTCATTTGCATCTGATTAAAAAGTAACAAACAAATGCGAAAGAAACGCAAAAAAAAAAAAGTTTTCCCAACTCTCCGTAATGGAAAGGTAAAGTAAGGTATGGTTATATAGCCAGCAAAATGTTGTTGCTGATAATTTTTAAAATTCAATTTAAATTCTTGGCTCATATTTCAATTGCAGCAGTGTACGCGTCGTATGCGTAATTTTTTGGGCATGCTTACTCTGCGAGAGAGTGAGAGAGCTGATAAATCAGCAACATATCTTTTACATAACTGACATTTGTCAGTGACATGTGGATGATGCTGGCAGTTGGCTGGCAGCATCGCCTGAATTGTCATTGAACCACAGTTGACATGAGCAGTCTGTCAGGGTGGCAAGTTCCCAAGGGACTCTCAGCTTCCGTTTCCGCTGTCGACATTTCAGTTCTTTTTTTCCCGTTTTCATTTTTGTGGAATGGGGGAGAGGGAGCACTTTTGACTTTATGACTTATTTGCCAATCAGCAATTTAATGACATCCTGTTTCTTGTGCTCATCTCGCAGGAAGCCTCGAACATCACTCAGAATATGTTTAATTAAGCCAACCAGCTGCAACCAGAAAGCAAACAAACATAAAAAAAACCCTTTTGCTAAAGCTAAAGCCAAAGGAAAAGCTGCTGACTTTCAGTGGCTGCATTTGACATTTGATGCATTTCCCAAAAAAAGAAAACGAGAGGAGAGAAAGGAAGGTCAGTGAAATTTTCTTATTTGCCGCTCGAATGACGTTAATACGTCTAAGGAAGTTCCTCTCTCTCCCTCTCTCTCTCGCACTTTTCTTGCCAGAAGTGAAACGAGTGAAACATGTCCGTAAAAAAGGCAAATAAATGAATTTCATTTATACTCTCGCCCAGACATAAACAAAGTAAAATCGACACAAATTCCACAGAGCTTGCGAACGTTTTGTGTCTGGCCCAAAAGGATAAACGCATTGCCCCAAAACGCACACACGCAAGCGAGACAGAGACAGAGCGAGAGTGAAAAAAGAGTGAAAGAGAGATAGAGAGTGAAAACACCAGCACACTCAAAGCATATTTGCATTCAAATTTTGTAGCAACAAGCAAACAAACAAGCCAAAAGGATGTAGAGTGAACGAGAGAGAGGTGGGGTGAGAAGAGGATGGAAGGTAGGGAATAAAACGCTGCAATTGCCGTAACGTAGCCAAGCGAGGCGTAACCCACAAAATCACCCGAAAAAGAGAGCAAGAAGCTTCGAGCAGACAAACTGTAAAAAAGTGCACTGCGAGAAAGCAGAGAAAACATCCAAAAGCTCGATTGATTGTTATTGATACTGGCAGCAAAAAGTGCTTTGCTAATTAAGATTAAATTGGCAAAATGTATTCATGTTTGCAGTTCAATAAAAGCATTTTAAATGAATGCCTATTAAGATTTTATTAGTTTTCTCTCATACCTGATTAAAAGTTTAATAAAAATGGAAGATTCATTAGAACTAAATTTGATTGAGAGTCTACATCATTCGATTGATCAAACATTAAACTACATTTTATAAAATGATTAATTGCAGTATAGAATTTAAGTCTAAACAATCATGAAGAATATTTTCCAAACTATTTAAAAAAGAACTCGTTGAATGAATGTTAAGAACAGTGATTAAGCTAAATAAATTGATAGCCATAAAAGCCAAATTTTTTAATAAACCAAGTAATCAAATACTATACAATATTCGCCTTCTAGCACAGGCATATTGAATACTGCCTTTTAAATGCATTTAATAGACTCTTATCGCTTGTATTTCATTCACATTCCTCAATTATGCAACGCTTATAGAGCCCATTTCTCTTCTTCACACATTTTGAAGAGCAGCAGCAGCAGCAGACTTCAATCAAAGAGTTGTTCGTTTTGGTTTTTGCGCCGTGTATTCACACATTTCTCAACGCAGCTGAAATTTCGACAGTTGCAACATGGGGAAAGGCAAAAAATTGCAGCGCCAACCGAAAGACATATAAAAATCTGTCAGTTTGAAAACCGCGCACATGTATCGCAATCAGGATTCGTTTCTCTTTCTCTGTGTTCTCTCCTCGCGTTACCAGGCAGCGCTTCTCCCTTTGATTTCAGCCTCCCCCCTTGCCGCAAACTTTCCCCAGCCACTGTTGCACGTCAGCTTTGTTTGTGTTGTGTGCCCGACGCGTCGCTGCCGCCAAGGTGAAGGCATGCCAAAAAGGACTCGTTACCCATACGCGATGTAGGACCAAGCCTGTTTCTCTCTTTCAGTCTTGGCAGTCGATGGATGAATACGGCGAGCAAGCGAACGCGATACACACTCGACTCTATGTGTATGTTATATATGTATGTATGTATACAGACAGCACATGCATAAATGCCAGGAGTTGGAGCTGAATGAATGACTGCCTGAGCAACTGACTGATGAGCGCGCAGACTGTCAGACTGACGGACTGACGGACTGACTGACTGACGTGTTGGTTAGCTCAGCCAACAACACAGAGCTGGCGACCTGAAGACCTTGTTGCTTTTGAACTTGGCAGTACAACGAATCCGCCACTATATAAAGCTGTGTATGAGTGTATGTGTGTGTGTGCGGCTTGTCAGTTGCTTACGGGAATTGAATTGAGGCTAGGAATAAGGCGCCGACATGCCTCTGCAAACATTTTGATTGAAGGGCCGCCATACCTGTGATATAACTTCGGTAGCTGTTGAAAAATTCGTTGGGGAGATTTCAGCTAACTGTTGCTTCGGTTAAGCAACGAAAATAGCGTTGAAAGATTTCAATTAAGAACGATTGAGCACGATTGACGAGCTCGGTTAAAGTTTGGAAGTAGTCCAGAGTTATATGAACAGTAAGGTAAAAAGGCTCAGATGTGTAGTAGACAAAATACTTTTGTCTAGACAGAAAGTGTGAAGAGTTGTCAGTGATTGATGCGTATGATTGATGTTGTGGAGAGAGATATTTATATTAAGCCTGACAATACTCATACATTTAAATTATGAAAGAATATATTTAATTCTAAATTAATGGCAATGAGAGGACTAATTGAATATATTTTGTTGATAATTTATAAATAATCATTGATCAGTTCTTGTTTCGATCGATTCAATTGATATGCAAACTTCTTTAGTATGCAACTTCTTTATTCTTTATTCTTCGTTATTAATTTTTCTACCTAACAAAAAAAATCATTAACAAATGAAGGGCTTTTGCTCTTGTGGGATAAACGTCGTCAACTTAATTAGTACTCTTAAATGACTTATTCCAATAGCTATTAAACATGATTGAAGGTGATTGATTCAAGTCAAAATCATTTACAAGCGAATACTGACGTTCGTGGTAAATTCATTTGACTAAGACATCAAAAGAACTATTTGCACTTGTATTTATTTACATATGATTGAAGGTGATTGATTCAAGAGAAATACCACTGAAGCCAGGACTGACGTACTTTAAAATGTAATTTAATTGAAACACTTCAAGAACAAATTAAATGATTTAGTGGTTAGCAAAAGTTTGTGATCTATTAGTAACTGAACTTTAGCAGGTTCAATGATTGATAGACTTCCGAACAATTGGCCGTTGGTCGCCTAATTTTCAATTAAATTGCAAATCCCCTGGGTAAGCAGTTTATCTATCGCACAACTACTCAATTTCTGCTCCAAAAAAAATGGAAGAAAAAACAAAAAGAACAACTTTGTGGAATTACAAATGCGATGCGTGCGAAACAAAATAAATCACAGCTAATGCAATTAGAACTAAGCACTTGTCAATGCAGAGGGCCAGAAGGGGCCCCACAAATAGTGGTTGTCCCGTTGGCTCCCCTCCCTTCCCCTCTCTTCGGATGCTCCTGCCCCGCCCAACAATAGAACTACAGATAGTACGACAACGACAACAGAACTAGAAGCCACTCGCAGTGAGCTGTTCTCTCGAGCACTTTTGAATTATTTACGCCAAGTTTGGGGTGCGCTAGTCCATGGATACGTACATGGGATACCCATGGAATGTTTGCACCTGCTGCCAACTGTTTTTCCACTTTTCCATTTTGCATTCGCATTAGCAATTGTCATTCTACACGAACCAGAAGGAGAGAGAGAGAGACTCAAGCGGGGGGAATCGGTTGTTGTGCATTTGGTAATCTAAAATGTTCTCTACTAAATCACAAAAAGTGTCAATTGCACTTCAGCTCACAGAGGGGCAAACAGCGTGAATTGTTCCCATTTTTATAGCGGATATTTCAGAGCCAATGCCCGTTTTGCAATTTACCTTCCTCTCGCTCTCTCACTCTCTATCTCCGTCTCTCTCTGTAACTGTTGCAAATTGATGTCAATAAGCGATAATTGAATTAGCGTTGAAATGCACAGTGTACACTGTGCTACATTGCATTGCTATTGTTTTATGCTCACTGCCAATGCAATCAGGGACCGTTTCAGTCTATACTAAACTACATATATCCCCCCCTCCCTCCTTTGACCCGATTTCAAGCTCTGTCAGTTGCACCTCCGCAGGATGCCGTTTATCCTTTTCCAGTCTTAGTTTTCTCAACGCTTTTTTTTTGTGCGCTGTCGCTAAATGAATTTTACAATTGTCAATGTTTTGTTTTGTCGTCGTCTTCTGCTTCACACCTGCCCCTTCCCCTTCTCCACCCTCCCATTGCTTTGCATCTGCTAATTGTTTGGCCGCTTTTAGTTTGCTATTTACTTGATTGAACAGGCCTTTCCCCTCCCTCAGCAACTTCGTTGACATGATTAGCATTAATTGAACGCTGATTTCTTTTAGCTGCTCAACGAGATTTCATTTGCTTTCTTCGCACACAAACACATACACTTTTCTGCTTTTTGTCCTGGATTTTGAGCTAAGCTTCGTTTAGTGGCTAATTAAGGAAAAACTCAGAAATCAGTCTAGCATCTTCTTATGCTCCATTCAATCAAATTGAGGATTGGGGAGCACCAAAGGTGGAGGTTTGACTTTGAAAGCTAAAAGTTGTACCACTTCAATCAATTTCAATCAAGGTAATTAGCACATTGGAGGGTCAACACAAATTTATTCTTTACTATGAGTTATAGTAAGTGTCAATCAGCATCAATCAAAGTTGTACCAAAAACGATACAATGTTTTTTTCTTTGAAGAGGTTTCTTTGTTTGGGATTAAAGAAAAAACAATTGCAGTGTCAACCGATATTAAGATCTATCAACAAGTATATAATTTTATTCTCTGCTATAACTTAAAGTAAGTGTCAATCAGCATCAATCAAAGTTGTCCGTGAGTATATCAGTATTATATTATATCAAGTACATTAATTTAAAAGTAAAAAGTTGTTAAGGGTCAACATTAATTTATCCTTTTCATCAACTTATAGTAACTGTCAATCAGCATCAATCAAAGTGGTATAAGAAACGTTACTAGAGTTATTTTTAAGAGAATCTTTTAGGATTATAGAAAATTGCAACTTGAAATTCTTTTTTTAAGAGAACCTTGTTTAGGAATTTACCAAATTACAGATTCAATCAATCAATCAACCGATAATACAAATATTTAGAACACAATTGTAATAATGAAAGCCCATTATTTTTTTTTGCTTACCAAATATTTAACAGATATTTTAAAGTTGACATATTTGTGAACTTACCTGCAAGGAAAAGAATAATAAGTTATGTTAATTAAATTGCAATTATTAATATAGTTAAAGTAAAATATTTATTTAAAGGTTCACCCATTCTTCACATTTTATTTTCATACTCAACTACAAAATATTTAAGTGAACACTTTAAAGAATTTAAGTGAACACTTTAAAGAAAATAAATCCCAAGATTTCAAGTTGCCTTTTTTATAGAGTTGCCTTTTTAACAGCTTGTTGTGTTTATGGATGCAGTTGCATTTGCTTGTTAACATTTTGATGGCGGCATATAAATCCGACAACTACCCCGACTTGCACTTCATTACATGGCATATAATACTCCACTCGCAACATCAATTCGCAGCCACGATTGCGACTACTGCTCACTTTAACACCTTCTGCGGAATCCAATTAGAATTTTTTATGTCCTACTCCCCATTTCCGGGGTGCAAAGTCGTCGGCGTCTAGATAGGCAGCAAACAAACAAACAAACCTGACTTCAACTTTGCCTTGGCACGCACTAAACTTCATTTTTTGCGCATATATATTTTTTTATTGCAATTTGCCAGTTGTAATTGCTGGCAGTTTGATTGCCAACATGCGCGTTGATGGCAAACTATTTGCTTGCAAAGAAGACGAAGGTTTCTCCTTGATTTGTATTATAAAATCATTTTTCACGCCAACGCTGCCAACACCCTTTCAAAAGTAAAGGAACGTAGAAGGCTTTGGTCCTTTGGGGGTCCCTAGACGTTGGCCGTAAAATTGGCGTTAAATTACTTTGCACGCAGCAACAGGAATTGCGACGCTGTCGCTGACATTTCTTTCCCCCCCTCCCTTTCTTTTCGCTCCTGCCTCTTAGCCCGATTGGCAGAGCTCAAAGCTTGGCATATTGTTTTTAACCAGAGAGAGAGTGAAGAAGGTCGCGGCTCTGCTTCGCTCGACGCTGCTCTGCTCTGTTATTGCAATGCAAATTCATCACGTAATCGTTAACAGGCCGTAGCCAGGATAGCAGAGAAGGAGGCGCAGCAATTCATTTCAGTCAAGTGCAGCGCCCAGGCAGTGAAAAGACTCTCGCCCCGACTCGACTCGACTCGGACTGCCTCCTGTGCTTGGCAGCACTTTAGCTTCAGTTCGTCTCTTGTCCTGTCCTGTTGTCCTGTCCTGACGTTCTGCCTCCTCCTGTCATCAGTTGCCAACCAGGCGCAGCCTCTCATTGTTTGTTGTCCTGTGTTTCATTTTCTGTTTGGCTTTTGCTCCCGTATCGTGCTCAGCATCCTTGCATCCTTTCATCCTTTTGCTGTTTCTTGACTGAAGTTTCAGCTCTTTAGTGTAATTGTTTGTTGACCTTTTGGCATTCATATTCATATCTCTCCGGCTTGATGCTCACACTCACTCGTCCACTTATCCCATCATCTTTGCCTTCCCCAACAAATCTGCGCTTTTCTCATTTTCTCCCCCCTTTCCACCTTCGCAAAACATTCCTGGCACGCACTTCAAAAATCTGCCATTCCAATTCACAATTTGTAACAATTTAATGCAAATACATAGATGTATAAAAAGACAGACAGAGAGAGAGAGAGAGAGAGAGTGAAAATTCTATATGTGCTTGTTGTGTATTTCAATTTTCAGTCGACAAATAACAATAACGGCAACAATTTGAACCTTTTTGGCAACAGTCCTCGCATATCGTCAGCAGGTGTTGAAATTTGTAGACCATTTTTTATGCTCCTCTCTCTCTCTGGGAGAGTGGAATGCGAAATAGAAGGTCGCAGTGGAAGGACTCTAAATGGCATATTTGACGTATGTCGAGTGTGTGTTGGCAGATGATGGCAAATTATGTTTGAAAAGTGGCCCTCAAGTGTGATGGGATTTGCAAATAGACTTTTATGTGAGAAACGTATGCATTAAGTTGGGTGTGTACACACTGTTTACCAAAATATATGTGAGTACTGGTTGTGGAATTACGTTGTAAGCTTAAATAAAAACTTGTATGGCAAATAGAGTGGTCGGGTATAAATATTTTATTCAAGGTGTGTATTCATTGTAATCAAATGCAGTTTTAAAATGGAATCATTTGTAGGGGAATTGTTTAGGACTGAAGTGTGTACACACTATGCTAAATGCATATTTTTAATTTAAAAAATACAAGAAATACAAAAGAAACTCACTTTATAAGGCAATACAAAAAAAAATACAAAATATTTGTTTAAGAGCAAAGTAAGTATGGAAGTTAAATTTAAGTATTGACTGTCATAGACCCTTTACATTTTCTATCTTTGATATAGGAACAGACAAAGATGACTTTATTGACTTTACTATTAATACTAATTCAGATTATAATACTTATTAAGTTTAAAAATGTCTGCTTCGGTCAGTTAAATACATTTTGACCTTCAAAAGCCTAATAGACCCATTTTAACTTTCTTAAAAGCAAAGTGTTCAAAAAGATACATGATTTCCAAAACTACTCTAAAACTTATGAAGCTTAAGTATTGACTTTAGCTTAAAACCTACTAGTTGCTTTGAAAAAGTGATTAGAAAAAAAAAAAATTTAAATATTAATCAATATACAAATTTAACTTTTGTTGGATTATAAATTCCATTAAAAAGAAACCAAAAATGTATGTCCTAATGTTTACACTTTTAAATTAAATCATAAATATAAAAATATAATATAAATTAAAACACAATCTCCTTATAAGCTTAGTCAATTTATTAGGCAATATATATTAAGCTAATTATTTGCTTTTTTCCCCCTCACACACTATGTTCAAAGATCTAGCATTCTCTTAGGAGAGTAATCATCAATTTGTCAGGCAGAGTGTTGACTGAACATAAATTTTGTGGAGCACAACCCTTGCCATCCATGGGATCATAGGGTTGTCAGGCTTAGCAAATAACTCGTATGCATACGAGAAGCGAGAAGCAGGGAGAAGCAAATGCTGTGCCACCCCTTTCAAGATTTGTCTGGGTAAACATATCTTATATAGAGGTACACAAGTGCCAGCATTTTGCGGGCAAGTGTACAAAGCAATTGCCGTAATTGACACAGCAGGGCCTGGATTGAGCTGAGGCAACTGCAACGGTCACAAAGAGGGTAAGGGAACGGGGAACGGGGGAAAGGGAGACAGGGAGACAGGACCTGAATGCACTTTAGCTGAAATGCGGCAAACTTAAACTGTAACTGAAAAGACGCTTAGCATTTTGCGGTCATTCCCATAGCCGGCGCAATGCAGCAAACTGCAGTTCGGGGCAAAAACAATGCCACGACAGGGAAGCAACGATTCGGGCTGTGTGTGGCAGTGTGGCAGCCAGACAGTCAGGGACCAAACTGTTAGCCAACCGCAATAAACAATAAAGTGTAGCAGAGTGCAGTGTGAAAGTGAGCAGGAGAAACAGCCAAAAAGGCAACCAGCCACACACAGTAGTCACATGGTGGAAGATTAGCAGCGTATAAATAATGGTTGCCAGTGAGGCACAGTTGCAGAGACAGAGAAAGAGAGAGAGTGAGAGGAATAGCGAATGTATGTGTGTGTGCTAGTGTGGTAAATATTTGCGGCTGTGGGAGCCATAAATATTTTTTTGTAGGTCGTCGTCGTTGTCTCAGTGTGCCACTTGAATGGGGGGCATGCCACATCGGGAGCTCCCAGAGTGTTGTCGAGTATATTTCTGCTCGACTTTATTTCATATTTTTGCTTTAGCTTTAATTGGAAATAATTAAGTAAATAAATAAATTTATTTTAATTGGCGACAAAGCAATCAACTTTTATTCAATAGAAAATAGAAAATTTCCTACTGCTGTCGTTGATTCTTGAAGCAATTTAAAGCTGGACTCAACTCAAGAATGTGCCGAGATATCAAAAATGCTAAACCACAAACGTGTTTGTGGAAATTCTTCCCCGTATGGGGGAAATGGGAAAAGAGGCGAAAAAATGGTAACAAAGCAACCACAAATATTACAATGTAAATTGCACCACAAAATCTGCAAACCAACAAAATAAATTGTATAGAAAAATGCAATTGCAAGTAACTAAAAAATAAAACCAAACAAAAAAAAAAGGGAGGAAAGAGAAAACAATTTATACTCAGAGTGGTGTAGAATGAATGCTTTTCAGCATTTCTGCAATAGTTTTTCTCATCTCATACTGATGTGTGTGTGTGCGTTTATGTGTGTGTGTGTGTGTGTGTGCTCAGGTTTAAAATGCAAAATTTCCATAGCATAGTTTTATGCCTGTTTTTCAGTTGGAGTTTTTACTTTTATTTGTTTATATACAAATAACCATAACCATATGCGAGAAATTTGGGTCAGCGGAGGAAGAGAGGGGAAATGGGAAGGGGAAGGGGGACGGAAGCTACAAAGTTATGCGAGTGAAAACTGTAAACATTTTTCGGTTTATGACTGGGCACAGAAAATATCGTCGTCATGAACATAAATTTAAATTTATAGCAGTCCAAAATAATGAGCAAAGCAGTAAAAGTTTTTCCTACACACACAAACACACACACACTCGTTCGCACACACACATGCAAATTAACAATTCTGCTAAATGAGCAAACAAAGCAACAAACAGCGTTGAGTAGTGAAAGCTGCTTCTGCTTCTTCTTTGTTTTCTTCTTCTTCTTGCTGCTGTCGGCGCCTTGAAGGCTGCACTGGCAAATCATAAACAAAAGGCTAAGGCTACCTGCTGTTTATGCATCAGTATGCGTGCGTGTCTTTGGCAGTGCAAACCTGTCCCTCCCTCTCTCACTATCTCTATCTCACTCTCTCAGCTGTGCCATTATTTTCATTACAGGGCAAGCACAAGCAGAGCTCTCAACACACACACACACACACACACACACAAGCACAGCTGAGTAACAAGTTGGGATTAGAGCAAGCAAACGGATGCAACAACAGTGCAAGGTATTACAACAACAGCAACAACAACAACAACAAGAGCAAGCAAATCAAAACAAAGCTGCCAACAACAGTTAAGCAGAAGTTTACCACCTCTCTCTATCTCCCTCCACTCTTCCTTCCGCTATCTCTGTCCCACTCGCACGTTAACTTTGCTTTTGCTTGGCAAGTTCGAAAGGTCAACGCATTTTATGGTAATTTCGAAAGCTTACAAGCATAATTTTGCAGCTGAGCTTTCGACTTCCAACTCCCTCTCTCTCTCTCTCCCATTATCTCTTCCTTTGCGACAAGTCGCGCATGTTTGTGTGGGAGTGCGTGTGTGTGTGTTTGCCTTTTGTCTTTTGTATTAAGAAATTTAATACGTGCTTAGTACAACGAAAATTGCCGAGGATTAAACTAAAGCGCCCAATTCAAATGCTTGAGGATTACGAAATTCCTTGGAATTCATTTCGTACAATTTGCATAATTAAATATATGTTATGTTATTATATTTCGCGCATAGATTATAACAAGATTTACGCGGCATTTACATTGCCTTGCTTTACCGTTCTTGTTACTTGTCCAACTGGAATCCTCGCTCCATACAAATTCCGCATCACAAAGCTTGTTATTGTTGCTGTTGCCGCTGCAGGTGTTAATAATACGTATTACTCACACACACACACAACCACACGCTTTCAGATTCACTCATTCCATTTTGCAGGTTTCTTAACAGGAAAAACAGAGAGAGAGAGAGAGAGAGAGAGAGAGAGAGAGAGAGAGAGAGAGAGCCATGTAACAACAAATCCCATTTCTGTTTTTCTCTTCTCTTTCATTCACTCGTTCGATCTTTTACTATGAAAAGAGTATTTCACAATTTTTCGCCTATAAGGGGTTAATAACGCTGTAAAAAAAAAATATCTTAAACAAAAATATTTACAATTACGAAAAAATAATTAAAGACAAAATCAAGTACATATTACAATAATATAAACTGTAACATTCCACTTTAAAGGGTATTTTTAGTCCACTATTCTATGCTGCAATCACTTTCTTTGGTTAGTTTTCTGTGCCATTTACGCAAATGTGTCGTTCAGTTTTCTTTTGCCTAGTTTTCTGCCGACTTTCGCTGGCTTGACAAATATTTCGCCAATGTTTTTCTGTTGCAGCCAATTTCACAATTTTTGCGGCCTTCCACCCATGTCCCCTTAACCGCACTCACAGCATATTAACCACGACTGCTGGTGAGTGTTTTTGTTTGTATGCGTTAGTGCATATGTATGTGTATGTGTGTGTGTGTGTGTGCTCACTCATTTGTTTTATGCGACTGTCCCCAAAATGCAGCTGATGCCATGTCCCATGTTCATGTGCCTTTTCCACTAATGGCGCCATGTTTTCGTGCCGTTGACATCACATTTTGCGTATTAAGGTCACTTCACGTGCTACTAATATGCTGTAGACCGAACAAGAATATATAGCGCACTTTCTATGATGCATATGCAACAAATGAAACACTTTATTAATAACAATAACAAAAATAAAGAAGGAAAGATGAACGATCACAAAAAACGCGGGATTTGTAACTGCCAGAATTCAGCGTGACCGCAAGTTCAATTTATTATTATACTAACAACGGGCAATATACCAAAACAACTTTCTGACTTTACAATTTTGGTTACACTTTATTGGACCAGGACAAATTTGACATGTGTGTTTTATGCTTGTTAGTTTACCTTTAATATTTATTAATGTTCTCGTTAAATTGCTCATTTTATCACGTTAAAACAAACATAAAGTTACACAAATCAAGTCTACATCGTTGTCCATGTAAATATATCGTAAACTTATCGATTTATTTGCAACCACACTTATCGGTTCAATTGAACGAACCAGAACAACAGCAAGTTCGTTTGAGCGATCGATGAAGTGTTGTTGAGCGATAATTATTGAAACTGCCAAAAACGGAATGATCCGAACTTTCAATTAGCGAAAATTGCAAATTAAACCAAAATGCTGAAAGTAAAACAATGCACAACTTTAAGCAAACGCAGTAGCGAAGCAAAGTGCAAAGCATTTTATGCACTGGGGCGAGCATCCGCGTCGTGTAAAGAATGAACTTGACATACCCGCAGACACAGCAGCCAACGCAGCAGCAGCAGCCGCCGCTGCAAATGACAAAGTGCTTCGTGGCAGAATGAGAAACTATGCGCAGCACAAGGATGTGGTGTGTTGAGAGGTGGGGGAGAGGTGGACGCAGCAGGCAGAACCGTGACCAGGCGACGCCACAGAGCGGAAACTCTTTGGGACCGCAGAAAACGCTGAGCTGTGGGTGACGCGGCAGCAAAGACAACAAGTGCAAATGCACAAAAGCCAGATACCCTATAACGGAGTCTATATACAGTAGAAGATCGCGTAATAAAAACAGTTTGTTATTAAGATTATACAAATTTCTAAAAAATATAAATTTATAGTCAATTAATCTTCGATCAAAATATGTAAACAAATCTAAACAATCCTGCATTATTATATCTTTATTTAATTATTTAAGAAACTTAAATTCTAATTTCTGAATTTTGGGATTTCAACGAATTTTATATTGTGAGCTTCTACTGTATATTTTTGGAGTGCATTTACAGGGTATCAAGCGAATGCAATACTTACACACGCCCACGAAAGAGACAACAATAGCAACAGCAAGAGAGAAGAAAAGAAGAGCGGGACAGCAACAAACAGATCCACTGTGAAGTCTCCCGTCGGGTTGTTTGACTTTGGGATGAGCTCAACACTGTGAATTCGAATTCCCCGGCGTTATATTTTTTATTTTATTTATTTATTTTCTGATTTTTTATTCGCTGTTTTTTTTTTTTTGTAGTTCGTGTTTTTTTGTGGTATTGTTATGCAGTGAAATATTTTTGGGAAACAAGGCGACAACAGCGAAAAATTTCGGATGAAAACTTTTGAGCGGAAAACTTTGCTAATTACACGCAAAATGTTTGGTTTTTTGGTACAGTGCAGCAACTAACGGGAGTTGCAAGCAACAGCACCAAGAGCAGCAGCAAGTCTTGTTGTTTCCCATAATTAATTTGTGGCAGCCGCGGACTCCGCTACTAGCACCTCTCCTGCACTTCCCCTCCTTCATCATCCACTCTTTTCGCATTTTGTGGCAAGCCAAACCTTCCGTTTGTATAAAGAGAATTTAAATTGTGTTAAATATGCAATCATTTTTAATAAATTCCTTTCCACTTAAATAGTTGCTTGCGCAAAATCAAGCAAGAAAATTACTAGTTAAAAAAAATCGATTTTAAAAATACATAAATAATTCATTAAATTTGTCTTACATATTTATTGTCTTAGCCTTTTTTCTTATGTTAATCTATCAGAAAATAATTGACATATAAAAGTGACAAAAGAAATTGAAATTAAAATTATTTAAATGTATTGCCTAAATACAGTTCATTTATAATTTGAAAAAGTGAATTGTAAATCCTCCAAATTATGACTGAAATTAGAATATCGAATTTTCGCATGCAAGTTTCCATAAATAAATAAATTTAAATTGCACACTTGTAAAGTTGATTTAAAAGTACATTAAGCACTAAACTTATGTCCAACAATTTAATTGCAAATCGATAATGAAATCTAGCTTAATGTGTATCTAAATCACAAATCGATTTCTAATGAAAGCCCTTGTTCATACAACAAACAAAGCATAAATCCAGGAAAAACTATAGCATAAACTGATTGCTTATGAAAGGAATTGCCCTATAATCAATCGAATGATTGTAAGTATTTTTATACGAATGACATTCGAAGGCAAGTTGAGGTAGCGTTGAAACCACACAGAGAAAACCGAGGGAGCCACATAAACATTAATTAAACTTGCAATGCAATAAAAACATATAATAAAAGCTCAATACCCAACATAAACACTTGAGCAAATTATGGCGTACTTACAACTTGCCAGAGAGATAACGGTAAACATATAGCTATAGCTATAGCGTGTGTGCATATGCGCAAAGTCCCCAATAACGAGGCACGGCTTCTAGTGGCATTACAGGCGTGGCAAGCAGCAACAAGGTACAGTGGGGCAAACATATGAGAAAATGAGATTGAAGTTTGATGAAATAAAAAATCAGAAATTGAAAATAATATAAATTATGTAGTGTATTCGGTTGTAAAAATTAAAAATCTAAATATTAATTATTAGAATCTTTACATCTTTACAATACAAAGAATAAGATATGAATATTGTATATAAATATTATAATTAAGACTATTATTAACATAATTAAATAATTGGTATTTCAAATTCAAATTTTACTAGAATTTTGTAAATCTATTTTCGAGTTCTTTTATACCTTCGGATGTATTTTAGTTCAATAATTTATTGATTATTTTCTTTATTTTGAAATGTGCTTCATTTATGTTTATTTTATCTCAATTTAAGATAGATTCGAAGTTTTCAATAATACCTTTTTATTTATTTCTTTATTTTTAAATATGCTCTATTAAACGATATTCTATTAAATTAAATTGAACGTATATTCGTTTCTCGCAAGTAAAATAATAAATTATATAATATTTATACTGTTGTTAAAAATGTTAAGTCAGTTTTTGAAAATCACTTTTTGTAACTATTATTTAACATATTTTTTCTCTCAGATAAACTATGGAAGAGTAACTAGTAACTAGTTAATGAAATGCTTTATTGCACAATAAAGTCAGAGCTTGATTATATCATCCACAATGACAAATCAGACAGTAATTTGAGGCAGTTGTCTGAGTATTCACTCCCACTGTGAGCCCGTTGAGCATTAAAAATCAGTAAAAAGAAATCAACAGACATTAAAAGCGATGACGACGACGTTGAGGAAGGGGAGAGGACAGAGAGACCGAGAGAGAAAGGCGACGTCGAAGGCGTTAAGGATGATGACGCCACCGATATGGCAAGTTGCCAGGGCTGGCAAAGCCAAAAGGATAATGCAAGGAGCGCGAACGCGAGAGAAAGGAGAAGAAAGACATGCATAAAAATAAACACAACTTGAGGCAACAAAGTTGTGTCTCGTTTTCTCTTGTCTCGTATGTGTTGAAGGCACCTGAGGTGACTGTGTGTGTGTGTGTGTATGTGAGTGTGTGTGTGAGTGTGCGGGTGTGGTGTGTCCTCGAAGGAGCACTCGAAACTGTCAATTATGTAATGTTACACAATGTTTATTATAATTTTTATGTAGCTCAACGTAATTACATGTCTTGCGCTAATATTTATTAAGCTTGTGCGCTCGCTCGCTCGCTCCGTAATAAGCAAAAAGGTGTCGTACACTTTTATGAGTTTATTAATGAGCCCGTTCCCTATTTCCCGGAAAAGCCGGTGAGCCAGCGAGCACCTTGGAGGATTCACACATCCCTCCCATCTCTCTCTCTCTCTCTCTATGCGGGGCTCACATGTCCAATTAACGCAGAACTCATGGCATCACGTATAAGCAAAAACTAACAAGCCGAGAGGCGAGTCGAGAGTCGAGTCGAGGGAGCTGAGTGCATAAACTTTAAGCTATCAACACACGTTCCGAATCAACTTGAAGCTTCGAAACTTTGACTCAATTAACATGTTGCCAATAGAGGCAACTCCTACGGCTCCCTCTGCTCCTGCTCCTGCTCCTACTTCTTCTGCTCCTGCCTTGGGTCACGTACAAAAGCCCGAACAACAAAAACATTGGAGCACCAATGAAGCAACAATTTTCCACCATGAACTCTGCATGGATTGCTGCGAGGTCAGTTCATCGAGCGGCGGCGACGGCGTCGAAGGACGAAGGACATTTGTGGTCTAAGGATTGCGGCTGGCTGCTTGAATTATTATCTTTTAATTGGGTGACATGTGTCAGCGGCTTTTGTCATTTTCAGCGCGTGTCCTTTCTAACCTTCTCCTCATTCTCCTCCTTCAGTATTCTCAACTCAAGCCAAGCAAATGTTGTAGAAATTGGCAAATGACGGCGAAATCAGATCTTAATATAGATTGTGTGTTGTGCACGTGTGTGCCAAGAAAATGAAACCACATCACAATGGCTTTTATTACTTGGATAGTGATAGCGATATTAGTTTTGTGTGTCTATTTATCCTTTTGAGTAGTGAAGGACACTTTTGAAATTCTATTTAAGTGAGAGAATGTAGTTATTAAAAAGGTCGAGGGGAATGAAATTTGAATATATTTTATGAGCAACTATTTAAAATTCTTCGAGTGACTTGAGGGTTAATTAGACTGTTTTAAAGAATATCAATATAAGTATGTGTATCTTAAGATATGAATCAAAATAATTTTTGAAATAAATAATTGAAAACAATTTGTTTACAAAATTCCATGTCAAAATATTCAAAATAATATTCATACAAAATATTTGAAGATAATCCTAAATTAGTAGTTTTGTGATTTCAGAAATTTATTTATTTAAATTAATGCATTGCTCATTAATAGGTATAAAGATACATATTATAAATTTCTAAGAAATATAATATAGGCTTATTAGTTCTTTAAGAAATGTTTATCTAAAGGCAAATTTTTGTAAGCTTGTAATTGTTATTAATACACTAGCATTTGAAGTCATTAAAATCTCTTATAATAGATTAAATTAAAGACATATTAGGCTTACCACTTTTTTTTTAAGTTGTGGAAAAATTTACCAATAAACTTATTTAATCGTCTTTTATTATCTGTTCTGCTCTTTATCCCATACTTTATATTATCATACGTAGTTAAGATAATACATTAAAGATACTTTATACTTGACTTTTTTTAAATGATTGTTAAGTTTATCATTTAGTTAGTCTTTTTATTTTGAAACTATCGACAGCAATATTAATAATTAATGAAGAGAAAAGCTTCATGCCTCAATTTTCAATTGCTTTAAGACTCGACTACTAAATGAAAAGTTGACTGTTGAAAATGCTGGCGAATTTTAAAGCTAAAAATAAGCGATTTATGGAGCGAAGTTCATTTTGAACTTCTAATTTCGCTAATGCTTTCTGCGCTTGTTATTAAGTTATGTCCGGAGGGAGAGAGAGAGAGAGGGAGAGGAAAGGCAGTGAGGCTTAAAGCTATCGTAGGCGAAAAGCTATAGGCATATCATATCATACTTTGCCTCTTTTGTTGACAAACTTAATTTCATGCTTATTATTTTTGGAGTGCTTCCCCAAAGGCAAGCGCTGCACTTGATAATGAAGATGACTACGACTACGACTACGATGATGATGACGATAATGATGATGATGATGAGTTATATGCTCAAAGCGAAATTAAGCAACTCGAAAGCATGACACATGCCCCCTCAGAGACCCGCATTGTGACTTTGACTTTTCGCAAAGAGAACACAGAGAGAGCGAGAGAGAGTGAGAGAAGGAGGTGGGGGATGTGGGCAGCGTAGAGAAAGAGAGACCGCTTTCGCTGTGTGCGTGCGGCAGCCATTAAATTAAATAATTTAATGCTTGGCGAACGCAAAGCAAAGAACGCAAAAAAGTATGCTATGAATTTCTGTGTGTTTGTGTTTCTGTTTGCTGCCCAGCTGCCAGATGTCCTTGAACTTCTAGCCACGTCGTGTCGCACGTTGCATTCGCAAATTGTGCAAATTATGTGGCATTGCAGCAGGCCGTCAAAAAGTTTCTTTTGCCACACACACAGTTTTTTCCCTCTTCCCTTCCGGTTGCTGTCATTACTCAAACGCAGGCCTAAACTTTTGCGAGCACCTTTGTCAGCGAGGAAGGGAAGCTCGCGACTGTTTGTAGCTGAAACTGCCTAAAAAGTCAATGTCCTGTTGAGTGTCCTGTGGCATGTGCTGCATGAGCTCGAGTGTGTGTGCACTGCGAGTGTCGACTGTCGAGTGTCTCTAACTGCAGACTGCAAACTTGCCTCACGTATAGTTTACAGGCGGCACAGCTTGTTTATACACGCTTTTCCTGCCCCGCTGCTTTTCCCTTCTAACTTTTCTTTACTTTGCTTTGCTTTGGTTTTTTTTTAATGGCGCACTTCAGCGCTTTTCGGTAGCGAGTTCGCGTTCGTCGTCCTCTTTTGCTTTAAACGTTATTATAGCGACTTTTTATAGACATATAAATATCATCGTTAAGTTCGTCATAAAAAGGAAGCACAACTAGTATAGTGTAAGTATGTGTGTGTGTGTGTGTGCTCTAATGATCGCTCTGACCAGATAACGTTAGCCATGGCTCTCCACAAGGATTACGATGAACATACTTAGTGCAGCGCAAACAAATTACTGTTAATTAAACTCGAAATTGTTGTGCGCCGCACTTAAAAGCACTTTTGCGTTAGTTCCCCCAGCATGTGTGTGTGTGTGTGTTTGTGATGTATGTGTGTGTGTGTGATAAGAGCGCGATGCGATGGGACGAATGGCTGACGAGATTGTTTCGCTGGGCGAGTCAACCTCTTGTCCTACTAATTAGCTTGATATCACTTGCGGTTATCTCTGTCTCGTTTTCTCTTTCTCTTTCTAACTCTGTTTGTGCTAAAAGTCAGCGAAAATTAATAACTAAATAATTAGTAAAAAGCATAAAAAATCAGTTCAAGTGATTTTTCCTTTTATCCCTTTGCAAAACTGAAGAGCACTTTCAACTGAACTAATTGAATTTCAGCATTATTGAAAATCAAAAAATGTACTGTGAAAGATTTTATTGATTTGTAGGCCTATAATTAAATAAATATAAGCAAAAATTAAGAATACTTCGTAAGTCAAGGTATATTTATTTTTTTTAATTACGTAAATAATAAACAGATTACTAGCTAATAAAACAATTAAATATATTTTACAAAAAAAAAATTTAAAAGTAAATATTTAACAATCAAATTAAAAACTGTAGTATTGCAGTATTATAAAGAATATTACAGTATTATTGCAGTATATTAGAGTAAATTGCAGTATTATTGCAAAGACTACAACTATGAAAAACATGTTAAGTTCAATTATTTCTCAGATTACTAAAAAATTTGATTAATTATTAATCAATTATTTTATATTATTAGGCTCTAGGTGTTAAAATAAAGAAATAGCTTCAAATATTTTAAAAGTATTTTATATTTTTTAATAGATATGATATGAAAATGTATTGTAAAGTATATTTAATAAAATTTAATTCTTTATTTTATTTATTTATTCCTTTTTTATGAAGTAGTTGAACCAGTACAGTCATAATGTATCATAACAACACATTTTAATGAAATCTCATTCAGGCCAACCTCATACTCGTATCATATAAATGTACGAAAAAATATAAATATATATGTATATGAGACTCAAATGTGTTCATTGTTAGCTCTAAAATTAATGTGAAATTGTATTCTTCTTTAATTTTAAGATTATAGTATAAAGTTTATAATTTTTATTAATTTAATGCAGTTCTAATTAAAATAAACTTAAGTGAATTATTATATTTAATATATTTTCTTGTGAGCCCTTTACTTCCAATATATGTTATTCTATAAAGCATTCTGAATGTGAGGAAGAAAGAGAATGATAGTAGTGCTCAAAAAAAGATGGAAAATAGAAATAAGCAAGAATATATTTTTTATTTTTTGCTTTTCTACAACAATATAATTGATTGCACGCACGAATTATCCCGTTCTATTTGCAATATTGTCAATTGCAGTAAATGTGGCAGTTGGTCAGTTCATATGGAATCATAATTATCATATTTCAATGCCCAGCACGCCGGGACATTCAGCACAGCTGTGTCGCAGCACGTGTGATTAGTTGCCTTTTGTTGCAGTGCTACTACAAAAAAAAAAGAAAAAGAGTATAAAAAAGCAAAGAGAATTTGCCTCAATAAATTTGCAGTGTTTCGTTGTGCGCTTCTTTTTATTTTCTCAGTTTTTCTTGCCTGCAGTTTGCAGTTGTTACGTGCCACATGTGGCAATGTAAGGCATCCTTATTCGTTTTGTAAATATCTGAGTAAGGCAATTCTCGGTCTCTTGCGTTCTAGTTCGAAGTCAATGAACTAGTTGCGGCTGTGTGAACCTTTTGAATGGGTAATTACGCTTTTAATATGGATTACAATCGAGAGGTCTTAACTTCTTTACACTGGCCTTGGCCCCAAAGGCGACTTTTCAATTTTTCACTCAACAACGCCCCGAAAAAAAAGTATGCAAATGTCTGCATTAACACATTTCCTCATCTAACATGCCATTAGTCAAAGCCAGCAACAAAAAAAATACCAACAACAACAACGAGAGAAGCCGTAAAAAAAGGGAACAAGGAAATCAAATAGTTTACCTACCATTAATTACCGCCAGGGGGCAGTTGCTCTCTCTGTGGCAGGACGATGACGAAACTTTTGGAGCGAACCGGAGCTCAAAAACTTTACCTGCCTTTGCACACACACACACAGGTGAAAAGGGGGCTCAGCTTATGCGTCAGCCGCAAAGTATGCAGCAAATATTTAGATATGCCTACGAACCCCAAGAAAAGTTTGTGAGGAGCGCAGAGAGAGAGGCGAGAGAGAGAGAGAGATAGGGTGAGAGGGACAGTAGACCCTACAGTCGACGTCGCATTAGTTAAAAGCGTTCTGGGGGCCACTTTGGAACGCTTAATTAACACTTTATTAGCTTAGCTTCAACGAAAGGCTTAACCTGGCTTATACCACCAGCTGCAAGTCGAACCTGATATGCACAAGCAGCTAGATCAAGGGGAAACAGGGGAGGAGCAGACTGTTGCGTGTGTGTGTGGTTGTGATTTTTGTGGTAAATATGCGAATGAACCACAAAAATCTGTAACGCAAATGCTTAAAGGCTGGAAAAACTATTTGGGAGGCGTAGTTCGGGTTATTGCGGCTTTTTTGGTAACCTTATCGGGCAAACGTAATTAGAGCCTGGCTACGGAATTTGCATTTGACTTCGGGCTTAACAAGAAAGGAAGGGGAGTGCCTAGGTAATGTGAACTGAAGCGCTCCGAAATCATATAATCTAATTAGGCTAATTCAATTTGAAATGACTCGTTGAGTGGGCAAGTGTAAACATTAAATTGAAAACATAAAATAATGCGGGTATTGGCAAGTGATTAACCAGAATTTTATACATGCTTAAAAAGGGAAATCAGGTTTGTATTCGGTTTATTAAGTAAATTAAAAAACAAAATACATTTATTTAAAAATGTGATTCAACAATGAAAACTTTTTATCGGCAACAAAATAATATTAAACAAGTAAGAAAGCTACAGTCGAGTGTGCCCGTTACCGATTTTGAATAAAAGCATAAAATAGACGAAATATGTACTTTAAAAACTTATACCGAAGGTCATATTCGGTATATAGTTCGAAATATACCATAGAGGTAAAAATATACGTGATTGTTAGCTGAAGCACCTAAAACCCGATTCCAGTAGTCGTAATTTTCCATACAGAAATATTTCTCAAATATCTTCTATAAGTTTTATTCATTCGCAATCAAATTTTTAGGAATACAGTTATCATAATATTAAATTGAAAGAAATTAATAAAAGTTTTAAAGCTTCTTAAAGCTAAAAGAGCAAGCCGGCTAAGGATTCAAAAATATAGGAAATTCTTTAAATTATTAAAGAAGTCAGCAAATTTAATTAATAATTTGCAGTTGCTACGAAATCAAGGCACATTCCCCAATCAGCTTCAACTCGATGAAGAAATTTAAAATGAGACGTTGGCTAATATGCAAAACAAGCAAATAAACATGAAATTTGATGTCTCAACTCGAATGTCAACTTAAAGCGGGCCAAATTCTTCCCCTCCTCGGTCTTAGAACTGTCCTCTGTCCAAATTGAATGAAACGTTCGCACAAAGAACGAAAATGCGAAGGCAAAAGGCAAAAACAGAGAGAGAATTCAGTGAAGGCATGTCCATAGAAACTTATCTTAATTGAATTATCAAAAATTATGCGGCACACTTAAGACGATGACTGAGACACAGAGGGAGCAAAACTGTTGCTGTTCCTCTGTTGCTCTGTTGCTGTTGCTGACGGAGAAAACTGCTTTGGGAGACGGCTTTCAAAAATGCCCACAACAAAAGACACGCAATCGGGTGGCTGAAGGAAAGGGAGTCGGGAGGGGGGCGGAGCTTGTTTTACCTGCCAAGGGCTAAGCCAGGAGGCAGCTACATTTTGTGGCATTTAACTTTTTAAATGGCGCAGCGACGTCGACGATGAAGAAGACGAAACAAGTTCTATTGCCAAGTCGCTTGAGGAACTAATGAAGACGCTTGTTGATAATTTATGGCCTTGCAGCACGCAACTTTGTGCGTCATGCGGCAAGTGGCAACAAGCTGAATGGGGCAGCGAGCAAGCGAACGCGTTTTTTTAGCGATTAACTGCGAGTATAACATAATTAACATAGTCTTTCTTTCCCCAGCGTACTCAACTTCTTGTTGCAGCGCCATCTAGCGTTGAGCGGTGCAATTTCGGTTTTAAGTAGTAGCGTGTAAGTGGCATATTTAACTCGTTAATTGTTTCGCGTTGTCGCATTCGCCAGACAATAAATCATTTGCCTACCGCGCGACGTGATTAATGATTATTCTCAGCCCAAAAAAAGGGTTTTTGATGAACAATGCAAATATAAAATGGGTTAAAGGGGAACTTTAATTATATTATTATTTACTTGAAGTGTATAAAGCGTCATTTTCAGAAGATCATTCGCTGACAAAAATTTCACTAAAAAGCAGCCTAACAAAACAAACCAATATATCTTTTATTATATGAGGAAAGAACTAAATTATATATAACAAATTATTGTTTGGTTTATTTTTTAAAACAACCTATAATTTATGATAAATAAAAAAGGGGAAAAGATAGGTCCTTATATGGGTTTCACAAAAAAAGGAAATATTGTCTAGCAAGTTAAGTCTAACACTAGAGAAGAAATTCCTTTAAAGTTCATTCAGTACTTCGCTCTTTAATTAACCCATTTATATTTGTAACTATGACTATAATTAATTGTTATTCTTATTTACTTGTTATTCTTTATTACATATGTATGTTAAAAAAAGTCCCTTAAAGTTCTTTCAGCACTTTGCTCTTTAATTAACCCAATTATATGTGCTGAACATTTGATATGTGTTCGAGATCTGTTTGGTTAATTATCTAAAGTGTCGGCAAACTTTACTAAATGCTTTCGTAATTAATCTTTCACGTCCACACGGTTATTTTCTCTATTCATATCTACATTTTTTTTGTTGGAACAGGCAAAACACCCTGCAGAGCGTAATTAATATTATAAACCATTCTATATATTCACTTTGTGTTTTGTGCTCTTTCAGACCTTACCCTTGACAGTTTCTATGCTGAAAATTTGTTGGTAAAAGTTTTAAAACGTCGAGCGCATTTCATGCTAAATAAATAAACAACATAAATAAAAATCATTTGGCATATACAATGAAATATATTTCAGGTCAAACACTTGAACTTTTTCATCTTCTTTTTTTGTTTTTGCAGTTGTTGTTCAGTTTTTGTTTCGAGTGCCTCGAACAGCCTTTTCTATAGATTTTGCGGTCAAAATTAGTTTGGCTTTTTTGGCAAACAAAAAGCGTGGCATACTTTTTGGGGTCGCCGGCGAAAGTTGCGCATAAATCAAATGAGGCAGAGGCAGAGGCGTGGCAGAGCACCCCACTCAAGTTATGAACGAAAATCAATAAAAATCCACTGCAAACTAGGCTATGAAATAGTTTCCCCCACCTGTCTTAAAGTGCCTCGAATGATAGAAAAAAACCAAATTGCTCGATAAGACTAACGATTTTCCTATTTAAGTTTTCAATTTAAGCCAGCTATCGTGAGGCCTCCAAACTTTGGCAATAAAAATCAGCGGAATTCTCAAGGGGAAAAATAAAATTAAATAAGTGGAATGAAAAATCAAGTCGATGAACTTATACTCTTTTAATGGCAAGCTTCTCTTTATTGATAAATTGTTTACGCAAATGTTGACAACGAAGTTAGATGCCGAGAAAAAATATTTCTTTATTACTCGTCAAAAAATCAAAATACCTTCAGTGAGTGTATACATAAAAATAAAAAATATTCGCGCTACTTGAGTGCATCATCAAAATTGTTGGCTGTCTAGACTGCAAAATTTGTTTGGCTTTCGCTGTTTTGGTTTATTACAAAAATTGTTTGCCTAAAGTTTGGCTTCATTTTCCCCCAACACACATTCCACTAGAAAAATTTGCGAGTGTGTGTGAGTTTTGCCTTTTTAATTTTGCTGGCAATACAGTTGTCTGCAACTCTTTGTGATTCTTTTTGCTTAGGCTGAGGCATAATTTTTAAATTGTGCGGGGAATGCGATTAAGGTTCTTTTAAGGGGGAAAATAATCCACACATCTATCGCTCTGGCACGTAGTTTTATAGAAAGGGGTTTTGATAATAGCACAAGTTGAGCGTATAAATGGTTTATTAAGGGTTGAAGGGGTTTAAATGAGTCTTTACATTGTTTAACTTTAATTTGAATAAAGCTGTATTTCTATGAATTATTTTTATTGAGTAATATGGCTGTTGACATGATAATTATATAAAAAAGTATAGTGTTACTATTAATTAAACCTCAATAGGCAATTTTAAATAAAATTTTAAATTTGTTTTTAATATCAACAAGTAAGAAAACCTCAGTTAAGTGTGCTCGACTGTGAGATACCAGATATTTCAGTACCACAAAAATACCAACATATACCGAGTATATGCATGGTATATCGATATTGTAATACGTTCAATATTCTTCATGGAGTATAAAATATACCATAAAGTACAAAATATACTACATTCACAAGGCAGGGGAAATATTGATTATAACTATACCCGATGTAAAATTTTAATAAAACCATTTTCTAAAAAATTTACCACAAGATATGCTGAGGCTATATTTAGTATATACCATATACCATAGAGTACAAAATATATCAGATACATAAATCTAGAAATAATATTGACTTAAACTAAAATAGTTGTTTTGATTTATCAATTAAATTAATTCTTTCACTTTTCCTTAATCTTTTATTAATAGCAAACAAAATGCAACTATTTATTCCTAATTGATTGCTTCAATGGATATTTCAACTAAAACCCGTGATTTGTAAAATTCTTGAACTGGACTTTGTAAGTGAAACTGGTCCTGCTGCTAGTGTTGAGCTCACTTAATATTTGCCACTTGAGTGACCCGCAGATTTGGCCTCAAATTAAGTTTTCCCTGGCTCAAATCCATTAGCACAGCGAGTGTGAAGAAAGCGCCACAAAATAGGGAACTTCAAAGAGTAACAATGTGCTTCCATTTCCCACGATTTTTTTCTGTTTGTGCCTGGTCACCGCACTCGACAGCTAACGACAGCGAGCATCGAAGTTTTCTTTTGCTACTTTCCGTTGTTTTTTTTCTCTCGCTTTTTTTCGGGTGTTAAAATAATCACCGCGCTAAAAGCAATGACCTGACCCGATGGCCCCTTTGCCTTGTGGCCTCAGCTCTGATCAATGCTTGGGCGTTAAGTGCAACTTCGACGAAAAATCTTGTGCTCATTGCGAGTTGCGTCTTGAAAGTTTTTTGTGTGTTAGTGCCCCGCAGTCTTGCGGCGCTTTGCGGTATTTCGTGTACGTGCTTTTCATACCAACCAACGAAAAAAAAAAACAAAAAACTGCAATGAAATCGTGCAAAATTTACCTCAGAAGGAGAAGCGGAATGAAATGAGGAATGTGGCAATGCGGACTGCACGCACTTCATGGCGCTTGGTTTTTAGTTTAACATCATTAAGTATTTCTAAATGAGCGCCGCTTTGAAATTAAAATTAGATTTTTTTGCGCTCTTGAATTTAATTTGAAATTCAGCGGGGAAGAAGAAAACGAGAGGCTGCCAAACCGCAGCATTTAAAATCGTTAACGGCCTGAAGGCTCAACGTGTATCTCTGTGTGTCTGTGTGCACACACATAATTAAGTGAATTATGCATGTGCATATGTGGTTGAGAAGGGTGAAGTAGAGAAGGGGGAGAGACGCTCACTGTGATGTTTGGCCTAGTCTCATAGACTTGGCTTTTGAAGCGTCGCGTCAGCAGCAAGCGGCAGAAACTCGACTAAAAAAAAATTGTAACGTAATTTATTTCAAGTGACTGCACACGCAAAAAGCAAGTGTGTGTGTGTTTGGGTGTGTGTCTGTGTGACTCTTGACCAGCATTTCATGTTGTGGCATTTTAATTTCATGGCATACTTTTAGGCATCAACATAATTTCGTATGCAGCTCATGAATTTCGCAAGAAGCGAGAGTGAGACAACAAGTGCGACAAACTCTAAGCGTAGCTTACTTGCTCTCTCTTTCTCGATCCCTTTTATCTGCAAGCAGAGTGTGTCTGACATTTCTTTGATTTGTGTTGCCTACTTTTCGGCTGGCTACGTGACGAGCCACGAGCCCAAAAGCAAATAGGAATTTCAGACTGCAGACGCGTTGGGCCAATTTACCAAATTTCATAAATTAAATATGAAGTGAAACAAATGTTATTAAAAATATTTAATGAATTATAATAATAGCATAAATATTAACATTGTGATTAGAGTTTCGCTCAATTAATTTATTTTGTAATTAGGTTTTGAAAATTCTTTAGATGTGATTGCTCTACTAATTATGAAATTGTTTTTTTTCTTTTTGTATGTTGTAATCTCACACTCAATGTCAGCAGTGTCATACTTTGAAGGGCTCAGACACCTTTTGATATTTCAATAATTAATATTTAATTAAAAACGAAATTGCCGCTCTCGCTTTTTGCATTTGAGAATTATTTACAGTTGCGCAATTAATTTCCAATGCGCATACTTCAGTGCACATCAGTAAACAGAGAGAGAGACAGACAGAGAAAGAGAGAGAGAGAGATAGAAGTGGAAGGTAAGCATGAGACCAATTTCAATGCAAATGAAATTGATTAAAAATCTAACCCAGTTGAATTGAAATTATAAAAGGCCATAAAACAAATTTCGACTAAAGTCGCGTTCAGCTGGAAAATTTGCAATTAATGAATAACAAAAGCGGAAATTGATAATATTTAATGAGCTACATCAATTGAAAGCTCTCAAACGGAATAAACTGAGCATGTAAATAATTAAACATGTGACCAAATAGCGCACAATTATTATTAATTTACCGAAAATGTTTTGGCTAACAGAGAAAAAACTTTGAGAATTCTTTATTTGTAATTTCTTGCTCAACTTTAGCCTCTTCAATAACTTTATTAAGCTGCAGACTTGGCTCTAACCTTTTGACATACATTTATAACTCAGGATTCTTCTAGCCACATCAATAAATAATAATCGAGGGTAGCTCTTGCGCTCTTGGGGGCGTATACGTAACGCCCCTGCTGCCTGGAATTTGGCCGTGTGACGCCTAAAAAGTAAACTCCTCTGCCTTCGCCCTTTATTTTCACGTGGATCGTCATGAATTACGTCGTTTAGCTTTGACCTTTGACGGTTCTGTTACATATTTTTACCCTTGTACTGTTTTTTGTACTTTTATTTTTTGTGTATTGCTTGCGTTCCTTTCACGTTTGTCGTTTGCGTGTGTGCGTGATGTGTTTATTAATTTTTTCCATTGTTGTTCTTCTTTGCAACGGTCGACATTCAATTACGTTTTTAGTCCAAAGCATTTATGAAAATTAAAAAGAGCCACCGCCATGCTAAATAACCAAAAGCAAGAAGGAATGAAAAGGGAGAAAGAGAGAGGCAGGCACAGGAACACCATCAAAATGAGTGACAATTTGTATAATTAGTCTAAAGCCTGTACAACAAAAAGAAAAGGGGGAATGGCGGGCAATCAAGGGATAAAGCGACCAAGGGGCGTATGCGTTAGGCCGGAAATTGAGGACAATGTTTGATGTGGCGTCCCCTAACATTTGCTTTATAATTATGCCACCAAAAAAATAAAACAAAGACTACAACAATTTTAATTTCAACATTCGACAATTTCGACAACGAATTGTCGAATTTAATTTGAGGCTGACATTAGAAATTGTGGACTACGATTGAAAGAACGAAGCAATTATTTCATTTGTTAATTATTTAGAATGTTTAGCCAAGTTTACTTCATTTATTTGATAAATATTTAAAAATACAACAATTTCATGTTGGTATGGTAATTATCCTTAATTTTAGAACATGCTTTATTTATTCATTGTTTGCTCAAATATGAAGAAATTAATTAACAACGAAAGAATACATCGAATGATTGCTATTATTAAGATAATTTGAAGGACTATAAATAAAAGTAAGAATGGCAAACATAGTTAAATTGTTCAATATTATATAGAAATGTTAAATAATTTATTCGGTAATTTAAACTATATTTATATTTAAAATTATTTAAAATCGATAAAAGTATCATTTAAAATTGATGTTCTAAGATTTTGAATATATACAACAATTTTTAAATAAAATAAACAAATTACGAAACGAAAAATAGTTAAAAATATATGCAAATATTATTTAGTTAACATAATTTGATAAGCTTATTTTAAAATCTTGTTAGTTATTTTAAATACAAAATTGTTTAAACTAACCACATATTTATTTACACCAACTGTGTCAGTTTTTTTTTTTAGCAATGTTGTTTAGAGCCAACGTAAATTTTGCTGCTGCTGTTTTTCGAAATTTATTACAGCAATTGCAATTTAAGCACTGCAACTGACCCGTTTAGTGGCTGCCACACGCCAAAAAGTATGCAACATTTGTTGTGCCTCGTCTGCAGCACACACTCTTTCTCTCCCTCTCTCTCACTCACTCTTCTTCGCTCTCTTTCACCCACTCTGCCGCTGTCTGCGTGCGCTGCATAGTTTTAGGCTGTTGCACTTTGTCCATCTGATAAGGTGCTGGCCTAATGGTCTTTGGTGTTTTGTGTGTGTGTTTTGTATTAACTATGCAACACCCTTCTCCCTACCCCTCTCACCCTTCTTGTGCCACTCTTTCGTGTGTGCGTGCCACAGCAACGGAAGTTATTTCAGACGTTTTTATGCCTTTTGTTTTGGGGTTTGGCTTTTGTTTTGTAACCCTTTTTGGTCACTTCGCCTTCGTCGTTGTTGTTGTTCTCGTTGTTGTTGTTGCTATTGGTTGTTGTTGCAACTGTGCGTGAGGAACACTCTGCTAACTAACTAACGGGATTTCATGTGCCGTTCATTTTATTCAGCTGATAATCGTTTAGACCATTGCCAGACACATTCACTAGGCAAACTCAAGCCCCTCACCCAATCCCAATCCCAAGTCCAACTTGGACGAAGTTCAGTGCTCGGCAAAGTGTGGCTAAACACCGGAAGCGGAAGTGAAAGCGCAGTTTTTGTGTGTTGTTACATTGAAGTAACGACAACGACAACGGCCAAATTATATTTATGTACCAAACACGTTTAATACCTTCTTCGCTTCAGTTCGTTTCTAGTCTGCTTCGATGTACAACCAGCTTAGCTATTGATTTTGCCCCAGTGCTTTAATGGACTGAAGTCTATAAAATCAAGAAGCGAAATTGAAGGAAGAATGCAAAGAAATTTAATCGGAATTTAAGCGATTTTTTCTAGGAATTTTTCACCCATCTAGTATATAAATAGCTAGCTCAAAATAAGAAGATTTAAATGGGCTTCAGGTCAAATAAGAGTCCTCGTATTGTATTTTTCTATTAAAATTCATCAGCTAGTAAAATCGATTCAAATCAAATGTCAGTAACCTCGAATATCTTGACTTACAAGTTTAAGTTGAATCTAATAATTCCATAGAAAAATTCGTTTGCATATTCTATAAATTTCTAGCTGAAAACAGGAAAATTCAAATTAAATTAATACTAAGAGATTCATCTCATCATAATTCAACTCTTAAATTTATCAGCTAGTACGAGTAATTTACATTCAATTCAAATGTCAATAACCCAAAATTATATTTTAGTACAATAAGGAATTTAAGTGGAAGCGCATTGTTTGAAGAATTGTTAGTCAAACATTTTTATGAATAGCTAGCTCAAAAAGAAAACATTTAAAAACGCCTTTGGCTAAAAATTAGAGATTCCATGTGTCATCTTTTGTTACTTCTCCTACAAATTAAACCGCAGTTCAAGAGTAAAGCTTTGTAAAATACTTCGTGCAAAAAGACTATAAATATCTATCTCAAAAGAACACGATTTGTGTTGGAATTGAGAAATTCCTCTTATCGTATTTCTCGTCTAAAATGTTTGGCTAGTAACTTACTTTCAAATGAAATGTCAACAACCTCAAAACACTCTCATGTACAGCTCTGATTTATGCTCAGTAAAAAAATGGTAAATGGTATTTAAGCACATTTAAACGCGTCTATAAATAGCTCAAGTTCAGCTCAGACTTAAGTTAGAGTTAAGAGACAAGTTTCTTGAAATAATTTACTTTCAAATCGAATGTTAACGACCTCTAAATGCTTTCTTCACAAGTGAAATTTAAGAGAAGAGTTTTGGTATACAACTTTCAAAAACTCTATTAATAGCTTACCTAAAACGAACGAAGCTTTAAGTAAGCCTTAGCTTAGTGTTAAGAAATTACTTTCTTTACCAAATTGACTTTCAAATCAAATGTCAACAACCTCAAAGAAATCTCAAAACACTTTCCTGTGCAGCTCTGATTTTAATACTCAAGACTTCACAACTTGTTTGATTTGGGCCACATTCTTGGATCTGCAAACAAAAAATGATTTAAACAGCTCAGCAGAAATATTTAATGAATTCGATTTTATCGTTTGCCATTAACATGCTCGCCACGCGCCCAATTTGTTGTGAGGCGATTTTTCGATATTGAAATTCTTTTTAAAGTTCAAACGCAAAACTTTGCTTTATTAAATTTGGCCAAGTGTCTGGCCAATTTGTGCGCAATTTGTGTGAGCGAACCTTCAACCCGAACTCAACATGAATCAAATGTAAATTAATCGACTGCGACAGCTGCCCCTGAGCTTGTATCTTCTGCAACTTGTTGTGCTTCTATTTTTTTTTTGTTCAAAAAGTATTTGCGAACTAATTTAATTAATATAGCAGGCAGACAGTAGAAGGCGTGCAATTGAAATTGAAACTTGGCTGTCATTTAATGAGCACTTTGCGCAAATTAAACACAAAAAAACCGGAGTGTGTCCTGAACAGATTCACACGCCGTCAAAAGGCTCAACTAGTTGGGACTAACAACAATAGCCTAACACAAGTGACAAGCTGCACAGCAAATAAGAAAAAAAGGACAACATGGAAGAGCGCATGTAACATGGACAGAAAAATTAAAAAGGACAAAAGTTTTGGGCTCCTTTTTGCCGCTTGTCAATGAAAAGCTGCGCGAAATGGCAAGAAAATGTAATAAAAATTTGTAACGCCATCAACGTTTTGCCTCTCGCTTTCACCCTCTCTTCGTCTCCCACTCACTCTCTTTATCTCACTCTCTTTGCGTTGTCTTTCTCATTGAGGAAGCAATAAAAATGTCGCTTAATTGCAAAAAGTTTTGCTTAGATTTTCATTATTTTATTGCATACTTTTTTGGGTTGCGTTGGCGGTTTTTTTCTCAGCTCCTTTTTGACACATTCCTTCGTCCCGCTTATCTCTCTCCTCGGTCTCTCTTTACTGTTTTTATGCCTTTGGCTCAGTCAGTGCGTGCTGTGTTTTCGGGTTCATTTTCCCACACGATGCGTGTTGTTTTTGACCGTCCTACTACGCGACTCGTTTTGCCCGGAAGCTCAGCAACAGGAAACTTCTCATATTTTATTAACCGTCGTCGTCCCGCCCAAAAACCGAACGGCGAATGTGAACCGTGGAATGTGCACTGCAGCTGGCCATTATTGTACCAGCTCTAAACTTTCACAGCTAAGCAGTTTTTCCTTTTTTTTTTTTTGGTTGACACTTTAAACTGTGACAATGACAAATTCGTTGAGAATTTACTTTATGCACATTTCTTTAAAGAATTCTTTGAAATTAACTATGCAGATACTAAGTAAGATTTTTAATACTATATTTTTAGTTAAGAAAGGTCTTGTTGTTGTGGGCCCAGCAGAGGTTCAGTGGATCATATTCGTCACAGTAGTTATATAGTATCCCTTAAATAAAATTACTATTAATTAAGTCTCCTTGTGGCTGAGACTGAAAGAGAGTCTGAATTTGCATTAGATTGTGCTATTAATATGCAATAATTTTGTAGGTAAAAAGTGTGAGAAAAGTCTTTAGATGATTGACAGAAAATTGGCAAACAAACTAAGGTTTTTCAATTTAGGACAGAAGTGCGAAAAATCCGTTTTAACCCAATTTCTTTAGTATCACAAGAAAATTAATACAAAGATTTTTTCATCAACTCTTTTAGATGGTCCATAAAATCCAATGATGTTAAATGGTAACCAAATTATTAACTTTACTTTTCTTCAGGGTATCGCATGTAAATAATTCTAACATGTTTTTCTTAGGTTTTATTATATTTTAATAATGTAGGAATATCCTAAAGTTATTTACAAAGTTAGTTAGTTACAAAGTTATTGAAATCTGCTATAAAATTCATAAATTAAAAGTCTATAATCTATTTGCTTAAACCGATATATTAGATCTTTTATAAGAAATACTGTGTTGGAAATTTATTTATTTTTTTCAATATTTCAATATCAATTCAAATACAAACACAAAAATTCAACAATTGATAATTATTCGACACTCAAATGACCCTCTAAATGTTAATATCCCATTAGTCAATCATAATCACTCCGAGTCAGTTGGCTAACTCTGATTATTTTCAGTTTTTTTCCTCTCAACAAACCTGCATTCAGTTTTCTAGTTTTTCAGCGAGAGTTGCATAATATTTTCCATAAAAATAAAAGCGCATTTTTTGTTATTGTTGACTTTTGTCCAGCGATTTTTCACTTTAAATAACTGCACGGCTATTAAATGCATGCCTCGCCATTTAAATGCATATATTGTTTGCTTCTCTCCCAATGCGAGGCTGAAAAGAAGAGTAAACCGATTCATGCAAATAGGCACAGAATCTGGAATCGACCCATAACAACAACAGCAACAACAACAACAACAGTGACGATGGCGTCAATGTGTCGATATTATGTGCATTTTTTAAATGATTGCCAAGTTGATCTGCAGTGTGAAATTCACAAAGAAACATTTCATTCTAGTTATTAACAAACGTGTTTCGCATGGCAATTCGAAGTATTCCAGTTTACACTCATTTTCCGATGATATTGTTATTTGGAACAGGTTTGCTCATTCATTTTCAATTATTTTTCCCTTAAACTACTCCATAAAAAATATACAAAATTAAACCATGGAAAAAAATAACTTGCAATGCACATTTAAAAAACAGAGTTCGCTTTGCGTTTATGTGCTTCGAGCTGCCCTTAAATACACACACAAACTCACACACACACACTCACAAACACACTCACAAACACACTCACAAACACACTCACACACACTCACAAACACACACAAACACTCACACACTCGTTTTGCTCACGTGTTTGCAGTTGTTTCATGTATTTCGCTTTTTAGTTTTGGCCCACGAAAAATTTAATTAAAAGCACATTTTGAAGCATAAAAATAAAAGTTGAAATTGTTTGCGCAGTGCCATGAAATTCTACATAAATATGTGGGCCAAATTACAAAATGAATTTAAAGCAAACAAGCGCACTTCTCGCACTATTAAAAGGTTAATTAATTAAGCGTCAGCTTAAAAACAAACTAGTTATGAGTGCAGCAGCTGCAAAACCAAAACGGTTAAAGGCAAATGGCCATCAAAGTGGTCATAAAACAAATATGTACTTGATATGCAGCTAAGGAGATACTATAAATTAGAGAAAATAAAATTGGAGAAGAAAGATATTATGGATAATAGAAACAGATAACATATATAAGTAAGTATTATTAGATATGTTACTTTAGAAAAAAGCTAAAAAGTTATTCGAATTTGGAGAGGTTATTTAATGAAATAAGGATAGTTCTATGTCAAAAATGTCATATATGAATCACATACTAAGACATTTAAGATAATTGAAAAATTCATCGAATTCATACTTAAACAAAAAATGACTGAATTTTTAAAAAAGTTCTTGAAGCCAATCTAAATATACTGCGAATCTAAAGCTATAAGATTAGCCTTTACTTATTTTTAAAATTGTTTCAGGTTTTTTGCTCTGTAGATAATTTTGCACTTGTCAAAATCCGCTAGAGAATAAACCATAGAGATCACAAATATATGGACAGAAAAAAGTATAAAAAATTATCAAAATATGGCGACTTCACTCCTTACTGATTTCTTCAATATGTTATATTACTGCTACTCTTCAATCACGCCTCACTTTGCTATTTAATGCTGCCAAGATTTCACTTTGTATTCAAATTTGCTCCTCTTGCTTTACTTTGTTTATCGAGTTTCCTTTTGCTTTAATTTCAACTAGCAGTGATTGATTTCACGTTCGCTTATCTCACTTATCACCGGGCCACCTTTGACACCAATGGAAAACTATTTTCTTTTGCGGAAACTTCAAATTGCAGAGCTCATGGAAAATTAAGAGCTTTATGCCATAATATTTCCTCCAGACAATTGCTGCTCGTTTTCTCTCTCTCTTTTTCTCGTTCGCCTCTTTTATTTTTAAACTCATTATTCATGCAAAAGTTGGCAAGAAATGACATGAACACTCGCTGCAAGTTCTTTCGCTCCTCTCTCTTCTCTGGCCACAATGGAGCCGATTTAATGGTGCATTTATTGCCAATCTATTTGCCGACTATCAAGCCTTTTTGCGTCTTCAGCATGACGTTGATACATTTGGCACAGGCAACCGTGTGGCGCCACGTGTTGAGTGCCATTGAAACTAATTGAAAATGCGTCACACCCAACACACACACACACACACACATCGACTTACACAGAGACAGCTAGGAAAAACTCAGCGGAAATCTTGGTAGACAAAGTTTTGCTGCTTTTAAAATGGAAATAGTCGACATACATACACTCACACACACATCTTCACATGTGACGCATTATTATTAATAATATATAATGCAGCAGCTGCTGCTGATGCATATGTATGTGTGAGCCAGTCTATGTGTGTATGTGTGTGTGTTAACAAAACTTTGCTGTACACCTTTATTTATGTGCATGATTTATAGGGAAATGACATTGATTGATTTGGAATTGATGGTGTGGAAAACTGCAGCAACAGCAACAACGAAAACAGCAACAACAATAACAAGTAAGAAAGTTACAGTCGAGTGTGCTCGACTGTGAGATACCCGCTACCCATTTTTAATAAAGGCAAAATATTGCGGTATCATTTTGAAAATATACCGAAAATACTTAAAAAATACTAAAAATATACCAAATGGTATGTTTAGTATATCAATATAGTACCGCATTCAAAATATACCATATACGGCTCAATATACCAGATTGCCAGCCAAAGTAACTAAGACCCTTATAAGTAGGCGTTTTTGCCCATACAAAAGTATTTCTTTTATAACTTCGACAATTTTTATCTGATCGCAACCAAATTTTCAGGAATCATAACTACTATAGTTATTATTATATATACCAAAATTTGCAACTCTAGCTTTAAAATTACGCTTGTTATTCGATTTTTTTTGATTTGCGGGGGCGGAAGTGGGCGTGGCATAAATTTGAAACAAACTTGATCTGCGTGCAAACATAACAAATGCTGTCGAAAAAAAAATATAGCTCTATCTCTTATAGTCTCTGAGATCTAGGTGTTCATACGGACAGACGGACGGACACACAGACACACAGACGGACAGACGGACATGGCTATATCGTCTCGGCTGTTGACGCTGATCAAGAATATATATACTTTATAGGGTCGGAGATGCCTCCTTCTACCTGTTACATACATTTCCTGCCGGCACAAAGTTATAATACCCTTCTACCCTATAGGTAGCGGGTATAACAAATAAAACACAACACAGCATAGCAGCATCAGCATCAGCTCAGCCAATTGGAAAATGTTCTGATGAAAAGTGTGTTACACTAAATTTGGGACACGTTCAATTTTCAGGCTGCGTGTCTCTGTAAAACAGGTGAAATTATGCAGAATTTTCTCGCACACAAACAAAATTTGCACTTTTCATAATTATGTGTACACACATTGATTAAACTGATGATGGTTAGGTTGATCACATGATGGAGGACTCTAAGGGAGACTTGTGGATACCCTGTGCATCATTATTTATTTAAAATTCATCTCAACTTGCTTAAAAAGTTTACCAAAAATTATTAGCGAATTAGTAAAAGTTTTGCCTAAATGTCAACTAAAATCTCAGAGATTGCATGTTTGCAAGTAAAGACAAAAATCAAAAAGCAAGCGTGAAGCTGCAGTCGAGAAAATTGGTATAGACAATAATATCTTCAGTCTTCATAATTCCTGAATTTGGTTGCGATTCTAGAAGTTATTTAAGAAATACTTTTGTTTGGGAGAAAACGCTTTCCTACTACGGGTCATAGTTACTTTGGCTGGCAATTTGGTATATTTTGCATTCTATGGTATATTTTGAATGCAGTCCTGTGACAATACATAAAATTCACCCAGAAACATTTTAAGATTAATAACGCACAATTTTGATTTCATTAAAAATGGGTAGCGAGTATTTCACAGTCGATCACACTCGACTGTATTTTTCTTGCTCTTTGTTTGTAAACAGTTTTTTGTAAACATTTTAATTTCATATATTGAAATTTCATATAAATAATCACAACAATTCGCTTATTTTCTGCTAGATTTTTATGTAATATAGGGTATTATTATATATATCCACCACACCATTTGTTGTGGCTACTATATGTAGTATATGTAGCTATACTACACGCAGTATATTTCGGCTACTATCAACTAAGTATTTTGAAGATAATTTCATCTAACTTTGATGCTCTATTGTGGAATCTTCAAATAATTAAAATGAATACCTATTTATCATGTCAATGTGTTAATATAAATTATCTATCAATTCGAATCAACGTAATTCTGCCACTCAATATTATTTCTTACATTTTTAAGTAGAATAAGTTGCGAAACTAAGAACAAGTTAAGCAATGACGATTTCCTTTTGAAACTTATGTTCAGCAATTCCACTTTCAATTATTTTTGTTATATTTTATTAATTTTTTTTATTATTTTATTTTGCTTTCAGCAATTTGGAACATATTTAAAATAATATTTCTGCCTGGGGTCTAATTAAATTTGCGTGCTTTAAAGTTTTTTTGCAAGGCAGTTGCAAGAACTGTCGACACGAAGAGTTTGACATCATCTGTCACAGTTACTGCAACAGTTACAGCAACAGCTACAGAAACAGCAAGAGTAACAGTTACAGCAACAGCAACACGTGACAGGCAGTCGCAATTTTTGCCAAAATAATTTATTTATGCAAAAAGCCAATTGTTTTTTATGCACACACACAACACATGCAGCCAGAAAAGAGGCAGAAAAGAGAGAAAAAGTCAGTCAGTCAGTGAGTCGCAGTGGGGAGTAAGAAGAGTTCTGAATACTGAATTGCAGTTGAAATGTTGTGCAAATAAAAAAAGAATTTTTGTTTGCTTTTATCCAAGCGTTGTATAATTTATTTTGTTGACTTATTTGTTAAATAAAATCAATGCAAATTGATGGGCGACAATTTCGCATTTTGTGGGTCAATTAAACAGAGAGAAAGAGGCGAAGCTCTTTAAATTCTCTAGGATTGAACTGAGAAGTTGCTGATGCTGCTGCCATGTGGCATGCCTCGAGTGTGGCAAACACGTGCCAGGGCTTCGGCAACTCAAACTTGATCCTCTGTCGGCAAACAGTCGCCGCTTGCATGGGTTAAACAAACTTGAAAGCTTGAAGACAGGCGTTAAAGCACGTCCCGTTCAACGCCATCGCCAACGGTTCATTCACTCCACTTCCTCACTCTTTCGCTCTCTCCTCAATTCTCCCTCTCTCTAAGTCTCTTTTTCTCTCTTTCTCTGCGACTCTTCTCAGTTTAATGTCAAAAATTGCAAAATGACGTTGATATTATTTGGCGTGTGCCGCAGTTGCGTTGCAGCTTCAACTTCTCCTCCCTCCCTTTTTTCTCCTCTCTCTCTCGCAATTGGCAGTCTCCCCTTTTCCCCTTCTCACTCTTTTCCCACTTGGCAAGTCTCTTAGCTGGAATATAGAAACAGCAGCTGGCTCTGGTGCTTTGCTTCCGGGCTCAGTGGCGCATTTCATGTGCTAATTAGAAATACGTGATAAAAATGTGTACAGCACAAAGTCGCCGGCACTGAGCATCATCATCGTCCTAGTCAACGGTTGTTGTCCTTGTTCAGCATCTGCTCCTTATTCTCCTCAACCCGTTTGTTGCTTTTGCTACTGCTTTTGCTTCTGCAATTGCCATCATTTTGGCTATGGGGATATGTGCAAATAGGTGGTATTATGCCACGCAGATGTTAGGGTATTCGCAAATTGTGAGACAACACGTTGCTCTTTAGATTAAATAGAACTGATAGCTATGGAAACTGTGAATTTATATAATATAATTTAGTACATAGAGTTTTCCTTTAAAAAAATTTTAATTATATTTGTATTGAAAGTTTCTTTAATCAAAGATTGTTTATAATTTACAAAATTTTTGTAATGTTTTCGTTTTACTGATTTATCACTTTTTTTTTAAAATTAAACTAAAACAAGCGGTCATAGAAGAATATAAAACAAGAATTCAGTTCAATTTAGCTCTTCTACTCAAACTGTCAAAATAAATGAATGCAAGGAACACAATATTAAATTTGTAAATTGTAAAAATTATTATTTTGTTTTATTTACTACTTTTTATAATAGTACACTTTTTTTACGACAATATTAAATATTTTATATATTCTTATATATCTTAACTTTTATATATCTTAGACATAATTTTAAATATTAAATCGTAATATGTATATATTAAGTACATATAATTTGGGCTCAATAATTGCTTTTATGTAAGAACACTCATAATTAAGAAGTCTGAAAATTAAATTCCGCTGAATTTTTAAATCCAATTTTAAGTCCATGACTTAACGCAACTGATTTTCTTTGCAGTTTCTTAACCGTTAAAAACCCTATTGAAAAATCTCTTTTGTTTACTTGTTTTCTATTAATTGCAAACGCAATCGAAAACTTCAAAAAATTAAATTGATTTTATTTGATGTAATATTTCAGTAAACCAAAATCATATGCCAAAATTGATGGATATATATATATTTTCAAGAAAAAAGCAAATTTTTTATGCTTTTGTTATTGCTAGTCGGTAATTGTATTCATTAATTATAATTTATTAACGCCTAAAAATGTTGAGTAATTGAATTATATTATTGAATTTATATATTACCATTCTTTATTTTTGCAAATTTGTTGCCACTTTTTTATTGAGTTGTTCACATCATATCACGCTTAGAGAGCATTTATTGACCACTTTTTGATCTTTTTTAGAGTTTTTTGTATAGTTTGTAGTTTTTTTTTTTTGTGTTGCACTTAATACTTTTTGGCCATTTTGCTGGCAATTTGGCGTGGAAAGTTTTTAAAAGTCGACACGTGCCTGGCATTTGGAATGGAGTATTAAAATGTAGTTTCTATAATGCGAAAAAAGATGCACTCGGCAGTCGCTAAATGGCTGCAAGCCATCAGCATATTGAGCAAATTAGCAAATGCTCGCAAAAACATTACGTGCTGCCAAAAGTTAAGTAGAATGCTGGAATAAAGTGAAGCGAATGATTTGGCTATCAATCGATTTGATACTGAAGCTCTGAAGGCAGCGTCTGTGTCTGTCTCTGTCTCTGGCCTAATCCAGGCACATTTGAATTTCGCAGTATGAAAAACAAACAAAGAGCTGAAAAACTCTTTGCGGCTCAACTGAAGACATAAATCGATATTTTGAAGAGCGCCCACAGACGACAACGAGAATGCGAATGAGAATGAGAAGGAGGAGAAGTTGTTGGCTTGGATGACTATCAGAAACCACTTTGCCCGGAAATAGCATAATATTTGCACACTCACAGACACACGCCCTCACCTCCCCCCTTTCACTTTCCCATTCCACTTGGTTTGGTGGTGAAATTTTACCTTTTGCGAACCTGCTAAATGCTCACGACGCGTCACCAAAAAATAAAAAATAAAAAAAAGAGGAAGATGACAAAAAAATAAAAGGAACATCAAGTGGGAAATTTCGGCGCGCACACATAAAGCAAATATTTTTTATGCGATATTTTATCATCTAAGCTGATTCTGCTTTTAGAATTCAACGCGCATTCCGAATTCTCAGTCTGAATTGTGCCACGGATTCATTTTGCTGGCTGACAACAAAAAAATATAAATTTCGAAATTTTATTTATTTAAGCTCGCTCTGTCGAGTTACCTCTTAAAGCTCGAAGGTGTCCTCTGTTAGGTGCCCACAGCACAATCTCCTCTTCCTCTCTCCCTCTCTCTTTCTACCTATATCTCTGTCTTTTTTGCTCGCTCACGCTTAGCTTTTGTGGCAATCGATATAATTTGCCGTATGTCAAGCACGTGCTGGCATTTAGGGACGCCTCACTGTACTCAGTCCAAAGACATTGTAACCGCTTTTTAAATAACTCAACGCTTGTTGGACATTTGGGACCTTGGCACAGCAACAGCAGCTTTGTTTCGCTATACATAGTTCTTTTCAGTTTATTAGGTAATCATGATGCAAACATATGAAGGCCGCTTCAAAGAATTTATGTTATTTATGTGTGACCCGTTTTTTAACAGTTTAGCGGAACATGTCAAAAGTAGGTTAAGCATTTTGAGAATAAGAATTTAGGCCGATGCTAAATAACAATGTAGTGGGACATTTCCATATAATAATATAAATTAAAATAATAAATAAATAGATTCTTTCGAAAGAAGTTTCAGTAAATGTAATATTCTTTTTATAATCCTTAGAAAATGAAAAAATGTTTACATAGTTAAATCTTTATTGTTGATCTGCAGCACATACATCTCAGCTCATAATAAAGCTTCACATTTAACTATTAATCACATTTGAGACCAAATAAAACCCCATACTATTAGGTATTAATGAAGTATTAATTAGGTTTTAACAATATGTTAATCAGGTTGGAAAAATAAATATATTATTTAACTGAGCTTCAGGAATATTTAATCTTAATACGTATTTGTTATAAACATTTTAGATGTAGCTTTTGAAAACAATGTTAAAATAAACTCCAACAGAATGGAGTTTATGATTCTGATCATTTTATTTCCATTCCAAGAGATTCTATTTCATTAATACATTATATTATCTTTTTTAAAAATATAAAGTCAGTATAAAAAATAAGAGAATGTATATTGTATATTAATTATAGTTCAACATACACATTTTCTTCAGCCCATAAAACTAATAACATTAGAGACCAACCAAAATATCATATTATTCCTACGTTTGTTGCAAACTGATGTTCATATAAATAAGGTATTAATCGTGATATAAAAATGTGAAATAAATAGCTGCTTAAAGGAATATATCTTATTTATATGTTATATATTTTGCATTAACATATGTATATTTATTTTTAAAAATAAGAAAAAGATTTTTATTAAAGTAATATTAAAATTTGAACAACACTTCGTTCTCAGCTCATAAACAAGTTCCACATTAAACTAATAACATTAGAGGCCAACTAAAATCCCAGCTTATCAAAGTGCCTTTTAAACGGGAAACTCGCATAAATATTAACACTGTTAAAAATGAGTCAACTTATGCAAATTATGCGAAGGAAATGCTACTCCCAGGGGCATGGACAGGCGGAAAAACTTTAGATATGCCCGCGCACATAGAAGTTAAGTTTATAATTTCTAATCTCCGAGGAATCAGCACATGTGGCAGAACTCTTTTGCTCTTAGCTGCCACAAATTAGCGCAACGGGCTGTTAACAAAATTTACATGCCTTATCCTGCATCTAATTACCGCTAAGAGCTTCTGGCATCATCCTCTAAGCCATCCAGACAGCTGCCAACTGCGAGCAAAAGAGGAATCAAAACAGCAGCGAGGGGAGCGGAAAAAAAAACACAGAGAAGTGCAACTTCAACAAGCGCATGGGGCATGCATTAGCCTGACATGCAACCAAAGAAAAAGAGAGAGAAAGACAGTTCTACACGTAATTCTTTGCATCATCGGAAAAATGAAAATGCTGCGAAACAAAAGTGATAGTTGCGTTAAGTCGACGAACGCAGGGAAAACAATTTTTAATGCCTAATGAAAAACAATGCAGCAGCGAAATGGAAATGGAATCAACACAAAAAATACATATATATTTATGCTAAAGCTAACTAGGGGAAAAGTGGGTCAAAAAACTGCTGAGAAGCGACGTAAATTCATATCTATTTGTTTGTCTGTTTAGCAACAAAGTTTCCGGCTTTTTCCCGTTGTGTATGTGTGTGTGTTGCATTCCCCGTGGTTCGTTCTTCACGCGTGCCCCAAAGCCAAGCAAAAAGTGACAAAAGAAGCTGTCAGTTGGTGGCTGCTTTTTTGTTTATAACTAAAAGCCACAAAATCAAACAAACGAAACAAAAACCCAGAGAAAAAACGTTGCTAAAAGCCTTTGAGGAGTAAGAAAAGTTGCATAAATGGTGAAACCATGTTGAGAATTGTTGGAGAAATGCGAAAATCCCGAACATTTTCGAAACTATCTGCACGTTGACAACACTAATTGGTAACGAGTAAGTTCATAGCGCAGAGAGTTGGAGTTGAAAAAGAAGGAATTCAAAATTTAAAACCGCAAAAATGTTGAGTAGTGTATGCTTTTATAAAACCAGCGGAAAACAAGCGTCAAATATATATAAATGAAGCGAGTTAATATGACGAGGAAGTAACGAGTAGTAATTTAGAAAAATATGTCACTTAAAAGACTAACGAGTTAAAGTAGCGATTAGGAAATAAAACAAAGACGGTTAACAGGAAATAACGTGTGTACCAAAATGAATAAAATGCAATGAGAAAAATGTTTGAAGTCTTCATCAATAAATAATTGAAAGTGGCGAGTAAAAAGATAGTAACGAGTGACGAGACATTTTTAAATACACTAATTGACCAGTAATTTCTATGCTTATAAAATATAGAAATATTTGTGATCGTGTACAAAGCAAATTTTAAATTAATTACAAAATGTTTTTATTTTGTAAAACACTTCTATTGAAAGTAATACTCAAATTGCTGATATTTTACGAGTATTATTATTATTAAACTTCTCGTTACAACTGAGCTGCTCAACAATTGCAGCAAATCAGTTTCGCAATTTGCCATTGCTGCGCTAATAGACAGAAAATTAGAGCTAATCGTTATTTAGTCAACAGTCAATTAACTATAAATTATTAAAACGCAGCAGACAATAAGCAGAAGGCAGCAACATCAAGGAAGCAGGACATTGGAGCATCATGTGCGAGTTACCAAATTTGAGCTGCTGTCAAATTAACCAAAAAGCGGATTTTCCGGCTACCATCGACGCGAGTGAATGAGGAGACTGTGTGTGTTTGTGTAAGTGTGTATAATGTTTTCATGAAGCTGACAACGACAACGCGACATTGAGCAATTATAAGCGACAATAGCAACAACAACAAGAATAACAAGCTAAACAACAGCGGCGAGCAGCAGCGGCATTAATACCATGACACAAATTCCTAATCAATCTTCACGACTTATTCATGCATATAAACCTGCGCGACAACAAACCTCATACACCAAACACTCCATATAACCCATACGCCCCATGCGCCCACCCAGTATGTGTATGTGTGTGTGTCTAACCTCTGCTATGTGTGTGTGCATCGGTAGCTGTTTGAGTTTTGCAATTACAACTTAAGCACACAATCATTATCATAATCCTTAATCGATATTATGGCTTACAAGATGGCAGCAGCAGCCACAAAGTACAACTACTGAGATATCGAAAGCAAGAGAGAAAGGGCAGCAAAAATAGAGCGAGAGAGAGAAAGAGCAGACAGTAGACAAATATCTGCATACATGTCTGTGCGTGTTTGTGTAACTATGCGTGTGTGTGTGCGTTGCTTTTAACCCACTTCCGTCCAGGCTTCTGCTTCTGCCGCTGCTGCTGCTGCTTTGGTTGACTGCTTCCGCCTTTTGCATCGAATTAAAATTCCACATACTCGCACTCGTATGCTGAGCGCGTTTCTTGGCCAAGCTCAGGCGGAAGAAAATGAGGCAGCAGAGAGAGCAGATGTTGATGGAACTGCTGCTGGAGATGGAGGAAATGGAGGTAATCCTCGTTAATGGATGAGTTGACTACACTGACAAAAATCTACTTACGACAAATTGGATAACTAAAAAGGCAAAAATGTTATTTAATAAAAATGTAATTATTAATTTAAGATAATTTAAGATTCAAAAAAGAAATTGTAATCTAATTTATTATTATTACACGTTTTTCAGAACTGATAATAAATAACTAATTATATACCAACTTAGTATTAAGATAAAGGGTTTTAGTAAATGAAAAATCATGCTTTACGAATATTTAATGTGCAATTTGCATTTAAGTACTTTAAAAGTTGAAAACTTTAACAAAAAAACTAAAATATATACATATTGAAATAGAATTTAAAAATAATAATGATAATGATAATAAATTTGATGTAATTATTATTAAGATATTTAAAATGTTTTCATTCAATTTAGTACATATAATTAAGTAAGTAAATTAAAATATGTTTTATTGAGCTTGATACCTAAAATCACATTTTCATTGTCTTAGTTATTTACATATTTTTTTAAATTCTCTATCAATTTGTACAGAATTATATATCATCGAAGTTGAACACTTGATTTAAAATATATGCATGATATTTACAAATGACTTATCATTATTTATTAAAATATGAAAATTATTATTAGAAATTTCTTGAAATGTAGAAGTTTTAAATACAAATAAAAATTAAATTAAACAACAACAATTAAAATGAATGATTGATAAATAAATGTATATTCCACGTATTGTTGTGTTCATTGTTTTTGTAAATTCAAAAGTTGAAGCCATTTGATTTTCAGCAGTGCATTTTTTACACTGCGCTGCTAGCTTGAAGAGTATCCCTTTTTGCCTTTGCTTGTCGTTAATAGTTAAATTGCTGTTAACAAATTTAATGTCCTTAAAATTTATTACGACGCTGCCGCAGCCGCTCGCTCGCTTGCTCGCTTGGCTTCAGCGCAAACATCAGACGCTTTGGCATTGTCCTGTTGTGGCCGCAGGATTAAATGATAAAAAGTGTTAAGCAGCAGCAGCGGTGGTAGCAAGAGCAAAGGCTGCTGAGGCAGCCACAACTGAAGCAGCAGCAGAAAGTTGCAAGTAGACACAAGGGCAACGAGCAACCTGTTTAAAGTTGCTGCTCCCGTGTCAACAAAGCGTTTAATGAAGGTTGAAAATTTGATTTCAGTTTTCTTCTTTTCCTGCTTTTCTTGTTATTCTTTTTTCCTCTTTTCGTTGTTTTCATTCTGGCGCTGCACAATGGGGCGTATGATTGTTATTGGAGCGTCGACGTTTTTGCTGTACTCGGCTGCTGTTTGCGCTTTTGATGGCACAAGGATGGCAAGGACATCGAGAGAACGACGACGATGTCGTGTACGTGTTAAGTGGTTATTGGTCTAGAGCGCAGCTTGCGGATGGGCTGCGAAATGTGTGTGATGGGGCGTAAGGTGACAGTTCAAGTGATATTTGCATTAGATTTTGTTTATACTGATATTACACATACGACACGAGGGACTTAACCAAACTCTGAAGAGTGCAGTCATTCAGCCGAACCAAGCCGAGCGAGCACTTCAAGTCCGCATCCATGACATACGCTTTAACCATCAATAGGATTACACAAACTCGTTGTTGAGACACTAAGTGTGTAATATCATAACAGTTTGCGCTGTAATACACGCAATGGGAGACTTTTTTTTAAGGAAAAGTATTAAATTCGTTATGTTCGAAGAAAGCAAAAGAAACGAGTTCTTTAAGCATTTTTATCTTTGCACTAAAATAAAGTATATAAACAGAAATAAATCTATAATGAAAAGAATGTGAGAGAAACTTAATACAAATAAAATAAAAAATAATTCTTGAAAGATTGATATTACATTCAAGTGAGTTTTAAATATTAAACAAGTATATTCATGGCTTAGAAATGATTTAAAATCATATACTTGTAATTTGTAAAAATCATTGCCAAAACAATGTGAAATATTGAACAAGATTGAGAGCTGCTTAATACTTATTTAAAGTCAAATAGTTTGCAATCAAAAGGCAACAAAAAATCAGCATTAACAACCATTTGCTTATTGTTAATCTCATAAAATTATTATCTATTGTTCAGAGATTATTTGCGCAATTTAAAGTCTGCTTTTGAGCAGCAGTGACAGAGCAATTTGAAAATCCTGTTTTATGCTTTCGAATGTTCATGAAAAGACGTCTTTATTTTGCAGCTCCCACACACAAAGCGAGAACTTTTAAATCACAACAAACAGTAAATCAAGAGCACACATGGCTACATTCCGTATTACAAACTAGCAATCTCTTTAAGCCTTTTGCAGCTTGCCAAAGTCAGTATGGGAAAGAAATAAAATAAAATATCAACTCTCAAAAAAACGAGAGACGAAAAAAGAGAAAACTGTAGTACAAAACAGCAAAATCCGCCAAGAAGTATGCAATAAATCACAGCAAACGCAGCGCACACAAAGACGCAGACAGTAGAATAGAAAGCGGAGGCGAATCGCCTTCTCTTCGCTCTTCTTTTTTTATAGCCTGCATACACATAAATTTGTGTACGCTTACAAGGTTAGTTCAACAGAATGGAAACTGGGTTAGATGATGCCACAAAACTGATAAAAATCAAATGCCTGCTTTCCCCCTCTCTCTCTCTTTCTCTCCCACCCACATGTTACAACAAAATGCCAATAGATGCAGCATTTGAAAAGCGATTTACGACACCGTGCTGCCGCATAATATGATATAGAGAGAGAGAGCAGACGAAGGGGGAAGGAGGAAGAGCTGGCTGGCTAAGTCCTGAATGACGCATCATTTATAACTTGGCACTCAACAGAAATTGTAAAACAGGAAGCAGACAAACGGCAGCCACTTTGAACGCGAATTAAAGTAATAAATTAGTTTTGGCGTGCGTCGTGCCTCGACATGACAATCTTCCTCCCCCTTCTCCTCTCTCAGCGAATGGAATGCTTTCCCCTCCCCCAATTCCTCTCTGCTCATATGATGCCCACATTGTGCCCACTCATTTGATTTGAAAGCCTTCACGCCACAAAGGCATTCCGCACAGGCAACAATCGACCAACATTTCCACCAGGCTGACTCGAAATTTGCCTTTGCCTTTGCCTCAAAACCGCTGCCTCCTTCCCCTCCGTCTCCCCCACCTCTTATTCTCTATCACTTTCTCTGCTGCTGCCTTTTTACGCTAAATTGCTTTGCATTTTCGCTGCTCGAACATATTTTTAGGCGTGCTACATTTTTCATAATGCCTTGACATGGCCTTTCCCTCTGCTTTTCCCGCTCACTTTCCTTTGCTGTCTTTTCACCACAAGAATTGCCCAGAGATAAACTGTCGCTGATATCTGTAAACTCAAAGTTTGTCTCTCCTCCCCTCCATTCTTATCCTTAGCCATATTCTTAGATAATCTGCGCGTTTTTATGGCACTTTCTTTTATGATATTTATGCACGATATTTATCTCAATCGCCTGACTTCTCTTTCTCTTTTTCTCTTTTTTGCCTTCGCCTTCACATTTTTGTGGCATCATTTTCGGCCTGCGCGCCGTCTGACAGTTAATAATATTGAAAAGGTTTTTAAAAATGTTATAAACCATTCTGTGCACAATTTACAAGCATTTCCAACTATAAACCAATTTATGGACTTGTGGTAATCGTTTATTTACGATAGAAATAAAAACGACTTTTGCAGATTCTGTACAATAAAATTAAAGTTGGCAATTGAATTGATATAAACAATTAGTTGTAGCTTTGATTTTGTCTTTGCTTCGCACTGAATACTGATTTTCTTTATTCAAGTTTTGTATTACTGAATCTGACTGCATTCAATAATATTGAAATTCAATTAAATTGGTAAATGAATCCATTTATTTCACTTTATATTGAACTGAAGCTAAGATGATCACAAAATTTCAGTTGCTCAATTAAAGTATCGTATTTTTTGGCACTTACTTATGCAGCTTTATCACTGGCAACAACTCACCTGCAAAAAGAAAGAAGAGAAAATACATTTTTTGTTAGTTAATTTAAAGATATTATTTATGCAAATTTCAACAACTCGGCGATGAGTTCATTTTCCTAGTATTTTTTTGCAGGTTTGTTTTATTTTATTTTGGGTTGCACTTCATTTTTGAAATAATCAAAAGCAGCTCGTAAACAAAGACGCAAAAATTTCAACTATGCTTATTACACTTTACGGAAATTTACATTTTCACTTGCATAATTAAAATGTACAGCGATAGCAACAAAAGCGAACAAAATAGGAAAGAAAAACCCGGTGAGAGAGTGGAAGAGAGAGAGTAGTAAAAATAGCGAAATAATATGCTTACTTCCGCATTGCTAAACATAATTTTCTTCTTGTTTTCTTTTTGCCACTTCTTTTGGCTCTTGCCGAGAGTACAACTAAATATTACGCTTATTTTGACGTCAAAAAGCTTGTTGAGAAATTAAAAAAGCGGCAAATGCGCGCGCGGAAAGCAAAACACAACAAAAACACAAAACAAAATAGAAATAAAAGCGAAAACGTTAACGTAAACGAAACGCAAAACCAAACGGGTAAATGCAAATAAAAACGAAGCTGCTGCAAGAGAGAAAAAGAGCTGTAAAGGGGAAAAAGGAAAAACCGCAACCAAGACGGTCCAGACGGCAACTTTTTCACCGGCTTTTGTTGCGATTTTTTTCTAATATTTTTACGCTTTTCTTTCGGGCATCTCTGCTGCAGTTTTTTAATTTACTACGGTGTATTTTTAATAACAGCAAAAGGAGTCAGAGCAATGGCAGTAGAAAGCATAGAAGTTGGAGAATGTTTTATTTTCCTTTTTTTTTTTGCAAAATTTATTTTCGCCACACACATTTTCCGCGATACTTAAGAGTTGCCTACGTGGAAAATGGCGGTCGACCAGAAAACACAAACATACAAACAAAATGAAGAAAACTCAATCGTCTGCAGCGGCCATAAAAAACGAAAACAAACCACTTTACATAGCCGGGCGCTGTATCTTTGGCTGTGGTAACGTATACGTAATATACAATACGTATACGTAATATTCTTTTTGCTGTCTGCTCAATGTGCAGCCTTTGCATTCATAACGCGACGCCAAACAAAAAAAAAATACGTTAATGAATTTGCATGAATGAATATTTGAAAAGCTGCTGCAGGACCAAACAATATTTTCACTGCTTAAAAAAAAAACACAAAAAAAAATGCCAGAATGTGAGTGAGGAAAGAGTGAGAGAGAGGAACGCAGAGATTTCAGCGCAAGAATTTATGCACGAACAATTTATGAAAGCAAGCGAAAATTTATGGCCTCTAATATTATCAGCAGATTAGAAAAGTAACTGGAAATTATGGCCACGTTTCAGCATTTATTAACGTTTTTTTCTTCCTCTCTTTTTCCCACTGAATATGTGTTTGTGTTATCTGAATTTCAGTTTCAACGTCGTGCATTACATTTCGAAAATTTTTGCATTTTCAGTTGGCATTTTTGCATTTGGCGTTTTCTATATCAATGTTCCTCGCTTCCATGTTCCATGTTTATATCCATGTCGAGGCCATTGCATGTTTATTATCAATGGATTTCGCTTCACTTGTACATTTTGGACATTTCAAGTGTTTTAATTGACCCTAATTGCGTTTTAATGCTAATGAGCATCGACAATTATGCTTTTCATAAAGCCTCCTGTTTCTCTTCTCTGCGAATATAAATTTCTCAAATTTGAATTCATTGCAAATGCACAAAATCAGTTGAGCTCTTGGCAATTCACTAGCATAAAACATAATTTTCTGTGTGCATGTGAATTGAAGCTAATGAACGGTATTTGTAATTCATAATTCTGAATTATAAAATGCATTAAAATATTATATTTAAAGCGGCTGCTGCAGACAAATCTTAGATGATTTAGTTGACAATATGGAATATTTTCAATCTACCAAACAAAAGCCTTCTATATGTTTTAGTATTTTTTCAGTCTGTTTACTCGGTATAATTTAAGAATAATACCGCAATGTTTTCGTTAACAATCTGGTGAATATCGAAGCCAGTGGTATGTTTGCAACGTAGTTTCGATTTTAAGTCTGGCATATATTGTACCGAATGGTATATTTTAAACGTTGTAGTATATCGATATACCAAACATAGCCTTCTTAATACTTCTGTATTTTGTCGGTATATTAATTGAGTATATTTTAAGATTAATATCGCAATATTTTCTTTACAATCTGGTATATGTTGTACCCAATCGTGTATTTTCATAATAGATTTCGTTTAAAATTTGATATATTATATATTTGATATATTATATATTGTACCCAATTGTATTCTTTAAGCATAGCACTACATATAGATATACCAATCGTAGACTTCTGTATAGTTTAGTATTTTCCGGCATATTAATTTGGAATATTTAATGAACAATATCGGAATGACTTGACTCTAGTTTTCTTACGTATTAAAACTGAAATATTTCTTAATTCGTAATTAGTAAATGAATTCAAATAATTCATAAGGAATATCTTTATTAAATTTGCAGTTTGCACGAAATTGCGTATACATAATAAATGATGTTTATGTGATTGCCTGATTATTTGGGCTGAACATAGCCATCATCATTGGTGCCATTAATGCTGTCCAGCGCAATGAGATCAGCCTTGGTTCTAACCTCCTTAAAAGTGCCATTATCGAGCAGTGTGACGGTTGCAGCTGGATTATCGACGAGTGCAGCGATTGGTATTGGCTTATTGGCAGCCATTTCCATGTTGGACTCATCGTTTCTCTCCGGGACCAACGCAGCTGTGGTCAAAGTTTTGACAGCGTCTGCAGTAACCGGAGAAGCTGAAGCAGCTGCAGGATTAGCAGCAGTTGTTGCTGTTGGTGTAGTTGCAGTAACTTGCTCATTGCCAGACGTATCAACGATTGGAGTTGTGCTGTTTTGATGACCATGTTTGCATTCGGCGCGTGCTTTGCGATTTCCCTTTTGATTTGGCTTATTGCAATTCTGAGTCTTATCGTTTTTAGTCTGATCTTTATTCTGCTTGCCCTGTTCCACAGCGTCTTTGCCTTGATCCTTGGTCTGCTTGGTCTTGGGCTTTGGTTTGGCGCGACCTTTAGGCTTCGGCTTTGCCTTAGACTTGCCTTTGGGCTTAGCTGTGGTCTTAACGGCCGCTGCTTCAGTTGTTGTTTCAGGTGCGGGAGTCGTGGTTGTTGTTGTTGTTGTAGTTGTTGTTCGAACAGAACTTGGTTTGCGAGTTGCTCGTTTTCTAGTTGTCGATTGCTGAGCGTGCATTAAAAACAGATCCTTGGGCGACATTGTTGTTGTGCCTTTTGGCTTTGTTGCTCTCTTCAGTTCGGAATTTTCTGGCAAAACTGGCTCAGCCAAAGCAACAGGCTCGGCACGTGGCTCAGCTTCTGGTTCAGCTTTTGCTTCTGCTGACACAAATGCCACAGTCATTACAAGAAAGAGTGCCAAGACTGGTAAAAGATGCATTTTTAATGAATTCTTCATTGGAACTCTATCGAAAGAAATGTTCACTGCAAACTGAATTCCAATTGCCAGCAGACGCAGCTTTTATAGTCCAACTGAGCGACTTTTTAATTCACCTTGCGATTATGGACAACTGTTTTTAGCACTTCAACTGTTTTCGATTCTTCAACTGTTTTCATTAATCACTTGCACTTGCATCAATGCAGAAAATAGATTAATTTAAAACAAACATTCTCTAATATTTGTTATAAATAGAGAGATTTGCCAGTTCTTAGCACAGTTTGATTTTCAAGCAGCAAAAGTTTCAAACAAATCATGAAGCTTCTTAAAGTTATTGTTATGTTTGCTTTGAGCTTTATAATAGCTGAAGCTATTCCTTATCAGAGCGTCCTGTCGATCTATGTGAAGTCCACTGAGGATGAATCCAAGTTAATGGACGTGCCCTTTGTGAGCTTCGATAATATGGCTTTTGAGACCCTTAAAAGTGATGCTCTCAGCACCACAACTTTGAAACCTTCTACCACTTTGGGCTCAACGACTGCGGCAACATCAAGGAAGGCCAATAAGGACAGGAGGAAGAAAGTGCGTCACAGCAGAAAGAACAAATCTAGCATATTTTTAAATTTGTAATTGCATGGATGAGTTGCCAATGAAATACAGTTTGAAATGAATACAATAATGAGAAACAATAAAAAAGAATAATTTGAAATGAATAAAATTATGAGAAACAAAATAATAAGAAGTATTCATGTGCTTTTTTTATGTGTGTATAATTATGGACTCAAGGCTGAAGAAGATTGGTTTACAACAGTTTTTAAATATTTCAATTCAACAATTGATATTCAGTCACTAAAATTCCAAATATATTTTGTTAAATAAATTGTGTTAGCCGCCTTCTTATATTGAATTTATATTGAATATAAAAATAAGTGACTTTTTAATATATTTTAATAATAGTCAACTAAAAATCAAAAGTCTTAACATGGAAACTAAAAAACCTTTTTACAACTTATCGTTTTATTTTCTATATTGCTTATTGTGTACTTTAATTTTTCTCCTACAAATTCTACAAAAATGCTTAGTATTAAATCTCGGAAAAAGAAGCTGGCAGTTCGTCTGGCTAAAGTTTTTGGTGCCGTGTGTTAGGGAAAGTTTTGAATCAACTTTTCTTCTACTGATTCTTTTTTGTTGAATTCATGTTGCAAATGCTGCAGCTGTTGGAAGTGTATCTCTTTCTCTTTCTCTTTCTAGCGCACTAAGAGTTTATGTGCCTGTATTCTCTTTTTCTTTCGCTCATTTTTGTTGGCTGCTTTCGCCCGTCAGCTGTGTCAACATGGCCAAGAGAAGAAGAGTGTGTGAACTTGACGTTTGAAAATGGCAAAGGAAATGCAAACTTTCACAAGGTGAAAATCGCAACAGCTGTGCGCAAAAATTTATTGATACCCTTTCGAAGGGCTTAGCGAATGAATGAAGATTTAGAGATGTAAATTTGCATTAAATATTTTTCTTTTTGTTAAAAAAGAAGTAAAGTAAATTTTATAATTTTTGTACTAAAAATACTCATATTGTCTTATTAAATAAATCTTGAGCTGCTAGAGTATTAATTCAACCACACGGCATAAACAGATTTGTGCTCTGACTCTGACTCGACGTTTGCCTCTTGTGCTTACATGACGTATACGTAACGCAGCTGTCAAGTACCATGCGTCGCATAGCATTTTGATGGCCGCTTAGCCAGCCAACTTGCAACTTGCCACAATTCGTGCCCTGAACTTGACACTCAACAAGCAATCCGAGTTGCTTTTGTTGTTTCCCCTTCCTCCCCCCTCCCACCGAAAAAGAGAAAAAACTTTTGCCACCCATCGATGACGATGACATCACGCGCCAACTAATGGCAAACGTGCATAAAATACCTATAACTGAATAGTATATGCAGAGTGTATGTAGATTTGTATGTGCATATATAAATATGTATGTAGATAGATTGGTTTTCGTTTTTGGTCTGTCGCCCCGAAACAAATATGAAATGCACTTTTAAATGTTAAATAATTCACTGGCAATTGCACACGCCAAACACCGAACACCGAAAAGCAACCGGCGCCAATTTTATGCGCTAAATGAATTTATGAACAGTTTGTGACATATTTTATGCCACATACATAGACAATACACGCAGCTGCTGGCCAAAAAAAAACCATAAACAAAAAACGTAGCTACTATATGGTATGTATATTTAATCGATTTAGCTCTTTTTCGGCTAATTTTTTACATGCACAACGTTTCCCTTAATCCAATTTAGTGCGTCACAGTTTTTGTCGAAAGTTGCATCACAATTTTTTTGTTCGTGTGTTTGTCGGCCTCGACACAGGCGCAACGTATAAATAATAATGAAAATCATAATGGAAATGTGCATGAATGTAAGCTAGAGCTTTAATTGAAAATGCCATGGAAATTAAGCGCACATAATTTATATAATATTCATTAAAAATTCAAAATGCTATTAAAAAACTCGGTTAGCACGGTTTCTGCTTACATCAGCTGTCATAATTTGAAGTTTTAAAGGGCTTTGCTACAAAAAACAGTTTTATTGATGCGTTATTATTTGAATGCGTCACAGGATGATCACCAACAACAATTTTGTATAGAATTTAAATTTATATAAAGGTAAGCTTTAGATTTAATGACATAGTTGATGATAAATACATTTTAAATAAATTAAATATAGTATAATAAAATATAGAAAAGAGATATAATTCAAAATAAGCATCGAAGGTGAATTAAAAATTTATTTTTTAATATTGTTTATTAAATTGTCAGTTAGTAAAATGTTAATAATAATCATTGCATTTTTAACGATAGTCATTGGAAATTATTAAAGGTTAATAAAAAGCATATAAATATACTATTAATAATTAGCATTAATAAACTAATTACAACTTTAAATAATCATTGAAATCTGAACAATAATTTACTGCAATGATCAAATTAGAATAACGGAAATTAGTTTATTTTTAACAACCAATTTACATATTTGACGGTTTAAATTTGTATGAGCCGAACAATTTTAAATTATTATAACTATAAAGATAAAAATATTGCAAAGTTATTCAGGAGAAGATTGAAATACAATTTGAATGGTTAATGATTACAGCAATTTATATTAAATACTAAATTTAAATATTTATGTCAATACTCCTTTAAATATAATATTATTGACTACTGAAAGATTATTTAAATGAAGATTAAGTTATATTCTAAATAAGTGTACTAGCTAATATTCTCAATTCCTTCAATTGTAGGTGCTGATTGCTCAATAATTTCCAATGACAATCAGTACCACAAAAATCATTGCGAAATGTAGCTTAAGCTTAGTAGATCCATTTGTGTCGAGATCCCATTCAGCTTTGGCAATAGTTTTGATTGTTGTAGTAGTCAAATTTTGGACAGAATGCAGCAATTGATGAGGCGTCGCTGCATGATTGATTGTATTAGATATAATAGACTTCCAAGTGGTTGAAGGGGTTTTCGTTGATGTAGTTGTTACTTTAGTTGTTGTCTTCATTGTAGTCTTCACTGTTGTGCTGGTTGTTGTTGGTATTATCATTGTTGTATTTGTTGCTGCTGCTGACATTTCAGTTGTTTTTGTTGGCGCTGTTGGAATTGTGGTGTATTTGGTTAAGATATTGAAATAAGTTGGCAGAAAAGTGCGTTTTGTTGTTGTCGCTGGAGAAGTCGAAGTGATAGACGTTTTATTAACTGCGGTTTTAATGATTGAGTTAATTGTGTTGCCAACAAATTGCGTAGGATTCTCCACAGAAGAACGTGTGGTTGACTTGGTTAGGAATCTTTCGAAGATGTTTGTTGTCGCTGTCGAAGCAGATTTTGTAGTTTCTTCAACGGAATTCAAGCTGCGAGTAGTCCTATTGGAGTAGCCTAAAGGCGGACTTAAAATCGCTTGCGAACCAAACGAAGTCTGTGCACTTGACATGGCCAATAATTGTGGCAACACCAAAAGTAAGCGAATGAAATGCATTGTGATTGTTTTGAGCGACGAAAGTGAACTGTGGCTACTAAGAACGAAATTAACATCTTTTATAGAACTCGAAATAATTACCTAAAGTGCAAGGTGAATCATTCCCAAGTACAACTTTAAATTAGTCACATCTTTTGGTGCTTGGCTGTTCCAGCAGTTGCTTAACTTCGTGTTGCCTTTTAGCCATTACATAAATATCTTGTCGTGATATATAGTTGGGTGTTCCACCTCGAATATAGATCAACTGCAACAGGGCTGGCTTTGGGCTATGCACATTTTTATGGCCCGGTGGCACTTATCAATGCAACTGCCAATCACAGAGGCAGCCAGGCGACCACACACCACAGCAACAACAACAACAGCAACAGTAAACGACTGAAATAGTCAATAAAGTGAAGAAGGGGGAAGGAGGGGGAGCAGAAAATAGCCACACATCGTCACCAGGCACCACAAGGCCTGGGACATTTGTATAAAAAACATTTCATGTGCTGTGCTGACACATGCCATTTTTTCAATTCATTAACTATTTTAGTCATAAATTATTGTACAACAAATGCAAAATAAACAACAGTAACAATAACATTGCATGCAATGCACACATAGTAGTCACGATAAAGGGCATAAGGGGGAAAGGTTTATATACCATAGAGATATATTGTGTTATGTTTGTCGTTTGTCGTTGGGAAAAAGGCAAACAAAGCGTTTAACTTAGATAAAGTTAGTGTTGAATTGTGCTACTATAAATTGAATTTAGAATGAAATTATGAAATTGAATAAAATAGTGCAATAATACTTAGATCAAAACAATAATTGGCAAAAAAGGAATTTTTCACTTCTTATAAAAAATGGAAATAAAGCGTTTAAAGTTGAATTACAATGATATAAAAATAGCAAGCAAGAAATAGCAAGTTGAATTGCGTTGCAACAAATTGATATTAGAATAAAATTATTAGATTTAAAATTACCTAAAGTAGTGCAAGAATAAAAAACAATAATATGGAAATGAGTTCTTCGATATTTCGTCGTATTAAAAACGCAAACAAAGTGTTTAACATAATTTAAGTTGTACGTTTCCGGTATATGTTTTGTGGTATATTATTTGGTATATTTTTAAAATAATACCGCACTGTTTTGCTAATATTTTTAATGGATACCGGGTATTTCACAGTCGAGCACATTCAAAAGCAGCTTTCATACTTTTTTGAACTGTGTTCATGAAAATTGAATTTAATTTTGACATTTTATTATTAAATTCAATCAATAAATATATAAACCCTGGATGATCCATTATTTTAAAAAAGATGATTTATTTCGTAAAAGAATTAATATTCATAATATACATAAAGGCGTTGAAATGATTTTAATATTATACATAAATAAATTGACAAATTTTATTTATATCATACAAACGAAATAATATAATTTATGATACAATTTACTCAAATTTGGACTTCATCAACTAAAATGATTTTAAGAAAATTGCCATAAATCTATAAAATGTTGGCAAAAATTCACCTTTTTATTCAAGCTAAATCTTTATTCTACTTAACATAGATTTTTATACATACTTGTATTATACACAAGTCAAGCACAAGCTTAAAGAACATCAGTAGAATTTTCAATGCTCTTAACTAATTTAATATAAATTGAAGTAATTTGGAAAAGCATCTTCTTTTGGCAAATGCTTCTCAAACGCTTTGCCAAAGTCATCCTCCAACTCGTTATTGAATTTTGGCTATCAATAAATCTGTGAGCTCGCAACGAACGCTTCGGCAATTTAATGCAAGCAATTCATATTTTGGCACTGCACAGCAACTAATCCCTACAAAATAAAATATATGTGGACACACACAACAACACTCACAAATCACAGAAGCGGCAACAATTGCTCAAATATTGAAAACAAAACAAAGCACAAACATGAAACCCAAAGCAAAAATATACTGAACGTAAAACTCTAACATAAATAAATTTGCCAGTTTAAAAGAACAAGCAGAAGAGGATGAAATACCAAAAAATAGTGCATGTGTGTGTGTGTGTGTGGAAAATGTGGAAAAACAAATTTATAGTACACGGTATATTTTATGGATGTCGAAAAACATTTCCCCCAGCGCTAAAATGCGAGAGAGAGAAAGAGAGAGAGAGAGAGAGTGCGAGGCATACACATGCAAAATATTTTGACACAGATTAAAAGCACAGCAACAACAGCAACAACTCGTCGAACAACAACAACTTTGGCTAACATTCAGCACTGCAAACAGCAAATTGCAATGCCTCAAAACACAATACAACGTTGTTCATTTAAATTTAAATGAAACGCAGCCACATTCGTTAGGATAAAACCCCCACCTTTCGCCCCCTTTACCACCACGTCCCTTTGGCCCATGTGCAACTCTTCTTCGCTCCAAATCCTCAGGCGACTTGGCAACTGGGAAGCTGGGAACTTGCCGCGCGACAGCAACTCGAAGCGTTGATTCTCAGGCACACAACTACCAATGGGAACATGTGTGTGTGTGTGTGTGTGTGTGTGTGTGTGTGTGTGGTGGAGTGGGCGTGGCACAGGGCGCTGCTACAAAGTCGCACTGACCTAAATCAAACAAACGCTAATGCCCGATTTTCAGCGCCACAAAATGTGCTGTGGCAAAACTCCCAACACAATTCGTATTTGTTGCATAAAAATGTGTTCCATTTCAATACATGCTACATGCTGCACGTTGCATGCCACACACACTACGTTCTACATGCCACCAGCATATTGCAAATATGAAACAAAAGGCATTTGCAGCGAGCTCCACAGCAAATTTTCATCCCAATGCAATGTAACAATTTTCTGTGTCGTTTGTCTTTTATTTCAGCATTTGTTGCTTCGCTAGAGACTGAGAGAAAGCGAGAAAGAGAGAGAGAGAGAGAGAGAAAGAGTAAGCAAGAGAGAGTGAAATGAAGTTTTGAATTTTGTTTTCTCTTCCCAGCTTTCGGCTTTTATCAATGAATATTTATGGAATTGAGTGGGAGTCCAGCAAACTCATGTTGCCCTGGCATCACAAAATACAAAATAATAAATAGATTGCTGTGGGAACAGTCCAAGCACCTCAACACAACAATGTTTTCAAACTCGATGCGAGTTCGAGTGAAGCATGAAATGGATGACAACAGCATCAGCATCAGCATCAAGTGGCTGCCAAATGCAATTTATTTCAATAAAATTATTATTTATCCTAACGTTCCACACAAAAGCTGGTGTCGAATAATAATAACAAATAAATGTCAGTCGGATTTTAAATCAATTATATTTTAAATAAAATAAATATATACATATAACAAAACAATTCAATAAATTCTTTGAAAATAGAAAAGATTTGTGTTATTGTATTAATTTTGTGTTTTTTTTATCAATTTTCATAAAAAGTTTTTAATCCAATACTCTAAACAAATTGATTCTTAATTTAAACTCAATTTAAGTGATAAGTGATTTATTTCAATTAGTTATATATTGATATTTCAATTCAAAAAATTCAATTTATGAAAATTTATTTTAATTGATAGTTTATGTGTCTTCGCATTCTTTAACAATCTTTACAGTTCTCACAACATTTGCCTTTTTTAGTTGGTTTGGTGCGTTTTCTTCTGCGTCTTTTTTTGGTGGTCGTCGTGGATTCTGTGGTCGTCATAATTGTAGTTGTCCTTCGCCTCCTTTTGCGTTTTGTCGGCTTCTGTGTTGTTGTGGTTTTAATTGTGGTTGTTGTAGTAGTTGTTGCTGTAGTTGAAGTCCTTCGCCTTCTTCTTTTTTTCATTCTAGGCTTTGAAGTTGTGGTTGATGTAATATCCAAACTTTTCAATTGTTTAACTGCCTCCAAAGCTAAAGCTTTAGTTGTAATTTCCTCCTCATTAGGTTGTACTATTGTCTGATCAGGTAAATCTATTGTTGCGGTCATCGGATTGCCATTATCATATTCTTGCAGATATTGTGCCTTTCTGTGATCGAGTAATCCTGGAATATTTGGTTCTTTTTGTAAAGTTTGCTGCACAACAGTGAGCATTACAAAAAGGAGAATCAACATCTCTCTAAACAGTTGAATTACTGTTTGATGCAATTGCAAGAAATTCAACCGTTTTTATTCCAAGTGCAAAAAGTTTTCTAGTCAGATAAGAAATTTGTAGTGGCAAGAAAAGTAAATCATATGTTTTGACAGTCATGAAAAATGTTCTTATTGTTATAACAAAAATAATAATATGAAAACAAGAAAGTAAAACATATGCTTTCAAAGGTGGCTTTAAAAATTCTTCTGTAATTAGTCAATAGTAAAAGATAAAGATTGGCATTAAATTTGAATAAATTCCAAAATTGGTTCAATAGTAATTTTTGGTTAACCCGTAAATATTTAATGAGGAGGAAATAATCATAAACCAAAATCTGAAAATTAAGTTAAATATCTGACAGCACCTCCGACACAATTAAATAATTCCTTTTATGCTCACTTCAATCAATTTATGAGATTGCATTGTTTTAAGCTTATCTCTCTTTCTCTCTTTGTCTCTCTTTATAACCCGAACCACAAACGATTTCACTTAGCCAACTTAAATGCCAACTAACTACCCAATTCTCATTAAACTTTGGCCATTACACTCCAAACTCAATTGCAGCTAAAGTAGAAGCCGCTTAATGTGCAGCAAAGGCAGCAAAGAACAAGACGACGACGTCGAAAACGATGATGATGATGATGATGATAAGGAAAAGAGGGAATGGAAGCGGCATAAAAATTACAAATTAAAAAACGCTTGAAAATAATAATAAAGGCCAAAAGCAGACAAAACAAAATACGAAATTACAAAAAAAAAAAACAAAACTTTTCTTTCTTTTTTGCCAAGCCAACAAAAGCTAATTAAGCCATGGCAAAGACAAAGACAGACATACACCTCGAGACAGAGATGGAGACATGGAGATAGGGTGGGGGACAAAAAGAAAATGCAGACAAAAACTAAAAGCAAATTGAAAACTAGGCAAGCAAAGAGGAAAACTGCAGCTCAAGGAAGCTGTTAAATAGCTTAAATGGCGTTGAGCGTGTACGACATGTGTTCAGCAGTAAGAGAGAGGGGAGACGATGTAAGAGGGGGCACATGGGAAGGGGAAGAGGAAGAGGAAGACAGGCTAGATGCTCAGTGTGTAGTCGTGCTCAAGTCGGCTTGCTGCCAGTCAAACAAATCCATTTTAAACCTTAAGCCTTGAGTAAACAACACGCATACACTCACACACACACACACATGTACGCTCTGGCGCCCACTTTTGGCTGCTTTGATGGGCGTGGCAGAAGTAGCTACTACCATTCTTGGTTGCATTTTGTTTGTGTGCATAACAAGCGAAGAGAAGCAGGAAATTGAAATGAAATTGTAATCCTTATTTCTCAAGTGGGTAGAAGAGCTTGCAGCAGCATCCAGAGAAAGAGCAAGGGAACAAGGGGGAGATGGAGGGAAAAAAGAGGATTCTATGCGCACGTATGCATATTTATATATTCGAATTCGTTCTCTGTGTCTGTGTTTGTGCAGTAGACGAGCTGCAGTCGAGCGACAGGATGCCCACGCGGAAATGCAACCGCTAAGCAGACGTTTCCTGGCAGCCAACATGAAAATAAAAACAGAAATAACAACAAGAACTACAATCGGGCGCAAACTATACCATAAAACGAGCATAACCATATTGTCAACGCCTTTGACCGACTCTTGGGAGCAATTCAATTTTTTTGTTGCCTACTTTTCGGCATAATTTGCATTCAAAGTAAAAGCAGAGTCTTATACTGTATAAGATGGCAGCTGTGGCAGCAAATATTAATCTAAAATTATTATGTTTTTTAAGAATACTTATTACGTAATTAGAAATAATATTTAAACGCCTAAAAATACTTGTATACCAATAAATAAAAGCAGTATAATAAAGTCAAAAGTAATAGAAAATAAATTACATAAATAAATTTATTGAAAATGTAGTATATTATATAATTTACTTATTGATTATTATTATAATTTACCAAGTGCTGCTCACATTATTAAATTCGTTTTATGAGCCAGTAAATAGTTAAACAGTAAAATATACTAAGAGAAAAGGAAAGAGTCTCTACTCTGCGTTTATCTGGTTGCATTGCTGGACTCTTATTGTTGGTCCTTGAACTGCGCATCGACAGACGCCCAACATATCCTGCGAGTATGCCGATTTGCCATGAAACTGCGTGTGTTTGTGTGCTTGAGTAGTTTGGCAGAAAGTTAACGACGACAATGCCGAGAACAAGAAAAAATTCTTTTGGCTGACTGAGACACGCAGACGAAGACTGAGACTGAGACTCGGCGACAGAGCAGCTGCAGCTGCAGTTGGAGCTGAGCTCGAGGTCGAAGGCAGCTTTTGTTTTAGTTTTTGCCTGCCAACTTTGTTTATGTGTTTTTTACAACTTCCTGCCTTGTTTATGTCCCAGCGACGTCTGCACTTTTAATCGTCGTCTGTGCTGTGCTTATTTGCTTCCGTTTTGCTCCTTGCCTCGTTGTGGCATTCAATTTTTTTCCTCTCTGTGTGTAGTGCAGACTGCAAGTGTCTGCTGTGTCGCTGACATGTCTAAGGAGCATACTCTTGGCCTGGCCCAAAGTGGCAGTGGCAGTGGCAATGCCAGTAGCTGTGGCACTTGCACTTGCATTGGAAGTGGCGGCAGTTTCAACACCCCAAAACACAGTAAAAAAAAAAAAATAACAAGAAGAGGAAAACTTTACAAGTAAATGTGACAATGAACAGACATAAACACGTTTTGGCTGCACAAAACTGTTAAGCGCGGGTGGCCAGAAGATGCAGCGTGGGGTGAAAAAGACTCAGCTCTGTTTGTCTTGTGTTGAAAAAACAACACATGTATGACTTAAATTGTTTATAAACGTGTGTGCGTGGGTGGAGAAAAAAGTTTTACGGCCAACTTAAATGGGCGAGAGAATGAAAAAAGTACGGACAAAAAAATGTCAAAGGCGCTTTACGCTTTGCTCGTTTGCGTCACAAATTGATGGAAAGTTTAATGACACGTTCGATTAAAAAGCGTTACACAAAGTGGACTTGAAGTATGAGATATCGCCATGCACGGTGCGTATCACGGCGTATGCGTAATCTAAAAGTTTATGAAATAAGTTTCATATTTTATGAGTTTCTCTACTTATTTTACGTATTGAATATTCACTTGAAGTCAAATTGTTTATTTATAAGCGAAGAATTATATTTATCAATACCCAATAATATTTAAATAAAGTCAGGATTTCTAAGGACGTAAAATGTATTTTCACAAATTATAGCTGACTTATTTAATCGATCTTAAAGCTATTAAACTTTCAAAATTCAAACATTATAAACTACGAATGAAATATTCGTAATATACGCCCTTTACTTAATATTGTATATGAAATGTATTGCGTATAGATAATATACTAAATGCATATTATGCTTTAGTGTGCATACAAAATGTACTTTTACTATGTACATATACACAATGTAAGATATTACCTACGAATAATTAATGTACGTAATATACTGCGTATACTTAGAGCATAAACTATAATGCGAATACTTCATTTACTGCGTATACTTAATGTTCGAAAAATACTTCTAATTCATAATATTCTAAATAAACACTGATTCCTTATATACTAGGCTTCCTTCGCATACTTTATATATTTAATATACTACTTCTACTTAATACATTTCATTTTCTAAATACACTACGTATACTTCATACCTTTCATATTCTGCAAAAAGGGAAAACTGACTAAAATAAATTAATTGATTTTTGTTATTAAGATACTAAATTAGTGCTTTTGTTGACCCAGCGATATAAAATAATTATTATTATTGATTTACCATATATAGAAATAGTTATTTCTCAAATTCTCTGCGCAGAGAAAGCTCGTCAGTCTGAAATAGTATGCAAAAGTTTTACAGTTTTCACCCCAAGTGTAGGTGCATCAGCTTGAGTTTCTATGAAACCGCAAGCCACTAGAAGTTTAAGCCAGGTCTGCACACACTCGTTGCTCAGCTAGAATTTTAGCCAACTGGCAGCTGTTACCACATTTCAAGCAATATGTGCCCGCTGCCAAGGTAGAGAACATAATAACTGAATGAATGCCTCTGTGCCTGTCATTTTCCCCATACATAATGCAATTTAGTCATACTTCCAGTTGCCGTTTGCCGTTTGCAGTTGCAGTTGCAACTGTTGTACATTTGCCAGCTGAATTCCATCAAGTCTGTAATACAATTTGCAGCAAATTTTCAGTGCTGATGCCCCTGAAAAATGTACACATCGTTTCTACGAGGATCTTGGCAGTGCCAGCGGCTAAGCAAATCAACAGCGAACTCGAGTACGAGCACCAAGAGCTGCACAACTATGTTACTCGGTGGCACCAGCAGCAGCAGCAGCCTCGAGCCGTTCATCAATTTATTTAAATTTTGTGTAAGCCACAGAAACTGACAGCCAGCTGTCAGATGCTGAGCTGGCCACCGCAGAAACTTCAGGAATCTCTTCCGCTCTGCTCCCGCGCCAGCGTAAACTTGACTCAACTTGACTTGACTTGACTTCAGTCGACTCGCTAACAAAATTATGGGCCAGAAAGCAGCTTGGCGCAAAAGTTACGGATGCAGCATAACGAACAAGAGGAAGAGCGCACTTTCAACTATTAAATCATATTTTGCTCGAGCATTTGTTGTGCTCCCCTCCTTCCCATCGCACTTCCCCCCTCCTCTAACTTCATATGAAGACTAGAGTTGTGTGTCTGAGTTTGACTTTTATGCCGTCTGCATCAGCTTCATCCTCATGCGCACATAATTTCTACTTATGTACTTTGCTCACCCCTCACTCTGCTCCGGCTGTATAAAATGTATTTTATAGTTTTGCTAAAGAAGACAGAGAGAGAGCGAAAAAAAACTTGTAAGAGCATTATACTCAAAGTTTCAATGTGCATTTCAATTACACTTTGGCGCAAAGTGTAGCGTGCAGCGTCGTGGCATGGGCCAAAGAGCCAAAGTGCCAGCAAAATAATAAAAAGTCGGAAAAACGCAACAAAAATTGCAAATACCAAAGCAAAAAGCATATGAGAATATGTTGTGGGCGTGGCACGACGCAACCGCCCCTCGAACATTACACACATTGTAAAATGTCACAGCATTGTTGTCGAGACGGCAACGGCGAAAGCGTGTGAGAAAGACGAGCACTGCCTTCTAATTGGAGTCCAGTTCAGTTCACTCATACGCCCCGTGGTACGGTCAGCTACCAACGCTTTATCCCTTTGTCAGTTGCTAATAAACAAGAAGCTAGCACATAAATTGTTGACATCTTACCAACAGTTACAAGGCTGCTGCCACTGTCCGAGACAATAAGGGGGGAGGGAGGGAGAGAGAGAAAAAGAAGGCGAGCGAAAGGGATTCTCAAAGCAGCTGCAGCATTTGTCATACGTCAACTGGAAAATGTGCAGAACACGCTTTGAAGGTGGATATAAAAATATGTGCATAAAGGAAGCAGCAACTTCTCGCAGTGACTAGAATTATTATTATCTAAAATACTTAGAATAATACTATACTTCATGTAAGCATAAAAATAGCTTTGCAGTCGCATAAAAAATAACTGAAAGGGAAAAGAAGTTAATAAGAAAAACTATAAGAGATACAAATGATAAATATGTTTGAATTATAAATAATAATAAAATATAAAATACATTATTATACTATGATAAATGTTATTTACAAGTATACATCTTTAAAACTAAAGAAAATAAAGAGTACAGCCTATTTAATATTTCTTTCTTTTTTAAAGATACATTTAAAAAACAACAATTTAAGATACATAACATAGATAGTATTTAAATAATGATGTAATTGTACATTTTTGTTAAAAATATATTGGAATTTTTAATTAAAAACCTTATTTTAATAAAGAAATTCACATTTAAAATTATATAAATCAATTTATGTAAACATAAATCGAGAGTATAAAAGAATATCTTCTAAGCAAATAATAAATAGCAAAATTCCAAAACTATCAAGGAGCGAAGAATACTATGAATAATATGAAAAATTATCGTTTTTTTGCGAATCTGTTTTCGAGTTATGAGAAGTATAAATACAGCTTAAGGGTGTCCTATTCAAGTGGTGAACAGTGTATGTTACTTATGATAATAGTGTATCATTTATACTAAACATTCACTTTAAGAGAAAGAAGTAAAGTAGTCTAAATACTTATAGTATAGTTTAATATGTAAAGAAGAATTGAAGAATTATTATATAGATATGTTTCTTAGCATTGGTTATGAATTAAGCTATACTAAGTTATTATTTTTAGTTATTATGCTTCTTTTCCGTGTAGTACTCAAAGACATACATTTAGAAAATTGAATGGCTAGTTCACTTCTCAATCTGAGGCGCCACAATTGGCTGTCAGCCATTATCCGAGTGTCCTTCTGTCTGAGTGCGGGACGCCTGTCAACGTCGTTAGCCTTGTCTTCATCCTATAGTCCTAGTCCTTTCTCACTTATTTTTTGTGTGTCTGTTTGTGTGTCGCCGAAGCAGCACCTAGTGCGAGTTTTATTTATGGCTGCTTCCGCACGTGCTAAACCCTTTCGGGTTACTTTTTTTTGTGCTGCCTGTTGTTGCTGCCTGTATTCTGTGTTCGCTGTTCAGCTTATCTCGCTCAAGACAAAGCCATTGCTCCTTGACTTGAGGGCGGCCTGGCGTGTCAACAGGCGGCCACAACAGGCGGCAATCCAGCAATCCTCTTCGTTTTTGTAGTTGTCGTCCTTGACGCTGCTCACTGTTGCATCCTCCGCTTCGTTTTTTTATCTTTTAATGGAATTTTAAAATCAAATAATTGGTTTTGTTAAATTTTCAGTTGTCCACAGCGGCGACAGCAAACTGATGCTGCAGGTAAACGCAGAGGGCAGCACGAAATCAGGACTAGAGGACGGAAGGACAACAGGATACAATGGCAGACACATGCCGCTTGTTTTTTTCCTAGTCGTTACTTAGTTGCTCGCTTGGTTATGCTGCATTTATTCAGTCCAACTTATCGCTAACCAAGCTATTGGTGTTTATTGCACCGTTAAGGATACGTGATGTCCTTGTGTTCCGATTACATGGCGAACTGTGCGCAACTATTTGATGGACGGCGCTTGTTGTTCGCATTCGCTTAGTCTTTGAAATACATTTCAATAACTTATCAAGTTAAAAACTTTTTTATTTTTATAAATACTTTTGTGTGGTTTTTTAAGATTTATGAATTTCATGCAGATTAACTTATTTGTTGTAAATTTGTTTAAGTTAATTTATTTTCACATTTACATAGGCTTTCATCGATGAACTGCAAAAGTCTCTTTGTAGTAGTTTTACAAAATCAATTTAATTTAATAAAATATTTAAAGTATTTATATAAGAATGTGTTTTAGTAGACTCATTATTCATTATTATGAAAGACTTATGAATATAAATATTTTTATTTTATTATATAAATATAAATTATTTGGCTTATTCAAATTCGTTTACTTTATGGTACGTATACTTAATACACTACACATACGAAATATGCAACGTATACTTAATTTGTGCAATATACCGCGTATACTTAATGACGGAAATTCAGAGCGCAAACTAAATATACTACATAAGCCTAATATACTGCATATGCTTAATATATTAAATATACTGCCTATACTCGATACATACAATATCTAATATACAAAATACACTGTATACTAAATATTATACTAAATATACGGCGTAGGCTTCAAATTCTAAGTATACTACGGACGCTTTATATACTATACTACGTATACCCTACACCCTTCATATTCTACTAAGGCTGAGGGAAAGTTTGTATTTTTAAATTGCTAATTAATAAAATTACTAATCAACCAATAATTTCTTATTGTTTCTTTTATATACATATTTTAAAGTTTTCATTACTACAATGTTTTTTTTTATCAAAATCTAGCTTTTAACAATATACTATATGTATAAAGTTTTGCTTGCAGATTTGTGATATTTCTTTTGTTCTGAGTTATTAGAATAGCATAAATTTATGGAATTAAATTATTACTTCTGCAAGAACCAATATTCAATTTGTTGCTTTAAAAAGTTTGTTTTATTTAAAATAATAATCTAAGTATTAATAATCAAATAAATCTATAGACCCGCCACCCATTTTCAGTTAATCATTGTGCTTTTCGTTGTCATATCGTGTGCTCAGTTTGAAGTTGGAGGTTTCTTCTACTTATGGGAGGCCTTTGGCTCAGTTGGTTTGGCTTCTTTGGCTTCTGGAGCGGCTGCAGCTGGAGTAGTGGAGGTCACACTGATGGTGGCAGCTTCAGCAGCCTCCTTGGCGAGTTTTGGAGCAGCAGCAACTGGAGTCGCAGCAGCTGGAGCAGCATCAGCTGGCTTGGTGGCATTCACAGCTGCTGTGGCCGGGACAGCAACAGTTGTCACAGTTGTTGCAGCGTTTGTTTCAGCAGCAGCCCCTGCTGTTGTTGTTGTTGTTACTGCTGCCTTTGCGCCAAACTCTTGCTTGGCAGGACTAGTCGAGTTCAAAGTGGCAGCTCCCTTGGAGTTGCTTGTTGTCCAGTGAACAACATCGCCAGGCTTGGTAACTGCTCCATGTTGGCTGTGATCAGCCACAACAACAACGATCAAGGTAACAAAGGCAGACAAGCAAATCACGTTCATGTTGATTAAATAAGAATTTATTTTGTTTTATTTATTTGCTGTTTGTTGCTATCGTTGAAGCTGTTTAGGCTGCACTGAATTCTCTGTTGAAGCTCTGGCTATTTATATGCGTCTAGCAATCGACTTTGCTGTGATTTTTCAGCTGTTTTTATATTGGAAAGTCAAACAGTTGTCGTCTGCTGATGCACAGTCACTTTTTGTTTTCCCAGTCATCGTCTTTGTTGAGTATTTGCGCAGACAGTAAATAAATAAACAAAATTACCTAGAATAATTTAGAAAACAAAAGTAATAGAGAATAAAAATATAAATAAATAATAATACAAAACCATAATAAATATAAAATGTAAAATTAGAAACTAAGATAATTGCTGAAGAATTTATTAAACTAAATACATTCAATGGTAAGTTTAGAACTAAGAAAAAATAATTACTATAAATAAGAGTAATAAATTAAAAAAATATGAGTATAAATTTACAAAATATCACTTCAACAAATAAATAAAAAAAGTATAATACAAAAAATTTAAATGCAAAATATATTCAAATTCTGACTTTTCTGCAAAACCAGTTTCTCGAATTTCAAGTGTCTAATAAATAATAAAACATTGCATTAAAAAAATCAAAAGAAAACAACAAAAACTAATCATACAAATTGTCATAAGAAATGTAATTCAAAGGAAAAAAACTCTAATGAGCAAAATATAACTTCGAAAAGCCATTTTAAAAAAATTACTAAAAATCAAATTTGTATAAAAATATAAGCTGACTTCTATTCAACATCAGAACTTTGCATAACAATAAAAATACTAAAATATTTAAAGCAATTTGCAGGCAACATTTTGGCCCCACAAATAAATCATGAAATATTTTGAAAGGCTTTGATAAAACTTGAGCTTGCATTGTTCCAGCTTCTAAGCTGCTGTTCATGCATCAAACGCACTTAAAACTTTTGTTGCAAGCAGCATACTCAATGCTAGCCCCCTTTCCTCCACTTTCCCCCCTCTCTCTGCGAACACCTGAAGAACAAGAAACTTGACCTGTATTCGGAAGAGAGTTAAAAGCAGCTGCAACAACTGCAACTGGATCGACAACATTTGCATTTCTCTAGGTAAATGGAACACAATGCGAACAGAACACACGACAACAAGTGCAGTAATGTACATAAATCAGCATTGCATATATGCTCTACATAGCGAGAATGTGTGTGTGTGTGTGTGAGTGTTGCTTTCATATTTATATTTATATAGGCGAAAAGAAAGCAATTTGAATGGAAAAACGAGGCGAGCAAACAATTTGCCCCACGGCGTTGACGTTGAAAACGACTTACGCAAATGAAAGTTGCTAAGGCAAATGTGTGTGCCTGAGTGTGTGTGTGTATGTGTGTGTGTGTGTGTATGTGTGGGTCGACACAGTTACAAGTGAAGCCAGGCAACGCCTGCAGCGTCTAAAAGTCGTTCAAGTCCAAGCACTGAGTGCAGAGCAGACCAGAGTCCAAAGTCCTTTTGAGAGTTGCTTGCTACTTGAGTAGCAAGTGCGTCAATATGGAACAGCTTAGTCTATGCCACAGTATGAGTGTATGTGTGTGTGTTTGCATGTGTGTGAGTGTGTGGGTGAGTTTGACAATGTCACTCGTGCGTGGCAGTAGCAAAATCTCTCCACCTCTCTTTCGCTATATTTGCCAATTCACGTTATAAACTTGTTTTCAATTTCAAATTCAAATGCTGTCCTTGCAAGTTTGCGCCTTGGCAACAGGATACAGGCTGCAGGACTCTTTGCAACATTTGTACCCAACCAGCAGCAGCAGCGCCCGAAAACCTTTTCAGCTTCGGCAAAAAGTTGCATGTGCATAAAATTTCTTTGGGACTCGCCCTCAATGCTTGGGGATAACTTTAACCTCACTCCTTCCTCACTCTACTCTCTCCTCTCTCTCTTTGGCACTCATAATGGCTGGACGTGTTCTCGTAAATTGCTTCGCTTTTTCCACATTTTGATCGCTTCATTTTCCCCATGTGCGTGTGTGTCCTTGCGTTTTCCATTTCCCATTCCCTGATTCTTTTTTACACTTTTTTTTCTCTTTTAAGCGAATTTCCATGCGCAAAACTTTTGTAAAATGGAAAAAGTTTCATAATAACGTAGGCATGTAGTTATTAGAAACGCCAGATCAAATCTTTAGTAATTTGCACAAATTAGCTGGACCAGAGATAAACGCATAGTTTTTCGCACAGTTTTTCTTCCACTGCGTGTGTGCAGAAAATGTGTGTCTATGGGTCATTGGCTGACAAAAGTTTAACAAGATTTAACTTTCTGACGAAAAAATGGCTTTAGAACAAGTTTTAAACATGCAAAAGAGACGGAATTGAATGGATTTATTATAACACAATTTTAAAAGCACATTTGCGACATTATATTGTGCTATGTGGAATATTCATAGCATTTAAAAGGCATTTAAACATATTAAAGATATCGAAATATAACCGTTTAATCAACCTATTCGTTGTGATATAATGTATTCAAAATAAATTTATTTTTAATTTTTTTTTATTCGACATTCAGACAGAATGACCTTAAATTTAAAATATTATATTTAATTTGGGACCGTATGTAAAATACAATAACTTACAATTCAACAAGAATTGTATTTTATTATGCTTTTAAAAGATTTGAAAAGAATTCTTTAGACACTTATTTATAACCACACATATATCCTCAAATTAAAAAATTTATATTTGCATGAATGAATATATCTTAATGTACTAAAATGTGCATTCTTTACACAGTTTCCATATAACATATTTTACATTATTGATTATATTTCAGACTTTAAAACACACAAAATTTTAAAATATTATATTTCATTTGAGAACGGAAATAAAATAAAGTTTTTGTATATATAAATGCTTTTAGTAAAACATTATTAAAAGTTTCACTGTCTGAGATTTATATTTAGATTTCATATAATACTAAAAGGTTTGTATATTATTATTTAAATTATTTATTAATCAAACCACAATCAAGTGACTCAAATTCTATATAAAATATATTTCCACGTACCTTTAAATAACATATGAATACTGTTGCAGGAATTGTGTTCCAATTGATTGGCGTTTAACCAACCATATGCGACTCAAATGGCAAATGGCAATGCGAAAATGCGAGAATGCTGGCCAAATATAAAAAGCCAAGTTTACGAGCTGTAAAGAAATGAATTTAAAGTGAATTTACTTTTTCGGGCGAATCTCATTGAAGCGTATCAAAAGCAGCAGGTGAATTGAGTGTAAATAATGCTTAAGAATTACAATCAAGCCTCAAATATCTTACACAAATGTTTGCTTAGAAGCAAGAGCTTCAATATGAGTTTGTGTGTGTTTAGCTTGAAGAAAAAAAAATGTTTAGATAAAATTGCGTATCTTTAAGATGTTCAAGCATACGCCGAAGCGAAAGCGAAGCTGAATTTTAAGTGAATTTAAACTGTGTCGCAGAGCAAAAATGTTTCAACAGCCACGCCTCCAACATGTGGTTACTTAGATGCCACCGAAGCACGCGCCCACGTCCACACCCCCTCCTCCTCTGCCTTCGCCCTTCCGCAACATTTACATTGCTGCCCACTTTGCATTACACACATAACACGAGACACACACACCCGAGAGTAGAGAGACAAGCAAAACATGAGAAATTTTAGCAACAATGTTCTCGTATTTTTGGGGAAGAACAAAATGCTTTAACTTACACACACACACACACACACACAGCCACCGACATCCGCATGCTTGTGTACACTATACACCTCAAAGACATTGCTTAGCAACAGTTACGCATATTTTAAGGAGCAGCCAGCAAGAGTTTTAGACACGTAATCGAGCATGTTGTGCAGCTGCCAAGTGACAGCACATTTTTAAAGTTACTGCAACTCGCGCATCTCTCAGATACTTACTTTAATAATCCCCAGATATAATTTGTAAAATTACACACACATACAAGCAACCTGTTCAATTTCCAGTCAATTCTGTCTTCTCTCCTCTCTCTCTCCTCCCTCTCTCTCTCCCTCTTGGCTGACATTCAACATATTTGTGTGTCACTTTGGGTATTTGTGTTATTTTGATAGCCAAATGCCTTTGGCTAATAATCTTAGGCTACGCTAACTGAGAGTTTTGTCAAATGTTATGAAGATAGTTTACATTTTACGTTGTCTTCCCCTATGTTGTGTTGTGCTGTGTTCTGTTGTGAGCGGCTGCTTGATTGGCATATTTGGCATTACGTATACGCTCAGTTGACTTTGCATTTTGGGCGCATTTAAATTTGGAGTTTTACTTTAAAGCTTAAAGTTTAAACACTAGTAATTAGCAGTTTATTTATAACTATATGATATATACATATATATTTCTACGAATATTTCTTTATGTATTATTGCATTTATTTATTAAATCTTTAAAAATTGACTTTGAGCAGTCCATATTGAGAAAACAGTAAAAACAGTATATATTTAAGTATTCAATTGCTTCAAGTATAAAAATGATATGTGAACAAATATAATATTACTTGTATATGGCAATTTAATTTTAACATTTCATGAAAATATGATTCAGGTGGTATTCAAATAATATAAATCAAGCCCATAAATTCATATTATAATGTTAATTCATAATTATTGCGTTTATTTATGTGAAAATATTCATAAAGTGCAAATTAAATGCCAAAAATGATATCTGACAAATAAAATTCTTATCAAACTTCTCGTCTCAAACATATATCTTGGACCACGGGTAAAAAAATTCATCTTAAGATATCTACGCGATTATTGGATACCAGCATAATTTGATAACAAATTGGGAGTAGATCGACTGTTCGCCCTATGTGAAATGTTAAGCAAATCTGAAAGTGAACTTCGACTGTGTCAACTTTGAAACAGATAACAATCAAAGCAATATATAGCTGCAGCTACAGTTGGCTGTTGACTCACACAGTTGACCACATTAGACAGCTACATAATAAGCTTAAGACACTATTAAATTACCAGAAATTGTCACACACACAGCTTATAATTGTGATGCATCTCTGCAGTTCACTTTAGCTGAGGTACAAACAGCTGTTTAGCTGAACAACTGAAGAAAGCAAGCATATAATTCTCTTACTTTCAAGCTTCCTGATGCATTTATTAAATAATTTTTTGAAGTGAAAACCCTAAGCATATTGCAACCCATGTGGAATTGCAATTCACTTTAAGTAAAGCCTTAAGCTGCTGCTGGCGAATGCTAAAGCCTAATCTGAATTCCATTTGCTGCAATAAATTCACTTAAGCTGCGCTCAAATGCCTTCAATTATGCTTTCAGCGTATGCAACTAACATGGCAGGTCATGTAACTGTTACTTTTGTTGCCATGTAGATCCCCTTCACCCCTTCCCCACGATGTAGCTTGCCTTGTGTCATGGCCTCTGGCAAGCGGCTTAGAACTTAATTTCCTGTTTCCAGTCATAACCACGCTGTAGTTATGTTGCCTTTCAGGCTTTAGCTGTACACGCAATGCAGGCAAAGAAAAAACAAAAGTAAAAAGAAGTCAACACAAAAGTGTACAAAGTCACTTAATTAAATGTTGCTCATACGACACGTGGTGCGAGCTACAAGCGAACAAAGCCAGAGTCGTAAGCAAATCCTTTGAGTGACTTTAAGTCCTGACATTCACCTCGTTCTCTCTCTTTGTCTTTCGCCAGGCAATCTCCCCTATGTAAATACACTTAGCTACTGCCGGCAACACCTTCAACAAAAGAAGGACCAGACATCCTGGCGACTAGCGCGTCCTGCGCGTCCTGCGCGTCCTGTCATCATCATCATCTTTTTGCAAAAATGGCGGCAGCATTGCAATTTTCGTTCGTTGCACAACGAAATCCCCTAATTAAATGTAAATTACAAAATGCTTCAATGCCAAGTGACGGCAAGTGGTAAGTAGCAACTCGCAAGTGGCAAGTGGCAAGTGGCAAGTGGTAAGTGTGGCAAGTAGCGTTGTCATTGCATTTGCCAGACAGTCAAGTCAGCTTCAAGCTTCGAGCTGCAGCTGAAATTGTAATTTTCATGCTTATTACAATATTTATGCTCGCTAAGCAGTCGGGGACATCCCTTGACTTGACTTTGGCTTCTCGCTTTGGTTCTTCTCTCTGTGTGTGTCTGTTGCCATTTGACTTCTTCATGCTACTTTTTGCTTCTTTTCGCTCGTCGTCGTCGTCGTCGAATTGTTTTCTTATCATTAGCGCTGATGAAATGTAAGCCAAGTAACAGCAACAGCGGCAGCAGCAGCGACCGACGTCAAAGTTTCGTCCTTGCTGCGTAATGGCTGCCATTTCCGTTTTAGACAACACGACACGACACGCGCCACCGAAGTCAAAGCCAAAGCCAAAGCCAATGCCAAGTACCAGAGCATTCTCTTCTCATCCCCAAGCTGCAGTTTCCTGTTACTTCATCTCCCTTTGCGCATCCTATTCCCCTTCTTCTTTTTTCTTTCGCTGTTGGCAAATGGCAATGTCGCCGCGCATCTCCAGAGCTTAGGTAAATGCAAATCCTTTTGCTCAGCGCTCGAGTCCTGCCAAAGTGAGACATTTGCATTAAAATTTTAACACACAACTGCAGCTGACTTGCAGGCTGACTTTAATAGTCAAAAGGTGATGCCTTTAGTAAAAATTCGAAATACTTGATATTAAATATTGCAACTAGAAACGAAAACTGCATATTTCATCTTTTGTATCAATATGCAACAGGATATCTTAAAAATTGTTATATTTATTCTATAAGTACTCGTCTTGAGTATTAATATACCGACAAAATACTACACCGAAATTTATATCAACATACTATTACATTTAATGTCTTTTGAACTCTTCAATAGTTTCTGTTATACCAACCCTTCAATCCGTTGAAAAATATTTTCAACAACAAAACAAATTAATTTATAAGAACTAAAATTTACACTTCATCTTTCACATATTTATTTATTTATTACTTGTTATAAAGCTGAGATTTATATTATATTATTCATAAATATTTTTATTTAATATTCAACAGTTTAAACTTTCTCTATTACAAAACTGCATTTCATACTCTTCCTTGTGTATGTTAAAAATTACCTTATATACGTAAATTTAGATTAATTGAGATATTGAATCTGTACAAGCCAGTAAGTAAAATAAAATTGCTAAAAAGCAACTACATAAGAATTAAATTGAAATGAACGCACTTCAAATAAATTAATTAAAATGGTTAGTTCATACATAAACACTTTTCGTAAGTTGACATTACTTAAAAGACATATTCTAAATGCTGGCAAATAAAACAACTTAAAACTTTCGCATAAAATCTTCAAGCTGGAACGAACCCAACAGCAAAGTAGAAGACGGCGTTTTAAAGCTGCTGCCACTATAAAACCTAAACAGGCAACAGCCATAAAAGTGAACAGCATAAATCAAAGTCAAAAACTATTTTCATTTTGGGGCAGCCCAAATCGAACGCTGCGAGGAGCCATTAAACCGCGTTGCCATTAAAAGGCGGCAGTAAAAGCTTCACAAAATGGCAGCATCGTGCGTCTAAAAGCAGCAGCTAAAAATACTGACTGAGGGACTGATTGACTGACTGACGGACTGAGAGAGTGACTGAAGCAAAACCGAAAAACGAGATAAACCAAAAAGAGAGCTAAAAGGGGTAAAAAGTAAAAGTCGCGTAGTTTTTGGCGCTCGCTGACTGCGTGCAAACCGCACGCGTAATAAAGTTAACGCTCAAAAGAGGCGCGCACCCACGTGTGGGCGTGGCACACACTCACACACACACACACACTCGCATAGCGTTGAGAACCAGAAGCAAACCGAGACCGAGACCAGAGCCTGCGGTTTGGCAATTGCTGCAAAATTTGACAGTTTTCCAAAAATTTTCGCAATTAGATGCGAGCTACGACAATTGCAAAACGTGTGTGTGTTGGTGTGTGTGTGTTGGTGTGTGTGTGTGTGCGTGTTAACGGTTTGTCGCTGACAACAAAACTCTTAACGGTGCGCTCGTCAAGTCACTGATTCAGTTTCAGTTTCAATTCCAGTCTGCTGACAGCGCCTACAGATTTTTATTGCTTCTGACATTTACACAGCATTTGATGTTTATTGAAGTGTTCGTCTGTGTGTGTGTGTGTATGTCTATGTGTGTGTTTGGTTAAGCGGTCGTGCGGCAATAAGGCAGCCGCTTCATTGACATGTTCACATTGTTGTTGCTACTGTTGCTGCTGTCACACGTGGCGTATGCGCAATGTGAATATGGCAATGTTAATGATTTGAACAGCAGCCGCAAGTGGAGAGCAGTAGACAAGAAGATGAGAGGAAAGAGAAAGATAGAAGTAAAAGTTGGTTTTTAGTGCCGCCTAAATGAAATAGTTTAGAGCGAGGCCATAAATGTGTGTCTGAGTGTGTGTGTAGTATGTGTGTGCGTGTGTTTATGGTCTATTAATATTCAATTGTGAATGAAAATTTGTGGGTTAAATGTGTCCCAAGGGTGCAATTTGAATGCTAGGCGTGCTGAAATGCAGTGAAAGTTTGAAGAAAGTTGTGTGCGGTTAACTGATTGATAAGCACAGCCAGTGAGAGAAAGATAGAGAAGCACCCAAAGAACGAGATAGCAAAAGGGTAGACAAATTATGGCTGAAATTGACAGCAGAAATTTGTAATGACAACTGAAGCATGATTATTGAAATGGAAATAGGAAAATGGAAATGGTTTAGCTGTTTATTTGCAAACGAAGAGATAACTTAATTAGTCAATTGGATTTCATAATTGATTAAATGTCTATGCATAAATAAATATAAATATTTGATGTGCATGATGCGACTATTTGGGTTGACTAAAGAACACAATATGTAAATTAGTGAATTTCTGATGAATAAGTAACTTGCTTTATTTGGTATTCTATTGCATAAATGATTCTATTTGATGAAATTAAAAATTATATTAAAAAAAATTGTCTACAAAGTTTAGCATTTCTTTGTTGATTGAATACAATTTCAAATTATATTGAATATTCTATTAAAACTTCACTTGATAACTTTCAAGAAATAAAATTTAGTTAGAATTACAACAATTAAATATATAAAGAATTCTTCAATAACTTAAAATTTAAAAAAATAGAGTAATCTTTTTCATTATAATATATATTCTTATTATTCTAATCAATAGACTATATTAATTTAATTTGTTGCCTAAAAAATTTATAAAGGAATCATAGGTTAACATATAGAATGTGTATTAAATAAAGAATGTGAAACTTTTAATGTTAATATATTCTTCATTTAATATACATTCACTCTGGTAATTTTAATTTTCTTTTATAAATAAAAAATACCCTTTAAGCCGAAATATTCTTATTTATTTATATTATAGTAAATACAAGAAAATAATTTTACATTTTACTTTTAATAGATTTTCCTGTACTATATTGAGCTATAATAATTTTGTATTATGTGTAATATATAATTAGATCAGAATGCAATCATTAGAAATTTTATAAGTTTAACATAAGCTGAACGTTTAGGCAAATGGAAAGAATATATACAAAAGTTATGTTTTTTAATAATTACTCTAATACATCCATTTAAAAAGACATTGACAAATGTCGCTTTATACACTAAATTCTAAGCTCGCTCAAACGCCAATTGCCATAATCTTTAGATCTGCAGACTTGACAGAGATTATACATACTTGAGCGCTTCGTAAACGCCTTAACTTCCGTGCTCCATTTTAACATTTTTCAATTGCTGCCCAAGCATTGCCCACTTTTGTGCCACTGCAGGTGGTCGCTCGACTAGTTGTTGCTGCACTTCTCAATGGGGGTAGAGAGAAAGAGAGTCAGGCTAAAACAATTGACCGCTAAGCTGAGGCACAGCTAGCTAGGAAAATCTCGGCGAGCACAAAAAGAAACACAGCGCAAAGGCCGCTGGAGTCGTGGCAAAAGGCAAGAACTATAAAAGCGCTGAGCACTTACAGCAACGCCCCAGCACTTGACTACAATTGCGACTATTAGACGAAAGCTGCGTGGCACAAACACACGATGCTGCCACGTCCAAGATGCGATGCTATGCGATGTCCATTGGCCCCATTCGCCGAGACCATAACCATAAAGGACGCGAACGAAGCCGCGAGACACGTGGTGTGTACGCTTATTGACACAAGAGGGTGGTGGAGGGGAGAGGAAAGTACAAGGCTACAAGCAATGCTGGAGGAATGAGAAGCTTGAAGTTTTGAAGCACACTTATGGGCGCTAAAACTCAAACATAAACACAGTCGGCGGCGACAAGAGAAAACTGAAGAAAATGGCGTTGGAAAATTACGCAAAAATCGACAACAGCAAAGCAAAAAGAAAGCAAACACCGAAAAAAAAAAATAAAAAGGAAAATACATGGAAAACTAAGGAAACGAAAATCCATGAAAATGCCAACGCAGCAGAAAACAAAACACAAAAGTTCCGTTTGCGGGGAAAAAATTGAAAAGCAGTGAGAACACACATAACACTTGCTAACAAGAAGTGTTTGGCGTTGACACGCGCACACACCAATACAATAGAAACCACTCACACTCACACACACACACAGAGGCAACACACACACACTCTCAGTCACATCGGGAGTCATCAAAAGCAATAGAGAGATAGCTGTACAATTGCTGGGGCAGCCATTTTGAGTGCCATTGACAGATTTCCCTTTTGATTTGGTTCCTCATGGCCAACCGAAAATAGTCGACGTAGTAGGCGCCTGTTCAAGATTTGTATCCTTTGCCTCTGCCTTTGCCTGCCTTCGCATGTGCCTGAGCCTGGAAGGCCAAACAGTTGTGCATTTGAGTGGAAAACTCAAATTGCCAACTGAGAATACGAGCGCAATACGTGTTTGAATTTGCAAAATATAAAAAATGTGTATTATGTTTTATAGCTTTGAACTTGTTTAGCTTATAAAGCATTTCAACCGCAAAAAAAAGCAATCGATTTAGACATCTAAAACTAGTTGACTTAAAATTCGAAAACTACTTGACGTATACTTAATATGAGTTTCTTTGTATTTCAGAATATATTATTTATAATCTTTTAAATGAGTTACTTAAATTAATTCGAAATTAGGCTTAGTTTCGTAAACGTGTGTTAAATTTTTAGTAATTAAATGAAATTTAGTTAATTGAATTTAAAAACATTATTGAATATATAAATATTATATTATCGAACACTTCATTTCTTTTCTTCACATTTAGTAACCTATAATTTTGATATTCTTCTTGAGTATTTTTCCCGAATTCATTACTTTTAAGATTAAAGTATTGCTTTTTTTGCGTTAAATTTTATTTATATTTTTTAATTTGGTGTCTATATATTTTTTTTTCAATTTTTTGCAAGCATGTCAATTGACTTATAATTAATAAATGTAAAACAAAATTACATTCTGTTAAAATGAAATACCGAACTTTTATGTAACCTTGTTTTTTGTGCAAACTACTTCAATCAAAATTATGCACTCAGTGGGTTGCTTCATGTGCTAGTCCATCAACATCAATCACATGGTTTTGCTCTGCCTCGTTCAGCTGTCGCATTTTTCTGCTCAAAAATTGCCAAACAAGTTTCAAAGAAAAAGCGATATCGCCGTCGGGCAGTCTACGAAAGTGAAAAGCAAGAACAAAAAAATTAAATGCTTTGTTCATCGTGCTTTTTCTTTTCTTTTTTTTTTGGCATCTTTTCTGTCATTTGCCAAAAATGTGTTTCTTTTATTTTCCATTGGATTTCCTTTTGGCGTGTCGTTCGTCTGCAGCAAAGTGTCGGACAGCGTTCGTTGAGAGAGAGCAGCGGAGAAACTTGTGTAAACAAGGCAACAATTTAAAAAGCAATAATTGAAAACCTTTATGGCATACCGAATAAAAGTTTTGTCAGCTGTGTGGATGCCACGCCTCCTTCCTGTCACGGCACACACACACACTCACACACATACACACACACACACACACACACACACACATACACACATACACACACGCACACACGCACACAAAACAAACACGCGTTAAGCGGACAAATGTTTATTAAAGTTTAAGAGGAATTTTTCCGTTGGCGTTCTTTTTTCGTAGCATACTTTGCGGCGTTTCGCTAAGCTGATTAAATTGGCAAATTGGCAATAGACACGCCCATAAAAGCATCTGCTAAGCTCAAACACGCGTGCATTGAAATCAGTCGAGCAACTTTTTCCTCGTCACGCCCACAAAAAAAAAAAAACGAAGACGAAAATGGGGAAAAACCTGAAGCGAAAAAGCGAGTAACTAAATGCCACAGGGCCACAATAGAGTCGCACAACTACCAATCGATTTCGTTAGCTGCAACTTCTACTAGTTCCACTTCTTCTTCTGCTAGGCGTTTCCAGTCAAATTTTCGCATGTGCTCGCCAAATTAGATAGCATTCAAAAGCAATAAAAAAGAGAAACTTTGTGCAATTGGTAACAAAAAGGCAGACACACAAACGGAGAGAAGAACGAACATAGAACAGCGGGACAGCACTTGTAATAGGAAGAGGACTAGCAAATCCGGAAGTGCCAGTGCAATCCCAAAGCTAAGGCCAACTCGTTGCAAAACAAAATAGCAGCAAGAACAACATGAATTGCTAAATAATGGCGTAGGTGGAGTTCGTCCATAAACCGACAACTATTTGTAATTGTAGTGCAGCCCAAACAATCGGCGAACAAATAGATAGTTTACCTATATGTTATATGTATAAGCAGACAGTTAACTCCAAGAAAAAGTTACTTTTTTGATTAGACAAACAATCAAAGTGGTGGTGGCTTTACAATTTAAAACTAGAAAGTATTTTCTTAACCAAATTTTCAATTCGCGATTTTGTTTAATTTCTTTAAATATGGCTAAACTTGTGTTTATGTTTATTACCAACACATCTGTTATAAACACTTAAATTTCTTATTAAAAAAGCTATACATATCGTTTATCTATTGTAAACAATTATCTTAAATTAAACTATTATAATATAGTAAGTCTGAAACGGATTTCAGTTTAACCTGAAGGTCTTAGCAGCTCTGGTTCATCTCATTGCAATATTAAATTCGCTATTTTAATAAAATAATAATAATACGTTCAGTCTTCAATCTGATCGAATTCAAATAAATATTGATTATCTATTTTAATAATTCCCTATTGCCATCGAAGTTTGGTTAGAGTTTGCATTTTTTTGTTGAAGGACAATTGAAGTGTCCCATTGCAGTGGTCGTTACTTTATTTAAATGTGTCTAACAGTCGTGTAAATAGCCTTGAGCGCTTCGCCATATAAATTTGCAGTTCATACCCCCAATCCCCCTCCACCCTTTAGCTGTGTTCGAGGGCGTGGCCGTCGGCCATGTTTCTTGTGTACAAGTGTATACATGTGTGGTGCCGGAAGTGGCTCAAAGTCATATCCTGTGGCCGTTTTGGCTGCACATTTGCGCCTCGTTTTTGGGTTTCCCCTTCCTGCCTAGTCACCCCCAACACCCTCCTGCCCCCACCAACTAGTGTGTAAAATAAAAGCGCACCCAATTCGCACATTCATCAAAGCACACAAAAAAGAAAATACTGCGTTTTGGTTCGACTCCTTTGAAAAGGATTTTCTGCTTGTTAGAAAGAAGGTTGCTCGATTGGATGGCGTTCGCTTTTTTGAAGGTTGCCACAAACTGTGGCAACTTGGGCGCACTGCCAAAATGTGAAGAGGCAAGCAATATTTGCCCTTGGTATATTTCGCTGCTTCCAAATGCAAATTAAGGGGCTTTTAAATACGCTCGAGCGACACGAGCCAAAGCCTTCTTGACTTTCATACTTGCAACAAATTAAAAAAGAGAAACTTACAATATTTTTTAAATTTTATTAACACAGATTCTCATTCTTCATTTTTGAAAAACAACTTTCGCTTTTTCTTTAATCAATGTCTTACATAATTAAAGTACGCTAAAACTAATTAAAACATAATATTAATTAATTAATCGTTGGCAACTCAGCAAAAAGTTTTCCCCTCTTGTTTTTTGTATCTAGTAATCTTATCGCTTTAGATTAATTGCCCTCAAGTGGAAGCATAAATCTTTTTGGAAACATTAATCACACATGTTTATCAGATGTTTTTAATCAATGGCAGCAAAAAGTAAAAAAAGAACCTGGGAAATGATTATGCCTCGTTTTGATGCAATCAAGCAATGAAAAGTGCAACAGCATTAAGCAGGCACGACACAAAAACAACGACAACATTTCGAAACAAAATTTTTAATGCGTTGAACAACAATTAAAATGATTTTTACACAAGAAACTGATTAAATTTAAATGGTCAGCAAACACGAACGAAATGAACGCCGTTGGCGAATGTAAACTAAATTAGAGTGCCTGCATTTTATATAAAAATTAAATTGAAAATGAAAATGCAGCCAGCTCACGGCAATGCTAAAGAGGTGAGTGTTGGGTTCTGGGTGTGTGTGAGAGAGTTGTTGTGGTTGGAGGTGCGCCTGAAACTATGCTTTAAATTAAAACGAGCAGCAAAATGAGGCAGCTACACGACACACACGCAACATAGTGCACACATAATACACTCTGATGTGTAGCAGGAAAAGCATAGAATGAATACCCACACACTCACAAGTACAAACAATTGTATTGTTTGCGGTCAAGGAGAGCAGCAAACCGGACCCAGCCACCCTCTCAAAATGTGGCGCCAAAGTGCTTAGCTGCTGTCTAAAATGTTACATAATAAAAAACGGACAATAAGTGAGTCCTCAGAATGCCCAGAGTCTTCCACAAAGCATTCCATATTAAAATATATTAAGTTGAATAAGTAAAAGAAAAAATAATGCTAAAGAAATTTTAAGTCAATTGTAATTTAGGATAAATAAGTGTTGATGTTTCTGAATAAATAAGAGTTTGTAAAGCATTTGATTGTATAAAGACTTATACTTAATTTAAGAAAGGTATATAGAAGATCATTTAAGATTAGTTTCTTTTGCCGTTATGTTAGGTTTGCTTTTAGTACTCAAATATATTAAGTTAAATAATCAAAATACAAAATAATACTAAGTAAATTCGAAAACAATTTAAAAAAAGACAAAATGTAAGGAAAAGATATTGTATTAATCAAGTTTAATACTTAGTTCACTAGATTCCAATAATTCGTAACCTTTCAATTTTAAAAAGGTTTTAGCTCAACAAATAAAAAAAAACAAAGTGATGCGAAATAAATTGAATTGTGCATAAATGTATATTATACATGAGTTCCTTGGACTATAATGTTAAAGAGTTTTCCGATGAAGACTTTTTTCTTTAGTTACAAATATTGTTTTTTTTTTTTATTTAATATTTATTTTAATATCTTAAAAACCACAAAAATAAAATTGGATTTTCTCATGCCACTCGCAACTTTATTTCATGTATACCCAAAAGCAATGCCTAGAAGTATGCAACACTTTTGTTTCTGTATATCGTGTGCGTACGTGAAATTAATTTGTGATGTCCATTTCGGTTGTTTCTTGAAACATAAAGCTGCCGCTGTTGCTGCTGCTGCTGTTCTTGTTGTTGTTGTTGCTGTTGTCGCTTGCATCAGCAGAGTATTCTGGTGGCATTGCCCAGCCCAGAAAAAAGTATGCTACAAATTGCCTTAATTCCCCAACGAAAATAAGTTATTCCGTTTATTTCGTGTGTCGTTGTCGTCGACGCTTAGCGCTCAGCGCTTTTTCATGTCCCGAAAACTTTTCGCATGTGTTAAAATTAAAAACTTTTCTTGCTGGTTTTCTCTCTGGCGTGTGTGATCTGTTCTCTGCTGCTCAGCGAGTGTTTTTATCTTTTATCTAACGCTGGTCAGCAGAACATTCTGCACTCGACATCTCTGCTTTCTCTCTCTCTCTCTCTGGCTTCGTGGTTAAGTAAATTTGTTCTTTTTTTTCGTCCATGTTTATTTTCTTTTTTATCTCAATTATTTAGTCAAGGTCAATTTGTTACCATGTGTGTGTGCGCCAAGGTGCGGCATAGGACACGTGGCCTGCGTGTGTGTCCTTTGCGGCTTGCATATGTTAGCAACCAGCTTGGCAAGGCACGGCAAATGTTTCTGTATGCGTGTGTGAGTGTGTTCAAAGCTGCTTCGAGCGTTCGAGTGTTGTCACGTGGCTCAGTTTTAAATTGAGTTGGCTAAAATGTGCCAACTCTGGCTTGAGTTTGAGTTTATTGTTTAGGCCATAAACTGACATTTGTTGTGGGCTTTTGTTGCTCTAATTGCTAAGGGAATTGCTGGCCACATAAAAACACACACAAACACACTCACACACACACACAGACACACAAACGTACACCCAACAAAATATCATTAAAAACGAAATAAAGGTTAACATTAACTGTGTGTCTGCTGTTTTGGGTTGCACTCAACATTCGAGTGGCAGGCAGAGCACTAAAAAAGTATATCATTTTGACTGAATACAACGGATCCAACTCAGACGTTGGCTTTTATTTCTAAGTTGTATTCATTCGCTTTTTTGATTGCACTTATATTGCCTAGCATTGGTGCTTTAAACAAATGCTAAAAACAAGGTGAATTGCCAACTCAATTAAATGTCTTTAATGAGCTTTAATATGGCTTTGAAGGAACTTTTTTAGATGAATGATAAAAATGGCATAGTTGGTTAGTAGATGACAAGAAATATCAAATAAAATAAAGAGTGTGTGCTTTAAATAAATGCTAAAAACGAGGTGAATTGCCACCTCAATTAAATGACTTTAATGAGATTTAATATGGCTTTGAAGGAACTGTTTTATATAGAAGAGAGAAGTGACATAGTTAGTTGATACCGAATAGAAAATAGTACATAAAATGCTGCGCTTTTTATAAATTTATTGTTCTTTAAGAGTGGGAGCTTCAAACATATGCTATCAAAAAGGTGCATTGCCAGCTCTATTAAATGGCTTTAATGAGCTTTAATATGGCTCTGAAGGAACTGTTTTTGTATAGAAAATAAAAGCAGGTTAGTTGGTTGATAGACGGTATAAAATAGCAAATAAAATGTTATTTAAGTAATTTCTTTTATTTCTGAAAACAGTGATCTATACACATGCTTAAAGCGAAAAGAATTGTCAGTTTATTTTAATGAGCTTTAAAATGACTTTGAAAAAACCTTTCTTGGAAGAAGAAAGAAGTTGTATAATCGGTTGAAAGTTGGTAAACAAAAAAAGGAACTACGAAAAAAACAACAATAAAGTAATAAATAAAAACCATTCTTAGCTCTAATTAAAGTACTTATCTAGAGCTATAAAAATAATCTTTTCTTATTTTTAAAATTGTTTCAGTTTATGTTATTTTCAATGTGAAGAATCTCGCACGGGACAAATTTCATCATGGAATTAGCCATATGATCAATATTATAAGAAAAGATGGAAAAGCAAAAATTAATTTCAAAAGCATTTATACGTTTTATTCTTATTTCATCCAAATCTAATTTAAATTGATTGCAATCTTTATTATTTTATTTATGATTTTATATACATATATAGGATATTAATGAAGCGTCAAAATTGTTTGCTCTATTTGTCAATTTCGAACAATAAATTATTTTGTCTCACTCTGAATGGGAATATTAATAATTCAACTAATCCCAAAATACAAGTTGCAATAGCAACATCCAACATAAATCACACATGCCTTTTTACAAAATCTTCGCTGTATTGTAACCAGTTGAATTTAGGCTTGGAATAGTGGATTATGGGAAAGGCAACAATATCATCTGGATTGTAGTCGAGGTCCAGACAATGGTTTCTTAGATGGCTTACATAGCGTACGCCAAAGGCAAAGCAATTCGTGTTGCCATCCTTCAATTCGATTTCAACATCTTTTCCATTTTCGACACCAAATATCTTGTAATGCAGTGAGTCGATTTTAATGGTTTTGTAGTCAAACAGCTTGGATTTCTTGAATGAGACAAGTACAACCGCATCCTTTTCCTTCGAACTCTCCCATATAGCGTATTCCTCCGATTTGTCGACTCTTCTATCACCCCAACGAAACCACATTTTTTCGGTTAATTTGCCATCGCATAGAAAATTCAGCTGAACATTATCTGCGTATGTGCAATTGCCCGAATTAATGTACGGCATTTTGTTAGCAGTAAGTAGTTTAAAAATTGAGTATAGTGTGTAGAAAAAATCGGTCAAAAGCATTTTTTATTCAATTAAAATTTAGTAAGAATAAATATGGATTATACATTTATTTTCTTTTCCGTCCTAAAATAATAAAATGCTCGTATCAGAAATAAAACGAAATACTGAATAGCAATACGGATATTATATATGTACATGGGACACTAAGCAAAGCATGCTAAGTGAGTTACAGAATTAAATAATAAGACTTAACTATTTATTTCTAAGATTTATGAGATTTACATACAGTTGACAGCATTAAAAAAAAAAAAAACAAACAAATTTAATATTTTATGGAATTTTAAATTAATGTCTAACATAATTATGATAGCTATCAGAAAAGCTCTCAGACTTAAGAAAATATTTAAAATGATTTCTATCTGCATAGTTTGCTGACCAATTGCTACATTTTCTTATATTACCTAAGTGACACACTTCCAACTTAATTGATTCATATTTCAATATATTTTTATTTAATAAAACCAGTTTTTCTTTTCCTAAATGACAGATTCATCTAGCTTTATAATTGCAACTTACGTTGAATTGAATACCACAATCCACATACAAGTCCAATCCAAATAGTGATATTTCTATCTTTGAAACTCCCAAACTAACATTAGCAAATATAATACTATGCATAGAATGTATTGATATTCGAGGTTCAGCTTTGGCTTATTACTATTTAAATATGCTGCTCCTTGAACTGCAAAATGTGCATCAGTATTTCAAAAGCCGCGTATAAAATACTGCATAATATTGCAAATTCATGCAAGTAAGCTGTAAAGTTCTGAGAGCGTTTAGCTTCCTACTATTTGCTGCTTAACCCACAGCAATATTTTCTGCTTATTGCCAAACAAATTTCTCTTGATTAGCCTCAGGTTAACATACAAAAAAAAAAGAGGAAAGGAGAGCACATGCCTTATTTCTTTCGCTAGCTAACACATTAACACTGTCCAAGAAGAAAGAAGTTTTCTTCTCTCGCTAAGAGAAGCTGCAGCTGCAACTTGAGCTTTGCATCTATCTCGTTTGCAATTTATCTGCATCCGCCCAGCTGCATTTGGCCCCACTTCAAATATGTACAAACCTTAATCACACTTTGTGATGTTGCTGCTGCAGCTGCACTTGAGTGTGTCTGCAACGAGCAAAGAGAATGAACGAGAGGCGAGAGAAGCTATGCAACATAATTTTTAACCTCGACGCGCGCGCGGCATGCACATAAATTGTGCAGTTACCCAACACTGGCTGGCTGGCTGGCTGGTTGGCTGTCTGGCTAGCTGGCCGCCACCTCCATTTGAAGATTAACGCGCGCGCGAGCATAAATAACAAGCGAGCGCAACTATTGAGGAGCCCAGCAAAAAGAAAACTCGGTACAATAGAATGCAGAGAAGAGAGCGAGAACAGAGAACAGAGAAAGGGAAAAAGGCAAGTCAAATTTATATTTCATAAGTAAATCTCATGCTTTCTCTCTCTTCACTCATGCCTCTCTTCTACTCTCTCGCACTTCAGGCCGTATAAAAAACTTTGGCATTACGTGCCAGTGCAGCCAAAAAGTCAAAGTGACGGCAAAGTCAACACACGAAATTGCAACCCTGCAGTTAACGTTGCGAATGAGCCCCGGGCACCAACTCCAATTCCAACTCCACCCATTTAATCTCCAGAGAAAAGCAGAGAGGGAGAGTGAGAAAGAGGGAGAGCGAAGCGCGTCTGAAGTGCGGCATCCTTAGCTTGAATGTAATAAAAACCTGAAGTACGTTTGTTTGATAATCCCATTTTAATATTTATAGTAATAAACGCTTTTACGCGTTGGCGCTTCTTCTTCGTATTCGTTTGGCTTTGCAGCCACGCCCCTTTCGGAAGGCTGTGGCATATTGGCCGCCTGTTGCCCTCAAGCATTGACTTGGTTTGAATGTCTTTTATTAGATGACTTCTGGGCTCGTCTTTTTTTCGCCTGACGTTTTTATTTATTTATACGTCAACTTGGGCAGCGAAATCACAGCGAAATTTTCGCCACAAATGGGAAAAGAGAAAGTCCATTTCAACTTGCTCTCGTTCTCTCTTTGGATTACTTGTGCAGCACTTACATATTTGATTTGTGCTGATTGTGTCTCAAGACGTTGGCGCACACTTTATTTTAAGTCAATTCTTATGCAGTGCAAATCATGTGCTTTGCCTTTGTTCCTTCCCTTTTTTGTGTGCAAAGGGTTATACGTCTAGCTGGTAGCTTAGCCTTTGATAGCAACGTCAATCCAATTGTGTTAGTCACTCGCTTTGAACTCGACAGACTTTACATTTACTTTTGCGTTGCAGGTGGCGTATGCGTAATGTCATTCAACCTGAATTGATCAAGTGGAAATGATGAGATTTCTATTGCAACTAAAAGCTATTACTTTTGCACTTTACTTAAATTTGAGTACGCTACGATTTGGTTTAACAAATTTTGCTATTTTCTTCTAATCATTAACCACAAAAGCACGAGCTGGGAAAACTTTGCTTTGGCAGCGGAAATATTAACCAGCTGATAAGAATAGAAGAAAGCAAATCCATTGTCACATTAAATTAAACTTACGCGCTGCTCGAAAGTTGTCGCTAGCAAATATAACAGCAGCTCGTGCCATTTGTAATCAATGTCGAAATAATATGGCGGTTTCGCTTACGAATTTTCACTGATTTCCCAAAAGCAGAAGGCAGGAGAGAGCACCCACAACTTGGCGATAGTTTTCTGTTTGAAATGCAAGCTGCGTGGCAAGTTTTCTTTACTCCCCTCCCTCTCTCCATGGCTTGTCTATAGCAGGCTCTAAGAAGGCCGCCAAGGATTTGCCGGGTCTCAAAAAACTTGGTCCTTCGGCTGCTGCTGCAGCTTCGGCTGCTCTGGTAGCATTATCTTTTGGCAATGCCAAACACTTCCGTCGAACGACAAGAACGATAAATTGTTGCGGAAAAGTGTTAAGCGTGGAAAAGTTCAAGTCAAAGTTTCGATGTGCGCGCACTTTTATTTAGGGTTCATTATGCTTTCTTATGCTACTTTCCGACACTCTCCCCTCTTCTATACAGTTCGCTCCTTTTGTTTGCACTATTGAAAATAATGATTACATGCTTACGTTTTGCTTTTCTTTTTGGTGTTCCATGAGAAGCGCGTGTGTGCGGAAAATTATGCCCAGGCTAAAGAAATTGGCCACAACGAAAACTATAAGCCGATTATCAGCAGATTTTCCCTTTAGCATCTTCTCTTTTTTTTTGGACTGCTGCCCAATGAGGCAAGCGGCGAGATGAATTGCTCTTTGAATAGTTTCGGGGGTAGCCGAAGGCAGACTCGACATTGCATGTCATCAGAGTTATTAGCGCTAATGCTCTATTAATGGGCCGCACATTCAATAGAGCTAGACTCATTTTTTTTGGCCAGCTTTTGGGGCAGGTAGCAACTAAAACACATGCCACAGTTCAATTAGACAACTCTCCCTCGGCTTTTGGGGTAAGCCTATCTGTCCGTCTGCCCACTCATTCCCCATTTCGTCTCTAGAGATTTGGGATTTATTAGCTAAGATTGCATTAGACATGCACTTTGATGTTCCTAAAGTTGACTGCCAAAGTTATTTATATCGTGTACAGAGAATTTCCCAAATTTATTTCGTTTTAAAGATAACTTTGCTCTATTTTGCCAAATCAAAATCGATTCATTCATCAATCATCTTTGGACGCATATTAAATATATTTTTGACGAACCAGCTGCTGAATGTATTGCATATAGATATTCTTATGTTTCGTTAAGATCTAATCTTGACAGTGCCAAGCATTTTGTTGTTCATCAATCAATCGTCAAGCTGTTATCAATCATACCCCAACACGAACGCGAAATAATTGCTAGACATTCATAATTAATAAACATGGCGAAGCAATAATTTTGCCAAGTACACATTTTAAATAAAATGAAATGTTCAAATATTTCATCAATGTAGACAATATTTTACTTAAAAGTAATTGCCGTTGTTTATATATATGTATGCACAATGAAAATCACAGAAAATGGGTGATTAATAAATTTTTTAGCGTTCCAATCCACACTTTTTTTTTTCTCTTTATATTTGATAGACTTAAATACAAAGTATTTGAAAGAATATCACTTAAGATACTCTACAATTCATTTTCTTCCATTCCATTTTCCTACTATTTTCTAATTTTTATTTAAAAATGATTTTACGTTATTTTTTGTTGAACTATATGATAGTCAAATTAACTACCAAAAAATCTATGATTCAATCTTTTTACTGCATTTTTTCTAATGTATTTTCCTAAGTTATATTTTAAATCTTTTTGACAACTGTTAATAAAACTGCAAAACAAGTTTAGGACTCCTTACTGCATTTTATTTTCCCTTATATACATATAACATAGGTGGAGATTAGTCGATAGATCTAATCGATATCGGTTGGCATTAGCCAGTCGATAGGCACTAGGCTATCGGTATTATCCGTCTTCAGTGATAGATCATCAGTTGTCGGAAGTAGACCATCAGACGTAAAAGTATATCTGCACCAGAAGCAGCAGTCAATCGTAATTAAGTCAGTCGTCAGCAGGATTAAGTTGAATTATTGTATCAAATATACGACATATTAAATAATCAAAGATTATCAACACAACCAACATTACTTACGTACTTATATATAATAAGTAAATTTGCATACCTATATTCCTAAAGTCCAGTTAAAGAAAGTCCAAATTGAAAGCAAATATATTCTAAAGCTTAACTTTACTTTCAAACAATCATCCCTTTACTTTCATTCAAAGAAAGACCTAACCAATTTCCATGCTCAGTTTTTTATGCGAAACTCAATTCAGTTTTCAATGCAGAGTGAGCAATAGTTGCAAGTGATATGGAATAAGTATTGAAGCACTCGTAAGGGTTTCATTCGGAATGAATACATGTGTTGATTGAATGAAACAGATATTGATATACTTGTGTATTTCTCTGCACTTCTATGGGAGAGTGTATTTCTTTTGCTACAAAGAATGCCACGCTGCTTTCATCAATGGCCAATTGAGCAAAGCTTGAATGGAAAGCGAAAACTCTGACGATGATACAAATCGCCACATGCTTGCAGGAAAAATGCAAGTAACAGTGTCTTGGAAAAAAGGGAAGGCAGCTATGTAATAACATTCGCAACTATTTAGAGCAATTTTTTTTTTTGCCCGCTGCTGCTGCAAAATTGTCAAAGGGAAAACGACGTGACACAAATGAAATGTAACAGGCAACAAAGGGCGACACGTTGAGCGGGCTAAAAGGGAGCTAAAACTAGCTGCTTTAACGTTTTTCGAGGCTGTGAGTAGCAGAGTGGCTCTTGAGTCAAGGAACTTGGTATGAGCGAGAGAGAGAGAGAGAAAGCTTGAAGGCATACAATTTTCATTTCCGCTTTTATTTGCAGTGCGAGCCAAAGGCAAATACCAAGCCATAGACTGGGACAGATGAGTGAGAGTCTCAAGTGAAAGGGGAGCGAAGGGGAATCCTCCGAATACCTTGCTGTAAAGAAAAGAATTTCTTTTGAGTTACTTTAGTGGGGCAACAAACGAACAAAAAAAAAAGAGAAGAAAAATATATATAACAAACAAAAAAGGGGGGAACGCAAGAAAGGACACATGTGTCCTGCTCGCCTAGGACAAAGTTTGCGCCATTTGCGCTGCCTTAAGGTGTGTTTAATGAAAAGTTGCCAACTAGCAGAGTCCGGACACATTAGAGAGAGCTACAGAACAAGACTGAGAACGAAAACGAGCAAACGAAAAGTTACAGAAGATGGAGAAGCCGAAGAAGCGAAGCGAAGTAGCTACAGCAGCTGGACCAGACAATAGACAGACAATGGTCCAAAGGATGCAGCTGCTGCCACTTCTCCTTCTCCTTCTTCTCTACTCTCATCCTCCTCCCCCCTCCACTGTTGCTCGAGGCTGCATCAATATCCTGTTGCCATTTTGCGCTATTTACAAATGAAATACGCCGCAAGTTTTCGAGCCAAAGTAACCACGAAAATTAAACTTTTGCCTCGTTTGTGTTTTGTCAGTACACAGAGCGAGAGCGGGGAGTGGGAAAGTGGAGATCCGGGAGGTGGAAGAGTGGCCAAAAAAGTTTGCACAGAAAGAAAATGCAATGAGGAAAATGAAATTAAAATGGGCGAAGTGAAGAACCAACAAGGTGCAATTGAAGTGGGCATCCTTTAAGTGGATACCACAAAATTGAGATTTTTCCATCTTCTTTCGCCTTCTGCTTGTGCAAACAACGCTAAGAGATTGAGCGCAACTATCATCACCAAACAACTACACTATAATTTACTTCTATATTGAACTACTGCACTTTATTGAAAGTTCAAGTTTTACTTGTTCCAGATGAGAAATTTTTCCAAGTTTTATGATTTGCACTACAGATTGTAAGTATATTAAACAGCTTGAAAATACATAATATTTTACTTTACTTTAAAAACAGAATAAAGTTTTTAAACGTCCCATTACTATTAGCTACAATTATTATAATTTTATTGTTTATATTGTACAAAGCATAAATAAAATTTAAATCAATACTTTCCATTCCTTTTTTCTTCATTTTGAAACCTTTATTTTTTTCCTCAGGCAACCTTTGCTTAACTTTTTGTTTTTCTTTAACTTTTCCCGTGACTTCCACCCTTATGTTATTAATTATGCATCTTGTCAGAGTTTAGCAACCGTTCACAATATGTTGCTGACCAAACTTATTGTCAACTTTCATCATCATCATCAGTCACACAATTTGTAAACATAAAAAAGCAAATTCCTATCAAGTCGACAAGATCTAAACAAACTGTAAAAATTACAATGCCATTGAATAGGCGTGTTGCCTTTGGCCAAAAAGAAATCATCAGCAACGAGACGAGACGAGACGAGACAGAGAATGGAGATGGAGACAAGTAAACAAAATCTGTAACATCAATTTTGTCAAGTTTTCACGCGGACACAACAACAAATCAGATGAAACCATTTGCTCGGGCATTTTGCGCCTAAAAGCATGCAAACAATGCACTGTGAGAAATAAAGTGTGAGGAAGTTATTGAAGCAGTTGGAATTAAATAGAAAAATTCATAATGGTACAAATAAAATATAGATTTTTATTTGACAATATTTATTTAATAATGATTTTACTGCTCATTCATTAAGTTAAGTGTTTGCTGATCTATTTGATTTTTTCAGTGCAGTTGGCAACGTTTTTAAAGTGTCTCGTCTTGTTTGGATAGAGACAGAAGCGTAAGAATGGCAGCAAAGCAAAGAGATTGTGCTACGCACAGTGCGAGAAAAAAGTCAGTGGACGTGCCAAAGCTTTGAATGCCAAGTGACACTTGAGTGGAGTGTCGGACAGTCGACCCAAGGGGGTTGTACTTAGAGAGAGGTGGGCGGAGAAGAAAACGTCCGGTTTCTCGGTTTTGGCAACATCTTTGGGATTTTCAGACTTCAGACTGGAACAACAACAACAACATGCAAAAAAATCGATGAGACATCATTGCTGGCAAAGCGATGGTAAAACGACCAGCACTTATTAAATTGAAAATATTTGCGTGTTTTTGGCTTGGGCCGACGACTTTAAGGCCGAGGCAAAAAGGGGCCAAAAAACCACTCGAGCTTTGATTGATGGCTGTCGTTCTGACGCTTTTGCCAGCTGAGAAATTTAATAAATGAATGCGGTTTTGTATTGCCCTCAAACACACGATACGAGCGAGTGCGAATCCTAGAAAGCATGTGGGCGTCGTAACGTTTGAAGTTTATCATAGCAACATTTGATTAATTGCTCGGGTCATAGACCACGCCTGCTTTTACTTCCTCCACCCATAAAATACGTAACTCTCCTTAGGAGTACACGATGACAGCTGGCGTAGCCTCGACTAGTTTTCAATTAAAAAACTTTTCACTTGACTCCCGTCGCACGTTGGGCGCCCACAACTTTGTAAGGCGCCCAACGTGGCTGCTATCTTCGTTCATTTTACGATGTCGCCACTGAATTAATGTAAATCCTTGTTATCCCTCATTTTATATAGCCACTGCCTGCATTTTTATATGCATCTCGCACTACGTCTTGGCCTTCGACTCAGCGCAGGAGTCAGAGGCATCTCAGTTATTCTTTGCCTCTCCCTCGCTCTCGTTCTCCTTCCATCATTTCTTTTCTGCATTGCGCCATTTCGTTGTTTATGTCGCCTTCAGCCTCAGTGTCTTTGCGGTTTGTTTCCACTTCAGATTCGACTACTTTTTTATGGTTTTTTCTCACTCTACCTCCATCCTTCTTTCCCGCTCACTTTTTCTGTATCTCTTGGTTTGTGTGTTTTACGGTCAGTTTTTGCCTGTTTTGTAATTATGGTCACGTATGTGCCGCAAAATTTTATGTGCAAAGGACAATCCAAGGCACACAGACGCATTAATTGCAACTTGTAAGACAGTTGCCCAATGGCGCATATTTTATGTGTGCTCAAGTGAAGGGATAAACCATCCTTTGCTCACAATTTGTCATCATCTGCAAAGCCTCAGAAGTCGAATATACAGAAGCAGCTTCTCGGTTTTTCAAAAAATGTAAGCTACACATAACTTGCAAATGAAATGAAAATATTTATAAGATATGTAGAATATTTATATAGTAAAGCCAATTGAATATTACTAAACCTTCTTAAATTAAAATTTTTATATTTCATTATATTTGAACTGCGCAAAAAATTTGCTTATAAATTATCATTTTAACTCTTCATAACCACTATTTAAGATGCATTGGCTGACAATCTGGTATATTTTGCAGACTATGGTATATTCTAAAATATACTATATTATATAAATATACCAAATATACTTTACCAATATATAAAAAACAAAGCATTTGTTATGTTTTTGTATTTTTGCGGTATATTAACATGGTTTTTTTTTCAAAATGGGTAGCGAGTATCTCGCAGTCGAGCATACCCTGTAGTTGTAGCTTTCATACATGTTTTAGATTACATTTGAAAATGTTGTTATTGGTTTTGATAAACATACATCTAAGAAAACTTAATATAAGTTTACTCCCATTGTCATTAAATTACATCTCATTATTAACAATGATTATTTCTTTGTTCAAAATAATTTCGTTGCAGTAATAGAAAATTGCATGTAATTTAAATTTGGCGTCGTAATTGAAATGCCAGACATGCAGCTAATGTGAAAGTGATTAATTTTTGAGGCAGAACAGACAAGGCAGACTGAGTAACTAATCGATTGATCAATCAATCAATCAGCCAGTTAATCAGTGTAGAAGCGAAGTCATTCAATTTGTATGCAATTCTGACCACAAACATTTGTTAATTGACCGCAGCAGAGGAACAGAGAAGTAGAGAGAGAGTAAAGGGAGTTAGTTCACTGTGTTTGTGCGAGAAAAGTAAATCGTATTGCCAAACACAAACACACACAAAACACACACGCGCACATGTATGTACATCGAGACACACTCACATGCAGTTGCACAAATAATTAATTATGTACGCTCAGTTGCATTCGAAGCAGCAGGAAATGAAGCTGCGCTCTGATGGCTGCCAGCTAAATTATGCCAACGATTCCGACTCCTTCCCGAACACTTCCAGGACAGAAGCTTCCGCTCCAGCAGACAACTGGACACCTGGTCAGCGGAATACCAACTAAAGCAGACTAGAGACGTGCCGACTGTTTGGCATGCTTAAGTGCCGATAATTGCACACCTTTAACTCACCTTTTACACACACCAACAACTGACAACTGACAACCGACAGCCAACAACCTGACAACAGCGAAAACTGAACACTAAACATAAAGTCTAGGCCAAGCTGTATTCTCTGCTGCAATCTCTCCAGAGTCACATCCACGTGAAGTCGAATGACATTTAAGTGACATTTAGAGCTTAATCGCTAAGCAGCTGCAACTTGATTCATAGCTTGCCAGCTTGATTGTCTTCAAAACTGAAATGACAGCGCTTAATTGCCCGGCCATGAGTAATGATAACTCCAAGTGCAGAGTAATGGCAAAGTCAATGAAAGAAAGGTGTGTTGAGCAATAAAAATTAAAAAAACATAGTATGAAGTCTTCATAGAAAACATTTAAGTCAAACTTCTGCGAATTAAAATTCTAGTTATTTAAAGACTTTTAAATTGTTATTCAATGACTTTATTATTATTATTTTTAGATATAGGATATTGCGGTTATATATACATATTTTAAATTATACATATTTTAAATGTATTTATAGAAACTGATTTTGATATAAAGTTAAAAAGAAAAAAATTATATATAAACTTACTTTATTTAAACACTTAATATATTTCGAATCTTTTTATCACCAAATTGTCATTTATTAGTTAAAAAAAGTTTATTGTTTGATGACTTAAATTAATTAACAACTGTCCAAGAATGTAAATTATGTATATATTATCAACCATATTTTTTAGTTGAATTTCATTAATATTGAACACTAGATTGTTATGCTATGAAATAATTTAGAAAAAATGCAATTGAAAATCTAGCAAAATAAGCCACAATGTGAAGTTTACAAAGTAGCCAAGTGGCTGAAACAATCCCGAACTTAAAGCAACGCTTATTCGCAGACAGCGTTTGACTTTGCAACACCCAAAAGCTGTCAGGCATCAAACTAGTTTTGACTGTAGTTTATGGCCAAGGACCAGACACATTTGAAGGGCACACTCAGCTCTCACACCTCAACAAAAAGAGAGCGAGACATACATAAAGTTGGAAAGAGAGGAAGAGAGCAGACAGATCGGTAAACTGGCAAAGCGGATGGGCAAAACATGTGCATAAATTTCAACAGTTCGACGTACACATAAAGCCAGCTACTTATGCCAATGCCAAGATGCCACCGCAAATAAAAAGGAAAAGGAAAACGCCTTAGCACAAAGCCACACAAAGAAGAAAAGCCAAAGCGAGCTGAGCAAGAAAACTTGATACAAAAGTAGCCGCCGACATCGTTGCTGTTGTTGTTGCTTTTGCTGCCGACGGGGCCAACGAAATTGATTTTCAGGCAATTTGTTCGTTTATGGATTGTTGGCCAGGATTGTTCCGGAAAGAGAGAAAAAGTAGAGGCAGGCAGCTAAAGCAAAAAGAAGCTGCGAGAAAATGGCGATAAAGGACAGCTGCTGCTACTTTTTGGAGTAGAAGATGCTATCGTCTTTATCGTCATCAGTGGGCAGCCAAAAGCCCAAAAAACGTGAGCTGGCAAGTGAGAAGGTGGCCACAAAAAAAAATTACTAAAAAAATAGAAAGCTCATTGACTGCAACACTTTGACACCTGACAGCTGCACACAAAAGCGTGCGACGTATTACGGCGTATTCCCCAACTCCAGCTAACTGAAATTCTGCCGGACTCGATGTCTATGTCGATGTCTATGCGGTGAAAAGTTTTGCGCCCAAGACATGAGATTTATTTTGTGTTGCGGATTTGGTCTCAGCGGTTGTTTGGAGTTCGTGTCTTTGCATGCTGTGAGAATGATTAAGTGGCGCCATCTACCGATGGGATTTAAGAGGTGATAGATATAGATATAGATATAGATATAGATATAGATATAGATATAGATATAGATATAGATATAGATATAGATATAGATATAGATATAGATATAGATATAGATTATAGATATAGATATAGATATAGATATAGATATAGATATAGATATAGATATAGATATAGATATAGATATAGATATAGATATAGATATAGATATAGATATAGATATAGATATAGATATAGATATAGATATAGATATAGATATAGATATAGATATAGATATAGATATAGATATAGATATAGATATAGATATAGATATAGATATAGATATAGATATAGATATAGATATAGATATAGATATAGATATAGATATAGATATAGATATAGATATAGATATAGATATAGATATAGATATAGATATAGATATAGATATAGATATAGATATAGATATAGATATAGATATAGATATAGATATAGATATAGATATAGATATAGATATAGATATAGATATAGATATAGATATAGATATAGATATAGATATAGATATAGATATAGATATAGATATAGATATAGATATAGATATAGATATAGATATAGATATAGATATAGATATAGATATAGATATAGATATAGATATAGATATAGATATAGATATAGATATAGATATAGATATAGATATAGATATAGATATAGATATAGATATAGATATAGATATAGATATAGATATAGATATAGATATAGATATAGATATAGATATAGATATAGATATAGATATAGATATAGATATAGATATAGATATAGATATAGATATAGATATAGATATAGATATAGATATAGATATAGATATAGATATAGATATAGATATAGATATAGATATAGATATAGATATAGATATAGATATAGATATAGATATAGATATAGATATAGATATAGATATAGATATAGATATAGATATAGATATAGATATAGATATAGATATAGATATAGATATAGATATAGATATAGATATAGATATAGATATAGATATAGATATAGATATAGATATAGATATAGATATAGATATAGATATAGATATAGATATAGATATAGATATAGATATAGATATAGATATAGATATAGATATATATACCATATATACCATATATACCATATATACCATATATACCATATATACCATATATACCATATATACCATATATACCATATATACCATATATACCCATATATACCATATATACCATATATACCATATATACCATATATACCATATATACCATATATACCATATATACCATATATATACCGCCATACCATATATACCATATATACCATATATACCATATATACCATATATACCATATATACCATATATACCATATATACCATATATACCATATATACCATATATACCATATATACCATATATACCATATAACATATAACATATATAATCCATTTATACCATATATACCAAATATACCACATACATCATATTAATCATTCGCCCAGTTACCAATTTGTTGGTCATACTTCCTTCTGGATTTTCTTTCGTCTAGAATTTGGGCTTATACCAAACCCCATTTCCAGTCACTGTTGTTGCCTGTCCCCTGTCGCCATCGCATTATTCAACGCGTGCATAGGACATTAGGCTGGGCGTTTCTAGAATGCTGGGGGACACTCCCCAGCTTCCGGTTGTTGGCATCGGCCTCAGATGTTGCTGGTGATGCGGCTGTCAAACAGTTGGGCAATCACTCAGTCAATTTGGCTTTTTGGCTTACAATTTTACTATGTGCACTGCAGTTTTTCTTTTCATTTCATTTTTTCGTTTGTTGGTGCCTTGTTTTTGTTTTGGTTTTTGGGATTCGTTTTTCGGGGGGCTGGCTAATATGTCTGTGGTTTGATTTATGGACAGGCGGTGGTCGGAGCCACTCCACGCCATTAGCTGCCAACAAATCCAAATCCGTAGTATATTGACTGAATGTCAAACTGTGCATCAATTTGACTATCCAATTATCTGCGTTCTTTATTCTCTCTCACTCTCTCTCTCTCCTTCTCGCTCTTTCTCTGTGTCGTTCAATCTGTGTCTCTGTCATTTTATGACCTAATTTTGCATGCAAAGACCTTGCTAGATAGATTAGGCGTAAACAATTACGAATTGTGTCTGGCTTTTGCCAGTATACAAATAAACAAGATTTTTAAATGCATTTCTCTCTGTATGTAAACAACAATATTCATGAATATAATTCACGAATGCGCTTGCAAACATTCACAATAATTTTATTTGAAAAATGTAAATTCCAAAAATTGTAATTGTGCAACGCATCAAACTGTGAGCTCTGAAAGAATTTCGTGTGATTTTAGCAGATTTTACTATGAGTTATGCTTGCCACCAGGCAAAGTGTCATTCTATTTGATTTATACAGATAAATAGTGACTTTTAGTTGAATTTGCGTAAACTAGAAATTGACATTTTGCCAATTGATCGCTGCTATGTTTGGACATATAAAGTTGTTTTACACTTATTGTTAAATAGACGTGAAATATTGATTAAAAGAATAAGAGAAATTTTAAAGTAACATATGAACAAAAATAATAGTTTTATATTTCCTGGTAAATACACATCAAATATAAAATATAATATATGATAGACTAAATTCTAAAGTTAAAGTACGCCTTTTAAAATATTGTTGAACATATTAAACAAATTCCACTCTTTAAGCCCAATCATACCTTTAAGTGCAATAATAATTCAGTTGTCGGCTCCCCGCTAATCCTGATTTGTATTCACAATCAAAGCTGGACATATTTGAGCTTGAGTGGAAATCTTCTTCTTTTTTCTGGCCTCAACCCTTAAGCTATGCTTAACGAAATTTTAGATTCATAAACCTTAACAATGTGCGCCGTTACCCGCCATTAATATTTATTTATGCGCCAATCATTTACAACATGCGCGGCCAATAGGCTTGAACATGAACTTCAACTCCCACTTCAAGACAAACAACCCCCTTTTTAGGAAGGAAGGATGAGGTGAAGATGTTGGCGAGACCTTCGAATTCCACGCCATTTGTCTAATAAAGTGCATAAATTTAAATTATGCAAAAACCACAAGTTGCCCACTTCTAATGCCCGCTACAAATTGCTCTTGAGAATGTTGTATAACAAATGATCGGAACATAAATCAACAAATAACCAAATAAATGACACACAAATATCATTTTTATGGGAGACAAAAACTGAAAGCAAAACTTGCTGTTAAGTTTTCCACGACAACGACAACGACGTCGACGTCGTCGACGACGAGATAAAAACCCATTAGATTTTCTAATAAATAGCGGCATTAACTAAACATAATGAGCACTTAAGCGCGCACTTCCGGACCCCAGAAATCGCCCCGCCCACAACAACGCAAAAAATTGTGGGCAACTGGGCAGAAGGAGAGACAAAGAGAGAGAGAGACGACAGATTCGGCGACTATGCCATTAAATTCAAACTTCCTGTGTGTTGCTCTGGCTGTGTCGCAATGTGTGTTTATGTGTGTGTGTTTGTGTATTTTGTGTGTTCTGTGGCAAGACTTTGTCTCACAGCTGCTTTAAGTGTTGCCTAATTTACTACAACAAACTGAAAGCTATTTGGGAGCAAGGCCAAGGACGAATCTTAAATACACTTTTATTATAATGGTTAAACGGAAAGAGAAACTCATTTAATTGCACTTTTTAAGCGATTTGGCAATCAACACAGCAGTGTTATATTCAAAGCATATTAAACTACTTTGGTAATGTGCTTTTACAGTTTACTTATAAATAAATAGAGCTCGCAAAAGCTTTTATACAATTTACATCTTTTTTAGAATATATAGTGTCATTGCTATAATTGTATTATTATAGTAATATATTATTTTATCAATGAATCATAAATAATGAATGAAAGACTAACAACAAGAAAGCTTTAAGCATGCTAAAGATCTCAAAGCTCAAATCACATACATTAAAGCGTTTGAAACTGTTGTAAGCTTTGGATTCAATTTTAAATGTTATAGTTAAGATGAAACACTTATTGACTTAAAAAACTGCCCCATAATCTTTAATTATTTACAAGAAATCATTACAATCTTTTCAGTCCTACACATTTATTAAGCTTAAACACCCTTAAGCAAAGGGTAGAGCAGCTGGAAGGCAGATAAAGACAGAGTGCTGAGCGAATGCTAAGCAAAAAGTGTCGCTTAAGGTTGAGTTTTGGTTTCGGTTTCGGTGTCGGTTCGCCTTCTGCTTCCTTTTGTGGCTGCCTCGGATATTAAGGACATTAAATCCACATTATTCATTTCGTTGTTGCTGCTGCTCCTGCTTCGTACAACAGACAACAGACAACACAGACATGAGACAACGGACAATGGACGACGGACAGCGGACAACGGACAACAGACAATGACAATCGGCAAGCGTTGCGTTGCGTTGCGTTCTGCGCTTATTAAAGCCATTTGGGCAATTCACGTGACCGTTGCGTTGCGTTGCGTTACGTATACGCCCCGTTGGCCATTGTGCGATCATCGTAAAATGAGTAATTGCCAGCATGTTTCAACGCATTCACATTAATGAGCCCAATGTGTGTGCGTGTGTGTGTGTGAATGTGTGTGTTCACTGCCCATTTTGATATGTGCAGCATTTTTATGTTTAATCATTTTTCGGCGTCTTTTTTATTACCTTTTACATCAAGTTTTGGCTCATTTTCTCTTCGCCTGTCCGAGCATTTGGTCAAATAACAACAAGCAGAACAACAATAACTACAATAACAACCACAACAACAAAACAAAAACAACAAACAATTGCAAATTACAAAATCGTGACTAGCGTAAATTTGGCCGTTTTGCGGCCATAAATTTGCCATTTGCTGAAAGTTCTCATCCTCCTTCCTCATAACATTTGCAGGACAGTCAGACAGACTCAGACTCCGATTTCGGCTCCACCGCAGACTCCTTGGCCCAGTTGCTCAAGTAGTCGGTAAATTGTTAAGCGGTTATTAGTTTAAATAGCCCAAAAAGTTGTTGCAGCATTGTTTGGCTTAAATAGCCGCCAATTTGTTATATGTGCAATCATTTATATGATGAAGCAACTATTTGCTGTCGAACATAAAAAAGGGGGAAACTGAAGAAAATAATAGTAATAACAGTAATACAAGTCCTTGAGAAATTTATTAAGTATATTTCAAGAAAAGAAAATCAAAGCATTAAAATTTATATTTAATCAATTTAAATGTGTGAGATTGAGTCTAGTTTTTTTCTCAATTAAATTAAATTGAGAAACTGCAGCAAATTGTAAAGAGTAATAAAAATCTTTAAGATATTATTAAAATATATTTTTAGAAAATTAAAAAATATGAAGGAATTTAAATTCGAAATTTAACAAAAATTCAAATTCAAATTAAAACTAGGTGATTTAATATTGTTTTTTTCTTCAAACAGTAATAAAAATCTTTGCGAAATAGATAAAATACATTTTATTTAAATTTAAATTTGAATGAGATTCTAAAAATGAAAAATCATCATTGAATAGTTGTATGTAATTGTTGTTTTTTTCTTTATTTAAGGTAAACTATTTTTTTTAAGTATGTAATTGTTGTTCTTTTCTTAAGGTAAAATATTTTTTTGATGTAAATTTGAAAAACTGCATTTCTTTTAAGGAAATCAGCCAAAGCTGAGCTGGCAGCAATCACATCTAACTCGGCTCTCACTTTTTCACTCCACAACTGCCAAAAAGTTTTACTTTCCCACAGACAACAAGAGAGAGAAAGAGCAAAATAGAAAAGCTGAAATAGAAATCGAACTAGACAAAGGGATACAATTTGAGTTGCTAAATAAACAAAACAAATGCGCAGAAAAAAACAAAATAGAAAACGAAATAAAAAATAGACAAGCACACTAGTACATCTAAATAGATATATGTGTATATATACTTGTATATGCATGTTCTGGCAAACTTTTAAGACAACATTTGGCTAGAGCTGGGCGAAAAAAAATATAAAACAAAAAAAGAAAAACGGAAAGGTGAGAAAAGCAACGAGAAAATGAAATCGAAACCGGAAATCGACAAGGCGACAGACAGCAAAGCAGAGCAGAGACAGGCAGACAGAAGCTACACAGGTTGCAACTGATGCTGCCGATGTTGCTGATGTTGTTGCTGTGGCTGCTGATGTTGTTGCTGTCGTTGCTGTTGAGTCTGCTTCCCGCTCAGCTTGACACTCGTGGCCCTCTTTGTTTGTATGTTTTGCACACTTGAATTGCTGCTCATTCAACATTCATTCACATGGCAAAGGATACAGATCCAGGCAGTCAGCCAGCCACAGACAGAGAGACAGACATCCAGCTGGTAGTCACGTCAGCGACTTCGTCTAGGACTGCTGACTGTGGCTGCGACTGCGGCACACCTCGTGTCGATATTCAAATATTTTCCGTTGACAGATTTCACAATTTTCCACTTTCATACCTTTTTTTTTCACTGCCCTGGCTGTTGCCTGTTGTTGGCTCATGGCCATGGGTAGAAAACACACTGAAAATTCCTTTTACTTATTGTTCATTCATTCCACCGCAGCTTCTTTATGTCTCTTTCTCTCTCTTTCTCGTTCTCTCTCTGTCTGTTTGTCTTACGATTTGACTAAAAGCGCCCATTGGGCACATTTTGGGTTCTCTCTGCATTTTGGTAGCTGGCTTAGAACAATTGATGTGTAAAACTTTGATTAGGTTTGTGAAGTGTGGCCTAAAAGTAGGCAGCAAATTTTTCGACTGTTTTTTCCTCCGGAAAATGCGCACAATTGTAACCATAAGACATTGATTTTTCCTCTTTGTTCTTCTTGCATGAGATGCTTCAATGAGATGAAATTACATTATATTTTTTGTTCTAAAGAAAAGGATGTGATTCCCAAATATGAGGCTGAGTATAAAGAGTGGGAAGTTGAGGGTATTGAAATAAAGTCTTCCAAAAAATATGAAGTATTCTCTAAAAGGTTCAATTCAATGTAAATTTTTAAATTGAATTTGCATTTTAATGTGTACTCAAGCAGCATTTTAATTGAATAATGAATTACGAAGCACATCTATTATATTTAAAGCTCTCTGCCACACACTTAGTGCAAAGTCTCGCATCGCATAAAATGTCCTTTTGTGCGTTTGTTGTCGATAAAATTACTTAAATTGCTGCCATTAATTGTGCCACATGCATTCGCCACAGAACAGAGATTTACTCATTTAACTATCAATTCATTTGGTAATATTGCTAAATGCTGACCATTAATATCATTTCTCTGTGCTGCATTTTTATTTTCACAATTCTTGCGCTGTATTTTGTGTGTGTGTGTGTGTGTGTGTGTGAGGCCAATAAAGCACATCAACAAATAATTAATTATGAACACAGCATTTAAATGTATTGTACATGAGAAAACAGAAGTTGAATTCAATGTTTTTTAATGAGTAGAGCAAAAAGTTGTGAAGCAAGATAGACATTTAACATAATTATGTGCCAGGATGTCTGTCAACATTTTTCTTCATTAAGTGGCAATAAAAAAAAGGTTCAACAGAGAAAAATAAAACAATTGACAAAATGTGTGTAAATGTTGTTGAAGTGTATATTTTGAAATGATTTACATGTCAGTCAGTCTATCTGTCCATCTGTCAGTTTGTCAGTCTGTCCATTCGAAGCACTGACAGTTGCCTTTTTTCCAATAGTTGGATTTTTGCTCTGTTTTTAATTACTTGACGGAAATTCGAAATACGCAACGTGGAACTCGAGGCGAACACTCATAATTAATTTATTATTATGCAGCCCGTTAATGTGCAGCGTATTAACGTTAATTTACAACAATACACACAACACATCAATATTTATATCTATCCATGTTTTATATACACATATTTACAGCATCTGCAGCTGCATCTGCATCTGCTCACTGTGGCTTCGCTTGACAGTTTTTCAATTATCAACTCAAACTATTTAATTGTTTCCAACATTCAGCCGCATTTCTACTCGCGAATCAACCCAATTTTAATTTATTTTAAGGAATTCCCTATGGCTTCAAGTATAAATTAATAATTAATGCAGCAGTTATTACATCATTTATATTTAACGATTAATAGACAAGAAATGTTGTACATATAATATAATTTAACAAGGTTGCAACACTGTTAAATACTCACTAGATACTTTGAAGACAAGCAAATCAGTGCAGTATTATTTTTAAAATATACCGAAATATATACTAAAAACTCTTAAATATACTAAAGGCTATATTTGGTATATTGAATAGTTCTACATCACAATTTAACATAGACTACAAAATATATCAGATAGTATATTTGAAGAATGCTGTTTTTATTTTAATCATAACTGCTACCAGTTATATAGCGGATATCTTACACCCCAAAATTCTTATCCATAGCTTTCTTACTTGTTTGAAGTAAAAGCATTTCTATCTTCACTCCACATCAGCTATTAGCTAACGCTTTTATAACTAAAATAAGATATGTATCTGTCATGCTTTTTTTATAATGACTTAAAATATTCATAATTTACCTATGCTTTGAAGTGCATATACTGAGTAGTGAATAATTGGTATAGAAACCTTATTCCTATTAGATATATTGAAAATATACATATTGTATAATTTTTATACAATAAGTTAAACAAAGTTGTTTTTAATATATATTGAGCCCATTTATGTTTAAGTTTTAAGTGAAGCATTTCTATGTTCACTCCATTGTCAGATTCTGTCAGCTAATTATCTTTCAAATATTGTAATGATTAAAAATAATGATTAGTTACTTATTATTTTTATAGTTGTAGTGGATATGCAAGTCTTAATAGTCAATAGTTAGTCAATGAAACATTTGATTAAAATATGAACAGTATCTTTACTTCGTTGCAGCTTACATCTTAAATTATATACATATGTATCTTCATTATATTATGGTTTATAATGTAAGGTAATAACAAATGTATTCAATCATGAATGAATGTTAAGAATATATATACGATAACTATATACTACTTATCTTCAACCCAACTACATTCAATCCCCAAGTCAGCATTTGCATCATCACTCTACTGAACTGTCATGCATTGCGGTTATCAAGTAACTCTTTTACACCTTAAATGACACATCTGACTGCTACAGTTGCTGCTGCTGCTGCATTGCTCAACTCGGATGGCATCTTTTAGCCTGGCATAACATATCCATAGCCTGTTTGTCCAATTTCCCGCACCTTTGCAATATTTTCTAATTTGCTGCATCGCTCACCGGGTGAAACTCCTCCCCATGTCTCTTCTTCCCTCCCGTTTCGAACGACTGCTTTACATATTTGCCGCACATTCTGAAAATATTTTTGTTTTTACTCGCTTCTAAAACCAACAAAATAAAAAAAAACAAAATATACAGAGAAAAAAAGTGGAAAAAATACAGCAACATGAGGAATGTTTGAAATTCCACGCAAAAGTATGCAACGAGAAACATTTTTTTGGCTAGACATTTGCGTAGCACGAGGAAGATGAAGTTTGGTGAAGTAGTCGAGAAGGGGCGGTTACGGAGAGGGGGAGAGGATTGGTTGCGGGGCATTTGGCAAAGTCAACGTCAACATGCGGCGAATGGCAGACGGAAGTTGTACGCAAAGACAATGACTAAGCACACGAGACAGACGGAAAGCCAGAGCGACAGACAGACAGACGCATGGGTAACCACACACACACAGAAAGAGACAGAGAAGAAGACCCAAAGAATAAGAGAAAGAGAGAGAGATAGAGAGAGGAGGCAAAGAGTGAGAACTGAATGCCAACAATATGCATACAATGCAAAGCCACAGATAAAGTTTCGTTTTTCACTTTATTTTTTGTTTTTTCTTTTCCCTTTCTTTTTTTTTTGTCGTATTTTCTATTTCTCAATTTTTTTGTTGCTCCTAAAATAAAAGTTTCCTTGACAAACCGTTGTGCAAATGCAACTACAATGTAAGCACACACACTTACACACACACACTCACACACATGCTCTGTCAGTGCAAATAAAAACATTCTTTACGTATTTTGATGAACATTTAAATTACAAAGGCAGTGAAGATGTAATTTGCCTCAATTCTTGACTTGCACATTTAATTACAAAATCAAATTTTTGTTTAATTTTCTTTGAATCATTAAAAGTCAAAAATATATTCCGCAGTGAGTGAAATTAATATTATTAAAAGCTGACCCATCTAATTAATTTTATTCTATATATTAAATAAGTTTACATACATTCAACAGCTGGAAATATGAATATTCAAAGTATTTTCACCAATGAATGATCATTAATTACAACACATATTTAATTCTTAATTTATGGAGACCTCCTTTATATAAATTTAAGTGCCATAACAATTTTAGTGGAGAATAAAAGAGACCTTATCAAATATTTCTTAACTTAAAGATATTTGAAAGTTTATATATAATCAATAATATAAAAAGACTAAATATTTGCAGCAATAAAAAATGCAATCATAGCTTACATTTAACTACATAAGTATAAAATTAAACAAGCTGCAATCTTGTAGTTGCAGTTGAATAAAGGTTTAGATTCAAATAATTTTTAGTAAAATTGATAAACATATTTTTAGCAACAAATGGAATGGAATAAATGGAATCCTGGTTAGTGCTTCAAATTAATTCCTAATTTATAGACATATACGATTGCTAAAAGTTTATATAAATTTAAATAACTTGGCTTTTCTTTAGCTAATCGTATTTGCTTACTGATAATGCCAACCAGGCAACACAATAAGCCCGTCAATCTCAACAGGAGCCACCCAGGCAGTATTCCCCATTCCCAGATGTCTTTATGCATAGGAAGGAGTAGATAAATTTTGTGGGCGTGTACAGTTCAATTAACTTTTGGCCCAATACCACACATACACATAAACTACACACTCATACACACACAGAGAATAACAACAATAGAAAGGCAAAACAAGAAGTAAAAATAAAATTTAAGTTTGTAAAACAGTTTAAACTTTTGGCTTGCCAGCGAAATTTTTAGACAATGCTCCCACACACAAAGGCGAACGATAGAAAGAGAAGGCAAATCGAATGGAAAAAAAGAGACAGAGCAAGAGTAGTTTTCCTTATTTTGTTGTTGTTGTTGTTGTTGTTGTTGTGCCGAATACTCGGCATTGACATGCAATGTGGGCAGATACCAAAAAGCTGAAGCAGAGAAGTTGGAGTAAATGCAGCCCTGGCCAAAAAACACAAATTGTGAAAGCCATGCACTATAATTTGTGTACGCCGTGTAGACGTGTACTTACTGCACTCACTGTATGATCTAGTTGTACTTGCAGTTGTTGTTCTAGTTGTTGTTGTTCTTGTTTTCGGTATTGATAAAAGGCGCGTTTAAATAAATTGCAGGTTGAGAAAAACATGCTTAGAATAAAAGCTGAAATAGATGCTTGTAATTCATTTTATATTCAAACAAAGTGCTCATTTTTTATATGTTGATAATTTTAACTATTTATTGACTCTTTATTTAAAATTGAGCAAAAGTACTTTCAATAAAAATTGAAACTTTTAAGATTTACTTAACCATAAAGTGCGTTGAAATTTAAATAGATAAATTGCCTTATTTTGAAACATTAGTTCAAATAAAATTCTTACTTAAAAAGTATCTAAAGTGAGTATATACATACAAGTAATAACATTATTATTATTAAAATATAATTTACATGTTGAAAAACTTAACAATTTTTTTGCTCATTAGTTAAACATAACCCGAACACGTTAAAATAAAATTTTTTTATGTTTTTAAAATTTATTGAAATTTACTTTTTATTGAACGAAACATTTACTTACTTATTAATTATTTTCTCAAAATCTAAGTATAAAAAAATTTCTTTAATATATCATACATACAACAAAATATTTATTTATGTATATATTAAAAAATATTACTATTTGTTTACTCTATTTAAACTTTAAAAGATTAACTTCGCTATGCCTTATATTGAACTAATTATTTATTCATAGTATGTTGAAAAATTTAAATGTTTATTTGCTAATTATTTTAATACATATTAGAAAAGCGGCATAAATTAAATTGCAGCTTAAAAAAATTATTCAACTATAGCTTATATGCAACTATACATTTACCTTTTATGAAGCTTGTATATTTAACTTTTTTATATGTTATTCAATTATAAGTAAAGCGTTTAAATAAAATTAAAGCGAAATAATTTATTTAATTTAACTAATTTTATTTGATATATATTTATGCTCATTATATTGCCTTTAAGATCGAGTCGAAGGCCACAGCAGCCAGTTCTTCATACAGTATAAACCAATTTAGCATTTAATACTAGTTTATATATGTATATTAAAAATATATATTAAATGGAAATTGTCTTTAAGTAATTTCATGAAAAATAACTCTTTATATGTGCGTTGCCTTTTTCTATTCTATTTTATTTTATTTTATACCCCTTTGTATTTGTCATGTAACTAGATGACATAACACTGATTGACCTGTAACCCCTTGAACCTGGCACCTGGAGTCAATCAATTAACCCGACTCAAAAGTGGGCGTGTCTTGTCCGTTGTTTGCGCAAAGTGCGATTTTGATTGATATTTGACATTTATGCGGCACGATTGCGTTTGCTCTGCTCTGCTCCTTCTCCTTCTCCATCTTTTGTTATTGTTGTTTATTTGCGCACATTCGAAAGACTAACAACCGACATGGATACTCACACAAACAAACACACACACACACCTTTGAGTGTGTGTGTGCGATACTCGTATATAGAAAAGTTCTTCTATGAGCGTGCTCTCGACGTCAACAAACAATTTTCGACATTTCAACATTCATTAATCAAAACGGAAATTATGGGGAGGTACTTTCCACACTCACTCACTCACTCACATATGCCAAGGCATGCCAAGGATGTGCATATGCGAGTGTGTGTGTGTGTGTGTGTGAGTGTGCGAAAAACACAAAACAACTGAGCACAACACCAGAAACAATAACAACAATAATGGCAATAGCAACACGATAGCAACAAATAACAAGCAGCAGTAGCAGCAGCAAATTAAAGGACTTCTCTCTCGTTTGGCGATTGCGATTGTGTGCGCTGAAGTGTGCAGCTGAGCAAATTTCGTAGCATACTTTTCGGGGATGCCATTTAATTTTAAGCAGCACACAAAATTTGCAGCAAATTAAAGCAAATAATGAAGAAGAAAGCATACGGGATATATACATGATTAAATCAACCGTTTATTTACATAATACAAAGAATATATTTAAGAGCAACTTTTGCGAAATGTATAATATTTTGTATTTATTTATTTAAATGTTGGCTAAATTAAGTTAAATATTAAGTTGTTCAATATTTAAGAAATGCATTTAAATGTATAATTTACTTAACTTTAAAGAAAAATTTAATTAATCTTAGAATTTATTACTCTATTTCATAGGCAGTCAGCACATTTGGAGATCATACAGCATAAGAATGGAAATCCTTTACTTATTTCTTGAATTACTTTATACTTTATTGTACTTTAGTTATAAACAATGTTATATTATTGTCATTATTTTGGTTTTTTTTATAACATATTATCAATATTTAAAATTTTTCTGAATATATCAGAATTTACATCTAAGGCATAAAGAATTACTTTTATCTTTAAAGCATTCCATGAAATGTGATACTTTTCTACACGCTATAATAACTTCAATATTTATGATTTATTTTAGAAATACTTTTGAATGGCAAACGTCTACAGCAAGAGGGTCTTATTTGCTTTGTCTGTCAATATGCTATTTTTTGCACGATATGATATATTTTGAATGTACTATTTGAGTATACCAAATAAAGAACAATACGATAAAGTAAGAAAGATTTTATTAGGAAATACTTCAGTTGGAATAATTGAAATTATCGTAATGTAATACGCTCACCAAACTAAATTTATTCAATGCTCTATTCAATTTTGATCAATTCGCAAACTCTAACTGAAAACAGTCGAAGAGTTTTCACTTCTATTTCGACAGTTGCTAAAGTGCATTTCAGCGTCCACCTAATTGAAGCTATTAACTAACTTCAGCAACGACCAAAAGCGAGTTGCTGTCTTTCGCAGAATATTTGATGGAAATGTGCGCAGACAAATTCAAACCATTTTCGACGGCATGCGGCGGAAATAAATTGTTATTGTATTTACCAAGAATTTATTAATTAAACACACTTTTCGTCCAAATATTTTGTGCGTGGCGTATCAAGCGAAAAACGCACATCAGAGAAAAGCAAAAAAAACAGAAACAAATGAAAACGCAAAAGAGCGTGAGTGGAAGGCATTGACAGACTAAAATTAAATTTGCAGCCTGAAAATATGCAGCAGCAGTTGAAACAGGAGCAGCAGAAACAGCGAGCAATATTTGAGTATTTTCGTTTTTATTAAAAACTGTGTGCGGAACAAACTGATAGATAGATGGACAGAGGCCTATGCCAGCGAGTTGGCCACACTCTGGCCAGCTGTTCAACTGGGCCATAATGTTGGCCAAATCGGCACAGCAGTAAATATGAACTGGCCAGTCGACAGTCGACGGCGCGAGGCACGAACCATGAGCCACGAACCGACGGGTTTTATGCCGCACAATTGAAATCGTCGACAGACGCACTTTTCCACCTCACTCACCCTCTACTCTCTCTCTCTTCTACTCAACTCTCTGCTATGCCATTAATAATACGCTTACGCGCTTTTGTGCGGAACACCGCAACCCGTGCCACTCGCTAAGCCCCCCTCCAGGCACTCTCCCCGCTCCGCTCCGCCTCGCTCCGATCTGCCAGCGGACCATATAAATGCGCCAAAGTGAGTGCAGCTCTCAAAGCGAAGCCTACTGCAAGCTGCAAGCTGCCCAAAGGCCGCTGCCATTTTTTGCTGCTTGTCACACATTTGCCACCAACACACACACACGTCTGTGTGCTGCTATATACTATATATGCATGTGCATGGGAAATATTGACACACGATATGTCGCAATATGCGCTTTTTTTCTACTTCTTTTTTTCTGGCCGCCGTAAGATGCATGCAAAGTGCGTTCATAAGAACAATTCGATAAAGGCAACGAGTGCGCACTCTTATGTGCTAAAGACCTTGATAGATGGCAAAAGTAAAGCAGCTTTTAGCCCCCCCGGCAGCATTAAAATCATGGACACTGTGAGCTGCTTAGTACTTATAGAGTTTTGGCATTGAACTCGATGTTAAAGTTGCTTAAACTCAAACTGAAAAAATGAGTGAAAGAGTAGTGAACAAAAGTAGTGAAACAGTAGTGAACATTATGACGCAAACAAGAGGTATTTTTTATACCCGCTACCCATAGGGTAGAAGGGTATTATAACTTTGTGCCGGCAGGAAATGTATGTAACAGGTAGAAGGAGGCATCTCCGACCCTATAAAGTATATATATTCTTGATCAGCGTCAACAGCCGAGACGATATAGCCATGTCCGTCTGTCCGTCTGTCCGTCTGTGTGTCTGTCCGTCCGTCCGTATGAACACCTAGATCTCAGAGACTCTCAGAGATAAGAGATAGAGCTATAATTTTTTTTCGACAGCATTTGTTATGTTTGCACGCAGATCAAGTTTGTTTCAAATTTTTGCCACGCCCACTTCCGCCCCCGCAAATCAAAAAAATCGAATAACAAGCATAATTTTAAAGCTAGAGCTACGAATTTTGGTATATACAATAAGTACTGTAGTAGTTATGATTCCTGAAAATTTGGTTGCGATCAGATAAAAATTGTGGAAGTTATTAAAGAAATACTTTTGTATGGGCAAAAACGCCTACTTACTAGGGGTCTGAGTTGCTTTGTCCGACAATCTGGCACATTGTGCCGTTTATAGTATATTTTGAATGGTGTACTATATCGATATACCAAACATACCATTTGGTATATTTTTAGTATTTTTTTTAGTATTTTCGGTATATTTTGAAAATGATACCGCAATATTTTGCCTTTATTAAAAATGGGTAGCGGGTATCTCACAGTCGAGCACACTCGACTGTAACTTTCTTACTTGTTTTAGTCTACAAATATTAACCCTCTAATAGTTGTGATTTAGTAATTCTCAAATATCAAATATTATATGTCTATTGCAAACTGATAAATATAATTCAAGTGACTTAAAAGCCACTTGCTATCCTATAAAAAGGTAAAGAAATTTCAACTAAATAAATTTAATTCGCAAATGTTATTGATTATTTTATTTGATTTCATATTTGATGAATTATGCATAATTCAATAAATATGTCAGCTTCTTACTTATGACAGAAGTAAATGAAGAATGAAAAGACGCGTGTCTCAGAACACAGTCATTAAAAAAAGCAATTCATTCATAAGTAGAACTTTAATATAGTTACTTTTAACGTTTCATATATGGAAATTCATCTAACATAAGGTTTTAAAGTTTGGTTTCTAATATAAGCCTTGCAAAATCTTAGTTTTCTTAAGTTGTCATACTGGTTGTATTACTAATTTACTACTACTAAATTAACTTTAAATATACAAAGTCTTAAACAAAAGGAAAATAAATAAATAAAACTAAAATAATGAAATTGTCACCTAAGGAATAATTGACAATTGCATAACTTTATTTATTATTTTATTATTATTATTTTAATTAACTGCAATATTAAACATATTCAATAAAATCTTTTATCAAAATTCCAAAAAATAAACTTATTAATATTTATGAACATGACTCAGCTTGCTTAAAAATAAATATTCGAAATATGACCTTTTTGTCCTTATACAATCTAACTTACAAATTATGTATTTTAAACTAATTGCTTTTATTATACTTTTTATTATTTAAATTTTCCAATATGATTAACAGTTTTTTATGCTTTCAGTCAAGTTTTAAAGCTGATCTTATTATATAATCTAAGGAATATAATACTATTTATTTTTTCATGTTATTATTCCCTTCAATTAACAAGCTAAAAGTCCCCAATTTGTTCAACTTTATTTTTGTAAGCTCTCCCACCAAATTTTTATAATCCGTCGATTGAATAAAGTTGAATTCAGCTAAATTTAGCTGGCACTTTAAGCATTTTAGATAAATGTTTAGCGAGCAGCTCGCCAGCCCCATGAGGCTCATTCATAATATTGAACATGTTTGAAGCACCCTTCAAAATGCTGGCACAATCCAACCAATTTAGCTTGGATGCTTCTATTTGTGAAAGTTTGCGTGCCAAACGCCACAAATCGATTTAAGCGAAAAAAAAACAGAAAACAGAAAACAACACACAAAAACAAAACTTTGGAAAATGTGAAAAATTACTAGGCATAAAAAAAAAACAGGAGAAAAATTGACAACAAGAAAAACGAAAACAACAAATTGGAACATTTTTGAGGCGATGTATTTCGATTTGTAACAATTATTGGTCGTTACGAGGCGCAAAACAAGCTGCCCAATTTCCTTACCCAAACACACAGTTCAGTTGAGTTTCCCCTTCACTCTCCTCCCTCCTCATTTCACAACAATTATTGCACATTTTTGTGGCATACTTTGCGGCGGCTTGCAAGCACGAAGCTCCCAAACCAAACCAAACCAAACCACACGCTAATGCTTTTGAAATAATAACAATAAATATTATTGACATGCAAAAATGCCACAAAATGTCAGGAAATATTTATTATACCCCCAACCACGTAACGTTGCTGCCAAGAACGTTCACTGTATCGAAATTTTAGTTAATATTTGTACTCGATTATTTTTATTTCTCTATACACATTTATTTCATTCTTTGGTGACGGTCGTAATTACCGTTAATTGATTTGCAGCTGCTGCAATTATGTGAATATTTCAAATGACATTTTGTGGGCGTGGTTGGCGTGTGGTGACCCAAAAAAAGCACAAAACACCAAAAAGAAAAACCAACCAGCAAATGGCAAAACTACAGTTTGTCAACACTTAAAAGTTCGTTTGAATATTTCGCCTTTTTCGTGTATGTTAATACCCCTTAAATACTGGAAATGAGATTGAATGCAACGTATAGTTAAGCACTATAAAGGTGAATAACAATTTATATTGTTCTATTTACATTTTAAAAGGATTAATTGTGGTGGACTAAATGGAATAGGTGACAACAACTGGGAATAAAGTATAACTTTAATCGCATAACGAAACACAATTCATTACTTCACTTTATGCCATAAGCTATTAAATATAATTGGTCTATTATATATGTATTAAATATATATAAATCTAAAGAATACAAGTAGAATATTAGAAGGATAATATAGTGTCATAAATTATATAAATCTTATTTTATTCCCCACAAGAATCAAGAAAGAAAAAATCACTTTCTGCGATCTATTTAAAATCAACAGTATGAAATTCATACTCAAAGAACTTTTCTAAACAGCAAACTTTGTACTTCTAGAATACTTTCAGTATTTATAAAATTTGTTTATATATATTACCCTACAGGGTATCTCCCATTCGATCACTCACATCCCTCGTCGCCTGTTCAGCATGTTAATTGATATTCTCGCTGACATTTTTATGGCTTTTCGTTTTTAGTTTTCGCTCGCAACATTTTTGGCCTAAATTGTTGCAGTTTATTTATTTAAATTTATTAGCATCGGTTATTTGGGCTGTCGGCTTAAGCGGACGCCATTTAAAATTCAATAAAATGCAAAGCGTAAGCAATGAAAATATTCGCCAAACAGTCCGAAAATGTCCTCTCAATGGGCCACCAGCCAGGTCAATTGGCTGGCTGCTTTACTTTCTGTGTTAATGTTGCAGCCAGATGTTGTCACTGGCTTTTAATAATATGCAATGAGTTTGTTTTAATGCATTTTAACTGCGACGTAACCAGGCGAATTTTATGTATAGAAATTTAAATTTTGTAATTAAATCGAGTGCGGAGTAATTTAAAATTTATGTATTACAAATTTAAAATATATTTTTTTATTAATAGATAAAGATTTTTATTTTAAAAATGAATTTGTTGCGTAGTAATTTATTCATTTTTTATAATACATCAATTTATAATATATAATACATTAACATTTTAAAATGAATTTTTTGAGGAGTAGCTTTTTGCATTTAAAGAATATATTTAGTACTCATACATATTTCAAAATATTCATCTAATCAAAAGCAACTTTTTATAAAAAAAGAAGAGAACTTAAAATATTACCACAGTACTCAAATTAATTGTAGTTAAGTTATCTTTTTTTAAATATAAATATTAACTTTCATTTAAAAAAAGTTCCAGACTTCTTTACTTATTAAATAGCTATCATTATTTATTGACAATATAACATACCTAGAAGAGAACTTGATAATACTTTTCCTTGTAATCAAATTATAATTGTGTTTTGAGTTTCTAAAAATAAAATGTTATTCTAGCAAATATCGTTAATAATTTTTCTACAAGAACTTAAAATATACAAACGATTTTAAATATTATCATTGTCGTCAAATTAATAGTAATTGTTTTTCAGTTTTTAAATAAAAACTTATTAATAAATTTTTATTATTTAGAGTAGATAATATTTGTAGAGGAGAACCTGACAATAATTATAATTGTATTCAAAATGCAATTAAGTTTAGATTTTCTGAAATAAGAATGTTAACTCTAATTAAAAAATAGTATACACTTCTTAACCTAGCTAATATATTTTATTATTTTTAGATAAAATAGTTACTCCTTAAACTTTTTTACCTAAGGTCAGCAGCTGCTTCTGAACAAATTACAAAGTTCTTAAATTCTTCAAACTTTAAGATGTTGCAAGTAAAAGTATGCATATCAATAGCTTTGGCTTGTCGTGCATCTATTTACATTTCTTTTGTTCCATTTTGCAGCAGCACACCCACTTCGCATAATGCCGGCAAATTCCCAGAAGCAATTTCTCATCTTATTCTAGTTTTTTTTTTTTTGCTTCCCCCTTTTTTTCAATTTTTAACCCACAAGACAGACAAAAGCAGCTGCAGTTTTGTAGTTGTAATTGTTGTTGTTATTGTTGTTGTTGCTTATTGTGTTGGTCGGTTGCATCTTGTTCCATCATTTTTGTTTTCCATCTTGTGCCACACTTCAAGCGCTTTTCCACTTGAGCAGCGAGCTTTTCTTTGGTTGCACTTAAGCGGCGCTTCAATTCACACTTCACCTGAAGAGGACGCCCAGGTGGCCCAGCTGCAGGTGTAACTGCAGCCAACCCATTCTCAGAATCTCTTCTCTGCCATAAATGACAATCGAAGGCTACGCACACACACTAACACACAAACAAAACAAAACGGAAACAATTCGCAGCGGATTTTGCTAGCGCTAAACCGCAATTAAAAAATGCACCCAAAAGTAGGCAACAGTTTTTTTTGCACTCTCATTTTTTCTCTGCATTTCCTCTTTGTGTTTCAGTTTTGCAGTTTCTCTTTCTGTGTGTTGCTGTGTGTTTTGTTGTTGTTTTTTTTTTTTAATTTTTGTTTTTTATTTCATCTGCTTTTGGCCGTTGGCATTTTTAAGTGTATTTGTGTTTAATTAAAATACTTTTCGCACTTTGGCTTTGTTGATTGCATATTTTGCCAGAATTTTTCCCTTGCTTTCTATTTGTCTGATTGACTGACTGACTAACTGACTCACTGACTCACTGACTTACTGACTGAGTGACTCCCTGACTGGCACTGTTGAAAGTTTTCCTCTGGCGTTTTGCCTTTTTATTTGCCATGTTCTATGCGAAACTCTGTTGAAAATGATTTGCATTCTTTTGCTGTTTACTGAAAGTATTTTAATATAGTTTATGGTATCTCTCTCGTTTAACTGTTGAGCGCTGCCTTTTCCTCTTCCTCAGGTATTTTCATTATTAGACGATTTTCCATTCCCCCTGCTTTTTTTTTTGTTTGTTTGGTTGCAGTTGCACTTTCTATTGAGATATGCAAGTAATCGACGCAGCAACTTTCTGTGGCAAGTTTAATTCATTTCGAATTTCAATTCAACTTTTCATAGTACAGTTTCATATTTATACATTTAACTTTGTATTGCGAAATAGAACGGTAAATTAAATAATTTACACTACGATAAGCACATTGAAAAGTTTCTTGTAGTATTTTTAAATACCAAATTAAATGAAACAGTTTTTAACTAATGCAGCTCTCAATTGTTGTTGGCATTGTTTCTATAGTTTTCACTGTAGGGGATTCTACAATGCAAATTTTTCTTTTTCGAAATTAAAAACTTTTTTCTAAAAAACTTTTTCATCCAACTAATGAAAGTATTTTATTATTATGTTTCACGTGCTTAGAAAATAATATAATTTTAATGGACTACTTTCCAAAGCTTATAATAGCGCAGCTCAAAGTCTTGTTTTTATAATTTATACAATTCCTTATATTTTTTAATTTAAAAAAATATAAAATACATTGTTGTTTACAATGATTTAATCTTAAGTTTTGCATTGCCATTAAATTCTACTTTCCCAAAACTTTCCTCTGTCACTGACAAAGTTGTAAACAAAACTACTTTGGGCAATGAAACACCACAAAAATTCCCGCGAATTAAAATGAGAATACTCCAAACTCCAAACATTACTGAATGACTTTTTAATGTTATTTCTTGGGTATGGTAAATAACTCCTTTGCATAGTTTAAAAATAACAAAAAAGTATAGCATACTTTTCGACGCTTATTTGATTTATAAGTAACTTCTTTAATTCAACTATAACAACTCTTATGCTTACGATATTTGTGTTTTAGTTGTGTTTAATAAAAACTGTATACTTAATTATAGCATAAATCTGCACTTACCCAGAATGTCCATTTCGTTTTAGGTTGCTACAAACATTTCGCAGCTAGTCGCATTAAATATTTATATATTTGCATTTTTTATATATTCCGCACTTGTTTGAATATTAATTTATGACGTTTTTATTTGAAGCTGTCACACACACAAACACACACGTATTTTAATCATTTTTTCGATCATTTTATATTTATTTATTTATGTGTATATTGTTGTTGATTTTTATATTGTGACATCGCTTAGACTATTGATTTATTAATTTGAATTTTAGGGGATTGGAAATGTCATATTTTTGCTATAGAACCTCTCGACTATAAATTCGCTTTATAGATAACATTTAAATGCAGAAATTTGCATGTTTAATAAAAGGAAAATAAAGTTTGACCCAACTGGAAAGTTTGCGAATTGCTCTACAAAGAATTTCTGCAAACACTTTAATAAATTTCCATTTTGATAGCACGCTTCAACTGAACTAAAGTGCTTCAACAAAATGTGCTCTACAAAATGCATAAAAAAATGCATATGCTTGTCATAAGCAGAAACAGGAAAGAGAGGACGAAGGCAAAGCAAAGCACAGCTGATGACAAAGAGGAAGGTGCCAACAACAGTTAATTGCTCTACGAAACAGAGACAGAGGAAAACAGCCAAAAAAAAAAGAAAATGAAAACAACAACTTACCCGCCCAACAAGCACAACATCGAAAAAAACCATTAACGAGACATTTTCGCACACGTTGTTTAATTGTTGTGAATCGCATTAGATCAAAACACACTTAATAGTAGATTTACTCTTTGAATGCTTTGCGCTTACGGGCAGCTGCAAATAATATTCAAGTGACGTTGTCGTAGGTTCGCGCACCGAGAAAACGATGTTCGAACTTTGCGCTTAAATCGTTCGTTTGCAACTGAAGCGACAACTGCACACTGCTCGACAAATTCGCTGCACTCGTCGGGGCAGCAGCGACAGCCGCAGCAGCAGCAGCAGCAGCCAAAGCAGCAGCAGCAGCAGCAGGAGCCAAAGGCTTCCAATGCGAAGGCGAACGAAGACTTCAGCGAGTGGGCAGCCCCAAAAGCAAACAAAACAGAGATACGGCGACGATGACGACGATGGCAATGGCAATGGCGTGCGTTATCGTCGCCGGCAAACGTTTCTGCCGTTTCATTCGTGTGATTTCAGTTGTCCCATTCCCAAATTGTTTCACACACACGAGCTGCGAATGCTCATGATGAAGTTCCAAACAGCAGCTGAAGATGTTGTCATTAGCACGAAATGGTAAAAAATGAAAAGAATATTTATTTTAAATTTATAATATTCCCATCTAATATGCTATTTCACTTATTGTATATTTCAAATATATAATTAATAGTTTGTTATGTTCTTGCACAGCGAGAGAGTGAGAGAGCTGAAATGAGAGCTCGCAAAGTGCATTCTCTCACTCTCTCTCTCGTATTTTTATGGCGCTCTGCATGCTGTTGCACACTGGAATGCCTGGAATGTTTGGAATACCATTCGTGCAACTTGCGGCAGCTGCAAAAACACAGAGTTAACATAAAGTTTACAGCACGTGAAAAGATAAAACTAAAGCTCGAATATGTATAGCTATTAATGACACTAAAAAACTTTATTTAAAATTCATATTATATACAACATTTTAAATAGTTTGTTACTTAATAATATTACCAACTTTATTTACATTTTTACAAATAACAACAATATGTTAAAGCCGCTTCCAGTTGTTGCTCTTAAGTAAACAAATGTGCGCTCTTAAATGAAGCTGCCATAAAAGACATTCCAGTGTTTCAACATGCCAAAACGTTTCCGCCGAAGCTGCCATAAAACTTTCCACAGCACCTACTACACATGTCTGTCTCTCTCTCTCTCTCTCAGTCTCTCACTCTCTCTCTGTAGCAATCTCTCGGGTGCTGTTTGGTGCTCTCATTTAAGTGCTATGCTCCACATTTCAAAGCCACAAACTGTTGACAGCTGACATTTTGAAGATGTCTCCACACGAGGCGATTTACGACCACGACGAAGTGCGAAAGCCAAAAGACGACGACGAATAACAATAACAACAACAACATGCGAATGCCTTATAAAGATGAACCTGCCCCAAGAAAAATATAGGGAGAGAGAGAGAGCAAACGGCAAAGTCAGACCGGCCGGCATGGCCATAAATTATGAAGCTGCCGCTGGAAGGAAACTCGTTTGCTGGCATTTTGAAAGTGTAACGTGCTTTTGCAGTGCGCGCCTAAAAGTATGCAACATAAAACCGCACAACAGCTGCTGTCGCTGCTTGCAAACTGAAACTGCTGCTGTTAACGTTAATCAGCTTTCCATTTTGAAATCCTCAACCTGCAACTAGACACGCAACAGCATACCAATCCTCTTCCCCCCTTTCTCCCTTCCTCATATAGTTTTCATGTTCATCCGCTTACAAAGCACGGCTTTTGTTCCATTCCATTTCATGGCATTTCGCGGCCTACAAGCTTCCCTCTCTCTCACTCTCCGCCAAATCAATTGCTTGCAACATGACTAAATCTTTTGGATACACGAAATTTGTTTAGTGTGTTCTGCTTTGGCGCCCTGCGGCTCGCGTGAAGCGCGTTCGCTGCCAGTTTTTAGGGGCAGCAGAGGGAAGAGGAGGGACAGGAGGCGAGTTATACCCGATGGACCGCGCATTGATTACAACTACTACCAGTTTTTCAGCTTGTTGCACATTTTGGCGTGTTCCGTTGCATGCTGCATGTGGCTGCCGTTGCATCCGTGGCGCATCCATAGAGCAGCAAAAGATGCAGCGTGAAAACACACAACACACTTTATGCTAAAGACGAACTTATTAAATATGCATTTGAACATTAAAGTAAATAATATGAATAATTCAAAATTAATGCAAAAGCATATTAATTCACATCTACTAATGGCAATGAATAATATGAATTATTCAAATTGCATTCATAAAGTGCACTCAGCATATTTTATGAATATGAAATAAACCTACTCTGGTAAGCTTCATCGGCCTGTTATAAGATTGTATTAACACAAGGTCAATCAACATACACATAAAAAACATATGCTAATCTTAATAAGAAATTCTTGAATTATTTTGAAATGTCATGTTGAACTCCGAAGATGAATTCCTAAATCATAATCAATAATCAAACTTCCAAATTCTTTTTCTATACTTTATAGTAATGAATTGACCCCAGTCGAAAAATGTTAGAATCCTGTTCATTGCCTTGATATTTTAAAATAAATCTAAGGAAATTATTTTCAAGTTTATTTTAATATTTGGTTGTTCTAATTTTTAAGCCAAGGCCTTTTTTCAATATACAGAATAATTCATGTCAAAGTAGTGTGCCAAAGCTTAGGTCAAATCATAAAAGAAACACAATTACAAAACTCGCTTTACTTAGATTGATGATTCCTATTTTCTAATTAATTAATTAATAGAATTAATTTAATTAATTAAATTTTAATTAATTTTTAGAATAGTAAACAAAAACAAAATTTTTTAATATAGGAAGCTTTTGATCTTACAATTTTAATCTCAAAATCATGATTAAAGAATAAGGTTTCAATTTAAGAAATATTTTCGGTTGATATGTTATTAATTTAAATTAATTTTTTTAAGATCCAAAAGTTTTTATTCTCAATAACTTTTAACTTAAATAAACTTTTAACAAAAATAAATTTTACCTTGACATTAGAATCATTTTTATAAAAAAAATTACAAAAAAAATTGCGTTCAAAAATTTGGTAACAAGAGGAATGAATTCACTCATTCACTTTATCACATTTTTGGCTGGACTTTATTTACTGTGTCTTGTCCAGATGATCTACGAATTAATAAGCCGTTGGTGCAGTTAACAAAAAAAAAAGAAAAAAATCAACAAAGTTTCTCCTTTTGTTCAAGGCTTGCTAGAATGAATTTCAAGCTCCACTCACATTTTTTTTCGGAAACAATCAAAATTTTGTTGCTAAATGGGAAAATTTGAAACACAAATCGAGACCAGACAAAAAAACGGCAACAACAACTGAAGCTCCCGTCAAATAAAAAACAAGGAATAATTATAATGAATGGGGATAAGAGGTGCACTTGCTCGGTCCGGAGTATTTTGGCGGACAGCGAAGAGGAGAATAACATCGAAGGAAACGGCGATGGCAATCAACATGAACAACGACAACAGGAAGAGGATGATGCATACCAGAAATGCTACAAGGAGCGACGCTACACGTGGCTGGAGCAAGGACGTGTGCTCAGTCGCCGGCTCACCGACTACGAATGCCAGCTCGAGGACGATGTGCAGCGTCTGCAGGATGCGCTCTTCAGCATCTCCTCGCACTATGCCAAGATACAGTTTCGCCTGAGGCAAATCGCCTGTGCCTCGGGGGATGAGCGCATGTGTTTGCTGCGCGAGCTGCAAAGGATAACGTGCCAAGGACTCGATGCGAGCAAGGATAACGATGAGCTGCCCACGCTGATGAGCGATGTGAGCAGCTTGGGAAATGTGCGAGTACGTCAACGACAAATCATCAAGGTGCTGCGCAGTCGCCTCACAGATCTCACAGAATTCACCGATACGCGCTTTGCCATCGAGTCCGAGAGCAGCTACAATCTGCGCAAGTATGAACCGTACTCTGAGGAAGACTCGGAAGAGGAGACTTCATCAACGGAGGAAGAAGAAGAAGACTCGGAGGATGAAGTGTTGCATGGCAAATACTGCGGTTGCATTGTGTGTCGGGAACAACGTGCAACCTGCGGTCGCCCATGCTGCGCACAACGCGGCTATTTAGCTGAGACTTGGCCCGATGAGGAGACGAGTAGCGACGAAGACGAAGAATGGAACTGCGATTGCGTCAAATCAAAGTCTAGTAGCAAAAAACGGAAGGCAAAGAAGAGCAAAAAATCAAAGACGAAGAAGAAACAACGCAAAAGTCCCAGTCAATATTATAGTTTAAAGAGTTTCCCGGAGAACTCCACTACAGCAAAATCCCGCAGTCAAATACCCCAGCGAAATGGTTACTCGAATTCAACTAAAAGTGTTAAACAAAAGGGTTTGATCATGGGTTCTATGCTGGTCAGCAAATCGCCGCGTTTCTCTTTAAAACCGGGAAGTTCCTTGCATGCCGGCTTAGCAATGTCCCTTGAGCAAATGGGCAGCAGATTGACAATGGAAAGCGGTCGGAAATCGCCTCCACAGATGCTTAGCGAGAGCACCAGGCAATCTTTAGTAGGACAACTCGTCAACAAGTTCGGACGTCGCAGCAGTCGAAAACCAGAAGACACAGGAAAACGCGGCAGCTATGGCGAGGAATTAACCAACATCATGGAAGTGGATCAACCATTGCCGCAGCAACGTATGCCCGATCCCTATCAACAAAAGCGCCGGAAAAGTCGCATATTTATGCTACACAAGCATCAAAAAGAAGATTTGCCACGTAAATCGGAGAGTAGGCCAAGTCGCAGATCTGCCACAATTGAAGAGTTTAAAGCTTTGTATGACAAACAACGCGCAAATGGATCGCCAGGTCGGAATCAAGAGGAATCCACGAGAGCGAAAAGAATGAGCAGCGCAAGTTCTGGCAAACAAACGCCACGTAAATCGATCGTAAATGTGGAAAGAAGAGAAGATCAACAAGAGGAAAGAAGAGCGAGTAGATTCAGTGGTAGAAGTCAAGATTCAAATCAAGTGATGGTACAACCCATTGAAACCGAAAAGTCAACGGATATCAAGGAGAAAAAGTGGCAAAAACATGACAAAGAGGAAGATTACTTTGATGATGACTGTGCAGAGATTCGACACTTTCTACGCTGCTCTAGAAAGAGGCCACCTTTCGAGTCAGACACTTCTTCGGAGAAAGCAAAGAAAATTCAAGAATATCGCCCCATCAAGATAAAGCATCTCAAATGCAGCCCGAACTGTATGGGAAGTTGTGCCAAGCGCGGCGAGTGCGTCAAAGTTCTCGAGTGCGAAAGGAAACCTCTAAATACTTTCGCGAAAGTCAAGGAAAACATTAGGGAATGGGGTGCTTTGGGTTACTCCAAGCTACAGCAACCTCAGAGAATAGTTAAAGAGCCAAAAGCGTCGAAACTGCAATGCAAAGACTTGAAGAAACAGAAAGTTCAAATTGAATGTGAATTCGCAGGCAATAAAGAAGCGAGTTCAGCTGGTTCTCTCTTTGGATACCATAAAGATGGGACTAAAAGACTTCTGGAATGCGAAACTCCTGCTCAATCACCTTGTTCCAAACTTTCGTTGGTTGAAAACCCCAAAGATATAAAAGAAGACAACAAGAATTACTCTTTAAATCCACTGGGAATTCAATATTCTCAATATCCCTATAAGAAAGAATTCAAAACACTTAAAAAGCTTCCCCCCAAAACATCTCCGAAACCGCAAAGAAGTTCCTCTGAGCAAACTCTTAGAACTTTCCCTCAGCAACCTCCCAGAAGCTCCTCTCAGCAGCCTCCAAGAAGCTCCTCTCAGCAATCTCCCAGAAGCTTCTCTCAGCAATCTCCCAGAAGCTCCTTTCAGCAGCCTCCAAGAAGCTCCACTCAACAACCTCCCGTAAGTTCCTCTCAACATCCTCAAGGAAGTACATCAAGGCGACCTTCACCAACCCCAAAAAGTGCAAATTGCTACATTTTTCAACCTTGTAAAAATCTTTTAACACCACCTGAAGCAACTCCTTCTCGTAAATCCAGTTCCAATTGCTTGAAGAAAACCTATCCAGTCACTTCTTTCAAAGCTCAAAAAAACAACTCTTCCAAGCAGAAGCCAAACTGCAATTGCTCTGGAACTTCAGCTTGTTATTGCTTTAAATCGCAAACGGATCTTTTTAGATTAATGGGTCCCACTTCTCATCATTCGATGACCGAACCATCTCTCGTCTATCCTCATGCCATTGGTAAACCAAGAAAATTAACGAAATGCGAAAAAGGTCGGAATTGTTCAAAGAAATCAAACCAGCCAAAAACTTTCATCATTGAGTCCCCCCAAACAACGAGTTTTAATCAGTCGGAGAACGACAATCAGTCTAAATACTCTACTGCAAATTGAAGAAGTCGTCAATTCGTAATCCCAACTTAATCTAGTATACTTTATAAAAAGAAACAGTGACATCGCCAGTGATTTTATAGAGTGTCTTAGTTTAGTTTGCGATTCGAAATTTCGATGAATTAGCTTCAAATGTATTTAAGCAGTGATTTATATATTTATAATTCTTTGTGTCTTAAATGTTTAGATTACTATATATTAATAATAAAGTTGGAATTTGGTCGATAAGAAAAGTTATTGATTTAATTATTCCATTGAAAGACATTCCCTAATAGGATATGTGTACTTTATCTCTTCGTGAAATTTTTAAGTAAATACTCTAATTGTGGAATATTGAACTGTAAGTTTATTGGTTAAAGTTAACAGATAAACTAAAACAAATCAAAAACTAAATCACCTTCATATTTTAATATTTATACTCCAAATCATTAAATAAAGATTTTAATAAATCTTACAAATTAAATTCTGAATTAAATTCGTTTTAAGGAATTTCAAGTCGTTGTGCTAATTTTATGGAAATAACTCGTTTGTACTGTTATATAGATTAGTATCTATTTATTTTAAGTATAATACGAACTGCCAACATATGTTTAGTTTTCAAACAAATCTATAATATAGATTTAGAAGAGATTGACTTGAATGGAACCCCTTATGTTCTGAAAGTAATATTTATATTAGACTTATTAAATTTCATAACATTTGTAGTTAATCTCGCATTGTATTTTTTAAGCCCACTCAGTTGCCTACTTATGTTTATAGAGAGGATTAAAATGAATGCTAGAGCAGTCATAACAACCTTACCTGTGATATTTCCCGCATTCAGAAGTGTTTCCTGCGTTTTAAAACCAAAATATTAAATTGTTTGTACAGAACATCAACCAAATCAAAGTCTTTCCCATGGCAACCAAATATAATATAGTTTTTTGCTCTCTCTGCTTTTATTAGCGCTCTGCGCATACAAAAGGAAACGACGCTTCCTTTGGCAGGGAATTCATCATAAAAACCAACAGAAAAAATGTGCTATCGAATATTGACTCAAAAAGCAAACCGAATTCTCTACCCTCAGTAGATGGCCATGGTCATTGAACCCAGAGTTCACAGCATCCCTTAACCGGATCGGATCGGATCGCTGCCAACAAAGTCTACCAAGGCTAACAGACAATAAGAGCCGTGAGCTGTAAATAAGGGAACCAGTTTGAGTCGTGACCGTGGCAATGCTTTTTGGCAATTTTCCGCGCATGTGCGACGCATTTTTGCAGCGCCCTCTCTCTCTCTCTCTCGCTTTAGGTAGAGGCATAAACCAGACCAGCAGACTGTGTGCCATACCGTGTTTAGGGCTCAGATCGTATGGACCGCATTTTGAGGGTTGTTTTTGTATATCTTGGCAGCAGTCTCTTTGTTGTTCTCTGCGCCTTTCAATTCATTCATGGTTCACGATGATGATGATGATGTTTGAGTGCAGGCTCCTAAGTTGGTCTATATCATTTTTGGCATGCCCACATCTGGTCGTCTCCCTCTCTCACTCTCTCTTCGCCTATCCTTCTCTCTCTCTTGTCCCATGGCGCATGCGCTGCTTGGGCTTATCTATTGTCTCATTGTCGACTGGTTTTTATGACGCCTTCTGTATCTGCGTCTTCAGCTTCGGGGTTTTTACTCTGCCTCACATCTGGCCAAATGTGTGTGAGTTTGTCATGGTCCAAGCGGGATGACTATGAGGAGGAGAAGGAGGAGGAGGGGTACAAGCAGCCTCTACATGTGTGTGCGGCATGCTAATGGTCTGTTGCCATGTTCTTTGAGTGATATATATTGTGTGTGTGGAGGAACCTTTTCAAATATCGCATTCAGATAAATGCTGTTTGTAGTGTGAAAGATGGTAAACAAGATAATGCCAATTGCTGCTATGCAGGCAAAACAGATTTTGGTAATGGGAAAAGATAAGCTACGACAGATTAATGATCTTTCGAATGTCAATCAAATGATCTATAAAAATGAATATATAAAATAGATTAACATGAAGGTTGAATTCAAAATACAAATTCAACTACATAAAAGATAAGTAAATTACCGATTAATAAGATAGCAATAAAAGTAAAAGTAAAAAAAATGTAATATGAAAATCTAGGGACCAAGAAGATTTTATCTGAACGTGTTATAAGAAATGATTAATAAGCGATCCATAGAGATAGATATAATTTACATAAAAATAAATGATCATTTAACTCCCAATAGGATGGATTACTTAAGAAGATTACCAGAAGAAAAAGAAGAATCATCGAAATTTTCAGAAATGGAAAACAAATATTGGGATGACAAAATTGCTATTTCTTGCAAGTACAAAAAAATATATATAGTAATATTTAAAAACATTTTTAAAATAACCCGCCAACTCTTAAATTATAATCTCCGTTCATGTAAAATAAATGTATTTTTTATTTAACGCTTCTTTCGTAAATATATTTACAACGCTTTGCAAACGATGATAAAAGTGTAAAAGTAAAACGTTAGAGGATTAAAGAATATGATTATGTGTGTGATAATGATAATGATAATGGTATTCCAGCTATAAATATTGACGTAAATGAAGTTTGTAATGTGTAATATTAATATATTTAATATGTATTTGCCACATTTAAATTAAACTTAGACGATAACAATGCGATTCGCTCTGGCATTGGCAAGAATTCAAATGGTTGCGACTTTGTACCGAATAAAAGTAAGAGTATCTTCAAGAAGAATATTAAAACAAATAATAAAAATAAAAAATAATAAATGTTTTTTTTTTGCATTCGTTTGTTGTGATGAGAGAGTAAGGTAAGTATTACTTGAATAGTTTTTGTTTTTGTTTGCGACTTAGAACTAAATTAACGTTTATAATAAACTAAATCTCATACTTTGCTAACTTTCTTTGTCTTTTCTTTGTTTTGTGTGTCTTTCTTTCTTTGTGTGTGTTGCTCTCTTTGCTTGGTTTTTGTTTCGTATTCCTTTTTTTTGGGTATAGCTATATAGATTGATCCATAGGGGAACTAGTTATAGAACTTTCTTTGTTAAATCATTTATTTTTTGGCATGGCACAAATTTGGCATTGAAAATTTGAAATGGCAAATAGAATAATTCGTGAAAAATTGATGGCAAGAAAAATGTTGTGTTTTGTGCTTTGAGCAGAAGCTGCATTAATCCATAATGCACAATGCTTGGCTATATTTAAGACTAAGATTCCCCAAACCCTGACAACTATTTGGTTGCCTCACATTGCTGCATTTGCACCACCAGCAACATGATGCGGTTCATCAGATTGTCTGCCTCCGAGTCTTCCATGCTGTTCAGCTTCGCCGAGATGAAGCCACAGAACTTCGAGTTAAGAACCTCGCGCACCGTCTGCGGCGGTGGCAACTCGAGTCCGCCCACAGCGGCAGCAGCTGCAGCGGCCGCTGCGGCATTCTGTTGCTGCCGCAGATGACGATGCTGCTGCAGCATTTGATCTTCGTAATCATCGGCATCGAGGTCGCCATCCTCCTGGTCATCCGTTTCGCCAAGGCGACGACGCTTACGCAACGTTGTCGCTCCTCCGTTCTCGACGATGCTGCGCGGCGAATTCGAGCCGAGGATGATGGGATACGGAAAGTCAGCGTCGATCACCTCCAGCTCTTCGACCTCATCGGACACGGATACGTTGCCATTGTCGTCGTCGCCGCTGCGCAATGAGCTGGCATCCATGTCATCGTAGCTCTGCTGATGTGAAGCCAGCCCAGCTCCGCTATCGTTGCGTGTCGAGCTCACTCGACTGTCGTTCTGCGCCTGCGCTTGCGCCTGCTGATGGGCGGGCAACGGTTGTGCTGCCACGCCCACTCCGCTGCCACTGCCACTGCCATTGCTGCTGGCGCTGCTGCTGCTGCCAGCATTGTTGCCTCCTCCTCCTCCTCCTCCGCCAGTGGACAAGTCCAGCTCCGGCTTTACATAGTAATCGCAGTAGAAATCATCGTTGCTCATATTCATCCCTGAGCACTTGGAAAGATTCAGCACCGTGCTGGAGGAATCGTTGAACGAGGAGTTCAGCTTCAGAGCTGTGGCTGCAGCGACTTTGCTCGCACTCAGCAAACTGTGTGTGTTGTTGTTGTTGTTATTATTGTTGTTGTTATTGTTGTTGTTGTTATTGTTGTTGTTGTTGTTGTGCAAGTGCTGGGCGAAGGCGCTCAGACTGAGATCACTGGCATGGGAAGCGCCCCTGGAAAGCAAAAGAAAGCAAAGTTTATTATTTATTTACTTCAAGAAATTTTTTATTGCTAAAATATTAAATACTTGTACTTAATGGGACTGCAATTAAATAATTGGTTGTCAATTGGAATACCAAATTAATAGAACAGCAAAAGAGAATGTTAGAAGTGAACGTTAAATTACTAAAATAAGAAATACACTCTAAATTTGGATAATCTTTTCAATAAAATTTAAAGAAAAATAATAAAATAATCACTATATAATTTAGATATTGTAAATATTGTAAATACTAGATTTAAATATAGCATAAGGTAACATTAAGAATTAATCGATTAAACATCTATCGATAGTTAGAAGCCCGATCGATAGGTGTATCGGTCGAGCACGAGACGAAAGTGCGATCACTATGTAGAGAACGATGAAAAAAAGAACAAGTTGTGAAATAAAACCGAAATTAAAAAATATAAAAATCTAATAATTACAATATAAAATTTTTAGTTAGTTGATTATTATGAAACGAGCCTTCACAATTCATTGAAAACCAAGGAACGTAATAATAATTTTTAAAATGAAGAATATGAAATCTAACTTAGTTTTTCTTTTATACTTTAATTTGGAATCTGCACTACCTAAATGTTTAAAGGCAAATACACAAATCACATTTCAGCATATTATCATAGGTTGTAAGTTGTTGCGAGTAATTGAAGAACATATATTACACATATAACGGTGGCTACTCAAATCTATATAAAACCCTAAAGTATGGATATACTATATAATATTATTTGAATGACGTAAAATATCTTCCGTAATTAAGCTAAATTCAACGAAAACATACGTACAGTAGAGTAGGTACCAACCAAGATAAGATAGATTAAATATTATATTATAGTATGAAAGTATTTACATTTGTGTATGTATATAATAATTTGAGAAATGCATAAATTGTTTCATCAGTATATGAATCTCTAGTTAAAAAACTTAATAAATTCCAGAACTAATATGATAAACTCATTCCAATATATAAGGTGGTTTAGGTCAACACAAGAAAAACTAAAAATAATTTATGCCTTGAGGGAAACTAATTTCCAGAACTGGAAAGTTCTGTGTTTAAAATTGAATAAAGCTTGAATAGAATTTTAAACTAAGTACTAAACATGTAAAAACTAAAGCCTAGATCAATTTGAATGACAATATCATGTACTTTGTTTCCCCTCTTTACCAGACTTCTAAAAATAGCCAGCGAAACGAAAATGGAGTCAAAGCAACCCCCAAAACGTGCTCAGAGAATGAAAAACCCCAAATACAGCGAAATGCGTTACAAACTACCAAAAATCCGAAAATTGTTCTCGGTTTTCGGTTTTCCTACGAGACTGAGCTCGATTTCCTGCAGCTCTTGGTTGCTACAAAAATGCAGCTACTCAAATTTCAAGCGCATTTTCCACAGCTGCTGCATGGCCTCAAACTGAAGACGTGGCTATATTTAGATGGGAGTCTCGATCAGAAGAAGAAGAAGATGTGTATATATTTTCCCCCAGCAGCAGGTAGTTGACAATTGGAACTGTAAAACGATATGCGAAGCGAAACGTTTTTCACATTTTCCATTCTTACAAACCAACAACAGAATAATCACGGCCAAATGCGTTTTCACATGTTCCAGAAAACCAAATCGCTTTATTTGCTTGCGGTCGTTTTCGTTTTGGGTTTTTTGGTTTTTTTCTATGCCACTTTTTTCGCCCCGACATGGGACTCGTTATCAGTGTTTGCTTCCGCCTTGGGACCAAGTCAGGCCAGAGCTAATAACGGACAGTTTGCATTTCTATTTAATTGCGTGCTGCTTCTTCGTTCCTAGGAATTATTCAGTTCTTTGCGTTTATCAGCTCAAACATTTGCGGCTGCCGTTTGGTCAAGTTTCCGCTCTTGGCTGACTTCGCTTGATAAGCCACATTATGGCAGACACAGTCAGCCATCGATTGGCCTTTTAAACTCGGAGAGTCTACAGATGATTCCACATATCAGTAGGAATAATCTTGATAAAGTCAAGTATTCCAGCTGATAAGTAAAAGAATCGCAACTGGGACAAAGTCAAAAGGAAGCAACTAGAGATTTGAAAATAGAGAAAATAATTTTAGGAATACTCTAGAAACTAGGAACAACAGATATTATATATTAATTTTCTCCAACTAGAAGTAGAACTAATTTTAATGAATTCTCAAAATATTTGTTCTATTTTAAAGTTCTATGATAATAACCAACTCGTATACCAAGCATCTTTTTAGCAATGATCTATCTTCATAATTTGAGGAATATCCCATAAAGTCCCAATAAATGTTTTTTAAGATGTGTGTAACTCTTTAGATAGTTACAAAATCAAGAATATTATAAATTGAGATTATCATCAGTTTCTCTATCCACTTCAATATTTGGAACTTCAAACATTTCCCTAATAAACATTATTTCCGCATACTACCTCTATAAGAAATCTTTTCACCAACCCCAAAATAAGAAAAGAATTAATAACAATATAGCGAAAGTTCCGCTTTAATTAAGAACTTAAATCAATTTGCAACATCAGAAGCAATCAATCAATGAGTCAATCAAATAATCAGCCACTCAATCTCCACATCAGCAAACACCTTCAGAGCTGTAAAAAATTTCTCAGGGGTCACCCTTACTTTATAATATGCGTGTAAATGAGAATAAATAAAATCGTCAATTGCTTAATCGTGGCAAATATGAGATATTTTTTAATAACATATTACGATATTACGCAAATTGGGTATACGCCCAGTAATTTCTGGGGCCGCAAGTGACGCATCCATATGCATATATGTATGTACATATTTTCGTATATAGAAGTCACAATCTCTCCAAGACGATCCCGCTTCCAACAGCTGAGATTTTGTGGGGCGCGGTTGGTCAAGCAGTCTATCAAAGTGGGGTGTGCTGGGGGACAGTGGACAGCGGGAGAGGGGTAGGAAGTGCCCCGCAAAACAACAATTTCATAAATTTTTCAGCTCATTTGCTTATTAAATCATAAGCGTGACACAGAACGCAGAAAGCAGTAAGAGAGTGAAAACATTGTGGTGAACGTGGGGACGCACGGGGCAGAGGCAATGGTCACCAGAGAGCCAGAGAGAGAGAGAGAGCAACCCCGTTGGCTGTTTGCGCATATTTTTAACCCTGATCCGTCGTTCCGTTGGCAGCGTCGTTTTCAATTGCTCACTCATACGCATACGCAAACGCACACTCACACACACGCGCAGAGCATCATCACACACACATACATGCGCACATTTTTAATCTACGCTTCTTTTCTAAACTTGGTCCACTCGCTGCCGCCGCCGCAATCTCATCGCGAGTTCATTTTGTCCCGCTGATTGTCATTTTCATATTTCGCTTCATCGCTGTCGCTCTCTCTCCCTCTCTCTCTCTCATTCTCCCTTTCTCTCTCTCGCCTCGTTCGCTGCCATCGTTCAGTTCGTTTCGTTAATTCTCGCTCTGCCAGCTGCGCAGTTGGCAGCGCAGTCAGGCTAAAGCATTTTTGTTTTTTTGCTGTTGTTGGTCTTTGCAGCTTCCCTCTCGTTTCTGCTTTTGGTTCAAGTGGCGAGCAACAGCAGCATCAACAACAACAACAACAATCGCGTTGTATAATTTTCGCTCTGGACGAGATCTGTTTTTATGGCTCAAGCCGCGTTCCCGGGCCGGGCCCGTTCAGTTGTGTCTGTTATCAGCTCAAAATAATAAAAATTTAAATATGTGTGTGTGTATGTGTGTGTGTGAGTGCGGGCATGTGTGTGGACTCTGCTGAGACTCAGCAGCACTGTGTGTTGTTGCCTCAGCTCTTGTTGCCGATGTTGTCGATGTGGGTACAGTCAATTGAAAGGAAATGGCCTTATTTCATATATAAATATATGTACATAAAGTACAGACATTGTAGGGGCAGCAGAAGGGGGGCGAAGTAAGGGGTGCTTGAGGGGGGAGCCCGCAACATCGCAGCATCCACACAAAAAAACTGACGCGGCCCATTAGCCCCATGAGCCTGGTCATTTCTTTGTTCGAATTGGTTTTTTCCGTCCAACGGTTTCGAGACTCGAACTCGAGTGTACTCATAGCGAATACACTCACATTCATATGTATTCACATTCGGACATGTGTGTGCATGCATGTGCATGTCGGTGCCTGCGTATTGGGCAGATGTTTTTACAGGGGCTTAGCTGAGATTTGTCTGGTTCTCAATTCCCATTTCTCAGTTCGGGGTTCTTTCGTCATGCAAATTGCAGAGCGATGCAACAACAACGATAAGGTGCACAGAGGAGCACAATACCGTAGACACAAATGTCAAAACAGCTCAACAACAATTTAACTTTTTGCTTTTCTTATAAAATATATCGAAAACCCTAACTTAAAGATTTAAAAATCGAGTTAATTGTGTTCTCAGAAATCACAATTTAAGATTTTCAAAATATAATTGCAGAAATTTAAAGTATTTGTTAACTAACAATCGAATTCCTCATCTTTATTAAGTAATATAATTTAAATCTTATCTTTATAAAAACCATTGAAGTGAACTGTTAGAATACACTTTATTGAATTCCTGAAAACGAATCACTTCAAGATGATCAGCGTTGTGACTCACATCCATCATATTCTATGCAAATGGCGGGGAATACACAATAGACAGTCTGCTTGATAAGGTTTTCAACAGCATTATTGAGTCTAGTCTTATCGGATAGAAGACAGATGCGTACTCAGTAACCCTAAGTATCGACTAACTCGACTCAGTTCATAATTACCACAATTTATGACTCAGTTAACGTCTTATCTAGTGATTCACAGTCAGTCCTTTTTACTTTCGCTGCAGTCTTCGAAAACCCACAAAATGAATCGACTTTTCATTTGACTGAACAAACAATGCGGTAACCTAAACCAATACCATATACGAGTACTTGTTGAATATATAGCTACAATAAGAATAATTTTAATTTCAAAACATAATCGATTGAGTCATCATCACACAACATGGCAAAGGAAACGTTCTTCTAGCACAGTTTAGAAATTCTAAAAAAAATATACAAGAATTGCTCTTTGCACTCGATTCTCTTTCTTTGCCAACGGAAATAAACTCGAGTTCAACTCGTGGATCGGGCGTGACAATGCGTAAAGCTTAGGCTGATATTGGATGAAAACCCAAGCAACAAAAATAATACCTTAACCAAAAAAAAAAAAAAACAAACAAAACGAATAGCAAAAAACCAACAAGTCAAAGCAAAGAAGCGTTATTCACGCTTTAAGTCCGATCTTTTGCCCCCGCATTCACCCCATACGCTTCTGTTTCTGTAGCTGATTCCAATTCCGTTTGCTTTTGTTATTGTCGCTCTTATCGCACTTACTCCACTTGTAATATTAGTCAAGAGCCTTCCGAACATGCTAAAGACAATAAAATCGCCGATGATTCGATCGGTTGGTCGGTCAATAATAACCAAATTCAGGTGGGTGTAAGCTGAGCTCCTGATAAGACCCATGTATGTACATACAGAACATGAATATGTTTTATACAATGTATTGCGAGCAAGGTTTTCATATGATTTCTAGGTTATTCCAAAGAAGCTCAAGTTTTTGCGGTACACAACTCAGACATTAAAATTAGACTGAGCCTCAAAATTAAAGAGAATTACAATATGACGCATTAAAATAATATATACATATGTCTAATAATAAAATATGTATCATCAAAAGTAATTGAGTATGTACTGCAGAAAATTATAAACCCCAATTTCTAGAATTATTCAAATTCAATGTAACCCTACAGTTTTAAGTTACTTCTTGCTATATTAAAAAAAATCTTTACCAAAAGAAAATTGGAAATAAGTTAAAAAAAATTACAGAAAAAGTGATCAATAAGAAAAGTTAAGCCTGTATAAAAAATGTGTACAATTTTTAAAATAAAGTCGAAAATACTTATTATAATATGTGTGACTAATCAACAATCAAAACAAGATGATAAGAAATCTTTGGTTTTTCAATTCTTGAAAATAAAACTGAAAATATGCTTAACTGAAAAACAAGTTAAGATTAGCCTACAAATAATTGTATTTTTAGCGAGCAACCTAATGGGGTGGAGATATTTGGTGGTACTCACTTTCTCTCCCTGATGACATCGCGTAGAAAATCCATGGCCTCGTAGAGACTCCATTTGGGCTTAAATCCATTGCCCATCAATTTAACGTGGGCCAATTCGCGGCGATAAGATTCTCGCAGAGATTTAAAAGCGCGCGCCACACGACGACCGGGCGCATTGAACTCCCTGCCAATGTGCTCCCAAGCGCGATTCTTCTCCTCTTCGGCGCCCTTAAAATTCGGCAGGCGCGAGTCCCACAGAATGGGATTATCATGAACCATTTGTATGAGCTTCAGTTTGTCGGAGGCATTACGACGAACCACTAGAAGAAAAAGGAGGTGATGATAAAGAAGAAGAGGTTGTTTTTGTCGCAATGTTTACACACATTTCTTGATCTTTTGGGTGGGCAGCACACTGAGTTCGCCTTTGGGCTTCATGTCCAGCGCAATCGCTGCTGCGGCTGCGCTCATGTCCTGTAACGAATTCGTTGTGATGATGGGTGAGGAGCCCGAGGCGGCAGCAGCAGCGGCAACGGCGGCGGGCGCCATCAAAATTTGTTGTAGTATTTGCAGATTAATTTTGTTGATGTTGTTGTTATTGTTATTGAGCAGCTTCACTGTTTTTTCACTTGACACTAAAGTTCACTTTATCACAAATGTATTTGTTGAGTGTGTTTTTTGAGCCAAAGCAGCGCGCGATCGACGACGGGGGCTGAGCTACCCTCTCACGACCAAGTTTAAACAGCAACTAAAAACCAAAACCAAAAAAAACAATCAACAACCACCGCGAGCTGTGACAGACGACGACGACGTTGGCAGAGCCGTTAGCAGCGAGCCCGCATTTTCGAGGCGAAGCCAAAACCAACAAGAATGAAGAGTATCGAATGCATAGAAAGTCGCATCGAAAATACACTAACACTAGTGGTGTAAGATTATCGATGCTTGAAATCTTTATCGATGTTTTGTCGGCTATATATGCCACTAACTATAACACGATGCACAAAATATGTTTACTTCACGTTTGTAATAGTTTTATTTTTTTTTTTAATTAATTTTTGAATAATATTTAGTTGTTGTTTATTTCACCACAAAACGTAAGTACTCTCATTGTGTGTTAGCGCATCAAAACACAAGCACGACTCACACAAACGCACACACAAGCGCACACAGACATGGGCCAAACAAAGAGCCAAAGGCGCAGGCGACACAGCCACAAAAAATCACGCGCGCTCAACATGCGCTATCCTCTCTCGCTCTCGCTCAAACTTACTCACTGACGCTCTCTTCGCGCTGTGGCTCTGCGCCTGGCTTGGTCGCGCTGCCTGGGCCAATTCACAACGTGTGTGCGCGTCAGCTTTACCGTTATCGACGCGACGTCTGCGTCGGCGCTGCAGTCGCTGTCACTGTTGATGTTGTTGTTGCTGTCGACGATAGCGCGTCGCGCGCATTGAGCTCAAAGAGCAGTCCAGGCCGTTGGCTCTACGCTCGGACTTGGTTTCATTCTCATGCTCGTGTATGTGCTCGGAGTCGGTTCGGTTCGGCTCGTTTCGTCTCGGCTCTCTCGACTGCCGATCAGACGGAAAAACGCCGTTTAATTGCAACAACAGAAAGTAAAAGCGAGCAAAAGAATGAGCGCAAAAAAGCAGAGCGACAACTTAGACGAGTCGTCTGAGACGACTCGTCTCAGACAAAACACACACACACATACACTTACTGGCAGCAACAAATCAAGCACTGAAATTGTGTGTAACACAAAAATCCGTTGACGCGTTTGCGCCGCCGACGTTTTTTCCAGTAGACGTCGTCATTGCTGTTTCGCTGCTTCGCAGTTTTATTGCTAGAGATGGGCAAATGAGCGCGTTCCTTGTGATATGCGCTTCGCTATTTTCGTAGAGCATTTAAATAAAGGGGGTGTTAAGTAAACAGAGTCTCAAATGTCTTGAAACAAATTTAAATTTGAATTGCATTGTTGAACAAAAAGCTTATATATTGAAATGCATGTCAATATGATTGAAAAATATATATTAAAAAATAATTATTAAAGTCTCATGTTGAAAACTTTAATTGACATCAAATATTTGTGAATAGAACCAAGACTTATACGATTTAAGTTTAGTTAGGAAATAAAGAAATGAACAATTTACTTGCACTGAAAATAAATACATAAATTATAAATAATAGTGATTGAGAGAAATGTTCGATTTATTGTTAAAGATTGAATAATAATTAATTTTGTTACTTTTTTATTTTACATTGTTTAATTTTTTTATTAAAGAATAAACATACATATCTTTTCAAATTTAAGCTGCACTACTATGCCCATTATTTTCTACGTTTCTGTTTTTAAATTTTTGAGGCCTGAAACTTAATCATTTGATTTTAATTGCAAATTCTTCACTGTAGAGCATTTTGATAATCGGCTTTATTTGGCCTTTCGCTTGCATTCATTAATCGTCTACGTCTACTTTGTAGCTCAGCCCGATCTCTCATTCTGTGTTCTGTGCTCTGTTCCACTCTCCCCCATTTCCTAGTCGACAATTGTTGCATTTATTTCATTTTCCATTTCGTTGCTGCAAATGCATTTGGCTGTCTGCAATTTCAAAACAGGGGAACGAATAGTGAGAGTGTATGTGTGTGATTGAGAGAGGGGCTGGGTTGGGGAGCGCAGCAGATTTGAGCCCGCTTAACTTACGAAGGTTCTCTTCAGTTTGGTGGTGGCGATGACGGCGTTGGCGGCCGCAGTCGCTGTCGCTTTCGACGCTGAGGTCGCGTTCAATTGCGTTTTAGTTGAATTTATTAATATGCCCATTTTGTGAGCTCGCTTGTTTTTGTTGTTGCTTTGTTTTTGTGCTTTACATTTCGCTTGTGCGCTTTGTTGGCTTGTTTCTCGTTCTCGTTGCTGCTGCTGCTGCTGCACAGTGGTTCGGCCTCTTGTGAAAATTTATAACAACAGCTCAACATTTGGATCACACATGTTGTAGAGTGCCCAGCAAAGTGTGTGTGTATGAGAGAGAGAGAGAGATTGTGATTGTGTGCGTGACATCGCGTCGCTTGTTGCGTCTTGTTAATGCCCAACATTTGTGTCTTGCAACGTTCGAAACGTTCAGCAGATAACAAACGAAATGCCTCTGCCAGGCATCCAGCCATTTAAGCCGCTCAAATCTAGTAAATATAATCGACAACTCAACGATGGCAAAAAAAAAACAGAAATGAAATGAAAACGAAACGAAGGCGGGCATGCAAAGCGTGCGAGGGAGAGAGCAAGAGAGTGAGTGCTTTTGTCTGTATGTAATTTATGCCTAATGAACTATTTCCGGCCAAGTGTCAATTAATGTATTCTGTGTGTATATTCAGGCCCTCCGCGTGCTCCATACAGGCCACAAGGGGGCAACAACAACAACAACTACTACTGCTATAACAACAACGTGCCCGCACAAATGTTGTCATGATCATTTCTGGCAAAAAAAAAAAAATTGTTCTGATTCTCTCTCCCGTTTACTCTCGTTGCTTGGAGCTGTCGTTTCCGTTGCAGCCTTTGCGACCCTCTTCTTCTTTTGCTGTGCTTCTTCTTGAGCATTTTCCATTTCTTCTCTTCGCTCTTTTCAAGCCAAATTAAAAGTCATGCAAGCGGAATTTGCTCTCTACTGCTGATTAAGTTTTCGTTTGCGCGAGATTAAATATGTACATGCATACATACATACATATGTATAAACAAATTTTGTTTTTGCTTAAAGTTCAAATCTGTGATGGAAATCAATCTAAAATTTTCTGGATGGAACAAATCGCTTAAATGGGGTGTTAACATGTTACAAAATGATTTTCAAAACATTTTTAATTTGTTCATTGTGATTTTTACTTTCTTTGTTTATTAAAAATAAATTTTTAGTTTTCATTTAATTCGCAAATAAACCAATTTAATTTATTACAGTCATCAATAGCAGTTGTAATTTGAGTTTGCCCTGTTCGCGCCTTTGAATAGCAGGAAGTTGGCACGGCAGGGAGCTCTGTTAGAATTACCCAATAATAATCATACACTTTTGTGTCAATTAAATAAAAACAATTTTTGTTTATCAAATGTCCGTCAAGTTCACGGCACCTTTGGACCGCTGAAAACCAATTCATCTTTTTATCCTTTTCAATATAGAAGTATTTCGATCCAATTTTCTCATAGAACCTCCGAAATTCCGATTCTCTTCTCTGTAAGGATTTCTTCTTGACTTCCGTTAAGTCCTCCTGCAATGTTCTCAACTGCTGTTCTATATTTTCAAACTTCTCAAGCAATGCCTTATTTAACTCAGACTCCTGGACATTAACTTGCTTCTCCAATGACTTTGTGTGGTCTAGAAGCTGTTTAACAATTGTGTAACAATATCTGCCGCAAGTTTCATCCATCTCATTCGATTTCTGGCATGTCTGTTCGGATTGGGTTTTATTATGAAATTTGATTATAAAATCACAAGATATTTCAACAAACCTGAGAGGTTCCTATTTCAAGAAGCGCAGAAATTATCAGTCCTATTAAAATTGACTTCATGGCAATTTCTAAATATTCACCCGATTAGTCTCGGGTTCAACACAAAACTGAAACTTGTATGTTACATGCATTAATATTTTCCAAGCATTGCAGCGACTTGCACATCTTATCAGTCAAACGCAATGAAAGTTTACTAGAAATTATATCTAAGTATGTCGGAGTCTGTTCTACCGAAGTCTGTTTATTTATTATCGCGAAGCGAGTTTCGATGCTCTCACAGGCGATTGCACGAGCACACTGACCGCTCGATCCTTTTACTGCCTAGTAGGCAGTGCCTACGCCATAGCCATCGAACCACACTCAGCGACAGCGTCTCGACGCTGTCGCCCCGCAATAACTGTACTTGGCAAAGCGACAAAATGCGGACAACCAACAAAGCGCAAATAAAGAATGATGCAATCTAACATGCACACTCTTAATTACGCAGTGCCAATGTGCCGAAACGCACAAGCAACTACGCAGTGCCAAAATGCCAAAGTGCACCTACAACTACGCAGCGTCAATGTGCCGAGACGCACGCACTGCTGCGCAGTGACAATGTGTCGAATCTGCATTATTTACTCTCCGAAGAGTATGTATATTCAGAAAAAAAAATATAAAAATTTATTTTTGTTTACAATTTTTTACTTTTCAAACAATTCGCAAACAAATAAATTCAACGCTGTACAATCCTGATCATTCATTTGTACTGTTGGTTGGCCTCTTTCCTCCAAGGCAACACAGCGTTCGTCTCCGTTATTATTCGGTTCTCCATTATACCAATTAAAAAAAGGGAGTTGCTTGACCAGTTGTATGCGAACGATATACTCCTTTATGGCCCAGATCATTGATATCTATCCAATAATGGTCTCCCATTAGTTTCGGTCCCAATGCGTTAAATTCTTGCTGGTTCTGTATACTGGCCAAGTGACTGCCATGCTCATGGCATTTGTGAACAGCGGCAAACCAATTGATCTTGTGTTGTCTTTCAATATAATAGTATTTCGATCCAATTTTCTCATAGAGTTTCTGAAACTCTTTTACCGTTTCTTCATTTAAATTCTGCTTAGGCTTTTCTATATCCTCCTTTAATGACCTCAACTGTTGCTCCAGATTTGCAAATCTCTCAAGTGTTTCCATTTTTAGTTCGGACTCTTGGCCATTGACTTGCTTCTGCAATGAGTTTGTGTGTTCTAGAAGCTGTTTTACAACTTTAAAACAATAACTGCCGCAAGTTTCATCCAATTTTTTCGACTCCAGGCATGTCTATAAAGACTGTAATTTCTTAGAAAATACAATTTTCAATTATTGTATACTTCGACAGACCTGAGTGTTTCCGATTTGAAGTAGTAAATAGATTAGAAGCACTTTTAATACGATCTTCATTGCAATTTTTCGAATATTCACCGTCTAGAATCGGATTTAAAACAAAACTAAGTTGTTTACTTTGAAAAATTCAACTTGAAACAATTTTGAGCCTCTTATCAGTACCAAACGTTATCAAATACTCTGCTAAATTGTATTATAATTGCGTTTCAAGTGCTAGACGTAGTGTCTATCAAAGGTTGAAAAAATAATAAATCACCTTGTTCGTTTTTTTAAATCTTTAAATCTAATAAGATAGAAATAGAAAAAATAGAAAATAGAATATTGCTGATTATTAGAAATTTTGCAACCCTTTTTTTCTAAAATAAAACAAGTCGAACACACTCGACTGTGAGATATCTGCTATCCATTTTGAGTAAAAGCAAAATATTTCGGTATTATTATCAAAATATTCCAAAATAATATGCCATAAATACTAAAAATATACCAAATACTATATTTGATATATCGATATAGTACCGCATTCAAAATATACCATAGAGTGCGAAATATACTAGATTGTCAACCAAAACAACTAAGACCCCTAGTAAGCAGGCGTTTTGGACAATACAAAAGTATTTCTTTAATAACTTCGATCGCAACAAAATTGTATAGATATATGTAGATAATAGTTATTATTGTATATACCAAAATTTGCGATTCTAGCTTTACAACTACGCCTGTTTTCGAAGTTTTGTCAAATTCTGGGGCGGTTGTGGGCGTGTCAGAAATTTGAGACAAACTTGAACTGCGTTCAAAGATAACAAATGCTGTTGAAAAATTAAAGCTCTAACATATCTCTTATAGTCTCTGAAATCCAGTGTTTCATACGGACAGACGGACAGACAGACAGACGAACATGTTGATGCTGATCAAGAATATATATACTGTTACATACAGTAACTCCTGCTGGCGCAAAGATATAATACCCTTCTACCCTCTTGGTAGCGGGTATAAATATGTAAGAAATTGTTCACTGAGTAAATATAATAATATAAGATGATACTCAACCTAAGCTTAAGATTGTGCATCTTGCTTTTGAACTATCTGAGTAAAAATAAATAAATTATATTGTATTATATCTTATATGCAATATAGTTTGGATTGTTATTTATATTTGCGAATTATCGAAATCTATTTAAAATATGGAAAATTACTCAGAACTGAAATAAGAAGAAGCCAGAGCAATAGAGACGATTCAGTTTTAGTTGAAATGATCGGAAATGCCTGCGTTGGCTTGCTGTCACATAACAATTTGATTTGTTTGGGCTTATCGGGGCAAATTAATCACAAATTCAATGCAAATACCGAAAAGTGGGCTCTGGCTGTAAATAAAGCCAATAAATATTGACACAGGTCAGAAGCGAGTCGCATAGATGGCAGGATGAAGAAACCAATGTGTGAAGGGGACAAAGTAAGCAAAAAGGGGGTCGACTTCTACGAGTATGTAGTGATCGGTAACTGTTGCCGTTTCTGTTGTCGCATTTGTCGGTTTGTTACCCGTTTTCTATGGATGCGATAAGCCCGAAAAAGCGAACCCTAATTGAAGCCAGCAGAAGACACAAGCCAAGCCAAGTCGAGTCGAACAAGACCCAACCCAACCCAAAACCAACCCAACTCAACTCGAACTCAATTCAATCAGGCAATAAAAATTTATACACTTAAATGGGGAATGTTGTGTGTGTGTGTGTGTGTCAACAGAGATAGAGAGAGGAAGAGGGAGAGGGGATGGGGAATGGGCGATGGGCGACCCATGAAGACCAAGTTCAAAATAATTTCCAACCAATATTTTTGTATTTGCCCAAAGCAGAAGATTCAAGTAAAACGATAGAGCAAAGCGATCGAGCAATCAAGCAAAACGAGCCCGAAACGCGAAAAATCAGTTGACGTTGTCGCTGTTGTTATCGTTGCTGTTGTTGTTGTTGTTGTTGCTGTTGTTGGCGCTGAAATATTTAAATTTTGACCCAACCCCAATCCAAATAAATTTCATGGCGTAATGTCTGCAGCTGTGTGCGAGTTTCACTCTCTATCGCCGTCTCTCTCTTTTTCTCTCTCTATCTTTCCCTCTTTTGCTGTATTTTGGTCGCTTGGGGTCAAAAATTGTCGCATATCGTTAAGAACCTAAAGACGACTGCGACGTGTCCATAAACCTCGAACAACAAGAACAGCGACAGCGACAACAAATGTCGTCGCAGTTTCACAAAAGTTGGCCATGTGCTTGACGATTCGTAACGAGACATTTTGAGGCATTCGTAATACCCATTGAACACTTCCAGAGCGTGTGTGAGTACACTCATAAGTAACCAGAACCAAGAGCACTGAGAAAGAGAGCGACAAATGAAAATGTTAATGAATGCGTGCTGTTCTTCTGTTCTGTTCGAGAACTGGGCTCGACTTGTCACCTTCCTTCATTTTCATTTCCATTGTCCGTTTTTTCAATTTAAATATATGATTCTCAGTTGTTGGTCATTTGCATGGCGCAATCTTTGTTAACAGATCTTAACAACGATCATTCTCATGTATCACTTGGCAGTAGATCTATTCTGTTTCTATTTTGGTCTTTGATCATAAATATATTTATAATGTAAAGATAATAATAGAACATATATGAAATTACTTTATCATTAAATCCTAACTAGTTATTTTTTTAATGTCTTCTGTTCAACTCCCGTCTAAATGAATGAATATAATAGTATGGACAAAAAATAAATTCTATATATGGGATATGATAGTAATAATAGTCCTTTATAAAATAATAGTACGGAAATGTTATATACATATATAATTAACCGAAGACTGACCAAACTGTATTGGAAATTCTTTTCAATATCAAACGGTTTAAAAGTAAAGACAAACTTCTGCACATAACTATAAATTATACTTACTAGCATGATAATAAATATAACAAATGACAACTGATTATTTTATTATTATTATTTTACTAAACTGTAAATTTTGTAATTTTATAAAACTTAGAACAAAATTGCTTGAAAATTATTTTTAGAATGAAACAGCTTAAGAAGAAAATAAATTTTATGATTTTTGTAAGTAGTAGAATTCTAATATTAATAAATTTCTTATGCTTGGTGTTGTTCGCTGCATATTAAATAAGAACTTCTTTACATTTCTTCTGTATTTTTAAATATTAATATAAAAATCTTGAAGATTGCTTGACTATTTTCAATAAATATAATAAAATAAAATATACAATTAAAAGTACTTGAATTTAAATGCAAAAAAGAAAAAATAATGTTTATTTAATGTGATATTTTTTAATTCTCTATGTACATACATATGCTAAAATATATAATAAATGAAAATTTAGTAAGTAGACTCAAAAAAGAATACTTGAAACTTCGGTTTGTCGCTAAGCTTCGATTAGTTAGATTGCTTAGCCAAGACAACAACCATTTGCACACGCTCATTATGTGAGCGCACTCTTACATGACTTATGTTTGTATGGGTGTGTGTGTGTGTATTGCGGACACGCAGCCCGCATATTTGTAGAATTCTTAACTTTGATCAGATGTTGCTAAGAATCCGCTATAGTTGTTGTTGTTGTCGCTGTTGTTGTAGCTGCCACATTTGCTGCTGTTGCTGTTGCTGTTGATGTTGCTGCTGTCGCTTGATTGCATGTGTTGCCAAATGCTTTTCGCTGGCGGTTGCATTTTTAAATTAATAAACAAGAAAATGTGAGTCAGTTGGCAGTCGGCAGTCGGCACTTAAGCCACACAAACACGCATGCACTGTGTGTGTGTGTGTGTGTGAAGTGTATCTATGAGATACTTGTATTCATTAGTTTACCCTAACGACAGCCACCAATCAAAAACGTTTTGTTGCTCCGCTCTCTCTCTCTCAGCTCAGTTTATTGCCCATTGCGGTCGTTGAAGCAATTGTTGTTGTTTGAGTTGTTGTTGTTAGCCGAGCACTTGGTGTTGTGTTGTGTTGGGCTGTGTTTGTAATCGCGGTTTAGTGTAGGCCAGCACTTGGGCTTGCCTTCAGCTCGATTGCTATTGCAGCTATATCGCTTATCGTGCCGCAATGTTGATTGTTGTAATTGCTACAAGTTGTTGTTGCTGTTGCTGTTGTTGCTGACTTTGCTGGCCATTGGCTGTGGACTGGACTGATAATATGAGGCTTCGACCGAGAGTGCCACGCGGTTTTTAGGGCCTGCCACACATGCATACGCGGGTTTTGTAAATGAAGTCTTTCCACATGTGTTGCTTATCTCACCACTGAGTTCGCCCTCTCTCTCTCTCTCTCTCTCTCTCTCTTTCTGCTTCTATTAATCTCCCTTTCTCTTTGTCTGCCATGAAAAAGTTCCATTTGTTGTTAATTACTCAGCTTGGCTTACCTAAAAACAAACACTAACACAAAAAAAAGGAACAGCAGCAGCTTCAACTTTGACCCCATGGCCAGGGCATTGTTGGTATTCCTCTTTTTTTTTTGGCGCACAGTTTCCCACACGTCCGTTGCAGAATGAGAACAGAAAAATTTAATTAACAATTTACAGCAACATTTGGGCCAGCTCACGAAACAAACAAAAAACACACTCTAACAACAAGTTGGGATGCATTTCTTTAAAATTGCACGACTGCAACATACCCAGCAAATAAATTAAGTAAACTAATTTTAACATGAAATGATTTGAATTACATAGAAAAGATCTACAATTACTTTAAATAAATGGATGTTATTTTATTTCAACTATAGTAAATTTATCTAAGAATATTATATATCCAAAAAACTGTATTTTGTATTGTATGAATTATCTAAATACAAGTTGCATTTAAATCTTGTGGTCTGAAGATAAGGCATTTAATAATATTTTAAATTAATAAAAATACAAAATTCACATATTTTTATAGTATTATATAAATTTTTTTATTTTCTCTTTTGTTGCATACGAATTTTTTAATTTAATTATATTAAATATACAATTTGTGGCTTAATACATTTTATTTGGTTCACGATTATATGTGTTTATATAAAAAACTTTCAGTTTCTTTGTCTTTAAAGTTGTGTTTTTGATTTTTAGATATTTATTTTGCTTTAAGAGAATGTCTTCTCATTTGTTTTGTATTCATTTTATGACGCATACAGTGGTATTTGTGTTCGATTTTTTGCCACTGCGTCCAAGTTGGCATAAAATAATTAAATGAAGTTAGTATTAATAACACGAAAAATCGAGCAACGCGATAAATACTATATAACTGATCCGCAATCATGACTGTGGTCGACGAACTCTGTTAATTCTATGAAATTATTTAAAGAGAAACGATACATTTTTATGTGCTTTTATGAATCATTTTATATTTGAGCTTTTTGATATCAGTTTATCGCATTTGTATTTTGGTATTGTGTCGTTTTTGTTAAGTATTAGCTTTTGATGTTCTAGTTTTATTCATTTCTTTTTTCTTTTCTACAATTTTATTCTTATCATCACTCATAAAGAAAATTCCGGTTACCCATGTCTCATTATAATTGATAAAGCAAAACTTTAATATTCTAAATAGTCCAATAATGCGATTAACAACCATATTTATTGCAGTTTTATAAACTGTATCCCATCAAGTTTAATTAACTACTGTTTAATACTTAGAAAACTAATCCTTAACTACTCTTGGAGTTGAGGTGTTGTCGATTCATCACAATTAAAACCGCAAAAGTATTTAAAGTTTCGATATTTAATGTTATAAAATATTTATTATTTACCTCATTAACTCTGACAAGCAGTTTTTCTATTGAAATGATTTTGTTCACTTATCCAATACATTGTTTTAATAGTTTATTTTTTTTTTTCATATCAGCTGATAATTAATTTACTAATACATGTAAGAATGAAAAAAAATTTAAAAATAACCTAAAGTTAAGGGCAAACTTAGCAAATTTTAAGGTATGTCCAAATTGAAATAAAATTTGTATACTGAGTGTCACAAATATATTATATATTATATTATTTCAATAAAAAATTAACATGCTGAAATTTTTGCATTGAGAAAACTTTAATAACAAATTTGACAAATTTAAGAGTATCCAAAGTACTAAATATAAAATAATCAAGTAAGAAAGTGTGCTCGATTTTGAGATACCCATTTTAAATAAAAACACAATATTGAGGTATTAATTTTAAAATGTACCAAATTTGTATACCACAAAAATACTTAGAATATACCGACGGATATTAAGGGTTCATATAAAATATACCATAGAGTGTAAAATGTACCAGATTGTCAGCCAAAGCAACTAAGACACCACTTCAGTAGACCTTTTCCTCATAAAAAAGTTTTTCTTTAATATTTACGACGTTTTTTATATGATCGCAATCAAACCAGTTTAAAAGTAGTACTGTTTCAATATACCAAAAATAGTCTTTTGTATATTTTCAGTATTTTTAGTATATTCATTCGGTATATTTTAAGAATAATGCTGCGCTGTTTTGTTATTATTCAAAACGGGTGGCGGGTATCTCACAGTCGAGCACACTCGACTGTAGATTTCTTACTTGTTTAATATTCTTGCTATGCAATTCACATTTATTTAACTTATTTAACTGAAACTCCCCCACAAGATAATAGTATACAGGGTATTTCAACTAGACAACGCTAGCGAACCTTGGACGCGAGTTAGTTAGCCAGCGCGTGCAGCCATGTTGCAAGTGCCACAAGCCGCCAACGCTCACTCCTCACTCCTCCTCCACCCCTCCCGCTGGACAACTGACAGCTGCAATTGCAACGGCAGGCAGCACTTATCACTCAACAATCGGGACCAGTTTTGGGAGGCAGAGAGCAGAGCCAACGTGGTCGACCTCGACCCCTCGCAGCCCGGAACTGGACAAGTAATTACACGAGAACATGCCAAGAAGTGGATGTAGGGCCAAGGGGAAGGGGGAGGGAAGGTTTGGGGTCTATTCACATTTAAATGGCAAACCAAATGGTTAGTTTAAACAAACAGCAATCAGGCAAGAACTGAGCTGAGCTGCGCTCTTTGCGATATCTTGCGAAATCCCCAAGAAATGTCCTTGTTAAAGTCGAAAGACATGTGGCAAATTATAACATTGACCAAGTCAAACACACACCAACACATCCACACACACAAACATACACACGCACACCAACACACACACACAAGCTATCAGTTTGCCAGCCGTTACAATGGGTTAGTTTTCAAACATTCTTGTTGCAGTTGTACGTTGGTTTTTCTTGTTACTCTTGTTGTTGTTGTTGTTGTCAGATGTAAACCAACTGTCATAATCAAGGCAAGTTGCCCGCGGGGACAGAGCAACAAGAACATGGAGAGAACAGCGGCAACATGTGCTATCATCACTGCCTTTCCTCGAGAGCATCAGCAGCACCGAAAACTAGCAAAAGAATTTCGACTTGATTTTGCGTCAACTACGAGAAATAGTTAAATGGATTGCTTAACTTTTACACCAACTTTGTGCAAATGATCAAAGAATGAGAAAAATAATAGAAAGTTAAAAGTAAAATGGAAAATGGAAATGTTAATAAAAAAATTGTAAAAGAAATTTTGTACAGTTAAAATTATTTATGAAACAGATAATAATACATTTAAGTATAACACCAGACAAGCAAAATACATAATTAAACACTTTGAGACTTTAATTTGATAAGTTTATCTATATTTCACTCCACTCGCTGTCACATCATAGCATTAACTTCAGTTCAGATAAATCATTAATCGATATTTATATATTGAATACATATGAATTTGCCAATTTCTAACACTTCCAACTATTACTTTATATTTTAATAAATTAACTAGGGCTACTTATAATATGGAGTTTCCATGTTCATTTAAATTATACTAAAAATGGCAAAGTATAATATTATTTAACCATCATTTACTAGAAAATTTAATCTTAAAAAACCTTATGAAATTCAATAAATGTGTGCAAGAAACTGAACTCATTTATCTAAACCTAAAGAACTTTTTTTAAGATACAGCAAAACTACTAAATTGTATTAATTAACAGCCTCTCGAAGAGTCCTTCTTTTATATATTGGATGGACTTGAAAATTAGGATTGATGACAATAAAAATTGCTTCTAGTAATTAATAGTATTAATAGTAGGTATCGAAATGAGATGCAAAACTGTATTCTTAAGATAGTTCTTTTAAACAGTTCAATATCAATAAGATTTATCAGCACCTAAAAACAAAGCAATTATATTACAGTAATGAAAAATAGAATTGAAAAATGATGAATTTAATTACTTGAATGATACTAAGTATTAATATATTGATGTGCATGCCAAATTTAAATTTAATTTAAACGTATTAAGGTAAGTGACATAAAAAAAAATAAGTCAAAAAGTTAAAATTAAATGGTAACTGTATGATAATTGATATCTCAAATTAAAATACAATCAATATTTATTATTATGAATAGCATATTCTTCATTTATTAGATATGAATAGATCTTTAGACATTCAAATCTTCTTTAGGTTAGAGTATAGAAAATTCCCGATTTGATTCGATGCAAAAAATCTGGTTACTTCAGCAGCCGCAAAACTGCAGAAGGAAACTGACTTTGGGGAAATAATAACGCCTTTGTTATTATTGTGTTATTAGAGGCGTTCCAGTTGCAAGCAAGTACGAATGCTTGCACTGCATTTGGTGGCAAAGTTGCCTGCCTGGCTGTGGCATCTGGGGAGACTCGAACTACTTTTTAAATGTGCCACATTTCTCGTTGTGTGTGTCTTCACTTTCGCTGGCGAAATGTGTTTTATTAGTGCGAGAATCTTGTTCGCTCTCTTTATAAAAATATACTTGTATATATCATTTTTTTTATGCTCTTCGAGTGCATGCATCTTGGTTGTTCGCTCATTTGTGTCGACGCTAGTTCGTCTTGTTGTTGCAAGAGTAAACATGCACCCAAAGCGCAATCTAATTAAGTGAAGTGTGGATGTTAAGGAGCGTACGAAGAGGGGGGGCTGAAGAGGGGAACTACTGATGGACTTGCCTGCAGTCGTATATGTATGTATGTATGTGTGGTCCTTTGCCGTGCTGTTGCATGCAATTTGCTGCTTTAGTTTTTCTTTTCTCCGCATCGCAAGTTTATCTACTAGTAACTGCTCTATCTCTCTCCCTCTCTCTCCCTTCTTTCTCTGTTGCCATTTCTTGTTGATTTTTCGGTTTGTCTATTACACTTTTTCTCTTGTCGTTGTCGCTGTTGTTGTTGTCGTCTTCTTTCTTAAGCTTGTTCGAACAACATTTAAATTGGCTAAATGGTTTTCCATTTCCAAACCCCTGCACTGAACTTGCAACGTTTTTATTTTTATTTTTTTTGGCTTTCCTTTTGCTTGTGGCCAGTTTATTGCTCAGTAGTTTCCCTCAGATTAGTTTTTACTAACACTTTGTACATTTTTAAAAGGATTGGGATTCAAAATTATTATCATATTCATTGGTGAAACGTGTTAAGAATTACACCATAAAAAGAAGTACATTAAATATTTATATTATTTTCGTATTAAGCATTTTATTTTTAATTATTTAAAGCTGCCAATTTGCTGTTCTCTCTTTACAGTCAATTGGGTAAATGTTTCCATTATACCGAGCCACATAAGTATCGTTAAAGTCGTCGCTCAGCCAATCGACGGCTTGAACTTTGCTCCCAGTCGCCACTTCTCGGTTTCCCGATAGCTGCTTGTCCCGTTTCCCGAATCCTTTTGTTCGAGTCCTTTGTGAAATATTGTCATTATCGTATTAAAAGCGCCTACGGTTAAATGGCCATGTTAAGTTTTACGAGTTTTACGAGTATTTACAAGGCATAAGAAAAACACAACAGGCAACACTTTGACTCCTTGCCCCACATGCCCCCGATTCATCGCTCAACCCGCTGAACTCTCAACCCGCAACGCGTTCATTTGTTTTATTTTTTTGCAATCGCTTTGTATGCATAATTTATGCATTAATTATATGGAAGCATGACACACAATAACAACAACAACTGCAAGCTAAGGAGGGGATACATTAAATTGCTTGGTTTGAAAATACCCTGTACAAAAAATACTGTTATTTATAGTTGATTAATGAAATGAATTAAACGTAAACCACTTCAGAATAATAATGTAATAATTAGTTAAATAATAAAAAAAATTAGGCAAAAAAGATAGAAACAAAATACATGAAATACTTATTATAATTGCTATATAATAAGAAACTTTTGGTTTCACATAAGTTTATATTGAACTGAATGAAAATATGAAAATAAATTTAATCAGTAAAAAATAATTTCATAGAGTGAATGGATAAAAAAAAGTTGAACGAATTAAAATATATTTATTATATGATATATTTTGATTTAAAAAAAATTTATGTGAAACTGAGTAAAAATATGACTTTTATCATAATTTTTAAGAACTAACAATGAATTTAAAACATTAAAATAAGTTTTTTATGATTGTTATATAAAATTATTATTATAAATCTTTCTAATTTGAAATAAATATAGGTCGAACTGAATAATTGTTCTATACAAAAGAATTCTAAGGGAGTGAAAAAATCAAACAAAATAAATAAGAACATTTAATTAAAGAACGGATTAACTGATATTTGTGCTTTAAATACAAATCTTTCGCAATTATTATTTATTTGTCTTGGAAACTGAGCGATTTATTTATCTGGTTTCAAGATTTTCTTTTCTCTCTTCTACAAAAAATCGAGTATGCTTTTTAGTAATATAAATACATAGGGTATATAGATTATATAGAGTGGTAATGAATCTTCAGTGTAAAGCATAACAACAACAATAGTCGAACTATAATGCAGTTTAAACGCAACGATTGTGCAAATTACATGCAAAGATATTTGCTGATGACACGTGGCCAACTCTCAAAAATATGCAGCAATTTATAGTACAACGTGAGTTTATTTACCGCAAATTGTTATAAATCGAATTTTAAGTAGAAACACAAAATAAAACAAGTAAGAAAGTTACAGTCGAGTGTGCTCGACTGTGAGATACCCGCTACCCATTTTTAATAAAGGCAAAATATTGCGGTATCATTTTCAAAATATACCGAAAATACTAAAAAAATACTAAAAATATACCAAATGGTATATTTGGTATATCGATATAGTACACCATTCAAAGTATACCATAGACGGCACAATGTGCCAGATTGTCGGCCAAAGCAACTCAGACCCCTAGTAAGTAGGCGTTTTTCCCATACAAAAGTATTTCCTTAATAACTTCCACAATTTTTATCTGATCGCAACCAAATTTTCAGGAATCATAACTATTACAGTAGTTATTGTATATACCAAAATTCGTAGCTCTAGCTTTAAAATTACACTTGTTATTCGATTTTTTGATTTGCGGGGCGGAAGTGGGCGTGGCAAAAATTTGAAACAAACTTGATCTGCGTGCAAACATAACAAATGCTGTCGAAAAAAAATTATAGCTCTATCTCTTATAGTCTCTGAGATCTAGGTGTTCATACGGACGGACGGACGGACGGACAGACGGACAGACGGACAGACGGACAGACGGACATGGCTATATCGTCTCGGCTGTTGACGCTGATCAAGAATATATATACTTTATAGGGTCGGAGATGCCTCCTTCTACCTGTTACATACATTTCCTGCCGGCACAAAGTTATAATACCCTTCTACCCTATGGGTAGCGGGTATAAAAAAAGAGAGAAGTATAAACGATAAACTGAACACACACAAAACGGGGGAAAACCGGGGGCTATGAAGACAAATAAACTGCATGCGGAAAATCGAAATAAAAGTACGCGTAAAAATATGATAAATTACGCATACGCCCAGTGTATCTATCTGCCGCTGTACTGTATGCAGTTAATTGCCATTTTTAACAACATTTCTTTTTTTTTGCATTTTCCTTTTGGTCTTTTATGTCGCAGCCATATCATCATCATCATCATCATCGTCAATACAATGCCATAATTATGTAGAGAAAATAACTTTAATGATTTGCATTGGCTTTGAATCGAAATGCAGTGGGCTGGAAGATGTGGATGGGAATGAGCTCAGCAAAATGAGAAATACACGGTTACTGCATTACGTATCAATTGAATCCTTTAAGCCATGATATATTCATATCGCCGCTGATGTATTGCAATTGTTTTACAAATGCAATTTCTTGATTGAATTTCTTTTTCTTTTTTTGTGGCTGGAATTATGACCTACTTGTTGCCAGTGGTTGGGGACTAAATGTTTTGCAATATTTTGTATATTCTTTTTTAATATATTCTACAAAGTCTTATACTTATTTTGTTAATTTAGTTTATGAGTAATTTTTAAAGAGAGCATTTTAATTAAATGCTACTTAAAATCTATTTTTATAAGCACTACACATAGCGTCAAAGGTCCATGTGTCTGTCTGTCTGACAGTCTGTCGGTATGAAACACTGGAACTCAGATAGGCAGAGCAATAATTATTTTTATTTCTTGCAAGCGATTTTTGGTACAGACGTTATGATTTTATTATTTTTCCGGCATATTAACTATATGTGTATTTTTTAATTTTAGTATTTGTTGGCTTATTAATAACATATAATTTTGAATTTCAGTAGTTGGGTATTTTTGAGTTTTAATATTTTTGTTATTAATTAGTTATTAATTTGATATAATTTTCAAACTTTAGTATTTTTTTCGGTCTATTGATGTGATTTATTTTATTTTTTTTTTGTAAATCAATTCGATATATTTTTAAGTTTTAACAATTTTTGGATATATTAATTTGATTAATCGTAATAATTTTTTAATTTTATTACTCTTGGTATGTTTTACAAAAAAAAAATATAATTTTTAAGCTTTAGTATTTTTGGTAATTCTTCGGTATATTAATTTTATATTTTTGATTAAATATAGTTCATCTCACATACTCGATTGTAGCTTTCTTACATGTTTATTTTCCCATTAATATTTACTTCACTAAGATTGCATAAATTATAGTTACTTAAATATTTATGATAAGTTATGTATTTAGTTTAGCAAATCTTTCACGCTTTCGCCATAAGCCTGATGCGATAAGAATTCGTTCTCTACACACACATTTTCCGCCAAATATGGGCTATAAATACATATAAAACTTGCCTTCGATTGTCAGCCATAAATTGTAAATTTAATGTGCCCAAAAGGCTCCTCACACACACTGGCACACACACACTGGCACACTCAACAGCCTGGCAGTCAGTGAGTTGTCAAACAGTTTTATTGACTTTCTATACAAGTTGATTTCAGAGACCCCGCCCATTGTATCCGATAAATAAACAAACCTTAAGGCCAGTGCTGCCTATCCCAGAGCACTGGGAAAATAAACACTTGGCGGCACAGCAACAACAACATGAACAAATAACAGATCAATGTCCAGGGCCGTTTAAAAATCAGCAAAAGGAAATTCGAACCTAAAAAGTGTTTGGGAGAGAGAGAGAGAGAGCGATGGGGAGAGGGAGAGAAAGCGTGTTCATATCGAAGCTCGTACAAGAAACAGATTAGAAAACTTCAACGGCTGACCGAAGTCAAGCCAAGTTGTTAAAAACTTTTTCTACTTTTTGTTACCCTCAATTGTTGTTGTTGTCCCCTCTCCACGCTCCTTGCTCCCCGCTTGAAATCAGTGTGGCGTCTCTCAAATTGAGTGGGGAAATGTGAAATGTGGAAAGTCCCTTGCTGCTGCTGCTGGCCAAGGTCTTAAGTGTGTCGAATATCATCCTACTGAACGAGTTGTTACACCAAATTGACATATGGCGTTGAAGTTTCTTAGTTCTTCTTTTTTGGGGCTAAGCAAAACTTCACTAAACTTGCCGCTTGCCAGCGCGTTGTCAATGCCGATTTTTTCCGCTTGTCTATTTTGCTTATTGCCGTTGCCGACAAAAGTTTCCACCAACTTTTCATGACCCACACACACACACACACACACACATGGCATGGAGTGTAGCTTTATTGACGTTTTAAAGTTGCTGCGCAGCTTAAATCTCAACTCCCAACATGTCGGGCTGTAAAAATGCTAAAGGAAAGAAATCTTTTGCACTTACACATTGCTGCGCAGCTGCCTTTAAAACCGCTGTCCAAATTAAATTACACATTTTAACACGTTTGCCAAGGATCACTTAACACTTTGGAGTAGCGCACAACTCGCAATAAACTTGAGAGTCCATAATGCGTTGTCAAGTCCATGGCACTGCGGATGCTCTAATCGAAATGGATATTCGTAAAGCCTAAAAGTAGGCAATGGAAATTTATAATTGGAATCAGTTTTAGGAATAAGGGAAACATGATATTCCGTTTACTGATTGTACTAATGCAACTTCTTATTAAGTGAAAAGAAAACGAACTTCAATAATAGCTTTTAGAAACTTTAAGTAAATGACATTTAAAACAATTTTTTGTCAGCTGTGTAGAGTATGCAAAACCTACTGCCCTTAAAGTATGCAATATAGAGTTCTTATATTAAGCTAGTATACAATTAAAGTATGATAATAATAATTTAATAGTCATAGTTTCTCTCTAATGAAATTATTATATAAATTCTAGTTGTTTTTTTTTTGTCAAAAAAATAAATTCTATATAATTTGTGTTCTTGCAGCTTTCCATTTAATTTGATCATTTCTAAAATAGTTAATTTATGGTATATTTAATTAATACGTACATTTTTCTTGAATGTTTAGTATTGATATCGGTTAAGAATAATAAATAAGAATTGAATGAAATATTAAATGTTAGAATGAGATCACAACTGAGTATTGATAAGTAGCATACTTCTTTGTTTATTAGATCGACCCAAGAAATAGTTAGGTAAAGTCATTTGATGACTGACAGCGCATCGCACCGGAAAAGGAGTAAAAGCTAAAATACCTTCTTCTACACATTCGAGCTGCGCCTTTACGAGTTTACCTCTCCTATTGACGACTGTTGCTATTGCTGATGCCGATGCTGTTGCCGATGCTGTTGCTGTTGGCGTTGCTGTTGCCTTTTAATGCCCCAGACACATTGGAATTTTGTGCACATTACAAAGAAGAAGTAGCAAAAGACGGAAGTAGGAAATGTTGTGTTGCCGACTCTGACTCCGACTCCGACTCCGACTCTGAGTCGATGTGGCAGCTGCTTTGAAGTGGTTTATACTGATTAGTCGGGTAAATTGGCTTAAAAACGCGCGGTTAACACACACACTCACACACACACACACACACACACACAGAGCAAGGCTACCCGAAAAAGCAAGACAGCAACAAAAAAATGTAGTTGAAATTACAGCTGAGTTTTCTAGCCTTTTCTTTGGCGAAGGGAATGTTTAGCTGACGATGGAGGTGGGAATAGGGAGACAGACAGAAACGTTGTTTAGTTTATTGCCAACGCGTTGCTAATTGGCGGTTTTATAGTTTTAGCTGGTAATAGCTTTGAAATTTTGCCAATGACTTCCAACAACGTGCATCGGCACAGAGGCAGCCAGGCGGCAGTCGACAACAGCAACACCAGCAACAGCACCACCGCCAATAACACCGCCACCACATCAACACCATCGCCATCGTCACCACCAGACGCTAATGATGATTGGCAGCTGTTAAAATGATTAGAGGGTCGCGCTACTGCCAAGCGTTCAATGTTGGCCACGAACGAATTTGTCGAGCGAGCGAGCAGCAGCAACGAGCAACGAGTCCTTTTACCTGGCCGTGTCAACATTTAAAAGTTTCGGTTAAAAATAGCGCCCGGGTATTGAATTAGCATTAGTTCAATTAAAGGCACTCGTCATTGACAGAGCCAACACTCCGCTTAGCTTATTTCAGCTCGACTCGGCTCGGTTTGGGTTGCAATTGACACAAATTAAAGCCAATAAAAGTGGCTTCTATAGCGTTTATTCACAAGCAAATTACACACAACTTAGATGACTAAGAAATACTCTATAGAAAAGAATATTGCAATTAAATATTCATGGTAAACATAATCTAGGCTGTTTCCAAAAAAAATAAATGAAGTACTTAAAATAATAGTTTAATGCTTAGAAAAAATTTTTGAACAGACAATAAGTATAGTTTTTATGATTTCTGAAAATTTGATTGCAATTGGATACAAATTTTCCTTTTTGTACTACGAGTCTTAGTTGCTTTGGCTGATACGAGGGTGGGCTGATAAATATTCGGCCTTACAAAGAAAATACGTTTTTTTTAAATTTTGCTTTTTTATTTCTCAACATAATCTCCTTTTAGACGTATGCACTTGGACCACCGATCCTCCAGTTTCCCAATACCTTCCATAAAATAGGATTTGTCCAGGTCCTCAAAATAGGCGTTTGTTTCACAGATTACCTGTTCATTTGAATGAAATCTCTTACCCCCAAGCCATTTTTTTAAGTTTGGAAATAAATAATAGTCACAGGGTGCTAAATCTGGAGAATAGGGTGGATGGGGTAGAATTTCGTAGTGCAATTCACACAATTTCGACATGGCGACAACGCTCTTGTGAGCGGGAGCATTGTCCTGGTGAAACAAAACTTTTTTCTTCGCCATGTGCGGCCTTTTTTTCTTCAGCTCCGAATCAAATCGTCCCAAGAGATTGGAATAGTATTCTCCCGTAATTGTTCTGCCTTTTCCAGATAATCCACATGAATTACACCTCGGGCATCCCAGAAAACCGTTGCCATCACCTTGTTGGCCGACAAACCGATCTTTGCCTTTTTCGGTGCCGTTTCTCCAGTGGAAATCCATTGCTTTGACTGTTCCTTACTCTCTGGTGTATGGTGATGAATCCAGGTTTCGTCAACAGTCACAAAACGACGAAAAATTCGTGTTTGTTTGCGTTAAGCAATGCCAAACTCTCCTTCGCAATGTGCAAGCGGTTGCGCTTATTTTCCATTGTGAGCAATCGCGGCACCCATCTTGACGAAAGCTTACTCATGTGTAAAAATTCGCGTAAGATGTTTCCAACGCGTTCCCGAGAAATGTTTAGAGCATTTGCAATCTCTCGCAGCTTGATTCGGCGATCATCCAATATCATTCCATGGACTTTATCCACAATTTCTGGTGTTGTCACCTCTCTGGGACGACCCGGGCGATCATCGTCAAAAATGCTTGTCCGCCCGCGTTTAAATTCAGCAGTCCAATATTTTATAGTTGACAACGATGGAGCTAAATTCTTATAAACTTTGTCTAACTCATTTTTAATATCGTCGTTGGATTTCTCTTTTAAAAACAGAAATCTTATGACAGCACGATATTCGATTTTATTCATGTTGACGACAATGCAAAAGTGAATGCGCTAAAAGTCCCGCCAAAATTACCAGTGTTGATAAAACCGCATGAAACTTTCACAGTTATCGGCTGATAGAAAACACTAATCGAATAAAATACTTACGAATTTTTAAAAATTTTTTTCTTTGTTAGGCCGACTATTTATCAGCCCACCCTCGTAATCTGGTATATTTTGCTCTATATGGTATATTATGAATGTGGCAATATTACAATATTCCAAATGGTATATATTTATATATATATATATATGGTATATTTGTAGTATTTTTGTGGTTTTGTTTTTATTCAAAATAGGTAGCGGGTGTTTCACAGTCGAGTGTGCTCGAGCTTTCTAACTTGTTATATTAAATTTTTGTACACAATTTAAAAATAATTCTAAACCTTTTCTAAACTGACTTTAAAAAATTTAAAAATGTATTTTAATTAAAAATCAATATTATACACAATTTTTTCTAATGCAATGCTTACTAATGTTTTTCATTTTTGCATTTTGTAATAATTATGCTAAAATCTGATTTCCATAAAAAAGTTCTATAGTTTTAAATGAATTTTAAATCAGTATAAAACATTGTCATCCTTTAATGCATTTTTCTTTTTGATAAATACAATGCTAATGCGTTTTTATATTTTCTATTTTTGTATACTTCTTTAATATTAATGTTAAACCCATTCTAAAGTGATTTTAATAGTATGAATAAATACTATAATTTTAAACGAATTACAAATTAGCATAAACATTATAATCCTTAAATGCATTTTTGTTGAATGCGATGTTGACTCATTTTTTTGATACTAACAGCAATTAAAATTATAAACAAATTAACTAAACACTAGTTTTCGAGCGCAATTACATAAATATATATTTTATTTGATTACTAAATGGCTAATAAAAGTGCACTAATTGCCAATTGTATTTTTTTTTTTTTGCTAGCAAATATTTAAATGACATTAATGTGCTCATAGTTTAATGCATCAATTTGTGATGCGATGCATGATTGATTTGGGAGTTGAATTTGTGGCCAACATAAAATCACATAGAATTTGCCGCAAATACAAGTCTTTTGCAATTTTAATTAGAATAATTATAAAGCAAATTGTAATGATTGCAATTAAGTCATAATTAAATAAATGATTAATTGCTTTTTTATTTATCTTTTCGTTTTGTTTTTTTTTTTTGGCTATCATTTTAATTGCATAAAATATTTCATTTACAATTTTTGTGGTCAAAATAAATTGTATGCAGTATAGCAATTTGCCTGAAAAATTGTTTTAGACTACAAAATACTCTGACTCTGCTAATAATTTTTCAAATTCATATAAATAATATTTGTGCACAATTCAGAGAGACAATTTTGTATAAAATTTGTTGCGAAATATATTTTGTTGGCAATTGTCAAATGTTGTGAACTTACAGCACTCTTTTTTTTGGAGCACTCTTTGCATAAATCGATCAACAATTGCATTTTTTTGATTAGCATTTCCCATTTGTTGGCCAGAGTAATAACGATTTTGGCAGTACTCTCTAGTAGAATTGTTATCCAGCAGTTTCTGGGACACATTCAGAGTTCAGTTCGAAACGAACAATTGCTGTGTGGATTCATTTTGCGTGAGAAATTTTCAATTAATATGCGCAATTGCAATCGAGTGCGAGAGTTTTTAGCATATTTCGTATAGGATTTTTAGGGGGTTTTCATTTATCGCCCTTTCTCCTTTCGCAGAGTTAGGTTTATGTTTTTGGCATTGCTTTGCAGTCTTTCAGTAGTTTTCTTTTTGTATTTTTGCTTACTCGATTTTGTATTCAAGTGTAAATTGCATTGCAGCTGCGACTGCGACTGGGTCGGCGATATTTTTCTCTTTTTTTTGGGGGGGTTGTAGATTTTGCATTTTGAGTGGCATAGAATTTGGATGTGTGTGGAGAAGGGGGGATACAAAACAGTTTTGTCTAGGGGTTTGGGCCATGTTGTCGCAGGTGGCGCCGCACAATGTGCCATATGTGATGACGCCAAGTAGTTTTGCCGGCACTTGACAGACACTCATCCATCCATCCATCTATCCAGCCCACCATCCATCCATCCATCCATCTATCCATGCAGTCAGCTCTTCAGTCAGCCATTTCTTTGGTAGCTGAATGTGAAGAATTTACAATTCAAAATGCCACAAAATTGTCTTCGGTTCGCGTGCAACATCTATTTGACAGCTGTCACTGGCGGACAACTTTTCTTACCGCTTTCACCACGAGGTGTGATAGAAAGAGACGGATGGAGAGAGAGAGAGAGATAGCAAAAGAGACAAACTGCTATTCTTCTGGTGGCAACTTTGTCTTGGCGCTTTTGTAAATGCAAATTTTCAATCAAACTCGAGTCGCGCCTGTGTTGTCACTTGTATCAGGGCTTTCAGCTACATCTTTTAGCTTCTGTTCAGCAATGCCGCGCACTCTTCCTGCTCTCTCTCTCTCTCTATCTGTCTATCTGTCTCTCTTTTACTCTGTTTATTTGCATGCGTGTCCTCGGCACTGCGGCTTTTGCATATTCAACGCATTTCATTCACTTGCAGCCTGCCAGCGACTTGGCCGCGAGGCGCGCGAGTGCGAATATTCAAAACAACAGTTAGCAAACAGTTCTGAGAGCATAGTTTATGCCACAATCTGCAAATCGAATATAATTTAATATCGAAAGGCAGTCACTAAATTCATTGAAGCAAAGAGACATCACCAACTCTGAAACAGTGTTGAAAAACGATTAAATATGATTTTGCTATGAGATATGCGAATGCTGGAAAAGTCTGGATAAGGTGGAGTTCAAAATAATACGAAAATAAATATAATAATAATAAGTTATACTTTTGGACACTTAGTCAATATGAAAGTGCAAACAAAAAGTGGATGTCACCGCTTGAAAACAAATGGAAAGAAATAAGCAAACGATATCGTGCACTTAAGAATTATAAACTTATATATATTTATTTCAACTAATCTTATGTGATAATGTGAAATAATCTAAACTTATTTTATGTAATATTAGGTAAACTTTAGCTAAGCTTAGAGATGTTTCTTTTCACTAATATTATAATAATATAATGTATTTTTGTTAGAATGTTTAGAATTATAATAAAGTTTAGAACTTTTTTTTAATACTATCATTCAATAAATTACTATCGAGAAGTATATAACTAACTCATTTTAAAAATTAAACTATTTAAATTACAAAAATTTTGAAATATGCCTATTATTTTAAATTATAAATAAGCTATATATTTTTGGTGCATAATAATGAAATACATAAAATTATTAAATAAAAATTACTATTATTCAAAAAGTTAGCATTATAAAATAATTTATTTCACTGAAATTTAAAAAAGCAAATGTTGAAATATATGTCTTTAAATAGTGTGCGCTAAGAAATGATTTATTATTATTGAATTTGGATATATTATTCAAATTTAATTGTAAAATATATTTGTAGTAAAAATTTGTAATTATAATTTAGTACAACAAATCTATATTTAATATTAATCAGAATTCTTTCTTGTCCCATTGTAAATCAGCGTCGAAGTTTACATTTCTTTCTTTTTTTTTGCATTGATGTCAGCGGATGTTATTTTGCATGTTCGATGGCTGCATTTTTCGAGTTGCGAATTGACAATTGACGAAAAAATGGCTGTCTATTTAGCAACTTAAAGTTGTTAGGGTCCTTTTTTATATGCTTAGTATATATGTATGGACATTTTTTTTAGCACTGGTTGCGAGCCAAAGGACACCTGAGGCATTTGCCGAGACTTTTATTGATGTTAGTTTTATGTGGCATCAAAGGCAAAGGGAAATCTCTAAAGGCGCTCAAAGTAGTTTTACGCAAAGTGCCAAAGAAATGTCAATAAATACGGATATACAGCGGAGGAGCAAAGGGCGGAGAAGCGAGGGTAGAGAGGAGAGAGAGGGGAAGTAGACAGTGGGAAAGCCAATTGGCCACATTAAAAGCAGAGCTTGTAAAAATATTATGCTCCCAAGTAATGGCCCCAATCTTTGCTTTATTTTCATTTGGTTTTTTTCTATCTGCTTCTTTCTTTTTTGTGCTGCCCCCGCTGGTGTCTTGTGCTGTTGCTTGCCACAAAAATATCCTTTTATGATTTATCCCAGCGGTGCCAGTTAAAAGTTGCACAAACATGCGGCCAACTATAGACTTGTGTTGGGACTTCAGCTCAAGCTCTGCCCCTCGGTCTCTATACATATTATCGGGGGACATTTTTAATAAGATTGTGTGGGCGTGTGGATTCGAGAGTTGCACCATGCCACGCCCCCACCCAGCACGAATACTCTTCGCCTCTCGGCTGGTAGTAAGTAAGTTATTTAAAATTATTTATGTGTCAATTATTGGGGCTTTTGTATTGTGGCCGAACGAGCAGGGACCAAATCGAAAGGCTACATTCTCTGGCGATTTATGGTTCGAGATGAGCGCACCAAAAAATATATAAAAGATATGGCCAAACGTCGTAGTATTAAATAGCTGGGGCATAAACTTGTACGAATTATAGGCGGTCAGTTTACTCTAGTTTTGTTCTACAATTGCCGTTATTTATTGGAGAACGGTCACTGGGTCACTCAGAGGACGAACCAAAAGTTAAGCACTACTTTAAAAACAATGTGGAAGTCAAGGGAAATTGACTTCTAAATTGGGTTTGTGTTTGCATTTTTAACTTAAAGTATTTAAATTGTAATTTAAATATATTTTGCAACTATTTGACCTTATTGAAAGTGTTTAATGCAGTCAAGCATACTGAATTATTGATTGTAACTCTCAACACTGTATTCGGATATAAGCAAAGTCAGTTTTTACAAGTGAACGTATTTTAAATTAAAAAAAGTCGAGTACAGACCAAATTATCCTGCAGACTAGTTTAAAGATAAATTTTTAAGAAATCCGCGGTCAATTTGACTGTAACAGACCCTTTAGCTTTAAGTCTTGTATGATTTAGTATTAAAACCATAAGCAAAATTTTAATTTGCGGTAATAAAGAAAAAAGAGGCGCCTGTTACGTATGGTTTTTGTCAAACTTACTTTTTTGAAAGGGTCTGAAAATGCAACATTTGAGCTGTAATAGATACATTCCTTTTAAATCCTTTATTATTAAATTTTGACATCATAAATAAAATTGTCTATTAATCATAAAGAAAATAAGAGTGGTACCTGTTATGCAAAAATTGATTTATACAAACATAAAGAACTCTTTTCACCTCGTGGTAAATAGGTAAATAATATACTATAAGCATTTGAACATACTCAATTGTTGTCTAGTATCTTTTTGCTTGTAAAAACATTTACAAGCCAGTAAATGTACATACCCGTTGTTTAACTTTGATGACCCTATGAGACTTTTGTTTATACTTTTGTAAGTGAAAAAAAACGTAGTTTCTTTGGCTGACAATCTGGTATATTTTACACTGAATGGTATATTTTAAATGTAGAAATATATCGATATACCAAACATAACATTTAATATTTCATATAAATTATTTTTTAAAATTAATACCGCACAAATGGTTAGCATTTGATATATTTTTCTGGAATATTAATTTGGTATATTTTAAAATTAATACCACACATATAAGTAGCCGGTATCTCACAGTCGAGCATACATGTTTCCTTTTATTTTACTATAAAAGAATTAAAGTCTTCTCAATATGTATAGTATTATCTGTTTTACCCATCAAACTTTGCCATTTATTGATAACCTATCGATGGCTTTAAAACTTCAACCCAATTTCAGCGAAGAAGAATGCTAAACAAAAGCCGCACTGAACGTAAGTCAAAGCCAAAAAATCGCGCATCATTTACCGCTGCTGGGAGTTGCCACAAGCCGAGTTGCGGAGTTCCGATGTTGCCCGGTTGCTGGTTGCTAGTTGCTGGTTGCCAGTTGCAGGCGCCATGGCCCAGTTATTGTCAACAGGATGCGGCAAATATGCCACTTTTATGGCACGCTTCCGCATCCGGCCCATGCGGCCCGCCCAGCGAGACACAGAGCGAGGTAACAAGGCGGATATAGTTGGTAAATTACGGTGCAACCTGCGCCGAGCCACTCTGCAGGGAATGACACTGAAACAGACAGTCACAAAAAGAGAGCGAGAGCGACACAGAGACAGAGAGGGAAGTGCAAAAGAGTGAGAGACAAAAGGGAAGCTGTGTTAAAAATGCAAAGTGCCAACGCACTGGCAAAAGTATCTAAAAGTATGCTGCGAAAATAAGACACGAGCAAATTGCTCAAATCAAATTGCAACGAATTCTGAGTGCTCTACAAATAAGCGTTAAATAAATGCGTAAAATGTGTATTATTAATTAAATATACAGATCAAATCAATTATTAAATAAATAAGAACAATAAATATATAGGTAGATCTAAAAGTATAAAACATAATGAAAATTGTGCCCCAAAATTATAACAACATATTTATGGTAAATAAATATTTTGCTTAAACAACTTATATTGAAATATTTGCTAATCAAATAGTAGTTGGTTGAACTGATTGAATCACTTATTAAATAAGATATATAAGATAAGATATAAACAAGTAAAAATAAATCGTTAAAATTACGCCCCAAAATTAAAACCAACTTTATGGTATTTATTAAATGTGAAATTTTGCAATTTCAATAAGAACAGTATATCGGTTATATGAATGTATAATGATCTTTAAATTTAAATAATAAATGAAAATAAAATAAATAATAAATAATATACTATATACATAGCGATGAAAATAAGGTTGGGCAATTAGTTGAAATAATTTTAATCTCTTATTGAATATCATTAATGTTTTAAAATCTTCGAAATTGACAGTCACAATTTTTAGAAGGTATTGCCAGTTTTCAGTTTAAATTATAAATAAAATGATTTATCATAAATAAAAGTATTTTTATTTATAATTACTAATTCAATGACTAATTCTGGCGACTTAAAACTAACGTATGCTAAAATAATATTAGTAAAAACATCTTATTGTATGTATATATAATCATCCTCATAGAAATAAATGTTGGTTTGAAAAGAAGTATCTAAATCAATTCTCAAGCCAAAAATAAAATAATGAAATATACAAAAAATAAAGCCTTTTTTTATTCCAATTCAAATACTTTGTGATCCTCTTTCAATTACCCTAAAAAACTTTCAAGCTATGCCCAAACATTTTGGGGTAATCTGCAGCCGCACAACTTTGGATGCAATAGGAAAGTGCGTGAGGGTTTTAGCCAACTTTTATTGTTTGCAATTTGCGATCACGAATCCAGGCGTTCAGGCTGGGACTCATAACATAATCATAATACCCTGTGCAAACATATAAAAATGGCATATTAAATGTGCCATAAAGAGAGTGGGGGGAAGTGGACTGAATGGAGGGACGGAGTCGGAGTCGGCAACTGGTATCGATAGCAACAGTTACACACAGGGTTTGCAGTTTACAGTTCGCAGCTCGCAGTTCGCTGTTTGGGAGCAGCCGGAAGCAGCTGGTGGCAGCTGTTGGTGGCGCATTTTTAAGTTTTACGTGTGGCACGTGCGGCAAACATTGCCCAGCCAAGGATGAGCATGCAGATGCAAATACTCTTAGATGCAAATGCTCTGCTGTAGATTCTAGATTGTTGGCACACGTGCACACCTCTTTCCCCTCTCTCTCTCTCTCTGTTGTTTTTTCTTCACTTGTTTCACGACTTTCAGCCGCGCGTAAAAGTAAAGAAAAACTGTCAGCTTTGCTGTGGGCGTTTGGCACAACGTGGCTTTGTTAGGGGGCGTGCCACTTTAAGCCATGGCCCATGCCGTGCGACAAGTTTGAGTTACGGCCAGCATTGTCAACGCTCTCTTCTTCTCTTTCTATCTCTGTCTTCGTCTCTGCCTCTCTGCAATCTCCACTTCACAGCTGCGTAAGTGCATCCACCGCTGGGAGTCCTGACAACAGCAGCTGAAACAGAAGCAGCCGCATCAGTATCAGCATCCCTGATTGGCTCTACATCTCAATGTGGAGCATTGCAGTTGCCTTTGCTAGTTAAAGAAAAAGATTTCTTTCCATTTCAAGTAGGGTAATATTCACCTGCTCTTCAAGCTCATTTATATTTTATCTGCACACTAATGAAGTGTTGATCCATCGATAATAGCAACAAGTATTTGATCTCATCTAAGTACTAAAATTTATTTATATACATATTCTCTGTTGTGACTACAATTGTAATCCGTAAATATATTTTGAGTGAATAACTTACTAAATAAATAATATTTATATCGATTTATTATGTTCTTCGGAAAATTATTAGAGCAAATCATTTAAATATATATTTTGCATTTTGCATCTCATTCAAGTAAGTAACTCTGGACTTGAGTCCCTTTTCTGTATATTAAATTTAGTATTAAATTAAAATTAACATAATATGTAAATATATGAAATAGACTTAAATGATATTGCTTATAATCTTATTTTATTTGTAGCAGTTTATTTTTTATAGTTTTTAAGACAATACTACATATATTCATTAATGTCTATTTCTTCTAGTAGTTCCTAATAAAAATACTATTTCAGCCAGTTACATTTTCCTTTTTTCCCATTTTAATTTCGAGTATATCAATAAAACGAAATATTTTTTAATATTATAAATTGATATTTTTCGTAAGAATTTTAGACTTTATTTTTTTTCCAAATTAAATCTACAAGCAACTTTTTAAATAATTATTTATTAGTTACGAAAAAACAATATAATTTATATAATACTTGGTATTATTATTAATGAAATTAACTAGATTTAAAGCAATTATTTTTAAAAAATTCTCAACTGCTCTGCATGCTGTTAAATTGTACAAACTTTGCTGCAATATGAAACTAACTAGCATCCAGTTTCTTTCGAGCTCTGCACAAATTTGATAATTTTATCAGCTATCAAGAATATTCCTTAATAGTTGACTAGGGCAAATTATTTCTGTGTGAGCCACAAGAAGTAAGCTCAAGTTGGCCAGAAAACAAAGCACAAAACTGTCGTAAAATAAAATCAAGCTGTAAGCGCAGAAAAAAATGGAGTAAGAGGGAAAAGAAAAGGCAAGTTTGAACTTTAAATAAATTTTTTTGACTTTAGTCGAATGTGGGCAAAAAAGAGTAAACTGTGGCAACAAACTTCTTAAATAAAATAAAATATATGTATAAGGAGAAGCGAAACAGGAACAACAAGAAGAAGAAGTCAACTACTCATGTACAACAAAATGGGAAGAAAACGCGCTGAAATAATGGGCCCAAAAGCCTTGGTATTAAGTTGAGTTTAACCAGGGAAAAGAGGTTCGAGATGGAGCTGAAGTTGGAGCTGGAGTTGGAAACTGGAAACTGGAGCCAGTCGCCATTTAGCAGTCGCTAGCAGGATGTGTGTTGGGCTCAAGGATATGAGCGGGCATAAAATTTAATGCCCAATGCTTGTGGCTGAGTTTGGCAGAGTTTCGCCTAAGGATATGTCAAATGGGACGACGCCAGAGGCAAGCTTCTGCTGCTGCTCCTCTTCGACTCTGTTGCATTATGAATGTGGCATAATTTAAGCGCATCGTCATCCTGTGACCACCACCAGAAGTTGCCTCAAACTTTGCACGCTTTAAGGCCTCACGCCTCACTATTTTATTTTCTTTTAATTTTTTCATGTGTATATGTGTGTGTGTGCTTGTGCTTTGTGGCTTACTTAGTTGTGGCCTTTAAGTGTTTACTTAACGCTTTAAATCAGAGCCAAAGAACTTGTCTCGTGTCCTGTGCATGTGCCACACTTCACTTTTTGTTTTGGTCAAGTGTCCTGCGTGCGTGTCGTGTCGTGTGTCCGTCTTCTATCCAACCACTGCTCAATCGCTTCTAAATGTGGCCCAGAACTTGGGCTTAGAACTTCCCAACTTTGGCATTTTGCAAGTGCTTTGGAATTGACTTGCACACTGCAGCTGAGACGTGCCCAACGACAGGATATTACGTGCATAAGTGACTGCCCCCAAAGGCCATGCAGAAAGGATTGCATTTGCTTGCTTCCTCACACACACACACACTTGCCACTTATGTTGCATTAAATGAGCACAACTCGAGAATTAGTGACACATAACGACTGCGCTTTTCGGCTAAACAAATTAATATCATTTTGAACTTGTTTCCTTCACAAGAAAACTAGCCAAGTTTTTGAAGAGCTTCTCTGAAAATGATGCAAAGTTTTAAGCAATTCTATTTGAAGAGTATCAAAGTGGAGAACTTCATGTTCTTTTAACTCTTAACATTAACATTATTAAATTTCCAAATACGATTTGATTAAAATGTAAGCAATGCATATTTTTGTTATTTATTTTCAGAAATTTGTTGATTTATTAGACTTTATTTTATAGAGATGTATTCAAAGTATATTTTTGTTATTTTTTAGAAATTTATTATTAGTTTTTATTTAGATACGCAAAAATTATTATAGTAAATCTTCAAGATATTTATTAGTTGTATTAAAGTCGAAATTGTTTCAAAATTAAATTAAAAGCCTCTCAAGCTTTTCTTTCAAATATTTGGTTTTAGAATAAGCCATTAAATGATGGCATTATCTACTTTTCAATTTAATGTTCTTTCAATTTCTGAAACAACAAACTTTGTAAAAATGAAGATAAGCATTTTAGATTTTCAGAAATTCTGCTCATTAATATTTTTTTAATAAAATAAATAACACTTTCAATCCATCTTTCAGTCATTAAATTGTATTCACAATAATCAATTAACTAATGTCATTGGCTACTCTACAATTGAAAGTTTTTTCACTTCATTCAACGATTTTTTAAAGTGTAATTAGTGACACTTCAAATTCATCTCTCAGTCTTCAAAATGCTTTTATAATTATCAATTAAGAGCTGACATAACTACTCTAAAGTTTGAATTCCATTTGAGAAAAAAAATATTGTAAATTTCTAAAAAGCCATTTGTTTTTTAGATTTCAATCTTATTAATTTTAATTAAAAGCACTTTAAATTGCTTTTAAAGTCTGATTTGCTTTTATAAGAACCAATCAACTAGCTGGCATAGTCTTCACTAAAATTAAAGCTCTTTTCACTTTTTAAACAAACAAACTTTTTACATAAATAAAATTAAATGCCTTTGTTTAATCAAGTTGCTCTTGAAAAGCATCTTGTACTTGATGTGAATTAAATTCGTTGGGTAATTTACACATCATACAATCATGACCTTAGTTTTTTACAATTACTGCCAGTGTGTCGTAATATTATGCATTTCACTTCAGCAAAAAACAAAAAAAAGAAATGCGAATGAGACTCATAAAAAGTGCTTTGTAGTGTCGCCGATAAAAAGAATAATGCATAATAAACATTGCATTGTTTGATTACTGCTCGACAAATACGTGCAACGGAAATGAGTAGACAGGACATGAACATCAACATGAGCATGGGACAAGGCTATAAAGGACATCGATAAAGTGTCCCTGATGCAAGCAGCGATATGGATATATGCACTATATGTATGTAAGTATGTTTGGTTATGGATGATATCGATGCCATTGTAACATATGCAATGAAAATCTAATCTATTTTTGATGAATCGCAATTGTGAATTTCAACAATGCAAACGAACCAAATGCTTCAAAGGCAACAGCGAATTATTGTTCACTACATGTGTGTGTGTGTGTAAGTATGTGTATGTGTGTGTGCAAGTAAGCAACTATAGATTGATATATGTTTTTGCAGATGAGCTTATGTATGTGTGCATATTTATTTATAAACTAAATTCTTTATGCAGAAGTGTAAGTACATTCGACATGCTGAAAAGTATGTTACGTTTTTTAAAATAAAGATCAAGCTACATATTTAAAAATATAAAGATACAAAAATAAGTTTAACTCTATTTAAAATTTATGGAAAAGTTATTTATTTTATTTTTATAATTAAATTATTACATTTTTTATTATTTAATTTAATTTATAATTATTGTATAATTACTGCAGTTTTCTGGCATTGAATACCACCATAAAATAAAAATTAAAATACTTTATTTAAGTATTACAATTAAAAATTACATTTAAAATATGTAACTATAGTATTTTATTGGAATTTCTTTTAATATTATACATATAATAAATACATTTATTACAATGAATTGTAAAGCCAAGAAATCATTACGATAAAAAATTATAATATATTTTATTAATTTTTCCTTTATTTAAAATTCTATGAATAAACTACAATTTCTTGGGTTTAGATGCCAATGTAGTATAATACAGTCGAAGAATGATTTCTTATGTTAAGCCCTTCTTAAACTGAAAACAAAAGATGAAAACATACATTATATCTACTATATAAAATGCATATATTAATAATGTATTATATATTTCATTTAGAAGTTCTATAAATTACAGAATTTACTACAGTTTCCTTGAAAGATTTAAGAGTATTCAGAAAGCACAAAAAAGTTGCTCAAGTTATTTAATATTTACTTTCAACAAACATTTGCTAGAGCAAATAAAAGTCTAATACTTATCGGTTGCTTTATCATTTGTTGCTCTGCAGTTTTTTTTTAACTCTTCCATTTCATATAATACAATTTAAATTCGAGTGTGTGTGTGTGTGCTTGACTCGACTAGTTGGACATTGTTTGGTCACTTTTTGGTCATGTTGTTGATGTTGTTATTGCTGCTGCTGCATCAGCATCAGAATCATCAGATACTGAACGCTGATGATTCTGATTTGGTATGCACAAAAAACAGCGAGTGCTCAGATAGAAATTGTCATCAATAAAATAAATTGTTGTATTATTATTTGCAATGAATTTTTATATTTTCATGTCTATTTATTCATATGCTTCTTTGTTTATGCTGAAGAGCAAATAAAACGATTAGTTAGCTGAGTTGGACTTTAGTCAATTTTATACAGATTACGAAAGCACAAATAAAAAAAAACGTTTTTATAATGCAGCTTGTATATTTTTCGACAATCTTTTCATCCGAAAAAAGGCATATGAAAATATTATTTGCATTTGATTATTGCACAACTACAGTTTGTTCGACTGCTTTGTAATTAATAATTTAAGCTTCTAACTGGATTATTGGTGCATATTGAAAATGCTTCGCATTTTCATTTGAATTGAACATTTCTAAAATAACCCTTTTTTCATGTAATGTGTATTGAGCATTACAATCCAAAAAGGATAAAAATATGAATTTTGTGAATGGGTATAATAAAGCTATTGAATCAATTCTGTATTCACTTTGAGGTATTTATCAATTGAATGAAGGGTTTAATATTTTCTGTATTTTAGAAACCTTGAATCAAACACTAAGAAGAACATGTATATTGTGTTATTGACAAATTATACATTCTTCATTCAAGCATTACACAATAGTCGACAAGCTTAAGATTTTTGCCAAAGAGAAGTTTGCAAAGGAGCTTGTCTTTGTCTTTCTTGAACTGATGTCTATCTAAATGGCAGGCCATTAATAACAAAGACAACAAACACAGACAAGCTCAGGGACAGAGACAGAGCAGAGGGACAGACAATTTCAGCTTATAAATATGCCTGACTAAATTAACTGGCCCATAAGATTGACGACAACAACTCAACAAGAAGCCAGCAGAGCTCAGCTCAGCTCAGCTCTGGCAGCAAGTTGGCCTAAAAAATGCCCCAGCAAAATGCCCCAAAACAAAAGCCAAGAATTTTCTCGTAAATTTACGAGAAAGCTAGAAAAGAAATTGAAAGACGGAGATGCAGACGGGGAAGGGGGAGGGGCAAAAGAGAGCGACAAACAATTAAACAATGAAAAGTGGACAGTGAGATGGTTTGGGAGACCTACTGAACAGGTGTGACCAGGTATGTTCGTAGTTTATTGCCTAGTTACGAACTGTCCGCACTTCATCATCAACAGTAACTGGAGAAGGCCAACTGCCAAAGTATGTTAACCATTAGCAATTGGTATAGTTACGCTTTGTAATACCCTGTAGTTAAATAACTTTATTACTGTATTTTTTCAAGTTAAGTGCAACTGCTTCTCGCTTAACGGCAACAGCGAAACAGTGGATAGCAAAGTGAAAATAAAAGAAAACTACTTAAAATTTATATTTGTATGTATTTTCTTTAATTTTTGTTTCATATGTTCCCTGCAATTAAATAATGACTTAATAACATTTTTTGTTTTAGGTTATGTGCAACTGATTTTCGCTTACTGGCAACAAATTGGAGCGAAACCGTGGATAGCAAGGTGAAAATAGAAGAAAAATATTTAAATTTGTATTTGAAAGCATTTCTTTTCATAATTATTTATTATTCAATTAAATAATGACTTAACATTTTTTGTTTTAGGTTTTGTGCAACTGCTTCTCGCTTAACGGCAACAAATGTAAGTGAGACAGTGGAATGTTTAAATTTTTGTTGTATATGTATGCATTAAAAAAAAAATGAATTTATATATAATAATGAAATCACAGTGTAGCTGTTATGCACACTTTATGGCCACTAATGGAGATATAGTTGTATATGATTAATATTATAAGAAGAGATGAAAAACCAAAAATTCATTTCAAAAGCATTTATACGTTTTATTCTTATTTCATCCAAATCTCATTTAAATTGATTGCATTGCTTTATTTATTAATTTATTTATGATTATAATTATATACATACAAACATAGGATATTAATGAACCGTCAATCAAGTTTGCTCTATTTGCCAATTTCGAACTATAAATTATTTTATCTCACTCTGAATGGGAATATTAATATTTCAACTAATCCCAAAATACAAGTTGCCGTTGTAACATCATCATCATCACACATGAATTGTCACGTTTTTCTAACTTATATTCGTAGTACGAATTTCGTACATACGATACACATTTACAGACATGATTTTAGAACTAACTTATTCCTCTTCAACTTATTTCTCTTCCAAATTGTCCAAATGTAATATAGGCTTGGAATAGTGGATTATGGGAAAGGCAACAATATCATCTGGATTGTAGTCGAGGTCCAGACAATGGTTTCTTAGTTCGCTTACATAGCGTACGCCAAAGGCAAAGCAATTCGTGTTGCCATCCTTCAACTCGATTTCTACATCTTTTCCATTTTCGACACCAAATATCTTGTAATGCAGTGAGTCGACTTTAATGGTTTTGTAGTCAAACAGCTTGGATTTCTTGAATGAGACAAGTACAACCGCATCCTTTTCCTTCGAACTCTCCCATATAGCGTATTCCTCCGATTTGTCGACTCTTTTATCACCCCAACGAAGCCACAATGCTTTGGTTAATTTGCCATCGCATACAAAATTCAGCTGAACATTATCTGCGTAGGTGCAATTGCCCGAATTAATGTACGGCGCTTTGTTATCAAAACCTATTAAAAGTATTAATTCGAGAAGGAAATTGGTCAAAAGCATTTTGTACTCAATTATAATTTAGTAAGAATGAATATGGATTATAAATTTATTTCCTTTTCCGTCCAAGAATAATAAAATGCTCGTATCAGAAATAAATATACATACTATACATGTGATTCTAAGCAAAGCATCCTAAGATTAAATAATTGAAAATTACTTTTCAGTCATATTTTACTACTATACTAAGTAGACAGTGAGTTACATAATTAAATAATAAGACTAAAATATTTATTTCTAAGATTTATGAAGATTTACATACAGTTGACAGCATTTCAAAAAAAATAAAACAAACAAATTTAATATTTTATGGAATTTTAAATTAATGTATAACATAAATTATTAATTATTATTGTTTTGTATTCAATTTTCTTTCGTATTTATCTATAGGGTAAAATATGCCGCTAAGCGTATTTTGGTGGCAGTTAAGTGAGAACTACTTTAAGCGGTACACAAACAAGTATTATGTTGATCCTTAAAAATCATAGAAGTATATTTAATTGAATTGAAACTGCTGCCGCTATAAAAATGTCGCTAAATCTCAAAGAATCTAACCAAATTATAAACACCGAAAAGAACTAATTAAAAACGTAAAAATAAATTTGCATAAAACTATTTTTATTTTCAAATTTTAAATGATTTCATTCACAGCTTATGATTTTATATTATGATGTAATTGAATTGCGATATTTTAGTTCAGCAAGTGCAGAGTATTTGCTAGCTTAATATTATTTAGTTTATCCCTTATTTTTGTTGTTGTTGTTGTTGTTGCTGGTGTTTTGGGCTAGACAAAGGCGCGTGGCAGTTGCCAGTTGGCTGTAGACGACACCGGCGCCTGTAAGCAGACAACAAAAAATTATTATTTATAAATTGTTGCTGCGTATGTGTGTGAGTGTGTGTGTGTGTGTGCAACACCTTTAGCAAACTCCGAGCCTCCCACTACAGCTATTGTCTGGCTGCAAATCTTTTGGCTTTTGAATAAAGTTGAAAACTGAAAAGAGGAGTTTCCAGTTAGTCCAGTTTTTAGTCATCGTTGTTGTTCTTGTTGTTGTTTTTGTTGCTTGCTCCGTCTATTGGCATTTATTGTATGCGTTCCGTTATAATCCATTGTATTTTGAGTTCCATTGTTTAAGACTTCCAACACAATTTTGCACAACATGAAAATTATTGCGCCTGCATTGCTTTGGCAGTTCAAGTGCACAGCAGCAAAAGGCAGCTCAAAAATGGTAGAACAAAAAAAGAAAACACTGAAAATGCCAGAAATAGTTACGCAAAAAAAAAAAAAAATAGAAAGAAAGAGACAAAGATAGGCGGACATTTTTTAATTAAATTCAGAGTGCCAACTGTACAAATAGACGAGTTCAGCTCAGCACAATTTGCCCATTTCGTCAGGCAATTTTGTAATACATTTTCCAATTTTTTTTTTTCTCTTTTTTTTTTTAGTGCGCTTTGCGTGTCTTCACATTTCAATAAACAATTTTTATTGCAATGAATGCGGCATGCCGCAGGGCCACGTGCCACTTGCAACAATATTTCTCTATGCATTTCTCAATTCTCTTTAGAAAATGCTGCCACAAGTGGCAATCGCATTTGCCAAGAACTAATTTCGAGATATTTATGGTGGGCTAAATATAAGTTTTAATAGTTTCGTAATTAAATGAGGGAACTAATGAATAACTGAATTAATAATTGTTGTTAAACATTTAAGCATTTTTTTTGGATGATACAAATACAAAATACAAATTGAATACAAATTATATACTTTGTAGTTTAGTTAGTAAACCTGAATAAATAAAATATAACACATCTTTTGCAAATACTTCCGCTTGAAAAATTCCTCTAAAAAACCCGCAAAACACAATATATCAATTTATATTTTGTAACATTAAAAGATAATTAAATTGTAATTAAAAATTAACTTTTGAAAAATGTATTATAACACAAGAATCATTATTAATAAACTGATCAACAAAAAGTCAGTAAAGAGACAAATTGGAGCATTTTGGTTGTTTGCAACTCTATATAGACTTTTTATTTTAATTTATAATATATGCAATGAGATGAGCCAGAGCGACAAAGACCATTAAGCTGATATATAAACTGAGCATGGGAAAAGCTTTCAAACTAGAGCCTAAATGGTAGTAGCAGTATTTTCATTTCTTTACAAAATATTTGTAAGTGTATCCATATTATTTTGATTGAAATTACTCATGCGGGTAAAAATGTAGTCCCAAGAGAATTAATTCATTAAAACAAAAATCTAAAAATGTGCTGCTTTGCTTTCTGTTAGGGCTTCACTCAGTCTTCCTCTCTCTCTCTCTCTCTTTCTCTCTCTCTCTCTGATTGGCAGCAGTAATATCGAAATATGAAAAAATGAAAAATACATGACAACGCTAATAAAGTACATTTTTAGATCGATAATTTGGAATAAACCTCTTTGACTTTTCCTCTGTCTATTCTATCTATCTATCTTTCACTTATTAAGTTCATTAATCACCCTCCGCCAAGTTGCTTTTTAGCCATTCTCTATGCCAAGTATTCAGCTCCATCTTTTGCTGTTGATCTTCAATAATGTTTAACAACATTTGCACAACCCTCTCACGCTTTACCCCCAGGAAAAAAGGTGAATGCAGAAGTTTGAGTTAAAAGCAAAGTGGGGGGCAAAGAAAGTCTTTGACTCACACGCGCTGTTTGTTTTGCAGTTAAATCGCAACAATCAGCGCTAATTGGAAATTTAACAGTTCATAAAAAAGTTGTTTTTGCCACACCAAACACCGACCGTCAAATCCGCTCGCCACCCTCACGTTTTGACCCCTGACCTCCTGACTCGCTGCCAGCTTATGCTAGGCTACCAGCCGCAGTCGCAGTCGCAATCTCAGTCGAGTTGTTGACCCAAATTGCATGCTTTATGAAATCGCTAGAGCTTCTGCCGAAGTGAGAGAGGGTGGAGAGTGGGAGAAGGGAAAAGAGGTGGCAAGGGTGGCGCCTTCAATGCCTTGAAAAGCAGAGAGTAGAGGGAAAGTTCGTGGTTGCTTGTACAGTTTACACCTGTTTCTATTCATACATCAACAAATACACTCACTCAGCACACACTCACACACACACTAACACATACTCACACACACTCACTCAACACTTACACTCACAGATTAAATAACTATCAGCATGTGTTTCATTTCACTTTTGAGCTCGTTTACTTTTCACGAGGTGGGAATTTTTTTCCAATGTTTTTGCGCTCTAGGATAACACTAATTTCCCACCACTAATTACAGTTCTTTTTTTTTTGTAAGTATGTGTATGTGAGTGGGTGCAACACATCCTGCCACCCAGTTATCCTCTCTCTCATTCCAAGTTTCCTCGCAATCAACCTGCTTACTTGGTTTTTTTTTTTTTTTTTTACATTTTTGCCAACGCGTTCACTTTGCGTAATTATGCGAAGTGTGTGTGCGAGTTTTGCTACTTAACTCAGTTGGGAAATAACGTTATAAAAATTGTGATACAACAACAGCAACAAATTTCAATAGCTACAACAACATCATCTGCAAGTGGCACATGCGAAAAGTCCGCAATTCGCAAAACTCAAATGAGTTTTAAATGCTCAAATGCAACATTTTGTTTTCATTTCAATTGTAAAGAAGGCGGCATATTTATTGGAATTAATATATTTGTTTATATTTGTATTTGTTTGTTTATTAGAATAATATGAAGGAAAAATTCATAAATGAAAAAAAAGTAAATTCCAATTTTACATTTTGCATTTAAAAAGATAAATTGAATGAAGGAATGAAAAACCAATATGAGGACTATAAGCTAAATTAGGAAAAAGGTATTTACTAACTCTTCATACATATATTTATTACTTATTTCCAAAATGAACACCATATATAGTATCTTACAGTCCATACGGAGATAAAATGTTTTAAGTATGAGAATCAAAACCTTCAGTTGAGAACTATTGAAATATCAAATTATAGATCAAGAATTTCAAACTGAATATTTTTGATAACAAGATTTTAATCTTCTATCAACATTTTGACATGTAAAAACTTAAAAATGAGAAGCTTTCAAATTAAAAAATTGTGTTCTTGTAAAAATAATTTTTAAGCTTGACCGTTCGAATACTTTAATGCACTCAATTAAAAATTAGTCAATATAACATCTTGACATTTAAACAGTTTTGTGGACAAATTCTTTTGAGTTCTTTTAATGCGAAAAAGTAATTTGATTAGTAATTATCGAAGCGTTTTTCTTTTTTTCTAAAAACCATATGTAAAATAAAACAAAATGTGGAAAAGCTAAATTAATATATATATAGTACATGCGTCACCAGACGACGTATACTTAATATATAAAATAAACATTAATTAATATTACTTGGTTTTCATAAATTATGCATTCCAAATAATGTTTTTCATTGTTGTTTAGCAGCTAAAAGCATACTTGAAACCAATTCAAAAATATCTATCAACGCATATATCTGGTATTTAAATCGCTGAATAATTGCTTAAAATCTTTGGGCTTCATACCGTGTAAATTTACGCTGATTAAAGAGTTGTGGCATGCAGCAAAAGTAGCATGATTTAAATCAATTATTAAGACACTTGACAACATCGATCTCTCTGATGTTTCAGTATACCTTTGTGTCGTATGTCTTTAGTCTGCTTTTCTCGCTTTCCATTCCAGTTGTTGTTGCTGTTATTGGTTGCATGTTTCAACGCCCATACACATTGCATGGGGCAACCTCAAGCTTTTTATGACCATAACGTGCATTCAGACATGCGCCACGTATCTGTATCTCCATCTGTATCTGTATCTGTATCTTTGTATATGTATCTTTGTGTGTGTATCTGTGTCTGCGATATCCGCATCCCGTTGCAACTGCCGTTGCCTCGGGGTCCGCTGTCGCCTTTAACGTTTCTCCCAACTGAGATGAATGTCTGTTAAATATTTATGAGTATCGAAATGTTGCCTCAATGCATATTATAACAAATGAAACGTCAATTTCATGCGAAAAATGCAAACAGCATTGGGAATGGAACACATTCACCAAGGCCAGCTATTGCTTCTGTTCCTCTCTTCGGGGTCCATTGAAGGACTTTCCTCAGCTCCACATGTGCTTTGTGTCCGTCAGTATTTGACGTGGGTGGAGTTGAGTTTCGCACGTGACATGTTTCCTTGTCGTGTCTCATAGGCTCACCGACTGATGCCTATGGCCATGGCCAAGAATGCCACCGACCTGTTCACTCTGCCATCCGGTTTGATCCAGTCGAAGTAGGCGTGTCTCTAGCCTCTGCTGGCTCGTTTGTTTTCCGCACAATTTCATTATGGCTTTTTATGCATTTCCCCAAGCGAAGTGCAATTCAATATTTCGTGAATAGTTGAATAAATGGTAAATACATAGCAAATAAAACGTGCTAAAATCAGGAATGAAAAATTAAGAAAACGTGCCAAAATTAAAGCCAGTACACAGAATTTTAAATCAAGATCCCAATTTTACAATAATTATAGTTCGACCATTCTTGAAATTCAATAAAGAAATCCTTATTTAATATTGCAAAAATGTTCAAATTTAACCCAAGCAAAAAATTTTAAATCAAGATTTCCAGAAGAATTACAGTTTTTAAATGCATTGCATTATATTGAGTAAAATTTTAATTATGTATTAGTAGAGAAAAGTTATCTAAAATCTCAATATTTATAATTGCTTTACTCAAAAAAGAAAAAATTATATTTTCTTAAAACATTTAACCACACAGAAACATACCATATTATGTATAATTAATTCAAAACTTTGATAAAACCATAACAAATTATTTCAATGGCAACAAAAACTCAGCGTAAGGCAAAAAGGTGAAACTAATGCAATGATAATTTATGTGAATTAAACAAATAATAAATAAAATAATGTTGGTTTAATAAAATTTGTAACATTTTTCAAAGTTGAAACTTATTCTGGCCAAATTAGCATGTTCTTATTTTCTTCTATTTTTTAAGCCTGCATCCCTTCAGATTTTTTGATTAAAATATACAACTTATTAAAAAAGAAAGAAACTAAAATTAAATAAAACAAACTTTAAAACAAACTATAAAACAAACTAATGTTTACCCTAAATCAGTTTGCATAAAAATAGCAAACGCAACAATTGGCATGTCCAAAAAAGAAGACAACTCTTTAAAGCTTAAATGGTTAAAAGAAAAGTTCTGCAGGCCACTAAACGTTGCCACTTTATGCAAATGAATGGGAATAAGCAAAAAGTCTATATACGAATGTAAGAGAGTGAGACAGCAAGAGAGAGTGCGAAGGAGATAGAGCGAGAGAGATGTGTTTGCGAGGCTAAGAGCGATTAAACGTCATTAGCATTATAATAGCATCGCGACTGCGACTTTGACTTTGGACGTTAAGCCGAGTTAACGCCTATCCGACCTGCGGGAAAAGTAGTCAGAGCTCTTTCCCTTCTCCCTCCTTCTGTGGCAATGGATGGATAGTCATTCATCTTCATAGCAGCCACAAAAGTAACAACAACACCAATGCAGAAGCAGAAGCAAAGTCATTACAGTTTCATTTTAATTGTAATTAAAGAGATTATTACAACGGAATTGTTTTTGTTGTTGCTCCTCATTTTATTATAGTAGTTGTTGTTGCAGCTTTTGCAGCAACTCCACGCATAATCTTGACTACTTGCAACTGCCACCTGGCAGCTTTTATTTTCAATTTAAAAATTGCGCCAACTTTTTCTATTTGCTCGAGTTCAGCAACAACGCCCAAAGGTTTGTGTTTGTGTCTTGCTCTCAAGGGAAAACGAAGTCACAGACTCGCTGATTTGTCCTCTTTCCAAAATAAAGATTGCTGCTCGTATGTTAAAGCTATCTCTACTTATTATACCTGCTTCTTATAGGGTAGAAGGGTATTATAACTTTGTGCCGGCAGAAAATATATAAGCAGAAGGAGGCTGACAATCTGGTATATATTTTTAGCTCTATGGTATAGAATGTAGTACTTCAACGATATACCAAATATGTCCGTCGGTATATATTAGAATTTTTGGGATATATAATTTGATATATTTCACAATCGAGCACACTCGACTGTAACTTTCATACTTGTTTTCATTGAATTGAAATTGTTTTGCTTTCCTTCTGTAAGAATACTTCGAATAATCTGTTTTAAAATTTGCTGAAATAAATTATTAAAAGATCTAGCTACTTTTCTCATATTTGATAGACCACATTTTATAGTTTCTATTTAGTCCCATCTTTGTATTTATTTGTCTATACACAGATTACTTATAAGTTTACAAAATGCACATTACAGATTTATTAATTAAATAATATTAATTATAACAAATTTGAAATCTGTTGATAGCGAGTATAACTATTACATTTTTTATTATAATAATTTTTTTGACACTTGATTTATTCACAAATAACATATTTGTTTCTTTAAATTTATACTTTGTTCATGCAGCAGGATTTATCAGTTAAACTCAAGTATTGTCAGAGTTGAAATATAATATTGTTATAATTATTTACAATATGGAAACTGCATTTTTTTTTATTACAAATACAATCCATTTATATTTTTTATTTTACTTAATAAATAATCATAGTATAAAATAGTTTGTCTTCTATGGCACAAATACAGACTCAATTAATGGAGTTGACTGCAAAGAGAAAAAAGAAAAATTCATTGAAAATTAGGTTTCAAAATCTTTATTGCAAATGCTATAAAAAAAACTTGTAATTAGAGGGAAAAATGTGATCAAAACGCATCGTATCGGATTGCATAATATCGAACCAGAGTCATAAAGCTTTAATTAAATTTATGCACAGTCGAAAAACTCAATTAAGAACCCATAGATCAGTTTTAATGGCCATTCGTCTAATTAAAAGGCCTTCGCACAAAATATTAGCCATAAAAAGTTTTATGGCCACAAAGAGATGGCTGTAAAACGTATCCAGGCAATTAGTATCGACGAAAAAAAAAATAGAATTTTGTTAGGCTTGACTGAAAGATACTCTTCAACAAAAGTTGGCCTAAATCGACGTGTCTTTAGACTGCACAAAGGGTTCTCAAAGCATATTCAACTCTAAATTAACCATGACCACAATTCGCTCTGAATGAAAAGCAAATATTATTATGGAATGAGGTGAAAATTCGAAAGTGAAAAGAACAGAGCTGGTAGAGATGCACTCTAACACTTGCCCAAATAACCCGAAGGCCTAATTTTTTCCACAAATGCTTCTCCTTTTATACTGCACTTTCATTAAAAATGGGCTTGAATAATGATATTGTTGTGCTGTAACAATGCTATATTCAAATGGTATAAACTACGTGATACCCTGTGCTGACGATTTTTACTTATCTATGTGTAATTTAAGATGGTAAAAAAACATCCCTTAAAAGGACCATATAATCAAAGCAACCTTTGTTAAAAATTTTATTTTGCTTATATGCCAGATTTTTAGTTTTTAGCACTTAAAAAATATAAAAAAAAATACAGCTTGACCCCCCAAATGAAAGTTCAAAATAATACCAAATGGTAAGACAAAAAAACATATTTTTTCTAATAAAAGAATCGTAATCGAAGCTTATCTTACTTTCTCGATATGCATTGCGGAAAAAGTAGAAAAAGTTGAATACATTAACGAAAACTTTGGTGTGTTAAAAATGCAGCTCTAAATTTAGTGTTGGTAAGCAACTTACAGATGGTATACGATGTGGAGATTGCAAATAATACTATAATGCCACGATTTGTCACTATAAAATAATCTTTAATATTTACCTTTCAAAAATTGTATTAACAATTATGGTCTTTTCTATCTCTGTTAACTATTGACTAAATCAGTCGAATAGCTTTATTACTATCGAACAAGTCAATCAATATTATTTTATTGCAAGCTCTCTATGCCTGTTTTCTTGAGAGCTTACAGGGTATCTAAAGAGCAGAAGTGAGGAGAGCAAAGAATAACAGCAGCTACACATGCACACACTTGACATGTGTGGCGTGTCCCTGAAACTCTCGACGAAAAAACCACAGCCAGTCACATAGAGAGTTAAGGAGGGGAAAAGGGAAGGGAAGCCAATGCAGCAGAGCTAGAAGATAGAATTCACCATCTCACTTAGTCCGCTTTTTACGCTAGTCTAGTGAGAGAGAGAGAGAGATGCTGTGGATTTTACGCACTGCTAAATAAGCAATTTGCAAAATGTCCAAACCAATAACATAACAAATGACAGTGGCTCCAACAGCGTTGCGGTTAGCTGACTGGATAACTGGCTGGGTTTTCCTCGAGATGGCAACTGCAGCAGCTTCAGCTTCAGCTTCGACTCTGGCTTCAGCTTCAACTGCAGCTGCAGCTAATCAAAATAAAGGTTAAGGCAGTCATGCCAACATTCGTGGGGCGAGTGTGAAAGTTTTTCCCTCTGTGTTCAATTGCTTTTGCACCTCAGCTGAAACAGCGTGGAGCGTGTCTCGCAAGTGGTTTATTCAAATGAATCCCGCCCGAGTCCTTGGCAGGAGGTCAACCACAACAAAACTCCATGCAAAAAACAAAAAGGGAAAATAGAAAATATGCAGGTGTCAGCAATTGACACAATCGAGAGTTGCATATATAGTATATACTTGTATGTATATCTGACTCACTGTGTCCAATGGCGACCAGATAATTGAGTTATTCATATACTCAGACAGGGACTTTTATCTAAATACTCCTTCTTCCAATATGTTTGAATTTGTATAGAGAGTTCTTCTCTCAATCTCTATCTCAATCTCAAGTGCAACCCTTATCGTTGCGCTGTTCTTTCATGTGAAAATCTCATTAATTGGCAACGCACCGCAACGAGACAATGGCCCAAGTGGCTGGGATAATGGCAAAACTCTTAACGCGCCTAAAAGCACACTTTAAATATTAAAGTCAAAATGCACCCCCGAAAATTGTCGATGGTCGATGGTTTAAGGCAAACTACGAGAGTACGAGAGCATGTTAGAGCTGTTGTCATAGGCCCATAGACAACGTTGACAACGTCAACAGCATCAACACAACCGCAAAACATCAAACTGCGTTGCAGGCAAATGGTGCATGCACCCAACTCCTCCCACTCATCTCATCTCCTATCTTCATGCCACCCACAGTAACAAGAGCTAAACTGGGAGTGGAGATGGCGATGATGACGGAGTTGGTGCTGGGTGCCGAAGCCTGGGCAACTTCGAGGTTACGGAGGCTAAACGCAAAGCCGTATAATTTACAGCTCACCTCAGTAGGCTGAGAACTTGGCGTTGGCTTAACCAGACATAGATAGCAGCGCACAGTGTGGCAAGTGCTATTGTGAATGTCTTTTATACTTGTATATACTCGAAATATAAATATCAAATACTTTAAACCTACATTTCATAATTAGATCATTAGGAACTATATAATAAAAAAAAAAAAAAACATTATATTAATATTAAATATAAAATAAATTAAAAAAAAAATTATTTTTATAAAAATTATCAAATCAAAATATTAATAATAACAAAATAATTTAGAAAGTAATAATATAGTAAGATTTAGTACATTTTCTAAATTTATGATTACATTTTCAGACACCCACAATATTCCTTAAAAGTGAAAAGTTACCAAATCCATTAAAAAAAAGAATATAAACTCCTTGATGATACATTATTTAAAACAAAATTGCCTTAAATAAATTTTTATACGTTAAACTTGTAAAATTAGACTTCACTTGAGCTGAACATTTATTTTCAACTATTTCTTAACTTTCTTTAAAATTATTGAGCTGTTTAATAAGATTGTCCTTATAAAGTTTGTTATTATTAATAAAAGTAGACTACGTTCCTTACAGTCCTTTAAAATATTGAGCTTTAATAGATTTTTAGATTTTAATAAAAAATAATAAATATTAAGAACAAATATAAAGTAAATTTGGTGTGAACCTTTTTCTTTTTTTTATGAAATAAGATTACACTAGATATGAACTTTTTCCGCTAGGGATTCTCAACAAACTCTATTTAATAAATTTAGACCGCATTTTAATAGCTCTCGCACCACTGTGAAGAGGTGGTTAGAGGTCCAGTTGTGCACTTGACAGCTGCAACGATGGGGGCGTGTCACACACCTACGCTGATGATGGTACTGCGTCTGTTTATGAATGTAACGTTGACCAGCGACAGCAGCAGCGACAGCAACAGCGAGGGCAGCGACGATGTCGACGATGACGATGACGGCTGGCATAATTGGCGCTGTGCATCTTGAACTTGTGCGGCAACTTGTGGCATGGCATTTTGGGCAGAGAACGAAAGGGTCAAGGGGGAGTCGATTTTCCGTTAGACGTGCCGGAAATCAACTTAACACAACCGCAAAAGCGCAATCTCCTGTGTTCTGCCCAAATATTCTCCCTTTCACTCAATTGCACTGTCTTCCACTCTCTGTCTCTCCTTCCCCGCTTACTCCATCTCTTTCTCTCACTCTAATATATTTTTTTGGCTTTTGACTGGGTGTGTGTCTGGTGTGTTGGCATTTTGGATAATTGGTGTGTCCATGCTGACCATTGTCCCAATGACTCCCCAACCAGGCGACAGCTCCCTCGCTGCACATTAAGCTGCGCTTTAGCCTCCCCTCAATTTCCCTTGCCTCCTCCTTCGTCTGCTTCTTCCGCCCGCCGCACAAAATTAACTTAATGATGCTTCGGTGCAACAGCAACAACTTCGCCGACGACGACGTTGTGGCGACATTTCCTACGCACTCAGTCGGAGTCACTTGCTCCCTGTGGTCCCATAATGATGTGGTGCATGTTCCACACACAAGGGTTGACTACCTCACCCCCCTGCCTATCGCTTCTTGCCTCTCTACCGCCTTGTTTTGCATGTGCGAACATTTTAAACCCATTTAGCCAGACGTGTTTTGTTGCTCAACGGCGCCTTCAAGTAGTACTTTGTATATGGGCAACACTAATTTTAATTCAACGTAAATAAATTTGCAACTATATTTGTTATTTTAATAGGTAATTTTTCAGAGAAATATATATGACCCGCAAAAACTACATCAATTTTACCAGAATTATTATTAAATCAATTAAATTAATTGAAAGAAAGAAGAATCAAATTCCAAAACCTATTTCTATATACTAAGGAATTCTCCTTAAAGTAAATTACATAAATTAATTTAATCAATATTATAAATTTTAAAAAGTTCTAAAATATGTTTGTGCAAATAACAAAATTTTCCTCAAAATATGTATTACACAATATTACATATTCTATAATTAGAGAAATAAATTCAATGACAAATCAGCATAAAAGAAAATTAAAGTTTTACAGAAATTATTTTAATTTTTGTTTATTTCTGTCATTGCTTAAGGCGATTTTCTTACTACAAATATATCAATTGCAGAAGTCTCAAAATCTATACCAAATATTCTATATAATAAATTAAACAAAAACAAAAGCCTAAAATAGTTCTTTATATTGCAGTTTTTTCTTCATAAAAAATAAAAGCAAATTAAAGTTTATAGAACAAATGAATATGCAATACATGTCTGAGAAAATTGCAAAACTCTTTTCACAATAACAAGGAAATAGATTTAAGTAACATAATCTACAACTGCAATAGACAATGAGCTGAACAAAACCAATTTACTTAAATAATCCAAGAAGAGATTTGCCTGAGCAGCTTTAAATTCCTCATACATTTTTTCGTATTTCTTCTTTTATTTTCCCCAATTGAAATCAATGCGTAGAAATACATTAACGAAATGAATGTAAACTAAATATTCGGCCATTTAATGCACAAGTCAAACACAATAAGGAAAACAAAAGATAAACAAATTGCCAAAAATTGTGTAAATTTGTAATATATTCAAAGTAAACAAAATGCAAAACGCTGCTAAAATTTTGAGGATGGTTTTTTTTCTGTGTGTTGGGGAAGGGTTTAACTTGGCTTTTTAGCTATTAATCAAAGCAAATAGCTAAGGGAGAAAATAAATATTTAATTACCACTCAACGTCAATTTTTGCCCAGGCAAAAAGCACTTGTAATTGTTTTGTTTTGTTTTTGTCGATTTTCATATTTTGTAACCTGGTTTTGGGGAATTTTTAAGCCGCTTTTCCAGTGCTGGGTTTTTCTTTGCATTTCATTAGGGAAATGCATAAACAGTGCCCAGGCCTTTTGCCTGCTTCAACTTCACTTCCCTCTTCCCTCTCTCAACACTCAACACTCTCAACTGTTGCATATCCGAAGGCGCCGCAGTTGTTGACTTCGTTGCAAGAATTTGCCTCAAGTGGCGCTGCAGACGCCGAGCTGCGAATTTGTCCAAACGGTTAATGTAATTAGTCTGGCATTTTATTTCACAATTGGCCGCACATTTTAGCTGGTAATTAATTGTGTATCGTCGTCATCTTCAATGACAAGCTTTGAATTGAAGCAGAAGTAGATGCAGTTTCTCGTGAATTGAAATTGCCAATTTATAAATGTTGTGTGTACTTTCATTTCAAATTCATTTTCATTTTCCATACAATTCATTTCTGTTCGCATTGCAATTCGTTTCATTTTCGGTTGTCGTTTGCCACTCGCCGCAGAATAGCAACAAATATTATTTGCCTTGCTTTTTGGCTTTTACGGCAATCAATTTCTGTGGTGCTCCGCTTGCCAAATACCAAAATACCAAATACCGACTATGCCATTAATAGCATCTCTCTCTTTCTCTCTCTGCCTCCTCCGCCCCCCAAAAATATTATCAACGATTTGTGTACACTCAATTATCATTCATGTGTCGCTATATATACGTATGTATGTGTCCTCTGCCTGTATGTGTGAATAGTTTGTTGTCTCACACACTCGAAAGTAATAAAACTGGCATTTATTTGCCCAACAATTTAAATGTGGGCACAAAATTAGCACTGAGAAGAAAATATATAAAAAGGCAGCTGGACTGTAGAAAATTCATTAAATATTTGTAAGATTTTTGTGTATATTTCAATTAACATTATATTTAATCTATTATTATCAAAACAACGTATATATGTATACCCGATACCCATAGGGAGTATTATAACTTTGCGTTGGAAGAAGGAGGCATCTGATATTTATAATTCCTGAGAATAAGATTGCGATCAGATAAAAATTGTAGATGAAAAAAATACTTAAGAAACTAAACCGCACTGTTTTGCCTTTATTCAAAATGGGTAGCGGGTATCTTAAAATCAATCCCACTCGACTGCAGTTTTCTGTCTTGTTTATGAATAAATAAAATTATATTTGTTTGCTTGATAAATGCTTTGGAATGAGGTAGCCATTTTACTAGTTTCGTATGTAAATCTTTTAATACAATTTCTTTAACAAAAACAGAGGAAACATATAAAACAAAAATAGAATGGACTGTGGGATATTCCTCAAAAATTAAGAGATGCTAGAGATCTAAACCCATTTGTAAGTAAAATTACAAATATTTCTATACCCGATTTACTACTGTGAAGATACTGTTACGATTAATTCCTATTCTATCTTATAATCCCTGTTCTACTCTCATAAACATTCATTCATAAACACATTATCTTAAAATCAGCATAAAATGTATACCTATCTGTTTAACCGTAATTTTATGCTTGCCAAATGCTTTTAAAAGCCACAGTTACTTCGTTATCTTAGAGATACTTACGTAGCTAACTCGTAAGAAGAAATTCGTTAAGTATTAGGTACTAATCTTCATTTCATAGCTGCTTTTAGAGTTGTCTTTGTAATCACATATCAAGTTTCTTTCAGCTAAAACTCATTCCTTAACTATTTTCAAAAGTTGCGCTCGAAAACTAGCAAAAGTCCTTAAACATACAACAACTTTTAATTAATAAGCAACTGCACTTTGCTAAGCCTACGATAAAGGCCCCAAAAGAAGCTCTCTTGATATTTTTGATTGAAATGCTTAACGCTGATTGTGAAAGGAAGTCAAAGTAAAATCTGTGAGTGAGAGTTTTTTTCGGGGCTCTCTCTCTCTTCTTTGCCCCATGAGCTAATGATGATAATTTTAATGAATAACTTAAACAAGTTTTGCGTAGAGTTGTCAGGCCGCTTGACGGCAGCGGCAATCAAAATTATTAATTTATGAAAATTTACAGAAAATTCCCAAGCACTCGTGTTGACTTTAGAATACATTTCGTTTTCCTTTTTTTTCGTCAAAGTTATGAGCACATCCAAAAGGTAAACTTCCATAAAATGTGCAGCAATAAATTTTGCAATTATTTGTTTTACAGCAAAAAAAAAGAAAGAAAACTGCGATGAAAAAGTCAAAAGAAATGCAAAGGGTGAGAGGCAGGCTAAGGCGCCATTTTTAGTGCTTGGCCATTGCATAACAAAATGGCGCCAGCTGGCGTCATTTTTACGCCCGATTGATGTGCAATATATTCAGCACGCGTCAGCCAATGCAGCCGATGGCTAAAGTGCTGCAATGACACCAGTCGAAATGGGAAACTAACTTATAATTAATGGGGTGGAAAGTTACAAAATTGAAAATGGCAGCCGAATTTTTTGATTCATTCGAGCCTGATCTTCTGACCTCTCTTTGTAGATTTCCTTTCAAAGTTTTTGTTTCACAATAATGTTTGCTGTTATGTGCTTTCAGAGAATTTTACTGAAATATGTAATAATTACTTATAAAACTATTTAATATAATATGATTTAAGGGACTGCAATTAATATTTCACTTAATGTTTTTGTAACTATTTTTAATATTAAGCGTTAAGTTTTAATGTTCTTTTAGCAAGTTTTTTCTTACATTCGCAATTATTTTCAATATTAAACTACATCTACAATTAATTAAAGACCACAGCTTAGGTCTTCAATACCATTATTCTATTTTTTTTAGTCCTATGAAAAAAGTAAATATTTTAAGTATGTGACAACAATTTCTTGATTTTAAAACGTCATAATATATGTAAAACTTTAATAAGTGACAAAAATGTCTTGCAGTTGAAGGTCATAAAAGTTAAACTGGTGTTGCCTTACCATATTTGAAATATATTTAACGCTGAGTTGTGATTTCTTGCAGTTAGTTGAGATTTCAGCTGATGTCACTGCAATTTTGGTAAGTCAAATTAATCGCTGGCAAAGCAGCTGACAATCCATTTCTAAAGCGATTTTATTGGCATTCGACTTCTTGGGGTTTGAGTAGGGAAAGAGAGGCAGGAAAAGAGGGTGAAGAAGAGGGAAGGAGGGAGAAGAGAGAGGGACTGTTGCCAGTTTTATGATTGCAGCGCACGTCGAAGACGCTGCACGTCATCAATTCTTTTGACATGTCCTGCGGCCATTAATGCTGAGTTGAAGTTGAAGGAGACGACGACAACGTTGCCACAGCGAATACTATGTGTGTGTGCCTCCCTACCTCCCACCCCCCTTCCTCCCTCTATGTGTATGTGTGTGTGCTTCCGCTGCCTTTCCGTTGCCTTTTCCCAATGGCTGCGTCTCAAATTAACCTGATAGCAGCGACTGCTTTACGTATGCTGTCAAATTTGCCCCAAAGACGCAGGAAGCATTTGCCACTCATCAAGCAGAGAGAGAGACACAGCGGAAGTGGAGCAGAATTCGAAGGCGCCTTCAGCTCATTAAAAATGCAATAGCGTCTAGAACTGACTCTCCACTCTGCCTATATCCGACATGCATACAATATCTATATAACGGCATATAAAGACCAGCCAATATATTCACAAGCTTTTGTGTACTCAGCCTGCAATCGGATACCTTATTTGTGAGTGTGAGTAGTGTGAGTGTGGTAGATTTCCCAATCTTGCTTATGTTTCTATTCAAATTAGTTGGCTCTTTCATTCCAGTTGCCATAGCAACAAAAACAACCTCAGTTTGTGGCAATTGACCACAACATGCAACACATTCGGGTTTTTGTTATTATAATTATGCTGATAGCCATTTGCAGTTGCATTTGATTGCTTGTTGCATCCATTCAATAATCAAATCCTATAACTTCCAACTACATTTATTCTTGAATAATCCCTGCCAAGTACTTTGTATATTGCACAGAGTACTTTCACCTCTCTCTCTTCCCATTTGGCTGTTGCATGCGAACGTATTTTGTTTGTCAACCGATTAGCATAAAACTGATTGACATCTTCTAAATGCATGTCAAAAGTCAAGCAACATCTGCAACAACAGATGTTACTTCTTAGCTCAACAATTTGTGAGTTCAACTTGACAATTATTCGTACATGTAAAACCACTGGCAAACTGCAAATGCTTTTACAACTAGCTTGATTTGTTGACTTCGACATTTATTTAAATTTATGGTATTATCGAAAACAAAAATCAACTATGTAATCTTTAAAATACGCATGTACTTTAAGCTTTAAGTTCGGTTTTATTATACGTGAACAAAAACAAAACAGTTACGAGACTAACGAAGGGAAAACAAAAAAATTATTCCTAAAATGTACTGAAAAATATTAAATATCTAATGTAGCTCTCTAACCTTTTCTATCATCTTTTTACCATTTAATTATGAATAAATAATAATTTTTAATTTCATTTCAAATTATACAATAGAATGCAATTAAAAAAGTAAACTCTTAAGTCATTAGTGAGATTAAAAGTACAAAAAATAATATAGATATACAAAAATGTGTCAGGATTATGTATATTTTGTATAATAATATAACAAATATATACTAAAATATGCTAGGATAAAGTATATTTGGTATAAAGATATATTGTAGCTGTCTAGCCTCTTCTGAATTTTTGTATTCATACTTTTTACATTTTTGCCAATACCTTGGCTAAAAATAATGATTAATATTAAAAAAAAAAATTTTAGTCGATAGACTCTGATAGAATTCCCGAAAAATAGCATAAGTATGCATCGGGATTTATATATGTACATATATATGTATATTTGGTATAATAACATAAGCCATAAATATACTTAAATATGCTGAGACTAAATATATTTGTTATCAAGATATACTTAAGGTTTCTTATACATTCTTTCTTCCATTTCGGTCATAATAATTTATTTATGTTCACTACTATAAAAACTTTGAATAAAATTAACGATTTCTAATTTGCTCGAACTTACAATATAAAATACAGATTACAGTTCGAACAGTAAGCTCCAATTCCATATTCCAAAAGGTAATGAAGTTTTAAAATATAAAATTAATCCCATACTCGAAACCTTATCAAAATATAGAAATCCACAAAACGCCCGTCCCCCAATGTTGATCTTTAGCCATCAAATATTAGCAAACACACACTCACACGCACACGCAAGCAAAGTAAATTGCAAATATATGGAAAAGTTAGTGAAAATCAATTGAAAAATCTAAAAATCAACAAGCGAAAAAAAGGAACAAAATGCAAAGTGCAAAAGTCAATAGCGGGAGAAAAACAAAAGGCAAACATAGCAAAATGCCGATAAAAATCGCAAAGTTTTCAAATATTTTAAAACATTTTACGGCATTTTGGGAACACGCAAAACATAGAAAAAACAAACAAAAATGAAAATGAAAATGAAGGGTTTTATAAACCGAAAAAAGGGCAACATATTAATCAAATAAATGCGTTTTTATTATGGCTAAAAAGTTGTGCCGCCGAAGTGGGAGTAGAACGTGTCAGAAGCAGCCATAGCTACAGTTTTTTTTAGCATAGCAGAAGACGAGCATCAGCTTCAGTCAAAATCCATTCAACTTTTACGACTATTGTAAACATTAACTTGCATATGCAATTTTATGTGCAAAAGGGCTAAACGCCGCGGGCTATGCAACAATTTCCTAACTTGGGCGCTATTCACGAAACTTGCCTCGTCCTCAAACTACAACTATAGCTATAGCTATGTATGGGTTATATAGTCGTATTTATAGAGTCGCAGTTTAGCCAACGCCTCAGACATTGTAACCAACTGTGATTTAAGTTTTTTATTATACAGATCGCACTGCTTACTTCCTTTGGGGTTAGTTTCAAAACAGCAAAATAAATAGGGAAAAAGCCTTACAAGCAAAATGTGTGTGTGCGAGTGTGTAAAAGGAAGTGTTAAATTTATGCAAGTGACTTTTTGAAATTCGAAATCGATAATATGTTTAAGGAAGTTTTAAAAAAGCATACATAGAAAATATAAAGAGTTTAAAAAGGCCAACATTTTTCAGTATTACATGTGCTTTAAGGAACATCTAAGATCATTCTTTAATGGAAGAAATATCGGAATAAAGAAGAGCAAAGTAAGAACAGAGTATAATAGAGAAGGGATAAAAAAAGATTCCCTATTCTATTCTGCTTTTACCAAGTTCTTATTTATGGTCTTCTATTCTTGTTTTTCATTCTCTATTCTAATCTGTATACTATCATATAATACTTTAAGCGTTTCATTTAAGACCGCGAAAAACTCTACTGTAGAGTATACAGTATTATGGTTAAAATATACCAAATTAATAAAATAAATTAATTAATATATCGATGCACAACTTTATTTATCAACATGCTTATTTCAATGATAAGTTTCGAAAAAACTATTTGCACATATTTAATCCGAATATGTTTAACATATAATGTTATGCACAACATTTCACGAAACGTCATTATGCTAGGATTGATTTATTTTGAGATTATAAATTAATGTAATGAAAAATGTTGATTTATGTAAATGATAATAAATGTAAATCCCACAATATAAAGATCTTTAATTTGCTCTTATTTTTTTGGTTGTAAAAACCCTTTATTGTCCTTTCAATCGATTGCCTTTCCCCCAGCTTCCCAATCTTTTGATGTTTTTTTATATGCTCGTTAAGGCAACACAACTTTTTTCATGGTGGGGAATGTGGGAAGGGGAGCGGGGATCTTTTTTGTTGCATTTTGGAGATTTTTGAATCAAAGTTGTGCTGCTGTTTGCCCTATCAGCGTCGCGCTGCGTTTCATATAACGATAATTTATGGCAAATTTATAATGTTGTAAGTGCCAACAAACTTGCTGTAACTATCCATAAAATGCCACACACACTCATACACACTCACACACGCACATACACACACTGAGAGAGAAGCCACCCACTGCGTTGGCTACTGAGCTGAATTGAGGCTGAGCTCGTAAAGCTGTTGCCATAGATACCAGATAGCGAAGGGCGAAGACTGAGCGCCAAAGAAAGACAGCCAGAGAGAGCGAGAGAGAGAGTGAGGGAGATGGCACTAAAAGAAGAAATGTGCGAGACGCGAAGAGTTGACGGCAAAGCCGCAGCGGCAACCAAAGGGCACACTTACTCACACACTTACGCAAACAACGCAGAAGCGTTTCTGCATAAATATTACAAAATCGTAAATACACACACACACACACACACACACACACACACACACACACACACACTCTTCTCAGTTGAGTGGCCATGTGTGTGTGGAGTGTGAAGTCACACGATTTAGGATTAGAGGCGCAGTCAGCCAACTCTTAGAAGGGCATAAACATCGGTCAGTAAAGAAATGGGCCTCTTCAAAGATTTCCTCTAGCTAAAAGATTTTCTAGAGTTAAAGAAATAAACCAAGCGTACACCTTAAAAATACCATTGCAAATGAATCAGTCAGCACACTAATAATAAAATTATACAATGGCTTTCATTGAACTAATTTTTTTAAAAATGAAAAAAATTTCTTTTAATTTCAGGCATCGGTTAGAACTATTTTTTTAAGAGCTTTAAATGCTTTTAAGATAAATTTTAAACTTTGTATTAAGCTTAAAGTTTCTTGTTATCTATAAGTTTTTAATGTGAAAATCCAACATTGCGTATTTTTTATTCTCTCTCTCTAAATGGACTTAAAAGAAAGCTTTTTGCTGTTTTTATAGATTAAATTAAATACCGCGTTAAAATTTGGAACTTTATATTAGAGTTAAGGTTTCTTGTTATCATTATAATTTTTCAATTTGAAAATCTCAAGTGGTAAAAATACAGTTTCTTACATATGAAATTTCTATTATCGTTTAGAAATTTTTTATTATGTTCATTACTTTTAATTGATCTGCTTAAGTGGAAAAGACCAATTTAGTATGAACTCCCTTTTTTTGTAGTATACGACAAAAATTTCTTTCGCTATTATTCTCATAAAGTGTTATTGAAATTGGAAGTATTATCGAAATTGGAATAATTATCAGACTATTTATATTATTAGAAGTAATATTAATCTTATGCAAGCCAAATGTAAACATCTTTAAGTGTACATTCCAAATATTCCAAGTTTAGCTTTTCTATCGTTACTTTTCGAAATTGGCCAACTCCATATTGAAATCGTTGCCTCGAGTTAAGTGCAATATGTGAAATTTATTGGTTTGTGTTTTTTGTGCCAGTTTCTGATTCCCATTGCTCACTCACTCTATCTCACTCTCACTCTCACTCTATCTCATTCTATTTGTTGTTACTTTGTCTCGGTCATTGTCCGTTTTGTGCTCACTTGGCATGTTACATCGCATCGCATGGCTTTGCTTCGCTTTGCTTTGGGTATTTTATTTATGCGTGAAATGCTTTCGAATTTTCGCCAACTTGCAACGCTTTGTTTAGTCGGATATGTTCCACTCTCATGTCTCCTTTTGTGTCCTGTCTGTATCTATATGTATGTGTGTGTGTGTGTCTGGGCCACTTCAGCGTACGGAAATTAAAACTTTTTTATGGTTCTGCTACAGTCATACGTACATATATAAATTTAAATATATTGTTGCAAGTTGCCACATTTTCAAGTGGCGACCACACAAATTGGTCAAACTAATAAATTTTGTGGAACTCAACTAGTTCCACAAGTTTTCTGTGCCAAACATCAGCAAATGTTGGTCACAAAGAATGTTGCAAGCAAACAAACGAGAAGGAGAAGAGACGACAATGAAGGCAACTTGTAAAGGGATTTCCCAAAAATTTCAACAGACTTGGGATAAAATGTAGAAATCATAAATGATTCAAGGGGAACCATTTATATTATATATTAGCAAACAATTTAGTTTTTTAATAATGAAAAATTTTGTATAAACTAATTTGCTACTTTTGCTTTTAAATCCTTTGTATATTACAAAAAAAAGTTCTGCTCTTAACTACAAAAATGTCTGTAAGCTTGTTCATCTAAAGTTACTCCCTAAATATCTAAGAAAAAATAATTTAGATATATCTATATGCATAAAGTAGTATATAATGTTGATAATGTTGACAACTTTTTGAACAAGAAAATACCCTGAAGGCCAAAGGTGCTCTGGTACTATAAATTTAATTCAAATCTAATCTAATTCTAATCTGAATTGTAAGAAATACAAAATAAATATCAAGAAAAGATACTCTCTTAAAAACGGTTAAAAATTATTAAACAGTTGCTTAGCCTGCATACGAGATGAAAGGTGTTTAATTGCAGTCACGATAAAATTCAAATCAATTAATGTCGAACTTGGAAATCTTCAACTGCGTGATTTTAAAGAATTTTTTAAAATGATGATTTACAAATATGCATTGAAAAATTATGGAAATAGAGAATAGAATAGAGAAAGTATAAATACCAACAAGATTATTTCGATTTTCTCTTCCGCTAAAATGACCTAACTTTTGTCAACCCCTCGTATACGTAATTTATGAAATTTGCTAGCTAGCTTACCTGTGGATTAGATCCCTCGACTTTCGCTGCTTGAAGAGCACGCAACAGCTTTAGTTTACTTCTCAGCTATCAGCAGGAGAATCTTGTTCATCAGTTCGTTGGCCGCCGTCTCATGCAGAGTATTCAGTCGTGCGGCCAAAAAGTCGCCGAACTTAATGTAGAGCATCTCCCTGGGACTCGGCTGATGACGCGGCGTGCCAATGACGCCCGCTGCTGTGAAGCTGCTGCTGCCTGGCGAGAGACGACCCCCCGCACCCATCATGTCCACATCGACAATGGGCGGACAGGGAGCAGCACGATCATCATCATCTAGATCATCATCATCCTCGTACTCGAGATCATCGTCCTCATCATCGATGCAATCGCCAGCATCCACATCGATCAACTCGTTGTTGGTGTTGATAATCAAATGCGGTGGCGGTGTGGCATACAACGGCGTTGTGCCACCGACTTTAGCCACCCGCAGACGCGCTTTGAGTTGCTGCTTTGTTTGCGGTCGTATTGTTGCCAACTTTTGCTGTGATTTGCGTCCCGTTTCGTCCTGCGAATCGGGCTCGTCCTTGATGTAAATGGAGGGAGAGCTGCTGCAGGATCTCGAGCTGCTGCAAAGCTGGACGTGGCCAGGCGGCGTCGTTGCTGCAGCTGTTGTCATTGGTGTCGCCGTCGTTGGTGGCGCTACAGTTGTGGCAACTACTGCTGCTGCTGATGCTGTTGCTGTTGTTGGTGGCGTCGCCTTTTGCAGCACACTCAACGATGTCAGCGTCACATCTGGTTGCAGTTGCAACGCCTGCAAATGCTTCGCCTGTTGCTGCAACGCCACCGGCAACTGGCTGATGCTCGGCAGAATTGGCGCAGCTTGAATGTTGGCCACAACATTCGTCGCTTTGTTGGCCTGATTGTTGGGATTATTCGGATCGCTGGGCGCAAAATATTGATACTCATCGTGTCCCACGCTGTTGTTGTTGTTGCTGTTGTTCGAGTTGTTGTTGTTTGTGTTGTTGTTGTTGCCACTGTTGTTGTTGTTGTGGGTACCTGAGGAACCTTCGACAGAACTGTGCTTGATGCGCTCACGAGATCTGTAAAGAATAATGCAGTTTTTATTAATTCACTAAATTTGTTCTGCCCTTATGACAATAAATAAGCAGATTGTGTTTTTTTTTATTATTTCACTCATTATTATTTCTGTATTTTAGTGCTTAGGTTGCTCTTCACCTAAGTAGAATATTTTGAATTCTTCTTGCCATACGGCTTCGTCGGGAAGGATTCGATCGTCTTGCTCGAGGCATTGCTGACTGTAGATAAATGTATAAATTCATAATATCGTACATAAATGTATGATACGTTACGCTCACAGCCTACTTACTGTTATTCATTACTGACAACCTTATATATATAGATTATTAAGTAAAAGATTCCGATTTATTTTTACACATTTCACTTTGACATATAATATTTGAGAAATGTCTTATGATTTTAGGTTATGATAATGTGAAATCTTTTCCATTCATGTTTTTTTACGAAGCTTAAAAGCTTTAATGAGCTTTCAAAATAGTACTCCATTTGCTAGCCAAATCAGAAGCTCCTTCAACGATGGAGGCTTTGTATTAGCATATTCGTATTATTTATATTATGATAGTTTTAAATTTGTTTACTTTTGCTTTGCTCTTAAATAGATTTCAAATCTATTCTTCTTTCAATAGTATTTATTATGTCTTATAATTTTTAAGGAAGTTTCATAAGAAGTTTAAGTTTTTAATATTTAGTTTATTTGTATTAAAAATGTGTCGACAGCTTAGCTAATGAAAACAAATTTATTAAGCCGATTGTTAAATAAAATTGTTTGTGTATAAAGCTTTTATAACCTTGCTCTCAACTCTTAAGCTTTGTATGTTACGCTTTTGCCAGCTTCGAAAATTGAAGAACATCTGTAAGTAGCTTTTGTGTGCTTTTAAGGTTTTTAAAAGCGACAAAGCTCTTGAATAATCAAGATAGTTAAATAAAAATAGCTCATTATTATTTGATAAAGCAGTTATTTAACGGCAGGTTAAATTAACTACCCTAAATTTTTAAATATTATTATTATTTAATTTGAGTTAGGAAAACTGTTTGTTCTCTTGATTTAACACACATTTTAGATTGTCAATAATTCACTAAAAGCTTTAATTTCTACTCACTTGCGCTCTCTGATGACCTCTTTGAGGAATGCCATGGCGTCGTAGTATTCCCACTTGGACTTAAAGCGCGATGTGCCGAGCATCTTCTCGTGGTTGAGTTCGCGGCGAAAGATCTCACGAAGTGAAGTGAAGGTGCGTTGCACTCGCTCCCCGTTGACGTTGAACATGCGGCCGAGTTCGTTCCATTTGAGAGCTTTTTTCTTATCGGAGCGTTTGTAGTGGGGCAGTCGGCAGTCCCAGAGTATGGGATTAAGGCGCACTAGCTCGATGAGTCGGCGCTTTTCGATGTTGTGACGTGAGAAAGCCATGTCCAAAATGTCAATTGCAACTCTCTCTCGTTCTCTCTTTTAATGCACGCTCTCTTAACACGCTCTTAGCTGTGTTTGTTATTGTTGGGGCCTCTTTTGCTACCACTACCAAAGCACACACTGCGCATGTGTGAGTGTGATGGTGTGCGTTTGTATGCGTGTGTGTGTGTGTGTGTTGTCCCGTTTCGGATGCTGAGCGAGAAGTGAAGTGAGAAAATCGTTAATATTATTTGTTGCCCCGTTTCAATGGTCAACAAGCCGAAAAGTATGCAACATTTCAAGTATTTCTTAAGTTGGGGAGTGAGGCATTTTGGTCTTTTGTTTCTGGTCGCAAGTTCAACGAACTGAATATGCTGCGCCTATGCTTGGGTAGGGGCAACAGTTAGGGGTAAGAAAATTGGCAACGAATGGAGTGGGTAACAAAGTGTTGAGGAGGTCAATGGAAATATTAATAAATATAAAATATTTCAAGATTAAATCAAAATAAATATTAAAAGACATAGGTATTTTTACTTAACTACGATAAACAAAATATATATACATATTTTATACAATTAATTCATTATTTATTATTTGTTAGTAACTTAATATTAAAATCCAGGGTATAAAGTGCAACTTGCTCAAATGAATTCATTGTATCTCAGATATCATTAAATTAGGAAATTGAAAATATTTTTCATAACCACACCATGGTATCAATTATTTATTTATCTGACTTTAAGAAAATGATAGATAAGCAAATAGTAAAAACTTTAAACATGAATTCATAAACCTTTAAAAATGTTTGATATATTGTTTTGTTATCAAAATATTCTAAAGTCTTTTATTGATATATGTTTTGTTATCAAAACTTGTTCAATTCTAAAAAAGTTAAAAAAAAACAAATTTAATAGGTTTCTTGCATTGAAGATCGCATTGAATTATTTCCATCTCTTTCATTTTGCAAAATGAAGCGCAAAAGTTGCGTTCCATTTATATATATTGTTTTATGATCCCACCCACTCATTGGGCCATTATTTAATTCAGGTGAAAAGCCAAAGAAGCGAAAACAATATCACATTCGCTTCGCACAAACTGAAATGATTGTATATGATTGTATACAAGAAAGTACTTCGCACACTTATAGTTAGCCAAACAAATCGTATAAAATAAACAATTTCACCGCCTTGGCTACTGAGTGTTCTGAGAACACAAGCATTGTGGTGAAGTATACGCAATGAAAAAGGTGCAAATATATAAGAATATATATATGTATATATATTATATATACGTATATTTTTGTACTTTTTACGAATTACAACCCCAACTTTTAAGCTTTAAGAGTAGTGAGAAAGGTTGAAATAAGCAACAACAATTAAATTCTGTTAATGTGTGTAGATATATTTTTAGCAATTCTTTTGGTATAGGGGCAAGTATTTCTTAGAATTACAGAATATAAAGTCAGAATGACGCTCACAAAGATTAGTAACTATTTGACCTGATTCTTAACCGACTTTTGTCGAAAAAAGTAAATTTTTAAATAACTATGATTAATTAGGATATAGTTGGAAATTCCAACAGTTATTAAAAATAAGGGTATTCTGGATTTGACTAAAGACCTTTTCTAGTAATTTTAACAATATATTTCCTATATAATTTATCATCTTAACGTTTTTGGCATAGGGGCAAGTATTTCTTAGAATTCCAGAATTTAAAGTCAGAATGACGCGCACAAAAATTAGTAACTATTTGACCTGATTCTTAACCGACTTTTGTCGGTCTATGATTTATTATATATAGTTAGAAATTCCAACAGTTATTGAAAATAAGGGTATTCTGGATTTGACTAAAGACTTTTTCTAGTAATTTTAACAATATATTTCCTATATAATTTATCATCTTAACGTTTATAGAATGCTTTGTGTGCGCTTATCGCAAAGAATGCGAATTAAAGTTCCTCAAGAAGCAGCCAGATTGCATTGAAAGTGTAATATGTATGTTATATGCAAATTCTCAGACACTTTAAAAGCGCATTGAAACTGATAGTGACATAAGATATACATACATAACTTTTTTAACAATTTTTAGTTCAAATTGCATTAAACATTAAACTAAAATAATAATAATAATAACAAAAAAATTATTATAAAATCTCTATATATTAATAATTTTAAATTATTATTTTAAATTTTTAAATAATAAAAAGAAATAATAATAAAATTAATTAATTTTAAGGTATTAATAAAATCATTTTTGATATAATAAGAAAGAATAAATTATATGAATTAAAATTCTCACACATATTCCATGTGTTCATCTAAAAAATAATTTTTAATTTTTTTACCTTATTTCGTAAGTAATAATTCAAAATATATAGCTTGCTTTAAATGAGTAACTAATTAAATCCATAAATACAAGATTTTATCACACTGTTCGTCATTTAACAATCTGTCAATGTGAAAGCATCAAATACTTCATCATGCTGTTCACACTTACCAATCCTTCGTTAAGCTTCCTTTTTGTTAGCTACGCTCTCTCTCTCTCTCTCTCACTCTCTTTGTCGTCTTCGTTGTGTGCTTACGTAACGGAAATGTCGCTGCAGAAGCTTTCAATTTGTGTTACGTTTTTTCTTTTGTTTTGTTTTTGCTTTTTGCCAATTTCTTGTTAAATCGTTTTCAATTGTTGTGCTTGCTGCACTGCACAAAACTACACACACTTGCACTCACTCACACATATATATATGTAGGCACGCTAAAAATACTCACAACAACGAAAATTCGCTGATACCAAAAAACAAAAAGAATCCGCAAAAAGAATTATTAAAAAAAACACAAAAACACTTGCACTTGTTTTAATTTCAATTTGAATTTCCCCGAAAACAATGTGCTGGGATTTTCTTAAATATTTATTTATATACAGGTTTGAGGTTTCGCAGGCAACTGAAATATTTTATTAAATATTTTTGTTGTTATTGTTTGCTGCTGCTTTGCTTTATTAACAATATGAGCAGCAACGTTGGAGAATTTATTTCAATTGATTTCAATTAACAACACACACAAAACGTACTACAAGTAGTCGTTGTTATTGTTATTTACTCGTCTGATGCTGATGCTGATGTTGCTGCCACTTGTCGCCGTTGTCAGTGTTAGTAATTGTTGATGTTGTTGTGCGTTGTATGAAGGCTATGCAACAACTATTTGCCACCACAAAAATCTGTAAACGATGTGAGCGCGAAATGTACCACAAAATTCACTAACACAACTGCACTTTCTCTACACGTATGTGCGTACACACTCGCACACATATGCTCACACATGTACACAATAAGCGGGCGGACGCAATGAGAGTAGCAATAACAACAACAGCAGCAACTACAACTACAACTACAACTACACACACACACACATTCGCATATTCAACTGCAAGCTCAATTGATATTTTCGTTATTGTATATTACTCGTATTTAATTCAAATGTTTATTGCTTTTGTTACGCGTGAATTTAGAATTTAGCGGCACACAATCGAAATGGCAATTTGTTGCCACTTCTTGGCAGCATCTGTGTTGCTGCTCGTCGCTGCTATCGCTGTTTTCTCACAACTTGCTGCCCCACAAAAACCAATTGTAAACGAACTTAAATTTTCTTGCAAATTGGCGGCGCAGCAGCCACTGATGATGAGCGCACGTAAGCCACATTCAGAGAGCGCGCCGCTCTGCCAGCTGCCTGCTGCCTGCTGTCGGCGCTGCGCTGCGCTCTGCCAATGTTTTTGTTTGTGTGTGCCAAAGAGAGTGAGCACTCACTCTGACCGACCCACGCGTTGTTTTGGGGCTGCGTTCGCTTGGCTCTCTTAGTTGTTATTAAAACGCAGTTGTTGTTGCCGAGATAGAGAGAGGATGCTTAATGTGCGCTGTGTGCTTTCTGCTTTCTGTTTTCTGCTGATGTAAACAATTGGGGGAAGTATTTGCGCTGTTGCCAATAAATCTATGCACTCTGCGCCTTGTCGTCAAGTGAAGAGAAGAGCTCGCATTTTTATCAGGAGCGGCTGTGATATTCTTTCTGCACAACGGGCGCTCTTAATTGGCACATAAGGTGAGGTTAGGTTAGGTTAGTATTTACAAAAATTTGCATTATTAGAATTAAATAATAAGTAAATTATGCAATTACTCTCAATAAATCTGCTCTAGTCATTTATATAATAATTTAAAAAATACCTTTTAATATTTTTAATAATTGAAAACCAACAACATAACATAATTTCACGCATTAATAGAGAAAAAAATTATACTAAAGTATTTACCTTACAAATATATTGAAAACTTATCTCTAACAAAGAAAAATAATTTATTATACGTTCATTTTATTAACAAGTTAACTTCGAGCATATTTTACAAAATAATTAAGAGAACTGATTACTATAATACATACAATAAAACTTCAGACAAATTAATAAACTTACCCATTCATCGACATTAACAACTCCCAAGTTATTGAGTAGCATTAAAAGTGATTAGTAATCTCATCAAACAAATACAAACTGATCATAATATACATACATAAATAAATAATTCGTCTTAATACGCTAGCCATAAATAAATCCGCATATCGGCGAGCAATACAATAGCGCCCCCGCCCCTGCAATTGGCTGAATTGTCTTATCAACAATTGCTGGGCAAAAGCAAATAAACACGAAACCAAAAACCAAAACTAAAGGCGCAGCGCAGCCACAGAACATAAACCGCAACAACAACAATGGCAAACAAACAAATGCGAGTACTCGCTAAGTAAACAAAAGAAAATCGATAATGCCCAAGATTGGCAAGAGCAGCAAAAGACGCAGCAGCCGTAAAACAAAAACAAAGCAACAAGCAACCACAGCAAGTAAACTTTTAAGAGAGAGAGAGCGGCAACCAAAGAGAGCATCGTTAGTTGTTGGTTGGTGAGCGAGGGTTGCGTTTGCCCTTGAAGCTGGACCACAAAACTACTAGCGTTGTTAGCAGGCAATGGAGAGACTGAGATTGGCAGAGATGTCGTCGTACCGTTAACAATGGCATGTCAGCAGAAGCAGAATAAGCAGCAGCAGCAGCGCAGCAGCCACACACATCTAGCATGTGAGAGCTCAAATATGCGCTCTCTTCGATGTGGTTGTTGTTGTTATTTGTGCTGTTGCTGTTGCTGACATTTAACAATGCGAACAAATACAAACAAAGCCAAATACATGCACACACGCCCACATACACACAGATGGGCAATCACATGCATACAAAGACAAATATTCAATTTGCCGCTTGCTACTGCCTGCAATCAACTTTATTACTCGCTGCCTCCGCCGCCGCTGCCGCAGTTGTTATTTACTTTTTCGCTTGTGTGTCCGTCAGTTGCCATTGCCGTCGTCGTCAACATCTCGACGTCGCGTTTGGTCATCTGAAAAATAAGCAGCGTCGCCGTCACCGTCGCCGTCACCATCGACGACGACGTCGGCATTCGTATTTATCAATCGTTGCTCTGTGGGCCATTGCAAGCATATGCCCATCATTTTATTCCATTGCCTCCCATTCGCATTGTTAGACTTATCAACATGCATATGCATATGTATATGTATCTTACTGTGGACGTATGCTAGTGTGTGTGTGTGTGTGTGTAAGTGTGCTTGCTGATGCTGATGAAGCGGCCAGTGCTCGACACACGGTCCAATATTTTGAATGAGATTAATTAACAACAATGCAAACGTTACATGCGTGTACAAGTATTTACATTTGAGTACCTTCAATTTGTTGCTACTTTTCAGATACGTTCATTCGCCTTGTCTATCTATCATCTTGGGAACCACTTCTGAATTAGTTTACAACGGATTTACGACGGTTTGTTGATCCAAGTTGAAAGCTTATCAAATCGCAAGATTTAAACACATTATTGAAATCGCTTTGATGGCAAGACTTTTGATCTGCTAACAAAATTTTTAATAAATAGTAATTAGAAATAGGTTTTTTGCAAACATATTTTCACATAAACATCTTTTATATTTTGTTTGTTTATATGTATTTTAAATGTCGATTTAATAAATCTGATCAATTTATTACGTACTATTATCTTTTAATGTTAAATAATGTTCTCTAGTATAATAATTTAACTACATACTTAACTTTTTCAAAGAAAATGTTATACAATAAAATAAATTCATAATAATCAGTGTCAATCTTACTAAAAAGTCGCAAAGAATTATAATATCTTAAGTAGATTTTGTTACAGTGCCTGAAAATATTTAAGTGAAATTCTTTGCGATTTTTCACGAAAAATTTATACGTATTACAAACGGGTTAATTTAATTTAATTTAATTTAATTAAAACTATATTCCATTATATTCTAAATTTTCAAGTTTACATTATGTATATTTTTTTAGCTCTGTTCCGAATACAATTTTTAGTTTGTTATGCCCAATTAAATATTTAGAATATTTTTTCTGAATTAACAATTTATTTTGAAAATTTATTTATTAAAATATTAGAATGAAACTTTAGAAAATCTACATTTAAAACATTATATTTTTTATTTATTATAATTTTTATAAATATCTTAATTAAATTTTACAAATAAAAAATATAAAAAATTGTATATATATTTAGTATTTATTTAATTTTACTTAAAAATACATTTATTAATTTAAAATAAAATATTATTAAATTTGAAATTAAAAATACATAAAATAGGTTGTTGGGCACTAATAACAATTTTTATTTTTATTTAGATTTAAACAATAATCGTTTTAAAAAGCCTTTTTTGAACGTTGCTTTCAATGATGCAGAACTGTCAGTTGGCTTTGTTAAGTTATTTAGAAGATGTTGAGTTTCGATCAGCAAAAAGATTGATAATTCATTTTTTTTGCCTTTGAAGTGAGCAATTTGAAAAGCTCGTTTCAGATTTTTTTGGGAATTCACTTGCCATTTATTTGAATCGGTTTCGACCTGACCCAGAGTGGCCTCAACATCTGCAGTCGGCTGTGTTTGCCTGGCCTGGCCTGGTCCAATTAGCAGCGATTGGCTACGACGAGAACGAGCAAGAACAACATCATCATCAAGGCAAAAATAGTCAAAGTTAAACACAAAAAACTTTTCCAGAGGGAGAACCGAAAGTTTTTGAGCAGAAAACTTGTGAATTATTTAAAATTATGCTTGTGCAATAGGCAACTGCTTTTCTTTTTTTTTTCTCTCTCCCATTTTTTGGGGTCTATTTTTTTTCTCAGTTGTTGCAAACTGAAATAGAGTGGAATGGAGTAGTGAGTAACGAGTACCGAGTACCGAATACTGAGTACCAAGTACTTGGCGAAATTTTCAATTATGTGTCTGCCATTTGCTGGCAAATTGAGGTGAAGCATTTAAAGGCAAATCGGCTTGAGGCTTGCTTGACTCATAAACAGACTCTCGCTTCTCACTCTCTCACTCACTCACTCACTCAAAATGTTGTTATCTTTCTGTCAGAGATTTTTCAATCCCCTCCCCTCCCTCTTCTATTTCTCACTGGCAGCTGGTCGCCGTCGCTCTCCATTAAAAATCCATTTAAATATTATCTTGTACGATTCTTTCAGCCATGTGTCGCCTCCCGGCTTCCGTTTGACATTTAGCCAAATGACGAAAGCGACTTTAGGCATTCCACACAGATATACTGAGTACTTTATCAACTGCGATATCATTTGCCATTTAATGAGCTGCAAATTCATAATTATTTAGTGTCTTCACACTCAATTCCCAATTCGAGTCGCAGAGAGCATGTCATAATTGACTTTGATTTTATGGAATCTCAAATATTTTTGCTCAATTGTAATGCATTTGCCGCAAACGCAATTAGCAAAATCCTCAATGAAATTAGCTTCAAATTGTTTCTATCAAATTCACAGACAATTCAGCCTCAATAATTTATGTTATCTCGTTCTCTCTCTCTCTTACTTATCTCCACATCTGCTGTCTCTTGCTTTCTTTCTGTCAGTCTGTTCAGTCAAGTGATGTGTATAAATTGCTTAGTCACATGCTGAGTCGTAAAAGATATTTGCATAAAGTGTGTGTGGTATTTTGATTTAAATTGGCAGGAGTTACGCCCACTTGCCCTATCTATGCATCTAACACTTAAGATTACGCTCTTCGAGAGAGATTTGTCAATTAATTGTGGTGTTTTCAAAAATTAAATCAAATACCACACATAAATTATTCAATTAGCAATACCACAAATTCAATAATAAAAAATATTGATAACAAGCTTCGCATTATCTTCGTATGAATTGAATACTAAAATAAAGAGAAAAGGAAATCAAATAAATGTCAGTTTACTAGCAAGTTAAACTTAGTACATAAGAGGGTAGGCTGATAAAAAGTCGGCCTTACAATTATATATATATTATAATATATAATATTATGATATATATTATAATTTCATTTATTTATTTAAATAATTCCAATTACACTGCGATAATTTTACTACAAAATATTTGTTAGAATAATAATATTTTTATGAATTATTATTTTAATTTAAATAATACCAATAATATTAATAATAATTAAATTGTATATATTTAAAAAAAAAAAACAAAACAAAATAGAAGAAATTGTTAAAACCCAAACCATTTTTAAGTTTTAAATGTTTAAAAAAATTGTATCTAAAAAAAATTCCCTTTTTTAAATAAAGAAATTTATCTCGTAAAATACAAAAAATTCAAATTAAAAAAAAAACATAAATATTAATAAATATTATTATTCACCTAAAAAATTAACAAACAAAAATTTTAAGATTTTTACATCCCAAAATAAGTAAAATATGTATATATAACTACCAAATAACATGTTAACATGAAATTATTAATTTCCAAAGTTGTTAAAAGCTTTTTCTTGTAAAGATTTTTAAAAGACGTAAAATTGTTACTCAGTGCTTACCATCGCTTTGGAAATTAAAGTTAGAAATAATTTTTATTAAACACATAAGTAGCTAATATTTTTGCATTCCTTTAAAACCTAAATTAACTACAATTAAAGTTTTATAAATGTCTTCAAAATCTGTCTAAGTTAAAGTAGCACAATTTCAGCTAATTCTAAAAAAAAATCACTTCTTTAGGCAGCTTTATGAGCACCAATTCCAATCGTGAGTTTCGCGAAGCTTTTACAAAATTAAAATTCGCGGAGCTCTTAAGATTTTTGGTTGGGTTCGGCAACCTTTTGCAGGCCGCAGCATCACAAAGTCAAGCGCTCAATTACGTAACTTTATGTTTTGGTTCACAGAATGTTTTATTTACCTTTGCTAGCCCAGAGAGAGAAGGAGCTAGAGAGAGAGAGAGAGCGAAAACGATGGAGCAGCTACAATATTGTAATTTGCCATATTTCTTCGTTTTTTTTTTCCTGCCGGATAAAAAGGCAAAAAGCAACGAAAGAAAACAAAGAAGTCCGAAACGCTAGGCAAATAAATGCAAAATAATATTACGAAAAGTTGACCGAAAAATAGCGTAACGAAGAAGTAGAAGAGGGGAGAGAAGAGGGAAACTTGAGGGTCGAAGTCGTTGCACTTGCCGGCGCGCTCAGCTGGTGCGCCTAAAAGCACACACTTCATTTCTAAATAGAATTTTGCAATTTGCCGAAAGTTCTTTTCGCCATTCGCCCCTCTTCCCTTCCTCCTTCTTCATGATTTTGCCCACTGGCCATTACTACAACAATATATACTACTTCTCTATTGATTTCAATTCCCTTTTTTTTCTTATGTTTTTTCTGATTTCTTTTTTTTTTTTTTTTGGTTTTTTTGGGGTACCCATTTCCCTCATTGGCTTTTTTTGTGTGCAGTTTTTCTCCATTTGCTTCGTTCGGTCGCTCTGTATTTTAATGTGCAATTTAGCAAAAATTTCATTTTGATTTGATTTTTGAGTGCCACAAAAGGACAGAGTGCTACTCGTAAAGATAATGATGATGATGTTGATGAGCTTAACATAAAAAAAAGACGAAGCTGCTGCTTATCAAGCAGCTGGCAGGCAATACAACTTGACCAATAATCGAATTTATTTCAATACTTTTGACCATGGACTTTAACAACAAGTACACAAGCGATTAAGTTGTTTGCTTTTTAATGCAGAGCGAAATTTATTCAAAATTTAATACTGAGTTGTACTGCCTTATTCCAATTTGTTAGGTGTTTGCTATAAAGGAAAAGAAGTCTCAAAAGTATTCATCCAGCGGAGTTTCCATTGGCAAACATTATATAATTTTACGAACATATAAAAATGAATTATAAATTAGTCTATTAAGTAATTTGGCGCTAATGAGTATTAATAAAGAGTAGATGTAAATGCCATATTGGTGTAAGAAACTGATTTTAAAAAAAGTGTAAGAATTTGTCTTTTCTAAAGTTTTCTTTTTAACATGACTAAAACTAAATATACAAATTTTTAAATTGAATCTATGCTAACAGCTAAAAAAAACCTTAGGTGCCATTCTCCAAATAAAGAAATTTACTTGCTGAAATTACTAATAAAAATAGTCCAAGTTAGGTACTAAAAAAATAAAAATAAATCATGTTTAAATCTTTCACTTCAAATAACGAAATTTACTTTATTGTAAATTGTTTAGAACTTACAAATTTTTCTATTTCATTATAAATATTGATGTAATTTGATTTTAACAAAGTTTTTTTGATGTATTGAAAGTATATAACGCACTTGCATTTAGTTGAATTTAGCGCTGAGCGCAGAACTTAGGAGAGACTCTAACTTCAAAAAGGATTGTATCGAACTATCGATACTTATGGACAGTGTGCCCAGATGAACACTTGTAGGGTTACCAGTTGCATATCTAACAAATATGTTTGTCAATTATTAAAATTTACTTCCATCTGCTAAGTACTAAAATATATTCTCAATTTATTATTAACATTTTGAGAATAACATTAACAAATGATTTTCAAGTTACTCCAAGTTAAGTACTGATATATTTTCGGATTGGATATTCAACATTTTTGTACCCTTTACTTTACTTTGTTTGCATCCCTAAAATATAAAATATTTTAGGTTTATTCCAAGCTGCTGTGAAATCTTTTCCCATTCAATAACAAACATTTAAGTAAATTTTCTGCGAATAAACTTTATTATTCTTTATGCTTCGGAGGGGACAGTTGAAATACTAATTAAAAAACGTTGTAAAAAAGAGAGTTGTACAAGGGATTGTGTCGAGCATCAGACGCGAGCGGGGGAGGAGAAATGAAATTCACTCGATGCTGCGCCTGATTAACTCTATGTACTATCAGGATCAATTTGGTTCAATGTGCCTAAGTTCGGGTTGTCAGCTAGCTTAGTGAGCTTAATGGCGGTAACGGTAACGGATGCGACGCACGGTCTTGTAACGGTAACCATCCTTGCCAACCTCGGTGCCCTCCTCGGCAGCCTTGACCTCAGCAGCAGCAGGCTCCTCAGCTGGGGGCAAGTACTCGCCGTTGGTGGCCTCAGCGGCAGCGGCTTCCTCAGCCTCGGCCTCACGACGGTGACGGCGGAGCTTGAGCTTGCGGACGGTCTTGTAGCGGTAACCATCGGCACCAAGAACGGTCTTCAGCTCGGGGGGCAAGCTCAACCTCAACGGGGGGCAGATACTCGGCGCTGGGCTCAACGATCTCGGAGACATCACGACGGTGGCGACGCAACTTCAGCTTGCGCACAGTCTTGTAACGGTAGCCATCATCAGCGACCTTGGTGTCACCGATCTCAACGGCATCAACAGGGGGCAGATACTCTTGGTTGGGTGGCAGATACTCCTGGCTGGGCACCTCGCGGCGATGACGCAGCTTCAGGCGACGCACCGTCTTGTAGCGGTAACCATCCTCAGACAGAGGGGCAGCCTCATCGCCAACGGGGGGCAGATACTCCACCGAGGGATCGGCAACTGCGGGGTCAGCGGACTGGGAGGCAGCGAAAGCCACCAGGCAGAGGGTGAGGGCGCCAATGAAGAGTTTCTGTGAGAGAAGAAGCAATTTAATTCAGATTATAATGTGGAGATAATGTGTTGATTACTTTTATGAGATTTTAAGATTAATGGAATTACTTTTGTTAAACTTTTTTTGAAGCTAAGGCGTAGTTTAGTTTTATAAAAGATTTAAATTTAAATTTAAATTTTTTCAATATCTTTTAATGTTGTAGCGGAAATTTATAAGTCTTTTGATTGATGTGCGAAGTAGTATCAGTTTAAGAAAGTTCTAATCAATCAATTGATTATTTCTTTTGAAGAATTATTGAAAATCTATATAACTTTCAATGATGTGTGTTGCTCACTCTATATTTTTATTTAGAGCTTAGATTTTCTCAAGCTGCACTCTCACAAATCTATGATGTATTTATTTTATTTTGAATTTATGTATTCTTTTTAATTACACCAATTTAAATGTACTTTTAAGTGAAGCAATTCTTTGATGAGAACTTGTTCTTTATGTCTTTGAATTTTACTTTTATTCATCTTGCGAAATTTAAGATTTTTAGTAACTGGAAACTGAAGAATTGAAGTATATATTTTTCAGTTTATTAGCTGTGCTTCAGCAGAAACTCTTTGAGCAGCGCAGGACACTCACCATGCTGTAGCTTTAGTCCTTCGTAGAATCGAACTATGCGAACTGACTGAAGATGTTACTGTGTCGTAGGTATTGAACCCAATGATGTCTTGGTCTAAATCGCTTAGCGTATTTATAGCGAAACATTATGGGGATCATCCCACAGCTGTTTTCTTGCCGGTGGTCTAAACAGACACACACACACGCACACTCATACTATATCAAATCTGGTTTTGAGCCGAAGTAACAAAACGAATGGAAATCAAATCAAAGCGAACTGAGATGAGATCGAGCCGAGCGTTGTGAAGTGAAGTGCGCATCAAAGCGAGCTTGGTCAGCTTCAGCTCTATTAACCACTTGATGATGGCTATAACGAACCTACCAATCGACGTTTTTGGCCGCACGATGTCCGCCTTCAGCTCTCAGCTCTTAACTCTCAGCTGGCCACGCACTTGACTACAATTATGATTATGATTATTATTATTATTTTTGGATCAGGTTTTTGCATCTCAAGTGGCTTCAGATACATTAGTTTTTTTTTTTGTATCTTAGTGGTGAAGGTGCGATGTTATATTTCAGTTACAGTTCGCTTTTGATTTGCTACCGTATTTGGTTAATTCTTACAAGACAATGGATCATAAAAGTCTTAAGTATATTACCATAATATCTGCAACTTCTCCTAACACAAGTTCAATTTTCTACGCATTTTGTTAGCCACTTAGTTCAAGCACCTCGATAGAACACTCGAAACGTTCTCTGGCCTTGAATATTGCCACATTTCAGCAACACATCAATAGCCAAAAGAAAAAAAAAGCAATTGGTTTTGTTTCCTGCTTTGTTCGAGCCACTTCAGTTTTTTATTAACGAGCATATCATTTTGTTGCCCATTGTTATGTAATGCTTTATTATTACTTTTAATGCGCTCACTTGTAATTGAAATACGTCTTAAGCAAAATGTTTTACATAACCCCAATGGAATTCTTGAAGATCCGCAATTGCTTCAACACATTCTTTTTGCATACATTTTTTCTTCTTCAGTTTCTAGTTTTTTTGCAAACTTTTGAGTGTCTTTGCACTTGCTATTTTTGGCAAACTTGAGCGCTATATTTATAAAGCAATTATCCACATTTATTTTTGGTCATGAGTGGACAATGCCACAAGCGAAAGACATGGCTTCAAGTGTCCAAGTACATTTTAAACAAACAAAAGGTTAACTGAAGTGAATTAAATGTGTTTAAGGGCAACACAAACGTCATACTTTAGATTCTATCATTAATGCATTGCTAATTTTTATAATTATTTAACACATTTTAAATGAAGGCTTTTAAAACATAAATGCAACTTAAAATAATTGCATTATAATGTCGAAAATTACACCCACACTTAATTGAACTTCCAAGATAATTGGACCCCAAAAATATATTTAATATTTAAATTAATTTCACATTGTAGTTAATGGCACATTATTAAGGTGTATTTGCCCCGCCAGCAAATACTCTATTTACTGTACAATTAAATTTGGTATTAATATAATACAAAAATTTATATTTTTTATTTTATTTTTCGTTACATTTTCTCAAGTTAATGATCTTTATGACGGCAACTAATTAACCGCGAATAAGATTTTAATTTAACACATTCAATCAATATTTCATACTAAACGAAATAGTAATCTAAAAACCAAACTTTATAACTTATAAACCAATATATGTATTATTTAGAAATAGTATTAAATTATTTGTTATTAATCGTTTGTGTTTTTTTTTCTCAAAAAATTAAATTCCGAGAAGTTCGTTACTCTATTAAATAAACAATTTAATCATTGTTACAATAAAGCACTTCTTTTCGAGAACTAATTAACTGTGATTAAATTTATTGTATAACATAATTATATATATGTATACCTCAATTATTATTTATTCTTTTTTTTATGTTTATGTTACATTTATTTATTTTTGAAATATTCCATTTTATTGCTTAACCAACTTTTACCCTCCTTTGTTTAATTTATCTTCTTTCACATTCTCTCTAATCTTCTCAAAAATGTATTAAAATAATATAAATGTTCTTAATACTAACTGAACTCTTTGTTGTATTCTATTCAGTAGTAGAAAAGAAACAGTTTTTCTTTTAGACTTTCATTTCATTGTGGCCCCTCTATATATGTCTTCTATCTATATTTATCTTCTACATATTTGCTTATTTAATATTCAATTCGACTCTTCAACAACATTTCACACTCCTATCTTCGCTTAATTTGTTTGCTCCCAAATTTACCCTGGCTTTCTTCAATCATAGAATACAGCTTCATTGAACTTATCTCTGCCGATTGAAGCTACACTCAGCACTTGGTTTAACTGGCCATCATTAATTCATGTGAAGCAGTCATAAAAACACGATCAACACTTGACAAACACAGACAACGGGCAAATACAAATGACAGCCATAATAACAATAATAATAATACCAGCAACAGCAACAACAACAATAATAATGGCAATAATGTGCAGCTCTTGAAAAATTATGCATTTAACTGAATCGGAGGCATTTAATTGGCCACGCCCCGTAGGCAGAGCAGAGCAGAGAGCAGTAAGTACGCCCCAAATATTTCGATTGTTTGATAAGGCAAAATTGTTTACTCACTGCATAAGGACAAAGGCAGACGGATGATCAAGAGGCAAGAGCGGTGGCGGGAGGGGGAGGGGAGTAAAGGACACCTTGCCAGGATATGCTGTGCATTAAAATGAAATTAAATGGATGCGATGGCAATTTCAGTTATTGTTGTTGCTGTTGCTGCAACCGTTGTTGATACTGTCATTGTTGTAACAAGCGTTGCTGCTGTTGCATATTTTATAATGCGAATGAAATGCAGCAGAGGCCCGAAGAGAGGGGAAGAGGGAAGTGCAATAGACAGAGAAGAGCAGCCACTGAAGTGGGCAACGCATCGTTTGCAGTTTGTTTGCATTTTTTTGGACAATTTAAATCGCATTTCACAACGTGAACGCTTCGAACCCAAAATGCCCACTTACGGGGCGTATGCGTAATGCCAGCAACAACAACAGCAACAACAGCAGCAGCAAATGGAAATAAATAAATGCGATAGCAATAAATCGACTGTAAATACATATAAAATAGACAACAACAAAGCCGAGAGTCGAGTGCAGCACAAGAAACGTAATAAGTATTACAGGCAAAAATGTTATAACACCACATTTATTTACATATCGAGTATCTGCTGCATAATTCTTTAACATATTGCACACTTTATTGCACAATCAGTATGAGAAAAGAGAAGTTACTGACCTCTGAACGGAATAGGTAAGGATTAAGGCACTTTGATTAGTTATTGGTGAATTTTTTCGTGTAATTACTAATGACCTAAAATAAATATTCAAATACTTACTTTATAAATGCAATTTATTGATAATTTTAATACTTTATTAGAAAATATAAAAAAGTGAATATGATTAAATTAATTAAGAAAATAATGTAAATTAAATGAAAAACTATATTAAAAACATCATAAATTAACGCATGTTATTATTAACAAAAATATTACAATATTGCCTATAGTTAAAGAGTGTTATAGTTTTTATTTTTTAGACATTAAGTTTGTCGAAATCGATGAAGATATCTTAAATCATATAATGAATGCATAGGCATGTCATTTTTCTAAGAAAAACATTTCAAGATAATACTTTTAAATATATTTTTAGCTTATATTTCTTGTAGTAAAATTTCTAGTAGAGCAAAAAATGTGAAGGCTTTATCATTGTCCAAACTTAGCTGCATTTTTCTTATTTATTTATTTATAATAGTTACATATAATTAAAATGATCTCTAACGTATTTCTAAAGCAATATCTGTAGAGGCTTATTTCTTACTTATATTATCAATATTTACAATTAATTGACAGCTAAAGAAAATGTTACATCGATTGTGAATGAAAATAAGTTATTACTATTTTCATAAGGATTATATTATATGCTTATTACAAACTAAAACCTATAAAGGTAAATCAATTAATTAATTAATAATCATATCAAATATCAAAGGATTGCCAGTCAATGCAACTTGGCCGCAGTTGCTATCAGAGTTTCTCTGCTGCTTTCAGTTCCCTTTGCTTGTCTCTCAATCTGTCATCCGCTCATCTTCTTGGCCTAGTCTGATGCTACTCAGCGTTATCTGCTCATTTGTAACTCCGCAACTGCATGAGTGTGTGTGCATATGTGTGAGAGTGCTTGCTTGCTTGTGTGTGTGTGTTGTTGTCGCTCGCCTTTGACTTGCTACCCATGATAATGTGTCATTATATTAAAAGCTTTGCAAATACGCCACCTACCGGGCAGCAGCTGAACTCCCAGGGCAACTGAGCTGTGGCAGCTCAGCTTGGAAATTTCATTAGCGTTCAGCTTTTGTGGTCCGCTTTGTCCTTGTCGCTGTTGTTGTTGTTGTTGTTACTCGTTGTTGTTGCTGTTGCTTCTGTTTGCTGGCCATAAAACTAAGACGCCATTGGGAATTTGCTTACGAGCATCACAGCAAACACAGTCTTGTGCCTTGTGCATTGCAGAGTATGAGTAAGAGTGTATTTGAGTAAGAGTGTGTATCTGTGTGTGTGCTTGCGTGTGTGTGTGTTAGCTTCGAGCGCGCCTCAAAGTAGGCAATTAATTTGTTAATTGTCGTGAATATTGTTGGGCAAATTGATGGCATTTGACGTACCCGACGAGCCCGAAAACTCGTTGAGCGGACTTCAAGCAAATTGAGTTTTCGCGCGCTCAACAAGCGCAATTAATTGCTTAGTCGAGTGCCGTGGCTTATCCTGGTAAAGCTTAATAAAGATCGCTTGGTAAAGCTGCATAAAGATTGCTTGTAAGTCGAATAATGAGTTTATATTGCATCTAAGGTAAAAAGTTTGTGTTAATTGAAAGCTAATTGATAATTAATTATACCTAGTTTACAGTATTTTAAGTGCAATGTAGTATTTTCTTAGTATTTAATACTGAATTAAAGTGAATTATGGTATTTTCTTAGTATTTTATAATGAATTGAAACTTATTTACAGTATTTTAAGTGAATTATGGTATTTTCTTAGTGTTTAATGATGAATTGAAGCTGATTTGAACAGTATTTAAAGTTAATTATTACATTTTCTTTGTATAAATGTCATGCGCAAAATATTAATGAATGTTGTATAACAATTAAATATTTCCAAATAAAACAATCCCCTTAGACTTTTAATAAAATATACTAAATATATAATAAAGCAACAATGATATGTTTTGCATCGACCATGATGCGTTTTCAAATTTAATATCCTTTTTATTTAAATATATTTATAATTATATATTTTAATTTAATTTTTTTAATACAATACAAATGTATTGGGAAGCATAAATGACAAAGATTATAACGATACTTTTGACACACAATTGACTGTTTTTATAAAATTAAATATTTAAAAATAGTACATTTTATCTTTAAATAAAAATACGTAAGCAAAAATAAATACTATACATTTAATCGATAACTTCTCCATTTTTAAGCATTTAGAATCTAAAATTCTGTTGAAAATTTTAATATTTTTATGATCCTTTATAACTGGCAATTAAAATATATAGATAAACATGAATGCCAAACTTTCAATCCATAACTTTTATTCACATTTTTATCAAATTTCAACTTTTTTTTTCAAATTGCCATTCTTAGCTTGACTTTTTCAGAGAAAACAGAGAACAGCATGGAAACTGGCATTGATATGCAGATAATCCCATTGAATTTTGAATTGTTGTTCATTTGCCTGCTATATTTATGTGTTGTAAGTGTTGACTAGCCTGCAATTGTTGTGAATATTTTTTTATTTGCTTTTGTTACTCGCACACACACACTCATAAAACGTTTCACGAGAGCATTTGATGGCCTTTTGATCTTTTCATTATGGTCATCAAAATACATAACCAGCTAACAATCGCCCCAACTCCTCCAACTATTATTATTATATGTATGTATATCTCCCCTTCCACCTGTCTCATGGTCTGTTGGTTTGATTTACACTAAATGCAAAATGCGAATTTATGGTAAAGTTGTTGTTATTTTAGTTTAGGTGCAAGCTGTGCAACGGTGCGTATGATGAATTTGGTTAAATGCCTCAATGCGCCACTTTGCCAAATACTGAAAACTGAAAACTGAAAACTGAAATGCATTTCAACATGTTCAAGTGTGTGTGTGTGTGTGTGCATTTGGTATTTTTGCCAAGTTTTTGAACTTGTTTATTTTGTTGGCCGCCTGCTGTGCGTATAAATAAATATAAATTGCAACATTTTTGCATTTAGTCACACAAAATGCAATTAGAGCGCAAGTGCAACACGTTTGTGGCTTAATTGCAATCCCACATCGAAAATGAGGGTCAAATGCAGCCCCCTCAAAAAAAAAACCCTTTTGAATGTAGTTGTTAAAATATTGCTGCTTTAATCATCAAAGTATTAAACCTATTTCAATTTGAAGCACGTTTCAGTCGCTTTGAAATCTATTCATAAATAAATATTGTACTTAATAATAAATAATAGTATATATTCACTATAAATAAATATTATACTTCATGCTACATACTATATTACTTAGATTATTTATTGCTTTAAATTCTTGTTGAATTTAAATGCTCTTTATTCTTTAGCTGTCAAAAACTCAAATAATATTATGACTTAAACAATTCATTCTTATCCCACAAACTATAACACAATTAATTGCTTTGCGAATGCGAATTGAATTTAATGCGAATTGAATTTAATGAGAAAACAATTAGCAAAATGAAATTTCAATTTCAGTTATAGATTTTCGATAAATTGATTAATTGTGTTAAACTATAATTAATAGTGCCAAAAGATGTTTTTATTGACACGAAGACAACATTAATAATCAGATACGAAATACAAATTTTGCATGACCAACAGCTGCAGGTCGTATTAAAAACATTAAATTAATATTTCTTAAACATTCAGAGAACATGGCTTTCAGCTATTTGTAATTTAATAATTTTGATATTGTTTTGCTATTTATTTTAAATATATTTTAATATTATTTAATTAAAAATATATTTTTATATTGTTTTGCTGATGCGAATTATATTGAAACATATTTTTATATAATTTTGCTATTTATAAAATCTTGTTATAGTATTGATTTCAAATTAATATTACTATGTATTACTATTTATACTAATTATATTTAACTATAATTTTATTTCATTTCAATTTTATTTGTTAATAATAATTTCAAATACATTTGAATATCGTTTTGCTATTTATATATTTATAAAAACTTTTTAAATTATGAACTTATTTTAATAAAATTGTAATATTGTTTTGCTGCTTCTAATGCAACTATTTTAATAAAACATTCTTTAGTTTGACTGTTTGAATATAATATAAATAGATTAAAACTATATATTTCTGCTTTTAAAACAATATTATTTTATTAAAAATATGGGTTTACTGTTTATCATAAACACCCTTCCATATAATATAACATAATTTATATTATAAATATTTTGTTTTGTGATGTTTATAATAAAAATCGAATAATACAATTCAAATTGTTTTAAAATACATTTTTCTAAAAAATAAAATCTCTTTTCCAATGCCCAAAATCTTGGTGCTGCATTTGTGTCCTTGCAGTTCATAAATGTCATGTATACGCAGTGTAACACCTGTCAGCGGCAACATCATCATTATTATCAACCGGCAGCAGCATCCGTCGTCGCCACTGACCCCCAAAAGGCATCCACAGATCTGTATCCACATCCACATCCATGTCCGCATCCGCATTGGAGTCATCAGCAGCATCATCATTAAGTACAACGAACCACATGACACGGTTCAGGAGTCGGTTTTTTTTCCGCTCGTTTAGCATATGTTGAAAATGTTCGCATAATGGTCCCTTAATCCCCAAACCGTAATACTTCCATCTCTCTCTCTATCATTCTATCTCTCTCTCTCTCTCTCTGTGTCTCTCTCTCTTTCTCTCTATGTTTCGTGTTTAACATTGTGACCACTCGACGACAGTTTTTGCCGCTTGGCTGTTGTCAAATAATATTTATATACTATTCGCATAATGCGCGGATTATTTTCTTAATTGATGCTGATCGGCCTATTATACGAGTACGCTCCGTTCCCCCCTCTATTCCCCATTCCCTGCCTCATTCGAACTCTGTTCGGCATTTAAAATTAAATTTTTCAAACTTATTTCGAGTTTTGTGGTTGCAAAATTTATTCGCACTAAAAGTTAATTTGATTTTGTTGACCGCATGTAAAATTTTCGAACTTTTTGACTTTGACAAATTTTTGCAAAACGGGTTAACGAGGTCGATTTCTCTGGGTTCAGCTCTCGGTGTCTGGGTCGGAGTCTGGGTCAGAATTCCGCTAAATGCCATCAAGCGTTTGTGGCATTTGCAAGCGAGCGGCAAGGGGCAAGTGGCACGAGCCATCCACAATCATTAGCAATTTTTGCGCTTTTGACTAGCAATTATCAAATGGTTCTTATGCCATTTTCAACCGGTTTTGATTTTTAAAATATGAAGACTTTTTGAAGTAAAATTAACTAATTAAATTTAAGAATAAAATGTGTATTAACTTTATGAAAATATATTCAAATTAGATACAACATAGTTAGATATATTAATAGTTAATAAAACAGTTTGGTATATCAATTTATATTTCCAAGAAAGCAAAAAGACCAGGGAAAAACAATTGAGATGCTTTGGTATATATTGCACTCTACGGTATATTTTGAAAGGTACTATATCAATATACCGAAAGCATGGCCTGTTTTTAGTCGTTTAGTATAGTACATTCAGTATATTAGTTTAGTATATTTTGTGAATAATACCGCACGGGTATCTTACAGTCGAGCATACTATAATACATAGTTTGTTTCAGTATTTTTTCGGTATATTTATTTGGTATATTTTGTGAATAATACCGCACGGCTTTCTTACTTCTTTAATCACCCTTTAAACACTTTATTAGAAAATGTAAAGAGATAAGGTTTTTTAGCCATTTCTACTGACCGATTAACTTGACGTAATAATGTAATGAATATAATATACAGTTCATAGGGAAACAAATATTTGCGAAAACTATGTAATGGTGAAACTTTAATTCATTTCAAAAACATAAAGGAAAATCTCCAGTTATTATAAAGTTATTATGCTTATTAGGTGCTTGCTTTTAAGTCTTTATTTTTCAATCATTATAAACAACAGCTTCAACCTTTTGTTGAATAATTGAAATGTTAAGTTTTAACAATCTCAGTGGCTATTTGGCGCCCTTATCCTTTTCATTGCCATTCCCATTCGATATTCCCCACTAATTCCATCAAATTGCATACTAAATCTATTGTGCATGAAGACACGTCTATCCGAGCGTGCATTTTTCTCTCTTTATTGCTGCTGCTACTGTTTGTTGTTGTTGTTGTTGTTATTGTTGTTGTCTCGTTGATGGTAACGTGCGTGTCCAGTTGCATATTACAGGATTAAGCACTTAACAACAATTTCACGCACGCATTTTAAATTAATTATGCGTTATTTATAAATAAATGAAATGCACACGCAACGCGAGCTGGCACAAAATGATGTGAGTCTGCACTCCTCCCCGCACTTTACCTGTTGGCAACCTCTGTGGAATTGGGCAGAGGGAAGCCACATGAGGGCGCTGCCAGAGGATTTGATGTTGAAAACCACAGGACGAACATGTTGCGCTTAAAATACTTTGCTAATTTTTCGCTAATATTTGCCAGGTGGCTGTTGTTGCTGTTGTTGCCTTTGCTGCAACTCTCCACGGTGTTGTTGGGATTTGCTGCTGTTGTTGCCGTTGCCGTTGCTGGTCGTTTGGTTTGTCTGCCTGTCGGAAATAACAAATATTTAAACGTATTTAATTAAAACTCACAAATGAAACCGCAACGCGCAATGAGAGCCGAGTTTTTCCCTGCCCCAAATACGAATCCAGTTGCTGCCTCTGTTATTGCTCCTGTTGCACTCTTGCTCTTCCTCACACCCACACACACACATTTACAACGTACACAGTGCGTTTGCATTACATTTTATGCTAACACACATACAAACACAAGCGGCTCAAATTATTGTTTATTTATTTACAGCAACAGTCACTGTGTATGTGTGAATGTGTGTGTTTGTGTCTGTCTGTTTGTATTTGTATTGCGCTCTCTCACTCACGCTGTGTGTGTGTCAGGGTGTGTGTGTGGTCTTCTAAAGCGTTTTGGTTTCGTATTTTGGCGATATTTGGTTTTACGGCTCATAAAAGCATGTAAATACTCTAAAGTATTACAAGGTGTCAGCTTAAAAAAGAAAATACTTTAAAGCCAAATAATAAATATCAACTATTTACTTTTGAAGTATCTAAGAATTTCTTGCTATTTATATTTTATTTATAATTTATATTCGTTGAATTCTAAAACACGCACATAAAACGAGCACAATAAAAATCAACTATTTACATTCGAAATCTTTCAGAATTTTTAAAATAATGTGTTTTTATTATTTATATTTCATTGATTATTTAAATTTGTTCAATTCTAAAGCAAACACAAAAAATTGCACTTTGAAATGCAACATTTTTCATATATGAATATAAACACGACTTCTCAATTATTCTTTTATTTACTAAATTAAGTCATTTTAATAATAAGCACTACTTTAAATATACTAAAAATTTTATACAGATGTGTATTAATTTATTACTTTGTCATGTCCAAAAGCGATAGCATTGCTGAACTGCTTTGTTGAACATTGCCCAATTTCTATTGCATACTTTTAGGCTGTGTATTTTTTATTTGACGATTCATGTAAAGCAAATTGCATTGCATACTTTTGAGTGCTCATTGTTATTTGATGCAACAGCAATTGCGTTACTCATACGTCACATTGGTCAAACAGCGCACAACAGGCGAACAGGCGAACATTCGAAATTTGCGGTTTTTGGAAAGCTTCAACTTTTTGGAGTTTATTGAATATTTCAGTTCAAATAAAGCCAAATGTATTCGAGTCAAATGAATTTCATTAAATGTGAAAAACTAAACTTCAATAAGAAATACTTTAAATAGAATAAAAAGTTTCGATTTACGATTTACAAAAAGATTTTTAATTTTAGTCAAGCAATTCCATTAAATGTTAAAATAAAAGCCATATTTCAATAAGAAATAATTTAAATAGAATAAAAAGTTCTGATTTAAGAATTGAAAATAAATTTGTAATTTAATTGAAAAGAAGTGCATTTTTTTCTCAATCTTGGCTACAGACTTGTTATAAAATAAAGCTGCTCAAATAGAGAGAGCAAAAATCTTTGGGAAAAAAACAATTGCATACGGAGTATTCTCTTTTTATTGCTAATTGACAGCGTGTGAAAAATAGAATCCTTCCGCAGATGTGCACACACAAAGACAAAGAGAACAAAATGTACGACTACTATTACAATACACTGCACGAAATGCACTAGAGCATTTGCACATATGTATGTATGTGTGGGTGTGGTGCTCCTTTGATGCCTAAGCGTTTGATATCCTTTTAAAATGCATAAATTAATGCTGGAAAAAATAAAACAGACAACGACAGAGAGAGAGAGACAGAAAGAGAAAAGTACAAAACGAGCCACAAAACAGTTTTATTTTCTCAGTCACCATTTTCCTTCAATTCACAAGGAATATATGTACATACATATATGCATTCATATATGTGTGTGTGTTGAATGTATGTTTGTTTGCATTATCCCTGGAACTTTCGTCTGGCTTTTTAGCTCCCAGTTTGAGTTTTTGACTTGCCTCTGTTATTTACTCTACTGCGTTTTATTTCCAGAATTGGAGTGAGAGATGCAAAGGCAACTTATTTGCCATTTAACTAAGCTGGTTAGCCAACTAGTTGCAGCAGTGAAACTGAAGCAACTCCAGCTCCATTTCTAGCCAAGCCTAGACTGACTGTTCTGAGTGCCAGAAAGCACTGAGAGAATTCGTTATTGCCTGGTTATTTTGGTTAATGCGGGTCGAGGCTTCAGCTTATGACTGATAAAATATAAAATAGGATGCGAAGCATGTGAGTTGTCATTTTTCCACACTCTCAATTCTATGCAGCTCTTCTGGAGGCTTTCTATGTCTAGTGCCTTTATTTTCTTCATCTTAATTAAAATATTTAATATGCAAAGAATATAAAGTAAAAGTTGTTTGATATAGAAATTATTATTATTATTATTTAAATTGTCATAAATTCTGTTAATTCAAAAAATATTCTTATTTTAGAATAATTTCTCATATTCTTTGAAGAAGTACGTTTATAATTTAATTGTTGCTAATCGGCTATGTTATAACCGAATTCGCTGGAAGCACTTTACAATCAGATTTAACAATCTTATTGATTCTTTAGTCACATTTCAATTGTATTTTGATCGTATTCCCGATAAGATAAACTAAATCAACCGCATGCCCAACATCATGTGGGGTAGTTGATATGATTTAACCTTCATCTAATCAACTGGGAAATTTTCATGATTAAAATTCATGCAGATTCATTGACCCTCGGATTGGGGGCTGGCTTAGAGATAGTTGCCAAAAAAACGTTTGATTTATTTATAGAAAGGAGTGCAAAAATAATTGGACTAATAATGAAAAGTAGCGTGTTCAAATAAAAGTAAAAAGCAAAAGATAAGATTCGAATCAATTGTCGTCAGAATCGATAAGATGCTTGAAGCAATCAAGAAGTTCATAAATAAAACACTTCCAAATTGTTTTTGATGTACAACATTTCATTTATTTATACAAATTATATAATTATTTTATTGGGGTGGCAAATTCGTTTTTTTGTTTTGTTTCTGGAATGGATTTGTTTTGTGGACTTATGAGCTAAATAACTTAAATTGTAGAGCTAACTTAGGATTGTACAATTGACATTACATAATACACATATTAATATGATACAAATTGCATTCACATAACGACAACAAGAATTGTGACAAAGATACATATATACATATATAGTATAATATATAATAATTAAAGCCCTATATACATACACATATATTTACAAATATCACAACAAAATTTGGGGCATTATGTACATTGAAAATTGAAGGCAGCAATTAAAATGAATAAAATCAAAAGTTGACAAAAATCAAAGTGAATATAAAAAATCATAATATTAAGTCTGCATTGAGCGATCTTAGAAAGTCTCTGTGTGTCTAAATTTCTGGCGCATAAAAATAACGAAATCCGAAGGGAGGATGTCATTTAATTTTTATGCGCAATCTATTCATCTCTCTCACAAACACATGCCAGCTAAACTCAAAATAAAAATGTCAACGAGTAAGATACAAGTACTAGACGAAGTAACTAGCAAGATAAGTGTGTGGGGGGGTGTGTGTGTAAATATTACTTAAGCTCAGCTCAGAGCAGTCAAAGAACTGACAGTATTTCTAGGATTTTCAGTTTACATTGCTTTTAAAAGAGTTAAAATTTGGCAAAAGTGCAAATGGAGAAAATGCTAAAATCGAACACTTTTTCAAGATACACTAAATCCTAAATACATAAATTAAATGTTATTAGATTAATTCCTATTTTGCTCAGCAATTAGCGAACGTGTAAACTGAAACCCCTAGAAATAATCTTAGTTCTTCTTCACCTCTAAACCGAGCTCAACTCTAACAAGGCAACTTATAATACTTTTTTCTCCACGTTCGTTTCGAGCACCACTCTCTGCGCTCTTTTTAGAGCTTCTCAGAGTACTCATGGGAGGGGTACAAAGCCTTGCCATTACCATTGCTATTGCCATTACCATTGCCATGGGCATTGCCATTCTCCACCTTCCAGTCGGGTTCGAAGGCGCGATTCTCATGTTGCTGAGGATAATCCGCTGAGGATCCCGGTCGCTGCATGGTATTGGCAGCGATCTCGGCATGATTGCGATTCCTTGTGATTTGCGTGGAATGACGAATGCCATATGCAAAGTAGATGATATAACCGATGGCAATCCAGATGAGGAAACGTATCCACGTGAACAAATCCAGCTGGAACATCAGGTACAGGTTGACAAAGACACTCAGACAGGGCACAAATGGCACCAGAGGAACCTTGAACGTCAGCTCAATGGTGGATACAGGCTGCAGTCCAATCACAATACAGATGATGATGAGCAGCAGTCCGACGATGCTGAGTGAGACGATGCCACTGGTGGCCTCAATTTCGAAGACCTTCATGAAGATACACCAAATGATGGCGAAGACGGCAAACACCACGATGCCAATCTTTGTGATGGCCGATGTCATTGTATTTGGCTCCCGATACGAGTTGCAAAACAGCTGGCGGAACACATTCGGAGCACGCACCGAAACGAGTCGCGTCATCTGCTCATCCTGATAGCGCAGCACCAACACACAAATGGCCACAATGGTATAAGCCAAGAGTGTGCCAATGGACATCATGTCAACCAATTGATCCAGATTGAACAACATAGCCATGATGGCAGCGAAAATGCCAGAGACAATGGTGGCTAAGAGAGGAGTCTTCGTATAAGGATGCACATTAGCCAGACGCTTGAAGAGAATGCCATCGTTGCCCATGGCATAGAGGATACGTGGCAGTGGGAACATGGCGCCCAACAAGCTGGTGCAGAGCGCAAACACAGCTCCGATGGTGACAATCCATTTGATGGTATACCATTCCACGGCATCAAAGGCCTTGGGGAAGGGTGCATCGGGATCCTGCAGGTAATAGGGCAACATCATCGTGAGCACCGTGGAGACACCAAAGTACGCCAAGAAGATGATGATCAGCGAGACGACAATGGCCAGAGGAATGTTGCGCTTGGGATTAATTGCCTCCTCGCCTGTGGTGGCAATACAATCGAAGCCCACGAAGCCGTAGAAACACTTGGCAGCACCAGCCATGACACCAGCAATGCCGAAGGGCATAAAGCCTCCAGTGCCAAAGCCGTCGGGTATCGGCTCTCCGCCAGAAACGGGCAGACGCCAGTTGTCCACATTAGCTAAGCGAGGGAAATAACAAAATAAGTTACATTTTCTCCAAATAAAAGTAATTTTCTGTACTCACCATTCATGCCACCGGCCACCAAGACAATGCCAATGGTCACCAGATTGACGCACGTGAAGATGTTGTTCAGAAAACTCGACTCCTTGGCACCAAAAGCCAGAAGCGCAGCCAGCAGCAACACCATGCCAAAGGATAGAAAATCAGGATAATCGCCAAGGAAACTGACATCGATGTGCATCGATTCATTCAGCGCCTTCGACATGTTGTTGTCAATCAGCGAGTCAAAGTAACCGCTCAATCCCCTCGCCACCGAGGCTGTGCCAATGACATACTCCAATATCAGATTCCAGCCAATGGTAAAGGCCACAAACTCGCCAATGGTCACATAACTGTAAACATAAGCGCTGCCCGCTTTTGGCACTCGAGCCGCAAATTCCGCATAACAAATGCCCGCAAATGCCGATGCGATGGCTGCGATCAGAAACGAAATCGTCACCGCAGGACCCGCAATATTGTAGGCCACTTGACCAGCCAACACATAGACACCTAGACCCAAAGTGCTGCCAACTCCGAGTGCCGTCAAATCGAAGAGATTCAGCACTCGAGCCAGCTTCGATTCTCCTTCATTGACATCGTCTGTTTTACGACGTGTGAGCGACTTCCAGAAATTCGACATGTCTAAAAACGAAAGAAACGAAAATACTAAATTTAATAATTTAAATTCACATTAAGAAATAGTTAATGTTGTTTATATAGTTATAGGTTTTATATATGTATATTTATTTACATTAAATTAATTTACTTTTTATATCGACACATTTTCACGCAGTTCGCAAGTGCAGCTTTTGATGTATGCTTGTTCTAAAGTTACTCCATTCAATTTCTAACACAATGACAATTATGATGCTTAAATTTTTATTTTGATTTGAAATTTAAACACTACGTCACTATAATGAAACACATATTTATAATGCCACTTTAAAATTTGAGGTTTTCTTACATACAATTATTTTACGGAATGGGGTAAATGTGTTGTATTAAATTTAATTGGGGTATTTAATCTAATATCTAAATACTAATTTGCTTATTGAAATGCTGATTAATACATCTATAAAAAAACTAAAAAAAAAACCCTCTTGTTCTTAAGCAGCATAACATATCTATTGATACGCCTTCAACTTTTATTTCATCAAATCTAATTTAAATTATTTGATATTTTCTTTTTCTCCAATATTTTTTTAAGTCAGATGTAATTTCTATGGAAAGTATTTTATTTGTATCTACATATCTTAGACGATTTTCAATGTGTCGAAAAAGCAAAATTTAATAAATATATGGAGAAGCTTTTAACAAAGGCTTTTTCATTTTTGCCATCAACGAAAATGAAATATAAAACACTTTCAACATTGCATTAAACTACAGTTTTCTTTCTTTAGCTCAAATTTTAAACATGCGTTTATCGTTATTTCGCATGACAATTAAACTTTGTGCAATTGATTAGAAATGTTTCTTTCTTATGCAACATAATTGCAGACATTTTATTAATATTGGCTTCTATCATACATATATTCACGTTTTTTTTTCTTTTATTAAATAAACTTTTTTATTTTTTTCTCATTTTTCCTTTCATTTTCTGAAGCAACATAATTGAAGATATTTTATTAATATTCATCTAAAACACATATTAAGTTTTTTTTTATTGATATAATTTGAATATATTATTTTTCTAACTTTCCATTTTCTTCTCCAGAATAATTTCAATTGAACTCTTTCAATATTTTCTTTGCACATTTTAACCTATTTTTAATGCAAAGAAAAGATAATTTTTAATTCATATTTACAGAATTTATCAACTTCACTGTAAGCTATCAATCGCTCTAGTAGTTCTGATAAAACTAAAAATTACTAAAAATACAAAGTGACTATCTTATTTCCTGCGACATATATTGTCCAGGTCATGATGTTCCATTGCAAGCTGCTGCATATCTTATCGCGTTCCCTCAAAGCCCTCCAATGTATTATGTATGTTAGTACTGGCAATAAAAGCACAAGCACAAGTCTGAGTATCTGTCGATAAGCTCAAGGTAACAAACAAAGTAAGCAACTGCTTTTGAACTGTGACGACAATCGAGCTTCAAGATTTTTCTACAATCGCGTAGCGCAACAAGTTGCTTTTTAATGGCTCAACTCGAATTTGTTTGGTATGCCGAACACGGCTGAAAAAACAATAATACAAATACACAAAACAAATTGCGAGAGTTACGAGTAGGTAAATTAAAAAACTAGATACATTCGATTTGAAACGGTTAATGTTCTAGTTAATATACAATTTGTATAACTGTTTTTCTGGCATTTCCGAGATCACTAACAGGAATTTTCTTGAATATTCTGATTCTCTTACACATTTGTTATTATTTTAAGTCTGATTTATTTTGAACTGTCATTCATACCCTTAAAAGTTTCGCGTTTACAAGTTTGTATGTAAAGTAAGTCATTAACTTTATATATAATATACTAAGCAAAAAACAACTAAAATGCAGCTGACATCGGAACATATTTGCACCGAGATACATATACTCGTATGTAGTATTAAAATTTGTATTTAACGCTTGTTGTTTGAATTAAATTATATTTGAATTTGCATAGAACACGAAACCGGTTTGAATAAAATTAATTGTAGCGTAATGCATACGTTTAATTTAGTTAGTTGTATTCAATTTCCGAGAATGCATTCGGACTTAATACCAGGAAAATTATAAATTTTATTTTAAATCAAAAAGAAGCAAAAATTTAATTTTAAGAAGAATTGCGTCACTTTAATAAAACAACGTTAAACTGACGTACATATTGACAAAATTAAACAAACAATAACAAGTAAAATTTATTAATCGCCAAGGAGAATATTCACCAAAAAAAAAGTATATAATATTCTCAACCTCTTTTTTTTTTTAATATTTATTTCTTTAACTACATCTTAATGCATTATATGTCGAATACTCTTTTTAGCTATATTTTAAATTTAATTAAAATTTGTTCAAAATTCATTTAATAAACAAAATCTTTTTGCAAAATATGTATATTCAATATCTTTAAACATATTATTTCATTAGCTATATATTACTTCAGAATTTGTTAAATTTTTTTTATAATATCATCAAACATTTGAAATTTTTAAAATATTTTTCTTTCTTTAATTTGGCTTATAATATCCTCAAACATTTGAAATTCTTAAAATATATTTGTCTTTAACTAAACTATGGTTATAACATTTCCGTTACTCATAACAATCTCACTATTATAGTTCCCTCTTTGAATCTTTTTTCTTGTTTTTCCACCATTCCTCTGCTTGGGACCTTTTATTGCCCTACTATTCGCCTCTTATCGGTTTAATTTGCGGTATTGGCGTTTCCATTGTCCAAGCGCCATATAACATGATCGCCAATTAATCATCGGAAAGAATGGAAAGAATAAACTGCCAATTAGACGCAAGCCTACAACTAAGTAGGTGATAGAATTTACAATCGACATTGTCGACCACTTGTCGAGGGCTAATAAATTGATAAATTCAAACCAAACCAAAAACAAAATAGTTAAAATGTTGCCGACATTAACGGCACTTCGTCATGTTGCAGACATTTGTGATAAGCGACGAGCAAAAATATCGAGATAAGCCTCCGATTCTGGGGACACGCGCCCCATTCAGACAGCAATCTAATCAATTTTCGCATTTCTATTGTTGTTGTCGGTTGAATTAACCCTTAACATTTGGTCTTAGCTTGATGTAATTACGTGGATTTTGGATTTATGCGAATATAAATGTGTCGAAATGTGTTGAAATGTTGAATAAATATCGTTAAAACATGCTCTAATCTTTCATGGACAGTCCGATAAGCATGCGATAAACCAAATACAATGTTATTTGTCATATAATCTACACATATGTATGACAGACAGACTGAGAGAGAGACAGAAATTTGTAGACCTTTTTTTTAATGGGCAGACCTCTTCCGTTATCTCGATTTGGAAGTGTGATTAATGAGCGCATCTATTTAACTTTTCCCACGCAACTCATTGCCGAGGTCAGCTAATTATTTATTTATAGTAATTTTATAGGTCAAACTACCTTAGTTATAAGAGACATACAAATTGGATTGTAAATTCATATATTTCACCAACTTATTTTGTTTTATTATACATGCTAAACACGTGCCATACAAGGTGAAGACCATAAACAACATTTTTATTTTCTGTTTTAGGTGTTTCATATTATTTTAACAGCTGCTTGAGGAAGTAAATAAGTCAGCTTGCAAAGGAATTATGTATATGACTTTTATCATATTCATATAGAAATCTTATGATTTACCTTGAAAGCCGTCAAGGAAATCTTGAAATCTCAAAGTACTTTCACATTACCTCTAATCGAAGCACTTCACGATAATGTTTGTACATTATTTCAAGTGCGCTGATAACTCAAAACAAGTTCAAATATGGTATTCGGAAATCAAAATTATTATATGATCTCATCCATTAACATTAGCTATGTAGTAGGCTCATAAATCTATTCCATATCGTTTTGGTAATAGGTCAAGAACAAAAGAGAAACTAGTTTTAAGCACATAATTTATTTTAATTTTGTGGCCATGCGACTCTTGCGTGTTCTCTGGTAGTTAATACCCTGTAAAATCTGGCCATTTTAATTTTGCTGTAAATGGCTTATGACTGGCTATCTCGATTTTAATGACAAAACTATTCAGATAATAACATTTGTTTTCGTAAATCTAATTATTAACACAGTTGGCAACTGAAATGAACTGAACTGAGCTGAACTTAATTGCAAACAAACATCAAACAAAGAAGTTTGTGGTATAAAAAAAAAACTCCATATGGTTAGAAGTTGATTTTTTGTGTGTCATGGTGATATTGAAATATTTTAGCTGCTTCAGAAAAGAATCAACAGAAATTCTTTGGAGGCAGCTTTGTGACTAAAATCAAATTAAAAAGTATTATATTAAGAATATTTCTAAATTTTCTTGCTTTTAAAAATAAAGCTTTCTAGGTCTTGACATTGTCAAAATTTGTTGAAAATATTTAAAAATTAAAATGCAATAACATAATAAACATTTTTGTACGTAATAAGCAATAAAACGTGTTTAAATTTTAAACGATTTTGTAAAACGCTTAAAAAGCTCTAACAAAACTCTTAACTCTTCAGTTTGCCAGAGCAAAACTCATTATCTCTTTATCACTGCCACTTGTATTCCACATAAAAAACTAAACATTTTGCCATGGACAAACAGAAGTTATTTCATTTTCAAGTAGCTCAAACACAGTCGAAGCAGAGCTGCAATTGCCTCAGGTAGATGGTATCGCGGTCTCTCACTGGTTTTCTACATTATACATTATATCTTTTATTATTATTGTTATTTTCAGAGTGGTTCTTGTGATAAAAGCCTCACGTTGAACTCCAGTCGCATTTGCGGTTTGTAAATTGCACAATTTTACGATGATTAATGGCAGTAAAAAGTTTCATAAGCAGTGCTTTTATAATTTATTTGTTTGAAATATTATTTATAATACAGAATTATTTCTCATATTTCGTTCACTGAGTCCTTTATTTTACAGTCTGTTTTTAACTTGATTAGAAAAAGGATATTCACACATACTTTTTTTTGTAGTTTGTTTCGATTCACAAGTGTTTCACTTCACAGTATAAAAACGAAGTTCGCTGATCCAGTAAAAGTTTGTACCGCAAACGAATTCGAAACTTCAGAGTTAACACACACAAATATTCAACAACCGCGCGCGACGCGCTCCAAAGTCGTTCTGATCGTGCGGCGTTGGCGTTGAAACGCTTAAAGCTTTTGCCTGGCACTCGGCCAGTAATAATAATAATAACAACAACAACCACATCAAATTGTTAACAACTTTTTCTTAACGAAAGCGAACAAACACCGTGTTGTAGCATTTTCCACTGCTCGATTTCCGGTTCAAACTGATTTTTGTTGTGTCTCTGAACAGGGGGAATTTGGCCAAGATTTCGTTATGTCGCTGGACTTGTAACGAATTTGTTGAACCCAGCTAGTCCGAGATAAGTTAAACAGATTAAAGGCGGCTATACGAACGACCTCTGACGTCACAGCGATTAGCTTTTATTTCGGCAAATACCTCGTAGGTGAAACACGCAGTGGGTATGCTGATCGGCATATAATGACATCTCAAAATTACATTGAAATTTTAGCATAAATTTACTATAACTGCTAACATTGAAATTTTGTTTTGTTTTCTTTTTTTCATCTTTGCTTTTCTTCAAATCAGTTTCTTCAAATTAAAATGTATGACATATATATAGCTTTTTGTGATAACTGGTGACTGAAACTTGTGACTTACAATCTAACCACATCCTAAAAATGCAGGTTATGAAGGTTAAATAGTTTGGAGAACAATTATGCTAATTAATCACCAAAGCAAATAATCAAATATGGGGGTTTGAAATATATTACTAGTTTTATTAATATACATATACATATGTACATGAGTGGGACTCATAAACAAAATGTTTAGCTAATCATATTAAAAACACTCTTTAAAAAAGTTGTGTACTTCAAATTTGATTTTAATGAATTATAATTCTGTGTATAAATAATTAGGAAACATTTCGAAAATGTTTAATAATATGATAAATACTAGTTTGTAATTTCTTTATCAACTCACTGTTTACTATCCCAAAGATATCTTGTAAACCATAAAACAACTTTTATTGCAAATTTCTATCTATAATTTTATTTATGACTTATTCGGAGAGTTTTATAATAAGTTTGTAAATTTGTTAATATTTTTTACCTTAGTGTTCATTTACACAATGATAATAATACAGTTGCATTATCTGACTAATACAAATTCGTTTAACTTATTGACAGATTTCTATAATAAGTAAATATTTATAAACCTTTGTCAACTTAGTAATACGAATTACGCATAAGCTTTATATGAATTATACTTTTAGAATTATTATTCAGAAATTCATGTAGTTTGTATTGGAAGATTTTTATAATCCAAATATATCCTATAAATCATAATGCAATTCAAATTGCGAAATAGTTTAACCGACTTTCTACTATTTCTTAACTTATTCGTAATATTTCAATAAGTACAGGGAGTTTCACAGTCCAGCCACAGAAATTGCAAAACGTCAGATAGTCACCGGGTATTTCACAGTCGCGCTATCGTACGCTATGCTGGTTATTTATTGCGGGTCTTCACTGCCGTTTGCCGCTCGTGCCATTGATTAGTATTGCGGCTTTTGGGGCCGCATATCAGCAATAACGCTGACAGCTTGTTAAACACATTTACAGCCCGCTTGCCCACTTGTAACCCACTCCACAGTGTGGTGCAGTGCGGTGGCGGTGCGGTGGCGTGTGGGTCTCTCTTTCTCTCTCTCTCTCTTTCAGTGGTTAGTGTGATAAGAGCCAAAAACATTCAGACACGTTCGTCGAGGTTTACTGATCCCAGCCCCTTGACAACTTTATAGTTGTAAATATGTCGTTAAAATGTCATCCAAATGCATGTTAACTTATAGTTATAGAATTCCAGCTACAACGTGTAACGTGTAATGAACTCGACTTAGGTTCAAGTCAGAGCCCCAGGGCTTGACCTTGACACAGTTGCGCTTTGGATAGTCGTAATGCGTGGGAGTCACAGCGAAGATCACAAGGGAAAACTTTGAAAATAAACCTGAATAGTAGCTATGCGTATTGCGTAAGATACGAATGTATCTGTGCAGTTTATCGTGCTGAACTTAAGTTGGAGACAGACTTGGGAAACTTTGAAAAACAATAAATAACTACCTTTTAAAAGATTTTAAAAATCAATTTACCTAATGCGAGTTTAATAAGTCTGCAATAATTTATACTTGAAAGTCATAACCCAGTTTCTTCGACTAAATATATGAATTAAAATTAAATTAGCTTACATGTATAAATTATAAATCAATTTTGCAAATTTTGCAATTTTGAAAACTATATTTTGATATTAATGTCAATATATCAATAAAACAACATTTAAATATTATAAAATTTTGTAACAAAACAAATTGTATGTTCATTTATATTTTTTAAGCTTGAGATATAAATTGTTATCGCATAAATATTTTTAAGATTACTCAAAAGATTTTGAATGTAATACTATATCAATATAACAAATATAGCATTTCGTATATTTATAGTATTTTTGCATATTCATATGGGTATATTTTTAAATTGTGCACTCTGTGGTATATTATGTGTGTATTACTATATCAATAAATATAAATATAGCTCTTGGCATATTTGAAGTATTTTTGTGGTATATTTATTTTCTGTATATTTTGAATATAGTGATAAATCAATATGGCAAAAATAGCTTTTGGTATGTTTTAAGTATATTTTTGGTATATTTTTAAAATAATATCGCAGTCTCATTCAAAATGGGTAGCGGGTATCTCACAGTCGAATACACTTTTACACACTTTCTTACTTCATTAAGATTTAAATAAAATTTAATATAAATTCATTTTAAATTTAAAGCAACTTTTAATATTTTGAAGAACAGAACAGAAATAAAAAACAAAAAGTTCTTTTAATCAGAAATATTTCTAGCAAACTCTAGACAGAGAGTTTTTCAAAGTCGGCTTGGAAGAAGAGACTGTCGCTTCTATGTTTACGAGTGGCTACTGTAAATTTCACATGACACAATCCATTAAGACGCCTCACAAGTGCCGTCTGCGCAAAGCCAAGCTGCGCATAGGCCGTCGTCGAATAACGAGATTTCGAGGCGAGCCCAGTAATTTTCCATTACTCGCATTGAGGCAGTGCCAACAGCAGCACCATATAAACAACTCTAGGCTCAAGTCTCTAGACTTGACTCTAGACTCTATGGCGAAACAGCCAAAGCCCGAAATTTAAATTTAGCTGCAAGTCAACATACAACATAAGCGGCCTAACGGCATCAACATCAACTTGACCACTAGATGCTTTAAAAAAAAAATACATTTTAAAAAACTGACTCCAAAGTTCAGACCTCGAGCAAGATCAATGACTTGTCGCGTAGTATGTTTTGAAAACTTCTCGAATGCAGAGCACTAAATATAGAGTGTGGAAAAGCAAAACAACAAATGGAAATACTAGACAAACGAGTAAAAGATTGGCAAAGCAAGCTTAAAAGTAAATCTCAACCTAGTTGAAATTGATAACCCTAAAACGAATCCAATCCTAAGCCACCCACTCCAATTCAATGCAATCTATTTTGATCGCTTTTATAGCGCAATCCATGCTTGAAATACTGATTGCAGTTTCAATTCACAGTTTCGGCGATGCGACGCGATGCGACGCGATATTTTGACGTCATAGAGCGTCATTAAGTAAGCCAGGGACGTCACCCAGAGAGTCAACTTCCCCCTAAAAGGCAAATCAAAATCAACTGCTAATTGAATTCAGGCCCAATTAACTTTTTTTTCCAATTATTTGCAAATATTTAGACAATTTATTGTCAACTGTTTATTTGAGCCAATAATTTGGTCGTTGGTTGACGCTTTCCGCAAATATTTTGACACCTTTTACAGTTGGTCTATTGTCGTTTTATATTACGATAAATATAGTTGACGTACCACTCACAATGATGTTTGGCAAATGTGTCACAAATCTATCTTTCCCTCGATATCATATCTAACGTCAATACAAACTTCATTTCCATTTCGTTTATGGTTTGCAGTTTGATTTATGCTTCATCCCAAAAATAAGCTCATGACAGACACAGAGAGAGAGAGAGTTATAAAACAGTTCTTTCCTGCTATGATGAATGAATGTCGCAATATTTATAATTATAATTTTTTATTGCCCATCTTTTTGTACTTCAGCATTTATATAATTATATATTAATTTTGACAGCTGCCTATTAAAGCATTATTACGTGTTATTAACACAAATGATTTAAAAGTTATTGCTAAAGATTTCAATGTTAAAGCGTTATATACAAATTTGTGTTTGTTAGAACTTCTGAAATCTTTCCTAAACATACAAAAACCATAAAACCGAAACTAAACAGTTTTAACAATAAAAAATTAACATTATTTCCTCCATTAAAGTTACAGTTCCAAGACATTATTTATTATACAAATTTATGCGGTAGAAATTCTCAAATACATCCTTAAGATCCAGACACCATAAAACCCAAACTCAATCCATAAACTTTTCTAAAGTCGAGCACAAATTTCCCTCTTATATGAAATGCTAAATTAGTATATAGTATAAAGGTTGATTAATTTGAGCCTAATAAATCCATAAATATTTTCTTTCATTTTTTGAGATCTTTACCTTTATTTTATGATCCCCCCTAATAAATGTTCCTATAATATGTGGGGTGACTTTACGAGTACTATTTTCGACTCGTTGTGCCATTAAAATTCTATAGTATTGCCTCAGACAAGTGAAATGGTTTTGAACGCGCAAGTGTTCTTTATATACGAGTAGTAGAGACGGTTATATGGCTTCCTGAATGCGCAAAATGGTGCTTCATCTGGCTAGACGTATACGAGTATAACATACGTATACTCGTAGTATCAGTCAGTATAATCGACAGAGCTGAGAACCCCAAAGTCTGGTGAAACACGCATTTGGCAAGTGCAAAGTCGGCCTGTGCGCGAGTCATAAAAGTTGATTCCCTTTATAACCATTGCAATTAAAGTGGGTAAAGTGAGTAAAGAGGCAAGCCAGGCCAATTCATCTATGAAACATTTTGCCCAGACTTTTTTCTGAAAGATAAGGGATTATTGCACATTATGACGATTTCCAGCGGAGGCGAACATAATTTCCATGTTGACGACGAATCTTGATAACAGATTCGTTTACATTTTATTTTTATATAAATATAAAAACAATTCACCCTTCTTTTTTTTCTTTTATTATCTTGAACTGTGCCTAGGCCGACGGTGTGGCATTATCTGGGCATATGTCTAAGTTGATAATCGGATTGCAAAGACATTTGCACTGTTTTAGATAAAGACTGAAGTACTTTCTTTCCCTTGACTTCTACACACACAATCACAGTGGCGTGTCTTTGTCTACCAAAGAGGGGATCGATCAGAGATTATTACTGTTATATTTTTAACCATAATGAAGCACATAAATAATGCATGGAATTTACAGATGTCTGGATCTTTGGGTAAATCCCCCTTTCACGCACTACTCTGTAGGCATATATAATTTATGATATTTTGTTTTCCAGCAAATATTTGCTGACTTTAGGCACGAGCGACTCGTGACGAGAATTCAAGATCGTATAACTTGCATAGCATATAGTTCAGACGATTAAAATGTGTGTGTTTACAGTTATTGTGGGGGGTTTTAAATGGCGGCATTAAACGCTGAAATATGATAAGCATACTAAGAGGTGTTAGGTAAAATGTATGCACTAGATCTATAATAATCTCTTTTCTGTATTTTGATGCTTAGTATATTGGGGTTAAACATCTAAACTTGTGAAATCGTTGAACTAGATTATTCTTGACCAGCTGCTTGCACTGAGCTGCAGTTTGGTTGCTCTTCCTGCAGAATAGAAATCCTACCAGTCGTATACTTTACAAATTATGGACTAAAAGTGTTTGAAGTGTAAGCATAAGAAACATGTAATATAATATTAATGAAATTTATTCAACTTATATTATAATTAAATTCTATATTTCAGATAACACTGAAGTGATCAAAAAGAATATCGTGGAAGCCTTGATCTTCATTAAATAATACAATTTTTAAATTTTAATTATCAGAATTGTATAGAGAAACCACAAATAGCCACATATATATTTAATTTGTAATAGATATTCCCATACACAAATACATATTTGAAAACTTGATAATATTGAAGTGTATATCAATTTCACTCATAACTTCCGATTGATAAATGATGTTATTAGAAATTATAGAAATGCTAACTTATGTATGTATGTGTGTAGTTTCTTCCGTTGTTGTTTGATTCTTTTCAAAAATCACAATCAATTCTCTCTTTTTTTGTGATATATTCTCCCCTATACCCTCACTTTAAATAATAGAAGTCACTGAACTTTCAATTCAATATTTTCTTTTTTCATTTTTCGGCTTCGTTTTTTTCTGATTTTTTGTGCGAAAGTTTCAATTTGTGTTGAAGAGTCTCATAACAAAATGTTGTCGTTTTTTTTTTTTTGGTTGCTACTTTGGCGACATTTTCGTTATTAACAATGTTCCATTAAAAATAACAAAATTGTAATGAACTGCCGTCGCCTGTCAGCAGCTATGAGGAGTGGGCGGAGAGAGGGGGAGAGAGGGGGGACTATTGGAATCATACTCGTATAACAATGGGTTGTATTTTAATGCGGCTTGTTGAGTGCTCAGTGTGGCTTGCAAATTGTTTGTGACTTTGAAGCGATGCGGTTGCATTTATTTAAACACTACAAGGGGAGAAGAGGCCTACAACAGAGTGAGAGGGAGAACGAGAGAGAGAGAGAGAGAGAGAGAGAGTGAACTGCCAGGCGAACTCTACTGACGCTGACAAGAGGAAGGAAGGAGACGCAGGGAATGACTTCTTGACATTTGCCTGCCAACTGCGAAAGAGTCAAAGGCAGCTTACAACGGTTTACTCAAGCGAGTTAATTATGGAAAAAACGCTTTTTTTGAGCTTGGCATATTTAAAAGCCAACGAAACGGAGCATTGCCCCAATGTGATTTATTATGCAAAATAATGAATTAAAACCAAAAAAATAAATTTGTTTTAAGGTATGTGCATGTTGCTTAAGTTCTTTTGTTTTCAAACAGATTAATCGTTTGACGAATATAATATTTAAGTATAATAATATACTCTATGCTAAGTTAGTATAAAGTATGTACACATTTTCTAAGCGTAATTTTAAAGCTAGAGTTTCGAATCTTAAAAATTTGGTTGCGATCAGATGAAAATTATTGAAGTTGTATAAGAAATACTTTTGAATGTTGCTTTGGCTGACAATATGGTATATTATGGTATATTTTGTATTTAGCATTATATCAATATACCAAATATTGTCAAATAAAGCCGTTTCAGTATTTTTGCGGTATAATAAGTTAGTGTATTTTAAAATTAATACCGCACTGTTCTGTTATCATTAAAAATGGGTCGCGGGTATCTCACAGTCGAGCACTCTCGATTGTAACTTTCTTACTTATACAATTTTAAAGTATTGTTTTATATTGTTTGAAGAAAATAAAGGTTCATAGTATATATATAAATCTTATACTGATATTTCCCATGAACTTAGCTTTAAAATATCTTATATTTTAAGATCCTTACTGCCGAACATATTTATAAATTTAGCAATAATTATATTTGTATCTATTTATTACATTTGAAGAACATTTGACATATATTTTATTCAATTTAATCTGTCGAAACCCTCTAATTAATGTAAGTATCTTTAACCGGAAATCGGCATTCTAAGTACTTAAATCTCAGGCATTTTTATCAGCATTTACATTGTTCACACAACTTTGTAAGGCTTTTGATATCAGCTATAAAGTGTTGTGAAATCGTCACGAGTGATTTTGTAGCTTAATAAAAAGTGTCTAATATAAAATGTTTCCCACGGCTTCACTTTTTAAAGACCCATTATCACACTATCAGCAGACGAAGCTCATCAAGCATTTTACTATTAGAGGTTATAATATATTATTGAATGAGTTGTTCTTCAATTACGTGGAAAAGTGCCGCAGATAAGAATCTAAAACATTAATTACTGATGAAATACCCTTAAGTATCAAATAAAAATCATGTTTAATCGCATGCAGATAATTTATTTGATTAGTAGAATCATTCTTTCAAAGCATTTTGGAGCTGTTCAAGAAGTTGTTGCCAACTGACGTTGCCAATGTCATTTAATCAACCACAAAAAATTTAAACTGATACAGCAAGTTCGAAGTGCTACTAACATAAATCACAAAATTGATTAACCAGCGTGTGGAGCCATAAATAGAGAATATTAAAAGGTAAACAAGTGTGCGTGTACTTCATCTCGAATGCTCTTCAATTTTTAATGCCACAATCATTAGACAAGAACATTAAGTACCGCGCATTAGAAAAATAGACAAGAGAGAGAGAGAGCTCAACTTAAATATACCCTATAGAAAAATATATATAAAATACAAAGCATTTGAATATAGTTTTGACAATGAAATATTTTCGAAAAATAAGTAATTTTTATAAAATATATTTATAAATTTAATATATTAAGTATACGGCTTTTTAGATTCCCAAAATTAACAAAAAGTATTTATACATCAATTTATAAAATGAAAACAAACATCTTTAATAAATTGTGGACCGATCAACTAATAAAAATGTTATCTGTCAATGCTTAATATTAAGTTGAAGTATTTTTAATGATATTCTTGAGTTCTCTTAACTGGATTATCGTGTTTTATCACTCTCTTCATTAATTACAGGGTATATAATAATGTTTTCTAAGCTGCGCAGACCTTCAATGCCAAACACTTACTCAATTAACAATAAAAGCTATACAAAAACTATGTTTCCGTCAACAATAGATATAACACGCTATGTCCCCAGATTGGAGAATGGAGAATGGAGAATAGAGAATAGAGAATGGAGAACGAACAAACATTTTGCGCATAAACAATCCAAAAATGATGTCATTAATGTTATTAAAAAAAACAGCAGCTCATTAACATTGCTAAAAAGCGTAAACAGACAAAAAAAAAGAGCAGTCAAAAAATAATAATAATAAAACCAAAAAACAGAAAAAGAGAAAAGAAAGTGGTACAAAAGCAAAACATGTAAAACAGGTGAGGCAAAAAGGTCGTAAAAATGCGTTCGAATCGACAAACAAAACTGTTTCGATTAAAATCCAATTTTATTTTTATTTTATGTTTACTCACTTGTATTCTTTCGGTCTCTTGTTTTGCACTATTTGTAAACGTTGTATTGTTTTTTATTAATTTTCTCACGTTGCACGTTACGCACTCGACGACAACTTTGCTTGAAATATTTTCACAAATTATTCGGCATTTTGATTTTATACCTGAAAAATCGCATAAGATCCGCAACTGGTGACAAAAAGGAAACAGTTGGCGCGGCTTATTAGCTTAATTTATTTAACATTCACGTTTTTAAACATTTTTACTCAATTTGCGCGGTTTCATTTCACGTTGCGTCTTGTTAAAACTTGAAACAAAAGCAAAAGACAAATGATATTGTGTTAGTTAAATATGTGAAGTGGCAGAGCAGTTGTAAAGATGCGTAAGAAAACAAATGAAAAGTCGGTGGAATAAAGTGGAAATTATATACCCTGGCAGATACCCTGCACTTATTAGCGCAGCTATCGCACAACTTCAGTTTTTCTAGCTATTCATTGAAATTCTTTGCTTTAATCTTTTCTTTACGCAGAAATTATTTATATTATGATTAGAACGATGACTAAAAACAAATATGCCTTTTCTTAAGAATGATCGCATCTTTATTTCTCTTTTGAAATACGTTTTATTGGTGCAGGGTATATTTAAAATGCAGATAAGCATGCAAAGCAGAGTTAACGATGAAATAAGAAACAAACCCAAAGCAGATGCGTTAACAGTTACATTTGTAATGCGAATACCCTGTAAGATGTATGAAGGGGTATACGCAACTAATGTTAATTTTGGAATAAAAACTGTGTGTTCAAAACAACTAATTTATAGAGAATTACTATCGTTGCAAAACTATCGATAGTACTATAAATAATAATATAATTACTATTGTTCAGGGCCCTAGGCAAGTGTGTGGTATACGCAAATAATATTAATAAAAAAAAATGTTTATTTAAAATTAGAATGATTTTATTAAAATGTCCGAAATACTACATAGATAATTATTGTGATAATAAAACTATCGATAGTAAAAGCAATTCTCAGTTACTATTGTTAAAAAAACTATCGATAGTTTGAATATTAAATTAAAGAACAGAAACAAATAACCACGATACCCGGCAAGCCAAATCCATGATTCATCTAACTTATCACTTCTTAAGCTCCTCTATTTTCTCTGTATCTAGTCATCGTCTATAAAGCACATTAAACTAACGTGATTTGTGCAATGTTCATATTCGTATTTGTATTTTGCAAACCAATGGAAAACACTAGTTAAACAACGTGATTAAATGTGACAAAGGTGTAACAACGTCCCTCTGAGCCCTAAACATTTCACACTTTAATCGTTGACTCACAGAATTGCAACAACGAATATGTGGATTAGATAAGAGGAATTCCCAGAATACATCATAAATAAATGTTCTATGAACAGAACGTGCCTAATGGCAGACCACTTTGTTTTATATTAAAATTTATATATTTATGAATTCAGTTTTGAGATCATCTCACTATTAATACGACTTGTATCTCCGGCATAAATGAGACTGCAGCAATTCCAGTTGCATTTGAAGTAATTTGAAATGCAATTCAATCGGGGGGTTCCATTTTCATACACAATGCTTATGATAGCCACGCTTCAAGGTAAACGGGTTAAGGTTATCACGTGTACGGAAAACCAAGCTTAATTTACCTAGACAAATTGTTGTCTGTAAACTAAAGAGATGCATTAACAAGAGAGTGTGAGTTGAAGCTTACGATTATTTAATACCCTTTAATATTATAGGGTAGTAGTATTAACACTTTTATACAAATTTATTAAAACAAAATTGTAGATTAAACATTTTTACACAATTTCCAGAAAATTGGGGCTTACTAAGAATACATATCCTTCAATAGGTTGCAAGGATCCAAATATTTTGCATTAAGTAATGAAAAGTTTATTAAGAACTTGAACGATTATCTATTAAGTTAATTTTCAATAAAAAATGATACTAAATTTTTCGCATATAACTAAAAAGAGACTCCAGTTAGATACTCTAAAGTATTTCCAGAAGCAAGATGCATTTGAAATAAATGAATATCACAGATCTATTGAAATTGTTATTCTATTTATGTGCTTTATCAACTCTGGAACCGAGCCAGGTATCAACTAAAGACTGCGTATAAAATACAAGTCGATTATAACCAATTAAGAATCTTTATTCCCACACATATTAAAATTAGCAATTAACCAGCAAACAATTGCAAATAATTGAGCTTGTGCGCAGATTTATTAAATAATTGCATTGTATTTTTGCTAACCAAAATGAAAAAGTTAAATTTATGGCATTAATTGTCAATTTGCTTTGGGGAGGCCACGAGCCATCAGCAATCTGTCTGTCTGTCTGTCTGTCTGTCTGTCCAATCTGTCCGATCTGTCGGTTTGTCTGTATTGTCCCATCTGTCTACATATCTGTTTGGTCTGGTCTATCCGTTCGGATTATGAATTTCAATATTTTGCCGGAAATTATTTGCCGTATGTTTTGCTGTTTGCTTTGATAAATGAAAAACCATTCTTTGGCTCGCATTTTGTGGTATTTCTTTTGTCAAATACAAATAATGTTTATTAATAATATGTCATGATGCATGACAAAAACAGCGACAACAACAACAACAACAATCTTGATTAAATAAACATGAAAAATAAAAAACTAGTAACAATTGTTAGAGACTTTACATATAATTAAATCAGTTTAATGTCAGACATTACGATGCATGCAAACAGTGTTGGATAATTGCCTGATAGAGTGTTCTAATTGATTGTAAAATATAGTATTTACATTATAGAGCATTCATTTATTATTCACCAGAAAGATAACAGTAAATAGATGGATAGCTTGGTTTTTGTTTTCTAATATCTAATTTTATAATGAATGGAGATACAAAAATATTTTTTAATTTGAGTTATGAAAACAATTCCATTCATAAATAAAATCTTGGACAACTCAGCGTCTGCTTATTTCTCTTTGACTGACTTGAAGTGATTGTTTTTGGAAACACAAATTTTGTTAATAAAACTTTTGGGTTGCTAATTAAAATTTTATTGGTAGCAACGCCTTTTTTCTGGGCTCACTAATTGAATTGTTTAGCAAAATTATATATTTAAAAGCAGTTGAAATTGATTATGGAGGCCCAACCTGAGAATCTCCAGGTGCTAATGGATTTTACATGCAGTAGACTGCTTTTTATAAGCCTCTCAAAAATAAACTATATAATTTAATAATTAATATTCATTTGTATTTATAATTATACGAAATTTTGAAACACGCGTGCCTTCAAGTTGGTTGTAATTGTATATTTATATATACATTCTTCATATAATTGGTATTATAATAATATTTTTCATTGTTCGCTGTCAATCATTGATATACGCTATTTAGTTATTGTTCAAATACATATTTGTTTGAATTTACAACCTATTGAAACACATTTAATACCTAAAGAATATGTTATGTAAAGTTAAGCTTAAAATAAAACAAGTAAGAAAGTTACAGTCGAGTGTGCTCGACTGTGAAATACCCGCTACCCATTTTTAATAAAGGCAAAATATTGCGGTATCATTTTGAAAATATACCGAAAATATTTAAAAAATACTAAAAATATACGAAATGGTATGTTTGGTATATCAATATAGTACCGCATTCAAAATATACCATAGACGGTTCAATATACCAGATTGTCAGCCAAAGTAACTAAGACCCTTATAAGTAGGCGTTTTTGCCCATACAAAAGTATTTCTTTTATAACTTCCACAATTTTTATCTGATCGCAACCAAATTTTCAGGAACCATAACTACTATAGTTATTATTATATATACCAAAATTCAAAACTCTAGCTTTAAAATTACGATTGTTATTCGATTTTTTTTGATTTGCTGGGGCGGAAGTGGGCGTGGCAAAAATTTGAAACAAACTTGATCTGCGTGCAAACATAACAAATGCTGTCGAAAAAAAATTATAGCTCTATCTCTCGTAGTCTCTGAGATCTAGGTGTTCATACGGACAGACGGACGGACACACAGACACACAGACGGACAGACGGACATGGCTATATCGTCTCGGCTGTTGACGCTGATCAAGAATATATATACTTTATAGGGTCGGAGATGCCTCCTTCTACCTGTTACATACATTTCCTGCCGGCACAAAGTTATAATACCCTTCTACCCTATGGGTAGCGGGCATAACAAGTTGTGTAGTTAACATTTTTTTTTTCCAACAAACAGAAAATATCAGAAGAAAGTTTTATAAATTTAGCTTTACAATAAATTGGCAACTACTACACAATATTTGTATTATATTTATCCTTTCTAGTAAATTTATTGAACAAAGAATCCAATTTTCACTTTTATTATATACTTGTCTTTTTTTAGAGAAATGCTAATTTCTATTAATATGATATTTATAGAAATAATAATTTGAATTAGCGAAAAAAGAAAATTCCTAATCAATAAATTTAATGTTTCAAATGCTTTTCACAAAATAATAAACAATAAAATCACCAGAGACATCCATAATTAATTGGAAAGTTTAACATATGATAGATATTTAAGAATATCTGATCGCTAGAAATAAACAATAAATGAAATATGGATTTGCACATAAAGAGTTTTGTTGATAAAAATTGTATGCTTTTTAGCTTAAATAACATACTCATTATTAAACAAAAGTTAACTCTTTGTCTGTGCCTTGCTAATTAGTTATTATAAATTACAAATTGTTGCCATTTTATTATGCATAGCCAATTTACGAGGAAACTTGCGGAAAATGCAAATAAGTTGAGCATAGAATCAATGGATAGGCTTAAATAACAGAGAGTGGAAGGGAGTGTGGAAGAGAGAGAGGAGACAAACATGCCACAAATATTTGGCGTTGCCCTCGAGCAACCTCTGACCTCTCCACTCCAGCACTCGTTTGAGCCATCTTGGTGCCTGTTAGCCAACTCGTACATGCCTTAACAAATAACTTAACAAGTGATTAGCCGCAGAAAACTTTACGGCAGCATCAAAGTTGCTTTTGGTTACTTTGCCTCGCGTTGCTGGCTGGCAAATTATACAGCACACTTTTAGGCGTATTTCGAGCATAAATTATTATAAAAGGGAGTACGGTATTTTTGCGGGGAAGTTGAAGTTTTGGGGGAAGAAAAGGGGTGCTAGCCTTGTGCTAATGAAAATTCTGTCTGCATTCATTTGCCTATGCAATTTTCCTAATGACGAGGCGAAAGCTTAAAGCCCATGAAAATTGTGTGCAATTAGACGAAATGCTAATTGTGTCAATTGTGTCCAAGCTGAAAACGTTCTACACATATAGTATAGCATACTACAGATATATAGATACTTAGTATATTGCATCTCGTTGGCTATTATTTGACCAAGCAAGTGTCCAAAGCATTATTTATTATCCAATTCACAGCTTGTTTCAGTGAGAGAAACAGGTGCCTCAGCTCGAAATGCGGAAGTGCCGAGATGAATACGAGTGCTCGGTAAGTCCAGTAATTAGTTGCAATAGAGCTGTCTGGCTGTCTGTCTGACTATGTGTCTGTTACGAGTAAATGCGAATTGCGTCCATTTATTCAGTGACTAAATGTAGATCACTCTGATTTAAAACGAGTCGAGACAATGAACCTTCCCCTTCTTCCTTCCTCTTGTGTGCCATCTCAACGAATCCAAGGTTGCCAATGGAAAGTGTCGGTCTATGGGTTAGTTATAGCTATAGTTCTAATCATAACTACAAATAAAGAGGGTGAGCAACCGGTTGGAGAGGTTATTGACAGATTATTAGAGGGGTAATACACGTTGAACTAGTTCACATTTATTATACTGCTATTCTGAGATAGCAATCGAAGTTCAAGTTTGCAAATTAAAAAAATTAATAGTATTTAAATGCAATGCTTAAAGACGTTCATTTATTTTTATTGCAATAAATATTTATAAGGTAATATCAACTGTGATTCACTTTGTTCATAGAGGCACCAAGACTTGTGAAGTTGATAGTACAAAGGTTCTAAGAAATGTGGCATTACAAAGTAGCCATAAAGGTTAATGATAGAAGAGTTTACTAGACCATTAATACCTAGAAGCAGTAAAGCTTCATATTATTCTTATATTTACATTTTAGTTACACATATTGCCATATAAGCTATAAAATTCTGAAAATGTCTCAAACTATAGTGAGTAACGAATGTCAATCCCATTTTAATGGACAATTACTCGTATACGCAATATTTAAAATGACTTTACTTAAAAAGGCTATTAATAACTGGAAGCAATTAAACATTTATTAACATTTTTGTTAAAATGTATTAGAAACTGAACTATTATATGATTTATCTGAAAACGTCCAAAACTTCCAATGGAACTCAACGTATACGTAATATTTAAAGTGGCTGTAATCTTTTTGTAAGGAAAAGTTTTCGAGATCAAAGTCGTAAGTATTTAGTTGAGACTATTAATCACTCCCCTTCAACCGATGGATATATAATATATCTATAAAGAATTACTACTTTGTTATTCTTGTATGTATTTTAAATAGTAAACATTTAACGCCCACTACAATAATTGGATTATATTCATCAGCTTTGCCTTTCGTTCAAAAGTTGATATATGTGACAGTTAATGCGCAGCTAATCATGCTGATATTCACAAATATTTCACTTGTTTACCTGAATAGTATGTATGCATTATTTATGGGTCTCTCGAACTTTTAAAGTATTTTCAGGTGTTTGTCGATATTTGACCACAAAGCTGACGTTAAGAATTTTATCGCAAACTGTAAACATTTTGTAATTCTAAAATACTCATACATCTTTTTGTTGGTGTTGTTTATTTTTTGGTGTTTTTATACGAGGGTGAGTATTTGGTAGAACTGAAGTATGAATGATGTTTGCGGTTCAGCTTGGTTGAAACCAGTTCACAACTCGTTTAAGGCAGTGTCATTGACGTTCAGTTTAAGCCATATACGAATTTTATGGCTTCGAAAAATAACAAAAACAATTCAACATTAAAATTATTAAATGACGTTGCGCAAAATAGAATTTAAAGTTCGCCATTGTGTTATAATAATAAATAGATCCGTTCTTGGGCTAGGTTATGGAAATTTCGGCAGCACGGAAACTTTTTTTGGAGAAGTGTAAAATTACGTACATATAAATTTCTAAAATATTTCCGAATTCTACTTGGCCATATATCAAAATAAAAATTCTTATAAATTATTAAGCACTAAGGTAACATAGTTGAATTTTGTATTATTTATTAATTTCAATTTTTTTTAAAACTTTTGCTCAACCGATCTAGCTTATTATCTTAATTCTCGCACTTATTTTAAAACTTTGAATCAGCACTTTTCTAATCCATTATCTTAATAACTTTTTATATACATGTTGAAACATTAGGAAAATATCAAAGTTAATTTTTTCTTCTACACATTTATTGTAAAACTCTTATCCTCTCACCCTTATTATAATATAGCAAATTTAAATTATTTACCTTGAAATAAAATAAAAAAATTGTTGTTATATTTATTTTGAAAAACTGTTATACTCTCACTGATTTGTAAGAAAACTTTAATTCTATTTCAATACACTTATTTTCAATTGACGATTCACACTTAACAGTTATACAACTGTTATACTTCCGAAAATTTTCAATAATACTTTAATATTGTTTAAATCCACTTATTTTCACTTAAAATTCCGTTTGATATACACAATTTTAAACTGTTATACATAAAAACAACTTGTCGTCTGGTGGATTAAACATGCATATTATTTGAAGCAACAGCGTTAAAAATGATCTTTTATTATTATAATTATAAGCGGAATAAGAACAACACCTGCCAAGTGGAAAATTCGACCCGAGTGCGACGAACGTTGGCGAGATACAGACAAAAAAAGATACGCCAAGTTCAGATTCAGATACGAAATACCGAATACAGCAAAAATAAATGGCAAGAATTAACTGTGAATGACTACAGCAAACGCAATAACAATAGACAGAAAGCATCTAACTACTACAATAGAAAAAAAAAACAAACAAAAACAATGCGAAAATCATTTAATAATTAATTTGTAGTAGTAACTTTTAGATATTCGAACTGGTCGTAGCTGCAATGCGCTGCAAATAATTGAAAATTGATGTAAAACTCTTGACAATCTATTATAGATTGACTTAGATCTTGAACAATTGCAAAACACTGTAATTGGACGCAGAGTTGAAGGCACTAAGTCAATGGCAAAAACCCTGTAATTAGACATAAATGTATTACAAAAGATTTTAATAAAGAAGTACAACAAAAAGATTGCTTATATTTTATTTGAACTTATCGACAATTCATATGCATTTTAATATGCAATTCAAGCTTACTTAATGTGTATTGTTTATGGTTAAGATTGGCCCATTTTACATGGAGTACTGCTGACTGCGCTGCTTGGACGAAGAGGGCATCATGGATGGCTGCTGCTGGTGGGCATCTGGGGCGGCTTTGCCACCCTGCTTTTGATAGACCAATCCCGCCACACCAGGAATTGTATTGCAGCCGACGCAAGCATGCAACGTCTCATGTATGAAGATATCACAGTCGATGCAGAAGAACTGCTGGCAGTAGCCACACTTGAAGACGCTTTTATCCGCCACCGCATTGAGCACCTTAATACAGCTGTAGCATTTGCGTAGACTGCCAAAGTCGGGTGCTTCCGGTGGCACCGATTCAAATGGCAACTCCTCGAAATTGGGCACAGGAAACAGATGATGATAAGAGCGTGCTAAATGTGGTGCCGACACCAATGTGAGGCCGCAACATAAACACTCCACGGGCAGTTCACAGTACTTGCTGTTGCATTGTGGACAATGATGGCCTGTAGTGGACAATTCACTGGGCTCATCGCTGTTTTCTATGTGACACATGCACATGGAGAGTGCGGCATCTTTGCCATCGGACTCGTTTTTACTATGCGGAAAACCCATGCGAATCAATGAATTATCCTGCGTCTTGGCAGCGGGCGGAGGATCAATTTGCGACAACAGCTGATCACGAAAATGGGAATCGTCGAGCACAGCGCCGAAAGTTCCCATCGTTTGTTGTGTGAGATGCCGACAAATGTGAATTTCCGCTGACAGCGAGATGACCGAACAACGAATGCGTTCCTTTTGCAACTCCTCGATTGTTGAATTAATGTCCACCGGATCACAAGTGGTTAAAGAGCCCATAATGATGACAATCTCTCGCGAGGCATGCGATGGCACCACCTTCAATGTCTTGAGCGCCAAATCCAAACCGTTTTGCAGCGATGGTTCACTGGTCAGCGACACATTGGCCAAGCTGCAAGACTTTGTATTAAAAGACGATTGACTCCAAGGATTCGACTCACCCTTCCAACGCCTTGAGATGCACACGTGATGTGCCCGTGAGTTCTGTGATCTTCTCGGCACGTTTCGCCTTCAAGGCTATAATGCCCAGCTGACTGATGGGATTCTGATCAAAGAACTCCTCTATGAAGATCTCCAGCAGCTTCAGTGTGCACAACAAACGCGTAGGCTTCAAATCGGGCACGCCCATGGACTCCGAACAGTCGAGGACGATAAAGAGATGTCGCATCATGCCCAAGCGATTCTGTTTGGTCTTCTCCGCCTGCCGCTTGCGCTTCGCCTTCTGTATGAGATCGGCAATGGCGCTGTCCAGCATGCCATCGTCATCCTCCTTGATGGCTTCCCTGTGATGCACATCAAATTTCACAAATTTAGAAGAACAACGGCAAACAGCACTTTGTTTTACTTACCATGTCTTCTCGTAGCCCGTCTCCCAGCGATACTCCTTTTGATCGTCTTTATCGTCATCCGCCATGCTGAGTGCTTTGTTTCGTTTGCAATAAATTTAAAAATTAAACAAAAGCCGTATGCACTCTTAACACAACATTTATTTAGACCGGCAAGCAAACAAGTGTGTACACACCCAAAAAATGTACAGGTCAAAACGATAGAGTTGCCTATCAAACATACTCATTATATTAATGACTCAAATGTATTCCGAAAATTTTCCAAAAATTAAGCAATAAAATTTAATGACTTACAAAAATTATTAGACTTTACTGTGATTTCAAATAAACGGGTAAAATAATAATTTCGTTTATTGACAACGGCACAGTGTTGCCATATAGACAGCAGAAACACACCACGCCACGTGATTGGCGTTGAAAGGGCTACAAAACTCGGACGAACGAAAAACGGCACTACACAGTCAATCGAGCATAGACGGCACGTTCGATACATTAAAATTCTCAATTTTGTATGTAATTCATTAAAAAAGTTTAATTAAGTATATTTAAATATTTGCAAATTTAAAATTAAATATTTTTGTATTTAAATTGCAACAATATTTAGTGCGTTTTCTAAGTGCATATAAACAAAGTAGGGCAGGCAAAAGTCACCAGTGCCGTGCACCGAAAAGAGAACTGGCCACTTCGTTCAGTTGTACAAACTTTTTTGGCATTCAGAGTTGGCGCGCGTGCAATTGTGAACAGCGTTGCGCGAGTAGGAGAATAAAAACAGTTAAATTAAAATAACTTGTTCAAAGAACTAGCAACTATTCAATTTAATAAATTAATTCATTTTTATATGAAGGTGTGTGAAAATCAAACGAAAAAAATATTGTCAAACTAATGCGGGTGAAAATGCATACAGAAAACTGCCGAGAGAAAAAAAGCAAAATTTGCAATTGCAATTCAAATTGTCTATCAAATAAATAGTAAATTGTTATGAATGAATTATAAAGCATATTAAAGGAAATTAATATAAGCATACCAACATCTGTGCAAATTATTTATTTCATTCACCCAATATGCACAGTTGCAAGTGCCGTGCGCGGCCTTTTCTGCTGAAATGGCGGCTACCAAGAAGATAAGCAACAAAAAAATAGGAAAAAATTATTTTCGCTGTTGCTATGTTTAAAAGGCATACATAATTTCTCTTCCAAATAAAAGTTGTATATTCTGTAATTATTGTTATTGCATATTTCGCGCCCGGTTTGCTATGTTTTGTGCGTCTACGCTTTGTGCAGTTCTTCGCTGCATTTTCCAATCGCGCATTACTCTTTGTGCTCGTCTTTCGTCCTAGGCGCTCTGTAATCTGAACATTACATACGAACCAAATCCACCACATATGGTTGATGGTTGCCAGCCAGAGTTGTGTGTGTTGTTAAAGTTGCCACATCGTTGCATAAACACACCACGGCACTGTACTTTTTTTTATATTTTGCTCATGTTGTGCGTGTGTGTGTTTGTGCGCGTATTTCTTACAGTTTTTTTTGTTTTTAAATTAAATAAGACAAAGTAATTTAAATTGTGTACATTTTGTAGCTGCAGCGTTAATAACGTGTATAATGTTGGCACAGGAGATTGCACCGACAGAAATTGGGAAACACGCAAATATTATTCGAGGTAAGTCAGCAAAACAAAAAAAAAAAAAGCGAAATGAAATTTAAAAGATTTTCTCCCTTCTCACGCAGCTGCCCAGGAGGAGTTGGCCAACATGGATGTGCTCGTTTGTGGCCGATGCCTGCGCGCTTTTAACTTTGTGGAAGAGTTCCGAGCGCACAAGGAAGACGATGCCTGCGAAAAAGAGAATTCGAATTTGAAGGATTCACTCGATACGAAGCCCATCATTTGGGCATTCACACTATGGAAGGCCACACAGTTGCACACACGCAAGGGCAGCAACTCGTCCTCCAATTCCTGGGCACTTTATCAACACTGGGTCAAGCTAGAGGAGAGTGTGCGTGAACCGTGGATTGTGGCTGGCAGGACAATACAGTCCTTTGGAAAGATCGGTCATGGCCAGTTGCAGGATATGCCGGTGCGCATCACCAAGACGGTGGTGAATCCCACCAACAATAACAACAACAACAGCACAGCCAACAGCAACACATCCTCCAGTGTGTCACCCACAAGAAGTAAGTGCAATGTGTATATTTTAATTTTGTTACCTATTACTAAATTCGCTTGTTTTTAGAATCTCCTGGCAGCAAGCTGGGCACAATTGCATCCCAGATTAAGGACACAGAGAACGAGCGTCCCAAATCCAAGCCAGGCACGCCCACGCCTACCGGTGGCTCTTCGCCCGTGAAGAATAACAATCGGATTGCCATTCGTGTCGATCCCAAGACCGAACAACGCACTGAGGAGGCAGTGGAGAGCATTGTGGCGAAACGTTATAACCCACGGCGACGCACACACGAATATCTGGTGAAATGGATCGATCGATCGCACAATGAGAACACTTGGGAGGTAATGGCGAACCTGGAGCGTGTTCCCTACTTTTTGCAAATGTTTGAGAAGCAGTTGGCACGCCAAAAGCTAAAGCGTGAGAAGAGCTTGGACGCTTTGAAACGCTTGCAGCAAGAGAAACAGCAACAGGATAAACAGACTACGATAAAAACGGATACAGCACCGCTAAGTCCGCAATCCTCATCGGCGATATCACCAAATTCTTCGGCAGTTGCTGGCTCGCGTCCTTCGCGCACTTCGAAAACCAAAGCGATGGATCAATTCAAACAGTGGGTTAATGAGAGTGCTGGCGGCGAGGGATCCACCTCGCCCTCGTCGGCCAACGAGGACGAGTCGGCCACGGAGCAGGAATGGTCAACAGCTGCCACAACGACCATGAAGCGTAAATTGAATCATACGGATTCCAGTGCCGAGGGTACTGGCTTGAATGCATCCAATGATTCCATGGAAATGGAAGATCTCGAAGAGGATCTAATACCATCGCATACGGTGAAGCGTTTAAAAAACGGCGGCAGTTCCGTGCAGTTGAATAAGCCCAAAATCCAATCGGCGGTGTCAGCAACAGCGTCGCCACGCGTCAATGGCAACACATCGTCCTCGTCCAGTGGTCTGGCTGGCGAGCATGACTCCAAGATGGGCGAAATCATCTACACGGACGACAGCACCAGCACCGGAATGTTTCGTAAACCCGAAATGCCCAATACCATTCAAGCAGTGAGTGTTTTTAAAGAGCTTAGCTCTTAGAGTCTTATGTAGAACATAATGTTGTCAAAATGAAAGAATGTGTTATTGATTATATCGAAAGAGTTTTCATCTTGATAACTATCACCATCTAGTCAAAGTTCGCAAAAATCGCAATATATGTTTTTGAATGGGTAATTGTATTTAACCAATCGAAAATAAATTGGTTCATCGATTAATCATAATTAGTAAATTCGTATTGAAAATTTTATATAAGGAAAACTTAGATTACTAGCTATCAGAAGCAAGCAATCCTTCAACTGATTATAGATAGTATTGTCTATATCCAGCCCTTATGTAAACCCTTTATAAATGTATATTGAAAATTGATTTGCTTCTTAATTGTATTGCAGAAGCGTCAAAAAACCGAGTGTCCTGTGAGATATTTAACGCGCACAGAGATCAACGCCAACACCAGAGGAATCTTTCGGGTAGAGAACGCAGAAGGTGGCAGCCCAGTATCTTCTGCAGTTAAGAGCGTTCCTGCTGCAGCCTCCGCCTCAACTGTTGCGCCAGCTGCCAAGCGCATGGCTGTGGCACGAGCATCTGGAACGAGCTCTCCTCTGACTGTTGGCCAGCGCCCGCATGTGTTGCGCACCTTTGGCCAGGGCGGCGGCAATCAGCTTCAACGCCGGCCGGCGGGAACCAGCAGCACACCGAATCCACTGCGACAACAGGCTGGAACTCCAGCACGAGGCGGTGGACGGATGGTTGTAGCACGAGCCAATACGCCACAGCAACAACAGCAGCGGCAAGTGGCAGGCGCCGGTGGCAAAGTTGTGACGCCCGAACAAAAGATACTGCAGCTATCGAAGTCGGGAGATCTCAAAGTGACGCGGAAGGTGATGACCCGAGAGGATCAATTGGCACAGCGTGCAGCTCAAGTTCGACAACAGCGACAGCAACAAGCTCAGGCCTTGCAGCAACAGCAGCAGCAACAACAACAGCAGCAGGTGCAAATCCAGAAGGTGCAGCAGCTGACACCGCTGCGACAACGCACTGCAAATGCGCCACCAGCCACCAAGCAAATCGAGATGGAAATCGAACAGGAAGATCTGCAACAGCATCAGGCACAGCTGTGTCCCATTACGGGAAAACTGATTGGCCAAGAGGAGACGCAGCTGCAGATGGAGCAAGAGCAACAGCAGGAACAGCAGCGCGAACAATTCGAGGCTGCCGCACAAGCGCTGCTGGGCGGCGGCGATCAGCAGGTGCTCACCAATGAGGATGGCTCAGCGTTGTTGGTGCGAGGCGAAGATGGCACCGTCTACCAGGTGGCCGGCAAGAATGCCGAAGGTCAGACAATCCTGGTGACCCAGGGTCCCGATGGTGAGCAGCAATTCGCCTATGTGGCCGCTGCGGAGGGTGAGGATCAGGATGTGCTCACGCTGGACAATGCTGTGGCCGAGGCAGTGGCAGCAGTGGGTCAGCAAGGCGAAGCCACTGCCGACGGTGAGCACATATTGGTCAGCATGACTGAAGAAGAGTTGGCGCAACATCAAGCGGCTGTGCTGCAACAACAGCAACAGGAGGCGACAACAGCGGGCAGCACTCCGCATACGGCGCAAATTCACATCACAACGTCAGACAGCGACGGGACTGAGGCCCAAATACCCGCCGAAGTGGTCCAAGCGGACTTACCATCGCCGGGTAAGTTTAAATAGAAAATCTTCAATTCAATATTGAAACATTTATTTAACAAACAATCTTCGTTATGCAGGTGGCACGCGTCGCGTTGTTTTGTTGCTGCAGGATGGCACATTTATGATGACTGAAATGCAGGAGGATCAGTTCAAGACGCTAAATATCCCGACGTAAATAAAGAAACAATATAAATATATGGTAACAACTCCTAGGCATATGTATATGTAACTTGTAAGGCATTATAATAACTAGAATGAAAGCACGGGCCGCCAAAAATTATGGAAGCCTTCTTAGACTTGAAGCGCATTAGGCATTAACCAACCTCCTTCATCATCATCTTCCTCATCCCGTAGCAGCAGCTCCCATTATGCCAATATCATATCGCACTTCAAAATGCTCGTAAAGATTCATTCTTTTTTAAATATATATCAAATCAATATTTATTTCTCCACTCGATGCAATTGCTGTTTCTTCAACGCAATGAAATGTTATTCCAAAAAAATAAAGAAAAAATAAATCCAAATAAACTATAGAAAACACATAATGCAGTAAGTGAAAGTAGCAAAAGAAAATCATGTTCGATTGTAGATCTGTTATCAATATAATAATAAAAACTATGCAACATTTTTAGATTGTATAGTTTATTTTTTAATTTTTTATATCAATTTGCTGGACATTATGAGCACAATCCACAAATCCTCTAACGATTCATAAAATCTATATCTTGACCCCCAATAAAGTTGCAAAAGATGAGAGTAAAGCAAACTTAACTACAAATATATCTTGTACTTGTACTAAATAAAAACAAAATGCAAACTATTCTAATTTAATTAATTAAAATAAACAACGTTGTGTTATTCAACAAAAACACAATAAATTTTCAATAACAAAAAGTAAAAACTAGACACAAATACACACATACCTAGACAGACAGACAAACACACACACACACACGTAAACATATATATTGCATAAATATAACATATAGAACATGTAATTGTAATATTATAATTATTATTATGAACTGTACATTATTTAAGTATTTTTAAAATCTATTTAGCAGCAGCAACAACATCAATAATAAACTACATGCTGTTTAATATTTTTAAATTTGAGCAAAAAATAATAAAAGCAGAACAAAACATGCCACAAAAACTTAAGAAGCATAGTTGTAAAATATTAAACAATATATAAACTGCAATTTAAACTAAAATAAAATCAACAAGAAATACATGCGATTTCCGTGGACTTTGGATAAAAATCTACAACTTGTTATACTTTATTTTTGACTGTATATCTTTTATTTTTAGTATAGGGTTCGAGTCTTCGATAAGTAGTGGTTGAAAAACATGTTATGGGTTGTGTCTCAGCTTAATAAAATTATTGATCATGTATTAAGCTGAGACACAACCCATATGTTTTTCAATGAACTTCATTTAGCTCAAAGAATTCCATAACAATTTGGAGTTTATAATATTTATTGAATATTTGTGTCAGTTTTTTGCTTTTTCAAACTTGGCTATAAAGAATCCCACCGTGTCCAAGTCGTCCGAACGATTCTCTGCGCTTGGACCAAAGCGCTGCAACATCTGACATTGGTCATCATCCAGTTCCGCCAGTTGCAAACCCGGTGCACCCAACTTGGGCTGCGCATCAACCAAACGCATCTGTGGAAATTTGCGTAACGCCCACGCCACCAGTTGCTCGCACTCCGCCTCGGTGACGGTGCAAGTGCTGTAGACGAGCACGCCGCCAGGACGTAATAGTGACACTGCCTGCGCCAGCAGATTGCGCTGCACATGCGGATAGGATTGGAGCACTTTGGCCTGCTTGATGCTGCAGCTGAGCTGCGGCCGATTGCCCAGTCCGCTGCATGGCGCATCCAACAGAATACGATCGAAACTTTCAGCAGCAAATGGCGGGGCCGTTGTGCACTCCTCGCCAAGCTCATTCAATGCCTTGGTGGCATCGAAATGAAAGGCTTCAATACAGCGATAGTTGGCCAGCTTGGCTTGCATGCCACGCACACGACTCGCCGAGTTATCCAACGCCACAACGCGACCTACATCGCCCATCAGCTCGGCAATGTGCGTGGTTTTGTTGCCCGGTGCTGCACACATGTCCAACACGCATTCCCCAGGCTGTGGTCCAAGCACACGCACGCACACAATGGACGGCAGGTTCTGTAGCAGGGCATCCGCATCACTGAGATCTCCAAGTGTGGGTACGCCACTTACATTCGTCTCCATGTGCACGGCAATCCCAGAGGCCGACTCCTTGTTGTTGTTGTACAGTTGATGACGTTGCATGAGCACACGACCCACGCCAAGAAAGATTTTCTCGTCGCTGACATAGCGCGTCGCAGTGCCCCGCTTACACTTTCCAGCTAAGTCCGCAAACACGTTGACCAGCTCTTGCAGCTGGGTGCCTGTCTCCATGGCCAGGACGCCGGGTGCAAAGATATGAGCGCCGCGCAACAAGGCTGCTCCGCAACTGGTATCCACAATCAGCTGCCGGAGGGCATCGTCATATTGTGCGTCCGCTGGGGCATCAAGTGGTGCAATGCAAAGCATTTCCGGCAGCTCAGGGAGTCCATAAACTCGCGGTGCTTGATGTCCATAGCGTTGCTTCAATTGCTCCTGGAGTTTGGCTTTGTAATCGATTACATTGGTGCGCAGAGTATTAACACGATAGGTTGTGATCCTTGGAGTTTGGCAAAGCCACGATAGCAATTGCGGCAAAGCGGCAGTCTAGAAATTAATTGCAAGTTTTAAAACAATTGTTGCGCCACGTGAGTTATCGATCGAAGTCAACTGCCACCCAGAGTTATCGAATTGTGTATGTAGCTTATTTGGAGTGTTCTTTTTGTAAATCAGTTTGTTTACTCACGTGCACTTTTAGGATTTCATTTTCCAGCTGCAATCCCCTGCCCAAAAACGGCGATTTCGGATAAAACATTTATTGTGTCCACCAATTCGATGGAAGTACCTGTCGATCAGTGTGTTTACTTTGTAAAACATTTTGAAGAGCTGGTTACTCCTCATGTGGTATTTTGTTAATTTTAAAAAAACCAATGAAAAGGCCCGAGATTTTAAATAGCTTATTATTTCGGGCAAATCTTTACTTTCTGCCACTAATCAGATTTTTATTAATATGTAGTCAATTTCGAATAAAAAGTAAAACAGAAAATGAGAGACAGCATTTTTTCATACTAATTTGCATCTGTAAAAATACCATAAATTTATTTGATGTACTTCATTCGTCATAGACCGAATTACATATGTATGTATCACTGTGCATGTTGTATTACCAAAATTTTAATTTTTTTTTCAAAAACTTCATGTATTGTTAACGTTTGCTATTAGAACGTTAAAATTTTGGTATACTTTGAAATAAATGTTGTGGTCACGCTGTTGTCAATCTTGCGAACTCACCACACCGGCCTCGCTTGTGGACAAGACGTGGCAGCATATGAGAGTGCCGCATGAGAAATCACCACGAGACGCTATAGTCGGTCTGCTCTACCACACGGGTACGCTTTACGTTGAGAGTACGTTCAGCGTTGGTGAGTTTGCAGTTTTTTCAACGGCAAGTGTATTCTCGGTCAAGTTTTATTTCGCTCTGTGATTTTTTTGACATTTCCAAGCAGAAATTTCTAAAATTTCTGCTCAAATTGGTGCGCATTTGATTCAATAATTTGGTGCGTATGAGTTTTCAATCATGTTTTAGGTCTCCGCTTTGCAAATTCACAGTATTTTCACTAAAAGCTGTTAGCGTTTTTTATCATTTGGGTATGTGAAAATGCTGCCGCAGCAATGTGGGTGATGTTGGTGTATTGGTGTAGAAATTTTGACTCACACGCACACATACAACTATCGTGAGGCAAACTGCCGATGAGTGCACGAAAATCGTAACAATCGTCTGCAATAAAACGCAAATAAACCCAATTTCACAAAAAAAAAAAATCAAACAAAGCATAAACATATTAATAATGGAGTTGCTATAAAGATTTTGAATTATATAAGAAATGTTTTGCGTCTCATATCTCGCAATTGCGTGCAATCGATAGGTCGCACTCACGTGCATATCGATTCATGCTATCGTAGACAACTCTGTCATCGCCAACATTGTACATTCTTCTTTCGCCGTCGGTTTGGCAGCAAAAAATTTTATCAAAGGAAAATTTACAAAAAAGCTGCAGAGAAAACGGTAAATAATCGGTACAAAGTGCAATAGGTCAAAACATAATCTTCAGCTAATCTTCAAAAGTGTAAAAATATCATTATTTCGATGTTTAATGAACAAAACACGGCAGCCGCTGTTTGACGAACGCAAAAAGAAGAAACGAAAAAAAAGCATACGTCGCCGTCATCATTTCTTGGTACTCATACAAAGACAGTCACATATACGGGCACACATACTTGATTAAATTGCATAGGGCTGCCTAATGTGTGCGTGGACAATTTGTGTGTGTGTGCATCAATAATTACTCGTGCAAACAAAGAAAATTCCGAAAATTTTACAATTTTCAACAGTAACAACAAATTCTATCTTTGCATTGTATTTGTGCATTTAAATCGCCGCAAGTGACGAGTATTTAACACAAGTACCTTAGGCAACCCTAAACTCGCTTTACTTGTGTGTGTGTGTATTGTGAGTGTGGTGTGTTTGTAATTGTAGACGTGTGTGTGTAGGGTGTTGCTGCGGCGGCATAAAAAAAAAGTTGCTACGTGTAGTTTTCATTTTCTTTGCACATTGTGTTTTAAATTAAATGTGACATTGCGTTTTCTGCACGTTTTTCGCGTTGCAAATTGTAAATAGCGTGTGTTGTATTTTAGTTTATATATTTGGTTTTGGTCTGCAGCACTTTAATTAAAGTCTATAATCGTCTTGTCTGTTTGTTATTGGCTTTGGAGAAATTGCTTCGCTTCCCTAAAGCGCTGCTCAATTAAACATTCAATTGAATTGCACACTATAGCGGATACATGTAAGCATGGCTGTGTGTGTTTTCTACGCTCTCACACAGACACGCACACACATACGCACACTAGTTAAAGCCGCCTTAGACTTTGCCGCCGCTGTTCGCTGCTGAGTCACCAAAGATTTTTGTGAGCGAGTCATTTATGTATTTGGCTTTTGCATTATTTGAACAGATAAATCGCAAAAATATTTTTTCACATGCACGTTTTTGTCCAACAACAACAACAAAATAAATCAATATCTTATCAGTTGTGTCAGCTTCGTCGTCGACGTCAGCGTCTGCGTTGGCAGCGAATTAAAATTCCCCAAATTAAAGCTATTTTTGACAGCAACCAAAGAGTTCTTCACTATGCTTTGTTTCTATATTTTTCTTTTTGAGCCTTCTTGAACTTGTGACGCTCTTGTCATTGAACTTTCGCATAAAAAGCTTTCTTCACTTTCTCGCCGAAATATATCTTGTGTGTGGCAGACAAAATACATACTTGTATTTTTAAGCATTTTAATTGCCAAAACCCCATTTTGGCCATAATTTCATGATTTCGCTGCTAGATTTCCGGTTTAGTTGTTGTGTTGTGTTTACTCATCGTTCCCATTGTTAAAGATACACATTCAACACGTCAGCTTAACAATCGATGTTGTTGATGTTGCGCTGCAATTTGATTAGCACAGTGTGCAATTAACCATCGAAACCTAAACAACATTCGACTGAAACTTCAGATAGACATATTTATTTGTAGCTCAAGTCGTAAGTCGATGGGAGGGTTGTTTTCTCCATATGCCAACAGCAGTTGATCAAATTGAATTAATTAAACCGAAATAAGAATAACATTTTAATTACTTTTCTTTTTATCTATTTGCAGTTTCATCACGTTGTGCAAGCAAACAAATCCAAAAGGAGTTGCATATTAACAGCAGTTGCAACTCGGATTTGAACTTGTTTTTGAATAATTCCAGCAAGGCAAACTGAAGCAGTAGTTTAAACTTATTTAGAAATCCCCTCCACACATTGTAAGACAAGCAGGACAACAACAACAGCAACAACATGGGAAATGTATTCGCGAATCTATTCAAAGGCCTCTTCGGTAAAAAGGAAATGAGAATATTGATGGTCGGTTTGGATGCCGCTGGTAAAACCACAATTCTGTACAAACTCAAATTAGGCGAAATTGTTACAACGATACCTACCATTGGTAAGTGTCTAACTTGCATATACATTTTGATTTCGATTAATTATCAATTATACTATTTATAGGTTTCAATGTGGAGACTGTAGAATACAAGAATATTAGCTTTACAGTGTGGGATGTGGGCGGCCAAGACAAAATTCGTCCATTGTGGAGGCATTACTTCCAGAATACACAAGTACGTTGAAGAACAATTGAATAGTTGATTCCTATTCCTAGATGATGTTAACAACTTGTAATGATTACTACTATGATTAGTCAAAGTTTATTTTGTTTCAAGACGGGACTGATATCACATAATTTGTGCCCCCATCTTGTATAATCTGTAATTTAGCCGCGATTAACATGTGCTTATCTCTTGTCTACCCACACACAAACAGGGTCTTATCTTCGTCGTTGATAGCAATGACAGAGAGCGTATTGGTGAGGCGAGAGAGGAATTGATGCGCATGCTGGCCGAGGATGAGCTTAGAGATGCAGTCTTACTAATATTCGCCAACAAACAGGTAAATCGACTTCATTAACCATTCATGTTAATATTTGATATTAAATCCGGTTTTATGTGAACTTGATTCAATATTTAATCATTGCGAACGCTTTTAATGTTGATGTCAGCATTCCAAAAACTGATTGCACAACATATACAATACTGATAAGAAAACAAAACGTAAAAGTTGTAGCGATAAGGAGAGCCTTCGCAATGCACTCTCACTAATTAATTGCGATTGTATACAATTTGCTAATTCTTTTATTTCATTTATTTTCGTTCGCTTTCTAGGATCTGCCAAATGCAATGAATGCGGCCGAAATCACCGATAAGCTTGGCTTGCACTCACTCAGAAACCGCAACTGGTATATTCAGGCGACGTGTGCAACTAGCGGCGATGGACTCTACGAGGGACTTGACTGGTTGTCCAATCAGCTGAAGAATGCTAATCGCTAAATAAACTAAACCACACCACAAACAATAACAGCAAAAAAGCAACCACAACAACAACAACAAAATAATTATACACTAACTTTGATTTCAAAAGCAAAGCAGCAAAAAGAAAACCTTCAACAGCAGACATAATAACATCTTCATATATGTATGTGGGAAATAACATCAACAACAACAAGATCAATCAACTACTTTGAGCGAACTGAGGGTTCTGTGCATTTTCCATTTTCCAGCTATATTAAAAAACACGCAAAGCCGCCGCGCATAATTGAAATTTGTTTAAGAATCGTGCATACACCGCAAGCAAAAAACATAAGAAAAACAAAAGATAAAAGCAAAACACAATTTTTCAAAGCAGCATATAAAAGAGAACGCTATGATTTAATTTAAATTAATATATATATAATTATTGGATGTTTAAAATGCAACAAAAAAAAGATTAAAAAGAGAACCCAACAACCACCACAACAACAAAAGAGAAAAGATAAAAAACAAGTATATATGGTATAAAATTGTCTTTTTAAGTTATTTTTGCCCTACCCCCTCATCAATATATATTTCTTTTTAATTTTATAAATATAAAGGTAATAATAATGAGAAAAACAAAACTGTAATTGTAATTGCTCTTTAAAACCAAAAAATACAAGAAAAAACCAATTAAAATTTTCGTTTGTGTCCGTCGCTTGGCAGCAAAGCAAGTAACAAACATGAAACACAACACATACATAAAAACAAAACTATATGAAAACGGAACGTACTATTTATAAAAGTAATTCTAAATAAAATTTAAATAAACAAAACTTGCTGATCAACTTTTGATACACGACAAGCAATAAGCGAATATCTATTTTACATTTCAAACTGCCGGTGTTATCGAACAAATGGGAACGGGAGCGATAACATCTGAAAGTGCAACTCTGGTCACATATTTTAACCGTTGTGGGGGAATTTTTCAGAGTATTTCGGAATTGCATTCAAAATAATTTACTTAAAATCGCGGGAAAGAGAAATGATAAAATATATATGAATGAGATGAAGGTATTCCACAAATAAATAAGTATTCATTAAATTGGTATATTTTTCATATTGTATTTTTAAAATTAGACAACGGTCACACTACGCCGGGAGAAGGGTTGCTGTAACCGATAACGATAACAAGAAACTTGTACATCTGCTGGTGCCAATTTATAAGTAATTTTTCAATTAAACTAACACAGAAATAACTTAAAAAACTCATTCAAAATGTCAGCTAAGCAGAACTCTAAGAAATCTAAATGGGCACTCGACTTTAATGTGAGGTAAGCGCAAAAATCCAACAACCTTTGTTTACGGCATTTGAGGCTCAAAGTTTTCTTTCCTTCGTGTGATGCAGCAAAAATGCAGATATGCCTTCACCACCTGGCTATAATCCCACAGCGCTGGTGAATCAAACTGAAGTGGTGCGTGATCAGCGTTTGGTTATCAAGAAATCTTGGGATCTTGCCTTGGGACCGCTAAAACAGGTGAGTGCTGTGCAAATACATATTGCTATTGGGCCACGTTAACCTATATACATATATCTATCTGATTTCCAGATACCGATGAATCTGTTCATCATGTACATGTCTGGCAACTCGATTTCAATCTTTCCGATTATGATGGTGGGCATGATGTTAATACGCCCCATTAAGGCCATCTTCACCACACAAGTCACTTCAAAAATGGCCGAAGGTGCCCAAGGCACTGGACAGCGTATCGTCTATATTTTGGGTAACCTGGCTAATGTTGCCTTGGCCCTGTACAAGTGTCATAGCATGGGACTGTTACCAACGCATGCCTCTGATTGGTTGGCGTTTGTGCAGCCGCAAACACGTTTAGAATATTATGGTGGAGGTGTTTCATTTATTTAGAGTTATTTGTAAATTGCATTTAATTTTGCTTTATTTGTTCATTAGATAAAATTTGTTTAAACACAGCATCAACTAAAGTATAAAATATAATTATTGTCTTTCGAGCCCGATCTGGCAATTAATCATCCAATATCTTCTTGGCTTCCTTCTTGATATCCTTAACAATTTGATCGACTGGCGTGCTGTAAGATACGTTACACATTTATTTTAGTGGTTTTGTCAACCGTTGTAATAATATAATGATGGTTAGTCCTATAATTAAATGAGTTTAGTTTGAGAAAACTTGGTATTGTCAAATCTAATGGCATAAAATTTATTTTAGCGCTATTGTGCTTTCAATTACATTTGGAAGAGATTAAAATAAGCTGCTTGGTGGATTTGTTGATGAGTATGGAAATAGCAACGATTCAGAGAAGAGTATTTTTTCTCATTTACTTTTTCTTGCCATCGACTAGCTCGCGAAATTTTTCATTCATACGTTCCACCACTTTTTGGGGGTTGTCGACACGAGGGACCTAAAATATGGAAAACAAAACTTATGAATTAAATTCTGGAGTATTATTTGAATAGTTACCTCATAGTTCTGCGACACGTAAATGCCGGTATAAACACCGGCCCCAAAAGTCAACTGTAAAATAGAAATAATAGTAGTTAAAAAAAGCCATTATTTATGTTCACGCCTTAGATTAAAGACCGTTGAAAAAAATAAAACCCGACCGCCGGTCCAAAAAGGTTTTGGCGGACAGGGTGGCAAGGATTCATACGACTGTTGGCAGCCACAGGATGAAGATTGGCTGCGCCTCATTAAGTGCTGCATTCCCAGTCCAAGCAGCTTCATTTTTAACTAAATATAATTTGATATCGAATATTTTCTTTGCCGAATAAAAACTGAACAAATCGAAATGACAAAACAACAAAAGCTAATGCTATATAAAGGCTGACATTTTTGATTTGATTCTTAATGTTCTATCTCACAAAATCTGTGATAGTCACTTGGTTCGAACATTGCCTACGAGTCCTGCAGCAACACATGATCCTGCGGGATCGTTTCATCATCAATAATCGGTATATCGATAACATTTGGGAATAACGCTAACGGCATACCACAAACAATTGTATATCTTTGAAATACATACATATATTCATATGTAAATACATATTTTGTAGGTGTTATTTATTTTATGGACTTTAGACTTTGCGGTCAAGGACACTGAGAGGAGCAATGCCCCTTTCTCATCCATATTATATTATTCACAAAGCGAATTTAGCAATTTATATAATATTACAAATTTGCTTTAAATATTGCTTATGGTAATTCTTTGTCACAAGATAACAACAAACAAAAAGCATTAAATCATCGCCAGAAAAAGCATTGCTGTTTGTGATAATCGCGATTAAATTGCGCATCTGCTGCAGCGTTATTGCAGCATTCTACAAATGTATTTCACAAACATATTATGAAGTTTCTGCACACTACGGTACTTACTAAAAACTTAAACATTGTCCAAATATTAAAATTTCCGTTTTCACCCGCACGCGCCAGTGTGAGAACCAAAACAACAACTGCGTCAAATGAAGAACAACTCTGCCAAAATCGAACGGACGCCGCCGTGAGAGCGTAGCTGGCGTCTATGTGTGTAAATGTGAGTGTATAGGTGTGCGAATGAGTTCGACTGAGAACAGACTTCAAACAGCTGGCACACTCTGTTCTCTCTCTTTGTTTGCTCTCTTTTTTTGGTTTGTTGTTGTTTTTATTTTGCTGTATTATCTAATCACAAGCAAAAGCCAATTAACTGCACTCTTCACTAGTTAAAACAACACAATTATATTTGTTAAATAGTGTAATTCACAAAAACTATCTTGTTGAACACGTAAAAGAATTAAAGACAATTTTAAGTTTCTTAAAAATGCAAAATGCAAGACGTTTTGGACAGCGCGACGAACGAACAACGTGTAAAAATGTGGTGTCTACGAAGATCAACGCATAATATGTAAAGTAGCCCAAAATAAAAACATGTTAGTTGTTGTTGTGTGCCCAATACATAAATTCGATAGGAGCTTTACCAATAAACTTTCTCTTTTTATTATTGTTTATCTGTTGGATTTTGAATTGGCGCCCAAATCAATGCACCTGTTGTGCCACACTGTCAACACTCGCGCACCTTGTGTCTTTTGCAACACTATGTTGCTGTAGAATTTCTGATTTCATTTGGTTTCATTTTAATTTTACGTTTTTTGTTTATTAACAACATTTTAAACAAATAGCACATTTTACATTCTTGCACACACATAAACAAAGTAAAATTTTCGTTGTATCTAAACTAGCTTAAACTAAATCGAAGTAGTGTAATTTACTCCAAAATTGCAGGTCTCGTCTTCAGGTAAACGAATGCCACAATCTGAATGAAAAGAAAATTAGTAAATTTTGAATTTTTTGTTAAATTGTAAGTCGGCTTACTATTATGGCAATGACGCCCAGTGCCGGCAAAACAATTGTGCCCATTTTCGCCTGAATTTCCGCGTTTTCCAATTTGCGCTCCTTTTTTTGTTTGCGCGTTTCCTTAACCTTTCCTTTCAATTGACGCATTTTCTGCAATGATTTTGTGTACTTTTCATTAATTTCTCCATATGCATAGTTTTTCTTTAACTGCCAACTTACGTTTATTGGGTTATAGGTCGCGGAGTGCTGACGTGTAGAGTTCTAGATGCGTGCGTGGTGTGTATAATTAGTATATGCAAAGAGCGATGCTTTGGTAGCGAATGTTTAGTTCAGTCGCTGTTGCTGTTGCTGTTACCGCCACCTGCTTTTGTCAACAAGTAGTTTCTGGATTGTTTTCAATACTCCGTCTTCGCTTGTTCTCGCTCACTCTCACTCACACACATATACGCCACTCTTTAAGAAGAAAGTCGTGTGTGCAGGTGGTTGTTGTTGTTATTTTGCTTGTTGCCACAGCTGTGTGTCTTGAAAGCACACATCAGAGAAGGTTACGTGAGGGGACAAACAAGAGAGAGCAAATTATTTAACTTATTATTGTGGATATACAATGAGGTGCTTAAACATGAATCGCATTGCTGGTATATTATTATTTATTTATTTTGTAGTTTAATATCCAAATGTGTTTATTCATTGTGTGCTCTAGCATTCATTACGTCACAATTGCACTGTTGTGCCGAGTGCAAATGAGAGCTCGCATATGCACCTGAACTGTGTTGCCAGACCGTTTAAAAAAGTTGCAGGCAGTGCTGGTAAATGGCGTTGGGCGCGCTTTTTGAACAGTCAAAGTTAATTGCTTAATGCTGAGAAGCTTAATTATATAAAATGCGATTACTCAACTCTTTAATTTATACTTTATTTTTATTGTACTTTTTCTCATGAACTTAAAATTTTCTTTATACACGCTGCGACTGATTCTGCCCACAGCATAAACTGGCTAATATTAAAGTTGCCCGTAGCTTAAAGTACTTTTGCCCACAAGTTGCCATATTGCCTTTTGGCTCGTTCGCAGTGATGTGTTTTGTGCATTTCTTTCTAACCCATATTTCTTTCACAATTTGCTCGCCGTTTTGCTAAGCTCTGTTGGCATGGCTCCAAGAGGCAGTGAACCAGATATGCCCACTAACTGTTGCACCTTCACCTTTAAATGCGATTTTGAAAATGTATGAGCAGTTCCAAATGGGCTTACGCTGCACGAAGAGTTGTCACTGCTTTGCTTGGGTTTCCTATGCGTTGCCCTCACCTACAGCTCTAACCTACCTCCCCCCTTCTCTGCTCCCTGCTGCTAATCGGCAGTGAAGCTCATTAAAAGCCATGGCTCATGGCTCAATCTGCGCGCATTGTGCTTGCTCCTCGCTTACGCTAATTGACAGCATTCCTCATGGTCGCTGTTGTTGTTGCTGTTGCAGTTGCAGTTCTTGGCCGCGAGCCGTGTTGCAAAGGAAAATGAAGCAATAATAATGCAAAATGCCGCTTGAAAACCGTTGCAAATCATTTGAGAGACGCACGCCCAAGTTTGTGCATCGGTAATGAAGCATTCGCCCCGTTGACCAACGGCCAAACATTTTGGCATCTCTAAGTTCGTCCATTACCATAAATGGCAACCCGATCAATTTGGACACGGATTATTGGCAACTATTTAGTCGGCCAGACAGACAGACAGACAGACAGACAGACTGACAGACAAACTGACTGAAAGCCTGGCTAGTCAGACGTCAGGCGGCTGGGCTCTAAAATGGCCCAAAGCTGCCACTTGTCCGAGTCGTCAGGCTGCCGTAAATTGAGCTTTGAATTCGTCCACTCTCTCCCTCCTTTCCTCAGTTCGCTTCACTCGCTTCACCCGCTGCCTGCTGATTTTGGCCTCAATGTGTATGGAGCATGTCGAAAATGCATGTTTCCTGATCGCAACTCAGGCTCAATCTGAAGTCTGAACGCGCTCTGGCTTCTAGTTCTGCTTAACGCTAAAACATGACTTTCCGACTTGTTCGTTAGTCGACACTAGCGATGGTCGCGTGACACGAACGAAGCAACGATAACTTAACAAACATTTATTAATGAAAAGTTTATTGAGGAAATAATAATATTCTCTTTAATAAATATTCTTAAAGTTACAATTTTATTCACATATTTCATATTATTTTTGAGTTTGTAAAATGTAATAATAAAACAAATAAAATAAAGTAAATTACCATGTAAATAAAGAGACTATTCTTTATACACGATAGAAGGGTATTATAACTTTTTTTTATAAGTATTCCAAAAATTATATATGCTTTCTATAATAATAATAATAAACCTATATTTTATCTTAAATTAAAATCAAAATTGAATAATAAAATAATATTATTTGTTACTTTAAAAATTATCTACACTTACTTAAGAAATATTTGTTTAACATTTTAAGTTTTGACCACCTTTTTTAATGTGAATGCTCAAAAGAGAATATTGTAGAAATTCGATAAAAACAAGTAAGAAAGTTACAGTCGAGTGTGCTCGACTGTGAGATACCCGCTACCCATTTTTAATAAAGGCAAAATATTGCGGTATCATTTTGAAAATATACCGAAAATACTTAAAAAATACTAAAAATATACCAAATGGTATGTTTGGTATATCAATATAGTACCACATTCAAAATATACCATAGACGGCTCAATATACCAGATTGTCAGCCAAAGTAACTAAGACCCTTATAAGTAGGCGTTTTTGCCCATACAAAAGTATTTCTTTTATAACTTCCACAATTTTTATCTGATCGCAACCAAATTTTCAGGAATCATAACTACTATAGTTATTATTATATATACCAAAATTCGCAACTCTAGCTTTAAAATTACGCTTGTTATTCGATTTTTTGATTTGCGGGGCGGAAGTGGGCGTGGCAAAAATTTGAAACAAACTTGATCTGCGTGCAAACATAACAAATGCTGTCGAAAAAAAATTATAGCTCTATCTCTCGTAGTCTCTGAGATCTAGGTGTTCATACGGACAGACGGACGGACACACAGACACACAGACACACAGACGGACAGACGGACATGGCTATATCGTCTCGGCTGTTGACGCTGATCAAGAATATATATACTTTATAGGGTCGGAGATGCCTCCTTCTACCTGTTACATACATTTCCTGCCGGCACAAAGTTATAATACCCTTCTACCCTATGGGTAGCGGGTATAAATATTCTTCTAAACAATAAAAATGCTGTAATTTATAGTTTTTAAAAAATTGTAATACTGAAAGCTAGATATAAATATTTTCAACAATTCCACAAAATCAATAATTCGAAAACAAAATGCAATGATTAAATTCAATATCTTTCAAGTTCTATAAAATAAAATTTCACTTAACCGATAGTATCGCCTTCAGAGAAATTCCCTTTTGTGCTATCACTAGCTACAGCTCAACTTGTGCTGTAAGCCAGGTTAACCAGCTAGCCAACTTTGTTGGTTGGCCGTTGATTGGCCACACATTGTCCAATTGTCCGACTGTCTAGATTTTTAGACTGACTCCAAGTTGGAGCTGGAGTTCGAGTTGAATCTCTCTCGACTTCTTTTAGTGACTTAGCTAAACTCCTTATTTTGATTGCCAAGTCGTAAAATGATGGATTACCGAGTTGGGATTTATTTCTTGTTACGGTCATAATAGATTATCTTTGCTCACTCATTGTCAGAACGTTTTCAAGCCTTCTTTCCGCTTTCGACAAATGCTCGTTAGGCCTTACCTACTGTTTTCCATTTGTCCCGTCTGAGGATGCGAGGGATGCAGGGATGCGAAGATCGCAGGGATGCAGGAATTCTTGATGATGTTGCAGCTTAATCACAGCTTGAGCGCAGGGAGAGGAAAGGGGATCAGGTCGTAACTATGTTAAGCATATGATTAAGTCGATTAAAAATAATGAGAAATGCAGTAACTTTAAGCTTGTTGTAACTAACCGAATCATTTAATGAACTGCAACAGACTACAACACTCCATACTATATAATAATATTTATACTGCGTGCGTTTATGTTTTAACTATAGATTATTCATTTTGTAGGGAATGATAATAGTGTAAAACTTGAATGTGTGTTCTATGAAGGTTGAACATGAGGTTCTCTTTCTGTTGATTGTTTTTTAGCTGACTTTTAAAATGGTAGATCGAATATCTTGTAGATAGCTACTATTTATATGTGAAAACTGTAATTCAATATTATTATAAACAATACAGTCTTGTACAAAAAAGTAGCAGAAATCCTCTTATAAGAACCTATCTTGATAAGATTGGTTTCTATAGGATTGGATAGATAGAATAGAACTTAAAATTATTTATAATTTTAAATTCAGATTTGCAATTTTCTTCTCAATCTAGAAAAAAACAATCTTCATTCAAGATTTTAATCTTAAAATAAGATGTTTTTAATCGTAAAATGTCTATTGAGCATAAAAAATTTCTTATGATTGTTATAACCTACAAATTTGATTTCAAGATTGAAAAGAACAATTTTGATTTCAGATTGTTTCAACCTAAAAACCTTATTTTAAGATTTTTCTTTTTATGATGGAAAACATCTTAAATCAAATTTTTTCATTCTATATTTTTCTCTCTTTGTTGATGTTGAATGAATATCATCTTATCGTATATGTCCGAACGAAAATGTAGCATTATTTGATTACAATATTATTAAATTTTATAAATTTGAAGTGTGTTGATAGGTTTGGTGTAGACTTGAGCAAAATTGAGCATTGGCATTCCTTTTAAATGGTACACTTGTACAGACAAAAATATTAATTGTAATTTTAAACAATGTCAAAATTTAAAAAAAAGTAATTGAAATGGGAAATAAAGCTCTAAGAAGTGAAATGATATAATTCTGCAACCGTAAAGTATAATCTATAAACTGGTTAAGGATTGTGATATTTCTGTATTCTACATAAATAAAGTGTCAATTCTGAACCACTTAATCCTACCTTTAACCAAGTTGAAAGTAAACAGTGTTGTAAAATAAGAAAGTCTGCTTGTTTGGCATTAGTGTTAGGTATTTATTCGTTACAATTAGGTTAAGAAGTGGGGCATAGTTTGGGAAGAGCAGACATCGCTGGCATATAAAGTACATATAGTATATATCTAACCATAGTAGGCGGCATAGTACTGAGGAGCAGCAACATAGGCAGCAGCAGCAGCTGGGGCAGCTGGAGCTGCGGTGATGAGCTTGGCGAATGCCGTAGGCTGCACAAAGCCCACAGCGCCCGCTGGATAGTAGACAACGGAGGGCGGGGCAACAGGAATGGCGGGGGCGGGGGCAACGGGTGCGGGTGCTGGGGCAGCGGCAGCGGCCTTGGGCACTTCAACCTCCTCGGCAGCATCGTCGATGTCCTCTTGAGCCTCGCTGTTGGCCACCAAACGTGCAGGCTTGGCCTGGAGGCGAGCGGGGGCGGGAGCGGGAGCAGCTGGAGGAGCACTGTACAGTTGTTGCGGGGCTGCAGAGGGGGCGCCATAAGTACGCGATGGCTGCTGCTGCTGTTGCTGCTGGCGAGCTGGTTGGTAGTTGTAGCCCTGAGGCTGCTGCTGTTGTTGTTGTTGTTGTTGTTGTTGCGGGTAGCGACGTCGCTGCTGCACTTCCGCCTGGCAGAGGCAAAGGCCGCAGACGAGCAGGAGAAGGACCAAGGAGCTGCTGTTCATTGCGATGCTGTTTCCTATTTTGTGTAGTTACTAACGCCGACCAACTGACTGAATTGAATTCACGTTTAGCTGCGTTTTATATGCGGTCAAAGCTTTGCTGCTTAAGATGCCGCACGCGTTGTCTATTGGTCAAAAGCGTGGTGAGGGGGGCAGGTGGGGAAATCAAAACAAAATTGACATTGACCCCAAAACAAAAAAAAATAGAGAAGCGTAAAGCAATCCCCTCGCATTGCATTTGCATTCGCAGTTTTCGTTTTGTCAATTTGCTTGTAACCCAAATAATGCCACACACAACAATGCTCCAATTGTCTCCCCCCCTCAGCTGCCCCCCCATCATCATCAATATGCAGTCGATGTTCTAACAATTTTTTATTTCGACTCTTTTTGGCCCATTGCCCACGTGTCGCAGTCTGGGAGCATTCACTGTTTTTTTTCAGTCAGCATATTTTTGTTGTTGTGTGTCTTGTTTTGTTTTTTATACCCGCTACTCATAGGGTAAAAGGGTATTACACATTTGTGCGGCAGGAAATTCATGTAACAGGTGGAAGAAGGCATCTCCGTCCTTATAAAGTATAAATATTTTTGATCAGCGTCAATAGACGAGACGATCTAGTCATGTCCGTCTGTCCGTCTGTCTGTCCGTCTGTTCGTATGTCCATCTAGATCTCACAGACTTTAAGAGATAGAGCTATAATATTGTATCGATTGCATTTGTTATGTTTGCACGCAGATCAAGTTTGTTTCAAATTTTTGCCACGCTCATTTACGCTCCCGCAAATCAACAAAAATCGAATAAGAAGCGTAAATTTAGAGCTAGAGCTGCGAAGTATATTTTGGTATGATTCCTGAAAATTTGGTTGCGATCAGATAAAAATTGCCGAAGTTATTAAAGAAACACTAAGGCCAAAAACGCCTACTTTCTAGGGTTCTTTTATGCTTTGGCTGACAATCTGGTATATTTTGCCCTCTATATTTTACCATTTTGTATATTTTTAGTATATTAAGCATTTTAAAGAATTTTTGTTGTATAATATTTTAGTATATTTTAAGAATAATACCTCAACATTTAGCTTTTATTCAAAATGGGTAGCGGGTATCTCACAGTCGAGCACACTGGACTGTAGCTTTCTTACTTGGTTTGCTTTTGTTTTTTGGCCAATCAATAGATGGCTGCGATTTGTGGTGTCACTTGTAGTTTAGTCACGTCCATTGTAACACTATAAATTAGCCATAGAGGGGAACAAGGGGACAGGCAGGCGGGGGAACTCGTGTAGTCCAAGTCCATTTACAGCTCGTTCAGCTAACTCAGACTCTTCTGCGCCACGTTGGGACCCTGAATGCAGCCCAGGTGACAAAATGCCACAAATGTGGAATGAAAACAAGCCCGCAAATTGATCGACTACATATTGCTCATAATTAGCTGGGAATACCTCTATTTCTATCTTTTTTTGAGAGCGTTGCGATGTGGAAATCTTTTTTATGCACTTGTTTTATTTATTTCATACTTTTCGAATGTATGTTGTTAATAATATTTATTGTTTTATTTTTGCATACTTTTGGAATGTATATGTTAATAATATTTATTGACACTTTGGGCTTTGTAAACTACTTTTTCCCAATGAATTTTACCCCAATAATTGGGATAACAATCCTATTATCTTTTATTATGTTACATTATTTAAAGTAATCTGTTTAAGTATAATAGAAAAACCTAATCGATATGTATTACTTATTTATTGTATAAAATACGATCATTTGTGAATTTTTTTATCCTATAAATAATAAAGTGTTCTCTTTTTTTATTATTTTGTTCGCATAGAATTATTTTACTCAACGTTTATCAATATTAAAGTGTATTTGTTAAATGTGATGTAATCTTTTCTTAAATATTTAAATTCAAAAATAATCATTTTAATTTCTAAGGTGCACATTAAGTTTATTATTAAATCATCCTAAATAACCTAAACAAAAAACATTTATTTTGTGGAATTCATATAAGATATCTTAGACTAAATTTTACCACATAAAAATGTTAAATATTATTTGAATATTATTAAATTTATAAGTTAATTTTAATCTTTTGTTTAATATTGACTAAAATGACTCTTAAAATTGATATTTTAATGTAAAAAAGTGAATTTTGATTAAAAGTTTATACCACAGTAAGAATTAGACTTTATTATTCATGGACATTTAATCTTTAAGAACTAGCTTCTATACCATACTTCCCTTAAGCACCATCAAATAAATTAACATATTTATGGTCAACACCTTAAAAATCAATCGATTAATCCAACTAAATCTAATCAATACAAAGAGTTGGTAATAAAACTTCACACTTTTCATCGACACCCCAAAAATTAATCAAAGCGAATAAAAATGGGAAAAAAATGGCAAACGAGAAGTGGAAAATCAATGAATTAAAGTCTTAGAGCAAGTGCATAAATTGGCCATGGTCATGTGATGGAGAAACGCCCCTCGGGAGTGTGCTTAATCTTGGCCAGCTTTCTGAGAAATGATCTATAAATTGTGAATTCGAATTGGGATTGAAGTCGAAATTGAAATTGTGGTATGCAGATGCTGATGCAGATGCGACTAGCGCAATATTTACAGGGATTTCAATAAAAATGCACCAACTAATTGATGTAATTAATTAATTAAATTACATTTGCTTTAGGCCAAAAAGATGGTATGGCCAACACGAAGCAGAGGCAGCCGCCGATGAAGCAGATGAAGCGATTGCCGGTTTCTTTTTTTATTGCTCAACGGGTGGCAAGTTGCATTCACACAGGTTGCAGGTGGCAGGTGGCAGGTGGCAAGGCACGCAGGTGGATAGAGGGACACCAATGTAAGTTGGTAGTTGACTATTGGTAGTTGCTAGATGATAGTTGGTAGCCAGGCCAGTTTATGGGCCACAAGAGAAACTGCAATTTTAGCGTGTTTAGGCCGCAATGCCATAGAGTCATTACCATTTGACATGGCTTGCTGTTTGGCACTTGATTATGTACTACACCTCTTAACTACCTCTTAACTAGGCATCCTTCAAATGCTGTTAAAGAGTTTCCCCAATATCTACTTTTATTAATAGAGGACACCAATTTAAATTATAGAAAAGTGACTTCAGATTATTGAAATAATCTGGTATTTAAACTTTCTTCAAATGTCTTACAAAATTTCCCACACATATATGTTTCTTTTATTTTTGAAAAAATTAAAAAATAAAAATATGTTAAAGCCTATCGAGTTATTGATGTTATTTTATAAATTTGTATTTATTTCTTATAATTATAGCTTAGAAAATAGAAAGTTATAAAGCACAGTAATAAAAATAAAGCAACTCAGAGTATTTTATATACTTAGCGCGTTAAATCAAGTACTAATTATTAACTTTAAGCTTGCTAACAAATTTTTATTTAGTTATTATAATTATAGCTTAGAAATTAGAAAAATCGGTAGCATAGTTATATAACTAAGGGAGCACAGGCCTTTTATTACATTTATTTTTTTTATATATTTTTTATATATTTACCATATTAAATCAAGTATTAATTATTAGCCCTAATGAAACTATAAAGATTACTGTTTTCTAAATGTTGTTCTACGGATCTTTGGGAATTTTTCTAATTTAACGCCTAATTTCATACCTAAACTAAATAGCTAGGAAATTAACTATAAATTCTAATTTGCGCAATAAAATATCTCCTGATACTGATACTAATTAAGGCCGTAAAATACCTCGGAATAATAACCTTAGTCAATTTTCTTAACTAGCTGCCTCAGTTAACTGTTAAATTCTCAAACTATTCGCATCTTGAAATTGTTATTCTCGACATGCAATTAGGCAAACAAATGACTGCAGATGAATAATTGGTAGCAAATTCTAATCTTATGCATATGCATTACAAATGACACGTTCATTTGCGGAAAATTGAAAAAAAAAGCAAATGAGAGAAGAAAACTTGTCTGTCTTGCAGAGTTCCAAGAAAACAACTGCGCTTACACGCCATTTACATGTATGCCATTAGAAATAGACGAGACGAACTTAACTAGAGGGAAACAACAACAAACAAGCAAGAAGAGATGCTTATGTGTCTTTGTGATTGTGTGTACTTACTCAACTAAGAGAAGATCAAATTGGGTTTTAATAAGCAGACGATCCGATTGCGGTAAGTGTAGCAGTATGCAAGTGGAAGTTATTTGGAGAGAGGCGTGGAATCTAAGTGGGTGATTAGCTGTCAAAGGAGAAGAGCCAGAGACGATGTGGATGCGGAACTAGAGTGGAAGCTGTGCGAGTGAGAGGCAGCTTTTAGTAAGAGAGTGTGTGTTGCCTTGTTGACTTTTGAAGAAAGCCCTTATGACCACTTAAGAAATTTAATAATATAGAGAACTAATTATTGATACTTGTGAATCACAATAAGGACAGTTAATTATAAGAGAGTGAGCAATAAGCTTTAAGTGTGTCGTCTAAATAAGCATGACTGTGCTTGAGTGAGTAGCGATCAAGTGAGATGGCGCACCCTGTCGTGTGGCTGCAAGTAAGCAAAGCAAAGCTTATTAGAATGGAAGAGAGAGCAATTGAGAGAGGTGCAGCTGGACAGTCTGAGTCAGCATGCAGTGGAATGCAAATTGTTGTTTTGTGTTCTCTTTTATAATGAAGAGAAGCAGCCCTTAAGAAAAGAAGAACAAGCAGGAATACAATTAAAAAATGTGTAAGTTGATGCAATTAAGAGAAATGCTAGCAGTACTGCAATTGTAAACTAAAGAGCGGATGCTGTAAATAAAAGGCTACGATGCGTTGTAAATTTGCATACATATGTACATAGCTATATTCTATTTATGCGTAACACACACCTTACCAAAATAATCATACCCACTGCAAGGGTATGCATATGAGCTTAGCTATTGGGATTTCCTGGAATTATTGCATATGCCATCTACGAGTGCATGCACGTCCATTAGAAATAGGCGAGACATTCGTATCTATTGCAGATGCACAAAACTGGGCGTCATATTTCAAAAGACAGTTAGGATAGAGTGTAGCGGGGGTCGCGGGGGCAATGGGTAATGGCTCGCAGCGGGAATTATGTAGATGGCCTGGTCTAGACCCCAGTCTCAGCAGTTGCGGCAGGCTTTACAATTAATTTTCGCCTAGTAGTCGCAGCTACGCGCGAGAGCATAGAGAGTGGAGAGTAAACAGTGGAGACTGCAGAGTGTAGACTGTATAGCAGACGACTGGAGACCGGATCGAGGTGAATACAAAGTTTCTCTAATGTTCGCCCGGTTTGCATGCGATTTTTTTTTGTTTTTTTTTTTTTTTTGCGTGTGGTGATTTATTTTTGCTTTTAGTGTCTTTTATTTTATGATTTATGCAGACCAAAAAGAGAGCCAACTAGCCTTAGTCTATCGTTCTGCTGGTGTTATTCATGTAGTCTCTGATCTGGTTGCAGCGTTTTTTTCTCGACTCGACTTTGGCTTTGGCTTTGGCATTGGTGATTTTTCATTATTTTCATCGTAGATCAAAATTAAGTGATTTTAATGATGAAATTTATTGGCGCATTTATTTGTACATGATTTGGAGCAAACGCAACTGACAAACTGGAAACCCCAAAGACCTCAGACATCAGATGCCCCGGGGGCGCTATGCCAATAAATATGTTGGACATGTGACAGATTTCGTTTGAAAGATAAACGACTTTTTGGCTCAGTTGCAACTGAGTGTGAGAGAGCACGAATACTACACTCATCCAATGCATTGGGAGGTCTATTCAAATTTATTCAAAATGCATTCCATTTGAACTTCACTCGATGATCAAGCTCAATGCAACGAATAATTACTGTAGATAGATTTTTTAATTTGCGATACTTTGCGATATAAAACAAAGTCTATTGTTTTTTTTAATTACTTATTTACATGGATTTTTTATAGATCCTTCCTATAGATCCGATTCTATCCGTCCTATCCCCTATATTATTTTAATCGATCATCAATTCAGAAATAAATAAGTATTGTGTACTTATGGACGATATTGAAATAGTCGAGGTAACTTAAGAAATACTGCAAAATGTAAAAAAAAGATATATACATATTTTTATAAAAATCTGAAGAAAAGGCTGAAAGCTTAATGTAGGGTTGAATAAATACCTAGTTTTTATTTTGTAGATATCAATAAAGAATCTTGAATTATGGAGTAATATTCTAATGTTATAACGAAAGTATAGAATTTCAATTTTTTTACTAACATATCGTATTGCGCATTTAAGTATTAAGTATTTTTTTATGATTGTATGAGAAAAATAGAATTAATACGTATTGCATGCTTGTAGTTCTTTTATTTACTTTTCTATAAATATTTATTGTCTAATTTTTTTCTATGGTTATTTGTTGTCTACTTTTCCGTTCAGTTTTATTTGCTTTATTTGCCAACTCTTTTCATATTTCAGCGAATTTCAATTTTGACATTTCGTGTTGTGAGCTCATAAGTACCATCATATCATTATGAAGTTTTCGCTTGTTTGTTTTGTTGTTGTTGTTGTTGCTTAAACATTTTGCATTTGTGCTGTTGCTTGATAATTTTATTAATTATTGTCTGGCAGCTTTGCTTGTATTTTTTTTCCGCATTTTTTTTGCGGTTGGTTGCGGTCTGACGGATTTCGTATTTGCACACACACATTTTATAAATTATTTATTAATATTTGTATTTCTTTATTCGGGCTTTTCTGCATACAAATGACGCATGAGCTGAGCATAAATTTAATTTACGATTGCCAATTAAATCAAATAAAAATAAATTCCAATTTGTTGCAGTCCCCAAAACCAATGCAACAAATTTGTTGTTGACTACAAAATGGTTTGAAGCAACAACGCATTAAACATTAATTAATATTTCATTAAATTTCAAAAGTTCACAAAATACGCAAAAATTTGCGTAAAGAATATAATTATAATTTATTTGCATCATTTGCGATCAAAAGCCAAAAATAATTGGATTTCATATTGTGTAAAAAGCATAAGCATAATTTCATTAAATGGCAATAGAGAAATATTTGTAATTAATTACCTATAGAAATAATGAGAAAATTATTAGCAAACTTTTCTATACGCTAGAATATATTAAAGAACTCAATATTTAAGTTAGATTTCTGATATTTATTTATATATGATAATAGATTTAAATTCTGTAATCTTATGTGATTATTGTTAATCTTTAAAATATAATTTTTGAATAACTAAATATGAATTCTTTTACCCTGATCGCAAATTTCATGTTTACCATAAAGTTTATTTTATTCGTCTCCAGTTTTTCTGTATTTCTTGTTGTATAAATACTGTCTCCAATAAAATTCCATGAGATCATTATAATACCCTACGCTTGGGTCGTAAAAAGTGCAAATAGCATGATTTGCAATAGATTCCTTTGCGGTAGCAAAAACTGCATTCATAATGAGAATTTTTTTGTAAGGTCTTCGTCGCATTCCACTTGTCAGCATGATGATATTGTCTGTGTGGCAGTTAAACACAAACAATTAATAATGAAATTGTTAATAAATGACTCTTTTTTTCTTTGTTCTGTAATATCTTTTTTTCCGCATCAATAATTAATGCGCATAAACAAAGAGCTATGACAGAGAGAGGAAAGGGTAATGCAATCGATAGAAGAGTTTTATTTTGTTTTGTGGCCATATTCAATTCCAATTATTCAGTCTGGAATCAAGTCTCTCCTCAATTCTACTTCACTGGGAAAGGTCAGGGACTTGACTTGTGTTTGGCTGAGATAAGAAAGTGACCCAAGAACAATTGTGGAGCATTGTTCGACCAACACTTTGAGAGTGTTGCGAAAGTCCATCGAGAGGCAGTGTCTGGCATGTTTAGAAGCTGTTGCTTGTCCAAAGCATGTACGATATCATTTGATGTGGTACACAGAGTGGGTTAACCTGTCAGGGAATATCTGCTCTCCTTTTCCTTCTCCTTCTCCTTCTCCTTCTCCTTCTCCTTCTCCTTCTCCTTCTCGTTGAGCCAGCTTACTGGCCCAGCTAATCAAACAAAATTTGTAATGAAAGCCACGGAATCTGGTTTAAACAGGCACACATTTTGTCTGACAGAAAATTCACTTGAACATTGCATTGAAAACCGCAGGAAAAGGAAAGGGAATGACAGCTAAGGAATACCCTTTAATATATTATATTCAAGATTTGTATTAAAAAAAATATTATATTAAAGTTGCAAGCTAAAATATTGAAGTTTATATATACAAAATTATCAAATTATATATTTAAATATTCTACAGCTTTAAAAATATAATATATTTTCGTAATTTATAACATTTCTTAAAATATATTAAAATACTTATTTTACAACTTTTAATGATTATAATGATTATAAAAAGTAAAAAGTTTAAGACGAAATTTTGGAGGTGAATATAATTTCAGGGTTAAGGATAATTCTTAAAATTAAATACAAATAAAGAAATAGAAAGAAACAAAGTAAGTTGTGAAATAAAATAAAATTATTTTAATTATTATTTTATTCTGTTTTTTTTTGTATGGTTGTTTTAATAAATATTTTTAAGAACTTAATTTTTATATCGTATCGCATGAACCGATTCGATAAATAGAACTAGAACTACGCGCTTGCAAAGACACCTATCGGAAATACCGCAAGACTTTTTGGCCAACCTAATATATAATTTAGTGATCCTTATGTATTTTAACCATTTTTTAGTAAATCTTTTAAGCAAATGCATTTTTGAAAGTTATGCTATTTTTAAGTTAGCTGCAATAGAACATTTTGAAATATGTAAGAATAAATACACCTTTATTGAATTTCGACAAATAATTAAAAACTTCAAAGAAGATTTGTAGATATAGATAGCATCTATATTAATCTGAAATTTTTTTTGACATTTTTTACTCAAATTCAGAAAACATTTGAAAAATTATCTACTACTATTGAAAGATCATAAGTGTTATATGAAATTGGTTTATTCATAAAGGAATCGCAACCTAACATGCAAAGTCAATACACCCCTTAAAAATATACCCTGTAACAAGCACAGTTAAAAGGAATAAAAAATGTTGAAAAAATGTTGTGTTTGCGTGCTTCGAAGTCAAAACCGCATTCAGCTTTTATTTGCTTAAATGAGTTTCGCTTTTGAGAGCTGATAAAAACCAAAAAAAAAAAAAAAAGGAAAAAAAGAGTCAACAGCGAAGAAAAAGAAAGAGGAAAAATAAAAAAGAAACTTCCAATTCCTGGCGCGTCATGTGAGTTACGAGTTTGAGTTTGAGTTTGGAGTTTGCATTTAACTAACCTTGAAACAATTTCTGTTTGCTGTTTGCTGTTTGCAGTTTTGCAGCTTTGGCCAACCAAATGGTGTTGCAGCTCCCCTTCTTCCTCCGCCTCCTCCTCCTCTTCGCCTTTTCTTCTTCTACAATGTTGCCCAGCTGTCCAAAAGTAGCAATTCGATGTGGAGTCGCCTGTCCGGAGTTGAAATTTGATATCTGGCGGAACAACAACGAGGATGGCGACAACCTGTTGCCTGATTTGTTGCATCTTGTTGCAGGCAATCAACAGCCAGCAACTGCAACTAAAAACAACAACAACAACAACTTGTCGTTTGTCGCCAAAATGTTGTGTGTGTTGCCGTTGTTGTTGTTGTTATTGTTGCCCACGTGGTGTCATGAACCCGCCAATCCAATTCGGGTGAAAACTAAACAAGGCATTTAAAGTTCGAGAGAAATTTCTTTTTGGCTTTTCGACTTCGTCGTCGTCGTGGAAAGTCGTGGGCTGATTTTCTCACGATTGAACTCTTCAAATGCTCTTAACTGCAAAGCAAGCAAAAATGTACATAAAACAAGAGGTCTTCCACTTAAATTAAGTATACGTAAATATTTGGAAATTGCAACAATTATTATTACTGAAATTAGTTTGTCGTGCAAAAATGTCGATTTCAGTTGAGCATTTATATAAAATTAATTAGTTTTCACTTGGCTATACAAACGTTGCAAAATTGGAAAGAAATGTAGAGTATTCTAATATTTTTAAAATTGAATACAAATAATGTAAGAAATTTCCATAAAAAATAATGAAGTATAAATCATTGAAATGTAATTCACAAAGTAAGATTTCTTATTTAAACTTCTATTTTAAATAAGCTTTATAAATCGCTCTTAGGAAATTTGTATTAAAAAAAGTGAAAATGTTCTATTAATGTTTTTTTTAAGTAATTTTTGGCATGCAAAGATTTATTCAATTTACTGTAGAAATTCGGCAGAACTTATTTTCATTGAATCCTTCAAATACGTAAAATAAATCTCTCGAATCTTTAAGATTTTAATCTAAATCTAAATTAAAGCTAAAGACATATATTTTTTATGTTTCCATTATAAATACAAATGATAATTATTTAACTACTATGAAATTATTAAATTTTAAACTACTTTGAATCAAAATTTATATTATTTTCAATACTACTTAGTAAAAGAGTTTAAAGTACAACTTATTATATGATAGATATATGTAACAGGCAGAAGGAGACATCTACGATCCCATAAAGTATATAATATATTCCTGATTAGCCTTTACAGCCTAAATAATAAATATAGTCGAGCACATTCGACTGTAGCTTTTTTAGTAATTTTTATTTTAATCTTAAAATTAACTTAACACATTTCAAAGTAAAATGAAATTGAAATGAAATATTAAACGATGCTAAATGAAATAAACTTCTTGAACCTTAGACATTTCTCTCACGGAAGTACATAAAGATCTTAGATTTCAATGTCAATGCCAGCTGAGCACGTGTGCCTCCTTCTCCCTCCTTCTCCTTTTTCCGCTGAGCTTTGAGCTAGCTAAGAGCCACTTGATAGGCTGTGGTGGGGCTCGTTGATTAGGCGACAAAGTGGCCAAGTGCTGAAACGTAGGCTGGAGGCAACTAACACGGCAACAACAGCAGCAACAACAACAACAAGAGCAACATCCAACTCGAATGTGCTCTTTAATTAAGAAAAGTGCAACAGCAAAAAGAGGTTGACGATGAGGCTGAGCCGATGACGAAATGCAGTAAACCGGAAACAAGAAATGTCAGCGAAGAGGAGAGAGAGGAGTGGAGAGGATAAGGAGAGGGAGAGGAGAGAGAGGAGACCCTTGACACACGGGCTAAGCTGAATGCTTGGTTGCGTTGGGCTTGGATTGGGTTGCTTAGGTGGTTGGGTGGTTCCTTGGTGGTCTCAAATAACAAAGCTACAAGTGAAGCAAGCGAATGACAAACCAAAAAGCCGCAGTCGCTGGCAACACTTGAGTTAACACGAGAGACACGTGTCACGCCAGGGCCATAAGCAGGAACAACGGCGAAGGCAACGCCAACAACGGCAACAGCGACAACGACAAGCGACAGCCAAGTGGCTAATTAGGGTTAACAAACACGTGGAGGGGTCACATTCATATAGAGATGGCTGCGTGCCAATGAGCTTTTGACACGGCACGAGCTTCAAGCTGCCACAGAAAGGTAACAACTTTAGAACTGTGTTTTGGGTTGAAGACTTTTCCGAAAAGTTTCGATCGGTAATTGAAAACTTCTTAAAAATATCATAATAAATTTTTTTTCTTACCATTTACATATAATTAAGTAATTAATGAAATAAGTAAATGGAGAAGAAATCAAAATCAAATTTGTTGAAATGATTCATTTCAACAAGATCTTAAATTAAGAAATCACGTTTTATATACATATGTGAGACATTTATTTATATTTACAATAAGTGCTATTGAAAATAAAATAATCTAATAAATATTCTTTAATAATCTGCATATAAAAGGTTTTAATCTTAAGGTAACGATTCAAGAATTTAACTGTTTTTACAAATTTTGTTATCTAAAAATAAAGATTGAAGATTTGTATTTCTTCTAAACAAGAAGAAGGCAGAGTTAAGATTTTTGTTTTAGCTTTAAGTGAAACATGAAAAAAATAAATAAAGAAGTCAGAGAAAGTTTAAAAAAATTTTCTTTAATAATCTGTATATAAATTGTTTTAAAGAATGAAACTGTTTTTGAACATTTTGTTGTCTTTGAATAAAGATTGAAAATTTATTTTTGAATACGAATATTGTTTCTAAACAAGAAGAAGACAGACTTAAGATTTTTGTTCTAGCTGAAACGTATTCCTACCTATAACTAATTTTTCTCCCCATGAAATAAAAATTATTTGTTTTAAAAAGCTTTACAATTTAACGAAACTTTATAATACAATTTTATAATATTCTTTTTTAATTTTATGTATTCAGTAAAGCTTCTTGCTCTTGTTTAAAACTTATTAAAGCTCTTGAGATTCATTAGAAGTATAAATTTCCTTACATTAACATTTGTTTCCATATCAAATAGTGAAAAAAAGCTAACGTTAACATACGTCAAGTTATAATAAATCAAATCTAGTTTAATTTTATTCACATATATTAAAAAGCTTTACAATTTCAACTGAACTATCTGCATAAAGCTAATTAAAAGTAAATCTTTTCATGTTTGTTTATACATTCAGTTGCTCAAATTTGTTTAAAACTTGTTAAAGCTCTTCAGATCTATGTAGAATGATGAATTTCTAGGCATTAGCACTTGGCCAGCTTTCTGGCTGGCGTTCTTCAAAGTTTCCGCTGCATAATCCCTTGTTGTCGGTTATAGATACATCAGTTGGGCATTAATCAAACTGACAGCTGAGCTGTTTAGCATAGTCTGAAGAGCGAGACTAAAGCTGCAGCTGAGAGAGGGAGAGAGAGAGAGTGAGAGACTGAGGTGGTGGCAGGGGGAAGATTCGAAGATATCGTGATGGCAACCAACTATTAATACAATTATGTAAAACAGAATTCCAGTTGCAATTGCAACAAGGCAATTTCACAATTATCGCATGTACCTAGCAAATTCCAGCAACTTGTTATGAAATCTCCCCTTTGGTTCTTTGGCCAGTGAAATTGTTTGTGAGCACGCAAACTGATCTCCATTCTTGCCACTCTCCGCCTCTCCGCCTCCCTTTGTGTTTGTCTGCGGCTAATTGAAAAACTGCGTGGCATGCCCCAAACGCTGCTCAGTTGCAGTGTGTGGTCTTATCATTGACAGTTGTCAGTGCCTATAACAGACACCTAACACCAGGCCATTTATGTTGTGCCTCTCACCACAGACACTCATGAATACACTCACACTCACACTCACTCACATATTCACTCTCAAACGATCCTCGAGGCTAGACTTATCGACTCGTGTCATTCGACTGATGCCACAGTGCGAAATTCTCTTTGACATGATTTGTCAGTGATTTGGATTAGTTGCTTGGCTGCTTGACGATTGCTTGAAGTCTGCTTGAAAGCCTGATTGACGCTAGATTCAACATTCGAGATTACGCTCAGTCGCTCTAAAGAAGAAACACCGATAAGTAATCAGTAAAAGTTGGATAAGTCTGCGCTTACGTAAAGACTTGTCAACTTGTAACGGAACGCGCTGCACTTTTTGTGAATGATTTATGCAACTGACTCGAGATAAATCTGATAAAAGATGTAAAAGTTTTTTAGCTTACTGCTTGTTGGCTTTAAGATGCTTAAATAAGAATGATTATTATATCCAGACGGTCAAGTTTTCTTGGGTTATCTTTAAAGAGCTTTATGACTATGAATGGAAATGTATTGGAAGCTTTGTATTGATGGGTTTAAAAAGCTTTTGAAAGCTTTAGCGTTTGGTTGATGTCAATTAATTGTAAGGACTTAAAATTGCTAATAGAATAAATCGTTTTTAGTTTGAAAATAGATTTAAGTGTCTGTTTTTTAGGATACGTTCTATGTTTGATGGCTTTAAGAATCTTTAGCATTATATTTAAGCCTAAGAGCTTTAAGGAGCTTAGCAGCTCATAGCATAAATTTTCTTTAAAATGTGATATTCGATTGTTAGCTTGAAGAAGCTAAAATCGCTCTTAGGATAAAACTGCTATTATAATAATTTGTTAATTGTTTGTTTTCATATTTTGAATTAAGGGGTTATAATATTTTATTGTAATCTGAAAAGTTAAATTCAGAGTGATTCGAGATTAGTTAACTTATAAGCTACAATAATAAACTTCAAACATCTTTAAATTAAATACCAATCCTTAATTCTATTCTAAAGTGTGTAATAAAAAGTTCTTCGATCCTTTAAAAAAGTCAACTTTCCAGCACCAAATCTTCCGCTTCAGAAGCTTTAAAACTGTTGTCCAACTTCCTTTAAGTCAGCGAATGTAATCGCAATGCGCTTGAAGCGGATTTGTTAGCGAAAATCAAGGCATTAAATATGCGAGTAATCAGAATTGGGCGCGCCCATAATCAGCCAACAATTGTCTACAGTCTGGCAGTCGAAGTTCTAGGCGAGAATAGAGCAGGGAGGAAGGGAAGATGAGGCGTCAGAGGCAGGTGATCGCTGGTGATCAAGAGGCCACGTTTTGAGCTTCGTCATTGATTGACTGCAATTGAAGTGCTCGTCACGTTCAACTGGATACAAAGCAGACTGAGCAAAAAGGCCGCGCAAAGAGATGGGAGGGGGAAGGGCTTGAGAATGGGGAGTGGAGAATGGAGCAGAGTCGAGTCTAGGTGAGAAGACGATGATGATGATCATGACGACGACAATTGCGCGCTAATTATCGCCTCATGCAATTCATAGACAGCTATGCTTCTCTCTTTCTCTCTCTCTCATTATCTCCCTCTCTTTCTCTGTCTCTGTCTGATTTCCTGCTGCAGCTGATCAGCGTGTGTCAAAGGAATTCCTGGGGTCCAGGCGTGAATTGAATTCCCGCTGCCGATGATGATGAATGGCGGCTACCAACAGCGACTCCT